>NC_090444.1:1231702948-1236702948 GCF_031143425.1 Pleurodeles waltl | reverse complement strand
CTACATGTATTGTGTTAGATGTGTCCTCCTGATGTAGATTGGACATTCATATTATGTGTGAAAGCTAGAGTTCTGTTTGTCCACGCATGTAGTGTATACAATTGTGATACATTCCTATACATTTGAATAACCATGCTGTTGCTGTTTTGTTTGCTATCTTGACTTGCACTTATACATTTGTCTCATAGCATGGCACTTGGTTTTACAATTGGTTGTCCCTGTGATACATGAAGGCCCTGTTCCTGTGTAAATAGTGTTTTATGGGCATGTATAAGTGTCATATGTTCCAAGACTGCATCCTTCCTGGGGTCCCCCGGCTGCTGCCATCCCTATTCTGAAGATATTGTTTACATTGTGAGCTTTGTATAATTTTCTCCTAAAACATTGTGCATCCCATTTACCTTACATTCTCTTGCAATGTGGGTGATATGTGTGGGTCCATTATGGGAATTTTTCATGACAGAGGTGTTTATGTTAATTGACACATCCATACATATGTGACACAATGTAATGCACACTTCACTGTCCCTGAAACTGGGATGTGTACACATGTCTGGTTTTGTGGAGTGTGGCGGCGCAGTGTCAGTGACCTGCCCAAAGGGGGAGTCATGTTGCTGTGATTGGTCATACGTTGTGTTCAACTCCAAACCCAGACGCACAAAGTCATACTAGGTTCACAGAGCACAGCCCTCATACCAGGACAATGGTAGCACATCCATTTGCTGTTGAGTTTGGGGACATGGGTAGGTGTTTTGTCTATCCATCGGTTGCGACCACGTCAGCATTTATTTTGGGCTCCATCTATCAGCAGCAGCAGTGGCAGAATGTGAAGGATGGGCTCCATGGCAGCACAGGATGTGTGACGCTGCCTACAGGTTCTTGCTTTTAATGCCTCTGTTTCCACCAGCTGGTGGTTGGATCATCACAGTCACATTGGCAGAAGGCAACATCATATTCTGTCCAACAGTTCCTGTTATACATGGATGTGCTTTTGTATGTGTCTTTCTGTGTGTTTGCTTCCTTGTGATATGATGATGGCATGTGCACATGCATATCCATGTTCCAGTGTTTGATGATCTCTATGCTTATATACCATGCATGGCAGGAAACTGTTTGATTTTTTCATGTTTCTTGTGCAGATGGTGCTGTGTTTCTCTGTGTGCTGTGTGTGTCCCCTTTGTAAGATAAAAAGATGTGTTATGTCTGATTCCTGCTGTACTGTCCCATTGTGTTGTTGTCTGTGAAGAAGGGAAAGTCTCCCATTGTCTGTGTTTCTGCAGTCTCTATCTCTGAGTCATAATAAAGTTTATTTTCAAGTAATGTCTCTTGTGCCCCCTGGAGTTTAAAGTGTATGTGCTCAAAAGATGTTTGTGAAAATAGAGGGTTACCATTATATCTTGTGCAGCTCGGTGGAGTGTTCTGTGTGGTTTAGTTCCATTCATGTAGTGGTGGAAGGGATGTGGAATGTTTATGTTAAAACAAGGGGACAGTTAGAATGTGAACTGAAGAGTTCATGTACAACTCTCTAGCTGTGATCTGTGTCAGTCTAATAAAGTAGTTTCCAAAATCATGCTTTGTCTACTTATTAGAGTACTTATTAGCTACATATTTTCTGCTCAAACGTGCCATGTTGACCATGAGGTCAGTATATGTCTTACTATATCTGTGCCACAGACCTCTGTTTAACCTAAAAGAAGAACTACACAACATAATATTGCTTATAGCACAAGATAGGGAAGAGCAGTGTTAAAAAATGTTCCAACATATATTCACTCGTTCATTCACTCACATACTCTTTCCTTCTGACATATATTTATTCACACTTTAATAATTCACTCCTAAGAAAACCCAGTTATTAAATCGGTCCAACAATTGTTCACAAATTATCTGGAAATATTTTTTTTTTAAACTGTCAACTAAATGAATAATGTGTACCTGAACTTTGAGAACATGTGACTTCTCCATCTACATGAGCCTTTGGCCAGAAATACTAAGAGTCAATTT
This sequence comes from Pleurodeles waltl, assembly GCF_031143425.1. Classification (NCBI taxonomy): domain Eukaryota; kingdom Metazoa; phylum Chordata; class Amphibia; order Caudata; family Salamandridae; genus Pleurodeles; species Pleurodeles waltl. Next base: position 1,236,700,944 of record NC_090444.1, on the reverse strand, counting down.
GCAAAAATGTCGCAAATTGCTCACTGACCTTGTGCAAATTGTTTCTGATTTTGAGAACCAACTTATATACTATAAGATTGGCTCATAAAGTCACCCTTCAGAGTGGGTCTAGAAGATTGGACCTACCTCATTACTATTTATTAGGTAGGTCCCAAGCCTCTACACATCTCTACTGAATGTATGACTGGGATGGTGAGCTATGTGGGTCAGCAGACCACAATATCTGTAATCACATTTTTTTTTTAAATAACTGGTTTTGTTTGAAATTCAGCACATTTTTCTTAAAGGAAATGGGCTGATTAAAAAAAATTGGGAAAGGTTTGCCTACTCCTAAACATATTTTTTGCATTCACGAAGTGGGCGAGGTCCCAAGGGCACTATATTAGACCAGTCAGTCTTGGGGTGGAGTCCACCCCTAACATGTTGCCTTTCTCCTCCACTTTTTCTGATCTTGTTCTCGCTGGTATTAGGACTCTGCACACATTACCACTGCTACCAGTGCTGAAGGACTTATGCTCTCTCCTGTAAACATGGAAATATTGACTTAATCCCACTTTGCATATTTAATTTACTTAAAGGTCCCTAGTAAAGTACACTATATGTACCCAGGACCTGTAAATTGAAAGCTACTAGAGGGCTTGCAGCACTGATTGTCCCACCCGCTCAATTAGCCCTTTAAAATGTCTCAGGCCTGACATTGCAGAGCCTGTGTGTGCAGTTTTAAAATGCCATTTCGACCTGACAAAGTAAACCTTTTTCCAGGCCCAAACATTCCTTTTTAATACACATAAGCCATGCCTAGGGTAGGCCATGGATAGTCCAGAGGGCAGTGTGCAAAGTGTTTTAAAGTAGGACATGTCCTTTTAAGTTTTACATGTCCTGATAGAGAAAGACTCTTAAATTCGTTTTTCACTACTGCAAGGCTTATTTCTCAGATAGGATAAATTTGGAGTTGCCTTATTGTATTTTATACGTGTTTTTTCCAAATGGGAAGAGATAATTCCTTCAAGTTGGGTGTCTCTGAAATCACAATTTAAAATCCTAACTTATGGTGAAGTTGGATTTTAAATTGCAATTTTGAAAATTAGAAATGAGCATTTTCTTGCCTTGGCGATTTGGTGCCTGTAGCATAACACTGGTGGCATAACTGGATATAGTTGGCAGTTCCGCTTTGTGTATTCCTCCTAGACATCTACACGATGGGAGCTTAGGTGTGGCTTGATGGGCCATCCTGGGCAGGATGTCAGGGAAGAGATGGAGAGTGCCTCACACCTGAATAGGTTGTGTATTGTCCACCCACAAAGGACTTAACAACCCTGAATTGTCACTCCAGCCAGCTTGAAGTCAGGGAAGGGGAGGAAGGGAATTCCTTACATTTCAAACCCACTGTCTACACATTTCTCCCACCTTCTAGAACCAGGGAACCAAGGTATAAATACTAGACCTCAGACACCACCACTTCAGAACAGTTATGGACCTGTCGATGCTCTGCCAGGAAGAAGAATTGCTGTGCTGCTGAAGGACTGCCACTCTGCTGGACTGCACTCTGCTGAGCTCCTGCTTTGCTGTGCTAACCTGCTGTCTGCTGCCCCCTTGCCTGAGTGAGAAGGACTGGGCCAGTAACTCTTGAACCCAGAACCCAGAGTGACTCCAATGGCTAGTTGACTGGCCTCCTGATCTGAAGTCTCAGGGACATAACAGACTTCCAATAACCCTGCTCCTGGACTATACCATCTGTGAGTCTAGCTTGCCATTTGATACCACCCCAGTCCTGGACCCTTGAAAGTGGGCTGAAGTTTCTTGCCAGCAAAACCGAGGCATACTCTCTGCTGAACGATGCATCCCCAAGCAGAAATTAAGTAGCTCCTCGGGTGAAAGGAGCAGAACCAATGCCTCTCTAATGTTGCCTGGATTGGATATGTTGCAAAAGACTCACAATGCCACCAGATCCTGCATCTTGGGTCTTATGTTTCATCTTTGAAACCAACTCTGCACAATGCTTTTCCAGAGCAGATCCTCAGCAGCCTCGATGATGACACAGAACCTCCACATTGATTTTCACTGCACTCCAAAATCAACAAATTGTCTAGACTGCACATCACATCTCTGACCCCAGCCTTCACATCACAAGCCCCATTGATGGACTCCTTGATGTTGATACAACAGGACCGCAGCTTTTCTGCTTCTCGGAACTGACGCATCGCCTCAGCTGAGCGACATGTCTTCAACTTGGATCCACGCACGGCTCCGCAAACAAGATTTAAGGTACTTTGCTTATCGGGCACAACTGGGTCCCTGTAGCCGGCTTGCACTTTATCGGGGTCAGCCTGAACTTGTGATTTTGTCCCAGTCTGGTACAACCAGATATCTCCTGTAGCACTTTCTGCTTTTTGGTGCTATTTTTATGTAAAACCTTAAAATTCAATATCTCAGGTTCTACTAATGAGATATTTATTGTTCTGGTCTTGTTTTATTTATTAAAAACAACTCTCTGTTGTGGGCTCTTTTTGTGGTGTGTTGTAACTGTGTTGCTGTTTGAAGTGTTGCACAAATACTTTACACATTGTCTCTAAGTTAAGCATGACTGCTCTTTGCCAAGCAAACCGAGGGTTTGCTTTTGACTTACCGTGACAAGAATTGTGGTTGCTGCATGACCAGGGCTCCCACCAACATTAACCAACATCCAAGTTTCTTACACACTCCTTTAGATTTGTAAATGGGTTACCACCCCCTTTAAGGAGTTGTAATCAATAATTGGTTTGCAACCACAATTGTGGTTGCATATAGGATCGAATTGGCCAGTAGAGCAATCAGGCAGTACCTAATGGGCTGGCATGACAGATCAGTGTATGGGCCAGTTTTCTAGCAGTTTTGACAAGGTTTTATGGCCAGAAGGGCTGGTTCTTACTGTTGATTTCTCTGAAATTACCACATTTTTTATGTATATCTGCTTCTCTAATAAGGGCCACTTTTATTTTGTTACCTGGGGCTATTTTTTGTCCTAATCTAACCCTGGTTGCAAGCCATTGATACGTAGAATTCAAAATCACAATTTTTAAGGGACTCCCAAGCATGGGCCTTCCAAATTACAATTTGGCATGCATGTGTACACCCATTTTGTGGTTGTTAAGCACTTACTAATTTCAAAATGGGGTTCTACATATTAGAAAGCAATTTAGTAGATTACAGGCCCTGTGAGGTAGTGAATCACAGGGTTTCTGACTACAAAATGAATTGGTACATCTAGCCCTTTACTCGTGTGCTAGGACCAGCATAGTGACTGCTCTTTGCCAAGCAACCCGAGGGTTTGCTTTTGACTTACCCTGACAAGAATTGTGGTTGCTGCATGACCAGGGCTCCCACCCACATTAACCAACATCCAAGTTTCTTACCCACTCCTTCAGATTTGTAAATGGGTTATCACCCCCTTTAAGGAGTTGTAATCAATAATTGGTTTGCAACCACAATTGTGGTTGCATATAGGATCGAATTGGCCAGTAGAGCAATCAGGCAGTACCTAATGGGCTGGCATGACAGATCAGTGTATGGGCCAGTTTTCTAGCAGTTTTGACAAGGTTTTATGGCCAGAAGGGATGGTTCTTACTGTTGATTTCTCTGAAATTACCAAATTTTTTATGTATATCTGCTTCTCTAATAAGGGCCACTTTTATTTTGTTACCTGGGGCTATTTTGTGTCCTAATCTAACCCTGGTTGCAAGCCATTGATACATAGAATTCAAAATCACAATTTTTAAGGGACTCCCAAGCATGGCCCTTCCAAATTACAATTTGGCATGCATGTGTACACCCATTTTGTGGTTGTTAAGCACTTACTAATTTCAAAATGGGGTTCAACATATTAGAAAGCAATTTAGTGGATTACAGGCCCTGTGAGGTAGTGAATCACAGGGTTTCTGACTACAAAATGAATTGGTACATCTAGCCCTTTACTCGTGTGCTAGGACCAGCATAGTGAGTGAACCTTAAAACATACCCTCTTCCATTTCCACTGGCACTGGTTGTTTGAGCTTTAAGATCGGATCTCTAAGAATGTGTACCTTCACTATCCTTGCACTGGCAGCCAATACTTATTTTTCTGACAGCAAATATAGCACCTTCTGCAATGATCTATGCTCAGCCTGGAGTTGCTGCATCTGTCAATGGGACTCTTCCAAATGATGGGATCAGATGTCATTGCAAGGTTAGAAGAAGAAAAGCGAGTGATTAGAAAGAGATGTTGTGAATTTCAAACTTGGCATGTAGTAGGGATTGGATGCATTAAAATAGGAGAAAACCTATTTTTACATGGGTAGAGGTTTCGCTAAACAGAATTCAGAGAGTATTCTGGAATTTTATGAATATTTAATACTTCAGAAACTCTTTAGAGCTTTTTGTAAAACCAATGCTTTTTAGATCACTTCTTTGAGACTGAGTCATGCCAAATGTTTTGCTTGGTTCATTTGTTATATTTTGTGATAGAATATCGCAAACTCTCATGAAAAGAATAGTCCTCATGGGTAAACCAAGAATTCTTTAAAATATTCCACGATTGTCTCTTTAGAAATGCCTCTAATTATTATGAACCGTTATTCGATTTCTTAAAGACACTGGTTTGGAAAATTCACTGCAGTGTCATTTATGTAAGCATATTATGAAAAAATATAAACTAAACATTGGCACAGCCAATAGGTCTCGCCTTTGCCAATGGTTATTATCATGCCTTTTACCATCTCTGACAAATGACACACAAAGTCCAAAATGCGTCACAATTCCTGTGCATCTGCAACCCAGACGTAAAAATGGCTCATTGACACTGGTACCCAAGCAGAAGTTACTCAAAGCTCTTTGGCAAGCTCAATCACACAATAGAGCTACTTATACTGCAGCTCGGACTAAGTAGAAGATGACGACCACACTCCAGCATCGCCACGGAGGCAGCGCAGAAGAATGGAGTGGACAATCCGGCAAAGGACTACCCTCATTGACTTCAGGGTGGAAGAGGTCATCACCTACAGGCTCAGCAGGGAGTCCATTGTCCAACTCTTGCACCAGATTGCACCAAGGCTGCCAACAACATAACAGAAGTGCACCAACATCCATCTGCAGGCCAAACTGATGGCAGTACTACACATGATGGCATCCGGCTCATTCCAAACTACTGCAGCCAAAATGGCAGGAATATCTCAGCCACCATTCTCCACATACCTCCCCTCCATCCTTGATACCATCCTGACCCTCACACCCCAGTACCTCATGTTCACCAAAACACAGCAGAAACAACTGGAAAACAAGCAGTACTTCTACACCATTGCTGGGTTTCCATATGTGCTAGGAGTAATGGACTGCACTCGTGTGCAACTGGTGCCTCCTGCTGCTACAACCATCCTACACTGCAATTAGAAGCACACATATTCAATCAACATGCGGGAATAGTGGGCCTTCTTGGGATGTTCATGAATATGCTGGCAAAGTACAGGGGGGGTGCTCATGATGCATACATCTTCAGACATCCAATCATAAATGAGCGCTTACAGAATGGGAGACAAGGGAATGGCCTACTGCTTGGTAAGTACATCTGAAGCACATTACCAACCTCAAGATAGTAAAATATGTTGGATAAAAGAGCCATATTTGCATTGGGGCAATAAGACAGTGTATACATAGCTGGTGTTGGCATCATTCTTGCACCATACTGTATGGCATATGAGCAGTACAACCATGCAAGTCACACATCTAGAGACCTGCTAAGGCACTTTGGGCCTCGTGTACAAGAGCCCTGTGCTGTTGGACCATCAATTTCCATGATGCTCTGGTGGAAAAGGACTCTCAGTCATGTCTATGAAGCAACGCAAAGTCACACTGTATGCCCTTGCATGGCCTCATAGATGTGGACTAAGGCAAGGCAGTGCAATGTGTTGTGTTGCCTTTTTATCCCTCAAGGATGTGTTCCATGAGTCTTACGTTGGGATTTCCCACACAACACCAATGGGTTTTGACACATTCCCAGAATTACAAGGATTAGCAAAGCTGGAAATGTGTAAAAAATGTGTACCTCCCCAGGGGAGGCGTAGCAAGGGGAAATCACATTTTTCCTCCTTCTAATTACTTCTTCTATGTGCAGCACACATACAAAGAGGATAAAGCCTCCATTGTTTGTTTTTGGGCAGGAATGTGTCCCTTACTGCATAAAAACAATTGAGTCCATAATGCAGACACACCTGCGCCATGGTGCAAGGGTGTATGTTTTGGCGGTGGTTAACAATCTGTGATCTTGCACATACAGAAGGAACACTAAAATGCCATATTTCATTGATATGGCACATTCCTGCTCTTTCCATTTGACACAGGGCAGCACAACTAAGTGACTCCCTGTGCACCCCTGTGGCAACAAACCCCAAAATAATGCCATGTGTGAGTTTGGGAATGGTGGAAAGCTACTCAGCAATGCAACAGTATGTAAAATGCTGTGTCACAATACCGTGTTGAAGGGAGAGCCACCATTTCTGTTATCTCTGTGTCCACATGTAACTCCCATCATCATTAATCCAATACCTGTGAAACTAAGAGAGTACCAAATATCTGGCCCTCCCCAGGCCATGTATACCATGGTCAAGTACATAAGCCTTCATATATACACACCTGCCATCCTATGTGCACTTCATTTTTTGCCACACAAACGTACCTTATCAGTCCTCCAAGGGTTCAGACTGTGCAGCAAGCTAGACCTTCAGGCATAAATTATAGCTCATCGGATAGTCTCCAATACATCCTCCACTCATATAATATGTCTGTCTTCGGGCAATGCTGCAGATTGTCTGTCAGTGCAGGCTGTAAATCCAGGACACTGCATCATGTTGAAAAATATATCCTATAACGTCCTCAATCAGTGAGGCAGTACAGTTCTGAGAATTTAACAGTTGTAATGTACAACACAAGACTCCCACAGGCCTCTGACCTTGTGTACTGTCTACACAGTGAACACAGTGCACTGTCATGTGTGGACTATCATGTCCCAAGTTAACATGCACTCACAAATATCTCCATGGCAGTAGCTAATGAACAACAGTAACTAATACTGGCACATCCAAATATCTGTGAAGGAATGAGAAAACATTATCTGCCCTGGCTAAATTTTGATATATTTGATATGTATTACTTCAAAAATGCCAACAGAAGGTTCCAAACAAACATAATAGAGGAGTATGATAGAATGGCTAACTGACTCTCCATACTAGGAAAGATCCACCATGTTCATGGCATTGGCACTCACAAGTATTTGAAATAGTAATTGTATCACATAGGCCAGTATACTTGTGTGTGTAGTATAGTGTCAGCCATACCAACAATCAAAGTGTGTGTATGCCAAACAATGTCATTGCACATCCCATACTGGTTGAAAAATGTATGAGTCATTCAGGACACATAACAAAATGTACATAAATGTGGGCACATGAAGCATCATGATTATTGACTGATTGTTCCACTTCTGTCATTTCAACTGATCAAGGATATGGTTTGAAGCCATGGGTCATGACCCCATATGCACAGCCCCAGATGGAGGCCCAGCGGCGCTACAGTCATGCACTGAGCAGGACCTAGTCTATAGTGCAGCAGACTTTTGGAGTCCTCAAGTCACGCTTTCACTGTCTTAATTTGCCTGGAGGGAGATTGCTCTACTCACCCCCTATGGTATGTAAGATCATACTTGTGTGCTGCATTTCTACACTAAAATGTAACTTCAATTGCTGGGACAGGGCTGAGAGACCAAATTGTGCAGAATGTTTTTGCAGATGCCTGAGCCAAATCAAGTGATCAATAATGCATAGACTGCATGAGAAAAGTGTAATAAAATGACAATTTTTAAACACTTCCAATGTGTAAACAATCTTACTTAAGAATTACAGTAAACAACAAAACTCTCAAATCATACATGCTGGTAATTAGCACACAAAAAATGTATGTAGCAGTGTGTAACAAACAGCGCTGGACTGCATGTTGCAAATACAAACAAGGCATGCCACCAACCTGTGCAAAAGGCAGGTCAATTAGACACCAAAGACTGCAATTTGGACTGCAATCAGGAAAGGTCATGATAATGTGTTCTGTTGCAGTGTAGTTACCGTCAGGCATCTAAACACAATCCAAATGGTGTGCTAACATAAATCGTGTACAATGACTGTGTGTGTATTGTACAGCTAGCCATTTGTACAGGCTCATACTTGTGGAGTAAAGTATAGTTAACTCATTGTATGGTGACTGTGAGCCAAGGCACCTGCATGCGGGCACAATCCAACCCATAGAGTCTACATATGCTACACCAATCTCTGCAGACACATATTAAATCCCTTGTGACATCACACAACACACATATAAATGCAACATACTGAACTGTGACAGTGCAAAATTGGCTGCCTCGTACCAATGCTGCCAAGGTTGCCCCACTAGGCAAAAATGCAAACAGCCCAAGCAGGTATATATCCTACCATGTAGGTGCATTGCACACAGATGCAAACAATGGGGACAGTCCTACAACAGCATGGTATGTGTGATTATAAAAACACAACACAAAAATTCAGACTATGAAGCGTTTGAACAGAAGCAATGTATAAATACAAGGTGAATCTAGCCAAGATACCATGCACTGATGTATTCCAGGTTATAGTGGCAGAATGTGACAATAAATGCCTAGGTGACTATCTTGTGTAAATGCATACCAACATAGTAAGTACAAGTAACCCCCCCCCCAATAAGCAATATATAGTGATGCATGCCAATGGCAGACAGATACCTCCTTGGAATAAATCAGAATTAATTTGGTTACCCAGGCTGATCTTGTGATACCTAAAATATAGAGATTGATATGAGGCAAACACTAGTGTGTATTGGCACTGTGCACGTGCCACACATATTCTTCCAGATTCAAACCCATACAGGAGATGTTTGTGTACCACCACATGATATGATGGTTGTTGGATATGACTCTCTGGTACCTGTAGTATGCACATATCAGCATGTGTCACATCTGCTTAGACACATCCATTGCAAATCTAGACAGTCAGTCTGTCCCCTGGGTGACACATAAACTGTAGACTGGTTGAACTAGCCAGTGTATGTCACTCCCTGAGTGGGCAAATCGTCCACAACACATCCTAATTTAGCAATGTATACAGAGGTAGACCTGTGTATCCTAGGGATGTACTGCTGTACTCTTGGAACTCAGACGCACAAGCCTATCACCTATGTCCATGAGGCCATTCTAAGTCACCCTGTTTGGTTCATCCTAGCCTCATAGCTGTGGAGTAAATGAAGGCATGTCAATAGGCTGCCTTGATCAACTTTGTGCCATGGGTGCAGTTCAGGGGCCTTGCGGTGCGTGGGGGGAGGGAGTAGGCAACAACCATGGGTATACAGTATGACTCATGTAAATTTATGTATGTACACCTTGTGTTGTAGAAAAGACGTATGCCTTCACCCAATCTGACGTCAAGTTACAATATGTTCCTCTCTGTACCTTCATGCACATAAACAATCCATGGACTTGTTTGGCATATTCTATGTATGCTGCAGAAGTAAGCACACATAGAAATTTAAAAGGCAAGGTAATTCACTAACAATTCTCTTTGTTAGGCCTCTTCTGAGGATGTGTAAACTTTTGACAAGCACCAGGTTCACATGAGTCTGATAACCTGCGTCTGTGTCAAACTCCATAGGTGTTGCGTGTGAACACCCACTGCAACGCACATGCAACATATCCTTGATGTACAGTTAAGCTAGGCAGGGCCTTATGTTTCCTGCCTTTTTCATGAGCTCACGTATAGGCATGCATGGTTGCTTTGCATTGCACCATCAGTATGAGTGACAGTCTTGCACCCCAACTTTGAACAAAGCGAGTCTCCTGTGGAGCTGGCCCCTTGTATATGAGCCCCCTAATGTCAACCACTTAGGAATGCTCATGGCTAAATTTGATACAATTTTGTGTCATCTTTGCACCACTGCTGTTGCACATCCATGACACAAAATGCCTGTAGAGAATTAAAAAGCCAGGAAAGGAGTAATCTGACATGCCTTTTGTGTCCTTGAAAAAAGGTAATGCAAGTCAGCATCTTGTTCTGCATTGCATAACAATACATCCTGAATGGCGTTCCATGGGGGAACATGAGCATATTTGCCCATCCATCCACGGATTTCTTGCTAATCCCAGATTAGATGAGGTTTCTACCCCAGGGATTACATGATTTCTCCATGCATCACAGAGGATGGCAGAACAATTAAAGAAATATGTCTGTGACTGTGTCATTTCCTTTCGCTATGTGTGCTGCACTCGGCTGCACACATAGAAGGAGGGAAATGCCTTAAGAGCTTGCTACTGTGCAGGAATGTATCCCTTCCTGCACAAAAAACTCTTCTCTAGGCAATGTTGACACCCAGTCACCATGGCGCAAGTTTGCCTGTGTTGGTGCTAGGCTGCCTGCAGTGCATCAGCACAAGGAGACAGAAGGAATGCTCAATATCTTCATATATATGGGGCAGGGCTGCTCTCTCCCTTTCACACAACACAGCACATCAATTTGGCTTGGTGACCTACATTGTATCAATGATTAGTCAATAGGCCCCTTCACATGCCAGCAAGTTGAAAAATGCTACTTTGTGTGCCCCAGCATTTACAACAGGGGCTGTATCGGAGAAGTGCCTTGGGGGGCACAACAGGCATTTACACCTGCTTTGTTCATCCCTGGGGTACTTGGGAATGCCAGAAGGGGCTGCAGACTCCTGTGCAGCCCCTCATGCAAAAGCAATAGTGGAGGGATACTTACAGTGCCTGCTCTAACACCAGAGGGTGATCCCTCTATTCGAGGGCGGTGTGGCCCCATGCATCTGATGGAATAACTTTGCTTCTGCGTCTGCACTGTATCAAAGGTGGAGCTACAGAGGTAAGTGCACTCACAGTGTGTTACCAGTAAAACCAGTCACATTTATTTATCTAAAAATGTCTGACAGGCAGTTTGGGCCACATCTCAACCTTCCTCATGCGTACTGGAGTTCAGATATTCACAATCCCTCATTGTGCCTGTACAGGGCATGGATGGACAATGTGTATTTACTGTGCAACATTGACAGGTACTGAGCTCAATGAAGGCAAGGAACAAGTATGGCAACTGTCTGATGTGTATAGCATTGTCATGGGCACGTAAAAATATGAGAAAGGCACAGCTAATGTAATACCTTGCAGAGTCTAGTATGTCAAATCATTAGGTTCACACACCTATGAAAGGCAGGCACCCTTGTGCCATTTTGTAAGTAGTGATGTATTTCTACTTGGTCCATGCTCTGGGTACCAGATGCATGATTAGACATATCATATCGGGGAACACTTCGAACTGCCTTACCTAATTGTTTAATTAAGCCCTATCAACTGTACCATCTGCTTCATAATCAACATGCAGACTTACATAGCCAATTGCTAATTCAAGTTACAGTGCTTCTCATGCCCACAGTGTTTGTATTCTGCATTCACAGAGCAATGTACCATGTTATATTTTGTAAGTGGACCAGCACCATACACACTGGGTGAGGTGGAGAGCTTCAGGGACTCGGGTGCTACTAGTGAGTGTCAGCTGAATGGTTACTGTGTTGTTCAAGGCTTATGTGTGATGTTGGATAATGTTTGCAACGTCATGTTCAATGGGCTTCCTAATCCCAAGGTAATAATATGTTCCAGACATGGTACATTATGACTAAAATATGTAAAAGTTGCATATGCATTAGTTTCTAACTAATGTCAAGGTGAATGCATTGTCAGTCTCTGCAGGCCCACATAATAGATGAGCTGACAGAGGAGCCATGACCAAAATGCCAAAGTATGTTAAAATATGTTGTAGTGGATTCATAGGTGAACACGGCTGTGGATGGTTAACCTTCCAAATACATGTCAGATGCACATTGCTAGTGTAGTCATCCACATTTTATTCTATATCCATTTATATGGCTAGTCCACACAGGAGGTGAGGATTCACACCTCAGTGGAATGCCCCCAGATGTGTGGCAACCTTACTGGTGCCACTTTGGCAGGGCAGTTGTTCATGCTTCTGCATCATGGCACCACCAATGTCAGATAGGGACTGTTGGAGTCTACAGAGCGGAGGGTAGGTGCCTCATATAGCAGCTGAGGGGTCCTTATTTGCCTGCCTCTAGGGTGCCTGCCATGGTCTTCATCCCCACCCGCACCACATCTAGCATCTCCTGCTGGACTCCTACTGCAGGATATTGAAATTCTACTTGGTGGTTCTGGGAGCCTAGGGCTGGGAGTGGGCTAGCAGGTGGTGTTTGTTGGGTGCTGGGTGGATCCTCTGCAAACCCTGCAACACTGAAGGACCTTCCTGCACCTGGAGATGGTGTGTCAAAGGAGGCCAGGATTTGCCGGAGGGTGTCTTGACTAGGGGTTAGCAGGCTGTCGTTCTCTACTAGATTGTCATCCCGGACAAGCTGCTGATCAGGAGGTGTAGGTACATCCTCTGCAATGAGGGAGAGCAATGTTAATTGTGTCTTTTGTTACATGTTGCATGAGTAATCTGAATAATAGTCTGACTTGCTAATGTTTGACTTTCAATACAATTTTGATGCATAGGATGTCTGTTACATGGAAGTTTTAAGTCCGAGTTGCACAGTAGTTGCCTTTCATATTGCAGTATCTCTGCATTCTTAATACAACCACTGTGTGACAATGCAGACTTTTTGACTCAAGGCACATCTGAATTTTACACTGTGCACTATGGCACTCTGCCTTTTGCTGTCTACCATGCACATTGTGCATTTATGTCAGCAAGGGTTGATTTTGTTACACTTATCCTGCACATTTCTACTCACAAAAAATACCTGGATATACTGCCGGAATGTAAGAGGAACTACCATGTATTTCCTATTTCTGTCTCCTCGTTTAAATGGTTTTGAAACACTTTTGGCTACATCATTGTGGGCAGTGGCCACTGTGTACTAAATCTGAGGGTATGGGTAGTATAACAGTAGGTAAGTTTCTAGCACTGATACTCACCGAGTTGTTAATTGCCAAATTTGGGTGTCTGCATAGTGATACATCATTTGAAACAGACCCACTCATTTGTACATGTACATGCCTCCTCTGCCATCCCTTAGTTAGGGTCAGGGACTCAACTTACGCCACACAGTAAGGTAACCCCGATCACACACTGATTACCATGTGCCTCCAACATCAATATGTGTGACCATGTCCAATGTATTGATATGTCTGGCTGTTATTGAGGGCTATGGGTCAAGCTGCATCCCATATGCTAATAGTGCTGGAATTGATGACATGTACCAACCCGGGATTGCTACATAATTAGGCACATCCACCTCAGTCTCCAACCATCACTGACACCTCCCCTTTGTGGTGGTAGACTAGTTTTTAATTCCCTTGATAGATCCCTATTTTACATCTTCCAACTGAAACATATGTATCATGGTGAGACAAGTTTCCTTCAGAGTCCCTCCTGCCACATGCTACATCTTCACCAGGACCACATCACATGTAGGATGTTGTACCTCAATTAGCTCTTCTCTGTCATCTCTTCCCAGTTATAACACAAGTGTGACACAGTCAAACACAGCACAGCATTTGTATTGGTATGGCTACCTTGCAGTACACATTTCCATTGTGACTAGGCCTGGGTGTAGTTTGCGTAGTTGCATTACGTGGAACTCTGTGAAGTGGCAAAAAACTCAGCTTCTTTACGTGGAGTTCTGTGAGCGGGGAGAGTTTCTTGCTGTACCCTTTCATGAGACGTTTAATGTCACTGGAATTGTGAAGTGCGTTTTCACACAAACAGCACCATGCTGTTCGCATGGTAGTAGCCATCTTGATGTTTGCTTTGTTATAATGCTGGGGCCTACTTTTCTTCCTTAATTACAGGAGCAACCCTTGACCCTGCTTCTGCAGGCAGGTCGCTCCCCGCTCCGCCGCCCAGCGCCATCCTCACCGTCTCTCCCTTTAATTCCTTTCCCCTGCCGCTGCGTCCCCTGCGGCCCCTCCCGCCTCCCCCCTCCTCCTCACCTCCGTTTCTTCTCTTTTGAATTCCTTTCCCCTGCCGCTGCGCCCCCTGCGGCCCCTCCCGCCTCCCCCCTCCTCCTCACCTCAGTTTCTTCTCTTTTGAATTCCTTTCCCCTCCCGCTGCTTCCCCTGCGTCCCCTCCCGCCTCCGCCCTCCTTCTCACCTCTGTTTCTTCTCTTCGAATTCCTTTCACCTGCTGCTGCGTCTCCTGCGCCCCCCCTCCTTCTCACCTCCTCTTATGGCAGCTGCGGCGCGGTAACGAGGAGCAACCCTTGACCCTGCTTCTGCAGGCAGGTCGCTCCCCGCTCTGATGCCCAGCGCCATCCTCACAGTCTCTCCCTTTAATTCCTTTCCCCTGCCGCTGCGTCCCCTGCGGCCCCTCCCGCCTCCCCCCCTCCTCACCTCCATTTCTTCTCTTTTGAATTCCTTTCCCCTGCTGCTGCGTCCCCTGTGGCCCCTCCTGCCTCACCCCTCCTTCTCACCATCCTATCTGCCTTTTTTCCCGCTGCTGCATCCCCTGTGGCCCTACCCCCCCAGCCCTCTCATTCGTCAAGCCCTCGCTCCTCCCAGACGCCACTCCCACCCTCCCCTCGTCTTATGGCAGCTGCGGCGCGGTAACGAGGAGCAACCCTTGACCCTGCTTCTGCAGGCAGGTCGCTCCCCGCTCCGCCGCCCAGCGCCATCCTCACCGTCTCTCCCTTTAATTCCTTTCCCCTGTCGCTGCGTCCCCTGCGGCCCCTCCCGCCTCCCCCCTCCACCTCACCTCCGTTTCTTCTCTTTTTAATTCCTTTCCCCTGCTGCTGCATCCCCTGCGGCCCCTCCCGCCTCCCCCCTCCTTCTCACCTCCTCTTATGGCAGCCGCGGCGCAACAGCACCAAAGGCAAGCCCATCTGCGCCCGTCCGCGCCAAGACCGTGCCCAGCGCCAGTCCCGCTGGCCCCCCCAGACACACCTACTCCCCCTTCACCCTCTTCTCTCTCAACCCAGGCCCCCGCCCCACATGCACCCCATCTAGCCCCACACACACTCATGACCCCTTCACCTGCCACACCTGCCACTTTTCCTGCTCATCATCCCTCACACGAACCATAGCGACCCCACCTTCAACAAACACAACACCCCCAACACAAGACTCACCCACCCTGCCACCACCAACCACCCCTGCAGCACAAAAGCCCACAACCAGAACACACCCCGCAACAACACCCTCACGCACCACACCAACGCCACCCACCACAACCACCTCAACTGCCTGCTCCTCAACATCCGCTCCATTCACAAATATGCCATAGAACTCTGGGACCTCATCACATCACACTCACCTGACATTGCCTTCCTCACGGAAACCTGGACCAACCCCTCCTCAGAATCCGACATAGCCATAGCCACCCCCAAGGGATACAAACTCCAACACAAAGACCGTCTCAACAGGCCAGGCGGTGGCATCGCCATCCTACATAGAGACACCATCAAAGTCACCACCAGCTCCCAAGACACTATCGACAACACTGAACCCATCCACGTCCTCATCCACATTAACAACAACTCTACCCTCAGAGGTACACTAATCTACAGACCACCACGCCCCGCCTTCTGCGACACCATCGCCGACAGCATCAGCTCGTACGCCCTCACCTCCACAGACTACATCATCCTCGGTGACTTCAACTTTCACTTAGAAAACCAACAAGACCACAACACTACCTCCCTCATAGACAACCTCACCAACCTCGGACTCAAACAACTGGTCACCGCACCCACCCACTCAGCAGGACACACGCTCAACGCAATTCTCACCTCAAGCCAACACATAGCCTACACCCACACCACTGAACTCCTCTGGACTGACAACCGCTGCATCCGCTTCTCCTTCACCAAACCCCCCCCACACTACCATCAACACACCACACCCTACCGTATGTGGGACAAGATCCCCACAGAACGACTGAACTCCCAACTGGCCCATAACACCCCCCACACCAACAACCCCAACACAGGAGCACACAACCTCTCCAAATGGATCACTACCTGCGCAAACACACAACCCCCCCTCAGAAAACACATCGCTACCTGCAACATCAAGAACGCCCATGGTTCACCCCTGCACTCCAAGACTCCAAGCGCAAATGCCGCCAAGCTGAGAAAATATGGAGACTAGAACCTTCCACAACCAACTTCTCCACCCTCAAAACCATCATTCGCACCCATCACCAACTCATACGCACTGTCAAAAGAGATCACTACAAGACACGCCTTGACAACAACTCTCAAAACAGCAAAGAACTCTTCACCATCATCAATGAACTTGCCAAAACCAAAGCCAGCAACATAGACCCCACACACACACACACAGCCCCTATGTGACGCCCTTTCCAACCACTTCCTCCACAAAATCTTGGACATCCACAACAGCATCATACCACACACACCCACCACACACAACCCTCACTCACCCAACCCCCACTCATGACCCCCCCACCACACTCTCCACATGGACCCCCACCACACACGAAGAAACTGAAAAAACCATGAACTCCATCCACTCCGGTTCCCCCTCCGACCCCTGTCCACACCGCATCTACAACAAAGCTAGGCCAACCATCGCCCCCATACTCTACAACATAATCAACTCCTCTTTCGACTCCGCCACCTACCCAGACCCCTGGAAGCACTGGGAAATCACCACTCTCCTAAAAAAAAAACAAGCCAACCTGGAGATCCTCTCCAACTACCGCCCCATCTCCCTCCACCCTTTCCTCACCAAGGTTGCAGAGAAATTAGTCAACACCCGACTATCCCACTTCCTCGAAGCAAACAACACACTTGAGCCCTCACAATCCGGGTCCCGCAAAAACCACAGCACGGAAACCGCCCTCATCGCATGCACTGACTATATCAGGACCAAAGTCGACAAAGGCGAGACCGTCGCACTCATCCTCCTAGACCTCTGCGCAGCCTTTGACACTGTCTGCCACCACACACTCCGCACGCGCCTCTACAACATAGGAATTCGCCACAAAGCCTTAGACTGGCTCACCTCCTTCCTCACCGACCGGACTCAGAGAGTCCGCCTTCCGTCCTTCCACTTCAACACTACCAAGATCACCTGCGGAGTCCCCCAAGGGTCCTCCCTCAGCCCCACACTCTTCAAAATCTACATGATCCCCCTTGCCAACATTCTCCGAGCACACGGAATCACTATCCTCTCCTATGCAGATGACACCCAACACATCCTCTCCCTCACCCGCAACCCCACCACTGCCAAAACCAACCTACACACCGCTCTCCTTGACACCCCCAACTGGATGACCACTAACCACCTCAAGCTCAACTCAAACAAAACAGAGATCATCATCTTCGGCCCCAACAAAACCACATGGGACGATTCCTGGTGGCCCACTGCCCTAGGCCCCACCCCCGCAAACCATGCACGCAACCTCAGCATCATCCTCGACCTTTCCATGACACAGCAAATCAGTGCTCTAACCTCCTCCTGCTTCCACACACTCCGCACTCTAAAAAAAATCCTTCAAATGGATTCCCCCAGAAACCAGAAAGACAGTCACCCACGCACTCATCAGCAGCAGACTGGACTACGGTAACGCCCTCTACGCCGGCACCACACTCAAACTCAAATGCAAACTCCAGAGAATCCAGAACACAGCTGCACGCCTCGTCCTTGGCCTCCGCCACCACGAACGAATCTCACCACACCTCAAATCTCTTCACTGGCTCCCCATAGACAAGAGAATCACATTCAAGATCCTCATCCAAGCACACAAATCCCTCCACAGCACTGGCCCAACCTACCTCAATGAAAGAGTTAACTTCCACACTCCCACACGCAACCTCTGATCAGCCGACCTCGCCCTAGCCACAGTCCCCCGCATCCAACGCACCACCACAGGAGGCAGGTCTTTCTCCTACCTCGCCCCCAAAACCTGGAACTCCCTCCCCACCGACCTTCACAAAACCAAAGACCTACTGGTCTTCAGAAAGAACCTCAAGACATGGTTGTTCGATCAGTCATCCCCCTGCCCCCTGTTTCCCCTCCCCCAGCACCTTGAGACCCTCACGGGTGAATAGCGCGCTCTACAAATTTTTTTATTGATTGATTGATTCATTCATCTTTTCCATCCTACATTTTTTTTATTATCTTACCTTTTCTCTTTGTGTTTTCATATTGTATGTTTTTTTCAATTTTTATTGTCTTTTTCATGACATTTGTGCTTTTTACATTTTTTGCTTTACTTTCTTTTTTTTCCTTTCTTCTTTTTTCTTTCTTCTATCTTCCCCCCCAAGTGCCCAGCGCCATGGCAGAGCAGGGGAGTAACAGCACCAGGCCTCCAAACCACCACTGGCAGCCGCCTTCCTTCCGGTCATCAGGGCTGCAGAGGGGTGCTGCACTGCACCATTTTTTCTGAGGTGCAGGTGGCAGCACTAGTTCTTTATGTGCAGTGCCTCCTCCCATCCACTCTGGTAGCAGTTGGCAGGCCTGGAAGTGGGTATGGCCCCCGGGAGTGCCGGCAGTGCTGAGAGAGGGTTCGCCGGGCTGTAAGTCACAGCTTTGAGGTCTGGCACACCCGCAACAGCTGATGCAGCGGTGGGCTGACAACCTAGATCGGGAGATGAACCTGCTCAACCTGCTAGGCATGGAGGTTGTGGAGCTTGTGAGTAATGACTAATTATTAGTTGTGTTCTATGCTAATAAGTTTTTCCCAAATAGCAAGCATGCTGCTCACACACAGGTAAGTTAACTTTATGTTCTAAGTATAATGTAATCATCATATAGACAGGTGCTCGGTGCTACCTAATCTTACTTGTTGTTGGTGCTCACTTGGGCTGATTATTTAAGAAGTAATGGTGAGACTCCTCCTGTGTCTTGTCCTGTCACTAAGATAGTGATAATTATTAGTATTAGTGAGTTGGCACGTCCTCTCACTTCTCTGCGCCTTTATTTTTTGTAGCTTGCAGAGTGCAAAGCAATTTTCCAGTGATGTGTAGTTATGCATTCATACATCCATCTCTGCATTAAAAATGCAGACTGAGTTGGCCCGTCAAAGAGTGTTGAGAGATTGAGAATGAGAATCAAAAATCATTCATTGCAATTTATTAGCAATTCCAAAATGTTGTTCAGGAAATTTGTAACATGGTTAGGAAATTTGAAATACTATAGTCCTTTATACTACTACTATACAGGCGCTCGGATTTAGAAAAGTTCAATGTTACTGCATTTGCCTTTTCTTCTCAACAAATATTTTTGGAGAGATTATTATTTACTGTACTACTAATCTTTGGTATTTTGTTTTCTCAAATTCATACATCATTCAGCACTCAGAGGCAAGAAGAGGGCTGGTCAGGCGGATGAGGGAGCTGTAGGTGACCGCTCCAAAAGTGCTGGGGCAGATGGCCCTGCTGGGCCTAGTACGTCCTCCTGTTGTTAACATTAATATTTATTTCCCTAACTTTTAGCACTCCACATTTATAAATACTTTTATCTTTTTACTGTGCCTGACTCCTAATTTTATTCCAACTCCTCTTCGATTTATGTTTCCTAAATTCTTCTTATTCCTGCATTATCCTATTTACTTATTTTCTACATTTCAAGTCTCTGTATTTTACTTCAAAGTGTCTGTCTGTATTAGTCTGTCTGTAGCTCCTTTTCTTCTGTTCTGTCAGTAAGCTTTCCCTTGTGGTCTGGTGGTACTGTAAGGCTCAGAGAACCCATGTACTCTACTGCGAATATTGTATGCCCAAGTAAGGTTTTCTAAGCATGTTTGTTGAGAAGGCTTTTTTTTCTAGCTCAAGCTCAATCGTTAGAAAAAAGAGTGTTTGGACATGGAAGTGGACCCTTCAATGTTGTGCATGTATTATACTATTATTATAGTATGCCAGCAGTTGATGACCATGGTTAGAAATATGAGGAGGATGGCCCCATTGCATTCGCCAACCAAGGCCATGTGTCCTTCATTGACCAATTCTTGCACACACTTATTTCTCTTCAAACACCCAGATTCATTAATAGCTCTGCCCCTCCATTACAAAATGTTTTTGTTTGTCTTGACTAAAATTGCAACCAACAAAATGCCCACCTAATATTTTGATAGAAGACAAATCTGTAACCAAATTGTAATGACGTATTGTGGTTATAATTTGCTATAAAAAAAAAAACAATAGGGGGAGATGTACATGGCATTCTGGCATCTAAAATGTGTAATGATTTTCTAGCTGCACCGACCACCAGTGCCAGGGCCAGCAGTGACAGTGCCAGCAGAGACACAGTAGCACTAGTAGTCAAAGGTGGAGTCTCAGTGGCGGCGGTGGCAGATCGTGATGTCATATTGCTTATTTATTGACAATTAGTAATGTCTTCACTGCAAGGATGTACTATTGTTGTTTACTCACTTGTGAACACCCCGCTTTAGCTTATACAGTGGGAGTTGAGTGTTAATGGCCTCTTCTAGCAGTAACTCAACAGACAAAGGTTAATGATGAACTTTAACTATGATGGGTTTATGGAAAATTGAAAGACGGATGGAAGGAGAAAGGATGGGTGAAATATAATATTAGTAAAAGTATGTGTGGGCAAAAGGGTGCATAATAATGATATAGGTGAGTGATAGGATGCATGGGTGGGTGAAGGATGGATGAAAAGGTATACGGGAGAAAGGATGCCTACCTGGATGGGTGAAAGGAATCCTTGGGTGGGTTTGAGCTTGGATGGATGAATGTGTGAAAAGATGCATGGGTGGGTATTGGGTAAATGGATGTTGGTGAACGGTTTGTTGAGAGTCATGATGGAATTTGCATGGTTTTCAATGGTGAAAGACTGGATGAGAAAATATAAATCTTAACTGGTGTATATCAAAGCCAAGGGTGAAAAATAAGAATACTAGAAAAAAATGCAATGATAAATGGATAAGCACTTGGAATGAAGAAATAAGGGATCCCTTCCGGATAGAGGTGTTCTTCTCACCTACTTTACTTTCTTGGAATAGTTTTATCAAAGGTTTGATTCAAAGGGTTGGTGTGGTATTTCTCACTATTCCCTTGACTCACAGTATTTTTCAAGCAAGGCAGATAATACGTATCTCTTCAGCATTAATCACCTCTCTCACTATCTATGGCATTTCACCAGTTCCACCAATGATGACCTAAGCTGCATGGTTCAATTCAGCAGAATCGGCACTGCAAGGTTGTCTTTGCAATGTGTGTCTACTCAAGTTAAGTTAATGTGTCATTTATTTTCACCGTTTTCCAGTCATGGCAATGCAAAAACATGGTGTGTTGTCCTTCCATCCAAGTGCCCACTCACTCAGGTACTTCCTAGTACTTCACTCCTTTAAGCTTTCTTAAGTTCTGTCTCAGCCTTCTCAAAAATTTGAAAAATCATTCTTTCCTTTTCCACATTGTTCTAGCCAAGTGATATATTTCATTATGTCTTCTATAACGGACTAATATCTCTTCAAATTTTTACCTTTCAACATTTGCCAACCACAGAGACTCACTACTGGCTAAACCTTAGGCACATAATGATGATGAATTGATACTCTGCCTAGCCCGTCTAATCCACTCTAACTTACCCTGCTTTTGAGCAAGCTAAGATTCCTTTCCTCACTGCCATTCAAATGTATTTTGTTTCTGCACTGCAGTCTGCAACTATATTTGCCCCATAGGGAGTGGGGGAGAAATGTGTCATTGCCTATTATATTGCCTAAAAGCACAACAATGCTCCACAGTTCTGTTACCTGAATAGATGAAGCAAGTGCTGCATGGTTTCCCAAGGTGCCATGGTGGTGGTGGTAGTAACATGCTAGTGCACCAACAGTGAATGCATTGGAAGCGAGACCCACTACCACCTAGGTGAACTCAAATGAAGATCCTGCACAGTGAGTTGGTGTTCCTTCCACCACATCCACCCAATCAAGTGTGTGATTGATTAATGGTTTAAATTATTAAGTCACACCTTAATAGATCACACAGCCCAGGGGAAGAGGGTTAGGGATTTGATGAATGGATGAGAAAGGGGATTTAGGGAAAGGTGTGGCAAAAAGACAAACACTACACAAGCACATTATTCATCTGGGCAATGATCAGCAGTCTGTTGTGAGAGGAATAGAAAGGAATGGGTATGACGCAGTTAGCTTAAATGGATTGCAAACATTCTGTCAGCCCCAGAGAGATCCAAGTTATTACATATCTAAATGTTTTGTCACCTAGGTTTGCAAAATAGTAAATACACACAGTTCAAAAAAAGATTATTAAAAGAAAAATGATACAAGTCTGTACTGCCAAATTGGGTGGTGCATCTGCATTCATCTTGCCCTGACAATCTTGAGTGCCTGCCTGGCTGAAGGGGTACGATAAGGTGAGCATGAGTATTATGTTGCTTTTGCCTTTTGTGCAGGAATAGAGAAGGCCTGTGGGTTGTAAAATAGAAATGACTATCATGACATTGTAGATTCAAGAAGGATAGAATGGAAGGTAAGCTCTATGAGGAGTATTTTACCAAGAA
The DNA here is from genome assembly GCF_031143425.1 of Pleurodeles waltl. Lineage (NCBI taxonomy): Eukaryota > Metazoa > Chordata > Amphibia > Caudata > Salamandridae > Pleurodeles > Pleurodeles waltl. Next base: position 1,236,678,368 of record NC_090444.1, on the reverse strand, counting down.
GACTCAGAGGAGGCAGAGCAAGAGCACTGTCCTTTGCAATCATTCATTTCATGATTGATATGTGATCAATTGATTGAGAGCAATTACAACAACCAACAATTACAGACAAGTGGCTGCATGTATAACGGGATGATCAAACTTGCAAGCAACTGTCATGATGATGATCATCATCATAATAATAACATTTAGCCTAGAGCACATTCATAATGTGAAGATGTGACATCATCCATCACATGTCTGTCTCCTACCAAGCCTCCACATAACCACACAGTTTCAAATTTGAGCCAGCCAGCACATACACACAGCAACATTGCATTTCCCAAATCAAGTAATCAACGCAACTCTCACCAGCCTACAGAACTGAGTAGGCTTCTGAGACTCATCAACCATGTTGATTTCAATGAAGTTGATAACTTCCTTCTCCTGGCAGTTGTTGAAGTTTTCAATTCATGCTCTGAGTCCTTCCGTCATCCGCCTCACTCTAATTAGAGTTAATTTCCAACTCCGTACCAACTTCTCCCAAAAGTCGCAATCTTCCTACCCAATTGAGATAGAGTGACCTGTAGCGCATGGCTGTGTTTAACAAGAGAAACATTGAGTAGTTTTTTTCTGTAGACTAGATTTATGTTTGTTAGCTAAGTGAACTGATCGGGTCTTTGAGGAATGTGAACCAGAAAACAAAGCAGTGTGAAACTGGCAAACAAATCTTTCTAAGTGTCAAAAGGGAAGGAAAAAAATCACCTTGAGGAAAAAAGTGATCACACATTAGGCTACAAAAATGGTAAATCAATCACAAACACAATTAAGTGTAATAATTATAGTTAAACAATAAATACCTACTCTCACTGTCTGCCACCTCATGATTCATCTCAACATTAAAACAAGAATCACTCATATCACTTGTTGGTGCAAAGCATTACTTACCTGTTCCAATCATGCATGGTGGTACATAGCTGATCCTCATTGATTTACTAAATGAAACACACATTGGCCACTAAGTTGTAAATCAAATGTCTGGGGCAGTCCTGCTAGTGGATAAGAGAAAGGATAGGGACAGGGATGGGATGGAGGTAGGTGTTGATTTTGTTTTTCGCTATTGTGAGCCAACATCACTGTCCGCAGGGTCTATGGAAATTGTAGGCTAAGTTGCAGAACGTCTGCCTGTGAGTGGACCTCTAAATCCCAGACGTTCTTTTTCTACGTCACTGGCTTACTGAGCAATACATGTCTTGTAGGTTGAGACCTCCCCATCTGAAAAAGGGATAAAAGTGGGCAATTATTGTTTGTACCATTGGTCAAGAATTGTGTCCATATGTAATGTTTGGATGACACAATGTCTCTTTGCAGCCTTGTATTAACAGATAAGGGAACTGTTAAGCTTGCTGCCAAGTCCTGCCCATCTGTTTTTTCCATCCACACCTGCGTACACTTCAGACATCTGTTTCTGCAGCATATGCAACAATATGATAGCTTGGCCTATGGTACAGTCATCCTTGCTGACTTCCAGTGGGAAAATTTCAAAAGGAAGCAGCATTGCTATCAGGCATTTGACCAGGCCCCATTGATCCATCTCAGTGATCATGCCTTTTACAATTGCATCCCCTCTTTGCATGACAAACAGACATTGCAACATGTAATAAGTTGAATTCCAACATGTTGGCACCTACTGTATGAGTGCTTTAACTGGAATTCTATTATCACACTGGATAATCCTCAACAGCTTCCGGACTTTAAAAGAATGGTTGAAATGAGTGCAGATTCTTCTGCATGTGGACAGTAGGTTGCTGACTCAGGGCTCTTTTTTGAGAAAGTCCTGTACAATGATGTTGATGCAGTACGCCAAACACAGGACCGTGAAATAGCCACCATCTGACATGACCTTAGATGTGTTACTGCCATTGTCTGTGGCAGCAACTCCAATGTTAAACTCTCTGGGGCGCAGCCATTCAAACACCTTGTTGTTAAAGTCATCCAAGATGTTTGCAGCTGTGTGTGATTTCACCATGGCAAACATAACTACTGCTGCATGCTTTTGAGCACCATTAAAAATTTCATCAGTGTCAACAACTGCAGATATCATTTCTCTAACCCCCACAAAAGAGATCCAGTGTGCAGTGATGCACATATAATCAGTGGCTTGGCAACTAGTCCACATATCTGTCATCAGGTGGATTGTGTGGACAGCACTCTGCTGTAAAGCTTGTCCAACCAATTCCAGCACATTGTGATGTAGCACTAAATCAGCAACTTTGGCAAAATAGGTCCGGCTGGGAGCCTTCCATTTTGGGCAGATGGCCACCACAAATTCCAGAAAACCTACTCCTTCCACAAAAGAAAAAGGGAGGGTGTCCAGTGCTATCATTTTAGCCAGCTTCCCGTTATACAAACGTGTCATTGTGTGGTTGTATTCATACTGCCCCTCTTGCCTAAACATACCAGTCATAGTAGCTGAATTGATTTCTTTACTGGTGTATTAGAAATGGGGTCTTTGGTTGGCAGTCAGGTTACCCCCTGTCCAAGCAGTGGAGGTGAATCACCCTTGGTTACGTAGTCGGTCCCTTGGTTCCGGCAGGTGCGAAGTCCGGCGAAGTCACCATGCTGCGGGCAACCTCACAAGATCGCAATGACATCACAGGGTCACAGGCGCTGCGATGGCATTGGATGTCACGGACGTCAGACTTACAGCACTCCGAAGTAAGCAAAGTCAGGTGGGATCAGTGGCTGCAGCGACACAAAGTCTACAGGGTTGTCACACTTTTGCAGGGTCCACGGCCTCATGGCAGGCGGCATCATGGGTCCGGGGAGCGGTGTACTTCACAAAGTCACACAGCATCGTCCGGCATCGTTAGACAGGTTTTTCTCTGGAAAACCACTTCCAGATGTCCAGGAACTGGAATGGCACCCACTTGCAAGCTAAAGTCCACAGCAGGCAGACACAGAACTGGGTGGTAAAGCCTTTGCTCTCCCTGAGGCTTCAAAACAGGAGGCAAGCTCTACTCCAAGTCCTTAGAGATACCTCTCAAGCATGAATGCAAAACACAGTCCAGTCTCTGTCCCCTTGCACAGGCAGAAGCAGCAACTGCAGGATAGCCCAACACAACACAGTCACAGGACAGCACTTCTCCTAAGGTCTTCAGCTCTTTTCCAGGTAGAGGTTCCTCTTGAATCTAAATTTCAGGGGTTTTGGGTCCAATACTTACACCTCATTCTGCCTTTGAAATAGGCCTACTTCAAAGGAAAGTCTTTGTTGTTCAAAAGATCCTCACTTGCCTAGGACAGGATCCGGACACTCACCAGGACACTGCATTGTGAGAGGGCAGGCACAGCCCATTCAGGTGTAAGTGGCCTCTCTTCCCTCCACTATAGCACAGATGGCTCATCAGGATATGCAGGCTACACCCCAGCTTCCTTTGTCTCCCTGTCTAGAGGGGATTGACAAACAGCCCAACCGTCAAATTGACCCAGACAGGCAATCCACAAACAGGCAGAGTCACAGAATGGTTTAAGCAAGAAAATGCCTACTTTCTAAATGTGGCATTTTCAAACTAACATTCTAAAAAACAACTTCACTAAAATATGTATTTTTTAATAGTGAGTTTAGAGACCCCAAACTCCAGATTTCTATCTGCTCTCAAAGGGAACTGCACTTTAAGGTTATTTTAAGGCAGCCCCTATTTTAACCTATGAGAGAGCTTGGCGTTGTAACAGTGAAGACTGAATTTAGCAGTATTTCACTTTTAGGACATGTAACACACCTCAGTTCAGGCCCTACCTCTGGGGCTACCTTGGGCCTTCCTTAGGGGTGCCTTACATGTAGGAAAAGGGAAGGTTTCAGCCTGGCACATGGGTGCACATGCCAAGTTGAATTGGCAGTTTAAAAATGCACACACAGACACTGCGGTGGCATGTCTGAGCCATGTTTACAGGGCTACTAATGTGGGTGGCACAACCAGTGCTGCAGGCCCACTAGTAGCATTTGATTTACAGGCCCTGGGTACCTCTACTGCGCTAGTAAATCAAATATGCCAATCATGGATAAGCCAATTTACACTTACATTTTACATAGGAGCACTTGCACTTTAGCACTGGTTAGCAGTGGTAAAGTGCCCATAGTATCAAAAACAGCACAAACAGAGTTCAGCACATATCAACAACCTGGGAAGCAGAGGCAAGAAATTAAGGGAGGCCGCGCCAAGGATGCCAAGTCTAACAACTATTCCCCCCAACTGAAAGTGAGGAGAAACTACTCAACCTCATGGGAGTTCTCAGCACTAATGCAGAATAATCTGAACAGACCATCAGCATTGGTGTGTTCTGTGCCAGGGTGGTGTTCCACTGTAAAGTCCATACCCTGTAGGGAAATGGACTACCACAACAATTTTGGATTCTCACTCCTCATCTGCATTAACCATCTGAGGGGCCAGTGGTCTGTCTGAACCCGGAAGTGAGTCCGAAACAGGTAGGGTCTTAGCTTCTTCAGCTCCCAGACCACAGCAAAAGCTTCACGCTTTATTGCACTCCACCTACGTTCCCTGGAAGTAAACTCCTGCTAATGAAGGCTACAGGTTGATCTAGGTCCTTTTCATTTAGCTGTGATAACACTGCTCCTATACCATGCTCTGGGGCATCAGTTTGCACAACAAACTCCTTGGAGAAATCAGGTGCCTTCAGCAGGTGCTATGCACATGGCTGCCCTCGGGGCATCAAAAGCTGTCTGGCAGGACTCTGTCCAGAACACCTTCCTTGGTTGCTCCTTGGAAGTCAACTCATTCAGGGGGGCAACAATGGTGCCATACCCCTTGACAAAATGTCTGTAGTAGCCTGTGAGGCCCAAAAAGGCCCTCATCTCAGTCTGGGTCTTGGGAGGCTTCCAAGCCAGGATGGTGTCAATTTTTGGCTGTAGTGGTGCCACCTGGGCACTGCCTACCGGGTGTCCCAAATACACCACTCAAGCCTGCCCTATCTGACACTTACTGGCCTTACTAGTGAGGCCTGCCTTTTGCAGGGCCTCCACCACTCTGCAGAGGTGCTGCAAGCATTCCTCCCACGTGGAACTGAACACTGCAATGCTGTCCAGGTAGGCTGCACTGAAATCATCCAGCCCAGTCAACACCTGGTTGACAAACCTCTGAAAGGTGGCAGGGGCATTTGTCGTCTCACATGGCATCACTTTAAACTGGAAGTGCCCATCTGGAGTAGAAAATACTGACCTCTCCTTAGGCACCTCAGGTAAGGCAATCTGCCTATATCTAAATGCCAATTCAAAGGTGCTAATGTATTTGGCAGCTCCCAACCGACTGATGAGCTCATCGGCTTGGGAAATGGGGTGCGCATCAGTCCTAGTGACAGCATTGAGATCCCGGTGGTCCACACAGAACCAGAGTTCTGGTGTGGCATCAGGAGCAGAGGGCTGGCCCAAGGACTAGTAGAAAACTCATTTACCCTTAGGGTTGACATCTTTGATACTTCATCTTTGATGCTAGTGCTGACCTTATTGGTCACCCTGTAAACCTTCTGTTTAACAGGTGGACTGTCTCCAGTGTCCACATCATGTGTACATAACTGTGTGACACCTGGGATCAAGAAGAACAGGGATGCGAACTGACCCAACACCTGGCGAAAGCCCCTCTATTGTTCTGAGGTCAGGTAGGGGGAGAGGTTCACTCTCTCCACAGACCCATCCTTCTCTCCAGCAGACAGGAGGTCAGGAACAGGCTCACTCTCTTCCTTCACCCTGTCATCTGTTGCTAGGAGCATGGACAATTCAGTCCGCTCTAAGTGTAGCTTGAGGCGGTTCACATGCAGGACCCTCAAGGGGTTCCTAAGAGTCCGCAAGTTCAACAGGTAGGTGACTTCGCTCTTGCGCTTCACTACCTGAAATGGCCCAGTCCACTTGTCCTGGAGCACCTTAGGCTCCACTGGCACCATCACTCACACTTTTTGTCCGGTTTGAAATTCAACCAGAATGGCATTCTGGTCATACCACAGTTTCATGTCTTCCTGGCTTGCTTTTAGGTTCTCTTGTGCGAGAGCTCTGAAGCGGGCAGTGTTGTTTCTAAAAGCCAGCATGTAATTGAATACATCCTGGGATGGTTTACTGGGGGCTTTCACCAAGACCTCCTTCACCAGACTCAAAGGACCCCTGACAGGGTGGCCATACAGTTACTCAAAAGGACTAAATCCAAGCCCTTTTTGAGCCACCTCCATGTAGGCGAGCAGAAGGCATGGTAAGAGGACATCCCACTTATGCCTGAAGGGCTCTGACAGGCCCATGATCATGCCTTCTAAATTGTGGTTGAAACTTTCAACTGAACCATTGCTTTGGGGGTGGGAAGGAGTGGTGAATGTATACATTACCCCACACTCCTGCTACAGAGACTTCATATAAGTAGATATGAAGTTGGTACCCCTTTCAGATACCAAGTCCTTGGGGAAACCCATGCAGATAAAAACGCCCATCAATGCACGTCCCACCAAAAGGGAGGTGATTGACCTCAGCGGAATGGCTTTTGGGTACCTGGTGACATGGTCCACCAAGACCAGGATAAACCTGTTGCCCATGGCTGTCTTGGGATCCAGAGGCCCCAAAATGCCAATACCAACCCTCACAAAGGGGGTACTAAACACAGGAAAGGGCTGGAGGGGAGCCTTGCACTTCCCCCCACTCTTGCTACTTGCCTGATAAGTCTGGCAAGATTTACAATGTGCATCTGAGTGCCTGTGCATCTGAGGCCAAAAGAAGTGGATGACAAGCCGGTCAAAGGTATTGTCTCGCCCCACATGTCCAACTAAAGTCACATCATGAGCCAGACCCAGTAGAAAGGCTCTGAAGCACTGGGATACCATCAGCACACAAGCTGACCCAGGCTCAGCAACCTTAGGCTCACTATACAGGAGGCCGTCCTCCCAATAGATCACGTGAGATCCTGGCTCCTTGCCAGCCGCCTTGTCTGCAGCCTGCTACCACAAACCCTCCAGAGTAGGGCATACTCTCTGTGCCTCCCAGAACACCTCCCTGGTGCCCCCTATTTCTGCTGCCACTGTGACAGCTCAGGGACCTCCCCCAGCTCAGCCACCTGTTCCCCTGTAGACTCCAGGGTATCTCCCTCAGGTTCAGCCTCCTCCCTGACCATGGGAACTTCTGCGGCTGGCTTCCCGCACCCCTTGCCCTTCCTCCTTCTGGTGGACCCCTGGGCCACTGTTTCAGGCTCCAGAGGCTTCTGACTAACCTGACAGGCCATTGACAAGGTAGATAACCATACCCACCCAGGCAGATCCAACATCTCCAAGTGTGACCTGTGTTCCACCTCCATCTAAGGGGAATCCTCCAGGTCATTGGCAAGCAAACAATCCACAGGCATGGTTAGACTCACAGCTACTTTCAAGGAACCTGAGACCACCACCCCCATTCAAAGGGAAATTGCACCACTCCGCACAGGCGCTCTGAGTTATCCAGTGCAACTACTTGGTGAAGTACCCGGGGATCTATCTGCTCTTCAGACACCAGGTGACTCATCACTGTAGTAACACTGGCTCATGTGTCTCTCAGAGTCACCCACTGCCTGTATTTCTTAGTGTTCTCAGGCACTAGTGTTCTCTGGACCATCTCACTGTCCCCTAGTGAGACAAGGGTCTTCACAGCTGGCTCCCACCTACCTGGAATCAACTCCTCCCCAAGCGCTACACTGGCCAAATCCTGTGTTTGAGCACCAGTGGGTTCCCGTGTTCCCATGGGACATTTCGGGTCCCCCTTCACATGACCTACCTGATCACATGCAAAGCACTTGCAGGGATCTCCCTCCGCAGGATTCCCTTTGGAGAACCATGGTTTCTTCTTGCTGGGGGCTAGGAATCTTTACCCTGGGAACTAGGTTGGGGCCCTTTAGAGAACTTCCCCTGTTTACCCTTACCCCCCCTTTCTTCTGAGAGTGACCCTGCCCACCCTTGGCGTGGTCTTCCCCATACCTCTTCTGGACCCTGGTGCTCTCCCAACTGTCCACTTCCTGTGCAAGCTTCCTGGGGTCAGTCAGCTGGCTGTCAATCAGGTGCTGGCACAGCTCTGGAAAACAAAGACTATACAAATGTTCCCAAGCAATCAAATTGTACAGCCCCTCAAAAGTTGTTACCTTACTGCCCTTCACTCAACCACCCAGTGACCTGCAAAAAGAGTCAACACATTCCAACCATGTTTGGGATTCCTTCTTTTTGTAGGACCTAAACTTGTCGTTGTAGTGCTGAGGAGTGAGACCATACCTTGTGAGAAGGGTGTCCTTCATGATAGAGTAAGTGAGCCCCTGAGGATCCCCTAAGGATGTCAGAGTATCATTCCTCTCTACCTCAAAGTGCTTCCACAGACCCGCCCCACCCCAATATGCTTCAGGGACCAGATTCATGTGGCGAGCAGACTCATACCCCTTAAATCACAATTATATGTCATCCTCCATCTTGTAATCATTCATTATGTCTTTAGGAATGTGCACCCTCTTCTCGTGCTGCACTGTGGTATTGCTGCCACCATCTCTACTAGACTGGCTCCTCTGATCTAGTTCCCTCAATCTAAGCTCATGAGCCAGTAAAATCTTCTTCTCTTTTATGGACATTATCAGCTTCCCTAACTCCAACTGGTGAGTCCTCCCTACCTGTCTGCCCTGCAACTTTTCAGGAGTCAGACCCTTGGATCACACACTGATCCCTGCCCTGGAGACCTTCCCCCCAGGCATAACAGGTCCATCCACTATACCATTGTGTATACTTTGTACCTCCTTGTCGTCCTCCTCTGTGTATCCCCCAGCTTCCTTAGCTGTCACCCAGGCCCTGAGTGCCTTTGCCAGGTCATCCTTCTTGGTGGAGCTCTTAATGAGACAGACAAGATCCTTACAGAACTGCTTCAACTGAGCAACTGTGTAACTTTCCAGTTTCCCTACTTCAAAAACAGCTCCAGCTGGAACATCTCCAGATTGGGACGTGATGGCAAATCAGAAGTGCAAAGTTCCAAGGCAGAAAAAGAGTTGCCAATGAAAAATTCAAGAATCAATAAAAGATCACCAAAAATATGGAAGCAGGAAAAAGTCCAGAAAGAGAAAAAGCAAAAACAAGTAGTATGTGGTCATGTAATGGTCTGCACTGAAAACAGTAGTGTACGCTTAATCACTGTGTGTCAAGAACAAATACAAGCCCAATCCCATTGCTGCTACCAGTATTAGAAATGGGGTCTTTAGTTGGCAGTCAGGTTACCCCCCTGTCCAAGCAAGGACCCTCACTCTAGTCAGGATAAAGGTTAACCCCCGCTCACCCCCTTGGTAGCTTGGCATGAGCAGGCAGGCTTAACTTCGGAGATAGTGTGTTCAGTATTTGTACAAACACACACAGTAATACAGTGAACCACTACAAAATGACACAACACAGGTTTAGAAAAATAGTTATGATTTTATCTGAATAAACAAGACCAAATATGATAACAATCAACCGTACACAGTTAAAAGTATGAGTTTAGCACTTAAAAGCACAAAAATAGTGCCTAGAGGCACACATGCTGCAAGTTGGTATTAAGCGGCATTGTGACAGAGTCGTTTCCTACAATGTGACGCCAATGGCATTGTTTAAGGAGTCGTTCAACCCGCAGGCACAGTACCTTAGCAAACAAGTAGAAAAGAGGCAGGTGCATGGAGTCGGAGAGTGAGGTGTCACTGGATCTGATGTGGAGTCAGTTCTGGCACTGCAGGGCAAAAGGGCAGAGGCGTCACGCAGCTGCATCAGGTCCTTAATGCAGAGTGGTGGAGGTGAAACCGCGTCAGTTACGAAGTCAGTTCCTTTTTTCCAGCAGGCCTGAAGTCTGGCAAAGTCTCTATGCTGCGGGGCAACCTCATGGGGTCATGATGATGTCACAGGGCTTTAGGCGCAGCGGTAGCATCAGATGTCATGGACATCGGACTCACGACACTCCGATGTCAGTGAAGTCAGGCGGGATCAGCAGCTGCAGCAACACGAAGCCTACGGGCTCGTCGGGGTCATCGCACTTCTGCAAGGTCAATGGCCTCGGTGCAGGCAGTGTCTTTGTTCTGGGCAGCGGCTTCCTTCATGAAGTCGCACGGCATCGTCCGGCATCTTTAGACATGTTTTTCTCCGGAAATTCACTTCCTGGAGTCTATGAACTGGAACGGCACCCTCTGGCAAGCTAGAGACTACAGCAGGCAGACTCAGAACTGGGTGGTGAAGCCTTTGCTGTCCTTGAGGCTTCAAAACAGGAGGCAAGCTCTACTCCAAGCCCATGGAGATACCTCTCAAGCAGGAATGCAAAACAAAGTCCAGTCTCTTCCTTCTTGCACAGGCAGAAGCAACAACTGCAGGATAGCCCAACACAGCACGGTCACAGGCCAGGGTAGCACTTCTCCTCAGCTCTTCAGCTCTTCTCCAGGCAGAGGTTCCTCTTGATACCTTGAAGCAATCTAATTTTCAGGGGTTTTGGGTCCAATACTTATAGCCCTTTTTGCCTTTGAAGTAAACCTACTTCAAAGGAAAGTCTCTGTTATTCACAAGATCTTGCCTTGCCAGGCCATTCCCCAGACACACACCAGGGGATTGGAGACTGCATTGTGATAGGGCAGGCACAACCCATTCAGGTGTAAGTGACCTCTCCTCCCTATACTCCAGCACAGATGGCTCATCAGGATATGCAGGCTATGCCCCAGTTCCCTTTGTCTCACTGTCTAGAGGGGATTCACAAACAGCCCAACTGTCAAACTGACCCAGACAGGTAATCCACAAACAGGCAGAGTCACAGAATGGTTTAAGCAAGAAAATGCCTACTTTCTAAAAGTGGAATTGTCAAACTAACAATCGAAAAAACAACTTCACTAAAATATATATTTTTAAATTGTGAGTTCAGAGACCCCAAACTCCAGATTTCTATCTGCTCTCAAAGGGAATCTGCACTTCAGGGTTATTTAAAGGTATTTAAAGGCACCCTCAATGTTAACCTATGAGAGAGAGATAGGCCTTGCAACAGTGAAGACTGAATTTAGCAGTAGTTCACTGTTAGGACGTGTAACACACATTAGTACATGTCCCACCTTTAACATATACTCACCCTGCCCGTGGGGCTACCTAGGGCCCACGTAGGGGTGCCTTACATGTAGGAAAAGGGAAGGTTTAGGCCTGGCAAGGGGGTACACTTGCCAAGTCAAATTGACAGTTTAAAACTGCACACACAGACACTGCAGTGGCAGGTCTGAGCCATGTTTACAGGGCTACTAATGTGGGTGGCACAATGCTGCAGGCCCACTAGTAGCATTTGATTTACAGGCCTTGGGTACCTCTAGTGCACTTTACTAGAGACCTACTAGTAAATCAAATATGTCTATCATGGATAAGCCAATTTACACATCCATTTTACATAGAAGCACTTGCACTTTAGCACTGGTTAGCAGTGGTGGAGTGCCCAGAGTATCAAAAACAGCAAAAACAGAGTTCAGCACACACCAACAACCTGGGAAATAGAGGCAAAAAGTTAGGGGAGACTATGCCAAGGATGCCAAGTTAACATGGTGCCCTGATGCAGGCGACGTCTTGAGAGCAGAAGGTGGTGGTAGGCTCAACGTGCGTCTCAGTGGGGTAGCCACTGTATGTTCTTGCCTTGGCGTCTCATCCTGACTCTGAGTCTTCTTGTGCCATTGTGATGTTGCTGATGTAGGTGATTATACTACCGCACTGCTGGGGACAGGGCTGATTTGTGTGACAAAAATGTCACCCCTTCTTCACCCCCACCTTCAGCTTCCACAATGATTGGATCAGAGTCCCTGCCGTCACCATCTTCACCAACACCACTTGCAGGTTTATGGTCGCCAAGGTGCACCTCCCAGCAGATTGCGTGGTGTTTTCTCAAATGGGTTGTTTGGCTTCCAGTACCAAAGTTTGTTTCAGGCTTACCCTGCCTAACACTTGCTCGGCTAATGGATAATATGGCAATGTTAGGCTCATTTTCACTAACCGTAATGAAGTTCAAAACTGGAGAGGTCAAATTTCTAAAACTGGTGCCACGACAATACCAGAAGAAGTGGCAATAGGTGGGTGCTTTGATGACGTTTGCCTCTCTACAGTGCCTACTTCAACTGAGCTGGCTGTTGATGTAGGTCTCCACCGGGCCTTGTTGTAAATATGAAAGCTGGCGGTGGTTGTGGTATCTGTGCCACATCCCTCAGAGCAGGTTAAAAAGATGTAGGAGGCTGGCCTGGCTTATAGTGGGTACCTGATGGTACTTACACCTTGTGCCAGGTCCAGTTATCCCTTATTAGTAGATTTATAGCATTCTAGCAGCTTAGGCTGATAGAGGTAACTATGGCAGAGCAGCTTAGGCTGAACTAGGAGACATGCAAAGCTCTTACTATATCCCTTATATCATATAACACTATGGCGGTCATTCTGACCGCGGCGGCCATTCCAACTTTCCCGCTGGGCCGGCGGGCGACCGCCAAAAGGCCGCCCGCCGGCCCAGCGGGAAAGCCCCTGCAACGAGGAAGCCGGCTCCGAATGGAGCCGGCGGAGTTGCAGGGGTGCGAAGGGTGCAGTGGCACCCGTCGCGATTTTCACTGTCTGCAAAGCAGACAGTGAAAATCTGTATGGGGCCCTTTTAGGGGGCCCCTGCACTGCCCATGCCAGTGGCATGGGCAGTGCAGGGGCCCCCAGGGGCCCCACGACACCCGTTCCCGCCATCCTGGTTCTGGCGGTGAAAACCGCCAGAAACAGGCTGGCGGGAAGGGGGTCGGAATCCCCATGGCGGCGCTGCAAGCAGCGCCACCATGGAGGATTCCCTGGGCCAGAGGAAAACCGGCGGGAAACCGCCGGTTCCCCTTTTCGGACTGCGGCTTTACCGCCGCGGTCAGAATAGCCCAGGAAGCACCGCCAGCCTGTTGGCGGTGCTTCCGCTGCCCTCCGCCCTGGCGGTCACAGACCGCCAGGGTCGGAATGAGGCCCTATATCATAAGAATCACAATACTCAGAGTTACTAAAAATAAAGGTAGTTTATTTTAGTAACAATGTGCCAGAAATATCTCAGAGGATATACTCCCTTAGGAGGTGAGTAAAATACACAAAATATACACACAAACCAATATCAGGTAAGTACAAGTTAGAAAAGTAGTGCAAACACTGTAGAATACAATAGGATACAATAGGCCTAGGGGCAACACAAACCATATACTAAGAAAGTGGAATGCGAACCACTTAGGGACCCCAGGTCTATTGTAGTGTATATTGAGGGTTGCTGGGAGTGTAAGAAAACACTAAGGGTGTCCAAGATACCCCACCCCAAGACCCTGAAAAGTAGGAGTAAAGTGACCCTACTTCCCCAGAAACACACTAAAGTTGTGATAGGAGATTCTGCAAAGACCACAACTGTATGCAAAGCACTGAAGATGGATTCCTGGACCTGAGGACCCGTAAAGGAAGGGGACCAAGTCCAAGAGTCATGAAAGTGTCCAGGCGGGGCATGAGCCCACTAAACCCTGGATGAAGGTGCAAAATGGCTGCCTCTGGGTGGAAGAAGCTGAAGATTCTGCAACAACAGAAGATGCCAGGAACTTCTCCTTTGCACAGAAGATGTCCCACGGACGGAATGCTGGAGGATGCAGAAATACCACAAACAGGCCTTGCTAGCTGCAAAGGTTGCAGTTGAAGAAAAAGGGTGCTGCCCGGGCCCAGGAAGGACCAAGAGATCGACACTTGGAAGAGGAAACAGAGGGGGCCCTCAGCAATGCAGCGAGCCCACGCACAAGAAGGCAGCACCCGCAGAAGTACCTGAACACAGGTTCAGGAAAACTGAGCATGGCAGTCGTCTCAACACTACAAAAGAGGGTCCCATGACGCCGGTGGTCAACTCAGCAAGTTTAGCAATGCAGAACGGAGTGCTGGGAACCTAGGCTGTGCTGTGCATGAAGGATTCTTTGCAAAAGTGCTCAGAAGTCCTAGCAGCTGCAGTTCATGCAGTACACAGGATTACTGTTTGGCGAGGGGAGGCAAGGACTTACCTCAGCTAAATTTGGACAGATGGACCACTGGACTGTCGGGGTTACTTGGATCCACCGCCTGTGTTCCAGGGACCACACTCATCACGATGAGAGGGGACCCAGCAGACCAGTGAAGCTGAAGTTTGGTGCCTGCGTTAGCAGGGGGAAGATTCCGTCATCCCATGGGAGATTTCTTCTTGGCTTCCAGTGCAGGGTGAAGGCAGACAGCCCCCAGAGCATGCACCACCAGGAAACAGTCGAGAAAGCCGGCAGTATTAGGCGCTACAATGTCGCTGGTAGTCTTCTTGCTACTTTGTTACAGTTTTGCAAGCGTCCTGGAGCAGTCAGCGGGCGATCCTTGGCAGAAGTCAAAGAGGGAGATGCAGAGGAAATCTAGTGAGCTCTTGTATTCATTATCTGAGGAAAAGCCCACAAGAGAGACCCTAAATAGCCCTCAGAGGAGGATTGTCCACCTAGTCAGGTAAGCACCTATCAGGAGGGGTCTCTGACGTCACCTGCTGGCACTGGCCACTCAGAGGCCTCCATTGTGCCCTCACACCTCTGTATTCAAGATGGCAGAGGTGTCAATATCAGGGCAGTGCGCGCTCTACGGGTGAACCCAGCACTTATGAGATAACGTAATTCATGCTGTAGTGTGGTCAGTTTTACGTATATTTTGCGCATTAGCTTCAGGCCTTAGGCCTCTGTGCACTTTGCCCTAAATATATTTTATTCATTTGCTAACAGCTTAGAGCCTCTGTGCACTTTACTCTAAATGCTTTCTATTAGGCTTCGTACTGTTATTTTACAGAATAGCCAGTTCTACGGTGTTGTTTTTTATTCATATCACACTGTTTTGCCTACTTCAGCACTGGAGTTCTTCATAACATATTCACTCTGTGCTTTAGTCAAGGATACAGTCTGGTACATTGCCGATAGACGTGGTAGGAGTCTAGACTTGCCATTCCTGCGTAGGAACATTTTGTGATCACGATGACATGTTAGTTATAAAATCACTTCCTTGTCCCAATACATCAAGAGGGAGATTCCGACCAGGGAACCACAACTAGACGCTGACTGCCTCGTTGCAGATGCTGAACCAGATCACAGGCCTTTGCTCAGGTATGAGTGTGTCCGTCTCCCTAGTGATACAGAAAGGCAAGCTGAAAGCTTAACATGCTGTGCTCTAAATAGAACAAGCAGAGGGAGAGTAGAAACGGTTAGGAATTATGATAGCTTTATTTCTATGTTTTACTCTCCTGGTTACTATATCAATCCTACTATGTTGTATTGTTCTGGTTATTGCGGCTCACGCCTTAATATCTAAAATACAGTTGTTTTATTAAAACATTATATAAAACTTATACTGTCTTTGTCATTTGTATATGAGACCATATAGTGAATGAGAGAGTTGGTTTGGATCTGAGTGACCACGACTTCCCTGAGAAGTTCCAAAGATGTCATGCGCTCGGCTGCCCAATCATTTCTTCCCCGTGGGAGAAATGAGGCACTGCTAGTTAGCCGGAGCAACAACCGGATTTAGGGTGACAGAGTTCCTTACACGTGGGTCAGACTCAGTCCCCCACACCGTTATCGATCCTGCTGCCTAGAAATCCAGTAGTCTCATTTAGGATAATGAGAGCCCACGCGACATGGCGCCGCCAACGTTTGGTCTGGCTCTAATGTTTGGGTCCGACTGACTCTCTCGGTCTCGTATATATTTTGACTCCTCGGTTCTGTATGCGGAGACGTCCGTGGGGCTGAGGGTTTCCGCCACCACAGGTTGGGTACATCCTATTACTTAGTGGTTGGTTGTTCAAGCTTGAACTTTGAAAGGAAAAACCCCGATATTGGTGTGCCTTCTCTGTCCTAGAGCTATTGTTGTTATACTAATGGCAAATCCACTTGTAGTAAATATACCGCTTAATATGCGATTTCCGCTCACGGGTCATCTGATAGCACATGGACTGACGGTCCAGGGGGGTCCGGTCACTTTTGTGGTGGACGCCCATGCAGCCTATAGATCAGAACTTTTTTATTCTTGGGTCGTATTTCCAGCAGCTGATGGGGGTACAAATACTTTTCACGAATATACTGTTGCGAATGTCCCTGGACAATACAGGGCTTATGCATACTTAGAAATACCTTTATCTTATCATGTAATTCCCATTAAAGGAGAACCTCAGCCACAGCCGCAATATCCTATTAAATTTGAAGCAAGGGCATCGGTTCGGAAAATTCTTACACAATTGGAGTACCAAGGTGTGATTGAGCCTTGTGTCTCGCCGATGAATAATCCCTTATTTCCGGTTGCTAAACCGGACCATTCCTATAGGATAGTGGTGGATTACAGACATTTGAATAGTCATACACGCACATATGCTATACAGAATTCACATAGCGCTGCGCTTATGAATAATATAGTGCGTAAAAAATATAAAACAACCTTGGATATCTCGAATGGATTTTTCTGCCAGAATATAGCACCCGAAAGTCGGGACTATACCGGTTTCAGTGCGTTTGGCTCTCAGAAAAGTTTTGCCGTTTACCTCAGGGGTATAAGAATAGCCCAGGACTGTTCTCGGCTCGTGTGACTGAACTTCTGCACGAGTTGGACCCTGAGGCGTTATCATATGTTGATGACATTTATTTGACGGACGATGAGATTCTACAACATCTCAGTCGCGTATCGCGCATTGTTGTGGGTTTTGCTGATATTGGTTATAAGTTTAATTTTAAGAAATCGAAGATTGCCTTCCTCAGTGTTATTTTCCTGGGATATGAGTTATCGAGTAAGGGCAAGAGCCTGGCGCCACATTTTTTGGAGAAATGTGCTTTACTGCAGCCTCCTAATATGGTTCGGAAGCTCCAGTCTTTGTTGGGGTTTCTGAATTTTGGCAGAACTTACATTCCTGATTATGGTACACGTATAAAACCCTTATATGATCTGATTCGCCCGAATTTTTCAAGTAGATTTTGGACGATTGAGCATACACACATACTGCGCGAGCTGCAGAATGATCTCTTAGCAGTTAAACATTTACACACGCGGGACAATAAAACTAATTTGGTCGTCAGGGTGATTCCTGGGGCTCTTGGATTTACGTATGTCACCTTTAATGAAGGGGAGACAGTCCCGATAGCATACAAGTCCCACTTGTATTCTGCTGCAGAACAACGTTTTGCACAGACTGAGAAAATTCTCACTGCAGTACAGATGGCTGTGATCAATGAAAGACCGCTAGCCCAGGGCAAACGCATTATTGTCGTTTCCCCAATTCCAGCCTTGGAGGCTGTTACAAAAGCGAGTGTTCCTAATTCGAAAGCTTTACACCCGCGGTGGATACAATGGGCTATGTCTTTGACGGCCACTGATGTGGATTACATATTTGACCCTAAGCTGCAGACTCAAGAATTTCTTCAATATGAAATAGAGTACCCAGTTCCTGCTGGCACATTGCCTATTGACCAATATGAAGTGGTCATGTATACCGATGGCTCTGCGCAACCGGCGGTTGGGACTAAACAACAGTATTCTGCTGCATGTGCGGTGGTGAGCGGGACTATGGAGGGGGAAGTCTTCTGCCCCCGACATACTTATACTAAAACATTGGGAGATTGCACGGCGCAGCTGGCTGAGCTCAAAGCTCTTTTGTTAGCGTTGGAGCATGCAGAGCCGGCGATATTGACCTTGCTGGTCTGTGACTCCTACTACTGTGTGCAATCCTTCAATGAATATCTGCATTATTGGAAAATGAATGGGTTCAGAGATTCTAAAGGCAACACCATTAAACATAAATTGTTGTGGGGTAAGGTTGCGGGTCTGAAAGAGACGCTTCCTAAAGTCCATGTTGTACATACACTTGGACACCAGCGCGTTGGAATACACGTTGCTGGGAATACTTTGGCTGATGAGGCTGCAAAGTCGGCAGTGGCTATCGCCACTGTAGCCGCGGTAACTCGTTCGAGTTCAAAACCAGAAATAGAGATTTCGGCTGCCATAAAAGCTACGGCTGATGGCACGCCATTTCCTAAAGGATTCCCTTCTAAATATAGTTACTGCTTGAGTGGTGCACTAAATGCTGTTGTTAATATTCCAGGCGTTGGTGTACGTGAGTAACCGAATAAGATTGAGAGACCTCGATTAATTTCTGCAGCGCATGAAGGGGTGGCATCTGCGCATGCTGGTGTGGCTGCCACGATTTCGCTTTTACAGGCCCGTTATTGGTGGCCTGGTCTCTATAAGGAGAC
Organism: Pleurodeles waltl; assembly: GCF_031143425.1. Lineage (NCBI taxonomy): Eukaryota > Metazoa > Chordata > Amphibia > Caudata > Salamandridae > Pleurodeles > Pleurodeles waltl. Next base: position 1,236,660,117 of record NC_090444.1, on the reverse strand, counting down.
AAAGCAGTATATCCTTTGTTGTGACGTCTGTCAACAAATTAAAGCATCGTCGGCTAGACACCCGCAGCAGACTCCTCTTCTGATGTCAAATAGACCATTACAGTGTGTGTACTTGGACCATTGTGGTCCACTGATACCAGATAGTGCATACAAATACATATTGGTTGCTGTAGATTCGTGCTCCAGATTTGTGTGGGTCTGGCCACAGCGCTCGGCTGACGCTCGGACTGTTATTAAAGATTTGCATATCTTTGTCGATACATTTGCAGTTGCGACTTTTCATTCGGACCAGGGCCCTGCTTTTGCCTCTAAGGCATTCAGGGACACCATGGCTTCGTTGGGGGTCCAACTCCAATTCTCGCCTCCATTTCATCCCAAGGGAAATTCTGTCGTGGAGCGTTTAAATCGTGATTTAAAGCAATCCTTAACGGCCAGGGTTATAGGTACGGGTCGTAGTTGGCTAGCCCACCTGTATGGAGTACAGAGAGCACTTAATAACTTGCCTAGAAGGTCACTGGGGGGTCGTACTTCATATGAGTGCCTGTTCGGAACACGAATGTTTGTTCCTGATCTGGATGGTCCTGGTGTGGAGGCGGCGGATACGCCCTTTGACATAAATGATCGTGTCACTGTTTTGCAGGATTTACAACAATTCTGTGAAGATAACTCTTCTGCAAGTGCTGCCTCCTCTGGAATTAAGGATGAGCCAGTAACACCTACTGGTTGGATACCCAGGATTGGGGATCTAGTGCGTGAAAAGGTCGCAGTAAAGAAAGAATTTGGTCCTTCTTATCGAGCACCTGTCCCGGTGTTGGGGGTAAGCGGCACGAGAACTGTGATTTTGCCGCCGCTGCAAGGGGCCAAAGGAAATCGTTTTGTTTCCATTGATAATGTCAAGTTACAACATGTGGCCGATTCTGCACAGCAGACCAAGAGGGACACCCAGTAGTTCCGGCATCCCTCTCACTACTGGGGAAGAGGTCCCGCTGCAGGTGATTTGCACCGACCCTGTTTCCTCTCCGAGTTTGGGGAGGGTGGAAGATGATCTTGCGATTGTTCCACAGTCAACGATTGATATCGATTCTTTTTCTCAAGTTGCTGTACGTTCTACTGATGTTTCTGAACATGTGATTTATAGCGTACCTAGGAGAGAACCTCCATCAGCTTCCTTGTTCACAGTTGCGCCTTTTGCAAGAACTGCCTCTGGCTGCTTCAACGACGCGGATGCGGCTGTATCCAGCTCTTCGTCTTCGCTGTCTTCAATCCGAGGTCCACGTAAGCTACTAAGTTGGCTTAAACGTACATATTTTGTTGTTCCTTGGAACTATTTGTGGCTTTTTATGGCTGTACTGACTATTTTTTTATGGTTGGGATTTGTGGTTACCTTTTTTCTGGTAATACATGGTCATTTTCTTCCTGATCGATCAGACATTGAGCACGTGGAGACTGTGTTGAGACCACATTTTTCGTCTCATATGGTTCGAAGAGACTTATCCAATGTGAACATTTCTGCAATACCAATTCCGGATGGAATTGTGTGGGATAAAATAATGTTTGATATATATGGTCCCACTGAATTGATTCAAATACCGTATGTTCTTAAGTTATCAATGAATGATATTGTTATTCCAGGCATTGTTTCTGATGATTGGGATGTGAAGACAGTAGATGCTATGCTAAAAGATTTGCAATATTATACTGTCTATGACGATGAAGATGCTTACCAATTTAAAGATAATCATGGTGATATGTTTTGCTACACCTATTATGGACACCACTTTATTCACAAAGCGAGTAGCCCTAAGTCCATCTTTAATTATGTACAATGGGAACATTGCTCGACTCCTCCACAAGGGAGTTCGAAAACGTATAATGATAAATTTGCATATTTTTCTGGGCATGATCAGCGAAACGCTAAGTCTTACTATTTTAAAGTGACACCGTATTCTAATAAGCAAATTTTGTTGACCGATACTAAATTACTGTATTCTAATTCGTTTGTATCTAAACTTTCGGTCGAAGGATATGAATACTGGTTGAAGACTGTTGACTTGAAAAGTGTTTGGGGTACGAAAAATTGGCAGATGCAAGGCAGAGATACATTATTTCGAGCATGCATTATCCCTGTGCAAATGATTTTCCTCAATGACACAGTACAACAGACTAGTTGTTTGGGCTTGGCGTCGATTAGAGAATTGACTTTGCCTAGAATACCTGTCCCTTCTAAATTAAATAACTGGCAGCACTATGTGAATGCTACTTTTAGTGAATTTACGCATTGGGTCCAGAATGGTACGCTTAACGCTTCATCATTACATCCGGGCGGGTGGTTATTGTGGCCTGTAGACACTAATCAGTGTCATCAACGTTTTGTTACCTCTTCTGGGGGGTTCAGGACTAGTAGGGCAGACCCTCGTTACATTTCACCAGAACATGCAGATATAATAACTACATACAGTGTGGGGAAACTTTGTCAACAATGGTTGAAGTACTCCACGCTGGGTGCAGTTAAGTCACACCTCAAGTTACTGTCTAATGGTACTGATTTACAAGATTTCTTGTCAGGTCCCAAGGTGCCCCGGAGAAAAAGGTTCTTATACGAAGTGTATAATGAGTTTTGGAAACTTTCCCAGCAGGAGGCTGCAGCCCGGTTAAGACAGATTGATCAAGAAAATCTGCTGCAGACTTTGTCTGTTGTTGATAATGGCATGCATACCCTTTCTGACCGTGTTTACACGATTGACAGCATTGTCTCTTCTGCTATTGACATTATAAAATCAGACATGTCTTCTTTATATCATGGGCAGAGTCAGACACGATCTATCATGCAGCTGGGTTGGACTCTTCAGACCTTGAAAGCGGGTCGCGTTCCATGGCAGCACATTCGTGCCAGAGAGATCTTTATCTCCTTTAATTTAACTCGTCAACAACAATTGATGGCTAAGAAGGAAGCGACGTATGTTATGTTAAATATTGAAAAGTTGGAGAAACTGCCTTTTACGGTGGCTGAGATTCCGTCAGCTGAGTGGTTGATTCATGGGGTTATTAATTTGCCTATCTCCACTCTGCAATTTACTTCTTGTTTGAAGCACATTCCGGTGGGTAGATATGAACTATTGGGTGACAGTTACATACACGAGGTGTGGGAGCTTCCTTTTCAGTACAGATGTGTTAATGGTTTGCGGGAAGTTTTTCTTAGCGGTAGCGAATGCGAAGCTTCTGTTAGCCATTCCATGGTTTGTAAACAGCTGTCCTTGCACGGAGCGTGTAATGCTTCGATTGCTAACTTAGCTTGTTATCTGAAGGGAGTTCCAGTCCCGGTAATTAAAAACACTTTCCAGGTGCTTTCTAACGGCAGTTACATTGTTCTTAACAGCGAACGCTGCTGTGGCATGCGTGCCGGAATAGTTTACGTCGTTGTCGTCAACAAGGCCGTTACGTGCTGCGGGAATGTGTTGTTTCCCCCTACTGAATTTAGGGAGGTAGCGGACATCTGGCCTCATATTGCTACTTCCAAGGTTGATTTCGACAAGTTGAGTCGGCTGAAAGCTTTATTGTTTCAAAAGCATGTGGCCCTTACATCTGCTAGCGAGACCTACGCACTTCAAGTGGCAAGGTCATCGGCGGAGATACAGTCCCTTTTGAATACTAACTTTCCGAGTCACTTCGGTGAACTTGTGGGACGTATATTTAATGCATCCAGCACTGCTGGTATTGCTCATTTTTTCAAAGCCGTTGGTGTTGGTTTCGTTCACACCTTCTCTTCCATATTCGGTTTGATACCTTCGGCTATACACTCTATTTTCGGAAGCATTTTTGGGGGTTTCCCAATTACTTTGGCTTTATTGGCTGGAGTTTTGCTATTGTTGCTATTTTTTTGCAATGGCTGCCCCGCCGCAACGAGATCCTGTATTGCTGCTCCCGTCAGCGCAGCTGTGTCGTGAACGCATGATGCAGTGTTTTGGAGCAACACTCCTGGCTCATTTGGAATGTGACTGGTCTTTGTCGTTCCGACCGGTTTTGGATTGTGTGCAACCCGTGTTTCGATGCCTTTGGTGCTCGTTTGAACATGCACTGGCTTTCTGTCTCTCACTGCAGCGCTCTCCAGTGGTTGATCTTGATCTGTTGATGTTCCCGATTAGGGCTCATTCCCAGACTTGTGCACTGCGGTTGCGTTTGCTTCGTGAAGCGGATTATGAGATTCCCTTCCTGGAGGAAGATGGTTTTGTCTCTTTCCTTGGCACTACACGGGGTGCCGCCCTGAATGGTTTTGGGGCCTTGGAACACACCTGCTCCATGGTACTTTGTGGCGTGGATCTTCCGATATTGACATATCTCGAAGTGGAGGAGCTTCTACGTTCTATTGCTTCTGTCTGACAATTGGATTTTTTTTTTCTCTCTCTCCCGACTAAATTGACACTATATTGCAATTCGCTCTCTCGTCACATGTTTCCTAAATTTATGACTTTGCTGTCTTCTCATCTTGTCGAAATGTTGGGTTTAAATTTAGGTCACGTTTTTTTTTATGTTGTTAGAACCACTTGCTACCGACAAGGGGAGGGTGTAGTGTGGTCAGTTTTACGTATATTTTGCGCATTAGCTTCAGGCCTTAGGCCTCTGTGCACTTTGCCCTAAATATATTTTATTCATTTGCTAACAGCTTAGAGCCTCTGTGCACTTTACTCTAAATGCTTTCTATTAGGCTTCGTACTGTTATTTTACAGAATAGCCAGTTCTATGGTGTTGTTTTTTATTCATATCACACTGTTTTGCCTACTTCAGCACTGGAGTTCTTCATAACATATTCACTCTGTGCTTTAGTCAAGGATACAGTCTGGTACATTGCCGATAGACGTGGTAGGAGTCTAGACTTGCCATTCCTGCGTAGGAACATTTTGTGATCACGATGACATGTTAGTTATAAAATCACTTCCTTGTCCCAATACATCAAGAGGGAGATTCCGACCAGGGAACCACAACTAGACGCTGACTGCCTCGTTGCAGATGCTGAACCAGATCACAGGCCTTTGCTCAGGTATGAGTGTGTCCGTCTCCCTAGTGATACAGAAAGGCAAGCTGAAAGCTTAACATGCTGTGCTCTAAATAGAACAAGCAGAGGGAGAGTAGAAACGGTTAGGAATTATGATAGCTTTATTTCTATGTTTTACTCTCCTGGTTACTATATCAATCCTACTATGTGCGGTGGTGAGCGGGACTATGGAGGGGGAAGTCTTCTGCCCCCGACATACTTATACTAAAACATTGGGAGATTGCACGGCGCAGCTGGCTGAGCTCAAAGCTCTTTTGTTAGCGTTGGAGCATGCAGAGCCGGCGATATTGACCTTGCTGGTCTGTGACTCCTACTACTGTGTGCAATCCTTCAATGAATATCTGCATTATTGGAAAATGAATGGGTTCAGAGATTCTAAAGGCAACACCATTAAACATAAATTGTTGTGGGGTAAGGTTGCGGGTCTGAAAGAGACGCTTCCTAAAGTCCATGTTGTACATACACTTGGACACCAGCGCGTTGGAATACACGTTGCTGGGAATACTTTGGCTGATGAGGCTGCAAAGTCGGCAGTGGCTATCGCCACTGTAGCCGCGGTAACTCGTTCGAGTTCAAAACCAGAAATAGAGATTTCGGCTGCCATAAAAGCTACGGCTGATGGCACGCCATTTCCTAAAGGATTCCCTTCTAAATATAGTTACTGCTTGAGTGGTGCACTAAATGCTGTTGTTAATATTCCAGGCGTTGGTGTACGTGAGTAACCGAATAAGATTGAGAGACCTCGATTAATTTCTGCAGCGCATGAAGGGGTGGCATCTGCGCATGCTGGTGTGGCTGCCACGATTTCGCTTTTACAGGCCCGTTATTGGTGGCCTGGTCTCTATAAGGAGACAAAGCAGTATATCCTTTGTTGTGACGTCTGTCAACAAATTAAAGCATCGTCGGCTAGACACCCGCAGCAGACTCCTCTTCTGATGTCAAATAGACCATTACAGTGTGTGTACTTGGACCATTGTGGTCCACTGATACCAGATAGTGCATACAAATACATATTGGTTGCTGTAGATTCGTGCTCCAGATTTGTGTGGGTCTGGCCACAGCGCTCGGCTGACGCTCGGACTGTTATTAAAGATTTGCATATCTTTGTCGATACATTTGCAGTTGCGACTTTTCATTCGGACCAGGGCCCTGCTTTTGCCTCTAAGGCATTCAGGGACACCATGGCTTCGTTGGGGGTCCAACTCCAATTCTCGCCTCCATTTCATCCCGAGGGAAATTCTGTCGTGGAGCGTTTAAATCGTGATTTAAAGCAATCCTTAACGGCCAGGGTTATAGGTACGGGTCGTAGTTGGCTAGCCCACCTGTATGGAGTACAGAGAGCACTTAATAACTTGCCTAGAAGGTCACTGGGGGGTCGTACTTCATATGAGTGCCTGTTCGGAACACGAATGTTTGTTCCTGATCTGGATGGTCCTGGTGTGGAGGCGGTGGATACGCCCTTTGACATTAATGATCGTGTCACTGTTTTGCAGGATTTACAACAATTCCGTGAAGATAACTCTTCTGCAAGTGCTGCCTCCTCTGGAATTAAGGATGAGCCAGTAACACCTACTGGTTGGATACCCAGGATTGGGGATCTAGTGCGTGAAAAGGTCGCAGTAAAGAAAGAATTTGGTCCTTCTTATCGAGCACCTGTCCCGGTGTTGGGGGTAAGCGGCACGAGAACTGTGATTTTGCCGCCGCTGCAAGGGGCCAAAGGAAATCGTTTTGTTTCCATTGATAATGTCAAGTTACAACATGTGGCCGATTCTGCACAGCAGACCAAGAGGGACACCCAGTAGTTCCGGCATCCCTCTCACTACTGGGGAAGAGGTCCCGCTGCAGGTGATTTGCACCGACCCTGTTTCCTCTCCGAGTTTGGGGAGGGTGGAAGATGATCTTGCGATTGTTCCACAGTCAACGATTGATATCGATTCTTTTTCTCAAGTTGCTGTACGTTCTACTGATGTTTCTGAACATGTGATTTATAGCGTAACTAGGAGAGAACCTGCATCAGCTTCCTTGTTCACAGTTGCGCCTTTTGCAAGAACTGCCTCTGGCTGCTTCAACGACGCGGATGCGGCTGTATCCAGCTCTTCGTCTTCGCTGTCTTCAATCCGAGGTCCACGTAAGCTACTAAGTTGGCTTAAACGTACATATTTTGTTGTTCCTTGGAACTATTTGTGGCTTTTTATGGCTGTACTGACAATTTTTTTATGGTTGGGATTTGTGGTTACCTTTTTTCTGGTAATACATGGTCATTTTCTTCCTGATTGATCAGACATTGAGCACGTGGAGACTGTGTTGAGACCACATTTTTCGTCTCATATGGTTCGAAGAGACTTATCCAATGTGAACATTTCTGCAATACCAATTCCGGATGGAATTGTGTGGGATAAAGTAATGTTTGATATATATGGTCCCACTGAATTGATTCAAATACCGTATGTTCTTAAGTTATCAATGAATGATATTGTTATTCCAGGCATTGTTTCTGATGATTGGGATGTGAAGACAGTAGATGCTATGCTAAAAGATTTGCAATATTATACTGTCTATGACGATGAAGATGCTTACCAATTTAAAGATAATCATGGTGATATGTTTTGCTACACCTATTATGGACACCACTTTATTCACAAAGCGAGTAGCCCTAAGTCCATCTTTAATTATGTACAATGGGAACATTGCTCGACTCCTCCACAAGGGAGTTCGAAAACGTATAATGATAAATTTGCATATTTTTCTGGGCATGATCAGCGAAACGCTAAGTCTTACTATTTTAAAGTGACACCGTATTCTAATAAGCAAATTTTGTTGACCGATACTAAATTACTGTATTCTAATTCGTTTGTATCTAAACTTTCGGTCGAAGGATATGAATACTGGTTGAAGACTGTTGACTTGAAAAGTGTTTGGGGTACGAAAAATTGGCAGATGCAAGGCAGAGATACATTATTTCGAGCATGCATTATCCCTGTGCAAATGATTTTCCTCAATGACACAGTACAACAGACTAGTTGTTTGGGCTTGGCGTCGATTAGAGAATTGACTTTGCCTAGAATACCTGTCCCTTCTAAATTAAATAACTGGCAGCACTATGTGAATGCTACTTTTAGTGAATTTACGCATTGGGTCCAGAATGGTACGCTTAACGCTTCATCATTACATCCGGGCGGGTGGTTATTGTGGCCTGTAGACACTAATCAGTGTCATCAACGTTTTGTTACCTCTTCTGGGGGGTTCAGGACTAGTAGGACAGACCCTCGTTACATTTCACCAGAACATGCAGATATAATAACTACATACAGTGTGGGGAAACTTTGTCAACAATGGTTGAAGTACTCCACGCTGGGTGCAGTTAAGTCACACCTCAAGTTACTGTCTAATGGTACTGATTTACAAGATTTCTTGTCAGGTCCCAAGGTGCCCCGGAGAAAAAGGTTCTTATACGAAGTGTATAATGAGTTTTGGAAACTTTCCCAGCAGGAGGCTGCAGCCCGGTTAAGACAGATTGATCAAGAAAATCTGCTGCAGACTTTGTCTGTTGTTGATAATGGCATGCATACCCTTTCTGACCGTGTTTACACGATTGACAGCATTGTCTCTTCTGCTATTGACATTATAAAATCAGACATGTCTTCTTTATATCATGGGCAGAGTCAGACACGATCTATCATGCAGCTGGGTTGGACTCTTCAGACCTTGAAAGCGGGTCGCGTTCCATGGCAGCACATTCGTGCCAGAGAGATCTTTATCTCCTTTAATTTAACTCGTCAACAACAATTGATGGCTAAGAAGGAAGCGACGTATGTTATGTTAAATATTGAAAAGTTGGAGAAACTGCCTTTTACGGTGGCTGAGATTCCGTCAGCTGAGTGGTTGATTCATGGGGTTATTAATTTGCCTATCTCCACTCTGCAATTTACTTCTTGTTTGAAGCACATTCCGGTGGGTAGATATGAACTATTGGGTGACAGTTACATACACGAGGTGTGGGAGCTTCCTTTTCAGTACAGATGTGTTAATGGTTTGCGGGAAGTTTTTCTTAGCGGTAGCGAATGCGAAGCTTCTGTTAGCCATTCCATGGTTTGTAAACAGCTGTCCTTGCACGGAGCGTGTAATGCTTCGATTGCTAACTTAGCTTGTTATCTGAAGGGAGCTCCAGTCCCGGTAATTAAAAACACTTTCCAGGTGCTTTCTAACGGCAGTTACATTGTTCTTAACAGCGAACGCTGCTGTGGCATGCGTGCCGGAATAGTTTACGTCGTTGTCGTCAACAAGGCCGTTACGTGCTGCGGGAATGTGTTGTTTCCCCCTACTGAATTTAGGGAGGTAGCGGACATCTGGCCTCATATTGCTACTTCCAAGGTTGATTTCGACAAGTTGAGTCGGCTGAAAGCTTTATTGTTTCAAAAGCATGTGGCCCTTACATCTGCTAGCGAGACCTACGCACTTCAAGTGGCAAGGTCATCGGCGGAGATACAGTCCCTTTTGAATACTAACTTTCCGAGTCACTTCGGTGAACTTGTGGGACGTATATTTAATGCATCCAGCACTGCTGGTATTGCTCATTTTTTCAAAGCCGTTGGTGTTGGTTTCGTTCACACCTTCTCTTCCATATTCGGTTTGATACCTTCGGCTATACACTCTATTTTCGGAAGCATTTTTGGGGGTTTCCCAATTACTTTGGCTTTATTGGCTGGAGTTTTGCTATTGTTGCTATTTTTTTGCAATGGCTGCCCCGCCGCAACGAGATCCTGTATTGCTGCTCCCGTCAGCGCAGCTGTGTCGTGAACGCATGATGCAGTGTTTTGGAGCAACACTCCTGGCTCATTTGGAGTGTGACTGGTCTTTGTCGTTCCGACCGGTTTTGGATTGTGTGCAACCCGTGTTTCGATGCCTTTGGTGCTCGTTTGAATATGCACTGGCTTTCTGTCTCTCACTGCAGCGCTCTCCAGTGGTTGATCTTGATCTGTTGATGTTCCCGATTAGGGCTCATTCCCAGACTTGTGCACTGCGGTTGCGTTTGCTTCGTGAAGCGGATTATGAGATTCCCTTCCTGGAGGAAGATGGTTTTGTCTCTTTCCTTGGCACTACACGGGGTGCCGCCCTGAATGGTTTTGGGGCCTTGGAACACACCTGCTCCATGGTACTTTGTGGCGTGGATCTTCCGATATTGACATATCTCGAAGTGGAGGAGCTTCTACGTTCTATTGCTTCTGTCTGACAATTGGATTTTTTTTTTCTCTCTCTCCCGACTAAATTGACACTATATTGCAATTCGCTCTCTCGTCACATGTTTCCTAAATTTATGACTTTGCTGTCTTCTCATCTTGTCGAAATGTTGGGTTTAAATTTAGGTCACGTTTTTTTTTATGTTGTTAGAACCACTTGCTACCGACAAGGGGAGGGTGTAGTGTGGTCAGTTTTACGTATATTTTGCGCATTAGCTTCAGGCCTTAGGCCTCTGTGCACTTTGCCCTAAATATATTTTATTCATTTGCTAACAGCTTAGAGCCTCTGTGCACTTTACTCTAAATGCTTTCTATTAGGCTTCGTACTGTTATTTTACAGAATAGCCAGTTCTACGGTGTTGTTTTTTATTCATATCACACTGTTTTGCCTACTTCAGCACTGGAGTTCTTCATAACATATTCACTCTGTGCTTTAGTCAAGGATACAGTCTGGTACATTGCCGATAGACGTGGTAGGAGTCTAGACTTGCCATTCCTGCGTAGGAACATTTTGTGATCACGATGACATGTTAGTTATAAAATCACTTCCTTGTCCCAATACATCAAGAGGGAGATTCCGACCAGGGAACCACAACTAGACGCTGACTGCCTCGTTGCAGATGCTGAACCAGATCACAGGCCTTTGCTCAGGTATGAGTGTGTCCGTCTCCCTAGTGATACAGAAAGGCAAGCTGAAAGCTTAACATGCTGTGCTCTAAATAGAACAAGCAGAGGGAGAGTAGAAACGGTTAGGAATTATGATAGCTTTATTTCTATGTTTTACTCTCCTGGTTACTATATCAATCCTACTATGTTGTATTGTTCTGGTTATTGCGGCTCACGCCTTAATATCTAAAATACAGTCGTTTTATTAAAACATTATATAAAACTTATACTGTCTTTGTCATTTGTATATGAGACCATATAGTGAATGAGAGAGTTGGTTTGGATCTGAGTGACCACGACTTCCCTGAGAAGTTCCAAAGATGTCATGCGCTCGGCTGCCCAATCATTTCTTCCCCGTGGGAGAAATGAGGCACTGCTAGTTAGCCGGAGCAACAACCGGATTTAGGGTGACAGAGTTCCTTACACGTGGGTCAGACTCAGTCCCCCACACCGTTATCGATCCTGCTGCCTAGAAATCCAGTAGTCTCATTTAGGATAATGAGAGCCCACGCGACAATGCATTATGTTGATATGCTGTTGTTTAACCTTTTGCATTGCAGTGTTTAATCCTAAAGACTTGTATTCAAGGTGTTTGTAAATACTGTTCATTTGTAATGTATTGCTGCAGGCTTTCAGAGTGTGTCAGGGTTTGGTCCCTTTCCAAGTCCTTCTAGAAGCTTTCTCTGCAGCATTACTGGGTGTGGTTTGTGGGCTGGGCCAGACTGTATATAGATGCTCACTATTCATAGGTCCCGGTGCAGAGCAGCAGCAATTTCCTGAGCTCCAGTTCCGGAGGCCTACCTTGATCTTCCAGGCCTTTGCCCTTCATTGTATTGGTGATCCTTGATCAGGGCGGTAAGACAGAGGTTGGGCTGGGCCCCCGATCCCGTTTTTGAAGGCATTTTGGGCCTAGTTTTCATGTTGGACGATTTTTCCTTGTGCGTGTGAATGTGCTAGTGGTTTCTGGCATTTACATGTTGATTTTCGAATCGGCAAGACGCGCAATTCATTCTTGGCATTTGACTTTTGAGATTCGGGCCGGAAACAGTGTGCGCGACTATTTCTAGACATTTGCATATTGACATTCGAATCGGCAAGACACACGATTCACTCCTTGCATTTAACTCTTGATCCTCATTGTGCGCTAACATTTCTTGGGATTTACATGGTGGCATTCGCATCGGCAAGACGCGCAATTCATTCCTTGCATTTAACTCTTCATAATCATTGTGCGTTACCATTTCTTGGCATTTACATGGTGGCATTCGAATCGGCAAGACGTGCGATTCATTCCTTGCATTAAAACTTTGACAATCATTGTGCGTGACCATTTCTTGGCTTTTACAAGGTGGTATTCAAATCGGCCAGACGCGCGATTCATTTCTTCATTTAAAGCTGATGTTTTAGATCTCTTGCAGAGTGTGCGATCATTTCATGGCATTTACATGTCCTTGTTGAAATCGGCAGTGTGCACGATTAATTTCCCACATTTAAAACTAGGTGTTAAAATTCAAGATGTTACTTTATATGTGAATATTAAGTCCTTAATACAATTCCTATTGTGTTCCAGGAAATGTTCAGATTACTTTTTGTCCTCATGTAAAAAGACCATGTTTGTTCTGAAAACATAATTCTAGGAGGTTCTTATAATCCTAGACAATGTGTAACATTTCATGAAAAGTTTAATTGAGAAGATGTATTAATCATTCTTGATTCCTTCCCAGGTACCCAGACGTCTTGAGGCCTAGTTATTAGTCCTTTCTTAAGTTATCCATGGTTACAGTATGACAATGCTTAGAATCATAGTCTAGTGAAAATAAATAAGATATAATCTTGATATTGTGTGGTGTAACCTTTTTGCTTCCTACAGGTCTCCTTCCCTGCTGTTCCCATCCTAATCCCCTTTTCCCCTGCTTGGACTCTCTCAGGCTCTGTGATTTTATGTATCGGAGTCTTGGAGCTGTCTAGTGGTGGACATGTTGGGAACGTGTGCAGACCTCGAGGATCTGGTCTCCCTGACAGAATAGTGAGTCCACAATTAATTATCCTCCTGGTTTGCGTGTGTTCTCAGCATGGCCACATTGGACGAGCTAGTCAAGGTTATCACGCAGCTCCAAGCAGAGGTAGTGTCATCAAAAGATATGGCAGCCAGCCTAGCTTAGAGGGTGAGTCAGTTACAAGAAAGGGTAGAGAAGAAGGAACAAAATCCGTTAGGTGTGTCTTGGCCTGGTGTTTTTTTTCAAGCTTCTGGAGGTAATCCTCCTACGAACATTTCCCTCAACGTTCCTTCGGCCATTCCCCTAGCTCCTCCAGAACATTTCTCAGGTGATCCCTTGAAAGCGCAATCTTTCCTGGTTCAAGTGGAATTACATTTTACCTGCCAACCACACACTTTCCCTGATGCCCAATCCAGGGTGGCTTTCTTGTTATCCTACCTGACTGGGGACGCAGCTACCTGGGCAATTCCTCTTGTGCGTAAAGACAGTCCCCTGCTTTACAATTGGAGAAATTTTGTTTGTGAGTTTGAACGAGTATTTGATCGTAGAACTGTGACATTGTCGGCAGATTGTGAACTATTAGACTTGGGACAAGGTATCCAGGATCTAGTGTCCTACTTAGCTAACTTTAATCGGCTGGTAGCCGAGACATCCTGGCCTGAAGAAAAGCAAGCGGCCTTGTTCTACAAAGGACTCAAGGATGAGTTAAAAGACATCCTTGCTCAAATAGACCCGCAGCCTACAGACTGTCAAGATCTAATCAACCTCGATTTGAGACTGGATCATCGTTTAGCAGAACAAAGGGAAACACGCAAAAAGACTGAGAAATATTCCTGGCGTGTTCACGATAATAGAGAATCAAGAACCCAGAAGTAAAGAACTCCAGAACCTATGGAAATCGGAACAATCAGGAGGCCTTTGACCAAAGACTAAAAGGACCTACGTAGAAAGAATGGACAATGTCTTTATTGAGGGCTCAAGGGTCATTTCGCCAAAGAGCGTCCAATCAAAGCAAACAGCAAACGAGGTCCTGTCCAGAAACTTGCAGCATATGCACAAGTCGAGCCGGAAAACTAAATCACCAAAGTTGTAAAGAAGGGTTGCTCTTGGGTGTCACTGTGGACCCTTCACAGTCTAGACATCTCAAGCTGGGCATAAAAGTTCAAGTAAAGAAATGAACTATTTCAAGAAGGCCCTCGTAGATTCTGGGGCTACCGGGAACTTTGTTGATGCCCAATTGGTTCGCGCATTCGGGATTCCATGTATCGAGAAGAAGACTCCAGAAATAATACAAGCAGTAGATAGAAAACTCTTGACTGGAGGCCCAGTAACTCTTCAGACTGTCCCCTTGTCGGTGATCTGTGAGGGGGAGAACCAAAGAACCAAACATAAAGAGAAACTCATCCTTGATGTGATCCATGCTCCTCAGTATGGAATTATCCCTGGCTTACCCTGGTTAACTCATCACAATCCTGAAATTAATTGGGCAGAACGGAAGGTCGTGTTCTCTTCAGCTCTATGTAAAGAAAAATGCTTCCAGACGTCTCAAGTAACCAAAGATTGCAACTCTCACATAGCCACTGCAGCGGAGAAAGAAGTAAAGTTGCCCAGATATTATTCGTCCTATGAAGATGTATTCAATGAAAAAGAAGCAGAAACCTTGCCTCCTCATAGACCTTATGACTGTCAGATTGATCTAATACCAGGTGCGATACTCCCCAGCTGTTGTGTATGCCTTGTCAGAACATGAAAATCAACATTTGCGAAAGTATCTAGATCAATTCTTGGAGAATGGTTTCATCCGCCCTTCCAAGTCTCCTGCAGCCTCTCCTTTGTTTTTTGTCCCTAAGGTGAATTGGGATCTTCGAACCTGTATTGACTATAGGGTTTTGAACAAGGTCACAATCAAGAATTAATACCCCTTGCCCCTGATTCCTGTCTTGCTGGAACAAGTAAAAAAAGCAAAAATCTATACTAATCTCGATCTACGGGGTGCTTCCCATTTAGTCAGAATGAGAGAGGGTGATGAATGGAAAACTGCGTTCAAGACAAGATATGGTCTCTTTGAATACACCGTCATGCCTTTTGGTCTGTGTAATGCTCCAGCAGCATTTCAATTTTTCCTGAATGACGTTCTTAGAGAGTATCTCGACATATTTGCAATAGTCCACATCGATGACATTTTGATCTACTCTGACAATGAAACCAAACATGTGCAACATGTCAAGAAAATTCTCGCAGCCCTTCGAAAGCACCATTTATATTGCAAACTAACCAAGTGTGAGTTTTATGTTACCACAGTTGAGTTTTTAGGGGTTATCCTTACCCCTCAAGGTATGGTCATGGCAGAAAAGAAAGTACAAGCTGTATCTGATTGGCCCACTCCAAAGACTGTTCAAGATGTACAATGTTTCCTGGGGTTTGCAAACTTTTACCGCAGGTTTATAAACCATTTCTCTCAAACAGTTGCCCCAATCACTAGGTTATTGAGAAAGAAAGAAAAATTTGTATGGTCCCCCGAAGCTGATCAAGCCTTTTTAACTTTGAAAGAAGCTTTTTCCACTGCCCCAGTCTTGAATCACCCTGATGTGGATCGTCCATTCATAGTGAAAGCCGATGCCTCAGTTATGGCAATTGGTGCAGTCTTGTCACAACGAAGCAAAGACACTGGCCAACTTCATCCTATAGCTTACATGTCTCGAAAGCTGAACGAAGCCGAACAGAACTATGTCATTGCTGAAAAACAGCTTCTGGCAATTTGTGATGCCTTTAAAGAATGGAGACATCATTTGTTGGGTGCCAAGTACACTGTCACAGTATATACTGATCATCGCAATCTCCAGTTCACGAGTTCAGCCAGACTTTTGACTCCTCGTCAATTACGCTGGATGTTGTTTTTTGCCGAATTTGATTTTGTGGTAACTTTCCATCCTGGTAAAGACAATCACAAAGCAGACGCCTTGTCCCACCAGGAGTCTACCACGTTGCCTACAGTCAAACCCTCCAGAGCTATCATTGCTCCAGACAAAGTCCTATGCATCATAAAAACTGAAGATTTCTTTGAAGATATCCGTAATTCCTTCACCATTGAGAAATGGCAGACATGGGCTCAAGCAGATCCCAAAAGGTCAATCAAGCAAGGATTACCTTTCCATGACGCTCGTTTGTTCGTGCCCACTACCAAGCTTCGCAAGTCAGTATTTCATTGGTTGCATGTTATACCTACGGCAGGTCATCCAGGTACTCCTAAAACTCTTGAATTAATCCAACGCTACTTTTGGTGGCCTACTCTGACAAAAAACGTCAAAACAATGGAAAACAACTGCGAAGTCTGTGCTCGCATCAAGACAAGTCATTCAAAACCGAAAGGGTTGTTGCATCCGCTCCCAACTTCATGTCGACCTTGGGAACACATCTCTTTAGACTTCATTACAGGACTACCAGTGGTTCAACAACATTCAGTAATCCTTGTGGTAGTAGATAGTCTCACGAAATATGGACATTTCATTGCCTGTAAGAAATTGCCCACCTCCAGCGAACTGGCAACCATCTTACTGAATAGAGTGGTCCTTTATCATGGCCTGCCGAAAATGATTCTCTCCGATCGAGGGTCGCAATTTGCTTCCAGTTTTTGGAAAACATGGTGCAGAACACTTCAAGTCACATCCACACTATCTACTAGGCATCATTCTCAAACAGATGGTCAAACTGAGAGACTAAATCAGACATTGAAGCAATACCTGCGTGCTTACACTGAGAAAGCACATCATACTTGGACATCAATGCTCTGGTTAGCTGAGTTAGCCTACAATAACTCATTCCACACTTCCACTGGCGTTACACCCTTTTTTGGCTTGTTTGGCTATCATCCTGCCACCTTGCCCATCACGATCCCTCAAGAAAGTTCTCTTACACCAGCTGTGTCGGAAACCATTCAACACCTTCACCAAACCCAGAAACTGATTCAACAGCATTTAGTAAAAGCCAAACAAAAATACAAAAGCATTACGACAAGAAACATTGTGAGGGACCTCAGTATCAACCAGGTGATAGAGTGTGGCTTTCTACAAGACATATAGGGGGTCATTACAACATTGGCGGTAAAAGCCGCTTACCACCGTGCAGAAGACCGTCAACACACCGTCGCAGAATTCTGCCACGGTCATTATGACCCACAGCTCAGAATCTGCCAAAATCCAGACACCAACACAAGTCCGTCACACCAAAGGTCAGTGCTAAACTGGCGATAACAAAACCTCCACAGTCACGCCAACAGGAATACGCCCACACTATCACGACCCACGAATCCACGTGGCGGTCTTTCAACCGCGGTATTCCATTGGCGGTACACACCGCCGCACTCAAAATACACACACATTCACAAAACACTACCACATTGGACAATTCGAAATACACACACCTGATACACATACACACACCACTCCCACACATCCAATACAATATAAAACACACACCCACATCACCCACAAACCCTTAAGTCAACAATTGAGACAGAAGGCCAGAGAGAGACACCACCAGAATGAACAATAGCATCCACAGGCACCCTACACCATCACTCACACAACATCCAAGCACCTCACACAACACACCTCTAAATATCACCCCACACATTACAACACACACCAACCCACACATCACCCACACCACCCTATGGCACCGCAAAGACACCCCAGGTTCTCTGAGGAGGAGCTCAGGGTCATGGTGGAGGAAATCATCTGGGTAGAGCCACAGCCATTCGGATCACAGGTGCAGCACACCACCATATCTAGGAAGATGGAGCTATGGCGAAGAATCGTGGACAGGGTCAACGCAGTGGGACAGCACCCAAGAGCATGGGATGACATCCCCCCACCCCACCTGCATGCCAATACATACCTCCACACTCGTACTCACCCCCATCACTCCAACTCCTCAGGTATGTCCCAATATCACAAACCACACATCCCAAACCCAATCCCTGCATGTAACACCAAAGCATGAACACCCATCACCAAAGCATGTCCACTACACATACCCATACACCCCCCTAAACCATTATCACACAAGGTCCTACACAGGAATACAAGCACTGGAGTACAGGGTCACCACCCATTGCACATCATGGCACACATAGATGCAATAATCATGCCTTTACAGCCCTGCAGGACTCCTACCCAACGTCCCCGGACAGGAGGGTCCAGACATGTCCACTCCACCCACAGAAGAGGCCCACACTGATGACAGCAGCTCTGTCCAACTGGATCTAGATGACCAGCCCGGCCCATTTGGGACCTCGGGACAGTCGGTTCCCCTCACACTGGCACAGGCCACTACAGAGCTTCCCCCCTCTGGAAATACCAGCACAGCACCCACCCAGCGGGCCCATACCTCTGTCCCCAGGCTCGAGTGTCTGGGGAAAGGGCCTCTGCCTTCTGCACAGAGGAGTTGGAGAAACTAGTAGATGGGGTCCTCCCCCAGTACACTCTACTCTACGGTCCTCCAGACAAACAGGTGAGTACACTGTGAGCATGCTGTATGGGCATTGGCTGTTTGGAGTGGTGTGGATGAAAGATGGGGGGGAGAAAGAGGCGTTCATGAAACGACGGTGAGTGCATGTGCGTCATGGCAAGGGTAGAGATGAGGCCCAATGACTGTGACAGTGCGGACGGTTATATTGTCTCCTTTTCCCCTGTACTATTCCTGTAGGTCAGCGCCCACCAGAAGAAGGATATTTGGCATTCCATTGCCAAGGAAGTCCGGACCCTGGGGGTCTGCCACAGACGGAGCACCCACTGCCGGAAAAGATGGGAGGACATTCACCGCTGGAGCAAGAAGACGGCGGAGGCCCAGCTGCGGATGGCCTCCCAACGTGGGAGGGGTGCCCGTCGCACCATGACCCCACTCTTGTTCTGGATTCTGGCGGTGGCGTACCCGGAGCTGGATGGGCGCTTGAGGGCATCACAGCAGCCACAAGGGGGTGAGTACACTCTCATTCAGCTGATTCAGCGTGCATTGTAGGTGTCTGGGTGGGGGAGGTGGGCTGTGGGTTTCCCTAGGCCAGGGCGAGGTTAGTAGGCAAGGTCCCTTCTGAAGACAGGCCCTGTGGCACCCCACCCCACCTGTGTACAGAGCCAACTACACCTAGTCAGGCTTGTGACATCCATGTGTGCAGCAATCGGGCATAGCCTTGTAACCCATGTCCCTGTGATTGATTAGGGAACTCCAAGTGCACGGCGTAGTGCAGGGGCTTCTGTGTCTGTAGTGTCCGCCAACGATAGCGGTATTGCATGCACTCAACATGTCTTTCTTCTGTTTCCCCCCCCCTTTTTGTGGTCTCCCTGTTCTTGTGTGCATTAGTATCATCAGGCGGAGGAGCAGTGGCACCGGAGCAGAAGGGAGTTGCATCCCACATGGCCCTGGAGGGCGACACAACAGAGTCTGAATTTACCAGTGGGACAGAGGGCCAGGGGAGCTCCACGGCGGGGACAGGAGCTGAGACCAGCGATACGGACTCCTCTGACGGGAGCTCCCTTGCAGTGGCGGTCCCATCTGTGCCCCCAGCATCTACAGGTACAGCCGCCACCCCCCCTACCAGCTCTGCCCTCCCAGCAGCCCCTCAGCGTTTGCCCCGTGGCCGCTCACCCAGGAGGGTGGGCATCTCCTTTGCCCCAGGCACCTCAGCCCCTGCCCCAGTCACCCCTGCTGCCCTCAGAGAGGAGGCCATTGACCTCCTCAGGTCCCTCACTGTTGGGCAGCCTACCATTTTGAATGCCATCCAGGGTGTAGAGAGGCAGTTGCAACAGACCAATGCATACCTGAAGGGCATTCATTCTGGTCAGGCAGCCCAACAGCAAGCTTTTCAGACTCTGGCCTCAGCACTGATTGCAGCCATTGTCCCTGTTTCTAGCCTCCCCCCTCCAACTTCTTCCACTCAGACCCAAACCCCTGTACCTCAGCCTATCCCAAGCACACCATCAGACCAGCATGCACACACGTCAACACACAAGGGAAACTCAGGCAAACATAAGCACCACACATCCCACAGGCACTCGTGCAAGCATCATACACATGCAGACAGACCAACATCCACTGCCTCCACTGTGTCCCCCTCCTCCTCATCTCCCACCTCCCTCCCTGTCTCAACTCCACTCACACCTGCATGCACTACATCCTCAGCCGCTACCTCCATCACCAGCACACCCACCACCACACCCGCTCATGTGCAATCACCACCCCCACTACCATTCACACATCTCCTGTGTCCTCTCCCAGTGTGTCTGTGAGCCCACCTGCCAAGGTACACAAACACAGCCACACACCCACCCAACAGCCATCCACCTCACGACAGCCTCCAGCCCATGCACCTTCACCCAAAGTCAGCAAACGTACACCTCCAACAACCACTACCTCTTCCTCCACCGCCAAACCCCCTCCATCTACCCGTCCCAGTGTGCCAAAAAAACTTTTCCTGTCCAACCTTGACCTCTTTCCCTCACCTCCCCCGCCCCTTCAGTCTCCTAGGGCCCGCCTCTCCAGGTCCCAACCCAGCACCTCAGCCACAACATCTGCGGGAACAGTGGTGCCAGTAGTAACCGGCTTCTGGAGTGCGCCAGGCAGCAGGGCAGCCAGTGTGGCAAGGAGCCAGAGCACGGACAGTCCCCCACCTCAAAAGCAGAAAAGTTGGCCAGTGCCCGGCGGGAGGGAGGAAAAAAATCAGCCACCAAAGCCGCTCCTAGGGGTACAGTTGGGAGTGTGGAGACAGCTGCGCCACCATCCAAGGTGGGGAAGGGGCACAGTAAAACCGGCAAGTCTGGGAAAATGTGCCTGGCGGACAAGACCGCAACAAGCACCGCTGCCAAGGACACCGCCGCCACCAGCACCGCTGCCAAGGACACCGCCGCAACAAGCACCGCAGGCCATTGAGCGCCAAAGATTCCGACACTACTGAGGCTGCCACGAGCAGGATGAAGCACTCTGGGCACAAAGCCCCCTCCAGAACCAGTGGAGAATGACATCCACTACCACAGTCCTTGGCAGGATGAGGCACTCTGGGCCCAGAGCCCCCTCCAGGATCAGTGGAGAATGACATCCA
Organism: Pleurodeles waltl; assembly: GCF_031143425.1. Lineage (NCBI taxonomy): Eukaryota > Metazoa > Chordata > Amphibia > Caudata > Salamandridae > Pleurodeles > Pleurodeles waltl. The sequence goes on along the minus strand of NC_090444.1, from coordinate 1,236,639,075 downwards.
CTACCTCAGTCCTTGCCAGGATGAAGCACTCTGGGCACAAAGCCCCCTCCAGAACCAGTGGAGAGTGTTATCCACTTGAGAGACTGTGGCTTTGCACTCCCCCAGATGCAGCAGTGGGCAACCCACCAACTGTAGAGACTTGAGAGACTGTGGCTTTGCACTCCCCAGGATAAAGCAGTGGGCAAACCACCCACTGGAGTGACTTGAGAGACTGTGGCTTTGCACTCCCCAGGATAAAGCAGTGGGAAACCCACCCACTGGAGTGACTTGAGAGACTGTGGCTTTGCACTCCCCAGGATAAAGCAGTGGGTATTGAGCCCTCTCGTGGATCTGGTGTTGTGCACTCATCCGGCTGAGGTGCCCCCTCTTCCCTTCCCCCTGAGGTGCCTGTTTTATTTTTATCTGATGCCCCAGCAGTGTTCTCTCCATCTTGTTCGGGTATTGAGTGTGGGCCTCCCTCATGCATTTTGGGCCCAGTGGTCCACGGACTATGATGGTGGAATCCCTTGGACTTGTATTCTTGGTGTATATATTTGTTTATAGTGTAAATATCTTTATATATGTATATTTTTTTCGATTCATTTATTTTAATGTATTACAATCAATCATTTCCTTTTGTCCTTGCATTCTTCCAGGGAGGGTTGGGGGTGTAACTGTAATGTATCATGATGTATTAGTGTGTGTGTTGTCGTGGGTGAGGGTGGGGGTGTTGCATGTGTGCCTCTCTCTTTTCCCTCCCCCCTCCCCTGTGTCGTAGGTGCAGTACTGACCGTGGTCTTCGCCGCCATCTTTGTTGTTCCTAGTAGAGAAGCAGGAAGATAAAGGCTGGCAGTATCTGGAGCTCGGGTTCCATGGTGTCCTGATTCCTCGTGGGGTGTGGAGAGACGAGCGTTTTCCCTTCCAAGTCCTGTTTCCGCTGTGTTTTTGTTCACGGTGAATCCGCCTCGGAAAATGTGGCGGATTGGACTGTTGTAATTCTGTGGGCGGTACATTGTCCTCCGCCTGCCACTTCCCTCCTGAAAAAGGTAGTCCAGAAGGTCCGTCCTCATCCAGCTCCAGTTCTAGTACAGGGGGAAGTGGATCACGAAGTCAAGAAGGTGTTGGATTCCAAACTAAGAGGGCGTAACCTATGGTACTTAATCTTGTGGAAAGGTTATGGCCCTGAAAGTAACTCATGGGTTTTCGCATCCGATATTCATGCTCCACTACTTGTGAGGCGGTTTAATCGTCTCAATCCAGGCAAGCCAGGCCCTAGAGCGCGTCTGGGAGAGGGGAGTACTGTCAACATCAGGGTAGTGCGTCCTCTACGGGCGTCTGGAATGCAAAAACCCAGCACATATTAGGTAACGTAATTCATGCATTATGTTGATATGCTGTTGTTTACCCTTTTGCATTGCAGAGTTTAATCCTGAAGACTTATATTCAAGGTGCTTGTAAATACTGTTCATTTGCAATGTATTGCTGCAGGCTTTCAGAGTGTGTCAGGGTGTGGTCCCTTTCCAGAGCCTTCTAGAAGCTTTCTCTGCAGCATGACTGGGTGTGGTTTGTGGGCTGGGCCAGACTCTATATAAGGGAGCCAGCCCAGCTCCACGTGCTCACTATTCTGAGGTCCTGGTGCAGAGCAGCAGCAATTTCCTGAGCTCCTGTTCCAGAGGCCTACCTTGATCTTCCAGTCCTTTCCCCTTCATTGTATTGGTGATCCTTGATCAGGGCAGTAAGACGGGGTTGGGCTGGGCCCCCGATCCCGTTTTCAAAGGCATTTGAGTTTTTGGGCCTAGTTTTCATGTTGGAAGATTTTTCCTTGTGCGTGTGAATGTGCTAGTGGTTTCTGGCATTTACATGTTGATATTCGAATCGGCAAGACGAATTATTCATTCTTGGAATTTGACTTTTGAGATTCGGGTCGGCAACAGTGTGCGGGACCATTTCTAGACATTTGCATATTGACATTCGAATCGGCAAGACATGCGGTTCACTCCTTGCATTTAACTCTTGATACTCACTGTGCGCTACCATTTCTTGCCATTTACATGGTGGCATTCGAATTGGCAAGATGCGCGATTCATTCCTTGCATTTAACTCTTGATACTCATTGTGCGCTACCATTTTTTGGCATTTACATGGTGGCATTCGAATTGGTAAGACGCCCGATTCACTCCTTGCGTTTAACTCTTGATACTCATTGTGCATTACCATTTCTTGGCATTTACATGGTGGCATTTGAATCGGCAAGACGCGCAATTCATTCCTTGCATTAAAACTTTGATAATCATTGTGCGCGACCATTTCTTGGCATTTACATAGACGTGCGATTCACTCCTTGCATTTAAAACCTTGATAATCATTGTGCGTTACCATTTCTTGGCTTTTACATGGTGGTATTCGAATCGGCAAGACGCGCGATTCATTTCTGCATTTAAAACTGATGTTTTAGATCGCTTGCAGATGCACGATCATTTCATGGCATTTACATATCCTTGTTGAAATCGGCAGTGTGCACGATTCATTTCCTGCTTTTAAAACTAGGTGTTAAAATTCAAGATGTTACATTATATGTGCGTATTAAGTCCTTAATACAATTCCTACTGTGTTCCAGGAAATGTTCAGATTACTTTTTGTCCTCATGTAAAAAGACCATGTTTGTTCTGAAAACATAATTCTAGAAGGTTCTTATAATCCTAGACAATGTGTAACATTTCATGAAAAGTTTCACTGAGAAGTTGTATTAATCATTCTTGATTCCTTCCCAGGTACCCAGATGTCTTGATGCCTAGTTATTAGTCTTTCTTAAGTTATCCATGGTTACAGTATGACAATGCTTAGAATCATGGTCTAGTGAAAATCAATGTGATATAATCTTGATATTGTGTGGTTTAACCTTTTTGCTTCCTACAGGTCTCCTTCCCTGCTGTTCCCATCCTAATCCACTTTTCTCCCGCTTGGACTTTCTCAGGCTCTGTGATTTTATCTATCGGAGTCTTGGAGCTGTCTAGTCGTGGACATGTTGGGAACGTGCGCAGACCTCTGGGATCTGGTCTCCCTGACAAGAGGTCTGGGACACACTGTAGGAGCCCTGGGCACCACCCCTGGGGTGGTGATGGACATGGGAGTGGTCACTCCCCTTTCCTTTGTCCATTTTTGGGCCAGAGCAGGGCTGGGGGTTCCCTGAACCGGTTTAGACTGGTTTATGCAAGGAGGGCACCATCTGTGCCCTTCAAAGCATTTCCAGAGGCCTGGTGAGGCTACTCCTCTCAGGCCTGTGACACCTATTTCCAAAGGGAGAGGGTGTAACACCCTCTCTCAGAGGAAATCTTTTGTTCTGCCTTCCTGGGACTGGGCTGCCCAGATCCCAGGAGGGCAGAAGCCTGTCTGTGGGTTGGCAGGAGCGATAGCTGCAGTGAAAACCCCAGAGAGCTGGTTTGGCAGTACGCTGGGTCCATGGTGGAGCCCCGGGGATGCATGGGATTGGCACCCCAATACCAGATTTGGCATGGGGGGACAATTCCATGATCTTAGACATGTTACATGGCCATATTCCGAGTTACCATTGTGAAGCTACATATAGGTATTAACCTATATGTAGTGCACCCGTGTAATGGTGTCCCCGCACTCACAAAGTCCGGGGAAATTGCCCTGAACTATGTGGGGGCACCTTGGCTAGTGCCAGGGTGCCCTCACACTTAGTAACTTTGCACCTAACCTTCACCAAGTGGGGGTTAGATATATAGGTGACTTATAAGTTACTTAAGTGCAGTGAAAAATGGCTGTGAAATAATGTGGACGTTATTTCACTCAGGCTGCAGTGGCAGTCCTGTGTAAGAATGGTGTGAGCTCCCTTTGGGTGGCAAAAGAAATGCTGCAGCCCATAGGGATCACCTGGAACCCTAATACCCTGGGTACCTAGGTACCATATACTAGGGAATTATAAGGGTGTTCCAGTGTGCCAGTTAGAATTGGTGAAAATGGTCACTAGCCTATAGTGACAATTTTAAAGGCAGAGAGAGCATAAGCACTGAGGTTCTGATTAGCAGAGCCTCAGTGACACAGTTAGTCACTACACAGGGACACACATTTAGGCCACAAAGTATGAGCACTGGGGTCCTGGCTAGCAGGATCCCAGTGAGACAGGCAAAAACTCACATACAAGAAAAAATGGGGGTAACATCCCAGGCAAGATGGTACTTTCCTACAAAGATGGGGTAATGTTGGACTCCACTGGGGCTGGGCTAACATTCATGATTACTGGCTTGTCGTCAGATTAGTCATCCTCCTCTTCTTCATCCATAACTCTTAGGCTTTCAGTAGCCTTCCTTCTCAACCACTATTGCTGGCTGTTGCTGTTGTTTTCCACTGAGCTGAGTTTTCGGCAAAGATTGAGAAAGAGATAAGTCCAATTCAACGTCATTGCTCGTCGGCATTGCCATGATTAGAGAGGCTGCCTCTGTGCCAGACATGGACTTGAGCCTAGCTTGGAGTGGGCCCGCTGATGCAGGAGTGCTGCTCCCAGCTTGCTCCCCAGAGGCCGGTGGGGCAGGCACAGGTTTTTGCCCGAAAAAGTTCTGGCGGGACATACCATTTATGGGAAGCTCCTTTTTATCACTGGCTGCTTTCTTGGTATCACCTTTTTGGGACAATCTTGAAGCTGTCATTTGACAGTAGCACTTCGCAAGCAGAAGAGATATCCGTGTCACGAGTGTGGTCACACGTCATGTGGTGCACAGGCCTTCTCTCTGGCAGTTTTGTGGGTGATGTCTCTTCTCTTCGTGCACCTAAAAAGCAAACATGCAAGAAGAACATCAGTGAAATGTGACATTGTTTCAGTTCAATTAGTAGTAGAAACCATATTATTTTGTGGTTAATTCAATTATAAGTAATTACCAATACAATGTATCCATTCGTAAAACCCCACCAACATCAACTTTTATCATTATGTACACTCAGGAAGGATAAGAAAGAAAAACAATTACAACATACAGAACGTAGCTGTTAGCTTTATGGCATGTGGCACTCAGGGAGGTGCTGGTGACAAATGTAATAATCCTTGAATAATGTGCAGCTGTGCGGTTGTGGCAGATTTTGGGCTGATGGGGAAAATGGAAAAAAACAATTACAAATTTAAAAAAAATATATATATATATTGTAATTTATTTCTAAAAATGTTTCTAAAATTAAGAAAAAAATAAAAAATGCATTAATTATTAATTATAATTTTTTAAAATTAAGTTAAATAAAGTTTGTGAAAGTAAATAGTAAAACAAATACAATTGCTGATGTACTAGGGGAAAGGGACTAACATGAAAAGCCACTGCGGTTTGGGAGGCAAGGAGTAGTGCATGTGAAAAACACAAAAAAAAGTATAGAATATAATTTAAAACGATGTTCTACAGTACATTTAATAATGAGCACTGAGTCACTAGGCCTCAAGCATAACACACAAAATGGCCACCAGCCACATGGTCAAACATCAACCAGCAAAGAGGCCTGGCCAGAACAAATAAGAACAAATGCAGGCCCACTGGCTGCCTACACAAAATGGCCACCAGCCACATGGTCAAACAGGAACAACCAGCAAGGAGTCATGGCCACAACAAAGTAGAACACATGCAAGGCCTAAAAAAGCACACTGGCTGCCTGCATAAAATGGCAGGCAGACACATGGTCAAACAGCAACAACAAGCAAGAAGGCATGGCCACAACAAAGAACACATGCAAACCTAAAAGCATACTGACTGCCTACACAAAATGGCCGCCAGCCAAATGGTCAAACAGCAACAACCAGCAAGGAGGCATGGCCACAACAAAGAACACGTGCAGGCCTAAAATCACACTGGCTGCCTACATAAAATGGCCGTAAGCCACATGGTCAAACAGCAACAAGCCTCAAGGAGGCATGGCTACAACAAAGTAGAAGACATGTAAGGCCTAAAAAAAGAACTCTGGCTGCCTACATAAAACTGCAGCCAGCTACATTGTCAAACAGCAACAATCAGTAAAGAGGCATGGCCACAACAAAGAACAAATGCACGGCCTAAAAAAGAGCACACTGGCTGCCTACATAAAATGGCAGCCAGCAACATGGTCAAACAGCAACAAACCAGCAAGGAGGCATGGCCACAACAAAGAAAACATGCAAGCCTAAAAGCACACTGACTGCCTATACAAAATGGCCACCAGACACATGGTCAAACAGCAACAACCAGCAAGGAGGCCTGATCACAACAAAGAACACATGCAAGCCTAAAAGCACACCAGCTGCCTACACAAAATGGCTGCCATCCACAATGTCAAACAGCAACAACAACAAGCAAGGAGACATGGCCACAGCAACAAAGAACGTGCAGGCCCATGGCAAAAGCACATTGGCTGCCCACATAAAATGCCCACCAGCCACATGGTCAAACAACAAGCAGGATGAATAGAAAACAAAAAACACATATGGGACTATAATTGACTATACAAAAAAGAGCCCCTGGCCATAAGGCATGAGGAACAAAGACAAATGGTTGCCTGTAGCAAACACTCTCACACACTGGCCAGACAAAGGAGGCACTGGTTTAGGAGTAAAAAAACAGCATCAAGACAGCAATTCCAAAAAACGAAAAATTAATGGGATAAAAAAGTACATTTTACTACAAGAAGACACATCATACAAAGGCATCAAATATATTACCCCACCAAACACTGTTTGCAGAAATAAAACATGAAATACAGTCAAACAACATTTTGTAATTCTTTCAGTTCAATAGACACCGCAAACAGTTGTTTCATCATGCACCCATGACTAGTACTCGGCCTACAGCTGGATGGCCTATTCCATTAGCATACTAGGCCTCATAACATAGTAAATTAAATGAAATTGCAAATTTACAAAACATGGAGAAAATGTACTGAACTGTGAAACATTTTGCTGTTTGAAGAAGAAAAAATACAAGTAAAACAATAACTAGGCCCCTACTGAAACTGCAGGCCACCCACCACAATAAATTTTAAAAATTGAATGAAAGTACCGATAAATTCCAGTGCACGCCCTCTAACAAACAAGCAAGCTGTACAATACCCTTATGAACTTACTTGTGAAATCTCAAATACAACAAAATCCTTAAATCCAATAATACATCCAGGAGACAAACAGAGTGATTCTTCCAACTCGAAATCCAAGTGAAAAGTGATCAGCAGATGGACAAAGCACGAGGAGGAAGTTGGAGTGTCTGGGGCACATCCTCTTGTTGAAGAAAAAAGTAAATAAAAAAAGTACTCCTCACACAAAAAACTACGTGAACGGTCCATTAGAGAAGGTTTTTAACTCAAAATTGTCTTTTTGAGAAGATTTAGCTGCTTGATCTTCTCCAGGTTCCAGCCGCGGTCGATTGTGCTCACTCGCCATCACATATGTCACCTAAAGAAGCTCTGGAAGTCACTGGCACAGCTGCAAAATCTGGTGGGAACTCGCGGGCAGGTAGAAAATCTTGTTTGCACTCGCAGGTGCACAGCACATATCTCGCTGCGCTTCCCGCTCATGCGAAATTACATCAGGAACGCACCAATGGAAAAAATCTCTGCTCCGTTGTGGAGTGCAGAGTCTATCAGTATCTCCACATTCTCTGTGGAATGCAGAGTTGCCGAATTCCACAAACTCTGTGAGCACAGCAGAGTTTTTTCCCAGGTCTAGATATGCCCTCCTTGCTAAGCAATGTCTCCCCATTCAGACACAGTGGCAGTTCAACCTACTCAGTCAGCATTTACAATGCACTGCACACCCATGGGCCCAAAAGGGCAACACATCAGCTTTGGTACAACACGCATGGTCCCCTGATGTGCATCACTTGCATTAACCCTGACCTAGTTATATTTAGTACATGGAAGGAGTTCTTGAAGTCCCAACCATTGCAACTGACACCTGTGTGGCCTCAGCATGCACATGTATGATGTCTATTGTCATGCCAGTTAATGTAATTGTGGCTCTTGCCATGTTCCTATGTGTTGATACCTCACATACCCCACACTTGACCTGGGCCCATGTAAGACACAGTGGTCTCATGATGCATGGTGGTCTCGATTGTTACCACCAGGTTGTACAGCGTTCAGGTGTCCAGGCATGATATGGTCTGCCATTGGGCACCTTTGAATGCAGTTTACACTGCAAATATGTCACTTTTTGAGACACACTGGCGGAGCAAGCTGCTGACCTATTTCTACAAGCCCACAGAAGGCCAATTTGCATGGCTTTTGCTAGCCTTAGATATGGACTGAGGCAAGGCAGCACAAGTCAATCTGTTGCCTTACTCTGCATCAGGGGGGCATAGCACAGGTATTGTGGTGGGTTTTCAAATGCACTACTCATGAGTTTTGTTGCATTCCTTGATTTTCAAGGATCAGTGACTCGGGGAATGCAACATCCAAGGGGAACCATAGCAAAGAATTATGGCCCTCGTTACAACCTTGGTGGTAAATGCCGCCTACCGCCATGCTGACGGCCGCCAACATACCGTGACTGCTGCGGTATACCGCTAAGGGTATTATGACCCACACAGATAAATTTGCCACTATACAGACACCCACACAAGTCCGCCAGACCAAAGGACAGTGATAAACTGGCGGTACCAAACCCACACCATTATGCCAACAGAAATACGCCCACAGTATCAGGACCCACGAATCACTGCGCGGTCTTTCAACCGCGGTAAACCATTGGTGGTACATACCGCTGCACTCAAAATACACACATACTTACAAAACTACACCACATTAGACAATTCAAAATACACACACCTGACACACATACACCCACCACACCCACACACTCAGGCCACTAGAAAACACACCCCCACATTAATCACAACCCTTTCAATGAAAAACAAAGATTGCGAACAGAGAGAGAGACAAGCCAGGAACACCCACTCAATCTGAGCCACAGAACACCATCACCCATACACCATCCACGCACCTCACAGCACATACCACAACACATCACCCCACACATCCTCACACATACCACTCACACCACATCCATGGCACCCCAAAGACAGCCCAGGTTTTCAGAGGAGGAGCTAAGGGTCATGGTGGAGGAAATCATCCGGGTAGAGCCACAGCTATTTAGATCACAGGTGCAGCAGACGTCCATTGCAAGGAAGATGGAGCTATGGTGGAGAATTGTGTACAGGGTCAACGCCGTGGGACAGCACCCAAGAACAAGGGATGACATCAGGAAGAGGTGGAACGACCTACGGGGTAAGGTGCGTTCCGTGGTTGTAAGATACCAGGTAGCTGTACAGAGGACTGGCGGTGGACCCCCACCTCCTCCCCCACAACTAACAACATGGGAGGAGCAAGTCTTGACGATCATGCATCCTGAGGGCCTCGCAGAAGTAGCAGGAAGACTGGACTCTGGTAAGTCAAATCTTTACTACTTTATCCCACACCCTACCTGCATGCCATCACAAACTCCAACCCCTACCCTCACACCCATCACTCCACCAACTCACAAATACCCCACTATCACAACCCACCCATCCCAATACCAAGCCCTGCAGGCAACACATATGCATGGACGCCCATCACAGACCTGCATGGACATCCATCACTAAAGCATGCCAATTAGAGAGAATCACCTAGCCTACAAAATCACCACGCACACAAGGCAAAGCTGACAGGGCTATTACAACCATACAGGGAAACACACCCATGCACAAGATGGCATACACAGATACAATAACACTGCATTTTCATCCCCACAAGACCCCCACTCAACGTCACCGGAGAGGAGGTGCCACCAACATCCTGCCCCCTCACAGAAGAGACCCACATTGATGACAGCAGCTCTGCACGCCTGGATCACGGTGACCAACCTGGCCCATCAGGGACCTCTGGACAGTCGGTTCCCCTGCCACAGTCCCATACCACCACAGAGCCTCCCCCCTCAGGAAACACCAGCACAACACCCACCCAGCGGGCCCATATTTCTGTCCCCAGGTCACGTCAATGAGCAGTGTGTCCACCACTACAGGGGCCCCAGGCAACCCCACAAACCCAAGAAAATCAGGGACCTCAGGTCAGTGGCAGTGGGCACACGGTTCAGGGGACAGAGGTACAGGACAACAGGGAAGCTGGGGGGACTGCTGGGTGACAGGGGGAGGACAGGCCTATGGAACCCACTCTCCACGAGGCACTTGCAGGGATCCTGGGAGCATACCGCCATTCCCAGGAGACCGTGGGCAAGATACTGGCCAAGTTGCAGGAGACCCAGCGGCTGCAGGAGGGACAGTACCTGGGGATCGGGGAGGACCTCAAACACATCCACACCATCCTGGTCACCATTGCAAGAGTGCTGGCTGACATGGCCAACACCATGAGGGAGGCGGTGGCACAACAATGGGCCCCTGACACTAGCCACACCGATGAACAGCCCTCCACCTCTGCCGGCGCTAGTGGACAGGAGGCCCGCCACTGGAACAACAGGCCACCAGCACCCCACCACCTGAAGAAGGAGAACTACCCCGCAAATGGTCCCTGCGATCCAAGCAGAAGACAAAGAACATTGCTAAGACCCACGCCAGGAAATGAGACTCTCCTGATTGTCACCCTTCTGTCCCACTCTGTCACCCTATCCACTTTGAACTGCCATTGCTCCCCTTCCTATGCCCATTGGAAAATGCACCTGTGATACCAAGAGACTGGACTCTACCCTGGACTTTCCTCCACCATCACCCCAGCCCATTGCACATCCCCCTCTACTTATTAGCACTTAAATAAACACCCTTGGAACAAATACAATTCTGAAGTCTGTCAATTGATTGAAATATGTATTAGTACAACAATCTGAAAACATTGCAAATATTATGTACACTAATTTATAAATTGGTATGACCTGTAGTGGGCAGCAGTAAACATACCAGGAGCAAGAGTGGGGGTACAGAGATCTGAAAATAGAGATGCCAAAGGGTCCAGTAAGTGGCCATAGACATAGGGAAATCAGGCTGCCATGTACAATGTCCAACATAAAACTGAAAAGAACAGTGAAGTTACAGTGTCTTACCTGTGTGCCACTGGAAGTACTGCTGTATGATATTATGTCTGTTGTCCACATCTTCTTCCTCTGCCTCCTTTTCCTCACTGTCCACAGGCTCCACCGCTGCCACAAGACCATCTCCAGGCTCATCCTCCTGCAGAAAAGGCACCTGGGGTCTCAAGGCCAGATTGAGCAATATGCAACAATGATCTGGCACACCTTCTTGGGTGAGTAGTACAAGGATCCACCTGTCAGATGGAGGCACTGGAACCTGGCCTTCAGGAGGCCGAAGGTTCTCTCAATAATCCTCCTTGTTCGCCCATGTGCCTCATTGTAACGTTCCTCTGCCCTTGTCCTGGGATTACTCACAGGGGTCAGTAGCCATGAGAGGTTGGGGTAACCGGAGTCACCTGCAAATATCGAGGGACAACTGTTAGACACACACTAACCCTTAGGGACAATCCCATACCCAGACACCAAGAAATACTGGGTGGGGACATTGGGCTCACCTATTAGCCACACCCAGTGCCTCTGGAGTTGAGCCATCACATATGGGATGCTGCTATTCCTCAAGATAAAGGTATCATGCACAGAACCAGGATACTTGGCATTCACATTGGAGATGTACTGGTCAGCCAAACACATTCATAGAGTGATAGCTTTTTCTATTCCTGAATACCTGTTCATTTCTCTGGGGGGGACAAATGCTACATGTGTACCATCAATGGCACCAGTGATGTTGGGGATATGTCCCACGGCATAAAAGTCAGCTTTCACTGTGGCCAAATCCTCCACCTGGGGGAATACGATGTAGCTGTGCATGTGTTTCAGCAGGGCAGACAACACTCTGGTCAACATGTTGGAGAACATTGTCTGAGACAACCCTGATGCCATGGCCACTGTTGTTTGGAAGGAACCACCTGCCAGGAAATGGAGCACTGACAGGACCTGCAATACAGGGGGATACCTGTGGGCTGGCAGATAGCTGACATCAGGTCTGTCTCCAATTGGGCACACAGTTCTTGGATTGTGGCCCGATCAAGTCTGTAGGTTAGGATACTGTGTCTGTCCACCATTGTCGCATGGTCCACCAGGGGTCTGTACACTGGAAGACGTCTCAATCTAATATTCATCCTCAGCAGTTGAAGCCTAGGGAGGAAAACAGTGAGCAGAGGGTCATATTCACACATTCATTGCTATAATGATGCAACTCTTCATTTACAGAACCAGCATGTGAATCCGAGAGTCAGTTGATGTGCCAATGTCTGCTGTGACGCAGTTAGGTGCCATGGCCTGTGCCCCTCCTGAAATGGCGGCTGCCTGACCTGTGAAGAGGGACAAGTGGAAATTAGGTAATTCCGCTGACGTTGTGCGCCGTTGCGTTAGGCGGTCAACGACCGCCGCGTAACTTCACATTGCTTATCATTGGGCCCTATGGGTTCCAGGAGCCAATGGCGATGTATGCCAGCAGTGACAGTACGCACCGCCACGGATGTGACCGCCATTTTTTTTCTGTTCACTCACTTGCTACCTGACCTTCAACAGGAGAGGACCTACACTGCAAGTGCTGCTGTGACCTGTGTCTGGAAGCGACAATGGCTCATGTGTCTGGGGAAGGGGTCCCTGCCTTCACTGCGGAGGAGTTAGAGAAACTGTACCGTTTACTTAATGGTCTTTCAGACCAACAGGTGAAGCAAAGAAAAAAATGCCCTCTATCTTCAGTTTCCTACTATTCCCACCTTCTATCTCTTACCTAAAATACATAAAAAAGGCCACCCACCAAAAGGAAGAACGATAATATCAGGCATTAATTCAGTTTGTTCCAATCTGGGTTCTCGAATTGATAAGGAGCTACAGCCCTTTATGACTAATTTACCTTCTTTTGTTAGGGATACCAAAGACATTTTTCAAAAATTACAGAATATTGAATGGAAATCTGATTACTTCCTTGTCACCATAGATGTAGTCAGCCTCTACAAATCCATAAAACATAGTGATGGCCTAGAAGCTGTCAGAAAATGTCTCTCTACCAAATCTGTGAAATACATGATAGGTAACTCCATGATATTGGAAATGTTGAAATTCTGCCTAGAAAACAACTACTTTCTCCTTGACGGTCAATTCTACTTGCAACTTCAGGGGACAGCGATGGGGGCAAAATTTGCACCACCGTATGCCTGCATCCTGGTGGGGGCAGTGGAAATCTTCTGACTTTGGAATGATAAAACTGAGCACCTCTCACGACATATAGGGGGTCATTGCGACCCTGGCGGTCCGAGACCACCAGGGCTAAAAGGACGGAAGCACCGTGGTCGCCCGCCGGGGCTGGCGGTTTCCCGCCGTTTTAGCCCCGGCGGTGATAATCCGCCAGGGCAGCGCTGCAAGCAGCGCTGCCCTGGGGATTATGACACCCCTACCGCCAGCCTGTTTCTGGCGGTTTGCACCGCCAGGAAGAGGCTGGCGGTAAGGGGTGTCCTGGGGCCCCCTAACAGGGCCCCGGCCAGCTTTTCACTGTCTGCATAGCAGACAGTGAAAAGCGCGACGGGTGCAACTGCACCCGTTGCACGGCCGCAACACCGCCGGCTCCATTAGGAGCCGACTCCTATGTTGCGGCCTCATCCCCGCTGGGCCGGCGGGCGCAAACTTGGTTTGCGCCCGCCGGCCCAGCGGGAATGTCATAATCTTTTGGGTTCGCTATATTGATGACATTCTGTTAATTTGGCAAGGCCAGAAAGATCTCCTTAATCAATTTTTACAGACACTAGTACCCAACAGATGGGAAATTGATATTACATAACAAATCTCCAACTCATCAGTAGAGTACCTTGATCTTTTGATTTTCATTGAAGACAATAAACTACAGACCAGATTCTTTCGCAAAAAGACAGCGGGCAATTCAATCCTTCATGCTACCAGTTGTCATCCTCCCAGTTACCATTCGAAATATCCCTCAAGGCGAATATAGGAGAGCTAGATTGAACTGCACCAATAATTTTGACTATGATATAATTTCCACTCAAATGACTGAGAGACTCACAGCCAGGGGTTACGATCGCAAATCACTTAATTCCATGAAGGACAAATTGAGAGATATGGACTGCAATAAGATGTTAAATACAACTCAACAGGTCAGAAAGAATTCCATCATTCGGTTTGTTACAGAGTTTCACAACGGCGATCACCTTATCCGGAAACAACTGAGAAAACATTGGTACCTACTACAGAACAATTCTTCCATCAATAAACATATTACTAATTTTCCTCAAATAGGCTTTAGACGGGCTCCTAACTTAAGAGACAAATTATGTTCATCTTTCTATCACGCCAAGTCACCTACTACATTTCTACCCTCGAAACCACAAGGCTTTTATACCTGCAGCAAATGTTCCATTTGCAAGCTGGGCCTTTCCAAATCCAGAACTATCACTATAAATGACAAATGTTGTCATATCAATGACTTTATAAACTGTGAAATCACTAACGTCGTTTATGCAATATGGTGCCCTTGTCATCAAACCTATATAGGCAGTACCATTTGCCCACTCAAAACTAGGATTCAGGAACACTACCGCAACATCCAGAAATTGGAAATGAAGGTGCCACTAGCAGAACATTTTGCTGAATTTCATTTTCATCAACGCACTTTTACTTTCAGTGGCCTTCGACGAATCACAGCATCCCCAAGAGGTGGTAATACAGTAGTACGGCTGCACCAGGAAGAAAGCCCACTGATAATTAAATACGATACAGTGAACAATGGACTTAATAAAGATCATGAATGGCATTATTGGCTAATGTAAAGTGCAATCCATGTTCTATTACCACTAGATGTTTATCGTTGTTAGACAGGACAACTCACCTTTCCTATTGTTCAAAAAAATCCTTGATGTGTGTTTTTTCATTGTTTTTTCTATGTTTATATCAGTCACTATTTTCTCATTAACAACTTCAGGTTCATGTCTGTTCTTAGAATACTTCTTTCTCTAAATAGCGTGTATTCTACCCGTGGTTTTTCTTTGAAAAGTTTTGTCATATAATGTTGCTCTTTAGCAGATTGGATCTGAGTGAGGCCCTTTTTGGTTCCACCACGTCTTATATAATTAGTATGCATTATCACTAGGCCCCACCCCAAGAGGGATCACCACTATTATTATTATATATTAGTCCCATTTTTCAATTTATGTCCTTTCTTTCACTACTTCCTCCGTGTCCTTTATTTCGGACGAGGGTGACACCACCATAAGATGGCGCAGTTTTTCTTCGAAATCCAAGATGGCGCCGCTTACTCACGACAATGGCACATTACGAGGTTTCGTATTCTTAGTCCTTTCTCTATGCCTCCACCTAAACAGCAACATCGAGGTGGGACACAAATCATATTGAATATGGATATAAAAAGCAGAGTTAAGCCGGTGCGTCCGCCTCCGTTTTAATATAATGGCGACGGACGCGAACGCTTGAATTTTATGTGTGCACCGACCGTAAACAGGTGAGACGGGGGGCTTTGATCTAGTGCCCCTAATGCCA
The DNA here is from genome assembly GCF_031143425.1 of Pleurodeles waltl. Lineage (NCBI taxonomy): Eukaryota > Metazoa > Chordata > Amphibia > Caudata > Salamandridae > Pleurodeles > Pleurodeles waltl. The sequence goes on along the minus strand of NC_090444.1, from coordinate 1,236,623,543 downwards.
TGTTAATCATAGTTGTTATTTTGCCTCATGTTTGGGCTTCCTTGCAACCCCTAATATCTTTCTATAATACAGGGGTCACCAATACCATCTTACTCAACACCCCAAATTCGCAATATTTACCCTACAGAATACAATATAAATGCTTGACATCCTTTCATAGGATAAATAACAGCCTTCTTTCACTTATTTGGGTTTTGCTATGAGTGGTACACTCGTAATGAATTTTTACGAGTGACTTCACATACTCTTGACCGCTTTCACTTCTGCTTTTTCTTTGCACTTGCTGTAATATTAACAAAACAGATATTGTTTTTATAGCAAGTTCTTCAATAACGAGGCACTATTACCTTGTTTATTTTCTTTTTCATTCAAGGGATAGCTAACTTTACTAAGATGTTACATGTCTTTTACAATTATTTACGGTGCAGATTACCATATGAATTAGTATTTATACAGCCAAATATTTTGCAAGCCGAACTTTATTTACATAGTATGGTAGGTTTGGAATTACATGCCGTGTTCTAATCTATTCTTGATAATGGTATATTCTCTTCAGTAAGACTAAGGAGCACCTTTACCTTCAACTCTCCCACTTTTACTAAATCCTTAGGATCGGCACTATTAATATGGGTCCAAGATCACTACTAGTCATACACTTACGTAATACTAACTAGTACCTTCATCTTTAATCCCCCCATTTCCATTAAACATTTGAGACCAGCACTATGAGCATGATTCCAAGACAATTATTTGTCGTACACTTTCTTATGCTTAGTAGGTAAATTCTGCACGCCTTCTCTTGCACTTCTTATCCTTTAAAATTCACCATTACTTAAATAAGTTCCTTGTGTATTAGACCTCTGTGTCGCACGATCTTTCCACTGGATCTTGGGTCTCCACATTTCGGTGTTGTCTCCTTTTTCTTCATTATAATATAATTGAACCACATTTTTTAGTCGCATGCCGTTTTTTTATTTCAGCCTTGAGAAAGCCCTGGCGTACGCGCCTGAAGGGCGAAACACGTGTTGGCTGAGCTTCTGCCTTTCTGTGGGATCCTTTTTGCTGTACCTCAACTGGAAATTATTTGTCGTCTGAAATAAAACTCAAAGTAGAGTAACAAAATTTCTCGTTGCAGTCCCATTCATGACTCTCAGTGAATCATTGGCATTTTGACATCAAACTATTTCGCTCATACAGTGGAACCTTACCTTTTCCTTACTAGACCAACAGGTGAGTACACTGTGAGCACGATGCATGGGGCATGAATGCATGGAGTGCTGTGTGTGTAAGCTTCGTGTAAGGGGGGGTGGCTGAGGGGGCCTGGGCAGAGTGCTGCATGTATGGTGGTCAATGTATGTGTGTTAGTGGATGGGAGGGATATGGTGGGCCATGAGTGTGACGGTCCGGATGGTATGACTAATCCCTTTTCTGCTGTATGTTTTCTGCAGGTCAGCGCCCATCAGAAAAAGGGTATTTGGCATGCCAACACTAAGAAGGTGCCAACCCTGGGGGTCTTAGACAGGCAGAGCACCCACTGCCGCAAACGGTGGGAGGACCTGCGCTGCTGTGCAAGAAAGACGGCGGAGGCCCAGATGGGGCTGGCATCCTAATGAAGAAGGGGTGCCCGTCGTACCCTGACCCCCCTGATGTTCCGCATCATGGCGGTGGCCTATCCAGAGTTGGATAGGCACTTGAGGGCATCACAGCAGCCACAAGGGAATGAGTACAAATTCTGATTCATTAGTTGGTGCGCATCAAGGTTTTACCTGGGTGGGGGATGTGGACTGTGGTTGCCCCTAGGCCAGGGTGAACATGGCAGGGTAGGTCCCTTATTGTACACGTTCTGAAGCACTCCAAACCCAATGGTGTTAGTGGGCATCTAGTACTGGGTAGGGTCCTGTGGGTTTCAGATGTGCAGCTGATGGCGTTATGCCATGTCTCCCATGGGCTGGTGACTGGCATTGTAACTGGTAGTGCATGGCCTTGTGCATAGGGAATCTCCCTGTGTGTTGTGTACGCCAACTGTAGTGTTACTTGCATTGACCAACTGTATCCTCTGTCTCCCCCCCTTTTTGTTTTGTCACCCTTTATTGTGTGCATTAGCATCATCTGGAGGAGGAGCAGAGGCACCAGTGACGGAGGGAGCTGCATCCCACATGGACAGGGAGGCCGAATCCACCGGGGGTGAGGGCACCAGTGGGACGGAGGGCGAGGGGAGCACCACCACAGAGACAGGAGGGGACACCACAGACAGCGACTCCTCCTCTGATGGAAGCTCTCTGGTGGTGGTGGACACCTCTGGGCCCACCCCAACAACAGGTACAGCCGCCACCCCCCTACCAGCACTGCCCTCCCAGCAGCCCCTCAGCATGTTTCCCGTGCCCGCTCACCCAGGAGGGTGGCCATCTCCTTTGCCCCAGGCACCTCAGGCCCTGCCCCAGTCAGCCCTGCTGCCCTCAGTGAGGAGGCTATTGACCTCCTGAGATCCCTCAGTGTTGGGCAGTCAACCATTCTGAATGCCATCCAGGGTGTCGAGAGGCATTTACAATAAACAAATGTACACCTGGAAGGCATTCACTCTGGCATGGCGGCCCAACAGAGATCATTTCAGGCTCTGGCCTCTGCACTGATGGCAGCCGTTGTCCCTGTCTCTAGCCTCCCCCCTCCAACTTCCTGGACCAGTCCCAATCCCCTCAACCCTAGGATATCCCAAGCACACCTTCAGACCAGCATTCACCCAAATCAACACACAAAAGTGGCTCACAAGCAGCACATTTCATCTCACAGGCACGCACACAAGCACCATCCCCATGCAGACACACCAACATCCACTGCCTCCACTGTGTCACCCTCCTCCTCCTCGTCTACCTCCCTCCCAGTAGTGTCTCCGCTCACACCTGCATGCACTACATCCTCATCCACTGCCTCCATCACAAGCACGCCCAACACTAAACAACCCTCACTGGAAGTCACCACCCCCACATCCATGCACACGTGCCCTGTGTCCTCTCTCACTGTGTCTGTGGCCCCTCCTCCCAAAGTACACAAACGCAAGCACACACCCACCCAACAGCCATCCACCTCCCAACAACATCCAACTCATGCACCTGCACCCAAACACAGCAGACTAACACCTACTACAACCACTCCCTCTTCCTCCACTCCCAAACATTCACTCTCTTCCCGCCCCAGTGTCCCTAAGAAGATTTTCCTAGCCAACATTGACCTGTTTACTCCACCTTCGCCCTGTCCTTCTCCTCGGGGCAGGGTGGCCAAGACCCAGCCCAGCACCTCAGCCACCAAGTCCACTTCCGCTGTGGTTCCTGCAGCTGTCAGAGGCTCAAAGGGGGCACACATCAGGCCAGCCACTGTGCCACCAACCCCTGCCACGGCAAAGACCATTCTGCCACCAGGCAAGGTGAAGAAGGGGAAAGCATCCAGTAAGGGGAAAGAGCCACAACCACCCAACAAGGCCACCTCAAAGACTCCAGCTGCCAGACCTAAGGTGACACCACCATCTGCCAACGGCAGGAAGGGGCACAAAACACCAGACATGGTACTTCAGCCGTCTGAGCCTGCAGGTGAAGGCCTGGTGGCTACCAGCACAACCGCCAGCACTGCCACCTCAACCGTGGCCAGCACCGCAACCTGCGCCGCCGCAAGCAACGCCGTAAGCCCAGCTGCAAGCACCGCCGCAAGCACTGCCACAAGCACCGCTGAAAGTGGCACCACTGCCAGCAGCAGCAGTTCCAGTGGGCAGCCATCTGAGGCTGCAGGAGAATGGCTGGAGCCTCCCCCCACCACTGGCAGCACTGGCACCTCCACCGTGGCCAGCACCTCTGCAAGCACCGCGGCCGGCACCGCCGCAAGCACCGTCACAAGCATTGCTGCAAGCACCGCTGAAAGTGGCACTACTGCCAGCAGCAGCAGTCCCAGTGGGAAGCCATCCGAAGCTGCAGGAGAAGGGCTGGAGCCACCCACCACCACTGGCAGCACCCCCACCAGCACTGCCACTACCACCACTGTGCAGCCATAGTCACCGGTGGGTGGACTGTAGCCCTGCCTCCATGGAGTATCATGCATCCTGACCACTGCAAATCTCGTGGTTCTCACACCCAGTTGAGGGACTGTGACCTGGCATCCCCACGTGCTGCATCACTGGGCACAAAGCCCCCTCCAGAACCAGTGGAGAAAGGCATCCACTCACCACATTCTTCACAGGATGAAGCACACTGGGCACAATCCCCATCCAGAACCAGTGGAGAAATGCATCCACTTGAGAGACTGTGGCTTTGCACTCCCCAGGACCAAGCAGTGGGCAAACCACCCACTTGAGAGACTGTGGCTTTGCACTCCTCAGGACCAAGCAGTGGGCAAACCACCCACTTGAGAGACTGTGGCCTTGCACTCCCCAGGACATTGCTGCGGGCATGGAGCCCCTTCCAGGAGCAGTGGTGTTGTGCCATCTTCCGCCTGAGGTGCCCCCCCTTCCCTGTCCCCCTGAGGTGCCTGTGTATTTTCGACCTGATGCCCCTGCAGTGTTCTCTCCGTTTTGAGGCATGAGTCAAGTGTGGGCTTGGCCTATGTGTTATGGCCCAGTGGGCCACGGACTATTTTTGTGTGGACATTGTCCCTCATTTTGTATATATTGTATATATTGTACATACTGTTTATTTATTTATGAATGTATTTCTCTTGAATTCTAATATAACACTAATTTGACTCAATTCCTTTTGTCTTTGCGTTCTTCCAGAGGGTTCCAGGGTGTATATGTAATGTTGTTGCATGTGTTTGTGTGTTAGATGTTGGGGTTGCGGGTGGGGATGTTGTATGTTGCGTGTGTGTGTGTCACTCTCTTTTTTCTCCCCCCTCCCCTGTCTAATAAGTGCTGTACTCACCGTGGTTGTCGTCGCCGCCGTTGGTTCTCCTGATATCTGAGAAGATACACCAGCATGGGCAGAACGTGTAGCTCGGGCTCCATGGCGTCCTGGTACTTTGTTGAGTGTCGAGAGGTGAGTGGTTTCCCTTCCAAGTACTGTTTCTGCCGTGCTTTTGATGGCGTTGCTACAGCCCCGGAAAAGCTGGCGGATGGGTGGTTGTAATGGTGTGGGCGGTACATTGTCTTCCGCCTGGCTGTTGGCGGTGACCGATGTGGTGTTTGTTGCTACTGACGTGGCAGTCAGAGTGCTAAAGTGGCTGTATGTGTTGGTGGTTTCTGCTGTGGTCATGATCCCATTTTTGTTACCGCCAGCCTGTTGGCGGTATTACCGCCGCTATACAACCGACCACCAGGGTTCTAATGAGGGCCTATATCTTTTATTCTCCTTGTTTTTTTAATTTTCAAATGTGTGCAGCATTCTGCATCACATGTAGGGAGAGGACAAAGCCTGACAAGATTGTTTTTGTGCAGCATGGTGTTCCCTCATTCACAGGGACTATCCTCTCTGTGATGCAAGCATTCTTGTAACATAGGACAAGGGTGCTCGTGTCTGACACTTCATAGCCAAGGTGGTCATCAGGGTGTGGAGGAGGACAGAAATGCATGTTATACTGCCCTTACAGGCCATTCCTCACCTTTCCATGTGGCACAGGGCAGCGCAGCAAGGTGACTTGCATCACTGCCCTGCACCACTTACCTTGTGATTGGGCCCCTATGTTTTTACTCTGTATTGTGTGATTTGTAGTTCTGGTGACCCATGTTGTGCATTTCACTACACGTGCCAGTATACACAGGTTTCCTGGGCTGGTGCTGCACTTCACACATGCCATGGATGAACATGACGGAGCCTGGCTGAGCTATCAAACATTTTACTGGGCAGTGTAAGGGACATTTCTGGGCATTTTATGGGACATGATCAAGATTCCTACTCTTTGCCCTGCAGACAGTGCAGTGGAGCATTTGACATAGCTAGCTGCACTGCAGAACATGACAATTTTGCTCACATTGCCCCTTGTTGATATTTACACTGTATCTGTGGTTGTTCCTAGTGTGCTGCACTGGTATGACAAGGGACTTCAGCTACCAACTCGTCTGGGATGACAACGGTCACCCATTCCTCTAAGGAATCCAGATCTTCATGGGGTGCTGGGCTCCCTCCTCTGGTCTGCATTGCTGTCTTGAAGTTAGTGGCCAGTTTCTCCTTTGTCCGGCAACTATAATTGGGCCAGCGCTTCTTGCAGTCAGTGACAGCCCTCTTCACTTGTCCCACACTGTTGATTTTCTCCACTGTGGACTGCCAAATTGCCTCTTTCTTCCCTAGTGGCTCCATATTGTAAGTATGATGCATCCATGGCGTAGGATTTTGACCTACTGAAGTACAAGTTATTTTGATGCATTGCTCAGATAACGCAGCAATGCATTATTTTTTATAAATATGGCCCAAAGACTTTTTATTATCCCAGTAGGTCTGCTTGTGTCACTTCCAGTAATCACTTTAGTAACTTTGATGGATTGGTGTGCCCAAGCCAAATAGAGAGTTGACAGGAGATGTTGGAGAAGGGTATTCATTTTGTTTCTTGATAAACAACAATTGTAGCAGCTAGATAAGAAGAACGGCACATTCAAATCTGTTGTCAAAATAGTCCCTTTGGTGCACACACCACACAGCACAAGTTGCTAATGATCCTGCTGCTTAAGATGACGCGTTTTGTTCTATTGAACTTTTTCAGGGCATGAATCAAATCACAGAATAATTGCTGCAATAGTTCTCTCAAGGCCCAAAAAGGGGCAATAGGTTCCCAGCACTTTCTCTATACTCATGTTCCAATCTATAAGTGGTATAGCAAGGGGCAGTTATTACGCAAACCCTTCTGTGCAACCCAGGGAATGGGTGACCTAAATCGACATCGCAATCCATGCCCTACATCAGTTAAGACCTCGAGGGGCATATTTAAGAGCCCCTAGAGCCTCCTTGTGCCAAATTAGCAGCACTATTTTTACCCTAATGTGGCCCAAAGAGGCCAAAATTGCGGCGTCATGTTTACAATGTGGCACAATGCATGCATTGTGCCACTTTGTAATCCCTTGCGCCACATTATGCCTGTGCCAGGCATAATGTATGCAAGGTGGGCATTCCCCCGTTAGGGGGGGCAGAAAAAATGGCGCAAAGAAATTTAAAAGATTTGCGTCATTTTTTCGGCATTTTTATCACATGCTCAGAGCAGGCAGTAAAAGAGGCCATGCCAATGTTTTCAGTGGGGCCCTATGAACCGTTTAGGGTTAGCGGCAACATTTTGGTGCTACCCTGAACAGTACATCAAATTGTGATGCTATTGCCCCCTACCCTGCGCCATAATGTGCCGTATTTTAAATACAGCGCACACATGGTGGCGGTAGGGGGGCGCAAGGGTCCACAAGAAAAGTGATGCTACATAAAATGTAGCGGCACTTTTCTTAAATCTGGGCCCTAGTGTTCTCAGAAAAAAAAAAAGTGCTGAAGTCCTGGCCTTTGCACTCAACACCCTAGTGTGGCATGAGCTGGTCTTTTAGCACTTGACCACAGCCTATATATCCCACCTTGCTGCTCCAGTGATTGGTTTTCATATGAATCTGGTACGTCGTTTGTTTATTGCAACTAATCTTGAACTTAAAAACAACATAGCTGAAAGTAAGGCAATTAGTTGTAACAGCAATTACCTTCTCACGGTTATAAGTTAATGGTTTTCTTTTTGTGGGCACCTAATTGTGCATGTATTTCAAACACTGCTTACCGGACTGTAAAGGTTGACACGTTTGTACATTTGTTGAGTATTGTTTTGTAAAGTATGCAGAATATTTCCTGTTGCATCAGTAGCTGGAATAATCACCCGCCTTGTGGATGTTTAGGTTATTTACTTTGCTCATCTCATACCTGGACTTAAAATGGCACTCTGATAGTAAGCAGTATTGACGGAGCCGTCCCCGGACCCTTGTTCATCGCACGACAATTTCGTATTCAGAAAGGCACTCATTACCAGCCCACTTTCTTGCCTGTGTTAATATCATTTTATAAGGAAAAAGAAATCACTGAAAAAAAAATAATGCTTTGACAATCAGAATAATTTCCCCCATGAATAAAACATATTGGTATCCAACAGCACTTTCGTTTTAGCATACTCTGTCCTATTAGATGTTATTGTCTCCCTCTCGTTAGGCACTTATTACCGGATAACCTTCCATTGTAATGTAAAATGAAGATCCCTCTGGTGCACGCACACGTGGCACAAGCGGAGGCGGTTTGGACAATAACAATAACATACCGGCGACAAATTAAAATTATTCCGCGACTCAAAATATAATCTACAAACAATTACAGGAATTAGATTTCCTATTCATGTACCCGGGAAGGACAAGTTCAAGTGAAAAAATGTTTTCAGCCGTTATCATTGTAAAACAAACTGTTTTCCACATTGAAGACAATAACATTTACTTGCTTTTATATTTGCCCTTTCAAAGTGCTTACCTACACGTGTAACTGTTCTACGATTCAAAGGCACTCAATAGACACTGGAAGGATGAAAGACCCAGTTACACCTACACCAGTTTGAACTTCCCATACACAGAAGAAGGCAGCAAGCACTTGACTCTCATAACCATTTTGCAGCCCTCGCCATATCCAGTCGTGATTTTAAAATGGCACCTCAGCCGGATTGTTAAAGTTGCTTTCTAAGGGCTTGATAGTAATGTGTTTGAAGTCACAGTTATTGCACACATTTGAAAGTCTATCGCGTGTGCTTCATTAATCACTGATGGTTTGCATTATAACAACATAAGACATGGGATTCTGTAATCTCTAATCTCTTTATACTGCATGGAGCGCCGCAATACCTATTTATACTCGGATCTCTACTGTCATTACAATCTTGGACTTCTGACACACCCAGTCACCTATAAAGAACATAAGTCAGACATCAACTACAATAAATCATGGTGAAAAGAAGTTTGGGTCACAGAGCAGTTATTTCAAAGCAACCAAACTGAGATGTTGCTTTTCTTTCTTCTGCTCTATTTTTCCAGCTTTCAGAGAATAGCAGAAAGCAGGTTTATTTTTTGCATTCCTTAGATAATTATAGAATAGTTGGAATCTTTATGAATGTTTCTACACATTCTCAACAACTGTTTCTTTTTTTAAACTGACTTGTAATAAACTGTTTTTAATATCTAAAATCTTTTTTCAGCAAAGATATAATAGGTTTTTATTCCTTTTGTTTGCAAACATGCTCTATCATGCAAATGGAAAAGCTACACACCGTGGTTTTAAGTGGTTTGTGGGAACGATGATGGTGTGACCATGTACTATACAGGATAAATTACCCCCTGATATACATGATAAGAATATTGCAAGTCACCTCGAACTTTCATAACCTTAAGAAGGAAATTGGTCTTCGCCCTCCTTCCTCAATATGTTTATGAAACTGCTTGGTGACTTGCAATATCCTTATAATGTATAAACAGGGGGTACTGTATCCATTATATAATTGGCTACTTGTGACACTCCAAGTTGCTGATTATAAAGAAAAGACATCAGAGCTCAAGTTCTGATGTCAGAATCCCTGCTGCCAGAGTCAGCAGCCAAGTTGAAAAGCGGGTCAGATCACAGAGCATAAGTGAAGCAGTTGTTTAAAGCAAAGAAAATGAATGATGTTTTTCTTTCTTCTGCTCTGTTTTTAGCTTACAATGACAAGCAGAGAGAATATGTTTATTTTTTTGCACTCCTTAGCGAAAAGCTAGACTCTTTATGCATGTTTCTACACATTTGAGCTACTGCAGCTTTTTGTTTTCTCAAAAAAACTGACGTATTGAACTCAACAAATAATTAATAGGTTTTTGATGTGTTTAATCTTTGCAAGCATGCTCACTCTTTCATATAATAATCCTATGCACCAAGGTTTTAAGTGGTTTGTGGGAAAGGTGATGGTGTGACCATGTATTATATGTGTTAGACTTTTCATCCTTGACGTGGTCTCCCTTAACTTTTTGCCTCTGTTCCCCAGGTTGTTGATGTGTGCTGGACTCTGATTTTACTGTTTTTGTTACTCTGGGCACTTTACCACTGCTAACCAGTGCTAAAGTGAAAGTGCTCCTTTACAACATGTGTATGTAAGTGGCTTATCCATGACTGGCATATTTGACTTATTAGTAAGTCCCTAGTACAGTGCACTAGAGGTGCCCAGGGCCTATAAATCAAATGCTATTAGTGGGCCTGCAGCACTAGTTGTGCCACCCACATAAGTAGCTCTGTAATCATGTCTCAGACCTGCCACTGCAGTGTCTGTGTGTGCAGTTTTAACTGTAAATTCGACTTGGCAAGTGTACCCACTTGCCAGGCCTAAACCTTCCCTTTTCTTACATGTCAGACACCCCTACGGTAGGCCCTAGGTTGCCCCAAGGGGAGGGTGAGGTATGGTTAAGGTAGGACATACAGTAATGTGGTTTATATGTCCTGACAGTGAAATATTGCTAAATTCGTTTTTCACTGTTGCAAGGCCTGTCCCTCTCACAGGTTAACATGGGGGCTACCTTTAAATCTGATTAAAGTGTAGATTCCCTTTGGGAGCGGATGGACATGTGGAGTTTGGGGTCTCTGAGCTCACAATTTAACAATACATCTTTTAGTAAAGTTGATTTTAAGATTGTTTGTTTGAAAATGCCACTTTTAGAAAATGGGCATTTTCTTGCTTATACCATTTCTGTGACTCTGCCTGTTTGTGGATTCCCTGTCTGGGTCAGTTTGACAGTTGGGCTGGTTGCGCCTCACACTAGACTGTGACACAAAGGGAGCTGGGGTGTAGCCTGCATATCCTGATGAGCCACCTGTGCTAGGAGGGGGGGGGGGGTCACTCACACCTGAAAGGGCTGTGCCTGTCCTCACACAATGCAGTCTCCAACCACCTGGTGAGTGTCTGGGTCCTGGCCTGGGCAAGGCAGGATTTCACATTCAAAAGAGACTTTACTTTGAAGTAGGCCTACTTCAAAGGAGAAATTGGGTATAAGAAGGGCACCCAAAACCACAGACTTTAGATCACTTCTGGACATCAACAGGAATCTCTGCCTGGAGAAGAGCTGAAGAGCTGAGGAGAAGTGCTGCCCTGCCTGTGACTATGCTTTACGGAGCTATCCTGCAGTTGCTGCTTCTGCCAGAGTAAGAGGGCAAAGACTGGACTTTGTGTGCCTTCTATCGTGAGAAGAAATCTCCAAGGGCTTGATTCAGAACTTGCCTTCTGTTGTTTGAAGTCTCAGGGACAGCAAAGACTTCTCCCTGTCAGCACCTGGATTCTCTGGAGAGACCCCTACTCTGCCCTGTTGTGCCAATCCAGTTCCTGGGGCCCTGAAAGGAGAAGATGGTAGAACAAGAAGAAGAAATCGATGCACAGATGCCGTGCGGGAAAATTTCGAAGCAACCTCTGGGAAAATCGAAGCGCCGCCGGCTTCGCGGCTGAAATCGATGCTTGCCTACAACACGACCGAAGAATCGACGCCCGCGGCTGGAGAAATGAGGCACAGCATCGCTGACGGAGGTTGGGAGACCGCACCCCACGCTGCGTGGTTTTCGGATCATCGTGCAGCAGAATTTCTGACGTAAACCATCCTGTGCGTGGAAAAACAATGCAAGGCCTGCCCGGACCTGAGAGTGCTGACCGGATCGATGCATCGCTCTCCTGTGGAGAGAAGAAACGACGCGCCCGACCTGGCGAAAGGAGAAACAACACACGGTCCCGCTCGTGAGGGGAATCAACACCCGCAAGCCCTTTTTGACACACCATCGCCCGTGCGGGATTATTTTTGACGCGCACCAGGTACATTTTCACGCTAGCAGCGCTAGTGTGTGTTTAAAACTACTTAAAGACTCTTTTTGATGTTTAATTGATAACTTGACTTGTGTATTGTGGATGTTTGTCGTTTTGGTCTTGTTTTGTTCGGATAAATATTTCCTATTTTTCTAAACCCGTGTTGTGTCATTTTGTAGTGTTTTCCTTAAGTTACTGTGTGTGTTGGTACAAATATTTTACACCTACCACTCTGAAGTTAAGCCTACTTTTCTGCCAAGCTACCAAGGGGGTAAGCAGGGGTTAGGTGAGGGTGATTCTCTTTTACCCTGACTGGAGTGATGGTACTTGCTTGAACAGGGGGTAACCTGACTGTCAGCCAAAGACCCTATTTCTAACAATATGCGATAAAGTAACTCCTGGTGTACACAATGAGGATATTGCAAGTTACCTTGGAGTTCCATAGCCTTATAAAGAAACAATGCCTTCAGCCTCGTTCCTCTGTATGGTCATGGAGCTCCTCATTGACTAGCAATATCCTTCTAATGTCTAGTAGTAGATACTTTAGCCCTTATATATTTGTATCATTTTTGATACAGGCAACAATTTAAGAACAGAATTCTAAGTTCAAAGATTTGCAATTGCTTTTTGCCAGCAGCACCAATTTGAATTTTTTTTATATGGAAATGTGCATTATTTAAATTCTCATAATGTATCATGAAAACAGCAACTCACCCATGGTCTTGGATAAGTTATAGAAGTTTAATTAGCATTTACTCTGCTGCTGATTCACAACAGACAGCAGTGGTCTGAGCACTTTTTGGAATAAAGCACAAGAACCAGATTCATACAGTCGACATGCACAGTGGTGGAACAGCATAATTATGACTTCATCCCCTGCATGTATTTTATTCATATGGTAAAGCATATAATCTATATATCCAATGTGTGCCTTAACTCATTAAGTCATGTGTTTCGCATTTATGCATTAGCATATAACACTGTTGTGCACATTCAGAAGTCAAAATGTAATGTGGTGAAGTAGATAAATAACACATGTATTTACCCTATTGAATGTTCACAAATATAACAGTGACAATTTGCATTTTTATGGGTAATAACATTAGATTGTGCTTCCAATTTGATTCTTGAGCTAACATAGCTTAACTTTAGGCCTCAGCCAAATGCTTCAAAACATGCCAGCATGCTGCTTGTTCATTTCTTTGCCGGTTAGTTATCTAGTCATTATGTAGTCGATGGCTATAGAAAAGGCTCATTATTCTGACTAGAATGATAGTCAGGCATGAAAATGAGAAGCTAGCAGCAAGTATGGCGAAGAAACGATTAGATGAGACTAGTCTACCTAGTGTACCAGGAGGATGCAACACTCAAGGACGAGCAGATGTGTGCCTAATTCTGCTGGGATGGGAAATTATTAAGTCTACCAGCTCCTGGCAAATGCCGCCACAGGACTATTTCTAAACTGTGGGACTGAGATATGGATGTTCTGAAACTTTTGATTGTGCTTTTAATTAGTTTTCCATAGCAGTTAGAATGTAGACAGTTTCCTGACTTCAAAGAGAGCAGTTGTTTTTACCTCTGATTCACCCGAGAATGAGGCTTCATGCTAAACACTCTTTTTACTTTCTGAACTTCTTCTGAGGTTCACATAATGCTGACACCTTCTTCCTTTCCCCATTAGAAATCCCCGTTGCCATTTCATTTCTTAATTTACCTAGAGTTATCTTCTATCTGGAACAGTCAATCTGGAGAATTTGCATTCTGGTTATTTGTAATTCATAATATCTCGATTTAGGGTGCGTGAACACCTTCGCCTTTTCTCAGTAATGGTATTTTTGTTTAACATTTGAAAAGATTGGCAAGTATAATGAATTAACAATCTGAAAATAGTATTTTTTGGTTGTAAATCATCCTCTCTGAATTATAGACTTGTACTGATTTATTGAAAATGAAATCGGCTTCTGAATGCTAGTTCTCCCTACACACTTTAAGTCGCCTTCCAAAAGACCATGCGGCCAGTGAGTAAGTTGGTTTGATGCCTATATCAAGAGACTGAGGTTCAGAAACCCAGATCCATCGGTGAGAGACTCAGTACAGTGCTGCAAAGCCAAGTGTCATACATTTTGGAGCTCAATGCACAGAAATAGCTGTTTTATTTTGCCATGTGAGGTTCCCAAATGCCTTCAGAGGGACTAGGCTGCCGGGTATTTCATTGGTGATGCTGTTGAAACCAATCCAGAGGACTACAGAGAGCAGCACACATGTACTGCATGATGGCTGTTCTACCAGCAGGCTACAGGCCGCATATGACAAGTGCTTTCACTAGCACCAAGTCCTAAAAAAAAAAGGTAGGAACAGCAGGTCATTCATGCAATCTCTGGTCTATTGTCCCTAGCAACTATCTCCTTTATGCAAAAGTGCAGAATTATTAATTTTTCAGCCTTTGGATATACATCTGTAGGTATACACTACAAGTGTTGTTTGTTAATTGCCCTTTCAAAAGAATTGTGCTCAACCACAGCCGCATGAGAGCAAGACACACTAGGTGAGGTAAAAATAGTTTGTGACTCAGGGTCTTTTAAAAAAAAATAGAATCATAGTGGCAACAAAGAGTAAATATCTAAACTTGCATTATCATGCTACCAGATCTGTAGCACTTTTGATGGCATGAGTTTGGTACTTCATAACAAACACTAAGGCCCTCATTACAACCCTGGCGGTCGGTGATATAGTGGCGGTAATACCGCCAACAGGCCGGCAGTAATAAATATGAAATAATGACCACTGCGGAAACTGCTCAGACAGACAGCCACTTTAACACTGACCACCAGGGTGAAATCAACAGGCACTGCAGCGGTAACCGCCTACAGCCAGGCAGAAGACAGTATTCCACCCACTGTATTATGAGACACCAATCTACCATCTTTTCCCGGGCTTTACCAATGACATCAAAAACCTGGCGGAAACACTGAACAGAAGGGAAATGACTCACCTCTGGAGACTCAAGGAAGAACCATGCCTCCATGGAGCCGAAGTTGTATGTGTTCCACATGCTTTTCAACGTTCTGCTCCACTATGAACACCAATGCCTGCGAAGATGATAACAGTGAGTACTGCCGCCTAGCACACAGGGGAGGGGGAGGAAAAAGAGAGTGACACACACACACAACATGCAACACCCCCACCCCCCTACACCATACACACAAGCAGATGCTGTAACATAACATGTTGACCCCGTACCCCTCAGGAATAATGCAAGGACAAAATTAATTCATTAAAGTGAGTGTAATAAGATAAAATAGTATAAATACATGCAACCAAATCAACAAGTATATACATATTTACAAATGCAGGGACACTGCCCAGTCCTCAATGTCTGTGGGCCACAGGGCCACATCACATAGTCCAAGGCCCCACCTCACTCCTGAAACAACACGGAGAGAACACTGCAGGGGCATCAGGTCGAAAATAGCCAGGCACCCCAGGAGGAAGCGGGATGGGGGAGCACATCAGCTGGAAGATGGTACGACGCCACTGGTCCTCGAGGGGGCAACATGCCCTGTGCTCTGTCCTGGGGAGTGCAAGGCCACAGTCTCTCAAGTGGGTGACTTGCCCACTGGCTCTGGAGGGGGCAACATGCCCTGTGCTTGATCCTGGGGAGTGGAAGACCACAGTCTCTCAAGTAGGTGACTTGCCCATTGGCTCTGGAGGGGGCAACATGCCATGTGCTTGATCCTGGGGAGTGCAAGGCCCCATCTCTCAAGTGGGTGACTTGACCACTGGCTCTGGAGGGGGCAACATGCCTGTGCTTGGTCCTGCGGAGTGCAAGGCCAAGTGGATAGGTTCTTCTACTGGTTCTTGAGGGGGCATTGTGCCCAGTGAGCTTCCTCCTGTGGAGGATGGGGTGAGTGGATGGCTTCTTCTACTGGTTCTGGAGGGGGCATTGTGCCCAGTGAGCTTCATCCTGTGGAGGATGAGGTGAGTGGATGGCTTCTTCCACTGGCTCTGGACGGGGCATTGTGCCCAGTGAGAATCATACTGTGGAGGATGGGGTGAGTGGATGGCTTCTCCACTGGTTCTGGAGGGGGCATTGTGCCCAGTGAGCTTCAGCCTGTGGAGGATGGGGTGAGTGGATGGCTTCTTCATTGGTTCTGGAGGGGTCATTGTGCCCAGTGAGCTTCATCCTGTGGAGGATGGGGTAAGTGGATGGCTTTTTCCACTGGTTCTGGAGGGGGCATTGTGCCCTGTGATGCAGATCTTGGTGAATGCAAGGTCACAGTCTCTCACCTGGGTGTCAGACCCCCAGAATTTGCAGGGGCCAGGCCGCACAATAGCCCATGGACGCAGGACTACAAACTGTCCCCCGGCGGTGACGGCTGCTCAGTGGTGGCAGTGGTGGTGCTGCTGGTGGAGCTGGCAGTGGTGAGGGATGCTCCAGCCCATCCCTGCAGCCTCAGACGGCTGCCCACTGGAGCTGGTGCTGCTGGCAGTGGCGCTGGTGCTGGCAGTGGGTGGGGGAGGCTCCAGCCCATCCCCCGCAGCCTCAGACAGCTGCCCAGTGGGGCTGCTGCTGCTGGCATTGGTGCTGGTGGCGGTGCTGGCAGTGGTGGGGAGGCTCCATCCCATCCCCTGCAGCCTCAGATGGCTGCCCACTGGGGCTACTGCTGCTGGTGGTGGTGCTGTTGGCGGTGCTGGTGGCTGTGCTGGCAGTGGTGGGGTGAGGCTCCAGCCCATCCCCTGCAGCCTCGGGCGGCTGCACCAACATGGTTGGTGGTGGGGGCTCCGACTGAGTCCCTGCACCAGGCCCCTTGTCTCTACTGCCTGCTGTTGCAGGCCCCTTTCCCCTTCAGCCAGCAGCTGGGGCTGCTTCCTTGCCCTTCTGTCCTGCAGCTGGGGCTGCCTGCTTGCCCTTCCGTCCTGCAGCTGGGGGCTGACTCCTTGCCCTTCCGTCCTGTAGCTGGGGCTGAATCCTTGCCCTTCCTTGACGCACTTGGGGCTGGCACCCTGTCTGTCTGTCTGGCTGGTGGCCAGGATCCTTTCCCACCTGGAGTAGTTGGGGACACTACTGTGCCCGTGGACTGGGTGGCTGAGGTGCTTGCCTGGGTTTTGACCACCAGGGCCAGACATGAGGGATGGGGGGCAGGGAAGAGGTCAATGGTGGAGAGGAAAAGCTTCTTAGGGACATTGGGGCGGGAAGAAGGATATAGTTTGGGAGTGGAGGAAGAGGGAGTGGGGGTAGGAGGTGTCTGTCTGCTGTGTTTGGGTGCAGGTGCATGGGCTGGATGCTGTTGTGAGGTGGATGCCTGTTGGGTTTCTGAGTGTTTGCGTTTGTGTACTTTGGAAGGAGGGGGCAAAGACACAGTGGGAGAGGACACAGCGGACGTGTGCATGGATGTAGGGGTGGTGACTCCCAGTGAGGGGCGTGTACTGATAGATGTGCTGGTGATGGTGGTAGTGGATGAGGATGTAGTGCATGCAGGTGTGAGTAGAGACGCAACTGGGAGGGAGATGGATAACGAGGAGGGGGCCACAGTGGAGGCAGTGGATGTTGGTATGTCTGCTTCTGGATGGTGTTTGTGTGAGTGTCTGTGGGATGAAGTGTGGTAATTGTGTTTGCCATGTCCACACTTGTGTGTTGTCCTGGGTGCAATGCTCGTCTGACTGTGCTTGGGATAGGTTGGGGTTGAGGGGAATGGGATTGGTTGGAGGGAGTTGGAGAGGGGAGGCTGGAAACGGGGACAATGGCTGTTTTCAGAGAGGAGGCCAGAGCCTGAATTGATCTATGTTGGGCCACCAAGCCAGTGTAAATGCCCTCCAGGAATCCATTTGTCTGTTGCATTTGGGCTGCCAGCCCCTGGATGGCATTCACAATGGTTGACTGCCCAACAAAGATAGATCGCAGGAGGTCAATAGCCTCCTCACTCAGGGCAGCAGAGGTAACTGGGGCAGGGACTGAGGTACCTGGGGTGAAGGAGATGCCCACCCTCCTGGGTGAGCGGGCACAGGAAACTCACTGAGGGGCTGCTAGGAGGGCGGTGCTGGTACGGGGTGGCAGCTCTATTTGTAGCTGGGGTGGTCACAGCAGTGTCTGCCTCCACCAGGGAGCTCCCATCGGAGGAGGTATCCGTGTCCGAACTGTCCCCTCCTGCCTCTGCCGTGGTGTTCCCCTCGCTCTCCGTCCCCCTGGTGCCCTCACCGTCAGTGGATTTGGCCTCATGGGTCCTGTGGGATGCAGCTCCCTCCGTCGCCGGTCCCTCTGCTCCGCCGCCAGATGATGCTAATGCAGATAAGGAAATGGTGACAAAACAAAAAGGGGGGAAGAGACAGAGGATAAACTTGGTCAATGGTGCCAACAACACCACAGATGGCGTACACAACACACCCACACACAGGGAACAGCCCTACGCACTAGGCAATGCACTATCAGTCACTTTGCTAGTCACCAGCCCATGGATAGGGACACCTAACGCCAATTGCAGCATACCTGAGACCCACAGACCCCTGCTCAGTAGTGGATGCCTACTAGCTTGGTTGGAGTACTTACACATCAGAAGCCTGCCTAACATGGGACCTATCCTGCAATGCCAGGCCTGGGCTAGGGGCACCCACAGGGCCCACTCTCCATACCCGGATACCACCCCACCAGGCGCAAGTTGTATATTAGGGCACTGTACTCACCCCCTTGTGGCTGCTGTGATGCCCCCAAGTGCCCATCTAGCTCCGGATAGGCCACCGCCAGTATGGGGGCCATCAGGGTGGTCAGGGTTCGACAGGCACCCCTTCCTCATTGGAAGACCAACCCTAGCTGGACCTCCGCCGTCTTCCGTGCCCAGCGTCTCAGTCCTGCCACCGTTTCCAACAGTGGGTGCTCCGCCTGTCGTAGACCCCCAGGGTCTGCACATCCTTGGCAATGGCATGCCATATACCCTTCTTTTGATGGGCACTGACCTGCAGGGAAATAGACACATGGAAAGGTATTGGTCCGACCGTCCTGCCTGTTACACTCATGGCCCACCATGCCCCTTCCCATCCCCATTAGCACAGACATGGCCCATCATACATGCTGCACTCTGCCCAGGGCCCATCCACCACCCACCCCCTACATGAGGCCTTCACACACAGCACTCCATGCATTCACGCCCCATGCATCGTTCTCACGGTGTACTCACCTGTTGGTCTGGAGGCCCATACAGCAGTCGGTACTGGGGTAGGATCGCATCCACCAGTCACTCCAACTCCACCGAGGTGAAGGCAGGGGCCTTTCCCCAGTCACATGAGTCATGGGCAGTTCCAGACAAAGGTCACAGCAGCACATGCAGTGTAGGTCCTCTCCTGTTGAAGGTCAGGTAGCAAGTGAGGAATCAGATAGAAAATGGCGGTGACGTCCGTGGTGGTGCATATCGTCACCACCGGCGTACATCACCATTTGCCACTGTACCCCATAGGGCTCAATGTTAACCAATGAGGAGCTGGGCGGAGGTTCTCGACCGCCTCCCGCAATGGCGCATAACATCAGTGGAATTACCTCATTTCCACCTGTCCCTCCATACAGGACAGGCGGATGCCATTTCAGGGGGGGGGTGCAGGCAATGGATCCTAACAGCGTCACAGTACACAAATGCACCATTTGGACATCTACAACAAAATACTGTCACAATCACAACATGCATTGAACTGTAGTGATTGGAATGTGGAGATAATGACCAGCTGCTCACTATTTTACCCCTAGTTTGCAACCGCGGATGAATAGGAGATGGAGACATCCCCCTGTGTACAGACCCCTGGTGGACTTGGCAACAGTGGAGGACAGGCACATTATCCTCATCTATAGACTTGACAGGGCCACAATCACGGAGCTGTGTGCCCAATTGGAGCCTGACCTAATATCTGCTATCTATTAACCCCACTGAGATCCCCACTCTTGCGCAAGTGCTATCAGTGCTCCATTTCCTGGCAACTGGTTCCTTCCAAGTGACAGTGGGCTTGGCAGCAGGAATGTCTCAGCCAATTTTCTCAGTATTGCTGACCAGAGTGTTGTCTGCCCTGATTAAACACATATGCAGCTACATCGTTTTCCCCCAGGTGGAGGATTTGGCCACAGTCAAAGCTGATTTCTATGCAATGGGACATATCCCCAACATTATTGGGGCTATTGATGAAACACATATTGCATTTGTCCCCACCCCTGTCGAAATGAACAGGTGTTCAGAAATCGAAAGAGCTTTCACTCCGTGAATGTGCAGATGGTGTGCCTGGCGGACCAGTACATCTCCCACGTCAATGCAAAGTATCCTGGGTCTGTGTATGATGCCTGTATCCTGAGGAATAGCAGCATCCCAAATGGGATGGCTCAACTCCAGAGGCACAGGGTGTGGCCAAAAGGTGAGCCTTGGTTCCCACCCAGTATATGTTGGTGTATGGGTATGGTGTGGGCCCTAAGGGTTAGTGTGTGGCTAACAGTTGTCCCTCGATATTTGCAGGTGACTCTGGTTACCCCAACCTCTCATGGCTACTGACCCCTGTGAGGAATGCCAGGACAAGGGCAGAGGAACGTTACAATGAGGCACACGGGCAAACAAGAAGAATTATGGAGAGGACCTTTGGCCTCCTGAAGGCCAAGTTTTGTTGCCTCCATCTAACAGGTGGATCCCTGTGCTACTCACCCAAGAATGTCTGCTGTGTCATTGTGGCATGCTGTATGTTGCACAACCTTGCTTTGCGTCGCCGGGTGCCTTTTCTGCAGGAGGAGGAGGCTGGAGATGGCCGTGTGGCAGTAGTGGACCCTGTGGACAGTGAAGATGAGGAGGCAGAGGATGAGGATGAGGACAACAGAAGTGCAATTATTCATCAATACCTCCAATGACACACAGGTAAGACAGTGTAACTTCATATTTAATTGACAGTTTTGTGTTTGACATTGTCACTGGCAGGCTGTGATTTCCCACTTCTATGGCCACTCACTGTACCCTTTGGCAACTCTTTCTGCAGATGTTGGTGCTCCACTATCCCTCCTGGTGTGTTCACTGCAGCCAACTACAGGTCTTTCTTATGTATACATTACTGTACAGTTGAATTGCAATGTTTTCACCTTGTTTAACAAATACATACTTGTTGGACTTTTTTGCATATACAGGGTCATCCCCAATCGTTTTGCCTCCTGTCTCCTATTTTTTTCTGACCTGTTGCTGTTGGCTTTTGAACTCTGAGCACTTTACCACTGCTAACCAGTGCTAAAGTGAATATGCTCTCTGTGTAAAATTGTATGTAATTGGTTTATCCATGATTGGCATATTTGACTTACTAGTAAGTCCTTAGTAAAGGGCACTAGAGGTGCCAGGGCCTGTAAATCAAATGCTACTAGTGGGCCTGCAGCACTGGTTGTGCCACCCACATGAGTATCTCTGTAATCATGTCTCAGACCTGCCACTGCAGTGTCTGTGTGTGCAGTTTTAACTGTAAATTCGACTTGGCAAGTGTACCCACTTGCGAGGCCCAAACCTTCCCTTTTCTTACATGTAAGGCACCCCTAATGTAGGCCCTAGGTAGCCCCGAGGGCAGGGTGCAGTGTATGATTAAGGTAGGACATTTAGTAATGTGTTTTACATGTCTTGACAGGGAAATATTGCTAAATTCGTTTTTCATGGTTGCAAGGCCTGTCCCTCTTATAAGTCAACATGAGGGCGACCTTTAAATCTGATTAAAGTGTAGATTCCCTTTGGGAGCGGATGGACATGTGGAGTTTGGGGTCTCTGAGCTCATTTAAAAATAAGTCTTTTAGTAGGGTTAATTTTAAGATTGTGTGTTTGAAAATGCCACTTTTAGAAAGTGGGCATTTTCTTGCTTATACCATTTCTGTGACTCTGCCTGTTTGTGGATTCCCTGTCTGGGTCAGTTTGACAGTTGGGCTGGTTGCACCTCACACTAGACAGTGACACAAAAGGAGCTGGGGTGTAGTCTACATTTCCTGATGAGCCATCTGTGCTAGGATGGAGGGGAGGAGTGGTCACTTACACCTGAAAGGGCTGTGCCTGTCCTCACACAATGCAGTCTCTGACCCCCTGGTGAGTGTCTGGGGCCTGGCCTGGGCAAGGCAGGATTTCACATTCAAAAGAGACTTTACTTTGAAGTAGGCCTACTTCAAAGGAGAAATTGGGTATAAGAAGGGCACCCAAAACCACAGACTTTAGAACACTTCTGGAAACAAGAGGAACCTCTGCCTGGAGAAGAGCTGAAGAGCTGAGGAGAAGTACTGCCCTGCCTGTGACTGTGCTTTGTGGAGCTATCCTGTAGTTGCTGCTTCTGCCAGAGTAAAAGGGCAAAGACTGGACTTTGTGTGCCTTCCATCTTGTGAAGAAATCTCCAAGGGCTGGATTTAGAGCTTGCCTCCTGTTGTTTGAAGTATCAGGGACAGCAAAGACTTCTCACTGCCAGCACCTGGAGTCTCTGGAGAGACTCCTGCTCTGACAAGTGGTGCCCTATCCAGTCCCTGGGCCTTTGAAAGGAAAGCTGGTGGAAATCCAAGGAAATCAACTTCGGACAACTTCAGACCGATGCCGCTGCTGAATCCGGTGACGCCGCCTGCAACTGACTTTGTGAACTTTGCTGGAAAGCGACGACCTTCGCAGGTCTGACGCCGCTGCAGCCCCGCTGAAGTCCGCGGCTCCCTGGAAGTCGCCGCACCACGTCATGACCGACGCCTCTCAAAGTGCGCGGATTCAACGTTTCGCACAGACGCCACGATCCCCGACTTCGTGCATCGACTTGTTTTCACTCTTCACTAAAGGTACTATACTTGGGGTTCTACGAGACTCCGTATCCGGAGCCACTGGTGTCAACTTGTTGGGAACGACTCCGTCATGATGCCGTGTTAAGCGCTATTTTTGAGTTTAATCTTTAAAAATTCATAACTTGACTTGTGTATGTCGGATTTTTGTTGTTTTGGTCTTGTTTTGTTTAGATAAATATTTCCTATTGTTCTAAACTGGTGTTGTGTCATGTTGTAGTGTTTTCATTAAGTTACTGTGTGTGTTGGTACAAATACTTTACACCTAGCACTCTGAAGTTAAGCCTACTGCTCTGCCAAGCTGCCAAGGGGGTAAGCAAGGGTTAGCTTAGGGTGATTCTCTTTTACCCTGACTAGAGTGAGGGTCCTTGCTTGAACAGGGGGTAACCTGACTGTCAACCAAAGACCTCATTTCTAACAATACTTAAATCATTTGACATACTCCATACTTGTATTTTTTCAAAGGGTGTTTATTTAAGTGCTAAGAAGTAGAGGAGGAAGTGCAATGGGCTGGGTTGATGATGGAGGGAAGTCCAGGATAGAGTCCAGTCTATTTGTATCACAGGCGCACTGTCCAAGGGGGCATAGGAGGGGGAGCAACGGCAGTTCAAGGTGGACAGGGTGACAGAGTGGGACACAAGGGTGACAATCAAGAGAGTCTTATTTCCTGGCTGGGGTTTTGGCAATAGCCTCTGGCTTCTGCCTGGATCACAGGGAACGTTTGTGGGGTGGTTCAACTTCTGCAGGGGGAGGGGTGCTGGTGGCTTGGGGTTTCTGTGGCGGGGTCTCCTGTCCACTAGTGGCAGTGGAGGTGGAGGGCTGTTCGGCAGTTTGGCTAGTGTCAGGGCCCGGTGGTGTGCCACTGCCTCCCTCATAGTGTTGGCCAAGTCTGCCAGCACCCCTGCAATGGAGACCAGGGTGGTGTTGATGTCCTTCAAGTCCTACCTGATCCCCAGGTACTGTCTCTCCTGCAGCCGCATGTTCTCCTGCAAACTGTCCAGTATCTGGCCTAGCGTATCCTGGGAATGTTGGTATGCTCCAAGGATCGTGGTGAGTGCCGCCTGGAGAGTTGGTTCCCTGGGCCTGTCCTCCCCCTGTTGCACAGCAGTCCTCCCAGCTTCCCTGTTGTCCTGTGCCTCTGTCCCCTAAACTGTGTGCCCACTGACCCCAGGTCCCTGATCGTCCTGTGTTTGTGGGGTGGCCTGGGGTCCCTGTATTGGTGGACACACTGCTGATTGACGTGTCCTGGGGACAGAGGTATGGGCCCGCTGGGTGGGTGCTGTGGTGGTGTTTCCTGTGGGGGGAGGCTCTGTGGTGGTGTTAGACTGTGCCTGGGTAACCAACTATCCAGAGGTCCCTGATGGGCCAGGTTGATCATCCAGGTCCAGACGACCAGAGCTGCTGTCATCACAGTGGGCCTCTTCTGTGGGGTGACTGGATGTTGCTGGCACCTCTTCTCCGGTGACATTGGCTGGGATACCTGTGGTGATGTGATTGCAGTGTTATTGTTTATGCGTGTAACATATTGTGCATGGATGTATTGCCCTCTATGGTTATTATTGCCCTGGCAGATTTGCATTGTGTGAGTTGTTATTTGGTGGGCTAGGTGATATCTCTCTAGTGTGCATGCAGTGGTGATAGGTGTACATGCAGGTCTGTGAGGGTTGTCCTTGCATTGGTGTTGCATGCAGGGCTTCGTATTGGGATGAGAGGGTTGTGATGGTGGGGTATGTGGGAGATGGTGGAGTGATGGGAGTGAGGGTAGGGGTTGGGGTATGTGATGGCATGCAGGTAGGGGGAGTGATAGTAATAGAGAGTTGACTTACCAGAGTCCAGTCCTCCTCCTACTCCTGAAAGGCCCTCAGGATGCATGATTGCCAAGACTTGCTCCTCCCATGTTGTAAGTTGTGGGGGAGGAGGTGGGGCTCCACCGCCAGTCCTCTGCACTGCGAGCTGGTGTCTAGCTGCAATGGAACATACCTTCCCCCGTAGGTCGTTCCACCTCTTCCTGATGTCATCCCTTGTTCTGGCATGCTGCCCCACGGTGGGAACCCTGTCCACGATTCTCCCCCATAGCTCCATTTTCCTAGCAATGGACATCTGCTGCACCTGTGATCTAAATAGCTGTGGCTCTCCCCGGATGATTTCTTCCACCATGACCCTTAGCTCCTGATCTGAGAACCTGGGGTGTCTTTGTGGTGCCATGGGTGTAGTGTGAGTGGTGTGGGTGAGGGTGTGTGGGGTGATGTGTTGGGGTGTGTGATGTAAGGTGCGCGGGTGGTGTATAGGTGATGGTTGTATTGTTGTGTAGCAATTTTAGTTATAGCTCCATGCACGTTATTTTAACACACTAGTCCGCTGTGCACTTTAACCTACATATATTTTATTCAGCTTCATCTTATTATTGTTACAATAACCATTTTTACGTTCATGTTTTACTTTCCGTTTATCTAACTGTTTTTGCCTAGACCAGCACTCTGTTCTCAAACAAGACATTCTTGATCACTCTGTGCTTCTTCCAAGGCTACAGCCGGTGAACGTGGTAGAAGTTTAGTCTCCAACATTCGTAGAAAACACACATCCTTACGTAGAGACATTTTCTCAATACATCAGCTGTGTTGTTATAAAAACACTTTCTTGTCCCTCACACGTTAGAGGTTGATTCCATCCAGGGAACTATGACTGTATGCTCATTGCTGAATGCTACGCTACAGATGCTAATGCAGACCGCAGGCCTTTGCTCAGGTCTGAGGGTTGATGTCTTCCCAGGGGAACCTGAAGGGCAGAATTAGAGCTTAACGTGCTGTGCTCTATCATAGCCTAGGTAGGAGTTAGTCTATTGACTATAGTGACAATATGATAGCGTTGTTTTTATGCTTCACTCTTCTTGTCACAATTTTAATACTGTCATGTTGTGTCATCCTGGTTATTGCAGCTCACACTTTGCTATCTAAGATGCATCATTTTATTAAACTCATTATTGAAACATATACTGCTTCTGTTTGTCATTTATATATGAGACTGAATTGTAAATGAGAGAAACGGATGAGACCTGAGTGACCACGACTTCCCTGAGAAGCCAAGTATGTCATGCGGTCGGCTGCCGAGTCATCCTTATCCTTGGGTAGAGATGAGGCACTGCTAGTTAGCTGGAGCAAAACCTGGATTGGAGCGACAGGTGTCACCCGCAGTGGGTTAGACTTAGTCTCCCACACCGCGGGTGATTCTGCCTCTCAAAATCCAGTAGTTTAATTTGAATAATGAGAGCCTACGCGGCAGTATGTGGCTCTGGTTGTTTGGATGCATGCTCTTTCTGTATCTCTCTCTGTTGGCAATTGTTTGCAGTCGTAAAGGGTTGTGGGTAATGTGGGTTTGTGTTTCATAGTGGTGTGGGTGTGTGGGTGTGGTGTGTATATAGGTGTCAGGTGTGTGTAGTTTGAATTGACCAATGTGGTGTGGTTTTGTATGTGTGTGTGTATTTTGAGCGCGGCGGTATGTACCGCCAATGGTTTACTGCCATTGAATGTCCACAGTGGGGGTTCGTGGGTCATAATGTGATGGGCGTAGTTCTGTTGGTGTAATGGTATGGGTTTTGATACCGCCAGTTTATCACTGACCTTTGGTCTGGCGGACTTGTGTGTGTGGCTGTATAGTGATGGATTGGTATGTGTGTGTCAATATATGGTTGGTGGTTATCCGTCGCGGCAGCCTTATGTTGGCGGCAGTCGGCATGGCGGTAAGTGGGATTTTCCACCAATGTCATAATAAGGGCCTAAATGTCTTTATGATATTCTGAAATTAGCAACTTTTCATTAGTGAATACTATGATTTTGTTTTTCAGAGCATCACCTACAAGCTGTCCAGCAGTGTAACTTCATGGAGTGTTTGGGATGTAAATAAATTAATTCTTTACTTTGTAGGTGGTTCTTTGGCCCAAGATCGTATCTGCGAAGCCTGTGTTGGTTAGTCTGTCAAGAACAGAATACAACATAGTGATGTTTGATGTAAAA
Organism: Pleurodeles waltl; assembly: GCF_031143425.1. Taxonomy (NCBI): domain Eukaryota; kingdom Metazoa; phylum Chordata; class Amphibia; order Caudata; family Salamandridae; genus Pleurodeles; species Pleurodeles waltl. The sequence goes on along the minus strand of NC_090444.1, from coordinate 1,236,596,984 downwards.
TAGGAGAGACAGAGATAAACATTTTGTTGCTGAATATGAAAATGTTCAACCAGATAACCTGGAAGGAGTACTGGCTTCTCTACTTGTCCAAATTTTGTGATGCTAAGCAAACATTTTATTTTTTATTTATTATCAAATAAGAGAATACTTTTAAATATCTGTGTTTAGGGTGTGTACAGTTCAACACCTCTTATGTTTGAATTAATATTGCTCCATCTATAATAAGAATCTAGGCCACATTTAGGGTTTACATGACTACTGAAATACCTCTTAGTTCACTAATAAAATTGTCAAGGGGAATGAGTCATTAATGTTTCTGAGTTCATGTTGAAAAATGTAATAATAAATGTCTGTCTATGTAATGATATAATCTGATGTACTAAGGTGAAATGCTTCGGCATGTTAAAGAAATACACTTTTTTGAATTTTGAAGAGACTGCATCATATTTTTACATTATGGCCCTCATTCCGACATTGGCCGGCGGCCGCCAGAATACCGTTCCGCGGTCGAAAGACCGCGGCGGTGATTCTGACTTTCCCGCTGGGCTGGCGGGCGGCCGCCTTCAGGCCGCCCGCCAGCCCAGCGGGAAAGAGGCTTCCACGATGAAGCCGGCTCGGAATCGAGCCGGCGGAGTGGAAGCTGTGTGACGGGTGCAGTTGCACCCGTCGCGTATTTCACTGTCTGCGAAGCAGACAGTGAAATACATTTAGGGGCCCTCTTATGGGGGCCCCTGCAGTGCCCATGCCAGTGGCATGGGCACTGCAGGGGCCCCCAGGGGCCCCGCGACCCCCCCTACTGCCATCCGGTTCCCGGCGGGCGGACCGCCGGGAACTGGATGGCGGTAGGGGGGGTCGGAATCCCCTTGGCGGCGCAGCAAGCTGCGCCGCCTTGGAGGATTCCAACGGGCAGCGGAAAACCGGCGGGAGACCGCCGGTTTTCCTGCACTGACCGCGGCCAAAGCGCCGCGGTCAGAATGCCCTGCGGGGCACCGCCGGGCTGTCGGCGGTGCTCCCGCCAACCGCGAGCCTGGCGGTCACAGACCGCCAGGCTCGTAATGAGGGCCTATGTTTGTTGCACGATGTACAGGACAAATGTTTTTATGGCTTGTCTCATGCACAGAGTCTTAGAGTTAAGTCAGGCCCTTGGCTCGGCTCACTCTATTAATTTTCTGGCGTGTTCACTTGTGTTTGTAATTTGGGCTTAGAACATGAGGCCATCAGTCACTTGATAAAAAGATCTGTGAAAGGCAAGGCTAGAAACATGAAGCCCTGCCTACATGCACTGATTCTGCTATCAAGGCTTCTTGTAGAAAAGACAACAAAGTGTGTGTGCAGTGAAAATACATTTAAAATAAGTGATGGTAGGAAACGGATTCCAGGCCTTTGTATTGTATGAGACTGTAATCATGAGTTCCCATGGAAGACTACCAGACCAGTAGAGATGGGCAGGTGCATAGCTTCAGGCAGTGTTTGAGTTTTGACACCCTCCAAATACATTCTTCTCTTGATAGTTGGGTCTGGGGGTCCTTAGTTGGTCTGCTGTGTCTGTGTTGGTTTTTCTTGCTGTTCTCATTTCACTAAGAACTTTTAATTTGGTAATTTTTTGGAGTGGAAAGTTAGGTGTTAAATCTTTTTATTAAGATTATAGTAATATACAACAGCACCACCTACAACCACTGGCCGGTGGAGGTAAATAGAGAACTTGCCGAACAGGACAAACATAGCTACATCTCTAGAAGTTTATTACCGCATAATAAGATCATCATTATCACCCCTAGCAGAACCGTGTATTCTATGTAGTGGAGTTTGTTACAGCCAGGCGTGTGCCTGAGTCAGTCAGATGTAGGATGCGCAAATAGCGTGGGCATGTCAGTTCTCTAAATTAGTCGGCAAGCTAGGCGACACAGGGGCCCCATGTTTTATCAAAAGTGGGCAGGGTGGCTGTAGCCACCGCTGTAAGTCTCTCCATTTCCAGTATATCCCACAGTTTCTGTAGCTAATCAGTGTGAGTGGGGCTCACCTCAGTACCCCAGCGAAATAAAAGGAACTGTTTAGCTGCTCCGACCACTAATGTGATAGCTCTGCCTTTTGGAGTTCTGATGGGGTATGTCTGTGGATTAGGAAGCCCCAGCAACACATACCTAGGGAATCATGGTAGGGTAGTGTCATAAACCTCATCAACAACTTTTAATATGTTATCCCAGAAGGAGGCTATTCGGAGGCAATGCCACAGTAGATGTGTCAACGTGCCGAACTGCCTACTGCCCACAATTCTGCAACATCGGTCTGTGGCACCCCTCCGTCACCCAGATACCCGAGCCAGTGTAAAGTACCAATAGTGTGCTATTTTCAAAAATAGTTCTTTAGTGTTCATGTTGCATGCTGTCACTCGTGCACAGTGTAACACATCACGCCATTCCCTGTCTGTGAAGGAGCACTCGCATTCCGTTTCCCGTTTGCGCTTCGCAGGTGTCTGAAGCAAAAGTGATGGTGTGGTCAAAAAGCCATAAATATCAGATATGAGTTTCTTATCATTGGTGTGCATTAACAACCATTTCTCAAAGGGGAGGAGATGTCTACTCGCGTGTGGTCTAATCTCTGGAGAGGATACCCAGTGTCAGATTGCTAGGTACTGCCAGTACGTTTTTTGGGAGGGCATACGCCACCTGTAATTGATTAAAATCCATAATGCCTTGGGTATCAAAGAGGTCTCCAATCCTATTACAATTGGAGTTCTGCCAGTCTTGGAATGAGGCTCCTGTGAGAGCTAGGGGGAAGTCAGGATTGCAGAGATATGAGAGAGGACAGGCCCTTACGCCTCTGGACCCTGTCCCAGGTGTCCATCGTAGTATGTAGAACCGGGGAAATATAGACTCCCGGTGGTCGATGTGCCCGGGGGGTGCCATGGGATAATCCAGATGTGCTGTCCAGCCACTGTCTGGTCTATAAAGCACCATTGCTTCTCAGTGCATTCCCGCGACCTTTCCAATAAGTATCGTATTTGGGCAGCCTGGTAATAACTAGCCAAATGAGGAACCCCCAGTCCTCCCTCCGCCTGCAAGAGATATGCCTGTGTCTGTGCCAATTTTTGCCCTTTTCCTGGTCCAAATATATTCCCAGATAAACTTCTGCATAGTGTCGAGCACCCCGCTCAGAGGAGGTAGTGTCAAGCTTTGTATAAGGAACAGCACTTTGGGTAAGAGCGTCATCTTTATAGCTGCATATGCTCCTAGCCACAAGAGTCCATAGCCTCTACATTTGGCTAGGGCATCCCTTGCTTCACTCAGCAAGGCGGTGTACTTATGTTGTGATGTAGTGGTTGGGGTAGTGCAGATCTGGAGGCCTATATAGCTCACTGCTTGCTTAGCCTATGCAAAAGGCAGAGTGGGCCTCAGCGCCTCTACTTCTGATTCCGATACCGGTAAATTGAGGATGGAGCATTTAGACAAGTTGGCCTTAAAGCCAGCCACAGCTCCAAATGCACTCAGTTCCCACATCACTGCTAGGAGTGATGTTTCAGGCTGTGACAAATAGAGTTAAACATAATCCACATATACTTTCAAAATTGAAAGGGGGTCAAGGTGATCAATACCACATCTTCATCTTGAGTTATATATATGAGTTATGACACTTTTGGTGCACGGGTCTTGAGGACCAACTCCTAGACCTCAGATAACCAGAAATGGTTCATAACAATGAAAAGAGGACCCAGCACATCCAAGTATCTATTAGTATCTGGGGAGTTCTTGTCCCATGTCTTCAAAGATCACATTTATTGACGTGTTTCATCCTAACAGACTTCTTTAGGGCTATAGAAGTATAAACACATAAAATCATAAATCAACATTATATTTTATCTACATCCCCAATCATTTTACATTTAAAATGCAGTGAAAAGTATTAGAATCACATATTACCATCATCATGATCAATACAAAATCAAAATGAGAGAGAAAGGTGATAAATTAGGAGTGCCAACTTATATACTTATACTATAATATAAGTTGGCACTCCTAATTTATCACCTTTCTCTCTCATTTTGTCTGTCTCACATATTTGTTATTTTAATGTAATTCTAGATAGTGTTTATGGGGATAAAATCCAAGAGAATTTGAATGTATATACATATTGATTTTTGAGTTTGTATTGATCATGATGATGGTAATATGTGATTCGAATACTTTTCACGGCATTTTAAATGAAACCCCTCCTGTTGTTCATTAGGCCCGTATGTACACGCCACCGTTACTTTGTACCTGTGTATGTCTATATGTAATGAGATAAGCCTACCATTCTTCTCTGCCTGGGTACCCAACACTTTCCCAGGGAAATATGTAGCCAATATTGTCGCCACCCCTCCCTGCTTCCCCGGTCCTGAGGAGTGAACATGACGGTCGAACCAGCGGGATTTCAGCCTCTTCCAGTCTGCTCATAGCAAATGAGTCTCCTGTAACAAGCATATGTCACATTTAGATTCCCTGAGGTATGTTAGGTGGGCTTGTCTCTTCATTGGATAATTAAGGCCTCTAACATTGAGACTGATTACCTCAAAAGACATATGTATGTGGGGGTGTTTAGCATGGGGGTGGCACGGGGTGTCTGGCCCACGTTTAATTGAACTAGTGATCAGTGGTGTTCTTACCAGAATCCAACAATAAGATGCGGCTTGGTTAACTAACATCACACTAAACAATACAAACCAAGGAACGAACATCAAATTAGCTCCCAGCCTGGGAACTGCACCATGTCCATTGGGAGGGTACATCTTCCTGTATCAGTTCATTCTCCGTATCCTCGTCCTCCACCTTGTCATCTCATCTGCCAATCTGCATCATTCATAAGTGTTGGCATATGTTCATCAAGGAAGCCAGATCTTCCCTTCCATGGGGCCCAAGCGGAAGGAAACAGCAAAGAGGTGGGGCGGTCTCCCAGTCTAGACCGCCCCATTCCCCCTTCATGTATGTCCACTCCATTTTGCTTTATGGTTCTGCTTAGTTGACTGAGGTACATTCCTGATTCCGTAGGCTGCGCAGCAAGTCTGCTCTTCCCTTCCTGCTTTCCTTGTTGTTTGGTTTATGGGCTCTACCTTTAAGTTGCCAAGTCTTGTGCCCCTGCCCCCCAGCCTCCTCTAGTGGTGCTCGATCTAGGTCACCAGAGGGGGGTCGGCTCAGGTCCATATTCATGTCCGCAAGAAATTCTGCCTCTTCCAATGTCCTAACAATATGCATTTCATTGTGCCAGATGAATTGCAGTCTGTAAGGGTGGCCCCATTTGAAACAAACTCCCTTCTTCGTCGGTGCTGCAGCTTTAATGGTGAGAGATCTTGATACAAGTATATTTTGTGGCCCTCAAATTTTATTGCACTTAAATCACTGACTGCCGTCAGGATTTGTTCTCTTTGTTTATAGTAATGAAGACATGCGAGTATGTCTTGTGCCTGTCGGGAGCCCGAGATGCTTGGCCCACTCTATGTGTGCAGTCCACTATTATCTCTTGGTTTTTGAGTGCTGGTGTAATGTGCCGGAACAAGCATATCACAAAGTCCTCCAGTGACCCCGATGTCCCTTGCATTGGGAACCCCCTAATACGTATGTCGGAGCACCACAACCTCTTCTTGAGATCATCCAGATGGTATTGTAGTTCGCAATTGCTCTTTTGGAGTTTGAGAAGTTCCTGTCTGTGGTGATCCAGTTCTTATCCACTCTCTGTTCCGATTCTGCTACTTCCCTCTTGAATTCTTTGGTTGTGGTGGCAATCTCCTGCCTAAGACTAGCAATGTCTCCTCTATGAGTCCCCCGAACAAGTGTTTCACAAACTACTTTGTTATAGGGGTGGTATCTTTCTCCGCCTGCTCGCCATCACTGGGTCCTTTGCATTCTGATGCCACCTTTGGGTTTTGCTCCTGTTTCTTTGCCGGGGTCTTCGCAAAGAGCTCCTTTCAGGTGCCCACCTTCTTACTTTGCCTTTGCATCACCATAATTCCTTTTGCGTGGGGTCAACCACCTACCACCTGCCTGCACAGCTTCCACCAGTCACTCTACTCTAGGTGCCCTCCTTCACTTGCAATCGCGCTTAGAATATTCACTCCTTCTGTCCTGTAGGTCCCTTCCAGAGTTGTGGGCTTCAGTAGATAGGGGGGTGGCCAATTGGTCCGAACCATACAGCGCTAGAAGTGCTCCCTTCAGTGCATCAGAGTTTGAGCAGGCATTTTATTGTGTGGCTCTACTGACGTCCATATGATCTTTAAGAGGGCTCACTCGCTTTCCCATCCGTTCCCTCTCAGATGGGCTCTCCTCTGGCACTATTGTTAGTACTAGGTTTCCCACCAGGGTCCACTTCCTCTCTCAGGCGCTCAATTTGGTTCCCTCCCAGGTAGTCCTGTGTTCACTGTAATGCAGAGTGGCGCACAGTTGTGTTTGTACTGCTATACAGGTCATGAGATGTCCCATGCTTTGTCCTCTGGTAGCGCTCTCCTCTATATGCTTCTTTGTCACCCCGTGCAACCAGAACCAGGGGAGGGGGGCCCAGCAAGTCCTGATACACCCGCGTCTGGGTCTCCACATGGTAACCGTGGTCCTCCATGACCCACGTGGTGGAGTATTGTTCGGAGGGCCACCAGTCACCAAGCGCTATGTAGTAATAATCCTCTCATCAGCTTTCCCACCACCGGCACCTCTCCGCTGTCCCGCCCGGCCCAGGTCCTGCCCCTCAAGGTGAGCATTCTGCCTCCTCTACTCCCCACGAGCGTCCAGGCCAACTGGCAGCTCCAGGCCTAGGACCACCATGCTTGTCTGTCGCAGGCGGTTCCCCTTCCCCACAGCCGCTACCAGTGAAGGGGGCACATCGAGGCTCCAGCCGTCACCAGGAAGGGGAGCTCTGGCGAGGTTCCATTCACCCTCACCGCAGCCAGCTCATCTGATCCACTCCCTCTGGCTTCACGCTCCCACCATCTTGGTTGGGGCTGCTTCCTCCAGTTTGATGTTCTGTTGTTCCGTGGGCTCTTCTGGGCCTACGAAGGACTCCCTTCAGCTCCCGGAGCCCCAAACGTCACTCCGGTGGCGCCGGGGATGATCTAAGTGGGTCCAGCCGTGCACGGCCTGATTAGGACAACGGAACTCCACAATGGCGCTTCTACCTCACCACTGTCCTCGCTTTGCCCCGAAAGAGAAAAACGTCAACAAAATTGTAAATCTACACCCATAGAAAAACTCCTTTAATGGGTGTAAATTTATTACTTTTTGGAATTCACAAACATTGACAGTAGTAGGCTTGAAAAGCTGCTCCAGTCTCAGGTTTTAGTCATACTACTGACAAACACCCAAAGTGTGATGAGATGAATGTTTGTAATCAGTCTAACCAGTGACAGTTGCTCAGAGTTGCATTACAGCCCATTGTTTTTCACTGACTCTGGCACTCTAGACAGAGGTCAGCCTAATGCAAAACAGTCCGCCCTAAACCTTGGTCATCTCATCTCTGCACCCTGCAACCTCCTGCTTATTTAGTTAGGAAATTTGAGATTCACACCCCTGAATCTCACTGACTAAGCTACACCCCTGAAGCTGTACTCAGAACATCTTGGTGTACTGTGCTAGCACCCTGGTAAGGGTGCCTTCATTTACAGAAGCTTAAAAATATTGCTTGTCACTCATAGGAAGCCACATAAAACAGACTGCAAGGGATCTAAACCAGTACTTTAAATGGAAGTACAGAAGTGCAGATACCCACTATTTAGAGTACGTTTGCTCCAGAGAAGTGCCAGCACTCGCCCAATAAATGTATTGGAGTAGTGCTGAGAAGTGAAGGCCCTCTCCCTTTCAGATGAAACAAGTGCAGGTACTCAGTACCAGGTAGTACCTGCACATTTAAAGCACTTATTCAAGCATTTTGAGAACTGCTGTCTCCACTTCCTCTCCTCAATCAATCAATCAATCAATCAAAAAATTTGTAGAGCGCGCTACTCACCCGTGAGGGTCTCAATGCGCGGGGAGGGGAAACGGGGGGGCAGGGAGGGTCACTGATCATGTCTTGAGGTTCTTTCTGAAGACCAGTAGGTCTTTGGTTTTGCGAAGGTCGGTGGGGAGGGAGTTCCAGGTTTTGGGGGCGAGGTAGGAGAAAGACCTGCCTCCTGTGGTGGTGGGTTGGATTTGGGGGACTGTGACTAGGGCGAGGTCGGCTGATCAGAGGTTGCGTGTGGGAGTGTGGAAGTTAACTCTTTCATTGAGGTAGGTTGGGCCAGTGTTATGGAGGGATTTGTGTGCGTGGATGAGGATCTTGAATGTGATTCTCTTGTCTATGGGGAGCCAGTGAAGGGATTTGAGGTGTGGTGAGATTCGTTCATGGCGGGGGAGGCCAAGGACGAGGTGTGCGGCTGTGTTCTGGATTCTCTGGAGTTTGCGTTTGAGTTTGAGTGTGGTGCCGGCGTAGAGGGCGTTACTGTAGTCCAGTCTGCTGCTGATGACTGCGTGGGTGACTGTATTTCTGGTTTCTGGGGGAATCCATTTGAAGGGTTTTTTTAAAGTGCAGAGTGTGTGGAAGCAGGAGGAGGTTAGAGCATTGATTTGCTGTGTCATGGAGAGGGAGGGGTCGAGGATGATGCCGAGGTTGCGTGCGTGGGTTGCGGGGGTGGGTGCGGGGCCTAGGGCGGTGGGCCACCAGGAGTTGTCCCATGTGGTTTTGTTGGGGCCGAAGATGATGATCTCGGTTTTGTTTGAGTTGAGCTTGAGGTAGTTAGTGGTCATCCAGTTGGCGGTGTCGAGGAGAGCGGCGTGTAGGTTGGTTTTGGCGGTGGTGGGGTTGCGGGTGAGGGAGAGGATGAGTTGGGTGCCATCTGCATAGGAGAGGATAGTGATTCCGTGTGCTTGGAGGATGTTGGCTAGGGGGATCATGTAGATGTTGAAGAGTGTGGGGCTGAGGGAGGACCCTTGGGGGACTCCGCAGGTGATCTTGGTAGTGGCGGAAGGTTGACTCTCTGGGTCCGGTCGGTGAGGAAGGAGGTGAGCCAGTCTAAGGCTTTGTGGTGACTTCCTATGTTGTGGAGGCGTGTGCGGAGTGTGTGGTGGCAGACGGTGTCAAAGGCTGCGGAGAGGTCTAGGAGGATGAGTGCGACGTTCTCGCCTTTGTCGACTTTGGTCCTGATGTCATCAGTGCATGCGATGAGGGCGGTTTCTGTGCTGTGGTTCTTGTGGAACCCAGATTGTGAGGGGTCAAGAGTGTTGTTAGCTTCAAGGAAGTGGGATAGGCGGGTGTTGACTAATTTCCCTGCAACCTTGGCAGGGAAAGGGAGGAGGGAGATGGGGCGGTAGTTGGAGAGGATCTCCGGGTCGGCTTTTTTTTTTTTTTAGGAGAGTGGTGATTTCCGCGTGCTTCCAGGGGTCTGGGTAGGTGGCGGAGTCGAAAGAGGAGTTGATTATGTTGTAGAGTATGGGGGCGATGGTAGGGCTAGCTTTGTTGTAGATGCGGTGTGGACAGGGGTCGGAGGGGGAGCCGGTGTGGATGGAGTTCATGTTTTTTTCGGTTTCTTCGTGTGTGGTGGTGGTGCATGTGAAGAGTGTGGTGGGGGGGTCCTGAGTGGGGGTTGGGTTGGGTGAGTGAGGGGTATGTGTGGTGGGTGTGTGTGGTATGAAGCTGTTGTGGATGTCCAGGATTTTGTGGAGGAAGTGGTTGGAAAGGGTGTCACATAGGGGCTGTGTGTGTGTGGGGTCTATGTTGCTGGCTTTTGGTTTGGCAAGTTCATTGATGATAGAGTTCTTTGCTGTTTTGAGAGTTGTTGTCAAGGCGTATCTTGTAGTGATCTCTTTTGGCGGTGCGTATGAGTTGGTGATGTGTGCGAATGGTGGTTTTGAGAGTGGAGAAGTTGGTTGTGGAAGGTTCTAGTCTCCATATTTTCTCAGCTTGGCGGCACTTGCGCTTGGAGTCTTGGAGTTCAGGGGTGAACCATGGGGCATTCTTGATGTTGCGGGTGGCGATGTGTTTCCTGAGGGGGGCTAGTGTGTCTGCGCAGGTAGTGATCCATTTGGAGAGGTTGTGTGCTCCTGTGTTGGGGGTCGTTGGTGTGGGGGGGGGTTATGGGCCAGTTGGGAGTTTAGTCGTTCTGTGGGGATCTTGTCCCACATGCGGTAGAGCGTGGTGTGTTGATGGTAGTGTGTGGGGGGTTTGGTGAAGGAGAAGCGGACGCAGCTGTGGTCAGTCCAGAGGAGTTCGGTGGTGTGGGTGTAGGCTATGTGTTGGCTTGAGGTGAAAATTGCGTTGAGCGTGTGTCCTGCTGAGTGGGTGGGTGCCGTGACCAGTTGTTTGAGTCCGAGGTTGGTGAGGTTGTCTATGAGGTTGTCTATGAGGGTTGTCTCTCCTGGAGCAGAGATCAAGCATCTAAGCAACAATGCTCTCATGACTCATGACAGCTCATCCCAGTCTGGCGGCCAGCTTTAAAAGGCCTATTATCCCTGGGATTTCAGTGCCTGCATGCATATTTATATCAATATTTCCTCCTACTATGGGTTGGAAAGCATATATTTCAGCAGCTCTCCAGTAAGAAATTCACGATTATTTCCTTAGTGGCTTGTGCATTCAGTTGTGTTAAGTCTGATAATAGCACCCTAGCACATCCCTCCATGAAACAAGGATGACATTTGAGGTAGACAGATCACCTCGAAAATCAGATCTCACTTGCACAAAAACTTGCACACGAGAAGCCCCGCACTTGTTAATATCCATCTGCCGAAATTGTCCCTCATGTGGGGAATGGTTTCTTCAATGTTCTGTTGTTGTAAATCAATATTTCTTAAGCTTTGCGCTTTCTAGCTTTAGTGCCATTGAGACTTGGCTGCAATTCCTATAAACAAATTAGATAAACACCTCGCGTAATAAGTACCTGTTTTCCTAACACCCATTTGCAGATTTTGTAGATTTGTCTTGCAGTATTTAAGACTTAAATACCAGAATGTTTGGCCGCCGCTTTGGGTGCCGATAACCATGATTTTGCCAGATGATGAGGATTACATGAGTTGTTCCCTCTCTGCTTCATCGGGGAAAGAGTGGATTGGTTTTAAAGCACTCCACATGCATTTAAACGCTGTGGTTTAATTGTCTGTCATTCAGAATTTCTTCGGCTGCTTGGGGATGACCTATATCAGGGGCCTCTTCTCCCTGTGGTTCACCCACATGCTAGCAGTTCTCAGGAAGCTCCCAGCATGATCTTATTCCTGCCCAGGATTAGAGCAGAACATGGATGGTCTAATCCTATACAGAATCCATTTTAGGACATCCTCATTCCTCACTCTTCAGCCCTACTTCTCATCCCTGCTTCTTATCCCTGCTTCTCATCCATCATCCTTACTTCTCATCCATCATACATCATCCTTACTTCTCATCCATCATCCCTGTTTCTTTTCCATCATCCCTACTTCTCATCCATCATCCCTACTTCTCATCATCATACATCATTCTTACTTCCCATCCATCATGCCTATTTCTTATCCAACATACATCATCCCTACTTCTCATCCATCATCGCTACTTCTCATCCATCATCCCTCCTTCTCATCCATCATCCCTCCTTCTCATACCTACTATTCATCCATCATCCCTACATCTCATTCATCATCCCTACTTCTTATTCATCATATATCACCCCTAATTCTCATCCATCATCCCTACTTCTCCTCCAACATCTCTACTTCTCATCCAGCATCCTTACTTCTCTTCCATCATCCCTACTTCTCATCCCTCATCCCTGCTTCTAATCCATACTTCTTTTCCATCATCTCTGCTTCTCATCCCTACTTCTCTCCCATCATCCCTACTTCTCTTCCATCAGCCCTACTTCTCATCCCCTATCCCTGCTTCTTATCCATACTTCTCACCAATCTTCCATCATTCCTACTTCTAATACCTTTGTCGCGTACGCTCCCATTATTCTAATGAGACTACTGGATTTGAGCAGCAGAATCGCCTGCGGTGTGGGGGACTGAGTCTAACCCACTACAGGTGACACCTGTCAGCCTGATCCGTGTTTTGCTCTGGCTAACTAGCAGTGCCTCATCTCCACCCAAGAGCAGGGATGATTGGGCAGCCGACTGCATGACACAATTGACTCCTGAGGGAAATCGTGGTCACTCAAATCGCATCCATTTCTCTCAGTTACATTAGTCACACATATACAAGGAAGGACAATCAGAGGCCGTATATGTTTCAATAAGGTTTTAATGAGGAAACTGCATCTTAGATAATAAACCATGTACTACAATAACCAGGACGATGAAACATGACAGGATTACAATTGTGACAAGGAGAGTGAAGCATGAAAATAACGCTACCATATTGTCACTAGAGTCATCACTATAATTCCTACCTAGGCTATATTAGAGCACAGCATGTTAAGCTCTAGTTCTGTCCTTCAGGTTCCCCTGGGAAGACATCATGCCTCATACCTGAGCAAGAGGCTTGACGTCTGCATGTGCAGCTGTAGTGAAGCATTCAGCAATCAGCATACAGTTGTGGTCATCTGGCTGGAATCTCCCTCTAACATGAATGGGACGGAGAAGTGTTTTTATAATAAAACAGCTGATGTTCTGAGAAAATGTCCATAGTAAGGATGTGTATGTTTCTATGAACACTAGAGACAAAGATTTACCACGGTTACTGGCAACCTTTCTTAGTGCAGCCTTGAGAAAAGCACAGAGTGAAAGAAAGGTCTTGTTTAAGAATGCTGTGCTGCCCTAGGCAAAGGACAGCTAGATAGAGAAAAATAAAACAAGACTGCAAGTGTGGCTATTGTTAAAATAATAAACAAAGTTGAATAGGATATATCTAGGTTAAAGTGCACAGCGGCAGGCCTAGTGTTCTAAAATAACGTGCATGAAGCTATAATTAAAATGGCTACACAACACCTGCATCTTACTGTGCATAAAATAAATGAACTGCAAAGACACAATACGCACACATGGCATCTGGTGAATACCTTACATTGTGCTGTAAACAAGAATGATTTTTCGGACATGATTACACACCACCTACAGACCACCATAGAGTGAGAACGCTCACTTAATTAGGCTGGGTCTGCAGGAAAAAATGGCCTCAATAATACATCATAAACAACCTGGCCAACCACCTCGCTTAAAATTCCACCCACCCCTAAGATACAAAAATTCTCCCCAAGAAATACCATATACTTCCACTTGTATTTACCCTCTCCCATCTAACTACCATTCCTACAACAGCCACCTCAAACAAACATAGCCCCAAACTCTCACATCTCTAACCAGAATAAGCAGCTGCAACTGTCCTCAGCGTTATCCTCCGAGGCCCTGCTCTGTGCTCCCCTTGAGGGGTGGATATGCCTGCTTGTGACTCGCCACCCCCTCAACTACCGCCTGAGATAAACCTGTCCTATTGTGGCAACATGCCTCCCACCAATCATAATCTGTCACATCCTGACTCCAAATAAAATCACCAAACTCCACACCAAAGGACTAGGTAGGTAATTTATTAACTAATGTCTAACCCCAGCACACCTACTGTACCTGTCCAATGGATCAAGGATTAACCAAAGAGGCTGGCCTTTGACTTCTAAACCATTTTGTCCTCATTTACAAGAACGGATGCATTGGCATTGATATGGCAGATTTCCTGTGCCTGGCGTAAATGCCCTAAGGATGCCATGGATGAACTGTATTCACAATAGAGACTGCCCTGGCATGGTTGCTGAGTGGTCTGAGCCATCCTGCCACCAAACAGAAGTCTGAACTCCTAGGGTAAGAGCCTCTGTTCTCAGTAGCCAGAACACAAAGCCTTCCCCGGGTGGAGGTGTTACATCTTTTCTCCCAGGCATGCACCCTGCACCAGCGGTCAGCTTCAAAGGCTTTACCATCTTTGAAATTTGACCTCAGCCTCTGTTGCCTGTTCCAGCCCTAGCTGCACCACCCCAAGGTGACCACTCCATTTCATTTCCCTCCATCTTGGATGGTAGGAAAATAGTCAATCAGGGTTAGGGATGTGACCCCTTCCCACAGGAAGTGGTCACTTAGTGGGTGTAGCCACCCTAAGGTAGGTGGCCCATTGGCTACTACCAGGTACTTCCCCTAACACCCTGAAAATGCAGTATATAGTGGGCATTCCTACACCTACAATCAGATTCAATGGACAAAAGACGACCAGGAACAAAGAAGACCTGAGGAACGAGAACAGAAGTTCCGCTGCACAAAGAAAAAGGCACCAAACCCTGCCTGCTGCTCCTACGACTCGACAATCACAATTGAGGTGTCATCTGGAAACCTGAAGGATGCTACAAAACCCCAGAGCACCTCCAGTCTTCTGAAAATCACCAAGAACCTCCCTCAGAGTGAAGGTATCACTCTCCTGCAACTTGCAAGAAAGGAAGAACCAGTGAAGTCTAGTTCTCTGGCCGGCTGATGAACAATGAATCGGACCCAGCAGTCTGACCAAAATCCACACAACAGGCTTGAAGGACAAAACCTATGAGTATTCCAAGTTCAGTGGCACTGCAATAGAGAGTTCCATGGCACAGCTTTTCTTGGATGCATCAGAAATTCTGGCGCATTGGTATGTGCTAAAGTGGTGGATTGCTGGAGATGCATCATAAAACTGATGCAACTCCAACAATGAACACAGAGGAGAGTCCTATGTTAAAAACCATGTGTCAATCTTTCTGTCTGATCTGAGCAGGCATAAGGATTTTGATGCCGTAATGTTGCAGAGTGGCGCAATGAAAAGTTGTAAATTTCACTGCATCAGTTCTGCTCGACTTTTAACGTTAGAATGCATACCCTGCACACATTGAGCATACTGATCAGCTATTGTAGCACAGGCTTCAGGCTCATGTATATTAGTTTTTCCCAGAGTCTTGGCCTTGCCACAAGATCAAATGCGGAGGTAAAATTCCAGTAGGCTATGTAAATCGGTCTTTTTTAATGTGCTGTACATGAATGCACTATATAAGAAGTTGAAGTTCTGGTTTGTTGTGGAGAGGTTGTCTTTAAAGCAACCTTGTATCATGTTCAAGATATTTTCCTGTTTCATAGAGGGTTAAATATCAGTCTGAAATCTAATTCACAGCCTATGTCAATTAGACTAATAGGTCTCTAGGATTTTGAATTTCATTTTCGTCCGTTTTGTATACTGGGACAAGCCCACTGTTTGTCCAAGCGAAAGAACATGAGGTGGTTATTGATTAGGCAATGAATAAGATTGTTACAATTCTTTTCAAACACCTGGGAAGTATTTGAAGATTTCCATTGGAATCATGCAAGAGCCAGGTGCTTTTGCCTGGGAGAGATTTTTTTTAACAGTTTGAAACTGGTCTTTGATCAATTATTCTTTGACGAAGGCTCCTCTGGAGTAAACACGTGATTCTGATTTTATCAAGTCCAGTGAGATTTCTCCGCTGCTATCTGGAGCTACATTTAGTGGTTGATTTGCTGATCAGAAACTGAATTAAAATGATTTATCCATTTTTCTTTTGAGATGTTTGCTTCCAAAATATTCCTTTATACTTCCAGACCTTCTCCAGTTGTCTGCCAGAAGTGACGAGTGTCATTGTTTAATTATGCTTTTCCAAGGTCTGACCATTTATTCTATGGTTTCCTCCTTTTTTAGCTAAGAGATTTGTAGTAGGTTCGGGCTTTCCTTTTTTGATCTGGGTCAGTCTTGGAATGTAGTAGGAATTTAAATTTTTCTTTGCAGGAGTTGTATTTTTTGCCGAACCAACTTGTTTTTTCAGTGGATCTTGGAAGTGATTAGTCACTCTTTTTGGATATCAATGATACAGTTGGCAGTAAGGATATCATCAGGTTTTGAAAGTTAGGCAGCCAGCTGGGAGTATTTTCCGACCTTTCTGTTGAGATCTCTGACATTTTAATCGTGAGACATTTCTGTCTTTTTGTTATGTTTTTGATGAGGGACACATTCCATCTCACCCTTACTGTGCAGCCCAAGACCAATGCACTATTTATTTTCTGTATGCATCTTGCCTCATTTGACATGCATCCAGCAATGTCCAAGAGGAAGGCATTATGGTTGCTTTCCGGTCTTTGATGAATCTTCACATTTTTGAAGCCATACCGATCTTCCAATCCGAGGAAGATGACGCAGAGAAGATAATTTCCTTAATGTCTGTGATTCACAACCAAGGATTGTTCAACAGAATAGCAGACAATTTGAATAGGGATATTATGTTCTCCCTAGGCTTTTCACGCTATCCACGTATCTTTGCTTACATAGTTCATTACTGAGGAGAAACTGTGTTAGCACGTTATGCCTCCCAGATGAATGTGAAAGATCAGAGGATCTTTCAAGGGGGAGGGCAATCAATGGCCTTTAAGTAGAAGCAGACAGCCCCAGGGTCACGTGTATACTTTTTTGTCTCTTTTCCCTGTTTCAAAGTTTTCTAATCAGAATGAGGGAGGAAAAAGCAGAGGTGATATTGATGGCTCCAGCATTGCCCTGCTCGGACTGATTTCCTCTTCCGATGGCCCTGAGGAAGATGGGGGAATGGAGATTACATATAAAACTATTTTCTCTCCTATTCCCTACTTTGCAACGGGAGACTCTTGGGAAACTCAGGCTGACAGCATGGAAGTTGAGAGGATAAATATAAAGGTTGATTGACAATTTATCCCTGCAGACTTCTAGGAGGACCTCTATCCTGAAATCTTATATTAAGTATTGAGAGACATTTAGTAGGTGCTGTAGGGATAGAGATTTGGGCCCTAATTTGATTGACCTTATCCAGATTTTGGGGGTCATTACGACCTCGGCGGTCTTGTAAAAAGACCACTGAGGCCGCGGGAGACAGAATACCGCCATTGCCGGCGGTATTCCTGGCTCCCTATTATGACATTTCCTCTGGGCCAGCGGACGGTAACAGTGTTACCGTCCGCTGGCCCAGCGGAAATGTCACATCAACATTGCTGCCGGCTCGTAATTGAGCCGACGGCAATGCTGATGTGCAGCGGGTGCAGTAGCACCCGTCGCGCATTTCACTACCCGAAATTCGGGCAGTGAAATGCGCGACGGGGCTATGCCTGGGGCCCTCTGCACTGCCCATGCCAAATGCATGGGCAGTGCAGGGGCCCCCAGGGGCACCCCAAGTCCCCTTACCGCCAGCCTTTCAATGACGGTGTCTACCGCCACAGACAGGCTGGCGGTCGGGGACTCATAATCCCCAGGGCAGCGGTGCTTGCACTGCTGCCCTGGGGATTATGACCGCCAGGCGGAATCCTGGCAGGATATTAGAGGGGCCGGCGGTATGGCCGTGGCAATTCCGCAACGGTCATAATTGCTGGCGAAACACCGCCAGCCTGTTGGCGGTGTTACCGCCACCTTACCGCCGGCCGCCAGGGTCGTAATGACCCCCTTTGTCTTTTCTTCAGAATGGTTCCTTGTTCGGTCTCAGGGTGCTTATGTAGAAGAAGCAGTATGCAGCAATTAATGCTGTTACAAGTTCATGAAGAAATCTTTCTGATGACAAGGAGTTGATATGTCACTTGGTCCAGGGGTCAGACAATATCTGTCTTCTTTCCAGTTTCCTACTTCTTTTGTTGATTGTGTCAGCTTTGAATGAATCTCCACTTGAAGCACTAGAAATAATTGACATTAAGATCTTGACACTAAAAACATTATTTTTAGTGGCACCACAGTAGACAGGGAGAGTTGTGTGCTCTGTCTAATAAACCTCCTGTTTGTAGGGTTTTTCAAGACAGAATTATTCTTAGACCAAGCCTCACTTTCATTCCCAAAATTAATTCTCATTTTCACAGGGAGCAGGCATTAATGTTGCCTGAGTTTTGTCCATTGCTGTCTTCGGAGGAATAGGCTAGACTCCATAATCTAGATGTGAAGAGGGATCTCTTTATATAAAGCACAGGATAGCTCCTTTCAGGAGCTCAGAATCAATATTATTGACTTTTGGCCCAATAAGGAGAGGAGAAAAAAGAGCTATGTCTTTTTAAAGTATATGGGTAAGATATATGATATTGCTGTCTACCGGGCGGTTGACTACTCACCCTCTGGAAGAATTCAGGGCAGTTCTAGTAGACAAATGCCCTCCTCTATGGCTATAATGCATGGAGCTTCAGTTACTGAAATATGTAGAGCTGCCACTTGGGTGTCTCTCTCTACCTTTATTCACCACTATAGAAGTATGTGGAATTACATAGTTTTTTGGTTCTAGGGTGTTTCCCTTTATGCAGTAATTCAGGGCCTGATTTAGATGTTGATGGTAATGCCGCCATTCTACTGCAGTGGCGGCCCCAAGTACTCCGTCAAGCTGACAGTGTTCTGACTGCTGTATTTAGATCTATGGTGGTTCCACGGCCATCCACGTTGTTGGAGTGCTCTCCGTTGCACTAGCTTTATCCCGCAGCTGATTCGGTGGACACCAATGATGGAGAGTATTACTCCATCACCGTCAGGATGGTGGCATTGCGCTAACCATATTTAGATAACATAGCCGTGCTGGCAGTGTACCAGCAGTGGTCCCATGACAGCGAGAGTCCTGCACAATACCTGTTCAGCATTGTACTATGGCTGTGGCTATTGGATGGATGTTAGCAGCCTACACTTGATGTATATTGGACAATTGTGAACACCTGCAAAACACACTATAAAACACACTCGATTTAGGACCGTGATCACTTGCCATTCCACAGCTACCCACAACTCTGAGGACGACCTTGCCACTAAACAGTGAGGTTATTATATTTTTCAAGTCTCCCTCTGTTCTTTCCGCTTTTTTGATTTTTTCATGATTTTTCAAACCACTTTAGGGGCACGAGTATCTTTATTTTTGAAATCACTGTGGTAAGGAGAAGGTACCTATGTTTTACAGAGGGAGAATTGACAGTCATGGTGGATTAAATTATTGGAGTAGAGCCATAATTGTTTGGAGCGCATGTAAAAAATACTAACATATCTCAGAAAAGGGAAATGTGGCCCAGAATAGTCAACAGAGTGAATGCTATAGCTATCAATCTGCAAACACAGAAGAAAATTTGGAAGAGGTGGAATTACCTGCGGGGGAGAGTATGTTCCCTGGCCTCCAAGTCTCACCTGGCGGCCCAGGGGACTTGGTGATAAGTTCTTCCAGCCGCCCATTACAACTCTTTCTCTGGGAGGAGAAAGTCTTGCAGATCCTAAATCCAGAAGACTTCACAGGAATCCTAGTGGAGTTGAGACTGGTAAGTTGCACCAATGTATGTCTCATTAATCACAAATAAAGTCCTTGCCCTTAACTTAGAATATTCCTAGACACCTATCAAAAATATATATTTAAACTTCACTTTCAAAAATATCTTGTGTTATCTACATTAGCGGCATCATGGTTGTTTCTCTTTATTTAAGAATGAACAATATGTATTGTCAGATTGAGTGTTGTTTTCCATGGATCACTACATTCATATGCATAGTCCCTTGCTTTATCTCAACGTAAGTTGTTGGTCTTCACAAAACAGGTTACAAACTGCATCCATATACACATGAAGGTATAGTGCTTGTAAGTGGTATCCTAGTCTATTCACATTATACACGTGTGTTGATATTATAAATGAGTGTTAATTTTTACTGTAGTAATTTATATAGGTATGTGTCACTCACATTTTCACAAGTCTTGACAATAATGTTTACAAATAACTACAACTATCATGATGCCCTGCTTTTGTCTCTGCAAAACAATAGCGCAATGTGATGTAACTCAACGTCCCTTTCTTTCCACATATGCCAAAAAGTCAGAATTTTATGTAGTTGTCATTCACCATTTCATGGTATGTGTTAGAAATGGGGTCTGTAGTTGGCAGTTGGTTTACACCTTGTCCAAGTAGGGACCCTCACTGTAGTTAGGGTAAGGGAGTCACACACCTAAGGTAACCCCTGCTCACCCCCTTGGCAGCTTGGCACAAGCAGTCAGGCTTATTTTAGAGGCAATGTGTAAAGTATTTGCACACACACACACACAGCAACACAGTGAAAACACCACAAAAGTACTCCATACCAGTTTAGAAAAATAGTCAACATTTATCTGAGTAAAAAAAGACTAAAATGACAAAAAAATTACATTCACAAGTAAAGATACACATTTTTAAAGATTAAGGGCCAAATGTATCATCACGGACCTTTGCGATTCGGAAATAGCGATTTTTAAGAAATCGCTATTTTGTACTCGCAATGTGCCATGTATCACATTTGCGAATCGGTAATAGCGATTTCTTAAAAATCGCAAATGCTATTACCGAATCGCAAATTGCGATAATGGCCCCATTCGCACCTGTGGGCCTGTTGGCCCATATCTGCAAATTTTTTGCATTTCCAAAATTGCAATTTCTGAACCAGAAATCGCAATTTTGGAAATGCAAAACCCCAGGGTGCTGAGGGGCTAAGGCCCCCTGTTCTGCACCCCAACATTTTTTTGGGGGACATGTAAGGTGCACACATGCATTTTTAAATTTTGCACATGATTACCACTAAGTTCAACTTGGTGGTAATTAGCGATTCCTGAATGCCAAAATCGCATTTAGGAATTGCTTCATACATGTGCTAAGAAAGCGCAAATAAGGAATCCTTATTTGCGATTTCTAATTTAGAGAGTCGCAATTTGCGACTCTCTATACAGGGTCACAATTTTAAGGAATCGCTATTTTAGCGACTCCTTAAAATTACGTTCTGAAAGGGCATTTTGCATTCGCAAACGGGCATTCGCACCGTTTGCGAATGCAAAATGCCTTCATACATCTGGCCCCAAATCTCCAGCTGGGGCTACCACGACGTCTTGACGAAATCATTCCTAAGAGTCTGACACCACTCACGCGGGAGTGCAGGATGGTCACGGAGTTGTATGGACCCCAGTTACAGTACCTTTTGTAAACAAGGACCCAAAGACACTGCATGGAGTCAGGGAGGTGAGGCATCTCTGGAGCCGGTGCGGCATTGGTTCCTTACTGCTACCGGGGAGATAAGGCATCAGTTTCCTACTGGTAGATGGGGGAGGTGCGGCGTTGATTCCTTACTGTTGCAAGGCAGGTGATGCATCAGTTCTTTATGGTTGCAGGGAAGGTGATGCGGCATCGGTGGCGAGGCGTTGGTTCCTCACATTCTGGCAGGGTTGATGAATCCAGCAGGTCTAGATGCAATGCGTCGACTTTGCTCTATTGTGATCACACCACAGGGCCACAGGTGCTGTGGTGGAGTCGGAGTCGGGTGTCCCGGACATCAGAGACATGGCACACAGGACTCACACTGTGCCGGAACTTCGGAGGTCCTACAGCTGCATCGGCCTGCAGCATCGGTCACAGTCATTGCACTCAGCAGGAACCACAGCTCTGGTGCAGGCTGCGGCATGGAGTTGAACAGAGGCACTGGTTCCAAAGTCATTCTGGAGTCAATGTACTTGGTTTCTTCTTGGCTACACCAGAACTCACTCACAAGGGCCCGGGAATTTGATTTGGCACCACTTGAAAAGTCAGGACTCTTAGCGACATAACCCAGGTGCTGGGAGATGAAATCTTTGATGTACCTGAGACTTTTAACAGGAGGCAAACTCAGTCCAAGCCCTTAGAGAACCTTTGGAAGCAGGATGCAGAAAGCAAAGTCCAGTCCTTTCACTCCCAGGACAGAAGCAGCAAGCAGGAGGCCAGCACAGCACAGCAAAGCAACAGGAAGAGTTGCAGGCCCTCCTATAGCAGCTAGCTCTTCCTGGCAGAATGCCTTCAGTCCAGAAGTATTCTAAAGTTGTGGTCTCAGAGGTCCAATAGTTATACTCATTTCTGCCTTTGAAGTAGGCAAAACTCAAAGGAAAGTCTTTGTAGTGCACAAGCCCCCGTCTTTCCTGCCCCGGCCGCAGACACACTTCAGGGGGTTGCACACTGCTATGTTTAAGGACAGGCACAGCCCTATTCAGGTGCAAGTGTGAGCTCCTTCCGCCACTCTAGCCCCGGAAGACCCATCAGGATATGCAGGGCACACCTCAACTCACTTTGTGTGAATGTCTAGAGTGAATTCACAAACAGCCCAACTGTCATCCTGACTCAGACGTGCATTCCAGAACCTCCCTCCTTCCAGTCAGAAGAGACATGGGAACCTTTTTCTCCCCCCTTATCCTGGACCTGTCTGTGTCTCCCTTGACCTTCCTCTCTTTCTTCTTTTGGGGACCCTGCCCACCCTAGGCTGAGTCTCCCACATACAACTTTCTTCAGATCCTGGTGCTGACCTGACTTCTTGGCAAGCTTCCTGGGGTCAGTAAGCTTGCTGTCAATCAGGTGCTGGTGCAGCTCTGGAAAGCAATGGCTAGACAAGCGCTACCATGCAATCAAATTGTACAGCTCCTGATAGTCTGTTACCTCACTGCCCTTCACCCAGCCACCCAATGCTCTGCAGAAAGAATCAGCATACTCCATCCAAGTTTGAGACCTAAGTTTAGTACTCTCCCTGAACCTTGAACTGTAACTCTCTGCGGTGAGATCATACCTGCTGGTCAGAGCGTCCTTCATGGCAGGGTACCTCATCTGATCATCTACGTCTTAGGCCAAGAAGGTCCCCCCCCCCACCACTGAGAAATACTTCCCCAGGCCTGCCCCACATTCTCTCTCAGGGACCCTGTGCATCCTCAGTGCCACCTCAAAACCCATGAACCAATGGCTCTATGTCATCTCCCACAACACAATCCTTCATCACATCCTTGGGTTTATGTCTCTTTCCCTCAGATGACACTGGAGAAATGCTGACACCATCTGTGCTGGACCAGCTCTTTAGATACAGCTCCCTCAAGCTCAGCTCTAGAGCTAATAGCATTTTCTTCTCCTCTAAAGCGATTTTCTCTTTCTCTGCATCTCTTTAGCATCTGGCTAGTTCCAACTGAAGCTCCATCTCATGAATCAGCTTGAGCTTCTCCAGCCCCATTCGGAATCTCCTAGCCTCCCGCCTGTCCTCTAGCTCCTCTGGGGTCAGACCTCTTGAGGAAACACTGCTGCTTGGCCTGGAAGGTACCCTCCTCTAAGGCAGATCCAGAATTCTCCATCAAATCATCCTGCAGGTTTTGCTCCTCTGTCTCCACAAGGAGAGCCCCTGTGTGCTCATCAGCCACCATTGCTGCCAACCAGGCCCTCAGCACCTTTTGCAGCACCTTTTGTTTGGTGAAGCCTTTAATAGGGCACTTGAGCTCCATGCAGAACGTTTTAAGCTGAAGCACCAAAAACGTCTCAAAAGCTGCAAAAAGAGAAAAATCATACCAGTATGTTGGGGTGTAAGGGTCTGCGATATGGAAGTAGTGTACACCAATCACTGTATGTAAAGTACAAATACAAGTCCTATTCTCACCACTGATGACCTGTGTTAGAAAATGGGTCTTTAGTTGGCAGTGGTTTGCACCCTGTCTAAGTAGGGACCCTCCCTCTAGTCAGGGTAAGGGAGTCACATACAACACACATAAGCAGCACTTCCACACAAACACAGACACATCAAAAACACAGACATACACAGAAACATACAGGCACCACACCCACCACCACCAATACCACAAGCATACCCACATGCACAACCACCAGCACCACACCTGCAAACACCACACACACCACCACACCCACATGCACAGTCACAGACACCACACCAACAACCACACAAACATGTACTACCACTGCCACACACACACATGCACAAGCATATCCGCAGGTACCACAACCACACACAGTGCCTTCCCAGTACACCCATACATACACACACATACATTAGACATGACACACACACTGTACACAAATTCCAATGCTCACCCTAACAGAAAGAAACACAAACCAAAATGTACACCAGCCCCACAGGCAACTGAACCATCACTAGGCACATGCACATCACCAACTGCCACTTCCTTTACCTCTGAAACCCAACTCCCTGCCAACCATCCTACCCAATTTCCCATGGAAGACCTTTTATTTTCCCTGGCCCTGACCCCTTCCACATCCCAAACCACCCCTCCCAAATGTAAATCAATCCCTCTCACCTCCCAACCCGCCCCTCCCAAACCCCAACCCATCCCTCCCAAATCCAAACCCACCCCTTCCTTCCAAAACCAAGCCCACCATTCTCAAACCCAAAGACCACCACCCCAAAAAAGATCATTGAGGTGTTTTCTCTCTGTCCAATAGATACCCCTTCCTGGGGTGGTTGTATTTGTCAGTGCAAATAGAAGGCAAGCTCAGAGCATGCAACCCAGAATCGGGAATATTTGAAATTATGCAGCTGTTTTGAAAATGTATTTCCTTAATTATATATTTTGAGAGGATTATTTCATTTTTTTATAAAACTTTTATTTTGTTTCAAATACCTTTGACCTAGCATTAATTTGTAATTGTTACTATTTGTTTGCTGATAATGTTATTTCTGATCATGTGTGTGCCATGTGGGTACCCACATTTCTGACAGTAACAAGCACAGGTTTTATTTTTTAGATCATTTTTATAATGCTTACATTTGTGTTGTACATTTGTAATGGACCTGTTATTTTCGGTGGAAGCGTTCATCATATTGCTTGGCACTTACACCAAAATTGTTCATGTTTCTCTTATGTGGCCTGGAGAATGCATGTGTGTATATTTTAACATGATGTGTTACTAATATACACATATGCATTAAACAGAGAAAATGACACTTCAGAGTTAAAACACATCGAATGTCTGACAGAAATTACACATACCAAGGGGACATGTGACCTTCATACATCTCTGACACATTTGGAGTTTTAAGCTAACATTGTGTACATTCTATGTGCCCTCACTTGTAGCATTGTGTAGTGCATTTGCTACTTTAAAATGCGTTTATGTCACTCAGTTTAGGTATCCTGTTTATATGAAGGTTATGGTAGTTTTGGGTAAATTATTGCACACACCTTTATGGAGACATTTCTGTTTTGGATTTATGTGACTTTTTGTGTAGGCGTCCATTGTCATGATTGCAGTACCAGATTGGTGGGAGTTTCTAATATATCGAGGTGTCTTTTTTTATTTGTCTGATACTACAACATTACACACATAAGCATTGCACATCATTGTCCTGTTGCTTGCAAATATGTTTTAAACATGTACGAGTCCAATGCTAATGTACAACCACAATTACGAGGATGACAGGTAACAAAGTGACTTACCTTCTGATACAGCAACAACGGTGTTGATTTTGGTGGTGGGAAATGAGAAAAAGTGAAAAAAGGTAAGTTTTGTTCTTTCATCTTTCCCAATCCAACAACTCAGGTGTGGAGGTTTGGACACCACATTGATGTCTGCGGGAAGCCACGTCATGATTGGCTCAGTGGTAAAGTAGCTGGAGTCCCGGTGCCAGCCACTTTTGCCTATGGCATCATTGACGCAGGCGAAGATTCATGACGGTGATGGCGGTTCGTTGGCAACCTTTCGCCTATGGGACTGGCAACATCTAAATTGAATGGGTGGACCTCCAAGGCAGCAGATGGGGAATCCGAAGAAAAATCAACGGCAGGACCATTACCACCAAGATCTAAATCAGGCCCAGAGATGTCTTTTCCAGATTTATTGTTATGTTCCAACATAGTTCTGTTCTTTCCATGTGCTTACAATTTCAGATGCCCTGGTAGTACATGCTTGTTAATTCTCAGACTGTTATGAACTCAAGAGGAGGCAGGATGGACAGATAATGACCTAATTACTTACTGGGATTTGCATTACTCTGAGGTCTACTCCCTCTCTTTAATTCATACATCCATCTCTCCCTTCCCCTTGAGCCAGGCCAACTAGGGGGCTTATTTTTTGAGAGTCTTGTGCCACTGGAGCATCTGACGCTCTGGCAGCACAAAGCTCTCAACCATATCTATGAGGCCATGCAAAGCCACTTTGCATGGCTTTGAATGACCTTATAGATATGGCTTAAGGCATTGCAGCACAAGTCGCTGCGTTGCCGTACTCTGTGCCAGGGAGACATTCCATGGGTGTAGTGATGGGTTTTCCCATGCAACACCCATGGATTTTGACGCATCCACGGATTTACGAGAGCCTGTAAACTGGGGATGCACTAAAACCACTGCCTCTCCAGAGGAAGCATAACAAGGAGATCATTTGTATTTCTACTTATGTTTCCCCTTTCTATATGCGCTGCATTCTGCAGCGCACATAGAAAGAAGAAAAAGCATCTCAGGATTGTTTTTGGGCAGGAAGGTGCCCCTTCCTGCACAAAACAATCTTGCATGCAACACAAATAGCTTTGCACCATGGTGCTAGGGTGCCTGCATTGGTGCTAAACAGCCAATTGTTCCCCAGCGCAGGGGGAACATAGAGGAATGCACTGTGTTGCATAAATGCAGTGCATTCCTACCCTTTCACATTGGCGTAGGGCAGTGCAGCAAGGTGACTTGCGCCACTGCTCTGTTCTAATTCTCCTTAAATAAGTCCCTAAGTTGTTTGTACTTTCAACCAAATAGGAGGTTTGGTGAGGGGGGAATCTTTTTTTCCCAAATTTTGTATGGTGTCAAATCTGCCTCATAATTTTAGTGAATTAAAGCGAGGGATCAGGACAAGGAACGGAACTACCAGTAAGTAATCTGAACATTCACACAGCTTGACGCTTCATACCTCTAATGATTGTCTAGTTGGCAGAAAGCTTTGAGAAAAAAGTCAGTGGCAGAGCAGAGCTCTCCTACAGCACCGCTGTGTGCATGCTAACTGTGGCCTGATCCAGAATATAGATACAATTTGACAGAGAGGATCTGACCAAAGACACTTACCTCTAAAAACACCATATTCACAATGAGGCCAAAAAGTGAATGGGTGTGGACATTAGACTCTCCACTAATCTTTGCTGGTGATATATCTGGAGAAGCCAAGCATTTGTTGAACCTCCACACCTGAGTTGTTGGATTTGTAGCCTTTTTGCTTGTTCCATGCACTAGCATTCCCCAGAGCTTTCTTTTGCAAAGTTATGTGACAAAAGCAGCAGCTATCATTGTCATCAAAAGGCTTTTTGAGGCCCCTGGCTAACTCCCTGTTTAGAACAATTTTGAATTTTATTACAGATTTTCTACTAATTCAAGTTCAAATGATGACAAAAAACATTGAATCATACGTAAGGTTTCAAAAAAAGCGTCATACAAATAAATTGAAATATGTCTTGCAGGGATCCCAGAAATCAATGAAATGACACTGCATACTGAAAGGAAGAGTTAGTAGTAGAGGTAGGCAGAGAGAGGGAGAGTGGTGAAATGAAGTCATAGAGTCAGATAGATAATTTTCTTAGGGTGCCTGTGTAAAGTAATAGCTCTGGACAATTTCCCGCTATGCCCATGCCTAAAAATGTCTTTTACTAGGGTGGAAAACATTACAGAAATGAGGATGATGAAGCATACATTGGAATATCAGCTAACTAGAACCCAGAGGACCATCTCCTTGATGATGCAAATGAGCACTTGTCCCAAGCAGTAAGGTGGGGGTACAGACCTTGTGAAAGGCCGCTTGTGTCATGGCAAGAGTATTTTCTGCTTTTTGAGGTGACTTACCTTTAACATACCGCAGCATGCACTTGTGTACCAGGCAAATGAGGAGGCAGCTAATAGAGTGCATTTGTAATATCCATGCAAACATCAGAACTTCAGTTTTTAGGCCTGGAATGCCTGACAGAGGTAAAACACCCAATATTTGTGGCAAGTAAAGTATTGTGCATACATGCTTATGTATCAGAGAGTTAAAAGAAGTTTATCTTTTTTCTCACAACAGTTTTCACTCAGTTGTTTGCTTAGCTGCTAAAGTAACACACTGAAAAATTACCTGTGGCTAGCTGAGATATCTATACCTTTTGCAAGCAGGGCACAAGTTTGAGGTATGAACAGGTAGATAGCCTCTATCCGCTATATTCTCAGGGTGGACCTCTGCTAAGAAGTTGGGCCTCATTAAAGGATGCTGGACTTGTCCATGTGTAACTTTTCAACATTGGGACAGATTCAGTAGCGCCTGCTTTGTTGACTGTTTTTTGTCAATCAACAGCATGCTGCTTGAGGGGCTTTTTTATTTCACCCTCCAGCTGGGCCCAAGACGGTGTTTGAACAAAATATTGAGTTGTAAATATCGGGAGACACAAATATCGGAAACAATATTGTGATAGAAAAATATAATAATGCAGAAATATTGTTGTAAAGAATATTGTTTTTTCAGGTAAGTAATAATGTTGTTCAGAATATCATTGTTGTAAATATCGTTTTCAGAAATATAGTTGTAAAAAATATTGTTTTTTAATTAATTTAATGGTTTTAGTTTATATATTAATTGTATGTGTTAGTATTGTTTGCAATACTGTTATTCATTTTTTTAAATGTAGTTTGCAATTGTAAGTGATTTAGAATTTTTAATGTAATTGTTAATAGTAATTTATAGTGATATAGTGGATTGTTGGTTTGTGGGGGGATAGGATGGGAAGTTAATTAAGTAAAAATACATTACTAAATAATTAATACTTTTTAAGTAAATATGTGAATGATATTCATTATGTATATTATGTAATATTATGTTAATGTGCTTGCATTTTAAATGCGGGTTGCTACATTTGTAGGGGAATAGGGTAAGAAGTTAATTTAGTAATAAGCAATCCACAAATAATTCATCATTTATCAATAAATATTTAATTGATTACTAATTATGTCAATTGTGTAATCATCATATATTTTAGTTATATTTTAGGTTGTGGGCTGCTGGGTTTGTAGAGGATTAAAGTGGTAACATTTAATTAATAATTTATTACTACATATTGAGTTGTTTATTAGTTATGTACAATATGCAATACTGATTTGCTTCAATTATATTTTAGTTGTGGGTTGCTAGGTTAATTAAAAAATGATTACAAAATTATAATTATTAATGTATAATTAAATATTTAATTGAGAATAACTGAGTACATTGTGTAGTAATGATGTATTTTAGTTATATTTTAGGTGTGGGCTGCTGGTCTTGTAGGGTGGGAAGTTAATTAAGAAATAATGAAATAACAATTAACTATAAAATTTTAATTGATTATCAATTATGTAGCATTTGTTATCCTTATTTATTTTCATTATATTTTAGGTGTGGGTTGCTAGGTTTGTAGGGGTATAGGGTGAAAAGTTAATTAAGTAATACATAAATAACCATTATTTTCTAATTCAAAATGAATTATTACATTGTTTATGAATATTGTAAATAGGATAATTGTTTTTAATTACTATATATATTATGCTAGTAAATGTAACCTTTCCGAAGTCTAATGCTTTCCCGTTGCACAGACGACAGTGGGAGTAGTACATTTTATCCCTCCAAAGTCAAGTCAAAAGTTCCCAGGAATTTGGCAGCACCTAGACTGTCAATGAGCTCATCAGCTCAGGGAATGGGGTGGGTATCAGTCTTAGTGATGAAACTGAATCCTCTGTAGTCCATGCAGAACTGATTTTCTGGTTTGGCACCCGGTGGAGCAGCCTTTAAGAACATCACAGGCTGGACAATGGACTGGTAGAGTTTTCAATCACCCATAAAGCTAGCATGTTGGAGACTTCCTCCTTGGTACTGGCTCTCACTCTATCTGACAACCTGTAAATTGTGTTCTTTACAGGGGGATTGCCTCCCGTGTCAACATTGTGTTCCTATGCAGAGAGGCGGTCAGAGAGAGGCTCACTCTTCTCCTCCACACCCTCATTTGTCACAAGGAGCATGCTCACTTCGGACCTTTCAAAGTGCAGCTTTATCTGTTGATATGGAGCACCCATAGTGGGTTCATGGGGGTCTGGAGGTCCACAAAGCAGCGGCGTCCCCCTTATGCTCCTTGATCTCATATGGGCCAGTCCAGCAGCCCTGGAGAGCCCTGGGCTCTTCTGGCTCCATAACCCATATTTTTTCACCAGGTTGAAACCCCACCCGAGTGGCCTTCCGTTCATACAAGCATTTCATTACCTCTTGACTGGCCTCAAGGTTGCTCTTGGCCTTTTTCTAGAAGCAGTGCATCTGGTTTCAAAGAGCCAACTTTTAGCTGACCATGTCCTGAGGGGGATTCCTGGGAGCTTTCTCCTACCCCTCCTTGACAATATTTAGAGCTCCCCTAACAGGGTAGCCATAGAGGAGTTCAAAGGGATTGAACCTTACTCCTTTCTGTGGCACCTCTCAGTAGGCAAAAAGAAGGCATGGCAAGAGGATGTTCCACTTACGTCTCATGGCCTCAGGTAGGCCTGCAATCATGCCCTTCAAGATCTTATTGAACCTTTCAATTAGATCATTGGATTGAGGGTGATAGGGTATGGTGAATTTGTAAGTTACACCACACGCATCCCACTTGAGCTTCATTTATGCAGACATGAATAAAGCTAGTGCCTCTGTCAGACACTATCTATTTGGGGAACCTCACATGCTTTAAGATCCCCATCAAAGTTCTAGTCACCACAGGTGCAGTCACCATCCTCAGAGAGATTGCCTCTGGATAGTGTGTGGCATGTGTCATCAAGACCAGCATGAACCTGTTGTCTAGGGATTTCTTGGGGTCCAGTGGACCAATGATGTCAATGCCCGCCCTTTCAAAGGGAGTGCCAATGATGGGAAGCTGGATCAGGGGAGCTTTCAGCTTTTCCCTGACTTCCCACTGGCCTGGCAAGTGGGACAGGACCTGCCAAATGTATATGATTCTGTCTTCATTCAGGGCAAATAGAAGTGGCTGACACACCTGGCATAGGTCTTGTCTTTCCCTAAATGTCCTGCGAGGGGTATGTCATGACCCAGACCCAGTAGGAAGACCCAGTAACACCTGGAGCCTTAGGCTCGCTAAAAAGGAGATCATTATCCGAGTAGATCAGGCGATCCCCAGAGGCTTCACCTGCTGCATGGGCTGAGCCCTGTCACCTCCAGAGTGGGACCCTTTTTCTCTGCTTTCCAGAATTTTTCTGGGCCCAACCTCAATTTGCCAGCCAGCAAGCTCAGGTAGGTCACCTAGGGCGGCATTGTCCTCCCCAGTTGGCTCATGGGCCTCCTCCTCAGGACCCCATCAAACTTCACTGCAGGAACTTCAGGGACCGGTTTCCATCGGCCCTTGCCCCTCTCCTTGGCAGCTGTCTGGGCCATTTTTCCAGGCTCCAGACGGCCTTGACTCCCCTGTGGGGCAGCCATGGACAATGTGGTCATAAAGACCCACTCGGGCAATCCCATCATCTGCAAGTGAGACTTGATCTCTACATCCCTCCAGGTAATGTGCTTCAGGTCAATGCCTAACAGATAATCTACAGGCATGGCAATGCTCACAGCTACTTTCAGGGTACCTGAGACCCACCCCAGTCAAAGTGAACCCGATCCACCAGTAGATGGCTTTCACAATTGCTGGCAACTATGACTTTATGAAATGTGTTTGTTAGGACCTTCTCTGCTGACACCAGCTGACACTTGACAGTTTTCATGCTGGTTCCTGTGTCACATAAAGCCTCTACCCATTGCTCATTAAGATTGTCTGTTGCCCACATTTGGAAGTATTGTCAGGCATGGTGACTTCTGTACCATATCTACATCCCCCAGGGACACCTGGGTTACCTCTGTCTGTTCCCCAAAACTATCTGGGACTATCTCCTCCATGAGCACTACCCTAGCCAACCCAGTTGTCTGCCCACCAGTGGGGTGCTGTGCCCTCTTGGGACCTTTGAAGTCACCCTTAGAGTGACCATACTTGGAGCACCCTGCACATTGGGGTACAAACCTCCCTGTCTTGTGATCAAAGAACCCTTTCTTCATAGGATCAGATTGGGACTGGTTACCACTTTTCCTTGGGAATTATTTTGGGGGCCTTTAGAAAACTCCTTATTTTGAAGTTGTCCTCTGCCCTCTTTCTTCAGTTGGGAACTCTGGCCAACTTAAAGGGTGCCCCCCAATACCTTTTTGGACACTCCGGTGCTAGTCCATAGGTCCACCTCCTTAGCAAGCTTCCTGTGATCAGTCAGCTTACTGTCAACTAGGTGCTGGCGCAACTCTGTAAAACAAATACTAAGCATGTGCTCTCTCAGTATTAAATTGTTCGACCCAACATAATCACTTACTTTGCTGCCCTGCACCCAGCCATTCAGTGCCTTACTCAAATAAACAATGAAATCTACCCAGGATTGGTTGGGGAGCTTATTACTGTCCCCGATTCTTTGGCAACACAACTCAGGGGTCAGTCCAAATTTGGCAGTCAAAATAGCTTTCACAGGAGTGTACTAGGTCTGGTCCCCAACATCTAATTTTAGAAGAGTGTCCCTCCCAAGTGTTGGCATGTGTTTCCACAGGCCCATCCTCCAGTGCTCTTCAGGAACCCTGTGTATCCTCAGTGCAACTTCATAAGCAGAAAACCACTTATCAATGTCATCTCCCACCACATAACTGGGCACCAAATTCTTGGGAATATAAACCATCTTGCCTCCATCAGGTACTGCACGTATGCTGCCACCATCACATCTGGACTCAAACTGCCTAGCCTCGAGTTCCGGCTCTTTCAGACTCTTCCAGGCTCTATCATGAGCCAGAAGTAGTTCCCTTTCTGCAAAGGCTTTTTCAGCTTTCCTCTCCTCTGCCTTTATTTTTCATCTTGTCAGCTGCAGCTGGAATTCTCTCTCCTCTCTCCTTTGCTCTGCGGTCAAGCCGTGACTTGAAACGCTATTCCCTGCCCTCACAGGTATCACCATTCCAGGGGTGTTCCCCCTCAATGCTGCAGGTAGCTCTTCAGAAGAGCCATTCACAGACTCTTCCATCTCATCATCCGCCAGGGTGCAGGAATCTGCCCAGGCCCTCAGCACCTTTTAGAACTCCACCTTTTTGGTGCCTACTTGGGTAGGTATCCCCATCCCTTTGCAGGAGCTTTTCAACTGGCTAACACTGTAATCCTCAGGCTTAACCAGCTCATGTTCCATGGCTCCACTTGCAGAACCAGCTAGAGACATGTTGTATAAGATGAATTAAGAAAAGTGTGAAGCTGGGAAAAATTGCAGAAGAAAAAATGTAAATGGTCTTTAAATGTGGGTAGGTAGTGTACACATAGCTATTGTATGGCACTGCCCAAACACAAGTCCTATCCTCACCGCTGAACACCAATGTTAGAAATTGGTCTCTAGTTGGCAGAGGTATGCACCCTTATCCAAATAGGGAACATAATCCTAGTCAGGGTAAGTCACTACACAACCTAAATTTTCCTGTGCTCACCGTTCGGTAGCTTGGCACAGAGCAGGCAGGCTTAGCTTAGAAGGCGATGTGTAAAGTATCTGTGCAATAACTCATAGAGTAAGACAGTGAAAACACCACAAAAAGTACTCCACACTAGTTTAAGAAAATAGATAATATTTATCTGAATAAAATAAGACCAAAATCCAATATGCACAAGTCAAGATATCACTTTTTAAAGGTTTATGAGTCTCAATCCTTAACAGTAGCTATGAAGCATCAAAAATAATGACACAAAGGGGCCGTAGTGGAGGAGATGCTTTGAAAAGTAAGGGGATGCGTTGGAATTTCCTGTGTGGTGCAGCCTTGGTTCCTCACTGCGATGCGGGGGTATTTTGACAGAATTTTGAAAATACAGAATGCGGTGGTACGGAGCAGCAGGTATTGTATCAATCCAGTAGTGGATGCAGCAATTTTCCAGCCTGAGGCAGGCGCTGCATCGATTTCTGCAGATGTTGCATTGATTTTTCAATGTACAGGGATTTTCTTCTCTCTGGTGAGGTCTTTGTTGATCCTGAGACTTCGGATATGGAGGCAAACTCAATCCAAGGACTTGGAGAGTACTTGTGGAGGAAGACTGAGTCCTTCCAGCATGGTCAGGGCCAGCAGGTGGCAAGGCAACAATCAGGAGAGCAGACCTTTCAGCAAAGCAGTCAAGATGAATCCTTTGGGTAGCCAGGCAGATCCTCTGACAGAGTCCAGTTGTAAATCCAGGAGTGTCTGATTTGGTGGCCCAGTATAAATACCTAAAAGTGCCTTTAAAGTGGAAGAAACTTCACAGAGTATTTTTTGAAGTCCACAAGTTCCCCTTTCAACCCAGTTCTGTCTGCCAAGAGCCCTGTGGGGGGTTGTCAGCCCTTTGTGTGAGGACAGGCCACTGGCCTTTGAAGTTTAAGGGAGAGCCCTTCCACCCTTGCTGCCCAGGAAAACCTATTTGTATGCAGATGAATGCAGATGGAGCTGAGGCAACCAGCACAGACCAAACATGGATTGGAGACAGGCTGCAAGGCACAGATGGCAGTGAGGCACAGATGGCAGTGAGGGCAGAGAAATGCCTACTTTAAAAGTGGCATTCCTAAAAAAACAACATAAAATCCAACTTCACCAGTAAGAGGAT
This sequence comes from Pleurodeles waltl, assembly GCF_031143425.1. Classification (NCBI taxonomy): domain Eukaryota; kingdom Metazoa; phylum Chordata; class Amphibia; order Caudata; family Salamandridae; genus Pleurodeles; species Pleurodeles waltl. The sequence continues at coordinate 1,236,562,682 of NC_090444.1, read as the reverse complement.
TTTGCACTACCATTCCAACCATACCAAATATGACAAGTCTATTCCTCTTAGATCACAAATTACCACTCAAAAGCATATAAGGGAATCTCTAATGCTGGCCTATGAGAGGAGCAGGCTTCACGGTAGTGAAAAACGACTTTGGGAGTTTTTCACTATGGGGCATGTAAAACATTACCTAGCACCCTGTCCAAGGGGCTACCAAGGGCCTATTTTAGGAGGGGGATATGTAAAAAAGGGGAATTTAAGACTTGGCAAATAGTTTTAAATGTCAAGTCAAAGTGGCAGTGAAACTGCACACACAGGCCTGCCAATGGCCGACCTTAAACATGGTTAAGGGGATACTTATGTGGGTAACACAATTGGTGCTGCAGGCTTACTAGAAGCATTGAATGTACAGGCCCTTGGTACATCTAGCACACTTTACTAGGGACTTAAAGGTAAATTAAATATGCCAATTGAGTATGACCCAATGTTCCCATGTTTATGGAGAGAGCACGTGCACTTTAGCACTGGTTAGCAGTGGTAAAGTGACCAGAGTCCTAAAGCCACCAAAACCAAGGTCAGAAAAAGAGGAGGAGGAAGGCAAAAAGTTTGGGGTGATCCTTCAGGGAGGGCCATTTTCCAACATAGCATTTAATGAAATTCGAGTTGGGAACCATCTTGTTTTCTGAACGTAGTTAACTTACTGATTGATATGACAATCTTCTTTTATTGGTTCTTATTGTTCTTTACATTTCTTTTTGATTAATGAGTCTTGGACCAACACACAAACATTCTGCACCCTTTGCAACGAGTTGTAGTCTATTTTTCAGGACACAGAGAAGAAAGCTCTGGTATAGTACGCCTAGCTGACTGATGGAGCAACAATGCACTTCATATCTCCTGCTGAGCACACTACAAAGACGCTGTCGAACTAGACTTGGTTCTAATGCTAGAAAGATGGGCAGGCGTGCGAAGACATTACAAGATAAACTTCATGAAGAAAAGAAATGTTGAGTTCCACAAGTGAATTGTAATAGTGAGGAAACCTTTGTTCCTTCTCCCTGCTAGCATAAGTTGTTGGGGGGCCTCTTCAAAGCGCCCATAATGACTTGCTCTCACAGCGTGGCAGCCAGTGCTTGCATTGAGGAGATCATCTGACGAGAAGCCTTCTTCAGATGTCTTCAGTATTGATTCCTTTTTCGTTGGACTGCTGTACATCACGAGTGCAATAATGCGTAATGATGGCAGATGCATTTTTTTTTATCAATATCTTTGAAGAGGCTTCACATGGGCTTTAGCTCCAGGGCTAATATAAGATCGAAAACAGTCTTAAAAAACGAGCTAAAAGTATACAGATGGAATCTATTACATCACATGGGATACACGTGAGCAGCGATCTAGCAATCACTGAAAACTTTGGAATAGCTCAAAGTAAACTTCAAATGTCGGAAATCGTGTCTTAATTTGGGATGCATGTGAAAAAAATAGGGTAATAATCTATTAATAGGCAGTCGTTTGATGTCTTCTGCTGCAGAACTGTAGCGAGGCATTTTAATTTCATTGAGTTCCATTATAGAGGACAACGGAAACCACGTTTAATGACAGAGCTTAGAGGCACCAATGTTCTGGGCAAACTTTTAAAAAATGACTCGTGCAAGATTTGTTAAATACCTGTTAATTTGCACACCCTTGCGCTCACATTTCGGTTACAAACTACCTTTATGAAGTTAGCTTGCCAGATGTGTTTGTTTGCACACTGTTTAAATTTTTCTCCTTGTATATGGTCTACAATCCCTCATATCTCTTTTCAACTACGTACATCCCAGGAAGTAGAAGAGTGCCACTGTTAGGGTGTGAGGTTTGAAATTATCCATCAAAATGCACTCAAACTTCAATTGAGTGTTTTATGTAGAATATAAGCTGCCCTTTGAGAAAGTAATTCCAATCACACACTTTGACATGAGTTTCAGTTGGATCATTGTTTATGTGCAATCTTGAATGCACACAAAATTGATGCATAACACCCGTCTAATTTATCGGTAATCTCACTATTCCATTGAATTTTGCAGAGTCCAGAATTTCTTCGCCTTGAGGTGAGTCCACCTCACAAGACAGATACCAAGAAATTAAAGATTCAGCTAGTGCTCTGCAACCAACCAGTCCCAGGACTAATTTAGCTCTTCTTAAACACCTATTATGACCAGTATTCAATATTATGTGCCTAATCAGCACAATCATACGCATACAACAGGCGGGAGCACAGCAGATAATGACTGAAGCAAGAGAGATTCAGTTTGAATAATAACTGGATCCAAAGTTCAACCACATAGGCCAGCCTCAAACCTTTAGTAGGAGACTAACCTGGACAGAACAGGCAATGGTGCTGCCCTAGCACTGTTCTCTAAACAGCCCCTTAGGGATTACATCCATGAGGCAGCCATGGCATGCCTGGATCTCCCCAGAACACCTCTGGGGAAATCCAACTCAACTTGTCGGACACCAATGAGACTGCAGACTAGAATCAGCAACCCAGCAAAGTAATGAAGTTAGACACTGTCATTCTCCAAAAGAAGGTAACGACCTCATATATCTGGCTTTCTGGATAAATATGTCTGATTTACATCCAAATTATGAAACAGACTTCCTGCAGGTAAGGTTAAAGGAATAAGGCAGACAGTATTTTCATCCCTAGAAAACGCAGAGGAGACCTCAGGCGTGATCTCAGTTCTATGTGTCAGCAACAGGCCCTCTGGAAACACCTGTAAGTGAATTGTATGGGACCCAAACAACGCAGATCACAAGGTTTCAGACTTGGTTCATTGTTTTACTGGGAATAGTAGACTACTAATTAGGCCCTGACAAAATTTCAGGTACAGCAGGATAGTTGCCGTAAATTCAGGGATTTCATGCTTGTTATGCAAATTTCCAAAATTTCTCCATTAAAGCACATCACATAGTTATGCTGCGGTTGCACCACAATGATAGTGCAGGAGCACATGAAAAATATGAATTGTCCGAGTGTGAGAGGCTGTAGTTTGCGTTAATTGTGATTTTAGTGCTATTTTGCTAGCATCAGAAGAGTCCTCACAACAGATATGGTGAGCATTCCACACTAAAATATTGTGCTGAATACCCTGTTTGCATTTTAAATAATTAAGTGCTCACATATTTTAATGTAATGCTCTCACAATTGTGTAATTACATAAAAGCAGATTGCACACGTTATGCACACCCCTACTACTAACCTCTATCCCCCACAGAAAACAATCCCAAATTCTCACATCAGGGACCTGAAGGATGTCCAAATGTAGCAGTTTTCCTTGAGAATAAAATATTGGCAAGGAGATAGGATTTCCACTTCACCACTGCCTGACGTCTAGGAAACCCAGAGCCTCATTTACAATGTTTTGGAGCAGGGCAGTGCTGCAAGGCTTCTTGCTGTGCTGCCCTGCTTCAAAAGCAAAGGGCAGGAATGTGTCGTATTAATGGCACTGTGGTGTAAGGGTGCCTGTTTTATTGGCATGATTGTTTTGCTCTTTCTAGTGCAGTACACATAGAAAGAGGAACAAACTAGGAGAATTAAAGTTATTTCTCCATGTTACACCTCCCCTGGGGAGGAGCACAGTCTTGACGCATTCCCAGGTTAACAGTTTCTTGTAAATCTGGAAATGTGTCAAAACCCATAGGTTTTGCATGGGAAAACCCACTGTAACGCACATGGAATGCCTCCTTAATGTGCCTTTCTCCATATCTGATAGGCCGACACCACTGGAGCATCAGAAAACATTATGCTCCGGCGGTTCAGGCCTCTTGAGGCCCCTAGTTTTCAGGCTGACTGTTGTATCATCTGGAATACTAAAAGTACCAGGGTTGAGCATCAGAGAGGAGTTGGAATGATCATTGCAATCCACTTCTTCAACACTACCATCTGAATGGCAGGGGAAATCAAAGAATTCTCTTACAGTTAGCACTACCAAAATCAGAAGAGCTCCTGACCCTGGCCACAAATCTGTCGATAAGAGGAAAGGAAATTGAGAAAAAGCACAGAGGAGCACACTTAACAAACCTAAAAATAAGAAAGGTGACCACTTAGTGGCCCCATCTAGAATCAATAGCAGAGCAGAGACCATAAACATTTTCCTTGTTAGCAAATAGATCCAGTAAGTGCAGAGAGAGGGAAGCACCTTCACAGATGATGTAGCTCTGCACCAATGTGAGAACACTGCACAGATGATTCACTTCTGAATTGTCACCTTCTCTTAAACAAATTGCTTAAAGTAAAAATGAAAGTTCCCCCAATATTCAAAAAGCAGAATCTGCTAGGGGAGAGATAGTATACTTCCCAATTGGATTTTGCAGATATAGGGCCGGATTTAGATTTCTGCAGATGGGTTACTCCATCACAACGGTGATGGATATCCCATCTGCTAAAATATAAATCCTAATATTTCCTATGGGATTTATATTTCAGTGGATGGGATATCCGTCACTGTTGTGATGAAGTAACCCGTTGGCGCAAATCTAAATCAGTCCCATAGTCTCTAAATTCCCCCCACCACTTAATCCAAGATCCTTGTGGACAGATTGCCCAATGACTACTGTCTCACAGCATTCAGAGGCCTAGAGACATGACCTCACAGAGAGTGGGCCCTATCTCAACTTGAGCTGTTTCTTAGGAAAATGAGTAGAGGAGGAAAGCAAAGTGGAAACTCAAAACTAAGTTATATTACACAAGCAACCACTTTGTCAACCACTTTCGTAATCTGAAACCCAGATTAAGGCTATGAAGAGGTGAGATTTTGTTAGCATAACCACAGATTGGGTTTCAAAAGTGCACAAGCCAAAATGAATACAGCGTACCCATGGCACCCTAAAAAGTATATTCAGCTGTAGATAAAAAGAGAATAAAACAATAAATATTTGATAGTTGACACAGAGCTCCAAGACGTCCCAGGTTCAGGTAAAACACTGCAGTTTCAGCCATTCCTTGACCATAGTGAGTCTTAATGTAGGCAATACTGCATTGGCACACTGTATATATGGAGAAAAATATCACCCACATTCACCTTGATAGAGAGGAAAAAATCTGGAATTACAGCAAGGTGTCAAAGTAGAACTTCTGATCCTGAGGACAATGTAGACTTCACCCATGCCTTTTGCAATCTGGACTTTGGACCAATCGTGGACGAGCCTGTCAACAAGATGAGTTTCACCCCTAATTCCCTTGTGGTGGAGGTTTAACAGTAGCCAGAGGGCTTTCCTACAATCTCCAATAGTTAACTTTAAGCACAAAAGTAGTATGTTCCGGTGAAAATCAAGGATGGCGATGTGAATGTGAGTGAAATGGTGTTGTATGATATGATGTGATATTTTAAAGCATTGGCCCAGTGTTTTTATCCCAACCTCAATTATCATGATCAGCCATGTAAAATGAGTTGCTGAGGGATATATTTACAAGCCCCTTTGTGTCGGTCTTGCGACGCAATGTGTTGACCTAAACATGGCACATTCCTGCCCTTTCTCTGTCATGCGGTGCAGCGCAGCAAGGTGATTTTCTGTGCTGCATTCGTGACAATCTCATAGACATTCTCCTAACTGCATATCAAGTGGTGCCAGACTGAAATCCTGCAGTGCATGCTACCACATTTGACCAGTCTAAAGATGCTGTTGTCCTTGAACTCCACAGAGGCATATCAGGGCTGTCTCCTTCTGTTAAGTCACATGGCCACTATATGATTTAAATTATTTACACATATAGTAAGAGTCAACAATCTGACAACTCTTGGGGTTTCCACCAATAGCACAAAACATCCATCCTGAGGCTTAAAGTTTAATCATTCCCACTATAACTTTGGTCTGCTAATACCAGAAGTATTGCCAGTTTACACCTGCCTCAGTCTTCTCAATATTATTAAACATGTACCGCCAGTGTATTATGACCATGGCGCATTACCCATGGCCATACCGACGGCCCCTGCACTTGACCGCCAGGCTTCCATCAGGTGGTCATACAACCCAACTGCCAGCCTGTCTATGGTGGTAAATACCTCCATGGAAAGGCTGGCGGTAAGGGGGACTCGGTTGCCCCTGGGGGGCCCTGCACTGCCCATGCACTTGGCATGAGCATGCAGGGGACCCCAGGCACAGTCCCATTGCACATTTCACTGATGTGCGCTGGGTGCTGCTGCACCCGCTGCACATCAACATTGGCGCCAGCTCTATTATGAGCCGGCTGCAATGTTGATGTGACATTTCTGCTGGGCCAGCGGACGGAAACACTGTTTCCATCCGCTGGCCCAGCGGAAATGTCAAAATAGGGAGCCACAAATACCGCCAGCACTGGCAGTATAGTGGCGCCCGCAGCTTGGGCGGTCGAAGTCGTAATGAGGGCCTTAGTCTATTTCCCAATGGCTAGCACTTTGCAGTAAGTAAAGTAGAAGCTGCAACCTGTCCTGTCACCTTCATATCTATTTGGATCACCAGATTGCTGTCTGCCATCAGAACACTTTGTCTGCAGTCCAGGATTTCCCTTTATAAGTCATCAGTACCAAATTAAATAGGCTGATTAGTTGAATTGAGCAATACAGACTACAAAACCCAAAGAGTAACAATTTGTGTCATGGACGCTTCAAAACCTAAACAAGCATTTGATCAGGTTTAAAATAATAACTGTGCCATTTTCCAATCCGTGGACTCACAAACGATCCAATTTATGGTAAAGTGGTGCAACACAGGATGTCTTTACAGTGAAATGTGAGCAAGCTGTGTGTTAGCATAGGTCATTGGAGGAGCCACTCAAGTATTCATACCAACAATATTTGCATATTCAAAATACATAAGGGACCTGGGGCCACATGTACACAGGCTTTTTGTGGTCTCAAATGGGCTGATTCACAGAATCGGCCCGGTTGCGAACTCAAAAGGCTTTTTTACATGTACAAAACTCTATTTGCGATTCTGTAACCTATTACCCAATCGCAAATTGAGTTTACGATTCAGTATTAGGAAGGGGCGTGTGTAGGGCACCTCTTCCCAATACTGAATTGCAATGATATGTGTGAATGTTTTGCACTGAAATGCATAACAAAACATGTTCATTTTACTGCCCACTTCAAGTAAGTGGTAACCCAATTCACAAATGGGAAAGGGTCCCCAAGGAACTCCTTCCCCTTTGTGAATGCTTGTAAAAACATGTTTTTATAAGCAGGCATTGGTCAGACGGACCACTACCTACTTTTAAAAAATGAAAAGAAAAGTTTTCATATTTTTTTTAATGCATCCTGTTTTCTTTTACCCCTTTTGCTGCTAGGCCTCTAAACCCCCATCCCCCGAGCCAATCCTTTTTTTGTCTACTTGTGGTAGTTTGCACTTAGGCCTCCATAACCTTTTGTCCACATAAGCTATCCTTGCTACATTTGTGCCCTTTTTTCCAACATTGTGGGGATTCTAAAGATTTCCAGTGTTTGTGAATTCCCCTGCAGTCGACCGGAAAATAGGCAATATATAACATAATTTTGATTTTTTTAAAAAGAATAAGGAAAAGGTGCTCCAGATAAAAGTGTCTGGTTTATTCCCTAAAAATGGCATCCATGAACGGTTTGCCTACTAAAGTCTCCATCTTCCCAGCATTCAGGGACATGTAGAGATGAATCCAACAACCTACTTTTGTACCACAATTTGGGCATTTTTCTAAGAGGTAGTCTATTTTCCCTATGTTTAGTGCTCTCCACCTACTTCCAATTTGCGATGGAATCCAGTACCAAACTCATGGGTGAGCCAGAAAAGCTATAGATTTCTGAAAAATAGATACAATTCCAAATTCAGCAAGTTGTCATATGTGCAGATCCATCAAGGCTTCCTCAGAAGAATAACTGTTGAAATAAAAAAACTGAAAATGAGTAGTACAAAACAGCCATTTCAGACATGTTCATCTGTAACTTACTGTGGCAATGACCGATAGAAAAAAGCTATGTACCATTGCTTTCGCTAGACCCTTCTGGTTGTGGGGACTAATAGGTTTGTAGGTTTTCCAAAAACCCAAATACCCAGAGAAAACAACTGAGCTGCTTCACACAAAGACCTTTCATTGAGTACTGAGTGTAGACCAATGCTTATAGTGAAATTGGCAGAGTAAAAAATGGGTATCAAGGAAATGTATGCATTTCTGAAATGGGCACAAGATATAGAGTTAGAAACAGTGGTTCTTTCTACATCTATGAATTTTTTATTACCCATACTATCGTATGATGTGGAGGGTATTTATCAAACTGCCCTCTTTCTCATGCACTGGCTTACATTTGAAAGGCACAAATGCAGTGCAATCCATTTAGTAATAACATATGGTCTACTATTCTATGCTCCTACACGTCTCCTTATAATAATGGTACCTCACTTGTGTGGGTAGGCTTAGTACTCGCAACAAGAAACGGCATAAAACTTAACATGGATGCATCACATATTTCCACCGAAAACTGACGCCCTTTTTCCATTGTGGGTAGTTCCAGAGTTTGAACCTTAGCTCAGCTGCACAAAGCGAAACCTAGCTAACCTGTACATTTTTTAAAACTATACACCTAGGGGTATCCAGGGTGGGCTGACTTGTGTGGCTCTCCCCACGTATTTTTACCCAAAATTTCCTGCAAATCTTAAACATTGACAAAAAAACGCATTGTCCTCATAGTTCTGTGATGGAAACTTCTGGAATATGCAGGGAGCCAAAAACTTCCTTCCACCTGGTATTCCCCCAAGTCTCTTGATAAAAATGGTACCTCACTTGTGCAGGTAGACCTAGTGCCCACGACAGGAAACGGCCCAAAATGCAGCCTGAGCGCAACACATGTTTCCACCATAAACTGACCCTCTTTTTCCTATGTGGGTAGCTCTATATTTAGGGCCCTAGTTCATCTGGCACCTAGGGATACCCAACCAACCTGTACATTTTTTAAAACTAGACACCTAAGGAAATCCAGGATAACATGACTTGTGTTGATCCCATTTTTTTTACCCACAGTGCTCTGCAAACCTCCAGTGTTGCCTGAAATCATGCATTCTCCTTACATTTCTGTGATAGAATCTTCCGGAATACACAAGAATCCGCAAAATTCTTACCACCCAGCACTGTCCCACCTGTGCCAGTAAAAACGCCTCCCCAGTTGTGTGGCTGTCCATGGCGGTAAACATCTCCATGGCAAGCATTGACAAGCATTAACAGGCCTGGCATTGGCTGCTAATACCTCTCTAATCATTTGAAATGTGCCTTTTAGGAGGGGACTTCTTGACAATACCTCTGCAATCATTCAGCAGGCCTTTAGGAAAGCGATAGTGCCCTTATGTGTCTTTGCGGTGCATATTGCCTGACTGAAACCACATAATCCAGAGAACAGATAGTCTGGGAACACGAACATGCGACCACTTCTTTTTTAAATAAACACAGCAATATGACATGTAATGCAGAATCCAATGAAAAGCAGCGAAGAAGTGCTTGCTAATTATTATTGTTTCCAAGGAGCACTTCATAAATCACAAATTTTGAAGAGCTGTTCTTCAGTGCGCTTGAGAAGGAGTTCAAGGCTGGGAACTGGAGCTTACTCTTCCATACAAAGTACATGCTGCTTCAAAACATTAGTAGTTATTAACATAATTATGCTGAAGCAAAATTGTGAATGTTCCTATTGAAATTGAGGAGGTTGACGAACCACAGCACCATATTCGACACTGATAGGGAGCAGGTATTTTAATATAACACCCTAATTCAAACCAAATGAGTACAGTAAGCGGATATGGTCCAATAGAATTCGTCTTTTTATCATCATTTAGTAAGCAGGTAATGGTTCACTAATGATGCCTCTTAACTTGAGATAGTTGATGTCACTGGTATAGTTCCACGGTTTTATTCAGTCCTGTTAGCCAATTACAAGAATAACAATCAAGGGTGACATGTTGACAGAATATGCTGTCTGAAATGAGGACATATGGTTCTTAATATCATACTTGATTTGAAGTCAGAATTCTGGCAATTTCTGCGTCATCAGTATGAAAATGGGAGGGAACAGAAGCTACATGGATGGGGATATGAGAGACGGACAGAAAATGTGAGCACTCATACGGAGTGCTTGAAAAAACAGTAGCTCCAAAAAATAGGAGCAGTGGATGGACATATATGGTCCATGCTCCAGGAGAGGGAGAAACGCAAGAAGGAGACATAACAGTTGCATTCGGTGAGGAACAGAGCTGAAGGAAATGAGAGCGAAGCTGGAGCTAATAAATAGTAAGATAAAAGTGGGCTGTAAGCCCTCTGTATGTAAACAGCATGTATTGCAGAGGCAGCACATGCGTTGCCTAGGTAAAACTTTTAAAAAAGGAGCTCTGAAGGAGTATTGTTCAGCTCACTCCTGATAGGGGCCCACATGACATAAAAGCAGCACTGGCATGTGAAAGTGGGGTACATACCCCACTTTCTGAGCTCCTGAGACAGAAGCTGGTTTATAAGCCTGTGAAGAAAGCTACACTTTCTGATACCATGATAGAAGGTTGGACTGATTGGCTCATGGCCAAGAGAGATACAGATGCAACACCCGATCCTGCTGGGCTGAAGTTATGGTAACACAGAGATGACACGTAAAAGCTGAACCTGAGACCTTGACAGACTCAACGCCAAAAAAGATAAGTGGAGCATTCACAAAATGAAAGTTGTTGGCTCTTTGTGCCTGTTGCTTCTGAATGAATGAAATTAGGAACTGGCCCACCATCCCTACACTAACTTGGTCTACTACTTTGCCGAAATGTGCACATGTGCAAGAGCAGAATCCAATCACTCATAGCGAAACGAGAAGGTGACTGAAGCGAACGGCTCCTCGCCCCCCCCCCCTCCCCCACCCGAACTCCCTCCCCCCGTTGTTTGCTGCAGACCAAGGAATACATATGAAATACACAACAGCAGACCAATGTATGAAAAGTGGTGGCTGAAAGCTTCTATACCGTTGTATAATATAAATGCATAATGTTATTTGGTTAAAGTCAGACCCAAAATTCGGCCTAAAGCACTGTCATAGTTTCAGCAATACATTCATAATCTTTATAGCAATCTCAGATACATAGATAACCAACAAACACAAAAAAGAAAGAGACATATGAAACAAGCAATATTTATTAAAGCATAAAAGAGGAGAGAGCAGTAAAAATATATTTTGGAAAATAGCTGTTTCGCCCCTGTGGAGTCAGGGCTTCGTTCTATTAAAAATAATGAACATAGCAATGAATTGAATGGAGGGAAATTAACAATGTCATGGGAGTTGAAACACTTGGAATAATGTAGTCACAACGCAGAAACCCATAGCTGGCTTTTTTAATAACACCGGCACAGAATCCCATAAAACAGGTAACTGCAACATATCTACCCACAGCAAACACAGCTAAATTTCCACGTACTCTTAACTGCACATATAGGACATCTTGTGATAGTAGCTTATATGACATGGGAATGCTACCTCAGAAACCAGGATCAGGGGAGTTAACACAAAAGAGAATGCTGCAAGACAACACCGATGAGGAATGTCTTCACATGATGAATTGCATCAGACAGAAGAAACATGTAATTGCATGTCAGCTTTGGTCAGAGTCTCACCGGCGACTTCGCTGGCATTTTCTAACCAGCTATTAGCAAGGCACTATAGAAAGCCACAAACACACTCAAGCTCTAGAATAGCACGCAATTTTTCTAACTAACCATATGAAATCAGAGATGCAGAAATTCAGCAACATAAGTGACTTTATTTTTGAACAATCATCCTCTCGGTTAAGAAGCCTTCCCGTTTAAATGCTAGTCAAAGCAGTTACACCGGCCTCATTATCCTATTAGTATATGGTGCCCACTTTTAAAAATAAAAAAACAACACCTTGGGAAGCCTAAAGTCCAACTCGTATTTAAAGCAAAATAGCAAGTAGCAAAGCCCAAAATATCATACACAATAGTCATTTCAGGTGACCAGGCCTCTCAGTAGAAAATCGTCAGCAGGAGCTAGGAGCTAAAATTTATGTAAAATCAACCTACTCAAGTGAATATACTTCTTCTGTCAATACTTGTCAATGCTGCATAATCATGTGAAAGAAAACCTTCCACTTCCAGTAAAACAAGTATTTAATGAGGCAAGTGTAAGGATCTTCCCCTTCAGTAAAGGCAAAATGGCTTTGAGGCGAAGATAACATTAAGGGCCATATTTATACTTTTTGACGCACAACTGCGCCAACGCAGTTGTGCATAAAAAAATTTAACGCCGGCTAACGCCATTCCAAAGCGCCATGCAGGCGCCTTATTTATGGAATGACGTTAGCCGGCGCAGCTGACCGGTGTGCGTCAAAAAAAATGACCCACACCAGGCAGCGCCGGCGTAGGGGAAAATGGAGCTTGGGCGTCAAAAAATGTGGCAAGTCAGGTCCGAGGCAAAATATTGGCCTCAACCCGATTTGCGCCATTTTTTTTGACTCCCAACCCCCATTGAAATGACTCCTGTCTTAGCACAGACAGGAGTCATGCCCCCTTGCCCAATGGCCATGCCCAGGGGACTTATGTCCCCTGGGCATGGTCATTGGGCATAGTGGCATGTAGGGGGGCACAAATCAGGCCCCCCTATGCCACAAAAAAAAAAAAAAATACTTACCTTAACTTACCTTAAGTTCCCTGGGATGGGTCCCTCCATCCTTGGGCGTCCTCCTGGGGTGGGCAAGGGTGGCAGGGGGTGTCCCTGGGGGCATGGGAGGGCACCTCTGGGCCCCTTCCGAACCCACAGGTCTCTTAACGCCTGCCCTGACCAGGCGTTAAAAAATGACGCAAAAGCGGCTGGATGTCATTTTTTTTGACCCGCCCACTCCCGTGCGTCATTTTTGCACGGGAGTTTAAATAAGGCGCACATGCCTTGGAGTCATTTTTTAGACGGGAACGCCTACCTTGCATATCATTAACGCAAGGTAGGTGTCCACGCTAAAAAATTACGCAAACTCCAAGATCTTTGGCGCTAGACGGGTCTAACGCCAAAGTATAAATCTGGAGTTAGCTTTGCGTCGGATTTGCGTAAAAAAAAATGACGCAATTCCGGCGCAAACAGAGTATAAATATGCCCCTAAATCTGTTTCCCTTTACTGTTTGAAAAAACGTGCAGGGTACAAGACTGAGCTCTATGACTCCAAGGCCTACTGGAGCCATGAAGGTTTGCAAGCATATTCAATATCACGGGGAGCGGCAGTGAATACAAAACAACACACATAGATGATTAACCCCTTCTCTGCCAGGCCTTTTCCGCCTCAGGTGCCAGGCCTTTTTTTGTTGGCTATTTGGGGCTGTTCGCACTTAGACCCTCATAACTTTTTGCCCACATAAGCTACCCACACCAAATTTGTGTCCTTTTAGGGATTCTAAAGGTACCCAGAGTTTGTGGGTTCCCCTGAAGGAGACCAAGAAATTAGCTAAAATGCAGCGAAAATGTCATTTTATTTTTTAAAAAAAGGGAAAAAGGGCATCAGAAGAAGGCTTGTGGTTTTTTCTATGAAAATGGCATTAACAAAGGGTTTGCGGTGCTAAAATCACCAGCTTCCCAGCTTCCCAGCTTTCAGGAACAGGCAGACTTGAATCAGAAAACCCAATTTTTCAACACAATTTTGGCATTGTACTGGGACATACCCCATTTTTACGATTTTTTGTGCTTTCAGCCTCCTTCCAGTTAGTGACAAAAATGGGTGTGAAACCAATGCTGGATCCCAAAAAGATAATCATTTCTGAAAAGTAGACACAATTCCAAATTTAGCAATGGGTAAGTTGTGTAGATCCTACAAGGGTTTTCTACAGAAAAAAAACAGCTGAAATAAAAAATATTGAAAGTGAGGTGAAAAAAACAGCCACTTTTCTCCACATTTTACTCTGTAACTTTTTCCTGCGATGTCAGATTTTTGAAAACAATATACTGTTACGTCTTCTGGACTCTTCTGGTTGCGGGGATACATAGGGCTTGTAGATTCATCAAGAACCCTAGGTACCCAGAGCCAATAAATGAGCTGCACCTTGAAATGGGTTTTCATTCTATACCGGGATACAGCAATTAATTTGCAGAAATATAGAGTGAAAAATAGGTATCAAGAAAACCTTTGTATTTTCAAAATGGGCACAAGATAAGGTGTTGAGAAGTAGTGATTATTTGCACATCTCTGAATTCCGGGGTGCCCATACTAGCATGTGAATTACAGGGCATTTCTCAAATAGACGTCTTTTTTACACACTATCTCAACTTTGGAAGGAAAAAATGTAGGAAAAGATAAGGGGCAATAACACTTGTTTTGCTATTCTGTGTTCCCTAAGTCTCCCGATAAAAATGGTACCTCACTTGCGTGGGTAGGCCTAATGGTCCCAACAGGAAACGCAACATGGACACATCACATTTTTACATTGAAATCTGATGTGTTTTTTGCACAGTGCCTAGCTGTAGATTTTGGCCTCTGGCTCAGCCGGCAGCTAGGGCAACCTACCAAACCTGTGCATTTTTTAAAACTAGGCACCTAGGCGAATCCAAGATGGGGTGACTTGTGGGGCTCTCACCAGGTTCTGTTACCGAGAATCCTTTGCAAACCTCAAACTTTGGCAAAAAAAACACTTTTTCCTCATATTTCAGTGACAGAAAGTTCTGGAATCTGAGAGGAGCCACAAATTTCCTTTCACCCAGTGTTCCCCCAAGTCTCCCGATAAAAATGATACCTCACTTGTGTGGGTAGGCCTAATGCTCGCGACAGGAAACGCAACATGGACACATCACATTTTTACATTGAAATCTGACGTGTTTTTTGCAAAGTGCCTACTTGTGGATTTTGGCCTCTAGCTCAGTCGGCACTTAGGGAAACCAACCAAACCTGTGCATTTTTTTAAACTAGACACCTAGGGGAATCCATGATAGGGTGACATGTGGGGCTCTGACCAGGTTCCGTTACCCAGAATCCTTTGCAACCTCAAAATTTGGCTAAAGAAACACCTTTTCCTCATATTTCAGTGACAGAATTTCTGGAATCTGAGAGGAGCCACAAATTTCTTTCCACCCAGCGTTCCCCCAAGTTTCCTGATAAAAATGATACCTCACTTGTGTGGGTAGGCCTTGTGCTCTCGACAGGAAATGCCCCAAAACACTATGTGGACACATCAAAATGATCAAATACAAAACTACTTGTTTTTGCTGGGGGGCACCTGTGTTTTTGGTCCTGGGCTCAGCAGCCATCTAGGGAAACCTACCAAACCCAGACATTTCTGAAAACTAGACACCCGAGGGAGTCCAGGGAGGTGTAACTTGAGTGGATCCCCCAATGTTTTCTTACCAAGAATCCTCAGCAAAGCTCAAATTTAGCTAAAAAATCACATTTTCCCCACATCGCTGTGTGGGATCACCATACCAGGACAAATTTCCTACCACCCAACGTTCCCCTCGGTCTCCTGGTAAAAATGATACCTCACTTGTGTAGGTAGGCCAAGTGCCTGTGACAGGGAAGAGCCAAAAACATGTCGTAATTGAGGGGGAACCAAAGCAGGTCCAAAAGGGCAGTTTGAAAAAACCCATCTTTAGGCTGGCAAGTGCAGCAGAATTTTTATCGCTATAGATGAAACAATGTTGGGTGGTAGGAATTTTGTGGATTCCTGCAGATTCCGGAAGGTCCCATCACAAAAATATGGGAAAAATGTGTGATTTCCAGCAAAGTTGGAGGTTTGCAGGGCATTGTGGGTAAGGAAATGGTGTGGAAAAAAAATCTTCCCTGGTATCTGGTGGGTTTCTGCCCCCCTTGGGGGCAGATGGGCCTTCCAAAAATAGGCCAATCTGCCCCCCTTGGGGGGCAGATATGGCCAACAGTAATGTGCCCCCATGGGGAGCAACCCTTGCCCAAGGGGCTGCCCCAAACAAAACACACACATACACACACACCAATCCATGGTGTCTAGAGGTTTCTGCCCCCCTTGGGGGCAGATTGGCCTAACAAAAATAGGCCGGTCTGCCCCTAAGGGCGGCAGAAATGGCCTAAACACAATTTTTCCCCCAGGAGAGTGACCCTTGCCCAAGGGGTCGCTCCCCATACATAAAAACATAAAGTAAATACAAACATATATATATCCCAGGTGTCTAGAGGTTTCTGCCCCCCCCGGGGCAGGTCCGCATAATTATATTAGGCCGATCTACCTCCAGGAGGGGGCAGAAAAATATGTTGCCCCCCGGGGAGCGGCCCTTGCCAAAGGGGCCACTCCCCTTATGCTTTAGTGTAAAAAATAAAAATTCCCTGGTGTCTTGTGGTTTCTGCCCCCCTGGAGGCAGATTCCCCTAATTATAGTAGGCCGATCTGCCCCCGTGGGGGCAGAAATGGCCTAAAAATAATTTGGCCCCGTGGGAGCGACCCTTGCCTAACGGGTCGCTCCCCACACATAAAAAAATAAAAGTGAACAAAAAAGAAATTATCCCTGGTGTCTAGTGGTTTTCTGCCCCCTGGCGGCAGAAATGGCCTAAAAATAATTTGGCCCCCTGGGGAGCGGCCCTTGCCCAAGGGGCCACTCCCCTTATGCGCAAGTATGATTAAAAAAAAATCCCAATCTGCCCCGGGGGGCAGAAATGACCTAAAATTAATTTGGCCCCCTGGGAGCGAACTTTGCCTAAGGGGCCGCTCCCCACACATAAAAAAATAAAAATGAACGAAAAAAATGTATCCCTGGTGTCTAGTGGTTTTCTGCCCCCCTGGGGGTAGAAATGGCCTAAAAATAATTTCCCGGTCCTACTTTAAAGAAATATTCAAGAATTATATTCTACTTAAATTTTCACATGTGATTTATAAGGACACTCTTGTTTTTTACCCATCTATGGCATTGTCTTTTACAGCTTTTATTGGGGTATGTGGGATTGTTGCATTTTACCTGGTTGATGCTTTGAAAAGCATCAACGGCTTTCCTGATGTGACAACTTTTTATTTATTTGAGAGGCTTGTTGGTTCCCTCTTTGCAGCAAAGTGAATTATTCTTTAGGGTCTCTAAGCCGGTTTCTAAGTGAGTCACTGATGGAGCTGCCAATACTACATTTACTTGAGCTGGTTTCCAAAAACATAATCTAACATGTACAAGAGTAGATCTCTAAACTTCTTGCACTTTCTGATATATTAGATATTCCGTAACCTTTCATCTTTTATAACTCGTTACCTCTTAAATCTGTTCTTGTACTTTTTACCTTTTGCTACTTATCACTAAAGAATGGTTAGAGTTTGGTTAATTTTAGGGTAAATGTCCCTGGTATGATTACTCCTCATCTCATTATCAGTTGAACTAAAAGAACAGTTTAACATACTTCTCCGGGAGAAAGTACTTTGAAAACAGGATTAGAAGGGGGCATTTCTGATATGGACATGACAAGCATTCCTAATTCTGGGAACATTTCTAGAGAAAGGTCTGTGCGGTGAACTCTTTTTCTTTAAAACTGAGTGTTAGAAATGGGGTGTTGAGTTGGCAGTGGTTTGCACCCTGTCCATGTAGGGACCCTCACTCTAGTCAAGGTGAAGGAGCCATACAGCTAAGTTGGTCCCTGCTCACCCCCTTTGGAGGTTGGCACAAGTAGTCAGGCTTATTTCAGAGGCGATGTGTAAAATATTTGTACACAAACACACACACAGTAACAAAATGAAAACACCACAAAGTACTCCATGCCAGTTTAGAAAAAAAATGTATCTGAGTAAAACAAGACCAAAGCAACAAAAATACAACATACACAAGTAAAAATACAAATTTTCAAAGATTAAATCTTAGTATAGCGCTTCGAAACACAATAGATCCAACTGGGGATATCATAATATGTTTATGAAGTCGTTTCCAACAGTTCGATGTCACACGAGGGAGTATGTGCCAGTCACGGAGTCGCACGGTCGCCGGGTTCAGTACCTAGGAAGACGATGAGGAAGCAAAGATGTTCATGAGTTGGGGGGGCAAGGCTTCACTGGAGGCAATGTAACATTGGTTCCTTACTTCTACTGGGAAGGTGAGGCATCCATTCCTTACTGCTAGGAAGGGGAGCTGAGGCATTGGTTCCTTATGGTTGCAGGGGAGGTGATGCAGCAATGGTGAGGTTGATGAATCCAGCAAGTCCAGCAAAGCGTTGACTTTGCAGTGTCGCAATCACACCATGGGCCCACAGGTGCAGTGCAGAGTTGGAGCCGGGTGCCACAGACGTCAGTGACACAGCGCTCTGGACTCACACTGTGGTGGGACTTTGGAGGTGCTGCAGTGGCCTGTGGCGTTGGTCACAGTCATTGCACTCAGCGAGAACCACAGCTCTGGTGCATGCAGTGCTGCGGAGATGGACAGCGGCACCGGTTTCAAATTCGCTCTATAGTCGATGCGCTTGTTTCTTCCTTGGTACACCAGAACTCACTCCCAAGGGCCCAGGACCTGTATTTGACACCACTTAGCAAGTCAGGACTCCCAGCAAGAGAGTCCAGTTGCTGGTAGATGAAGTCTTTGATGTCCCTGAGACTTCCTAACAGGAGGCAAGTTCAGTCCAAGCCGTTGGAGAACCTTTGAAAGTAGGATGTAGAAAGCAAAGTCTAGTCATTTCACTCACAGGACAGAAACAACAAGCAGCAGGGCAACACAACAAAGCAACAGGCAGAGTGGCCGTCCCTCCATCAGCATCCAGCTCTTCTTCCAGGCAGAATGTCCTCAGTCCAGAATGATTCTAACTGTGTGGTGGCAGAGGTCAAGTACTTATACCAATTTCTGTCTTTGAAGTAGGCAAACTTCAAAGAGAAGTCTTTGCAGTGAACAAGATTCTGCCTTTCCCTGCCCTGGATGGGAGACTGTTTTGTGTGAGGACAGGCATAGCCCTGATAAGGTGCAAGTGTCAGCTCCTCCCACTAATCTAGCTCGAGAAGACCCATCAGGAAATACAGGGACACCTCAGCTCTCTTTGTGTGACTGTCTAGAGTGAATTCACAAACAGCCCAACTGTCATCCTGACCCAGGCATGGATTGCACAGACAGGCAAAGGTAGAGAATGGTTAGGAAAGAATTTCTAAAGTGGCATTTTCAAACCTACAATTCAAAAAACAACTTCACCAAAAGATGCATTTTTAAATTGTGAGTTCAGGGATCCCAAACTCTGACCCTCTATCTACTCCCAATGGGAAATGACACTTAAAAGGTATTTCAAGGCAATTCCCATGTTACCCTATGGGGAAGACAGGCCTTGCAATAGTGAAATATGAATTTAGCAGTATTTCACTATCAGGGCATGTAAAACACAACCGTACGTGTCCTACCTTTTAAATATACTGCGCCCTGCTAATGGGGCGGCCTTGGGCCTACCTTAGGGGTGACTTACATATAGTAAAAGGAAAGGTTAGGATCTGGAAAGTGGATCCACTTGCCAGTTTAAGACTGCCCACACAGACACAGCAGTGGCAGGTAAGAGACATGTTTACAGGGCTACTCATGTGGGTGGCACGATCAGTGCTGCAGGCCCATTAGTAGCTTTTGGTTTACAGGCCCTGGGAATACAACGTGCACTGTACTAGGGACTTACTAGTAAATCAAATATGCCAATCATG
Organism: Pleurodeles waltl; assembly: GCF_031143425.1. NCBI lineage: Eukaryota > Metazoa > Chordata > Amphibia > Caudata > Salamandridae > Pleurodeles > Pleurodeles waltl. Next base: position 1,236,543,107 of record NC_090444.1, on the reverse strand, counting down.
GAGAAATCAATCACCAATATATTTTAGACAGAGAGCATATGCACTTTAGCACTGGTAAGTAGTGGTAAAATGCCCGAGTCCTAAAGCCAGCAAAAACGAAATGCAGTACACAGTCAAAAACAGGAGGTCATAGGCACATTGTTTGGAGATCACCATGCAAAATGGGCCATTTCCAAACCTGAGGTATGAGGAGATTGTTGCATTTTACACCTGCTCCAGGCAGGTAGAAATAGATGCTGATTTGGGCACAGTATTCTCGTAAAAAAGGGGGTCAGTCTGCAGATTTGGACCGGTATCCCCAAGTCAACTCATTATTCCAGTTTCTCCGGGAAACATTTGTTATCCCTGGGTGTAAGAATACAGGTCGAACTAGAGATTCCACCCACCATGTATCCCCACAGCTAAGTCCAAGGAAGTTGTAATGGGGCTGTTAGCAGTTCACTTTTTTGGATAGGTTAGGGCAGACTTCTCTGATGAGTAGCTCATGAGTATGGCTTTTCATGGCCTTGTAGAAAGGGTGTAAAACAACTTAAAGCAAATTGGGGCATTGCCTTATACTGCATCAGGGAGGCGTACCATGGGTATTGCGGTGGGTTTTCTCATGCAACATCCATGGATTTTTACACATTTCCAGATTTACAACTATCTGTAAATCTGGGAATGCGTCAAAATCTTACATCTCCCCAGTGGAGGCGCAACAAGGGGGAATATCTTTATTTCTTATTGTTTATTCCTCTTTCTATGTGTGCTACATTCTGCAGCACACATTGAAAGAGGAAAAGGCCTCCATGGATTGTTTTAGTGCAGGAAGGTGTCCCTTCCTGTACAAAAAATTCCTGTTTGCGACTCAGGCATCCTTGCACTATGGTGCAAGGGTGCCAGCATCAGCGCTAGGCAGCCCATTGTGCACCAGTGCAGGGGGAGAGGACAGTAATGCGCCACATCTGTGGCACAGGGCAGTGCAGCAAGGTTAGTTGCTGCACTGCCCTGAGCCATGGGGCTTGTAAATAAGCCCCTGTGCTTCTACCAGCTTTGAACTCTTTGGGCTTTGTAGCAATCTATAAATGACTATGAAGCCACCTATTCGATGCAACGTGAGCAACTATTCCTGCCTTCTGCATATACATACTTATCTACATATGAATCAGCAACATTTGATTTCTGAAGTGATTGCAACAGGGAAATGTATTTATGTCGATATGTGGAGATACAGATTTAGGAAGAGGTATATCAAGCTTTGTTGCATCTTATTTTGACCAAGAAGTAGCCCCATTCTGGCTAGCAGTCAGGTACATCCCTATGAAGGAAGAGAAATTTGGACTATATGTAAGCAGTTGGTCTCTGAAAATGGAAGTGAAGAATGAGGCATGTTTAGCTTGTATATCAGGTACAAGAAGAAGAATTGTGCACAATTTGTGTATTTCCAGTGATAGGATAGTCTGTTCTTAATGGGTGTTTTGAATTATTGCCTTCAAAATATCTGTCTATTTGTAACCAAGTGATGGGCAAACGTGTGATTGAAAGATCAAAGAATTCATAAAATAGTTTACAGTTTTTGAAAATGTCTAAATGCGGCACACATCTATGTGGTCCAAATGACTATTGTGGCTGACATACAAATTTGAAGTGATTTTTTTCCTACAGAGAATGACATACTACCTCACGAAAAGCTAAATGTTGGTGCATTAAGAAGCGCAGACCTTAGAGCCTTACGTTTCACCAGTTAGTTAGCCACACACAAATTTACAAATTTACCAAAGTGAGGAGGGAACAAGTATCTGAATCCAATTATTGCCAAGTACAGGAGCTGGTGTCGGCGTCTCTGTAGACACTCTCTTGGTCATCTGTACAGCTCATCAAAATCTCACAGCCTCTGAATGCCCTCACTTTACAACCACCACAAGCTTTACGTGGCATTTATCTCGACTTTATGAGGGAATACAGGCAATCCTCTTCATGAATTATTAAATTTAAGATGGCTGTCTCAGTTTTGCTGTAGCTGCTGACATCACAGCTAGGGCAGGTAAGATTGTACATGTTAAACTGACCATTCAAGGAAGCTGACAATAAGGGACATATTTATAAGCCCCTTGCATCACATTAGAGTCATTTTTTTACACTAATGTGGCGTTAGTTTGGGAAAAACATGGTGCCATATTTACAAAGTTCCACAATGCATGCATTACGCCACTTTGTAAACCCTTTCGCCACATTATGCCTGCGCCAGGCATAATGTAGGCAAGGGGGGTCATTCTAGCATTAGGAGGCGTAGAAAAATGGCGCAGTGAAATCTATGAGATTCCAATGTGCCATTTTTGGCGTAATTTTTAACGCCTGCCTAAGGCAGGCATTAAAATGCTGCTCCCTTTTTTTTCAATGGGCTTCCTTTCAATTTGGAGGATTAGCATCAATATTTTTGGAGCTAATCCTGTAAAGCGCCAAACTATCATCAAAATTTGTGATGCTAGTTCCCTAACGTGTGCCATGGTGAACCATATCATAAATATACCGCACACATGGTGGCATTGGGGGGAGGGGGCGCAATGGGGCTCAAGAAAAGCGGCACATCCTGACACGATGCGCAACTTTTGATAAATCTGGCCCTAGGTGTATGAACTATGTTTAACAAACAAATAACGACTTTGCATCTAGCGAAACATTTTTTTCTGTCTAGGATTTTACCTTTTAGACAAGTTTTGCAGTATGCTTTTAGGACTATTTAGGTACTATACTGAGATGTGGGGTACAATGCGTAGTAGTGTAATGTGCATTATACGCTGGGAAGTACAACACACAGGCATTACACTTTTGAAGGCACAATCCTTCATTTCTGCCCTTTCCCTGAGGCACAGGGCAGCTCATCAAGGTTAGTCGCCGTGCTGCCATGCGGCTAGTAAATAGTATGAAGTATTATCAGGATTTAAAGCTGACTGATTGGATTCCAAATAGGTAGGAAGGACAAGTTTAACAGGAAATAAGATTTCCTCAACTAGAATAAGATTATTAATGTAGGGGACACTGTGGGGTTATGAAAGAAGCGTTTCCGAGTGTGTAGTTGATACTAAACTTGGAAAGAGACAGAGAGACCAAATGAGAAACAATGTAGGCAGGAACAGAATGGCTCAGACAATGGAAGAGCCCGCAGAGCTAATGCATGCAAATTAAGTTTAATGCAGATAAGCATAGAATAATGAGTCTCGAAGCACAGAATAAAAAGAGTGGCTATCTGCCGTATGGAAATGGGCTGCACGCCACAGACCTAGTATAAGATTTAGGATTTATTTCTGAAATCCCTGAAGCTTTCATTCCAGCGTTCCTCGGCAGCAAGGAAACTTAATGACAGACTGTTCTTGGCTAAACAAATGGAATTTTAATCTGAAAGTAGATTTTGATAGCATTGTTGGCGCTGTTGGAAACAGCTATACAGTATGCCACCGAGCATGTTAGCATTTCCAACCTGAGGGGCAAGTAGCCGAGGTCATCATAATCGTCTATCTACCACATGCAGCGTCCAGTCATCCCCGTTTATATCTGAGCCTTCTCTGTTTTTGAAGTGTGAAAAATGATGTGGCGGCTGTTTCTCTGTCCTTGCTATTTATCTGATCACCAGCTAAGCAGTAGTGACTGTGTACAGTGTAGATAACCCACTAAACTTTACTTCCACATGCTTCAAAATGGGAAAACACCAGACCATGGACACATCAAGTCATCCACATTTATACCTAAACGCCCCAAACCATAAACAACTTAACTACCAAAACAGAAATCTCACACGGAAAACACTCCTCCAGATTTAGCACGCACATCGTATCCTTGCCACAGACAATTTACAACCAGCATTACACAGCTGTATACCTTCAACCACATTCCGGAACCTTCCACAGTCTTTGTGATATTGTAGATGTGCAGTTACTTTTAAGTCCGGGATGTATAATGCAAAGCTATTCTGCTGAAAATGAAAGCACTGTTGTGCAGCGTTTACAGGAAATGTTTTCTTTAATAGCTCTGTATATGATAAACAGTTATTTTTTTATAGATTGTGTAATTGTTCAGTGTGGCCCAAACCTTTCGCCAGCTTGAAAATGCCCTGCACACTGCATTTTAGGCTTGTTTGCTGTGAAGTAAACCCAAACTACTGAAAAAGTAGGTAGGTCAGGGCTTGTAAACCTTTAATCTATTAGTCAGAGAGAAGCCATGGGCCAGATATTTCATAGTGTTGTGTCGTCCTTGCGCCATGCAAGGGGGTACAAGGGCAACGCAACACTAAAGTTAGATTTATCAACCATGCAAGGCCACTTTGTGTGGCCCTGCATGGCTTGATAAATCTGGAGTGACACGCAAGGCACCATAAATTGCTGCCTTGCGCTACTCTGTGGAAGGGAGGTGGTCCACAGGCCACAGATTTTGGTGCATTCCCAGATGTACCATTAGTGATAGACCTGGAAATGCCTCAAAATATTACGCCTCCCCAGGGGAGGCATAACAAGGAGAAATATCTTTATTTCTCCTTGTTTTTCCTCTTTCTACATGTGCTGCATTCTGAAGCATACATAGAAAGAGGCATATGCCTCTTGCTTTTTATGTAGAAAAGTGTCGTTTCCTGCACAAAAAACATCCTGCCTGCAATGCAGGAACCTTTGCATCATGAACAAGAGTGCCTGTGTGGGCACTAGGCAGCCAAAAGTGCACCAGTGCAAGGGAAGAACAGGAATGCACAGTATAATGTTAAATACAGCGTATTTCTCAGTTTCATGCAGTGCAGCGCAGCAAGGTGGCTTACTGCATTGTGCTGTGTGAAAACATTATAGATCTAGGCCTATGTGTCTTAGAGTGTTCCTTATCCAAAAGTTGTTAACCTACAAATCTGATCCCTCGCCTAGTCTTTCTCAGAATACTGCAGGACATGCAAAAGGATAGCAGATGGGCTGAACTTGCTGCACTTAGTGTCTGTGAGAAGAATCTGAGGAAGATGGACCCACTTCCACTTCAAATCCAAGGACAGAAAGATCTCTAAGGATCATACGACTGATCCCCTAGATGGCTCTAAGAACATATAAAACTGTAGATGACTTATTTTAAATAATCCCAGCTGACCAAGGGCAACTGGACCTGGATTGGACTTTGCTGTTGCCCTCTGCCTGACACCCTGAGAATCTCTAAGTGCAACCCTTCAGGTCCTTGGGCCATTGGGAGTATCATCCTATAGATGTTTGGGCACCAAAAGAAGTTTGGGAACTTTTTCAAAACATTTGCTCTACCACTTCAAGGGGACCAACTGTCAGATGTATCTGATTGAATTTCAGATTTGTCCAGCGTAGACAGAAAAATGACAAAGTACCCCTTCAGGTTGGGACTTAGAAACTTTTTTGACCTTTCCTACTTCCAGGCCTTTGCAGGGCTAATTTACTTGGTGTGTCTAATCCATGCTCCATTGTTGTCTACCTGAAAGCTTTCCTAGATGTCGATCTACCATGACCATTCACTACCTTTGGTGTTATTTTCACTTAAATCTTTAAAAATCATATCTCCAGTTACCCTTCTTGGATTTTTTTTGTTTTCATGTCATTTTGCTAAATATTTTGTAATCTGTTTTGTTTTATAAATTGCAGTTAGATTTTTACTGTGTTGTGTTTTGATGTTTTTAACTGTTTTAGTACTTCTAAGTGCTTTACATATTTTCTGGTCTATGCCACAGCTTCAACGGTTGAGTTCAGGTTTAAATTGTTGAAACCTTTGACTGGACTTAACTAAACGGAAATGTTATTAATTGTGGTGAAGCCAAGCTATCACAACTGATAAACCACTTTCTCACAGTCAGCAATCTTAAGGGGTGGGCTCATACTTCCTGAGGAGGGATGTGGAATTACTATTCTGAACCATAGTCCTGATGAATCTCTTGACCTTTATTGGGCATGATTGTGGCAGAAAGATTTTGACTATGCAAATCAAGAAGATCCTAATTAATAGTTCTTGAGGTGTCTTTTAACTTTGTAGGTAGTTGGTGGTACCAATGAAATTCATAATTATCCCACCACTGTACAATTTTATTTGAATGTCACTTCACTCTAGTACCAAGAAAATTGGACATAGGTTAGGTAAAACAAGGAAGGGACCGACAACTATCAACAGCCTCTATTGGGCCCATCACAGACTCAGAGTGAAGCAGACTGATAATGAAGCATGCAACACAGTGCGCACAAGGGCACTGCATCCTTTTATTATAAGTAACTAGAATGGCTCTAAACATCACAGTACCTAAAAAATACAAACATCACATGGCAGAGTAAATTGGAGTTATGAAAAGGGATGTGATCCAAATATTCAATATGACAACTGCTTGGGATGCTCAATTAACTATAAAAATGACAAATGTATTTAATTATCTGCATATTGGGCAGAGAAGGGTTTAGGACTACACATCCAAAAATATATTTAAAGATTAGAGGAGGGGTGGCTCAGGCTTCACAACCAGGAACTTTATCTCACTGTCCAGATATCCCAACCAGCAGTTATCACGTTAAAACCAGTAAAAACAAGCAGAGGGCATATAACGAAACAATCGTTACAAAAAAATACTTTTGAGGAAAACGGCACATTAAATCAAGAAATATTTATTGTTGGAAAAAACTCATGCAGTAGTAAAGGGTCTCTTACTTTAGAAAGTTCACAAGCTGAGCATTGTGTTGTCCCCATCAGTCCGATTAACACGGAATTAGGGTGATCGGTACCTATTATAGATGGATTTTACATAAAGGAATAATATTGTCCTTTGAAGAAAAGCATTGACTTCTCTTGAAAGACTCACAACATAGAACAGACTGAAAACGTGCCCACAGAATGTCATAAAAAGCATAGCAGGGGGAAGATAGTAGATCACTCATCATCCTACACCTTTCGATGGGTAGAGAAGTTTGAGAATATTTACTCCACTGATGTTCAAGTCAAATAGGAAATCACTCAACAAAACGCATTCTAAAACAAGCATTCAGATAGGTCCAGGGGTAGAAATAATAATGTGTTGGAGGAAATATGATTGAAACTGGCCCTTTTCATAGTTATGCACACATCGCGCATGACACCAGAAAAACCTGAACTGCGGGGCTTAATTATCAGTCCCTTTCGCCACCGGTGCGTCAATTTTTATATGAGAAAAAGTGACGCACCCGCGGCAGAAACAGCCTATAAATAAGCCCCCGTATATTTAAAAAGAGCCGAACGGTGGAGCTATATAGGACATGAAAGTGTGCTGATCCATATATTATGGGTATCAACGAGCTCATGACAGCATTCATGATAATTCATGATAATAAACAACTCTATCAGAGCACATTCGACACAGCTCCTCACATGAGTGCCGGTCAGATGGAACCAGTATTTTGATGTCACGTAGCCTCCACTAAAATATAATACAGGACCTTCAACTGAAAAACGTGCACCCAACACTTTGCATATATATCCAAGATATTTCAGAGGCATCATATAGTTGGACCTTACTGAGCTCAAACCAGCACCTCCCTCTTCATTAAGAAAATACCACTCCGCAACAACACACTAAATCAACACAGACTGAACACCACACAGTTTAAGGGATACTGTGGACCCTCACAATGCACCCTACTCTCAATTAACTCAGATGTCTGCTTTAAACTATGCAGCACACAAAACACATTTTCCTTGATGGCAAATACCTGAGTTGGTAAAGACTTCCACCTACAAGCACAAAAGAAGACTTCAAAGTAAATACAACCGACAGAATGCACAGTAAAGCAGTATACTACTCTCACTCACTGTAATGCTTACCACATTCAAACAACCAGAAGTAAATCTATGGTCTATGACAGATCCTCGACACAAGGGTATAATTGTATCCAAACTGACTGTGCTGCAATGTAATTTTAGCCATTGTAATGGCAGAATATCAACAAACAAATCAAATAAATTTTTTCCCTACAACTGTACTTTTCTAAATACAAAATCACCATCCCATCTCTTGTTTTACTTACAGTGAATATTGCTATATTCAGAAGTTTTTTTTAAATTACTGCACAATGCAACCTTTTTTGAACTTTCAGAAGAGTTTCACAGATAGTTTTAGGTCCATTTTAGCTCTTGCCACAATATCCAAGGAGGTTCTGGCACTGCTTTTGGCTATGTAAACCTGCAAATCATTCCAAGTTTCTGACAGATGTTTGCAGAAACCACTCAGAAAAGGATTGGCACTGGTCTTCCTTTTACTTTTAAAGCTATAACTTGCTTCACAAAAATTTCACTCATAAAGAAAATGCTTAAGGCCTGATTATGAGTTTGGCGTTGGTTCGACCGCTGTCAGGTTGGCGGTCAGACCACCGTATTACGATCCATATGGTTCCATAGACCAAAGACCGCTGCTGTCCTACCGACACTGCTAGGCAGCGCAGACCACCGCAGCCACAAGACAGGCCGATGAGGCAGTTGGAGACACTATTTCTCCTGGACAGACAATGATTTTGCCTTCCTTCAATGTGACTGTAGCGGTCCAGCCACCATGTCCCAGCTGGTGGAAACGGAGGCATTGAAAGCAAGAACTTGTCTGTAGGCAGCATCACATATCCTGTGCTGCCATGGAGCCGATCCTTTATGTTCTGCCTCTGATGATGATGATAGATGGACCCCAAAATCAACACCACTGTGGAAGCAACCGATGGTATGATAAAACACCTACCAGTGTCCCCAAACTCAACAGCAAATCAATACACCGCCATCGTCCTGGTATGAGGGCTGTGCTCCATGAACCTAGTATGATTTTGTGATTCCAGTGTCAAAGTTGAACACAACATATGACCCAATTACAGCAACATAACTCCCTCTTTGGGCATGTCACTGACACTGCACCGCCACACTCCACAAAGCCAGATGTATGCACATCCTAGTTTCCCGGGAACTGTACATTACAGTGTGTCACATAATAGCAAAACCACATCAATATCACATCCTACTATTTGAATCAACATCCTCACATTGCACACATACCTTGGATTGTCGACCTATTGAAGACACATATGTATGGAAGTGTCAGTTAACCCAAAAACAAATGCAAAATCCCTGTAATGGACCCACACATATCACCCACATTGCAAGAGAATGTAAGGTAATGGGATGCACAGTATTGTGGGAGAAAATGATTCAATGCTCACAATGCAAACAATACTAAAAATAGGGATGGCAGCATCAGGGGAACCCCAGGAAGGATGCAGTACTGGGAAACATATTAGTTTGCACATGCTCATAAAACACTATTTCCACAGGAACTGATCTTTCATGTATCACATGGACAACTAATTGTAGAACCAAGTGCCATGCCTATATAACAAATGTGCAAGTACAAGTCAAGAAAGCACATACTACAGCAACAGCATAGGGCAAACATGTAGATGAAGTAGGTTGATGCTACACACATGAAACTGGACACATGGGTTGTCAAATGTATAGGAAGGTAGCACAATTGTACACCCTACATGTGTGGAGAAACAGAACTCTAGGTTGCACACATGATACAAATGTTCGACCTACATCAGGGGGACAAATCTAACATTATACATGTTGACATCGGCCAAGCCAAGATGAAATACTTATCATATCAAACAAAACACAATGCATTGATACCCCAATTGGATTACCACCCACGTATCTATCCAGTGAACATCTACCCTTGACCTGGTTGACACAGCACTGCCCCCAAAATCAGATCTTGACAACCACAGCAAATGAAACAGCAATCAGGGTGGATCATACACAACTGTAGGCATACATAACAAATTACTCAAGAACATCAAAAAGGTAGAAAAGTAATGGCAGGACAAATGTGTAACCACAAAAACACCTTGGGCTTATTAACTCCAGAGTAATGAGAATTAAAGGCCATTGGTCAGTCCATTAGAAGATTCTGCACTGTGCTGTGCACCGGATTGACTCTGATCACTTCCAAAGAACCTCCACAGGAAGGGGCATCGAGTTGGCATGCAGGCAAGGATGATCCTTGGGTTGGGTGGGGTTGGATTTGGGATGGGTGGGTTTGGAAGGGGTTAGCTTCACTGTGGGATGGGCAGACTTACCTTTGGAAGGGGTGTGCTTAACTTTGGGAGGAGTGGGCTTCTTTTGTGGGTTGGGAGGGGTATGGCTGGTTTCAAGGGGCAGGTGCGACAGGGGAGGACTTGGATGTGGAAGGGATGGGTCAGGATGTGGGTGGGGTCCTTTTGGTTTTGGGAAGGGGTGGCGAACACAGGGAGTAAGAGCAATGTAAAAAAGGAAACATTCTTTGGGAAATAAGAGATTAGGGGTTGAGAGGTTGAGGAAGTGGTTGTGTCTGCTGTGGGTGCTGATACTGCTAGTGTGTGCATGTCTGAGGCATGATTGGGTTTGGGTGGTGTGTGTTGTGTGTGTGAGTGTGGGAATTTGCATTTCTTTGGGTGCTTTGAGGTGGAGGTGCTGGGTAATATGGGAATAGTGGCTGTGTTTGTGGGTGTTGGGGTGGTGTCTGGGGGTATGATGTGAGTCATGACTGTGTTTGTGAGTGTTGGGGCTGTGTCTGGGGGTATGATGTGAGTCATGACTGTGTTTGTGTGTGTGGTGGCTGTGTCTGCGGTTGTTGAGGTGAGTTCTGGGTGTATGGTTTCTGTGGTGTGTGGGTCTGTGGGTACTAGAGTGATATCTGGGGGCATTGTGGGTCTGATTAATGTAAACAAGCTAATGAGTCACGTCATGCCCTCCCAGAATCAACCAACTGCCTGCACTGTTGGTTTGTCCATTGTGCAATACACCTGTACTGGGCAAATGTACCTTATGTAAAGGTGACAACAGAGCTGTGGGAGTAAAGGACCTGTCATAAGCCAAATGACACACATTGACAATGAGGCAAAATGCACATATGTACTTATTCAGGGAGTTACCTCAGTAACCCATGCCTAATGAAGTCAATGGATAAAGGCCTTCAGGGCAAGCCTTGCCACTGGAGACTCATTTTGGCCAGGAATGGGCCCAGTGCCACAGTTGCATAGCCACAGTGACTCTACCCCAGCCTGGCCTATGTCCCATACTGGGAGATATGTTTGACAGGCCCTGGTCTCTGCAGGCTGAGCATGCAGTTCTTACATTAGACTCACATTTCCACCACTTCCATGCATGACAGTATATCATGTGCCTATCCTCTATGTGGGTTGAAGGGCACAGCGAGTTTTCTGTGGTTCTCACACAACAGTTTGGCAAGGCCAGATGTGGGCTGAGTGCTCTGTGGCACTAAACACATTGCTTACAAGATCCTAAAATGACTCAAACAGTTTATATACACAGCTCATGGCGTGATGCACATATATGTTGTGTGACATTTATAATCATCATATTCAAAGATATGTCACAGTATGGCTGTAAAATCTCCTTGCCTAAATATATGAATGCAAAACGAGGATGATCTAGGCCTTATCACACATCACATAACACAATGTTAAGGCGAAATACATAGAGGATTTTTCTCCACTACCTGCACCATGTATACCCATGAATGGCACATAAAATATGACAACAGGTACCCAAAAAGTCTAAATGGCACACAGAGGCATTTTGTAGCCTATGAGGAAAGAAAGGAGGGTGTTGAACAGAGTCAAATGTGTCTATGAGGTTCTTGCCTGCTCCTCTGGTGAGCCAGAGAAAGGGCCTCCTCAACGAGCCTCTCCAGCTCCTCAGGAGATAAGGCAGAGGCCCTTTCACTTGCATGGTTTGGCATGATTGCTCCTAGAGGTGGCACATAGCAGCTGAAGTAGTGAAGGTGATGGCAGCAGTATCAGGTGTCCAGTGAGTGAATTTGTAAAATGCAGCGTACATGTATGCCATGTATGCTGTCATCACCACTGACGGGCACAGCCATTGGCCTGCAACCATCACAAGCAACAACATAAGCCTATGGCTATGTTCGCTGCAGTTGAAACTGCACACCGTGCGGTCAAATTCTGCCGGCAGCCACAGCTGGTTCCTAAAGTCCAGTGAAGTAGGTCAGGCATCTGCCATTTTGGCAGTTGGATATACAGTATTGGGTCATGATAAACACATCACAACACACATATATGTGTTGGATCATCACAAACATTCTAAAGCAGCCTTGTTGTGTAGGTTCTACCACACAATCACCAGTGTAATGTGTTGCTGGGCACAGATGGCATATTATGACGGTGTGCTTTCCACCACTGCTGATGGTATTTTTGGCAAATGGAACAGACTGTTAAATTTTGAGGGGCATTTGAGGAGCAGATAATTGGGTGCTGGCTAAATCCATGTTGTGGACATGTGTAGACAACCATGGGGGTCACATAACCCATGTGTAGTTGACAGCTGTGATGTGTAATGGATGTAATGTGTTTCAAGTCAGAAATACTTTGTCACATGATTTGTTGCTATACATCATGTATGTTGGTGTGGATACAGTGACTAATGATCCAACTCATGTAATTTCACAAATAGGTACTCTGGGACAGGGAGGAGGCGACAACCTCCAGTGTACCGTCAATTGCCAGACCTTCAAACCAGAGAAGAACATCACATCATCACATCAATTAGTACTGTCTGAATAGGCAAACACTTGTGGATTTATGCTGTCAGTTGGAGCCAGATCTGGTGCCTGAAAAAACATATCCAACATGTATATCACTTATTGTTCAACTCATGGCAGTATTACACTTCCTGGTCACTGAGTCCTTCCGATATACAGTGGCCATATCTGGTGGTATGTCCCAGCATGTGTTCAATGGTGTATTAAGAGACATTCTGTCAGCAGTGATGAAACACTTTGACAGCTATATCATATTCCCCAGATGTGAGGATTTAGCCAATGTGAAGGCTGACTTCTGTGATTTTGCTCACCTCCCACATGTGGTGGGAGCCATTGAATGCACACATCTTGCCTTGGTACCACCAGCCAGTGAACAAGTCTATTGCAACAGAAAGTACATTCATTCTATAAATGTGCAAGTTGTCTGCTTGTCAGATCCCTACATCTCAAATGTCTGTGCCCGGTTCCCAGGTTCAGCCCATGATTCCTTTGTGCTGTGGAACAGCACCATACCCCAGCTGATGTCATAACTGCAAATAAAGAGGGCCTAGCTGGTTGGTAAGTCACATATGTTCTGATTTTGTGTGTGCACTGTCATGTGCTACAATCATGAAGTGAGTGACTCATTGTGGCAATTATGTCTCATTCCTAAACAGGAGTCTCAGCATATCCAAACAGTCATAGGTTATTGATGCTGCTGAGGAATCCAACTATGCCAGGATAAGTATGCTTCAATGAGGCTTATGTAGAACACAGCGGGCAGTGGAGTAGGCTTTTGGGCTCCTGAAGGACAGGTTTCACTGCCAGGATAAGACTGGGGAATCCCTCTTCTACTCACCCGGGAAAGTGTGTCAGATCACTGTGGCAATGCTGCATAACATCGTCCTGCAGAGGACTATCCCTTCCATCCCAGAGGAGGAGGAGGCTGTGGTGCCGATGGGTGAGATTCCTGAAATGGCAAATGCAGATGATACTGGTGAAGGGGAAGGAGCAGATTTGTGACAAGATCTCATTGACAGATTCTTCTCATGAGTGTAAGTAGGTCATGAGATGGCATGACTTTGACTGTGCAATGAACAGTAGTTGTGATAATGTGTGGAGTTTACTATAGGAAATAGGGAGCTGATGCTCAGGCAAAATCAGCCAAAGGGTGTTTAATGAAGTTGTTTTTGACACATCCATATTTTGATTATATTGCTTTAGTTTGTTTCAGAAATGTATTTTGTTCTCCAGATGTACTTTGTTCTCCAGATGCTTGTTATGTGACGTTTGTCATATATATTGTTTTATAACTGTACTCCTTATTTTGTTTTTTGTTCAGGTACATTCATAATCTTCTTCATGTGGCATTTCAGAATTGTGACATTGGCAGGTATATGATGCTGTTCGGACATGCGAAGTGGACATGGATGGTCACAGATTTTGGTTGTACAAGACATGTGCCAAGACAGCTCGCACAGTGGTAGGATGGAGGTTTGGAAGGCTCCATTGGACATGTTCCTTATCATGCGATGACCCTGATGCATCATGTGTGCCAACACAAAAGGATGATTGACGGAGCGCTGAAACTATTCAACCACTCTCCCCCAGTCACAGATCTGGGTTTAACCCATTGTTCTTTTGCTCACCATGCCACCCCAGTTTGGATCCAGCCATATACAAATCAGTCTTGACTCTGTTCTCCATGGGAACAGTCCAGCCCGAACTGCCAAGCCAGGTCCTCCCTGGGCCAGACACAAGCATCCTTGGACCAGTTTCAGGGTATCACCCTTCATCAGCCAGGCTAGCTAGAATCCAGTTGTACAGTGAGCAAGGGACTCATGTCTGGGCATACCTTTCCCACTTAGGGCAACTTTAGCAACACAAAAGGATGATGGATAGAGTGCTGAAACTTTTCAACCACTCATCCCCAGTCACAGATCTGGGTTTAATCCATCATTTTTTGCTCACCTTGCCACCCCAGTTTGGACCTAGCCAGATGCAAATCAGTCTTGACCCTGTTCCCCATGGGAACAGTCGAGCCCAAACTGCCAAGCCAGGATCTCCCTGGACCGGAAACAAGCATCCTGGGACTTGTTTCAGGGTATCACCCTTCATCAGCCAGGCTAGCTTGAATCCATTTGCACAGTGAGCAAGGGACCCACGTCTGGGCATACACATCCCACTTAGGGCAACTTTAGCAACACAAAAGGATGATGAACGGAGTGCTGAAACTTTTCAACCACTCACCCTCAGTCACAGATCTGGGTTTAATCCATTGTATGCCATTATGTATATATAAAATATGTAGTCCTAGGCCAAATTCATGTTAGTTTCCCTTCACACTGGCTAAACACTCTTTTTGTATGAACTGTTTGTAGCTTTTGATGTGTTCCATCATTGTAGGCTAAAGTGCCTACATCACAGACATTTTTTTGTGTCAAACCAACCGATGTTGAAGCACTGGATTACAATGACTATGTGATCAGAAACTGTTGTACTGCCATCTGTCTGAGTCTTGCATTATATGCTGTTGGATTACTTTTGTGTGATAGGTGATATGGCTCCAGCTGGCGGCATCAACCACTTTAATGATTGCCTAGTCTACAGGACAATGTCTGCTGAATCCATTCCTTCCATTGTCTGGAGGTCTGTACCTTTAAATTTGATCATTTATGAAGCATGATTCAATCATATGTGATTTGCTTTGTTTCAGACATATTGACAGCCTATGCACTGAACAATGTAATAAAATGTCGTATTTGATAAGACACTTATATGTAGGTGTTTGTATGGAATGATTGTAATCCTGAGCTGAACACTGTGTACATGCAACACATCCCTTCCAGCACACTTACCTTGGATCTTCATCGTATGGTTCACATAGTCGGACATATCTACATGGCTAAATGTTACTTTTGAAACAGCAGACAATGAGTTTGTGATGGGTGAATGTATTGCAGTGCCACTACATGAACAAAATAGTGACAGAAATGAACACAAATGTAAAGTGAAGGTTCAGTCATGTGAATTAAATCAATAGAGTAGATGCCACACCATTGAAAGTCCAAAGTCCAGAGTGCTCCTTCCATTGGAAATGGAATGTGGTTCAGGATCAGTCAACTGAGTGCATGTGTGACAAATAAAGGAGGACATTAAAGAAGAGGTTTATTGCTGGCAGTGGTGGGTGTCTTGCTACCAGCACCTCCTGGATTCTTACATCTAGTCCTGCTTGCGAGGGGGGTAGATCAGCTGCTACAAAGGCAGCTGTATCTGTAGGTGGTTTTGCCTCTGGCAGGCCTCCCTTCCTGTGGCTGCCACAGATGTACTTGGGTGTGATGTAGTTGTCCCAAAGGAAGAGTAAGATTGGGTCGGAAAAGCCCTGCTCAGGGTTGTATGTATGTCCCTCAGCACCCCTGTAAGGGAGGCCATGTTAGAATTGTGGGCCTCCCTTTGTTCACATATTTCTTCTATGCATGTCTCTTTGCAGCCTCTTCGTTTCCCAGAGTTCAGTCAATACCTGGCCCATCATGTCTGGGGGCTCCTGATAGATCTCCAAGACTTGACTGACAGTATCCTGGTTGTCAGTGTCCCCAATGTCCTCACTCTGGCAGCCCATAGCATTCCTACCACGGACCCTACCCGCACCAGGTTAAGCTCTTGGCACAGGATGCCCTTTCCAATGGGTCCCAAAACTCAGTGTCAGGAGTGTTGGGTTGGACCTCAGGATCCAGGAATGAGGGGCACAAGATGATTGAAACTGTGCTAGGTACACAGGTCGTAGAATGCGTTGTTGCCTGTGATGTTGATGCTAGAGGCCTGGGAGGTGTAGTTATGGGCACAGTGAGACTCACTGTTGCTGTCTGACCAGGTTACCCAGATGTGCCAGGGTGTTGTGATCACTGAGGGCTACATTCGGGGTGGAGTAGTAGTCTGGCCGGTCGACAAGGTCTGCCCAGGGGCTATGCCAGCTTGACCTCTTGAGTAAGAGAGTACATTGTTATTGGCTGAAGTGTGCCATCTGCTTCCAAAGGTTTTGTGTCACAGTAAGTGGAGACATTAGACATTCTTAAGTTGTAGGTTAGCTTATTGTGCCATGTGACAATTGTATTGGAGTACTTGACATGACATGTGTGAAGCTTGCCTAGACTATTGGACTCAAGCAGCCCAGTAGATGTGCTGATCATTTGCTGTTTGGGTGAGGGAATAAAAATGACATCTTACCAACAGTAACGCCAACACAGTGGAGCGGTAACGTGCATTTGACCATTTGGAACCTTAGTTGAGTATGATACAGGCAAACACACAACTTTGTTGGATCTGTATCTGCACTCTTCATGTATGCAGTGGTGTTTTAATAAGTTTTCTGCTGCTACCAATCTGCTGATGCAGCTTAAGGTCTTAGGAATACGTTTTGTACAAACTTGGTAAGGTATGATTCATTCCTGTCCTAACTAGTTTCATTTTGGGATAAAAGGTCAAGATGAACCTAGTTAAACTGACACAGTTGAGCATTATCTGTATTTTATATGGTAGTTGGATTTACAGAAACAGGACCTAATGGCTTTGCAATCAGGTCACTCTCTCTACTTCCCAACACTTAACAAATGGTATACTCCCAGGTGAGTAAACTTCATTTGAGAGCTCACTAATGGATGTATTTGGCCAAGTGAACACTGGGCTAGTGTTTGGCGTTAGAGAAACAGGGCCTATTGGGCTTTGCAGTCAGGTTACTCCCTCTACTACCCAACACTTGACAAATGGTATACTACCGGAGAATAAACGTAATTTGAGAGTTCGCTAACTATTGTATGTGGGAAAGTGAACACTGGACTGGTGTTTGAAGTTACAGAAACATGGCCTATTGCAGTCAGGTCAGTGTCTCTACTTCACACACTAGACAAACGGCATACTATCAGGTGGGTAAACTTCATTTGAGTTCACAATCAGATGTCTTTTGGAAAGGGAAGACCGGGCTGGTGTTTGGTGTCACGATTCACCCTGGGCTTACTGTCGACACTGGAGAGGGATGGTGAGCGGCCCCGGTTCCTGCAAGTCCTGCTCTGGCCGAGGTAGGGGCGACCCCTTCCGGTAGCCACGGTGCTGTTGACAATAGTAAGCCACTACAGTCCGTGCCCTCCAGAAGGAGTCCCAGAGGAAAAACCCCAAGGGGGAAAAAACCTCCAACAGGAACTCCATGAAACAGAAGGAGGACACAAGGATTTAGAACTCAGGATCCTGGAAATCTGGAAGACTGAAGACAGAACAAGAACGACTGGCGTCTCAAATGAAAACCAGCTGGAGCGTGACCACCACCACTGAGTGTTGCAACGCAATGAGAAGAAGAAAGGATTCCCCTTATATACCCCTAGACAGGAAGTGATAAACAGGAAGAAGTTACACCACCATGTTGGCTTGGGAAGAAGCCATAACTAAAGATAGAAAATATACCCCTGTACAAGAGAAAAAGATGCATGCAGGGAAGAAGGGAAGTGCACAGCATGCTGGTAAGGAGAAGGCATGCTTAAAAACCATGCATGTCGAATGAGGAAGGCCCTAAGGCGTGTGGCAGGTGAGTAAAGCTAGGGGGGGAGGCCCAGACACCCTAGAGCAGTGTGTGCTACGCGCGCCTTGCACAGCGAGAACCGCGACCCAATTCTGGGTCTCCGGCCCGCCGCGCTCTGATAACAGCGCGCGGCCGGAGAAAAGGTCCGCCGTGGGCGCCGCAACCCTTGACCCGGACCGCGGCTTCCCCCGCGGCCCGGCCGCGAGCTGCCGCAGCTTCCCCCGCAGTTTGGCCGGGATGTGCTGCAGCGGCCCGCGGCGCAACAGTAGGTCCCCCCCCGAGGCCCCAGGTTTGTGAGGGAAAAGACGGAAAAAATGACGGATCAAAAGAGGTGCATGAACCGAAGGTGCATCCTCCCAGGAGCATTCACTCATAGGGCAGCTCTTCCAATGAACGAGGTATTGGAGACGACCACGGAAGACCCAAGAATCACAGATTTCCTGGACCTCATATTCAGGCACGTTATCAATCAATTGATGAGGAGGACAGGTGAATTGTCTGTGAAAAAGATCGGGGACGTAGGGTTTGAGTTGTGAGACATGGAATACAGGATGTATTTTCCAAGTCAGAGGCAACCGAAGACGAACAGACACAGGACTGATTTTCTGAAGAATCTGGAATGGACCATATTATCGAGGTTTACATTTATTTTGGGTTAGTCGGAGAGGTAAGAATTTAGAGGAAAGCCAGAACTCATTGTGGAACTGATAACGCGGGGCCGCACAACGTTTCTTATCAGCCATCCTTTTCATGCGTGTCTTAGTGGCTAAAAGATTAGAATGTATGACACGTTGGATACCCCGTAGTTGCTGGACATATGAGGTAATGGCAGGAAGATTGGAGGTTTCTTTCAGAGGAATAGGAAAGACCTTTGGATGGAATCCATAAGAACAATAGAAAGGGGAGACTTTCGAGGCACTGTGTACTGAATTGTTGTAGGAGAATTCTGCAAGTGGTACATACGTAGACCAATTACTCTGCGTAGCATTACAGAAGCTACGTAAATATTGTTCAAGGCCTTGATTCAGCCATTCAGTCTGTCCATTCGTTTGGGGATGGAAACCTGATGATAAGGCCACCTCTATCCCTAGTGTCTTACAAAATTGTCTCCAAAATCGGGAGATGTACTGGGGACCCCGATCTGAGATAATGACTTGTGGTAGGCCATGAAACCGAAAGATCTCCTGGATAAAGATTTGGCTTAGTTCCTTAGCCGTAGGTAGTTTTCTTAATGCCGTGAAATGTGCCATCTTTGTGAAGGAATCAATTGTTACCATTATTACCCGATTCCCGACCGAAGAAGGCAAAGAGCACATAAAATCAGTGGATATAGTGTGCCATGGACCTGGTGGGACAGGTAACGGACGGAGTGATCCTACTGGTTTACTACGAGGTGTCTTGGCTTGTGCACAGATGGGACAGGAAGACACATAGTCCTCAGTATCTGCTTTGATTGTGTGCCACCAGAAAGAGCGAAGCAGAAGCTCTTGAGTAGCCTTCATTCCGTGATGACCTGCGATGGGGGAGTCGTGGCACATACATAGGGCTTCTGTCTGGACTATCTTAGTAGGTAGAAACAGGGCTTTTTTGCAATAATAGTATTCCTGATCTTTATGAAGCTGAGGTCGTAAATTGTTCATTTCAGTTATTTCAAGGTAGGAATATTCAGTCTTAACCTTGTCTAGGAATGTCTGTACTAGGCCAATGATCTTATTATTTTCAAATAGGTGTTGTACAGGAGAATCGCTACACTCAGGGTAGCGATGGGACAGGGCATCTGCCAAGATATTCTGAGAACCAGTGATATATGTGATGTAAAAATCATATTGACTAAAAAAGAAGGACCATCGAGCCTGCCAACTATTTTGGCACTGAAAGTTTCTCAAACACTGTAAATTCCGGTGATTTGTCCGTGCCTCAAAAGGTTCTTTCGATCCCATAAGAAAGTGCCTCCATTCCGTGCAAGCTGTCTTCAAGGGGAGTAGTTCTCGTTCTAACACCGAATAGTTACATTTGGAGTCGGATAGTATGTGTGAGAGATAGAATACAGGATGCTCTAGCCCATCATCATCTTGTTTTTGTAGCAAGGCAGCCCCGATTGCTCTTTCTGAGGCGTCTGTGACAACGATGAACTGTTTGGTGGTGTCTGGATGCCGTAGAAAGGGGGCTTGAATGAAGGCCTTCTTTAACTCTTGAAAGGCAAACTCAGCGTCTTGGGTCCAACAAAAACCCTTCCTTAGATTATCCTTCTTAAGGGTTTGTGTAATATAACTGGTTCTCTGGGCAAAGTCAGCTATAAACTGTCGATAAAAATTGGCCAATCCCAAAAAACACTGAGTTTCTTTGATGGAAGAAGGAGATGGCCAATCCAGAATGGCTTGAATCTTATCTGAATCCATGGCAACACCTACTTGGTTAATGCAATACCCCAAGTATTTTACCTCAGTTTGGTCAAATTCGCATTTTTCTGGCTTTCAGAATAGATGATGTTGTCTAAGTCTTTCCAATACTTGGAGTACATGTTTAGTGTGTTGTTCTGGGTGGACAGAGAATATTAGAATGTCATCCAGATAGACGACCACAGTTTGGTGTAGAAGATCAGAAAAAATAGCGTCCATGAATCTTTGAAAGATGGAGGGAGCATTGGTTAGTCCAAAAGGCATCACCCGATATTCATAATGACCAAAAGGTGTTCTGAAGGCGGTCTTCCATTCATCACCTTCCTTTATCCTTAAAAGATGGTATGCTCCTCTAAGATCTAACTTGGTGAATTTCTTAGCCCCTCTGAAGGCTTCTAAGATGTCCTTAATAAGAGGCAGAGGGTAGCGATCCTTAGTAGTAATCTTATTTAATCCTCTAAAGTCTATGCAAGGACGCAAGTCTTTCGTCTTTTTTGGTATGAAAAAGAGAGGGGCCCCTGCAGGTGAAGAGGAAGGGGCAATCAAACCACTTTGTACATTTTCCTCTAGATATTCCTTGAGGATCTTTTGCACCGGCTCGGTTAGAGAATACATTCGCCTGAAAGGAACCACTGCATCTGGTTCCAAAGGAATGGCGCAATCGTATTCTCTATGGGGTGGCAGTTCTGGTCTTTCTGGTTTCTGGAATACATTGGCATATTCTAGATAATGTCTGGGTACTCCTGGTAGGACGTTAATGGAACATCCCACCTTAGGTGGTGTGAGTAAGAGATTCTTCGGGGAACAATAGTTTCCTGCTAAATAACAATGGTGTTGGCAAAAGTGGGAGGAAAGAGAAATGGTTCTAGTTTCCCAATTAATGTAGGGATTATGCTGAGTTAGCCATGGAATCCCCAGGATCATTACGTGATGCGGTGAGGATATTAAGTCGAAGGAAATGTTTTCTTGATGTTTCCCGAACTGCAGACATAAGGTAGGAGTGGTATGCCGGACAGGTCCCGAGGCTAGGAGTGAACCATCCACCGTGTGGACTTGTTCTGGTACTTCCTTAGGTATTTGCAGAATCTGTCTTTCCATGGCCCAGGTCTCGTCTAGATAGATACCACTGGCTCCACAATCCAGCAAGGCCAGTGCTCTTTCTTCACGGCCGTCTGTTAAGTGTAAGGTAACAGGTAAGAGGAAAAGAGCAGTTACTTCTTCTCTTGAGGAACAGATGGAAGGTATCTCGGAATATCCCGTCCTCACCCTTCTCACAGAGGACGGGAGTTGGCGTTTCCCAAGGGCTTGGCTGGACGGACGGGACAGGTACGAAGTAGATGACCAGCAGCCCCACAATAAAGGCAAAGTCCTTTTCATCACCTGTTTTCCCGCTCACTAGGTGATAATGGCCCTCGTGCCATGTCAATTTGCATAGGCTTTTCATCAGTAGTACTTTTAAGTTCAGAGCGAGTCTCCTCGGAGCGATGAGGAAGGGCGCGGGACGTCATCGAGTGTGATGGTATACGACTCTTTTTCTTCTCCACCCTTCGCTCATTTGGACGATATTCTATTGCAAGAGTCAGATCCATTAAACCCTTGAGGTTCTCCACTCTGGCGGAGTGCACTAGTTCGTCTTTGATGTCATCCCTGAGACCCCTGCGAAACAGGGTTACCAAAGTACGCTCCACCCAAGAAGTTTCAGCTGCTAACTGTCTGAATCGTGTGATGCATTGTAGGACGTCCTGACTTCCTTGTTGAATATCGCATAGAGGTTCTTCTGCTGAAAACTCCAGTCTAGGACGCTCAAACATTTTTTTAAAGGCAGCGACAAAGCTTGAATAATTAGACAGGCTGGGGTCGTTGCCTGTCACCAAAGGGGTTGCCCAGGCCAAGGCTGGGCCAGATAGAGCGCTGATCAAATATCCGACCTTAGTCTTGTCTTGCATGAACTGTGAAGGACGGAATGCGAAATAGACTGTCAAGGCATCCAGGAACTCTCGCAATTTGTTGGGGTCCCCAGAGAAGCGAGGTGTGGTTGCAGAGACAGTAGGAACATCTGTGGCTCTAGAGGCTAAGGCTTGTCGGAAAGCCGTATTTTCGGTACTTAGCTGTTGGAGTTCTTGGGCCTGTTGTTGGATCGTCAGGAGCAAGGTCTGACTTGTTGGTTCTGTACTCATCACGGGATTCTCCATGGTTCCGGTCAGCGACTGGAGTTTTGGGCGTTGCAATCTGTCACGATTCACCCTGGGCTTACCGTCGACACTGGAGAGGTATGGTGAGCGGCCCCGGTTCCTGCAAGTCCTGCTCTGGCCGAGGTAGGGGCGACCCCTTCCGGTAGCCACGGTGCTGTTGACAATAGTAAGCCACTACAGTCCGTGCCCTCCAGAAGGAGTCCCAGAGGAAAAACCCCAAGGGGGAAAAAACCTCCAACAGGAACTCCATGAAACAGAAGGAAGACACAAGGATTTAGAACTCAGGATCCTGGAAATCTGGAAGACTGAAGACTGAAGACAGAACAAGACTGACTGGCGTCTCAAATGAAAACCAGCCGGAGCGTAACCACCACCGCTGAAGTGTTGCAACGCAATGAGAAGAAGAAAGGATTCCCCTTATATACCCCTAGACAGGAAGTGATAAACAGGAAGAAGTTACACCACCATCTTGGCTTGGGAAGAAGCCATAACTAAAGATAGAAAATATACCCCTGTACAAGAGGAACGGATGCATGCAGGGAAGAAGGGAAGTGCACAGCATGCTGGGAAGGAGAAGGCATGCTTAAAAACCATGCATGTCAAATGAGGAAGGCCCTAAGGCGTGTGGCAGGTGAGTAAAGCTAGGGGGGGAGGCCCAGACACCCTAGAGCAGTGTGTGCTACGTGCGCTGTGCGCAGCGAGAACCGCAACCCAATTCTGGGTGTCCGGCCCCGCCGCGCTCTGATACCAGCGCGCGGCCGGAGTAAAGGCCCGCCGCGTGCGCAGCGACCCTTGACCTGGACCGCAGCTTCCCCCGCGGCCCGGCCGCGGGCTGCCGTGGCTTCCCCTGCGGTTTGGCCGGGATGCGCCACAGCGGCCCGCGGCGCAACATTTGGAGTTACAGAACAGGTCCTCCTGGGAGTTGTAGTCAGATCACTCCCTCTACTTCCCACAACTTAACTACTGGTAGATTTCCAGGTGAGTAACCTTCATTTGAGTGTTCACTAATAGATTTATTTGGGAAGGTTAACATTGGGCTGCTGGTTGGATGTAGAGAAACAGGGCACATTGGGTTTGCAGTCATGTCAATTCCTCTACTTTACACACTACACAAATGTCATACTGCCAGGCGAGTAAACTTCATTTGATATTACACACACATGTGTCTTTGGGAAAAGTGAACACTGGGCTAGTGTTCGGAGTTACAGGAACAGGGTCTCCTGGGAGTTGTAGTCAGGTCACTCCGTCTAATTCCCAACACTAGTCAATTTATATACTCCCAGGTGAGTAAACTTCATTGGAGAGTTCACTAACAGATGTGTTTGGGCAAGTGTACGCTGGACTGGTGGTTGGAGTTAGAGAAACAGGGCCTCCTGAAAGTTGCAGTCAAGGTAATCTCTCCACTTCCTAACACTTGACACTGTTGGGTATTACATATCTGTTGTCAGACTTCATTTAGGTTAGACCATACATTTACATTTTGAGACATACCATGGGGGCTGGGATGAATTTTTGTAATTGAAGCACTTACAGCCACCATTCCAACTTATGGCATCGAATGGGCATTGGTAGCTGTGATGTTAGGTCCAACAATGCACATTGACAGTGTTACATCTCAGATACTCTGGGTATTGAATGTTGTTAGAGTCAGTGAATGACACAGTGGCAAAAGGTGAGCTGTGAGCATGGATAACAATGGAGTTTAGCGACAGTTTTGTGTTGCAACTTCCCAGACTCCACTCCCCCAGGTATTCCTGTCAAGCCCTCAGGATGCAGGATTGCCAAGATCTTCTTCTCTCAGGGAAAGAGTTGTAATGGGGCACTGGGAGGGCCACTGCCCATCTTGTTGGTCTCTATCTGTTTCCTGGAGGCCAGGGAAGGCACCTTGCCCCTCAGGTCATTCCCCCTCTTCCTAATGTCCTCCTATGTGCGAAGGGTGGTGCTTAGAGCATTCCCCCTTTTGACTATCCTTTGCCATAGTTCGATTTTCCTTCTGAGAGGAGTGTGCTGGACTTGGGCTTAATTGTGGCTCTACTCTTATGATTTCATCCACCATGATGCTCAACTCATCCTCTGAAAAACTTGAATTTTTGGTGTGTGACATGACTGAAAATAAAGTGGGTGTCGGACCACCAAACTTGTAATCAGGCCCTTAGTGTTTCTAATAAATAGGACTTATATCTATTTTCTAAGGTTTCAAAAAGTGTTTTGCTTTCTTTATACTTTGTTTAGTTGCTCCAGATGCACAAATATTCAACATCTAGTTTGCATTTGCGTCCACCAGTAGAAGAATACATTTCAAATGCTTGTGATGTTATTGGGAGATTGAGATCAATATTGACCTCTTACATTGAGTGGTACCCATGTGAAGGAAATGACCTTTAGTACGCCCATTTACCTGAACAAAAAAAAAAAATATCTTCCCAAGAAAGAAACCAAGATGTGTCAGAAACTAAGAAAAACAGAACCCTTGTTTATGAGGAGACCAGCCCCCCAAGCGTAGTCAGAGCTGGAACAGGAAGAACCCCAGGATGTTGAAGGAGTGGTGCAGAAATGTGGGAGTCAGATCTGTGAAGATGCTAAAAAGCAAGAATACCCCAGAGTACCCCACTGTGGCTCCAAGGGGCACAGAGACAATCACAGATGATACAGAAGAGGAGGACCAGAAGGGTGATGAGTGTTAAGCTCTATCCCCAAACACCAACCTACCAGGAGATAGGTACCATTTCACCACCCCTTGGTCCAAGGATGGACCATGGACCTGGCAATTGCTGGGATGATCAGGAATCAAAAATCATGCCATCTGTCTTGGGGATTATCTATACATATTTGGGCTTGAGGTACCGGCCCGCCACTAAAAGACACAGAAATGTTAAGTTGGAATAAAGATCAAAATAAAAGGAATGGAGAAGATTGATTGAAATTATACTGAGAAAGACAAATAAAACCTATTGATATCCCCATAGGATAATAAATAAAAAGTTATGGTTGACTTAAAAAAAATATATTAGTTTTTTCTCACATAAAACATCATTGACATGTGAGGTAAGCCAAGTATAATTTGTTACTACACATCTAGTCTGGCTAGATTAATGAAGAAAAGAAGAAGAATATTCTTGTGTCAAAGACTAAATACAGTGACGGTCTCTCTATTTTACCTGTAGTTTGTCCCAGGTCAATGCATGAATAGAATATCCAGTCCAGCAATTTTCTTCACATTCTGTGACTTATAGCCTGGTTTTATTAAAGTTGAAAATGAGCTACCCATTCCAGCATGCAATGAAAATAACCTGGACTGAGTGAGCTATGGGAAATGGGTGACCTGAGAACCCTCAAGCTCTCAAGACAGTAACAGTAAAGGAGGAGAACATAATCACAGTAGACAGGGAGCTAGAGAAGAGTGCTTAAAAGGAATGGAAAACAAAGGGATCACCTGGCTGAAAACAAGTAAACAAACACTTAGGTCCAGATGTAGGAAACTGTTTGCGACCCGCAAATGGCAAAAATTGCCGTTTGCGAGTCACAAACCGGAGTTTCCTATGCAGAAATGCATTTTGCGAGTCGGGACCGACTCTCAAAATGCATTTCCGAATCGCAAATAGGAAGGGGTGTTCCCTTCCTATTTGCGATTCGCAGTGGAATGCAATTCCATTTGCGATCACGTATGCGGTCGCAAATGGAGTCGCAGTTACCATCCACTTGAAGTGGATGGTAACCCACTCGCAAATTGGAAGGGGTCCCCATGGGACCCCTTCCCCTTTGTGAATGGACCACAAAATATTTTTTCAGGGCAGGTAGTGGTCCAAGGGACCACTACCTGCCCTGAAAAAATTCCGAAACTAAAGATTTCTGATTTGTTTTTAAGTGCAGCTCGTTTTCCTTTAAGGAAAACGGGCTACACTTAAAAAAAAAAAATGCTTTATTGATAAGCAGTCACGAACATGGAGGTCTGCTGACTACAGCAGGCCTCCATGTTAGCGAGTGCCCATAGTCGCTATGGGGCCGAAATTTGCGACCCACCTCATTAATATTAATGAGGTGGGTCTTTGCGACCCCATAGCGACTCGCAGACGGTGTCTGAGACACCGTTCTGCATAGCAAATTGCAACTCGCAATTTGCAATATTGCTACATCTGGCCCTAAGAACCTAGAAGCCAAGGCAGTAGAGAAAAAGAGGCAGCAAAATAGAAACAGGGTAAGGTAGTATTAAAGAATGAAAAACAGAACTCGGAAAAAGGTGGATATTTAACAGTAGAACAAAATGTAAGGGTGCACTAAACATTGTTAGCTCAGAAAAAAAGGAAGTACTCCATGACAGTAATAGTTCAAAGAAAAAATATTTTGCTATAGCTCAGAAATAATGAAACGCTGAGAACAAGGATTGGGAATAGAATGGGAATCAGAACTTTGGAAACAGTCCAACAGGACCTGTGCTACAATAACTAATGCTATACTGAAGAACTCAGAGGCTTAAAACAGTTCACTTGACTTTCAAGGGTGGACACGAAGCAGTGAGCAGGACATTTTTGGTAATTAGAGACAGGAAAGGCATGTAGGCTGCCACAAAATCCAGCATGGATCTGGAATTTGAGTTAAAATCAGAAACTTTTCAGGAACACAAATCTTGACAAAAACCCTCTGTGCAATTCAAATAATTATTGAGTGTAGTTGACATTGAGTTGGAAAATCAAGGCCCCAAACCCACCCTGAAATAAGGATTGCGAAAGTGATCTGTGTGAGACCTTCCAGAAGAGAGAATCCCAAAGGAATCCTGTTACAGAAAAAGAGAGGCAAAAATTAGGGACAAAAAGGTAAATTAATAGATAATGGATGTGACAAAAACAAATCAGAGAATGAATGCTTTGCAATGCTTCCTTCACAAGCCCATGCTTCCTTGTGTATGATGCAGAAAGAAAACTATTTCACAAAAATGAGGTCATCACCATTTTGGATTGAGAACTTCAGGTAGCAAATAGAGGAGAAAATAACTATTTTGCATGGGGTAAGGCTAGTGGGTCTAATCGTCCAGTAGAATTGTCTTTCCCTGAAATGAAAGATATATCATAAATAACTACATCTTTGACATCCCTCTTACTTTCACATTAATACAACTGCTTCCTACACCCTGCACTCTTCAACACCCACAGAATACTGTGGGGAACAGTGATGGTCAAGAACACACAAACACCAGCCAGGCAGAGAGATGGAAATCTCCCTCAAAGATCTGGCACAAGAACCAAAGATGTGCTGTCTTCTCCTCATATTACGTGAGGCCAGTGAAACACAGTGTCAGTGAGTCATGCTATTATTTGTAACATTTTGTTGTTGAGTAAATACTTTATAATTAAAACCATAAAGATAACACTTTTTTCCACTGTATCTCTTTATTAGTTTGATTGTAATAAAACAAAGCTACGTGTATAACACAAGACAAAATTACACCTATCCATCCCATACAACATGTACACGTGTTTTTATCTGTATATCATCAATGTAGGAAGACAGGAGTTAGTACTAAACAATACAAAAGCACACCAATAACATCAAAATAAGTAACCAGTTAACTTTTCGAGCCCAGGAAAATGCTCAAGTAGTCTACTGAAGGAAGAAGAAGGAGGAAGGGATCTTATTACAAAGCTGTCTTTGGTCGATTTTGGGAAGATGTATTAGTTCAATGATGTTCACCAACAACAACATCTGCCAACTAGGTCAGCTCCTAGTCTCCAACTGCCACTCTTAGAATTGCCATCCATGGAAACCACGAGCATTCCTAGCATGTGTCACTCTGACAATTAAAGGAACAGCAATTGCATACTTATCTCTATAGCTAAAACACCCCCCATGACCAGAAATGAACAAAAGAGGGAAACATCAACAATAAAAAAAGGGATTGAGCATAAGGGATAAAACAGTAGTTTAAGGGGCTAAAATAGTAGCTCAATGACAAAAAACTTTTTTTTTTAAATCACTTCATATTATAATCTCTGAAGCGAACAGGAACTTTTCTTGACTATTGTTGAAGATGGTTTAGACCAAACCTTTCCTGAAACACATTCTTTGCAGGAACTATCAAGAATGTCTCCAACATCCTTGGATGTTGAACACTTTGTTAACACATCATAATTACTACAATTTGACTCCGCTTTTTCCTTTCCATACTTAACTAATCTAGACATGTTCCATTTTCACTGCTACTACATTCATTTTAATACCAGTTTTGACAAAAGGTCCCCTGAATTCAGTTGCACCCTTTCCCTCCCATCTTGGTTTCTTCACAAGGACTAGGTCTCCCACAGTCCATTTCTTTTCCTTCACTGAATTCTTGTCATCATACCTGCGTTTATGCTTCTGCTGATACCACCTAGGCCAAGCTTTCTTTTCCAATTCATCCAAAACCACTGGCTTTTTGATAGGAAACCACTCAGGATTTAATTTTCAAATAGCTAATCTCCCTCACAGCTGTTTAAGAGGTGATTTTAGGGTAACGTCCTTAGAAACAGTATGGTGTGCCCACCACATATCTGTTAACACTCCTTTAAGGGAAGCTCTAGATTTAATAGCCCTTTGCACATATGCCTTTACCATTCTATTATTTCGCTCTGCTAAGCCATTGGCCTGTGGGCCATACACAGATGTTCTTTGATGTGTTATTCCAAATTCTTTCAGAAACTCCTGCATTTCCAGTGATGTAAACTGCACACCATTATCTGTGACCACATACTTTGGTACTCTCTCGCACACAAACTCATCTTTAAGAAACTCTAAAATTGTCCTGATATTTACTGTGCTCACACACCTGGTTGACACCCATTTAGAGGTATAGTCCACCAACAATATTACAAATCTCTCTGCAGGTGGTAACAATTTAAAAGGGCCCATGATGTCTAGGCCCAACTTGGTCCAGGGATCATCGAGCACAGTACCTGGGGACAGTGGAGCAGCATTGATAATATGAATTTTATCATTGGTGGCACACAAAAAACAATCTTTTACCACCATCTCCACTTTTCAATCTTTCCCTGGCCACCAGTATCTTTCCCTCGCTTTGGCTTTAGTGACGCTTCTCTCAAGAATACCCTCATGACCCAGGTTAATCACTTTTTCTCTCAAACCTGCTGGAGCAATCATTCTGTCCCCTCTTATTAGAGTATTTGGACATAGTGTGAGTTCATCCTTGACAGACCAGAAGGATTTTAATTCCTGATCTAACATCTTAAAATTTGGCTACCCTTTTACCACATAAGTTTTGATGGTAGGAAACAATGTATCTTCATCCATCCCTTCGGTCCATTCATACTTGGAGATGGTAGGTTCATTCACCCAATTCACACCACACAAATCATTTCCTCCTCCGTCACTATCACCTACTAAAGGTGACCTTGGTAGACAATTGCCCGCTTTGTTCATCAAACCAGGAAAATATTTTACTTGAAAGTGAACTCCTCCAAACCCTAACTCCAACGTTGGAGTCTGGGAGACAATCTTTTCCTTTGACTGCAGGGGAAAACTTGAAATAGGGGACAATGATCTATTTTTACGAGGAAACAAATGCCCTACATTAGCCAGAGCATCTCTTTCTATGGATGAGTAGTGTTCCTCTGCCCCTTTCAGTGCTCTTGAGGTAATGCCTCTACTTTCTATTCACCATCACATATTTGGGACAATGCCGCTCCCAACCCTTTAAGAGTAGCATTTGTTTCTAAGATAGTCTTTCTCTTGCTGTAAAAATGTCCCAACGAAGGTATTGTGCTGGTCTCCATCTTGATTGTCTTATATGCTTCTTCAATCCCATTAGACCAATTTAAATGCACTCGCAGTCGCTAATCCGCTTACAAACTTTAGACCCGATTCACAAAGCTAAACTTAGACCAAAAGTCTAAGTTTAGACTTTTGGTCTAAGTTTACCTTTGTGAATTAGGCCCTTTGAGTAGAACTCTGAAAGTCCCAAAAACAATCTCACTTGCTTTTTGCTAGTAGGTGTGGGGGCATTCACTATACTTCCTGCCAGCTCCAATTTAGGTGGAATACCCTCTCAGATGTGACATGACCTAAATATGTGATGGATGTCACTCCGATCCTACATTTTTGTTTTTTCACCCTGAGACCACTCATTGCTATTTTTTTCAGAACCATCCTTAAAACACCATCATGCTCTCTAACATCCTTTCTGTATATAATCTTGAAAAAACAAAACAATGTATACATCCCCAAGCACCATTTTCATAATTCTTTAAAAAAAGACTGCCGCTCGGGTTAACCAGAACGGCATCCTGACGAATTGCTAAGCACCTAGTGGTGTCACAAAAGATGTCAAATGGCTTGAATCTCTGTGCAATTGCAGTTCATGATACGCTGAAGATATATCTAATACACTAAACACTTTAGCATCCTTCAGCATGGTGACAGATTCAGTAATGTTTGGGAATGGTTGGTGGTTCACCCAAATCAATTTATTAAGACTTTGCAAATTCATGCACATCCTAATAGATTTCCCACCATCTTTGGGTACCAAAGCTACTGGCACCAACCATTCGCATGACTCTACCTCTTCAGCATTCCAATTTCTTTTTCATTAACTCTAACATCATTTTTGGGACTTTGCACACATGGCTTTTCATCAATTTTTTAGTATAATGTGATGTTCAAATCCCTTGAGCAATCCCAATTTGTCATTACATACAAATTCCTCAAAAATCTGTTCCACCTCTAAACAATTGTCAATTAACATGACCTAGATCACAAGGACTGTGCGCACTGGGATTTAAAAGAATACCCAAGTCTGTCTGGTGTCTCCAGTCTAAGAGACTATCCCCCCCTTTGGCTAGGTTAGTCTTACCCAGGGTCTGCTTTAGTGGGGGGTGCAACCGGTGCAGTGGCACTGGGTGCTGACCTGGAGTGGAGCACTGACGTGGGATAGAGGGCACTGTGTTTAGCAATAACTTACAATTTAAAAGCACCTGAAGCAGAGTTCCAAGTGCTCCAGCTGTCAGGCAACAATAAAAATTTCACTAGAACTCTTGTGTCGCACAGGGCACCACAAGCGGTAAAGCTGGCCCTGGTTTTACCAATGGTCACTCTGTTCTTAAATATAATTCTTTTGACCACATATCTTATAATATCAATCAATGATCCGCCATAACTAACTTGCTTGATATCTGGTGGTAACAATTGTTCTTTGGCAAAA
This sequence comes from Pleurodeles waltl, assembly GCF_031143425.1. Taxonomy (NCBI): domain Eukaryota; kingdom Metazoa; phylum Chordata; class Amphibia; order Caudata; family Salamandridae; genus Pleurodeles; species Pleurodeles waltl. The sequence goes on along the minus strand of NC_090444.1, from coordinate 1,236,511,213 downwards.
TTTTCATCCCACTCTTTGTTCCCTACCATAGTGAAAGGAGAACTAGAGTCTGCCAATGGAATAAAACATTTCCCACCACTGCCAATTTCACATTCAGGCATGACTATTACTCCTTCATCTAATGCATCACTCTTGTCAATAACACTCAATACCACAGTCCGCAGGTTTTCAGTTAACTTTTCTACCATCCTTTCTCTTTCGGTTGATTTGCGCACCATTGCTTAATGTCCTTTGAGACGAATATCCCCCAGTCAGGTCTGTGTGCTCTCAGAAGGCAAGCCAATGGTTCTATTTCCAGCACAAAAGCTATATTAGAGGGATAGTATCTCTCCTTGTGCCCTATTGTATTTCAAACGGTGTAGATATTGCTATGCAGTGCGCACCCTTGTGGCTCAGTGTAGAGAAGTTGTACCCAGTGGCAAAACCCCAGACCCAATCCCATGCATCTCAAAAAACTCCATCAAATACAGCCAGCCAAACCTATTGAATGATTTCTTGATAACTAGGTAAGCAACCCAATTGTCAGCCTGGTGACGCCTGGACCACTCCATGACTCGTAATTGAAAGCAGAGGTTCAGTAATGTATTCTGACCTGGTATGAAACTGTTTGGATCCTGGTGTACAATGGTCTGGGCTATGGGCAACAAGTGTTTGTGCCAGTACTTTCCTGACTATCTTGTCATCAATGTTTAGTAGTAATAAGGGCCGATATGCCTGCACTGTTAAGGGATCCCTGCCTGGCTTCAGGAGGACCACAATCAATGGCCCCTTCAATAAGACTGGGAGGCATTCCATCGCTCTTGTCTCTTCATACATGAATAGTAGTTTGTCTAATGACAATGTGACCTAAAACTCCTTGGGGAAGCCTATCAAGCCTGAGGGTCTTTTCCCTTTGCCATTTGTGTGGTGGCTATTTGGACCTTTTGAGCCAAAAATGGTTCCTCTAATTCCTCCCTTTGGAGCACATTAAGTTGTAGAAGGGGTTACTGTGTTCATAAAGTTCTGCTCCTCAGGGTCATCGAAAGAGAGGCGTAAAGTATTGTGTATTAAGAGCAGAATACCTCATTAATAACAGATTGTGTGTTGGACTATCTCTCCCTCCTGAGTTTGGATCAAACCTATTGGTACCCTAGGGCTCCCTGAGCACAGTAGCCAGGACAACAGATGCCCCACCTTGTCTCCCTCTGCATGTTGTTTCGTGACCCAGGTGCGATAATGTAGTCCATTCAGTTTACTTAGCAGTGATCGCTACGCCGCCCACCACTGTATCAATTGTTGCATTGCCTGCGCAAGGAGAGAACAGAGAGCTCAAGTGCGCACAGCCTGTCTTCTGTCTCATGGAGCGCTTTGTGCAATGTATGTTGCACCCAATATGTGGTCTTGATACACAGGCCCGACTCACCAACCTGAAGGAATCATACTTGACCACGGTGTCTGACGTAGTGCCCTCATTGTACTCTGTTTCTAGCTACATGTTCTGCTACCACCGACTGGTATACCACATAAGGGAGTGCCTCTCAGCGCAGCTTCCACATGGGAACTAGGGGTAGTGCAGAACCATAGGTGAACGTTATTTTGAGTGGCCAGTGATCCAATAGTGTACAGCCCATATATTCTGCATCTGTCACCCTCCTGGTCATCTCTGTGTTGCAGCAGAAGACGTTTATACAAGTGTGCAGGAATTGGAGACTCGAGTAAAAAGAACATCCCCTACTTTTGGGTTTTAGGGCATGACATTGGCCCTGCACACCTAATGCCCTTTGTGGTAGGAATTTGATCACTCCTATGGATTGTGTCCCCACCAGTGGGAGGGTGGAGCGGTCCCACATTACATCCAGAACACAATTGAAATTGCCCCACCACACAAATGGCACCTGTAGGTTAGCCAAAAGGGCCAAGGAAAGGGTGGAAAAAAATAAGAAGGCCCATGCTGGGAGCATAAAGGGCCACCACCAACAGGGAAGCTGCATCAAGAGTTCCCACAAGAACCACATAAGTGACCTCTGAATAAACTGTCTTGGAGGTAGGAGTGAGTGGAACTTCAGGTGCCACTGAGATAAGCACTCTCCATGGTTAGCACGAGTAAGCCATACCTATTACTAGTCCTCTCCATTGTTTCTGGAGTGTGGATACCTCAGTGTCTGTTAAATGAGTCTTTTGGAGGAGTGCCAACTAGACATAATGGGCCTCATCACAACCTTGGTAACCGCCGTGCGGCCACGCCCATTTTGACATCCCCACTGAGCCGGCGGGCAGTAACAGAGTTTCCGCCCACCGGCCCAGCGGGGATGTCGGACGCAACATGGGAGCCGGCTCCTAATGGAGCCGGCGGTGTTGCGGCCGTGCAACGGGTGCAGCTGCACCTGTCGCGCTTTTCACTGTCTGCTGTGCAGACAGTGAAAAGCAGTGTCGGGCTGTGCCTGGGGGCCCCTGCACTGCCCATGCCAAGTGCATGGGCAGTGCAGGGGCCCCCAGGGGCCCCGCGACTTCCCTTCCTGCCTGCCTTTCCATGGCAGTCTCTACCGTCATGGACAGGCTGGCGGGAAGGGGACTCGTAATCCCCTGGGCAGCGCTGCAAGCAGCACTGACCTGGAGGATTAAAACTGACGGGAAAGCCATGGCGGTAAACCGCCAGTCCTGGCGGTGCGACTGCGGAGCTTCTGCCGCGGTCGTAATAGGCAAGATTGCACCCCCAGGATTGTAATGAAGCCCAATGTCTCCTTAAGTATGGATAGATTCTGCAGCATTTTATATTATTGGCCATGCCCCTCACATTCTAATTTAGGATACTATAGCATGATGTAACAATTCTGTTAGTGTCCGGCATTAACATAAGTGGGTCCTCAGGTGCATCTCCCTACACCTCCCACCTCTCCCACTCCATGCTGGAGAACAGACAATCCCAGCTCTAAACAATAATGAATCCCCAACTGTCCGTCCCAGGTAGTGGCAATGGAATTCTTCCCACCTTATAATCCTTCTGTGTAGTAGAGGGGTGGTATTCAGGATTACATCCACATTATCTCAGCCCCTCTATCAGGGGTCACCCCGTTTACCATGAGTTCATTGTGGATCCCCCATCTGAGGCCCCATTAAAGGCAGACAACTATCAAGCCAAGTGTTTGTGTATCACACCCATCCCAGTTTCAGTGTCCATTTCCACAGTGATGTGGGAGACTGCGAACACAAGGCACCCCTCCTTCCTCATATAAGTTGTTCAGTCAACATGGGTGTCGGTTCCAGGCTGCTCCTTAGAGCATCAACAATGGCATCAATATCCTAAAGGTCTTCAGTGTCTGATTTGTTGCTGTCTCCCTGTGGTATTCCTGTTTCTGAGTTGTGTTGGTGTTCCAGAGCGTCCACCATCTCAGTGTGCTCCCTGGCAGCATGTTCTAAAGTCGGCTTGGTCTACGATCTTTGATAGGATTTAAGCTTTGTCTCTTGCAAAGCCAACCATCATCCATGAATGTCTTCTTCCGGCATCTCATTTTGCTTTGTTTTGAGCCATGTCTAAGCATCCGTTGGGGAAGCCTGACTCGAAGTTGGCTGGAAACATAAGTAAGTAGTAGTGAATGTTCAATAGTTGAAAGTGTGTCTTGACCTTAGAAAGGACTCCTGATGTCACTGAACCTCTTTTGTTTAATTCAGGAAGATGTGTATCAGGCAACTCACAACAGCACGGGGTCCATTATTGTGTGAAGCCTGCATTATATGATCTCTGTCATGATAATTGAGCAGTCATGCCACTATCGGTCGAGGGGGAGCCTGTGGCAGAAGTATGTGACTGGAACACTGTGGGCTCATTCAATAGGGAAGAATCTGGATTGTCTCCTGCTAGCACCATTTATGCTAGCCAGTCCTCTAGATAAAGGTAAATGCTGGGGCCCTCAATTCTCTCAGGGAGGCCCACTATGCAGATTTTATTCCATCAAGAGCTGCCTTCAGCATCATCTTATGTGACTTTCAGTAGTCCATTTCCCCATGGAGTGCCTTGAGTTGTTTGTGCATTTTGTGCACCGAGGGCGCATAGCTGTCTGTAGAAGTCCCAGCTGCAGAGCCATAGATTCTATTTTCGTTCCTATAGTGGAGTTGATGTCACGTATAGCTTGCATAATGGCTTAAAATGTATCTGTGTGCTCCCTATTGATGCTGCTACGTCATAGGATGCATTTTGTTCAAATCTCGTTGCCTCCGAGAGAGTACTGGGATCATTCTGTGGGCCTCCGCCTATGGTGCCTTTGGGCTTACCAATGTTCTCATTCCTGTGTTCTCTACCTACTCTACGAAGTCTGTAAGCGAAGAGTTTGCTATTCCACCATAAACTGGTAAATGGCTTGATAGCACATGGGACTGTGTAGTCACAGCGGGCCTCATGGCATGTCAGTAGTAAGGTGACAAGGGCAGTTTCCTCGAGATAATGTCACAGCAGAGAGAGTAGTGCTAGGTGGATAGTCAACAGCTTAGCTTGGGGTCAAGAAAGTATTCCCTGAGTGGAAACTCCAAAAAGTAGAGCTTACTGCATAGACAGGCTGCTTATTCATGTGGCTAGCACCCCAGCCTTTCAGGTCTGTCCCATGACCACCCCTCCACACACTGGGTCACCTGTAGTATCAGAATTTTCCAATTGCAGGTAATTAAGTGGTTATGGGTCACCCTGTGCTGCACTTGGCAGCCTTGTGCAGAGAGGCTTCTGTGAAGCCAGTTGACAGACAGCATCCCAAGTATCCTTCTGAGAATTTTCCGTGTCAGGAGAAGAGGTAGGGGTATCCCCCATACCTAGTGTCTGGGTCAGGTTCTCAGATCACTTGGGCGTGTGGGATCTTTCGGTGCCCCAGAGGCCAGGGTCAAGTCAGCATTGTCTTTCCTGTAGCTACAGAAGGCCTCTCAGCCCCATCAGAGGATGTTGACAATCCTTGTGGAGCAGTGAGGGCAGCTCCGCCTCCCACCTGTCTGTATCAGCGGGTTGCCTGGCCGCAATTAGGGCCCAGGAGGCCACTGTCTTTAGGCAAGCCTCCTGGTGGGCAAGATCCTCCAGCGTGCTTCAGGCCAGGTGTGGGCCAGGCAGGCAGCCTCTGCTGCACAGTGCCCTGTCAGTCCAGCAATCCTCCCATCTGAAACGCAGAGCAGCGTCAGTGCTTGCAGAGCAGTGTGGGCAGCTCCGTCACCACTTCCCTTGCTTGTGGGTGTTGGCATGGTCCTCTGGCCATGGCTCCAGCTCACCGGCTGCATCCTGTCGGCCAGCCCCGAGGCACTTTCACCCCCACAAGAGCGATCTCACAAGTGTCATGAGAGACTGCACTGGTTTGCCTGGCGATATGCTCATCGCAGCCTGATTTTTGTCTGCCACCATTCTGGTTATCAGGCTCCAGGTTATGCCTGCCCCCTCCCTCCCCCCCCCCATCAAGTGGGGCCTCTGCAGGGAGCTATGGGTGCAAGAGGATGATGTACACGTGTGACCTAAGCAGTGGTCGCTACTGCGCAACTCACTCGGTTTCCATCTTCGGCCCGCCTCTGACTATAAAGATAACACTTGATGGCGCGTCCAGTCTTTATAAATTACTTGTACTTGGACACGCCGGAGGTTGGTGAACCTTTTGACCGAGTTGGGTTCTCCTCATCCAAGAATAGTCGGATCACTCAAATCTATAATCAATAACCATTTATAATCAATAACCAGTACTCAATTAATAATCAAAAAACAAATTAGTTAAACAGAAAATCAGTAATTAGACACACCATGACCTTTCAGTCATGAATAACCACACCTGTTTATTAAAAGTTAATTAGTTTATTTCCCTATAGTAACAAAGCTAATACAATATAAGTAAGTCTCAAAATCAAATGATATACGTATACGAACATTACTAGCTGTCCATAGTGACGGAAGAAACGCAATCTAGGCAAAATCTGGATTATAATGCACTCGGTTATAGCAACGCAAATCACTAATATGAGTAACTGAATTTGACTAATTGCATACATCGGTCAGCATAACAAGATTTCAATTCAACATTGTGCATCAAATGAATACCTCAACTAACCTCTAATTAGCATTGGCATGTGGGGCTTCATGCAAAACGAATTTGGTCAACACAAATTTAGAAAACTTCTGGCTTGGGCTCTGTCAAAATAAGCAGTTGGTACCTAAGAAGGAAAACACAATGCATAATACAATTATCCTTTCATAATTACCAAATACACTCAGCATTCAAGGAAAATCTTCGTCCTTCAGGTACCGGTTCGATCAGCATAGGGCAGATTTCGAATGGGCAAAGTTAAAGCAAATTTCCATGCAGCAGCAAGGAAATTGGGGCAAAAGTTATTGCATGTACAAGACGGGGGCAAAATTAAAGTTAAAGTCTCTAGGGTGAGAATTCTTAAAGTCTCTTTCTCTAGGACAGAGAAAAGGCATCAAAGTGTCATTTAAAATGGCGTCTTGAATCTGGCTTCAAAATGGCATCAAGGAAAATGGCTGACTTCTCTTTGTCCGGTGGGTTTAAGTAAGAAACGTTCCAAATTCTTCAGGGTCTTCCATTGGAGGGTTCTTAGAGTGGCTTCCTTTTGACCAATGAATAGTGTCTTTCTCTTAGTACTCATTTATGCATAAGGTGTCCTTGGAGTTTTGGAACACAAGTAGCAACTAAGTTTGCCAATTATTTCTGTATCAGTGTCTTTATTGTCTGCACCTGCAGAAACTGACCTTGCTTCAAAGGGGATGAAACTTGCCTAGCACGAAACTTTGAGATAAGTGTATTAGTCATTCTACTGGAAAAATACAGCCTTTACGTTTAAAATACGTTTTTGTTAATACAAGTGAAAACCAGCACTTAAATTTGAGACCAGGCAACTAGGCCAAAGCCTCTGCTAAATTTAAGCTAAGCATATAACAGTTTTTAAGAAGAAAATCATAGAATACATTTGCAATTATGACGGATTACTACATTGTCAATTCTTCATGATTAATTAAGCTTGTTTATAATAATGGCGAACCACCTCGTGGGCACATTTTCTCACATACATTATTTTTCTTTGCTAAAATCACACTACCTTATATGATTTTGTTACATGATACATGAATATTTGTTAGTCTTTCTTTTTCTGCTTCATCACACTTACCTCTTTTTTCGTAGGTACGATGTTGCTCCTAGCTGCTGTCAGTGAAGCAAAATTGGCTTCATGAGGACAATACTAAAACCCCAAAGAAAGAAAGAAGCATTAAAAGAATATTAAAGGAAAAAACTTTGGAAAATGTCTGGACTTTTGAACTCGATATAATTAAATATTAAATAACAGTATAAGCATCATAAAGAAAATATTAATTCATCCTATATACCTCTCTTGTCATCCTTTCTTCACAATTATACTTGCAATTGGAGTGTATGATGACGAGGTGTATACAGCACTAAGTACATACCGACAAAGTTGTTTCCGGTATTTGCTGGGTGTGATAAATATGTTACACTCATACTGCCCAGTTATCCTTAACTACATATGGAATTTGCTCCCTTCTGCAGCTCTTCCTCGTCTACCAGAATTGTCAGCATGTTATCAACTCGCAAATACTTGCAGGATCGACCAGCTGAAATGCACTATGGGGAAACTGTGAGGTCTCGCAATAACTGGAAATCTCGAAATTCTGATCCTTGTGCAATCAGAAATCATGGCATAATTATGTGTAGGTGAACGACATTTGTCAAGGAGACAATTCGGTGCTCATTTCATTTTCAAATAGCTGGCACCTCAGATACATGCTAGAGGTGAATCATTAAATAGAGTTTCAGTTATTGTTTGTTGGATAGGAGCATCCAAAGAATTGTGAAGGAAGTACTAAATTCAGGGTAAAATTAACAGACGGAATTCTCTCCCAAATTATCCCTGCTGGGAATCATGTGCTTCCTTCACATTTCAAATGATATTCTGATATCACCTAGCTCTAAATCAAGCCATCATCCATTCCTTCAGGAGAAGATTTCAGGAAGATATGAGACTCTTTAGTTCTTAGTCACATGCACTATAAAAAAACACACACATTATTTCATCACCAAAAATAAAAACAGAACTGAAACATAGCTTGCTACATTTCCATATTTTTCCTCCTTGGAATCATGTTTTCTCACACTGCATTCAGACATACATTTTGATAAATGATACATAATGAAATTCAAAGGTGCCCGCAACAGAAAGCCAAAGAAAGACGTTATTATGGCTTCCTCCCATAAATATTACATAAACACGCATACAAATGTTGTACACATGCACAGAGTAATGAAAAGGTCTCCACGCAGGCAGCACCTAATTACAGAAGGTGAAAGTCATGGATTACAGTAAACGAAATAGTAGCTGTTTCTTCAAAAAAGGCTAGATATTTAAACATGTCCGCATCGAACACGAATGATTCATGAAACCTCTATTTGCTGCTGTGTAATTAGGCATCCATGTTATAAGTAATGCAACAGTCAACATTCAAATCAAGATCAAGCCAAACAGAAAGGCCACACTAGGTAATAGATTCATGAGCACAATACATCATTATCACTCATTCATAAATCTGGGGATAGAGCTACTTATTATTTCCTGCAGTGTTCTCTAATGTACCAAAGTATGTGGTCACGGAGGATGAGGGCATAATGCAAAGAGGCGTCGGTTGAAGACCATGAAATATCAAGACTTTACACATGTATTAAACACATTATCGATATTTGTTACATTTTACTTCAAAAACCAGGCTTGCATGTACACCGGTTAAAAGGCATTTGAATATAATTTCGTAGGTAGCCGGTTTCCCAATCAGTTTGTTGATGCCATTGAGGACAAAGGCATAGTCAAGACCTGTGTTATGTCAGGTATCCTCAATGTCACCAACATATAGCTGTTCTGTTCATGTGTTGTGCTGAGACCTGAAATGTTGTCTGGGTTGAAACTTTCATGTCGCTCTAATAACCACATTGTGCTTCATCTCAATTAGCATCAGTTGCAGACCAGAGAATTTTTTTATCTTCTTCATCATGTTGGAGAATAGTCCACTGGGCAGATGGAGGGTGGTAAAGACTTTTGCTGACTCTATGCTTTCTGCTCCACACTAGAGTCCTAGGATCGTATTAAGAGTTTGGCAGACTGGATACCACGTCAAAAGATGGAGGTTTCAATATTAGAAGTGTTATGGGGTGAACGGATATGCTTTCATGACTCAGAAATTACTATGCAGACTCTTCTTGGCAGTTCCAAAGACTGTATTGTAGGAGGCTGGCTGGCCTGGTACTTATACATTATACCAAGGCCAGTTATCCATTATCAGTGAAATGTAGTCAGTCTCTAGAAGCCAGGCTGTCTAGGGGTAGCTGTACTTGAGCAGCCAAGGCTTATCTAGGAGACATGCAAAGCTCTTGCAATACCACTGTAGTCACACAGTACTCACACATGAAAGAAAATACTCAGGCCCACATTAATACTTTTTTAGCTCCGCATTTGCGCCGCTTTTTGACGGAGAAGCGGTGCAAACTTACAAAATATTTTTTTTTGTAAGTTTTGTAAGTCAAAAAATGATGCAAATGTGGCGCTAAAAAAGTATAAATATGGGCCTAATTGTTACAAAAAATAAAGGTACTTCATCTTTAATGGCACAATGGCAAAAATACCTTCGAGACTATACTCCCTTAGGAGGTAAATAATATATACAGTATATACACTAGGATGCAGAAATAGCTGTAAAAACAGAAAGCAATGCAAATAGTGAAAATCACAATAGGTTGCAATGGGCCTAGGGGGAACAAAAACCACATACTAAAATAGTGGAATGCAAAAGTCAGTTTCCCTCCTAGGCAAGTGTAGTGTGTAGAGGGGCACTGGGAGTGTAAGAAACCACCAAAGGTAAGTAATAGAACCCACCCCCCAGAGCTCCGGAAAACAGGAGTAAATCAAAGTGTGTTTCCTAGAACAGACTAGACATTGTCATAGAAGATTCAGGAAGAACCAGAAGAGACTGCAAGACACAAATGATGGATTCCTGTACCTAAAGACCTGTGGAAGAAGGGGACCAAGTCCAAGAAGCACTGAAGAGTCTAGGGAGAACAGGAGCCCCTGCTAACCGGATGAAGGTGCAAAAGAAGAACCACCAGTGAAAAGACAAAGTCAGTTATGCACCCAACAAGACAGATGCGGGTTCCTGGTTGGTGCAGAAGATGTCCCATGCCGGATGAGGGTTGCAGTCTGGTTTGTGTAGCTGGATTCCGCCAACACACCTTGGCACACGCAAAGCTCACAGTTAGCGGAAAATCGCGCTGCCCGGGACCAGGGGGGACATGGTGGCCTCCACCCACGAGGGGGAGACAAAGGGGGCTCTCAGCAACTCAGAGAGCCCTCAGAAGACCACGCACCACGTACAGGAATCCCACAGCATGTTGACAAAGAAGATGCAAACGGAGGCCCATACAGCACAATACAAAGGGATCCCACGCTGCTGAATGACCACTCAGGAAGCTGTGCATCGCAGGAAGGAGTGCTTGGGGCCAGAGCTGTGCTGTGCATGAAGAACTTCGTGGAAGGTCGCATAAAAGCCTTGGCAACTGCAAATCATGGAGTGGATGGGGGTCCTGTCTTGCGTGGAAAGGCAAGCTCTTACCTCCACCAAAGTTGGACAGCTAGACCTTAGGACCATCAGGACAACTTCAGTCCACCACCCATGTTGCTGAATCCATGCACTTCATCAGGAGAGGGGACCCACGCCACCAGTCATCACTGTAGAGAGGTGACTGCTGAAGCAGGGAAGTGACTCTTTCACTTCAAGGGAGATTCCTTTGGTTCTTCTGGTGCAGGCTGAAGACAGGCAGTCCTCGGTGGATGCACGGCCTGGAAACAGTTGCAGTTGCTGGCAGGAGATGAAGATACAATGTTGCAGAAGTCATCTTTGCTTCTTTGTTGCAGTTTGTAGAGTTCCTGGAGGGTCCAGCCACAGTTCCGTTGGTTGAAGATGAAGTAAAGGATGCAGAGGATTCTTGCTGGAGTCTTGCAGTCCGAATCTGAGGAAACACCCAGAGGAGGGACCCTAAATAGCCCTGAAAGGGGATTGGTCAGCTACACAGGTAAGCACTTATCAGGTCAGGGCTCTGACGTCACCTGCTGGCAGTGGCCACTCAGATGCTCCCAGAGTGCCCTACCACCTCGGAATCCAAGATGGGAAAACCCAGGGTCACTCTGGTGGAGCTCTGGGCACCACCCCTGGGGTGGTGATAGACAGGGGAGTGGTCACTCCCCTTGCCCTTTCCTTTGTCCAGGTTCATGCCAGAGCAGGGACTGGGGGTTCCTGAACTGGTGTAGACTGGATTATGCAAGAAGGCCACCATCTGTGCCCTTCAAAGCATTTCCAGAGGCTCTGGGAGGCTACCTCTCCCTTGCCTGTAACACCTATTTCCAAAGGGAGGGAGTGTAACACCCCTCTTCCAAGTAATGCTTTGTTCTGCCTTCCTGGGCTTGAGCTGCTCAAGCAACAGGAGGGAAGAAACCTGTCTGTGAAGTGGCAGTAGCCGGGGCTGCCTGGAAAACCTCAGAAGGCTGGGATGGCAGAACTTGGGGGTCCACTGTGGAGCCCCCAGAGTTCATGGAATTGTAAAGCTAATACTTGAATCAGTATTGGTGTACAATTCCCAGATGTTAGACACCTTACATGGCCATATTCAGAGTTACCATTGTGAAGCTGGACATAGGTATTGACCTATGTCTAGTGCATGCGTAAAATGGTGTCCCCGCACTCACAAAGTCCGGGAAAATGGTCCTGGATGATGTGGGGGCACCTCTGCTAGTGCAGGGGTGCCCTCGCACACAGCTACTTTGCACCCAGTCTTCAGGGTTGGAAAGCCTGACATATAGGTGACTTGTAAGTGACCTGGTGCAGTGTAAATGGCAGTGAAATGGTGCATGCATGCAAAAGTAATGCTGCAGCCCATAGGGATCCCCTGAAACCCCAATGCCCTGGGTACCTAAGTACCATATACTAGGCACTTATTAGGGTGCACCAGTATGCCAATTTGGGATGAAATACTGGGTTACCAGTATGTAGTGACAAATTTGAGAGGAGAGAGAGCATAAACACTGGGGTCCTGGTTAGCAGGACTCCAGTGACACGGTCAAACACACTGACAACAGGCAGAAATTGGGGATAACATGCCAAAAAGAGGGTACTTTCATACAAAACCCCTCCAAACGAGGGACAATAAGGCTAACCTTGCCCAGATGAGTGTTCATTGTCTAAGTGGAAATATATGGAGAGTCCATCTGCACTGGAGTGGTTACTCTCAGGTCTATGTTCCACTGTAAAGTCCATCCCCTGTAGGGAAATGGACCACATCAACAATTTAGGGTTTTCACCTTTCATTTGTTTTAACCTTCAGAGAAGTTTGCGGTTTGTCTGAACTATAAAGTGAGTCCCTAAAAAGTAGGGTCTTAGCTTCTTCAGGGCCCAGACCACAGCAAATGCCTTCCTCTATATGGCTGACCAAAGCTTTTCTTTAGGGTTCAACCTTCTACTAATAAAAGTAACAGGTTGATCCTGGCCCTCTGAGTTCAGTTGTGATAGCACTGCCCCAACCCCTACCTCTGAAGCATCTGTCTGGAGAATAAACATGAATAATTTGGGCTTTTCAAGGCAGGTGCATTAGACATAGTCTGCTTAAGCTTCTCAGCATCTATCGGACAGCTGGCTGTCCATAATACATTCTTGGGCATTTTCTTGGAAACAAGGTCATTAAGAGGGGCAACAATGGAGCCATAATTCTTAATAAACCTCCTGTACTACTCAGTGAGACCAAGAAAGGCTCTGACCTGGGTCTGAGTAGTAGGGGGGGAACAGTCTAAAATAGTCTGGGTCTTCCCCTGCAGTGGTTCAGTCTGTTCCCCACCAACTAGGTGTCCAAGATAAACCACCTTCCCCTGCCCTATCTGGCACTTTGAAGCATTGATAGTGAGGCTTAACTTTTTCAGGGCCTCCAAAACATTCCATAGGTGGTCCAGGTGGTCATCCCAGGTGCAGCTGAATACAGCAATATCATCTAGACATGCTGCACCGAAAGCTCCCAGACCTTGGAGGACTGTATTCACCAGCCTCTGGAAAGTGGCAGGTGCATTCTTTAAACCAAGGGGTATAACTGTAAATTATGAATGCCCTCCAATGGCAGAGAGTGCAGTTTTAGGGTTTGCATCTTCTGATAGCTTGATCTGCCAATACCCTGAAGTCAAGTCAAAAGTGCTTAGATACTTGGCAGATGCCAGTGTATCTATCAGCTCATCTGCCCTGGGTATGGGGTGAGCATCAGTTTTTGTGACTGTATTGAGCCCTATATAATTTACACAAACCCTCATCTCCCTTTTACCATTCTGAGGATGAGGCTTGGGTACTAGCACCACTGAGCTGGCCAAGGGGCTATCTGAGTGCTCAATCACTCTTAAGTCCAACATTTTCTGAACTTCTAATTCAATGCAGTCCCTGACATGGTCAGGCTGTCTATAAATTGTACTTTTGACAGGTAAACTGTCTCCAGTATCTATGGTGTGTTCACACCAAGTGGTCTGACTAGGTGTCAGAGAAAACAGCTAAGAAAACTGACCAAGGAGATTCTTTCAGTCCTCCTTTCGCTCTTCTATAAGGCAATCTGCAAGGACAAATCCTTCCACTTAGCCATCAGCTGCAGTGTTGGAGAAGAGATTAGGGAGAGGGTCACTCTCTTCTTGCTGTCGCTCATCAGTGGGCATGAGTAGGGTTAAGTCTGCCCTATCATAGTAGGGTTTCAGGCAGTTCACATGAAGTACTCTTAGAGGACTTCTGGGAGCAGCTAGGTCCATTAAATAAGTGACCTCACCCTCTTTCTCCACTATCAGATGTGGGTGACTCCATTTGTCCTGGAGTGCTCTTGGTGCCACAGGCTCCAGTACCCACACCTTCTGTCCTGGGTGGTACTCAGTCAGGACAGCTTTCTGGTCTTGCCATTAGTTTTGCAACTCTTGGTTTGCCTGAAGGTTTTTGGTGGCCTTTTTCATATACTCAGCCATTCTAGATCTTAGGCCAAGTACATTGTCCACAATATCTTGTTTGGGGGGCTTCAAGAGTTGATCCCACCTCTCCTTCACAAGTGCAAGTGGACCCCTAACAGGGTAACCCAAAAGGAGTTCAAATGGGCTGTAGCCCACTCCCTTCTGGGGTACCTCCCTGTAGGAAAAAAGGAGGCATGACAATAGGACATCCCGTCTCCTTCTTAGCTTTTCAGATATCCCATGTGTGAGAAGCTGGCCTGGCTTGTAGTGGGTCCCAGAGGTACTTACACCTTATACCAGGTCCAGTGATCCACCTTAGTTAAATGTAGGCAGTGCCTAGCAGTTTAGGCTGTCTAGGGGTAGCTGTAGCAGAGCAGCCAATGCAGAACTAGGAGACATGCAAAGCTCTTGCAAAACCACTATAGTCACACAGTACTTATACACAATAAAAAACAATACTCAGTGTTACCAAAAATAAAGGTACTTTATTTTAGTGACACAAGGCCAAAAATATCTTAGAGACAATACTCCTTCTGGAGGTAACTATTGTTCACCATATATAAACTAGTAACCAAAATCAGGTAAGTAAATAGTCATAGAATAGTGCAAGCAGTGTTGGAGAAGAGGTCAGGGAGAGGGTCACTTTCTTCCTCCTGCCCTTCATCTGTGGCCATGAGTAGAGTCAAATCTGCCCTATCATAGTAGGGTTTAAGGCGGTTGACATGAAGTACCCTGAGGGGACCTCTGGCAGTGCCAAGGTCTACCAAATAGTTGACCTCACCTTTTTTCTCCAGTATCAGATGTGGGCCACTCCATTTATCCTAGAGTGCTCTTGGTGCCACAGGCTCCAGTACCAACACCTTCTGTCCTGGGTGGTACTCAGTCTGAACAGCCTTCTGGTCATGCCATTATTTTTGCAACTCTTGGCTTGCCTGAAGGTTTTTGCTGGCCTTTTTCAAATACTCAGCCATTCTAGATCTTAGGCCAAGTACCTAGTCTACAGTATCTTGTTTGGGAGGCTTCAAGAGTTGCTCCCACCCCTCCTTCGCAAGTGCAAGTGGACCCCTAACAGGGTGACCCAAAAGGAGTTCAAATGGGCTGTAGCCCACTTCCTTCTGGGGTATCTCCCTGTAGGAAAAAAGGAGGCATAACAATAGGACATCACATCGCCTTCTGAGCTTTTCAGATGGTCCCATGTGTGAGAAGTTGGCCTGGCTTGTAGTGGGTACCAGAGGTACTTACACCTTATACCAGGTCCAGTGATCCACCTTAGTGAAATGTAGGCAGTGTCTAGCAGCTTAGGCTGTCTAGGGGTAGCTGTAGCAGAGCAGCCAAGGCTGAAATAGGATACATGCAAAGCTCATGCAATACCACTATAGTCACACAGTACATATACACAATAAAAAACAATACTCAGTGTTGTAAAAAATAGAGGTACTTTATTTTAGTGACACAAGGCCAAAAATATCTTAGAGGCAATACTCCTTCTGGAGGTAAGTATTGTACACATATATAAACTAGTAACCCAACTCAGGTTCTCAGTCATAGAATAGTGCAAACAGTGAAAAACACAGTAGATTGCAACGGGCCTACTGGCAACACAAACCATATACTAAAATAGTGGAATGTGAAAGTCGGATTCCCCCCCTAGGCAAGTGTAATGGGTAGCGGGGCACTGAGAGTGTAAGAGAACACCAAAGGAAAGGAAAGTACTCCACCCCAGAGCCCAGGAAAACAGGAGTAAAGTATGGCAAGTTTCCTCAGAACACACTACAAATCGTGGTGAAAGATTATGCAAGAGCCAAGCAAGACTGCAAGAAACCAATGATGAATTCCTGGACCTGAAGACCTGTGGAGGGAGGAGACAAAGTCCAGAAGTTGGTGAAGAGTCCAGGAAGAACAGGAGCCACTGCCCACCTGGATGGAGGTGCAAAAGTGGATTCTCCAGATGGAAGAAAAGTACAGAAATGCACCAAAGAAGATAGCTGCGGGTCCCTGCTTGGTGCAAGAGATGTCCCACGTTGAGTCATTGGATGCAGGTTGTCTGCGTCGCTGGATTCTGCCAACTATCCTTGGTTCACGCAAGAACACGTTTTGTGTCAAAGAGGAGCTGCCCAGACCCAGGAGGGACCTGGGGTCTCAACTCAGACTGAGGAGACAGAGGGGGCTCTCAGCAATCCAGATCCCTCAGAAGACCAGGCAGCACCCAGAGGAGTCCCAGGACACAGGGACAAAGGAGTTGCAAAGTGCAGTTGTTGCAGCACTACACAAAGGGATCCCACGCCGTCGGAGAACAATTCAGGAGGTTGAGCATTGCAGGATAGAGTGCTTGGGACCTGAGCTATGCTGTGCATGATGAACTTTTGGAAGAAGTGCACAGAAGCCCAAGGAGCTGCAGAGCACGCGGTGCACATAGGTACTGTCTGGCACGGGGAGGAAAGCCCTTGCATCTACCAAATTTGGACAGCTGGACCTTTGGACAGTCAGGGTCACTTCGGTCCATGACCTGTGTTCCAGGGATCACGCTCTTCGACAGCAGAGGAGCTCCAGAGTACCGTTGGTCATTGCAGAGAGGTGCCTGCTGAAGCAGGGAAGTGACTACGTCACTCCACAGGAGATTCCTTCAGTTCTTCTGGTGCAGGGTGAAGACAGGCAGTCTTCAGAGCATGCACAACCTGGAAACTGTTGCAGTTGCTGGCTGGAGCTGAAGTTGCAGGTCATAGTAGCCTTCCCGGATACTTTGTTTCAGTTACAGCGGTTGCTGGAGCTGTCTGAGATCTGACAGGCAGAAGCTGAAGCAGAGGATGCAGATTAGTCCTGGTGAAGTCTTGCAAACTGAATCTGCGGAAACACCCAGAGGAGAGACCCTAACTATCCCTGAGAGGGGTATTAGCTACCTATCCAGGTATGGACCTATCAAGGCTGGTCTCTGATGTCACCTGCTGGCACTGGCCACTCAGATGCTCCTAGAGGGTCCTTACACCTTGGAATCCAAGATGGCTAACACCAGGGACACTTTGGAGGAGCTCTGGGCACCACCCCCTGGGTGGTGATGTACAGGGGAGTGGTCACTCCCCTTTCCTTTGACCAGTTTCACACCAGAGCAGGGAATGGGGGTAGACTGGATTATGCAAGGAGGGCACCGTTTGTGCCCCTCAAAGCATTTCCAAAGGCTCTGGGAGGATACCCCTCCCATGCCTGTAACACCTATTTTTAAAGGGAGAGGGTGTAACACCGCTGTCCCAAAGGAAATGCTTTGTTCTGCCTTCCTGGGATTGGGCTGCCCAAAAGGGTAGAAGCCTGTCTGTGAGGTGGCAGCATCTGGGGCTGCAGTGGAAACCTCACAGAGCTGGTTTGGCAGTACTGAGGGTCCATGGTGGAGCCCCCAGGGTGCGTGGAATTGCCCCACCCAATACTAGAATCATATTGAGGATACAATTTCCAGTTCCTAGACACCTCACATGGCTATATTCGGGGTTAACATTGTGAAGCTACATATACGTACTGACCAATATGTAGTGCACACTTACAATGGCGTCCCCTCACTCACGAAGTCTGGGAAAAGGGGTCTGGACCATGTGGGGCACCTCTGCTAGTGAAGGGGTGCCCTCGGACACAGGTACTATGCACCTTGCCTTCAGGGTCTGAAGGTTAAATATATAGGTGACTTATAAGTGACCTGGTGGAGTGAAAATGGCTGTGAAATAGTGCTTCCACTATTTTACTCAGGCTGCAATGGCAGTCCTGAAGAAGTGTTTGCATGAGCTCCTTATGGGTGGCAAAAGAAATGCTGCAGCCCATAAGGATCTCCTGAAACCCCAATGCCCTGGGTACCATATGCTAGGGACTTATAAGGGGGTTCCAGTATGCCTATCTGAATTGAAATATGGAGTCACTAAACTATAATGACAAATGTGGTAAACAGAGAGAGCATAAGCACTGGAGTTCTGGTTAGCAGAACTCCAATGACACAGTCAAGCATACTGACAAAACAGTAAATCATGCTGACATGTAGGCCACAAACCATAAGCACTGGGGTCCTGACTAGCAGGATCCCAGTGACACAGTCAAAACACACTGACAATCAGGCAGAAATTGGTTGTAACATGCCAAGAAAGATGATACTTTCCTACAATGTGCTGCAAAGTTCACAGCTGCCTTTGCCTGAAGTGGCGTCAATGCCCCTATTAGGGCCTCACTCTCAGAGTTCTCTATGCATCATAGGACCACCATCTGATTTAAGGAACCATCCCCTACTCCATCCCAGGATACGGGAGTGCACAGTGGTTGTTACATATGCTGAATCTGAGTATATTGTAACTATTTCCCCTGATCCTGACTTAAGGCTGCTATTAATGCTGTCAGTTCTGCTGCCTGCACCGAATAGTGTGTGGGCAGGGGCAATTGTTCTATGACCTGGAGTGTATCCAAGGAGCTGTGTCTCTGATTCCTGACTACCGCTCCCCCTGTGTGTCTAATTCCTGTTTCTTGGTCAATTGCGGAGGAACCGTCCACAAAATAGGCATAGCTGTCTGGTATAGGGTCCTCTATGGTTTGCTTTCATTGAGACGATGTGTTGCACAGTTGTGCTCATCCTCCCTAGGATTTAATACTGGATGGGTGAACAATGTTGTGAGTGGTTTGTCGCCTAGCGGATACTTCTGTGTGAGGACGACTGTCATCACCTGACCATTGTAGTGGCAGAATAGGTAGAACTCTCTGGTGTATTATGTAGTTCCCAGGGAAGGAGCATTTGTTATCTCATCTTTTAGTTTCCAGAAAGTTTCCCTCATTTTTGTGTCCAAATTATCTTATTCTCCCTATCTCTTGCCTGCTTGATGGCCATGAACAAAGGGGCTCAGAGTCAAATGCCCATTGTTTAATGTAGTTACAGGGGCTCAGAAATTTCTGCATTCCTCTGACCGTTTCTAGCTCGGGTATTTGCTGAATGGAGGCTACTCTTTGAGGTGTTACACATCTACCATCTACTGAAAGTAATTGTCCTACATATTGAACTTCTTCCTGGAATACTGAATTATTCCCTTCTCCACTTTGTAGCCACTGTGGACAAGAGTGGTTAGAAGAGATATAGTATCCCTTCAACACTGTTGCTCGGTGGGACTACAAACCAATATGTCATTGACATATTGCAACAGAGTGCTGTCACACTGTAAATTTAACAGATCATTTTTTTGGGCCTGTTGAACATGCTGGGGGATTTGCAATATCCTTGGGGCAAACAAGAGAACAAGTACTGGATCCTGGGATATCAGAACGCTGTCAGATACTGACTATCTGGATGAAGAGGAATGCTAAAGGAGGTATTCTTAGGATCGATAACTGAAAAGTACCTGGCATCAAGTATTGCCCTTAGCTTTCTTAACCGAGTATATGGGGATGTTGCAAGGTGACACTCCAGGGTAAATTACCCCTATTCCAGTAATGCCTGTATAGTGAGGGCAATGCCCCCCTCTGCGTCTTTGGACAAGGTGGAATTGTTTTACTCTGGGTAACATGGCCCCTTCCTTCAATATAATTTGGAATGGTGTGGCAGTGCTGATGAGGCCAACATCATGAGGACCCCTAGTCCACAGAACGTCTGCCACTTGTGACAGATCAGTGTCTTCTACTGAGTCCAAAGCTCTGCTTGGTGTGGGTGTTTTGACATCTAGTACAGTTGTTAGTGGTATGTCATCCTGGAAGCGTATAATCCTTTTCCTGGGGCTGTCATGAAATAACTCTTCATCCAGTATTTCCCTAATCACCTTACCTGGCTGAAGGAAGATGACACGTACCCACAAAGCACCATTATGGTCACTGGCTGTCAAGTTGCTATAGATAGGTGTTAGTTCCAAAGCCTCTATATGCGATATTACTTCATCTTCTGATCGTCGGAGTCCTGCCCTGCCTGCCTAAAAAGGAATCTTTTAGGCAATTGAACCTCCCTTCCCAATAGCTCTGGTATCTCTGCTACGATGGTGTATTCTGCTGCTGTAAATGCCTTCACATCAGCAGGTCATGCTCTAGTCTGGACTCTGCTGGAGGAGTTTACCATTAGTACCATGACTCTGGAACTCCACGCGTGGAGCAAACCATTCTACCGTCTGGCTTAAAAGAAATAGTTGTATTCAATTTTTGCCATCAAGTTTCTGCCTAACCAATTCACTGGGGCAGTTGATGAAAATGGTAAGCAGCCATCAATTTGTCTTTTCTCTTACTTTTGACCCCCCTACCCTATTTCTCACAAACTCACAGGAGTTTGACAGAACATACCCCAATATATATAGATTATTATATTAAGAAAATATTGTAAGGTTCCTCTCTTTTTCTCAGATTTAATGGAGACAGCACAACCTGTCAGTTCTAGTTTGGCTGAACAGCTTGAAAAATGCAAAAAGAAATACACCAAATTATAGTTTATGAGTCACATGCTTACTGAATATTTAAAAGCTGATACTATACCTTCTGGTCTACAGGCCAGGAATATTCCAGGAGTTTTAACAGATGACAAAAACTACAAGCAGAGATTCAGCTATATTGGTACAACCTGTTCAAGGCACTGGATGGTGGTTGGCATTGACACTGCCTTAGAGCACTCCAAAAAATTACTTGCAGAAACTGCAGACCTGGAGAAGCAAATCACTGAATCTAGTATAATTACTGATGCAAGGAATCTACTCGATAAAATTGACGAAACCATTGCAGAATTCACTAGAGTAGAACAAGAGAAGAACTCTAAAGGTTAAGAAAGATATATGTTTTCATACTATTGAGAGATTCTACCCATTCCTTAACAAGGATTTCTATAATAATAGGAACTACAGAAACCCTGACTTTGAACGCCCATGGGGAGGTCTAATAAACAAAAGAACCTGGTCACATTTACGGATTCCTCAGGCAAATCATCTGACAATTCAGACCCAGGTGAGGGAACAGGCTCATCAAATATAACATCTAACCCTAATTTTTTAGAGAGGTAACACCCCAGATCCCCCTGACGAGGGAGAGGCCAATGGTGGTTCAACACACCCGGCGAGCAACAGACGCACCATAAGTCCTATCAGTGGGGACATCAGTAAAAATGTCTGTTAGAAATGGGGTCTCTAGTTGGTAGAATTATACACCCTTGTCCAAGTAGGAACCACAACCCTTGTCAGGGTAAGTCACAACACAATACAAATTATCCTGTGTCCACCCTCTGGTATTTTGGCACTGAGCAGTCAGACTTAAATTAGAAGGCAATGTATTAAGTATTTGTGCAATAAATCACACATTATCACAGTGAAGACACCACAAAAATACACCACACAGATTTCGAAAAATAGATAATACTTATCTGAATAACATAAGGTCAAAACAACAGAGATCCAATAAGCATACGTTGAAATATCACTTTTAAAATGTTTTAAAAAAGTCTCAAAACTTAGAAATCAATAGTTGTTTCTTTGTAACACACAGTACCTGTGATGCATCAAAAATAATGATTCACAGAGACCTCAGAGGAGGAGATCCATTGGAAAATAAGGTGGCGCGTCAGATTTTCCAGCACAGAATAGATGATGCATTGCTTCTTTCCACGCCGCAAGGGTTTGCTTAATTTTTCCAGTGTGCAGTCTTGCTTCCTCAGTGCAATGCAGGGGTAATTTGATGGCCAGGGACAATGTGTTGAAAATCCTTGATGTGCTGGTAGAAGAAGCAGGCGCTGCGTTGATCCAGTAGGTGATGTGTCTAATTTTCCATCACAAGGCAGGCGCTGTGTCGAATTTCCAGTTGGGAAGTCAGTGCTGCGTCGTTTTGGTTGGCGGTGCAGAGATTTCTCAGTGGCGATGCAGGCCTTGCCTCAATTTCGTCAGGCATTGCATCAATTTGCGATGCCCAAGGAGTTTCTTTGAAAAGGTGAAGTCTTTGTTGGCCCTGAGACTTCAGAAACAGAAGGCAAGCTCAATCCAAGCCATTGGAGAGCACTTCGGTGGAAGGCAGAGTCCTTCCAGCAGAGTCGAAGGCCAGCAGGGGAACAGGGCAACAAGCAGGGCAGCAGTCCTTCTCAGCAAAGCAGTCTAGATGTGTCCTTTGGGCAGCAAAGCAATTCCTCTGACAGGGTGCAGGTGAAGGTCCAGAAGTGTCTGATTTGGTGGGGTCAGAAACCCATTTTATATTCCCAAAAATGACTTTGAAGTGGGGGAAACTTCAAAGAATGGTTTGAAGTGCACAATTTCTCAGTTCAGACCAGTTCTGTCTGTCTGGAACCCTTTTGGGGGTTATCAGTCCTTTGTGCGAGGGCAGGCCACTGGCCTTTGAAATATAAGTGTGAGCCCTTCCACCCTTTCTGCCCAGTAAGACCCATTCATTATGCAGATGAATGCAGATGTGACTGAGGTGGTCATTCTGACTTTGGCGGTCTTTACCAAAGACTGCTGTGCAAGCAGCCGCCGAACGACCGCCAGTGCTGGCGGTCTGAAGACGGCCGCATTACGAGTCACCAACACAACTCCACCAAAAATGTTCCCAAAGAACAACACCGTCATCCAAACCACAGTGTGAAGGAGGTGTCTGCACCGCCAGGACCACCATGCCGAGAACATTCCGCCCACCAAACAACGATTCACAAATCTGCACTATGCTTTATTCCATTGGTGGTCCGAACCACTGTGGGAAAAAAGACACCTCCTCCAGAATACTGCACCACATTGGATAATACCATTACCCCACACCTGAGACACATACACACATCTGACCACAGCACTACAAAACACACCCCCACATATACCCAGAACCCTTTGCAACCAGAAACGTTGTGAGAGCGAGGCAAGAGCACACTGAAAGAAGGCACTGCAACTAGATATCACAGGCACTGTGAGAAAGTAGCCTCTTTCTAGCATGGTTACCCCCATTTTTGGCCTGCTTGTCAGTGTTTGTCAGTGGGTTTTTACTGTCTCACAGGGATCCTGCTAGTCAGGACCCCAGTGCTCATAGTTTGTGGTCTACATGTCAGTATGTTTTACTGTTTTGTCAGTATGATTGACTGTGTCACTGGAGTCCTGCTAACCAGAACTCCAGTGCTTATGCTCTCTCTGATTCCAAATGTGTACTTCCATACTGGTAACCCAATATTCCACTCAAAATTGGCATACTGGAACCCCCTTTAATTCCCTAGTATATGGTACCCAGGTACCCAGGGCATTGGGGTTCCTGGAGATCCTTATGGGCTGCAGCATTTCTTTTGCTACCCATAAGGAGCTTATACAAACACTTCTTCAGGACTGCCATTGCAGCCAAAGTGAAACAGTGCAAGCACTATTTCACAGCCATTTTCACTGCACCAGGTAACTTATAAGTCACATATATGTCTAACCTTCAGTTCCTGAAGGCTAGGTGCAAACGTACTGTGTGTGAAGGCACCTCTGCACTAGCAGAGGTGCCCCCACATTGTCCAGGACCAATTTCCCAGACTTCATGAGTGAGGGGATGCCATTATAAGTATGCACTACATATAGGCCAATACATATATGTAGCTTCACAATGGTAACTCCGAATATAGCCATGTGAGGTGTCTAGGATTGAGAACTTGTACCCCCAATTTGATTCTGGTATTGGGGGTGCAATTCCATGCATCCTGGGGGCTCCACCATGGACCCCAATGTACTCCCACACCAGCCTTCTGAGGTTTTCACTGCAGCCCCAGCTGCTGCCACTTCACAGACAGGCTTCTGCCATCCTGGGGTTTGATCAGCTCAATCCCAGGAAGGCAAAACAATGCATTTCCTTTGGAGATGTGTGTTACACCCTCTCCCTTTGGAAACATGTGTTACAGACATGGGAGGGATTTCCTCCCTGAGCCTCTGGATGTGCTTTGAAGGGCATAGATGGTGCCCTCCTTGCATAATCCAGTCTACACCAGTTCAGGGACCCCCAGTCCCTGCTCTGGCACTAAACTGGACAAAGGAAAGGAGAGTGACCACTCCCCTGTCCATCACCACCCCAGGGGTGGTGCCCAGAGCTCATCCAGAGTGTCCCTGGATTCTGCATCTTGTTTTCAGGATGGGCAGGGAACTCTGGGTGCATCTGAGTGGCCAGTGCAAGCAGGTGACGTCAGAGATCCCTCCTGATAGGTCCATTCCTGGTTAGGTGACAAATCCCCCTCAGAGGGCTATTTAGGGTCTCTCCTGTGGGTGTTTACTCAGATTCGGATTGCAAGACTCCAGCAGGGATCCTCTGCATCTTTTACTTCATCTTCTAACTTTGGATCAACAGCAGAACTGCTACAGTAACTCTACAAGTGCAACAAAGTATCCAAGAAGGCTACTGCAAATCTGTAACTTCAGATCCTGCCAGCAACTGCAACTGTTTCCAGGTTGTGCACGCTCCAAGGACTGCCTGTCTTCATCCTGCACCAGAAGAACAGAAGGAATCTCCCGTGGAGTGACAGAGTCACCTCCCTGCTTCAACAGGCACCTCTATGCAGCAACAACTGGTACTCTGGGTTCCCTCTCCTGATGACGAGCGTGGATCCTGGAACACAGGTGGAGGACTAAAGTGACTCTGACTGTCCAAAGGTCCAGCTGTCTAAATTTGGTGGAGGTAAGAGCTTGCCTCCCCATGCCAGACAGTACCCCTGTGCTCCGTGTGTTTTGCAGCTCCTAGGGCTTCTGTGCGCTTATCTAAGAAATCCTTCATGCACAGCGAAGCCCAGGACCCCAGCACTCTATCCTGTGACGTTGAGCTCCCTGAGATGCTGAGAGACCCCTCTTTCTCCCTCTCCTGGGTAGAGTTGACCTGGTCAGCGCTCTTTTTTTTGCGAAATGCGAGTTTTCCATTTATCAATGCTTGTTGGCAGAATCCCGTGACGCAAACCAGACTACATTCATCCATCTGGCGTGGGACATCTTCTGCATCAACCAGGAACCCTCATCTATCTTCTTTGGTGCAATACTGACTTTGTCTTCTCACCGGTGGTTCCTCTTTTGCACCTTCATCCGGGTTAGCAGGGGCTCCTGTTCTCCCTGACCTCTTCAGTGCTTCTTGGACTTGGTCCCCTTCTTCCTCAGGTCTTCAGGTCCAGGAATCCCTCATTGGTGTCTTGCAGTCTCTTCTGGTTCTTGCACTGCCTTCTACCACGGCTTCTAGTGTGTTTTAGGAAACTTGCTGTGTTTTACTCCTGCTTTCCTGGGCTCTGAGGCGGGGTATTTTATTTTCCTTTGCTTTTTCTTACACTCCCAGCACTCCTCTACATACTACACTTGCCTTGGTGGGAAACCTACTTTCACATCCCACTATTTTGGTATATGGTTTGTCTTCCCCCTAGGCCCATTGCAACCTATTCTGATTTTCACTACTTGCACTATTTTCTGACTGTTTACTTACCTGATTTTGGTTACTAGCGTATATTTTATGTGTTTTACTTACCTCCTAAGGGAGTATAGCATCTAAGATATTTTCGGCCTTGTGTCACTAAAATAAAGTACCTTTTGTTTTGGTAACACTGAGTATTGTCTTTCTTGTGTGTAAGTACTGCGTGACTACAGTGGTTTTGCAAGTGCTTTGAATGTCTCCTAGTTCAGCCTTGGCTGCTCTGCCTACCTCTAGACAGCCTGGCTTCTAGACACTGACTACATTTCACTAATAAGGGATAACTGGACCTGGTATAAGGTGTAAGTACTTGTGGTCCTCACTACAAACCAGGCCAGCCTCCTACAGGCACCATCACACTTAACATGCATCGTACAACACACCACTGCACACAAACACCACAAATCACACGCACATACCATTACCCAAACTCACACCAACAGCACACCCAGCATCCCTGCACAACACCCCCCTAGTCACAACACAACCAACATGGCACTACAAAAAAACAGATTTTCAGACGAGGAGCTGAGGGTAATGGTTGACGAAATCATCAGAGTGGAGACGCAACTGTTTGGAGCACATGTCCAGCACACATCCATTGCCCGGAAAAACGACTTATGGCAGAGGATAGTCATCAGGGTTAACGCTGTGGGGAACCACTCACACACAAGGGAGGACATTAGGAAGAGGTGGAACAACCTACGGGGGAAGGAACAGGCCATGGCTTCCCGGCACCAAATCGCCATCATGAGGACTGGTGGTGGGCCCCCACAGCCTCCCCCAGAATTGTCAAATGTGGGAGGAGACGGTCTTGGCTGACAGGAATAACTAGTGGACTGTGCACTGGTAAGTCAACTATACACCCCAGCCAACATGTCCCCATGCACAGCATGTACCCCCACCACCCTCTCATCCCCCGCAACAGCCTAACGTGCACAAACCCACAATGGACCCAATACCCACCCTTGCATGCCACAGCTCCCTACTGACACCATTCGCTCACAGGCCCACCTAGTGCATGGATACCCTACACTTCAGCAAGTACTACAACTACCACAATGCAACACTCCGTACCCTTGCATGACTGCTACATCCACTTCACATCTCTGCACATCAGTACATGGCAATGACAGTAGCAAGACAAATAATAACTAATCCCCAAAATAGGCCCATTGCAACATTCCACTGATGGAAACACAAGCAGTGGTCTAGTAACTGTCAATGCCATCACTGCCCTGCAAATCCAGTCATTGATGGCATACAACCATGTTTATCACTTCTACAATACCATCACGTAGCACAATACCTCTCATTCCACAGGTCTCCCAAGAACTGTCACACAGCAGAGGAGGCCAAGGATAGAATGCCCAAGCCTGGAAGCAGGTCCAGTATTGGAAGACTCCCCTGGATGTCTGGATATGGACGACAAACATGGCCCATCAGACATGAGTTGTCAGTCCACCACCACGAGCCTCACCCTGCCCACAACTGAAAAAAACTCCCCTGCGGCATCCATTGCACAGCAGAGCCCACATTCCCAAATCTGTGTCCCAAGGTCACATCAATCATCAGTGTGCCCTGCAGGGCAGGGGCAGGAGTGAACAGTGCAAACTAAAGACACTGACGGTCCTGGTGTCAGTGGGTGGGGGCACACTGGACCAGGGGCACAGGCACAAGGGGCAAGGGCCAGTGGGAGGGCTATTGTGGGCCAAGGGACAAGGCAAGTACAGGACTGGCCAAGAGGCCGGCTCCAGAGTCCTGGGAGCCTACCAGCAATCCCAGGACAAGATGGGCCAGATACTGACTACCTTGCAGGACATCCAAAGGCTGCAGGGAGAATACCACCAGGAGACCATGCAGCAGTGGCAGGCACTCAATGCCACCATGGTCTCCATATTAGGGGAGTTCGAGGAACTGAACAATATCCTGCGGACATCCTCTACCCAACATCAGGCCCCATCCAGTAGTCAGTCAACACCACTGCCCTCAACATCAGCACCTGCTACTGGAATGGAGGCCCAGCAGGAAGACCCACAGGCCACCATCACCCCTACCCCTGCAGCTGAGGGACCCCCTGTAAAAGAGGACGCCCATCCAGACATCCTGTAGGACCTGAGGCAAAGACCAATCCCCCCCACCAGGAAGTGATCTCTCTTCTGAACTGTCATCCTTGGGTGCCACTGTTACACCCAGTTGGCTGTCCAATACCAAGTTCACATCATTCCGAGGCAAATGGATACAGGACCTGTGAAAAACACAGCAGTACCACCCAATCTGATGTTCACTTAGGCCATTACCACACACCTCTGGACTGTGATGTTATACACTAAATAAACACAAATTATCACAAGTAATGGTGCACATCTCTTCATTGTTTGTATTGACAATTCTGTTTACAAACAACAAATATGTACATATGTTGGTACCACAATAATGTTTAAGTGACAGGTGTAGTGGGATACTGCAGCCGGTGAGTAAGTTCATCCATAGTATAGTAACATCCAGTGTCAACGATGCCACAGGCAATTCAGTAATCAGTTTCCAGACAGAGATGTGACCTGAAGAGGGAAAATTACATGGAATTAGGCACAATGTTGTAAGGTATGTAATTCACAGTTATACATCCACAGCAGTTGAACACAAACAGGATGGGATGACTGCCCCAGCAGTAATGATACCACATATGTAAGGGCCTGCATTGTCACTCACATGTGTAGGACAGCAAAGATGTCACATCGGTAACATCTTCTTCTGTTCACCTCCCTGAGTAGTCAGGTACAGGTAGTTGCCACACAGCAGCTGGCAATGGAGCATGACATGCCTACATAGCAGGACCAGACTGATAAGCCCCCTTACGTTTACTCAGATAGGCAAACTGAGGACTCACAACCTTTGGTAGAACCATAAGGATGTTCCGTAATGGAACGAGCATTCCACACATACAGATCACACATACCTATTCATCATTGAAAGTAGTGACGAATCAGGTCAATCATGTTGTCATGTACCTCACCCTCGTCTGCCTCCTCCTCAGCATCAGAGTCAACAGCCCCAAACACTGCTGCAGCATCAATGTCCCCCTGCTCCAACAGTGGGATGTGTCTTCTGAGGGCCAGATTATGGAGCATGCAGCATGCAACAAAGATCTTGCAGACGTTCCCTTGTCAGTATTGTAGGGCACCACCGGACACATGGAGTCAATGAAATCTAGCTTTCAAGAGACCGAAAGTCCTCTCAATCACTCGCCTCATCCGGCCATGTGCCTCATTGTACCTGTTCTCCCCTCCTGTAGTTTGACGACTAACAGGTGTTGGGAGCCAGGGCAGGTTGGGGTACCTGGAGTCACCTGTGTAGAAAAGAGGACATTAATATAGGTAACAATGCTAGGCAGAGTGCAGACTGTGTAGGGATGGCTACAAGTGTCTGACATGGAGAGCAGTACACATACCTATGAGCCAGGCCCTGTCGCCCTGTAGCTGTGGCATCAATGCAGGGACACTGCTGTTCCTCAGGACGTAGGACCAATGTACTGTCCAAGGAAGTTTGCGTTTACATGTGTTATGTACTCGTCTGCAAGACACACCACATGTACATTGAGCGAATATGTACTTTTCCAGTTTCTGTAGACCTGTTTACTGGCCCTCGAAGATACCAAGGCGATGTGAGTCCCATCAATGACCCCTATTACTTGTGGGACATTTGATATATTGTAGAAGGCTGCTTTAACAGTGGCCAATTCTGCACCTTGTGGGAACCTAATGTACCTATGTGCATGCTTGAGTAGGGCATCCAGCACATCCTACAACAACTTAATGAACTGGGGCTGTGACATCCCTGCAGCCAGTCCCACAGTAACCTGAAAAGAGCCAATCACCAGAAAATGCAGGACTGACAACACCTGGACTGTAGGAGGGATGGCATAAGGATTTCTCAAAGCCTCCAGGAGGTCTGGCTTCAACTGGGCGACCAGTTCCCTATTGCAGAAACGGTTCAGTGGATAGATCAGGATGATGTGGCGCTCTTCCATGGTTTCAAGTTCTACGAGTGGCCAGTAAACTGGTACATTCTTTATCATTCCATTTTGTTGATATGTGGGCCGGGGTCAAACAACAATCTGGAACCCTCTCACAATGTTGTGCATCAAGCATGACATGCGACAATCACGAAGTATTGTTCATGTAAGTTGGCTGTCATTTTGTGGGAAGAACATTACTCCACACTCCATTCCTAATAAGACAAGGCCACATAATCCCAGTGACATTGGATGTATACAGGACATGTAAACATACACCTTCCATGTTTTCCACCATGCGGATTGTAAATACTGACAAATGTAGTGACAAGTGTGGTGATGTCACCAGACACTCTCTACATATGTGATTATCAACAAAGTGTAACCTAAATGAATCAGTTTGTGACGATATGCAGGTAATGACGCAGTGTGAACCTAGGACAGTCATATTAGATATTAAAATGGCATGCATTGGACAGATGAAAGTGACCTCATTCTGCAGGCAGCAGTTGTCATATCGGAAGGTGGTCGGAACCGCCATGCAACTCCTCGTTGGGTAACATTGACGTCTATGGGAGTCTGGGACCAATGACGATCACCGCTGGCGGTGATGGTCATGACCGCTGTTGTAACCGACAGTTTGTGTGGGCCATCTCACTTGACTCCAGGCATTCGGGAAAGGAAGACCTACACTTTCTGCTGCGTGCTGAATCTTGGAGCAACAATGGCACGCACTGCAGAGGATACAGCCCCAGCCTTCACAAGTGAGGAGCTGGAGAAACTGGTGGAAGGGGTCTTACCCCTGCATGGGCAGTTGTACGGTGCTCCAAGGCAACAGGTCAGTACCACATCCTTTGTCCCACGTGTCGGGTGGTGTTTGATGATGAATGTGTGTGCACATTGACATGTTATGACTGATTTGGGGTTTTGCATGCACATGATTTGTGTGGAAGATTGGCACTGTGCCTGGTCTGTGTATGTTGTGTGTCACCAAAGATTGCAGCTGTATTGGCGTAATTTACATCATGTCCCCCATTTTCGGAATGTGTCCCATGCAGGTCAGTGCCCACCATAAAAAAAGAAAGTTCAGACACTGAGGGTCCATAGCTGATGGAGCACCCACTAGAGGAAGCGATGGGAGGACCTGAGACACTTTGCCCGAAAGACCGCAGAGGCTCATCTGGGGACGGCCTCCCACTGTAGAAGGGATGCCCATCGGACCCTGGCTCCCGCTAATGTCCTGCATACTGGCGGTGGCCTACCTGGAGTTGGATGGGCGCTTGAGGGCAGCACAGCAGCCACAAGGGGGTAAGTATAAACTGTTAGGTGACTTCTGCATGGTTGTGTGCTGTGACCCTCACTGGACTTGGGTTTTACATGGTCAGATGAGATTCAGGGAGTGTACAGTCCTGGTTGTCACACTAATCATGTAGGAATGTGACATGTTAGCCATGTAGAGCCATGCAGGAACAGAAGTGGTGGTACTGTTACACACATTGAACTGTAGATATGGGTCACTCTAATGTTCTGTCATGTCACTGGCTGCATCTTCCATCTATGCGTGAACTGTAGTAGTACAAGGTGATCGTAATGGCACTGTATTTGGGTAATGACAGGTATGTTTTGTTAACATTGTAATTTCTTCAATTGTAACAACAATGGACATCTGTAGCACATGTACTCTACACATTCCTGTCAGTTAGTTTGTGTGCACAGTTACTCTGAGCTCAGATTTATTTCATCCTGCAATGGATGACATGTGATTGGGTATGTTCTTGGGCTGAATTCTTGGATCAGTCATTTAGCCTGTTGACAGCCATGTAGTTGTTTTCAATCAGGTGTGTAGACTGTAGGGTTGATGTGATCGCTGATAAGTTTGGGCATCGCTTGCATGCCTCTATTGTTATTGATTGCAAAATGGTCTTTGTTTACCTGGCAGGGGCTATGTTATTTATTGTTTGTATGTGAAGTGGATGTGTGAGTTGTCACCATTTCCTCCCTTTTTGTTTCGCCACCTTCTCTCTCCACCTCTATCTATGTGTGTATTAGCATCATCTGGCGAATAAGGAAGGGCACCGGCGAGTTGGGATGCAGCATGACACGGGACCCAGCAGGCTGGCACCAACGAAGCCGAGGGGACCAGTGGGACGGAGGACGAGGGGAGCACCATGAGGAGACTTGAGCACCCACCATCTTGGATTTAGATTCCTCCTCCGATGGTGGCTCCCTGGCGGTGGCGGACCCATCTGGGACCACCCCAGCACCATCCTCGTCCGCCACCCCCTTTACCAGCACCGCCCTCCCTGTAGCTCCCCACCTAGTTGCCCGTGCCCGCTCACCCAGTAGGTTGGGCATCTCCTTTACCGCAGGCACCTCTGCCGCTTCCCCAGTCAGCCCTGCTGCCCTCAATGAGGAGGGTATTGACCTCCTGAGGTCTATTTCTGTGGGGCAGACAACCACTGTGAATGCCATCCATTGGACTTGTATCCCAGGTGCAGCAGTCCGGTACGTTCCTGGAAGGCATTCAAGGTGCCTTGTCTGGCCTACAGAGATCGCCTCCTCATTGATAGCAGCCAGTGTCCCTTCATCTTCCATCCCCCCTCCAGCTACCTGTTCCCAATGCACAACCCCTCTCCCTACACCCATCCAGGGCACACATACAGACCAGCATACACCCACTACAACAGACAAGGGGCGCAAAGACAGACATAAGCATCACAAACGAACCCACAGGCATGCACACACAACACACATCTGCAAACCCAACAGACACTTCCTCCACCACCTCCTCCCTTACAGTCACATCTCCACTCACACATGCTAGCACTGCATCTTCACACACTTGCCCTGCTAGCATTACTGTCATACCTTCAATCACCACAACAGCAGACTCACAGATACCCACCCCACACACGACATCCACACTCACCAAAACTACCTTCTC
Source organism: Pleurodeles waltl (assembly GCF_031143425.1). Taxonomy (NCBI): domain Eukaryota; kingdom Metazoa; phylum Chordata; class Amphibia; order Caudata; family Salamandridae; genus Pleurodeles; species Pleurodeles waltl. The sequence continues at coordinate 1,236,478,889 of NC_090444.1, read as the reverse complement.
TGCCACCTGCAGCACATTCACCTCACTTGCACACATGACCCCTGCATTCACTCACATATCTCCCATTCCCTCTCCCTGCATGTCTACCCTCTCCTCCCAATGAATGCACACGCACCCACTCACCCACCCAACATTTACCCACCACAGACATGCACACATTGCACACACCAGCATCCACGTACAGCGCACCAACATGTCAGACGAGCACTCCCTCTGACTCCACTCCCAACCCTTAATCATGCGATCGCCCCATGTACCTAAAAAAGTCTTCCTTGCGCCCTTGACCTCTTCCCTACTCCCTTCCCACCCCATGTTGCCCGTAAACATCTTGTCCCCCTGCCCCTCCCAGGCCCTTCCACCTCCCATTCCTCGGGTGCCCCCTCTGTTTTTTTTCCTGCTCCTCCACCCAGTAAGAAATCTACCCCTCCCAGAACTAAAGTCCCCCCTTCCAAGCCCAAACCGAGACTTGCCCCTTCCAAATCAAAGCCACCGCCACCCCCACCATCCCCAAACCCATGAGGTGCCTGCCTGTCCCATTGATGCCTCTATGTCGTGGAGGCCTATTTGCTGTCAGGAGACAAGTTGGGCCCATGATATATAGACAATGTGTCCTGCATTTCGGGACATTGGCCTTGCCATTTGGCACATTTTGTTTATAGTTATTTTTTATATTTTGTTTATAAATACATCTGGGCACATTGCTGTGCTTGGCAAGTTGAGATGCTTGTGCTGGTTTCCTTCTACATGGTGGTGTGACATCTGTGTGCATGGTGTGTGTATGAGTGGAACATGTGTTGGGTAGATATGTTGTGCCATGTGCTTGTTGTTATGTTTCTGACTGCTTCTTGTGGGATTGTATGGGGTGTTGTGTGCATCTGTGTGTATGGTGCTGCTTCTGTGGATGTCCTTGTATGTTTGTTGTACGTAATGTGTCACCTGTGTCATTGTTTGGATGTGTATTTGTGCTATTGATTGTGTGTCATTGCTACATACAGTTTATGGTATGTGTGTATGTGTGGTATTGCACAACGTGCCTGTCTATGCCTGAGTTAAGGTGTTTGTGGTCTAGTTGTGTCTAGTTGTCATTGTGTGGTTATGGGGTGTGTTGGTGGTGTTTGTGTGCGTTGTGTTGTATGTTTGGCACGTGTCTACTTGGCTTTGTGTGTGTATTGGGTACTTGGCTTTGACATACTTTATGTGTGCCTGTGTGCGGCCTTCACTCTCTGTGCGGGTAATGTGTGTTATGTGTGGGAGTATATCACTGCCATTTCCTCCACTCTGTGCTAGGTGTACTTACGGTTGTCATCTTCATCGTTGTCGCTGGCCCTGAAGTTGTATGGTGGCAGTTTGTGTGCCATGGCGGCCGCGTCTCTGTGCCAGGAGGTGGGTGTCTCCTTTTGTACTTTCTGTTTCCGCCAGGTTTTTTGTCACGGCCAGCCCACCCCGGATATCCTGGTGGTGTAGTGACTCGGAATGTAGTAAGCAGGACATTGTTTCTGCCAGTGTGAAGTTGCCTACCCCTGCCAGATGCTGCTCATCGGGGGTTGCGCTACTGACGGTAAGTTGACTGTGTTGTGTTGGATTCATCGCCTTACTCATTTTGTGGTGGTCTGCACTGCCACTCTGGCGGTGGTCACAACACCGCCAAACTCAAAATGACCACCTGAATATCCAGTGTTTCTGGTTGTCTGGCTGGAATGCACAAGGAGAGCTGTCAACCAGGACATACAAGATGTGGACTGGAGACAGGCTGTAAGGTACAGAGTGTAGAGAAATGCCCACTTTCTAAAAGTGGCTTTTCTAAAATAGTAATATTAAATCCAACTTCACCAGTAACCAGGATTTTCTATTATCATTCTGGCAATACCAAACAAGACATGTCTACATCTTCCAGATCCGAATCTACCTCTTAAGAGTATATGAGGGCAGTTTTAATGTTAGTCTAAGACAGGAGCATGCCTTGCAGTAGTAGAAAACTAATTTATGAGTTTTTCACTACAAGGACATGTAAAACACATAAGTACATGTCCTGCCTTTACCTACATAGCACCCTGCCTTATAGGTTCCCCAGGGCCTGCTTTAGGGGTGACGCATATGTAAAAAAAGGGGAGTTTAAGGTTTGGCAAGTATTCTTAAATGCCAAGTCGAAGTGGCAGCGAAACTTCACACACCGGCCTTGCAATGGCAGGCCTGAGACATAGTTAAGGGGCTACTTATATGGGTGGCACAATCAGTGCTGCAGGCCCACTAGTAACATTTAATTTACAGGCCCTGGGAACATGTAGTACACTTTACTAGGGACTTACAGGCAAATTAAATATGCCAATTGTGTAGGAACCAATGTTACCGTGTTTAGGGGAGAGAGCATATCCACTGGACAGAAGTGGTAAAGTGCACAGAGTTCTAAATCCAGCAAAAACAGAGTCAGAAAAATGAAGGGAGGCAGGCAAACAGTTGGGGGAAGACCACCCTAAAGCTCTCAGGTCTAACAATGTCCAATTCTATTAATACCACCAGTAATGATACCAGGAGTGATGGAAATATAGCACAGACTGTCCCCATTTTCAATCTCTCATCACACATCCTTTCACAGACAGAGATATCATTGCTAAGCAGAGACGTATCATTTGTAGCCACAGTACGTCCCCTTTTTCTAGATTTACAAACATACATCTATGGACTTTTTGTAAAATTAGGTTGCATGCCTATTCTTTGGAGACTCCTTTCCCTTCTACAAGTGCACATATCAACCTTTGTCCATCATTTACTTTGTCACCTCCAAATACTTCTATGCCTCCGGAGGTACATGCCTTTGAAAAACAGGGACTTAGCGATATTGGCAATCTCGAACAACAAAGGACCTTCTTCCTATATAACATACTCGTCTCTGAGAAACATGCCCTAGCTGGACTTAAATCGAACTATTCTTTGGTTACTAAGCCAGCAGACAAAGGTGGTGGAATTGTTATACAAGACACTCAGCAATACAAAAATGAAACTATGAGACTCATTTCTAAAAATGAACATTACTTAAAGCTAGCTACTGATCCCACCAAAGAACTCCAAATCAAGATCTCTACTATAACTAAAAGTGGCCTTGATTCAGGATTTATTAGTAAGAATGAGCACCTATTTTTGAACACAAAAAACCCCAGGACAATGGTAATTTATACAATGCCTAAAAATACATAAAAATCCAACAACTCCACCAGGAAGACCAGTCATCTCCGGGCACGGGTCTATTTTGGAACCCATTGGCCAATATATTATTTTCTTCATTAAGGACTTTGTGCCTACTACACAATGTTACGCTAGAGACAGCATGCCCTTGATTACCCAAATTGAAAACACGACCTTTAATTGTAATACATGCCTTCTCTGCACATTGGACAAGGAATCCCTACATACGAATATCCCTCAGGCAGAGGGGATTGAGATAATTCACCAAACCCTTAAGATGCATACAGGGACTCACACAGTTCCTACTGATTTCATTCTTGCGCTACTGCATTTGACCGTCACAAGATATTTCTTCCAATTTTATGGCCTTTTCTACTAGTAGACAAAGGATAATCTATGAATGCAGTTTAAGCCCCTAACTTTGCTATACTGTTCATTAATAATTTGGAGACTACTACCATCCTGATGGACACTAATATATTTAACAACAGAAAGGTGACCTGGAAGAGATATATTCATGACATTTTCCTTATCTGGAGATGGAGTACGGTTGCACTCATCTCATTTGTGTCCTGGCTTAACAGTAATTGTAAAGGCCGCAAATTCACTTTTCAATACAGTAGAGAGGAGATCCCTCTCCTAGACCCAATGATCAGAACACACAATGATACATTATACACAACACTATACTGTAAGCAGACAGGAAGGCGCACTCTTCTAGCCTACTCCAGTCACCATCCCACGGCACTACGTGTCTCCCTTCCATACTCCCAATTCTCAGAATTGGAGGAAAATGTTTTTTGAGCAAGATTTCTTCAGGAAAGCAGAAACTCTAAAAACGAAATTGCTAGTGAGAGGGTACCCACTCAAACTGATTACTAGATCCATTAAGAGAGTTTGATACAGCCCAAGAGAGCCACTGTTGATTCCTAGAATAAGAGACGATTCAGGCAAGATGATGTGTGTGACCATTTTCTCACCAATTTCTAACCAAGTTAAGAAAGCCATTTCACGCCACTTGAATGTTGTTAATGCAGTTTATTTAACCATGAAATGCCCCATATTTGCTTCCTGCAAAAATAAGAACATTAAGGACCATCTAGGGAGAGCATGCCTACCCTTCACCAACACAACTCACACTTTGCATGAGATGTAGAGTATGGCCCCTTTGCTGGGCCACAGAAAAAGCAGCAATTGCAGTGTGTATGTGAGTTCACAATTGAGACAAAGAGATGTGTGTATAAAAATGTAAAAACAACTCTTTCTCATTTCACCAATTGTAAAACTGCAAATGTAATCTATGCAATTTTCTGCCCCTACAGCCTTGTTTATGCGGGGCAAGCATCACAGAAAGTGAGAATTAGAATATGCCAGCATAGAAGCCAACTGTGATGCAAACTGGTATGCGCACCTTTGGTGGAACATTTTGAAACATTGGACCACAGCGTAAATGACTTGCTAAAATTGATGTAGTAAAAATGCCAGAACGTGGAGGTGACTTTGCAGCGGTTCTCAACAAAGAGGAACTGAAATGGATCCTGAAAACAGACAGTCTACACAGTGGCCTCAACCAGCTCGAGGACTGGGCCTCTCTCACTTGAATTGACTCTAAGACTGTTACATTATATCTGAAATACTGTGTACCTCTCTATTAGCCTCATTACAAGTTTGTCAGTCCCACCACAGGATTTACAAACTTTCAGAGAGGATGCCACCGCCATACCAATTATGTTCGAGTGTATTACAATGTTCCCGCCGGGCTGACCAGCAGAAAGAGTGTTGGGATATTGGCTGCGGCTCCCTTAAGGGAGCTGAGGCCAATAGCCTAACACCCCAGCACACTCGGAATGCATAAAGCTGACAGTGCACATTCCAATGGTGCTGGGCAGGGGGGCCCTGCACTGCCCACAGCATGGTCCTTTCCGCCAGTCTTTTCAAAGCAGGCTCCCACCATGAAAAAGCTGGCAGAAAGAGGGGTTGTAATCAACCACAAGGTGCTGAGTTCTGCACCAGCATGGCTGATTGCAAGCCTGACTGCCGTCATGCCATCGGGAACCTTGTTCCTGGCCTGGATGGCAGTCCTTTGGTGGTCCATCCACCATCCACCAAAGTCATTATTTGGCAGTCGGACCGCCAAAGCTGTGGCGGTCAGACCGCCACTGCAAGTTTGGTGATCTCATGACCACCAAACTCATAATGAGGTCCTATGTCTTGAAAAGAGATCCCAGTTTGGTGTACTGTTAACACTTAAGGGAGTGACATATTTAATAATATACTTTTTACTCATATGCATGTCTCATTGCAAGAACTCCACCCGCACATTCACCATCTAGTTATGCTGGATACATGTAAAGGCATAATTAGTTTATTATTATGACTTGTCAATCTTCTTAGTACTTCGGCCCTCTACTGGTTAGCTATGAACTCATTGTACATGGAATACTAGGCTTGTGGTTCTCTACTAGCAAGACCTGTGTAAATATTGGATAATGTTATTTTTTGCACATTTGAAAAAGGTTTTCAGCATATTTTACTTCTTTCCAACTAATTTAGCAATGCACCAGCGATACATGGTATACTAGTCTGGTGGTTATCTACCTGCAAGATCCATGTGAATATTAGGAAATACCTTTTTTGCATTTTATATTTCTGTTTAACTTAACTGTTAGTAGTTTTCTTTTGCATACTTCATTTCTGTTGAATTTAATTTTCTACATATTGTGGCTTGCTTCACTACTACACTGATAAGAGATTTTCTGTCACTAGATCTTTATTGTGAACTATGGGGGTCATTACAACCTTGGCGGGCGGCGACCGCCGTGCGGCCGCCAATGTGGCCACACTCGCGCGGCCCCCATTATGACATTCCCGCTGGGCCGGTGGGCGCAAACCAAGTTTGCGCCCGCCGGCCCAGCAGGGATGAGGCCGCAACATAGGAGCCGGCACTTAATGGAGCCGGCGGTGTTGCGGCCGTGCGACGGGTGCAGTTGCACCCGTCGTGCTTTTCACTGTCTGCTATGCAGACAGTGAAAAGCTGGCCGGGGCCCTGTTAGGGGCCCCTGCACTGCCCATGCCAGTGGCATGGGCAGTGCAGGGGCCCCCAGGGGCCCCAGGACAACCCTTACCGCCAGCCTCTTCCTTCTTCCTGCTTGCAGAGCTGCCCTGGCGGATTATCACTGCTGGGGCTAAAATGGCCGGTAACCACCATGGTCATAATACCAAAAAAAAGACTGCCAGCCTGTTGGCGGTCTTACCGCCGCTTCTCCGCCTGCCCCCATTGTGTCTTATACTTGTATTAACATCAGTATACATATTACCAGTCCATTACTAACTCAACCCTTTTTTTGAGTATCTGTATGTCCCACAAAATTATTATTTGACATTCTCGCTGTACTTATTTAGATACAACGACAGCCTAACAACACGCTTTTTCACATGGATCCCCGTCCCTAATTGAGGATAGTAAGCAGTAGTGTGCCTGAATATCCATTTACCACCTTGCATGGCATCACATTAGTACCAAGTGCCACATGTCTTTTTATACTTATTACATACATTTACTGTATTTTTGCCATTGTCGATGGATCCTGAGATTATGTGGTCCATATGTTTTGTGTTTTTCTCCACAGGTCTTCTTCTGCCTTATCTATTAGAAGTGTAACTTGTTTGAGTAAGTTAACTCGTGTTTTTTTGTTTTTTTGTACACAAAGGTTTATACTAAATGTAGTTTCCACTTTAGCTCAGTTAAGTTTTTTCTATGTGGTCCTGATGAAGCGCCAGTTGATCCGTTAGGACTTTCTGAGGTGTGAAAGATGTTAACCTTTTTTAGTGGTCGAAGTAAGTTCCTTCCACCATTATTCCGGTAGAGTGTGGGAACATTATTTCCTTTTCACTCTACAGTGTTTTTAATCTTGACCGGGATCCTGCCGCGATCAATAAAGTATGGTTTGGATGTTCCCGAGCCAATTTTAAACTCCCTTTTTCTCTCCTGCTTTTTGTTCTTTGCCTGTAGGTCTAAATTGATTCCTACTTGCTCATAACTACGGCACATATTACCATTTAAGATCTCCGGCAAAGAGTCCCCCTTGTGGAGCACGTTAGACATTGCAGTGCCGGTCTGACGAGGAGCGAGCCCTATGATGAAGCATGACATCTCACAGATGTGTGAGGGCTCTTGCTTCTATTCATAGAAGTGCCTAGTGGTCTCTTGATGTCTTTCTTGGAACAGTGTACCTTTTTTTGTTTCAACATTATCAGGTAATGACGCACCCCCACCCTTGCTTGAGCCCATTCCGGGGTTCAGCTGGCCATGGGTGCTTTGGAACCATAGTCACTCAAGCTCTGTAGCTCTGGGCTTCCTGCTTCTAGGGAATGCATATCATTCTATTCCCCTTGCATCAATTGGGTTAGGCAGTCTCCATGTGCCCTTTGTGCAATCTAGGTCAATGAGTGGTCTTTTTTGAAGACTATAACTATGGTGACTTACTTCTTGGGTTTGGAGGAGCTCAGTCATGCTCTCCACATGCTGGTGTATGGATTCTATCCTGTCCGCTAATTTTCCTAGGCTCCTCTGAGTTTGCTGTGTACAGTCACCATAATAGCCTTCTGTCCTTAATCCAATTGTCTCTCTACTGTCCTCACTGTGTGATTACTAGTTCTGCACACTCTCTGGTGAGACCACTACACCCTCCTTCTCCGTCTGAGGGGACCAACCACTTTCAGTCCTTCTTTGTTTCTGTTCCCTTCCTTGGGATACAAATTGTCCCATTGTCTCTACAGTCCATGCACATAGTCCCTCCACCCTGCATTCCCTGCATCCGTTTGTTGTGGAGTAGACACAGGCTTCCTATTTACTCTACCCAAATTGTTACTTTTCTGTAGCAACCTCAACGTTGCTGATGATATATGCGATTGGTCATTGCTATCCCCTGAACTCTTATCTTTGCTTTTCTCCTCTTGGGGAAAGGTAGGGTCTACATGCAGTACGAACTGTGCCTCTAATTGCCCTCAAAATTGTGGATTCCCTATTCTAGTTTCCTATCTGGGGGTGCTTGCCCTCTTTGGTTTTGGTATTTGTGAGGTTACCTTGGGGGTTGTTTTAGGGGACTGTGAAGAGGTTTCAATTTCAGGGTTTTTGAATCCTACTGTGGCATCTTGCAGCTGCACTAATGGGTAGATGCTGAGTACTGTGGGTGCAGTGCTTATTGGGTCATGTGGGGGGTGGGGGAACAGATGAGGTGCTGGAGGTCTCTTCCTATAAGAAATCTTTTGAATCTACTGAAAATAATTTCCATTATACTAAGGTGGCTTCTTTTTTCCTTAATTTGGCTTCTGCATATTTACTTTGGAGGTTAGCGGCAACATGATTGATTCACACAACCTTTCTGGTGGGAAATAATTTTGTCTACTTTTTCTACTGTACCATTTTTACAACAGGGTTTCAGTCTTTAGTTCTGTCTACCAGGTCTCAAGGGACACATTACAGTCTAAATTTTTCATTACATGCAGTGTACTTTTGGAAAAAAACAGTTTGCATATTTATACAATATCCTACAACAACATCACATTGGGGCCACGCTTCATTCTACTGCCTTCATTAATTTGACAAACCAAACTTCAATAAAAACATATCGTATGCGGTACCCTTTCTGCCTTACAAATTCACAAAGACATATATTTCGGCTGATTGCTCAGCACATGTATGCAATCCTTCAACAATAAAAAAAAAAAAATCACATGCGGTACCCTTCGCCATTACAAATTCACAAAGACATATATTTCTGCTGATTGCACAACACACGTACTCAATCTTTCAATAATCAAAAAACAATAAAAGGCATGCGGTGTACCATTCCGGCCGTACAAATTCACAAAGACATATATTTCTGCCGATTGCATAACACATGTATGCAATCCTTCAACAATAAAAAACTACAAATTGCGTGCACCTATATTACAGTTGCCTCTACGTTTTGTATTGCAAAGAGGAGCACGCATATTTAGAAGGAGGATTGTGGTTCGCTTTTTACTCACCTTTAATGGGATGGCAGTCCCCCAAGCCTTCCCAACCCCCTGGACACAGGCAGAACTTAAATTAATTCTGCTTCTGCTCACCTTATCAAGTTTGCGTGCATTGGTCTCTGCAACAGGGGGCAGGTGGTCTTCCAGTGCCATCCATCAGGTGGAGATACTAAAGAACCTCCTGGGTTGGCTCGCCAACTGTTACAAGGTGGAAGAATATGCTCTTGTGACTCAGAAATGACAACGCAGGCTCTTCATGGCAGTTCCAAAGACAATATTTACTGACTGTCGTTATAGAGAAAAAAACACTGCGGACTGCACCTCAGCCCTGCACGGCCTGCCTCTACAGTTTTTCTTGGCTGTGTGTTCACAGACATGCTCTTTTATACAAATCAGTACAATACTTAATAGCACATAATTAACAAAAGGTAACTTGCAAATTACAGATTAAAATGGATAACACCTGGAAACATGTGACCCGATAACCCTGAATTCCTAGGTTAAGACATTACTTGTTTTTTATTATACATTTGACAAAGGTTTATTACCAAGTTTTCTTTGGCCTATGAATGAGTATGTGCTCTTTTGTAAATCTAATTTGTTCGAAGTGTGTGCTGACAGCATTTTGGGTCCAAGGCTCCAGGGTGCTGAGATTTTGGTTCCTTCCCTGCACCCAGTGTAAGTCGCGTACCTGTGTGCTTTGGCCTAATTCATTTATGTGCCCAGTGTCTAATCGGTCCGCGATCTGTTTGAAGGCACGGAGAGTGTGCCGGGGACTTGTGTGCTAATGGTATAAATACTTGCAGGTTGGTGAGACAGGAGGTGGCCCATAACAAACTACCTTTTCGTGTTCCTTGTTCTGCTACGTCCTTGCATGAATCATTCACCTTGCTTGTGTCAATGTAGGGGTTTGGCCTAAACTGGGTTTTGATTGCGAGCAGCAGTGTAGCCTCTACTGGTGCTTAATGTTGCGTGATGTTTTCACATTTCATATTAATGGTAGAGAACTTATTATTTACATTTCCTACAGCACCAGTAATATAGACTACAATGCACTTGAAATAAAGTGGAAGAGACACCTATCACATAACTAATGGAGTACTAGTTCAGTTATTACTAAACAAGTGACTTTGTTTAGCAGGCCAATAGAGTGTTGCATGCTGGCGTGGGAGAAAAACCCAGAACCCCAAAATGTTGAGACATCCTAAAAATGAAATAAAATTTACTGCAGGTAGTTCTGCTCCAGATTTGATTTTGCACTAAAAAGCACACACTCACCCAACATCAGATCCAACCATAGCTTAGCAGAGTAGAGTAGCAAACATTTAACTGCAACCAGTCAATAACTGATTTCTAGATCAAGAAAAGTTAAATGGTATTATTATAACATTTCAAAATTAAGCGTACACAATAAAATCCATGAATGTTCAATTACAAAGTATCTAAAAATCCGAAATATTCTAAGTCCCAAATGAACAGCAAAATAATAAAGTATCCCTATTAGAAAAGGAAAGTAATCAGGCTGACCTCCAAAGCAAAGGGGTTCTTGTGCACAGTTGTTGCATAACAAATGAGAAAATGCCGTCTCATTGTGGCAAATTGGAAAATAACTAATTCCAGACAAATCAGAGGTTGAGTCATCATTATAATACTTATATATAATGCTATCCTACTTTTATGAAAAACATTGAGCAGCTTCTGCATTCTGGTAGTAGCCAGAGATGCACGCAATAGTATGAAACATTACAAACAATAAGCTACCTAAGTGAATTTTGCGCGGTCCAGCAATGGAACTACAGAGGAAGAATCTTGGGGAGAAAATTACATTGGGAACATGATGAAGTTCATTCACGAAATATGCACACTAGGAAATGTCTATTATATCATTTTGTCTTTGCTCTGCAGAGAGAGAAGACGTGCAAGAGAATGCGACGGGAAGGGGATGAGTACGAGTGAAATTAGCAGCATCAAAACAGCATCCATGTTAACTAAATTGGTGATTTTGTGATAATTTGGCACGACTACATCATATTCATAGTCAAACTTCTGTAAGTTATATTGAACTTGTCTCAACTATGATTTAATGAATTCAACATTTGTGTAATTGGATCCATCATTAAAAAAACATTATTCATAATCATTATTTAGTCACAAAAATATAAACTCAGAAAAACACTACTACACTGGTTTTGTGTGTGTAAAATCTGAACCTAACTATAAAGTTCCTTTATATTTATTTTGTGTGAATTTTTAAGGTTATTTGAATTCTATTTCCTAACGATAATATTGTTGTAACCTTTGTTTTATTTCAGTGGATTTCTACAGTTTTTACTGCTATTTCATAACTATATTGCCAAATGGGTCTCAGGGCAGGGGATGGCAACTCCCAGGGTTGGGGAAAGGATGTCAAATGCAGCAGGGACTTTGAAGTCCCTGGTCATGGTATGCTGATTGCTTGCCATCCTGCTTGGAGGAGGTATAAACACCTCCTGCCAGAGCAGGTATTGTTCCTAACCTCTGAGCGCAGAGTTTGTACCTCCTGGCAGTGTCAGAAATGCATCTGTGGCACCAGGCTTTCCTGGACCAGTCAACCAGCACAGTAGAGGCTGGTAGGTTTTCAAGGGGCACCTGGAAGGTGCCTTCTGGGCACTTTACTAATAATTCCATCACTGGAAACAGTGTGAGTTTATTAAAACAAGGTGTTTGATACTAAATACAATAGGTTTCAGTGAAGCCATCATGTAGCTGGGGATCTCATTATTACCAGTGTCCAGCACATGTACTTGAAATGGCTTCTCTGTTCATTCACTATGTCCAAGAATCCACAAAGACATAGCAGTGTCATATTTGCTCATGCAGATATGTCCACACATGTAATATAATGCAACCTTCCTTAGGGCTGAAAGGCCTGCTATAGTGGTGACTTACATATATTACATGCAGTGTCAGTGGACATGGCACACAGAATGTGTGCCATGTTGTGTTTGCACTTTTGTCTGCATCATTTCATGCAACCTTCAATAGCATTATGCATGAATATGGTTTGGGATCTCTTAGGGTGGCATAATATGTGCTGAAGCCCTTAGGGACCCGCAGGGACCCTATTTAGTACCCTTTCCTCAGGTACCGAGGTACCATTTACTAGGGACTTACACGGGTGCCAAAGGTATGGCCATTTGTGGAACAGTTGCACAGTTATCTTGTTATTGGGGAAATAACACTGGCACTGGGGCCTAGTTAGCAGGAACCCAGTGCACTTCAGTCAAAGTTGCATAAAATACCAGGCAAAAAAGGGGGTGGTAGGCTACTGCAACCGAAACCCAGTTTCCTACAGATGGCATCATTTAGAGGGGAATGAATGCGGGGAGTTGGACGTGAACAAGTGACTCAACCAGAATATATCCTAATAGTGTTTTTCATCATGTTGTTTTTACAGAAGTCATTTCAACATATTACTCAGGTATGAGAGATATTTACTTGACTCTGTCATCATCAACTTTAAGCCAAAATAGAAACATATTATTTTTGGGTGTAACAAGATAATAGTTGGTGTATATATTGGCCGTCAAGGAGTCAGCCATAGACCCACCAAAACTTCAAACTCTGATCAGTAAACAGACACTGTAGTACATCTAATAATGACAATGGTTTGTCAGATTAATAAATCAGTACCAATTCTTCGTACTGGATAGGTCTCCTGTTATGCCTCCTTTAACTATACAAACCCCAAAAGAAAGTTATTTTATGCGGAGCACAGAATATGGAGAGCCCTACAGTAGCCTGAAGGTACAATTTTCCAAAGCACTAGGGACAAAATTTGCAAGGCCCTTGTGCCCCCTAGCACCACATTTGTGGCAAAATTTTTGACGCAAATGTGACACTAACTGGCCACTATCATAGCCCCATATTTAGCACTTTGTCAACCCTTTGCGCCACATCATGCATAATATATGCATGATATATGCAAAAGGGGCCTTCCTTTGTTAGAGGGTCACTAAAATGGTGCAATGGAATCTACAAGATTCCATTGCGCTATTCCTAGCATCATTTTTAACACCTGCTTAAAGCAGGCATTAAGATGAGGCTCCTACTGATTTCAACGGTCCTCTTAACGCTATACTGGATTAGCATAATTTTTTACGCTAATCAAGTACAGTGTTACAATAGCATCAAAAAATGATGCTATTGCCCCTAACATGCACAATGGTGCGCCGTATTGTAATATGGCGTTACCAAGGTGGTGATAGGGGCTGCAAGAAAAGTGTTGCATCACTAATGATGCACCACTTTCTTATAAATATGGCTCTATGTGTCACTGAAGCAGGCATTCTTAAGGTGTATTTGTAGAACACTAACTGCTACTACACAGCATCTTATTGGCCCATGATGGTAATGAAGAAAACCTATACCTGATAACATATCACTTGAGAATGACGTATTCTCCTGAGATGAACTACACCATATAGACATAAAACTGAACTGTTGGCTATTCATAATGGTTTCTTGCAATGAAACCATTATCTTGAAGGTGCTATACACCATAACCTGGTCGGAACGGACCACATGAACCTCATGCTCCTGAAGTCATCCAGGTGTTTCAGCTCATGTAATGTTAGATGGATATTGGTTTTTACTTATTTCCAATATCTAATCTAGTGCCACCCTGGCAAAACATGGCAAAGTCAAGAATTTGTCATGCTTATCTATTTCAGACCTCACAACTAGTAGTAGCCATGATCTGTGTCCGAAACAGAAGCATGATTAATTCAAATCATCAATAACATGACTATTGCATGATTAAGTGAATTGCGTACAGAATTTAGACCTCAAGCTTGAGGGATTGCTGTATATCCAAATCAAGCCATACATTACAGCAGACAGTGACCACTGCAAGTGTGCTGGGCAGGGGGACTGGTGGATTATTTAGTTCAAGCAACTAAACATTTTAAAATGGTTATTGTTGGTAGTTGGCCTGTGATATGTTAGGGGACCCCAGGCAGTATATCTTTTAAGATTTTTGTTGTGGGTTTCTGCAAGCTAGTGCTTGCTTCTCTTATATCCTGCAAGACTTCCCTTAGTTCTATTTCTGTCACATATGAGGGTGGTTGTGTTCTCTTACATGAATTATAACATCATCTTTTCTGTGCCCATCCCATGCCATGCATTAGACTAATATTTGGTACATTTTCAAATCTCTGCTGATTGACTTTGTTGTAGTTATAGCCTATGTGACTAAGTGCCAGATGTAGCAAGCCTTTTGTGCCTCTCAAACTGCGAAAAATGCAGTTTGCGAGGCACAAAAGGCCAAACGCGATGCACAACCGCAAATTGCGAGTCGGTACCGACTCGCAATTTGAGGCTGCGACTCGCAAATAGGAAGGGGTGTTCCCTTCCTATTTGCGACCGCATCGCCATGCAGAGTTGCTTTGGGACCGCGAATGCGGTCGCAAACCAACTCGCAGTTACAATCCACTTGAAGTGGAGGGTAACTCATTCGCAAAAGGGAAGGGGTCACCATGGGACTCCTTCCCCTTTGTGAATGCCCATAAAAATATTTTTTCAGAGCAGGCAGTGGTCCAATGGACCACTGCCTACTCTGAAAAAAACGAAACCAAATGGTTTCGGAATTTTTTCTTTTTGCAGCTCGTTTTCCCTTAAGGAAAGCGGGCTGCAAAAAGAAAAAAAAACTGCTTTATTCAAAAAGCAGTCACGGACATGGTGGTCTGCTGTCTCCAGCAGGCCACCATCCCTGTGAGTGCCTAGACTCGCTATGGGGTCGCAAACTGCGACCCACCTCATTAATATTCATGAGGTGGGTCTTTGCGACCCCATAGCGAGACACCTTTCTCCATTACATTTTGCGAGTTGCAAATTGCGAGTCGCTAGTACTAGCAATTTGCAACTCGCAAAATGTTTTCTTGCTACATCTGGCCCATAGTAACTTCTTTCCTTTTTATGATCCTATATATTTGGCCCTCTCTTTCATTGTATCTGAAAACAGTGTAATGGTATAAATAAATACAACATTCTAACGTTTGTACATTTGTTATTTACATTTAAATGTATGCAACTACTTCTATTTTTAATATTTACAGGTGTGTTCTTTTTTGATGTTTCACAATATTTGGCAGCTTTTTGGTTGGGGTATTCTAATGGGGGACAGGTGCTTTCTTTTCTGTTGGATAAAAAAGTGTCAGTTTCATGTAAAATGTTTATTTGTTTGTAGTTTGTAGAGGTTGAGGTTGTTAGGTTTATTTTTACTCGCTATTGGGGTGAGTTTATATTTTTAAAAGGGCTGCTGAAGAAGGCTTGTGGTTTTTTCCCTGAAAATGCCATCAACAAAGGGTTTCTGGTGCTGAAATCACTATCTTCCCACCTTTCAGGAACGGGCAGACTTGAATCAGAAAACCACATTTTTCAACACAAATTTGGCATTTTACTGGGACATACCCCATTTTTACTATATTTGGTGCTTTCAGCCTCCTTCCAGTTAGTGACAGGAATGGGTGTGAAACCAATGCTGGATCCCGGAATGCTAAACATTTCTGAAAACTAGACAAAATTCTGAATTCAGGAAGGGGTCATTTGTGTAGATCCTACAAGGTTTTCCTACAGAAAATAACAGCTGAAATAAAAAAATATTGAAATTGAGCTGAAAACAACAGCCATTTTTCTTTATGTTTTACTCTGTAACTTTTTCCTGCGATGTCAGATTTCTGAAAGCAATATACCGATTTGTCTGCTGGACTCTTCTGGTTGCGGGGATATAAAGGGCTTGTAGGTTCATCAAGAACCCTAGGTACCCAGAGCCAATAAATGAGCTGCACCCTACAGTTGGTTTTCATTCTATACTGGGTATACAGCAATTCATTTGCTGAAATATGAAGAGTGAAAAAGAGGTATCAAGAAAACCTTTGCATTTCGAAAATGGGATCAAGATAAGGTTTTGAGGAGCAGTGGTTATTTGCACATCGCTGAATTCCGAGGTGCCCATACTAGCATATGAATTGCAGGGCATTTCTCAAATAGACGTCTTTTTTACACACTCTCTTATATTTGGAAGGAAATAATGTAGAGAAAGATAAGGGGCAATAACACTTGTTTTGCTATTCTATGTTCCCCCAAGTCTCCCGATAAAAATGATACCTCACTTGTGTGGGTAGGCCTAGCGCCCACGACAGGAAATGCTACAAAGCGCAACGTGGACACATCCAAATTTTTGGAAGAAAACAGAGGTGTTTTTTGCGAAGTGCCTACCTGTAGATTTTGGCCTCTAGCTCAGCCGGCACCTAGAGAAACCTACCAAACCTGTGCATTTCTGAAAACTAGAGACCTAGGGGAATCCAAGGAGGGGTGACTTGCGGGGCTCGGACCAGGTTCTGTTACCCAGAATCCTTTGCAAACCTCAAAAAGTGGCTAAAAAAACACATGTTCCTCACATTTCTGTGGCAGAAAGTTCTGGAATCTGAGAGGAGCCACAAATTTCCTTCCACCCAGCGTTCCCCCAAGTCTCCCAATAAAAATGATACCTCACTTGTGTGGGTAGGCCTAGCGCCTGCGACAGGAAACGCCCCAAAGTGCAACGTGGACACATACACATTTTTGGAAGAAAACAGAGGTGTTTTTTGCGAAGTGCCTACCTGTAGATTGTGGCCTCTAGCTCAGCCGGTAACTAGGGAAACCTACCAAACCTGTGCATTTCAGAAAACGAGAGACCTAGGGGAATCCAAGGAGGGGTGACTTGCGGGGCTCGGACCAGGTTCTGTTACCCAGAATCCTTTGCAAATTCAAAAAGTGCCTAAAAAAACAAGTTTTCCTCACATTTCGGTGACAGAAAGTTCTGGAATCTGAGAAGAGCCACAAATTTCCTTCCACCCAGCGTTCCCCCAAGTCTTCCGATAAAAATGATACCTCACTTGTGTGGGTAGGCCTAGCGCCCGCGACAGGAAACACCCCAAAGTGCAATGTGGACACATCCAAATGTTTTGAAGACAACAGAGGTGTTTTTTGCAAAGTGCCTACCTGTAGATTTTGGCCTCTAGCTCAGTCGGCACCTAGGGAAACCTACCAAACCTGTGCATTTCTGAAAACTAGAGACCTAGGGGAATCCAACGAGGGGTGACTTGCGGGGCTCGGACCAGGTTCGGTTACCCAGAATCCTTTGCAAACCTCAAAAAGTGGCTAAAAAAACAAGTTTTCCTCACATTTCGGTGACAGAAAATTCTGGAATCTGAGAGGAGCCACAAATTTCCTTCCACCCAGCGTTCCCCCAAGTCTCCCGATAAAAATGATACCTCACTTGTGTGGGTAGGCCTAGCGCCCGCGACAGGAAACGCCCCAAAGCGCAACGTGGACACATCCAAATTTTTGGAAGAAAACAGAGGTGTTTTTTGCGAAGTGCCTACCTGTAGATTTTGGCCTCTAGCTCAGCCGGCACCTAGGGAAACCTACCAAACCTGTGCATTTCTGAAAACTAGAGACCTAGGGGAATCCAAGGAGGGGTGACTTGCGGGGCTCGGACCAGGTTCTGTTACCCAGAATCCTTTGCAAACCTCAAAAAGTGGCTAAAAAAACAAGTTTTCCTCCCATTTCGGTGACAGAAAGTTCTGGAATCTGAGAGGAGCCACGAATTTCCTTCCACCCAGCGTTCCCCCAAGTCTCCCGATAAAAATGATACCTCACTTGTGTGGGTAGGCCTAGCGCCCGCGACAGGAAACGCCCCAAAGCGCAACGTGGACACATCCAAATTTTTGGAAGAAAACAGAGGTGTTTTTTGCGAAGTGCCTACCTGTAGATTTTGGCCTCTAGCTCAGCCGGCACCTAGGGAAACCTACCAAACCTGTGCATTTCTGAAAACTAGAGACCTAGGGGAATCCAAGGAGGGGTGACTTGCGGGGCTCGGACCAGGTTCTGTTACACAGAATCCTTTGCAAACCTCAAAAAGTGGCTAAAAAAACAAGTTTTCCTCACATTTCGGTGACAGAAAGTTCTGGAATCTGAGAGGAGCCACAAATTTCCTTCCATCCAGCGTTCTCCCAAGTCTCCCGATAAAAATGATACCTCACTTGTGTGGGTAGGCCTAGCGTCCGCGACAGGAAACGCCCCAAAGCGCAACGTGGACACATCCAAATTTTTGGAAGAAAACAGAGGTGTTTTTTGCGAAGTGCCTACCTGTAGATTTTGGCCTCTAGCTCAGCCGGCACCTAGGGAAACCTACCAAACCTGTGCATTTCTGAAAACTAGAGACCTAGGGGAATCCAAGGAGGGGTGACTTGCGGGGCTCGGACCAGGTTCTGTTACCCAGAATCCTTTGCAAACCTCAAAAAGTGGCTAAAAAAACAAGTTTTCCTCCCATTTCGGTGACAGAAAGTTCTGGAATCTGAGAGGAGCCACGAATTTCCTTCCACCCAGCGTTCCCCCAAGTCTCCCGATAAAAATGATACCTCACTTGTGTGGGTAGGCCTAGCGCCCGCGACAGGAAACGCCCCAAAGCGCAACGTGGACACATCCAAATTTTTTGAAGAAAACAGAGGTGTTTTTTGCGAAGTGCCTACCTGTAGATTTTGGCCTCTAGCTCAGCCGGCACCTAAGGAAACCTACCAAACCTGTGCATTTCTGAAAACTAGAGACCTAGGGGAATCCAAGGAGGGGTGACTTGCGGGGCTCGGACCAGGTTCTGTTACCCAGAATCCTTTGCAAACCTCAAAAAGTGGCTAAAAATACAAGTTTTCCTCACATTTCGGTGACAGAAAGTTCTGGAATCTGAGAGGAGCCACAAATTTCCTTCCATCCAGCGTTCCCCCAAGTCTCCCGATAAAAATTATACCTCACTTGTGTGGGTAGGCCTAGCGCCCGCGACAGGAAACGCCCCAATGCGCAACGTGGACACATCCAAATTTTTGGAAGAAAACAGAGGTGTTTTTTGCGAAGTGCCTACCTGTAGATTTTGGCCTCTAGCTCAGCCGGCACCTAGGGAAACCTACCAAACCTGTGCATTTCTGAAAACTAGAGACTTAGGGAAATCCAAGGAGGGGTGACTTGCGGGGCTCAGACCAGGTTCTGTTACCCAGAATCCTTTGCAAACCTCAAAAAGTGGCTAAAAAAACAAGTTTTCCTCACATTTCGGTGACAGAAAGTTCTGGAATCTGAGAGGAGCCACACATTTCCTTCCACCCAGTGTTCCCCCAAGTCTCCCGATAAAAATGATACCTCACTTGTGTGGGTAGGCCTAGCGCCCGCGACAGGAAACGCCCCAAAGTGCAATGTGGACACATTCAAATTTTTTGAAGAAAACAGAGGTGTTTTTTGCAAAGTGCCTACCTGTAGATTTTGTCCTCTAGCTCAGCCGGCACCTAGGGAAACCTACCAAACCTGTGCATTTCTGAAAACTAGAGACCTAGGGGAATCCAAGGAGGGGTGACTTGCGGGGCTCGGACCAGGTTCTGTTACCCAGAATCCTTTGCAAACCTCAAAAAGTGGCTAAAAAAACAAGTTTTCCTCACATTTCGGTGACAGAAAGTTCTGGAATCTGAGAGGAGCCACAAATTTACATATACAAACCCCAAAAGAAAGTTATTTTATGCGGAGCACAGAATATGGAGAGCCCTACAGTAGCCTGAAGGTACAATTTTCCAAAGCACTAGGGACAAAATTTGCAAGGCCCTTGTGCCCCCTAGCACCACATTTGTGGCAACATTTTTGACGCAAATGTGACACTAACTGGCCACTATCATAGCCCCATATTTAGCACTTTGTCAACCCTTTGCGCCACATCATGCATAATATATGCATGATATATGCAAAAGGGGCCTTCCTTTGTTAGAGGGTCACTAAAATGGTGCAATGGAATCTACAAGATTCCATTGCGCTATTCCTAGCATCATTTTTAACACCTGCTTAAAGCAGGCATTAAGATGAGGCTCCTACTGATTTCAACGGTCCTCTTAACGCTATACTGGATTAGCATAATTTTTTACGCTAATCAAATAGAGTGTTACAATAGCATCAAAAAATGATGCTATTGCCCCTAACATGCACAATGGTGCGCCGTATTGTAATATGGCGTTACCAAGGTGGTGATAGGGGCTGCAAGAAAAGTGTTGCATCACTAATGATGCACCACTTTCTTATAAATATGGCTCTATGTGTCACTGAAGCAGGCATTCTTAAGGTGTATTTGTAGAACACTAACTGCTACTACACAGCATCTTATTGGCCCATGATGGTAATGAAGAAAACCTATACCTGATAACATATCACTTGAGAATGACGTATTCTCCTGAGATGAACTACACCATATAGACATAAAACTGAACTGTTGGCTATTCATAATGGTTTCTTGCAATGAAACCATTATCTTGAAGGTGCTATACACCATAACCTGGTCGGAACGGACCACATGAACCTCATGCTCCTGAAGTCATCCAGGTGTTTCAGCTCATGTAATGTTAGATGGATATTGGTTTTTACTTATTTCCAATATCTAATCTAGTGCCACCCTGGCAAAACATGGCAAAGTCAAGAATTTGTCATGCTTATCTATTTCAGACCTCACAACTAGTAGTAGCCATGATCTGTGTCCGAAACAGAAGCATGATTAATTCAAATCATCAATAACATGACTATTGCATGTTTAAGTGAATTGCGTACATGTAGGAAAGTCCTTTTTTTTTTGCCTGATCACCCCACTCTTTCTGGATAGGTACTGGTGGTTACTGACTCTTGGCTGTGCCCTGGGTACTGCTTACCAGTCCCAGGGCCAGTGCTCTGTGTAAAATGGATATGCAAATTAGGCTAATTATAATTGGCTAAGTTAACCTACCTATAAGTCCCTAGTATATGGTAGGGCATGTAGGTTTAGGGACCACAGCATAGGTGATGCACACCTAGGTGCATTGCTGAGGTGCCCAGTGTCATTTTAAAAGCAAGCCTGCCTTGCTGGCTGCTTTTAAATTAAAGTTATATGCAAATTCGACTTTGGAATTAAAGGTACTTCCAAAGTCTTAAACTACCTTATTTTTACATATAAGTCACCCCTAAGGTGTGCCCTATGTGCCCCTAGGGCTGGGTGCCATGTAACTATAAGCAGGGACTTTATAAAAATAGATTTATAAGCCCTGGTGAGGTAAAAACAGCCAAATTCGTTTTTCCCTCATTGAAGTAAATGGCCTTCATAGGCTAGAATGGGCAGACTTTATTTTAAATTTTAAAGTCTCCTTAAATGTTACATACCAAGAATTTGGTATCAAATTGATTGTTATAATAAATCCCACAACTTCCAGTTGTTGGATTTAATATAACTAGTGCAGGTAAAAAGTTTAGACTTTACCTAAAAAGTTGCCAATTTCAGCTCTGCATTGTTTTTGCTGCTGTGCTCTGATTGGCCAGCCTGCAGCAGCTTCTGCCAGGCTACTTTAATGAGGTGTGAAGTGGCCTGGCTTCACACAAAGGAATGTGCTTGGGGGAGAGAATCTCCCCTCAGCAGATGGTGAGGCAGGAAGGGGGAGGGCTGCCAAACTGGTCTTCAAAGGCAGAGAAGGACATCTGGAGCACCCAGCAACACCCCCACATCCTGCAACCCCAGACAGCTAGGTGCCCCCTTGATTAGATTAGGAGAGGGCAGGAGAGGGGTGTGTTTATGATTTTTAGCCACACCAGTGGGTGGGCTCAGCCAGATCTCTCCTCCAAAAATCAGATTCATCCATTTTGGATTTTTAGAGACTGTTGCCTTCTGGGATGGATTTTTGCCACACTTCCCAGGAAGTGGTCATCACAGGGGGACGACCCTGTCCCTGATTGGAGAACCAGGGCCCCCCTGCTTTTCACCCAGGAGCAAGGATAAAACTGGCAGACCTGCACCCACGCCTCAGATCCTCTCCAGAATTCAACAAGAAAGGAACTAAAGAAGAAAAAGGACTGCCCTGCTGGACCCCTGGCCTGCACCTGGACCCTGCACTCAGAAAGACTGCACCAGCTGCACACTTGGGCTTCACCACAAGAAGGACTTTGCCTGGCTTCCACTGGTTCAAGGAGGGACTCCCTGTTTGCTACAGGTGAAAAATTGCTAAACCAGAGTCCCCTGCACCAACTCCTGAAGAAAGCGACCAGCTGACCACTATCCAGTGGCCAAAAAGGAGTTTGCGCCAGGTGCATTCTGGGAGTTGAAGTCCGCACCCCCCAAGGACCATCACAGAACTTCTGGACCCTTGGGGTGAGCTGTGGACCCCAAAAGAACCTTAAAAGCACATCTGGGTGAAGCCCCAGAAGTTTGGAAAAGATTGGAGAATTTTTGAAAAAAAGCTCCATAAAGTGACCGACCCGACGCGGAAATTCTAGCCGGCTTGCCTCAACCGCGACCCGGCCTGACTTCGTGGTTCGTCCCGGTAAAGAAAAACATCCAAAAAAGAGACTAAGTCCGAACGTAAAAAGTTGACCGGGACCTTCCAGCCATCGTATCCGAGAAGGGCTCCATGGACGTCGGATCAAGATCCAGGTTTACCCCGGTCGAAGGATTTTCATCTCGAAAAAATGACTAAGTCCGAAGGTAAAAATCACCACCGAGGAAACCGACTTCGCGTATCCGGACAAGGGCTCCAGGAGGTCGGATTCAACTGGCAGGTTTGTCCCGGTGAAGAAAAACTTCAAAATAAAGACTAAGTCAGAAGGTAACTTTTTAACCGAGGCCTCCCGCGACTTGTAGCCGAGCAGGGCTCCATCGCGGTCGGCCTGAAAGTTTGACTTTGCCCCGGTCCTGGTGCAACCAGATGACCCGATTGGCGCTTTTTGTTTCTAAGCGCTAGAAAATAATAATACTTTAAAAATTCATATCTCCGGTTCCCCTGAACCGATTTTAATCGTTTTTGTGTCATTTTAAAGATAAAAATATAAGCTATTTTTATAAATTGGTTTTGGATTTTTAAACTGTTTCCTGTGTTTTATTTAATTACTGTTTTGTGATATTTGAATGCTTTACACTTTGTCTCCTAAGTTAAGCCTTGACGCTCGATGCCAAGCTACCAAGGGTAGAGCTGGAATTAATTTATTGAGACCTAACTGTACTTATGTGGAGGTTTGTGGCTTGTTGCTAGGTGTAGGTACCTACCTGCCCTACCAATAACCCATTTTCCAACATAATTGGAAGCAGCGACGGGATCCTGTACTTGTGTTCAATATCACGTTACAGTTTTAGATAAAACAAATTAAAAATCCTTTAAATTGTCCTAGTGCAAAAATTGTTTTTAATTTTTAATTTTAATTTTTTTTTTTTTTTAATTAATTTGGATTAATTTCAATTATTGAATTTTTGTAATTTTTCTAAATTCTTGTTACCAATTTTTGCAAAAAGTTTTTGTTGACACAAAACTAGGGAACCATGGAGCTTGATCTGGCTAGCCTACCCACACTGACAGTAGTCCAGCTTAGGGGGTTGTGTATTGAGAGAGGGTTGCCTGCAACCCCTGATCTCAGGAAGCAAATCCTGATTAAATCCCTGACAGCATGGGCTGAGGCCCAAGAGGTAGAGACAGAGGAAGCTCCAGAGGAGGAAGAAAAAGAGGAAGATGCTAACTCTAACCACTCAGGGGAGGGAAGGCATCAGACCCCAAGTGAGGAAGAGGAGGAACGGTCCTCAATGGATACAGTCACTAGGGGCAGACCCAAAGCTAGTGGTAGGAAGAGGGTCCTTTCAGGAGGAGAGAACCCATCCATCAGGGAAAGAGAGCTGGAAGCCCAGCTAGCCTACATAGCTTTGGAAGCAGATAAGCTTGCCCTAGAAAAGAAAAAGTGGGCAAGCAAAGAAAAAAAAGATGGAGGCAGCGAGAAAGAAACTGAGGTGTCCCTGGGTGGGAGTTTTGCCTACAGATTACCTAAAAGGGGTGGTTCCTGCTTATGTAGAGGGGGATGACATAGATAAGTGGCTGGGGGCCTTTGAGAGGGCCCTCCAGATGAGGAAAGTCAAGCCTCAGTACTGGGGTTCACTCCTTTGGGAGTTAGTTCCCAACTCTGGGAGGGATAGGCTCCTAACCATGAGTGGGGAGGATGCAGACTCATACCCCAGTATGAAGAGTTGCTTGACTAAAAAGTTTGGTCTAACCCCAGAGCAGTATAGGCTTAAGTTTAGGGACACCCAAAAGACAAGCACCCAGTCCTGGGTGGACTTTGTGGACATTTCAGTAAAAGCACTGGAGGGCTGGATACAGGGCAACAGGGTAAGTACCTTTGAGGGGCTGTACAATTTGATTATGAGGGAGCACCTTCTAACTAATTGTGTCCAAGAGAGGCTCCGCCAGTATCTAGTAGACTCTAGGTTGACCAACCCCAGAGAGCTGGGGGAGGCAGCAGATGACTGGTTAAGAACTAGGGTTAACCAGAAACCCCCAGGGGGTGATCAAAAAAAGGGAGGACATGGTTCTTCTCAGGTCAGGGAAAGAACCAAGGGAAAGATGACAAAAAACCCAAAGAGTCCTCACAAGAGTCCCCAAAAACTTCTCAGGGAGGGGGAGCCCCGAGCCAATTCACTTTTAAAGGGAAAGGGTATCAGGGAAAGAATTATGATCCTGCTAAAGCAGGAAAGTTTCAGGAGCTTGCTAAGGCCGGCAAGTGTTTTGACTGTTATCAGCCAGGACATAAAAGAGGAGATGCTATCTGCACCAAGAAGCCCCCCACTGGTGGGCAATCCCAGGGGATTGCTAGTGTAGGGTTGGGGGTGGAAGTTGGCCCAGGGGTGGAATCAGGGTACACTGAAGTCACCTTAGTATCCGTGGGTGGGGTGGACATTGCAACTATGGCCACCTTACCTCCCATCATGCAGAGGTATAGGCAGAGGCCTAAAGTCAATGGGACTGAAGTGGAAGCTCTGAGAGATACAGGAGCCAGTGTGACAATGGTTGCAGAAAAGCTGGTTTCTCCAGAGCAGGTCTTACCTGGTGTCTTCCACCAGGTGACTTATGCAGATACCAGAACCAAACTCCATCCCATGGCTATGGTGAGTCTGGAATGGGGAGGTGTGACTGGCCCTAAAAAAGTAGCTGTAGCTCCTGCCCTCCCAGTAGAGTGTCTGCTGGGAAATGATCTTGAAGCATCTGAATGGTCAGAAGTGGAGAGAAGGGTCCATGCACAGATGCTGGACCTCCCTGAATGGGTGTGTGCTGTGACCAGGTCACAGGCAGCACAACAGGGAAATGCTGGACACTTGGACCCTGGAACAATGGGCCAAGCCTCCAAGAAAAAGAGAAAAGGCACTGGGTCTGGCTTGCCAGCCCCAACAAGTACAGAGGGTCAGGAAGAATCCAACCCTGAGGGGGAGGATCTGAACTCTGAGGGAGGGACACCTTCCCTGCAAACTCTGCCTGACTTGGCAGAACTGCAAGGGGCAGGTGGGCCCACCAGAGAAGAGTTGTGCCAGGGACAAAGAGAGTGTCCCACTCTTGAGGGCCTGAGGCAGACTGCTGCCAGGCAAGAACAAGGGGATACCAGTGGTACCCACAAGGTTTACTGGGAGGATGGAGTTCTCTACACTGAGGCAAGGGCCCTCAAAGAAGGGGCTACTAGGAGAGCAGTGGTCCCCCAAAAGTATAGAGAATTCCTCCTTACCTTAAGCCATGATATCCCCTTAGCTGGTCATTTGGGACAGACCAAGACCTGGAGCAGGCTGGTCAACCATTTTTTTTGGCCCGAAATGTCAGAAAAAGTCAGGGAGTTTTGCAGCTCCTGTGTCACCTGTCAAGCCAGTGGCAAGACAGGGGGCAAACCAAAGGCTCCCTTGATTCCACTGCCAGTGGTTGGGACTCCCTTTGAGAGGGTGGGGATTGACATTGTTGGTCCCCTAGACCCACCAACTGCTTCAGGTAACAGGTACATTGTGGTGGTAGTGGACCATGCCACCAGGTACCCTGAGGCAATACCCCTCCGGACAGTCACTGCTCCCACAGTGGCTAGGGCCCTACTTGGTGTGTTCACCAGAGTGGGATTCCCAAAGGAGGTGGTCTCAGATAGGGGCACAAACTTTATGTCAGCCTATCTGAAAGCCATGTGGGAGGAGTGTGGTGTTACTTATAAGTTCAGCACACCCTACCATCCACAGACCAATGGTCTGGTGGAAAGATTCAATAAGACCCTGAAGGGCATGATCATGGGTTTGTCTGACAAACTCAGGAGGAGATGGGATGTCCTCCTCCCATGCCTGCTGTTTGCCTACAGGGAGGTGCCACAGAAGGGGGTTGGATTCAGCCCCTTTGAGTTACTGTTTGGGCACCCTGTAAGAGGCCCATTGTGCTTGGTGAGAGAGTCTTGGGAAAAGCCTCTCAAGGAATCCAAGGAGAATGTGCTGGATTATGTACTAGGCCTGCGGTCTCGCATGGCTGAGTATACGAAGAAGGCAAGCAGAAACCTGGAGGCCAGTCAGGAGCTCATGAAGCTTTGGCATGATCAAAAGGCTACCATGCCTGAGTATCACCCAGGACAGCTGGTGTGGGTTTTGGAGCCCATGGCTCCTAGGGCACTACAGGCCAAATGGACTGGGCCCTATCCGATCCTAGAGAAAAAAGGTGAGGTCACCTACTTGGTGGACCTTGGCACCCCCAGGAATCCTCACAGGATCCTACATGTAAACAGGATGAAACCCCACCAGGACAGGGCAGACATGACCATGCTGATGGTCACTGATGAAGGGAAGGAGGAGGAGGGTGAACCTCTGCCAGACCTCCTATCCTCAAAGGAAAAAGATGGGTCAGTGGAGGGAGTGGTACTCTCTCCCAAATTGACAGATCAGCAACAACAAGACTGTAAGCAAGTCTTGGGACAGTTTGCTAGTCTGTTCTCCCTGACCCCTGGACTCACCAATTGGTGTGTCCATGATGTTGACACTGGTGACAGCTTGCCTGTCAAGAACAAGCTGTACAGGCTGTCTGACCAGGTCAAGGCCAACATCAAAGCTGAAGTGGCTAAGTTGTTGGACCTGAAGGTAATTGAGCCCTCTGATAGTCCTTGGTCCAGTCCAGTGGTACTGGTGCCCAAAGCTAATCCCCAAGGTGGGAAGAAAGAATTAAGATTCTGTGTGGACTACAGAGGTCTAAATGCAGTCACTAGGACTGATGCTCACCCCATACCTAGAGCTGATGAGCTCATTGACAGGTTGGGGCTGCCAAATTCCTGAGCACATTTGATCTGACCTCAGGATATTGGCAGATTGCCTTAAGTCCAAGAGCTAAGGAGAGGTCAGCATTTTCCACACCAGAGGGCCACTTTCAGTTCAAGGTGATGCCCTTTGGCATGAAAAATGCTCCTGCCACCTTCCAACGGTTGGTGAATAGAGTCCTATCTGGGTTGGAATCTTTTAGTGCAGCTTATCTGGATGATATAGCTGTATTTAGTTCCACCTGGAGGGACCACCTGGTCCACCTGAAGGAAGTGCTTCAGGCCCTGCTTCAAGCAGGCCTGACTATCAAGGCAAGCAAGTGCCAGATAGGGCAAAGTTCTGTTGTGTACCTGGGCCACCTTGTTGGTGGAGGCCATGTACAACCTCTCCAGCCCAAGATCCAGACTATCCTGGATTGGGAGGCTCCAAAAACCCAGACTCAGGTCAGGGCTTTTCTTGGCCTGACTGGGTATTACAGGAGGTTTGTTCAAAATTTTGGGACCATAGTGGCCCCTCTAACTGAGCTTACCTCCAAGAAACAACCCAAGAAGGTCATTTGGACCCCAGAGTGTCAAAAAGCTTTTGACACCCTAAAGCAGGCTATGTGTTCAGCACCAGTGTTACTGGCCCCTGACTATAGCAAGGAATTTGTAGTGCAAACAGATGCTTCAGAGGAAGGGATTGGGGCAGTGTTAGCACAAGTTAATGAAGAGGGCCATGATCACCCAGTTGCCTTCATCAGCAGGCGACTACTCCCCAGAGAGAAAAAATGGAGTGCCATTGAGAGGGAGGCCTTTGCTGTGGTTTGGTCCCTGAAGAAGTTGAGGCCTTACTTGTTTGGCACTCACTTCCGTGTACAAACTGACCACAGACCTCTCAGATGGTTGATGCAGATGAGGGGGGAGAACCCAAAACTGTTAAGGTGGTCCATTTCCCTACAGGGGATGGACTTCACAGTGGAGCACAGACCTGGGACTGCTCATGCCAATGCAGATGGCCTTTCCAGGTTTTTCCACTTAGCTGATGAGGACTACCAGGGTGTAGGTTAGTACCCATCACCTTTCATCTGGGGGGGGGGCAGTGTAGGAAAGTCCTTTTTTTTTTGCCTGATCACCCCCACTCTTTCTGGATAGGTACTGGTGGTTACTGACTCTTGGCTGTGCCCTGGGTACTGCTTACCAGTCCCAGGGCCAGTGCTCTGTGTAAAATGGATATGCAAATTAGGCTAATTATAATTGGCTAAGTTAACCTACCTATAAGTCCCTAGTATATGGTAGGGCATGTAGGTTTAGGGACCACAGCATAGGTGATGCACACCTAGGTGCATTGCTGAGGTGCCCAGTGTCATTTTAAAAGCAAGCCTGCCTTGCTGGCTGCTTTTAAATTAAAGTTATATGCAAATTTGACTTTGGAATTAAAGGTACTTCCAAAGTCTTAAACTACCTTATTTTTACATATAAGTCACCCCTAAGGTGTGCCCTATGTGCCCCTAGGGCTGGGTGCCATGTAACTATAAGCAGGGACTTTATAAAAATAGATTTATAAGCCCTGGTGAGGTAAAAACAGCCAAATTCGTTTTTCCCTCATTGAAGTAAATGGCCTTCATAGGCTAGAATGGGCAGACTTTATTTTAAATTTTAAAGTCTCCTTAAATGTTACATACCAAGAATTTGGTATCAAATTGATTGTTATAATAAATCCCACAACTTCCAGTTGTTGGATTTAATATAACTAGTGCAGGTAAAAAGTTTAGACTTTACCTAAAAAGTTGCCAATTTCAGCTCTGCATTGTTTTTGCTGCTGTGCTCTGATTGGCCAGCCTGCAGCAGCTTCTGCCAGGCTACTTTAATGAGGTGTGAAGTGGCCTGGCTTCACACAAAGGAATGTGCTTGGGGGAGAGAATCTCCCCTCAGCAGATGGTGAGGCAGGAAGGGGGAGGGCTGCCAAACTGGTCTTCAAAGGCAGAGAAGGACATCTGGAGCACCCAGCAACACCCCCACATCCTGCAACCCCAGACAGCTAGGTGCCCCCTTGATTAGATTAGGAGAGGGCAGGAGAGGGGTGTGTTTATGATTTTTAGCCACACCAGTGGGTGGGCTCAGCCAGATCTCTCCTCCAAAAATCAGATTCATCCATTTTGGATTTTTAGAGACTGTTGCCTTCTGGGATGGATTTTTGCCACACTTCCCAGGAAGTGGTCATCACAGGGGGACGACCCTGTCCCTGATTGGAGAACCAGGGCCCCCCTGCTTTTCACCCAGGAGCAAGGATAAAACTGGCAGACCTGCACCCACGCCTCAGATCCTCTCCAGAATTCAACAAGAAAGGAACTAAAGAAGAAGAAGGACTGCCCTGCTGGACCCCTGGCCTGCACCTGGACCCTGCACTCAGAAAGACTGCACCAGCTGCACACTTGGGCTTCACCACAAGAAGGACTTTGCCTGGCTTCCACTGGTTCAAGGAGGGACTCCCTGTTTGCTACAGGTGAAAAATTGCTAAACCAGAGTCCCCTGCACCAACTCCTGAAGAAAGCGACCAGCTGACCACTGTCCAGTGGCCAAAAAGGAGTTTGCGCCAGGTGCATTCTGGGAGTTGAAGTCCGCACCCCCCAAGGACCATCACAGAACTTCTGGACCCTTGGGGTGAGCTGTGGACCCCAAAAGAACCTTAAAAGAACATCTGGGTGAAGCCCCAGAAGTTTGGAAAAGATTGGAGAATTTTTGAAAAAAAGCTCCATAAAGTGACCGACCCGACACGGAAATTCTAGCCGGCTTGCCTCAACCGCGACCCGGCCTGACTTCGTGGTTCGTCCCGGTAAAGAAAAACATCCAAAAAAGAGACTAAGTCCGAACGTAAAAAGTTGACCGGGACCTTCCAGCCATCGTATCCGAGAAGGGCTCCACGGACGTCGGATCAAGATCCAGGTTTACCCCGGTCGAAGGATTTTCATCTCGAAAAAACGACTAAGTCCGAAGGTAAAAATCACCACCGAGGAAACCGACTTCGCGTATCCGGACAAGGGTTCCAGGAGGTCGGATTCAACTGGCAGGTTCGTCCCGGTGAAGAAAAACTTCAAAATAAAGACTAAGTCAGAAGGTAACTTTTTAACCGAGGCCTCCCGCGACTTGTAGCCGAGCAGGGCTCCATCGCGGTCGGCCTGAAAGTTTGACTTTGCCCCGGTCCTGGTGCAACCAGATGACCCGATTGGCGCTTTTTGTTTCTAAGCGCTAGAAAATAATAATACTTTAAAAATTCATATCTACGGTTCCCCTGAACCGATTTTAATCGTTTTTGTGTCATTTTAAAGATAAAAATATAAGCTATTTTTATAAATTGGTTTTGGATTTTTAAACTGTTTCCTGTGTTTTATTTAATTACTGTTTTGTGATATTTGAATGCTTTACACTTTGTCTCCTAAGTTAAGCCTTGACGCTCGATGCCAAGCTACCAAGGGTAGAGCTGGGATTAATTTATTGAGACCTAACTGTACTTATGTGGAGGTTTGTGGCTTGTTGCTAGGTGTAGGTACCTACCTGCCCTACCAATAACCCATTTTCCAACAGTACAGAATTTAGACCTCAAGCTTGAGGGATTGCTGTATATCCAAATCAAGCCATACATTACAGCAGACAGTGACCACTGCAAGTGTGCTGGGCAGGGGGACTGGTGGATTATTTAGTTCAAGCAACTAAACATTTTAAAATGGTTATTGTTGGTAGTTGGCCTGTGATATGTTAGGGGACCCCAGGCAGTATATCTTTTAAGATTTTTGTTGTGGGTTTCTGCAAGCTAGTGCTTGCTTCTCTTATATCCTGCAAGACTTCCCTTAGTTCTATTTCTGTCACATATGAGGGTGGTTGTGTTCTCTTACATGAATTATAACATCATCTTTTCTGTGCCCATCCCATGCCATGCATTAGACTAATATTTGGTACATTTTCAAATCTCTGCTGATTGACTTTGTTGTAGTTATAGCCTATGTGACTAAGTGCCAGATGTAGCAAGCCTTTTGCGCCTCTCAAACTGCGAAAAATGCAGTTTGCGAGGCACAAAAGGCCAAACGCGATGCACAACCGCAAATTGCGAGTCGGTACCGACTCGCAATTTGAGGCTGCGACTCGCAAATAGGAAGGGGTGTTCCCTTCCTATTTGCGACCGCATCGCCATGCAGAGTTGCTTTGGGACCGCGAATACGGTCGCAAACCAACTCGCAGTTACCATCCACTTGAAGTGGAGGGTAACTCATTCGCAAAAGGGAAGGGGTCACCATGGGATTCCTTCCC
Organism: Pleurodeles waltl; assembly: GCF_031143425.1. Lineage (NCBI taxonomy): Eukaryota > Metazoa > Chordata > Amphibia > Caudata > Salamandridae > Pleurodeles > Pleurodeles waltl. The sequence continues at coordinate 1,236,447,272 of NC_090444.1, read as the reverse complement.
CTTTGTGAATGCCCATAAAAATATTTTTGCAGAGCAGGCAGTGGTCCAATGGACCACTGCCTACTCTGAAAAAAACGAAACCAAATGGTTTCGGAATTTTTTCTTTTTGCAGCTCGTTTTCCCTTAAGGAAAACGGGCTGCAAAAAGAAAAAAAAACTGCTTTATTCAAAAAGCAGTCATGGACATGGTGGTCTGCTGTCTCCAGCAGGTCACCATCCCTGTGAGTGCCTAGACTCGCTATGGGGTCGCAAACTGCGACCCACCTCATTAATATTCATGAGGTGGGTCTTTGCGACCCCATAGCGAGACACCTTTCTCCATTACATTTTGCGAGTTGCAAATTGCGAGTCGCTAGTACTAGCAATTTGCAACTCGCAAAATGTTTTCTTGCTACATCTGGCCCATAGTAACTTCTTTCCTTTTTATGATCCTATATATTTGGCCCTCTCTTTCATTGTATCTGAAAACAGTGTAATGGTATAAATAAATACAACATTCTAACGTTTGTACATTTGTTATTTACATTTAAATTTATGCAACTACTTCTATTTTTAATATTTACAGGTGTGTTCTTTTTTGATGTTTCACAATATTTGGCAGCTTTTTGGTTGGGGTATTCTAATGGGGGACAGGTGCTTTCTTTTCTGTTGGATAAAAAAGTGTCAGTTTCATGTAAAATGTTTATTTGTTTGTAGTTTGTAGAGGTTGAGGTTGTTAGGTTTATTTTTACTCGCTATTGGGGTGAGTTTATATTTTTAAAAGGGCTGCTGAAGAAGGCTTGTGGTTTTTTCCCTGAAAATGCCATCAACAAAGGGTTTCTGGTGCTGAAATCACTATCTTCCCACCTTTCAGGAACGGGCAGACTTGAATCAGAAAACCACATTTTTCAACACAAATTTGGCATTTTACTGGGACATACCCCATTTTTACTATATTTGGTGCTTTCAGCCTCCTTCCAGTTAGTGACAGGAATGGGTGTGAAACCAATGCTGGATCCCGGAATGTTAAACATTTCTGAAAACTAGACAAAATTCTGAATTCAGCAAGGGGTCATTTGTGTAGATCCTACAAGGTTTTCCTACAGAAAATAACAGCTGAAATAAAAAAATATTGAAATTGAGCTGAAAACAACAGCCATTTTTCTTTATGTTTTACTCTGTAACTTTTTCCTGCGATGTCAGATTTCTGAAAGCAATATACCGTTTTGTCTGCTGGACTCTTCTGGTTGCGGGGATATAAAGGGCTTGTAGGTTCATCAAGAACCCTAGGTACCCAGAGCCAATAAATGAGCTGCACCCTACAGTTGGTTTTCATTCTATACTGGGTATACAGCAATTCATTTGCTGAAATATGAAGAGTGAAAAAGAGGTATCAAGAAAACCTTTGCATTTCGAAAATGGGATCAAGATAAGGTTTTGAGGAGCAGTGGTTATTTGCACATCGCTGAATTCCGAGGTGCCCATACTAGCATGTGAATTGCAGGACATTTCTCAAATAGACGTCTTTTTTACACACTCTCTTATATTTGGAAGGAAATAATGTAGAGAAAGATAAGGGGCAATAACACTTGTTTTGCTATTCTATGTTCCCCCAAGTCTCCCGATAAAAATGATACCTCACTTGTGTAGGTAGGCCTAGCACCCACGACAGGAAATGCTACAAAGCGCAACGTGGACACATCCAAATTTTTGGAAGAAAACAGAGGTGTTTTTTGCGAAGTGCCTACCTGTAGATTTTGGCCTCTAGCTCAGCCGGCATCTAGGGAAACCTACCAAACCTGTGCATTTCTGAAAACTAGAGACCTAGGGGAATCCAAGGAGGGGTGACTTGCAGGGCTCGGACCAGGTTCTGTTACCCAGAATCCTTTGCAAACCTCAAAAAGTGGCTAAAAAAACACATGTTCCTCACATTTCTGTGGCAGAAAGTTCTGGAATCTGAGAGGAGCCACAAATTTCCTTCCACCCAGCGTTCCCCCAAGTCTCCCGATAAAAATGATACCTCACTTGTGTGGGTAGGCCTAGCGCCTACGACAGGAAACGCCCCAAAGCGCAACGTGGACACATACACATTTTTGGAAGAAAACAGAGGTGTTTTTTGCGAAGTGCCTACCTGTAGATTTTGGCCTCTAGCTCAGCCGGCACCTAGGGAAACCTACCAAACCTGTGCATTTCTGAAAACTAGAGACCTAGGGGAATCCAAGGAGGGGTGACTTGCGGGGCTCGGACCAGGTTCTATTACCCAGAATCCTTTGCAAACCTCAAAAAGTGGCTAAAAAAACAAGTTTTCCTCACATTTCGGTGACAGAAAGTTCTGGAATCTGAGAGGAGCCACAAATTTCCTTCCACCCAGGGTTCCCCCAGGGTCTCCCGATAAAAATGATACCTCACTTGTGTGGGTAGGCCTAGCGCCCGCGACAGGAAACGCCCCAAAGCGCAACGTGGACACATCCAAATTTTTGGAAGAAAACAGAGGTGTTTTTTGCGAAATGCCTACCTGTAGATTTTGGCCTCTAGCTCAGCCGGCACCTAGGGAAACCTACCAAACCAGTGCATTTCTGAAAACTAGAGACCTAGGGGAATCAAAGGAGGGGTGACTTGCGGGGCTCGGACCAGGTTCTGTTACCCAGAATCCTTTTCAAACCTCAAAAAGTGGCTAAAAAAACAAGTTTTCCTCCCATTTCGGTGACAGAAAGTTCTGGAATCTGAGAGGAGCCACGAATTTCCTTCCACCCAGCGTTCCCCCAAGTCTCCCGATAAAAATGATACCTCACTTGTGTGGGTAGGCCTAGCGCCCGCGACAGGAAACGCCCCAAAGCGCAACGTGGACACATTCAAATTTTGGAAGAAATCAGAGGTGTTTTTTGCGAAGTTCCTACCTGTAGATTTTGGCCTCTAGCTCAGCCGGCACCTAGGGAAACCTACCAAACCTGTGCATTTCTGAAAACTAGAGACCTAGGGGAATCCAAGGAGGGGTGACTTGAGGGGCTCGGACCAGGTTCTGTTACCCAGAATCCTTTGCAAACCTCAAAAAGTGGCTAAAAAAACAAGTTTTCCTCACATTTCGGTGACAGAAAGTTCTGGAATCTGAGAGGAGCCACAAATTTCCTTCCATCCAGCGTTCCCCCAAGTCTCCCGATAAAAATGATACCTCACTTGTGTGGGTAGGCCTAGCGCCCCGCGACAGGAAACGCCCCCAAAGCGCAACGTGGACACATCCAAATTTTTGGAAGAAAACAGAGGTGTTTTTTGCGAAGTGCCTACCTGTAGATTTTGGCCTCTAGCTCAGCCGGCACCTAGGGAAACCTACCAAACCTGTGCATTTCTGAAAACTAGAGACCTAGGGGAATCCAAGGAGGGGTGACTTGCGGGGCTCGGACCAGGTTCTGTTACCCAGAATCCTTTGCAAACCTCAAAAAGTGGCTTAAAAAACAAGTTTTCCTCCCATTTCGGTGACAGAAAGTTCTGGAATCTGAGAGGAGCCACGAATTTCCTTCCACCCAGCGTTCCCCCAAGTCTCCCGATAAAAATGATACCTCACTTGTGTGGGTAGGCCTAGCGCCCGTGACAGGAAACGCCCCAAAGCGCAACGTGGACACATCCAAATTTTTAGAAGAAAACAGAGGTGTTTTTTGCAAAGTGCCTACCTGTAGATTTTGGCCTCTAGCTCAGCCGGCACCTAGGGAAACCTACCAAACCTGTGCATTTCTGAAAACTAGAGACCTAGGGGAATCCAACGAGGGGTGACTTGCGGGGCTCGGACCAGGTTCTGTTACCCAGAATCCTTTGCAAACCTCAAAAAGTGGCTAAAAAAACAAGTTTTCCTCCCATTTCGGTGACAGAAAGTTCTGGAATCTGAGAGGAGCCACGAATTTCCTTCCACCCAGCGTTCCCCCAAGTCTCCCGATAAAAATGATACCTCACTTGTGTGGGTAGGCCCTAGCGCCCGCGACAGGAAACGCCCCAAAGCGCAACGTGGACACATCCAAATTTTTTGAAGAAAACAGAGGTGTTTTTTGCGAAGTGCCTACCTGTAGATTTTGGCCTCTAGCTCAGCCGGCACCTAGGGAAACCTACCAAACCTGTGCATTTCTGAAAACTAGAGACCTAGGGAAATCCAAGGAGGGGTGACTTGCGGGGCTCGGACCAGGTTCTGTTACCCAGAATCCTTTGCAAACCTCAAAAAGTGGCTAAAAAAACAAGTTTTCCTCCCATTTCGGTGACAGAAAGTTCTGGAATCTGAGAGGAGCCACGAATTTCCTTCCACCCAGCGTTCCCCCAAGTCTCCCGATAAAAATGATACCTCACTTGTGTGGGTAGGCCTAGCGCCCGCGACAGGAAACGCCCCAAAGCGCAACGTGGACACATCCAAATTTTTGGAAGAAAACAGAGGTGTTTTTTGTGAAGTGCCTACCTGTAGATTTGGCCTCTAGCTCAGCCGGCACCTAGGGAAACCTACCAAACCTGTGCATTTCTGAAAACTAGAGACCTAGGGGAATCCAAGGAGGGGTGACTTGCGGGGCTCGGACCAGGTTCTGTTACCCAGAATCCTTTGCAAACCTCAAAAAGTGGCTTAAAAAAACAAGTTTTCCTCCCATTTCGGTGACAGAAAGTTCTGGAATCTGAGAGGAGCCACGAATTTCCTTCCACCCAGCGTTCCCCCAAGTCTCCCGATAAAAATGATACCTCACTTGTGTGGGTAGGCCTAGCGCCCGTGACAGGAAACGCCCCAAAGCGCAACGTGGACACATCCAAATTTTTAGAAGAAAACAGAGGTGTTTTTTGCAAAGTGCCTACCTGTAGATTTTGGCCTCTAGCTCAGCCGGCACCTAGGGAAACCTACCAAACCTGTGCATTTCTGAAAACTAGAGACCTAGGGGAATCCAACGAGGGGTGACTTGCGGGGCTCGGACCAGGTTCTGTTACCCAGAATCCTTTGCAAACCTCAAAAAGTGGCTAAAAAAACAAGTTTTCCTCCCATTTCGGTGACAGAAAGTTCTGGAATCTGAGAGGAGCCACGAATTTCCTTCCACCCAGCGTTCCCCCAAGTCTCCCGATAAAAATGATACCTCACTTGTGTGGGTAGGCCTAGCGCCCGCGACAGGAAACGCCCCAAAGCGCAACGTGGACACATCCAAATTTTTGGAAGAAAACAGAGGTGTTTTTTGCGAAGTGCCTACCTGTAGATTTTGGCCTCTAGCTCAGCCGGCACCTAGGGAAACCTACCAAACCTGTGCATTTCTGAAAACTAGAGACCTAGGGGAATCCAAGGAGGGGTGACTTGCGGGGCTCGGACCAGGTTCTGTTACCCAGAATCCTTTGCAAACCTCAAAAAGTGGCTAAAAAAAACAAGTTTTCCTCCATTTCGGTGACAGAAAGTTCTGGAATCTGAGAGGAGCCACGAATTTCCTTCCACCCAGCGTTCCCCCAAGTCTCCCGATAAAAATGATACCTCACTTGTGTGGGTAGGCCTAGCGCCCGCGACAGGAAACGCCCCAAAGCGCAACGTGGACACATCCAAATTTTTGGAAGAAAACAGAGGTGTTTTTTGTGAAGTGCCTACCTGTAGATTTGGCCTCTAGCTCAGCCGGCACCTAGGGAAACCTACCAAACCTGTGCATTTCTGAAAACTAGAGACCTAGGGGAATCCAAGGAGGGGTGACTTGCGGGGCTCGGACCAGGTTCTGTTACCCAGAATCCTTTGCAAACCTCAAAAAGTGGCTAAAAAAACAAGTTTTCCTCACATTTCGGTGACAGAAAGTTCTGGAATCTGAGAGGAGCCACAAATTTCCTTCCATCCAGCGTTCCCCCAAGTCTCCCGATAAAAATGATACCTCACTTGTGTGGGTAGGCCTAGCGCCCGCGACAGGAAACGCCCCAAAGCGCAACGTGGACACATCCAAATTTTTGGAAGAAAACAGAGGTGTTTTTTGCGAAGTGCCTACCTGTAGATTTTGGCCTCTAGCTCAGCCGGCACCTAGGGAAACCTACCAAACCTGTGCATTTCTGAAAACTAGAGACCTAGGGGAATCCAAGGAGGGGTGACTTGCGGGGCTCGGACCAGGTTCTGTTACCCAGAATCCTTTGCAAACCTCAAAAAGTTGCTAAAAAAACACATGTTCCTCACATTTCTGTGGCAGAAAGTTCTGGAATCTGAGAGGAGCCACAAATTTCCTTCCACCCAGCGTTCCCCCAAGTCTCCCGATAAAAATGATACCTCACTTGTGTGGGTAGGCCTAGCGCCTGCGACAGGAAACGCCCCAAAGCGCAACGTGGACACATACACATTTTTGGAAGAAAACAGAGGTGTTTTTTGCGAAGTGCCTACCTGTAGATTTTGGCCTCTAGCTCAGCCGGTAATTAGGGAAACCTACCAAACCTGTGCATTTCTGAAAACGAGAGACCTAGGGGAAACCAAGGAGGGGTGACTTGCGGGGCTCGGACCAGGTTCTGTTACCCAGAATCCTTTGCAAATTCAAAAAGTGCCTAAAAAACCAAGTTTTCCTCACATTTCGGTGACAGAAAGTTCTGGAATCTGAGAGGAGCCACAAATTTCCTTCCACCCAGCGTTCCCCCAAGTCTCCCGATAAAAATGATACCTCACTTGTGTGGGTAGGCCTAGCGCCCGCGACAGGAAACACCCCAAAGTGCAATGTGGACACATCCAAATTTTTTGAAGAAAACAGAGGTGTTTTTTGCAAAGTGCCTACCTGTAGATTTTGGCCTCTAGCTCAGCCGGCACCTAGGGAAACCTACCAAACCTGTGCATTTCTGAAAACTAGAGACCTAGGGGAATCCAACGAGGGGTGACTTGCGGGGCTCGGACCAGGTTCTGTTACCCAGAATCCTTTGCAAACCTCAAAAAGTGGCTAAAAAAACAAGTTTTCCTCCCATTTCGGTGACAGAAAGTTCTGGAATCTGAGAGGAGCCACGAATTTCCTTCCACCCAGCGTTCCCCCAAGTCTCCCGATAAAAATGATACCTCACTTGTGTGGGTAGGCCTAGCGCCCGCGACAGGAAACGCCCCAAAGCGCAACGTGGACACATCCAAATTTTTGGAAGAAAACAGAGGTGTTTTTTGCGAAGTGCCTACCTGTAGATTTTGGCCTCTAGCTCAGCCGGCACCTAGGGAAACCTACCAAACCTGTGCATTTCTGAAAACTAGAGACCTAGGGGAATCCAAGGAGGGGTGACTTGCGGGGCTCGGACCAGGTTCTGTTACCCAGAATCCTTTGCAAACCTCAAAAAGTGGCTAAAAAAACAAGTTTTCCTCCCATTTCGGTGACAGAAAGTTCTGTAATCTGAGAGGAGCCACGAATTTCCTTCTACCCAGCGTTCCCCCCAAGTCTCCCGATAAAAAATGATACCTCACTTGTGTGGGTAGGCCTAGCGCCCGCGACAGGAAACGCCCCAAAGCGCAACGTGGACACATCCAAATTTTTGAAGAAAACAGAGGTGTTTTTTGTGAAGTGCCTACCTGTAGATTTGGCCTCTAGCTCAGCCGCACCTAGGGAAACCCTACCAAACCTGTGCATTTCTGAAAACTAGAGACCTAGGGGAATCCAAGGAGGGGTGACTTGCGGGGCTCGGACCAGGTTCTGTTACCCAGAATCCTTGCAAACCTCAAAAAGTGGCTAAAAAAACAAGTTTTCCTCACATTTCGGTGACAGAAAGTTCTGGAATCTGAGAGGAGCCACAAATTTCCTTCCATCCAGCGTTCCCCCAAGTCTCCCGATAAAAATGATACCTCACTTGTGTGGGTAGGCCCTAGCGCCCGCTACAGGAAACGCCCCAAAGCGCAACGTGGACACATCCAAATTTTTGGAAGAAAAACAGAGGTGTTTTTTGCGAAGTGCCTACTTGTAGATTTTGGCCTCTAGCTCAGCCGGGCACCTAGGGAAACCTACCAAACCTGTGCATTTCTGAAAACTAGAGACCTAGGGGAATCCAAGGAGGGGTGACTTGCGGGGCTCGGACCAGGTTCTGTTACCCAGAATCCTTTGCAAACCTCAAAAAGTTGCTAAAAAAACACATGTTCCCTCACATTTCTGTGGCAGAAAGTTCTGGAATCTGAGAGGAGCCACAAATTTCCTTCCACCCAGCGTTCCCCCAAGTCTCCCGATAAAAATGATACCTCACTTGTGTGGGTAGGCCTAGCGCCTGCGACAGGAAACGCCCCAAAGCGCAACGTGGACACATACACATTTTTGGAAGAAAACAGAGGTGTTTTTTGCGAAGTGCCTACCTGTAGATTTTGGCCTCTAGCTCAGCCGGTAATTAGGGAAACCTACCAAACCTGTGCATTTCTGAAAACGAGAGACCTAGGGGAAACCAAGGAGGGGTGACTTGCGGGGCTCGGACCAGGTTCTGTTACCCAGAATCCTTTGCAAATTCAAAAAGTGCCTAAAAAACCAAGTTTTCCTCACATTTCGGTGACAGAAAGTTCTGGAATCTGAGAGGAGCCACAAATTTCCTTCCACCCAGCGTTCCCCCAAGTCTCCCGATAAAAATGATACCTCACTTGTGTGGGTAGGCCTAGCGCCCGCGACAGGAAACACCCCAAAGTGCAATGTAGACACATCCAAATTTTTTGAAGAAAACAGAGGTGTTTTTTGCAAAGTGCCTACCTGTAGATTTTGGCCTCTAGCTCAGCCGGCACCTAGGGAAACCTACCAAACCTGTGCATTTCTGAAAACTAGAGACCTAGGGGAATCCAACGAGGGGTGACTTGCGGGGCTCGGACCAGGTTCTGTTACCCAGAATCCTTTGCAAACCTCAAAAAGTGGCTAAAAAAACAAGTTTTCCTCCCATTTCGGTGACAGAAAGTTCTGGAATCTGAGAGGAGCCACGAATTTCCTTCCACCCAGCGTTCCCCCAAGTCTCCCGATAAAAATGATACCTCACTTGTGTGGGTAGGCCTAGCGCCCGCGACAGGAAACGCCCCAAAGCGCAACGTGGACACATCCAAATTTTTTGAAGAAAACAGAGGTGTTTTTTGCGAAGTGCCTACCTGTAGATTTTGGCCTCTAGCTCAGCCGGCACCTAGGGAAACCTACCAAACCTGTGCATTTCTGAAAACTAGAGACCTAGGGGAATCCAATGAGGGGTGACTTGCGGGGCTCGGACCAGGTTCTGTTACCCAGAATCCTTTGCAAACCTCAAAAAGTGGCTAAAAAAACAAGTTTTCCTCACATTTCGGTGACAGAAAGTTCTGGAATCTGAGAGGAGCCACAAATTTCCTTCCATCCAGCGTTCCCCCAAGTCTCCCGATAAAAATGATACCTCACTTGTGTGGGTAGGCCTAGCGCCCGCGACAGGAAACGCCCCAAAGCGCAACGTGGACACATCCAAATTTTTGGAAGAAAACAGAGGTGTTTTTTGCGAAGTGCCTACCTGTAGATTTTGGCCTCTAGCTCAGCCGGCACCTAGGGAAACCTACCAAACCTGTGCATTTCTGAAAACTAGAGACCTAGGGGAATCCAAGGAGGGGTGACTTGCGGGGCTCGGACCAGGTTCTGTTACCCAGAATCCTTTGCAAACCTCAAAAAGTTGCTAAAAAAACACATGTTCCTCACATTTCTGTGGCAGAAAGTTCTGGAATCTGAGAGGAGCCACAAATTTCCTTCCACCCAGCGTTCCCCCAAGTCTCCCGATAAAAATGATACCTCACTTGTGTGGGTAGGCCTAGCGCCTGCGACAGGAAACGCCCCAAAGCGCAACGTGGACACATACACATTTTTGGAAGAAAACAGAGGTGTTTTTTGCGAAGTGCCTACCTGTAGATTTTGGCCTCTAGCTCAGCCGGTAATTAGGGAAACCTACCAAACCTGTGCATTTCTGAAAACGAGAGACCTAGGGGAAACCAAGGAGGGGTGACTTGCGGGGCTCGGACCAGGTTCTGTTACCCAGAATCCTTTGCAAATTCAAAAAGTGCCTAAAAAACCAAGTTTTCCTCACATTTCGGTGACAGAAAGTTCTGGAATCTGAGAGGAGCCACAAATTTCCTTCCACCCAGCGTTCCCCCAAGTCTCCCGATAAAAATGATACCTCACTTGTGTGGGTAGGCCTAGCGCCCGCGACAGGAAACACCCCAAAGTGCAATGTGGACACATCCAAATTTTTTGAAGAAAACAGAGGTGTTTTTTGCAAAGTGCCTACCTGTAGATTTTGGCCTCTAGCTCAGCCGGCACCTAGGGAAACCTACCAAACCTGTGCATTTCTGAAAACTAGAGACCTAGGGGAATCCAACGAGGGGTGACTTGCGGGGCTCGGACCAGGTTCTGTTACCCAGAATCCTTTGCAAACCTCAAAAAGTGGCTAAAAAAACAAGTTTTCCTCCCATTTCGGTGACAGAAAGTTCTGGAATCTGAGAGGAGCCACGAATTTCCTTCCACCCAGCGTTCCCCCAAGTCTCCCGATAAAAATGATACCTCACTTGTGTGGGTAGGCCTAGCGCCCGCGACAGGAAACGCCCCAAAGCGCAACGTGGACACATCCAAATTTTTGGAAGAAAACAGAGGTGTTTTTTGCGAAGTGCCTACCTGTAGATTTTGGCCTCTAGCTCAGCCGGCACCTAGGGAAACCTACCAAACCTGTGCATTTCTGAAAACTAGAGACCTAGGGGAATCCAAGGAGGGGTGACTTGCGGGGCTCGGACCAGGTTCTGTTACCCAGAATCCTTTGCAAACCTCAAAAAGTGGCTAAAAAAACAAGTTTTCCTCCCATTTCGGTGACAGAAAGTTCTGGAATCTGAGAGGAGCCACGAATTTCCTTCCACCCAGCGTTCCCCAAGTCTCCCGATAAAAATGATACCTCACTTGTGTGGGTAGGCCTAGCGCCCGCGACAGGAAACGCCCCAAAGCGCAACGTGGACACATCCACATTTTTGGAAGAAAACAGAGGTGTTTTTTGTGAAGTGCCTACCTGTAGATTTGCCTCTAGCTCAGCCGGCACCTAGGGAAACCTACCAAACCTGTGCATTTCTGAAAACTAGAGACCTAGGGGAATCCAAGGAGGGGTGACTTGCGGGGCTCGGACCAGGTTCTGTTGCCCAGAATCCTTTGCAAACCTCAAAAAGTGGCTAAAAAAACAAGTTTTCCTCACATTTCGGTGACAGAAAGTTCTGGAATCTGAGAGGAGCCACAAATTTCCTTCCATCCAGCGTTCCCCCAAGTCTCCCGATAAAAATGATACCTCACTTGTGTGGGTAGGCCTAGCGCCCGCGACAGGAAACGCCCCAAAGCGCAACGTGGACACATCCAAATTTTTGGAAGAAAACAGAGGTGTTTTTTGCGAAGTGCCTACCTGTAGATTTTGGCCTCTAGCTCAGCCGGCACCTAGGGAAACCTACCAAACCTGTGCATTTCTGAAAACTAGAGACCTAGGGGAATCCAAGGAGGGGTGACTTGCGGGGCTCGGACCAGGTTCTGTTACCCAGAATCCTTTGCAAACCTCAAAAAGTTGCTAAAAAAACACATGTTCCTCACATTTCTGTGGCAGAAAGTTCTGGAATCTGAGAGGAGCCACAAATTTCCTTCCACCCAGCGTTCCCCCAAGTCTCCCGATAAAAATGATACCTCACTTGTGTGGGTAGGCCTAGCGCCTGCGACAGGAAACGCCCCAAAGCGCAACGTGGACACTACACATTTTTGGAAGAAAACAGAGGTGTTTTTTGCGAAGTGCCTACCTGTAGATTTTGGCCTCTAGCTCAGCCGGTAACTAGGGAAACCTACCAAACCTGTGCATTTCTGAAAACGAGAGACCTAGGGGAATCCAAGGAGGGGTGACTTGCGGGGCTCGGACCAGGTTCTGTTACCCAGAATCCTTTGCAAATTCAAAAAGTGCCTAAAAAACCAAGTTTTCCTCACATTTCGGTGACAGAAAGTTCTGGAATCTGAGAGGAGCCACAAATTTCCTTCCACCCAGCGTTCCCCCCAAGTCTCCCGATAAAAATGATACCTCACTTGTGTGGGTAGGCCTAGCGCCCGCGACAGGAAACACCCCAAAGTGCAATGTGGACACATCCAAATTTTTTGAAGAAAACAGAGGTGTTTTTTGCAAAGTGCCTACCTGTAGATTTTGGCCTCTAGCTCAGTCGGCACCTAGGGAAACCTACCAAACCTGTGCATTTCTGAAAACTAGAGACCTAGGGGAATCCAAGGAGGGGTGACTTGCGGGGCTCGGATCAGGTTCTGTTACCCAGAATCCTTTTCAAACCTCAAAAAGTGGCTAAAAAAACAAGTTTTCCTCCCATTTCGGTGACAGAAAGTTCTGGAATCTGAGAGGAGCCACGAATTTCCTTCCACCCAGCGTTCCCCCAAGTCTCCCGATAAAAATGATACCTCACTTGTGTGGGTAGGCCTAGCGCCCGCGACAGGAAACGCCCCAAAGTGCAATGTGGACACATTCAAATTTTTTGAAGAAAACAGAGGTGTTTTTTGCAAAGTGCCTACCTGTAGATTTTGGCCTCTAGCTCAGCCGGCACCTAGGGAAACCTACCAAACTTGTGCATTTCTGAAAACTAGAGACCTAGGGGAATCCAAGGAGGGGTGACTTGCGGGGCTCGGACCAGGTTCTGTTACCCAGAATCCTTTGCAAACCTCAAAAAGTGGCTAAAAAAACAAGTTTTCCTCCCATTTCGGTGACAGAAAGTTCTGGAATCTGAGAGGAGCCACGAATTTCCTTCCACCCAGCGTTCCCCCAAGTCTCCCGATAAAAATGATACCTCACTTGTGTGGGTAGGCCTAGCGCCCGCGACAGGAAACGCCCCAAAGCGCAATGTGGACACATCCAAATTTTTTGAAGAAAACAGAGGTGTTTTTTGCGAAGTGCCTACCTGTAGATTTTGGCCTCTAGCTCAGCCGGCACCTAAGGAAACCTACCAAACCTGTGCATTTCTGAAAACTAGAGACCTAGGGGAATCCAAGGAGGGGTGACTTGCGGGGCTCGGACCAGGTTCTGTTACCCAGAATCCTTTGCAAACCTCAAAAAGTGGCTAAAAATACAAGTTTTCCTCACATTTCGGTGACAGAAAGTTCTGGAATCTGAGAGGAGCCACAAATTTCCTTCCATGCAGCGTTCCCCCAAGTCTCCCGATAAAAATGATACCTCACTTGTGTGGGTAGGCCTAGCGCCCTCGACAGGAAACGCCCCAAAGCGCAACGTGGACACATCCAAATTTTTGGAAGAAAACAGAGGTGTTTTTTGCGAAGTGCCTACCTGTAGATTTTGGCCTCTAGCTCAGCCGGCACCTAGGGAAACCTACCAAACCTGTGCATTTCTGAAAACTAGAGACCTAGGGGAATCCAAGGAGGGGTGACTTGCGGGGCTCGGACCAGGTTCTGTTACATAGAATCCTTTGCAAACCTCAAAAAGTGGCTAAAAAAAAACATGTTCCTCACATTTCTGTGGCAGAAAGTTCTGGAATCTGAGAGGAGCCACAAATTTCCTTCCACCCAGCGTTCCCCCAAGTCTCCCGATAAAAATGATACCTCACTTGTGTGGGTAGGCCTAGCGCCTGCGACAGGAAACGCCCCAAAGCGCAACGTGGACACATACACATTTTTGGAAGAAAACAGAGGTGTTTTTTGCGAAGTGCCTACCTGTAGATTTTGGCCTCTAGCTCAGCCGGTAATTAGGGAAACCTACCAAACCTGTGCATTTCTGAAAACGAGAGACCTAGGGGAATCCAAGGAGGGGTGACTTGCGGGGCTCGGACCAGGTTCTGTTACCCAGAATCCTTTGCAAATTCAAAAAGTGCCTAAAAAAAACAAGTTTTCCTCACATTTCGGTGACAGAAAGTTCTGGAATCTGAGAGGAGCCACAAATTTCCTTCCACCCAGCGTTCCCCCAAGTCTCCCGATAAAAATGATACCTCACTTGTGTGGGTAGGCCTAGCGCCCGCGACAGGAAACACCCCAAAGTGCAATGTGGACACATCCAAATTTTTTGAAGAAAACAGAGGTGTTTTTTGCAAAGTACCTACCTGTAGATTTTGGCCTCTAGCTCAGTCGGCACCTAGGGAAACCTACCAAACCTGTGCATTTCTGAAAACTAGAGACCTAGGGGAATCCAAGGAGGGGTGACTTGCGGGGCTCGGACCAGGTTCTGTTACATAGAATCCTTTGCAAACCTCATTGCAAACCTCAAAAAGTGGCTAAAAAAAAACATGTTCCTCACATTTCTGTGGCAGAAAGTTCTGGAATCTGAGAGGAGCCACAAATTTCCTTCCACCCAGCGTTCCCCCAAGTCTCCCGATAAAAATGATACCTCACTTGTGTGGGTAGGCCTAGCGCCTGCGACAGGAAACGCCCCAAAGCGCAACGTGGACACATACACATTTTTGGAAGAAAACAGAGGTGTTTTTTGCGAAGTGCCTACCTGTAGATTTTGGCCTCTAGCTCAGCCGGGGTAATTAGGGAAACCTACCAAACCTGTGCATTTCTGAAAACGAGAGACCTAGGGGAATCCAAGGAGGGGTGACTTGCGGGGCTCGGACCAGGTTCTGTTACCCAGAATCCTTTGCAAATTCAAAAAGTGCCTAAAAAAACAAGTTTTCCTCACATTTCGGTGACAGAAAGTTCTGGAATCTGAGAGGAGCCACAAATTTCCTTCCACCCAGCGTTCCCCAAGTCTCCCGATAAAAAATGATACCTCACTTGTGTGGGTAGGCCTAGCGCCCGCGACAGGAAACACCCCAAAGTGCAATGTGGACACATCCAAATTTTTTGAAGAAAACAGAGGTGTTTTTTTGCAGAGTGCCTACCTGTAGATTTTGGCCTCTAGCTCAGCCAGCACCTAGGGAAACCTACCAAACCTGTGCATTTCTGAAAACTAGAGACCTAGGGGAATCCAAGGAGGGGTGACTTGCGGGGCTCGGACCAGGTTCTGTTACCCAGAATCCTTTGCAAACCTCAAAAAGTGGCTAAAAAAACAAGTTTTCCTCCCATTTCGGTGACAGAAAGTTCTGGAATCTGAGAGGAGCCACGAATTTCCTTCCACCCAGCGTTCCCCCAAGTCTCCCGATAAAAATGATACCTCACTTGTGTGGGTAGGCCTAGCGCCCGCGACAGGAAACGCCCCAAAGCGCAACGTGGACACATCCAAATTTTTGGAAGAAAACAGAGGTGTTTTTTGTGAAGTGCCTACCTGTAGATTTGGCCTCTAGCTCAGCCGGCACCTAGGGAAACCTACCAAACCTGTGCATTTCTGAAAACTAGAGACCTAGGGGAATCCAAGGAGGGGTGACTTGCGGGGCTCGGACCAGGTTCTGTTACCCAGAATCCTTTGAAACCTCAAAAAGTGGCTAAAAAAAACAAGTTTTCCTCACATTTCGGTGACAGAAAGTTCTGGAATCTGAGAGGAGCCACAAATTTCCTTCCATCCAGCGTTCCCCAAGTCTCCCGATAAAAATGATACCTCACTTGTGTGGGTAGGCCTAGCGCCCGCGACAGGAAACGCCCCAAAGCGCAACGTGGACACATCCAAATTTTTGGAAGAAAACAGAGGTGTTTTTTGCGAAGTGCCTACCTGTAGATTTTGGCCTCTAGCTCAGCCGGCACCTAGGGAAACCTACCAAACCTGTGCATTTCTGAAAACTAGAGACCTAGGGGAATCCAAGGAGGGGTGACTTGCGGGGCTCGGACCAGGTTCTGTTACCCAGAATCCTTTGCAAACCTCAAAAAGTGGCTAAAAAAACAAGTTTTCCTCACATTTCGGTGACAGAAAGTTCTGGAATCTGAGAGGAGCCACAAATTTCCTTCCATCCAGCGTTCCCCAAGTCTCCCGATAAAAATGATACCTCACTTGTGTGGGTAGGCCTAGCGCCCGCGACAGGAAACACCCCAAAGTGCAATGTGGACACATCCAAATTTTTTGAAGAAAACAGAGGTGTTTTTTGCAAAGTGCCTACCTGTAGATTTTGGCCTCTAGCTCAGCCGGCACCTAGGGAAACCTACCAAACCTGTGCATTTCTGAAAACTAGAGACCTAGGGGAATCCAACGAGGGGTGACTTGCGGGGCTCGGACCAGGTTCTTGTACCCAGAATCCTTTGCAAACCTCAAAAAGTGGCTAAAAAAACAAGTTTTCCTCCCATTTCGGTGACAGAAAGTTCTGGAATCTGAGAGGAGCCACGAATTTCCTTCCACCCAGCGTTCCCCCAAGTCTCCCCGATAAAAATGATACCTCACTTGTGTGGGTAGGCCTAGCGCCCGCGACAGGAAACGCCCCAAAGCGCAACGTGGACACATCCAAATTTTTGAAGAAAACAGAGGTGTTTTTTGCGAAGTGCCTACCTGTAGATTTTGGCCTCTAGCTCAGCCGGCACCTAGGGAAACCTACCAACCTGGTGCATTTCTGAAAACTAGAGACCTAGGGGAATCCAAGGAGGGGTGACTTGCGGGGCTCGGACCAGGTTCTGTTACCCAGAATCCTTTGCAAACCTCAAAAAGTGGCTAAAAAAACAAGTTTTCCTCCCATTTCGGTGACAGAAAGTTCTGGAATCTGAGAGGAGCCACGAATTTCCTTCCACCCAGCGTTCCCCCAAGTCTCCCGATAAAAATGATACCTCACTTGTGTGGGTAGGCCTAGCGCCACGCGACAGGAAACGCCCCAAAGCGCAACGTGGACACATCCAAATTTTTGGAAGAAAACAGAGGTGTTTTTTGTGAAGTGCCTACCTGTAGATTTGGCCTCTAGCTCAGCCGGCACCTAGGGGAAACCTACCAAACCTGTGCATTTCTGAAAACTAGAGACCTAGGGGAATCCAAGGAGGGGTGACTTGCGGGGCTCGGACCAGGTTCTGTTACCCAGAATCCTTTGCAAACCTCAAAAAGTGGCTAAAAAAACAAGTTCTCCTCACATTTCGGTGACAGAAAGTTCTGGAATCTGAGAGGAGCCACAAATTTCCTTCCATCCAGCGTTCCCCCAAGTCTCCCGATAAAAATGATACCTCACTTGTGTGGGTAGGCCTAGCGCCCGCGACAGGAAACGCCCCAAAGCGCAACGTGGACACATCCAAATTTTTGGAAGAAAACAGAGGTGTTTTTTGCGAAGTGCCTACCTGTAGATTTTGGCCTCTAGCTCAGCCGGCACCTAGGGAACCTACCAAACCTGTGCATTTCTGAAAACTAGAGACCTAGGGGAATCCAAGGAGGGGTGACTTGCGGGGCTCGGACCAGGTTCTGTTACCCAGAATCCTTTGCAAACCTCAAAAAGTTGCTAAAAAAACACATGTTCCTCACATTTCTGTGGCAGAAAGTTCTGGAATCTGAGAGGAGCCACAAATTTCCTTCCACCCAGCGTTCCCCCAAGTCTCCCGATAAAAATGATACCTCACTTGTGTGGGTAGGCCTAGCGCCTGCGACAGGAAACACCCAAAGCGCAACGTGGACACATACACATTTTGGAAGAAAACAGAGGTGTTTTTTGCGAAGTGCCTACCTGTAGATTTTGGCCTCTAGCTCAGCCGGTAATTAGGGAAACCTACCAAACCTGTGCATTTCTGAAAACGAGAGACCTAGGGGAATCCAAGGAGGGGTGACTTGCGGGGCTCGGACCAGGTTCTGTTACCCAGAATCCTTTGCAAATTCAAAAAGTGCCTAAAAAACCAAGTTTTCCTCACATTTCGGTGACAGAAAGTTCTGGAATCTGAGAGGAGCCACAAATTTCCTTCCACCCAGCGTTCCTCCAAGTCTCCCGATAAAAATGATACCTCACTTGTGTGGGTAGGCCTAGCGCCCGCGACAGGAAACACCCCAAAGTGCAATGTGGACACATCCAAATTTTTTGAAGAAAACAGAGGTGTTTTTTGCAAAGTGCCTACCTGTAGATTTTGGCCTCTAGCTCAGCCGGCACCTAGGGAAACCTACCAAACCTGTGCATTTCTGAAAACTAGAGACCTAGGGGAATCCAACGAGGGGTGACTTGCGGGGCTCGGACCAGGTTCTGTTACCCAGAATCCTTTTTAAACCTCAAAAAGTGGCTAAAAAAACAAGTTTTCCTCCATTTCGGTGACAGAAAGTTCTGGAATCTGAGAGGAGCCACGAATTTCCTTCCACCCAGCGTTCCCCCAAGTCTCCCGATAAAAATGATACCTCACTTGTGTGGGTAGGCCTAGCGCCCGCGACAGGAAACGCCCCAAAGTGCAATGTGGACACATTCAAATTTTTTGAAGAAAACAGAGGTGTTTTTTGCAAAGTGCCTACCTGTAGATTTTGGCCTCTAGCTCAGCCGGCACCTAGGGAAACCTACCAAACTTGTGCATTTCTGAAAACTAGAGACCTAGGGGAATCCAAGGAGGGGTGACTTGCGGGGCTCGGACAGGTTCTGTTACCCAGAATCCTTTGCAATCCTCAAAAAGTGGCTAAAAAAACAAGTTTTCCTCCCATTTCGGTGACAGAAAGTTCTGGAATCTGAGAGGAGCCACGAATTTCCTTCCACCCAGCGTTCCCCCAAGTCTCCCGATAAAAATGATACCTCACTTGTGTGGGTAGGCCTAGCGCCCGCGACAGGAAACGCCCCAAAGCGCAATGTGGACACATCCAAATTTTTTGAAGAAAACAGAGGTGTTTTTTGCGAAGTGCCTACCTGTAGATTTTGGCCTCTAGCTCAGCCGGCACCTAAGGAAACCTACCAAACCTGTGCATTTCTGAAACTAGAGACCTAGGGGAATCCAAGGAGGGGTGACTTGCGGGGCTCGGACCAGGTTCTGTTACCCAGAATCCTTTGCAAACCTCAAAAAGTGGCTAAAAAAACAAGTTTTCCTCCCATTTCGGTGACAGAAAGTTCTGGAATCTGAGAGGAGCCACGAATTTCCTTACACCCAGCGTTCCCCCAAGTCTCCCGATAAAAATGATACCTCACTTGTGTGGGTAGGCCTAGCGCCCGCGACAGGAAACGCCCCAAAGCGCAATGTGGACACATCCAAATTTTTGAAGAAAACAGAGGTGTTTTTTGCGAAGTGCCTACCTGTAGATTTTGGCCTCTAGCTCAGCCGGCACCTAAGGAAACCTACCAAACCTGTGCATTTCTGAAAACTAGAGACCTAGGGGAATCCAAGGAGGGGTGACTTGCGGGGCTCGGACCAGGTTCTGTTACCCAGAATCCTTTGCAAACCTCAAAAAGTGGCTAAAAATACAAGTTTTCCTCACATTTCGGTGACAGAAAGTTCTGGAATCTGAGAGGAGCCACAAATTTCCTTCCATGCAGCGTTCCCCCAAGTCTCCCGATAAAAATGATACCTCACTTGTGTGGGTAGGCCTAGCGCCCTCGACAGGAAACGCCCCAAAGCGCAACGTGGACACATCCAAATTTTTGGAAGAAAACAGGGGTGTTTTTTGCGAAGTGCCTACCTGTAGATTTTGGCCTCTAGCTCAGCCGGTAATTAGGGAAACCTACCAAACCTGTGCATTTCTGAAAACGAGAGACCTAGGGGAATCCAAGGAGGGGTGACTTGCGGGGCTCGGACCAGGTTCTGTTACCCAGAATCCTTTGCAAATCAAAAAGTGCCTAAAAAAACAAGTTTTCCTCACATTTCGGTGACAGAAAGTTCTGGAATCTGAGAGGAGCCACAAATTTCCTTCCACCCAGCGTTCCCCCAAGTCTCCCGATAAAAATGATACCTCACTTGTGTGGGTAGGCCTAGCGCCCGCGACAGGAAACACCCCAAAGTGCAATGTGGACACATCCAAATTTTTTGAAGAAAACAGAGGTGTTTTTTGCAAAGTGGCCTACCTGTAGATTTTGGCCTCTAGCTCAGCCGGCACCTAGGGAAACCTACCAAACCTGTGCATTTCTGAAAACTAGAGACCTAGGGGAATCCAACGAGGGGTGACTTGCGGGGCTCGGACCAGGTTCTGTTACCCAGAATCCTTTTCAAACCTCAAAAAGTGGCTAAAAAAACAAGTTTTCCTCCCATTTCGGTGACAGAAAGTTCTGGAATCTGAGAGGAGCCACGAATTTCCTTCCACCCAGCGTTCCCCCAAGTCTCCCGATAAAAATGATACCTCACTTGTGTGGGTAGGCCTAGCGCCCCGCGACAGGAAACGCCCCAAAGTGCAATGTGGACACATTCAAATTTTTTGAAGAAAACAGAGGTGTTTTTTGCAAAGTGCCTACCTGTAGATTTTGGCCTCTAGCTCAGCCGGCACCTAGGGAAACCTACCAAACTTGTGCATTTCTGAAAACTAGAGATCTAGGGGAATCCAAGGAGGGGTGACTTGCGGGGCTCGGACCAGGTTCTGTTACCCAGAATCCTTTGCAAACCTCAAAAAGTGGCTAAAAAAACAAGTTTTCCTCCCATTTCGGTGACAGAAAGTTCTGGAATCTGAGAGGAGCCACGAATTTCCTTCCACCCAGCGTTCCCCAAGTCTCCCGATAAAAATGATACCTCACTTG
Source organism: Pleurodeles waltl (assembly GCF_031143425.1). Lineage (NCBI taxonomy): Eukaryota > Metazoa > Chordata > Amphibia > Caudata > Salamandridae > Pleurodeles > Pleurodeles waltl. Next base: position 1,236,426,881 of record NC_090444.1, on the reverse strand, counting down.
TGTGGGTAGGCCTAGCGCCCGCGACAGGAAACGCCCCAAAGCGCAATGTGGACACATCCAAATTTTTTGAAGAAAACAGAGGTGTTTTTTGCGAAGTGCCTACCTGTAGATTTTGGCCTCTAGCTCAGCCGGCACCTAAGGAAACCTACCAAACCTGTGCATTTCTGAAAACTAGAGACCTAGGGGAATCCAAGGAGGGGTGACTTGCGGGGCTCGGACCAGGTTCTGTTACCCAGAATCCTTTGCAAACCTCAAAAAGTGGCTAAAAAAACAAGTTTTCCTCCCATTTCGGTGACAGAAAGTTCTGGAATCTGAGAGGAGCCACGAATTTCCTTCCACCCAGCGTTCCCCAAGTCTCCCGATAAAAATGATACCTCACTTGTGTGGGTAGTCCTAGCTCCCGCGACAGGAAACGCCCCCAAAGCGCAATGTGGACACATCCAAATTTTTTGAAGAAAACAGAGGGTGTTTTTTGCGAAGTGCCTACCTGTAGATTTTGGCCTCTAGCTCAGCCGGCACCTAAGGAAACCTACCAAACCTGTGCATTTCTGAAAACTAGAGACCTAGGGGAATCCAAGGAGGGGTGACTTGCGGGGCTCGGACCAGGTTCTGTTACCCAGAATCCTTTGCAAACCTCAAAAAGTGGCTAAAAATACAAGTTTTCCTCACATTTCGGTGACAGAAAGTTCTGGAATCTGAGAGGAGCCACAAATTTCCTTCCATGCAGCGTTCCCCCAAGTCTCCCGATAAAAATGATACCTCACTTGTGTGGGTAGGCCTAGCGCCCTCGACAGGAAACGCCCCAAAGCGCAACGTGGACACATCCAAATTTTTGGAAGAAAACAGAGGTGTTTTTTGCGAAGTGCCTACCTGTAGATTTTGGCCTCTAGCTCAGCCGGCACCTAGGGAAACCTACCAAACCTGTGCATTTCTGAAAACTAGAGACCTAGGGGAATCCAAGGAGGGGTGACTTGCGGGGCTCGGACCAGGTTCTGTTACCCAGAATCCTTTGCAAACCTCAAAAAGTGGCTAAAAAAACACATGTTCCTCACATTTCTGTGGCAGAAAGTTCTGGAATCTGAGAGGAGCCACAAATTTCCTTCCCACCCAGCGTTCCCCCAAGTCTCCCGATAAAAATGATACCTCACTTGTGTGGGTAGGCCTAGCGCCTGCGACAGGAAACGCCCCAAAGCGCAACGTGGACACATACACATTTTTGGAAGAAAACAGAGGTGTTTTTTGCGAAGTGCCTACCTGTAGATTTTGGCCTCTAGCTCAGCCGGTAATTAGGGAAACCTACCAAACCTGTGCATTTCTGAAAACGAGAGACCTAGGGGAATCCAAGGAGGGGTGACTTGCGGGGCTCGGACCAGGTTCTGTTACCCAGAATCCTTTGCAAATTCAAAAAGTGCCTAAAAAAACAAGTTTTCCTCACATTTCGGTGACAGAAAGTTCTGGAATCTGAGAGGAGCCACAAATTTCCTTCCACCCAGCGTTCCCCCAAGTCTCCGATAAAAATGATACCTCACTTGTGTGGGTAGGCCTAGCGCCCGCGACAGGAAACACCCCAAAGTGCAATGTGGACACATCCAAATTTTTTGAAGAAAACAGAGGTGTTTTTTGCAGAGTGCCTACCTGTAGATTTTGGCCTCTAGCTCAGCCAGCACCTAGGGAAACCTACCAAACCTGTGCATTTCTGAAAACTAGAGACCTAGGGGAATCCAACGAGGGGTGACTTGCGGGGCTCGGACCAGGTTCTGTTACCCAGAATCCTTTGCAAACCTCAAAAAGTGGCTAAAAAAACAAGTTTTCCTCCCATTTCGGTGACAGAAAGTTCTGGAATCTGAGAGGAGCCACGAATTTCCTTCCACCCAGCGTTCCTCCAAGTCTCCCGATAAAAATGATACCTCACTTGTGTGGGTAGGCCTAGCGCCCGCGACAGGAAACGCCCCAAAGCGCAACGTGGACACATCCAAATTTTTGGAAGAAAACAGAGGTGTTTTTTGCGAAGTGCCTACCTGTAGATTTTGGCCTCTAGCTCAGCCGGCACCTAGGGAAACCTACCAAACCTGTGCTTTTCTGAAAACTAGAGACCTAGGGGAATCCAAGGAGGGTGACTTGCGGGGCTCGGACCAGGTTCTGTTACCCAGAATCCTTTTCAAACCTCAAAAAGTGGCTAAAAAAACAAGTTTTCCTCCCATTTCGGTGACAGAAAGTTCTGGAATCTGAGAGGAGCCACGAATTTCCTTCCACCCAGCGTTCCCCCAAGTCTCCCGATAAAAATGATACCTCACTTGTGTGGGTAGGCCTAGCGCCCGCGACAGGAAACGCCCCAAAGCGCAACGTGGACACATCCAAATTTTTGGAAGAAAACAGAGGTGTTTTTTGCGAAGTGCCTACCTGTAGATTTTGGCCTCTAGCTCAGCCGGCACCTAGGGAAACCTACCAAACCTGTGCATTTCTGAAAACTAGAGACCTAGGGGAATCCAAGGAGGGGTGACTTGCGGGGCTCGGACCAGGTTCTGTTACCCAGAATCCTTTGCAAACCTCAAAAAGTGGCTAAAAAAACACATGTTCCTCACATTTCTGTGGCAGAAAGTTCTGGAATCTGAGAGGAGCCACAAATTTCCTTCCACCCAGCGTTCCCCCAAGTCTCCCGATAAAAATGATACCTCACTTGTGTGGGTAGGCCTAGCGCCTGCGACAGGAAACGCCCCAAAGCGCAACGTGGACACATACACATTTTTGGAAGAAAACAGAGGTGTTTTTGCGAAGTGCCTACCTGTAGATTTTGGCCTCTAGCTCAGCCGGTAATTAGGGAAACATACCAAACCTGTGCGTTTCTGAAAACGAGAGACCTAGGGGAATCCAAGGAGGGGTGACTTGCGGGGCTCGGACCAGGTTCTGTTACCCAGAATCCTTTGCAAATTCAAAAAGTGCCTAAAAAACCAAGTTTTCCTCACATTTCGGTGACAGAAAGTTCTGGAATCTGAGAGGAGCCACAAATTTCCTTCCACCCAGCGTTCCCCCAAGTCTCCCGATAAAAATGATACCTCACTTGTGTGGGTAGGCCTAGCGCCCGCGACAGGAAACACCCCAAAGTGCAATGTGGACACATCCAAATTTTTTGAAGAAAACAGAGGTGTTTTTTGCAAAGTGCCTACCTGTAGATTTTGGCCTCTAGCTCAGCCGGCACCTAGGAAACCTACCAAACCTGTGCATTTCTGAAAACTAGAGACCTAGGGGAATCCAACGAGGGGTGACTTGCGGGGCTCGGACCAGGTTCTGTTACCCAGAATCCTTTGCAAACCTCAAAAAGTGGCTAAAAAAACAAGTTTTCCTCCCATTTCGGTGACAGAAAGTTCTGGAATCTGAGAGGAGCCACGAATTTCCTTCCACCCAGCGTTCCCCCAAGTCCTCCCGATAAAATGATACCTCACTTGTGTGGGTAGGCCTAGCGCCCGCGACAGGAAACGCCCCCAAAGCGCAACGTGGACACATCCAAATTTTTGGAAGAAAACAGAGGTGTTTTTTGCGAAGTGCCTACCTGTAGATTTTGGCCTCTAGCTCAGCCGGCACCTAGGGAAACCTACCAAACCTGTGCATTTCTGAAAACTAGAGACCTAGGGGAATCCAAGGAGGGGTGACTTGCGGGGCTCGGACCAGGTTCTGTTACCCAGAATCCTTTTCAAACCTCAAAAAGTGGCTAAAAAAACAAGTTTTCCTCCCATTTCGGTGACAGAAAGTTCTGGAATCTGAGAGGAGCCACGAATTTCCTTCCACCCAGCGTTCCCCCAAGTCTCCCGATAAAAATGATACCTCACTTGTGTGGGTAGGCCTAGCGCCTGCGACAGGAAACGCCCCAAAGCGCAACGTGGACACATACACATTTTTGGAAGAAAACAGAGGTGTTTTTTGCGAAGTGCCTACCTGTAGATTTTGGCCTCTAGCTCAGCCGGTAACTAGGGAAACCTACCAAACCTGTGCATTTCTGAAAACGAGAGACCTAGGGGAATCCAAGGAGGGGTGACTTGCGGGGCTCGGACCAGGTTCTGTTACCCAGAATCCTTTGCAAATTCAAAAAGTGCCTAAAAAAACAAGTTTTCCTCACATTTCGGTGACAGAAAGTTCTGGAATCTGAGAGGAGCCACAAATTTCCTTCCACCCAGCGTTCCCCCAAGTCTCCCGATAAAAATGATACCTCACTTGTGTGGGTAGGCATAGCGCCCGCGACAAGATACACCCCAAAGTGCAATGTGGACACATCCAAATTTTTTGAAGAAAACAGAGGTGTTTTTTGCAAAGTGCCTACCTGTAGATTTTGGCCTCTAGCTCAGTCGGCACCTAGGGAAACCTACCAAACCTGTGCATTTCTGAAAACTAGAGACCTAGGGGAATCCAAGGAGGGGTGACTTGCGGGGCTCGGACCAGGTTCTGTTACCCAGAATCCTTTTCAAACCTCAAAAAGTGGCTAAAAAAACAAGTTTTCCTCCCATTTCGGTGACAGAAAGTTCTGGAATCTGAGAGGAGCCACGAATTTCCTTCCACCCAGCGTTCCCCCAAGTCTCCCGATAAAAATGATACCTCTCTTGTGTGGGTAGGCCTAGCGCCTGCGACAGGAAACGCCCCAAAGCGCAACGTGGACACATACACATTTTTGGAAGAAAACAGAGGTGTTTTTTGCGAAGTGCCTACCTGTAGATTTTGGCCTCTAGCTCAGCCGGTAACTAGGGAAACCTACCAAACCTGTGCATTTCTGAAAACGAGAGACCTAGGGGAATCCAAGGAGGGGTGACTTGCGGGGCTCGGACCAGGTTCTGTTACCCAGAATCCTTTGCAAATTCAAAAAGTGCCTAAAAAAACAAGTTTTCCTCACATTTCGGTGACAGAAAGTTCTGGAATCTGAGAGGAGCCACAAATTTCCTTCCACCCAGCGTTCCCCCAAGTCTCCCGATAAAAATGATACCTCACTTGTGTGGGTAGGCCTAGCGCCCGCGACAGGATACACCCCAAAGTGCAATGTGGACACATCCAAATTTTTTGAAGAAAACAGAGGTGTTTTTTGCAAAGTGCCTACCTGTAGATTTTGGCCTCTAGCTCAGTCGGCACCTAGGGAAACCTACCAAACCTGTGCATTTCTGAAAACTAGAGACCTAGGGGAATCCAAGGAGGGGTGACTTGCGGGGCTCGGACCAGGTTCTGTTACCCAGAATCCTTTTCAAACCTCAAAAAGTGGCTAAAAAAACAAGTTTTCCTCCCATTTCGGTGACAGAAAGTTCTGGAATCTGAGAGGAGCCACGAATTTCCTTCCACCCAGCGTTCCCCCAAGTCTCCCGATAAAAATGATACCTCACTTGTGTGGGTAGGCCTAGCGCCCGCGACAGGAAACGCCCCAAAGTGCAATGTGGACACATTCAAATTTTTTGAAGAAAACAGAGGTGTTTTTTGCAAAGTGCCTACCTGTAGATTTTGGCCTCTAGCTCAGCCGGCACCTAGGGAAACCTACCAAACTTGTGCATTTCTGAAAACTAGAGACCTAGGGGAATCCAAGGAGGGGTGACTTGCGGGGCTCGGACCAGGTTCTGTTACCCAGAATCCTTTGCAAACCTCAAAAAGTGGCTAAAAAAACAAGTTTTCCTCCCATTTCGGTGACAGAAAGTTCTGGAATCTGAGAGGAGCCACGAATTTCCTTCCACCCAGCGTTCCCCCAAGTCTCCCGATAAAAATGATACCTCACTTGTGTGGGTAGGCCAAGCGCCCGCGACAGGAAACGCCCCAAAGCGCAATGTGGACACATCCAAATTTTTTGAAGAAAACAGAGGTGTTTTTTGCGAAGTGCCTACCTGTAGATTTTGGCCTCTAGCTCAGCCGGCACCTAAGGAAACCTACCAAACCTGTGCATTTCTGAAAACTAGAGACCTAGGGGAATCCAAGGAGGGGTGACTTGCGGGGCTCGGACCAGGTTCTGTTACCCAGAATCCTTTGCAAACCTCAAAAAGTGGCTAAAAATACAAGTTTTCCTCACATTTCGGTGACAGAAAGTTCTGGAATCTGAGAGGAGCCACAAATTTCCTTCCATCCAGCGTTCCCCCAAGTCTCCCGATAAAAATTATACCTCACTTGTGTGGGTAGGCCTAGCGCCCTCGACAGGAAACGCCCCAAAGCGCAACGTGGACACATCCAAATTTTTGGAAGAAAACAGAGGTGTTTTTTGCGAAGTGCCTACCTGTAGATTTTGGCCTCTAGCTCAGCCGGCACCTAGGGAAACCTACCAAACCTGTGCATTTCTGAAAACTAGAGACCTAGGGGAATCCAAGGAGGGGTGACTTGCGGGGCTCGGACCAGGTTCTGTTACCCAGAATCCTTTGCAAACCTCAAAAAGTGGCTAAAAAAACACATGTTCCTCACATTTCTGTGGCAGAAAGTTCTGGAATCTGAGAGGAGCCACAAATTTCCTTCCACCCAGCGTTCCCCCAAGTCTCCCGATAAAAATGATACCTCACTTGTGTGGGTAGGCCTAGCGCCTGCGACAGGAAACGCCCCAAAGCGCAACGTGGACACATACACATTTTTGGAAGAAAACAGAGGTGTTTTTTGCGAAGTGCCTACCTGTAGATTTTGGCCTCTAGCTCAGCCGGTAATTAGGGAAACCTACCAAACCTGTGCATTTCTGAAAACGAGAGACCTAGGGGAATCCAAGGAGGGGTGACTTGCGGGGCTCGGACCAGGTTCTGTTACCCAGAATCCTTTGCAAATTCAAAAAGTGCCTAAAAAAACAAGTTTTCCTCACATTTCGGTGACAGAAAGTTCTGGAATCTGAGAGGAGCCACAAATTTCCTTCCACCCAGCGTTCCCCCAAGTCTCCCGATAAAAATGATACCTCACTTGTGTGGGTAGGCCTAGCGCCCGCGACAGGAAACACCCCAAAGTGCAATGTGGACACATCCAAATTTTTTGAAGAAAACAGAGGTGTTTTTTGCAGAGTGCCTACCTGTAGATTTTGGCCTCTAGCTCAGCCAGCACCTAGGGAAACCTACCAAACCTGTGCATTTCTGAAAACTAGAGACCTAGGGGAATCCAACGAGGGGTGACTTGCGGGGCTCGGACCAGGTTCTGTTACCCAGAATCCTTTGCAAACCTCAAAAAGTGGCTAAAAAAACAAGTTTCCTCCCATTTCGGTGACAGAAAGTTCTGGAATCTGAGAGGAGCCACGAATTTCCTTCCACCCAGCGTTCCTCCAAGTCTCCCGATAAAAATGATACCTCACTTGTGTGGGTAGGCCTAGCGCCCGCGACAGGAAACGCCCCAAAGCGCAACGTGGACACATCCAAATTTTTGGAAGAAAACAGAGGTGTTTTTTGCGAAGTGCCTACCTGTAGATTTTGGCCTCTAGCTCAGCCGGCACCTAGGGAAACCTACCAAACCTGTGCTTTTCTGAAAACTAGAGACCTAGGGGAATCCAAGGAGGGGTGACTTGCGGGGCTCGGACCAGGTTCTGTTACCCAGAATCCTTTTCAAACCTCAAAAAGTGGCTAAAAAAACAAGTTTTCCTCCCATTTCGGTGACAGAAAGTTCTGGAATCTGAGAGGAGCCACGAATTTCCTTCCACCCAGCGTTCCCCCAAGTCTCCCGATAAAAATGATACCTCACTTGTGTGGGTAGGCCTGGCGCCCGCGACAGGAAACGCCCCAAAGCGCAACGTGGACACATCCAAATTTTTGGAAGAAAACAGAGGTGTTTTTTGCGAAGTGCCTACCTGTAGATTTTGGCCTCTAGCTCAGCCGGCACCTAGGGAAACCTACCAAACCTGTGCATTTCTGAAAACTAGAGACCTAGGGGAATCCAAGGAGGGGTGACTTGCGGGGCTCGGACCAGGTTCTGTTACCCAGAATCCTTTGCAAACCTCAAAAAGTGGCTAAAAAAACAAGTTTTCCTCACATTTCGGTGACAGAAAGTTCTGGAATCTGAGAGGAGCCACAAATTTCCTTCTATCCAGCGTTCCCCCAAGTCTCCCGATAAAAATGATACCTCACTTGTGTGGGTAGGCCTAGCGCCCGTGACAGGAAACGCCCCAAAGCGCAACGTGGACACATCCAAATTTTTGGAAGAAAACAGAGGTGTTTTTTGCGAAGTGCCTACCTGTAGATTTTGGCCTCTAGCTCAGCCGGCACCTAGGGAAACCCACCAAACCTGTGCATTTCTGAAAACTAGAGACCTAGGGGAATCCAAGGAGGGGTGACTTGCGGGGCTCGGACCAGGTTCTGTTACCCAGAATCCTTTGCAAACCTCAAAAAGTGGCTAAAAAAACACATGTTCCTCACATTTCTGTGGCAGAAAGTTCTGGAATCTGAGAGGAGCCACAAATTTCCTTCCACCCAGCGTTCCCCCAAGTCTCCCGATAAAAATGATACCTCACTTGTGTGGGTAGGCCTAGCGCCTGCGACAGGAAACGCCCCAAAGCGCAACGTGGACACATACACATTTTTGGAAGAAAACAGAGGTGTTTTTTGCGAAGTGCCTACCTGTAGATTTTGGCCTCTAGCTCAGCCGGTAATTAGGGAAACCTACCAAACCTGTGCATTTCTGAAAACGAGAGACCTAGGGGAATCCAAGGAGGGGTGACTTGCGGGGCTCGGACCAGGTTCTGTTACCCAGAATCCTTTGCAAATTCAAAAATTGCCTAAAAAACCAAGTTTTCCTCACATTTCGGTGACAGAAAGTTCTGGAATCTGAGAGGAGCCACAAATTTCCTTCCACCCAGCGTTCCCCCAAGTCTCCCGATAAAAATGATACCTCACTTGTGTGGGTAGGCCTAGCGCCCGCGACAGGAAACACCCCAAAGTGCAATGTGGACACATCCAAATTTTTTGAAGAAAACAGAGGTGTTTTTTGCAAAGTGCCTACCTGTAGATTTTGGCCTCTAGCTCAGCCGGCACCTAGGGAAACCTACCAAACCTGTGCATTTCTGAAAACTAGAGACCTAGGGGAATCCAACGAGGGGTGACTTGCGGGGCTCGGACCAGGTTCTGTTACCCAGAATCCTTTGCAAACCTCAAAAAGTGGCTAAAAAAACAAGTTTTCCTCCCATTTCGGTGACAGAAAGTTCTGGAATCTGAGAGGAGCCACGAATTTCCTTCCACCCAGCGTTCCCCCAAGTCTCCCGATAAAAATGATACCTCACTTGTGTGGGTAGGCCTAGCGCCCGCGACAGGAAACGCCCCAAAGCGCAACGTGGACACATCCAAATTTTTGGAAGAAAACAGAGGTGTTTTTTGCGAAGTGCCTACCTGTAGATTTTGGCCTCTAGCTCAGCCGGCACCTAGGGAAACCTACCAAACCTGTGCATTTCTGAAAACTAGAGACCTAGGGGAATCCAACGAGGGGTGACTTGCGGGGCTCGGACCAGGTTCTGTTACCCAGAATCCTTTTCAAACCTCAAAAAGTGGCTAAAAAACAAGTTTTCCTCCCATTTCGGTGACAGAAAGTTCTGGAATCTGAGAGGAGCCACGAATTTCCTTCCACCCAGCGTTCCCCCAAGTCTCCCGATAAAAATGAAACCTCACTTGTGTGGGTAGGCCTAGCGCCTGCGACAGGAAACGCCCCAAAGCGCAACGTGGACACATACACATTTTTGGAAGAAAACAGAGGTGTTTTTTGCGAAGTGCCTACCTGTAGATTTTGGCCTCTAGCTCAGCCGGTAACTAGGGAAACCTACCAAACCTGTGCATTTCTGAAAACGAGAGACCTAGGGGAATCCAAGGAGGGGTGACTTGCGGGGCTCGGACCAGGTTCTGTTACCCAGAGTCCTTTGCAAATTCAAAAAGTGCCTAAAAAACCAAGTTTTCCTCACATTTCGGTGACAGAAAGTTCTGGAATCTGAGAGGAGCCACAAATTTCCTTCCACCCAGCGTTCCCCCAAGTCTCCCGATAAAAATGATACCTCACTTGTGTGGGTAGGCCTAGCGCCCGCGACAGGAAACACCCCAAAGTGCAATGTGGACACATCCAAATTTTTTGAAGAAAACAGAGGTGTTTTTTGCAAAGTGCCTACCTGTAGACTTTGGCCTCTAGCTCAGTCGGCACCTAGGGAAACCTACCAAACCTGTGCATTTCTGAAAACTAGAGACCTAGGGGAATCCAACGAGGGGTGACTTGCGGGGCTCGGACCAGGTTCTGTTACCCAGAATCCTTTTCAAACCTCAAAAAGTGGCTAAAAAAACAAGTTTTCCTCCCATTTCGGTGACAGAAAGTTCTGGAATCTGAGAGGAGCCACGAATTTCCTTCCACCCAGCGTTCCCCCAAGTCTCCCGATAAAAATGATACCTCACTTGTGTGGGTAGGCCTAGCGCCCGCGACAGGAAACGCCCCAAAGTGCAATGTGGACACATTCAAATTTTTTGAAGAAAACAGAGGTGTTTTTTGCAAAGTGCCTACCTGTAGATTTTGGCCTCTAGCTCAGCCGGCACCTAGGGAAACCTACCAAACTTGTGCATTTCTGAAAACTAGAGACCTAGGGGAATCCAAGGAGGGGTGACTTGCGGGGCTCGGACCAGGTTCTGTTACCCAGAATCCTATGCAAACCTCAAAAAGTGGCTAAAAAAACTAGTTTTCCTCCCAGTTCGGTGACAGAAAGTTCTGGAATCTGAGAGGAGCCACGAATTTCCTTCCACCCAGCGTTCCCCCAAGTCTCCCGATAAAAATGATACCTCACTTGTGTGGGTAGGCCTAGCGCCCGCGACAGGAAACGCCCCAAAGCGCAATGTGGACACATCCAAATTTTTTGAAGAAAACAGAGGTGTTTTTTGCGAAGTGCCTACCTGTAGATTTTGGCCTCTAGCTCAGCCGGCACCTAGGGAAACCTACCAAACCTGTGCATTTCTGAAAACTAGAGACCTAGGGGAATCCAAGGAGGGGTGACTTGCGGGGCTCGGACCAGGTTCTGTTACCCAGAATCCTTTTCAAACCTCAAAAAGTGGCTAAAAATACAAGTTTTCCTCACATTTCGGTGACAGAAAGTTCTGGAATCTGAGAGGAGCCACAAATTTCCTTCCATCCAGCGTTCCCCCAAGTCTCCCGATAAAAATGATACCTCACTTGTGTGGGTAGGCCTAGCGCCCGCGACAGGAAACGCCCCAAAGCGCAACGTGGACACATCCAAATTTTTGGAAGAAAACAGAGGTGTTTTTTGCGAAGTGCCTACCTGTAGATTTTGGCCTCTAGCTCAGCCGGCACCTAGGGAAACCTACCAAACCTGTGCATTTCTGAAAACTAGAGACCTAGGGGAATCCAAGGAGGGGTGACTTGCGGGGCTCGGACCAGGTTCTGTTACCCAGAATCCTTTGCAAACCTCAAAAAGTGGCTAAAAAAACACATGTTCCTCACATTTCTGTGGCAGAAAGTTCTGGAATCTGAGAGGAGCCACAAATTTCCTTCCACCCAGCGTTCCCCCAAGTCTCCCGATAAAAATGATACCTCACTTGTGTGGGTAGGCCTAGCGCCTGCGACAGGAAACGCCCCAAAGCGCAACGTGGACACATACACATTTTTGAAAGAAAACAGAGGTGTTTTTTGCGAAGTGCCTACCTGTAGATTTTGGCCTCTAGCTCAGCCGGTAATTAGGGAAACCTACCAAACCTGTGCATTTCTGAAAACGAGAGACCTAGGGGAATCCAAGGAGGGGTGACTTGCGGGGCTCGGACCAGGTTCTGTTACCCAGAATCCTTTGCAAATTCAAAAAGTGCCTAAAAAAACAAGTTTTCCTCACATTTCGGTGACAGAAAGTTCTGGAATCTGAGAGGAGCCACAAATTTCCTTCCACCCAGCGTTCCCCCAAGTCTTCCGATAAAAATGATACCTCACTTGTGTGGGTAGGCCTAGCGCCCGCGACAGGAAACACCCCAAAGTGCAATGTGGACACATCCAAATTTTTTGAAGAAAACAGAGGTGTTTTTTGCAGAGTGCCTACCTGTAGATTTTGGCCTCTAGCTCAGCCAGCACCTAGGGAAACCTACCAAACCTGTGCATTTCTGAAAACTAGAGACCTAGGGGAATCCAACGAGGGGTGACTTGCGGGGCTCGGACCAGGTTCTGTTACCCAGAATCCTTTGCAAACCTCAAAAAGTGGCTAAAAAAACAAGTTTTCCTCCCATTTCGGTGACAGAAAGTTCTGGAATCTGAGAGGAGCCACGAATTTCCTTCCACCGAGCGTTCCTCCAAGTCTCCCGATAAAAATGATACCTCACTTGTGTGGGTAGGCCTAGCGCCCGCGACAGGAAACGCCCCAAAGCGCAACGTGGACACATCCAAATTTTTGGAAGAAAACAGAGGTGTTTTTTGCGAAGTGCCTACCTGTAGATTTTGGCCTCTAGCTCAGCCGGCACCTAGGGAAACCTACCAAACCTGTGCTTTTCTGAAAACTAGAGACCTAGGGGAATCCAAGGAGGGGTGACTTGCGGGGCTCGGACCAGGTTCTGTTACCCAGAATCTTTTTCAAACCTCAAAAAGTGGCTAAAAAAACAAGTTTTCCTCCCATTTCGGTGACAGAAAGTTCTGGAATCTGAGAGGAGCCACGAATTTCCTTCCACCCAGCGTTCCCCCAAGTCTCCCGATAAAAATGATACCTCACTTGTGTGGGTAGGCCTAGCGCCCGCGACAGGAAACGCCCCAAAGCGCAACGTGGACACATCCAAATTTTTGGAAGAAAACAGAGGTGTTTTTTGCGAAGTGCCTACCTGTAGATTTTGGCCTCTAGCTCAGCCGGCACCTAGGGAAACCCACCAAACCTGTGCATTTCTGAAAACTAGAGACCTAGGGGAATCCAAGGAGGGGTGACTTGCGGGGCTCGGACCAGGTTCTGTTACCCACAATCCTTTGCAAACCTCAAAAAGTGGCTAAAAAAACACATGTTCCTCACATTTCTGTGGCAGAAAGTTCTGGAATCTGAGAGGAGCCACAAATTTCCTTCCACCCAGCGTTCCCCCAAGTCTCCCGATAAAAATGATACCTCACTTGTGTGGGTAGGCCTAGCGCCTGCGACAGGAAACGCCCCAAAGCGCAACGTGGACACATACACATTTTTGGAAGAAAACAGAGGTGTTTTTTGCGAAGTGCCTACCTGTAGATTTTGGCCTCTAGCTCAGCCGGTAATTAGGGAAACCTACCAAACCTGTGCATTTCTGAAAACGAGAGACCTAGGGGAATCCAAGGAGGGGTGACTTGCGGGGCTCGGACCAGGTTCTGTTACCCAGAATCCTTTTCAAACCTCAAAAAGTGGCTAAAAAAACAAGTTTTCCTCCCATTTCGGTGACAGAAAGTTCTGGAATCTGAGAGGAGCCACGAATTTCCTTCCACCCAGCGTTCCCCCAAGTCTCCCGATAAAAATGATACCTCACTTGTGTGGGTAGGCCTAGCGCCCGCGACAGGAAACGCCCCAAAGCGCAACGTGGACACATCCAAATTTTTGGAAGAAAACAGAGGTGTTTTTTGCGAAGTGCCTACCTGTAGATTTTGGCCTCTAGCTCAGCCGGCACCTAGGGAAACCTACCAAACCTGTGCATTTCTGAAAACTAGAGACCTAGGGGAATCCAAGGAGGGGTGACTTGCGGGGCTCGGACCAGGTTCTGTTACCCAGAATCCTTTGCAAACCTCAAAAAGTGGCTAAAAAAACAAGTTTTCCTCACATTTCGGTGACAGAAAGTTCTGGAATCTGAGAGGAGTCACAAATTTCCTTCCATCCAGCGTTCCCCCAAGTCTCCCGATAAAAATGATACCTCACTTGTGTGGGTAGGCCTAGCGCCCGCGACAGGAAACGCCCCAAAGCGCAACGTGCACACATCCAAATTTTTGGAAGAAAACAGAGGTGTTTTTTGCGAAGTGCCTACCTGTAGATTTTGGCCTCTAGCTCAGCCGGCACCTAGGGAAACCTACCAAACCTGTGCATTTCTGAAAACTAGAGACCTAGGGGAATCCAAGGAGGGCTGACTTGCGGGGCTCGGACCAGGTTCTGTTACCCAGAATCCTTTGCAAACCTCAAAAAGTGGCTAAAAAAACAAGTTTTCCTCCCATTTCGGTGACAGAAAGTTCTGGAATCTGAGAGGAGCCACGAATTTCCTTCCACCCAGCGTTCCCCCAAGTCTCCCGATAAAAATGATACCTCACTTGTGTGGGTAGGCCTAGCGCCCGCGACAGGAAACGCCCCAAAGCGCAACGTGGACACATCCAAATTTTTGGAAGAAAACAGAGGTGTTTTTTGCGAAGTGCCTACCTGTAGATTTTGGCCTCTAGCTCAGCCGGCACCTAGGGAAACCTACCAAACCTGTGCATTTCTGAAAACTAGAGACCTAGGGGAATCCAAGGAGGGGTGACTTGCGGGGCTCGGACCAGGTTCTGTTACCCAGAATCCTTTGCAAACCTCAAAAAGTGGCTAAAAAAACAAGTTTTCCTCACATTTCGGTGACAGAAAGTTCTGGAATCTGAGAGGAGTCACAAATTTCCTTCCATCCAGCGTTCCCCCAAGTCTCCCGATAAAAATGATACCTCACTTGTGTGGGTAGGCCTAGCGCCCGCGACAGGAAACGCCCCAAAGCGCAACGTGCACACATCCAAATTTTTGGAAGAAAACAGAGGTGTTTTTTGCGAAGTGCCTACCTGTAGATTTTGGCCTCTAGCTCAGCCGGCACCTAGGGAAACCTACCAAACCTGTGCATTTCTGAAAACTAGAGACCTAGGGGAATCCAAGGAGGGGTGACTTGCGGGGCTCGGACCAGGTTCTGTTACCCAGAATCCTTTGCAAACCTCAAAAAGTGGCTAAAAAAACAAGTTTTCCTCCCATTTCGGTGACAGAAAGTTCTGGAATCTGAGAGGAGCCACGAATTTCCTTCCACCCAGCGTTCCCCCAAGTCTCCCGATAAAAATGATACCTCACTTGTGTGGGTAGGCCTAGCGCCCGCGACAGGAAACGCCCCAAAGCGCAACGTGGACACATCCAAATTTTTGGAAGAAAACAGAGGTGTTTTTTGCGAAGTGCCTACCTGTAGATTTTGGCCTCTAGCTCAGCCGGCACCTAAGGAAACCTACCAAACCTGTGCATTTCTGAAAACTAGAGACCTAGGGGAATCCAAGGAGGGGTGACTTGCGGGGCTCGGACCAGGTTCTGTTACCCAGAATCCTTTGCAAACCTCAAAAAGTGGCTAAAAATACAAGTTTTCCTCACATTTCGGTGACAGAAAGTTCTGGAATCTGAAAGGAGCCACAAATTTCCTTCCATCCAGCGTTCCCCCAAGTCTCCCGATAAAAATTATACCTCACTTGTGTGGGTAGGCCTAGCGCCCGCGACAGGAAACGCCCCAAAGCGCAACGTGGACACATACACATTTTTGGAAGAAAACAGAGGTGTTTTTTGCGAAGTGCCTACCTGTAGATTTTGGCCTCTAGCTCAGCCGGTAACTAGGGAAACCTACCAAACCTGTGCATTTCTGAAAACGAGAGACCTAGGGGAATCCAAGGAGGGGTGACTTGCGGGGCTCGGACCAGGTTCTGTTACCCAGAATCCTTTGCAAATTCAAAAAGTGCCTAAAAAACCAAGTTTTCCTCACATTTCGGTGACAGAAAGTTCTGGAATCTGAAAGGAGCCACAAATTTCCTTCCACCCAGCGTTCCCCCAAGTCTCCCGATAAAAATGATACCTCACTTGTGTGGGTAGGCCTAGCGCCCGCGACAGGAAACACCCCAAAGTGCAATGTGGACACATCCAAATTTTTTGAAGAAAACAGAGGTGTTTTTTGCAAAGTACCTACCTGTAGATTTTGGCCTCTAGCTCAGTCGGCACCTAGGGAAACCTACCAAACCTGTGCATTTCTGAAAACTAGAGACCTAGGGGAATCCAAGGAGGGGTGACTTGCGGGGCTCGGACCAGGTTCTGTTACCCAGAATCCTTTTCAAACCTCAAAAAGTGGCTAAAAAAACAAGTTTTCCTCCCATTTCGGTGACAGAAAGTTCTGGAATCTGAGAGGAGCCACGAATTTCCTTCCACCCAGCGTTCCCCCAAGTCTCCCGATAAAAATGATACCTCACTTGTGTGGGTAGGCCTAGCGCCCGCGACAGGAAACGCCCCAAAGCGCAACGTGGACACATCCAAATTTTTGGAAGAAAACAGAGGTGTTTTTTGCGAAGTGCCTACCTGTAGATTTTGGCCTCTAGCTCAGCCGGCACCTAGGGAAACATACCAAACCTGTGCATTTCTGAAAACTAGAGACCTAGGGGAATCCAAGGAGGGGTGACTTGCGGGGCTCGGACCAGGTTCTGTTACCCAGAATCCTTTGCAAACCTCAAAAAGTGGCTAAAAAAACAAGTTTTCCTCCCATTTCGGTGACAGAAAGTTCTGGAATCTGAGAGGAGCCACGAATTTCCTTCCACCCAGCGTTCCCCCAAGTCTCCCGATAAAAATGATACCTCACTTGTGTGGGTAGGCCTAGCGCCCGCGACAGGAAACGCCCCAAAGCGCAACGTGGACACATCCACATTTTTGGAAGAAAACAGAGGTGTTTTTTGCGAAGTGCCTACCTGTAGATTTTGGCCTCCAGCTCAGCCGGCACCTAGGGAAACCTACCAAACCTGTGCATTTCTGAAAACTAGAGACCTAGGGAAATCCAAGGAGGGGTGACTTGCGGGGCTCGGACCAGGTTCTGTTACCCAGAATCCTTTGCAAACCTCAAAAAGTGGCTAAAAAAACAAGTTTTCCTCACATTTCGGTGACAGAAAGTTCTGGAATCTGAGAGGAGCCACACATTTCCTTCCACCCAGTGTTCCCCCAAGTCTCCCGATAAAAATGATACCTCACTTGTGTGGGTAGGCCTAGCGCCCGCGACAGGAAACGCCCCAAAGTGCAATGTGGACACATTCAAATTTTTTGAAGAAAACAGAGGTGTTTTTTGCAAAGTGCATACCTGTAGATTTTGGACTCTAGCTCAGCCGGCACCTAGGGAAACCTACCAAACTTGTGCATTTCTGAAAACTAGAGACCTAGGGGAATCCAAGGAGGGGTGACTTGCGGGGCTCGGACCAGGTTATGTTACCCAGAATCCTTTGCAAACCTCAAAAAGTGGCTAAAAAAACAAGTTTTCCTCACATTTCGGTGACAGAAAGTTCTGGAATCTGAGAGGAGCCACAAATTTCCTTCCACCCAGCGTTCCCCCAAGTCTCCCGATAAAAATGATACCTCACTTGTGTGGGTAGGCCTAGCGCCCGCGACAGGAAACGCCCCAAAGCGCAACGTGGACACATCCAAATTTTTGGAAGAAAACAGAGGTGTTTTTTGCGAAGTGCCTACCTGTAGATTTTGGCCTCTAGCTCAGCCGGCACCTAGGGAAACCTACCAAACCTGTGCATTTCTGAAAACTAGAGACCCAGGGGAATCCAAGGAGGGGTGACTTGCGGGGCTCGGACCAGGTTCTGTTACCCAGAATCCTTTGCAAACCTCAAAAAGTGGCTAAAAAAACAAGTTTTCCTCACATTTCGGTGACAGAAAGTTCTGGAATCTGAAAGGAGCCACGAATTTCCTTCCACCCAGCGTTCCCCCAAGTCTCCCGATAAAAATGATACCTCACTTATGTGGGTAGGCCTAGCGCCCTCGACAGGAAACGCCCCAAAGCGCAACGTGGACACATCCAAATTTTTGGAAGAAAACAGAGGTGTTTTTTGCGAAGTGCCTACCTGTAGATTTTGGCCTCTAGCTCAGCCGGCACCTAGGGAAACCTACCAAACCTGTGCATTTCTGAAAACTAGAGACCTAGGGAAATCCAAGGAGGGGTGACTTGCGGGGCTCGGACCAGGTTCTGTTACCCAGAATCCATTGCAAACCTCAAAAAGTGGCTAAAAAAACAAGTTTTCCTCACATTTCGGTGACAGAAAGTTCTGGAATCTGAGAGGAGCCACACATTTCCTTCCACTCAGTGTTCCCCCAAGTCTCCCGATAAAAATGATACCTCACTTGTGTGGGTAGGCCTAGCGCCCGCGACAGGAAACACCCCAAAGTGCAATGTGGACACATCCAAATTTTTTGAAGAAAACAGAGGTGTTTTTTGCGAAGTGCCTACCTGTAGATTTTGGCCTCTAGCTCAGCCGGCAACAAGGGAAACCCACCAAACCTGTGTATTTCTGAAAACTAGAGACCTAGGGGAATCCAAGGAGGGGTGACTTGCGGGGCTCGGACCAGGTTCTGTTACCCAGAATCCTTTGCAAACCTCAAAAAGTGGCTAAAAATACAAGTTTTCCTCACATTTCGGTGACAGAAAGTTCTGAAATCTGAGAGGAGCCACAAATTTCCTGCCATCCAGCGTTCCCCCAAGTCTCCCGATAAAAATGATACCTCACTTGTGTGGGTAGGGCTAGCGCCCTCAACAGGAAACGCCCCAAAGCGCAACGTGGACACATCCAAATTTTTGGAAGAAAACAGAGGTGTTTTTTGCGAAGTGCCTACCTGTAGATTTTGGCCTCTAGCTCAGCCGGCACCTAGGGAAACCTACCAAACCTGTGCATTTCTGAAAACTAGAGACCTAGGGGAATCCAAGGAGGGGTGACTTGCGGGGCTCGGACCAGGTTCTGTTACCCAGAATCCTTTGCAAACCTCAAAAAGTGGCTAAAAAAACACATGTTCCTCACATTTCTGTGGCAGAAAGTTCTGGAATCTGAGAGGAGCCACAAATTTCCTTCCACCCAGCGTTCCCCCAAGTCTCCCGATAAAAATGATACCTCACTTGTGTGGGTAGGCCTAGCGCCTGCGACAGGAAACGCCCCAAAGCGCAACGTGGACACATACACATTTTTGGAAGAAAACAGAGGTGTTTTTTGCATGTGCCTACCTGTAGATTTTGGCCTCTAGCTCAGCCGGTAATTAGCGAAACCTACCAAACCTGTGCATTTCTGAAAACGAGAGACCTAGGGGAATCCAAGGAGGGGTGACTTGCGGGGCTCAGACCAGGTTCTGTTACCCAGAATCCTTTGCAAATTCAAAAAGTGCCTAAAAAACCAAGTTTTCCTCACATTTCGGTGACAGAAAGTTCTGGAATCTGAGAGGAGCCACAAATTTCCTTCAATCCAGCGTTCCCCCAAGTCTCCCGATAAAAATGATACCTCACTTGTGTGGGTAGGCCTAGCGCCCGCGACAGGAAACGCCCCAAAGCGCAACGTGCACACATCCAAATTTTTGGAAGAAAACAGAGGTGTTTTTTGCGAAGTGCCTACCTGTAGATTTTGGCCTCTAGCTCAGCCGACACCTAGGGAAACCTACCAAACCTGTGCATTTCTGAAAACTAGAGACCTAGGGGAATCCAAGGAGGGGTGACTTGCGGGGCTCGGACCAGGTTCTGTTACCCAGAATCCTTTGCAAACCTCAAAAAGTGGCTAAAAAAACAAGTTTTCCTCCCATTTCGGTGACAGAAAGTTCTGGAATCTGAGAGGAGCCACGAATTTCCTTCCACCCAGCGTTCCCCCAAGTCTCCCGATAAAAATGATACCTCACTTGTGTGGGTAGGCCTAGCGCCCGCGACAGGAAACGCCCCAAAGCGCAACGTGGACACATCCAAATTTTTGGAAGAAAACAGAGGTGTTTTTTGCGAAGTGCCTACCTGTAGATTTTGGCCTCTAGCTCAGCCGGCACCTAAGGAAACCTACCAAACCTGTGCATTTCTGAAAACTAGAGACCTAGGGGAATCCAAGGAGGGGTGACTTGCAGGGCTCGGACCAGGTTCTGTTACCCAGAATCCTTTGCAAACCTCAAAAAGTGGCTAAAAATACAAGTTTTCCTCACATTTCGGTGACAGAAAGTTCTGGAATCTGAAAGGAGCCACAAATTTCCTTCCATCCAGCGTTCCCCCAAGTCTCCCGATAAAAATTATACCTCACTTGTGTGGGTAGGTCTAGCGCCCGCGACAGGAAACGCCCCAAAGCGCAACGTGGACACATCCAAATTTTTGGAAGAAAACAGAGGTGTTTTTTGCGAAGTGCCTACCTGTAGATTTTGGCCTCTAGCTCAGCCGGCACCTAGGGAAACCCACCAAACCTGTGCATTTCTGAAAACTAGAGACCTAGGGGAATCCAAGGAGGGGTGACTTGCGGGGCTCGGACCAGGTTCTGTTACCCAGAATCCTTTGCAAACCTCAAAAAGTGGCTAAAAAAACACATGTTCCTCACATTTCTGTGGCAGAAAGTTCTGGAATCTGAGAGGAGCCACAAATTTCCTTCCACCCAGCGTTCCCCCAAGTCTCCCGATAAAAATGATACCTCACTTGTGTGGGTAGGCCTAGCACCTGCGACAGGAAACGCCCCAAAGCGCAACGTGGACACATACACATTTTTGGAAGAAAACAGAGGTGTTTTTTGCGAAGTGCCTACCTGTAGATTTTGGCCTCTAGCTCAGCCGGTAACTAGGGAAACCTACCAAACCTGTGCATTTCTGAAAACGAGAGACCTAGGGGAATCCAAGGAGGGGTGACTTGCGGGGCTCGGACCAGGTTCTGTTACCCAGAATCCTTTGCAAATTCAAAAAGTGCCTTAAAAACCAAGTTTTCCTCACATTTCGGTGACAGAAAGTTCTGGAATCTGAAAGGAGCCACAAATTTCCTTCCACCCAGCGTTCCCCCAAGTCTCCCGATAAAAATGATACCTCACTTGTGTGGGTAGGCCTAGCGCCCGCGACAGGAAACACCCCAAAGTGCAATGTGGACACATCCAAATTTTTTGAAGAAAACAGAGGTGTTTTTTGCAAAGTACCTACCTGTAGATTTTGGCCTCTAGCTCAGTCGGCACCTAGGGAAACCTACCAAACCTGTGCATTTCTGAAAACTAGAGACCTAGGGGAATCCAAGGAGGGGTGACTTGCGGGGCTCGGACCAGGTTCTGTTACCCAGAATCCTTTTCAAACCTCAAAAAGTGGCTAAAAAAACAAGTTTTCCTCCCATTTCGGTGACAGAAAGTTCTGGAATCTGAGAGGAGCCACGAATTTCCTTCCACCCAGCGTTCCCCCAAGTCTCCCGATAAAAATGATACCTCACTTGTGTGGGTAGGCCTAGCGCCCGCGACAGGAAACGCCCCAAAGCGCAACGTGGACACATCCAAATTTTTGGAAGAAAACAGAGGTGTTTTTTGCGAAGTGCCTACCTGTAGATTTTGGCCTCTAGCTCAGCCGGCACCTAGGGAAACATACCAAACCTGTGCATTTCTGAAAACTAGAGACCTAGGGGAATCCAAGGAGGGGTGACTTGCGGGGCTCGGGACCAGGTTCTGTTACCCAGAATCCTTTGCAAACCTCAAAAAGTGGCTAAAAAAACAAGTTTTCCTCACATTTCGGTGACAGAAAGTTCTGGAATCTGAGAGGAGCCACAAATTTCCTTCCATCCAGCGTTCCCCCAAGTCTCCCGATAAAAATGATACCTCACTTGTGTGGGTAGGCCTAGCGCCCGCGACAGGAAACGCCCCAAAGCGCAACGTGCACACATCCAAATTTTTGGAAGAAAACAGAGGTGTTTTTTGCGAAGTGCCTACCTGTAGATTTTGGCCTCTAGCTCAGCCGGCACCTAGGGAAACCTACCAAACCTGTGCATTTCTGAAACTAGAGACCTAGGGGAATCCAATGAGGGGTGACTTGCGGGGCTCGGACCAGGTTCTGTTACCCAGAATCCTTTGCAAACCTCAAAAAGTGGCTAAAAAAACAAGTTTTCCTCCCATTTCGGTGACAGAAAGTTCTGGAATCTGAGAGGAGCCACGAATTTCCTTCCACCCAGCGTTCCCTCAAGTGTCCCGATAAAAATGATACCTCACTTGTGTGGGTAGGCCTAGCGCCCGCGACAGGAAACGCCCCAAAGTGCAACGTGGACACATCCAAATTTTTGGAAGAAAACAGAGGTGTTTTTTGCGAAGTGCCTACCTGTAGATTTTGGCCTCCAGCTCAGCCGGCACCTAGGGAAACCTACCAAACCTGTGCATTTCTGAAAACTAGAGACCTAGGGAAATCCAAGGAGGGGTGACTTGCGGGGCTCGGACCAGGTTCTGTTACCCAGAATCCTTTGCAAACCTCTAAAAGTGGCTAAAAAAACAAGTTTTCCTCACATTTCGGTGACAGAAAGTTCTGGAATCTGAGAGGAGCCACACATTTCCTTCCACCCAGTGTTCCCCCAAGTCTCCCGATAAAAATGATACCTCACTTGTGTGGGTAGGCCTAGCGCCCGCGACAGGAAACGCCCCAAAGTGCAATGTGGACACATTCAAATTTTTTGAAGAAAACAGAGGTGTTTTTTGCAAAGTGCCTACCTGTAGATTTTGGACTCTAGCTCAGCCGGCACCTAGGGAAACCTACCAAACTTGTGCATTTCTGAAAACTAGAGACCTAGGGGAATCCAAGGAGGGGTGACTTGCGGGGCTCGGACCAGGTTCTGTTACCCAGAATCCTTTGCAAACCTCAAAAAGTGGCTAAAAAAACAAGTTTTCCTCACATTTCGGTGACAGAAAGTTCTGGAATCTGAGAGGAGCCACAAATTTCCTTCCACCCAGCGTTCCCCCAAGTCTCCCGATAAAAATGATACCTCACTTGTGTGGGTAGGCCTAGCGCCCGCGACAGGAAACGCCCCAAAGCGCAACGTGGACACATACACATTTTTGGAAGAAAACAGAGGTGTTTTTTGCGAAGTGCCTACCTGTAGATTTTGGCCTCTAGCTCAGCCGGCACCTAGGGAAACCTACCAAACCTGTGCATTTCTGAAAACTAGAGACCCAGGGGAATCCAAGGAGGGGTGACTTGCGGGGCTCGGACCAGGTTCTGTTACCCAGAATCCTTTGCAAACCTCAAAAAGTGGCTAAAAAAACAAGTTTTCCTCACATTTCGGTGACAGAAAGTTCTGGAATCTGAAAGGAGCCACGAATTTCCTTCCACCCAGCGTTCCCCCAAGTCTCCCGATAAAAATGATACCTCACTTATGTGGGTAGGCCTAGCGCCCTCGACAGGAAACGCCCCAAAGCGCAACGTGGACACATCCAAATTTTTGGAAGAAAACAGAGGTGTTTTTTGCGAAGTGCCTACCTGTAGATTTTGGCCTCTAGCTCAGCCGGCACCTAGGGAAACCTACCAAACCTGTGCATTTCTGAAATCTAGAGACCTAGGGAAATCCAAGGAGGGGTGACTTGCGGGGCTCGGACCAGGTTCTGTTACCCAGAATCCATTGCAAACCTCAAAAAGTGGCTAAAAAAACAAGTTTTCCTCACATTTCGGTGACAGAAAGTTCTGGAATCTGAGAGGAGCCACACATTTCCTTCCACTCAGTGTTCCCCCAAGTCTCCCGATAAAAATGATACCTCACTTGTGTGGGTAGGCCTAGCGCCCGCGACAGGAAACGCCCCAAAGTGCAATGTGGACACATTCAAATTTTTTGAAGAAAACAGAGGTGTTTTTTGCAAAGTGCCTACCTGTAGATTTTGGCCTCTAGCTCAGCCGGCACCTAGGGAAACCTACCAAACTTGTGCATTTCTGAAAACTAGAGACCTAGGGGAATCCAAGGAGGGGTGACTTGCGGGGCTCGGACCAGGTTCTGTTACCCAGAATCCTTGGCAAACCGCAAAAAGTGGCTAAAAAAACAAGTTTTCCTCACATTTCGGTGACAGAAAGTTCTGGAATCTGAGAGGAGCCACAAATTTCCTTCCACCCAGCGTTTCCCCAAGTCTCCCGATAAAAATGATACCTCACTTGTGTGGGTAGGCCTAGCGCTCGCGACAGGAAACACCCCAAAGTGCAATGTGGACACATCCAAATTTTTTGAAGAAAACAGAGGTGTTTTTTGCAAAGTGCCTACCTGTAGATTTTGGCCTCTAGCTCAGCCGGCACCTAGGGAAACCTACCAAACCTGTGCATTTCTGAAAACTAGAGACCTAGGGGAATCCAACGAGGGGTGACTTGCGGGGCTCGGACCAGGTTCTGTTACCCAGAATCCTTTGCAAACCTCAAAAAGTGGCTAAAAAAACAAGTTTTCCTCCCATTTCGGTGACAGAAAGTTCTGGAATCTGAGAGGAGGCACGAATTTCCTTCCACCCAGCGTTCCCCCAAGTCTCCCGATAAAAATGATACCTCACTTGTGTGGGTAGGCCTAGCGCCCGCGACAGGAAACGCCCCAAAGCGCAACGTGGACACATCCAAATTTTTGGAAGAAAACAGAGGTGTTTTTTGCGAAGTGCCTACCTGTAGATTTTGGCCTCTAGCTCAGCCGGCACCTAGGGAAACCTACCAAACCTGTGCATTTCTGAAAACTAGAGACCTAGGGGAATCCAAGGAGGGGTGACTTGCGGGGCTCGGACCAGGTTCTGTTACCCAGAATCCTTTTCAAACCTCAAAAAGTGGCTAAAAAAACAAGTTTTCCTCACATTTCGGTGACAGAAAGTTCTGGAATCTGAGAGGAGCCACGAATTTCCTTCCACCCAGCGTTCCCCCAAGTCTCCCGATAAAAATGATACCTCACTTGTGTGGGTAGGCCTAGCGCCCGCGACAGGAAACGCCCCAAAGCGCAACGTGGACACATCCAAATTTTTGGAAGAAAACAGAGGTGTTTTTTGCGAAGTGCCTACCTGTAGATTTTGGCCTCTAGCTCAGCCGGCACCTAGGGAAACCTACCAAACCTGTGCATTTCTGAAAACTAGAGACCTAGGGGAATCCAAGGAGGGGTGACTTGCGGGGCTCGGACCAGGTTCTGTTACCCAGAATCCTTTGCAAACCTCAAAAAGTGGCTAAAAAAACACATGTTCCTCACATTTCTGTGGCAGAAAGTTCTGGAATCTGAGAGGAGCCACAAATTTCCTTCCACCCAGCGTTCCCCCAAGTCTCCCGATAAAAATGATACCTCACTTGTGTGGGTAGGCCTAGCGCCTGCGACAGGAAACGCCCCAAAGCGCAACGTGGACACATACACATTTTTGGAAGAAAACAGAGGTGTTTTTTGCATGTGCCTACCTGTAGATTTTGGCCTCTAGCTCAGCCGGTAATTAGCGAAACCTACCAAACCTGTGCATTTCTGAAAACGAGAGACCTAGGGGAATCCAAGGAGGGGTGACTTGCGGGGCTCAGACCAGGTTCTGTTACCCAGAATCCTTTGCAAATTCAAAAAGTGCCTAAAAAACCAAGTTTTCCTCACATTTCGGTGACAGAAAGTTCTGGAATCTGAGAGGAGCCACAAATTTCCTTCAATCCAGCGTTCCCCCAAGTCTCCCGATAAAAATGATACCTCACTTGTGTGGGTAGGCCTAGCGCCCGCGACAGGAAACGCCCCAAAGCGCAACGTGCACACATCCAAATTTTTGGAAGAAAACAGAGGTGTTTTTTGCGAAGTGCCTACCTGTAGATTTTGGCCTCTAGCTCAGCCGACACCTAGGGAAACCTACCAAACCTGTGCATTTCTGAAAACTAGAGACCTAGGGGAATCCAAGGAGGGGTGACTTGCGGGGCTCGGACCAGGTTCTGTTACCCAGAATCCTTTGCAAACCTCAAAAAGTGGCTAAAAAAACAAGTTTTCCTCCCATTTCGGTGACAGAAAGTTCTGGAATCTGAGAGGAGCCACGAATTTCCTTCCACCCAGCGTTCCCCCAAGTCTCCCGATAAAAATGATACCTCACTTGTGTGGGTAGGCCTAGCGCCCGCGACAGGAAACGCCCCAAAGCGCAACGTGGACACATCCAAATTTTTGGAAGAAAACAGAGGTGTTTTTTGCGAAGTGCCTACCTGTAGATTTTGGCCTCTAGCTCAGCCGGCACCTAAGGAAACCTACCAAACCTGTGCATTTCTGAAAACTAGAGACCTAGGGGAATCCAAGGAGGGGTGACTTGCAGGGCTCGGACCAGGTTCTGTTACCCAGAATCCTTTGCAAACCTCAAAAAGTGGCTAAAAATACAAGTTTTCCTCACATTTCGGTGACAGAAAGTTCTGGAATCTGAAAGGAGCCACAAATTTCCTTCCATCCAGCGTTCCCCCAAGTCTCCCGATAAAAATTATACCTCACTTGTGTGGGTAGGTCTAGCGCCCGCGACAGGAAACGCCCCAAAGCGCAACGTGGACACATCCAAATTTTTGGAAGAAAACAGAGGTGTTTTTTGCGAAGTGCCTACCTGTAGATTTTGGCCTCTAGCTCAGCCGGCACCTAGGGAAACCCACCAAACCTGTGCATTTCTGAAAACTAGAGACCTAGGGGAATCCAAGGAGGGGTGACTTGCGGGGCTCGGACCAGGTTCTGTTACCCAGAATCCTTTGCAAACCTCAAAAAGTGGCTAAAAAAACACATGTTCCTCACATTTCTGTGGCAGAAAGTTCTGGAATCTGAGAGGAGCCACAAATTTCCTTCCACCCAGCGTTCCCCCAAGTCTCCCGATAAAAATGATACCTCACTTGTGTGGGTAGGCCTAGCACCTGCGACAGGAAACGCCCCAAAGCGCAACGTGGACACATACACATTTTTGGAAGAAAACAGAGGTGTTTTTTGCGAAGTGCCTACCTGTAGATTTTGGCCTCTAGCTCAGCCGGTAACTAGGGAAACCTACCAAACCTGTGCATTTCTGAAAACGAGAGACCTAGGGGAATCCAAGGAGGGGTGACTTGCGGGGCTCGGACCAGGTTCTGTTACCCAGAATCCTTTGCAAATTCAAAAAGTGCCTTAAAAACCAAGTTTTCCTCACATTTCGGTGACAGAAAGTTCTGGAATCTGAAAGGAGCCACAAATTTCCTTCCACCCAGCGTTCCCCCAAGTCTCCCGATAAAAATGATACCTCACTTGTGTGGGTAGGCCTAGCGCCCGCGACAGGAAACACCCCAAAGTGCAATGTGGACACATCCAAATTTTTTGAAGAAAACAGAGGTGTTTTTTGCAAAGTACCTACCTGTAGATTTTGGCCTCTAGCTCAGTCGGCACCTAGGGAAACCTACCAAACCTGTGCATTTCTGAAAACTAGAGACCTAGGGGAATCCAAGGAGGGGTGACTTGCGGGGCTCGGACCAGGTTCTGTTACCCAGAATCCTTTTCAAACCTCAAAAAGTGGCTAAAAAAACAAGTTTTCCTCCCATTTCGGTGACAGAAAGTTCTGGAATCTGAGAGGAGCCACGAATTTCCTTCCACCCAGCGTTCCCCCAAGTCTCCCGATAAAAATGATACCTCACTTGTGTGGGTAGGCCTAGCGCCCGCGACAGGAAACGCCCCAAAGCGCAACGTGGACACATCCAAATTTTTGGAAGAAAACAGAGGTGTTTTTTGCGAAGTGCCTACCTGTAGATTTTGGCCTCTAGCTCAGCCGGCACCTAGGGAAACATACCAAACCTGTGCATTTCTGAAAACTAGAGACCTAGGGGAATCCAAGGAGGGGTGACTTGCGGGGCTCGGACCAGGTTCTGTTACCCAGAATCCTTTGCAAACCTCAAAAAGTGGCTAAAAAAACAAGTTTTCCTCACATTTCGGTGACAGAAAGTTCTGGAATCTGAGAGGAGCCACAAATTTCCTTCCATCCAGCGTTCCCCCAAGTCTCCCGATAAAAATGATACCTCACTTGTGTGGGTAGGCCTAGCGCCCGCGACAGGAAACGCCCCAAAGCGCAACGTGCACACATCCAAATTTTTGGAAGAAAACAGAGGTGTTTTTTTGCGAAGTGCCTACCTGTAGATTTTGGCCTCTAGCTCAGCCGGCACCTAGGGAAACCTACCAAACCTGTGCATTTCTGAAAACTAGAGACCTAGGGGAATCCAATGAGGGGTGACTTGCGGGGCTCGGACCAGGTTCTGTTACCCAGAATCCTTTGCAAACCTCAAAAAGTGGCTAAAAAAACAAGTTTTCCTCCCATTTCGGTGACAGAAAGTTCTGGAATCTGAGAGGAGCCACGAATTTCCTTCCACCCAGCGTTCCCTCAAGTGTCCCGATAAAAATGATACCTCACTTGTGTGGGTAGGCCTAGCGCCCGCGACAGGAAACGCCCCAAAGTGCAACGTGGACACATCCAAATTTTTGGAAGAAAACAGAGGTGTTTTTTGCGAAGTGCCTACCTGTAGATTTTGGCCTCCAGCTCAGCCGGCACCTAGGGAAACCTACCAAACCTGTGCATTTCTGAAAACTAGAGACCTAGGGAAATCCAAGGAGGGGTGACTTGCGGGGCTCGGACCAGGTTCTGTTACCCAGAATCCTTTGCAAACCTCTAAAAGTGGCTAAAAAAACAAGTTTTCCTCACATTTCGGTGACAGAAAGTTCTGGAATCTGAGAGGAGCCACACATTTCCTTCCACCCAGTGTTCCCCCAAGTCTCCCGATAAAAATGATACCTCACTTGTGTGGGTAGGCCTAGCGCCCGCGACAGGAAACGCCCCAAAGTGCAATGTGGACACATTCAAATTTTTTGAAGAAAACAGAGGTGTTTTTTGCAAAGTGCCTACCTGTAGATTTTGGACTCTAGCTCAGCCGGCACCTAGGGAAACCTACCAAACTTGTGCATTTCTGAAAACTAGAGACCTAGGGGAATCCAAGGAGGGGTGACTTGCGGGGCTCGGACCAGGTTCTGTTACCCAGAATCCTTTGCAAACCTCAAAAAGTGGCTAAAAAAACAAGTTTTCCTCACATTTCGGTGACAGAAAGTTCTGGAATCTGAGAGGAGCCACAAATTTCCTTCCACCCAGCGTTCCCCCAAGTCTCCCGATAAAAATGATACCTCACTTGTGTGGGTAGGCCTAGCGCCCGCGACAGGAAACGCCCCAAAGCGCAACGTGGACACATACACATTTTTGGAAGAAAACAGAGGTGTTTTTTGCGAAGTGCCTACCTGTAGATTTTGGCCTCTAGCTCAGCCGGCACCTAGGGAAACCTACCAAACCTGTGCATTTCTGAAAACTAGAGACCCAGGGGAATCCAAGCTGTTACCCAGAATCCTTTGCAAACCTCAAAAAGTGGCTAAAAAAACAAGTTTTCCTCACATTTCGGTGACAGAAAAGTTCTGGAATCTGAAAGGAGCCACGAATTTCCTTCCACCCAGCGTTCCCCCAAGTCTCCCGATAAAATGATACCTCAACTTTATGTGGGTAGGCCTAGCGCCCTCGACAGGAAACGCCCCAAAGCGCAACGTGGACACATTCCAAATTTTTGGAAGAAAACAGAGGTGTTTTTTTGCGAAGTGCCTACCTGTAGATTTTGGCCTCTAGCTCAGCCGGCACCTAGGGAAACCTACCAAACCCTGTGCATTTCTGAAATCTAGAGACCTAGGGAAATCCAAGGAGGGGTGACTTGCGGGGCTCGGACCAGGTTCTGTTACCCAGAATCCATTGCAAACCTCAAAAAGTGGCTAAAAAAAACAAGTTTTCCTCACATTTCGGTGACAGAAAGTTCTGGAATCTGAGAGGAGCCACACATTTCCTTCCACTCCAGTGTTCCCCCAAGTCTCCCGATAAAATGATACCTCACTTGTGTGGGTAGGCCTAGCGCCCGCGACAGGAAACGCCCCAAAGTGCAATGTGGACACATTCAAATTTTTGAAGAAACAGAGGTGTTTTTTGCAAAGTGCCTACCTGTAGATTTTGGCCTCTAGCTCAGCCGGCACCTAGGGAACCTACCAAACTTGTGCATTTCTGAAACTAGAGACCTAGGGGAATCCAAGGAGGGGTGACTTGCGGGCTCGGACCAGGTTCTGTTACCCAGAATCCTTGGCAAACCGCAAAAAGTGGCTTAAAAAAACAAGTTTTCTCACATTTCGGTGACAGAAAGTTCTGGAATCTGAGAGGAGCCACAAATTTCCTTCCACCCAGCGTTTCCCCAAGTCTCCCGATAAAAATGATACCTCACTTGTGTGGGTAGGCCTAGCGCTCGCGACAGGAAACACCCAAAGTGCAATGTGGGACACATCCAAATTTTTTGAAGAAAAACAGAGGTGTTTTTTGCAAAGTGCCTACCTGTAGATTTTGCCTCTAGCTCAGCCGGCACTAGGGAAACCTACCAAACCTGTGCATTTCTGAAAACTAGAGACCTAGGGGAATCCAACGAGGGGTGACTTGCGGGCTCGGACCAGGTTCTGTTACCCAGAATCCTTTGCAAACCTCAAAAAGTGGCTAAAAAAAACAAGTTTTCCTCCCATTTCGGTGACAGAAAGTTCTGAATCTGGAGAGGAGGCACGAATTTCTTCCACCCAGCGTTCCCCCAAGTCTCCCGATAAAAATGATACCTCACTTGTGTGGGTAGGCCTAGCGCCCGCGACAGGAAACGCCCCAAAGCGCAACGTGGACACATCCAAATTTTTGGAAGAAAACAGAGGTGTTTTTTGCGAAGTGCTACCTGTAGATTTTGGCCTCTAGCTCAGCCGGCACCTAGGGAAACCTACCAAACCTGTGCATTTCTGAAAACTAGAGACCTAGGGGGAATCCAAGGAGGGGTGACTTGCGGGGCTCGGACCAGGTTCTGTTACCCAGAATCCTTTTCAAACCTCAAAAAGTGGCTAAAAAAACAAGTTTCCTCACATTTCGGTGACAGAAAGTTCTGGAATCTGAGAGGAGCCACGAATTTCCTTCCACCCAGCGTTCCCCCAAGTCTCCCGTTAAAAATGATACCTCACTTGTGTGGGTAGGCCTAGCGCCCGCGACAGGAAAACGCCCCAAAGCGCAACGTGGGACACATCCAAATTTTTGGAAGAAAACAGAGGTGTTTTTTGCGAAGTGCCTACCTGTAGATTTTGGCCTCTAGCTCAGCGGCACCTAGGGAAACCTACCAAAACCCTTGTGCATTTCTGAAAACTAGAGACCTAGGGGGAATCCAAGGAGGGGTGACTTGCGGGGCTCGGACCAGGTTCTGTTACCCAGAATCCTTTGCAAACCTCAAAAAGTGGCTAAAAAAACAAGTTTTCCTCACATTTCGGTGACAGAAAGTTCTGGAATCTGAGAGGAGTCACAAATTTCCTTCCATCCAGCGTTCCCCCAAGTCTCCTGATAAAAATGATACCTCACTTGTGTGGGTAGCGCCTAGCGCCCGCGACAGGAAACGCCCCAAAGCGCAACGTGCACACATCCAAATTTTTGGAAGAAAACAGAGGTGTTTTTTGCGAAGTGCCTACCTGTAGATTTTGGCCTCTAGCTCAGCACCGGCACCTAGGGAAACCTACCAAACCTGTGCATTTCTGAAAACTAGAGGACCTAGGGGAATCCAAGGAGGGGTGACTTGCGGGGCTCGGACCAGGTTCTGTTACCCAGAATCCCTTTGCAAACCTCAAAAAGTGGCTAAAAAAACAAGTTTCCTCACATTTCGGTGACAGAAAGTTCTGGAATCTGAGAGGAGTCACAAATTTCCTTCCATCCAGCGTTCCCCCAAGTCTCCTGATAAAAATGATACCTCACTTGTGTGGGTAGGCCTAGCGCCCGCGACAGGAAACGCCCCAAAGCCAAAGCGCAACGTGCACACATCCAAATTTTTGGAAGAAAACAGAGGTGTTTTTTTGCGAAGTGCCTACCTGTAGATTTTGGCCTCTAGCTCAGCCGGCACCTAGGGAAACCTACCAAACCTGTGCATTTCTGAAAACTAGAGACCTAGGGGAATCCAAGGAGGGGTGACTTGCGGGGCTCGGACTAGGTTCTGTTACCCAGAATCCTTTGCAAACCTCAAAAAGTGGCTAAAAAAACAAGTTTTCCTCCCATTTCGGTGACAGAAAGTTCTGGAATCTGAGAGGAGCCACGAATTTCCTTCCACCAGCGTTCCCCCAAGTCTCCCGATAAAAATGATACCTCACTTGTGTGGGTAGGCCTAGCGCCCGCGACAGGAAACGCCCCAAAGCGCAACGTGGACACATCCAAATTTTTGGAAGAAAACAGAGGTGTTTTTTTGCGAAGTGCCTACCTGTAGATTTTGGCCTCTAGCTCAGCCGGGCACCTAAGGAAACCTACCAAACCTGTGCATTTCTGAAAACTAGAGACCTAGGGGAATCCAAGGAGGGGTGACTTGCAGGGCTCGGACCAGGTTCTGTTACCCAGAATCCTTTGCAAACCTCAAAAAAGTGGCTAAAAATACAAGTTTTCCTCACATTTCGGTGACAGAAAGTTCTGGAATCTGAAAAGGAGCCACAAATTTCCTTCCATCCAGCGTTCCCCCAAGTCTCCCGATAAAAATTATACCTCACTTGTGTGGGTAGGCCTAGCGCCCGCGACAGGAAACGCCCAAAGCGCAACGTGGACACATACACATTTTTGGAAGAAAACAGAGGTGTTTTTTGCGAAGTGCCTACCTGTAGATTTTGGCCTCTAACTCAGCCGGTAACTAGGGAAACCTACCAAACCTGTGCATTTCTGAAAACGAGAGACCTAGGGGAATCCAAGGAGGGGTGACTTGCGGGGCTCGGACCAGGTTCTGTTACCCAGAATCCTTTGCAAATTCAAAAAGTGCCTAAAAAACCAAGTTTTCCTCACATTTCGGTGACAGAAAGTTCTGGAATCTGAAAGGAGCCACAAATTTCCTTCCACCCAGCGTTCCCCCAAGTCTCCCGATAAAAATGATACCTCACTTGTGTGGGTAGGCCTAGCGCCCGCGACAGGAAACACCCCAAAGTGCAATGTGGACACATCCAAATTTTTTGAAGAAAACAGAGGTGTTTTTTGCAAAGTACCTACCTGTAGATTTTGGCCTCTAGCTCAGTCGGCACCTAGGGAAACCTACCAAACCTGTGCATTTCTGAAAACTAGAGACCTAGGGGAATCCAAGGAGGGGTGACTTGCGGGGCTCGGACCAGGTTCTGTTACCCAGAATCCTTTTCAAACCTCAAAAAGTGGCTAAAAAAACAAGTTTTCCTCCCATTTCGGTGACAGAAAGTTCTGGAATCTGAGAGGAGCCACGAATTTCCTTCCACCCAGCGTTCCCCCAAGTCTCCCGATAAAAATGATACCTCACTTGTGTGGGTAGGCCTAGCGCCCGCGACAGGAAACGCCCCAAAGCGCAACGTGGACACATCCAAATTTTTGGAAGAAAACAGAGGTGTTTTTTGCGAAGTGCCTACCTGTAGATTTTGGCCTCTAGCTCAGCCGGGCACCTAGGGAAACATACCAAACCTGTGCATTTCTGAAAACTAGAGACCTAGGGGAATCCAAGGAGGGGTGACTTGCGGGGGCTCGGACCAGGTTCTGTTACCCAGAATCCTTTGCAAACCTCAAAAAGTGGCTAAAAAAACAAGTTTTCCTCACATTTCGGTGACAGAAAGTTCTGGAATCTGAGAGGAGCCACAAATTTCCTTCCATCCAGCGTTCCCCCAAGTCTCCCGATAAAAAATGATACCTCACTTGTGTGGGTAGGCCTAGCGCCCGCGACAGGAAACGCCCCAAAGCGCAACGTGCACACATCCAAATTTTTGGAAGAAAACAGAGGTGTTTTTTGCGAAGTGCCTACCTGTAGATTTTGGCCTCTAGCTCAGCCGGCACCTAGGGAAACCTACCAAACCTGTGCATTTCTGAAAACTAGAGACCTAGGGGAATCCAAGGAGGGGTGACTTGCGGGGCTCGGACCAGGTTCTGTTACCCAGAATCCTTTGCAAACCTCAAAAAGTGGCTAAAAAAACAAGTTTTCCTCCCATTTCGGTGACAGAAAGTTCTGGAATCTGAGAGGAGCCACGAATTTTCCTTCCACCCAGCGTTCCCCCAAGTGTCCCGATAAAAATGATACCTCACTTGTGTGGGTAGGCCTAGCGCCCGCGACAGGAAACGCCCCCAAAGCGCAACGTGGACACATCCACATTTTTGGAAGAAAACAGAGGTGTTTTTTGCGAAGTGCCTACCTGTAGATTTTGGCCTCCAGCTCAGCCGGCACCTAGGGAAACCTACCAAACCTGTGCATTTCTGAAAACTAGAGACCTAGGGAAATCCAAGGAGGGGTGACTTGCGGGGCTCGGACCAGGTTCTGTTACCCAGAATCCTTTGCAAACCTCAAAAAGTGGCTAAAAAAACAAGTTTTCCTCACATTTCGGTGACAGAAAGTTCTGGAATCTGAGAGGAGCCACACATTTCCTTCCACCCAGTGTTCCCCCAAGTCTCCCGATAAAAAATGATACCTCACTTGTGTGGGGTAGGCCTAGCGCCCGCGACAGGAAACGCCCCAAAGTGCAATGTGGACACATTCAAATTTTTTGAAGAAAACAGAGGTGTTTTTTGCAAAGTGCATACCTGTAGATTTTGGACTCTAGCTCAGCCGGCACCTAGGGAAACCTACCAAACTTGTGCATTTCTGAAAACTAGAGACCTAGGGGAATCCAAGGAGGGGTGACTTGCGGGGCTCGGACCAGGTTATGTTACCCAGAATCCTTTGCAAACCTCAAAAAAGTGGCAAAAAAAACAAGTTTTCCTCACATTTCGGTGACAGAAAGTTCTGGAATCTGAGAGGAGCCACAAATTTCCTTCCACCCAGCGTTCCCCCAAGTCTCCCGATAAAAATGATACCTCACTTGTGTGGGTAGGCCTAGCGCCCGCGACAGGAAACGCCCCAAAGCGCAACGTGGACACATCCAAATTTTTGGAAGAAAACAGAGGTGTTTTTTGCGAAGTGCCTACCTGTAGATTTTGGCCTCTAGCTCAGCCGGCACCTAGGGAAACCTACCAAACCTGTGCATTTCTGAAAACTAGAGACCCAGGGGAATCCAAGGAGGGGTGACTTGCGGGGCTCGGACCAGGTTCTGTTACCCAGAATCCTTTGCAAACCTCAAAAAGTGGCTAAAAAAACAAGTTTTCCTCACATTTCGGTGACAGAAAGTTCTGGAATCTGAAAGGAGCCACGAATTTCCTTCCACCCAGCGTTCCCCCAAGTCTCCCGATAAAAATGATACCTCACTTATGTGGGTAGGCCTAGCGCCCTCGACAGGAAACGCCCCAAAGCGCAACGTGGACACATCCAAATTTTTGGAAGAAAACAGAGGTGTTTTTTGCGAAGTGCCTACCTGTAGATTTTGGCCTCTAGCTCAGCCGGCACCTAGGGAAACCTACCAAACCTGTGCATTTCTGAAAACTAGAGACCTAGGGAAATCCAAGGAGGGGTGACTTGCGGGGCTCGGACCAGGTTCTGTTACCCAGAATCCATTGCAAACCTCAAAAAGTGGCTAAAAAAACAAGTTTTCCTCACATTTCGGTGACAGAAAGTTCTGGAATCTGAGAGGAGCCACACATTTCCTTCCACTCAGTGTTCCCCCAAGTCTCCCGATAAAAATGATACCTCACTTGTGTGGGTAGGCCTAGCGCCCGCGACAGGAAACACCCCAAAGTGCAATGTGGACACATCCAAAT
Organism: Pleurodeles waltl; assembly: GCF_031143425.1. Lineage (NCBI taxonomy): Eukaryota > Metazoa > Chordata > Amphibia > Caudata > Salamandridae > Pleurodeles > Pleurodeles waltl. The sequence continues at coordinate 1,236,391,607 of NC_090444.1, read as the reverse complement.
TTTTTGAAGAAAACAGAGGTGTTTTTTGCGAAGTGCCCTACCTGTAGATTTTGGCCTCTAGCTCAGCCGGCACCTAGGGAAACCCACCAAACCTGTGTATTTCTGAAAACTAGAGACCTAGGGGGAATCCAAGGAGGGGTGACTTGCGGGGCTCGGACCAGGTTCTGTTACCCAGAATCCTTTGCAAACCTCAAAAAGTGGCTAAAAATACAAGTTTTCCTCACATTTCGGTGACAGAAAGTTCTGGAATCTGAGAGGGAGCCACAAATTTCCTGCCATCCAGCGTTCCCCCAAGTCTCCCGATAAAAATGATACCTCACTTGTGTGGGTAGGCCTAGCGCCCTCGACAGGAAACGCCCCAAAGCGCAACGTGGACACATCCAAATTTTTGGAAGAAAACAGAGGTGTTTTTTGCGAAGTGCCTACCTGTAGATTTTGGCCTCTAGCTCAGCCGGCACCTAGGGAAACCTACCAAACCTGTGCATTTCTGAAAACTAGAGACCTAGGGGAATCCAAGGAGGGGTGACTTGCGGGGCTCGGACCAGGTTCTGTTACCCAGAATCCTTTGCAAACCTCAAAAAGTGGCTAAAAAAAACACATATTCCTCACATTTCTGTGGCAGAAAGTTCTGGAATCTGAGAGGAGCCACAAATTTCCTTCCACCCAGCGTTCCCCCAAGTCTCCCGATAAAAAATTATACCTCACTTGTGTGGGTAGGCCTAGCGCCTGCGACAGGAAACGCCCCAAAGCGCAACGTGGACACATACACATTTTTGGAAGAAAACAGAGTGTTTTTTGCATGTGCCTACCTGTAGATTTTGGCCTCTAGCTCAGCCGGTAATTAGCGAAACCTACCAAACCTGTGCATTTCTGAAAACGAGAGACCTAGGGGAATCCAAGGAGGGGTGACTTGCGGGGCTCAGACCAGGTTCTGTTACCCAGAATCCTTTGCAAATTCAAAAAGTGCCTAAAAAAACAAGTTTTCCTCACATTTCGGTGACAGAAAGTTCTGGAATCTGAGAGGAGCCACAAATTTCCTTCAATCCAGCGTTCCCCCAAGTCTCCCGATAAAAATGATACCTCACTTGTGTGGGTAGGCCTAGCGCCCGCGACAGGAAACGCCCCAAAGTGCAACGTGCACACATCCAAATTTTTGGAAGAAAACAGAGGTGTTTTTTGCGAAGTGCCCTACCTGTAGATTTTGGCCTCTAGCTCAGCCGACACCTAGGGAAACCTACCAAACCTGTGCATTTCTGAAAACTAGAGACCTAGGGGAATCCAAGGAGGGGTGACTTGCGGGCTCGGACCAGGTTCTGTTACCCAGAATCCTTTGCAAACCTCAAAAAGTGGCTAAAAAAACAAGTTTTCCTCCCATTTCGGTGACAGAAAGTTCTGGAATCTGAGAGGAGCCACGAATTTCCTTCCACCCAGCGTTCCCCCAAGTCTCCCGATAAAAATGATACCTCACTTGTGTGGGTAGGCCTAGCGCCCGCGACAGGAAACGCCCCAAAGCGCAACGTGGACACATCCAAATTTTTGGAAGAAAACAGGTGTTTTTTTGCGAAGTGCCTACCTGTAGATTTTGGCCTCTAGCTCAGCCGGGCACCTAGGGAAACCCACCAAACCTGTGCATTTCTGAAAACTAGAGACCTAGGGGAATCCAAGGAGGGGTGACTTGCGGGGCTCGGACCAGGTTCTGTTACCCAGAATCCTTTGCAAACCTCAAAAAGTGGCTAAAAAAACACATGTTCCTCACATTTCTGTGGCAGAAAGTTCTGGAATCTGAGAGGAGCCACAAATTTCCTTCCACCCAGCGTTCCCCCAAGTCTCCCGATAAAAATGATATCTCACTTGTGTGGGTAGGCCTAGCGCCTGCGACAGGAAACGCCCCAAAGCGCAACGTGGACACATACACATTTTTGGAAGAAAACAGAGGTGTTTTTTGCGAAGTGCCTACCTGTAGATTTTGGCCTCTAGCTCAGCCGGTAACTAGGGAAACCTACCAAACCTGTGCATTTCTGAAAACGAGAGACCTAGGGGAATCCAAGGAGGGGTGACTTGCGGGGCTCGGACCAGGTTCTGTTACCCAGAATCCTTTGCAAATTCAAAAAGTGCCTTAAAAAACAAGTTTTCCTCACATTTCGGTGACAGAAAGTTCTGGAATCTGAAAGGAGCCACAAATTTCCTTCCACCCAGCGTTCCCCCAAGTCTCCCGATAAAAATGATACCTCACTTGTGTGGGTAGGCCTAGCGCCCGCGACAGGAAACACCCCAAAGTGCAATGTGGACACATCCAAATTTTTTGAAGAAAACAGAGGTGTTTTTTGCAAAGTACCTACCTGTAGATTTTGGCCTCTAGCTCAGTCGGCACCTAGGGAAACCTACCAAACCTGTGCATTTCTGAAAACTAGAGACCTAGGGGAATCCAAGGAGGGGTGACTTGCGGGGCTCGGACCAGGTTCTGTTACCCAGAATCCTTTTCAAACCTCAAAAAGTGGCTAAAAAAACAAGTTTTCCTCCCATTTCGGTGACAGAAAGTTCTGGAATCTGAGATGAGCCACGAATTTCCTTCCACCCAGCGTTCCCCCAAGTCTCCCGATAAAAATGATACCTCACTTGTGTGGGTAGGCCTAGCGCCCGCGACAGGAAACGCCCCAAAGCGCAACGTGGACACATCCAAATTTTTGGAAGAAAACAGAGGTGTTTTTTGCGAAGTGCCTACCTGTAGATTTTGGACTCTAGCTCAGCCGGCACCTAGGGAAACATACCAAAACCTGTGCATTTCTGAAAACTAGAGACCTAGGGGAATCCAAGGAGGGGTGACTTGCGGGGCTCGGACCAGGTTCTGTTACCCAGAATCCTTTGCAAACCTCAAAAAGTGGCTAAAAAAACAAGTTTTCCTCACATTTCGGTGACAGAAAGTTCTGGAATCTGAGAGGAGCCACAAATTTCCTTCCATCCAGCGTTCCCCTAAGTCTCCCGATAAAAATGATACCTCACTTGTGTGGGTAGGCCTAGCGCCCGCGACAGGAAACGCCCCAAAGCGCAACGTGCACACATCCAAATTTTTGGAAGAAAACAGAGGTGTTTTTTGCGAAGTGCCTACCTGTAGATTTTGGCCTCTAGCTCAGCCGGCACCTAGGGAAACCTACCAAACCTGTGCATTTCTGAAAACTAGAGACCTAGGGGAATCCAAGGAGGGGTGACTTGCGGGGCTCGGACCAGGTTCTGTTACCCAGAATCCTTTGCAAACCTCAAAAAGTGGCTAAAAAAACAAGTTTTCCTCCCATTTCGGTGACAGAAAGTTCTGGAATCTGAGAGGAGCCACGAATTTCCTTCCACCCAGCGTTCCCCCAAGTGTCCCGATAAAAATGATACCTCCCTTGTGTGGGTAGGCCTAGCGCCCGCGACAGGAAACGCCCCAAAGCGCAACGTGGACACATCCAAATTTTTGGAAGAAAACAGAGGTGTTTTTTGCGAAGTGCCTACCTGTAGATTTTGGCCTCCAGCTCAGCCGGCACCTAGGGAAACCTACCAATCCTGTGCATTTCTGAAAACTAGAGACCTAGGGAAATCCAAGGAGGGGTGACTTGCGGGGCTCGGACCAGGTTCTGTTACCCAGAATCCTTTGCAAACCTCAAAAAGTGGCTAAAAAAAACAAGTTTTCCTCACATTTCGGTGACAGAAAGTTCTGGAATCTGAGAGGAGCCACACATTTCCTTCCACCCAGTGTTCCCCCAAGTCTCCCGATAAAATGATACCTCACTTGTGTGGGTAGGCCTAGCGCACGCGACAGGAAACGCCCCAAAGTGCAATGTGGACACATTCAAATTTTTTGAAGAAAACAGAGGTGTTTTTTGCAAAGTGCCTACCTGTAGATTTTGGACTCTAGCTCAGCCGGCACCTAGGGAAACCTACCAAACTTGTGCATTTCTGAAAACTAGAGACCTAGGGGAATCCAAGGAGGGGTGACTTGCGGGGCTCGGACCAGGTTCTGTTACCCAGAATCCTTTGCAAACCTCAAAAAGTGGCTAAAAAAACAAGTTTTCCTCACATTTCGGTGACAGAAAGTTCTGGAATCTGAGAGGAGCCACAAATTTCCTTCCACCCAGCGTTCCCCCAAGTCTCCCGATAAAAATGATACCTCACTTGTGTGGGTAGGCCTAGCGCCCGCGACAGGAAACGCCCCAAAGCGCAACGTGGACACATACACATTTTTGGAAGAAAACAGAGGTGTTTTTTGCGAAGTGCCTACCTGTAGATTTTGGCCTCTAGCTCAGCCGGCACCTAGAGAAACCTACCAAACCTGTGCATTTCTGAAACTAGAGACCCAGGGAATCCAAGGAGGGGTGACTTGCGGGGCTCGGACCAGGTTCTGTTACCCAGAATCCTTTGCAAACCTCAAAAAGTGGCTAAAAAAACAAGTTTTCCTCACATTTCGGTGACAGAAAGTTCTGGAATCGGAAAGGAGCCACGAATTTCCTTCCACCCAGCGTTCCCCCAAGTCTCCCGATAAAAATGATACCTCACTTATGTGGGTAGGCCTAGCGCCCTCGACAGGAAACGCCCCAAAGCGCAACGTGGACACATCCAAATTTTTGGAAGAAAACAGAGGTGTTTTTTGCGAAGTGCCTACCTGTAGATTTTGGCCTCTAGCTCAGCCGGCACCTAGGGAACCTACCAAACCTGTGCATTTCTGAAATCTAGAGACCTAGGGAAATCCAAGGAGGGGTGACTTGCGGGGCTCGGACCAGGTTCTGTTACCCAGAATCCATTGCAAACCTCAAAAAGTGGCTAAAAAAACAAGTTTTCCTCACATTTCGGTGACAGAAAGTTCTGGAATCTGAGAGGAGCCACACATTTCCTTCCACTCAGTGTTCCCCCAAGTCTCCCGATAAAAATGATACCTCACTTGTGTGGGTAGGCCTAGCGCCCGCGACAGGAAACGCCCCAAAGTGCAATGTGGACACATTCAAATTTTTTGAAGAAAACAGAGGTGTTTTTTGCAAAGTGCCTACCTGTAGATTTTGGCCTCTAGCTCAGCCGGCACCTAGGGAAACCTACCAAACTTGTGCATTTCTGAAAACTAGAGACCTAGGGGAATCCAAGGAGGGGTGACTTGCGGGGCTCGGACCAGGTTCTGTTACCCAGAATCCTTTGCAAACCTCAAAAAGTGGCTAAAAAAACAAGTTTTCCTCACATTTCGGTGACAGAAAGTTCTGGAATCTGAGAGGAGCCACAAATTTCCTTCCACCCAGCGTTTCCCCAAGTCTCCCGATAAAAATGATACCTCACTTGTGTGGGTAGGCCCAGCGCTCGCGACAGGAAACGCCCCAAAGCGCAACGTGGACACATCCAAATTTTTGGAAGAAAACAGAGGTGTTTTTTGCGAAGTGCCTACCTGTAGATTTTGGCCTCTAGCTCAGCCGGCACCTAGGGAAACCTACCAAACCTGTGCATTTCTGAAATCTAGAGACCTAGGGGAATCTAAGGAGGGGTGACTTGCGGGGCTCGGACCAGGTTCTGTTACCCAGAATCCTTTGCAAACCTCAAAAAGTGGCTGAAAAAAACAAGTTTTCCTCACATTTCGGTGACAGAAAGTTCTGGAATCTGAGAGGAGCCACAAATTTCCTTCCACCCAGCGTTCCCTCAAGTCTCCCGATAAAAATGATACCTCACTTGTGTGGGTAGGCCTAGCGCCCGCGACAGGAAACGCCCCAAAGCGCAACGTGGACACATCCAAATTTTTGGAAGAAAACAGAGGTGTTTTTTGCGAAGTGCCTACCTGTAGATTTTGGCCTCTAGCTCAGCCGGCACCTAGGGAAACCCACCAAACCTGTGTATTTCTGAAAACTAGAGACCTAGGGGAATCCAAGGAGGGGTGACTTGCAGGGCTCGGACCAGGTTCTGTTACCCAGAATCCTTTGCAAACCTCAAAAAGTGGCTAAAAATACAAGTTTTCCTCACATTTCGGTGACAGAAAGTTCTGGAATCTGAGAGGAGCCACAAATTTCCTGCCATCCAGCGTTCCCCCAAGTCTCCCGATAAAAATGATACCTCACTTGTGTGGGTAGGCCTAGCGCCCTCGACAGGAAACGCCCCAAAGCGCAACGTGGACACATCCACATTTTTGGAAGAAAACAGAGGTGTTTTTTGCGAAGTGCCTACCTGTAGATTTTGGCCTCTAGCTCAGCCGGCACCTAGGGAAACCTACCAAACCTGTGCATTTCTGAAAACTAGAGACCTAGGGGAATCCAAGGAGGGGTGACTTGCGGGGCTCGGACCAGGTTCTGTTACCCAGAATCCTTTGCAAACCTCAAAAAGTGGCTAAAAAAACACATGTTCCTCACATTTCTGTGGCAGAAAGTTCTGGAATCTGAGAGGAGCCACAAATTTCCTTCCACCCAGCGTTCCCCCAAGTCTCCCGATAAAAATTATACCTCACTTGTGTGGGTAGGCCTAGCGCCTGCGACAGGAAACGCCCCAAAGCGCAACGTGGACACATACACATTTTTGGAAGAAAACAGAGGTGTTTTTTGCGAAGTGCCTACCTGTAGATTTTGGCCTCTAGCTCAGCCGGTAATTAGCGAAACCTACCAAACCTGTGCTTTTCTGAAAACGAGAGACCTAGGGGAATCCAAGGAGGGGTGACTTGCGGGGCTCAGACCAGGTTCTGTTACCCAGAATCCTTTGCAAATTCAAAAAGTGCCTAAAAAACCAAGTTTTCCTCACATTTCGGTGACAGAAAGTTCTGGAATCTGAGAGGAGCCACAAATTTCCTTCCACCCAGCGTTCCCCCAAGTCTCCCGATAAAAATGATACCTCACTTGTGTGGGTAGGCCTAGCGCCCGCGACAGGAAACACCCCAAAGTGCAATGTGGACACATCCAAATTTTTTGAAGAAAACAGAGGTGTTTTTTGCAAAGTGCCTACCTGTAGATTTTGGCCTCTAGCTCAGTCGGCACCTAGGGAAACCTACCAAACCTGTGCATTTCTGAAAACGAGAGACCTAGGGGAATCCAAGGAGGGGTGACTTGCGGGGCTCAGACCAGGTTCTGTTACCCAGAATCCTTTGCAAATTCAAAAAGTGCCTAAAAAACCAAGTTTTCCTCACATTTCGGTGACAGAAAGTTCTGGAATCTGAGAGGAGCCACGAATTTCCTTCCACCCAGCGTTCCCCCAAGTCTCCCGATAAAAATGATACCTCACTTGTGTGGGTAGGCCTAGCGCCCGCGACAGGAAACGCCCCAAAGCGCAACGTGGACACATCCAAATTTTTGGAAGAAAACAGAGGTGTTTTTTGCGAAGTGCCTACCTGTAGATTTTGGCCTCTAGCTCTGCCGGCACCTAGGGAAACATACCAAACCTGTGCATTTCTGAAAACTAGAGACCTAGGGGAATCCAAGGAGGGGTGACTTGCGGGGCTCGGACCAGGTTCTGTTACCCAGAATCCTTTGCAAACCTCAAAAAGTGGCTAAAAAAACAAGTTTTCCTCACATTTCGGTGACAGAAAGTTCTGGAATCTGAGAGGAACCACAAATTTCCTTCCATCCAGCGTTCCCCCAAGTCTCCCGATAAAAATGATACCTCACTTGTGTGGGTAGGCCTAGCGCCCGCGACAGGAAACGCCCCAAAGCGCAACGTGCACACATCCAAATTTTTGGAAGAAAACAGAGGTGTTTTTTGCGAAGTGCCTACCTGTAGATTTTGGCCTCTAGCTCAGCCGGCACCTAGGGAAACCTACCAAACCTGTGCATTTCTGAAAACTAGAGACCTAGGGGAATCCAAGGAGGGGTGACTTGCGGGGCTCGGACCAGGTTCTGTTACCCAGAATCCTTTGCAAACCTCAAAAAGTGGCTAAAAAAACAAGTTTTCCTCCCATTTCGGTGACAGAAAGTTCTGGAATCTGAGAGGAGCCACGAATTTCCTTCCACCCAGCGTTCCCCCAAGTCTCCCGATAAAAATGATACCTCACTTGTGTGGGTAGGCCTAGCGCCCGCGACAGGAAACGCCCCAAAGCGCAACGTGGACACATCCACATTTTTGGAAGAAAACAGAGGTGTTTTTTGCGAAGTGCCTACCTGTAGATTTTGGCCTCCAGCTCAGCCGGCACCTAGGGAAACCTACCAAACCTGTGCATTTCTGAAAACTAGAGACCTAGGGAAATCCAAGGAGGGGTGACTTGCGGGGCTCGGACCAGGTTCTGTTACCCAGAATCCTTTGCAAACCTCAAAAAGTGGCTAAAAAAACAAGTTTTCCTCACATTTCGGTGACAGAAAGTTCTGGAATCTGAGAGGAGCCACACATTTCCTTCCACCCAGTGTTCCCCCAAGTCTCCCGATAAAAATGATACCTCACTTGTGTGGGTAGGCCTAGCGCCCGCGACAGGAAACGCCCCAAAGTGCAATGTGGACACATTCAAATTTTTTGAAGAAAACAGAGGTGTTTTTTGCAAAGTGCCTACCTGTAGATTTTGGACTCTAGCTCAGCCGGCACCTAGGGAAACCTACCAAACTTGTGCATTTCTGAAAACTAGAGACCTAGGGGAATCCAAGGAGGGGTGACTTGCGGGGCTCGGACCAGGTTCTGTTACCCAGAATCCTTTGCAAACCTCAAAAAGTGGCTAAAAAAACAAGTTTTCCTCACATTTCGGTGACAGAAAGTTCTGGAATCTGAGAGGAGCCACAACTTTCCTTCCACCCAGCGTTCCCCCAAGTCTCCCGATAAAAATGATACCTCACTTGTGTGGGTAGGCCTAGCGCCCGCGACAGGAAACGCCCCAAAGCGCAACGTGGACACATCCAAATTTTTGGAAGAAAACAGAGGTGTTTTTTGCGAAGTGCCTACCTGTAGATTTTGGCCTCTAGCTCAGCCGGCACCTAGGGAAACCTACCAAACCTGTGCATTTCTGAAAACTAGAGACCTAGGGGAATCCAAGGAGGGGTGACTTGCGGGGCTCGGACCAGGTTCTGTTACCCAGAATCCTTTGCAAACCTCAAAAAGTGGCTAAAAAAACAAGTTTTCCTCCCATTTCGGTGACAGAAAGTTCTGGAATCTGAGAGGAGCCACGAATTTCCTTCCACCCAGCGTTCCCCCAAGTGTCCCGATAAAAATGATACCTCACTTGTGTGGGTAGGCCTAGCGCCCGCGACAGGAAACGCCCCAAAGCGCAACGTGGACACATCCAAATTTTTGGAAGAAAACAGAGGTGTTTTTTGCGAAGTGCCTACCTGTAGATTTTGGCCTCCAGCTCAGCCGGCACCTAGGGAAACCTACCAAACCTGTGCATTTCTGAAAACTAGAGACCTAGGGAAATCCAAGGAGGGGTGACTTGCGGGGCTCGGACCAGGTTCTGTTACCCAGAATCCTTTGCAAACCTCAAAAAGTGGCTAAAAAAACAAGTTTTCCTCACATTTCGGTGACAGAAAGTTCTGGAATCTGAGAGGAGCCACACATTTCCTTCCACCCAGTGTTCCCCCAAGTCTCCCGATAAAAATGATACCTCACTTGTGTGGGTAGGCCTAGCGCCCGCGACAGGAAACGCCCCAAAGTGCAATGTGGACACATTCAAATTTTTTGAAGAAAACAGAGGTGTTTTTTGCAAAGTGCCTACCTGTAGATTTTGGACTCTAGCTCAGCCGGCACCTAGGGAAACCTACCAAACTTGTGCATTTCTGAAAACTAGAGACCTAGGGGAATCCAAGGAGGGGTGACTTGCGGGGCTCGGACCAGGTTCTGTTACCCAGAATCCTTTGCAAACCTCAAAAAGTGGCTAAAAAAACAAGTTTTCCTCACATTTCGGTGACAGAAAGTTCTGGAATCTGAGAGGAGCCACAAATTTCCTTCCACCCAGCGTTCCCCCAAGTCTCCCGATAAAAATGATACCTCACTTGTGTGGGTAGGCCTAGCGCCCGCGACAGGAAACGCCCCAAAGCGCAACGTGGACACATACACATTTTTGGAAGAAAACAGAGGTGTTTTTTGCGAAGTGCCTACCTGTAGATTTTGGCCTCTAGCTCAGCCGGCACCTAGAGAAACCTACCAAACCTGTGCATTTCTGAAAACTAGAGACCCAGGGGAATCCAAGGAGGGGTGACTTGCGGGGCTCGGACCAGGTTCTGTTACCCAGAATCCTTTGCAAACCTCAAAAAGTGGCTAAAAAAACAAGTTTTCCTCACATTTCGGTGACAGAAAGTTCTGGAATCGGAAAGGAGCCACGAATTTCCTTCCACCCAGCGTTCCCCCAAGTCTCCCGATAAAAATGATACCTCACTTATGTGGGTAGGCCTAGCGCCCTCGACAGGAAACGCCCCAAAGCGCAACGTGGACACATCCAAATTTTTGGAAGAAAACAGAGGTGTTTTTTGCGAAGTGCCTACCTGTAGATTTTGGCCTCTAGCTCAGCCGGCACCTAGGGAAACCTACCAAACCTGTGCATTTCTGAAATCTAGAGACCTAGGGAAATCCAAGGAGGGGTGACTTGCGGGGCTCGGACCAGGTTCTGTTACCCAGAATCCATTGCAAACCTCAAAAAGTGGCTAAAAAAACAAGTTTTCCTCACATTTCGGTGACAGAAAGTTCTGGAATCTGAGAGGAGCCACACATTTCCTTCCACTCAGTGTTCCCCCAAGTCTCCCGATAAAAATGATACCTCACTTGTGTGGGTAGGCCTAGCGCCCGCGACAGGAAACGCCCCAAAGTGCAATGTGGACACATTCAAATTTTTTGAAGAAAACAGAGGTGTTTTTTGCAAAGTGCCTACCTGTAGATTTTGGCCTCTAGCTCAGCCGGCACCTAGGGAAACCTACCAAACTTGTGCATTTCTGAAAACTAGAGACCTAGGGGAATCCAAGGAGGGGTGACTTGCGGGGCTCGGACCAGGTTCTGTTACCCAGAATCCTTTGCAAACCTCAAAAAGTGGCTAAAAAAACAAGTTTTCCTCACATTTCGGTGACAGAAAGTTCTGGAATCTGAGAGGAGCCACAAATTTCCTTCCACCCAGCGTTTCCCCAAGTCTCCCGATAAAAATGATACCTCACTTGTGTGGGTAGGCCTAGCGCTCGCGACAGGAAACGCCCCAAAGCGCAACGTGGACACATCCAAATTTTTGGAAGAAAACAGAGGTGTTTTTTGCGAAGTGCCTACCTGTAGATTTTGGCCTCTAGCTCAGCCGGCACCTAGGGAAACCTACCAAACCTGTGCATTTCTGAAATCTAGAGACCTAGGGGAATCTAAGGAGGGGTGACTTGCGGGGCTCGGACCAGGTTCTGTTACCCAGAATCCTTTGCAAACCTCAAAAAGTGGCTGAAAAAAACAAGTTTTCCTCACATTTCGGTGACAGAAAGTTCTGGAATCTGAGAGGAGCCACAAATTTCCTTCCACCCAGCGTTCCCTCAAGTCTCCCGATAAAAATGATACCTCACTTGTGTGGGTAGGCCTAGCGCCCGCGACAGGAAACGCCCCAAAGCGCAACGTGGACACATCCAAATTTTTGGAAGAAAACAGAGGTGTTTTTTGCGAAGTGCCTACCTGTAGATTTTGGCCTCTAGCTCAGCCGGCACCTAGGGAAACCCACCAAACCTGTGTATTTCTGAAAACTAGAGACCTAGGGGAATCCAAGGAGGGGTGACTTGCGGGGCTCGGACCAGGTTCTGTTACCCAGAATCCTTTGCAAACCTCAAAAAGTGGCTAAAAATACAAGTTTTCCTCACATTTCGGTGACAGAAAGTTCTGGAATCTGAGAGGAGCCACAAATTTCCTGCCATCCAGCGTTCCCCCAAGTCTCCCGATAAAAATGATACCTCACTTGTGTGGGTAGGCCTAGCGCCCTCGACAGGAAACGCCCCAAAGCGCAACGTGGACACATCCACATTTTTGGAAGAAAACAGAGGTGTTTTTTGCGAAGTGCCTACCTGTAGATTTTGGCCTCTAGCTCAGCCGGCACCTAGGGAAACCTACCAAACCTGTGCATTTCTGAAAACTAGAGACCTAGGGGAATCCAAGGAGGGGTGACTTGCGGGGCTCGGACCAGGTTCTGTTACCCAGAATCCTTTGCAAACCTCAAAAAGTGGCTAAAAAAACACATGTTCCTCACATTTCTGTGGCAGAAAGTTCTGGAATCTGAGAGGAGCCACAAATTTCCTTCCACCCAGCGTTCCCCCAAGTCTCCCGATAAAAATTATATCTCACTTGTGTGGGTAGGCCTAGCGCCTGCGACAGGAAACGCCCCAAAGCGCAACGTGGACACATACACATTTTTGGAAGAAAACAGAGGTGTTTTTTGCGAAGTGCCTACCTGTAGATTTTGGCCTCTAGCTCAGCCGGTAATTAGCGAAACCTACCAAACCTGTGCATTTCTGAAAACGAGAGACCTAGGGGAATCCAAGGAGGGGTGACTTGCGGGGCTCAGACCAGGTTCTGTTACCCAGAATCCTTTGCAAATTCAAAAAGTGCCTAAAAAACCAAGTTTTCCTCACATTTCGGTGACAGAAAGTTCTGGAATCTGAGAGGAGCCACAAATTTCCTTCCACCCAGCGTTCCCCCAAGTCTCCCGATAAAAATGATACCTCACTTGTGTGGGTAGGCCTAGCGCCCGCGACAGGAAACACCCCAAAGTGCAATGTGGACACATCCAAATTTTTTGAAGAAAACAGAGGTGTTTTTTGCAAAGTGCCTACCTGTAGATTTTGGCCTCTAGCTCAGTCGGCACCTAGGGAAAACTACCAAACCTGTGCATTTCTGAAAACTAGAGACCTAGGGGAATCCAACGAGGGGTGACTTGCGGGGCTCGGACCAGGTTCTGTTACCCAGAATCCTTTGCAAACCTCAAAAAGTGGCTAAAAAAACAAGTTTTCCTCACATTTCGGTGACAGAAAGTTCTGGAATCTGAGAGGAGCCACAAATTTCCTTCCACCCAGCGTTCCCCCAAGTCTCCCGATAAAAATGATACCTCACTTGTGTGGGTAGGCCTAGCGCCCGCGACAGGAAATGCCCCAAAGCGCAACGTGGACACATCCAAATTTTTGGAAGAAAACAGAGGTGTTTTTTGCGAAGTGCCTACCTGTAGATTTTGGCCTCTAGCTCAGCCGGCACCTAGGGAAACCTACCAAACCTGTGCATTTCTGAAAACTAGAGACCTAGGGGAATCCAAGGAGGGGTGACTTGCGGGGCTCGGCCCAGGTTCTGTTACCCAGAATCCTTTTCAAACCTTAAAAAGTGGCTAAAAAAACAAGTTTTCCTCCCATTTCGGTGACAGAAAGTTCTGGAATCTGAGAGGAGCCACGAATTTCCTTCCACCCAGCGTTCCCCCAAGTCTCCCGATAAAAATGATACCTCACTTGTGTGGGTAGGCCTAGCGCCCGCGACAGGAAACGCCCCAAAGCGCAACGTGGACACATCCAAATTTTTGGAAGAAAACAGAGGTGTTTTTTGCGAAGTGCCTACCTGTAGATTTTGGCCTCTAGCTCAGCCGGCACCTAGGGAAACCTACCAAACCTGTGCATTTCTGAAAACTAGAGACCTAGGGGAATCCAAGGAGGGGTGACTTGCGGGGCTCGGACCAGGTTCTGTTACCCAGAATCCTTTGCAAACCTCAAAAAGTGGCTAAAAAAACAAGTTTTCCTCACATTTCGGTGACAGAAAGTTCTGGAATCTGAGAGGAGCCACAAATTTCCTTCCACCCAGCGTTCCCCCAAGTCTCCCGATAAAAATGATACCTCACTTGTGTTTGTAGGCCTAGCGCCCGCGACAGGAAACGCCCCAAAGCGCAACATGGACACATCCAAATTTTTGGAAGAAAACAGAGGTGTTTTTTGCGAAGTGCCTACCTGTAGATTTTGGCCTCTAGCTCAGCCGGTAATTAGGGAAACCTACCAAACCTGTGCATTTCTGAGAACGAGAGACCTAGGGGAATCCAAGGAGGGGTGACTTGCGGGGCTCGGACCAGGTTCTGTTACCCAGAATCCCTTGCAAATTCAAAAAGTGCCTAAAAAACCAAGTTTTCCTCACATTTCGGTGACAGAAAGTTCTGGAATCTGAGAGGAGCCACAAATTTCCTTCCACCCAGCGTTCCCCCAAGTCTCCCGATAAAAATGATACCTCACTTGTGTGGGTAGGCCTAGCGCCCGCGACAGGAAACACCCCAAAGTGCAATGTGGACACATCCAAATTTTTTGAAGAAAACAGAGGTGTTTTTTGCAAAGTGCCTACCTGTAGATTTTGGCCTCTAGCTCAGTCGGCACCTAGGGAAACCTACCAAACCTGTGCATTTCTGAAAACTAGAGACCTAGGGGAATCCAACGAGGGGTGACTTGCGGGGCTCGGACCAGGTTCTGTTACCCAGAATCCTTTGCAAACCTCAAAAAGTGGCTAAAAAAACAAGTTTTCCTCACATTTCGGTGACAGAAAGTTCTGGAATCTGAGAGGAGCCACACATTTCCTTCCACCCAGCGTTCCCTCAAGTCTCCCGATAAAAATGATACCTCACTTGTGTGGGTAGGCCTAGCGCCCGCGACAGGAAACGCCCCAAAGCGCAACGTGGACACATCCAAATTTTTGGAAGAAAACAGAGGTGTTTTTTGCGAAGTGCCTACCTGTAGATTTTGGCCTCTAGCTCAGCCGGCACCTAGGGAAACCCACCAAACCTGTGTATTTCTGAAAACTAGAGACCTAGGGGAATCCAAGGAGGGGTGACTTGCGGGGCTCGGACCAGGTTCTGTTACCCAGAATCCTTTGCAAACCTCAAAAAGTGGCTAAAAATACAAGTTTTCCTCACATTTCGGTGACAGAAACTTCTGGAATCTGAGAGGAGCCACAAATTTCCTGCCATCCAGCGTTCCCCCAAGTCTCCCGATAAAAATGATACCTCACTTCTGTGGGTAGGCCTAGCGCCCTCGACAGGAAACGCCCCAAAGCGCAACGTGGACACATCCAAATTTTTGGAAGAAAACAGAGGTGTTTTTTGCGAAGTGCCTACCTGTAGATTTTGGCCTCTAGCTCAGCCGGCACCTAGGGAAACCTACCAAACCTGTGCATTTCTGAAAACTAGAGACCTAGGGGAATCCAAGGAGGGGTGACTTGCGGGGCTCGGCCCAGGTTCTGTTACCCAGAATCCTTTTCAAACCTTATAAAGTGGCTAAAAAAACAAGTTTTCCTCACATTTCGGTGACAGAAAGTTCTGGAATCTGAGAGGAGCCACGAATTTCCTTCCACCCAGCGTTCCCCCAAGTCTCCCGATAAAAATGATACCTCACTTGTGTGGGTAGGCCTAGCGCCCGCGACAGGAAACACCCCAAAGTGCAATGTGGACACATCCAAATTTTTTGAAGAAAACAGAGGTGTTTTTTGCAAAGTGCCTACCTGTAGATTTTGGCCTCTAGCTCAGTCGGCACCTAGGGAAAACTACCAAACCTGTGCATTTCTGAAAACTAGAGACCTAGGGGAATCCAACGAGGGGTGACTTGCGGGGCTCGGACCAGGTTCTGTTACCCAGAATCCTTTGCAAACCTCAAAAAGTGGCTAAAAAAACAAGTTTTCCTCACATTTCGGTGACAGAAAGTTCTGGAATCTGAGAGGAGCCACAAATTTCCTTCCACCCAGCGTTCCCCCAAGTCTCCCGATAAAAATGATACCTCACTTGTGTGGGTAGGCCTAGCGCCCGCGACAGGAAATGCCCCAAAGCGCAACGTGGACACATCCAAATTTTTGGAAGAAAACAGAGGTGTTTTTTGCGAAGTGCCTACCTGTAGATTTTGGCCTCTAGCTCAGCCGGCACCTAGGGAAACCTACCAAACCTGTGCATTTCTGAAAACTAGAGACCTAGGGGAATCCAAGGAGGGGTGACTTGCGGGGCTCGGCCCAGGTTCTGTTACCCAGAATCCTTTTCAAACCTTAAAAAGTGGCTAAAAAAACAAGTTTTCCTCCCATTTCGGTGACAGAAAGTTCTGGAATCTGAGAGGAGCCACGAATTTCCTTCCACCCAGCGTTCCCCCAAGTCTCCCGATAAAAATGATACCTCACTTGTGTGGGTAGGCCTAGCGCCCGCGACAGGAAACGCCCCAAAGCGCAACGTGGACACATCCAAATTTTTGGAAGAAAACAGAGGTGTTTTTTGCGAAGTGCCTACCTGTAGATTTTGGCCTCTAGCTCAGCCGGCACCTAGGGAAACCTACCAAACCTGTGCATTTCTGAAAACTAGAGACCTAGGGGAATCCAAGGAGGGGTGACTTGCGGGGCTCGGACCAGGTTCTGTTACCCAGAATCCTTTGCAAACCTCAAAAAGTGGCTAAAAAAACAAGTTTTCCTCACATTTCGGTGACAGAAAGTTCTGGAATCTGAGAGGAGCCACAAATTTCCTTCCACCCAGCGTTCCCCCAAGTCTCCCGATAAAAATGATACCTCACTTGTGTGGGTAGGCCTAGCGCCCGCGACAGGAAACGCCCCAAAGCGCAACATGGACACATCCAAATTTTTGGAAGAAAACAGAGGTGTTTTTTGCGAAGTGCCTACCTGTAGATTTTGGCCTCTAGCTCAGCCGGTAATTAGGGAAACCTACCAAACCTGTGCATTTCTGAGAACGAGAGACCTAGGGGAATCCAAGGAGGGGTGACTTGCGGGGCTCGGACCAGGTTCTGTTACCCAGAATCCCTTGCAAATTCAAAAAGTGCCTAAAAAACCAAGTTTTCCTCACATTTCGGTGACAGAAAGTTCTGGAATCTGAGAGGAGCCACAAATTTCCTTCCACCCAGCGTTCCCCCAAGTCTCCCGATAAAAATGATACCTCACTTGTGTGGGTAGGCCTAGCGCCCGCGACAGGAAACACCCCAAAGTGCAATGTGGACACATCCAAATTTTTTGAAGAAAACAGAGGTGTTTTTTGCAAAGTGCCTACCTGTAGATTTTGGCCTCTAGCTCAGTCGGCACCTAGGGAAACCTACCAAACCTGTGCATTTCTGAAAACTAGAGACCTAGGGGAATCCAACGAGGGGTGACTTGCGGGGCTCGGACCAGGTTCTGTTACCCAGAATCCTTTGCAAACCTCAAAAAGTGGCTAAAAAAACAAGTTTTCCTCACATTTCGGTGACAGAAAGTTCTGGAATCTGAGAGGAGCCACACATTTCCTTCCACCCAGCGTTCCCTCAAGTCTCCCGATAAAAATGATACCTCACTTGTGTGGGTAGGCCTAGCGCCCGCGACAGGAAACGCCCCAAAGCGCAACGTGGACACATCCAAATTTTTGGAAGAAAACAGAGGTGTTTTTTGCGAAGTGCCTACCTGTAGATTTTGGCCTCTAGCTCAGCCGGCACCTAGGGAAACCCACCAAACCTGTGTATTTCTGAAAACTAGAGACCTAGGGGAATCCAAGGAGGGGTGACTTGCGGGGCTCGGACCAGGTTCTGTTACCCAGAATCCTTTGCAAACCTCAAAAAGTGGCTAAAAATACAAGTTTTCCTCACATTTCGGTGACAGAAACTTCTGGAATCTGAGAGGAGCCACAAATTTCC
This sequence comes from Pleurodeles waltl, assembly GCF_031143425.1. Taxonomy (NCBI): domain Eukaryota; kingdom Metazoa; phylum Chordata; class Amphibia; order Caudata; family Salamandridae; genus Pleurodeles; species Pleurodeles waltl. The sequence goes on along the minus strand of NC_090444.1, from coordinate 1,236,374,106 downwards.
TGCCATCCAGCGTTCCCCCAAGTCTCCCGATAAAAATGATACCTCACTTGTGTGGGTAGGCCTAGCGCCCTCGACAGGAAACGCCCCAAAGCGCAACGTGGACACATCCAAATTTTTGGAAGAAAACAGAGGTGTTTTTTGCGAAGTGCCTACCTGTAGATTTTGGCCTCTAGCTCAGCCGGCACCTAGGGAAACCTACCAAACCTGTGCATTTCTGAAAACTAGAGACCTAGGGGAATCCAAGGAGGGGTGACTTGCGGGGCTCGGCCCAGGTTCTGTTACCCAGAATCCTTTTCAAACCTTAAAAAGTGGCTAAAAAAACAAGTTTTCCTCCCATTTCGGTGACAGAAAGTTCTGGAATCTGAGAGGAGCCACGAATTTCCTTCCACCCAGCGTTCCCCCAAGTCTCCCGATAAAAATGATACCTCACTTGTGTGGGTAGGCCTAGCGCCCGCGACAGGAAACGCCCCAAAGCGCAACGTGGACACATCCAAATTTTTGGAAGAAAACAGAGGTGTTTTTTGCGAAGTGCCTACCTGTAGATTTTGGCCTCTAGCTCAGCCGGCACCTAGGGAAACCTACCAAACCTGTGCATTTCTGAAAACTAGAGACCTAGGGGAATCCAAGGAGGGGTGACTTGCGGGGCTCGGACCAGGTTCTGTTACCCAGAATCCTTTGCAAACCTCAAAAAGTGGCTAAAAAAACAAGTTTTCCTCACATTTCGGTGACAGAAAGTTCTGGAATCTGAGAGGAGCCACAAATTTCCTTCCACCCAGCGTTCCCCCAAGTCTCCCGATAAAAATGATACCTCACTTGTGTGGGTAGGCCTAGCGCCCGCGACAGGAAACGCCCCAAAGCGCAACATGGACACATCCAAATTTTTGGAAGAAAACAGAGGTGTTTTTTGCGAAGTGCCTACCTGTAGATTTTGGCCTCTAGCTCAGCCGGCACCTAGGGAAACCTACCAAACCTGTGCATTTCTGAAAACTAGAGACCTAGGGGAATCCAAGGAGGGGTGACTTGCGGGGCTCGGACCAGGTTCTGTTACCCAGAATCCTTTGCAAACCTCAAAAAGTGGCTAAAAAAACAAGTTTTCCTCACATTTCGGTGACAGAAAGTTCTGGAATCTGAGAGGAGCCACAAATTTCCTTCCACCCAGCGTTCCCCCAAGTCTCCCGATAAAAATGATACCTCACTTGTGTGGGTAGGCCTAGCGCCCGCGACAGGAAACGCCCCAAAGCGCAACATGGACACATCCAAATTTTTGGAAGAAAACAGAGGTGTTTTTTGCGAAGTGCCTACCTGTAGATTTTGGCCTCTAGCTCAGCCGGTAATTAGGGAAACCTACCAAACCTGTGCATTTCTGAGAACGAGAGACCTAGGGGAATCCAACGAGGGGTGACTTGCGGGGCTCGGACCAGGTTCTGTTACCCAGAATCCTTTGCAAACCTCAAAAAGTGGCTAAAAAAACAAGTGTTCCTCCCATTTCGGTGACAGAAAGTTCTGGAATCTGAGAGGAGCCACACATTTCCTTCCACCAGGTGTTCCCCCAAGTCTCCCGATAAAAATGATACCTCACTTGTGTGGGTAGGCCTAGCGCCCGCGACAGGAAACGCCCCAAAGTGCAATGTGGACACATTCAAATTTTTTGAAGAAAACAGAGGTGTTTTTTGCAAAGTGCCTACCTGTAGATTTTGGCCTCTAGCTCAGCCGGCACCTAGGGAAACCTACCAAACCTCTGCATTTCTGAAAACTAGAGACCTAGGGGAATCCAAGGAGGGGTGACTTGCGGGGCTCGGACCAGGTTCTGTTACCCAGAATCCTTTGCAAACCTCAAAAAGTGGCTAAAAAAACAAGTGTTCCTCCCATTTCGGTGACAGAAAGTTCTGGAATCTGAGAGGAGCCACGAATTTCCTTCCACCCAGCGTTCCCCCAAGTCTCCCGATAAAAATGATACCTCACTTGTGTGGGTAGGCCTAGCGCCCGCGACAGGAAACGCCCCAAAGCGCAACGTGGACACATCCAAATTTTTGGAAGAAAACAGAGGTGTTTTTTGCAAAGTGCCTACTTGTAGATTTTGGCCTCTAGCTCAGCCGGCACCTAGGGAAACCTACCAAACCTGTGCACTTCTGAAAACTAGAGACCTAGGGGAATCCAAGGAGGGGTGACTTGCGGGGCTCGGACCAGGTTCTGTTACCCAGAATCCTTTGCAAACCTCAAAAAGTGGCTAAAAATACAAGTTTTCCTCACATTTCGGTGACAGAAAGTTCTGGAATCTGAGAGGAGCCACAAATTTCCTTCCATCCAGCGTTCCCCCAAGGCTCCTGATAAAAATGATACCTCACTTGTGTGGGTAGGCCTAGCGCCCGCGACAGGAAACGCCCCAAAGCGCAACGTGGACACATCCAAATTTTTGGAAGAAAACAGAGGTGTTTTTTGCGAAGTGCCTACCTGTAGATTTTGGCCTCTAGCTCAGCCGGCACCTAGGGAAACCTACCAAACCTGTGCATTTCTGAAAACTAGAGACCCAGGGGAATCCAAGGAGGGGTGACTTGCGGGGCTCGGACCAGGTTCTGTTACCCAGAATCCTTTGCAAACCTCAAAAAGTGGCTAAAAAAACAAGTTTTCCTCACATTTCGGTGACAGAAAGTTCTGGAATCAGAAAGGAGCCACGAATTTCCTTCCACCCAGCGTTCCCCCAAGTCTCCCGATAAAAATTATACCTCACTTGTGTGGGTAGGCCTAGCGCCCTCGACAGGAAACGCCCCAAAGCGCAACGTGGACACATCCAAATTTTTGGAAGAAAACAGAGGTGTTTTTTGCGAAGTGCCTACCTGTAGATTTTGGCCTCTAGCTCAGCCGGCACCTAGGGAAACCTACCAAACCTGTGCATTTCTGAAAACTAGAGACCTAGGGAAATCCAAGGAGGGGTGACTTGCAGGGCTCGGACCAGGTTCTGTTACCCAGAATCCTTTGCAAACCTCAAAAAGTGGCTAAAAAAACAAGTTTTCCTCCCATTTCGGTGACAGAAAGTTCTGGAATCTGAGAGGAGCCACACATTTCCTTCCACCCAGTGTTCCCCCAAGTCTCCCGATAAAAATGATACCTCACTTGTGTGGGTAGGCCTAGCGCCCGCGACAGGAAACGCCCCAAAGTGCAATGTGGACACATTCAAATTTTTTGAAGAAAACAGAGGTGTTTTTTGCAAAGTGCCTACCTGTAGATTTTGGCCTCTAGCTCAGCCGGCACCTAGGGAAACCTACCAAACCTGTGCATTTCTGAAAACTAGAGACCTAGGGGAATCCAAGGAGGGGTGACTTGCGGGGCTCGGACCAGGTTCTGTTACCCAGAATCCTTTGCAAACCTCAAAAAGTGGCTAAAAAAACAAGTTTTCCTCCCATTTCGGTGACAGAAAGTTCTGGAATCTGAGAGGAGCCACGAATTTCCTTCAACCCAGCGTTCCCCCAAGTCTCCCGATAAAAATGATACCTCACTTGTGTGGGTAGGCCTAGCGCCCGCGACAGGAAACGCCCCAAAGCGCAACGTGGACACAACCAAATTTTTGGAAGAAAACAGAGGTGTTTTTTGCAAAGTGCCTACCTGTAGATTTTGGCCTCTAGCTCAGCCGGCACCTAGGGAAACCTACCAAACCTGTGCACTTCTGAAAACTAGAGACCTAGGGGAATCCAAGGAGGGGTGACTTGCAGGGCTCGGACCAGGTTCTGTTACCCAGAATCCTTTGCAAACCTCAAAAAGTGGCTAAAAATACAAGTTTTCCTCCCATTTCGGTGACAGAAAGTTCTGGAATCTGAGAGGAGCCACAAATTTCCTTCCATCCAGCGTTCCCCCAAGGCTCCCGATAAAAATGATACCTCACTTGTGTGGGTAGGCCTAGCGCCCGCGACAGGAAACGCCCCAAAGCGCAATGTGGACACATCCAAATTTTTGGAAGAAAACAGAGGTGTTTTTTGCGAAGTGCCTACCTGTAGATTTTGGCCTCTAGCTCAGCCGGCACCTAGGGAAACCTACCAAACCTGTGCATTTCTGAAAACTAGAGACCCAGGGGAATCCAAGGAGGGGTGACTTGCGGGGCTCGGACCAGGTTCTGTTACCCAGAATCCTTTGCAAACCTCAAAAAGTGGCTAAAAAAACAAGTTTTCCTCACATTTCGGTGACAGAAAGTTCTGGAATCTGAAAGGAGCCACGAATTTCCTTCCACCCAGCGTTCCCCCAAGTCTCCCGATAAAAATGATACCTCACTTGTGTGGGTAGGCCTAGCGCCCTCAACAGGAAACGCCCCAAAGCGCAACGTGGACACATCCAAATTTTTGGAAGAAAACAGAGGTGTTTTTTGCGAAGTGCCTACCTGTAGATTTTGGCCTCTAGCTCAGCCGGCAACTAGGGAAACCTACCAAACCTGTGCATTTCTGAAAACTAGAGACCTAGGGAAATCCAAGGAGGGGTGACTTGCGGGGCTCGGACCAGGTTCTGTTACCCAGAATCCTTTGCAAACCTCAAAAAGTGGCTAAAAAAACAAGTTTTCCTCACATTTCGGTGACAGAAAGTTCTGGAATCTGAGAGGAGCCACACATTTCCTTCCACCCAGTGTTCCCCCAAGTCTCCCGATAAAAATGATACCTCACTTGTGTGGGTAGGCCTAGCGCCCGCGACAGGAAACGCCCCAAAGTGCAATGTGGACACATTCAAATTTTTTGAAGAAAACAGAGGTGTTTTTTGCAAAGTGCCTACCTGTAGATTTTGGCCTCTAGCTCAGCCGGCACCTAGGGAAACCTACCAAACCTGTGCATTTCTGAAAACTAGAGACCTAGGGGAATCCAAGGAGGGGTGACTTGCGGGGCTCGGACCAGGTTCTGTTACCCAGAATCCTTTGCAAACCTCAAAAAGTGGCTAAAAAAACAAGTTTTCCTCACATTTCGGTGACAGAAAGTTCTGGAATCTGAGAGGATCCACAAATTTCCTTCCACCCAGCGTTCCCCCAAGTCTCCCGATAAAAATGATACCTCACTTGTGTGGGTAGGCCTAGCGCCCGCGACAGGAAACGCCCCAAAGCGCAACGTGGACACATCCAAATTTTTGGAAGAAAACAGAGGTGTTTTTTGCGAAGTGCCTACCTGTAGATTTTGGCCTCTAGCTCAGCCGGCACCTAGGGAAACCTACCAAACCTGTGCATTTCTGAAAACTAGAGACCTAGGGGAATCCAAGGAGGGGTGACTTGTGGGGCTCGGACCAGGTTCTGTTACCCAGAATCCTTTGCAAACCTCAAAAAGTGGCTGAAAAAAACAAGTTTTCCTCACATTTCGGTGACAGAAAGTTCTGGAATCTGAGAGGAGCCACAAATTTCCTTCCACCCAGCGTTCCCCCAAGTCTCCCGATAAAAATGATACCTCACTTGTGTGGGTAGGCCTAGCGCCCGCGACAGGAAATGCCCCAAAACGCAACGTGGACACATCAAATTTTTTCATAGAAAACAGTGCCTACCTGTGGATTTTGGCCTCTAGCTCAGCCGGCACCTGGGGAAACCTAGCAAACCAGCAGATTTTTTAAAACTAGAAACCCAGGGGAATCCAAGATGAGGTGACTTGCGGGGCTTGGACCAGGTTCTGTTACCCAGAATCCTTTGCAAACCTCAAAAAGTGGCTAAAAAAACAAGTTTTCCTCACATTTCGGTGACAGAAAGTTCTGGAATCTGAGAGGAGCCACAAATTTCCTTCCACCCAGCGTTCCCCCAAGTCTCCCAATAAAAATGATACCTCACTTGTGTGGGTAGGCCTAGCGCCCGCGACAGGAATGGATCACACAAGGGTCAATGGTAGTCATTGCTTGAGGTCTACTGTTAACCCTGGAGTGATTCATTCCTGAAGCATGCACTGGGCGCAGGCACACAAGCGGGGTTGTGTTTTTATCAGGACAAGTGGGGAAACACTGGGTGGTAGGAATTTTGAGGATCCCTGCAGATCCCTGGACTTCTGCTCATTAGAATGCAAGTAAAATGTGTTTTTTTAAGCACATAATATAATTTCAAGGGGATTCTGGGTGAAGGAAAACTGGTGAGAGCCATGCAAGTCCTGCACCCTTGGACTCCCCTGGTACTAGTTTGTTAAAGTTAACCCACCACTCACACTGGTTGGTTTTAGCACCTCCAGAAATTATGGTTTCAAAGCATGATTACTTATCAAAGTATCTGAATATTGAAACCAAGCCTTCTGAAGGTGGACCATAAAGCCGCGTCCAGGCACCAACCTCTTTATGGTCCATTCACACGCCATTCACGCACAACATACAACCCTTCCATATCGCCAGCCACGGGCCCAATCCAATCAATCACTCCACTCACATTAACTTACCGCTGCCAGACAAGGGCCCATCACATTCACACGCCACTGAACGGAATAAGTTTGACTACATTTTACCACCTGTCAAGTAACTGCTAAAGAGAAGGTCATAGGCTACCTGCCTCCTTCTTCCTTAACATTACCAAATGCATGCGTAACAAACCTTTACTAATGACTCCTGTGACAGCCACCTGAGGCTCAGGAAGACATGTTTTTCATGCGCCTTTAACGCACTCTCTGTGCTAAATCCAACTCCTTCCAGTTTGTGGATGCAAGTTGGGGGTGTCCGAGTATGCCGTACAAAGCGATTCCTCGAACTGAGTGAGCATATCTACCTTTGAAACTAAGGGAGACATGCTGGGGATTTCTCATGCTGTTACCTAAAGAGAAGGTCATAGGCTACCTGCCTCCTTCTTCCTTAACATTACCAAATGCATGCGTAACAAACCTTTACTAATGACTCCTGTGACAGCCACCTGAGGCTCAGGAAGACATGTTTTTCATGCGCCTTTAACACACTCTCTGTGCTAAATCCAACTCCTTCCAGTTTGTGGATGCAAGTTGGGGGTGTCCGAGTATGCCGTACAAAGCGATTCCTCGAACTGAGTGAGCATATCTACCTTTGAAACTAAGGGAGACATGCTGGGGATTTCTCATGATGTTCCCTAAAGAGAAGGTCATAGGCTATGGAAAAGGGTAGTGTTTGGTACATAGGGGAGTCCATGAGAACGTAGCATATGTCCCAGCCAACATTATGTGCAGTGATGTGACTATAATGCACTTATACAGCAAACTGAACATCTACTAAGTTCTGATGGAGGATGAACATGAAAAGCAGGTCAAACACTGGTCTATACAAGTCATTCTCCTTCAGTGCTGGGATGGCACCAATGGGTTTGAATCCATAGGTGTAGATGATGTACATCTGTACTACCTTTACTATCTGCCTTCTACCTGTGCAATAACCCTGTGAAGGCACTCCTACCATAAGCTTTCCTTACCCATCCATGTCTCTGTTCTCATCAGAGTCCTGGCTAATCCTGTATAATAGCCAAGTGAACCTATACTAGTTTGTGGAAGCAAGTTGGGAGCTTCCAAGTATGCCCTACAAAGTGATTCCTCGAACTGAGAGAGCATATCTACCGTTGAAAGTAAGGTAGACATGCAGGTGAAGAAAGGGTACTCCGTGGCAATGTGGCATATGTTCTGTCCACTAGTATATGCAGTAGGGGGAAGAAAATGCATGTTAGTTGAACAGAACACCGACCACGCCAAAAGGAAGTCCATGATGAAGTAAAATTCTGTGGCTCCTTGCCTAACGAAGCAGTGGCCCATGGACGTTCGGTATCCATGCACTGCCACTGAAAGGATTACCCAACAGCAGCTCAACCTCAGTCGATTTCCCAGAACTTTGCTTTAGTATGATACAACGTAAAGCAAGTAGGGATACAGAGGCCTGGTTGTGATGGACACTGGGGACAGTAATACCGACTCTCCTGCCGCTTTCCATGCTTTGAGCACACTTTACAGCGACGACATGGACGATCCTTTTTGGGTGTTTTAGGTATGCGATCAGCAAAGTGTCGCTCCTGCAGCCTTGCCACATCCTCCAGAACATATGAGGTGGAGGCTGCTGCTTCTTCTGTAACAGCAGTGAGGCTTTCAATTACAGACAACTGGAAGTCAAGGAAAGTCATGAGTCTTCCTGTTGTTGTCTGACGGTAAACAACATACGCATTATATGTTGCCATCTGAATCAGGTGGGTAAACAGTTTCTTGTACCAAGTGCGAGTTTTACGACACGCATTGTATGGTTGAAGAACCTGGTCGTTCTTGTCCACTCCACCCATGTACTTATTGTAATCGTGTATACAGATGGGCTTGTGGACTTCGGCCATCTGACCCCAAACCTTGATGGGAGAAGTGCTCTCATCATGAATTGTAGTGAGCACGTATACATCACGTCTATCTAGGAACTTGACTGCGAGCAGTTCGTTAGAACGCAATGCAGTACTCTGTGATTTCTGGAGCTTCTTGCAAACAAGCTCCTGCGGGAATCCTTTGCGGTTACAAAGAACTGTACCGCAGGCCACAGTGCCAGCTTTGTAGAGCTCACTGAACAGCTCTACTCCTGTATAGAAATTGTCCACATAAAGGTTATAACCTTTGTGAAGAAGTGGCTGGACAAGTTCCCATACAATCTTACCTGTGACCCCTAACACCGGAGGGCAACCTACAGGGTTTAGGGTAGAATCCTTCCCTGTATACACTCTCAGGCTGTACACATAGCCAGTAGAGCTCTCACACAGCATGTACAGCTTTATGCCATAGCGAGCTCTTTTGCTCGCAATGTACTGTCTGAAAAGCAGCCGTCCTTTGTACAGGATCAAGGACTCATCGACTGCTATATTCTTTCCAGGAGTATATATCTCTGGAAACCTGGCAGACAAATGTTCCACGACAGGCCGAATTTTGAACAACCTGTCATGATCTGGATGGTCCCGGGGCAATGCAGCAGAATTGTCATTGAAATGCAGCATGCGCTGCAGTAGCAAAAAACGATCTCTGCTCATGTATGGTGCGAAGATGGGAGTTACCCAAACCGTGCGAGTCGTCCAGTAGGACTGCAAGGTGGGTTTCTGTACTAACCCCATTTTGAGCGTAAGGCCCAAAAATATCTTCAACTCTGCCAGCGAAGTGGGAGTCCACTCGCGGGCCCTAGAACGGGGCCCTAGAGTGCCTCCGCACTCCCTCAGAAATTGGTCTGCACGCAAATTTGTTTGCTGCACAACTTTCTGAAGAAAGTCAACATCCAAAAACAGATAGATGTAGTCGACTGGCAAAAAGTTAGCTGTATCGACTTTACATCCAGCGTCACCAGTAAAAGGTGGAATTTGGGGCTGAACCAAACAGGGGGGCTGCCAAGAGAGCACTCTCTCTGTGCTTGCGGCAGCAAGCATGTGCTCTCTGGGTTCGGCTAACCCAATGTGGTCCCGCTGCCCAGAATGTGCTTGCGAAGGGACAGCACGGATGTCGTCATTGTCTCCTTCAGACTCACTGGAAGAGGTGTCGTCAGATGGGACTCCGCCGACTGAAAAATCACTCCCAGAATCTGCCCCATTGTCCTCTCCCTCAGATGCTGTCTCAGTATCTGCTGTCTCAGTCTCTGAGCCTACATCAGAACTGTCCTCCATAACCCGAGCTAGGGCTTGATCAGCAGTCATCCAACGAGATGCCATCTCTGCAACTGGCTAAACTGTCCCTCTAAATTACTAGCCTACGTAGAAGGCAGATAGTCAAAAAATTGCTTGTGGGTATGTTTGTTGTGTACAACAGGAAATGTCGTCACCTTACCTTCGCTTCTTCTCCAATTCTGCAGATTATCTGAAAACACTGAAAAAAACAAAAAAAGAATGTATTACTTCACCTTACCACACACCCTGTGCAACAGTCATTTTTGGTGCTCTGCCTCCCATTACCTCCTCTTCTAATTCCCTCAGTACTACCCAGCAAAAGTGCCACTCATATCTCCATAGTCCCCCTGGCATTACATATGTTTTAAAGCGCAGGTAACGCTTGCCTTTACTAATCCACTCAGCTACTTTATGGCAACTGCCACTACAGAAAAGACATGCATGCATGCATATATATATATATATATATATATATATATATTGTGTGAACAAGATTCTCACCCCACTCCACGAGGTTCAAATTGGCATCTTTTATTGCAAGCAACAGCCACGTACGCGTTTCAACTCTCAAGGATTCTTGATCACAGTAAATGAGTCCCTCTTTTCTTTCATTGTTTATACTTGCAATAAAACATGTCAATTTGAACCTCGTGGAGTGCGGTGAGATTCTTGTTCACAAACTATTTTCGAGGTTGCTCTCCTCCATCACTGAGCACCGGCAGTGGAGTGCGCTGCGCAACAATCTTTTTAACCAATTTGTGTATATATATATATATATATATATGTTTAGAAACAAAGTGGTTGAAGGGTTGCTGGGCGGCACACTCCACTGCCGGTGCCCAGTGACAGAGAAGACCAATCTAGAAATTATCTAATGGCGAAAAATTTCACCGCACTCCACGAAGTACAAATAAACGTGTATTTTATTGCAGTCAATAACCACCAACGTGTTTCAACTCACCAAGGAGTCTTGATCACGGTCCTCGTGGAGTGCGGTGAAATTGTTCACCATTATAAAACGACACACACAAGAATAACAAGTATTTACAATGCAATGGGTCTCGCATCTGCTCGAGTTAGAGCTATTAGCGTTATAAACTCCTAACCCAACTTTTCTTGCCACATAAATTGATAATTGAAAGTTAAACTCTTTCTCATAAGAGAGCCGATTCACAGCGCCACGGCCACCATGAGCATCATATGAAGAGTTACACAAAAGGAAAAGAAGTTCGCTCGCAGTTAAACGTAACAGCAAAAGTGCAATTAGCATGTACCAGGGGCGATGGCCAAGGCGGTAACAAAACCTCCCCAAGGAGGGACAAAGGTAAATAATTTTCCAATGTCATCAAAGGATTTTTGAAGGGCAAGCCCACGAACGAGTGGTAGTGATGGGCGTGAGGTGGGCGTTGTTAGAAGCCCAGATACACACCAACAAGTCAGAAAAGCAGCACATAGACGCTGCAATGCTTGTCCTGAAAAAAAAAAATATATATATATATATATGTCTATATATATATATATATGTGTATACATATATACACATATATATGAGAGAGAGAGAGAGAAAGAAAACAAGACACTCATGTCACAAATATTTTTTTTTTATACATGTGTGCTTGCCCTTGGCAAAGTACACATGTATAAAAAAAAAAATGGCCCCATTGATGGTCACCCTAAGGGCTGACCACCAACAATTTGTTTTTATTTTTTTATTTTTACCCTGGGGGGGCGATCGGCCCCCCCAGGCAAAACTACATTTTTTTTTTTTCCCCCTGAGGTCGGCCTGTGTTCCAAGGGCCGACCCCGCCATTTTGTTTTATTTTTTATTTTTATTTTTTATTGTGGGGGGCGCGATCGCCCCCCAAAACCATGTAAATACATAATTATTGCCCCAGGGGGGGGTGGCCCTTTTACGAGGGGGCTGACCCCCCCAAAGAAGATCCCTGGTGCCTAGGGGCGTTTCCTGGCCGTAGATCGCAGCCGTGCTGTGATCCACGGCCAGGAAACGGTGTCAGGGAGGCATCGATGGAAAGGGGAGAGCCTCCCCTTTCCATCGATGCCTCCCTGGCATCTGGGGAGGCCGTTTTGGCCTTTTTTTCCCCACCGGAGAAAGAGAGAACGCTTACCTGCTTCTCTCCTTCTCAGGTGGGGCGCGCTGATGTCATAAGGGGGCGGGAGGGGGGTGGGATGGAGACGCAGAAGCTCTTCCGCGTCTCCTACGGTAAAAAAAAAAATATATAAATCCTCCGGAGGATTTTTAACCCCCTCCCTGGTGTCGGCCACTGGTCGTGACCCGCACCAGGGAGGGAGTGTGGGCGTCGGCCAGTGGCCGACGCCCGCATTCAACAGGTTAAATATATCTGAAATATATATGTGGGGAGTAAATCTCAATGTCCTGAAGAAGGTGGTGGAAGGACCTTTGAGAGACAACCGAAACGTGTTGACGCAAATTGGATTGCTGGACCCATTGGAAGGGGCCTAAAATTGAACAGTGACTGTGGACAGAAATCGATACCTATATATACCAAAATTGGGACAGCTCATACATAATAGACTAGTGTGGATGTCTTTTGTTTTGTCTCCCTCATGCCTGATCTTTATATGTGATGGTCTTATTATTGTTCCTGGTTTTTAAAGGGTGGTTTTATTTTGTAATTTTATGGGTTTGTACTATTAAATACATTTTTTAACTGATTCCTTTATTTGGATTGATTAATGGAGTGATATAATAATTGAGATAGTGTATTGTGTGTTGTATAGTCTTTTGATCCCACTGGGGAATTTCTCTTTCTCACTGTGTCACGGTGCCCTGTTCCCTTTGGGTGATAGGTTTAGGAGTGGCCTCTCTCTTTTTCTGGAATTTTTACTTACTTGGCGAGGCAGTTTTTCAAGATGTATAGTTTTCTTCTTTAAAGGTCTGTTCAGGCAGAGTTTTCTCATCTTGCAGAGTTTTTTGTTTTTGACGTGTTTAGTTGAATAAATGAGTATGCCTCTAATATTGTTGATTTAATTGTTTGTCTGATTTTAAAGGTTAAAGTTGTTTATGGTTTGATTTTATTGGTTAGTTTAGTTTGAATCTTTTTTATCCGTTATGTCCTTTTATGGTAAGTGCTAATTTAGGTTTTATTTATAATGTATAATAATACGTTTTATAGTTTTAATATCATTTTATATATATATATATATTGATCCCACCCCTAATAATGATCTCTTTTTATGTTTAGCTTACAGGCATTCCCAGTGTGTTTCCAAAGCAAAGAGAGTCTGTCAGAAGCATATCATTTCACAATTGCAAGTTATGTTCAGTGTTTCAGTAACAAGTTATCTTTGATTCTTGTAGAGTTCGCTTACATATTGCAGCGTACCTTGATTCCAGAAGTGACAAGACAGAGGGTCTCATTACGAGTTTGGTGGTCCCAACGCAGGACTGCCAAACTCAAAGGGAGGGTGCCTCCGCCAGGGCGGTGGTACCCTCACCCATGAAGGTGGCATCCCCCCACCCTATTATAAGGTTTTCGCCAGCCTGCCCTGCCTGACCGGCGGAAACATTGAAATAGATTGTTTCCGCCGGTCTGATCAGTGGGAATGTCGTAGTTTGACAGTACTTATGTTTGTAGGTGACTAGGCTAATCTCACAACAAGTTGCAACTGTTGTTCCAACCCTCCTGGCTCACAAGCAGTACCTCTCCAAAACCCAAACAGTAAAAGATGATTTGTGGCAGTCTTTATGCATGGACTCAAGAATGCGACATCCCAGGGAGGTTGTGGCTATACAGAGATTATCCCTTTCTCACATGAACAACATGTCTTAATCAAACACAGGCAATGAAAGAGAAGAAGTAAAGTTTCAATAGGTTTTTATAAATAATACTGCAATCTACGATAAATTGAATGGGCTGCAATGAATAGGATAATGAATAATGCAAGGAGCAGAATGGTCAAAACAAGAGTCATGAATACAAAGACCCCCAACATTTTACAATCACATAAAATGACATGAGATATGAAATATGTCCTAACACCCTAACATGATGAACCTAACCTAAAGAGAGCTAGGTGTGATAAACTTAATCTGCCAGTACCATGTTCATGAGAAGAGCCCCCAACCCCTGTTACCTTGGAATGAAGTCTCTAGATCAGACTCCGTGAGGACACGAAGACTAGGTCAGATTCAAGGCAACATGCAGCATAGATAGCATTGATGGTATCTGGTAGGAATCCGTCTAACTATCTGTCAGTGTAAGGTGCATTTATACAGATCTTATCTGACCCCTGACGTAGGTCTGTTCCTAAACAATAGATAACAAAACTTGGGGTGGCAATTAGATAAACAATTCTCTCCAAAGCACAAAGTGGAAATTTGCCTAATGTGAATACCTACATCTTATTTATCTTTGGCACTGATAGTGACGCTTTAGCAGAGTGGCACTGAGAACATGAAACTAAAACATTTGTCCTAGCTAAAAACAATGCAGCCATCTTGGAAAGATATAATTAAATAATTGCGCTAAGAGAGAGCAAGCTAAGTAGGGTGAAAGTCACTGGGTGACTGGGGCACAAGTCAGCAAGCCGGAAGGCTAAGCTAACTCCTGCTTCACATTAAAACAAATAGGATTCACTACAGGAACAGTGTTACGAGATAGCACTTGGCTCCCTTAAAGGATCCGAGTGCTATCTCGTAACACAGAGGGGGCCGACCATCACCCTCGGAATGTGCACTGTCTGTGTTTGAACACACAGTTAATACATAACCTGACCATTATACCATGTTCCAACAATATGGGGTTCTTGGAATAAAACCATACTGATTTCTCCCCTGATAAATATTATATGACAGCATTTATCTTCCACTTATTACCTAGGCTTTTAAAATTTTAAATTTTAGGGAACATTCTCTCCTGGGCCATGGGGCTGGAAGTTAAAAATGTCCCATGAATGTCAGAATCAGGCTACTCTCAACCATGTGAAACTCATGATGTGCAAAAATCTACCTGCTACAAAGAAAACCAACTCAAATTTAACAGCACTAATTGTTGTACACAAACCACAACTTTGTGCGGTAGTTTCAGAACCGTACACTATTCATAGCAGGGGCTGCTCCTGCACAATGGCGAAAGAGCGTCGCCCCCCCCGGGTAAGCCAGGAGGTGAAAGATAAAACGATATTTAATTATTGTTTTGTCTTTCATCTGCTTGCTAAGCCAGCAGTGTGTTCAGAGTGGGGCGGGACTGGGCTGTGGGAGGTGGGAAGGGGGAAGAGGGGAGAGTGCACTAAGTGCTCATGTGTGTTTTGCTGGGCGTCTGAGACTGGCCAAACACACATGCGTACTTTGGCTTCTCCAACCCGGCTGGAGAAACAGCACAGACCCCAGGCTTGTGTCCGAGCGGCACTCTGAACCACTCAGACCAATTCTGATGCTGCGTACATGCTATGTTTAGCATGTAAGCAGTCCCAGGATTGCTGGGGTGCCTGTGCTGGTGTCACAGCATTCGCTGGGACACAACAAGAAGACCAGAGGAACAACGTGGCAGGAGGCGATGGTAGCTACGACAGGAGAAAGTTATTATTATTTTATTTTTTTAATTTATCCCCCCTGTCCCTTCCCCTTGAGATTTGCATGGCCACAGCTGATTCATAGTGCACAGGAGGCCTGTTCCTGTAAGCAATTGGACATAAAATCAAACTTTTGTTGATCATCCTGTAAAATGGTGATCCTAAGAAGGGGCAGTGGGTGAAGATTCTCCATAGCTCTCGACACTTGCCCCTTCATTATTTAGCTCAGTATACTCAAAGCAGCCTTTTCTCTAGAGTTCCTTTGTGTCCCCATTAAGTATAAGTCAGCAATGTTGAACCATCTAGATGAATTCAAATCAAATCAAATCATTAACATTTATAAAGCGCGCTACTCACCCG
The DNA here is from genome assembly GCF_031143425.1 of Pleurodeles waltl. Lineage (NCBI taxonomy): Eukaryota > Metazoa > Chordata > Amphibia > Caudata > Salamandridae > Pleurodeles > Pleurodeles waltl. The sequence continues at coordinate 1,236,358,646 of NC_090444.1, read as the reverse complement.
TGCGGGTCTCAAGGCGCTAGGGGGAAGGGGTTACTGCTGCTCGAAGAGCCAGGTCTTGAGGAGTCTCCGGAATACGGAGTGGTCCTGGGTGGTCCTGAGGATGGTGGGTAGGTTGTTCCAAGTCTTGGCCGCCAGGTAGGAGAAGGACCTCCCACCCGCTGTGGAGCGGCGGATGCGGGGACGGCGGCGAGAGCGAGGCTGGTGGAGCGGAGAAGACGGGTGGGGGCGTAGAAGCTGAGGCGGCGGTTGAGGTATTCTGGTCCCTTGTTGTGGAGGGCTTTGTGTGCGTGGGTAAGAAGTCGAAAGGTGATCCTTTTGCTGACGGGAAGCCAATACAGGTGTCTCAGGTGGGCGGAGATGTGGTTGTTGCGGGGTATGTCGAGGATGAGGCGGGCGGAGGCGTTTTGAATTTGTTGCAGACGTTTCTGGAGTTTTGCGGTGGTCCCAGCATAAAGGGTGTTGCCGTAGTCCAGGCGGCTAGTGACGAGGGCGTGGGTCATGGTCTTTCTGGTATCAGCCGGGATCCAGCGGAAGATCTTACGGAGCATGCAGAGGGTGAGGAAGCAGGAGGAGGACACAGCGTTGACTTGTTTGGTCATGGTGAGAAGAGGGTCCAAGATGAAGCCGAGGTTGCAAGCGTGGTCTGAGGGGGTCGGTGCGGTGCCAAGGGCCACCAGGAGTCGTCCCAGGCGGTCGTGGTGCTGCCGAGGATGAGGACTTCCGTTTTGTCTGAGTTCAGTTTCAGACGGCTGAGTCTCATCCAATCTGCGACGTCCTTCATACCATCTTGCAGGTTGGTCTTTGCGCTTGTGGGGTCCTTGGTGAGGGAGAGTATAAGTTGAGTGTCGTCGGCGTAGGAGGTGATGATGATGCTGTGCTCGCGTACGATGTCGGCGAGGGGGCTCATGTAGACATTGAAGAGTGTCGGGCTGAGCGAGGAACCTTGAGGGACGCCGCAGATGATCTCGGTGGGGTCTGAGCGAAAAGGTGGGAGGTAGACTCTTTGAGAGTGGTTGGAGAGGAAGGAGGCGATCCAGTCCAGGGCCTGGCCTTGGATCCCGGTGAAGTGGAGGCGGGTTATTAGGGTGTGGTGACAGACGGTGTCGAAGGCAGCCGAGAGGTCGAGGAGGATGAGGGCGACTGTTTCACCGTTGTCCATCAGGGTTCTGATGTCGTCTGTGACTGAGATGAGGGCGGTTTCAGTGCTGTGGTTGGCTCAGAATCTGGATTGTGAGAGGTCGAGAAGGTTGTTGTCTTCAAGGAAGTTGGTAAGCTGCTTGTTGACGGTCTTCTCTATCACTTTGGCAGGGAAGGGGAGGAGCGAGATGGGGCTGAAGTTCTTCAGGTCGCTTGGGTCAGCCGTAGGTTTCTTCAGTAGGACGTTGACTTCAGCGTGTTTCCAGCTTTCGGGGAAGGTAGCAGACGAAAACGAGGAGTTGATGATGGTCTGGAGGTGCGGGGCGATGATGTCGTCGGCTTTATTGAAGATGAAGTGTGGGCAGGGGTCCGAAGGGGCACCGGAGTGGATTGAGTTCATGGTGGTTTTGGTTTCTTCTGTGTTGATGTGGGTCCAGGCGTTGAGGGTGATGGCTGGAGGTGTGGGTTCAGTGTTGGTCGGCTGGGTCTGGTGTCCGAAGCTGTCGTGTAGGTTGGTAATCTTACGATGGAAGAAGGTGGCGAGGGAGCTGCACAGGTCTTGTGAGGGCGTGATGGCGTTGGCATTGGCGTTGGGGTTGGAGAACTCTTTTACGATGCTGAAGAGTTCTCTGCTGTTGTGGCTGTTTTTGTCCAGTCTGTCTGTGAAGAAATTCCTTTTGGCTGCGCGGATCAGGTGGTGGTGTTCACGGGTAGCGTTCTTGAGGGCGGTCATGTTGTCAGCAGTGTGGTCCTTACGCCAGGCTTTCTCGAGGGCGCAACAGGTTTTCTTTGATTCCTTAAGGGTGTCAGAGAACCAGAGAGGTTTTCTGGTGTTGGCCTGTCTTGGAAGGCGTCTGAGGGGAGCGAGGTTGTCTGTGCAGTTGGTGATCCAGTTCGTGAGGCTGAGGGCTGCGTCGTTGGGGTCGGCGGTGAAGGTAGGTTGGTTGTCGATGAGCGTGGAGAAAAGCTGTTCTTCAGGGATTTTGTTCCACTGTCGACGAGGGATGGGTTGAGTGCGGAGGTGGCGGGTCTCGCGTCGGAAGGTGAAGTGGACACAACTGTGGTCGGTCCAGTGTAGAGCGGAGGCGTGGCTGAAGGAAAAGTGTTTGCTGGCGGAGAAGATGGGGTCAAGCGTGTGTCGGGCGATGTGGGTGGGGGTGTTCCCCAGTTGCTTGAGGCCGAGGTTGGCGAGGTTGTCGAGCAGGGCGGTGGTGTTGGGGTCGTTGTTCTGTTCTAGATGGAAGTTGAGGTAGCCGAGGAGGATGTAGTCTGGCGAGGCAAGGGCGTGCGGGGAGATGAAGTCGGTGATGGAGTCGCTGAAGAGGGCGTGCAGTCCGGGGGGGCATTAGATGAGGGATCCTCTGAGGGTGGTCCTGGGGTCAGTGCGGATCTGGAAGTGCAGGTGCTCGGCGGCGAGGGGGGTGTCTTCGGTGGAGGTGGAGACGCTGATGGAGTCTTTGAAGACGATGGCGATTCCTCCTCCTACTTGGTTGGTGCGGTCTTTCCTGGAAATCTTGTAGCCTTCGGGGATGGCTATGGCGATGTCGGGGGCCGAAGAGGCGTTCATCCAGGTCTCCGTGATGAAGGCGACGTCTGGTGCTGTGGAGTCCAGGAGGTCCCAGAGTTCAACGGCGTGCTTGTGGACCGATCGAGCATTGACCAGGATGCATTTGAGGTGGTTGATGGCGCGTGGGCTGGTGGTCGTGGTAGTTTCGTGGTGGAGGGTAAGTTTGCAGGTGTGACATGTGAAAGGTCCATGGGTACGTTTCGGGTTAGCTTGGAAGCAGGTGCTGGAGCGCCCTGGGTTGAGGGCGTGGAGGGTGATGGGGTCGTAGCGGTGCAGCGGGGTTTGGGAGTGCTGAGGACCAGGGGTCGTGGCGCTGGGCGCAGGCCAGGCGCGGACGGGCGCAGACGGGCTTGCCTTTGGCGCGCCTTTGTCGCGCAGCGGCCGCCATAAGAGGGAGGAGGGGGGAGGGGTCAGCTTGGGGCGGGGGACGGAAGTGGGGCGACGAATGGGAGCTGGGGGGGCGGGGCGTGCAGGAGGTGGCGGCGGGAAAGCGGAGGCAGGGGGGACAGGTAGAGGGGAGAAGAGATGGGGGAGGGGGGGTTAAGGGTGGTGGGGGGTGAGTTTAGGAAGAGAGTTAGGAGGAAGGTTAGGAAGATAGGGGAGGGGGGTTGTAGAGGTGGAGGTGGGTGAGGGTGAGAGGTAGAGAGAAAGGATAGGAAGATAGGGGGGTTACAGAGGAGGTGGCGAGTGAGGGGGAAAGATAGAGAGATGGGTAGATAGGTAGACAGGTAGATAGGAGGAGGTGGCGAGTGAGGGGGAAAGATAGAGAGATGGGTAGATGGGTAGATAGGTAGATAGGAGGAGATGGCGAGTGATGGGGAAAGATAGAGAGATAGGTAGATAGGTAGATAGGTGTGTTACAGAGGGGGAGGCGAGTGAGGGAGAGAGACGAGACAGGACCAGGAGGACAGGCGCGGGAAGAACCAAGAAGCAGGTAAAAGAAGAAGAGGAGCAGAAGAGGAGCCGAAGAACAGAAGACAGAAGAACACAGAAGAAGGTCAAGAAGAAGAGGAGCCAAAGAACAGAAGACAGAAGAACACAGAAGAAGGTAAAGAAGAAGAGGAGCGCAGGAGAAAGAGGAACACAGAAGAAGGAAAAGAAGAGGAGGAGCGCAGAAGACAGAAGAATACAGAAGAAGGTGAAGAAGAAGAGGAGCGACGAGCAGCAGAGGGAAGAGCCAAGAAGAGGGACAGAGAAGAAGAGGCACACGCAGGTGGCGGTGCAAAGGAGAGAGAGAGAATCACACAGAAGAAGAACACAGATGAAGACAGAAGACGGGGAGCAGGAGAGAAAGAAGAGTACAGATGAAGACTACAGAAGAAGAGCACAGAGGAAGAACAGAGAAGAAGAAAAGAAGCAGGAGAGGAGGTGAGTAGCGCGGGGCAGGGCGAGGGGCTCGGCGGTGGGGGGGGTACTTACTGTGAGGTAGCTGGGCTTGCTAGGAAGTCTCAGGAACCTGGGCTGGTGGAGCTGCAGCAGCAGGGGGAGCGACCAACCCTTGGGTCAAGGGTCGCTAGCTCTGTCACGCAGCGGGCGCCATAAGAGGGAGGAGGGGGGGAGAGGTCAGCTGGGGGCGACGAATGGGAGCTGGGGGGGTGGGGCGTGCAGGAGGTGGCGGCGGGAAAGCGGAGGGAGGGGGGTCAGGTAGAGGGGAGAAGAGATGGGGAGGGGGGCTTAAGGGTGGTGGGGGTGAGTTTAGGAAGAGTTTAGGAAGAGAGTTAGGAGGAAGGTTAGGAAGATAGGGGAGGGGGGGTTGTAGAGGTGGAGGTGGATGAGGGTGAGAGGTAGAGTGAAAGGATAGGAAGATAGGGGGGTTACAGAGGAGGTGGCGAGTGAGGGGGAAAGATAGAGAGATGGGTAGATAGGTAGATAGGAGGAGGTGGCGAGTGATGGGGAAAGATAGAGAGATAGGTAGATAGGTAGATAGGTGTGTTACAGAGGGTGAGGCGAGTGAGGGAGAGAGACGAGACAGGAGCAGGAGGACAGGCGCGGGAAGAACCAAGAAGCAGGTAAAAGAAGAAGAGGAGCAGAAGAGGAGCCGAAGAACAGAAGACAGAAGAACACAGAAGAAGGTAAAGAAGAAGAGGAGCCAAAGAACAGAAGACAGAAGAACACAGAAGAAGGTAAAGAAGAAGAGTAGCGCAGGAGAAAGAGGAACACAGAAGAAGGTAAAGAAGAGGAGGAGCGCAGAAGACAGAAGAATACAGAAGAAGGTAAAGAAGAGGAGGAGCGCAGAAGACAGAAGAATACAGAAGAAGGTGAAGAAGAAGAGGAGCGACGAGCAGCAGAGGGAAGAGCCAAGAAGAGGGACAGAGAAGAAGAGGCACACGCAGGTCGCGGTGCAAAGGAGAGAGAGAGAAGCACACAGAAGAAGAACACAGATGAAGACAGAAGACGGGGAGCAGGAGAGAATGAAGAGTACAGATGAAGACTACAGAAGAAGAGCACAGAGGAAGAACAGAGAAGAAGAAAAGAAGCAGGAGAGGAGGTGAGTAGCGCGGGGCAGGGCGAGGGGCTCGGCGGTGGGGGGGGGTCAGGTAGAGGGGAGAAGAGATGGGGAGGGGGGGTTAATGGTGGTGGGGGGTGAGTTTAGGAAGAGTTTAGGAATAGAGTTAGGAGGAAGGGTAGGAAGATAGGGGAGGGTGGGTTGTAGAGGTGGAGGTGGGTGAGGGTGAGATGTAGAGTGAAAGGATAGGAAGATAGGGGGGTTACAGAGGAGGTGGCGAGTGAGGGGGAAAGATAGAGAGATGGGTAGATAGGTAGATAGGAGGAGGTGGTGAGTGAGGGGGAAAGATAGAGAGATGGGTAGATAGGTAGATAGGTAGATAGGAGGAGGTGGCGAGTGAGGGGGAAAGATAGAGAGAAAGAGAAAGAGAAGTACCATTAAATTCTGTACAGTCAGGACTGAAAATTCTGGAAGCCTGGAGAATAACATGTCTGCCATGGTAGTTAAAGATTTAGGTAATAATTGCACTCAGAGGGGCCCTAGGGCTGGGCAAAATTATAATTATGCTAGAGTAATCAGAGTAACTTCCGGTATTTCCATTACTCTTGGAAATTACACAATTATGCCCCCTTATGCAAGTCAGAGTAATTTGGGGCAAAAATACCTTCTGCAAGAGCACTGGAGAAGATTGCGAGAGGCTGCTGGACTTTGTGTTCTGTTGCCTTTAGGGCTATGTTCTTAGTGCAATATGATCCCTGGGTCCATTTTGGATGCAAGGGTGCATTATTCTCTAAGAAAACAGTATTAAATGCTGGGTTATGCCCCACTGGTAATTCTGCAAATTATTGTTTCATTTTGTTGTAATTTTATATAATTATGCTAAAGCAAAATATACAAGTTACTCCTACCCCTATTTTGGCCATTCTCAAAACACATCCACTATCTCAACTGTAACATTATCGCTCTTATGTGGCAGCGCAGAAATATCATCCCACATAATAGGTCCCTCTGCAGTCCTCTAATCATGTTTCTCTAGTAGGGCTGATCTAGAAGCCTATTTCCAGCTGTCCTGGTACCATAAAGCATATTTATCCAGTTTAGTATTCAGTTGAGAATAGGCTTCATGCTAGTGTCTCATTAATCCAACAATGGCTCATCAAGTGTCACCTTTCAGGCATAGTTACTCTATCCATCACTTTACCTTGATAAGGTAGTACTATGTGCCCAGCAGGGATAAGTCTGATGCAGTTCTGTGGAGCAAGATGTTCATATCACACCCCTTTTGTGCATGTCACCCCCAAACAAACCTCCACAGCCTCTAGACACCTTCATTCAGTGCACCCAACAGGAGATGTGTAGGCAGAGCCATTTCCCTTGGAGCATAACAACTAGTTAATCTGTGAAATGTGGCCCCGGGGGTCAGGGTCCGGCAAAACAGGCCAAGAAACTACTGGGATGGATGCAGACATTTCTTTGGGGTCAGGAATGGTTAAAGTGACAGGAACTCCTTCCTGCCTTAATTTCCTCAACAGACAAGTCTTCTCTGCACCTTATCACTCTGACGTTTCTGTGTCCACTTCACTTTGGAGCCCACAGGTGCCTTTGTAGCATAAGTTGTTATGACTTCAGGATCACTGCAGTGCTCCTTCATCCAGACACTAAAGCACTGGGAATCACCAGGGCATCAGATGTGCATAGCCTGGGTCCAACTATTAGAACTGATGCAGTATCATAGGGTTGCTTGTCTGCAAGTATGGGAGCTCTCCTACAATATGGCTGTCTTTGACTCTACCAGATCATGCCCCTTCTCACCCATCCGAGTCACTCTTTTTTATGATGGTGTGCTGAAAAGTCACAAACTCATAATGGATGAGAAATGGTGGGGACATCTTGGACTAGGGGCTTGTCTGGTTGTTGGAGGATTAATTGAATGGTGCCATTCTGAATGTAGGGGTCCTGAGGGATACAAGTTTGACAGTGTATTTGTTCCTGGTGATGGGACCCTGTTTAGTGGTGGGCCCTTTCTGTGTAGCAGGACAGATGGAGAAGTACGACACCGTTCACCTTCAATTTAGCTAAAACATTCTCACGTTCACACTTTTAGAGTCTGTTCATTGCTATTTTTTGACTTACTGTCTATAATTAATCACCAGTCTTATGGAACTAATGGCAGTCTTTTTCCGTTCACCTTGAACTAACAAGTGGCCTATGGCAACCTAAGTAGCACAGTAAAAACGAAATAAATAAATGCACTCCAAGATGCAGAAAGGAGCTTTACATAAACCATACATGCAACATGTGAAGGTCAAATATTAGAAGTCAAAGCCAAATTGTAACCAAGGTTTCCTTGATCTAATGTCAATATTGTAGACACTAGCCCACTGCCTCACGTGGAAACAAACTGAGGGGCATATTTATACTCTGCGCCGAATGTGCGTCAACAATTTTGACACACATTCGACGCAAACCGTGCACCATATTTAAACTTTGACGCCCGCGGACGTCAAAATTTCTCCGTGTGCGTCATTTTTGGGATATGGGAAACTGCCTTGCGTTAATGACATTCAAGGTAGGCGTTCCCGCCCAAAAAATGACTTTAAGGACTGTGTGCCTTATTTATGCTCCAGCGTCATTTTGACGCACAGGAGGGGGCAGGCCTTAAAAAACGGCGCACAGCCTGATGTGCGCCGTTTTTTAACGCCTGGGTCGGGGCAGGCGTTAAGGGAACTGAGGGCATATATCCATGGTCTCTGACCCTGGAAGGAGTCCAGAGGTGCCCTTCCCTGCCCCCAGGGACACCTCCTGCCACCCTCGCCCACCCTTGGAGGACACCCATGGATTGGGGGACCCATCCAGGTAAGTACAGGTAAGTTGAGGTAAGTATTTTTTTGTATTTTTTTAAAGTGGCATAGGGGGGCCTAATTTGGGCCCCACTACATGTCACTGTGCCCAATGGTCATGCCCAGGGGACAGGAGTCCCCTGGGTATGCCCATTGGGCAAGGGGGCATGACTCCTGTCTTTGCTAAGACAGGAGTCATTTTAATGGGGGTTGTGTGTCAAAAAATGGCACAAGTCCGGTTTGAGGCATGATTTTTGCCTCAAACCTGACTTGCACCATTTTTTGACGCACAACCCCCATTTTCCCCTACGACGGTGCTGCCTGGATTGAGTCCTTTTTTTTTACTCAGACCTGTCCACAGCGCCGGCTAATGTCATTCCTTAAATAAGGCGCCCGCAGGGCACGTAGGAATGACGTTAGCCGGCGGTAAAATTTACGCAAACCAGCGCTGGTGCTGGTTTGTGTCAAAAAGTATAAATATGGGCCTGAATTCTAGCAAGCTATGTTGAGAAGGAAACCGTTACAATGACAAGTCAGTGCTGAAGCATTCAACATAGAGAAAGAATATATACAATTCAAGAACACGAGATTGTATCAAGCTCTTTTTATGTTTTGCTTGCAATTGCTCTCCTAACCTACGGAGAAGTGGGTGTATGGGTCACATATCAAAGGTTATCATGCTTTTACAGATTCCATTTGAACAAATGAAAATTAATGTTCAAGCTTCAGACAAACAGTGGTACACAAAATATGTTTGCATTTGAAGTGACAGAAACAACACCTTCCTCTTGCTTCTATTGATTTTAGGATTCTATTTCAATTACGTTTTCTAATAAAGTACAAATATATTTCAGTTTAGTTATGTATATTATTTTACATATTGTTGGTCAATATGACAATGTCAAGGTGAATGAAACATAGTTGGCCTATTCTCTCCTGAGTCTTTTCAGTTGAATATTTTTTCACTGAATCTGTACGTAATGCGAAGTTGACTCCGGAAGTGGTTACACAACTCTGCATTAGATTGATTCTTGGATATATTTAACCCAGTAAATTATCAACACAGCTAGGGTCCACAATGCATGGGTCCACAATGTAGATAACTAAAAATCGTTGAGGCGTTGAGGTGTTTCTAGAGATTGGACACCTATTGTCTTGGTAAAAGAAATTGAAGCAGTGACCATATTGCATATATATATGGATCTCCTGACTGGTTAGATGGTGCAATTTGTGTTTCTGTAATAGCAAATCTATATATAACATTGTGCCACACTGCACAGCCGTGATGCATATGTAACTGGTAGTGGAGCAAGTTATGTAATCTGTAGCCAGTTTTTGTTACATTTTACTGCTGCCCCTCCTGGAGATGGGAAACGTACTACGACAAGATGCAGCCAAAGATCGTCGGTTTCATTTCTCTCAGCCCTCAGCGCTGTTTATGTAGCCTGTGATTCCACAGAGGAAGGATAATTGGCAGGGGTCCCACCGACCCTCACATGAGCTTGATACACAAGGAAGTACCACTGAGAAGGCAACCTCAGATATGACAGCAAATGATCCCCTCTTTACCCTGAGAAGTCAAAGTCAACCGCACTGTATTTATATTTTAGAATTATTTATTTAACACTAACATAGGTTATACAATTTGAAAGGCAGTTATGTTTAATATCAAAAGGACATTATCACAAAGGAATATTAAAGTGTAAATAAATAGAAAATCCCAAAAAATGTTTAGGAGTGAACAAGAGTTTTCAGTTGAACTTTTGCCGTTTTGGTAGAAAAGTACCCATAACCACTGTTCATAGTTCATGGTCATTGCTCTTAGCTGCCTAGCACAGTGTCAACTGAAATTCCCAAAAGAAAACGTGCACAGTATGAATTCGTTAGTGCAGATCCATTTTATGGTGCGATTCCAGGGAATGGAGTCACAACTTAGGGGTCCAGCATTGTGATAATTGATGTCATTCATGGAAGGGGACCCATTAACTGGAGGTGCTAGTGAGAAGAAAAAGGGCAGACTAAAAAGTGTCTTCGCAATGAAGGTCTATGCAATGAAGGGCAGAGTCCATGAAAATCAGTCAATACCATATTTTTATTCAGAAAGTCTGCTCCAAAGAAATTGTCAACAAGGAGAAGTCGGTCAGTAAAGATATTCTGGCGTAATTATCAGGAACAGTCTCCCTTAACAAATATACTCGAGAGTTAAGGCACCTGCTGCAAACATCTATGTGTATCGCGAAAGTTTCAAAATATCCCATTGGCAAGATAACTCTGGTGGATAATACACGTTTTGGAAAGATCGCTATGTACTCTAAGTCACAGGTTTAAGTCATTGTAAACTAAACTGGAGGGTTAGTGTTCCTTCTGCAGAGCACAGCTTTTGAGTGGAAATCAAACGTTTATATTTTATGTAAGATTGTTCAGTGGGTTATGTTCTTATTGTATAAATGCTTGCGTTACCTGCAGGCCACAAGTTAGAACCATGGTAAAATGAGACATTAATTTACACACTCACTTCAGATAGCTTCTTGTAACTCGCAAGACAGACGCAAAGTTGGAGTCTTGTAGCTTTTTATTTAATCTTTTATGTATTTAATATTAATAAAATGGGTTCCGAAGTGTAAAAAAGCGCCTATTATTACGTTCAAAAAGCCACAGAGTATTTTATGCAATACAAATAAATATGACTATTATTGTAGTTACACACACAAAGAGGCATACATAGCATTTCAGGAGAACACATATAGAGTGGCATACCTGACAAAGACTTAGGCCCTCATTCCAACATTGACCGGCGGCGGGGGCCGCCCGTCAATGTTGCGCGTCAGGAATACCGCTCCGCGGTCCAGAGACCGCGGAGGGTATTCCAAGTTTTCCCCTGGGCTGGCGGGCGGCCGCCGAAAGGCCGCCCGCCAGCCCAGGGGAAAACGACCTTCCCACCATGAAGCCGGCTCGTAATCGAGCCGGCGGAGTGGGAAGGTGCGACGGGTGCTGTTGCACCCGTTGCGTATTTCACTGTCTGCAAGGCAGACAGTGAAATACATTTTGGGGCCCTCTTACAGGGGCTCCTGCAGTGCCCATGCCGTTGGCATGGGCACTGCAGGGGCCCCCAGGGGCCCCGCGACTCCCCCTCCCGCCATCCGGTTCCCGGCGGCAGAACTGCCAGGAACTGGATGGCGGGAGGGGGAGTCGGAATCCCCAAGCCGGCGCAGCAAGCTGCGCCGGCTTGGAGGATTCCTTGGGGGCAGCGGGAAACCGGCGGGAGACCGCCGGTTTCCCTTCTCTGACCGCGGCTAAGCCGCCGCGGTCAGAATGCCCCGCGGGGCACCGTCGGCCTGTCGGCGGTGCCACCGCGTCCCGCGGCCCTGGCGGAAGTAATCCGCCAGGGTCGTAATGACCACCTTAGAGCTTGAGAAAGTCAAACTCCCTCCAAATTCACTATGTATGTCTGTCAGAGAACCGTTTGAGAATTATAAGGCATACATGATTTCATGGGCCTCAGTCGTTATCTTTTGGCCAGGCCTACTACGGATTGAGCATTAAGTGATCTCCTATAGCAGGTGCTGTCATGATAGGGAAGCGAGTAGTTGAAGGCTTACTCAAGGACGTAGTGTGGGGTTACAGTCTTAGAATTCAACAGTTAAAGATAGCGTCACTCAACAAAGGAATGTCCAGTCAGTGCTTTGACTTTATAATAAGATACACTTTATAACATCAACTACTCAAAACTGCACCCAAACCTGTTCAGGGGACACAGGGCCTACTAATGTGACTCTAGAGGTAAGGCAATACTAATCTACTAAATAAGGAAAATCGAGCCTTGGCAGGCTCGCAGTTTGAGGAATGAGCAGCTTGCTGCTTCTGGGGCCCGTAGGCCAATCTTCAGTGCATGCATCCTGATTCAGTGACTTTCTTAAGTTAAGGAGTTTGTCTGCAGCCTCACCCAGCTTTGACTCAGTGTTTTACCTGAAGCTCTGGAGTGGAACCATGATTGCGACATTCTACCATAGAGTTATAGCCCATTTCTTACCCTTCCTTCACGAAAGGTATGAGAAGCTGTTACAAAGAAGCTAGAATAATTCTAAAGAGTGATTGCAATTCACTATGCAGTACATGCCTGAAGCAAAACCACCCAACCACACAAACGTGCACAATCTGCCCACGGATCTTAAGGCAGGTTCATAGGAGTTTAGAGGGAGACTGAGGTTTGTCCCAGAAGTCCTTGATCTGATATCCCCAACACACTACGTAATGGGGGTTCAAGGCTACAGTTTACTCGGACCGGCATAGTCGGATCACAGCAATAACCGCGGATGGAGATTCATCAGATATTTTTGCTGAAGCATGCTTCCTGAGCATAGTTCAGGTCACGACAATGGGATGTGGTCGCACTTCTTCTCAGCGCAGCATTGCTTGAGCAGGGGACACGGGCAGACATGCTCCAGCCCCACTAGGATTTGCAACTATAATGCCCCTCGGTGGTGTACACCGGATACTACTCTGATGACTCACAGGCAAGTGGGGAGCTGAGAAACGTCCCGGGACCTGGTGAGGGTAACTAGGGTCATGAACCACAGTGACAGGGAGTTAACCACAGTTTAAAGCAGTCCTCACCGTTTTGTTTTGTGGGTTTGCTAGTTTACTCTTCTAGGCATCCTCTCCACTGAACAGTTGAAGCAGGGCTCTTCCTCTGGGTAGACTCCACACTTTGGGGTACCTACAGCACCCTTCTCTCAGCTGGCCAGAGAGTACATATTTGCAGACTTCTTCATGTAATTTCCTCTCATCTCTGGGAGGCTGACTGCCTAGGACACTAGTTGTAGATCTCACACGTTTCACTGACACTCTGTGGGAAGCTGCCTATATTGATCAGTGAAAGTGTCCTAGTGCCCTGACTGTTGGTTTCAGCCATTCTCTTTTATTTCTTCTCAGACATTTGTGTGGTGTTCTGGAACTGGTTTGATGGGGTTCCCTCTATGTATCCCTCTTATTCCGGAACAGAAGTACTGTTTGTCTCCAGGCAATGGCAGGCAGCAGGATGTGATGATGCAAATGTCTATTGAGAGACAAAGGCCATCCTTGCACATCATAGCAGATCACTGTCACTGGATTCCCCCCACTTTCCACCTTATCTAATAACAGTTCTCCAGGAAGGAACAAAAGGGAGAACACAGAAAAAGTTAATTTCTGCTCATCTAAAAGGCAGCCCATTATAGCAGATTTCAGTCTGTTGCGGCACAAATGTATCAGGTAAGCCAGAAATACCCAAACTAGTCAGGCAGGCTACCTTTAACCTCCACATTATGTGGCGTGCTTGCTGTGGCAATCCAATATGGATTTCACAGAGTAACTTTCATACATTGGACACACGTTTCTGGCACATATTATCATCTACCTATACCACATTAATACACTATCCAGGCGCACAGCGTATAGAAAGGGATCCTGCCAAATTGCAGAATCCAGAGATCTGAGCAAATGACCTACTTTGCAGCTATGAATAAAACGGACTCTGTCTTCATTGCAAGGTTACAATAGCCAACAAGGATACATTAGTGTCTCTTCATAAAGAAGGCATGCATGGTGGACCCTCTAAACCACAACACCCACTCCAGGTTTTGTATATTATTTAAGTGGTACTATGCATGCATGTATGTTGGCAGCACACACTGAGGCTATGTAAAATCAAAAACATAGTATAGTAACCATGGAGAGTGGTGCATGCTTGCAAAACCATGCATGGGACATTCACAATCCAACCACCTCTTAACAAATTGAGAGAGTGACACACTACAGGGCCTCTTTATGTTTCCTTTGAAGAATGTGGCAGTCAGTTGTAAGGATCCATCTCATCTGTTTCTAATAAAACTTCTCTCAGCCCAGATATTGCTATGACGGAAAAGGAGTTATATTGTCAACGCAGTAAAACGTCATGCAACTGGCAGTACAGAAAACAAAAATAAGACTCCTCAGCAGCTTTTCCTGGTGTAGCATGCTAAATGTACCCAAACTATGCTGCCTGTGTCCCATTTTTAAGACATGGCACTGGGTCACTGTTAAAATAATTAATTGAGGCTGGCCTGGAATCTGGCTCGGTCCCAAGAATAAGAATATCTTCCAAGTGCAAATGTTAGTTAATTCCGGTGTCATCTATTTGACCTAATGTACTTTTAACCTAGCAAGGATTCTTTCTCAGCATTTTTCTCTTTTGAAATGCAGGGCTACCGGGTTGCAGGGTTGCACGTTTTCTTAAAATGGGAAGTTAAAATTTTATGTTAGGTGGTGGATGGAATGTTTGAATTAATCTCAGCCACTTGTAATTACTCAGGGCAGCATCCTAATCCATTTTTATTTTGCATATCATGCCACCTCAGTTTGGACACAGCCGTATGCAAATCAGTCTTGACTCTGCTCCAGTGGTACAGTCCAGTCCGAACTGCCAGGCCAGGTCCCCCCTGAACTGGAACACCAACAACCTAGGACTGGTTTTGGCCTAGTCAGAGCACATCAGCCAGGCATATCTTGGTTCCAGTGACACAGTGGGACACATGTCTGGGCATACCCCTCTTACTTAGGAAGACACACTAAAGTATGCAAACATTTTGTTATTTGTAGTTTAATTTTAAATAATGTACATAATTTATTTTACCTTTTATCATTTGTTTCATTCTTTAGTTATAATACTTAGTTTTGAGCTTGTCTTTCCTGTACTTTTGTCTTGATTTTCTTTTTTCTTTTCATACTTTTGTCTTCTTGTAGTAGAGATACCCGTGTTTTGGAACTATTAATGCATAGTATAGTTTTAGCATTTTCTTTTATTTCCTTTTTATATTTTTGTTATTTTAAGTTAACATTATTTTTATAACTTACTTCATGAGATGAATTTAGTAGTCGTTTGAAATGTAATAATCTTTTTATTTAAAGTATCAATCTGGCAGGTTGATTTTGTCCTGCAGTGGATGCTTTTTGGGGTGCACTTTGTTGCATGTTTTTATGTTTTTTTTACTACTGCTGTTTGGAGAGTACTATGAATGATTTTGGTAAATGCTAATTAGTGTTTTTTAAGTTATATGTATATGTTATTACAAAATACACACACACACACACACACACATACGCACAGATCTTTGTTTTCTATAGCATATTTATTTATATGATATTTACACTATTGTATATCAGACTTTTTTAGTGATATTTTGTTGTTGATATGTGTTTTTGTTTTTTAAGTATAGGTTTCTGACAGTTATGTTGTTGATTTTTTTGGGCAATAGTTTTGTGTTTCAATATTGTTTTTCTCAATACAGGGCTTGATTCACAAAGGTAATCTTACAATTTTGTGTGTTTACTATTTTTTTTTCTATTCACAAACTCCCAGTTAACAGTTAGTTTAAGACTGCAGAGCTTTTTCTTTTATTTCCTCTTTATATTTTTGTTATTTTAAGTTTACATCATTTATATAACTTCATGAGTTGAATTTAGTAGTCATTTGAAATGTAATAATCTTTTTATGTAAAGTATCAGTCTGGGTGATTCAGTCCTGCTGTGGTTGCTTTTTGGGGTGCATTTTGTTGCATGTTTTTATGTCTTTTTTCTACTAGTGTTTGGAGAGTAGTATGAATGATTTTGGTAAATGCTAATTAGTGTTTTTTTAAGTTATATGTATATTTTATTTCTAAATACACATAGACACACACACACACACACACATCTTTGCCTCCTATAACATATTTATTAATATGATATTTACAATATTAAATATCAGACTTTTTTATGATATTTTTGTTGTTGATATGTGTATTTGTTTTGTAAGTATAGGTTTCTGATATTGATTTTGTTGATATTTTTGGCAATAGTTTTGTGTTTTAATATTGTTTTTCTCAATATTGGGCCTGATTCACAAAGGTAAATTTACAGTTTTGTGTGTTTACTATTTTGTTTTGCATTTTTGCTACTCACAAACTCAGAGTTAACAGTAAGTTTAAAGACTGGGATTCCACAGTCAGGGCAGATAACTCCACACATAAAAAGATGTTTGGTTTCCCAGCTCCAGGTGTGTATTCTATTAATATTAGTCTGAGAACCAGAGTTACTGGTCCATTCAATTTTTTATTAGTAAGGCAAATAACTTTAAATAATATTCTCCTTAAGATAGGATAGCCAATGCAAAGGATGACAGATCAGAGAGTTTGACTTTGAATGATTTGAAGCCTCAGAATTTGGGGGCTTGAGGAACCAAGATATAATGAATTACAGTAATGTACAGTAATCAAGGCCAGCACTAACCACTGCCGAGATAGCAGTCTGTCTACCTTCCTCTGAAAGAAGGTGTAGTATAGGTCTCAACTTGCAAATAAAGACTGCACATGATAACACTACCAATGCGATTTTAGACTCTAAATGTATTTTAAAGTCAAGCTTCACACCCAGACTCTACTGTGGACTTTTCAGTGGGAAAAGGGCCATGTATGTTCAAAAGCCAAATGGAAGGATGCCAAACATTACCAAAACCTAAGAATTCAGTCTCCTCCAGGTTGATTTTGGGTCTCTTGAAGTCCATCCATTCCATGACCCTGTGTAAGCAAACTATTAATGCATGGTGATGCGTAACCATTCACTGAGATGAAAACCAAGTTGAGTTTCATCTCATGTGTAAAAGAAATCACACTGTCTAATCAGTTGCAAAAAAGGATACACATATTTTAATAAAAGGGAGAAAGTATTGACCCCTAGGAGACAGACCCCCAAATGACAAGGGGTGGAAAACAAAAGAAAATAATCAGGCAGCACCTGTTAACTAACATGGAGCAAATTATCCAACTGTGTTCAATAAAACTGTCTAACAAAATATTCAAATTATTTGGTAAATGAGCCTCACACTGTACAAGAAATCTGCAGGAAAAGTAGACAAACATAGTGCTATCAAGTATCAAATGGAGGTATTGCTCAAGTGAGAATAGTTATCTGCAAAATGAGTGTAAAGCAAATGACGTATTAAAATGCAACTGTGTTATTTGACATAGTACAGATGTGTATATAAGGAAGTACAACACTATATTTATATGTTAGTCTTAGCAAACTCATTTGACTTAAGAAACACAATGACTTCAGAAGAAGCCCTATACATCAATTCAGGAAATAAGTAAACCAGTCAGACTGTGATGTCATGGATGTCCCACTCACCTTGATCTCACGCTACACTGCAGTCTTCAAACTGTAGGGCGTGCCCCCCTGGGGGCCGTGGACATGTTAACAGAATGGCACAAATTGTTCTGCAGTTCCATGCAAATGAAGATAGCTTGGAAGCGGGAAAGATGCTTTTCAGATTGTCTTCATTTACATGCAACAGTTAAAGTCCATTAAAATATGTGAGGATGGTATACTGAGTGAACTGAGGCACGGGCAGTGAGTGTCAAAGATGTGACTAAAAAGAGGAAAAACTTGGCATTTTATTGTTTTTTTTTTCCTCCCACCTTTGGGTAACTGCATATAAAAATACCCACAGAACTCAAATGAAAAGTAAATGCAAGTTAAACTAAATCAAATGAAAATATACTCTTTTACCTTAAGAAACTTCATTTGGCTGATGTGATCACTGCAGATGTCACAGAAATAAATTCTGATTGGTGTAGTGAGAAATAATTACTTGTTTATAGTGCCACAAGGTCCCGGCCTGTAGTGTGAATGTCATTTTTTAGCAATTGTATCACACTGTACAACACAAGCTACTGCAAAAACTGTTTAAGATAAAACAAGTGCTTTAAAAAGATACATTTTAGTGATAAGCATTCAGACTATATTGAGTGTAAATATTTTTATATGTGTCCATTAAAGGGTACACTCCTTTCAATGGACATATATATTACCTATCAAAAAGAATGAATATTTGTCACCATGAAGCTGTGTGCCACCATAGTTAAAACCTATACTGGCTCCATAGCCTTCATGTTTGGTGATTAACCACTGCACACATTTACATTTTTTACAGGTAGCAGGCACCTTGCTGAGAAGATTCCAGACTATTTGTAAAGTGCATGGATACCCCATTTGCGGGTTTCCCAGCACTGCCCGACAAGGTGGAGCGAAGTGACTAAGCAGAAGATTCAGGAAAAAGGAAGGTCTACAATTTTTTCCTGAAACTCAAGAGTTTTTTTCCTCCTCACAACAAATTCCAAAGATTAGGTGCAAGTATGTAAAAAACGACCTTCCACTGCTTCTTGCTCTTTGGATACTAGGAACAACCAACAACTCCTGGTTGTTGTACCTCAGGTCTTTATTTGCTCTGTAGGGAATCACCAGGTGTTGGAGGAGGATAGGACCTACTCTGTACTTTGCCTGATGTAGGATACAAAGGGGCATATTTATACTCTGTTTGCACCGAATTAGCGTAATTTTTTAAAATTCTAATTCGGTCCAAAACTAACTCCATATTTATACTTTGGTGCTAGACCAGTCTAGCGCCAAATTTATGGAGTTACATTCATTTTCTGGAAGTGGGGACCTACCTTGCCTTAATGAGATGCAAGGTAGGCGTTCCAGTGTAAAAAATTACTCTATGGCCTTAATGCCATATTTAGGGGCATATTTATACTCTGTTTGCACCGAATTAGCATCATTTTTTTTTTTACTCTAATTCAGAGCAAAACTAACTCCATATTTATACTTCGGTGCTAGACCCGTCTAGCACCAAGGCCCTGATTTATACTTTTTTTGTGCTGCATTAAAGTCATTCTTTGACGCAAAAGTGGCGCACACTTACAAAATATTGCCCCTTATTTATACTTTTTGCTGCAGAACTTCACTAATTCAGTTTTGCACCAAAACGTTTAGCACCTGTGTTGGAAAATGGGTTATTGGTAAGGGCAGGTAGGTACCTACACTTAGCAATAGGCCACTAACCTCCACTAAGGTCCAGTTAGGTCTCAGTAAATTAACCCCAGCTCAACCCTTGGTAGCTTGGCAACGAGCGTCAAGGCTTAACTTAAGAGACAGAGTGTAAAGCATTCAAATATCACAAAACAGTAATTAAATAAAACACAGGAAACAGTTTAAAAGTCCAAAACCAATTTATAAAAATAGATTATATTTTTATCTTTAAAATGACACCAAAACGAATAAAATCGGATAAGGGGAACCGGAGATATGAATTTTTAAAGAATTATTATTTTTTTAGCGCCTAGAAACAAAAAGCGCCAAACAAGTCATCTGGTTGCACCTCGACCGGGGCAAAGTCAAAGTTTCAGGCCGACCGCGATGGAGACCTGCTCGGCTACAGGCCGCGGGAGGCCTCGGTTAAAAGTTTACCTTCACACTTAGTCTTTTTTTCGAAGATTTTCTTCAGCGGGACGAACCTGCCAGTCCAATCCGACCTCCTGGAGCCCTTCTCTGGATACGCGATACTGGAATCTTCGGTGGAGATTTTTACCTTCGGACTTAGTCGTTTTTTCAAGGTGAAAATCCTTCGACCGGGGTAAACCTGGATCTTGATCCGACGTCCATGGAGCCCTCCTCGGATACACTGGCTGTTAGGTCCCGGTCAACTTTTTACCTTCGGACTTAGGGGGTCATTCTGACCATGGCGGTAATTACCGCCATGGCGGAGGTCGGCGGTAGCACCGCCAACAGGCTGGCGGTGCACCGCTGGGCATTCTGACCGCGGCGGTTCAGCCGCGGCCAGAAACGGAAAGTCGGCGGTGTACCGCCGACTTTCCGCTGCCCGTCTGAATCCTCCATGGCGGCGGAGCGCGCTCCGCCGCCATGGGGATTCTGACACCCCCTACCGCCATCCTGTTCATGGCGGCTCTCCCGCCATGAACAGGATGGCGGTAGGGGGTGCCGCGGTGCCCCTGGGGGCCCCTGCCGTGCCCATGCCAATGGCATGGGCACGGCAGGGGCCCCCGTAAGAGGGCCCCAAAAAGTATTTCAGTGTCTGCCCATCAGACACTGAAATACGCGACGGGTGCAACTGCACCCGTCGCACCTTCCCACACCGCCGGCTCAATTCTGAGCCGGCATCCTAGTGGGAAGGTTGATTTGTCCTGTGCTGGCGGGCGGTCTTTTGGCGGCCGCCCGCCAGCACAGGGCAAATGTCAGAATCACCGCCGCGGTCTTTCGACCGCGGTGCGGTGTTCTGACGGCGGTACCTTGGCGGACGGCCTCCGCCGTCCGCCAAGGTCAGAATGACCCCCTTAGTCTCTTTTAGGAGATTTTCTTTACTGGGACGAACCAGCAAATCAGGCCGGGTCGCGGTTGAGGCAAGCCGGCTAGAGTTGCCGCGGCGGGTCGGTCCCTCTATGGAGCTTTTTTCCAAAAGTTGTCCAAACTTCTCCAAACGTCTGGGGCTTCTCCCAGATGTCCTTTCAAGGTTCTTTTGAGGTCCACAGCTCACCCCAAGGGTCCAGAATTTCTGAGATGGTCCTTGGGGGTGCGGACTACAACTCCCAGAATGCACCTGGTGCAAACTCCTTTTTGGCCACTGGACAGTGGTCAGCTGGTCGCTTTCTTCAGGAGTTGGTGCAGGGGACTCTGGTTAGCAATTTTTCACCTGTAGCAAACAGGGAGTCCCTCCTTGAACCAGTTGAAGCCAGGCAAAGTCCTTCTTGTGGTGAAGCCCAAGTGTGCAGCTGGTGCAGTCCTTCTGAGTGCAGGTTCCAGGTGCAGACCAGGGGTCCAGCAGGGCAGTCCTTCTTCTTCTGTTGTTCTTCCTTGTTGGATGTGGTAGGGAACTGAGGTGTGGGTGCAGGTCTGCCAGTTTTATCCTTGCTCCTGGGTGAAAAGCAGGGGGGTCCTGGTTCTCCAGTCAGGTGCAGGGTCCTTCCCCCTGTGATGACCACTTCCTGGGAAGTGTGGCAAAAATCAATCCCAGGAGGCAACGTTTTCTAAAAATCCATCATGGCTGAATCTGATTTTTGGAGGTTACATCTGGCTGAGCCCACCCACTGGTGTGGCTAAAAATCATAAACACACCCCTCTCCTGCCCTCTCCTAATCTAATCAAGGGGGCACCTAGTTGTCTGGGGTTGCAGGATGTGGGGGTGTTGCTGGTTGCTCCAAATGTCCTCTGCCTTTGAAGACCAGTTTGGCAGCCCTCCTCCTTCCTGCCTCACCATCTGCTGAGGGGAGATTCCTTCCCACAGGCACATTCCTTTGTGTGAAGCCAGGCCACTTCACACCTCATCAAGGCCGCTTGGCCAAGCTGCTCGAGGCTGGCCAATCAGAGCACAGCAGCAAAAACAATGCAGGGCTGAAATTGGCAACTTTTTAGGTAAAGTTTAAAACTCTTTACCTGAACAAGTTATATTAAATCCCACAACTGGAAGTTGTGGGATTTATTACAGCAATTAATTTGATACCAAATTCTTGGTATGCATCATTTAAGGAGACTTTAAAAATTAAAATAAAATCTCCCCATTCTAGCCTATGGAGGCCATTCACTACAATGAGGGAAAAACGAATGTGGCTGTTTTTAACTCACCAGGGCTTATAAACCTATTTTTATAAGGTCCCTGCTTATAGTTACATGGCACCCAGCCCTAGGGGCACATAGGGCACACCTTAGGGGTGACTTATATGTAAAAATAAGGTAGTTTAAGACTTTGGAACAACTTTTAATTCAAAAGTCGAATTTGCATATAACTTTAATTTAAAAGCAGCCAGCAAGGCAGGCCTGCCTTTAAAATGACACTGGGCACCTCAGCAGTGCACCTATGGGTGCAATACCTATGCTATGGTCCCTAAACCTACATGCCCTACCATATACTAGGGACTTATAGGTAGGTTAACTTAGCCAATTATAATTAGCCTAATTTGCATATCCATTTTACACAGAGCACAGGCCCTGGGACTGGTTAGCAGTACCCAGGGCACCATCAGAGTCAGGAAAACACCAGCAAAAAGTGGAAAATGGGGGCAAAAAGTTAGGGGGCCTCTGCAATCAGCCCTGTTTTCCCACAACCGGCTTGCACCATTTCTGTGCACCAGCCGGGCACCATATTTATGGAATGGTGCGAGCCGGTGCAAAGGGTAGGCTAGGGTAAAAAAAAAATTACTTTAGTTGGGTGGGGCTGGCAGTATAGAAGAAGAGGGTTTAGCACCAACAAATGACTTTAGGCAGGTTAGAGTAAAAAAAAATTACTCTAACCAGATTAGCATCATTTTATGGTGCGAAACCTACCATGCCACATGACTCCTGCCTCAAAAAAGGCAGGAGTCATGTCCACCACCCCAATGGCCAGCACAGAGGACAAGGGTCCCCTGGTCATGGCCACTGCATCCTGTGCCATGTATGGTGGCCCATTTCAGGGCCCCCTGTGGCACTTTCAAAAATAAAATGCAATCTTACCTGTACTTACCTGGGATGGAGTCCCCCATCCTCCACAGTCCCTCTGGTGTGGGTGGGGGTGCCCCTGGGGCCTGGGGAGGGCACCTGTGGGCTTATTCCATGGTGTTCCACCATGGAAATAGGCCCACAGGTCCTCTAACGCCTGCCCTGATCCAGGCTTTAAAAAAGGGGGCAAAGCAAGCTTTGCCCCATTTTTTGACCCCTCCTCCCACCCTGGCACCATTTTTGCATGGGAGTATAAATATGGCGTTAAGGCCATAGAGTCATTTTTTGCACGGGAAAGCCTACCTTGCATCTCATTAAGGCAAGGTAGGTTTCCACTTCCAAAAAATGACTTTAACTCCATAAATTTGGCGCTAGACGGGTCTAGCACCAAAGTATAAATATGGAGTTAGTTTTGCACCGAATTAGACTAAAAGAAAAATGAGGCTAATTCAGTGCAAACAGAGTATAAATATGCCCCTTAGCGTCAAAAAATGACACTAATCTGGTTAGAGTCATTTATTTTGACTCTAACCTACCTAACGTCATATTTTTTTACGCTAGCCTACCCTTTGCACCGGCTTGCACCATTCCATAAATATGGTGCCTAGCTGGTGCTAAAAAATGGTGCAAGCCGGTGCTAAACTTTTTGGTGCAAAACTGCATTAGTGCAGTTTTGCACCAAAAAGTATTAATAGGGCCCAAAGTACCTTAAATTTTACTCTACGCCTTATAGGCTGCCAATGAAGCATTTTAAGTGCAGTGGCTGCCGACTGTACCTTCTGAATTCCTAACAGTATGCAAGCAGCAGCATTCTGGATGATCTGTAGACTGTTTATCACTGCTTTGGGACTTCCTAAATAGAAAACATTTCCCAGAATCAAGGTGTGAAAGGACCACCCCTTGGATAACCACTCTGCGCGATTCCACTGGGAACCACTTTCACACCTTCCCGAGTGTTCTCAGAAGGCCGAAACAGCTACTGGCCACTTTTTTTAGCTTGAGGGGCCATTGTCAGATGTTTATCAAAAATCATTCCTAAGCTCTTTACGTCTTCGTTAGGGGAAGGTCGTTCCCCCAGGTAGGTTGGCCATAAGATCTTATCCCAGAGCATAGAGCTGTTCTGAGCACCAGCACCTCTGTTTTCACCCCATTAATTTTTAAACAGTTGACTTTCATCCATTCAAACAACCCTTTCCAGACAGCAGTTAATCTTAAAGAGATTGAATCTATGTCTGGTGATAGTGTAACAACCAACTGAGTATCATCTTCATAGGATATCACTTAAATTCAAACAAACAGATGATGTCTCCCAGTAGGTGAATATAGACATTAAAGAGGGTGGGGCTTAGGGAAGAGCCCTGTGGTACACTGTATTTCAACTGTTAACAAGATGAAAGTTCAGATCCTTCACTGACCTGAAACGTAAAATTTTACAAAAATGAAACAAGCCACCTTCGGGCCTTCCCTGTAATACCTATCATATACAGAAGGCATATTTATTCTTTAGTTCTCTACTCTCTGCTTTACAGCACAGGAGCCTCCACCCCCACCCTCTGTGAATCGGCACTGGACCTCAGTTATGGAAGTCTTGATATGAAAAAGAACATGGGGTGCATTTTTCTTACTAGCATTAGAGCCCAGGCCATCATTGTTGTGCATAGAACAGGGCCAAAGCAACAGAGATGGAAGGGGGCTAAATGTGCCTTTTGTTGTTATTTTTTACACAAAGCAAGAGAAAGCCTTCAATGGGCTTCTAACCTAGAAGGAATGGCCCTGTTGAATGGGCAAGGTTGACAGCCTTTTTCACAGACCTCCAGGTATCGTTGGTACTGATGCTGCATTAGTTGACCAGGCCATACTTCCTCCTTTGGCAGTTTTATTGTGAACATTGGAGCAATGGCCAAGGAGATGGGAAAAATGAAGTGGAAAAGACAACTTGATTAAGGCATCAGAGAGAGAGTGATAGATGAGAGGAAGAGGAAGAGGGATGATGCGAGATGAGAAAGAGAGGGAAGGTGTGCAATGGGAGCGCATGTTGTTAGCAAAGGTCAGAGGCGACAGCAAGGCAGTAGCTATCCTTAGTGAAACAAGTGCAATGACGCTTTTGCCTAAGGGTCCACTATATCACAATTATGAATGTTTTACAATAAAGAGTGGGTATAGAGGCTGTTGGAAAATAGATTATTGCTAAGGGCAGGTAAGTACCTACACTTAGCAATAGGCCACTCACCTCCACTTAAGTCCAGTTAGGCCTCAATAAATTAAACCCAGCTCAACCCTTGGTAGCTTGGCAATGAGCGACAAGGCTTAACTTAGGAGACAAATGTGTGAAGCATTTAAAATTCACAAAACAGTAATTAAATGAAACACAGGAAACAGTTTAAAAATCCAAAACCAATTAAAAAAAATAGGAAATATTTGTAGCTTTAAAATGACACCCAAACAATTATAATAGGATAAGGGGAATGGGAGACATGAATTGTTAAAGAATGACTCTTTTCTAGCACATAGAAATGAACAGCGTCAATCTGGTGATCTGGTCGCACCTCGACCAGGACAAAGTAAAAGTTTAAGGCCGACATGATGGAGCCCTGCTCGGCTACAGCAAGCGGGAGGCCTCGGTCAAAAGTTTACCTTCGGACTTAGTTGTTTTCTTGAAGATTCTCTTCAGCGGGACCAAGTCGCCAGTCCAATCTGACCTCCTGGAACTCTTCCTCCGATATGCGTCGTGGGAGCCCTCAGTAGAGATTTTTACATTCGGACTTAGAAGATTTTTCGAGATGAAAATCCTTTGACCAGGGCAAACCTGAATCTTGATCCAACGTCCTTGGAGCCCTCTTCGGATACACAGCCTAGGAGGTCCAGGTCAACTTTCTACCTTCGGACTTAGTTACTTTTTTGGAGCTTTTCTTCACCAGGATGAACCTGCAAGTCAGATGGGGTCACATTTGAGGTAAGCCTGCTAGAGTTGCCGCAGTGGGATCAGTCCCTTTAGGAACCTTTTTTTCAAACGTTCTCCAAACTTCTCCAAACTTCTGGATCTTCTCCCAGATGTTCTTTTAAGGTCCACACCTCACCCCAAGGTTCCAGAAGCTCTGAGTTGTTCCTTGAACATGCAGACTACAACTCCAAGAATGCACCTGGTGCAAACTCTAAATTGGCCACTGGACAGTAGTCAGCTGGTCAGTTTCTTCAGGAGTTGGTACAAGGGTCTCTGGTTAGCAATTTGTCACCTGTTGCAAACAGGGAGTCCCTCCTTGAACCATTTGAAGCCAGGCAAATTCCTTCTTGTGGTGGTGCCCAAGTGTGCAGCTGGTGCAGTCCTCCAGAGTGCAGTGTCCAGGTGCAGGTCAGGGATTTAGCAGGGCAGTCCTTTTTCTCCTGTAGTTCTTCCTGGTAGGGGTCTGAGGTGTGGGTCCAGCTCTGCCAGTTTTATCCTTGCTCCTGGGTGAAAAACAGGGGGTCCTGGTTCTCCAGTCAGGTGCAGGGTCCTTCCCCCTGTGATGACCACCTCCTGGGAAGTGTGGCAAAAATCAATCCCTGGAAGCAACATTCCTCAAAAATCCATCATGGCTTTAACTGATTTTTGGAGGTTGCATCTGGCTGAGCCCACCTACTGGTGTGGCTAAAAGTCCTGAACAGACCCCTCTCCTGCCTTCTCCTAATCTAATCAAGGGGGCACCTAATTGTCTGGGTGTGCATGATGTGAGGTAGGTGCTGGGTTGTCCAAATGTCTTTCCCTGCTTTTGAAGACCAGTTTGGCAGCCCTCTCCCCTTCCTGCTTCTCCATCTGCTGAGGGAAGTTCTCCCCCCTCAGGCACATCTCTTTGTGTTCAGCCCAGGCCACTCCACACCTCATCAAGCAGCCTGGCCAGGCTGCCAGAGGCTGGCCAATCAGAGCAGAGCACTACAGGGCTGAAGTTGGCAACTTTTTAGGTAAAGTTTAAAACTCCTTACCTGAACAAGTTATAGTAAATCCAACAATTGTAGGTTGTGGGATTTAGTATAACAACTAATTTGATACCAAACTTGAGGTACATGACACTAAATGGGACTTTCTAAATTAAAATAAAGTCTTCTCATTCTAGGCTATGGATGTCATTCACTACAATGAGGGAAAAACTAATTTGGCTGTTTTACCTCTCCAGGTCTTATAAAACTATTTTTATAAAGTCCCTGCTTATATATACATGACACCCAACCCAAGGGATACATAGGGCACAACTTAGGGGTGACATATGTAAAAATAAGGTAGTTTAAGACTTTGGACGTACTTTTAGTTCCAAAGTTGAATTTGCATGTAACTTTAGTTTAAAAGCAGCCAGCAAGGCAGGCCTTCCTTTAAAATGTCACTTGGCACCTCAACAGTGCACATATGGGTGCACTAACTATGCTGGGGTACCTAAACCTACATCCCCTACCATATACTAAGGGCTTATAGGTAGGTTGAACTAGCCAATTATAATTAGCCTAATTTGCACACTTATTTTACACAGAACACAGGCCCTGGGACTGGTTAGCAGTACCAAGGGCACCATCAGAGTCAGGAAAACAGCAAAAAGTGAAAAATGGGGGCAAATAGTAAGGGGGCCTCTGGAATCAGCCCTGTTTTCTCACAGGAGCTCATTTTCCATGCTAGCATTTGGGCAGATGGCACCGTTGGCATAAAAAAAGGGGGCAGCATGCAGTAGCTCTTTTTTTTCAGAAAGATACTGCGCTTGTTTTGGAATTGGAGTGATGGTCAGACATAGGCGCTCATTATGACTGCAGTGGTCTTTTGCCAAGACCGCTGCAGCCGCAGCCGTTAGAAGACAGCCAGTGCTGGTGGTCTTCCGACCTCCGTATTGTGACTGCTACCAGATATCCGCACTGCCAGCGGTCGGATATCGGGTGGCATTCATTACGGTCTGCGGCGCTTAGACGGTTCCACTGCCGGCACCGCCACGCCAGAAAAAGACCACCCACAGAATTACAACCAGTAATTCTGTGAAGCAGTATTCTCCTGGTGTGGAGGTGCCAGCATTGGGAGCGCCGGGTCCTGTCCCCCCACGGAGGAGCACCTCGTCGGACGAGGTAAGTGTCATCCGCAAGGGGAGGGGTTGGGGGTGTGAGTGGGTGTGTGTGAGTGCGTGAGTGTATGTATGCATGTCATGAATGTGGGGGGAGGGAAGGGGAGTGTCTGTGTACGTGTGTGCCTATATATACAGACACACACACATATATGAGGAAACCACCAAAACCATGAGCACCATCCACTCCGGCTCTCCCACTGACCCCTGCCCTCACCACATCTTCAATTAGGCCAGCCAAATCATCGCTCCCCAGCTCTGGACTATCATCAACAGCTCCTTCGAGACCACCATCTTCCCGGAGAGCTGGAAACACGGCAAAGTCAACGCCTTGCTCAAAAAGCCCAAAGCCAACCCCGAAGACCTAAAAAACTACCAACCTATCTACCTACTCCCCCTCCCTGCGAAGGTCATCGAGAAGATAGTCAAAAACCAACTCTCCCATTTCCTGGAGGACAACAGCATACTCACTGTCTCCCAGTCCAGATTCTGCAAAAACCATAGCACCGAGACCGCCCTTCACATCAGGAGCAGGCTCGACAAAGGTGAAACCTTTGCCCTCATCCTCCTTGACCTTTCCGCAGCCTTCGACACCGTCTGTCACCACACCCTTTGCACACGCCTCCACGATGCCGGAATCCGCCACAGAGTCCTGGATTGGCTCACATCCTTCCTCTCTGGCAG
Source organism: Pleurodeles waltl (assembly GCF_031143425.1). NCBI lineage: Eukaryota > Metazoa > Chordata > Amphibia > Caudata > Salamandridae > Pleurodeles > Pleurodeles waltl. The sequence continues at coordinate 1,236,330,581 of NC_090444.1, read as the reverse complement.
AACCCAAAGAGTCCACCTCCCCCCGTTCCAGTCAAAGGCCACCAAGATCATTTGCGGAGTCCCCCAGGGATGCTCACTCAGCCCCACCCTCTTCAATGTCTACATGGCTCCACTCGCCAACATCGTCCGATCCCACGGTCTCAACATCATCTCCTACGCAGATGACACTCAGCTCATCCTCTCTCTCATGAAGGACCCCGCAACCGCTAAGAACAACCTCCACACCTGACTCAACGCCATCGCCAACTGTTTGAAAGCATGCCGGCTCAAGCTGAATTCAGAAAAGACCAAGATCATCATCTTCGGCCCCAACAGGTCAGCATGGGATGACTCCTGGTGGCCTGCCACTCTGGGGTCGCCCCCAACGCCCACCACCCACGCACATAACCTCAGCTTCATACTGGACTCCTCACTCTCCATGACCCAGCAAGTCAACGACATCTCGTTCTCATGCTTCAACACCCTTCGAATGCTCCGCATTCAGGTGGATTCCTGTGGAAACCAGAAGAATGGTCACCCACACCCTCGTCAGCAGCAGACTGGACTACGGCAACGTGCTCTATGCGGGAACAATGGCCAACCTCCAGAAGAAACTCCAGCGCACCCAGAACGCCTCGGCATGCCTCATCCTCAACCTCCCTCGCCACGAACACATCTCAGCCCACCTCAGAGACCTCCACTGGCTATCTGTCAACAAAAGGATTGTCTTCAAACTCCTTAACCACGCTCACAAAGCTCTCCACGACGCTGGACCGGCCTACCTCAACGATCGTCTCAACTTCCACATCCCGACATGCCAGCTCTGCTCCACCAACCTCGCCCTTGCAACAGTCCCCTGCATACACTGTACCACAACCGGTGGCAGATGCTTCCCACACCTTGCCGCCAAAACCTGGAACTCCCTCACTGCCAACCTACGAATGACCCAGGACCTCCTGACCTTCAGGAAGCGCCTCAAGACCTGGCTTTTCGAGCAGTAGCACCCCAGCGCCTTGAGACCCTTCCGGGTGAGTTGCGCGCTTAACAAATTACTGATTGATTGATTGATATATATACATACACACATACACATATATATGTATATATATATATATATATACACACACACACACACACACACGTAGATATACATATATATATTAAAGCAAATGTACATGAATATGTGCATATCCACCCAAAACACTTAGGCCCATATTTATACTTTTTGACGCTAAACTGCGCTAACGCAGTTTAGCGTCAAAAAATTTAGCGCCGTCTAACGCCATTCTGAAGCGCCATGCGGGCGCCGTATTTATGGAATGGCGTTAGCCGGCGCTAGCAGACCGGCGCTGCCTTGCGTAGGGGGAAAATGGCGTTAGGGCGTCTTAAAATGGGGCAAGTCAGGTTGAGGCAAAAAAATCGCCTCAACCCGATTTGCGCCATTATTTTCGCCGCCCAGACGCCATTTAAATGACTCCTGTCTTAGTAAAGACAGGAGTCATGCCCCCTTGCCCAATGGCCATGCCCAGGGGACTTATGTCCCCTGGGCATGGTCATTGGGCATAGTGGCATGTAGGGGGGCACAAATAAGGCCCCCCTATGCCACCCAAAAAAAATTAACAAATATAAAAAATGATACTTACCTGAACTTACCTGAATGTCCCTGGGGTGGGTCCCTCCATCCTTGGGTGTCCTCCTGGGGTGGGCAGGGGTGGCAGGGGGGGTCCCTGGGGGCAGAGGAGGGCACCTGTGGGCTCATTTTGAGCCCACAGGCCCCTTAACGCCTACCCTGACCCAGGCGTTAAATAGTGGCGCAAATGCGGGGTTTTTTGACCCGCCACCTCCCGGGCGTGACTTTTGCCCGGGAGTATAAATACGACGCATTTGCGTCGCCGTCATTTTTTTAGACGGGAACGCCTTCCTTGCATCTCATTAACGCAAGGAAGGCGTTCACGCAAAAAAATGACGCTATTTGCCCATACTTTGGCGCTAGACGCGTCTAACGCCAAAGTATAAATATGGTGTTAGTTTTGCGCCGAATTTGCGTCGAAAAAAACGACGCTAATTCGGCGCAAACGGAGTATAAATACGGGCCTTAACTTTCCCGTGCCAAGAAAACCACTGCACCCACAGCAAACCCTAAAAATCCCTTGCCTCAACACAGATATGTATATTTTACACTTACCTGCTAAGGTCTTTGTCCATAGCTACCATTGGGAATGATCCTAACGCATTTTAAGGGCATTCTTGTGCACCTGGTTACCACCTAATCTGATTCAATTGCAATAGCATTTCCTAAATGTCCATTTCGCAATTGAGAAATGCTATTTACATGTGGTTAGGAAATCACGAATAGGAAATCCCTATTTGCAATTTCTTATTTGCGAATTACAACTTCTACTAGGTAGAAATCACATTTTTGACATTGACATTGAATAGACCTTTGTACATTAGGAAAAGCAGTTGTGCATAAGGACCTTGATCTCATCCATCCTGTAGACACTTAAATATAGTTTGAAAGTCTTTAAGCATCACTTGGGTTGGATATGCTTCATATGTACTTGCTCTTCATGGGAAATTAGAGAAAAGACACTTTCAACTGTCCTATCTTCTACAAGCATGGAGTCTTCAGAAGTCAAAGAAGCTTATGATTGAATTGACAAAAGGATAATATGGAGCTTAGGTGCTAGCAGGAAGTGTTACTCAAAATTCTCCAGTAATTATCTATTATTGAGAATGCAAGGGATATTAGCCTTGTCAATATCCTTTCACTGTTTGAGTGTTACATTTTTTATCACATCATGTAAAGAAAAGTCTTCCTTGACAGCACCACTGTACTGGGCATAACATTTGTCTTCCTCCTGAGGTTTTTTTCTCAAAAGTGATCACCTCACTTATATACATAAGCATCTTCTGCAGGTGAGTGCCATGCACATACTTTCTCCTGGGACTTGTATCTTGGTTATTAGGGTCTATCATTTGCCATTTATTTTGAGGCTCATTATTAGCCAAACCTCTGTTATCATGGTTTCAATGTGAGGCCTGGACATATGGAGGGTCTCCAGGTCCCCCTCAACAGGTTCCAAGTTGTGAGGCTTGGCATGAGCTTTCCTCCACTCCATAGCTGTGGAGACTTAATACTACCCTATAGCAGTAGTTTCCTGTTTTTATATAGTTGTCTAGAGACCAAGGGTCAGAGTTAGAGTTTGGTGGCTGTATTACTTCATCACAAACATAATGGATATCCTGTTCGCTTATCACAAGTGCAATTGGAGATAATACGCTTGTAATATGGTGGACAGGATATCTGTCACATTTGTGACAGAGTAGCCTATCAGCCGAACTCTAAATAAGGCCACAAATCTCTTCTCACATGAGATTTGGTCTCTAGATTAACATGTCCAGCCTTACACCAGGCTGTGCACAGCTGGCACTCCATAGGGTCTGAGAATGGCAAGAACAAAGCCTACCAAAGGTCCATCAGCTTTGTGGTACTCCTCCCCGCTCCCCCCGGCCCTGCACATTATCAGGGAGTATGCAGCAGAAGAGTTAGTGCAGTTCTACTTCACCCAGTGTAATGGGGAACAGAAAGAAAACCAAAGTAAAATAGGCATTACAAAAAAGGGAAACATACCTGTGGGGAGACATGAAACTTGCAGGTAGTTGGTAGTGGAGGAGGAGTGTTTATGTGCAATGGGATGGATATGGAATAATGGTCTATCATGCAAAAAGATAAATGCATGTTACTAAACTCAGTATGGGAGGCAGGGCTACTCAGATTTCTCAGGAATGGGGCAGGGAGGACCACTATAGGGTAATGCAAAACATGGTACGATTCCTTCAACATTTTCTGAGGGATTCATTACCCCTACCTCTAAACTCCACATATGGGAAGGTATTTACACTTCACTGCTTTAAAAGTTCACCAGCCATTACTGCCAAACAGGAATGAGAGATAGATTGGTTAAACTTCACCACATTATTTTGTATGTTTCAAAGTATGTCCTTGCAAGTGTGGCCACTCTGGAGATTGTTATGGTGTAATTTCTGAGGACTATCTACTTGCTCTTATCATGATGTTGCAATCAGGTGGCTGCATTTATACATGGAACCAGTGGAGGACAGGATATATTCCTGTCTGTGTAACTGACTTACTGGGCATCTGCTTTCCAAATAGTAAATAAATGACATGAAATGACTGAAGGCATCATTAACTCTTTTTAAAGGAACAGAAAACATGCTACATTTTTGTGTTTTCAAAAAAGAGTAGCATAAACATCTTTGAAGTAGAAAATCATAGATTAGTTTCCTGCTCCAATATAATCTAGAGCATGCATTCAATGAATCTGGAATGACCAACAACTAAGGACCCCAGTCCTGACGAAGGCCTCAGACAAACTAAAATCCCATACACAGCGGTTGAAGGAGTATTTTTTAAATTGACATGATAACAACATTCCACTGGATGTTTACTAAAAAACTGAAATCATTGTTCAAATCAACCTTTATTCCTTTACTGTTAGGGGGGCGATCAATTCTCTGTGAATGTAATTAGCCTTCCTTTAAGGCTCTTGTTGTGGATTTTCCTGCAGTGATCCTCAGGTCAAAACCGATGTATTTCCCTATATGTTTGGGATTACTTTGAATGAATTAATAGATATGCATGACTTCACATCATAGTAACAGGAGGATAGGCGAAAGTGACAAATATGTTAATCATGATCTAAATGGTTATTTTGATTTTTATGTCAATTTCTTTCAATTTGATCATAAGGCATTAGAAAAATATAAAATTACCTAAAAAGGAAATCAGTCTAACAAAGTACTAAGTTTTGCCAAAGTATATAAAGCATCGTTGTTGATTGATGGTTGACTAGAGGCACATGTGCCACATGTAGTTGTGCCTGCCAACCTTATGTAGGTGACTTATTTTACTTCTTGCTCTGAAATCTGCGTCTTGAGTGGATAGAATCCTGAACCATCTGTTGAAGAACAGGCAAATTTTTACTGCCTTCGTAAATTCCAGTTGGTCTTGTATGTTTTTTGATTTAATCAATTCTTTATTGAACTTTCAATACAAAATAAACATATACTGTTGAGGATACAGGCAGGGTGTTTAAGAAAATGAAACACAAATGTACAATAAGGAAAATAACAATAATAAATAGTTATGTTCTCCTACACTATTGTTTTTCCTATATATGCAAAGAAGAGACAATATTGTAGGAAATGGCTGGATAAACAAAGCAACAGAGGTGGGCCGTAAGATTTCCATCAAGCACCATTATACTACATAACTTCACACCATATAACTGGAACTCTTTAAGTATAGGAAATTTAAACAAGTAAATAGTATCTCAAGATAATCTGCCAGCTCTGATTGTCCCTGTAAAGGTGTATGATTGTCCTTATGACAAGGAGTGTATTACCAGAAGCCAAACAGTGACACAAGCTTCAAACATATTAGTTTTAGTTTTTGAGTGACTCTATATTTGGACTTTCTATGCCACCCTTCCTTTCCCTGTCTCATATAAAGGCCATCCATATGTACAAGAAGATATTTATTTGATCTCGTAGCCTATAGTTTATTTGCTCATAAAAGTCCATCTTATTTACTTCAGGCAGCCATTCTCCATGCATTGTTTTGCTGGAGGGATGCCATAGTCTAAGGAAGCAAACCAAATCTCTAACAGAATAAAGAGTCAATCTTAAAGGTGTCAAACAATATAGCCAGCCTGTCAGAAGAAACCAATGTGTGGACCCTTGCATTAGCAATTGTGTCTCGCATTGTCATTCAGTATACGAACAAATAAAGCAGTACTTTAATATATGAAGCAAGACATACCTGGGCTGTGTCCACCTCCACTAGTAGAGGACCTTAGGAGTCAAGACTCTGTTATTTAGACAGCAAGCAATACTTCAGTTGCACTAATATAGAAAGGATATGTTTCAGCTGAACTTCGTTCAGGCCTGAGTCTTAAATCTCTATGATTTGGGGCCAATCCTCTGTGATAATTGCATGGCCTAAAAACGTTTCCTTCAAATGTCGCAGCATTTCCTCTAGTGGTGTACAGGAGTGTCAGGTAATCAATGAAACTACTCTTCTGTGGTAACACCACTTTTGTTCATTATAAACTCCTGCGGAAAAGGGAAGGTCTAGTGGTACCTTATCTACTCTGCTCTTGAGACACTGCACAAGCTAAATATGTTTCCAAAACTGTGCCTTATCTACGTAGAATTCTGTCGGTAAACACTGAAACTGTTTGGGAGTGCCATCTGCAAACAATTGATCAAAGGTATGTAATCCTGCATCTCTGTATGTATCCCAATGGAAATTAGCACCTCTGATACACATAGCTGTATTTCACCAAATGGGTGTCTGCTTATGTAAAACCAGGCCATGTGTCAAACATTTATGGACAAATTTCCACATGAGTCCTGTGGATCAAATGACTTGCTTGGATGTCAACAGTGTAGGTATCCTGGCTGCATAAAGCATGGCTAGTGCCAGTGAACCACCCAGGATAGCTTATACTTCCACTGCCTAAAAAGGTGACTCCTGAGTATGTGGGAACAAACATACCAATAGTGATGAGTGTAAAGATGTGCAAGAGGACTCTTTAATCTTTACCTGCTAGAAATTTAGATGTGGCCAATCAGGGTCACAAAGTTCCACTCAAAAATAATTTGCTATCTCTATCTATTCTCCAAAGCTTTGAGTTTTGGATATACAGGGGTAACATATCATATATTTAAAGCTAGAGGCAACCAACATTTGAGCTATTTGTACTCTCCTTCCTTAGGTTAATTGTAATTGTTACCAATTGAAATACAATTGGCCAATAGTTTTGACTAGTGGATTAGGTCCTTTCACCAAGGGCTCTAGACCTCTATTGCTGAAGAAACATACATATTTAAGATGTTCTTACATCAGAGTGCCACCTCTCTTATGTACCCGAATTTCTACAGCCTGTAAAGAAGAATAGGCCATAATTACAATTAGCAGCATTTAGCATTGAGATTGCAGGTAAATTAAAGCAAGCAGCATAACCTCCACATAAAGCATAATACTCAAGGCATCTACCATTGTATGTTCTGGTTGTGGGGTATTATAATCATTGTGGGATAAGGCAATCACCATATCAGGGTCAGGGGAAGGATCAGGGAAACAGTAAATGACATAACATGCATCCTTGTTGTGTGACTTGGTTGATGATAGCAGTGTCAGGAAACCCATTAATAAACCTGAGCAGTAGTAGTTATACATAGCTATCTCAGTTTGGCAATGAAATAAATTGCTGCTCCCTCCAGGAGGCTCATTTATCTTGAGACATTTGTGGCACGTTTAATCCCTCAAATGGAAGAATCACATGCTTCTGATCTGTGTCGGTCTTTCTAGAATGTGTCGACAGTGTTTGACATCTCTTGTGGGAACAGCTGCAGAATCTCCTGTCTACCATAGTTTGCTGGCTTTGACATGGATGTCTCTCTTTGTTAAAGTTGAACTGACATCAGCCTTTCCTGCTTACTCTCCATGTTTAGAGTGATGCTAACAGGCACTGCCCAAAGGATGCTCAGCCTTACAGATATACAGGGAGTTATGGGCTAGTTTTGCTTTTTCCATTTATATACTATTGAGGTCAGTGGTATCTTCAGTCTAAGTATGAAAGTTCTGATGGAGATTTCCAGATTGGTCTATACCAACCTGTTTCATATTTCTAACATAAAAGAGTCCTGCAACATTTTCCCCCTAATAGATTCCTTCCCTGCTATCCATAGGAGTGTGCAGTGAGTGGCGAGAAGTAAGAGGAGCTGCACCTGTCATGGGTTCTTCTCTGCAGAGTGGCTGCAAGGGCTAAAGGGGGTCGGCAGATGGAGTATTAGTGGTAGAGCTCCAGGCATGTTTAGGTGACCCGACCAGGATTAGGTGCATATTGAGGCCTGGGTGAGCTCCCTCCCTGCACATTGTCAGTCTGAGCTCCCCATCTTCCCTATTCTTCTATGTCCTCTGTGTTCAACTCCTTCCTGCTTCTCCTGACCTTCGAGCCTTCAAGCTTTGCCTACTAAGTTGTCATTGCCCCATCATTCCAATTAACAGCCTTCTGTTAACAGACATCAGTCACCTGCCTTTTACATCCAAAACAGCCTCTCACCTATTGTGTGCTCATGCCCCCCTTCCTCCGTAGTAAGGCAATCACTCCACCGGAGGGGCAAGGCGGCACAACCTGAGAGAGTCCCAAGCCGCATACTACTTTAGAAGTGGCATAGGTGGCTCATGCTTGTGGGTGGAACTGCACACCCACCTGTTTTTAGGTGTGCCCATATACCCACGCTAGACAGCAACCAACAAGCAACCTTCAATGAAACAATCTTTCAACTTTTGTGACGTTAGCAATCTCCAGAATCCATACTACCAGCCACCTTAGTCACCCATAGCACTTCACTTCCGTAGACTGCCCGAAAACTGCCCCATCAGTTTGCATCAGTGCACACAAGCACATTCGAGGCTAAGATAGGAGCAACTGTGCAAGAGAAAGACCTTCCCAGTAAGCCACAGTAAGAATGAGGACACAAAGCTCTATGTCAGCCCAATTACAAGCACACCAACAATCTCATTAAACATCTAAAAGGCAAAAGGACAAGCTCCTTTGTCCCAGCAAAGGGGGGTCTAGAAATGCCCAAATAGCATTCAGTAGTGAAAAGAACCACAACCTAGACTCATTCAAGGGAGACCTCCTTCAGGATCGCAATGAGAACTACTATATCCTAGGCAAGTGCAGGAATTATGTTAGAGGATATTGGTGTTAGACACCAAGGCCAACACAAGCACATCAATGTATGCAATGCCTTCTGTAGATCATAAGAATCAAAGTTGGCCAAATGGCAGGGCCACTCGATGTGCCTAGAGCGAGTGTGAAATATTAAACCTGACTCCAAATTCAACAGCCACATTGACACCCCATAACCCTCATGGGCAATGGGTTCCTCATGAGGCCAAAAACAGTGCATCCTGCAAGGGACCATTTCCTGACACCACTCAAGCCTCAAGGTGGCTAAGCGAAGAGTCTATTGAGGAAACCCTCGGCCAGCCAATTGGCAGAGGGATACTTCTCAGCTCAAAGAAAATAATAGTGGAGAAAGGGAAGGCAACCACAAAAAAATGCAATAATGAGCCCCCTGGGGTGTTTGCTCATGTCACCATAAACAGAGAAACTAAGGCACCACCTCAACATCTCCAGTCATGCTCAACAGCTACACCTCCCCATCAATAAAAGGGAAGATAGGCAGAGGATACATGAAAGATGTGAAAGATAGAAGAGAAGGGGGTGAAGTGAAGTGAAAGTTGGCCTGTGGGGCTGAGAAAATCAAACTATGGCCAGTTGGCCCCCACAAGCCAGAGAAAGGGCCCAAGACTCTGCCCAAGTGGGGGGACTCAGCCACTGATCCAGTGCCACTGGGAGTCTGGTCCGGGTCACCGCCCATGCAGAGACCCTCACGGAGGTTCCACTCACAGAGGTCTTCTGCACAGGTCAACAAGGTGAAGGTGCTCATTGTCTTGAAGATGCTCAAGTTTTTCAAGCTCATGCTTCATCCAACAACAAGAGCTAGACCTGACCTCAGTCTAGGTGGAAGAGAGGCCTGCTATGTTGCTGCAAATAGAGGTGCTGGCAAATTTTTTAAAAAAATTAGGCACAATGGCTAACACAGTATTGCTGCATGCAGACAAATTAGAAGTGCAGATCTCCATCCTACAGACTATGGCCACCTTAATTATAAGAATCGACTGTAAACTGGATTGTCTAAATAATCTAATCGTCAGACCTCAGGACTCAGTACAAATGGAACTAAAGCAAGGTCTGTGTGTATGTGGGCCTCTATTAGAAAAGTTATCAACCCTCCCAGAAATGATGACCTCCCTGATTGAGGACCTGAAAAGAAAGCCACTGCCTCAGGTATCACAAACGCTCCACCCCAATGGCAAGGTTATCAAGCCCAAGGAACAGCAGGATCCCCAGGAAATGCACTAATCTCGCTAACTTAGTGGATGTGCCACTGGAAGCAAGAGGGGTGGCAAAAACACCAAGGGATCCTGACTCCCATGATCCATCAGTCAACCAGACTACCTTAGGCAGCGTCCAGCACCAGCAGGGCATAGATCAGAGGATCACAGCAATGCACCAATCACAAAATAGACCCCCAAATAGTGACCTCAATGCATGTGATGCAGCAGAAGCACCATTGCCAACAAGATTACAAGAAAAGATTGGAAATACTGAACAAATGTAATAGAAACAGAATATCTAACCTTCTGCATTGGCTACAGCTAGATAAACTAGCGCCCAAGGGAAAAAACAACCCACCAAATACAGAAGATAATGGGGACCGTAAACCCAGCTGAAAGGAAATAGATAGGAATGATGTGAAAGTCACAGTGAATGATGCTTCAACTCAGGAAACCGTGATAGAACTAGAGTTGTCATCACAAATTAATTCCACCACTCCTCACAATACATGCTATTCAAACAAATAATAACAGATCAGTAGCCCCAGACAAGTCCACAGTAGGGATGCAAGCAATGCCAAAGCCCACAGGATTGGACGGAGCAGTCAAAATACTAAGCCAGTCCAGGGCACAAGGAAAAAGAACATGGTGCCCCAACAGGAGAGACAGACAAATCCTTGGTACCAATACAACGATGCAGACCCCCAAAAGATCCATCCCAGAATACTAAGAGGCAAGAAAAACTGGAATGGAAATGCATGGAGTGCAACATCAGGAAGATCCCCAGCCCATAAAATGGTAAGGGAAACATGCACAGCAATAGACAGATTTATTAAACTGAAATAGATCTCAAAATTGTCCTCTATCCAGAATATGTTTCCAGAGGAGACATTGACCATGTGGCCTTCCTACCACCAGAGATCGGAGAGATAAATGAGCGTACTGAAAACATTTTCACCAGCACCACACCAGTGAATATCCTGAGAAAGAACAAGATGCAGCTTGAAAAATGGGGAATAATAGTGACAAATCCCACAGTGACTAAATACCCTGTCTTTCTTTTACAGTCAGAAGTAATCACCAACAAAGATATAGGCCATGAGTTGGAAGTACAAAATAGGCAAAGGTGTACCACTGACTCAGTACTAAGGGGCACCAAAAAGGGAAGCCGGTCCACCAAATTCTCAGACGGGTATCTAACAATAAAGGCAAGTAGAACAGGGGATGGCCACCACTGCACACCACAGCAAACAACACTCCTTAACTGGGCATGGCTACCAAATGTACTAAGCTCCTCATCCTGCAAACCAATGCAAACCAGATAATGAGGCCAGCCTGAAAATCAGCTTGTGGAACACAAGAGACCTAACTGACTCCAAATTAAAGAATGCTGTGACCAAAGAGCTGAGGAGGCATGGCATCATAACACTTCAAGAAATATGGGCCCTCCACTCATCTCCCTGACATGACTTCACAGCACATCAAGCTCCAGCAATGGCATCACAGGCAGAGGGGCATGCCTCCGGAGGCATGTAGAGTTACATGAAAAATTAGCTACAACAACAACTGTGCTTAGTTCAGGGAATGGTGTTTATGTCATCCTGAAGGTCTCCCTGGCAAACAGCGGGAGAGTGAGTCCCAGGCTCTCTCTTAACATAGGGTGTATTTACCTTCACCCTGCCAAGACAAGAAGAAAATCATCCTTAACATCATTGCTCTCAATACCGAGGAACCTAAAAACATCACACCTGGACAAAATATTGGTCATTATGGAAATTGTAATGCAAACTTAATGTGTACAGAACCGAACAACACTGACAGATCTTGATGATGAAATCTGGGCCATACTGCCAATCAAAATGTAATAGCAAAGGTGTGACAACCAGGGCAAAGCATTAGCTGCTTCCTTAAACCAGCCAGGCCTATGCATTCTAAATGGCAGATTTGCATCACACATCACAGCCGCCTACACACACCCATCCCGTTTTATGAGGGCAACCCTCGATTACTTATGGGTGTCTCTGCCCCACTTCCAGCATATAAGTACATTTGAAGTTGCCTTGACCTTGGACAGTGACCAATCCATCCTCAAATATAAAGCAGTGGTCCCACGACTTGTTCATCCCAAAGCAAATCCTAATAGATGGCAAAAATGAGCTCATCAATAAAATGAAATGGAATGTGGAGGACCAAGATGGGCAAGGAATATGTGTGGACCAGTTTTTAGATGCGATCTTGAAAGCAAAAACATCAACTCAAACCTCTGGAGGCTCCTGGTCACCCACCTAAAGGAGTTTGATGGAGTCCCAGCATAGCATGCTAATAGTGAGGGAGCAGGGAGGAGTAAAACCTAAGCAAGCTGCAACAATTGAACAGCCGACCTAAAACAACAACTGAACAAAGCTCTGAAAGTTCTCAGGTGTGATAAGCGGGAGAGCAAGTGGCTGCAACCCCAGGTTGCCATGATAAGACTAAAATATAGAGCATTTCTCTAAACTCAAAAAAGGGAAGAGAAAGCCAGAAGGTGGGCAGAATATCATGAGATGATAAAATCTTAGGACCAGAGGAAATTCTGGCTATGGATCAACAAAAGTTCAATTTTAAAACGTCAAGCAACAGCAGTCAATATCGCCCCTGCCGAATGGGAATCCCACATTAAAGGTTTATATGGAGATCATGCAGTAGATGGGAGTGAGATTGAGTCACCTTAATAGGACACCAATTTGCCAATGGCATTGTGAAGCCAGGTCCACACAGCTATGACATCACTAATCCCACGCCAGGTAGTGATGGCCATCAAAGCAATGCGTACTAGTGGGAGCCCCAAGCCCAAATGGCATCCCGGATGCGATGTAAAAATGGGCCTCAACTCAATGGGCCCTAGTAATGCCCCCCCATTCCAAGAATACATATTGTGGGCAACCATCCCAGAGTCATGGAGGGGCTCATTATTGGTTCCCTTGCACAAGAAAGGCTTCGGAACATACCCAGGGAATTACCACCTGATTGCACTCTTTGACACGCAAAGAAAGTTCTTTTTGTCTGCATTTTAACCAGGGAGCAAGGCAGCTCCCAAAAAGATTTATCAGAACTTGAGAACTGGTAGATGGGCCTGACGTGTTATCATATGGGGGCAGAGTGATGATGTTTAGGATCCCAAAGCAAGGAGAGCTAGAACCCTGTTTTCTAGATTAGGTAGTCCCTAGAGCCCCATCCCAAGTTTCCATTCCCCGATCTTGGAGGACCCACAGAGTATTGGATACTTGAAAGGGGGTCATATCGGCGATGGAGAAGTGAGTATCTATTCAGTTGAAAATTGCAGTAGTTCATGTTTGGTTTGCAGTGTTTGTGGATTTGAATGGTGTTGTTTAAGTGTGGTGAGTTGTAAAGAAGTTAAAGAGGTTATAGGATCCTATTTGGCCTAAGATCCAGGATAGTATTAGAAGGTGCAGAAGACACCATATTATAATTATGTGCTAATTCTGGTTGTGTTTGTCGGAAAAGCCATTGAGGGCACGGTTGAGACAGGGACTCATCTTTGTGTGAGTGTGAGAAGATTGGTATGGTGGATCTTAATGCACAGATTAAATCTATGCTAATCTGGATGCCACCGCACAGGTCGAGTGTCGCCCCACTGCTTTCGATTGAAGGTGTCATAAGGGGTTGCGTTTCGATTAGTGGTCATTGCGGAACAAGGGATTGTGGATATGACGTATTTGATTTGAAACAAAATTCTATTGTGGTTATTGACATTTGATTGGAGAAAAATGAAATGTTTTACAATTATGCAAGATCTGTTTAGAGGAGATGCGCATATAACTAGAAGAAAGGGACAAGAGGCACCTCCCAAAGATACCCCAGGTCATTTTATGGTGATTAACATAGGGCTCTATACATGAGTTTGGCTTTGTCAATGGCACAAGATCACAGAAAAAGAAGGTGCATTGAGGTTTCCACTAGATGGCACTTTCAATTTGAGAATTATTGTGAATCCGAGGAGGCTGTTGGATGGGATAAAACCGTCTCCTAGACCCGTACAATATGAAACACTTAATGCATGGAATGTGCCACTCAAGCCAGAGAGAGAGAGAGAGAAATATCAGGGCAGAGCCCGAAGGGTTGTGTGCATCTATACTGATGCTAGATGGATGCTGAACAGAAAAGGTGGAGAACTGACATGATAGTGGAAGCTAGATTGTATTCAACCCTAACGAATGAAGTAGTTGAGGGAGAGAATGACAATAAAAAGGATAAGAAACAGAAAGAGGGAAAACAAAAGAAACCAGATGACATGTGAAGTCAGTGACAGTGATTCTGGAGATAGTCTTTTGGATGTGTTGTTGTTCGAAAGTCCACCCGCATATAATCAAGCTAGGAAAGAGGATGGAAATGATACTGGTGGTAATGGAATGATTGTGTTTGACTCCTAGCCCTGTGGGAGCCACTTCAACTAATATAGATTATGAGCCTTAGATGCAACATTCAGGAATTTGTGCTCCAGTTGATCTTACTACCAATACTGTTGATGTTCTTACTATCCCAGTTATTATTTGTTCTGTGTGTAGGAAGCTGGCCCTCTCTGTAGTGTACAAAACCAGGCGCACTGTGTAGAAGGTCCGGGCAACCCCACATCGGTTTACAGAGGTAAAAACCAGACCACCTAATGCTCTAATTTTTATGGAAGCTTGTATTTAGTGGGTGTTTAGGGGAGTATCTAGTAGCGACCACTTCCTGTGGGCAGAAGTCACTTCCCTACACCTGATTGGCTATTTTCCTTCTATGCAAGATGGAGGAAAATGAAATGAAGGAGTCACCTGGCATGTAACATCTTATGGGTGGTATAAGCTGGAGATGACCACTCCTGTCCTTTATGTGGTTTCCTGCTGTTGCTCTTGCCAAAAGTGGTGGTTTGCAATGGGGACAGCCATCTGCTGCTAGCAGCAGGCTTGAGAGTCGAGTTTCAAAGGCGCTAAGCCCTTTGAAGCTGGCTAGCAATGCAGTTCACATTCCTGATGACAGAGGTGTAACACCTCCACCTAGGAAGGGCTTTGTTCTTGGACCCAGAGAGCAGGAGCTCTCACCACAGGGTTCCAGAATCTTGTTTGCTGGAGGCAGGCTGGTTGTGACTGGCCAGCAATCATGCCAGGGTAGTTAGCTTTTACAGAGGGCACCACTAAGGTAACCCTTAGGTACATTTAGCAATAAATCCAATAGTGGTACCTGCCTGGATATATCATTCTGAGTTGTTTGATACCAAACAACCCAGGGTTTGGAGTAGTTATTATGTGGCTGTGAAACTCAAACTGACCAGTGTCCAGTACATACATGTACAATGTTTTCTCTGTTCACTTAATATGTCCCAGGTTTTGGCAAGGACACAGGAGGGGTATTTTGCTCATGCATCTATGCCCACACATATAGTACAGTGCACCCTGTTTTAGGCTGACCTATCTATAGTGCATGCAGTGTATAGTGGACAGGACACACAGGCTGGATGCCATGTTGAGTTTGCATTTTAGGATTGCACTAGGACACTCAGCCTGCAATGGCAGTGCAGGGTACATCTGGATACATGCCCTAAAGGGTGGCACAATCTGTGCTGCTACCCTCAGAGGCCTACCCTTAGTACCTCATGCCCTAGGTACCTAAGTACCATTTACTAGGGACTTATAGTGGGAGATAAAGATGTTGCCAATTATGCCAATGCAGTTTTGGAGAAGGTGATCTGGCCTAGGGAACCTGGACACTAACAACTTTAAGACCGCATCAAATACCAGGAAAAAAGTGGGGGCTAACCATGACAAAAGAGGCCTTTTATCAAACTGTGGCTCCTGTATATAAACCTGAAAAATGACTTATAATTTAGATATAAAATACAGTTGGTGGGCAAAGCAGAGTTCCAGCAATTCCTGATACAAGAGAATTTGTTTCTTTAGTTCCGACACATACAAGTACTCCTTGTGTGGCAAGTGCAAATTTGACTTTGAATAGCTTTGGATGTACTTCTATAGGTATTTACTAGAAAATGGACCAGAAACTATTAGAACCCCTATGTGGAAACAACTTTCACATTTCAGTAGGTATAACCTGGGAAATAAGAATGTGTCAATTGTTCCTGAGGTGATACAAACATTTAGGGCCATATTTATACTTTTTGACGCAAAACTGCGCTAACGCAGTTTTGCGTCAAAAAAATTAGCGCCGGCTAACGCCATTCTGACGCGCCATGCGGGCGCCGTATTTATTCAATGACGTTAGCCGGCATTAGCCGCTGGCGCTGTCTGGTGTGCGTGAAAAAAAACGAGGTACACCAGGCAGCGCCGGCGTAGGGGGATATGGAGCTTGGGCACCAAAAAATGGGGCAAGTCAGGCTGAGGCAAATTTTTCGCCTCAACCCGATTTGCGCCATTTTTTTCTACTCCCAACCCCCATAGAAATGACTCCTGTCTTAGCAAAGACAGGAGTCATGCCCCCTTGCCCAATGGCCATGCCCAGGGGACTTCTGTCCCCTGGGCATGGTCATTGGGCATAGTGGCATGTAGGGGGGCACAAATCAGGCCCCCCTATGCCACAAAAAAATAAAAAATAAAAACACTTACCTGAACTTACCTTAATGTCCCTGGGATGGGTCCCTCCATCCTTAGGCGTCCTCCTGGGGTGGACAAGGGTGACATGGGGGATCCCTGGGGGCATGGGAGGGCACCTCTGGGCTCCTTCCGAGCCCTGACCAGGTGCTAAAAAACGGTGCAAAAGCGGCCGTACGTCATTTTTTTTGACCCACCCACTCCCGGCCGTGAATTTTGCCTGGGAGTGTAAATACGGCGCACATGCCTCGGAGTAAATTTTTTAGACGGGAACGCCTACCTTGCATATCATTAACGCAAAGTAGGTGTCCACGCTAAAAAATGACGCAAACTCCATGTACTTTGGCGCTAGACGCGTCTAACGCCAAAGTATAAATATGGAGTTAGTTTTGCGTTGGAATTGCGTCAAAAAAAATGACGCAATTCCGGCGCAAACAGAGTATAAATATGCCCCTGCATGCCATGGAAATAGAGTGAATGTGTGAAGGCTTATTATGAGGGTATCCCTTTGGTGGAAAGTGTGAGTACAGAATTGAGTCAGGGAATCACCAATAGAGAATCTGGTGGATGTGATGAAACATAAATTAGAATCGGATGAGATGAGGTGATTAATGGGACTCTTGCATTTGATCGCCTAGACACTTATCATGAGAATGAACTTGTGTTGTGTAAGGACATTACCAACCATACAGGTCAATTTCATTACAAACTAGAGGGGTTAGCCCAAATGAGGTAGACTTGAATAAGACCAAAGCTTTATAGAGGAGTTATTGAGTGTGTTTTATTGAAAAAGACATAATTGACATGAGAATTACAGGAATTAAACCTCAAATTAGAGAATTAATTTAAAACATTCACAAAAGGAATGAAATGGATAAGTGGCAAGCTGAATGGATGAAATAGAAATATTTAAAGAAGCCCAAGGAGAACCACCTCCTTCAGTAAGAGAGGGGGGTATGGCAAATTTCCCATTGAGAGAGGTACCTGGTGGAGGTCATGTACATGTGCCTTGGTACAGAAATGATCTGGCATCATTTACTAATGATTTCCCAAAGTTGAAAGAGAAGCCAGTGGAATGGTACAAACAAGTTGAGAGGTTTGTGAAAATATCGCAGGTGTTGTGGGTTGACTTGAATACATTGTTTGACATTGTGGTTCCAAGTGATTTTTGGGCAGAGTGTAAGTTATCTGTTCAGAGGCTGGAAACGGAGCCACCAACAAGTGCAGTGATGAAAAGTTCCTCACCATTGGTGATGAAAAAGTAGCAACAGGTCATGAAATTTGTAAGTGCTACCTCAGGATATAGATTGGGTTCAGATTGACCGGACGACTAAAGAACCAAAAGAAACAATTCATGCTTACGATGAGAGATTGTTGCAAGCATCGAAGCAGTAAAGTGGGAATGTAGATTCTTGAAACCAAAGACATGGGACATTTGAGTTAGGTTTTATGACAGGATTGAGGCCTCAGATTAGCATGCTGATTCAGCAGCATTTGCTTTGTTGGCAGAATATGTCAGTTGATGAGATTTTGAGATATGCCGAATACTTCAGCAATGAGTTTGAAAGGAAGCAGAAGAAGTTACAGGAGAAATTAATGGTTGCATAGATGGAAGCAGCACAGAGAACTCCAGATTAAGACATTTGTAATGAATGTTGGTGCTATGCAAGGTGTGTATCAGCAAGGACCAAGTCCAATGCAGGGTAGAGGTCAAGGAGTCCCTATTGATCCTAGTACTGGAATGGATGTCAGTAGCCTAAAAAAGACAAACCCTTGTCACATCTATAACAAGTTGGGAAATTCAAAATGGGAATGTCTTCTTAACCTGGCAACTCAGCTCCAAAATTCAGGATGTGTGACATCTCAGAATACTAACCCTACACAAATGCAGAATTTGCTGAGAGACACAAAATTTTAATGTAGCCGAAGCACCAGTGATGTAAGTCCGACAACCTTCGATGCCACAGCAGAATGCTCCTGGTCCTAGGCTAAATTCAAATCAGGTTCCAAATATGAACACAAAGGTGGTTCATGACAATAATCCTTTGCTACAATTTCCCATGTTGAAGACACATTAGAGTTATTGCTCCAATCAGTAAGCCTGACGGTGCCTGAAAGGGTAGGAAAACTGCTTACCTGGAACAGGCTTAGAGATAGACAAGAGTGGTTCATTCGTAGATGGGTAAGTGAGTGGCCACAGTGTGACATTTTTGGTTGACACTGGTACTACCCGTTCTACCCTGAGAACAGTGCAAAACCTACCCCTCTCTCCAAAAATAGAGTGCTAGGAGTAGCAATAAACAAATGTGTTGTGTGTTATCCCAGCCTGGTAATGATCCCAGCCTGGTGAACTTTTAGGAAAGAAACTTACTCTGTAAACTGAACTGCATCATCTATGGTATGCCAGTAGGCATAGAGATGCAGACTCATGATGAGGATGTCACTTTTAAATTGCCAAATGATGGTTCTGAATGTACATTGTTTATTCTACTCACTGTTGATTATTTACCCCAGATTTGAAAGACACAGTTAAATCCAAAGTGTGGTATTTTGCAGGAAATGTTATCAGACAGATTAAAGGTGTTGAGTCTGTCCAAATAACAGTCAAGCCAAATGCTGAGTACTGTACAATATAATTTGACACTTGAGGCGATTGCTGTGATAACTCCAGTAACTGAGTCTATAATTTAGCGGGGAATCCTGAAAGAAATATTGGGCAATCTTTGCAATTCTCCTATTATGGAAGCAGAATGGGAAGTAAAGGATTTTACAGGACCTGCAAAAGGTGAACAACATTATTATTCCTTGTTCTCCCGTCGTACCTAATTCAGCTTTGATATTGTTTCAGATTCCACATGGAGCTGAGTGATTCACTGTCACTGATTTGGGTCAAGCCTTTTTCTCAATACGTTCGCACGAGGACAGCCAGTTCCTCTTTGCATTTTGGTTCGGAATCATATTATGGCATGGTGCCAAGTCCCACAAGGGTATACTGAGAGCACTTCTATTTTCAAACAGATTCTTTAAAAAAATCTGGAGTCCAGGGTTATGCCTTTTAATTCAGTTCTGATACAAAATATTGATGACCTTCTGGTGGCGTCAAACACTGAAGAAGCTTGCAGACAGGATACAATTGCATTGTTGAACCACCTGTCTGAGAATGAACATAAAGTATCCCCAGGAAAATTGCAGTACTGTCATAAAGAGGTTCAATATCTTGGACATCACATTAAGAAAGGAGCGAGGAAAGTGTCACAATAGAGAATTCCATCCATTTTAAAAATGAGTCTGCCAACCAAACAGAGAGAAGTCAGGATATTATTGAGAATGGTGGGCTACTGTTGCCAGGAGGCATCCAACTTTTCCTTAGTGGCTAAGCCTTGACAGCGTTTGACACAGAAGCATGTGTCTGATCCGGTACCCTGAGATAACAGTTGTCTGATTGGCATCCTACAGCTGAAAGAAAGTCTCTGTCATGTCCCAGCGCTGGGAATGCCAGATAATAATAAATCATTTACACTTTCTGCAGGGAGGGCTGCACTCTCCCAGTGCTTAAACACACCCTTGGAAATGATAAAAGGCCTCTGGCCTACCTCTCAGCTACACTGGAGCTTCTGCTCTGCCCAGCTGTCTTAAAGCAGTAGCAGCAGTCAGTGTCAGCATAGAGACATGTGAGAATATAGTTCTGGGTCACCCATTGACTATGTATGTTCCCCATTCAGTTGAATTGTTTTTGACAAGGACTAGAACCCAGCACCGGACAAGTAGTCACCTTACTAAATATGAGCAAGCTATACTTGCTGTAGAAAATGTGACTGTCAAGAGCTGCAATGTTCTAAATCCTTTTACATTGTTGCCAGTGCCTAATCATGAAACTAAGGATGAATGTGAAGTTGACCATGATTGTCTTAATGTTGCTGAATTATGCACCAAGCTGAGACCAGACATGCAAGATGAGCCACTACCTGAATCTTACTTTGTGCAATATGTTCATGGTTCATGTTTACGAGACAATGGAGGAAGTCTGAGAACAGCTTATGCTGTCTGCACCATTTTGGGAATTGTTGAAGCTTCCTGACTGCATTGATTGCTGTTACTAGGGCACGCTGAGTTTCAGACCAGCTGAAAGTGACAATCTTTACCACTAGTGAGTATGGTCTTGGTGTTGTTTATGACTTCAGATAACTGTGGTCCCAGAGGGTATTTATGATGTCTCCTTGATCACCAATCTGGAAAAGGCGAACAAGTGAGAAAACTCCTTGATGCATTTTAGTTACCTGAACAAGTTGCAGTAGCCAAGTGCCCAACATATCATACAGGGTGAGGTCATGTGACCTAAGGAAATAATTATGCTGAAAAGGTTGCAAAGTACTGTACTCACAATGTCTGTACCTTTAAAGGAGAGTACACCAATAAAGAAATGGATGAGACTAACTACAACCTTTTGTTGACTATAGCCGGCACTTGGGAAGAGGTAAAAAGACTTCAAGAGGAAGTGTCAGAGGAAAAACAGCAGAGTAGAGTAAGGGCAGGTTGTATCAAGACAGATTATGACATTTGCATTTCAATGGATGGAAGGCCATAATTGCGAAATAGTTTGTTAGTTCTAAATGCTAGGCATTTTCATAGTCCAGCCCATGTTGATTGAGATAACATGGTGAGATTGTTTTGGCAAACATGGTTTAATCCCAAATTTAGATTGCTGGCTGAAGCATTGTATCAAAGATGCATTGTGCATCAACAGAACAATGTTGTAAAAAGAACTGCAATTACACTGAGCCTCATAGGGAGATCAGGGGGGCTCTTAAACAGAATGCAGTTGGATTTTATCAAGATGCCTGTGTGCAATGGTCTGAGGTATGCCCTGGTGATTTTGTGCATCTTCTCACATTAGATCCAAGCTTACCGAACCAGAAAGAATTATAGTCTCACTGTAGATAAACTGCTGTTTAGGGAACTTATACCTAGGTTTGGCTTCCCTACTTCTCTAGAATCAGATTTCAGGACTCATTTTAATAGGAAGGTCCTGAGATTGTGGTGCGCAGCCTTGCTAGTGGAACAGAGATTGCACTGCAGTTATAGACCTGATGCTTGGGGTCCTGTTGAGCAAGTGAATTGGACAATTAAATCCAGACTGGCAAAACAGTGTGTTTCGCCATCTTTGAAATGACCTGATGCTTTGCCTCTTGTGTTGATGAGTCTTTGTAGTATACCTGATCGAAAGACTGGACTGTCTTCCCACGAGATCATCATCGGACTATCAATGAGATTGCCAGCGATTCCTGGAAATGCACTTGTGAACATTACAGATTATATGGTCCTTGACTACTGTAAAGGGATAGCTGACATGGTGTGCTCTGTATCTCATCAGGTTGAAGGAGCTACAGTCTCTCTGCATCAGGAGCAATGCCTTGACCTTAGTCCTGGCAACTGGGTCTTGGTGAAAAAGCACTTAAGGAAGACGTGCTTTGAACCCAGTTGGTGTGTGCCATACCAAGTTATCCTGGTCACAACGATGGCTGTGAAGTGTTGAGGTCTGCCAAACTGGATTCATGCTTCCCATACTCACAGAGTTGAATGTCCCCCTGATGCAACAGCACCTGTTCCAGAAGTGCCAGTGGTGACAGAGAAACGACAGGCGCAGGTTATTGAAGTTGTCGGGGGTCAAACAGAACCTAAAACACCACTTGATCGATCTGATGGAGGTCTTCAGCAAAGCACAGTAAAAGCTGAAGCAACTGAATCCTGTCCTGTGATGGTGAACAAGTCAAATTCAGACTCAGACCCTGATGACGGACCTAGTGCTGGAAGAAAGCGAGTGGAAGCTGGAGACCGATCCCCCAGAAGACAAGAAAGAGAGAAAGTGAGTTTGCCTATTTCATTTTGGATGTGGAACTCTACATATATTAGAGACTTTGCATACCTAGGCCAAGTATAAAATGAAAAGAGGGTTATCCTTTTAGAAGAACATAGATTAGGGCTAAGGAAGTTCCACAAAGATTTGTATATACTTTTGTTAATCGTCAATCGAACTTTGTTTGTCGCTTTGCTCAAGTGGAACTGATGGAGAAATACTCTGCTGCTACTGCAATTTCATTGTAAAATAGATCTAGGTTTAGACAAATAATGGAAGCAAACTAGAAAAGCAGGCATAGATACATAATAGGTGCAGTATTGCTTGTTTCTCTTATAGTATTAGTAGTGCTGCTTTTAGGAGCATTCTCCCCTATACTTTCTGTACAGAAAGAGTTACCTCCTAGTGTTTCCCCACAAACATTAAGCACTAGAGATAATGACATTTATAGATTAGATGAAAAGGATTTACATATGGATGATTCAGGAGGAGATTACTCTGCAAATGTATATTTTAGTTTGCTTTATGAGTATATCAAGAGAATCAATGAAAGGGACTGCTAAGTGTGTATGCAACTACCTGCTTCTGGGTCAGAAAGCATCAAATACCATCAAATTCCGTTGACTTGTGGAATTTCTTGCTGTCTTTTGTTGAGCATAGTTTACAACATGGGAAGTTTCTAGAATTATTTTTAAAACTATGATTTAGTACTTCCAGAGGTTCCTTTATATAAAGACCTAAATCAGAATCCTTAATATTTTGCATAACTAAAGCCTGTAGACACTGCATATGCACAGAGACACAATTTAATGTATTCAATGACAGATATAGAGAATAAATTCCTGAACTTAGTGGAAGATAAAAGAAGGGAATTAGAGTTGAAATCCAAGGCAGACAAACATCTCAAAGCACAACACAGGTGGAATAAAGAGGAGAATGAACATCAAGTGAAGGGAAATGTACCTGCTTTAACTTTAGATTGGCAACATAAAGGAAAGCTGTGTGTACACATTGATCAGTTATACAGACCCACTGTTCATAGGGAAGACTGATTGTGAGCATGATTTTGACATCAGAGGAAACAGTGATTTCTTTGTTGGTGGAAAAGATCCTACAATTCCTGGAGTGTACCTCATTTGTGGACAGTATACTTATTTCAAACTTCCCAAGGGATTTCATGGTACATGTCATCTTGGAATAGTGTTTCTGAAGATTGATTATGTGGAACATTTTAAGAGTCCTGTGTGGAATACCAAACCTAGAACTAGAAGAGGTGGTAATGCTGCAGATGTAGTGGAAGACAACTTTGGTGCACTGATTCCATCTGTAGGTGTGCTTCTGAATGACCTGAACATTAGAAAGCTGTCTACAACTGTGGATAAGTTGTCTACAAGCACAGTGAATTCCTTATTGGTTGTGCACACAGAGATGGTAGCGTTAAGGTCTAAAGTTTTGAAGAACAAACTTGCGTTAGACCTTTTGCTTACAAAAGAGAGCTGAGTCTGTCAGATGCTGAAAGTTCAACAATGATGTACTTACATCCCAGACAAGAATAAGGACTTGGGAAGGTAAACTCAAAACATTTCTGGGTTGATTAAGGATTTGGAAGCAACAGGTGCATGGGATTAAAATGGAAATTGGTTCTCTGCTATAGACAAATGGTTTGGATACTTAGGAAATGGAATTGTAGTTTTCTATTTTTAAGCCGTTGCTGGTTATTGGCTTATGTGCAATAGTTCTGATGGTGGAATATATAGTTTTTCAGAGAATGAAGGTTGAAAAGTCAAATAAGAGGAAGAGAGCAGCTCTTGAGTTAGAAGATAGTCAGTGTAAATATTATGATATGAAATGTCTGAAAGTGTCTAGACGAATGTAGAAGAACACCACAAGGTTCTATAGAGTCTCATTTGCGAAAGGAGTATGTTTGTGAGGAATTAATATGTCATCAGAGGGGGGTTAAAGAACATAACATGACTGTGCCATTATGTCCTTCAGAATTGACATGAAGATGTAATCAATGACATATATAACGTGTTCAAATGTGTTCATGTAAAATTGGTGCACTGAAAAATCCTATAACTAAAGTGCACTAATAAGTAAAAATTTTGAAAAGCAGTATATTTGTTCTGTAATGACATTTATTGATTGAAAAAATATACATGCATGTATTTCATAGTTATCCTTCATTTATTGGCTTATGAGAAATACACGTATAATCGGATTCAAATATGCATTGAGTTCTGTGTTAAGTTGGATGGAGTTAAGGCCTGAAATATTTTTCTGTGTTTAACCTTCAACATGCTCTCCTTTCATATTTATTATTTGGAGGTGTATCTGCACAAATCTCCAGTAAATAAAGAACGTAGTGTTAGTCTTAGATAAGGGGGGTATTATTATAATTCACATAAGCTAAAAACGACGGACAAGTATTATGACTGCTAGGAAGGAATCCAGTATAGACGATCAAAAACCATATTAAATGCATACCATGAACCCCCAATCCAAAGCACAACTCTTATCCTTCCAACTCAAGAACACCTTATCCTCTCCCCCACCACTAAATTCCCAACAAAAGAGATTTTCATTTGCGGTACAAGCAAGTAAATAGAACAATGGGCAAGACAAGTAGAGATATCGATGTGAAATATTTAAGATTCCCATTCACATGCCAGGATTCAGACTATTTGAAGGACAGAATGCACAGTTAAAAAAAAAAAAAAATCACATGCTTAAGGATGAAATCTTTCTACAGCACCTAACATTTTTAACCTTAGCATACATTTCTTAATGGTACTAAAAGCATAGATTTCATCCAGGTAACTGCGTGACAGATTATACAACAGAAGGCACTGAATGGAGGCCAGTGTCACAAAAAATTTGAGAGAAAAAAAACAAATTATTTTGTTTTTTTTAAGGTGATTCATTACAATAATACAACTAGCATTTTCACACATATGCCCCGATTATATTAGTTCTGCTCCAGCTGTAGCTGCATCACAAGTAAACCAGCAGTATGCTTCTATAACTAACGTTGGGTCTTATTGCGGGGTGGGAGGAATTTCTTTTAACTGAAAATAAGCAGCACTCATCAACCAGGATTCTATTCACCTCCTTCACCGCCTAAATTAAACAAAATCTTAGTGCTCAATGCACATCAGCATAACGGAAATAAGGATGTCAAGCACCTGAGCAGAGCACAGAGGTGTGCGATCCCTTCCACCTGATCTCTGAGTCACTGCACCAAGAAGAGTTCAAAGCAGCAGCACTGAGCATGAAACACTTATCAAATCAAATGAACTTTTGCAGCTTAACCCACTAGGGTGTGCCTGCTTGCATCACATACTCTTTTAAGGAACTGGTGTAAGAAGGATAAAGAGCAAATCAATCTAAATGAGTAAAGAATCCCAATGAGCGAAGTTTGAGCATTCAGAAGGCAGCCTCAATAATTATGCGCTGTAAGCCATATCAGGTCACTGTGCTTTTAGCTCCACCACAGACCATCCACTTTTCATAAAAGCTAGGAAACAAGCTGCCTAAGAAACATACAATTGAAAGTATCTGATGCTTGTAAGTAGAGACCCACAATATGGCCTGAGAAATTTTGCTATGTAAAACCATGATTTTTTCATTAGAAATCCTTCTTTGTCCCTGCAAACATAAAACGGCTTTATGATTATCTCAAATCTTGGAGCAATGGCAAAATTCAAATTAAGTGCTACATTCACCCTACTTATCGAGCAAATAGTTTGACAAACTTGTACCTATGTATTTTGTAGCAGGCACTAGTTGTAGGGTAACTCTTGAAATGGTTAGCAGTTAATCAGCACTGCTTATTAGGGGGGTATATGAAGATGGGTTGCCAAGTACAAGGAGTGTTTACAAGGAGCCATGAAGAAGAACTCTACTCCAGATTTCTGGACACGGGAGGGATCCAAGGTCATCCTGATGCTTGGTTAGAGAGATGAAAGACTAATGGGAGTTGGAAATTTAAAATGTGCACAGAAAGTGGAAGGTTACCGGTGATGATGTCAGCTATTGAAAGTTCTGAAGAGATTAAAATGGTGTTTAGTTAGTTAAAGAGGCAGATTAATTTTATTCTTTGACTAGAGCGGACCCTAAGAGATCTAGAGAGATGCAGACCTCTCCTCCCTGGCATTATTCTACATACAATTATCTTATGCAGAAAATGTACTGATGTTTCTGTGATGTTGAAACTTTTGATTAATTGCTATTTTCGTTATTTTGAGAATTATTAGGTTTCCCTTAGCTTTAATAGACTAGTTGGATTATTTAGCTTCCATGGTTAGGCAGGAAAATCAAGGCTTGGACTTGGAACATCAGGTGTTGTTTTTGAAATTTTGTATTGCAGCAACAGAACTTTTGGTATGCTTCATGCTTGTGTGATGTAATCTAATTCAACACTTTAATTCACCTTTGGTGATTCTTTACTTGTATAGCATATTTCTGAGACTCATTTATGTAAGTCTGGCTTTGATTTTGCAATAAATCTTTTGAACTTGAATTCCACCTCTGTGATTCAATGTGTGGCCAAATGGGTTATTCTGTAAATTGATTGAAATGTATTAATGTGTCTCTCCTTCCCCTCAGAACTCCTAAAAAGATTCAACAGAACTAGAAAATCAGCAGATGGGCCAGACGTGTTATTAGGACCTATCACCATCACTGATCATGACTTGGAAATTGACATCCTGCGACTTAGACACCAATGCAAACTGATTGACCTAAGTGGCCCCTACTGCCTCAGAAAAGAGAAACTGTCTTTTAGATTTTGCTGTCAACTTCCTGCCTATAGGGGCTCTGTGGTGGTCTCAATTCAAATGTAAGCACAGGTTGCTGTAGAGGGAACACTAGCAAGAGGTCGCTGCTTATTTCGAGATTACTGCAATAAAGTATGCACACTGCTCAATAATCACACTAAGACAAAAGTGTACATACACACCCCCACACACACACTTGCAATGGGAGGTTTCGCCAATGGTACATTTTTTCTAAGTAATAATGGTCAACTGGGGTGCCAATCTTTGAGGTTTTACTTGAATGAAGGGTATATCAGTGCCACAGACTGCACTGCAGGCTGCGGGGAATGCAGAGAGCATTGAAGGAGAAGCATGTGACTGTCAGTGAAATGTTAATGGGGATGGAGTGACATAGTCACTTAAGCATTGGTCACGTAGTTATCTGTGTGCTGCATTT
This sequence comes from Pleurodeles waltl, assembly GCF_031143425.1. Classification (NCBI taxonomy): domain Eukaryota; kingdom Metazoa; phylum Chordata; class Amphibia; order Caudata; family Salamandridae; genus Pleurodeles; species Pleurodeles waltl. The sequence goes on along the minus strand of NC_090444.1, from coordinate 1,236,302,947 downwards.
CGGATCCCTAGCAGTTATCAGACTAGGATGAGTTAGCACATATCCAGCATCCATTTTCATAGCGATGGCATGGAAGGATCGGGCTGATGGCAGCAAAGAGCAGCTGTGGGAAAACTGATTAGAGAAAAATGCACTGCACAGTCTCATGTTGTTAAAGATGCTTATTCTGATTTGGTTCATTTGATGGACAAGGAACAGGCTGGAGTCTATAAGCACTCACAGCTTTCTTATTTCTGTACATGGTGAGGAGAAGGATTGGGTTCCTGTGCCCAGACTGTCATGGGGTAGCATCACGGAAAAGAACAAAGAATAACCCCACCTTTGAAAACTCAATTAGATTTATAGCAACTTACAGAAAAGAGGATAGTGCAAAATGCAATATATTGAGTAAACATTGATAACTCTTGAAAAATTATCCTATTAGAGGTAGTGAAATCCCTAGGGCACCCGAGTTGACATTCACAAAAGCATAGTCCATGAGAGACTTATTGGTGGGAAATATTATGAGTGTAAAGCAAAAACAAACTTGCTCTCAAAGGTACAAGGCGTTACAAAATGTATTACGTATAAAGCATGAATACTTCCGATGAATCAAAATACATTTCACATGTCTTTCTCTAAAAATTGTAAACCTATAACTGCAAGTGTGATTACGTAGTATATATCTAAAATTGTCCATGTCCTTAGAGCTATGTGGGAACTGTAGTCTTACTAATGCAGAAAAGAATATTGAAGCATATAAGGACTATTCACAGTAGGCACTTGTTATTCAGTTGTACAAGACCTCCTTGCAGCTTACAAATAAGATCACAATGTACTCACTTGTTTTGGAACTGACTCTGTCCCGTGGAATTTAGGGGGTGAAGACAGAGAAATAACACTAAAATGCTTAGAATCCAGGTAAGGCTACTGCAGTTACATTTGGCCCTAATTATTTCCCCCAAGGAGATGCTCCATTTAAGGTTCTGTAGATGACTGCTGTTAGCATGTAAGATGCTGTTTTCAGCAGTGCTCTTCCAAAACAAAATAGTCTCAATCTTACCCTTCACTATTTTAACATGAACATCAAGAAAATCCATCCGAGTGGGATGTATCCCATAGATAATTTGTTTATAATATGGAATGGGCAGAGACAGGAGTTAGAAGAATTTCTGAGGTGGTAATGTATTAAACTTGAGATTTACTCCCAGAATACACCCCAACCTGCAATCCAGGTGAATTAAGGATATTCTGATGCACAGTTACATGGGCACACAGAAGAAAGTTGGTTGGCTACATGAACAACAAGGTGTTTTCAAATGTGGGAAATGTAAGACATGTAGGAGCAGCAAAAATTGGAAGTCCTACAGATTACCCACGGGACAAACAATGAAAATAAGCAAGTTCATTACCTGTAACAGAGACTTCTGTGTCTACCTGCTCCCCTGTTCATGTGGTCTGCAGTATGAAGGTAATACAGTTTTCCCTGTCAAAAAACAAGTTCAGGAACATTTGAAGACCATCAAGAATGGTGATCAAAATTATCCTGTTGCTAGACATTGGAATCTTTTTCATCAAGGGATCCTTGACTCTTTGTAATTTTTTGGTATTGACAGGGTAATCCAGAACCCCAGAGGTGGTGACAGGGAGAAAAGTCTCAGGACATTAGAATAAGAGTATATTATTAGTCTCAACACCAAATGCCCTGGGGGCCTCAACTTGAATGAAGAGCTTAATGTTCACCTAGGATAAATTTGGAATGGATAGTGGTTTGAGCGGGTTATTGGGTGGCCTTTTTCTTGTTTTGTAACATAATTTTTTAAGACATTTATAGAGAATGTAATATTTTGCCTCATTGTTTATAATAACTCCATTGCACAGTGATTTCGACTAGTTTTCTTTTTTCAAAAAAGGGGGGTCTCAAAGTGCCAAAGGGTCTTTAGACAGAACTACAGCCCGAACTGCTGAATGGAATTACATCAAATTTGACAGGAAGCTATATAGTTTGGTGCACTGATCGTGCTTTTTATTTTTTGGAATAAATCCGTTTAGTAGGTTCGGAGTTATTTAAGGAAAAATAAATATAGATATCTGGGTGGATCCTAAGCACTGATCTCATAGTGCTAGCGCAGGTGTTTTAATAAAAATTATTAATGAGTGTTCTTGTACTATGAGTAATGGAGTTGTGTAGAAAATTTAATAACGTAGAAAACATATTTGAAAATGTGATCACAATGAGTGGCCGTCAATATCCATGAAGAATACTTATTAATGGTTTAATAATATGAAATGTTGAGTATATGTTAGATTGATGTAGTAATCTGTCATATTAAGGGTTATGCATTATGTATTAGCTTTATTAATTGTAGACCTTAACTTAGTGAAGGTCTTGTCCTAGTTGCACGGCCTCATGTTGTGCTGTATTTCTTAACATTTAATAAAATGGCTGTTCAGAGAATAAACTGAGATTTTCCACTGTACTGTCTAAATGTGCTCATAGCTAAAAGTCTTTCTCATGAGAACCGATTGCTAGAAGATGCTTTTCTTACTAAATGTAACGTTATGAGTGTAATATGTGTAAAACTGACTTTCTCAGGAGGAGAACAATGAAGACACTAACTGGAGTATAAGCTACAACAATATTGTTACCTGACAAACTGGATGATGAGGATGTTGCAAGAGAAGCCAATCAGAGACACGTGAACAGAGTAGTGGTAGAATTAATAGATTTGAAGTTTTAGTTGTATTGGACAAAGTGTGAACATGCAATCCCTTGACTAATAGGGACTTGGGAAGTAGTTTTAGGAAATCTAACTTATCTGGACTGTGCCAAGGGAAGAGAGACATTTGCTCAATTTCTTGCTGGCCAAAAGGTTGTTACTTTCTTGAGTCTCTTGACAAGAGACATGCTTAACTTTATTGCTTAAGGACTATGCGTTTTCTGAATTATGATGCTGAATACTGATGCCTTGTTGACCAAACTGATGTCCTGCTGACTAAGACTATCTTACCTTGCTGATTCAAACTGAGGAGAGGTATATGAATTTCTAAATGTGACTTGCAATGTATGTTTGCTTTTTCTTTCTAGGTACCAACCGCACTATTTTGATAGAGCCATAGCTAGATGTTTTCCAAAATTGTGTCTGCTAAATTATTTTGCATGAAGCCCAACATGCTGATGCTAATCTGGTGTTAGTTAAGGATTCTCACTAATGAAAGTCTGCTGTAGGGAATTACGTTTGATGTCTTTTCTTTGCTGAATCTAAATGTATGTGATATCGTTTGTGCAATCGTTTTTGTTATTGATTTGCACTTTAACCTTAGAGTGCATAATAGTACAATCTTTTATTAGATTGCGTTTATTTTGGCGCTTCAGACAGCCAGTGTTGTTTCTGTATGTGTATCATTTGATTTTTAGGTTTTCTAACATGACCTTAGCTTTGTCAGTATAGGGAAATAAATATTCTAACCTTTACTAAAGGTGTGGTTATTCATGACTGAAAAGTCATGGTGTGTGACACTTACTGACTCCCTTGATTATTAATGCTATTGATTATCATTGATGATATTGATTAATTATTGATTATTGATCTGCCTGTACTGGGGTTATGGTGGGAACATCTTAATTGCGAGTCAAATGGTTCATTGACCTATTTGTGTCCTCTTGTATTGAGGTCAGACACGCTAACAGAGATGGTAGCAGAGACGGATGGTTTGTCTCATTAGGAGCCCATCACAGACGTCAGGTATAAAATAACAGGTATTAACAGAGATAGTAGTAGGATTGATGGTCCCAGAGACGGTAGCAGAAAGACATAAAGATTAACAGAGACGGTAGTAGCTTGATGATTTTGTCTTTTGAGAGTTCATTATTACTGAGATTCTGATTTTATTTTTCAATGATGCTAATTGGAGAGACAATGCTCCCTTAAGACCAGAAATGACTTTCCCAGAATCTTGGAGCCTGCCAATGGTTGTTTGAGGATGTTACCTGCGTTATAGTGATAGTGTGAATGCAGTAAGGTTTTGTGCTTGCAGAGCTTATGCAAATCACAGGTGAATTGTGAGGTTTGTGAGGGTTTAGGGAGTTTGTATACTTCAAATGAGGTTGAAGAAGTAGTGTCCATACTCCGCAGTGTGAGAGTAGGGAAGTCTTCGAACTTCACATGTGTGTGGAGTTTTGTGCTCAAAAATTGTCCTTGTGGTTGTTGATGTACAGACCCTGCGTGGTCTAAGACTCCGGACTATATTGAAAAGTGTATGAGTCACTTGGTTTTATGTTGTAATTTGTCTGGTTTAGTAGGTCGATCGGGCGTGGTCGACAAGTCAGAGTGTGAGTCAAAGTGAGTGAAAGAATTTTCTACTGAGATCTGGCGGGTCCTAAATGCACCAGGACAGACCCACTGATCAGTTGAGAATAAAATTTGCTGGTCGAATTTTGCTTGCGAATCAGGGAAACTGAGAAAGAAGGAGTAGCTGCATGAGCGAGAGCCGTCAGTGAACAATCCGGAAAGTTTCTGAAGCGATTGTGTTACCTTTCCTGTAGTAAACCAGCAGATTTGTTTTTTGAATTTGGGATTAATGCTCCCAATCTTTGAATTACCTTTGTGTGAATCAAAGTTTGAGAGGACAAACCGCAAGACTTTGTCAACCGCAGTACATGTGAGTGGGACGTCATTGGAGCCGTGCTGGGATAGGTCGGGTTAGTGAGAAGGGTCGGGCACGGATTGGCAGCCATCTGTGAGAGGCAATTATTTGAGAAAGTAGGTGAAGAGAATTCTGGGATTAAAAGTCACTTCCTGATCTGATTTTGAATAACAAAAAGGTTGAAAAGGTAAAATTTTTCAAAGTTTAAAGAGTGCTTTAAGTGGAGATACATACATTATGAGTTTAGGCAAAGCAGAAATTTCAGATGAGAATGAGAAAGGCAGAAAATACTTTAACAGAGGCTTGGTGGGATAGTGCTCAGAGAGTTTGGAGGATGAAGACTTTGCACAGAATTAAGTTGTTTCCAGCAAGTATGCAGGACAATGAAAAGGAAGGTAGCTAGAAAGACTAACAGAGACCTGTCCAAAACTAAGGAGGCTAGAAAGTCTTCAACAGTGGAGGAAGAATCAGATGATGATGAGTTCATTTTACAGTAATCACCCACCACCATATGCAGAACATGAGAGTGATCCGAGCACCAGTGCTGATCCTCCAGCTCCGACACAGGTTAATAGGATAGTGAGTACGATGCAGGTTGATACTAGCCTGACACAGAGTCTGATGAGGGGTACTCATAACGCATCCATTATTCGGGTAGTGCAAAATCAGGTGCAACCGCCACAGGTTCAGAGAATGTACCCTAATGTGCCCATTATGAAAATGACTTCGAACTTAACAGTGCCTACGGAACAGGTTTTCCTGAGACCGATGTTGGTTTAGAAAGAACCAACTCTACTTTTACTGCCCCAAAGTGCAGCCACAAGTTATGCTGAGATTCACTCCAGTAACAGGGACACAATCAGATATGTCTTTAGTGATGAATTAGAACATGGGAGTTACTCTCCCACAGAACTTAAGTACCAGACCAACCCCAGATGCTATATCTTTACCTATTACTGTTGGTCCAGCCATGCCCCTATTTGTACTAAAGAAACCTAGTGTAGGTGAACAGGGTGTCATGACACAGAATGCAATGGGGGGAGGAGATAATAAAAACACTTGAATAGTCTCTCATGTGGGACAGACTTTTGACAGACCAAGATCACTGTTAGACCTTAGTCCATTCAGAGTACTTCCAGATACTATGGTAGGGTCAAACATTGACCAGAGTTTAAAATTGTTGACACCGCAGATCCTGAATGCAATTGAACTTCAGATGCCACCGGTCCAAGCCAGTAACATCTCGTTGCAAGGGTTGACAGCTCAGCAGTTGACTGAATGGTTAGACAAGCTGAATACTCCACTGAGTGCATTTAAGGGAGAGGGGTGTTTGGACTATGCTAGGCTAAGCATGGAAGCGGGTGAGCTCATTGAAGGAACTATGGGTGTGAATAGGTTAGAATCCTACATGGTAGCAGAATTCAGATACCTATGCCCGAAGATTACAAGGGAGTTCAGCAATCTGCATGGAAAGTGAGCAAACCTGGCAGAGAAGTATGGCATAGAAACAGAGAAAACAAAGCATTTAAAAAGGAGTTACAGATTCGATTTTGAGACTAAAGATTTCGAACACATAAGTTCTGCCGGAATGAAGGCACACCTTAATGAATTGCTTCAAAGAGCCCAGACCGGGGGAGCATTAGTCAAGTGGGAAGAGAGATGAGTAAAGAAAAGAGACAAAGGGAAAAGGGATTCTGGGGAACTGACTACGAATGTGCAGCAAGGCCAAGATCCAATGAAGATTTTACCAATGAGAGAGGTTCTAGGAGGGAATTGTATTCCTGTCCCTTGAAGCAGAAATGACATTCTATCATTTACAAACGATTATCCAAAGTTGAGAGAGAAACTAGTGGAGTGGCATCAGCAGACAGACAGGTTTGTGAAACTTGCAAAGTGCCTGTGGGAAGACTTGAACACCTTATTAGAGATAGTGGTCCCAGCTGATCTGTTAATAGAGTGTAAAAGGAGTGTAGATTGGCCAACAAGCTAACCAGAGAGAGATAAGAATACAGGTGCACCGTCTCCCGAGGTGATGAAATATTACTATAAGGTGAAATAATTTTTGAAAGTGAGAATTTTGCCCAAGAATACTGATTGGCAGACAATTGACAGGACAGCTCAGGAAACAAATAAGTTGATACATGCATATTATGAGTGATTGTTACAGGTGTTCAAGCATTACAGTGGCACAGAGACAATTGAGGAGAAGGACACAATTCATTTTGTGTTCAGATTTGTGGAAGGATTGAGACCTGAAAGTAGCCAGATGATTAAGAGTCATTTGATTTGATGGCAAGCCAAGATGATTGATGAAGTGTTGCAGTATGCAAAGTGCTGTAGTGATGAAATTGAGTTAAAGCAGAGAAAGCTGAAAGAGAAGGCGATGGTGATACAGAATTAAGCTGCACAAACAGGGGCGCAGGGAAGTTTTCCACAACAGCTACCACAGCAGCAGGAGAGAAACTTGATGTTTCAGCCCCAGATGAGAGTTAGAGGTCGCAGAGGTAATGTGAATCACGGTCCAGATTTAGGTACAGTATTGGTTCAGAATGATGTGCAAGGAAAGAAGAAATTATTGCCTTGTCACGTTTGCGGAGCCATTGGACTTTGGAAACTGGAGTTTTACGATGATGGTGCAGGAAGGTGTTGTTCAGCAAAGTAATTACATCGATTCATTCCAGAACATGACAGGACCGAGAATGAGAGGTCCTAGTCCAAATTTCCAAAATAAGGTGAATCAAATGCAACATTTCCAACCCATGTAGGATGTGAAAATATCACGTGTACAAGTGACACCGTTGCAGCCAATGAAGCAGCAGGTTCCCATGGTACCTAGACAGCAAATTCAAATACCTCAAGCCCCAATGGAACAGCAGCAAATGATGCTTTCTCACCAGGTCACCGGTCCGGAGCTTAACGAAAATAATAAAACACTACATCAATTTGCGTTACACAGTGAGAATGGAATAAACGATGATTGGATGAGTGATAGTTCAGATGAGGAGCCATGTGTGCTTGCAACCTCCTTAGAAGTAGATCAGAGAGGTCCCTATGTGAAGGGAAAAGTTATGAGTCACAGAGTTTCATTCTTGGTTGACACAGGAGCTACATGCTCTACATTGAGAAGTGCGGAAGTTCCAAAATCCGTAGTCTGTGATTCAAGTTCAGTATCCCTACTGGGAAGAGGCTTGCTGTGTTAAACAAAATTCTCGATTACTTTTTCAAATGATGGAATTGAGATTCAGACGAATAGTGATGATGAAAATTATCAAGCCCCAGAGACCGAATGTGAGACTACAAATGAGGAATACCCTCTGATTTAATTTTTCCCAATGTTCACAGTGACAGAGCTTCATACTGATTTGCAGGGAACAGTTGAGAAGAAGGTGTGGGATGGGAAAAGAGATAGGTCTGATAAACGGAGTTGAGCCAGTTAAAGTTACTGAAAGGCAAATGCAGTTTTTCCTCAAAGTCTCCAGTACCACATGCCACAAGATGTTCTTATGAAGGTCGTCCAAATGATTGCAGACTTTGTGAAACAAGGGGTTTTGAAGGAAGTATTGAGCAGCCCATGTAATTCACCAATAATGGGTTTGCAAAAGCTCTGTGGGAAAGTTCAAATTGTCCAGGATTTTGGAAAAAAAATAAGATTGTGATCAAATGTTGTCCAGTGGTGCCAAATCCAGCTGTGATAATGTTTCAGATTCCATGTGATGCTGAGGGGGTTCCCTGTCATTGATTTGTAACAAGCTTTCTTTTCTGTGCCTCTTCATGAGGACAGCCAATTTCTCTTTTGTTTCAAATTTTTGGAACAAGTTTATTATTGGTGCAGAATTACTCAGGGGTCTTCAGAGTCACCTTCCATTTTCAATCAGATCTTGAAAAATAATTTGGAGTCGTTGGAATTACCTTTCCAATCGACCTTGGTATCAGTACATTGATGATTTGCTGATTGGGTCCAAAGCAAGGGACAAGTGCAAGTATGACACGATTGCTTTACTGAACCATTTGGGAAAGAATGGTCATACAGTGTCTCCGCTTAAATTGCAATACTGTCAAAAAGAAGTGAAATACTTGGGTCTCCAGATTGAGACGTGATCGAGAAAGATATCCAGAGAAAGGGTTACGACCAAAATGCACATGAATCCCCTGACCACACAGAGAGATGTCAGGATGTTTTTAGAGATGGCAGGCTACTGTTGCCAATGGATTCCAAATTTTTCAGTCACTTCGAGACCATTGCAGAAGTTGACTTATAAGGAAGTCAGTGATCCCATAGTGCTTGCCCAGGCTGGAATGAAAGCGTTCACTGCATTGAAAGAGAGTTTGTGCAAGGTTCTGGCTTTGGGTATGCGTGACTACACAAAACCTTTCACTTTGTTTTAACATGAGTGTGACACATGTTCTTTGTCTGTCTTGACACAGGTCCATGGAGATGCAAACCGCCCAGTAGCATATTTTTCTGCTACTTTGGGCCCAGTGGCAGCAGCCTTACCAGGCTGTTTGCGCACAGTTGCAGCGGTTTGTCAGAGCCTTACACAGTGTGAAGACATTGTGATGGGATATCCTTTGACTATAATCGACCCGCACGCTATTGAGATTTTACTTACACCGACGAAAACCCAATATTTGAATGGTGCGAGGTTGACCAGATATGACACGAGTATTCTAGTGTCACCAAATGTGTCATTGAAAAGATGTACAGTGCTGAACCTGGCAACCTTACTTCCAAATGAAAATGTTGAAATTGAAAAATTGGAAAACATTGAGCATGATTGTCTTGAAATTACTGATTTGTGCACAAAACCGAGACCTGATATTGGAGACACCTGATTGGAAGAGAATGACCAAATTGTCTTTGTTGATGGTTCTTATCTAAGAGGCAATACAGGGATACTGAGAGCAGGATATGCAGTGTGCACAATCAATGGTATCCTGGAAGCTTCTTGGCTTCGAGGAGTGCATTCTGCCCATGTAGCTGAACTGGTAGCCCTCACTAGAGCGTGCCATGTTTCTGCTCAGCTGAAAGTTACTATCTATACAGATAGCCAGTATGGATTTGGAATAGTCCATAATTTTGGCCAGCTATGGTCACAGAGAGGTTTCATTACCTCTTCTGGTTCACCAGTGATAAGTGGTGAAAGGATTAAAGAACTGTTACATGCTATCCAAATGCCTGAAAAGAGTGCTGTAGTGAAATGCAGTGCACATCTAAAGTCACAGGACTTTGCGCCATTGGGAAATGGATATGTGGATCAAGTTGAAGGTTTTGCGCATTGAACTGTATATCGTTCAAAGATAAGTGGGAACTGTTACCCGAAGAAGACGAAACATGTCCAAGTTTTGCATTGAAAGTAATTGATACCTTGGAGGAATTGAAAATGTTGCAGAATAATGTTGACAGGGAAGAAAAACATTAATGGAGTAAAATGAAATGTGTGCAAAGACAAGATGAAATGTGGGTTTCAGAAGAGGGTCAATTAGTTTTGCCTAATAGTCTGTTGTCTCAAATGGCTAGGTATTATCATGGTTAAGCACTTGTTGTGAGGGATGCTATGATTCGGTTATTTAAACATGATAGGTTCAACCCAAGGTTTAGACAGGGTGCTAAAGCAGTTTGCCATTGTTGTGTCATTTGCCAGCAAATGAACTTGGGAAAAGGGACAGTGGAAGAGCATGAGGTCCATTCAGCAGAATGCAGGTGGACTTTCTTGAGATGCCTGTATGTGGAGGGTTGAGATAAGTGTTGGTGAATGTTTATATTTTTAGTCACTGGATTGAAGCATACCCTACATGGAGAAATGACAGTTTCACAGTAGCAAAACTACTGCTTAGGGAACTGATACCCTGTTTCGGGTTTCTGATCTCTTTAGAATCAGATAGGGGAAGTCACTTGAACAATGAAGTGATTACATTACTGTGTGCAGCATCGAGCACTGAGCAGAAGTTGCATTGTAGTTACTGCCCTGAAGCATCCGGACTAGTGGAGCAGATGACTGGTACCTTGAAGTCAAGAGTTGCAAAGATGTGTGCATCCAAAAATTTGAAATGGCCTGATGCATTGCCTTTAGTTCTGATAACAATGGGAAACACACCCGAAAGGAAGACAGGATTGTCGCCGCATGAGATCCTTATTGGCCGAGCCATGAGGTTGCCAGCGGTGCCTGCGAATGCACTTGTCAACATTATAGATGATATTGTGTTGGACTACTTCAAGGGTCTGGCTGATGTGGTTCACTCTTTCTCTTAGCAGGTGCAAGCAACCACACTGCCACCAATCCGTGACCCAGGGCACAATGTGAGAGCCGGTGACTGGGTTGTGGTGCGGAAACACATGAGGAAAACCTGTTTGGAGCCTAGCTGGAAAGGACCTTTCCAGGTAGTTCTGACAACTACCACAGCTGTGAAGTGGGCTGGATTTTCCAAACTGGATCCATGCCAGCCACACAAAGAAAGTGGCATGTCCTCTGGACAATGAAAATGAGTTGTTGAGAGTATCAACAATGATAGGACCAGTCTCAGGGCCAGAAAGAGAACAAAGAGGAATTAGACCGTATCTGAGCCCGTTGATGACGGTTCAGTCACTCCTGTGAGAGACGAAGGAGAAGTCCTTCAGGAGGGTGACAGAGAGCCTATCTCAATTGAGGCAGCAGGAGAGCCTAGTCAGAGGAGGGCTTTCCCAGAAGCACATGACTTTGGGAGACAAATAGAGCAATTGCCAGACCCCAAGGGGGAACGAGTTGAGGTGGATCAAAGTCACTGTGATCTGACTCCTCCTGGACCAGTGGCAGGTCAATCAAGAGAAAACACCACAGAGCAAGAAGAAGTCACAAGTACAACATTGAAGAGAGCACTGACAAAGGGTCCACTGAAAGGAGATAAGTGGCCAGAGTCACAAGGAAAAGAGAAAGGAAGAGGTTGTCGAGACAATAATTGAAGAAGAAGTAGATACAACAAGGAGAGAAGATCTAAGTGAAGGAGAATTAAATGGTGATCGAAAATTGAATAGAAAGAGAATAGCAAGTCAAAGATAAGCAGGTCCTGAATGGGCTTATGCAACTACAAGTGAATGGTAGTAAGAATTTTTTCTTTTTTTTTTGATAGAGACATTCCAGGTCAATATTTTGGCACTTGAAGGAAGCTGATGAACTGAACTCTTGAAACAATTTGAGAACATTTTTGAGAAAAAGACTGTTGAAAGTAATCGGAAAAGACTTTGATAACCTGATTTGATTTTTGAAAGCTGATTTTGACAAGCTACTTACCAATTTTGATAAAGAATCCTGGAAGAAAGACTGAATGCTGTAAATAACTGCTGAAAGAAGAATTTGTTTTGTTTTGATTTTTGCTGCAGTTTTTCTAATTTTTTCTTCTGCTTTTTGATTCTTTAGAGATCATGAGTAACATTAGCCAGCAGGGTAGGAATAATAGGTGGTGTAAATATATGAGTATTGGTTTAGCGATTGTATGTGGGATATTGTTTGTGGTATTGATTGTGGGTATGTCTGTTCTTGATAAGGGTGAAGCCAACCATGCTTCTGCTTTTGAGATGACTACTGTACTAACAGTAATAGAGAAGTTTAGGTTAGATGAGAAGTATTTGCATGAGGGTACTAATGCGCAAGGAGAACTTTCTTCTAATGTTTTCTATCGCTTGCTGAGTGAGTATGTTGAGACGATGGATGCGAGGAATTGTTATATGTACGCAGATCCCTTTATCAGTTGAGGAAGGAGTTACTTGTCATAGTCTGCCTCTAACCTATGGAATAAGTTGTAGTCTGCTACTAACAAGATTTTATAACCAAGAGTACATTCAGTATTTCTACTCCAATTATGATATGGTATTTTCATTTGTCCCTATAATTAGGTATTTGAGTAGGGTTGCTAAGGATAATGACATAGTGTTAGAGGTTTCTTTGAACCTACACTGATGGTTGGCACAACTTATGCACACCCCAATAATTTGACATGCTTTCTTACACCTTTAGAGAAAAGTTTTTAGATAACACAGATGACAGGAGAAAGGTGTTGAAGGAGAAGTTGGCATAAGGCTTTGGGAGAGGGACTTACAAGAATGATTATGCTCAGAGCGCAATTAAAATGCAAGGGAAAGTAGCTCTAGATGTGCAACACATAGGGAAACTTTGTGTATATAGGCCTAAATCACGCACTGATACTTTGTTTGTGGGAACAAGTGAATGTAGACATGTGTTTTTGTTTCAGAGTAAATGGACATTTGTGTTGAATGGACCGGACCCAGCTATTCCTGGGAATTATTACATCTGTATTCCTAATGCTTATTACTGTCTTCCAAGAGGATGGTATGGGACATGGTAGTTGGGGATAGTTTTCCCAAAGATTTCTCAAATGGATGACTTAAAGAAGTTTCCTAAAGTGACTGAATTATATCATATGAGACAGAATAGGGAGTCTCCATCTGGTATAGTCGGAGATATATTTGGAGCAATGATTCCTTCAGTAGGTGTTGTTCTAAATTCGAGATTCAAAAGTTGTCTACTATTGTGGATAACATGCTGACAAATGTCAGGAGCCATAAACCTGATAAATACTGAATAAGCTGCCGAAACAGTTTTGACTCTTCAAAATCGTCTTGCTTTAGACATTTTTTTAACAAAGGATGGCAGAGTTTGTAAGATGATAAATTCTAGACATTGTTGTTCGTTCGTTCCTGATAATAGTAAATACATTAGAGGCTTACTTACTAATCTGACTAATGAAAGTGCTGATTTAAAAGTATTGAAAGAACCAGATGTGTGGAAAAAAGTTGGCAAAAGTTTTGCTTCTGTGGGAAATTGTCGCAGCAACTTTGGAAAAGGAATTTTGTTGAAAATTATACAGGTGATATTGATTGTTATGGATTGCCTACTTGGAATATGGGGATTATGTAAATTGTGTAAAAGGATTAAATTAAAGAAGTCAAAGAATGATCAGAGGAGGGAAGAAAAGAAAAGGTAAAAATTGTTGGTTGCTCACAGTCAGATGGGAGTAGTGTCAGAGGTCAGGCCCTGCAGCCAATTCTCACTGGGCAGGACCCCTATAAAGAGGCCTCTAGTATATAATTATAAACACATTTTAATGGCATATGGGGGGTCATTACAACCCTGGCGGAAAGCGGAGAACCGGTGGTAAGACCGCCAACAGGCTGGCGGTCTTTCCTCAGCGTATCATAACCATGGCGGTTACCCCCATGGTCATCCGCCGGTTCTCTGTTCCGCCCGCCAGGGCGGAGACGACCGCCCGGCTGGAGACCTGGCTCTCTAGCCCGGCGGCCGTCACTATACCGCCGGCGGTATTTTGACCCGGCTTACCGCCGTGGATTTCCAGCGGTTGGAACCGCCATGAAATCCATGGCGGTAAGCACTATCAGTGCCAGGGAATTCCTTCCCTGGCACTGATAGGGGTCTCCCCCACCCCCCACCCCGACTCCCTCCCCTACACCTCCACCACCCCTGCCACCCCCCAAAGGTGGCAGGCACCCCCTCCCCACCCCGACCCCCAACATCACAGAACTCACACACACTCGACACGCACGCAGGCACCACCAACACACACACGCACACACACCGACATACATACCTACATCCACACACACAGTCAGACACGCACACCCACATACAAACATACACGCACACATCCATACAGACATACCCACAGACATACATGCACTCATTCCAAATACACGCAACACCCCCGCAAGCATACACGCACTCACACACCCCCTCTAAATACACACACGCACACCCCATGCACCCACACAACACACAACACCCCCCACCCCCCTCCCCTAACGGACGATCGACTTACCTGTTCCATTGATCCTCTGGTAGGGGACGGGATCCATGGGGGCTGCTCTGTCGACACCACACCGCCAACAGAACACCGCCACACCGAATCACAGGACGTGATTCGGTGGGCGGTGTTCTGTTGGCGTGGCGGTGAAGGTGGAGCAACCTCCACTTCCCCGCCGCCTACCAGTATGGCTGTTGGCGGCTCTCCGTCGGAAAAAGGACGGAGAGCATCCAACAGTCATAATACACCGAGCAGCAAACCGCCACTACTGGCGGTCTTCCGCACGGCGGTCCCTCAGCGGTCTTGTAAAAAGACCACCGAGGTTGTAATGACCCCCATTATGTTTTTTTAATTCTCATATGTTTGGAAAGGGTTCAAATATTCCCTTAAAAATCTACAGTTGAGGTGAAGTTATATTAGAAAATATAACTGTAGATCCTTTGAAATTGGCCCACCAAAGCCACTGCTTATGATCTCACAATATTTCTACCAATAGCGGAAATTAACAACCTAATATCCTGGTGTTTCACCTGAAATTACCAACTTGCTCCTTAGACTGATACACATGTAGGTTTTCAGGACCTGGGGCCTCGCTCCTAGCCCCTGACTAACTCAAAAATGATGAGCTATCACAGGGGCTTCCCATCTGAAGTTTTTTTCTACCCTGATTATCTGGAAAACACTGTGGCTCCCTTTCTCATTTACATCTGAACTACCTTTTCAAATGCTCATCTCCAACTCACCTCTTCACCAGCTCATACATCCAACCATCTCATTTTCATCTCCTCAGCATCAACAATTTATTGATGACGTTGAGGGGCTAACTACTGGCTGACTTCAGAATCTTCTGCACAATAGCACTTACGCACATCTATGTCATACAGTAGGACACAATATAGAAGTACTTAAAAACCCTGGCATGTATATCATTTTTTGGCAAAAATGCAGTACTTTCTAAAGCTCCAGAGTAAACGCTGCGCTAGTTACTTCCCTGTGAGTACTGAAATCATTAAATTTACATAGGTCACAGTAGCAGCACAGATGCGGAGGGACAGAGAGGCTCACTTTACTGTAGCAGATGCACCATTCCATGCCTTCAATGGTTGAAACATACAGATCTTCGGGACATGGAGATAGAACTCTCAAGGCTGAGATGCTCCCAGCATCAGCCCACCAGTAGAGGCAAATAAAAGTAACTGACTAAAAGATCAAACAAACTTAAAAAGGATGCCTCATGGACATAAGGCGTTATGGTGAAAGAGAAGAAATTAAAAAAACAAGTAGAAGAAGCTAGTGCTAGCGCGTCCGGTCCTTAATAAGTAAACTTATAATGTATAGGTCGATGAACCTTTTGATTCGGATGGAGTATCCTAGCTACGGTGTAACTGATGTTCATCAATAATCAAAAACCAATAACCAATAAGCAGAAACATTAGTCAGTAGGTAATACATCAACGTTCATGAAAAACGACTCAATATACGTTTTAGCAATTTATTTCCCTACTAGTTACAATCCTAAATCATGGGGTTAATTCAAACTTTATTCAAACCAACTCCAGATTAATTCATTAGTGACCACCAATAACATAATCTAATCAAAACTTGAGAAAACATGCGTTCTAATGCTTCAACGTAAACCGATAACAACGAATATGTAAACATGAATAGCAGAGTTCAGCAAATCAGTCGGTCAATTATTTGTCACCATATATGCCAACATCTCAGGATAAAAACCTACCTAACCCAGACTAGCATTAGCATGTGGGACTACATGCGAAAACAGTTTAGAACATGAATTTGGAAAAACATCTAGCTTAGATAAAAAACTATTTGGACAGCGCAGTTGGTACTTAGAAAGGAAGGTACAAGGTAATTTAGTCACATTGTCATGTCTACCTATCCACGGTATGGATCAGCAACAAAGTCATTCTTCATTTCCAGGTCATCAATTGATCAGCATCTCATCACACTCTTAAGAGCGTGAACCCAATGACGGAATCTCGAATCTCTTCTCCCCCAATATGGCATCAATTTTGGAATAAGTTCTCTCCTCTGACATCTGCCCCTAACATCTCTGAACTCTCCCCTTCTGTCATGTCATTATATAAAAGTCACCCAGACTATCCCCCAATTCCTAATTGGTCAACTAATCACCAGTTATGACTCTATCCAATGATCTTAGCTTTCCAAACTGTGAATTCTAATATTACACAGTTCTCAAGGTGTCGATTGGTTCACTGTACGATGTCCTCATCATCCGGCTCGTCGGGTATCAACAATTTTGCGTCTTCTTCTCCAGTCAGTGTCTCCATTGTTCAAGTCCTGGGAAAGTACATCCCGTCTGCTATACATTGAGTTGGATACAAACTTTAATTCTGTCATCTCCTGTTGGTCGGTTCATCGCAAAGAATTTTAGCTAAGCAGTTTTATTAAACAACGAGTGGTTAATGGTCAGTTCAGCACATTAGCATCTCTACATTGCGTTAGTAATTCAGCTTCTGCATGAGGCCTGGCAAAAGTAGGCCACAACTTCAGCTGAGTTACCTCTACAATATAATGCAAAACAAACGTTATATATCTCCATATTACATACTACTACATTATTCAATACATTTTTCTATACTTCATACATGGTATTCATTCTACTAGTACATTTCTGAATCTTGGTGATCACTCTCCGAGGGCACATTTTCAAACATGCACATTAACTCTCTACATTATTTATTTCTATATTTTATTATTATTAACATTTTCATAGCTCTATTTCTTCAGTATTTTGTCTCCTCAAATCTTCCCTATAAATTATTTCCATTTAATTCTTCCCTCCTCTGATTATTTTTAGACCTTTTCAATTTAATATTTTGACCCAATTTACATGCACCCCATAATCCTAATATGCAAGCAATCACAATTAATATTCCCTGTATGATTTTTAATAATACCCCATTCCAAATGTTTCTAAGCCAATTTACCACTGAAGCAAATCCCTTTCCATCCTTTTCCCTAACACCTGGTTCCTTCAATTCCTTCAAATCCTTACTTGAGTTAGTCAGGTTAGTAAGTAAGGGCCACATGCTCGTAATTTCGGATTTGCGACCCGCAAATTGTGAGTCAGAGCGACTCGCAATTTGTGAGTCTCAAATCCGAATGTAGGATGGTGTCCTTGACACCATCTGTGATTTGCAAGGGGGTCGCAAATGCCCACCTCATGAATAATCATGAGGTGGGTCGCAATTTGCGACCCCCTTGCGAATGGCGGCCCTCACAGGGATGGTGGCCTGCTGCGGACAGCAGACCACCATGCCTGTGACTGCTTTCCAATAAAGCAGTTTTTTTTTTGTAATGCAGTCCGTTTTCCTTAAAGGAAAACAAGATACATTACAGAAACAAAAAATTAAATGTTTTTGTTTCATTTTTTCAGAGCAGGCAGTGGTCCATAGGACCACTGCCTGCTCTGAAAAAATGCTTACAGTGACATTCACAATGGGGAAGGGGTCCCATGGGGACCCCTTCCCTTTTGCGAATGTGTTTGCGCCCATTTGAAATGGGTGAAAACTGCGATTGGTTTGCAACCGTGTTCGCGGTCACAAAACAATCCTACATTGCACTGCGAGTCACAATTAGGAAGGGAACACCCCTTCCTAATTACGAGTCGCAAACCTGTTTTGCAATTTGGTAACCAGGTTACCGAATCGCAAAACTGGGATGTGCAATGCAATGTGCTTTTTGCACGTCGCAAACAGCTGAATTCGCTGCTTGCGACGTGCAAAAAGTTTAGTACATGTGGCCCTAAGTCTCTTATCTCTTTATTATTGTTAGGTATATAAGAACAGCAATGCCTAGAGTTAATCATTTTAGAGACCCCGTCGTCCTTCGCTAGAAGGATGTCTAAAGCAAGAGCATTTTGAAGCATCATAGCTCTATTCGCAGCTAATTCTGTATCTATCAGGAGTATTGCCCCTGTAAAATTTGTCAGCATGATATCCACAATAGTAGACAACTTTCGCATCTTGATTGAGTTCAGGATGACTCCCAGTGAAGGAATCCCCGCACCAAATAAATCTTCCACAATAGCAGAAGAGGATTCCCTCCTCTGTCGCTTATGATGTAATTCAGTCAATTTCGGTAACTCTTTAAGTCATCCGTCTGATAAATCTTTGGGAAAACTATCCCCAAATAACATATCCCATACCATCTTCTTGGAAGACGGTAATAAGCATTAAGTTCACAAATATAAAAGATACCAGGAATCGCAGGGTCCTGACCATTCACCATAAAAGTCCATTTATTCTGAAACAAAAACACATGCCTACATTCACTCGTTCCCACAAATAAAGTGTCAGTGCGTGATTTTGGCCTATATATACAAAGCTTCCCTACATGTAATGCATCTAAAGCTAATTTCCCATGAGTCTTAATTGTAGTGTAAGCATAATCATTCTTGTAAGTCCTTTTCTCTAAGCCTTTTTCTAATTTCTTCTTTAGTGTTTTTCTCCTATCATCAGTAGGCTCTATAAAGCTCTACTCAAAGGGTGTAAGCAAACATGTGAGGATATTTTTATGTGCGTAAGCAGTTCCAAATGTTAGTGTAGGCTCAAAGAATCCTCTAACTAATACTATATCATGATCCTTAGCTACTCTACTCAAATATCTAATAATAGGAACAAATGAAAACACCAAATCGTAGTTAGAATAAAAATATTGTATGTACTCTTGATTATAGAACCTTGTTAGAAGCAGACTACAACTTATTCCATAAGTCAACGGAAGGCTTTGTTACGTAAATCCTTCCTCTACTGACAAAGGCATTTGCGTACACACAAGACAATCCCTTGCATCCATCATCGCAACATATTCACTCAACAAGCGATAGAAGACATTAGAAGAAAGCTCTCCTTGAGCATTAGTATAGTCATGCAAATACTTCTCATCTAACTTAAACCTCTCCAAAGCTGTTAGTGTAGTAGTTTCAGGAGCAGAACTATGATTGGTTCCTTTTCCATCAAGAACAGACATACCCACAAACAATACAATAAACAAAATCCCACACATAATCGCCAATCCAATGCTCATATATTTACAGCACCTAGCATCCCTAACTTGATTATTTAACTCAGCCATGATCTGTAAAGAATCAGAAGCAGAAGCAACTCTTATATAAGTGCAGCAAAACCCAAAATAAGGAAGAATTCTTCTCTCACAGTTCAGTCTCACATTCAGGATCCCTTTTTCCCTTATCAAAGTCATTTAGCAGATTGTCACATCCTGGTTTTTAATGTCAAATCAGGTTCACAATGTCTTTTCCGGTTTATTTTCAACAGTCTCTTTAAGTATTTCAGATGGGTTCAACAATTCAGCTTCTTTTTCACCTTCAGGTTACATCAAGGTACTGACTCAGAACCTCTCTATCGAAGCAAAAGGACATAAACCTGTGTTGCCATTCATTAGTAGTTGCATATGCCCATTCAGGACCTGCGTAACGATGACTTGCTATTCTCTTTCTTTTCAACGTTCGATCACCACTTATTTCTCCTCCACTCAATTCTTCTTTTCTTGTAGTATCTACTTCTTCCTCTATTGTTTCATTTATGACCACTTCCTTTCTTTTTCCTACTTGCGATTCAGGCCAATTATCTCCTTTTCTCAATCCTTCTGTTAATATTCTACTAGATGTGACTCTTCTCCTTCACTTTCTCTATGGTGTTTTCTCTTGATGGACCTGCAACAGGCTCAGGAGGAGTCGGATCACCTTGACTTTGATCTGTCTCAACTCCCTCTCTTTCTTGGCCTGGTACTTGCGCTTTCTGCTTTTCGGCACTGTCTGCATCTGGGAGAACCCCTGCTGAGCTAGGCTCTCCTGCTGTGTCCGTGGAGGTTGTTTCTTCTGCACCCTCCTGTAATTCTTTGCTTTCGTCTCTTACAGGGGTAATAGAACCATCTTCCACAAGCTCTTCAATTTCAGGCTCTCTTGGTTCTTTTTCTGTCTTAAGCACGTGTTGGAAAATGGTTTATTGGTAAGGTTAGGTAGGCCACTGACCTCCACTTAGGTCCCGTTAGGTCTCAATAATTTAAACCCAGCTCAATTCTTGGTAGCTTGGCAACGAGCGACAAGGCTTAACTTAGGAGACAGAGTATAAAGCATTCAAATATCACAAAACAGTAATTAAATAAAACACAGGAAACAGTTTAAAAATCCAAAACCAATTTAAAAAAATAGATTATATTTTTATCTTTAAAATGACACAAAAACGAATAAAATCAGATAAGGGGAACCGGAGATATGAATTTTTAAAGAACTATTGTTTTCTAGCGCCTAGAAACAAAAAGCGCCAATCGGGTCATCTGGTTGCACCTCGACCGGGGCAAAGTCAAACTTTAAGGCCAACCGCGATGGAGCCCAGCTCGGCTACAGCCCGCGGGAGGCCCCGGTCAAAAATTTACCTTCAGATTTAGTCGTTTTTCTGAAGATTTTCTTCAGCGGGACGAACCTGCCAGTCCAATCCGACCTCTTGGAACTCTTCTCCGGATACCCGCCGCGGGAGCCCTCGGTGGAGATTTTTACCTTCGGACTTAGTTGTTTTTTCAAGTTGAAAATCCTTCGACCTGGGTAAACCTGGATCTTGATCCGACGTCCTTGGAGCCCTGCTCGGATACGCTGGCTGGGAGGTCCTGGTCAACTTCCTATGTTCGGACTTAGGGCCAGATGTAGGAAGCCTTTTGCGCCTTGCAAACTGCGAAAAACGCAGTTTGCGAGGCGCAAAAGGCTTAACGCGATGCAGAACCTCAAATTGCGAGTCGGTACCGACTCGCAATTTGAGGCTGCGACTCGCAAATAGGAAGGGGTGTTCCCTTCCTATTTGCGACCGCATCGCCATGCTGAGTTGCTTTGTGACCGCGAATGCGGTCTCAAACCAACTCGCAGTTACCATCCACTTGAAGTGGATGGTAACACAGTCGCAAAAGGGAAGGGGTCCCCATGGGACCCCTTCCCCTTTGTGAATGCCCCAAAAAATATTTTTTCAAAGCAGGCAGTGGTCCTATGGACCACTGCCTACTCTGAAAAAAACAAAACAAAATGGTTTCGGAATTTTTTCTTTTTGCAGCTCGTTTTCCTTTAAGGAAAACGGGCTGCAAAAAGAAAAAAAAAAAACAGCTTTATTTAAAAGAAGTCACAGACATGGTGGTCTGCTGTCTCCAGCAGGCCACCATCCCTGTGAGTGCATGGACTCGCTATGGGGTCACAAACTGCGACCCACCTCAATAATATTCATGAGGTGGGTCTTTGCAACCCCATAGCGAGTCACAGAAGGTGTCTGAGACACCTTTCTGCATTTCGTATTGTGAGTTACAATTTGCGAGTCGCTATGACTCGCAAATTGCAAGTCGCACTTTTATACCTACCTACATCTGGCCCTTAGTCTCTTTTTTGGAGATTTTCTTCACCGGGACGAACCTGCAAATCAGGCCGGGTCGCGGTTGAGGCAAGCCGGCTAGAGTTGCCGCGGCGGGTCGGTCCCTCTATGGAGCTTTTTTTCAAAAGTTCTCCAAACTTCTCCAAACTTCTGGATCTTCTCCCAGATGTTCCTTTAAGGTTCTTTTTGGGTCCACAGCTCACCCCACGGTTCCAGAAGCTCTGAGATGCTCCTTGGGGGTGTGGACTACAACTCCCAAAATGCACCTGGTGCAAACTCCTTTTTGGCCACTGGACAGTGGTCAGCTGGTTGGTTTCCTTAGGAGTTGGTGCAGGGGACTCTGGTTAGCAATTTTTCACCTGTAGCAAACAGGGAGTCCCTTCTTGAACCAGTTGAAGCCAGCCAAAGTCCTTCTTGTGGTGAAGCCCAAGTGTGCAGCTGGTGTAGTCCTTCAGAGTGCAGGGTCCAGGTGCAGGCCAGGGGTCCAGCAGGGCAGTCCTTCTTCTTCTGCAGTTCTTCCTGGTAGGGATGTGGTAGGGAACTGCGGTTTGGGTGCAGGTCTGCCAGTTTTATCCTTGCTCCTGGGTGAAAAACAGGGGGGTCCATGTTCTCCAATCAGGTGCAGGGTCCTTCCCCCTGTGATGACCACTTCCTGGGAAGTGTGGCAAAAATCAATCCCAGGAGGCAACATTCCTCAAAAATCCATCATGGCTGAAAGCGATTTTTGGAGGTTACATCATGCTGAGCCCGCCCACTGGTGTGGCTAAAAATCATAAACACACCCCTCTCCTACCCTCTCCTAATCTAATCAAGGGGGCACCTAGTTGTCTGGGGTTGCAGGATGTGGGGGTGTTGCTGGGTTGCTACAAATGTCCTTCTCTGCCTTTGAATACCAATTTGACAGCCCTCCCCCTTCCTCCCTCACCATCTGCTGGGGGGAAATCCCCTCCCACAGGCACATCTCTTTGTGTGAAGCCAGGCCACTTCACACCTCATCAAGGCAGCTTGGCCAGGCTGCCAGAGGCTGGCCAATCAGAGCACAGCAGCAAAAACAATGCAGGTCTCAAGTTGGCAACTTTTCACGTAAAGTTTAAAACTCTTTACCTGAACAAGTTATATTAAATCCAATAACTGGAAGTTGTGGGATTTATTATAACAATTGATTTGATACCAAACTCTTTGTCTCTGTCACTTAAGGGGATTTTTAAAATTAAAATAAAGTCTCCTCATTCTAGCCTATGAAGGCCATTCACTACAATGAGGGGAAAATGAATTTGGCTGTTTTTACCTCACCAGGGCTTATAAAACTATTTTTTATAAGGTCCCTGCTTATAGTTACATGGCACCCAGCCCTAGGGGCACATAGGACACACCTTAGGGGTGACTTATATGTAGAAATAAGGTAGTTTAAGACTTTGGAACTACTTTTAATTCCAAAGTCGAATTTGCATATAACTTCAATTTAAAAGCAGCCAGCAAGGCAGGCCTGCCTTTAAAATGACACTGGGCACCTCAGCAGTGCACCTATGGGTGCACTACTTATGCTGGGGTCCCTAAACCTACATGCCCTACCATATACTAGGGACTTATAGGTAGGTTGACTTAGCCAATTATAATTAGCCTAATTTGCATTCTGATTTTACACAGAGCAACGGTCCTGAGACTGGCTAGCAGTACCCAGGGCATCATCAGAGTCAGGAAAACACCAGCAAAAAGTGGAAAATGGGGGCAAAAATTTAGGGGGCCTCTGCAATCAGCCCTGTTCTTTCACAGTGTGACAATCTGTTTCACTGTTGGTGCTCTCAACAACACTTCTTCGTGATCCAGTGGACATGCCACCTTCTTTGTATGACTCGCATAAATCCAGTTTGGGAGTCCTGCACACTTCACAGCTGTTGTAGTTGTTAAGACCACCTGGTAAGGTCCTCTCCAGCGTGGCTCTAAACATGTCTTGCATACATGTTTTCGAACAACGACCCAGTCACTGGCTCTCAGATTGTGCCTTGGATCACGGATGGGTGGCTGGGTAGTGGCCTGTACCTGCTGAGAGAAAGAGCGAACCACATCAGCTAGAGCCTTGCAGTAGTCCAATACCTTATCACCTGTAATGTTTACAAGTGCATTGGCTGGAACTGCTGGTAGTCTCATTGCTCCGCCCATGAAGATCTCTTGGGGCGACAGCCTTGTCTTCCTGTCAGGTGTATTTCTCATCGACATCAACACCAAAGGCAATGCATCTGGCCATTCCAGATTTGTGGTTGCACACATCTTAGCAATTCTGGATTTCAAAGTACCATTTATCTGTCCCATTAGTCCTGATGCTTCAGGGCGGTAGCTACAATGCAACTTCTGCTCAATCTTTAGTGCTGCACATAAGAGTTTAATCACCTCGTTGTTGAAGTGAGTTCCCCTATCTTATTCTAAAGAGATCGGAAACCTGAAACGTGGTATCAACTCCCTAAGCAACAACTTTGCTACGGTGAGACTGTCATTCCTTTTTGTGGGGTATGCTTCAATCCAGTGACTAAAAATTCACACCGTCATCAACACATACTTCAAACCTCCAGACGCAGGCATCTCAATAAAATCCAGTTCCATTCTGCTGAATGGACATCCTGCTCTTTCAATGTGGCTCAAATTCTCCACTTTCCCATTTCCCACATTTAGCTGCTGACAGATTATACAGCGATGACATACAGCTTCTGCTGCCTGCCTAAACCTAGGATTGAACCAGTCTATTTTAAACAGATGTACCATGTCATCTCTTCCAGTGTGTGCCTGACCATGGTAATACTTGGCCATTTGTGACAATAAACTATTTGGCAGGACCATCTGACCTTCCTCAGAAACTCGTATCTCATCAGGCCTTTGAACATATTTTAATTTAGACCAAAGTCGTTTCTCCTCTTTCTCAACATTATTTTGTAGTGTTTTCAACTCTTCCAAAGTATCGATCGCTTTCAATGCAAAACTTGTACATGTATTATCTTCTTCTGACATCAGTTCCCCCTTGTCTTTGAACGATATACATTTCAATGCGCAAAACCTGGCGACTTGATCCGCATATCCATTTCCTAATGAGATGTAGTCTTGTGACTTTGGATGTGCACTGCATTTCACCACGGCAATTTCTTCAGGTAACTGTATTGCATACAGCAATTCCTCTATTCTGTCGCTATTTCTTACTGGTGTACCAGTAGAGGTTAGGAAACCTCTTTGCGACCACAACTGACCAAAATCATGGACGATTCCAAATCCATATTGGCTATCTGTGTAGATAGTACCTCTCAATCTTGCAGATACATGGCATGCTCTAGTAAGAGCTACCAATTCTGCTACTTGTGCAGAACAAACAACTCAAAGCCAGGAAGCTTCTAATGTACCTGTAATTGTGCATGCAGCATGTCCTGCTCTCAATGTTACTGTACCATCTCTGAGACATGAGACATCAACAAAGACAATTTGGTAATTTTCTTCCAATCTGGTATCTCTGATATCAGGTCTGGGTTTCGTGCACAACTCAGTTACCTCAAGACAATCCTGCTCAATGTCTTCTTCCTTTTCAATTTCAACAGTAGCACTTGGAAGTAATGTTCTTTTCAATGTTACATTTGGAGCACCTAGAATGCTTGTCTCATACTTTGTAAGTCTGGCACCAGTCAAGTACTGTGTTTTTGTCCTTGTCAGTAAGATCTCAATTGAGTGAGGCACCATTACCGTCAGACGGTATCCCATCACTACTCCATCACACTGTGAAAGGCTTTGTCCAACTGCTTCTACTGCATGCAAACAACCTGGTAAGGCTGCTGCAACTGGGTTCAAGGTAGAAAAATAGGCTACTGGGCGATAAGCAACTCCATGGACCTGTGTCAAGACAGGCAAAGAACAAGCATCTCATTCATGACAAAACAATATGAATGGCTTCGTGTCATCAGGCATTCCCAACGCTGGAGCCCTACACAAACTCTCTCTCAACTCAGGGAACTGGAAATTCTGGTGTCCCAAATATTTCACTGACTTCTGACAGTACTGCAATTTCAATGGTGACACTTTATGTCCAAATTTTCCCAAATGATTTAACGGGGCAATCGAGTCGTACTTACACTCGTCCCTCGTTTTGGATGCAATCAGTAAGTCGTCAATGTACTGCACCAGAGTCGATTGGTATGGCAATTCCAATGACTCCAAATTCGTTTTCAAAATCTGATTGAACAAGGACGGTGACTCTGTGTACTCTTGAGGAAGCCTGCACCAGCTGTAGACTCTATCTAGGAATTTGAAACTAAAAAGAAACTGACTATCCTTATGAAGAGGCACAGAAAAGAAAGCTTGCGACAAATAAACCACTGTGAACCATTCTGCATCGCATGGAATTTGAAACAATATTACCACTGGATTTGGCACCACAGGACACTTGTCATTCAGTTTTTGCAAATCTTGCACAATTCATACTTTCCCACAAGGTTTCTTTAAGCGGATTATGGGTGAATTACATGGACTGCTCAACACTTCCTTCAAAACCCCTTGTTGAAGAAAATCTCCAATCATCTGCACCACTTTCATCAGAATATCTTGTGCCTTGTTATACTGTGTACTCCGCGGAAACACTGCATTCAGCTTCAAAGTGATTTTATTCGGCTCCACTCCCTTGATAAAACCCACTTCTTTACCTGTCAGGTCCCACACATTTTTCTGCACCGTTCCCTGCAAATCTGCATGTAATTCTTTCACAGTAAAGATCAGGAAAAACTCAATCAACGGGTATTCTTCATTAGTGGTTTCATTCTCAGTTTCAGGAGACTGTTCTTCCTCGTCATCACTATTAGTCAGAACCTCTATTCCAGCAGTTGAACAATTAATCGAACATCTGGTCTTGCACAACTAGTCCCTTCCCAGTAGGGATACTGGACTTGACTAACAGACTACAATCTTATGCAGTACCTGAAAGTTGCAGATCTCAACCTGCAGTGGATCTGTGATCGGATTTATCAACTGTCTATTCGCTACCCCTACAATCTGAACTGTCCTGCCTGAAAGAGGTAAGTTCGGAACTTCTGCACTTCTTACTGTAGAGCGCGTAGCTCCTGTGTCCACCAGAAATGAGATCCTATGACCCATCACCTTTCCTCTCACAAAGGGTTCTCTCTGATCTACCTCTAAGGACACTGCAAGCATGCATGGCTCCTCATCCGAACTATCACACATCCATTTGTCGGTTATTTCATTCTCACTATGTAATGGGAATTGGTGCACTTTGTCACTACTTCTGTCTTGCCTCTGACCTGTGACCTGCTGAATAAGCATCACCTGTTGCTGTTCCATCTGGGCTTGAGGTATCTGCATTTGCTGTCTAGGTACCATAGGAACCTGCTCCTGCATTAGTTTACATCTGTGTCATTTGTGCACAAGGTATTTGCATCTGCTGCATGGGTTGAAAATTCTGCACTTTATTCATGTTATTCTGGAAATTCAGATTAAGTCTTCTCATTTTTGGAACTTTTACAGTTTGAAATGTATTGGCATCACCACTTTGCTGAACAACACCATCCTGCACCACCATCAGACACTCCCGCTTCCAGTGTCCCACGTTTCTGCAACAATGACACAGCAACCTCTTTTTCATCCCTTGCACATCATTTTGAACCACTACTGTATTCAAATCTGGACCACGATTCATATTAGTTCCACGACCTCTACCTCTCACCTGAGGTTGGAACATAACAGTTCCCTGCTGCTGCGGCATCTGCTGCACTAAAGCTCCCTGCACTCCTGTCTGAACCTCCTTAATTTGCATCACAATCGCTTTCCCCTTCAGCTTTTTCTGCTTCAACTCAATCTCGTCACTACAGTATTTTGCATACTGCAACACCTCATCAACCGGTTTTGCTTGCCAACAAATCAAATGACTCTTAATCATCTGACCTATTTCAGGTCTCAAGCCTTACCTGAACCTGAACACAAAGTGCAGCATGTCTTTTAGCTCAATTGCTTCCTTGACACTACTGTATACTCCTTGAACACTTTCAACAACCTCTCATAGTACGCATGTATCGACTCTTTTACCTTCTGCACAGTCCTGTCAATTCTCTGCCAATCAATATTTTTAGATAAGATTCTTGTCTTCAGGAACTCAATCGCCTTATAATAATGTTTCATCACTTCGGGTGATGGGGCACCTGTAGCTCTATCTCTTTCTGGTTCACTCGTCGGCCAATCCACTGCTCTTTTGCATTCAACCCACAAATCAGCTGGCACTACTATTTCCAACAGAGTATTCAGGTCTTCCCACAGACATTTCGAAAGGTTCGCAAATCTATCTGTCTGCTGGTACTATTCAACCGGTTTCGCCCTCAACTTTGGATAATCATTTGTGAATGACTGAATATCACTTCTGTGCCAAGGAACATGAACAAACTGCCCTCCTAGGATCTCCCTCATTAGTAAAAATTTTACTGGATCCTTCTCTTTCTGAACTCTTTTAGCCCCTTATTGTGAATCTCGTTTCTGTTTATCCTTCTTCTTTGCCCATCTGCCTTCCCACTTCTCTAACACTCCCCAGATCTGAGCACTCTGCAATAGTTCTTTAAGACACGCTTTCATTCCAGCTGACCTCAAAATCTAATCTGTAACTTTGTTTCAAATGCTTTGTTTTCTCAATTTCTATGTCATGCTTCTCTGCCAAGTCTGCCAATTTCTGATGTATCTTGCCCACTTCTTTCGTAATCTCGGACACAAGTATCTCAGCTCCTCTTCGGTATAGGATTCTAACCTATTCACTTCCATTGATCTCTCAATCAGTTCAGTAATTTCTGTAGCCAGCCTTATGTGATCAATTTGCTGTTCACGCTTGGATGTGTTTCGTGGGGTATTCAGACTATCTAACCACTCATTTAACTTCTGTGCTGTCAAACCCTGTTATGAAACATTACTTGCATTCGGCAATGGTACCTGTTGTACCACTGCACCTGGAGTCTATGGTGTCAAAAGCTTCAAACTCTGACTTACACTCGAGCCATTTACGGCTTCTGGAAGTGCAACAAATGGACTAAGGTCCATTAATGGCCTGGATCCATCAAAGGTCTGACCCATAGATGAAACCACCTGCACATGCTCTCTCACCCCCTCCTCATGAAGCTTTGTGACATTTCACCCTTTTATCCTGCCATCAGCTTTTTCTGAGCAAATAATGGTTCCGCTGGACCAACAGTAATTCGTAGCGATATTGCATTTGTTGCTGCTCTGACAACTGCATTTTGTGGAAGGGCTACTCCCATGCTCTGATTCATTACTGGTGTTACATCTGACTGTGTCCCTTTCATTGGTGTGAACTTTGGCAAACCTTGTGGCTGTGCCTGAGGCATCAACATTGGAGTCGGCTCGGTCTGAACTAACATCGGCCTCGGAACCACTTGCTCCATAGGTACCACTAAGTTCAAGGTTGTCTCGAGAATCGGTATCTCTGGATAAATTCTCTGTATCGATGGTGGGTGCATCTGCACCTGGACTACCGAAGTAGTCACTGCATTAGGAGCACTCTGCACTACCTCTTGTACCTGTCCCTTACCTGCTTGCGCTGGTCCCGCTGTCCCCGGTACTTGAGCTGGGGCAGTTGGCGCAGAACTAATACTTGGCCCCCCCTCATGCACCGCATACAGTGGAGGTTGTTCTCTCAAAACCCAAGTGATAAGATCCTCATCATCTGAATCTTCCTCTTCTACATAGGTATTTTTCTTCTTCTTACTCCCTTACAAACTTTTAGCACTCTTGCTAGTTTCCTCTTTCCCTTCCGACTCATCTTCCTCTGTGTTAGCAGGAAACAACTTAACATCCTGCAATGTCGCTGTTCTCCACCTCTTCTGTTCCCAATCCCATCTTGCCTCTGCTAGAGACTTCTCTACCTTCCTTATTCTCACCTGGAACTTGATTTCTTGTTGCTGTCTCGCTGTGAGCTCCCAAACTGCTAATGCCTCAAACTGTGCTTGTCTCGGGAGAGGCTTTGTCTCATACAGTGTCATTTGCAACTGATCCAAAATTCTCAAACTAAACGTTCCTTGCACTGGAAACGCTAAAGCTCCCTGTTTCTCTGTCAATTTGCACCACTGCTTTAACCAAAGACATGGCGTGACACCTCACTCCTCCATTACAATATAAGCCAGAGAATTTTCTGGTGGTGTAGGCTCCCCCACTGTCGCTTTAATGTTTGTATCACCCTTCGTGGCACTCCTAAACACCTTGAAAAACGTCCTCTTTCTCTGTTGTTTTTATTCGATTCAATAAGGAAATTACTTTTGCTCCCAGAATTCCCGTCACCCACTTTCTCAACCAATTGTCTCTCATGGACAGCTGCCAATCTGCTCGCGACTCTCCTTACTAACCAACCTATACCAGCGCGGCTCACTCTGACGTCACACTCACACACTGCGGCTGACAAAGTCTTATGGCTCATCCTCCTACTCTCCGACTCACACAAAACGAATGCAAACTATTGCGAGCACTAACCAAAAACCAATAACCAAAACAAATCAGCTGGTTTACTACAGGAAGGTACACAATTGTTTCAGAGACCTTACGGATTTTAACTGATGGACTTTTCGCTCATGCAGCTATTCCTCTTTCTCAGTCTCCCACATTCTCAAGCAAACTTTGACCCACAAATGTTACTGTCAACTGACCAATAGGTCTGTCCTGGTGCACATAGGACTCGCCCAATCTCTGTCAAAAATTTCCCTTAACCACTTAACCCACACACTGACTTGTTGACCACGCCTGATCAACCTACTAAACCAGACAGATTACAACATAAAACCAAGTGTATCCTACACTTGTCACTATACTCCGGAGTCTTAGACCACGCAGGGTCCGTACATCACCAACAACCACGTGGACAGTTTTTGAGCACAAAGTGCCACACACATGTGAAATTCGATGACTTCCCTACTTTCATACTGCGGAGTACGCACACTCGTACTAAACATCAACAGGAGTACGCAGACTCCCTACTTCCCTCACAGATGTCACAATTCATCTGCGATTTGCATAAGCTTTTGCAAGCAGAATCTACCACTTTCACACTATCACAAAGACGCTAAGAACATACCCAACTCTACTTGCAGGATCCAGGATCTGGGAAAGTCATTTCTAGGCTTAAGGGAACATCATTCTTGCTACAATTGCCATTACGAAAAACAAAATCCAAATCACAATAATAATGAACAACTAATCCTGATCTAAACTACCACCATAACCATTTCAATTGGAGGTGAGTTTCCACTTCAAAAATTAAAACTACTCAGCTTAATGCTTCCATAGTGATTTATTGAGAGAAAAAGAAAGGAGTAATCAGTTCCAAAGGTTATTAGTCCAGTGAATTTTTAACAATCTGGGAGCTGGAGTTCAGATCAAAAAATCTGCTAAATGACAGTCCAATCTGTTGATGTCACGGTTTGGGACAGATAGCAACATTCAGTAGAGGAACAGCCAACACGTGTTTCGCCCCTTGAGCGGATAGGCGGGGGCTTTCTCAAGGCTGTAGAGAATAAGAGAAATAAGTAACTTTCCAAACAAAATATGTTGCCAAATAGAGAGCATGCTAGCCATGTGAATCATGCAGGGCATGTTGTGCTCCCGTTCGGTGAGGCCACAGAGTATCGAGATGTAATCCATGATAGATTTCCCCGTGTAAACCAAGGGCCATGGTCATAGGAAAGATGTGAGTTAAAGTAAGGCCACAAATAAAATTAGGAGAGTTAAAAGTAAACTGCTCTTTGATTTGAGGGAGAAAAGAGGGAACGAGTTTTGTGAGAGTGAGAAAAATGAAGAAATAAGAAAAAAAGTATTGTAGTCCTGTCTTAGTAATAAGTGAATACTAAGTATAGGCTGGCACTCACGTAATGTGAATTCATGCTCTACGAAGATTCATGTGAGCAAAAATTATTGCAAACAATCCTGTGAAGAATGTTAGTGTGAAACAAGAATAATAAAGAATTGGTACGTACCCCATCCAGAACAAAAAGAATGAAATCTTCTGGCATCAGTAGTCACAATTGTAAATAGAAGTCTAAATACGAGAACAAATTATTTAAAAAACTCCTCATACCTAATCAATAATTAAGAAATAACACTGAAGACTGAAAAAATCCGAATATCTATAGAGACGAATTTGTCCCTGAAAGCGTTTCGCAGGTAATGTCCACCATCAATGCATATATATCAAATGAAAAAATGAAAAAAGGAAAAACATCATGATAAAGCTCATTCGGTCATAAAGAAGCCTTTTGGAACCCCATCAACCATGTCTCTGGTTTATGGGTCTGCAAAATTAGATAGAATAAACATCAAAAGGTAAAGTGAGGAGATGTCAACAAATGCCCAAAAAGTTTGGGCAACATGTTGTTAATTACAAGAGCGCTGTTACATGTAGGCAAATGCTCCCCGTCAGGCTTGCTAAAAACGTTGTGAAAGCAGTATAATTTGACTAAATACCCCTAATTCCATACTCGCTGAATGTTCAAAGTCCTGACAAGGGGAGAAGTATTTTTACCTGGGATAGCAATAAGCGAGGGAAATCCTCTGCAGAGAATAGGCCAAACACTCCTCAGCGCGTCCTGCGTTAAATCGCTACGACGCCTGTCTGGCAATACCGCGATTATAAGACTGAGGCGTCCTTTCTCTGTTTCCAATGCAGCGAAACAGAGGAGGGACTCAGCGTGAAATGTGCTAAATTCAATGGCGGCCATGTTGTAGGAGTCGAGGCCGTAAATAACAATAAAGTCCACTTAGTAATGTGGGAAAAAATAAGAAAAGAAAAGAAAATCTATAAAATATTAGAAATTCAGACAAAGGAATTTGGTAAGGCGGAAATAAAAAGAACCATAGAGAGTTGAAACAACATTAGAAAAAATAGAGAATGAAGCGGATGAGACACAGTGAAGGAGAGTGAAAAAAGGTAAACATAGGAAACGATTTGCATGAATAGTATTATGAGGGGAGATTAGAAACAGAAATCAAAATAAGGTCCTGTATACGGACAATGAGGCAAAAGAAGAGAGTTGAAAAGACAGTGAGACAGAGATGATGAGAAAGTAGTCAAAAAGACGAAAAATGAGAAGGAATTCATTACCAAAAAAGAAGGAGGCAGATATAAAGCAGTTATAAGTTCACAGAAGGAGCCAGCAATTTAAAGGGGAGAAAGAACAATTATATATCACCGAAGACCTGAACTTCAAACCATCAGACAAATTATAGCAATACAGTAAAACAGTAAAACATTTACAGTAGCTAATAGTGCCATTCGTGATCCTGGTTCAGACCATTGTTCACTGTGTCATATTGGATAATCATCCTGCTCTCCTCTTGACGCAGTCTTAGTTGTAAGTTGCCACCCCGTGGGGATGGTGTGATGCGAAGTATTCCACTAAATTTGAAGAATTGTTCATGATGGTGAAATGTTTTATAGTGCTCCACTAACGGCGCCTTGGTCTCCAGTTTTGAGATATTCCGAAAATGTTCTTGGATTCGAAGTTTTAATGGGCGAGTCGTGCTGCCAATATAGGCCTTGTGACATGGGCAGAAAATCAGATAAACCACATTTTTGCTTTCACAGTTGATAAAGTCCTTGATTATGAGTTCTTTGTTATTGATATGTAATAGAGTCGATCTGTTGAGTCCTAATTTGCATATTGAACACTTAGTACAAGTGAAAAAGCCTTTGGGCTTGGGAAAATGAGGGTCTGGGGCTGTGAGTTGAAAGAAGGAAGGGCAAAGTTTGTCTCTAAGATTAGGAGCCCGGCGGAACCCTATTCTTGCATGTTGAGTAATGAATTTTTGGATAGAGGAATTTCTGCTAATGAGATGCCAATGTTTCCGTAGATGTTTCCGTATTAAATGATGACCATTATGAAATTGAGTAATAAAGCGAATAGTAAAATCCTCTTTATGTCATGGAGATGAATTAATCATCTGATTATGGTCCATTTTGCCCATTTTGGTGTTGGAAAAGGTTAGTGACTTATGATTGTATCCCCTGGTCAGGAGTCTCTCTGTTATTTGTGAAGAGAACAAATCATAATCAGTGGATTTGGTGCAGTTAAGTCTTGCTCGTCTGTACTCGCCTTGTGGGATATTTTTATTATGCTTGGAGGGCGACAACTGCTGGCGTGTAGAATTGCATTTGCCGCTGTTGATTTTCTGAAAAAACGGGTCTGCAATTTCTCATTTTCCACAAAAATCAGTAAGTCTAAATACTCAACCTGAAAATCTGAGATGTTATATGTGATGTCAATGGCCCATTTGTTTGGTACTAGAGACTTTAAGAATTGAGTAAGTAGAGTTCTTTGTCCTTGCCAGATCATCAAAATATCGTCTATATAACGTCCCCAGAAGATGATGTTTTGGGAAAAGCATTCGTTTTGGTCGCTCCACAACCACTCACGTTCGACCGCTCCCATGAGGATACAGGCATAGGGCGGCGCAAATTTGGCCCCCATCGCTGTCCCCTGTAATTGCAAATAGAAGTGGCCGTCGAAGAGAAAGTAGTTATTCTCAAGACAGAATTGTAACATGTTCAATATCGTACAGTTGTGAGTAGTGAGTGATACTGGTCTTGTTGAGAGTGCTTGTCTAACAGCATCTAGACCATCATGGTGTCTGATAGAAGTATATAGACTGACTATGTCTATGGTCACTAAAAGATAGTCAGGTTGCCAATCGATATCCTGGAGTTTACAGATGATATCTTTCGTGTCTCTCACATAAGAAGGTAAGTTGATCATGAAAGGCTGGAGTACTTGGTCAATTAGAGTCCCTAATTTTGAGCAAATCGAGTTGACTCCTGATATTATAGGTCTGCCTTTAGGGGGAAAATCTTTCTTGTGAATTTTAGGAAGTAAATATAGGGTTGGAACAGTAGGGTGAGAAAGAAATAGGGCAGTGCGTTCTTGATGCGAAATGACATGGCAGGAGAGCCAGTGATCCAAAAGTGCTGAGAGTTGATGTTGTATGTGTGCAGTAGGATTCGCATCTAGTCGTTTATAGCACTGGGAATCATGTAGTTGGCGGTAAGCCTCAAGGAGATAATCTGAGGTATTAAGAATAACAATATTTCCTCCCTTATCTGCTTCCTTGATGATAATGTTGGGATTCATTCTTAAATTGGTCAGAGCAACAATTTGTTGGCGTGTAATGTTTGATGGAAAGAATTTACGCTTATTGCAATAGCGTTTGTACTCTTTATCAAAGTCGTTAAGAACTGCTTGTGCAAAGAGGTCAATAGAATTGCCTGCCGGGAGAGTGGGGGTAAAGGTAGATTTCGGTCTCATACCCGAAGGGTAGTACTGATTAGTACTTAACTCTAGTTGTTCTGCTAATATACTAAGAGGAAGGTCTGGTTCAGAAGTATTTGCTAGATTATAGAGAAGCCCAATATCTTCTAGATCCCGAACAGAAATATCCTGTGATGGTGGTGAGAGGGGGGACCGGGAAGGAAGAGAGGTGAATGTAGAAAAGAAAGACTTAAGTTTGAGTTGACGTATGAACTTGAAAAAATCAATTTTGGTTTGTGTTATGTTCCAAAAATTTGTGGGACAATAGGACAAGCCTTTATTAAGGATGTGTAACTCAGTAGGCGAAAGAGAATAATCTGAGAGATTAACTACTAGTTGGTCATCGTGTTGGAAGGTCGGAGATTCTTGCTGCGTGCCCTTGTTTGTATACCGGAAGTACCGGGCATGACCGTTGTAGTATCTGGTGGTTTGGACCGGGATTCTTGGAGGGAACCTAGGCGAAAACGCCGTGCTTCCTCTAAAAAATTAACCCTAGGTCTAATGGAAGGGTCCCTGTCTGAATCATCAGAAGTGTCAACTTCTGAGGAGGGAATAGTGTCTGGGCAGCTAGTAGTATCTAGCAGGGAATTGGTATCTTGAACATGATCATACTTCTTGCTGAAGGTGTACACTCTCCCTTGTTGGTAATCACGTAGATCTCGTCTGAATTTACGATTTTTTCTCTGGATAATATCTGCCTCGTAATTATCGATTATGTTATTGAGAATGGCATAGTTCTTAGTTGTGATACCATAATTACCACCATAACCATTGATTACCACATAACTAGTTCTCCAAGGAAACAAACCATCAAGCTGCTACCAAAAACTGCTAGCGTGCCCGGTCCTTAATAGGTAAACTTATAAGGGGACGCATATAGGTTGATGAACCTTTTGATTCGCATGGAGCATCCTAGCTACGGTGTAACTGATGTGCATCAATAATCAAAAACAATAACCAATAAGCAAAAACATTAGTCAGTAGTTAATACATCAACATTCATGAAAAACCACAACTCAATATATGTTTTAGCAATTTTATTTCCCTATTAGTTACAATACTAAGTCATGGGGTTAATTCAAACTTTATTCAAATCAACTAAAGATTAATTCATTAGTGACCACCAATAACATAATCTAATCAAAACTTGAGAAAACATGCATCCTAATGCTTCAACGTAAACCGATAACGATGAATATGTTAACATGAATAGCAGAGTTCAGCAAATCAGTCCGTCAATTATTTGTCACCCTATATGTCAACATCACAGGATAAAAACCTACCTAACCCAGATTAGCTTTAGCATGTGGGACTTTATGCAAAAACAGTTTAGAACATGAATTTGGAAAAACATCTAGCTTAGAAAAAAAACTATTTAGACAGCCCAGTTAGTACCTAGAAAGAAAGGCACAAGGCAATTCAATCACATTGTCATAGCTACCTATCCACGGTATGGGTCAGCAACAAAGTCAGTCTTCATCTCCAGTTCATCAATTGATCAGCGACTCATCAGGCTCTCAAGAGCGTGAGCCCAATGACAGATTCTCGAATCTCTTCTCCCCCAATATCGCATCAATTTCGGAATAAGTTCTCTCATCTGACATCTGCCCCTAACATCTCTGAACTCTCCCCTTCTGTCATGTCATTGTATCAAAGTCGCCCAGACTATCCCCCTATTCCTAATTGGTCAATTAATCACCAGTTATGACTACATTCAATGATCTTAGTTTTCCAAATCTATGAATTCTAATATTACACAGTTCTCAGGGTGTCGATTGGTTCACTGTACGATGTCCTCATCATCCGGCTCGTCAGGTATCAAATATTTTGCATCTTCTTCTCCAGTCAGTGTCTCCATTGTTCGAGTCCTGGGAAAGTACATCTCGTCTGCTTTACATTGAGTTGGATACAAACTTTAATTCTGTCATCTCCTGTTCGTCCATTCATCGCAAAGAATTTTAGCTAAGCAGTTTTATTAAACAACGAGTGGTTAATGGTCAGTTCAGCACATTAGCTTCTCTACATTGCGCTAGTAATTCAGCTTCTGCATGAGGCCTGGCAAAACTAGGCCACAACTTCAGCTAAGTTAACTCTACAATATAATGCAAAGCACATGTTATATATCTCAATATGACATACTACTACATTATTCAATACATTTTTCTATATTTCATACATGTTATTCATTCTACTAGTACATTTGTGAATCTTTGTGATCGCTCTC
This sequence comes from Pleurodeles waltl, assembly GCF_031143425.1. NCBI lineage: Eukaryota > Metazoa > Chordata > Amphibia > Caudata > Salamandridae > Pleurodeles > Pleurodeles waltl. The sequence goes on along the minus strand of NC_090444.1, from coordinate 1,236,265,556 downwards.
CGAGGGCACATTTTCAAACCTGCACATTAATTCTCTACATTATTTATTTCTATATTTTATTATCATTATTCAAAATGCATAAACACCTGTTAATATCCCTAATTAACATATCTGCTTTAGCACTAGACAACAACACATTGAGAGGAAATAATAAAAAAACAGCACATCAATTTGAACGTACACACAGACAATGTTGCACAGTCCAGCATTGAGTGTTATCAGCACAAATGGAGACCCTCAGCGTTGTTTTTTGTTAGGGGAAGAAGGAGGGTGACCTGTGGGTGAAGGATGAGGGCGACAATTGGATTTGGGTCGCCACCGCTTTACAGGGAATGCCCTCCCAGTGCAACACTTATGGCGACCCAGTTCTTTTGTTGTGGTCTCGGTCTTTTTTTTCATAAGTTCCTTACCAAAATAGCACACTTCCCGTAATTTAGTACCTGACTGCACAACTCAGACCCAACAGACAGGAGCATCGCAATTATGTTACACCACAAGAACCGAAATTGAACGCTAGGTGTGTACTCTGTTCCTCATGAGTTTATTTGAATAAAATTTCGGAATACGCACAGTTATCAAAACAAGTGTTTTAAATTTGGGGACCTCTTGCGTCTTTGTTAACTTCACCTTTACATGGGTGTTACACCCTTTGGAGAAAAAAACACATACAAATGCTACTAAATAACGTGAATCCAGACTACAAGGTGAGAACAGCACATTAGGAGTTCACCCAAAAAAAAAAAACATTGGAAATAATGAATTAAGGACACGTATTTCCTTTATTCAAGGACGTGGTCTTTAAAACGCCATTTTGTGATATATAACTTTCTTTTAACTGGGACATGACGGCAGCAGCGTGCTCTCCATTTTCATGGCGCCTCGAGGTGTTCTCAAACTGCCTTTCACTATTTAAGTGTGCGACACCATTGGCTCCAATTACCATAACGATGGGTCATCATATAGTACATTGCATCAACAAAAATAGGCCGAGCTGGACGCATGTGGGCAATTCCTAATAGCTGCAAATGATGACGGCCATTTGAGGCAAGACAATGCGTCCCCTAGAGACGGAGACTGATTGCTCTGCATTTGCACAGCAGCTAACCAATACTAAGAAGACTTTCCTTTGCATATGTTTGGTGCCAGCCCAACGAGGCAGAAAATTGCATCGTGTCATTTAATTTTCCAATCTTTGTTCCCTTTGTATTTATCTGTTAGCTTTGCTTCACTTTATAATTTGAAGGCTCAATGCGGAGCAAACCTAATGGAAATTCAGCTTAGTTTCATGTCTGCTTGAGAGTCTTAGATGCAGTTTCAGAAAGTTTAATTCTGCTTAATCCACCCCATGAATAATAATCACCTGTTTTTCCGCACAGCCTTATTGATATTTATTGGGGCTGCTTCAAACGTCCTTAGGATGGGAATGTGCACAGAAGTCTGCAATTAAATCATGATTAGTAAACAAGTTATTGCTGATAGGCTGCAAGCAGGAGGGGATGATGTTCAAGGTCTGTGGGAACTACTTCTCCTATGCTCTGCAGATTAATCGGAAAGTAAAATAATTTAAAGGAGGGAAATGGCGTGTTAGTTGATCTAGTTCAGGGGTGGTAGCAGGGAAGCGATAAATGAAGTAAACCGTTTGGCATATGATACTGATGATGAGTGAAGAGTAAGAATAGCCTTGGCTTTGCTAGTGTGCTTTACCTACACAGTACAACCTCTCAACCCGGATACAACTTTGCAGTAAAGCTATGGTCTTCACATGTTTTAATGCAGCCACCATACAATAAAAATATTTCATGGAGGCAGAATGAAAACTTATTCTTGGACAACTATTTTATCCAATTGGCAGCTCTACACATATTTAGCAATTCTGACATTGAATTTCTGTTCAGTTATACCTTTTAAAATGCTGTCAAATACGTTATTGCCAATATGCTATTGACAGTCGGGTCTTCCTAAAGTGTAAACGTATTCACAGTGTGATCCTTACTCAGAAATGGAAAAGGTGGTGGCCATTGAGGATTATTCGACACATACTCTGAGACACGATATGAGTGACAAACGATGTTGCTAAGGGTCCATTACAGATTAGTTCACTGCCTCTCTCTTTTTTCCACTAAAAGTAAAGCACTGTTGTGAAACAGTACCCTTTTTTTGCATGGGCACACAATCTTTTATGGCCTGATGGTGTATGTAAATATATCATAAAAAGTGCAAATTATATAATTCAATATTTCTTTAAAAAATATATCAATTTATCTATTACATTTCTAAATACATGCATACATTTTTGAGATATCTGTTCTTTAATGCCAGCAAACACATTTTGATTAAATGAAGGTAACATAGGAAGTGCATGACATACCACCCTGTAACCACATTGTTATTTAAACCTTTATTTTATTTTTCGCAGAAAATGCTGTAAATATAAATGCCAAATGTAAACCATAATAAAAATACATAGCATTGTATTGAGAACATATAAATTCCCTTAGCAACATCTTGTGACATCATTCCCCATAATTTACTTCTAATTTTGATTTAACATTTGTTACGTGAACACAATGTCTAAGTAACACTTGCTTGGTATAACACTGAAAAAAATGATATTGTTAATAACCGGAAACAATTATTAATCAAATTGTGTACCTGTTGCTGTGCCGATTGATACAGCTGGCTGCAGTGAGCCTGGACCTCATCTGTGAGTATTTCCAGCTCCTCAGGTGTGAAGTTAGATTTCCTGCCTCCACTATTTTCCTCAATCGCAGCTTGCAGTCCAGGTGGAGAAAGACAATTTGACGAGGTCTATGCACTACAAAGGAGACAAGAGAGAAACTGTTACAGAAACACAAACATCACTGCGAAATAGGCATCCATCCATAAATGCCTACATCAACCATTGGATAGTCTTTTATCAATCATCCCACGTAAACCTATGGGTGTACATGTCCTTAATGGACGAAACAACTAGTAGACAAGCAAGTTCCACCTGCTATGACCGAGAAGCCTGGCAGTCACCATTTTAGAATGGACCAGGAGTAGCATGCTAGAAAGTTTGCAAGAAACACCTAAAACGTGGTTTGTGTCGGAAACGCTCTAAACAACATACATTTGTACTTATAACAGTAGCATTTGTATATAAGGAATAGCGTAATTTAACATTGTAACTTTAATGTACACAGTTCAATGAAACTCCGTTGACGGATTTTACATTTTATTATTTAAAAAAAAAAAACATAAGCTTACACATAGTTGCAAATTTTCCCTGGTCCATGCCTGATGACCATTTGCAGTGCACGGTTCATTATCACATTCTAGGAGTTAGAGTCTTCATTGTTACATTATAAAGGTAAATTAGAAGTTGCAGATTGCACAATAAGACTCGTGATGGATAGGAATCACACATGGAGCAGAATATCTTCACAACTATGTATTTATGCTAATGTGAGGTGTAAGAAAATAGGTCTTTTTGCAGATGTACCCCCACTATTTGCCCCCATATGGACTACTAGATGCTGGTTTTCTGACTCCGATTGTACCCTGGGCCAAGCTAACCAGGGCCAGGGCTAGTATTCTGTTTGAAAAGTATATTGTGCTAGCGTGCCTGGTCCTTAGTAAGTAAACTTACAAGGGGACGCGTATAGGTCTATGAATCATTTGAATTGCATGGAGTATCCTAGTCATGCAGTAATTACTAAATCAATAATCAACATACAAAGAACACGTTTACCATCTTAAGTAAACTATAAGAAAAAAAAACTTAATCCGAAATAACTATCCCTCATGGAAAGGTTAACAACTTTTTATTTCCTATTCATTACAATTCTAATCAATTGTTAATTTTGTTTTTATTAATCAATCTTTATTAGTTCATCAAAAAGGAAACATTTTCTCAAAGGAAAACATGAGCAGCAATGCAAATCATAAGTAAATGAATATCAGCATTAATGATGCAATTCAGCAAATTAATTCATCAGTCATTTGTCACCGTCAACATCTCCCCTGTCAGCCTACCTAACCATAATTAGCATCAGCATGTGGGTCTTCATGCGAAAAACAATTTAGTGAAAACATTAATTTGAAAAAATCTACCTTAAAGAGAGAAATTCTACAAAACAGCGCAGTTGGTACCTAGAGGAAAAGGCACAAATTGTCAGTCACATTTTCATAGCTACCTATCAAGGATGGATCAGCAACAAGTCAGTATTCGTCTTCAGGTCATCAATAGTCAGCTACGGATCAGGCTCACAGAGTATGAGCCCAATGTCAGCACCTCAGACAGCGTCTCCTGACCTCATCAACTTTCTCCTCGCAGTTCTGAGTTCTCAGCCCTTGTCATGACTTTTTATTAGGGTCTCCCAGTCCATCCCACTAATTGCTAATTGGTCAGTCTATCAGAAGTTATGACTCTAACCTATAGTTTTTGTTTACCAAATCTTTGATTTTGCATGTCTTGCATAAAACTGATTGGTTCTTTTTGCGATGAGAACATCATCCGGCTCTTCAGGTAACAAAATTGTTGCATACGAGTCTTTAGTCAGTGTCTCTATTGTTCAAGTCCTGGCAAAGTACATTTAGCCTACACTAAAGATAATTGTATCAAATTGTCTTCATCATCTCCTGTCCAATGTTACATTTGCAGAATGTTCTAGCTGAGCGGCTTAAACTCTGAGCAGTTCAAGGTTGCCATCCCCGGTTACCAGTCCTGTGCAAGACACTCAGATTCTTCATGTTCAGAGTAAGCAAGGCCCAGTGGAAGTAGGCCTTTAGTTCGGCTAATTTAAGAATACAAATTAATATCAAACATAGGTTATATACTTCGTTATGACATATTAGTGCATTTTCTTATACATTTTTCCATTATTTTGCATCTGTTAATACACATGGAGACCACTCCCCGAGGGCACATTTTCAAATGCTCACATTATTATTTTCTAAAATTAATTTCTCTATGCATATTTCTTATTAATAAACACACATTAGTCATTAGAAATTTCTTAATTAACATATATGCTCCATCAGTCCCTCCTCTGATGACTCAATATGTCATCGCACCTTTCTTGCCAACACTTTACAAATTTGTCTCAGAGGTATTTTGCCTTCTTCTTGAGTTTTCCCTATAAATTAGTCTCCTAGGAGGTTCTTCCCTCCTCTGATCATTTTTAGTTTTCCTTAATTCTATCTTTTGCTACAATTTGCATGTACCCCATAATCCTAATATGGAAACAATCACAATTAATACCCCCTGGACAATTTTCCACAATACCCCATTCCAAATTTAACTAAACCAATTTCCCACAGAGGCGAATCCACTTCCAACCTTCTCCCAAACACCTGGTGACAAATATACAAGCCTTTTTGTATTCGTAAACGGTGCAAATGCCCGTTTGCGAATGCAAAAATGCCTTTCAGTATTTATGAAAGGCATTCGCAACGCAAATTTAAGGAATCGCTAAAATAGCGATTCCTTAAATTTGCGAGCCTGTTAAAGAATCGCAAATTGTGATTCTCTAAATAAGAAATCGCAAATAAGGAATCCTTATTTGTGATTTCTAAACTACATGTAACAAGCAATTCCTTAATGTGAATTGGGCATTAAGGAATCGCTATTACCACCAAGTTAAACTTGGTGGTAACCATGTGCAAATTTAAAAAAAGCATTAAAAATAAATTTTTAAAATTGACATGTAACACACATATGCCCCTTTGGCATGTGTGAGCCTTACATGTCCTGAAATATTTTTTTGGGGTGCAGCAGAGCACCCTGGGGTTTTGCATTTCCTAAATTGCGAATTCCAGTTAGGAATTCACAATTTGGGAAATGCAAAACATTTGCAAATATGGGCCTACAGGCCCATAGCTGCGAATGGAGTCTGTATCGCAATTTGCGATTCAGTAATAGCATTTGCGATTTTTAAGAAATCGCTATTACCGAATCGCAAACATGATACTTTGCATTTTGAGAATCAGAAATAGCGATTTCTTAAAAATCGCTATTTCTGAATTGCAAATGCCTTTTTTGTCACATCTGGCCCCTGGTTCCTTCAATTCTTTCAAATCCTTGCTTGAATTAATTAAATTAGTAAGTAAGTCTCTTATCTCCTTATCATTCTCGGGTATGAACGAACAACAATGCCTAGCATTAATCAGTTTACAGACTCCGCCATCCATCAATGGCTATTAGGTGTATTTACAATTGGTTTTGACAACCTACATGTAAGTGCTTAGTATATGGTAGGTCATATAGGTTTACAGACCCCCGTCGATTTAAGGCACTTAAGGGTGCACTGCAGTTGTGCCTGCTGTCATTTTAAAGTCAGCTTGCCCATAATTGACTTTGAAATAAAAAATACTTCTAAAGTCTAAGCAACACCCCTAAGGTCTGCCCTAGCAGCCCCAAGAATAGTGTGCCTTGTTATAAAAAGCAGGGACATTATAAATGATGTATTATATGCTCTGATGAGGGAGAACATGTTGTTCCCCATTGTATTGCTGCTAACTCCATGGGTTAACATGGAAAGGCTTATTAAACTTTAATAAAGTCTAACTTTTGACAGGAAAGACTAGAGAAGCCATTTAAAGTATCAAAATAATAGTTACAATAAATCCAACACCTTGACATGGTTGAATTTATTACAACTATCATAGGAAAGTCGTTTTAGCGCTTGCTTTCCTGAAGTTACTCAAAACAGCCCTGTAGCAGCCTCTTTCGATTGGCCAGCCTTTGACAGGCTGAGTTAAGCTGCTCTGATGTGGTCTGAAGTAGCCTGAGCTGACACACAAACCATGTGGTGGGAGGAGATCTTCAAAGGGAGAAAGACAGATAGACATGACACAGGAGTACCACATGTCCTGCACACCCAGCCAGAATGGAGCCTCTCTAAGTCAATTAGGAGGGTGGCTGAAAGAGGAGTGTAGAGAAACATTAGCCACACCTGTGTGTTGGGCTAGCAAGACCTGAAATCCCAGGCGAGATTTTCTCTATTTTGATTTTTGCGGAGATGTGCATTCTGGGACAAAAATATGCCACTGTTCCCAGGAAGTGATCATCACACAGAGTGGCCTCTCGAACCCCATTGTTTAGGGGTGCCCTCTCTTGCCAACCTAGAAAACCACAATAAAAATTAGAGAGCTGCACAGCACTGCAGATCCATGCCTAGAAATATCTAGAGAAGGTCTGCCCTCATGAACCCCTGGTCTACACCCCAAGAGGACTGAACTCATAAGTACTGCACCTGCTGCACTCTGGGTGTCACCAAAAGAGGACTTTTCCTTGCTTCAGGTCTGTGTTGAAGGTTGCAGTTGTTGCACCCAGTGGGGACCGTGGCTCCGATGCAAGCAGCGGCGTGGAGTCGGAGAGTGGTACCAGTTTCGAAGTGTCTCTGAAGTGAATGTGATTAGTTTCTTCTTGGTTGCACCAGAGCTCACTTCCAAGGGCCCAGAAGCTGGATTTGGCACCACTTGACAAGTCAGAACCCTCAGCAAGAGAGCCCAGGTGCTGGCAGGGGACATCTTTGATGGTCCTGAGACTTCTTAACAGGAGGTAAACTCAGTTCAATCCCTTAGAAAACTTTGGGAAGCAGGATGCAGAAAGCTAAGTCCAGTCCTTTCACTCCCGGGAAAGAAGCAGCAAGCAGCAGGCCAGCACAATAAAGCAACAGACAGAGTGGCAGTCCCTCCTACAGCATCCAGCTCTTCTTCCTGGCAGAATGTCCTCAGTGCAGAAGTTTTCTAACTATGTGGGGTCAGAGGTCCAGTACTCAGACCCATTTCTGTGTTTGAAGTAGGCAAGCTTCAAAGAGAAGTATTGTAAACAAGACCCTGCCTTTCCCTACCCTGACCCCAGACACACTCTAGGGGTTTGGAGACTTCTTAGTGTGAGGACAGACACAGCTCTTTTCAGGTACAAGCATCAGCTCCTCCCACCACTCTAGCTCATGTAGACCCATCAGCCTGCCTGGTGATGGGCCAACAGGATATGCAGGGCACACCTCAGCTCCCTTTGTGTGATTGTCTAGAGTAAATATAAAAACAGCCCAACTGTCATCCTGACCCAGATGTGTCTTGTGAGAAAGGAGCCTCTTTCTAGCATGGTTACCTCAACTTTGGCCTGTTTGTGAGTGTGTGTCAGTGTGTTTTTGCTGTGTCACTGGGATCCTGCTATCCAGGACCCCAGTGCTCATAGGTTGTGGTCTAATGTGTGTTTTGCCAGTAGTGCTTAACCGTGTCACTGAAGTCCTGCTAACCAGAACTTCAGTGCTTATGCTCTCTCTACTTCCAAATTAGTCACTATAGTTTAGTGACTTCATTTACTAATTCCAATTGGCACACTGGACCCCCCCTTATAAGTCCCTAGTATATGGTACCTAGGTACCCAGGGCATTGAGGTTCCAGGAGATCCTTATGGGCTGCAGCATTTCTTTTGCCATCCATTAGGAGCTCAGACAAACCCTTTCACAGGACTGCCACTGTAGCCTGTGTGAAATAGTGCACACACTATTTCACAGCCATTTTCACTGCACTTAAGTAACTTATAAGTCACCTATATGTCTAACCTTCATTTACTGAAGGCTAGGTGCAAAGTTACTAAGTTACCTAGCAAAGGTGCCCCCACGCTGTCCAGGGCCAGTTCCCTAGACTTCGTGAGTGTGGGGACACCATTATACGTGTGCACTATTTATAGGTCAATACCAATATGTAGCTTCACAATGGTAACTCCAAATGTGGCCATGTAAGGTGTCTGAGATCATGGAATTGTCCCCTCATTCCAAATCTGGTATTGGGGGGGCCAATCCCATGCATCCTGCGGGCTCCACCATGGACCCTGAGTACTGCCAAACCAGCTCTCTGAGGCTTGCACTGCAGCTACAGCTCTGTCACCTCACAGACAAGGTTATACCAGCTCACTCCCAGGAAGGCAGAACAAAGCATTTCCTTTGGAAATAGGCGTTTCAGGCTTGGGAGGGGTAGCCTCCCAAAGCCTCTGGAAATGCTTTGAAGGGCACGGATGGTGCCCTCCTTGCATAAGCCAGTCTACACCGGTTCAGGGACCCTCAGTCCCTGCTCTGGCGCGAAACTGGACAAGGAAAGGGGAGCGACCACTCCCCTGTCCATCCCCACCCCAGTGGGGGTGCCCAGAGCTCCTCAAGTGTGTCCCTGGTGTTAGCCATCTTGTTTTCCAAGGTGTGGGGACACTCTGGAGATCTCTGAGTGGCCATTGCTGGCAGGTGGTATCACAAACCCCTCCTGGTAGGTGCATACCTGGGAAGGTAGCCAATCCCCCTCTCAGGGCTATTTACGGTCTCTCCTGTGCGTTCCTCTTCAGATTCAGCTTGCAAGTTTCCACCAAGAATCCTCTGCAACTCCTGCTTCATCCTCTGACCATTGGATCAACCGCAAACTGCTCCAGAACCTGCTGTAACTGCAACAAAGTATCCAGAAAGGTTACTGCGACTCTGCAACTTCAGCTCCAGCCAGCAACTGCAACAGTTTCTGAGGTGTGCACACTCTAGGGACTCTCTGTCTTCATCCTGCACCAGAAGGACCAAAGAAATCTCCTGTGGAGTGACAGCTGCTCTAGCAAGCACTTTCTAAGATGATGACCGGTTCTCTGGGACTCCTCTCCTGGCAACTAGTGTGCTCCCTGGAACACAGGTGGTGGACCCCTTCGATAAACCGAGGCAATTAGTCCTGCACATTTAACAAAATTCCAAGTGTCCGTGGGCCAAAGTGTATCAACACAAGGGCAAAGCCCACACAGGAGACCTGAGTCCGTTGGAGAGAACACTGCTGGGGCATTTGATGATAAAACTACAGGCACCTCAGGGGGAAGGGAAGGGGGGGCACCACAGCCACATGAGTCCACGATGCCAGATCCACGAAGGGGCCACCATGCCCACTGTACAATCCTGGGGAGTGCAAAGCCACAGTCTCTCAATGTCTCTACAGTGGTTGGGTTGCCCACTGTACAATCCTGGGGAGTGCAAAGCCACAGTCTCTCAATGTCTCTACAGTGGGTGGTTTGCCCACTGTACAATCCTGGGGAGTGCAAAGCCACAGTCTCTCAATGTCTCTACAGTGGGTGGGTTGCCCACTGTACAATCCTGGGGAGTGCAAAGCCACAGTCTCTCAATGTCTCTACAGTGGGTGGTTTGCCCACTGTACAATCCTGGGGAGTGCAAAGCCACAGTCTCTCAATGTCTCTACAGTGGGTGGGTTGCCCACTGTACAATCCTGGGGAGTGCAAAGCCACAGTCTCTCAATGTCTCTACAGTGGGTGGGTTGCCCACTGTACAATCCTGGGGAGTGCAAAGCCACAGTCCATCAGATGGATTACAGAGACCACTGGTCATGGAGGAGGCATGGTGGGCACAGTGAACCGTGAACAGTAGCTCGACACAGAACCGGCACTGTCATTGTGCCAGCGGTGCTTGACAGGAAGGGTCCAGCAGAGCGGTGCTTGACAGGAAGGGCCCAGCGGAGCGGTGCTTGAGACGGCGGGGCCCAGCGGAGCGGTGCTTGACAGGAAGGGTCCAGCAGAGCGGTGCTTGACAGGAAGGGTCCAGCGGAGCGGTGCTTGAGACGGCGGGGCCCAGCGGAGCGGTGCTTGACAGGAAGGGTCCAGCGGAGCGGTGCTTGAGACGGCGGGGCCCAGCGGAGCGGTGCTTGACAGAAAGGGTCCAGCGGAGCGGTGCTTGACAGGAAGGGTCCAGCGGAGCGGTGCTTGAGACGGCGGGGCCCAGCGGAGCGGTGCTTGAGACGGCGGGGCCCAGCAGAGCGGTGCTTGAGACGGCGGGGCCCAGCGTAGCGGTGCTTGACAGGAAGGGTCCAGCGGAGCGGTGCTTGAGACGGCGGGGCCCAGCGGAGCGGTGCTTGACAGGAAGGGTCCAGCGGAGCAGTGCTTGAAACGGCGGGGCCCAGCGGAGCGGTGCTTGAGACGGCGGGGCCCAGTGGAGCGGTGCTTGAGACGGCGGGGCCCTGTTCAGCGGTGCCTATCCTCACGGCGGGGCCCTGTTCAGCGGTGCTCTTCTGCACGGCGGGGCCCTGTTCAGCGGTGCTCTTCTGCACGGCGGGCCCTGTTCAGCGGTGCTCTTCTACACGGCGGGGCCCTGTTCAGCGGGATTACACCCGGGATTGGGCGTGTGGGGCCCTCCTGCTCCGCGCTCCTGCTGGCTGACTTCTCCGCCCTGCTGCCCTTTCGCTCCTTAGATGAGGCTCTCTGGGCCTTGCCTCCCCTAGATGTTGTGGCAGGTGAAGTGGCCGAACTTTGGTCCTTGGGGGCAGCCGTGTCAGGCTTCTCACGGCGGCCCTTGAGTTTCCGGGTCCTCTTGCCAGGGGGGGGGGGCTGGCTGTCCCCTTGCTGCTGACAGATGTGTCACTGCTGCCAAAGGGTGGACTCCAGAACCCATGCACTACAGTGACACTTGTAGCTGGGCTGGTGGTGGCTGAGGTGCTCTTGGGACTCTTAGCAGTTGGAGGGGGTGGGTCAGGGGAGGGAAAGAGGTTAAGATTGGAGAGGTAAACTTTTTTAGGACCAAGGTAAAGGGTGGGAGTAGTGGTGATGGGAGTGGAGGAAGAGGATGTGGTTGTAGGAGAGTCAGGTGTGCTGTGTTTGGGTGCAGGTGATTGTGACGTAGGCTGTCGTGAGGTGGATGGCTGTTGGGTGGGTGGCTGCCTGCGTTTGTGTGTCTTTGAAGAGGGGGTGACAGACACAGTGGGAGAGGACACAGGGGACTTGTAAATGGCAGTGGGGGTGGTGACTGCACGTGTGCGGACTGTACTGGAGGGTGTGGTGGTGATGGAAGCACTGGCTGATGGTGGTGTGCATGCAGGTGTGAGTGTAGACGTCACAGGGAGGGAGGAGGGAGACGAGGAGGAGGGGGTAGTGACTGTTGGCATGTCTGCATCTGGGTGTTGCTTGGGTGACTGTTTGTGGGATCTGTGGTGCTTGTGTCTGGATGAGCTGCCCTTGGGTGTTGAGGTGTGTGCAGGCTGGTCTGATGGTGTGGATGGGATAGGCTGAGGAACAGGAGACAGAGACAGGGTGGAGGCAGTTAGAAGAGGGAGGCTGGAAACAGGGACAATGGCTGCCGTCAGTGCTGAGGCCAGAGAATTGAACGATCGTTGATGGGCAGCCTGACCCGAATGAATGCCCTCCAGGTAGGCATTGCTCCGATGCACCTCCCTTTCTACCCCCTGGATGGCATTCAAAAGGGTAGTCTGCCCAACAATGATGGTCTGAAGGAGGTCAATGACCTCCTCACTGAGGGCAGCAGGCGTAACAGGGGCAGGGGCTGAGGTGCCTGGGGCGAAGGAGACGCCCGCCTTCTTGGGCGAGCGGGCACGGAGCGTAGGCGGAGGGGCTGCTGGGAGGGCGGGGCTGGTGCGCTGGGTGGCGGCTGTACCTGTAGAGGCGGGGGGCCCGGATGTTGCCGCCACCGCTAGGGAGCTCCCATCCGAGGACGTGTCGGTGTCGCTGGTGTCACCACCGGTCCCCGTTGTGGTGCTCCCCTCGCCCTCCGTATCACTGGTGCCCTCGGTGTCTGTACCACGGCCCACCGGGGCCTTGTGACTTGCAGCTCCCTCGTGCTCCGATGCCAATTCTCCTCCGCCTGATGATGCTAATGCACACATGCACAAGAAGATTAAGAAAAAGTGTGGGGGGAGAAAAAAAAAAACAGGTTGAGTGCATGCAATGTCAACACCGTTGGCGGAGAGGACAGACACAGGAGCCTCATGCACTACGCTGCGCAATCGGGGTATACTACTCAGTACTTGTGACCAGGCCTACAAGTCTATGCACAACAAATACACACATGGATGATGCAGGACCATGGATAGCTGTACTTGGCACCCTACAGAGGTGGGGGGCAGGGGCACTGGGCCATGCCTAAAGGAGAGGACTACACTACAGAAAGCGCCCTGGCCTAATGTCACCCACAACCCTCCTCCCCCACCCAGACACCTCCACTGCGCATATAGATAGCAGAATGTGCAGATACTCACCCCCTTGTGTCGGCTGTGATGTCCTGAAGCGCCCATCCAAATCAGGGTAGGCCACCGCCAGGATCCGGGACATCAGGGGGGTCAGGGTACGACTGGCACCCCTCCTAGGTTGGGAGGCCATCCCCAGCAGTGACTCGGCGGTCTTCCTGGTCCCGCGGCGGATGTCCTCCCACCTCTTGCGGCAGTGGGTGCCCCGTCTGATGTGGACCCCCAGGGCCCGGACTTCCTTGGCGATGGCACGCCAAATGTCGACTTTCTGATGGGCGCTGACCTATTTGACATGTACAGGGTGGGAAAGTAAATATCATCATTTATCTGCATGTTAGATGTGATTGCCCCCCCCCTCCCCAACCTTGCCATGTGGCACATGCTCTCATCTGTCGTACGTTGCACTCCTCATTCGCTCCCCACCCCACCATCTTACATCCACCCCACTCAACACAGGCATAGCCCATTCAATGTGCACCCAGTGTACTTACCTGTTGGTCTGGAGGACCGTGGAGTAACGCATACTGGGGGAGGACCCCATCCACAAGTTTCTCCAACTCCTCAGACGTGAAGGCAGGGGCCCTTTCCCCAGTCGCAGCAGCCATTGTCTCTTCCAGACCGAGGTCACAGCAGCACTTGCAGTATAGGTCCTCTCCTGTGGATGATCAGGTCTCGAGTGATTAAGCAGATAGAAAATGGCGGTCACGCCCGCGGCGGTGCGTACCGCGGCGGTGCGTACCGCGACCGCCGGCGCACATCCTCATTGGCTCCTGAAACCCATAGGCTTCAATGTTAACCAATGCGTCTTCGTACAGCGGTCTTCCACCGCCTACCGCCACGGTGTGCCACGCCAGCGCATTGACCTCACATCCCATTGTCCCACTTCACAGGTCAGGCAGCCGCATTTCAAGGGCCCACGTGGCTTAATTTAAACTGCGTCACACAGGCCTAGGCCTTGCATTGCCACACATACACGCCTTTCAATACATAGATAACCGTGTGCTATGCAAGCTGTGGTGAACGTACATGTGATTTGCTTGACTCCATACTCCATGTTGTCCTTCCTAGGCACCGTCCGCTGGGACTTGCGAGGAGAAGGATGAATCCTCGTGTGTACCGACCGCTGGTGGACCTGTCGACAATGGAAGAACGCCATATTATACTACGTTACCGACTTGACCGTGCCGCTATACAAGAACTGTGTGCCCAGCTGGAGCCAGCCCTGATGTCCCCCATACGCCAACCCACAGGAATTCCCCCTGTAGTGCAGGTTCTGTCAGTCCTCCATTTTTTGGCAAGTGGCTCATTCCAGACAACAGTGGCCATGTCATCTGGAATGTCTCAGCCTATGTTTTCAAAGATTTTGTCCAGAGTGTTGTCTGCCCTGACGAAACACATGCGGAGCTACATTGTTTTCCCTGAGGAGGGTGATTTGGCCACTGTGAAGGGTGATTTCTATGCCCTTGGACATATCCCCAACATCATTGGTGCCATTGATGGGACACATGTGGCTTTAGTACCCCCAAAAGACGATGAGCAGGTGTACAGAAACAGGAAAAATTACCATTATATGAAAGTCCAGGTGGTCTGTTTGGCTGACCAGTACATCTCCCATGTAAATGCCAAGTTCCCTGGGTCAGTGCATGACGCGTATGTTATGCGTAATAGCAGCATCCCTTATGTGATGGAACAGCTACAGAGACAACGTGTGTGGCTAATTGGTGACTCTGGTTACCCCAACCTGCCTTGGCTATTGACCCCAGTGAGGAATCCCCGAACCAGGGCAGAGGAACGGTACAATGAGGCCCATGGGTGAACTAGGAGGATCATAGAAAGAACCTTCGGCCTTCTGAAGGCCAGGTTTAGGTGCCTGCATATGACAGGTGGATCCCTGATGTACTCACCAAAGAAGGTGCGCCAGATCATCGTGGCCTGCTGTATGCTGCACAATCTAGCATTGCGACGGCAGGTGCCTTTCCTGCAGGAGGATGGTCCAGATGGTGGTGTTGTAGCAGCTGTGGAGCCTGTGGAGAGTGAAGAGGAGGAAGACGACGGGGACGACACAGACAACAGGGACACAGTTATCCAACAGTATTTTCAGTAGCACACAGGTAAGACTCACCCACGCCATTTAACATTTACTTATAGCCTCCTGCATCTCTACTTTGTGTATTTCCCCACAGTTCTTTTTAACTGATTTTAGATTTTCCCTTCCCTTTTTAGTGCTGTATGTCCCACTGCGTGACTTCTGCTTGGTTAGCCCATGGACTAAAGCTTATTGACATCGGTATGTTGTCATCACAAATTGACTGAACATTATTAAACAGTAATGTGTAATACAATTGTTAAAAATACAGGCTGACTCCTGAATGATTTCAGTGCAATGAGTGATTTATTTATAGTGCTAGATATTGGTACATGTTATTAAAACGGTGATGGGTGATGGTGGAGTAATGTCCATGGCAGAGTCCAGTTCTCAGTTTCACAGGTGCATTGTCCATATGCCTGTGGAAGGATGGAGCAGGGGCTGTTTAAGGTTGGACAGGGTGACAATGTGGGACAGTGGGATGACATCAGGGGGTATCTTAGGCTGGCGGGTGTCTTGGCATCCTACTCTGTCTTCCTGTGAGATCTCAGGTTCCGCTTGCGGGGTGGTTGTTCTTCAGCAGGAGGTGGGGTTCTGGTGGCCTGTCGTTGTGGTGGGGCCTCCTGTCCACTAGCGCCGGCGGAGGTGGTAGGCTGTTCCTGGTCCTGGCTAGTGACAGGGGCCCTTTGGGGTGCCACATGGTCCCGCAATGTGTTTTCTATCCGGTTGAGGGCCTGGACTATGGTCCCCATAGCGGTACCGATGTTCCTGAGTTCATTGCTGAACCCCATGTAGCATTCCTCCTGCTGTGCCTGGATCTCCGTGAACCTGGCCAGTACCGTCGCCATCGTCTCCTGGGAGTGGTGATACGCTCCCATGATGGTGGTGAGGGCCTCTTGGAGAGTCGGTTCCCTGGGCCTGTCCTCCCCCCCCTGTCGCACAGCAGCCCTCCCAGTTGCCCTGTTTCCCCGGGCCTCTGTCCCCTGGACGGTGTGCCCACTACCACTGCCCCCAGGTCCCTGTTGTTGTTGGGGTGTTGGGTCAGCCTGGGTGCCCTGTAGTGGCGGACACACCGCTGATTGACCTGTCCTGGAGACAGAGGCATGGGCCCGCTGGGTGGGGGCTGTGCTGATATTCCCAGAGGGGGTTGGGTCTGCTGTGGCCTGTATCTGTGTGTGGGGAACCGACTGTCCAGAGGTCCCCGATGGTCCGGGCTGGTCATCAGGTTATAGGTCGACAGAGCTGCTGTCCTCACTGGGGGCCTGTTCTGGGGGTGGGATGGACAAATCTGGACCCTTCGTGGCGGTGTGTTGGCGGTCGGGCCCTGCAGGGGTAAAAGAGTATGGTTATTGCTTTTGTGTGTGCCATGGCGTGCATTTTGTGAGTGCCCTTGTCCACCAGTGCTGGCATTCCCTTGTGGGAGGTGTTGTGAGGGTGGTTGGGGGGGTGGATGGGTATGTGCAGTGGTCATGCATAGGTGATGGGTGTCTATGGTTTGTGTTGGCATTCAGGGGTTGGTGTTGTTTAGGGTGGGTTATGCTGGTGAGACATTGGCAGGGAGGATGTGTGCTGGGGGGTTGAGATTGGGGGTGAGGGTGGGGGTGTGGTTTGGCATGCTGGGGGGGGGAAGTAGATGAGAATCGACTTACCAGAGTCCATTCCTCCGGGTACTCCAGCGAGGCCATCAGGATGCATGATGTTTACTACCTCTTGCTCCCAGGATGTGAATTGGGGTGGAGTGGGTGGGGGTCCGCCACCAGTCTTCTGCACAGCGATGTTGTGGCGCGACACCATCGAGCGCACCTTCCCCCGTAGGTCGTTCCATCGCTTTCGGATGTCTTCCCGATTTCTGGGATGCTGTCCCACAGCGTTGACCCTGTCTACAATCCTTTGCCATAGCTCTGCCTTCCTGGCTATTGTGGTGTGTTACACCTGTGTGCCGAAGAGCTGGGGCTCTACCCTAATTATTTCCTCCACCATGACCCTGAGTTCTTGGTCCGAGAACCTGGGGTGTCTTTGGGGTGTCATGGGGTGGTGTGGAAGAGGTGTGGGGTGGTGTTTGTGGTTATGTGCGTGGTGATGTGTGCGTAGATGTGGTGTGGGTGATGATGTTGGGTTCCTGTGTGTGTTGTGCTTTGCGTTCCCTGTGCTCTCTCTCAGTGTATTGCGCCTTCGCTCAGATATTTGTGGTCGTAGGGGTTTGTGGGTGATGTGGGTGTGTGTTTTATATTTAATTGGGTGTGTGGGAGTGTTGTTTGGATGTGTATCAGGTGTGTGTATTTCAAATTGTCCAATGTGGCTGTGTTTTGTATATGTGTGTGTATTTTGACCAGAAATAGGGACGACATCCGCAAACGATGGAACGACCTACGGGGGAAGGTCAGAATGGCATGGGCGTGTTTGTGTTGGCGTGGCGTGGAGGTTTGGTCATCTCCAGTTTATCGCTGCCCGCTGATGAGGCGGGCTTCCGTGGATGTCGGGTTTTTGGCGGTTTCACAGTTGGAGGTCAGAATGACCGTGGCGGTTTACCGCGGCCGCGGCGGTAGAATGGCGGTCTTCTGACCGGCGGTAAGCGCCTTTTACCGCCGAGGTCAGAATGACCCCCATACTGTCCTAAGGTCCAGCTCTCCAAATTTGGAGGATGCGACAGTACCCCTGTGCACCCTGTCATCTTCACCTCCTGAGGCCTCTGTGCACTATTTGCAAGAATCCTTCTTGCACAGCCTGGCCCAGGTCCCCAGCACTCTATCCTGCAACTGTTAACTCTCTGAGTTGTTCTCCGGTGGTGTGGCACCTTCTTTTGTAGTGCTGCAGCAACCACAATCTGCACCTCCTTTGTCCCCATGTCCTGGGACATCTGTGGGCACTACTTTGTCATCTGTGGGTTCCCTCCAGTGTTGGGAGCCACCTCTGCCTCCTCAGTCTGAGTTGAGGCCCCCAGGTCCCTCCTGTGGCCAGGCAGTGCCATTTTGACACAAACTGTGACATTGCTTGAACCAAGGATTGTTGAACGAATCCAGCACTGCAATTCACCTGCATCCAACATCTCGACGTGGGATATCCATTGCATCATGCAGGAACCTGCAGCCATCTTCTTTGGTGCTCTTCTGCAGACTTCTTCCATCCGGAGAATCCTCTTTTGCACCATCTTCTAGGTTAGCACGGGCTCCTGTCCTTCCTGGAATCTTCTGCGACTTCTGGACTTGGTCTCCTCTCTTTACAGGTCTTCAGGTCCAGGATTCTGCCATTTGTTGTTTGCAGTCTTGCTTGGTTCTTGAAATAACTCTAATCACGACTTGTCCTGAGGAAACCTGCAGTATTTTTCTCCTACTTTAATAAGGCTCTGCAGTGGGGTATTTTACTCACCTTTGTGGTTTTCTTACACTCTCAGTGCCCCTCTACACAATTCACTTGCCTAGGGGGAAATTAATGATTCGCTTTCCACTTTCTTAGTATATGGTTTGTGTTGACCCTAGGCCTATTTCTTCCTTTTGCATTCTATGGTATTTTCTATTGTTTGCACTATCCTGTGACTATTTACTTACCTAATTTTGGTGTCTAGTGTATATATTGTGTATAATACTTACCTTCAGAAGGAGTATTGCCTCTAAGATATTTTTGTCCTTGTGTCACTAAAATAAAGTACCTTTATTTTTGGTAACACTGAGGGGCTCATTACAACATTGGCGGTAAAAGGCGCTTACTGCTGTGCAGAAGACCGCCAAAACACCGCCGCGGCCGCGGAATTCCGCCACAGCTATTATGACCCACATCTCGGAATCTGCCGAAATTCAGACACCCACACAAGTCCGCCACAACAAAGGTCAGTGTTAAACTGGCGAAAACAAAACCTCCACGCCAACAGAAACACACCCATGCTATTACGACCCACGAATCTACGCGGCGGTCTTTCAGCCGCGGTATTCCATTGACGGTACACACCGCCGTGCTCAAAATACACACACATCCCCAAAACACCGCCACATTGGACAATTCAAAATACACACACCTGACACACATACAAACACCACTCCCACACACCCAACACAATATAAAACACACACCTACATCACCCACAAACCCCTACGACCAGAAATTAGAGACGAAGGCCAGAGAGAGAGCACAGAATAGACAACCCCACCACACAGAGGCACACAACACCCTCACCCACACAACATCCACGCACAAAACACCACACACCACAACACATCACTCTCATCAACACATACACCACCCCACACATCACCTACACCACCCCATGTCACGCCAAAGACACCCCTAGTTTTCCGAGGAGGAGCTCAGGGTCATGGTGGAGGAAATCCTATGGGTAGAGCCACAGCTATTTGGCTCACAGGTGCAGCACACATCCATAGCCAGGAAGATGGAGCTATGGCGCAGAATCGTCGATAGGGTCAATGCTGTGGGACAGCATCCAAGAAATCTGGAGGACATCAGGAAGAGGTGGAACGACCTACGGGGGAAGGTGCATTCAGCGGTCTCCAGGCACAACATCGCGGTTCAGCGGACTGGCGGCGGACCCCCACCTGCACCCCCACAACTAACAACATGGGAGGAGCAAGTCTTGACCATCATGCATCCAGAGGGCCTCGGAGGAGTCGGTGGAGGAATGGACACTGGTAAGTCAAATCTTAACTATCATATCCCCCGCCCTACCTGCATGCCATCACACACCCCCACCCTCACCCCCTCCCCTATCACTCTAACTCCTCACTAATGTACTAATAACACAAACCACACATCCCTACACCAAGCCCTGCATGACATAACAAAGAATGCACACCCATCACCAAAGCATGCTCACTGCACATACCCAGTACACCCCCCCAACCATTATCACACAAGCCCCCCCACAGGAATGCTTGCACTGGTGTACACGGTGAGCCACCCATTGCACACCATGACACACACACATGCAATAATCATGCACTTATGCCCCTGCAGGATCACGAAGGACCGTCGCCATACCGGAGGGTCCAGACAACTCCACTCCACCCACAGAAGAGGCCCACAGTGACAATAGCAGCTCTGCCCTACTGGATCCTGATGACCAGCCCGGACCATTGTGGGCCTCGGGACAGTCGGTTCCCCTTGCACAGGCACAGCCCAACACTGACCTTCCACCCTCTGGTAACACCAGCAAAGCACCCACCCAGCGGACCCATACCTCCCTACCCAGGACACGTCAATCAGCTGTGTGTCCACCACTACAGGGAACCCAGGATAACCCACCACCCCAACAACAACAGGGCCCTGGGGGCAGTGGTAGTGGGCACACGGTCCAGGGGATGGAGGCACAGGAACACAGGGGAACTGGGAGGGCTGCTGTTCGACAGGGGGCGGACAGGCCAAGGGAACCCACTCTCCACAAGGCCCTATCCTCCATCATGGGAGCATACCACCACTCCCAGGAGACGATGGCGACGGTCCTGGCCAAGTTTCAGGAGACCCAGCGCCTGCAGGACGAACTGTATTTGGGGTTCAGGGAGGAGCTCAGGACCATCAGCTCCGCCCTGGGCACCATCGTAGGGGTGCTGAAGGACATACAGCAGACCTTGAGCGACATTGTGGTACTCCAAGGGGCCCCTGACACTAGCATGGACGATGAACTGCCCACCACCTCCGCCGGTGCTAGTGGACAGGACGCCCCACCACAGGACCACCACACCAGCACCCCACCCCTTGCAGACGGACAACCACCACGCAAGCGGTCCCTGAGATCCAGGAACAGGACAGAGCAAGATGGCAAGACCCCCGCCAGGAAATGAGACCACCCTGATTGTCCTCCCACTGTCCCACTTTGTTATCCTGTCCATACTTTAACTGCCCCAGCTCCACTTCCTTTGCCCATATGGCCAGTGCACCTGTGTGACCAATGGACTGGACTCTGCCATGGACATTCCTCCACCGTCCCCCATCACCATAGTACAACACCCCTCCATTTTTTAGCACTTCAATAAACACCGTTGAACCACAAAAACAAATGGAGTCAGTCTGCGATTTGGTAAAATGTATTATCAATGACAGTGTCAAAATGCGTTTCTAGTTGTAAAGCCAACATACCTATGTCACACATCACAAGTCCTTGAAGGATGCAAGCAGATAACACACGTTGGTAACCACACCTGTGAAACCGTAATGGAAAGGTACAACTCAATTACCAAATAATGCTATGAAATTACACACAGGATAGAGGAAGACGTGTGACAGTGAATGTAATGGTAAAAATTAAAATGTTCTCACATATGTGTCACTGGAAATATTGCTGTATGACTGACTCCCTGTTGTCGTTGTCTTCTTCCTCAGCTTCCTCCTCATCACTGTCCACAGGCTCCACAGCTGCCACAACACCGTCATCTGGACCATCCTCTTGCAGAAAAGGCACCTGGCGTCGCAAAGCAAGATTGGAAGCAACGAGCAGGCGATGATGATCTGGCACACCTTCTTCGGTGAGTAGAATAGGGAACCACCTGTCATATGGAGGCACCGGAACCTGGCCTTCAGGAGGCCGAAGGTGCGTTCGATCACCATCCTAGTCCGCCCATGGGCCTCATTGTAGCGTTCCTCTGCCCTGGTCCTGGGATTCCTCACTGGGGTCAGTAACCAGGACAGGTTGGGGTAACCAGAGTCCCCTAATAGCCACACACGGTGCCTCTGGAGTTGACCCATCATATAAGGGACGCTGCTATTCCGCAGGATGTAGGCGTCATGCACTGAGCCAGGGAACATAGCATTTACCTGGGAGATGTACTGGTCTGCCAAACATACCATCTGTACATTCATGGAATGATAACTCTTCCGGTTCCTGTACACCTGTTCACTCCTGTGGGGGGGGACCAGAGCCACATGGGTCCCATCAATGGCACCTATGATGTTGGGGATATGTCCCAGGGCATAGAAGTCACCTTTCACTGTAGCCAAATCCTCCACCTCAGGGAAAATGATGTATCTCCTTACGTGTTTCAGCAGGGCAGCCAACACTCTGGACAGCACGGGCTGGGACATCCATGATGCCATAGACACTGTTGTCTGCAAAGACCCACTTGCAAGGAAATGGAGCACTGACAGCACCTGAACGTCAAGGGGGATACCAGTGGGATGGCGGATTGGTGACATCAGGTCAGGCTCCAACTGGGTACATAGTTCCTGGACAGTGGTACGGTCAAACCTGTAGGTGATGATTAAATGTCGCTCCTCCAATCAATCAATCAATCACAATATTTATAAAGCGCACTACGTACCCGTTAGGGTTTCAAGGCGCTGAGGGGGGGGGGGGCTGCTGCTACTGGTCGAAGAGCCAGGTCTTGAGGAGTCTCCTGAAAGTGAGAAGGTCCTGGGTCAGTCGTAGGGGGGTCGGGAGGGCGTTCCAGGTCTTGGCGGCAAGATAGGAGAAGGATCTGCCGCAGGAGGTCTTGCGTTGGAAGCGGGGGACGATGGCGAGGGCGAGGTTGGCGGAGTGGACTTGGGGGGAGGGGACGTAGAAGTTGAGTCTGCTGTTCAGGTAGACTGGTCCGGTGTTGTGGAGCGCCTTGTGAGCATGGGTGAGGAGCTTGAAGGTGATCCTATTGTCCACGGGGAGCCAGTGGAGGTTTTTCAGGTGGTGGAAGATGTGGCATCGGCAGGGTACGCCGAGGACCAGTCGGGCGGAGGCTTTTTGGATGCGTTGGAGGCGTCAGGTGTCTTTTGCTGGGATGCGTTGCCGTAGTCCAGTCTACTGCTGACGAGGGCCTGGGTCACTGTTTTTCTGGTTTCTGTCGGGATCCATTTGTAGATTCTACGGAGCATGCGGAGGGTGTTGTAGCAGGAGGTGGAAACTGCGTTGACCTGCTTGGACATGGTGAGGGCGGAGTCGAGGACGAAGCCCAGGTTGCGTGCGTGGTTGGTTGGTGTTGGGGGGGCTCCCAGCGCGGTGGGCCACCAGGAGTCATCCCAGGCCAAGCGGGTGCGTCCGAGGATGAGGACCTCCGTCTTGTCGGAGTTCAATTTCAGGCGGCTATTTCTCATCCATACGGCGATGGACTTCATTCCCTCGTGGAGGTTGGCTTTGGCGGTGTGTGGGTCTTTGGTGAGGGAGAGGATGAGCTGGGTGTCGTCGGCGTAGGAGAGAATGTTGAGGTTGTGCTGACGGGCCAGTTGTGCGAGGGGGGCCATGTAGATGTTGAACAGCGTCGGGCTTAGGGAGGAGCCTTGGGGTACGCCGCAGATGATGTTGGTGGCTCCGGATCGGAAGGGGGGGAGCCGGACTCTCTGGGTTCTGCCGGAGAGGAAAGAGGAGATCCAGTTGAGGGCTTTTTCTTGTATTCCGGCTTCGTGGAGGCGAGTTAGCAGGGTGTGGTGGCAAACCATGTCGAAGGCTGCGGAAAGGTCCAGGAGGATGAGGGCTGATGTTTCGCCGTTGTCCATTTGCTGTCTGATGTCGTCTGTAGCGACGAGGAGAGCAGTCTCGGTGCTGTGGTTGCGTCTGGGAGGGGTCCAGGATGGAGTTGGCCTCGAGGTGGTGGGTGAGCTGAGCATTGACGATCTTCTCAATGACCTTCGCAGGGAAGGGGAGGAGGGAGATCGGGCGTAAGTTTTTGATGTCGTTGGGGTCAGCCTTGGGTTTCTTGAGGAGGGCGTGGATTTCGGCGTGTTTCCAGCTTTCCGGGAAGGTTGCAGTTTCAAAGGATAAATTGATGATCTTCCGAAGTTGGGGGGCGATGGTAGAGTCGGCTTTGTTGTAGACGTGGTGGGGGCAAGGGTCTGAGGGGGATCCTGAGTGGATGGAGTTCATGGTCTTGCAAGTTTCCGTGTCGTCTACTTGGATCCAGGTGGTCAGGCGGTTGGTGTAGGTGGAGCTGTCGGAGGTGGGGTCTGGCGGAGGCGTGGCGTTGAGGCTGTCGTGGATGTCGGCGATTTTCTGATAGAAGAAGGTGGACAGGGCGTCGCAGAGTTCTGAAATGGCGGCTGCCTGACCTCTAAACTGGGACAATGGTATTGTGAGGTAACTGCACTGGCGTTGCACACCGTCGCGGTAGGCGGTGGTAGACCGCGGCGCAATGCAGCATTGATTAACATTGGACCCTATGGGTCCCAGGAGCCAATGAACTAGTGCGCCGGCGTTGATGATACGCACCGCCGCGGACGTCACCGCCGCAGACATCACCGCCATTTTCTAACTATTCAATCACTCGATACCTGACCTTCGACAGGAGAAGACCTACACTGCAAGTGCTGCTGTGACCTCGGTCTGGAAGCGACGATGGCTGCTGCGTCTGGGGAAAGGGCCCCTGCCTTCACTGCTCAGGATTTGGAGAAACTAGTAGACGGGGTCCTCCCCCAGTACACGCTACTCTACGGTCCTCCAGACCAACAGGTAAGTACACAGGGAGCACGTTGTATGGGCAAGGCCTGGGTGGAGAGGGCTGGTTGTAAGAGGGAAGGGGGCAGAGTTCAGGGAACATGAAGGACTGTGAATGCATGTGCCACATGGCAAGGGTAGGGGGGGGGAAACTTACATCGACGGTGCAGTTGGTAATGACTTCTCTTCTTCCATTGTCCATGTCATGTAGGTCAGCGCCCACCAGAAGAAGGACATTTGGCGTGCCATCGCCAAGGAAGTCCGGACCCTGGGGGCCCATCAGAGACGGGGCACCCACTGCCAGAAAAGATGGGAGGACATTCGCTGCTGTAGCAAGAAGACGGTGGAGGCTCAGCTGGGGATGGCCTCCCAACGTGGGAGGGGTGCCCGTCGCTCCATGACCCCCCTGATGTTCCGGATCCTGGCGGTGGCCTACCCTGAGTTGGATGGGCGCTTGAGGGCATCACAGCAGACACAAGGGGGTGAGTACACTCTCATTCTGGGGACTTTGCGCGCAGTTGAGGGGTCTAGGTGTGGGAGGAGGGCTGTGGGTTTCCCTAGGCCTGGGCGACTTCCATAGGCTTGGCCCCTCCGTAATGCAGGCCATGTGGCACTCCACCCCACCGCAGTATAGTGCCAAGTACAGGTATAGATGCCCCTGTGGCATCCATGTGTGCAGATGTCCACCATAGCCATGTAGTCCAGATCCCAGGAATTGCATCTGTAGAGGGCAGGAGCACGGCGTAGTGCAGGGGGCTGCTGTGTCTGTATTGTCCGCCAACGGTAGCGGTATGCCATGCACTCAACCTGTCAGTCAGTCACAAAACTTTATTCGGCAAATGCCATAAAAGTACAGACAAAAACACAAATACCACACAATAATTACGTTACAGTAAATAGATAGAAGAATAAAATAGTACCATATCTAAAACATTACGTAAACATCCGGTCTAAAATCTCATAAAAGAAACAAATAAAACTCATAACATAAGAAAAATCACAATAACAGAATACAAAGATTAACTTACAATATTAAACTATACATACATATACATTTAAAATGAAATGAGCCTTTTCCTAATGCTTAAAGAAGCTGTAACAAAATCTAATACAAAATGACAAATTTGTCTATCTGGCAATCTCTGAAAATATATTAAAGCTTCCTTGTAATGGATGGGTCTAACAGAACGTAAAGTGGGTAAAATGCAAACCCCTCTAGGAGCAGCATAAAAAGGGCAAAAGAGAAAAAAGTGCAAAGTACTCTGGGTTGATCTAGAATCACAGGGACAAAGAGGTAAATCCCTTTTCCAAAAACATGGTTCAGGAAACGCTACTTTAAAATGAATTAAATTAAGTCTAAAAAGTGTTAAAAAAGAAAGTATCTTAAAACTGGAAAACCAGGTCAGATAAGGTTCAAGGCATGGGGCTGTCACAACCTGAGAATAGGAATCAAAGGATTTTAATTTCAGAGAACTGTAAAATCTCAGGTCTGATATGTACTCGGAGTAAGTAGCCTTCAGAACGGACCTAGAATTTATAGTTAATAGGTGAGGTTCATCAAACATATATCTAAGACCTAAATTCTCAAAAGAGTTTCGTAGAAACATAAGCCAGGGGATCCTATTTGAATTTTCCAATTGTAAGCATTCGGAAATACAATCTTGGACCAATTTTGCCATTGGGTTTAGCCAACATCTAATCCAAAGCAATAATGGCGCCAAAAAAACCCTATCCTCCAAAAAACACTGACCAAGTTCTTCGTGGCAGATGATATTTGCAGTACATTTTGGAACCAACAGTAATCTTCGCAAAAATTTATTTTCGACCCTCTGGAGAGATGGTACCTTTACACAGCCCCAGACGCCTGCTCCGTAGAGCACAGCTGCGGTACACTTAGAATTATACAGAGTTTTCATATGTGCGGGGGGTCTATGGCCTAGTTTATTAGAGAAGCGAAAGATCGCTTCGGTGTTCCTTATCAGCTGTTGGAGCTTAAAATTAATATGAGTCTTCCAGGACAGAGAGGAACTCAAATGCATGCCTAGGTAACAAAAATCTTTGACCTTAATAAGAGAATGCCCTCCCATAGTAAATTGTTTGGATTTTGTGTTACGTGGGCCACAGGTCATGACAAAAGTCTTGGGGTAATTGACCTTCAAATCGAGGCTCGACATAAACTCATAAAACATGTCCAATAAGCCCTGTAAGCCATTTGCAGTACGAGCAATTAAAACTGCATCATCCGCATATAATAAAACTGGAAGTAATCTTTGGCCCATCTTCGGTACATCCTTTGCTTGTTTAACCAAAAAATCATAGAGCCCATTTATATAAATCAAGAAAAGAAAAGGGGCTAAAATACATCCTTGCCTTACGCCCCTGGTTGACGGAATAGGAGGGGTTCTCTGCCCAGATGAGCCGACCTGAACAGAGACCGTTAGGTCTGTATGTAGACGTTTAATAAGCTCCAATAGAGCTGGGTCACACCCTAGAACTTCTAGGATTTGCCATAACTTGGATCTGTTAACCAAATCAAAGGCACTGGTTAGATCGATAAAAGCCATGTGGATGGACTCTTTCTTAACAGACACATATTTATTAAGTATCAATTGTAAGTTTAAAACTTGCTCAACTGTGCCCACACCGGGTCTAAAACCAAATTGGATGGGAGATAAAATCTGGGCATCTGTTACCCAATCTTCTAAACGGGACAAGATCACACTACCTAAAATCTTTGCCGTTGAATCAATAAGGGAGATTGGTCTGTAACAAGAGGGGTCTTGTCTATTACCTTTTTTAAAGATGGGAACAATAATAGCCGATTTCCATGAAGAGGGCACATTACTAGTTACCACGTTGTTCAACACATTTGTAACCAAAGGGCCCCAGAGCTCAATTTCTGATTTAAAAAGGTCGACAGGAACCCCATCGGGTCCAGGGGCCTTTCCCTGCCTTGATCTATCAATGGCATCTTTGACCTCATGGAGATCAAAAATAATATTTAGGGCCTTAAAGTTAAAATCTGGAGTAAAATGTGTAGCAGGAGTAACTGCCACATGCGAATTCTCATAAGTTTCAGAGCAGAAAACTTTCCTAAAATGATTTATCCAGACATCCTCAGTAATAAAACATTCATTGGCCAAAGAGTTCTTATCAGAAAAGTAAGGGTGATTTATCACTTTCCAGAATTTGGAAGTGACCTTAAATTCAGATGCGGCCAAAAGATCGCTCCAAGCCCTGGACCTAATTTCGGATTTCCGTTTATCAAGGGCAACCTTATAGTCAGTCCTCGCTGATTTTACTAATTGACGTGCGGGAGGAACTGCTTTAAGAGCTTCTTTAAGTTTTTTATGGGCTAAAGAACACGCAGAATCAAACCATCTATGGACCACCGGCCCCTTCCCGGGCCTGTCCATCACCAGGGCGCGTGAGATATCACTACTTAAGGATTCGAATTCTCGCACAATACAGTCAGAGTCTGATTGCTGAGACAAACACGTATAAATCGTATCAGACCTACTTCTTACAATTTCTTGGTTAAACTTTTTAGGGTCAAATTTATCCATTTTAAACGAATGCCACTATTTAAATTATAAACTGTAGCAGCACACAAATTTTTGTTCAAGGGTGCCTGATTTACTTTTAGGTCCAGTGTAATACTAAGAGGGTTGTGATCACTTGCACAATGAGGCGTAATCTTAAAATTTCTAATTAGATAAAAATCAGAAGAGCTGATAAGTATAAAATCAATGGTACTCCCCTTCAAAAAACACTCAACCTGTCTTTCTTCTGTCGTCCCCCTCCTTTTTGTGCTCTGCCTGTTCTTTTGTGCATCAGCATCATCAGGCGGAGGTACAGTGGCACCGGAGCACGAGGGTGCTGCATCCCACATGGCCATGGAGGGCCACACCACGGACTCAGAATGCACTAGTGGGACGGAGGGCGAGGGGAGCTTCACGTCGGCCACCGGATCACCAACCAGCGACACAGACTCGTCCGCCGATGGGAGCTCCCTTGTGGTGGCGGCACCATCTGTGACCCCCCCTTCTACAGGTACAGCCGCCACCTCCCCTACCAGCACCCCCTCCCAGCAGCCCCTCAGCCGTCGCCCGTGCCCGCTCACCCAGGAGGGTGGGCATCACCTTCACCCCAGGCACCTCAGGCCCTGCCCCAGTCACCCCTGCTGCCCTCAGTAAGGAGGGCACTGACCTCCTCAGGTCACTCACTGTTGGGCAGTCTACCATTGTGAATGCCATCCAGGGTGTAGAAAGGCAGTTGCAACACAGTAATGCATTCCTGGAGGGCATTCATTCTGGTCAGGCTGCCCTTCAGCGAACCCTGCAATCTCTGGCCTCAGCACTGATGGCAGCCATTGTCCCTATGTCTAGCCTCCCCCCTCCAACTTCCTCTACCCAGACCCAATCCCCTGTACCCCAGCCCATCCCAAGCACACCATCAGACCTGCATGCACACACCTCAACACACAAAAGTGGCTCTGGCAAACATAGGCACCACACATCCCACAGGCACTCACACAAGCATCACCCACATACAGACACAGCAACATCCACTTCCTCCACTGTGTCCCCCTCCTCATCGTCTCCATCCTCCCTGCCAGTGTCGTCTACACTCTCACCTGCATGCACTACATCTACAGGCACTAGGACTCGCACCAGAACACCCAGCACCACAGCCCGCTCACCTGCACTCACCACCCCCACTACCATTTACACGTCCCCTGTGTCCACTCCCAGTGTGTCTGTGACGCCCCCTCCTAAAGTACACAAACGCGGGCACCCACACACCCAACATCCATCCACCTCACGACAGCCTCCAGTACTTGCACGTGCACCCAAAACACCTAAAGTGACACCTCCTACAACCACCTCCTCTTCCTCCACTCCCAGACCCCCTCCAGCTACCCATCCCAGTGTTCGTCAGAAACTGTCCCTCTGCAAAGTTGACCTTTTTGCCCCCACCCCCCCTCCAATTCATCAGTCCCGTCGTAGCACCTCAGCCAAAAAGCCTCCAGTACCAGTGGTGCGTGTTCAAAGTGTGTGGAGTGCAACGGCCACCAGGGCAGGCAGTGTGACACGGAGCCAAGGCACTGCCAGTCCACCCCCTGTAAAGGCTCTGAAGTTGGAAAGTGGCCGACGGGACCGGCTGAAGACTCCTGGAGGTAAAACAACTCACAAGGGTCCCAGGGGGATTTCAGAGTCAGCTGTGACTCCTCCAAAGGTGGGGAAGGGCCAAAAGAAGTCTGCACAGCCTGGTGTGAGCATCACGGCAGAGAAGGGCGGCATCCTTCCCGGCGGCCGGAACGCCACCGCCAGCAACGTCGTCACTGGTCATGAGACCACCGCCAGAGTCAGTGCCCAGGAGGGCCCAAGTATCGTCACTGGTCAGGAGACCACCGCCAGAGTCAGTGCCCAGGAGGGCCCAAGTATCGTCACTGGTTAGGAGACCACCGCCAGAGTCAGTGCCCAGGAGGGCCCAAGTATTGTCACTGGTCATGAGACCACCGCCAGAATCAGTGCCCAGGAGGGCACAAGTATCGTCACTGGTCAGGAGACCACCGCCAGAGTCATTGCCCAGGAGGGCACAAGTATCGTCACTGGTCAGGAGACGACCGCCAGAGTCATTGCCCAGGAGGGCCCAAGTATTGCTACTGGTCATGGGACCACCGCCAGAGTCAGTGCCCAGGAGGGCCCAAGTATCGTCACTGGTCAGGAGACCACCGCCAGAGTCAGTGCCCAGGAGGGCACAAGTATCGTCACTGGTCATGAGACCACCGCCAGAGTCAGTGCCCAGGAGGGCCCAAGTATCATCACTGGTCAGGAGACCACGGCCAGAGTTAGTGCCCAGGAGGGCCCCGGCAGCCACAGCCCCGCTGGGCAATGAGGGACCGTCATGCCATACACCAATGGCCAGTCCAGAGACCGCCATGGCAAAGCACCGCTGAACAGTCCAGAGACCGCCCTGGCAAAGCACCGCTGAACAGTCCAGAGACCGCCATGGCACAGCACCGCTGAACAGTCCAGAGACCGCCATGGCAAAGCACCGCTGAACAGTCCAGAGACCGCCATGGCAAAGCACCGCTGAACAGGGCATGCACCGCTGAACAGGGCAAGCACCGTAGAAGAAGGAAAAAGACCGCCACATCAGGCATCGTTATCCCATGTGCAGCTGGGACTGTGACGGGACAGGAACTGTCACGGGGAGACTAATCAAGTCGGGGCACCATTCCCCCTCCAGAACCAGTGGAGAGATCCATCCACTACCTCTGTCCTTCACAGGATGAAACACTCTGGGCACCAGTCCCCCTCCAGAACCAGTGGAGAGATCCATCCACTACCTCTGTCCTTCACAGGATGAAACACTCTGGCACCAGTCCCCCTCCAGAACCAGTGGAGGCTGTTATGTACTTGTGAGACTGTGGCTTTGCACTCCCCAGGATGGAACAGTGGGCAAACCACCCACTGTAGAGACTTGTGAGACTGTGGCTTTGCACTCCCCAGGATGGAACAGTGGGCAAACCACCCACTGTAGAGACATGTGAGACTGTGGCTTTGCACTCCCCAGGATGGAACAGTGGGCAAACCACCCACTGTAGAGACTTGTGAGACTGTGGCTTTGCACTCCCCAGGATGGAACAGTGGGCAAACCACACACTGTAGAAACTTGTGAGACTGTGGCTTTGCACTCCCCAGGATGGAACAGTGGGCAAACCACACACTGTAGAGACTTGTGAGACTGTGGCTTTGCACTCCCCAGGATACATCAATGGGCATGGAGCCCCGTCGTGGATGTGGCGTGGTACTGTAATCCGGCTGAGGTGCCCCCCCTTCCCTTCCCCCTGAGGTGCCTGTTGTATTTCTCTCAGATGCCCCGGCAGTGTTCTCTCCGTTTGTGGACAGGTATCTTGTGTGGGCCTCGCCCATGCATTTTTGGCCTAGTGGTGCACGGACATTGAGATGTGCATATCTGCACTACTTCTCGTACTGTATATACCTTTGTATGAGTTTATATATATCTGTATATTATTGACACATGTATTTTAATACATTACGATGTTTGAACTGATTTCGTTTTGTGTTTGCATTCTTCCGGGGGGGTTGTGGGTTGTTACTGTGATGTTTGTAAATGCATTGGTGTGTGTGTTGTAATATGCGAGGGTGGGGGTGGGGGTGTTGTGTGTGTGTGTCCCTGACTTTTGCCTCCCCCCTCCCCTATGTCGTAGGTGCAGTACACACCGTTGTCTTCGCCGCCGCCAGCGCTGGTCTTCGTAGATGAGTAGGAAGAGAAGGGCAGGTAGGATTTGTAATTCCGGCTCCATGATGTCCTCCTTCCTCGTGGGATGTGTTAAGGTGAGCGTTTTCCCATTGCAGAAACTGTTTCCGCCGTGTTTTTATCCACGGTGAATCCGCCCTGGAAAAGGTGGCGGATTGGTGTGTTGTAATACTGTGGGCGGTACATTGTCTTCCGCCTGTCTGTTGGCGGTGACCGCCGCGCTGCTTGTCTATACCGCCGTGGCGGTCGGAGTGTTAATGTGGCTGTCTATGTTGGCGGTTTCCGCCACGGTCATAATTCCCTTTTTTTGTCCACCGGCCTGTTTGCGGTATTACCGCAGCTTTAACACCATCCGCCAGGGTTGTAATGACCCCCTGAGTCTTTTATTGTGTATAATTACTGTGTAACTATAGAGGTATTGCAGGAGTTTTGCATGTCTCCTAGTTCAGCCTAAGCTGCTCTGCTACAGCTACCTCTATCAGCCTAAGCTGCTGGAACACTACTACATTTCACTAATAAGGGATAACTGGACCTGGTACAAGGGGTATGTACCCAAGGTACCTACTACAAACCAGACCAGCCTCCTACATGTGTGCAGCAGACAGCCAGAGGCACAGAATGGTTAAGCAAGAAAATGCCCACTTTCTAAAAGTGGCATTTTCAAACTTACAATTGAAAAGAAAAGCTTCACCAAAAGATATATTTTTTAAATTGTGACTTCAAAGACCCCAAACTCTAAATCTCTTTCTGCTCCCAATGGGAAACTACACTTAAAAGATATTTCAAGGCACCACCCCTGTTACCCTGTGGGAGACATATGCCTTGCAATAGTTGTGAGAAAAGGCCTCTTTTTCACATGGTTAGCCCCCACTGATATTTGATATAGCCTAGAAGTTGTTAGTGCTTAGGGCCCCTGCTAACCAGGTTCCCTGGGCCAGAGCTCTTTCTCTAAAACTGCTGTACTGCATTGGCACAATTGGGCCAGAGCTCTTTCCCTAAAACTGGTGTGATGTATTGGCACAATTTAGCTGCCCTCATAAGCCTCGTAAATGGTGCTTAGGTACCCAGCGCAGAAGGTACTAGGACTAGGCCTCTCAGGGCAGCAGCACTATTTGTGCCTCGCTCTAGGGCCCTGTATTCAGGTGCACCCAGCACTGCCATTGCTGTCTGAGTGCCCGATGCAAACCTAAAATACAAACTCGACATCGCACACTGCCTGTGTGCCCTGTCCACCATACTCTGCATACACTATTAGCAAGAAACCCCTTTGGCAGGCCTTCCAGCCATAAAGCAGGGTACACTATACTGTATGT
This sequence comes from Pleurodeles waltl, assembly GCF_031143425.1. Taxonomy (NCBI): domain Eukaryota; kingdom Metazoa; phylum Chordata; class Amphibia; order Caudata; family Salamandridae; genus Pleurodeles; species Pleurodeles waltl. The sequence continues at coordinate 1,236,232,516 of NC_090444.1, read as the reverse complement.
GAGGGCATAGCTGCCACTGTGTCCTTGCCAAACCTCGGACATAGTGAGTGAACAGAGCAGCCATTTTAATACATGTGTCGGACACTGGTCAATACAATGGCCACTCTGAACCCTGGGTTGTTTGGTATCAAACAACTCAGAATAATAAATCCAATCTGTTACTACTATTGGATTTATTACCAAATGTACCCAGGAGCCACCTCAGAGGTGCCCCCTGCAAAAGCCACATACCCTGTCATGGTTACTGAATGGTCCTAACCAGCCTGCCACCACCTGACACCAATCTACAACCTTGGGATGAGAGATCCTTCTCCTTGGGTTCAGGAACAAAGCCTTTCCTGGGTGGAGGAATGTGCACTGCTTTGGTGGCAAGCTTCAAAGGGATTACTGCCTTTGAAACTCGACCCCCAGGCCTGCTGCTAGCAGCAGATGGTCATCTCCATTGCAAACCCCTACTTTTGGTGTGAGCAACGGTGGGAAACTCAAATAAAGGACAGGAGGAGTGGTCCCACCTGGCATGTACCACCCCTAAGCTGTTACATGCGAGATGGACTCTCCATTTCATTTACCTCTATCTTAGATGGAAGAAAATAGCCAATCAGGTATTGAGAAGTGACCTCTGCCCACTGGAAATGGTTACTTAGTGGGTGTAACCACTCTAAGGTAGATGGCCCCTTTGTCACTACCGGGCTCCCCCCTAAAACTCCCACTAAGCACAATATTTAGTGGGCATCCCTAGACCAAGAAATCAGATTCAACATACAGAAGTAGACCAGTGCAAGAAGATCCAAAGCATGGGCATTATGGACCTACTGCTCCCAGGACCTGACAATCACTGCTGAGGAGCTGCTGGACAACTGGAATAAACTCTAAAGAACCCCAGAGGACCTCCAGGCTTTGCAAATTGTAAGAGAAACTCCCATCAGAGTGAAAGTACCACTCAAAATCCACATGAAACCACTTCACTGACCAGACAGTAACTCCGGAATGCTGCAGCTGGACCAAACGCCACACCAATGACCACAAGGCCAAACCCCACCAGTGTGCTAAGGTTGATGGGACTGTGCCCTCTAGTGGCTGAATCATACCAATACCCAGGTTTTTGGTCACCTGACTTAAGACACCAAGAAAAACAGTTCATCGGGACTGAGAAAGGATCAGGGGAAGCCCCAGTCAAGGGACCTCAGAAACAACCTCGACCTTCCACCAGAGTGCTCCTATTGTCCTGCAAACAGCCCTTAAACCAATTTACCTCCTGCTTCTGAGGGCATCCTTGCACATAGCTTCTGGATCACAGATTCGCACTGCACATGGCCGCCCCGTGCCCTGGACCGAAGAACCTGCTGTGCTCTAAAGGTCCCCTACACCTTGCGACCTCGTCACTCCAAGGGGTGCCCAAGGATTCAGCTTTAAACTTACCTGTGCAATGCTTTTTCAAGTGGTCCCTCGCAGCGGCCCTGCACCAGTTCCAGAGTCATTTTCCCACCGCTCCCGCCAGAACCGGGAGCTGCCTGAACTACTCCAGCTGGCACAGTGTGCCCACTGACAACCTCAACTAGCCTGCAAAAGAAGAACTTGGTAAACCGACTGTTTGATTTTATATGCATTTTTAAAGGTTATCCTCCATTTATTCCTATGGTGAGTAATTACACACAAAAAGACTATTTTTATTAAACTTCAAAAATTCATATCTTGAAAAGTTCTTAACCAATTCTGATGATCTTGATCTTCAAAGATATATAAAAATATGAAGCATTTTTATAAATTGGTATTGAGGTATTCCTTTGAGTGTGTGAATTGCAAGATTGATGCTGTAAGTACAACAAATGCTTTGCACTTCTCCAAGATTGGCCTAACTGCTCGACCAAGCTTCCATACAAATTAGACCATTAAGTGTTCTAGTTTTTACCCCTGTAAACCAACGTGTGGTTACCTGGACTCCATGCACAGTGTGCCAAGCTTTGCATACTACTTAGAGAGCCAGCCTCCTATATTTAGTGGATCAGTGGTGGTATAATGACTTTGCATTTGCTGATACCACTTTGTCAACTTTGTGAGCACCAGGATAACTCTCCAAATTGTCTTTAGCTTAATTGTTTTTGATTTTTTAATTGGCTAAACAATTTTGCAATTAAAAAAAATAATTGTTAGGACCCTGGTTAGGTCCCTACAACTTTAGCAAAAAGTTTTAAAAGTCCTTACTTTAGTTGGGCTATCCAAAAAGGGATTCCAAATTCTTAAAAAAGGTCTCAACTTTAGTGAAATAAAAATAACAGATGCAGAGACCAAGAACAAGGAGCTCGACCTGGAACCTTATGAGGCATATAGCTTTGACCAATTAAGGGGACTCTGCAGACTGTATCAAATTTGTACTGGAAAAAGCCCCAGTGCCAAGAAACGTAGGTTTCTGATGGCCCAGCACAAAAGAGATAATCCCCCAGATGCGATGGATGATGATGCACCTGTGGTGGATGAGGAAGACCCTGTGGACAATGGGGATGAGGGTGGCTTTTCTACCAGAAGCAGTAGTGCATCCACAGAAGCAGACATGGACATTGTCAGGCTGACCAAGAGACTGGCCTCAGAGAGTAAACTTTTTGGAAATAGAGAAACAGAGAAACAAGTTGGGCCTAGGATCCATCTCTGGCGGCAGCATACAAATATTGAGGGAGAAATACTTTAACCGGTTCTGTGCCGCGGACATAATGGTTACGTCCTGCGACACAGTGCTCATGTGCCCAGGACGTAACCATTATGTCCTGGGCAATGAGCCTCTGGGGGCTTCCCTCCCACCCTGCCAAGGCAGGGCAGGAAGGGGAAGACCTTCCCCTTCCACCCTCGACCCCCTCTGACCTCCCCAGTGACGTCTGATGACGTAAGCGCGCATTTGCACGCTAACCTCATCAGAGGCCACTTCCCCTTTGTTGGGCTGATTGCCTTTGTTAGGCCCCTGTTGTTAGGCCGATCTGCCCCTGGGGGGGGGCAGAATTCACTAGGCACCAGGGATCATTTTTTTTTTTTTTTTGTGTGTGTTTCTTTTGTTTTTGTTTTTAGTTGGGGAGCGACCCCTTAGACAAGGGTCGCTCCCTATGGGGCAAATTATATTTAGGCCATTTCTGCCCCCCTTAGGGGCAGATTGGCCTATTTTTATGAGGCCAGTCTGCCCCCAAGGGGGCAGAAACCACTATACACCAGGGAGTTGTTTTTTTACGCCAATTTCACGGAAGGGGAGCGACCCCTTAGGCAAGGGTCGCTCCCCGGGGGTCAAATTTATTTTAGACCATTTTTGACCCCCCGAGGGCAGACCGGCCTATTGTTATTTGGCTGATCTGCCCCCAGGGGGGACAAAAGCCTCTAGGCGCCAGGGATACATTTTTTTTGTTTTTTTGTTTTGTTTTTTACAGATGGGGAGGGACCACTTAGCCAAGGGTCGCTCCCCTGGGGGGCACATTGTATTTAGACTATTTCTGCCCCCCTTCGGGGAAGATCAGCCGATTTTTGTTAGGTCAATCTGCCTCCAAGAGGGGCAGAAACCACTAAGCACCGGGGATCTTTTTTTTGCGTCAATGTCACGCAACGGGAGTGACCCCTTAGGCAAGGGTCGCTCCCCAGGGGTGGTGTGGGGGGGGCACATTTATTTTAGGCTGTTACTGCCCGGGGGGGGGCAGAAGCCTCTAGGCGCCAGGGACACATTTTTTTTTTGTTTTGTTTTTTAGAGATGGGGAGCGACCCCTTAGGCAAGGGTCGCTCCCCAGGGGATGGGGGGGAATTTATTTTAGGTCTTTTCTGCCCCCCCAGGGGCAGATCGGCCTATTGTTATTAGGCCGATCTGCCCCCAGGTGTGGCAGAAACCTCTAGGCGCCAGGGATAATTTTTTTTTTTGTTTTTCAGAGGTGGGGAGCGACCCCTTAGTCAAGGGTCGCGCCCCTGGGGGGCAAATTGTATTTAGACCATTTCTGACCCCCTTGGGGGCAGATTGGCCGATTTTTGTTAGGCCAATCTGCCCCCATGGGGGCAGAAACCACTTAGGGACCAGGGATTGGTGTGTGTGTATTCGTGTGTTTTCTTTAGGGGGGGCAGCCCTTTGGGTAAGGGTCGCTCCCCATGGGGGCACATTACTGTTGGCCATATCTGCCCCTGATTGGGGGCAGATAGGCCTGCCAACAATAGGCCCATCAGCCTATTTTTGGAAGGCCCATCTGCCCCCAAGGGGGGGCAGAAAGCCCACCAGAGGCCAGGGAAGTTTTTTTTTCAAAAATAAGAGGGTGGGGGTATGGCCATACCCCACCCCAAATAAATGGGTCCAAAGTTGTTCTGCCCACCAGTGGGCAGATGGGGAAATTACCCCTGATCCACCCCGGGGGGGGGGGGCAGAAAGTCTACTAGATGCCAGGGAATTAAAAAATTTATATATATCTTGGGGTGGTGGCTACCAACCAGTATGGGCCTGGTTAAGCCCCCACCTCAACTGAAGGGGGTAGCAGTCTTTCAGCTCTCCCCGCACTCTAAAAAATCTTATCCCACAGCAAGCAAGAAGACATTTGATTATTTTGGGTTTTAGTTGTACATTTGGGCCATGAGACCTTGGCTTACTCTCAAAATCGTCCCACTTGGAATGGTGAGGGCTGCACTTTATTGACTTTGGGACGCTGCATGTAGAAAAATCCAGAAGACCTAGACACATCTGAAAACTAAACATCTGGGTGATTCAAGGTGGTGTGTTTCACATGCACCCCACTCCATTTTTGTACCCACAATCCCCTGCAAACCTCCTACTTTGCTGGAAAGCACACATTTTTCCCACGTTTTTGTGATGGAACCTTCCGGAATCTGCAGGAATCCACAAAATTCCTACCACCCAGCATTGTCTCATCTATACCGATAAAAATTCTGCTGCACTTGTCAGCCTAAAAATGTGTTTTTACAAACTGCCCTTTTGGACCCCCTTTGGTTCCCCCTCAATATCGACATGTTTTTGGCTCTTCCCTTTCACAAGCACTTAGCTCCCCTACACAAATGAGGTATCATTTTTACCGGGAGACTGAGGGGAACATTGGGTGGTATGAAATGTGTCCCAGTGCGGTGATCCCACACAGAAATGTGGGAAAAATTTGATTTTATAGCTGAATTTGAGGTTTGCTGAGGATTCTGGGTAAGAAAACATTGGTGAATCCACGCAAGTCACACCTCACTGGACTCCCTCAGGTGTCTAGTTTTCAGAAATGTCTGGGTTTTGTAGGTTTCCCCTGAAGGCTGCTGAGCCCAGGACCAAAAACGCAGGTGCCCCCGCAAAAACAGGTAGTTTTGTATTCGATAATTTTGTTGTGTCCAGATAGTGTTTTGTGGCATTTCCTTTTGAGGGCAGTATGCCCACCCACAAAAGTGAGGTAACATTTTTATCGGGAGACTTGGGGGAACGCTGGGTGGAAGGATATTTGTGGATGCTCTCTGATTCCAGAACTTTCTGTCACCGAAATGAGAAGAAAAGGTGTTTTTTCTGCCAAATTTTGAGGTCTGCAAAGGATTCTGGGTAACAGAACATGGTCAGAGCCCCACAAGTCATCCCATCATGGATTCCCATAGGTGTCTAGTTTCCAGAACTGCGCAGGCTTGCTAGGTTTCCCTGGTTTGCCGGCTGAGCTAGAGGCCAAAATACACATTTAGGTGCTTTGCAAAAAACAGCTCTGTTTTCTTTGAGAAAATGTGATGTGTCCACGTTGTGTTTTGGGGCTTTTGCTGTCGCGGGAGCTAGGCCTACCCCCACAAGTGAGGTACCATTTCTATCGGGAGACATGGGGGAAAGCTGGGGGGAAGGAAATTTGTGGCTCTTCTCTGATTCTAGAACTTTCTGTCACCGAAATGATAGGAAAAAGTGTTTTTTAGGCCAAATTTTGAGGTTTGAAAAGGATTCTGGGTAACAGAATCTGGTCAGAACCCCACAAGTCACCCCATCTTGGATTCCCCTAGGTGTCTAGTTTTCAAAACTGCACAGGTTTGCTAGGTTTCCCTACGTGCCGGCTGAGCTAGAGGGCAAAATCCACAGCTAGGCACTTTGCAAAAAACAGCTCTGTTTTCTTTGTGAAAATGTGATGTGTCCACGTTGTATTTTGGGGCATTTCCTGTTGCGGGTGCTAGGCCTATCCACGCAAGTGAGGTACCATTTGTATTGGGAGACATGGGGGAACACAGAATAGCAAAACAAGTGTTATTGCCCCTTGTCTTTCTCTAAATATTTTCCTTCCAAATGTAAGACAGTGTGTAAAAAAAGACGTCTATTTGAGAAATGCCCTGTAATTCACATGATAGTATGGGCACCCCGGTATTCAGAGATGTGCAAATAACCACTGCTCCTCAACACCTTACCTTGTGCCCATTCTTGAAATACAAAGGTTTTCTTGATACCTATTTTTCACTTTTTATATTTCAGCAAATGAATTGCTGTATACCTGGTATAGAATAAAAACCCATTTCAAGGTGCAGCTCATTTATAGGCTCTGGGTACCTAGGGTTCTTGATGAACCTACAAGCCCTATATATCCTCGCAACCAGAAGAGTCCAGCTGACATAACGGTATATTGCTTTAAAAAATCTGACATTGCAGGAAAAAGTTACAAAGTAAAACATGGAGAAAAATTGCTGTTTTTTTTACCTCAATTTCAATATTTTTTTTATTTCAGCTGTTATTTTGTGTAGGAAACCCTTGTAGGATCTACACAAATGACCCCTTGCTGAATTCAAAATGTTGTCTACTTTCCAGAAATGTTTAGCTTTCTGGGATCCAGCATTAGTTTTTTACCCATTTCGGTCACTAACTGGAAGGCAACTGAAAGCACAAAAAATAGTAAAAATGGGGTATGTCCCAGTAAAATGTCAAAATTGTATTGAAAAATTGGGTTTTCTAATTCAAGTCTGCCTGTTCCTGAAAGCTGGGAAGATGGTGATCTTGCCACAGCAAACCCTTTGTTGATGCAATTTTCAGGGGAAAAACCACGAGCCGCCTTCTGCAGCCCTTTTTTCCCATTTAAAAAAAAACAAACTAAATGTTCACTGTATTTTGGCTAATTTCATGGTCTCTTTCAGGGGAACCCACAAAGTCTGGGTACCTCTAGAATACCTAGGATGTTGGAAAAAAGGATGCAAATTTGGCGTGGGTAGCTTATGTGAACAAAAAGTTATGAGGGCCTAAGCGCGAACTGCCCCAAATAGCCAAAAAAAGGCTCGGCACAGGAGGGGAAAAGGCCTGGCAGCGAAGAGGTTAACATCAGACTCCCAAAAGGAGTTGTCCCTCCCTTCACTGAAGGGGATGATATAGTCAAATAGTTTTCTGCCTTTGAAAGAGCCTGTATTGGGTCAGAAATTGAGAAAAAGCATTTCGACACACTGTTGTGGGAGTTAGGGCCATATGTACGAACACATTTTCCCATTGACACAGAATGGGAAAAACCCTTTGCTACATCTGGCCCTTAGTCTCTGTAAAGAACAGGGATAGACTCCTGACACTGAATGAGACAGATTCTAAATCATATAACCTCCTGAAGGGTTCCCTTATTGAGGGCTTTGGATTTACAACTGAGGAGTACTGTAGAAAGTCAGGGAGGCTCGAAAAACCCAGAGCCAAACTTGAGTAGACTTTGCGGACTATTCAGTAAAAATGCTGGGTGGTTGGTTAGCTGGGAACAAGGTACAAGATTATGAATGGGCTGTATAACCTATTCATCAAAGAGCATCTGCTAAATAATTGTTTCAATGGTAGGCTACACCAACATCTGGTAGACCTGGGTCCACTTTCCCCTCGGGAATTGGGGAGGAAGGCAGACCATTGGATCAAAATAAGGGTAACCAAAACTACCACTGACAGGGGAGACCAAAAGAAAGAAACCAAAATGCCCCATCTAAGGGAAAGATGGCAGTGAAACAAAATAGCAAAGAGCCTTCCAAGGCCCCCAAACATCTGCATAGGAGGGTGGGCCTAGATACTCCTCACAGTCTAGGGGTGGGTACAAAGGTAAAAACTTTGATCCCAACAAGTCTTAGTGCCATGACTGGAAAACTAAATGGCACTAAAGTGGAGAGTCTAGCTGTGAAAACAAAAAGGGTGCCTCTAGTCAACCTGTAGTAAATGCTGTTGCTAATGTCTATATGGGATCAGAGGTGTGGCCTGATCATGTCAGTGATCTCACAGAGGCAACGTTAGTCACTGAGGGTGGGGTTGAATTATTCTGTGCTGCCTGGCCATGTAATATGCAAAAATACAGGCAGTACCCTTTGATTAATGGGGAGAAAGTGGAAGCACTGAGGAACACAGGGGCTAGTGTTACCATGATAACTCAGCACTTGGTCCACTCAAATCAGAACCTGGTAGGGAAGTCTTATCCTGTCACCAATGCTGACAATGAGGCACAGTTCCATCCCATGACAATGGTAACCTTTAATTTGGGGGAGGCAGTAGAAGGGCAAAAAGAAGTGGTTGTGTCTTCATCCATCCCAGTAGATTGCCTGCTTGGAAATGACCTGGAGCATTTGCCCTGGGATAAAGTAGAACTGAAGACCCGTGCAGCAAAGTTTGGGATCCCAGAATGGGCATGTGTCAAGACAAGGGCACAGAGCAAACTTCAGAAGGAAAAAGGAGAGCTGGATTCTGAAATAGTGGACCAGCCTTCCAAGAGAAAAGGCATGAAGACGGGGAACCAGATTCAAGACAGATCCCAGATCAGGGCCAATCTTCTCAGAAAGAGGATTCGCCCTTCTTGGAGGGAACCAAGCCTGCATTGCTTGGTCCTTACTACCCAGAGCTCTTGGGTCCAGGGGGACCCTCCAGGGAAGATTTGTGCCAGAGGCAGAGGACCTGCCCCACTCCTTAAGGCCTGAGGCATCAGGCTGCACAGGAAGAGGTAGGAAATGTCAATGGTACCCACAGGGTTTATTGGGAGGAGGGGCTCCTGTACACTGATGCCAGAGACCTCAAACCTTGTGCAACCAGGAGGGTGGTAGTACCCCAGCAGTTCAGAGAATTTCTCCTCACTGTAGCCCATGACATTCTCCCTGCTGGGCATCTGGGCCACTTTTGGATGCCTGAGGCAATAAGCTGCACATGAAGAGCTAGGAAATGCCAGTGGTACCCACAGGGTTTATTAGGAGGAGGGGCTCCTGTACACTGTGGCCAGAGACTTCAAACCTGGTGCAACCAGCAGTTCAGAGAATTTCTCTTCACTCTATCCGATGACATTCCCCTAGCTGGGTATCTGGGCCAAAATAAAACTTGGAGTAGGTTAGTTAACCATTTTTATTGACCAGGAATGCCCCAAAAATTAAAGGACTTTTGCCAGTCCTACACTACCTGCCAAGCCAGTGGCAAGCTAGGTGGACACTTACAGGCCCCCTTAATGCCACTTCCTGTGGTTGGGATATCCTTTGAAAGAGTAGGGGTTGACATTGTTGAGCTCCTTGACCCTCAAACAGCTTCAGGACACAGATATATACTAGTGGTAGTGGATCATGCCACTAGTTATCCTGAAGCCATACCCCTTAGAACCATTACTGCATCTGCAGTTGCAAGAGCTCTCCTGGGAATTTTCACCATGGTAGGGTTTCCTAAGGAGGTAGTATCAGATGGTGGCTCAAACTTCATTTCTGAATACTTGAAACACATGTGGAAGGAATGTTGTGTGACCTATAAGTTCACCAACTCCAAACCATCCTCAAACAAATTGGTTGGTTGAAAGATTTAAGAAAACCCTAAAATATATGATTGGAGGACTTCATGAAAAACTCAGAAGCAGATAGGATGTCCTGCTTCCTTGCCTTCTGTTTGCCTAAAGGAAAGTGCCACAAGAGGGAATATGTTTCTCTCCATTTGAGCTTTTGTTAGGGCACCCTGTTAGGGGACCACTAAGTCTTGTTAGGAAAGGCTGGGAGAAGCCTCTCAAACAGCCCAAGCAAGATATTGTGGACTATGTGCTTGGCCGACGTTAAGAATGGCTGAGTACATGGAAAAAGCCAGCCAGGAGCTGCAAAAGCTCTGGTATGGCCAAAAAGCTGCTATGGTTGAGTTCCAACCAGCACAGAAAGTTTGGGTGTTGCAGCCTGTTGCTCCAAAGGCCCTCCCGGACAAATGGTCTAGGCCCTATCCCATTTTTTTTTTAAAAAGGGAGATCACTTATTTAGTTGATCTAGGCAGTTGCAAAAACCCCAAAAGAATTATTCATGTCAACAGCTGTTAGAAATGGGGTTGGCAGTCAGATTACCCTCTTCCAAACCAGGACCCTCACTCTAGTCAGGGTAAGTCACAGACAATCCAAACTATCCTGTGCCCACCCTTTGGTAGCCTGGCACTGAGCAGTCAGGCTTAACCTAGAAGACAATATGTAAAGGATTTGTACAATAAATCATGCAATAAAACAGTAGAACACCACAAAAATACACCACACAATGTCTAGAAAAATATATAATATTCATCTGGTTAAATGCAGGTCGATACAATCAAGATTTGATAAGTACACGTTGAAATATCACTTCAGGGAAAAAAAAGAATCTTTAGTCTTTAAAAAGCAACAAGTGTCACTTACAAGCATAAAGTATCTGGTTTTCATTCAAATTCCCCGCAAGGGACCACAGAGGAGGAGATGAGTGGAAAACGGGGAGGTGTGCGTCGCTTTCTCTGGGCACACACAGACGATGCGTCGATAATTTTCCGTGCAGGGAAAGCTTTGCGTTGATTTCTGACGCACTGACTTGGATCCTCTTCAGGTTGCGGGGTATTCAAGCACCCTGGGGACGGTGTAGAGAAATCCCAGGTGTGCAGGACGAAGTCACAGAAGCTGCGTCGATCCGGTGGGCGATGCGGGGAAATTTCTGTCGCACGGCAGGAGCTGCATCGATTCTTCTAGTCAGAAGTCGGGCTGCGTCATTCCAGCTCGGCTATGCATCGATCCAGTGGGCCATGCATCAAAGTTCCGGTAGCAACGCTGGTGCTGCGTCAGTCTCCTCTCAGAAAGCCGGGCTGTGTCACTCCGGTTCGGCGTTCAGTGATTTTCTCACTGTGATGGAGGCTTTGCATCGTTTCTGGCAGGCTGTGTGTCGAATTTTCGCCGCACAAACAGTTCTTTGCAGGATGAAGTCTTTTTCGTCCTGAGACTTCAAGGAACAGGAGGCAAGCTCTTTCCAAGCTCGTGGAGAGCACTTCTCGGCAGAGCCAGAGAGCAGCAAGGCAACAGGAGGGCAACAGCAGGGCAGCAGTGCTTTGCAGAAAAGCAGTCAGGTGAGTCCTTTGGGCAGCCAGGCAGTTCCTCTTGGCAGATTGCACGTTCTGGTTCAGAGTTTATTCACCAGTGGTATCTTGTCCTGTTTAAATACTCAAATGTGCCTTTGCCGTGGGGGAGACTTCAAAGAGTGGCTTAGAAGTGCACAAGGTCCCCTTTCAGTTCCATCCTGTCCACCAGGGTCCCAGTAGGGGGGTTGGCTGTCCATTGTGTGAGGGCATGCCACTGTCCTTTCAAATGTAAGTGTCAGGCCCTCTACCTTCCCAGCCCAGGAAGACCCATTCAATATGCAGATGTGTGCAGGTGTGACTGAGCATCCTGTGTTTGGGGTTGTCCGAGTGAAATGCACAAGGGAGCTCTCAACTAACCTAGCCAGACGTGGATTGTAAGGCACAGAAGGATTTAAGTGCAGAGAAACCCTCACTTTCTAAAAGTGGCATTTCTAAAATAGTAATATTAAATCCAACTTCACCAGTCAGCAGGATTTTGTATTAACATTCTCGCCATACTAAACATGACCTTGTTTCTCCTTTCAGGTCAGAATCTACCACTCAAACAGTATATTAGAGTAGCCCTAATGTTAGCCTATGAAAGGAGCAGACCTTACAGCAGTGTAAAAGGAATTTAGGGGTGCTACACTACCAGGACATGTAAACCGCACAGGTATGTGTCCTGCCTTTTACCTACATACCACTATGGGTTACCTAGGGCCTACCTTAGGGGTGACATATATGTAGAAAAATGAGAATTTAAGGCTTTGCAAGTACTTTTCATTGCCAAGTCGAAGTGGCAGTGAAACTACATACACAGGCCTTGCGATGAAGGCCTGAGACATGGTTTAGGGGCTACCTATGTGGGTGGCACAATTGGTGCTGCAGGTCCACTAGTAGCATTTCATCTACAGGCCCTGGGCACATGTATTGCACTTTGCTAGACACTTACAAGTAAATTAAATAAGACAATTGGGTGTGAGCCAATGTCACCATGTTTTAAGGAGAGAGCATATGCACTTTAGTACTGATTAGCCGGGGTAAAGTGTGAAGAGTCCTAAAGCCAGCAAAAATGAGGTCAGAAAAAGAGGAGGAAGGCAAAAAGTGTGGGGGTGACCCTGCAGAAAGACCATTTCCAACAACTACCTAAAACCCTTCCATGACAGAGCTGATGTGTCCGTGCTCATGGTAACAGTTGAGGGATAGGAGGATGAGAATGAGCCCCATTCTGATCTCCTCTCCAGCAACCCACAAGATGGTTCTGTGGATGCTGTGGTCTTATCAGGCACCCACACAGAACAACAACTGGCTGTTTGCAGGCAAGTCCTCAACCAGTATGCTGAGTTATTCTCCCTGACCCCTGGAAAGACAAACTGGTGTGCCCATGATGTGGATACTGGAGACAGCTTTCCTTTCAAGAACAACATTTACAGACAGTCAGACCATTTCAGGTAGAGTATCCAAGCAGAGGTTAAAAATATGCTAGATTTGGGTGTAATTGAGCTATCGGAGAGTCCTTGGGCTAGCCCAGTAGTTTTAAGCCCCAATCCTCACTCCAAAGGAGGGAGATTAAAAGAAAACAAGGTTTTGTGTCAACTACAGGGGCCTTAACTCTGTCACAAAAACTGACGCACACCCAATCCCAAGAGCTAATGAACTCATAGACAGACTATGGTCAGTTAAATATCTGACTACTTTTGATTTACATCAGGGCACTGGCAGAAGAGCAAAAGAGAGGTCCACATTTTCTACTCCTAGTGGGCATTACCAGTTCACTGTTGTGCCTTTTGGACTAAAGAATGCACCTGCCACCTTCCAGAGGTTGGTGAACCAAGGCTGGACTGGAATACTTTAGTGCAGGTTACCTGGATGACATAGCTGTCTATAGTTCCACCTGGCAGGATCACCTGATCTACCGAGGGAAGGTTCTTGAGGCTCTGCAGAAGGCAGGCCTCACTATCAAAGCCAGTAAGCGGCAGATAGAGTAGGGTAACGTTTTTTGCTTGGGCCACCTGGTTGGTGGAGGCCAAGTGCAACCCCTCCAGCCCAAGAGCCAGAGCATTATGGTTTGGGAAGCTCCCACAATCCAGACACAGGTCACGGCATTCCTTGGCTTGACAGGGTATCATAGGAGATTTTAGAAGGATTATGGCACCATAGCTGCCCCCTCACAGAACTAACCTCCAAGAAAATGCCCAAAAGGTTAACTCAACAGTGAGTTGTCAAAAGACCTTTGATACCCTGAAGAATGCTATGTGCTCTGCTCCAGTCCTACAAGCACCAGACTACTCCAAGTAAATCATAGTCCAAACAGATGCTTCTGAAATGGGGATAGGAGCGGTCCTTTCCCAGAAAAATGATGATTGAAATGACCAGCCAGTTGCTTTCATATGCAAGAAACTACTCCCTCGGGAACACAATTGGAATGTCATAGAGAGGGAAGCCTTTGCTGTGGTTTGGGCCTTGAAGACTAACCAAAGGCCTCTCAGATGGCTACGACAAATGAAGGGTGAAAACCCCAAACTGCTTAGGTGGTCTATTTCTCTACATGGAATGGACTTTCAATTGGAACACAGACCTGGGATGACCCATGCCAATGCAGATGGCGTCTTAGGTTCTTCCACTTAGATGATGAAGACTCACTAGGGAAAGGGTAGTCTCATCCTCGTTCGTTTATGGGGTGGAGGTAGTGTGAGAAAAGGCATTCTTTTTGACATGGTTAGCCTGGTATGTGATATAGCCTAGAAGTTGTTAGTGCCCAGGGCCCCTTCTAACCAGGTTCCCAGGGCCAGAGCGCTTTCCCTAAAATTGTTGTAATGCATTGGCACAATTGGTGACCCCTTTAGCTGCCCCCATAAGTCCCTAGAAAATGGTATTTAGGTACCGAGGGCAGGAGACACTAATGGTATGCCCCTGTGGGCAGTAGCACTGATTGAGCCACTCTCTAGGGCCCTGCATGCAGGTGCACCCAGCACGCAAGTGCAGGCTGAGTGCCCTGATGCAAACCCAAAATACAAACTCATATACTGCATACACTATGGGTAAGACACCCCTCTAGCAGGCCTTCCAGCCCTAAGGCAGGGTGCATTGTACTGTATGTCAGGGCATAGCTGCATGAGCAATATGCCCCCACTCTGTCCTTGCCAAACCTGGTACGTAGTGAGTGAACAGAGCAGCCATTTAATACATGTGCTGGACACTGGTCAATACGAGTTTCACAGCTACATGATGGCCACTCTGAACTCTGTTTTTTTTTGTATCAAACAACTCAGAATGATAAATGCAAACTGGTACCAGTATTGAATTTATTAGCAAATGTACCCAAGGGCCACACCAAAGGTGCCACCTGCAAGAGCTAACTACACTAGCATGGTTGCTGACTGCTCCTAACAAGTCTACCACCGCCAGACACCATTCTACAACCTTGGGGCAAGAGGTCCTTCTATTTGGGTTCAACAAAGCCCTTCCTGGGTGGAGGTGATAATACTCCCTCCATCAGGAAAGTGCACTGTCCTTGCGGTGAGCTTCAAAGGGCTTACTGCCTTTGAAACTTGATGCCCAGGCCTGCTGCTAGCAATAGACAGCCATCCCAAATGTACACCCTCACTTTTGGCAGGCGGAACGGTGAGAAACTCAAACAAAGGACAGGAGTAATGGCCCCACTTGGCATGCACCACCCATAAGGTGTTACATGCAAGGTGGACTCTCCATCTTGGATGAAAGAAAAATAGCCAATCAGGTGTAGGGAAGTGACCTCTGCCCACCAGAAGCAGTCACTTAGTGGGTGTAGCCACCCTAAGGTAGATGACTCATTGGTCACTACCAGGTTCCCCCCTAAAACACCCACTAAATACAGTATTTAGTGGGCATCCCTAGACCAAGAAATCAGATTTAATGGACAGGAGACCAGCACCAAGAAGATCCAAGGCACAAATACTGTTGACCTGCTGCACTACGAAAAGACGCAAAACCTTACCTGCTGTACCCAGGACCCAACAATCGTCGCTGAGGAGCTTGTGGTCAACTGGAAAAAGCTTTAAAGATCCCCAGAGGACCTTCAGGCTTTGAAAGTTGCCAGAAAAACTCCCTCCACAGCTGGACCAATCCCCACACTGATAATCATGAGGACAAACCCTGCCAGTGTGCCAAGTTTGGTGGCACTGTGTTCTCTAGCAGCTAAATCTTACCAATACCCTAGCAATTGGTTACCTGATTTCAGACACCAAGAAAACAGTCCACCCGTGACTGAGAAAGGACCAGGAGGAAGCCTCACTTGAGGGACTTCTGAAACAACCTGGTCCTCCTACCAGAATGCCTCCATTGTCCTGCAAACAACCCTTGAACTAACTTACCTCCTACTTCTGAGGGCATCTTTGTGCATGGCTCCTGGATCACCAATTCGCTCTGCAACTGGCTGCTCTGTGTCCTGCAACGAAGAACCTTCTGCGCCTAAGGGTCCCCCACCACTTGCAACCTCATCATTCCAAGGGGACCTCCATGATTCACCTTTAAACTTACCTGTGCAGTGCTTTTCCAAGTGGTCCCTCGTAGTGACCCTGCACCAGCTCCAGAGACATTTTTCCACCACTCCCACTGGAACCTGTAGTCACCTGAACTTCTCCAGCTGGCACTGTGCGATTACAGACAACATTGACCAAACTGCAAAAGAAGAACTTGTTAAATCTACTATGTGATGTTATATGTATTTTTAAAGGTTTATGACTTTAAGTTCCAAAATGTTGTACTGGATTCTCATGATCAAAACAAAAGGACATACATTTGTATTTCCACTCATCAGCTGCAAGTAACGCCCATTCCTGATGTGAGTGTCTTCGAATTGCAACCCTCTTTCACTTTCATTTTTGATGTGCACTTATTTCTTCTACACTCAGATCTGTTGCTTCTGTTGTTTCTGCTTCCTCATTTATGCTTGATAACACATCAGGAACCTTTTCAGTAGCATGCAAAGAAGGCCATTTATCTCCTTTCACAGCTTTTCTAGAAAGTGATGGCACAACTGGACTTACAATTTGTCTTGGTTTAGCAGGAATTTGCCAAACTCTTCTGTACCTTTAACTTGCTTCAACTGCACCATCAACCACTTCAGGAGGAGCCAAATCTGCATGACTTTGATTCATCTCAACCTCATATTTGGCTACTTCAGGAAGCAAGATTTTCTTTATTTCTTTTTCCCAATCGTATGCTTCTGGGAGAGTCCTCCTTAGGCTTGACTTTCCTGCTCCATCCGCTTCCACTTCTGCTGATAGAGGAGTATCAGGATTGTCCTCAGTTTATTCTTTTGGAGGAGTACCTGGCTCAGGATCTTCACCAGTATGCACTATCTTTACTTCTACAGTCTCTTGTTCTGTCTTTGTCACTTGCTCCTATCAAGACTGCATAGTTTCCTCTGGTGCTCCCAGGAACGCTGGATCTTCATCATCCAAAGGATGAGGCACTTTATGCATGTGGCTGGCATGGATCCAGTTTAGAATTCCAGCACACTTCACAGCAGTCGTCGTCACTAAAATGACCTTTGCTTCTTGATCTACCTAATCACCAGCCCAAAGACTGTGACACTTGTCTTGGGATGGTGGCACGGCTGTAGCTTTCATCTGGTAAGACAGAGAGCAAACCACATCAGCTAGACCTTTGCAGTAAGCCAGCACCAAGTCATCTGTTATTCTTACAAGCACATTTGCAGGAACAGCTAACAATCTCATTGCTCTGCCCATGAGTATCTCATGAGGCAAGAGACCAGTCTTTCTGTCAGGTGCACTTCACATGCTCATCATAACCAAAGGTAAAGCATTAGGCCATTTCAGATTTATGGGTGCACGCATTTTTTGCCAGTCGAGCTTTCAAAGCTCCATTCATTTGCTCTACTAATCCGGAAGCTTCAGGATGTTAACTACAGTGCCGCTTCTGCTCAATGTTTAAGGCTGAACATATTATTTTTATCACCTCATTATTGAAATGACTGTCTCTCTCTGATTCTAAAGAGGTCGGAAACCAAATCGTGGGATCAACTCTCTAAGTAACAGCTTTGCTCCTGTGAGTCTATCATTTCTACGTGTAGGGTACACTTCAATCCAATGACTAAATATATAGACAATCACCAACATGTACCTGATAACGCGTCCCATCTTAAATAATTAATTCGTCTGGGACTCATTTTAGGCCAATGAAGCTTTTGACCCTGATTGAGGTCTCCTTAAGACGAGATAACTAATCAACATGTCAATCAATAAATCAATAACCTCATCAATATTCACAATAGCAAGTCAATCAAATTAGTTAATGACATTATTAAGAATTGAAACACACCATGACCTTTCAGTCCTGAATAACCACACAAAATTTAGTAAGATTTACAATACTTATTCCCTATTGATTACACTCTACTTGCAAGTTTATTAGTCTCAATACCAGAAAACACATCAACAATGTCATAATATGGCAACTCGAATAAGATTTCATCAAGCAAAATCATAAACATTAGAACAAAGCACGACATCAACATGGGTTATTCTCAGCAGAGTATCATTAGAGCATTAGTCAACAAAGCATAGATTCAGTCATTTGTCTATTTGCATCCGTTTAGTGAATTCCTTAACTAACCTCAAATTAGCATTAGCATGTTGGGCTTCATGCAAAAAAATTTAGCAACACAAATTTAGAAAACATCTAACCATGGTCTCTATCAAAAGAAGCAGATGGTACCTAGAAAGAAAAAGCAAACAGACAATTACAATTTCATCATCATATAGTTACCCTCCGTAATGAGTCAGCATACAGTCAATCTTCATCCTCAGGACATCAGTTGATTCGCCATCGGCCAAGGAAACGCAGCAAAGTTCAGCAAGACGGGCAATAAGGGACACTTCCCTCATAAGGAGGAAAAGTACGTATTGGGTAAGGAATGAGCTGAGGATGGTTAAAGTATTAGAAGAATAAATGGCAAAGTACAAATGTACAAAGACCAGATGATTTGTGGGTTTCAGATGAGGGGAAAATGGTTTTGCCAAACAGTCTCTTGTCACAGTTTGCAAGGTTTTACCATGGAAAAGCACATATTGGGAGAGATGCCATGATTAGGTTGTTCAAAATTGACTGGTTTAACCCGAAGTTCAGACAAGCCGCAGAAGTGATTTGTCACAGGTGTATCATCTGTCAGCAGATGAATGCGGGAAAAGGGACCATGGTG
This sequence comes from Pleurodeles waltl, assembly GCF_031143425.1. Classification (NCBI taxonomy): domain Eukaryota; kingdom Metazoa; phylum Chordata; class Amphibia; order Caudata; family Salamandridae; genus Pleurodeles; species Pleurodeles waltl. The sequence goes on along the minus strand of NC_090444.1, from coordinate 1,236,214,064 downwards.
AATTTGAGCCACATTGGGAGAGCAGGAGGTCCATTTAGCAGGATGCAGATGGATTTTACTGAGATGCCTGTGTGTTGGGGTCTGAGGTACGTGTTGGTGATTGTGTGCATCTTTAGTCACTGGATTGAAGCTTACCCTACACGTAGGTATGACAGTCTCACAGTAGCGAAGTTGCTGCTTAGGGAGTTGATACCGCGTTTTGGGTTTCCAATCTCTTTGGAATCAGTTAGAGGAAGTCACTTCAACAATGAGGTGGTTAAGCTCTTGTGTGCCGCACTGAACATTGAACAGAAGTTGCACTGTAGCTACCGTCCTGAAGCCTCAGGACTAGTGGCGCAGATGAATGGTAGCTTGAAGTCGAGAATGGCAAAGATATGTGCAGCTACAAATCTGAAATGGCCAGATGCATTGCCCTTAGTGTTATGTCAATGAGAAATACACCCAACAAGAAAACAGGACTGTCTCCTCATGAAATTCTCATGGGCCGAGCCATGAGATTGCCCGCAGTGCCTGCAAATGCTCTTGTGAATATCACCGATGATATGGTGTTGGACTACTGCAAGGGTCTGGCTGACGTGGTCCGCTCTTTCTCTCACCAGGTGGAAGCCACCACACTGCCACCGATAAATGATCCAGGTCATAACCTGAAAGCCGGTGACTGGGTTGTTGTCAAGAAACATGTGAGGAAGTCGTGTTTGGAGCCACGTTGGAAGGGGCCGTATAAAGTGATACTGACAACTACTACTGCTGTGAAATGTGCGGGAATTCCAAACTGGATCCATGCCAGTCACAAAGAAGGTGAGGTGCCCAACTGATGAGGAAATTGAACTGTCAAAAATTACAACTACAGAACAGGAAGTCTCAGGGCCGGAGAGTAATTAAAGAGGAACTGAGACAGAAGGAGAGCCCGTTGAGGATGGCTTGGTCACTCCAGCAAGAACTGAGACCCAGAGGGGTGACAGTGAGCCTATCTCAACTGAGGTGCCAGGAGGACCAACACAAAGAGTGGTTCTCCAAGAAGCAGACGGATACGGGTTTGAAGTAGAGCCCGTGACAGACCCAGAAGGCGAAGGGGAAGAGTCAGGAGAGAAGCAAAGTGGCCAGACTCCCCCTGAGCAAATTGCAGGTCCATCAAGAGAAGACACCATAGAATCAGAGGAGGGCGGAGAACAGCCAAAAGAAAGACGAAAAGTCGAAAAGGTACTGAAAGGACACAAATGGGCAGAATCGCGAGTAACCAAAGGGAAGGTGGTTGTTAACGAAAGTATAGAAGAGGAAGTCGATACGACAAGGAAGGAAGATTTGAGTGAAGGAGAATTGCAGAGTGACTGCAAACTGAAAAGAAAGAGAGAAAGAGGATAGCCAACAGAAGGTACGCAGGTCCTGAGTGGGCGTCTGCAACATCAGCTGAGTGGCAACAAGAATTCTTGGCATTCTGTTTTGATCGAGAGGTTCGAGGTCAATACTACGCCACCTGAACGTGACCACAGAAAAGAGAGATTGTGTTAAATTTGAAGTAAAGCTGAAAAGCTGAGAGAAAAAGAGACTGATAAATTACCAGATGTGACACTGTTAACCTGAATTGACTTGAAAAAACGATTTTGACAAGCTGCTAACCTGATTTGACAAGGATCCTGGGAGTGAGTGACACGCTGTAAATACTTGCTAAAGAAAGACTCTGCTTGAGAAAGAAAATTTTAAAAAATGAGCTTTAGACCTTCCTCAGTTGATTGTTTGCATTTATATTGTTCTGCTTTCTGATTATTTACAGATCATGATTAACACTAGAGATAATTATAAGGGGAGTAGGATTTGTAGATGGTTGGGTATTATTTTGGGTGTTGTGTGTGCGATAGTAATCATAGCTCTGATTGTGGGAATGCCATTGGTGGATAAGAGTGGGACTAACAATGCTACAATTCCTGACACTGCTACACTAACACCATGGGAGAGATTTGAGCAGGATACGAAATATTTGCATGAGGGAACTTACACAAAAGGGGAACTATCCACTAATGTTTTCTATTGCTTGTTGAATGAGTATGTTGAAACAATGGATGCGAAGAATTGTTATGTGTGCACAAAAATTCCTTCATCAGTACAAGGGGTTACCTATCAGTAGTAAGTTGTAGTTTGTTATTAACAAGGCTTTATGATCAAGAATATATTCAGTACTTCTATTCTAATCTAGATGTAGTGTTTTCTTTTGTGCCTGTAAATGAATATTTGAGTAAAGTAGCTAGAGATCATAGTATAACTATAGTTAGGGGTTTCTTTGAGCCCACACTGACATTTGGTACAGCTTATGCTCATTGCAATAATCTAACCTGCTTACTAACGCCTGTAGAGAAGAGCTTTTTAGATCACACTGATGATAGAAGAAAAGCCTTAAAAGAAAAGCTAGAAAAGGGATTAGAGAAACGAACGTTTGCAAATGATTATGCTTATAGTGCAATAAAGACACAAGGCAAATTAGCTTTAGATGCATTACACATAGGAAAGCTTTGTATATATAGGCTAAAATCTTACCATGACACTTTATTTGTGGGAACGAGTGAGTGCAAACTGGCTTGGTGGAATGGCAAGGAATGGTGAAGAATGGCTGATTTCTCCTCGGGTCATGTGGTTATATTAAAATTGTCGAACAAGTCTCTAATTTCCAATTGGTCAATATTTGGTGCATCATTATCTCCATCCAATAGTCCAACGGTCACCCCATTAGAGCTTTCCACTTTTGACAGTTCTCATGCAGCTCATTGGTTCCTGGGTTTGACGCCTCCAACGAGTAGAATGTCTGGTGAGGAATAGGTGACATTTGTTACTCAAGTCAGTAGTCCCATTGTCTTCCCTAGTCTAAATGACCTTGTACCTGTTGCGAATTACACTGTTGCGCTCCACAAGAATGTCTCCTTGAGCAAGTCGGGTTCTCATGAGAAAATTTACTACAGTTACACACATCTTCTAGCTTCTGGAAAAGGACGGCTACATGTCCTTCAGCAAGTCAGCACATTGCACGTTAGAAAAACCCATTTAATATGAAACCGGACAGCTAGGCCCCGACTCATGCTAACTAAGGCCTAGTGATTAATTAGTAATTCTAATACATAATACCTAACATTAATAGAGAAAAATAATACATTAATACTTTAGTAATACATCATTAGTCAATTTCATTAATCATCGAATGCAATGGTGGCCACTCCCTGTGGGCACATTTCAAACACACGTTTAATAAAAGCACATTAATACATTTTCTATGCGGCATCAATATGCATAAATTAGTAAACACTTTATGTTAATTTTGATTATATGACTATACTCCAACACACCTTAAACCACCAAACACAGCATTTAAATTAAACCCATCTGAATTCTGTTACATGGACCGTCTGATCTTTGAATGTGATTTAAATTGACAACAGTTCTCTTTCCCACATTCATTTGCTGGCATGTATATATCTGTGACAAATATTTTCTGCAGCCTGTCTACATTTTGGATTGAACCAAGATTGCTTAAATGTTTGAATCATTGCATCTCTCCCAGTGTGTGTTTGACCATGATAGTATTTAGCTATTTGCGTCAGTAGACTGTTTGGCCAGACTACCTGCCCTTCATTTGCAACCCAAATTTCATCAATATTTCTTTGATTACAACCCAATTTTATCCAGCTTCTTTTTTCATTATCTGGAACCTCATCTTGGAATCTTTTTTATCTCATCCCAAGTGTAAACCATTGTCAACAAAAAACTTTGAATTGTCTCATCAGTATTTGTTACATTGCTCCATTCTTCATTGAAAGTAGCACAATTAAGTGCACCAAATCTAGTAATTTGATCAGAGTATGCATTACTAATAAAGATAAAATAATTTGCTTTTTGATACGCAGTACATTTCACAACTGCGACTCTCTCAGGTATCTGTAAAGCTTCTAACAGTTCAAGAATTCTGTCCTGATTTCTTATAGGGGAACCAGAAGAGGTCATAAAACCTCTTTAGGACCACAACTGATCAAAACCATGAAGTACACCAAATTCATACTGTCTGTCTCTAAAAATCTTAATTTTAAGCTGTGTTGAAATACAGCATGCTCTAGTTAGAGCCACCAATTCATCCACTTGTGAAGAAAATACTCCTTAAAGCCATAAAACTTCGAGCACACCAGAGAAGGTGCAGGCAGCTTAACCTGATCTCAATGTTCCCACATTGTCTCTTAAAAAGGAACAATCAACAAAAATTATTCGATCATTTTTCTCTAACAGAGTATCGTGAATATCAGGTCTGGGTTTGGTGCACAGTTCAGCAACATCTAGGCAGCCATGTTCTACATCATTTACATTTTCAGATTCAGGAATGTGTATAGGTAACAAAGTAGGAGGGTTAAGTACTCAGCACCTTCTAAGTGTTACATTTGGGGACAAAATCAGTAACTTATAGTGAGTCAACTGAGTATTTGTCAGCCATTGCGTCTTGGTCCTGGTGAGCAAGCCATCAACTGAATGAGGGACCAGAACAGTTAAAGGATATCCCATCACAATGTTTTCCCTTTGGGCAAGGCTTACACCAACTGCTGCTACCTGTTTCAGGCAGCCTGGTAAAGCGGTAGCAGCTGGATCCAATGTAGCTGAAAATATGCTTCAGGCCTATTTACGCCAACATGTGCCTGTGTTAGGACAGAAAGAGCACAACAGTCACCTTCATGACAAAACAGTGAAAATGATTTCATGTTGTCAGGCGTTCCCAGAGCTGGTGCTCTGCACAAACTCTCTCTCAACTCGGTGAAAGCTTTTATGCAAGCTTCATCAAAAGGCACAGGATCGGTGATATATTTATGGGTCAATCTTCGCAAAGGTTTAGAAATAACAGAAAAAGTGGGAATCCATTGGTGGCAATAACTCACAATTCCCCAAAACATTCTGACATCTCCTTCAGTAACAGGATGGTTCATTTGCAATATTGCTGTTGTGGTTCTAAAAATTCTGGACCCATGTAATTTACTTTGCCACAGCAGTACGATTTTAGTATCAAAAGACCGATAATGACTAGTACACTAAGCATGAGCATTTTCGCTCAATTCCAGCAGCGTTTTCACCTCGAAATCGCCATTTTCGTCCTGCACTCGTGGCTCCCATTTTATACACGGCAGCCATTTTTAAAAAGTTGCCCGCACATCGGCTTATAATACAGTCAGATTTGATTCCAAGGACACGTACACCTTGATTGACTTTTCTCTGACCTGGACAAGCTGGAACCATTGCCTCAGGCCAAACCTGTTTGGTCAGTCCCTCTCCCAGTGGCCGAATAAGATAGCATCAAGGCACACCATGCCATAAAACCCTTATTATCGCTCACACACCCTGCCTAATCTTGCTCACACCTGCACCTGCTCTTTTCTTCTTCTTACTTTACGAGGGGGAGGTGCCCGTTTTTATTGGGGGTCCACACTTATCTGATGTAAAATACTAGGCCTTGCCGGGTAATTTATTATGGGTTGGATGACATGAAATATGAGGTTTCATCATGACACTGTTTTTTCCTTTGTAGTGAAAACATGTGAATGACCAACCAAAATGTCAAGAATGTTTGCCTGAAGCTTAAAAAACTGTATATAAGGAAACCTGACTTTGCATTGAAACACAGTCTCCTGAGAACATACAAACCGTGCTGTTGTACTTCTAGGACGCTTGTTACTTGGTTGCAGCCAATAAATTCGATCTTTGACTTCACCTAGAAGACTCTGAGTTTCTGTGGTCTGAATCAGGAAAGTACCCGAGGTCTTTGGGTGTACCCTGGCACCACTGGGTTACCGGATCAGTACTGGTTCTGAAAAACCCAGTACCTCACTGTAACCACTTCTATGGACACTTTCCTTGCACCTTTCCCTATTTGATGTCCCAAGTACTTCACCTCTTTCTGATAATACTGTAATTTTGCTGTTGACACTTTGGGGGTTAACGTGGCGGTAGTACTGCCAACAGGCTGGTGGTACATACCGCCACATTATGAGGCTGGCGGGTTGGCTGCAGCCACCAATTCTCCACTCATACCGACATGGCGGTATCACCTGTCAGGCCACAGATGTTAATCTCCAGCCCGGGGGTCGGCACAGAACTGCCGGTGGCATTATGGGCCTGCCTACCACTATGGTTTTCGTGGCGTTAGCAACACCATGAAAACCATGGCGGTAGGCCCTACAGATGACAGGGAATTCTTTCCCTGTCACCGTTAGGCAGCTCCCCCACTCTCCCAACACACACCAGACGGCCCCCACCCCCTCCATCCAAAACCCTCCACCCCCTATACACACACTAACCCCCCTCCCCGACATTCAAATACACCCCCACCCCGATCGAAACACACAGCCTCACCCCTGATCCAAATACACACCCCTCGCCCCCTGATCCAAACCCACACACCCCCACCCTCTCCAATCATTTCACTCATCCTCCATCCCCATACATGCACACTCCCGCAGACACGCACCACACATACAACCGATCACTCACACTGGAATACACGCATTCATACACGCATACTTCCAGACATGCTCACATACATTCTTACACACAATCACACTGACATGTAGGCACACACTTACTTCACCATTCTGACACACATTCACTCACATGCATACAAACACGCAAAAAACACAACATACACAGACGCATTCACACACAAACGTATACACTCAGACACACATACACAACACCCACCACCCTCCCACCCCCCATCGGAAACCCAACTTACCTTGGTTGAGGAGATCTTCTAGCAGGGGACGAGAAGGAGCGCTGCTACCGCCAGCAGTTTCCCACCAACAGAACACTGCCAGGCCATATGAATTGTCATGATAAGACTGGCGGCATTCTACTGGCGTGGCAGTGCTGGTGGTAGCAGCATCACCTTACCACCGTTCACCACCATGAACACTGCCGGATTTCCGCCCTTCTTGTGACGGAAGTCTAGCAGTGATCATAATATGAAGGATGGATGGTAGCAGCTGTGGCGGTATTTTGGTGGCTGTCACCCTGGCGGTAGGCTGTTTTTACCACCAATATCAGAATGACCACCTTTATGTCCGTTTTCACCCAGATGTTTCAATTAGGCAATAGTATTTGCTTCTCGTTTCTTTGAAGCAGCCAATAAATCATCAATGTGCTGAACAAATGTAGATTAGATAGGCATTTTCAATGATTTTAAATTCTTTTTCAACACTTGATTAAATATTGATGGGGATTCTGAAAAGCCTTGTGGAATTCTACACCAGAAATACACACACCCGCAGAATTTAAAACAAAAGAGAAACTGACTATCCTCATGTAGAGGCACTGAGAAAAATGCTTGTGACAAGTCCACTACTGTGAACCATTCTGCGTCACATGACGTTTGAAACAAAATCACTGCTGGATTAAGTACCACTGGACAACCTATGACCATTATATATATTTTTTTCTCAAATCCTGAACTATGTCAAATTCCCCATTAGGTTTTTGCAAACCCACAATAGGTGAGTTACATGGGCTGCTCAAACTTCTTACAAAACCCCTTACTCAATGAAATCTGCAATTGCAAGAGTAACTCCTTCAATTAGAACTGGTGCCATGTGATATTAGGGAGTTTTCTGTAAAACTATGGAAGGTCTAACTGTGACTTTGACTTGTTCTACTCCTTTAATTAGACCAATATCTTTTCCAGAAAGATCCCAAATGTTTAGAATGACTGTATATTCAAAGCATTTGGGAAGTATTGTACTGTAGATGCAGGAAACAGAGTAATCAATGGGAATACTTCATTAATGAGATTATAGTGAACTGATATGCATGATTCTTCATCATCACTTTTTGTTTGGATGGCAATTCCATCATTAGTGCAAGTAATCAAACATCTTGATTTTCAAAGTGAATCTCTTTCCAGCAGACATACTGGACTTGAGTCAAAGGCTACAAATCTGTGAATACCATCAAGAGTACTAATTTTAACAGGAATTGGTTCAGTAATTGGATTTGTCAGATGTGGATTTGCTACTACCTACAACCTGTATTGTTCTGCGAGAAAGTGGCACATTGGGAACTTCTGAAGTTCTGACAATAAAGCATGTAGCTCCTTTGTCAACCAAGAATGACACTTCATGAGGTATTTGCATTTGCTGCTGTGGTATTTTTTGCATTTGCTGTTGCATTTGCTGTTAGGGTACCTGAAAACGTGGCACCTGCTGTTGGGGAGTTTGCATTTGTGGAATCTGCTTTTGAATATTCATATTCTGAAAATGTACATTAGAATTCCAATTTCTCTGTCCTCTCAAATTTGGAAAACTATTATGTTAATTCATCTGCACAATACCTTCAGGCACCATCAAATAATTTTCCCGCTTCCAGTGTCCAAGCCCCCTGCAAGCATGACAGGGTAAATTTCTTTTCATTGTCTGCATATCACCTGGATTAACATTAGTATTAGTATTCAAATCAACAGAATTTCCATTTCCAACACCACCACGTCTATTTTCTCTCGCTTGTGCCTGACTCAGAATCACTTGCATGTTTCCCTGTTGTTGTGGAATTCCCTGCACCCCTGATTGTGTTGATCTAATCTGCATCACTGTTGCCTTTTCTTTCAATCTTTTTTGCTTCATGTCAATTTTGTCACTACAATATTTAGCAAACTGCAATACTTCCTCAACCTGTTTTGCTGGCCAGCAAATCAAATGACTCTTACGCATGTTACTAATTTCAGATCGCAACCCCTTTACAAACCTAAACACGAAATGAATCATGTCTTTGGGTTCAATTGTCTCTGACCCACTATAATGTTTGAATGCCTGCAACAACCTTTCATGCATGTATTGCTTTCTTTGCTTCCTGAGCTGTCCTATCAATTCTCTGTCAATCAATATCTTTTGGGGAATTTCTCGTTTTTAAAAAATTCAACCACTTTGTAATAGCTTTTCATTACTTCAGGAGATGGTGCACCTATTCCTGGATCTCGGGGAGGCTCTTTGGTTAGCCAGTCAACACTGCTTTTGCATTCAATCCATAAATCATCTGAGACCACTATTTCTAAAAGAGTATCTAAATCATCCCAAAAACATTTTGCAAGTTTTACAAACCTAGCTGTCTGCTGATACCATTCCACTGGCTTCTCTCTTAGTCTTGGGTAATCAATTGTGAATTATAAAATATCACTCCCGCTCCAAGGGACATGAACATAATTCGCTACAGGAATTTCTCTCAGTGGTAATATTTTTACTGGACTTTCAGTCTACTGTGTGGCAGTAAAGTTTGAAGTCGTAGACTCTCTTTTCTTCTGCTTTCTTTTCTTTACCCATCTGCCTTCCCATTTATCTAATGCTCTCATGTTTGAATACTTTGGCTAATTCTCTAATATGTATTCTCATTCCAGGTGCTCTCATGTTTGCAATATCGTTTGAATCAAATTCTAATCTATAACTCCTCTTTAATGATTTAGATTTTTCAATCTCCACTTCATATTTTTCTGCAAGTTCTGATAATTTATTTTTAATGTGCCAATCCTGCTCTGTTTGTGACATCTTTACACATGAAATGTAACTCATCTTCATTACACAAGTCAATCCGATTTAATTCAAGTGTTCCCTCAATCATTTCATTTCATTTCATTCTAAATGTAATCTTACCCAATTTGAGTGTTCTTCCTTCTTCAGCAACTGTTTTCATTGCTAATACTCCACCCTTTTTCTCCAGCCATTCTGTTAATTGCTGAGCTGTCAGGCCTTGTAAAGAAACATTATTATCAACATTAGGCACACATTGTGAAGTATTACATGGCTGACCCATCACTCTTTCAGGTGACACTAGGACTGAATTTTGATTTTGATTTGATGTTCCCAAATTTTGTGATGTCCTAGAACATGTTATGTCCATAAGCAGACCTGTTTTGTCAAAAGGCTGATTTATTGGAGACATAACTCCTGCAATAGCATTGAGTTTCTGCATTTCTGCATACAATGGAAGAAATTGACCATTTGTGACAGGAACTGTTAATGCTTCTGGTCTTGATAAAGTATTCTGATTCCTTGAGTAAATCATTCCAGATCTCTGATCTGTAAATAGTGAGGAAGCCAATTGCGATATCATCACTGGAGTATACCTTGGCATTGTTTGAGCTTGACTAACAACTTGCAGAAGAGTCATTGAACTAGGTGTAGACTCTATTTCGACCATCATGGGTCTCTGAGTAATCTGTGGTGCCACTGATACTGTAATACATGGTGCAGAACTAAAAATAGGAACTGTAGAATATATTACAGACTGAGCTGCAGTTTGAATCACAAGAGTCTGAGGTACTGTAATAGTAGGAACATTACTTGTGACCTGTACCTGCCTCAGAGTTACCACAACTGGAGATGCACTTGGACTAGCACTAGCACCTTGATTTGCCTCTTCTGATGCATATGGAGGAGGACGATTTTTCAATAAAAGTGTTATAAATTAATTATCATCTAAATCACTGTCATAAGTCAGTGATCTTTTAGCTTCATCTGACCTTGACTTGGACCCTTCAGAATTATTTTTCTTTGTCTTTGGTCTGACACTGTCTCTATTTCCTTGTGATATTGCAGGAAACATTTCAATACCTTGTAAGGTTTCTGTTCTCTAAAACATCTGCTCATTATCCCATCTGGCTTTTAACAATGTTTTCTCAGCTTTTCACATTCGTCTCTCAAATTTTATTTACTCTTGTTACCTGGCTACTAACTCCCAAATAGCTAAGGCTTCAAATTATGCTGGTTTTGCAGGGGGCTTTAATTCATACAGTACTCTTTTCAAATTTTCTAAAATTCTCAAATTAAAACTTCAATGAGTAGGAAAAGCTAAGCTCCCTTCCTTCTCTTTTATTTTGCACCACTGTTGGACTGATGGACCTTTCTCTTCAATTACTATCTATGCAGGTGTGCCTTCTAGCAAGGCAATTTCCCCTATTCTAACTGGAATGAAGGCATCTCCTCTTATCACACGTTTTATGATTTAAAAAATTAGATTATTTTCTTTGGTAGGTCTTAAACTACAAATTGAATCCAAAACAGAAAGCATTTTAACCCCAAATTCGCTTTTGCTTGCTACTCTCAAATTGCTATTCATTGTTGTCCACCAATCCATTCATGGCTCTTTTCAGCAACCAATCCCAACGCTGACCCAGTGATGTCATACTTGCTCACACAGTGGCTGACAAAATCTCGCGGCTCATCCTTCAAACTCGATTCACACAGAACACTAACTGCTAAATATTGTGACCACTGAAAACAATCAACAAAAAACAACTTGCATGTTTACTACAGGTAGGGCTCAATAACTTCAGAAGCCTTACGGAAATTTTGACCTCGGCCTTTCGCTCAAACAGCTACTCTTCTGGCTGTAGCTTTCTCTCATGCACAAGTAAAATTCAACATGCAAATTTCACCGTTGACTAATACCAAATGCTCCTTGTGCACTCAGGAATCACTTAGTACCTGTCAAACTAACAGTCCATTAACACAAACACTAGGAATAAAACTACACAAAATGCAGACAAGTATACAACAATAAACAAGTGTCTCATACACTTATACAATACTCTGGAGTCTTAGACCACGCAGAGCCCATTACAACAACAACCACATGGACAATTTTTGAGCACAAAGCACCACATTCACTTTAAGTATGACAACCTCCCTACTCTCACCCTTTGGAGTATGCAAACTCCCTACTCAGTTATGTTGGATTACACAAACTCCCTACTTCTCTCATACATCACAATTTACCTGTGATTTGCCTAAGCATTGCAAGTGCAAACCCTTCAGAACTCAAACAACACTGGAAATGCTGGGAACATTTCCAAATCTCATTTAAACAAGCAGTGGCAAAACAAAATCTCCAAAAATCAGTATACTAAACAAGCATTAGAATAAACCAACTCTTTCAAAACCAGGATGATCCTTTCCTATTGAGACAAAACCATACTCTGCTACCAGAATCTGTGGGTGTGTGACCTCCTAATATTAGGCTAAGGTGACAAGTAATAGGCAGTGACATCTACTACCCTCAGAGGTCAACTCTGATCTTTTGACTCAGAGAGGAGTAATGAGATCATCAATTCAAACAATGAGAACCAATACAATCAAAAATACAATGGGAAGTCAATAATGTATGCACACCTTGACCTATATGGCCATGAATCACCACACCAATTTTAGTAAAGTTTAAACATTTATTGCCCTTAAATTGACAATGCTAAGGTGACATAAATTATGCGCAAAAGCAGTTGATAGCAATATAGAAAGAACACAGGTTGTCCAAAGCGTCTGAAGAATGACAATTTTATAAGTACAATCACCATCAAGCACTCAAAAAGAATTATCTGTAATAGCAACAGAATTATTTAGAAAATAGCAACATAATTCATTAGGTGTGCAGTTAAATCAATCACAATCAATTACTAAACATTTAAATTACCTGTTGGGTCAGAATTCCTAACTATCAAATACTAATTTGAAAATCATGTGTGGGTTGGACTTTATCATATGCAAAAATAAAAAATAAGTTCAAAATTAATTTGGAAAAACATCTAACTATGGCACTCACAAAAATATGTGGTTGGATTTCTAAAGGGAAAATACCTGTAACAACAAAAATGAATGCACATTGGTTATACTTTTCCTAAATGAGACAGCAACTTGGAGAGTCTTCATCAGCGGAGCACAGGAACAGCAGGTCTTCAGAGATCAGCATCAGAAAAATGAAGATGGAAAACAGTTCAGTAATGTTGGGCCTAATGTAACTGAACTTTTAAAATCATACGTAGCCGGACAGAACAGCTGAATAGCAGAAGTAAACTGAACAGAAATTGAACAGAATCTAACTCTGAATAGAATTGAACTGACCAGAAGCTAAACAGACTCTAAACTGCAATGTAAAGAGCTGAATGTAAAATTGACTTCCATCACCTAAAGCTTTGCTAAATTAAAGCCCTCAAAGTTACTATCTATGCTTCTATTGGACAAGACTCCAAGGTGTGTTAGTACACAGCCAATTACATTTCATCTGGGCTTCAGTTGTATTTTTGTTTGCTCCTTTTCCAAGATAGACTCACGTTAAACCTCCTCTCTGGATAGAAATTTTGTGTAACAAGAACTTTGTTAAAACAGCAGCACAGAACACAACATTTAGCTAAGGTTGCATCCTACCAGAAACTAAGGCTCACTGTTAAAACTTGCAGTATTTATCACAAGGAAGTGCAGAACGAACAGCTAATAAACAATGTTTTCAAAAGCGTTTCAGTAAAGCCAGCATAACATTTCAACACTGTGCTTCTGGGAAAATACTAAAACGTAGTCCTTTTTAAGAATGCCAATACAGGAAGAATAACAAATTTCTAATAATTTAGAACCATTAGTTTTGTAGTACACTAATAATAATAAACTTTTGATAGTGCTTGTAGTTATAATTAATCAAAATACATTTTCATAGTCATTTATTATTTCACATTGAACCCGAGGTGGTTGAAACAATGTCAGCCATAATTTAAACAGGCACGTTTTATTTTCATAACACACGTTTCTCTATTTATGCCTTTTTATACATGTTAAACAATTTGTGTGGTTACACATATTTTATTAATAATGTTTACTCTTTAACATTTCTCCGAGTGGGAGGCAGTAGCCCCAGGTGATGGGCGCCCTATTACCACTCTCCCTCCAACCAGTTCTGGAGTGGTATCCTGAGACTGGTCCTCCGGCCCAGCATCTGTACCCTTAAGCTGAGCATCTACATGACAAGCCAGGACATCCGGGGGAGTACAACCACCCCCCCAAGTGAAACACATTCCTCATGTGGTGTGTGAGAGTCTGCCTGGTGCAGGTCTTCCAGCCCCTGTCCATCTAATAGAGCATCAAGTCCTTCCAAGCCAAAAGTGGCATCACCGAGGTCATTCCTGGGGTGATATGACCTCAGAGCTTGCAACTCGTGTCCCACTGGTTCTCCCTCTGGAGACTGTCTCCCCCTCTTACCCCTTCATCAGGACTTCTGCACCCTCCTCCCTGGAGTGGTGCTGACAGATACCAGAACTGGTGTGACGCTTGCGACAGTAACCCCCTGGTCCTTTTTTGTGATCGTGGTGTTATTGTTAGCTATAAGCACCTACCTGCACCTACTGATAAATCACTTTGAAACATGAGGTGACAAAGCAATAACCTTATAAGCGCCCATAATGCATAAAGTGTGTTGATTTAACATAAATGTAAATATTGATATGAGAAACAATATTTCAAAAAACCTTTTCTTGTTCAGACACAGCCTGAAATCACCAGAGATGGACCTTAGCAGAGTTCATAGAGTATGCTGTTCACTTACTGAACTTCCTATCAAGCAGGAATGATAAATAATTAAGAAAAGTAGGCCAAACTGCCAACCCAAATTAAATTTATGTCATCAACTGGAGCTGCAAATTCTGCCTCCACAAAGTCCAGCAGCTATTACACCACTGGTGAAAACTATAGCGGTATTCAATGTTGCCGCCACTGGATCTTTTCAATACCCAGTATGAGACAGCAAGGGGATGTCACAATCAACTTTCAGTGTTGTTCTACAGGAATTCCTGACAGCGATGAAGACCCGCATGAACAGCTTTATTCAATTCCCAAGAAATGCATAAGTAGTCAGTGATGCAAAGGCTGAGATTTATTCTTTGGATGATATGCCACATGTTGCCACATGTTATGGGTGTCATTGATAGGACACACATTGCCTTGGTTCCACTGCACAACAGAGAACAAGTGTAGGGCAACAGGAACATTTCCACTCTCTAAATGTGCCACTTGTTTCATTCCCAACCTGTTTATCACAAGCGTTTGTACATGCTTCTCTGGATCCATCCACGATTCATTTGTGTTACACAATAGTAGCATACAACAGCAAACAGCACAACTTGGAAATGTGAGGGTCTGGCTTATTGGTAAATGCTGGGCTTTAATGTATGCCAAAATGCACAAATGTTTTTCTCTCAAAATTACAATCTAAACTGTTCATCTACATTATGTGAATGTTTTTTTCTTAAGAGGTTGAGCTTATCCAAATTGACCGTGGTTATAACCACCTCGGAAATTGAACAACACCACTGTAAGTTTGCTTCAGTGAGGTATGTGGTAGAACTAGGGGGCTGGTAGAACATTCTTTTGGGTTCCTGAAACCATCATTTTGTTGTCTGGATAAGACTTGTGGAGCCCTCCTCTTCTCACCTGATAAGATGTACCAAATTAGAATGCTAAGTTGTATGCTGTATAACATTGCCCTGAGCAAGAAAATCTCTTTCATCCCAGATGATGAATATAATGAGGAGGCCCAGAGTGATGTTGATGAATTGCAAAATGAAGTTGACATTGGTGAGGAAGAAGGAAATGATTTGCAACAAGATGTCATCCACAGCTTCCTTTCATGGGGGTATTAGTAGACGTAAAGGAATTACATTTCTAATAATTTTTTCATACAGGTAAACAACAAATATTTATTTTCATTAAGTAGTAAGTTTAGATATGTGTACACATGAGGTGGTTTATAGATGACAATGATTTTCAGTGTGTCTGTAATATGGAAAATGGCTTACCTTGTATATGAAAGATGTATTTCTGTTGAATGTTAGCTGAGGAGGTGCCCATTTTGAGTGGCAACATTGATGTCCTGTGCTTTTGGTATTATATTACTTGGTATGATGCTTAAAATATTGATTCGAAACATTCACATTTATTTTGTAGGTCACATCACACTGCCAGCTTCACTAGAACAAACACACCATTGGTAAATTTTGTAATGGGTAAATTAACTAACTTGTGATTGACAGATTTAGAATGTCATCTAGTTTTTTTCTGATGTGGTACTTGTATTGCTTTTACCATTAACCATGTAGCATGGCAAACAGAATTGCAATGTGTGCTTTTAGGAATGGCTAGTATTGATGTCTGTGTATGTACATTTGTGATTGTACAGTCATGGTATATACCTGTAAGCTTTATTGACAATGTGTTGAAAATCATTATGAATACAAGATAAGGTATTTGCTATATGCAAAGCATCTCTTTATCAACTTAGTGACATCAATGTTTGGTGGGTATATTTGATGAGCTAGTGCCTCAACATAAGGAAATAAAATATGCTTATATGAACTTTAAATGATGGTGTCTCTGTTCTTACTTTACAACATTTGACACAATTATTTACTTTCAGGGCATATAAACAACCAAGCAAACAGTGAAATAAAAATGGTTTAGATATATCAAAATATAAAATTGTTAAAAGGAAATCTTTAAATTAAGGTTTAAAAGGTATTACATATAAAAGCTGGATATAAGGAAATAAGGAATAATATAATGCAGGAGGCTGGCCCACTATGTAGTGTGCAAAGCTAGGCACACAGTGCAGGGGGTCCAGGCAACCACACGTTGGTTTACAGAGGTACAAACTAGACTACCTAATGCTCTAATATTTATGGTAGCTTGCTCGAGCAGTTAGGCTATCCTTGGAGAGGTGCAAAGCATTTGTTGTACTCACATTATCAATAAATCGAGACACACACACAAAAGAATAACTCAAGGCCAATTTACAAAAATACTTAAGACTTTTATAACATTTCTAAGATCAACATCATCCAGATCAGGGAAGTACTGTTCAAGTTATGAATTTTTGGAGTTTTAATAAAGTTAGTCTTTCTGTGCATAATTACACACCATAGGAATCAATGGAGAAATACTTTGAAAGTTCAGAGTAAATCAGGCAATGTGTTTACCAGTGTCTCCTTTAGCACGTATGTTGAGGTCGTCAGTGGGTTCCCTGGACCAGCTGGAGAAGCTTGGGCAACTCCCGGTTCCGGCGGGAGCAGTTGCAGAAAGTCAATAGAGCTGGTGCCAGGCTACTGCAGGGGACCACTTGGAAAAGCATTAAACAGACAGACTTAAAGGTAAGTGCGGTGGTTACCCTTGGGTGATGAGGTTGGGGGACCCTTTGGGTACAGCTGGATCTTCAGTGCAGTGCACCGTGTGGCCGGGAACAGGGCAAAAACGTGAGCCAGGAGCTGTGTGCAAAGGCACCCTTGGAAGCAGGTGGTAGGTCACTTTTGAGGGACACTTGGAGGCCAGCAGGGGCACTCTGGTGAGAGTTCCAGGTGTTTTCTGAAGTCCCTCAACTAGGGTTTCCTCCTGGACCTTTTTTCAGTCCAGAATGGACTGTCTTTTTGGGTGTCTGATGTGAGGTGACCAGTACCTAGGGTTATTGTACTGTCTGGACACTGGAAGGCACAGTGCCACCAAACTTGGCACACTGGTAGGTTTTATCCTCATGGTCCGATGGGTGAAGTTTAGTCCAGCTGTGTCATCCATATTCCTTGGGCAATGCCAGTCAGTGAAGTGGCCTTCACTGGGTCTTTGGTTTCTTGGAGTTACAGAGTGATGCCTTCATTTTGGAGGGAGATCTTTGGTGATTTTTGAAGAGTGGAGGTCCTCTGGGGCATTGTAGAGTCTGTTCAATGTCCAAGCAACCCCTCAACATTGGCGATTGTTGAGTCATGGGTGCAGCAGGCAGGGTTTGGAATCTTTTTTTGGTGCAGTAGAAATTCAGTTCTAGGGCCTTCCTTGTTGCTGGTCTTCTTTTGTCCTTGGTATCTGATTTATTAGTATAGGGATGCCCACTGATTACTTTATTTAATGGGCATTTTAGGGGGGTACTTTTAGTGACCAATGGCCATCTACCCTAGGGTGGCCTCACCCACTAAGTGACCACTTTCTGTGGGCAGAGGTCACTTCCCTACACCTGATGTTTCCTTCCATGTAAGATAGAGGAAAATGAAATGGAGAGGTTACCTCGCATGCAACACCCTAGGGGTGGTACAAGCCAAGACTGACCACTCCTCCTATCTTTTGTCTGTCGCCCCCTCCCCCGTTTCTCCAGCCAAAAGTTGGGGTTTGCAATGGGGGTAGCCATCTGCTGCTAGCAGCAGGCCTGTTGAGTTTCAAGGATGGTATGCCCCTTGAAACTCACCAGAAGGGCAGTGCACATTCCTGAGGGAGAAGAGGTAGCACATCTACCCAGGAAGGGCTTTGTTCTGAATCCCAGAGAGCAGGATCTCTCACCCCAGGTATGCAGAATCTTGTCTGCTGGTGGCAGGCTGGTTGAGACTGGCCAGCAACCATGCCAGAGTAGTTAGCATTTGTACCTCTAAAGTGGCCCCTGGGTACATTTTGGGTTTAATCCAATGTTGGTACCAATTTGGATTTATCATTCTGAGTTGTTTGGTACCAAACAACCCAGGGTTCAGCAGTCAGCCATGATGTATCTGTGAACCTCTTACTGGCCAGTGTCCAGCACATGCATTAAAATGGTTGCCATGTTCACTTACTATGTCCCAGGTTTGGCAAGGACAGAGTAGGGACATATTTCTCATGCACCTATGCCCACACATACATTAAAGCGCACCCTACCTTAGGGCTGGAAGGCCAGCCAGAGGGGTGACTTACCTATAATGCATGCAGTGTATGGTGGACAGGGCACACAGGCTGTGTGCAATGTCAAGTTTGCATTTCATAATTGCATCAGAACACTCAGCCTGCAATGGTCGTGCTGGGTGGTTCTGGATGCATTAGCCCTAGAGGGTGGCATAATCAGGGGCCTACCCTTCGTACCCCATGCCCTGGGTACCTAAGTACTATTTACTAGGGACCTACAGTGGCAGCTAAAGGTGTTGCAGATTGTACCAATGCATCACAACAGTTTTAGGTAAAGAGATCTGGCCCAGGGAACCTTGTTGGCAGGGGCCCTGGGCACTAATAACTTTGAGGCTACATCAAATACCAGGCAAAGAGTGGGGGCTAACCATGACAAAGGGGGCCTTTTCTCACATATAACAAACACAGACTTGTAAGTGATGATGGATGAGATCTGTAAGGGTATACCACAGTTGTTTGGAGTTAGTTCCAAATGAGTAGAAAAATATTGTCCCAAAAGTGAATGTTACTGTTTCACTGGAGGAAACTTGGAGTTGTGCCTCTTGGGTGTGGTTTTGGTGGGATCCCACTGGTCATGATGAAAAAATCTTCAGCAGGGGGAATGATGGCTCCACATTTGCAGAGTATGAGATGATACCAGGTGGCTCCTGGTGTTGCAGGGTGTCCCTTTCTGTGGAGGGGACTTGTAGATTGATGTCAGATAATGATGGTCCGCTGAAAAGGGTGACTGACTGATAGTTCTGCATATGTCTTTGAACACATTCTGCCCCACCCAAGACAGGGAAGATTGATATCTGCCTCTGCATGTGGTAATTTTGCTCCTTCAGCAACTGATGCCCCATGAGCTGATTGTTCTCTCTCAGGAGATCTATGATGTGGCCAATCAGGTCTTCATTCTGGTAGCCTTCTCTTATTATGTTCTGGCCCATAGTTTACCTAAAACTATGGGTATCAGTGATCTCACTCTGCTGACCAACTACTGGCCTACCCTCACTACCCTGTTGTCTTTGTGCTATCATACTGGGTCTTAGCTCAATTGCAGATGGTGTTGGCAATGTAGGAGCCAAGGCTGGAGGGCAGACTTTAGAAGGTGGTAGCAGTGTTAGTCCACAGAGAGCTACTACAACTACTAACTGTTGGGGAGGGGCAGACACTACATTGCTAGCATGAATGATGATAGGCAGAGTGAGGCTAACCCTAGCAGCGTGCCAAAACACACCCAAGGGACCAGGCTGCTCCTCATCTGGATCAGGACCAGCAGGAGTTATGTCTTCACTGAGCAGTAGGACGAGTGATGCTGTTTCTGGGACTTCAGCTCTGGGTTCTGACCCTACAAAATAAAATACAAAAATGATTAGCAGGACATCTGTGAATAACTGTGTAATAGAACACTTCAATATTTGACTTTAAAATGAAATTACATAATAAAAGTAATATGAATGTTATTCTCAATTTAATTAAAATGTTCCCTTATGAGTTTCTAAGGGAGAGAAAACAGAAACCTTAGCTTCTACCTTAAAATGACACTTCTTCAGTCAGAGTGAGATGATGTCCAGAAACACAAACATTACATTCCTAGCATTGAGTCATAAGCTAATTATTGCTAGCACATCACACTTGTAAGTCATGAGGCTAAAGTTACATTGTTGTGCTTTATCATGTTAAGCTTTCTTACATATCCACTTTTCTCATTACAATTTTGACTTTGAACAGTGCATCATTGTGATGTAAAATTTGTATGACATTAAGCATGACTTGTAAAGGGTAACAAATACCTGAAAATGCATTAGAAACATCATGAACCTATAGCCCCCAGGAAGCACGGAGTGAAAATTATTAATATGTACATGTGAAACCACAGACACAAGTAACCCAGCTCTCTATATTAAAATGTGTAAAGTGGTTACATTGTTTTTTAAATGATTATCCCACTTGGCTAGATGTCATTTGAGTGGCACACGTGGTATAGTGGGAGTGAAACATCTCATGCCTCAAAATTATCTATAAAGATGCTTTATGGCAGGTGTAGTGATTGACCACTAACAGTGTAGAGGTAGCTGTGTATTGCACTTTAGAATGTTTTCATCTATAAGATAAAATATCCTAGCAACAAATGTGCATATTACAATGAATTTCCAAAGTCACGCTGTTAACCAGATCCACTCAAGTAGAATAACATATGACACCTTAAGTTTAATGCTTGTACGGCAACACAACACTCACACACAATGATTACAAGTTACCTGTGTATAACACATCTAATACTAACACACACACATGGTGTAGGGAAGAGGTCAATGTTAGCCAGGAAATTTTCTTTACACACACTGGGACGGGTAGATGGAGTGTGTTTGGGAGTGAAGGAAGAGGTAGTGGTTGTAGGAGGTGTACTATTGCTGAAGTTGGGTGAAGGTGCATGGGCTGGAGGCTGTTGTGCGGTGGATGGCTGCTGGGTGGGTGTGTGTCTGCGTTTGTGTACTTTGGGAGGAGGGCTCACAGACACACTGGTAGAGGACACAGGGGATGTGTGAATGGTAATGGGGTGGTGAGTGCACGTGAGCGATGTGTGGTGATGGGCGTGCTGGTGATGGAGGTAGTGGCTGAAGATGTGCATGCTGGTGTGAGTGGAGACAAGGAGGGAGGAGGATGACGTGGAGGAGGGGGACACAGTGGAGGCAGTGGATGTTGGTATGTCTGCATGTGAATGATGCTTGTGTGAGTGCCTGTGGGATGTGTGGTGCTTATGTTTGCTAGAGCCACCCTTGTGTGAAGAGGTGTGTGCATGCTGGTCTGGTGGTGTGCTTGGGATAGGCTGAGGTAGAGTGTATTGGGTCTGGGTGGAGGAAGTTGGAGGGGGGATGCTGGACACAGGGACAATGGCTGACATCAGTGCTGAGGCAAGAGCCTGAAATGCTCTCTGTTGGGCTGCCTGGCCAGAATGAATGCCCTCCAGGTATGCATTTGTTTGCTGCAAATGCCTCTCGACACCCTGGATGGCACTCACAAAGGTAGACTGCCCAACAGTGGGGGATCTCAGGAGGTCAATAGCCTCCTCACTGAGGACAGCAGGGCTGACTGGGGCAGGGCCTGAGGTGCCTGAGGCGAAGGAGATGCCCACCCTCCTGGGTGAGCGGCCACAGGACACACGCTGAGGGGCTGCTGGGAGGGCGGTGCTGGTGGGGGGGTGGCGGCTGTACCTGTTGATGCAGGGGGCACAGAGGGGCCCTCCACCACAAGGGAGCTCCCATCAGAGGAGGAGTCGCTGTTGCTGATGTCACCTCCTCTGCCCGCCATGGACCTCCCCTCGCCCTCTGTCCCACTGGTGGCTTCAGACTCCGTTGTCTGGGATGCAGCTTCCTCCTGCTCCGGTGCCACTGCTCCTCCGCCTGATGATGCTATTGCACAAAAGTACAGGGAGACCACTAAAAGGGTGGGGGAAAGGTAGAAGAAAGACATGTTCGGTGCATGCAATACCACTACCGTTGGCGGACACTACAGACACAGCAGCCCTCTGCACTACGCCATGCACTTAGAGTTCCTAGATTATTCACATGCCCATGGGGTACAAGGCCTATGCCTGATTGCTGCACACATGGAAGTCACAGGAGCCTGACTAGGTGTAGATGGCTCTTACCACTGGTGGGGTTGGGGTGCCACATAGCCTGCCTCACAAAGGGCCCTTGCCTACAAAGCTTGCCCTGGCCTAGGGTAACCCACTACCCACCTCCCCCACCCAGACACCTCGTAATGCACGCAGAGTCAGATGGATGTGACGGTACTCACCCCCTTGTGGCTGCTGTGATGCCCTCAAGCTCTCATCCAACTCCAGATACGCCACCGCCAGGATCCGGAACATCAGGGGGGTCATGGTGCGACGGGCACCCCTCCCACGTTGGGGAGCCATCCCCAGCTGGGCCTCCGCCGTCTTCTTGCTCCAGCGGCAAATGTCCTCCCATCTTTTACGGCAGTGGATGCTCCGTCTATGGTGGACCCCCAGGGTCTGGATGTCCTTGGTGATGGCACACCAAATATCCTTCTTCTGGTGGGCGCTGACCTAGAGGAATAGTACAGGAGAAAAGGAAAAACTTCAACCGTCCGGACCGTCGCAGTCATTGGCCCACGTTCCGTCCCTTGCCCTGACACACATACACTCACCGTCCGCACATGCAGGCCTCAGTCCCCCCATGTATCTTCCATCCACACCACTCCAAACAGACATTGCCCATGCAGCATGCTCACAGTGTACGAACCTGTTTGTCTGGAGACTGTAGAGTAGAGTGTACTGGGGAGGACCCCATCCACTAACTTCTCCAACTCCTCCGAAGTGAAGGCAGGGGCCTTTTCCCCAGACACATGAGCCGTTGTCGTTTCCAGACTGAGGTCACAGCAGCACTTGCAGTGTAGTTCCTCTCCTGTCCAAGGTCAGGTATCAAGTGAGTGAACAGACAGAAAATGGCGGTCACGTCCGCGGCGGTGCGTGCTGTCACCACCAGCATACATTGTCATTGGCTCCTGGGATCAGTAGGGTCCAATGTTAACCAATGCAGGATTGCGCTGCGGTCTTCGACCGCCTACCGCGATGGTGTAGAACGCCAGCGCAGTTACCTCATATCCCCTTGTCCCACCTTACAGGACAGGCAGCCGCCATTTCAGGGGTCCACATGGCATTAATATTACCTGCATCACACCTATCTAGGCCTTGCATAAACACAGTAAAAGGCACATTGCGGATTTACAAATGTTTGCTAATGACATGTAGTAACACCTCAGTGTTCGCTGACACTCTGCTCGGTGTTTTCCTCCATAGGGCACGTCCACTGGGGCAGGTGCTGAGATGGTGGCATCCTCCGGTGTACAGACCAGTGGTGGACCTGTCAACAATGGGAGAGAGACACGTAATAGTCACCTACAGACTTGATCGTGCAACAATCCATGAACTGTGTGCCCAGTTGGAGCCAGACCTGATGTCAGCAATCTGCCATCCCACGTCAATGCCAAGTTTACTGGCTCAGTGCATGACGCTGACATTCTGAGGAATAGCAGCATCCATTAGGTAAAGGAGGCAACTCCAGAGGCACCGTGTGTGGCTAATAGGTGAGGACAAGGACCCTATACCCTGTGAATAGTTGTCTGGTCTGGGGTTGTCCCTAAGGGTTAGTGTGTGTTTAACAGTTGTCCCTCAACATTTGCAGGTGACTCTGGGTACCCCAACCTGTCATGGCTACTGACCCTAGTGAAAAATCCCAGGACAAGGGCAGAGGAACGCTACAATGAGGCACATGGGCGAACTAGGAGAGTGATCGAAAGGACCTTCGGCCTCCTGAAGGCCAGGTTCCGGTGCCTCCATATGAGAGGTGTTTCTGTCTACTACTCACCAAAGAAGGTGTGCCAGATCATTGTGGCTTGCTGTATGCTGCAGAACCTGGCTTTGCGACGAAAGGTGGCTTTTCTGCAGGAGGATGGTCCAGATGGGGGTCCTAGAGCAGCTGTGGAGCCTGTGGACAGTGAAGAAGAGGAGACAGAAGAAGAGGATATCGACAACAGAAACAACGTTATCCAGCAATACTTCCATTGAGACACAGGTAAGAAGATGTCACTGCCTCACACCTCTCATACAATTGTTAGACCCATCATATGTCTGTCACTTTCACCCGGTGTATGGACCTTGACTTGTCACTTTGCCTTTCCATTTCACCGATGTGGGTCCCACTGTGGGATGTCTGCTATATTACCTCATGGACTAGAGCTGTGTTACATCGGTATGTTGACAATACAATCGGCATTGCTATATTCCATAGTTATTGCAAATACACATTTGTGAAAGCACAGACTTTGTTTTGTGATTCAAGGGTGTTTATTTCAGTGCAAAATAGTGGAGGGGGTTGTAAAATGGGCAGGGGTTATGGTGGAGGCTTGTTCATGGCAGAGTCCAGTCTATTTGTTTCACAGGTGCATTATCCAAAGGGGCATAGGAAGTGGAGCTAGGGCAGTTGATGGATGGACAGGGTGAGGAAGTAGGACAGAAGGATGACATTCAGGGGGGTCTCATTTCCTGGCGGGGGTCTTGGCCCTGTTCTCTGTCTTTGTCCTGGATCTCATTGACCGTTTGCGGGGTGGTTCTCCATCTGCAGGGGGTGGGGTGCTGGTGTTGTGGTCCTGTGGTGGTGCCTCCTGTCCACTAGCGCCGGCGGAGGTGGTGGGCTGTTCATCATCCAGGCTAGTGTCAGGGGCCCCTCGTTGTGCCACAGTGTCCCTCCTGGTGTTCACAAGGTCCTTCAGTACCCCTACAATGGTGACCAGGGTGGTGTTGATGGACTTAAGTTCCTCCCTGATCCCCAGATACTATTCCTCCTGCAGCCGCTGGGTCTCCTGAAACTTGGCCAGTACCGTTGCCATCGTCTCCTGGGAATGATGGTGCGCTCCCATGATGTTGGAGAGGCGCTCGTAAAGAGTGGGTTCCCTGGGCCTGTCCACCCCCTGTTGCACAGCAGTCCTTCCAGTTCCCCTGTTTTCCTGTGCCGCTGTCCCCTGAACCGTGTGCCCGCTGCCACTGCCCCCAGGTCCCTGATTTTCTTGGGGTGGTGGGTTTGCCTGGGTTCCCTGTAGTGGTGGACACACTGCTGCTTGACGTGTCCTGGGGACAGAGGGATGGGCCAGCTGGGTGGGTGCTGTGCTGGTGTTTCCTGAGGGGAGAGGCTCTGTGGTGGCTTGTGCCAGTGTCAGGGGAACTGACTGTCCGAGGTCCCAGATGGGCCGGGCTGGTCATCTTGATCCAGTTGGAGAGAGCTGCTGTCATCACTGTGGGCCTCTTCTGTGGGGGGAGTGGACATGTCTGGAACCTCCTGTCTGGTGACGTTGGGTAGGGGTCCTGCAGGGGTATAAAGGCATGATTATTGCATCTGTGTGTGCCATTGTATGCAATGGGTGGGTGACCCTTTACTCCACTGCTTGCATTCTTGTGTAGGACCTTGTGTGATAATTGGTTTGGGGATCTGTGTGGGTATCTGTAGTGGACATGCTTTGGTGATGGGTGTCCATGCTTTGGTGTTGAATGCAGGGCTTGGTGTTGGGATGTGTGGGTTGTGATAGTGGGACATATGTGAGGTATAGGAGTGATATGGGTGAGGGTGGGGTATCTGATAGCATGCAGGTAGGGTGGGGATGTAATGGTCAAGATTTGACTTACCAGAGTCCATTCCTCCTGCTACTCCTGCGAGGTCCTCAGGATGCAGTATAGCCAAGACCTGCTCCTCCCATGTTGTTAGTTGTGGGGGAGGAGGTGAGGGTCCACCGGCAGTCCTCTGAACTGCAATCTGATGTCTTGAGACCACGGAACGCACCTTTCCCCGTAGGTCGTTCCACCTCTTCCTGATGTCATCCCATGTTCTTGGATGCTGCCCCACTGCGTTGACCCTGTCTACGATTCTGCGCCATAGCTCCATCTTCCTAGCTATGGAGGTGTGCTGCACCTGTGATCCGAATAGCTGTTGCTCTACCCGGACGATTTCCTCCACCATGACTCTGAGCTCCTCCTCAGAGAACCTGGGGTGTCTTTGCGGTGCCATGGTGTGGTGTGGGTGATGTGTGAGGTGGTGTCGGTTGTGATGTTTGAGGGGATGTGTTTGTGTGTGTTGACTGAGGTGTGTGGATGTTGTGTGAGTGATGGTGTTGTGTGCCTGTGGATGCTAGTGTTGTTGATGGTGGTGTCTCTCTCTGGGCTTCTTTCTCAATTTTTGTCATAGGGGTTTGTGGGTGATGTGGGTGTGTGTTTTATATTGTATTGAGTGTGTGGGAGTGGTGTGTGTATGTGTATCAGGTGTGTGTATTTCGATTTGTCCAATGTGGTTGTGTTTTGTAAATGTGTGTGTATTTTGAGCGCGGTGGTGTGTACTGCCAATTGAATACCGTGGTTGAAAGACCGCCGCGTGGATTCATGGGTCGTGATAGTGTGGGTGTATTCCTGTTGGCGTGACAGTGGAGGTTTTCTTATCGCCAGTTTATCACTGACCTTTGGTGTGGAGGACTTGTGTGGGTGTCTGGATTTTGGCTGATTCCAGGCTGTGGGTCGTAATAGCTGTAGCGGAATTCCACCTCCGCAGCGGTGTGTTGGCAGTCTTCTGCATGGCAGTAAGAGGGATTTACCGCCAATGTTATAATGAGGGCCAATGTCTCTTACATTTACCTTTTCTGAGTGATAGTAGTATTTTGGACAAGGGCCCAAAAGAAGTGCGGCTTACCCTAATAATCTCATCCACCATGACTGCCAATTATGTGTCTGAGAATCTGGGGTTTCTCCTGCCAAAAGTGGTGCAAATTGAGACAAAAATATAGAAATTAAATTAAACAGTAGGAAATAATAGTGCACAGATCACAGGAAAAGAAAGAGGCAAATAAAAAAGAGTTCAGTTGCTAGTCGTTGCCTGTGAGAAAGGCAAAGGATCTTGGAATGGAATGGGGTATGTTTTACAGCATGCTGTGCAGGTGTCATTACTTTGCCCATTCAACCCAGGTGTCTGACATATGTGTTGGTCCTTAAGACACACTGGTATGCCAAGCAAAAATGGGTCCGCAAAGTATTTACTCCATCAGTACACCACTGCAAGGCTGCCACTAAGACATACATATATAAATTTGGTTCAAGGGGTATACCACCACTCCACCCCACCCCACCAGAGTTAAGTTAGACTCCAGATGATTGTGGCCCATTTATGGAAGAGACCTGCTAGTTAAACCTCCATCATGCGGTTCTCCCTTCCAATATGTAAATTGGGAGGGAGATAATCTTCCATCCTGACATATGGATTGAAACCTCCATTTCAGAAGATGAAAAGCCCACCCACCAAGATATAAATTGAGGGTCTAGGTTGGAAGCTAGAAAGCTTGACCAGGATGACCTGTTTAGGGTTTTCAAACTCTATTCAATTAAAGTCAGCCTGAAAACATGCCTAGGATCTGATCAACTGTGAACAGTGACTTCTGATTGGCATTATACTTTTTTATGCTTTCTGAGCTAAAACGTTTAAAAATCATACCTCTGTTTCCCTTATTAGATTTCAATTGTTTGCATGTCATTTCCCTATAATGATTTCTTTGGTCTATGAAATTGGTATTGGAATCTATTTTGTGGCATGTTTTGACTTTTTAATTGTTTTGAACTGCTAAATACTTACACTCTTTTACTTAAAATTGTAAGCTTTGTCTGCTCTGTTTTGTAGGTACCAGGGGTTGCTCCCGTATTTGTTTTTATTGTACTTGTGCCTTGGACCTAACAGGAATTTTGACCCATGTACTCCCACACAAATAACCCATCTTTTTACAACTATTTTCAGCATGACTCCTGGCATCCACTTTCCTCCACCAATGATCAGTTCTGCCCCCCAGTCGCATTTCAAAGACCTCTGCAGTAGAGGGATGTTTGTCTTACCATCTCCTTTTAAAATACACACTCTGTCTCCTCCCCCACCCTCCCAGGTACTCAGTGGCAGTACTATTCAGAGGATATATTGTACTATGTATCTCCACTGTATCTCTGGAGTGAGGCTCATGAGCTAAGGGGCAGATGTAAGAAGCAGTTTGCACGTCGCAAACAGCGAATTTCGCTGTTTGCGACGTGCAAACTGCACTTTGCAATGCACAAAACCCACTTCGCGATTCGGTAACCTGGTTACTGAATCGCAAAATGGGTTTGCGAGTCGCAGTTAGGAAGGGGTGTCCCCTTCCTAATTGCGAGTCGCAGTGCAATCCAGGATTGCTTTGTGACCGCGGTCGCAAACCAATCGCTGTAAGCACCTATTTCAAATGGGTGCTAACCCATACGCAAAAGGGAAGGGGTCTCCATGGGACCCCTTCCCCTTTGTGAATGGCATTAAAAACATTTTTCCAGAGCAGGCAGTGGTCCTATGGACCACTGCCTGCTCTGCAAAAATGAAACAAAAAAGTTTAATTTTCTAGTTTTGTAATGCATCTCGTTTTCCTCCACTGGCAGTTCGAGCTGTACTGTTCCCACAGGGAGCAGGGTCAAGACTGATTTGCAAATGGCTGGGTCCAAAATGTTTGATTTGCTCTGCATTCCATCCATCATCTGTTGATTATGCATTTGTCGCCCCAAGTGGGAAGGGTATGCCCAGACGTGGGTCCTGTGCTTGCTATCTCACCAGATTCAAGCTAGCCTGGTTGTTGAAGGGTGATTCCCTGAAACCGGTCTCAGGATGCTTGTTTCTAGGTTCAGGGAGAATCTGGCCTGGCAGGTAGGGCGAGTCAAGACTGCTTTGTATATAGCTGGGTCCAAACTGGACTGACATGGCAAAAAAAAAGCTGATGGATTAAATCCAGATCTGTGAATGGGGGTGAATGTTTGATTTGCTCTGCTTTCTGTCCAACATCTGTTGTTTTTGTTGCAAGCTCTTCTGGCAACATACCAGAGGGCTGACTGTGTAGGGAGCCTTAGGGTGCAGCTGGGGATGGCCTCCCTGAGCTTTTACCCTAACGAGGGAGCATTCATGGGTAGTGCCCAGGTGGGACCTGACACTCCAAGTCTGACAAAGCAGTGCAAGGCTGTACAAAAAAAGAAACCAAAGAAGGAGTGGCTCTCCCCAGCAGTGGGAGAGTCCCTCATTAGATAACATGTGCTTGATGGGGATTGTCCCATAATTACCTGCAGGACTTGCATATTTTTTGTCAGGAAAACTGCTTGTTTATGGCTTGTGGTGGCCCCATGAGGATGGGCTCACCACCAAATAATGGCTAAATGGCAGGGGGAGCAGCAGAATGAGCACCTTTCTGTAAGTTGTGGAGGACTCTGGAAAGATAACCTCTCAAGGGTTTCCAAATTTTTTTAAACGTTTCCCAGGCTAGAGCATGTGCTCTGCAGCTTGGAGTGTTGCCTCCTCTAGGGGCGAAGTCTCTGGTTGCAGTACCTGTAGCCTGAAGCTGGTCAACATGTTTCACAAGCACTCTCCAGGGGTGAAAAGCTGCAATTACACGTGTTATGATAATAAATGTGATGCCCTTTAGGGGCTCTGTTGAATTGCAATACAATATGGTAAAGGTTATCAAAGTCTATGTTGCAAACACCATATAGGTGTGAAGTGATTTAATTGCACGGGCTGTGGTTATAAATGTGATGCCTTGTAAGGGCTATGGTTTAAAAGTGCAACACCCTCTAGGACTTAGAGTCTATAATTGTGTTGTTTTAATTATAAAAGTGATCCCATTTAGGGGCTATGTTTAATTAGTGTTATTCATATTAAGATTTATGCTAAATACACAAATAACCCGGACATGCATAGATATTGCCACTAGTGAATACTTTAATGAAATAATGTTGCTGACAATCACAATCACTCATGTTCAAAGTATATATGCTTTATTGACCATCTTAAGGGTGGTCATTCAAAGTTATGTTCAAATATTGCATTTTCTCACAAGTGAATATTTTGACATGTGATTTGTTAATTTAGACGTCCCTTTTGGAGGGGCAAGAGTAAGAAGCATTTCTTTTCGCTTATTTATATTTGTAAACTGCTGCACAGTATTGAGTAATGTGTATGTAATAAGTGTACATTTTCCTTTTTCAAAAGAAAAAACACAGACTGGACAATCATTTATTGAGTGTTATTACTGCATATCTGTGTAAGGGGATTGCTAGCCCAAACCACTTCCCTTGAGTAGGCCGTGGACTGCTCCGCTTCACTGCCCAGGGATGCACATCTGGAGTTTTGGGATAAATTTGGACTACAGATAGGCTGGAGAATGTATAGGCGGCCATTTTCAGGTGCCAGCAACCATTTTAGAATAAAGGGTCGGAGGCTGGCTGTAGCTGTAGTACCTGTTTTTTCTGGGTTAATTTATCTGTCATTGCAAGGCCTATAAGGTATAACATAGACCAGTTAGTGATAGTTGGAAAGGTATGGTGTTACTCACGGCGAAGGCCTTGATAGGCGACGATCAGGTGGCACAGGCAGTGCAGTTGCTTTGTGAGGCTAGGTGCCTCAATCTGTTGGTTGGGGGTGTCGGTGATGCAGGCCGCACCACAAAGGATGTGTCTGCAGGGGCAGCAATGGTGGTGCAGGTATGTGCACTGCTGCACCACCCTCATGCTCTGGGGAAGGAGGTAAGTGCTTGAGGCCACTCGCGTACACATAGAGCAGCCACGGCCATGCGGGCAATGAAGCGGGTAGTGGCGGGTGTCTACTGGGGGCACTGGCTATCAAACGTTGGGCCTCTCTGGGCCTAATGGATGAGTGGGCGATTGACGGGAGGCTTTGGGAGCAGAGCTGTGTGACATCAGTATGGCCTGGATGGCTCCTGGACGAAAAGAGCACCAAAAGGGAGCTAGCAGCCCCAACAGTGCTCTGCTCGCTGAAATAGAGCGCATGCTCAACTGGGGGTGGCAGTAGGGCCACCAGTAACGTTAGGGACTTGGCCCCAGAGGAAGGGTGATGGGATGGGTATTCAGGAGAGTGGTCAGGGGAGGGGGATAAAAGCAGATATTTAGTGAGGAGGGGGAGGAGGGCTTCATGCAGGAAGGGATAGGCATTGAGCTGGTGGGGGGGTTGGCATAGCAAGGAAAAGTGTGGATATAGGTACATGGGGGGAGGACCTGCAAGGCTATAGGGAGGAGATAGCAGAGCAGGGAGGAGAGAGCATGTTGCGGAGGGAAGGATGCTTAGAATGAGTGTCTGGGGGAGCAAAGGAGCTGTTGGCCACTAACATATTACAAATGCCCCGGACTGGGCATTCTGGCAGTGGGGTGAAGGGATACCTACGGGAGTTGGAGTGGAGCAATGAGGAGGGGGAAGATGATGGGCAGAGCCAGTGTAGGGGAATTGACTTTGGTGTGAGAACAGAGGAAGACAGTGAACTGGGGGCAAAATTGTTGAAAGTTTATGCCAGGAGGAAAGCAGTGCGGGGAATAGTTTGGAGGCAGGGTCGATGTGACGAGCAGGGCCATACATAGGGAGTGAATAAAGGAAGAGGCACACCCTGTACGACACAACTTGATAGCCAGTACACCAGATCTGACCCTTGTTTTTCAGACACCAGACTGCAACAATGACTGGGAGTCAGGGGCACCTCGTATGGCCCCAAGACCCCAAGAGGAAGTTAAGGTGTGGTCTTGTATGGCCAGTGGCATACTGGCGATGGATGTCAATATTGGTGCTGCATGAAGGCCTAGCATGACCACGGCAGTCCACCACGTTGGGCCCTGGCAGGTGTCAGGGGATGGGGGAGGGCACAGTACAGCCCATTCCTATCAGGAGACTGGCTGCATGGAAGGTGTGTTGTACCTAAGGCCAAAGTGGCAGGCGACACATACTGCCACAGTAACAGCATATGAGAATGTGAGATAAAGGGTCTTTTTAGACTACAGGAAGATAGTCTGGAAGAAGGTGAATTGGTTGAGGATGAAGGACAGGAAGGGGAGGAAGAAGAATGGTGAGTCCAGGGAGGACAAAGGAGTGGGGCTACTCTCCTGGCTCTTTAGTTCCTATGTTGCAGGATCGGCAGGTGACAGAGGTATCTTCACAGGAGCGCATACGGAACACTAGAGGGAACCAGATGGCAAGGAGGAGGGCTCTAGTGTGGGCGCTGATTCCAATGCCAGGATAGGGCTGGTGCAGAGGCATACAAAAGGGTTGTCATGGTTTTAGTCGGGGTGGATGCCACAGAGTGACACAAAGGAAAATTGAGGTTGCATAGTGGGAAGTATGTGGCAGATGCTGTGGTAGGCAGAGAAGCTTAAGGAAATCAGGACAGTAAAAGAGGTGAAAGGGCAGAAAGACAGAGCAGACAAAGGACTGACGATGAGGGAGACGGGGCTGAAGGACAAAGAGCTGAAGGACACGTCACAAAATAAACCGGATGGGAAGGTGCGGAGAGCGATGGAGGGCAGGAACAAAATAGTGAACTGGTAGCACCTATAGAAAGCAGAGAGCTCAATGGAAAAAAGTTGCCATATATGGGGATATCAAAGACATTAGGAGCACATCTCATGCAGGCAACAAAAGAAAGAATTTGGAACAGGTAGTACGTGGAGATGTTCAAACTTCTCCAGTGGGAATTGAGGGCAAAAGAAGAATCAAAGGAGGAAGAAAATGAATTGGCCAAGAGTCCGAAGGTGCCCCTGACGATCAAGAAATGGATGGCGGCCTTTCTGATTTATGCAAGTGTATATTGCGAAAAACACCCAGAGAGATGTGTAGCAATCTCTAAATATATGGACACTGTTGTGAAAGCTCGGATTAATTTTGGGGTGCTTGGGTGCAATATGATTTCTGAATGGCAGTAGATCCTGACATACAATGGGGGGAGGTTGACACAGACTTGTGGCACCACACAATGGGTCCAACCAAGTTCGGGCAGACCATTTTCACGGCCAGTGGTAGCCCATTGCATATCGGACGTCTCAGGGGCAACCCACTTAGAGTGGGGTGGGGAACACAGCCAAAGATCAGTCTGGACAAGTGGGGGGGCTGTTAGAACTTCAATAAAGGTTTGTGCACGAGGGAATACTGCAAGCAAGTTTTGGCACAAATGATCTAAGTGCGCAAATAGACATGCCTTGGTGAACTGCTATAGTGCTGGGGAATATCCATCCACAGCAGCAGGAAACTGGGCACCAGCACTATGTTCAGCCATGCATCAGTAGACTCAGCAACTCTTGGGCTTCCGTGGAAGTCGTGAAGGTCAGGGGACTGTGGGAAAAAGCACTTACGAGCATTACATTGGACAGATTGAGGGCCTGGCTAGCACACTATGACAGGACTGAGGACAGTAGGATTTTGGAAGAAGGGTTCAGGTGGGGTTTTCACTTGGGACATGAAGCGCCCAGAACAAGGAGGTAGGCTAATAATTTGAAATCAGTAGCACCCTTGAAGGAGGTTGCATGGGAAAAACTATTGAAGGAGGTCAGGGAAGGTGGGATGGCGGGCCCAGTTAATGATTGTCCCATGCCATACTTGATAGTATCCCCCATAGGGTTGGTACCTAAGAAAGAGAGAAGAAATTCAGCCTGATTCAACACCTCTCTTGTTTCAGTCAATGACTATATTGTGGAGGACTTATTATCGGTCAACTATTCTTTGGTTGACATGGCATTTAGTATGGTGGAAAGTGTGTGAAGGGGCGCCTTGATGGCAAAAAGTGACATTAAGTCTGCCTTTCAACTCTTGCCAGTGCACCCGGGAGATTTTAAGTTGCTCAGTATACAATTTAACGGTCAGTGGTACGTGGATAAGTCTCTTTCGATGGGATGCTCTATATCTTGTGCTTTGTTTGGGCAGGTTAGCACATTCTTACAGTGGGCTTTTACATGGGCAATGGGACAGACACAGGAGACACCATCTGGATAACTTTTTCTTTGTGGGGAAAACAGGGACAACCGAATATAAAGACATGTTGGCCTCCTTCCAAGACGTCATGGGTGAGTCCCGTTAGCACCAGAGAAGACAGTAGGACCCAGCAAGTAGCTGTCCTTCCTGGGTGTTGAGTTTGATTCTGAGGCCATGGAAGCACATTTACTGATGGAAAAAAAACTGACAATGCAGTTGCAACTGGATTCCATGTTGAGTCAGGACAAGATGAAGGTAAAAGACGTTCAAGTCCTACTAGAGCATCTCTATTTTATGTGTTGGGTGGTCAGAGCTGAGAGGACATTTTGTAAGAGTCTGGGGTTGGCATTGTCAGGCAAGTCTTTGCTGCATCACCATATTTGACTGTCAGCAGAAACTAGGGAGGGTTTACGAATGGGGAGGTCTTTTTGGAATCTTTCAATGGAATACCACTATTGTCTTTAAAAGAGCTCACTTGGGATATGCAAGTGTATTTGGATGCAGCTGGGGGGACAGGTTTAGGACTCTATTGGCAAGGTCAATGGTGTGCAGAAGAGTGGCCCTGGGCATGGAAGCGAGGGGGAGGAGTATTGCCTTTCTAGAATTCTTTCCTTTGGTATTGGCGGTGACATTGTGGGGGCATCGACTAGCACATAAGAGGGTGCTGTTTCATATTGACAACATGACAGTGGTACAAATAGTCAACAGACAATCTGCCAGGAATCCGCAGGTATTGAAGTTCATGAGGGTTTCTGTATGGCAATGCCTGAAAAACTACATTACATTTAGGGCACGGCACATAACAGGTGTGGACAATGACATCCCAGATGCTTTGTCTCGTTCAGAATGGGAGAGGTTCCATGGGTTGGACAGAACCACAGAGAAGATCCGGATATCACTCAAGCTGTGGACAGCCGGAGACAGAGGATGCCACAGCTGGTCCTAGATTCCTTGGTGGGGTCGACAAGATAAGCGTACAGTCAGGCATGGCAGGAGTTTTTGGAGAGTGGGGCTCAATTGAGGGGGGTGCCACCAAGAGTAGAGGATGTAGTTCAGTTTATCTTGACGTTCATTGAGAAGGGTCAGTCTAGGGTGACCATTGCTGGAAAACTGGCTGGTATTGCATTCATGGGCAAGCTACTTTGGGGATACCCCCCATCAGCGGGCAAGCTTGGAGCGCTCATATGGTAGGGGTGGGCTCATGGACAAGCTACCTCAGTCCTTGGCAGGATTAAGCAATCTGGGCACAAAGCCCCCTCCAGAACCAGTGGAGAGATATATCCACTACCTCAGTCCTTGGCAGGATGAAGCAATCTGGGCACAAAGCCCCCTCCAGAACCAGTGGAGAGATACATCTACTACCTCAGTCCTTGGCAGAAGGAAGCACTCTGGGCACAAAGCCCCCTCCAGAACCAGTGGAGATTCCCATCCAATACCTCAGTCCTTGGCAGGATGAAGCAATCTGGGCACAAAGCCCCCTCCAGAACCAGTGGAGAGATACATCCACTATCTCAGTCCTTGGCATGATGAAGCAATCTGGGCACAAAGCCCCCTCCAGAACCAGTGGAGAGATACATCCACTACCTCAGTCCTTGGCAGGATGTAGCAATCTGGGCACAAAGCCCCCACCAGAACCAGTGGAGACTGTTATTCACTTGTGAGACTGTGGCTTTGCACTCCCCAGGATGCAGCAGTGGGCAACCCACCCACTGTAAAGACTTGTGAGACTGTGGCCTTGCACTCCCCAGGATAAAGCAGTGGGCAAACCACCCACTGTAAAGACTTGTGAGACTGTGGCTTTGCACTCCCCAGGATGCAGCAGTGGGCAAACCACCCACTGTAAAGACTTGTGAGACTGGCTTTGCACTCCCCAGGATGAAGCAGTGGGCATGGAGCCCCCTCGCGGATTTGGTGTTGTGCACTCATCCGGCTGAGGTGCCCCTCCTTCACTTCCCCCTGAGGTGCCTGTTTTATTTCAATCTGATGCCCCTGAGGTGTTCTCTCCGTTTTGATTGGGTATGATGTGTGGGCCTCGCCCATGCACTTTGGGCCCAGTGGTCCACGGACCATGTATGTGCAGTACATGGACTTGAATTCTTGGTTTATATATTTGTTAATAGTGTATATATATTTTTGAGTACTGGATTTTTCATGATTACAATGGTTACAATCATTTCCTTTTGTCCTTGCATGCTTCCAGGGGAGGTTGGGGGTGTATATGTAATGTATCAACATGTATTTGTGTGTGTGTTGTAGTGGGTGAGGGCGGGGGTTTTGCGTGTTGCGTGTGTGTGTCACTCTCTTTTCCCTCCCCCCTCCTCTGTGTCGTAGGTGCAGTACTCACCGTGGTCTTCACCGCCGGCGTTCGTGCTCCTGGTAGAGGAGCAGGAAGACAACGGCTGGTAGAATATGGAGTTCCGGCTCCATGGCGTCCTGGTTCCTCGTGGGGTGTGTAGAGGTGAGCGTTTTCCCTTCCAAGTCCTGTTTCCGCCGTGTTTTTGTTCACGGTGAATCCACCCCGGAAAAGGTGGTGGATTGGCCTCTCATGATACAGTGGGCGGTACATTGTCTTCCGCCTGTCTGCTGACGGTGACTGCCATGCCGCTGTGGCAGTCGGAGTATTAAAGTGACTGTCTATGTTGGCGGTTTCCGCCATGGTCGTGATTCCATTGATTTTACCGCCGGCCTGTTGGAGGTTTTACTGCCGCTTTAACACCGACTGCCAGGGTTGTAATGAGGGCCATAGTACTGTATTTAGATCTTCCCCTTACATGGTAGGAATGTTCCTCCTAGCCCCTTTAGGGCTGGGACAGTTTGGTGATCATTATATTTCCCTCTTGGGTATCTAAACACCTGGCCTGTTAACATCGGCATTGCTCGATCCCAATTCTCCTTGTGGGTTGACATGATGGCT
This sequence comes from Pleurodeles waltl, assembly GCF_031143425.1. NCBI lineage: Eukaryota > Metazoa > Chordata > Amphibia > Caudata > Salamandridae > Pleurodeles > Pleurodeles waltl. The sequence goes on along the minus strand of NC_090444.1, from coordinate 1,236,177,327 downwards.
TTATTTACACCGCTGCCCTTCTAATAAGTTTATTGGTCGTGCCCTACTATTATGGTAGAAGCACTTTTTGAACTTTTTACTGCTCGTTGTCGGTCCGTCTTAATTTACTTTCCCATACATGTTCAGTGCCCTCTGGCTTATTTTTATTTTAGTCCTGATGATGATCCTAGTATTGCTAAAAGGATCAAAACATCATTGTATTTGACACCTGCACCCCATGTGAATTGCTCATTACATGTATAAGGGCTGTGTTGTGTCTTTATTGCACTGTGACTTATCAGATGTATTTATTTTTGTCACACATTTGCCTGTGTCTGTTCTTATTGAACATGTTTTCCCACTTACATTTGTTTGTGTAATTCAATTGCTGATAAAATATATCTTGCGTTGATTGGACTTTGCACATGGGTATGATTGTTCTCCTGTATGCACATATATATTTTTATCATCTTTCAGTTAGGGACTTCTGATTTTCTAATATTAATATGTGAACCCCTGGTCCCTTGTTATCCATGGTTTTCCGTGTTGGTTATAATAACCCCTCTTGAGTCTAACGCATTAAGTGGTACTTTGCCGGCCTGACCATACGATGATGCCTCCCTCTAGTCTTTGTTATATTTTATGTGTTTCTGTAAATATTTTAGTTTGTTTTTTGATTCATATTGAAAACCTATTTTTAAAGCATCTAGTGTCTAGGAAGTGCAGAATATTGATAGTTTACCTGCGGCTTCTAGATAATTCTGATCTGTGTTTTAGAGTGTGCCTCTTTCTCAAAGCAGCAGTAAGAGTACCCACAGCTATAGAAGAATAACTTGATATTAGCACTTTCCATTTGTGCATTGTAAATATGTTTCACTGCATCTCTTTTTATGCACACAATTAGCTAGTTTGGCCCATAAGATGGCCTAGGAACTCCTGTCCATTCCTTTAAAAATTTTCCTGCATAGGCTCACTACTAAAGTGTGCTACACAGTGGACCCACAAAGGTTTCTGTTCACAGAATTGTTTTGTAGGTGACGTACTATGCCGTTTTGTTATATGTTGTTGTTTTTCCACCTTATGCACTTAGCACTTTTGGAACTGCCCAGCAGGATATATTTCTAAAATGTTTTGTATTCTCTTTATTATCACAGTTGAAACTCCATTTTTCAGGTTTATGTATGATATATTTTGCAACTGTACATTTAGGGTTTTATTTAAAATCGACCAAAGGTTTTCTAATATTGATACTGAATACCTGTAATTAAACGTTAACAAACATTTCTAAAACTAATAAATATCTATTATTTTAATGTAAATAGGTTAACAATTTTTTGAATTAACAATTGTTTCAGATTACCTTTTAATAAAACATAAATACATTCCATTCTATAACTCCTAAATGCCACTTTTAATCATTAATAATGCATAATAAATACATTTAATATTTTTACTTTACTTGCTATTTTGAGTTTGTGACAAAACTGGGCTGATCGCAGAAGCCCCTTCACTTTTTTTGCCCCCAGTTTTCATTTTTTGCTGATGTTTTCCTGACTCTGATAGTGCCCTGGGTACTGCTAGCCAGTCTTAGATCCTGTGCTCTTATTAAACTAAGCATGCAAATTAAGCTAATTATAATTGGCAGTCTCAACCTACCTATAAGTCCCTAGTATATGGTAGGAAATGTAGGTTTAGAGACCCCAGCATAAGTTGTGCCCCCATAGGTTCACTGTTGAGGTGCCCAGGGTCATTGTAAAGGCCAACGTGCCTTGCTGGCTACTTTTAAACTAAAGTTACCTGCAAATTCGACTTTGGAATTAAAACTACTTCCAAAGTCTTAAACTACTTTATTTTTACATACCCGTCACCCCCAAGGTGTGCCCTAGGTGCCCTCAGGGTTGGGTGCAGTGTAACTATAAGCAGGGACCTTATAAATTATGTTGGTGAGGAAAAATAGCCAAATTTGTTTTTCCCTCATTTTAGTGAGTAGGCTCCATAGGCTAAAACAGGGAGACTTATTTTTAATTAATAAAGTCTCTAAAGGAGCTAGACCTGTCATGTTTGCTATCAAACGTAATATTATAATACATACAACAACTTGCCACTGTTGCATTTAATATAACTTTCACCTAGAAATAGTTTTTGAACTGTTCCTAAAAATTACTAGCTCTGTAGTGCCCTTCTCTGATTGACCAGTCTCTAGCAGCCTGGCCAGGTTGCCCTCATGAGGTGTGAAGTAGCCTGGGCAGAACACAAAGGAAGTGCCTAGGGGAGGAGATCTACCTCAGCAGATAGTGAAACAGGATGGTGGGAGAGAAGCCAAACTGGTCTTCAAAGGAGGGGAGGACATTTGGAGCTTCTCAGGACCTCCCCCATTTCATGCAAACCCAGACAACCAGGTGCCCTTTTGATTAGATTAGGAGAGGGCAGGAGTCGGGTGTGTTAAGGATTTTTAGCCACACCAGTGAGTGGGCTCAGCCAAGCCCAACCCCAAAATTCAGTTTCTGCCATTTTGGATTTTTAAGGAGTGTTGTTCCCTGGGATTGATTTTTGCCACACTCCACAGGAAGTGGTCATCTAAGAGGGCAGTAGCCTGTCTGTGATTGAATAGTTGCCCCCCCTCTTTTCTCCCCAAGAGCAAGGATACATTTGGCAGAGCTCCACACACCCCTTAGATCCCTACAAGGAACAATGATAGAAGAAGAAGGACTGACCTGCTGGACCCCTGACCTGCACCTGAACACTGCATTTTGAAGGACTGCACCAGCTGCACACTTGGGCTTCACCACTAAAACGGCATTGCCTGTCTTCAACTGGTTCAAAAAGGGACTCCCTGCTTGCTACAGGTGCAAAATAGCTAACCAGAGTCCTCTGTAACAAAACCTGAAGGAACTGACTAGCTGACCAATGGCTAGTGGTCATTTTTGTAGTTGAACCAGGTGCATTATGGGATTTGGAAGTCCTAACCCTCAAGGAGCAACTCAGAGCTTCTGGAACCTTGGGGTGAGTTGTGGACTCCTAAAGAATTTTCTAAGACCTTCTGGAAGAAGATCCATAAGTTTTGAGAAGTTTGGAGAACATTTAGAAAAAAGCTCCATAAAGAGACCAACCCGCTGTGGTGAGTCAAACCGGCTTACCTCAGCCACGATTCAGCCTGACTTGCAGGTTTGTCCCACTCAAAAGCTTGGGAGCCCCAGACTTTCAGGATTTCCCCGGGGGCTCCTGGAAAGGTTTTCTGATGACCTTGCATCTAAGTCAGTTTGCTGTGGAGGGTCAATCACATTCGGAAGGAAAAAGCTCTAAAAAAGTGACAAAGTCCAAATGTAAAAAAAATGGACCAGGATACCTGCGCAGCATATCCGAGAAGGGCCCAAGGGACTTTGGATCAAGATTCAGCATTGACCCGGACGAAGATTTCTGTCCTGAAAAATCATCTAAGTCCGAAGGTAGAATTCTTCACGAAGGTCTCCTGTGACACTTATCTGAAGAGGGCTCCAGGGAGGTTGGAATGGATTGGTGACTTCATCCCATTGAAGAAAATCTTCAAGAAAAAGTCTAAGTCCAACGGTAAACTTCTGACCAAGGCCTCACGCTTTCTGCAGCTGAGCAGGTCTCCATCACAGTGGGCCTCAAACTTTGACTTTGCCCAGTTCTAATGCGACCAAATTGGCGCATTTAGTTTCTATGCGCTAGAAAACATTAATTCTTCAGAAATGCATATCTCCTGTTCCCTATCTTCAATTTTTATTGTTTTGGTGTCATTTTAAATATAAAAATATACTCTATTTTTAAATTGGTGTGGATTTTTATTGTGTTTTGTGTTTTACTTATTAATTGTTTTGTGATTTTTAAATGCTTTACACACTCTCCTAAGTTAAGCCTTGTCGCTCATTGACAAGCTACCAAGGGTTGAGGGGAAATGTTTTTTGAGGCCTGACTGGACCTAGTGGGGGGTAAGTGGCTTATTGCTAAGTATTGGTACGTACATGCCCTCACCAATAATCCACTTTCCAACCTTTTTGGTGGGCAGTGGTGGGATCCAGTACTTGTGTTCAATATCACACTAGAGGTTTAGGTAAAATAAGTTAAACATCCTCTAAATTGACCTAGAGCAAAAGTATTTTTGATTTTTCAAATTTGGATGTATTTTTTCAATTACTTCATTTTTGTTTTTTCTAAATTCTTCTTATCAATTGGTGCCAAAGTTTTTTTTAAGTGACACAAAACTTAAGGGAGACTGTGGAGCTTGATCTGGCTAGCCTACCCATGTTCACTGCAGGTGAGCTTAGGGTGTTGTGTAGAAAGAGGGGATTACCTGCTGCTAACAACCTTAGGAAGGTTGTGATGATCAAGTCGAACCTGGGTGGTGCAGATGGAGGCAGAAAAAGCATCAGAGGTAGGAAGAGAAAGAGAGTAGATGTCCTCTCTAACCTCCAAGAGGAGGAGGATGATCACCTGTCAGTGACATTAGTAGTTAGGGCCCCATCCAGAGCTAGTGGGAGGGGAGGGTCTGTGGCATCAGCTGAAGAAGAAGCAGACTTGGACCTCAGGGAAAGGGAACTTGAGGCCCAGGTAGCACAGAGAGGTGGTAGCAGCGACAGATAAGTTGATGTGTCCATGGGTGATGGATTCTGCTGCAGGTTACCCAAGTTGATTGTTCCTGTTTAAGTAAAGGGGGATGACAAAGACAAGTGGTTGGAGGCCTTTTAGAGGGATCTCCAGATGAGAAGGGTTAAGCCCCAGTATTGGGGTTCACTCCTATGGGACTTGGTCCCAATATCTGAGACGGATAGGCTCCTGACACTAGGGGGAGAAGAAGCAGATTCCTATCCTAGAGTGAAGAGGTGTTTAACCAAGAAGTTGGTCTTACCCCAGAGCAATACAGAATTAGGTTTAGGGGCACCCAGAAGGTTACTACCCAGTTTTTGGCTGACTTTGTAGACATCTCACTTAAGGCACTAGATGGGTGGGTACAAGTGTAGGAAAGTACCTTCTTTTTGGCAAGTTACCCCCAATTTCTGCCTGATGTCAGTGTATTTTTGACTGTGTCACTGGGATCATGCTAGTCAGGACCCCAGTGATTATGGTTTATGGCCTGCTTGACAGTGTGTTTCACTGTTTTTTAAATTGTCACTGGAGTCCTGCTTATCAGAATTCCAGTGCTCATGTTCTCTCTGTTTCTAAAATTGTCACAACATGCTAGTGACTCAGTAGTTCACTCCAAATTGGCATAATGGACCCCGGTATAAATCCCTAGTATATGGTACATATGTATCCAGGACATTGGGGTTCAGGGGATCCTAATGGGCTGCAGCAATTATTTTGCTACCTATAAGGAGCCCATACAAAGGCTTCTACAGGACTGCCACAGCAACCTGTGTGAAATAGTGAAAGCACTATTTCACAGCTATTTTCATTGCACCAGGTCACTTATAAGTCTATTATTTGTCAGGTCTTCAGACCATGAAGGCTGGGTACGAAGTACTTGTGTGTGAAGGCACCCCTGCACTAGCAGAGGTGACCCCATGTTGTCCAGGCTAATTTTCCCAGACTTCGTGAGTGCTGGGACGCCATTATAAGTGTGCACTATATATAGATCAATACCTAAATATAGCTTCACAATGGTACCCCTGAAAATGGCCATGTAAGGTGTCTAACAACTGGGAATTTCACCCCAATAATGATTCCAGTATTGGTTGCACAATCTTATGCACTCGGGGGGCTCTACCTTGGCCCCCACTACTGCTGTACCAGTCTTCTGAGGTTTTCACTGCAGCCCTAGCTGCTGCCACCTCACAGACAGTCTTCTGCCCTCCTGGGAATTTAGTAGGTCAATCCCAGGAAGGCAGAACAATGCTTTTCCTTTGGGAAAGGGTGTTACACCCTCTCCTTTTGGAAATAGGTGTTACAGGCATGGGAGGGGAATCCTCCCAGAGCCTCTGGAAATGCTTTGAAGGGCACAGATGGTTCCCTCCTTGCATATTCTGGTCTACACCAGTTCAGGGACCCGCAGTCCCTGCTCTGGCGCAAAATTGGACAAAGGAAAAAGGAGTGACTACTCCCCTGTTTATCACCCCCCAAGGGGTGGTGCCCAGAGCTCCTCCAGAGTGTCCCTGGGTTCTGCCATCTTGTTTTCAGGATGGTCAGGGAACTCTGGGACCATCTGAGTGGCCAGTGCCAGCAGGTGACCTCAGAGACCCATCCTAATAGGTGTTTACCTGGTTAGGTGACCAATCCCCCTAACAGGGCTATTTAGGGTCTCTCCTCTGGGTGTTTCTTCAGATTGGGATTGCAAGACTCCATCTTCTACCGACAGATCAACCGCTGACTACTCCAGGATCTCTACAAAACTGCAACAAAGAAGCAAAGATGACTTCTGCAACATTGTAACTTCAGCTCCTGCCATCAACTGCAACAGTTTCCAGGTTGTGCACGCTTTGATGACTGCCTGTCTTCAGTCTGCACCAGAAGAACCATATGAATCTCCTGTGCAGTGACGACCAGTGGCTTGGGCCCCCTCTCCCGATGACAGGCTTGGATCCAGCAACCCGGGTGGTAGACTAAAGTGACTCCAGCAGTCCCAATGTCCAGCTGTCCAATTCCGGTGGAGCGTGCCTCCCCACGCAAGGCAGTACCCCCATGCACTGTGTGACTTGCAGCTACCAAGGCTTGTGTCCGACCTTCCAAGAAGTTCTTCTTGCACAGCATAGCGTACACCCTCAGAACTCTCTCCTGTGATGTACAGCTTCCCGAGTAGATCTCCGGCGGCGTGGGAATCCTTTGAGTCGTGCTGCATGGGCCTCCATTTTAACCTTCTTTGTCCCCATGCTGTGGGACTCCTGTGCATGCTGCCTGATCTTCTGATGGTTCTCTGAGTTGCTGAAAGCCCCCTCTGTCTCTTCTTCCTAGGTAGAGTTGATCTGGTCCTTCCTGGGCCCGGGCAGCGCCATTTTCAGCTGACTGCAAGTTTTGCATTTACCAAGGCACGTTGACGGAATTCCTCTACGCAAAACTACATTTATTCATCCAGCGTGGGGCACCTTCTACACCAACCAGGAACCCTCATCTATCTTTTTGGTGCAATACTGATTTTGTCTTCTCACCAGTGGTTCTTCTTTTGCACCTTCTTCCGGGTTAGCAGGGACTCCTGTTTTCCCTGGACTCTTCAGTGCTTCTTGGACTTGGTCCCTTTCTTGCAATGGTCTTCAGGTCTAGAAATCCATCGTTAGTGTCTTGCAGTCTCTTCTGGTTCTTGCACTGTCTTCTACCACGACTTCTAGTGTGTTTTAGGAAACTTGCTGTGTTTTACTCCTTCTTTCCTGGGTTCTGGGGTGGGGTATTTTATTTACCTTTGGTGTTTTCCTAAACTCCCAGCGCTTCTCTACACACTACACTTACCTAGGTGGGAAACTGAATTCCGCATTCCACTATTTTCGTATATGGTTTGTGTTCCCCCTAGGCCCATTGCAACCTATAAGGAATTCCAGTGTTTGCCCTATTTTCTGACTATTTATGGTTACTAATATATATATTGTGTAATTTACTTACCTCCTAAAAGAGTATAGTCTCCAAAGTATTTTTGGCTTTGTGTCACTAAAATAAATTACCTTTATTTTTGGTAACACTGAGTATTGTCTTTTATGTGTGTGAGCATTGTCTGACTACAATGGTATTGCAAGAGCTTTACATGTCTCCTAGTTCAGCCTTGGCTGCTCTGCCTACAGCTACCTTTAGACAGTCTGGCTTCTAGACACTGTCTATATTTCACTAACAAGGGATAACTGGACCTTTATAAGGTGTTAGTACCTTAGGTACCCACTACAAACCAGGCCAGCCTCCTACACTGGTGGTTCAGTGGTGGGATAAGTAATTGGAATTGCCTTATCACTCTGTCACCGGTGCTTTCCACAGGAAAGGGTACTCTGTACTTGGAGCTATACAAAAAGTATACCGAGTATTTTCACTTGCATTCTAAAGTTCTAAAAGTTAGATAAAGTAGGCATTTTCTTTCCTTTCACTTTACTCTAACTTTTCTATGTCTTCTTCTGAGGCCACCCCTAGGGTTATCAAACCTACTTATGAGAACCTAAACTTTAAAAGTTTGAGGGGGCTTTGATTAGAGAGAAGCCTAGGGATTAGGAAGAATCTTAACAAAGGTTTCCTTTAAATATCCTTCTCCAGGATGACCAAGAACAGTCTGGTCACCAGGTAGAGGAGGTAGAGGGGGATTCTAACCAGGTAGAATCAGGAGAGGATCCTGAGGATTCAGGGGAGGGTCCTTCCCAAGATCTTCCCCCAGTAAACCATCTAGTGTAACTGGCAGTGGGAGGGGGTCACGCACAAGTAGAGATGCCTTCACACCTAAAGGCCAGGTTACTACCATTACACAAGCCAGAGAAAGACCTGCCTCTGCTCATTACCATGTCACTTCTGTCTCAGAAGTGTCCCAGAAATCCAACCCTGAGGACAACTCCCTAGATAGGGAACTCAGAAATATGAGGTTGGAGCAGGCCAGACTGAGGGTACAATAGCAACAGTTGGCCTTGGATAGGAAGTCCTAGCTGTGGAAAGGGAAAGACAGGAGTTGGGGTCAGTTTCCCATGGTGGCAGCATCAATAGCCTGTTTCAGGAGCTATTGTGTTAGGGAGAACACATTTGACTATAAAAACGTGCACAAGATTGATCCCCCTTACATGGAAGGGGTGACATCTACAAGTGGTTATCAGCACTTGAGAGCACCTGCAAAGTTCAGAGAGTCCCTTAGATCCAGTGGGCTGCTATTCTGTGGTTGTTCTTTTCTGACAAAGGGAGAGACAGACTCCTTACTGTCAGAGAAGAGGATTCAGATAATTACAATGTTTTGAAGACAGCACTCTTGGATGGATTTGGCTTAAACACTAAACAATATAGGATTAAGTTCAGAGAAACCACAAAAAAGTCTTCACAGGATTGGATTGATTTTGTGGACTGTTTAGTGAAGGCTTTAGAAGGTTGGTTACATGGCAAAAAAGGCGGTCATTATGAACACGGCAGTAAACACCGCTGACAGCCTTGGCGACGGTAAACAGAAGACAACCATTGGCGGTGAACAGAAACCTGCCATATAATGAACCAAAAACCAGATTCCCTCAAAAATCACCAGTCCACCAGTCTCCGCCAGGACCCTGTCATTGGAAATGATAGACCTCCCACCCCGCCACCGCCGAGCACACACACATCCCACCCTCCAAATAATGATGCACAAATCACCTTGGCGGTCAGTGGAAGCCGAACGACCATTGGCAGTGCAGACCATCACGGGCAGCAAGTGGACCCAACAGTAAGATGTGCACACATTGGATAAGTTAGAAACCCACACACCTGACACATATCCACAACACCATAAAAACACTCACAGACACACCCCACAATCCTTTGCAATGAAAGTAGTCCAACGAAGACAGAGAACACCAGAAGCAGACACCGAACACCACAATACACAAGACTCACACTGAACCACAGAAGAGCACCCTCACCCCGATTCCACCCCGACACCATTCACCACACTCACCATGTCACCCCAAACATCCCCTCTTCACAGAAAGAGAGCTAAGGACCATGGTGGATGATATCCTGAAGGTGGAGCCACAACTATTCGGGGCTCAGGTGCAGCACACACCCATCGCCAGGAAGATGGAGCTATGGCAGACCATTGTCAACAGGGTCAATGCAGTGGGACACCATCCATGCACCAGGGACGACATCCGCAAGAGATGGAACGACCTGCGGGGGAAGGTCAGGTCCATGTCATCCAGGCACCACATTGCAGTCCAGAAGACAGGGGAGGACCTCCACCAACACCACCGACTACACTGACTGGGAGGAAAAGTTACTGGCCAACCTGCACCCTGAGGGACTCACTGGACTCACTGGAGGAATGGACTCGGGTAGGTTGTCTACATTTACCGCATATACATTACACCCTGAATGTATGACCCAACCCACCCCACCAACAACCACCAGGACCAACACCCCACCCAGGCCACAGGCACTGAATCCACCACCACTGCATGCTCACAAACCGACTAACAGGCCCACATCCCTCCCCCTGTGCACAGCCACCCACCCCTGCAAGGAAACACAATGGCCTACAACACCCACAATGCACCTCCACATCCTAAGCTAAAAACAATGTTAGCCCCATTAAAGCACACACCTTTTCAGGCCCATAGGCCAGGGAACCCCCAGAGATATGCAGACAATAAAATCTAGCCTTCAGGAGACCTATTGTGCTCTCTATCACCCTCCTAGTACATCCATGGGGCTCATTGTAATTCCTCTCTGCATCTGTACCAGGACTCCTCACTGGTGTCAGGGGCGAACGCAAGTTGAGATAGCCAGAATCACCCAGAAAAAAGTGTAAAACACAGCAGTCATTGCCAAACCTCTGAGTCAGACAGCCTGGCTGTCTGCTAGGTGGCAGTTAGTGATAGAAAGACCTACCTATGATCCACCCTCTGTCCTCTTGTAGTTGTTCCATCTTGTGTGGCACACTACTGTTAATCAGCACAAAAGAATCATGGACCGAACCGGGGAACATGGCATTAACATGTGAGATGTACTGGTCTGCAGTACATACCAATTGAATGTTCATGGAGTGAAATTTGTTCCTGTTTCTGTACACCTGTTCACTGACTCTTAGGGGGATTATAGGTATGTGGGTGCCATTGAGGGCACCTATCACATGGGGTATGTTGGCAAAGGCATAGAAGTCCGACTTGATGACAGGGAAGTCAGAATTTTGGGGAAACCTCACATAGGACTGCAGGTGTCGTACAAATGCATTCCGAAATCTTGTCAGTATCATGCTGAACATTGGCTGTGAAAATCCAGCACCCATCCCCATTGTCACTTGAAATGAGCCCGTGGCCAGGCAATGGAGTGCAGAGAGCACTTGCACTTCAGTAGGGATGGCATGCTGATTACGATTTGCCGGAGTCAGTGCAGGATCGAGTAATGCACAAAGTTCAAGAATAGTTGCATGGGTGAGTCTGTAAGTGATAATGATGTGACGCTCCACCATGGTCCGCATATCCACAAGTGGTCTGTACACCGATGGGGCCCTTCCTCGCCACAAGGGTACCTAGGAGGAATTTGAAACACGTGTGAGGAAGACACATACATCGGCACACATTGTCAGTCATTGAGCACTGCTGACTTGATTGTAGGGACGCAAATGCTAAATGTGTTTGACATAACATCAACTAGACCATAATTATTGTTCAGGGTTTGTCAGGTGTGGTATTGTTAATGGTCACATGTATACATGAATTTGGTGAACATTAGGGCCTGCATTGTGCCAATGGCAGTATTATAAATGCGTAGTTATTGGCAAAATGTCTGAACTTTTCTGGTGGAAGTTACCTCATACGGCCAGCGGTTGAAGTAACAGCGTAAGGCGGTGTTTACCGCCGTGTGCACAGTCATTAGTTAACATGCGTGTCAATGGTGAATCCTAGCGTGTCATGATCACCACCGGCGGTAAGGATGAACACCGCTGCGTTGCGTACGCAAATTTGTCACCCCAACATCACTTGACTCCATGATCTTGTGCAAGCAGGTACTCCACTGAGTGTACTGCTGTGTCCTGCCTGTGGTCATGGAAGTGGCTTGTGTTGCAGGGGAAAGGGCCCCGGACTCCACACAAGAGGAATTGGAGAGGCTCGTGGACGGGGTCCTGCCCCTGTATGCCAAGCTCTACGGACGGCCAGAGGTACAGGTGAGTAGGGGGATTGTGGGCAATGGTTGTGTGTAACGGATGGTGTTGGCAGCATATATGTGGGCACTTCTGACCCTGGATGGGCCATGGTTCCTGACATGCTGCGTGCGTATGTGCTGTTAGTCTGTTTGTACTTTCCGTCCTATAGTGGACGTATAGCCAGCTGTATATGTTTGCCAAGTGCCTGACCTCTGTGTTCCATGTCTGTGTGTCCCTTTTAGATCAGCGCCCACCAGAAGAGGGCACTTTTGCATGCCATCGCCAAGCAGGTGCGGACCCTGGTGGTCTATAACCGGCGGAGAGCTGGGTACGAAAAATCTGCGATGCCCAGCTGGGGAAGTCCTCCCAACAGGGAAGCGGTGCCCGTCGGGCACTGACCCCCTTTATGCTACGCATCCTGGCTGCGGCATACCCAGACCTGGATGGGCGCTTGAAGGCTGCACAGCAGTCACAAAGTTGTGAGTACACATACCATATTTTTGACCCTTGAGGGATGTCTGTGTGTGCATTCGGGTTTATACTGCTTAGTTGCAGGGGCTCTGACTGATGTCCACCTACATGATGGGCCCCATAGGGAGTACGGGTGTTTTGGTCAGGTCACCTACACGTTGGGTCCTTAAGTTGTTTAGGGAATGGGTATAGAGCAAGGTTCTGTACACTAGTCAGGGGCATGGCCATGGGTATAGTGGAAGGTGCTGCCTGTTGGAGAGTCTTCTGGGTGGGTGTATGTATGAACCACTATGTTCACTCCTTTCAGCTATTTACAAGTGTCTCTCCTATTTTGTCTCCCCATCCCTGTTCTCTTGTGTTGTTTGTGTACATCAGCATCATCTGGCGAGGGATCTGAGGCACCGGCGAGTGGGGATGCAGCAGCCCACGGATCCTCGGAGGCAGAGTCATCTGACACCAAGGGGACCAGTGGGTTGGAGGGTGAGGGGAGTACCACAAGGGAGGCAACTACCACTGAAGGTAGTGACTCCGAAACCTCCTCCGATGGGGGCTCCCTGGCAGTGGCGGACCCTAGAGGGCCCACCCCTACTGTATCATCTTCGGCCACCCCCATGCCATCACCGCCCTCCCATTTTCTCCCCACCGAGATGCCTGTGCCCGCTCACCCAGAATGCTGGGCATCTCCTTTGCCCCAGGCACCTCTTCCCCTGCCCCAGTCAGCCCTACTGCACTCACGGAGGAGACTATTGACCTCTTGAGAACCATCTCTGTAGTGCAGACAACCATTGTCAATGCCATCCAGGGGCTACCATCAGAGATGCAGCAGACAAATGCCTAACTGGATGGCATTCACAGTGCCGTGTCTGGCCTACAGAGATCTTTTCAGGCTCTGGCCTCCTCTTTGAAGGCAGCCAGTTTCCCTGGTCATTCCGTCCCCCCTCCAACCTCCTCTACCTCTTCCAGCACCCCACTCCCTGCACCCGTCCAAAAAACAAATTCTGACATGCAGTCATACACCTCAACACACAAGAAGCACACTTCTAAACACAAGCACCACACCTCCCACCACAAGCATTTACACAGCCAACACACACATGCACACACAGCAACATCCACTTCCCCCAGTGTGCCCACCTCTTCCCCCTCCCTGTCTGTCCCCTGTACATGCACACTCCCAGGTACTGCACCTTCATTCACTGTTGCTGAGCCTAATTCTGCACTCACTACAATAGCACACATCCATACATGCACCCCAGACACCACGACTACTTTAGTAGACACATGCAGCACACTCACCAGACTTTCAGACACCCACACAACATACATTCGCATTGGCAGTCTGCCTTCTCCCACTTTGTCCACCCCCTCCTCCAAAAACACACAAACGCACCAAAATACCCACCCATCACACATCCACCACACCTCAGCATACTGTCCAGTCACCTGCACCCACAACACGCACCCCTACACCACTTACATCCACACCCTCTGCCTCCACTCCCACGTCCTCCTCCAGGTCCACCCCAATTGCTCTGAAAAAACTTTTCCCCTCCAGTGCTGACCTCTTCCAACCCACTGGCCCACCCCGTCTTGTCTCTAAATGTGCCCACCTCCTTGCCCTTTCCACTCCTTCCACTTCACAGCCCCCCCATCTGCCCCTCACATTCCAGTGCCCCTTCCCCAGAGAGGAAGAAGCCCCGCGCTGAGCCAATTCCATCTGTCTCCACCTGGTCCAAGCACACTACCCCTCCTTCCAAGGCCAAATCCAAATCCCATCCACCTTCCGAACGCAAATCCAAGGCCCACCCCCATCGTAAATCCCCACCCCCAATGCCCCCGTCCCTGTTCCCTGAGGTGCCTGGATGCCCCATTGTTGCCCCTATCAGTTGGGGTACCGTAGCACTTGTGGGAGTCAGGTTGGGGTCATTGTAGCCCAGGGACTCATGTCACTATGGACTGGCCATTGGCCTTACTTGACAATCATTTGCTCAATGAGCTGCATTAAAAGTTTATGTGTGGTCTGTGTCTTGGCAGCACACTCTTGATCCCTGGTCTCTCGTTTCATTGTTTGTGGGTGTGGGGTATTTGTATGTACTATGGTCAGGTTGTATTTGCCTGGTGCCGGGTAAGTACCTCTTGCTGTGGGGTGTATAACTTGTGCTGCTGTGAAGGGTTGTGGGAGCGTTGCAGGGTGGGTGGGGTGGGTGGGTATGTAACTGTGCCCTTTCTTCCCTTGTTTCATAGGTTGCGGTACTTACCGTCGTCGTCTTCATCGGCGGTCTCGGTCGTGGAGGTATATGGCAAGGAGCAGGGCTGGCATGATCTGCAGCTTTCTATCCATGTCTGCTTCAGCGTGTTGTGTTTCCTTTTATTTGGTTTTGTTTCCACCTGGTTTTGCGTGGTGGTGGTTCCCCCCCCCGGAACTGACGGCAGTCTAGTGGTTCATTATTTGATGGGCGGGTTGGGCCTTTCCGTCGGCCTGTGAGCGGCCTCTGCTGTCACTGTTGGCACTCCTCTACTGGTGGTGGGTGGTTTTCAGGATGCCTGTGTTTCATTTGGTTCATTATTTGGCGGTCCGGACTGCTCCTCTGTTGGCGGTTTTTACCGCCGCCACTGGTGATGCGGTGTTTCCTGCCGTGTTCATAATGAGGGCCAAAGTGTCTGACTATGATGGTCATATAATCTAATCCTGAGAGCATATTCTTAAAAATTGTGTGTCTGACTTGTTTCATCAGTACTTGGTAGACTCAGATCTGACCTCTCCCCAAGAATTGGGAAAGAAGGGAGACAAATTGTTCAAAACAATGGTGAGCAGAAAAGCTCATACAATGGGTGACAAGGACAAGAAGAAGGATGGTAACTCTCAAGATAAAGGTGGGGGGGACAAAGATAAAAAGTCAGAGTCTTGATCAGGTCCCCAAAAATCTTCTGGGGGTGGGGACAAATCCTCTTCTAACCAACAGAAAAAGCCTTGGTGTTATTTGTGTAAAAGCAAAGGCCATTGGGCAAGTGACGCTGCTTGTCCAAAGAAAAACACCAAAGCTCCCACCACCACAACCCCCACCGCTTCCACTAGCTCCCCTAGTAATAGCAATGGTGGTGGGAAAAACGCTACTAATAGCCACTCTATGGGTGTAGCTGTGCTCACTTTTGGTAATGTAATGGGGGTTGGTCTAGTTAGAGAGACCACTGAGGCTGTTTTAGTCTCAGATGGTGGCATTGACCTTGCCACCCTGGTTGCTTGTTCCCTTAAGATGAATAAGTACAAGCAACTACCCCTAATAAATGCTGTTCAGGTTGAGGCTTACAGGGACGCAGGTGCCAGTGTCACTATGGTGATGGAAAAACTGGTAGCCTTGAGCAACACCTCCTTGGTCATCAGTGCCAAGCAGGTGACGCCCACAACAACACAGTAAGCCACCCCATGACTGTTGTGAATCTCAACTGGGTTGGGGGGGAGTTACTGTCCCAAAGAAAGTTGTGGTATCCACTGACCTACCTGTAGAATGTCTACTGGACAATGATTTGGAGACTGCAGCTTGGGCTGAAGTGGAATAGGAGGCTCATGTAGCAATGCTGGCCATTCCTGGGCACATGTTTGTTCTCAACAGGGCTCAGGCGAAGAGACAAAGAGGACAGGGAAACTTGGATCCTGGAACAATGGACCAACTGCTCCCAAAAACTAGGGGTAAAAAGAGCAAACCCTTCTCCTCTATCCCTGCCTCTCCATAAGATTCCCCTTTCGATGAGGAGGAGTCAAATCCTTGTGCAGAACCTACACTAGAGGAGCTTCAGGCTGACACAGCTGAGCTCCTGGGTTCAGGGGGCCTGACAGTGCGGAACTGAGTGTGACACAGCAGACATGTCCCACATTAGAGGGTTTAAGACAGCAAGCTGTCAAACAAGAAGCAGGGGATGTTAGTGACTCTCACACAGTTTACTGGGAGAACAATCTCCTTTATACTGAGGCAAGGGACCTAAAACCTGGTGCTACCAGGAGACTGGTCATTCTCTTGCAGTATAGGGAATTCCTCCTAACACTGGCACATGACATTCCCCTTGCTGGACATCTGGGGCAAAGTCAGGCTTGGGACAGACTGGTCCCTCACTTTCACTGGCCTCACATGTCAGAAGACACAAAATAGTTTTGTCGCTCTTGTGTCACTTGCCAGGCTAGTGGCAAGACTGGTGACACTCCAAAGGCCCCCTTAATCCCAATGCCTGTGTTTGAGGTGCCCTTTGAGAGGGATGGGGTTGACATTGTTGGCCCCCTTCACCCTCCAACTGCTTCTGGAAATAGATTTGTCTAAGTGGTAGTGGACCATGGCACAAGATATCCAGAAGCCACCCCCTTCAGGACCACTACAGCTCTGTAGTGGCAAAGGCCCTCCTGGGAATATTTACCAGTGTGATCTTCCCTAAAGTGGTAGTATCAGACAGGGGTAATAACTTCATGTTTGCATACTTAGAAACAATGTGGAAGGGATTTGGTGTAACCTATAAATTCCCCACACCCTATCATCCACAAACTAATGGATTGGTTGAGAGATTTACCAAAACTCTCAAAGGCATGATCATGGGACTCTCTGAAAAACTCAGGAGGCGATGGGATGTCCTACTGCCGTGCCTCCTTTTTGTCTACAGGGAGGTACCCCCGAAGGGAGTGTGCTACAGCCCATTTGAACTCCTTTTTGGTCACCCTTTTAGGGGTCCACTTGCACTTGTCAAAGAGGGGTGGGAGCAACCCTTGAAGACCCCTAAACATGACATTGTGGATTATGCGCTTGGCCTAAGATCAAGAATGGCTGAGTACATGAAAAAGGTCACTAAAAACCTTCAGGCAAGCCAAGAGCTACAGAAGCAATGACATGACCAGAAGGCTGTCCTAACTGAGTACCATCCAGGACAGAAGGTGTGGGTATTGGAGCCTCTGGACAGGACAAATGGACTGGACCATATCTCATAGTGGAGAAGAAGGGTGAGGTCACCTACTTGATGGACCTAGGCACTCCCAGAAGTCCTCTAAGAGTACTTACCGTGAACCACCTGAAATCCTACTATGATAGGGCAGACTTGACCATACTCATGGCCAATTCTCTGAACTCTTTTCACTTACACCTTGGCAGACCACTTGGTGTGAGCATACCATTGATACTGGAGACAGTTTACCTGTCAAAAGTAAGATTTATGGGCAGCCTGACCATGTCAGAGACTGTAATAAATCTGAGGTTAAGAAGATGTTGGACTTAGGAGTGATTGAGCACTGGCCCAGTGGTGCTGGTACCAAAGCCTCACTCACAGAATGGGAAAAAGGAGATGAGGTTTCGTGTGGATTATAGAGGGCTAAACACAATCACCAAGACTGATGCTCACCCTATACCCAGAGCAGATGAGCTGATACATACACTGACACCTGCCAGGTATGTGAGCACTTTTGACTTGACTGCAGGGTATTGGCAGATCAAGCTATAAGAAGATGCTAAGCCCAAAACTGCATTCTCAACCATTGGAGGGCATTAACATTTACAGTTATGCCCTTTGGCCTGAAGAATGCACCTGCCACTTTCCAAAGGCTGGTGAATACAGTCCTCCAAGGTCTGGAAGCTTACAGTTCAGCATATCTAGATGATATAGCTGTATTTAGCTCCACCTGCGATGACCACCTGGTCCACCTGTGGAAAGTTTTGGAGGCCCTGCAAAAGGCAGGCCTCACTATCAAGTGCCAAATAGGTCAGGAGAAGGTGGTTTATCTGGGACACCTAGTTGGTGGGGAACAGACTGAACCACTAAAAGGTAAGATCCAGACTATTTTAAACTGGTCTCACCATACTACTGAGACCCAGGTCATAGGCTTTCTTGGTCTCAGTGGTTATTATAGGAGCTTCATTAAGAACTATGGCTCCATTGTAGCCCCTCTTAATGACCTTACTTCAAAGGAAATGCCCAAGAAGGTATTATGGACAGCCAGCTGTCAAAAAAGCTTTTGAGGAGCTTAAGCAGACTACGTGTACTGTACCTGTCCTGTAAAGCCCAAACTATTCTAAGACGTTTTTGACCAGACAGATGCTTCTGAGGTAGGGGTTGGGGCAGTGTTATCACAACTTAATTCAGAGGGCCAAGATCAACCTGTTGCTTTTATCAATAGAAGGTTGCCCCCTTGAGAAAAGTGTTGGGTCAGCCCTAGAGAGGCAGGCCTTTGCTGTGGTCTGGGCCTTGAAGATGCAAAGACCCTACTTCTTTGGGAGTCTCTTCATAGTTCAGACAGACCACAAACCTCTCTAATGGTTAAAACAAATGAAAAGAGAAAACCCTAAATTGTTGAGGTGGTCCATTTCCCTACAGAGTATGGACTTTACAGTGGAACATAGACCTGGGAGTAACCACTCCAGTGCAGATGGACTATCCAGATATTCCCACTTAGACAATGACGACTCATCTGGGCAAGGTTAGCCTTATTGTCCCCTGTTGGGGGGGCAGTTGTGTAGGAAAGTACCCTCTTTTTGGCATAGTACCCCCAATTTCTGCCTGATATCAGTGTGTTTTTGACTGTCACTAGGATCCTGGTAGTCAGGACGCCAGTGTTTATGGTTTATGGCCTGCTTGACAGTGTGTTTCACTGTTTTCTAAATTCAGTGCTCATGCTCTTTCTGTTTCTAAATTTGTCACTACATACTAGGTACTCAGTATTTCACTCCAAATTTGCATACTGCTGCCCCCTTATAAGTCCCTAGTATAGGGTACTTAGGTACCCAGGGAATTGGGGTTCCAGGGGATCCCTATAGGTCTGCAGAATATTTTTTGCCACCCAGAGGGAGCCCGTGCAAAGGCTTCTACAGGACTGCCATTGCAGCCTGTGTGAAAAGGTGCACGCACCCTTTCACTGTCATTTACACTGCACCAACTCACTTATAAGTCACCCCTATAGCAGGCCCTCCAGCGTTAAGGGCAGGGTGCAGAGTACCTGTGTGTGAGGGCACTCCTGCACTGCCCCACGACCTCCAGGACCATTTTCCCGGACTTCGTGAGTGCAGGGACGCCATTTCACTACCTATGTCGAGCTGCATAATGGTAACTCCGAACATTGGCATGTTTGGTATCAACTCTCACCTCTGGTAGGTCTTTGCCCAGGACTTATAAAACATATGTCATAAGGTTTCTGCTTTCAGTTACACTGTACCCAACCCTGGGGGCACCTAGGCCACATCTTAGGAGTGACTTATTTGTAGAAATAAGGTAGTTTAAGACTTTGTAAGTACTTTCAATTCCGAAATCGAATTTGCATGTAACTTTAATTTAAAAGCAGCCAGCAAGACAGGCCTGCCCTTAAAATGACCCTGGGCACCTCAGCAGTGCACCTATGGGGCTTTACCTATGCTGGGATCCCTAAACCTACATGCCGTACCATATACTAGGGACTTATAGGTAGGTTAATACTGCCAATTGTAATTAGCCTCATTTACATATTCATTTTAATCAGAGCACAGGCCCTGGTACTGGTTAGCAGTACCCTGGGCACCATCAGAGTCAGGAAAACACCAGCATAAAGTACAAAATGGGGGCAAAAGATTTAGGGGGCTACTGAAATCAGCTCAGTTTTCTCACACAAGGCCCCCCCAGCCCACATGCACAAGAGACTCATCCCATCTCAGGCGAGGAAGACAGTGAGGAAACTAACTGTCCCTTTTTCAGGGCCTACTCTGCCTTACATCTTCCTGTCATGGTCACCCCCTCTGGGTAGTGCACCCATTGCACCCATCTTAAACTGAAACTTTCCTGTAGGGGGTCTTCCTTCTCAGTATTTGCTAACTTGGGTAGTGAGGTGCCCATCTCCCCTATCCCTAACTTTGCTAGGGCAATACCAAGCTTACCCAAAGAGGTCACCCAACACTTAAGCAACCCCACCATGACACCAGAGTCAGGGGGCCTACTTTGCTTATGGCCCTGAAGTTTACCTCCCAGGCCAAGTGCAGTGCTGCCATGAAGGCCAACGCCCAGCAGAGGCTACTGACAGCTGTCAGAACCCAGGGCCACACCCTAAGCTCCCCACTTGCAGGTGGGTGAGCTGTGTTAAGGGCAACTGTGGGACCCTGGAACCCTTCTTGCTGCTTATCCTAATGAGACTATTGGATTCAGGTGGCATAATCACTTGTATAGGACTGAGTCTGATCCCACACCAGGTGACACCTAATCCGGGTTTTGTTCTGCCTACGTAGCAGTGCCTCATCTCCACTTAAGAGCAGGGATGATTGGGCGACCGGGCGCATTACACAGATGACTCCTCAGAGAAATTGTGGGCACTCAGAACCCATCAGTTTTACTCAGTTACATTAGTCTCACTTATGCAAGGACAATCAGAGGCAGAGTGTAGTTTAATAAGGTTTTATTGAAGCAACTGCATCTTAGATAATAAAGCGTGTATTACAATAACTAGGATGATGAAGCATGACAGGATTAAAATTGTGACAAGAGGAGTAAAATACAAAAATAACGCTACCATATTGTCATTAAGGTTTTTAAGAATAGTTCCTACCTAAACTATGTTAGAGCACAGCATGTTAAGCTCTAATTCTTCCCTTCAGGTTCCCCTAGGAAGACATCATCCTTCATACCTGAGCGAAAGGCCTGTAGTCTACATAAGCAGCTGCAGCGAAGCACTCAGCAATCAGCATACAGTCATGGTCATCTGGCTGGAATCTTCCTCTAACGTACATGGGTCAAAGTAGTGTTTTTATAATAAAACAGCTGATGTTCTAAGAAAGGATTCCCACGTAAGAGGGTGTATGTGTCTGTTAACATTGGAGACAAAGCGTACCTCTTTTGCCGGACACCTATCTTACTACAGCCTTGAGAAAAGCACAGAGTGAAAGAAATGTCTTGTTTAAAAACGTAGTACTGACCTGGGCGAAGAAGAGCTAAATAGAGAAAAATAAAAGAAAACTACAAATGTGGTTCAAAGCCCTATTATGTATAAAAGCTCTTAAAATTCAACCTAAGGTATATATATGTGAATGTCACCAAAGACAAGTTAAAGACACTTGAGCATGTATTAACAGGACAATTTAAAATGTTAAATGTGACATCAAGAAAAAGCAGAATTTCAAAAGTCGGAGTCAATTTGGAAGTTGCCAATTAAATCCGGGATAATTGAAGACAGGAAATCTTCCACTTCACAAGGTGGTAAATTAGGAAGTTCATCGCCAAGGAAAACCAAGGAGCATTCATGTTCCAAAGATGCCTGAGCTCCAGCCAAGGCAGCAGCATTCCGTGACGTGCCCAACAGTGAGTTTAGAGCTGCATGATCCACAAAGGGCAACTCATAAACAGCTTCCTGTAGCAAACGCAGCCTCAATGCACATGTCTGCCCTCAGCGAGAACATCAACAGATCAGCGTCCAATGAAAGCAATCGCTGCATAGAAAAACAAACTTTCAGTGCATATTCAAACTAGCACCAGAGCCTCCGAAACACAGGCTACACACAATGCAAAACAGTTCTGAATGACAGAGACCAGTCACACTCCAATTGCTCCAGGAGTAATGCTCTGAAGTACTGCATCATACGTTAACGATAGAGCTGCTCTGGTCGAAGCGCATTCAGTCCTCCCTTTTGCAGCGGGACAGCCATTGCGCAGAAAAAGTAGCAATAGCAAAATTTCACCTATAATAGCCAAAGTTATCGGAAATCCCCTGAAAATACTGGAGAATATTGAGTGGATGGCTGACAGTATTAAGACAAATATACAGGAGAACGTGTGAACGAAAATAGAACCAACAGCCTCAATGAAAAATGTGATTCCAGTAGCACTGGACGCATTAAATATTCGTCCCACGAGCTCACCAAAGTGTCTTGGAAAGTTAGTATTTAAAAGGGACTGTATCTCTGCTGGTGACCTCACAACCTGAAGCACATAGGTCTCACGTGCAGATGTGAGCACCCCATGTTTTTGAAACAATAAAGCCTTGAGTCTGCTCAACTTGTCAAAATTCACATTTGAAGTAGCGATATGGGGCCAAATCTCAGCTACTTCCCTATGTCGTGTTGGAGGAAAAAGTATGTTCCTGCAGCATGTAAAAATCTTAGAGA
This sequence comes from Pleurodeles waltl, assembly GCF_031143425.1. NCBI lineage: Eukaryota > Metazoa > Chordata > Amphibia > Caudata > Salamandridae > Pleurodeles > Pleurodeles waltl. The sequence goes on along the minus strand of NC_090444.1, from coordinate 1,236,155,058 downwards.
TCGAAACGACATGAACTATTACAGCTCTCACTATTGAGGAGGACATAGCTGCCATTTGAGCGCACCTGGAACACAGGTCTAATCAAGGGGACTGGAACTCCCTTCAGATAACAAGCCAGGTTCACTGCTGAAGTGTTACACGCCCGTGCAAAGACAGTTGTTTACAAACCATCGAACGGCTGACAGAGATCTCCCATTCACTACTGCTAAGAAAAACCTCTTTCATGCCACTAAGATATTTGTAAGAGAAGTGTAGCTCCCACACCTCATGGATGCAACTATCTCCTAGCCTTTCAAATCTGCCCACTGGAATATATTTTAAGCAGGATGTGAATTGAAGTGTTGAAATAGGCAGATTAATGACCCCGTGTAATAACCACTCAGCAGATGGCATTTTGGACACAGTAAAAGGCAACTTTTCTAACTTTTCAATATGTAACATGACATAAGTCGCTTCTTTCTTAGCCATTAGTTGTTGTTGTCACATTAAATTAAATGTAGAAAATATGTCCCTTGCGCTAATGTGTTGCCAGGGAACGTGACCTGCATTCAGTGTTTGTAGTGTCCAACATGACTGCATAATGGACCTTAGCTGATTCTGTCCATGGTGTACAGATGACATGTCTCTTTGTATTATGTCTATTGCAGAAGATGCAATGTTGTTTAAGGTGTATATTTGGTCGGACAGGGTATTAATCCCATTATCTATAACAGCTAATGCCTTCTGTAAATTTGCCTGATCTATTTGCCTTAACTGGGCAGCCGCTTCTTGTTGAGAAAGCTTCCAAATTTCATTATAGACTGCATATAAGAAGCAATTTCTGTGTTGTTTTCTGTGGCCTAACAGGAAATCTTGTAAGTCAGTATTATAAGACAGGAGACTGAGGTGTTCTCTAACAGCATCTAGTGAGCAACTCTTAAACCATTGCTGGCATAGCCTCCCTACACTGTATGTTGTTACTATACCCGCATGTTCAGATGACACATAGCGAGGGTCAGGCCTACTTGTTCTAAAACCCCCGGTGGAGTTTATCAAACGTTTATGACACCCATTGATATCTATTGACCACAATAACCACCGACCAGGACGTGAAAGTGAAGCATTAAATGTGCCATTTTGGACCCATTCATCGAGCTCATCTTCAGTTGCATTTATATATTTTTGCCATTTGTAAAATTTAGCAGGGGCAGGAATACTGGGCACATTCAAATCCTTAATTTTTACTAAGTGTAAACAACTTGTCTGTTGTAAAGTTTCATTTAACCTGTTCTGTGCCTTGGACGAGATGATCTCGTCCAAGGCTACAGTTCCCCTGTGCCTTGGACGAGATCATCTCGTCCATGGCACAGGGGAACTTGGGGGCGCGCTAGCGCGCCCCCCGTGCACCCCCCTTCCCCCCCCAGGCGGGGATGGAAGGGGAAGACCTTCCCCTTCCACCCCCGCCCCCCCCCACGGCAATCCGATGACGTCAGCGCGCGCTCAGCGCGCTGACGTCATCGAGTGTTGCCGGCGCGCTGGAAGCCATTTGCTTCCAGCGCGTCTTCGGAGCAGGAGCTCTAAGGTGAGTCCTCTCCGTTTTTGGGGGGCGGGGGGTTTGAGAAAACAGACATGGGGGGAAAGGAAAGGGTTTTTCCTTTCCCCCTGTGTCTGTTTTCTCAAGATTCCTGCTCCACGATCGCGGGCAGGGCCCGCGATCGTGGAGCAGGAATCTCCACTAGCCACCAGGGATTTTCTGTTTGACTAAATTTGGGGGCGACCCCTTGGGCAAGGGTCGCCCCCCCGGGGGCAATTTTTATTTGGATTTCGCCCCCCCCCTGGGGGCAGATCGGCCGTTTTTTCTGCGGATCTGCTCCCAGGGGGGGGGCGAAAACCACTAGACACCAGGGATGTATTGTTTTATGTTTGTTTTTGGGGGCGACCCCTTGGGCAAGGGTCGCCCCCCCCGGGGGCAATTTTTATTTGTATTTCGCCCCCCCCTGGGGGCAGATCGGCCGTTTTTTCGGCGGATCTGCCCCCAGGGGGGGGCGAAAACCACTAGACACCAGGGATATCGTTTTTTGTGTGTGTTTTTGGGGGCGACCCCTTGGGCAAGGGTCGCCCCCCCCCCGGGGGCAATTTTTATTTGTATTTCGCCCCCCCCTGGGGGCAGATTCGCCGATTTTTCGGCGGATCTGCCCCCAGGGGGGGGCGAAAACCACTAGACACCAGGGATATATTTTTTTATGTTTGTTTTTGGGGGCGACCCCTTGGGCAAGGGTCGCCCCCCCCCCCGGGGCAATTTTTATTTGTATTTCGCCCCCCCCTGGGGGCAGATCGGCCGTTTTTTCGGCGGATCTGCCCCCAGGGGGGGGCGAAAACCACTAGACACCAGGGATATCGTTTTTTGTGTGTGTTTTTGGGGGCGACCCCTTGGGGAAGGGTCGCCCCCTGAAAGGGGGCACAGAGGTGTTGCCCATTTCTGCCCCCCTTGGGGTCCGATTGGCCAATTCTTTTACGCCCATCTACCCCGAGGGGGGCAGGATCCACTTAGGTACCAGGGACAACTTCTAAGTTCTTGGTGGTGGGGTGTTTGTCAACTGGCAAAGTATTTGTATTTGTGATTATAACAATTTATTTCTTCTTTTTCTTCTAGTTCAACGCTTTTGCTTCCTTTGCTGTGGATCTTTGAGGTTTTGGCAGTAGTTGTCCAGTGGTTTGCATAGTTGCATGTTTTAGGTAAGTGAACGCAATTTACTCCAAAGGAGTATTGTTGACATGTTTGTAGGTGGTGTACTAAATGCAGTATTGTGTGTTTGACATTGTCCTTAGATTTGAGCACAGTGGTGTTTGTGTTGTCATATGTCTAAATTGCTTTTTTCTTTTTTCTTTTTAGTGGGATATCATTGGTGATTGCAGAGTAGTTGCTTGGTGAGTAGCTATTTCAGGCAACTGTGTGGTATAGTTTTTTGTAGTACATAACTCTTTGTGATAAAGCTACACTTTGTTCATTACTTATTTTAGTGCTAGTTGTTGTTGGCAATCCATTTGTTGTTAGGATCATGGCTAGCCGCAAAGTGACCGCTCAGCAGGTTGTTCGCATGCTCTTTGAGTCGTCTTCAGACCATGATTACGACACTGACTCTGCATCTGAGGCAGAGGAGGAAGCAGGAGATTCTGGAAGTGAGTTTTCTGTCCAAGAGCATTCTTCTGATGAGGAAGCTACTCTCAGTGCAGATGAAGGGCCTGTGTTAGAGGAGGACATTGATGTGCCAAGAGTGCAGCAGCCTGGGGCTGCAGGGTTTCCCATTGGAAGACCTGACACCTGGATTGCCCCAAACATGGAGCAGCCACAGTTACCTGCATTTACTGGTCTCCCAGGGTGTAGAGTTAATACGGAAAACTTTCTGCCTGTCCAATTCTTTCACTTGTTTATGGACGATGTATTTTTGGAAGAGATTGTGGAGCAGACAAATGTGTATGCAGAGCAATATTTGCGGGACAACGCTGCCAGACTTAAGCCTCAGTCTAGAGCTACTCATTGGGTTCCCACATATCTGGAAGAGATGAAAAGGTTTTTAGGTTTGACTTTTTTGATGGGGTTGATCAGGAAGCCGTCACTGGCTTCTTATTGGTCTACTAGTCCCTTGATGGCAACTGCTATATTTCCTGCAACTATGACACGTAATCGGTATTTGCTTCTTCTTCGTATGCTGCATTTTGTAGACAATGCTTTAGCCTTGCCACGAGATCACCCTGATTGTGACCGCCTTTTTAAGATTAGGCCTGTCCTTGATCATTTTGTGGATCGGTTTTCAGAGGTCTATGTTCCAGGCAAAGAGATAAGTGTGGACGAGTCTTTGGTCCTTTTCAAGGGGCGTTTAGTTTTTAAGCAGTACATCCCTAGTAAGAGGGCACGGTATGGGATTAAATTGTATCTGCTGTCAGAAAGCAGTACAGGATATGTTTATAATTTCCGGGTCTACACTGGTAGGGATTCCAGTATTGACCCTCCTGGTTGTCCGGCCACTTTTGGAGTTAGCGGAAAAATTGTGTGGGAACTTGCTAGACGGCTGTTTAACAAAGGTCACCATTTGTACGTAGATAATTTCTACACTGGAGTGCAGTTGTTCAAGGAGTTGTTTAGGGTGGACACTGTTGCTTGTGGCACAATCCGTTCTAACCGCAAAGGCTATCCAAGGGAGCTTGTCTGTAAAAAACTTGAGAGGGGACAGTGCAGTGCCTTGCGGAATAATGAGCTGTTAGCTATGAAATTTTCAGACAGGAGGGATGTGTACATGCTATCGACCATCCACGATGAGAGTACTTCCCCTGTGGCTGTTTGGGGTCAGGTTGCGGAAGTGCGCAAACCTGCGTGCATTTTGGACTACAATAGGCACATGGGTGGTGTTGATAGAGTAGATCAGAGGTTGGAACCTTACACTGCTCTTCGTAAGTCGTATGTGTGGTATAAAAAGTTGGCCCTACATTTATTTCATTTGGCAACTTTTAATGCCTTTATTGTATACAAGGATTGTTCACCTGAGTCAAGGATGACTTTTGTTAAATTTCAGGAGTCGGTGATAGAAAGCCTTATTGTGGTGGAACCGGCAAGAGTTCCTAGAGTAGAAGTGGTGGAGGATGTGGCTAGATTGAAAGATCGGCACTTTCCAGATCACATTCCTCCCACTCCCAAAAAAGACATGCCCACAAAGAAATGTAGAGTATGTGCCCGGAGATCAATCCGGAGGGAGAGCCGGATGTACTGCCCCGAATGCCCTTCAAAGCCTGGGCTGTGTGTGCCCAGCTGTTTTAGAAGTTACCACACAAGGAAAAACTTTTGGGAAATACCGTGAGCGTAAGCTGTCTGTTTTATATTTTCATATGTTTCACGGTTGGCATCTGTCGTGTATTTAGTTTGAGGTTTTGTGTTTGTAGTTTAGTGCCTATTTTATAATTAGTAGTTTATTTGTTGTTTATAAATTAAAAAAAGTGATTGCGGTGTGCGTGGGGTGGCGCTTGGCTGGCGGTGTGCGTGGGGTGGCGCTTGGCTGGCGGTGTGCGTGGGGTGGCGCTTGGCTGGCGGTGCCAGCCAAACGGCAGTCCACACTCCCATCAGCTGGTGTGATTCTTGTATCAGGCATGTGGGCGTATGTAAGTGATGGGCCCTTGAGTGGCGCGGTCTGTCGATGTGAGTGTTGTAATGTGCTGGGCCCGTGGCTGGCGGTGTGAATGGTCTTGTGCGTGTCATGTATGAAAGGTGTGTGAATGGACTGTAAAGCGGTTGGTGCCTTGTCGCGGCTTTACAGCTCACGAGCTGTGAGTCATTGGTTCACTTTTTTGCCTTTCAGTTATTAGCAGTGCATTTCATTTTTGTGAAATCTCTTGTTAATAAAATTTGATCCACTGAACCATCACTCACCCTCGTGCCAAATCCAACCAGTATGTGTTGTAAAAAATGACAAAACCTGCTCCGCTGTAATCAGGCGTCGCAGCACACCTGTGACACGCTAGGTGCCTCGGGTGGGACCCCGATGATGAAGCATGCCACCAACTTGGTTGGTGGGTGAGGGGTCTTCTTCACATAACCTAAGTGTGTTTCTTTTCACTATTTTAGTGTTTGCCACATCACGGACGTATGTGCACACATCAAAATGATATATTGCAAAAATACCTCTCCCTTCTATCTCTTCAGGTTTTGGGCCTTATTCTGTTGCAGGCACCTGGCCCACCCACACAAGTGAGGTATCATTTTTATCGGGAGACTTGGGGGAATGGTGGGTGGAAGGAAATTTGTGGCTCCTCTCAGATTCCAGAACTTTCTGCCACAGAAATGAGAGGAAAAAGTGTTTTTTTGGCAAAATTTTGAGGTTTGCAAAGGATTCTGGGTAACAAAACCTGGTCCGAGCCCCGCAAGTCACCCCTCCTTGGATTCCCCTAGGTCTCTAGTTTTCAGAAATGCACAGGTTTGGTAGGTTTCCCTAGGTGCCGGCTGAGCTACAGGCCAAAATCCACAGGTAGGCACTGTTTTCTTCAAAAATTTTGGTTGTGTCCACGTTGCGCTTTGGGGCGTTTCCTGTCGCGGGCGCTAGGCCTACCCACGCAAGTGAGGTATCATTTTTATCGGGAGACGTGGGGGAACGCTGGGTGGAAGGAAATTTGTGGCTCCTCTCAGATTCCAGAATTTTCTGCCACAGAAATGTGAGGAACATGTGTTTTTTTAGCCAATTTTTGAGGTTTGCAAAGGATTCTGGGTAACAGAACCAGGTCCAAGCCCCGCCAGTCACCCCTCCTTGGATTCCCCTAGGTCTCTAGTTTTCAGAAATGTACAGGTTTGGTAGGTTTCCCTAGGTGGCGGCTGAGCTAGAGGCCAAAATCTACAGGTAGTCACTTTGCTAAAAACAGCTCTGTTTTCTGTGATATGTCCACGTTGTGTTTTGGGGCATATCCTGTCGCGGGCGCTAGGCCTACCCACGCAAGTGAGGTATCATTTTTATCGGGAGACGTGGGGGAACGCTGGGTGGAAGGAAATTTGTGGCTCCTCTCAGATTCCAGAACTTTCTGCCACAGAAATGTGAGGAACATGTGTTTTTTTAGCCAATTTTTTAGGTTTGCAAAGGATTCTGGGTAACAGAACCAGGTCCGAGCCCCGCCAGTCACCCCTCCTTGGATTCCCCTAGGTCTCTAGTTTTCAGAAATGTACAGGTTTGGTAGGTTTCCCTAGGTGGCGGCTGAGCTAGAGGCCAAAATCTACAGGTAGTCACTTTGCTAAAAACAGCTCTGTTTTCTGTGATATGTCCACGTTGTGTTTTGGGGCATATCTTGTCGCGGGCGCTAGGCCTACCCACGCAAGTGAGGTATCATTTTTATCGGGAGACGTGGGGGAACGCTGGGTGGAAGGAAATTTGTGGCTCCTCTCAGATTCCAGAACTTTCTGCAACAGAAATGTGAGGAACATGTGTTTTTTTAGCCAATTTTTTAGGTTTGCAAAGGATTCTGGGTAACAGAACCAGGTCCGAGCCCCGCCAGTCACCCCACCTTGGATTCCCCATGGTCTCTAGTTTTCAGAAATGTACAGGTTTGGTAGGTTTCCCTAGGTGGCGGCTGAGCTAGAGGCCAAAATCTACAGGTAGTCACTTTGCTAAAAACAGCTCTGTTTTCTGTGATATGTCCACGTTGTGTTTTGGGGCATATCTTGTTGCGGGCGCTAGGCCTACCCACGCAAGTGAGGTATCATTTTTATCGGGAGACGTGGGGGAACGCTGGGTGGAAGGAAATTTGTGGCTCCTCTCAGATTCCAGAACTTTCTGCAACAGAAATGTGAGGAACATGTGTTTTTTTAGCCAATTTTTTAGGTTTGCAAAGGATTATGGGTAACAGAACCAGGTCCGAGCCCCGCCAGTCACCCCACCTTGGATTCCCCATGGTCTCTAGTTTTCAGAAATGTACAGGTTTGGTAGGTTTCCCTAGGTGGCGGCTGAGCTAGAGGCCAAAATCTACAGGTAGTCACTTTGCTAAAAACAGCTCTGTTTTCTGTGATATGTCCACGTTGTGTTTTGGGGCATATCCTGTCGCGGGCGCTAGGCCTACCCACGCAAGTGAGGTATCATTTTTATCGGGAGACGTGGGGGAACGCTGGGTGGAAGGAAATTTGTGGCTCCTCTCAGATTCCAGAACTTTCTGCCACAGAAATGTGAGGAACATGTGTTTTTTTAGCCAATTTTTGAGGTTTGCAAAGGATTCTGGGTAACAGAACCAGGTCCGAGCCCCGCCAGTCACCCCTCCTTGGATTCCCCTAGGTCTCTAGTTTTCAGAAATGTACAGGTTTGGTAGGTTTCCCTAGGTGGCGGCTGAGCTAGAGGCCAAAATCTACAGGTAGTCACTTTGCTAAAAACAGCTCTGTTTTCTGTGATATGTCCACGTTGTGTTTTGGGGCATATCTTGTCGCGGGCGCTAGGCCTACCCACGCAAGTGAGGTATCATTTTTATCGGGAGACGTGGGGGAACGCTGGGTGGAAGGAAATTTGTGGCTCCTCTCAGATTCCAGAACTTTCTGCAACAGAAATGTGAGGAACATGTGTTTTTTTAGCCAATTTTTTAGGTTTGCAAAGGATTCTGGGTAACAGAACCAGGTCCGAGCCCCGCCAGTCACCCCACCTTGGATTCCCCATGGTCTCTAGTTTTCAGAAATGTACAGGTTTGGTAGGTTTCCCTAGGTGGCGGCTGAGCTAGAGGCCAAAATCTACAGGTAGTCACTTTGCTAAAAACAGCTCTGTTTTCTGTGATATGTCCACGTTGTGTTTTGGGGCATATCCTGTCGCGGGCGCTAGGCCTACCCATGCAAGTGAGGTATCATTTTTATCGGGAGACGTGGGGGAACGCTGGGTGGAAGGAAATTTGTGGCTCCTCTCAGATTCCAGAACTTTCTGCCACAGAAATGTGAGGAACATGTGTTTTTTTAGCCAATTTTTGAGGTTTGCAAAGGATTCTGGGTAACAGAACCAGGTCCGAGCCCCGCCAGTCACCCCTCCTTGGATTCCCCTAGGTCTCTAATTTTCAGAAATGTACAGGTTTGGTAGGTTTCCCTAGGTGGCGGCTGAGCTAGAGGCCAAAATCTACAGGTAGTCACTTTGCTAAAAACAGCTCTGTTTTCTGTGATATGTCCACGTTGTGTTTTGGGGCATATCCTGTCGCGGGCGCTAGGCCTACCCACGCAAGTGAGGTATCATTTTTATCGGGAGACGTGGGGGAACGCTGGGTGGAAGGAAATTTGTGGCTCCTCTCAGATTCCAGAACTTTCTGCCACAGAAATGTGAGGAACATGTGTTTTTTTAGCCAATTTTTTAGGTTTGCAAAGGATTCTGGGTAACAGAACCAGGTCCGAGCCCCGCCAGTCACCCCTCCTTGGATTCCCCTAGGTCTCTAGTTTTCAGAAATGTACAGGTTTGGTAGGTTTCCCTAGGTGGCGGCTGAGCTAGAGGCCAAAATCTACAGGTAGTCACTTTGCTAAAAACAGCTCTGTTTTCTGTGATATGTCCACGTTGTGTTTTGGGGCATATCTTGTCGCGGGCGCTAGGCCTACCCACGCAAGTGAGGTATCATTTTTATCGGGAGACGTGGGGGAACGCTGGGTGGAAGGAAATTTGTGGCTCCTCTCAGATTCCAGAACTTTCTGCAACAGAAATGTGAGGAACATGTGTTTTTTTAGCCAATTTTTTAGGTTTGCAAAGGATTCTGGGTAACAGAACCAGGTCCGAGCCCCGCCAGTCACCCCACCTTGGATTCCCCTAGGTCTCTAGTTTTCAGAAATGTACAGGTTTGGTAGGTTTCCCTAGGTGGCGGCTGAGCTAGAGGCCAAAATCTACAGGTAGTCACTTTGCTAAAAACAGCTCTGTTTTCTGTGATATGTCCACGTTGTGTTTTGGGGCATATCCTGTCGCGGGCGCTAGGCCTACCCACGCAAGTGAGGTATCATTTTTATCGGGAGACGTGGGGGAACGCTGGGTGGAAGGAAATTTGTGGCTCCTCTCAGATTCCAGAACTTTCTGCCACAGAAATGTGAGGAACATGTGTTTTTTTAGCCAATTTTTTAGGTTTGCAAAGGATTCTGGGTAACAGAACCAGGTCCGAGCCCCGCCAGTCACCCCTCCTTGGATTCCCCTAGGTCTCTAGTTTTCAGAAATGTACAGGTTTGGTAGGTTTCCCTAGGTGGCGGCTGAGCTAGAGGCCAAAATCTACAGGTAGTCACTTTGCTAAAAACAGCTCTGTTTTCTGTGATATGTCCACGTTGTGTTTTGGGGCATATCCTGTCGCGGGCGCTAGGCCTACCCACACAAGTGAGGTATCGTTTTTATCGGGAGACGTGGGGGAACGCTGGGTGGAAGGAAATTTGTGGCTCCTCTCAGATTCCAGAACTTTCTGCCACAGAAATGTGTGGAACATGTGTTTTTTTAGCTAAATTTTGAGGTTTGCAAAGGATTCTGGGTAACAGAACCTGGTCCGAGCTACACAAGTCACCCCTCCTTGGATTCCCCTAGGTCTCTAGTTTTCAGAAATGCACAGGTTTGGTAGGTTTCCCTAGGTGGCGGCTGAGCTAGAGGCCAAAATCTACAGGTAGTCACTTTGCTAAAAACAGCTCTGTTTTCTGTGATGTGTCCACGTTGTGTTTTGGGGCATATCCTGTCGCGGGCGCTAGGCCTACCCACACAAGTGAGGTACCATTTTTATCGGGAGACTTGGGGGAACATAGATTAGCAAAACAAGTACTATTGCCCCTTGTCTTTCTCTACATTTTTTCCTTCCAAATATAGGAGTGTGTGTAAAAAAGACATCTATTTGAGAAATTCCCTGTAATTCACGTGCTACTATGGTCACCCCGGAATTCAGAGATGTGCAAATAACCACTGCTCCTCAACACCTTATCTTGTGCCCTTTTTGGAAATGCAAAGGTTTTCTTGATAGCAATTTTTTACTCCTTATATTTCAGCAAATGAATTGCTGTATACCCGGTATAGAATGAAAACGCACTGCAGGGTGCAGCTCATTTATTGTCTCTGGGTTCCTCGGGTTCTTGATGAACCTACAAACCCTATATATCCCCGCAACCAGAGGAGTCCAGCAGACGTAACGGTATATTGCTTTCGATAATCTGACATTGCAGGGAAAAGTTACAGAGTAAAACGTAGAGAAAAATTTATGTTTTTTTCACCTCAATTTCAATATTTTTCTTTTTCAGCTGTTATTTTCTGTAGGAAACCCTTGTAGGATCTACACAAATGACCCCTTGCTGAATTCAGAATTTTGTCTACTTTTCAGAAATGTTTAGGTTTCTGGGATCCAGCATTGGTTTCATGACCATTCCTGTCACTGACTGGAAGGAGGCTGAAAGCACAAAAAATTGCACAAATGGGGTATGCCCCAGTAAAATGCCACAATTGTGTTGAAAAATTGGGTTTTCTGATTCAAGTCTGCCTGTTCCTGAAAGCTGGGAAGCTGCTGAGTTTAGCACCACAAACCCTTTGTTGATGCCATTTTCAGGGGAAAAACCACAAGCCTCCTTCTGCAGCCACTTTTTCCAATTTTTTTGAAAAAAACGAAAATGTCACTGTATTTTGGCCAATTTCTTGGCCTCCTTCAGGGGAACCCACAAAGTCTGGGTACCTTTAGAATCCCTAGGATGTTGGAAAAAAAGGACGCAAATTTGGCTTGGTTAGCTTATGTGGACAAAAAGTTATGAGGGCCTAAGCGCGAACTGCCCCGAATAGGCAAAAAAAGGCCTGGCACAGGAGGGGGAAAAGGCCTGGCAGCGAAGGGGTTAAAAATGTAATTTGAACAGGAATCAGGCATGCTCTAAATAAAGCTTCTTTTCCCCTTATTTGCCAATTTTTTGTTCCCCACACACTTTTTAAGGCAATCGACTTCAACCAATATTCATAGCCTTCTCTAGCCAACCGGGAAACCAAGGAATCTAAATAGAGCAATTTTGTGTCTGCCAATAATATGTGTACATTTTCCATAAATGGCAATTTAAAATAATATGCCTCAGCATTTTTAACATTGTGCCCAGAAAAATATGTAATTTTTTCAGAATGTGTTTTAGAATTCCCTTGTGGTGCGGTCGGACAATGTTCCCATTGCGTGTAATTAAAAATAGTTTTCGGGGTACTTGCTCTGTGAATGAAATGGTGTCCATAATAATTATAGCAAAACATGTCACCATAATTTTCTTTGGATTGATAAACATCCTCACTTTCAACTACAGTAAAATACTTCAAGTCAGTCATCATAGAATAAACTGTTTTCACATCCCAGTCATTAGAAGCAACTCCAGGTATTATTACATCGTTCATAGAAAGTTACATATATGGTATTTGAATTACTTCTGTTGGGCCGTATATATCAAATGTGACTTTATCCCAAACAATCCCATCATAAATTGGTATGACGGAAATGTTCACGAAGGATAAGTCTTCACAGAACTTGTGAGAAGTAAAATAGGATTTTAGGACCTCATCCACCAGTTCAACCGATGATCTTTCAGTAAGGTAGTGACCATGTATTAATAGAAAGAAAGTAATAACAAAGCCAATCCAAAGGAGGAAAGCTAATATAGTAAAGGAAAGCCACATACAGTTCCATGGGAAAATAAAGGAATTTGTTTTAAGTCAATTTATCCGCTTACAGTTCAGTGTAGAAGAGGCATATGTGTTTGAAAAGGTGTCATTGATGTTGGCAAAGTATCCAGAAGCAGTTAATGCAAAAACGGGAGCCGTATTTGAAGGAGGAGGCCCGGTAGGAGTCTCCTGCTGCGGTTCACTGTAAATACCGCCATCCGTTTGTGTAGAAGTCGAGTCAAATCAATCGCCAATTTCCGTATTGCTTGTTGTAATAGATGTTAGTGGAATTAATGCAAGATCATTTTCCACCCTCCCCAAGCTGGGAGAGGTGTCAGCGTTGCTGCTTTAAACTTGTAGAGGGACATCTTGACTAGTAGTGAGAGGTATTCGGGTACTACTGTTTGTTCCTTTAGGTCTGCCATGCAGGATCAGCCACATGGTGTAACTTAACATTGTTGATGGAGTCAAATCAGTTTTCTTTAGAACCAGGCAGCAGTAGTAGTATGACAGTTCTGGTACCGTGTATTCCCAGGACTGGACCTATGCACAATAGGAAGGACCAAACTCCTTTTTCACAGCAACTTTTTCACGTACTAGATCCCAAGCATTGGAATCCAGCCAGTAGATGTTATTGGTACATCCTTAATTCCTACGGATGCAGCACTGGCAGAAGCGTTGTCATCACAAAACTGTTATAATTCCTGCAAGACAGTGACACGTTCATTTATGTCAGAAGGTGTTTCTGCTGCCTCCACCCCAGGACCATCAAGATCTGGAGCATTTATTTGAGTTCCAAACAGGCACTCGTATGAAGTACGACCCCCCAGAGACCTCCTAGGTAGATTGTTAAGTGCTCTCTGGACTCCATACAGGTGATTAAACCACCTACCCATAGCTAATACTGTGGCTGTTAAGGATTGCTTTAAATCTCGATTTCGTCACTCCACAACACTTTTTCCCCCGGGATGAAATGGAGATGAGTAATGGAGTTGGACCCCTGACAAAGCCATGGTGTCCCTGAATGCCTTTGAGGTGAAACCAGGGCCCTGGTCCAAGTGGAAAGCCGCAACTGCATATATTCCGATAAAGACTTGCAAATCTTTAATAACAGTCCAAGCGTCAGCCGAGTGTTGTGGCCACACCCATAGAGATCTGGAGCAGGAGTCAACAGCGACTAAGATATATTCGTATGCACTGTCCAGTGTTAGGGGACCGCAATGGTCTAAGTACACACATTGTAACGGTTTGTTTGAAATTATGCGGGGTCTATGCGGTGGGTGTTTGATGGTGGGCCCCTTAATTGGTTGGCAGATATCACAACAAAGGACATACTGCTTGGTCTGTTTATATAGACATGGCCACCCATAATTAGCCTGCAATAATGATATTGTAGCTGCCACACCAGCCTGGGCAAAGGCAACCACCTCATGTGCTGCTTTGATCAACTCTGGTCTTAGGTCTTTATTGGGAATTACTCGAACTCCCACGCCTGGTATTTTTACTTCTGCATCTATGAGGCCTCCCAATCTGTAGGGATATTTAGCAGGAAATGCTTTTCATAAAGGCGTGCCTTCAGCCGTGGCTTTCACAGCAGCCCATATGTCATTGTCTGGTTTCGTTCTAGAACTAGTTACTGTAGCAATTGAAGCCATACCTACTGCTGATTTGGCTGCTTCATCAGTCAGGGTAGTCCCAGCAACGTGTATTCCAACGCGCTTGTGTCCAGGTGTATGTACAATATTGACATTTGGTAGCGCTACTTTCCCTCAGAGGAGTCCGTGTTTGAAGGTGTTTCCTTTGGAATCTCTGATCCCATTCTGGCACCAGTAATGCAGATATTCATTGAGGGACTGGACACAACAGTACAAATCACAGACAATCATCATTAGTTGTGCGGGATCCATATGTTCCAGTGCCTTCACCAGAGCCTTTAGCTCTGCTAGTTGTGCAGTGCAATCCTCTAGGGTTTGCGTGAAGGTATGTTGTGGATAAAACTTATCACCCTCCATGTAGCCACTTACAACAGCGCAAGAAGCAGAGTGTTGATGCTTTGTGCCTACTGCAGGTTGTGCTGAGCCATCGGTGTAAATGACTCTTTGATACTGATCAATAGGCAATGTATTTGCTGGAACTGGGTATTCTAGTTCATATTGCAAAAATTCTTGAGTTTGTAATTTTGGGTCAAAAATATAGTCAACATCAGTGGCTGTCAGAGATGTTGCCAATTGGATCCAAAGTGGATGTAATGCTTTAGCGTTTGAAATGCTGGCTTTGGTATACCCATGAATTGCAGGGATTGGACATACGACAATAATGTGTTTCCTGTGGGCTAGTGGTCTTTCTTTAATGACAGCCATCTGAACAGCAGTCAGAATTTTCTCAGTGGGAGCAAAACGTTGTTCTACTGTTGGACATAGGTGTGATGTATGCAATCGGGACTGTCTCACCTTCATTGAATGTTGTATAGGTAAACCAATGGCACCAACAACTACTCTGATGACCAAATGTTTTTTATTGTCCCTTGTGTGTGAATGTTGTGCTGCAAGCATGTCTGTTTGCAAAGCCTTGACAATGCGTGTGTCTTTGACTGTCCAAAATTTACTGGAAAAGTCTGGACGTATTAAGTCAGATAAGAGTCTTATGCGTGATGCGTTATCTGGAATGTAAGTTCTGCCAAAATTTAGGAAACTCAATAGGGATTTGAGTTTTTTATGGTATTTAGAGGTTGTAACTGCACGCATTTTTCCAAGAATTGTGGCGCTAGGCTCTTTCCTTTACTTGATAGCTCGAATCCAAGAAACAGGCACTAAGGAGGGCTATTTTTGTTTTTTTTAAAGTTGAATTTATAACCAAATTTGGCAAATCCAACAACAATGTGGGCTACTCTACTTAGATGTTGCAGTAATTCATCGTCCGTGAGGTAGATATCATCTACATAGGACAATGCTTCAGGATCAATGTTGTGCAATATTGAAGTCACACGAGCCACAGACAGTCCTGGACTGTTCTTATACCCCTGTGGTAAATGGCAGAAATTTTCTGAGAGTCTAGTGCGTTGAAACGTGTTAGGTCTCTACTCTCTGGAGCTATATTTTGGCAGAAAATAACTTTGGAAATGTCCAGTGTTGTTTTGTATTTTTTGCGCACTATGTTGTTCATAAGTGCTGTGAGAGTTTGGTAGAGCATATGTGCGTGTGTGACTGTTTAAATGTCTGTAATCTAAGACTATTCTGTACGAATGGTCCAGTTTAGCTACAGGGAATAAAGGATTATGCATAGGTGAGACACATGGTTCAATTACGCCCAGGTACTCCAAGTGTGTGAGGATTTCCCTAACAGGTGCTTTTGCATCATGTTTTATTAGACACTGGGGTTGATTTTTAATTGGAATTACATGATAGGGGGAATCCTTATCCCACCCTACATGGTTGTGACATAATGCGGGTGCCTGCACCAATGCCCAATCAATGGCGCAGGATTCTGCGAGCACATCTGGAAGAAGAGGCAAGAAAGAAGGCTTGATAATCTCTTCCGCATATGGGTAAGTACGGACAAATTCAGGTGGCTAATTCCTTTGGGCCAGTAGAATATCATAAATGTTTACAACGCAGTCCCAAAGGATTGTGTTGATTATGTGTTCAATGTCTCCTTCTAACTGTAACGTTACTTTGTACACCTTATCAGGCGTGGAGACACGCATGTCCGCAGTTTCAACTTGTAAGAAGTCATCAGTTGCTTTCACCTCCAGATGCTCTTGAAGATTCCGACTCACTATTTTGACCTCTGCTGCGCTGTCCAACAGAGCTAGTGCCCACGTCTTGGTCTTCAATGGAGCCCTTTTCTTGAGTGGCATGACGAATCGCAACTGCTGCCACTTGCGTCTTATTAAATTTGGTGTTTTTGTTGGGGAAGTTTCTCTTCTTTTTTAACAGAAACTTCTGTAGAGCGTTGTGATTCCTCTCTCGGTTTCACATATTCAGTTCTTTTCTCTGACCGCCTACCTCTCTCACTGCATTTTTCCGGTGAGTCCTGAAAGGAAAGAGATTGGCGTGTATCAGCATATTGATATCTGTCAGGCTTTTTTCTATTATCTATATTTCTCAGATTATGGGGGTTATTACAACCCTGGCAGACGGTGTTAAAGCGGCGGTAAGACCGCCAACAGGCTGGCGGTCTTTTTTTTAGTATTATGACCATGGCGGTTACCGCCATGGTCATCCGCCGCTTCTCCGTTCTGGCCGCCAGGGCGGAGACGACCACTGTCACAATACCGCCGCCGGTATTTTGACCCGGCTTACCGCCGTGGATTTCCAGCGGTAGGAACCGCCATGAAATCCATGGCGGTAAGCACTATCAGTGCCAGGGAATTCCTTCCCTGGCACTGATAGGGGTCTCCTCCACCCCCCACCCCCACCCCGACTCCCTCACCTACACCCCCCACCACCCCTGCCACCCCCCAAAAGGTGGCAGGGTCCCCCTCCCTACCCTGACCCCCGACATTACCTTACACATACACACCCAACACGCACGCAGGCACCACCAACACACATACACGCACACACACCGACATACATGCCAACATCCACACACTGAGTCAGACACGTACACCCACATTCACACATTCATGCACACATCCATACAGACATACCTACAGACATACTCGCACTCATTCTCAAAACACGCAACACCCCCGCAAGCATACACGCACTCACACCCCCCTACATACACAGACGCACACCCCCATGCACCCACACAACACACAACCCCCCCCACCACCCTCCCCTAACGGAGAATCGACTCACCTGTTCCGTTGATCCGCTGGGAGGGGACGGGAGCCATGGGGCCAGCCCCCGCCGACACCACACCGCCAACAGAACACCGCCGCGCAGAATCACAGGACGTGATTAGCTGGGCGGTGTTCTGTTGGTGTGGCGGTGGAGCAACCTCCACTTCCCCGCCGCCCGCAAGTATGGCTGTTGGCGGCTGTCCGTCGGAAAAACGACGAAGGGCAGCCAACGGTCATAATACACCGAGCGGCAAACCGCCACCACTGGCGGTCTTCCGCACGGCGGTCCCTCGGCGGTCTTGTTCAAAGACCGCCGAGGTTGTAATGACCCCCTATATCTATTCTGTGGCGTCTCCATATGCGGAGATTCTCCCCTTTCTTTTTTAGTTGTTTGTTATTTTTTACCCCAGCGTTTTTTAGAACCCTCAGGTGCTTGCTTGGTAGAATCTTTATTAGATTTACCCTGAAACTGTGGTTTTGTGGTATGTCGACCAATACTAGAGTAGGTCTCCACAATAATCTTTGACAGTTCACAGTCTTGATCCTGTGGAGGAACGTCCTGGAGCTGCATGTGCACTGCTAATGCAACTGCTTCCATTTTAAGGTTTCTTAATATAATTGAAGATACCTTGGCAAAATTGACCATAAGTTACATTCCCAAGTACAGGGCCGGGGCAGCCCCGAATGAATCTTGAATTTGTTTGAACACTTCCGGTAGATTGGCAAGTGTCGGTGTACCTTGTGCGGTAGTATAGAGAGTGGCAAATACTGTGCCCCAAGTATTGCACTTATCTACTGTGGGAACCATCTCAAATGGCAATCATATAGTTATATTCTGTGCTTATCTTGAGGTCCCGTATGGGGAAATACTACTTCCAGTGCATTCATTTTTTGATCTAACCAAAAGGGAATCTCTTCTTATCTGGCGGGTACTTTACCCATAATCGAATATACAGTACAGTTGCAGGATTAATGCCTGACGTTACTGCGTGTGGTTGCGCCGGGGCAGCATGTGCTGGATTTGTATTGAATGTGTGCCTTACAATCTGTGCTAACCATCTGTATATTTCTGTAAGCTCAGCATATAAGTGGCAGACTTCAGCTACCGTCAAGGTTGCTGCATCAGGGTGTGGTGTATATATGACCAATAAAGGCCAGGTAGGATCATCATTACTTAAAGGACCTAACCTAACATGTAGAATTGTATGTGATAGGGTGCCGTCAAACCAATTATTATGTTCTTGATAAGATAGAGGTATTTCTAGATATGCACATGCTCTATATTGTGCAGGTATGTTTGCGGGTGTATAGTGGTGAAAAGTATTTGTGTTCACATTAGCTGCTGGAAATGTGACCAAAGAATATAAAATTTCTGTTCTATAGGCTGGATGAGCCTCAACAACAAATGTAACAGGATCCCCCTGGGCCATTAGTCCACGTGCCAATAAATGTGCAGTAAGGGGTGGTCGCATATTGACTGCAATTGCTACACATTACGGGTTCGCCATGATGAATGGTAAATTTTCTTCAAAGATAAGCACACCAAGTGGGGATTATCCTTTTAGAGTTCAAGCTTGAACAACCTACAGCGTTAGTTAGGTATTCCCTACTTAGCTGGGAAGGAAAATCCTCAATACCACGGATATCTCCGCATATAGTACTGAGGTGTCTTTGCATGTAGTGAGACATAGACGCTCAGGAGGACCCAAAAATGAATGAGACTACTGGATTCGGGCAGCAGAATCATGTGTATGGCAGGGGACTGAGTCTGATCCCATGCCAGGTGACACCTGTCAGCTTAATCCGGGTTTTGTTCCGCCTAACTAGCAGTACCTCATCTTTACCCAAGAGCAGGGATGATTGGGCAACCAGGCGCATGGCATAGATGACTTCTCAGGGAAATCGTGGTCACTCATATACCATCTGTTTCTCTCAGTTACATTAGTCTCACATATGCAAGGACAATCAGAGGCAGAGTGTAGTTCATTAAGGGTTTTTTTAAGCAACTGCATCTTAGATAATGAAGCATGCATTCCAATACTTAGGACGATGAAGCATGACATGATTAAAATTGTGACAAGGAGAGTAAAACACAAAAGTAACGCTACCATATTGACACTAAGGTTGTTAAGAAGTGTTCCTACCTAGACTATGTTAGAGCACAGCATGTTAAGCTCTAATTCTGACATCATCCTGCATAACTGAGCAAGAGGCCTGTAGTATACATAAGCAGCTGTAGCTAAGCACTCAACAATCAGCAATCAGCATACAGTCATGGACATCTGGCGGGAATCTCCCTCTAAAGTACATGGGTCAAAGTAGTGTTTTTATAATAACACAGCTGATGTTCCAATAAAGGATCCCCACGTAAGAGTGCGTATGTTTCTGTGAACATTGGAGACAAAGTATATCATTTTTGCCAGCAAACTATCTTACTACAGCCTTGAGAAAAGCACAGAGTGAAAGAAATGTCTTGTTTAAGAACATAGGCCCTCATTACCACCCTGGTGGTCAAAGACCGCCAGGTTTTTTTGGCGATCGTACCACCAACAGGCTGGAGGTACAAATCAGCAAATTTTGACCGGCAGTTTCCTGCCATTGTTGTCCCGGCGGTTTTAATCCACCCTGGGGATTATGACTCCCCTTTCCGCCAGCCTGTCCATGGCGGTAGAGACTGCCATGGAAAGGCTGGTGGGAAGGGGAGTCACGGGGCCCCTGGGGGCCCCTGCACTGCCCATGCACTTCGCATGGGCAGTGCAGGGGCCCCCTGCCACAGCCCCACCCAAAGCACGACAGGTGCAGCTGCACCCGTCGCATAGGCGCAACACCGCAGGCTTCATCAGGAGCTGGCTGCAATGTTACGGCTGACATCCCCGCTGGGCCGACAAGTGGAAACTCTGTTTCCACCTGCAGGCACAGCGAGGATGTTGTAATGCGGCCGGCCGGATTGCGCCTGCATAGGCGGACGCTCGGCGGTTCAACCTTCGCGGGCGGAAGTTGTAATGAGGGCCACAGTGCTGACCTAGGTGTAGAACAGCTAGATAGAGAAAAATAAAACAAGACTGTAAATGTGGCCATTGCTAAAATAATATAACGGAGCAAGGATAAAACATATCTAGGTTAAAGTGCACAGCAGGCCTACTTTGCTAAAATAATTTATCTAGAACTATAGCTAAAATGGCTACACAACACCAAGCAGTGGCATTTTCCGCTAACTGCGAGCTTTGCATGTGTCAAGGCTTGTTGGCAGAATCCAGCGACGCAAACCAGACTGCAATCATCCATCCGGTGTGGGATATCTTCTGCACCAACCAGGAACCCGCATCTGTCTTCTTGGGTACTGACTGTTGTTCTTTACTGGTGTTTTTTCTTTTGCACCTTCATTTGGCTTAGCAGGGGCTCCTGTTCTCCCTGGACTCTTCTGTGCTTCTTGTTCTTGGTCCCCTTCTTCCACAGGTCTTCAGGTCCAGGAATCCATCGTTGGTGTCTTGCAGTCTCATGGTTCTTGCAATATCTTCTTTCTTGTGTTCTTGTGTGTTCCAGGAAAGTTACTGTGATTTACTCCTGCTTCTCTGGTCTCTGGGTTGGGTTCTATTACTTACCTTTGGTGTTTTCTAATACTCCCAGTGCCCCACTACACACTACACTTGTCTAGATGGGAAACCAACATTCGCATTCCACTTTCTTAGTATATGGTTTGTGTTCCCCCAGGCCCATTTCTAACAATTGTGATTTTCACTATTTGCACTGGTTTCTAACAGTTTTACAGCTATTTCTGCATACTAGTGTATATAATTTGAGTATTACTTACCTCCTAAGAGAGTATAGTCTCTATGGTATTTTTGGCATTTGTGTCAACAAAATAAAGTACCCTTTTTTTGTAACATTGAACATTTTCTTTCATTTGTGTGAGTATTGTGTGAATAAAGTTTGGCCTTGGCTGCTCATCCATACTACACTTAGAGAGCCTGGCTTCTAGATACTGCCTACATTTCACTAATAAGGGATAACTGGACCTGGAATAAGGAGTAAGTATGTTAGGTACCAACTACAAACCAAGCCAGTCTTTTACAGCTAGATTATCAAGTTTGGTATCAAACTCAATGATATAATAAATGCAGCAACTTACCACAGTTGAATTTAATAAAACTTTCACCTAGAAAGAGTTTTATGACTCTTTCTAAAAGTTACTATTAACCGCACTGTAGCATCCTTCTCTGATTGGCCTGAGTCTGGCATCCTGGCCTTGCTGCCTTGATGAGGTATAAAGTGGCCTGGGCTGAACACAAAGTAGGTGCCTGGTGGAGGAGATCTGCCTCAGCAGATGGTTTATTAGGATAGGGGGAGAGCAGCCAAACTGGTCTTCAAAGTAGGGAAGGATATTTGGAGCAGCTCAGGACAACCAAGTGCCCTCTTGATTAGATTAGGAGAGGGCAGGAGAGGGTTGGGTTAAGGATTTTTAGCCACAAAAGTGGGTGGGCCCAGCCAGAAATAACCTCCAAAATTATGTTTCTGCCATTTTGGAATTTCAAGGAATGTTGCTCCTTGGCATTGATTTTTGACACACTTCCCCGGAAGTGGTCATCCAAGAGGGTAGTGGCCTACCTGTGATTGTGCAGTTGCCACCCCCCCCCAGCGCTTTCACCCCAGGAGCAAGGATACATTTTTCAGAGCTGCACACACACTTCAGATACCTACTAGGAGCAATGACAGAAGAAGAAGGACTGCCCTGCTGGACCCATTGACCTGCACCTGGACACTGCACTCTGAAGGACTGCACCAGCTGCATACTTGGGCTTCACCATTAAAAGGACTTTGCCTATCTTTAACTGGTTCAAGAAGGAACTCCCTGCTTGCTACAGGTGAAAAATAGCTAGCCAGAGTCCCCTGCACCAAAACCTGAAGGAACTGACCAGATGACCATTGGCTAGAGATCATTTTTGGAATTGAACCAGGTGCATTCTCGGAATTGGAGTCTTAACCCTCAAAGAGCAACTCAGAGCTTCTGAAACCTTGGGTTGAGTTGTGGCCTCCTAAAGGACCTTCTAAGACCTTCTGGAAGAAGATCCAGAAGTTTGGAGAACTTTTGGAAAAAAGCTCCGGAAAGGGGCCAACCCACTGTGGTGAGACAAGCCAGCTTACCCAACCGGGACCCCGCTTGGCTTGCAGGTTTGTCCTGCTAAAAAGCTCTAGATTCCCAGACTTCCAGGATTTCACTGGGGGCTCCTGGAATTGCAACCCAACACCCTTGCATTACAATCAGCTTCCTGTGGAGGGTCAATCACATTCAGAAGGCAAAAGCTCCAAAAAAGTGACAAAGTCCAAACGTAAAAAGTTGACTGGGATTACCGCGCAGCGCACACAAGCAGGGCCCCAGGGATGTTGGATCAAGGTTCAGCTTTGACCCGGACGAAGATTTCTGTCCTGAAAAATAGTCCCCAAAGGTAGAATTTATCACCGAGGACTCCTGCGACGCATATCCAAAGAGGAATCCAGGGAGGTCGATATGGATTGGTGACTTTGTCCCGCTGAAGAAAATCTTCACGAAAAAGTCTAAGGGCCTCAATATGACATTGGTGGTCTTTTCCAAAGACCGCCGTGCTGACGTCCACCAACAGACCACCGCAGAGGTGGCAATCTACCTGCCAGATAATGAAACAGAAACACAAAACCAACAGAAAACAGCCACAACAACAATTCCACCAGACCCAACAAAGGCGAAAAACTGTTGGATCCACCACCCTCCCCACTCCGCCAGCAATACACTACCCTCCAAATATGGCCCATGAATCACCACAGTGGTCAGCCATTGGCAGCGCAGACCGACGCGGTAGAGTTGGGCACCCAATACCAGCATAAGCCAACATTGGCCAGATTAAAAAACACACATCTGACACATATACACACACCGTACACCCCCCTACAGCACTATAAAACACACCCGACATAACCCACAATCCTTTGCAAATGCCAAAATCTAGCTACACGTTGCCAAGCCAAACATTTACAGAACTGCACACACAAACCACAACCACGTCACACATCACACACCATACCTCAACACCTAACATCCCCTGCACAACGTACACACTACACCCACCATGCAATAGGCATGTGCCCACAGAAGAATCCCCATTTCACTGATTAGGAGTTGCGGGTGATGGTGGAGGAAATCATCTGGGTAGAGCCACAGCTGTTTGGTGCACAGGTCCAGCAGATATCCATTGCAAGGAAGATGGAGCCATGGCGGAGGATCGTGGACAGGGTGAACCCCGTGGGACAATATCCACGCACAAGGGATGACATTCGAAAGAGGTGGACCACAGCAGCCAGCAAATGTTCCCAAACCCCTGTCCCCAAGACATGTCGAACAATAGTGTGCCCACCAGTACAGGGGAGTGGGCACACCATTCAGGGGACAGAGGCATAGGGGGCCAGGGACAGTGGGAGGTCAGCTGTGTGCCAGGGGTGGCCAGACCCAGGGAACCAACTGCCCAGGAAGCACTCACACATGTCCTGGGGGCATACCAACAATCCCAGGACAGGATGGGCCAGATGATCACCATCATGCAGGAGTAACAGCGGCTGCAGGGACTACACCACCAGGAGGTCATGCAGCAGTTGCAGGGCTTAAATGTCAACATGGCCTCCATTACAGGGGTGCTGGGTGACATGGTCAACATGGTAGGTGGGTAAACAGAACACACTTCCACTAGCCAGTCCACTTACCAGCCATCAACATCTGCTGAAGCTAGTGGACAGGAGGACCTGCAACACCACTCACAGGCCACCAGCACCCCTCCCCTGCAGAAGGTACACCACAACCATTCCCTGCGACTCACACAGACACCAGAGATTGTTGCCAAGACCAAGAACACCTCCAGGAAATGAGCCCCTTCAGAATGCCCCCCCTTGTTTGCCACTGAGTCACTTTGTTCACTTTGGACTGCCATTGCTCCTTTATCCATGGCCCCATGGATAAAGGACCTGTGCTACAAACCAACTGGGCCACTACACTGAAGTATTTGTCCACCATCACCCCACTCTATTGCACTATCCTTCCCTTTTTGTTACTTAACACTCTTGACACAACTGGTGTATTTGTGCTTCATCAAACAGCAATTTGCAATGTATTGAACTGCATTATGCTGTGCAAATGTCCTGTAATGTATGAATCCACCCAACAAATATGTTTAAGCAGTTTGTAGTCATCACATCAGTACACAGTTGTGACCACACCAACATCTGCAAAAAGGGGAAGCATAAGTGACATTCACTGGAAAACCAAAGGTATTGCTTGGCACAACAAAGCAGGCACACAGCACTTAACCACAATGGAGATTTGAACAGAAGTACAGTCTTACCTGAGTGTCATGGAAGTACTGCTGTATCATATGTGTCCTGTTGTCCACATCCTTCTCCTCCTCCTCCTCCTCCACCTCCTCCTCCTCCTCTTTCTCCTCCTCACTGTGAACAGTGTCCTCTGCTGCCACAGGTGCTTTGTCTCCCCCTCTCCTCCTGCAGGTAGGGCATATGGCCTCTGAGGGCCAAATTGTGCAGCATGCAGCAAGCCACCACTATCTGGCAGACCTTCTTAGGGGCAGAGCATAGGGATCCACCTATTAAATGGAGGCACCGCGACCTGGCTTTCAGTAGACCAAATGTGCGTTCAACAACCCACCTGGTAAAGCCATGTGCCTCATTTTTCCAATTTTCTCCCCCTGTCCTCAGATTCCTCACTGGGGTCAATAGCCAAGACAGGTTTGGGTAGCCGGAGTCTCCTGGATGTAGTGAGGGACACACATTTCTCATGTACAATGGCATGGAGTACAACTTCAGTTGGCATACATTGACATACATTGTGTGAAGGCTCAAACTCACGTATGAGCCACACTCTCTGCCTCTGTAGTCATGCCATTACCTGTGGCTCACTGCTATTTCTCAACACATAGGCATTATGCACAGATCCAGGAAATTTGGCCGTGACGTGGGAGATGTATTGATCAGCAAGGCACACCATCTGAACATTTAGAGAGAGGTAACTCTTCCCATTCCTGTAGACCTGCTCATTTGCCCTGGGAGGGACCAAGTCAATGTGGGTCTTGTCAATGGCCCCAATCACATGCAGTATGTGTCCCATGGCGTAGAATGCAGCCTTCACAGTGGGCAAATCTTCGCTCTGGGGAAATGAGATGTAGCTGCTCATGTGTTTGAGCAAGGCAGCCAAAACCCTTCCAAGCACAATCAAAAACATTGGCTGTGACATTCGTGCAGCCGAGCCCACTGTCACCTGAAAAGAACCATTTGCCAGAAAGTGGAGCACTGACAGTACCTGTACTGCAGGGGATATTGCTATAATGCTATGGGTAGCAGGAATCAGATCTGGCTCCAATTGTTGACACAGCTAAGTAATTGTGGCCCTGTTCAGACAATAGGTAA
The DNA here is from genome assembly GCF_031143425.1 of Pleurodeles waltl. NCBI lineage: Eukaryota > Metazoa > Chordata > Amphibia > Caudata > Salamandridae > Pleurodeles > Pleurodeles waltl. The sequence goes on along the minus strand of NC_090444.1, from coordinate 1,236,129,740 downwards.
ATATGATGTGCTGCTCCTCCAGTGTAGCCAGGTCCACTAGGGGTCTGTACACAATTGCTTGCCTCCTCCTCCGCAGTGGTAGATATCTAAGTAAACCAAACATGAGATGTGTATAGCTACAGGAAGTATGGACACACAATATCACAGTACACAGAACATGTATGTATGTAACAGACTAGAATTCTCTTGGTGTGTACCATTGATCCCTATGCCGCACATTAAATTGTCCAACATAAGTACCAGCATTAGGAAATGACAACCGCCTGTCCTGTATGCAGGGACAGGTGGAAGTGACCTCACTCCGGCGGCGTTTGGCATCATGGCGGAAGGTGGCCTGCACATCTGTGCAACTCGTCATTGACTAACATGGAGCTCAATGGAGCACAAGAGCAATGATGAGCAACGCCGGCAGTGACAGTGTTCACCGCCGCGGACGTGACCGTCATTTTCTCTGAACCACTTCACTTGATCCCTGACTCTCTACTGCTCAACATCTCCACTGCGTGTTGCTGTGTCCTGAGTCTGGAACCTGCGATGGTCCGTGCTACAGTGGAAAGGGCCCCAGCCTTCAGATTGAAGGAGTTGGTGAAGAAGAGTCCGACTCTTGTATGGGCAGTTGAATGGCCCTCCAGACCAACAGGTGAATACATCATGGGTATGTTGGATACAACATGGCTGCATGAAGATGTATGTGTGTGCTGGCAGTGTGTCATTTGGGGGGGTTTGGCTGCATGCAATGTTAATGCAGAGGTACGGATCATGTGTGTGCTTAATGTGGGATCTATGCAGTATGCACGCCATTTCTGTAACAGAATGGAGTGTTGAGTTAATGGTGTCTATTTTTCTGTGTTCCCTATGTGGGTCAGCGCCAATCAGAAGAAAGGGTTGTGGCGTGCCATTGCCAAGAACGTGAGGACCCACGGGGTCCATAGCCGACGGAGCACCCACTGCAGGAAACGATGGGAGGACCTCAGAAGCTGGGCCCTGAAGACCGTGGAGGCCCAGCTGGGAATGGCCTCCCAATGAGGGAGGGGTGCCCCACGGACCCTGACCCCCCTAATGGCCTGCATACTGGCAGTTGCCAATCCTGAGTTGGATGGGCGCTTGAGGGCAGCACAGCAGCCACAAGGTGGTAAGTACAGACTGTGTGGTATTTATTGTTGTTGCCTGCCATGGGGTTTGCGTGCAAGGTTCTAATCAGTGGATGCCCCAAAATGCCGGTTTTAACTATTCTTGTGGCGTCCTGCTTAGTACTGTACGGTGGTATGCCTATTTGGTATTGGTAAGTAGCTAGCATACAATGGCAGACATGGCTTAGTGAGTCCCAGTAGGTGTGCAGATGGTAGTGTTTGGCTCCTTTTTTGCTGTTGTTCCTAGGTGATGGTTTGTCATTGTGGTTCATACTGCACAGTGTTAGTCCCAGTGAGTGATTGTGATGTGTATGCCATATGTGCTGTTGTTGCTGTGATTGACCCTGTGCTCCCTTTCTTTCTCCTCACAATTCTCTACTTCTCTCATCTTGTCCTATGTGCATTAGCATCATCTGATGAAGGAGCAGGGGCAACAGTGAGTGGGGGAGCTGCAGCCCACGGGACCCAGGAGGCGGAATCCACTGATGCCTAGGGGACCAGTGGGTTGGAGGGTGAGGGGAGCACCACAGGGGAGACCAGAGCAATGACTACAGATTCTGATTCATCCTCCGATGGAAGCTCCCTGGTGGTGATGGAGCCCTCTGGGATCACTCCAGCTATTACATCTTCTGCTACCTCGTACCAGCACTACCCTCCCAGGAGCCCCCCACCAGTTGCCTGTGCTCACTCACCCAGGAGGGTAGGCTTCTCTTTTGCCCCAGGTACCTCATGTCATGTCCCAGTCAACCCTGCTGCCCTCACTGAGGAGGCTATTGGCTTCCTGAGATCCATCTCTGTAGGGCAGTCAACCATAGTGAATGCCATCCAAGGGCTGGTATCCCAGATGCAGCAATGAAATGCCTACCTAGAGGGTATTCACGGTGGCTTGGTTGCCCTACAGAGATCATTTTAGGTTCTGGCCTCCTCTTTGATGGCAGGCAGTGTCTCTGGTTCTTCCATCCCCCTTTCAACTTCCTGTTCCCAGTCCCAAAGCCCTCTCCCCCAACCCATCCCACACTCACAATCAGACAAGCATGCACCCAAGACAACAGACAGGACTCTCACAGACAGGCAAAGGAACCACACTTCACTCCACAGGCACATACACAGCCAACACACAGACGCACATACTACAACAGCCACTGCCTCCCCTGTCTCCCCCTCCCCTCCTCCCTCACAGTCACATGAACACACACACCTGCATGCACTACATCATCAGTCCCAGATCCTGTTAGCTGTACAGCCTTGCCCGCAGTCATAATAACAGCAGACAAGCAGACTAGCCCCCCTTTCACCACATGCGCAGTCACCACCACCAACATCACAACCTCATGCAGCACATCTACCTCACTAGCAGACACCACAACATACATACACACGTCCTGTTTGTACTCTCCCACCATGTCTGCCTACCCTCTCCAAAAACACATAAACACTCCCACTCAGACACTCAACAGCCATCCACCTCACATGCGCACACTGTCCATGCACCATCAATTAAGTGCAGCCCACCTACTCCTCCTACAACCACTCTGTCTACCTCCACTCCCAAACCTCCTCCCACAACCCACCCCATTGGACCTAAGAAACCTTTCCTTTCCAGCCTTAACCTCTTACCTCCTCCCCCTGTCCTGCCTGTAAGAGGAAGATCCCTCACCCCCAGCACACTACCTCCAGCTCCCTGTCCACTCCTGTTCCTCCCCCTAAAGCTACACCTGCAACTAAGGGGCACAAGAGTGGCACTCCACCCCCTGCCCCAAGCAACCACCTCCACCCCTAAACAACGGAGCAAGGACTCGCCCCCTCTGAAACCCAAGACCAAGGACCCCCCTCCCAAGAACCCCCCACACCCCCTACCCCCAGAGGTGCCTGCCTATCATCACCATGATGCCCCTGCCCACTGAAGTGACTTGGGCTTCCAGGAGTCAAGTTGGCCCTTGGACGTTGCCCTGTGGCTTTTCAATGACTTTGGACTGGCCATTGGCCCTTTCTGTGTATGTATATATATATATATTTCAATTGAGGTCACTGTTCCAACCTAAGTACAGTGTTTGGAGCTAAGGTATATGTCCTGGCTTTCTTTGCTCCTGGGTTATGTTGTTGTTGAATAACTCTGCAGATAGTTTTCTGTGTGTGGTATGTGTGTTTGGTGCGTGTTGTGCATGTGGGTGTGTCACTCTCCCCTCCCTCCCTTGCATGCTAGGCAGCTGTACTCACTGTCGTCTTCACCGGCGTTGCTCGTCCTGGACTGCCATGGTGTGGTACAGCATCAGCAGGACTTCCAGTTCGGGTTCTGTGGAGGCTGCGGACTCCCCTGTGTCCCTGGAGGTGAGTGTCTCCCTTTATATGATGTGTTTCTGCCAGGCTTTTGGTGGCGGTGGTGCCTCCCCAGAAATCCTGGGGGTCTGCTATGTCATGATATTTGGGCAGGGTGTTGTCTTTTGCCAGCCTGAACATGGCAACCGCCGTGGTTAGTGGATGGACTCCACTTGTGGGTCAGGTGGTACATTGACTGTCTATGGGAGGGATCACCACCATAGTCATAATTTGGAGGTCTTCACCGCCAGCCTGGCGTCGGAACTACTGCCATCGCCGGTGTGGCGGTCAGCTGACTGCCAATGTCACAATGAGGGTCTATGTCCGAAGGTGAACTTTTGACTGACGCTTCATGCTTGCTCTAGCCAAGATGAGTAGGGCTCCATCGCGGTGGGCCTCAAACTTTGACTTTGCCCCGGGTCTAGAGCGACCAGATTACCTAATTGATGCTTTTAGTTCCTATGCACTAGAAAACATGAATTCTTCAAAAAATCAAATCTCCAGTTCCCCTTATCTGAATTTAATTGTTTTGGTGTGATTTTAAAGATAAAAAATATACTCTATTTTTATAAATTGTTGGAGTTTTATTGTGTTTTTTGTTTTACTTATTTACTGTTTTGAGATTTTGAAAAGCTTTACTCACTTGTCTCCTAAATTAAGCCATGTCGCTCATTGTCAAGCTACCAAGGGTTGAGTGGGGATACATTTATTGAGACCTGACTGGACATAGTGGGGGTTAGTGGCCTATTGTTAAGTGTAGGTACTCATCTGCCCTTACCAATAATCCACTTTCCAACCATATTTTAATGTAAACTTCCGAAAAGGCATTTCAATATCCTTTTACAAAGTAAAATTAAATAACTAAATCAAAATTAAGTAACTCATGTGGTAGCTTTTGTGTATTTGTTTTATTTTGTTCATATAATCTATGTCCTGGGGGCCGCCACCTCCTCAGGTCTTTATTGTAATATGGTGTGGGGGGTGTCTGGCCTCCCCGTGTCCCAGGGATCACCACCCCCCAGGTCAAATGTTTAAGAAAAATAAAGGGGGTCACTCTGAGACCCCCGAACCATCAAGTGGGGCTAAGTTACTATTGGTGGGGGGCGCGCTGCCCCCCTTGTGGAGCCACAGATGGCCGTGGGGACCACCACCCCCCAGGGCCACGTCCTGCTATGTCTCATGGGTGCCCACCCCCAGGACATAGCTATTTGCTGTGGCTTGGCTGTAGTGCTGCAGCTGCTGACAAGCCACAGCAAACACTTCAGGATTTCACAATGAGACCTTTCAAGCAGGTCTGGCTGTCAAAATCCGAACTTCCAGCTCTTCCCCCTGCATGCGTGTCTCCTGCACGCGCAATACTCATGCCCTAAGGTAACTATAACTCATGCCTTCACCACGCACAGCTAATTACTCCACATATTATGTCTTGGATGAGATCTTGTATGGCAGCTTTGATATCACTGCAATGTTTGCAATAACATTATTGATAAGAAAACTGTGCAAGGCAAGGGAACAAGTTATAGTTACCTTAGGGCATGAGCTATAGTTACTTGAAAGAACTATAACTATTACAGCTGAATTTCTATGGGTTTTGTACAAGTAAATACAGAACCTAACTATAACGTCCCTGTAACCTTAGTTTTTTCAGTGAATATCTCCGCCTGGAGTAAAATGAGGCACCCCAGAAGCAGTGCTAATATTCCTTATTTGTTGTGGCAGTGGAAAAAACAGATAACGTGTTTCAGCTTCAACGGCCTTGATAACATGACCAGTAGCATCACAGCAACGTTATGATCATTCCAACGTCATGAAAACCAAAAGAAAATAAAGAAAGACTTTACTATCGATATCTGATTCATAAACTCAAACTGTTATATAGTGCAAAAAGTTCAAAATTAGATACAGTGTAAAAGAAATATCTGTGATGAAATTTCAAACCATATTCCACAGGAACAAACATTATTTTCTTCATAATTGTCATAATGAATTCCACAACATATACAAGCTTATTGTAGCAGAATGCAACTGTTAACACAGGCAAAGTGTTTCATGTCACTGTTTCTTCAAGATAATTAGTAATCACATTCAATTTAAAATCCATAATTAAAGCTTTAGTAGCATACATAGAAAGTAACAAATGACATTAATAGCAGCACTTAATGCCTACATTCCCAAAATCAATATTTCAGTATTTGATACCCTCCATGTGAATACATTAATTCTCAATATCATATCAAATAGTAAATTATTGCCATGATATCATCCTCTAATCCTGTGGAACTGTTTGTTTTGACATTTTAGGAAGTGATAAAGAAGTCTGTTCTTCAAAAGACAATCCACCTTCAATTGAGCTGGCTTCTTTGGTTCCCATATCAATTACAATATAAACAGTACTTTCTGTTATGCTTTCTATTTGACTGGAAGAGAAACTAAATGACTTCTCTCATGTTGGAACATTAGATTACACACAAATATTATACTGTCACTTAATATGGGCAGTTCCCAGAAAGTGTCAGTGGATAGGTCCCTATAACACTGGCTAAAGTTTAAGTCTATGGGCATTCAAAAGGAAAAGAACACATTTCTGTTTTTGAAATGCATTACCATTCAATCACATGGAATAAATTATCCCCACAAGATGACCCATCATACTCTTCCAATAAAGAAAATGTTTTCTCTTTAAAAAAAAATGCCTAATCAAGTTAAAGATCATGTTTTATATCGATTATACATTTTACCGTTTCTCCTTGATTTTCTTCAGTCAGAAAGCAAACCTGCAAATTGTGGAGAAAAGGATAGTTAATCTTTTAACTAATCCAAGTGGTAATTGATTTGCAGTGTTCTTTTTTGGAGCCAAAAATTTAGATGCGCATGCCTTGGCATTTATGTTTTCAGAATACTAATGGGGTTGGAGATCTGAGGTTTGGGATATGAAGCAGAAGCAGTGGGGGAATACATTTACAGAAGGTAATGTTATTCAAATACTTGTTTCAGGGTATGATATGGGGTATTAGTGAATAGATCTACTGATGTACTGTTTTGAAGGTGTGTGAGTTCATTGTGTATTTGGTTCAGAAAAGGCTAGGAAATATGAGGAGTTTTCCTGTTGGTTGTGTTGTGGGGGATGATGAATAGAATGTTTATGACAGCATGATCAGAACGGGGAGACCAGATTGTAGGAAGAGCATGGAATAGTGAGTTAGATATTTCTTATGAAATCTATAGGTTTTTTCAGGATTTAAGCATAGAGGTGTAGTTTCCCTTAAAAAAGATATAGGACAAACCCAATAGCCCACTTGTTCAACCAAGGTACCAAATAAAAATACAGCGGTTAAGAACCCGGGGCAAAATGAGGGAAGGGAAAAGACTTCGGAGGCACTAGTTTCAAATGGCTTTGACAGCAGCTTAGATTGTCTCATAACTACTGTTTGGATAAATTTGAGAAAGAGAAACAGAGAAGAAAAAATGAGAGAGAGAGAGAAAGAAAGGAACAGTATGAGACTTTTCAAACTCACAATCACTAAATGTATGACACCAATAGTGTATTATAACTCACCTCTTGCTAAGGAGAACATACTGTGATTAGCCCCAGTCCTACAAGGAATCAGGCCTGGAGCCAAATGACAGGAGAGGTTCTAGGACCACTGAAATGGAACAAGGCAGAGTTCCAGTTGAGCAGAATGTTTGCAGAGGTTACCGCAGGAGCTAATTCAAATGCCCTGGAGGTACTGCTGAAAAGGAAGAACAAAAGCACACTACTGGGTAAGGAGCTGGTGGACTTGGCCCTCTTTGCAGGGCCATTCCCAAATCTTTGCCATCACCCTCTTGTTTTCTGAACCCTTTTTGTTGGCTTTTAGGATTCTGTGCACTTTACCACTGCTAACCAGTGATAAAGTGCTTGTGTTCTGTCCTTAGAACATTGTGAAATTGGCTAACCCCCAAGTGGCATGTACATTTTGCTTGTAAGTTCCTAGTAAAGTTGTACTACATGTACCCAGAGCCTGGGAATTAAATGCTACAAGTGGGCTGTTTCACTGATTGGGCCACCAACTTTTGCCAGGCATAAACATTCCTGTTTGAATAAGTCACCCCTAGCGTAGACAATAAACAGCCCATAGGGCAGGGTGCATTGTATATAAAACATTGGACATGTACTTTTAAGCTTTACATGTCTTGGTAGTGAAACACTCACTACTGTGAGGACTTACTCTCCCATAGGTTAACATTAGCTTAAGTTATCACATTTAATACATCATAAATTGATTAGGAACATGTAGGAAAGTTATGTTTGGTGTCTGAGGAATTGTAATTTAAAACCCTCTTTAATGGTAAAGTCGGATTTTAAATCATAACTATGAAAATGCCAATTTAAGAACGTTGACATTTTCTTCTCCAAACCATATGGTGCCTGCATTTTGTTCCTGGTTCACATGACTAAGGCCATCACTACGAGTTTGGCAGTCCGAGGAACGCCATGGTAGAGGTAGCGTTTGAACCGCCGCTGGCCCGGCTGAGAACGCCATATTATGACGGTCTTCTGAACCGAACACAGCCAATTCCCCGCCAGTACCTCCAGTGCAGGTGGACCACCTTGGATGGCGGTAGGCATCTCCAGCTCGGCGGAGACCATGCTTCCGCCGAGCATATTACGAGGTAGCACACCACCAGGGTTTACTCCGAGGTCGCACCACCACCAAATCCCTGGCGAAAACAAACCACATAAAAGGGGACACTCACCTTCAAGAATACAGACACGTCCTGAGCCGCCATGGAACCAGAACTCGAAGTTTTCCCAATGTTCCTGCTCGTACTGCGTCTCCAGAACCAGTGACGATGAAGAGGACAACAACCGTGAGTCACACACCTAGCACTCAATGGAGAGAAAGCCATTGGAACACATGCACACACAACCCACAAATCTTGGAACGGATACGGCTGATACACACATGCAAACAAACACCCATACCAACACAGACATGCACACACAAAACACATACACGCACATGTGCCATACACACATCAAGCATAACACACACGTATGAGACACACACCATCCTTCACACACACATCACCACCACACACCGACAGCCATATACACAACACCAGAGTCAACACCAACACATCCGCAGCTACACAAACGCATTGCCACAACATAGCACTGCACACCTACACATGAAAACACATACCCACAGCAACACTCATAGACAACTCACAACCAGTCAACAGAGGCACACACCCACACAATGTACTAAATAACACACCATGCCCACACAGCATACAACGCAGATGACAAAGCCATACCTACATACACATATGCACACACAACAACCGCACAATGACAAACAACAGCACCACACATCACACCACGCAGAATGCACAAGTAAGCTTTACGCATGCATGGGACCACACAATCATAACACTCACACAAAACCCATCACTAACATCAGGACCAATGGGAGGGCCACACACACACACATGCATACCAGGCAACACAGTTAGCACAACCAACACACACAACTCACACAACCATCACAAACATCAAACAAACATGTAGAAAGAAAGGCAGGACAAGCATGTCTTCATCACCACCACCAGTATGTTGGGCATGATCTATTAAATATGAACATAAACAAAAAGAACAACTATATACAAGGAAAAGGCCAGTGGCCAGTCCATGTCCGTTTGTGCCCATAGCACATTTCGGAGCTTACATCTGCACCAACTTGACTCCTGACTCCAAAATATACCTCTACATGGCAGGGGACTCAAGGGCAGGCACCTCAGGGGTGAGGGTGTGGTGGTGGAGGGGGGTTTGGGCTTGGGGGGTCCTTAGGATTGGGGGGCTTGTGTTTGGATTTGGATGTTTTTTTTTTTAGCCTTAGCTTTGGGAGGGGGGACTCTGGATTTGGGATTTGGGTAAGGTAGGGTAGATTTCTTTGCAGAAAGAGGCGCTTGGGATACATCAATGGGGCATGGGAGGAGGCAGAGGTGGAATGGCAGGACTTTGGCAGGGACACAGGGTACTTCAGGGTAGGAGAGATGCAGGGGACTGGTAAACTAAAAATGGAAACATTTTTTACGGACACAGGGGTGGTCATGGGAAAAGTGTTTGGGAGTGGAAGGAGTGGAAGTGGTTGTCAGATGTGCCCATGTGTGTGTCTTGGGTGCAGGTGCGTGAATGGTATGCATGTGTGCAGGTGTCTGTTGGGTGGGTGAGTGCGGGCATTTTGGTGTCTTGGGAGGGGGGATACAAGGAATTGCCATGATGGACGGGTGAATGTGTGTTGAGGTGATGGCTGCAAGTGTGCTGGATGTGGTGCATGTGGGGGTGTCAGTGGTTGTGGTGAATGCCGATATGGTGATTGGGGTCGATGTCTGTGGGTCCGCTATTGTGGTAACTGTGGGTATGATGGGAGTAGTGACTGGATTAGTGAGTGTTGATGAAGTGCCAGCAGGTCTGGGTGGTGTAGTGACTGTGACGGAGGGGGTGGTGGGGGAGTCCGTGCCAGGAGTGGATGTTGTTGTGTCTGCAGGTGTGTGTTGTCTGTGTGCATGCCGGTGGTGGGTCTTGTGGTGCTTGTGTTTGTCATGTGCGACCGTGTCTGTTGGAGTGGATGCTTGCATGTGTGAAGGTGTGCTCTGGATGGGTGTGGGGAGAGGGTTTGGGATTGGGAAGAGGAAGGTGGAGGTGCGACGATAGACAAAGGGACACTGGCTGCCATCAGGAGGAGGCGAGAGCTGCAATAATCTTTGCAGGTCTTACAGGGCACCGTGAATGCCTTCCAGGAACGCATTGCTCTGTTGCACTTGAGCTGCCAGTCCCTGGATGGCATTCACAATGGTGGTCTGACCCACAGAGATCGACCTCAGGAGGTCAATAGCCCCCTCACTGAGGGCAGCAGGGCAGAAGTGCCTGCTGTAAAGTAGACACCCACCCTCTTGGGTGAGCAGGTGGTGTCAACTGGGTGAAGAGCTACAGGGAGGGGGATACTAGTAAGGGAGTTGGCAAACAAAGATGATGCTGAGGTGGCCCCAGATTGGTCCCCCACCACCAGGGGGTGTCCACTCGAGGAGGATTCCGAGGATGATGTTGATGATCCGGTCTCCCTCGTGGCACTCCCCTTGCCCTCCATCCCACTGAGTCCCTTAGTCTTGCTAGATTCAGCCTTATGGGTCCTGTGGACTGCCACTTCCCCACTCGTCAGTGCCCCTTCTCCTTCACCAGATGATGTTGATGCACACAAAGGGAGAAAAAGACGGGGGAGAGAGAAAGATAGGTAGGGGAAGGATCAAAACCTAACTCGCATTAACACATATCTACATGTAAATATCACACATTACATCACATGTCAGGGCAGGCCATTGCAATTGCACTCCAAGTCTGCCAATACCTATTTCAATCTGTAAAGCTGTTATGGACATGACACATCAGGTGTGCATACAATAGGAATATGGACATGAAGAGGCTGTGACACTGCATCAAGCCAGGATTTTGGCAGGGGGCTATATAAATTTCCCATGGATTCACAGAGTAGTCACTTCAGTGACCTCCCTGGGCACTTACCACATCTAGTAACATCCCATTGTTGTAAGGCTAAGACCACACACTGACATCTACAAGAGATGCAGTTACTATACCATCTGCCCTCATGTTAGATCATTTAGCAGTACCCCCTTGTTGTGTTCCTACACATCCTTAACCTCTTGGTGCAGTGGACGAGCTGGGCTCGCCCTCGGACATGGTTGCCGTGTGGGCAGGACAAGCCCAGCTCGTCCTGCACCCGGCCTACGGGGGGAGCAGTAGCGCTCCCCCTGTGGGACTCCCATCCACACCCCTCCATCAGGGATGGAATGGGAATCGCTTCCCCTTCCACCCCTGATCCCCCCCAGTGATGTCAGATGACATCAGCACGCGATCGCGTGCTGACCTCATCAGAGGTCACATACGGAAGAGAAATGCTCAGCATTTCTCTTCTGCTCCCGAGGAGGGGGCAGGCAAAGGCATGAAAGGAAAGGAAAGACCTTTCCTTTCATGTTTCTGCAAGCATTTCTGCTGCCCGATCGCGATGCCCACTAGACACCAGGGATTTTTTTTTTTATACCTACACATAAGGAGAGCGGCCCCTTTGACAAGGGGCGCTCCCCCGTGGGGCCAAAATGTTTTTGGGCATTTTCTGCCCCCCTGGGGACAGATCAGCCTGTTATAATTATGCCGATCTGCCCCCAGGGGGGCAGAAACCTCTATACACCAGGAATATATATATATATTTTTTATTTACTTTATGTTTTTATGTATGGGGAGCGACCCCTTCAGCAAGGGTCACTCCCCTGGGAGGCAAGTTGTATTTAGGCCATTTCTGCCCCCCCCTTGGTGGCAGATCAGCCTATTTTTATTAGGCCAATCTACCCCCCTTGGGGACAGAAACCAGTAGACACCAGGCAATGTTTTTTTTTGTATACTTGCACATGAGGGGAGCGGCCCTCTGGGCAAGGGCCACTGCCCAGGAGGGCAAAATATTTTTAGGCCTTTTCTGCCCCACCAGAGGCAGATCCGCCGATTATAATTAGGCCGATCTGCCTCCAGTGGGGGGGGGGGGCAGAAACCCCTAGACACCAGGGATATATTTTTGTTTATGTTTACTTTTGTTTTTTATATATGGGGAGCGACCCCTTAGGCAAGGGTCGTCCCCCCTGCGGGGCAAATTGTATTTAGACCATTTCTGCCCACGGGCCTATTTTTGTTAGGCCAATAGACACCAAGGATTTTGATTTTTTTACGTCAATTTCACGCAAGGGGAGCTACCCCCGGGGCAAGGGTGTTTCCCCTGAGGGACAATTTTATTTTAGGCAATTTCTGGACTAAAAAAACTGGCACCAGGGATTTTATTTTGTGGCAGTTTACGCAAAGGGAGGGACCTCTTAGGCAAGGGTCGCTCCCCTGGGGGGGGGGGATTTATTTTAGGCCATTTCTGCTCCCCTGGAGCGCAGATCAGCCTATTTCTATTAGGCCAATTTGCCCCTGAGGGGGACAGAAACCACTTAGGCACGAAGGATTGGTGTGTGTGTATGTGTGTGTTTTTTTAGGGGGGACAGCCTCTTGGGCAAGGGTCGCTCCCCATGGGGGCACACTACTTTTGGCCATATCGCAGATCGGCCTATTTTTGGAAGGCCCATCTGCCCCCAAGGGGGGCAGAAAGCCCACCAAAGACCAGGGAAGATTTATTTTTCAAAATAAGATGGTGGGGGTATGGCCATACTCCCACCCAAAATAAATGGGGCAAAGTTCTTCTGCCCATCAGTGGGCAGATGGGCCAATTACCCCGATCCACACTGGGGGGGGGGCAGAAAGTCTACTAGATGCCAGGGACTTAAAAAAAAAATTGTGTGGTGGTGGCTACCAACCAGTATGGGCATTGTTATGCCCCCATCCCAACCGAAGAGGGTAACAGTCTTTCAGCTCTCCCCTCGCACACTAAAACATCTTATTGCATGGCAAGTAAGAGAACGTTTGATTATTTTGGGTTTTGGTTTTACATTTGGCCCATGAGAGCTTGGCTAACTCTCAAAATTGTCCCTCTTGGAATGGTGAGGGCTGCACTTTTTGGACTTTGGGACGCTGCCATGTAGAAAAATCCACAAGACCTAGACACATCTGAAAAAAAAACATCTGGATGAGTCCAGGATGGTGTGCTTCACATGCACCCCGCACCATTTTCTTACCCACAATGCCCTGCAAACCTCCAACATTGCTAGAAATCACACATTTTCCCCACATTTTTGTGATAGAACCTTCCAGAATCTGCAGGAGTCCACAAAATTCCTACCACCCACCATTGTCTCATTTACACCAATAAAAATTCTGCTGCACTTGTCAGCCTAATTTTTTTTTTTCAAACTGCCCTTTGTGACCCGCTTTGATTCCCCCTGAATTTTGAGATGTTTTTGGCTCTTCCCTCTCACAGGCACTTGGACCACCTACACAAGTGAGGTATCATTTTTACTGCGAGACTGAGGGGAACATTGGGTGGTAGGAAATTTGTCCTGGTGTGGTGATCCCACACAAAAATATAGGATTTTTTTTTATTTTTTAGCTAAATTTGAGGTTTGCTAAGGATTCTGTGAAAGAAAACATTGAGGGATCCACGCAAGTCACACCTCCCTGAATCCACTCGGGTGTCTAGTTATCAGAAATGTTTGGGTTTGGTAGGTTTCCCTATATGACTGCTGAGCACAGCATCAAAAAAGCAGGTCCCCCCAGCAAAAACAGGTAGTTTAGTATTTGATAATTTTGATGTGTCCACATAGTGTTTTGGGGCATTTCCGTTTGCGGGCCCTAGGCCTACTCACACAAGTCAGGTACCATTTTTATCAGGAGACTTGGGGGAATGCTGGGTGGAAGGAAACCTGTGGCTCCTCTCAGATTCCAGAACTTTATGTCACCGAATTGCGAGGAAAAGTTTTTTTGGGGGCCAAATTTTGAGGCTTGCAAAGGATTCTGTGTAACAGAACCTGGTGAGAGCCTCACAAGTCACCCCATTTGGATTCCGCTAGGTGTCTAGTTTTCAAAAATGTGCAGTTTTGGTAGGTTTACCTATGTGCCGGCTGAGCTAGAGGCCAAAATCCACAGCTTGGCACTTTGCAGAAAACAGCTCTGTTTTCTTTTGGAAAATGTGATGTGTCCACGTTGTGTTTTGGGGCATTTCCTGTCACAGGAGCTAAGCCTACCCACACAAGTGAGGTACCATTTTTATCATTATCAGGAGACTTGGCGGAACCCTGGGTGGAAGGAAATTTGTGGTTCCTCTCAGATTCCAGAACTTTCCGTTACCAAAATGTGAGGAAAAAGTATGTTTTTGGTCACATTTCGAGGTTTGCAAAGGATTCTAGGTAACAGAACCTGGTGAGTGCCCCACAAGTAACCCCACCTTGGATTCCCCTAGGTGTCTAATTTGTAAAAATTTACAGGTTTGGTCGGTTTCCATAGGTGCCGCCTGAGCTAGAGGCCAAAATCCACAGCTAGGCACTTTGCAAAAAACAGGTCTGTTTTCTTTGGGAAAATTGGATGTTCAAGTTGCGTTTTGGGGAATTTCCTATCACGGGCGCTAGGCCTACGCACACAAGTTAGGTACCATTTTTATCGGGAGACTGGGGGGAACGCTGGGTGGAAGGACATTTGTGGCTTCTCTCAGATTCCAGAACTTTCTGTCACCAAAATGTGCGGAAAAAGTGTTTTCTTAGCCACATTTTGAGTTTTGCAAAGGATTCTGGGTAATAGAACCAGATGAGACTCCACAAGTCACCCCATCCTGATTTCCCTAGGTGTCTAGTTTTCAAAAATGCACAGGTTTGGTAGGTTTCTCAAGGTGCCGGCTGAGCTAGAGGCCAAAATCTACAGCTAGGCACTTTGCAAAAAAATGTCAGATTTCAAGGTAAAAATGTGATGTGTTCATATTGCGTTTCCTGTTGCAAGCATTAGGCCTACCCACACAAGTGAGGTACCATTTTTATTGAGGGACTTTGGGGAACACAGAATAGCAAAACAAGTGTTATTACCCCTTTTGTTTCTCAACATTTTTTCCTTCCAAATGTAAGACATTGTGTAAAAAAGACTTCTATTTGAGAAATGCTCTGTAATTCACATGCTAGTATGGGCACCCCGGAAATAAGAGATGTGCAAATAACCACTGATTCTGAACACCTTATCTTGTGCCCATTTTTTAAATACAGAGGATTTCTTGATACCTATTTTCCACTCTTTATATTTCAACAAATGAATTGCTGTATACCCGTCAGACAATGAAAATCCATTGCAAGGTGCAGCTCATTTATTGGCTCTGGGTACCTAGGGCTCTTGATGCACCTACAAGCCCTATATATCCCTGCAATGAGAAGAGTCCAGCAGACATAGCGGTATATTGCTTTCAAAAATCTGATATCGCAAAACAAAGTTACAGAGAAAAACGTGGAGAAAAAAGGCTGTTTTTTCACCAGAATTTCAATATTCTTTTATTTCAGCTGTTATTTTCTGCAGGAAAACCATGTAGGATCTACACAAATTACCCCTCGCTGAATTGAGAATGTTATCTACTTTCCAGAAATGTTTAGCTTTCTGGGATCCAGCATTGGTTTCACACCCATATCTGTCACTAACTGGAAGGAGGCTGAATTCACAAAAAATAGCAATAATGGGGTATGTCCCAGTAAAATGCCAAAATTGGGTTGAAAAATGTGGTGTTCTGATTCAAGTCTACCTGTTCATAAAAGCTGAGAAGATGGTGATTTTCCCACTGCAAACCCTTTGTGTATGCCATTTTCAGGGAAAAAAACACAATCATTCTTCTGAAACCCTTTTATCCCATTCTTTTGAAAAACATTTTTTTTTTGCTGTATTGTGGCTCATTTCTTGGTCTTCTGCAGGTGAACCCACAAGCTCTGGGTACCTCTAGAATCCCTAGGATGTTGGAAAAAAAGGATGCAAATTTGGCATGGATAGCTTATGTGGACAAAAAGTTATGAGGGCCTAAGCGCAAACTGCCCCAAAAAGCCAAAAAAAGGCCTGTCACCTGAGGGGAGAAGGCCTGGCAGCGAAGGGGTTAAACAATGAAGGTGACATACGATTGCATAGTCATTTTTCAGGCCAATACCAATTGAAGTCCCTCTTGTGTTGAAAATGTGGAGGCAGACCAACTTACAAGCATTGGCTGCAACTATACCAAACCAATACATACACTGTTCCAAAAGGAGACCAACACAGATGGATTTGCATTTACAGCTCTGATACACTGCTGGTGATAGTTGGAGCTGCTAAGACACAATGCATAGGTAGTCACAACAGCCCCAAACAGGGTAAGTTTGGGATTGCACTCCACTGACAACATTATCTTGTCACACAAAAGCATGGGTGCCATGGCAGGGTCACTGATACCCATCGTAGTTATGTGTCTACCATTGTCCACATTCACAGTATGGCAGAATCAAGCCACCCAATCCCACTAAAGCCCTGTCCAATGCGAGATAAGAGTCAGTACTCACCCCCTTGTGGCTGCTGTGCTGCTCTCAAGCGCCCATCCACTTCAGGATAGGCCACTGACAAAATGCAGGCCATTAGGGGAGTCAGGGTCTGATGGGCACCCCTCGCCTATTGGGAGGACATCCCCAGCTTGGCCTCTGCTATCTTCTGGGCCCCGCTTCTCAGGTCCTCCCACCACTTTCTGAAATGGGTGTTCCGCCGGCTCTGTGCCCTGAGGGTCTGCACTTGCTTGCAATGGCACGGCATATCCCCTTCTTCTGATGGGCATTGAGCTGGATGTGTGACACAGACAGTAGGAGAACGTGATTAGAAGTGGAAGCAACATCAACAGCAGCGGACTACAAAGTCCAGACACACCACATCACCATCCACATTCATCCAAATGGGTCACACCCCACATATCCATGCCCCCAGCATGCATGCACTCCGTGGCCGGTATGCCTATACCACTCACTATGACACACACACCTAACACACACTACAAAGGCATTGCGCTCACCTGCTCCTCTGCTGCCCCATACAGCTATCCAGGCAGGGGTAGGACCCCTTCCCCCAGTTTCTCCAGTTCTTCTTGGGTGAAGACAGGGGCCCTACCATCTGCAGGACATGGCATGATGGCTCCCAGAGTCAGTACAGAGCAGCTTACATAGTGGAGGTGTTGCTTGCAGGAATGTCAGGAGTCAAGTGAGCTAGGCAGCAGAAAATGGCGGTCACTGCTGCTGTGTACAGGACAATTACTTCTGGCGGTGATCCTCATTGTCCCCAATCCCCCATAGGCACCAATGAGAAGTTGTACAGGGGTTGCGGCCGCATACTGCCATGTCGGCATATGCGGGCGAACTTGCATGACTTCCAACTGTCCCGTGCTGCAGGACAGGCGGCTGCCATTTTACTTACAGTTAATGGGATTTTCCATAAAATGTAAGTGCATCAGGTGTCAGGAATCCCCAAGGTGCCTCCTGCGTTATCTGCCAGCATCCCCAGGGATTAGGGTTGAATCATATCTCTGTTCTTGGTTAAACCTTCATGTTTCTAAGTAAACATAATGTGCTGTGTTACACACTTGGTTTTCTCAATGCTTGTTTTACCAATGCTTGTTTGCTAATGTGAGCAGGTGTAGACATGTGCTTCTAATTGGGTATGGTGTAGACATGTGCTTCTAATTGGGTGTGGTGACTCATCCACATGTGGAAACTCAACTGCTTTCCTGATTGGCTATAAATAGCAGAGTGAAGCATGCCTCCCTGCTTGGCTTTGTTTTGCTTCCTGACCTGATTTGGCATTCCAGCCCCTGCTGTCATCCTCGTATTCAGGACTTTTGAGGCAATTTATTTCTTCATTCCTGTACCAGCTGACACCAGGCATTCCTCCAGCACTCTGGAAAAGACTGCAGCTAAGTGACTAGTATTCTCCAGGGAGTTTGTTCTTTGAGCGCCGCGCTTTCCTAGAACAGCTGGTGTATTTCAGGCCTCGTATTTTGGCAGAGTGCTTATCTTCTGAACATTCTACATTATTATTGTAGTTACTTGCCTAAATGTGCTTCTGGAAATCTGCTTGAGCTCAAGTACTACAAAAAGTGACAGTGCAATTTTAAAAGAGCATTTACATGACTT
Organism: Pleurodeles waltl; assembly: GCF_031143425.1. Classification (NCBI taxonomy): domain Eukaryota; kingdom Metazoa; phylum Chordata; class Amphibia; order Caudata; family Salamandridae; genus Pleurodeles; species Pleurodeles waltl. The sequence continues at coordinate 1,236,111,651 of NC_090444.1, read as the reverse complement.
TTCTTTCTCTAATAGCATAACTCTTGGATTTAAATTGTGTCATTCATGCCTGTGTTTCAGGTTTGAGGAATTTGCTTTTGAAGGGTTTTTCACAAACACAGTGAAACCAAATCAAACTGGGCCACACTAACTGTTTAAACCTAGAGTGGACATTTGTATTTCTTGGATTGTTTTTGTTCCTTTTAGTTTAACCCTATGTATGCAGGAAAGTTAAACGTGATATAATAAATGCCCTTGTTTGTCTTTCTTGTGCAAGATAAGTGCAACCACATTTCTAATTGTAGTATGCAACAGTGAATCTCTGTAAAGCCAGCCCTAGTGTTGCAGTACTTTTTGTTATGGTACTCAGTTTGGGTTTTTGGTAATGCAGTGTTAGTAATTATGCCAACAGTTATTATTATCCAAGAAAAGTGCTGGAGCATCCCAGTTTTCTTCTACCACTCAAGTGCCCATATCAGAAAGAGAGATTCAGTTTCAAGGAAGTTGAGTGCACTAACTCTACTATCACTCTGTCAACAACGACCTGCTCCACCCGAAGATACAGGGTACCTGGCTGGACTGGCGAGATGTGGTAGTGTTTTGTCTCTTCCACTCCCCCTTTTCTTCTGGGGCACCTTCTGGGGTTTCTGTGTCCACCAGGAAGTACGGTGAGGTGTTCCAGGAGGTCTGGGGGCATACCACACCCCTGCAGACATCCTGCTTTTCAGGTGAGTGGCCCTGTCTCGACATCAGGAGAGCCAAATGTCCATATTTCTGCACAGGCCCATGTATTTACATCATGTATGGGCACATACATGTGACATTCAACACGGATGTCACCTGAAGGGCATTTGCCCCTACATGCTGCCCTGTAGGCGGTGTGGCACCCTAGATCACTGTCATATCTGCATGCCTATTCTGTGAAGGACACAGATGTGCACACAGCATGGAACATAACACATGTATTGGGTATATACAGATCCATCAATGGACAGCACGCATAGCATTAATGTCACTCCTGCATACACAATGAAGTAACCATGTAATGGGGATAAGGAGAAATGCACCTGTGTCCTGTCCGTTAGTTGACCTCGCCACTTTGGAAGAGAGTCACATTGTGCAGACCCATCGTCTGAATCGTGTCACCATCATGGAGCTCTGTACTCAGTTGGAGCCTGATCTACTGCTTGCTATCTGCAATCCCTATGCCATCCCATGGTCCCGGTATTGTCGGTGCTGCACTTCCTTGCCACAGGGTCCTTTTAGCGCACAGTGGGCTTGGTTGCAGGGATGTCACAGCCCATGTTCAGCATCGTGTTGTGGGATGTACTGTCAGCTTTCCTAAAACACCTGGACAGTTACATCTGGTTCCCCCAACCTGTGGATTTGCTCACTGTGAAGGCTGACTTCTATGAGCTGGAACACACCCCTCACGTGATTGGTGCAATTGAGGGCACCCATATTGCTTTGGTTCCTCCACGGGTCAGCGAACAGGTCTATCGTAACCGGAAAAACTTTCACTCCATTAACGTGCAGGTGGTTTGTTTGGCGGACCAGTACATCTCCCAAGTCACTGCCAAGTTCCCGGGATCTGTCATTGACACCTACATAATAAAGAACAGCAATGTTCCACACACAATGGCATGTCTACAAAGAGAGAGGGCTTGGCTCATTGGTAGGTATCAGTGTGGATATGTCTATAAGTTGTTGCACCTGTCAACACTAACTTCCCTGTGCCTGTCCTTGTTTTCCAACTGGTCCTGCCTTTATTCATACAGGAGACTCAGGATATCCTAATCTTCCCTGGTTGTTGACACCAGTGAGGTACCCTACGACAGATGCCGAGACACATTACAATGAGGCCCACTGCAGGACGAGGCGTGTGATAGAAAGAACTTTTGGCATACGCAAGGCAAGATTCTGGTATCTCCACGTCTCAGGAGGTGCCCTCCTCTGCAGTCCCCAAAACGTTTGCCAGATCATTGTTGCCTGCTGTATGCCCCGCAATCTGGCTCTCAGATGTCAAATCCCATTACTGGCAGATGAGGAGATGGCTGCTGGACCAGTGGGTGGTGTTGGACACATGGACAGTAATGAGGATGCAGATAATGATGGGGCAGAAGAGTCTAGGACGGAGCTGATCAATGAGTACTTCCAATGACATACAGGTATGTTGTGTGTGTAATGTAGCAGGTGAGATATTTGCACTTGGATTCAGTAAACAGCCCCTCCTGGCCAGGTATATCGGTGGGGATGTCACCTTGACACTCACCATATGTGGGTGGTGATAGACAACTGAGTTTATGTCAGGAGCATTGTCAGTGGTTTAAACACTACCATATGTAACATATGCTGGTCACTAGGTTGACATCTAATAAGGACAGCCCTGTAGTGTGCTATGTGTCATCTAATCTCCTGTCCAGATGTGAGTCAAGCTATGGGTTCTGTGCAGCATTTCCCTTCATATCCTAACTGCTGCCTGAGCCTTACATGGCAAGTTGGGTCTGCTAAAAGTTGGAGGTGTTGTATTGAGCCCACTCCAGAAGTCAGCTACAGGTTTTTGGTTGTCATTATTATGTTTCATGATGTTGAGGTGTAATGTGTTGGACCCTGTTTCCTTGGCAAAGCACAAGGGGCACTGCTACAAATTATTGCATATGTGCATAGGGTGGCACCATGGCTCACATCCTGATTGAATAACTGGATCTACTCTGGTGTATGGCTGGACTGCTAACTTTCCTTGAGAAGTCTACTGTGACATCTCTGGTGTCCTATGTTCCCTAAGGTGGATGCCTCCCTGTACTGTGATTTGCACTGGCTGTAGGTTGATGGGTGTTACAACACATGACATTTCATATTTCCACATCATACAATAAAGACACAAATGCATATGCAATGCTACAGTTTTTATTGTGCAAATATTGTCCTACAGTTGATGAGTCGGGTCATAGTGGATATTTTCATCAGAGTAGATTGCCTAGTTGAAGGTAGTACAGGTCCAGTGTCCAAAGGTGAGCGATGACATTGAACAGTCAACAGGGTGTCAGTGGCACACAAAGAAGAATGTTTAGGAGAGGTTCACTTCCTGGCAGTGGTAGTGGTCTTTGCTTCTGCTCTAGCCGGATGCATGGATGGAAGACCACATTTGTGAGGGGGTTCCTCAGCTACAGAGGGAGGGATGTAAGTGGCCTGTGAGTCCTCTGGCAGGGCCTCCAGTCCACTGGCTGCCACTGATGTAGATGGCTCCGATAAGGGGGTGCCAGTGAAAGGGGCCTGCTAGTGTGTGGAGGTGGGATGCAGGATGTTGCAGAGGTCACTGAGCACCCCAGCAATGGTGGCCATGGAGGCATTGACTGCCTGCCACTGCTGCATGGCCTCCAGATGGTATTCCCTCTGCAGCCTTTGGTTCCCCCCAAGATGGTGAGAATTTGGACCATCTTGTCCTGGGATTGCTGGCATACTTCCAGGACTTGGGAGATGGCCTCCTGGTTAGTTGGGTTCCTTGGCTGCCCTGTCCTTTGGCCCACAGGAACCCTCCCATGGCCCCTGAACCCATGTGCCTGTGCCACAGGCACGGTGTGCCCACTCCCAGCATCACCAGGACCGTCATTGTCTTGTGTTTGTGGGTTAGACTTTGGTCCCTGTACTGTGGGGTACACAACTGATTGACCAGTCCTCGTGGCACAGGTTTGGGGATTAGGGGTTGGCTGTACTGTAATTGATAAAATGGGGGGTTTGGATGTGGACAGGGTGAGGCTGGGAGTGGTGAATTGACCAGATGTGCCCAATTGGCCAGGTAAATTGTCACTGTCTAGGCATGCTGAGGCATACTCGTCAATGAGGCCTTCATCCTGGGGAGGGCTGGTAGTCTCTGGCATTGTCTCCATGATGCCAGTGGCTGGGGTACCTGTGAAAGGAATGGAAGATTGTTATCTGGTGAAGTGGTGATTGGTTGTCTGTTTGTCTCATGCACACAGTGGCTTAACTTGAATCCCAGTTATGGCAATAACAGATGCAGCTCTGCAGGCATTGTTTGTGGATAATGGATTGTGAGCGAGACAACACGTTACATAGAATGTTGGGGCATGGGAATTGCATTGCTGTCATTGCCATGAGTTGGTCATAATTCTAAGCATCCAGTTGGTGTGGAAGGTGTAATAGTTGTACATGCAGGAGTTGTACTCTGCAGTGCTGTTAGCAAGTTTTGATGTGGATGAACAGGTGATTTGTGGGAGTTGCAGTGATTGTTCTTGCAGTGCTACTCTTGCACTTGGGTGGGACTGTGTGGGACTGTGTGGGCATTGTGGTAGAGTGTGACATGCAGGGGATGAGTATTAGGTGACTGGGTGTGAGGTGGAGTGGTAGATGGGATGACTTGGAGAGTGATAGGGTGGTGACGGGTATGCTGGACAGATGTACTCAGTGTCAAGGGAGTGATGGTTTCTTACCAGACTCCAGTCCTCCAGATATTCCAGTCAGGCCCTCAGGATGCAGTATTGCCAAGACTTTCTCCTCCCATGATGCGAACTCTGGGGGGGTGGTGGGAGCCCACTGCCAATCTTGTGAACAGCTATCTGGTGTTGTAACGCCATGGAATGCACCTTCCCCTATAGGTCATTCATCATCTTCCTGATGTCCTCCCTTGTGCGTGAATGGTTGCCAACTGAGTTGACCCTGTCAACAATTCTCTGCCATAACTCCATTTTCCTGGCAATGGACATTTGCTGTATCTGCTCGCCAAACAGTTGTGGCTCTACCCTGAGGATTTCATTGACCATGCCTCTCGGCTCGTCGTCTGTGAAGTGTGGGTGCATTTGATGTGAAATGGTGGTTGGGTTGTGGGTGGTGGTGTGTGTAGTGTGCAAGGGTGCAGTATGGGGTGGGGGTGTTTAATTGTGTGCGTTGGTTGTATGTGGTGTTTGTGTGCAGTGGCGATGTGTGTATTGTGTTGCTGGTGCAGTTGTGTGGTGTGTGATAAATGTGAAGTGTGATGTGCTGTGTCCTTTTGTATGCTCCTCGCTGTCAGTGTTTGTTTTTAATGTTTGCAAAGGATTGTGGGTGTGTGTGGAGGGTGTTATATAGTGCAGTGAGTAGGTGTGGCTGGTGTGTGTATGTGTGTCTGGTGTGGGTATTCAGACTTTCCAATGTGATGTTGTGTTCTGACAGGAGTGAGTTCTGAGTGCAGCAGTTCAGACCGTCAATGGTTTTCTGCCATGGAAGGACCGCTGTGATGATTTGTGGCTCGTAATCTGGTAGGTGGGAAGTTGTCTGCGTGGCTGTGCTGGTGGTGCAACTGCCTCTTTCCCACCCTCCTTTGTCCTGGAGACATTGGATTTGTGGCTGTTATTTTGGTGGTATACTTGGTGGACTCAGTACAGCGGGCAGGATATTGCCAACACTTGCAGTCTTTTGGTGGCTGCCACTGAAGCAGTCTTTTCAAAAGACCGCCAGACATATAATGATGGACTAAGTGTAGCTGGCAATGGTCTGTGTGTTGGCAGGGTGGCCATTCCTGACTTGATAAGGAGCAGAGCTGTCACCTGCCACACTTGCACTTCTAAGGCACTGGCTCAGTTCACACACAAAGGACTTCACACTAGCTTACTGTGTCCCCAGATAGACTGAGGCCAGAGCAGAGAAGAAAGAAATTCCAGATACCTCTGTAGGGGGAAACTCCAGAAGCTTCTCCCACTTTAAAGCTGGCACAAGGTATAAATATTAGACCCTCAGATCTCACTCTTTAGTGCACTTCTGGACCTGTGGATATTACAGAACAAAAAACGCCCTGTTGCTCGAGGCCTTCCGTGCTTGCTGAGAAGTAAGATTGGACTTACACCCTTCATCCCAGGCTGAAGTGACACCAGGGGTCAGATGACTGATCTCCTGTTTCAGCTAGAGGAACACAACAATCTCCAGAGGTCTCCCTGCAACTGCCCAACTGACCTGCTGCACTGGACTTCCCTGGACCTTCCTGAGTCCTGCTGGCCTTTGCTGGAGTGAATTCCTGATCCCCACGTAGTGCCTGCACAGGTCCTGGACCCCTGGTTCGCATCAGAGAAAACTCCTCCTAGAAGGTTCTACCAAATCAGAAGTGAGATGATGCAAAGCTCTGCAAAGCCTCCCCACACAGTTGCAAGCTTCGTTGGAACTGATGCCATGCAATGCAAAGCACTATAAAGCCTTGATGCACAGCTGCCAGCTTCATCAAAACCGATGCTTGGCAGCGGAAAGTCACACAACGCCTCGCCGCACAGCTTCATTGGCTCTGTGACTGGACAATGGAAAGCAACGCTGTGCTCCAAGAACATAAAGCAAAATTTTCAGTGGGTCAACCTTGGCCTTGTGCCCATCCTGCTTTCCATCATAGTTGGTCTAAACTTGTGACTTTGTCTTAGTCCAGCACAAACAGATAGCCTTAGTTGGGGCTTTGTGCCCTTTGGAGATACTTTTTTTACTAAACTTTAAAATTGCGTATCTCCAGTTCTACTTACTGGATTTTTGCTGTATGTGTCTCAATAAAATTTTTACTCTATACTTGTAAATTGGTGTGGATTTTTTCTTATGTTGTGTTGTCACTTTGATACTAGTTACCTGCTCCATAAATACTTTACACAATGCCTCTAACTTAAGCCTGACTCTTGTGGCTCACCCTGACATTGATTGCGGCTACTACTTGAGAAGGGCTCACACCCTCTTCAACCAGCAATCCAGTTTTTAACAGGAGCACACACATGTAAGGAACAAAAAGAAATTAATGCGCCCAAAAGGGTAAACGGAAAACATAGGATATAGGCCAAAGAAGAACTCAGAAGGGTAAAAATACCATGCATAGTCAAACTGCCAAAGTTGCTGACTTATCATATACCAAAGTATTATCTGTCGGTGTAAATGTTTACAGAGGCTGATTTCGTGAATGGGAATAATTGAATTATGCTCACAAATGGGATGTTTTTACTGCACCTCGGATAAACTCGGGTACCCACAAATGTGATTGGGGCCCTTAACACGTTTTGGGAAATTGCTTTTGACTAATCTTGATTTTTTTTACATTAACAACAGTAAAAGAAATCAGCACTGCTGAGCAAGTTTTCAGCAGCGGTGTAGATAATGGGTATTGACACAGTATTGCCTTGTGTACCTAATTTGCAATGGCTATATTGCACTTCATATATGTATTCCCCCCCATTATCAGCTTGAAGCCTTAAATCTTTCTGCCCTTTGCTAATTCGGTTGTGATTGCAACTGCTAGAAACCGCCGCGATTGGCATTTAAATGCTTATTTTATTCAGGTAAAGGTTGCTCAACAACAAATGAGAGGTCAGAAGCAAATTGCATTTTAGCAAAATATGCTTTATACAAGATAACTAGAGTGGGTACATTTACTGCATTGATAATGGAAAACTAGACACAGAATTTTGAAATTCTGTACCTGATCAGCTCTCCAAGAAAAAAAACGTTCAGTTGAAAACATATTTCTTTATCTAAGGGAATCATTCTATTAATGTAATGAGTATCGAATTCATCGAATTGGGTAAATCGGCTAGAAATGTAAATTTAATTTTAATAGATCACAAACGAACAATGTTACCGAATGTATTAGTGATAATACAGCAAATGTATTAATTGCAGATTGCATTATGTACCGGTAGATGGTGAAAAGCCACGCTGCTTAAGGGAGGTATCACTGATCTACTGGCTCAGAAAGTGTCATGTCGTACATTGCGTGGAACCACAGTGCTTACCCTACGGTTTCCTGCATTGTAATAGCTTCGTTTGGGTGTGTTGAGTTGCAACTGATCAACTGATGGGTTATTAGTCTGTTCCTCATCAGGCCAGACAGTTGTTCTTCATTTGTTGTGTATTTCTTATTTCTTTTTTGTCGGATTCTTTAACCAAGACAACCCTTGAACTGTAAATCTAGTGTTCTATCAGGACAACTGAAGAGTAAGCTAGAACACACAAACTGGTATGTCCTCCATTTAGTCTTTACGGAATTCCAATCTTCTAACGCCTGACGCAGGTCCTGGAAGGTGGCCTCGTTTGTATAGTTCTAGAGTGCAGTATCTGTACTAATGTGGGACGACTAAACACTAGTGACCTTTGGCAACTGTGGTCCCTTTTGGGTTTATGTATCTTTTTTTGAATGTCAATGTTTTAAAAAAATATGTAGATTCAATTTGCAACAATTATCACAAACATATGAATAAGTGCAGATAAAAACTGATCAACTTCAGTTTATATGTTGTTAGGGATGTCCTCACATTATCATTCATGAATATCTTTTTTTAAGAGCATTGAATGTAAGTTGGATAATGTCTATAGCCCACAGCATACCAAAAGGGAAAACGATTCCCTAACGTCTTCTTCCACCATCTTGATAATCTGTCCCCTGGGTTAGCTGAAGTGATTGCACAAGGATTATGCCCACAGCTAGCCCTCTGCCTTCATACTTTCAGCAATCCTTACACTGCATTCCTGGAGCAAGGATAGACCTGATCTCCCAAGAATTCTGTCTTGGGAGGGAAGACATACCCCAATTTGTCTGGCAGAACTGTCAAACTTAAAGAATGCAGTGTAACTGATTGACTGATGTCCATATGCCATATGCTTCGAATATAGGCTAAAACAACCCCTGAAGACATAGACGGTCTCCATCTACACATGCCTGTGTAGACGCTAAAGAAGTGCATCCTGATTATGGAGCTGCATACTGACATTTTGCTGAGTGCTAGGACAGCGTAATGCAATCATCTGGTTCTGACTGTGGAGACAATGCTGGACCTCTTATCTCCCTGGAGGGCAGCTAATGATCAAGGAAGCATAACTCTTAAATCATACACTGCTCTAGAAGGGAAGGCAGATTGGGATAAAACAAGAAAAAATAGACTTCTGTAACTGGGTTTGCTCTACGACTGCAACATCTGTACTTCCTGGGGAACTTTTAATGTTGATGCAGGTGTGGTGCACTGGAAACAACAAGAAGAGGTGTTTGCCAACTATTCTCAGCATATAGTGTTTATTTACAATAATATTACTTACAGGCCTCATCACAAATAGTTCTTGAGAGCTGGTGCAATTCAGGCTGGAGTTTCTGGCACTCCTAAGAATGTCTTAACAAACAATGCTCAGTTCACACTTGATTGATTGACTAGATTGTGCTCTTGAAGTCTTTCCATGTTCTTGATACAAAACTTGTCAAGAAATACAGAGGTGAAGACCTTCAGTTCTGAGACAATCAAAGTTCACAGTGTCCACAAGTTGAAGTGTCCGGGGTACTAGTACTTTTTGAAATGTAGAAAGAAATAATGTCTGATTTCCAAGAACACGTTTTCACTTTCAAAGAACTCAGTCTTGGCTTAATCTCAAACCTAACTATGGATTAGTGTGCACTAACCCGAGAGTCAAGTATTAGCCTTTTTAATTCTTCAACTGGATTCTGGAGGAAAGCTGGAGGCTGTGGTGTAAGAAGCCCCGGAGGAAGGGGAATCGTAGCTTTGGACACGGAGACACTGGAAACGTCGATGGAATCACAATCAAAGGATCAACAGGAAGGCTTAGAAGACTAGAGTGATGGAGGGTTACTGGCAACTCAGAAGGTGAATGCAGGGAAGATGCTTGCTCATCACTGGAACAATGCCAGTCCCTAGACTCAGGTTCGAACAGGGTATTTATACTTGACTGTTCCAGATGTTCCAGAAAGGCATATGGCTCACATGGAAGCCTGGAAAGATCCATGCGATCCTGGGAGAAAGAACGTGTTAAAAATATTGGTGTGACCTTTGCTGATGGTATGTGCAAGTGATGGTTGGAATCAATTAACCATGGCAGGCGGAATCAAAGAGCTTTAGCCGTTGGAGTCAATAGGTCAAAGCAATTGGTTCCAATAACCATGGCAGGTGGAACCAATAAAAATAAATCTTTTTGGTCAGTAGATGGAGCCAATTAACCAGGAACATGTGGTTCTATTCCAGGAGTGCAAACAGAGGGAACAACAGTACAGGATTTTCAAGGGGGTGAAGAGCCCCTGGAGGAGTACCATGGCTACAGGAGGCCATGAGGTGCCACAAGGGAAAGACCTGAGCCCTGTGCGCAAAACCCAGAGTGCAGAGGATACAAGAGGTGTTCATGACAGCTCCCCCCATAAGAAGAAGGACCTAAGGGACGTGGTTTGTCTGGGTGCCGAGCATGAAAGGAACAAACCAGGAGAATGGCATGAACATTGCTGGCTGGTTACCAAGACCGTTCTTCATGACCATGCCCTTTCCAATCAATTAAATAAAACAAACAGCCATTAACACATTTTGAGTCAACGATTCTCTGTATCTCAAATTCTGGATGACCATCCAGGGTTATAGGTATTGGAAGAGGAGTGGGATAGGTTTGGGCATGAAAGTGTTTCAGGAGAAATACATGAAACACAGGTGAATGGGTAAATCTTCTGGCAGTTGGAGTTTAACTACTACTGGGTTTATAATCTTTTCAATTGGTAGGTGACCTACATATCTGAATTGCAATTTATGAAGACCAAGGTTTCCCAGGTTTTTCTAGGCTCGCCAAAACTGATCTCCGCTCTTGTAAGCTGATTGTTGTTGGCGGAGTTTGTTAGCATTTTTCTCTATACTGAATGTGGCCTGCTGTAAGTGTGTTAACACCTCTTGTTATAAGATAGATAGATGTTTTAAAAAGACTTGTATAGCAGGTACATTTCAGAAGGTATGACAACATTTTCAGGTAACATACGTGGATGGGTGCCTGTTGCACAATAGAAGGGGAATACACTAGTGGCAGAATGCTGTAAGTTGTTATACGCAAATTCAACAAATAGGAATAAGGATTGCCACCCTTTAAGAGTTGATGTTAGAAGACAGTGCAATGTCTCTTCCAGTACCTGATCCACCAGTCCCGTCTGCTCATCAGTTTGTGGGTGATAAGCAGACAAGAGTTGAGCGTCTATTTTTAAGGATCTGCAAAGCCTGCACCAAAACCGGGAAATTAATTGCAGGTGTCTGTCAGAAATAATGATATAAGTGTGCTGTTAGAAATTGGGTCTTTAGTTGTCAGGGTTAGGCACCCTGTCCAAGTAGGGACCACAATTCTATTCTGGGTAAGTCACAAAACAACCTAAATTATCCTGTGATAACCCTCTGGAAGCTTGACACAGAGAAGGCAGGCTTAACTTAAAAGGCAATATGTAAACTATTTGTGCAGTAACTCATATAGTAACACAGTGAAAACACCACGAAAAGACTCTCACCAGGTTAGAAAACTAGAGAATATTTATCTGAGTAAAACAAGACCAACAGTACAAAAATCCATCAAGTGGAAGTCGAGATATGCATTCTTAAAGATTAAATGTGAAAACATTGCTTAGAAGTCACTAGTGACAAAAGGTTATTTGATGTTGCGAGGGACTGCTGCAAATCCAAAATCCAGGCAGACTGCAATGGAGGGTAGATCAACTACAGAACCTATGCAGGGTCTGCTGCTGAAAAGTACCTTTGGTGGAGCAAAGCGTCAATGCTGAAGGCATGATGGGTTGATAGTTTCTACTTTGTCTGGTCACTGAGTCGTCATCAGGACCTGTGGAAGTGAATGTGATACATTGTCATCGGGCGATGCAGGGCTTCCTCAGTGAGTTGGGCAGGTTTTGAATCCGCTGTTGTAGGGCAGACTCTGTGTCACCGCTGGGGAGTGATGTGCTGCTTTTTCTCCCGCACTTGAGATGATGACGAAAGCATCTGAAGAACCACTTCTGAGGCCCATAACTTAGAGGGGGCACCTAAGGCAAGGGTGACACTCAAATAGAGCAGAGTCCAGGAGCACTAGGAGAGTTGTAGGCAGTCCTTGATGTCCCTGAGATGGGAGGAGAACTGGGCAAGCCACAAGCCCTCGGAAAGCTCTCTGGGGGAGGGCAGAGTTCTTACAGCAGGGTCAGAGAGCAGCAGACAGCAGGGAAACAAGCAGAAAAGCAGTCCTCTCAGAAAAGCAGCCCAGTTGAGGCCTTTGAGCAGCAAAGCAGTTCTTCTGACAGAGTTTCAGTTTCAGAAGTGTCTGATTATAGGGAGTCAGAAATTCAGTCTCAAGGCACAAAATTGCCTTTGAAGTGGGGAAGACTTCAAAGAGTGGCTTTGACATGCTCCAGTTCCCTTTCAGCCCTGTCCTGTCTGCCAGGCTACCTGAGGGGTGAGGGGGGAGTTAATCAGTCCTTTGTGTGGGAAATGTACATTTTTTCAGTTTGACAAAAAGAGCATGTCTCAGAGTCTTTGTAGGACATTCCTCACATTACCTATGTGTTCTGTCATGTTTTGTGAATACATGAGGATGTTATCAATGTATACTACCATGCAAATGTCCAATAGATCTAGTTGAACCTTGTTTATGAAGTACTGAAATGCTGTGGGGGCATCACATAGCCCAAATGGCAGGTCTGTGTATTCAAATAATCCAATCTTAGTTTTGAGGGCACTCATCATCTTCTTTTACACAAATGAGATTGTATGCACCATGCAAATCTAATTTAGTGTACACAGTGGACTTCCAAACCTGATCGGACAAGCCTGAGATTAGAGCCAATAGATATCTGTTCTTTATAGTAACTTTATTTACCACCCTGTATCAATGCATGCCTGTCACTCGCCATTCTTCTTCAGAATGAAAAAGAGCGATGAAGAAGCAGGAGCAGCGGAATAATGGATGAATCCTAGGGCTAGCAGTTCATCTAGGTATTTTGTTGGATGTTTTGTCTCAGGTTCAGAGAGAGCAAACATCCGACTACAGGGGAGTGCAGCGCTCAGGATTAGCCCAATACAGCAACCATAGTCCCTATGGGGAGGTAATTGCGTAGCTTTTTATTCATCAAAGACATTTCTGATTGCCAAGGGTATGTATTTAGAGAAACATGGGTGACCAGTGTTGCTGCTAATTTTAATTTGGGGCATCCTATTGCTCTTTTTTGATTTCTATTATTTTGGGCTGCACTGATCCTTTAAACCTCTCAGCAGCTTTCAATACCATCTAACATTTTACTTTACTAAATAATCTCTCTCACAGTGTTGTGACTTTTATTGCCCTGAAATAGTTCTCTTCCTTTAGGGGAAACTTTCTCCTGTTTGTTTCCCTGCCACGGTTCAACTCACTTTTAAGATAATTTAGAGTAGCGTTCCTCAAGGGTCTGTTTTGAGCCCAACACTTGTTAACATCTACACATGATTAAATGTTAAAAATAATAAATGACATTGTTTCTTTAATAAACTAACCAGTAGTGTCGGTTGATTCACCCCTTTTCATTGAAAATGCACAGCTGTCCACCAAAAACATTTCAATCTTAACCAGTGTAATACATCAATTCACTAGACGAATAACTAATTTGCAAACATAAAGTATCTTTTAAAAATGAAATGAAATCAAATCTTCATTGTTTTCAGCCCTGACAGGCCATGATAATTTACAACGCAGTATGGAACACAATGTTTAGAATTAAAATTTGCAGTTGGATTTGAAATTGCATAAGATAAAAATAAAAGTAAACCACTACGTTTAGTAGTTTGTTTTTAAAGTTGTAATTTTAAAAGAACATTATGTACAAACTAAAATGTCCTAGATTTTCATATTAGGAATCTTCAACTGAACACTAGGTCATGAAGGGTAATTAAGAACTATTTGTTTTATAATCACAAAGTGCAAGTGCTTTGTAAATGCGTGGTTTACCCTTCAAACCATCTTTTTTTGTTTCACTAAGTTGCTGCCAAGGGCAACTTCTACCATTAGGATAACTCAAGGAGGAACACTTGATGTATAATTAGGATGACAATCTAGGGAAGGATTTATTTAGTTCAAGACCGTAATACACTTAAATACAGTTTAGGGACTTGTAGACATAAAGTGCAAAAGCATTAGCCTTACCCTCAAGAGTCAGTTAGGCCCCAAGGGTGTACCCTTCGATCGGTCCGCCCAGCATAACACTTAGGGACAACATAGAAAAAGTGGCTTCACAGAAAGGATAGCTTTAAATGTTCCAGATAGAGTGCACATACGGTTAAGCTTCCATCAATATCAACGCTTCAGAGAGTAAAAACAAAGTCACTTGGTTTAGCAAGATGAAAATTTTACTTTGTTGGAATAATTCAAAGGGACAACATAGTTATATTGTAGCAATCCATTTAAGGGCATAAGGTGTGAGTGCATAGAGTTGTACGCTCGCTGTTAACCCTGCCGAAATTGACATCTTAATACCCTTAAGGCCTGATTTATGAAAAGTTAGCATCGCCTTTACATCATTTTTTGACACAAAAGTGGCGCAAAGTTACAAAATATAATTATATTTTGTAAGTCTGCTCCGCTTTTGCGTAAAAAAATGACACTAAGGCGGTGCTAAGTTTTCATAAATCAGGCCCTGAGTATCAGTATAGAAGTTCAATTTCTCCGGTAGGACTTGGGTACGTTTATACTTCCCTTAATGGCGACTCCTTGAATAATCTTCATGGTTGCTCTGAACTTTGGGGGCTTTTTCCCTTTAAAAATGCCTTCACCCTTGCAGTTTCTTTATAGTTAGCTCTAAGAGCATGTAATGCGTTTGAAGCAGACTTCTAGGGAGTAAAGTTTCTCCATTAAAGTGTAAGTACTTTGGCAATTCCCTGAGTGTTTACCCTGTGTACAACTGATGTAGTTGACTTATGGTAACAGCAAAAAGACGTTCTCTTTTGAAGATGTCAGGAAGAGACTCTAGAATTTGCTTGTATAGCATAGGTCTGAAGGAGAATTAAAAAGTATACCATAAGGGTCTAGGGCGGTATTGGGTAAACTCATAATGGACATTGTTACATTCCATGAACCTCTTATTCATAAAATGTGGACGCACCACTCTTGCCCTCGGTACTAACCCCCAAGTAAACATGTCATTATTACACCAAGTAGAAACCAGGAAGCAAATCTTTTTCCAATGCATTATTTCAATAAACCACATATATGGATTGTTTCAGTATTAGTCCAAATAGAAGATTGTTAAGTTCATAACGAATTCTTGATTTGGGTTTTATGGAACCCCAATTCTAGACCATTAGATGTCTTAAGAGACGTTCAAATATAGAGAGTGTGATTATTAGGAATACACAGCCTTTGCTGGGCTCATTCTCTTGACCTTCAGGCTTCGTAGCTATAAGATGAAACAGGTAAGATTATGGCCATGATTATGATGTCAGCAGTCCGACCGCCGGACAGTCAATACACCTCCCTATCACCGTATAATGATGTTCTTGTGGGGCCTGGCAGCAGAGAGAGCGCAGTGGCATTGGCTCTAAGGGAGAGCAGAAGCAAATGCCGCTGCACTGTCTGTGCCACCAGCAATGCCCAAATGTACACTGTTTCCATTGCTGACATTGTGCATTCGAACTGTGCTGACAAGGGGGCCTCTGCACTTCCCATGACATGGGCATGGGTGGTGCTGGAGCCCCCCTATGGCTGTTTCTCTGCCTTTCTGCTGGCTTTTTAATGGTGGTGTCACTGCCATGAAAAGGGCAGCAGAAAGGCAAGTCGCGATCAGCACGGCGGTGCACACATTGGCACAGCCGTGCTTGACCATGGCTTTCCCCACCACCAATACTGTGGGATCCAAGATCCTGGAAGTGGCGGGGGTCTTGTGGCGGTCTGACCACCAGCATCACAATCTGGCAGTCGGACAACCAAGTATGTGGCAGTCGTACCGCCACCGTAGGTACAGTGGTCCTTGGACAGCCGTACTTATAATCCAGCCCTATATTTATATCATATGATATCATACAGAGATTTTTTGCTTCTTTAGACTTTCTGGCCCTCCTAGTGGACACAGGCACAGATGTGTTCCCTTGTCAAGCTTTGTTAATCATCTTTTAGTTATTGATGACACTGGCAGTGTGCCAAATTTAGATTTTAAATAGAGAGCTCTCTTTTGTACTGGGAAAATTTTGTCCAGAAAAGTTTTAAGTCAGGATCCTGTTTAAATGACAAATAGCGTTTTAACAAAGGACCTGCCTGACCTATCTTGGCTTGATTTACATATATTACCAGTATTCCTTCATAACCAAATTGAGGCTAGCCTCTGTGACGGTTTCTGGATAAAGTCAAAGATCTTCTGGGTCAATATGCTGAGAATGTTTGATATATGGGCAAACCATAGTATTGAATAAAATCTTTAGTTTGTTGTGATATCCAGTATAAGAGGTACGTTCTCCTTTGGACCAAATACCGATATATTACTTTGCTGCTGCTGAAGCGATAAAATCCTTGATCTGCTCTCAGGGCATCCATCAGCATTCTGGGGCCCGAAGGCAGTCGCCGGTGTACAAAGTTGTTTTCAGTGATTTTGATAGATACAGTTTTTCTGTACCCCCAAATCTCTGAGCCACATGTGCTTGCATCCCTAGCTTCCATTTGATATACCAACATAGCCTGCCTACTAAGTGATGCTACAAATGATGTTCCTACCCAAATAGTCAAGCCCCCTGTAGTTCTGTCCTCTTTATGATTTCATTGCAGCTAGATGGTACGTTAGCTGTCCATCAAGATTAATGGTATTGATGGCCCACTTGCAGGCAGCAGATGTCCTGTTGTTTTATGGAGGGCAGCCAATCCTTATTGTCCATTTTCGACTTTAAGACTGCTATGTTCCAGCTCATGATTTTTAAATGTGCTTTCAGTTCAATTTCCGAGTTGCAGTTTCCGGGTTTATTCTACAAGCGTTTTCCCACTTGATCTGCCAATGAAGGTCTTTTTGTGGCAGATAATCAAAGTTTTGATTTAGGTAAGCTCTTTGTTGATGAATTCCTAGAGAAGTAGGAGCTTGTTGGTTTCGTGTTGCAGAGTTCGCAGTAGAGATCTTCAATTCGGTCAAGTTAGCTCGCTGTGGAAGAGGTTGAGACGAGCTAATGCAGCTCTCAAAATTAGATTAATATTTCAACTGAGCTTATGCTGATTGCTCTAAAAAGGTAAGGGGTAAAATTCAGTTTTTGGTGACTCTATTTGGATATCCCAAGCTTTCATCTGGTTTGCATAATTGAGGATTTCCTTTGCTGTTTTTGTGCTGGACCATACTGTGAAGATTCTTTGCCCCAATCTTATTTAATTGAGCAAAGTTTACAGCTAGCAGGGAATTTATTCTTATTTATTGTAGGCCTGGCAAAATGTTTACAAGTCACAAGATGTTAGTTTGAATCAGGATATCTTGCTTCCAAGGTGATGTATACTCAGAGGTGAAAATAACCATTGGCTGCTCCTTGGTGGTGCTTATGCTACCATGGTTGACATCACATGAAGTGCTTATTTGCATATTTCCTAACCTGGGTTTATTTCTTAGTGTTCTCCCGGTATTAAGGCCCTCATTATGAACACAGTGGTAAACACCGCCCATCTGCCCCATGCAGGCCCTATTGTCCCCCAAACTCCTATAGGCATGAACAAATATACATTTACTCACCACAACAGTCATGCTGTATCATTGATGACATGTTACTCCAGTTTCACACCTACTATGCATATGTGTCATCGACTTGTATGCCAGTTGTGCTGAATAGGAAACATTGTGGGTCAATGCATGTGTGTTCCTCACATGTGTTCTGTACTTCTCTTAGGTACAGACTCTTGTGGTGAGGGAGGGCCCCTTCAGTGTACAGACCACTTATTGATTTGAGTGACATGGTGGAGCGTCACATCATTATCAATTACAGACTCAACCGTGCTACTATTCATGAACTTTGTGCATTACTGGATCCAGCACTGAGACCTACTAATCGTAATCAGCATGCCATCCCTACTGAAGTGCAAGTGCTCTCTGCACTCCATTTCCTGGCCATGGGCTCATTTCAAGTGACAGTGGGCATGGGTGCAGGTTTTTCACAGCCAATGTTTAGCATTATACTGTCCAGATTCCTGAATGCATTTGTGCGACACACAGTCCTATGTGAGGTTTCCACGAAGTGCTGACCTCCCTGCCATCAAGTCGGACTTCTAGGCCTTTGCCAACATCCCCATGTGATAGGTGCCATCAATGGAACCCACACTGCTCCAATCCCTCCAAGAATCAGTGAACAAGCTTAAGGAAGAACTTTCAACCCATGAACATTCAATTGGTGTGTACTGCAGACCAGTGCATCTCACATGTGAATGCCATGTTCCCTGGATCAGTCCATGGTTCCTTTGTGCTGAGGAACAGTAGTGTGCCACACAAGATGGAACAACTACAAGGGGACAGAGGATGGATCATAGGTAAGTGTGTCTGACACTCTTTGGCACATAGCAGACAGCCAGGCTGTCTGCCACTGAGGGTTGTCAGTGACAGTCCTGTTTTGCACCCTTTTTTTAGGTGATTCTGGCTACCCCAACATGCGTTGACTCCTGACACCAGTGAGGAATACTAGGACAGATGCAGAGAGGAATTACAATCAGGCCCATGGATGGACTAGGAGGGTGATAGAGTGTGCAATAGGTCTCTTTAAGGCTAGATTCCATTGCCTTCATATCTCTGGCAGATCCCTGGTCTATGAGCCTGAAAAGGTGTGTATAATAGTGGCGGCATGCTGCATACTTCACAATGTGGCTGTGAGGAATTCTATCCCCCTCTTGGAGGAGGTGGGTGTTATATATCCAGACCAGCTTCCTCAGGGAGGGGATGAGAGTGATGGTGATGACGAGGGGGGGGGAGGTGTACATTCCAGGGAACAACTGATTCAACTTTACTTCCAGTAACTAGGTGGGACTATTCGATAATGTTGCTGTTTGTGCGGTATACTGTCAGTGTGCCTTTTCCTCTATGGGGGTGTTGGGTCTATAGACATTGTCACTGTGACCAGGTTTGCCTGGGAAATGTAACATTATGGTCAAATTGTTTGACAATTCTGTTGGCACAACCACATGTTGTGCATGGGGTGCAATTCCTGCTACTCAGATAAGAATAAATGTTTCTAAGACTATTGCATCCACACTTCCATTTGTTTCAACATAATGACAGGGGACATTGACATTGGTGAACAGGTGTTTTATTTGGTGCAGGGCTTACATCGTGAAGTTTACAGTGATGGGAGTGGGGTACTGGTGGATGTCCAATATGGCTACATCGTCGCAGCGTTTGTTGGCAGTGGTGGTATGTTCATCTATCATTTCCAGTTTTGGGGTTGTTTTTACATGGTGTGGACGTTGGTTCAGTGGCACACTTGGAGGACAGTTCTTGCCAGAGTCACTTCTTTGAGGGGGCCTTGGTCTTGGCAGGTGTTCCTGTGCCATATCTGGGCCTGAGGGACTGGTTGGGTGTATGGTGTTGGCCTGTATGGGTTGAGATGCAGGTCTCCTGTGTGTCCTGAGATGGTGGCACAAGTCCAGTTGCTGCTGCTGATGTTGTTGGCCCGTCTATATCTTGGCCTGTAGTAGGGGCTTCCTGGTCTGTGGGGGCTTCAGGCTGGGTTGGGACAAGGTGCAGCAGCGCCCCTGCTATGGTGGCCATGGTGGCATTGTGCAGTTTCCACTGCTCCATGTCTTTTTGGTGGTGTGCTACCTGCATCCTTTGACTCTGCTCCAGGGTGGAAACTACCTGGGCAAATCTGTCCTGGGTATGGTGGTATGCTCCCAGGACCTCAGATATCATGTCCTGGGCTGCAGCATCCATCCTGTGGCCTCCCCCCAGGGCCACGAATGCCCTCCCACTGGGCTTAGCCCCCTGTGCCTGTGTCCCCTGCACAGGTCTGGCAGTCCCACTTGTACTGCCTGTTGGTAGGGGGTCACTGTGGCCTCTGTCCATGTGTTCCACCAGTCTGTGGCCTGGATACACAGGTGTGGGAACGGTTGCCCTGGGCTGATGTTGTTGCCTGGGTGGTAGGGGTGTCAGTGGTGTCCTGGGTGTGGCTGCTGGATGGTGACAGTCCAGGACTGTGTGAGGGGCCAGGATGTTTGTCACTGTCCAGGGTTCCCTCTCCAGTGTCCTGGGTGGTGCCATTGTCTCAATGTGGGGCACTGCCACTCCTTGTCCTCTATGTCAGGGTAGCATGGGTGGTGGTACCTGTTGGGGGGAATGGAAATGTCTGTTACAATTGCATGATTGGATGGGGTGCACAGGCCTAGGCTGTTCTGTGCAGGTTTTACACTTTGGGGCCATGTAAGGTGCCTTTGTGAGGTTTGCATTGCATTTTGCTTAGGATGTGGAGGTGCATTGTGGGTGGTGTAGTGCCTTTGTGATTCCTTGCAGGGGTAGGTGGCTGTGCACGGGGGATGTGGGCCTGTTAGTGAGTTTGTGGGCATGCAGAGTTACTGGATGTTGTGAATGTGGACTGGGTGGGGTAGTGGTCCTGGTGGATGTTGGAGGGGTGGGGTGGTGCATGCATTACAGGTGTGATGGATATGGGGTAATTATAGATGACATACCCAAGTCCATTCCTCCAGTGAGTCCAGGGAGGCCCGTACCTTTTCCTCCCAGTGAGTGTATTCGGGTGGTGTTGGTGGAGGTCCTCTCCCAGTCTTCTGGACTGCAATGTTGTGCCATGGACCTCACCTTCCCATGCAGGTCGTTCCATCTCTTGCGGATGTCGTCCCTTGTGCGTGGATGTGTCCCACTGCATTGGCTTTGTTCACTATTTCTGCCATAGCTCCATGTTCCTGGCGATGGGTGTGTGCTGGACCTGTGCCCCGAATAATTGTGGCTCAACCTTCAGTATCTAGTCCACCATGGTCCTTAGCTCCCTTTCTGTGAAGTGTGGGTGTTTGGGGGGTGCCATGGTGTGTGTTGTAAGTGTTGTGTTGTGTGGATCTAGGTGAGGGTGCTTTTGTGTGGTTGGGTGCATGTATCGTGTATTGTGGAGTTCAGTGTCTGCTTCTGGAGTTCTCGGTATCAGTTGTCCGAATGTCGTTGCAAAGGATTGTGGGGTGTGTCTGTGAGTGTTTTATAGTGTTGTGGATGTTTGTCAGGTGTGGGGTTTCAGACTTGCCAATGTGTGCAGTTCTTACTGTTGGGCCCCATTGCTGGCCGTGGCGGTCTGTACAGCCAATGGTCGTTCGGCTTCCACTGACCACTGCAGTGGTTTGTGCATCATTGTTTGGAGGGTGGGGAGTTTGTGTGCTTGGCGGTGGTGGGGTGGGAGGTCCTGCATTTCCACCGACAAGGTCCTGGCAATGACTGGTGGCTAGGATGTTTTTGGCAGATTCATAATGACTACCTAAATGTTGGTTGTTGAGCTATGTCATACAACTGGTTTGTCTAAGAATGAATAGGGTCAGCAATGACTAAGTCAATGGGTAGATTTGTTGGATCATGTAGGATCAAAGCATGAGGTGTCTGTGGATGGCTTCTCTAACGTTTTGATTTATTTGTTCTACCCCTGCTTTGTAGCGAAAGTGGAAGCCTTTATTTGTAAGACATGATCTTTGATGCAAGCTACTGATCTGGGACTCTGAACAACAGAGGCTTTTATTGATTGTGGCTACACAAGGAATTTGTAGTTTGTCTGTTTCGTTTATGTGGCTTATTTGGTTGCTTTCAACGGGCACAGTCTCTTGAGCTTCCTGTGTTGCAACAATTTTGTAGAGTTCACCCTCCGCGTGTGGTGGCATCATTAAGACCTCAGTTAATGATGGTTTTTCTCCATTACTGGATTCCAGTTTAGATGAGGGAATTAACCAATATCCTGTTTGTACTCGATTAATGTGTGAATGAAGGGTGCACTGTTTACTACATAGAAGTCCTGGATTTTGGTTAGCGCAAACTTCAGTTTTATCACCCATTGTAGGTTTACTGGATGGCTGCTTTGAACCTCCTCCTAGTTCTTGGACTTTTGGCTTTTCCTGACCTTGTGTAGTAGTTTGAGGGAATTGCAATGTAGTTGAAGAGATGGAAAGATGCACTGATCTTTTTGCGACACCTATTTTAGGTTTGTTTCCATTTGCTTTTACTTTTACTTCGTTCCTCTTCCTTTGTACCTTTTTATTTAGCACGGATGGTGTCTCTGTATTGGAAATGTAAGACTTTTCAGGATCTTCTGTAAGGTCTCCTGTTCCAGTATGGCGATTTGGCTGAGCCCCAGTCTCTTGCAAAGAGGATACTATCTTGGAGTCAGGTGGTTGTCAGGTTTTGCCTATACTTCTCATTTATGTCATTTATGATCTTTGGGACTTCCAGCAATATTTCCAACAAGGGAGTACAGCTTTGGTTTTCTAGTGCCCTTTGGTTGATGTATACCCTTAGATTTTCCTTTAAGACTTCTTCAACTGCTGCCATCCTGCAGTTGATTGTCATTATGGAGGATGTAAATTGCTTGGTAAGCTCCAATTGGGCATCAAGTTTTGAGGATTGTGTTGTGATCACATCTGTGATTATGTCTAAATTTGCATATGACCTTCAATTATTGTCAGTATCGGGTAATTCATTGAAAACTCATTTGATAATTGGTCCATGGAATGGTCACATATCTCATGCCTTTCATATTGTTATTGATTTTTGTCAAGTAGTTCGTGATTATCAGCTGCTATGCTTCCCAGTTGACAATTAACCCTTTTCCTACATGGGTTATCTTTTGTGGATAACTCTGGATTGGGTAGAGTAGATGAATCCAGGCACTGTAAGTCAAGGTTGTTAGTTTAGTGTTTGGCTGTGGGAGTTGAAGAAAATAACATTTGTGAAAGAGATGCTTTTGTGAATACTGGGCTTATGCAACTTGAAGCATTATCTGTAGTGCATGAATCAAGGTTTAAGCCTGCAAGGTTAACTTGACCACAAGGTATTAAGAAAGGTGGTTATTCTATTCCATGTTAGATCGAAGGGTCTCCCCAGAATTGGATCTCTTCTAGTCAAGGCAAAATTTAAGATGAGTTGAAATCTCTGGAGGTGTTTAAAAAAATATTTGATTTATTGTCTTTTTTTGTGTTGCATTTTTAAGTTGCTTTTTTAGGTGTCTTTGTTTCCGGTAATGAGGTAAACTGCAGCAGTCCAAGGGAATGTTTTTCTCCTTGTGCGATTGGTACGTTTGATACAATAGTAGACTGATGTAACCATTCAGGAGTGTTGTCTTGATTGCCTTTGTAAATGACAGATGAGATGACGTGACTATTGCTGTACTAGTTATGGTGTTTGTTTGGCCAGGGCTCCTAGTAATAGGTAGTGATTCAATTGTTGATATATATTTTAGAAGCGTCCTATAAGAACCTTTCTTTGAGTATGATTTTTTTTAGTGTGCTGGTTCCAATATCGCTATTTGAGAATGTTCTTTCCCATCCAGGGTGCAGTCCATAGAGTGGTTGTGGTCAAATTCAACAGCATCATTCTTAGATGTGTCCGATGACATGGACAAAGCCAACTCTTGCTTTCCCATGCTTAGGGCTGTGATTAGTGATCTCTAGGATCTCACAGTGTATATTGTCTGTGTATACAAAGGACCATACTTCCAGTGATTTGAGATTGTGCAGGCTTTCTGCCTTGATCAGCCTTGGCTGTTTTGCCCTTAGTTTCCCCCTTGTTTTGCACATTGTGCACTTTGAGGGGTAGAGATATTTGAGGCAACGCAAGCAGTAGTGACGACCCAGGAAAATGTATCTGGTTAACGTTAATTGCTTTGCTTTTACTTCTATTGTTATAGTTTTATTAGTTTGTTGATTTGATTATTGATTGTCTATTGTTTTACACTTCATTTATTGTTTGTTTCCTGTTTGCAGTTTAAAGCTGGCAGAAAAGTGGAATCTAATAAGTTGTGAACTTCAGTCCAACACAGTTCCCCTGAAACTTTAGGGTTCCCGAATTCCTGCAAACTGGATTCCTGAATCCAGAATTTTCCACTGGTGTCACTAGCACTGATTCTTGCAATGTTCTTTTTTCCAATTGTCCCGCATTTCCCAGGTTTTTCCAGCCAACTGTTTTTGCACTTAGCTGAGCTTTTGGAATCTCAAACGATATGACTTCCCAGCACTTGCAGGCCCCGGAGCTCCGAAGACTCCTATCTCACTTTGCGCTGCATTTACATTTAGCACAGTCCCATGCTACTCTTCAGAGGTCTCTATGTGGTGAGCAGGACTGGCAAATCAGGGAATTATTTTGACTCCTGGGTTTCCAATGGAATCCACTATGTTCCTCTTATGGTTTACTATAATCTACCTCCATTGCTCCCTTTACTCCCTTTTCTCCCTTGTTACTTCTAGTTGAAATTAATCATCCACAGAGCCAAGAGACAAATCTTTCCTTCAGTGACAGGGAAAAGGAGAAATGGGAAAGAGGATGGGGAGAGCCACGGTGTGCAAGCCACACCAGTGTCTAGGCTGCCCACTTCCCCCCACCATAGTTGCTCAACCCTACAGCTCCACATCTACCCTGCAGTGACCTCACCCTTTTGGCACTCTCCTCAGAGCACTTTCCTCTTTCCAACAGCCCCCAACCTTTGCACTTCTGGTGGGGTCCTTCCCCTTCCTCACTTCATGGCCTCACCAAACCCAGTTGCAGTAGAAAAAAAGCAGATGCAGCAGCAGGCAGGGGCAGGAAGAGGAGGAAGCTGGGCAGGAGCAGAAGATCTGAAATGACCCTCCTGAACTCCTTCAAATTCACTTCAGCTGCCAACCACTTTATGGACTTGGGCAGTTCCTCCTTAAACTGGGATACAAGCAACCCTGGCCTGTCTGGTTTTACCCTAGTTAGGGATCATCAGCCAAACAGGGAAAAACCTAATCTTCACCTCAGGCAATAGCATCAGCTACCACTCCACCTTACCACTCACATGGACTGACCACTGCATTATCCATTTCAATATCTCCACATCACAAACCAAAGCTCCCATCAACACCAACCAAACCCAGCCAGAACTAGAGCAGATGAATGGAAACATTTTTGAAACAAATCAACCCAACACCACCAACAACCTAGCCGAGGACATCACCAACTTCAACCAATGGATCTCATATTGCACTGATGCTCTTACACCCATCATAACTCATTAACACCAAAGAACCAAACGCCGGGCCTCTTAGTACACAGAAGAACACTGGGACTCCAAAGAATACTGCAAACAGCTTGAAATGAAGGCGAGAACCAACCATGAGTCTGATGCAAGATCAACCTACAAGGTGGCCCTCAGGCACTACCACCACCTTCTGGATGTTGCCAAGAGAAGATCCTTCACGGATCAGATCAAAGCCAATTCCAATGACACCAAAGAGATATTTGCAATCATCAAGGAATTCCCTTCCCTATGGGCCTCAACCAGCTCCATCACCCCACCTGGAATTCTGTGACAACCTATCAAACGTGTGCAAAATTGAGACGATCTACAAAAACTTTAAAAAACAAGTGAACCCTGAGGACATCATCAGCAAACTGCACACCTGTCACTTAGATAGACACCTAACCAACCAGAGAACACTCACCAAGGAAGAAACCACCTCAGTCATGAACACTGTTCACTTCGGGGCCCCTACAGACTCATGTCCATACCATATCTGTAACCTGTGAGGACAAGTGATCAGCAAATTCTTCACTCTCATCATCAACTCCTCTACAGAGTCTGTAACATTCTCTGTGGGGGTAAAAGCAAGCTGCAGTCACAGCCCTTCTTAAAAAACCATTGTCTGAATCAAACAAACTGAACAACTTTGACCCACCCTTAGTACCATACCCAGTAAAAGTGATAGAGAAAGCAATCAACCAGCAGCTCACCAACCACCTAATGCTCCACAATTTTCTCGACCACTCCCGATCCAGCTTTCGTAGCAGTCACGGTACTGAGACAGAACTCATCATGGCCATCCTTAAGCCCTATTTTGTTCAGCATTTACATGATACCACTTGCAGCTGTCATCTGTTCTCACAGCATCTCTATCATGTCCTACACTGATGACACCCAGCTCATTCACTCCATATCAGAAATGTCCCCCATGACCGGATCCAACTTCACCAAATGCATGTTCCTTGTCAAAGAAAGGATGAGAATTAGCTGCGTGAAGCTCAATATGAACAAGACACAATTGTTGATCTTCGGGAATAGGAAGTCCCCCTGTGGCTCCATCTGGCAGCCATCACAGCTTGGTCCAAAACATCACCATTTAACCTCCCACGCAACCTGGGAATCATCTTAGATGACACACTCAACATGGCTGCACAGATGAATGCATTCAGCTCCTCCTTCTACCACATACTATTTATCCTGAAAAAAATCTTCAGATGGATTCCCAAGAGCACCAGACTTACGGTCAATCAAGTCCTGGTCATCACCAGCAGACTTGACCACAGCAATGCACTCTGTACCAAAATCCCCAACCACCTCTTCCACCATTTTTAGTTCATTCAGGAAGCAGCTGCTAGACTCACCCTGGATCTCCAACAGCACACCCTCATCAGGCCCCAACTCAAATATCTCCCCTGGCCATTGAAACACAAACACTGCCAATTCAAACTCATCACACGTGTACACAAGGTACTGCACAAAATTGCACCAGCCTACCTAAAATGCCACTTCCACTCCCACCAGACAACTAGGCTCTGCCTCACTCTTTCTCGCATACACCCCTTGCATCCACAACTTCGAATAACCTCCATTTACAGATACCACTCCCACCAGACAACTAGGCTCTGCCTCACTCTTTCTCGCACACACCCCTTGCATCCACAACTTCGAATAACCTCCATTCACAGATACAGTCCTCATTGCTTCTGGAATTCCACAAGACCTGGCTCTTTGACTAACACCCAACTGACAACCTTCACACCTGCCCCAGCATCTGGATACACCTTGGGTGATAAGTGGTTGTTTACAAGTCCAGACAACATAACAAAGGTTATTAGGGGTATTGGGTGGGGAAGTGTATTGGTACTCAGGTATTAATTAGAATAGTTGGGTATGAATTGTTTAATTTTAGATCTACTTAAAAGTATTATTTAAATTAATTTAAAAATATCAGTAATGAGCTATAGGAATGAGATGTAACGGATATTGGGTGGGGAAGTGTGTTATTACTTATTGTTTTTAAAAAAACAGTTAAAACCATACTAATTAGATTTTATCTAAAACAAAATGTTACACAAACACAAAATATTGTAAATTGAAAAAATATTTAAAGGCAACATTATTTAGGCCAGTTAAATATTTGTATAAGTGTAAATAAAAACATTGAACATTTTCATTATTCATAAAAAAAATATATATAATAAATTAGAAATTTAAAACATGTAATAAAACTGTAAAAGGCAATGTTAAATATTTCCCCACACTTTTCTATTCATTTCAAAGGGAGAAAGTGCCCTTTTGTACTGTTTGCTTTGCAGGTTGACGTTCTTGGTTTTGTGTCTTTTTCTACAGTCCAAGGAGAGTTACAGTCAAGATTAGAAGCTTTGAGGAGCCGGGGTCAGAAATATATATATAATTTAAATAACAAAATATAGGTTTAGCTCTTCATTGTAAGGAGTATAGGAGGGAGGTAGGTTGATGTTAAATTGTGTTTATTTGATTATAATGTTACTTTTAACCAATTTTTCATTCCCATATAGGTTGTGTTCTTGTGTGGTCATTGGGATTTTTTCAAAATGTCCGGTTTAAAAAGGAGGGTTATTAAAATTGAAATACTTATTTTTTAACCTAAGTGAAAACATATCTGTTTTTTAATTGGTTGCATCGTGTTTTTTCATTGGCTTTAGATAACAATCAAGAAGAGAAGATGCCACAACTTTGGATAGATTTTGTTTGTCGCATTTATTTGGTGCAACAAAGAAGGGATGAAAAATAGTTTTGCAGTTTTTCAATGTATAACTGATTTTTATGTTGTTTTTCAATATTTCAGTATTTACATTTACTTGAGAATTGGATTATCAAAGACTCTTGGTGAGAGGATTCTAAAAAAAAGCACTAAGAGTCGAACAAGTAAGACTTCTAGAGGTAGGATATTTAAAACATATTTTTAAAGAGTAATTTAAAAAATAGCAATTTTATTTAAATGCTAAGTATAAACAAGAGAATATGCATTTTAAAGACTAATCAGATCAGTGTTATAGGATGTATGAAATGTTTTCCTGGTAGTCTTAACCTCTTCAAAATAATTTTAAAGTGGTGCCAATGTTTCCTCATTTTATGTAAAAAAATCTGATTGACTAATTTATGTGTAGAAGTCATCCACACAATTAGGAGGTACTAAACAGAAAGCTTTTAACTTTCTAAATTCAAATTGAAGTTTACTGTTTGACATGTAATCCACAGCTAAGGATATTCAAAGTCAATAATTATTTTCCCAGGACGTTTGTTAATAGTTTTAGATTTGACAACTGATAAAAATTCAGTATAGGTTCAGAATTGCTTGTCAGGGATCAAACTATAAAACAGTTGGATAGTAGTGTGAATAAGATTAGCATGCATAATGTAATTCTGGCTGAACAGATGGGGTGTTGAGTCAAAGGTGCCATCCATCATTTAAATTTCTCTGTTATCTAGGGTAACAGTGTTATAAAGGGTAGCAAAAACTACTATACATTTTGAGGGGGTTGGTTGTCATGGAAAAGAAAAGGTTCATGGTTGAAAGACTGTTAGCTTTTGGAGACTGTTAATAGCAGAATAGGGATGAGAAGTTTTTAATTGGGGATTAATCACCTGTTTTTGATGTTGCACCATTTTCATATGATTTGGCATTGTGGGCATACTGCTAGCAGCATACATAGGGGTGTTCTGGGTGACGTTGCTCAATACTGATCCACAGGTTTCATCTGAGTTAGTTTAGAAGTGTTTTAATGTGGTGTACATTTTCTTTTACTTCCAACTCCAGTACAGAGACAGAAAGCTGAAGTTTGTTTGTTTGTTTTGTAAAATGTCACCAAGTGTAAGAGCTCTGCATTTACAATGGGTTGGAAATTAGTTCACACACCTTCAATGACTCCCAGGCTCAGTAAGTCTCTCCTTACAAAAAAGGTACCTATCATATTTCAGAAGTTGTTTTCCTCTCTTAGAACAGATGTATGCTGCTTACCTTACATTTCCAAACTGATTATCTGAAAAACAGAAAATAGAAAATATGTAGAAAATATGTATTTTTACAAGCTTTACTTTATCCTGTGAAATAAATTCTGGTTAATTTTTAAATCATCAAACTAAAGGAAAAAATGTTAGTTGTTGGAACTCTGCTGGCAATAGTGTTAGAAGACAAAAGTCATTATTGATTTGTTTAGCAATAAAAGAGAGGAGGACTGCCTCTTAGATTGGAGTACTGGTGTTTGGTTGAGAAACTTGGGGCCAGATTTACAAGGTTCTTGCTCCCCTGAGTGCCAAAATGTGGCAAACTTTTTGCTGCAAATGTAATGCTAACGGGCCACTACCGTAGCGCTATATTTACAAGGTAGCGCAAAATAAGTTTGCGCTACCTTCTCAAACCTTTGCGCCACATCATGCATAATAAATGCATGACGTGTGCAAAGGGGGCGTTCCCTTGTTAGAGGGTCGATAAAATGGCACAATGGAATCCAAAAGTTTCCATTGTGCCATTTCTAGCATCATTACAATGAGCCTTCCATTGATTTCAATGGGCCTCTTAACCGGTTCTGTGCCCAGGACGTAATGGTTACGTCCTGAGGCACAGTGCTGCTGTGCCCAGTACGTAACCATTACGTCCTGTGCACAGAGCCCAGAGGGAGCGCTAGCGCTCCCTCTGTGGGGTTCCCCCCCACCCCGCCAAGTCAGGGATGGAAGGGGAAGCCCTTCCCCTTCCACCCCCGATCCCCCCAACCCCCCCTGTGACGTCAGCGCGCGAGCGTGCGCTGATTAGTCATAGGGTCTCCCCCATCGCGCTGGAAGCTCTGCTTCCAACGCGATTGAAAGAGAAATGCAAAGCATTTCTCTTTCAATCCCATGGGGGAGGCCCGGAGGGGCTTCAAAGGGAAGAAAATGTATTTCCTTCCCTTTGAAGTCTCTCCCAGGGTTTCGAAAGCCGGATTGCTTGCAATCCGGCTTTTGAAACCCCACTAGACACCAGGATTTTTTTTTTTTTTATCTGAAACTGACATAAGGGAGTGACCCCTTGGGCAAGGGTCGCTCCCAGGGGGGGCATTTTTTTGGAAAGGCCTTTTCTGCCCCCCCTGGGGGCAGATCGGCCTATTATGAGGCCGATCTGCCACCAGGATGGGGCAGAAACCACTAGGCACCAGGGATTTGTTTTTTGGCGCCAATGTCACGCAGGGGGAGCGACCCCGTAGGCAAGGGTCGCTCCCGGGGGGGGGGGGGTTGGGGGGGGCAAATTTATTTTAGGCCATTTCTGCCCCCAGGGGAGGCAGAAACCTCTAGGTGCGACCCATCAGGCAAGGGTCGCTCCCCTGGGGGGCAAATTGTATTTAGACCATTTCTGCCCCCCCCTGGTGCCGGCTGAGCTAGAGGCCAAAATCTACAGGTAGGCACTTTGCAAAAAACACCTCTGTTTTCTTTAAAAAAAATGGGATGTGTCCACGTTGCGCTTTGGGGCATTTCCTGTCGCGGGCGCTAGGACTACCCACACAGGTGAGGTATAATTTTTATCGGGAGACTTGGGGGAACGCTGGGTTGGATGAAATTTGTGGCACCTCTCAGATTCCAGAACTTTATGCCACAGAAATGTGAGGAACATGTGTTTTTTTAGCCAAATTTTGAGGTTTGCAAAGGATTCTGGGTAACAGAACCTGGTCTGAGCCCCACAAGTCAACCCATCTTAGATTCTCCTAGGTCTCTAGTTTTTAACAAGGCACAGGTTTGGTAGGTTTCCCTAGGTGTCGGCTGAGCTGGAGGCCAAAATCTACAGGTAGGCACTTTGCAAAAAACACCTCTGTTTTCTTTCAAAAAATTGGATGTGTCCACGTTGCGCTTTGGGGCATTTCCTGTCGCGGGCGCTAGGCCTACCCACACAAGTGAGGTATAATTTTCATCGGGAGACTTGG
This sequence comes from Pleurodeles waltl, assembly GCF_031143425.1. Taxonomy (NCBI): domain Eukaryota; kingdom Metazoa; phylum Chordata; class Amphibia; order Caudata; family Salamandridae; genus Pleurodeles; species Pleurodeles waltl. The sequence goes on along the minus strand of NC_090444.1, from coordinate 1,236,080,813 downwards.
GGGAACGCTGGGTGGAAGGAAATTTGTGGCTCCTCTCAGATTCCAGAACTTTCTGCCACAGAAATGTGAGGAACATGTGTTTCTTTAGCCAAATTGTGAAGTTTGCAAAGGATTCTGGGTAACAGAACCTGGTCAGAGCCCCACAAGTCACCCCATCTTGGATTCCCCTAGGTCTCTAGTTTTCTAAAATGCACAGGTTTGGTAGGTTTCCCTAGGTGCCGGCTGAGCTAGAGGCGAAAATCTACAGGTAGGCACTTTGCAAAAAACCCCTCTGTTTTCTTTCAAAAAAATGGGATGTGTCCACGTTGTGTTTTGGGGCGTTTCCTGTCGCGGGCGCTAGGCCTACCCACACAAGTGAGGTATCAATTTTATCGGGAGACTTGGGGGAACATAGATTAGCAAAACAAGTGTTATTGCCCCTTGTCTTTCTCTAAATTTTTTCCTTCCAAATATAGAAGAGTGTGTAAAAAAGACATCTATTTGAGAAATGCCCTGTAATTCACATGCTAGTATGGTCACCCCGGAATTCAGAGATGTGCAAATAACCACTGCTCCTCAACACCTTATCTTGTGCCCTTTTTGGAAATACAAAGGTTTTCTTGATAGCTATTTTTTACTCTTTATATTTCAGCAAATGAATGGCTGTATACCCGGTATAGAATGAAAACGCACTGCAGGGTGCAGCTCATTTATTGGCTCTGGGTACCTAGGGTTCTTGATGAACCTACAAGCACTATATATCCCCGCAACCAGAGGAGTCCAGCAGACGTAACGGTATATTGCTTTTGATAATCTGACATTGCAGGGAAAAGTTACAGAGTAAAACGTAGAGAAAAATTGATGTTTTTTTCACCTCAATTTCAATATTTTTCTTTTTCAGTTGTTATTTTCTGTAGGAAACCCTTATAGGATCTACACAAATGACCGCTTGCTGAATTCAGAATTTTGTCTACTTTTCAGAAATGTTTAGGTTTCTGGGATCCAGCATTGGTTTCATGCCCATTTCTGTCACTGACTGAAAGGAGGCTGAAAGTACAAAAAATTGCAAAAATGGGGTATGTCCCAGTTAAATGCCAAACTTGTGTTGAAAAATTGGGTTTTCTGATTCAAGTCTGCCTGTTCGTGAAAGCTGGGAAGCTGCTGAGTTTAGCACCGCAAACCCTTTGTTGATGCCATTTTCAGGGGAAAAACCACAGCCTTCTTCTGCAGCCACTTTTTCCAATTTTTTTAAAAAACAACGAAATTTTCACTGTATTTTGGCTAATTTCTTGGCCTCCTTCAGGGGAACCCACAAAGTCTGGTCACCTCTAGAATCCCTAGGATGTTGGAAAAAAAGGACGCAAATTTGGCTTGGTTAGCTTATGTGGACAAAAAGTTATGAGGGCCTAAGCGCGCACTGTCCCAAATAGCCAAAAAAAGGCTTGGCACAGGAGGGGGAAAAGGCCTGGCAGCGAAGGGGTTAACACTATGATGGTTTAGCATAATTCTTTTTTCCCCAATCCAGTATATCGTCACAATAGCATCAAGAAAATGATGCTATTGCCCCTAACATGTGCCATGGTGCACTGTATTGTAAATGTGGCGCTACCATGGTGGCGTTAGGGGCCGCAAGGGGGCCACAAGAAAAGTGGCTCATCACTAGTGATGCACCACTTTCTTGTAAATATGGCCCTTGGTACGATGGCTTAGTTTTTCAGTATTCAAGCTGGATTTTCTCTAATATTTTGAATGCTGATTTTCAGAAATGATTTCAGTTTGAATGTTACAGCATTTTACAGATGTTCAATATATGCCAGTTAATTATGTAGAAAAATAATTTGTTCTACACTTAAAGTACTGTTTACATAAAAAACAATGCTGTTTTTTTTGCTTTCACAAAGAAAATAATGGTAATTGTCTGTTTCAAACTTGAAAAAAATGGTCAGTATTTTTTGAAAGCGTCTTGTGTAACAGATGAACTGATGCTGCAGCATTTTGCTTTTGGGTGTGAAAGTTGATTCCTTGTCAAGCTTCAGTTTGATGAAGATTTTCTTGATGAGATTCTGTAGAATTAAGAAGATGGTTATTTACGAAAGTTACAGGCAGGATTGGCAATAAGAAATATGCCCCTCTTTCAGCATCCAGTACCTTCCCCTACTTGGCTATGGGTGGAGTTGGTAATAGTAAATCTACGCCCCTTTCAGTATCCAGAAGCCTCCTTGACTTGGCACAGGTCGGAGTTGAGAATACTAAATATGCCTCCTTCTAATGTCCATCAACTGCTATGAGTTGGCATAGGGCAGGGTTGGGAACAAATTATATACCCCCTTTCAGTGTCCAGAATCTTCCCCCACTTGTCACTGGGTGGAGTTGGTAATAGTAAATCCAGTGTCCAGCACCTTTCTCGAGTTGTAACAGGCACAGATGAGAATAGTAAATCTGTCCCCTTCCATTGTCCAGCACTTTCCTCGAAGTGGCACAGGGTAGAGCTTGGAATAATAAATGTGCCCCCTTCCAGTGTCCATAAACTTCTTCAAGTTGGCACAGAGCGGAGTTCGGAATAGTAAATCTGCCCTCCCCATACCAGTATCCAGCACCTTCCTTCAGCTGGCATAAGGTTAAATTGAGAATATTGAATCTGTCAACTTTCCAGTGTCCAGTACTTTCCGTGCATGGAACAGAGCAGAGTTGGTAATAGTAAACCTGCCCCCATTCCAGTGTCCAGTACCTTCCCCCAGTTGATACAAGGCAGTGTTGTGAATAGTAAATCTACAAACCTTCCATTGCCCAGCACCTTCCTCGACTTGGTACAGAGCAGAACTGTAATTAGTAATACCTTCCAGCGGTTGCCACAGGGTTGATTGGGGAAATTAAATCTGTTTCCTATCCAGTGTCCAGCAGCTACCCTAAGTTGGCTCCAGGAAGAATGGGGAATAGAAAATCTGCCACTCTTTCATTGTCCAGTACCTTTAATTAGTTGGCACACGGCAGAGTTGAGAATGGTAAATCTGCCACTCTTCCAGTGTCAGGCACCTTCCTCAAATTGGTACAGAGTTTCCTTGAGTTGGTACAGGGAGAATTTTGGAATACTAAATCTGTCACCCTAACAGCGTTGAGCACCTTTTCCCAGTTAGCATAGGGTGGAGTTTGAAAATATAAATCTGACATCCTCCCAGTGTCCAGCACCTCTCTTGTGTTGGCACGGGGCAGAGTTGGGAATATGAAATCTGTCCACCTTCCAGTGTCCAGCACCTTGCTCCAGTTGGAACAGGGTGGAAGTGGAAATAGTAAATATGCCCCCTTCCAGTGCCCAGCACTTTCTTCGAGTTGGTATAGGACGGTGTTAAGAATAGTAAGTCTGTCCCCCTGCCAGTGTCAAGCACCTTCCTGAGCTGGCACAGAGCGGAGTTGGGAATAGTCAATCCTTTCTCCTTCAAGTGTTGAGCAATTTTCTCAAGGTGGCACAGAGTGGAGTTCAGAATGGTAAATCTGCTTTTTACCAATGCCCAACAGATTGCCACAGTTGTGGGAAATGTATTGCTCTTCTCTCAAAACTTTATATTTTGTTTAAAAAATATGTACTATCTGTAATAGTGTATTAACATTTCTCAAATAACTTACAGTAATGTCAAAAATGTTGTTCTAGGTTTATTTGCTCATATAATAATTGGTATTCCAGTCTGAGTAATGTATTATGGCAATGGTCTGAAAAGCACCAGAATATTTGTTTTATTTTTTATACAATTGATTTCTGAAAATGTGTTAATTTGAGCATTTTTGTGTGAAGTAATAATTGCATTGAGCTAAAGGTGGCAGTCTGAAAATTCAGTCAGCTGGGCAGTAGCTGCTGTTCCCTCATGTATGTGTAGTCACCTCAGTGATTAATGGCACGCTGATCACAAAATGGTGGATGGCCAATTTGAGGTAAAACCAAAATTAGTTTTAAAAGATGCATTAGCTAGGTTGCATATTTGTACTTTAAAAACGTCAAAAACATGCAGAAAGCTCTATTTTAAGTGTTCTATGTATAGTGGGCTGCAGTCATGGTAAGGGCATTTTGAAATTTCATTAAAACACTATTTTTGCATAACTTGTAAAACTAATGATAGTGTACGTTTATAAGTTTGTTTATTTTAAATAAATTTTTTGAAATTACTTTTAAGAACAAACATACATTGTAAAGACGTGTGGCAATAATAGTATGAGGTGTAAAAGCATGCATGTTCATGGCACTTTAAATTCTAGTGAATGACAAGGCATGGTAAAGGCATGGGTAGTGAAGACATACGCATGGTTAAGGCATGCATGGTAAAATCATGCTTTGTAATGTCATCCATCCACCCAAGACTACAAATGTCTAACAAACAGCAAACATTTTCAAGTGAATTCTTCGATAAATATTGAACAGTGTCAAAATATGAGTGTAAAATTAGTGAAAAATGTGTGCATGCAAGGTGAAAAAATTTACCAATTATATCAATGGATGGACTGAGTGAATCAGTGTCAGTCAAGGGTCATTTGTAATACCTTTTCCAGGAACAGGGATAGTTTATCAACAATGTTTCAGTGTCAGCAAGCACAACTGGAGACACATCTGACCGCTTAGTATGGATCGAATGCTTACAATGCGACAACCCAAACCACTCGCCACTCAAAAGCTTCTTTCCGGGAAGGCTAGCCTGTCATTTATTACAGTGTTGGCACTTAGTGGACTGAAGCTGCACAATGTGCAAAAATGTGCTACCCAGCAGTGTTGCAACAATTAATTACACTTCCTAGATATCATGAATTCTCATGTATGATGAAGAGATGATGGTCTTCTTGGATATTTGGGTGCAGCTCTCCGCATGGTGTCTGCATCTTTGCTAGGCTATTGAGATGCATTGTTGCTATAGCCAAAACCTCAGTACACAGATCTCAGATTTCCTTGCCAAGACCTATTGCTTCCTATGGATTTGTGCAACTTTACAATGGGAATATAGAGAAAACTTTGAACAAATTGTTGAACATTTATATGAACTCTTATAAGACTAGGGGTTGCTCCATTTTACGTGGGTTATCCTTTGGCAGAACAGAGAGGATTCTGAGATTGCTCCAGTTGTGCATGTGTAGATGCATTTCACATATAAGGTATTAGAATTCTATGATGCACATAAATATTGCAAAGGTAAGGGATGTGTAGAATACTAACATTATTGTTTACATTGCAGTTCTAATGAAGTCAGGTAGAAATAATAACCCACATTCCACAAGAGAGTGTATAGTGATGAAGCATTAAGTAGTTATTCAAGTGACAGGAAGAAGTACTAGTTTGTACATGTATTTGAAGATTGTATTTAGGTCTCAGGAACCACAAGTTTCATGTCAAGGTTCTGAGAATAAAATACACAGCGATATTAAGACATAGTCATTCACTTTTACAGGTAAGAATAGAATCAAGCATGACAAGCACAGTACCTTCTATAACAAGTTACTTATGCTATTGTTTTGTCTTTTAGAACTCCACTTCATACTGCATACTACATCCATACATTCACTACATACTGCAGACATCCTTGATCAACAGAAGTAATTAGTTAAATTGGTGGGGTCCTGTGTCTCTGTTTTCTCTCTTATCCTATTGTCCCTTTCCATCTTTCTACCGCACTTACCCTCATATCTATCTGATGTGGTCTCTTCTGGAGCTGAGTGTTGGAAAGTTTTGTTGATTCCACTAGATTATAATCACACAAGTTAGTGATCAAATCAAATACTGGGTGAAGGTAATTACTCTGATACACAGGAGCAAATTATTTCTAAATTAGTCCTGTGTTGATGGCAAATTTGGTAGATAATGGTGACCCGAGGTGTCCAAAAAAGTATGGTAGCTTTTGAAGGCCAACACAGATAAGAACATCAAAAACAGAATGAATTGCAGCAAAATTTAAAATGATTACGCTAACAGAAACATGTAACCTCTTTCATGACTACCAACAATCTGTGAGTTTGCGAGTGTTTTGCATGTATCCCCACCCTGACATTCTGCCCTGAATTTGCAATCCTAAATGCTGCTATTTCCTCACTTGTACGTTACGCAGGTGCACAAATAGATATGAATTTATGGGCCCATATTACACCTACGGAATACTGTCCTTATTTGCACCATAGTGCACATTTCTAAAGATGTGTTTGGGGCAAACCAGGTTAGTGCACCCTATTATGATGAAAGCACAGCCCCGTAGGCAGCAGCGAATTCACACTACCCTTGGCAAGCATATTTATTGAAATACGGAGCAGCCTCTTCTAAGCTGCTCCATTTTTCTTTGTGCAGATGGCAACGTCCCTGCAATTTAGAGAGGGGACAGATATTTCCCTGCAGGCTGGTGAAGAGAGTGACTTGGACCCCTTTACATCCAGAAGGGTTTCCTCAGAGAGCACACTATCAACTTTTTGTGGTACACTGTTAGCGCACTTCCTACAGGCATGTTTGCTTCAGTGCTCATGCCCGTAAAATGATCAGGAGCAGAGACAAAGTGATTCTCCAAGGTACATGGGGTTGTCACCCATACAAATGAGGAAAGGTTCTTTCACAATAGCGCTAATGCTACATGTGCACCAGCACTATCAGTATTTCAGAAGGGACAACACAAGTGTCTGTGGACTCTTTTGAAATAACAAGGTGCCCTGTGGGCACAACAAGCAGGCACATATGCTAGTTGCGCTGCTGCAGCTACTTACATAACACCACCCCTGCTGTTTCTTTTACAAGTTGTTTTGTACACCTGTGGCAAAAAGAGCTTTTTGCTCAAGCACACCCCAAGAACCCATAAACTGGGGGTCAACCTGGAGCAAAGCTCCCTCCCATGAGCTCCTCTTGGCCTCTGTCCTCAAATCTACATTATGCATATGCTGTGCTCATTCCTGCCCTCTGTAACTAGCCTTGCAACAGCAACCAGCTAAATAGGCAGCCCACCCACACATGAGTATGAGGTTGGTCTTGGGGGTCAGAGCATGAAATTGTACCTTGGAAATTGGCAGAAATACTTTAAATTTAAGAAAGATAACACAGTATTTTCCTTTTGATGGTCTCAGCTGCCTCCCATTCCACAAAGCCTGCACACCACAAAGCCTCCCCCTTGAGGAGCCGGTGGAGGATTGGCCTGCAGCTCAGCATGTGAGCTGACACCGAGGGCGGTTGGGGTAGCCAGCATATTGGACAGTTTGCTACATATCAAGGTAAATACTTGGTAAATAAGGATTTGTTCTGCAGGGTGGAAGTGGAAAGCAGTACAACAGTGAAGAAGGAGGTTAGTGTTTCTCTGCATTTCCTTTTTCAGGGACAGATTGTTATCCACCTTAATCAGCGTCCAATCAGCATAAAATCAGCATCACATGCATGGATGTCAATCCAGTGAATATGGATAATATGTATTAATACAGGGCCATCATTCAGTTGTTTCTTTTGCAGGTACTTCAGTACCAATCTCAAGTGCTCCATAAAACAGCTGTCTTCAGGCATGTCCAAAACACCCTTTTAAATCCTACCAAAAGTTACTATCATTCTGAAAGAAGAAGAATAATCAATCAGGTATTTCAGAAAGAAATGGGTGAAAAAGAATGATATGTTAAGGAAGGGAAAGGAATAGGTCAAGGGATTTTAGAGTCTGGAAAAACTGGCAAGGGAAGCAGTGAGCAGTTAAACATTATTAACAACAAAGGCAATATAAATCATCTCAATATTATCACCTCACCAAAGCACCTTGCAAGTGGAGGGGTTTCTATTTAAGACTCCAGCACAGTCATTCATTTAGCATCTTGAATACGAAAGTTGTAGATGAATATTTTAAGCAAAAAATGGGTGTGAAGCCCATATGTCTGGCCCCTAGGAAATCAGGATGTTTTTTTCCAGGAAAAGGGCATGATAATTTTGGGAGGATAAAATTCAGGGGATTTATCAATCAGTTTTCTTGTCAGATCTTCCAGGGCTTTGCTTCGCCTCTTCTCCAATGTTATCTCAAATTGAGCTTCAAAAATCGATTTTAGCTGAGGGTGGTGGTTATAGTAAAGAGGAGAGATGGGGCACAGTATTATGCAGTGATCTTTCTAAAGAAACTGGAAGACAGGACTTCTCAAAATCAAGTTTTGTTGAAGGCAGTGTGCCAGTGGATCAAGAATGTCAACATACTTTGCATGCTACAGAAACAGCTGCAACAGCTCCACCACCAGTGTTGGATGTGTTGCTTTTAGTGCACAAAAACTTGCAAGGAATCCCTAAAGCTATTGTCTTAAAAAACAATAGTAAGGAAATGCAGACTGGTCTTCTGGGTAACATTGCTCAAGAACTTAGTCAAATCAACTCCTGTATACAGTACCAACTCAATTAGAAGGTGAGGAAAATTGTGCAAGTGCTTCAGCTAAGAGGTAAAAGTTGTTACTTCCCACTCAGCTTATATCTCTAGATGCTCATAAAAAGAAGAGGTGAGCAATACGGCTACTGGAGTTCTGTGTCTACAATAGAAGACCCCACAAAGCTTCTGTTAAGGGAAGGTGATATCTGCAGATAGCTTGGGAAGCAAAGGAATAGAGTAAAAATTGTAGAAAAGGGATCAGCATTTAGCAATAGATCAAATAGTAATCCCTTAGCTTTGATGTGAGTGACAGGAGAAATGTGTGTATTAGGAAGTAAAACAGTCCTTGGGGGTAAATTAGATAAAATAGATCAAACTAGAAGCACTATAAATTCACTATAAAAACCAAAGACACAGAAACAACTTAAAGAATAGTGAAAGTGAGTTAAGGGAAGTGATATCACATCACAAGAGAAGGGGGAAGGGTTTTCTTTCTCTTTGTACAGTGGAATGGGACTAAAACATCAAAAATTGGTTTGGAGGACATATATGGATTTTTAGGTTTCCACACTTGTCAGATCAGGGAAAAAACTAAAAAATGGAGACCATTAATCCTCTCCAAGCATTTCATAATTGTCTTGCATTGTAAGCTATTTCCACTAAAGGTCTAAAACTGGTAGCCTTTATTAATAATAATGAGGGTAGGGAAGTGCTAAAAGTAGGCTTCTACTCAATGCTGGTAAAAAATAAACATTGAATGCAGAGAGAGAGATTTAAATTGACATGGTCTAAAGGTAGTCTATCAAAAGTTACTTGAGATAAAGATGTAAAATGTGTTCCTTAATAATCACACAGGTTGGAGCAGCAATCAGATCAATCTATCTCTGGTTGAACAGTCTTGGAAGGTGCAAAAAACAAACAGTGGGTCTTGGTCACAAGAATTTAAGAATACCCATCCCACAAAATGATAATGCTAAGTCAGACCAAGACCTTTAGTGCCACAATCATTTTTCGCACTCTGCAATTTTAAGAAAGAATGTTTGTCTAGGCTTAGCAATATAGATCAGGATGAGTGCTCTCCAGATAACCTAGAAGTTTTCTCCATGGATAAACATGGTCTGAAAAGGTGGTTATGATTAGACTGTTTTAAAAATGTTTTAGTTGAAAATGTAATGATCTGTTTTAAGAAACTTGGCTACCTGGGGAACGGTTTGCATTTGAAGGATTTGCTGAAATCTGCTCAGAAGCCCATCATTTAACAACTGGGAGGGCTTCTAGAGGCCTAGTTACCCTGGTAGTAACTGCAATTGCTAAAGGAATAGAACTACTATGAATAGAATGCAAATCTCTGCAAGGAAGTGCAAGGAAAATAGATATAAATGTTATGCATAGTGAAAGGATATTGTTGGTGAATTTATGTAATCTATGTTCTATGTACAAAAAAAAAGTTTTAGTTATGTGCCTGAATCCAGCTCTGGCTAATACTGAATGTGGAGATATGCTTGCTGTATAGAATATATCATTAGCTGTATTTCCAAATGTGGTAATATAAAAATTGCACAGGAAATGCCAAAAATTCTAGTGGAAGGGGGATTTATCAGTCTCAAGGTGCAAATGGAGACTGCCACTTAAACAAACGTTCTCTCAAGGCAATCAGAAAGGACTAGTCAATTATGCATTCTCTCAATACTGGGATTTTAAACTGTGTAAAAACTCAGGGTGCTAAATTTAAAAGGCAGCAACCATTGGCCATTTTCAATAAGATTCAACTTAAAAATGAGGGAAAGGGAACACATGTTACCTGTACAAATTAGTTACCCTAAATGCCTGGTATCACATGCAGATGAAAATTAGTTGGCATTATTAGCCCAGTTTCAGCTTTCCATGGAACTGGACATTGGGGATTGGAAACAACAAGGTTGAATAGACTGGTACTCTACAATATTACAAAAAAAACTATTGACTGCTTGCACATAGATCTTAGGAAAAATGTAACCGGAGATACACAAGAGAGATTGAAAACACCTCTGGTTGATTTAATTCTCACTGTCAGGCTCTGTAGAGGAAACTGAGAAAGCTGAGAAAAAATGAGGGGCAAATGCTGCACTAATTAAGAGAACAATAGGCTCCTTCATAAAACAGACCGGAAGGGAAATGTAATCTGTGATGTGAGAGGAAGATAGGAAAATGTTTTGAAAATGCATTAAAATAGGGTCATATAAAAATCAAAGAGCCCTAAATTCAAAGGCTCTCCGAGAATGACTGGATCAGCTGCCTGTCTACAATTTATGCAACTGAAAATGAGATATTGAGTGGGGTTGGGTTATGCCTGATTATTCTCCAATTTGTCAGGAAATTCCATAAAAAGATAATCTTTATGCTCAACTTGTGTAAGACAACAGGTCCAGATAACCTGCCGGCACTTGGTATCAAAACCAACATAAATTGGTGGGCTAGGTTTTTTTGTAGAACTTTCAAGACATTTACCATCTTGGGTTCTTTACCCTGTAGTTGAAAAGGCACTATAGTAAGGCAATTTTTAAAAAGGGTTTGTCCCTCTAAACTTGAACATTGCTCTCATATTAGCTTACTTGATGTAGGTGTAATAATTTACTTGAAATCTCTATTGGAATATTTTACGGTTTGGATTAAGGTCCACAACTTCGTTCCGATAGGACAAGGGTGTTTTAAAGAAGAGGACTCGAAGATGGACCTCTGTTTTAGCTTTTGGGTGATGGACCAAAAAGCAATGAAAACAAGAGGTCATCTATTTTGCTGTTACATTGATTTCCACACTACTTTGATTATGAAGATCAACTATTCCTTGGAAAACGTAAGTAGTTTAAACATTCCTTGCATCCTAATGGCAGTGTTAAAAGAATTACATCAAGAGAATTGGGCTAAGGTAACACTAGATAATAAAGGCACGCTATCCCGTAAATTTTTAATTAAAATCAGCTTACACCCGGGGTGAGTTTTGGCCCAACATTGTTTGCATTGTATCTTGCAGACCTGATACTATACTATAAGCAGACAATTTGGCAGCTCTGGATGTCATGCAGATGGGTTTGTAAAGAAAATTGGATTCCATTCATTAGGTATTACCAGGACAATAAATATTTAAGACCGTAAAAACAAATACATGGGTAATAGAGAAAAAATTAAAGTGGAGGATTTGAGAAATGGTTGTGAAGAATGCCTCGCCCTTTATATCTCCAGGTATGAAATTCAGTAGTGACCAATAATGGAAGATGCACCTAAAAGTTTGTAAAAACTTGCATTCTACGGTCGAGTGGGGGGCTGAAGAAATTTAAAAGGGACTTCAGGATCCTTCAACTAAACCTGGGCTCACAGCATATAAAGCAATGTCTCCCCTTAATTATTTATGGGGCTTTTTAGAAATGGTGTCTTTGGTTGGCAGTCAGGTTACCCCCTGTCCAAGCAAGGACCCTCACTCTAGTCAGGGTAAGTCACACACAATCCAAATTATCCTGTGCCCACCTTCTGGTAGCTTTGGCACTGAGGACTGCTTAACTTAGAAGGCAGTGTGTAAAGTATTTGTGCAATAAATCATACAATCACACAATATAGCACCACAAAAATACACCACACAGTTTCTAGAAAAATATATAGTATTTATCTGGATAAGTGCAGGTCAAAACGATCAAGGATGCAATAAGTAAATGTAGAGACATCACTGAAAAGTGATATAAATTGTCTTAAGTCTTTTAGAAGCAAACAAAGTCTCTTTCAAGCATAAAGTACCTGGTTCATGTGAAAAATCTCTGCAAAGAGCCACAGAGGCGAAGATGCGTGGAAACAAAGGGGTGTGCGTAGATTTCTCAGGCCGCACACGGTGATGTGTTGTTTAGTTTTCACGCAGGGATGGCTGTGCGTCGATATCCGGTCGTGGATCTTGTTCGGGTTGCAGGGTTTTCAGGCACCCCGGGGACGATGCGTGGATTTCCTGTGCTGGCAGGACGAAGTTACAGGAGCTGCGTTGATTCTGTGGGCGTTGCATCAAATTTTCTACCGCACGGCAGGCACTGCGTCAATTCCTCTCTGGAAGTCAGACTGCATCGTTACGGTTCAGCTGTGTGTCGTTCCGGTGGGCAGTGCATTGAATTTCTGGTCACTACGCTGGCGCTGCGTTGATCTTCTCATTGCGAAGTCGGGCTTCACAGTTCCGGATCAGGTGCAGTGAAATTTTCACTGCGGTGCAGGCCGTGCATCATTTCTGGCAGGCTGTGCATCGAATTTCGCCGCACAAGGAGTCCTTCTTGTAGAGATGAAGTCTTTTTGGTCCTGAGACTTGAGGGAACAGGAGGCAACCTCTATCCAAGCACTTGGCGAGCACTTCTTCACCTCAGCCAGAGATCATTAAGGCAGCAGAGCAACAGCAAGGCAGCAGTCCTTCACAGAAAGCAGTCAGGTGAGTCCTTTGGGCAGCCAGGCAGTTCTTCGTGGCAGGCTGCAGGTTCTGGTTACAAGTTTCTTCTCCAGGAAGTGTCTGAGTTGGAAGGGGCAGAGGACCTGTTTAAATACCAAAATGTGCCTTTGTAGTGGTGGAGACTTTAAAGAGTATCTTAGAAGTGCACCAAGTCCCCTTTCAGTTCAATCCTGTATGCCAGGGTCCCAGTAGGGGGGGTGGCAGTCCTTTGTGTGAGGGCAGGCCCTCCATCCTCCTAGCCCAGGAAGACCCATTCAAAATGCATATGTATGTAAGTGGGGCTGAGTATCCTGTGTTTGGGGTGTGTCTGAGTGAATGCACAAGGAGCTGTCAACGAAACCCAGCCAGACGTGGATTGTAAGGCACAGAAAGAATGAAGTGCAGAGAAATGCTCACTTTCTAAAAGTCTAATTTCTAAAATAGTAATATTAAATCCAACTTCACGAGTCAGCAGGATTTTATATCACCATTCTGGCCATACTAAATATGACCTTCCTACTCCTTTCAGATCAGCAGCTACCATCCAAAAAATGTACGAGGGCAGCCCCAATGTCAGCCTATGAAGGGAGCAGGCCTCACAGCAGTGTACAAATGAATTTAGGAGTTTTACACTACCAGGACATGTAAACTACATAGGTACATGTCCTGCCTTTTTCCTACACAGCACCCTGCCCTATGGGTTACCTACGGCATACCTTAGGGAGTACTTTTAAATGCCAAGTCAAATTGGCAGAGAAACTGCACACACAGGCCTTGCAACAGCAGGCCTGAGACAAGGTTAAGGGGCTACTGAAGTGGGTGACATAAGCAGTGTCACAGGCCCACTAGTAGCATTTAATCTACAGGCCCTGGGCTCATATAGTGCACTTTACTAGGGACTTATAAGAAAATTAAATAGTCCATTTGGGTATGGTACAATGTTACCATGCTTAAAGGGAGAGAGCATATCCACTTTAGCACTGGTTAGCAGTGGTAAAGTGCGCAGAGTCTGAAAACCAGTCAAAACAGTATCTAAAAAGTGGATGTAACCAGGCAAAAAGTTAGGCGTGACCACCCTAAGGCTGTCAGGTCTAGCAGGGCTCAATTATTAAATGAGGCGGAGATCTTGGGTCTGGGTTCAGCCATGATTGGGAGAAATGGAAAGCAGTTGTTTCAAAAAGATCTTAGATCTTTCGTCTTGTACTGTGATTCAAGCAGTTGCATCAACTCTCAGTTTCCGGTTCTGGCATAAACAATTAACTGTTAGTAAATTAAAAGTACCTTCATTCTGTGTTAAGGGAATATGTGATAGTGAGCTATGTTGGTCAAGACATGTAAGAGATCAATTGTTTAAATAGGCACAACATTTTTATTTAAAGGATTTTAAAGTGGGCATTTTGTTACAATTATCAAAAAAGGAACTAAAGGAGAGCTGTGAAAGGAGGGATGTGCTCTGGATTTCAAAAATAGACATTTGATATATCTTGGTATAAAGAAGTCAACCACTTTTCTCAGAGTCAGGAACAAAATCCAACAACATTCCCTTTCAATCGAATTTCATCACCAGGATACCCTTGTGGGTGATAGTGTACTTTACAAATACACAGAATATATAACATAACAATATACCTAAGCCATCAATGTGTATAGCACTTATAAACATTTGGAGTAGGCCAGAGCCCGGTTGATGCATGGAGAGATGGAAAGATAATGATAGAGAATGGGGACGGGAAATGTAAATGTGGATTAGGAATGTGCAGCTCCTCTGTTCATGTGCTAAATGGTTGTTTATACTTTTTATCCTTAAGATGTTTTTTAAAAACAGTTTCTAAGACAAATGCAATTATGTCAAGGGTTGATTCAATGAGACCTTAATGTGACATGTAACTTTTGAAAGAAACTTGTGTGGTGGGAATGTTTTTTTTTTTTTTTGGAGTGGCCCGGGGATTTTAAAGGAATTTTTAAATGTATTTCTTCCCCAGCCTGGTACCTGCTGAATGACTAGGCCACACATGGAGCTGTAAATCACACATCTTTATTTATCTGCATGTACCTGTAAACTCAAACGTTCTTCACCAAAACGATTATGTCACACTGGTATGGAGTCCTCGGTGAGCGAGAAAGGTTCCATTCTAAATCATGCAAGACATCTCACCCTCTGTTAAATGTAAAATTACATTTTTTAAAGAAAATTATTGGACATAGACACAAATATATATGCATGTAGAAACATGGGACAACAAAATCTCTTCATGTAGTCTTGGCGCTCTTATGTTGTGGATGGGAGATCTCTGATGAAAGGAAACATGAATATTTATCTATAATCACCATTAAATGATGTCCATTATCAAATTAACCAATTCAATTGATGGCTATTCTCTCCCAGGCATGTTTAGGGAGTTCTTTCATGTTCAGAGGATGTTGAGTAGCTTTGTTTGAAAGGCAATTGCATTTGTGACAGGCCTTGAGTTCCTTTTTAACTCTTTAATCTAATAATGGAAAACAAAGCTATCTCTGTAGCAAAAATGCCACAATGTCTTTTGTAGGCAACTTCAATCACCTCGTATCATAGACTCTCTGGAATCAGGATCATAGAGAATAACTCCTTCCTGACTTATGAACAATTCATTTTTAATATGCTTGTACTTTTGGTATTCACCATCGGTATTGAGGAGTAGAATGTGTTTATTCCATGACTGATGTGTAATTATGTCTTTTAACTTCAGCAGGTCACTATCATGACTCGTGGCAATGTCAATCTGGGCTAAATATACAGTAGCTGGTGTACTTGACTTGATAATGAAATTGATGTAGGTCTCAGTAATTTTGCGTTGAGTACCATGACCTTGAATAGGCACTCTCAAAAAGTAGTCAGCAGTATTCTGATCCTTTCCTGGTTGATTGTCAATTATATAATCTTATTCTGACAATCGTAGATCCCATCATTCAATCCAAGGAGGCATCTTGGCTTTTGGATTGCCATAAATAGTTAGCAAAGCTTGATGATCAATCACTAGCATAAAAGGCTTTCCGTACAGTAGTACTTGGAAATGCTCACAAGCACATACTATAGCCAAACTTTCCTCCTCAGGCTGTGAGTAAGCAGAATCTGTTTGAGACAAACTTCTGGTAGCATAGGCCACAATATGTGGTCTTACATTTGGGCATCAACTCTGCTTTGTAAGTATAGCGCCTAACTCTTCAGGTCTAGCGTCAACCACAAGCTCTGTATGGAGTTTTGCATTGAAGTATGCCATTTCCATAATATTTTCAATGGCGTGCTTTTTTCTCTTCAATCTTTTTTCACATTTTCGTCTCCATGTGAAAGAAACCTTTTTCTTCGTTAGCTCTTGTAATGGAGCACTAACATTGGTAAAGTCTTTTATGTATCCTGAACAGTAATTGGCCTTTCCAAGAAAATAATGTACCATTGAAACATCTTGTGGGGGCTCAGCATTTGTTAAAGCTTTTACTTTTGCAGGATCAGGAGTTATACCCCTATCAGAATAGATATGGCCAAAGCATTTAAAGTTTGTCTTCTTGAACTCACACTTGTCTGCATTTAAGGTTAAAACTACATCCTTGAGTAATTGACATACTTGTGTGTGGGCTTTATCATGGTTCTTCTGAGTAGCTCCTAAAACTAATATGTTGCACTGTAATTGAATGCATTTCACAACAGGTTGATAGATGCATCGTATGATGTCTTAAAAAGGTTTTGCAAGTGATGACACACCAAAACTAAGGGCCTGATTTAGAATTTGGTGGATGGACTACTCTGTAACAAATGTGACGGATATCATGTCCACCATGTTACAAGTTTCATAAGCTTTAATGGAACTCTAATACGCTGATTGAATATCCATCACGTTTGTGACGGAGTAACCTCCCTATCAAATTCTAAATCATGCCCTCAGGGACAGATGTACACATTTGCGACTCGCATCAGAGAGACTCGCAATTTGCGACTCGCAATTCAGAATGCAGGACGGTGTTCCTTGAGACTCGCAGCACTCACAGGGATAGTGGCCTGCTGGAGACAGCAGACCACCATGTCTGTGACTGCTTTTAAAAAAATAACTTTTTTTTGTTTTAATGCAGCCCGTTTTCCTTAAAGGAAAACAATATGCATTAAAAAACGAAAAAATGAAACGTTTTTGTTTCATTTTTCAGAGCAGGCAGTGGTCTATAGGACCACTGCCTTGTCTGAAAAAATGTTTTCCATGCCATTCACAAAGGGGTTACCACCAGTGTCACACTGGTGGTAACTGCGATTGCTTTGCGACTGCGTTCGCGGTCACAAAGCAATACAGCATCACACTTCGACTCGCAATTAGGAAGGGGAACACCCATTCCTAATTGCGACTCACAGTCCCGTTTTGCGAGTCGGTAACCAGGTTACCGACTCGCAAAACGGGGATTGGGCATCGCAAAGTGCTTTTTGCACGTCGCAAACAGCTAAATTCTCTGTTTGCGACAGGCAAAAACATTGTTACATCTTGCCCTAAGTCTCTTATATCTAAACAAACCAGCGTTTGTTGAAACAGTTGTAATGAATCGACAGCTTTCTACAAGTTCAAACTGATCATAACTGTAGGACCTGCCCTTTTTGGCAGGATTGCCCCAAATGTTTTGCCTCCCTCCTCCTCTTTTTCTGACCTTCTTTTTGTTGGCTTTTAGGATCTTGAGCAATTTACCAATGCTAACCAGTGCTAAAGTGCATGTGATCTATCCTCTAAACATGGTACCATTGGTCTATACCTGTTTGGTATATTTAATTTATTTTTACTTCCCTTGTGAAGTGGTATACCATGTACCTAGGGCATGTAAATTAAATGCTACTGTTGTGCCTGCAGTCCTGATTGTGCCACCCACTTAAGTAGCACTGAAAACATGTACGAGGCCTGCCACTGCAGGTCAGTGCGCAGTTTCTCTGCAACTTTAACTTTGCATTTAAAGCCTCTTACCATGCCTTAAACTCCCCTTTTCTTACGTATAAGTCACTCCAAGGTTAGGCCCTAAGTTGCCCATAGGACAGGGTGCTATGTGCTAAGGAACTGCTGCCTGCTTTGCTGAGCTGCCTTGTCACCTGCTGACCTCAGCCCTGTTAAAAGGAACCAAGGACTGAACCCCAGAGCGACTCCAAGGACTTGGAGGCTTGCTCCCTATTCTACCCAAGGTAGCTGGAACGTCAAAGACCTCATTATCCACCTTGCAAGTATTTCCCCTTTCAAAAGCATTCCAGTTGAAATAGGCATTCAACTCTGAGAGAGCCAAGGGCCTTGTGTGGTAAACTAGAAAGCTGTGTGAAACTGCCCAAGACGTAGCTCGTTTGATTTTCCGACCTGTTAGTGCCTTTCGCTTAGGACCAAAGTGTACTCTCCACTAAACAAGGCACAATTCGCTCCTTCCCAATTGACATTTAATGTACCTATAAGTCCATAGTAAAGAGTACTACATGTGCCCAGGGACTGTAAATTAACTGCTACTAGTGGGCCTGCAGCACTGATTGTGCCACCCACATAAGTAGTGCCTTAACCATGTCTGTGGGCTGCTATTGCAAGGCCTCTGTGTGCAGTTTCACTGCCACTTCAACTTGGCATTTAAAACTACTTGCCAAGACTTAAACGCTCCCCTTTTGCATTCCGACCAGACCTCCATGAACACAGGACACTCAGCTGCATCTGCGTTCGTCTGCATACTAATGGGTCTTCCTGTGCAGGAAGGGTGGAGGGGCTCTCCATTACACTTCAAAGGCTAGTGGCCTGACTTCCCACAAAGGACTAATAACCCCCACAGATCTCCTGGCAGACAAGACTGCATTGAAAAGGGAACGGGTGCACTTCAAAACCACTCTTTGAAGTTTTCCTCCACTTCAAAGTCATGTATATATATAGGGTATATATACTGGGTCTGTGACCCCCTAAAACCAGACACTTCTGCACCTATAACTGGACTCTGTCAGACAGACTGCTGTGCTGCTCAATGAACTTATCTGGACTGCTTTACTGAAAGGCGTACTCTCCTGCTTGTTGCCCTGCTGCCTGCTGGCCCCTGACTCTGCTGGAAGGACACTGCCTTCCCCCACAAGTGCTATCCAAGGGCCTGGACTGAGCTTGCCCCTAGTTCTGAAATCTCAGGACCATTAAAGACTTCATCTGGAGGAGATAATCCACAGCGCAGGAAAAACGATGCAATGCCTGCAAAATTCAACGCAACGCCTGTAGAATCAACACAGCACCTGTCTCTTGGCTGAAAAATCGCTTCATCATCTGCTGGTTCAAATTAACTTCACAACACATTTTGGATATTCCATGCATCATCCCTGGGCATCAAAATATCCCTGCATCGCAGTGAGGAACCAAGGCTGAGTGCTTGGAAATCAACACATCATCTTGCCACGTGGAAAGAAATGACACATCACCTTCACCATGCTGGAAAACCTGATGGACAGCTTTACTTTTCGACATATCTCCTCTGCTGCTCTCTCCATCATTATTTTTGACACAACACAGGAGCTGTGTGTTAAAAGGGTTACAACCACTTACTCTTAAGGATTGAGACTCATCTAAACATTGATATCTGGAATTGTGCATTTGTGAATTTTGTCCTTTTGGTCTTTTTTTATTCAGATACATATTATCTATTATCCTAAACTGGTGTGGTGTTTTACACATTGCCTTGTAAGTTAAGCATGCTTGCTCTGTGCCAAGCTACTGGAGGGTGAGCACAGGGTAAATTAGGTTGTATTGTGACAGACCCTGACTAGGATTGTGGTCCCTATTCGGATAGGGTACATACCTCTGCAAACTGGAGACCCAATTTCTAACACATCAAATTTATTGATGCACCACTGTCGATAATGAAAGGTATTGAACATCCATTTATGCTCAATGTAATCTTTGGAGAGTGTGTGATTTTTTTGCTTTGATAGGTCAACTTTTCTTTTACTGACTTTTCTCCTCACAAGTGACCAGTTTAACATGTGCACATTTTTCTGAAGTAGACATTGTGTTGCTTCTGAAACTTTCTTCTGGCCATTTGGTATTTGCGCTGTGATGCACTTACTTTTTCCTTGGCTCTGCACATCATCACAAAATGATTCTCTTTACCACAGCCTTTGCGTATCTGACCAATGGCGGGACACTTTCTTTCATATGGAAACACAAATCCATATCTGCAATACAACTTCTTTTTGCATGTAGATGTCACTTTGTGTCCTTCAGTCTTTTGTTGCAACTTACTTTTCACACTTGTGACTGACTCGTTCCAGGTGCCTCCATGTCGGCAGCTTGTCTCTCAGCACGTTCCTCAGCTCTGGCATCCATCAATGCTTGCTCCAGGCTAAGAGTTTCTCTCAGCAGTCATCGTTTGAATGAACTGGACATGCATCCATTGATCACTCAAAGCCGCATGGCTCCTTCGTCATTTAATTAATTGAATTCACAGTGTTTGAAGAGAATGTCAAGTCTTTCCATGAATTCATTGACTTTTTTCACCAACTCTTTGACATTTGTGACTGAAAACACGTTGTTGATAATCAACGTCTGGTACTGGATTCAACTTCAGATTTAATGCATTCTCAATCTTAAGGTACATGACTTCTTCATAATTTCTTGGCATTTTCTTTATGACTTCTTCTACACCATCACCTGCAAGATTTTTGAGATATTTATTAGTCTTCCTATTACCAGTCTCTTCTAGTGCATCAATTAAATCTTCAACTGTCTCTAACTGAGCAGTCAATCTATCACCAATATTTTGCCTTTTGGCAGTTTCGAAAGGTAGTGGTGGTTTCAGGAAGGTGGGAGCATAATAACTGTTCACCTGTTTGGCAGACACAGTGGTCTGAGCTCTCCCTGGCTTGCTTGACCAGAAATTAGGATCTGTCACATTCAGGTCCTTATCTTGGCCCTTTGAAAGGCCAGTGCCAGGGTTGTCCTTGATGGCCTCCATCAGCAGAGTGGCTTTCTGCCAAAGTTCTTGCTGCTGTGGATATGGACCACTCTGTTAGCACAACCCTAGGCATTTCTCTTGGGGCCACCGTCAACTGTGGTATGATGACTCTGCTTATCAGACTCTTTTTACACTTCAGCTTGCATTTTCGTACACCTGGTTTATCTCTGCCTTCCAGCGTTATTTGGTATGTGATAATTGTCTTTATCTGCACTTTGTAAAACTGGTTGAATCTGCCTTCAGTGTTAATGCTCTGTATACTGTATACCTATATTTTCCTTTGTGTAAGATCTTGGTCATAGTTTCATGACCAATGATGCGTAGACTTTTCCATGAAGCCCTCTGTCCATTCATACACTTTACACCGGCTGAAGTTGCTGTTTGAGTCCACATATGCCAATCGTCCACTCAGCACTTCAACAAAGGCACATGTGGCATGCACAAGCAGTTTGCTTAGACAAAGGTAAGCTTTCCAGAAGTTCACCTTCTTCTTTGGGTTCTTTAACTCCTAACTCCTATCTCTTCGCCAGTTGTAGAGTCTGGTATCCACTGAATGACTAAACTACACACAGAGCAGGGACTCACATGTGTTTATTCCTCTGCATGTACCTATGAACTTCGACATTCTAAACTAAATGTTCATTATATCCTATTCTAGCAATTACATCACACTGATGCATAGTCCTCGGGGAGCAATAAAGGTTCTGTTCTAAATCTCGCAAGACACTACTGTGACAGTATTGTATAGTTTAACAAACAACTGCTTTTTTCTGCTACTACTACTAATTCCACTTGCTCGAGCACACTTGGTACACGGCCATTGTTATTGCTTTCACACAAACGTCTTCATCAGAATGGCATTTGACAGCTTTTATACTTCAACCAAAATTAATGCTTCACTGCCTTTAAAGAGTATGCATGCCTTATGATATAATCACAGCAATCGTGTACGCAGTTTAAGAGTCATTATTTTTAATCCTCTGAAAAGTTTAAAAGGCATGCCTTTTAGAAAGAATTTTTTTTAAGTTGTTTTAAGTAACCCAAAATGCACATGAAATTGGGCAGTTTCAGCATTTTTTGGATTTTGGTATTGTTTAGACCAGTGATTTTTTTCTTCAGTTACAGGAATTCTACTAAATCCTATAGATAAGGCATATTCAATCAATGAGGATTTATAATGCATGACTATTCACCCCATAGGGTATCCAGGTGCTTGCAGGCCCAGAGTCTTATTTGAACAGCCAGGTCTAGAAGGCCATTTGGAATTCCGGCAGTGAGGTGATAGTCTGGAGGTGTGTGGGGAGGCTGTCCCAGTTTTTTGCTGTGATATGAGAGAAGGAGTGTCCTCCACTTCCGCTTCGGTAGATGCGGAGGGTCTGGGCAAGTGAAAGGGAGGCAGAGCGTAGGCTTCTCATTGGTTGGTGGAAGTTCAGGCAGTGGTTAATGTGCGCGAGTCCTTTGTTGTGTAGAGCCTTGTGTGGGTGGGTCAGCAGCTTGAAATGGCATCTCTTCTGTACGGGGAGCCAGTGGAATTGCCTGAGGTGGGGTGTAATATGGGTTCGTCGGGAAAGGCCAAGGATGAGTGTGGATGTACCGTTCTGTATGGTCTGTGGTCCCTGTAGGAGGTGGGAATCGATTTGTACATAGAGGGCGTTGCCATAGTCTAGTCAGCTGGTGATGAAGGCCTGTGTCACAGTGTGTCTCATGTGTAGGGGTAGCCACTTGAAGATCTCACGTCGTATGTGCAAAATGAGAAAGCAGGCTGAGGAGATGGCGTTGATCTGTGATTTCATGGTGAGCTTGTTGTCCATGATGATTCCGATGTTTCTGGTGTGGTTGGAGGGAGTGGATGTGGGTCTTAGGTCTGATGGCCACCAGGAGTCATTTGATGTGTTGCTGCTCTTGCCAAAGATCAGTACTTCCATCTTATCTGTGTTCTGTTGTAGGCAGTTATTCTTCATTAAGTCAGCGATGCTCATCATACACTTGTGGAAGTTGGTTCTGGTGGTGGAGGGGTCGTCGATGAGTAAGTTGGGTATCACCTGCATAGGAAATTATGTTGAGACCATGGAATCTGACAGTGTTGGCCAGTGGGGTCATATATATACATTGAAGAGCTGGGGCTGAGGGATGAGCCCAGGGGGACAGTGCAGGTGATATCCTTGGGTTTAGAGGTGCAAGGTGAGAGGTGGATCCTCTGGGTTCTTCCACTGAGGAAGGAGATGATCCATCTCAATGCGTCCTATTGGATGCTGATGTGGTGGAGTATTTTAATCAGCATGTGATGTGATACGGTGTCAAAGACTGCTGAGAGGTCGAGGAGGATTAAAGCTGCTGCTTCTCCTCAGTCAAGAAGGGTTTGGATGTCCTCGGTGGCTGCGATCAGGGCAGTTTTGGTGCTGTGATTGCTGCAGAAGCTGGATTGGGAGGCATCAAGTAGCTTGTTCTGCTCCAGGTATTTCATGAGTTGCTTGTTGATGATATTTTCCAATACCTATGCTGGGATTGGGAGCAGAAAGATTGGGGGGTAGTTTTTGGGTTCACTGGGGTCAACTGAGATTTTTTTAAGCAGTGGTCTGACCGACATGTTTCCAGACATCGGGAAATGTTGCAGTGATGATAGAGAAGTTGAGCAGGATGGTGAGTTCCTGGTCGATCATTTGGTTTCCAAGGTTAAAGATGGGGTGCATGCATGGGTCTGTGGGAGCTCCCAAGTGGATAGATTTCACAGTGGAGGTGATGTCCTGGGTGGAGAGGGTGTTCCAGTTGGTCAGTGTGTGGTTCGTGACAGGTACGGTGGTGGCATATCTGTTGAGGAAGACTATAAGTGTGGGTTGGGGTTCAAAGTTTCTGTATATGGTTGCGATCTTGTCATGAAAGAAGTGGGTGAAATTGTCTCACAGCTCCTGTGAGGGTCTGATGTTGTTTTCGCTGGCAGCCAGGTTGGAGAATTCCTTAACGATGTTGAAAGGTTCCTTGGTGTTGTTGGCGCTGGTTTCGAAGCATGCAGCAAGGCCTGTCTTCTTTGCTGAAGGGAGGTTTTATGGACAGTGAGGCAGCATCATTCTATGATGTTAATTAATGGGAGAACAACTGCTAAAAAAATTTTAATAACCCATAGACGTCTGTGATACGCTCTCCCAATCATTATAAAGACAATGCAAGATCACATGTCTTTCTTTTTATCAAGTGAATAGCAGTTATCACAACAAAGGGGTGGAAGTCCTGCCAGTAAAATATGCAAATCTAAAATGGTACTGTTTGTCACTTCTTTATAATTAGCATCCACACAGAACAGCAGACATGTACTAGTAAAAAACTTTATTTTGGCCATGAGTCCATAAAAGTACAGGATAAATACAAAACACAGATTTGGCAGCAGTCATCTGTCACAGTAATTAGAGAACACGGTTTTAGAAGTAAAATGAAGTAAAAGAAAGGGGGAACAAGGCATTTGAATAAAGTGCAAGTGACAAAGCAGCATAGCTCTAACAAACAGACTTAAGTGAACTGATCAATATACTTGTGTTTATACCGATGTAGTTTGTAGTCAATCATGGAGGATGGGTACTGCTTTCAGTTGCTGGTGAATGCCTCAAGGGCAAAATGCCAAAACGAAATTTGATACGAATGGACTGTGTCTGGCAGGTAGCCAGGGATGACTGTCGGGACTTTTAATGGGCACCTTTGTAGTGTGACAGCTCCTTTATTCAAGGTAGGCCTGGAACATGTAACCTTCTTTGATATGAGTAGTTTTGAAACCACAGATCTTAAATTAGATATCTCATCTTTCAGCTTCATATTTTTAGCACTGAAAAATGATCCAAAACAAGGGGTGCAAGATTGCTACCATGATCAGGGGGATTTGAGTGACCTGTACCTTGATTGGCATCCAGCTCTTGGAGAACTACATATCTATTACTGCATATCATTGGAGAGCTAATGGATGCAGGATTCATATTAATGCAGAAACTGGTGCCGTAGGAGTCAGTACCTGGATGCATTTAGGAGGAATAGGTGATGCATGCCTTGGAGGCAAGGCAGAGTGAGGGCCTTTATTTGGTTTATTAAAAAAATGGGTGATTTTGGAGGCACCTTTTTTCCCTCACTAATAAGAGATTCCACCTCGTCAATTAAGGTGCCAATCTCTCTTATGGTGCAGTTCTCAGCAGCATTGGTTGGGGGGATATAGGTCTTACAAGGCCCAAGAGAGCCCTCTTCAGCTTTTCTCTTGCCTATTTTCAACAAGGAAATGAAATAGAAAAGAATAAAGAAACTTCAAAACTCCACAGCCAAGCAACAATAAACCACAGTATATAAAACAGCATATTAAAATTAGCTATAAGTACAGAAAGATAAGATAAAGTGCATTTAATAGAAGGAAGCAATAGATGCTGACCACATCACAGGAAAATACCAGTTATGAACACCTTTTCTTAATTACTAACAAATCGGGTGCAACAAAAGAAAAAAAAAAGAGGAGCGGAAGAATGAGAAAGAACAGGAGAAGCACTAGGACAAAAACAGCATCTAAGAGCAGTCCAGAGGGGTTTAGAGTCAGCACAAAATGAAGGACAAAACTCAAAGACTAGATTAAACAAGGAGGTATAAAATAAGCAAGTTTTGCCCTTTAAACCCTGCAAAGGAGAAGTAAAATAGAAATAAAATGAATGAGTCTAAAAAGAGACCGTCACACTAGACTGCTTCTCACGCTTCCCTTCTCAACGTGGGCCCACTTTAGGTTTGGTAGAGTACAAGGTAAGTGCTAGGCTTAGCTTAGTTGGGGATGGCAGTTTGCAAACCATTTCAAGATCCCAGGGCACAGGCCCACAGAGAATGGGGGCAGTGAGGTGAAATCCCCATGCAAGGAAACCGCGACTCAGGAAAACGGGTCATACCGTTCACCTCCTCCTAAGGACAGAATGGCTCCACAGCAACCAGTGGGGGCTGAGGAACAAGAAGTAGGGGTCAAACAAGTCAGCAATCGGGTAAGAAAGCAGGCATGCGAGGGACTCGCTAACTTCAGTTGAAGCAGGTATTTCTCATCTCGAGTTGTGGAGCGAGTAGCAAGCAGGAATCAATCCATCATGTAGTAGACAGATGTAAAAGGTTGAAGCAAAAGCCAAGTGGGGTGCCCCTGAATTGGTTCTTTCTGGTGATGACAGGCACCAGACGGGCACACCTTTGGCTTGGTCTTCATCCAGGCATGGCCCGCACGCATCTCACGCCGTGGGAGGTGCCTGGGCGCTATATAGTGCACGGTACAGGGAAACCAGATGGAGACCCTCCTCCTTGGCAGTAAGAAGTCTGGGACATGCAGTCCTTGTTGGCAGAGTGGCAGCAACATCAAGGCTCTCTGGAAATCCTGCACTGTGGGAAGTGGTTGGGCACTACATAGCGTATGGTCCTGGGAAACCAAGTGGGCCCCCTCCTCTTTGACAGTGAAAAGTCTGGGATATTTATACTCTGTGGGCAGAGTGGCAGCACCAACAATGCTCCCTGTATGGCCCGTGGGAGGTGGTTGTGTGATATGTGGCATGCTGCACGGGGACACCAGGGTGATCCCCTCCTCCTTGACAGTAAGAAGTCTGGGACACGTAGTCCCTGTGGGCAGAGTGACAGCAACAGCAAGGCTTCCTAGACGTCTTGCAGACAAGTATTATTTATTTGTATTTTATGTTAACGTTCTATATGAGCACTTTGCTGATAATGGTCAAATCATGTCAGATTTGCTTTTTAGCAAAAATTTATCGCTGGTGTAAATGTGTCTTTGTGTAGCATGAGGATTTTTTTAAACTGATATTTATAACTGAATGAATATCCAGCTTTAGTAGCATTAAATGAACACAAATAACAATAGTCAAATTTTCTTAACTTGAATATCTGATAATATTTTAATATATGTTTGTGATTACTCATTAATTTTCTCAAATGGGCTATATTAAATATAGACGTAGGAATATAAAAGTGATTTTGGATTGTGGTTTCTCCTCTTATGACAAGACTACCAGATGATATTACTACCATCGGTAATGTGGAGTGGCTTGGTATACACGGATAAAACCCTAGTAGACCTAAAGCAAAAGTAAAGATATATCAAGTTCAAGTAGATTGGTAGCATAGACCAATGGTCCCCACTAGAAAAGGGTGCTCATCTATGCTCGGCTCAGTCCTTCTGCCACATTCTCCACCCAGAGAAACCCAAAGAGCCTAAAGGTACATGACATCACTTGGAATTCCAGCATGAGGCAAAACTGTAACCAGGGCATGCCATGTTCTAGCCCCCCGGCCTTCCGGAGTTTGTATTTGGTATTTATCCTGGCTGCATTTAACCAGTGCATGTGACCTGTGACCCCTTTGCCACTCCTGGGCATTTATCTGCTTGCCTGTGACCATTGTAAGCCATGGGTGTTTCCTCATGTCACACTTGGAGACTGTAGTTTGCATTCATAATCGCTTACTGAAACCTGTGCATGCCATAAGTGATATCTCTGCTATTCCTGTGAGGACCCTGGCAAGCATAGTCTGAAATATGTCAAGCACTGCCAGCTCTGACTATGGGGTGAATAGTATTTATGAGCTGGACATAAGGCTATATCCTCATATTCCTTTTTGCCATGACTCCTGTCCTTTCACCTCTGATTTCCTCACTGCCTTTACAATTACCGCATTCCTCCTACACATACTACTAGATGTCACCTCAGCTGACTACTCTGTCTGCCAAATAATTCAATAATTCTCACATTATGCCACAGATCATCTACAAAGATGGGTCTGTCTTACTCGCCTAGACATAATGGTATACCCCAGTGGCTTAACAATGCCTTAGGGTTTAGTTTTCTGTTGATCCTGTGTTGACTTGATTTGGTGATTTGGTACTACCACCAGGACCAGAGATTATGTTACTCTCAGGTTGACTCCATATGTTACAGCCTGAATGCCTTGCACTGTTGCAAACAACGGGTTTCTGTCATTCCTGGAGTCACTCCTTTGTGTTATTTATGTTGACTTAGCACTACAAGCATGGCCTCTGATTTCATTGCTTCCAAGATATCTGCATAGAGTGTTTCATAAGTACAACAAATGTAAATGGTAGCTTTACACATGAACTTCAATTTACCAAAATGCCAGGGGTGGCGGAAGTGACATCACACGCCCTTTGACCTTCAATTTCACTCATATACACATTCTTACACCTGCACACATCCACACACATTCTCACATAAACACACACTCAGCCTCAAGCACACACACACAACATACATTTAAAAACATTTGTTTACTTACCACAGCTGCCAGGGAGGCCATATTCCAGCTAATCGTACTCCATTTTTTAAATTAAAGTAGTAGTG
This sequence comes from Pleurodeles waltl, assembly GCF_031143425.1. Classification (NCBI taxonomy): domain Eukaryota; kingdom Metazoa; phylum Chordata; class Amphibia; order Caudata; family Salamandridae; genus Pleurodeles; species Pleurodeles waltl. The sequence goes on along the minus strand of NC_090444.1, from coordinate 1,236,052,770 downwards.
AATAATTAAACATTATTTACTATTAGTGTAATAAAAAATTAATGGAAACAAAGAGAAAGGAGTCCCAACCGTGCTGCCACTGTGTCCTTTGCACTGACTTTTCACCTCTCAATCTAGGGGTCGCAAACACATTGCTAGGGGTCAGAAAGTGCACAGTGTAGTACATGCAGTAGAGCTGTGTACAGTAGAGTGGCGAATACTACTTTGGCATACAGTGGAGTGGTGTAGAGTGGAATAGCATATAGTGGAGTGGCACAGAGTGGAGTTTCGACTAAGGGTATATTGTATAATAGAATGGTGTACAATAGAGTGGCCTCAAGTGGGGTGGCATACAGTGGAGTAAAATGCATTGGAGTGTGCTACAGTGAAATAGAATAGAGTGCAGTGTCATACAGTGGAGTGGCATATAGTGGAATGGCATAGGATGGAGTGGTGTACAGTGGAATAGCGTATGGTGAAGTCAGTTGCAGTGGAGTTCTGATCAGTGGCATGGGGTACATTGCAGTGGCATACACTAGAATATTGTACAGTGTTGTCAAGTGTAGTGCCGTACAGTGTAGTGGGTACAAATATACTTGAAATTTGGAAGAGTGTAGTTTATGGTGTGCAGATTAACACAAGGCAGTGACCTGCTTTGCATTGCTTTTCTGTAGATAAACCAAGCAAAGAAGGGTTACACATAGTGGCTTTGTGTTGTTTGATGTGGAGTTAAGAATAGTAAGTCTCTATACACACTTCTTCATGGCATTTAAGAAGTCAATGATATACACTTACAGCACAACAATATGAACTTGATAATGTGGTAGAACCTCATTTTGGTTTCAGATTAGGCGTTAACATTGGTCAAAATTTAGTAAGATTTTTAAACAACCTGGTGGGATTACAGACATAAGCCATTTGTCTATGATTGGTGGGACTGGCTAAAATTGGAAAACTAAGTGGGATGAGGCGGTCTTTTTTATTTGTTTTGGCAACTGATTATTATTTCTTTTGTCTGCGGGGCTCAGACAGTCTCATAAAAATATTGCCAGAAGTGTGTTCTGCTAATAAATGTTAATAATTCTGCTGCACATTTTTCTAGTGTTTTAGGTTTTGCATTTTAAATATGTTTGTCTGTATTACAGAAAGGTAATCCCAAGACGTTGTTACATATCACCCATTTATAAGTATAAGGTGAGGTATTTAGCCTGTTAGTCCTATAGGTGACTTTTGTATAATGGAGATTGGACACAGAAGTGACTGAGCACCTTTGTAGAGGCTAATGATCAGCCACACAGGCCGATATTTCTGATACAAGTACACTATATAGCAAGACAAAGTGAAACGTTTTGAATTCATATTGCAATTCCTAGAAGATTCTTTAACTGTATTTTACTGCAAATTTGTTTTATGTCTCATTGCTCTGCTCTCATCAGCCCTGAAGAAGTTTAATGGGTGGATAGTATCCTGCAGAGAAACGAGTCAGCTGTGATTGCTGCAGAAGCTGGATTGGGAGGCATCAAGTAGCTTGTTCTGCTCCAGGTATTTCATGAGTTGCTTGTTGATGATATTTTCCAATACCTACGCTGGGATTGGGAGCATGAAAACTTCATGTTAAACACCCATAAGTAGGCAATGCATTACACAATTTAAGATACATCACATACAAAATATGGAAAGATTAACGTCCAAAGCACACGTGTACTGACTCCTCCAGTGCGATTTTAAGCTTTTGGAGTCCAAGCCAAGATTTATTTTCATGTTTCCAGTGCGGATAAACTTTGAATTTAACACACCCATTTTCTGAACCATAAATTACACCTTCAGAACCTGATGCAAAGGAAACCGGCTGAAAACGCATAATCTTTTTTTACTCTTTTCGTAATTATTGTCTATTCACCATGTCCCTCTCATTGTTGGAAGGGCTTGACAACTGTGACTTAGGGGCGTTGAGTAGAATAGTTCACAATACTAAATAAAGATAGTAACATAGTGCTTGAAATTGTGGATTTAATTTCTGGATGTCCATAATCATAAATAAACCTACCCTCACATCTGGCATTTTTGCTGGAACACTGTAAACGAAAATAATGGTCTGTGGATGTTCTCCATTCCTTTAGGAGATATCTGAACTTTGGTTTTCGTCCTCTGCCTTTCCAAACCTATTCTTTTCCTGTGTGCATCACCTCTTGTTATACAGACGACCTCCAACTCTGATGCTGAGTAACAGAACTGGTATGGGGTAGGTGACAGGAGAAAAGGACTGGCCTTTCTAATTTAGACCTAGGCGAAATTTAAATTATGCAAGAATAATTTGTGTAATTTGAGAAACTTCACATTATGCCGTTAAATGAAATTCATGAAATTACTCCATTGTGCCACTTTGCAGTATTATGCACAATGGTGCATCTCTTGACAAAAAAAATCTGCGAATGTACAGGAATAACTGAACGTGACTGGCTTTCGTTCATGGTGGTTTCATTTAAACACATCTTCGTGCCAAAACTTGTTGTAAGGATGCATTTTGACCTTAAAAAAAACACAATGAAGCTTAAGCACGGAATTAATTTCGCTTAATAATGGAAAAGCAAATTGTTCAATTTTCGCACACCACTAGTCTAAGTATTGCATAGAATTTTAATAGAAGAGTATGGGTGTTTTTTGCAGGAAGGTATACTTTAAAAAGTTGCAGAACCACTGTTAAGCATTAATGCACATTGCATGTAAATATTCTTCCTATTGGTGCAAAGAAAATGTACTATTAGATTTAAACTACTGTAACCTGAAAAACTAATTGAAACACAAAGGAATGACTAAAAAAACATAAAATGTCAAAAAATGGAACCAATCATTGACAATGTTAAGCCACTAGCCCTGGCTCTGAAGTGCATTATTTTTAGGGCGAAATGAACACATCATGAAGCCAAATGCTGTCAGTCACACTGCAAGAGAGTCAATGAGTGAAATAAACAAAAATGTGAATGACCGCTTGCTAGACTTGGCTCTTTCAGCAGGATCATCCCCAAACTCTATTTGTTACTGGCTTTAGCAGTTTACGGCACACTTTACCACTGCTAAACACTCTCTACCTTAAGCATGGTGGAATTTGCATATACTCAATTGGCACCTTTGTTTGTAAGTCCCTAGTAAAATGGCACTTTGTGTACCCAGGGCCTGTAGATTAAATGCTACTAGTGGAGTTGCAACACTGATTGTAGCACCCACATTAGTAGCCCTTTAACTATGTCTTAGGTCTGAGATTGCAGCCTGTGTGTGCAGTTTTAAATTGCTATGTAGACCTGGCAAAGTAAACCTTTTGCCAGGCCCAAACCTTCCTTTTACATACATCTGTCAGCCCTAGGGTGCGCCCTGGACAGCCCAGAAGGCAGGGTACAGTGTATTTAAACAGTATGACATGTTCTTTTAAGTTTTACATGTCCTGGTAGTAAAACACACTTAAATTCCTTTTTCACTACCACAAAGATTGCCTCCTGTAAGGGATGACATTGGAGTTACCTAATTCAATTTTAAGCTGCAACTTCCAAAGGGGAACAGGTAACTAGTTTGTGTTTGGTGTCTTTGAAATTGTAATGAAAAATCCTCTCATACGCTGAAGACGAATTTTTGTAACAATTTTGAAATTGCTACTTTTATAAAGCCTGTTTCTGGGTCACATGCGTGGGTGAAGCTGGCAAATGGACTTTGTGAATTTCTCATATGCAGCCATGCACAGTAGTGAGCTTAGGTGTGCCTCGATGTGCCATCAATGGCACGATGGAAGCGTAGTGCCAGTCACAACCCTACTTACACTTGAATAAACTGTGCCCTGCCTCCACACAAAGGGTTACATACCCCTTCCAGTTAGACGGGAGCCAGGCCAGGGAGGCAGGACACATGTGCACTTCAAAGGGAAACCTCTAGAAGCTTCTCCCACTTCGAAAGGAAGGCCCAGGTATGAATATTGGGCCCAAAACACCAATCTTTCAGTACATCGCTGTTCCTGTGGATACCCTGCCAGGTAGAAGGGCTGCTGTGCTGCTGAAAGGACTGCCACTCTGCTTGACTGCTGCCCTGACGGGCTACAGCTTTTCTGGACTGTTGCCTTGCTGGCCTGCTACCTGCTGCCCTCTTGCCTGGGTGAGGGGACTGGACTTGCATCTGATGAACCCAGGACCTCAGAGTGATTTGCCTCCTGACTAGATCTTCAGGTACAAAAGGCTTCAACAACCTTAAACCAAGCACCTGGACTCTGTCAACCATGCGTCCTAGCTTGCCATGTGGTCCTGTCCCAATCCTTAAGCCTTAGAAGTGGGCCTGAATGTGCTCTGCCAGCCCATTTGTTGACCAGCAGAGCCTACACTTCTTCTCTGGTGACCAGTGCAATCCCGATCAGAACCAACACATCGTCTCTGCTGGGAGGATTCTGTCAGCACAAGGACTATGCATCAACCTCATAGCCTGCATCAGAACTGCTGCTGTCTGATGCTTCCCTTATGCAGGCCCTCGCATCGCAAATCTTTTGTCAACAGCAGCCTCGACAATGACACAGGTTCTCGCATTGCAGCCTCACAGCTCCTCAAAACTAACACATCGCATCACCTCGACTGCGTAACACATCCTTAATGCTAGACTTTGCATCATAGCCCCTCATCAACAGGATCCTTGATGATGAGACAGGACCTCACATGGCAGTACCTCGGACCCGAACCATCGCTTCAGCTGTGCAACACATCCTCGGCACAGGACCTCACAACACTCTACAGCCAGGTTTTAAGGTACTCTTATTCAGTGGGCCTGACAGGGTCACTGTAGCCAGCCTGCGCTCCATCAGAGCTGGCCTGAACTTGTGTCTTCGAACTAGTATGGCGCAACCAGATGTCCACAATGGCACTTTGTACTTTTTGCCACTTTTTTCACTGCAATCTTTAAAATTGCATAACTCTGGATCTACTGAATGGATTTTTGATGCTTTGGTCTTCTTTTATTTATTAAAATCGACTCTATTTTTCTAAATCTAAATCTGATGTGAGATCTTTTTCTGATATATTTTTACTGTGTGTTACTGTTTGAATTGTTGCAAAAACACTTTACACATTGCCTATATGTTTAGCTTGACTGCTCTGTGCCAGTCCACCATGGAGTAGACACAGGTTAGTTTAGAGTTTGCTTGTGACTTGACCCTGACAAGGATTGTGGTTTCTACTTTAGTAGGGTTTCACACCACTCAACCAGCAACCCAATTTCTTACACAGCTGAATAGACAATTGATTAAAGTGGGCTGAGCAAAAGTCCCTCTATCTATGTATAGCTAAACATATTTTTGCTTTGGAATTTGTGTGATGAGTTGAGGTTGCTGAGACAGGTAAAAGGTCACCATGACAGACTTAAAAATAGTCTCTCTCTTGTGCACACCATAACATTTGTCTGTCCTGGCTACTCTGTCAGTGGGGCAATCGGAAGGTGGAGAGTCTTGACCATTTTTCCACTTTGCCCAATGCCTTAAAGCAGCCCTGCAGCCCTACTTAATTCTCTACTTAGTTGAGACTAGATAGTAAGGACGCTCCCAGTGGGGTAAACACACCAAAATAATGGTTTGTTCCCACTGAAGCACAAACATAAGAGGGCTACATATAGTTCACAATGGCTATAGGCATTTTCAAACAGCACACATTGCAAATTATTAAAATCTCCTACAACAACCAGTAAGCATGTTAAATACATTTTGTCACTGCAGCAGTGTCAATTCATTGGGATCTGGAAAGGTGCTTACACTTTGTTAGAGTTGAAGGCAAGCTACTCTCTCTTTACCCTTCTAGCTGTACCCACAAACATGCTTATCATAGTCGCCAACTGTCTCTGTTGCTTTCTCATTGCACTTCTCGTGTAATCAGTATCTGCCTGGCCATGGAGGGCGTGTTTATATGCATTAAAGTATATCAGAAAATCAGTTACTCAACTTACCCTGAACCTTTGAGTTACTATATTAGCCCCTCGTGACAGTTGCAATTTGGAAAATTTTGTGCTGATAGGAGGCAAACACATAAAGTAAGTGCAAATAATTTCCAAAGATCTCCCGCCAGAGTGAAGGCATCACTGTCCTGCAACCCAAGACCAAAGACCCAGTGAAGGCCACTTCACTGACCAGCTGATGACCAAGGAACTGGACACCACAGCGGCCCAAACTCCACCCAATGGACTGAGTGTAAAAACCCTGCAAGTGTGCTAAGTTTGGTGTCACTGCACCCTCCAGTGACAAAATCGTGCAATAGCCCTAGGTACTGGTCAGAAAAACAGCTCAATCCGGCTGTAGAAGGACCAGGAGGAAGTCCCAGTTAAGAAACTTTAGAAACCACCTGGACCTCCCACCAGACTACCCCTGCTGACCTGTAAGCGATCCTCAAAGTGATTTACGTCCTGCTTCCAAGGACACTTTTGCGCACAGCTCATGGCTTACCAATTTGCTCTGCACTCAGCTGCCCTGTGCCCTGCATCGAAGATCCAGCTGTGTCCTAAGGGTCCCCCACCCCTTCTGACCTCAACATTCCAAGGGACCCACCAGACTTACCTTTAAGTCCACCTGTGCAGTGCTTTTCCAAGTGGTCTTCCGCAGTGGCCTTCCACCAGCTTCAATGACTTTCTGCAGCTGCTCCCACTGAAACTGGGAGCCACCCGAACTTCTCCAGCTGGTCCGTAGTGTCCACTGACGACCTCAACATACCTGCGAAAGGAGACATTGGTAAATGCATTGCCTGATTTTATGTGTATCTTCTCTGTTGATTCCTATGGTGCATAATTATGCACAAAAAGAGTACTTACTTAATTTTGATGATCTTGGCCTTAAACATTTTATACAATTCTGAAGTATTTTTGTAAATTGGTTTTGAGTATTTCTTTTCAGTGTGTGGTTTCAGTTATTGATACCATGAGTACAACAAATGCTTTGTACTTCTCCAACATTAGTCTAACTGCTCGACCAAGCTACCATAACATTAAGAGCATTAGGTGGTCTAGATTTTACCTCTGCAGCCCAACATGTGGTTGACTGGACCCCCTGCACAGTGTGCCTAGTTTTGCACACTACATAGAGGGCCAGACACCCACCTCCCCCACCATTAGAGGATTCTTTGGCGAGCGTGGGATGACCAATGATGAAGCCTGACACCCAGTAGAGTGTGTGAGGTAATCCCATATATTTTTATTAATATACCTAAGGTCCTCTAATTTGACAGTAGGGACAAAGAATTATCCTCAGGAAAAGGGGTATTTTCCTACATCAAGGATACAGATGTTTTTCATCCAACCTCATATGGGAAACGTTTGCTCAATGTGATAAGAATAATAGGTCTCATTACAAATTGTACATTTGCAGGAGGTTACAAAATGATCTATGTTAGAAATTGGGTCTCTAGCTGGCAGAGGTATGCACCCTGTCCATGTAACGACCACATCCTAGTCAGGGTAAGTCAGGTACACACTTTAAATTAACCTGTGCTAACACTCTGGTAGCTTGGCACAGAGCAGACAGGCTTAACTTAAGAGGCAATGCTTAAAGTATTTGTGCAACACACGCAAAGTAACACAATGAAAACACCACAAAAATACTCCACACAAGATTAAACTAAAAATAGTGCTTTGAAGTCACTAGTGGTCAAAAGTTTACTAGAGCTCGCAATGTACCGTTGCAAATCCAAAGTTCAGGCTGACCACAATGGAGGGTAGGTCAGCTACAGAACCCACGAAGGATCAGTGGAAGAACTACCTTGTATGGAGTAAGCATCTACATCAAGGAACAAATGTGAAGGCAATGCAGAGATATTTTCCACTCAGTCGGGTCCTGCGTTGATGTCGTATTCCATAGAGATTAATGCAATGTGTCATCGTGGTTAAGCCACGCAGAGCATCGTCATTGGCCCTTACAGGCAGTGAATCACCTGTCATTGAACAGACTCTGTGTAGGCGTTGAAGGGGCAGTGTGTGAGTTTGGACTGATGCAGTGGTGATGATACATCTATTTTTGCACAAATCAGCTGCAAAACCTGCTTCTGAGACCCAGGACTGGAGGGAGCACCTCAGTCAAAGGTAGGACTCACAGATGGTAGAATCCAGCAGTACCATGACCGTTGCAGGCAGTCTTTTAGGTATCTGAGACTGCAGAAGAACAAGGGGCAAGCCTGCAAGCCCTTGGAGTCACTTTGGGTGCAAGTGAGAGAGGTTCAGTCCATGTACTCAGCTGGGAATAGATCAACAGGCAGCAGGTCAGCTCAGCAAAGCAGAGATGCAGGTCCTTGGAGCAAACAGTAGTGGCAAAGTGGCAATCCTAACACCACAGCAGTCTTTACTCCAGCAGATTTCTACTAAAGTTTAGTAGTGTACTTGCTTGGGAGGGTCAGAGACCCCGTACTTAGACCCAAATGTGCCTTTGAAGTGGGAGTGACTTCAGAGAAGGGTCTTTGAAGTGCACAGAAATCCTTTATTTCTAGCCCTGGTTCCAGACAACCAGTAGGGGGTATCAGCCCTTGTGTGGGTGCAGAAACATCCCTATTGAAGTTTGCCAGCTCCCCAACACCCTTCCTGCCCAAGAAGCCCCTTCAGAATGCAGGTGAATGCAGATGAGTCCCTTGTAACAATCACCCTTCCTGTGTTTGTGGCTCTGTAGAGGGAATTCGAAAAGAGAAGCTGTCACCTACCTCAGATGTGTAATGGAGACAGGCTGCAAGGCACACACAGCAGTAAGAGCAGAGAAATTCCCACTTTCTTAAAATGGTATTTCTAAAATAGTAATGTTAAATCCGACTTACCAGTGAAGTGGATTTATTATTACTATCCCAATGATATGAAACATGATGTGGCTACTCCATTCTTATCAGGGTTTAAAGCTTAAGGGTATTTTAAGAAATTCGCAATGCTGGCTCATGAGAAAAGTAGGCCTCACAGTAGTGAAAAAAGACTTTGGGAGTTTTCACTACCATGACATGTAAAACTTTAAAGAACATGTCTTTCCTTTTATGTACATGACACCCTGCCCTTTGGGCTATCTGGGGCCTACCTTGGGGTGACATATGTAAGAAAAGGGGAGTTTAAGGCCTGCAAGGGGTGTTAAATGCCAAGTCAAAGTGGAACTGCACACACAGGCTCTGCAATGCCAGGCCTGCGACATGTTTACAGGGCTACTTAAGTGGGTGACACAATCAGTGCTGCAAGCATGCTACTAACATTCAATTTACAGGCCCTGTGCATATGGCATATCACTTTATAAGGGACCTACAAGTAAATTAAATACACCAATTATGTATATACCAATGTTACCATCTTTAAGGGACAACACGTTCACTTTAATACTGGCCGGCAGTGGTAAATTGTTAAGAGTCCTAAGGTCAACAAAAAGATGCAGCGAAAACAGGAGGTGAAAGGCAAAAAGTGTTGGGGAAGACTACCCTAAGGATGTCAGGTCTAATAATCTGCCTGATAAATATTACTAATGAAGGTCAGAATTTGCGGCCTCCATGTGAATGGCTGCCAATGCAGGATGGATGCCCTCAAGGCACAGGGATTCTCTCTTCTTGCATTTACTTTCCTAAACGGGAAACATTTTTTTATGTAGCCTCTGTCCATTAAAGGTAAAGATGCTGTTTAAAAAAAAGTTTGGCATTTTGAAAGACATGGAGGGGAGCAGACAGTGGTACATTGGACCACTACCTTTTCCCCCCAAGATCAGTGACATGATTCACAAAGATCCCCCCCAACTATTAGGATAGGTAACTCATCAATGGTTTGCAACAACAGTCATGGTCACAAAACATTGATGCATTTGATGTTTCTCCCGCTTGGCAGAGAACTCCACCATCCAGGCAGAGATTGCCCCATGGTAAACTATAGGAAAATTCATAAAAAATTATTAAAGTTAACAAAAAAGCTAAATAATAATTTACATTTTTTTAAATTTTAATGTACACTAATTTCATTTCATATATTTATTTAAAAAGTACGCCAATTCAAAAAATAATTGTTTTTTTACTTTACAGGTATTGTTTAATCAAAAAGTCAATTAAAATATAAAAATACTTTTTATAACATATTTAAATGTTTATCATTTAACTAAATGTATATATATATTCAAGAAGGTAAAACATTTTCATGTATTTGAACATTATTTGAAATTAAGTTCTAATTTAGGTCCTTACCTCCATTATTTTCTGTGGGCTAGGTATTGGAGTATCCATGGCAGGCCATGTGTGGTGCTGGACACCTACTCCATGTATGAACTAGAGTACATTTACTACAGTTTGAAGTGCGTTAAAATACATACAGCATTCACAAAAAAAGGTATCAGTCCAAATGCACATACCTAAACCATAGAAATAATCTGAGTGGACACGTATCTTAAGTGACGATTAATGCAGTCGGTTCTCGCTCCTGACTAGCAGTTTCTTAGTCTACAAAGCCAGGGATACGCCTTGCTAAATTTCAAAATTTAACATGAGTACAGTGGATAATCTAACGTAAATTGTTTGCACACTCATGTACCGCACAGATTATTTCTTAATTGTTCACACAATATTTAACAATGGCGAGATGGCCTATTTGCCCTCTAAATCCTTGTGAGAAATGCATTGTTCGTTTGATTTAAACTGAAAATAGACACTTAACATCGAACTCAAAGAATAGAAAAATAAAATATTGAACAGGACAGCACGGACCCGAATCATAATGGTTTTCTGGCGAGGTAAACAATGACTCTAATTAGAAGCTAACAATTTTAATTAAGATGATTCTGCATTAATTATCTTAGTTGTCCGCTTCAATGGATTTAAAAGAAAAAGAGTGATTAGTTATAAAAAACAGTTGTTTAATTAAATATTAAATTCATTCCTTGGTGACGGACGTAACGTAATGCGATTAACTTTGAAGATGGAGTTTTTTAATGAACATTATTGGTCCTTTCAGGCCTCCAGGTGTCACGACGAATTCTTCCTCAGCTGGACACAAACTGATGGTGTGATTGTGATTTACATAAGAGCTCTGTTAGGAGCTACGTGTGATCGGAGTGGGCATTCATCTTACGGGTCAGGTAAGGATCCACTGACTATTTCTAGAAACGTCTGTTTGTAGTAATTGACAGGACCATTTTCCTATTTGAAAAACTGAATATGCGGTCAGGGTTAAATAAACAACTTATTGGCTTTAATGTTACTCTGTTTTCAGAAAAATAGTGGAAACAGAAATATCTCCTGAAAGTAAGATAAAGAGACAAAGGAAGATCGGTGTAAAGTTTCCATACAGAGTCATTGCATGATCTAATATTAGGCCTACCTGTCACCTCACGTGGAATTATCGCAGGCATTGTCAGAGGATGTTTTGAAATCATAAGTGGTCCCAATTTATTGGTCCTAAAGTATATTATCTATTATCATCAGGACCTGGCAGTAAAGATATGCTCAGTCTTCATAAAGGCATTCAAAGGTCTATTACACAAAGTAATACATAGATAAATGCAAAACATGTTCTAGACTTAAGGTAAAACAACACCCATTCATGCCAGGGAACAGAATGAAGAGGTTTAGCAATAATAGCACTGTGGGCTGAGTAGTAGAGTATGTTTCTAAAGGAGACCTATGGGGGTAGTTACACAACAAATCATGCACCTTTTCATTTAAGCAGGATGAAATTCCTTGGTAATTACTGACTGTAGTAGAGCTACGAGGGAACCTGCCAATACGTAATTTGGAATGCGCCTCACTTAAAAAAAAAAAAAAATCGGCCATTGGGAATCTGAATCTGGTGTATTTTTAAATAAATGGATCACTATACTGGTGAGGGTAATATATGAAACATACCTTTTGTATCGTTTTTTAGTGATAAGGCTTCACAATTGTTTTTATTGAATACATTGAAGAGAATATCTACTTTTGGAGGAGGGTCATAAAATAAGTCTATACAAAGGATGATAACATATTTTAGTCTTATTTTCAAATGTTCAGATCGTTAATTAGTTGTGCCACAATAATTTGGTGAAATATGGAAAATGTAAAGGTTACCACGCCAGGTGAAAAATGTTGATCCCTTGCCAAATGTTGTGCTTGTCCTGTTGGTATCAGCTCAGTTCATGGCCTTGCCCTGTGTGAAGTCGATGTTACCAATAGGGCCAGGACTTCAGGGCCTGGCCCTCCACTGGGCACAACATGCAGGTGGACCAGTGAGACTGACACCTTTTAGTTTAGTTTTTAATTACGGATGATGACAACTGCTTTGGCCCCAGCCTCCCGGCCTGTCTCCTGACTCAAAAACCTGCAACCATCGATGCATCCAACAGGGACCAGCGAACTCTGAAGCCTCAGAGGACTGTCCTGACTCCCAGGACCAAGAAACTCCAGTGAGCAGCGGTTCTGCTCAACAACCAGCAACAAACTTGCAACTTTTCCACAACTTCAAACACCTCACTCTTCCCGCCGGAAGCGTGAGACTTCACACTCTGCACCCGACGCCCCCGGCTCGAGATCTAGAGAACCAATACCACAGGGAGTACTCCTTGGCGACTGCGACTCCTTGAGTAGCCCGAGACGACCCCCCGGACTCCCACAGCGACGCCTGCAGAGAGAATCTAGAGGCTCCCCCTGACCGCGACTGCCTGTAACAAGGGACCCAATGCCTGGAACCAACACTGCACCCGCAGCCCCCAGGACCTGAAGGAACCAAACGTCGATGCAGGAGTGACCCCCAGGTGACCCTCTGCCTTGCCCAGGTGGTGGCAGTCCCAAGAAGCCCCCCCTGTGCCTGCCTGCACCGCTAGAGTGACCCCTGGGTCTCTCCATTGAAACCAATACAAAACCCGACGCCTGCTTTTGCACACTGCACCCGGCTGCCCCTGTGCCGCTGAGGGTGAGTTTTGTGTGCCTACTTGTGTCCCCCCCAGTGCTCTACAACACCCCCCGGGTTTGCCCCTGAGGACACGGGTACTTACTTGCTGGCAGACTGGAACTAGAGCACCCCAGTTCTCCATATGCGCCTATGTGTTTTGGGCATCTCTTTGACCTCTGCACCTGACCGGCCCTGAGCTGCTGGTGTGGTCACTTTGGGGTTGCCTTGAACCCACAACGGTGGGCTGCCTATGCCCCAGGACTGAGACTTGTAAGTGTTTTACTTACCTCCTAATCTAACCTCTACTTACCTCCCCCAGGAACTGTTGATTTTTGCACTGTGTCCACTTTGAAAATAGCTTATTGCCATTTTTACAAAAACTATATATGATATTGTTTTCATTCAAAGTTCCTAAAGTATCTAGATGAAGGACCTTACATTTAAAGTATTAACTGTAAATCTTGAACCTGTGGTTCTTAAAATAAACCTAGAAAATATATTTTTCAGTATAAAAACCTATTGGCCTGGAGTAAGTCTTTGAGTGTGTGTTCCTCATTTATTGCCTGTGTGTGTACAACAAATGCTTAACACTACTCTCTGATAAGCCTACTACTCGACCACACTACCACAAAATAGAGCATTAGAATTATCTACTTTTGCCACTATCTTACCTCTAAGGGGAACCCTTGGACTCTGTGCACACCATTGAGCCAACTTCCTACATGACTTTTTTGGTGAAATCACTTTTCTTACCATTTATGTCTTTGACCTCATATACATCAGGCAAATTTTCAAATTTTTAGGTCAATATGTCATTCTTTGCTGACAATGCTAGGAATTCAATGTTTCCTTGAGGTCTATATTTTCCTCATCTGTCATTACATCTTGTTTACTGATTGATGTAATGTGATTCAAGACAATGTTATCCATTGTTTTATTGGAACTGGGTGTGAAGTGGACAAAATCGGTGATGAGAATAGAGATTTGTGGCAAAGACAGTACCCCCTTTCGCCATCTGAGCAGGGTTTTTATTAACCAGGAACTACCCATCTGGTATCGAGGTCGTTTGTTTCGCCATTTCTCACTATCACGCACCCTGCCATTATAGAACCTTGTTTGGCCTGCCTCTATAGACTTCCTCTCAAAGAGTAGAGTTGTATAGAGACAGTTACCAGCGGGACCACTAGGAGGTAAAGGCCACTAAGACTGAGAAGAGGTTAAGAGAGTTATAGTTACTCCCGCCATTTACCCGCGCTTCATTGAATTTCTTCACTTTGATATTCAGAGCATTGGGCAGAAATCACATCGCGTCAACACCCGCCTTGGCCCTTCGCGATGCTTTGTTTTAATTAAGCAGTTGGATTCCCCTGGTCTGCACCAGTTCTAAGTCAGCTGCTAGGCACCGGCCGAGGCAGAGCGCCGGCCCCGCACCAAGGGAAGGGCACAGGGAGAGGCGACCACCGCAGCTGGGGCGGTCCACAGGAAGGGCCAGGCTCGCATCCAGAGTCACCGCCGCCCTGGGGGGGACACCTCGTCCAGCTGCGGCACGCGCCCTGCCCTGCTTCGTGCCCCAGCCCAACTGACCCAGCCCTTAGAGCCAATTCTTATCCCGAAGTCACGGTACTGACTTGCCGACTTCCCTTACCTACATTGTTCCAACATGCCAGGGGCTGTTCACCTTGGAGACCTGCTGCGGATATGGGTACGGCCCGGCTATTCACCATCTCCCCCGGATTTTCAAGGACCAGCGAGAGCTCACCAGACGCCGCCAAAACTGCAATGCTTTCCAAGGCTCAGGCCCCTCTCTCGGGGCGAACACATTCCAGGGCACCCTGCCCTTCACAAAGAAAAGAGAACTCTCCCCAGGGCTCCCGCCGGCTTCTCCTGGATCGTTTGTGTTACCGCACTGGACGCCGCGAGGGCACCTGTCTCCACCACTCCGGGTTCGGGGATCTGAACCTGACACCCTTTCGATCGGCTGAGGGCAACGGAGGCCATCGCCCGTCCCTTCCGAACGGCGCTCGCCCATCTCTTAGGACCGACTGGCCCATGTTCAACTGCTGTTCACATGGAACCCTTCTCCACCTCGGCCTTCAAAGTTCTCATTTGAATATTTGCTACTACCACCAAGATCTGCACCTGCAGCGGCTCCACCTGGGTCCTCGCCCCAGGCTTCCGTGCGCACCACAGTGGCCCTCCTACTCGTTGCGGCCTAGCCCCCGCGGCTCTCAGCGCTGGCAAGGGCCGGGTATTGGCCCGACGCTCCAGCACCATCTATTTTCAGGGCTGGTTGATTCGGCAGGTGAGTTTTTACACACTCCTTAGCGGATTCCGACTTCCATGGCCACCGTACTGCTGTCTATATCAACTAACACCTTTTCTGGGGTCTGATGAGCGTCGGCATTGGGTGCCTTAACCTGGCGTTCGGTTCATCCCGAAGCGCCAGTTCTGCTTACCAAAAGTGTCCCACTAGGCACTCGCATTCCATGCCCGGCTCCACGCCAGCGAGCCGGGCTCCTTACCCATTTACAGTTTGAGAATAGGTTGAGATCGTTTCGGTCCAGGACCTCTAATCATTCACTTTACCAGATAAAACTGGGGTTTCCAAGTGCCAGCTATCCTGAGGGAAACTTTGGAGGAAACCAGCTACTAGATGGTTAGATTAGTCTTTCACCCCTATACCCAGGTCAGATGACCGATTTGCACGTCAGGACTGCTACGGACCTCCACCAGAGTTTCCTCTGGCTTCGACCTGCCCAGGCATGGTTCACCATCTTTCAGGTCCTATCAAACATGCTCATGCTCCACCTCCCTGACAGAGCAGGGAGACGGGTCTCACCTTCATTGCGCCACAGAGTTTCGCTCGGCCCTCCAACTTGTACATGTGTTAGACTCCTTGGTCCGTGTTTCAAGATGGGTCAGGTGGGTAACAGACATCACTGCAGACCCCTGGTGCCCGGCGTGGGCCTCCCTGCCCAGTGGCGCGACGTTGTCACGGCACACTGAGCACAGTCTGCCCCAGTCGAACAGTCGCACCGATCAGGGGGCCCTGTCCCCCTTCCCCACCCCAGCGCACCCCGAGGGGTGGCCGGTGGCGGTTGCCAGGGGAGGGCCACGTAGGCGGTCGAATCTCCCTCAGCCCCGCAGACATAGCGAAGCTGCTGCCAGGGGGGCTGGAACACTCTCTGCCGGAGCGGAGAGCCACCCCCAACTCCGGAGCCTTCCCAGCCGACCCAGAGCCGGTTGCGGCGCACTGCCACTGAGGAAATGCACCCTGCGGGGGCCGGTTGCGCCCAGGCAGCAGTCCCTCTGAGGGGATTCCCCGCCCCGGGCGACCGTCCTTCCCGCCATGTTGAATCCTCCAGGCGGACTGCACTGACCCCACCCGTTTACCTCTTGACGGTTTCACGCCCTCTTGAACTCTCTCTTCAAAGTTCTTTTCAACTTTCTCTTACGGTACTTGTTGGCTATCGGTCTTGCGCCTATATTGAGCCTTAGATGGAGTTTACCACCCGCTTTGTGCCTGCATTCCCAAGTAACCCGACTCCGAGAAGACCTGATCCCGGCGCGAGCTGGGGGCCATTACCAGCCTAACACCTTCTGCGGGGTGAGCCTCAATCAGAAGGACTTAGGCCAACGGTTTTCTGTACGCCACATTTCCCGCGCTCGCCGCCTGGCGGGGATTCGGCACTGGGCTCTTCCCTCTTCACTCGCCGTTACTGGGTTAGTCCTGGTTAGTTTATTTTCCTCTGCTTAGTTATATACTTAAATTCAGCGGGTCGCCACGTCTGATATGAGGTCGTAGTCGGATGCCAAACAGTGGGGGCGCGAGCTGGGACCACCGCCCACTGGGCTGCAGGGGACAGGGGAGCTGCTGCAGCGCACCCATTTATTTTTTTCCCCCCAGATCGGAGCCCGAGGCCAGCAGATAGCCCTCTGCCTCCCCGCAGGGGGACCGGCCGCAGAGGTGGGTGCCCGAGGTGGGGCACGCGGGCAGCCATGTGACACCACAGACAGCCACGCGTGGCACGCAGCCAGGTGCCCCGGGACGCCCTACCGCTGAGGAGGGGTGGCGAGGCTGGGTGCGCCGGCCGATGTACCTCGCGGCGGGACCCGGGGTGGGGGTTTGGAATCCTGCTACAGGCGATCAGGGGTGGTCTGACCTTGGAGTTGGGGGGACAAAGGGAGCAGAGCTACCCTGCAACAGCCCCAGCTGTGCCCCAGGAAAAGCCCTGGGGCGATTGACGATCAAGCGACCCTCAGACAGGTGTAGCCCCAGAAGGAACCCGGGGCCGCAAGGTGCGTTCGAAGTGTCGATGATCAATGTCTCCTGCAATTCACACTAATTCTCGCAGCTAGCTGCGTTCTTCATCGACGCGCGAGCCGAGTGATCCACCGCCAAGAGTCACAGGCAACTTTTCTCAACGTTCGCCCACCTGCAGGGGGCAGGAGAGGTGGGAGGAAGGTGATGCCGCCCGTCCACCGACCATGCTGCGTGACTGCCCACCACCCCGTCAGGCTTCCCCTCTTGAGAGTCAGCCTCCATGATTCCAAGAACGTTTCCAGGTGCTGGCAACGAGGGAGCGTCTCGCCCCACCTGCACACCGGCCGTCTGCCACCGGGTCTCAACCATTACGCATCGAGAGTCATCGGGCTCAAGGTGGGCGGACCCAAGGCGTGACGGCGGGCTGGGACTAGCCCACCCCCCTGCCCTGGTTGGAGGGAGCCGCGGTTCCCTTGTGGCCCCGGCTCCTCCTCGACACTGCTGCCCGAGGAGGGCCGCTCCTCAGTTGCCCGAAGCCTGGGCGAGCTGGGCATTGGGCGCTGGAGCGCCCAGATGGCAGGACGTTCAAGGGTTTTGGTCCCAGCCTGGGGAGGCACTTCGATTTGGTTTCCCTCCCAGGGTCGTGCCGTGTGGGCGTGAGTTCCGTCTCGAGAGGGGCTTTCTCCATCTTGCCGCTCCCGGAGGGGCTGGAGCTGGGGAGGCATGCGCCCCCCCGCTCCCCGCTCCCTCCCGCGTAAGAGGGTCGGGTCCTCCCAGCCGGAGGAGCCTGCCCCACGCACAGTCCTCTCTCCCAGGCACCCCGGCGGCTGCGGATCGCTCCGCCAGCCAGGGATGCGCGACGGTGAGGCCCTGGCCCTGTGCCTACTGGTGTTCTGTTCTGGGAGGCAGCCGAGGGCTTTCAGGTTGGCACCCTAGGTTGCTCGGGCCGCTCAGCTGTAATGATCCTTCCGCAGGTTAACCTACGGAAACCTTGTTACGACTTTTAGTTCCTCTAGATAGTCAAGTTTGATGGTCTTCTCTGCTCTCCGCGAGGGCCGTTGCCAACCCCGGCGGGGCCGATCCAAGGACCTCACTAAACCATCCAATCGGTAGTAGTGACGGGCAGTGTGTACAAAGGGCAGGGACTTAACCCCTTCGCTGCCAGGCCTTTTCCCCCTCAGGTGCCAGGCCTTTTTTGGGCTATTTGGGGCAGGGCGTGCTTAGGCCCTCATAACTTTTTGTCCACATAAGCTAACCATGCAAAATTTGTGTCCTTTTTTTCCAACATCCTAGGGATTCTAGAGGTACCCAGACTTTGTGGGTTCCCCTGAAGGAGACCAAGAAATTAGCCAAAATACAGTGAATATTTCATTTTTTTTAAATAATGGGGAAAAAGGGCTGCAGAAGAAGGCTTGTGGTGTTTTTCCTGAAAACAGCAACAACAAAGAGTTTGTGGTGCTAAAATCACCAGCTTCCCAGCCTTCAGGAACAGGCAGACTTGAATCAGAAAACCCAATATTTCAACACAATTTTGGCATTTTACTGGGACATACCTCATTTTTACGATTTTTTGTGCTCTCAGCCTCCTTCCAGTCAGTGACAGAAATGGGTGTGAAACCAATGCTGGATCCCAGAAACCTAAACATTTCTGAAAAGTAGAAAACATTCTGAATTCAGCAATGGGTAATTTGTGTAGATCCTACAAGGGTTTCCTACAGAAAATAAACAACTGAAATAAAAAAATTGTGAAATTGAGGTAAAAAACAGCCATTTTCCTCCACGTTTTACTCTGTAACTTTTTCCTGCAATGTCAGATGTTTGAAAGCAATATACTGTTACGTCTGCAGGACTCTTATGGTTGCGGGGATATATAGGGCTTGTAGGTTCATCAAGAACCCTAGGTACCCAGAGCCAACAAATGAGCTGCACCTTGCAGTGGGTTTTCATTCTATACCTGGTATACAGCAATTAATTTGCTGAAATATAAAGAGTCAAATATAGGTATAAAGAAAACCTTTGTAATTCTAAAATGGGCACAAGATAAGGTGTTAAGGAGCAGTGGTTATTTGCACATCTCTGAATTCTGGGGTGCCCATACTAACATGTGAATTACAGGGCATTTCTCAAATAGACGTCTTTTTTATAGAGTGTCTTATATTTGGAAGGAAAAGATGTTGAGAAAACCAAGGGGCAATAACACTTGTTTTGCTATTCTATGTTCCCCCAAATCTCCAGATAAAAATGGTACCTCACTTGTGTGGGTAGGCCAGAATCCTTTGCAAACCTCAAAATTTGGCTAAGAAAACACTTTATTCTCATCTTTTGGTGACAGAGAGTTCTGGAATCTGAGAGGAGCCACACATTTCCTTCCACCCAGCTTTCCCCCAAGTCTCCTGATAAAAATGGTACCTCACTTGTGTGGGTAGGCCTAGTGCCCGCAACAGGAAATGCCCCAAAACACAAAGTGGACACATCACATTTTCTCACAGAAAACAGAGGTGTTTTTTGCAAAGTGCCTACCTGTGGATTTTTGCCTCCCCAGCGTTCCCCAAAGACTCCCGATAAAAATGGTACCTCACTTGTGTGGGTAGGTGAAGAAAGTTGGCTCTGTATATACTATTTCAAAGCAAGAAATAGTGTGCACAAAGTCCAAGGGTTCTCCTTAGAGGTAAGATAGTGGCAAAAAGAGATAATTCTAATGCTCTATTTTCTGGTAGTGTGGTGGAGCAGTAGGCTTATCAGAGGGTAGTGTTAAGCATTTGTTGTACACACACAGGCAATAAATAAGGTACACACACTCAAAGACTTACTGCAGGCCAATAGGTGTTTATATAGAAAAATATATTTTCTTATTTTATTTTAAGAACCACAGGTTCAAGATTTACAAGTAATACTTCAAATGAAAGGTATTTCACTTAGGTACTTTAGGAACTTTGAATGAAAACAATATCATATGCAGTTTTTGTAAAAATGGCAATAAGCTATTTTGAAAGTGGACACAATGCAAAAATCAACAGTTCCTGGGGGAGGTAAGTAATTGTTAAGTTCACAGGTAAGTAAAACACTTACAGGGTTCAAAGTTGGGTCCAAGGTAGCCCACCGTTGGGGGTTCAAGGTAACCCCAAAGTTACCACACCAGCAGCTCAAGGCCGGTCAGGTGCAGAGGTCAAAGAGGTGCCCAAAACACATGGGCTTCAATGGAGAACAGGGCTGCCCCGGTTCCAGTCTGCCAGCAGGTAAGTACCCACGTCCTCGGGGGGCAGAAAAGGGAGGTTTTGTAGGGCACCGGGAGGGACACAAGCAGGCACAAAAAGTACACTCTCAGCGGCACAGGGGCGGCCGGGTGCAGAGTGCAAACAGGCATCGGGTTTTGTATTGAAAGCAATGGGGAGACCTGGGGGTCTCTTCAACGATTCAGGCAGGCACAGGGGGGCTCCTCGGGGTAGCCACCACCTGGGCTAGGCTGAGGGCCGCCTGGGGGTCGCTCCTGCACTGGAGTTTGGTTCCTTCAGGTTCTGGGGGCTGCGGGTGCAGTGTTGGTTCCAGGTGTTGGTTCCCTTTTTACAGGCAGTCGCGGTCAGTGGGTGCCTCTGGATTTCCTCTGCTGGTGTCGCTTTGGGGGCTCAGGGGGGGGTCGTCTCTGGCTACTCATGGGCTCGCAGTCGCCGGGGAGTCCTCCCTGTAGTGATGGTTTTCCACAGGTTGAGCCGGGGGCGTTGGGTGCAGAGTGGAAATTCTCACGCTTCCAGCAGGAAACGTGAAGTCCTTTAGAGATGTTTCTTTGATGCAAGAAAGTTGCAGATTGTTGAACACGGCCGCAGTTCACAGGAGTTTCTTGGTCCTTGGTTGCGGGGCAGTCCTCTGAGGATTCAGAGGTCGCTGGTTCCTGTCGGATGCGTCGCTGTTGCAATTTTCTTCGAAGTTGGGAGACAGGCCGGTAGGGCTGGGGCCAAAGCAATTGTCGTCTCCGTCTTCACTGCAGGGCTTCAGGTCAGCAGTCCTTCTTGTTAAGGTTGCAGGAATCTAGTTCCCTAGGTTCTGGGGGCCCCTAAATACTGAATTTAGGGGTGTGTTTAGGTCTGGGAGGGCAGTAGCCAATGGCTACTGTCCTTGAGGGTGGCTACACCCTCTTTGTGCCTCCTCCATGAGGGGAGGGGGGCACATCCCTAATCCTATTGGGGGAATCCTCCATCCACAAGATGGAGGATTTCTAAAAGTAAGAGTCACCTCAGCTCAGGACACCTTAGGGGCTGTCCTGACTGGTGGGTAACTCCTCCTTGTTTTTCTAATTATCTCCTCCAGCCTTGCCGCCAAAAGTGGGGGCAGTGGCCGGAGGTGCGGGCATCTTCACTAGCTGGGATGCCCTGTGGCGCTGTAATAAAGGGGGTGAGCCTTTGAGGCTCACCGCCAGGTGTTACAGTTCCTGGCGGGGGAGGTGAGAAGCATCTCCACCCAGTATAGGCCTTTTTCCTGGCCACAGAGTGACAAAGGCACTCTCCCCATGTGGCCAGCAACATGTCTGGTGTGTGGCAGGCTGGCAGAAACTAGTCAGCCTACACTGGAAGTCGGGTATAATTTCAGGGGGCATCTCTAAGATGCCCTCCGGGTGTATTTTACAATAAATTGCACACTGGCATCAGTGTGCATTTATTGTGCTGAGAAGTTTGATACCAAACTTCCCAGTTTTCAGTGTAGCCATTATTGTGCTGTGGAGTTCATGTCTGACAGACTCCCAGACCAAATACTCTTATGCCTACCCTGCACTTACAATGTCTAAGGTTTGGCTTAGACACTGTAGGGGCATAGTGCTCATGCACTTATGCCCTCACTAAGGCCTGCTAGAGGGGTGACTTACCTATGCCACAGGCAGTGTGAGGTTGGCATGGCACTCTGAGGGGAGTGCCATGTTGACTTAGTCATTTTCTCCCCACCAGCACACACATGCTGTGAGGCAGTGTGCATGTGCTGAGTGAGGGGTCCCTAGGGTGGCATAAGACATGCTGCAGCCCTTAGAAACCTTCCCTTGCATCATGGCCCTTGGTACCATGGGTACCAGTTACAAGGGACTTACCTGAGTGCCAGGTTTGTGCCAAGTGTGGAGACAAAGGTACAGTTTAGGGAAAGAACACTGGTGCTGGGGCCTGGTTAGCAGGGTCCCGGTTAGCAGGGTCCCAGCACAATTTCAAATCATAACTTAGCATCAGCAAAGGCAAAAAGTCAGGGAGTAACCATGTCAAGGAGGCATTTCCTTACAGTAGGCCTAGTGCCCATGACAGGAAATGCCCAAAAACACAAAGTGGACACATCACATTTTCTCAAAGAAAACACTGGTGTTTTTTGCAAATTGCCTACCTGTGGATTTTGGCCTCTAGCTCAGCCAGCACCTAGGGAAACCTACCAAACCTGTGCATTTTTTAAAACTAGAGACCTAGGGGAATCCAAGACGGGGTGACTTGTGGGGCTCTCACCATGTTCTGTTACCCAGAATCCTTTGCAAACCTCCAAATTTGGCAAAAAAAAAACTTTTTCCTCACATTTCGGTGACAGAAAGTTCTGGAATCTGAGAGGAACCACATATTTCCTTCCACCCAGAATTCCCCAAAGTCTCCCGATAAAAATGGTACCTCACTTGTGTGGGTAGGCCTAGTGCCTGCGACAGGAAATGCCCCAAAACACAAAGTGGACACATCACATTTTCTCAAAGAAAACAGGTGTTTTTCGCAAAGTGCCTACCTGTGGATTTTGGCCTCTAGTTCAGCCGGCACCTAGGGAAACCTACCATAACCTGTGCATTTGTGACTCCTTTGCAAACCTCAAAATTTGGCAAAAAAACACTTTTTCCTCACATTTCGGTGACAGAGAGTTCTGGAATCTGAGAGAAGCCACACATTTCCTTCCACCCAGCGTTCCCCTAAGTCTCCCGATAAAAATGGTACCTTACTTGTGTGGGTCGGCCTAGTGCCCGCGACAGGAAATGCCCCAAAACACAAAGTTGACACATCACATTTCTCAAAGAAAACAGAGGTGTTTTTTTCAAAGTGCCTACCTGTGGATTTTGGCCTCTAGCTCAGCCGGCACCTAGGAATCCTACAAAACCTGTGCTTTTTTGAAAACTAGAGACCTTGGGAAATCCAAGATGGGGTGACTTGTGGGGTTCTCATCAGGTTCTGTTACCCAGAATCCTTTGCAAACCTCAAAATTTGGCTAAAAAACACTTTTTCCTCACATTTCGGTGACAGAAAGTTCTGGAATCAGAGAGGAGCCACAAATTTCCTTCCACCCAGCATTCCCCCAAGTCTCCCAATAAAAATGGCACCTCACTTGTGTGGGTAGGCCTAGTGCCCGTGACAGGAAATGCCCCAAAACACAACGTGGACAGATCACATTTTCTCAAAGAAAACAGAGGTGTTTTTTGCAAAGTGCCTACCTGTGTATTTTGGCCTCTAGCTCAGCCGGCACCTAGGGAAACCTACCAAACCTGTGCATTTTTTTAAACTAGAGACCTAGGGGAATCCAAGACAGGGTGACTTGTGGGCTCTCACCAGGTTATGTTACCCAGAATCCTTTGCAAACCTCAAAATTTGGCTAAAAAACACTTTTTCCTCACATTTCGGTGACAGAGAATTCTGGAATCTCAGAGAAGCCAACAAATTTCCTTTCACCCAGCATTCCCCTAAGTCTCCTGATAAAAATGGTACCTCACTTGTGTGGGTTGGCCTAGTGCCCGCAACAGGAAATGCCCCAAAACACAAAGTGGACACATCACATTTCTCAAAGAAAACAGAGGTGTTTTTTGCAATGTTCCTACCTATGGATTTTGGCCTCTAGCTCAGCCGGCACCTAGGAATCCTACCAAACCTGTGCAGTTTTGAAAACTAGAGACCTAGGGAAATCCAAGATGGGTTGACTTGTGGGGCTCTCACCAGGTTCTGTTACCCAGAATCCTTTGCAAACCTCAAAATTTGGCAAAAAAACACTTTTTCCTCACATTTCGGTGACAGAAAGTTCTGGAATCTGAGAGGAGCCACAAATTTCCTTCCACCCAGCGATCCCCCAAGTCTCCCAATAAAAATGGCACCTCACTTGTGTGGTTAGGCCTAGTGCCCGTGACAGGAAATGCCCCAAAACACAACGTGGACAGATCACATTTTCTCAAAGAAAACAGAGGTGTTTTTTGCAAAGTGCCTACCTGTGTATTTTGGCCTCTAGCTCAGCCAGCACCTAGGGAAACCTACCAAACCTGTGCATTTTTTAAAACTAGAGACCTAGGGGAATCCAAGACAGGGTGACTTGTGGGCTCTCACCAGGTTATGTTACCCAGAATCCTTTGCAAACCTCAAAATTTGGCTAAAAAACACTTTTTCCTCACATTTCGGTGACAGAGAGTTCTGGAATCTCAGAGAAGCCAACAAATTTCCTTTCACCCAGCGTTCCCCTAAGTCTCCTGATAAAAGTGGTACCTCACTTGTGTGGGTCGGCCTAGTGCCCGCAACAGGAAATGCCCCAAAACACAAAGTGGACACATCAC
Source organism: Pleurodeles waltl (assembly GCF_031143425.1). Taxonomy (NCBI): domain Eukaryota; kingdom Metazoa; phylum Chordata; class Amphibia; order Caudata; family Salamandridae; genus Pleurodeles; species Pleurodeles waltl. The sequence continues at coordinate 1,236,028,144 of NC_090444.1, read as the reverse complement.
ATTTCTCAAAGAAAACAGAGGTGTTTTTTGCAAAGTTCCTACCTATGGATTTTGGCCTCTAGCTCAGCCCGTACCTAGGAAACCTACCAAACCTGTGCAGTTTTGAAAACTAGAGACCTAGGGAAATCCGAGATGGGGTGACTTGTGGGGCTCTCACCAGGTTCTGTTACCCAGAATCCTTTGCAAACCTCAAAATGTGGCTAAAAAAACCACTTTTTCCTCACATTTCGGGGTCAGAGATTTCTGGAATCTGAGAGGAGCCACAAACTTCCTTCCACCCAGCATACCCGCAAGTCTCCCGAAAAAAATGGTATCTCTCTTGTGTGGGTCGGCCTAGTGCCCGCGACAGGAAATGCCCCAAAACACAAAGTGGACACATCACATTTTCTCAAAGAAAACAGAGGTGTTTTTTGCAAAGTTCCTACCTGTGGATTTTGGCCTCTAACTTAGCCGGCACCGAGGGAAACACACCAATCCTGTGCATTGTTGAAAACTAGAAATCTAGGGGAATCCAAGACAGGGTGACTTGTGGGGCTCTCACCAGGTTCTGTTACCCAGAATCCTTTGCAAACCTCAAAATTTGGCTAAAAATACACTTTTTCCTCACATTTAGGTGACAGAGACTTCTGGAATCTGAGAGGAGCCACAAATTTCCTTCTACCCAGCGTTCCCCCAAGTCTCCTGATAAAAATGGTACTTCACTTGTGTGCGTAGGCCTAGTGCCCGCGACAGGAAATGCCCCAAAACACAAAGTGGACACATCACATTTTCTCAAAGAAAACAGGGGTGTTTTTTGCAAAGTGCCTACCTGTGGATTTTGGCCTCTAGCTCAGCCGGCACCTAGGAAACCTACCAAACCTGTGCATTTTTTAAAACTAGAGACCTAGGGGAATCCAAGACGGAGTGACTTGTGGGGCTCTTACCAGGTTCTGTTACCTGGAATCCTTTGCAAACCTCCAAATGTGGCTAAAAAACACTTTTTCCTCACATTTCGGTGACAGAGAGTTCTGGAATCTGAGAGGAGGCACAAATTTCCTTCCACCCAGCGTTCCCACAAGTCTCCCAATAAAAATGGTACCTCACTTGTGTGGGTAGGCCTAGTGCCCGAAACAGGAAATGCCCCAAAAAACAAAGTGGACACATCACATTTCTCGAAGAAAACAGAGGTGTTTTTTGCAGAGTGCCTACCTGTGGATTTTGGCCTCTAGCTCAGCTGGCACCTAGGGAAACATACCAAACCTGTGCAGTTTTGAAAACTAGAGACCTAGGGAAATCCGAGATGGGGTGACTTGTGGGGCTCTCACCAGGTTCTGTTACCCAGAATCCTTTGCAAACCTCAAAATTTGGCTAAAAAACACATTTACCTCACATTGCGGTGACAGAAAGTTCTGGAATCTGAGAGGAGACACAAATTTCCTTCCACCCAGCATTCCCCCACGTCTCCTGATAAAAATGATACCTCACTTGTGTGGGTGGGCCAGGTGCCTGCAACATAAAAAGGCCCAAAACTTGTAGAGATGGAGGGGATAGCACAGCGAGCTGATTAGGACATATTCTTCTTTTATACATCTTTAGGTTGACTCTGCTTTGGGGACCCACACAAGTGAGGTGTCATTTTACTTGGGAGACTGAGGGGAATACTGAGGAGTAGGAATTTTGTGCTGGAACGGTGATCCTACTAAGAAAAGTCAGGAAAATATTATTTTTTAAGCAAATATTGAGGTTTGCCGAAGAGTCTGGGTAAGAAAATGTTGGGGGATCCACGTAAACCGCACCTCCCTGGACTCCTTGGGGTGTCTAGTTTTAAAGAATGTCTGGGTTTGGTAGGTTCCCCTAGATGAAGGCTGCACCCACGACCAAAAACATATGTGCCCCCGCCTCCACAAACACAGGTATTTTTACAATATATCATTTTGATGTGTCCACGTACGTCCGTGATGTGCCAAACACTAAAATTGTGAAAAGAAGCACTCTTAGGTTATGTGAAAAAGACCCCTCATCCACCAACCAAGTTGGTGGCATGCTTCATCATCGGGGTCCCACCTGAGACACCTAGCGTGTGACAAGTGTGCTGCGACGCCTGATTACAGCGGAGCAGGTATTGTCGTTTGTACCACACATACTGGTTGGATTTGGCACGAGGGTGAGCGATGGTTCAGTGGATCAAATTTTCTTAACAAGAGATTTCGCAAAAGTGAAATGCACTGTTAATAACTGAAAGGCAAAAAACTGAACCAATGACTCACAGCTTGTGAGCTGTAAAGCCACGTCAAGGCACCAACCGTTTTAAGGTCCATTCACACACCTTTCATAAATGACATGCACAAGACCATTCACGCCGCCAGCCACGGGCCCAGCACATTACAACACTCGCATTGACAGGTTGCGCTACTCAAGGGCCCATCACTTACATATGCCCACATACCTGATACAGCAGTCACACTAGTTGATGGGAGTGTGTAGATTGACGTTTGGCTGGCACTGCCAGCCACGCACCACTCCACGCACACGCCAACCAAGCACCACCCCAAGCACACCTCCAGCCAAGCGCCACCCCACGCACACCGCCAGCCAAGCACCACCCCACGCACACCACCAACCAAGCGCCACCACAAGCACACCGCCAGTCAAGCGCCACTTCACGCACACCGCCAGCCAAGCGCCACCCCAAGCACACCGCCAGCAAAGCGCCACTCCACACACACCACAAGCCAAGCGCCACTCTACGCACACTGCCAGCCAAGCCCCACCCCAAGCACACCGCCAGCCAAGCGCGACCCCACACACACCGCCAGCCAAGCGCCACCCCACACACACCATCACTTTTTTTGTTTATACCACACGTAAGACTTACGAAGAGCAGTGTAAGGTTCCAACCTCTGATCTACTCTATCAACACCACCCATGTACCTATTGTAGTCCAAAATGCACGCAGGTTTGCGCACTTCGGCAACCTGACCCCAGACAGTCACAGGGGAAGTACTCTCATCATGGGTGGTAGATAGCATGTACACATCCCTCCTGTCTGAGAATTTCAGAGCTAGCAGCTCATTATTCCGCAAGGCACTGCACTGTCCCCTCTCAAGTTTTTTACAGACAAGCTTCCTTGGATAGCCTTTCCTGTTAGAATGGATTGTGCCACAAGCAACAGTGTCCCCTCTAAACAACTCCTTGAACAACTGCACTCCAGTGTAGAAATTATCTACGTAGAAATGGTGACCTTTGTTAAACAGTCGTCTACCAAGTTCCCACACAATGTTTCTGCTAACTCCAAAAGTGGCCGGACAACCAGGAGGGTCAATACTGGAATTCCTACCAGTGTAGACCCGGAAATTATACACGTGTCCTGTACTGCTTTCTGACAGCATATACAATTGAATCCCATATCGTGCCCTCTTACTAGGAATGTACTGCTTAAAAACGAAACGCCCCTTGAAAAGGACCAAAGACTCGTCCACACTTATCTCTTTGCCTGGAACATAGACCTCTGAACACCGATCTACAAAATGATCAAGTACAGGCCTAATCTTAAAAAGATGGTCACAATCAGGGTGATCTCGTGGCACGACTAAAGCATGGGTACAAAATGCAGCATACGAAAAAGAAGCAAATAGCGTTTACGAGTCATAGTTGCAGGAAATATAGCTGTTGCCATCAAGGGACTAGTAGACCAATAAGAAGCCAGTGATGGCTTCCTTATCAACCCCATCAAAAAAGTCAAACCTAAAAAATCTGTCATCTCTTCCAGATATGTGGGAACCCACTGAGTAGCTCTAGACTGAGGCCTAAGTCTGGCAGCGTTGTCCCTCAAATATTGCTCCGCATACACATTAGTCTGCTCCACAATCTCTTCCAAAAATACATTGTCCATAAACAAGTGAAAGAAATTGACAGGCAAAAAGTTTTCCATATTGACTCTACACCCAGGGAGACCATTAAATGCAGGTAACTGTGGCTGCTCCATGTTTGGGGCAATCCAGGTGTCAGGTCTTCTAATGGGAAACCCTTCAGTCCCAGGCTGCTGCACTCTTGGCACATCAATGTCTCCTCTAAAACAGGCTCTTCTTCTGCACTGAGAGTGGCTTCCTCATCAGAAGAATCCTCTCGGACAGAAAATTCACTGCCAGAATCTTTCACTTCCTCCTCTGCCTCAGATGCAAATTCAGTCTCGTAATCATGGTCTGAAGACGACTCAAAAAGCATGCCAACAACCTGCTGAGTGGTCACTCTGTGGCTAGCCATGATCCTCACTAACAACAAATGGATTACCAACAACAACCAGCACTAAAATAAGTAATAAACAAAGTGTAGCTTTATCACAAAGAGTTATGTACTAAAAAACTATATCACTCACTTGCCTGAAAAAGCTACTCACCAGCAACTACTCTGCACAGACACAACAATCACCAATGATATCCCACTAAAAAGAAAAAAGAAAATTAGACATATGACAAGACAAATATCATTGTGCTCAAATCTAAGGACAATTTCACACATAATACTGCATTTAGTACACCACCTACAAACATGTCATGCATGCATGTCAGCAATACTCCTTTGGAGTAAATTGCTTTCACTTACCTAAAACATGCAACTATGCAAACCGCAGGACAACTACTGCCAAAACCGCAAGGATCCACAGCAAAGGAAGCAAAAGCTTTGAACTAGAACAAAAAGAAGAAATAAACTGTCATAATCATAAATACAAATACTTCACAAGTTGAAAAACACCCCGCCACCAAGAACTTAGAAATTGTCCCTGATGCCTAAGTGGCTTCTGCCCCCCTTGGGGGCAGTTGGGCCTAAAAAAAATAGGCTGATCTGCCCCCAAAAGCTCTGTACCCTGTTTGTGGGGGGCGACCCTTGCCAAAGGGGGTGAATGGGGGTGCCCCCAGCACAAAAAAACTAAGAGGAGGAAAAAAGTGTCATGGTGGCATCTGCCCCCTTGGGGGCAGATAGGCCTAAAAATAATAGCCTGATCTGCCTCCAGGGGGAGCAGACATGGTCATCAGTAATGTGCCCCCCTTTGGGGAGTGATGCTTGCCAAAGGGGCCGCCTCCCCACCCACACAAAACACACACACACACAAGATCCCTGGTGCCTAAGTGGATTCTGCCCTCCTTGGGGGCAGATGGGCCTAAAAAAAAGGCAAATCTGCTCTCAAGGGGGGCAGAAATGGCCAACAGCTCTGTACCTCCTTTGAGGGGACGACCCTTGTCAAAGGGAGCACCCACAGCATACAAAAAAACAAAGGGAACCAAAAAAAAAAAGAATCTCTGACATCTTGGTGCCAGATGGGCCTAAAAAAAATAGGCTGATCTGCCTCCAAGGTGGGCAGAAATGGCCATCAGTAACGTGCCCCCTTTAGGGGGCGACCCTTACCAAAGGTACCACCCACCCCACACAAAACACACACACACACAGGATCCCTGGTGCCTAAGTGGATTCTGCACCCCTTGGGGGCAGATGGGCGTAAAGAAATTTGGCCAATCTGCCCCAAGGGGAGCAGAAATGGTCAACAGCTCTGTGCCCCCTTTAGGGGGCGACCCTTGCCAAGGGGGCACCCCCAGCACAAAACAAAAAAAGGGGAACAAAAAAGAATCCCTGGTGCATTGGTGTTTTCTGCCCTCCTTGGGGCAGTTGGGCCTAAAAAAATAGGAAAATAAAATCTCTGGTGTCTAGTGGTTTTCCACACCCCATGGGGGCAGATCGGCCAAAAAAACGGCCGATCTGCCCCCAGGGGGGCCAAAATAGGATAAATAGTAGCCCCCCATGGGAGCGACCCTTGCCCAAGTGGTCACTCCCAAAAATAAACGTGAAAATAAATCCCTGCTTCCTAGTGGGGATTCCTGGTCCACGATTGCGGGCCCCGTCCGCGATCGTGGACCAGGAATCCACTGAAACAGGCACGGGGGAAAGGAAAAACTCTTTCCTTTCCCCCGTGTCTGTTTTCCCCTCCAAAAAAAACCTAAAAGAGAGAGACTTACCTTTTCAAGTCTTCTAACCCCTCACGCTGGAAGCAAATGGCTTCCAGCGCGTCCTCTGCAGCTTCTGATGACGTCGGCATGCTGTGACGCTCCCTTCCCCTTCCACCCCTGACCCCCCTTCAGATTGCCGAGGGGGGGGCGGAGTGGAAGGGGAAGGGATTCCCCTTCAATCTTCGACTTAGGGGTGTGGGTGGGAGGCCAGTGGGCAGGTGCACGATGAGCTTATCTCGTCCAGGGCACACAAGCACCGTGCGCCTGGACGAGACCAGCTCGTCCAAGGCACCGAGGGAGTTAAAGAGATGCATCAAAGCATAAACAACATAATCAGAACAGCAGGTGAGGTATTTTCGTATGTCCCTATTTCTTTCACTGCATAATAATGTGTATCTCTTCACATAGCTACTATTCTTATAGACTTTGTACGTTCAGTGCACAATGAAGCCTTCCAATTTTATTGTGTCTTTGGTTTCTATGAACACAATATCACACCTGACTAGACTATGTTTTGGTCAGCAGCTATGTCTATGGTTGACCTTACACTTTCTGCTAAAGGAAATCTGTAGGAAATGTGCCTTTTTTGGAACCTATATTCTTGCTAGCTGTGGCATGCTAACCAGTGAGAAAGTGTTTGCACCTCCTTTCAACATCCTTTCAACATGGTAAAATTGGGATAGTCATAACTGGCATATTTACCTTACCTATAAATTCCTACTATACGGTGCCAAATGAACACAGGGCTTGCATGTTAAATGTGACAGGTGGATTTTAGAACCCATTGTGCCATCCATACCAGTGACAGTGTAAACATGACTGCAGGCTGCAGGAAACTTGGTTATTGGTTTAGGTGGATGAAAATCTACTCAAGCAGCAACCACAATTCCTATCAGGGTGAAGCCACAAGCAACCCCAAATTAAACAGTGTATAAGCCTTTGGTAGCCTGGCAAAAAAGCAACCAGGTTTAACTTAGAGGCAATGAGTAAAATATTCATTCAGCATTTAAAACAGTAATGAGGTGAAAATACAACACAAGAAAAAACACACAACACTTTTGAATAATTGAGTAAAATGTAATATATTATTTGGGACCAACACAACAAAAAAACAATGAGTAGACCTGAAGATGTGCAATTTTAAATAGTTCAAGTAAGTACAGCACCTAAAAGTCACAAATTCAGACAGCGTGCAATGAAGCATGGGCTGGATGCAAGGATCAGGTTAATACTGCCGAAAGAGTTACCTTCAAAAGTGCAGAATGAAGTGTTCTGTTTGCGGTGGAGGGGACTGCAAGGAACAGAGAAAGTGTTGTAGGGGTTTTTGATGCAGTGCGGAGAGCAGGCCAGTCGTCACTGATGGTCATCACTGTAGCTTGAAGATCCTGTCAGACATTGTGGATGGTCATTGCTGAGATTTGCATTGGCAGTAACCACAGGTTGTCTATGCTGTGGCGTGAAGTGAAGATCTTGGGCAGCCAATTGTCACTGGTGATCGCTGTGGCATGAAGAGTTGAGTTTACTGGAGCTTTGTGTTGGCAGGTGTCAGAATCTTGATGTGAACTGGCCTGTTCACAGTTGTGAAGAGCCAAAAAATATGGAGTTCTCCTTTTCTTCGGGGGCAGCTCAGCTGATGCCACAGCTAGGGTCCAGGACCTGAGGGGGACCTCTTGGGGATCAGGAACTCCCTCCAGCAGAGGTCAGCAGGGCTCAGGCAGGTCCAGTTGCAGGTCTGTGCAGCAGGTATATGGGCCTTTGCTGAGAGGTGTCTGGAGCTTATTATACCCCTGGAGCTCAGAACAGGAGGTCGGTCAGCTGACCCTTAGAATCATTTCAGCCTGGATTAAAGGGTGCAGGTCCAGTCTTCCTTCTCAGTAAGCAGCGCAGCAGAGTGGCAGGGCAGCAGAGTAGCATTCCTTCTGACAGCACAGCAGCATAGAAGTTCATCTTCTGTAGTATCGGCAGGTCTAGATGTGTTCTGCAGTGTTAGGTATAAGGGTCCACTATTTAACCTTGATGCCCACTTTGAAGTAGCAGAAGGTTTTATAGAGTTTTCTACCACCAGAGGTGCTTGAAATTTCCTGACTCCCTGCTCTAGCCCCAACTTGCCTAGGAACACAAAAGATTAGTGTCAAATCCTTTGTGAGTGTGTCACAGCAAAGCCTTTGTAATGTCCAAGTTGGATGGGTGACAGCTTTGTCCCCTACCAAGTCAGGGACGGCCCATCCTGCCAAAACCTACTCCTCTTTGTCTTTCTGTCTGGGAGCAATACACAAAGACCAACTGCCAGCTGCACCTGACCATGTAACCAAGGATACAGGCTGCAGGCACCATATGGATGGGACAAGAAAATGCCAACTTCTAAAAGTGGCATTTTCAGAATCGTGACTTAAAACCCAACTTTACCATTAAAGTGGATTTTGAATTACAAATCTTTAGATACAAACTTGAGCTTCCTACTTGCTCCCAAATGTACTAAGGTAACTAAATGATATCCTACATCAGAGGTAAGCCCTTCATTACAGTAATGAAAAATTAACTTAAGAGATTTTCCCTACCAGGGAATGTAAACGTTAAAAGTACATGTCCAACTTTTTAAATATACTGCACCAGGTCCTGTGGGCTGTTTAGGACCCACCTTCTGGTGATATATGGTTTAGGCATGGCAAAAGATTTATTTTGCGAGGTTGGAATGACAGTATAAAAACTGCACACAAAGGTTGCAATTGCAGGCCTGAGACATGTTTTAAAAGGCTACTTAAGTGGGTGCCATTATAAGTGCTGCAGGTCCACTAGAAGCATTGATTTTGCCAGCCCTGGGTACATCTAGTGCCACATTAATACGGACGTACAAATAAAGTTAATGTTCCAATTGGTTATAAGCCAATGTTATCATGCTTTAGGGAGAGAGCACAAGCACTTTAGCACTGGTTAGAAGTGGTGAAGTGTGTAGAGTCCTAAGACCAGCAAAAACAAAATCAGCAAACACAGGAGGATTAAAGGCAAAAAGTTAGGGGAAAATCACAACAAGGTAGTCAGGTCAAACACAGGACTACACAGTTTAGCCTTGCTGTACATGTTTAACAGGCCTAAACCACCTTCTTAAACATGTATTTATTGAAGTCTGCATCCGGCAGGGGGTTGGCCACCCATAAAGGGCTAGTCACTGGCCTGGCCAGCCAAATGCTGTGCTCATTGGGGGAGTAGGCAGAATATTTTTCAGTAAAAAAGATAAAGGTTAAGTGACGTTGTAGTTAGGTAATGTAATAATATCTCTCATTATATATAAAATCCTCAGAAATTCACAGAAAAAACAAAGGTTAAAGTGGAGTTAAAAGTAAGAAAATAGGATTTTAGCTGATGTTAAAAAAAACTAGTACCTCACTGAAAAAGTGTTATTATTGTTAGATGTTGAACTAATGCAAAAACAAATGTTAAAAAAAAATAATTCACCAGTTATGCCAAAGTGAGCCAACTATAACTTGCACACACACCCTGCACTGCTTATGACCTCTCATGTTACACCAGTCATGACCTCAGCTGTGCATGGCCTTCTACTGAGTGTAGCAGCAGATTGTCAACAGGAGAAGCCATCTGACTAGGCCCAAACGTTTGCAGGCAGCCAACAACTGAAGCATGCCTCCAGCTGTGTGCAGTGTGGGTTGACCACAGGGACGAGCCTACAACCAAACCCTGCTACCATCACTTTGTAGACAGCCAATCCCCTCCACAATGGCTTTGGTTCGTGTGCGACAATACTGTTCACGGTGCTTGGCCTCCAGTCATCTGCGCCCAACCATCCACAGGCGGCCAACTGCACCTGCACAAGGCATTCACATGTGTTCAGAGTGGGTCTGGCTGCCCGCCTAGAGTGCGCCTGTTCCCACCTTGTCACCTGTGGCCAGGTCCCATTCTCGGTCATTGTCTGAACACAGCAGTATTATATGGAATAGTTTCTTAAGAAGTGTTTTACCAGATTTAGAAATGTTTTGCTGAATTCACAAATGATGAGCATCGAAAAGGTCTAGAATTTGTCAATCTAACATAACATTTGTGAGTCCTATGACCAAACCATTTTTCTGATAATTATGCTTTTTGTTAAGGAGCAGTGCTTTAAGACCCCCCCTTGCATGGGTTTGTAGATCAGGATTGTTCATGCTGCCCTAGCCCCTTCAGAGCATGGTGTATTTACAAATCTGCAATGGCTGACACAAGTAAAAGTATAAGTCCAGTGGTGTGCCTTTATTTTTCCTACTGGTTTTCAAATCCTCCATGGATTCGCTAATCCACAGAGGATCTGTGAACTAACCATTCAGTTATCTCCTAACTTTGATCTATCCTTGCCCAGAGCAGAATACTTTTTAATCTCTAAATTTTTCAAAAAATACTGAATGGATTTGTAAAAAATCAAGCAAAGGCACATCTTCGAGTAAAAGTCTTTTCACATGCCAAGCTTATTGTAATTCCATTCAGCCAGTTTCTCTGTCAAAGAGTTCATGAGTGTTGAAAAAGGGAAAAGTCACATTAGGCCTGTATTTCAGGCCCCTACTTGATGGATCTGGAGTAGACTTGTCATAAAGAATTAAAAGTTGATGTACTTCATTTTTGCAGCGATGTGTGCATTTTATTAAATTGTACCTCAGTTATGAAAAAAAAAAAAATCCCTGTAAACTCTAATTTAACCATAACTATTATTTTCTCTGTAAAATAGATATAGATGGATACGTCGAGAGAGCGAGGGTACAATGGTGAACTGTATAATATGGTCCAATATTGCCATCAAGATGTTCTAGTGACATTTACAAAACTTCAACCTCCAGCCTTGTAGTTTGTGATGTCATCATGCTCCCTTGATGACACTATTGTTTCCTATTACACCTGTTTTTATCTATCTATCTATCTATCTATCTATCTATCTATCTATCTATCTATCTATCTATCTATCTATCTATCTATCTACATATATATATATGTATACACTTTAAAAAAACAAATGATATTATCAAAGATTCCATGAGTGCAGTATTTTGTGGGGTAATTAGCAGTGCATGACGAGGTTGGCCCCCTGCACCTAATTTCTGTAATGCCCCAGGGGGTGGTGGTCCCCTGGGTGTGGGGGCCATGCAGCCCGCTGCACATATATTAATATATAGCCTCAGGGAGGTGATGGATCACGGGGCTGTGGGGATGGGCCATTGGACCTCCCTCACATTATAAAAGCATTTTGCCCCCCAGAAGTGGTGGTCCCTGGAGTGCAGGGGTGCCACGCGCCCCCTAACACTTATTTAATTAATCGCCCCAGGGAGGTGCTGGTCCCCGGGGCTGTGGAAGGGGCCAGGAGGCCCACCCCAATTAAAAAAAAAAACAGTGCCCCAGGACCTAGCCCACCCGGGACTTATTTAAAAACAAGAGCGTAAGCCTGTTCTTTTGTTTTAAATTTTTTTTTTACCGTGGATTCGTGACCCATCACAATTTTGCAGGAAAAATTACAAAAAAAACTTTTTTGCCCTGGGAAGTCCCTTTGGGACCCCAGCACCAGAGCTAATAGGCCAGAATTTTCATACCCTAGTCCCTTTTGAAATTTTTTATTCTATTTTTCTGGGACTCGGCACAAGCCGGATCCACGCATGGCTGTGAACACTTCCTTGTTGAAGTGTTGACAGCCAATCAGATCCCAGTCACGAGATCGATCGTGGAGGGTTCTGAATCCTTCACATCCCTAGAGATGTAAATTTGGATTTTCTTCAGTTTCTCAAAGACTATTGAACGGATTTTCACCAAATAACAAAAAGGTCCAAGAGCTACCTTTCTGCCAAACTTGGTGTCATTCCATCCAGTGGTTTTGGCACTATCGATGTTCAAATTTTCCTATGGGAAACTCTCTAATTTTTACCCCCTTTATCTTGGCCCCTGCTTCACAGATCACCCGGAAACTTTCTAAACAGCAGCTTACGTGACTGTCACGAGACACTTTTCGTGAACATTTCATAAGCAATCAAAAAACTGCTTTTCCTATTGAAACTTGGTCCTAACTCTAACCACCTAGTGGTGACTGCAACTAGGTAATATGCATATATATAATTAATTAAAAAACAAAGGTTAAGGATAATAAAGTTAAGTTATAGTTAGAAAAACTTTAATAATTTTTCGTATACAAAACCAACTTAAACTACACAAGCTACACCAACATTAGAAATTCCCAAACTATTGTTATAACTTACATTAATAATCTGTGCCCTAGTCAAAATATACTATAGCTGGTGCACCTCGGTACACAGTGCTGTCAACTCACTAGCACACTAAATAAGTAATGCACTGGCGTAGAGTGTACTAGCGTACAGTGCATTGGTGTACTGTGCAGTGGCACAGAGAAGAGTAGTCAGAGTACTGTAGAGTACCGCAGAGTGCAGTATCATAGACAGCAGTGGCATAGAGTAGAGTGGCCTAGAGTTAAATGGGATAGAGTTAAGTGGGGTAGAGTGAAGTTTAGTAAGGTGGTGTAGAATAGAGTGGCGTACAGTAGAGTGGCATAGAGTACAGTGGTATACAGTAGTGTGGCATTGTGTGGAGTGGAGTGGGGTAGGGTGACGTAAAGTGGCACTGCATGGAGTAGAGTGGCATGGCATACAATAAAGTGGTGTAAAATGGAGTTGCACAGAGTAGAATGGCATAGTTTAGTGTGGTTTGACAGAGAGGCATAGAGTACAGTAGAGTACAGTGGACTGGCGTAGAGTGCAGTGGCATAGGGTGCAGTGGCATACAGTAGAGTGGTGCACAATAGAGCACAGTGTTGCGGAGTGGAGTGGCATTGAGTAGAATGGTGCAAAGTACTGCATAATAGCATAGAGTGCTGGGGTGTAGAGTGTGGTATTGTAGAGTGCTGCAGGGTACAGTATAGTGGCATATAGTGCCCAGGGGTATAGTGCAGTGGAGCACAGTTGTGCAGAGTAGAGTGGAATGGCATAGAGTGCAGTGACATAGAGTAGAGTGGTGTACAGTGTAGTGGTGTATGGTGCAGTGGCATAGAGTAGAGTTGTTCAAACTGCAGGAGAGTGTCATGAAGTGCGGTGGCGTACAGTAGACTGCAAGGGCAGAGTGCAGTGGCATAGAGTAAAGTGGTGCACAGCAGGGTAGAGTACATTGGCATAGAGTACAGTAGTGCAGAGAAGAACAGAGTGGCATATAGTACAGTGGTGTGAAGTGCAGTGGGGTAGAGAACATTGGTGTAGAGTAGAGTGGAGCAGAGCATAGTGGAGCAGAGTGCAGTCAAGTAGCGTGCAGTGGTATAGAGTACAGTGGCATAGAGTGCAATGATGGCACGTAGAGTGGCATAGAGTACAGTGGCACAAAGCAGATGGCAGTGGCATAGAGTGCAGTGCAGGGTAAAGTATAGTTGCAGGGTAAAGTACAGTGGCATGGAGTACAGTGGAACACAGTAGAGTTGATTGACATATAGTGGTGCAGAGTACAGTGCAGTGATGTAGAGTGCGTTGTCATATAGTGCAGTGGTTTACAGTTTAGTGGCATACAGTAGAGTGTTGTTGTCTGCTACGTAAAGCACCCCTCTACTTGCATCCCTCATTTTTTTTTTAGCATTTCAGAAGTGCCTTGGAACTCTCGAAAAAGAGTACAGTGGTACTTGGAAAACTGTTTTAAAAATAAATACAGCAATATAAATAATTTTACCTATGTGCACAGACTATGGTAAAGTGTCCCATGTCTTCCTACAGCTTAAACACACTGTAATAAGCTATATCTCAAGTACAAGACACACGGCACAGCCAAAGGGTATTCTAATCAATATGGCTTCCATTTTGTAGGAGCTTTCATTAGCCAATAATATAGCTTTATGCTATTTTTGTCATCGCTATGTTCCGCTGTATACCGTGAAAGTATTGTGGTAGACCACAGCCCAGTATATAACTAAGATCTTGTCCTTTATTACTAAAAAAACTACTTAACTGATTTTCATGGAAAACCAAAAAGGATCCTTTCCAGACCATAAACTATATTCTTTGTAAAGTCTGTAAAAATCTGTTCAGGCGTTTTGATGCTACATCTGTATAAAAAGTCTAAGGAAAATTCATTGGTGGAAAAAACTTGTTTTGATACCACCCTTTTATCTTTGCACCCCCTTAAATAATCCCGACAAAATGTTGCATCATAGCTTTATGGAGATTTCGCAAGCTGCGGCAAGGTTACTAGCAAGCAAAAATCCAAGAAAATCCTATCTCTAGGAATCCTAACTATGACTACAGAGTGGCTACCACCATTCTGCAATTAATGTATACGTGTGTGTGTGTATATATATATTTATAGTAAGGGCCATGTTTCAATAGAAAAAGCGTTACTTGACTTGCCTATATCTTTGGCACCGTTTGACGAATCTTCACCAAATTTTCCCAAAAAAGTCCACCAGTGACTCTTTTTTGTGCACAGAAAGTTTTGGGTGATCCATCAAGCAGGGGCCAAGAAAAAATGGGAGGACCTTTAGACACGACTACAGCCCAAACCACTGGATAGAATGACACCATATTTGGCAGCTTTCGGTACACAGATTGTGCTTTCACTTATTTGGTGTAAATCTGTTGAGATATTAAAGGGAAAAGACATTTGTATATCTCTGGCTGCGATGTCGTGGAGAAGATTAAGACCTTGTGCATTGCAAATGCACAGCTCTGACTTGCAGCCAACACTTTAAACCGTGAAGTGTTGTCAGCCACCTTGAGACTCTGCTTCAGCTGAGTCCAACTACAAAATGTGAAAAAAGGAAAAGGGACCAGAGTAGGGACACACTGACCCCTTAGCTCCCCCCAGAAGGGTCCCCAGGGCTAAAAAGCCTTTTTTTGTACATGTTTTGCCAAACAATTCACAAAATGTGTGAATTCACTGGCTCCTGTGCTTGTTTTTGTGAGGACCCTAGGTGGGCCAGGTCCTGGGGGCAGTAAAAATTTTAATGCAGGGGCCCTCTGGTCCCCCCATCAGCCCCGGGGATCACCACCTTCCTGGGGCTTTAAAAAAAGGAAATGCAGGGGGCCACCGGCCTTCATACAGCCCTGGGGATCACCACCTCACTGACCCTTTAAGCAATTGCAATGAGGGGACTTCAGAATACTCCGTAGCCCCCGGTACCACCACATCCCCAGGGCATTGCTCAAATTGTGTGCAGGGGTCGTGCAACCTCTCCCACAGCCCCAGGGACCACCAACACCCTGGGGCATTGCTCAAAATGTATGCAGGGGGGGCACGCAGCCCCCCGGAGCCCTCCGCAGCCCCAGGACTACCACTGCCTCAGGCATTTCTTAAGTTCTATGTGGAGGGCCCCATGGCACCCCCTGCAGCCCCAGGGACTACCACCTCTCAGGGGCAAATGTTAAAAAAAAGAAATGGGGTCCGTTTAAGACCCCTGCAGGCCTGTGGACTACCACCTCCCTAGGGATATCTTAGTAGGGGGGGCAGCATGACCCCCCTGGAGGAACCACTTTTGCACCCGCCACCCCACAGGACCAGCTCCTGCCATGTCTCAGGGTGCCCAGACCTGGGACATAGCTGTTTGCTGTGGCTTGGCTGCAGCTTTGACAGCTACTGCCAAGCCACAGTTAGCAGTTACAGTTAGAGTTCTTTCAAGTAGCTATAACTCGTGCCCTAAGATAACTATAATAGTCAACTTATTGATCATGGAAAAGAATTCAATGTCCATCACAGTTGATCTGTAGGTCATCTGATAAGTAGATGTATTCCAATTTTCAACTGAATTATGAAGTCTTCTGTCTCTATGGACACATATAATCCCAGAATCCAACTGTGGAATTTAACAAGATGTACGAGTACAGCTGTAATTGACATTAAATTATTTTCCCAGATCAGTAGGTTTATAATTTTACAGAGATGCATGCGGTTGGATACTGACTTGGATACCGACTTCTTAGATCTGTGCTGGGCTCATTCTGTGTGTGTTTGTATGTGTATATATATGTGTGACATTTTAAACAAAAAAAAACTGAAATTGACCAGTTATATTTACCGTTATCTCATGTAACTACACCTCCCACCCTAGACTGCACAGTAGTCTCATCAATAATTTCATTGCAAATGTTTGCAGTAATATTATCAATGAAGTCATAGAAAATGTCATGAGTGATGTAATCTGTGGGGTATTTAGCAGTGTATGGCAAGGGTGTGAGTTATAGTTACATTAGGGCAAAAGTTATAGTTACTTAAGTAAACTTTAACTATAACTGGCTAATTTATGTGGTTTTTAGAATTGAAAATGCCATGTTGAATATGTCACCTAACTATAACGTTACTTTACTATGTTTTTTTTCAGTGAATATCTGGGGATTTTTAACGTTGTTAGAAATGGGGTTTCTGGTTGACTACTGTCAGGGTAAGGGAAATACAAACCCAAGATAATCTCTGCTCACCCCCTTGGTAGCTTGGTCAGGGCAGTCAAGCTTATCCCAGAGACAATGTGTAAGGTGTTTGTGCAACACACACACTCCAGTGACACAATAAATACACCACATGAGAGACTCCACACACTATTATATGGAAATAAACTGTACTGCATTTAAACCATAGATCAATAGTTACTTTGCCAACTAGACAGTTGTCAAACCATCATAGTGCAATAAAAGGAAGGATTTTATGCTGCACATAATGAAAACACCATTACTAAGCAGGTCATACTGTCACACTACAAATTATAAGTGTACCCTGATGATCCAAGGCATGCCACAACACATTACAGTGAATACTGAGGGTATAAAATGCAGTGGTGTGTTCCAGAACATAAATGATTCACCACCACATCACCATATACATAAGAACATCAACTGCCTCACCATGAGACACAGTGCTCCTGCGTTCCTTTTTTAGATTGTATTGCATGTGAAATCCCCGGAAGTACAGGTGTCACCACAAATGCCTTCTACATGAAAGTCATAGTGCATTCGCGCTCCTTCTATAAGTAGTGCAGTACTTACACACCCACAACTTCAGGTGCACGAGTTCCTGTGCATCTACCACTGTATTTACGGTAATTGTTTTTTCTTCTTTCGGAGGTCACCCCATGTTTCTATTGGGGGCTGTTACGGAGAATCACTCCTCAACAAGCAATGCCCCGAGACCCTTACCTAAGGTATGGAGGAATGTGGGGGCACACACCCAGAAGAGGATGGTGGGGAAACCCTGCTTGGGCTCCCCCTGAGTGGAATTCCCAAAAGTCAACTGCCTACAAGCGTGCAGCACAATGACTCTGATGAATACATCCCTTTTCTCCTTGGGTGGGGGCATCCAAAAAGGCAGCACAGTGACTCACAAACTCCCCCAGGGCCCAACTCACCCCTGGCTCTCCTTGTGGCAGGGGGCAGGCTACTGCAAACATATCAGTGGGCCTCCTTCGGACCAGCACCGTGATGGTCTTTGGAACACATGGCATGGCTGGTATTGCCTCTGCACCCCTCCTGCCACGGAGCTCCTCTTGAGGATTGTCATTCTCTGCAGGGGGCTCTCTCTATCCCTGGAGAGGTGGGGCAGGACAGAAATGGGTCTCCTGAAGATCCTAGGGCCCTGGGGAGAACCGTTGCCCTACACTTACTACCGGCACCGTGCCACAGGTGGTGGGAGTCATCCCAGGCAAGGCACACCTCCCCACAAGCCAGAGAAAACACAGGGCCTCACTCACTGCTCTTTACCCACTGAATTTGGAACTTTATGCAGCCAAACTTTGGTTCCATGGCCAATTTAGGCCTGCTACAGGAGTCCTTCCTCACCCCACAGAAGTAGGAGAGGAGCCCTCAGTTTTGGAAAACACTGGGGAGCACGAGGAACCAGCAGGCAGGCAGCAGACCAGCATACTGGTGTAGCAAAGTGGCAGAGTCCCCAGAAGCTAACAGGCAAATAGGTCAGCACAACAGAGCCCAGACAGTCCAAGTGGTGATCTTTCCTGGCTGCACAGCAGTCCTCAGATGTAGCATGTAGTGTCAGCAGCGTCTGGGTCCCATGCAGTGTCTGAAAACATGGTGTTACAAGCACCTGTACTAATATTAAAATGCCTTTGATTTAGGGGGCACTTCAAAAGAACCTTTGAAGTGCACCACACCCCAGACCTGACTTCAGATATCACTAGAGGTAAACAAGCCCTTTGTGTGATGGCAGGACACAGCCAATACAAATGTAAGTCCACCCCACCTCTTTCTCTCTCCCAGCCCAGGATACAGATGTAATCCTGTTACACCTACACCCTTCCTGTGTGATCGCTGTCTGGAAAGTATGCACAAAGCCCAGCTGTCACTCTACTCTAGATCTGGATTGGAGTCAGGCTGCAAAGCACAAAAGTCATAAGCACAGAGAAATGCTTACTTTCTAAAAGTGTCATTCCCTAAATACCCCAGTAAGCAGGATTTCTCACCACTGATGGAGCACAGATGTTAATTAAGAAATCATTAATGACTTATATGTGTGTTTACTAATGAAAAGATATTAATTGTAGAAAATAAACTGCACGTTTGAAAATGTGCCCTCAGGGAGTCATCACCATATGTACTAAAAGGACTAAAAGATGCAAAATAATGAAAAACATATGAGAAAAATATACTAACATGTCATAATGAAATGTATAACCTACGTGTTATATTAATTCATATTCTTAAATTAGCCGGACTAAGGGCCTGGTTTCACTGGGCCTTGCTCGCTCTGAACATTGAGAATTCGAATGCTTCGCAAAGGACTGGTAACTGGAGAAGGAGACCTTGAACTGTTCAGAGTTCAAGCCGCTTAACTAGAACATTCTGCAATGTACCAACAGACAGGAGAGGATGAAGACAATTTGATACAATTATGTGTAGTGTAGGATAAATGTACTTTCCCAGGACTTGAACAATAGAGGCACTGATTGAAGGAACAGATGCAACAATTTTGTTACCTGAAAAGCCGGATGATGCCCTCATCGCATAAAGAACCAATCAGTTCTATGGGACTCAAGTCATATACAAACTCAAAGATTTAGTAAACAAAAACTATAGGTTAGAGTCATATCTACTGACAAATTGACTAATTAGCAATTAGTGGGATGGACTGGGAGACCCTAATAAAAAGACATGACAAGGGACTAAGAATTCAGAATTTAGGCGAATCGGAAGAAGAAATTGATGATGTCAGGAGACGCTGTTCAGAGTTCTTAGTTATTGGGCTCATACTCTGTGAGCCTGATCCATAGCTGACTTTCTGATGACTTGAAGACGAAGACTGACTTGTTGCTGATCCATCCTGGATAGGTAGCTATCAGAATGTGACTGACAATGTTGTGCCTTTTCTTCTAGGTACTAACTGTGCTGCTTTATAGAGATTTCACTCTTAGGAAGAATTTTAATAAATTAATGTTTTCCCTAAATAGTTTTTGCATGAATACCTACATGCTAATGGTAATCTTGGTTAGGTAGGCTGTCAGGGGTGATGTTGACGGTGACAAATAACTGACAAATTAATTTGCTGAATTGCATTCTTAGTGCTGATATTCATAGCTTATGGTTTTGCAATCATCATATATGTTTCCTTTGAGAAAATGTTTTTCTATTGATGGATTAATAAAGATTGATTAATAAAGATTGAATTAATAAATGATTAGAATTGTAATCAATAGGGAATAAAACGTGTTAACCCTTTACATGAGTAGTGGACATTTCTGATTAGTATGGTTTCTATTGTGGTTCCTCAAAGTGTTTATCTTGTTTGCTGATGTTGAAGTTGGTTTAGTGCTCACTGCATAACTAGGTTACTCCATGCCATTCAAAAGGTTCATCAACTTATACGCATCCCCTTGTAAGTTTACTTACTAAGGACTGGGTGCACTAGCACTACCATTCCAAACATACCAAACATACACACACTATTCCTTACAGATCATAAATTACCACCTAGACATATATAAGGGAATTCCCAATGAAACCCTATAAGAGGAGCAGCACTCACTGAAGTGAAAAAGAAAATAGGCTGTTTGTCACTACTAGGAAATGTAACACATAAGAATATATATAAAGTGCCCAGAGACCTAAAGCCAACAAAAATAGGGTCAGAAAAATAGGTGGAAAAAGGCAAAATGTTTGAGACTAACTCTGCAGAAAGGGCTATTTCCAACAAATGTAAATTAATATTTTACTACCATATGTGAAGCCTTTGTTTTGCAAATTACATTGGCGCTGTTTGACAAATCTGCTCAAAACTTTCCAAAAAAGTGCTACTTTCTGTCTAGTTTTGGGGTGATCCATCAAGCAGGGACCAAACAAAATGGGGGTCCCAAAAAGTAAAATTTCCTTGCGTGTGTCATAGACTTTTATCAGAGCCATTTTTGCAAAAACTCCTGAAGTGAATTACACCAGATTTGTCCGGAAGCTTGATCTTGGTCCAAAATGCTTACTTTTTGTAATTTGGTGTAAATCTGTTCAGTAGTTTTTGACAAATTAAGGTACAAAAATATTTGTATATATGGATGGTTGAGTTCGAGGTACTTTTGAGGGAATCTCTTGAACCTAATTTTAAAAAACTGTGCATTTTGTTTGACCCAGAGAGGTATTTTTTCCTTGAGCCAATTCGCTCTGATTGGCTGCCAGCAACTGGTAGAAGAACATTGCTGTCAGACCTTATAGGACTCAGGGACCTGGTCCCCTTGTCCTGAAAATGTTTTAAGACAAATATATAATAGGGCAGGGTATGGATACCCTGCCACTCTAGACCCTAGTCCTTGTTGAGGTTCCCACCTTGGTCCAAAAAAGTAAAAATGGGCCATTTTCATTAACAAGATATTTAAAAAAGGTACACAATTCTGATGATACCTCGTCATTTTGTTGGTGCAGCGAGAGCACCTCCATCAGGAGAGGTGGAGCTAGAATCGCACAATGAAGAAAGTTGAAATTCAGGAAGATCCTCAGGCTGATGTCCACTTAGCCTGATGGTCTGAACATGGATGAAGAAATGGCTGTACATTTAGGGTAAGGTTTTATCAGCCCTATTCCTGTAACTTCATGTAAATATGCTAGATCACTATGCTAATGATTAACCTATTTTCAAAAACGGAAGTCCTCATCCTCGGTAACACCCCGACCGCCTGGGACGACTCCTGGTGGCCCACGGCCCTTGGCACCGCACCGACCCCCTCAGACCACGCACGCAACCTCGTCTTCATCTTGGACCCACTTCTCACCATGACCAAACAAGTCAACGCCGTATCATCCTCCTGCTTCCTCACCCTCCGCATGCTCCGAAAGATCTTCCGTTGGATCCCCGCCGACACCAGAAAGACCGTGACCCACGCCCTTGTCACGCGCCGCCTGGACTACAGCAACACCCTATACGCAGGAACCACCGCTAAACTCCAGAAACGTCTGCAACGAATTCAAAACGCCTCCGCCCGCCTCATCATCAACATACCCCGCAACAGCCACATCTCCGCACACCTGAGACACCTGCACTGGCTTCCCGTCAGCAAAAGGATCACCTTCCGTCTCCTCACCCACGCACACAAAGCCCTCCACAACAAGGGACCAGAATACCTCAACCGTCGCCTCAGCTTCTACGCTTCCACCCGTCTTCTCCGCTCCACCAGCCTCGCTCTCGCCGCCGTCCCTCGCATCCGCCGCTCCACGGCGGGTGGGAGGTCCTTCTCCTACCTGGCGGCCAAGACTTGGAACACCCTCCCCACCATCCTCAGGACCACCCAGGACCACTCCGCATTCCGGAGACTACTCAAGACCTGGCTCTTCGAGCAGCAGTAACCCCTTCCCCCTAGCGCCTTGAGACCCGCACGGGTGAGTAGCGCGCTTTATAAATGTTAATGATTTGATTTGATTTGATCTTCCCATGTACATAAGCATTAGTATTAAGTGCATCTTATTTGTGGACTGATGAGGATTTGATTGCCTTTTTGATAATGTATATAATTATATATGGCATGCCACCATCACCATGGTCTTCCCAGGTGGGCAGGATTCCCTATATGCATGTGCAGTACTGCTGGGTATTTTATTATTTTTGATTTGATCAGAATATAAATGATGGATCAATTTCCTTACTACATATGGGTGTATTTTAACTTGCCTCAATGCATGCCTTTGCCTTGGCAAACTAAAAGGTTTTAAAGGATAGGACTTAATACAACATCAATAGTTGAATTCAATTTTGTTGGGATGTACGATGCATTTTGCCAACCTCCTTTACAAGTTTGGGTGAATTGGTTTGGGATATGCTTTAGATATTTTAGAATGTCAAAAAAATAGTATAGAACTGTAAATAGTTTTACCATGTTAGTGATTAGTAATGATGGGTGGGATATGCCATGACACAATGGAGTAATATTTAAACATACACCCAGTTTTTTATCTGTGTTTTCGGTATATCAATGACATATATGTGTATATCCCATGGATAAAGTCAAGCTGAATTCAACATGCATCTTCCTAATGACTATGCAAAACCTCAAACTTATTCCATATAATTGAAACACGGAATGTGTGAATTTGATTTACCATAAATAATAATAATGCATAGTCCTCTTTTCATGCTTTTCATGCTTTTAAGGGAACAAATTCAGGGAGTGTTTGACAACAGACTATATTTCATGTAAAAGTATTTTGGTTTTGTTTACTGTAAGTCCATCATTTATGTTTGTCACCTTTTCTCAGTGCTTTATATTGTTTGAGAAAGCTAGTTTTCCAATGAAGATCAGTGATGTAATATCGGAACCAACTATATTGTAGAACAAAAATATTGTGTCACAAACATGGGTTACAAAAGTATTGTTTTCCTGTTCTTATAATGGTAAGTAGAAAACAATTTTTTCAAAATCGTTTCATACTGATATCAAATAAAACATATAAGATACCCATTTTAACATATTTATAAATATAAAAAATAAATATAATTTAGCAAATAACATTAATGTAATATAAATAAATTAAATGTAAATAATAGTTAACACTGTGTAAAATATATACTTATGTAAACATACACACATGCATGTGTGTGAATATTTATATACACATTTACAAATTAACACTGTAACGCTATTATTATATATATATATATATATATATATATATATATATATATATATATATTTTGAAGGTAGAAATAAAGTAGCATACATAGATATATATTTCTATTAACAAATCAATTGCAAAACATTAAATAAATGACCCAATATTAATTAAATATAAAAAATATAAAATCCAAAAAAAAAGAAATTCATTTAAAATGTTATTCTTATTATAAATATATTATATATAAATTATACATATATATAAATATATATATACACTTATAAACAAATAATTTAAAATAAAGATTAAACAAATGATAATAATAATTAAAAACATTATTATGCACACTCCACTTTGTTCAACATTAGGGAAAGTGATTGTCATGGAAGAGGTTAAATTTACTATTCTCAAGCTAGTCTGTTCAAAAGAAGGGAAGGCGTTGTACTTTGGCTGGGCTAAACTTACTATTCACACCCCATTCTTTGCAACAGCAGGAAACTGGATGGGCTTCATATGGGTTAAATTTAGTATTCTCACTCCAGTCTGTGCAACAGTAGGGAAAGCGTTGGACTTTGGAGTGGTAATAATTAGTATCCCAATCCACCCAGTGAAGGAATAGGGTAAGTACTTTACTTCAAAGACATAACATATTTGAATAGCCCTATTAATTTACTAGAAATATACAACTTTTAATAGAAACATTATTAATTGACCAATATATATAGAGAACTCTGGGTAGTTCCCAAGTTTAGGGGGACAGCAGCACCAGTAAGGAGCACCCTGCAACACCAGCGACGCTCTATATTTGCTCACCTCAAATGTCTGTTTATCTAGAAAGAAAAATAAGCATAGGATTAGCACAGTGCTATCCACACCGAGCAAGATCAGGATAAAGCCTTTTGTCATTTGTATAGCAAAATCTTTAAACATAGGATTGACCCAGTGCTATTGTGGGAGAGCTGTAAAATGACAAAAGCCATTCACCCCTCAAGAGACAGTATAACAGCTTTTGATTGGTAAAATATCTTCCAAGCCAACCTCAAAAGAATAAAAGCAACCCCTGACACAAGCTTCACTATCATTATAGCTCTTCAGCGGGGTTTAGCTTTGTCCGGCACAAGGGAGCACCCAGTATAAGTCAAAACAAATCCCTTTCAGGGTTAGAGTGACACATAAATAATGCAAAAAGAAGAGAGACCTCTGGGTAGTCCCCAAGTTTAGGTAGAGAGCAGTTCCAACAAGGAGCATCCTGCAACACCAGTGACACTCTAGATTTGCTCATCCCAAATGCCTGTTTATCTAGCAAAGATTTTAAGCATATAATTAGCACAGTGCTATCCACACCGAGCTAGATAGGGACAAAGTATTTTGCCATTTGTGCAGCAAAAACTTTAAGCATAGGATTGACCCAGTGCCATCCTCGCTGACATATATAAACAATGTACATGATTATGAAAAAATGTAGCAATTATCAATTACAATGATATTTATTATTTCATTTCCTGCACTATATAAGCCCACAAACCTAGCAGCCCAAACCTGAAATAAAACTCAAATTAATAAGTATGGCACAATTAACATAATTAATAATCAAATAAATAATTAATCATACATCATTACCTAAGTGTTAATGTATTATTACCTAATTAACTTGCCAGCCTATAACCCTACAAACCCAGCAAGCCACACCTAATATAAAACTAAAACATATAGGCCCACATTTTGACATCGGCGGTAAAAACCACCTACCGCCGTGGCGATGGCCGCCATAAGACCGTTGCCGCGGCTACCAGCTGTCCACCCCATTATGACCACAGACGGATTTCTGCCACGGAAATCTGGCTGTGGCCATAGTGGAGGATGGCGGTAAGATGGCACTGCTACCACCTGCAGCGCCACACCACTAGACTGCCGCCAGCCATATTATGACAAATATTATGGTCTTGAGGTGTTCTGCTGGCGGGTGCTTCTGGCAGTAGTAGCGCCCTGTCCCGTCTCCTGCCGGAGGACCCCCTGGATCCAGGTAAGTCAGGTCTGGCAGGGGGTGATGGGGGTGTTTTGTGTGTGCGTGGGGGGTGTGTGCATGTATGTGTGAGTGTGTGTTTGAATGTGGGTGTGTGTTTACTGTTGAGTGCGTGCATGACTGTATTGAAGTGTGAGTGCTTGACTGTATTGAATAGTGAGCGTGTGAATGTATTGAAGTGTAAGTGCATGAATGTATTGAAGTGTGGCTGCGTGAATGTTTTGATGTGTGTGTGAATAGATGAATGCATGCGTGTGTGCATGTGGGAATGAGTTTATGTTTGCATGTGTGTGTGAAGTGTGATGGGGCATGGATGTAGGGGAGGGTGGGGGGGTGTTTGAAGAGGTGGAGGTGGAGGTGGCGGGGGACACCTATCAATGACAGGGAAAGAATCCCCTGTCACTGATAGGACCTACCCCCATGGTTTTCGTGGCATTACGAACACCACGAAAACCATGGCGGTAGGTGGGGTCATTATCCCGCAGGTGGCACAATGGCGGCTGCCGGGCTAGAGATGGTTATCTCCAACCCGGCAGCTGCTACTGCCTTGGCGGTCGGAGTGGTACATTGGCGGGTTGACTTCAGCCAACCCACCAATGTCACAATGTGGTGGTAAGTACCGCCAGCCTGTTGGTGATACTACCGCAATATTAACGCTACCGCCGGGGTCACAATAACCCCTATAATTTTTACACACTACATAATTAGTGTTCAATAGAATAGATATGCATTAATAATTAATTGTTAATTAATTATTACTTACTTAACATCCCACCACATACCCCTCCAAACCCAACAGACCACACCTAATGTATAACCTAAAAAATGTAATTGTTACACAATTTGCATGATTATTAATCAATTAAATAATAATGAATTAAAAATTAAGTGGTTATTACTTATACTTACTTAACTTCCCAACATATACCCCTACAAACATAGTAACCCTCTATGATAGTATAAATTACTATTAGCCATTAAATTACAAACTATAAATCACTTAAAATTACAAACTATGGGCCTGGTTACAAGTTTGGCAGTCTGGAGACCAACATGGTGGCAGCTTAACTGCCGCAGTGTTGGCAGCCTGACTTCCGTATTATGATACATGTGGTTACATAGATGAAATACCACCACGGTCCTGCCCACACCAAAATAAATTCCTGACCGCTGTGTTGGAGAGATAGCCCAATACAGATTTCAGAGGTCAGACCGCCAGGGCAACTACTGTCCCAGCCACTATTTTACTTACCGCTGACATGACCATGGTGGGCTAACCACCACACTTGATCTGGCGGGATTATAAGGCCAAAACTCACCTGTAGGCAGCCTCACTTACCCAGTGCTGCCATAGAGCCAGTCCTACATGTCCTGCCGCTGCTTGTGCTGCTCGATGGTTCACAAAACTGACGGCATCATGGATGCAACTCATGGTAACCCAAACATCTATGGGTTCTCTCACACTCCACAGCAAATCGATAGGCTGCCATTGACCTGGTATGTGGGCTGTGCTTGATGGGCCAAAAGATTGTCTGTGCCCAAGTTTAGAGTCACAATCAGAACCCCATGGTACACCCTTTGGCCAGGTCACTGACACTGCACCATCACATACTACAAAACTTTCAATGTGTGCACATCTCAGTTGCAGAGATAGTGATGTGTAACACAATAGCTAATCCTCATCAATCTCACATCTCACATCTCACATCTACAAATTGTAGTGACACCCTCACATTGTTCACATGCCAAAGCCTATTGTGACATAACAGAAACATTTGTATGAATGTGTTATTGACACACCTCCCCTTCAACATCCTTGTAATGGGCTCACACATATTAACCAAATTGCAAGAGAATGTAAGGTAAATGGGATGCAGAATGATTTGTATAACAAACATCCAAAGCACACAATGTAAACAATCCCTGCACAGTAGGCATGACAGCATTGGGGGACCCCAGGAAGGCTTCAGCCGTGGGACACATTCCACTTTGCACATGCCTCTAAACCACTATTTGCACAGGAACTGTGGCCTGATGTATATCAGGGACAACCACCAGCATTGCCAAGTATCATACCTATATGGCAAATGTGTAAGTGCAAGTCTAGACAGCAAATACAACAGTAACAGCATGGGTCACACAATTAGATAAAAAAGGTGTAAGGTACACACATCAAAATAGACAAGTCTCCATTTAGTTGTATAGAAAGGTAGCACAATTGAACACCCTTCATGTGTGGACAAACAAACCTCTAGCCTACACACGTAATACAACTGTCCAGTCTACATCAGGGGGAGAAATGAAACCCAATAGATGCTGACAACGGCCAAGCCAAGACGAAATGCTTACCACATGAAACAACACCCAAAGGAAGACGAAATGCTTACCCCATGAAACAACACCCAAAGCAGTGCCACTCCACCGATCAACACTACATCAAATGGATCATCTATCAGGGTTAAACAAACACAACTGTAGTCATATATCACAAATTATACATGAACATCAAGAAGGTAGCAACATAATAATTGTAGGACTAATGTATAGCACAACAACCAAAGTAACCTTACTGACAAAACTACTAAAATGGAGTAAAGACCAATGGCTAGTCCATGAAAACATGTGCATAGCACACCGCTGTGCCCCAAAACTTGCCTCACTAATCATTGCCACAGGAACCTCCACAGGAAGGGGCATCTAATGGGCAGTCCAGGCACCTGAATGATCAGCCTTGTGTGGGGTTGGGTTTAGTAAGGGTCTGTTTGGTTGTGGGAGGGATAGGCCTTACTTTGAGAGGGGTGCCTTTCTTTTTGGGTGTGGGTGCGGTATGGCTGGGCCCGGGGGAGGGGCAGGTGTCACTGGGGAGGATTTGGATGTAGAAGGGATAGTTTGGGTTGTAGGGGGGTCGATTTGGGTTTGGGATGAGAGATTTTACAGGATTATGGGCAGGCCAAACAGGAAACTTGCTTTGGGAAAATGGGGTGGGTGAACAGGAGGGATTAGGGGTTTGAAGGTTAAGGAAGTGCCTGTGTCTACTGTGTCTTTGTGTGTTGTTTGTGCTGATGTGTGTGTGTGTCTGTTTTGTGGGTGTCTGTTGCATGTGTGAGTGTGGGCATTTGCATTTCTTGGTGAGCTTGGACCTGGGTGTGAAGGGTAAGGTGGGAGTGGTGTGTGTGTGTTAGGGTGGTCTCTGGGGGTTATGGTGGATGTGGTGGCTATGTCTGTGTGTGTTAGGGTGGTGTTTGGGGGTATGATGTGAGTGGTGGCTGTGTCTGTGGGGATGGGGGTGGTATCTGGGTACGGTGAAAGTGGTGGCTGTGTTAGTGTGTGTTGGGATGGAGTGTGAGGGTATAGTGGATGTGGTGGTGAGTGGCTTGAGTGACTGTTGAGTGCTTGTATGCTTTGTGTTTTGTGGTGCTTGTGCTTATGTGCACTGCTTGTAGCTGTTGAGGTACGTGTATGTATGAGTATTCTTTGGACAGATATGGGAATAGGGAAATTGGATGGGGATGAGGAAGGTGGTGGTGGGGATTGTGAGGGGTGGAAGGCTGCCATGAGGAAGGATACCAGAGCCTGAAAAGATCTCTATAGGGCAAACTTAACACTATGAATGCCTCCCAGGGATGTAACGAGCTGTTGAAACTGGGTGCCCTGCACCTGGATGGCATTCAGAATGGCACTTTGACCGATAGAGATGCTACTTAGGAGGTCACTGGCCTCCTTACTCAGGGCAGCAGAGGTAACAGGGGAAGGGGGTGAAGTACCTGGTTTGAAGAAGGCTGCTACTCTCTTGGTGGAGAGGGCCCAGCCAACTGGGTGGGGAGCAACAGGGAAAGTGTAGATGGAACTAGGGGTGGTGGACAGGATGGAATAGGAGCAGGTCTTGAGTGTTCTGCCACCACTAGGGAGTGTCCAATAGAGGTAAACTCTGAAGATGATGATGTGGAGCCTGTGTCCTCCGTGGCACTCCCATCACCCTCTGGGCCACTGGATCCATCCAGGTCTTTTGTCTCATGACTGGAGGTACTGTGGCCAGCTGCATCTCCGCCCTGTCTCCTCCACTTGCCTGGGGTAATGCTGAAATCACAAATACAAATAAAGCCATTCCATGTGCCTCAATACACTTGAACAACAGCTATGAGCACAAACCATTACCAAAAAGTACAGTAGCCCCAGCCACAAGGTCCTCCAAAATGCCTCCAACATTTGCAACACCTCATGCATGCATGCTACATGAACTGTAAACATTTGCACACAGGAAAATCAGATTCACATACAGAGTCAATTGTATGAGTGAAGTTTTCCAATCATAATACCCATGGACCAAGTAGGAGTCCTTGTCACCTTAAATGGTTTGGCTCTTATGGCACCCCTATCTAGCCTGTTGGCATCAATTAATATGGCAACTTCATTCTCACAGATTCAACACAAGGGGCCTTATTACGAGTGTGGTGGTCTGGCAACCGTCAGCTCCCCCAGGATCTTGGATGTCAGCAGTCTGGGGATTACGATCTTGTTCTCCAACAGTGGTTTAATGACATTAGCACTGCCATGAAAAAGCTGGCAGAGAACAGGTGCAGGGGGCCATGGGGGGCCATAGGGTAACTCCAGTACTCCTCACACACTTGGCATGGGCAGTACAGGGGTCCCCATTTCCAGCACCATCATAATGTTCACTGTCTGTTTTATAGACGCTGAACATTGTGGGAGTGCTGGTGCACCCTGCAGGCTACAGCATTGCTACTTGCACATTTATGAGCTGGAGACAATGCTGTAGTCTGTTTCCCACTAGGCTAGAGGTGGAAACTTAGGTTGCTTCCTTCCAACCTAGCAGGAAACCCATAATTGCTCCGGTGGGAAAGTCGCCACATAGGTGGCAACCACCCTGTCTGGAGTTTGGCAGATGGAGTTTTCCGTCTGCCAAGATCATAATGGGGCCCAAGGTCTTGCAATCAGCATATATATATTCACACAATACCACATCATCAGGAATTGTTGAGCAAATAATCTTGCCATGTTGCAGTAGAAAGTACAGTAGCAGGAAAAAGGTGACACTGACACATCCATGTCACACTGTAAAAACTCACCAGTGGTTACGTCCCAATTTTACATTGTCTGAATAGTCTTATGGAAGTTGTACTAATGTTGCTTCGCTAGATGACACATCTTGCACTGACATGTACTATGAAGACAATATGGTCAAAATGTCTGGGAGATTTGTCCAGAAATATCCACAGCACAATGAATCAGCAAGGCATAGGGAAATCACCTGTCTTCCTTGGCACTGCTGAGAATGCACTTCTAACATTGTTTAACTAAAAGTTAATGGTCCATTGAATATTGTTGTGGCTCAGGGAATCTCAATCATTTGAAGAGAGCCTTTAACATGAATCTCAATGAGAAGGCTATTCACTGTACCTTTTTGACATGCAAATGCAGATTCCATTGGATTACTAAGTGTACACACTCACATATGATTCTAACACTTCTGCATGTGACTCCCTGATGCATGTCAACACATATGCCAAGCATGTAGCCAAATTATTCCACATCAATGACATGGAAATGCACATTGTGAGTAGGTACTGCAAGTCTGCCTGTTATGTCCATCATTGCACCTGCAATTGTGCATCATACCCATCAGGCTTAGGGTATGTGTGACTCAACAAACAATGTTGACACACTCCTATCTGTGGTACCACATGAACTGTATTCCCATCATACACAAATATTTTGAGAAATGTTGGCATGCACAAGTATGTGATGGAATCAGACATCACCTCAATAAGACAGGTAGAAGCTGTATGAAACAGTAGTGGAACTGATACTACAAAAGTATAAGGTACACATGCTAACATGTCAGCATAAATACTGTTGCCAGCAGGGATGTCACACAAATTATGTAACTGTACATTTACTACTTACCAAGGGAAAGTATTGCTCACTGTCTCCACACAAAGGACAATATATGCCATGTCACATGTGTGATGGCCATTATCACAAGAGAGACGGTACCGAGGCATCAGCACTCTTGACACACTAAAAACAAATGGCCTGTTGGGTATAGATGCCAATATGCTCACTTGACCAGACACCTGGATGAGTAGAATGATGTATTACCTCATGATGTTTTATGTTAGGGGTGACAAACTGAAGGCAAGGGGACTGTTGGGTGCAAGTGACACTCACAATATGAAACAACATGAGACAATTGACCACCGTATTCACGCATGTGTCTGTCCAGGAGAGTATATTGATAGTGGACTGTACTCTGTTGTGTCCCTAGTCACTCGGATAATACACAAGACACATCAGCATGCACCAACCACCATACCTACACAAACAACAACTCCTCTTGTATATCGCTCATGCGCCACCTCCAATATTCATGGGGAGATGGGTGCCACTAACACATTAACCTGGCAATGCAACAGGCAGGAATCTACCCAGGACTCAGCCTCTTGTAGCTGCTGTGTTCCCCTCAATTAACCATCAAGTTCGGAGTAGGCCACCACAAGTATGTGGGTCATCAGGGGGGTCAGGTCCGGCATGCAGCATGTCCACATTGGGAGGACATCCCCACCTCAACCTCTGCGTTCTTCTAAGCCCAGCATCAGAGGACCTCCCCCCTTTTCTGACAGTGTACGCTACACCAGTGATGGACCCCCCCATGGTCCGTACCTTCCTTGTAATGGCTCTTCAGATATCTTGCTTCTAATGGTATTTGACCTGAATAGATGCAATAGACAAATGAAGAGGTCACTATTTAATTGTTTTAATGGTAGACTGGTTGTTTAATACACACCTTGGAAACACCTAGCACAGGCATTTTGTAAAAAGCCTAGATTGTGATACGTACACGGACACAAATACACACTTTTGGAGTCACTTGCTAACTATCCACAACCCTGGTCAAGGTCTGCACTGACTAAGCAAGCCTACTCACATCATGTAGCCCAGGCCCAAGCAACCTGTATTGTGATGGGAGCCACAATGACACACAACACACCACTGCAACCTTCTAAAGGGTAAACTACTTATGCATGATTATAGAAACACCATAACATCCAGACACAATGACTTGCTTTATATGGTTCATACTGGCAACTACCATGTAACTGACTACACCCTAAGACTTAGGTGAGAATGAAAGGGCTGGCATGGGTGTCACTGAAAGCTTCTTCACTGTGGATGAGTCAACATGTTCTCTACCTAATGGGGTCTCATACCACTTCTGCGTAGGTTTGTGTGGTATGTAGTGGTATTACAGGAGACACGTTACAATATGTAGCACTCTGACAGAGATGATATCTAAAATAGCAAGGTATGTTTGGTGGGATTGGTTGCATGTTACAAAGCTAGTGATTCACATGTCATAATTTCCCCAGAGTTAACCAACTATCTTCCTGCACTGT
The DNA here is from genome assembly GCF_031143425.1 of Pleurodeles waltl. Classification (NCBI taxonomy): domain Eukaryota; kingdom Metazoa; phylum Chordata; class Amphibia; order Caudata; family Salamandridae; genus Pleurodeles; species Pleurodeles waltl. The sequence continues at coordinate 1,235,995,695 of NC_090444.1, read as the reverse complement.
GTGTTTGTCACTTGTGCACTAGGCCTTTACTGTAGAAACAATTCTTATTGAAAGGTGACAACAGACCTGTGGGAGTAAGGGGCCTGTCATAAGTCATTATCAAGCATTGCCAATGAGGGTCAATGGAAATGAATACCAGGTCAGGTGGTTACCTCAATCCCCATTCCTACAAAAGCATTCAGACCAAATTTTGCTTATTAAGACTCATTTTGGCTACATCCAAGGATCTGAAGGTCTACATTGAGTGGGCCTGGTGACTCAGTTGCATGGTCACAGTTACTGTGCACCAGCTCCCATACTGTGAAAAGACTTTGACAGGCCTTGCCCTCTGCAGGCTGAGCATACAGAACCTACGTAACCATCACATTTCCATCACTTCCATGCATGACAGTACATCATGTGGCCATCCTATATATGAGTTCAAGGTTGTGTGGCACTCTGAAGGGCTCCATGAGAATTACGTTTTTGTCACACCACCGTTTGCCAAGGATCTGGGCTCAGTGATCAGTGGGGCTTTACACACTGCTACCAACATCCTCAACTGACACAAACAGTATTCATAGACAGCTCATGCTGTAATGCAAATACATTTACTGTGTCATTTACCATCATCAGATCATCGCATGTATCATTGTTTGTCTGTGACATTTACTTGCATAGACATATAAAGGCAAAACAAGGAGGATCAAGGGCTTATCACACAACACAACGGTCATTTAAAATATACAGAACAGAGGGCTCCACACTCCACAACGTGTACATCCTATGTATGAACCACAGATTGTGACAACAGGTACCCAAATAACCCACTGGGACTCACAGGCAGATTGTAGCCTGTGAGGAAGGAAAGGATGGTGTTAAACAGAGTCAACTATGCCAGTAAGGAAGCTACCTGCTCCTCTGGTGAGCCATAGAGCTGGCCATACAAGGGAAGAACCTCTTCCACTAGCCTCTCCAGCTCCTCTGGAGAGAAGGCAGAGGCCGTTTCACCTGCTTGCCCTGGCATGATTGCTCCCAGAGGGGCCACACAGCAGTTGACGCTGTGGAGGTGTTGATAACAGCAGTGTCAGGAGGTAAGTGAGTAATTTTCCAAAAACACGACATACATGTACGTGATGTATGCGATCATCACTATCGACGGCCACAGCCATTGGCCCACAACTGTCACAGTCAACATTAGCCCATGACTGTGACTGCTGCAGTTGAACCCACCCACTGCACGGTCAACTTCTGCAAGCAAAGGGAGTTTCCTAAGGGTCAACGAACGAGGTCAAGAATCTGTAGTTTTGGCAGGTGAAACTACAGCTTTGTTAACTGTAAAATGCATCACATGTATAAATGTGCATTAACTTTTCAAAATATGTCAACATCCCTTGATATGTACATTCTCCTACACAATCATCAGTGTATTGTGTTGCTGGTCACAGATGCCATATTACTGTGTTGCACTGTAACCCTCCTGTGATGGTATACTTAACAATATCAAGGGGCCCAAGAGGAGCAGATAGGTGTGTTATGTGCACTTATATGTTGTAGACACATGTCTAGACAACCATGGGGTTCATAGCTGGACCTTGAGTAGCAGACTGTTTAGATGTGTAATGGGTGTAATTAATTTCTGCCAGTAATGTTTTGTCACATGACTTTGTTGACACTCATCAGATATGGTGGTTTGGACACAGTGACTAATGGTTCAAATCATTTGATTCTACAAATAGGTACCTTGGGAGAGAGAAGATGTGACAACCTCCAGTCTACCGTCCATTTCAAGACCTTCAGACCATGGCAGAATGTGACATAATAAAGCAGTTCCATCTGAACAGGCAAGTACTCCAAGATCTATGTCGTCAGTTGGAGCCGGAGCTCATGCCTCAAAACACTATCCCGATATGTATACCACTCATTGTGAGACTCATGGCAGTATTACACTTCCTGGCCACAGGGTCATTTCAATATACAGTGGCTGTATCTGGTGGTATGTCACAACTTATGTCCAGTGGTATTTTAAAAAGTCATGCTATCAGTAATGATGAAACACATTGACAGCCATTTCAGGTTCCCTAGACATGAGGAATTAGCCAATATGAAGGTTGACTTCTATGGATTTGGTCGTCTTCCACATGTGGTGGGAGCCACTGATGGCACTTATAGTGCATTTGTGCCACCTCATGCAACTGAACAAGTCTATCACAACAGGAAGCACTTCCATTCGATCAACATGCAAGTTGTCTTGTTAACCATAACTCTCAGGGAAGCTGGGAACTTCAATTGGGCCGTAGCCTCCAAACCTTTCAAAGCTTCGATCCTTCTTCCCAGCTCCCATTGCCTGTTCAGGGTTACACTCGACAGGTCCAAACTAATTTCAAATCTCACCCCTTGGACTGCTAACGACTTCTGTTTCAGTGCTTCTACCAAAATACGCTCTTTAAGCGCATACGTGTGAAAGTTAACCAGTATTTTCCTGGGCTTATCCCTATTTGGAGTTTTTCTACATGGATCCTTGTGCAATCCTTGGATATCTCTTGCAAAATCTTCTGCTGTGTCTGCAATCTGCACACCCTGCTTGATTAACCATATTATGAGGCCTTTCAAGCCACTTCCTTCCATCTCTTCTGGAACTCTTAGGAGCCTCAGGTTACACCTTCTTTGATTATTCTCCAAACACTCGTTTCGATAAAACATTCTCTTTGTTAGATTTCAACCTCTGAATCTCAACCTTGTTTACTTCCATCACTGACTTCAACTCCCCCACCTGTTCTTCCAAGGCAGCAGTCCTCCCAGCTAGATCATCATTTTTTTCCCCAATGGTCTTGCATAGGCATCTTATCTCCTTTTTGTTATTAATCAAAGTATCAAAGCCTCCCTTAACCTCCAGGGACAGGGCTCTTAACATTCCTGCTATTGAGTGGTTGGGAAGTTCCCCCCCCTCGAAACCCCACTGTTGCGTGTCCTCATCTCTGGGAGGTGTCCTAATCAGCACCCGGGGGAAGGACTCTGGGGCCGAGGGCCTTGACTCTGTTGTCTCGCCTCTTCAGTATCCCCCTCGGATCTGAGATCCATCTTCTCCGTCTCCAAAATTTGAACTTCCCCACTAAGCCTTTCCCTTGCAAGGCCATCTAGCGAGAAACCCTGTGGAAGTCCGCTGCTCACCATTTGCTCAATCTCCATACTCTCTAGTGGCTGAAATCTATTAGAGCTACAAATGGCATGGGATACTTGTCTGTTTCCTTCACACATGCCGACTTCCGAAACTCCTTTCTCCCCGTGCACTGACTGCGCTATCTGTGTTGTTTGTTGCATTAAGTCTGGTTTCTCCATACCTGGGGGCTAGATCCTAAAAAAAGTCTTTCATGAGGGGGTAATCTTAAGGCTCCTATCCCGAGCGCTCCCAGTTTTTACAGAGGGCTTATCGTTCCCCCTACCTCCTCTGCCGCTGGGTCTAGCTTGGTCTCTTAGCGCTTTGGGGCTGTCACTAGAGAGCTCTGGTACGTCAGAACCCAAATTTCCCTTAGCCCCAATGTTCTTCCTGCTGCTCCTTAAGGAATAGGTAAGGCCAGCACTTTTACTTCCCCTCAGACCTTTATGTGTAAGCATAGCATGACTCTTCTCTTCAAAAACAGTCTCAAGGCTTTCCACTGTTAAGGAGGGGAACAGCACGTTACCTTGCCTCTACTGCCTCTGCTGCATCCACTCGAGGTCCTCCAAGGACCCTTTGCTGCTTGCACTGCTTGTTCTGCCACTGCCACAATTGGTCTTCCTGCTGCCCCGGAACAAAACCCTCTTCCTGCTGCTGCTTGCGCCCACAAGTTGGGCGCATCTCTCATCCCCTGCGTCTCCAGCCCCACCTCGTTCTCTGCTGCAGAGCGCGGCACGGAGCACCTAACAGCTGCCAAAAGTATTTTTAAGTTTTTGTATCACCGTCAGCCCAAATTTAGCATCTTGCTGTTGCTAGCGGTGAAAAGGGGAGTATTCGCCGGGTGTCTATTTCTGCTGGACACCGCTCGGAAGCAGCATCTCATAAAACTTACTCTGGCCCCATGCGGACGTGCCGTGGCCACAACCTATAAGGCCGCCATGTTTTCCCCCCCAAAAAAACTGTACAACTTTAAGAATTTGAAGGAGGTGGATGACCTAATTAAGACTCTCAGTGAAGTCAGCTAGTAGGATAGGACAAGATTCCGCTGCATCCTTTGTTTTGTCTCGTAAGAATATCCAATGGCGGACCTCCTGGGGCGAGATATATCGCCCAGCTAAAGAGATAGGATGGGTTTTCCCAGGTATTTAGGGGAAGGGGTAGAAGTTGAAGAGTTAGGGGGGGGGGGAGGGGAGGTGGAAGGGTTCAGCACTGGGTGGGGAGCAGAGGGGGGAAAATTCAAAAAAAGGGAGGAAAGAAAAAAAGAATGTCCTCATCTAGTAGTGTATCAGCACAACAAAGGGGCCCGACCAGTTTGCACTTGAAAGTGGCACATAGAAGGCAGGGGTGAATGAGTTAAAACTTTTATCCTGGAATGTTAATAGTGTAAGTGTAAAGAGTAGGCAGAGAAAACAGGGGAGTAAAGGAGTGGCTATTTTAGTTAGAGATCACCCCAACGTCTCCTTCCAGGGTGGACCAGTGGATAAGGCGGGTAGGTGGGCAATCGGAAGGTTGTCAGTGTTTGAGCAGGCCTTTACTATAGTAGGCTATTACGGACCTAATAGAGATGACCCTTCACCCTTGTTGGACCTCTTCCATCCTGTGCTGCAGTATCCTGATCCCATTATATGGGTGGGGGATTTTAATGTGGTATTAAATTATAATTTAGATAGGTCTTCAGGCAATAGGGCAAGAATTTAAAAAAATGAGGTCTAAGGTATTAGCGATGGTCTCAGTTAGGGTTACATTATATTTGGAGAGAGAGGATGGGTCAAAAACATGGGTATACATATCATAATAAAAAATATAGGCATCAATCTAGGAGAGACTATGCTTTAGTAGATGAAAGATTAAGGGACCAGGTCAAGGAGGTAGTACATGTTGCAGCTCATATGTCGGACCACTCGCCAGTAAGCATATATATTTGGTTGCAGACGAGGGTCTATCAGAGTAGGTGACCACTAGATAAGAGTCTATTATTAGATGAGAACTTAGTAGCAGACTTAAGAACTGATGTAGATGAGTTTTTTAACATAAACTCCGGTTCAGCACCCCCGGCGATAGTTTGGGATACCTTCAAGCCCTTTCTGAGAGGAAGGCTGATAGGAGCTTCTTCTATTAAAAGGAAGGCCTACAAAGAAGAGATTAGGTGCTTAGAACAGCGGTTATACCACGCAGAGCAAGAGTTGATTGCCCTGGATTTTAAAGTGGAGAAGGCTTAAGAACTAAATAGGTTATGTTGTGTTCTAAGGCAGGATTTGGCAGCTATAGTCGATAACAGGACAAAAGCAAGGTTTGAAGCTAATAAGGTTGCACAGTTTGAACATGGAGAAAATTGTGGGAAACTACTGGCTTGGAAAATAAGGACGAATCTGGTTAGGAATAAGGTGGGTGAGATCTATGGTAGGAGACCAGGGGAGGTCTGTAGTAGTACTAGGGTGATCGGGGAGGTTATCCAGGATTATTACAAGGAGCTTTATTCGGAGAACTTGACAATATCTCTGGAATTAGTGAAACGTTGGCTAAAAAACCTTGACTTGCCGGCCTTCGAGGCGGAAGATAAAAAGGGTTTAAATTAACAGATATGCAAGGTTGAAATAGAGCGAGTTATGCAGTCAGTTAAGTCAGGGAAGGTGCCTGGCCCAGACTGCCTACCTTTCGAAGTATATAGAACATTAAGGGGTAATATCCTTAAGTATTTGGTAGACTTATGTAACAATATTCTGGAGGAAGGTGGTCCATTACCTCCCTCCTGGAAGGAGGCTATTATTACTTTATTCTTACAGCCAGGAAAAAGATCCTAGAATTTGCGATTCATACAGACCGATTTCTTTGTTAAACTGTGATTACAAAATTTTTATGAAACTCCTGGCAGAAAGGTTGGGGAGGGTTTTAGACAAGCTTATTCAGGGCGATCACAAGGGTTTTTTAAAAATAGGTATTTGCACAAATTGACTCATAGCTTACTAGCATCGGCAGATTTAGCTCATGCTTGTAAGAAACCATAAGCTTTAATTACAATTGACGCTACCAAGGCCTTTGATAGGGTTAACTGGGTGTATCTGGATACTCTTTGTCAAGTTTTTAATTTAGGAGAGAAGTTTACAAAGGTACTGCAGAGGATTTATCATGACCCGGTTGCTAAAGTCCTGGTTAATGGTTATTAACGCGCCCCTTTAAAATCGAAAGAGGAACTAGGCAGGGCTGTCCACTGTCTCCGTTATTTAATTCGTATGTAGAGCCCCTTGCTTGTAAGATCAGAAGAGAACAGAGGACACCCCTGTTCATTTCTGGGGGATGGTGTAGGAAGGTAGATTTGGATGCAGATGATTTGATGATATACACCACAAATTTATAACAAACATTACCAATCTTAGAAGAACAGACAAATGAGTTTGGGCGGATTGTGGGGTATGCAGTTAATAAGGGAAAAACTGAAATTATTGCATGGAACATGCAGACGGAGAACATCCCAATTAAGAATGAGATCAAATATTTAGGGGTCACGATAACTCAGGACATAACAAAGATAGCAGAAGGGTTATTTTTGGAGAACTATGAGAGATTCATGTAAGCTAATGAAAAGTTGGTCAAACCTTAATCTTACAATTATAGGAAGGGCTAACTTGGTTAAAATGAGTATACTACCTAAACTCCTGAGCATCTTCAATGGAATTCCTTTAAAGTACAGTAAAGAGTGGTTGAATAAATTGCAGGGTAAAACCAGCAGCTTCATCTGGGCTTCTAATGGGGTACGCATGTCATGGAAGAAACTGAGGAGGAAGAAGGAGAAAGGGGGGATAGCGATCCCTGATCTTCATCTCTATGCCTGCGCACTCTTTATGAAAAATTTGGCTGAGGTAATGAATGGCATGAGGGCTTCAGAGTTTGCACAAATTTTGAGAGAAATGATGAAGATCGATCATGGAATGCAAGGTCATTTTTTTTACAAATTCGGGGATCCCAAATATTTTATGAAATTTAGATTTAAAATCATGCAGGACGCTGCAAAGCCGTGGTTTGCAATAAGTAAGGCCACCAATTGGCCAAACTACAGTCAACATGCTCCTCTCTGGGATTCCCTGGGCTCACCGACCTCGACTAGGGATGTTTTGGCTAAGCCATTGAGAGAGGCAGGCTTAGGGTGTTGGGGCAATTGTTCAAGGACGGAAAGTTGATTCCGTTTGAAGAATTGGATGCAGCGGTAGAGGGAAAGTTATCTAGATTCAAGTATCTCCAGATAGCAAGCTGGGGGAACAGTGTGAAGGAGGGAATAGGCAATTTAAATAGGGTAGAAGAGCTACTCCACCAGTGCAAACCTCAGAAAAAAGATCTGGCGAGATGGTATTGGATTTTGATGGAAGTCATAGATTGAGAGTTTAATTTGCCAGAGGAGATTTGGAGAGAACGCCTCCCAGGATCACATATTAAAGAATTATGGCAAGCATCTACAGCTCTTTTGTACTCCACAGTCAAACCTGCCCATTTAAGAAGGAATCATTTGTTTTCAATTGACAGAGCTTTCTGGACCCCGGAGAAGCTATCCAAATGCACACAAGGCAGTAAGAAGTGCGGCCTGGCGTCAGCAGATGACGGGCATATGTTTTGCGAGTGCCCTCAGCTTTTTCGATTTTGGAAAGAGGTTGGCTAAACAATTAATAGCATTCTATCGACCTCATATCAGGTAAGCCTTTCAGTGGTTATTTTTGGATGTCTTCCTGGCTCAGTAGGGCTGAATAGGAACTATGCTAAATTACTTTTCTTTATGTTGCTGCTGGCCAGGAGGGAGATATGCAGGAAGTGGGTTAGCACTTTCCCCTCTATTCATATTGAGTGGATTGAAGCCTTGGTGGACAGTATGACTTTGGACAGAGGTACCACAAAGAAGGAAAGTAAGAAAATTAAGTTCTGGGCTTCATTAAAGAAGTGGCAGGAAAGGAACAATCTATGAGGTCCTATGATTATACCAACGGCTGGTCTCAAAGGCTTTTGGGGAGACCTATCAAGGGCAAAGAGCTAGAGACTTGGTTGTCTCCAAGGGAGGGCCTGCAAAGTATAACTTGCTTTGAGGCCAACTGACCTCGATGAAGAGGCCCCTACGAAGATACCTGGTAAGCCAGAGGGCTAGATGAGGACAAAAAAAAAACAACAAAAAAAACATACAAGTTGTCTTCATGTCAGATCTGTATATTTCAAACATCTGTGCCCGGTTCCCAGGTTCAGACCCTGATTTCTTTGTTATGCGGAACAGCACTGACCCACAACTGAGGGTCAGGCTTTTTGGTCAGTTACATCTGCCGTGGTCTTGTGTGTGCAACATCAGGTGTTACAATCAGGAAGCATGTGACTCATTGTGGCACTTATGCCTCATTACAAAACAGGAGGCTCAGTATATCCCAGATGTCCTTTGTTTGTTAACACTACTGGAGAATCCATCTATACCAGGGGAAGTTTGCTTCAGTGAGACCGATAAAAGAACATGGCAGCCAGTTGAGCAAGCTTTTGGGTTCCTGAAGGGCTGATTTTGCTGTCAGAACACGACTGTGGGAGCCCTCCTCTACTCACCCGGGAAGGTGTGTCAGATCACCGTGGCATGCTGAAAGCTCCATAACACTGCCCTGCAAAGGAAGATACCTTACATGCCGAGGGGGGAACCTGCGATGTCACTGCGTGAGAATCCAGAAATCCCAAATTAAGGTGACAGTGGTGAGGAGCAAGGAGCTGGCTTGCGATAAGATTTCATCAGCAACTTTTTTTCATGGGTGTAAGTATATCATGAGATGTCATGACTCTGACTGTACAATGAACCCTTGCTGTGATGATGTGAGGAGTATATTTGTTGTAAAACTTTGGAAGCTGTACCTCTGGAAAATACTGGCAACGTGTGTCTGATGAGGAAGAGTTTGCAGATGTTGCTTTGTTTGTGTGAGATATATGACATGGACTGTATTCTCCAGACACTTGCTATGTGAATTGTGTCATGTATTGTTTCATAACTCTACTCATTGTATTTGCATTTGTTCAGGTACCTTTACCATGACATCTTCATTGGGAAATTTCTGAGTTGTGACATTCGGAGGTATATCATGCTTGTTGGACTTTTGCTTATGCAGGGTCATCCCCAGTCTTTTTGCCTCCTGCCTCCTATTTTTTCTGACCTGTTGCTGTTGGCTTTTCAACTCTGAGCACTTTACCACTGCTAACCAGTGCTAAAGTGCATATGCTCTCTGTGTAAATTGTATGTAATTGGTTTATCCATGATTGGCATATTTGATTTACTAGTAAGTCCCTAGTAAGGTGCACTAGAGGTGCCAGGGCCTGTAAATCAAATGCTACTAGTGGGCCTGCAGCACTGGTTGTGCCACCCACATAAGTAGCTCTGTAATCATGTCTCAGACCTGCCACTGCAGTGTCTGTAAGTGCATTTTTACACTGTAAATTCGACTTGGCAAGTGTACCCACTTGCCAGGCCTAACCCTTCCCTTTTCTTACATGTAAGGCACCCCTAAGGTAGGCCCTAGGTAGCCCCAAGGGCAGGGTGCAGTGTATGGATAAGGTAGGACATATAGTAATGTGGTTTATATGTCCTGACAGTGAAATACTGCCAATTTCGTTTTTCACTGTTGCAAGGCCTTTCTCTCTCATTGGATAATATGGGGGCTACCTTTAAATATGATTAAAGTGTAGATTCTCCTAGAGAGTATATGGACATGTGGAGTTTGGGGTCCCTGAACTCACAATTAAAAAATACATCTTTTAGTAAAGTTGATTTTAAGATTGTGCGTTTGAAAATGCCACTTTTAGAAGGTGAGCATTTTCTTGCTTAAACCATTCTGTGACTCTGCCTTGTTTGCGGATTCCCTGTCTGGGTCAGTTTGACAGTTGGGTTGTTTTTCACCTCGCACTAGACAGTGACACAAAGGGGGCTGGGGTGTAACCTGCATTTCCTGATTAGCCATCTCTGCTTGGAGGGATGGGTGGAGTGGTCACTCTCATCTGAAAGGACTGTGCCTGCCTCTGACAATGCCGGCTCCAACCCCCTGCTGTGTGTCTGAGGCCTTGCCTGGGCAAGGCAGGATTTCACAAGTAGGTGTGAGTCCCCTTTGAAGAAAGGTGACTTCAAAGACTAAAATGGGTATAAGAAGGGCACCCAAATCTACAGACTTGAGAAACACTTCTGGAACCAAGAGGAACCTATGCCTGGAGAAGAGCTGATAGCTGAGGAAGAAGTGCTGCCCTGCCTGTGACTGTGCTTTGTGGAGCTTCCCTGCAGTGCTGCTTCTGCCAGAGTAAGAGGGCAAAGACTGGACTTTGTGTGCCTTCCATCTTGTGAAAAAATCTCCAAGGGCTTGAGTTAGAGCTTGCCTCCTGTTGTTTGAAGTCTCAGGGACAGCAAAGACTTCTCTCTGCCAGCACCTGGAGTCTCTGGAGAGACTCCTGCCCCGACAAGTGGTGCCCTATCCAGTCCCTGGGCCCTTGAAAGGAAGGCTGGTGGAATCCAAGGAAATCGACTTCGGACGACTTCGGACCGACGCCGCTGCTGAATCCGGTAACGCCGCCTGCACCTGACGCCGTGACCTTCGCTGGAACGCGACGCTCTTCGCAGGCCCGACACCGCAGCAGCCCCGCTGAAGTCCGCAACTCCGAGGAAGTCGCCGCACCACGTCGTGACCGACGCCGCTCGAAGTGCACGGATTCAACGTTTCGCACAGACGCCACGATTCCCGACTTCGCGCATCGGCTTGTTTTCACCCTTCACCAAAGGTACTGTACTTGGGGGTCTACACGACTCCGTGTCCGGCGCCGCTGGTGTCGGCTTGTTGGGAACGACTCCGTCACGACACCGTGTTAACATCTCATCGAAGCATTTTTGTTTCTAAGCGCTATTTTTGAGTTTAATCTTTAAAAATTCATAACTTGACTTGTGTATGTCGGATTTTTGTCGTTTTGGTCTTGTTTTGTTTAGATAAATATTTCTTATTTTTCTAAACTGGTGTTGTGTCATTTTGTAGTGTTTTCATTAATTTACTGTGTGTGTTGGTACAAATACTTTACACCTAGCGCTCTGAAGTTAAGCCTACTGCTCTGCCAAGCTACCAAGGGGGTAAGCAGGGGTTAGCTGAGGGTGATTCTCTTTTACCCTGACTAGAGTGAGGGTCCTTGCTTGAACAGGGGGTAACCTGACTGTCAACCAAAGACCCCATTTCTAACAATGCTGTTCAGACATAGGAAATGGACATGGATTGTTCCTGGGAATATAGGTCACAAACCTTGGGTGTATGAGTCATCTGCCAAGACAGCTTGCAAAGTGATAGGATGGAAGTTTAGAAGAATCCATTGGACTTAATCCTTGTCATGTGGTGGCCCTTAAGAATCAAGTGTGTCATCATGTGGTCAGAAAAGATGTGGTTGTAGGCCGAATTCATGTTAGTTTCCTTCACATTGGCTAAATACTCTTTTTGTATCAACTATACGTGGCTGTTGATGTGATTCATCATTGTAGGCCATAGTGCCTGTGGCACATCACTGACATTAGTTTGTGTTAATCCACCAGATGCAGAAGCACTGGCTTATAATGACCCTGTGATCAGAAACTGTTGTACTGCCATCTGTCTGAATCTTGCATTATATGATGTTGGATTCCTTTTGTGAGGTAGGCAATATGACTCCAGTTGGTGACATCAACCAATTTGATGTTTGCCCATTCTACAGGACAATGTCTGATATATCCATTCCTTATATGGTCTGGAGGTCTGTACCTGTAAATTAGATTATTTACCCAGTATGGTTTCATCATGTATGATTTGCTATCTTTCAGGCATATTGACAGCCTATGAGCTGAACAATCTAATAAAATGACTTCTTTAACAAGACACTTGTATGTATATGTTTGTTTGGAATGGTTGAAATCCTGAGCTGGACACTGTACATGCAACATATCCCTGCTTTCACAAGTAGTTATTTTTTCCATTGTATGGTTCACATGTTCTTACAAATCTACATTGCTAAATCCGAAATTTAAGACAGCAGACAATGAGCTTGTAACTGGTGAATTTATTACAGTGCTAGGGGTCAAAATAAACTTGTGGCAAAAAAGTAACATAAGTGAAAAGTGAAGGGGTCAGTCATGGTGAATGAAATCATAGGAATAGATACCACACCATTGGAAGTCCAAAGTCCAGAGTACTCTTCCCATCAGAAAGGGAATTGGCTACAGGATCAGTCCACGGAGTGTATGTGTGACACAAAAAAGAGCATTAAGGATGAGGTTTCCTGCTAGCAGTGGTGGGTGTCTTGCCATCTGTACCTCCTGGATTCTTACATGGACATCCCTGCTTGTGATTTGGATATTCAGCTGCTGCAGAGGCAGGTGTGTCTGAGGGTGGTTAGCTTTCTGGCAGGGCATCGCTTCCTGTATTTGCCGCAGATGTACTTAGGCTTGATGTAGTTGGCCCACAGGAAGGGGTAGATGTCTGGGGAAAAGCCCTGCTAAGGGTTTAATGGATATCCCTCAGCACCCCTATTAGGGTGCCCAAAGTGGTATTATGGGCCACCATAAGTTGGTTCAAATCCCTCTGCAGCTGCTTGATTTTCTTGAGGTTGGTTAGCACCTGTCCCATCATGCCTTGGGACTCATGATAGACCCCCATGACTTGGCTAATGGTATTCTGGTTGTGAGTGGCCCCAGCGGCCTCACTCTACCGGCCCACAGCACCCCTCCCACGGACCCTACCCCAATGAGTTACCCTTGGCACAGGGTGCACTCTCCAACTGGGTCCTGGACCCTCAGTGTCAGGATTGTTGGTTTGTACCTCAGGTACCAGGACTGGGGGGCACAATATTGTAGCTACTGTGCTAGGTACACAGGTTGGGGGACACATCGTTGTCTGTGATGTTGAAATAGAAAATGTTGGAAATTTGATTATTGGTAAGGGCAGGTAAGTACCTACACTTAGCAATAGGCCACTAACCTCCACTAAGTCCAGTTAGGTCTCAATAAATTAATCCCAGCTCAGCCCTTGGTAGCTTGGCAACAAGCAGTTAGGCTTAAACTAAGAGACAGGTGTGTAAAGCATTTAAAAATAACAAAACAGTAAATAAGGAAAACACAACACAATATAAATCCAACATTTATAAAAATAGATTATATTTGTATCTTTAAAATGACACCAAAACAATTAGAATTGGATAAGGGGAACTAGAGATATGAATGTTTAAAGAATTCATGCAGAGAATTAATGCTTTCTAGCACAGAGAAGCAAGTAGCTCTCAAAGGGTTAAAAAGGTCACATTGGACAGGGACAAAGTCCAGAGTTCAGGCCACCCACGATGTAACACTGTTACACTTACTTTCAGAAGTGTTTCTTGATCTGGGAAAGTGGTCCACAGCACCTGCCAAGGGTTCAGAAGCTCTAGTTTGCCTCTTGGGGTTTGGGATACAACTCCCACAATCCACTTCTTCAATTTATGGAGCTGTTTACAGCGGTTGCTCCAGATGTCTCCAAACGTCTGGATCTTCTTCCAGAGGAACTTTTTGGGTCCTTCAAGTGTTCACAACTTAATAGAAGCTCTGAGTTGCTCCTTGGGAGTTGGGACTGCAATTCCCAGAATGCACCTGGTCAGAATCCTCAAATGGCCACTGGACGCTGGTCAGCTGGGTTCTTCTTGTAGGATTTGATGCAGGGGAATCCGGGTAGCTCCCTTCCACCTGTAGCTTACAGGGAGTCCACTCCTGGAGGTGCAAAAGCAAGCCAAAGTCCTCTTAGTGGTGAAGTCCAAGTGTGCAGCTGGTGCAGTCCTTGTGAGTGCAGTGTCCAGGCGCAGGCCAGGGATCCAGCAGGGTAGTCCTTCTTCTCCAGTATCTTCTTCCAGCCGGGATCTGAGGTGTGGGTGTAGCTCTGCCACAGTTATCCTTGCTCTTGGGATGAAAAGCAAGGGGGGCAACTATCCAATCACAGGCAGGCTGTTGCCCTCTTCGATTACCCCTTCCTGGGAAGTGTGGCCAAAATCAATCCCAGGGAGCAACATCCCTTAAAAATCCAAAATGCAAGGAACTGCATTTTGGAGGTTAGGTCTGGCTGTGCCCACCCACTGGTGTGCCTAAAAATCCTTATCACACTCCCCTTCTGCCCTCTCCTAATCTAATCAAGAGGACACCTGGATGTCTGGGTTTGCAGGAAATGGGGGAGGTCCTGAGCTGCTCCAAATGTCCTTCCTTCCTTTGAAGACAAGTTTGGCTGCTCTTCCCCATCCTGTTTCACCATCTGCAAGGCAGATGTCCTCCCCCAGGCACTTCCTTTGTGTTCAGTCTAGTCTGCTTCACACCTCATCAAGGAAGCCTGGCCAGGCTACCTGAGGCTGGCCAATCAGAGAAGGGTACTACAGAGCTGCAAATAGTGACTTTTAGGAAGAGTTCTAAAACTCTTTCCATGAACTAGTTATATTAAATTCAACAACGGCAAGTTGTTGCATTCATTATAACAATTAATTTGGTACCAAACTCAAAGTATCTGGTACCTATGGGGACTTTGTTAATCAAAATAAAGTCTCCCCATTTTAGCCTATGGTGCCCAATCACTACACTGAGGGAAAAACTAATTTGGCTATTGTACCTCACCAGGGCATATAAAACCATTTTTATAAGGTCCCTGCTTATATTTACATAACACCCAGACCTAGGGACACTTAGGGCACACCTTACGGGTGACTTATATGTAAAAATAGGGTAGTTCAAGACTTTGGAAGTAATTTAAATTCCAAAGTCGAATTTTCACATAACTTTACTTCAAAAGAAGCCAACAAGGCAGGCCTGCCTTTACAATGACCCTGGGCACCTCAGAAGTGCACCTATGGGTGCACCACCTGTGCTGGGGTCTCTAAACCCACATGCCCTACCATATACCATTGACTTATAGGTAGGTTGTCTTGGCCACGTATAATTAGCCTCATTTGCATACTCATTTTACACAGAGGACAGTCTCTGGGACTGGTAAGCAGTACCCAGGGCACCATCAGAGTCTGGAAAAAACCAGCAAGAAGTGGAAAATGAGGGCATCAAAGTTAGGGGGCCTCTGCAATCAGTCCTGTTATCTCACATATGCCCCTCCCCCAGTACACATTCCCAGGAGACTCAGCCCAACCCTGGGAGAGTCTTCCTGGCTTGTCAGGTGAGGAAGACAGTGAGGAAAGTTGTCTGTCTCTTTGCAGGGTCTACTCTTCCTTGCAACCTCCTGGCATGGTCACTCCCTCTGGGTAGTGAACCCATTCATACAGTGAAAGTACACATCATAAACTGAAACTTCCCTCTGGGAGATTCTTCCTCCTCTCTCTCTTCCAACTAGTAGTGATGTGTCTACCTTCCCTATCCTTAACATTGCTAGGGCAACACTTAGCTTACCCAAAGAGGTCACCCAACACTTGAGCAACCCCACCATGACCAACAGGGTGAGGGGGTCTACTTTGCTTTTGGCCTTGGGGTCTGCTTCCCAGGCCAAGTGCAATGCTTCCATGAAGGTCAGCACTCAGCAGAGGCTAATGAAAGCTGTCAGTACCCAGAACCACACCCTAAGCTCTCCACTGACAGGTGGGTGAGCTGCTTCAGAGGCAACTGTGGAGTCCTGACACCCCTCTTGCTGTTTACTGTGAGGGGCTACCACATCCTGTGCAGACATTCTCCATCCACTCTCCCTTCTATCAGTGCAGGGGCAACAAACTGCAGCTGGACAGATGCCTGCCTACACAGGACTTCCTTGGGGGGGTCAGGTGAGGCCTCTCCAGTGCCAATTCTGGGCTCCGCACTTACTGGGGCAGGAGGCCTTGTGCTCACTGGAACTCTTTTTAAGAACAGCCTACCCCTCCTTTTCTTCTTCCTTTTAATTGGGGACCCCTGTCTCCTAACTGAAGAGACTGGCTCCCCATGGGGGCAAAACTTAGGAGGCCTCTGAAATCAGCCTTGTTTTTTCACAGAGTTGTTGTTGTGGGCACTGTGACACTTGCTGTTGCCATCTGATCAGGCTGCCCAGATGGGCCAGGACATTCATCCACGTCCATATGTCCAGGAGTGCCTTCATCACTGAGGGCTTCATCCAGAGGTGGGTTGGGGGTTTGGTCTGTAGACAATTTCTGGCCAGGTGCTATGCCAACTCGACCTGTTGAGAAATAGAGTACATTATTATTGTTTGAAGTGTGGAATCCACATCCAAATGTTTTATGTGACTGTCAGTAGAGACTTTGGACACCGTTAAGTGGTAGGTTTGCTGATTGTGCTACGTTACCATAGTATTGAAGTTGTTGACATGACATGTGTGAAGCTTTCAGTAACTATTTGACTCAGGTAGCTCATTAGATTTGGTGATCAGTTGCACTTTAGAGGAGGGAATGAACATGACATCTTAGTAACAATTAAGCCAACGCAGTTGAGAGGAGACATGTATTTGATCATTCTAAGGCCTAGTTGTGTGAGATACAGGTGAGAACACATCTTTGTTGGATATATAGCTGTAGCTAGCCATCATATGAGCAGTGCTGAGTCAATGTGATAACTGCCACTACCAATCTGATGTAGCAATCTAGGGCCAGATGTAGCAAAGGTTTTTACCCATTCTGTGTCTATGGGAAAAAGTGTTCGTACATATGGCCCCTAATGCCTTAGTAACACTTGATGTACAAACATGTTAACATGTCATTCCTGTCCTAACAAAGTCATTTTGTTATACTAGGACAAGAGTAAGCTAGGTAGACAGACACATCTCTGAGTTGAACATGATATGTAGATTGTTGACTCCAAGGGGAGGGTGCATCATTTGAGAGATGACACACAGGTGTATTAAGACAAGTGCGGGGAGGCTTGTTGGTTTGTGTTACTGAAAGAGGGCCTCCTGGTAGTTATACTCATGTCACTTCCTGACTCCCCACACTACACAAATGCAAAACTCCCAGGGAGGGGTACATCATTTGAGAGATGCCACACAAGTGTATTTGGACTAGTGCAATGATGACTGTTGGTTTGTGTTACAGAATGAGGGCCTCCTGTTAGTTGTTATCTTGTCACTTGCTGACTCCCCACACTTCACAAAGGTTTCACTACCAGAGGAGGGTACATCATTCGAGAGATGACACACAGGTGTATTTGGACAAGTGCGGGAGGGCCTGTTAGTTTCTATTACTGAACAAGGGACTCCTGGTAGTTATAGTCATGCCACTTGCTGACTCCCCACACTACACAAATGCCTGACTCGCAGGGGAGTGTTCAGCATTTGAGAGATGACACACGAGTGTAATTGGACAAGTGCAAGGAGGCCTGTTGGTTTGTGTTACAGAAAGAAGACCTCCTGGTAGTTGTAGTCATGTCACTCTATGTACTTCCCATCACTTGACAAATATGTAGCCTTAGATATCTGTTGCCACACTGCACTTATGTTGGCCCATACATTTACATGCAGACACATACCATTGGTCCTGGGATGACCTTTTGATATAGAAACACCTAAAGACCCCATTCCAACATGTGGAATGTGATGTGGGTTGATACATTTGGTGTTCTGTATGACAATGCACATTGACAAGCTTACATCTCTGCATCTCTTGGTATTGCATGTTGGGTAAGTAGATGAACAACTCAGTTCATCTCAATTCACCTCGGAGTGTGGGTATATATATATGTATATATATATATCTATATATATATATATACATATATATGTATATGTGTATATTCACTGAAAAACGTTTAAAAAATCACACAGAGTGAGATATGGGCATGCAGGCCATTGAAGATTTGTGACAGTTTTGTTTGTAATAACTTACCAGACTCCACTCCCTCAGCTATTCCTGTCAAGCCCTCAGGATGAAGGATGGCCAACACCTTCTCCTCCCAGGGAAAGAGTTGTAATGGGGCATTAGGAGGACCACCACCAGTCTTATGGGACTCCATGTGTTGCCTGGAGGCCAAGGAATGCACCTTCTCCTTCAGGTCATTCCACCTCTTTCTAATGTCCTCCTTTGTGCGCAGGGTAGTGCCTACATCATTCACTCTGACGATTATCCTTTGCCACATTTCCATTTGCCTACTGAGAGGAGTATGTTGGACTTATGCTCCAAACAATTATGGCTCTACTCTTATGATTTCATCCACCATGACTCCCAGGTCATCTTCAGAAAAACAGGGATTCTTTGGATGTGACATAGGTGTAAATTAAGTGGGCGACAGGGAATTACTTAACAAAAAAAGTTAGAGGGAATAAAGGAACAGAAGTGGGTGAAAGGTGTTAAATGGGATGGTGAAAAAGAGGTGCCTTATTCATCACTGATGAGTAAAATGGCGGGCTCTGGTCTCTTTCTTGCAGTGGAGAGGCAAAGGATCATGGTCTGGGAAGGGGTGTGTTTCATAGTGTAGTATGACAGCTGTGTTTTTTTTTAATCCATCCAATGGGCACTTATCTGTTGCTTAGATGAATGCATACCTCGGTGGCCAACCGCCATCAGCTGACCACCACAAGGGCACTGCCACATAGACTGTGTTATTGTAGTAGGCTCGGCAGTTCCCTGTGGCCCAGGCAGCTGCAGAGTATGCACTGCCAAGATTACAGGCCTCCACACAGCTGGCAGGCAGCTATTTGGTTTGGTGAATGGCGCTTAAACCTGCATACATTGTGATACGATGGTCTGGGGACTGCCGGCGCAGTAGCTTTTTTGCGACCACCATCTTGGAGGTCTGGTGGTCCTACAGCCAAACTCGTAACCAAGACTCTTATTTCTACATATTATTAACCATTATACAAACAAGAGTAACATACAATTAGTATGTGAACTAAACACATAAAGATAATTAAACATCACTTTAAAAAAAAATTGGTATTCTTGACCACCATATTTCTGCATCACAATATTGTTTTTTTCCAATACTGTAACTCGATATTTAAAACTCTGCATTTTGTCCATATTCCTTTCACTGAAATGAATTACTAATAAAACCCACTCTAAATGCTCACCTCGGAGTGTGGGTGTATATATATATATATATATATATATATATATATATATATATACATATATATGTGTATGTATATATTCACTGAAAAAAGTTTTAAAAAATAAGGTTATAGTTAGGAAACTATATTACTGACAACATTAACATTTTGAAGTAAAAATAACACAGGAATTCATCAGCAGATCTCACTATAACTTGCACCCGACCATGCACTGCATACAACTCCCCTATACTACATCACTCATGACATATCCTATGACATAATTTATGACATCACTGACGACATCTCAAATAGTATCATTGATGACAATGCTGTTAACATCATCCATTGAGTGTACTAGTTGTTTTATCGTTTACGTAGTGGCGGGTATCCACCAAATTACTTTTCCACGTAATATTGTACAGCCTTTGTCCAGCTAATCAGTATAATGTTTACTAAACGTGTGCGCTCCTAATGCACCATAGGTGTGAAGAGGTATTGAATAAGTTGTACATTTGTTTATTGAAGACTAACTGTCTTCAGGTGACAGTTGACAACTTGTGGTCATTATGTCCCACTCAGGTTTTTTAGTACCGAAGAAAAAACTTTCAGCAGGGTAAGAATTCTACATACTACATACTAAGTACTGTAAACAGCCTTCAGGTATTAGATAGAATCATCGAATCATGACAGTTTCTACTTAACACAGATTGGCTATCTGTAAAGTTATACAATATGAAGACTGCACGTAGTTTCATCATTAGTACCTTCAGATCTTGGTTATTTTAAGTGAGTAGTCACTCTTTGGACAAATTCTGAAAGGAGTGCACACTGTTCTTATGAGATATGTTTTACTACTCTGGGGTGTATTTTTTCGTGAGAGTTTCACTATCTGCAAGCAATGTGGTACAGAGTAAACTCTCTCCATAGAGTAACAGTGTAAACAGTACCAACTTTTCTACTTATATCCAATTCATTTCTTATTGGAGGTTCAGTGACTGTCTGGGGTTTGATACAGGTAAAGCCTGTCTGTGTCTGTAGTAGGGCATTGGTTATGTAACAGGGCCTCTGTATCTGGAGGAACATGGTTATATACAGATTTGCAGGATAGGTTACCCTTTCATCTGTGATTCATAGTCAATATGAACTTGGCTACCCATGAAATGTGTGCTTTAGGGTCAATATTCCATGGAGCACAAGCTTGCTTTACTCATTGGGGTTGTATGTACAGTAGCATTAATGATGTGTCACCTTTTTCTGAGCTATTTTGCACTTAATTTCATAGCGCTAATGTTGTACCTGTTTATAGAGCAATGTTCACAAAAGAAGCGTGGATGATGTCATGAGTGGTGTAATGAGTGATATCATCAATTATATCATTTGAGATGTCACCAGTGATATCACAAATAATGGCATAGAACATGTCATGAGTGATGTAATATGTGAGGTCACAAGCAGTGCATGGTAGGGGAGCAAGTTATAGTTAGTTCTACTAGCTATAATTGGTGAATTTCTTGATAGTGTTCTAAATGTTGATGTTGTCACTGACATAGGCACCTAACTATAATGTTTCACTAACCTTTCATTTTTTCAGTGAATTTCTAAGTTTTTTTTTTAATCAATAACTGATATTTTTATCACACCTAACCATAACAGAGAATTGATATCTATTTGCATAAATATAGGTATATCAATACATATCTGTATGTAGATATCAATATTTAGATAGATAGATAGATAGATAGATAGATAGATAGATAGATAGATAGATAGATAGATAGATAGATAGATATGCAAACATACATTGATGCATACATGCACTCCAATCTAAGCTACAGCAGGGAAAGTGTTGGGCTTCAGAAGGATTATATTCAAATTATATATAAGCAATACCAAATATGTTTAAACAAAAAAGAAATTGCTTAAAATAACAATCACTCCTGTAACCACAACCCAAAAACACTACAAACACCCCAAAATAAAATAAATAAATTGAAGGATATTTAAATACAAATTTTACTTATGTAAAGCAAGTAAAATTAAAACAAAATAAAGATACATTTTACAATTACGAAAAAAGCACTATTATAATTACATTACGTAAGTAATCAAATACAAACATACATAATTAATTATAATTTTATCAATTATATAACATTACAAACTAACAATAAAATAACTAAAAACATATTATAACTTAATTAACTTCTGATCCTGTTCCACTGCAAAGCCAAACACCTTCTTTAAAAATCTAAATTAGTTACATAAATATAAAAAATAACAAATGCATTAAAATTTAGAGCTCAAACATAAATAGATAACGTTAAAACAAACAATTAAATCAATAATTAAAAATGTACATAATTAATAATCAAATAAATATGTAATTTAAAATACAGCATGATTAACAGTCATTATATTAATTATAATGTTATAACCTTTGTACTCTAATGCTCTATAGACCAACAAATCTGCTTTAGAAATAAAAATTACTAGCACAAATTAAAAGATTAAAATATACATACACTTTAACAAATGAGCTTATTAGATATTACAAATATATTTTAGTTAACAATCTGAAATACAACAGGATTAATAAAAGCAATATTATATATTAAAAAAGCAATATTTTTATTATCTAGATTCTGTTGCATGACATTTTGGTATTCACAATATGTTTGACACAATAGTTATGTCATACAATATTTTTGAATCAATATTTGTGTCATTCATCATGGACTGTCTATGAAGGTTTGCCCAGTAAGACTTTAAATCTAATGGGAATCGATTGTAGAATTGTGTAACAAGTTAATGTTGTACTGGTCGAAATGGGTGTATTGGTTTATGAATTAAGTGCAGAATGTGGGATGAGAATATAGTTTACAATGAAAAAATGTGACAATATTACATTATTGATTGGAGACCCTCCCTAGGAAGACATTTTAAAAGGATACAAATTTTTACTTGGTAACAACCGTATTCCAAGTCTAGCAGAATTCTCACAGTCCAGCCTGCCTTATTTTGTTGCACTCCCCCCTCTTTTACCACAGTGCAGTTCCAGAAATCCCAGTTTTAGGCACCTCCAAAATGGCAGAACCTTTATGTCATTGTACAGAGCTCACAAACACAAATGATGGACGGAATGTGGAACCAATCAAACACCCAGTCACAGATCTAGGTTTAATCCATCAATTCTTTTGCTCACCATGCCACCCTAGTTTGGAATCAGCTATATACAAATCAGTTTTGACCCTGTTCCCCATGGGAACCGCCCGGCCCAAACTGCCAGGCCAGGTCTTCCCTGGACTGGAATAAGCATCCTGGGACTGGTTTCAGGGTATTACTCTTCATCAGCCAGGATAGTTTGAAATCCAGTGGCATAGTGAGCCCGGGACCCACGTCTTGCTCCCCATGCCACTGGAGTAAAACTAGCCTGGCTGATAAAGGGTGATATCCTGAAAACAGTCCTAGGATGCTTGTTTCCAGTCCAGGGAGGACCTGGCTTGGCAGTTCGGGCAGGACTCTTCTGATGGGGAACAGGGTCAAGACTGATTTGCATATGGCTGGGTCCAAACTGGATTGGCATAGGTAGCAAAAAAAGAGCGATGGACTTAGGCCCAGATCTCTGTACTGGGGGGGAATGTTTGACATAGTTGAGCATACTGTCCATAACTTGTTTTTTTGCATTGTTCGCCCCTAGTGGGAAGGTTATACCCAGACGTGGGTCCCTTGTTCCTCATGCCACTAGAGTCAAGTTAGCCTGGCTGATGAAGGGTGATACCCTGAAACCAGTCCTAGGATGCTTGTTTTCAATCCAGGGAGCACCTGGTTTGGCAGTTCGGGTTCGACTTTGCACATGGAGAACAGGGTCAAGACTGATTTGCATATGGTTGGGTCCAAACTGGAATCGCAGGGGGTAGCAAAAAAAAAAGATGGATTTAGGCCCAGATCTCTGTACTCTGGTGAATGTTTGACATTGATCAGCATTCCGTCCATCACTTGTTCTTTTTGTATTTTGTCACCCCAAGTGAAAAGGGTATGCCCAGATGTGGGTCCCTTGCTCCCTATGAAACAGATGTCAAGCTAGCCTGGCTGATGGAGGGTGAATCCCTGAAGCCAGTCCTAGGATGCTTGTTTCCAGTCCAGGGGGACCGGGCTTGGGAGTTCGGGTTGGACTGTGCACATGGGGAACAGGGTCAAGACTGATTTGCATATGGTTGGGTCCAAACTGGAATTGTGGGGGTAGGAAAAAAAAAAAAAAAGATGGATTTAGGCCCTGATCTCTGTAATTGGGGTAAATGTTTGACATTGTTCAGCTTTCTGTCCATCAATGGCTGTGGACCCGTGCTGTTGGACAAGGTATGTTTTCCATTGGCAAAATACATCTGTGTGTTCAAACTTGTTTCGTGTACATACACACATATGTATTTGCACTGTGGAACAATACCTACAAAAAGTGAGGTTCCTAGCATGACTTTTTACCTCTGTCGGAAGACTGCCGCTTAAGACCACAGGCAAAACAGAAACATCGTAATACGGTGACGGAAGACTGCCAGCTTCGTGGTCTTTTTGGGACCTCTGCCGTGGCAGTACGGTGGTAAGAAAGCCAAACTAGTATTCAGACCCTTAGTGGCAGATTTACTTAATATTTATGGCAAGGCAAGTTGCTGTGCTGGGTGAATGCGAGAGAGCTGGAAAGCAGATTTAGTTATTATTTACAGCAAGGCAAGTTGCTGTGCTGCGTGTATGGGAGTGAGCTGAAAAGCACTGTATCTACAAAGATATGGCACTCTTCACCTCTCTCACTGAGCTGGCGCATTTGAGGCTGCCTAGTGCCAACTCAGGAATCCTTTCACCAAGATGCAAGCGTGCCTGTGTTAAGGGCAGAATGGATTGTTTTAGTGCAGGAATGAACACCGCAGATGGAAAGAAAAAATAATGAGGAGCAATAAAGATAATTCTCCTCAAAATGCTTCACTTGGGAAAGAGAAGGATTTTGACCCATTTCCAGGTTTACCAGCTTTAGTAAATGGGAGAATTCCCCAAAAGTCATGCGTGGATGCATGGAATTGCCAATGCTCCAGCCCTGGAATGCCTTTCCAATGCAGGGTAATGCTTGCATTCCTTTGTATTTATTAAATCATGCAAAGCTGCATGACTTATCAAATACCAAAAATGATTTTGTGTTGGGACTGCACCACAAAAGTAACACAATGCTGACATAACATTACAGTGCGTCTGCCCCTTAATTACTCTTAGTACTTCTCCTGTTCCTTTTATCATTAATGTCTTCTACATTTCCTACAGTAAAAGTGTACTAACTTCAAACAAATTATTTGTGTTGAGTAAAACGGAAGGGAACTATACAAACACATTTACTAATGCTCTTTTTACTTGCTTATTAAATATAACATAGTTTACACTAAGGCCCATATTTATACTTTTTTTGCGCCGCATTTGCGCTGCTTTTTGACGCAAAAATGGCACAAACTTACAAAATACAATTGCTACTTTGCAAGTTTGCGCCGTTTTTGCGTCAAAGAATGACGCAAATGCGGCGCTAAAAAAGTATAAATATGGGCCTAAGTATCCTCATGCAGGTCATTTGGGGCTTGCGGGGGTTGCATCTGACTCCTGGCTTGCTCCTTGCGACCACTCAGTGCCAGGAATACACTGGCAGCTCGTTCTAACAGATGTTGGTTAGGGCTCCCCTGTTTTTGTTATTCACTATTAGTGTAATTAAAAATTTGAGAGAAAAGAAAGTCTGTGGAGCCCTAGCCCACCTCCACTTTTTCTTACACTAATACTGAATAATGTTTCATTTTTCACTATTAGTGTAACAAAACATGGAGTAGAATTGGCGTTCTTGAGGACCCTTTGTCAAGAGAGGAGAGGCGACGGCAAGATAATAATATGAATTTTACATAATGAAATGTTGGTAAGACATCCTGTACTATTTTAGGAGTGATAAAGCGAACAGGTTCGTTAAGAACCGACTTGTCCGTACTTTTGCTGAACGTATTTTATTATTAAAGTCTATAATACTCACTGTTTATTAAATTGCAGATCAAAATGTGTTTTTTAAAGGCATTATTTTACATCAGTGTTTTTTTTAGCGCTTGGCTAGTTTCTTACTCTATAAATTTGCGCGCTGGAACCAATTCTCTTTGAGAGGTGCCTTTGTCCGGAAAAGCTACACTTATAATTCTGTCTTTATGTTATAACATTATTCCGCGCTTTTACTTGAAGCTGAAAAACTGGAGTTCGTTTGTGAAAACTGCAGGTTGCACGTATCTCTCAGGGGCGTAGCTATCAATACTGCAGCAGGTGCAGTGACACCGGTGCCCAAGGCTATGAGGGACCCACTTCATCTAATTTACTGCCTGTGTTTTTTACTACCAGGCTGCGGTAGGTTGGGCCTAAATTACTTTGCAATTTTGTTTATGGGCAGTGTGTTCATACTAGATTCATGTTTACAAGTCAATTAAACAAATGTTGTTGAGTTGGTGATTCACAGCAGATGTTTTGGTATTTCAAGTTTGAGATGATGCTGTAGAAGCTGATTACAGTTTTCTGTCTGAGACATGGGAGGTGACAATGTGTAGACAACCACACACACGCTTTCCCCTCAATGCTGGCCAGGAACATCCACCAACTGCAGGATGTGGAAAACATAGCTCTACTGACAGTGTCACTCGGAGAATTGTATGTTTTTCTGTTATTTTGTTCGAATTAACCTATACTTTAGATTCTCATTACACTGACAAATGCCAGCCTCTTTTCTGCTCCCAAATAATTAATTGGCTCTTGTTTTATCAGAGATGCTCAATTAAGCGCCCTTAATTACACAGAGACGATGTTAGATGCTCACGTGCATTTTGGGTGAAAAACACATTTGTGTTGGCCTTCTGTAATAGTTTTCGAAACTATAAGTTGAGTTAAAAATCTGAATATATGAACCCGAATCAGCAGCTTTAGCTAATAAATGAAAACGAATAGCTGCATTGCTTGCATGGTTTCCTAAACTGGCTTGAAATTATCTGCTGGCAGACAGTCGCCAGTGTTTAACAAGCATTTTCAATGCAACGGGGCTCGCATTTGCTCGTTGGAGCTATTTGCGTTGTAAACTCCTAACCTAACTTTTCTTGCCACACAAATTAAAAGAAAAAAAACACATGTAAAATGCAGCGCGATCGCACTGCAACTGAAAACGGAAAAACTGAGCATGATCACGCTATGTAAACCCCAGCGCTATCGCGCTGTGGGGAAAATTAACAGATAAAGTAGTCCAGACCCCAGGCTCAAAACATCGAGCCTCATATTGTAGTTTACGGTGCTGTGTAGGCGGGCTAAACACCGGAAAAGCATGACGTATGCATGCCTTTCACAAATGAAAGCAAGCAGATTTTAAAGAGCAAGCCCAGGAACCAATGAAAGAGACTGACGTGGCCTGTGTGTGGTTTGAAGCCCAAAGAGAGATTACTTTATGGACGGATTGCTTTGCGCTCGCCCATAAAAATGAGGAAGGTTACATTCAGACATGTCTTCGTGCCTCACTATGCCACCGCAAATCAGAAAAATTTCAAAAGCAAAGTTGACTGCAGCACCAAAATAGTCCATGCAGTTGTCATTTGCACTGCCCCCCTCCCTTCTTATTACATGTATATTAGTATTTACATAGAGCAAACCCAGCTACAAGGCAACAGAGAGCTATGCATCATTTGAGGTGGAGGATTTCTCAAAATTATACATAAAGGTCGGCAAAGGGATATTTGTAGTATGTAATACAGGGGAAGAGAGGAGCCGCGCCGTGTCATATTAAAGGTGGATGGAATATTTATTGAAGAAATTAGTCTCAGCTCCTTTCTGAAGATGGTACAAATAGGATCTGTTGTTAAGCCCTAACATGTAAAGTTATTGGTTTGTGTGCTGCATTAGACACAGGAGATAAGGATCTCCTTTTTTGGCAGGGAGGTAAGTGTGTTGGTTATCAATGCCATGTAAATAAACCAGATCTGAAGGATGATGCAGCCTCTAGCAAGAGTCAGTATGGTTCCACCAGGACAGGGCTTTATATTGTCATAATTATTTAGGCATTTCATGGTCACATCGCTTTTATCCTGATGGAACTCCATTGGTTCCCCTGGCAGGCTGGCACCTTCTTCAAGCTAGCCGCATCATTTACAAAGCTATCGTGACCAATGCTCACCATGTTTGGCGGCTCTTAGCACACTCACAGCCAGGCCACCATCACACTGGAAATTTAGAAGTGTAAAAAAAAAAAAAAAAAAAAACATGGCAGCAGGGCTTTTCCATCTTTCCACTTAGAATACAGAACAACATCCCAGTATCTTTAATGACCACATCAATGCTACTCTAATTTAGTAAAGAGATTAAGACACAGCTCTTTAAAGAATACTGCAGAACAATGAAGTAAAACTCCTATAGCCAGTTACTTCTCCTATGGCTCATTAACTGTTTACTTGCGTTTGATCCTATGCAGTGCTTTTGTGCCTTTTCAGTTTAGGTTTCACTAAATAAATAACACTTACATGCCTATATGCAAGCTTAAGGTAGAGCATGAAGGAGGCACTTCTTTAGGGCCAGATGCTAGTCTGGAAAGACATTGAGCATGTTGTTGGCACCATTCAGATATAAAATGACAAGGAAACGTCATTTTTTGGATGCGTGAAACCACCTTGCGTCAATGAGATGCAAGGTAGGTGTTCCCGTCCAAAAAATGATTCAAAGCCCCTAGAGCCTTATTTATCTACCCATGCAAAATAGGTGCACGGCTGGTAGGCGGGACTGAATAATGGCGCTAAGCCTGGTTAGTGCCATTATTTAACGCCTGGGTCAGAGCAGGCGTTAGGGGACCTGTGGACCCATTTCCATGGTCAAACACCATGGAATGGGCCCACAGCTACCCACCCCAAGGCCCAGGAACACCCCCACTCACACCAGAGGGACACCAGAGAATGGGCGACCCCATCCCAGGTAATTAGGATAAGTATAGGTAAGTATTTTCTATTAAACTAAAGTGCCATTGGGGGCTTGAAATGGGCCCCTTCCATTGCACTGGGTGCAATGGTCATGCCCAGGGCACACTGGCCCCCTGTGCAGGCCATTGCTGTGGTGGGTATGACTCCTGTATTTAATAAAACAGGAGTCATGTGGTTTGGATGGTTTTGCATTAGGAAATGACGTTAGGCAGGTTAACAGCTTTTTCTTTTGCCTCTAACCAGCCTAGCGTCAATTTATGAGGCAAAACCCCCTTCCTCCGTACCATCACCCCCACCCAGCTAACGTCATTTTTCTAGACGCTAGCCCTCCCTTAGTGCTGGCTTGGTGGATTCCATAAATTTGGCTCCCAGCTGGCACTTTGGAATGACACAAGCCGGCGCTATAATTTTTGCCACAAAACTGTGTTTGTGCAGTTTCGAGGCAAAAAGTATAATTATTGGCCTTTGTCTTCTCAATATGTCCTAATGTTAATCAATTCTGACTCATATTGAAGTACCAATCCTAGATATTGGCTTGTTTGTTGATGTTGAAGATGAGGATGAACTCTTAGTGAGGGCCACATTTAGGTAGGCCCCTAGCATCCCTTCATGTCTGTAGGTGAGGTGCACTTTGGTCAGCTGATGCTGATGTTTCCATAAGCATACACACGTAGAGTTGTTTATAATAAATGCACTGATTTCTTTTGTCTGGTGAACTGAAAGCTCCAACAGTACATTGCAAATCACAGAAGAGAAGATGGAACCTTGGGGACCCAGGGATGGCATGGGTATTTGCTGAGTTATTGAGGTGTTCATGTGGATGTGACATGGTATTGTCAATTTATGTGTATGTTGACAATATGGTTATCGTGGCATTGAATGGTGTTAAATACTGCTGAAAGATCATATAGGACCATCCAGAAAGCAGGGATTGTTACTGTTGAGAAACTAATTGTCTACAAACTGGATGTTAGTTCTGCTGCAGTGTGGTAGGGGCAAGTCTGTGTGGATTTGGTCTTACAGTTTAATAGTAATTACTTTATTATCTTTCTGTTGAAAGGTAAAATGAGTGGTGGGGTCGTAATTGTTACAGTTGTCAGGTTTGTGTTGAAGTTCTTCAATAGTAGGAAATTATGTCAGTTGTGACTGTGTCAGAAAAGATAGCTTGACTGTGTGAGTTGTTGACTATGCTAAGAGTGGTTGTGAGGGATTAGTTAGAAATGGATTTTGAAAAAATGGATAGAAGCATTGTCTTTTTACAATTCATGGCTTTGAGAGAACTGAGGATGTCATGGAAGTCTGTTAGTGATTTGAAGGTCATCTATTTGGTTTAGTTGCATAAAGGAACAGGCAAGGGGTGTGATTATGGTGTATGGTGTCATCTATTTTCTCAGTAAACTATTACTGATGGCCAGGCACTGTACAGTTGAGACACTTGTTGGGGTAGGAATCATGTGGTAGTTAATGGCATTGGTGAGGGCAGTGCTTATGTGTATGGCTTTTATGATATTTGAGACAAAGGGGCTCATTGTATTTTTTCTCATTTACGTCAACCTTGCCAATCCATCAAACTTGTTTTTCCCCCTCCCAATCTAGAAGTGGGCAAAGTGGCAGATTTTTATTGGTGGAGCTTCAGTTGCCTCTGCTAGTGCCAACATTTGACCTTGCAGCCTGTTTGCCACTTAAGCACCTGGGGCTGTATAACACATACTGCTTCAGAGGTGCAACAGGCATGTGTGCCTGCTTGTTGTGCCCTCAGGATACTATTGTATAACAGAAAGAGCTGTAGATGCTTGTGTAGCTTCTTCTGTAATACTGATAGAGTTGGAGCACATCTAGAACCAATGCTATCTACAGAAGGCATTCCCTAATTTGCATGGGAGCATAGCCCCATTGAAATGAGGGATTCACATTGCCTCTACGCCAGTCCCCTATTACGGATGCGGGTGCAGAGGCAAGCATGCACCTACGAGGCACTTTGACAGAGCAAAACTAAAAGATAGTGAACTGTCAGTGACCCTCTTTAAACCAGCCCTGTGGATAAGAGAATGGAAGTCCCAAGGACCACCAGACACTCCGCTGTAGGCAGGTGCAGCAACTCACCATGAAACATAGGGTGGATTGTAAACAGCTGCTCTGTATTTGACAGAATGTGCTGCCCCAGGGCAAGCGTAAGTTTGCAGGTGCCCAGAGGGCACTGCATTAATTATAATGGGGTGCACTGTCCCTTTTTGCAAACTGCACACTTTGGCGCAAACCAGGGCAGTGCATCCTATCAGTAATAGGGGCCCATGTCTTACTGATGATTGCCCCAAACAATTTAGGGCAGTGTGACCATTACAGTATATCCTTGCTTGAAACAGCCAAGACAACAAACATTGAACTCATTTAGAAAAGTTGACAGCCTTTACTGATCTGGCATGCCGGCGGGACATCCACCATAGTCTCAGTGGCTTTCACTATGAGTTGTGAGTCCAATGAGAAAGAAAATCTAGATTTTCGACTAGTGGCGTTTTCAATCCCTCTGTTTGCAGATGGTTTGTTTGCTATTCATGAGTTGTTTAGTGTAAAGGAATATGGAGAACTCTGGTCTCCAGGTGTGTGTGTGGGTGTAAATATGATTTTTTATAATGCAAGAGAGACTGATAAGGCCTTTATGTCAGCTGTATCATCAGTGGAGATTGCCATAGTGTTCAGATATTACACAAGATACTTTGCTTGAGTCCTTGAATGAGCATGTGGTTCCTTTTCTGTATGCCCTAAATTCCACAATCTGATGCCGAGCAGCGTTTGTTCGTGTATGGGAGATTTGGTTTTGACGCTGATGTTCTCAAGCCACTAGTGAGCCCACATGAGACTTTGTGCCCGCTTGTGTAGCATCTGCCCATGACAACAGCAAAAACAGTGCCACTTGTGAGCGGGACTGCACCTCAAGAAGGTTTTCTACTTCAGCTACATCTAAATCTAGTGAAAAAGAGGTTATTGAGTGACTTTTCTTTTCCAATATCCCTTAAAGTTGTTTTTTAGTATGAGAATCCTTTTTTCCAAAGAGGAAGGAAGTGACCCATAGACTCCAACCTCCTGTTCTAGTGCAGCAGGCTCATCCCAGTACTTTGCCCTTCTCCTATTGACTTTTCACTTGGATTTTGAGGGGGAAGGATCAATCTCTTTGTCTCTTGGATGTATACCTTTGGATTTAAGGACTTTGCTTTTGTAATGCCACACAAGTAAGTTAAAAAACTATTGCAAAAGGGTGTTGTTTGTTTGCTTAGGCAAGCCCCAGTATTTGCTTTGTAGTTTAATTTTATTTTTAAATGTTATAGTGGTAGGTGGCCTGGAGTTTACGTAGGGGCAAATTTATTTACTTTTAATTTCATTGATTTTTCATCTTTTGTAAAGGGAAGGTATTGTACATGTATTGCCAAGTTTGTTACATTCACAATACTAATTTATTTTACTACCTGGCCTAGACTTCCAACCGACCATCTAGCCAGCAGGCTGAGTACTAGTAATCATCACTTCATGAAATAAATGTTTCCGTTGCATATGTTTTTAAAACTTTATTTAGGGCAGGGATGCCACTGGATTAAATAAAAAGTCTTGTCTATTCTTAGCATTTAATTTTTATTGCAAAATGTGTATATGTTGCGGGGTAATACTTGATGGCATAGGAGGAGGATGTGTGTTGTTGTGAAATTTTATGGTTCAGTTAATTTTCATGTTTTGCATTACTGAATTACTGTTAGTGTTTTCTTCAGTGTTACCACCTCTTTTTGTGGCCAATCTGTGTGTGTGTGTGTTTGTCATAATCCACCATTTGGCTTTATTCTGCATGCCGTGTGGCCAGGGGCCATTTTATGTATTCTGTGTCTAGAAGTTTGCTCTCCATGCCTCCTTGTTCTCAGTTATTTATTTGACCATGTGGCTAACAGCCATTTTGTGCATCCAGCCAGTGTGTTGTTGCCACAGGCTTGCATGTGTTCTTTATTCCCCATGCCTACTTTGTCCTTGTTGTTTGACTATGTGGCTGGCAGACAATTTGTGCATCCGGCCAGTGTGCCTTTGCCATTTGCTTGCATGTGCTCTTTGTTCCTAATGAGTACTTACTCCCTGTTGTTGTTGTTTGACCATGTGGCTGGTGGCCATTTTGTGCCTCCAGTCAGTGTGCCTCTGCCATAGGCTTGCATTTGTTCTTTGTTCCCCATGTCTCCTTGCTCCTTGTTGTTTGACCACATGGATAGCAGTAATTTTGTTCATCCAGCCAGTGTGCCTTTGCCATTAGCTTGCATGTGTTCTTTGGTTGCTATGCCGCCTTGCTCCTTGTTGTTGTTTGACCATGTAGCTGGCAGCCATGTTGGGCATCCAGCCACTGTCCGTTTGCCATAGGCTGGCTTGTGTTCTTTTTTCCCCATGCTTACATGCTTCTTATTCTTCTTGTTTGACAATGTGTCTGGCGGCCATTTTGTACATCCAGCCAGTGTGTCTTTGCCATAGGCTTTCATGTGTTGTTTGTTCTCCATGTTCCTTATTGTTGTTGTTTGACCATGTGGCTGGCAGCCATTTTGTCCATTCCGCCAGTGTGCCTTTGCCATAGGGTTGCATATGTTATTTGTATTCCATGCCTCCTTGTTCCTTGTTGTTGTTTGACCATGTGTCTGGTGGCCATTTTGTGCATCCAGCCAGTGCGCCTTTGCCATAAGCTTGCATGTGTTCTTTGTTCCCCATGCATATATGGTCCTTGCTGTTGCTGTTTGACCATGTGACTGGTGGCCATTTTTTGCATCTTGCCAGTGTGCCTTTGCCATAGGCTTGCATGGATCGATGTGATACCAGTTTAATATTGATATGCTTGGGGATCATTGTAGTATATATATACTAAAAGTATATGATTCTGATGAACATTGCTTATATTATTTCCTTCCTTTTTTACATTTTTTATTTTACACCACCCTTGTCCTTTCCTCACAATAGGTTTCTTTCTTCTTGTCTTTCCATACAAACATCGGCAACTATCGATCATTTGTTGAATTTAAGTTTATATTTTAAGTTTTAATTTTATTTTTTATTTACATTTTTTATTTATTTTTTATTGTATTTTTCAATTTTATTTTTTCATTTAATTTCTAGTTTTTATAAAAAATATTTAATTCTTTCAATTTATTTAACTCTGCATTTTGCCTTAATCCATCCATTCATCCATTTCTCCATTCATCCATCCATCCATCCATCCACCATAGGCGCGCACCCACGCTACAGCATTCGTTTTTTTTTAGATGCATAAAAATTCCAATTCCTCCTGGGCACCCTGGTTGCAGTGCACTGTAGACATATCAGCAGCATAATTAAATTTTTAAATTTTTAATGATTATTTAATTTCCCTTGGGCCACCTTGCAGCCATAGGTTTTTTAAAAAGTAATCCATTTACCCATGCACCTCTCTCTGACTACCACAGGTGTCTCCTTTAAAACAGGGGGAGATAAAGCAAAGAGATATATCTGCATGTATTGTTGCCTGATTCAAAATTAAATTTTATGGTGTGGTGGTGTGGTTTGGCTTTTGATTAAATTGGTATTTATTACATAAGTAACCAACCACACTAATATTGCATCTGCCTGTACTATTTCAGCCTGCAACAATGCCACATTTCACTAACTACGTATTTTTTTTGCCTGGTTGCTTTTATATCACTTCACCCACAGTACTGCCAAACAGAAGCACTGTGCAGTGATTTCATTCCTCCAATCTCTTCGGCTTGCGCAGCTTAGTGCCACTGCCAATTGAGAGCTTTAAGATGGCTCTGAAGAAAATTGCTCCCAAGAAAGTGGTCAGTGAGAAGAAGCAGCTTTCAACCAGTGGGGTGCCGACCGCAATCTTTTACAGGAGACATGTGCCAGCTGCACTGGCCCCCGGTAGCAACCTGAGAGCAGCACTGCCTCATCAACAGCACCACCCCAACCAAAGACCAAGACCATGTCTGTCAGTGAGGCAGCCACTGCAATCATTGTGACGCCAACAAGCAGTGACACCGAACTTGATTTGTCCCTTTTGCAAAGTAGTACCAAATAATTTCAGGAAACAGAGCAAAGTGGACAGCAGCCATAGCCAGCAATAGTAGATCTTCCTAAAATGTAAGCAAAACAGGAGGAAAAGCATCCTGCCGAGCAAGAACCTCCTCTTTTATAATCAGTGGCTCCCAGATCTCTAGCAAGAAAAAGGAAGGGTGCTACACCATCTCCTCCATACACCACTTCTGATGATGATGATAGATTCATAGAGTGGACCTCAGCAGAGTCTGGAGAGTGCCAGGAGAGGCAAGGGAAAAGAAAAGTTCCAGAAAGCATTAAAATCATGGAAGGGGATGAGGAGGAGGATGATGACGACAAGCCACTCATTGTGGAAGCCAGCACAGACCAGTCCGACATCACAAACCAACCTGCTCCAAGGGATGTGGCACAGGTAACACCACCAGCTCCCATATTTGTAAGGCACCAGCTGAGACCTGCAACAACCCCTATCTCAGTAGAAGTATGCACTGCAGAGAGGCAATCAACACACCCACCTATCTCTAGTTCTTCTTCAGGCATTGGCAGTAGCCCACTAACAAATTATTTCTCCCCAGTTTGAGACTTTTTTATAATTGTGAAGAAAAGATTGCAATATGCTCCATTTGCCATGAGAGTGTTTGTTGAGGTAAGCCTGGTTCACATTAAGTTACTGGAGGCCAGATGACCCATTTGAAAAAACATCATGCAATCTGGTGGGAGAACAGCCTTAAAGCAATTGCCAAATGTGGTTGTGGTGGTGAAGGTGAGGAGAGCGGAGAAATGTCAGCTGCAACTAGCCAAATCACACTGGAAGGTGAGGAAGAAGAGGGTGACATCCTCATGCAAAACAGCCCTGTTACCAGCAGTGAGCCAGATTCACCTGCCTCAGTGACCTTACAATAGCATAGGAAGACTCAGAGTCAGCTGGAGACATCACGGCATATGGTGACTGCACCACACTGCACATCGTGTATACCACAACCTACTTCTCGAAAGTCATCTACGTCAGTGTCCCCAGAGAAGAAATAAATCCAGGCTACTATTACAGGCATATTTAGGCAGGATGGCACCCATGACCGCAACCACCCAATGGCACATTTGTACAATGGGAAGCTGGCAAATATGTTCACACTGGATTTCCTCCTTTTTTCTTATGTGGAAGGAGTAGGATTCTTAGAGTTTGTGGAAACCAGCTGCTGAAATGGGAGGTTCCAAGTCAGACTTATTTTGCCACAGTTGCTGTTCCAGTGCTGCATCACAAAGTGCTGCAAATGGTTGTACAAACTTTGCAGCAACATTTTGTCCACACTATCCACCTAATGACAGACACGTGGACCAGCTGTCAGGCAACTATTACATGTGCATCACTGCACAATGGATCTCTTTTGCTGTGGTAAAGCAAACACTATCTACGGGTATTGTCCCTGAGGACATTTTTAAGAAGGTTCAACTGCATGCAACAGTATCCATGTTGCCATGGAAAAATCACATGCAGCTGCAAACATCTTGGGTGAATTGAATAGCAAGGTTTCTGAATAGCTCTGAATTGGATTTGTTGCCACAGACAATGGCAGTGACATAGTCAAGGCCATGTCAAACTATGGCTAATTCAGGGTCCTGTGTTTGGTGCACTGCATCAACCTGGTTGTTTGAGTTTCTCAAGAAAGAAGACATACCAACATACTGACCAGCTGCAGATGAATCTGCACCCATTTCAGCCATTCTTTTAGCGCTCTGAAGCAGTTGTGGATTATTAAGCATGCTAATGCCTTCAAATCCCACAGAGTGCAGTCTTGTCTCACAGCAGCCAATACCAGCAGCAAGAACAATGACAATAACAGCAACTGAAGAATCCGACACAACCTCTGCATTGGCTTTTTTTCAAGTTGCAAGTCTTAATGCCAGTGCAGAGCTGAAGGCAAAAGAGGTTGAGCAAATGGCAGCACCAATGACACTTCAGAAGATGTTCCAGGAGCATCTGGATGACCCAAAAGAGGTGTAAATGGATCAAAACTCCTGGGTGTAGTGGTATGGGAAGTTGCCATTGGGCCAGACCTCAGCAGGCTGGCAATAAAGTATCTGACTTGCCCTGTAGCCAGTCTGTCTGCTATGCATGTGTTCAGTACATTTGGCACAGTTGTACGGTGACCAGATGTTGAGAAACAAAAAAACTGGATATTTTGCAAAAGCAGAAGGACTACAATTTGACATCAAAAGAGCAGCGAGGAATGACAGCTCTCATCAAAGTAGAAACACAGAAGAGGCAGTAAGAAAATAAATAAAATGTAATGTTTAAAACCAACATCACACTTGTTAATTATTATAAAAGTTGCTACTAGCGCAGCATTAGAACATCCCAAAAAACTGCCTCTCACTGTTTTCTGTCAACCTCCTCTAAAAACTGGGTCATGAACTCTGCTGGGACAGCTGTGAAAAAACGGGACTATCCCAGCAAATCAAGGATGCCTGGTCACCTTAAACAGTTGTTACAGTGAGAAGGACCAGCCTCTCCCCTCAAAACGCAGAGGGCTTGACCATGATCAAATTGAACCAACATTTTATGCCACCTGATTACACCATTTCCAAAACACCTCAGTAGGAGATGGGAGATGATTGGTCAGAATCAAGTGTGTTAGTTGACCAATGTCTGAATTTGAGGATGAACTTTACTTCCCAGGCTCAGAATGCCAGTGCCACCATAGAACTTTCTAAATATTTTTAATTGAACCTCTTTCTTTCTTTGAAAAGCAAGTTGCTAGTAGAACATTATGATTGTGTCGAATTTATGCTGCCTCGCCATTTTTTAGTCACATATATGGCCAGACTGGAGTTGGACCTGTGTGTAGTAAAGAAGCCACCACATTCCCTTTAGAACATTAGAGACAATGCCTGCCTCCATCACATGACATTGCCCATCCTTTTTTGCATCACCTAGCAGAACTGCCCCAGAAGATCAATGATTAAAAGACTGCCAGTCCCAAGCTCCAAATTCCAATGTGTTGCTATCATCAAGGAGGAGATAAAAGTGTGTAAAAGTTTGTATTTACCACAGTGCTTGGATTGGAAGAGGTAACTTCTAACTATTACACAAATAAGTGAGGATATATTGAGTGATTGTGAGTGATGATGTATGTGGTGGCAGACAGTGAGGGAGGCAGTTCAACAAATTAGTAAATTTGATTTCGATGATTTGCAATGTTTGGGGGTTCATGGGTAATCATTTTTTTCCTGAAAGTGATTGGCCTTTCAAACTTAGTGAAATTTACCTGCAGGGTGCAAGCTTTTTTCTAGTTCTTCAGAGACCGGACAAGTCACTTTAGTTACCAAACACAAATCTACATAAAATATTCCAATTCTGCTTCTCTATTTGTTATTCAACAGCAGTGCACTACACAAGTCTAACTTGCTCTGTTTTGGACTCTTAGGCCCATATTTATACTTTTTTAGCGCCGCTTTTGCGCCGCTTTTTGACGCAAAAGTGGCGCAAACTTACAAAATACAATTGTATTTTGTAAGTTTGTGCCGATTTTGCGTCAAAAAATGACACAAATGCGGCTCTAAAAAAGTATAAATATGGGCCTAAGAGAGTTACTCAGAATCAGGAAGAGGAGGACGGAAAGACTCAGGGTAGGATTACCTCAGCAGTTAGGAGGAGAAAGTTATTGACTTCAAAAAGAAACCATGATGATGGTTGAAGACTCTGAGACCTAGTACTCACTCAGCTCTGTGGAGTGGTGAGAGGTGCATTGATTTAGGAAATGCTGCTGAGTGTGTGTTTGCTGCATTGCTGGCTCAAATATGAAACTTCTCTTGATAATCTTGCTCTGCCTCTGAGTCTTTTTGATACACTTCTGGCTCTTTATGAAGCTCACCTTGCTTCCTTTTGTTATGCTCCTTTACTCTATGATACAGTTACTGCTTTTCAGTGCACAAGCCTTTTCCTAGTCCTGTCCTGCACAAACAAAACTTGGTGAAAGCTCAACACTCCAGCGTACCTACAAAACACGTTCAGCCAGGCACCCAAGAGTGATGGACATTCTAAGAAGAATGGAGATGCAGTGCCCACTTTTTTTCAATACAATATAGTTTTCCTTTTAACAATCTTAGGCCTAGATTTAAGAAAAGTGGCGCTTCACATCGTAAAGTGCCACTTTTCTTGTGCCCCCTCCATCCCAATTAAGGCTGCCATGTGTGCGCCATATTTCAGATACAGTGCACCATTGCGGTATTAAGTACAATAGCATCAACATTTTTGATTCTAGGAACAAAGTGCAAAGAGGCCCATTGAGTCAAATGGGTGCATCCTTTTAACACCTGCTTTTTTTATTATTCTGATACTACTACACTTAAACAACCGTGGACATGTTCTAGTACATGCATCATGATGTTGAGTGATCTAGAACAACCACAGTTTCAGCTCAGTGCAGACAATTAGTGGAGTCAAACTAAAAGGCTGCAGATAGATCTGTCAAAAAAAATTCAAGGTTCAATAACTCGAAAGTCAGCAATCTGTGTCCATTCACTTGAAACAATTCAGTGGTTTGGCATATCCCCAGAGGATTACTCAATGTGGCAGCCCAAGTGTACTGTGAATGTACACAGGATTGAGACTTGGCTTCAGAAATATTATCCAGAAATCCGTGTATACCAATAAATGTTGCCTAGTAAGTGCTTCTATAGATCAATTAAAGTTCAACTGTTCATCATTTTTTTATTTATTCTCAAAACTGGGAGATTGAATTTGCAACTCTGATTAGTTTTGAATGCCTTGTGAGCTTGCCTGTGAGGTGGCATGTGGTGAATGAAATTCACAAACATTCATAAATTATGAATTGATGCCTTTGTTTGTTTCCATGCCAACCATATTTACAGTTTTTACAAAATGCACAGGATTCAGATTATACCTTACTGAAAGAGAACTGCAACCTTTCATTTATATATTTTTTTAAAGTATATCATTTCCATACAAATATGATCCTCCAGACTGAATTTGAGCCAACACAAGATTTATAGGGGTGGGAGCTGACCAATCTGGCAATGGCATGGTGTTGAAAATGGTTGTTATTCTATATGACAGTAATAACAAATAAATAAAAAAAGTTTGAGAATCTATTTAACCACTTAGAAACTGAAATAGTGAGTCACATACTGAAGTACACAGCGGGAGTGCAATGAATATGATATACAACCCCCACTCTACCCAATCTAATCAAAGCCCACTATAATTTTTGCAACTGTTTCTAAGTTCTGTATTGAATATTTATTCATTATTATTTAATAGTTCAGTTTGGAAATGTTGTATGTGATAGATTTCATAGCAGACATTATTAATTAATTGGGTTTGTGGTTGTCCATCAAACTACGGGAAAGTTAAGCTAAATGTGTTTAAGCATATGAGATGGCAGACCATGCAGGAAATTAAGCATTTTTTTGTTTTGATTAGCACATGTGGAGGACAGTAACTCCCCATAGAGAAGCATGGGTTTAAAAATATGCAATGCTCTGCAAGTTAAAGAAGACCCCTGCAAGGCAGGAAGTTAGTCTATTTAATGATAGTGATGATTCTCTGGGCCTATATTCTTATTTTTCTTCTTCTGGTGGGCCTTTTTAGGATGCTTGAGAATTAAAGGAGAGTTAAAATCAAGTTTTCAAATCAGTTAACAGTGTAACCTATTTGGTCACGCATTATGGTGGTCATTACAACTCTGGCGGTCAGCGTTAAAGCGGCAGTAAAACCGCCAACAGGCCGGCGGAAAAAATTGGAATCACGACCGTGGCGGAAACCGCCAACATAAACAGCCACTTTAACACTCCGACCGCCAAGGCGGTACAACCAAACACCGCAGCGGTAACCGCCAACAGACAGGCGGAGGACAATGTACCGCCCACAGAATTACAACAGTCCAATCCGCCATCTTTTCCGGGGCCGATTCACCGTGAACAAAAACACGGCGGAAACAGGACTTGGAAGGGAAAACGTTCACCTCTACTCACCCCACGAGGAATCAGGACACCATGGAACCCGAGCTCCAGATACTGCCAGCCTTCATCTTCCTGCTTCTCTACCAGGAACAACAAAGACGGCGGCGAAGACCACGGTGAGTACTGCACCTACGACACAGGAGAGGGGGGAGGGAAAAGAGAGTGACACACACATGCAACACGCAACACCCCCACCCTCACCCACGACAACACACACACTAATACATCATGATACATTACATTTACACCCCCCCAGAAGAATGCAAGGACTAAAGGAAATGAGTCGAATGATTGTAATATATTCAAATACATGAATCAAAAATATATACATATATAAAGATATTCACACTATAAACAAATATATACACCAGAAATACAAGTCCAAGGGATCCCACCATCATAGTCCGTGGACCACTGGGTCCAAAATGCATGGGTGAGGCCCACACTCAATACCCGAACAAGATGGAGAGAACACTGCTGGGGTGTCAGATAGAAATAAAACAGGCACCTCAGGGGGAAGGGACGGGTGGGCACCTCAGCCAGATGAGTGCACAACACCAGATCCACGAGGGGGCTCCATGCCCACTGCTTTATCATGGGGAGTGCAAAGCCACAGTCTCTCAAGTCTCTCCAGTGGGTGGTTTGCCCACTGCTTTATCCAGGGGAGTGCAAAGCCACAGTCTCTCAAGTTTTGCCCACTGCTTTATCCAGGGGAGTGCAAAGTCACAGTCTCTCAAGTCTCTCCAGTGGGTGGGTTGCCCACTGCTATATCCTGGGGAGTGCAAAGCCACAGTCTCTCAAGTCTATCCAGTGGGTGGGTTGCCCACTGCTACATCCTGGGGAGAGCAAAGCCACAGTCTCTCAAGTGGATAACAGTCTCCATTGGTGCCCAGAGTGCTTCATCCTGCCAAGGGCTGAGGTAGTGGATGTCATTCTCCACTGGTTCTGGAGGGGGCTTTGTGGCCAGAGTGCTTCATCCTGAAAAGGACTGAGGTAGTGGATGGATCTCTCCACTGGTTCTGGAGGGGGCCTTGTGCACAGAGTGCTTCATCCTGCTCGTGGCGGCCTCAGTAGCGTCAGAATCTTTGGCGCTCACTGGCCTGCGGTGCTTGTTGCAGCGATGTCCTGTTCAGCGGTGCTGGTGGCGGCGGTGTCCTTGGCAGCGGTGCTGGTGGCAGCGGTGTCCTTGGCAGCAGTGCTTGTGGCGGTGGGGTCCTGTTCAGCGGTGCTGGTGACGGCTGTGTCCTGGTCAGCGGTGCTAGTCGCGGCGGTGTCCTGCTTGTTGCGGTCTTGTCCGCCGTGCAGGTTTTCCCAGACTTGCGGGTTTTACTGTGCCCCTTCCCCACCTTGGATGGTGGCGCAGCTGTCTCCACACTCCCACCTATACCCCTGGGAGCGGCTTTGGTGGCAGATTTTTTTCCTCTCTCACGCCGGGCACTGGACAACTTTTTACGCTTTTGAGGAGGGGGACTGTCCGTGCTCTGGCTCCTTGCCACACTGGCTGCCCTGCTGCCTGGCGCACTCCAGAAGCCGGTTACTACTGGCACCACTGTTCCCGCAGATGTTGTGGCTGAGGCGCTGGGTTGGGACCTGGAGAGGAGGGCCCTAGGAGACAGAAGGTGTGGGGGAAGTGAGGGAAAGAGGTCAAGGTTGGAGAGGAAAAGTTATTTGGGAACACTGGGACGGGTAGATGGAGGGGGTTTGGGAGTGTAGGAAGAGGTAGTGGTTGTAGGAGGTGTACGTTTGCTGACTTTGGGTGAAGGTGCATGGGCTGGAGGCTGTCGTGAGGTGGATGGCTGTTGGTTGGGTGTGTGGCTGCGTTTGTGTACCTTGGGAGGTGGGCTCGCAGACACACTGGGAGAGGAAACAGGGGATGTGTGAATGGTAGTGGGGGTGGTGAGTGCACTTGAGCGGGTGTGGTGGTGGGTGTGCTGGTGATGGCGGTAGTGGCTGACGATGTAGTGCATGCAGGTGTGAGTGGAGACGAGACAGGGAGGGAGGAGGGAGACGAGGAGGAGAGGGACACAGTGGAGGCAGTGGATGTTGGTATGTCTGCATGTCTATGATGTTTGCGTGAGTGCCTGTGGGATGTGTGGTGCTTATGTTTGCCTGAGCTTCCCTTGTGTGTTGATGTGTGTGCATGCTGGTCTGATGTGTGCTTGGGATAGGCTGAGGTACAGGGGTTTGGGTCTGGGTGGAGAAAGTTGGAGGGGGGAGGCTGGAGAAAGGGACAATGGCTGTCATCAGTGCTGAGGCCAGAGTCTGAAAAGCTCGCTGTTGGGCTGCCTGACCAGAATGAATGCCCTCCAGGTATGCATTGGTTTTTTGCAACTGCCTCTCTACACCCTGGCTGGCATTAAAAATGGTAGACTGCCCAACAGTGAGGAACCTGAGGAGAGCAATGGCCTCCTCACTGAGGGCAGCAGGGGTGACAGGGCAGGGCCTGAGGTGCCTGGGGTGAAGGAGATGCCCACCCTCCTGGGTGAGCGGCCACGGGGCAAACGCTGAAGGGCTGCTGGGAGGGCGGTGCTGGTAGGGGGGTGGCGGCTGTACCTGTAGATGCGTGGGGCACAGATGGGCCCACCACCGCAAGGGAGCTCCCATCAGAGGAGGAGTCTGTATCGTTGATTTTAGCTCTTGTCCCCACCGTGGAGCGCCCATCGCCCTCTGTCCCACTGGTGAATTCAGACTCTGTTGTGTTGCCCTCCAGGGCCATGTGGGATGCAGCTCCCTCCTGCTCCGGTGCCACTGCCCCTCCAACTGATGATGCTAATGCACACAAGAATAGGGAGACCACAAAAGGGGGGGGAGACAGAAGAAAGACATGTTGAGTGCATGCAATACTGCTACCGTTGGCGGACACTACAGAAACAAAAGCCCCCTGCACTGCGCCGTGCACTTGGAGTTCCCTAATCAATCACAGGGACATGGGTTACAAGGCAATGCCCGATTGCTGCACACATGGATGTCACAAGAGCCTGACTACAAGAGCCTGGTGTAGTTGGCTCTGTACACAGGTGGGATGGGGTGCCACAGGGCCTGCCTTCAGAAGGGACCTTGCCTACTAAACTCACCCAGACACCTACAATGCGCGCTGAATCAGCTGAATAAGAGTTTACTCACCCCCTTGTGGCTTCTGTGATGCCCTGAAGCGCCCATCAAACTCCGGGTACGCCACCGCCAGGATCCTGAACATCAGGGGGGTCATGGTGTGATGGGCACCCTTCCTACGTTGGGAGGCCATCCTCAGCTGGGCCTCTGCCGTCTTTTTGCTCTAACGGCGAATGTCCTCCCATCTTTTCCGGCAGTGGGTGCTCCATCTTTGGTAGAATCCCAGGGTCCAGACTTCCTTGGCGATGGCAAGCCAAATATCCTTCTTCTGGTGGGCACTGACCTACAGGAATAGTACAGGGGAAAAGGAGAAGATATAACCGTCCATACGTCACAGTCATTGGCCCGCATCCCTACCCTAGCCATGACGCACATGCACTCACCGTTGTTTCATGCACGTCTCATTCCCCCCCCATCTTTCATCCACACCACTCCAAACAGCCATTGCCCATACAGCAGGCTCACACTGTACTCACCTGTTTGTCTGGAGGACCGTAGAGTAGCGTGTACTGGGGGAGGACCCCATCCACTAGTTTCTCCAACTCCTCCGTGCTGAAGGCAGGGGCCCTTTCCCCAGACACACGAGCCATTGTCTCTTCCAGACTGAGGTCACAGCAGCACTTGCAGTGTAGGTCCTCTCCTGTCGAAGATCAGGTATCAAGTGATTGAACAGAGAGAAAATGGCGGTCACGTCCGCAGCGGTGCGTACCGTCACCACCAGAGTACATCATCATTGGCTCCTGGGACCCATAGGTTCCAATGTTAACCAATGCAGGATTGCGCCGCGGTCTTTGACCGCTTACCGCGACGGTGTACAACGCCAGCGCAGTTACCTCATATCCCCTTGTTTCACTTTACAGGCCAGGCAGCCGCCATTTAGGGGCCCACATGGCATTATTTTGAACTGTGTCACACATATCTAAGCCTTGCTTCAACACTAATAGAGCCATATGTCGATTTGCAAACATTTTCAGATTAAGATGTGTTTACGTACCTCAGAGTTGGTTGACTCTCTGCTCGCTGTTCTCCTCCATGGGCAACGTCCGCTGGAGCAGGTGAGGAGATGCGGCATCCTCCAGTGTACAGACCGCTGGTGGACCTGTCGACAATGGAGGAGCGACATGTGATCATCACCTACAGACTTGATCGTACCACAATCCTGGAACTGTGTGCCCAGTTGGAGCCAGACCTGATGTCAGCTATCCACCATCCCACAGGACTCCCCCCTCTAGTGCAGCTGCTGTCAGTATTCCATTTCTTTGCAAGTGGGTCATTTCAAACAACAGTGGCCATATCATCAGGGATGTCCCAACCTATGTTTTCCAAGGTGTTGTCCAGAGTGTTGTCTGCCCTTCGGAAATACATGCGGAGCTACATTGTTTTCCCTGAGGTGGAGGATTTGCCTACAGTGAAAGGTGATTTCTATGCCCTTGGACATATCCCCAACATCATAGGTGCCATTGATGGGACCCATGTGGCTTTAGTACCCCCCAGCAGGAGTGAACAAGTGTACAGAAACAGAAAGAGT
This sequence comes from Pleurodeles waltl, assembly GCF_031143425.1. Classification (NCBI taxonomy): domain Eukaryota; kingdom Metazoa; phylum Chordata; class Amphibia; order Caudata; family Salamandridae; genus Pleurodeles; species Pleurodeles waltl. The sequence goes on along the minus strand of NC_090444.1, from coordinate 1,235,950,926 downwards.
TATCATTCGATGAATGTACAGATGGTGTGTTTGGCAGACCAGTACATCTCCCATGTTAATGCCAAGTTCCCTGGCTCTGTGCATGACGCCTACATCATGCGGAATAGCAGCATCCCTTACGTGATGGGTCAACTCCAGAGGCACCGTGTGTGGCTAATTGGTGACTCTGGTTACCCCAACCTGTCATGGCTACGGACCCCAGTGAGGAATCCCCGGACAAGGGCAGAGGAACGGTACAATGAGGCCCATGGGAGAACTAGGAGGGTGATTGAGCGGACCTTCGGCCTTCTGAAGGCCAGGTTCCGCTGCCTCCATATGACAGGTGGATCCCTATTGTACTCACCAAAGAAGGTGTGCCAGATCATCGTGGCCTGCTGTATGCTTCACAACCTGGCTTTGCGACGCCAGGTGCCTTTTCTGCAGGAGGATGGTCCAGATGGTGGTGTTGTAGCAGCTGTGGAGCCTGTGGAGAGTGAAGAAGAGGAAGCCGAAGAGGACGACATAGACAACAGGAACACAGTAATACAGCAGTATTTCCAATGACCCACAGGTAAGAGTCCAACCCGTCATATTACATATACTTAACCCCTACTACCTCTCTACTGTCTGACCTTTTCCCCCTGTGTATGGTAACTGAGTTGTGACTTTCCTTTCCAATTTCAGAGATGTGGGCCATACTGCGTGACATCTGCTTTGTTTCCTCATGGACTACAGCTGTGTGACAGTGGTATGTTGGCATCACAATGTAAATATGCATTTTGGGACGGTAATGTCTAATACATTAGTACAAAATCACAGCCAGACTCCTGATTGTTTGGTCGTATAACTATTTATTTCAGTGATCTATATTGGTGGGTGGTTGCAAGTCGGTGAGGGGTGATGGTGGAGGATTGTCCATGGCAGAGTCCAGACTATAAGTATCACAGGTGCAATGTCCAAATGCCGGTGGAAAGTGGAGCATGGGCAGTATAAGAATGGACAGGGTGTCAATGTGGGACAGTGGGATGACAATCAGGGAGGTATCCTTTCCTGGCGGGGGTCTTGGCATCTTACTCTGTCTGCTTCCTGGATCTCAGGGCCCACTTGCGGGGTGGTTCTCCTTCTGCAGGGGGTGGGGTGCTGGTGGCCTGTTGGTCCTGTGGCGGGGCCTCCTGTCCACTAGCGCCGGCAGAGGTGGTAGGCAGTTCTTGGTCCATGCTAGTGTCAGGGGCCCTTTGTCCTGCCACAGTGTCCCGCAATGTGGTGACTACCTGATTCAGAGCCCCTACAATGGTGCCCATGGTGGAACTGATGTTTCGTAGTTCCTCCCTGAACCCCAAATACTGTTCCTCCTGCAGAAGCTGGATCTCCTGAAACCTGGCCAGGACCGTCGCCATCGTCTCCTGGGAGTGGTGGTAGGCTCCCATGATGGAGGAGAGGGCCTCGTGGAGAGTGGGTTCCCTGGGCCTGTCCCCCCCCTGACGCACAGCAGCCCTCCCAGTTCCCCTCTTTCCCCGTGCCTCTGTCCCCTGGACCGTGTGCCCACTACCACTGCCCCCAGGTCCCTGTTGTTGTTGGGGTGGGGGGTTAACCTGGGTGCCCTGTAGTGGTGGACACACCGCTGATTGACGTGTCCTGGGGACTGAGGGATGGGCCCGCTGGGTGGGTGCTGTGCTGGTGTTCCCAGAGGGTGGAAGGTCTGCTATGGGCTGTGGCTGTCTGAGGGGAACCGACTGTCCCGAGGTCCCCGATGGGCCGGGCTGGTCATCTAGATCCAGGTCGACAGAGGTGCTGTCCTCACTGTGGGCCTCTTCTGGGGTGGAGTGGACATTTGTGGACCCTCCTGCGCGGTGACGTGGCGTTCGGGTCCTGCAGGGGTATAAAAGTATGGTTATTGCATTTGTGTGTGCCATAGCGTGTAATGGGTGGTTGCCCTTGTACCCCAGTGCTGGCATTCCCGTGTGGGGGCTTTTGTAACGGTGATTTGGTGGGGGATGGGTATATGCAGTGGGCATGCTTTGGTGATGGGTGTCCATGCTTTGTGGTCGCATGCAGGGCTTGGTGTTGGGATGGGTGGGCTGTGATGGTGAGACATTTGCAAGGTGCAGGATGTGATGGGGGTGAGGGTGAGGGTGGGGGTATGAGTTGGCATGCTGGTGGGGTGGGGGGATGAAGTAGTGAAGATGAGACTTACCAGAGTCCATTCCTCCTCCTACTCCTGCGAGGCCCTCAGGATGCAGGATCGCCAAGACTTGCTCCTCCCATGTTGTAAATTCTGGGGGAGGAGGTGGGGGTCCGCCGCCAGTCCGCTGCACCGCAATGTTGTGCCTGGATACCATTGAACGCACCTTCCCCCGTAGGTCGTTCCACCGCTTCCTGATGTCATCCCTATTTCTTGGGTGCTGTCCCACAGCGTTGACCCTATCGACTATTCTGCTCCATAGCTCCATCTTCCTGGCAATGGTGGTGTGCTGCACCTGTGTCCCGAAGAGCTGTGACTCTACCCGTACAATTTCCTCCACCATGACCCTGAGTTCATCCTCGGAGAACCTGGGGTGTCTTTGCGGTGCCATGGGGTGGTGTGGCTGATGTGTGGGGTGGATTGTGTGGTGATGTGTATTGGTGTGTTGTGTGAAGTGCGTTGAAATATTGCTTGGTGAAAATAAAGTGCGCGTCTGGGCGCTCAGTTTTCTTTTTCTCAGTGCGTGGTCCCGATTCTGTAGAAGTGGGGGTTTGTGAGTGATGTGGGTGTGTGTTTTATAATGTATTGGGTGTATGGGAGTGGTGTGTGTATGTGTATCAGGTGTGTGTATTTTGAATTGTCCAATGTGGATGTGTTTTGTATATGTGTGTGTATTTTGAGCGCAGCGGTGTGTACCGCCAATGGAATACCGCGGTTGAAAGACCGCCGCGTGGATTCGTGTGTCGTGATAGTGTGGGCGTATTTCTGTTGGCGTGACGGTGGAGGTTTGGTCATCGGCAGTTTCTCGCTGCCCTTTGGTGTGGCGGACTTTTGTGGATGTCTGTATTTTGGCGGTTTGCCTGTTGTGGGTCAGAATGACCGTGGCGGTTTGCCGCGGCGGTATGTTGGCGGTCTTCTGACAGCGGTAAGCGGCTTTTACCGCCAGGGTTGGAATGACCCCCTCAATGTGCTTGTGAAATACATGATTATAAGTGCATTTTGCAATTATAAATGAAAACAAGAATTGTAAATGAAACTTCATTGTTTGCAGTTACATCATGGTACCATAATCAGAATACACATATATAAATGTGCAACAGTACTACAATTCAGCATGTTAAAATCAAGCACTAGAACACAAATATATAGGACGTTCTTGTCTTCTGCTGTGAATGCTCCTTCAATAATAACGTTTAGATGCTCACTTTACATTAGTAATGTTAAGTCTTGTGATATATGTATTGCTGATTACATTATTATGGCACTTCTGTAACACATGATGGTGCAACAAAAATTATGTTATCACCAATAGGAATGGCATGTGGGAATATGTAAGAGCCTACACAGCATTGATGTTAAAACGATCTTTGCTTTTAAAGGTGTCTGCACAGTTTTTTACCTAGCTAATGCGCTCTTCAGTATTCCATAAACATGATTGACCTCTTTTTATGTCTTTAGAGCATTGAATATACTAAAAGGACTGACAGCTAAATTGCATAATGCAGTCATTTTCTATGTCCACAACAAGTATACAAAGAAAGTGGACTGCCATCCGCTGTTTTTAATATAGCCATGCAAAATGTTGACTTGGCTGAAGGGATTGAGGTGATAATCAGCAGTTCAATTACTATGGTGATATTTACTGTGGTATCCATGAGACCCTTCTTTGCTGCTTCAAAGAACACTTACCGCCTCTTTAAGATCACTAATGAGCCTAGGCAAAAAGACCACATCTCCTTTGGCCAGGAACATTAAAGTGAATATATATCTGTACAACTGCAAATGCTTTAAGATTGTCTGCCTTCTCTTTAAGTGCCCACATCAGTTGTTCTCAGACTACTTTTCACTTAAGATGAACCTTTATTTCACTTGGTGCCTCCATCATTTCTGATACATGTGAATAGATGTTGACGCATGCATGTTCAGTCATCCTGATATTTGAGTGCATCAGTGGAATGACACAACTGTCGGTAGTATCATTCTGTGCATGTGGTTATGCCTGGGTTGCTCTCCTTCTACCTTTTTTCTTTTTTTTTGTACTTTTCTTCCTTCCTTTTTGTATCTGCAAAAAGCACTAGCAAAGTCCATAGGTCAAAAAAGGTGAAATATATTGGCTTTGCCAGTGCTTGCTGAGTTGGTATCATGTTGTTTGCTAAACAAGGTTTCTACAAACCAGCCTGCAGTTACAGTGATGCACAGATAGCAAATTCTGTTGAAATCTTTTTAAATAATGCAGAAATTGTATATTTGAAAATAAGAAACAGCCAATCTCGTTACACCCGTTGGTGTTCAAATGTAAATTTAAATGTACTTTTTTTTTTAACTTTGTCCTAGCATTACATTTCTTGACTAATGGAAAACATTGCTAGTATGATACGTCTTAATACTTTACCACAGAGAGTGTTAAAACCTGTTTGAATGCTTGGTATCCAAGGCACAACTGTCTCCATGCCGTGCATTAGCAGAATGACTCTGCTTTAGGCCTCAATAAGGCTGCAGGCCGATAATTACCATTTTCAAAAATGTTATTGAGAATGCACAATTTTGGCTGTGCCATTATGCGCTGCAGGAGTGACACAAAATTGTAATCAACAATACCTATATTGTGTGTTTTATTATTTCTAATTTAAAGTGGAGCATTCAATGCTTTGTTGGAGGAATAGTCACAGAAGAAGATTAATAATTCATATATACTAGTGTTCGAATGGTGATTTTAACATGCTGGATTGCAATACGTGTTCACATTTATATTTGTGTATTTTGAATAAGAAATTATGTTGAACTTATATAATTCATAAGTTGTTGCCATATTAATTTAAGATGCATGTATACTTATGTATTTTGAATGTACATTGAAGTATCCTACTAAGTAGCTTGACTGAAGGCCTAAAATGATGATTGTATCTCAAACCTTCAAAGTGGAGTTTTTTCGCACATTCACCCATATTAGTCTACAGTTAGTGAAAGGCATATTGGCCCTCATTCTGACCTTGGCGGGCGGCGGAGGCCGCCCGCCAAAGTCCCGCCGTCAGGTTACCGTTCCGCGGTCGAAAGACCGCGGCGGTAATTCTGACTTTCCCGCTGGGCTGGCGGGCGGTCTCGTTCAGACCGCCAGCCAGCCCAGCGGGAAAGAGGCTTCCACGATGAAGCCGGCTCGGAATCGAGCCGGCGGAGTGGAAGCTGTGCGACGGGTGCAGTTGCACCCGTCGCGTATTTCACTGTCTGCGCAGCAGACAGTGAAATACATGTAGGGGCCCTCTTACGGGGGCCCCTGCAATGCCCATGCCAGTGGCATGGGCACTGCAGGGGCCCCCAGGGGCCCCGCGACCCCCCCTACCGCCATCCGGATCTCGGCGGTCCGACCGCCGGGATCTGGATGGCGGTAGGGGGGGTCAGAATCCCCGCGGCGGTGCAGCAAGCTGCGCCGCCGCGGAGGATTCAATGGGGCCGCGGTACACTGGCGGGACCCCGCCAGTGGTGCCGGTCCGACCGCGGCTTTACCGCCGCGGTCGGAATCCCCATTGAAGCACCGCCGGCTTGTCGGCGGTGCTCCCGCGGTCAAGGCCATTGTGTATTTGAGGTAGGAGAATACAGGAGGATAGTTTGGTAAGAACAAAAGGAGCACTAATTAACTGAGAAGGAAGACTCCTATTTGTGTGCCATGCGCCTTGAGGCTCTCAAGATTGTCCTGATGTTCGACTCATGGGATGAGAACTTGGAGGGAGTTGCCGATCCCTATTGTGTGTGGAAAATGGAAAAATACTAGTGTTGATGATGTGGTTTCTCAAAGGTTCTGCAAGTTCTAAATTGGTATTCATTTAGCTAGATGATAGCAGACCACTTTTACCCCTTGGCAAGAGCAGATTTCTCTGAGACTAAGGGCAACATGTACGAAGATCCAGTTTTGTGACTCGCAATTTGCGAGTTGCAAAACCGGATGTACAACAGTGTCAAAGACACTGTCTGCGATTTGCAAAACCAGATGTACAATAGTGTCAATGACACTGTCTGCGATTCGCAATGGGGTCACAAATGGCCTACCTCATGAATGTTCATGAGGTAGGTCGCAATTTGCCACCCCATTGGGAATGGCAGCACTCAGAGGGATAGTGGTCTGCTGGTGTCAGCAGTCCACCATGTCTGTGACTGTTTTTAAATAAAGCAGTTTTTTGGGGGGAATGCAGCCCGTTTCCCTTAAAGGAAAACGGAATGCAATTTGAAAAGAAAATGAAAAGTTTTATTTTCATTTTTCAGAGCAGGCAGTGGTCCTTGGGACCACTGCCTACTCTGAAAAAATGTTTTTGCATGCATTCACAAAGGGAAAGGGATCCCCTGTGGACCCCTTCCCTTTTGCGAATGGGTTAGCACCAATTTGAAATTGGTGCTAACTGCAATTGTTTTGTGACTGCATTTGCAGTCACAAAACAATCATACATACCATTTGGATTTGGTATTAGGAAGGGATGCCCTTGACATGCCCCTTCTTAATACTGAATCACAAAACCCAAACTGCGAATCGGCAACAAGTTACTGAATCGCAGTTTGGGCTTTGTACATCCCAAAAAGCATTTTTCAAGTCGCAAACGGCCCGATTCTGGGAATCGGCCCCTTTGTGACTAGAAAAATGCTTCGTACATCTGGCCCTAAGAGAGGTATAGACCTCTCTAGTCCTAAACTGGTTAAGTGGCTTCATGCTCGTACAACACTCTACCAGAACTTCTACTGAGGTTTCTGTTATGGTGATACATATTATTTTATTATTTCTATATTCCCTGTGGGATAATTGGGATTCCCCTATAGTTTAGCTAGAATATTTTAATTAAATTGGTTTTCAAATGATTAGGCAAGAGTAACGTGACTTGTATACTGATTACCAAATCTTATCTTCTGTATTGCTGAAAATGAGATTCTGGTATGCCTTCTGCTTGTACGATTTAATCTGATACAACACCTTACTTCAATTTAGGGGATTCTGTACTTACATAAGTTTTGCCTTAAATTTGTAATAACTCAAATCTCTGACTCCAAGATTTAGGCGGTCATTCCAACCGCCGCCCGCCATGCGGGTACCGCCGAATGACCGCACCGCGGTCAAAAGACCGCAGCGGCCATATTGGCTTTCCCGCTGGGCCGGCGGGCGACCGCCAAAAGGCCGCCCGCCGGCCCAGCGGGAAAGGCCCAGCAATGATGAAGCCGGCTCCGAATGGAGCCGGCGGAGTTGCTGGTGTGCGACGGGTGCAGTGGCACCCGTCGCGATTTTCAGTGTCTGCTTCGCAGACACTGAAAATCATTATGGGGCCCTGTGAGGGGGCCGCTGCACTGCCCATGCCAGCGGCATGGGCAGTGCAGGGTCCCCCAGGGGCCCCACGACACCCGTTCCCGCCATCCTGTTCCTGGCGGTATTTACCGCCAGGACCAGGATGGCGGGAAGGGGGTCGAAATCCCCATGGCAGTGCTGCAAGCAGCGCCGCCATGGCGGATTCCTTGGGCCAGGGGTAAACCGGCGGGAAACCGCTGGTTGCCCTTTTCTGACCGCGACTTTACCGCCACGGTCAGAATGGCCCAGGATGCACCGCCAGCCTGTTGGCGGTGCTTCCGCGGTCCCCGGCCCTGGCGGTCTGACCCCCTTAATGTGTGACCACATAAGTTACACTGTAAAGTGATCTGAAATGTAGATTTTAACTCCCTTTACTCCTTAGAACTCCTAAAAAGGTCTGTCGAAAAAAGAGAAATGAGAAAAAGGGTTTGAGCATCATCATTATTAAACAACCTCAGTGCAGGGGCGCTCTGTACCCTGACGGTCTCTGTTGGAAGATGACCCTCTCTGAAGGATCACCCCAAACTTTTTGCCTTCTTCCTTCTTTTTCTGACCTCCTATTATTGGCTTTAGGACTCGGGGCACTTTACTTCTGCTAACCAGTCCTTAAACGCATGTGCTCTCTCCCTAAACCATGGTAACATTGGTTCATACCTAATTGGCTGATATAACTCAATTGTAACTCCCTAGTAAAGTGCACTACATGTAGTCAGGGATTGTAAATTAATGCTACTAGTGAGCCTGTATCACTGATTCTGCCACCCACATATGTAGCCCCTTAACCATGTCCCAGGTCTGCCATTGCCAGGCCTGTGTGTGCAGTTTCACTGCCACTTCGACTTGGCAATTAAAAGTACTTGCCAAGCCTTAAAATCCCCTTTTCTTACACACGTCACCCCTAAGGTAGGCCCTAGGTAACCCATGGATAGGGTGCTTTGTAAGTAAAAGGCATGACATGTACTTATACGTTTTACATGTCCTGGTAGTGAAAAACTCACAAAGTCATTTTTCACTACTGTGAAGCCTGACCCTATCATAGGCCAGCATTAGATATTCCCTTCTGTGCTTTTAAGTGGCAACTTCTGATCTGAGGGGAATAGATTTGGCATATCTGATATAGTTGAGATGGTAGTAAGAAATTCTACTTGCTGGCGAAGCTGGATTTTAAATTACTAGTTCAGGAACGCCACTTTGAGAAAGTAATAACACAAAATAAAATGATGGACAGAGTATTGAAACTTTTCAAACCCTCACCACCAGTCACAGATCTGGGTTTAATCCATTGTTATTTTGCTTGACATGTCACCCAGTTCATACCCAGCTATATGAAAATCAGTCTTGACCCTGCTCCCTATGGGAGCAGTACAGCCCGAACTGCCCAGTCAGGTCCTTCCTGGACAGGATTCAAGCATCCTAGGACCGGTTTCAGGGTATCACCCTTCATCAGCCAGGCTAGGTTGAATCCAGTGGTGCAGCATGCCAGGGACCCACGTCTGGGCATACCCTAGCCACTTAGGGCACAAAAGGCAATAACACATAATAAAATGATAGATGAAGTGTTGAAACTTTTTAAACACTCACCCCCAGTCACAGATCTGGGTTTAATCCCTTGTTATTTTGCTTGACACGTCACCCCAGTTTGTACCCAGCTATCTGCAAATCAGTTTTGACTCTGCTCCCTATGGGAGCAATCTAGCCCGAACTGCGAAGCCAGGTCCTCGCTGGACCTCATTCAAGTATCCTAAGACTAGTTTTAGGTTATCAATCTTCATCAGCCAGGCTAGCTTGAATCCAGTTTGGCAGCATGCAAGGGACCCACGTCTGGGCATACCCTAGCCACTTAGGGTTGCCAAGGCAATAACACAAAATAAAATGATGGACAGAGTGTTAAAACTTTTCAAACACTCACCACCAGTCACAGATCTTGAATCCAGTGGCATAGTGAGCCCAGTGGCATGGTTGGTGTCAAGACTATTTTTTGTATAGCTGGGTCCGAAATGGGGTGATGTGGCAAGCAAAATAACAATGGATTAAACCCGGACCTGTGACTGGGGTGAGGCCCATAGTGGCATTTGATGCACCCTAGGTACTGTGTGTTAAAAGATGGCAACCACTGATTCTCAAGGATTGAGACTCCTTTAAACTGTTAAAATAGATATCTTGAATGGTGCATCTAGTATTTCTATTGTTTTGGTCTTATTTTAGTCAGATTAATAGTATCTATTTTCCTAAACTGGTGTGGTGAACTTTTTGTGGTGTTTTCACTATGTTACTGAATGAGTTATTGCACGTTACTCATTGCCTTCTAAGTTAAACCTGCCTGCTCTCTGTCCAGCTGCCAGAGGGTGAGCACAGGATAATTTGGTTTGTGTTGTGACTGACCCTGACTAAGATTGTGGTCTCTACTTAGACAGGGTGCATACCTCTGCCAACTAGATACCCAATTTCCAAAAGTCTTGATGAAGTGAGCGCCTAGATTCGAAAAATGCTGCTGTCAATTTTGCCCTTTAAAAGCATGCATGGCACATATGTTCACTGTACTTGTATTGCCTTGTTTTAACTATTGTGCCCACAAAAACTGGTAAATGTGCTTATACCTGGGCCGGATCCATGTGGAGTTAGGGCTGGGTAGGGCCTGAAGGCTGAAGTTTAATTGGGAAAGAGATAACACAAAGTAAACAACTACTTAGCTGTCACAGCCATTTGACCATGGTTCATTTTATTAAGTTTCCACTGGCTGTTTTCTTTATTACCTGCCATACAACACAGAGATGCCTGAAGCACCTCATCCCACATATAAGGGCTTAAATTCATGACATTAGCGTTTTGCCACGCTGATGTGGACACTGGTATTAAAATGAGTTTTTACACCACCTAATGAGTTGTGTTTGGTGGAGCTGTGAATGTAGTCCCTTTTATGATTGTAAAATTCTCAGATTTTTCAGCTGTGAAATTTCACATGGTTTTGATTTGCATAAAACTGGTACGAGCTGAATATGTCTCATGAGAGTAGAAACTGTCTTGAGAAAATTTGCCTAGAGCAGTCCTACACAAAAGTGTATTTTTAATTTGCTTTGAGAATTTGTTGAAAGTTTATTCGTGCCTTGCTTAATTCTGTTACCCCTGCCCTTGTAAACTTTTACTAGATGTGTTTGGTGGTCTGGCGGTAAGACCAGTGTAGTGACGGCCGTAAAAAGACTGCCTTGTTGGCAGTCATCCGATTGCTGTATTAAGTGTTATACAGCTCAGCCCACTAAAAAACAGCCAAATTCAGGACACTGGAGGATAGAGAAAAGGCGGTCTGACCACCAGCACTGCCAGCCCGCAAAAAAGACACTGATCAAACTACGATCCAAAAATCACTAGAACAGTTTTTCCATGGCAGAAAACCATTGGGGGTGCGAACTATGGCGGTCTGTAATCACATCAGTTATAACACAACACCACATTGGATAGTTTGAATACCCCACAGCTGACACACATCCACACACCCAACATACCTACACACTGCACTATAAAGCACACCCCTACACAACCCACAATCCTTTGCAACCAGTATGTAACTCACAGACAGAGAGTAGAAAAAGATAAAAAGAACTAGCAAAACAAATAATAGGCACCCCTACACATTTCACTCAGCACTCATCCCACACTTGCACAACCTACACAACACACACTTTTGTATCCCACACAATACACAACAACTTTCTCTTATTCACATCACAACACCCACACCTCATCACAAAACAATTCCCAGCACATTTCTCACTACCTCACCATCTCTTCCACTACTACCATGTCCCCACAAAAACATCCACATTTCAATGATGATGAGTTGAGGGTCATGGTGGACGAAATTGTAGGAGCAGAGCCATACCTTTTTGGAGTACAGGTCTAGCAAATATCAATAGCCAGGAAAAAAGTTGTGGCAAAGGATAGTTGACAGGGTGAATTCTGTAGGCAGTCACCCGCACACAATGGAGGACTTTATGAAGAGATAGAACGACCTCAGGGGAAAGGTAGGTTCCATGTCTTGCCAGACACCAGTGGCAGTCCGCAACACTGGCAGTGGACCCCCATCTCCTCCCCCTACTTTCAAATCATGGGAGGAGAAGGTCTTGGACATCCTGCATCCTGAGGGTCTGACAGGAATATCTGTGGAAATAGAATCTGGTAAGTTACAACACTATTCATGTCACCAAAATATTATGTCTTGCTTGCTCACTGATCACCTTTCCCCACCTCAATGCCTAAACTGCCCACCATCCTGGTGTACAAATGACTACATACCCCTCTCTGTCCTCTCTGACATGACACATGTCAACTAAATTTACCTTGGGCCACAGTGTTTGTGTATGGCATGTGGAGTTCATGAGGACAACACCACAACTCCCAGCAGACACTGTTCCACCTGTAAGAAAACCAAAACGTGTACTGCATTTTAAAATGTCTTGCATATGAAACTAACAATCAATGCAACCCCTCATGAATACACCACTGTCTTACAGTCCATTGCAATGGCAGCAATTCTGTGGCCACTCCAAGTACTGTTATAAGCTAAACACAGCTACTGCTGTGTCCCCTACAAAACTGGACTGTGAGAAACCCTTCCTAACAATGTCATATATTCAAATGGATGGGACAATTAAATGGGAAACTGGATGCATTTGCAGTACTTCCATACAGAGACCCATGTCAAATGGTAACTCCCATACTGTGTGCCAGCTATGTCACCATTGTTCATTGCCCAGCTGTCACTTGAATCAATGATTATATACACCTTATTATGAGAGAAATGTACATTGTCATGCCTTAAATTAGACAAGATATTAGGGATCAGCAGTCATCTAAACACCAACAAACTCCAAGAGTCTGGGGCAAGGTGTATGCAATTGCAGATCTTTGGGTCCCACATTGCTCTAACCCAAATTTAGAAGCAGCTGTCATTGTCATATCAGGGGATCATGTAAAGGCAGTGTGTGCATGTCAAATAGCATGTCTAGTTAAACATCACTTGTTGCATCACTTACAACAACTCTGTGTTCCACTTCTCCTACAGGTAACTTTGCCATTTTGAACATGGAGAGGACACCAGATACTGACACAGCCCCTCTGGATGAAGGCCCCAGTGAGGAAAACACCCCTGTATTTTTTAACACTGAGGGTGAATCTGGCCCATCAGGGATACCTGGTCAGTCAACAACTATGACCCTCACCAAGCCCACATTGACTCCTCCCAGCCCTGTTGCATCCACATCACAGGCAAACATTCACCTGCAAACCTGTGTTCCAAGGATAGGGTCTTCCATTGTGTGCCCCCAGTACAGGTAACTAAGTCTCCGGTCGTCCCCCTGACAATGATGGTCGTGCCACCAGTGGGAGTGGGCACACTGTGCCAGGGGCATAGGTACGTGTGGGTAGGGTGTGTGGGAGGGATGCTGTGGGCCAGATGATGGGGGTCTCCTGACTAGGACATTATCTCCCAAGTCTTGGGAGCGTACCAACATTCCCAAGGAATGTTGGACTAGGTACTGATCATGATGGGGGAGATCCAACAACTGCAGAGGGACAACCAACAGGAAGCCATGCAGCAGTGGCAGGCCCACAGTGCCATCCTGGCTTCCATTGCTGGGGTGATGAGGGACATGAATACCACCCTGAGTAGGTTTTGTACCCAATATCAAGCCTCTTCCACTAGCAATGAAACATCAGGTCCTTCTACAACTGTGGCTGCTAGTGGAATAGAGGCCCTGCCAGGGGAAGGGAATACTTCAGACACCCCACCCTCTGTAGCAGAAAAAAAAACCTGCAAATATGGATGTCCACCCAAACATCCAGGAGGAGCAGATGCCAAGGCCAAACCCACTGCCAGGAAGTGAACTTCTACTGATAAGATCCCCTTGTGTGCACAGATACACCCTGTTGACTGTTCTGAAACCTATCTCTATTTTCCATGGTACACGGACACTGGGCTTGTGTTTTCAAATTGTGTATTAGCTACCCTGATAAATTCATCCACCATGACTGAACCCTTCACTGTTATGTTTCTGTTATTTTAGTTTCATATAACTCATTTTGCTGTGCACTCACCAAAAAATACCAATTAACCACTGATCATGTGTTAGTGTGATTTATCATGTATAAAAGGCTTGTATCAAAATGCTACTCTCTAATGTAAAACATGTGTCCTGGTCATTACATGTGTACTGTATAACCAGGATTCAAACTGCATTGACAATGTATTATATACATGACACAACTCACTTACATTGTGCATTCCCACATCTTAATTTGGAGAATTCCAATTACCACATAGTGAAGTACTGCTGCTGACGTCAGTGTTGCAGCACAGGTGTTGAACACTACCAACCCATATACTTCCACAGTTAGGGACATGTCAGTCTTTCAGTATCCCAGGAGGCAAACAGATTGGTACAATGTATCATCGGGTAAAGCCTTATCACATACCCATCCCACAGTTCCCAAATGACCATACCCATGAAACAGACAGAGGTCAGTACTAATGTCCCCAGTGATGGAACCTCCTACTTATCATGGTCAGGAATCTGTAGGCTTGCCACTCACCTATGTTACTCTTCAGAAATATGCACATTGGTCTGCAAAATGGAAACACAGTGACAGCTATGCACAAGCTAGCTCACATACAAGACAAACCATTATGATGTTAGAGGGTCTGGATATCACATTATGCCATAGGTCAGTGACAAATGAACACACACATGACACTATTGGCCCCACCTCAAATACCAAATAGGTTTTTAGAATGGAAAAGGACACTACCATCCCACTGTCCTGACAGTCTGGATATGGGACTCACACACCACAAGTCTCATGCCAGAGAGTTCCTGGTTTAATCCATGTTCACTTCACATGTCAGTCTGCAAACCCCATCTGCCAGTGGCACTGTCAGATATTGCAAAATAAGGATGAGCCAAACAATCAATCTGCGATCAGGAACTGACAAACATAAGATATATGTCTCATTGATACGTGTACATTACACTGCCAAATGATATGCACATATGTTACTTTGATTGTGCACTGTGAAAACACAAGACTACTTACATAAGAGTCCTGTACACAGCATCGACAGGTGAAGGAGACTGGGCACAGCTGAGTGAGGAAGGTGCTGGCCACGGGGCCTCAAATCATGATACCACCAACACTGAAGAACCCACTGAGGGACCCAGTGGCCTGAAGGGTGAAGGGAGTTCCATGGGGAAGACCAGATCCACTTCATCATCTTCTGAATCCTCCACCAGTGGACACTACCTGGTGGTGGCGGACCTATCTAGGACTACCCCAGCACCATCTCTGTCCGCCACCCCACCTTTCTACCGCCAACCTCCCTATGGCTCCCCACCTAGTTGGCCATGCCTGCTCACCCAGGATGGTGGGCTTCTCCTTTGCCACAGGCACCTCTGCCCCAGCACCTGTTAACCTTGCTGCTCTCAGTGAGGAGGCCATTGACCGCCTGAGGTCCATCTCTGTGGGTCAGTTGACCATTGTGAATGCCATCCAGGGACTGGAAACTCAGATACAACAGAGTAATGTCTTCCTGGAGGGGGGCATTCATGGTGCACTGGCTGGCCTACAGAGAACCTTTCAGTCTCTGGCCTCTACACTATGGCAGCCAGTCACCCTTTGTCTACTGTCCCACCTCCACTTTCCTCTTCCCAATCCCAGACTCCTCTTCCCCAACCCAGCCATAGCACACAAATTTACAGCCATGCATCCACCTCAACATCCAAGGGTAGATTAGACAAACCAAAGCACCAGAGGACATACTACCAGCATACACACAAGCAACATTTAGATGCACAGCAACAGTCACAACCTGCCCTGACACCCCCCAAAACCCCCAACATCACAGACAGCACACTTGACACACCTGCAGACACCACACCCACATTTACAGTTCCAGCCACTACACCTATCCAATCCACAGACAGCACCACAGGATACCCTCAGACATCCACACCTGCAGACACCACAACCAGTGACACTCCCACATGCAGCAAATCCACCATACCTGCAGTCACCATCCCAAAAGACAGCCAAGCAACCCACAACACCATCTCCCAGGACCTCCACTCCCCTTCAGCCCAAAACACATAAACACCCTCACTTACCCACCCAACACATACCCACCACACACAAAAATGCACCAAATACATCCACACAAACAACTCCTACAACCACTCCCTCTCCTTCTACACACAAACCCTTTTGCTATGATGATCCCTGTGTGCCTAAAAAAGATTTCCTTTCTACGTTTGCCCTTTTCCCTACTTATTTCCTCCATGAAACTCCTAAATGTGCTGTTACCCTCCCCACACCCCTCCATTCCACTTCCAATGCCTCTCCTACCCCCCCTGCAAGTATCCAAGTACCCATGGCCCTCCCCGCCAAGAAGACCATCCCTCCCATGAAGACCCAGCCCTCCCCAAGCCTAAACCTAAACCCCCCTCCCAAGACAAATCCTAAAGCCTCCCCTCCCAAGCCTAAGTTCAAAACCCCCAAATGCCAACCCCCAAGATCATCCCTGAGATGCCTACCTGCCCCCTTGATGCCCCTACCTGTGGAGGTTCCTTGGCAGTCAGGAGTCAAGTTTGGGGCAACAATATGTGCCTTTGGTATACAAACCACACTGTATGGACTTGCCTACGGCCTTTGACTGTAAAATTATTTATATAAATACATGTAAATACATATTCAAACTAACCAGCCAACCAGAATACCTCAACAGACAACTCTCCTTCTACACCCTGACCCGGCATCTCCACTCCGCAGACCTCGCCCTCCCAACCTTCCCACGCATCCCAACCGGCGGTAGATCATTCTCGCACCTCGCCGCCAAAACGTGGAACACTCTTCCCACCTACCTGCGACAGACCAAAGACCTACTTGCCTTCAGGAAACTTCTCAAGACCTGGCTGTTCGAGCTGTAGCAGCACCTCCCCCCTCACCATCTCCCCCTTCCCCTCCTCAGAGCCTTGAGACCCTCCCTGGTGAGTATGGGGCTTTACAAATACCTGATTGATTGATTGATTGAACCGATTGTTGGTTTACTGGTTGCATCTTTGTCCTGCATTTCTTTTCCTAGGTTAGAGTTGTTCCTGGCTGACATTGGTTGTGTATGAGTATTTGTGCATGCTGCTTGTGCTTCCTATATTGTTTGGGCAGTATGTGAGAGTGTGTGCAGTGCTTTTGTCCCCCAGGGAGCGGGTGTCTGTTGTGTGATGCACAGGTATATGTAGGAAACCTGTTGTGATGGTATTGAGTAGTGTTTGTGTTGACACGTGTTTGTTGTTGTGGTGTGTGTCTTTGTGTGCTTTGACTGTGTGTGTCTGCATGTTTTGTGCATCTGATGATAGGTACGATGTGCTGTGTGTGATGTGTGTTGATTGGTAAATTGTCTGATTGTGTGATGTGTGTGCTCGTTCTGTGTTGGTTGTAGGTTGTGTTGTTTGAGTGATGTGTCTATTGTGAGTGCTTGCCAATGCGTAGATGATGGTGCCATTGTGATGTTGTTGTGACGTCTTGTGGTGTTGTGTGTTATTGTGTGAGACTGGGCCTGTGCTTTGTGTCCGTGTGTAAGTGTGTCTTTTTGACATGTGTGTGCTGGCTGTAGTGTGTGTACAGTTTGAGTGTAGTGTCAGTGTACAGTTAAATGTGAGTGTTGCCTTTGTACCCCATTCCCGATGGTATGTTGTGTAAGTGTACAAAAATTAACAAGATGCAACAGTAACAGGTAAGTGTGTGTACTTACTGTTGCTGTCTGTGGCGGCGGCAAAGATTCTGAAGTCTTACGGCAAACAGGCAGCAGGATGATGTTTAGTTCTGGTTCCATGGCAGCTCCTGACATCCAGGGCACACTTCAGCAGCGCCATCGCCGACCTGGCCAGCACCTACGCACTCGCCTCCACGGACTACATCCTCCGCGGGGACCTAAACTTTCACCTCGAAAACAACAATGACACCAACTCAACCACCCTGACCAAAAACCTCACCAACCTCGGCTTCACACAGCTCGTCAACACACCCACCCACACAGCCGGTCACACCCTTGACCCCATCTTCTCCACAAGCAACCACGTCACCTTTAACCATACCACCGAACTCTACTGGACTGACCACCATTGCATCCACTTCAGCTTCAAGAAACAGACAGAACAACACCTCACCGAACCACTGCCACGCCGCCGATGGGGCAAAGTCATCGAATTTCAACTAACCAACGCCCTAGCCTAGAAACCGCCTGTCAACCCCACTGACCCTGACATCGCGGCACACAACCTCAAGCTATGGATCAACGATTGCGCCAACCGCCTTGCTCCACTCAGAAAACCCTCCAACCACCACATCAAGAAAAAAGCCACCTGGTTCACCGACGACCTCCAAGCCTCCAAACACCACTGCTGAAAACTCAAGCAAATATGGCTACTCGAACGCACTCCAGACAACCACACAGCACTCAAGGATGCCGCACGCAAACACCACCAACTCATCAGGCTAGCAAAAAGATCCTCCTTCAAAACCCGCCTAGAAAACAACACCCATGACTGCAAAGAACTTTTCAACATCGTAAAAGAACTCTCCAGCCCAAGCGCCACTGTCAACGACATCACCCCCTCCCAAGAACTATGCGACGCTCTAGCAACCGCCTTCCACCAGAAAATCACTGACATCTATGACAGCTTCAACTCCCTTCATACCTCGGACACTCCTATTCCGCCCTCCACGAACTCGACCCGCTCCAGCCGACTGGCCTCCTGGACCATCATCAGCGACGACGAAACACGCAAGACAATGAACTCCATCCACTCCGGATCACCGTCAGACCCCTGCCCTCACCACATTTTTAACAAAGCAGACACAGCCATCGCACCACACCTACGGAAAGTCATCAACATCTCCTTCGAAGCTGCAAGATTCCCGGAAAGCTGGAAACACACCGAAATCAACGCTCTTCTCAAGAAACCAAAGGCGGATCCCAAGGACCTAAAAGACTTCCGGACCATCTCGCTGCTCCCTTTCCCGGCAAAAGTCATCGAGAAAATCATCAACACTCAGCTCACTCGGTACCTCGAAGACAACAACATCCTCAACCCCTCCCAGTCCGGCTTCAGACGCAACCACAGCACCAAAACCGGCCTCCTCGCCGCCACAGACGACATCAGAAGCCACCTCGACAATGGAGAAACATCAGCACTCATCCTCCTTGACCTATCAGCTGCCTTTGACACCGTCTGTCACCACATCCTAAAATCCCACCTCCATGCAGCAGGAATCCAGGACCAGGCCCTCAAATGGACTGCATCCTTCCTCGCCAGCAGAACCCAAAGAGTCCCCCTCCCCCCGTACCAATCCAAAGCCTTCAACATCATCTGCGGCATACCACAGGGCTCATCCCTCAGCCTGACGCTGTTCAACATCTACATGGCCCCCCTCGCACAAGTGGCCCGTCAGCACAATCTCAACATCATCTCCTGCGCCGACGACACCCAACTCATCCTCTCCCTCACCAAGGACCCGCACACCGCCAAAACCAACCTCCACGAGGGACTAAAAGCCATCGCCGACTGGATGAGAGACAGCCGGCTAAAACTGAACTCGGACAAAACAGAGGTCCTCATCCTTGGGTGCACCCCTTCCACCTGGGACAACTCATGGTGGCCGTCCACACTGGGTCCCCCACCGACACCCACCGACAGCGTATGAAACCTCGGCTTCACCCTCGACTCCTCACTCTCCATGTCAAAGCAGGTCAGCACCATCTCCTCCTCCTGCCACAACACTACAGAAACAAGAAAAACAGTAACCCAGGCCCTCGTCAGCAACAGACTCGACTACGGCAACGCCCTCTACACCGGTATCCCATCCAAACTCCTCCAACGCCTCCAATGCATCCAAAACGCCTCCGCCCGACTCATCCTCAACATCCCTCGCCACTGCCACATCACCCCCCAGCTAAGAGACCTTCACTGGCTCCCCGTCGACAAGAGGATCACCTTCAAGCTCCTCACCCACGCACACAAGGCACTCCACAACAGCGGACCATCATACCTGAACAACAGACTCAGCTTCTACACCCCCACCCGGCATCTCCGATCCGCTAACCTCGCCCTCGCCTCCATCCCCCGCATCCAACGCAAATCTTCTGGTGGCAAATCATTCTCGTACCTCACCACCAAGACCTGGAACACCCTCCCGCCGGATCTACGACAGACCTAGGACCTTCTTTCTTTCAGAAAACTCCTCAAGACTTGGCTTTTCGAGCAGTAGCAGCACCCCCGCGCCTTGAAACCCTCACGGGTATATAGCGCGCTTTACAAATTGATTGATTGATTGGCTTCCTGAAGGTGACTCTCTCCTTTTATAGAGTTCATTTCTACCAGGGTTTCCGTTGGTACTGCAACCATGGCAAAAATCTTAGCAGTGTGCATCCTCGTAATATGTCCAGCAGAAACATGGCTTCTGCCAGCCTGCAGGTGCCTTCAGTTGTCCATGGGAGTCTGACTGCAGTGGTGGTGCTGGCGGTGATTTGGCTGTATTCCGTAGGAAATACCACCAAAGTCAAAATTTGGTGGTCTTCTCAGCCAGCCTGTAGACGATCTAACCGCCACCGCCAACATGGCAGTCAAGGGACCGCCAAACTGGTAAGAAGGCCCTTTATTTTCATTATCATTGTTTGGACAGTAAGTATCTTTAAACTAAAATCACACACACATTTTTTTCATTTATACAAGCCACATTAAATAGCACCAGTCTAAAAGAAATTGTTCATTTTCTGCATGGGTGGAAGCCAATGGAACTCAAATGGTGCTCACATCATGGCCCCAGATCACATCCTGCAACCAGATCATGAGCTATAGGGAGAAGACTAGTATGCAATGTTGGAAATAAAGAGCATAGTTGAAATACATCTACTTCTGTTCCCGAAGCAATCTAGATAATTTCCTCTAAACAGCGAGAAAAGGGAATGAAAGAGCATTGTGATTCTATATATGTTGTACTAAAGGGTCAGAAGTTTAAACATGTGGGATTCACAGGAACATAAGGTAAACTTCCTGTGTTCGCACATACAGTACTCCTGATAATGATATGTTTCATGTCAGTTGCAGGGGGCGCTGTAAGTGCTGCAAAAACCCCACCTACCCTCACCAAGATAACTTTTCAGACTTTCAGAAGGGAGAATGAGGAATGAAGAGATCTTTAAGTTTAGATTTAATTGTGTTTCATTTTACTACAAGTTCAAAGATAAAGGTCAAGGGTCATGCAATGTCTTCTGACAAACTGCAACTTATTTAACATGAAGACAAGTATTTCCCTTTCCTTTCCTTGAGTGCTAATTGAAGAAATGTTTTAGGAACCTTGCTGGGGTACAGAATGTGTGAACAAAAGTCTATATCAAACGTTTTCTAACACAGAACTAAACTTTAATACGTGTAAATTAAATATTTGCTATTATTTCAAAATATATCAGCAGCAGGAAAATTAGGCACATAGAGGGTCATTACGACCCTGGTGGTCCTAAGACCGCCAGGGCCGAGGTGGTGGTCGGACTGGCGCCAATGTGGCGGTCTGACCACCACATTACAACCATGGCAGAAGCAACACAGTAGACCGCCAGCGCTGCGATTTTATGAGTTTTTATCAGTCTGCTGGTCTGAATCTGTCAGGGCAGCGCTGCAAGCAGTGCTGCCCTGGGAATCACAAGTCCCTTCTCCACCAGTGATTACATGGCAGTAGCAGTGCCATATAAAGCCTGCTGGAGACAGGGCATTTGTCAAGGGACAGTGCAGGGGCCCCCTTGGCCAGCCCCGTCGCGACGTTCACTATCTGCTTTGCAGACAGTAAACATCACGATGGGTGCTGGTGCACCCTATGCACTACAGGATTGCCCCTGGCTCTAACATGAGCCGGAGACAATGCTGTAGACCATTTTTCTACCCGCTGACCTAGCGGGAAACTCTTAATTGTGTCCACAGGAAGGTGGACGCACTGGCTGCAACCTGCCTCTCGGGACTTCTGCGGATGGGCTTTTTCGTCCACAAAGTCATAATGAAACTCTTTTGAGTTTCACTAGCAATTCCTAGTGAGTCCAAATTGACCTACATCATGCATATTAATGAGGTAGGTTGCAATCTGTGACCCATTAAGAATTGAAGCCATCACAGGGATTGTGGCCTGCTGGGGTCAGTAGACCACCATGTCTGGGATTGCTTTCTAATCAAGCAACATTCTGTTTTTTAAATGCAGCCTGCTTTGCTTTTCTTATAGGAAAACGGAAAGTGGTTAAAAAGAAAAAATTGAAAGTTTAATTTTTATTTCCTAAGAGTAGGCAGTGATCTATGGACTACTGCCTGCTCCTAAAAATGTTTATATAAACATTCTCAAAGGGGGAAGGGTCGCAAGGGGATCCCTTCCCTTTGGTGAATGGGTTGCAACTGACTTTGAGTGAGTGGAAATGTGTGAATGTTTTGCTACCGTAATTTGGTCACAAAACAGTCATAGATCCCATTCTGATTCAGTATTTAAATACTGAATTGGTAGGTATTTGCTATCCCAAACTGAGATTCAGTTACATGTTACTGAATTGCAACGTGGGAGTAATACATAGGAAGATGCATTTTTCCTGTCGCAAACACCCTAATTCTGTGAATGGGGCCCTTTGTGACTGGAAAAATGCTTGATACATCTGGCCCAAAGATTTTAAAAAGCTGGAAACAACCCACAATACTTTACTTTGTGCAATGCATAAACAATAAATATTCTCAGAAATTCTAATTCTGTTTGTTTGTGTGTGATAAATAGGTTTAGCAATAAAGCTGCATGACTAATGTTAATTTAGAGGTAATTTCAATAGAAAATGTGCTGTAAGTATAATGCAGCACCCTAGCACACCATGCTTTTTTAAACTATTCAGGACAATTTACTCCAAAATGCACCACAAGACACACACTGTTTGCAGACATGGCTCACTTACTACTCTTGGTGTAACACCAGGACTTTTCACACCCCTTTTGACTTCACTGACAGAACCCTCACTCTGAAAACTGTTCAAGGGGCGCTTACAAGTTGTGTCTAAAGGAAATGCTACCGACCCATTCACAAAGTTGAATCTACGTGCAAATTTATGATGAGTAATTTTTTTCTTACACTTTTGAATAACTTTGCTAGCTTGGACTCCTCACAACATAAGAGAGTATATTTATTCATAAGTGAAGATTTACATGTCTCCAACCCTTGTTCAGGAGGTACACCCACATTTATGAATGCAAAGTTACTGCTGCCAAAAAGAAGCATTAGTAAGTCCAGCACTACACATGGCTAATGATGCTGCGACCCCCCTCACAAAAAAACAAAAGAGGAAGTAACTTAAAAAATATCTCTTGGGAAATAATGATAAATTAAAGGTATTTATTTCAACTTTTTGAATTTATATAAAAATAATTTAATGCTAACAATAAATATAATACGGCATAAACATTATTTTATGACATTTTATTTTAATAAATATTGAATATAAAATATATGTAGCTTTAATTTATATGTATTTTTTATTATAACTTCAATATTTTAATAATTTGAATTTAGGTGGCATTTTTTAAAAACAAATCTTTAAAAAAATGCAAATTTAATTTATTGTCTTTTAACTAATTTAATATTTAATTCATAATTAAGTTCATAGTGCTGTACCCTTTTTCTTATTTGTTCTACATTTCAGCTGAAAATGTAAGATTAATTAACATTAGTATTTAACATAAAAATAGTTTTACTATTTTTCAAGTTAAATACATTTTTCAAATTTCCCATATAATTTATCAGAACGAGATCTCCATCTTGGTAGTGGGAATCTCCTGATAATAAAGATTGAGATAGATTTTAAAAAGTGTGTTAAACATTAAATGAAAGTATTAAAAATACTTATATGTTATGTATGAATTAAATGTATATATTTATTCTCAACTCAGAACTAAGTATTTAAAATGTGGCATAAAATTGACTTTTTTATGAGGGACACTTTGCCTGCCTCAAAATGTAATTTTAATTGGTCTCTCATTAGTTATGGAGTGCTGGGACATTTACTTCAATTTCCGAGCGCTTCTGACATACGACTTCTCACATTGTTGTTTATTTCATTTCATTTATTTCACTTCATGTAAGCACGTGGTCCAGTTACCACCACGTTGAAGCGTTTATTCAACATGATTTATTGATGATGATTTTTTCATGGGAGACACCTTGCCCACTTTACTTTAACCTATTTTTTGTTTTTCTTGTCAGGTCACTATTTCATTACTGCATTTGTTACTATTATGACTGGCCGGACACCATTTTTGGTATGTCTTCTCGTAGTTTATTTACCTGTTTAACTTTCCACCCGGACGCCCCTTCTTTTGGGATTTCACTTGCCACTGGATACACACTAACATCCTGTAGACATCCTCTTGTATAATATCTTTAATATTCTTTATTCATATCATTTTATCGGTTGGTCATTTTGACACATCCCTTTAAATAATTTTTTCAGCATGATATGGAACACGTCCATCTTGATATTTGCACGGGTTCATCACTTCTATTAACGTGTTGGTACACAACATTTCCTTATTTACTTTCGTAACTTGAATTTTCACCCTTACTTTTGTAATTATATCTTTTTGCAATTGATGGCATAGTATACATATGTGTTTATGGTTGTATTACAGCCCTGAAGAAGCCCTTTAACCTGGCGAAACGCGTTGGCTGTTCACTCTTAGTATTATCCAATTTGTCCACGGAATTGCATGAACACAAGGCTGTTTTATTCTTTGTCCTAATACGTCTCATCTACGGAACTGTGTGAAATTAACACTTCGGATTTGCAAAGAACTATTAAAGAAGTACTGTTCATCTGCACTGCCAGAGCATTAGACTCCTCCATTACTTTATACAACTTATTTGTTTGTTTACATTGCGGTGCACCGCCTTTTTGAGTGTTTTCCAGTGGGGCTGTCTCAGCCCTGTTTATCTCCTTTTAGCAGCAGGAGCTTCGGTGAAGTTGCACAGTTATGGAGACTTAATAGCAGTATTGTTGTTTACTTGTTTTTATCTATCACTGGGTACTTACAGGGACGGTGCGTTGTCTATGAGCTTGCTGCAATCTTTTTTGCTTGCTTTTTGTTATAGGGCTCTTACGCACTCCCTACCTTTAATATCATGTCACGTTTTAAAGATAAACAAGAAGAACTAGCCAGGGAACTATTTAGTATTTCATCCAATACTAATCCATCTGATGTACCAACACTCAAGACACACAGGGGTCATTACGAACCTGGCAGATGGCGGAGAACCAGCGGTAAGACCGCAAACAGGCTGGCGGCCTTACCTTGGGGAATTATGACCATGGCGGTTACTGCCATGGTCATCCGCCGGTTCTCCGTTCCACCCGCCGGGCTGGAGACCTGGGTCTCCAGCCCGGCAGCCGCAACTATACCGCCGGCAGTATTTTGACCCTGCTTACCGCTGTGGATTTCCAGCGGCTTGAACCGCCATGAAATCCATGGCGGTAAGCACTATCAGTGCCAGGGAATTCCTTCCCTGGCACTGATAGGGGTCTCCCCCTACCCTCACCGACTCCCTCCCCTACACCCCTCCCCACCCCGACCCCCAACATCACATAACTCACACACACCACGCATGCAGGCACCACCAACACACACATGCACACACCCCGACATACATGCCTACAACCACACACACAGTCAGACACGCACACCCACATTCAAACATACACGCACACATCCATACAGACATACCCACAGACATACACGCACTCATTCCCATACACACAACACCCCCACAAGCATACACACACTCACACACCCCCTCTACATACACACATGCACACCCCTACACACGCACACAACACACAACACCCCCCCACACCCCCTCCCCTAACGGACGATCGACTTACCTGTTCCGTTGATTTTCCGGGAGGGGACGGGAGCCATGGGGGCAGCTCCGCCGACACCACACCGCCAACAGAACACCGCCACGGCGAATCACAGGACGTGATTCGCTGGGCGGTGTTCTGTTGGCGTGGCGGTGGCGGTGGAGGTGGAGCAACCTCTACTTCCCCGCCTCCCGCCAGTATGGCTGTTGGCGGCTCTCCGTCCGTAAAGGGACGGAGAGCTGCCAACGGTCATAATAGGCCGAGTGGCAAACCGCCTGCACAGGCGGTCTTCCGCACGGCAGTCCCTCAGCGGTCTTGAAAAAAGACCGCTGAGGTCGTAATGACCCCCACAGTTTGAAAGTTAAATTTCAAAAGTTGGAAAGGCTTAAAAAACAAGAATTAGCTAGATGGTGGGACGGGATCACCTTACAAAAATATCTGGATAGCAATAAGATACCCAGGGGCCTCAGGATTTTGATTTTTCCTACATATGAGGATTTAGACGAATAATCGCTTAAAAATTGTGAGGCTAATTTGCAGAATGCATCTTTCAATATGATGGCATACTAATTAGGCATACTGACAAGAAGGTCACCAAGCTCCAGGGTGACATTGAGGTACTAGAAAGAGAGATCGATGAAGTCACCCAAAAAGTCTTGGTGAAGAAAAACTATGAAATTTTGGATAAAATAGTAGATGATTACCAAATGTACTTAAGAGATAAAAAACAACGGAAAGTTAAACGCGATGATTTGGATTACAAACTGGGCAGAATATATACTTTTGCGCGTAAATATGATAACGTGAAACTTCCAGTGTCTTCAACCACTAAGGGAGGAGACACTGGTGATATAGACATGTCCAGTGGGAGCTCTATTTCTTCAATTCATAGCTGCACCTCTAAAGATAGTGGCTCTTCCAAACAGATTTCTCCTGATACATCTAATATTTTTTTAGTCGAAATGGAGCGGTTACGCCATGGCACAAAAACCATTTGCAAGGAAATAAGACCAGAAGGGGTGGGAAATGATGGAAACAAAGATATAGGAAAACCAGGGGTCAGAACCAGGTCCAAAAAGGATTAACACCTATTTCATCCATTACGGACAAGACTGAGGGTGACCTGACCATTATACATTTTTCTGATCGAATACTGAACACTATTAAATGCAATTTATTGAGTAAAGGGTTAGGCTTTTGTCCAACCCAGACTAATGACCCTGTTGAGGTCTTTGTAGATTTATTTAAATTCACACGTCTTCTTAAACTCAGAAATTACTTCTCATCTGTTCTAGATGGAGATAAAAGTAGACCTCGGCTCGAGTCTCGGGACGAGGAAACCTCTACGACAGACACCCATTCCTCCATTCAATTGGTCTCAGACCTTCACGATTTACAGCTACTCATGTCCCTAGAAGATTATTGTAGGGAAATAGAAGATATTCGATAGACTTGGGGATTTCGGAGAAAATTTAAAGAACTACCAGGTTCAAACCCCGGTCTAAATTCACACCAGCTAACACTCATAGCAATATTGAGCTTTTTGCCAAAAGAGTTTCTCTGGATTTGCATCATACTCTCAATACTCGTATATACAATTGGCAACAACTCGATAACTTGTCTGCTATTGAAAGGGAGGCTCTTCGGAGCCTCAAAACGATCAATCGATCGTTATTCGTGAGGCCGATAAGGGAGGTAATGTGGTGGTCATGAACCGCAGGGACTATATGGAGGAAATTAATAGACAATTATCAGATACTGCTTGCTACAAACACCTCACACATAATCCTATTGGTGGTCTGATGGAATATATTAATAACAAATTGCGGGGATGGTATGAACAAGGTTTACTGTCTGATGATGAATTTAAATATCTAACTGTCAAAAACCCTAAATTTCCTTGTATATACACACTTCTTAAGGTACATAAAGGCAGCAACTTCCCCCCCGGAAGACCCATCATTTCAGGGATAGACTCACCTACAGAAAAAATATTTGAATATGTGGATTTCTACTTACAGAAATTTGTCAGCAATTTACCTTCTTTCATACAGGATAGCAAAGATATCCTCAATAAATTTGATGATTTCACCTTGTCTGAGGATCTTATTTTTGTAACTATGGACGTGAATAGTTTATACACATGCATACGTAAACCTTTTGGGATACAAGCAGTCACCATGTTTCTTAATTCTAGAACTGCTGATTGCTTTGCACACAATCAGATGCTTCTCCAGATGATTGACATTATTCTGTCTAGAAACTATTTTCTGCATAATAACGAGTGGTACCAACAGACACAGGGGACGGCGATGGGTTCAAAATTTGACCCATCATATGCCTGTTTGTTTATCGTCTGGTACGATAAAATACACACATGGGGCAAACTTGCCTCACCCTGGACGGATTTTGTTGTCTTTTGGGGGCGATATATTGACAACATCATTATCATATGGAACGGGACTATTGATCAACTTATTAGGTATCATGCCTTCCTTAACAACAACCCTTACAATGTGCAACTTAGCTTACATTACAGTAAAGACACCAGATTTGATTTGGACATCAGATTTTTCATAGAACACAACAGCATCCAAGGTGTACTATTTAGGAAATCCACAGCATGCAACAGTCTTCTTCACGCTACCAGTGCCCACCCTGCTTCGGTTATTCAAAATATCGCATATGGGCAAATGGTACGTGTTAGATGTAATTGTAGTATTAACAATGATTTCTGCACACATATTCAACACACCAGACAGCGATTCACTAATAGGGGCTATAATGCCAAGATTCTAACACAGGCCGTTCACGGCATTATGAAGACCCCTAGAAAGGATACCCTGACTATTAAAGCACATGGGAATAACAAGAACCAGAAGGACTTCTTGTCTTTTGTGACTCGTTACACGGCCCATAGCCAGGGTATCTTTACAATTCTAAAACGTCATTGGCCCTTATTGACTGATGTCCCGGGCCTCAAAGGACTCATATCAAACAAACCTAAGATTACCTATTGCAGAGTGTTAACTCTTAGAGACCATTTATGTCCCAGCTATATTTCTGCACCTATTCCCACCACATGGCTTTCTACAAAACCTAAGGGATTCTATACTTGTCATGATTGTATTATTTGCATCTTTGGTTGTGACAAAATCAAAGATTTTTGCTATCACAACACAAAGAGATTCACTATTCATCATTTTATTAACTGTAATACCAAATTTGTTGTTTACAATTTGGGATGTGCATGTAATAAAATCTATGTGGGCAACTCGAAACGCCTTTTAAAATTTAGAATACAGGAACATTTGCGAGCTATAAGAAAACATGATTTTGATTATCCGCTCGCAACACAGATAACATCGGTCCATCCCAATGATTCAATTATCTGGTTTCATGGTATTGCATATGTTCCTATTCATCCTAGAGGGGGAAATAGAGAAATAACATTGCGCCAAAAGGAGGCGGCCTGGATCTGCCGCCTTCAAGCGGTGGAACTGGGCCTCAATACTGATCATGAGTTCCATTATTTTCTTTAATGTGATAATTTGGCTTGAAATGCTAGTTGTTCTTCACCATGTTTATTAATATTTTATTGGGGGTGGTTATTACTTTGTTATTTGCTTGTAACACGCCTACACTATGTTTACTTTAGTCTGGCTTGTTTGGCATCATGTTTCACCGGCCTTGCTTTTCTTAAAAAATTATTACTTGCAATATTGTGGAAATACCTTTGCTCCCATTTCACGTGATTATAATTATATATTTGTATATGTGTTTTTTATCTCCTTCTTTTTTCTTTCTTCAAACCACCAGATGGATTCATGCTCTGATCAACATTATGGGGGTTATTACAACTTTGGAGGAGGTGTTAATCTGTCCCAAAAGTGATGGTAAAGTGACGGATATACCACCAGCCGTATTACGAGTCCATTATATCCTATGGAACTCGTAATACGGCTGGTGGTATATCTGTCACATTTGGGACGGATTAACACCTCCTCCAAAGTTGTAATAACCCCCTATATGTTTTCCACTATAACATTTACTCTGTCTTTATGATATTGCCACCTGTAACGTTGTACATGCCGCTTTGCTTATGGTATCTGTGATTACGTCTTCTTTTTCCTTACGATCAGATTGCTTTGTGTCCTGATTAATATCACATGTTAATAGGTCAATTCTGTCATTACATGTACTTTTCCGATTGTTTACTTTTTCCTCTTATTATAGTGTTTACCTACACGTTAACAAAACTCTTTTTGATCACATCACCTTTTTGGACTTACCTGCCCCCCCACCCTTTCCTTGCATATTCACCTCTTTAATTTTTCACGGTAACTATTTATATTATGTTTGGTGTTTTCACATTCCATGGTTGTATCTAGTCAGTCTTGCTTATTTTGCTCCTTTTCTGATGTAGTTTTAACATTTCTTTTGGGTTACATTTATCAATTAATATCTTTTCTTGTTGGTATTTGGAATATTGTAATGTAGTTTTAATACTACCCTTTTATATCTTTTTTCATTTTATTTCTGGCAGCTGGTGTCTTTTTCCACAACCAGTCCCAATATGGCATTTTTTTTACTCCTTTTTCTTTAGTATGCTTCACTTTATCCACAACCAGTCCCAAGATGGCGGTTGTTTTAGTCCTTCTTTTATTTTTAGTATGCCTCACCTCTCTGTTTACTTCCGGGTTCCAGGCGTCATTTTTTAGGACACCCGGAACGGAGGTTTTTTCTCCTGTGTACTTCGTAAGCGGCCGGCTTCATACTCGGGTCGGCCGTGTGTGATTCTTCACGGTCGTTCTGACTGCGCTACACAGTCTTTCTGTGAACGGGACCTGCTGAACCACGGTATTAACGGTAAGGCATCTCCTGCTCCGCTTGTGTTTTTTGTTAACTATGAGGCTCCGTATTTTTATCTTGGCACATCTATCTGATATACTTCATGGACTTTTTTATGAGGGATACTTTGCCTGCCTCAACATGTAATTTTCATTGGTCTCTCATTAGTTATTGAGTGCTGGGACATTTACTTCAATTTCGGAGCGCTTCTGACATACGACTTCTTACATTGTTGTTTATTTCATATCATTTATTTCACTTCATGTAAGCACGTGGTCCAGTTACCACCACGTTGAAGCGTTTATCCAACATGATTTATTGATGATGATTTTTTCATGGGAGACACCTTGCCCACTTTACTTTAACCTATCTTTTGGTTTTCATGTCAGGTCACTATTTCATTACTGCATTTGTTACTATTATGACTGGCTGGACACCATTTTTGGTATGTCTTCTCGTAGTTTATATACCTGTTTAACTTTCCACCCGGACGCCCCTTCTTTTGGGATTTCACTTGCTACTGGATACACACTAACATCCTCTAGACATCCTCTTGTATAAATATCTTTAATATTCTATATTCATATCATTTTATCGGTTGGTCATTTTGACACATCCCCTTAAATAATTTTTTCAACATGATATGGAACACGTCCATCTTGATATTTGCACGGGTTCATCACTTCTATTAACGTGTTGGTACACAGCATTTCCTTATTTACTTTCGTAACTTGAATTTTCACCCTTACTTTTGTAATTATATCTTTTTGCAGTTGATGGCATAGTATACATATGTGTTTATGGTTGTATTATAGCCCTGGAGAAGCCCTTTAACCGGGCGAGTTCACTCTTAGTATTATCCAATTTGTCCACGGAATTGCATGAACACAAGGCTGTTTTATTCTTTGTCCTAATACGTCTCATCTACTGAACTGTGTGAAATTAACACTTCAGACTTGCAAAGAACTATTAAAGAAGTACTGTCCATCTGCACTGCCAGAGCATTGGAGTCCTCCTTTACTTTATACAATGTATTTGTTTGTTTACATTGCGGTGCACCGCCTTTTTGAGTGTTTTCCAGTGGGGCTTTCTCAGCCCTGTTTAGCTCCTTTTTGCAGCAGGAGCTTCGGTGAAGTTGCACGCTTATGGAGACTTAATAGCAGTATTGTTGTTTACTTGTTTTTATCTATCACTGGGTACTTACAGGGACGGTGCGTTGCCTATGAGCTTGCTGCAATCTTTTTTGCTTGCTGCGTTTGTTCCTCTCCGGAAGTCGGGCTGCGTCGTTCTGGCTCGACTGTGCGTCGATCCAGTGGGCCGTGCGATGAAGTTCCGGTCGCTACGCTGGCACTGCATCAATCTCATATATGTACACAAAAAGAGAGCAATGGGAGTGTTGCTAGCCCACACCGCCTCCCTATAGAAATTATATCACCACTAATGGTGTGGGGTAGTAGGAATTGAAAGTCAGACTAGGTCAGTCTTTTTTCAGTGATGTTAGTAAGGTCACTGTAGATCCTCAGGTCGGGACGTCATAGCTGGAAAAATGTCCAGGCTAAGGGGTGCTGTGTTGCCTACAGGGGGGTGGGGGATTTCCCTTACGGACTAGGTGGTCTCACACACATAATAGTGTCTTGCTTCATCATATGACCACCTAGCCCCACCCAAGTAAGATGATACTACTTGGGCGGACTCAACCTCGTGGTTAAAAGAACCTGAGGGAGTGCTGAAATTAGACTGGCTGGATAATTACATTGATCCAGAAGGGGTGAATACTAAAAATACCAAGCATGTCACCAGTAGCTTCTGCTAATTTTAATGAAGGTGCATGCTGGTAAGCCTAAAACTAAAGGGGAAAGGCTCGTAGGAGAGTAATGTCTCTTGGAGTCTAAAAGAAAAAGTGGATGACCAACATGTTTCTGCCCTCACTCAGTGCTGGTAGGTCAGGGGCATTCGTCAGGGTCGGAGCACACGCAGTAAGTGGGGTGCTCAAAAAGTGAAAAACCTATATGGCCTACCTGAACGGGGGGCACCTACATGCCGGAGAGCGGCCTGGCTCCGGCATGTAGGTAACCCCCCTTGGTATTCCCTTTGGAGTGAGTGTGACTACAAGGGAAACCCCCCCCCCCGGCACTAGCCAGACCAGAGGCAGATTGCCCCTTACCCTGGGGCCTACCCCATCGTGAACTACCCGTTCAGGTAGGCCATATAGGTTTTTCACTTTTTGAGCACCCCACTTACTGCGTGTGCTCCGACCCTGACGAATGCCCCTGACCTACCAGCACTGAGTGAGGGCAGAAACATGTTGGTCATCCACTTTTTCTTTTAGACTCCAAGAGACATTACTCTCCTACGAGCCTTTCCCCTTTAGTTTTAGGCTTACCAGCATGCACCTTCATTAAAATTAGCAGAAGCTACTGGTGACATGTTTGGTATTTTTAGTATTCACCCCTTCTGGATCAATGTAATTATCCAGCCAGTCTAATTTCAGCACTCCCTCAGGTTCTTTTAACCACGAGGTTGAGTCCGCCCAAGTAGTATCATCTTACTTGGGTGGGGCTAGGTGGTCCTATGATGAAGCAAGACACTATTATGTGTGTGAGACCACCTAGTCCGTAAGGGAAATCCCCCTACCCCCTGTAGGCAACACAGCACCCCTTAGCCTGGACATTTTTCCAGCTATGACGTCCCGACCTGAGGATCTACAGTGACCTTACTAACATCACTGAAAAAAGACTGACCTAGTCTGACTTTCAATTCCTACTACCCCACACCATTAGTGGTGATACTGCATCAATCTTCTCATTGCGAAGTCGGGATGCCTTGTTCTGGTTCGGCGTGCAGTGAATTTTTCACTGAGATGCAGGCTGTACGTTGTTTCTGGCAGGCTGTGCGTTGATTTTCACCACACAAGAATTTCTTCTTGCAGAGATGAAGTCTTTTTGGACCTGAGACTTCACGGAACAGGAGGCAAGCTCTATCCAAGCCCTTGGAGAGCACTTCTCGGCACAGCCAGCGAGCAACAAGGCAGCAGGGCAACAGCAAGGCTGCAGTCCTTCACAGAAAGCAGTCAGATGAGTCCTTTGGGAAGCCAGGCAGTTCTTCTTGGCAGTCTGCAGGTTCTTGTTCAGGTTCTCTTCTCCAGGTAGTGTCTGTGACAAGAGTGTCTTGTCAAGAAGTGTCTGAGTTGGTAGGGCCAAAGACCATGCTTAATTACCCAAATGTGCCTTTGAAGTGGGGGAGACTTCAAAGAGTGGCTTAGAAGTGTACAAGGTCCCCTTTCAGTTCCATCCTGTCTGTCAGGGTCCCTGTAGGGGGTGTAGCAGTCCTTTGTGTGAGGGCAGGCTACTGTCCTTTGACATGTAAGTATCAGGCCCTCCACCCTCCCAGTCCAGGAAGACCCATTCAATATGCAGATGTATGCAAGTGTGACTAAGCATCCTGTGTTTCGGGTTGTCTGAGTGAATGCACATGGGAGCTGTCACCTAACCTAGCCAGAGGTGGATTGGAAGACACAGACGGATTTAAGTGTAGAGAAATGCTCACTTTCTAAAAGTAGAATTTCTAAAATAGTAATATAAAATCCAACTTCACCATTAAGCAGGATTTTGTATCACCATTCTGGCCATGCTAAATATGACCTGGCTACTTTTCAGATCAGGATCTGCCACTCAAACAGTATATGAGGGTAGCCCTAATGCTATCCTATGAAAGGAGCAGGCCTCATAGCAGTGTACAACTAATTTAGGAGTTTAACACTACCAGGACATATAGAACACACATTTTCATGTCCTGCCTTTTACCTATATAGCGCCCTGCCCTATAGGCTACCTAGGGCCTACCTTAGGGGTGACTTATATGTAGAAAAAGGGGAGTACTTTTAAATGCGAAGTCGAAGTGGCAGTGAAACTGCACACACAGGCACTGCTGAGGCAGGCCTGAGACATCGGCTACTTATGTGGGTGGCACATCCAGGGCTGCAGTCCACTAGTAGCATTTAATTTACAGGTCCTGGGCACATGTAGTGCACCTGACTAGGGATTTACAAGTAAATTAAATATGCCAACTGGGTATGAGCCAATGTCACTATGTTCCAGAGCATATGCACTTTAGCACTGATTAGCAGTGGTAAAGTGCACAGAGTCCTAAAGCCAGCAAAAATGAGGTCAGAAAAAGCAAAGGAGGAAGGCAAAAAATGTTGGGGGTCACCCTGCAGAAATGCTATTTCCAACAGTGACTAGCTTCCGTCATTGTTGAGGCCAGAGCCTGAAAGGATCTCTGTAGGCTAGTCAGTGCACAATGAATGCCCTCCAGTAACGCATTACTCTGTTGGACCTGAGTTGACAGTCCCTGGGTGGCACTCATGATGGTCCAGTGACCCACAGAGATTGACCTCAGGAGGTCAATAGCCTCCTCACTGAGGGCAGCAGGGCTGACGGGGCAGGGGCAGAGGTGCCTGCGATAAAGGAGAAACCCTTGGTGAGGGGGTACGGCCATCTGGGGGGAGCTACAGGAAGGGTGGTGGAAAAAAGGGAGTGTCCACTGAAGGAGGATTCCAAAGATGATGTGCTGGACCCTGTCTCTCCCGTGGCACTCCCCTCACCCTCTGGGCCACTGGGTACCTCTCTGTCAGTGGTATCAGCACTCCAGGTCCCGTGGCAGGCAGCATCCCCACTCACTTGTGCCCCGTCTCCTTTGCCTGCCGATGTGGATGCACACAAACAAAGAGAGAGGGAGGGAGAGATAGAGAGGCAGAGAGAGGATCATCACATTGTTCACATAGACATATTACAACATGCACAACTGCAGCTATACATTCCTGAAAAGCTAGTCCCATATTGAAACCCACAGATCCTACGTCATGGTAAAACATGATACCTCAATCTACCCCATTTTTCATCTCTTTCACCGACATCAAAATCCATGTAAGGGAGCACTACTGGAGCATCCCATCAAATCGCCTGTAACTCAGCGTCAGCATGCTCATCATGCCCTGGCTAAAGCTGATATATCATCCTCATCCATTTCATCACTTTCTATAATCATATCACTCTACAGGAATCCAGTTGACTGAGAACACCATATCATGCCTAATCTGATTCTACACCTGCCAGTTCATGAGCATAAGTCATGTTCCATGCAAGTAAAGACAACTCTCTTCACAAACGACTCAGCATCTGCCATTTCAATCACATGCCTAGCTGATCCCTCTGTACATACATGACACAATGGCAACAATCTCTGATGAAGACACAACATGTGGCAGTCTCATACAGTGACCATCACAATTTTACATTCCATGTCTGGAGAAAAGCTATGTCAATACATGTACCAAATCTTAGAGGATTAGCTGCAGTCACTGTTTGCAGACGGTCCCTTTTACACCATAAATGCATGTACTGCTACTGTGGCCTACCTAGCACACATGACACATCCACTGACATTCACAGAGGGCATAGTTACAGTAACTAAACTAAGGACAGCCTACTAATTAAAAGAGGGTACATTACATTCTACCTGACATGCAGATTCAAAGCCATGACACGACAACATCAGTATACCTACATCACTCACAGTATTCCTC
The DNA here is from genome assembly GCF_031143425.1 of Pleurodeles waltl. Classification (NCBI taxonomy): domain Eukaryota; kingdom Metazoa; phylum Chordata; class Amphibia; order Caudata; family Salamandridae; genus Pleurodeles; species Pleurodeles waltl. Next base: position 1,235,915,048 of record NC_090444.1, on the reverse strand, counting down.
ATATATGATTTCCATTGGCTAAGTACAGACAACTCACATATCCCATTGAAAATATGTGTACACATGATGTACACAAGCACCCACATGACTGCCATTGCACTGACAACATATCCCACAACAACACCTGTATGATAAATAGTAGTACAGCGAACCCATGACATCTTGAGATATGAGGTGAGCCAATACAAATTCCTGTCCAAACTGCCCACATCAGCTAGGCTAAGGATAGCAATGATTGTCACACAATACAAGATCTGTCCCCAAGTAACCATTGAGACATGATGAAGGCAGCCAATACCATATGTTGCACTTTTATTGGTAGGGCATTAATACATCTAGCATGGACATTGCATATTTTCAAAGGGTAGGGCAGCCTAGCTACTTACCTCCTACACAACGAAGGCATTGGGATAAAAGTGATTTGTCTACATGTCAATGGCACACAAATGCATGGTAAGGGCAAATAGACAGAACCAGATGCTCATAGTTGGGTGTCCTTCCATTACAACCTTCACATACCCCATAGTATGAATATGAACGGACAATGGGGACACCTCCACAAACCGATTTTGATAGCCCAATACGTGCCATACCTATTGACTGAATGAAATGACAGCCTCACATGAAGTCAATACCTGTACCAGAACACAGGATAACTACGCCCTGTACACAATATGTAAACCCCTATGTAGCACATAGAACTGATATTTACAAATGGGAGATGTCTGACACCTTAGAGTTGCATTAATATATAATCTGATTAATGGACCTGGATAGTGTCACACATGTGGCACTGTCAAATGTGCATCTCCACATGCAGTCATAGTTATGCCTTGACACAGGTGATCGAAACGTCCACATGCACAACCCTAAGGATGGATCTCCATCTTTAATACAGGCAACTTGAGTACTATGTAATCCCAGTAGACAGCATACCTGTAGCACCTAATACAGTGTCACAGCTGCTAAAGTTTGACACCAAACTACCAGAGAAAAGTACATGGAGTCAGTCAGTACTTACACCCTTGCGGCTACTGTGCTGCCCTCCAATGCCCATTCCCCTCAGGGTAGGCCACTGCTAAAATGCGGGCCATAAGGGGGGTTAGGGTCCTCTGGGCACCCCTCCCTCATTGGGAGGACATCCCCAGCTGGGCCTCTGCAGTCTTCCAGGCCCAGGGTCTCAGATCCTTCCACTGCTTTCCACAGTTGGTGCTCTGCCAGCTGTGGACCCCCAGGGTTCACACACGATTGGTGATGGCACGCCAAATCCCCTTCTTCTGATCAGCTTTGACCTGCATGGATGACACAGACAAAAAGCGAAAGTCATGTACGCATGCACCATTCCCATAGGAGTTGTCAGAACACATCAGTCACAGCAAGGCGGCACACATACCTTCACATTATGCCATTGGCATGCATCTGCACCTTCACATGATCACATGCCCAGTGCAACGGCACACAGGACACCCATTACACATAGCTAGGTCATTGGACTCACGTGCTCCTCTGGTGCATCATATAGCTGTTCATACAGAGGTAGGACCTCCTCCACTACTCTTTCAAGCTCTTCTGGGGTGACGGCAGGGGCCCTATCACCTGCAGGACGTGGCATGATAGCTCCCAGAGCCAATACACAGCAGCTCATGTTGTGGAGGTCTTGCTGGCAACAGTTTCAGGAGTCAAGTGAGCAATAGTGCAGAAGATGGAGGTCCAACCTCCATGTACATGACCGTCACTGTAGGTGGACATCGCCATTTGCCCAAGTCTGCCAAAAGGCAGCTATGTTTTCCAATGGCAAGTAACATGATGGTTGCGACCACCTACCGCCATGGCAACTTCCGCCAGCCAACGTAGGTCACTTCCACCTGTCCAATACAATAGGTCAGATGCCTGCCATTTTGGGCACATTTAATGGATGTGTTTTCAAATCTGTGTCATTCACTTACTTCCCTAAAGTGCTGCATACCTGTATGTAGTGCCATCATATTTGGGTCATATATTGTGCATATGTGAAGTAAAATCTGTGTTGAGTGAGAAAATATGTTGATAGCTATGTACAGTTATCAGAGGTTCGTAGTTCTCAGAAAAATATAGATTGATTCTAAAAATATGGGTGATTAGTGCACAACAGCTAAGTCTTACACATATATACTCTCACAGGAATATCCTATGTACAATGCCATTGTCATAGTTGGCAATGTGCACCAAGGAGGGTGTAATTGAATACATATCTATGGGCTGTACTGTATATGTCAGATGTGCTAGGTGTCCTCTACAAACGTTAGGTGTGAGGAAATAAACAACGTGGACATGATGTGTGTATACTGCATTACTCATGCTATGCTCACTTGTCTTCACATAGTTATCCTGCCTTGAGGACAGTAAGACAACCAGCAATGTAACGTCCTCTAGTAGGCCTGGACACCATGGAGGAAAGACATGTCATCCAGACACATCATCTTAATCGTCAAACCATCATAGATCTTTGCACTAAGTTGGAGCCAGAACTGATGCCTGCCTTTCGCAATCCCTATGGCATACCTCCCTTTGTTCAAGTCTTGTCAGTGCTACACTTCCTGGCCAAAGGCTCATTTCAGAATACAGTGGCTCCAACAGCAGGGATGTCTCAGCCCATGTTCACTCTGGGTTTGAAGTATGTACTGTGTTCATTGTTGAGACACCTGGACAGCTACATTGGGTTTCCTCACTGAGTGGATTTGGCCTACGTGAAGGCAGACATTTATGAGATGGGTCACATTTTACATGTAGTAGGAGCCATTGATGGCACCCATGTAGCCTTGGTCCCTCCCAGTACCAATGAACAGGTATAAAGGAACAGGAAAAACTACGAGTCAATAAACATTCAGGTGGTGTGTCTGGCAGACCAGTACTTTTCACAAATCACAGCCAAGTATCCAGGTTCTGTGCATGATTCCTACATCATGTGGAACACCAATGTCCCACAGCTCATTACATAACTCCACACAAAAATGGCCTGGCTCCTTGGTAAGTTACCATTTTAGTATGTGTTTGAGATTTATGTCTCCTGTCATCACAATATAGCAAGTCCCACATACATGATTGTGGCTCAGGTGACTCAGGCTATTAAAACCGTCATTGGCTGTTGACACCAGTGAGGTACCCAACCAAGCTAGGGAAACTCTGTTCCATTGAGGCCCATGGGAGGACAAGGCATGTAACAGAGCAAATATTTGGGCTCCTGAAGGTAAGATTTAGGTGCCTGGACCTATCTGGAGGAGCTCTCCTCTGCTCACCCAACAAGGTATGCCAAATAGGCATTGCCTGCTGAATGCTCCGCAATCTAGCCCTGAGATGTCAGATACTATTGATAGCAGATTAGGAGGAGGCAGCCGGTCCTGTGGCTGGAAATGCTGATATGGTAAGTGATTAAGAACCAGAGGAAGAAGGAGCAGGTGACTCCAGGGTAGATCTCATCAATCAGCATTTCAACTGACATTCTGGTTTGTGAAGTGGACCTATTGTTGTGATGAATGTGTACAACCAGAAGTAGATGACTGCCTTTACACCACCTTTCTTGATTCATCTTTTGGGGTGTAATGAGATCCAATGCCTATGAGTGAGTTGTTGTTGCAGACTGATGGATTGTAATATGCACAGGACAGATTGTTCTGCTTTCTTATGTATTGTTACAGCAGATGCTAAAATACACTTCTGGTAAAGACTTCTCAGATGTGAGGTATGTTTTGTGCAATCTTCTATCCTCTTTTCCTTTCACTCACTGATTTAGCTAGATCCTGTTTGGCTCTGCAACCTAGGCTTGTGGAACACTGTGTCAGAAGCTACTGGGAAGTGCTGACAGACATGAGAGGGGTGCTTGACAGATACCAGGTAATACAGAAACCAGATAAAACGAGTTTATTTTGATTGGGGTTGTACCTTGATAGTCTATCCTTCTTAACAGTAGGGTAGTAAATGCTTAGTCCTTTCCTTTCACCTGTGGGGTTGAGGAGGATGTAAAATGGTGTATAACGTGTCAGGTGGAGTTACTGGCACATGTGTGAAGGTTAAATCATGGCCTTTCACTTCACATATGTTGAGTACTTTGTGAAGGCCATGGGACTTAGCTGTGTTGGTGTTCTAACTTTGCAGTCCAGGTGCATATAACTATATTCTGACATAGGTGTCCTAAGGGTATAAAGCCAATGTTAGTGCATGTTTTCAGTACTGGGTTCCTCTATAATGATCTTTGGGGCATATTTATACTTTTTGGTGCAAAACTGTGCTAACACAATTTTGCGTTAAAAGGTTTACCGCCGGCTTGTGTCATTCCAAGGTGCCGGCCAGGTGCCAAATTTAAGGAATGCCGCAAGCCAGCGCTAATCTTGGGCTAGTGTAGAAAAAAAAGACGGTAGAGGAGATAGAGGGTAAGCGTCAAAAAATGCCGCTAGGCTGGTTAGAGGCAAAACAAATGCTGCTAACCAGCCCAGCATCATTTCCTGATGTACAACCATCCATAACACATGACTCCTGTCTTATAAAAGACAGGAATCATGCCCAACACCCCTTTGGCCAGCACAGGGGACCAGTGTACCCAATGTAATGCAGAGGGCCCCATGTCAGGGCCCCTAATGGCACTTTGCATTTTTTTTTAAATACTTACCTATACTTACCCTACTTATCTGGGATGGGGTTCCCAATCCTTTGGTGTCCCTCTGGTGTGGGTGGGGTTGTTCCCGTAATTAGGGGTGCGCACCTCTGGGCCCATTCCATGGCGTTTAGTCATGCAAATGAGTCCACAGGTCCTCCAATGCCTGGTCTGACCCAGGTGTAAAATAATGGCTCTAAGCAAGCTTAGCACCATTATTTGGGACCCCCTCCAACCCGTGCGTCATTTTAGCATGGGGGATAAATATGGCGCTATGGGGATAGCGTCATTTTTTTGATGGGAACACCTACCTTTGATCTCCTTGATGCAAGATGGGTTCACGCATCCAAGAAATGGTGCAAACTCTACTATTTTGACACTAGAGTCAAAATAAGTATGGCCTTACGTTTGCACCACATTTGCATAAAAAAAGATGCAAATGCGGCACAAACAAAGTATAAATATGCCCCTTTGTGTTCTATGGGATATGTGAATTAATACCTATGGTATGGGTATGTGGAGAGTCTATACATGGTGAGACAGAGGACCTGTCTGTGTGCCCCAGCTTAGTACATAGTTTACAATGTGCCTGGCTTCTGTAACCTGTATATGTGCTTTTTGTTACAACATAGCTTACATCCAGATGGTACTCTCTGTTAGGCTCAATTTTCTCAATGCAATAAACCTGGATTCCTACCAATTAGACATTTGTCCTGTGACATTTCTAATGCAATGTGTCTCCTTCTGAGGGAGCCTCTGTATGATGAGTGTTACATTGGCTGTTCAATACAGGGGGCCTTACAAGGTCACAGTTGGCAAGCATGGCTATTGTGCATGGATTATAAAGGACACAAACACAGTTGCTGTGTTCAAGTGTGATTTACTGTGCTTGTCAAAAGACTATCAGTGACAAAAATATAAGATAAATTAACATTAAAGTGATGGGTGAAGTCATGGTGGATGATTTCATCAGGGTAGCTGCTACACCAGTTGGTAACACAAGTCCAGGGTCCTTGTACCATGGGAAAATGTAGTTGGGTTTCAGAACAGTCAACAGGGCGTATCTGTTGCACACAAGGTTGACAAATCAGGAGAAGTTCACTTCCTGGCAGTGGGTTTGGTCTTGGCATCTGCTCCTGCTGGGTGTCTAGATGGACATCCACGTTTGCGGGGGGTTCTTCAACTACAGAGGGAGGGGTGTCTGAGGCATGGCCTTCCCCTGGCAGGGCCTCCATTCCACTAGCTGCCTCTGATGTAGAAGAAGCAGATGTAACGTTGCTAGTGGAATGGGCCTGCTGTTGTGTTGAGAACGTTATCAGGGTGGTGTTGATATCATCAGCACCCCTGCAGTAGAAGCCATGTGTGCATTTGGAGCCTTCCACTGGTCATAACTTCCTGGTGGTGTTCCCTCTGCAGCCTAGATTTTCCCCCAACATGGTGATGATTTGGCCCATCCTGTCTTGGGAATTTTGGTAAGCTCCCAAGACATGGGAGATGGTTTCCTGGTCAGTTTTGTCCCTTTGAGGCCCCACACTCTGGCCCACAGCATCCCTCCCATGCACCTTAGCCCCACATGCCTGTGCCCCTGGCACAGTGTGCCCACTCCCAGTGGTTGCAGGTCCATCATTGTCAGGGGTGGCAAAGTTAGTCTCAGGTACCTGTAATGTGGGGCATACAATAGATGGGACACAGGTTTAGGGGCGAATGGTTGCCCTTGATGTTGATGCAACAGTGTTGGGAGGTAAGGCTGAGAATAGTTGACTGACCAGGTGTCCCAGATGGGCCAGGTTGTCTAAGTGTGGTGTCCTCACTGGGGCCTTCATCCTGAGGAGAACAGACAGTATCATGTATCCTCTCCATGGTGGCAATGGCAAGGTTACCTTGGAGGGAGGGATTTACAGAGTTCATGTTAGAATATGTGTTTGGTTGCTTTTGTGTGAGATGCAGACAGTGGCTTAACATAAATCCCTGCAATGACATTGATAGCTGCTGCACTTCCTATCTTAGTTGAACTTACAAGTCTGCGACTTGTTTCCCTTACTCCATGTGGGGAGCAGTCATACTAATTGGGTACAGATTTTAGTGCAGATGCATTCTGATAATGTCTGATATGTTACATGAGTGTTTGGCAATGTACCCTAGCTTATAGACAGGCTGTCCTATTGGGAAACCAGTATGTGAGTATGTAGGAGTAATTGTCCTGTGGGTATGTGTTGTGCATGTGCATCGACTCCACCATCTTCTTTTCCAACCCAGGTCTGGCTATTTCTGGATTGGTATATGTGGTCTGTAGCCATTGGGAATGATCGCTGAGCTGTAGCTGTGTTGTGCTTTGTAGGCGTGCCCTTTTATTCCTGTCATTGCCATGTGCTGGTCCTCACTAGAACAATCTGGATGGTGTTGCCAGTCCTTTGGTTATACATGCATAACATGTGATGTGATGTGCACAATCCAGGTTTTCACAATGATGAGTTGGTGCATTCTGGAAGTCTTAGTGATCTGATCAGCCTGCAGGTAATATGCCATTTTCAAGGGTTGTAACGGCATTTGGGTTGAGTGGAGAGGTGACATGCAAGAAAGGGACATAAGGTGATTAGGTGAGAGGTGTAGTAGCAAAATTAGTTAATTACGGAATATTTGGGTGGTGAAGGAGCATGCAAGACTAATCAATTGTGTGACAAGGCTCTAAAAACGTGGTTATTTTAGACCTGGCTCTGCCGTTTTATTTTCAGTCTTGGTCTTTTAGCGCTGGGAAATCCCAGGGTAGCCATGCGCTCTATAAATAGTATAACATAACATAACATGAATGTTGTGGATACTTACCAGACTCCAGTCCCCCAGGTATTCCAGTCAGGCCCCCAGGATGCAGTATTTCCAATACCTTTGCCTCCCAAGATGTGAACTGTGGGGGAGGAGGTGGGGGCCCACCGCCAGTCTTCTGCATGGCTATATAGTGCCTGGATGCCATGGAACACACCTTCCCCCATTGGTCATTCCAGCTTTTCCTGATGTCCTCCCTTGTGCATGGATGACTGCTTACAAAATTGACCTTGAAAACTATCCTTTATTACAACTTCATTTTCCTGGTAATAGATGTTTCTTGGACCTGTGCTCCAAACAGGTGTGGCTATACCCTGACAATTTCAGCCACCATGACCCTTAACTTGTTATCAGTGAAGCGTGAGTTTTTTTGTGGGGGCATGGTAGTGGTTGTGTAGACTGTGTGGGGGTGTTGTGAGTGTAAGGATGCAGTATTGGGTATTTGGTGAGGTGTGGATGCTGCAATGTGAGTTGGAGATGTCGTTTCGGATTGTGTGTGCTACTGATGTGTGTATTTTGATAGTTGTGCTGATGTGGGGTGTGACCTGAGTGAGATGTGTATGTGGGCCTATTGTGTCCAAGTACTATTCGTCTCAGATTTGGCTTCTCAGTGGATGTGAGTGGCGTTCTGTTTGCAAAGGCTTGTGGGTTGTGTAGGGGTGTGCTATATAGTGCAGTGAGCAGGTGTGTTGGGTGTGTGGATGTGTGTCAGGCGTGGGGTATTCAAACTATCCAATGTGGTATGGTGTTCTGACAGAAGTGAGTTGGGACAGCCGTGGTTTACACCGCAAATGGTTATCTGCCATGGAAGAAACGCTGTGGTGATTTGTAGATTGTAATCTGATGGGTGGATTTTTTTCGAGCTCGCGGTGCTGGTGGTGGGATTGCCTCTTTTCCGTCCTCCAGTGTCCTGGCGGTTTTGGGAATTTTACTGTTTTTCCACAGTCTTCACAATGTGAGTCATAGAACGGCAGTCAGATTACCGCCAACATGGCGGTCTTTTGGCGGCCACCACTGCGGCAGTCTTGCCAAAAGACTGCCAAACTCATAATGAGGCCCTTTGTCTTAAGCAGTTACATCTCAAATCAGCACTATTTCCCTGAACTGAAATTATAACACGGTGAGTTGCTCTTTAATTAATCTATTTCTATGAAAATGTTTTATATTACTTGCATTTTGTCATGGGTTTAAACACATTTATGAATTTAAATTGGAAAAATCGTTACTGTTATACTCTTGAAATCCAGAATGCATTACTCCAGATTCACCCTGGGCTTTAGGCTGGGATTTTGGCGCCCTTTTGAGCATAGGTGTAATTGGTAAAGAAGCAGTGGCAAAGCTAATAGTCCTTGCTATTCTATGTGAAGGTATTTCTTCATTGAATGCAATGTTAGTGCGTGCTGTTTTTTGGCTGTGGCTGGGGGAGTAGGCTAATGGAAGAATGAGTCAGTGATTGGATGGATGAGTAAGACCATGGAATATTAATGTTTATGTGAGTGCATGGATGGGTGAGTGGCTAACCAATTAAATAGTACATGGATTAAAACACGTAGGCTACATCAATCCTTAAAGGAAATATGCAGCAAAGTTTATGAATTAATACAAATTCAAAGAATCACCAATATTTGTGAGTGCCAAAGATTGCACAAGGCTGGAATTATAAAACCCAGAAAGACCAAAGTACAATAAGAATTACCCATTATGCCAGTGTGCACATCACACAAAGATTTGAAACTGTCATACCAAACTGGCCTACAATATGCCAAGAATTACAAGTTTTCAGCCCTTGCAAGCATTACACAATTTATCTCAACCCAGTATATTCATATAAGATTTCCAGAACTGGGTATATTCCCACATCACAGAGGAAAAGTTGGAAAAGTTGATAAGCAATTTAAAAAAGCTATCTTTTGAATTCCAAGTTCACATTGTCATATATATGGTTTTTGCAAATACGTCATACACAGTGATTAATGATAGACCCTTTACATCCCACTTAAAGCACTGCCTATAGTAAACCTTTGATCTAAAGATTTCACTGTTTGGCTCGCCTTTCAGCCTAATATGTCACCTCATTTAAGACCTTCGAAAGAGTCCTCACACAACTCCTGCGTGAATTCACAATCTCTACTCGAGCAATGGCAGCCATCTGTTGTGTAAGGAAGGGGTCATGAAGAACACTGTTGAGATATAAAAAATAATCATCAACGTAGTTGCCAGTGTGAGCATTTTGTGGGAACCAGATATATTATGGTTTTCAATATGATTTTTAGTGGGAGTTGGATCCTGGACAATTTTCTGCAAAAAGTCCAAGCGATGTCCTATGGCAGTGTGCCAACACGGGGACATTTGTGGCAGTGATCAGTAAATGTCAGTGTATTTCTCCATGGATACAAATATTGCATTGTCCTCTTCAGGTTACAGCGATGTACCTCAATGACACTCTCCGTGCTCCTCGTGGCCTTCCCCACTGCAGATGGAACACTTCATGCTGGACTTTAGAAGGTAACTTTTTCATAGGACTACCCTGGTCCTTGTATCTAGCCCATGCTCCTTTTCGGTCGGCCTGAACTTATAAAACACTCGGTCTCGCACAACCAGAAATACAGATAACCATGAGTGGCACTTTGTGCTTTTAGGTGCTTTACTTACCTGATTTTCGTAATTTTGGTGTGAAATAATTTTTTACATTTTACTGTATTCTAAATGTGTGTGGGATTTTTCCTGTGTTGTGTTTTCACATTTTTGCTGTTTGTGTACTGCATAAATACTTAACACATTGGGCATCATTATGAGTTTGGCGGACAGTTTTTACTGTCCGCTGAATGTCTGATGGGGGGGGTTGCTGCCACACAGGCTTCCTCCCCACTGGCCCCATTAAGAGTTTCCTGCTAGGTCAGTGGGCAGAAACCTAGTGCATTGTCTCTGGCTCGTAATTGAGCCAGACACAATGCTGTAGCTTGCAGGGTGCACAATCACTTTGCAATGTTCATTGTCTTCAAAGCAGACAGCGAACATTGCAATAGTGCTGGCCAGGGGGGCCCTGCACTGCCAATGCCATGTGCCCTGCACATGCCATGTGCCCTGCACCCATTCTCCGCCATCATTTTTATGGCAGTGGTGCCGTCATGATAGCTGCTGACAGAGAAGTGGTTGTAATCCCTAGGGCAGTGCTGCTTGCAACCTGCCCTGGCGGATAATAACCACCACCACTTTCAGACCGACAAGATCTCTGATCTTGTCGGAGATGGCAGTTCTCTGGCTGCCCGATGGCCAGGGTTGTGATGTTGTGCTCAGACTGCTACATTGGTGGTGGTCTGACTGCCATCTGCGAGTCTGGTGGTCTAGTGACCGCCAGACTCGTAATGACCCCTTTGTCCCTTAGATAAACCTCACTGCTATTGTGCCAACCTCCCAGACGGTTGAGCACAAGTTAATTTAGTGACTTTTTTGGTTCACACCGACAAGGATTGTGGCTGTGGTTTAAGAAGGATTCACACCACCCTCAATTACCCACATAATTTTTCACATATATGAAATGATATCACAACATGGGCTGCCAGCAGCCATTACCATATCAGCTACAGGGGCTCATTACAGGTTTGGTGGACTTTTGGGAAGATTGCAGCGGTGACAGCCGCCAAATCACCACCATGTTGGCTGTAATCCCACCACTGTATTAAGATTAAGAGTCACACTGTGAAGTCTGCCAAAAACCAGCAAAAATCCAAACAAAGGCACGACACTGAAGGATGGAAAAGAGGTGGTCCCACTACCAGCACTGCCAGCCTGACAAAAATTCTCCCATCAGATTACGATCCACAAATCATGACAGTGGTTATTCCATGGTGAAAAACCATTGATTGTGCAAACTGCAGTGGTCTGAACTCACATCACACTGAACACCATGCCACTTTGGATAGTTTGAATATCCCACACCTGACACACATCCACACACTCGACACATCTACATACTCCACTGTATAACACACCCCTACACAACTCACAATCCTTGGCAAACACAACGCCACTCACAGCCACAGAGAAGGAATAACTATCACAGATTCATTGATAAAAACTTTTGGCATTTCTACAAGCCAGGAGGCAAACAGATTGGTCCTTTGTATCACAAAGTAAAGCCTTATCACATCCCCACACCTTAGCTTCCTAATAATCATACCCCATGATACAGACAGAAATCAGTACTCATGCCCCCAGTCCTGGAACCTTTCACTTGTCATGGTCAGGAACCTGGAGGCTTGACACTCACATATATCAGTCCTCTGAAACATGCAAATCGGTCTGCAAAGTATTAGCACACTGATAGCTATGTTCAAGGTAGGTCAGACAACAGAAACCATTATGATGGATCAACATTTTCACATATGTCAGACACATATGGACACACACATGTGACCATGTGACAACCTCTAGTACCAACCAGGTATTCTTATAGGAAAAACACACTTCCATCCCAGTGTCCTTACAGTCTGGACATATAAGTGATAATCCACATACTACTCATGCTATTCAGTACCTGCTTTCATCCATAGCCACTTCTCATGTCTGCCTGCAGGTCCCATCTACCTCTGACACTGTCTGTGATTTGCCATTGAGTATGAACCAAACAGAAACTCAGCAATACTCTGATTGTCAAAGATAAGGGATTGGACAGAAATGAAAACATACATCTATTCTGACAAGTCAGTTGTACAAGTGACACTTTGCATATGATGTAACCAATCATGACACTGTATACCACACTGTTCAGTACACAATGCCAACTAACAATCTGCATGCCTACCTGAGTCATTCGCATTGGAGCAACCTAAAACCTCACAAATGATGGTAAATAGGAGGTGACATGCCAGGCATCAATTACAGACACATACATTGAATCTCACTTTCAAGAACACATCACATACCTTCAGTCAGTTGAAGTACTGATTGGTGAGATTTGCCCTGATGTCTCCAGCTTCATCTTCATCAGGCTCATTATCTCTTGGCAAATGTGCATTTCCACCCACAGGTTCTGCTGGCTCCCCCTCATATTGTATGAATGGAATATGACGTCTGAGGGCAAGGTTGTGGAGCATGCTGCAGGCAACAATAATTTGACATACCTTGTTGGCTAAGTAGGGGAGGGCTCCTCTAGATTTGTCCAGGCTGTGAAATCTTGTCTTCAGGAGCCCAAACATCTGCTCCACAACATGCCTTGTCCTTCCATGGGCCTCATTGAAGCGGACTTCCCCTGGCGTGGTTGGGTATCTCACTGGTGTCAATAGCCAAGGACGGTTTGGCTAGCCAGAGTCACCTGTAAGGAATAGATATAACAGCACAAACATATATCTTGGACATGCACATTTGTTATAGCAAGAGAAAAACTTTGCAGACACACGTGTCATATGTGACTTACTAACCAGCCAGGCCCTCTCTGTGTATAGTCGTGTCATCAACAGTGGGATATTGCTGTTCCGCATGATGAAGGAGTCATGGACTGATCCTGGATACTTTGCACAAACTTGTGAAATGTACTGGTCTGCCAAACACACCACTTAGACATTGATGGAGGGTAGTTTTCCTGTTCCTATATACCTGTTCATTGGTACTTGGGGGAACCAAGGCTACATGGGTGCCATTTATGGCTCCAGTAGGCAAGTAGGTAAACTTCAAAGGAAAGTCTCTGTCATTGATAAGGTTCTATCTTGCCCAGGCCTGGCCCCAGACACACAACAGGGGGTTAGAGACTGTATTGTGTGAGGACAGACACAGGCCTTTCAGTTTAGTGTATCAGTTCTTTCCTCTGCACTCTAGCCCAGGACACTCATCAGTATATAATGGCTACATCCTAGCTCCCTTTGTGTCACTGTCTAGAGGGAATTCACAGCAGCCCAACTGTCACTCTGACCCAGATGTGTAATACACAAATAGGCAGAGGCACAGAATGGTTAAGCAAGAAAACTTCCACTTTCTAAAACCAGCACTTTCAAACTGACAATCTAAAAACCAACTTTACCAAAAGATGTAATTTTAAATTGAGAGTTCAGAGACCCCAAACTCCACATCTCTATCTGCTCCTATTGAGAAACAGCACTTAAAAGATATTTAAAGGCAGTCCCCATGTTAACATATGAGAGAGATAAACCTTCCAACTCTGAAAATCAAATTTGGCAGTATTTCACTGTTAGGACATGTAAAACACATCAGTGCATGTCCTACCTTTAACATGCACTGTACCCTGCCTATGGGGCTACCTAGGGCCTACTCCAGGGGTGCCTTACATGCACATAAAGGGAAGATTTGGGCCTGGCTTGCCAGGTCAAATTGGCAGTTTAAAACTGCACACACAGCCACTGCAGAGGCAGGTCTGAGCTATGTTCACAGGGCTACACAGGTGGGTGGCACAATCAGTGCTGCCGCCGCCTCCACCACCGCTACTGCTGCATTTGGGGGGGGGACGAGGGCCCGTGGGAAAGGCGAGGAGCTTGGAGGAGCTTGGAGCTGGATCGAGCGGCTCCTCACCGGTACGCGCCCCCCTGCGAGATCCCCCTGCGTTGCACCCGAGAGCGCCGAGGGACGACCCTGGGGCCCGGTGACTGAGAGCGGCCGAGGGGTAAGACCGAGGGGCAAACCGAGGGGCAAACCCAGGGAGAGTCAGAGGCCCCTCAGGACCCAGTGACAGAGACAGAGACAGAGACAGGCTGAGGACGACGGGGGACACTCGTTAGGCCCTCTGACGCCCCGCCGACTCCCGGGAGGGGCAGGGCTGAGACCCTTGGAGACCCTGAGACCCTTGGAGGTGATTGACTGCGCCCCCGGAGAGACCGCTGACCCGCAGTCCCGTTGCAGTCCCGTTGTGTGCAGGGGTAGCCGGTGACCTGCGCCCTCCACAGAGATTTCCAACGGTGTTATAGTAGACCTCATTACACACTCCTTCACCTAAAGGGACCCGAGGAGGGGCCTGAGGAGCCAGCGATGCGAGCACCGGAAACTGACTGTGGCATCAGAGAGAGGTCCCGGTGTCTGATCCCTTACCACAGACTGGCCTTGGGCGCTAGAGCCTGATCCTGGCCACAGGCACCACAAGTGACTGACCTCCAGGCACCACAACTTGGGTACTAGTGACTGACCCCGAGCACCGTGACAGGACCCGCATCAGAGACTGACCCCGGGCACAAGAGGCAGACCCCGGCACTGGAGACAACCAGCAGCACACTCTTGCACACTCTTGCAGGACACCGGGTTGCCGGTTCGGATCGCCGCCGCCGCAGTAGGCTGCCTGCTAAAAACACGCAGGGAGATCTACAATACTCAGAATTCTCTGGGTTTCCTGTGCGCTAAGTGGCGCGAAAGTGCTGCCACGCCCCCCGGCCCTTAAACTGCAACAAGGTACACTGCACCGGGCAGGGGCAAGAGACGGGACTGGGCCTAAACTGCCTAAACTGTAAATTATTTGTAGTACATCTTGACTACGCGGTTTTGTGTTTTGTATTGCTGAATTATAGCTGGTGGTACTTACTGCAGCCAACCAACCTATGATGGCTAACTGTAATAACTCCGCCAAAAAACTAGGGGCTACTATGCTTGATAACTACCTGGTTAAAGTGGTTAAAAAGATTAATAGTGATCGTAGAGTCTCCCTAGGGAAAGGAGGTTCCCCTGTTCAGACACACCCTAGTTCCTCCCCACATACAGTGTCTACCTTTGAGGATCTGGGTGCCATCACTGATCAGGATATGATACTAACTGAGGCACAGATATATTCTAATCCCTTAGACTCAATGGGTACAACCGGCGAGAGCCCATTTAGCCCCGTGGTTATGGCAGATACTCCCCCCCCAACCAGCAAGAGCAGTTAGGGCTTGTAGAAAGTCGTTGGGCAAAAGAGGAGCGGGGAAGGTCAGCAATTCTCGAAAGTCCCTCGAAGCAAAAACCCATACTATTAAACCAAAGGGGTTAGACGGGGGATCTGATAAGCCAGCGGGTTGCTGTCACAACAGGCAGTATATAGAAAATATACTGGCAACAGTAGAGGATAAGCTAGCGGCAAAAATGGCTGAAATTTTTAGCACACTATTGTTGAAAGTTGAAGTACTTACCCAAGAGGTCCACTGTTTGAGGGTACAAGCCACATCGACACCAGCAGCTGTACTAACGGTACCTCTTGGTTTACCATCTGGAAATTGTGTTGAGCAGGCAATACTCACGGGCAGCAGTTTAAGACATAAAGCCCCATGTAACGAAACAAGTTTGGAGGCGGAGCCCACTATACCTAGGGTACCCGAAGTGATTCGAGGGTCCCTAGAGGGTAGGCCACAACCAACTCGAGTCCACAAGGAAGTAAGAGAGCACATCAATAATTATAATGTTAGGATTGATCTCCCACCTGAGGCCGCTCCATTTGTATGTATATTGTCAGGAGTGCCAGAACTTAGTTCAGGTAAAAAAGAAGGTTACAATGACTTAAAAAATAAAGTAGCCTTCTGGCTTACTAAGAATAGACCCCTCCCCCCTACCATTGATGGTAACATTTTAAATGTGAGAAGGGTGGGTTGGCTTGGCCACATGATTAAAGATATTCCAGGTGATCTGGTAATAGTTAATTTCAGGAGTACAAATGTGGTCCCATTTTTGCGAGGCTGGTGCCCGCAACTTGCAGATGGACCAATAGTCACTTGGGAACTCCCAGATTTTTATCCTACGGTGTATCCCGAGGTGAAGGTGCCTTCCCAGATTAATAAAAATGTCATTAACCCTCCCAGGGGCTGGTTCGCACCAGAAAGCATTGAACCCTTGATTACTGCCGGGAGATATGGGCCGTTATCCTGTCTAGATGAGAATGTTTGACTGATTGGTAGAGAAGAAATAGTTAATTTAACTTTATTGAAATCCCCCCACATAGAAGATATAAGCTGGAGGGCTATTGCCACAGATCCAAGTAATAATCCTGACATTTCCCCTGTTGGTACATTGTCTGCATTACCCAATTTTAGTATGGACTCACCCACTGCTTTAGCTGAGTCTGTTGACATGTTATCAAGGTATATATCCTGGAACATAGCCGGTCTGGAGTCCAGCCAGTGTATTCCTGATTGGAGGGACTTCATTGATCAGGGCGATATAATTGCATTCCAGGAAACATGGGCTATCACACCGATATTTCGGGTGGGGTATCTGAACTTTAGCAAGCCAGCAATTAGAGGCCAGAAAGGGCGTCCTGTTGGAGGTCTTACAATTTGGGTCCGCCAAAGTGCGGGTGTTAGAGTTGAAGAAGTGTCAATTGATAGTCCAGACATAATTGCCTTAAAGATAAAGTCCAACCAAGGTACAAACATCCTGTTGGTTAATATTTATGTCAGGGGCCTCCAGGGAGGAAGGGTTTCTCCGACCCTCCTCCTGTTGGATGACATTTTATCAGGTTCAACGACCGATGGCCACAAGATTGTGATGGGGGATCTTAATACTTCTTTTGAGCCCTTGGGTATTGAGGACGGCCCGCTCACCGAGGAGGAGGATCTATCCTGGGGTATTCCCCAACTTGAGATACCCTCGATTGCTAAGTGGTCAAGCTCAGCCACCTATATCAAGGGGCTATGCCTGGATATGGGTCTAAGAGCTGTTAATGGAAGGGTCAAGTCAGATAGGAAGGGCAGGCATACGTTCAACAACGGCAGACACAGTAGTCGTATCGACTATATTTTGGTCGATGTGAGGCAGTGGTTTGCAGTTGTTGATATGCTAGTTACGGAACGCCCAGAGAGTGATCATGACCCGCTGGTTTTGACCTTAAGGGATTCCAGCTTTCAGAGGTCAGAGGGTAGTGGTCCTAATATAACAGCACGAGAGGTCATTGTGAGCAATGACATGCGCAGGGTACGTTGGCCCAAAATAGCCGTTGACGCTGGGGCCCGTAGGGCGATAAGAACCTTAGTGTCTAGCTCTGTGGAGCTTTTAAACAATTGTGGCTCACAGGACGAGATTAACAGCGAACTTATACGCACCCACTCTGACTTGTTTCAGGAACTTAAAAAGTTGTTCATCAAACATATCCCTAAACAACCTAGGCCCAAGAAATACTCATCCCCTACTTGGTTTGATAAAGAGTGTAGTTTGACAAAAAGAGTTCTCTTTGAGGCTATTAAAAACAAAAATCATAGCCAGATTAGATCTTGTAGAAAACTCTATAATGAGGCAAAACGCAAAGCAAAACAAAAGTGGGACGAGGAACGCTGGCTTATGCTGTCAGAAGCCTGTGGTAAACGCAACATGCAACAGTTTTGGTATCTCATGAGATGGGGTATCTCGCAGGACGCCCACTATAGCCCAGCATCTGTCTCTAATCATCAGTGGGTAAAAAAGTTTGAGGATCAGTTTAAGTGTTATACAGTAGAAGTGACTATACTCTACCGTCTTGAGCCCGCCGAGCTGTTAATATTCTCAGCTACTGAAGTTATCAATTGCCTGCAAAATATTCCCAAAGGGAGGGCCCCTGGCCCAGATGGTATTCCAGCGGACATTTTTTTGGAAGACCAGGACCTATGGGTACCTTATATACTCCACCTGGCGAATGCAGTTGCTGCAGACGCTAAAATTCCTGATTCATGGTATGGGGCAGAAATCCTTCCTATATACAAGAAAGGCGATCGCTCAGTACCCTCAAACTACCGGCCTATCAGCCTTATTGATGCGATCCAAAAAATTATAGCGCGCCTCATCTTAGGGAGGATACAGGAATGGATAACAGACTCAGATATTTTGACTCCGTTGCAGGCGGGCTTTAGACATCATGTAAGCACCCTTGATCAAGCCTTTCGTTTTGCCCTCTTATATTGGAAAACAGTTTTTTTGGGTAAGGGCAAGTTATATGCAGCTTTTGTGGATCTAAGATCTGCATTTGACTTGGTTCCTAGGCCTAAATTATGGGATTGCATACTGGAACAGGGAATGCCCAGGGCTCTAGTGCGACTCCTAGTGAATCTTCATGCACACACCTATGCCCAAGTCCGCTGGGGTAAGCCTGGCGAGGTTACGGACAGGTTCCATGTTTTAAAAGGTGTTAGACAAGGATGTGTCCTGGCTCCCACTTTGTTTTCCCTGTTTATTAACGGGGTTACCAAATATTTTGCAACACATCCCACGGATGCTCCCCAGATAGCGGGAATGAAAGTACCTTTGCTCATGTTCGCGGATGATACCTTGTTATTATCAAAGACTAGGCAAGGGCTCCAACAGGCCCTACTCAGATTTGAGTTATTTTGTGACGAGAACGAGCTAGAAGTAAATGTTTCTAAAACAAAATTTATGGTACTAAGAGGTCGAACACAAACTGTGGCAAGGGTCAAAATGTGTGGTGCTATTCTTGAGCAAACTAATGAATTTACATATCTGGGTGTGCATTTTAGTGACAATTTTAGTTGGAAACCCCAGATTGATATCCAAGCACTTAAACATGCTCAACTAGGCGGAGCCCTTCTTAAGGAATATAAAAGATCATTTACCCGCCCGAAATCTATGGGTCAAAAATTCTTCCCTCAGTCTTGTATGGGGCAGAGCTTTGGGGTTATAGCAATCTGGACCGACTGATGCTGCCCCAAAACAGATTTATAAGAGGGGCGGTTGGTCTTCCGAGGTCATCCCCACGTATTCCGCTCCTTTATGACCTTGGGCTCCCACCGGTGGAAGACCAAGCCAGATTTCGGCCCTTGGCCTTCTGGCGGAGGTTGTGGTCTACCCCAGAGCTGTTATTATATGCGAAAGCATGTCTCGAGGTAAGGGACACCCTAGGATCTGATAAGATTGGCTGGTTTAAGGGTGTTAGAACCACTCTTTGTGCCATGGGTCTAGGTGCCCTTTGGCACAACCCTGACTCAGCTACCTTTCCTTCAAAAAAAGTGCTGAAACAACTATATTGGGAATTGGTGGTAGGCACAAGACACTCATCCCTTATAGGTAGTTCCCTTACAACAACATTTTTACACGTGAAAGATGCCTCTGCAATTGAAAAGTACTGGGATGTTATAACAAAACCCATGGACCGTAAATTATATCACCAAGTTAGAGTGGGCTCATTACCATTAAGGTGTTTAACCTCCACCTGGGGTACTGGTGGCCCAGATAAATGCCCATTGTGTACTGAAATGCGGGAAAATGTGAGCCATTTGTTTTTTGTTTGTCCATTATATGCTGCCCCAAGGAAGAAGTGGTTGGTACCCCTATGCAAAAGTCTGGGCACACAATCGGCCGAGACTGCTTGTAGGATCCTTAAAACTGATCCTTCACCTACTATAGCAATAGGGGTGGACAAATTCCTGGGGTGGGCATGGATAATTCGTTTTGAATCACTAAAACAGCTACATGTTTTAGATAAGTAAATTATCCTGAATTTTAGAACTGAGCCTTTTTAAAGTAATGTACTCCTTTTTATTATTATGTTAAAATATTTAACAAATGACGCATTAGATAGATTTAATACGTTCTTAGTAGCTTTTATGAAATATTGTATTTATTGTTATAATCATTAGCACTGACAATTTTATAAGTATTATGACGTGTAGCATGTCTTTTATGATGAAATATCGAATAAAGACTTCTTTGACTTGACTTGATAAGGTTCTACCTTGCCCAGGCCTGGCCCTAGACACACAACAGGGGGTTAGAGACTATATTGTGTGAGGACAGACACAGGCCTTTC
Organism: Pleurodeles waltl; assembly: GCF_031143425.1. Taxonomy (NCBI): domain Eukaryota; kingdom Metazoa; phylum Chordata; class Amphibia; order Caudata; family Salamandridae; genus Pleurodeles; species Pleurodeles waltl. The sequence goes on along the minus strand of NC_090444.1, from coordinate 1,235,894,910 downwards.
AGTTTAGTGTATCAGTTCTTTCCTCTGCACTCTAGCCCAGGACACTCATCAGTATATAATGGCTACATCCTAGCTCCCTTTGTGTCACTGTCTAGAGGGAATTCACAGCAGCCCAACTGTCACTCTGACCCAGATGTGTAATACACAAATAGGCAGAGGCACAGAATGGTTAAGCAAGAAAACTTCCACTTTCTAAAACCAGCACTTTCAAACTGACAATCTAAAAACCAACTTTACCAAAAGATGTAATTTTAAATTGAGAGTTCAGAGACCCCAAACTCCACATCTCTATCTGCTCCTATTGAGAAACTGCACTTAAAAGATATTTAAAGGCAGTCCCCATGTTAACATATGAGAGAGATAAACCTTCCAACTCTGAAAATCAAATTTGGCAGTATTTCACTGTTAGGACATGTAAAACACATCAGTGCATGTCCTACCTTTAACATGCACTGTACCCTGCCTATGGGGCTACCTAGGGCCTACTCCAGGGGTGCCTTACATGCACATAAAGGGAAGATTTGGGCCTGGCTTGCCAGGTCAAATTGGCAGTTTAAAACTGCACACACAGCCACTGCAGAGGCAGGTCTGAGCTATGTTCACAGGGCTACACAGGTGGGTGGCACAATCAGTGCTGCAGGCCCACTACTAGCATTTGAATTACAGGCCCTGAGCACTTCTAGTGCACTTTACTAGGGAATTACTAGTAACTGAAATATGTCAATCAGGCATAAACCAATCACCAATACAGTTTACACAGAAAGCATATACACTTTGGCACTGGCTAGCAGTGGTAAAGTGCCCAGAGTCCTAAAGCCAACAAAAACTTGTCAGAAAAAATAGGAGGAAGGAGGCAAAAAGTTTGGGGATGACCCTGCAAAAAGGGTTAGGTCCAACAGTAAGTTGTCCATGTCTTTGGTCTCTATCCATTCTTATTCCACCTGATCTAGTTCTATGTGCAAAATAGGGTCTGACAGGTGAGAAACAGGCCAATTATTCATGTGTTGTGAACTAGATGTGAAGTTCATGTAAGGGTGTGATCTCAATCTGAATTTCTACATGGCATACTTTCTACACTTACTCAGAGGTGTGAGGAGGTGTCCCCATTGTTAAGTGTGGACTGTACACTGGAAAATGTGATGTATAATCAGGGTGGACATCCTACATGATGAAAAGCATGGTGGTATTTCTACATTCCTAGTGGCAGACATATCATTGAAATGTGAGTTCAGACTATTTGTTCCATGTACATGGTATTGTGAAAGTAAGAGGCTAGCCTGCTATTCGCTTAGCCAACGTAATGTGGGCATGCTACATAGGACAGGACAGCTCAGATCTGGTACAATAGACACTGTGTTTTGCCAACATCATGTGTATATTGGTCATTCCTGTTATTTTTAAGATTTGTGATCCATTTTTGGCATACTTACTTTTGCTATTCTCAATCTGTTTAGAAGGATTTTAGTGTGGCTAAGCTCAAGTGACACTGACTTCATTGTGTTGCAGGTTTTGGAGTTGACATTCACATGCTGGTGGAATGGTATATGTTATCAGTCAATTTGATGGACTTTAGGATAATTTCTCAACCATGGTCATTTAAGAAGTTGTTTATGTCAGTATAACTTTACTCCAAAGATGTAAGGTTACACATGTCTGAAGTGCTGATAGTGACATTGGCATTTTGATATTGATGAAATGAGGTTGATAATAATCAGGATTAGTAGAACGGTATCTGGCCTTCATGCACATGGCAGGTGTCCATTGTAGTGAAGGTGTTGGTATGCTGCCTGGGGATGTTTGTGGGGAAATCCTGTGTGCCGAGTAGGCCCCTGTTGTTGTACATGACTTTCTTTTCAATGTGAGAATGATTAAGATGAATAGGTCCAAAAAGTGTGTATAACCCCTTGCAAAAGCACTATTGATACTTGTGTTGTTGAAATGGATTTGAATTCTACTATACTCCAACTTTGGATGGATATGCCAAATGGAGTAGGTGCAACTGTGGTTTTAGCCATTGTGAATGTTAAAGACACAGTTGCATGTTATAAATGTGATTGCTAAGCAACATTCTGTGTTGTAATTGGAATGTGATGAGGTAACTTTCATAGGACATGACATGTGGTAATGGACTGAGAAGTATATATTTGGAGTATGCATGAATGTGATATGAAAGTCAACACAGATTCACATTGATGGATTGTTGTTTTACAGTGATGAGCTGTATAGGGACACACTTTTTATATTTACAAATCATCTTGTGCAGGTATAGTTTGTGTTATAGCTGAACTGATAGGATGGTTATGTAGTGGTCAGATAGTTGGCTTATGTTGTATGTGACATTGTTGTCATATAGGGTTGTGGAAGGTAGGTTGTTGTGAAATTATGTTGGCTCAAAATGGTTCCTACCTGGGGGTGTTTTACACATAGATGTGATGCTACTGTTGTGTATGGTGTAATGTATGTGTATGTAAAGAACGTGATGACCCTACCTCTCTCTCTGTTTCTCAGCATCAGCATCTGCAGTTGAAGGAGACAGGGCACAGCTGAGTAGGGAAGCTGCTGGCCACCGGGCCTGAAGTCATGACACCACCTACCCAGAGGGACCCAGTGGCTTGGAGGACGAGGGGAGTTCCATGGGGAATCAGGATCCAGTTCTTCATCTTCATAATCCTCATCCAGTGGACACTCCCTGAATATGGCAGACTCATCTGGGACCACACCAGCACAATCTAAGTCTGCCACACCCCTTACTACCAACGTGCTCCCTGTAGCTCCCCACCCAGTTGGCTGTGCCCACTCACTCAAAAGGGTGGGCATTTCCTCTGCCACAGGCACCTCTGCCCCGTCAGCCCTGCTGTACTCAGTGAGGAGGCTATTGACCTCCAGAGGTCGATCTCTGTGGGTCAGTTGATCGTTCTTGAATACTATCCAGAGATTGGCAACTCAAGTCCAACAAAGTGATGCGTTTCTGGAGGACACTCACAGTGCACTGGCTGGCCTACAAAGATCCTTTCAGGCTCTGGCCTCCATACTGACGGCAGCCAGTCACCCATTGTCTGCCATCCCCACTCCACCTTCCTGTTCCCAAACCCCCTTCCCAACACAGCCAAAGCACACACAGGCATGCACTCACCTCAACATCCAAGGGTGGCTCAGAGAAACATAGGCACCGCAAGACACATCACCAGCATGCACACAAGCAAAATACAGATGCATACATAGCAACAGTCACAACCTACCCTGACACCCGTACCACCCCCAACATCGCTGACACTACACCTGACATACATGCAGACACGTCACCAACATTCACAGATCCAGCCACTACACCTAACCTACCCACAGTCAGGGCAACAGCCGACCCTCACACATCCACCCCAGTCACCAGACCCACAGACACCACAACCACTGACACTCCTACATGCAGCAAATCCACCATACCTGAAGTCACCGCCCCAACAGAGTGTCACACACCCACTACGGCATCCCCCAACACCACCACCCTCCCTCAGTCCCATACACATAAATGCCATCACTCACCCACCCAACAGACACCCACAAGTATACCTCCCACAAACACGCACTCACGACACCCACGCATACATGTCAGACAACCACTCCCTCACCCTCCACACCCAAACCTCCTTCTGATGACCGTCCCTGTGTGTCAAGAAAATTTTTCTTTTCATGTTTTGACCTTTTCCGTACTCCTCTTTCTCCATGAGACCCCTAAATACTCAGTTTCCCTCCCCAGGCCCATCCCTTCCACCTCCAAGTCCTCCAAAACCACCCCTGCAAGTACTCGTGCCCCTCCCCCTGCCAGAATTCCACCCTTCCCAAGAGAACCCAAAGCTCTCTGAAGCCTAGACCTAGACCCTCCTCCCAAGCCCAATCCCAAAGGACCCCCTCCAAAGCCTAATGCCCAAGCCCCCCATAGCCCATCCCCCGGAACTCCCTGAGGTGCCTGCCTGCCCCATTGATGCCCCTACCTCTGGAGGTTACATGGCAGCCAGGAGTCAAGTTTAGGGCACACAGGTGTGCATTGTGTGCATGTTGCATATTTTCCCATTGTACTGGCCTATGGCCTTTGACATTTTAATAAAAATTCTAATTTTTAATACATATTTGGACCAACCAGTTGTTGGTTTCAACGTTACATGTGTCCTGCACTTCTTTTTTAGGGCAGACTTGTTTATGGCTGACTTTGTTTGTGTATTTGTGAGTAAGTGGTGCTTGAGCTACCTGTTGTGTCTGGAAAGCATGTGAGGTTGTGTGCAGTGCTTTTGTCCCCCAGTGATGGATGTGCATTGTGTGAAGGGCATGTGTATGTTGGGTACATGTTGTTGTCATGGTATTGAGTGGTGTTTGTGTTGACATGTGTTTGTTGTAGTGTTGTGTGGCTTTGTGTGCTTTGACTGTGTGCATGTTTGTGTTTGGTGCATGTTATGTCAGATACAATGTGCTCTGTGTTTTTGCTGTGTATGTCAATTGCTGCATTGTATGGTCGTATAATTGTGTGTGCTTGTTCCCTCTTGGTGAGTCATTGTGTTGTATGTGTGATTTGTCACTGGGTAGTGTCTATTGTGGGTGTTTGCCAATACATTGATGGTGTTGCGGTTGTGGTGTTGTTGTGACATGTTGTGGTGTAGCATGTGTTATTATGTGCGACTGGGTCGGTGCTGTGTTTCCAGGAGTTGGTATGTGTATTAGACGTGTGTTTGATGGCTGTACTGTGTGTGCGGTGTATGTGCGGGTGTGTATGTGGCTGTCTGTGAGTCTGTGTGTCAGTTTACATGTGTGTGTCACCCTCACCCCGTTCCCGATAGTATGTTGTGTGAGCGTAAAGACTTTGGAAATATACAACAGTGACAGTTAAGTGTGTGTGTACTTACAGTTGATGTCCTCGTATTTGGTGTTGATTCCGGAGTCTCTGGGCGAGTAGGAGAAGTAGGACGATGTATAGTTCTGGTGCCATGATGGCTTCGGAGAAGTATGGCTTCCTGAAGGTGAGAGTCTCCTTTTATGCAGTTTGTTTCCACCTGGGTTTCCATGGTGGTGCAACCCAGGAGGAAACCTTGGCGGTGTGAAACCTTGTAATCTGTCCAGCAGAAACATGGTCTTCGCCGGCCTGCAGGTGGCTACTGTTGTCCGTGGCAGCAAGACCACTGTGGCGTTGCTAGTGGTGCTTTGGCTGTATTCTGTTCTGAATACCGCCAATGTCATAATTTAGCGATCTTCTCAGCCAGCCTGTTGGCGGTATGGCCGCCACCACCAACATGGTCATCCTGAGACCACCAAACTCGTAATGAGTTCAACAGTGTTGACTTTTCTCAATACTACAGGCCGATAATTAGCCAAACATCCCGATAATTATTAAAGGCCTGTATATTCTTTCATCAGGGCTTGCAATATATACAAAATATCATCAGTATTTCTTCCCTTTCACTGAACCAGAGATAATAGCATATCTTAAGTAATATAATTTATGTGATTGACACATGCCATAGGAAGCATTTGCGTATCTCAGAAGAGAGGTGGTATTTGTTTGTATGATGCATTTCGTTCTATGCAGTCGGTATGTATGTATATATTTATATGGTATTTCTATAGCACAAATCTAGCTAAAGGACAGAAGATCACTTTACAAGGCCAAATAAAAGCATAAACTTGATGAATAAGTGGAGGGGAAGCTGAATTTTGCATGTCTAATGCTCTGTAATGTACTGTCTTTAAAGAAATGAATCTTTAACTCTTCCCTAAATTGGAGCTGCCGTTGTAGTGGCCCTTTAGTGCCAGATTGGATACCCAGGTTTTAGTTTCACAGCCTGCACCTTTAAACACACACATATATTTTATTCATTGCCATTTGTTTAGCATAGCTTTTTTTGTGCATTGTTTTACATTTTCAATCAGCTGCCTTCTTCTAGGAAGACAGAGTACATGCTGCACATTTTTGTCAGTTGTTAGCACAACATGCTTTCTGTGTCTTCTACAAGGCTGTTACATTCATTACATGGCACACCAGCTTGAATTGTCATCTCAGGAGACAGTTCCTATTCTGCAGATCTACTATGACATCAGGACTACTTCCACAAACTGTGAAGGGTTTAATATATAAACAACACATAGGCCTAAGAAGCACAGAGGGCATTCCAGTGACAGCCATCGTGGGGTGTACATCATTTTGGAGCTAGCATTGCTGATCCTGACCCTTCAGCTCCTGAGACGTTTGCCATTCAGACAACCAGCAGACCCTTGCTTTCCAACCCAGGTATGGGGTGGGGGTTCCTCCCTCAGATTGGGACCAGCAGATGGGTTATGCGCTCATACATGGAGGTTAGGCAGGAATCACTAGACTTTCTACAACTATGCACAATGGTAGAGTTGTTTATCTTTTTCATGCTCATTGTAATGATTGTCAGTTTTATGTTTCATCTGCCTCATTATCACAGCTCATGCTCTATATACTAGGATCCAATTGCTTAAATAAACATATTAAAATCGAGGTTTCATCTCTTGTCTTGCCTTGGCATGTGTAAGTCTTTGAGTAAATGAGTGAAAAGAGTGTGATCTGCTCCCCATGACTTACCTGAAAAGTCGGATAGTCAGGTTTAGGTTGCCACAAATCATTACTACCCTGGTTGGGGTGGGTGAGGTACTGTGAGCTAGCCAGGAGTTAAGCCGACAGCTTCCAGACGGTGTTGGGTTGATTCAGTCTCTCACACGTGGTGGTGCTGCTGTCCTAAGCATGGATAGGGGGGTTTTGTTCCAGATTCTGGATACAGAGATGGAAAAGTCCTACTACAGTATCAGTGGTGGTAAGCAGCATTATTTGTGTGCTGTTAGGTATTGCAGTTTTGCTGTGATGGTTCTTCATTTAGCCTAGACTTGTTAGGGGTAAATGTTGTCTCGTGGCTGTCACTACAGTAGTTTCATGAAGCCTGAATATTGCTCAAGGTGACATTTGTTTTATTTAGTGATTGGCAGTACATCTACCACGGTTTACTAATTCGTTTATCCTTAAGAAGTATGCATGTGTTCGTTGTACAGAATGTTCCAGTGCCAGTTAGATATCAGACCTCCTGTGATATCATCATTAGAATGTTGATGCGGGTACAAATGTGAGGGCGAATGCAAAGGTGTTGGGAGAGTGTAGTCAGTATGACAGGAGTTGGGAGCTAGAGCTAGGAGAGAGAAGCGAAGATATATATTTGTAATTTCCAGCAAAGAGATATCAAGGACAAGAGCTGATTCATTCTGAGTGCTCCTGTCGAGCCATTTGTACAAGTGGCCCCAATGCTTGTACCTAATTTTGGAGCTCTTCCCATGGCCATTTTCAGACGTGTGAAGAGAGAGGCCCAACCTCCTGCATACAAAAATAGTGTTCAGTGAGCCAAACTCATTATCTTCTGTTTTAGGGCTGCAAGTTGTGAGGTGCAATCTGTGGTAACTCGTCATGAGGATCCCATATTTTTGCAGCATTGAGATACTGTGTTAATTCCCTCACTGAATCTGAAGAAAGATCTACAGGTAGGACTCAACAAAATAAGAAGAGAATAGACTGAACAGAATGTCTATTGGGAGTTTGGAAGATTATTAAGATAATCATATTTAGGAAGATAATTAAGTTAACTGGAGCAGGTGAAGTATACGTACCTCAAAGAAAGTATGCTTCCAGGAACCAAGGATAACAGCCACATAACGTGCGCTGAAGTTCTAAGAGAAATCCTAGTAGTATTTTTGAAAGTGTTTCTGGCATGGATTTAAACACGATTTACGTTTTTTTCTCTAGGTAATGTTTTTTACATGCATTAGAGTCTTTATTTTTGCCTTAAAAGTTAGTAGACCGTAGTTCAATGTATCAAACGGAATACTTCGAACTATTGAACAGCAAAGCGACAGGAAACTGAAGTACAGGCTTGTTTAACCGTTGTTTATTTAAACCACAGAAAAATATTGAACAGGTAAAGTTGCAGACCTGAACTACTAAAATTGTATGAGTTTAAAAGTTATATTGCGAAAATGGAATGCTTCAAAACCTTGTGATACGTAGGCGTTGTTTTAGTGTTTAAGAGTAAAACTTGGAAACAGATTAACATTATACCTTTGCCCACCATTAGACCTAAAATTCACATGGTTAGGTGGAGGCACTTGAGCGTTACGAGTGATTCTCGCCCTGCTACATGTAAATCCCCATCTCCTTTTTTTACCACACAACATCATAGGTTTAAAATAGAAATGCCCTTCATTTCAATTTGAGTACCACTTCGAAAAAGGAGAACACTTTAGAGCCAGGCACTGAAGGGATAGAAATGCTGCATATATTGCTGTTAATATTATTTGAATGCTCTAAGCCAGTAATGCAGGCTTGTCTTTCGATTTCTGCTTGAGTGCTGGCTCATTTGATTTGTTTTTTACACTGTACTGATTCATTGTTGTTACTCTGTAGGAGGCCAATTCTGAGAGAATCTGATTCTAGTTCTTATTTAATTAATTGAATCCTCTGTGCGCTTAAGTGAAGCATGAGTCACTTGCATGACCTTGCTGTACATTGTCTTTTGTAGAAGAACGTGCGAGAAAGTTCACGAGTCCAGAGTGATGGTTTTGTCTAAAGATTTTATCATGCTGGTTTAAAGTCTTAGATGATAGATCTTAAATGACTAGCACATTAATCTTACTAGATGCTCAATTACTTTTACAAGAAACCAAACTAATAAAAAATAAAGGCTCTTTTTCCTTCATGCGTCCACACGTCTAAGAAAAGGATGCACGGCTCCAAAAGCCTATTGACGAATGCTGAGGCAACATTTTGGAGTAAATCACATCTTTAAGAAGGTATTCAAAAGAAGACTTTGGCTAATTTTGTGAACCACTGAATCAAGCAAAAAGGGCAATTTTATGGCAAGACCGGATGTTCTATTTTGCATTTTCTAGTCGTGCTTGTTTATTTCAGCAAGCAAAAGAACAACAAAAGAAAAACTATATTTTGTATGATTCCTATAGTTACACACAAATTGAGGCAACCAATTAAATCTGATGATTATGCACAATAGGTAGGTCGAATACATTCACTTCCTTCTTTGCTTGCTGACAGCTACATAAATGAGGTAAGTCTTGTTTAGTTCTTAATGCATAACTATTTGTGTTTTTCTTTAAATTCAGTGATTTATTTTGAAGTGTATGTAGGCGTGGTCAGATGCTTTACAGGGTCATGTATCCTCCAACTGCCTGTTGATGGTTGATTGGCCAGCGTGATCGCTGGTACGTGCCTGTAGGATGCTGGCCTGGTTTGTAGTGGGTACCTTGGGTACTTAAACCTTATCCCAGGTCCAGTTATCCCTTATTAGTGAAGTAGTATTGTTGTAGCAGCTTAGGCTGTTAGAGGTAGCAATAGCAGAGCAGCTTAGGCTGAACTAGGAGTACCCACTTGCGAGGCCTAACCCTTCCCTTTTCCTACATGTAAGACACCCCTAATGTAGGCCCCAGGTAGCCCCATGGGCAGGGTGCAGTGTATGGTTAAGGTAGGACATATACTATTGTGTTTTATACATCCCGACAGTGAAATACTGCCAAATTCGTTTTTCACTGTTGCAAGGCCTATCTCTCTCATAGGTTAACCTGAGACTGCCTTTAAACCGGATTAAAACGTAGATTCCCTTTGGGAATAGATAGACATGTGGAGTTTGGGACCTTTGAACTCACAACTGAAAAATACATGTTTTAGTAAATTTGATTTAAAGATTGTGTGTTTGAAAATGCCACTTTTAGAAAGTGGGCATTTTCTTGCTTGAACCATTTTTTGACTCTGCCTGTTTGTAGATTTCCTGTCTGGGTTAGTTGGACAGTTGGGCTGTTTGCACCTCTCTCCAGACAGTGACACAAAGGGGGCTGGGGTGTAGCCTGCATATTCCAATGAGCCATCTGTGCTAGGAGGGAGGGGAGGAGTGGTCACTCGCACCTGAAAGGGCTGTGCCTGCCCTCACACAATGCAGACCCCAACCCCCTGGAGTGTGTCTGAGGCCTTGTCTGGGTAAGGCAGGATTTCACAACCAAGTGAAACTTTCCTTTGAAGAAAGCTGACTTCAAAGGCCAAAATGGGTATAAGAAGAGGACCCAAAACCACAGACTTTAGACACTTCTTGGGGTAGACACTCTACCTCATAGACACTTCCTGGAGAAAAAAACTGGAACCAAAACCTGCATACTGCCATGAAGAAAGTGCCTGGCTGCCCAAAGGACTCACCTGACTGCTGTCTGTGAAGGACTGTGCCTTGCTGTTGGCCTGCTGCCTTGCTGTTCTCTGGCTGTGGTGAAGAAGTGTCTCCAAGGGCTTGGATAGAGCTTGCCTCCTGTTCCCTGAAGTCTCAGGACCAAAAAGACTTCTCTCTTGCAACTGGACTCCTTGTGCAGTGAAAATTTGACGCACATCTTCCTAAAACCAACGCACAGCCTTCCCAGCGGTGAGAAATACACTGCATGCTGAAATGGAACGACGCAGCGTGACTTTGCAAGGAGAAGATCGACGTGGCGTCTGCATTGCGATCGGAACTTCAACGCACGGCCCACCTGATCGATGCACAGTCGACCTGGGAAGACGCAGTCTGACTTTCAGAGGGGAAATTGACGCAGCGCCTGCTGTGCAGGAAAAAAATCCAAACAACACCCACCAGATTGACGCAGCACTTGTGACTTCGCTCTGCAAGCCCAGGATTCCACGGATAGACCCAGGAGCGTCTAAAAAGCCCGCAACCCGAAGAGGATCCACAACGAGCACCGGAAATCAACTCACAGCTGTCCCTGTGTGGAAACTAAATGGTGCATCGCCGTGTGCGGCTCGAGAAATCGATGCAAACCCCTTTGTTTCCACGTTTCTCCTCCTCTGTGGCCCTTTGCAGAGATTTTTCATGCAAACCAGGTACTTTGGCTTGAAAGAGACTTTGTTTGCTTTAAAAAGACTTAAGACACTGAGGCCCTCATTACAACCTTGGTGGTCAGTGTTTAAGCGGCGGTAATACCGCCAACAGGCCGGCCGTAAAAAAAATGGGATCACGACCAAGGCGGAAACTGCCATCATAGACAGCCACTTTAACACTCTGACCGCCAGGGCGGTAGCAACCAACACCGTGGCGGTCACTGCCAACAGACAGGTGGAAGACAATGTACCGCCCACTGTAATATGACAGGCCAATCTGCCTGCTTTTCCGGGGTGGTACCAACGACATAAAAAGCATGGTGGAAACAGTATACCGAAGGGGAACTACTCACCTTTTGACACTCCACGAAGAACCAGGACGCCATGGAGCCCAAACTTCAGGTCCTCCCCATGTTGGTGTATCTACTAATACACAAGGAATTTGAAAGAAGGATGCGGGGACGATGATGGTGATTACTGAACCTAGCACACAGGGGAGGGGAGAGGCAAAAGAGAGTTACACACACATGCGGCAGCAAAACCCCCATCCCCCACCCTAACCCACAACACCATACACACTAACACATCCAACAATATTACAGATACACCCCGTCACCCCCTGGAAGAACACAAGGACAAAGGGAAATGAGTTTAACCATTGATATATTGGAACATTTATTTAGATATAGCAATAGAATTTAACGTAATCAGTATATACAAATATTTACATCATGCACAGAAGGCCGTACACTGTCCCTTGTAAAGTCCATGGACCAGTGGTCCCAAGAATCATGGGCGAAGCCCACACATGACACCTGTCTCAAAACGGAGAGAACACTGCAGGGGCATCAGGTCGAAAAAATCACAGGCACCTCAGGGGGAAGGGGAGGGGGGCACCTCAGCCGGAAGATGGCACAATGCCACTGCTCCAGGAGGGGGATACATGCCCACAGCGATGTCCTGGGGAGTGCAAGGTCACAGTCTCTCAAGTCTCTCTAGTGGGTAGTGTGCCCACTGCTTGGTCCTGGGGAGTGCAAAGCCACAGTCTCTCAAGTGGGTGCTCTGCCCACTGCTTGGTCCTGTGGAGTGCAAAACCACAGTCTCTCAAGTGGGTGGTTTGCCCACTGCTTGGTCCTGGGGAGTGCAAGGCCACAGTCTCTCAAGTGGGTGCTCTGCCCACTGCGTGGTCCTGGGGAGTGCAATGACACAATCTCTCAGGTGGGAGCTCTGCCCACTGCTTGGTCCTGGGTAGTGCAAGGCCACAGTCTCTCAAGTGGGTGCTCTGCCCACTGCTTGGTCCTGGGGAGTGCAAGGATAGTCTCTGTAGTGGATGGCTTCTTCCACTGGTTCTGAAGGGGGCATTGTGCTCAGTGTGCTTCATCCTGCCAAGGATAGGGCGAGTGGATGCATCTCTCCACTGGCTCTGGAGGGGGCATTGTGCTCAGTGATGCTGCACCAGTGGTGTGGCAGTTCACATTCTCTCACCTGGGTGTCTGCGGACCGAGATGTTCACGGAACAGGTAGCATGATACTCCATGGAGGCAGAGCCACACTCCATCCTGTGGCGACTTAGGCTGCAAACTGCTGGTAGTGCCAGTGCTGGTGCCTCATATGGTGGGTCCAGGGTGTCATCTGCAGCCTCGGACGGCTGCCTACTGGGGATGCTGCTGCTGCTGCTGTGTGTGCATGCTCGTCTGAATGTGTCTTGGGATAGGCTGAGGTTGAGGGGATTGGGTCTGGGTAGTGGAAGTTGGAGGGGGGAGGCTGGCTGGGCACATGGCAGTGCAGATGGCGGTGCAGGTGGCGGTGCAGGCGGTGGTTGCGGCGGAGATGCTGCCAGTGCTGGCCGTGGTGCAGGTATCTGTAGTGGTGGAGGGAGACACCAGACCGTCCCTGGCAGCCTCGGACGGCTGATCACTGGGGAGGATGCTGCTGACTGACTTTGTGGCAGCGGCTGTGCAGGTGTCAGTGCAGGTGGCGGTGCAGGTGATGGTCGTTGCGGTGGTGGTGACTGTGGTACAGGTCTCTGGCATGTCTCGGGAAATGGTGGTCACCAGCCCCTAACCAGGAGGCTTCGTTCCCTGAGGTGACTTGGCCTTGCTCTTGTGTCCCTTCCCCACCTTGGTAGTCGCTGCTGGGACCTTGGCTCTGTCCTCTTTGGGTTTGGATGAGGCCTTGCAGGGTAGGTGTTGCGACTTTCCCCTGCTGCATGCCGGCCCTTTCTTGATCTTGGCAGGTGGTGGAATCGGGTGGTCCTTCCCATCTGTAGGTGGCACACTGACAGCTCTGACGGGTGCCCCCTTCGATCCACACGGACTTGCAGGGACAACAGCAGATGCAGATTTGGTGGCTGAGGTGCTGGCCTGGGATCTAGACATCCTGGCCCTAGGGGAAGGACAGGGGGAGGTGTAGGGAAGAGGATGATATTAGCTAGGAAACGTTTTTTTGACACACTGGGACGGGAAGATGGAGCGGGTGTGGGAGTGGAGGAAGAGGTAGTGGTTGTAGAAGGTGTACGTCTGCTGAGTTTGGGTGAAGGTGCATGGGCTGGAGGCTGTTGTGAGGTGGATGGCTGTTGAGTGGGTGTGTGCCTGCGTTTGTGTACTTTGGGAGGAGGGCTCACAGACACACAGGGAGACGACACAGGGGACTTGTGAATGGTTGTAGGGGTGGTGATTGCTCGTGAGCGGTGTGTTGTGATGGGCATGCTTGTGATGGAGGCAGTGGCTGATGATGTAGTGCATGCAGGTGTGAGTTGAGATGATACTGGGAGGGAGGTGGAGGACGAGGAGGAGGTGGACACAGTGGAGGCAGTGGATGTTGGTATGTGTGCATGGGTATGGTGCTTGTGTGAGTGCCTGTGTGATGATGTGTGGTGCTTATGTTTTCCTGAGCCACTTTTGTGTGTTGATGTGTGTGCATGCTGGTCTGAATGTGTGCTTGGGATAGGCTGAGGTTGAGGGGTTTGGGTCTGGGTAGTGGAAGTTGGAGGGGGGAGGCTGGACACAGGGACAATGGCTGCCATCAGTGCTGAGGCCAGAGCCTGAAATGATCTCTGTTGGGCCGCCACACCAGATTGAATGCCCTCCAGGTATGCATTTGTTTTTTGCAAATGCCTCTTAACACCCTGGATGGTATTCAGAATGGTTGACTGACCAACAGTGAGGGATCTCAGGAGGTCAATAGCCTCCTCACTGATGGCAACAGGGCTGACTGGGGCAGGGCCTGAAGCACTGGGGTGAAGGAGATGCCCACCCTCCTGGGTGAGCGGGCACGGGAAACATGCTGAGGGGCTACTGGGAGGGTGGTGCTGGTAGGGGGTGTGGCGGCTGTACCTGTTGTTGGGGTGGGAACAGACATGTCTGCCACCGCCATGGAGCTTCCATGAGAGGAGGAGTCGCTGTCACTAGTATCTCCTCCTGCCCCGTCGTGGAGCTCCCCTTGCCCTCCTTCCCACTGGGGCCTTCACCCTCCGTGGATTCACCCTCATGGGCCATGTGGGTTGCAGCTCCCTCCGTCGCCGGTGCCTCTGCTCCTCCACCAGATGATGCTAATGCACCCAAGGACAGGGTAACAAGACAAAAAGGGGGGGAAGACAGAGGACACACATGGTCAATGTCAGGAACACCACTACCCTTGGTGGACACAACACACACTGAGCTGCCCTATGCGCTAGGTCATGCCCAACCATTTACAAAGACAGTCACTAGCCCATGGGGTAAACTGCCCACCGCCAGCACCTGACACCCACAGGACCCTGCCCAGTAGTAGTTGCCCACTTGTAGGTAGGAGTGCTTCAGAGCCTGCAAACAAGGGACCTACCCTGGCATGATCGCCCTGGCCTAGGGGCACCCACAGCCCACATCCCCCACCCAGCTAGTTCCTAAAGCGCACAAATTCAGCTTTCTGAACTGTACTCACCCCCTTGTGGCTGCTGTGATGCCCTCAAGCGCCCATCCAACTCCAGATAGGCCACCGCCAGGATGCGGAACATCAGGGGGGTCATGGTGCGACGGGTACCCCTTCCACGTTGGGAGGCCTGCCCCAGCTGGGCCTCCGCCGTCTTCTTGGTCCAGCGGCGCAGGTCCTCCCATCTCTTGCGGCAGTGGGTGCTCCGCCTGTGATGGACGCACAGGGTCCGCAACTCCTTGGCGATGGCATGCCAAGTACCCTTTTTCTGGTGGGTGCTGACCTGCAGGGAAAAGACAGCAGAAAAGGGAATTAATCACCCATCCATACAATCATACCCATTGCCCACCAGTTCCCAGCCATGCCCTAACACACATACACTGACCACTTTCATGCAGCACACAAGCCACCCCCCAACATGTGGCTTACATCCACACCACTACAAACAGGCATTGCCCACGCATCATGCTCACAGTGTACTAACCTGTCTGTCTGGAGGACCGTAGAGTAGCGTGTACTGGGGGAGGACCCCATCCACCAGTTTCTCCAACTCCTCCGCAGTGAAGGCAGGGGCCCTTTCCCCAGACACTCTAGCCATTGTCGCTTCCAGTCTCAGGTCACAGCAGCACTTGCAGTGTAGGTCCTCTCCTGTTGATGGTCAGGTATCAAGGGAGTGAATGGGTAGAAAATGGCAGTGACATCCGTGGCTGTGCTTACCGTCACTGCCGGCGTACATCGCCATTGGCTCCTAGGACTCATTGGCCCCAATGATAACCAATGCGGAGTTGTGCAGCGGTCTTCGAACGCCTACCGTGACGCTGCACAACGCCAGAGCAGTTACCTCATTTCCCCTTGTCCCTCCTCACAAGTCAGGCAGCCGCCATTTTAGGGGGGCACATGGCATGGCAGCTAACTGCGTCACCGCACATATTGGCACATATACAGACTCACGCTTTAACGCACGGCTTCTGTAACATTCATTCTGAAAAAGTTGTGCATTCTATGTGGAAATGTGAACTTCTGCTCACCGTTCTCCTCCTTAGGCTACAACCGCTGAGGCAAATGATGAGATGGCGGCATCCTCCGGTGTACAGAGCCCTGGTGGACCTGTTGACAATGGAGCACAAACACATTATAATCACATAGAGGCTTGATCATGCCACAATCCAAGAACTGTGTGCCCAATTGGAGCCGGACCTGATGTCAGCTATCCGCCACCCCACAGGAATACCCCCTCTAGTGCAGGTCCTGTCAGTGCTCCATTTCCTGGCAAGTGGCTCCTTCCAAACTACAGTGGCCATGGCATCAAGGATGTCTCAGCCAATGTTCTCAAACGTGTTCAGCAGGGTGTTGTCTGCCCTGCTGAAACATATGCGCAGCTACATCGTGTTCCCCCAGGTGGAGTATTTGGCCACAGTGAAAGCTAACTTCTATGCCCTGGGACATATCCCCAACATCATTGGTGCCATTGATGGGACACATGTGGCATTTGTCCCTCTTGCAGAAATGAACAGGTGTACAGAAATAGATAAAGCTACCACTCGATGAATCTGCAAATGGTGTGTTTGGCGGACCAGTACATCTCCCATGTGAATGCCAAGTATCCTGGCTCTGTGCCTGACACCTATATCTTGCGCAATAGCAGTATCCCTTATGTGATGGGCCATCTCCAGAGGCACCGGGTGTGGCTAATAGGTGAGCCCAAGGTCCCCACACAGTATGAGTAGGTGTCTGGGTATGGGGTTGCCCCTAAGGGTTAGTGTGTGTCTCACTATTGTCCCTCAATATTTGCAGGTGACTCTGGTTACCCCAAACTCTCATGGATACTGAACCCAGTGAGGAATCCCAGGATAAGAGCAGAGGAACATTACAAAAAGGCACATGGGCGGACTAGGCGGATCATTGAGAGGACATTCGGCCTCCTGAAAGCCAGATTCCGGTGCCTCCATCGGACAGGTGGCTCCCTGTACTACTCACCGAAGAAGGTATACCAGATCATCGTGGCATGCTGTATTTTGCACAACCTGGCATTGAGACGCCAGGTGCCTTTTCTGCTGGAGGATGAGCCTGGTGATGGTCTTGTGGTGGCGGTGGAGCCTGTGGACAGTGAGGAAGAGAAGGCAGAGGAAGAAGATGTTCACAACAGAACAAACATTATCCTGCAGTACTTCCAGTGACACACAGGTAAGACACTGTAACTCCTCTTGACATTTCAGTTTACTTTGGACATTGTATTTGGCAGCCTCTTACCCTCTGTCTATGGACACTGACTGTTCCCTTTGGATTCCCTTTTTTCAGATCTGTGTACCCCATTCTGGCTTCTGCTATGTGTACTGCTACCCAACAACTGTCATACATTGGTATGAGTAAATGAAAATATACGTTGCAATGCTTTACTAATATTGTAGTAATACTTTTGTGAATCATCAGACTGACTCCAGATTGGTATTTGTTTCAAGGGTGTTTATTTAGGTGCCAATAAGTATAGGGGTATGTGCAAGGGGCTGGGGTGATGGTGGAGGAAGGTCCATGGTAGAGTCCAGTCTCATGGCATCACAGGTGCATTGTCCAAGGGGGCATAGGAAGTGGAGCAATGGCAGTTCAAGGTGGACAGGGTAACAGATTGGGACAGTAGGGTGACTATCAAGAGGGTCCTATTTCCTGGCAGGGGTCTTGGCAGTGTTCTCTGTCTTCTGTCTGGATTGCAGGGACTGTTTGCGGGGTGGTTCACCTTCTGCAGGGGGTTGGGTGCTGGTGGCCTGATGTTCGTGTTGCGGGGCTTCCTGTCCACTAGCACCAGCGGAGGTGGAAGGCTGTTCATCGGTTTGGCTAGTGTCAGGGGCCCTTTTTAAGCCACTGCCTCCATCATGGTCTTGCCCATATCAGCCAGCACCCCTGCTATGATGACCAGGATGGTGTAGATTAGGTGAGGTCCTCCCTGATCCCCATGTACTGTCCCTCTTGCAGCCGCTGGGTCTCCTACATCTTGGCCAGTCCCATGCCCATGGTCTCCTGGGAATTATGGTATGCTCCCATGATGTTGGAGAGTGCCTCGTGGAGGGTCGGTTCCCATCGCACAGCACTCCTACCAGTTTCCCTATTGTCCTGTGCCTCTGTCCCCTGAACCATGTGCCCACTGCCACTGACCCCAGGTCCCTGATTGTCCTGTGCTAGTGGGGTTGCCTGGGGTCCCTGTAGTGGTAGACACACTGCTGATTGACGTGTCCTGGGGACAGTGGCATGGGCCCGCTGGGTGGGTGCTGTGGTGGGTGGGTGCTGTGGTGGTGTTTCCTGAGGGGGGAGGCTCTGTGGTGGGTTGGGACTGTGGCAGGGTAACCGACTGTCCAGAGGTCCCTGATGAGCCAAGTTGGTCATCGTGATCCAGGCGTGCAGAGCTGCTGTCATCACTGTCGGCCTCTTCTGTGGGGGGAATGGATGTAGCTGGCATCTCCTGTTCAGTGACGTTGGGCAGGGGTCCTGTTGGGATGCAAATGCATTGTTATTGTATCTGTGTGTGCCATCTTGTGCAATGGGTGTGTTTCCCTTATAGAATTGTGCTTTCCCTGTCGCTTTGGACTTGTGTGATTGCTTATTGTGTGGGCTGGGTGAGTCTCTCCACTGGGAATGGTGTGATGATGGGTGTCCATACATTGGTGTTGCATGCAGGGCTTGGTATTGGGATGAGTGGGTTGTGATAGTGGGGTATATGTGAGGTGTTGGACTGATGGGGGCCAGGGTAAAGGTGGGGGTATATGATGGCATGCAGGTTGGGCGGTGATAGAATTAAAGATTTGACTTACCAGAGTCCAGTCCTCCTGCTACTCCTGCGAGGCCCTCAGGATCCATTATGGCCAAGACTTGCTCCTCCCATGTTGTTAGTTGTGGGGGAGCAGGTGGGGTCCACCGCCAGTCATCTGTACAGCAATCTGGTGTCTTGATACCACGTAATGCACCTTCCCCCGTAAGTAGTCCACCTCTTCCTGATATCATCCCTTGTTCTTGGATGCTGTCCCACGGCGTTGACCCTGTTGACGATTCTCAGCCATAGCTCTATCTTCCTAGCAATGGACATCTGCTGCACTTGTGATCCGAATAGCTGTTGCTCTACCCGTGTGATTTCCTCCACCATGACCCTTAGCTCCTCCTCAGAAAACCTGGGGCGTCTTTGAAGTGCCATGATGTGGTGTGAGTGATCTGTGTCAGGTGATGTGTGGGGTGATGTGTTGTGATGTTTTATGTGATGTGCGTGGATGGTGTATGAGTGATGGTGTTCTGTGCCTCTGAGTGTATGTGTGCTCTTTGCTTGTCTCTCCGTGCTTGTTCTATTTTTTGGTTGTAAGGGGTTTTGGATAAGGTGGGTGGGTGTTTTATAGTGTTGTGAGTGTGTGGGTGTGGTGAAGTTGAAAGAAGTTCCAGGAAGGACAGGAGCCCCTGCCAACCCAGAAGAGGGTGCAAAAGAAGAGTTCCTGGGTGGATGAAGACTGTAGGCATGCACCCAAGGAAGATGCCAGCAGATTACTGCATGATGCAAAGGATGTCCCACAACATGAAGATGGATGCAGACATGATTTTGTGTTGGAAGTCGCTAGCAAGCCTTGGTTACGACAAATGTGCGTTTTGCATCAAAATGGTGCTGGCTGGACCCAGGAGGGACCTGGGGGCCTCAACTCTGTGTGAGGAGGAAGAGGGGGCTCTCAGCACTTTAGAGAGCCCTACGGATGCCAGACAGCACCCACAGGAGTCCCAGGACAAGGGGACAAAGGAGGTGCAAAGCGTGAGTGGTGCAGCACAACAAGGGAAGGTCCCACTTTGCCGGAGAACAACTCAGCGAGTTGAGCATCGCAGGATGGAGTGCTGGGGACCTGGGCCAGGCTGTGCACAAAGACATTTTGCAAATAGTGCACAGAGGCCTCAGAAGGTGAAGAAGATGCAGTACACAGGGGTACTGTCACACTCAGGGAAGGCAAGGTCTTACCTCCTCTAAATTGTGTTAGCAGGACCTAAGGACAGTCTATGTTGATGGGGTCCACCCTCTGTATCCTTAGGAGCACGCTCGTCGCTGTGAGAGGAGTCCAAGGGTACCAGTCGTCATCTTGGAAGGTGCCTGCATGAGCAGGGGAGTGACTCCATCACCCAATGGGAGATTTCTTCGGTCCTTCTGGTGCAGGATGAAGACAGGGAGTCCTCAGAGTGTGCACACCGTGGGAACTGTTGCAGTTGCTGGCTGGAGCTAAGGTTGCAGAGGAATAGTATCCAATGTGGATACTTTGTTGCTGTTAAAGTGGTTCCTAGAGCAGGCTGTGGTTGATCCAAGGTCAGAGGATGAAGTAGTAGTTGCAGAGGATTCCTGAAGGAAACTTGCAAGCAGAATCCCAAGAGAACCCACAGGAGAGACCCTAAATAGCCCAGAGAGGGGGATTGGCTACCTTATCAGGTAAGGACCTATCAGGAGGGGTATCTGACATCACCTCCTGGCACTGACCACTCAGAGCCCTCCAGAGTGCTCCCACACCTTGTAAAGCAAGGAGGCTGAAGTCTGGGACACACTGGAGGAGCTCTGGGCACCACCCCTAGGGTGGTGATGGAGAGGGGAGTGGTCACTCCCCTTTCCTTTGTCCAGTTTCGCGCCAGAGCAGGGGACAAGGGGTGCTTGAACTGGTGTAGACTGGCTTATGCAAGGAGGGCACCATCTGTGCCCTTGAAAGCTTTTCCAGAGGGTGGAGGATGCTACCCCTCCCCAGCCTGTAACACCTATTTACAAAGGGAGAGGGTGTAACACCCTGCTCTCAGAGGAAATGCTTTGTTCTGCCTTCCTGGGACTGAGCTGCTCAGACCCCAGGAGGGCAAAACCCTGTCTGTGAGATGGCAGCAGCTGTAGCTGCAGTGCAAGCCTCAGAGAGCTGGTTTGGCAGTACTGGGGGTCCATAGTAGAGCCCCCAGGATGCATAGAATTGGCTCCCCAATACCAGATTTGGAATGGGGCGACAATTCCAAGATCTTAGCCATGTTACATGGCCATATGCAAAGTTACCATTGTGAAGCTACATATAGGTATTGACTTATATGTAGTGCACGCATGTAATGGCGTCCCCGCACTCACAAAGTCCCGGGAAATGGCCCTGAACTATGTGTGGGCACCTTTGCTAGTGCAAGGGTGCCCTCACATTTAGTAACTTTGCATCTAACCTTCAGCAAGTGAAGGTTAGACATATAGGTGACTTATAAGTTACTTAAGTGCAATGAAAATGGCTGTGAAATAACATGTGCGTTATTTCACGCAGGCTGCAATGGCAGGCCTGTGCAAAGGTTTGTCTGAGCTCCCTATGGGTGGCAAAAGAAATGCTGTAGCCCATATGGATCTCCTGGAACCCCAATGCTCTGGGTACCTAGGTACCATATACTAGGGACTTATAAGGGGGATCCATTTTACCAATTGAAATTGTTAAGTGAAGTCACTAGCCTACAGTGACAAATTTAAAAGCAGAGAGAGCATAAGCACTGAGGTTCTGGTTAGCAGAGCCTCAGTGACACAGTCAAGCACTATACAGACACACACATTAGGCCATCAACTATGAGCACTGGGGTCCTGACCAGCAGGATCCCAGTGAGACAGGCAAAAACATACTGACATATAGGTTTTTCTCTATGAGCACTGGGGTCCTGGCTATCAGGATCCCAGTGACACAGTAAAACACACTGACACACACTCTCAAACAGGCCAAAAGTGGACGTAACCATGCTAGAAAGAGGCTACTTTCTCACAGTGCCAAACTGGCTTGCTGTTGTATTGGCAAGGGTGAATTTCACGCATCCTAGTTTTGTGATAATTGTGGGCACCATGAAGGCACTGCCCTTGGATAAGGAAATTTCCTATAACTTTAATACAATGGGACTGAGGTGATCATAGGAGTTGCTCGGTTTTCTGCTATATGTGCATTGAATATTTTGAGAGTGGATTCATTTTGAGAATGGATTTCATGTATATTTATAATTATGAGAGCCAGTACTCGGGAGGAAACCAAATACAATTTGTAGAATTTTTATTGTGAGGAAGAGGAGTTGGTTGAGAGACATTTATATGCCTTCTTGGACAACTCATTGTGATACTCTACACAGAAAGCTATGCATGCAACATTCAAATTTGTGGCTACAAAGATTGGTTCTTCATTGGCTAAAGTTATATCAGATATATTGCCCTTGTCTCCTGGTGGTATGAGCCAATGTGTAATGCTTGAAATCTCATGAGGAGCATTGGAGACTTTAACCATTAACAAATAACAAGACCACTTTAATAAACGTATTGTGGTAAGTGCATAGCAATGCTTACGAATGTGTCTTTTTCCCAGTCTCCAAATGTATATTGGATCACTAATATTGTGGCTAGCAGCTCTAAGTAGTCTGATGAGTTTCATTTTAGGTCAATTTTAAGACTCTCTGACTGAGATGAGGAAATGTGATGAATATAAATATATATATATATATATATATATATATATATATATATATACATAATATGTATAATATATAGCTCACTCATCATCATTATGATGTTAACGATGAAATAGATGTTGATGATCACAAGAGAAAGGCTGAGTATCCCTTTTATGATGTTGACACTGATTTAAGTACCCCATAAACATTGTTCTGCTTGTTGGCCTCAAGCACCTACATGGAAAAAATTATTGATATCAAATATAAGGATGTATATGGCGTGGCAGTGGTAGTTGGATACAAAGGGTCATAAAATATTTGATCCATAATTAATTCAGCATTCTACCTGCTCACATAGGACCCTCCAGATAATGTTGAAAACAAATGTAGCAGGCTGAGATCGGCCTACGGCAAAATATACAATATTATTTAGAGCAGAATGTCCTAGTCCCCAGATTCCTGACAAAATAGCAATTGCACCAAATCCTAAAATGATCACTTATTTGGCCAAGCATTGGCATGACAGAAACGGCATACACTGCCCATTGGTTTCTTGTCAGGAGAAGCTCCTTGATATTGTAGCCTGTCTCACTAAAGTTCTTAATAACAGAACTAACTAAGAAGTCAGGGGCTTCAATTGATGCTGTAGTGCTTTTCTGTTAGGCACAATAAACGTCTGCCTTTCTCGGACATGCCCCTCTGGCCATTTCTTTATAGAGAAGAAAATGTTTATTAATTAGAATTGAACAACAGCTGGGTAATCTCACAGCTACTGAATTTGGCCAGAATCCCAGGGTTTTCTCTTATTGGACAGTTCATTACAAAATGAGCATCTAAGTACAAGCCTTCTTGTTGGATAAAGAAAGGTTTTCACTGGCACTTATCTTTGTCAAGTGTTTTTTTTTTTGCCAGAACTGGCAAGTTCCATAACCATTCTGCATAATGAGACAACTTTAACAGCAGTTTCCAGCATTTGGGCCTGGCCATCCACTTCCAGTGTCCCACTTGCTTCCAACAGAGTAAGAGCAGAGGTTGGTTCCAGTTCAACAGTGGATTAGAAAAAGGAGTTACTAAACCAGTTGTATGCAGGTCAGCCTTACCCTCTTACAATTGGCAGAAAAATTGCAGCCAGTTTCTTTTACAACTGGAGGAAAATTTCAGAAGATCATTCAAATAGTTCAAGGTTCTAGTCAGAGTTCTTTTCTACCCTGTTTTATGTTCAGATGGCATTACAAATGTACCTTGTACTACTGTGTATTAATAAAGTGCACGTGCCATTCAAAACTCCCAGTCTTAAACAGAGCTAGACAATTTAAGTTTTTCTATGTTGTAAAACAGAACATAAATAATTAGACACATCTTAACAGACCAGAAGAGAAGGCAATGTTTGTTAAAGATAAAAGTAAGCAGGGAAGCATTGCTTGAAATTCAGATCACAGAGTTTGGATCGGTAATACATTTTTTTCTTCTTAAATCCTTAAAATAAATACTGAAAAACAAGGTATGAATCATAATTCGTGCAGATACATTATTACATGGGCACTTGGGAATATTGTCAGACCAGTTATTCAAAGTGAAAAAGTTAACAAGTGGTGAACTATTTTAAAGCAGAAACGTGTCAGAATGAGCCTATGGTATCTGTTGTGAACTACTTTAGATAGAGTTTGATAACAAAAGTGACCAAAATCAGTTGGTTATTAATGTCACTCTGCTTTGTTAATTCCATGGCCAAACGTGCTTCCTCATACATCGTGAGGCACATCTTTTTTTTTAACAACTTGCTAGGTATAGATTGTAAAGTGTCTGGATGTTCAAAAAATTCAGGGTGCCCCAGGTCCGAAAAAATCTGCTTGACATGATACAACAATGGTATACATAGAGGAATGGACAAATTAATACAATCAATTTAAACTAGTGTCTTCATGGGGCCAAATTTTATGCCACAATAACATTCTCTGGGTGTGAGCCATGTAAGTGATAAATGGCATCACCAATTCTGAGAGACAGTGGAACGACCAACTCTGGGGAACTGCAAGTAAATTTCTAAAAAACACATTCTCAGTTACTTAAACGGAGTTGATGTCACTGTAGCCCTATAAACTTGTCCCATACAATGCTGTTGCTGCACATTTAGCCTTCTAAACAATTAACATTTCGCTAACAGGTTTCTTACCCGGTTTGTGTGCAAAAGTTATCAATGCTGAAGTTACTTTTGTGAAACTTAAATTCCTGGTTTTAATGGCAAGCTCCCAGGACCCAATTCCCAACAATAGGACTAGAAAACCATGTTGTAACACTTATAGTAGTGTTGTCAACAGATAGATCATGACATCTCACATCTCACAACACTATTTCCGCACTTCATTACAAAAGTCTTGTCCAGCTTGATTTTAGGCCCAATTCCAGCATAAAGGTGGAGAAACACATGAGTAATTGTTGTAGACCCAGAGGGGTGTGAGCCATTAATCCAGCAACATATGCGTAGAGGAGGGCTGGGAATAGGCCCTGTCCAATTTGTGGAAGGTCCCTGCAACATTGCGTCATTGCATCCCCAAGCTATTTATATACAGGGTGAATAGAAAAGGTGCAAGGACACAGCCCTGTCTGACACCTGCTCTACTCTAAAGGACGATGTAAATTTACCCCTAAGCCCATACCGTATTCTTGTCTGACTCCCAGAATACAGTCCTCTTAGAAACTCTATTATTGATAGGTCTACACTAAGCTCCTCCAAAATATACCACAGTTTATCATGGATGACTCAATCAAACGCACTGGACAAGTCAACAAAGGCCAAGAACTTGTGGCCCTTCTTGGCCAAAGTATACTTTCTAATTAGCAAGTTGAGGTTTAATATTGGATATCAGATAATATTTAGTTATTTTACACCCACTCATCTAACTTGTTCAAAATGATTCGTTCCACAACCATAACCAGAGAATCCAGCAAGGAAATAGGCCAGTAAGAAGCTGGATCGGCACAATCAACTTTTTTTTTATAGATGGGGACTATTAGAGATCCTGACCAAGTATTTAAAAACCTGTGCTGCAAGACATACTTAAGACCAATGCTAACATAGGTCTCCACAATGTTGGGTCGGCTTAAAAATGATCCACTGGGATGCTGTCAGGGCCTGGAGCCTTCAAACCAGTGCTTGCCATAAGATCCCTATTTACCTCATCCAAGCTAAAATGAAGTTCTGAGATACTACTGGACGAGTCCCTAGGGACGGCTAGCCTGATGTCCTCTCTGCTCCCTAGGGAAGAGCCAGGATTACCTTAGATTTTAGCAAAATGGACCACCCACTCTGATTCAGTGATGGCAAATTCCAACATCAGAACCCTATCATCTATTAAAATAGGGAAATATATAATACACGCCAAAAGGTAAGACTGTGTTTATCTAGGCTATCTGCCATTAAAGCTTCCCAAGTTTCAGTTTTCAAGTGTCATTCCCTGATCTTTGAAGCCAATTTGTATTCTCACCTGCATGCCTGAATCTCTATACTACACCTTGGGGTTTTATTCAAAGCCATTTTAAGTTTGTTATGTGCCTTAGAGCACTCAAAATCAAACAAACTACCCTTAAGGTTGCTTTCCTTGGAATTATGGCCCATCTGGTCTAACCTAATCTCCCTAGTAATATTGAGGACGGTATTCAGGATGTCTTTAAGGTCATTTGTCTCATCCATACAAGTCATAAAGTCCTCCCTGTGCTCACAGAACAATGTTCCCATAAAATTAGTCGGCTTTACGGTTGACCACCAAAGAGAATTACCATTATGTGATGCTAGTTCTATATTCTCCATGCTGTGCTCATTATCCGGCATCACTAGATTTATCAAAGTACTAAGATTCAAACTAAGGGCCTAATTTAGATATTAGTGGGAGAGTTACTCAGTCACAACAGTGATGGATATCTTGTCTGCCAAAATCTAAATCCCATTGGGGGTCATTCTGACCCGGTGGTAGCACCGCCAACAGGCTGGCGGTGCTCCGCCGGGCATTCTGACCGCGCTTGATCCTCGTGTTCAAAATCAGTAATGCCACACACTCTTTTAGGGGACAATGGGCATAAATAAACAACAAAAAGATGTAATAAAAAATAATAAATATTGAGCAAGATCGTTATCCAACTGGCCAAGAATAGTCATTACCTCACTCTGAGCTGCATTATTGTAGAAATTAATCACCACCAAGTTAAACTTAGGGGATACTTCAAATTCAACAATATGGTAATAGCTAGTAGGATACTGACTTGTCATGTTAACAAATAGCAGACAAATGGAACTATGCGTGAACAGGCTGCCTTTAGCTCTACCAGCTTTAGACGGAATAGCAGGTGTATGAAAGTTTCCATAGCCATTTATATGAACTGGTTCTAATGCCCAGGTTCCTTGAAAGCACAATATCTGAAAGCTAGTTACAAATTCAGGTGATTTCAGCATGGAAGACCTACCAAGTAGACCTGTGATATTCAAATACACTACTCTACATCCTGAGAAGTCCCGGGGCACCAGTTCACCCAAAACTACAATAGAACAATTTGCCTAGGTAGTAATCACTATTGTTGAAGAGCTAACTTCTGTACCAGATGCAACGTCCCCCCTCAAAAAATCTTGAGCATTATGAGTAAGGAGTCAGTTCACCCCCTCCAAGGTCTCCATTAGTGGTGAAACGATTATGTATTACAACAGGACAATATAATTCCTGTGTTTGAGTAGGGAGGGATCTTGATGGAACACCTAAGGGAGTGGCAGGGTACAAATGCTGATAAAAGTACCCACTTGTTTAATGTGTATATAAGGCCCAGAAGATCAAACCTGGAGTCACACGAAGTAGAAATATTGGACGATATGTTAAAACAAATCTCAGCAGTAGAGGCAATCATGATTGGGGGAGACTTTAATTGTAACTATGAGCCTTTAATTGGTCTTGAACATCTGGCAGAAGAGGAAGATCTCGCTAGAGCAGTGCCCCGCCCCTCAATCGAAGAGTCGGTCCCTGGTACGGTCGCTGCGTTGCAACTTATGGGCCTCACATTAAAGCATGGCTTGAGGGCGTGTAATGGTAGAGTGGGCCAAGGCGGTCTTAATATGGACACTTTTGAAAGAGGTAATATGGGTTCAAAACAAGATTATATTATGCATAGCACTAGTACGTGGGAGAGAATAGTGACCTTTAAAATAGATAAGAGGAGGGAAAGCGATCATTTTCCGCTAGTAGTTGAACTCAAGGGCTACTTTACGGAATTGAATTGCATGGAAAAGGATAAGGTGGAGTTGCAACCCACTCTTAGTAACAATCGAAGGGCAGTAAAATGGCCAGTGATATTGGGCAATTTGGGTGTCATGACTAATATTTATAATACATACATAGAATTAATGGAACCCCATGCCCTTAAAACTTGTACTGATATCCCTATCATGGATATTCACCAATCCATGAGTATTGCACTAAGACCTTACTTCACTAAACAGGTACAACAAAAAAACAAAAAGGGCAAGGAGCAAATTACCTCATCCAATCCCTGGTATACCACTGAATGCAGAGAGAGGAAAACATTATTGGTAGAGGCCCTTAAACAGAAAGATCCAATAGCCGTGCAAGAGGCAAGGGCTGGTTACAAGAAAAGATTGGCTACAGCACAAAAAAATTGGGAGGATCAAAAATGGCATGACCTTCTAGAGGCAGCCAAATGCAATGATACAGCTACATTTTGGAAAATAGTTACTCATGGCAGGAAAGAGGGGACATACAGCACCGACCATAATATAGATCCCAGTGCTTGGGTCAATCATTTTACGTATCTTTACTTTGACTCGCCTAACTTTGATGCACAACTTTCCTGGAACAAAGATGTATCCTTTTGGAGTAGCTTTCCTATTGTACAGTTTAGCCTGAAAGAAATGGTGGCTGCCATTAAAGCGATCAAATTAGGCAAAGCCCCAGGTTTGGATAAAATCCCTGGGGATCTCTTCAAGCATAACATAGAAATCTGAGCACCTTATGTAAACTTACTCAGCAACGCCATAGCAAGGGGGGAGCCAGTTCCTGAGACATGGAAAGGTGCAGAAATAATCCCTGTCTATAAAAAAGGATCTAGAGAGGACCCTGGGAACTATAGGCCAATTAGCCTTATTGATGTTATGCAAAAAATGTATGCTAGGCAGCTGCTGAATAGAATAGGATGTTGGATAGAGGGAAAAAACATCCTGACAATATACCAGGCAGGCTTCAGGCAGCAGACAAGTACAATTGACCAGGTCTTCAGGCTACTAGCAATAATGTGGAAATACACAAAACTAAAAAAAGGCCACTTGTACATTGCGTTTGTAGATTTGCGTGCGGCCTTTGATCTGGTTCCAAGAGACTCTCTATGGACTGCATTGGGGAAGCAGGGTATGCCGGGGAGTCTCCTCCTTCCAGATAAAGAGATTGCACGAGAATACTTTCGCAAAAGTGCGGTGGGGCCCAAATGGAGAGTTGACTGACCCAATACTAATTATAATGGGAGTGAGGCAGGGCTGTGTGCTTGCCCGACTCTCTTTTCATTGTATATCAACGGCTTGGTAAAGTATTTAAAAGAGAGTAATCATGACTCGCCAAGATTGAATGGAGAACCAGTTCCTGCCCTTCTTTTTGCAGACGATACTATCTTACTATCGCAAACTCCCATGGGTCTACAATCCTTATTAGGAATGTTTGGCAAATACTGTAACATGAAGGGGTTGGAGATAAACGCAACTAAAACAAAGTATTTGACTGTTAATCCTCATAAAGCACTTAAAAGGAGTATTGTGGGTAATGGGTACGATCTAGAACGTGTAATTTTTAAAAATTATTTAGGGATATTGCTAGATGCTAAGTTGTCCTGGAGGCCGCAGATTAATAAAGCTGCAACTTCTCTAGTTCACAGCTCTGCGGCTATAACCAATAACGATAAAAGTTCAAGAACTGGGATTGTTTCACCAGTGTTTGAGGTATATAGATATAAAGCGCAGGCTGCTGCATTATACGGTGCCGAACTTTGGGGTATTGCAAATTTAAATCCACTAGTATCTCAAGAAAACAGCTTTTTGAGGGGGGTATTGGGATTGCCACCATCTACCCCGTTAATCCCTCTTATTTATGATATAAATCTGAAGCAAATAGGTAAATTGGCAGTTTTGAGGCCATTACTTTACTGGTGTAGACTGTGGACAATTCCGTAATTGACTCATTATAAGCAAGCGCTAATGGAGATAATGGACCTTGATAAATCAATTTCTCTACCGTGGCTACATCATGTAAGGTACTGGTTCTATAATCTAGGGCTGAAACCCTATTGGGACGAACCTCATACACTTACGATACAATCCAAGACTCGACTAAAACAAGTATACTGGGAATTCTTCTCAAATACTCTTTTTCACAATGAGAATTTGGAAAGATTGACGTCGAGTTTTTGGGACATTAAACCAATACCAAGAGCTGAGGACTGGTTAGATACAATCTATCCTAGGCGAGCGAAAACATTATTCAGTTTCGATATTGGATCCTTCAGACTAAAGCTTTTACTATTAAATGGAGTCCCCAGAGAGAGAATAATCATGAGGTGAAATGTGGGTTATGCAATATGGAGACTATTGAAACGGTGGATCATGTTTTGTTATTCTGCAAAGCCTATGATAAACCTAGGAAAAAATGGATTCGACCTATTTGTAGGAATGCAGGAATTAGAAATTACAAAGAAGCGTCCAGATTACTTAGATCTAACACTACCCTATCCATTGTCTTTGGAATAAGTCGCTTTCTTTTAGCGACTTCATTTATCAGGGACAAGGAGGGCCTGAGGTTTTTATAAGCTCAGATTCATATCTATAGATAAATCTTATGAAGATCAAGTGGTTAATAGGCCCTCCCTTAAGCAAGTTAATAGACCCTGAGAAACTATCTTGCCTAAAATGTAATTTAGCCTTTTATATGAAGGAAAATATAGGCTTTTAGGTATTTTAAGAACTTTTCTTTTCTTTTCTTATTTATTTATTTATTGTCTATATAAATGGTTAAATAGTTCTCCATTAGTCAGTTAATAAGTAGTGGTAGTATTTTGGATGGGAGACAAATTTTAGGAATTTAAATAATTTTCATTTAAAGTAATAATGAAACTGATTGTTATTTATTGTTTTTAGGAGTGTCAACGGTCATTTATCTATGTCATTTGGTTTTGTTACTCATGTGAATAATTGCTGTTGGAATGTTGTGTCTTTTATTTGATTGTACCTTCCTTTTATGGCTAACAGCCGAATAAAGGTGTAATGATGATGATGATGATAAAAATAGCCAAGAGGTAGGACGGAAATGTGGTGTGGAGAAACGGGTATCTCAACTGTTCTTTGCAGAATAGTGTTGACTACAACTCAAAACTACACAATCTGCTGGTAGTATTTTGCTCCTCTTACCAGCTCAACTCACTCCTCTAACCATTTTAATGTCATCAGAATGTGCCCTCTTCAAACCAGTTTTATTTCTAACCCAGTTTAATGATTTGTTTCTAAGAGATTCTCAAGATTCCACAGATGTAGGAAGCAAAGGATGGACATTGCCCAGTATCACAATGCAAGGTGTGGATTCGAAGGGCAGCTCAAGAGAAACCCTCTTGCCAAGTGATTGACTTACAATTAGATCATCAATAGGATATATCATAGTAGGTTCCGTGGTGAGAGAATTATGTGTTACTGGTGCACTATCAGAACCACTAACAGGGATTGTTATTGGTGTTTGAGTGGTACTAATGTAATTATGTGGAGAAGCTACCTGCAACATAGGGTTCACTCCCTGAAAATGTTGGGCCATTTCAGGTTTAATCTTTTATTTTACTGAATCAAAACATTTAGGGGCATATTTACAAGCCCCATGGTGCAGGGCAGTGCAGCAAGTGCCTTGATGTGTTGCCCTGAGTCGCTGGGAAAGGACAGAAATGAGCCATATCTACAATATACAGTGCATTTCTGTCCTCTCCCCCTGCGAATGGCACACAAATGGCTGCCACACGGCAAAGCAGGCACGCTTGCACCATAGTGCAAGGGTGTCTGCGTTGTGGGGATGATTGTTTTTCTGCAGAAAGAGACATCTCCTTGTACAAAAACAATCAATGGAGGTGATTTCCGCCTTCTATGTGTGCTGCAGAATGCAGCACACATAGAAAGAAGAAGAAACAGTGAGAAATAATGTTATTTCTCCCTGTTGCGCCTCCCTTATGCCACCATGGGGAGGTGTGATCTTTTGACACAGTCCCAGGATTACGATTTATTTCAACCACTCCTAACGCCAATAGCACGCTTAACTAACGCAGTGTGAGGTGACGCAGGGACTTACGCTGCATTGTCTCATGCCATATCTACAATTCCATGAAAAGGCACACAGGATTGCTTTATGCGGCCTTGCAGATATGGCTCTGTAGTTTGTGCCACTGTAACGTCACAAAAGTGATGTTCTGGTGGTGCAGCATGGCTTGTAAATATGCCCCTTAATAGTTAAGCCTTCCACCTGCATTAATCTAGCACTTAAAGAGTCCAGAGAGGTTTTATCAATGGCTTCTAAAGCCTGAATAGCAGAAAATAAAGATTTAAAGTCCTCTTGGTGCCCCCCAGCAGTTTTAAGTCTCTTTATGGGACCAACAGGGTTTTGAGGATTTACTCCCATTGATGTAGGGCATCTCAAGGGAATGTCTATGATTTTTAACCCAGGCCCTGGTGTATTCATGTGCTTCGGGGAGGATTGTGATGACAAATCAGATGGTAAAGCTACAATGCTTTCTATAGAGTGCTGCTCACAGCCACTTAAATACTGAACAGCAGAGGATGTGGAAATCGCTGTTTCACATTTAAATGGAGTTACATGTAGGGGAGCATTGTGTGCTGCAGCACACCAAACGCATCAGACTAATGCATGCTAATTCTCTCTTCCACGCTTTTAATCTCTTCGTAGATAGCCCCCATGGCTCCAGTGATATAATTCAGGATTGATGTGTGAGGATTGGCCTTACCAGATGACGTGTTCTTAGCCACAGCTGAGGCATGCTTTCTTTTACCGATTCTGCTTGTTGGGCACAAGAGGTTTCCAAAGGTAAAAAACAAGAGAGTAGGCACAGCCCAGTCTCCTTCTGTTGATGACATGCTCAAGACGGGCCTGTTCTTGGCCTGGGCTTTACCCGGGCGTGTCCCGCATTACGGGATGAGTAATAGCGCTTTATGCGATATGGACAGCAGCAGCGGGAGGCAGTATTTTCCAGGACCCTCCTGACAGCAAGTATTACTGGGACTGAGAGTCCCTCTGCACTGGCCCTGCAGACCAGGGGCGGGTCCTTTTGGTTCCAATTTATCATGGCCACAGCAAATGTCTTCAGTTTCTTTAGTTTGGCGAAGTATTCAGGTTAATTTCTCTCCCTTTTGGTCTGTCCTGTGCTCCTTAGTGGTTTAATTACAGTAGATGGATTTCCGATGCTACTTGATGGACTCTAATGATAGTACTACTCCCACTGACAAAGATATGCTTAATGAAGAATAAAGTGGGTCATGTTCAGTCTCTTTCAATCATATCTCTTCACTATTTGGACAGGCTAGTGGGCCTGTTGGCCTCCACTGAAGCAATCTTTCTAGGTCCACTCCATTATTGGGACATACTGTGGTTGAAAATATGATCTCTGAATAGGGATCTGTTTTAGTTATTTTAGAGCATGACACTTCGTAAAACAATTCACGGTGGCTAGATTACATAGAGGAATGGAATGGTTGTGTAGTATTGCTTACATCCCCAGAACTTCTCTTAGAGTCAGATAACAGCTGAGGGTGGTGGGAGGCTTGATGTGCTCCCTCCTCTCTTGATGAATGTTGGCGAGTTGGTTATTATTTTGGATGGAAAACTGTCCATCCTTAAGGAGAAGGCCACACCTGCTATTTATCACACAAATTAAATAAAATAAAACTGGCTATTCCCAGGTACCATGAAAATGAGCAATGAGGCTTTTAAATCAAAAGCAATAAGTAAAGTATTTAAGCAGTGTATACACAATAGTCACAAAATAAAACTCCACAGACACAAAAAGAATTATTATAAATGTTTTGTGAGTAAAATAAAACATAAACAGCAAACATCCAAGAAGGTGAACCACAGACATTCATTTTTAAAGTTTTACGAGAAAATAGCACCAAAAAGTACAAAGTACCAATGATAGTCAATGGTCACGGTAATTCTGGACCGAAGTGCAATTCGAAGCTGACCGTTAGGAGTCCTAGTTGGATACACTGTGTAGATTGGCCCAGCCTGGAAGTCAAAAGTTCAAAACGTGTCTAAATCCCACTTCAGAAAAGGACTTTGTCACATTTATTTTAAAGTGCTGACATTTCTTCTGTGTTCCAATGCAGAATGTGACTTTGGGCTGCGCAGACAGTGAAAAGCGGGGTGGGTCCCCGTGACTCCCCTTCCTGCCAGCCTTTCCATGGCGTTCTCTACCGCCATGGACAGGCTAGCGGGAAGGGGAGCCGTAATCCCCTGTGCAGCGCTGCCCTGGTGGATTAAAACCGCCGGGACAACCATGGCGGGAAACCGCCGGTCCCGGCGGTGCAACCACTGTGCTACCGCTGCGGTCGTAATACAGCAGATTGTACTGCCAGCCTGTTGGCGGTGCAATCGCCAAAACAGGCCTGGCGGCCTTTGACCCACAGGGTTGTAATGAGGCCCTTTGTAATTTTTTTGGTAGAAAAATTATTTTTTCTAAGTCCCAATACAGAACAGGACTATGAAACTTTTTGAGAAGAAAAATCTTCCTTGCACAGGCCGCTGCTGAAATTGTACCTGCCACCCTGGAACCAAAGGTCAGATACATGGAGGAGGTTGGTCTTCCTTCAGCTCTAAAGCTTTGGTGATATTCACTGAAAATATTCTAAGTTCCAACACAAAATGGGACCTAGGGCCTCATTATGAGTTTGGCGGAGGGGGTTACTCCGTCCCTAATGTGACGGATATCCTGCCTGGCTTTTTACAAGTTCCATTATATCCTATAAAACTTGTAAATCAGTGATGAGAAATCCGTCATATTTGGAACGGAGTACTCCCCTCCACCAAGGTCGTAATCAGGTCCTCAGTCATTTTTCCAAAGGTGTCAGGATCCTTGAGTGTGACAAAGTTGAAATTAAATTCAATGCTGTGAAACTGCTAGTTGGATACCTTTTCCATGGGGTTCTGCTGAAGCTCTGAGATTTCTGGAGCTCTGGAAGTTTTCAAACTTTTCAAACTTTCTTCTGGTGCCCAACTACAGGTGTACTCTTCTGAAGCCCCCAGGACCTCAGGGGAAGACATTTCCAGGGTATTTCCCGGAAAAGGCCTCTTGTAGCTTGTTGTGTCCTTGTAGCCACAAATGAGGCACGGGAACTGACTCTTGTAATCCACTTCTTTGACCTTTGTCCTGGGTATAAGGGGGCGCAGGTCCAGTCCTTTAGGGCTCCTCTCAGGTCACAGACAGTAGATACAGACCTCTGCTGGTCTTCTATAAGTCTTGAAAGTATATAAAGGATAGTGTTCTGGGGTCAATCCTACACACTTTTTCAGAAGATCCTGTTTGCCTTGCTGCAAACGGTACAAAATGCCATGTAATTCCAAGATGGCTGAAGTCTTGAGCCACATTAATTTTGGGCTTTGTGGGTTGAAGTATGTGTAAGGGAGTGCCATAGGGAAAATACCAGAGCCCTCCCACATCTATAACCAAAATTAAGTTTGAAGCAGGCCCTGGACCCACAAAAACAGAGGATACAGAAGTCTAGTAAAACAAAGCAGTGACCTTCAGTGTCCAGAGAGGAGATACAGATACAAAATAATTGTTACCAGGTCATATTTGATCCCTTTCAAGAACATAAAAGTTTTACGTGTGCCTCAGACAGACTGTGATAGATACTAACAATAATGTTTATGATTCTCACAGGAAGCATTCAGTGTGCACTGAGCTGACTATTTCATATGCTGGTGATTGGGTTAAGATTAAGCTTCCATGGCATTTTTCTAAACAAAGCTTAAAACTGTCAAAAGTATGGAAAGTTGTGAAGGTTGGTAAAATGTCATCTGTCTTGAACACTAGTGATTGGTGGAGTTGTTCCAGGACAACTCAAGTGAATGAAGATACGTTTTCTGAGTCAATAGATTTATCAAATTCTAGTTTTGCCAGTGAGACCTGAATCAAATGTCACACTTTCATCTGATGTTCCTAATGTTGATTGTCCTTTATCTACAAATGATAGCTCATCATCTACAGATGATTCCAATGTTCCACTTTTGTCTTTAGATTTGTATTCTTGCGATACATGTATAGCGGATACAACCAGAAACTGAGCTCAGAATATAGAAAAGCATTTAAAAAGATGCAATGATAACTAGGCTAACACAGGTAAGCATTTCATGACAACACCACAGATAAAGGCGAACTTGCTTGAACTTACTTGTGCAATTGCTACACATACCTCCCAGGAAGATTTGATTCTGTGGTTCCAACATGATGACCCGAGACCCTACCCTTGATATTCTGCTGCACTCAGGAGTTATCCCTGCCCATT
Source organism: Pleurodeles waltl (assembly GCF_031143425.1). NCBI lineage: Eukaryota > Metazoa > Chordata > Amphibia > Caudata > Salamandridae > Pleurodeles > Pleurodeles waltl. Next base: position 1,235,859,073 of record NC_090444.1, on the reverse strand, counting down.
TAGGTTGACCTGCCAATCAGACCGACATAGTGTCACCCCTGGCTGAATGATCACACCTTAGTCAGACCTCTTTCAGGCAAAGTGCAGGCTGAACAGCTGCCATAGGCTATTGCTAATTAGCCCCTCGAAAGCTGTGGCATGGAAAATGTTACTTTTGAAAAGTTACTTATCTTTAATATTTCTTAAAAAATTGACTTCACTATTGAATTGAATTATTAGCAACTATTAAAAATAGTGTTTTATTTATATTTCTATTGGGTCCCATTCCTAAGTATTTCTACTTTAATCTGTACTTTGATTTTCTACATAGAACAACAAGGCTGGCAGAAGTGAAAATTACTTTGAGGGCCTTGTCACTCTATGGACAAGGTAACATTAATTTTCAATGCGCCCTACTTTTAAATGCCATGCAACCTGCCTTGGGGGCTACAAGGTCCCCTTGGTGTGACTTACTAACATTTAAAGAGAGACATTTACCTGTCAAACAAGGGTTATTTTTACAGGTCGAACTTCAGGGTTTACACTACAGCAGTCATGGTAGGCCTGCAGCCATGTTTTGACACAATAGGTTCTGCAGTCCTTGAATGGCAATTAACTGCTCATGTTGTGGGAGTATTTCTGTGACATATACTATGGCATTATACGACATTGAACAGCGCAAATTAGGTTTTAAGCCATTGTTGACATGTTTTAGTGCTCAAAGAACATACACTGGACATTGGGAAGCAGTGCTCCAGTCTTAAAGTCCAAGATTACCAGCAAGTGACTCCCCAAAAAGTGAAAAACTAAGGGTGCTCACCAAAAAAAGGGTCACTTTGAAACAGTCGAACATAGTCAAAGAAGGATCCGTCAGTGCCCACAGATTGTTTAGAGCTTCTTCCAGGCTTTTTTGCAATATGTAGTTTACTACAAAGAACAAACTATGCAGCCTTATTATTAATTTACAACCTTATTGCAGTTGGATATATAAATCATCTAGACATCACAAAAACTAAACCTTTGACACAGAGAGTGAAAGCATTTTCTACGTGTTGCCTAAATCATATGATGTTGGTGAAGGCAGAGTAATTGCGTGGTGTGCACAATTTAAGAATGAACTGGTTCTCCAATAAACGGAGGGATTACGGAGCCTAGCAGCTCCATCCTCGAGCCTTTCTTAAGTTGGTGTCCATTTTCTATGGACCTGTTGGCATCTCAAATATTTTCAAATAGATTGTTTCTGTGGTTGGAGACCTGGCGAACAGTTACTAACATTTTCCTAATTTAAATAACATCTTGCACCAGAATTGCATCACAAAAGTGGAGCAAATATTTGCTAAGTGTTGTGTTGGGATTTACTTTCCAATGCAAATCATGATTGCATTAAACAGTTGTCTGAAGTAACACAAAGTAGTGCTTTGCACTACTTATCTTTACCTATAATCAAAGGGGCATTCCACATATGATACATGGTCTTTTTCATTAAACCAACCATGGGGTTTGTTAGAAATCCCTGTCTGCTAATACTTGTAAACATGGATTTGCAATACAAATGTATTTCTCTTCAAAACAGGCATAAAAGTGCAGCAAGTCTAAAAAACTGCCCATACCATTCCAAATCTGCATGTATGGTTTACTGTACAGCATACATACACAGTAGGAAAAGTATTAGATTATGTCAAAGCATAATATTTTCTATTGGAATGATACTTTTCAAGTACAAAACGTATACTTGACAGAACACAAAAACCCTTGAACTAATGTACAAGGGTTTTAACAATGGCATGTGGTTGCCAAATATATGCTCCCGCAGGTGGAGAGAAAAACATCACCATGTCTTACTAGATATAGTAAGCAGCAGCTGCTGCAAATGTCAAGAGGGAGGTGGGGGGGAAGATGGGGGAAAAAATATAAAAAATGTAAAAATAACCTTTCCTGCTATTCTCTAAGACTCCTGCCACCTCAATTGTCACTCCTCTTCTTGTGGTATCTAGGCATTTGCTGGGACATTAGCAAAGGCTCCCCAGCAAACCTGGTGCTGCTTTCATGCTAAACATAGCATGAAAGCAGTGCCAGGATTGGTCTGAGTGGCTTGGACTGCCTGGCAGACACAGCCCTGGGGTCTGTGTAGTTTCTCCAGCCCAGCTGTTCAACACAGCTGGGCTGGAGAATCCTAGGTGCACATGAGATGGCCGGCCAAACATGCATGCACACAACGCAATCTTTCCTCCTACCCCCTCTCACCTCCTGTGGCCCAGCCCCCCTTCCCTGCACTGCTGGCTGAGCCAGCAGATGGAAAATTTAAATGATAGTGCAACTATTCTATTATTTTTCATCTCCTGGCTCTTGGCTGGGGGGGCGACGCTCCTCCACCATTGCAGAGGACCTGCCCCAGGATATAGTTCTGTTTGCACCCGATCCAGTGCAGCAACTTTGGTTGCTATGCTACATCAAACATTAGAAAATTCCCCCCGCCAGATGCTTCTCTTCACGATTGGCTAGTAGGATCTCTTTATTCTTTTCCTCCAGGTGAGTGGCAGATATCAGAAGACAGAAGGCAAATGTGGTTCTGGATACTCCTTTATGGAAAACTTAGCCTGGATTCCTTTCTCTCTTGGAGCTATCAGTGGGCACACCTGTGTGTCTTAATTTCCATGGGCCATTATTGATGAACCAGTGGTGGCACAGCCATGAGTTGATTCTGCAGACAATCTCGAGATGATGCCTTCAAATCTTTCAGAGCAAGATAATACTCCTGGGACCTTTTGAGTGAGCTATGGAGCTCATTACATCTTCACGGGCAAAAGGAAGGCCTAAACTTTACCCATCAGCTTTGGAAAGTTGGTCTAGTTAGTGCATGGAGGGAAAATTTTGATCAGGTTTTGGAACATGTCACTACAATTCTTAGGGGCATATTTACAAGCCCCTAGCATCACGGGGCATCACTTTCTGTGATGCTCCAATGGAACTGTGCACTGTGCTGTATTTACAAGGCAGCGTTAAGCCACTTTTTGTGGCTTAACACCAACTTGAACATATGGCCCCTAGTTTCCTAGCTTCTGGGGCTTGCCAGAATAAAGAGTTTTTAATCATTATTTGCAATAGGTCTGCAGCTTTGACTGGGCATGCAATCGAGATCACAAACCTATTGGAAAACACCATGTAGTATACAAATTTTTGATGGTTTGCGATATTTTAATCCTCCTAAACAATAATTTATTTTCATATGCAGTGTCAATTTAGCACTCCAGTTGTTCTAAATATGGGTGGGCAATGATTTATTTTCTCTTAAAATGTTGCTAGTGAAATTGACTACTCTCCTTTGTCTGGTTTCTATTAAAAAGAGCATGTCATGTCTGAACTTTAGGTATTTCCGACAGACATTCTACTACCACTGCTGTTATGTTCTCAATTACATGGTTAACAAAGATTTTCTTAACTGCGGGAGAGTATTCATATTTTGTATCACATTTGAACGTATGCACTGTATGTTGTTTGAAAAATATGAAATTAAAACTGATATCTAGGAACATTTTTCTCTTAGCCTGTGATATTTCTTACAAAGCCTAATGCTCTGATCGCTTTCTCCACTTCAGCTTGTTGGAATGATTGGATGATGATCCGAGCTGTGATTGATGCAAATGTTTGTGGAGTTGATTCCATCAGTGGTGCAATAGGGAATAAAAGCTTTTGGGCTGGGGCACAGTTGGAAGACAATCTCAGATCAGTTGCTTAGACCAGAGATTCAACATTCAGAATGTTTTATTGCAAACTAATGGATCATACTTCATTGATACGTACTTATGAGCATAACAGAGCCTCTGATTGTGTGAAAAAATGTAGATTTTCTTGGCTATGAGATGAAGAAAACTTCAGATTTTATTAAAGACACAGAAGCATTTGTTCTCCCTTGTGTATCTGAATTTGTAAGTTCCCTTGATTTCCCCAAGTACAATTTTGTGAGTCTATTATTCAGTGCTTTAGTTTGTGTCTTTTAGTACCTGTTTCCGTGACTCTGACTGTCCTCTTCAGATGTCACAGGTCACTGATTTGGTGACAGACTTTGAGGAATCACATAGGGCAGATAAAAGTAAAATGTTTTCCTCATGTTGGATTTTCTGTTATTATTAATTTTCTTCAATTACCTTCATAGACTTTAATTTGCTAGTGCATGCATCAAAAAGAGGATGTGAATGTAGTCAACATACCTAACATGTACTTTAGACAAATTTTATTTTTACCTAAATTTGTGTTCAACCACATGAATCCTGGGAAATATAGCTTTTCTCATGTTCTTCAGGTGGCTGCTGTGGATGTGCTAGTAAGTTTGGAGTATGCATAATATTCACCTCTATGCCTAATAAAATCAGGACTTCACTACACTAGCTAGGAAAATCTGCATTTTAAAACCATCCAATCTTCTCTTCATAATACGGTTCCCCCACTATTTTGCTGGACATTCAAAATTTCATGCAGCAGTGCTTACAACCAAACATTCAAACAAGCATTGGCAAAGCCAATAAATCTTGCCCTCGTAATAGGTATTGGCTTTGTCAATGTGTTTTATCCATGTTGTACCCCAGCGTGGCTGCTGTTCAGCATGACTGAAAGTTGGTGTAGAGGAGACTGGTGTGGAGTGTCATAGAGTGGAATGGCGAAGGGTGGAGTAGAATGTCATATACTGGAGTGGCATAGAGTGCCTTCTATTGGAGTGGCATAAAGTGGAGTCACATAGAGTGAAGTAAAGCGAAGTGGCATAGAGTAGAGTCGACTGGTTTAGAGTGCATTGGCATAGGGTGTTGCAGAGTATAGTGGCATAGAGTGAAGCAGTATACAATTTAGTGGCGTACAATGCAGCATCTTAAAATGCAGTGGCATATATTACAGTGGTGTAGAGTGGTGTGGTGCAGAGTAAAGTGGTGCGGAGTGCAGTGGTGCAGAGTGCAAAGATTTATAAACAGTGGTGTTGAGTGTATTAGTGCAGAGTAGAGTAGAGTACAGTGGTGTAAAGTAGTGTGGCATATAGTGCAGTGGTGTACAGTGATGCAGAAGAGAGTGGCATAGAGCACAGTGGCACACAGTGGTGCAGAGCAGGTATAGTGGAGTAGAGTGGAGTGCCGTAGAGTACAGTGGCGTAGAGTGGAGTGCTGCAGAGTAGAGTGGCATAGAGTTCAATGGTGGAGAGTGCAGTGTTGCAAAATAGAGTATCTTGGCATAGAGTGCAGTGGTGTAGAGTAGAGTGACATACAAAGCAGTGTCATAGACAACAGTGGTGCTGAATAGCATGCAGGGGCATAGAGTGCAATGACTTAGACTGCGGTTGCATAGAGTGCAGTGGCACAGAGTTCAGTGGTTTAGTAGTATAGTGGACTAGAATGCAGTGTCATAGATTGGAGTAGCATGGAGTGGAGTAGAGTGGTGTAGAGTGCAGTGATAAAGACGGCAGTGGGATAGAGTAGATTATTTCAGTGTAGAGTGAAGTGTCATAGAGTGGAGAGGTGCCGGGTAGAGTGAAGTACCATAGAATGGAGTGGTGAAGGGCCGATGAAAGCTGGACAGAACAAAATTGTATCTGTCAAATTGTTAAAATGTTTCTATAATTGTAATCTGTATAAAAGTGTCCCAGGGAAAGAATAGATAATCATTCTCTCTCCTCATTTTTTCATACAGAGGCTCACACACACAGACTAAGACTCCCCTTTTTGCCTTGGCTGAAGTACTCTTCTCATTTGTAATTGAACAGCCTTAGTGACTTAGAAAAAGGGATTCCCTGTTTGAAAATCAGGTCCTGGGCCATGGTCAAACAATCAAATTACAGAAACAACACCCCAGGCTACTCTAAAAAATATATTGGTGAACCTCTCAGGTCTGCACTCATAAGAAATATATGACAAAATTAGAGTAAGTTGGGTAATGATAGCTTTTTATTATGATTTCAACAGCTACCAATATAATACATATCTAGCCTTAGTGGCTAGACAGACTATCAGACGTTTGTTCCATTTTGCTATTTTATATTCTATTATTTGATAACTCTCTGTTGTTGGGTTCTAGCTGGCATATGAGAGAAATCTTTATAAGATATTCAACTTAATGTACTTTTCTGATTTAGGGAATTAGATTAGGCATAAGATTATTATGAGACACCTTTTATGCTATGTTCTGTAATTTGTACTCAATTTAATAACAAAAAAGATTAGACAACTAATGATTAATAAACCTTTTCAAATTTAACTCAAAACTCTCATTATTGACTCTAGAAGCTAATTGTGATTGATAATAGAAGTAATTGAATATTTTAGAGTTGCCATTTCTATCTTCCTTACTTATCTCCAAGGTCCATTGCCCTATGGCCCAAGTGTTGCACAGATTATTAGTCAATAAATGTTAGATCTCTCAGCACTCTCAAAAAGTTGGTAGCAGAAATAAGGTTAGTTAATGAGGGAAAAGAAGATGCAGTATTTAAAAAAAATGTACCCAGATTAGAAAAAAATCCCAATTGCCCAGAACCTGATTTTGAAGACTGATGGAGTACAGGTTCTGAAGTGGCTGCTAATAGTAGTTGAAGACTGATGATTCAACGGGTGTGAGTATCAACAGGGTGATGCATTGAAATTGTGATGATTAATGTAGTTCATGAAATATGAATTGTATTGAAAATTGTTTATTATTGCTTTGAAGTGCATTGTTTATATATATCTTATACGTGCTTTTGGCAAAGGAGAGATAAAAGGTTATCAGAATAAAAAGAAGTCTAAGATCCTGGGGTAGAGCTAGAGATAAAACAAATATAGGCCCAGATTTGTGAAAAAGTGGCACATCAGCTGTGATGCACCACTTTTTCTGCACCCCCTTACAGGCAGGTATGAGACCATGATTGTGCCATATATAACATACTGTACACCATGGCGGCAGCTAGAACAATAGCATCAACATTTTTGATGCTATTGTGGTGCTTTACTACACTAGCATCAAAAATGTTGATGCTAGTGTAGCAAAGTGCAAGGAGGCCCATTCATTTAAATGTGTGCGTCATTTTAGCGCCTGCTGTGAGCTGGTGTTAAAAACAACAGAAAAAATGGTGCAGTAAAATATGTTACCTTTCACTGCACCATTTTTCCAGGCTTCCTAGCGCCAGAACATCCCCCTTGCACCCATTATACTTGGTGCAGGCATAATGTGGCACAAGGGGTACCAAGTGGTGACACTTTGTAAATATGTGTGCTAGGGCTTCTTAAATCTGGCCCATAATTTGGTATTCTTGTCTGCTAGCTGAAGTGTAAGTCGTGACTATACAAATAGATAGGGACGTAATGAACTGTTGTACAAATATTGATCAGTGTTTGTAAAATCTGGTGCGCAAAGATGACAAAATGCTGATTAGGGGATTTTCCCCCAGGTAGAGAACTCATCATTGTGAGAAGAAATTTCTGGTTGATTGAAAGGTTGAAAGGTGTAAAAACCTGAAATCTGAATAATCATTGCACGATTGCTCTCTTCAGAAGAAGCAGAAAAAGATTCATGTTAAATGTTGCTTAGTTATTAGAATTGAAGTTTTGTAAATTGCAAAGAAATTGTAAAGGAGGATGAGCTGCTGCAGGGAGCCAGTTGTGTCATATTGGTTGATTTACGTCAAGAGTCATGCAATCATTGGTTGACTGGATTACTAAACCACATTGTGAATTGAGGAAATAGTTCTGAGATCTGGCGTATATGAAACAATTTCAAAACAATTGAGATGCTACAAGTTTGATTATCTATTTTGTTGAAATAAAATTGAAATCATGACATGAGGTGATGTAATTATTCCAACAACAGAGGGTGAAGAACACCTCCTGAGGGTACAGCTGCATAACTTGTGATGATTGAGGAAGGGTTACATAAGGGTGTTTGACTTCGTCAGTGGTGCAAGATCAATGAAAAGGAAGGTGCAGTGAGCTTTCTTAGATGCAGTAAATTTAATTTAAGAATTATTGACAAATTCTGAGAAATACTTTGTGAAATGAAACCACCTCCTAGATCTATACAATTTGAAGCACTTAGGGGCAAAGTTTTGGCCCCTTAGCGCCTTCCCACTGCCACCATGTGTGCACCGTATTTAAAATACGGTGCACCATGGTGCATGGTAGGGAGCAATAGCGTCATTCTATGTGACGCTATTGATGTACTCTGCAGCAATAGCACCAAAATGTTGGTGCTAGTCCTGCAAAGTACATAGGGGCCCAGTCTAAATAATGGAAGCCCCTTTTTAACGCCTGCTCTGAGATTTCCTTGCTCCATTTTTTCACACCACCCTCCCTTTGCATACATTATGCCTGGCGCAGGCATAATGTAGCGCAAAGGATTACAAAGTGGCGCAATGCATTTGTAAATGTGGTGAGAGGATTTTGGCCTCGTTGGGCCACATCAACGTTAAAAGACGCTAATGTGGCACAAGGTGGCGTTAGGGGCTTAAAAATATGCCCCTTAGTGCTTGGGAGAAAATGGCTTGAAACAAAGAGAGGGAGAATTACAAAAAATGAACAAAAATGGCAATGACAAATTGTGCTGATGCCATTTGGGAGGATCAAAGATGGAGAAAAAGTATAGCAGAGGGTGCTAGATTATATCCTGTACTTACTAGTGAAAAGAATACTAAATCTGAAAAGTGTGAAAAGTCTACAAAAGAAAAAGATTGAAGAGGACACGAAGGATGAAATTAAATCTGATACTGAGACTGACTCGGGTGATGATATCTTGAATTAATTATTAGCCACGCGCCCACCACCTTATGTGGGTCTCGTACCAAATAATGAAGTACAATTGACTAATAATTTAACAATAGCTATTACTCCTGATCCTAATGTTTCACAGATTACTAGTCCAATGCAAACCATACAGCCAGTAGTTGTAAAACAAGTATTGACAAGGTCAGTTGTTGCACAGTCTGTTATTACACAGCCTGTTCCTCAACAAGTGGTCACAAGTGTTCCAGCACAAATGGGAATTGCTCAAACTGTAAAATTCATGGATGCTATGGCTTCTGTACAACAACTCCTGCACAAATTGCTGAATTGATTTCAACCCAAGTGGGCCTACATAGGGTGTTTGTAGTCCATCTACAGTAGTTGTAGTTTAGGAAGCTACTGGAGGTATCCTGGTAACAGGATGTACTAAAACATCTCAAAATTCACAGATTGTTTTGTGGATACTACCACAGAGAGTAGAAGCTTTAGGAAAAGCGAGAAGGTTTGTTTTTATAACACAGACATTACCAGGAGAAACAGGTTAGGTAGGTGAAGGGATCTTTCTTCCATCGTTTGAGGAAGCTGCAATAAAGGGTACAAAAATAGAGGATGCAGAAAGACAAGGTACTAGTACAGGTGCTTAAGCACGAAGAGCATCAAATGTTCCTAAATTAAAAATTAAATTAGAAGAAACAATTAGAGGATGTTTGGCTGTTCATCATGTAAATCAGTATTAAGAGAAATAATTGATTTAGTTATGCAAAGAAATAAAAAAAAAGCTGCAACTGTTTATGACAGATTAACTGAGTTGGAAAACAAATAAAAAATTGATATTTCGAAAAGTGTTCTTTTTCAAAGATGTTTTAGAGTACAATTGGATGATGAATCAATTGAAAACTTGGTTTTCAGGAATGCAAATTCATCTCACTGAATTAATAAAATGTGTATCTAGATAGAGTGACTTTGACAAATTAGAAAACAAATGGTCACAGAAACATGAGAAAAAATGGCAGAAAGGGCCGGGGGAAAAGAAAACAAACTGAAAGCTTTGAAAGAGATGAGAAGACTACTACTTATTATTTGGGAGAGGTACCAGGTGGAACTTATATTCATGTGCGGTGGAGTAGAGGAGACCTTGCATCATTTACAAACAATTTTCTAAAGCTGAGGGAAAGTTCTGTGCAATGGTACACACAAATCTGGAGATTTGTTAAAATTTTAAAGGTGTGTGTTGATTTAAATGTTTTTTTTGATATTGTGTTTCCAAATAATTTGCTGGCAGAATGCAAGTTTGCTGTTCAGTGGCCAGATGCAGAACTGGCAAGAGATCCTCACACAAATGTACCTTTGCCTCTTGTAAAGACTAATGGCTACATTACCAGTTTGACGGTCGGTGGATCGCCATTGCAGTGCTGGCGGTCAGACTGCCGTTGGGTTGGTGGTCAGACCACTGTATTATTATGAGTCATGAAGCAGCACAAACAGGCAAGTGGAAACAGTGTTCCTGCTGGACATATTATGAGGTTGCACATTGCCAATGTGACCGTGGTGGTCCGACCACCAAGTCTCAGCAGGCAGAAACGGGGAGTATAAAGGGAGACACTCACCTGAAGGTAGCCTTACATGTCCAGTGCCGCCATAGGGCCCCTCACAAACGTCCTGCCACTGCTGCTAATCATCAAAGGTACACAAAATCTACATAGCTGTGGACACAATCACCCATAAGTACACACACCTACCTGTGTCATTATGCTCAACAACAGATCGTCGCGCTGTCAGCCACATCATATGATAGTCATCCTACCGGCACCAACTATATGTGCCATTGTGTCCCGGGTCGGAATCATTCATAAAGAAGGACACATTCAAGTCACATAACGCCCTCCTTGGGCACGTCATTCACACTGCACCGCAACACTCAATGAAAACACAAGTCTGCTCATCTCAGACACAGGGACAGTGAAGTGTACACAACATTGTGTCTCACAACACCAACAACACAGCAACATAACATCTACAAATACAAGTGACAAACTCACATTGCACACCTGCCATGAACTGTTGTCACATACAACACCCATATGTATGGATATGGCAAGAAACATAAACGCCACTCCCATTAAACAGTGGACACACACATCACCCACATTGCAACACAATGGAAGGACAATGGGATGCACAATAGAAAGAGAGACAAATATACAAGGCTCACTATGGAAAGAATACCTGCACAATAGGGATTGGGGCATCAGGAACACTCAGGGAAGGAGTCTGCATTGGGACGCATATCACTTTGCACATGCCCTTTAACTCCTCGGGTGCCTGGGGCAAGCTGGTCTTGTCCTCGAACATGGTTCCCGTGTGCCTGGGACGAGACCAGCTCGTCCTGCACCCGGCCCACAGGGGAAGCGCTTGCGCTCCACCCGTTGGCCTCCCTCCCACCCCCCCAGCCAGAGATGGAAGGGGAATTACTTTCCCTTCCACCCCTCACCCCACCTCAGCAATCTGATGACATCAGCGCGCTCACAACGCACCAACGTCATCAAATGCTGCTGAGGATGCGCTGGAAGCGATTTGCTTCCAACTGGAGTGGAGAGAGGACACATGTAGGGTGAGTCCTTCTCCTGGGGGGCGGTTGGGGGTGGAAAACAGACACAGGGGAAAAGGAAAGAGTTTTTCCTATCCCTGTGCCTGTTTTCAATGGATTCCTGCTCCACGATCGCGGGCGAGGCCCGCGATCATAGAGCAGGAATCCACCACTAGGCACCAGGGATGTTCTTTTCATTTTATTTTGGGGAGCAACCCCTTGGGCAAGGGTTGCTCCCCTGAGGGCATACATATATCCATGTTTCGGCCTTCTCTGGGGGCTTGAAACCCACTAGAGACCAGGGATTTGGATTGCAACAATGTTTTTGGGCAGCAACACCTTAGGAAAGGGTCACTGCCTTGGGGGCAATATTTTTGTATATGTTTCGCCCCCCCCGGGACTAGATCAGCCATGTTTTTGGCCGATCTCACCCCGGGGGGGGGGGTCGAAACCCACTAGGCCCTAGGGATTCTGTTTTGTGTATGTGTGTTTGTTGTGTCTTTGAGGAACCCCTTGGGCAAGGGTCACCCCCCTGAAGAGGGACATTAGTGTTAGTCATTTCTGCCCCCCTTGGGGGCAGATCTGCCTATTTGTTTTAGGCCCATCTGACACCAATGGGGGCAAAAGCCACCAAGACGCCAAGGAATTTCTTTTTTTTTGTTCCCCTTTGTTTTCTTTGTGCTGGGGGGCATCCCCTTTGGCAAGGGTCAACCTGCAAAGGGGTCACATAACTGTTGGCCATTTCTGCCCCCTTGGGGGCAGATTGGCCTACTTTTTCAGGCCTATCTGCCCCCGGGATCTTGTGTGTGAGTGTGTTTTGTGTGGGGGGCGGCCCCTTTGACAAGGTTCACCCCCCAAAGGGGGCACATTACTGATGGCCATTTCTGCCCTACTGGGGGGCAGATCTGCCTATTTTTGTTAGGTCCATCTGAAGCCACCAAGACATGAGGGAATTTTTTTTTGTTCCCCCTTTTTCTGTGCTGGGGGCACCCCCTTTGGCAAGGGTCACCTCCCAAAGGGGGCACATAACTGCTGGCCATTTCCGACCCCCTTGGGGGCAGATCAGCCTATTATTTTAAGCCTATCTGCCCCCAAGGGAGGTAGAAGCCACTTAGGCACCAGGGAACATTTGTAAATTATTGGTGGCAGGGTGTTGATCAACTGGCAAAGTATTTGTATTTGTGATTATAACAGTTTATTTCTTCTTTTTGTTCTAGTTCAAAGCTTTGCTTCCTTTGCTGTGGATCCTTGTGAGTTTGGTAATTGTTGACCTGCGGTTTGCGTAGTTGTATGTTTTAGGTAAGTAAAAGCAACTTACTCCAAAGGAGAATTGTTGACATGCATGAATTACATGTTTGTAAGTGGTATTCTAAATGCAGGATTGTGTGTGAAATTGTCCTTAGATTTGTGCATAATGATATTTGTGTTGTCTTATGTCTAATTTGCTTTTCTATTAGTGGGATATCATTGGTGATTGCACAGAGTAGTTGCTGGTGAGTCTAGAATTTTCAGGCAAGTGACTGGTATAGTTTTTAGTACATAACTCTTTGTGATAGCCACATTTTGTTTATTACTTGTTTTAGAAAGTGCTGATTGTTGTTGGCAATCTATTTGTTGTAAGAAAGGATCATGGCTAGCTGCAAAGTGACCGCTCAGCAGGTTGTTTGCATGCTTTTTGAGTCGTCTTCGGACCATAAGGATGAGACTGACTCTGCGTCTGAGGCAGAGGATGAAGTGAGAGATTCTGGCAGTGAGTTTTCTGTCTGAGAGGAATCTTCTGATGAGGAGGCCACTCTAAATGCAGATGAAGGGCCTGTTTTAGAGGAGGACACCGATGTGCCAATAGTGCAGTAGGCTGGGGCTGAAAGGTTTCCCTTTCGAAGACCTGACACCTGGGTTGCCCCAAACATGGAGCAATCACAGATGCCTGCCTTTACTGGTCTTCCAGGGTGTACAGTAAAAATGGAAAACTTTTTGCCTGTCAATTTCTTTGAGTTGTTTATGGACAATGTATTTTTGGAAGAGATTGTTGAGCAGACTAATGTGTATGCAGAGCAGTATTTGAGGAACAATGCTGCCCGACTTAGGCCTCAGTCTAGAGCTACCCAGTGGGTTCCCACAAATCTGGAAGAGAGGAAAAAGTTCTTAGGTTTGACTTTTTTGATAGGGGTTGATAAGGAAGCCATTGTTGGCTTCTTATTGGTCTACTGGTCCCTTGATGGCAACGTCTATATTTCTTGCAACCATGGCTCATAATCGCTATTTGCTTCTTCTTCGGATGCTGCATTTTGTTGACAATGCTTTAGCCTTGCCACAAGATCACCCTGATTGTGACCGTCTTTTTAAGGATAGGCCTGTCCTTGATCATTTTGTAGATCAGTTTTCAGAGGAGTATGCTCCAGGTAAAGAAATAAGTGCGGACGAGTCTTTGGTCCTGTTCAAGGGGCGTTTGGTTTTTAGGCAGTACATTCCTAGCGAGAGGGCACGGTATAGAATTAAATTGTATATGCTGTCAGAAAGTAGTACAGGGTATGTGTATAATTTCTGAGTCTACACTGGTAGGGATTCCAGTATTGAACCCCCTGATTATCCGGCAACTTTCGGAGTTAGCGAGAAAATTGTGTGGGAACTTGGTAGACAACTGTTTAACAAAGGTCACCATTTGTACGTAGATCATTTCTACACTGGAGTGCAGTTGTTCAAGGAGTTATTCAGAGTGGACACTTTTGTTTGTGGCACAATAAGTTCTAATCGGAAAGGCTATCCAAGTGAGTTTGTCTATAAAAAACCTAAGAGGGGACTGTGCAGTGCCTTGCGGAATGATGAGCTACTAGCTCTGAAATTTTCAGGCAGGAGGGATGTGTACATGCTATCATCCATGATGAAAGTACTTCCTCTATGACTACTTGGGGTCAGGTTGCCGAAGTGCGCAAACCTGCGTGCATTTTGGACTACAATAAGCACATGGGTGGTGTTGATAGAGTAGATCAGAGTTGGAACCTTACACTGTTCTTCGTAAATCTTACGTGTGATATAAAAATTGGCCATACATTTATTTCATTTGACAACTTTTAATGTTTTTATTGTGTTCAAGGATTGTTCACCTGAGTCAAGGATAACATTTGTTAAATTTCAGGAGTCAGTAATAGAGAGCCTTATTATGGTGTAACAGGCAAGAGTTCCTAGAATAGCAGTGGTGGATTATGTGGCTAGATTGAAAGATCACCACTTCCCTGTTCACATTCCTCCCACTTCCAAAAAAGACTTGCCCACTAAGAAATGTAGAGTCTGTGCCCGCAGAGATATGCGAATGGAGAGCCAGAAGTACTGCCCTAATTGTCCTTCAAAGCCTGGGCTGTCTGTGGGCGGCTGTTTCAGGAGTTACCACACCAAAAACAAATTCTGGGAAATACAGTGTGCGTAAACAGCCTGTTTTATATTTTCATATGTTAAGTTTCACATTTCTGTCATGTTTTCAGTTAGAGCTTTTGTATTTGTAGTTTTGTACTTATTTATAATTAGTTAGTGGTTTCTTTGTTGTTCAAAAAAAAAAAAAAAATGATGGTGTGCGTGGAGTGGCGCTTGGCTGGCGGTGTGCGTGGAGTGGCGCTTGGCTGGCGGTGTGTGTGGGGTGGCGCTTGGCTGGCGGTTTGTGTGGGTTGGCGCTTGGCTGGCAGTGTGCATGGGGTGGTGCATTGCTGTTGGTGTGTGTGGAGTGGCGCTCGGCTGGCGGTGCCAGCCAAACGTCTGTCCACACACTCCCATCAGCTAGTGTGATTGCCGTATCAGGCATGTGGGCATATGTAAGTGATGGGCCCTTAAGTGACGCGTCTGTCGATGCGAGTGCTGTAATGTGCTGGGCCCGTGGCTGGCGGCGTGAAAGGTCTTGTGCATGTCATGTATGAAAGGTGTGTGAAAAGACTGTAAAGTGGTTGGTGCCTTGTCGTGGCTTTACAGCTCACAAGTTGTGAGTCATTGGTTCAGTTTTTTGACCTTTCAGTTATTAACAGTGCATTTCACTTTTTGTGAAATCTCTTGTTTATAAAGTTTGATCTACTGAACCATCACTCACCCTCGTGCCAAATCCAACCAGTATGTGTGGTAAAAATGTCAATCAGGCGTTGCAGCACACCCGTGACACACTATGGGGGTCATTCTGACCCCGGCCGGCGGCGGAAGCCGCCGGCCTGGCTGGGACCGCTAGAATATCGCTGCGCGGTCAAAAGACCGCCGCGGGTATTCTGGGTTTCCCGCTGGGCTGGCGGGCGACCGCCAGAAGGCCGCCCGCCAGCCCAGCGGGAAACATCCTTCCATGAGGATCCCGGCTCCGAATGGAGCCGGCGGAGTGGAAGGGGTGCGACGGGTGCAGTTGCACCCGTCGCGATTTTCAGTGTCTGCATGGCAGACACTGAAAATCTTGGTGGGGCCATGTTACGGGGGCCCCTGCAGTGCCCATGCCATTGGCATGGGCACTGCAGGGGCCCCCAGGGGCCCCACGACACCCCATACCGCCATCCTGTGCCTGGCGGCCAAAACCGCCAGGAACAGGATGGCGGTATGGGGGTCAGAATCCCCATGGCGGTGCAGCAAGCTGCGCCGCCATGGAGGATTCCCCAGGGCAGCGGAAAACCGTAGGTACACCGCCGGTTTTCCGTTTCTGACCGCGGCTGTACCGCCGCGGTCAGAATGCCCAAGGGAGCACCGCCAGCCTGTTGGCGGTGCTCCCGCGGTCGTTGGCCCTTGTGGATTTTACCGCCAGGATCAGAATGACCCCCTAGGTGTCTTAGGTGGGACCCCGATGATGAAGCATGCCACCAACTTGGTTGGTGGGAGAGGAGTCTTTTAAACACAACCTAAGTGTGTTTCTTTTCACAGTGTTAGTGTTTGGAACATCACAGAAGTACGTGGACACATCAAAATGATCTATTACAAAACTACCTGTGTTTGGGGGGGAGAAGGCACCTATGTTTTTGACCTCAGATGCGACCTTCAACTAGGGAAACTTACCAAACCCACACATTTTTTTAAACTAGGCACCCCAAGGAGACCAGGGAGGTGTGGCTTGCGTAGATCCCCCAAATTTTCTTACCCAGACTTCTCTGCAAACCTTAAACTTTGCATAAAAAGGCATATTTTCCTCAATTTTCTTTGTAGGATCACTGCTCTGGCACAAATTTCCTACCCCCCCCAGTGTTCCCCTCAGTCCTCCAAGTAAAATGATACCTCACTTGTGTGGGTCCCAAAAGTGGAATCAGCCTAAACATGTATAAAATAAAAATATGTGCTTATCAACTCGCTGTGCTATCCCCTCAATCTCGACAGGTTTTTGGCCTTTTGCTGTTGCAGGCACCTGGGCCACCCACACAAGTGAAGTATAATTTTTATCAGGAGACTTGGGGGAATGCTGGGTGGAAGTAAATTTGTGGCTCCTCTCAGATTCCAGAACTTTCTGTCACCGAAATGTGAGGAAAAAGTGTTTTTTTGGCCAAATTTTGAGGTTTGCAAAGGACTTTGGGTAACAGAACCTGGTGAGAGCCCCACAGACCACACCATCTTGGATTCCCCTAGGTGTCTAGTTTTAAAAAAAGCACAGGTTTGGTAGGTTTTCCTAGGTGCCGGCTGAGCTAGAGGCCAAAATCCACAGCTAGGCACTTTGCAAAGAAAACAACTCTGTTTTCTTTGGGAAAATGTAATGTGTCCATGTTGTGTTTTGGGACATTTCCTGTCGCGGGCACCAGGCCTACCCACACAAGTGAGGTACAATTTTTTATTGGGAGACTTGGGGGAATGCTGGGTGGAAGTAAATTCGTGGCTCCTCTCAGATTCTAGAACTTTCTGTCACCGAAATGTGAGGAAAAAGTGTTTTATTTTGCCAAATGTTGTTGTTTGCACAGGATTCTGGATATCAGAACCTGGTGAGAGCCCCACACCATCTTGGATTCCCCTAGGTGTCTAGTTTTCAAAAATGGACAGGTTTGGTATGCTTCCCTAGGTGCTGGATTAGCTAGAGGCCAAAATCCACAGCTGGGCACTTTGCAAAACAGCTCTGTTTTCTTTGGGAAAATGTGATGTGTCCACGTTGTGTTTTGGGGCATTTCCTGTCGTGGGCACTAGACCTACCCACACAAGTGAGGTACAGTTTTTATCTGGAGACTTGGGGAAATGCTGGGTGGAAGGAAATTTGTGGCTCCTCTCAGATTCCAGAACTTTCTGTCACCGAAATGTGAGGAAAAAGTGTTTTTTTGGCCAAATTTTGAAGCTTGGATATCAGAAACTGGTGAGGGCCCCACAGGTCACCCCATCTTGGATTGCCCAGGTGTTTAGTTTTAAAAAATGCACAGGTTTGGTAGGTTTCCCTAGGTCCCGGCTGAGCCAGAGGCCAAAATCCACACGTAGGCATTTTGCAAAAAACACCTCTGTTTTCTTTGAGAAATTGTGATGTGTCCACTTTGTGTTTTGGGGCATTTACCTTTTGCGTGAGGTGCCATTTCTATCAGGAGATTTGGGGGAACACAAAATAGCAGAACAAGTGTTATTGCCCCTTGTCTTTCTCTGCATTTGTTCCTTCCAAACATAAGACAGTGTGCAAAAAAGATGTCTATTTGAGGAATGCCCTGTAATTCACATGCTAGTATGGGGACACCGGAATTCAGAGATATGCAAATAACCACTGCTTCTCAACACCTTATCTTGTGCCGATTTTGGAAATTCAAAGGTTTCCTTGATACCTATTTTTCAGTCTTTATATTTCACTAAATTAATTGCTGTATACCCTGTATAGAATGAAAACCCATTGCAAGGTGCAGCTCATTTATTGTCTCTGGGTTCCTAGGGTTCTTGATGAACCTACAAGCCCTATATATCTCTGCAACCAGAAGCATCTAGCAGACGTAAAAGTATATTGCTTTCAAAAATCTGGCATTGCAGGAAAAAGTTACAGAGTAAAACATTGAGAAACATTGTTGTTTTTTTCAACTCAATTTCAATATTTTTTCATTTCAGCTGTTATTTTCTGTAGGAAAACCTTGTAGGATCTACACAAATTACCCCTTGCTGATTTCAAAATTTTGTGTACTTTTCAGAAATGTTTAGCTTTCTGGAATCCAGCATTGGTTTCATAACCATTTCTGACACTAACAGGAAGGAACCTGAAAGCACAAAAAATAGTAAAAATGGGGTATGTCCCAGTAAAATGCCAAGATTGTGTTGAAAATTGGGTTTTTTGATTAATGTCTGCTTGTTCCTGAAAGCTGGGAAGCTGGTGATTCTAGCACTGCAAACCCTTTGTTGATGCCATTTTCAGGGGAAAAAAACTAAATCATTCTTCTGCAGCCCTTTTTCCCCATTTCTTTGAAGAAACAAAACTAACTTTTTGCTGTATTTTGGCTAACTTCTTGGTCTCCTTCAGGGGAAGCAACAAACTCTGGGTACCTCTAGAATCCCTAGGATGTTGGAAAAAAGGACACAAATTTGGCATGGGTAGCTTATGTGGACAAAATGTTATGAGGGCATTAGCGAGAACTGCTCCAAATAGCCAAAAAAAGGACTGGCACCTGAGGTGAAAATGTCCTGGCAGCAAAGGGATAAACAACATTTGCACTGGAACTGGACCTACAAGTATTTCAGGGACAAATAATACTAGAGTCAAGTGACATGCCAATCTGCACAATGTGGAGGTCCAAGTCAACAAAGCAAATACAACTCTAACTGCATAAGACATACATATACATGAAGTAGCTGCAAGGTACACACCGCAAAATTGACACATGCAGTCAAATGTTAGCATAATTGAACACACTCCATGTCTGCACAAACAAAACTCAAGCTGCCACACATTAGATGGATCTATAATCTATATCAGGGGGACAAGTCTAACACCATACATGATCACATTGGACAACACAAGGCGACCCCAAACAGAACACAATGCTATGACACCTCTATTGCATTAACATCTACATATCCATACAGTCAACATCTACCTTTGTCTTGGGTAACACCAGCATTGCCCCTACAACATACTACAAACAACAGCAAATAGATCAGCAAGCAGGCTAAAACACACACAACCATAGGAAGACAAGACAAGTTACTCAGGAACAACATAAAGGGAGAAAAGGAATTGCAGGACAAATATGTACCCAAAAAAACAACTGTTTGGGTTTATTTCATTGCAAAATTGAAATGCCCAAGGCCATTGGCCTGTCCATGTGCAATTGTCCATGCATGCCACTGTGCTCTCACTTGACTCCTTTGCTGCCAGGGAACCTCCACAGGTAGGGGCATCAGGTGGGCAGGCATGCACCTCAGGAATTGTCCTTAGGTGGGGACCGGATTTGAGATGGGTGGGTTTGTGTTTGAGTTTGGGAGGGGTGAACTGCTTCTTTGGAGGGGTGGGCTTCTTCTTGGGGGGAAGGGGTATGGATACTTGCAGGTGTGATAGGGGAGGACTTGAAGTGGAATGGATGGGTTGGGTTGTGGGTGGGGGGCTCTTGGGCTTGGGAGGTAGAGGGAACAGGGAAAGGGCAAGTTCAAACAAAAATTCTTTCTTAGGAACAGGGGGATGGTAAGTAGTAGGGTGTGTTGATTTTGAGGTCGAGGGAGTGATTGGCTGCTGTGTCAGGGTGGATGTCTTGGGTGTGTGCGAGTGTGAGGTATTCTTATGATTGGCTGGTGACTTTTGCATGTGTGAGTGTTAGCGTTTGCGTGTCTTGGGGCTGGGAGGTGGATGTGCTGGGTGATGGAGTAGTGGACGTGCGTCTGTTGGGATGGTGCCTGCCGGTATGCTTTTAGCAGTGGATGTGTGTGTCTGTTGGGGTGGTGTCTGCAGGTATGATGAATGTGGTAGATGTCTGTGTGTCTGCGGGCATGGTGGATGTCTGTGTGTCTGTTGGGGTGGTGCCTGTGGGCATGCTTGATGTGGTGTGTGGTAGAGTGGGAGTGGTGGGGTGCCTATTGAAGTAATGGCTGATGCTGTGTCTCTGGGTGTCTGTTGAGTGCATGCATCCCTTGTGTCTGATGGTGTTTGTGTTTATGTGTACTGACCTTGTGTTTTGAGGTGGGTGCATGTGGATCTGTCTGTGTGTGTTGGATAGGTAAGGGAATGGGGAATTTGGATTGGGAAGAGGGAGATGGAGGTGGAATGGAAGGTGGGCGTGATTGGGTGCTGTCAGTGTGGAGGCCAAAGTCTGAAAAGATCTCTGTAGGCCAGACATTGCACCATGAATGCTTTACAGGAATTGCATTTGTCTGTTGCAGTTAGGTGGACAACCCATGGATGGCATTCACAATGGCTGTCTGACCCACAGAGATACTCCTCAGGAGCACAATAGTCTCCTCATTGAGGGCAGAAGGGGTAACAGGGGCTGGGGCGGAAGTGCATTTGCCAAAAGAAATGCCCACCCTCTTAAGTGAGCACCCATGGCCAAGTGGGTGGGGAGCAACAGGAAGGATGGTGATAGAACTGGGGGTGGTGGACAAAGATAGTACAGGACTATGCACCGATGGGTCCATCACCACTAGGGAGTGGCCACTGGAGGAAGAATCTGATGATGAGGATGTCGATCCGGTCTCCCCTATGGCACTCCCCTCACTCTCTGGTCCACTGGGTACCTCTGTGTCAGTGGTGTATTGACCTGAGGTCCCATGGCCAGATGCTTGTCCACTTGGCTTTGCCCTGTCTCCTTCCCTCGGCTGCTGCTGCAAATACAAGGAGAAATAGCATAATCATATGTCTATTATCACACTTCAACAACTGTTGTGATTAGCAAACATTACCATGGTGTCAATTAGGCCCCAGCAACAAACTACACTTAAGTGGAACCTACATGAACTATACCATATGAATGCATGCCATATGAACCGCCAACACTTGCTCACAGGAAAATCAGAATCTCAGATAACTACAATTGCATGGCTGAAGGTGTACAACCACAGTAACCATTGAACAAGTAGGAGACATCACCTTCAACGCTTTTCCTCATGGAGCATACATCACTTGTATGTTGTCATATAATAGTGGGCCAATTCCAATTGCATTCCCACAGATCCCACACAAAGTCATGCAGACATCTATTTGTCAAATACACAATTACACAACAATAAGAAATGAATCTCCCAGAACATGCCATGTTGCTGACAACAGTGCAATAGACTGGAGAAGGTGACATGGAAATACTCATGTCACACATGAAATAGATTCACAATGCATACTTCACCAACTGAAGCTTGTCCTAATGGAGTGAGGGAGGTAGTACTAATGTTGCTAAGATGTGCCACACATTTGGCATGGGAATGTACATTGTAGACTACATGTGCAAAATGGCAGGGAGATATGTCTCTAAAATTCACAACAGAATGAATCAGCAAGTCCCAGGGAAATCACTGTTAATGTCTAGCACCTCTTACAATGACATACTCTGAGTTGCATCAATAGACACCATTAGTACTTTGGATGTTGGAGAGGCCCAGAGATTTACAAATACTTGTTGAAGACCCTCAACATTTGGAAGCTACATCATGTCTCCATCTTGGTTATGCAAACCCAGATGTTTGTGTGTGAATGCTTGCACCCAAACACATGTGATACCAACATAACTGCAAGTCACTCCATGATGCATACCACAGTCAGGTTACAGACCTTCCCCATTTCACATATGAAGAACACTTTGTTACATGATTCTACGT
The DNA here is from genome assembly GCF_031143425.1 of Pleurodeles waltl. Classification (NCBI taxonomy): domain Eukaryota; kingdom Metazoa; phylum Chordata; class Amphibia; order Caudata; family Salamandridae; genus Pleurodeles; species Pleurodeles waltl. The sequence goes on along the minus strand of NC_090444.1, from coordinate 1,235,837,095 downwards.
CGATGGCATGTAAATGCATATTGTGCGTACAAACTCTAGGGCTACCCGTCATGTCCCTCATTGCTACTGCAGTTTTTCATGCCAAATGACATGCTATGATAGTTGAGGATATGTTTCAACCAATAATCACTGGTGACACACTCCTGTCTGAGGCACATCATGAAATGTAGCCCCGTTGTAAATGTCCTATTGCAAACACAGGTTGGCATGCACATATATGTGAGGGAATAGAGAAATTATCCCCTCAACACAGATAGATTATGGATGAAACAGCAGTTTCTAAATGTTTTTATGAAGATACATGTAGGCACAAGGAATGTTTGCAACAGTGATGGCACATAGATCATGTCAATGTACATTCCACACTTACCAAGGGAAAGTATTGATGTATAGCTGCACCCCAAAAATAATGTATGCACTGTCACATGTATGACGGCCATCTTCACATTACAGAGAGTAGTGAGGCACCAGCACCCGTCATACATTGAAGACAAGTAGCCTCTGGGTGGCAGAGGTCAATTTACTCCTTTCACAGACACATGGTGGAAGATAGCGATCCATCACTACCTTTCTTTTGACCTGCAATACTGAGGAGTAGTAGTCTATTGCATATAATTTACACCCACTACAAAAACAAACAGTACTTGATTGATCAATGTACACAGTTATATGTTGTCCCTGGAGATCAAATTGTTTGTGGATTGTACACATTTGTCTCCCAAGTCCCTGGGCCAATAGGCAAGACACATCAGTATGCAACCCATGACACAAACAAACTCATCTAGTGTGTTACGCATGGCTCCTCCCTAATCATCAGGGGGCGCTGTCAGAACCTAACATATTCACTTAGCAATGCGACAGGCACGATTATGCCCTGTACTCACCTCCTTGTTGCTGCTATGCTGTCCTCAATCAAATGCCCATCATGGTCTGGGTGCATAGTCCAACAGGCAACCTGTCCATGTTGGGAGGACATCCCCAGCTGGACCTCAGTGGTCTTCCAGACCCAGCACCTCAGGTCCTTCCACCTCTTCTGACAGTGGGCACCCTGCCGGCTGTGGACCCTCAGGGTCGACACCTTCCAGGCGATGGCTCTCCATAGTTCCTTCTTTTGATGGGCGTTAACCTACATGGATGCAAAAGACAAATCAAGAGATTACATTTACAAGTTTTGGCACAAATGGTTGAGTCACATACATGTCAGATATGCCAAAGTAGAACTTTGCAATTTATTAACACTCTACAAGAGAGGAACACACAACCTATTAATTACAGGGACATGACTAGAGAAATATGTATTTGCATCTGACTTCTAACCCGCTACCCTGCTCATGGCCTACAATGACTAAGCAAGCTTACTATTATAACACAAAGGGAGAGTATCGGGAGTAATCCAGCCCCACACCCACTCCCGTTTTTTCAAGGAACTGTGAACACACAAAGTGTGTGGGGTGTATATGGAACAGGTCTCTTATAGCCTATTCAATATTAGGCGATTGCCTTTGTGGGCATGGAGGGATGGGAGTGGCAGTTGGATCTAAGAGGGAGTTCCCTTTCCAGACTAGGTGGTCTCACACACATTATAGTGTCATGCTTCATCATATGACCACCTAGCCCCACCCCACCCAGGTAAGATGATACTACCTGGGTGGACTCAACCTTGTTGTTAAAGGAACTCAGAGAGAGTGCTGAGATTTTATCTTGCTGGATAATACAAGGGATCCAGTTGAAAACAATGATAGATAATAAAATTACCTTACAAATCATCAGTTTGGTTTAAGAATTTAATATAGGTGTTTATAGGTAAAGTTAAAAGAGTGGTCGGGACACCTTTGAGATTAATGGCTCAAGGTGTCTAAAAAGGTGGGGACCAACATGTTTCTGCCCGCGCTAAGAGCCTTGACTGTCTAGGGCATTCTTCAGGGTCAAGGATCCCGACAAAGTGTGGACCTAGACTGTTAAGCTCGGGAAGAGAAAGAGAATACTCAAAAGAAAGAGGGGCCTACCTGGTTATGCTCTAGGGGTATGGCCTGGAAGAGAAATGAGATCAGAGTTCATAAATTGTGAGATATATGTGCCACATCACTCCAACACACTGCACACAAAAGGTGTCAACATCATGCCATGGGTAATACACACTTACATGCAAATGTTGCAATGTCTGTAACATGGGCTGCTTGCTCATGTTTGTCTTACCCAGTATGAACATGGAGGGTAGCCTCTGGTCTGGGAACAGGTGGAGGGGAGTTGCTACTTAAAGCCACACTCTATGAGGGAAAAGCAGATTAAAAACAGGCTAGGGAAGTAAAAGTTGAGGGGAGGGATTTCAAAGTCTCAAATCATACATTGGGGTTGTTCAATGTGTGCACAACTGGTACTATTAGATTTAGTGCCACCCTTATCAAGTTGAAATTACTGCGAGAGGAGGCAATGACTTTATGCAGAAAATATTCTCAATTTGACACACGACAGACTGGGGGTGCTTATCACTGTAGCGGAACAATGACCTCCCACTGGGAGAATAGCCAACTTACTATAAGATGAATTACATATATTGGACAAACAAACATGTAGTGGTACTTATCTTTGTGGTGGTGACCCCAGCAAAAGCTAACTACCCTGGCATGGTTGCTGGCTGGTCCCAACCAGCCTGTCACTTCCAGACACAAGTCTAAACCCCTGAGGTGAGAGCTCCTGCTCTCTAGAATTTAGAACAAAGCCCTTCCTGGGTGGAGGTGATAACACCCCCTCCATCAGGAATGCGCACTGCCCTGCTGGTGAGCTATAATGGGGTTACCACCCTTGGAACTCGACCCCCAGGCCTGCTGCTTGCAGTAGATGGCCACCCCTGTTGCAACAGTGGGAAAACCAAACAAAGGACAGGAGTAGTAGCCCTACCTAGCATGCACCATCTCTAAGGTTTTGCATGCAAGGTGTACTCTCCATGTAATTTTCCTCCATTTTGAATAGAATAGAAGGTAAATAGCTAATCAGGTGTAGGGAAGTGACCCCTGTCCACTTCTCTCAAGTGGGAAACATGCCCACTGATTCTGGAGTGGTGTCATACCCAATTGTCCCTGGTGGGGAGTGTAAGGCCACAGTCCCTGAAGTGGGGAACATGCCCACTGGTTCTGGAGGGGGCTCCTTGCCCAATTGTCTCTGGTGGGTGGCCTCCATGCCCTCTGCTGGAGGTGAGGGCTCCTTGCCCACTGCTGGTGGAGGTGTTACCCTCGCTGCCTCTGCTGGAGGTGAGGGCTCCTTGCCCACTGCTGGTGGAGGTGTTACCCTGGCTGCCTCTGCTGGAGATGAGGGCTCCTTGACCACTGCTGATGGAGCTGTTACTCTGGCTGCCTCTGCTGGAGGTGAGGGTTCCTTGCCTACTGCTGGTGGAGGTGTTGCCCTGGCTGCCTGTGCTGGAGAGGGGGCTCTTTGCCCTCTGGTGGTGGAGGAGGGGCCTCTTGCGTGAGAGGACAAAGGAGACGCGTGGATTGATGTTTTGGAGGTGTCTGCAAGTGATGTGTGTGTGTTGCATGATGTGGTGATGGTGGCTGTTAATGCAGGGCATGCAGGTGAGAGTGCGGATGTGACTGTGAGGAAGGAAGAGGAGGGGGAGAAAGCGGAGGCAGTGGATGTGGTTGTGTGTGCACTTTTCTGTTGTTTGTGTGAGTGCTTGTGACCTGAAGTGTGCTGCCTATGTTTGACTGTGCTACTCTTGTCTGATGTTTTGTGTGCATGCTTGTCTGTATGTGTGCATGGGATGGGTTGGGCTTGAGGAGACTGGAACTGGGAGGTGGTAGTTGGAGGTGGGACGGTAGGAACAGGGACACTGGCTGCCATCAAAGAAGAGGCCAGAGCCTGAAACAACCTCTGTAGGGCCCCCAAGCCACCATGGATGCCCTCCAGGAACGCTTTACATTGCTGCATCTGTGATGCCAGCCGCTGGGTGGCATTCACTATGGTTGACTGCCCAAGATAGATCTTGGGAGGCAAATAGCCTCCTCACTGAGGGTCATAGGGCTCACTGGGGCAGAGCCTGAGGTGTCTGGGGCGAAGGAGATTCCCACCCTCCTTGGTGAGCGGGCACAGGCAACTCGGTGGGGGGCTCCTGGGTGGGCGGTGCTGGTTCGGGGATGGTGGCTGTACCTGTAGCCGGGGTGGTTCCAGAGGTATCCGCCACCACCAGGAAGGTCCCATCAGAGGAGGAATCAGAGTCAGTGTGTCACTTCCTGCCTCTGCCATGGTGCTCCCTTTGCCCTCCGCCCCACTGGTCCCCTCAGCGTCGGTGGACTCTGCCTCCTGGGTCCTGTGGGATGCAGCTCCCTCAGTCGCTGGTGCCCCTGCTGCTCCGCCAGATTATGCTAATACACACATGGACAGGATGACAGAAGAAAATAGGGGACAGAGAGAAAGGGAGCACTGGCTTAAGTACAGAACCAATACCACAGATGGCATACACATTACCATCACACACAGGGGTCACGATTGGGCACTATCCATTGCACTGGCATTCCATTGGCTAGGTACCACAGTAGGATGAGAGCCAACCACTGCCAACTGCACCCCTCCTGGGACCCACTAAGCTCTGCCCTGTCTGACGAGGAATGCCACCTTGCTGGATACAAGATTTTGCTATACACCCATCAAACTGGACCACGCAGCAATGTCTGAGCTGGCATTAAGAGGCACCCACTAACTGAAACCCATCACCTGGATCCCATGCCAGCCAACAAAAATGGTTGTCAAACTCACTGTACTCACTGCCTTGTGGCTGCTGTGCTGCCCTCAGGCGCCCATCCAGCTCTGGGTAGGCCACCGCCAGTATGCAGGCCATCAGGAGGGTCATGTTCTGATGGGCACCCCGCCCTCGTTTGGAGGCCATCCCCAGCTGGGCCTCCGCGGTCTTCTGGGCTCAGTGTCTCAGGTCCTCCCACCTTTTCCTGCAGTGGGTGCTCCGCCTGCTATAGACCCCCAGAGTCTGCATGTCCTTGGCAATGGCACACCACAATCCCTTCTTCTGATGGGCGCTGACCTGTAGAGGTAATACAGACTGATGACACCATTAACCATACAATCCTGGCTGTCACACATATGGCCCACAAATTACATTTCCATCTCCATTGGCACACACAACACCCGAAGCCCTGCATGTACACTACCACCAGACATACCCCACACCTTGTTGCATGCATCGTACCAATGGTGTACTCACCTGTTGGTCTGGAGGCCCATTCAGCTGTCCATACAGGGGTAGGACCTAACTCCTCTGAAGTGAAGGCAGGGCCCTTTCCCCAACACACGGGCCATGGCAGGATCCAGACACAGGTCACAGCAGCACACTCAGTGTATGTGTTGTCCTGTGGAAAGTCAGGAATCAAGTGAGGTTATAGATAGAAAATGGTGATCATGTCCACGGCGGTGTACACCGTCACTGCCACCAATGATCCTCATTAGATGCTATACTCCACAGAGCCCCATGTTAGCCAATGAGAAATAGCACGGTGGTGTAAGAGTACCTTCTGCCATGACGACCAACTCCGGGTGTGTTACATCACTTCCACCTGTCCATATTAACAGGACAGGCGGTCGCCGTTTCATGGTGGTGGACAACAATCAGAAATTGGAAACTGCGTCATTGCTGTAAATTGTACATACATTGCCATTCACATTGTCCGATAGCATACATGCCAAGTTGCAGTGGGGTGGTGTTTCCATTGTCCAGTTTGTGACACCCTTCTCACTCTTTTGTCCCTTAGATATCTACCACTGCAGAGGAAAAGGAGGAGGAGGCAAGCCCCCATATATAGATCCCTTTTGGACTTGGCTACCCTGGAGGAGAGGCATATTAATACTGATCTATTGACTGGACATGGCCACGATCACAGAGATGTTTTCTCAATTGGGGCCTGATCTGATATGATCTATCCATTACCCCACTGCGATCCCCCCTCTTGTGCAAGTTATATCAGTGCTCCATTTCCTGGCAACTGGTTCTTTCCAAGCGACAGTGGGCTTGGCAGCAGGAATGTAACAGCCAATTTTCTCAATAGTGCTGGCAAGGGTATTGTCTGCCTTGCTCAAACACATGTGCATCTACATAGCTTTCCCCCAAGTGGAAGATTTGGCCACTGTGAAGGCTGGATTCTATGCGATGGGACATATTCCTAATATTATTGGGGCGATTGACAGAACACATATTGCATTTGTCCCCCGCCACAATGAACAGGTGTTCAGGAATCGCAAGAGTTTCCACTAACTCAATGTGCAAATCATGTGCCTGGCGGACCAGTACATCTCCCACGTCACTGCCAAGTATCCTGGGTCGGTGCATGATGCCTTTGTCCTGGGGAATAGCAGCATCCCAAATGTGATGGCACAGGGTGTGGCTTATAAGTGAGCCTGAGTCCCCACCCAAGATATGTCAGTGTATGCTTGCTGGAGTCACCCCCATACCACTGTGTAAGACCATTGTTTGGCCCTCAATTCTTGCAGGTGGCTCTGGCTACCCAAACCTGTTGTGGCTCCTGACTCCTTTGAGGAATGCCATGACAGGGGCTGAGAATCGGTCTAATGAAGCACAGGGGTGAAACAGGCGAATCATAGAACGTGCCTTCGGCCTCCTGAAGGCCAGGTTCAGATGCCTCCATCTAACAGGTGGATCCCCGTGCTACTCCCCTGAGAAGGTATGCCAGATAGTTGTAGTATGCTGCATGTTGCACAACCTGGCCCTCAGACGACATGTGCCTTATATGGAGGAAGAGGAGATTGGAAATGCCCCTGTGGCAGCAGTGGACCCTGAGGACAGTGAGGATGAGGAGGCAGAGGATGAGGATGTGGACAACAGAACATCAGTAATACGGCAGTACTTCCGATGACACACAGGTAAGACAGTGGAACTGACCATTCCTCTAAGTATTTATGTTTTCAATTTGGCTGTAGCAGAATGGCAGTGACTTCCTTTGCATCTAAACTGACTGTATGCCTTCTCAATTTTCAGATGTTGGTGTTATTACTACTGTGCACTGATGTCATGACTAAGGACAGCTCATCATTTGTATACTATACCAAAGTTCATGTCAAGTGCACAAGATGTAACTTAACACAAGTGCACATTTTCATCACATAAAGGACTATCACTCAAGTTGTGTCCAAGGGTGTTTATTGTAGTGCAATTAATAGAAGGAATAGTGCAATGGAAGGGGGTGATGGTAGAGGTAAATCCAGGAGATTGGTCCAGTCTGTTTGTAGCACAGGTCCAGTGTCCAAGGGGCCATAAAAAGGGGAGCAATGGCAGTTCAAAGTGGGCAAGGTGACAGAGTGGAACACAAGGTGGACATTCCGGAGGGTCTCATTTCCTGGCAGTGGTCTTGGTCTTGGCAAGTGTCTCTGCCATCTATCTGGGTCACAGGGAATGTTTGTGTGGTGGTTCACATTCTGCAGAGGGAGGGGTACTGGTGGCCTGTGGGTCCTGTGGCAGGGCCTCCTGTCTTCTAGATGCAGCAGATGTGGTGGGCTGTTCACTTGACTGGCTAGTAGAAGGGGCCCGCTGGTGTGCTGTACATTCCCTCATGATGTTGGCCATATCAGCCAAAACCCGTGCTATGGAGACCATGGTGGTGTTGAGGGCCTGCAAATCTTCCCTGATCTCCTGATGGTGTACCTCCTGCTGCCACTTGTTCTCCTGCATGTTGTTAAGAATCTGGCCCATCTTGTCCTGGGATTGTTGGTAAGCCCCACGGACATTAGTGAGTGCCTCCTGGAGAGTCGGTTCCTGGGGCCTGTCCTCCCCCTGGCGCAGCAGCTGTCCTCCAAGTGTCCCCGTCCCCCTATGTCTGTGTCCCCTGAACGGAATGCACACTGACACTGACCTCAGGACCCTGATTGTCTTGGCTGTGAGGTGTGGACTGGGGTCAATGTACAGGTGGGCATACTGCTGATTGACATGTCCTGGGGACAGAGGTGTGGGGACATTGGGTGGGTGCTGTGGTGTTGGACACAGAGGGGTGAGGCTTTGTGGTGGACTGGGAGTAGGCTGGGGTGGCCGACTGACCAGTAGTCCCTGATGGGCCAGGTAGTTCATCCAGATCCAGAAGTCCAGAGTTGCTGTCATTGGGATTGGCTGGGGCACCCATGGGGATGTAAGTGATGTATTATGCTTCATGTCTGTGACATACTGTGCATTCCTAGCTTCACCAATATTGTTGCTGTTGCCCTGCCACCCCTTTGTTTGTGTATGGTGATGTATTGTGGGGTTGCTAGTTCTCCATGCTGTGCATGCTTTGGTGATGGGTGTACATGCAGGGCTGAGAGGGCTGTACATGCATTGGCACGGCATGCAGGGCTTGGAATTGGGATTAGTCACATATGGAGGTGCACTGTGTGGGATGGAGTGGCATGATGGGAGTCAGGGTGAGGGGGTGAGATGGCTTGCAGGTATGGGGGGTGATAAGTAGCAAATATTGACTCACCAGTGTCCAGTACTCTGGCTACTCCAGTGAGTCCCTCAGGATGCAGAATTGCCATGACTTGTTCCTCCCATGCTGTCAGCTGTGGGGGAGGAGGTTGGGGTCCACTGCCTGTCCTCTGGATGGCAAGCTGGTGCCTTGCTGCCGCGGAACGTACCTTCCCCGTAGATCGTTCCACCTCTTCCTGATGTCGTCACTTGTTCTTGGATGCTGTCCAAGGCGTTCACCCTGTCAACATAGCTCTATCTTCCTGGCAATGGAGATTTGCTGTACCTGTGCTCTGAAGAGCTGTAACTCTACCCTGACTATTTCATCCACAATGACCCGCAACTCCTCATCTGTGAAACGGGGGTACCTTAGTGGGGACATGGGTGTTGTGTGGTGTGTGTTGTGCAGAGGGTGTTGAGTAATGTGGTGGGGTGTGGGATTTGGAGTGCATGACAGATGTACAGGTGGTTGTGGTGTGTGTGTGTAGTTGTCTCTGTGATTTGCGTGGCTAGCTATTGCAGTGTCTTCATGTTGGCAAAGGGTTGTGTGTAATGTGGGGGTGTGTTTTATAGTGCTGTGGGTGTGTGTGGTGTGTGTAGGAGTGTCAGGTATGTGATTTTCGTTTTTGGCCAATGTGAGTTGTTTTTTATTTGGGTGGCCATTCTGACTGCGCCGGTGTGTATCACCAATGGTTTACCGTCGTTGAATGTCCACCGTGGTGATTCGTGGGTCATAATGTGGTGGGCGTTGTTTTGTTGGTGTAACGGTATGGGTGTTCGTACCAACACTTTAACACTGACCTTTGGTCTGGCGGATATGTGTTTGTGGCAGTATTCTGTCGGTTTAGTGTGTGTATGTCACAATATTGACAATGGATGTATGCCTCTGCGATGGTATGTTGGCGGCCATCACTGCAGAGGTAAGTGGCATTTACCGCCAATGTCATAATGACCACCACTGTGACTGAACTTAACATATGGTACAGGCCACCAATACCTGCACATTGTACAACACATCAATGCCACACAAACTGCAACAACATGCACACAAGAAGTCTAACTGGCCTAAAGGGGTACATTGTAGCCTGTGAGGAGGAAAAGGATGGTGACGTACATATACAATTGTACACATGATGTACTTACCTGCTCCTCTGGTGAGGCAAAGTGCTGTCTATACAGGGGTATGGGGTAAGACCTCATTGACAAGCCTCTCCAGCTCCTCTGGAGAGAAGGCAGGGGCCCTATTATCTGCTGGATGTGGCCTGAGTGCTCCCAGAGGCAGTACACAACAGCTCAGGTTGTGGAGGTGCTGCTGCCAACAGTGTCAGGAGTCAAGTGAGTGAATCAGCAGAACATGGCAGTCACGGCCACCACATACACAGTTGTCACCGCCGGCGGACACAGCCATTGTTCTGCAACTGCCACTGGCAACAACATTGGCCTATGGCTGTGTCCGCCAGGGTTGCAACCACCTACCGCCATGATGACTTTGGCGGGTGGTTGTGGATGGTTCCTAATGTCCAGTAGAGTAGGTTAGGCATCCATCATTTGGCGACCTGAAATGCTGTATTGGAATTTATACACTGAGTTTTTGTCATGTAGGTCCTTCTACTTAACTTTAACCACCATTGTAATATGTTGTAGAGATGGCATTTAACAGCAGGGCACAGTCCACTACCGCCGACTGTCATTTTAGCGGTCAGAATATACAGTCACATTTCAAGTGCACTTGTGTTGCACATCTTTGAGTTTGGTCTAAATCCATGTTGGGGACACGTGCTGAAAGCCATGGGGGTCACATGTGAGCCTTGTGTAGTTTCCAGCTATGATGTCTACTGGGTGCCATGTCTACACAGTCAGAAATGCTTGGTCACATGAAATCGTTGACATGCATCATGTATGTTGCTATGGACATACTGACTAATGTTAGAAATCATGTCTTCTCAAACATAGGCACCCTGGGAGAGGAAGGATGTGACAACTTCCTGTCTACTGTCCACTGCCAGACCTTCAGACCATGGAGCAATGGCAAATTATCATGTAGTACCTCGTGGATAGGCAAAAAATAGTGGACTCATATCATCAGTTGGAGCCAGATCTGATGCCAGCTATTAGTTATCCAACCAGCATACCACCCATTGTACAAGTCATGTACAAGTCATGTCAGTGTTGCACTTCCTAGCCACATGGTCCTTCCAACATACAGTGGCCCTATCTGCTGGTATGTCCCAACCTATGTTCAGTCTCCTGTCTCAGCAATGTTAAAACACTTTGACAGCTATATTTGGTTTTCCCCGCGTGAAGATTTAGACCATGTGACGGCTGACTTTAATGGCTTGGACCGCTTCCCACATGTGGTGGGGGCAACTGATGGCACACATGTTGGCTTGGTGCCACTGCGGGTCAATGTGCAAGTTTATCATAACAGAAAGAACTTCCATTCTATCAATGTGCAAGTTGTCTCTTTGGCCGATCACTACATTTCACATGTCTGTGTTCACATTATCCGAGTTCAGCCCTTGATAACTTCATAATGCAGAATAGCACCATACCCCAGCTGATGTCACAACTGTACCCAGAGAGGGCCTGGCGGGTTTGTAGGTCACATCTGTCCTGATTGTGTGTGTGCAATGTCATGTGCTACAATCATGAACTGAGTGACTCGTTGCACATATGTCCCATTTATCAACAGGAGACCCCACATATCCAAACCGTCCTTAGTTATTGATGCCAATAAGGAATCAACCTATGCCAGGGGAGGTCTGCTTCAATGAGGCCCATTGAAGAACACAGCTGATAGTGGAGTGGGCTTTTGGGCTCCTGATGGCCAGATTTAGGTGTCTGGACAGGACTGGTGGAGCCCCCCTCTACCCACCTGGAGAAGTGTATCAGATCCCTGTGGCATGCTGCATGCTCCACAATATTGCCCTGTGGAGAAATATACTGTACATCCCAGAGTAGGGGGGGCCTGCAGTGCCACAGAGTGAGAATTCTGAAATGCCAAGTGAGGATGACAGTGATGAATAGGAAGCAGCTGACCTGCAGGAAGATCTCATCAACAGCTACTTTTCATGATTGTTAGTATGTCATGTGATGTAATGACTGTGACTGTATAATGAACTATAGTTGTGAGAATGTGTGAAGTTATTTTTATTCTAAACACCTAGGGAACTGATGCTTAGCAATATTCAGTCAAAGGTTGCTTGATGAGTTAGCTTTTGACATATCCCCACCTTGATGATATTGCTTTGTTTGTGTCAGTTTCCTTGCAATGTAATTTCATTTCCAGATGCTTGCCTTATGATTTGTGTAATAGGTATGTTTTCAAGCCTACACTCCTTGTTTTGTCTTTGTACACGTACCTTCACCATGTGGGCATTTCAGAGTTGTGACATTGGCAGGTATGTGATGCTGTTCTGACATATCAAGTGGACATGGATTGTTCCAAGTAATGTAGGCCATGCATTTTGGTTTTATGAGACCTGTGCCAAGACAGCTTGCACAGTGTTTCGGTGGAAGTTCAGAAGTGCACATTGGACTTGTTTTGTGTGCTATGGTGGGCCAATTGCACCATGTGTGTTAACATGTGGGCATGAAATATGTAGTCATAGATTGCGACAAAGTCATTTTACCTTCACATTGGCTAAACATTCTTTTCATGACCGGTATGTAGCTATAGATGTGTTTCATCATTGCAGGCCTCAGTGCCTGTGCCACAACACTGACATATGGTTGTGTCATACCACCAGATGCATGATAACTGGATTACGATGGGCCTGTGATCACAGACTGTTATACTGCCATCTGTCTATATATTGGATTATGTGATGTTGGGTTTCTTTAGTGTGGTATTTGATAAAGCTCATGCTGGTGACATCATCCACTTTAATGTTAGCCTATTCTACAAGGCAATATATGGCAGTTTCCTTTTTTCCATGGCCTTGGGGGCTGTGACTTGGAATATGTACTTTGACTCAGCATGAGTCACGCATTCTTGTTTTAAAAAGTCCAGAGATATATCAGCAGCCTATTTGCTGTACACTGGAATGAAATGTTTAGTGTGACCAGACATTAATGTGTTTCTGTGTAATGGCTGTAATCCTGAGCAGGACACTGTGTACCTGTAACATGTCCCTCTTTGCACAAGTACCTTCTGTCTTCATCATGTGGTTCACAGGGTCTTACATCTCTACATAGCAAAATGTAGAAATTAAGAAAGCAGACAATTAGCTTCCCATGGGTGAATTTATTATAATGCTAATGCAGAAATTACATTTTGGACAGAAAGGAACAAAAAAGTAAAGGGGTCAGTCATGGTGAATGAAATCATTAGAACAGATGACACACCATTGGAGTACAGACTTCAGAATACTCCTACCATTGCAACTGGTAGGTGGTTGAGGATCAGTCAACAGAGTGAATGTGTGGCACACAAATGAGGTATTTTAGGAAGTGTTCACTTTCTGGCAGTCATGGGTGTCTTGCCATCCATACCTCCTGGACTCTTTGGTGTACATCCCCGCTTGCATGGGAGGTGGATCTGGTACTACAGAGGCAGGGGTGTCTGGGGCGGGTTCATCCTCTGGAAGGGTCTCCCTTCCAATGGCTGCCACTGATGTTGAGGGGCCTGTTGTTGATGAGACAAAGGAAGTGGATGATTGGTTTTGAAAAGTCCTATGCAGGGCTGTGTGACTGTCCCCTAGCACCCCTGGTAGGGAGGCCATGTTGTTATTGTGGGTCTCCATCTCTTCTTGCATGTCCCTATGCATGTCCCTCTGTAGCTGCTTGATTTCCTGGAGTTCGATCAAGACCTGGCCCATCGTGCCTTGGTACTCCTAATAGACCCCCAAGACATGGCTGATGGTGTCCTGGCCAAGATCAGCCACAGTGGCCTCACCCTGCTGGTCCACAGCATCCCTCCCATGCACCCTTGCCCCACAGGCCTGTGATCTTGCCACAGGGTGCTCTCTCCAACTGGGTCCTGGAACCTCATTGTTGGAAATGTTGCGCTGCAACTCAGAATCCAGGACAGGGTGGCATGAGATGGTAGACACTCAGAATGCAGATTGAGAGGTGAATGGCTGCCGGTGATGTTGAGGCAACTGGTCTGGGAGGTGTTGATGTGGCCACAGTGAGACTCACGTTTGCCAGATGGGCCAGAACCCTCCTCCATGTTCAGACATCCAAGAGTGTCTTCTTCATTGAGGACTTCATCTGGGGGGTAGCAGCAGTCTCTTCTGTGGCCTCTTTGTGCCCAGTGGCAGCTTGAACTGTGGAATGAAAGATACATTATTATTGGTTGCATTGTGACATCTACCTCCAACAGCTTAGTGTTACCTTAAGCAAAGACCTTGTACAAAGAGAAGTTGAAATTAATCCTATTGTGGCAAGTACGCATGGTATTGGTTGTATTGACCTAACATTTGTGGAGCATGCCAGATCTTTTTGACTGAAGCAGCTGCTGAAATGTGCAGACAATTAGCACTTGGGAGGATGGCCTGAAAAAGCCATCTTGACCAGTGACAATACATGTTTTTGGCCATTTTGAGGCCAGGTTGATTGTGATGCAGGCAGACCCAGGAGTTTGTTGTAGATGTGACTTGAGTTATCATGTGGTCAGTGCAATGTGAATGTGTCTGCTACCAATACGTTTCTGGTAATGCATCTTGAAGCCTTAAGGATCATTGTTTTACCCACTGGGTCAGCTGTCCTTCCTGTCCTCAATAGTTTCATCTTGGGTTAGCAGGTTGAGATGGAGCTAGGTAGCCAGACACATTTCTGAGTTGAGCATTACATGTATCTTGGTCACTCCCAGATGATTAAACTTCAATGGAGAGTTAGCAAGCAAGGTTATTTAAACAAGTGAACACTGGTCTGATATTTGGAGTTTGAAAAACAGTGCCCCCCTGGGAGTTGCAGTCATGCCACTCTCTCTACCACACATAGGGGGTCATTCCGACCCTGTCGGTCATAGACACACTATACAAATGTTATTCCCCGAGGTGAATACACTGCAATTGAAAATTGTGTAACAGAGGTATAGGGGCATGTGACCACTGTGCTGGTGGTTGGAGTTAGAGAAACAGTGCCTCCTGTGAGTTGCAGTCAGGTCACTCTCTCTACTATACACACATGACTAATGTTCTCCCCACAGGTGAGTACACTGCAATTGAGAGTTCACTAACTGATTTATTGTGATCACTGTGATAGTGTTTGTGGTTACTGGAATAGTCAGTCCCTATCCTACAAACACTTGACAAATGTTATCTCCCCAAGTGTGTCCCCCTAAATTGATAGTTAACAAACAGGGGTCTTTGGACAGGTGAATACTGGTCTGGTGTTTGGAAGTATAGAAACAGTGCCTGTTGGGAGTTGGGAGTTGAAGTCCTGTACAACACACACTATACAAATGTCATCTCCCCAGGTGAGTACACATCAATTGTGAGTTGCCCAATAGAGGTCTGTGGTCAAGTAAACGCTGGAATGGTAAGTGAAGTAACAGTAAATGAGGCAAAATGTGAGCTCTGAGCATGCATGACATAACATTTTTGTGACATTTGTGTGGTGACTTAACAGGCTCCACTCCCCCAGGTATTCCAGTTAAGCCCTCAGTATGCAGGTTGACCAGGACGTTCTCCTCCCAGGGAAAGAGATGTAATAGGGCAATGGGAGGGCCGCCACCAGTCTTCTTGGCCTGCAGCTGGTGCCTGGAGACCAGAGAATGGACCTTGCCCCTGAAGTTGTTTCACCTCCTCCTGAAGTCCTCCCTTGTGCACCGGGCAGTGCGTACAGCATTCAGTCTCTCAACTATCCCATCCTACATTTCCATTTTCCTACTGGGAAGAGCATGCTTGACTTGTGCTCCAAACAATTTTGGCTCCACTATTATGAATTCAGCCACTATGATTTTTGGAAAGTGGACGGATGGAAAAAAACAGGTGACAGTGACGCACAGAACAGGGGAAGTGCAAAAGGGTGTGAATGGACAAAAGTGTGTGCAGGGTGTTCAATGGGATGGTGTAAAAGGGGTGCCCAATATATGGACTCTCTGGACAAAAAGCATTCTGGCTTCTGTGTCATGCTGTGTAAATGGAAAAGATTGTGGAGTATGAAGGGATGTATTTTATAGTGCCCTTTGCATGCGTGTCCAGTGTGGCAATGTGTGCCAGCTGTTTTGTTTTCAAATTCATCCATTGTGCAGTTGTGTATTACTTCGCTGTGTTTCGGACTGTCATTGGCTGACCACCATGGGGATCTGCCACGGCGACTGTGTGCTTGTAAAAAAGTCAGTGGTTGGTCACGGCACTGTCGGTGCTGATGGTTAGACTGCATACTTTCCGGCCGCCGCACCGCTGGCAGTCCCGCGTTTTTGATTGGCGGTCAGAGGTCCTGCCTGTATTGCTCGTTATATGGTGTCTGAAAGACTGTCAACATGGCAGTCTTTCGAGATGCCAACATGGCAGTCTTTCGGGACCGCCGACATGGCAGTCTGGCGGTCCGACCACCAAACTTGTAATGAGGCCCTAACTATAAAGAGGCAATTTCATTTTTGAAGGGCAGAGAGATTCAGCAGGAAGTCAAGGATCCTGTGCATGAGTATTATGAGAGATTGGTGAAGGCATTTCAGCAGCATACAGGTCAAATCCATGTTGAACCAACAGATATGGTGTAGGAAGCTGGCCCTGTACATACTATATCAAAATGAGATGTGTGCACAGAGTCCAGGGGTTCTCCAGAGGCTTAACAGAGGCTAAAGTAGATAATACTAATGCCCTCTTTTGTGGTAGTGTGGTCAAGCAGTTAGGCTTATCAGAGGGTAGTGCAAAGCATTTGTTGTACACACACAGACAATAGAAGAAGCACACACTCAATGACTTAACTCCAGACCAATGGTTTTTATATAGCAAAAATGTATTTTCTAAATTTAGAACCACAAGATTCAAGTTGCAGGGAAGTACTTCAATAGATTTGTATTCCACACATGTATCAACAGCACTTTGTTTGAAATCAATAAGTTATACAGTTTATGAAATATTGGCAATAAAATGGAGACAGTGCAATTTTCAGAAACAGTTCCTGGGGGAAGAAATGTTAGATCGTTTAACAGGGAAGTACAACACTTACAGTTTAAGTCTCTGGGTTTTAGGAAGTCCACTGGTTCGGATTCAAGTTAACCACAAACACCTACCACCAGCAACACGGGCCTGCCTGGTGCAGAGGTCAAAGATGAGCAATTTTAACGTGGGCTTCTGTGGAGACAGGGGGTAATCGGAATCAGGTCTGCCTGCAGGGAAGTACCCGCGACTTGGAGGGCAGACCAAGGGGTTTAGAGTAGCAGTGGAGGAGCCACAAGTAGGAACCAAACACACACCTTCAGCGGCACAGGGGAGGCCAGGAGCAGGGTGCAAACAGGGCGCCGGTCCTTCAATGCTAGTTTATGAGGGGACCCCAGAGGTCACTCAGAGGCAGCAGTCGAGGTCCAGGGGGGCATCTCAGGCACACTACCAGTTAGACAGGGAGGAGCGCCACCTGCTGGACATGGCTACACTGGGTGGAGGTTTCTCCAAGGCCTGGGGGCTGGGAGTGCAATAGGTACTATGACATCGGATATCTTTGTCAAGAGCTTTCGCAGTCAGGGGGGTACTCGGGATTCCCTCCGCAGGCATCGTCATGGAAGGGTAGAGAAATAAATCCAGGGTGAGCACTAGCTCAGAATCGCATGGGGATCCTCTCCAGCTAGTTGGATGACCTGGACAGGGGCCGTGGGGTTCGGGTGTAGAGTGGTTAGGACTTAGTTGTTGGTTTCTTCCTGGACAGGGCTGCCGTCCAAGGGAGTTCTTGGTCCTTTTGGGTGCAGGACAGTCCTCTGGAGCTTGGCAGAAGTCTCTGGTCCCGCTGGATCCATCGCTGTTCTTTTGCAGGTCCTTTGAAGCAGGAGACAGGCCGGTAGGGCTGGGGCCAAACTAGTTGTCATCTTGCTTCTTCTCTGCTGGGGGTTTCAGCTTAGCAGTCCTTCTCTTCTTGTTAGTTCACCAGGAATCTGATGATCTGGTTTCAGGGAGGCCCTTAACTCCTAGATTTAGGGGCGTTTTAGGGGTCAGAGGGCAGTAGCTAGTCACTACTGTCCCTGAGGGTAGCTACACCCTCCTTATGCCCACTCCCTTTGGGGAGGAGGGCACAAACCTAATCCTATTGGTCCCTGTCCTCCAAACGAAGAAGGAGGATTTTGCAGGGAGTGGGGTCACCTCAGCTCTGGACTACTTTGGGGTGGTCCAGGCTGGGGTGGTCACTCCTCCCTGTTTTCCCTAATTTTCCCGCTGGACTTCCTGACAAAAGTGGTGCTTTGTCCGGGGGGCGGGCAGCTCCACTAGCTGGAGTGTCCTGGGGCACTGTAATCCAAGGCTTGAGTCTTTGAAGCCCACCTCCAGGTGTTACAGTTTCTGTAGGGGGGAGGTGTAATGCACCTCCACCCAGGACAGGCTTTGTTTCTGACCACAGAGCGCACAAAGGCACTCACCCCATGTGGTCAGAAAATTGTCTGAAAGTGGCAGGCTGGCACAGACCGGTCAGTCCTACAGTAGCTGTTTGGCTAACATGCAGGGGGCATCTCGAAGATGCTCTCTGTGTACATTTTTCAATAAATCCCACACTGGCATTCATTGTGGGTTTATTGTGCTGAGACGTTTGATACCAAACTTCCCAGTATTCAGTGAAGCCATTATGGAGCTGTGGAGTTCGTATTGATAGACTGTTAGACCATATACTCAATATGGCTACACTGCACTTACAATGTCTAAGAATGGACTTCGACACTGAAGGGGCATATTGCTCATGCACCTATGCCCTCACCTGTGGTATAGTGCACCCTGCCTTAGGGCTGTAAGGCCTGCTAGAGGGATAACTAACCAATGCCATGGGCAGTGGTTTGTGGGCATGGCACCCTGAGAGGAGTGTCATGTCGGCTTTGTCTTTTTCTACCAACCAGCACACACAAGCTGCAACACAATGTACATGTGCTTAGTGAGGGCTCCCCCAGGCTGGCATAATACATGCTGCAGCCTTTAGAGACCTTCCCTGGCCACAGGGCCCTTGGTACCATAAGTACCTTTTACAAGGGACTTAACAGTGTGCTAGGGTTGGGCCAATTGTGGAAACAAAGTTACTCTTTTTGGGAAAGAACTGGTGCTGGGGTCTGGTTAGCAGGATCCCAGCACACTTTCCATCAAAGTTGGCATCAGCACTAGGCAAAAAGTGGGGTGATAACCATGCCAACAGTGGCACTTTCCTACATATACATATGAGATTTTTCATTTCACAGTTTGTGCTTGGTTTGAGATCCGAGATTAGTCAGTATATACAGCAGAATGTGATTTGTTGGCAGACAAAGGCCTGATTTAGATTGCGGTGGACAAGATATCCATCACCGTTGTGATGGCATAACCCATCTGGCAAAACCTAAATCAGGGCGATGATCTCTAGATGATATCTTGAAATATGCAAAGTATTGCAGTGATGAGAAAGAGATGAAACAGCAGAAACGTAAGGAGAAGTTCATGTTAACACAAACAGGATCCGCACGAAGAGGGTTTCAGAATCAATCATTTGCAGGAAATGGTGGTGTAGCACAGAATGTAAATAGCTTAAAAAAGCAGCAAGCAACTAGTTTTCAAGCAAGAATACAAGGCAAACAAAGAGGAAAGGTAGTGTCTCGGGTAGAGATAGAAGAGCTCAGATTGATCAGAGTACTGGTGTTGCTGTTGCAACATTGAAGAAAATGTTTCCTTGTCATTTTTGTAGCAGGGTGGGCCACTAGAAGCACAAGTGTAAGCTCAATCCAGATAGATTCAACAGTAATAAATTTTAGGGAGGAAATCAAATACAGATGCAAAATGTGCCTACACAACAAGTACAAGTGCCAACACAAAATCAGGTTGAAATGAGTCCAGTTCCACAAGCTCCAGAAGTTCAACTGAATGTAAATTACATAAAATTAAATCAAAATCAATTACCCAGAGTAAATCGAAATGTGGTGCAGATGGAAAATCAAAATGGAATTCAGCGATTTCCTATGCTTAGTGATGAAGATTCCGACTCAGGCATGTCACGATGATAGTGCCTGAGAGGGGAGATAGATAGCATGCTTGGCGCAGTCCTAGAGGTAGGCCAGAGTGGATCATTTGTAAAAGGTGAAGGAAATGGCCACCAAGAGTCATTCTTTATTGACACAGGAGCTACCAATTCCACTGTGAGAACAGCAGAAGTACCAGATCTACCTATCTTGAGAAAAAAGATCCAAGATTTTGGAGCTACAAATAGACTGATTACAAATCCAATCTCAAAGGATATTTCTTTAAAAATAGATTCAGTTGAAGAAAATTATCAGTTTGTTGTTTGTGACTCAAGTCCTGTAAACATTTTTAGGGAGAGAGTAGCTTTGAAAATTAAATTGCATCATCTATTGCATGCCTCAGAGAGTTGAGTTTCAAACTCATGATGAGGATGTTGATTTCAAAATAGCTTAACATGAAGCAGTAGGCATCTATCCGATGATGCTAATAAAAGACTTGCTACAGATTTAAAAAAGACAGTGAATGTAGAAGTATAAGATGTCATTGGAAAATATATTGAGATAATAAAAGGAGTAGAACCAGTCAAAATAAACATAAAACCAAGTGCAATCTGTCTGAGAACACCACCTTATCACATGACTCCTGAAGTGATACCAGGAATAACATCCATAATTGAGGACATGGTACAGAAAGGGATTCTAAAAGAGATAATCTGGAGTCCAAGCAACTCGCCGTTTATGCAATTATGAAACCCCCAAGGGAAATTCTGAATTGTCTAAGATTTGAGAAAAGTGAATGATATTGCAATCCCATGTTGTACCATGCTACAGAATACAGCCACCATACTCCATGTATATTCCATGTACAGCTAAATGACAATGATTGGTCTTTGCCTAACGTTCTTTTTGATGCCATTACACTAAGATAGCCAGTACATTTTTTCCTTGATGTTCAGAGAGAAAGTAATAGCATTGTGTTGCGTCCCGCAAGGCTACACTGAGAGTCCTTTTATTTTGAAAAAGGATCTGGAATCATTGATAATGACCTGTAATTCAGTTCTGGTGCAGCATATTGATGATTTTCTTGTAGCATCAGAGACAAAAAGATCTTGCAAAAATGGCACAATTGCACTATTGAATCATTTGGCAGAAAATAGACATAAAGGCCCATATTTATACTTTTTTAGTGCCACATTTGAGCAGCTTTTTGACGCAAAAACGGTACAAACTTACAAAATACAATTGTATTTTGTAAGTTTGCGCCGCTTTTACGTAAAGAAATGACACAAATGTGGTGCTAAAAAAGTATAAATATGGCCCAAAGTGTCTCCAAATAAATTACAATACTGTAAAAAAGAGGTCCAATATTTAGAACACGTCATTGAAAAGGGAACGAGAAAAGTGTCACAGGAGAGAGTTGGAGCCATTTTGGGAATTAATCTCCCTAACAAATGAATCTCCCTATAACATAGAGGGAAGTGAGGATTTTTTTGTGAAAGGTTGGCTACTGTAAACAGTAAATACCAAACTTTTTCTAGGTGGTGAAATCTTTCTGAGGTTGACACGAAAAGATATAACAGATCTGGTGCCAGATGTACGAAGCAGTTTTTAAGTCACAAATGGCGAATCGGCCCGTTTGCGACTTGAAAAAATGCTATTTGGGATGTACAAAGCCCAAACTGTGATTCGGTAACTTGTTACCGAATCGCAGTTTGGGTTTTGCGATTCGGTACTAGGAAGAGGCTTGACAAGGGCCTCCCTTCCTAATACCGAATCCAGATGGTATGTATGATTGTTTTGTGACCACGAATGCAGTCGCAAAACAATCGCAGTTAGCACCAGTTTGACTACAGCAGGCCTCCATGTTAGCGAGTGCCCATAGTCGCTATGGGGCCGCAATTTGCGACCCACCTCCTTAGTATTAATGAGGTGGGTCTTTGCGACCCCATAGCGACTCGCAGACGGTGTCTGAGACACCGTTCTGCATTGCAAATTGCGAGTTGCAATTTGCAAGTCGCTCGGACTCGCAAATTACAACTCGCAATTTGCAATATTGCTACATCTGGCCCTAGATTAGGGAACAGATTATTAAAGGACACTTTACACTATGTAATTTGAACTCATTTTATTAAAGAAAAATATTTGAGAACTAATGTTTAATACACCTTTTAAAATGTAAGTCAAACCTCTAATCATTGGCATTAAAATCTAAATGCAAATGAGAGTTTAAGTAACTTTAGAGTTGCAATTTCTTGCCTCTATACTTATCTCAAAGGTCTATTGCTATATGGCCTAAGAGTTGCAGCGGTTATTTGTAGATAGATTTGAGGTCCTTCTGCGCTCTCAATACATATCTGGAATCTAAGAAAAAAATTGTATTCCTCTCTTGAGAGCCAAAGAACATAGGGTGGCATTTATCAAAAAATCATGTAGCACAGCAAGTCACCTTGCTGTGCTGTATTACAGGGAAAGATGCATTTCTGCCTTTTCCAGCACTGGTGCAGAATGTGCTGCCTAGTGCCAATTCAGGCACTCCTGCCCCCATGGTACAAGTTGCCTGCATTGTAAGCAGGATTGTTTTTGTGCAGGAAGGGGCACCTTTCTCCTTGTTATGCCTCACCTGGGGAGGTGTTGCAGTTTTGGTGCATTCCCAGGGCCATCACTTATGGCTCAACTGGGAATGCATCAAAATCCATGGGAACACCCATGCAGAACTCATGGAATGTCTCACTGGGGAAGAGTAAAGAAATGCAGAGATTTGGACTGTGTTGCATTACTCTGGATTTATCCAGCCACTCAGGGCACACAAGGTGGCTTTGAATGGCTTGATAAATCGCACCTTAAGGGGTTTGTTGCACTTGCATACCCGTATTGTGGTTGTTTATTAAAGCTTCAGTCTAGTTCCCACAACCAAGATGAACAGGTTATCTTTTCTACCAACTTGTGATAAACAAATGTTTGGAAAAAAAGGCATAGACTGTGATGGCTATTTGTGAAATTCTTACCAGCCACTTGCCTCTGGCTTCTGATGATGGTAGCTCTTCTGATGGAATGAGCACACAATCTCATGTCATCAATATTTGCCTGGTCCATGATCCCTTTGAACCACCAGAACAGGGATGCTAAAGTCACACACATTAACCACTTATAGATCTGACAACAATGAATCAAAGAATTTAAACATTTTCAGAAGAGGTAACTGTATAAATCAAGCATGTTTAAACAGTGTCAGTGGGTCAAATGTATTTATTTCCAAGAATCATTTTTATAGAAATATTGAACATTCACATATTAAAAAGTGTAATAAAACAATTATGAATACAATAAAATACAAATTAAAATATTTAGAATAGATACATAATTTTCACTCTTTAACCTCAGTCCCTAGGTGAAATATTTATGGAATGGTGCTAGCGGCAAAAAAATGACTTTAGTTGGGCTGGCAGTGTGGAAGAAGGGGTTTTTGCACCAAAAAATGACGTTAGGCAGGTTAGAGTAAATAAAATGACTCTAACCTGCTAGAGTCATTTTCAGATGCAAAACCATCCATACACCATGACTCCTGTCTTAGAAAAGACAGGAGTCATGCCCACCACCCCAATGGCCAGCACAGGGGACAAGGGTCCCCTGGGCATGGCCAATGCACCCAGTGCCATGTAGGGGGGCCCATTTCAGGGCCCCCAAGGGCACTTTAAAAAATAAAATTAAATATTTACCTGTACTTACATGGGATGGGGTCCCCCATCCTCTGCTGTCCTTCTGGTGTGGGTAGGGGTGTCCCTGTAGCCTGGGAGGGCACCTGTGGGCTTATTCCATGGTGTTCCACCATGGAAATAGGCCTACAGGTCCCTTAATGCCTGCAATGAACCAGGTGTTAAAAAAATGGCGCAAAGCAAGCTTTGCCCCATTTTTTGACCCCTCCCATGCACCATTTTTGCATGGGACTACAAATATGGTGTTAAGGCCATAGAGTCATTTTTGGCACGGGAACGTCTACCTTGCATCTCATTAAGGCAAGGTAGGTTTCCACTTCCAAAAAATGACTTTAACTCCATAAATTTGGCGCTAGATGGGTCTAGCACCAAAGTATAAATAAAATGACGCTAATTCGGTGCAAACAGAGTATAAATATGCCCCCAAGTCCCAAGAAGTCAAATGCAGTTCAAGCCTTAGGATTGTGTCATTGATTTTAGAGGTACATAAAAGAGCCTCTTTAAACACTTAGGGGCAAATGTATCACTGTTGAGGCAATCCTGTGCAATGCAGTGTTGCATCAGAAATTTTTGCGCTCTTGTATGGCCTTTTCTTGCATCATGTGCTTTATTGCAACTACAATCTATGTGACACAAAGTTGCTCTGCATGTTGCAAAGCATATATAAATGCTGCAAATCAGTATTGTGTCATGTAGGAGTACTCAAAAATGCTTTGTAAACAATCTAAAAATATTCCCCAAGACTTATAAAGATTGAAAGGAGCCTCAGGGAGCCAGGAAGGTAGTATCCCCCACCTTGAATACTTCACACTAGCCCTTGAGAAGAGGAAGAGGAAGTCTAACGTCATTGAGAAGGAGAACCAGATATTAGACAGTGAAAATGAACACCTCTTATTTGTCACCTCAAAATTGCCATTATCAAGGAAGGATGTAATATAGTAAACTATAGTTTACTAGATCTGAACAAGATCTACTGTGTTGTTCAAACAAAGAGGACAGTTCTTGAGTGCAGGAAAAGGTGGCATGACTACAAGCATAGGGCAAAAGAAAAACTGGCAAGGAACATTAAGGCAGCCATGAGGTCCAGAGGAGGGCCTGGTGTCCATGAGGAGTTGGACCTATTGAAGGAGCAGAAGGCATCCCTCATCCCAACAGAGTTGGGAGCTGGAGTGGGATGTCCTGACAGTGCTAAAGTGGAGGACCAGTAATATCCCCAGAGTAAGTGGAAAAAAGGGACCATATTGTTCAAAGTGTCATGCAGTGCAATACAGTAAGACACTTTCCTGTGCATCGCTGCGCTGTGTGAAAGGGAATGGGCAGGAACTGCCTACATGTTAAGCCACTCATCTCATAACTTTTCTTGGCCAGTAACAATTTCTCCAGCCCAGTGCAGTTATGCCAAGTACCCCCAAACCATACATGATGTGCTGTCTCATTCCTGATTTGACTTGATTATTGTGACCTGTAGTGTAATATTTAACATTATAGAGCAGGACTATAAGTCCCAGAATACAAAGTCGAAACAAAGTCAAAACACCTGGACTGGAGCAGCACCTCATACATGGACTTTAGAAACCTGTCAGATATGCCAGTGCTGGCCCCCTTGCATCAAGTCCCAAGTGTACCACTGCTGGGGCTAGGCCGGCAAAGGTGTACTATAAAGGAAAATCATAATTTTGGGGTTGTAGTGGGTAAACGTGTCACCCAACAGGATATCCAGGTGCTGAGTTGGTACATGCTCTGCAAGTAGGATCACTTGAAGAGGCTGTTGTTGAGTTAATATCACAAATCCATACTTGATGCAGATGCCCTGATGTGATGGGTGAGTTTATTGTGAGTTTATTTATTTTAGAGCACTTTACCTCCTGTTTTGCTCATATGGATATTGGGGTTGGGTCTGAGTGTAAGTGATGCAAAGCAGAGGTTTATCACTCCTTGGTGGAAGTGAAAATGATGTGTGATCTAAGTGGGTTCCTGGTAGTGTAGTACCTTGTGAGTGTGGATGAACATCTTCAACTGGCAGCAAGTCTGAATGAGCACCCATTGTATTTTTCTGAGGTGAGGTGTGACATGCGTGCTTCAAGGTCGGTTGAGAATTAATTTGGCAATGATGTGTTGGATAGTTTGCATCTTGAGGAGCAGGTGTGCAGAGATGCTCTAGTAGAGTGCATTTGCATGGTACAGTTTACCTGTGATGAGGGTCTGTGTAATGGTCTAACAGGTCTCAGAAGGGAAATATATGAAGAAATGTCTGAACATGCAAAATATGTGAAAGCAAGTGGAAATGTGAAGTTTTGGGGTGTTTCTGGTGTTCAGGATGATGAGCAGGCTTCTGGGGTGGTTGGAGGGTGAGGGCTTTGGTCCTTGTTCTGTGGACAGCCAGGGTGAGTTTGTGTTGCAGACTATCAACACTACTATCTTGTCAGGTTGAGAATGAGTAACTTATCTCCCATAGAGTTAGCCATGTTGGTCAAATGTAACAACGTTTGGTGGTTTGGTGTCGCCTGAGAGTTAACATATAAACTGGGTGTCACTGGTGTAAGCAAATGATGTAGAAACTCAAGGTCTCAATGACGCTTGCAAGAGGCATATGTTACATATGACCGTTTATCTGAAATTTAACATACATACTGTGTGAAAGTTAAAACACTCATGTCCAATACAATCATGTCAACTTAGCGACATATTTCTATATTTCTTAGAAGGTCAAACAACATCTCCTGCAGACCAGCCCGCCCATGATGCCCATCCTGCTGAGGACATCATCCTGCTCCCCGTCCCCATCGACAAAGACACCATGCAACAGTTCCTGTACAATCTTGAAGCTTCTCTTCCATCACTGGCATAGGAGGACAATGTTGTTGGGTCTCCAGATGAACCAATGCAAACTGGACATGGACCATCACCTGGTCACATAGCTGAGAACTCTTAGGACCCCCAAGTGAGCAGGAGGAGTCCAGCAGCGAATGGCTGAGGTAGTCTGGTTAGGGAAGGAAACTATAGCAGGCATTCTTGAACGAGCCTGTAGATGTCTTAGCCCTAATAAGGGGTTGACTGAGGATATCACAGACACCTACTCAGTCTATGCTAATTTGAAAAGGCAGGAATGCACAGTGTTAAAAAGATATAAGATTCCTGTCTTTTCAGCCAGAACTGACACAGAATTTGTTGCATAGTACCAAAGCAAAAGGAACAGATGATGGACGGAATGAAGAACAATGCAAACATTCACACCCAGTCTCAAAGATCTGTGTTTAATCCATTGTTTTTTTGCTCACCACACCACCCCAGTTTAGACCGAGCCATATGCAAATCAGTCTTTACCCTGTCCCTCAAGGGAACAGTCCAGCCCAAACTGCCAAGACAGGTGCTTCCTGGACCAGAAACAAGCATCCTAGGACCGATTTCAGGATACCACCCATCATCAACTAGGCCAGCTTGAATCCAGTGGCCCAGTGAGCACGGGGCCCACATCCGGGCATACCTTCCACTTGGGGTGACAAATGCCAAAAAAAAGCAGATGACAGACTGAATGCTGAACACTGCAAACATTCACCCGCAGTCACAAAAATCTCGGTTTCATCCATTGTTTTTTACTCAGCACGCCACCCCAGTTTAGACCCAGCCATATGCAAATCAGTCTTGAGCCTGTTCCTCATGGGAACAGTCCAGCCCAAACTGTCAAGCCAGGCCCTCCCTAGACCAGAAACAAGCATCCTAATTCAGGTTTCAGGGTATCACCCTTCATCAGCTAGGCTAGCTTGAATATAGTGACGCAGTGAGCACGGGACCCATGTCTGGGCATACCCTTCCCACTTGGGGCAACAAATGCAAGACAGAACAGATGATGGACGGAATGCTGAACAATGCAAACATTTACCCCAGTCACAAAGATCTGGGTTTAGTCCATTGTTTTTTCGCTCACCACGCCACCCCAGTTTAGAACCAGACATATGCAAATCAGTCTTGACCCTGTTCCTCATGGGAACAATCCAGCCCGAACTGCCAAGCCAGGTCCTCACTGGACCGAAAACAAGCATCTATGACTGGTTTCAGGGTATCACCCTTCATCAGCTAGGCTAGTTTGAATCCAGTGGTGCAGTGAACACGGGACCCACATCTGGGCATACCCTTCCCACTTGGGGCAATAAACGCAAAAAGAACAGATGATGGACAGAATGTTGAACAATGCAAACATTCACCCCGTCACAAAGATCTGGGTTTAATCCATTGTTTTTTTGCTCACCACCCCACCCCACCCCAATTTAGACCCAGCCATATGCAAATCAGTCTTGACCCTGTTCCTCAAGGGAACAGTCCAGCCCAAACTGTCAAGACAACTCTTCCCTGGACCAGAAACAAGCATTCTAGGACCGGTTGCAGAGTATCACCCTTTATAAGCTAAGTTAGCTGGAATCCAGTGGCACAGCGAGCACAGGACCTATGTCTGGGCATACCTTTCCCACCTGGGGTGACAAATGCAAAAAAACAGATAATGGACGGAATGCTGAACAATGCCAACATTCGCCCATAGTCACAAGGATCTGGGTTTAATCCATTGTTTTTTTGCTCACCACGCCACCCCAGTTTAGACCCAGCCATGTGCAAATCAGTCTTGACCCTGTTCCTCATGGGAACAGTCCAGCCCGAACTACCAAGCCAGGTCCCTGGACCAGAAACAAGCATCCTAGGACCAGTTTCAGGGTACTAACTTCATCAGCTAGGCTAACTTAAATCCAGAGGCACAGTGAGCACGGGATCCACATCTGGGCATACCCTTCCCACTTGGGGCAACAAATGCAAAAAGAACAGATGATGGATGGAATGCTGAACAATGCAAACATTCACCCCCACTCAATTCAAGCTAGCCTGGCTAAAGAGGGGTGATACTCCGAAACCGGTCCCAGGATGCTTGTTTCTGGTCCAGGGAGGACCTGGCCTGGCAGTTTGTGCTGGACTGTTCCCATGGAGAACAGGGTTAAGACTGATTTGCATATGGGTGGGTCGGTCCAAACTGGAATGGCATGGTGAGCAAAAAAACTGATAGATTAAACCCAGATTAGTGACTTGGAGTGAATGTTTGATTTGGTCTATATTCCGTTCATCAATTGTTCTTTTTGCATTTATCGCCCCAAGTGGGAAGGATATACCCAGGCGTGGGTCCTGTGCTCACTATGACACCAGATTCATGATAGCTTTGTTGAAGAGGGGTGATACCCTTAAACCGCCCCAGGATGCTTTTTTTTCTGGTCCAGGGAGGACTTGGCCTTGCATTTCAGGCTGGACTGTTCCAATGGTGAGCAGAGTCAAGACTGATTTGCATATGGCTGGGTCCAAACTAGAATGACATGGTGAGCAAACAAACTGATGGATTAAACCCAGGTCTGTGGCTGGGAGTGAATGTTTGATTTGGTCTACATTCTGTCCATCAATTGTTCTTTTTGCTGGTGCTGAAGCAGGCACCCTTGCACCATGGTTCAAGGGTGTCTGCATTGTTGGCTGGATTGTTTTTGTGCAGGAAAGGGCACCATCCTGCACAAAAACAATCCACTGAGACTTTTTCTTCTTTCTATGTGTGCTGCAGAATGTAGCACACATAAAAAAAAGGAACAAAGGTGGAGAAATTAATATATTTTTCCTTGTTACTCCTCTGAGGAGGCGTATGGTTTTGACGCATTCCCAGGTTTATATGTCCTTGTAAATCTGGGAAGTCACCAAAATTCATGGATGCTGCATGGAAAAACCCACTGCAATGCCCATGTAACACCCCTCTGATGCATTGTAATTGAACACAGCATCTTGTGCTGTGTTGCCTTACACCATTTCTACAAGGCCACGAAAAGCCACACAAAGTGACTGTGTGTGGCCTCACAAATATGGGTCGTCACTCTGCACCACAGGAGCATCAAACAAAGTTATGCATCTGTGGCATTAGGGGCTTGTAAATATGCCTCACAGTGAGAAAGTTCTTGCAAAGTACACACAAACTTACTACCTACAAATAAGATGTGTGAGGCATAAGAGGACAAATCACTGTAACAGATATCAATATAAATGTTGCGATTTCATCATTACAACATCATTCCCAAATGCAACATCACTGCTCACACAAAACATAAGCAACAATACATAACTCTGGATGGTTGTACCAGTACTAGCAAAATACCAATGCTCATAGTCCTTCTGGATTAGCACTGTACTTGTGCCACAGAAGGATGCACAAGGGCGACCCAGTACTGTGAATGACAGTATCTAAGGGCCAGATATAGCAAATTTGGAAATTGCGACTTGCAATTTGCGAGTCGGAGTGACTCGCAAATTGCAAATCGCAATTTTCAATGCAGAACGGTGTCTCAGACACCGTCTGCGAGTCGGTATGGGGTCGCAAAGACCCACCTCATTAATATTAATGAGGTGGGTTGCAAATTGCGGCCCCATACCGAATATGGGCACTCGCAAACATGGAGGCCTGCTGTAGTCAGCAGACTTCCATGTTCGTGACTGCTTTTAAATAAAGCAGTTTTTTTTTTTTTAAGTGTAGCCCGTTTTCCTTAAAGGAAAACGAGCTGCACTTAAAAAAAAAAACGAAACCTTTAGTTTCGGTATTTTTTCAGGGCAGGTAGTGGTCCCTTGGACCACTACCTACCCTGAAAAAATGATTTGTGGTCCATTCACAAAGGGAAAGGGGTCCCCTGGGGACCCCTTCCAATTTGCGAGTGGGTTACCATCCACTTGAAGTGGATGGTAACTGCGACACCATTTGCGACCGCATATGCGGTCGCAAATGGTATTGCATAACACTCCGAATCGCAAATAGGAAGGGAACACCCCTTCCTATTTGCGATTCTGAAATGCATTTTGCGAGTCGGTCCCGACTCGCAAAATGGATTTCTGCATTGGAAACTGGAATTTGCGACTCGCAAACGGCATTTTTTGCCGTTTGCGACTCGCAAATAGTTTCCTGCATCTGGCCCTAAGACACCCAATTGCACCTTGCCTCACCCTATGTATACTGAGAAGTGCTGAGTAATGCAAGACAAGCCAAAATTGCTGACTTATGTTACTCTGTCCTAGAGAGGCCTCACATGTGTTGAGTGTGAGTGCATCCACATATAAAATTATTTGTACAGACAGGTTAGGCATAGGAGGAAGATCAGTGAACCTGTATTAATACCACATCTCCCCAGATGAGGGGTAAATGGGAGACATATGATAAAAAGTAATTGTTGTCAGTAAGCTGCATGATGTGACACACTAATCAAGAAGTAAATGCCAAATATAATGGACGTTGTCTAGGCAGTTATCACTTCCTGCACAATTTTAATCCACACAACAATGCAGAACCCTTTGCACAATGTTTCAAGGATGTCTGTGTTAGTGCTATGAAGCAATTTAGGTCACAATGCAGGCAGGGAGCAGCATTCTGCAATGAAAGGTTAGATGAAATACCTATCTACCCACTCCCTTTCACACAGGGTGCTACAATAAGGAGTCAAACTGTGTTGTGCGGTGTGTAAATCAAATACTGAGGCTTATATACAGTATCTAAAGTATTAAAATTGTTCTGTGCATAACTCAAATGTGTGGAAGACTCAAAGTTTTCCAGTGGCCTCTGACAATGCAACATGGGCCTACAATGTACTTAGGACACATTTTACATCGGGCACTCACCTAGCAGAATAGTGCCAACTTGTGATAGATAAATAAAATCCAACTAGACAACAATGATTACTTTATTATTAATAGTAAAATGTATTATATAAAACTACT
The DNA here is from genome assembly GCF_031143425.1 of Pleurodeles waltl. NCBI lineage: Eukaryota > Metazoa > Chordata > Amphibia > Caudata > Salamandridae > Pleurodeles > Pleurodeles waltl. The sequence goes on along the minus strand of NC_090444.1, from coordinate 1,235,806,095 downwards.
AACAAACCCTATCTTCATCCTTAACACTATCCTATATCATCCTATAATAAACTTACCCTATCTAAACCACTATTGACACGTGGTAAGTTAAACATCAACCCCCACTTACCTTAGCTCAGTACAATATAAACAACTATGTCTTAAACATAATACTACACATAGAAACCTAAAAAAATATATATTTTTTTGGATGTTCTTTTTTTCTTCTTTTTTTCCCTAAACACAACACATTAACCCCTCACCCACTCACAAGCCTATCTTTATAAAAAATCGCTAAAAAACTGCTATGATTAATTCCTTATTATTTAGAACTTACCTAAACTATACCTACACCTATCCTAAACCCTAACTATAAGTATGACTAATAAAAAAACACATTTCCATCTATTAAAAAACAGGGAATGGCATGTTCTGAGGGAGAGTCAGATCTGGGTTGCAATCCACTCCACTGTCTCCTGGCATATGAGTAAAATCACATATATGCTGGCCTGCTCTTTTTCAATTCAAGCCATCCTGCTGTCTATTTTCTGCAACTGTTGGACCAGCAATAAGAGAAAGGTGGTGGGTGCAGCATGTCTTGCAATATTTTTCTCTCTGCCTGTCTCCTGCTGTCCACTTGAGGGTCCAGGAGGGGGCTGTGTGCTGCCCTGCTGCTGCGTGCCACCCTGAGATACTGTTGCGACAGGCTTCTTCTATGATCTGGAACCTGGCCCCCAAATTTCAGCAGACTTTACCTTTTCATAGATGGGGCCCATCTTGCGACATCCGGGGCTGTCTTATGTATGCACTCTTAGCATGCCTGTTGTAGCTCAGCGTTTTGCCCATTTCTGATGTCATGTTAGCTAAGAAGTCAATGTAAACTCATATTATGTCAAGTTGCGTATGTACAGAACATTTTCCAAATTTTGTCTAACATTGTTATGCAATCATAAGTGTCGCCTCACACCTACACCACATTTGGAATAGATATATGTACAATATACCTTTAGCACAATGACATCTTCTAATACAATATGTTAAACTGATCCAAGTAAGGTCAGAGTACGTATACTATAAATCTATTTAGTCCCAATATATAAATATGCATTTCATTCATACCAGTGATCCACATTTATTCAGATGTCTTAGTGGCAAATTCGAGCCCTGGTCAAGATATGGTAACTTTTGGTGTTGGTCTTGCATCATGCAAAGGGGGCAAAGTATTCGCAAAACCTATGTGAGATCTGCAAAGGTAAGCAAGACCAGCGTGTGTAAAACTGCATTTTATAAGTAATCTGCAGTTACGCAAATCAGCACATGTTGCTGACGTGCCTTACTCTGGGGAAGGGAGCTAATCCATAGATGGAAGATGGGTGTCTCTCTGCCTCATCACTTTAAGTTTGAAGACTTCACATATTTTGCATAATTGGTAGACCTGGAAACATGACATAATATAGCTGTATAGCAGGCTTTACTGGCCATTAAAATCTTGCTCCAGCATTAAAGGCCGAAGGTGAAGGCCTCTAACAAGTGAGAGGCCCTTTAATGCCTAGTTAAACCCAGCTATGGTGGGCTATAAGGCTATTAGAACATTCAGCCTCTTCAGGGCAAAATGTTCTAATTAGTAAAACAAATGTCTCAAGGAGCCTCCGGCTCTATGAGGTCTTAGTGCACAGCATAAACTGTGAAAAATACACATTGGAATGTTGGAGCGCAGGGGTTCTACCAGCCAATAGAATGGCCAGAGCAGCTCCCTTGTCTCCAATGAAGCGCCCAACATTCCAATGTTCTAATGTATCATGTACACCTTTGTGCCAAAGCCAGTAAAAAGATTAGATTTTTACATTGTGTTCACTCATTTTCCCTGTGATGCATTCAGCAACACACAAAGAAAATGCTAAAGGCCTCTCAGGAGTGTGTGTATGCAGGCAGGAGTACTCACCGGGTCAAGAACTATGTTGCCTACAATGCAGGGCACCCTGCACCGTGATGCAAGGGTGCCTGCATATGTGCTAGGCATACAAAAGTATCCCACAAGTAGGAAAGGACAGTATTGTGCTGTATCATGTGCATTCCTGCATTTTCACTTTTACACAGTGCATCAAGTTGACTTCCCACCTTGCACTGTGTGAATGTTTCACATAAATACCACATAGGGGGATAATGGCCATGAGGCTGCCACTGATATGCCAATCCATTGGGATTCTAGTGTGTTTGTCCTGTGGCCCACACTGATGCCAATGACAATGTACCCATGCAGTGAGGGCTACTGGAGCTGCATAGATTTTACAGCAGTGAGATTTGGACACTGTGTTCTACTATACACATATGACTTGGTAATGCAGGCGTACAGCCTCCAGGGAACTGTGTATTTGGTCCTCTGTCACTCCATTTTACACAGGTATGACATGGACACCTCTGAGGGAGGCTCATTCACCCATGAAGCAGGATTACAAAAGGCATACATCAGGTAAGTGTTTGTACTGATGAAATGTTCAGACGTCATACAAATTACTGTCACCTCTGTGAAAACATGTGTTGAAATGTCAATCATACCTTTTCATGGGGGGATTTCACAATCCTAAAACAACTTTGGGATGTAACTGGCACATTCCCATCATGTATCAGATGTGCAATGATGTAAGATTATTGCAATGTGATCTCTAACCTTGTGACACTCTCATCAGTCTATTCATATTTGGTCTAGAGTTGACACACAGGAGCAGGTACATGTTCTCCATATTTCAAGTGTGGATCTATAGGAATATTTAGTCACACCTATATTGACACTACATTCACATCAACATGCCTCCTCATCAAATAAAAAATATCTTTGGCCACATGTTGTTGTGTTGGCTTACTGGATGTAATTTCTTGCCAGGTGATGAATACCTCCCCATATGCATCACACTGTTAGAACTATCATGGATCACACAGGGGTCACAGAGTTATAACTACATACTCATGACACTTACTTTCCACATCAGGACCCCGAAGGCTGTCAGTTTCTCCCCGGATGAAAGGACAACGTCCACATGGGACATTAATTTGAAATTTGCATTTTAAATAATGCACACAGTTCAAATTTGACACTAAGCACTATGATATCCCATTGTAATAGCACATTTTAACACCGTTACATACATATGTATACATTGTCAGAAACATGGAGCAAGCTAGTCACCTTGCTGGCTTTACCTGGCTGGAGGTGAAAGGTCAGACATGTCTCATATCACATGCAAGAATCATGCTTCCGGCATCTGATGTTGTAGTAATATCTGCCCAGCATCTCCACAGGTCCCTTTGCACCATGATACAAGTGTGCAACAATTGGCACCAGGCAGACAAAAGTATTCCTGCATTAGGAAAGGAAATAAATGCACTTTGGCACAGCACAGTAAGGTGACATGCTGTGCTGGGTGTATGAATGATTCATGTGACACTTGGTAAATGCATACTAGCCTTGCCACACAGACATACCCTGTACTGTGTGCTGTGTGGATGATGATATGTGATGTGAATGTAGCCATAGGGCGGTTTTTCTTACATAGAGTGCAATGTTAGCATCATATGTGAGTGCCAAAACAGAAATACGTTATGGATACTATGACATTGACCTGCCAAAACATTAATCAGTGCAGGTTATTGATACATAGTAACCTTCAATTGGGGAAAGGGCTGCTTGGCATTACTTGGCAGCATGAGTGCATGCTCCATACAACGCAACACAGCATTTATGCCAGGTGTGCTGCTATGGGTGACTATTTGCTACATATGTCACTTGGTGTCACTCTATCTCACCTTGTGTGTCACAAGGCATCCAAACACTGCATCAACATTTTGTGAATAAAAATTTGCATTAGTAATATAACATTACATCATGCTGATTGTGCATAAATAAATACCTAAAGGGCTCCCAACCTCCAAACCCAGCAGGCCACCACATCCATCTCATAGCATACAACATCTGCCCATTGATGTTTCAGCTGGGAAATAATACAGCCCTGATTTAGGAATGCCTAGTGCCACTTTAGCACTGCCTTAGCATCATTTTTGTGACACTAAGGCGGCGCTAAGGTGGCTTTTTCCCCGTGCCATATTTACGAAATGGTGCAATGCATGCAGTGTGCCACTTTGTAACTCTTTGTGCTACTTTATGACTGCACCAGGCATAATGTATAGAAAGGGGGTGTTCCCCCATTAGGGAGGCTGAAAAAATGGTGCAAAGGAATCTAAGAGATTTCTTTGCATCGTTTTTTTACCACTTTTAACGCCCGCTCAGAACAGACGTTAAAAGGGGGCCCCTCTGTGCTGTTCAGGCTTAGCGCCAAAAATTTGGCACTAATCCTGAACGGTACATCAATAGCATCAAAACTTTTGACAATATTGTCCCTACCCTGTGCCATATGTTAGATATGGCGCACACATGGTGGAAATAGGGGGGCGCTAAGGTCCACAAGGAAAGTGGCGCTGCACTGGGTGCAGCGTTACTTTTCTTAAATCTGCCCCTACGTTCTTCGTTAACCACCAGAGCAATGTGCCACTGCATCCACTCCCATTTGTCCTTACAATCCTTTGGGAGGTAACCTTGGCTTACCCTTCCCCTAGCAGACACCATGTGCGGAAGGTACTGCATGCCCATCCAGATCAATGCACCGACTTCTCCCTCAGTAAATTTCTTGCCTCTACCCTTTCCAGAAATTGACCTATCCCTCTTAACAACACTGTAAAAACACCCCTCAAACTTCAAATTATGCCTAAATTCACATTTCCCCAAACTGAACAAACATCCAACAATTCAAAGCCAAATACAATTACAAAATACAACACTAAGGTGGTCATTATGACATTGGCGGTGAGTGATAAAGTGGTAGAAATACCGCCAACAGGCTGGCGGTAATTACCGCCAAATTAAGACCGTGGCAGTGAGAACTCCCATAGAGAGCCAATGTAGCACACCATCCGCCAGGGCATTAACACCACGCTCCACGGCGGTAGCCATCAACAGCCAGGCGGAAGACAAGGTACCGCCCATCATATCATTAAATCCAATCCACCACGATTTCTGGGGAGGGACCAACGCCATCAAAAGCCTGGCGGAAACACTGCACAGAAGATCAAAGACTGACCATCAGAGACAGAGAACAGAGAAGAACAATGCCACCATGGTACCGGAACTGCAAGTCTTCCCGATGCTCTCTTATGCCATGCTCCACCTGGAACATCAATGCTGACGAAGACGACGGCGGTGAATACAGCTGCCTAGCACACAAGGGAGGGAGGGAGGAAAAGGAGAGTGACACACACACACACCATACACACAACCAGCTGCAGAGGAAAACCAATGGCACATGAAGCAAGTCATAATAATACAAGGATTGGAGTACAGAAACACTGAAAATATATTTGCAAGGCAAAAGCCACCACATAAACCAATTTGAAAACAAAAAGATATGTACAATTGTCCACAAAGGGCCAATGCCCAGTCCGAAGTACTAAGGGCTCACATGGCCACAAGGCACAGTCCAAGGCCCAACTTGGTTCCTGACAACATCCTCACAGAACTGTGTAGTGGCATCATCATTGAAGTGGGCAGGCACCTCAGGGGGATGTGGAATGGGGGGCAGCTCAGCCGAAGTCAGGGACTTACCCACTGGTTCTGGAGGGGGCTCCATGCCCATTTCTCTTTGCTGGTGAGTGCAAAGTCACAGTCTCTGAGATGAGGAACTTGCCCACAGGTTCTGGAGAGGGCTCCGTGCCCATTTGTCTTTGCTGGGGAGTGCAAGGTCACAGTCTCTGAGGTGAGAAACGTGCCCACTGGTTCTGGAGGGGGCTCCTTGTACAGCAGTCCATGGAAGGTGGCCTACATTTCTGCTGCTGGAGGTGAGGGCTGCACCCTCTCAGCTGGAAGTGAAGGCTCCGTGACCACTGGTGTTGGTGGCGGAACCCTGCCAGCATCTACAGGAGGTGAGGGCTGCTGTGTCTCAGCAAGGAAAGAGGCCTCATGGGCAGCCTCTGTTGGAGGCGAGGGCTGCTGTCTCTCAGCTGAGGGTGAAGGCTTTTTCCCTTTCATGACAGGAGGTGAGGGTTCCTTCCCCTTCCTGGCTGGTGGAGTGGGATCCTTCCCATTCCTTGCTGCTGGAGTGAGATCCTTTCCCTTCCTGGCTGGTGGAGTGGGATCCTTCCCCTTCCTGGCTGCTGGAGTGGGATCCTTACCCTTGCTGGCTGGTGGAGTGGGATCCTTACCCTTCTTGGCTGGTGGATTGGGATCCTTCACTGTCTTGCCTCCACGACTAGGATGTGCCTCCACTGTCCCCGTGGACTGTTCGGCTGAGGTGATGGGGTGGGTCGTTGAGACCCTGCTCTTACGGGCAGGATGGGGGGTGGAGGGTGAGGGAAACTGTCAAGCTTGGGCAAGGAAAAGCTTCTTAGGGATGGTGGGGCAGAAGGAGAGAGGAGGGATGGGAGTGGAGGTACAGGGAGTGGTTGTTGGAGGAGTACGTCTGCTGGACTTGGGAGCAGGTGCATGGTTAGTGTGCTGATGTGAGGTGGATGGCTGTTGGGTGCCTGAGTGCCTGCGTTTGTGTCCTTTAGGAAAGGTCCAGACAGGGTGGGAGAGGATACAGGGGATGCATGCATGGATGTTGTGGAGGTGTCTGCCAGTGAGGTGTGTGTGCTGCTTGGTGTGGTGATGCTGATGGTGGCTGTTGAAGCAGTGCATGCAGGTGTAAGTGTGGACATTAATGTGAGGGAGGTGGAGGAGGATGGGGAGACAGTGGAGGCAGTGGATGTGTTTGTGTGTGTAACTGTCTGTTGTTTGCGTGAGTGCTTGTGGACTGAAGAGTGGTGCCTGTGTTTGACTGTGCCACTCTTGTGTGTTGTCATGTGTGCATGCTCGTCTGTATGTGTGCATGGGATGGGTTGAGGTTGAAGAGACTGGGACTGGAAAGTGGTAGTTGCAGAGGGGACAGTAGGAACATGGACAATGGCTGCCATCAGAAAGGAGGCCGGCGCCTGAATCGATCTCTGCTGGGCTGCCAATCCACCATGGATGCCCTCCAGGAATGCATTGCATTGCTGCATCTGGGATGTCAGCCCCTGGATGGCATTCACAATGAGTGACTGCCCTACAGAGATGGATCTCAGGAGGTCAATAGCCTCCTCACTCAGTGCAGCAGGGCTCACTGGGGCAGGGCCTGAGGTGCCTGGGGAGTCGCTGAGGGGCTACTGGGAGGGCAGTGCTGGTACAGGGGGTGGCAACTGTACCTGCAGCTGGGGTGGTCACAGAGGTGTCCGCCACCACCAGAAAGCTTCCATCGGAGGAGGTATGTGAGTCAGTGTTGTCACCACCTGTCTCCGCCATGGTGCTCCCCTCGCCCTAAGTCCCACTGGTACCCTTGGCATCAGTGGACTCTGCCTGGGATCCAGTTGTTGTGTGTGAGTTAGTGGGTGTTCCTTAATGCCAGGCCAGACATTGCATCGTGATCCAACTCAAGGGTAATGGGTGTATGGCAAATGCAGGTAACCTAGCTCGTTTGCATTCCAAGTCAGTCAGGGCTTTGTGGATCCCAGGAGGTGTGCAGTTGATGGTGTTTGGCCGTCATCTTGGTGTGGCATCTAGCCAAATCAAAGCCAGTGCAAAGCATAGTGCTCAATCCTGATCCCTCTGTGACGGTGCTGTGTATGCCAACTGTCGTGTTGGCACTGTAATTGACCCAACGTTCACTTTATCACTCTCCCCTTTTTTCTTCTGTTCTCCTGTCCATGTGTGCATTAGCATCCCCTGCAGAAGGGGCACTGGCGACAGAGGGAGCAGCATCCCATAGGACCCAGGAAGCGCCACCTACCACTTATTCTTAGAACACCCACTATACTCACCCCCTTGTGGCTGCTGTGATGCTCTCAAGCGCCCATCCAGATCTGGGTAGGCCACCACCAGTATGCAGGCCATCAGGGGTGTCAGGTTCCGACGGGCACCCCTTCCTCATTGTAGGCCATCCCCAGCTGGGCGTTCGTGGTCTTCCGTGCCCAGCATCTCAGATCCTCCCACCGTTTCCTGCAGTGGGTGCTCTACCTGCTGTAGATCCCAAGGGCCTGTACGTCCTTGGCAATCGCACACCACAATCCCTTCTTTTGATGGGAGTTGACCTGCAGAGGGAATGCAGACAGGAGGACACCATTACATATGCAATCCAGCCTGTCACACATATGCCCATTAATACCGTTTCCATCACCATTGGCACATACATCGTTTGGGTGCCCACCATGTACACTACCGCCAGACATCCCCCCGATTACACAATGCTTGTACACACATCTCCATGCATCCTTCCCACATGCATCGTGCCCAGGGTGTACTCACCTGTTGGTCTGGAGGATCATACAGTAGTTCATACTGAGGTAGGACCCCATCACCAGTTGCTCCAACTCCTCTGAGGTTAAGGCAGGGGCCCTTTCCCTGGTCACACGGATAGGTTCCAGACACAGGTCACAGCAGCACAAGCAGTATATGGGATTGTCCTGTGGAAAGTCAGGAAACAAGTGAGGATTTAGTTAGAAAATGGTGGTCACGTCCGTGGCGGTGTCCTTTTTTGTTTAAGTTCGATCCATTTTGCAAATGTTTAGCTAATTACAGTACCAACACCCCTACCATTACGCCAACAAAACAACGCCCACTACATCATGACCCATGAATCACCATGGCAGACATTCAATGGCGGTAAACCATTGGTGGTACACAGTGTCAGAGACTGGACAGGGCCACAATCACAGAGCTGTGCACCCAATTGGAGCCTGACCTGATATCAGCCAACCGTCCCCCCTCTTGCGCAAGTGCTATCAGTGCTCCATTTCCTGGCAACTGGTTCTTTCCAAGTGACAGTGGGTTTGGCAGCAGGAATGTCACAGCCAATGTTCTCAATTGTGCTGGCAAGGGTTTTGTCTACCTTGGTGAAACACATTTGCAGCTACATTGTTTTCCCTGAGGTGGAAGATTTGGCCACTGTGAAGGCAGAATTCTATGCAATTGGGCATATCCCCAACATTATTGGGGCGATTAACTATACACATATTGCGTTGTCCCCCCCCCCACACCAGAATAAACAGGTATTCAGAAATCGGAAGAGTTTCCACTCACTGAATGTGCAAACGGTGTGCCTGGCAGACCAGTACATCTCCCACATCACTGCCAAGTATCCTGTGTCACTGCATGACACCTTTGTCCTGAGGACTAGCAGCATCCCTAAACAAACAAGGAGATTGTTTGCTGTGTCAATGATCACTTATTTTTATTGCTAACAACTCATGTATTAGTGTAAATTATTTCACTCTTTTTTTAAGTAAATATATTTTCAACAATTCAATCACTTCTCTGACAATCGGCTATAGTGTGGACAAGGGGGGATTGCCCCCTCATAGTCTCATGGGACAGTTGTCCTTAGACAGATATTATGCAGTACCTCACAGACTGAAATGATTTTACAGACCATGGTAGGTGAATACAGTAGTCTGCCTCCTGATTTGTCCAAGCATCCCAAACATATACTCAACCACACTGCAGGATTTGGAAACAGAGGCAATACATTTCTTCTGTCCATCCTTCTGGGGATTTGTGAATGGGGTCATCAGCCAAGGCTGCAAACCATATCCTTGGACACCTGGAAAGAGAAAATATCACAAGTCATTGATTGGGTTCTTTGTGACTTCAATACGACTACCTATGTGTCATTTGTATCCAGGCAATATCAAACATATTTCACTTTATTTGACACTGATATGCCTTAGTTATTGTTGAACTTTGCTTTACACATGCTTGCAGTTAGATTGTGGGTTATTTGTACATATTGTACAGCATTTAAGGTATAGAACACATCAACATGAGGATTAACGTGTTTAGCTAGAAGATTTGGAGGAAATGCAAGTCTATGTGTATCAGCTAAATGTAAACTGGGGACTCATTATGAGTTTGGCGGGTGGTGGAGGCCGCCCACCAAACTCTCCCTGCCATCAGGCCGCCTGTGCGGCTAGATCACCGCTGGCCCTATTAGGAGTTCACCGCTGGCCCTGCGGTTATCAGGGCCTTAACACTGCAGCAAGTTCCTAATGGAGCTGGCTGCACAGTGGCAGTGCAGAGGGTGCAGCAGCACCCGTAGGGCATTCCACTGCCCATAATTAGGATGAAGTGCATGGGCAGTGCATGGGCCCCAGGCCCCCGAAGTCCCCCTTTCTGCCAGCATTTCCATGTGGTGCAAACCGCCATGGACAGGCTGGCGGATGGGGACTTGTAATCTCCAGAGCAACCCTGCTTGCAGGGCTGCTCTGGCTGATTACAACCACCAGGACCGCCAGGCTGCAGGCTGGCGGCAGCCTGGCGGTGTTGGTGGTTGGACCGTGGTAGCTCCACCACGGGCATAATGTCGCAGTCGGACCACCAATTTGGTCCGACTGTGACCGTCAGGGTCATAATGAGGCCCTATGTGTGCTGAAAGTCACCAACTTTAGATAAGACTGTCTTTGTGACATTTTGATACCTAAAGGTTGGAATAGTTAGAGTAAGTTTGGCCCACACACATACATTTGTCATATTTTCAACTATGATGTGCTTGTTTCCCTACATGGTGTTCCACAGCCTTAAATAGGTCAATATGAATATGCTTGTCGAGTTGCTTATTCAAAGTCTTTATTACTTGACATATGACATGTATATTTGACTTTGGAATATTCATTCGTAAGGTATTGTTTTTGCCATGACAAGTTGTCTGGATGAGCTTAGACTGACACATAGGAGTAGGAATGGGGCAGCTTTCTGTTTGGGACCAAATTATGTTTGAAAGACTGACTTGATCCAACAGATCCGTAGAGTCAACTTTCTGTCAGAATCTGTATGCATGTGAATTTCTATGTTTATGAATCAGTATGTATATGCCTTGATCCTTCATATGATTGTTTGAGATAATTACCCTGTGATGCCTTTCCTTCATTACTATGTGACCTAGATTTGTTCCTAGCATATGATGTCAGTATTGGCCTATTTGATCATTGTGTGACAATTACTTTGATTAAGTGAGATGCAGCAAGTGTAGGCAACTTGCAGCATGTAAGTAATCATCAATTACATTGATGTAGAATGTTAATATGCCTTATTATGTAAGTGTATTATTTGACTTTGAATGTTGTAATGGCAAGTGTATACCTGCCATTTGATCTTTTAATGTGACTTAAGTACATTGGGTACATATTTGTTCCATTATTTGGTCCAACACTTTCAGTGCAAGACAGTAATTCATGCTTGATGGCCCTTCCACACTTGTGGTCCTAAGAAATTCATCAGCCAACAGATGTGCTGCCATGTGTGAAACAGATACTCAAGATGAAAAGATTTTGACTTCTTTAGATCAAGGAAATTAAAATATGTTCCACTTTCATGCACCACTGCATACACATACACCAAAAACATATTTTTCCTTTGATCTTAGCTTTAAAACAATTGTAAAGCACATGGTTTGTCATTTGCACTCAATGACATTACACTGCTTATGATTCTGACAGCTCACATTGCACGGCAGGGCACAATACCTACCACTATATTATATGCTTTTTCATTCTTCCTTCTCAGAATCTGTGAGGTAACCACATAATGGGACATGACTGGCTAAATTTTTGAGTAACATACTACTACTAGGTGCACATCACACATGATCCAAGCACAGAGATCAGTATTCATTTTAAATTAGGCAAAGTATTTATAATTCTGCTTTCCTTACCAATTAGTAAGCCATTCCCATATCTGCAAATTATGAACTACTCCTTGATGAAACTGTGGCAGAAAATGTATGCATCATGAACACTTCCAGCATATTTTGCAAAAAGGTTTCTAAAGAGTTCCTCAATGGTCCACTATTGCCTGGACATTTTCTAGAAAAATATGTTTGGGGTTCTTGTACTGGTGTGCAGTGGCTGCACGGGGCACAGATTAAATGTGTGCAATCTGTGGCAACAAGCACACAGGGGAATCCTGCAATATTGTAGAACCCTTGCTTGGTATTCAATTGCTGGTGGTTAGTCTTAGAGAAGAAAAGGTACTCTGGGGCAGTTGTATTTTGGCATCCAACACAGATGGCAGGAACATAGATAGTGCTCCATGGGAAATGCCTGCCAATGTTGCTGAAGTTGTTTGGAAGGATCCAGACAACAAACTGTGTAGCACAGACATCAATTTGATGAGTGTTGGATTGGCATGGGTCCTTGTACTTGCTGGCTGGAGACTTGGCGCTATCTTCTCTAGAAATTCCATGATAGACTCCCTCTACAATCTGTATAAGTGAATGACCTCCTCTACCCTTAGGTCAATGAGGGATTTGTGTTAGCAAAAAATATGTTCCTTCCTCCTTTGCTGCCTATGTGGTTATCTTTAAGCTACTCCCAGTTGCACTATGACAACTTTCAAGGCATAGCTGAGGTTGCCAAACTGTTCTGTGATGTTGAGACTTTTGTACTACAGCAACTGTGTTATGTTCTACACCTGGGTTGCCGAAGTGCAGCAATTCTGATGCATTTCGAGTCTTGCATGACAAAAAGCCACTCTATGTCACACAGTGGTATGGTGATAAATACAACTGTGTTACAGTTCCACAGGATTTTGCAGAGGAACGTCTACATTGCATATACTAATTCCAACATGACGCAGCAGGATTCTGCACATGTTTTGAATGACGCAATCATGAAAAAAGAACGCATCTCTGCTGATGCATCGTTTCTTAAATATGACTTACTGCTTGAGGTTGTCCTAGAGCCACAGTACAACACCTATGCAAACCCTTGTTATATTTGCTGCATCATTTACAAGTTGTCCAAACATAATTAGTCAACAAGAGACAACATTTCAGCCCCATACAGAGCCTGCAGGGTAAGTTTACCTATAACTGATTTTTTAAAAGATCAGTTGATAATCTGCCATTTCGCGGTCCTCTGGCAGATTAATTGCAAAGGTGAGGCCTAGATACCTATACAGTTTTATGTGTTCCAAGAGAACACTGTTAAGGGAGTAAGCAAACTTCTTAGTTTTTTTTGAGAACATTAATGTCTTATTTTTTCCTACCTTGATCATCAGATTATTTGTCTGTAGGACAACAGGCATGTAGTCCATAAGGACAAGATCGTTGGCATGCCTAAGGTATGGGACATGGCATTCTCAGATTTTAGCGAAGAAATATTTTGTTTCCAGAAGTTTACTCTGAATGTCAGAAATGAAAAGGCTAAAAAGAAGGGGAGCTAAAACACACCCCTATCAAAACCCAATTTTAAACAAGCAGCTGGTGGATCATTGGAATTAAATCAGAGGGGATGTGTTGGACCTGCTCCTTTTTGCAGGGTTATGCCCAAACGTGTTGCCTTTTTCCTCCTATTTTTTCAGACCTTTTGTTTGTTAGCATATGACTCTGGGTGCTTTACCACTGCTAACCAGTGTTAAAGTTGACATGCTCTCTTTCTAAAATGTGTTGGCGATTGGTTTATTCATGATTTGCATATTTGATTTGTTAGTAACTCCCCAGTAAAGTGCACTCTCTGTGCCCAGGACCTGTAAACCAAATGCTACCTGTGGGTCTGCAGCACTGATTGTGGAACCCACATGAGTAGTCCTGGAACCATGTCTCTCACCTGCCAGTGCAGTGTCTGTGTGGCCAGTTTTAAACTGTCATTTCGACATGGCAAGTGAACCGACTTGCCAGGCCCAAATCTTCCCTTTTACTACATGTATGTCACCCTTCAGGTAGGCCTAAGTCAGTCCCCTGGGCAGGGTGCAGTGTATTTAAGAAGGTAGGACATGTACTGGTGTGTTTTACATGTCCTGATAATGAGATACTGCTAAATTCATTTTTCACTATTGCAAGCCCTTTTTCTCCTATAGGGTAACATGCTGATTGCCTTGAAATACCAATTAATGTAAATATTCTATTTGGAACAGATAGGGATATGAACTTTGGGGTCTCTGAACTCACAATTTATAAATAAATCTTGCTTAACCATTCTGTGCCTCTGCCTGTTTGTGGAATATAGGTCTGGGTCAGGATGACAGTTTGGCTGTTAGTGAATTCACTCTAGACAGTCACAGAAAGGGAGCTGAGCTTTCCCCTGTATTTCCTGATGGTTCTTCCTCAGCTAGAGTGGTGGGAGGAGCTGACCCTTGCATCTGAGCCTGTCCTTGCACAAAGCAGTCTCCAATCCCCAGGGGTGCCTCTAGGCCCAGGGCAGGGAAAGTCAGAGTTGTGTGCACTACAAAGAATTCCATTTGAAGTTTTCCTACTGCTAAGACAGAAATAGGAATAAGTACTGGACCTCTGACAACCCATAGTTAGAACACCTCTGGACTGAGGACATTCTGAAAGGAAGAAGAGCTGGATGCTGTAGGAGGGACTGCCTCTCTGCCTGTTGCTTTGTTGTGCTGGTCTGCTGGTTGCTGATTCTGTCCTGCGAGTGGAAGGACTGAATTTTGAATTCTACATCCTGCTTTCCAAGGTTCTCCAAGGGCTTGAGTTGAGATTGCCTCCTGTTAAGAAGTCTCAGGGACATCAAAGACTTCATCTGCCAGCTCCTGGGCTCCTCTGTTGAAGAGTCCTGTCCTGCCATGTGGTGCCAAATTCAGTCTTGGGCCCTTGAAGGAGATTCTGGTGGTATGAGAAGAAAATCCAAGCATTGACTCACTGCGTCATTATGAACTGATGCATCACTGCAAGAATTTGATGCATCACCACTGCCATGAGTTTCGAGCACTGCATCACTGAAGTCTGTAATGCACCACCTGGACTCTGACACAACTCCTGCTTCATCGCTGTGTGATTGACATATTGTGACTTGACTTCCGACTCATTACTGACTCATTATCCATGGGCGCCATTTTCTTCATCGACACCACACCGCAGTAAGGAACTGATGCTTCATACGGCGAATGACGTATTACTGCCCCTGTGGTAGTAAGGAACTGACACATCACCTCCCCTGCCTAGCAATAAGAAACCAACGCATCACCTCACCTGCGCCTGTTCTTGTCTTTGATTTTTGACACACCTAAGGCACTTTGGCCCTCATTACAACCCTTGCGGTCAGTGTTAAAGCAGCGATAATACCGCCAACAGGCCTGCGGTGAAAAAAAATGGTATCACGACCACGGTGGAAACTGCCAACACATATAGCCACTTTAACACTTCGACCGCCATGGCGGTAGCAACAAACACCGCAGCGGTAACCGCCAACAGTCAGGCCAAAGACAATGTACCGCCCACCCCATTACACCCCGCCCATCTGAAAGTTTTTCCTGTGAGGTACCAACGCCATCAAAAGCACGGTGGAAACAGTACTTGGAAGGGAAACCACTCACCTCTCGACGCTCAAGCAAGAACCAGGACGCCATGGAGCCCGAGCTGCACGTCCTGCCCATGCTGGTGTATCTTCTCATATATCAGGAGTACCAACGGCGGTGATGATGACCATGGTGAGTACAGCACCTAGTAGACAGGGGAGGGGGAGGAAAAAGAGAGTGACACACACACGCAACATCCCCACCCTCACCCTCAACCCCAACACCATACACACAAACACATGTAACAACATTACATATACACCCCGTAACCCTCAGGACTAACCGAAGGACAAAGGGGCATCAGGTCAAAAACACACAAGCACCTCAGGGGGACAGGGAAGGGGGGGCACCTCAGCCAGAAGATGGCAAAATGCCACTACTCCTGGTGGGGGATCCATGCCCACAGCGATGCCCTACGGAGTGCAAGGCCACAGTCTCTCAAGTCTCTCCAGTGAGTGATTTGCCCACTGCTTGGTCCTGGGGACTGCAAAGCCACAGTTTCAAGTGGGTGGTTTGCCCACTGCCTGGTCCTAGGGAGTGCAAAGCCACAGTCTCTCCAGTGCGTGGTTTGCCCAGTGCTTGGTCCTGGGGAGTGCAAAGCCACAGTCTCTCAAGGGGGTGGTTTGCCCACTGCTTGGTCCTGGGGAATACAAAGCCACAGTTTCTCAAGTGGGTGGCTTGACCACTGCTTGGTCCTGGGTAGTGCAAAGCCACAGTCTCTCAAGTGGATGGTTTACCCACTGCCTGGTCCTGGGGAGAGCAAAGCCACAGTCTCTCCAGTGGGTGGTTTGCCCACTGCCTGGTCCTGGGGAGTACAAGGCCACAGTCTTTCAAGTGGATGGTTTGCCCACTGCTTGGTCCTGGGGAGTGCAACGCCCCAGTCTCTCCAGTGGATAGCTTCTTCCACTGGTTCTGGAGGGGGCATTGTGCCCAGTGTGCTTCATCCTGCCAAGCATAGGGTGAGTGGATGCCTTTATCGACTGGTTCTGGAGGGGGCTTTGTGCCCAGTGTGCTTCATGCTGCCAAGGATATGGTGAGTGGATGACTTTCTCCACTGGTTCTGGAGGAGCAATGTGCCCAGTGTGCTTCATCCTGCCAAGGATAGGTTGAGTGGATACCTTTCTCCACTGGTTCTGGAGGGGGCTTTGTGCCCAGTGTGCTTCATCCTGCCAAGGAGATGGTGAGTGGATGCCTTTCTCCACTGGTTCTGGAGGGGGCTTTGTGCCCAGTGTGCTTCATCCTGCCAAGGATATGGTGAGTGGATGCCTTTCTCCACTGGTTCTGGAGGGGGCTTTGTGCCCAGTGATGCAGCACTTGGGGATTGCCGGGTCACAGTCCCCCACCAGAGTGTCAGAGCCAGGAGATTTGTAGCGGTCAGGATGCATGAGAGTCCATAGAGGCAGGGCTACAGTCCATCCACTGGCAGCTCCGGCTGTACAGTGGTGGTAGTGCTGGTGCTGGTAGGGGTGCTGCCAGTGGTGGGGGGGCTCCAGCCCTTCTCCTGCAGCCTCGGACGTCTGCCCACTGGGGATGCCGCTGCTGGCAGTGGTGCTACTGTAAGCGGTGCTACTGTCAGCGGTGCAGGTGGCGGGGCTTGCGGATGTGCTGGTCGCAGTGGAGGTGCTGGTGCTGCCAGTGGTGGGGGGAGGCTCCAGCCCTTCTCCTGCAGCCTCGGATGGCTGCGCACTAAGGCTGCTGCTGACAGTAGTAGTGCTTGCGGTGGTGCAGGTGGCGGTGCAGGTGGCAGTGCTTGCGGCGGTGTAGGTGGCGCTGCTGGCTGCGGTGCAGGTGGCAGTGCTGGCGGTTGTGCTGGTAGCCACCAGGCCTTCACCTGCAGGCTCTGAACGCTGAAGTGCCTTGGCTGGTGTTTTTTGCCCCTTCCTGCCCTTGGCAGATGGTGGTGTCACCTTGGGTCTGGCAGCTGGAGTCTTTGAGGTGGCCTTGCTGGGTGGTTGTGGTTCCTTCCCCTTACTGGATGCTGTCCCCTTCTTCACCTTGCCAATTGGCGGAATGTTCTTTGCTGTGGCAGGGGTTGGTGGCACACTGGCTGGCCTGATGGGTGCCCCCTTTGAGCCTCTGACAGCTGCAGGAACCACATCGGATGAGGACTTGGTGGCTGAGGTTCTGGGCTGGGTTTTGGCCACCCTGGCCCGAGGGGAAGGATGGGGATGAGGGGTAGGGAACAGGTCAATGTTGGATAGGAAAAGCTTCTTAGGGACATTGGGGCGGGAAGGGGGTGAAGGTTTGGGAGTGGAGGAAGAGGGAGTGGTTGTAGGAGGTGTCAATCTGCTGTGTTTGGGTGCAGGTGCATGAGCTGGATGCTGTTGTGAGGTGGATGACTGTTGGGTCGGTGTGTGCTTGCGTTTGTGTACTTTAGGAGGAGGGGTCACAGACACAGTGGGAGAGGACACAGGGGACAGGTGCATGGATGTGGGGGTGGTGACTGCCTGTGAGGGGTGTGTAATGATGGGTGTGCTGGTGATGGAGGTAGCAGATGAGAATGTAGTGCATGCAGGTGTGAGTGGAGATGCTACTGGGAGGGAGGTGGACGAGGACGAGGAGGAGGAGGGGGACACAGTGGAGGCAGTGGATGTTGGTGTGTCTGCATGGGGATGGTGCTTGTGTGAGTGTCTGTGAGATGAAGTGTGGTGCTTGTGTTTTCCTGAGCCACTTCTGTGTGTTGATTTGGGTGAATGCTGGTCTGAAGGTGTGCTTGGGATTGGCTTGGATTGAGGGGATTGGGACTGGGTAGAGGAAGTTGGAGCGGGGAGGCTAGAGACAGGAACAATGGCTGCCATCAGTGTGGAGGCCAGAGCCTGAAAAGCTCTCTGTTGGGCTCCCACGCCAGAGTGAATGCCATCCAGGTATGCATTTGTTTGTTGCAAATGCCTCTCGACACCCTGGATGGCATTCAGAATGGTTGACTGCCCAACTGTGAGGGATCTCAGGAGGTCAATAGCCTCCTCTCTGAGGGCAGCAGGGCTGACTGGGGCAGGACCTGAGGTGCTGGGGCGAAGGAGATGCCCACTCTCCAGGGTGAGCGGGCACGGGAAACACGCTGAGGGGCTGCTGGGAGGGCGGTGCTGGTACGGGGTGGCGGCTACACCTGTTGTTGGGGTGGGCACAGAGGTGTCTGCCACCGCCAAAGAGCTTCCATCAGAGGAGAAGTCACTGTCTGAAGTGTCCCCTCCTGTCTCAATCGTGGTGCTCCCCTCGCCCTTTGTCCCACTGGTGCCCTCACCCTCAGTGGATTCGGCCTCCAGGCCCATGTGGGATGCAGCTCACTCCGTCGAAGGTGCCTTTGCTCCTCTGCCAGATGATGCTAATGCACACAAGGACAAGGTGACAAAATAAAAAAGGGGGGGAGAGACAGAGGATACACTTGGTCAATGACAGCAACAACACTACCGTTGGCGTACACAACATACAGAGAGTTGCCCTATGCACTAGGCCATGCACTATCAGTTACAATGCTAGTCACAAGCCCATGGGGGACATGGCATAACGCCATCAGCTGCACACCTGAAACCCACAGGACCCTGCCCAGTAGTAGATGCCCACTAACACCATTGGGTTTGGAGTGATTCAGAACCTGCCCAACGAGGGACCTACCCTGCCATGTTCGCCCTGGCCTAGGGGCACCCACAGTCCACATCCCCCACCCAGGTAAAACCTTAACACGCGCCAACTCATGAATCTAAATTTTCACTCACCCCCTTGTGGCTGCTGTGATGCCCTCAAGTGCCCATCCAACTCCAGATAGGCCACCGCCAGGATGTGGAGCATCAGGGGGGTCAGGGTGCAAAGGGCACCCCTTCCTCGTTTGGAGACCAGCCCCAGCTGGGCCTCCACCCTCTTTCTTGCCCAGCGGCGCAGGTCCTCCTACCTTTTGCGGCAGTGGGTGCTCCGCCTGTGAAAGACCCCCAGGGTATGCACCTCCTTGGCGATGGCACGCCAAATACCCTTTTTCTGATGGGCGCTGACCTGCAGGAAAAATACAGCAGCAAAGGGATTAGTCATACCGTCCGGACCATCACACTCATGGCCCACCACATCCCTCCCATCCACTAACACACATACATTGACCACCATACATGCAGCACTCTGCCCAAGACACCTCAGCACCCCCTACATGTGGCTTACACACACAGCAATCCATACATTTATGGCCCACTCATCATGCTCACAGTGTACTCACCTGTTTGACTGGAGGACCATAGAGTAAAGTTTACTGGGGTAGGACCCCATCCACAAGTCTCTCCAACTCTTCCGCAGTGAAGGCAGGGGCCCTTTCCCCAGACACATGAGCCATTGTCGCTTCCAGACACAGGTCACAGCAGCACTTGCAGTGTAGGTCCTTTCCTGTTGAAGGTCAGGTAGCAAGAAACTGAAGAGATAGAAAATGGCGGTCACTTCCGCAGCGGTGCGTACCGTTACCGCCTGTCGTACATCGCCATTGGCTCCTGGAACCCATAGGGCCCAATGATAACCAATGCAAAGTTGCTCGGCGGTCGTTGACCGCCTACCGCAATGGCGCACAACGCCAGCAGAATTACCTAATTTCCTCTTATCCCTCCACACAGGTCAGACAGCCACCATTTCAGGGGGGCACAGACTATGGCACATAACCGCGTCACAGCAGACATTGGCACATCAACTGACTCTCGGATTCATAGACTGGTTCTGTAAATGAAGAGATGCATCAATATTGCAATAGATGTGTGAATATGACTCTCTTCTCACTGTTTTCCTCCCTAGGCTTCAACCACTGAGGATGAATATGAGATGGAGACATCCTCCAGTGTACTGACCCCTGGTGGACCTTGCGACAATTGAGAACAGACACATTATCCTAACATACAGACTTAATCGGGCCACAATCCAAGAACTATGTGCCCAATTGGAGCCGGACCCGATGTCAGCTATCCGCCAGCCCACAGGTATTCCCCCTCTAGTGCAGGTCCTGTCAGTGCTCCATTTCCTGGCAAGTGGTTCCTTCCAAACAACAGTGGCCATGGCATCAGGGATGTCTCAGCCAATGTTCTCAAATGTGTTGACCAGAGTGTTGTCTGCCGTGCTGAAACACATACGCAGCTACATCGTATTCCCCCAGGTGAAGGATTTGGCCACGGTGAAAGCTGAATTTTATGCCCTGGGACAAATCCCCAACATCATTGGTGCCATTGATGGTACACATGTGGCATTCCCCTCCCCCCCAGAGAAATTAACAGGTGTTCAGGAATAGAAAAGCTATCCCTCTATGAATGTACAGATGTTGTGTTTGGCTGACCAGTACATCTCCCATGTGAATGCCAAATATCCTGGCTCTGTGCAAGACGCCTTTATCTTGAGGAATAGCAGCATCACATATGTGATGGCTCAACTCCAGAGGCAGTGGATGTGGCTAATAGGTGAGCCCAAGGTCCCCACTCAGTATATGTTGGTGTCTGGGTATGGTGTTGTCCCTAAGGGTTAGTGTGTGTCTAACAGTTGTCCCTCGATATTTGCAGGTGACTCTGGTTACCTCAACCTCTCATGGCTACTGACCACAGTCAGGAATCCCAGGACAAGGGCAGAGGAACGTTACAATGAGGCACATGGGCGAAAAAGGAAGATTATTGAGAGAACCTTTGGCCTCCGGAAGGCCAGGTTCAAGGGCCTCCATCTGACAGGTGGATCCCTGTACTACTCACCCAAGAAGGTGTGCCAGATCATCGATGCATGTTGCATGTTGCACAACCTGGCCTTGAGACGCCAGGTGCCTTTTCTGCAGGAGGATGAGCATGGAGATGGTCTTGTGGCAGTGGTGGAGCCTGTGGACAGTGAGGAAGAGGAGGCAGAGGATGAAGATGTAGACAACAGAAGTAATATCATACAGCAGTACTTCCAGTGACACATAGGTAAGACACTGTAACTTCACTTTACTTTTCAGTTTTCTCTTGGACATTGTGGCAGCCTGATTTCCCTATGTCTATGGCTATTTACTGTACATTTTGGCATCTCTATTTTCAGATCTCTGTGCCCCACTCTGGCTCCTGGTATGTTTACTGCTGCCCACTACAAGTCATACCAATGTATAAATTACTGTGCATATGAATTGCAATGTTTTCAGAATGTTGTACTGATACATATTTCAATCAATTGACGGACTCCAGAATTGTTTTTGTTCCAAGGGTGTTTATTTAAGTGCTAATAAGTAGAGGGGGCTGTGCAATGGGCTGGGGTGATGGTGCAGGAATGTCCAATTAGAGTCCAGTCTCTTGGTATCACAGGTACATTGTCCATGGGGCATAGGAAGGGGAGCAATGGCAGTTCAAGGTGGACAGGGTGACAGAGTGGGACAGAAGGGTGACAACCAGGAGAGTCTTATTTCCTGGCCAGGGTCTTGGCAATGTTCTCTGGCTTCTGCCTGGATCGCAGGGAACGTTTGCGGGGGGGGGCCTGTGGTTCAAGTGGCAGGGCCTCTTGTCTACTAGCGCCGGCGGAGGTAGTGGGCTGTTCATCAGTGTGGCTAGTGTCAGGGGACCGTTGTTGTGCAACTGCCTCCCTCATGGTGTTGGCCATGTCAGCCAGCACCCCTGCAATGGTGACCAGGATGGTGTGGATGTGTTTGAGGTCTTCCCTGATCCCCAGGTACTGTCCCTCCTGCAGCCGCTGTGTCTCCTGCAAGTTGGCCAGTATCTGGCCCAAGGTCTCTTGGGAATGGTGGTATGCTCCCTGGAACCCTGCTAGTGTCTCACTGAGAGTGGGTTGCCTGGGCCTGTCCTTCCCCTGTTGCACAGCAGTCCTCCCAGCTTCCCTGTTGTCCTGTACCTCTGTCCCCTGAACCGTGTGCCCACTGCCACTGACCCCAGGCCCCCAATTTTCTTGGGGTTGTGGGGTTGCCTCAGGTCCCGGTAGTGGTGGACATACTGCTGATTGACGTGTTCTGGGGACAGTGGTATGGGCTCACTGGGTTGGTGCTGTGGTGGTGTTTCTTAAGGGGGAGGCTCTGTGGTGGTATGGGAGTGTGGCAGGGTAACCGACTGTCCAGAGGTCCCTGATGGGCCAGGTTGGTCATCATGATCCAGGCGTGCAGAGCTGCTGTCATCACTGTGGGCCTCTTCTGTGGGGGGACTGGATGTTAGTGGCACCTCCTCTCTGGTGACGTTGAGTGGGGGTCCTGTGGGGATGAAAATGCACTGTTATTGTATTTGTGTGTTCCATCTTGTGCATGGGTGTGTTTCCCTGTATGGTTGTGATTGCCCTGTCAGCTTTGCCTTGTGTGCGTGGTGATTTTGTGGGCTAGGTGATTCTCTCTAATGGGAATGCTTTGGTGATGGGTGTCCATGCAGGTCCGTGATGGGGGTCCAAGCATTGGTGTTGCATGCAGAGCTTGGTATTGGGATGGGTGGGTTGCGATAGTGGGGTATATGTGAGGTGGTGGAGTGATGGGGTGAGGGTAGGGGTAGGAGTTTGTGATGGCATGCAGGTAGGGTGGGGGATCTAGCAGTAAAGATTTGACTTACCAGAGTCCAGTCCTCCTGCTACTCCTGTGAGGCCCTCAGGATGCATGATCACCAAGACTTGCTCCTCCCATGTTGTTAGTTGTGGGGGAGGAGGTGGGGGTCCACCGCCAGTCCTCTTTACTGCTACCTGGTGTCTTGCAACCAAGGAACGCACCTTCCCCCGTAGGTCGTTCCACCTCTTCCTGATGTCATCCCTTATTCTGGGGTGCTGTCCCATGGCATTGACCCTGTCTACGACTCTCCACCAAAGCTCCATCTTCCTTGCAATGGACGTCTGCTGCACCTGTGATACGAATAGCTGTGGCTCTACCTGGATGATTTCTTCCACCATGACCCTTAGCTCCTACTCTGAAAACCTGGTGTGTCTTTGGGGTGCCATGGATGTGGTGTGAGTGGTAGGTGTGAGGATGTGTGGGGTGATGTGTTGTGGTGTGTGCTGTGAGGTGCGTACATGGTGTATGGGTGATGGTGTTCTGTGGCTCAGATTGAGTGAGTGCTCCTGGCTTGTTTCTCATTTTCATTGAAAGGGTTGTGGGTAATGTGGGTGGGTGTTTTATAGTGGTCTGAGTATGTGGATGTAGTGTGTGTATGTGTGTCAGGTATGTGTAGATTGAATTGTCCAATGTGGTGTAGTTTTGTTAGTATGGGTATATTTTGAGTGCAGCAGTGTGTACCCCCAATGGTTTACCGCGTTGAAAGACCGCCACAGTGATTCGTGGGTCCTGATACTGTGTGCATATTTCTGTTGGCGTAATGGTGTGGGTTTTGGTACCGCCAGTTTAACACTGACCTTTGGTCTGGCGGACTTGTGTGGGTGTCTGTATAGTGATGGATTTCTCTGTGTGGGTCATAATACCCGTAGCGGTATACTGCCTCGGTCACGGTATGTTGGTGGCTGTCAGCACGGCGGTAGGCGGCATTTACCGCCAAGGTTGTAATGAGGGCCTTTGTCCTAAAACAAACATATCCATTGATTTTTATGGACTAAACTTGCTTAATCTTTTAAAAGTGACATCTTGACTTAATTATGTTGGATTGTTGTTGCTTTGGTCTTGTTTTACTCAGATTAATATAGACTATTTTCTAAACTGGTGTGGAGTACTTTTGTGGTGTTTACACTGTGTGTGTGTGTGTGTGTGTATAAATACTTTACACATTACCTCTGAGATAAACCAGACTGCTCGTGCCAGGCTGTGCAGACAGTGAAAAGCTGTGTGGGGCTGTGCCAGGGGGCCCCTGCACTGCCCATGCCAAAGGCAGGTTCCTACCGCCATGAAAAGGCTGGCGGGAAGGGGACTCGTAATCCCCTGGGCAGCGCTGCCATGGGGGATTAAAACCGCCGGGACCAACGTGGCGGAAAACCGCCGGGACCAATGTGGCGGAAAACCGCCGGTCCCGGCAGTGCGACCGCTGCGCTTCCGCTGCAGTCGTAATCCCCAAGTTTGCACCGCCAGCCTGTTGGCGGTGCAACCTCCAAAACAGCCCTGGCGGTCTTTGACCGCCAGGATTGTAATGAGGCCCATTGTTTTGAAATAATAGAATCATCACCTGCTCACATCATAAATTTCCAAGAACTCTGTTTTGGAATTATTGAAAGAATGCAATGGAATTTTCAGGTTAAAATCACTTGCCAAATACATCAGGAAGTCTGAAAACAAGAAACAAATCAGTCAAATCATTACCTTTTTTAACATTTTTGAGTCCCCATACAACCTCAGATGAGCATGCGGCTAGGCAATCACCTCCAAAGCTCACTGAGAACCACTTCAAGGCCAATGGTCTTGAAACAATACCCAAAGCCTTTGTCTGACTTTAGCCAGTTAGGTATAATCACAGAACATAGCTGGACTCCAACAAAAAACGTATAGGGTCAGATATACACTAATAAGAGAGCAACCGCTTTCCATCAATTTATTTTCAATCTCAAAAACTTGAATCACGGAGCGCCACCACCCTGACCAGCTGGGAGGATCTGAATGAATCCATGTCTTACAGACCTACCTCCTTGCCAAGAGGAGCAGAGCAAAACATAATTTTCTGTGATTCACAGATCCAGGTCCCTGCTCTGCAGTGTCGCCCAATACTCCATCAGCTTTGAGCTTACTTCTGTTTCACGGCCAAGAGCATGAGTAAGCGCTTTACCCAACAGAAGTCAAACGTTTGTTAGGACAGAACAGGTAGTTACTAGTCAAATCATAATCAAGCTTAATTAATTTTTCAGCAAAGGCTGTTGCTTTAGAAGGGGTATGCATACTAATACAGACTGATGGCCTGGGGACGTTTGCGGGGGACAAAAGATCAATATACATATAGCCAGCAACCACTTGCAAGCAGTTTACAATAATAAAGGAACAGATGTCAGAGCACTCATGATATCATGATTAGAAGTTACTAATGTATCCAGTCTTCTTTGTAAATCGATCACAAATTCGTGTTTATCTCAGAGTCCAGTTTTATTCATAATGTTCAAATATCCTCCATAAGTACAGCCAACACGTGTTTCATCCTATGAGAAGTTACTCTCTTAAGGACTTCATCAGGGCTGAATATAAATAAAAGTAATGTCTACATATGTGGTACAGAACAATGGTCAGAGCAGAGACCAGACCAAATCCAAAAGTGACAATAGTGCGATAAGCCAAGGCATGATATATTGTGACTTATGTGATATTCATCAAAATAAGAGCAAATGGCCACGCTACACATAATACAGACCAACAGTTTTTTTCAGCACAAAAGGAATGCCAAAGTCAGTAAAAAATATATCTTTCAGTCTAAATACAAAAACTAACTGTGCAATGCCTATAAGTGCCGAAGGTTCATACAGTGAGAATGTGCACGTCACCAACGAAAAGCCAGAATTAAGTAAAACGCCATGTGAGTATAGCAGAAAGGGACCCAGGTCCGTATAAAGCTTTAGATTCAAAGTTTCAGAATATACAGAAATAGAGTCGGGGAAAAAGTCCTACAATAACCAGTCATAAACCCTTCAGGAAACTTATCTAGGACATACCTTAGTTTCAATTAAAATGTTAAGTAGAGAAATTCTCAAACGCTCGAAAAAATGCCTGTAGAGAACAAAAAGAGAACACTATACATTAACCAAACTCCCTATCAAGTACGGGATATAAATCCGCCACCAAGTAACCAAATAAGAAAAAAGGGCGAATAAGCCTCCACTGACCTTTATGCCATATATTTAATCCAAAACAAAATTGCATCGAGGTAATCTCCGTATGTATCTAAGGTAGATAAAAAAGTAAGTAAACAATAATGCGGTAAGCCCCACCGCGTAGACTCCAAAAACAATAACCTAGATGACGAAAATAAACTGAACGGAGCTATCAAGGTCTTACTAAAAATCGTGTCACTCACCTCTCAGAAAAATCTATCAAAATATATGTGGGGAACCAACCGCACGGTCCAATTCACCCCGCAGCGTCCCAGTAACAACGAGCAGCATAATAACAAGCCGCCCGGGAAAAACGTCCTTTTAAAGCGTGCCAGCGTTATTTGCTAGAATGGAAAAGGGACTATAACTATAACTATCAAAATGGGCGCCATATTGGAATGTCTAAATGTTAAATACGAAGATAAATTATATAACGAAATACAATTAGACGGGTCTCTATACCTAGAAGAACAAGGTACCGCCCAATATGTCATTGAGGGAAGTGAAAGGGTCTTATTCTATAAGGAGAAATGTCACAAATTCGCCATTAAAATTATTGTCAATATAAATAGCATGCTTAGTGCTGCTATTATAAGAACAAGAGCAATAACGGAAAAATTGGTTAATTATCCCTGCTACCCTGCAAAAGTCTCTGAGCCCTATTATTAGTATTGTCCTCTGACTCAAAAAGATATCTATGTATGCCTTTAATATTGAGGCTGTAGGAATAAGTTCAAAAGTGGGATAGAAAGAGAAGATAGTCGAAATTGAACCAAAAGAACAATAGTACGTTCCACATTCAAACCATATGTAACCTATAGTGAGGCCAACAAAGACAGTTCGATATCTATGGAGAATCGCAACGTTGGTGTGTCCACAAAAAAGATATTTGTATAGCTCCATAAAATGCAATGAGTCTATAGTACAAATCACAGTCTATGCAACTAGACATGCGTAAAAACTGAAACTGAATACAGTGCCAAGTCATATATTGGAGCAACGTACAGTCAAAATCTAAATAAAAGTCCAGAATTACAACATAATCGTTGCAGATAACAATGTGCGATATCTTATTAGCAATATTAAACAGAGGTACATATCTAATGAGCCTACATTCAAAACAACTTGTTGTAGGAATCCACAAGTGGGCAAGACACCCAAGTTATATATGAGATATGTTAATGACATAATGTTAATCACCTAAGTAATATTCCATCTCAAAGTTGGTGTTCAGACCATCCTCCACAGCTCTAAGTTTTAAGATCCAGTAACATTCCCTTCTTCTGAGAGCTAACTCTCTGTTTCCCCCCCTAGGGTCTCTTTTAATGAGATCAAACCCAAAAAATTCAAATCCACATGAGTTGTTACGTTCAGGGCATTGCCGCATGTGATTTACTATGGGGTATCTCCCATCATCTTGTCTGAGGGCTCTGAAATGTTCACTTGCCCTAATTTTGAGTGGTCTAATAGTGCTGCCTATATAATACTGGCCACAATTGCATAAGATCATATATATGACGAAATTACTGTCACATGTGATATTGTGGTTAATATTGAATAGCACCCCAGTAGAGCTCATGAATGTGGAGATACATGACTTAGCCCATCTGCACATGCCACAATGTCCACACTTGAAAAAACCTTTACTATGGTTACTCAGCCAATTGCTGTGGCTCTGTTTATTGCGGAAACTGGGGCATAGGATGTTCTTAAGAGTTCTATCTCTCCTAAAGGTAAAAACTGGGGCTCTAGGGATCACTTTCCTAAAATTGGGGTCAGCTGTAAGAATATACCAATGTCTGTTCATACATTTCCTAAGGAGCGTGGCTGGTTTCGTATAGTTAACTCTACAACGAATGGTATTATCTCTAGGCCTTGGTTTCTGACATAGTGTATCCGATCTCTTTAGACGCATTGCCCTCGTACGGGCATTGTTAATCACATTGGAAGAATACCCCCGTGCCTTAAATCTATTACTCATATCCTCAATGCATAGTTCAAAATCTTCTTCAAGGCTGCAATTGCATCTTGCCCTTACCATCTCACCATAAGGTATTGAATTGATTTGGTGGGTCGGATGTGCGCTCTTAGCATGTAAAATAGAATTACAAGAAGTGCTCTTTCTGTAAAGCCGACTCTCTATTTTGTTGTCACGGATAAAAAGTTCCACATCTAGGAAGGCAATTTTAGTCACACTATGTTCGGAAGTAAACTGAATGTTACAATCATTACTGTTTAGATATTTTATAAATTCATTCAGTTTTTGTAAGTCACCTGTCCAGATCATCAAGCAATCATCAATATATCTACCCAAATAGAGTATGTCCGTCATCCAGATACTGCCCTCTTTACTCCAGATCTTATTTTGCTCGAACAGCCCCATAAAAAGATTCGCATAAGCTGGAGAGAATTTAGACCCCATGGCGACACCTTGTCTCTGGCGGTACCAGTCATTCTTAAATAAGAAAACATTGTTGTTCAAAATCAAATCCACCATATTGATTAGCATAGTAGTGTGGTCATAAAGTCTCGCAGGTCTCCTGTATAGAAAGTAACGCAAAGCTTCCTTTCCTTGTTCGTGATTGATACTGGTGTATAGGGAGGTAACATCCAGTGTAACTAAGATCATACCCGGTTCCCACGTCATGTCCGTTAGTATACTAAGAATGTGTTTAGTATCCTTAATATACGATGGTGAGTTGATTACAAATGGCTGTAAAAAAATGTCGACATACTCCGAAAGTCTCTCTGTAGGACCTCCTATGCCTGATACAATGGGCCTACCTGGCGGGGATGTAGGGTTCTTATGTATTTTTGGCAGTAGGTAAATGCAGGGATTCTTGGGTCTATGAACACGGAGGTACATATATTCCTCTTCCTTTAAGAGTAACTGATTTAAACACTCTTGTAAGAATTTATTGATTTTGTTAGACAGTACGGGGATGGGATCTGAAAGAATCTTCTCATAGCAAGTACTGTCCCCTAATTGTCTGAAGATCTCCTGTTCATACTCTGAGGTGTTCATAATCACAATGTTACCCCCTTTATCTGCCTCCTTTATGGTAATCTCTTCATTATTACATAGCTGTCTCAGATTAGTCCTTTCTGTTTGGCTCAGGTTATGATGCCAGACATATTGTCGAGTAGTGTTCTTCAATTCTAATTTGTTAAAGTCCCGCCAAACCACCTTGAAGAAGGTATCTATACAGTTGTCCTTCATGAGGGTTGGAGTACAAGTCGATTTGTTCCTTAAACCGCTAGGGAGTGTCTCTGATGGGATATCCAGATCCGATAAGATTTGTGTTAAAGTAGTCGGATCCTGTTCGTAGTTGGCAATAGACAGTAATGTAGTCGTATCCTGAATATCCTTGATGGATAAAGGATGGCCCTCATTGAGAGCGTCCACTACGGTACCATTTTGTTTATAGTCAGGTTGGTTTATGAAATGTTTTTTCAATTTTAGACGTCTAATAAATTTGAAAAAGTCGATTTTAGTACTCTGAAAGTCTCCAGCATCTCCTGGACAGAAACCCAGACCTTTACTCAAAAGTGTCAGATCATGAGTGGTGAGTTCGAGATTGGAGAGGTTAATGACGTTAATAGTGTCACTGACAGAGTTTCCTATTTCCCCCTGTTCCAAGAGCATGTTTTCATTCCTTTCCTTATATCGGTGTGCTCTGCCTCTCCCACCCCGTCTGGTTTTCCTGGATCTACCACACGTCGGTTTGGCTCCCACTGTCCCTGCCTTATTCTCTGGACCTCTGCTAAAAAAGAGGGAGTACCCTGTGGTGCTATTAAGTCATGTCTAGATGTATTTGAGCAAACACTCGTCTCGCTGTTATTGGTGGATACACTGTTTAGTGAGGATGAAGAGCCCGCCTCATAGTTCAGTGGGGGTTCAACCCTTTTGATCAAATGATCATATTTGCGTGAGAATGTGAAAATCCTACCATTTTTATAATCCAACTCATCTCGTCTGAGTTTACGCGCTTTTCTTTGTGCGACCTCATTCTGATGTTGATTTATGATTTCATTCAATATTTTATAATTTTTGGCCGTTGGTTCATCCAAATTCATATTTTTAATTTCTGTTTCCAATTCTAAAATCTCTGTTTCGAGTCTAGTGACTTTCCTCTCTGAGTTTTCTATCAGGATATTCATAAGTTTGAGTGAACTTGAAATCAGTTTACAATAATACTACATCCTTCTAATAGAGAAAAGATACCAGAATCCTATAGGATGGCCATGGGTGTTGTATTAAGCCTTTTTTCACAATTGATATAACCACTGCACAGAGGGTTCTCCTGTAACCACTTATCCTTTAGAATAAATATTGAATATGTTTGTACAATCTGGTTATTGGGCCTGGCCCTTTCTGCAGGGACATCCCAAAATGCTTTCTCTTCCCTTTTGCTGGGCCTATTTTTGTTGGCCTGAAGACTCTAAGCACTTCACCACTGCTAACCAGTGCTAAGGTGCATGTGCTCAGTCCTTAAAACACATGGTAATATTGGCTTATTACCTAATTGGTATATTTAATTTACTTATAAGTCCCTAGTAAAGTGCACTACCTGTGCTCAGGACCTGTAGATTGAATGCTATTAGTGGGCCAGGAGCACTGATTGTGCAACCCACTTAAGCAACCCTTTAAACATGCCTCAGGCCTCCCTTTGCAGAGCATGTGTTTGCAGTTTAAATTGCCATGTGTACCTGGCAAAATGCACCTTTAGCTAGGCCCAAATCTTGTTCTTTAATACATATATGTCACTCCTATGGTAGTCCCTGGACAGCCCGGATGACAGGGTGCAATGTATCCAAATTAAGTTAAATTGCAATTCTGAAAATGCTACTTTTAGAAAGTTGGCATTTATTTACCTCAGCCTTTTGATGCCTGCAGCCTATCTCAGGTCTCATGACTGGGAGTAGTTGGCAGTTGGGCTTTATGTATTCTTCTTAGACTGCTACACACAATGGGAGCTTAGATGTCACTTAATGGGTCATCAGGGGCAGGATGGGACAGAGCTGGCCACTGCTCATTTACCCCTGATTAGGCTGTGTACTTTCCACACACATAGGGCTTTGCAACCCTGTTTTTTCACTCCAGCCAGCATGGAGCCAGGGCAGGGGAGGTAGTGGATTCATTGCCCTTCAAAGCCTTTTTCTAGAAGATTTGCCCACATTCCAGAACCAGGGCATCAAAGTATAAACACTGGACCTCAGACACCACCACTTCTGTACACTACAAGACCTGTATATTCTCCGTCAGGAAGAAGGACTGCTATGCTGCTACAAGGACTGCCACTCTGCCAGGCAGCTGCTCTACAAAGTAATTATGAGCTGCTTTGTTGAAATGCTGCCTGCTACTGGAAATGCACCTCCATCTTACACCCAGAACCCCAGACTGTCTCAAGTGGCTAGTTTGCTGGTCTCCTGGTCTGAGCCTCAGGGGCATAACAGGCTCTCCACACCTCCTGAACCCATCTTCAATGAGTTCCTGACCCCCAAGAGGTGCAGCTCAGGTCATGGGCCCTTGGTGTGGCTCTGGATCTCTTTAATTCAAGCTTATGGGCTCCTCATGACTGCAAATGGTTCTGTTTTCACCAGAACCATGCCACTCACACAGAGAATCAGCGCAAGCTGTTGAAAGTTCATCTCTTCCCACAGCAAGCATCGCCTGCTTCCATGGATCACCACTGTGAAGCTCCAGTCCACCCTTCTGTGATGAGCAGCATGCTCTTCGCGCCCACTAACCCTCAAAATCTTGCAGCAACGCTTTCCTTGTTCCCTTTGATTTTCTTCCTTGGGAACAGGACTCTTGGCATAAATGTTGCAAACATAAGAGGGACTAATTGGGATTGTATCCTACCCGTGCTCCATAGCGGTTGGCAAAACTTTTAACTTCCACCCGGTCCAGGGTGACCAGATAGCCGCAGTTGGAGCTTTATGCTTTTAGACATTGTATTGCAGTTTATTATTTAAAAAAGCATACCTCCAGTTCTGCTTATTGGATTTTGTTGTTTTGGCCTTGTTTAATTTATTACATTTGACTCTATTTTTCTAATCTTGTGTGGAAACTTTCTGCGTGGTGTTTTTACTGTTTTAGCATTTGCAGTGTGGCACAAATATTTTATACATTGCCTTTAATTTAGTCTAACTACTCAGTGCCAAGCTTCGTGTTACTGAGCACAGGTTTATTTGGGGTCATTCTGGTTTACTGAACCAGGTGTTCAAGTTACCAAAAATGCAAATCATTTTGTGGTTGATAGAGATAGCAGCAATGGTGCCAAGAAATATGCATGTGAGAATTGTTATGAAGTTTGCTGCAGCTCAGTAGAAATTACGATTATAATGTGGATCAAAGAGAGCAATGAATGTGTAATAGTCAGTAAGTATTCTGCAATTGATGAGTAAGGAGTTTTGGAAAATAACTGCTGATTCTCCTAGGTACTTCTTTCTAAAAGTGTTATTGATGAATCAAGTAGCCCAGAATATTGCCTTGTGTATCTTGGGGACTGCATTGGCACACAACCAGGTTTTTGTGATGAAGAAAAGGCCCTGCTGAATTGAACATTCAAAAAAAAGGTTTGGTATACTTTAGAGACTTTGGCCCTCATTAAAACATTGGCGGTAAATCCTGCTTCCCGCCGTGCAGAAGACCGCCAACACACCGCTGCGGTGGCGGAATTCCGCTACAGCTATTACGACCCACAGCCCGGAATCCGCCAAAATCCAGACACGCACACAAGTCCGCCACACCAAAGGTCAGTGATAAACTGGCGATAACAAAACCTCCACCGTCACGCCAACAGGAATACTCCCACACTATCACGACCCACGAATCCACGTGGCGGTCTTTCAACCGCGGTATTCCATTGGCGGTACACACCGCCGCGCTAAAAATACACACACATATACAAAACACAACCACATTGGACAATTCGAAATACACACACCTGATACACATACACACGCCACTCCCACACACCAAATCCAATATAAAACACACACCCACATCACCCACAAACCCTTACTACCAAAAATTCCGAAAGAAGCACAGAGAGAGACACCACCATCAACAATGCCAGCATCCACAGGCACACAACACCATCACTCACACAACATCCACGCACCTCAGACAATACACACAAACACATCCCCTCACACATCACAACACACACCACCCCACACATCACCCACACCACACCATGGCCCCGCAAAGAAACACCAGGTTCTCTGAGGAGGAGCTCAGGGTCATGGTGGAGGAAATCATTCAGGTAGAGCCACAGCTATTCGGATCACAGGTGCAGTGCACCTCCATAGCTAGGAAGATGGAGCTATGGTGCTGAATTGTAGACAGGGTCAACGCAGTGGGACAGCATCCAAGAACTAGGGATGACATCAGGAAGAGGTGGAACAACCTATGGGTGAAGGTGCGTTCCGTGGTCTCAAGACACCAGATTGCAGTTCAGAGGACTGGCGCGGACCCCCACCTCCTCCCCACAACTAACAAAATGGGAGGAGCAGATCTTGGCTATATTGCATCCTAAGGGCCTCACAGGAGTAGCAGGAGGAATGGACTCTGGTAAGTCAAATCTTAACTATTACATCCCCCACCCTACCTGCATGCTATCACATACCACACCCTCACCCCATCACTCCAACACCTCACATATGCCCCACTATCATAACCCACACATCCCAATACCAAGCCCTGCATGCAACAACAAAGCATGGACACCCATCACCAAAGCAGGTCCACTACAGATGCTCACACAGACCCCAAACCAATTATCTCACAAGGTCCTACACAAGAATGCAAGCACTGGAGTACAGGGTCACCCACCCATTGCACACGATGGCACACACAGATGCAATAGTCATGCCTTTACACCCCTGCAGGACCCCTACCCAATGTCACCGGACAGGAGGTTCCAGACATGTCCACTCCCCCCACAGAAGAGGCCCACAGTGATGACAGCAGCTCTGTCCAACTGGATCAAGATGGGACAGTCAGGGACCTCGGGACAGTCGGTTCCCCTGACACTGGCACATGCCACCACAGACCCTCCCCCCTCAGGAAACACAAGCACAGCACCCACCCAGCGGGCCCATCCCTTTCTCCCCTGGACACGTCAAGCAGCAGTGTGCCCACCACTACAGGGAACCCAGGCTAGCCCACCACCCCAAGAAAATCAGGGACCTGGGGGCAGTGGCAGTGGGAACACGGTTCAGGGGACAGAGGAACAGGAAAACAGGGGAACTGGGAGGACTGCTGTGTGACAGGGGGAGGACAGACCCAGGGAACCCACTCTCCACGAGGCCCTCTCCAACATCATGGGAGTGTACCATCATTCCCAGGAGATGATGGCAATGGTACTGGCCAAATTTCAGGAGACCCAGCGGCTGCAGGAGGAACAGAATTTGGGGATCAGGGAGGAACTCAAGTCCATCAACACCACTCTGGTCACCATTGTAGGGGTGCTGAAGGACCTTGTGAACACCAGGAGGGACACTGTGGCACAACAAGAGGCCCCTGACACTAGCCTGGATGATGAACAGCCCACCAACTCCACCGGCACAGGCGGACAGGAGGCAACACCACAGGACTACGACACTAGCACCCCAACCCCTGCAGATGGAGAACCACCCCACAAACGGTCCCTGAGGTCCAGGACAAAGACAGAGAACAATGCCAAGACCCCCGCCAGGAAATTAGACCACCCTGAATGTAATCCTTCTGTCCCAATTCGTCACCCTGTCCATCCATCAACTGCCCTAGCTCCACTTCCTATGCCCCTTTAGACAATGCACCTGTGAAACAAATAGACTGGACTCTGCCATGGACATTCCTCCATCATAATCCCTGCCCATTTTAGAGCCCCCTCCACTATTTTGCACTGAAATAAACACCCTTGAATCACAAAACAATGTGGAGTCAGTCTGTGCTTTCACAAATGTGTATTTGCAATAACTAAGGAAAATAGCAATGTCGATTGTATTGTCAACATACCTATATCACACAGCTCTAGTCCATCAGGTAATATAGCAGAGGTCACACAGTGGGACCCACATCTGGGAAATGGAAAGGCAAAGTGACAAATCAGGGTCCATACACTGGGTGAAAGTGACCGACATATGATAGGTCTAACAATTGTATGAGATGTAGGAGGCAGTGACATCTTCTTACCTGTGTCTCACTGGAAGTATTGCTGGATAATGTTGTTTCTGTTGTCGATATCCTCTTCTTCTGCCTCCTCTTATTCACTGTCCACAGGCTCCCCAGCTGCCACAAGACCTCCTTCTGGACCATCCTCCTGCAGAAAAGGCACCTGTTGTCGCAAAGCCAGGTTGTGCAGCATACAGCAGGCCACGATGATCTGGCACACCTTCTTTGGTGAGTAGTAGAGAGGACCACCTGTCATATGGAGGCACCGGAACCTGGCCTTCAGGAGGCAGAAGGTCCTTTCAATCACTCTCCTAGTTCACCCATGTGCCTCATTGTAGCGCTCCTCTGTCCTTGTCCTGGGATTTCTCACTGGGGTCAGTAGCCATGACAGGTTGGGGTACTGAGAGTCAACTGCAAATGTCGAGGGACAACTGTTAGACACACACTAACCCTTAGGGACAACTCCAGACCCAGACAACTATTCACACGGTATAGGGTCTTTGTCCTCACCTATTATCAACACACGGTGCCTCTGGAGTTGCCCCATCACATAAGGGATGCTGCTATTCCTCAAAATGTAAACGTCATACACTGAGCCTGGAAACTTGGCATTCAGATGGGAGATTACTGGTCGGCCAAACACACCATCTGCACATTCATTGAATGGTAGCTCTTCCGGTTTCTGTACACCTGTTCACTCCTGTGGGGGTTGGGGGGTACCAATGCCACATGTGTCCCATCAATGGCACCTATGATGTTGGGTATGTGTCCAAGGGCATAGAAGTCACCTTTCACTGTGGGCAAATCCTCCACCTGAGGGAAAACGATGTAGCTGCGCATGTGTTTCAGCAGGGCAGACAACACTCTGGACAATACGTTTGAGACCATAGGCTGGGACATCCCTGATGCAATGGCCACTGTTATTTGAAAAGACTCACTTGCCAGGAAATGGAGTACTGACAGGACCTGCACTAGAGGGGGGATTCCTGTGGGATGGCGGATAGCTGACATCAGGTCTGGCTCCAACTGGGCACACAGTTCATGAATTGTCGCACAAACAAGTCTGTAGGTGAATATTACGGGTCTCTCTTCAATTGTCGACAGGTCCACTAGCGGTCTGTACACCGGAGGATGCCGCCACTGAGGTATTAAAAAAAAATATTTATTGCACACATTTGTCAATCCGCAATGTGCCTGTCACTGTGTGTATGCAAGGCCTAGATAGGTGTGACGCATTTAAAATTTATGCCATGTGGCCCCCTGAAATGGCGGCTGCCTGACCTGTAAGGTGGGACAAGGGGATATGAGGTAACTGCACTGGCGTTGTACACTGTCGCAGTAGGCTGTCGAAGACCGCGGCGCAATCCTGTGTTGGTTAACATTGGACCCTATGGGTCCCAGGAGCCAATGACAATGTACGCCGGTGGTGACGGAACGCACTGATGCGAATGTGACTGCCATTTTCTGTCTGTTCACTCACTTGATATCTGACCTTCGACAGGAAAGGACCTACACTGCAAGACCTCGGTCTGGAAGCAACGATGGCGCATGTATCTGGGGAAAGGGCCCCTGCCTTCCCTTCGGAGGAGTTGGAGAAGTTAGTGGATGGGGTCCTAGCCACTTATTTTTCCTCCTGTGCAAAAATCATGCACGGGAGGAGGAGGGTCTTAAATAATGACGCTAAGCCTGCTTAGCACCATTGTTTAACACCTGGGTCAGGGCAGGCGTAAGGAGACCTGCGGGCCTTTTTCCATGGTCAGAGACCATGGAAACAACCCACAGGTGACCTTCCCTGCCCCCAGGGACACCCCCACCCACCAGCACCCACACCCACACCTGGAGGGCATCTACGGATGGAGGAGACCCATCTCAGGTAATTCCACATAAGTATTTTAATTTTTACACGCTACTATACGGTCCTCCAGACAAACAGGTGGGTACACTGTGAGCATACTGTACGGGCAATGCCTGTTTGGAGTGGTGTGGATGGAAGATACAGGGGGGAGGGACTGAGGCCTGCATGATCGGACGTGAGTGTATGTGCGTCAGGGCAAGGGTGGGAACGTGGGTCAATGACTGTGATGGTCCGGATGGTTAAAGATGATCCTTTTCCCCTGTACTATTCCTCTAGGTCAGCGCCCACCAGAAGAAGGATATTTGGCGTGCTATCGCCAAGGACGTCCGGACCCTGGGGGTCCACCACAAATGGAGCACCCACTGCCGGAAAAGATGGGAGGACGTTCGCTGCTGGAGCAAGAGGATGGAGGAAGCCCAGCTGGGGATGGCCTCCCAACATGGGAGGGGTGCCCGTCGCACCATGACCCCCCTGATGTTCCTGATCCTGGCGGTGGCCTATCCGGAGTTGAATGGCCACTTGAGGGCATCACAGCAGCCACAAGGGGGTGAGTATAGTCACATTCATCTGACTCTGCGCGCATTACGAGGTGTCTGGGTGGGGGAGGTGGGCTGTGGGTTCCCCTAGGCCAGGGCGAGTTTTGTAGGCAAGGTCTGGTCATGAGGCAGCCTATGTGTCACCCCAACCCCACCAGTGGTAAGAGCCAACTACACCTAGTCAGGCTCCTGTGACTTCCAGGTGTGCAGCAATCGGGCATAGGCCTTGTACCCCATGTCCCTGTGATTAATTAGGGAACTCTTAGTGCATGGCGTAGGGCAGAGGGCTGCTGTGTCTGTGGTGTCTGCCAATGGTAGCGGTATTGCATGCACTGAACATGTCTTTCTTCTGGCTCCCCCCCCTTTTTGTGGTCTCCCTGTTCTTGTGTGCATTAGCATCATCAGGCGGAGGAGAAGTGGCACCAGAGCAGGAGGGAGCTGCATACCACATGGCCCTGGAGGGCGAGACAACGGTGTCTGAAGCCACCAGTGGGACGGAGGGCGAGGGGAGCTCCACGGTGGTGACAGGAGGTGACATCAACGACTCTTCCTCTGATGGGAGCTCCCTTGCGGTGGTGGGCCCCTCTGTGCCCCCGCATCAACAGCCGCCACCCCCCCTACCAGCACCGCCCTTCCAGCAGCCCCTCAGCGTGTGTCCCGTGTCCGCTCACCCAGGAGGGTGGGCATCTCCTTCACCCCAGGCACCTCCGGCCATGCCCCAGTCAGCCCTGCTGCCCTCAGTGAGGAGGCTATTGACCTCCTGAGATCCCTCACCTTTTGGCAGACTACCATTCTGAATGCCATCCAGGGTGTTGAGAGGCATTTGCATCAAACAAATGCACACTTGTAGGGGCATTCATTCTGGCCAGGCAGCCCAACAGAGAGCATTTCAGGCTCTGGCCTCAGCACTGATGGCAGCCATTGTCCCTGTGTCCAGCCTCCCCCCTCCAACTTCCTCCACATAGACCCTATCCCCTGTACCTCAGCCTCTTCCAAGCACACCATCAGACCAGCATGCACACACCTCAACACAAAAGGGTGGTTCTGGCAAACATAAGCACCATACATCCCACAGGCACTCACACAAGCATCATACCCATGCACTTCCGACATCCACCAGGACCACTACCCCACCCAGCCCACATTCACAACATCCAGTTACCCTGCATGCCCACAAACCTACTAGCAGGCCCACATCCCTCCCCCTGTTCAAAGCCACCTACCCCTGCAAGGAATTACAATTACACTACACCACCGACAATGCATCTCCACATCCTAGGCAAAATGCAGTGCAAACCTAACAAAGGCACCCTGCATGTCCCCAAAGTGTAAAACCTGCACAATACAGCCCTGCCCTGTGCACCCCATCCGGTCATGCATTTGTAACAGACATGTCAATTTCCTCCAACAGGCACCACCACCCATGCCACCCTGACGGACAGGACAAGGAGTGGCAGTGCCCCCCAGGGAGACAGAGGCACCTCACAGGACACTGGTGATGGAACCCTGGACACTGATGAGCAGGCTGGCCCCTCACACAGTTATGGACTGTCACCACCCAGCAACCCCACCCAGGATACCACTGACACCCCTACCACCCAGGCAAGAACAACAACCCATGGCAACCATCCACATACCTGTGTATCCAGGCCACAGACTGGTGGAACACAAGTACTGAGGCCACAGTCACCCCCTACCAACAGACAGGAAGACAATGGCCCCAGTAAAAGTGGCCAGACCTGTGCAGGGGACACTGGCACAGGGGGCTAGGCCCAGTGGGAGGGCATCAGTGGCCAAGGGGGGAGGCCACAGGATGGATGCTGCAGCCCAGGATGTGATCTCTGAGGTCCTGGGGGCCTACCAGCATACCCATGACAGATTGGCCCAGATAGTTTCCACCCTGGAGCAGAGTCAGAGGATGCAGCAGGAACACTACCAAGAGGCCATGGAGCAGTGGAAACTGCACAACGCCACAATGGCCAGCATAGCAGGAGCACTGCTGCAGCTTGTACAAACCCACACAGTACAGGAGGCCCCCACTACAGCACAGGAGACAGACCAGACACTCACAGCTTCATCAGCAACATTCCACGAACTACCCTAAGAGGAAACACAAGGAACGACCATGTCATCCCCTATAGGTCAACAGCAGGTGTACAAACGGACCCTCAGGCCAAGATATGGGACTGGAACCCCTGCCAAAAACAAGGACCCCTCAAAGAAATGACTCTGCAACAATCTGTCCACCAACTATCGCACACAATCAACCACCAAACAGAGGTAACAATCAATAAGAACTCATGTAAGCATTGATGGCCCCATCAATACTTAAAGCAAGGCTGCCACCATGTTGGTATTGAGGACAACCACCCATGACCAACTGCCATCACTGTAAATCACACTATTCAATCCCTGCACCAAATAAAACACATATCACACCTGTAACATTGTCCCCTGCTATAATGTGTGAACAAAGTGAAGTATGGATGCAACTGGCTGATAACTACTATATTTGTACCTGCGTAGCATGAAAATACACACTCACCTTTGTTGTGCCTAAATATGTTAACAAAAATAACCACTAAATTGTATTATGTCCTAGGAAGACCTGGACACAGTTGCAATTAGTACATTCAAACCCCCACTAGATGACAAGGCACACTGACAATATGTTTCACAAACACCAATCTCAGCCCATAGTTACTGGAAGTAGAGTTATATCAGTTGTGTCCTGGAAGTGACATCTTCCCCTTCCTCATCATCACCATCAATCTCGTCCCCTCTCTGAGGAAGCTGGTCAGGATATACAGCACCATCCACCTCCAAGAAGGGAATAGAATTTCTCACTGCCACGTTGTGCAGCATGCAGCAGGCCACCACTATTCTACACACCTTTTCAGGCCCATAGGCCAGGGAACCCCGAGAGATATGTAGAGGATTAAATCTAGCCTTCAGGAGACCTATTGTGCGCTCTATCACCCTCCTAGTACCTCCATGGGCCTCACTGTAATTCCTCTGTGCATCTGTCCCAGGACTCCTCACTGGTGTCCGGAGTGAATGCAAGTTGGTATAGCCAGAATCACCTAGAAAAAGGTGTTAAACACAGCAGTCATTGCCAAGCCTCTGAATCAGACAGCCTGGCTGTCTGCTAGGTGGCAGTTAGTGACAGAATGACCTACCTATGATCCACCCTCTGTCCTCTTGTAGTTGTTCCATCTTGTGTGGCACACTACTGTTCCTCATCACAAAGGAATCATGGACCGAACCGGGGAACATGGCATACACATGTGAGATGTACTGGTCTGCAGTGCATACTAATTGAATGTTCATGGAGTGAAAGTTCTTTCTGTTTCTGTACACCTGTTCACTGACTCTTGGGGTTATTATAGGCATGCAGGTGCCATCGATGGCACCTATCACATGGGGTATGTTTGCAAATGCATAGCAGTCCGACTTGATGGCAGGGAGGTCAGTACTTTGGGGAAACCTCACATAGGACTGCAGGTGTCGTACAAATGCATTCAGAGATCTTGTAAGTGTCATGCTGAACATTGGCTGTTAAAATCCAGCACCCATGCCCACTGTCACTTGAAATGAGCCAGTGGCCAGGAAATGGAGTGCAGAGAGCACCTGCACTTCAGTAGGGATGGCATGCTGATTACGATTTGCAGGAGTCAGTGCAGGATCCGGTAATGCACAAAGTTCGAGACTAGTTGCATGGGTGAGTCTGTAATTGATTATGATGTAATGTTCCACCATGGTCCGCATATCTACAAGTGGTCTGTACACCGATGGGGCCCTTCCTCGCCACAAGGGTCGGTACCTAGGGGGGATTTGAAACACGTGTGAGGAACACACATACATAGGCACACATTGTCAGTCATTGAGCACTGCTGACTTGATTGTAGGGACTCAAATGCTAAATGTTTTTGACAGAAATTCATCTAGACTATTATGATTGCTCAGTGTTTGTCATGTGTGGTATTGTTAATGGTCACATGCATAAGTGTGTTAGGTGAACAATAGGGCCTGCATTGTGCAGATATTATTATTATTAATGTGTAGTTCAGGCCAAAATGGCTGCCCCCTATAATCCAGAACTGTTGTGGTGGAAGTGACCTCATACCACTAGCAGTTGACGTAACAGCGTAAGGCGTTCGCACAGTCATTGTTTAACATGGATGCCAATGGGGAATCCTAACGTATCATGATCGCCGCTGGCGGTGGCGGTGCACACAGCCCCGGAACGTACGCAAATTCGTCACCCCAACTTTACTTGACTCCCTGATTTCGTGCAAGCAGGTACTCCACTGAGTGTACTGCTGTGTCCTGTCTCTGGTCATGGAAGAGGCTCGTGTTGCAGGGGAAAGGGCCCCAGCCTTCACCCAGGAGGAATTGAAGAGGCTAGTGGACGGGGTCCTGCCCCTGTACGCCAAACTCTACGGACGGCCAGAGGTATAGGTGAGTCGGGGGATGGGGGCAATGGGGGCAATGGTTGTGTGTAATGGATGGTGTTGGCAGTACATACGTGTGCACCTCTGACCCTGCATGGGCCATGGTTCATGACATGTTGCGTGCGTATGTCCTGTTGGTATGTTTGTACTGTCCGTCCCATAGTGGATGTATAGCCAGCTGTACATATTTTCCAAGTGCCTGACCTCAGAGTTACATTTCTGTGTGTCCCTTTTAGGTCAGCGCCCACCAGAAGAGGGCACTTTGGCATGCCATCGCCAAGGAGGTGGGGACCCTGGGGGTCTACAACCGGCGGAGCACCCACTGCAGGAAGAGGTGGGAGGACCTGCAGCGCTGGGCACAAAAAATCTGTGAGGCCCAGCTGGGGAAGTCCTCCCAACGGGGAAGGGGTGCCCGTCGGGCACTGACCCCCCTCATGCTACGCATCCTGGCGGTGGTGTACCCAGACCTGGATGGGTGCTTGAAGGCTGCACAGCAGTCACAAGGGGGTGAGTACACATATCACAATCTTAACCCTTGATGGATGTCTGTGTGTGCATTAGGGTTTATGCTGCTTAGTGACAGGGACTCTGACTGATGTCCATCTACATAATGGTCCCTGTAGGGTGTAGGGGTGTTTGGGTCAGGTCTCCTACACATCGGGTCCTTAGGTAGTTCAGGGGATGGGTGTAGAGCAGGGTTCTGGTCACTAGTCAGGAGCATGGCCATGGGCACAGTGGAACGGGCTGCCTGTTGGAGGGTCTTCTGGGTGGGTGTATGTATGGCCACTATGTTCACTCCTTTCAGCTATTTACAAGTGTCTCTCCTGTTTTGTCTCCCCATCCCTGTTCTTTTGTGTTGTTTGTGTACATCAGCATCATCTGGCGAAGGAGCTGAGGCACTGGCGAGTAGGGATGCAGCGGCCCACAGATCCTCGGAGGCAGAGTCATCCGACGCCAAGGGGACCAGTGGGTTGGAGGGCGAGGGGAGTACCACGGAGGAGGCAACTACCACTGGAGGTAGTGACTCCAATACCTCCTCCGAGGGGGATCCCTGGCGGTGGCGGACCCTAGTGGGCAAACCCCTACAGTATCATCTTCCACCACCTCTCATGCCATCACCGCCCTCCCATTTGCTCCCCACCGAGTTGCCCCTGCCCGCTTACCCAGGCACCTCCTCCCCTGCCCCAGTCAGCCCTGCTGCTTTCACAGAGGAGGCTATTGACCTCCTGAGAACCATCTCTGTAGGGCAGACAACCATTGTCAATGCCATCCAGGGACTACCATCAGAGATGCAGCAGACCAATGCCTATCTGGATGGCATTCACGGTGCCGTGTCTGGCCTACAGAGATCTTT
Source organism: Pleurodeles waltl (assembly GCF_031143425.1). Classification (NCBI taxonomy): domain Eukaryota; kingdom Metazoa; phylum Chordata; class Amphibia; order Caudata; family Salamandridae; genus Pleurodeles; species Pleurodeles waltl. Next base: position 1,235,762,716 of record NC_090444.1, on the reverse strand, counting down.
TCAGGCTCTGGCCTCCTCTTTGACGGCAGCCAGTTTCCCTGGTCATTCCGTCCCCCCTCCAACCTCCTCTATCCCTTCCAGCACCCCACTCCCTTCACTCGTCCAAAGCACACAATCTGACATGCAGTCAAACACCTCAACACACACGAAGCACACTTCTAAACACAAGCACCACACCTCCCACCACAAGCATTCACACAGCCAACATACACATGCACACACAGCAACATCTACTTCCCCTAGTGTGCCCACCTCTTCTGCCTCCCTGTCTGTCCCCTCTACATGCACACCCCCAGGTACTGCACCTTCAGTCACTGTTGCTGAGCTTATTCCTGCACTCACCACAGTAGGAGACATCCAGACATGCACCCTAGACACCACACCTGCACTCACCACAACTACTGTAATTGACACATGCAGCACACTCACCAGACTTGCAGACACCCACACAACATACATCCACACTGGCAGCCTGGCTTCTCCCACTGTGTTCACCCCCCTCCAAAAACACACAAACGCACCAAAACACCCACCCATCACACATCCACCACACCTCAGCATACTGTCCAGTCACCGGCACCCACAACACGCACCCCTACACCACTTACGTCCACACCCTCTGCCTCCACTCCCACACCCTCCTCCAGGTTCAACCCAATTGCTCCCAAAACAGTTTTCCTCTCCCATGCTGACCTCTTCCAACCCACTGGCCCACCCCGTCTTGTCCCTAAACATGCGCACCTCCTTGCCCTTTCCACTCCTTCCATTTCACAGCCCACACCAGTCCGCCCTTCACATTCCCAAGCCCCTTCCCCAGAGAGGAAGAAGCCCCATGCAGAGACAACTCCATCTGGACAAAGCACACTCCCCCACCTTCCAAGGCCAAACCCAAACCCCCTCCACCTTCCGAACGCAAATCCAAGCCCCACCCCGTCCTAAATCCCTACCCTCACCACCCCCTGCCTCTGATCCCGGAGGTGCCTGGATGCCCCCATTGTTGCTCCATAAAATGGAGTACCGTAGCACTTTAGGGAGTCAGGTTGGGGCCATTGTAGCCCAAAAACATCTGGCACTATGGACTGGCCATTCGCCTTCATGTGAATCGTATGCTCAGTGAGCTGCATTAAAAGTTTATGTGTGGCCTGTGTTTTGGTGACCCTGGTCTCTTGTTTCATTGTTTGTGGGTGTGGGGCATTTGTAGGTACTATGGTCAGGTTGGATTTGCCTTGTGTCGGGGAAGTACCTCGTGCTGTAGGATTTATTTGTTGTGCTGTTGTGAAGGCTTGTGGGAGCATTGCAAGGTGGGTGGAGTGGGTGGGTATGTAACTGTGCCCTTTCCTCCCTTGTTTCGTAGGTTGCAGTACTTACCATCGTCGTCTTCGTTGGCAGTCTTGGTTGTGGAGGTATATGGCAAGGAGCAGGGCTGGCATGATCTGCAGCTCTCTATCCATGTCTGCTTTGGCGTGTTGTGTGAGTCTCCGGTGAGTGTTTCCTTATATTGGGTTTGTTTCCGCCTGGCTTTGCGTGGCGATGGTACCCACCCCGGAACTGACGGCGGTCTAGTGCTTCGTTATTTGATGGGCGGGTTGGGCCTTTCCGTCGGCCTGTGGGTGGACTCTGCCATCGTTGTCGGCACTCCTCTACTGCGGTGGGTGGTTTTCAGGATGCCTGTGCTTCACTTGGTTCATTATTTGGCGGTCCGGACCGCTCCTCTGTTGGTGGTTTTTGCCACCACCGCCGGCAGAGCGGTGTTTACCACCGTGCTCATAATGACTGCCTTAGTAGCTGTTTCATTATAGTGCTACTGTACTAGTCGTACTTGATAAACAGAAGCAGGAAGAGTGATCTGGAGTAGTTGTGAAATTTTTATCTGAAAACAGTACCCAGATACATGAATGGATTGGAGAGTTTTCTGAGTGCCAGGACACCCCTTTAAGTAACTGTGGGCCAGATGTAGCAAACTTTTGCGAGTCGCAAATGGCCCGAATCGCAATTTGCGACCCCGCAAAATCTGAAATGGGATGCAAAAATCCAATTTCCGAATCGCAAAATGCGACGCGAGCCATTACCGACTCGCAAAAATAGGGACCCCATTTTGTGACCCGCAAATAGGAAGTCGCTATTTGCGAGTCGCAAACCATATGCAATAGCCACTCGCAAATTGCGACTAGTCGCAAAAAGCCCATTTTGCACTTCCAATTTACCACTAACTCAGAGCAGGTGGTAACCATAACCAAAGTATAAAAGGGGACCCAGAAGGCACCTGGGTTACTCAAGATGGCGGAGATATATGTGATAGCAAGGAGGAGGAGAGCCCACGCCGCACAGCAGGTGAGGAGGAGGAGCCAGAGACAGGAGAAGATATACAGAACCAGACAGACACTATTCCAACAAACTGAGGAGGAGATATATGATAAATACAGACTTAGCAGTGCAGCAATACTAGATTTAATAGATCTACTCAATCCGCAGCTTCAACGCCAGACTGTGTGCGGCAGCACCATCCCCACATATGTGCAAGTGCTATGCTCACTGCACCTCTTGGCCTCGGGTAGCTATCAGGGGGTCATTGCCGTGGCAGGTGGGGTATCCCAAAGTGCACTCTCACGGTTCTTCAGAGCATTCCTAGATGCCATACTCACACACATGTCCAGATACATATACCTACCCAGGAATGAGGCAGAAATCAACAGCACCAAGTTGGAATTCTACAGGATTGCCAAATTCCCTCATGTAATAGGGTGTGTAGACGGGACACATATACAAATATGCCCTCCTGAAAATCTTGAATATCTGTTCCGCAACCGGAAGTGTACCCACTCACTGAATATCCAGGTGGTATGTGACGCCCATTATGTTATCACTGACATAGTTGCCAAATTTCCAGGGAGTACAAATGACTCCTACATTTTCAGGCACAGTGGGATACACCAACGCCTAGAACGTGGGGAGTTTGGAGACGGATACCTCCTAGGTATAGCTGAATACACCTTGCAGACATACACACAGGTCAATGTGGAACCCATCTATGCCCAGCTAACATTGTACATTTTGTGCCAAACAGGTGACAGTGCATATGCACTACGACAATGGATACTTATCACGTACTCAACACCCAGCAATAAGACAGAGAGGCAATACAACAGTGCACATAGGAGGACCCAAAATATTATAGAGAGGACCTTTGGACTGTTGAAGGCAAGATTCAGATGCCTCCACATAAGTGGAGGTGCCCTCCAGTATGCCCCAATAACAGCATTCAAGATCGTTGGCGCATGCCCTATACTGCACAACATTGCCACCAGACGTGGGCTACCTCTCACCCCAGAAGACCCAGATTCGGAGGATGACGAGCAAGAGCTACCACATCGCCATCATGGGGATAGAAGCATTGCAAATCAAGGCAGACAGAGACGGGACCACATTGCAAACCAATACTTTAGAAGGTACGTGCTAACTGTCACCACACACATGAATGTCACACACACAGAGTCCAGGTGTGAAGTGGAACAAACAATAACTTTAATGATGTGCACCAATAAACTATTTACACAAACTACAGATCAGGGGCTGTAAAAGTCCACCTGCTTTGAGGACACATTAACCTCATGTGCATCCAGTCTATGACAGTGTGCAGCTCACACCCTACGCTGTGCTCGCCCAGCAAGGCTGGTTCCTGGTGTGTTTTCAGTGCCCTGCCGTACGCTACCAGTGCGCAACACCCTGGTGTCTGTGGCTGAGACACTGCTAATGGTAGAGCCCTCCTCACTGTCCTGCGGCGTGTCTGCCGCGCCCCTAGCCACCTGTCGTGCCTCCATAAGATCGACTGTGTGGTTAATACGTCCCAGCCCACGTGCCACATCGCTGGCAAAGTGGCCCATGTCCACCTGGAGGCTGACCGTGCGCCATGACAGCCCAGTGGTGTTAACAGCCAGCCGGACGATGGAGGCAGCCATGCGGTCCAGGCGGTGGATGAGCTGCCGGTCACGGCACCTTGCACCCTCTCTCTCAGTGACAAGTTCTGACACCAGTTGTCTAATTGAGAGCGCAAGGTCACCAACATTGCTGTTGAGATGTTGCAGCTCTTATCTCCCTTGTCTGCAGGCACTGACCATGTAGGAGTGCAGCCTCGGCGGCGGACATGGAGGCATCCCCTACTTCACCCTGTGGCACTGGAGGGACATTGAGAAGTCGCCTGCGATGCGGTGGAGGTGCTGTGTCCTGTACACTGGCACTGTGGCTGGGACCGGGTGCTGGCTCACTCTCCAGTATGGCCACTGGTGCATCAGGAGGGGACTGTGTTTGTGTGGTGCAGGTCCCTGTGGTGACTGGTCCTGGGTCCTGTGCTGGCTGGTGGCTGACCTGTGGACCCTGGACGCTGTGGCTGGAGGTGGTGTCGTGTGGGAGACCTGTGGGACATAGGGAACACACTGTCAGTATCTACCATCTGTTATCTGCTTCCTAATAAACTGTTGCCTATCAACTGCCTACTTGACTACATTGCCCATAATGCACCATGCAGGTGGTTGCTACTCTGAAATGGAGCTATTTTGGTTGTGCATGCTGCTGTGTACTAGGTGGGTGGGGGTATGGCAGATATGGGTGTACATGCATGTCTCATGGAACTCACTGGTTGATGGTCCTGGCGCTGACGTGTCCAGCTCTCCTATCCCGGACACTGCCTCTGGCTCCAGGGTCTCCTCCACTCTTTCTTCCAAGGGTGTGGGTGGTGGTATGGTTGATGGTCCCCCTCTAGTGCCCCTCATCTCCCGGAGCCACTCTGCCACCCTCTCCTTGGTCCGGGAGCACAGGTCATACCACCTTTTCTTTTGTTCCTCAATACTTCTGTGGCTCACACCCATTGAGTTGACTTTGTCCTGGATTTCACTCCAAATCCGCCTTTTTTCCTGCTCTGGCACACTGAGGGCTGCTCTCCCAAATAGTTGTTCGTGGTGCTGGCAGCATTCCTCCATCAGCACCTCCAGTTCTTTCTCTGCAAATTTCAGCTTTCTCTTCCTGTGTGCTTCTGCCATTGTAGCTGCTGTTCTTCCTGTTGGCTGTTCAGCAGTTTAAAATGGGTGTGGTCCTCCCTCCTCCCAGGTGTATTAGTAAACTTCCTGGCTGTGATGTCATCATCAAGAGCCAGGAAGTGTTTTCCAGAGTGTTCTGCTGCACCTGCATTCGATTTGCAACACCCACTCGCAATTTGCGTGTTAGTTTTTAGCGCTGTCGCAAAAAGCGACCTCGCTAACAGCGGACTCGCAATCTGCGGTGCGACTTCATTTGCGAGTCACAAAATGAAGTCGCTTTTTCTTCTTGGATACCATTTTGCGAGTCGGAAATTGCGAGTCGCAACGACTCGCAATTTCCGACTCGCACATTTTTTGCTACCTACATCTGGCCCTGTGTGCTTTATAAATCTGATCATTCATTAATTACTGCTGATGTCATTGCCTTTACCGATATACAGCTTCACCCTTTCTTCGGACCTTGTGGCATTCTAACAAATCCTCAGGAATACAGATTTACCTGGACGGTCCTTGAGTCTGGCACTATGGGTGGACTAGCGTTGATTCAACATGAGCACTTTGAAATGTCTGTCCTGGATCTCCCTTAAATGGAAAAGCTCATTTTCCTATGGCAAATATTACATATTTACCCACATTAACTCATTAATAGGTTTTAATCTACTGCCCTACAATGGACAAATTCAAATTTAGCCACTTTCTGTGAAGACATTGCCACCCATCATAATTACAACTCAGGTCCAATTACTGCTTACCTACACCATTTCCATAGACTTTCCACAGCTCTCATTCCTCAAATTTTAAATTTCCCATTTGGCCTGAGAACTTACCAACTCAAAAGGCATACAATACCTCTCTTCTAATTTAAATTGAACTACTTTTCGTGACGTCTCTTCTACAGACCAACCATAAAGCCATAGCTTTCACTTTACTATTACCTATCCAAACTGCTTTTGTTACTTTGAGAACTGTAATTAAGTCTTGGACATGGCCTAAAGTAACCTTGATTCCATTCAGGGTGCATTGAAAGGTACTCCATGCAAAGAAATCATTGAAACTTCTAGCAACTTAAGAAAAATGAAGTATTCACCTATGCTGATGGCTACATGTCACATAAGAAGAGGAGCAGACCACAGTGTGGGGCATACAGTTGCCTGTTACATCCCAGAGTTGACAATACTTATAACCGCCTCAAAACTAGCAAAGTCATTTTAGTGAAAAGACTGTCAGGCACAGACTTGTTTAAAGTCCATGAAAGCAGCCAATGCCAGGGTTCATGCAAAACCCTTTCAGGATATGAGTGCTAGCATAGTAAGGTATTTATGATCTAGCTAATTAGGCCTGGGTTTATGCATATACTAAGCATTGATCAGAGGGATACAGTGCTTTGAAAATGCTGCTTCTCTTTTTATGTGTATAGTTACCCCGTCTAGAGCAATCTGTAGTGTTCCTATGTCATAGGTTAATCTGTACACGGGTGGATGGTTATTATGTCAGGGTAGAATATTAATATATAAGAACTGGAATGTGCCGGCATGATTCTGTGCTAGTTGAAGAAGTGTTAAAGATGACTACACACGGCTTCCTTGGTGTGGAAGCTTTGTTTGAATAAACTTCCACTATTTTATACTCCTTTCTTCCTTGTTCTCTTTTTGCCCACTAGAGGGAACACCACATATTTTCTGACAATGAATTAGAGCTGCCACATGACCCACATATAGTGAGCACATTTGCCACAATGGACTTTAACCGCAAGCTTAATTTTTGCGCTCCTCCCACCTTGTGAATCTGGGCTCAAATCCTAGTTGTGTTCTGCAAGGAACCGGAAGGTTTAGAAAAAACTGATGTTGTTAGAGTTATTAGTTAAGAGGAGATTACAGATTTAAGCTAAGCTAAAGATGTTGCCAGGACATCAAAATGGATATGGTTCATGTCAAGAGTGGAAAGCAATATCCAGTTAATATTGTTACTTGCAGGAATAGCAACAAGTTAGGGCACTTTGCTAAGGTGTGTCAGAGTCAGATCAAACTAAGAGAAAAGTCAAACAATGCTGTGGCTAATTTGGTAAAAGCAGAGAGTGACAATCATTTAGACAAACTGTAGGAGGAGTTTCAAGACATGATATTGGTTGTCAGCGAAGAAGTTGGGACTACAGGTGATCAGGCTAAATGTGTAGACCCAGATGTTGATGTGATGCTGGGTGACAGGGCAGTGAGTGTATTCTGGTGCCAGTATAACCTTGATAGCCAAGGAGTTGTTTGATGAGAATTGACCGGGAAGAGTTCTGGAGGTCCCTGATAGAGCTCCAGTGTCCTGTGATGCGAGACATATCAAATTGGCTGGGCTTTTTGATGCTGTGTTAATGTTCAAGAGCAGGAAAATTTTGGGTACGATTTATGTGGAAGTCGAATGATTGTGTATTTTGGAGTGGTTCCACCAAGGTCTTTTCAAGATGATCCTGAGACCTGTCATTCAAAACCAGGTTTTGATAGTTGGAGAAGGATTAGAGGGTAGGTCAGCACCAGGGTTCCCTTTGTTTTCTCAGATAATCTGGTAACCATTAAGGGTTTCCAACAAAGAATCAAAGTCAAGGATGATTCAGTGCCTGTGAAGCATAAATTGTGTAATATTCTTTTTTTTATTAAGAGGGTCTTGAGAAGTAATTGATGAAATTAGGGGACAATGGAATCATAGAGCCTATCAAGTGTTCCCTATAGTTATTGCCTTTGGTTGCAGGAAGCAAGTGGAATGGTAAGTTGAGAGTTTGTGTAGACTTGCGTTTACTTAACAAGGCTATTTGGGTCAATTCACACCCTCATTCAAGTATTTCAAAGCTTCTGGCTTTAGTTGCTGAGGCGAAGTGGTTCACAAAACTAGACCTAACCTCAGCTTGCCACCAAGTTGTTTTGGAATCAGATTATAGGCATTATGCAGCTTTTGCATATCCAATTGATGCATGTCAATCCTGCAGGATGACATTTGGGTTAGCCTCAGGGGTATCTGTTTTTCAAAGAATAATATACCTGTTATTCAGAGATGTGAAAGAGGTCGTAGCTTTTCAAGACAAAGTGTTCGTTTTTGCAGCAACCAAGGAGAAACATGATGTCATTCTTAATCAAATGTTGAGCATTTTACAAGAGGAGGAGGTGGTTTTGAAGACTGAAAATGTGAGCTTTGTAAAAACAAAGTTGAGTATTTGGGTCACATTGTCTCTGGTGATGGAATAGAACCAGGGCCGGGTTTAGATACTGCCATAACTGATGCATTACCATGTATCAAAAAAACAAGCCACATGTCTTTTATGGTTTTGTGTGAGTTCTACACCCATTTAATTCCCAACTATGCCTCACAAATCAGGCCTTTGACTATGTTTTAGAATAAGAATGTGTCTTTCAGGTATGATTTTACATGCTAGGATTCTTTTGAGTGGGTAAAGAGGCAGTTGGCAGTTTCAAAGATCCTTAAGACGTTTGACCCAAAGTTGACAAGCTGTGTCAGTTTTCATGCAAGCAATCATGGCCTGGGAAATGGTCTCACTCAATGGTATGGCAATGTCAAAAATATAATTGTATATGCTTCTAGGGTGTTGAGAAGGGCTTGATTTTTCTGCCATTGAAGAGGAAGTGTTGGCCTGTTGGTTGTCCACACAATAATTTATACCATATATTTGGGGCACAAAATTCACTGTGAATTCAGACCATAAAATGCTAGTGGCTATCCTGAGTGGTGTCAAAATCAAAGAGAACACACCTAGAATTTCCATACTGTCTACAAAACTGTACCATTTGATATAGTGCACATTCAAGGAGAGAAGAATGTTCCAGCTGATTTTCTTTCCAGGTTTGCATCTGAGGAAGAATGTGTTGATGATGGCAAGGATATACTGGATGTGAGTTGGTTGATTGCTGCTTTGGATCTGGAGGATATGTGTGCCATTTCAGAGTCTGAGTGAAAGGTGGAAATATTGACAGATGAGAACCTGAAGTTAGTCATTAGGTATGTGACTAATGGGTGGCACACAGAAAAATCGATTGAGAATCTCTGCCAGCACTTTTGGAAAGTGTGCGATGAGTTGTCTGTAGAAGACGGGTTTTTGGTTAGGGCAGAGAAATTGGTACTTCCTGTTGGTTTGAGAGATTGGTTGATAAAGGAGGCTCAAGAGGGACATTTGGGATGCACATTTACCATTTGAAGGCTGAAGCAAAAGTCGTGATGGCCCTCAATGGACAAAGAGGTTGATCGTTTTGTCGGGGAGTGTGTCATAAACGCCAATTCAGAAAACGGATAGATAGTTCCCTTTACAGCCTATTGAATGCTGATTGAGAGCCTGGGAGAAGCTTGGTAGTGCTTGGTTGGCCCTTCCAATAAGTTACCAAGTCAGTTTTGCATTGCTGGTGGTTAATCTTTATTCAAAATGGTCTGAGGTCAAATTAGTAGTAAAGTCAACTGTCATTGAATTTTTGAAAGATATTTTCTTCTGTGAAGGGTTTCCACAGTTTCTGATAATAGTGTGCAATTTGGAAATGAGGATGTAGACAGGTTTTGGAAATCTAGAGAGGTTAAGCATTTAAAAACATCACTTTATCATCTCCAAACCAATGGTCAAGTGGAGCGCATGAACTAAGTGTTAGTTATTTGGCTATTGCAAAACGGTGTGGTGTGCTTAATCAATCAATCAATCAATCACTGCATTTGTAAAGCACGCTACATACCCACGAGGGTCTCAAGGCGCTGGGGAGGGGGGGTGCTACTGGTCGAAGAGCCAGGTCTTGAGGAGTCTTCTGAAGGCCAGCAGGTCCTGGGTCTGTCGTAGGATGGTGGGGAGAGTGTTCCAGGTCTTGGCGGTGAGGTAGGAGAAGGATCTGCCACCGGCGGTGGTTTTTCAGATGCGGGGGACTGTGGCGAGGGCGAGGTTGGCTGAGCGGATGCTTCGGGTGGGGGTGTGGAAGCTGAGTCGGTTGTTGAGGTAGGTGGGTCCGGTGTTGTGCAGTGCTTTGTGTGCGTGGATCAGGAGCTTGAAGGTGATCCTTTTGTTGACGGGGAGCCAGTGCAGGCCTCTCAGGTGGAGTGTGATGTGGCTGCGGCGGGGGACATCGAGGATGAGTCGGGCCGAGGCGTTCTGGATGCGTTGGAGTCGTCTCAGGAGCTTGTTTGTAGTTCCTGAGTAGAGGGCGTTCCCGTAGTCGAGTCTGTTGGTGATGAGGGCCTGGGTAACGGTTTTTCTCGTGTCGAGGGGGATTCATTTGAAGATCCTGCGGAGCATACGGAGGGTGTTGAAGCAGGACGCGGAGACGGCGTTGACTTGCCAGGTCATGGAGAGAGTGGAGTCGAGGATGACCCCCAGGTTGCATGCGTGGTCCGTGGGTTCCGGGGCTGTGCCTAGTGTCGTGTGCCACCAAGAGTCGTCCCAGGCTGATGGGTGGGTCCGAGAATGAGGACCTCCGTCTTGTCTGAGTTCAGCTTCAGTCTGCTGTCCTTCATCCAGTCGGCCATGGCCTTCATTCCTCGGTGGAGGTTAGCTTTGGCGGTGTGAGGATCTTCGGTGAGGGATATGATCAGCTGGGTGTCGTCGGCGTAGGAGATGATGTTGAGGTTGTGTTGTTGTGCGACGTGGGCGAGGGGGGCCATGTAGATATTGAACAGTGTCAGGCTGAGGGAGGATCCCTGTGGGACGCCGCAGATGATCATGGTGGCTTTGGAGCAGAAGGGTGGGAGGCGGACGCTCTGGGTTCTGCCGGAGAGGAAGGATGTGGTCCAGGCCAGGGCCTTCTCTTGGATACCGGCGTCATGGAGGCGTGCTGATAGGGTGCAGTGGCAGACCGTGTCAAAGGCTACTGATAGGTCCAGGAGGATGAGGGCGCCTGTTTCTCCTTTGTCCATCAGGATCCAGATGTCGTCAGTGGCGGCAATGAGGGCGGTCTCGTGCTGTGGTTACTGCGAAAACCTGATTGGGAAGGGTCCAGGATGTTGTTAACTTCGAGGTAGCGGGTCAGCTGTTTGTTGACAATCTTCTCTGTCACTTTTGCCGGGAAAGGGAGCAGGGATATGGGCCGGAAGTTCTTGAGGTCCTTAGAGTCCGCACTGGGCTTCTTCAGAAGGGCGTTGATCTCGGAGTGCTTCCAGCTTTCTGGGAAGATTGCTGTCTCGAAGGAACAGTTGATTGTTTTCCGGAGGTGGGGCGCGCTAGCTGCGCTGGCTTTGTTAAAGACGTGGTGAGGGCAGGGGTCCGATAGGGATCCGGAGTGGATTGAGTTCATGGGTTTGATGGTGTCTTCGTCGCTGACGCTGGACCAGACGGTCAGACGACTGGTGTGAGTGGTAGTCGCAGGGGTGGTGGACTCGGTGGTGGGTGCGGGGGGGTCGGGATTGAAGCTGTCGTGGATGTCGGTGATCTTGCGGTGGAAGAAGGTGGCCAGGGAGTCACACCGGTCTTGAGATGGCGGGATGTCGTTAGTGATGGAGCTGGGGTTGGAGAGTTCTTTCACGATGCTGAAGAGCTCTTTGGTGTTGTGTGCGTTGTTGTCTAGGCGGTCCTTGAAGGCTGTCTTCTTGGCGGTCCTGATGAGTTGGTGGTGTCTGCGGGTGGCGCTCTTGAGGGCTGTGTGGTTGTCTGGTGTTCGGTCGTGGAGCCATTTCTTCTCCAGCTTCCGACAGGTGTGCTTGGAGATCCGGAGGTCCTTGGTGAACCAGGCGGCTTTCTTGTTGGTGTGGTTGGTTGTAGAGGTCTTGAGAGGGGTGAGGGTGTTGGCGCAGTCGTTGATCCACTGTGTGAGGTTGGTTACGGCGGTGTCTGGGTCGGTGGGGTCGGTGGGTGGTCTCAGGGCGAGGGCGGTAGTCAGTTGGTCCTCGGTGACCTTGCCCCAGCAGCGGCGTGGTAGCTGTTGGGTGCGGTGGTGTGTGGTGGGTTTTCTGAAGGTGAAGTGGACGCATCTGTGGTCGGTCCAGTGTGGTTCGGTGGTGTGGTTGAAGGAGACGTGGGGGCTTGCGGAGAAGATGGGGTCGAGCGTGTGTCCAGCGGCGTGAGTAGGTGTCGTTACGAGCTGTTTGAGTCCGAGGTTGGTGAGGTTGTCGATCAGGGCAGTGGAGTTGGCGTCGTTGTTGTTCTCGAGGTGGAAGGTCAGGTCCCCGAGGAGGATGTAGTCCATGGAAGCGAGGGAGTGGGTGCTGATGAGGGCGGCCATGGTGTCACTGAACTGTGGGTGGTGTCCGGGAGGTCTGTAGATGAGAGTTCCTCTGAGAGTGGTATTGGGGTCGGTGTGGATCTGGAAGTGCATGTGCTCGGCGGTGGTGAGGGTGTCATCGGTGTTCGTTGAGATTTTGATGGAGTCTTTGTGGATGATGGCGATTCCTCCTCCCACTCCGTTGGTGCGGTCTCTGCGGGAGATCTTGTAGCCCTGTGGGATGGCTATGGCGATGTCTGATGCTGAGGTGGCGTTCAGCTAGGTCTCCGTCAGGAAGGCGAAGTTGGGGGCGGTGGAGTCTAGGAGGTCCCAAAGTTCGATGGCGTGCTTGCGAGCGGAGCAGGTGTTGAGGAGGATGCAGCGGAGGTGGTTGGGTTCTCTGGCTGGTGGTGTGGAAGGTTGGATGCTGGTGAATCTGCAGTTCCGGCAGGTGAAAAGCTCCCTGGGTGCGTTTCGGGGTGGCCCGGTAGCAGGGGTGGTCTCGTCTGGTGTTGAGTGCGTGGAGGGTGTCTGCGTCGTAGTGCAGTCTGGCGTTGCGGGGGGTGCGGGTTCCAGGGGTTCTGGTGCTGGGTGCGGTCCAGGCGCGGACGGGCGCAGACGGGCTTGCCTTAGGCGCGCCAGCGGCACGCCAGCGGCACGCCCGCTTCGCGGCCTCCATATGAGGGCAGAAGGAGGGAGGAGCAGCTGGGAGGTGGGAGCGGGGCAGCCAATGGGAGTGAAGGGGCGGGGCAGCAGGGTCTCAGCCGCGAGGGAAAAACCCAGGGAATACCCGGGGAAAAAACGGCGGGAAAAGATGGCAGGAGAGGGACAACAGAGCACAGGGGTACAGAAAGCAAAACACAGGGGCACAGAATGAAAAAACGAAGTGGCACGGAAGCCAAGCGCAGGGGTACAGAAAAAAAGGGAGCGAGTAGTCAGGCGGCAAAAGTGGCAACAGAGGTTCAACCCACAGGGGGTTGCGTGGCAGATGGGGGGAGCGACCTGCCTGGTGACAGGTTCAAAGGTCGCTCTCTACCACCGCTTTGCGGCCTCCATATGAGGGCAGAGGGGGGGAGGAGCAGCTGGGAGGTGGGAGCGGGGCGGCCAATGGGAGTGAAGGGGGCAGGGCAGCAGGGGCTCAGCGGCGAGGGAAAAACCCGGGGGAAAAACGGCGGGAAAAGACGGCAGGAGAGGGACAACAGAGCACAGGGGTACAGAAAGCAAAACACAGGGGCACAGAATGAAAAAACGAAGTGGGACAGAAGCCAAGTGCAGGGGTACAGAAAAAAAGGGAGCGAGTAGTCAGGCGGCAAAAGCGGCAACGGAGGTTCAACCCACAGGGGGCTGCGTATGCATTGCAGTCAATGTTATGGTTTTACAGTATCAGTCCCCTTTCATCTAACCAGATATCTCCGTTTGAATTGCTGAGAGGCAGGAAACCCACCACCAAGGTTTTCCAGAGTTGGATGAGTAAGTTGGTAAAATTTGGAGTTGAACTGAATAATATGATTGCCAATGTTAAGCGGAATGTAGCTGAAGCTAAGTTCAAGCAGAAGGAAGTGTTTGACAGTCACAACCACTAAGTGAGGTCAAGTTGTGTGTAGCTTATGTGCTGCATATCAAGAAGGGTTGTTATGTGAAGATGGGCAGTGAAAAATGTTTTGGTCCAGTGGTAGTGGACAAGATGGGCGGTAATGAGGTCAGAGCTAACGGCTCCTACTGGGGAAATGTTGGAAGAGTGGTTAAATATGGGGTAGGAGCCGGTACTGGAAATTTTAAGATTGTTGATGGGAAAAGTGCATGTGGAGCAAGGGATAAGATGTCTCTAAGGGTTTATTTTTTTTCAAGAGATCATGGTCATGAACAAAGAGAGAGAGTTTGAAGTTAGCTGTTAGCAAAGTCACATGACCAGTCGTATCAGACAAGTTCCACTCAGGTTCAGTAAGTAGCCAGCCATTCATGATCTGTTCTGTTCCATTTCTTGTTATGTATTCCTGTTCTGCTTCCAGTGAATGGAGTGATTTCTGAAAACATCCTGTTGTTTATTTTGCGCTAGGAATGTAAGTATATATCTGCTATAGATTTTTTGTGCATTTGCAATGCTGCTATTTTATTTTAGTTTATTTTTTCTTAGTTGGTTTATTATCCCATGTTTCCATTGTTCATTTCCCATGTTTTCTTTTTGTGATGTTGTTCTTTAGTTTTTGTGCTTCCCTGGTGTTTCCCTAAGGGGAAAGTCATATAGTGTTCCTATGTCATAGGTTTATCTAGGCATAGGTGGAAGATTATATCCAGGGGCATAATTCTATGTCAGTTGAAGAAGTGCTGAAGGTGACTGCATGATGCTTCCCTGGTGTGGCAGCTTCATTTCAATAAGCTTCCAGTATTTTACACCACTGCTACCTTGTTTTATTTATGTCCACTGTAGGGAACACCACACAATCTGCTGTACTTTGAAATCCGGGTCTCCCTTGGACAGTTGCCCATTATCCCGTCTTAAAAGGGAAGCTCCAAAGATTTTCCAGTGCCTTGTTAAATTCTTAGCACCTCACTAGTAGCTGCCAAGTTTCTTCTGTTGTCCAGGTGACCCATTTAAACAACACTTTACTAAAATAAAATCATACTATGAGATTATGCCCAGTTATTCTTGAACTGAAATTCTACCTGCATCAGTTAAGATAGCTGAAAAAGTTAACAATCAGCAGCTTGTAGAATGGAGGTTTTCCTGGTAATTCAGATAACCCTACAGACATTCTAGATGGTAGAGCACAGCCACATACAGCATAATTGATCACTCTATTTCGGTAACTTTCTCAATGTTAAGTGGACTATCTGAGGCAGGAAATTCAGTCTTTCATGTGGTGTCTCCAAATTTGTTGCTTTAAGCACACTGGCCTTTTTGGCATAGTTTCACTGTAGATATTGAGTAACATCTGCACAGCCTCCCATGCATCAGTGGCATAAAGATTGCTGTTTCACATGTGCTGTAATATTCAGCACCAGCAATTGGTTTTAAAAATATTTCTAAGGGTATGCCCAGACGTGGGTCCTGTGCTTCCCATGCCACTGGATTCAAGCTAGCCTGGCTGATGAGGGCTGAAACCCCGAAACCGGTCCCAGGATGCTTGTTTCCAGTCCAGGGAAGACCTGGCCTGGCACTTCGGGCTGGACTGTTCCAATGGGGAACAGGGTCAAGACTGATTTGCATATGGCTGGGTCCAAACTGGAATGGCATGGGCAGCAAACAAACGATGGATTTAGGCCCAGAACTCTGTACTGGGGGTGAATGTTTGACATTGTTCAGCATTCCGTCCAGCAGTTGTTCTTTTTGCATTGGTCTTTCCACCTGTATCATGCAATTTCCCTGTGAGGACTTCTCTTCTTAGCCACAGGTTTGTGGATGTTCCTGGTAGGGTCTCAGTTAAATATATTAAACACATACCAACATGCGAGTCTGTAGGTATTCACCAACTATTTCCAGATATATTCCCACCCAGGTATGCTTGTAAAACTTATTCCTGATGTGCAAAAGAGAGACTGCATTTTGAGAGTGGATATAGGGAAGGGGCATGCTCTAAATTTGCTGTAGCATACTATATAGTACAACTAGAAATGTGCTATACTTCCATATATGAACACAATGCTAAATGTTTGAATTGCAGAGATATAAGCCTGCTGATGTAAATTTCTAATGTGTTTCTATATAAAGTATTAATGTTAATCTTCTTAAATTTGAAACAGCCTGGTACAATATGAAAATATGATGTGTACCCAGTGTCTGAAATCTTGGCTCTGGCGTATTTGTTGGAGCACAGTTATCTAGTGAGGATGAGAAATTAGATTTTTTTCAAGTGGTCTTTAGCCTAACTGTGAATTTCTACACAGGGGTCACTGCTATTGAAATAGTTCTTGATAGTGAACTGAAGTTCCTATTTAAAAAAATATATTAATTAACATGTTATTCCATAAATACAAATTGACCAGTCCAAAAAGGACAATGTGCTTACAGCTTCATCCCGTACATAATTGAATTTCTGAATGCACTTTCTGTTAGTTGAGGTGACATCTGACTGACTTAGGTCATGGATTGTTCTGTAACTGTTATCACGATGCTGTCTCGTTGGTATTTCTGTTCGTTGTACAGAAAGATAATACCAAGATAATACTAATATTTATTAGAAAAAAACAGATAAATCCGGATGATAGATGATACCAGCTGTGGGTTCTATTTGTGCTAAGTGACTAGTAGGTAGAGCAATTATCTTTTTAATTACAGGTCCCAAATCTCAAGATCTGACCATCTGCTGGAAATTCTACCCAATTTCTGCCATTGACTTTCTCTTCTTGGCAACATCATTGAGTACATTCTGACATGTCTATAATTTCCACGTCATCCATTTTTCCACCCCTTAATTATAGAGGAAGGCATTTTGGCGCCAGGCAACTGGTACTTTTCGTTGGCATACTACCTAAGGCAGAATATGAGTAGCAGAACACAGCTTGTAAGCTAAAATACATAAACACAAGCAATAGTGATGAGAGTACTCCATCATATTCATACACCTTTCATGTCAGACGTAATAACAATTTATTTCTCAATTCTTACATCTGGAATTTCTTTCCCTTGGGACATAAGAAACGCAGTTTTCCTTTGTATCTACCCTGTTTACCACACATTGCACTGTTTAGAAACCTCTTTAATCGTGAACCTTAATGAGAGAGGTGCAAAAGATACCTTTTAATTTTTATCGTTAGGGATTCTAAAGTACAAAATTGGTTTGTGAAATATGCCGCTAAGTATGACGGACTGCCTACGGAGATCATAAGTGCTGAGGTTCGTTTGTTGGCGTAATGTTCTTGCAAATGTCGGATTTCTTTCGAGAATGTCAATAAAGCTAATCGTTAATAATAAAAAAAAATCTCGAACACCCCAAAAATCAACATGCGTCATTCCGAAAACGTCAATGTTGCGCTGCTGTGACCGAAATGAAACGAGGACAGGCCTTGCCTGGGCTTCAATGAATGGATGTGCTGAGAGCTGGAAGTGAATCTCAGTGGGAGATAATTTGTTAATTGTACAGATGCTCGTTGCTCCAGCAGAGGTCAACAGAGGTACACGCCATGGTGTTAATGGCTCTGTTTGGGTGCGAGAAGTCTTCGAAGTCTATTATCTGCGTTGCATATAAATGCGTGTTTTCTATGCGAGACTCCGATGAATAATTACGGAGATCTCTGCTCTGCCTGCTGAGTGTTTTCTTCTCTTAATGAAGAAAAC
Organism: Pleurodeles waltl; assembly: GCF_031143425.1. Lineage (NCBI taxonomy): Eukaryota > Metazoa > Chordata > Amphibia > Caudata > Salamandridae > Pleurodeles > Pleurodeles waltl. The sequence goes on along the minus strand of NC_090444.1, from coordinate 1,235,745,254 downwards.
AAGACGACGCCGAGGCGATGGCTGGAGCGCGGCTGTGTTCCCCCGCAAACGTTGTCTAGAATCCAAATAGTTACTATGGTGGTCATTGTTTTCTTCTTGTGTCGTCTATTGTGACATATGTTACATTATGTCATGGATATAAAGCGTGGATCACCTTCTTAGTGATCTTGCGTTTTCCGCTGTTTGTCCCAGGTGAAGGCATCTGATGGGTGAATAACATTGAAATGCTTCACAGTCTGTAAAGTGTAATTACCTATGGGACTTCACAAGTATTCATTTTTATGGGCGAGCACAAAGTGCTCCGTCCATTCTGTAATCTCTCTTTGGGCTTGAAACCACGCCCATGCCACGTCAGTCACTTACACTGGTTCGTGGGCTTGCCTTTTAAAATCCGCTTGCTTTCATTTGTGAAAGGCATGCAGACGTCATGCCTTTTCCATTGTTTAGCCCACCTACACAGCACCAGTAAAGTACCAAAAACATACCAGGCTCGCTGTTTTCAGCCTGGAGTCCGGACTACTTTATCTGTTTATTTTCCACGCAGCATTTTACATAGCACAATCGCGCTGCGTTTTTTTTTGCTTTACAATGCTAATAGCTCTAACTCGAACAAATGCGAGTCCCGTTGCATTGAAAATGCTTGTTTTGTTTTCTGGCTAGACAGCACAGCTGTCGCCAGACAATCATGTGAGTATCACCAGGAGAGGAGCTTTGGCTCCCACCACTTGTTGGGAGACAGGAGTACTATTAAATTGTCCTTGAAAACTAGATAAATGATGGCGTTTCTGTGTGGCACCACCATAGATGGGAGGAGGGCAGTCGTGAACATACATAGATGTTTAAATCTGGACTGCAGCTGCATTTGTGAGACTGATCTATCGGCATTGCCAATACTTGTTTACAAGATGAGATAGGGATGCCGGGAAAGCAAGAGATATGTCCAAATTAATCTACTACAATATCTGCTACAAACATTTCTAACATTATAGTGATTTATTGAGCTTTTCCAATATAGTGGTACAGCTCTGCAACACCATATCCCTTCTTTTGCAAACAAATTAAAGCACATAATAGTAATTATACACATTCCCAGAGGTTTTTGTCAATTCCCAGATCCTCTTTGGGTTACCCATAAGTTTTGAATATATACACATGCTTTTATGGGAAATGTATGACAGTTGTAGATTCATATATGCTAAATGTGCTCATATGGAATTTACACTAGGTGAAAAATTGTATTTAAGGTGATAGTAATGTGTAAATGTTCATTTGCACAGTTCATTTTTTCCATGGGGAAATATTTTTACCAGATGAGCATTCCCTTTCTTTAAATCTTCCATTTTCTATCCAGAAATGCAGGTAATCTTTCCTTTGACAGTACTCATGTTACCTGGCTCTAGGGTATAAAATTGTGAATACTCATGCATCTTATGGAATTGGAGTTGGAATATTTCATGAACACTTGTAAGCGAACAACCACATTTCCTTCCCTGCCCAAGCATTTACAAAATCAAAATATCCCCCAAATGTTTGGATTTTTTATACTCAGAAATGTATTTAAGAGAGTAAAATTCCACCAGTACACTACGGAATTTACTTTGTCAAATAACTTTTTTTCACACGTTTGCCCCCGTTCCTAGTATTCTGGTATTTAGGAAAAGTAATACCACACCAATGCATACTGACACTGCATGATGCAGTATTTCATTGGTGCAGTATTACTTCCCCATTATGAGTCCTTTAGGTCAGAATGGAGGATAACACTGTAATGCCATGTCCATTGCAATACCGTGTTTAATGGGCTATGATTTCAGTCAGGCAGCAAGTCACAGCATCTACATAGTTGTAGTGAATTTTATCTTGGGGGGCCTGAATCACTGATCTTGTGTGTAGACTGATTTTATCACAATCTTTGCAAGACCAATTGATTTTCTGTTTCCTCTAAGCTCTAAACGAGGCTGAAAATTATAGGTAGGGGCATAGCTATAGCTGGTGCAGCTGATGCAGTCGCAGTTGATGCAGCAGGTGCAGTTGTTTTAGGCATGTATTCCTACTCTCCCCAGATTTCTAATTGTCTGTGACACCAAGTCTTTCTCACGTGGACATCAGTTTTCTGTACACCAGCATGCAAATCACAGTAGACCTCCTCCCAGCTAGCTATTACAACCCTAAGGAAAAATGTCTTGGTGCATGTGTGAAGGAACAACCTTTTTTCAATAATAAATCTTTTTGTAGGAATTTCAGGGCCATATAGTTAACTTATGTGAATACTTGCTTACAAAGTTTGTCAGACCACAAACTTTGTCTATGCTCATGCATTCTATGTCTCATAAAAATAGGTTTCCTCCATCCATTGTGACTTCCTCTATTTCCCAAAGCACATACCTGCGCTTAGTGCATCACATACAGTATGAATAAGATGCGTTTAAGTTGATTAGTCAGGCTATCATTCCACTCCTGACAGTCACGGCCTCATTCTTCTTTCTTTGATCTCTGAGGTCCTGAATTACCAACAGCAAACTTGGAGCCCAAAGCCAGGCTTGTTCTTGACCAGACACCAGGGGACAAATTTAATAAAATGTTGTGATGTGTTTAAATAGTTATATGGAATTTTCTTTCCAGAGCAAAACAAATCACCTCTGTGTGGCTTGCATTAGTTACCATCAAGGAATCATTCCATGGGTGGTAGTTGTGCATTCTAATGCGACCACTGATAGGGCCAGATTTAATAAAAGTGGCGCTGCACCCAGTGCAGCGCCACCTTTCTTGCGCCCCTTAGCGTCCCCCTAACGCCACCATCTGTGCGCTCCATCTAAGATACAGCTCACCATGGTGGTAGTTACTGAACTAGAGTCAACATTTTTTATGCTAGTTTGGATCTTTGCAGGATTAGTGTAAAACCTTTTGATACTAATCCTGCACATCCCATTGCGGTCCATTATGAATAATGGAGTGCCTCCTTTTAACGCCTGCTCTGAGCAGGTGTAAAAAGTGCGGAAAAAAATTATGCAAAGAATCTATTGGATTTCTTTGCGCCATTTTTTTAGCCCCCCTAATGGGATAAGACTCCCTGTGCATACATTATGCCTCGCTCAGGCATAATGAAGTGCAAATGGTTTCAAAGTGGTGCAATGCATGAATTGCACCACTTTGCAAATATGGCTCGGGGAAAAGGCCACCTTAGCTCCACCTTTGCATAAAAAAAATAACGCTAAGGTGACGCTAAAGTGGCGCTAGGCAAATCACGGCCATAGTATTTGACTCAAAACTTTATCTACTATGGGAGCGGGGGATCCCTATAATCTTACTCCCCAAAAGACTCTTAAATTGCATGTCCACAGAAAGGTGGATCAGGGACAACGTTAAATCCCAACTTCATGAGGCAATGTGTCTCAAGATAAGTCAATTAAAGAAGCACAGACTCAATTAGTGAGTTCTAGGGCAGAATTAGAAACCTTAGAAAGACTTCTTACAAAAATTCAAAAGGTACAATGCAGAAATTGTAAGTGCAGATGCATAAAGTAATTGCCATGAAAGATCTTAGTAAGAAGGAAAGAATAATATGCAAAATCAATGATTATTATAATTTCCAAATGAGCAGCAACATCAATAAGAAATCATACAGCAACACTACTGGCATTGGAAAGTCACTTTGTTTACCCCCAAATTTGAGGGTTTATATGGAAAATCTCATGGAACATAATGAAAACTTGTGATTGATCAAGGTGTGAAGAAAACGAATTACAATTTCAGCAAATGGGAATACAGAAGTATAGTGTCATATAGCCTACCACTTAATCTTATTTCTCTTTACACTGTTATGTTATGTTTAATTGTATAGTGCACTAATCACCAGAGAGTGTATCCAGGACCTTGAGAAAGATGTGTAGGTGTGTGTTCTCAAAATGCATTTATGAAGAGCCCCGTCTTCAGCTTTTTGAAAACCTCAAGTGGTGAGAAGGAGGCTCCAATGTTGTGAGGGAGATCAATCCATGTCTTGGATGTGATGTAGGAGAATGAGCGACCTCCAATTTTGCTTTTCTGGATGCATGTAGTGTGTGCTCGTGAGAGTGAGACAGATTGTAGGTGTCTGGTGGGTTGGTGAATATGGCTATTCAGGTATTCTGGTCCTCACAATTTAGAAATATTATTTCAGAATATTTGAACGAGAAAAATAGAATAATTGCACAAATCATTACAATAGCTACAGGGATTAGTACGATCCTAAACATACCTCCCACCCAAAGTATCAAACCACTCACCAAACTTATTAAAACCTTTTCCAATCTAACTAACCTGGGAACCAACTGCTTTCCACACTCCATACTTTTCTAATGCTTGGACTTCACCAGAGATATTAGGGATGTCCACATAGGCATTAATACCCCCTCTTCTGTCCAGGATGTAGGTACAACATATTCTCATCTTTGAAACCCTGAAAATACTGATGTTCTTCATGAAAAGGATATCCAGCTCTATGCATTTTTGCGTAATCATTGAGCGCATAGCAATTACCTCAGTGTTCATTCGTGTTAACATGCCAGCAGTATTTGAATCGCACTGATCCAAATATGTAGCTAATCTCATTTTTACATCATTCATGACCACCCCAATAGATGGAATTGTAGCTCCTAATACATCTATTACAAGCTGCCCAAAACCTAGCTACACCCTTTTCAAACCAACTGCATCACTCATCTCATTGACATGATAAACTCTAGGAAATACCAAAGCAAGATAACAAAAACCCACACAATTAGGTGACTAGTTGAAATAAGCAATCTCACCACTCACTTAATAAATTTCTCTAAATATTGGTTCCTCACAAACCAGAAAATCATCACTAACAATATAACTCCGTTCACACTCACTCTTTCCCCCAAACACTATTGCCCTAACTACTGTGGGTCCATGACACACCATATACAATGCACCCTTTCTCTCATGTGCCATTCTCAAACTTGAGTGCAGTTTTGAAGTCCTAAATTCCTCTTCAGTCTTAATCTGTTCCATAATGTCAGGACTAAAGAATTAGGCATAAATAATCCTTTTTGAAAACAATAATGAATCTTTTCTTTTGTTTCAAAACAATAATCAAAAAATGAATCATATTTCAAAAATGTTTTATTCTTCAGTTGATTTACTCAGTTCATGACTCAAAACTCTTTTTACCACTATAAAATGTGCACAAATTCAAGTCAGCTCTTCAACAAGGAATCATCAACAATTTATTGAAATGTAGTCTTCCATAGCTAACTGTCTTTCTTCTTCTTCACTCACAGATGCTGATATATCCATTCAGGTGAAGCATACTTTATGTTTGGAATTGTTTTTCTTGTTGGTGTTTAGCAACAGGCCATACACTAACACTGCCTTTGAATCGATTTTATTTACTTTTTGGTTCTGTCCTTTCATTTTCCCAGTGTCTCTTTATGCAAATACTCCTCACCGCCTGAGGAGATACAACTCTTGTACCTTCACTTGTGACTACTGCCGAATTTTCTCACTCGTAATTGAACTTGTGCTTCAACTCAGTGTGAACTGCTTTGTTCCGCCTGGGGTCAGAGACTATTACTTGCTATTGCTCATCAACTTATTACAGTTCTTTACTCTGATTCTCAAACTGAAACTAACTACTAGTCCCCTTATAATGATCTTCACCTTCACTGTCATAAGCAACTTTATCAGTTTCAGGATTCATTTTTCTTTCTTCCTCTCCAGCTCCCCTCCTCCCAGAACTACGCTGCAAACTTGAGCTTGAATCTGTTAATCAATGGCTGTTTTCAGTACCTTTTCATCTGCTGTCTTCACTCTTCTTGTCTGAGCTGCGTAGACCACTGAGGGATTCCAGCACACTTAGTAGAAGTGTGAGTCACAAGCACAACTTGATATGGCCATTTTCACCTGGCCTCAAAGCACTCTTGCAGACATGTTTCTTAGCTAGGACTCAGTCTCCTGGTTTTAGCTTATGGTACTGCACTTTTTTGTTGATGCTGTTGCCAAATTTGCTTGATGAAAGAAAGATTTCACCACATCAGCCAGACCTTTGCAGTAACATTATATTACATCATCAGTTATTGACACAAGTGTTGTTTAAGGAATGTACACAATCCTCATGGTTCTGCACTTTAAATCCTTCATGGGGTGAGAGTCTTGTCTTATTATCTAGGGTACTTCTAATGTTCATCAGAACAAGAGGAAGAGCATTGAGGAATTTCAAAGGAGTGGAGACACATACTTTATCCAGCTTCTTTTGATAGTCCCATTTATTTTCTTTACAATTCCAGCTGATTGAAGATAATAACTACGATGGAACTTCTGTTCAACATGAGGAGCTGTACAAATCAATTTATGGGTCTCATTTTAAACGTATGTCTGTCTCAATAAAGCTCAGAAGGCCAAAATGTGGTATTAGCTGTCTAAACAAGGAACTTTAAAAATAAGTTTCACAGTCTGTCTCAATAAAGCTTGGCAGGTCAAAATGTGGCATTAGCTGACTCAGCAAGGATTCTTCAACTGTCTTGCTGTCACACCAAGTTGGGTAGACTTTGACCCGTTTACAGAACCAGCAGACAGTCACAAGAACATATTTAAGCACATTGTAAATAGGCATCTCAGTAAAGTCTACTTAAAGTCTAATAAATGGGCCCTCTGATTTGCCAATATGATTCATAATGACAACTGTTCTCTTTCCCCAATTCTTTCTATGCTATCTGATACAACTTTGACACAGGACCTTTGAATTTTGTCTTGAACAAGTACTTTTTAAGAGTCCCGGTCACCGAATTCCTTCCTACATGAGTTTGGTTATGCAAATTGTTGGGCAATATGATGTAGCATCAAATTTGGAGTGCACATTTATATTCAGGTGTAATCCAAACAATAGAATTTTTTTTTTAAACTAGCTAATTCTCATTGTTGTCTCTCATCATCTGGAACCTGCTCCTGAAGGTCCCTCAAATTTCTGAACATCGTCTGTATTTGTTTAAAAAAAAACAATTGATATAATATGCATTTTCAGACGTTCTTACACTGGGTTCATTTTGTTCTGATTGTTGTGCTGTGATTCGCTCATTTGATCTCACAGTTGCATTTGTAAGTATGCAATACTTTGCCACTTGATCAGCATATTTGTTACCCACTGCAAGTATATAATCACCAGAATTATGGGCCATGTACGTGATTTTTTAAAAAAATGTTTTTATTTTTTTATTGTTTTATTCATTTAAACATAAACCAAGAGTACAGAAGAGAGGAAGAAGAGAGGAAAGAACAAAAAAAAAAAAAAAAAAAAACATACATTGTTTCAGCAGAGCTCCCATCGAGTAAGTAAGGATATGTGACAGTCATTACACATCATATAACTGCATTAGTGTCCCGTATCTCAAATATGACTCTACCAGTGTCTCTGCCATCCGCCAACATCGGGGGTCCGATCCAGGGTAAGGAGATCAGAAAGAAAGAAAAATCCACCATATCATAGAGGAGAATGCAACATTCCACCCCACCATAAAAGGAAAAACAACAGAGACACCCAATGATATTAATCAACCGCCGTCGAACAGGGAGAACTGCTACAAGATACCAGTTACAAAACCTCTAAGAGCAGGCAGGTGGAGGGCTCAGCAGAATCACACAGGGCTATCACATATCAAGTTGACTCGCACGACTCAGGGGGGGGGGGGATTGAAAACACTCAGCTGGGGGACATCCATCACACAGCACCCACAGTCTGCGTAGCCAAATATTCATTTAAAGGGCTCCAGATGTCTTTGGGACGGGATCTCTCAGGCATAAGTTCCCAGAATACTAGCAATTGGTCATGGCAGAAAGCCGCATCTCGTAGCCAGTCTGATCTGCGCGGGGCTCTCCCTCTGCCCCAGCACATTGCCACTCTTCGCTTGGCCAGCAGCAGGAGTAAGCCCACTAAGCGTCTATGCGGGCTCTGCACCTCGTCCATATATCCCAGCAGCGCTACCTTAGGAGAGAGAGGTATCTCCTCCCCTATCATTTCAGCAATCGCCCGTCGTACCTCCTCCCAGTACTTATATACTTCCACACACTCCCATGCCAGGTGAAAGAAGCCCGCGTCCGGAGTTCTGCAGCGGGCGCAGCGTGTGTCCGCTGTCAATCCCATGGAGTGTAGCTTCCTAGGTGTATAGTATATGCGGTGCAGAAATTTGAAGTGAAGCAAGCGCAGTCTATAATTCGGGGACAGTGACCTCATATGAGCACAGCAGCTGCGCCACATCGCCTCCGGGATAGGCTCCCCCACATCTCTCTCCAATGCAGCCCGGGCGGGCATCACATAGCCACCACCCTGCCCCTGCGCAGCATTATATAGTTTAGTTATCAGTCTGGAGGGGGATTTTGCACTACAGAGCGCCTCCAAAGCCCGGAACTCAGAGGGAGTGTCCGGCTCTGCAAAGAACCTATCCCGCAGCAAGGCGCGAACGCGGAGAGCACAAAAGCGCTGCAGTGGAGTGCCATCACAGTTCGAGAGAGCGTCAGAGGCCTCCAACAGCCGGCCATCCACCACCCAGTCTCCCAGCACCAGCAAGTCAGCGTCACGTAGAAATCCGCGAATCCCTCCGTCACGAAACATCTGGCCATCTGCCACCGCCATGACTGGTAGTGATGGCGCAAAGGGGGCCGACAACCCAGCCCGCCGCATCAACTCCTTCCATGCTCCCGCGGTGCAGGAGACCGTGTCAATTCCTCTAGAACGGGTGGGAGCCCGCCCACCGAGCACACACACCAAGCCATCAGGCCAGACAGAGTCGCTCTCCGGTGCAAGATGTGGCATATAGCGGGTCGGATTTAACCAGTAATACGCAAAATGTGCTTGAGCACTATGATAATATAGCTCCAGGTCTGGGGCTGCCAGTCCGCCCTGCTCAAATGGCAGCGTCAATTTCTCCCAAGCGATGCAGGGCTGACGCCCCGCCCACGCCAATCGCACAAGCGCGGATCTCAGGCGCCGGAAATAAGCCTTTGTAAGTGGCAGGGGGAGGTTCACGAATAAATACAAAAATTTAGGAAGCACCACCATCTTAGCAATAGCAATGCGACCGGTCAGCGTGAGGGGCAGAGCTCTCCAGGCCTCCACCTTACCCTCTAGCCATGTCAGCGCTGTTCCGTAGTTAGCGAGCCGAAGTGTTTCCGCGTCGCGGCATAGGTGTATGCCTAAATAGCGCACCGGCCCATCCGCCCAGATCAAAGGGTATCGCAAGTCAAATCTCTCTGCACTCGGGGTTAGTGGCAAGATCATTGATTTCGACCAGTTAATAGTGATCCCAGAAAAATTCCCAAAGCGGACAATTTCATCTAGTAAGATATCTAGATTTTGCCCGGGATTGCGCACATATATCGCGATATCATCTGCATATAAAGATATCAAGACAGGACGTTGCCGGAATTGTAGGCCGCTGTTGCTATATTTCTGTCGCAGTCCTGCTGCCAGTGGTTCCATAGCAGCCGCAAAAAGAAGTGGAGACAGTGGGCAACCCTGTCGTGTACCCCGCGAGACCAAAAAAGGGTCCGATACACACCCGTTGAGGCGCAGCTTGGCAGTAGGCAGAGTGTACAGCAGCCTGATCCAATTTACAAACCGCGCGCTGAGGCCAACTCGGTTCAGAAGCGCGAACATATATTCCCAGGCCAGAGAATCAAAGGCCTTGGCCGCGTCGAGAAACACCGCAGCCACATCATCGCCTGTCTCTAGTGATCCCAGCACCGCGAAGAAAGTACGCAGATTGTGGCTCGTGGATCTCCCGGGAATAAAGCCCGATTGATCTGGGAGCACCATTCTAGAAAGTAGTGGCTGCAGTCGGGTCGCTATCATTTTTGCAAGAATCTTATTATCAATGTTTATCATGGAGAGTGGGCGGTACGAGTCGCATCGCGTCGGGTCCTTCCCAGGCTTCAAGATAGTTATTATTAAAGCCTCACGGAGGGAGGTTGGAAGAGAGCCCGTTGCCAGGGACTCTTCATACATCTCCAGCAGATAGGGGGCAAGGATGTCCCCGTATTCTTTATAGAAGGCGGGGGTTAAACCATCAGTGCCAGGAGACTTATCCCCAGGTAGGCTCTGGATCGCCGCCACCACCTCCTCTACCGTGAATGGCACATCCAGGTACATCCTATGTGTCTCTTCAAACCATACTAACGCAATGCTCTCAAAATACTCCTTCGTATCTGCCTCCCCAAGACCCTCTGGAGGCGCGTATAGCTGCGAGTAGAATTTAGCAAATACCTGCATCATGCCTCCCGCTCCAGTCACCCTGCCACCCTCGGTATCTATCACCTCAGTGACGTAAGCGCTGGCCCAGGGGCTGCGAAGCAGCCCCGCAAGTGTCCTCCCGGCTCTCTCTCCCTCTCCATACCTGCGAGCTCGCGCATGCCTCCCAAGAAAGCAAATCTCTCTAAGAGAGGCCTCTTCATATAGTGACACCTCTCGTCTAATTTCGGAAAGCACCTCGCCTGACCATGTCGACTCGAATCGCCGCTCCAGGTCCTCAAGCCTCCTTTCAATATCGGCCATCTCCCGTCTTAATGCCTTAACTATCCCATGCTGCTTTGCTAGGCACACCCCCCGGATCACCTCTTTGAATGCTTCCCATACCGTGCCAGGGGAGTCCACCAACCCTCGGTTCTCCTCAAAATATAACCGAATAGCCTCCCGTACCTCCGCTCGGAAGGTATCGTCCCGGAGAGCACCACTGGGCAGCCGCCACATCACCTTCGGTTGGAGCGCACTAGGCATCGCCAGGTCTAGTAACACCGGTGAGTGGTCAGACAGCGTACGGGGGAGATGGTTAATTGTTCTAGTCCAAGCCTCCACATCTCTAGTGCCCAGCCATCGATCAATACGGGACCTACTGCTAAGGAAGTAATTCAGGCAGGTGCCCTCCCGCACTCCTGTGTGTCTCTGCCTCCACAGATCTACGAGCGCGCCACTATCCATTACTGCTGTCAGTGACCTTGCTGCAGAGACATGTTGCATCCTGGCCTCGCTCTCCCGGTCCAGCCACGCATCCAGCACAACATTAAAATCACCGCCCCAAATCACAGCCCCAGCTCCCAGTGACTCTATTTGGCGCCACACCTCCAGGAAAAACTCCGGGTCATCCACATTTGGCCCATATACTGCCACTAGCCGGCAAGCCCTGTCCAACAACACTCCACTCAATATTACATATCTGCCATTGGGGTCAGTAATAATTTCACGCGTGCGCCACTGCAGCCCCTTACGAATGATGATTGCAACCCCGCGAGAGTAGCTAGAGTATGCAGAATGATGAGCCTCACCAACCCAACTAGCCTTCAGCCTACCGACTGTCGATGCCATCAGATGGGTTTCTTGGAGCATACAGATATCAATGCCATGCCGCTTAACATATGCCATCACCAGCCGGGTTTTGCGATTATCGTTAAGTCCCCGCACATTCCACGTCAAGCATCTCACAGTAGAAGAAACATCATCCCCCATCCAAGGCCCCAGTCATGCAGCTCCGCACATAAACGCAGCCCTCCACCTGCCAGATACTAAACAGAGAAAGAACCAAGAACATTCCCCAATTTGCCCCCACCTCCCACCTCCCACCCAGGCCCCCCAATCGGACCCTAGTAGTATCCCGCCCAACCATCCCTAAAGCCCAAACTGTAGGCATGTAACAAAAAGAAACCGGACTCATCCGTGGGGGCCGAGGCTTGCCATTCAGCTCTCCTCCCAGAAGGTCTAGGGGAGAGGGGCCACAGGCAAACATCAGCTATGCATCAGAGGCAGAGTGCGGAGCGGGCCCGTGCTCCCCCGAAGTTCCAGAGGCAGCGAAGTTCCAAGTTCAGCATTTAATCGTTGTCACTGAGTGAGGCGTCCTCAGGGCTCACCCCACCCGGGGCCTCCGCCCCCCGCTGCCTAGGCAATCGTCTTACAAACTTGTTCGCCTGCTTTGGATCCAAGAAATATAGCACTTTGCCTTCATGCCGCACCCTCAATTTAGCTGGATATAACAAAGCAAAACCGATTCCAGCTTGACTAAGCAAACGCTTTATCGGCAGAAAAGCCCGTCTCTGTGCCTGCACACCTGGGGTATAGTCGGGGAAAAAGTTAATTTCGGAGTTCTTGAACCTTAGAGGACTTCTCTCCCTAGCTAGCCGGAGCACAGTGTCTCGGTCCCTATAGTTCAATAGTCGTGCAATGATTGGGCGTGGAGGAGTGCCAGGCGGAGGTCGAGGACCCAGGGATCTATGTGCCCTCTCAATCACCAACATCCGAGAGAGCTCGCCAGCAAACAGCTCCTGCAGCATGTTCTCCACGAAGTCTTCCATGCGACCCATATCTGTTGCCTCCGGCAGCCCCACGATGCGAATGTTATTACGCCGGGACCGGGCCTCCAGGTCCTCATTTTTGTTTCTTATCACCTCCAGGAGACGTTCCATCTGCGCAATCTGTTCTCTATCGCCACTGCGAGCATCCTCTATCTCAGATGTGCGAGTCTCCAGGGTTACAAACCTAACATCGTGTTCATCCACCCGGGATCTAATGCGGTCAAGCCGCTCCGTTACTTGGTCCAGCTTAGCGTCTATCCCCACCAAACTGGTCTTGAGTTCCATGAACATGGCTCTCACGGACATCTCTGGAGACCCCTCCTCGGCGTCTGCATCTCCAGTCCGGGGAGCAGGAATGGCACCACGCTTTTCTCCTCCAGAGAAGGAGAGTTTAGCCTGTCGCTTATCTGCCTTGCCCATCTTGCAGTATTACCATATAGTGCCACTGGCGCAGTTCAAATGTACCTGTCTAACTCTGTAAGTCTCAGCCGCCGAAGAGAAACACCTGGCCAGCTCTCTCGATCGCCCCACCGAGCTACCAGGCGGCCGCCCGGGGCATCCAGCGACCTCCACCTCTCTTAGGTCCGTTCATTTCTATATGTAGGCCCAGTAGTTCCACCAACATCAGGGGGCCACGACACAGCCCAGAGGGGACGGGGGGGGAGGGGGCAGCCGGCCTCAAGTTTCAGATCCAGGATGTTTAGGCCCATATTTATACTTTTTGACGCTAAACTGCGCTAACGCAGTTTAGCGTCAAAACTTTTTGCGCCGTCTAACGCCATTCTGAAGCGCCATGCGGGCGCCGTATTTATGGAATGGCGTTAGCCGGCGCAAGCAGACCGGCGCTGCCTGGTTTACGTGGAAAAAAACCACGTACAACAGACAGCGCCGGCGTAGGGGGAAAATGGCGTATGGGCGTCTTAAAATGGGGCAAGTCAGGTTACGTCGAAAAAATCGTCGTAACTCGACTTGCGCCATTTTTTTTCGACGCCCATCCCCCATCAACATGACTCCTATCATTGTAAAGATAGGAGTCATGCCCCCTTGCCCAATGGCCATGCCCAGGGGACTTATGTCCCCTGGGCATGGTCATTGGGCATAGTGGCATGTAGGGGGGCACAAATAAGGCCCCCCTATGCCACAAAAAAAATTTGAAAAATAACAAAAATTATACTTACCTGAACTTACCTGTACTTCACTGGGATGGGTCCCTCCATCCTTGGGTGTCCTCCTGGGGTGGGCAGGGGTGGCAGGGGGGGTCCCTGGGGGCAGGGGAGGGCACTGTGGGCTCATTTTGAGCCCACTTGTCCCTTAACGCCATCCCTGACCCAGGCGTTAAAAAGCGGCGCAAATGCGCCGTTTTTGGCCACGCCCACTCCCGGGCGTCATTTTTGCCCGGGAGTATAAATACCACGTAAAGGCCTGGGAGTCATTTTTTAAGACGGGAACGCCTCCCTTGCATCTCATTAACGCAAGGAAGGTGTTCACGCTAAAAAATGACGCTCACTCCGGGCACTTTGGCGCCCGAAGCGTCTAACGCCATAGTATAAATATGGCGTTAGTTGGCGTTAGTTTAGCGTCGAATTTGCGTCGAAAAAAACGACGCAAATTCGGCGCAACCAGAGTATAAATACGGCCCTTAAGCTCCACGAGCCCAAGGGGGCCCAAGGAGCACAGCGCCGTGCCAGCTAGGGCCACCGGCCCCCAACCCGATCTCAGTCCGCCCCCTACCTGGTCCTATGTCCCAGCGCAGAGCAGTGCTTCAGGCGCGGTCCGCAGGGCGCCAGAGAAGTTGATAGAAAGGCAGTTGGGGCAGTATCCAAGGCCACCGACCAGGTCGCCGCGCAGGCCCAGAATCCAGGCCCGCGCCCCATCCAGTCCCGGCGCTCTCAAGCTGCGCTCAAAATGCGCATATTGTTGACCGGGCCCCGCGCTCCCCCGCCGGGGGCCCGGGGGTCAGGATGCTCTGTGGGAGACTCCGACCGAAGGTGGGAGTACTCCGCGAGGCCTGGGCTCCTAGCCGCGGAGCGCACCAGAAGCCGACCTCTAGTATGTAAAGGGGGGAGGGGGGGTCCGCGGTCCGATACGACCGCCGATCAGGCCCCCCGAAGTCCCTTGCCCCCCCGTCTCCTCACCTCTCAGTCGGGGGGAGCGACCGCAGCCCTCACTCCGCCCGCGCGCACCAAGGAGCCGGCACGCGCGGAGACCAGCCGGCGCCAGGCCACTCGGCGCTCCTCCGCTCCCCGGGCCCCAGCAGCAATCAAACCCGGCCCAGACAGCGCCGACAGAGCCCCCGGGGGGAAGCCCCAGGAGCCCGCTCCCCCTCTGCCGCGTTTAGGATGGATTATGCCAGATAAAATTGCCCGGCCCCGGCAGAGCCTCACAAGGTGACGGCCATCTTGGCCGGCGGCCAAGCCACGCCCCGGGCCATGTACGTGATTACTGCAATTTTCCTAGGTTGTTGTAATGCACCCAAAAGATCAATAATATTTGAACCATTTCTGATAGGAGTATCAGAAGATGTAATAAAACCGCTTTGTTCTATTGCTTCCAAAAGATCAAGAATATATGAACTGTTTCAGATTGGAGTACCAGAAGATGTCAGAAAATGTCTTTGTTACCACAGCTGCCCGAAACCACGTACTACTCCAAAACCTTACTGGCTGACAGATTAAATGGTCATGTTCACTTTGTCTGCAAGGTAACAAGCTTTTGTCAGTGCAATCAACATTTCCACTTGTGGTCAAGTTATGATAGGAAGGTATGATGCTTCAATAATTTCAGAAATGAAACACACTGTATTTGCAGCTTCCAGTGTTCTTAGTTGGTCTCTCAGACATGGATCATCTGCAAATAAGCCAGACTAGTTATTTCAAGTGAAACTTCTTTAACATCTTCAGTATCTGGTGTGAGAAATTGGGTTGTTAGTTGAGCAACAGCCACAAACTCGTGCAGGGTAAACCACAAAAATTCACTAAATTAACCTGTGCTTAACCTTGGGTAGCTTGGTACAAACAACAGCCAGGCTTAACTTAGAGGTTTGCAGCATACAAACAATAATAAAGTGAAAACACGACACAAGTAAAATCCCACACCAGTACATTTTAATACATTCTAAAATGCAGGAAGGGTAGGGGATATATTAGTAAAGCTTTGACTTACCAGAGTCCATTCCTCCACCGACTCCTGCAAGGCCCTCAGGATGCAGAATCGCCAAGACCTGCTCCTCCCATGTTGTTAGTTGTGGGTGAGGAGCTGGGGGTCCGCCACCAGTCCGCTGAACCGCCAGGTGGTGTCTTGAGACCACGGAACGCACCTTCCCCCGTAGGTCGTTCCACCTCTTCCTGATGTCGTCCCGATTTCTTGGGTGTTGTCCCACTGCGTTGACCCTGTCGACTATTCTTCTCCATAGCTCCATCTTCCTTGCAATTGAGGTGTGCTGCACCTGTGATCCAAATAGCTGTGGCTCTACCCGGACGATTTCCTCCACCATGACCCTGAGCTCCTCCTCCGAGAACCTGGGGTGTCTTTGCTGTGCTATGGGGTGGTGTAGGTGATGTGTGGGGTGGTGTGTGTGGTGATAAGTGTGGTGATATGTAGTGGTGTTTTGTGCATGGAAGTTGTGTGGGTGATGGTGTTGAGTGCCTGTGGCTGCTAGTTTGTGGATGGTGGTGTCTCTCTCTGGCCTTCTCTCTGTAATTGTGGTCGTAGGGGTTTGTGGGTGATGTGGGGGGGTGTTTTATATTGTATTGGGTGTGTGGGAGTGGTGTTTGTATGTGTATCAGGTGTGTGTAGTTCGAATTGTCCAGTGTGGCGGTGTTTTGTAGAATTGTGTGTATTTTGAGCGCGGCAGTGTGTACCGCCAATGGAATACCGCGGTTGAAAGACCGCCGCCTGGATTCGTGTGTTGTGATAGTGTGGGCGTATTTCTGTTGGTGTGACAATGGAGGTTTTGTTTTCACCAGTTTATCACTGACCTTTGGTGTGGCGGACTTGTGTGGGTGTCTAAATTTTGTCGGTTTTCGAGATGTGGGTCATAATAGCTGTGGTGGACTTCCGCAGCCGCAGCGGTATGTTGGCGGTCTTCTGCGGGGCGGTAAGCGGCATTTACTGCCAATGTTGTAATGACCGCCATAGTGCCAAAAGGCACAAAACACCAACTATGGATGTCTGGTTGTGCTTGACGGGGTTAAAGTCACAAATTCAGGCCAACTCCAATGGAGAACAAGTCGCCTACAGTTACCAGATCAGTCCCACTGAAGGTTACCTTCTGAAATCAGCACCAAGACTCCCGTTCACAGTGTAGAGGGCCACGAGGAGCAGGGAGAGTGTCATGGGATGCTGTTGCATGTAGCATGAAGGGCCGGCCTGACATCACGGATAGGCATCATTGGAGCTTCATGTTGGCGGTCTCAGCGAGCGGTTGATGCTATAGATCCAAAAGTGGCAGTGGAGCTTCACGTTGAATGGCAGCATGGTTGCCTAAATTTGGGTGTAAAAGGGGTCCATTCGTAGTCACAAAGGGGCATATTTATAGTTTCTTTGCTCTGAATTAGCATCATTTTTTACGTTAATTAATCACAAACTTAACTCCATATTTATATTTTGACGCTAGACCTGTTAAAGTGCATGAAACCACCTTGCGTCAATGAGATGCAAGGTAGGCACTCCCGTCCAAAAAATGACTCAAAGCCCCTAGTGCCTTATTTATCCTCCAGTGCAAAAATGGTGCACCGGAGAGAGGCAGGCCTAAATAACGACGCTAAGCCTGCTTAGCGCCATTATTTAACACCTGGGTCAGGGCGTGCGTTAGGGGACCTGTGGATCCATTTCCATGGTCAGACACCATGAAAAGAGCCCACAGGTGCCCACCCAAGCCCCAGGAACACCCCCACCCACACAGAGGGACACCAGAGGATTGGGGACCCCATCCCAGGAAAGTAAGGTAAGTAGAGGTAAGTATTTAAAACATTTTTTAAAGTGCCATTGGGGGCCCTGAAATGGGCCCCCCTACATGGCACTGGATGCAATGGCAATGCCCAGGGGACCTTTGTCCCCTGTGCTGGCCATTGGGGTGGTGGGCATGACTCCTGTCTTTTATTAGACAGGAGTCGTGTGGTATGGATGGTTTTGCGTCATTTTTGGGTGCAAAACCCCCTTCCCCCATACTGCCACCCCACCTGGCTAATGTCATTTTCCAATATGCTAGCCCACCCTTTGTGCTGGCTTGCGGGATTCCATAAATTGGCACCCGGTTGGTGTTCTGGAAGGATGCAAGCCGGCCCTATACTTTTTGACCCAAAGCTGCATTTGTGCAGTTTTGCATCAAAAAGTATAAATATGGGCCAAAGAGCTCAAAAACTACAGTATCGTTTTCTGAAGCCACACCAAGGGTCCAGGAATTTTGGTGGCACCACTAAGGGGGTCAGGAATTAAATTTAGGTGGGTCTAGGTGCTAGTGCAGGATGTTGGGAACCTTTCCATGCCCCTAAGGCTTAGATCAGGAGGCCAACAGACTAGCCTTTGGAGTCATTTTGGTAACCCTGGGCTGAAGGTGAAGTATGAGTCCAGTTCTCCTCTCCCAAGCAGGGCAGCAAGGTAAAAATTCAGCAAGGCAGCAGTCCAGAAGATAACAGTTCAGCAGAGTAGCAGCCTTTCAGCAGCACATCAAACCTTCTTCCTGGCAAAATCCACAAGTCCAGAAGTGTTGGTTTCTGAGTTCCTACATTAAAAACCTGGTGCCCTCCTTCTCGATGGTGGGAGATGCTTCCAGCCAGTGGCTTTGAAGTCCATGAAATTTCCCGACTCCTCTGCTCTGGCTCCAACCCGGCTGCAGTGAAAATGTGGCAGTATTAGACACTTTGTGTAAAGACAGAGCACTCCCTATTCAGTTTCAAGTGGGCCTTTGCTCAGCTCTGCCCTCTCGTCCTGCTAGCAGATGACCCATCCAAATATACATAATCCCAATATTGTGTAACTGGGTGGAATTCACAAAGTCTGTCAGTTACACCCAGTCGTAAGTCCTGAGACAGTCTGCAGACACAAAAGGGCTAAGGGCAGAAAATGCCAGCTTTCTAAGTGATATTTTTAAAGTAATAAAAAGAAAGAGCTCTTTATAATAATTCCAAAGACACCAAATATGATATATCTACCCGTTCCCAATTAGAAATCACAGCATATTAAATGTAATAAGGAATACACAATTTTAGCCAATGGGAAGGGTAGGCTTCACAGTAGTAAAAACAAATTATGGAGTTTTTCACTACCAGGACATGTATAACTTAAAAGCACATGTTCAACCTTTTATTTGCACAGTACCCTGCCCTATGGGCTACCTAGCACCTACCTTAGGGGTGACCTATGTGTAATAAAAGGGAGGTCCAAGGCTTGGCAAGGGGGTTTTGTTACCAAATAAACATGGTAGTTTAAACTGCATTCAGTCTGCAGTGGCAAGCAGGCCTAGGACATGTTTTAAGGTGCTACTAAGTGGGTGAAAGAATACATGCTGCAGACCCACAGGTACTATTTAATTACAGGCCCTTGAGAAATGGTTACTGTTGTAGAAGGGGCCTATAAATGAATTAAATATGCCAAATGGGTGCAAGCCAATTATTTCATGTTTTAGGGAGAAGGGCAAGCACTTAAGCACTGTTTAGCAGTGCTAAAGTGTGCAGAGTCCCAAGGCCAACAGAAATGAATTAAGCAAAAAAGTAGTGGTAAAGGCAAAAAGTATAGAGGTGACCCTGCAGAGAGGGCTTGGTCCAACATCTGGTTTTGTCTTGGTACACAATTCATTAGAAATCACACACTTGTGATCTGGATCCTCATCTTCATCAACATCATTGTCTTCATTGTTGTCTGAAGCAAACAGCAGTGTTGCACAATTTAGAGAATTTAGGGCTACATGTACCAAAATTTTGTTTTGCGACTCACAATTTGTGAGTCCCAAAACCTTATGTTGTACAGTGTCAATGACTCTATTTGTGATACGCAAGGGGGTTGCAAATGCCCACCTCATGAATATTCATGAGGTAGGTCGCAATTTGCGACCCCCTTGGGAATGGCCACCCTCACAGGGAGGGCGGCCTGCTGGAGACAGCAGACCACCTTGTCTGTGACTGCTTTTAAATAAAGCATTTTTTTTTTAATGCAGCCCGTTTTTCTTAAAGAAAAATGAGATATATTTCAAAAACAAAAAATGAAACGTTTTCGTAAAAAATTTTCAGAGCAGGCAGTGGTCCGTACGACCTCTACCTGCTCTGAAAAAATATTTTTACTGCCATTCATAAAGGGGAAGGGGTCCCATGGAGACCCCTTCCCATTTGCAAATGGGTTAGCACCAGTTTGACACTGGTGCTAACTGTAATTGTTTTGCGACCGCATTCGCAGTCACAAAACAATCATACATGGGACTGTGACTCGCAATTAGGAAGGGAACACCCCTTCCTAATTGTGACTCGCAATCCCTTTTTGTGATCTGGTAAATAGTTGACCGAATCGCAAAAATGGGTTTGTATATGCCAAAGTGCATTTTTCACATCGCAAACGGCCCGATTCACTGTTTGCGCTGTGCAAAATGCTACGTACATGTAGCCCTTAATCCTCTGGCTGAGATGGTTTCAGTTGCCAGTATGATTTGCTTATATCTTGTGGTTCAGTTGTTTGTTGTTCTATCATGCTTGATGACTGCTAGCTAAGTCATGGGACGTGGAAGAAGCTGTGAAGCCAGGAAGCTGTGGACCGCTGCATTGGGACGTGGGAGTGCGGAGCCTGAAGCTCGGAGACAGGGGTTGGTGAGTCGGAGGGGCAGCTGCAAGGAGGTGAGGAAGCACACAGAGGCCAGGTATTAGCACGCAAAATGCAAGACAGCACAGCTTCTCCTGTTGCTGCTGCCTTGCCTCGCCTCCACCTGCCCCGCTCAGCCACGCTCCTCTGCTGCCGTCTGGCTTGGCCTGGCTCCTTATCTCCCTCTACTCCCTCTACTCACCCCACTCCTCCACACAGTGAATGACAATGCCAGACAGTGCCGGACAGTGCCCAGTGATATCGCCCAGTCATGAAAGGTACTAGGAGCCCAGTGGGTGGGAGGGGTGGGGAGGCCGAAGGCTGTGGGCTGGAGGTTGTAGGTTGTAGGCCATAGGCTCCCTCCTACTGCCTCACCTGCTGCTTCACCCTTTGTCTCACCTGCCCTGCCAGCTGTTTGTCCTGCCTGGCCTCCTGTAGACCTTTCGCAGATCTTCAGCCCAGCCCAACTGGGACACAAGCCATCAGGGAAAATGAAAGGCAGAATGCCGGGCAACACGCATCACTACATTTATCTTGATTTCCTGCGCCACACCCAGGATCAACATCGGCACAGTCACCCTCCTCATCTCCTTTGATTTTCTTTTGACTGCTATGTGAACGCTCAGTACTCTGCAACTAGAGCGACAAGAAACAGCGCAGTGGGCTCCATATTCGGGCCCCAACAGAATGCAAGTGTGATGACTGTTAGCAGTCACCGTGAAGGGGGTGTTCCAGACCATTGCAGAAGCGTCCCAACTAAGTTGGGTGCGGCTTGTGGAGGCCTGGAGAGCTTCACTTGCCCCAACTTGAAGACTGGCCACAGTAACAGGCAAGTGCAGTGACTGTAGTCAGTCACTGCAAAGGCTGCGCCCCAGGTCTTTGCAGAAGCAGCCCAGCTGGGCTGGGTGCAGCTTGCGGGGCCTGGTGAGCCTCACTTGCCTGTCTATAGCTCTCCCTCCTCCTCGGTGAGTGGACACCTACAGTGCTATACATCTCTGTCATATTACAACTGCATAACTAATTGGAGCAGACCCACCAGCAGGGCCATCAATGTATAACTTAAAAGCACATGTTCAACCTTTTATTTGCACAGTACCCTGCCCTATGGGCTACCTGGCACCTACCTTAGGGGTGACCTATGTGTAATAAAAGGGAGGTCCAAGGCTTGGCAAGGGGGTTTTGTTACCAAATAAACATGGTAGTTTAAACTGCATTCAGTCTGCAGTGGCAAGCAGGCCTAGGACATGTTTTAAGGTGCTACTAAGTGGGTGAAAGAATACATGCTGCAGACCCACAGGTACTATTTAATTACAGGCCCTGGAGAAATGGTTACTGTTGTAGAAGGGGCCTATAAATGAATTAAATATGCCAAATGGGTGTAAGCCAGTTATTTCATGTTTTAGGGAGAAGGGCAAGCACTTAAGCACTGTTTAGCAGTGCTAAAGTGTGCAGAGTCCCAAGGCCAACAGAAATGAATTAAGCAAAAAAGTACTGGTAAAGGCAAAAAGTATAGAGGTGACCCTGCAGAGAGGGCTAGGTCCAACATCTGGTTTTGTCTTGGTACACAATTCATTAGAAATCACACACTTGTAATCTGGATCCTCATCTTCATCAACATCATTGTCTTCATTGTTGTCTGAAGCAAACAGCAGTGTTGCACAATTTAGAGAATTTAGGGCTACATGTACCAAAATTTTGTTTTGCGACTCACAATTTGTGACTCCCAAAACCTTATGTTGTACAGTGTCAATGACTCTATTTGTGATTCGCAAGGGGGTTGCAAATGCCCACCTCATGAATATTCATGAGGTAGGTCGCAATTTGCGACCCCCTTGGGAATGGCCACCCTCACAGGGAGGGCGGCCTGCTGGAGACAGCAGACCACCTTGTCTGTGACTGCTTTTAAATAAAGCAGCTTTTTTTAATGCAGCCCGTTTTTCTTAAAGAAAAATGAGATATATTTCAAAAACAAAAAATGAAACGTTTTCGTTAAATTTTTTCAGAGCAGGCAGTGGTCCGTACGACCTCTACCTGCTCTGAAAAAATATTTTTACTGCCATTCATAAAGGGGAAGGGGTCCCATGGAGACCCCTTCCCATTTGCAAATGGGTTAGCACCAGTTTGACACTGGTGCTAACTGTGATTGTTTTGCGACCGCATTCGCAGTCACAAAACAATCATACATGGGACTGTGACTCGCAATTAGGAAGGGAACACCCCTTCCTAATTGTGACTCGCAATCCCTTTTTGTGATCTGGTAAATAGTTGACCGAATCGCAAAAATGGGTTTGTATATGCCAAAGTGCATTTTTCACATCGCAAACGGCCCGATTCACTGTTTGCGCTGTGCAAAATGCTACGTACATGTAGCCCTTAATCCTCTGGCTGAGATGGTTTCAGTTGCCAGTATGATTTGCTTATATCTTGTGGTTCAGTTGTTTGTTGTTCTATCATGCTTGATGACTGCTAGCTAAGTCATGGGACGTGGAAGAAGCTGTGAAGCCAGGAAGCTGTGGACCGCTGCATTGGGACGTGGGAGCGCGGAGCCTGAAGCTCGGAGACAGGGGTTGGTGAGTCGGAGGGGCAGCTGCAAGGAGGTGAGGAAGCACACAGAGGCCAGGTATTAGCACGCAAAATGCAAGACAGCACAGCTTCTCCTGTTGCTGCTGCCTTGCCTCGCCTCCACCTGCCCCGCTCAGCCACGCTCCTCTGCTGCCGTCTGGCTTGGCCTGGCTCCTTATCTCCCTCTACTCCCTCTACTCACCCCACTCCTCCACACAGTGACTGACAATGCCAGACAGTGCCAGACAGTGCCCAGTGATATCGCCCAGTCATGAAAGGTACTAGGAGCCCAGTGGGTGGGAGGGGTGGGGAGGCCGAAGGCTGTGGGCTGGAGGTTGTAGGTTGTAGGCCATAGGCCCCCTCCTACTGCCTCACCTGCTGCTTCACCCTTTGTCTCACCTGCCCTGCCAGCTGTTTGTCCTGCCTGGCCTCCTGTAGACCTTTCGCAGATCTTCAGCCCAGCCCAACTGGGACACAAGCCATCAGGGAAAATGAAAGGCAGAATGCCGGGCAACACGCATCACTACATTTATCTTGATTTCCTGCGCCACACCCAGGATCAACATCGGCACAGTCACCCTCCTCATCTCCTTTGATTTTCTTTTGACTGCTATGTGAACGCTCAGTACTCTGCAACTAGGGCGACAAGAAACAGCGCAGTGGGCTCCATATTCGGGCCCCAACAGAATGCAAGTGTGATGACTGTTAGCAGTCACCGTGAAGGGGGTGTTCCAGACCATTGCAGAAGTGTCCCAACTAAGTTGGGTGCGGCTTGTGGAGGCCTGGAGAGCTTCACTTGCCCCAACTTGAAGACTGGCCACAGTAACAGGCAAGTGCAGTGACTGTAGTCAGTCACTGCAAAGGCTGCGCCCCAGGTCTTTGCAGAAGCAGCCCAGCTGGCCTGGGTGCAGCTTGCGGGGCCTGGTGAGCCTCACTTGCCTGTCTATAGCTCTCCCTCCTCCTCGGTGAGTGGACATCTACAGTGCTATACATCTCTGTCATATTACAACTGCATAACTAATTGGAGCAGACCCACCAGCAGGGCCATCAATTCCACAAGCCTGATAACATGATCCACAAGAATTACTAGGAGGCAAAAGAAGAAATGGTGACCATGTGGTCCAAAAAACATGAAAATCTCCCAAAAAATCAGTGACAGGGAAGAGAAAGAGGAAACTCCAAGTATCGGAAAATCACCTTACCTTTCAGGCAGCTCCGCCACTCATTGAGACTGAGATTGAGACAGAAGTGGACCAGGAAGCAGCTAGTCTCATTGCTAGTCATAATTGAGAACAAGCTACAAAACGCTGCACTACTGACCTCTAGCTCGTGAAAAACATTGGATCTGCCTTTTACTCAAGTAAAAGTAACATACAGGGTCTACAGCCACCACTACAACCTTCAACTGAACCACACTGAAAGCAGCTCACCTCAGCCTGACCCCTTCACAAAGGAAAAAAATACAAGCCCAAGCCTCAGCCGAACTGTAAACAGAAATATAACTCCAACACCTTGGGGACAACACATGCAGTCTATCCTTGCAGAGGACCACGCAAGGCCTTGGCAGGTCCCTGGGGACAAGATGACGGTCCCCACCCAACAGAGTGCGATCTGCCAAAGCACCTCAGCCATTTGCAGAACTGAAGTGGCACTGATCACGCCCTCCAAAGAGGAGAGCCAGCTGCTTACGAAACACAGGTCTTTACTCCACTCACCAACCTGGCTTCTCAAGGAACCTCAACTATTGGTGTAAACCAGGTCCTCTGTTCACCACCCCTTCCAGAAAGCCCAAAAATAGGGGGTACCCGGACAGCAGATGATGAAGAGATACTATCCTATACAGACACACAAGAATGGGAGGACATGCTGACTGCATACTCTCAAAACACTCCTCCAGCCTTCAGGGCCACCTAAGACCCTGACCCCAGTCCTTGATTTCATAAGAAAGGTGCAAGTATCAACGCAAGCCCAGATAAGAGGGCTGAAACACCAACTGGCCTGGACCCCAGGGCAAACTCCAGTGATCCCCACATGGATGGTGCATGTGCTTTCTTACTTAAAACCATGCAGCTCCTAGTAGAAGCTCTTCATTACCTATCAGACAAAATGGACGTCCAATTAACTTTGCTTAACACACTGGCAGTGTCTGTAGCACATATAGGTGGGAAACTAGGTGACCTGAAATCCCTCCTCATGCAGTCACAACCATACCCTGCGAGTACAATGAGCAACTGTTCATGCGGGCCAATTATTGATAAATTATCCACACTACCCTCCATGCTTACAACCTGTGTACGTCCCTAAAACTGGGGGTTTTCAGCAATCTTCTACCCTCTTATCTCAAAGTTGACATCCCAGCCCAAGACCTGCTGGAAATCCATCCAAGCACAGCCAAGAGCATAGTGCTCGGCCTGGGAACAAGGGATCAGGGTTGGAAAAAAGGGTCTGACCCGACGCCACTTGTAGCAGCAGCTCCGACCACCCTCGCCCTGATGGCAGGTAGCGCCCAACCTCCAGGGAACAAGCAATCATCTGGCAGCCCCGCAGAAGGTACCACCAATGGGAAAGCTAATGCCAAGCAAAGACGTGCCCAAAAGAGAAAGGGATGCAAGAAGGTACTCTCAGGAAATGGCAAGGCCAATTGGCCATGTATTGGGATCCTCAGCAACCGAGATCTCCAATGAAGTTAGAGCTCCCTCGTCCCCCAGGGTCAAAGGTGAATTTAGAGCAACTATGCAATAACACTCATCCATTGGGGGAGCAGGATTATAACTGATCCTGCTCCTGTTCTCTCTGCTACAACGGCACAGCAGGCCCGAGCAAATTGTCCCACTATGGTAGAGTAAGCACCCACCAGAAGCAAGACGGGAGATGGGGCGGCCCCCCCTGAACATCAACACAGCTATTGCAACAACTGCACCACAGCTACCGGTCACTAGGTCAGAGGAATGGGTGGGCAACAATGCTGTATTTAAATTTGCACAGATTGTGTGAGTTGCAGAGATGCCAACATATGGGAACCACAATCTACCTACATGCCTGACCTCACCAGACCTCTCAGCTGTACCCCTGAAGGATTTATCATAATTCAACCACTGCAAATTCCTGAGCGCGACCTGTACAGCAACCAGTTCAACAGAAGTCTCACAAGCAAGGCACTGCAATGTGCACAACAACCACTGGGGACAGAAAAGGGGTGGAGTGCCAAACCAACCTCCAGAAAAGACGGAAAATCCATCTGAACTTTCAGACACCTACATACTCATTTTGCACCCACTCTAGAAATCTAAGCGTATGGGAGACAACTTGAATAGGGGCAACATTCTCCGGCCCTTATCGCATATTCCATCTACTAGCGGCCTGTGTACAACGGACCTCCTGGCAGTAGACTTCATTCGCTCAAACACATCATCAGCACTTGAAGTGACCAAAGCCCTGTGGAAGTCAAGCCTAAGAGCCCAAACAATCTTGGTGGAAAGAGCAACCTTCATACACTGGGGTATCAGTATCACCAAGTACGGCAAGGTTGGATACCCATTCCCTCTACTAACGACTGGCCCAATCACCAAACCAGAGCCCCTGATCAAAGAAACTCGTTCCGTACTCAAGATTGCCCGGGGTTGCCTATCAAAGTCTTTAAGATCCCCAACAATTACCATCCCTGGCGACACCCGGAGCTGCACGCCCCCAACATCAACAGACCTTTGCCATCCTAACAACGACTTAAGGTGGATCTCAAGGTGGATCTCAAGAACGATCAATGATTACAATGGGACTCGGTGACAAATACTAGCTATAAGGCCTCACCAACAAAGAATGCTCTTCGCCTCTGCTCTTGGAATGTGAATGGCCTCCCCACCAAAACCTCAGATCAAGATTTCCTCTATATTAGCACTTTTGACATTATACTGATACAGGAAATATGGTTAGATGAACTTTTCATCTGCAGGGCTACATGTACTTCTTCACGTCAGCAACCGGGAAGATGAGGTATGGTCACCCACTGGGTGGCCTTGCCCCCTTTGTCTCCTCAGCACTGCCAGTCAGAGCCTCCCCCCTTGACACCACCCTCAAATTTACCAACACTGTGATAAATACCACCTCTGAGGATGTGCCCACAGCACATCGTAAATACCTTTATCCTAAGCTTAAATCCAAAGACGCTTCCAAGCTGGTGGAGCAGCTCGAGAAATACATAAGCAATAGAGAAATAGCCGAAACTGCCAAAATCATCATCTCAGGCGACTTCAACTTGCACCTACTAGGAGCTAACACGGACAAAGCTGCCATAACTCTTTCCACCGCTTGGGGTCTTTCAACACAGGTAGCCAACAAACATGGGGAACCCATGAGAACAAGCAGGACACTACTTAAAGGCCTGGACCAACTACAACTAAGAGCCTTGAATGAAAGATTCCATGAAGACTCTCCACCAGCTGCAATATATTTTTCAACAAAACTTGTACAACAATCAACTACACCTTCGTCACTTTGCCACTCTTTGAACAATTAGCCACCTACCACCTAGGGGATAGGGGCGAGAGCAACCATTGCCACAGGCCCTCATTCTGGCAATCTTCTAAATGGACAGAACAAGAATCCCACTTATTACTTCTTACATCACAAATTACAAATAGGTTAAATGTGCACAATCAAACATAGAGCTTATATCCAATGTAGCAATGGACCTGGCAGTCGAATTAGAAGCGACTTGTAGCAGTGAGGTGGCGAAGTGGGAACTACTAGCCACCAGGCTATGTAATAATTTTGCTGAACCTATCTCTGCCCATCCACCTACAGCCCTTTCATCGACAATACTCTTGTCGCAGGACCACAGAGTCAAGCTACGAGAAGTCAAAAGGAAAATCAATTTGACCATAAGGCATCTCCGAAGCTGGCCCGGGAATGCAGATCTGCTGGAAGCCCTAAGGCACCAAAAACAGACACTAAACAAGCCGAAGTGGTCAATCACTAGGACTTGCAGTAAAGACCTATAGGCCAAGCTAGACACGGATGCAAAGAGCAATAACAGTGCATGCTTTTGGCACACAATATGCCCTCTCACATAGGCATTACATTGTACATACCAGAAGACATCTTGGAGACCATTTCAACTGCCAGCATCCAACAATGGCACCCTTCAACATGTTTACACGATTTCCATTAAGTGCAGGAACTCCCCTTCTACACAAGTGCTCACAGGACCCACCGCTCACAATAATTACTGAATCTGTCACGGTAAAGGATCTGATAGCGAAGGGCAGGAGGAAAGGAGCTCTGGGCCCAAATGTCCTACCCCCGCAGTCTTTAAGCACAATAGGTCTTTCTTGCGATAAATTCTAGAATATCTCCATCTGGAAATAGGCCTTACTGGCACTATCCCACAGTCCTGGAAAGGGTCCATGGGCCAGATGTAGCAAAGGTTTTTACCCATTCTATGTCTATGGGAAAAGTGTTTGTACATATGGCCCCATAATATCACTCAGACAATGAAGCAAAGTACTTTGCAGGACTGCTGCTGGAACACCTATCTGCATGGATTGCCGAAAAGACAATAATTACCAAGACCCAAACAGGATTCTCAAATCTAACCATCGCAAACATTATGGCCATTACACTTCTCACTGACAAAGCTAGACACAGAAACAGCAGCTCCATCTTTGTTTTATCAATTTTAAGGCCGCCTTTGACCACTTGGAGAGGAAACTGCTTTGGAAGAAGTTGACAGACTGGGGTATTCCCCAACTGCTTTTAGATCTGATAATAGCCCTCCATACGTACACATGGGGCAGTTTAAACTGGGAACCAGCACTTACCTCTTGAGGAGGATACCAACCACCAAAGGACTAAAACAGAGAAAACAGGGATGTGTCCTGGCCCCCACACTCTTTAACCTATATTTAGGTGACCTGGCAGTGTCTCTCACCCTCACAAACCCACATACACCAAAAATTGGGGACCTAGAACTGCTGTGCCTCATGTATGCGGACAACCTTGTACTGATCAGTCACACCAAAATAGGGCTCTAGAGACTGATAAACGCCACCCAACAATATTCAGACTCCTACATCCTGTCTGCAATCTTTAAAAAAAAACCTGCACAATGTCACTTAGTTCCAAGGTGCCCCCAAGACGTGGTACTGGGGCAAGACACAGCTCCTGAAAACACAAAAGTACAAATACAACAGTGTCACCATTGATAAGTCAAGGAATTTTGGGCATCAAAGAGGATGTATCATGGGGAAAGGCCTAGCCGTAGCACTATCTTTAAAAAAGTCTAAAAGCAGATTTGAATGGCCCATCACTCACCCTCCTCTTACAGGTATTAAAACCTAAACCCCTGCCTACATTAATCTATGGGAGTGAAGTACAAAGAGGTAGAGACTCAAAACTTTTAAATCACACAGTAAGCAAAGCTTACTGGATCATCTTCAACCTTCCAAAATTCACTTCCCTCGCCCAACTCAGACTGGAATTCGGCCTACTGGACCAGTTCTTGGCAAGACGAGATGCATACATAAACTTCCTGAGCAAAGTCAGAGGAGCCACTTCAGAATCCCTTAATCACCACCTATGGCAGTAGATTGAATGCAAGAATGCCTCACCGTCCAGAGTTTATCTAGAGGATTCAATCAGGAAGACAGGGCTCACTGACCTATGGAGGACCCCAACTTCACACAGTGCCTTCAAAAGAGCTGTCTGGAGATCAATTATGCTTAAATCCTTGTTGGAGGATAAAGAAGCCTTTTGAAGAAGGTCCAATGCCTGGATGACATTGAACACTTATACGACTCTGGGACCACAAGCATGTCTCGGCCACGGCTTCTCAAGGGACACTAAAGAGCAATTCTTAAGGCATTGATTGGGGCTTCTACCATGCGCTTTAAACGCAGCCCCCTCGCTGAAAGATTCAGCAAATACTACCTGTCGCTTGTGGGTGCGGGCACAGAAGATCTCCAACATGCATTCTGCTCCTGCGAAAAACTTGCACTTGCAAGGAAATCTCTATTAAAAAACAAGTTTAATTAAAGAGGCCTACGAACAAGGAGGCAAGCTGTGCTGGCATGTTTGGCTCCAGGCAACCTGCAACTGAACTGTTGCCTAGTCAAATTTCTATCCTTGGTAACAAAAAAGCAGCAGGGCCCACCATGACAACACAGTGAGGCAACCTCCTTTATGCACCATTTCACTCCTACCTCTTACATCGTCCTTGTGGCACAAGATGCTTGCTACCATGTCAAACAGGGCTCTCAGTCGACGTACATGCCTAAACCAATCAAACAGCAAAAGATAGCATATCCTATGACAGCCGTGATTCCATCCCGAAGAGACACCCTTTAAAAAAAAAAAAACATGAACAATTATGACTATGGTTTTAATGAAATGGTTTTAAGTAACTATGCAAATAAAGTATCTATCTATCTATCTATCTATCTATCTATCTATCTATCTATCTATCTATCTATCTATCTATCTATCTACCTATCTGTCTATCTCTCTCTCTATCTATCAGTTGTTTGTTGTCAGGTGGTGACCTCTGGTGTGGGTCAAGAAAATTTTAACTGAACGAGGAACAACCTCAATGAGCGTATGTCCCATTGCTATCCCTTCACGCTGTTTGATTACAATGTAAGCATTCTCAACCACTTTCAGACAACTAGATACAGCTACAGCTAATGGATCCAACACTACAGAAAAGTAAGAAAGATGGGTCATTAAAACCCATCTACATATCTTTAGGTAAATATAGAAAGCATACACCCACTCTTGGTGACAAAAAAAAGAAAAGATCCTTATTATTATCAGGCTAAATTCTTAATTCTCTGATGGCCTTCTTTCATTCAATATAAAATGGGACTGGACCCCTGATATCATTAAAGGTTAACCATATTAGAGGCTTTGCACTTAGAGAAAAGTTTGGAATCCACTGTTAACAGTAGCCATATCTTCACCTTCCTCCGGTTGATTGGAGGATTCATTTTCAGGACTGCAGAAGGACATTCTTTTAAGACATGCATTTCTCCTTCTTCAATGTGTTAACCAAGATAAATCACCTCTTTCTGAGAGTACTGCATGTTTGTTGGAGAGACGTGGTGACAATTGTCAGCAAGAAAATTCAAAAGTGCAAATGTATCTAGTTTGCAGTCTTGTTGTCCTTGATACCACTCGTAGGTCATCAATGGATTGGACCAAGACTAATGGGCTGATTTGATTATTGGTGGGAAGCTTGTTTTTTCTCCAGGGCGACTCTGTGACCCTGACAGAGATGCTGCCCACCGAATTTAGAAATGACCACCAAGCTTGGGGTAATTTTGAAAGCATTATCAGAATCCTCTGTCACAGTGGCTCCTGTCAATGCTTTTCACAGTCTGGTGCAGTACTCCGTCAAAGTGACGGAGCCCTGAACAAAACAGTTTTAAAGAAAATACCAATGTGGGAGTTTATTTTTAAAAAGAAAAAAGAAAATGCCCCCCCCTTGCCTGGAGATTCAACTCCAATGGGAAGGGGGGCATTTAGTCTGGCTGTATGCCCACCAATGTTAATTTGGCAGACAGACATATAACTAAATCTTGGATGGGCCCTAGTATATTGTGCCGTCAGTGAAGTTTGGCTACAGTGGTGATGGAGTAGTCACCATCTTAATCAAACATATGGTCGATCCACATTGTTGTGATGGCATTCCCTCTCCGGCAACATCTAAATCAGCTCCTAAGTTACATGATAACTGCACAAATAGTCCAAATCTTTCTGCAGGATCTTAAAAAAAATGAAGGACATTCAGTTTACCCCGACCGACTTTATTTTGGAACCAAACTGCAAAAAGATATCAACTATTCTCATGGAGAGGAAAGGAGAAGAACACTTGGCATAAGTGAATGACTGTTTACCATTCAGCATCCCTAGGAACCTGAAAAAATATTATAGCAGGTTTTGGTATCCCCAGACAATATGCAATCACAATCTGGTTTATTTTAAGAAGTTCCTGCAGTATAATCCACTTACCACTTGGGTTTTCATTGCCTTTCACAGAAGTGTTGCAAGGACTGCCAATCACCTCTTGTAGAATACCTTTGTTTATTTTTTTTTTTGGATCACTGACCTAATAACAATGCATGTCATATTAAAAAAGAAAATTATCGGAAAATAAATATTGCTAAAAAGTATTGTCTTCCTATACTTAGCTAATAAAACCACAAATATCGAGAACACAAATATCGTTGTTAAAAAATAATTACATACATTGAAAACACAAAATTATTGTCACCTTTATATAAACATATAATATGTCAAAAATATTGATTCACACTATATTGACTACAATAATATTGCCAACATAATTCCATTAACATTAATATATATAAAGCACTTTTTAGGTCAAATTAATTATTTAAAACAAACATTAAACATTGTATACACATTTGAACTAAAACTATATTACATCACCAACATTAACAAACCACCCAAATAAAATATAAAACTA
Organism: Pleurodeles waltl; assembly: GCF_031143425.1. Classification (NCBI taxonomy): domain Eukaryota; kingdom Metazoa; phylum Chordata; class Amphibia; order Caudata; family Salamandridae; genus Pleurodeles; species Pleurodeles waltl. The sequence continues at coordinate 1,235,713,096 of NC_090444.1, read as the reverse complement.
AAATCATAACAACATAACCCAAAAAGCTAGCTTTAACTACAAACATTTACACAACACCCTAAATATTAATATATATATGAGTGTGTTGTCTACTTATCTATGTACACACATATATATAACTATACTAAAAATATGATCAAACTAAATATCAAACATTATAATAAAACTTAAATTAACGTTTACCATAAAAAGACATAACTGAATCAGACAAACAATTAATTCAACACTATAAAAGTCACATTGATTTTATCAACTAATTTCCTTAAAAACAAGAAACACTGCAACACTAGGAAACTCTTCCAGGTTCTCTGAGCAGACCCCCAAAGAAAAAATATGTACATCTAAAAAAACTACCTCAGTAAAACTTATAATTAAACTATAACTTACTTGTAAATAAAATTTAAACTGTAACATAGTAAATAGCAAAGACCAAAACACTCTCCAACTTCTATCTCTTTACAATTACTTCCTAAAACAACTTTGAAAAGTGATAAACTGCTGGAAAGAACACCTATCACAAACCAACAAAAAGATATAACAAATTTAGTATACATAAATTTTTAAAAATATAAACCCTCCCCAAAAGTGAGTCAAAATATACCTAATGACCTCACCCTGTATAAACTAACAACAAATAAACATTTTAAATGAAACACTTTTTTCCCTCCAACAGGAATGAAATCACCTGCACCACATTACAACGCCTCCAATGGAAAAGTTGCAAAATAGTGTGCAACATTTACAAATAACCTACATGTAAGTATAAATAAAATAAGTAATTTCATAACTTTATAAGTAAATAGCAAAAGTATAAACTTTAACAATTTGTCCTTATTTATACTGTTAAACTACTTTCAGATACATTAACAGAAAACACTAAATATATAACATTCCAGAAAGGAAAGCAGTCACTAAGTCACATGGGCTACATTTACAACCAAGAAAGTACATCAGCAGAAAATGTGAATTTAAAATGTATCAAATATTAGTCTAATGCATGCAAAGGAAGGCCCAGTACAAAAGATGATGTTGTAATTAATCAAGGTGATATAGTCACCCCCAAATGTAAGAGAAATAGAAGTAAGGTAGGTATTGCAGGATCGAAGAGATGCAACTACTTGCTCTGAGGAACTCAGTAAAATCCTGAAAAATATACTCCCTTAAAGTCCCTGAATACATCATAGGCCAATTACTACCTACCCCTTTAAAATGTCTAATTGCATGATATAAAAAAGTAACTGGTGCTAGTCCTCTTGTTGCTGGAAGATGCAGAGACATAGAAAAATGTGAGCACTTAAAAATGACATGGAATGGGGACCCTTTCCTATTTATGACAACCTAAACAATGATAAATGAACCCTAATATTTTCTACAGCAGATAACTTACCAAAACTAAGCCACTGTCAAATCTGGATGATGTCTGGGAGCTTCAAACTGTGTAAACACCATTTGCTCAGGTATTCACCATACATGGTGAATATCAACACTCAAATATCCTTTTTATATATGCCCTTCTACCAAATAAAACAACACTTTCTACAAACTCTTAAATCACATTAAACATAAAACAACTACTACTATAGAATAGTGATTATAGTCTTTGAAAAAAAACACTATTCAAACATTTGAAACATTAACCCCTACACAGCCATACAAGGATGTTACTGCCATTTCAACTGAAATATATGGAGACACCTCCAACAATCTGCACAAAGTGTAGAATATGCTGCAAACACCCGATTTGCCTTTGAAATAAAAAAATAATAGCCCTACCCAATGTCCATGTCACAGAGGGAGCTAACCACTACACTTTTCTAATAGAAGCCCTTTCTACCAACAGAACAAAGACAAACTAAGCCCCCTAATGGATTATTTCAGAGGCACTTGGGTTGGCAGACTGCATCACCAGAGACACAGACACAACCCAAATTCCAAATGCTATGCTAAAATGTCTATGACAGCACCTTGGCACAGGAAGCCAAAACAAACAACTAAATGGAAGGATGGCACAATGCCTTCCCTCCACATTAGGCAGAACCCAGTCTACACTCTGCAAATTTATAGAAGCATTACAAAAAGAGCAGAGCTGCCAACAACTAGGAGTGGAGCAATATGTCACCCAAACTGCACCTTAATCAACAAACAAACATAATATCCAAAGTGCTACAATGTAGAGTAAAAATTGAAACCAACATCACAAATCATTTTCATATAAATGTTAAACATAAAATGTTATTACATCAGTCTAAACATTGAATAAAACTCCAATGTTAAATAAGACTGAGATAATAAATAATAGATACATTATTTACACAAAACATCTAAGTCTCATCATTCAAAAAGCTCAAAAGAGCAAACTCAGAATATCACATGGAATAAAGACAGCACATAACCACACATTTCCAAATAACAATCACATTGGGCCTGATTATGAGTTCAGCGGACGGTTTTGCCCATCGCCAAACTTCCGACTGGGAGGTTGCCGCCATAGAGGCTACCTCCCTGCCATGCCCATTAAGAGTTTCCCGCTAGGTCGGCAGGTGGAAAACTGAGTTTCCGCCCGCTGGCCTAGTGGGAAATACCCTACAGCATTGTCTCCGGCTCGTTATCAAGCCGGCTGCAGTGCTGTAGGATGCAGGGTGCACCATCAAAACAGACAGTGAACTTTGCGAGGGTGCTTGCCAGGGTGGCCCCCCAACTGCCCATGCTAAGTGCAGGGCAGTGCAGAGGCTCCCCTGGGGCCACCTGCGCCAGTTCCCCGCCATCTTTAATCATGGCAGTGTTACCTCCATGAAATCACCGGCAGAGAACGAGGTCATAATCCCGGATTAGGACCGCCACAACTGCCAGACTGCCAGGATCGCAAACCCTGACAGTGCTGGGTGTCCAACTGTGGCACGACTGCCGTGGTCATAATATGATGCTTGGACTGCCTCATTGGTCAATTGATCAAGTGACCGCCAGACTCATAGCGACCACCATAATGTTTATACAAACAATAATATATAACATCTGCTGCCCAAAATAAATAAAATAAAAAAGATATGACTTACTTATCTGTGGCTGCAGATCTTCCTCTGTATCCATGTAGTCCAAAGTAATAATCCACCAAAAACAGGAACAATTTTTCCAAAAAGCCTTGAAACAAATGCAAAAATAAATGAACCCAATAGAGATCCCTTGAAGTAATCCCAAGTATCTAGGAACAATAAAAAGACAAGAACATTGTCTAAACTCTCCTGGAAACCTGTTAAAAGGAAATAAAAGTATTGTTTTTTTATAGATCAAAAGTGATTTCCTTAAAAAATGCTAAATCACAATTCCCTTAGGACACATTTGTAGAAAAAAACCTGTAAAGTTAACAAGAAAGATAACCCACAAAACACATTACAATCCCAGAAATTCATATAAATTTAGTTTGATCATCATGTAATAAGTAACATAACAGTATAAAATAACATAAGGATACATTACTAAAACAGTGTACCAAAACCCTAAGCTATGTACAATAAACCCACAAACAACACTATAACTAACCTGTAGACATCTCCCCTACACAGAACACCCTTAAAAGACCTATAAAAAGGACTTACCTGTTCTGACAAACAGCAGCACTGTACCACGACCTAGATCCCACTACAAAATAGAAGATAGCGGTAAAAAAAATAATGTCTGCTAAATTAAACTAAAAAAATATTAAAAACTTGTAAAGTGGCAAGACCCCGACTGGCCACTTGTAAACTTATAGCCTACCAGTCCTCTGGTGGCATGGGACTTCCATCAGTTGTGCACCTGCCACAGCTCACCTACATGCACCCTCAGGTTCAAGACCTCCCATTGTGGGTCGTGATTGAGCACAACAGTTTGTGTTGTCATAGGGGGATGCCCTCGCTGCCTCTAAGCCTGGTGAATTCAGGATATAGCCAAAACATGTACATGGTTCCATAGGCTCCTCTCAGTGGACACCTACCTTCCTGATAAGGCACCACTAGGGGGCACACCAGTATTCACACTGGAGGACAAATGATGAACTGGGGCCTTTGGGGTGAAGCAGGGATGCTCTAACTACATTATGTACTAGCCCAGGGGCATTAAAACTCTTTGAGACACTCTTGAGAGGAATTTCATTTACCACCCCATCAGCAGTGACAATATACCCATTTAAACTACTGCCTCACGAGACAACTAGGCCCACAGCCATGGCTCATCCTGTCCTTCTTGGTGCTATCCTATCTTAATACTTGGGGAATTTAAAAGGGTGATGTTGGGCTTTTACAGCCTCTTGATCCAGCACCTATATTACCAACCTCATTGGAAGAGCCTGCTTGTTAGGGGGCAGACTCGACACCAGACAGAATATGAGGTGTAGTACCGGGCTGAGCTCTTGGACACTCTGAGACAAAGAGCCAGACAGGCCACAATGTAATTCTGCCCCTTTAAAATTATGCATGACTAGCACTGGACCACAATGAAGCTCAGTGTGGCAGGGTTAGTGTCTCATTCCTCATGTGGCCATGCAACAACACACTCTGCAACATGGTGCACATATTGTGCAACTGCCAAGAAGCCTCTCCCTTCTGGGAGGCCCTTGGATCCACAAGATGTGAGACAGTAGCAATGGCCGACCTGACAATAGCTATCACTGTCCTGATAACTGATCCCTGATTATGCTTCACACTGCACTCATGACACCAAAAATGTGTGTTCTCCAACAATGGTGCTCCCTGCACTCAACCACTCATGGGGAATTTCTCACAGAAATGTATAAAACGGCTTCATATGAGCAACTTACTTATAATCTGCAAGACAAGGCTGAGACCTTCCCCACACATGGGCACCTTCCTGCACAACGGCGCTGATCATTGATAGACATACTTGCAGTGGCCTTCGGCGCATCCCACAGAGCTTCACTTTAAGCATCGATGGCTGTTTCCGGGGTCGGTAGCACTACATAGCTATCCCTCCTCCCCACCCTCTTCTTTCCTATCCTCTCTGTGGCCCATGGTGGATCCTCTTCCCTACCTCCTTCAGTACCCCCACCCTCCCACATTCTCTTTCTTATGGACATTATCCTTGAGCTTACTTGTGTTCACTGGTACTTTCAGGCCGCCATTGTGTGGTGACAATAAATTATTGAATAAATGCAAAAAGGAGTGGAGTATTAATTAAATAATAGTATTAAATATATACAAATATTTAATATATACTGAAAAAACTTAAGATAAAATAATGTTGAAAATATGTACGTAAAACAATTTAAGAAATGTTAAATAATAATAAAAAGTTGAAAAGTGGTGTTGGGCACTAAAGGGGTGCCATTTGATATCCCCACCCCAATTTGTTTCCAATTTGGGGAAGAAGAGGGACACCAGAAGGGTGACATTTACTAGTCCCACTCTAATCCAAACAAATTTGGGAAACGTGTTGGACACTAAAAAGGTGACATTTATTACTCGGACTCCAGTCTCATCCAATTTGGGGAAAGTGTTAGAGACTAAACGGATGACATTTACTATTCTCACTCCAATCTGAACTCATTTTGGAGGGTGTTGGACACTAAAGGGGTGCGTTTACTATTCCCAATCTATACCAATTTAGAAGAAGGTGTTGGACAATAAAGGGGTTACAGTTCCTATTCCCTCTCCAATCTAAACCAATATGGAGAAGATGTTGGACACTACAAGGCTGACATTTGCTATTCCTACTCCAGTCTAAACAATTTAGGGAAGGTTTTGGACACTAAAGAGGTGACATTTACTAAACCCAATCCAATTTCAACCAATTTGGCAGTGGTTTTGGACACTAAACAGGAGACATTTCCTATATCCACTCCAATCTAAATCAATTTGGGAAGGTGTTGAACACTAAAGAGGTGACATTTACTATTCCTACTCTAATCTGTATCAATTTGGAGAAGGTGTTGGACACTAAGGGGTTGACATTTACTTTTCCCACTCCAATTTATACCAATTTTTGATTTTTTTTTTTAGTTTTTAAATCCCAAATAAATAAACATTGACATTCATGAGTTTATTCCATACATACAGTAAACTACATCAAAGTTCATTCAACCGTGAACATCAAATATTCAATTAGTTATAATGGGGATGATATCAAAAGACTAATTTCAGAGATAATTCATATTGGTACAAGAATCCTAAATATTCAGCTAAAATACAAACAGATCACTAACATAAATTATTCAACAGCTAACTAGTCATCTTTTCCTGTATGCCTTGACAGCCCATTGACTAGAGCTGACCACACCCTTCAACCTCATCTGCTAGCTTTTCTTCCCTTACAGTTGTACAGTGTTCACTCTAGATTATATATAGCCAACAATCACCCAACCACTGTTGAAATGTGGATGAGCGGGCAATTTTACAAACAGTTGCCATAAGGAGGCGAATGAGGGTCATAGAGTTAAAAATAAAATATACCTGGCTTAAGTCACCCCTAAGATGGTGATCGTATCCAAAAAGCATCATGACAGGTGTAATACTAAACTTTTCCCCATAAATCTCCCACTAAAAGGACTCTATCCCTCCCTTACGCACCTGCAATTTCTCACAACTGTAAAACATATGTTGCAGGTATATTGGCCCCTCCCCACATCTAGGGCACTTGTCATCTAGTCTCTTCCCCCAGACAAACAGCTTACCCAGTGTGAAATACATCCTACACATAGTTTTATAGTGTTGGGCCCTCAAATTAGAAGAGAGAAGAATTTGTATCACTATATTCACTGACTTCCGTATATTCATCACCTCCGCACCTAGCTTGAGTGCCCAATTCTCCTTCTGATAATTTATGTCATCAGGAACCCATACAATTGCCCTATTCTGCAGCCTAGATGCAGAATAGCTTCTAAAAGAGGAACTCTATCCACTGCAAAGTTAGTCTGCCCAAACCTTCCCAATAAAATCTCTTATCTGGAGATATTTAAAAAAGGTTCTATCACCTGGCCCATATTCTTGTTGTAGCTCAGTGAAGGCGGATAACTGATCAAGTGAATAAAGATCACCAAACTTATCAAGGTCAGCAGACTCTTATTGCTGCCCAAAAGATCATAAGATATTACTGAAAAGATTGGAGAGTGTCAGAGAGGAGTATATTGATTAAATTGTGTGATACCCATTAGTTTGTGAACCTTCTGCCAAACCCTGTAAGCCGCAGCTACAGTCTTGAACCTCACTTTCTTGTGGTAGCTCGGTTTTAGCTGATGTTAAAAAATCCCTATGCCGACCTTCTAAGAGCTGGTTCAGAAATAGTAGGGATTCTTGTTTCCCCCCTCCAACCCCACTGAGCTACACCTTTCTGCTGAAAACAAGATTGTCATCTGCTGTAAGAAAGCAGGACAGTAGTAAAAAAAGAAATTGGGAGCACCTAGCCATGGAAGATTTAGAAATGTAAAGGCCCACCAAATCTTCTTGTATTGCCACACAAAATGAATGATTATTGAATCACATTTCCAATGAAACAACACCTTGGGAAGGACCATCATCTTCAACACGTTACGTCTGCCTATCAGGGATAAATGTAGGCTATTTATCCGACTTAGGCCAGAGCCGATATTATTATTCAATTAATTAAGGTTAATCTGATATAAAGACTTAACCTCTGATGTTATCTTAATATCTAAATATGTGGCAACTTCGACTCTGCGGGTATCGTTCAAGCCAGTATTGGCTATGCAGACAACTTGCGTTTTACCTTGTTGAGTACATACCCAGAGTTTATCCCAAATTCCAAGGCCAAACTCTCGACCTCTGGTATAGCGGTAAACGGATCTTAAGTAATTATTGTGATGTTGTCCGCATAGGTTAACACCTTAGTGTCAAATTGATTTATACACACAGGTTCAATATTCTGGCTTTGGATGAGCTACTCAATAAATTGATCAAGGTAGAGGGCAAACAAGATTGGAGAGCAGGGATATCCCTGTCGTGTGACTCTTGTAATATCATTCTTCTGAGATTCTTCCCCCCTAATTTGTAGCAGTTGGTACATGCTATAATGTCCTTATTGCCAGGACTAAACGAGGATCTAGCCCTTTCAGCTTCAGCATTGACCGTAGATAGCACCATGATACACAATCAAATGCTTTTTTTGTGTCTAAGAGAATCATAGCCGTTCGGGTCCCCATGGCCTCTGCTATATCAAAAAGCGCAACAGCTCATCTGACATGATCCGGGGTACCTCTGCTGGGTAGAAACCTGTGCTGCCACGGTGACACCAAATGGGCTACCACTCTCCCCAGCCACATTGCTCAAATCTTAGCATATAGCTTAGAGTTGGTATTAATCAATGAAATAGGCCTATAAGCCAGAAATCAGGGGGTTTATTCTTTTTTTTAAGAAATCACAATATTTGTGGCCTGCCACGGTGGGGGAGGGACCCCATTTTGCTGTACTCCTTGAAAGAGATCTAGCAAGATCGGAGCTAACTCAGGGTATAATATTTGATAAAACTCTAGGAGGATCCTATCTGGGCCTGGTGCTTTCCCTGTTAAACGACTTTAACACACTTTAAACTTCTTCTGACATAATATCTGCCTCTAGGTCCCTACTTCCTTCCTCATAGAGCACCCTACGTCCACTATTTTGTTGACTTATCACAACTGGAGAGGTTGTTTGTGAAATATCTTAAGTGTATAGAGCCTTATAATAGACTTCAAAGGGTTTAACAATATCTATTGCATCTGTTGCGGAGGCCCCTTTCTTTTGCCTAGTGCACAAGTCTAGATGCCTACCAATAGTTTCACAATATTCATAATATTCACTTTTATGATATTTTTCGAGCAGTACCTTGGCATATTGACTATTAACCTTAGTCTTTACTACTGCAAGTTCTTGCTGAATTTGTGCAAAACCTTCTCCTGCAATAATCCCTTGTGTGTGCCTTTCTTTCAATGCAGCTATAATATCCTTTAATCTCTGCATTATTGCCATTTCTCCTGGCTAGCTGCATAAGAGATAGTATGCCTTCTTACCCCTGCTTTAAAAGCATCCAATACCATCTCATGTGAGGCCCTGTATTGGTTTAAATCAAAATACTCAGTTACCCAGTGCCTCATATGTTCAATAAAGCTAATATTTTGTAGTAATTTCCTATTCAATGACTATTTAAACGGGGCCTGGCTACACCGGTCTACCCAAGTTCAAGAATTAGCAGATTATGATCTGAGAAGAGCATGGGAAGTTTTCAGATATTGGCCTTGTCCACTAAACCAGTAGAAATCCAAAAATAATCTAACCAACAGTACTTTGTATGTGGACAAGAAAAATAAACAAAGTCTGTGTCTTGATTATTTAGATGATCCCATATATCTACCAATCCATAACTGTCAGGTTTAAGCTAACATGGTGTATCCTTTCATTGCTAAAAGGTGTGGGACTGTCCGTTCTCTGGCTCCTTGCCACACTGGCTGCCCTGCTGCCTGGTGCACTCCAGAATCTGGTGACTACTTGCACCACTGGTCCCGCCGATGTTGTGGCTGAGGTGCTAGGTTGGGACCTGGAGAGTCGGGCCCTAGGAGACTGAAGGGGTGGGGCAGGTGAGGAAAAGAGGTCAAGGTTGGACAGGAAAAATTTCTTGGGAACACTGGGATGGGTAGCTGGAGGGGGTTTGGGAGTGGAGGAAGAGGTAGTGGTTGTATGAGGTGTACGTTTGGTGACTTTGTGTGAAGGTGCATGGGCTGGAGGCTGTCGTGAGGTGGATGGCTGTTGGGTGGGTGTGTGGCTGCGTTTGTGTACCTTGGGAGGTGGCCTCACCTACATACTGGGAGAGGACACAGGGGACGTGTGCATGGTAGTGGGGGTGGTGACTGCACATGAGTGGGATGTGGTGGTGGGTGTGCTGGTGATGGACGTAGTGGCTGAGGATGTAGTTCATGCAGGTGTGAGTGGAGATGAGACAGGGAGGGAGGAGGGAGACGAGAAGGAGGGGGACACAGTGGAGGCAGTGGATGTTGGTGTGTCTGCATGTGTCTGATGCTTGTGTGAGTGCCTGTGGGTTGTGTGGTGCTTATGTTTGCCAGAGCTTCCCTTGTGTGTTGAGGTGTGTGCATGCTGGTCTGATGGTGTGCTTGGGATAGGCTGAGGTACAGGTGTGTGGGTCTGGGTGGAGGAAGTTGGAGGGGGGAGGCTAGAGACAGGGACAATGGCTGCCATCAGTGCTGAGGCCAGAGTCTGAAAAGCTCGCTGAAGGGCTGCCTGACCAGAGTGAATGCCCTCCAGGTATGCATTGGTTTGTTGTAACTGCCTCTCTACACCCTGGATGGCATTCAAAATGGTAGACTGCCCAACAGTGAGGGACCTGAGGAGGTCAATGGCCTGCTCACGGAGGGCAGCAGGGGTGATTGGGGCAGGGGCTGGGGTGCCTGGGGCAAAGGTGATGCCCACCCTCCTGGGTGAGCAGGCACGGGGCAAACGCTGAGGTGCTGCTGGGAGGGCGGTGCTGGTAGGGGGGTTGGCGGCTGTACCTGTAGATGCGGGGGCACAGATGGGCCTGCCACCGCAAGGGAGCCCCCATCAGAGGAGGAGTCCGTATCGCTGGTGTCAGCTCCTGTCCGCGCCGTGGGGCTCCCCTCGCCCTCCATCCCACGGGTGAATTCAGACTCCGTAGTGTCGCCCTCCACGGCTATGTGGGATGCAGCTCCCTCCTGCTCCGGTACCACTGCTCCTCCGTCTGATGATGCTAATGCACACAAGAACAGGGAGACCACAAAAAGGGGAGGGAGACAGATGAAAGACATGTTGAGTGCATGCAATACCGCTACCATTGGCGGACACGACAGACACAGAAGCCCCCTGCACTACGCGGGTCACTTGGAGTCCACTGTTCAATCCCAGGGACATGGGTTACAAGGCTATGCCCGATTTCTGCACGCATGGATGTCAAGGAGCCTGACTAGGTGTAGTTGGCACTGTATACAGGTGGGGTGGGGTGCCACAGGGCTTGCCTTAAGAAGGGTCCTTGCCTACTAAACTCGCCCTGGCCTAGGGGAACCCACAGCCCACCTCCCCCACCCAGACACCTAGAATGCGCGCTGAATCAGCAGAATGAGAGTGTACTCACCCCCTTGTGTCTGCTGTGATGCCCTCAAGCGCCCATCCAAGTCCGGGTACGCCACCGCCAGGATCCTGAACATCAGGGGGGTCATGGTGCGACAGGCACCCCTCCCACGTTGGGAGGCCATCCCCAGCTGGGCCTCCACCGTCTTCTTGCTCCAGCGGCGAATGTCCTCCCATCTTTTCCGGTAGTGGGTGTTCCGTCTGTGGTAGCCCCACAGGGTCCGGACTTCCTTGGCGATGGCACGCTAAATGTCCTTCTTCTGGTGGGCGCTGACCTACAGGAATTGTACAGGGGAAAAAGAGAAGAAATTACCATCTGCACCGTCACAGTCATTGGCCCGCATCCCTACCCTTGCCATGACGCACATGCACTCACCGTCGTTTCATGCACGCCTCATTCTCACCCTCCCTATCTTTCATCCACCCCACTCCACACAGGCATTGCCCATACAGCATGCTCACAGTATACTTACCTGTTTGCCTGGAGGACCCTAAAGTAGCATGTACTGGGGGAGGACCCCATCCAAGAGTTTCTCCAACTCCTCCGTGCTGAAGGCAGGGGCCCTTTCCCCAGACACACGAGCCATTGTCTCTTCCAGATTGAGGTCACAGCAGCACTTGCAGTGTAGGTCCTCTCCTGTCGAAGATCAGGTATCAAGTGATTGAACAGACAGAAAATGGCGGTCACGTCTGCGGCAGTGCGTACTGTCACCGCCAGCGTACATCGTCATTGGCTCCTGGGACCCATAGGGTCCATTGTTAACCAATGCAGGATTGCACCGCGGTCTTCGACCGCCTACCGCGACGGTGTACAACGCCAGCGCAGTTACCTCATATCCCCCTGTCCCACTTTACAGGTCAGGCAGCCGCCATTTCATGGGCCCACATGGCAATATTTTGGACTGTGTCACACATATCTAGGCCTTGCCTAAACATTCATACAGGCAAATTTCGATTTGCTAATATTTTCAGAGTAAGCTGTGTTTACGCACCTCAGAATTGGTTGTCTCTCTGCTCACTGTTCTCCTCCATAGGCAATGTCAGCTGGGGCATGTGAGGAGATGGCAGCATCCTCCGGTGTACAGACCGCTGGAGGACCTGTCGACAATGGAGGAGCGACATGTGATCATCACCTACAGGCTTGATCGTGCCACAATCCAGGAACTGTGTGCCCAGTTGGAGGCAGACCTGATGTCAGCTATCCACCATCCCACAGGAATCCCTCCTCAAGGGCAGGTGCTGTCAGTACTCCATTTCCTAGCAAGTGGGTCTTTTCAAACAACAGTGGCCATAGCATCAGGGATGTCCCAGCCTGTTTTCCAATGTGTTGTCCAGAGTGTTGTATGCCCTGCTGAAACACATGCGGAGCTACATCGTTTTCCCTCAGGTGGAGGATTTGCCTACAGTGAAAGGTGATTTCTATGCCCTGGGACATATCCCCAACATCATAGGTGCCATTGATGGGACACATGTGGCCTTGGTACCCCCGCAGGAGTGAACAGGTGTACAGAAACCGAAAGAGTTACCATTCCATGAATGTGCAGATGGTGTGTTTGGCAGACCAGTACATCTCCCATGTTAATGCTAAATTCCCTGGCTCAGTGCATGACGCTTACATCCTGCGGAATAGCAACAACCCTTATGTGATGGGGCAACTCCAAAGGCACCGGGTGTGGCTATTAGGTGAGGACATGGACCCAATACAGTGGGAATAGTTGTCTGTGGATGTCCCTATGAGTTAGTGTGTGTCTAACAGTTGTCCCTCGCCATTTGCAGGTGACTCTGGTTACCCCAACCTGTCATGGCTACTGACCCCAGTGAGGAATTCCAGGACAAGGGCAGAGGAACGCTACAATGAGGCCCATGGGTGAACTAGGAGGATTATGTAGCGGACCTTCGGCCTCCTGAAGGCCAGGTTCAGGTGCCTCCATATAACAGGTGGTTCCCTATTCTACTCACCAAAGAAGGTATGCCTGATCATCGTGGCATGCTGTATGCTTCACAACTTGGCTTTGTGACGACAGGTGCATTTTCTGCAGGAGGATGGTCCAGATAGAGGTCTTGTGGCTACTGTGGACCTTGTGGACATTGAAGACGAGGAAGCAGAAGAAGAGGACATCGACAACAGGAACACAGTGATCCTGCAATACTTCCAGTGAGACACAGGTAAGAAGACAACACTGCCTGCTACATCTGATTTTAATCTACTACCTCTCTACTGTCTGTCATTTTCACCCAGTGTATGGTCACTGAGTTGTCACTTTCCCTTACGATTTCACAGATGTGGGTCCCACTGTGTGACATCTGCTTTGTTTCATCATGGACTAGAGCTGTGTGACATAGGTATGTTGACATTACAATTGTAAGAGCATTTTGTCACTGTAATTGCTAATACACTATTTCGAAATCACAGACAGACTCCTGATTGTTTTGTGCTTTAAGGGTGTTTATTTAAGTGCTCAATATTGGAGGGGGTTGTAAAATGGTGAGGGGTGATGGTGGAGGAATGTCCATGGCAGAGTCCAGTCTATTAGTCTCACAGGTGCACTGTCCAAAGGGACATAGGAAGTGGAGCTGGGGCAGTTTAAGGATGAACAGAGTGACAAGGTGGGACAAAAGGATGACAATCAGGGTGGTCTCATTTCTTGGCGGGGGTCTTGGCATCGTTCTCTGTCTTTGTCCTGGATCTCAGGGACCGTTTGCGGGGTGGGTCTCCCTCTGCAGAGGGTGGGGTGCTGGTGTGGTGGTCCTGCGGCGGTGCCTCCTGGACACTAGCGCCGGCGGAGGTGGTGGGCAGTTCATCGTTCAGGCTAGTGTCAGGGGCCCCTTGTTGTGCTACAGTGTCCCTCCTGGTGTTGACGAGTTCCTTCAGCACCCCTACAATGGTGCCAAGGGTGGAATTGATGGATTTGAGTTCCTCCCTGAAGCCCACATACTGTTCCTCCTGCAGCCGCTGGGTCTCCTGAAACTTGGCCAGTACCGTTGCCATCGTCTCCTGGGATGGGTGGTAGGCTCCCATGATGTTGGAGAGGGCCTCGTGGAGAGTGGGTTCCTTGGGCCTGTCCTCCCCCTGTCGCACAGCAGCCCTCCCAGTTCCCCTGTGTTCCTGGGCCTCTGTCCCCTGAACCGTGTGCCTACTGCCACTGCCCCCAGGTCCCTGTTGTTGTTGGGGTGGTGGGTTAGCCTGGGTTCCCTGTAGTGGTGGACACACTGCTGATTGACGTGTCCTGGGAACAGAGGTATGGGCCCGCTGGGTGGGTGCTGTGCTGGTGTTTCCAGAGGGGGGAAGCTCTGTAGTGGCTTGTGCCAGTGTGAGGGGAACCGACTGTCCCGAGGACCCCGATGGGCCGGGCTGGTCATCTAGATCCAGTTGGACAGAGCTGCTGTCATCACTGTGGGCCTCTTCTGTGGGTGGAGTGGACATGTCTGGACCCTCCTGTCTGGTGGCGTTGGGTAGGGGTCCTGCAGGGGTATAAAGGCATGATTATTGCATCTGTGTGTGCCATGGTGTGCAATGGGTGGGTGACCGTGTACCCCAGTGTTGCATTCCTGTGTAGGACCTTGTGCAATGATGGGTTAGGGGGGTGTATGGGTATGTGCAGTGGCCATGCTTTGGTGATGGGTGTCCATGCTTTGGTGTTGCATGCAGGGCTTGGGTTTGGGATGTGTGGTTTGTGATATTGGGCCATGTGTGAGGAGTTGGAGTGATGGGGGTGAGGGCGACGGTGGGGGTATGTGATGGCATGCAGGTTGGGTGGGGGATGAAGTAGTAAAGATTTGACTTACCAGAGTCCATTCCTCCAGCTACTCCTGCGAGGCCCTCTGGATGCAGTATAGCCAAGACTTGCTCCTCCCATGTTGTTAGTTGTGGGGGAGGAGGTCGGGGTCCGCCGCCAGTCCTCTGAACCGCGATGTGGTGTCTTGAGACCACGGAACGCACCTTCCCCCGTAGGTCGTTCCACCTCTTCCTGATGTCATCCCTAGTTCTTGGATGCTGTCCCACTGCGTTGATCATGTCCACGGTTCTTCGCCATAGCTCCATCTTCCTAGCTATGGAGGTGTGCTGCACCTGTGATCCGAATAGCTGTGGCTCTACCCGGATGATTTCCTCCACCATGACCCTGAGCTCCTCCTCAGAGAACCTGGGGTGTCTTTGCGGTGCCATGGGGTGGTGTGGGTGATGTGTGGGGTGGTGTGTGTTGTGATGTGTGGGGTGATATTTAGAGGTGTGTTGTGTGAGGTGCGTGGATGTTGTGTGAGTGATGGTGTTGAGTGCTTGTGGATGCTAGTTTGTAGATGGTGGTGTCTCTCTCTGGTCTTCAGTCGCAATTGTGGTCGTAGGGGTTTGTGGGTGATGTGGGTGTGTGTTTTATATTGTATTGGGTGTGTGGGAGTGGTGTGTGTATGTGTATCAGGAGGGTGTATTTCGATTTGTCAAATGTGGTAGTGTTTTGTAAATGTGTGTGTATTTTGAGCGCGGCGGTGTGTACCGCCAATGGAATACCGCGGTTGTAAGACCCCCGCATTGATTCGTGGGTCGTGATAGTGTGGCCGTATTCCTGTTGGTGTGACGGTGTCGGTTTTGTTATCGCCAGTTTATCACTGACCTTTGGTGTGGCAGACTTGTGTGAGTGTCTAGATTTTGGCAGATTCCGGGCTTTGGGTCATAATGACCGTGGCGGAATTCCGCGGCTGCGGCGGTGTGTTGGCGGTCTTCTGCACAGCAGTAAGCGCTTTTACTGCCAATGTTGTAATGACCCCCATAATATTCATATCCAAAGTCCTAAGAATCTCTGCCTCTAATTATAGCATTGACCTGTCATTCAAACCAGCTACATTGGCTGACCAAATAGAGTTTACCTATTTAACTTGAGATAAAGAGCCAAGACGTATACCAGTAAACCATCATCAGATACTAATCCACTCATAGCAATATCAGCCAGGGCTAATTGTCCGCCTGTCGAGATCTTCTTATGTATCCTTCTAAGCTATTTATTTTCTCTCAAGCCACTATACATTCCAATCGGGGTGTATTTTCTCCCTGAACCCTGCTTCCAATCCCCCAACCTCCCCACCCATCCCCCAGCCTCACACCCTCCTCCATCTACCCCTTGTGCCATCGCCCATTTTACTGTGCCCCTGTACCTCTCTCTACCACATCTTATCTTAATACAACAGTGAGTGCTCTCCCCTTCCATAACCCTATCTCCCTCCCCTGAAAAGCCAGCAGACCACTCATTGGTCTGATAAGATGCAGGCAGTCTTTCCGCCCAATCTCCCGCAATAGACCAAGCTCCACAAAAAAAAAACAATCCCCCCTGGTGAGCCAACTATGGGGTTTCGTCTTATGTTCCTTCCTACATCTAGGTGAACCTCACTATCCTATAAACACCAGACACAATACAACCACAAAAAGTGCATATTTCACCATGTCAGCATATCATAAATTCAGTAAACACTTCCAAAAGCCAAATGGATCCTCCAACTAGTCTTGTTTTAAACACAGGTGCAGCAGGATGGAAGAGGCAAAGGGGAATTAGAAGTCTGGTTTGACAAAAAACGAGACATCATCAACTGTTCTTTTAGCATCCGGTCTAGCCTTCTCATATGTTGCCTCAGAAGTTTCCAAAATACACAAATATTGCTCTGGGACTTTCCATATTTGCTTTAGTCTGCTTCTGCTGTAATCTGAGTACCTGCTGCGCTTCCTTGGACCAGTTTCAGCTGGTTAATTCAGGGAATGCTTTCTGAAATAACAAACCACCTTATGCCGGAGCTTTCTCTGCCTTCTGGTACCCATAAAACCCATAGGTTATTCTGGTGCTGGTGATTTCCATGATCCTCTAACTTCCATTGAACATCAATCAATTGAGCCTCATGCACATTCGTCTGACCATGGACTCCCACCAAGTCGTCCCCCAGCACCTGTGTTCTAGCTTCTAAGTCAGATAGTCGGTCCACAATGGCAGTGCAAGATTTAGCCATCCTCCGAACCACTCCTTGTAGTTTGAGTATTGTGGCTTGTGTCCTAAGGCTGTCATACCGAGTCTCCCCCCTATGAGTCACAATACATTGAAAGATCACCTCCAATGTTGGGGTTTAGAATTTTGCATTTCACCAAGGCACACTGAGGATCCACCAACTAACAACTCAGAAGTCCACTAGTCCCATTGCAGACCCTTCCAAGTGTTATCCATCCCTGAGTTTTATTTACCAGTCTTACGGGTAGTAAGCACAACGTCCTGATCTACATCACTTGTGGGATGATTACTAGAGTCAGATATTGCATCTCAGTCCTCCTTTGACCATTCTGTACCCTCGGAGAGGGAGAAAAATCATTAATTACTGTCCATATTGGACCATGCTTTCTCCTTCCTGTCATTATAGGGGCTTTTTAAAGGTCCATGCACCATGCAAGGCTCGGAGGCGGGACTTATATCTTTGCAGCCACCTGAATTGAATAAGCCATCGCAATGTCCTTTCTGCTGGACCACCCTTGAAGCCAGTCTGTCCTCCTTCCCCCTACACCATCTTTAGAACCTTGAGAGCCCTTGAATGGTTGTCCCACAGGTTGAGAAGAGGGATGGCTTACGGTGGAGTCCCTTGGTTTGTGATTTCCCTGTGCAACTACTGCCACAACAGTTGTCTCCATTACCTCGGTTGAAGTCATGCCTGCCGGTTAGTTAGTTTCAACTTGAGGCTTCGAAGAGGCCATTTTCCCTTTCACTGGGCCTGCCACCAGCTCTTTAATTTCCGTGACTGGCCAGCGTGGATGCCTGCATAAGAGGTCCATAATTGAGGGGTCAGATGCAGGGGCAGGGAGGTCTCCTCTCCCCTTCTTTTCTGATGGCTCAGACTTAGCACCTGAGGGCAGGCCCAACCCACCCCAGTTCCAGCTTTGACTCCATTGGGTGCTGCTGCAACAGTTTTCTGGATCATACTTATGGCAGGCTGCCTAGCAGGCCCACCGTCCTCAATTTTAGGTCCTATTGTGACAGCTGTCTGAACACCAGGAATATCCCAACTGCGCCTGTATATTTTGGAGATTTTAGCTGTCAGTCTCTCCCAGTCATGCAGTAGCTTCCTGCTGGCTTACAGCATAATCACCAGTGCCCCAGAAGCTTCTGTAGAAAATCCAGAAGCACCTCACTGCAGTATTGGTCAGCATACTAGCCTGGACTAAAATCCAAATGCACTCAGGCCACGGGAGACTAGACGGAGAGCTGCACAATGGCCAGTTCAGTTGGCCGCCATCTTGCTTCTCACTCTACACTCTGTCTTTCATGAATTTTGTACCAATTTGGGGAAAGTGTTGTTTACTGACATTTACTGTAGCAACCCAATATGATGAGGGGAGATGCCCCAAAACCGGTCCCATGATGCTTGTTTCCAGTCCGGGAGTACCTGGCCTGGCAGTTCGGGCAGGACTGTTCCCAGGGGGATCAGGGTCAAGACTGATTTGCATATGGCTGGGTCCAAACTGGGGTGGCATGGTCAGCAAAAGAACGATGGATTAAACCCAGATCTTTGACTGGGGTGAGTGTTTGTTGTGTAGACATTTACTATTCCCACTCCATTCTAAACCAAATTGGGGTCACTGTTGGACACTAAAAGTGATGCATTTACTATTTCAACAATTTCATAATCAATAGATGATCTTCCAAAAAATACAAATAAAAAGGTCAAAGATATATTATCAAACATACTACAAAAATGTACATGCAAACAAACACTTGCAAATGATATTCAATCAATATTTTTTACAATGACATTAAAAACAATTATGACAATATTCTTACCTACAATATCCCTGTCGATGATATTTTTGACATCCCAATGTTCTTGACACAATATATGTATCATTTAAAAAAAAAAAATTTTTTATTGGTTTTTGATAAACAATACAGAGTACAATACTCAAACATTTCCTCCTGGGGAGGGTGTTTAACATCAATGATGAGAAATTGCAGCCGGTGAAGGCATAGTATTTAATCATTGAGTGTCCTGCAGTCTGTCCGGATTGGTAATCATAGTTGTCATGAAATTTTTATCATGCATGAATTTTCAAATGAGGTGAAGCCAGTGACGAGTATTATTATGAAAACCTTTCGCCTGCTTCTGCAGTGTATTTCCCTCCCCAAGAGAATTAAACCTCCCCTCTCCCCTCTTTCTTTCCCTATTGCTTTTCGGGTGCCTGGTGGATGCAGATTATCAGTAAATGTCTAGATACTTGTGGCTTCTTGTGAGGTGATAATTCACGTACTACATTCTTGTGTAAAAGAAATAAGTCTCTGTCTGGGTGCATTATTGCTGTCTCATAAAATTTGTGGTGTCAGGGTGTTGCTCTGCCATGTTAGTGGTCTTTCAGGTATTCAGGTGCCCTGTGCCTCCTCTCCTTGCTGTATCCATTCACTCACCAGGGTGCTCCAAACTATGGCTCTTTCCATGGGTCCCTGTCCTCTCCGCGCCTCCCTGTGTCTAATCGTCTCTTCGGCCTTAGCCCATTTAAGAACTTCCCTTTTCCACATTTGTATTCGTGGTCCTGCATTTGCTTTCCATGTCACTGCGATCTCCCTCTTGGCTAAAACTAGGGCTAAATCTTGGAACTGATTAGTATACTAATGCTTGGGTTGGTGTCTATATCCCCCTAGCCGGCAGTCTTTGGGGTTATCTGGCACTTCCCGGTCAATAATGTCAGATAAGACTTGTGTTATCTCTCGCCAATAATCCTTTATGTTTGGGCAGTTCCAAAACTTAGGTATAAATTCCGCACCCTCCTCTTGGAATCTGGGGCACCCAGTTCCCAGGGCCCGAAGTGCCTCTTAATCCTACCAGGGGTCAGATATGCTCTGTGTAAGACATATGGATTAATCAATATAAATCTTGCATTCCTTGAGGCCCTCAGGATCCAAGTCAATATTTCCTCCCAGTCCCTGTCTTCTATGGGGATCCCCAGATCTGTTTCCCATTTTTGTTTAAGTGCTGTTAATGGGAGTGTCAGTGTGTTTCTTATTTTTCCATAGAGTTAGGATACTGTTCTTTTTGTCCCTGCTGTGTAACCGAGGGATTGTGTTATTTCCGACAAAGGTGGCTCCGAACTATCAACGTGCCAGTGCTTGTTAATTATATTTGTGATTGCTCTATGGAGCAGGAAATTCCCCCTTGGGATCTGATATCGGCTTGGAAAGTCCTCAAAGGGTAACAGGGCGTTTGCCTCATACAGGGTGCCCAGTGTGGTGGCTCCTGTTCTCTCCCAATTTTACAATATATTTGTATCATGATGTTTTAATCCAATATTTGGTCCAAACATCCATTTTTTCTATGATGGGCTTCATTCCTTTTTCTGAATTGTTTGAAAGTTTGTATTACCTGATTGTCGGGTAAACAGCATTAGGTTTGACCTGATCCTTGGCTGTTTTTGCACTTTTGATTAATCTTATCTCTTTACCTGCAAAGGCCCATTCCTTTGTTTGACTATATTTGTAAAACCCAGAAGTAGGTCATTTTTTGTGAGAACTGGGACAAGCTGAGCTCTTGAATCATGTGAATCATTATCTTCTGTTTAAATTGCAAAACCGTCTGGTGTGCAATAAATTACGCTGTTCATCTTGCAAAAGTAGTACCTCCCAAGTAAGTTAACAAGACTTGTATCACACAATATAAACAAATTATTATTCTCCATTCACCTTAATTTACTTGTGACATCTGCTGTAAATTGATAGACAATCTGTTTAGTGCTAATGGCTACTACTTGTGACCTCCACAAAACAAACTGTGAAGTTGGTAGTACCAGTATTGATGAAAAGTGAAACAGGGTGGCCATCCACTTCACCATCTACATATGGGTCACTATGATCTGCCTTCAAGACTGCACCAAGCAGGCAATCCTCTTCCGCCCCTGGGCTCCGTCATTGTGAATTATTCTCTGATGAAAAGTGAGGAACATCATTGGACAGAATTAGTGGATTCTGTTGGTGCCCTGGATTATGCGGCATCTTTTCCCTCATGTTTTGCTGAATCACGGAAGGCACGGGCATATTTTTTTTTAAATGTCATTGACTTGCACATTCTGCATAGAAGTTGGTTGGGCTGGTGCAGCAAACTGTGTGTGCACCTGATGTGCATTTTGTTGCATCCGAGGAACAAATTCATTCTGGATCTAAGCTGGATTCTGCTGACACTTGTACTTCCAGCGTCCAGTTTTGCTGCAGAAAAGACAAGCAGTGATCTTTTTCAGCAAATTAATATTTGCATTCACTCATTAATTGTTCACGTTCTCTCTACCATGATCCTGTGTCTCCGATATCTCATTGCTTATTCCAACCCCTTTCATGCCTTGCATTCCATTAACTTCAGAACAATCAGATGGCACAAAATCTGAAACACAACCCACCATCAGATTTTTGTTGCTTCTGGAAATGTGCTTTGTCTACGCTATTATCAACTTCTTTTTAATCTTTTTCTGCTTAATTTCAGGACAGTCATTGCAATATTTAGCTTACTTTAAGACCTCATCAGTACTCTTGGTTTGACAGAACATCATACCCTGCTGAATATGAGAACCAAGCTCCAGTTGCAAATTCAAAACAAAAGCTAATACCAAACCACTAACTACTTCTTTCTCAGGCTCTTTGACTCGGCTCTGGTTCATCACTCATGATTTTTTGTCCACTTCACTTCCTTCTCTGACACTCTTTTTTAACTGTTTTGTACTTATCAGCAACCATCTTAGATGGAACAATGTTACATAGATTCCTAGCTGGTTCTTCAGTTGGTCAAGCAATAACGGCCCTACAGTCCGTCCATAAATCTCTAGGAGCAACAATCTCAAATAATGCATCCAAATCGGTCCAAAGCATTTTCGAAATAATCACCAACTTATGAACCTCTTTGTACACTTGTCAGGTTCCTTTCTCAATTCTGAAAATGTTATTGCAAAGGCATTAAGATCACTCAGAGTTCAAGGCATTTAAATTCCACAATGTACTTCTCCTAAATGAAATTCTAACATGGTCTCTGCTTCTGAATCATTAAAGACTACCTTTGCTCTCTGTGTTGTCTCTGTGTTTTTCTTCATAATGGTAACTTTCTTTTTGCAGTTTTCTCTTTATTTCTTCAAATTTCCCAGCTTTTAGTTTTCTCAACTAAATCTTTAATGTGAGCTCTCAAAATCACAATTTCTTGTATCTCTACTTTACTCAAATCCATCTTATAATTTCTCTGTAAATTCCTCGTTTTGCTTACATTGACTTCATATTCATCCACCACTTCCTCAAACGTATGAGCATCATTTGCACACTTTGCTGGTTCTCTAATCAAGTATCTCATTCCATCTATGGTTACAGCATTAGTTTATTTAAGTCAATGGTTCCCTTCAAATGTTCTCCAAGTTTAATCTTTAAGAGTCCAATATTGATTCCCCTCTCTTTAGCAGGCACAATAGATTCAGGATATGCAAGAGAACTAATAGGCACAGTAGAGACAGCAATAGAGATAGTAAAATCTCCATTAATAATAGGCTAGCTTTGCCTACATGCCAATGTATTATCAGACAGAAGGGCCTATTTATAGGCCTCTAGCACCACCTTGCGCCACATTAACGTAATTTACTTTGACGTTAATGTGGCCCAACAAGGCCAAAATCCCCGCACTGTATTTACAGAGTGGCACAATGCATGCATTGCATCACTCTGTAACCCTTTGCGCTACATTATACCTGCACCAGGCATAATGTAAGCAAAAGGGCGTTTCCCAGTTAGGGGAGCCGGAAAAATGGTATAAAGAAATCTATGAGATTTCCCTGTGCCATTTTTTATGACACTTTTAATGCTTGCTTAAGAGCAGGCGTTAAAAGGGGGCGTCCATTCTTTAGAATGGAGCCCTATGTACTCTGCAGGAGTAGCACCAATATTTTGGTGCTACTTCTACAGAGTACATCAATAGAGCCATATTTTGGTGCTACTTCTACAGAGTACATCAATAGTGTCATGTGAAATGAAGCTATTGGGCCCTACCCTGCGCCATGGTGCGCCGTATTTTAAATACAGCGCACACATGGTGGCAGTAGGGGGCGTGCTAAGGGGCACAGGGAAAGTGGCACTGCACTCAGTGCAGCGCCACTTTCCATAAATCTACCCCAAAATGCCTAAACTCACAGTTGTACTCATCTTTGTAACTACAAATGCTGTCAATCTTTGTGCACTAGTGCTTGATTCACCCAATGCACCCTTGTAAGGCATCAGGCTAATGACCCCTTGAGCATGTATGTACAGTGTTAAGGTGCCTATGCTCTTTCCTTAAAACATGTTAGATTGACTTATGCCCAAGAGGCATATTCAATTTAATTGTAGGTCCCTAATAAATAGACACTCCCGGGCCCAGAGCCTGTAAATTAAGTTCTATTAGTGGGCCTGCAGCACCATGTCTCAGGCCTGCCATTGCAACCTGTGTGTATGCAGATTTTGGCTGCCATTTTGACCTGGCAAAGTAAACCTTTTGCCCCGCCCAAACCTTCTTTTGTAATACATATAAATCACCCATAGGGTAGGCCTTCTCCAGCACAGACAGCAGAGTGCAATGTTTCTAAAAATGAGGAGATGTACTTTAGGTTTTACATGTCCAGGTAGAGAAAAACTCTTAAATTTATTACTACTGCAAGGTCTACCTCTCCCATTGGATAACATTGGAGTTACCTTATTACATTTTATAAGTGTACTTTCTTAATGGCGACAGATTACCAGTTCAGGTTTGGTGTCTCTGGAGTTGGAATTTAAAATCCTAACTTATGGTGAGGTCGGATTTTAAATTGGAACTTTGAAAACGCTACATTTAGAAAGTTAGCATTTTCATGCCTTTGCCATTTGGTGCATGCAGCCTGTCTGTGGGTCACATGACTGGGTGTATTTGGCAGTTGGGCTTTGTGAGTTCCTTCTAGACAGCCACACATGATGGGGAGCCTAGTTGTGACTGGATGGGCCATCACTAGCAGAATCAGAGGGAGGAGCTGGGCCCAGCCCCATTCACACTTGCATAGTCGGTGTCCTGTCTCCACTCAAAGGGCTGCATACCACCTGTAGGTATTATGGAGCTGGGACTGGGAAGGGAGGGTACCTATGTACTTCAAAGGCATGTCCCTTGAGGTTTTTCCCCACTTCAAAGGCACAACTGGGTATACATACTGGGCCTCAAACACCAACTCTTCAGTACACTTCTGGACTTGTGGGTACTCTGCCAAGAAGAAGGACTGCTGTACTACTGAATGGGCTGTAACTCTTCCAGACTGCTACCCTGTAGGAACTGGTGCCCTGCTGACATGCTGCCTGCTGCCCTCTTGCCTGTATGAGAAGAGAACTGGAACTGCAACTTCACCCATGAACGTAGGACACCAGAGTGACTTCAAGGTTTAGTCTGCTGGCCTCCTGATCATCTGAGCTCAGGGACATAAATGGGTCCCTGTTGGAAAATGGGTTATTGGTAAGGGCAGGTAAGTACCTCCAGTTAGCAATAGGCCACTCACCTCCACTTAGGTCCAGTTAGGTCTCAATAAATGAAACCTAGCTCAACCCTTATTTTTGCATATAAGACACTTCTAAAGTGTGCCCTCTGTGCCCCTATGATTGTGTGCCATGTAACTATAGGCAGGGACCTTATAAAAATAGTTTTATAAGTCCTGGTGAGGTAAAAGAGCCAAATTCCTTAAGTTTGGTATAAAATTAATTGCTATAATAACTCCCACAACTTACAATTGTTGGATTTTATATAACTTTTTCAGGTAAAGCGTTTTAAACTCTACCTAAAAAGTTGCCAACTACAGCCCTGTAGTGCTTTGCTCTGATTGGCCAGCTCTGGCAATCTGGCCAGGCTGCCTTGATGAGGTGTGAAGTAGCCTGGGTTGAACACAAAGAGATGTGCCTGGGGGAGAAGAACTCCCCTAAGCAGATGGAAAAGCAGGAAGGGGGAGGGCTGCCAAACTGGTCTTCAAAGGCAGGGAAGGACATTTGGAGCAACCCATCACGTCCCTCACATCCTGCAAACCCAGACAATTAGGTGCCCCCTTGATTATATTAGGAGAGGGCAGGAGAGGGGTGTGTTTAGGATTTTTTAGCCACACCAATGGGTGGGCTCAGCCAGATGTAACTTCCAAAAATAATTTTCAGCCATGATGGATTATTAAGGAATGTTGTTCCCTAGGATTGATTTTTGCCACACATCCCAGGAAGTGGTATCACGGGGGGGGAGGACCATGCATCTGATTGGAGAACCAGTACCCCCTGTTTTTCACCCAGGAGCAAGGATCAAACTGGCAGACCTGCACCCACATCTCAGATCCCTACAAGGACGTGCTACAAGAGAAGAAGGACTGCTCTGCTGGACCCCTGCCCTCACCTTGATACTGACTCTGGAGGACTGCACCAGCTGCACACTTGGGCTTCACCACAAGAAGGACTTTGCCTGGCTTCACCTGGTTCAAGGAGGGACTCCCTGTTTGTTACAGGTGGAATATTGCTACCCAGAGTCCCCTGCACCAACTCCTGAAGAAACTGACCAGCTGACCACTGTCCAGTGGCCAAATTGGAGTTTGCACCATGTGCATTCTGGGAGTTGTAGTCCACACCCTCAAGGCGCATCTCCAAGCTTCTGGAACCTTGGGGTGAGCTGTGGACACCAAAAGAACCATAAAAGAACATCTGGAAGAAGATCCAGAAGTTTGGAGAAGTTTGGAGAACTTTTGGAAAACAGCTCCATAAATGGACCGACCCGCCGCAGCAACTCTAGACAGCTTGTCTCAACCGCGACCCAGCCTGACTTGAAGGGAATCTCCGAAAAAGTGACTAAGTCAGAATGTAGGAAGTTGACCTGGACCTCCCAGGCAGTGAATCTGAAGAGGGCTCCAAGGAGGGATCAAGATTCAGGTGTGCCCCGGGCGAAGGATTTTGCATCTGGAAAAAACAACTAAGTCCGAAGGTAAAAATCTCCACCGAGGGCTCCCACGATGCGTATCCGAGGAAGAGTTCCAGGAAGTCAGATTGGACTGGCGACTTGGTCCCGCTGAAGAAAATCTCCAGAAAAACAACTAAGTCCTAAGGTAAACTTTTGACTGAGGCCTCCCACGGGCTGTAGCCGAGCAGGGCTTCATCACGGTTGGCCTTAAACTTTGACTGTGCCCCGGTCGAGGTGCGACTAGATGACCAGATTGGCGCAATTCGTTTCTAAGCGCTAAAAAGCATTAATTCTGTATAAATTCATATCTCCGGTTCCCTTTATACGATTTTATTCGTTTTGAAGCTAAAAATATTTCCTCTTTTCATAAATTGGTTCTAGATTTTTAAACTGTTTCCTGTGTTTTATTTAATTACTGTTTTGTGATATTTGAATGCTTTATGTGTTGCCTCCTAAGTTAAGCCTTGCCGATCGTTGCCAAGCTACCAATGGTTGAGCTAGGTTTAATTTATTGAGACCTAACTGGATCTAAGTGGATGTTAGCGGCCTATTGCTAAGTGTAGGTACTTACCTACCCTTACCAATAACTCATTTTACAACAACTTAAAGTGGGAAAACAATACTTTGATAATCAACACACACCTCATGTCTTTGCAAAATTCCATATTACTTTGTGGTATATATGTAAAAATCTTTTTTTAGTGATGTTAAAACTTAGAATAACAATTGTTTACATGTCTGATACTTTTAAAATTAATGTGTAGATATTATTGAAATATATTATTTATACATTACTTTATTTTATTTTGTTTTTAAAATTCCTTCAATGGCTGTATAAAATAAACAGTGTCACTTAAACACAGTGACACACTACATTATATTTTATAAATGTTGGCAAATAACAGTAATGTATGAATTTTGTATATGTAAACAAACTATCCACCATTTTGATTGGTGGTGGTGTACTTAACATTTAAAAATATACTGTTTCACATTATAAAATGGTGGCCACCTGACCTTGCCCTCAGGATATTTATAATCCAACAGCCATTGGAGGAAGTTGACTGCATAGTAGGTGTAACTCTCCATAACGGACATAACCATAGGCTAACATGTGTAACAACAACTTATGAAAGCCAGTGGCTATGTCCGTCTCCAATGACAATCGCGTTTGTCGTGTACATGTACGCAGCATTACAAAAAACGCTCACTTGCCTCCTAACACGGCAGCCAAAAACACCTCCTCTAGTTTTGCTGCTGTTATCAACTTCCGGAGCCATGATGCAGGGCAAAGCAGGTGACAAGGACCCTAACTTCTCAGCTGATGAGTTAGAACTGCTGACAATGGATGTCCTGTCCCTGTACAGCCAGCTGTATGGGAACCCAGAGGAACAGAGACATGTTTGAATTGAAAATGTTTTTCAAACTAACTTGTTTTTTGAAGATGCAGGCTAAATTGTCACTTTTAGTTCCTCACTGAAGTGCTGTGATTTGGAATGTAATCACCTCAATAATTTGGCTGGGAACACAGGGATGTTCAACAATGTTTTTAAGTGTCTGTAAATTGAAATGAAAAGTTATCTGAATGAAAAAGGTGACTTTTCATTCCAATTTACTCACATTATTCAAAAACTGCATTTCCCTTACTTCCAGCAGCCAATAGAAAATGTGTCATAAATATGATTTAAGATTACATCCATATGTCAAAATGAGAGAAATTTAAAGTGCAGGCATTCTTTTTCAAGTTATAATCTAGTCTGATTTTTTGCACTTTAATATTAGACATATGTCTGAGTAATGAGTAACAGTATCTATTATACACGTAATGGTGTCACATATGTGGAAAGGGATGTCCTGCGCTGAAAGTACATATGTCAAATGTCCTCAGTGACCCATACAAATGTGTTGCATTCCTGCACTTACTTGTTCATACATCACCAAAAACTGCGCTCTGACTGACACACATGTCAGCCCTTCCATACTGCTCCTAGTCATTGTTCAAACCATAGCATCTGGCTCTGAAAACATTAAGCATTAAGCCAATGATGCTCTGTGTGGGTGTGTGTGCTAACAATGTACAAGTTGTTTAGCCTTCAGTAGATCACAATGATTTGTACTGATTTGAAGTAGCTCTCACTACAGGAATTGTTTCAGACCCTTGGCCTAGATGGTATTTGTGGCCTGGATTTGTCAAAAGAGGATATTACACGTAATGAAGGTACTCAACAGGTCACTACAAATTAATATTTCCTGGGGAAAAAATTGGTAAATAATCTGTACTAGCTCTTTAGAAATGCTTGTAAGAGATTTTACTAATTTGTGCCTCAGTAAAACAGAAAGACAAAACCTCACAAAACATGTTTTCATTCCTTTTTTTTTCTTATCCATATTGGCCAACTGCCATCAGAACAAGGTGATTAGGAAGGCCATTGCCAAGAAGGTGCAGACCCGGGGGGTCTACAAGAGGAGAAGCATACATTACTTAAAAAGGTGGGAGAACCTACAATGCATCTCTAGTCCAGCTCGGCCACTACTCCCAATGTGGGAAGCACGTGCGTCGCACACTGACCCCCTAATGGCCTGCATACATGCAGTGACCTATCCAGACCTTGATGGGCAGTTGAGTTGAGAGCCCAACAGCAGCATCAAGGGGGTAAGTTAGTCTTTTGAGTTCCTATTCTTAGTTAACTATTTTTTGTTACAGCAAAGATTTATGGCATCAACATAAAAGTTGACACACATTCAACGCAGAAGAGGATTTCTGGAAAGTGAAAG
This sequence comes from Pleurodeles waltl, assembly GCF_031143425.1. Lineage (NCBI taxonomy): Eukaryota > Metazoa > Chordata > Amphibia > Caudata > Salamandridae > Pleurodeles > Pleurodeles waltl. The sequence continues at coordinate 1,235,684,306 of NC_090444.1, read as the reverse complement.
TTTTGCACAAGGTGTATATTAATGTGTTTTATGTATTGATTTGTGTTTAAGGTTACTACTAGAGTCATGCCTGCCTAAGAAAAAAAGGTTACCTGGGTTTTGTCTATGTTATGAGGGGCAGTTCTACCAAACAGGCCCCAACTGAATATTCTGTCAGGTGTGATTCTCCCTCAAAATTGTGAGGAGGTAATGTTGGCCCTATTACAGGTGACATGGCATGCAATGCATTTATGACACAGTGAATGTTCCTCACTTCACATTGGTGAGTCGGCAAAATGACAAAACAATATTGAACAGCTGATCAAAAATGCCTACAAACCTGAGTACAATGGCAACATTTCTTAGCAAAAACGTTTGACAAATATGTTTTCACTGCAATGTTCAAGTCTGTTCATGTTGACAGTCGCAGATTGGCATGAAGCCTTACTAGTTCACAAATGTGCATGTAAGCCAGTCTGTTTCAACAGACATGAATTTATTAGGCAATATTATTAATTGAAGCAGACAGGAATGTGTACACATTGGTGACAGATATACATTTCCCAAACAACATTTTCGTGTCCTTTATTATCTCCAGATGATGAATCAATGTTGAAGCACAGGAGCTACTGACAAGGACATTTGTAGATGGACAATGTACATGGTACACAGGTTTTTTGCTAGATATTCATTTTTCTGACATGAGCTCACTACTCAAAACAGCCAGTTTGTAGCATTTAGAGATGTTAAACAATTCCATGAGAATTTTGAAGTGTTTAAGTGAAACGATCTGAATTGAAATGGGACTAATGATGGTAATTTCCTAAACTATGAGCAAATCGATCTATAATATATTCCCTACATGCATAGGGTAACAGTAAAGTATAACCAAGTTTTAAAGCATTTAAGCAGGTACAAAATTGAAAATAGGACATTTTTTGTTAGATAACCATTTTGATTTGCACAGATATGATAAAAATGTTGTATGTTTCATTTCAGCATCTTCAGCAGCGGGCGAAGGAGACATTGGCCTTGAAGGCAGGGATGCAGCTAGCCACTGTGTGTGGGGTGGAGAAACATGAGACACTGACAGACACAATGGCATGGAGGATAACGGGACTGGCTATACATCTTCTTCAGAGGCCTCCCCAGAAGACCAGTCCCTAGTGTTGGCTGACCTGACCACAATCCAGATTCCCCTCTCCACCCTCCCTCTTGCTGACCCCCCAGTTGACCAAACGCACCCTCTAAAAGGGCCGGGGACTCCTTAACTCAGGCACCTCCCCCCATCACTGTCTCCCAAGCTGCACTCAGTGAAGAAGCTATTGAACTCTTATGCAGCATCTCTGTAAGCCAGAGAGAGATTGTGAATGGCATCAAGGGTCTTAATTGCCAAATGCAACTGATGGTTCCTGGATGGCATTCATAGTTCAAAGCCTAGCATGCAAAGATCACTTGCCAAGATAGCCTCTGCACTGACAGCAGCCTCCGAACTGTCCTAAACTTGTGCCCCTACTCCTGACACTCTCTCATCCCAAATCCATCCTCCTACCCCAATATGAAGCACACTCATTTCCTTGCACACACTCAGTCCCATAGACAAAAGTAGCAGACCCACATGCACACATAAACACAGACACACCAATAAATACAAACATACATCTATGCAACAGACACACATTACTGACACTACACCCACAGGTACCACAACAATCACCACAACCACCACACCCATAGCCACAACACCCACCACAACATACACCACTACCACAACCACAACCACTACCACTGTCGCGTAGGTTCTCAATATCCTAATGAGATTACTGGATTCGGGCGGCAGAATGACCTATACTACGAGGGACTGAGTCTGATCCCGCACCATGTGACACTTGTTGGCCTAATCCGGGTTTGTTCCGGCTAACTAGCAGCGCCTCATCTCCACTCACTAGCATGGCTGATTAAGGCAAACGGGCGCATGACATATATGACTCCTCAGGGGAGTCGTGGTCACTCAGATCTCATTTGTTTCACTCAGTTACATTAGTTTCAAATATGCAAGGACAATCAAAGGCAGAGTATAGTTAATAAGGTTTTATTGAAGTAACTGCATCTTAGATAATAGAGCATGTATTGCAATAACTAGGACGATGAAGCACAATAAGATGAAAATTGTGACAAGGAGAGTAAAACACAAGAATAACGCTACCATACTGTCACTAAGGTTTGTAGAGATAGTTCCTACCCAAGCTATGTTAGAGCACAGCATGTTAAGCTCTAATTCTGCCTATCAGGTTCCCTCTGGGAAGACATCATCTCTCATACCTGAGCAAGAGGCCTGTAGTCTACATAAGCCACTGTAGCGAAGCAATCAGCATACAGTCGTGGTCATCTGGCTGGAATTTCCCTCTAATGTACATAGGTCAAAGTAACGTTTTTATACTAAAACAACTGATCTTCCAAGTAAGGATTCCCATGTAAGAGTGTGTATGTTTCTGTGAACATTGGAAACAAAGCGTACCACTTTTGCTGGCAGCCTATCTTATTGCAGCCTTGAGAAAAGCACAGTGTGAGAGAAATGTATCGTTTAAGAACGCAGGACTGACCTAGGCGAAGAACAGCTACATAGAGAAAATAAAACAAGACTGCAAATGTGGCTAATGTTAAAATAATATCTAGGTTAAAGTGCACAGCGGCTGTCCTAGTTTGCTAAAATAAAGTGCATAAAACTATAGCTAAAATGACTACACAACATCCTACCCTTGCCGGTTTAAAGGTGGTTCAAAGCCGAATCCAATATATAAAAGCCACTAAAATGCATCATGAAGCATATATACAGGAATGTCAATGATGACAAGTTAAAAGACACTCTGCGGATGACCTTGCAACCTGAAGCGCATAGATCTTGCGTGCCACATGTTTTTGAAACAATAAAGCCTTGAGTCTGCTCAGCTTGTCAAAATTCACTTTTGAAGTAGTAATATGTTGCCAACTCTCAGCTACTTCCCTCTGTCATGTAGGGGGAAAAAGTACATTCCCTCAGCATGTAACAATTTGGGAGACCGAAACAACATAAAGTATTCTGGCTCGCATTCCACAACAGCTCTCACTATTAAGGAGCACATAGCTGCCATTCGAGAGCACGTGGAACGCAGGTCTAATCAAGGGGACTGGGACTCCCTAAAGATAACAAGCCAAGTTTGTTGCCGAAGCATTGCACACCCCATGCAAAGACAGCTGTTTACAAACCATTGAATAGCTGAAAGAAGTCTTGCATTCACTACAGCTAAGAAATATCACTTTCATGCCACTGAGGCATTTGTACGCGAAGAGTAGCTCCCACACCTTGTGTATGTAACTATCCCCTAGCTTTTCATATCTGCCCACTGGAATGTGTTTTAAGCAGGATGTGAATTGAAGTGTTGAAATAGGCATATTGATGATCCCATATATTAACCACTCAGCAGATTATATTTCAGCCACAGTAAAAGGCAACTTTTCTAATTTCTCAATATTTAACATGACATAAGTCGCTTCTTTTTTAGCCATTAGTTTTTGTTGTCATGTTAAATTAAATGTGGAAAATATGTCCCTTGGGCTGACGTGTTGCCAGGGAATGCGACCTGCTTTCAGTGTTTGTAGTGTCCAACCTAACTGCATAATGGATGTTAGTTAACTCTGTCCATTGTGTAAAGAGGACATGTCGCTCTGTTCTATGTCTATTGCAGAGGAAACGATGTTGTTTAAGGTGTGTATCCGGTCAGACAGGGTATTAATCCCATTATCTATAACAGCTATTGCCTTCTGTAAATTTTCCTGATCTATTTGCCTTAACCAGGCAGCAGCTTCTTGTTGAGAAAGCTTCCAAATTTCATTATAGACTGCACATAAGAAGCACTTTCTGCGTTCTTTTCTGGGGCCTAATAGGAAATCCTGTAAGTAAGTATTGTTAGACAGGAGACTGAGGTGTTCTTTAACAGCATCCAGTGAGGAACTCTTCAACCATTGCTGGCATAGTTTCCCTACACTGTATTTGTCACTATACCCGCGTGTTCAGATGACACATATCGAAGGTCAGGCCTACTTGTTCTAAAAACCCTTGTGGATTTTACAAAATGTTTAGGACACCCATTGGTATCTGTCAGAAGATTACCCATTAAATCAAACTTCCACAGGAGCAGATGCCTTTTACCCAACTCCCTCCAGCAGATGCGTGCTCAGACTTTAACTGATTATCTGATCCCTGCATCCACTAGGGGGAAAGGGGAATGGGAATAGAAAAAGAGAGACTGATTCCAGATTCAGTTACAGCCTGTGTTTCCCACTTGAAGATAGGATATTCACTGTGTGTCTCTGAAAACCTGCACCTTTCTTCTTATTAGGATTTCTTTAAAGGAAAGACCTACAGTCGGGTAATAAGAGCATAGATAAGTATATTCCTACTGCGCATTCAACTGTTCAGCCATTCACATTCACCTAATTCTGTCGTTCTCCTAACCTGGATCTTTTGAGAGACTAGCTTCTCTCTAATAGAACAATGTTAACTTGATATCTTCTTTCCTCCAGGAGTCAGAGGTTTCCAAGGTTCTTTGGAGAACAGTTCAAAAGTTTACAAATATACAAACTACTAATGTCTTTGACAGGAAACGAAAACTTCTCAAGGTTCAGTTTTCACAATCACAGTCTCTAGGAATTAGCCTGAGCACTGAGGTTTGTCTCTAAGACTGACAAGTCTGCAAAGCAAAGAGTTCTTGAATATATATGTACATATATATTGGCAAGTCTGGAAATCATACAAAAGGATTCCTTACTGCAATTGCTTGAAGTTCTGTTAAGCCAAAACAAATTCTCCTTAGAAAGCCGATAGCCAATTGTTGGAAAAAGGAAAAAATTCAGCTTCTTCAAAAAAGAAAAAGTAGCTGGTGTGCACACCGTAACAAGAAAAAGAATGAATTACTCAAAACTGGAAGAATTTTCTATGAAATGAAGTGCCTCAGGAACACTGCTTATTCGCCTCAGGATGACAGTTGAAGTGCAGGACTCCCAGAGAGAAACAGCTGGAGGGAAGCTTCAGCACGAGACTAAGATAGAAACACTAGAGCGCTGACCTCACAAGGATTTGCAGCCACCATCTTGAGTGGTAGTTAAACCTGAAGAAGCTAGTTCTAAGAACAGCCTCCGCAAGGGCCACCAGGAGTGTTGACACCACTGCAACTAACGTGGGTACAAGGAAAAGGAGAATCTTTTTTGCTGAGAGAAGAACTTAACAATGCTGGCAATAGTTTTTCTGACAGTATCTATTGGCCATAATAACCACCCACCAGGATGTGAAAGTGAATCATTAAATGTGCCATTTTGGAACCATTCATCGAGCTGATCTTCAGATGCATTTATATACTTTTGCCATTTGTAAAATTTTGCAGGGGCAGGAATACTGGGCACATTCAAATCCTTAATTTTTGCTAAGCCTAAACCGTATACAGTTTCATTTAAAAATATAATTTGAACAGGTATCAGGCATGCTCTAAATAAAGCTTCCTTTCCCCATACTTGCCAATGTTTTGTTCCCCACACACTTTTTAAATCAATCATATTTAACCAATATTCATAGCCTTCTATAGTGAACTGGGAAATAAAGGAATCTGACTAAATGAATTTTGTATCAGTCAGTAACATATGTACATTTTCCATCAATGGTAATTTGAAATAATATGACTCAGCATTTTTAACATTGTGGCCAGAAAAAAGTGCAAATTTTTCAGAATATGTTTTAGAACTCCCTTGTGGTGGAGTTGGACAATGTTCCCATTGTGTGTAATTAGAAATAGTTTTTGGGGTACTTGCTCTGTGAATTAAATTGTGTCCATAATAATTATAACAGAACATGTCTCCATAATTTTCTTTGGATTGATAAATATCCTTACTTTCAAATACAGTAAAATACTGCAACTCAGTTATCATGGAATCAACTGTTTTCACATCTCAGTCATCAGAAACAACTCTGGGTATTCTTACATCATTCATAGAAAGTTTAAAAACATATGGTATTTGAATGACCTCAGTCTGGCCATATATATCAAATGTGACTTTATTCCAAACAATCCCATCAGCAATTGGTATAGCTGAAATGTTCAGGAAAGACACGTCTCTGCAGACTTTGTGAGAAGAAAATTTGGTTTTCAGGACTTCATCCACCAGTTCAACTGTTGATCATTCAGGAAGGTAATGACCATGTATTAATAGAAAGAAAGTAATAACAAAGCCAATCCATAGGAGGAAAGCTAATATTATCACGGAAAGCCACTGATAGTTCCATGGGAAATAAAAATAATTTGTTTTGAGCCAAATAATCAGCTTACGTGTTTTTGACAGTTCAGATACAGAATAGGCAGATGAGTCTACAAAGGTGTCAGTGATGTTGGCAAAGTATCCAGAAGTAGTTTGTGCAAAAACTGGAGCCGTATTTTGAAGAGGAGAAGTGACATAAGTCTCCTGCAGTGGTTCGTAATAGACAATGCCCTGGTTTGTGTAGAGTTTGAGAATGATCTGTCAACATTTTCTGGTTGCTTGTTCTTAAAGATGCTACTGGAACTAATGATGCATCATTTTCCCCCCTCCCCAAGCTCAGAGAGGTGTCACCATTGCTGCTCAACACTTGTAGAGGGACATCTTGCCCAGTAGTGAGAGGGATTCATGTACTACTGGTTGTTCCTCTTGGTCTGACTTGCAGGATTGGCCACATAGTGCAAATTGACATTGTTAATGGAGACAAAGCGGCTTTCTTTAGAACCAGGCAGCGATGGTAGAATAACAGTTCTGGTACTGTGTATTCCCATGACTGGAACCGGTGCACAATAGGAAGGACCAAACTCCTTTTTCACAGCAACTTTTTCACGTACTAGATCCCCAACCTTTGGAATCCAGCCGGTAGATGTTATTGCTACATCTTTAATTCCTAAGAAGGCAGCACTGGCAGAAACATTGTCATCACAGAGCTGTTGTAATTCCTGCAAGACAGTAACACATTAATTTCTGTCAAAGGGATGTCTGCCGCCTCAACCCCAGGACCATCAAGATCTGGAACATACATTTGAGTTCCAAACAGGCACTTGTATGAAGTAGGTCCCCCAAGGGACCTTCTATGCAGATTATTAATTGCTCTCTGGACTCCATACAGGTGATTAAGCCAACTACGACCCGTACCTAGTACTCTGGCTGTTAAGGATTGCTTTAAATCTTGGTTTTGTCACTCCATAGCACTTTTTCCCTTGGGATGAAATGGAGACGAATAATGGAGTTGGACCCTTAATGAAGCCATGGCGTCCCTGAATGCCCTTGAGGTGAAAACAGGGCCCTGGTCCCAGTGGAAAGCCCAACTGCATATGTGCTGATAAAGACTTGCAAATCTAACAGTCCGAGCGTCAGCCGAGCGTTGTGGCCACACCCATAGAAATCTGGAGCAGGAGTCAACAGCGATTAAGATGTATTTGTATGCACTGGCAGGTGTCAGGGGACTGCAATGGTCTAAGTACACACATTGTAATGGTTTGTTAGAAATTAGGAGGGGTGTCTGCAGTGGGCGTTTGATGGTGGACCCCTTAATTTGTTGCCAGATATCACCACAAAGGACTTACTGCTTGGACTGTTTGTTTAAACATGGCCCCCAGTAACAAGCTTACAACAATGATATTGTAGCCACCACACCAGCATGGGCAGAAGCAACTCCCTCATGCACTGCTTTGATCCACTCTGGTTTTCGATCTTTGCTGATACACCTGGTATTATAGCTATGGCAGAAAAGAAGTCTGACATCCGGTAGGAATATTAAACAGGATATGCTTTTGGTAAGGGCTTGCCTTCAGCCGTGGCTGTCATGGCAGCCTATATTTCATAGTCCGGTTTCATCCTAGAACAAGTTACTGCAGCAACAGAAGCCATAGCTACTGCTAATGTGGCTGCCCATCAGCCAGTGTATTCCCAGCAGCGTGTATTCCAATGCTCTGATGTCCAAGTGTATGTACAACATGGACATTTGGTAGCGTTTCCTTCAGATCTGCTACTTTCCCCCACAGAAGTCTGTGTTTGATTTTGTTACCTTTGGAATCATTTAACCCATTCTGGGGCCAGTAAAGCAGATATTCATTGAAGGACTGGACACAATAGTATGAATCACAGACAATCAGCGTTAGCTGGTCAGTATCCGTATGTTTCAGTGCCATTACCAGAGCCTTTAGCTCTGCTAGTTGTGCAGTGCAATCCCCTAGGGTTTGCGTAAAGGTATGTTGTGGATAGAATTTACTACCCTCCATGTAGCTGCTTACGACTGCGCAAGCAACGGAGTATTGGTGCTTTGTGCCATTGGTGTGCATGACTCTTTGATATTGATCAATAGGCAATGTATTTGCCGGGACTGGGTATTCTAGTTCATATTGCAAAAATTCTTGAGTTTGTAGCTAAGGGTAAAAAATATAGTCAACATCAGTGGCTGTCAGAGACGTTGTCCATTGGATCCAACGCGGATGTAATGCTTTAGCATTTGGAAAGCTGGATTTCGTAACAGCCTTGAGGGCTGGGATTGGACATACAACAATAATGTGTTTCCCCTGGGTTAGTGGTCTTTCTTTAATGACAGCCATCTGAACAGCAGTGAGAATTTTCTCAGTGGGAGCAAAGCGTTGTTCTGCTGTAGAATACAATTGTGATTTGTATGCAAACTGGGCTGTCTCACCCTCATTAAATGTTACAAAGGTAAAACCAATGGCACCAGCAATTACTCTGATGACCAGATGCTTTTTATTGTCCCTTGTGTCTTGGTGTTATGCTGCAAGCATGTCTTGTTTCAATGCTCTGAGAATGCGTGTGTGTTTGACTGTCCAGAATTTACTGGAAAAGTCAGGAAGTATTAAGTCATATAAGGGTTTGATGCGTGATGCATAACACAGAATGTAAATTCTGACAATGTTTAGAAAATCCATTAATGATTGGAGTTTTTTCATGGTATTTGGAGGTTGTAACTGTGCGCATTTTTCTAAGAATTGTGGCCCTAGGCTCTTTCCTTCACTTGATAATTCGTATCTCAGAAACAGGACACAAAGGAAGGTTATTTTTGTTTTTTTGAAGTTCAATTTATAGCCGAATTTGGCAAATCCTACAACAATGCGGGCTACCCATTTTAGATGTTGCAGTAGTTCATCGTCCATAAGGTAGATGTCATCTACATTGGACAATGCTTCAGGGTCAATGTTGGGCAATATTGAAGTTATACGAGCCGCAAACAGCCCTGGACTGTTCTTGTACCCCTGTGGTAAACTACAGATTTTTTTTCTGGGAGCCTAGTGCACTGAAACATGTTAAGTCTCTAATCTCAGGTGCTATGTTTTGGCAGAAGAAACCATTGGAAATATCCCATGTTGTTTTGTATTTTGTGCACACTATGTTGTTCATAAGTGCTGTGCTATGGGAATTTTGTATAGCATATGTGCGTGTGTGACTGCTTAAGTGTCTGTAGTCCAAGACTATTCTGTATGAATGTTCCAGTTTAGCGACAGGGAATAAAGGATTATTCATTGGTGAGACACAGGGTGCGATTACGCCCTGGTAATCTAGTTGTGTGATGATTTCCCTCCATGGTGGTTTAGCATGATGGTTTATTGGGTAGTGGGTATTGGGTTTGGGGTTGATTTCTAATTGGAACTACATGGTAGGGGGAATATTTATCCCACCCTAAGTTGTGGTACAACGCAGGTGCCTGTGCCAATGCTCAATCAATGACGTAGGATTCTACGAGCTCTTCGGAAACAAGAGGCTAGAAAGAAGGTTTGATAACTTCTTCCCCATATGGGCAAGTACGGCATATTCAGGTGGGCAATCTTTTTCGGCCAGTAAAATATTATCATGTTGAAGAAGGGGTCCCCAAAGATTGCGTCAATTGTGTGTTCAATGTCTCCTTCTAACTGTATTGTTACTTTGTACACCCTGTCATGCGTGGAGACACGCATGTCTGCAGTTTCAACTTGTAAGAAGTCATCAGTTTCTTTCACCTCCAGATGCTCATAAAGATTCCGGCAAACTATTGTGACCTCTGCTGCCCTGTCTAGCAAAGCTCGTGCCCAAGTCTTGTTCTTCAATAGAGCCCTCTTCCTTAGTGGCATGACAAATCGTCACTGCAGCCACTTTTTTCTTTTTAAATTGGGTTTTTTGTTGGGGAAGTTTCTCTTCTTTTTTTAACAGAAACTTCTGTTGAGCGTTGTGATTCCTGTCTCGGTTTCACGTACTCATTTCTCCACTATGACCGCCCACCTCCCTCACTGTGTTTTTCCGGTGAGTCCTGAAAGGAACGAGATTGGCATGTATCAGTATATTGATATCTGTCAGGTGTTTTTATTTTATCTCTATTTCCGAGATTATGGGGGTCATTTTGACCCTGGCGGTACGAGACCGCCAGGGCTAAAATGACGGAAGCACTGCCAACAGGCTGGCGGTGCTTCCTGGCCTATTTCGACCGCGGCGGAAGCGCCGCAGTCGCAACGTCGGGGCCGGCGGTATTCCACCACTTCTGCCCCGGCGGTGATAATCCACTTTTCTGGCGGTTTGCACCACCAGGAAAAGGCTGGCGGAACGGGGAGTAATGGAAGATAAAGTGGCAAAATTGCCCATAAGTTGCATCCCCAAGTCCAGGGCCGGGGCAGCCCTGTATTCATCTTGAATTTGTTTTAACACTTCCGGAAGTCTGGAAAGTGTCGGTGTACCGTGTGTGGTAGTATAGAGCGTGATAAATACCATGCCCCATGTATTGTAGTTATCTACTGTGGGATCCATCCAAGTGCCAATAAATGTGCAGTAAGGGGTGGTCGCATATTTAGTGCAATTGTACCCATTGCGGGTTCACCATGGTAAATGGTAAATTTTGTTCAAAGATAAGCACACCAAATGGGGATTATCCTTTTAGGGTTCAAGCTTGAACAACCTGCAGCGTCAATTAGGTACTCCCTCTGTAGCTGAGGAGGAAAATTTCTCAACACCACGGACATCCCCGTATATAGTACTGAGGAGTCTTTGCATGTAGTGAGACTGAGATACTCGAGAGGACCCGAAAATGAGTGCCTGACCAAATGTTGGGGGCGCCATGTCGCATAGGTTCTCATTATCTTAATGAGACTACTGGATTCAGGCAGCAGAATCACCTGTACAGCGGGGGACTGAGTCTGATCCCGCACCATGTGACATCTGTCGGCCTAATCTGGGTTTGTACCAGCTAACTAGCAGTGCCTCATCTCCACCTAAGAGCAGGGATGATTAGGGCAACTGGGCGCATGACATATATGACTTCTCAGGGGAATCGTGGTTACTCAGATCTCATCCGTTTCTCTCAGTTACATTAGTCTCAAATATGCAAGGACAATCAGAGGCAGAGTATAGTTCAATAAGATTTTATTGAAGTAACTGCATCTTAGATAATAAAGCATGTATTGCAATAACTAGGACGATGAAGCACAATAAGATTAAAATTGTGACAAGGAGAGTAAAACACAAGAATAATGCTACCATACTGTCACTAACGTTCCTACCTCAGGTATGTTAGAGCGCAGCATGTTAAGCTATAATTCTACCTTTCAGGTTCCTCCTGGGAAGCCATCATCTCTCATACCTGATAAAAGTAGTGTTTTTATAATAAAACAACTGATGTTCCAAGAAAGGATCCCCACGTAAGAGTATTCATGTTTCTGGGAACATGGAGACAAAGCGTACTACTTTTTTCCGGCAACCTATCTTGTTGCAGCCTTGAGAAAAGCACAGAGTGAGAGAAATGTCTTGTTTAACAATGCAGTGTCGACCTAGGCAAAGAACAGCTACAATTGAGAAAATAAAACTGCAAATGTGGCCAATGTTAAAATATTATCTAGGTTAAAGTGCACAGTGGCAGGCCTAGTTTGCTAAAATAATGTGTATAAAACTATAGCTAAAATGTCTACACAATACCACCACCACATCCACAACCACCAGAACACTCACAAGCACCACAACCATAACATCCACCTCTACTTCACACTCATCCAAACACACAGTCACACACACACACACACACCGACACACAAAACAACACCCACTAAATACGTATGCTCACAATCACCTGAATACAGTATACCAATAAAACCACACACATTCAAACATGCACCAGTCACACATGCATCTACCACATGTACAGACACATTCACCACAAATACAACAACCACCTCAACAACACATCATCCAAACAAACACACTCTCAGAAAAGCACACACAACACCTACCAAACGCAAATGCACACACTCACCCAAGTACCACACAATGTTAAAGAGACAAACACCCAAACATACACCACATACACCAGACCCAAATGCACTTGCAAAACAAACATACACACAACACCCACTTCAGCTCTCTTTACCTCCCAAAACCCATCCTCTCCCACCTCTTTTACCTCCTCTCCTCTGCTTTCAGTGCCACCTGTCCCTGACCCCAGAGAAAACCAAACTCACTCCTTCCCAGAAAGATCCTTGGGGTGCCTGCTCTACCCATTAGATGCCCCTTACAGAGGAAGTTGTCCTTGGTAGTGTAATTAGGAGGCAACTGCTGGGTCAGAAGTCCAAATTGTTAAAAGCATATCTAATGGACAATTATCCATATTTTTTCCTTTATTGATAATGAGAGCAGTATCTCATTTGTTAAATACATTCTCATTTATTTTCACAAAGTTTGTTCTGACATTAATTTTATATTACTAGTAATTGACTGAAGGCAATGTTATTAATGCTTATGTGAGTAACATGAACTTCATTTGATTTCTAACAGTGACAAACACAGGTTTTGTTTTTGACATATTTGTACAGTGCATACATTAGTGATGAACATTTGTAATGGTCATGTTAATTTTGGCGACAGCATTTTTATGTTAATGGACACTTACACCAAAATTATTTATATTTATGTAGTTACAATAATGTGTAATATATATGTATCTGACTTGGCAATTTACGTAAAATGATCAAACACACCTGTAAGGACACATTTTGAAATTTGGATTTATGTGACTTTTTGAGTGGGTATCCATTAGCATGAAGGCAGTTTGGACCAAACTGGTACAAGTTAATAGAATGCAGAAGTGTGTTTCTTAAAATTTCTTAAACTACCACATTACAAACACACATATGCATTGGACATTACTATTACTGTGCTATTGCTTGCAAGGTTATTTTAAAAATGCACAAGTCCTGAGCTAATATGCATACACAGTTGTGTTGGTAACAGGCAAAACAGTCACTTACCTTCGGTTCCGGCGATGACGGGGTTGATTTTCATCATGGTCCAGTAGCAGCAGCTAAGGTAGGACTTGTACAATCGGGTTCATGGTGGCAAGGAAAGTAAAAAATTGCAAAAAGGTACGTTTCTACCTTATAAGCCTTTGATTCTGCCCACTCAGTGATGGCAGTGAGAAGGCACATCGAGATTGGCCTAGCGGTAAAACTGGCTGTGGTACCACCACCAAACGTTTTTGCCTACGGCACCATTGATGTGGGTGGACATTTATGGCAGTGACAGCCATTCGTTAGGAGACTTTCATCTATCGGCCCACCAGCATCTACATAGAGCGGTGGACCGCCTAGTCATTCGATGGTTTGTCGACTGACAACCAACAGCAGGTCCAATTTCACCAAGAATTATATCAGGCCTATACTCAAAAAGTGAGTTCTAGTGAAAAACTTAGAAAGATTTACTACAAACATTCAAAAAGTACATTACAGAAATTGTGTGTGCAAATGCATGAAAGCTCTGGGTAAAAGGGCAATAAAGAATAACAGGTAAAGTCAAGAATTATTCTAAGTTTCAAATGAGCAGCAAAATCAATACAAAATCAGACAGCATCCCTAGTAGTATCAGAACGTCATCTGGCTCTCATAGAACATATTGAAAACTGCAGATTCATCCTGGTGTAAGCAATTTCACCAAATCAGTGCACAGAAGTATAAAGAGTCATTCACTGTCCGATGGCCTTACCACCTAAGCACTACCTCATCTAATGAATAATTATTCAGGCCCCCTTATGCTAATGTCATCCAGAACTTGCAGAACAAACTAGTTACAAAACAACAGTGAACTATTGTGAATGTAAAACAGCAAGCAGGCAGAAGAAACAAAGAAGGTCAACCCCATCACAGAGAGATTTCTTTCAGTACAAAACCATTTGGAAATAAATAAACATGACCTCACTTGACTGTGTACAGCAAAAATAATCAACAGTGAATGTGCAGGGTGAGACATTCATTTTGAACAAGATGGCATTAAGGCCTAGTTGAGGCCTATTTAGCATTAGTCAAGAAAAGGCACTGTAAGATTTGAATCATTTCAGAGGCAAAAACATCCTGTAAGTGTACACATGTAAATTTGAGTATAAATCCATATTCTTCTCATTGCTAATAATGCACAGTATTATAAATGCACAAACTTCTACAAGACTAACAACGGCAGACAGGGTTTTCATCAAACAAATAACACCTCTTTGAGGCACGCTTAAAATTGAGAAATGTTTTTATTTCTTCTAATGTTTCAGACTTGGCATGTGTGTTGCGCTGTACAGCACATATTCAAAGTGGGAACAGTTTTATAGTTTGTCTAGGCATAGTATTTTGTACTGGAATGGTACCCCTCCAGTACATAACCCAGTATGTAACCTATTCTGGAAATTATGCAGGCACACTTAATTTACTTGTAAGCACCTAGTAAATGGTACTACCTGAACCTAAGAGTGGTAAATTAAATACTACTAGTGAGCTACAGCACTCATTGTGCTACCCACTCCAGTAGCCCTATAAAGCATAACTCCAGGCCTGCTACAGCAGTCTGAGTGTGAAGTTCTAAACTGCCATTTTGATATGTTAAGATACCCCTTTTGCCAGGCCTAAGCTTTCCTTATTAAAACTTTTATATATTTCCTAGGGTAGGCTCTAAATGTCTGATAGGGCAGACGTCATGGTTTGTAAAAAGTAGAAAATGTATATTTAATGTTTTACATGCCCTGGGAGTGAAAAACGTCCAAAGTCGTTTTTCACTGCGACAAGGCTAGCTCTCCCATTGGTTAACACTGGTTTAGATTACTACATTTAGTAAGTGCTAAATCCGGTTTGGAAATAGCTAGAAACATTGTTCAAGGACTCGTTTTATTAGTAATGTAAGTTCTAACTTACTAGTCCTGTCTGATTTATATAACTATTTTGAGAAAGAGACTTTTAGAGAGCTGTAAATTGCCCTGCCTAAAATCCAAAAAGCTGTCCTGCCAATGTCCTCTGTGTGTGGAGAAGAGGACTACTCCCTTGGTAGGAAAGGTTTGGGGCTCTGTCAAGCCCCTTTCTGAACCTCAAAGGATACCTACCTTGTTACTGGCAGATAAAACTCACATCTAGGCCTGTCTCCCTTGTGTTTCTCTAGCCAGGCCTCCTTCAAACCCAGAAGGAGTGAAGAAACTGACCAGGACTGGCTTAAGGGGGTCATTGGCTTGTACTCCACCAATAGTTGGGCATTAGGCATAAAAGTGAACCCTATTGACCTCTCCTGAGAACATTCCTGGACTTGTGAAGAATCAGATGAAGGACTACCCTACTGCTTGAAGAACCTGAAGAAAGACTGGACCTGCTTGTCTTGAATCAAAACCCCCAGAAGTGACTCCAAGGGTCAGTTTTCTGACCTCTTGTTTGGGCTGCCAGACTACAACAAGCTTCTAAGGCCTCTCTCCCGGCATCTGACCAGTTCTAACTGTACTTGCCCTGAGCCCTCCTTGGGGGCCTCTGCTGCAATGAGTCCTAACCATCAAGTGATGCTCCCCAGGTCCTAAACACTTGGATGGTGCTAGAGAGTACTCCTCATGTCCAAACTGCCGGAAGTGTAACTTAGAATATTTTTGTCAGCTTTCTGCCTGGAGAACTGACAGAGACCAGGATTGCAATTGATGTGGTTGACCACACTTGCCTGTTAGCTCAGCTTGTAGCTTGCCCTGCCACCGAATGATGACCAGCCACTTTTATGCCATAAAAGTGTCTAAGTCAGAAGGTAAAATTTCCCCTGGGGTTAACCTGGCCCATGTGCCTTACCCATGCTTCATCACAGTCGGCCTTAACATTTGTCTTTGATCTGGTCTGGCATAGCAGGTACCTGTGGTTGATGTTTTGCGCTTTTTGGCGCTATTTTTAATTAAAAGTTTTAACATTCATAACTCTGATTCTACTTATTTGATTTTTGTAGTTTTGGTGTCATATTATCTATTTAAATATTATCTTTTTTTCTAACTTTGGGATTTTCTTGCGATGGGTTTTCACTTTATTACTGTTTAAGTGCTTCATGCATACTTTACCTATTGAGTCTAAATTATGCCTGACTGCTTTGTGCCAAGGTACCGGAGTGTTAAGCACAGGTTTATTTAGCTACTTTAGTGGTTCACCCTGACAATGACTGTGATTATTATTTGAGGTGGGTTCAACTTCTTACAAACACATTTTGGAATTTCCTCTTGAATATCCACGGAGCACAGCTGTTCAGTGTTGAGGTCTGGCGATGTGAATTCACTCTACCTGTAAACATGCAGCACCTCCCCAAGACAGCATCCCACTTTCATCCACTTCTGAAACTGCATCCAATCTAAGCCGAGGCACTCTGGTGAATTTTTACTTCTGCTGCCATGACACCTGGAAGTGAGTCAAAGTACCAGTGGCTACCCTTTTCAGTCTTCTGCTGCACAATTCTGCATCTGTCAACTCTCCTCATTACCACTTCTGCTCTTTATCCCTTCGTCAGCCTTGTTATTATCTTTGCCACTGCTTTGAGTATCTCACTTTTGGTGGGATACATTATCCCTATGAAATGAATAAAATATCTGTCCTGAGCCTATCCTTGAGTAGGGCAGCCTCGCTGGCTCTACCCTCAGAAAACGTACTCTGATGGCCCAATATAGTAGGGGCTTTAGAAGCATAGCCATCTGACTGTCTGCTTCATTCAGGGCAGGCGGTTTGTTTTTAGAAAAAGCCAGCAGACTTTATATACCTCAGTAAGGTTGGTTCCTCTGAAGATACAGAGATCACTGAAAATACAAGCGCCCCACTGAGGCAGTGATCTAAAAAAAAATTGCTCCTAAAACAAAACAATTGCTTTTGGTGTAATGGCTTTCAAATGTACTGTTCAAGGGTGTATGCAAATAATTTAAAAAAAAGCATAATTACCACCTACATGTACAAAGGAATGTGCACAGGATATACAGCTTAAAATATACCCTCTTACATGATTGTCCAATAAAATGAGTGTAAATATTGTCTTTTGTGTAGCATACTTATCCTGTGCTCACATGTGTAAAACCAAAATGTCTTCACTCACAATGGATGTCACCACAAAACACTCAATTACTGTTCTTTAAGCTAATCAGACCTGTGAATGACAATAATGCTTCTGGTTGAAAGGCTTACTCAGCATCCACTCTCAGGATCTTATTATAAGTACCCTTTAAAATGTGATTATGCTATAAGTGGTGCAAAGCTTATCGCACCCTAAAACTGCTAGGTACAATAATGTGTGCACCTCCTTTTAAATTTCAGCTGTCTAACCCTGTTCCTATATAACATGAAAAATACAAATGTTTATTTATAGTTATGTATTCATCATATTTACGGTTTATATAGCATAGACTCGACCCATAATGGTGACAGTGTTTTTTATTAGTACAATTACTTTCAGCAATCAAAACTTATAGTAAAATATCCATGAATTAAGCTATTTGCACAAAGCAGTTGGTAAAACAGGAATGAGGAGAAGATTATTTAGATGTGAGAAAAACTCTTCTGAAGTTTTATATCTCTGTCTTTTTTTACTTTCTGTTGTGTTAGATTATCCATGATCCTGTCGATTCCGTTACAGTACACATAGTCATGTTGCTGACCTTTTGTATGATCACAATATGTTGTAGAGCCAGGAAGATTCTAGATGATACGTTCTCGGCATTACTGCCTTTTCAATACCTGATTCATTGTTAAGGATTTCTGTGTTTATCTCTAGTCTACACCATTAAGGACACAATTAGGCGATTAAACCACTGGTCACAAGGATCTGAGTCTCAAAATTCTGTAGCCCTTCATTAGTGATTATGAGGATCAACACTGAGCATCTTAAGTGAGTAGGGAAGTAGAGAATTGGGTTAGGTCAACTTTGCAATGAATAAAGACAAATGAAAGATGCAGGCCTTATTTGGTCCACCCAATGTAAGTAAAAATGCCCCATTGAAATGTGTTTGTGTGAGGTGGACTGTTTGTCTGTTAACAGTTCAATCCTTGTTCAACAAAGGCTAGATTGTTCCCATGGGGTATTTTTAAGTAAGATGGAATTTGGAAATAGCTGTGGCATCAATTGTCATCTCTGCTGAGAGACATTAAAAGGAAGGGAAGTGGTTAGCTATTAGGTTCTTCCATTGATTGATTTCATTGAGTCCTAGAAGGTAATCATAGCTCCTCCCTCAGTTTTCCATTCCCTAATGATTGACCAGTCACCTCAGATAAGCAGATCAATCACTGGTTGGGAGGCATCATTGAGCCAAATTTCTGTCAGGCATAGACGGTCTAGGTTATTGTAGTGATTATGTCAGCAATCTCTAATCTGTGTTTGGTAGCTGATAAACAATTTTTTCTGTGATACACTAAAGAGTGGATTGTCTTGTTTCCCTTCTTTGTATCTGTTCGAACTAAATATCAATATATTTTCTCACATTTAGGTTCATCTTCAGAGGGTTCAGACCCTGTTTATGAGGCCCATTACTATGGGGGTCTAATAGGTTCCTAGTGCTGAACTAGTAGCCACAAGTGATTCATGGGCATGAAGAAGAACCATTTATTTTTTCTGTAAGTACATTGCATTGATCCCTGTTATTCTGAGGTATAGACATGACTTTTAGTTAAGGAAGGGAGCTAAGTAGTGAGGGAGGAATATTGGATTTGATATGGTACTCTATTGAAGTGATCACTGACCGAGTTAGGTTAAAATAAGTTGAGAAAGATTATACTTCAGCTACTTGGACATAGATCTTGGAGACCAGAGTGGAAAGAACAGTAGAAGAGCCCATGGGAACTGCAAGGCTGTGGAAGGACATTTCCAATGGGAGTACCATAAGGAGAGCTCTGAGATTTTTAACTTCTGAGCTTTAGAGTGTACAAGTGAAGGGTGAAATTCAGACCTCCTACAGGGATATCCATAAAATCATTGAAGAGGGTCTTGTTAAGGCTCTTTGACCATTGATTCCACTGTTATATTGAGTTGGTCTCATTATACAAAGAAAACATGGTATTATGTTGATTTGTTTTGGACGATAAGGAAGAATGCAATGTCTGATAGGGTGATAGAAGTACTTGTAACTCTGTCTTCACTGCTGCAGATGTTTTGGTGTATTAGACCAGTTGAGGAAGCCAGAGAGCTGATTTATTCTGAGTCTGTTGTTGATACAGTTTTCCTCTTCTTGTTATCATGTACCCAGGGTAGTTCAGGCTAAAGATTCCTAGAATTGAGGGTGTAAGGAAGGTGATCCCTAGGTATAGTAGAGGATCGACTCTGGAACTGTTGGTGTTATGCCTGTGAGTGGTGCGTTTCAATTTATATTTTTGTAGAATGTAAATTTATGTAGCTTACCTTCAGATGGCTGGATCAGGATTTTCCATTAGTGAATAGGGATGTGGATAATTTTCTATTCAAGGAGACAGAATGGACAGTGGATAATTTCACGCTATCTGGGATAATGGATTTTGGAGAAACCATTAAGAAATTTGTGAAAGTCTCAGTCTATCATTGTGTATTGGTGGTGCAGAAAAAATGAGGTCAGTCATCTGTTTTCCCATACAAGAGCAGAGATACTGTCCTAAAATAAGGATTTCAGTGAATCCTCTCAATAGCTTCTATTTGACGTTTTTGGATGAGCTTTTACTGAGGTTGGTACATAGATATAATTTCAGTAGCTTCTACTTGAAGTTTCTGGGTGCTCTTTTATTGAAGTTGGGGGTGTACATTACTTTGAAAGTACACACGCCTGTTTTTGGAGGGTTGTCTTTTTTGTACAATGGTTACGTTCTGGGATCTCAAGAACTGAGGAGATGATATGCAGGATCTATGCAATAGAGACTGATCTTGTGGACCATATACAATATAATTATTACATGTTTTTGAGAACCAATTGTGGACAGAGCCAGACTATGAAAAACACTTCAGCAGTCAAATGGCACGAAGTGGAATGGCCCAAAACCCCTTTATGTGGTGTATATTTATTTATGTTGTGTATATTATGTCCATTTTCAAGTGACCTGGCAACACAGCTAAAGCTGCCTTTAGTATCAAACAAAAAGCTGTATCAGAAAAATTATTCTAAAAGGAAGTAAAACAGCTAAGGAGTGCATATGTTTAGGAAGAAAAACAAATAACACTAATAACAGGCAACTGAAAAAATTTTACACTGCAAACTAATAGAAAACCAAAAATAGTGAAAACTGTCAACAACAACAAAAAATTGACAAAAATGAAAAAGGTTTAAAAAGTCACCAACTAAAATTAATTGTGAAAATGTTACTTTGAAGATCAATGGGTGGGGGAGCGTGGATAAACTGTCAGTCAATGTGGGTTCATTAGAGTAGAGCACCTTTTTCAAACTCTCCATCTTCTCACATTGATCCTCCTGTAATTAATCTGCAGGCTTAAAAACACAGACAAAACTGTGGTGTGTGGAGTTCCCAGGTGAGTTGTGAATGAGGTGGTGCTTTGTGTACCCAAGAGGCCACTGCAATATGCTGCCTACATGCAGAGGGCGGACTCAGAGACTCAGTGGCAACAAGGATGCTGGTGGGCCTGAGATTCACCTGTGCACCATCCACTATGTAGAACTATTGCAGTGTACACACAGGCTCCCACCCACTGAAAATAAACAAAGAACTGCAAATCTGCAAATGCACATTTCGGCACCAGTGGAGGAGGCACCCCCATTGATCATAGATGCAGCTACGCTAAGGGCGACAACTGCTATTTTGGGCTAGGTATGCCGGCAACTGCATGGTGCTTGGGAGTGGTGTCAGTGCCAGACGAACTAAGGCCCATATTTATACTTTTTTAGCGCCACATTTGCGTAATTTTTTGACGCAAAAGCGGCGCAAACTTTCAAAATACAATCGTATTTTGTAAGGTAGTGCTGTTTTTGCATCAAAAAATGCCGCAAATTTGCTGCTAAAAAGTATAAACATGGGCCTAAATTCCTGGGCAGAAACTGCCATCTGCAGCATTTAAAAAGATAAAATGCAACCTGCTCACAGGTGTCAGACCTCGGGCGCTTGTCAACTCTCATTAATAATATCGGGGACAAAATCCCAACAGACTTCAAGATTGATAATAATGATATCCTGTTTCAATGTAAAGCATGTTCAAAAGTAAAATTGATACTGTTTTTGCCATGCTAGACCACCTATCTCAGAGGATAGAAAAACAAAATAGAAGAATCAATAGTGCAGAATGCAGGCTGTCAGGCTGTCAAAATGACTTTGCAAAATCAAATCAGAAATTGCTCAAAATGTAAAAAGTACTAGCAGTGAGAAATGGGGTTGTTGGTTGAACTGGGTGTTAACCATGCTTAAGCAACAGCCACAATTTATATCAGGGTGAACCATAAAAGTCACTAAATTAACAGTGCTTTACCCCGCTTGGCACAAAAGCAGTCAGGCTTAACTTAGAGGTGAGAGAGATCAAGTTATATTAACAAATTAGTGGCATGGAAGTAGCATATGGCAACTAATAAATCTACAATTTAAAAGATTAACAGATAAAATAATGTAGAAACCAAAACAAGCACATTTTAACTGTGGTAGACACGTTTAACATGAAAGTATAATTTTTAGGTAAAAATAGTAGAAATAACATGTATTATAAGTATTAATTGAATATTAGTTAAACACACTTGCTTTGAAATAAATAGATATCATTATAAATAATGTGTTTAGAAAATAAGGACACGTCTAAAAATTGCTTTGTCATCAAATGAATAATTTTAAAGAAAATAATTAGCTTTGCATATTTGATTTAAACTTTAAAGTGCACAATAGGTTTATTAATGTATTAAATATATTAATGTGTATTTAGGTTTCTTGACTAGGCCTTAAAATGCATTTTGCAAGCATTTGTGGAAAATTGTGCTTGTGATTTCTGTCCCCTTTGACTTGAATTATTTTCTCTAAGCAGCAAGTGTAATGTTGAATGTCCTATTGCATTGTAGGCAAGAGGCATGTTTCAGATGCAATAATGTAACACTATTTGTTCTAGCTGTTGAATGGAGCAGAAAGTCACTGTACTCATGTGAAAGAATATTAGTTTAGTTTGTTGTGGATCATGTGAAGGGAAGTGTAAGTAGCAGATTATTAGAAAATTTAATAATTTGGCAGAACACTGTAACCGGAGGAAGATGACAACACACTTTTGCTAAGAGATTTTCTAAAAGTAACAGAATTTGGTGGTGCTACCTTTAATAATTGGATTCTGCAACTGACGCACAGAGTGTGCCCACCTAAAGGACCAATCAAATGGATTTCAAATATTTTAATTAGTGAAGAATTTTGGAATTGAAATCAGTCTGTCCTGAAAAGCTTTAGAGTCAGTTCCCCCTCAGAACCTTCTTGTATTCAGTCCATCGCTAGCTCTTCTGAGAATAAGTTCTATGCTTACGTAGGCCCATATTTATACTTTTGTGCGCTGCATTTCCATCATTTTTTTTATGCAAAAGTGGCACAAACTTGCAAAATACAATTATATTTTGTAAGTTTGCACAGCTTTTGCATCAAAAAATGATGCAAATGCGAGGCAAAAAAAGTATAAATATGGGTCTTAGTCTGCTCATATACATCTCTTCTCTAAGTTTCCCTGATGAGTTATCTCATCATAGTCTTAACTACCCTATTCTGTTATGTGTTTCAGTACTAATTAGGCCAACTAATTCTGAACTGATGATCTGTCCTATGTGCAGCACGTGTTCTGCACTATCCTGATACTGCTCTCAACTAACGCCAGAAGACGGTGACTGCTCTGTCTGGATGAATCAGTGATGTCTCCTTACCCATGAGGAGCGGTATAACTAAATGTGGTTTCTTGTTTCCCTTTGAGTTAGTAACTTACACAAACATATTTTTGTAGTGAGTTATTCTTGTTATATGTTTTCCCAAAAAAATGTGTTTTCTTTTATTTTTGCTTTTGCCTGCATGTGTTAATCCGTTCCCACACATGTAAGTCCCAATTTTGGTCATTGCTAGGAATCGCCAATCTCTGAAATTAGTTGTTAAAAATGTGTTTTAGTGATTTATTGATGTTACCACCATCTGCTTCGAAATCTGGTAATAGTGTTCATGTTGTGCTGCTGCTAATTATTTTAATTTCTTTGGAGTGTCTAACAGTACCGATGTTTAGTAGATTGAATCTTTTTAGATGCTTTAGTCAGCCAATGATTTTCATCTATGTTTATAGCTTTGTTTTGTGTACCATTTATGTGACATTGATTTTGGGATTGTAATAAAGCTTTGAAACTTTACTCTGTTTGGAGTTTGACTTAGAGTTAAATTGTTTATGGTGTCCAGAAAATGTTATGATATAATGTCATTGATTTTTGATTGAATGTCTCTGACTACCTATCTCTTTGCCAAGACCAAAGTTTAAGTCGACCTCCATAGGTGGGAAAAGTGACAGTGTCTCACTTGCCCGCTGGTGGTTGTCAAACCCGGAATAGGAGAGTAAATTCTCCTTTCTGGGGTCGAGCGGTGCTCCAGCAATTGGGGTAGCAAAGTTAAGGTTATATCTTGTAAGGAGTAGAGTCAGAATTTGCTCACATTGTGAGTTGCTCTTGGTGTAGTGTAAGGGTTGATGAAATCTCAGGGTTGTGTTAAAAGTGCACGGTATGTGTTTTGAGTAAGGTTTTGCGGTTGCAATGCTTTAGCAAATCGCAGTGAAGTGTGATGTATAAGTGAATTGAGCAGGGAGTTTGGATACTCCAAGTAAGAGAGTGGGGATCTGGCATGCTCAAAGTGAATGTGGCGCTTGGTGCTCAAAAATTGCCCACATGGTTTTTGGTAGTGGGTCCTGCGAGGCCTAAGACTCTGGAGTATTGTACAGTGTAGGGAGACACTTGGTTAATTTATTGTCTGCAAGTAAGGTGTTGGTCGATTGAGCATTTCAAAAACACAAGTAGTACTTCCCTTGCGTGCGTGTGTTGTTTGGTATTAGGTGAATCTTAAGTGCACATGGAGGATCCGTACTAATCAGAGTGAGGTTTGTGGGTCAAGTCTTACTTGCATTTCTGAGAAAGCCACAGCCGGAAAAGTAGCTGTTAGTGCGAAAGGCCATAGTTGAAATAGCCGTACAGCTTCCGAAGTGTTTGAGTCCTACCTGTAGTGAGAAGACAGGTTTTCATTTTTGTGCTCACAATATTTGGCATTTAGGTTTGGTGTGAGAGGTGTATGAGACAGCTCTGAAGTGAGTCACAGCTGCTGAATGGTGTGAGTGTGACGTCATTTGGTCCACGCTGGGATTCGTCGGTAAATGAAAAAGCTGCGCACCAATTGGTGGACAAGTCTGTGCTGCTATAGGTTGAGAACAGCTTGTGAGAAGGATTGTGGGATCAAAAATGTCTTCCTAATTTTGTAGACTTTGTGTTTGTGAATTACACTTGTGTAAAAATGAATTATTTCAGAGCTTTAAAGAGTGCTTTCAGAGGAGATGTTTTCATTCCTACTTGGGAAGGTGAGCCTGCTCCACCTGATGGTAAACTGACATTGGAGGTAACGGAGGTAATAGGAGTTTCTGCATGCCTTTGTATAAATTAATGGTGCACATAAACTGAGAAAGGGGGCACCTTAGCTTTTCGTTATAAAACATTTAATTTCCAAATTTTAGAGAATCCGAGGAGGGTGATGTATGGATCAAAGCGCCTTCCTACACCTGCACAGTTTGAAGCACTTGCTATTTGGGAATTAGTTCTGAGACAAAAAGAGGCCCCGAAATTCAAAAGAAGAAAAGATGCTAGCAGAAGCTAGATGGGAGGAAGAGCAGAGCATGTGGAGAGCAGATACATTACATGCAGTCATGTTATTTCCAGCAATTACACCCGAAGGTGATTGAAGTGTCATTACCCAAAGTTGAGGGAGACACCAGTGGAATGGTACCAGCAAACTGAGAAGTTTGTATGCTTGCGAAGTGCTTGTGGGAAGATTTAAATACTTTATTTGAGATTGTGGTTCCAGCAGATCTGTGGGTTGAGTGTAAGAGTCAAGTCAATCAAGTGTTGATTGGCCCATGCCTGAGCCACTGAGAGATACAGTAACCGGTGTGAGGTGATGAAGAACTATTAAAAAGTGATTGAGTTTCTGAAAACTAGATTTTCCCCTAAAGACATTGATTGGCACAGGATTTTCAGGGCATTTCAGGAGGCAAAGAAGTCTGTTCAGGCTTATTTTGAGAGACTCCTGAAAGCATTCGGACAATACAGTGGCACAGAAATTATTGAGCCGAGATACATGATTCATTTTGTGTTTAGATTCATTCAGGGATTGAAGTCTGAAATTAGCAATATGATTAAGATTTGCTGGCAAGGAAATTCGAATGATGAAGTGCTGCAATAAGCAAAAAACTGTAGTAATGAGATTGATTTGAACAAGAAAAGGTTGAAAGAAAAGGCAATGGCGATACATATAAAATCTGCAGGAATGCAGGGAGCACAAAAGCAAGGCAATATAGTGCCTCAGTTCAGAGGTAGAGGATGTGGAATTCAAGTAGTTCTGAATGTGAATGTAGCTGATGTTTAGAACATCAAGAAAATGCTGCCTTGTAATGCATGCAGTAACATTTGACATTGGAAACAGGAGTGTCCCTTTAATAATGTAAATAATTTGATGCAAGGTGGTGGTGTTGTGCAGATGGTTGACAACAGTCAATTTCAAAATCAGAGAGTACAAAGTCCCCAAAATCAAAGCATGAATGTTCCTAATGGAGTAGTCCAAATGTAGGTTTCCCAGCAACAAGTACATCTTCCCCAAAAGCAAATTCAAGTCCCACAGTAAATGCAGATACCACAAGCTCCAATGGCACAGCAACAGGTGATGGTTCCTCAGCAGAACACAAACCAAAGAACCAACACTAAAGTAAATCAGTTATTCACACAGTACCCATTGATTAATTTCAGTGATGATGAAATTAATGAAGAAGACATGAGCGAGAGTTCGGAAGAGAAAGAATGTGTGTTGACTGCCTCATTGGAGGTGCATAAGCATGGTCCTTATGTGAATGCAACTGTTATGGGTCATGATGTTTCATTCCTGGATGACACAGGAGCAACACGTACCACTGTCAGATCTGCAGAAGTCCCTACTGTGCCCTTTTAAGGAAGGACACCAGGTTGTAGAGCATTTCGTAAATCCCATTACAGAGCCCATTTCAGTTAAAATTGGAACATTTGAAGGTCTACATCGATGTGTGGTTTGTGATTTGAGTCCTGTGAGTTTGTTAGGAAGAGACTTACTTTGCCAATTAAAATTTTCGATTACTTTTCCACAAGAAGGAATAGAAATCAGACTAATAGTGATGGTGAAACATTCAGCCAAATTGATGAAATGTATCATTTCATTACATTGTTTCCTGCTGTTGTAGAGCTATTTTAGCCATATTTTAGACATGGTATTTTAGTGAACGAGGGCTGCTGTTGTGCACTTTAGCCCAGTTCAATTTTATTCAGCATTGCCTTATTTTTCAAGCAATAGCCAAGTTTGCGGTGCTGTTTTATTTCTCTTTCTAATTGTTCTTTCACCTAGGAAAGCAATAAATTCTCTCTAGGACATTCATTTCACTTTGTGTTTTCTTCAAGGCTACAATCAGATAGGTTGCCGGCAAAAGTGGTACGTTGTGTCTCCAACATTCACAGAAACATACACGCTCATACGTGGGGATCATTACTTAGAATGTCAACTGTTTTATTATAAAAACACTCCTTTGTCCCATACACGTTAGAGGGAGAGTCCAGCCAGATGACCACGACTGCATGATGATTGCTGATTGCCTCGCTACAGCTGCTTGCTTAGATGCCCGAACCCCTGATCTACATGGGGACGGTGTCCGTCTAGACTACAAGCTACCTTACTCAGGTATGAGGGATGATATTTGCCCAGGGGGAAACCTGATGGGCGGAATAGGCTTATCATGCTGTGGTCTAACATAGCGTAGGTAGGAGAACTATGTCTTACTCCTAGTGACAATATGGTGGGACTATTTTTGTGTTTCACTTTCCTCATCACCTTATTGCTTTTATTGTGTTTTATCATCCTAGTTATTGTAACACGCAATGTATGCAAGGGGGGCATTCCGGCACTGGGGGGAGAACGTAAAAATGGCACAAAGGAATCTCTGAGATTCCTTTGTGCCATTTTTATCTGCATTTTTTAACGCCTGTGCAGGCATTAAAAAAAGGCTCCAGTCATTACACTGGGCCTCTGGGTGCTTTGCAGAATTAGCATCATCATTTGTGATGCTAGTCATTTGTGATGCTAGTCCTGCAAAGCGCCGGACTAGCGTCACAAATTATGACACTAGTCACCCTAACTACCGCTGTGGGGCACCCTATTATAAATATGGCACTACCATGGTGATTTTAGGAGGGCGCAAGAAAAGTGGCGCTGTACTGGGTGCCGCTCCACTTTTCATAAATATGCCCCCAAGTCAACCATTGACTCAGGGGACCTAGCCCAGCAATAAATGATGGCAGAGAACAGTCTGACGTATCGCAACAGGTGGAAGCCTGGGACAAAAAGCTGCTGTTGGCCACAAAGGACTCACTTGATGTGGCTAGCTTACAGGTAAACTGGGTAGAGGAGCATTGTCAAAGCAGCATGATTAAATGAGCAACAAGAAATACAAACAAATCAGTACAAGAAGGGAGAGTGCATGCCGAGTAGTGTCACAAGTCAGTTCAATAGCACTTTTAGATGTAAGTCTTTGAAGTAGATTTCCACTGTTCTCTGTTTGAAGAGTAAGGTGGGCTGCAAAGTACTATGCTCACATTGACTGCTTAAGCTGGCTGGGGTTTTCCACGAAGGCACGGGCAGCCCATAAAAGCTCCAGAATGGCCTTTATGCTAGTTCTCATCAAGGTAAGTGGGCATCACTCTATTCACTCCCCATTTTGAAAGCATCAACAGGAACAACATTCATGGAGATCTGGCTTTGAGGTAATGTTTGGAAAGCTGGGGGGTGGATATTCTGGCTTATTTGTCCATGCCCTTCAGCTGGGCATCACAAATTAAAAATCTGGCCAAGCAAGCGGAGCAGAGTTTGTCTCCTCAGAAGAGATTCACATCATTGAATGCCCTGCTTTCTTCACATGATACAATACAGTCAACACTTCCTATGTGCAGTTGACCAGATATACTCTGTGAATCTGCCCTCATGGTAACTCTCTGTGTTCCCCTATGTAGATCATAGATACAAAGAACAGGAGAAACATTACATTTGTGATGGGGCTGTCCCTAAGGGCCGCTTGGGAAGCATTCATCCTCAATCTTTCTGCTGGCTTTCGCCCCAACAAACATAATCAGATCACAGTAACCCTAATGAGAGGTGAACTGCTGGAGATTTCAACACATTTCCTATGTTCACATTTTATTCTGTTCCTCTTAGTATTGAAAAACTACAATTTAATGTTTGGGAACATTCAAAAAACATGCATGGACCCAATAGACAATGAACCACTGGACTTAATTAGTAGACTGTTAGACCTGGAATCTTTGGCGTGTTTTCCCCTGTCTCAATTTGTGACTGTGTGCTGAACTTCGTTTTTGCTGGTTTTCAGTGTTCTCTGCACTTTACCTCTGCTGACCAGTACTAAAGTGCAAGTGCTCCCTGTATAAATTGTGATTATGATTGGTTATCCCTGATTGGCATATTTGATTTACTAGTAAAGTGCACTAGAGGTGCCCAGGGCCTGTAAATCAAATAGTGGTAATGGGCCTGCAGCACGGATTGTGCCACCCACATGAGTAGCCCAACAAACATGTCTCAGACCTGCCACTGCAGTGTCTGTGTGTGCAGTCTTACACTGCCAATTCGACCTGGTAAGTGTACCCAATTGCCATGCCCAAGCCTTCCCTTTTGCTATATGTAGGACACCCCTAAGGTAGGTCCTAGGTAGCCCCATGGGCAGGGTGCTGTGTATTTAAAGAAGTAGGGCATGTACTGGTGTGTTTTACATGCCCTGGTAGCGAAATACTGCCAAATTGTGTTTCACTATTACAATGCCTATCCCTCCCATAGGCTAACACGGAGACTGCCTTTTAATATCTTTTAAGTGCAGTTTCCGATTGGGAGCAGATGGAAATATGGAGTTTGGGGTCTCTGAACTCACGATTTAAAAATACATCTTTTGGTAAAGTTTGTTTTTAGAGTGTCAGTTTGAAAATGCCACGTTTAGAGAGTGGGCATTTTCTTGCTTAACCATTCTGTGCCTCTGCCTGCCTGTGGAATCCATGCCTGGGTCTTTCCCTCTAGGCAGTGACACAAAGGGAGCTTAGGTGTGTCCTGCATAGCCTATTGAGTCTCCTGGGCTAGAGTGGGGAGGGAGAAGCTAACACCTGCACCTGAAAGGGATGTGTCTGTCCTCACACAATAAAGTCCCCAACACTCTGGTGTGTTTCTGGGCCAGGCCTGGGCAAGGCAGTATCTTTTGAACAACAGAGAGTTTCCTTTGAAGTTTGCCTACTTCAAAGGCAAAAATGAGTATAAATAGTGGACCCAAAACCCCTGACTTTTAGGATACTTCTGGATCAAGAGGAACCTCTGCAAAGGAGAAGAGCTGAAGAGCAGGAGGAGGAGTACTGCCCCTTTCCTGTGTGTGCTTGCTGGGTTGGCCTGCAGATGCTACTTCTGCCTTAGAGAAGACAAAGACTGGACTTTGCTGTGTAACCTGCTTCTGAATATTCTCCAAGGGCTCGGACTGAGCTTGACCCCTGTTCTGAAGTCTCAGGGCCATCAAAGACTTCATCTGCTAGCACCTTGGCTCTCTTCCTGGGACCTCATACACTGCTAAGTGATGCCACATCCAGTCCCTGGGCTCTTGAAAGGAGAAGCTGGTGAACCCAAGGTGAAAATCCATGCACTGGAGCCAAACGGGCAAAAAATGGATGCAGCGCCTACACCGCGCCTGAAAAATGTACGCAGTGACAGTGAAATTGATTTATTGCCAGCTCATCATCCAGATTTTCGCTGCTGTGCATCCAGATTTTCCACACATCATCCCTGGGTGTCAAAACCTGCAACATCACCGCACAGACCTGAGACTGCTTATTTGGAAATCACTGCATCTTTTCCGTGAGAGGAAAGAATTGACACATTGCTTGCCCGGCGGAGAAAGAATTGACACACAGCCTCACTTGCAAGTAAGGAATCAACGCATCGCTTGCTTTTCCAACGCACGCTTACCAATGCGACTTTATTTTTTACGCAAACCATGTATTTTATGCTAAAACAAAACACCCATTGATTTCTATGGATTAAGACTATTTACTTTAAAAATTCATATCTTCGCTTTTGTATGTTGCATGTTTGTTGTTTTGGCCTTGTTTGATTTAGATTAATATTGGCTATTTGTTTTAACTGGTGTGGAGTCATTTTGTGGAGTATTACTGCATGTATTTGTACAAATACTTTACACATTGCCTCTGAGATAAGCCTGACTGCTTGTGCCAAGTTACCAAGGATGTGAGCCGGAGCTATCCTAGGTGTGTATCTCCCTTGCACTTACTAGAGTGAGGGTCCCTGCTTGGACAGAGTGCAAACTGACTGCCAATCAGAGACTCCATTTCTAACATGGACATATCATATTTGTGCAATTATTGCACCCCTAATCCCATAACATACCTATCGGAGGGGATCATGGGAACCACCCTCTTGAGGTTAGAGGATTGAGAGACAAATCCATGGTCTTCGCTTCTCTCTCACAGCAAAACGATGCCCCTGAGAATCAGCACCAATTATGGGTTTGAGGGATCCATGGGGATCAAATGTTCTACAAACTTGCCAAAAATTATAAAGAAATAGGAACGCTAAAAAAAGGAAAAGGTGCGAGGAAATACTCTGCCGTTATAATAGTAACACTAGTCTTTGTTATACATGCTTCCTTATCAACACAAAAAATCTTTATGACCCAATTCAAATTAGGCTTTGCAAGTTGTGCATTGCCTTGTCTAATTCAAACCACAATTTCAAACGTCACCAATGGTAAATTATACATACTATATAATACAGAAGAGGACACAGTGTAAGATAAGAAATCACATTTGTGATTAGGCTTTGAACTTTATAGACTATTCTACTAACTGTAATTGTTTATGAATGTGTTTTCCCAAATTGGCACAATCCCCCAACCCCCAGCATAGAATATTGTTATTATATAGTGCGAAGCTGCTATGGTGTGTGCCATTAAAAAATACACCCTAGTTGAACCTTTAAGAAAATGTAATAAGTAACCATTATTGCATCTTGTAGAAACTGGGTACAGTAACGCATGTACTAAACTTTCGATACAATTTCATCGTATGGCTAATTATAGGATTTGTTTAACTGAATGCGAGCTCTCTGAAAGCAGATTTAAAACATAGTTTGTCGGAAATAACGAGCGAAACATAATGAATAAGAGTTAGCATGTCATGTTCTTTGTAATTAGCGAACTTTCTTTCCAATTAAAGAACTGTTCAGAGAAGAGTGGTTTCAAAATCACCCACTTCATCACCCCAGACGTACTATTTGTTAGAATGATTGGCTGCGAGAGGCAGCGAGAACGTTTAGTATAGCTGGAGTGTGTCAGAAAAGGTAATTCGAAGATGCATTTATTTGTAAAAAAAATCTCAGAAAAACGATGATTCTTAAAGTGTTGGGGTTGCTCAAGGATACTATCTGCCTGCTTTGCTGGATGAATCAGATGGCATAATTGAAAAACGAATCAATGCAATGGATGATTCACATAATAATCTTGTGTTTTTCTACTGCACCCCCTAACAACTGGTTATTTGAAGTGGGAACCCGTAAGGGATGCAGGCATATGGCATTTATTAGTGTGGCATGCAATTCTTCTAGGGCGCGGCGATACTCATATGTTCTAAGTATTGAGTCAAACCCTAGGTGTGTATGGCCCAGGTAAAACCACACCAACATCCCTTTGATGCAAAACCAAACAAAACAGTTAACAGTGTTTTTGTGCTGAAATAAAGACACGTTTCCATCGCAAAATACCATATGCTCTGGAAAGTAAATAACTTTGCAAGAAAAGAAACAGATGGAAAGGGCACACCTTCCAAGACTTTGCGTGGCTTTTCAATGGAGAGGAGCCTTCGTAAATCTGGCCTTTGGGCATTATTAGACCCTAATGTCCCTGTACCAAGCAGCCCACTATATTTAAAGATCCTCAGCGCGTCAGCTGGATGTTTTTCTGAAAGTGCTTCCACAGACAGGCTTAGAGCAGGTTTAACAAAATTTAGCAATTCTGATGGATCTTCCATATGGTGTTGGCATGTCGGGATGGCCAGGAATTTATTCGGTTTTTTGATTGTTAATGGTTTTAATGGTTTTAATGGTTTGTTTCTGAAAATCAAAATGTAATATCTTTGAGATTTCTTCCAAGGCTTAATAGGCATTGTTCTTTTTTTCCTGTCCAGAGCCTCTGTTCTGCATGCCTGCCGTGGACAGCAAAAACCTTGGAAGAAATACATGCCTTAAAACAGCATCCCTTTTGACGTCCTGGAGCCTGTGCCTCTTCAGTGGCTGGGTCACATACAAGTTGTTTCTGACAGCAGAGGTAGTTGACTTCTGCTGTATGAAATATAACAGTCCGCAACTTCTAATGAGAGGGATAATCTAATAGCTGGTGAATTTTGTAGCACATCCTGATACTACTCTTAGGGAGGCATGTTTAATCTGAAATTATTGCTCATGTATTTTATTTTAATGTCGAAACTATGTAGTTGAAAATGTTTGAAATGTCAAGTTTTTTAAAAATTCCTTTTTAGGGAAAATTTTAATCTAGCCATCACTTTGTCCTTGTACTTTAATGTGTATTTTTCTGTCTCTATGCTGGACCCTGATATCTATATGGAGCCCAAAGCTTCACTTGTCTACATTTGCTTTAAGGAAGGTAACAATGCACTTCATTCAGGACAAAGGGCCTGATTTACAAGGCCCTAATACCACTGCAGCATCACATTTAGTGAAGCTTCGGTGGCGCTATTCACTGCAGCATTTTTACAAGGAGGTGTTAAGCCACTTTCTGTGGTGTAACGCCTCCTTGTAAATATTGGCCCCTCCGATGCAGTTTTCTACGGCAGAGGGGCGCGTAATGGGTGTTGCTGTGGGCGTTCCACCGCAACACCCATTGCTTTTGACAATGCCCCAGATTTATGAGAATTTTTAAATCTGTGGCAGTGCCAAAAACTAACACCACCCCAGGGGCGGCATTAGCAGTGGCACAATGAGGAAAAATACTTTTATTTTTCCTCATTTTTGCTTTTTCTATGTGCACTGCATTCTGCATCTTACTGCACATAAACAATCTACACCCTCAAAGCAGACACCTTTGCACTATGGTGCAAGGATGCCTACATTGGCGCAGGCAGCTTAATTCAGCATTGGCGCAGGGGGAAATGTAGCAGTTCACCAGATTATTGTAAATATAGTGCATCCCTGTGTTGGACCTGGCCCTTGTGGCAGGTTCATCCCCTGACTTTTTGTCTAATCCCTCCTATTTTTTCTGACCTCTCGCTATTAGCTCTAGGACTCTGAGCACTTTATCACTGCTGATCTGTGCTAAAGTGCAGGTGCTCTCCGTTATAAACTTGGTATGATTGACTTATACCTAATTGGCATATTTAATTTACCTGTAAGTTCCTTGTACAGTGGTATCCCTATACCCAGGGACTGTCGATTAAATGCTACTAGTGGGCCTGAAGCGCTGCTTGCGCCACCCACTGAAGTAGCCTTTCAAACCTGTCTCAGGCCTGCTAGTGCAGGGCCTGTGTACGCAGTTTTCTGCCACAGGGACCTGGCGTCTAAATTTACTTGCCAGGCCCAGAACTCCCCTTTTACTACATGTAAGTCACCCCTAAGGTAGGCCCTAGCTAGCCCTATGGGCAAGGTGCCATGTATGTACAAGGCAGGACATGTGCCAGGTTGCGTCGCCTGTCCTGGTAGTGACAAACAGCCTAACTTGGTGACTCACTGCTGTGAGTGCTGCCTTCTCATAGGATTGCATTAGAAATGCCCTGCCTTATGTGTAGGGGCTACTGTCTAATTTATGAGGTGTTGCGTAGGCATGTTTGGTATGGTTGTAATGGTGGTGGGAAATGCTGCTTACTGGTGTAAGTGGAATTTTTATCACTATTACAGAAATGCCACTTTTAGAAAGTGAGCATTTCTCTGTGCTTATGACTCTGCGGTTTTGCAGCTTGACTCCAATCCACCTCTGGGCAGAGTGACAGTTGAGCTT
Organism: Pleurodeles waltl; assembly: GCF_031143425.1. Taxonomy (NCBI): domain Eukaryota; kingdom Metazoa; phylum Chordata; class Amphibia; order Caudata; family Salamandridae; genus Pleurodeles; species Pleurodeles waltl. Next base: position 1,235,649,752 of record NC_090444.1, on the reverse strand, counting down.
TGTGCATACTTTTCAGACAGCCTGTACACAGGGAGGGTGGAGGTGTCACAGAGGTGCATCTGCATGCTGAATAGTCTTCCTGGGCTGAGAGAAGGGAGACGCGGGGCACACCTGCATTTGTAAAGGCTGTGCCCTGGTCTCACACAACAGAGTTGTTTACCCCCAACTGATGTTTGGAGCCTGTGCTAGAGGAGAGAGGGGGCACTCCCAGAACCATTTGTAACTGGTTGGAACCTCCTCTCCCCTCCTTTGTAACCCACTGTAAAACTGAGTATAAGTAGAGGGGAATTTTCTCCACAACTTGGTGACATTTTGGAATTTACCTGGAACTGGATACAGACTGCTGGAGGGATTCCCCAGGAACCACCATGGACTGCTGCTGCTGTGCTGACCTGTGACCTGCTGGGTCACTAGGAGAGACTGCCATCTGCTTGCACCCCATTTGTGCTGGCCTACTGCTGGGCCCTTTCACCTGTGTGCCTTTGCGATTGACATTGTCCCCCAGGGGCAGGGTGCTGTGGCCCCTGACCCCTGCAACGGTTGGAATTGCAGGAGGAGCGCTTCATTTTTAGAGGTTGTAGTGCCTTGAAAGCGCTTTGTGCTTATAAATATACTGCCTGGAAGAGCGCTTTGTCCTTATAAATATAGTGCCTGGGCAGCACTCTGCAGCCATGAATACCACCACCGCAACCCGGCTATTGTTTGCTCAAAGTGCGCCAGAGTCGCGCTGTCCTCGGTGCCCCCGGGGCACCACAAGCAGCTAGGAAAGGAGCACGCTCCCAGGAGTGCCCCCGGGGCACAATCAGGCACCTGCTTTGGTGCCTGCCTGCTGCTGTGTGCCGGACAGGCTCTCTGTTTGTGTCCTGAGCCGGTCGGGGGAAGGAAGCCTCATCGGAGGCTCCCCCGCCCCACTGGGCCCCACTTGTCATTTTGGGGTCTTGTTTGGCCCCCACTTTCGTTAGAGGGCCGGTTGAGTATCATCGATAATGGTGGGCAGTGTGAAAGCCTCATCGGAGGCTCTCTGCACCGCAGGGCCCCACTATTGGTCTTCGGGGGCATTGTTGTGGCCCCCCGTGGAAGGGCCACTGCATGCCCCAAAGGTCCCGTTATAAATCAGAGGGGGTGCGTGTCACCCCCCTCCTTCCTCAATTGCTTTTGCTGACTTTGGCACCCCCTCCTTGTGGAAGGGCCAGTGGAGGCCCGGGGGGGGCCCAGAGATTGCAGGTCCTAGAAGGGGCCCTTTATAAAGTCAGAGGAGATGCGTGTCGCCCTCCTCCTCCCCCACATCATCAAAGTGGTCCCATGGGAGCACACAGAGTGCTGGGGGCCCTCTTTTGTCCCTCGTGGCACTAGGAGCACCTTTACATCACAAAGCAGGTACTTTTGAAGGACATGTGATTTGTAATGTTCCTAATATGGACTTTATGATTTTTTTACGCTAATCTGTTTGGTTTATGATGTTTTATATATGTATGCTAATGTTCCTTTTATGGGCATGACATGCTAATATGTTTTCCTGACTTGCCAAAAGTTTTATAATGTTCCTAATATGGGTGTTTATGATATTTCTATGACAAGTGCATTTGTGTAGTAATGTGATTCCTGACTAATGCTTATGTTGCAGAATACTAAGTAACCTGTATTTTATATGTGACTACTGCTGTTTCTGCAGAGTAACTAATGTGTAACATTCTGACAACTGCTAAGGTAGCAGGATATTACTGGCATGTTGTGTTTGGTCTCATAATTGTGTTGTGTACAATACAGTATATTTTCATATAACTTGGTGTTGTGTTTCCTTTGTGGTGGGGATAGTGTGTCACGTGTGTTGTGTGTGTTGTGCAAATGGTTTACACATTGCCTCTGGGATAGGCATGACTGCTTGTGCCAAGCTACCAAGGGGGTGAGCAGGGGTTATCTTGGACATGTAACTCCCTTGCCCTGACTAGAGTGGGTGGGTTCTGCCTGGCTTAGGTGCATACCCTAGCCAACCAGAAACCCCGTTTCTAACACCCCACATTTCAAAACTGGTGGGGCACTGCCAGTTTTGGGGCAGCACCATGCTGTGCCAGTGTGTTATAAATCTGGCCCTAAATATTGCTCTGAACTCCAAGATGAGAGACTAGGCCTTAAAGCAAACTAAACGGTGTCAAACCTGCTGGACTGTCAAAGAAAGGATTAGAGAAGGACTGAGCTGGGCGGAGGGGGCCTACCCTTGATTTCGTGGTTCAGAAGAACAAATGCTCAGCTTAGCTAGCAGAGACCTATAATGAATACTTACTAATTGTGGTTGCTTCTAAAAATATTGAGTTAAGCATGTTAATGTATAAAAGTTTTAACTACAAAATATTGCCTACCAGCTTCACCATCAGGGTAAGTATATATGTAAGCATTTACATGATTGTTGGAAATGGCCCTCGCTGCAGTCACTCCAAACCTTTTGCCTTTTACCCTTCATGTTTTGCTGAATTTGTTTGTGTTGCCTTAAGACTGCTAACCAGTTCTAAAGTGCTTGTGCTCTTTCCTCTAAATATGGTTTGATTGGCAAATACCTAACTGGCATATTTAATTTACATGTAAGTCCCTCTTAGAGTGGTATGCCATATACCCAGGGCCTGTAAATTGAATGCTATCTGTAGGCCTGCATCACTTATTGTGCCACCCACCTACTTAAAAGTCTAAACTTGTCCCAGACTTACCATTGCAGCCTGATGCAGTGTCACACTGCCATGCTGACTTGGCATGTAAACCCCTTTCTAAGCCTTAATTTTACCTTCTAATACACTTATGTCACCCCTGAGTTAGATCCCAGGTAGGCTGTGTAGCAGAGTGCTGTGTAATTGAAAGGTAGGACAAATACTTTTAAGTTTTTCATGTCCTGGAAGTGAAAATCTCCTAAAATAATTTTTCAATTCTGTGAGGCCTAGCCCGTGCACAGGTGTAACATTGGGGATTCCCTATTACATTTATTCAACTGTAATTCATAAATGAGAGGATGGTTATAGGTCATATTTGGTACCTATGAACTTGTAGTGATAAACACTCTTTAATGGTAAAGTCACATTTATATAAAAAGTTTGAAAAAGCCACTTTTAGAGAGTGGGCATTTTCCTGCCCTTTGCCCTTTGTGCCTACAACCTCTTTTGGGTCACTTGATTGGGTATAGCTAATAGTAAGGACCTTATAACTTCCTCCCAGACAGTCTCATAATAGTGCGATTATCAGAGCCGGAATGAGCAATTAACTGGCTTGGTGTGGGGGTGAAAGGGGGCAGAAAAGAGCACAACCCCACTTGCACCTGAATAGGCTGCCCCCTGTCTTCTCACAATAGGCTTTACAACCCTGTAGTGTCAGTGCAGCCACCTTAGAACCAGGGTAGGGGGGAAGGAAAGTCCCAGAGGTTTCAAAGAACCTTTCCAGAAACTTCTCCCACCTTCTAGGAGCCGGGAATCTGGGTATAAAAATAGGGCTCTCAGACCAACTCTTCAGTTCTCTACAGGATCTGCAGAAGGACTCTCAGAGGACTGCCTGCTGCTGTGATTTGCTGTGCACTCTGCCAGACTGCTGCTCTGCCTGGAGTAACTGCCTTGCTGCCTGGACCCAGCCTTGTGATCAGCTCTGCCGATGTACCCTGCACTGTCACCTGCACCCAGGACTTCCAGGAGTGACTCCAAGGGCTAGTTTACTGGCCTCCTGTTCAGGGTCACAGGGACATAACAGGCTCCCACCATCTTGAACCTGCACCCGGACCCAGCTTGAGAAAGTCCTGAACCCCAAAGTTGGCTCCATCCACTTTTGGACCCTTGGTTGTGGTGCACAATTTGCCCAGATGCCCATTTTCCAGAACTGAGAACTTGTTCAAAATTTGGCCAAAGGTTTCCCTGGGAACCAAGAGGAGACCAGGACCAACCTTCTCACCTGTCGTCCCAAAATGCATTGTGCCTTGAATTGACTTTGCAGCTTCTCGCCTAAGCTCTTCTTCACATCAGTAAATCTGTTTCAGCGGTCCTTCACCAAATGGCTGCCAGACCTCGTTGAACTGACTTCCGCTATAGCCTTCTGCTTCATCCTGCTGGAGATTTTCAAAGTCCATGGTTAAGTCCAAAGGTAAAAAGCTTCACTGCGTCTCCTCTCCATGGCTATCCGATGACAACACTCCCTTCTCAGACACTTCTGCAGCATTGCCCCACTGAAATTCTACCTTCTCAGATACCTTTTCTTCAAAAAATTTCTAAGTCCAAAGGTAAGCGCTGACCTGACCCAATCCACTTTGTGTATCCGAACCATACCCAATCACTGTCGGCCTTAACTTTTGACTTTTCCCTGGTCTAACGTGACCAGATTCTGCAGTTGGTGCTTACTCTTTTAGGCCCTGATTATAACCTTAAACTTTAAAAATTCATAACTTTGTTCTACTGATTGGATTTTGGTTGTTTTAGTAACACATAGGGGGTCATTCTGACCCCGGCGGGCGGCAGGAGCCGCCCGCCTGGAGGGAACCGCCAGAATACCGCTGCGCGGTCAAAAGACCACCGCGGGTATTCTGGGTTTCCCACTGGGCTGGCGGGCGACTGCCAAAAGGCCGCCCGTCAGCCCAGTGGGAAACACCCCTCCATGAGGATGCCGGCTCCGAATGGAGCCGGCGGAGTGGAGGATGTGCGACTGCTGAGCAGACACTGAAATTCAAAGTGGGGCCCTCTTACGGGGGCCCCTGCAGTGTCCATGCCATTGGCATGGGCACTGCAGGGGCCCCCAGGGGCACCACGACACCCCCTCACCGCCATCCTGTTCCTGGCGGGCGGAACTGCCAGGAACAGGATGGCGGTGAGGGGGTCGGAATCCCCATGGCGGCGCAGCAAGCTGCGCCACCATGGCGGATTCCCATGGGCAGCGGAAAGTCGGCGGTACACCGCCGGCTTTCCGCTTCTGGCCGCGCCTGTACCGGTCAGAATGACCCCCATAATTTGTTATAATTTACTATATTTGGGATTTTTATTGTGCTGTATTTTCACTTTATTCCTATTTGTGTGCTGCATAAATACTTTACACATTGCCTCCAACTTGAGCCTGACTGTTTCAGGTGGCAAGCTACTCAGGGTTAAGCACAGTTTAATTTAGTGACTTTTTGTGGGTCACCCTCTAAGGGATAGTGGATGTTGCTTGACCAGGGCTTACACTCCAGCCAACCAACCACCCAATTTCTCACAATGATTTACTAATATTAAATCCAATTTTATGTCAAGATATACAGAAGTGGAGTTGAGAATAGTAAGAGCTCAATGCATAAAAGGCATTTTGGAGAATGCAAATTAGTTCTCCAATAGTATTACTTCCCCGAATAATGAAAATGGAGTTCACAAATTATGACCACCTCCACCTTTCCTATATTATCTGTATGGAGATTTCCACTCCAGAGGCAGAGATCTTCAAAATGAATGGGATTAAGGAAATGCTAAGAAGGCGTTGGGGCGGGCTGTGCTAATATAAACACAACCTTCTAAAAATGACAATCGCTATTAAAAATGCTTTTGATTCTACTAAAGCCCTAATAGTTACAAAACAGAGTTAAATATACGGAAGCCCAGCCTTTGCAAAAGTCAAGCACCACACATGGTAAAGCTCTAATACTGCAATGCACTGCCATAGAAACCAAAGAAGGTAGGCTGTAGCACTAACGTAACATGTATCATTAATTCTACATTTTATCATATTTATATACAATAACACACGTTTCATTAAAATAAATCAAATTGCACTTTTAATTAACTTAGTTTAAGCATTATTAAAATTATCTAAAAGCATAAAGATGTTTGTTGCAAACTAAAAAAAAACAAAAATGTTAGGGAGAGTGGATAATTTTAATTTTAAAGTACTTTTCAAATAATAATATTTTTAAAGCTGATTAATATATTTAAATTGCTTTTCTATTTAAGGCCCTGTTGATTTTAGGAGGAAGGGTGTTGCGCCTGTTTATTCAAGTGTTCCTAGGCTAATAGTGTTATTCTCAATTATTTTTTAATTATGAATTAAGTATCCTTACATAGGGTACAGTGAGATCTCTGCCCCAATGAAGGAGAACTGTGCAAACAATTTTGCATTTCTTAACAGACGGAATCACTATTTTGGGACGTTAAGAAATACAAAGTCTGCATTCACTATGTACAAATGTCAAAAACGTAGTCACAAAATGCGATTTCTATCCTGTAGAAATCACATTTTGGAAATCAGTAAAATAGGAAATCACTATTTGTGATTTCGTATTTGCGAATCACAAGGGCATGTACTAAGGATTTCCAATGTGCAACTAGGCAAAAATAGACTTTTAAGAAATGCAATTACCACTGACTCGATACAGGGGGTAACAATGTGCAAACTATGAAAAAGAACCCCAAAATGCATCTGGCTCTTTTACAATAGGAGCATTATACATCTGGGCAAGGAGGATGAGGATTTTGGCTGTGAGGGACAGGAGGAGGAGGGGACAGGAGAAGATATTTAGGGTGTGGGTCACCCTCTTTAACCTGACAGAGGAGGAGATCATAGACAGGTACAGACTGAGTAGTCAGGTCATAGTTGACCTGAAGTTTAGTTTCAACCTCAGCTACAGGCCCCAACACTGAGGAGCAATGTCATACTTCCTCATGTGCAGGTATTGTGTTGCCACACCTCTTGGCATCAGGGAGTTACCAGACAGCCATAGCAGTGGCTGGGGTGGGGTTAGGGGTGTCACAGAGAACATTTTCAAGTTTCTTCCAACAGTGCCTGGATGTAATGGTTGGAAAGCATAAAAACACATCTATTTCCCAAATACACCCCAAGCATTGCAGAAGACAAAACTGAATTTCTAATGGGTAGCACAATTCCCCAATGTTCTTGGCTGAGTGGATGGCACTCATATTGCCATATGTTCCCCGTCAGCAGCACAATACATTTACAGGAACAGGAAGAGCACACACTTCTTGAATGTGCAGGTTGTGTGTGATGCCCCCTGTGTCATCACTGACCTTGTAGCCAGACACCCAGTCAGTACCCATGACTTGTTCAAGTTCCACCACTGTGGGATACACAACCAACTGGCATGGGGGAATTTGGAGATCCTGCTAGCCAAGAGAATCTCAAAGCTACTGAATGCACTAGCCAGGAGTGTATGTGGGATCTGACCTAATGGTTTTCCCCTCTCATGCTCCTAAGGTGACAGTGCATATGTGTTACAGCCCGTGATCCTCACGCCTTACCTGACCCCGAAGACACCAACTGAGTGACTGTCGTAGTTTGACTCTTGCTCTAGGCAAGACTGCTGGTTTAAGGATGACAGTACTTATGTTTGTAGGCGACTATGCCAATCCTACAACAAGTCGCAACTGTTGTCCCAACCCTCCTGACTTACAAGCAGCACCTCACCAAAAACCCAAAGGTGATTTGTGGAAGCCTTTACGCATGGACTCAAGAGTGTGACATCTCAGGGAGTGTCGTGGTTAAACGGAGATTACCCCTTTCTCACATTACTCACATGTCTCAATCAAACACAGGCAATTTGAGCGATGCAGTAAAGTTCCAGGTTTTATTTAGCAAAACTGCAATCTGCGATAAGTTGCATGGGCTGCAATGATTAGGATAGTGAAGAGTGCAAGAACCAGAATGGTAAAGACAAGAGTCATTAATACAAAGACCCCTATCATCTTGCAATGACATGAAATTTGCTAAAGTATGAGATATGCCCTAATACCCTAATATGATGTACCTAATATCTAACCTAAAAGAGGGCTAGGGGTGTTAAACCTAATCTGCCAATGCCATGTCCATGAGAAGAGCCCCCAACCCTCATTACCTTGGAATGAGGTCTCTAGCTCAGACTCATAAGGGACACGAAGACTGGGTCACCGTCAAGGAGACGTGCAGCATCGATAGCAGGACGGAATCCCTCTGACTGTCTGTTTAAGTGAGGATTATTTATACAGATCTGCTTGGACCCCTGAAGTAGGTCTGTTCCCAAACAATAGATAACAAGACAAGCTTGGGACAGTAATTTATATAAACATTTCCCTCGAAAGTGTGAAGAGGGAAGGTATCTAATGTGAACACCAACAAGTCAATGAGCTCAATCATTGAGCAAACCTTTAGCATCCTCAAGTCATGCTTCAGGATCCTCCACAAGGCCATAAACATGTTGCAAAATAATAGTGACCTCTGCCATTCTTCACATAATTGCAATGAGGAGGGGACTGCACAATGTCAACACTGAGCCATACTCTGACGGTGACTCTGACAATTACCAACTGCCACTACAGGGAAAACAGAATGGGACCCATGCAAGTGTGGAATGGGCAAGATATACAGTGAAAACAGGCAACTATTTCTAAGGAAATACATGACATGACATTGTAGGACTAAAACATCACACATGGACAGTGCTTGGTGCACAACTCTATGACCACCTTTTATTCAGGTGGATCTCACAACTGAATAATCATACATGTGTATGTGGTATAATATGTGCCAAACAGAGACAACTCAAAAACGAAGTTTGGATGTAGTCACTTTTTGTGTCCCCTTGTTGTGCCTTTGCTTCTCAGCTGCACGTTCTAGTGGGCCATATATTGTGTCAGACCGAGTGGGATGGTGATGGTTACGCCTAGTTGAGCAGGCTTCCTGAGCAGATACACCACTGATGCTTGATCCCGCCTCCCTCTTACAGTGGGAGGGATGGGGGCAGACACAGGTTGTGGGTCTGAATGCTGTTAAGCGCGTTTGTGACCTGCATCAACCAATGCGCAACATTCTGGCACCAGTGGGACACATCTGATTGGAAGTTCTCGGTACGCCTTGCCAGGCTTGATGTCGCATTTGCCAGGTGGTTTATGGACCCGGTGAAAGTGTCTGTATGTCCAATGTACTGCGTATGGCGCATATGCTGCACCCGCTGTTTGCTCGCCATTGCCATTTGCTTGCACTCCTGCCATTCTCCACTGCCTTGGTCAGGCGCTGCAGCTCCCTATTGACACCACCTATTTTCTTGTTTTGCAGGCGTTGTGTCCTGAGTATGTCTCTCTCAAGCCCACCATAGGTGGATGGTGTTTCTGCCTCTCCTGACATTGGCTCACTGCACATGCTTACAGGCCTGGACTCTGTTGTGGTGGGCTCCCTCTTGACAGACTGGTCACCACCGCTGTCTGCAAACGTGGGCAGTGGTGAGGTTCTGACTCTCCTGCCTGATGGGGCAGATGAGCGGGGTAGAGATGATGGTGGGGTTGGTGGATTCTTAATGACCGCATCCCAGTAACAGGTGCAGAGACATCCTGGGCTGTGATCGGTGGGACATGTCTGAACAAAATACTTGTAAATCAGTCTGCTTACATTGCACTACAATGTTGAGAAGTTGCTACTTGTGCATGTGACTTGTTGGAGATGTGCAGAATTGTTAGGTATGGCCATTAGCACTCAGTACAGCATTTTAATGGAATGTACTACAACTCCCATGATGCATTGCCTTGGTGGGCCAAACACCTCACTGGAGTATTTCATACTGTGCTGTGGATTGTCTAGCAGCATGGCCTGGATGGACATAAAGGTAGATGACTTACCCTGCTTGATGCCTGCTGGGATGGAGGTGTCAATGTCCCCAAAACCAGTGAAATTCACAGTTTCAAAGGTCCCCTCGATCAGGGTCTCCATGGGAGGGTGTGTAGAGGGCCCTCCTCCAGTCCCACACCCCTTTGCCATCCTGCTGGCCAGCTTGTCTTTGGTCCTGAAATACAGGTCGTACCATTGGTTCCTGATTTAGTGGATGGTCCTCTGTGTCACCCCCAAGAAGTTTACTTTGTCCAGTATTCCCCTCTAAATGTTGGGCCTCTTTTAGTAAGTTTTTGCTGTCTAGCACCAACGGAGGAACCCTTGCACCTTGGTGCAAGGCTGCCTGTGTTGTGGGGTTAATTGTTTATGTGCAGGAAGGTAAGGGAGGTACACCTTCCTGCAGCACACATAGAAAGAGGAAAAAACGGGAAGAAATAATTTTATTTCTCCACAGTGCATCATTTTAATGGCACCCCTGAGGAGGCATAGGAATCTGATGCATTCCCAGACTTGTAAATCTGGGAATGGTGTTCTGTGTAAGCCACTCACCTGAATTCAGGCGTTCTGTTGTGGCAGTGACAATTCCCCAATCCCGTTGAGAACTAACGTGAATGTGATGAAGAGTACATTGCCCTCTCACAAGTCCTCAAGGGGAAGGGAGCTTTTGTGAAGAGAAAAGGAAAAAATACCAGCTTCTGCTTCGTGGACTGCAGAATCGGACTACAAGACCCTGGACTGCTTGTCGTGTTTGGCGTCAGGACTTCTGATTTCTAAAAATACTGGGTTCCTGGTTTTTAGGATTCTGGGCTGCAAAAGTATAACTTCATTAATACTTTGAACTTTTATAAACTATTGTAAATTGCATAATGTCAGTTATTGCTGACACGTCATGCATACGTTTCTATAAGGCTGAACACTTCTCTTTTTCTTTTTACAATACTTTCAGAGTCTGTGAAGCAATATCCAAACTCAAAAACAATCAACTTGACTAAAGGGCTTCTTTGTATTCTGGCATAATCTCTTGCCAATAATAGTTTTGAAAAACTTGCTCTAGTTTCGATCTCTTAGTTCTCAGGGGAGCACTTTTTAGAGGTATGTTGGATTCCCTCCCAAACAATAAAACACGCTAATTCTTATTGTCATAAATTATTTAAAAGACAGAGCTATGTTTTGTTTCATTCAAGCAATTAATCTTTCTTTACCTTGAAATAAAGTTATTTGCTAGAAATATTCGGAAGAACCCAAACTGGGTTTTTCACCTTTTTTATTTTCTCTCTTTTACAGGAAATACAGGATCGTCGGCAGAAGACGGGAGAGGAGGGCCTGGACTCCGCAGGAAGCCGACCATAGGGCAAGGATTGCCGGAACTCGACTGAAGGCAGTCTGAAGGACGAAAAATACTGGATACCGACTGGAAGCTGGTCAGAGAATGATGACCAATGGAACTCAACTGGAGATAGGCTAGAGAACAAGGTACCTGACTTGCATTGGAACTCGACTGGAGGCAGGCTGGAGGACAAGGAGCTTAGTTTGATTGGAAACAGGTGAGCAGAGCAATAGGCACGAAGCCAAGCAATGCATCAGACTCCCAAGCATCCTTAAATAATCAAATGTGCACATGTTCCTTTTGGCAGTTGATTGCTTGTTAAGGAAATTAGCAATTATCCTCCTGATTGTGGCACATGTTCAATACAGATCACATTGTGAAGAGCACATGTTTTGGCAGTTACAATTGGAGCAGGTGGAACAGCAGTTGGTTGTTTGTTAAGGAAATTAACAATTATCTTCCTGATTGCGGCACATGTTCAGTGCAGATCACATTGTGAAGAGCACATGTTTTGGCAATTATAGTTGGAGCAGGTGGAATACAATGTGCATAATCAACAAGCATTGGTTACGATAAATGAGACATTTGACAAGCATTGGTTATTGCAAACTTGATATTCAAGGATGTAACGAATATACCCAAATCAGTCTGAATGTTGCAAGCAACAGGTCCTTACTGTAAGCAAGCTCTTGGATGTGTGAGTCTACCCACAACAAATGTTCAGATTCAATTGGGTTCCATCGGCGTTTCTGTGGGAACACATACAGCAACACCCATGGAACGCCCCCTTCACACATTGTTATGCGTAAAAAAGGTCCCTATTTACAAGGCCGTGAAAAGCCTTGCAAGGTGGCTTTGTGTGGCCTTGTAAATATGGGCCGGCATAATGTGCTACCGGACCATCAAATAAAATGATGCTCCGGTGGCGCAGTGTGCCACTGGGGCCTCATAAGTGAGGCCTTTTGTTTTCTGGGCCTCAAGAACCAAAAAGAGGCCTTCCCAAACAACAGGTCCATTTTATCATCACCCTACTTTTTTAGCACCTACAGTTCCCTCTCAAAAAACTTCATTTCTGCTGCCTCCAGCTTCCCTTCCATCCTCTGCAGCCATGGTGGTTCCAGTAGGTGTGTTTGGCTTCTGGCTGGTGGTACCATCCACCTGAGCTGTGACACATCAAACTGCTTTCAGCTGCATTTGGGTTTCATTTCCTAAATTGTCATTTCCTAATAGGAAAAGGTCTTAAATACCTTTTTCCTAATTTCGATTGGGACCCTGTAGAAATTATTATTGGAAAATAGCAAACTTCATACATACCAATTTCTGACTCACAAATAGCGACTTCTACAGATTCATTATTTATGACTCAAAAAATTGGAATTTTGCACATCTGGCCCTTACACCTGTAAATCCAGTCTTGGTAGGCTTCATTCTCTTTCATTTGAGCATACATCTAGGAGGTGTAACTCTCTCACTCATAAATGGTGAACAGCAAAACATGTCAAGACTTGCAACTAAATGTAGGAGTGGCACTCCGGATGCTAATATATATATATATATATATGTAATATATTTGATAGATAGATAGATAGATAGATAGATAGATAGATAGATAGATAGATAGATAGATAGATAGATAGTGGAAATGATTGACATGGCTTGAATAATGATAATACTATCTTCTTCTTCAACCACCAGTTGTACCAACAAGTTCCGGGGAATGCAATGGGAGTTTCATTCTCTCCAAGCTATACCAAACTCAACATGGGATAGTGGGATAGTGAAAGAGAGAAATTGCATGGCATGAACAGCATGTTTACTGTCTAACAAAGACTGTCATATGGTTGAGGTATATATATGATTTGTTTTTGATTTGGAAAGACACACATGAACAATTTTGAAACTACTTCAATCTACCTAATAACAATGATTGTGGACTGAAATTCACACATCATATTGACTCTCCTCAGGTTGATTAACTTGATGTGTGGATATACGTCTGAAATAAACTGGAAACTACCATCTATAGAAAATCAACAGCTACCAACAGCCTTGATCAAAAGTATTTCTTATGGTGAATGTCTTAGAACCAGACATAACTGCGCATGTGATAATGAAATAGAGCAACAACTTGAGGTTGTCAAAAAAAAGTTTAATTAGAAGGGGATTTTCTGCAGTATATATTAAGAGTGGTGCCATGAGAGCTAAATCTAAGACACATGCTCAATCCCTGAATGAGATGAAACGGGTGAACACCAATGGAAAACAGAACAACGCTATTCATTTTATTCTGACTTACAGTAAGAAAAACCAGACATTATAAGGGTATTCAACAAACATTGGAATCTTCTCAGGAATGATAATGATATTGCTGAGCTCATAGGCAAATGGCCAAAAATGACTTATAGAAAAGCTTGCTCATTAAGGGACAGACTTGTTAAGAGCCACTTCATTGATGAAAACCCACAAACTTGAGTTGAATCTTGGTTAGAATCTGGCAAAAAGGGTTTCATTAATTGCAATAGCTGCAAGGCATGCATAATTGGTAAAAATTCAATATCAATAAGTGACTCTAAAGGACAAGTCATCAATATTAATCAAAGAATCACATGTAACACACAATTTGTGGTGAACAATATTGAGTGTGAGTGTAGCTTAAAATATGTGGGAAGTACCACATGTCCACTAAAGAAGAGCATATTGGAACATATTAGAGCAGTTCAACATCAGGATAATAGCTATGCAATTGCAAAACACTACCATTCAGCTCATGTTAATGATTAGAGAACTGTAGCTTTTTACCGCATTGCACATATCCCCAAGGAGGAGAGAGGTGGGGATTGGACACTAAAGATACCACATTTGGAATTTAAACATATCATGCAATTATGCACTAAGATTCCTTATGGACTCAATGTGGATGAGGACTTATATGTGCATCTATGGATAATATTAATTTTGTGTAGTAGGTCATTGTAGTACACCAACCTTTCATGTGCTTTTGAAGTATACCAGAAGAAAGGGGTTTTAGGTGCCACATTTATGTCAGTATTGAGCTTAGGGTGATTGATGCCTATGGAATTAACTATTGACTTTACACTATTCAGGGTCTAATCAGGCCCTCAACCGGTTAATATTGCTGGTACCATACATAATTATGCTTGCAATGACATGGAACAGGTTGAAATCGGGTAGGTTATTAGCGCAATACATGAGAAGGAGGACTTAAAATTCATTGATAACTACCCTTTTCCTGGTTTGGAACTTAGCCATCATATTAGTGTTTATATGTGGCTGTGGCTGTTAATAATTGTTCAGTTGTACTCACTGTGTATTTTGTTTGAAATTTAATCATTCCCATCATGGTACTAAATTGGTTTTTGATTTAGGCTATAATACCCAGATATAATACCCAGAATGCCCACTTGTAGGCAGGACGGGTTAAATGTATGAAATGTATTTAAATTGAACCAGAAGTAGGACTCACTGACAGTTATTAAGACTCGGTCTTCCCAGAGCAGAACCACAAGCAGCTCCAGTGCGCTGCTCCCCAGGCCCTGTGGCCAACTCCCTATAACAAACCAACTCCACGCTGTGCAGAAGGAACACCAAAAGCAAACCCATCTGCGCCCTTCTGGGCCTTGATCACTCCCAGTACCATGGACCCTGGTCCTCGTGCCATCTGTGGTTCAATTCCAACATACTAGATGCCCTCAACCCGGGAAGATCCTCATCCTGCCATTTAGCTGACCGGAGGAATACTCATGGACCGTTCCCGTGTGGCGCATGCTCCTGCACCCTCCACCGACCACCACACTATCCCGAACCAAGCACGAACGACCACCTAAAGTGTATAGTCCTCAACACATGCTCCCTGTTCAAGCATGCAATAGAAGTCTGGGACCCCTGGCTCAACTGCCTCAGACCTCGCCTTTCTCACAGAGACGTGGATCACCCCCACCTGAGCCCCGTACATCACTGCAGCCATCTCATACAACTACAAAATCATTCACAAGAACAGAGCGAGGAGGCATCATCATAATCTATAAGAACACCCTCTGCCTGACAACCACCAATGAGTCACAGATTCAGCCAATCCATGAACACCTACACTTCCAGATCCAGACCAACCAAAACTCCTCCCTCTGTGGAACACTCATCTACAGGTCACCTGGACCCCAACCATCTCTCACACCTCCGAACACCATTGGACCGATCACAGGTACATCCACTTTACCTTCATGAAGAACACTGCACACCACTATACCCCCCACCCCACATCAGACCCTGGGGCAAAGTCACAGAAGCGCAACTCACCAACACTCTCAGCCACTCCCCCCCACCGGATACAGCGAATGAAACCACACATAATCTACACCACTGTTTATTGGAATGCGCTAACAGTGTAGCCCCCTTCAGGAAACCCACAGAAAACCAACAAAGCAAAACACCTAAATTGTTCATGACAGACCTACAAGAGTCCAAACGCTCCTGCAGATGGCTGGTATGGAAATGGTGGTGCAGCAAATCAACCAAAGACCACATAGCCTTCAAGAAGACAGTCATCACGCACCACCAGAACATCAGAGCTGCCAAAAAAGCTGCCATTCAAGAACGCCTCAGCACCAGTGCTTACAACAGCAAGGAGCTCATTGCCATTGTCAGAGAGTTCATGAACCCTGGGACAGGCACCTCTTCCATCCCTCCCGCCTAAGACTGCTGCGACGACCTTGCCACCTTCTTCCAACGGAAAATCCAGGACATATACAAAGGCTTCAAGAACCAAAACCTGCCCGATCCACCCACAAATACCACCTCGGAGCCTGCACCACACCAGATCATGAGCTCCTGGACCCCCATCACCACAGAGGATACCTAAAGACTCATGAACTCCATCCACTCTGGAGGACCCTCGGATCCATGCCCTAATCACATTTTCATCCTGGACAGCGCCACCAAAGCATCTGAGCTCTGCCAGACTATCAACCGATCCTTCAAGACTGCCACCTTCCCATCAGACTGGAAGCACGCCGAGATCAACCCGCTACTCAAGAAACCTACCACCGACCCAAAGGAGCTAAAAAACTACAGACCCATCTGTCAGCTCCCTTTCCCAGCCAAAGTAACGGAAAAGGCCGTCAACCAGCAACCCACCGAATTCCTCAAAACATACTAAATCCTAGACCCATCACAATTTGGATTCAGAAGCAACAACAGTACCGGAACAGTACTTCTAGCAGCCACCAATGACATACGTGTCATACTAGGCCACGGAGACACGGCCACATTCATCCTCCTTGACCTCTCTGATGCATTCAACACCATCTCCCACTACACCCTCTGAGCCAGGCTCCACGATGCCGGCATCCACAAAGAAGCACTGGAATGGATCAGATCCTTCCTCACCAGAAGAACACAGAGTGTCAGACTACCACTGTTCACATCAGAATGCATTGGAACATGCTGCAGAGTGCCCCAATGATCATCACGCAGCCTGAAGATTTTTAACATCTACATGGCCCGCTCGCCAGGGTCATCAAATAACACGGGCTAAACATTGATGTTACCATACATAATTACTCTGATGATACCCAACTTATCCTCTCCCTGTCCAATGACCCTGTAAAGTCCAAGAGTAATTTCCAAAATGGGATGAGAGCAGTCACCACCTGGATGGAAGCCAGCTTTCTCAAACTCAACTCAGACAAGTCGGAGATCCTCTTAATCAGCTCCACTCCCTTTTCCTGGAATGACTCCTGGTGGCCTACCACACTGAGAAATGCCCCAGCTCCCACTGACCATGCACACTATCTGAGCTTCATCCTGGACGCCTCTCTTTCCACGACCCACCAAGTCAACGCCGTCTCGTCGTCATGTTTCCAACCCTCTGACTCCTTTGAAAGATCTTCAAGTGGATTCCCACCTACTCAAGGAGTACAGTAAGCCATGCACTCATCAGTAGCAAACTGGACTATAACAATGCACTCTATGCCGACATCACCAAGAAACTGCAATCAAGACTGCAAGGAATCCAGAATGCAGCAGCCAGGCTCATCCTGGACATCCCCCGACAGAGCCACATCTCCTTCCACCTCAGAGACATACACTGCCTCCCAGTCAACCAGTGCATCACATACAAACTTCTGATATACACCTTCAAGGCACCACACAACACAGAACCGGCCTACCTCAACCACTCTCTCACCTTCTACGTATCAAACAGACAACTCCGTTCTTCCCAGCTTGCCCTCGCAGCCATTCCCAAGATCCAAAAAAGCACAGCAGGAGGAAGATCCTTCTCCTACTTTGCAGCCCGGACATGGAATACGTTATCTCTCAAACTAAGACAGACTGCATCACTGAAGCAGTTTAGGAAGGACCTCAAGACCTGGTTTTTTGACTGAACAGCACACCCTCAAACAGCACCTTGAGACCCCATGGCTGATTAGAGGTGCTATAGAAATATTGATTGATTGATGCACAGCCTCCAGCTGTGCGTGACTGGGGTTGGCTGCAAGGATTGCCCTGTGGCTATGCCTTTGTGGCCAACCCCGATAACCACCCAAACCCATGCAATGCATGTCCTTTTGTCGCAGGCGGCAGGGTTTGGCCCCAGGGCCTGGGCTGTGGCCATCCCCCTATAACCACCCAACCCCTGAGCCACATTGAATCCAAGTCTCAAAATGGCTGCCAACACTTCCTGGTTCTAGTGTTGGCAGCCAATCAGATCTCTGAAGGAGTTCAGGAGTATTTCGAAGCCTTCACATCTCCAAATATACAAATTAGCTTTTCTTTTAATTTTCAAAAACTCCTAAATCGATTTACACTGAAAAGCACTCTTTCTGGACCAAGAAGGACCTTCCTGACAAATTTTGTGTAATTCCCTCCAGCAGTTTAGGCTGTAGTTGTGTCTAAACTCTCTATGGTAATTAAAATACTTTTCTGACTCCTCTTTTTCTTAGCCCCTGCTTGACGGATCTCCCTGAAACTTCCCATGCTCAACAAGATTCATGAGCACACTTTTTTCCTAACATTTCATGATGAATCGTCAAAGATATAGGCAGGTCAAAAAACACTTTGCCTATGGAAACTAGGGGCCTTATTTAAAAGAAATGATGCATCAGTGCCGCAACGCAGCCATGTATCAAAAATATTAACACTGCAGTACAACAGATCCTGATGCCGTGCTTGCACTGTATTTCCAAAATTTCACACTATGCCATCAGGATCTCATCTGCGTAAAAAAAAAATGATGCTAGCCTTTGCACCACATCCTAAGAAGAAATTATGCTGCTACTGCAGAAGTGACGCTAGACTGAATAGTGGCACATAATCTACCGCAAGCCATCATGGTGTCACTTCTGAGCACTGAAAGCATCAAAAACAGTTAATAAAATGCTGTATTTAAAAAAAGCAGAACCTAACACAGAAGCAGACATGGAGAGCACAGGAGACCGGAGTTCCCAGGACAAACCCAGCAACACCAAAACCAGCCAGGATGTCCAGACAGGCTCCCAGGAGAAGGGGAAGAAGAAGAGGAGGTGCACGTTTAGTGAGGAGGAGAATAAGATCCTGATCACTGACATGTCAGAGCATCAACAAAAGCTATTCATCACCTCAAAATTGCCATTAGGGAGGAAAGAGGCCTTATGGCAGTCCAGTGTGGACAAGGACAATAGTGTGGCAGAAGTCAAGAGGAAACAGAACGGGCACAATTGCAAACACAAGACAAAGGAGAAACTGGCCAGCAATCGCAAGGCAGCATTGCAGACTGGAGTTGTAAGTCCATCATCCCAGGAGCACCTCATTGAGTGGAGGAGATGGTGGCAGCCATCATCCCTGAGGAGCTGGTAACAGGAGTCCCGGACAGGACACTGCAACCTGTTATGAGCGACAAGAACCACAGGGTAAGTCGCAGCGAGGGGCAATGTGGCAACTAGGTTATATTGCAAGGTGCAAGCAGCTATGTCCCAGCACTGCCTCATACTGGCTGTAGGCCAAAGGGTAGTATGCTGGCACATCTATGGTTAAACTGCAAAGAAATGGAGTGCACACTTACCACTCACAATTTACATAGCCCAGTCCAGATCTGTCACCATACTCCCTGCAAGGTGTGAAGTGCAGCATCGGTCCACGTTTTCCTTTCTTTGTATTCTGGCACTTGGAGTGCAATGGACAACAGTACTAACCACAACTACAACTCCCAGAATACACAGCAAAAACATGGACTGGAGCAATACACCAGGCAGGCATACTGTTACCTTGCACAACCTGACTGTGACAATGCAGGTCATTTTGCATTGTGTATCTACTCGGTCCTTCTTGGGCTCATGCACACTAATCTTGAATGCAAATCCTCCAACCGGAATGGCTGTGTCACAGGAGAAACAACTCATCTAAGAGGGGGTCAGGTGTGGACTATGGGAGGTATCTACACATAGGGACATGGCAAGAAATGTCTATAATACCCTGCATGAAACTACCATGCACCCAGATGACCTGGCATGCAGGCTGAGTGCACACAGGTGTCAGCTACCATGGAGGAGACCACAGACACTCCTCACAAATCATCAATTGGACGGGGGGAATGCAAGAGATGCACACCACAGGACAATGTGTGTACAAACTAATGATGATGTGCGGGCCTGGTGGGCCTCTGCTACTGCTCTTCATCGTAGGTGCTGTCTGTGCATGTAAAACTACCATTCTGACTGAAGGAGGAGACCGTGCTTTCTGGGTAGGTGGAAATGAACATGTATCCTGCAATGTAGCCACACAAATACACATGCACTGCTGGGTCTGACTGTGCAACGCTTGTGTCACACTCGGGGAGAGATGGCAGAGAATAGCCGATTGGGGGACTACAGGCTACATGTCATGTGGACCTGGCGGAAGATGTAGCATATGCAAAGAGGGAGTATGGTGCAACATTGTCTCATGGTGGCACATGTAAAATTTTGAGGATTTCAAACAAGGGCCTAACAAGTGATACCAATAACCAATTTGTGTGGTAATTATCTGGGGAACATGGCAGCCATCTGTACTGCCATTTGTTAAATTTTGTTTTGACCAATGACTTTGTGTTTCACCACTGCGCATATTAGTTGCTCAATGTTCACCAGTAGCACATGGTATGTTTTGTTCAGTTTAGCCGCCTATGGGCTTTGACATGGCATTAGCCATTACTTTCTGTATTCAGTTGAGCCGCCTATGGGCTTTGACATTGCATTAGCCATTACATTCTGTATTCTGCCTATTGGCTTTGACATGCTGTATCCAGTCTAGCCGCCTATTGGCTTTGACATTGCATTCCTATTGGCTTTGACATGATGTATTCAATTTAGCTGCCTATTGACTTTGACATGCTATTAGATATTCTGCCTATGGGCTTTGACATGATATTATATATTGCATTTTGTATTCAGCTTAACTGCCTATTGGCTTTGACATGATATTATATATTACATTTTGTATTCAGCTCCGCTGCCTATTGGCTTTGACATGATATTATATATTGCATTTTGTATTCAGCTCAGCTGCCTATTGGCTTTGAAATGATATTATACATTGCATTTTATATTCAGCTCAGCTGCCTATGGGCTTTGACATGATATTATACATTGCATTTTGTATTCAGCTCAGCTGCCTATTGGCTTTGACATGACACTAGACATTGCATTTGATATTTAGGTTAGCTGCCTATTGCCTTTAACATGACATTGCATTTGATATCTAGGTTAGCTGCCTATTGCCTTTAACGTGGAGTTAGACATTGCAGTTGAGAATCCAAGCTGTATTTTTCCAAGCTGTGTTTTTGCACCAGAGAACCAAGATGTTTTTCTCACAGTAGACTAGACCTGATAAGAGAGGGTACATGGGTGTTGTTTTTCTTCGCTTGAGCTTGGGAACAGGAGTAGTCTTGGAGACCTGGCCAGTCTCCAAAAGGCTTGCTCAGTTTCCCATGTCTGAGAGGAGGGGGCACACCTTTGTAACAAATGTAACAGGCTGCAGAGAGTCAGATTCGAATCTGCCGGACCTCGTGCTGGAGCTTGGCGCCAGCTGGCAGCAATCCCGTGTGGGTAGATGAATCTCTTTCTCGCGGCTGACAGGGGTCATCAGCTTGCAGACCTTAGAAAGATGAAGCTGTAAATAGTTTCCCACACAGTGAAGTATTTGTTTTGCTTTGCATTCAATATCTTATAAATATAACCTGCTGTGTATATTGCAAACTGATATATTTTGTTTGATTATCGCGGGCTTGAAAGCTACTAATTCGTCATACATAAAAATTGTGGTTGGGGAAGAATTAACAACAATAAAAGTCTTCTTTGAACTCAGAAGTGTATTTCTGGTGGTTTACGTATGTGCTTAGAAACTAGATAAGAGAAAAGCACTACAATTGGTACCAGAAGTGGGGCGCCGGTCATTAAGAGGTGATTAAGAGGCTGTTGACGAGTTGGTAGATTTCTAAGTGCACACTTTAAAAGTGTAATTGTTTTTGTTGTTTGGAGAATTACAGAAATTTTTTTTTTGGGAGAATCACAGTAGCACGGCAGACCATGTCTGAGAATACATGTGTTGGTAAACTGCCCGATGGTGCTAAGAAAAACTGTGAATTGTTTTCTGTTTGGAGAATTACAGAAGCACAGCAGACCATTTTTGAAAATGCCTGTGTAGCTAAAATGCCTGATAGTGTTTTGAGAAATAATTTCTGTTGTACATATGTAGAAAAAGTGTCTTTTGGAAGTAATGATGACAGAAAGGTCTGGATACCTTTATCTGCTTACAGAGAAATGCAGGAGAAATGTAGGAAGTTGGAACATGAAAATATGAATTTACGTGAGCAAATTAGCCCGACTGAAAGTTATAAAAATGCTGTTGTAGGTGAATCTTTCTTGTCCCATTCCAGTAATGAGGGGGTTAAGACAGCTCCGAGCTGCACTGAGCTTTCGTGTGAGCCAGGGTTTTTGGCAGTGAAAGCGCATTCCTTAACTGATAACACGAAGAGAGCTCAGAATGTGATTTACGAGTTACCGTTGCAAAATGCACAAGTAAAACGAAAGATTTTAGAGAAAGAGACACCGACTTTCATTAGCTTGTTTGATTTTTGGAAAAAGAATAGCCCTCATTTGAGTGAAATCCTAACACTTTTGTATATGGTCACTGTGAAAAATTATATGCAGCTGCGCGCTTGTGATTTGGCAAATGAAATAATGCAGACTTTAGGTTTCTGCGCAGTGCAAGAAGGAAATACTTATGTACATGTAACTCAAGAACAAGGAAAGAAAATAGTGCCCCTAGCTAGAATCATACAATGGATCTGGTACTTGCAAGACAGGGCTAGAGTACCACAGATAAAAGAATTACCAATGAAATTGTGTGCACCATTTGAATTCGTGTCCACTGAAGATAAAAAGCATGTTTGTTTTACTAATGATTCATTGACTGAAATGTTGTTTTCTGGCACAGTAGAAGGAACAGCGTTGTATAATGTGTGTCAGATTTTAAAGCAAGAGCTACGTGAGATGTGTCATTTTTACGCTGATTTTTGGTTCATTGCTAATGTTTTAGCACCTAATTGGTTCAATTACCTTGCAGATGTTAATGAGAAAAATTCAGAGAGAGAAGTGTACACCCAGAATTCTGCCTTAGTGGGGATGGCTAAGTGGGTGCCCCAGAAATGTGAACAGCTGAGAGAAAAAGCCACTTACAGGTGGGCAGAGATGAGAGAGATGCACATTTCCCTAGATTTGATAAAAACTGTGCAGCACGCACAAAAGCAATCTGTCATGCAAGCAGTCACAGAGCAGTTGGGGAGAGGAAAGTTACCAGAACAGAAATGGCAAATTGATCAGGTTTTAGGGAGAGTGATTGCTGCAGATTACCAAGGAAAAATCGAAATTATGCTGATACCTAGAAAAGAATCTGATTCATTCAAACAAATTGGAGACAGAATGGCCCAAATTGGCAAAAGTGCAGTGAATGGAGGTTTGTTTAAGAAGGAGTCTGCCCCAGCCCTTCTGACAGTGCAAGAAAAGGGAAGCTGTGGTGCAGCAGATAAAAACCCCAGTGCGGATGTGTGGGCTGAAGCCCCAAGTGACCCTCCAGAACCTGCAGAAATTATACTAAAGGGCCCCAAAAACGTCCTGCTGATTATAAAACAGGGAAAGAAAGAGAAAGGGTGCAGTTTAAATGAAAAATGTTATTTGCAAGAAAAGTCATACTTGTTTCTTTTGCAGATCCTACCACGTTTCGCCACTGTCCCTGAGTGTGCTGTGTGGTCCCCCTTCCGGTGTGTGCGTGTGGGGTCGGGGAAGGGACCGAATCCCCAACCTGAACCTGGCTGAGTAAAGTGCCAGCACCATGGATCCATTTTGCGCAAACTGCGCCTTCGGTTCAAGTTCAACTTGTTTGATTGTATTCTTCCACTGGAACTAAGCTGTGTTTTTTTTTTTTTCCCTCTCGTATGGAACTCTGACTTTTGCTTACCTTCCAGTATACCTTTCAGATGGACCGTGCATCTTTACATGAGTAGAACTCATGCCACATCAAATTGCTAACACTGTTGAATTAGAGACTCATTCAGAGTATAAAAATTGCTCAGTCTTTTCTATGTAGATGTATCTGATGTGAAAAGTTATGAGATCAATGTGTTAATTCACTTCTATTGCTTTACAGGGATTGCTTTGATCATTCAAATGTGACTTGCTGATAATGTTTTTTTTTTTGTGCTGATGTTTTTTTGTTTTTGTTTGAAACAAGAGATATGTGAAACAAAAATTCATTGGTCAAAGGGCGGAATGTACTGCCATTTGTTAAATTTTGTTTTGACCAATGACTTTGTGTTTCACCACTGCGCATATTAGTTGCTCAATGTTCACCAGTAGCACATGGTATGTTTTGTTCAGTTTAGCCGCCTATGGGCTTTGACATGGCATTAGCAATTACTTTCTGTATTCAGTTGAGCCGCCTATGGGCTTTGACATTGCATTAGCCATTACATTCTGTATTCTGCCTATTGGCTTTGACATGCTGTATCCATTCTAGCCGCCTATTGGCTTTGACATTGCATTCCTATTGGCTTTGACATGATGTATTCAATTTAGCTGCCTATTGACTTTGACATGCTATTAGATATTCTGCCTATGGGCTTTGACATGATACTATATATTGCATTTTGTATTCAGCCTAACTGCCTATTGGCTTTGACATGATATTATATATTACATTTTGTATTCAGCTCCGCTGCCTATTGGCTTTGACATGATATTATATATTGCATTTTGTATTCAGCTCAGCTGCCTATTGGCTTTGACATGATATTATACATTGCATTTTATATTCAGCTCAGCTGCCTATGGGCTTTGACATGATATTATACATTGCATTTTGTATTCAGCTCAGCTGCCTATTGGCTTTGACATGACACTAGACATTGCATTTGATATTTAGGTTAGCTGCCTATTGCCTTTAACATGACATTGCATTTGATATCTAGGTTAGCTGCCTATTGCCTTTAACGTGGAGTTAGACATTGCAGTTGAGAATCCAAGCTGTATTTTTCCAAGCTGTGTTTTTGCACCAGAGAACCAAGATGTTTTTCTCACAGTAGACTAGACCTGATAAGAGAGGGTACATGGGTGTTGTTTTTCTTCGCTTGAGCTTGGGAACAGGAGTAGTCTTGGAGACCTGGCCAGTCTCCAAAAGGCTTGCTCAGTTTCCCAGGTCTGAGAGGAGGGGGCACACCTTTGTAACGAATGTAACAGGCTGCAGAGAGTCAGATTCGAATCTGCCGGACCTCGTGCTGGAGCTTGGCGCCAGCTGCCAGCAATCTCGTGTGGGTAGATGAATCTCTTTCTCGCGGCTGACAGGGGTCATCAGCTTGCAGACCTTAGAAAGATGAAGCTGTAAATAGTTTCCCACACGGTGAAGTATTTGTTTTGCTTTGCATTCAATATCTTATAAATATAACCTGCTGTGTATATTGCAAACTGATATATTTTGTTTGATTAACGCGGGCTTGAAAGCTACTAATTCGTCATACATAAAAATTGTGGTTGGGGAAGAATTAACAACAATAAAAGTCTTCTTTGAACTCAGAAGTGTATTTCTGGTGGTTTACGTATGTGCTTAGAAACTAGATAAGAGAAAAGCACTACACCATCTAGAGTAGCAGGTTGTAAGCTCCACCCATGTGACCCTTGGGATGCCACAGAAAGCAAGACATAACCTGAGCAGAGTGATTTTGGCTTTACTGGTCTCAGTGGTGCTGGGGTTCTCCCTTTTCTGGAGGCTCATTTAGGGGTCTATGTGTGGGTACTCAGGGCTACAGTGGTTTTTGGTGGCGAGCACAGCCCACAACATCAGAGTGGCTCGGCGTGGCTCTCTGCGATGCAGGAGCAACTCTGGTAGAGTCAGCACAAGTTGCTGGAAACAGGAGGCTGAGTGAAGGATGCTATCAAGGATGCTATCCGGTGAGCAAGGGTAGGACAGGTTTTGTGGTACTGCTTCAAACCAAGCAAAGGGGATATGGCAGACTAAGGCTGTAGCTGCAGAGCCTATGGAAGGTGAAAGTTAGCGGCTGGAGGGCAAGGCTACACTTTAGGAGTCAGGAGGAGCTCCAGGAGAGTACAAGGGATTCAACAAGGCAGGCAGGCTCTTGGTGAAGAGGCATTTGGCAAAAGGTTTAGAATAAGGTCAAAGACCTTATTGCAAGGGAAGTCTGACCACCAAGCTCTTGTTGTTAAAGGGAAGGGTAGTCTTCAGATTAAGCAGCTAACAGGGTTTATCCCATGGCGCAATAAGAAGCTTGTTAATAAACACCCATGAAGGAAGGACCCCATGTTAAGTGATAGAAACAGTGACACAGCTACCGCAAATTCTAGAGTAACACCCTTGCTGAGGTCGTATTTTAAAGTAACTACAATGAGCAGCATAGGGCCTTCAGGGGCAGATGGGAAAGTAGTGAATCAGGATAAGAATGAGGGGTGTAGGACTCGAGGTCAGGCAGGAGTGCAAGTGGAAAAGTGATTGAAGGTATCCCCACAGTACGCCCAACTGCAAACAAATTTACACCATTGGAAGGAAGAAGTTTACTTCAGGGTAGGGGGGATGGAAGTGATGAAGTAGTTGGAAGAATAGAGAGGCTGTAGAATTCTTCACAACCTTTACCACTGGAGCAAGCATCATGTAGTAGGGGTAGCAGCCCGGTTTGCTGGGGGGCAGTCTAGGAGATGTTTATGTGTTTGAGTCTGGAGGAGAAAATGTAAAGTTTGGCTCAGCAGACTGATGCTTTAGAAAGTAGGGTGCAGAAGCTAAGCTTGACTCTGAGGGGAAACACACAGGAGTTAACCTTGCTGAGGGGTAGGGAAACGGAGCTGAGCAAGAAGTTACAAGGAGGCAGAACAATATTAGGTTTTTGGACATTAAGGAAGGTTCAAAGGGGGCTGATGTAAAGCTGTTTGTGATGGATCTTTTAATGAAAGCATTCCCTCAGGTAACCTCTTCCATAGATCTAGAAGAAGCGATCCAAAGAGTATATTGCAACCCTTTAGAATGAATACAGGGCATAAGAGGCCCAGGAAGATCCGGGTTAATTTTCTGTCATATGCTGCAAAAGAAAATATTCTGGGCACTGCTTTGAAAGAAAAGTCTCTACAAGGCCAAGATATTGAATTCAAAATTAGGTCTGACATCTTTCATTCCACCGAGGATAGACAGTGGGAGTTAGGAAAACGTATGGAGGACCTCAGAAGAATGGGGGCAGTTAAGATTTCCATCAATCATGTGGGCCAATAAAATGCATAATTTCTCAGCACTGGAAGAGATGGAAAATTAAATTACTCAGTATGAGTCCGGGGCAAGTAAGAGATAGTTGCACAAGTGTTATGTAGGGTGAAACCAAAGTATTTTAATAGGCCCTGTCCGTAGGAGCTCGAATTGGCATAGAATGCCAGGAGTGAGGTGGGGAAGGGTTCTCTGGGGGGGCGTGTACACGAGGTGGGGAGCATAGAGAGAAAGGTGATGCATTGATTTCTCAGCCGCATGGCAGGTGGTGCGTTGTTTTTGCAGCCATGTTGCAAGTGGTGCATCAACATTTTCCCCGCACAGCGCCTATGAGTGGATTTCCATCTTGGTTCTACCAGCTTCACCTTTCAGGGGCCGAGGGACCAGATAGGGCACCACTTGGCAGAGCAGGAGTCTCGACAGAGAGTCCAGGTGCTGGCAGGTGCTGGCAGAGGAAGTCTTTGATGGCCCTTAGACTTCAAAACAGGAGGCAAGTTCAGTAATATACCACAAAGTCAATCAATCAATCAATCAGTCCATTTATAGAGCGCGCTACTCACCCAGGAGGGCCTCAAGGCGCAGGGGAGGGGGGGGAGTTACTGCTGCTCGAAAAGCCATGTCTTGAGGAGTTTCCTGAAGGCGAGATTGTCCTGGGTAGTTCTTAGGTGTGCGGGGAGGGAGTTCAATGCTTTGGCTGCCAGGTAGGCGAATGATCTTCCTCCGGTGGTGGTTCTGTGGATCCGTGGGATGGTGGCAAGGGCGAGACTGGCTGAGCGGAGCTGACGGGTGGGCATGTAGAACGAGAGGCGGCTGTTGAGGTATTCAGGGCCCGTGTCGTGGAGTGCTTTGTGTGCGTGGGTGAGGAGCCTGAAGGTGATCCTCTTGTTGATGGGGAGCCAGTGCAGGTGTTTCAGGTGGGCGGGTATGTGGCTGTGACGAGGAATGTCGGGGATGAGGCGTGCGGAGGCGTTGTGTATGTGTTGTAGACGTTTCTGAAGCTTGGCGGTGGTTCCTGCATATAGGGTGTTTCCGTAGTCCAGTCGGCTTGTGACGAGGGCATGGGTAACTGTCTTTCTGGTTTCGGCGGGGATCCATCGGAAGATTTTACGGAGCATGCGTAGGATGTTGAAGCATGATGACGATATGGCGTTGACTTGCTTGGTCATTGTGAGAAGGGGGTCCAGGATGAACCTGAGGTTGCGTGCGTGATCCGAGGGGGTTGGTGCGGTGCCCAGCGCCGTGGGCCACCAGGAGTCGTCCCAGGCGGATGGGGATTGTCCGAGGATGAGGACCTCAGTTTTGTCTGAGTTCAGTTTTAGGCGGCTGAGCTTCATCCATTCCGCGATGTCTTTCATTCCTTCCTGTAGGTTGGTTTTGGCGGTGGTTGGGTCTTTGGTGAGGGAGAGTATCAGTTGGGTGTCGTCAGCATAGGAGATGATGTTGATGTTGTGTTTGTGTGCGATGGCGGCGAGGGGGCTCATGTAGATATTGAAGAGAGTTGGGCTGAGCGAGGATCCTTGGGGTCTCTGGGTTCTGTCAGAGAGGAATGAGATGATCCAGTCTAGGGCCTGTCACAGGATTCCAGTGGTGCGGAGGCGGGTTATTAGGGTGCGATGGCTCACGGTATCGAAGGCTGCCGAGAGGTCCAGGAGGATGAGGGCGGTTGTTTCTCCGTTGTCCATCAGGGTCCTGATGTCGTCGGTGACTGCGATGAGGGCGGTTTCTGTGCTGTGGTTGGCTCGCAATCCAGATTGGGAAGGGTCGAGCGAGTTGTTAGCCTCGAGAAAGGCGGTCAGCTGCTTATTGACGGTCTTCTCGATGACCTTGGCCGGTAAGGGAAGAAGAGAGATGGGGCAGAAGTTCTTCAGGTCATTGGGGTCTGCCGTGGGCTTTTTCAGGAGGACGTTGATTTCTGCGTGTTTCCAGCTCTCGGGGAAGGTGGCTGATGCGAATGAGCTGTGGATGATGTTCCGGAGATGGGGTGCGATGACGGTGTCGGCTTTGTTGAAGATGTGATGAGGGCAAGGGTCTGAGGGGGAGCCGGAGTGGATGGTGTTCATGATGCCTCTGGTCTCTTCTGAGCTGATAGGGGTACAGGAGCTGAGGGTAGTGGTGGGGGTTGCTGGTTCGGTGGTCGGAGGCGGGGTCTGGGGCCTGAAGCTGTCGTGTAGATCTGCGATCTTTCGGTGGAAGAACGTGGCGAGGGAGTTGCAGAGTTCTTGTGAAGGTGTGATGTCGTTGGAGCTGGCGCTGGGGTGGGAGAGCTCTTTGATGATGTTGAAGAGTTCCTTGCTGTTGTGGGTGTTGTTGTCTAGTTGCTCTTTGAATGATGTCCTTTTGGTGGAGCAGATCAGCTGGTGGTGTTCACGGGTGGCGACCTTGAGGGCTGTCATGTTTTCTGTGGTTCGTTCCCTGTGCCAGGTTTTTTCGAAGGTTCAGCAGGATTTCTTGGATTCTTTGAGGGCGTCCGTGAACCATGGGGGTTTCCTGATGCTGGTCCCGCCTGTTTTTTTTTTAAGAGGTGCTAGGTTGTCGGCACAGTTGGTGATCCACTGTGTGAGGCTGTGGGCTGCGTTGTTGGTGTCAGTGATGTTGGCTGGTGGGTTTTGGTTCAGTGTTGAGAGGAGCTGCTCTGTGGAGAATTTGCTCCAGTGTCTGCAGGGGATTTGTTGTGTGCGATGGTGGTGGGTCTCCTGTTTGAAGGTGAAGTGGACGCATCTGTGGTCGGTCCAGTGTAGTCCGGAGGAGTGGCTGAAGGAGACGTGGTTGCTGGTGGAGAAGATGAGGTCGAGTGTGTGGCCAGCGGTGTGGGTGGGGGTGCTCACCAGTTGCTTGAGTCCGAGGTTGGCGAGGTTGGCGAGCAGGGTGGTGGTGTTGTTGTCATTGTTTTTCTCCAGGTGGAAGTTCAGGTCCCCGAGGAGGATGTATTCTGGTGAGGCTAGGGCATGCGCGCTGATGAAGTCTGTGATGGTTTCGCTGAATTGCGCGCGTGGGCCCGGGGGTCTGTAGATGAGTGTTCCTCTGAGGGTGGTTTTGGGGTCGGTGTGAATCTGGAAGTGTACGTGTTCGGCGGCGAGGGGTGTATCTTCGGTGGTGGTCGTGATGTTGACGGTGTTCCTGTAGATGATGGCGAATCCTCCTCCGGTTTGGTTGACGCTGTCCTTCCGGGGGATCTTGTAGCCGTCGGGGATGGCTATGGCGATGTCTGGGGCCGAGGAAGCGTTCATCCAGGTTTCTGTGATGAAGGCGACGTCTGGTGCTGTTGTGTCCAGGAGGTCCCATAGTTCGATGGCGTGCTTGTGGACGGAGCGTTTGTTGAGGAGGATGCACTTGAGGTGGTTGTTGTTGTTGCGAGGGCCGGTGGGTGGTCTGCAGGCCCGGAGGCATGTGTATTTGCAGGCTTGACAGGTGAAGGGTCCATGGGTTTGTTTTGGGCCGGCTTGGTAGCAGGTGGTAGTTCGTCCGGTGTTGAGGGCGTTGAGGGAGGCGGAGTCGTATCTTAGTCGGGTGCTTTGTGTGCGGTGGGGGCCAGGGGTTCTGCTGCTGGGCGCGGTCCAGGCGCGGACGGGCGCAGACGGGCTTGCCTTTGGCGTGTCATGGGGGGGCCAGCGGCGCAGCCGCACAGCAGCCACCATAAGAAGGAAGGAGGGGTCAGCTGGGAGGAAGGGTCAGCTGAGAGGGAAGGGCAGCAGATGGGAGCGGGGGGGTGGGGCCGCACGGGTGGCAACGGCGGGAAATGAGAGCGCTAAAGAATAGGAAAAGGCCAAATTAGGAAAACGCCACTAAAAGGTAAAAGAAACGCAAGAACAACATGGCAGGGGGCTGGGCAGGCGGAGCTGCAGCCGCGGGGAAGCAACCTACCCAAGGGTCAAGGGTCGCTGTCTCTGCCGCCCAGCGGCTGCCATAAGAAGGAAGGAGGGGAGGAGGGGTCAGCTGGGAGGAGGGAGGCGGGAGGGAAGGGCAGCAAATGGGAGCAGGGGGGGTGGGGCCTCATGGGTGGCAGCGCCGGGAAATGAGAGCGCAAAAGAATAGTAAACGTCCAAATTAGGAAAACGCCAGTAAAAGGTAAAAGAAACGCAAAAACAACGTGGCAGGGGGCTGGTCAGGCGGAGCTGCAGCGGCGGGGAAGCGACCTACCCAAGGGTCAAGGGTCACTTCCCCGACCTACCCAAGGGTCAAGGGTCACTTCCCCGCCGCTTCCAGTCTTTGTCCTATTTTAGGCAGAAGCTGCAACTGCAGGCCAACCCAGCAAAGCACAGTCACATGCAAAGGGGCAGTACTGCTCCTCCAGCTCTTCAGTTCTTCTCCTTGGCAGAGCTTCCTCTTGAATCCAGAAGTAATCTAAAAATCTGGGGATTTGGGTCCACTACTTATACCCATTTCTGCCTTTGAAGTAGGCAAACTTCAAAGGAAAGTCTCTGTTGTTTACAAGAACCTGCCTTGTCCAGGCCTAGCTCAAGACTCACACCAGGGGGTTGGAGACTCCATTGTCTGAGGGCAGGCACAACCCTTTCAGGTGTAAGTGACCACTCCTCCGTCCACTCTAGCCCAGATGGTCCATCGGGATATGCAGGCTACACCACAGCTCCCTTTGTGTCACTGTGTAGTGGAGATTCACAAACAGGCCAACTGTCAGTCTGACCCAGACAAGAAATACACAAGCAGGCAGATTCGCGGAATGGTTTAAACAAGAAAATGCCCACATTCTAAAAGTGGCATTTTCAAACTGACAATCTAAAAAACAACTTTACTAAAAGATGTATTTTTAAATTGTGAGTTCAGAGACCCCAAACTCCACATCTCTTTTTGCTCCCAAAGGGAAACTGAACTTATAAGTTATTTAAAGGCAGCCCCCATGTTAACCTATGAAAAGAGATCGGCCTTGTAACGGTGAAAAACTAATTTGGCACTGTTTGACTGTTAGGATATGAAAAACACATCACTACATTTCCTACCTTTAGCTTATACTGCACCCTGCCCATGGGGCTATCTACTGTCTACCTTAGGGGTGCCTTACATGTATAAAAAGGAAAGGCTTGGGCCTGGCAAGTTGGTACACCTGCCAGGTCGAATTGGCAGTTTAAAAACTGCACACACAGACACTGCAGTCGCAGGTCTGAGCCACGTTTACAGGGCTACTCGTGTGAGTGGCACAACCAGTGCTGCAGGCCCGCTAGTAGCCTTTGATTTATAGGCCTTGGGCACCTCTAGTGCACTTTATTAGGGACTTACTAGTAAATCAAACATGCCAATCATGGAAAAGCCAATTACACATACATTTTACACAGGGAGCACTTGTACTTTATTAGTGGTCAGCAGTGTCATTCTCACTGCCAGAAGAATTAAGTAAAGTATTCATTAGCTTTGAAGTTTTGAAAGGCTCCTGGAAACAGATCCTTGGTGCACCAAATCAAAAATGGCCAAAGTGGGTCTTACCTTCACCTCCCATCCCAGGATCTCTGAAAATTTATTACACACAGTCCTCCAAAATTCTTCCATGGTGGGGCAGCTGGAAAACATATGAATGTCATCCACCTCACAGAATCCACTCCGCTTACATTTAGATTCCCCATTGCTTCTTGGCCAGCTTCTTCGGGTTCTAATAGATTGTGCAAAGTGAAGAAGTAATTTCTCCTTACAGCAGCAGAATTAATCACTGAATAAAGCATGCTTATAGATACTTGTCATAACTTTTCCAATTCCACACTTGGCAAGTATCCTTCCCAGACCAGATGAGAAGGTCACATGCTTTCTTCCCCTGCAGCGACTATGTATCCATACCAGCATGAGACCTCCTTCTTTCTTGGTTTCAGACCCTGAATATCCTTCTCTTTTGGGTTTACCTCACCAACAATCGTCCCTTGGTTTTCAAGTCATGCAGAAATCTGGTAGAACCTAAACCAAGAACGTTTTCTATCAGTCAATCCCTGCCAGGTATCTCATGCCAGGACCTTGTCCCCTTCTACCACCTGTTGTTGAACTTCCTCCTCCAACTTCAACTTAACCTTCAGTTGCAGATCTTCCAGCTTTCCTTCCAGGTTCTTTTTGATCTCTCCCTGAACAAGGAAAGATTTCAGTTCAGTCTCAACCATATTAATCTCTCCTTCCAACAGAGTGAGCTCCCTCCTTTCTCTCCTATTCCAAGCAATTGAGGAACATTTCAGTGCCTCCCACAACCAGGCCCTATATGCATCCCATATGAGCTGTGCTAGAACTGGCATCCTTAGTATAGTCTCCCCTGTCTTTTTTTTACCTCTGCTTCCCATGTTTTGACTGTGTGCTGGACTCTGTTTTTGCTGGGTTTAGTACTCTGGGAACTTTACCACTGCTGACCAGTAATAAAGTAGAAGTGCTCCCTGTGTAAAATGTATGTGTAATTGGCTTTTCCATGACTGGCATGTTTGATTTACTAGTAAGTCCCTAGTAAAGTGCACTAGAGGTGGGCAGGGTGCAGTATATGCTAAAGGTAGGACATGTAGTGATGTGTTTTTCATGTCCTAACAGTCAAACAATGCCAAATTTGTGTTTCACTGTTGCAAGGCCTATCTCTCTCGTAGGTTAACATGGCGTGTCTGTGTGTGCAATTTTATACTGCCAGTTCGACCTGGCAAGTGGGTGCCAGGCCCAAACCTTCCTTTTTTGTACATGTAAGGCACCCTTAAGACAGTATGGTAACAATGTATGAGGGGCTGTACAATTTGATTGCATGGAAGCACTTGTATAGACTTTGTTTTCCAGGGCTCCACCAGCTCTGGCTGACTGACCCAGGAGGGTTGCTTAGGAAGGTGGGAGAACACCAGGGCCCAAATGAGGTATGGGGGAGATACCACCAAGGGTGGGCAGGGTCCCCATCAGAAGAAGTGGGGGGTAAGGGTAGACAAGAGGAGTGCTCTAAAAAGCCCCAACCTAGTTCCCAGGGAAAGGATTCCCAGCCCCCAGGAGAGAAGAAACAATGGATCTCTACAGGGATCTCTACAGGGAAACCTGTAGATAAGGGTTTCTGCAAGTGTTATGCATGTGATCAGGTGGGTCAGATGAGGGGGGACTCCAAATGTCCCAAGTGGACACAGGCACCCTCTGGTGCTCAGTCACAGGGTTTGGTCAGTGTAGCACGTGGGGTAGAGTTGGTTCCAGGAGAAGGGTGGGAGCCAGCTGAAATGACCCTAATCCTACTAGGGGACAGTGAGATGGTCCAGAGGACCCTTGTGCCTGAGAATACTAAAACGTACAGGCAGTGGGTGACCATCAATGGACAGAGGGTGGACGCTTTGAAAGACACAGGAGTCAGTGTTACTATTGTGAGGTGTCACCTGGTGTCTGAAGATCAGGTATTTCCCCACGTACTTCACCATGTAGTTGCGGTAGACAACTCAGAGTGCCTGTGTAAGGTGGCGAGGTTCACTTTGAGTGGGAGGGAGGTGCCCGAGCTGACCAATTGGCAGCAGGAAGGGGGTCCCACCAAGGAAGAATTCTGTGAGGCACAGAAGTCATGCCCTACTCTTGAAGGTCTGCTGTGGCAGACTGCAGACCAGGCACCTAGCAAGGTATCTGGATCACACTGGATCTATTGAGAGAATGGCCTCCTGTATAGTTAGCCTAAGGATGCTGAGCCTGGGGCAGCACATATGCTGGTGGTACCCCAGTGCTTCAGAGCCTTCCTACTGGGTCTGGCTCATGATATGCCTTTAGCAAGATATTTGGAGCAGGACAAGACCTTTGAGAGGCTTGTCACCCACTTTTACTGGCCCCAAAGGTTCAGGCACTCTGACGCACATTGCAGGTCTTGCCAAACTTGTCAAGCAAGTGGCAGGAGTGGGGGGAAGTGCAAGTCCCCCCTCCAACCTTTCCCTGTTGTCAGCACACCCTTTGAGTGAGTGGGCCTCTGATCCTTACAGCCATGAGCAACAGGTTTATCCTGGTCTTGGTGGACCATGCACCAGATGCCCAGAAGCCATTCCGCTGAGGTCAATTACAGCCCCGGTGGTGGGCTGGGCATTGATGGGGATTTTTACCTGCATGTGGTCCCCCAAGGAGGTGGTATCTGACAGGGGTACAACTTCATTTCTACCTATGTGTAGTCTATGTGGAAAGAGTGTGGGGTTACCTATAGGTTCACCACTCCTTACCACTCCCAAGGAAGTGGGCTGATTGGATGGTTTAACTGCACCCTGAAGGGCATGATCATGAGTCTGTCAGAATCCCTGAGGCGTAAGTGGGACATCCTTTTGCAATGCCTTCTCTTCTCTCACAGGGAGGTACCGCAGAAGGGACTTGGTTACAGCATTTATGAACTGATGTATGGCCACCCTATGAGGGTACTTCTGAGTCTGGTAACTGTGGGTTTGGAGAACACCTCCAATAAGCCACCTCAGTATGTGTTGAGCTACATCCTGACCTTTAGAAACCAGCTTACGTGCTTCAGGAGACTCGCTCAGGAGAACCTAAAAGCAAACCAGTAGGACATGAAAGAATGCCACCCTGCTCATGTTTCAGCCTGGCCAGAAAGTTTGGGTCATGGCCCCAGTGGAGCCTCATGTTTTGCAGGACGAATGGACTGGGCCTTTTCATGTGGTGGAGCGCAAGAGTGATGTCACCTATCTGGTGAACTTGCAGACTCCCAGGAACCCTTTGAGGGTTCTGCATGTGAACTGCTTCAAACCTCACTTTGAGAGGTCTGAACTGACTATGCTCTTGGCAACAGATGATGGGGTAGAGGAAGAGAGTGAGCCTCTTCCTGACCTCCTGTCTGCTCAGGAGAAAGATGGGTCTGTGGAGGGTGTGAACCTCTCCCCAATATTGACCCCAGAGCAACAGTGGGATTGTCGCCAGTTGCTGGGACAGTTTGCCTTCTTGTTTTCCTTGACTCATCTGTGTACCCATAATGTGGACACTGGGGACAGTCCACCAGTGAAACAGAAGGTTTACAGGGTGACTGACAAGGTCAGGGTCAGCATCAAGGATGAGGTTTCCAAGATGCTATTAATAGTAATTGAGTTCTCCAGCAGTCCTTGGGCCAGCCCAGTGGTCTTGGTCCCAAAGGCTGCTGCCCCCGGTGCCACCCTAGAACTGGGGTTTTGTGTGGACTATTTAGGACTCAACACCGTAACTAAGACTGACCTGCACCCAATCCCCAGAGCTGATGAACTCATAGATTGGTTGGGAGCTGCCAGTTTTCTCAGCTCGTTTGGCGTAACTTCTGGATACTGGCAGATTGCCTTAACTGATGGGGCGAAGGAGAGGTCAGCATTTTCCACCCCAGTAATGCACTACCAGTTCAGGGTTATGCCCTTTGCGATGAGAAAGGCTCCTGCCACCTTTCAGAGGTTGGTCAATCAGGTGTTGGCTGGGCTGGAGGATTTCAGCACAGCCTACCTGGATGACATTGCAATGTTCAGCTCCAGCTGGGAGAAACACCTGCAATACCTCTATGAAGTGTTGAAGGCCCTGGAGAAGAGAGGCCTCACTATTAAGGCCAGTAAGTGCCAACTGGGGCAGGGATCTGTGGTTTATCTGGGACCAATACTGAACAGGGGGGGAGGGACCGGGAGGTTAGTGGTCCAGTGTACAGTCTGCCAAGAACGTTAATCACAAAAACATGAAGGTACACTGTTCCAAGAAATGGAAAAAACTCCAGGGGACCTGTTTCTTCAGGAGCAAGAGCCCTCACGCATCACAATGGAATTCTGGCTTCATCATTGGGAATGCTCCTCGTCAGGTCGGTGCTGCAATGCCTGACGGACTCCCCAAAGGGGGCCTCTTAGCCGTGCTACTCTTATAGTGACTGGTGTGTTCAACTATACAGAGATGGACACCTTATTACAGGCACCAAGAGAAACAGGAGACAAAAAATTAAAATTGGTTTTTCATCTCAAGACACATCATAAATGTAATCAGTTCGAATGAGACGAAGGCCAAGATTAAAACTGAGCTGAAAGTAAAAAATGAGGGGTAAAGCTCAATTACTCTTAAAAACCAGAAACTTAAGAGGCCTGAAACTGTCATGGAACCTCTAATCATGGGTCAACATGTTTCGTGTCTAGTGGTCCAGCCGGATCCATTGACGCTTCATCAGGACCAAAAGAAAAATAACTACTTCTCCTAATAACATAACTAAATATGAACCCTGATATGGGGGATAAAACACAGACACTTACGTTGAGTCAACTGGTTAAGTCAAAATAGGTCACCCTGAAAGACAAAGAATTGAATGAATAAGCAGTAACCAAATTATGAATGATACCCAACCTGAGGGAAATAGTGTACACACGTGATGAAAGTGTTTAGTGAAAATTCACATAGCAAATAGAAAATGTATCTGGGATACCAGGGGGCATATTTAAACTCCGTTTGCGCCGAATTTGCATCGTTTTTTTCTACGCAAATTCGACGCAAAGCTAACTCCATATTTATACTTTGGTGTTAGACGCGTCTAGCGCCAAAGTTCATGGAGTTAGCGTCATTTTTTTGCACCTTCCTTGCGTTAATGATATGCAAGGTAGGCGTTCCCGTCTTAAAAAATGACTCCGATGCATATGCGGCGGATTTATACTCCCGGGCAAAAATGACGCCCGGGAGTGGGCGGGTCTAAAAAACCCGCATTAGCGCCGGATTTTAGCGCCTGGGTCAGGGCAGGCGTTAAGGGACCTGTGGGCTCAGAATGAGCACAGAGGTGCCCTCCCCTGCCCCCAGGGACAACCCCTGCCACCCTTGCCCACCCCAGGAGGACACCCAAGGATGGAGGGACCCACCCCAGGGACATTAAGGTAAGTCCAGGTAAGTATTTTTTTTTTTAAAAAATTGTGGCATAGGGGGGCCTGATTTGTGCCCCCCTACATGCCACTATGCCCAATGACCAATCCCAGGGGACAGAAGTCCCCTGGGCATGGCCATTGGGCAAGGGGGCATGACTCCTGTCTTTGCTAAGACAGGAGTCATTTCTATGGGGGTTGGGCGTCGTAAAAAAATGGCGCAAATCGGGTTGAGGCAATTTTTTTGCCTCAGCCTGACTTGCACCATTTGTGGACGCCCATACGCCATTTTCCCCCTACGCCGGCGCTGCCTGGTGTACGTCGTTTTTTTTAACGCACACCAGACAGCGCCGGCGGCTAACGCCGGCTAACGTCATTGAATAAATACGGCGCCCGCATGGTGCTTCAGAATGGCGTTAGCCGGCGCTAATTTTTTGGGCGCAAAACTGCGTTAGCGCAGTTTTGCGTCAAAAAGTATAAATATGGCCCCAGGTTGGGAGTGGCCAGCTGGAACCTTTGCAACCAAAAATTAACCCCCTTCTGGCTTGGGAACCCACCAAGATCCAGACAGAGGTGTGAGCCTTTTTAGGTCTCACCGGTTACTAAAGAAGGTTGGTCAATGGGTATGGCACCATTGCCACCCCCTGACAGAGCTGACCTCCAAAAAGCAGCACAAGAAAGTGATCTGGACTGAGGCTTGCCAGGCCGCTTTTGATTCCCTGAAGGCAGCCATGTGCACAGCACCCATGCGGAAGGCACGCGACTTCTCCAAGGAATTTGTTGTGCAGACTGACACTTCAGGGCATGGTGTGGGACAATTCTAGCACAGCTAAATGAAGAGGGCCTAGACCAGCCAGTAGCCTTCATTAGTCGGAGGTTACTTCCCCAGGAACGGAAGTGAAGTGCAATTGAGCAAGAAGCTTTTGCTGTGGTCTGGGTACTGAAGAAGCTGAGGCCGTACTTGTTTAGGACTAATTTCTGGGTTCAGACATACCACAGGCCCCTCAGATGGTTAATGCAGATGAGGAGGGGAACCCAAAACTGTTAAGGTGGTCCATCTTCCTACAGTGAATTGACTTTACTGTGGAACACCGCCCTGGTACAGAACAAACCAATGCTGATGGTCTGTCCAGACACATGTTAGACCTGGCATCCTTGGTGTAGTTTCCCCTTCCTTTTCGCCTCTGCTTCTTGTGTTTTGACTGTGTGGTGGACTTTTTTTTGCTGGTTTTTGGTACTCTGGGCACTTTACCACTGCTGACCAGTGCTAAAGTGCAAATGCTCTCTGTGTAAACCGTATGTGTAATTGGCTTTTCCATGATTAGCATATTTGATTTACTTGTAAGTCCATAGTAAAGTGCAATAGAGGTGCCCAAGGGCTGTAAATCAAATTCTACTAGCGGGCCTGCTGCACTGATTGTGCCACCCACATGAGTAGCTCTGTAAACATGGCTCAGACCAGCCACTGCAGTGTCTGTGTGTGCAGTTTTAAACTGCCTATTCGTACACTTGCCAGGAACAAACCTTGCATTTTTGTACTTGTATGGCACCCCTAAGGTATGCCCTAGATAGCCCCATGCGCAGGGTGCAGTGTATGTGAAAGGCGGGCCATGTACTGATGTCTTTCTCATGTCCTCACAGTGAAATACTGCCAAATTCGTTTTTCACTGTTGCAAGGCCTATTTCTCTGATAGTTTAACATGGAGACTGCCTTTATAAATCTTTTATGCAGTTTCCCATTGGGAACAGATAAAGACTGTAGTTTGGGGCCTCCGAACCCACAATTCAAAAATGCACCATTTGCTTAAGTTGTTTTTTAGATTGTCAGTTTGGAAATGCCACTTTAAGAAAGTGGGCATTTTCTTGGTTAACCATGCTGTGCCTCTGCCTGCTTATGGAATACACACCTGGGTCAGACTGACAGTTGGGCTGTTTGTGAATTCCCTCTAGACTGTGACACAAAGAGAGCTGGGGTGTAACCTGCATATCCTGATGAGTCTTCTCAGCAAGAGTGAGGAGGGAGAAGCTGACACTTATACCTGAAAGGGCTGTGCCTCTCCTCACACAATGGAGTCTCCAAACCCCTGGTGTGTGTCTGGGGCCAGGCCTGGACAAGGCAGGATTTTGTGAACAACATAGACTTTCCTTTGAAGTTTGCCTACTTAAAGGCGGAAAGGAGTATAAGTAGTGGACCCAAAACCCCAGATTTTCAGATTACTTCTGGATCAAGAGAAACCTCTGCCAAGGAGAAGAGCTGGAAGAGGAGTACTGCCCCTCTGCCTGTGAATATGCGTTGCTGGGTTGACCTGCAGTTGCTGCTTCTGTCTTTGAGAGGAGAAAGACTGGACTTTGCTGTGTTTTCCTGCTTGTGAAGTGTCTCCAAGGGCTTGGACTGAGCTTGCCCCCCTGTTCTGAAGTCTCAGGGCCATCAAAGACTTCCTCTGTCACCACCTGGACTCTCTTGCTGAGACTCATGCCCTGCCAAGTGGTGCCCAGTCCAGTCCCTGGGCCATTGAAAGGAGAATCTGGTGGAACCAAGGCTGCAATCCACGCACAGGAGCCGTGCAGGAGAAAAATTGACTCAGCACCTGCTTTGTGGCAGAAAAATCAATGCAGCACCTGCATTGCTGCTGGAAAATTGATGCAACACCTCTCCGGCTGCCAAAATCGATGCATCACTCATGCAGCGCAGCTCTTCACCACCGTGCGCCAGGATCTCGCACACATCGCCATTGGGCGTCAAAACCACAGTGAACCTGCGCTGCTCCAAGGTTGCCCGTCCAGAAATCTACGCATCACTCTTCGGGGGGAGAGAAACATGACGAATCGCCTACCCTAACGGAGAAGAAACGAATAACGGTCTCACTTGTGAGTAAGGAATCCACACATCGCTGTCTTTTCTGACCCACGCTCACCCGTGCAGCTTTATTTTTTATGCAAACCAGGTACCTTGTGTAAAAACAACGCAACCATTGACTTCTATAGATTAAGACTCTTTTTGACTTTAAAGATTCTCATAACTTTGCTTGTGTATGTTTGGGTTTTAGTCGTTTTGGTCTTGTTTGATTCAGATAAATAATGGCTACCTTTCTAAACTGGTGTTGTGTCCATTTTGTGGTGTTTTCATTGTGTTACTGTTTGTGTTGGTGCAAATACTTTACACATTGCCTTTGAGATAAGCCTGACTGCTTCTGACAATCTACCCAGGGTGTAAGCAGGGGTTATCCTAGGTGCTCCGTTACCCTGACTAGAGAAAGGGTCCCTGCAGGACAGAGTGCACACTGATTGCCAACCCAAGACCCCATTTGTAACAATACCAAATTATAACAGCTTTGAAAGAACACACATATGTTCAAATGGAACCCATATTTGGACTCCAGGCACAATACTTTGTTTACAGAGCAACAACTCTGTCCGTAATCTTGAGGCAATCTGAGAGATACTGTAATGCAGCTTACCAACACACAGCACAATTACATTATTACACAATACCCAAAATATGATAATGCTGTCCCTTTTGGTCTCCAGTTAAAACATATTATTTGTTGGCCTGGGCCATATCAGCCATTGTGCTACCTGTCCACTGGTGGCAAGCTGAGCCAGACAACCATCTTCACAACTCATCCTACATATTTGCAACAATGGTGGGCATGCATGTTGGTGCAACCTTTGTAGAGCCCATTAACCAGCTGCACAGCAGCTGACCTTATTTTAAAAGGTGGGCACTGGATGTTACAGCTTAAAACCATTTTAACAAGACCCTTACAGAGATTGAGATTCCATTATGCGGTGCCACTCCAGAACAGCGGTCCAAAAACCTAAGGTCCAAAAGTGAAACACTATGGGTTTTCATGAGTTGGAACCTGACTTCCTGCATTAACCCACAATCAGATCCTAAATGAAGCATCATCTACTCAACCCTGCAACCGGATACTAGAAGACCCACAAAGGATCCTTCAACAACTCTGGTGCAGTAGGGCCCATAATCTTAAAATACCAACAGTGAATCCATCAATCAATACATTTGTAAAGCGCGTTACTCACCCGCGAGGGTCTCAAGGTGCTGAGGGGGTGGGGGTAGGGGAGCTGCTACTGCTCGAACAGCCAGGTCTTGAGGTGTCTCCTGAAGGTCAGCAGGTCCTGCGTCTGCCGCAGGTGGATGGGGAGGAGGTTTAGAGGTCTTGGCGGTGAGTTGGGAGAATGATCTGCCGCTGGGTGTTGTCCTGTGGATACATGGAACGGTGGCGAGGGTGTGATTGGCGGAGCTAAGCTGTCGGTTCGGGGTGTAGAAGGTGAGTCGTTCATTGAGGTATGCTGGTCCGGCATTGTGCAGTGCTTGGTGAGCGTGGGTGAAGAGCTTGAAGGTGATCCTCTTGTTGAGTGCAGGTCCCTCAGGTAGGCTGTGATGTAGCTGCGGCAGGGGATGCAGAGGATGAGGCGTGGGGAGGTGTTCTGCATGCGTTGCAGTCTTTTCTGGAGATTGGACGTGGTTCCGCATAGAGAACATTGCCATAGTCCAATCTGCTGCTGACAAGGGCCTGGGTGACCATCCTTCTGGTTTCGGTGGGGATCCACCTGTAGATCTTGCGGAGCATGCGGAGGATGTTGAAGCAGGAGGATGAGACGGCGTTGACTTACTGGGTCATAGAGAGTGATGAGTCCAGGATGAACCCCAGGATGCGTGCGTGGTCGGTAGGCGTCGGTGCGGCTCCCAGTGTGGCCGGCACCAGGAGTCATACCAGGCGGAGGGGGTGGAGCCGAGGATGAGGACCTCCATCTTGTCCGAGTTCAGTTTCAGGTGACTCTTTCTAGCATGGTTACCCCCACTTTTGGCCTGTTTGTGAGTGTGTGTCAGTGTGTTTTTACTGTGTCAATGGGATCCTGCTGGCCAGGACCACAGTGCTCATAGATAAAAACCTATATGTCAGTGTGTTTTGCCTGTCTCACTGGGATCCTGCTAGCCAGGACCCCAGTGCTCATAGTTTGTGGCCTAATGTGTATGCCTGTGTAGTGCCTAACTGTGTCACTGAGGATCTGCTAATCAGAATCTCAGTGCTTATGCTCTCTCGGCTTTTAAATTTGTCACTGTAAGCCAGTGACTTCATTTACCAATTTCAATTGGCATACTGGGCCCCCCTTATAAGTCCCTAGTATATGGTACATAGGTACCCAGGGCTTTGGGGTGCTAGGAGATCCATATGGGCTGCAGCATTTCTTTTGCCACCCATAGGGAGCTCAGGCAAACCCTTACACAGGACTGCCATTGCAGCCTGCGTGAAATAGTGCACACACTATTTCACAGCCCTTTTCACTGCACTTAAGTAACTTATAAGTCACCTATATGTCTAACCATCACTTGCTGAAGGTTAGGTGCAAAGTTACTAAGTGTGAGGGCACCCTTGCACTAGCAAAGGTGCCCCCACATAGTTCAGGGCCATTTCCCCGGACTTTGTGAGTGCGGGGACGCCATTACACGCATGCACTACATATAGGTCAATACCTATAGGTAGCTTCACAATGGTAACTCTGAATATGGCCATGTAACATGTCTAAGATCATGGTATTGTCCCCCACCCGAAGTATGGTATTGGGGAGCCAATTCCATGCATACTGGGGGCTCCACCATGGACCCCCAGTACTGCCAAACCAGCTCTCTGAGGCTTGCACTGCAGCTACAGCTGCTGCCATCTCACAGACAGGGTTCTGCCCTGCTGGGGTCTGGGCCGGCCAGTACCAGGAAGGCAGAACAAAGCATTTTCCCTTTAGAAATGCTTTGAAGGGCACAGATGATGCCCTCCTTGCATAAACCGGTCTACACTAGTTCAGAGACCCCTTCTCCCCTGCTTGGTCGGGAAACTGGACAAAGGAAACGGGAGTGACCACTCCCCTGTCCATCACCACCCCAGGGGTGGTGCCCAGAGCTCCTCCAGTGTGTCCCAGACTTCAGCCATCTTGCTTTGCAAGGTGTGGGAGCACTCTGGAGGGCTCTGAGTGGCCAGTGCCAGCAGGTGACACCAGAGACCCCTCCTGATAGGTCCATACCTGATTAGGTAGCCAATCCCCCTCTCAGGGCTATTTAGGGTCTCTCCTGTGGGTTCTCTTCAAATTTTGCTTGCAAGCTTCCTTCAGGAATCCTCTGCAACAACTTCAGACTCTTCTGACCTCGGTTCAACCGTAGCCCGCTCCAAGAAACGCTGTAACTGCAACAAAGTGTCTACAAGAGACACTTTTCTTCAGCAAACTCAGCTCCAAGTCAGCAACTGCAACAGTTTCCATGGTGTGCAGGCTCTGGAGACTCCCTGTCTTCATTCTGTACCAGAAGGGCTGAAGAAATCTTCAGTGGAGTGACGGAGTCAATCCCCTGCTCCAAGCAGGCACCTTCCAAGATGACGACCGTACCCTGGGACTCCTTTCACAGCGACGAGCGTGCTCCTAAGGACACAGAGGGTGGACATCATCGACATAGACTGTCCTGAGGTCCTGCTGACACAATTTGGAGGAGGTAAGACCTTGCCTTCCCTGAGAACAACGGTGCCCCTTCTTCACCTCATGAGGCCTCTGTGCAC
The DNA here is from genome assembly GCF_031143425.1 of Pleurodeles waltl. Lineage (NCBI taxonomy): Eukaryota > Metazoa > Chordata > Amphibia > Caudata > Salamandridae > Pleurodeles > Pleurodeles waltl. The sequence goes on along the minus strand of NC_090444.1, from coordinate 1,235,605,758 downwards.
TCTTTGCAAAATTTCTTTGTTCACAGTCTGGCCTAGGTCCCCAGCACTCCATCCTGTGACGCACAACTCGCTGATTTTTTCTCCGGCGGTGTGGGACCTTCTTTTGTTGTGCTGCATCAACCACGGTTTGCACCTCCTTTAAACCCGGATCCTGAGACTCCTGGGGGTGCTGGCTGGTATCCTGAGGGCTCTCTAAAGTGCTAAGAGACCCCTCTTCCTCCTCACACAGAGTTGAGGCCCCCATGTCCCTCCTGGGTCAGTGCCATTTTGATGCAAAACACACTTTTGGTGTAGCCAAGGCTTGTTGGCGACTTATAACACAAAATCTCATCTGCAATAATCTTCACGCCGTGGGACATCTTTTGCATTATGCAGAAACCCGCTGGCATGTTCCTAGGGTGCAATTCTAAAGTCTTCAACTAACCATGGACTTTTCTTTTGCACTCTCTTCTGGGTTGGCAGGGGCTCCTGTCCTTCCTGGAACTTCTTTTGACTTCTGGACTTGGTCCCCTTCCTTTGCAGGTCTTCAGGTCCAATAATCCAGCAGTTGTTCTTTGCAGACTTGATTGGCTGCTGCAAAACCCCCAAATCGAGGTGTAGTGTGTCCTAAGAAAACTTACAGTACTTTACTCCTGCTTTTCTGGGCTCTGGGTAGGGGTAATTTACTTACCTTTACTGTAGTCTTACTCTCCCAGTGATTCTGCACACTACACTTGTCTAGGGGGGAATTCATGATTCACATTCCACTTTCTTAGTATATGGTTTGTGTTGCCCCTAGACCCATTTCCCCAATTACATTCTACAGCATTTCCTATTGTTTGCATTGTTCTATGACTATTTACTTGTCTAATTTTGGTGTCTAGTGTATATATTGTGTATAATACTTACCTCCAGAAGGAGTATTGCCTCTAAGATATTTTTGGTACTGTGTCACCCAAATAAATGCCTTTATTTTTGGTAACACTGAGTATTTTCTTTACTTGTGTATAAGTACTGTGTAAATATAAGTGGTACTGCATGAGCTTTGCATGTCTCCTAGTTCAGCCTAAGCTGCTCTGCTATAGCTACCTCTATCAGCCTAAGTTGCTAGAACACTACTACATTTCACTAATAAGTGATAACTTGACCTGGTATAAGGTGTAAGTACCCAAGATACCCACTACAAACCAGGCCAGCCTCCTACAGTCGGGCTGAGGGAAGATCCTTGGGGTACGCCACAGATGGTCTTGGTGGCTTCAGATCGGAAAGGAGGGAGGCAGACTCTCTGGGTTCTGCCGGTGAGGAAGGAGGTGATCCAGTCCAGGGCTTTGTCGCTGATCCCTGCAGCGTGGATGCGTGTGCATAGGGTGCGGTGGCAGAAGGTGTCGGAGGCGGCCGAGAGGTGCAGGAGGATGAGGGCCGTAGTTTTGGCTTTGTCCAGCAGGGTCCTGATGTCGCTGGTGGCGGCGATGAGGGCGGTCTCGGTGCTGTGGTTGTTGCGGAAACCGATTTTGGACGGGTCCAGACTGTCGTTTTCCTCAAGGAAGCGGGTCAGTTGCCTGTTGACGATCTTCTTGATGTCCTTCGCTGGGAATGGGAGCAGGGAGATGGGCTGGTAGTGTTTGAGGTCCTTTGGGTCCGCCTTGGGTTTCTTGAGTAAGGCGTTGATCTCGGAGTGCTTCCAGCTTTTCGGGAAGGTGGCGCTCTCAACGATCATCCGGAGTTGGGGGGTGATGATGGAGCTCGCTTTGTTGAAGACGTGATGAGGGCAGGGGTCGGATGGTGAGCTGCAGTGAATGGTGTTCATGACTTTGATGGTATCATCGTCGTTGACGTGGGCCAGGAGAGCAGGAGGTTGGTGTGGCTGGGGGGAGGTGAGTCTGAGGTGTTGGCAACTGTCGGGGGTGGTCTTGGTGTTGAAGCTGTCGTGGATGTCTGCGATCTTGCGGTGAAAGAAAGTGGCTAAGGAGTCGCAGAGGTATTGGGAAGGTGGGATGTCGTTGGAGCTGGAGCTGGGGTTGGAGAGTTCCTTCACGATGTTGAAGAGCTCTTTGCTGTTGTGTACGTTGTTGTCGACGAGTTCCTTGAAGGAGGATCTCTTGGCGGTCCGGATGAGCTGGTGGTGCCTGCGGATGGAGTTCTTGGGGGCCATGTGGGTGACCGGTGTCTGTTTGTGGCGCCACTTCTTCTCAAGTTTTCGGCATGTCTATTTGGAAGCCTGGAGGTCGGCAGTGAACCAGACGGCCTTTCTGTTGGTGCGGTTGTTGAAGGGTTTCATGATCAGGGTGAGAGCGTTGGCGCAGCCGTCCATCCATTGCCTGAGGTTGCGGGCAGCTGTGTCGGTGTCAGTGGTGTCGGGTGGTGAGGCTCGGGCGAATGCGGAGATCAGCTGGTCTTCAGTGACTTTGTTTCAGCTGCGACGGGGGATCTGTTGCGGGTGGTGGTGCGTGGTGGGTTTCTCAAAGGTGAAGTGGATGCAGCGTTGGTCGGTCCAGTGGGGTTCGGCGGTGTGGTTGAAGGTGACATGGCTGCTGGCGGAGAAGATGGGGTCGAGCGTGTGTCCAGCCGAGTGGGTGGGTGTCGTGACAAGCTGCTTGAGTCCGAGGTTGGAAAGGTTGTCGAGCAGCGTGGTGGAGTTGCTGTCATTGGTGTTCTCAAGGTGGAAGATCAGGTCTCTGATGAGGATGTGATGTAGTCTGTAGAAACAAGGACGTGTGTGCTGACGACATCGGCGATGGAGTCACTGAACTGCGGCCAGGGTCCGGGGGGGTCTGTAGACGAGGGTTCCTCTGAGGGTGGTCCTGGGATCGATGTGGATCTGGTAGGTGTTCGGCGGTGCTGAGGGTGTCTTCGGTGTTGGTCAAGATTCTGATGGTGTTCCTGTGGACCATGGCGATCCCTCCTCCCGGTCTGTTGGTGCGGTCTCTGCGGTTGATCTTGTAGCCATCCGGGATGGCTATGGCGATGTCAGGTGGCGAGGAGGGGTTCATCAAGGTCTCCATCAGGAAGGCGGCGTGGGGAGCGATCCAACCTCAAAAACAGGTCAAGGGTCGCTCTCCTCACTGCGCAGCGTCTGCCATTAAGAAGGGGTGGTGGGAGGGAGGAGCAGCTGGGATGTGGGAGCAAAGCGCAAATGAGCGAGCGAGGGGGACAGGGATGCAGGGGATGCAGCGGCAGGAAAAATGAAGGTGGAGCTGGCGAAAGGCAGGGGAGGGCAAAAGGAGACACAGAGAGAGAAGCAGAAACCGTGAAAAGGCAAAAAGCAGAAAATAGTAAAGAAGGCAGGCAAAGACAACAGCAGACACAAAGGCAGACCCCAAAATACTTACAGGCTCACCACTGGCCACCAGGGATGATGCGCAGGTGGGAGCCTGTGGGTGGAGGAGGGCCTCGAGCTCGCAGCAGCAGCGAGAGCGGGGAAGCACACACGGGCACAGTCAGGTGGAGCTGCGTGGCATGGGGAGCAATCTGACCTCAAAAACAGGTCAAGGGTTACTCAGTTGTGAATTGGCCAGTAGCTGCCAAATACTCTTGGACATGGAGAAAAAACCCTGAAAACATTGTAAGGTGCTTTGGAAGCGATTAACAGACGTATTTAGGCGAAGTTTCAGGTTACTTAAAACAGAAAGGCCGCGATAGAAGGGTCAGGCTGTGACAAAACATCCCTGGCACTAAGACAATAATTCATAGATCGTCATTTTAGATTTTGGCATCCATGTGCACGGCTTTGCAACCAGCAGCTGCTCTTCTCATTTACATCTCATCAGCAATTTGAGCAAATGAGCCCGATGTGGTCACAGAACAAGCCCCACATTAGCTTCACAATAATCACCCATTGCTTTTTGGGCCACCCCTCCTTGGACTGTCCTATTATGAGGAAAAAACATCTAAACTTGATTTCAGTTGCATAGACACATCGCAAAGACAATAAAGAAGTTCGAGTCATATCTCTGTGCTGTACTGTGCAAATATTTGGATGCTATTGGTCTGAGAAGAAACCCGGAAATGATTTCATTTGTTATGTTAAAACATGGTAGCATATTTGCCTTGGGTGAGAAAAAAGTTTGTAGTAATAAAGATGAAAAACAGTCTTTCATCTTCCACTGTAACCCAGGTTACTAGGATGTTTGTGAAGTCTGGAGGCACACAGAAGTGTTTCAGATGCTAATTTTTTGATGATAAGGTGCAGTCGAGAAATACAAGCCTGTTTTTTTAACCCGACACATTTTTATAACATTTTAGTTACAAGCTGGATGTGATCTCCATCCTAGAGCGTACTTATCATTTAAAACATTTTTATGAGCTGTACTCCTAGTTACCCTTTTTAGGGAAGGTAACACTTCTATCGGAGATAGTTTATGCAATCTCGTTTTTATCACGCAAGATTACATGGGTTCTCTAGTAACAACAATTTCCATTGCACTGCAAACTTAATTGACATTAATGGCATCATTATGACTACTTTAGAAGGGGCCACGTGCTACAAAATGTTGTAAAGCAGATGCTTTTGGCTGAATATACACTTTAAAGCAAAAATGAAGCTAGAACAAAATGTTGTATGGCTAGATGCTTTTAGCTGAATAATCACTTTAAAGCAAAAATGAAGCTTGAACAACTAGAGAAATGTACACTAACCCCTAACATAGAAGGGCAATCTGCAGGATTTATTGCAAAGTCCTTCCCTGTATGTATGCTCAATATGTACACATTGAACATTAGAGCTCCCCCCCAACATGACAATATTGATGAGGCAATGTGCTATTTTACTAGGCATGCACGGCCTGAGCAGTCACCTTAGCACAACTCAAGGACTCATCAACTGCTATATTCTTTCCAGGAGTATAAATCACTGCAAACGTGGCAGGCAAATGTTCTCCAAAGTGCCAAATTTGGAATAACCTGTCACGGTCTGGGAGGTCCTAGTGCAATGCAGCAAAATTGTCACTGAAATGTAACATACCCTGCAAAATCAAAAACCTCTCTCTTCTCCTGACCAATGCAAAACAGTGTGATACCCAAACCGCACGAGTAGAGTAGAAGGACTGTACTGTTGGTTTGTGGACTATTCCCATCTTAAGCGTTAGGCCTAGAAATTGTTTCAGTTTCCCAAGTGAAGAAGGAGTCCATAGAAGTGTCTTAGAGTGAGACATCACATGCTTCTTCAGAAACTATTCAGCACACAAATTTGCTTGCTGCCCAATTTCCTCAAAGGCATTTTAATCTAAAGAAAAATGGAGGTAGTCAATGGGCAACAAATTTGCTGTATTGACCTTACATTCAGGATCTCCACTGAATGGGAAAATTACTGGCTGACCTATATTAGAAGGGTGCCAAGTGAGCAGTCTTTCCTTGCTTAGTGCTGTATCTGCTTGCTCTCCACACTGAACACTGTTACTAGCTTTTGGCTGCAGAGTTAGTGCTAGCAACAAGACATACAACTATCAGGGCCATGTTCTTCTGAAACACTGGAAAATGAGCCTTCATCAGAAGAAACTGTGACTGAAAAACCACTACTAGATCCTGCTGCATGACCCTCTTAATCTGAGGCTGCCTCAGTATCAGACCCTTCTTCACAGATCTCCATTATTTGAATTAGAGCCTGGGAAACAGTCATCCATCAAGACTCCACCTGTGTTTTCTAATTAAAACTTTCTGTCCTAGGAAGAATTTAGAGATACTTGTAGAAATTAATAATGTGTGTCTGTGTGTGGGAGTGAAGGAAGGGGTGTGCAATCAACAAAATATTATAAGGTAACACTGTGAGAGTGTAGTAAAGTGTGATCACAACACCAACAGTCACACACACACACTTTTCTGACACAAAGAACGTTCCCAAAGATCGAACACTGCCAAAAACTTCTCCAAAGATACAACACTGTCAAACACGTCTTAGAGAAAAAGATAAAAAAATAGTTCACATTGCAACATAAACAGTGAGACAAAAGCACCATATGCTACATTTGTCCCCAAAGCCAGGAGAACATTAACTGTGAGATAAAAGAACAGAATGCACATGTCTGACAATGAAGATAGCCATTTACATTATGTGCTCCTCTGCTTTGACCCATCACAGCCCATGTCAGGCACTGATCAGTTCTTGTGTCATTCACAATTTGCTTTAATCCACAACAGTATTATTCATTGGGGAACTGGGTGAGCACAGTTCAGCCATATATCAGTTATTATACTATTCACATATCAGTTGTACATTATGGGTCAAAGGCTGAATTCACTTCAGGTACTGCTCAGTTAATCAACCATAAACATTTTGACTCCACTCACCACAGCACAAGGAAATGTGTCGCCCACCCACCACAGCCTTACAAATACTGTGCCCATAGTAAAATGCGAATGACTTTCAAAATGAAACCTACATAGTGTCCAATCATCTCTGTTCTTGAATCACAGTGTGTCTGTGATCCACAAACAGAGATCAGTTTGAAAAGGGCAAATTAGGCCACATTAACGTAATAACCAATTACCTTAATGTGGCACAAGATGGTGCTAGGACACTATAAATATGCCCCTTAGGGTCATATTTATGACACGGTTTATGTCACTCTTGCACCACCCAATGTGGTGCAAGAGTGATGCAAACCTTGAGTCAGATTTTTGAAGCAACTCAAAGCTACTTTGTGTGGCTTCAGTGGCTCCAAAAATCTGGAGAAATTCAACACAGTGCAAGATTGCATTGCATAACTCTGTCCTGGGAAGGCATTTTAGGAGCTTTGCATGGGTATTCCCATGCATCCCAGATTTACAAGGACTTTGAAATCGGAATGTGCCAAAATCCTACGCCTTCCCATGGGAGGTGTAACAAGAACAAATATCACTATTTCCATGTTTCTTCCTCTTTCTATGTGTGCTGCATTCTGCATTCCACACTATTGAACAATCTTATATGCAAGTAGTTTCATACTTGTTCCATATTTGCTAAGTTTTAGTACCGTGTTTGCATGGCAAAAGTGATGCAAAATGATTCAAAATCTTTTTTCACTAGTCTACTTTCCAGCGCTAAATTTCTTTAGCACTGGAAATTCACTCAAAAATAGTGCACAGCAGTGAATAGCGCTGCTTTGCATTACTTAACGACAAGGTGATGTACCATGGGTGGTGCATGGGCATTTCCGTGCAACCACCTAAGGTTTCTGATGGTAAGTCCTATTTACTTAAAAAAGTAGACAAGGTGTAGCTTTAAACAATAGCACCCATTTCAGATAGGCGCTATGAAAGAGAAATCCTTTTTTTCTCCTTTATTTTCTGACTTTGCATGTGTGCTGCACTGTACAGCACACATACAAAGTGGAAAATTTTTTGAAGTTAATCTAAGCATAGTATTTGGTATTGGAGGGGTAACCTTCCAGTACAAGCCCTATGCTAGACTGACGGTAACATCCTTGCACTATGGTGCAAACGTGTATTCGTGGCGCACAGCTACACATTTCTTTGCTGACATTAGGGAGAGGGGAGGAGAGTACCATGGCCCATATTTATACTTTTTTAGTGCCGCATTTGCGTCGTTTTTTGACGCAAAGTCGGCGCAAATTTACAAAATACAAAGGCCCATATTTACTTTTTAGCGCCACATTTGCGTAATTTTTTGACGCAAAATCGGCGCAAACTTACAAAAAACTATTGTATTTTGTAAGTTTGCGCTGACTTTGCGTCAAAAAATGACGCGAATGCGGCACTAAAAAAGTATAAATATGGGCCAATAGTTTTTTGTACATTTGCGCCAATTTTGCGTCAGAAAACGACGCAAATACGGCGCTAAAAAAGGATAAATATGGGCCCATATTTCTGTAATTATGGCGCCCTTCTGCTCTCTCCTTCTCAAGCAGCGCAGCATTTGGTGCTGCTGCACTGCGCTGAATGAAAAACTGGTAAATCTGTTCCATTATGTAGTGCTCGTTTTTCTTTTTACAGAATATCAGCTGAAGCAAATTATGCATAATGTTTACGTGCACACGCCGGATCTAAATTAGGGACAACAGTTTTTGTCATCTGTTGTGTATTAAGAAAGAAAAATATGTTTTGACAGTCTATGACTTTTGCTCTTCGCAATTATGTATATTATATCAATGGTATGCTAAATAGTGTTTCAACTGAGAATTGCATTTTCTGAGTAGCTGCATTGATGTGTGTTTGATAAAAGACAGTACGATGGACAGAAATCCCTGGCTAGCACAAGAGCAAAATCAGGAACCAGAATATTTAAGATCATTCCCAAAAACGTTTTTTTTTCCAAAGACAAAACTTCAAAATGGCCTGACGGTGGCAGCATTGCAATTAAAATTAGGACGGAAGTCTCTGATATATTTCCAAAGTGGGAAATCTGCTCCCCTGACAATTTCAGCAACTATTTTCTTTAAAACCGTGGCATAAAATATGTGCAATAATGTTCATGTTAATTTCTGAAAGTTTAAGTTATTCATTAAAACGTAATCCAGGAAAGGAGAGTTCGTCTCGAGGAAGAGCATGCTGATAAGGCAGGGATCACTTCTCTGCCTATGAACTTGAAAGAGCTTCTTGTAAGGTTATTTATTTGTTGGGTACTCGCCACTGCAGAAGCAGTCTGAGTGCACAGTAACAACAAAAAGCTCACAATCTAATTGTTAAAAGTGGGCACTGCATGAGAATAGTTCTAAAGAAACATAGACAGGTGCCCGAGTAAAAAATCACAGTACAAGACAGTTATGAAAACATCAGTTGTACCAGTTGACTGCACCACAGTGGGCAGAGAGGTGCTCGTGCACTCAGATGCGAAGTGGCCCCATGCCACGCGTGCTGAGTTTTTAGTCAGCAACATTTTGCATTAGTTCTTAATTTCTGAAAAATGAAGGGCCTCATTTACAAGGCTTTGCGCCACTGTTGCGTCATTTTATTTTAATGCAGCGATGGCGCTAAGCAGTGCTTTACACTGCTCCATATTTACAAATTGATGCATTGGCCCCAGTGGGTAAGTTTGTAAAGCCTTGCATCAAATTATACCTGTGCCAGGTATAATGTGTGCAAGGTAGGCGTTCCCGGGAAAAAAGCTATGCAGAACGAATGGAGGGAAATTTACAACATTTCACTGTTTCATTCTGCAACTTCACTGTGTCAAAAGTTAAACTGACACAGGGCTTTTTCCTATGGGAGCCCTCCATGCATTGCTGGAGTAGCATCATTTTTTTGATGTTACCCAGCAATGCATCAGTTTAGAGCCACAGATGCGTGAAAATTCATGACGCATCTGTGGAAATGTGCGACATGGAACTCTGTACAGTAAATACAGCACATCCATGGTGTTGTTAGGGAATTGTTGGGCAGCGTAGGGCTGATGCATCAGATTCTTATGCATCAGATTATTGTAAAGGAGGCTTTAATTTTACTTCAGAGACTACCACAGCACTGTCAAATATCACGATTGTTGAATACCAGGGCTGCCTTCTCTTGATTCCACCTCAAGTCTCTTTCATCAACTCCTGTACGCTTCCTGCCTCTGTCACATTCGTGCAGATTCTTTTCATCCCAGATTTCTTCTTTTATCAACATTTTTCTCTTTCTTTTAATTTTCTTATTCCCTGTTTTTAGCCTTGTTAGGTCTTACCTACTGTGCGCATGCGGTGTCATCGAAAGCCCTTGTTCTTAAAAGAAAAAACTTAAATGTGGCTTAGAGTCCGCCCATTATTTACTTTTACTTACCACTTTTTGGCTCCCACGTCACTCTTGTATCCTTACTTCCTATTGGTTAAAGCCTCAGCCTCACCTCCGGCTTTCTCCTGGGCTTCAGTCTTCATCCCTGTTGTGGAGCATGGTCTAAGTACTGCTTCCTCTGGCCAGTGTCCTTCCCCTGGCCGCAGGCTCCTTCAGGTATTCTTTTTATAAATTTTTTGGCAGCCCCTACCCTCAAAGTTGTCTTTGTACAACTCACAATGTCACTTTTGTTTTTCACCCTTCTTGTGTTTGTTTTTTGGTAGGTTTATGTAACATAAACTGGACCCAAAAGTATTGAAGCAGTTTACATGTGCACCAGTTACATTACAAAAGGACACATGTATTTTTGTTTTAAAGGCTTGGGGGTTATTAAGTCATTTGCTCAGACTCACAGGATGTTGAGCCGATGCTGAGACTCGAACCTCGTTCCCCACATCGAAAGTGGGAAGCTCTGGCCGTTACGCCACATTCTCTTAAAACTACTCATTTACATGTGCTGAAGGAGCAGAGGAGAGGAGGGTCAGGGCTATGCACCTTACTTTTCGAGCCCCAACATTGTGAATTTTGAATACTTTATTGGATTAACAAAACATCTATACTAAAATCATACAATACTTTTGGCTTTACTAGAGAATGGGTCCAAGATACACCGTTTTAGCTTGTTCCAAGGCCGAGATAACTTATCATGCACAAGAAAGACAAACAAGGGCATTAATTATATCACGTATAACTTTCCTGCATGCATAGGGTTACACTAAAAGGAACAAAAACAATCCAAGAAATACAAATGTCCACTCTGGGTTTAAACAGTTAGGGTGGCACAGTTTGGTTTGGTTTCACTGTGTGTGTGAAAAACCCTTCAAAAGCAAAATCCTCCAACCTGAAACACAGGCATGAATGACACAATTTAAATCCAAGAGTTTTGCTATTAGAGAAAGAAAAGTCACGTAAATGCTCTTTTATAATTGCATTGTCACTTTTTGTAGTACTTGAGCTCGAGCAGATTTCCTGAAACACATTTAGGCAAGTAACAACAATAATAATGTAGAATGTTTAGGAATGCATTTGTCTCTTCAAGATAAGCCCTCTGCCAAAATATGAGGTCTAGAATACACCAGCTGTTCTAGGAAAGCGCGGTGCTCAAAGAACAAACTCCCTGGAGAATACTAGTCACTTAGCTGAAGTCTTTTCCGGAGTGCTGGAGGAATGCCTGGTGTCAGCTGGTACAGGAATGAAGAAAAGAATTGCCTCAAAAGTCCTGAATATGAGGATGATAGCAGGGGCTGGGCTGCCAAATCAGATGCTGAGATCAGGAAGCAAAACAAAGCCAAGCAGGGAGGTATGCTTCACTCTGCTATTTATAGCCACTCAGGAAAGCAGTTGAGTTTCCACATGTGGATGAGTCACCACACTCAATTACAAGCACATGTCTACACCACACCCAATTAGAAGCACATGTTTACACCTGCTCACATTAGCAAACAAGCAGTGGTAAAACAAGCATTGATAAAACCAATTGTGTAACACAGCACATTGGCCCTCATTACAACCCGGGCAGTCGGAGTAAAAGTGGCAGTAGTACCGCCAACAAGCCGGCAGAAAAAAACAGAGAATTACCACCATGCCAAACCGCCACTTCTACACTCCGACTGCCAGGGTGGTAACGACTGCTGGGCTGGAGACTTCGGTCTCCAGCCCGGTGGCTGTCACCAGTCTGCCAGCGGTATCAGGACCCTGCATACCACCTTGGATTTCGTGGGGTTTTGTACCACCACAAAATCCATGGCGGTAGGTGCTATCAGTGCCAGGGAATACACCATGCTGTGTATAGTGATACCAAAGGCTGTACATTTTGTACTGAACTACGCCTGCTGGCGTGATAGCACTGACCGTGTCAGAGCATTGAGAACCTGATGTGGTACATTGCCAGCTCACACTGTGCCAGGACACAAAGCGCAACATCTGACACTCTTTTTTAGGCATTGCCTGTGGCAACGCATGTACTCTGATTTGTGAGAGACATTGTTTTCTACAAGGGGCTTGGAGCCTGCCCTTTGCTTACCAGTTGTTGTCTTCATTGTCACTCTAATTTTGTGCCTCACAATTGGTCTGCATTTGCTGGCTTCATTCCCTCTTCTTTCATGTAGAGCATAGACCAAGTACTTATTGCTTCATCTCAATTGGAGCCTTTCTGCTACTGCCACTGTAATTGACGTACTAGTGTTCATTGGTTCTTCTTACTGTCATGTTGCTTCTTCATTCCCAACCCCTTGTCTGCTGCACAACAGCCACGCTGCAGTACAACATGGCTTAAAGACACTAGCAAAGTCAAAAGCTCTTGCACATGTTTGACTTATTGGTTTTGCCAATGCTTGCTGTTTAATTAACATTCAAGTACACTACAACTCTGGATTGATCATTTTTCTTGTAAAGGCTGAAGGTTCAAGAAAAGTTATTGAATTGACTGGCATATTGTGATGGCAATTGTTTACATATGGTGACAATCTATGTTGTAAGCTCTCTTGGCTTTGCTAATGCTTGCTTTAACTTCAGAACTAAGATGAAATAGGAATTTCGGGTCATCAAGCAAATATGATTTAAATTGTTAAGTTGATGACTTGAACATTTGAATGCAAGTAGCAAAGGCCCAATGGGCCCTAGTGCAAGCATGAAACATGGGTCTTCATCTCCTGTTTTAGTAGTACAAAAACTATGGGTGACTTTTACGAGGCCCTAGCAACACACTGCACCACCAGAGCATCATTCTTTTTACACTCCAGTGGTGCAGTGTGCCAGCCCATATTTACATGGCTACAAAAAGCCACCTTGTAAATATGGACCCCTTTCATGCATAATACTGGGGGAAGGGGGCATTCCATGGGTTTTGCTTCGGGTGCTTTCACTCAACACCCATGAAACCCTAAGAAATCTGACGCATTGTCAGATTTAAAGTCTGGGAATGCATTAGATTCCTCCACCACCTCAGAGGTTGTGTAAGTATGACCAACAGGGAGATATATCTTTATTTCTCTCCATTTTTCCTCTTGTGATTGTTTTTGTGCAGAAAGGTGTCCCTTCCTGCACAAAAACAATCATCCCGGTGCCTCGGACACGCTTGCACCATGGTGCAAGGTTGCTTACATTGGCACTAGGCAGCAATTTGTGTGCCAGCGCAAGGGGAGAGGACAGAAATGCGCCAGTGGTGTAATTAAACTTGAGGGCCCCCTGCAAAGTACTGTGTCTTGTAGATACAATGCATTTTAGCCATATCTCGGTGGCGCAAGGTGGCGCAGCAAGGCACTTGCTGCACCACCCTGTGCCAAGGGCTTCGTGAATGAGGTCATATGTATAGTATTCAGTTGGCCCCAAAGACTGCTGTGCCCCTGTACCACTGCATCTGCTTCAATATTAATATCTACGTACCTAGTACAGGGGGAAAAAAAGTTCAATATGTCCTACTGTACTTTAATCTTATTGATTTATACTGCTGTGTGCTTAGTGTTAATATAAATCTGGAAATGTACAACTTAGGACTTTCATTTTTATCCTTGCCCCTCTTTTGCTCGTTCATGAAATTAAATTATTTAATGTTAAGATTTCTGTGCTAAACAGAAGGAAAAGAAAATTACACACTTTACAGCTGGATTTACTAATCCAAATTGACAAGAAACTGTAATACTTGGCGTCTGGCTCTTAATTGTGAACTATTCTAAAAGTTGATGATCCGCCAAAAATTGAAAGCTAACACTTTAATTGTAACTCAACATTAGTTTTATTTTAAAAATAATCACTGCGGATATTTAAGCAACCAAATTAATGTTGCTAGTGAAATGTTCTCATCATCAAACCTGTGGAAGAAGTCCAAATGTGAATATAAAGTACATTACACAAATCTTATCAGTATGGGTTTAAATTGCAATAATGTGTCCCCATTACGAGTAAATCCACACATTCTGTTATCTGCGGTAACTCCTGTTACCACCAAAATCCCCAAGTTATTCTCCATTTTAGGAAAAAATGTCATATTAAGTGCAGTCACGGCTCACGGGAGGGAAAAGGGTTGGGGCGGTGTGGCGCATGGTGGAGAGGGTGGGGGTGACTTACCTTAACTCTCTGCAGCTGCTCCATCTGCTCTGCTCTGTCACTGCAGGCAGGCACAGGCTCTCAGCTTGCCCTGCGGCCAATCCTGACGCTGCTCAAAGCAGCGTAAAGATTGGCTGGGAGCCCCCAGCCAGGGCGCCCTCAGGCATACTGGGAGCCTGTGCAGGCTCTCTCCAGTCCAGCAACTGATGGCTGGCCAAACATACATGCGCAGTGAGTGGAGTGCTATGCTCTCTCCCTCTGTCCACGTCACGCCCGTGGCCCCGCCCACTTTGATAGAAACAATATAATAAACCAAGTTTATTATGTAGTTTCTAAAAAGGTTTTGCAGCTCCTACTGCTCGCGGGGGCGACGCTCCTCCGCCCTAGCGGAGAAGCCACCCCTGATTAAGTGCCATTTATCACACCTGATAAAATTACAAACTCCAATATTCTCTTATTTATCAGATGTGAGAAACACCATACTAAAATTCAATTAATCGCATTGAAATCGTTTGGGGTTATTTACTAAGATTTTGTGCTGGTGCTTATGTGCTGCTAGTGTGGTGCAATTACTTATTTTATAGAAACCAAAAGCCACAGTGTAAAGTTGTGCAGCGCCACGTGAACACAATGCAACCCTTAACCTAGACTTTTGAAATTATGAACTAGCAGGCATATTTACAAGACTCAGATACATCGGCATCAATGCATTCGATTTCTTGTGCCACCCGAAAATGTGCCTAACGACACCATATTGTATTTGCTGTATTTGCAACACAGAGCTGCATCGCCCAAGATCTCACAGATGTGTCAGAAATTCAGACGCATCTGTTGGCACTAAAGTGGCGCATTGCTGGAGTTGCATCGTAAAAACGAACGCAAATACAGCAATGCCTCAGAACAAAGAGGCGAGTTCCATGTTAAAAACCCTGCATCAATCTTTGCACCTGGTTTGAAGAGGCATAAGGATTTTGATGCAGTCAGTCATAGAGTTACACAGTGAAAAGTTGTACATTTCACTGTGTCAGTTCTGCATGGCTTTTAAAGTGGGAATGCCTACCCTGCATGCATTGTACGTGGTGCAGGTATAATATGATGCAGGCATATACAAACTGATGCTTTGGGCCCAATGCATCAGTGTGTAAACATGGGGCAGTGTAGAGCACTGGTTGCGCTGCAACAAAAAGAGTGACACAGCAGCGGCCCAAGCTCCTTGTAAATATGGGACTAGGGGTTTTATCCAGTGTCATTTTAAGACTTTTGGAGGTCCTTAGAAAGACATATTTTGGAGGGTCCTCTTTGGAATAACTTTTCATTTTATTGCCCATTTTCCACTCATTCAGGCCCTATGGTGACTAAAAATATTGAACTATATGTTAATGGTGAAGATACGAAACTGCACAGGAGTGAGCTATAGAGATACTTCACTTTGCCAGATGGCCCCTTGAAATACTTTACTTTCCCAGGTGGCTCCTTGAAAAGTGGGGGCCCTGGTCAACTGCTCACTTTGCCCATGACTTAAAACATTTCTGGTTTTATCCCTGTGTGCTTAGGCACACAGCACTGTAAAGAGTAAGTTACATTATTGCCATGCATTTCAGAAGGTTTCTCTATGACAGTGGGTGAGAGACAGAGTAGAAAAAAGGAACAAACTGCCGGTAGAGACACAATAAAGTTGAAAACAGGCCGATTATGGGCAGGCAGTTGTATTTTCCAGAAATGACAGTCTTTCTCGAAAAATGGCATATTTTTTAATTTTTCTCCATTATAAAACTATCAGGGTAGGCAACAGAACTAAGGTGTTTCCCTTTAGGTGTTAGGAAGGATGGCTACTGAAGGCAAGGGGAACATCATGTTCCCATGACCTCTACTCTTAGAAGGTTGTCACTAGTCCAGCACTTTGAAGTTCCTATTTTCTAGATGCTAGGTGAGGGGAAGTGACCCTGTTGGGGCTAATCTTTTCATCCAACACAGCAGACGTAGTGGGGCTCCTCAGACATGTGCACCATGGTTCGTCAAAACTATCTCTTTTCTCACATTGGGTAGATGCAATTCAGTGCCAGATTAGACCCAGTGAAGGCTAACACAGCAGTCAAAATGTCAAGACCCGGGCCCCTCTTATAAATGGTCTTCTCAAACATTTTTAATTCTACCAACCAACAATTTCAGGCGCCGACATTCTGGGTCTACAAAAGAGCGACGACAAACAATATTTATGCTTTTTCAAGAAAATGAAAGAATTCTTAAGTCTCAGCCAATAATGTATAAAAGTGCCTGAACAAGATAGCTTTGTTCTGTTATGGTAAAAATTAGATGGTGAAGTTAATCAAACTTCATTATAAATCAGAAAAGCTAACTTACTAATGCAGATGAGACGTTGGGTATATATACTCGTCAGTGTTCTCGAAACTTCAACTCACAAATATTCTACTAGGGTCTAGAATCGGCAGAACTTGTGACAAACTAACTCACAGAAAGCTTTGTTTCTGGAGGTTAAAGTCACTACATTTTACAGAGTACCACAAACAATATCCAAATGTGTAAGACAGAGAGAGAATGATTTCCGAGCCAAAATGACGGTTTTGAAAATATCTAATTGTGATACTAATTACAAATATAATAGTTTAACAATAAATTTTAATTCAAGTTTACTCACTTTTGTCGTT
Source organism: Pleurodeles waltl (assembly GCF_031143425.1). NCBI lineage: Eukaryota > Metazoa > Chordata > Amphibia > Caudata > Salamandridae > Pleurodeles > Pleurodeles waltl. The sequence continues at coordinate 1,235,589,331 of NC_090444.1, read as the reverse complement.
AAATTTATATAAAATGATAAGATGCAAAATTATTTGCAAATTCTTTATTATTAGTATCATTAGGTTATTTTCACTATTTTGATACTTGTTGATAATTTACTTCAATACTAGTGGCCCTACTATTTAATATGTAAAAACTCAACAGTCATTGCAATACAAGTTGCACATTCAGATTTCCTGCTTTAAAACATGCCCCCAAAATGGCCGTCATTTGCCTGTAACTATAAGCAGGGACCTTATAAAAATAGTTTTATAAGCACTGGTGAGGTAAAACAGCCAAATTCGTTTTTCCCTCATTGTAGTGAATGGCCTCCATTAACTAGAATGGGGAGAATTTATTTTAATGTATAAAGTCCCCTTAAGTGTCAGATGATTTAAGTTTGGTATCAAATTACTTGTTATAATAAATCCCACAACTTACAATTGTTGGATTTAATATAATTTATGCAGGTAATTAGTTTTAAACTCTACCTAAAACGTTGCCAACGTCAGCCCTGTAGTGCTCTGCTATGATTGGCCAGCCTCAGGCAACCTGGCCAGGCTGCCTTGATGAGGTGTGAAGTAGCCTGGGCTCAGCACAATGGAATGTGCCTGGGGGAAGAGAACTTCCTCCAGCATATGGAGAGGCAGGAGGGGGGGAGGGCTGCCAAACTGGTCTTCAAAGGCAGGGAAGGACATTTGGAGCAACTCAGCACCTCCCTCACAACCTTCAAACCCAGACAATTAGGTGCCCCCCTGATTAGATTAGGAGAGGGCAAGAGAGGGGAGTGTTTAAGATTTTTAGCCACACCAGTGGGTGGGCTCAGCCAGATGTAACCTCCAAAAACCAGTTTCAGTCATGATGGAATGTTGCTCCCTGGGATTGATTTTTGCCACACTTCCCAGGAAGTGGTCATCACAGGGGGAAGGACCCTGCACCTGATTTGAGAACAAGGACCCCTCTGTTTTTCACCCAGGAGCAAGGATATATATGGCAGAACTGCACCCACGCCTCAGGACCCTATCAGACTCCGACAAGGAAGAACTACAGAAGAAGAAGGTCTGCCCTGCTGGACCCCTGACCTGCACCTCGACACTGCACTCTGGAGGACTGCACCAGCTGCACACTTGGGCTTTACCACAAGAAGTACTTTGCCTGGCTTCAACTGGTTCAAGGAGGGACTCCCTGTTTATTACAGGTGAGAATTTTCTAACCAGAGTTCCCTGCACCAACCCTGAAGAAACTGCCCAACTGACCCCTGTCCAATGGCCAAATTGGAGTTTGCACCTGGTGCATTCTGGGGGTTGTAGTCCACACCCTCAAGGAGCATCTCAGAGCTTCTGGAAACTTGGGGTGAGCTGTGGACCTCAAAAGAACCTTAAAATAACATCTGGAAGAAGCTCCAGAAGCATGGAGAAGTTTAGAGAACTTTTGGAAAAAATCTCCATAAAGGAACCAACCTGCCGGGGCAACTCTAGCCAGCTTGCCACAACTGCAACTCGCTTGATTTGCAGGTTCGTCCCGGTGAAGAAAATATCCAAAAAAGTGACTAAGCCAGAACGTAGAAAGTTGACCGAAGAGGGCTCCCTCCTAGCATTTTTATATCGCTAGCAACCTATGCATCAATCTACAGGGATTCTGTATTCAGGAATGTAAGCACTGTATTCTGAAGGACTTTGTTGAGTGCATGACAGTCACGGTCCATATCTTGGTTTTAATGTCAAGAACCATTTTTTCCTTGTCTTTATCGAAATCGAAAATGGAGTCCCTTTTCTTTGCCAGAGATTTACAAGGGACAAAAGTCTGTTTGATGATGGTGACAAAGATCATTTATTTCCTCATAGGTTTGACGTTATAATGTAACATCCCTTTTCTTAACTTTGCTCGGTTGGGATAGATTAGATATTGGCAAGTAGTTAGCTAGGAAATCCACAATTAGATTCTTCAAAATCATGGCCATGGTGGAATTGTAGGTGCTAGGACGAATTCCAGTGCAAAGGTTTTGGAGTGCCTAGAGGAAGGCAGCAGCAGTGAGTGTGAAAAATGAGGGTTTTGGTGACAATAATGATGCACACCGTCGACTTTAGTCCTCTGGATAGGACTCTCCTTGAGTCTCCTTGATTCGTTGGGAAGCCCGCAGTCTGTGGAGTGGATCGAGAAAATAGTGGTCTCACTGACAGACCACTGAGTTATTTATTATACAATATGAGGAGACTCCACAGACCTAACACAGACTCCCCATGCCTGGCACAGCCTTCCCTGCTCTCTGCCACCCTCACAACCCTGGCTACCCCACCCACCACACTCTACAGAAGCCCTGCTGAAGGCAGGTGGTAAATAGGGATATATTTTTTGGGGAATAGGGGCTCTGTTTGGGTTTTCCATCTGGCAATTTGGTTTATCATGTTATTCCTGATTCCGGAGACATAAGTGCAGAAGAGCTGGTTTTATCTGTAGAGGTACGGCTGGAAATATTATTTTTTCCAATGCAGTGTACCCGCACATAAATCTGACTTCCCAATGGCCAATCATATAAGTGGGAATCATTCTTTTGGGGGTGTTGCAGTACTGGGTAAGTGTGACAGTGAGGCAGGGCCTAAAGATGTAGTTTGCTGAACTGTATAATTTAAAATATGAAATCTCATGGGTAGCTGCATGAAGCAAACATGAATAGTGTAATTCCAAAAGGTATGCCCATATGTTACCATAAATACATAAATGCATATATATCTATGCTTGCAATGGGAATACTGGCCAAAATGTCAAATGTAACTAAACCATAGGCCTGTAAATCATGCCTTGAACTATTACAGAAAATAAGCAAACATTTGATGAATGACAGTGCACTATCTCCATGTGGATCTAGAAAATGTTTCCACAGACTTTATTAAGCATCTGTATTCAAACAGAAATCATTATATCCAAACAAAACACATGATTTCAGATCAGAAATTCATTTATTAATGGCATGCATATGCCTTGGGATTGTGTTAGCTCCTGACTAGATGGTATCATTCAATTGGAGACAAAAATGTGTTCTACGTATGCAGTCTCTGTTGGTTTCCATTAGCTAGTCCATTAGCTGCCTTCCTTCAGTGAAATGACAGTACGATTCACAGGACATTGTTTCTTTGAATGTTGTTAGAGGACTAATGTGGACCGGAGCTAGCGACTGATGATCCTGGAAATGTGGATTTACCCACTGAGTAAAAACATCAGCACTGAAGTAGTCGACAAAATGAAAGCTTATCCAATAAAGTAATCCAGATATATGTCCAAGGTGGGTGTTAATACTTGGTGAGGCGGATTCTGAGGATGTTAATGCTGTTGTGTGAGATGTTGGTTAGTCAGGACAGGGTCCGACACACATGAAATATATTCTACGGAATATTTGCAAATTTTAAGTTGGGGAGCTCTTGGAGTGCGGATAGCTGAATGAGAGGAATCCTCTGAACACGATGGAACTGGAGAATCTGTTGTGTTGGTGGCTGTCTGCACAGATATAGCCAAAAAATGAGGCTTGGCATAGTCAGTAGAAACCTAATGATTTGTCTTTAATTCTGGCAGCTGTTGCTTTTTTTCTGTGCGTGCTTTTTGCCCCTATTAAAGTTCAGTGGTTTCTGGCGTGTCTTTTTCCATGTGATTATGACTTGTGCTCAATTAGCATCATCAAATAGTATGAGTGGCTTGTGGAGAGGGTTGGATCTCCGACAAGTGCTCTGTGGTCTCTTGCAGGTCATGTTACAGATTAATACTTGAAGTGTGTAGAGACTTTGAAAAAGAACCTATCAAAGGATTTAGTGGACTATCGGAGCGTTGTTTGCGTTAGGATGTAATGTGACAGCACACATGTACTTAGCATCCACAACATCTAGGCTGGCTTTAAAGTACTGTTTGCCTTTGCAGCTACTGCATTATTCTGTTGACGGAATGGATGCAAGAATTGTAATTAAACATCGAATGCAGGCAAAGCAAGAATAAAGCATTCAGAAAGAGAGATGGGACATTGAGTAGAACTTGCACACTGTGCCTATCGGCTAACAACAGCAAATCATCAAGCTAGATTCTATGACATTACAGCTACATCCACAAAAATCTACAGCAAACAAAATATTTGTGTATCGGATGAGAAGAGGAGGTCAGGCAATAAGATCTAAATGCACCGCTTTAAAATGCTCAGAAACTTTTTGGAGATGGGTAGTCTGAAGGTGTCACAATGGAAGATGATTTTCTGACTGGATACACTTCTAAATCTGACACATATTTTTAGTCTGTTTGGACGTCAATTGTAAACAGTATCTTTGTGGCATAAGTGCTAAAGCAGAAAATGCACCCACACGAACCCAGTCCAATCTTTGGCATACTGCTGTGATAAAATGTTCTTTCTGTTTCATTTGAAATATCTATCTCTCATGTTTCAGGGATAGACAGTATTGTTTTGCCTTCAGCTTCCAAAAGATATACATTTTCGACTGGGAAGGTATTGAATGGATTCTTTGGTTTGATGTCTCTTGTGCTGAGTATACATTTTAGCCCTGGTGTGATATATTATGTTGCACATGCATCAGAGGTAGATTATTTTGTCACCAAGCTACATTTTTCCATAGCTTATTAGCCACAATCTGCCTTCCATTTTAGTATGTCAACCATTTTTCTGCCATTTTTTTGAGTTGAGTCAACATAGAAGACTGAGCCTGAAACAATCAAAGTAGGAGCTGTGGATCTAGCTTAACATAAGATTGAAATGGCTTTGAGCCCTCATATTTCTCCAGAACTTCTCACCCATAGTGTGCGGAATACTTGTGTTTTTTCCTTACCATATTCTGAGCTAAGTATAAAAACACTGTGTGGTACAAACTTGAGGGCATTATACGTGAAGGAAGGGAACTAATTATTGATACTGCTTGACCTCTTAATTTCTGAGTGAAAGGGTGTACCGAAATTCAATATCTGTTGCTGATTGAATGGGTTCATAGTGCAGCCATTTCATGTGCAATGCTCTAGAGGTAAGTATGATTGCCTTTGAGGTAGCTTCCAAAAATGGGTATTGGTGATACAGGAACCTATTCGCAAACTGAATTTTCCAGTTTGTTTAGGGGGTACTACAATAATATTCTCTAACCTCCATGTGAAGATCTCTGCCTCCAGCTCTCCAACCCTTTGTGTGACCCTGAAGTTCTACTCACATTTAAGTATAGGTTATAGTAGTAAAGGGATGAGGAGAGTCTAGAAAATGGAGAATGTCTACTACTAAAGGAGAAGGGTTCTAGAAGGAGTAAGGAAGACATAAGGGTAGGGTGGGGTTTAGGGAGGAGTAGGGCTTGGTTTAGGGAGGAACATACATCCTCAACATTGCTATTCAAAAACTACCCTTCTATAATACTACAGCAAAAAAACGAAAACACTCATAAATCTAGCTTAAAGCCAGAGTAAATCTAACACAATCGATGGCCACTTACAGGAAGTGCAACACTCTCTCATGGAATATAATGGAGGTAGGAACATAAAATTAAACCTCAAGAAAATAGTGTTAAAACTAATTAATTATTTTACTTTTGTAAACAAAATATATATACATTTAAGTCAATGTGAAAAAGTAACATTATATTATAAATAAATATTATTTTATTATAAATATTTTATTAACAATTTTCAATTTAAAAATAAATGACAAAAATGAACAGACTTAATTAATTCTAATACATAACTTTTAGGAACTTTTGTTATTGCAATAAATGTATGTAAGCATTTTCTTTAGCTAGGTAGCTGTTCATTTTTTTTAATGCATATTTTTAATAATTTTAATGTATTTAAATTGATAATATTTTCAATTCAATAATTCACAAATGACAGCTGATGTAGAACTTTACCACATTCCCTAAGTGCAACAATTTCTTTCAAACAAACGTAGGTGTTATTTCTAACCGGTTTAGCAGCCAACAACACCTGCTATATGGCTCAGCAAAACGTTAGGTAATTTTTTCAAATAGGGAAAGAACTAAAATTGTATCATCTTAATTGCCATAATGTGTTCTCCTAAGTAGTTTATTTGTGCAAAGTTCTTCTTTTCCGTATAATCCTGCAATGCTGGTGAATCAAATTCAAAATAACAAAATTGCCTCATGTGTTGTCCATAAGTTCATAAATCTTCATTCTTTTGATGTTCAAATGGATAACACTTCAGCCCATCCAACGTGTTTCGTTTCAGCCTGAAGTTGTTCAAGGCAGAAATGTTATATATACATTTGTTAAAATATATGAAATAATACATACAAAAACCAAAAAATTGAAAACTACATTGCACTTTAGTTGAATTTGAACCTTAAAAATTTGCGTAAACTTCCTCTTACCATCAATTTATACCTATTTTTTAGTATAATTACATACTCTTCACAAAATATTCTGATGTTTGTATTATGGCAAGAAGCCCTACTCATATTTATATATCCCACATTGGGTATTGATTAGAAGAGTTGTCATAATCTTGTATATTTATTATTTGAATTCTTAATTACTGATTTCAATTTCATTTTTAACCAGTTTCTAAAACATTATCAGATAGGTAGATTCAGGTTTAAAACCAATGAGATAGTTAAGATCGACATCAATATCCAAATAAGCCATACTGAAAAATTACTTGCTGCTTGTTTTTAGACTGCATAACTCAGCTAGGCGGTGCAGTAAATCCACATCACTAATAGTGTGTTAATAGTGTTCAACTATATTGATTGACTTATTCTGAGTGACGTTACCTTACTTTTGACAGCATACAACTTTTTAAATTTAAATTTCTGTGTGAACTTAAAAGAGGACATTATGGCTTGCGCATAATTAAAATGAAAACAGGTACAAAAATACAAGCCATAAGAAAACACTTCTAATTCATCTTTTATTCAAGCTTGCGATGATACCTTAATAACTGTATTATCAATACCTATTATTTTGCTTGATTTTGTACCTGTGGTTCCACTCCCATGGCCATTCTTGTGGGTTTTTGTGTGGAGTCTTTTGCTTTTTCCTCCACCTCTTTCTTATCATCCTCTTCCTGTTCTTTATGCTATCCTCTGCCCTTGTTAAGCAGTATCCGTCTATAAAAGTACTCCGATACTATGTTGCATTGGTGATGTTGAACTCACTCCCCTCTGATGTGTCACTATATGTTAATACACATCATAATTCATCTCCATCACTGTGTTCTCTTGTCTGTACTGGTTGATAGTTTGCCTTTCATTTTTCAGCAAATGGTCCTATTTTTTTACTAAAAGTTACATTCTGGCCAAGTTGATAGTAATTAAAGAATTTGCGCTGTTCATTCACTTTGATTTCTTCCTCAATTTCCTCCAATTTCCTGTTCCTGTTATCAACATGTATCACCCAGGTTATGTCAGTCAGGTTATCCTCCATTGGTTGAGGCATTATTCTTCTCAGTTGCCCATCTGGCTAATTTTTTTAAAGTTAGTCTTTTTTTATTTGAATCCCTTTCTGTTTTTTTAGCGTTGATTCATGGGTTCCATTGTCAGGCCTGTCCTGTCTTTGAATGTTTTTCTCAGAAAGATTACTCAATTTCATGGGAGTCTTTTTAGTCACTTCACCTGCATCCAGAATAGTGCAATGCACATTTAATAAAGCTAACATTATATTAACCCCCAGTGGGATGCTGGTACCAGCACTGCTGTACCAGGCTGAACAGTGCACAAACATCACAAACTTAGGGCTTGATTTAGAGTTAGTTGGATAGGTACTTACACACAAATATAACATATATCCCATCAGTCTTAGTACAATTGCATCATGATAAGTTTGTAGTTTAATACATATACATGAAAAGGTAAAAGGAGCTACTCTGCAAGTGTTGGTTACTGCCATCCCTGACTATTGTACCTACGATCCACAAACCACAAAAGTGATTCACCCTACTAGGGAGACTCAAATAGATAGCTATATATATCCTAACTCTATTTGATGGCATGCAATCAAAGTAAATCCTTACTTGCCACTTTACTTCCAGGGGTTAATATTTCGATTGCTCAGGAGAGGAAAGACAAGGCTAAAACTGAAAAGTATGATGCCCTGATGAATGTGAAAGCTAGAAAGTACAAAGGTGCGGTGGTCAGAGACCCTCAGGAAGGAACAATATGTGGAGCAGCAAATAAGAAGGTGATGTTCATGCACATGCTTTAGCTAATAAGGAATGACGATCAATCTCTTCTAATAGTTCAAATGAAGTTGTCTGTTGTCCAATGATGCCCCTAGGTGGGACTGGGGAAATCATAACAAAAAACAAGATTCGAACCCTTTAATGGACTCTGGACACAAAGCCACTCCCTGCACATGAACCCAAGTGAGAGAAACGACAGAAATGTGTTCTGTTAGGATTAAGGTCCTGATGCAGAAGATGGCAGCACCAGAACAGCCATCAAAATCTGGTAAATGTCATGTTCGCCCTATTCATTTTGGAAAGCATAAAGGTGGAATAATCATGCATATAGAAATTTTACACATATGTACATTTTCACATGTAAACTTTATTCGTTTTCATCATTAAAATGAATACATATTTGTACTTGCAATGAATTTTCATGTATTAGATCACCATAGAATATGGATCTTTCCATCCCCAGTCTCAACCTAGTAGAAACACCGTTATTCTTGCTTGTGGGAATTGTCCTATAATGGATTTAAAAATTCTCAAAAACAACAATGTTGCAAATACTCACATGTTTACACTTTTGCAAATGTTGACCAACATTGCATCCAGTTAATGAAAAATGAACACAGGAGACAACAGTTGCATACGTTTTTCGAATTCAACCATAAAATATACACAACATCTGCAAAGGTGCCCAATAGAAATACATTATACTGCAATTACTAATTGAAGAGAATAAAGCAGGGCCTAACTGCAGTTGCTTTTTCATGTAGTCTTAAATGCCTTGTGAACTCTGCATACCCTATATTGCCTGGCTGGCAAACTTGCTGGCATTAACACATTTCTTTAACAAATGTTTCATTCATAAGCTCTGCATGACTTATTCGTGCATCAAAACATTCTCATCTTAAACAATGGAAGCAGTATTAATTCTATCCTTTTGCTTGCTAACCTGTTTGGAAATGTGATATAATCCATAAAATATATTACAAATTTGCTTTTCTTGTGCATGGATCTGCAGTATAAAAGTGATGAGATGGGGGGATGACAATTGCATCCATGCATGTTCCTTATTCTTTCAGAAAATGAAGTATGCATGGGAAACTGGAGTCATGTATCCATCAACTTCTGAGAAATTAGTACTCTGTTGGTTTGAAAGTTTCAACATGCAAGAAGAAGACAACTTTGTTACTAATTGCAATGTCTAAAAAGGCTCCTAATGCAATATAGGGTAGATACAAGAGGGTGCTACTTAGGATCTTGGCAATTGGGGCTCCTTATATTTGCAGTTTACTCTGCTGCAGAATAGTTTCACCTATGTTTGTTAGAGAGAAAGAGACACCTGGATAGACTGCTGCAGTGTAGTATGATAGCGGAAGCACATTGTGCTGATAGCCATGGATAACTGTGTTAGTGATAGGGCATTGAATACTTTTCAAGTGTTTTTAGAAATGGGGTCTCTGGCATTCAGTTTGCACTCTGTCTAAGCAAGGACCCTCACTCTAGTCAGGGCAATGGAGATACACACTTAAGATAACCTCTGCTCACCCTGTTGGTAGCTTGGCACAACCAGTCAGGCCTATCTCAAAAGCAATGTGTAAAGAATTTGTACCAACACACACATTCATATAGTGAAAACATTACAAAATTGACACAACACTGGTTTAGAAAGGTAACCCTATGTATCTAAATCAAACAAGACCAAAACAACAATTCAACCTACACAAGTAAAGTTATGAAATTTTAAAGTAAAAAGATCCTCACTCCATACAAAACGACGGATGTGTTGATGTTACACAAAGTACCTGGTTCATGTAAAAAATAAAGCCACACAAGTGAGCGTGCGTGGGAAAAGTCACTGATGCATCAATTCCTTACTGGCAAGTGAGGCCGCATGCTGTTTCTTCTCCGGTTGGGTAGGCGATGCGTAATTTTTCTCCCCTGCAGAGAAGACGGGCACCCTCAGGTCTGGGCAGGTTCACGTTGATTGTGAAGCTCACCAATGATGTGTCTAAAATCCGGCAGCACGGCCCTGCGTGGGGGTTGGATCACTTTTAGCAGCCACAAGAGGGTGTTGCATTGTTTCTCCAGCTGCGATGCAAGTGATGCATCACTTTCCCAGCCGCGATGCACGTGTTGCGTACATTTTTCGATTTTGGTCTTGATTCCGCCAGCTTTACCTCTCAAGGGCCCAGGGACTGGAGTGGATACCAGTTGGCAGGGTAGGAGTCTCAGCAAGAGAATCCAGGTGATTGCAGAGGAAGTCTTTGATGGCCCATAGACTTCAGAACAGAGGGAAAGCTCTGTCCAAGCCCTTAGAGACACTTCACAAGCAGGAAAACACAGCAAAGTCCAGTCTTTGTCCTCTCAAAAGCAGAAGCAGCAACAGCAGGCCAACCTAGCAAAGCACACTCATAGGCAAAGGGGCAGTACTCCTCCTCCAGCTCATCAGCCCTTCTACCTTGGCAGAGGTTCCGCTGGGTTCCAGAAGTAATCTAAAAGCCAGGGGTTTTGGGTCCACTACATATATGCCTTTCTGCCTTTGAAGTAGGCAAACTTCAAAGGAAAGTCTCTGTTGTTCACAAGATCCTGCCGTTCCCAGGCCTGGGCACACATCAGGGGGTTGGAGACTGCAGTGTGTGAGCACAGACAAAGCCCTTTCAGGTATAAGTGTCAGCTCCTCCCTCCCCACTCTAGCCCAGGAGACTCATCAAGATATGAAAGCTACACACCAGCTACCTTTGTGTCACTGTCTAGAGGGAATTCACAACAGTTTAACTGTCACTCTGACCCAGACGTGGAAAACACATAGACACGCAATGGTTAAACAAGAAAATGACCACTTTCTAAAAGTGGTATTTTCAAACTGACAATCTAAAAACCAGCTTTACCAAAAGATGTAATTTTAAATTGTGAGTTCAGAGACCCCAAACTCCACATCTCTACCGGCTCCCAATGGAAAACTGCACTTAAAAGATATTTAAAGACAGCCCCCATGTTGACCTATGAGAAAGATAGGCCTTGCAACAGTGAAAATTGAATTTGGCAGTATTTCACTGTCAGGACATTTAAAACATATTGGTACATGTCCTACCTTTAAAAGAAACTGCACCCTGCCCATGGGGCTACCTAGGGCCTACCTTAGGGGTGACTTACATGTACAACAAGGGAATGTTTGTGCCTGGCAAGTGTGAACACTTGCGTGGTCAAATTGGCAGTTTAAAACTGCACACATAGACACTGCAGTGGCAGGTCTGAGCCAAGTTTACATGGCTACTCATATGAACAGAGAAGACTACGCCAAGAATGCCAGGTCTAACACATGTTTTAACTAAATGTTCTCAGACTGCTGTATTTCGAGGCTAAACTGCTACTGCATTATTTCATTTGGGACAATTTCTGCGAAATAGACTAAGACAGGAAGAGCAAGGACGGATTCAGGACATGCATCATGCAATTGTTCTGTATAATACATTTAAATGAAAATTTCTTTTTTTTTAAGACAACGTTTATTGATTTTCCACAAGCAGGTGCATAGCAGGCATTACAAAATGGAGCAGAGAAATTATGAGAAACATGTTGTTCAAACAACTCATTATATCTGTCCTTGACATTTATTTCCCACAAGGCAGCTCCACCTTTCATATGACCATACAATAGGTATCTTACAGTCAAACATCCAATCCATAGTATTCCCACCACTTGGCTAAAATTTTCATGAACCTCTCAGGGCAGACCCCAGCTTCATAAATTGGTTCTTCTTGTATGGCGCACCAGTCCATCCCAGCATGGCATTAAGCCATCCTTGGTCGATCTGCAGTCCTCCACACCCTGGCAATGTCTCTCTTGGCCAACAAAGTTACAATGCCCACCAAGGCTCTATCCCCCCGCAGACCACCCATGTCACCCATCGCCCCCAAGAGCACCATCTTGGGAATCAGTTGTACCGGGATATCCAGAACAGCTGAAAGTGAGCATTCGTTAGTGGACCAATATCTAGTTATAGGGGGACATTGCCATACTATGTGGAACAAGTTGGCTTGACAGGTCCCGCACCTCCCTTGGTTGGAGTCAGGAAGCAGATTATTTACATGAATGCACTGAGGGGACATGTATGAGTGGTGGAGATAGTGTATTTGTACCAAGCATAGGCATGTCAATATTACTAGTTCATGTGGGGCCGCCATACAAGCCTCCCAGTCCACCTCGTCAATTTCCCCAATCCAGTCCTCCCAAGTCTGGCGAAGGCATTTAAATGTTTCACAACTGTTGTTACTCAAAGTGCGATATAATTGGGAGCTCAAGCCCCATCCCTCCCATCAACAGTTCTGCTTTCAGGGAGTTAAATTCTAATACGCCCTGCAGTCATGACAAATAGCAAAATAAGGCATGTTGCACTTGAAAATATTTATGGAATTGTGAGAGAGGTAGAACTGAGCTTGAAGGTCAGCAAATGAACATATGGTCAAACCACGCCACAGGTCAGCTAATGCTGTAATTCCCAATAGGTCACATTAATGAAAGCTCTCCAGTGTCAACACCTGCAGGAGTTGGTGACCCCACCATAGAGCGGTTTGGCCCGTCAGGTGGTCCTCCCAGCCCATAAGGCAGAGGGCCCTCCTCCATTTTAGAAAGATTACCCTATTGATAGCTGGAAGAGCTTGAGGTAGCAGACAACCATAGAGATGGTCAAGCACTCCATCTAGCCTGAGACTGTCAAGTTCTAGGCAGTATGTGAAGACATTCCAACCACCCATCAGCCAGTCGTTCACTACCAAGAGATGGGATGCCCAATAATAAAGCTGGACATCTACAGTGGCAATCCCTCTATCATAGACATCCCTTCCAAAGAACAGAGCATAGCAGCACTATCACTTCATAAAACCAAGCCTCAGGAATATAGTGTGGATAATTCTGAAGAGTGTACAGAAATCAGGGCAGCACCATCATCTCGGTGAAGGCAACCCTGCTTAACAAATTAAGAGGAATATTGTGCCATGCCATAAACTCTGTTTGGTTTTCTATTTAAGGGGTGTTAAGTTAAGAACGTGATTCTGGCCAGGCATTGTGGTGAAATGGATCCCTAGGTATTTAAAGTTTAAGCAGCGTATTGGAATGTTCATCTCCTATCTGCACAATGCATTGTCGCCTCGTAGTGGGACCAGGAGGGATTTGTCTGTGTTCAGGCATAGGCAGACGGCCTCTTCAAATATCCAAAGAAGATCCAGGGCTCTTGGGCTTGTCTTGGAAAACATCAACTGGGCAGAGGGCAATTCTGTATGTGCATAACATCTGATTAGCCTCACCAGAGGCTTTATGGCAAGAGCAAAGAGGAGGGGGCTGTCAAAGCCGGGCTCACCTGAGTCCTTGTTCAATTCTGATGGAGGTTGAAGACAATCCGACCCCACCCTGAAACTGCTTGTTCCAGCACACTAGTTTTTAAAACAGTGCACTAAGAACAGAAGCTCAAGGGAAGGGGGGAAGTGGATAAAATAAAATAAAGAGACAACACCGTTCTTGCGTTTCCACTGTTGAAGTGCTGCACAAATCTGCAGCCCTCTCTGACTTTTGTAGAAACTGGTGCCTAATGAAACATAAACAAAGAACAGATAAGTACAACCTATTCCTAACTGGGTTCCTGACTATCCCTTTATTTATTAGAAATTTTCTTCTAAAAGTAGCTCTTGGATCCTGGTCTCTAGTTTCCAGGTTTGGAATGTGTTACTACTCTGGGATGTGCTTTCTATTACTCTAAAGCTTCTAAAACATTAAACAAATACCGTTATCAGAATTACCAATATCAAACATTCATCTTAATATAACTAAAGCCTAAATTCCCAATAGCAGACTCACTTTTCCCATATTTCCAGAATCTTTTATAAAACAAATACTGTACTTTTACGTCAAAATACAGCATGTAATTTGTGCAAGTCCTTGATTTACTGTTTGCCTTGCTGTTAATGGTTTCCACGGTTCGATTCTTAAAAGTTCCATAAAAAAAAAAAAATGTTTGCTTCACAAAGTTCCGCAAAGTATTCTTGTAACAAAGAGTTTGAATCACAATGTTCGTGGAAGGTATCTTGTTTCAAATTGTCTATACACGAATCCAGAAATTGTTGTCAAAGTTCTTTCAGGTAATAAAAGTTTTGCACTTACTTGTTGCTGGCAAGAGATACTGATCAGTCTAACCTTGTCTTCTTTCTCTTTTGCAGGTTGCTTGTAGGAGAGAGGCTAAGGCAAGGAGGAACCGGAAACCGGAAGAAGGAAGAGCCAGCAGCTGCGCCCATTGAAGCCAATGAAAGTCTGTAGAGAGCAGGAGTGCCAGCGCCGAGGGATCTGTCCTCAGGTAAGCGGGAGGTAGACGAGCACAAGCACTGGGTGAGGCTCGGGGCTGCCTTTTATAGACAGGGCTGGGTGTGGTCCTCACATGCTGCACATGTTCTTGAAAGGTGTGCAGAGCTGGGTGTGGTTTGAAGAGCTGGGTGTGGTCCTCACATGCTGCACATGTTCTTGAAAGGTGTGCAGAGTTTCAGTTATTATGCAAATGAGTTAAATTAACACATGGCCTAGAGAGGAGTGTTTTAAAGAAGCCTTGGTAAAAGCAAGGCCCAATGTGTAAACAAAACAGCACATTAAACAACATACACAGAAGCCTAGGGGGGGGGAAGGTGAGATAACAAGAAAGGCTTTCAATAGTAAGTTTAAAAGGGAGCTATTACAGAACCCACTAGTGCAGTGAGAGGGGACATGCTCTTTGCTGTGCACAAACCCTAACAGGGGCAAGGTGGCAGCCATGGTGGAGGGGGCATTAGGGAAAGAAGTAGACATTACTCCATTAAAAAGGACTTGTGCATGTGGGCATGAATATAGAAGGGATATCAGTCTGCAAAATCAAGACCCAAATCCCATATGCTCGAAGAACTGCCCTAGGTAATCCCAGTCCACGGTATTGAAGGCTCATTTGAAATCAATGAGGAGGGCAAGGTCTGCTGATAACTTATCTCTGTGAGCAAGAGGGAGTTGAAGGCATCCTATAAAGTGCCTTGTGCTGCGATTGGGCATAAAGTCACATTGATCTGGGTGAATTAGGGAGATGACAAATGCTTGAAGTTGGGTTGCAAGGAGTTTAGCAAATATTTCAATATAAGTGTTAATAAGGAATATAGGACGGTATACACCACAGACCTCTGTAGGCAGGTCAGCCTTGGGGAGGATGACAATGATTGCTGGGCCCAGGTTATGGGGGAACCCCCCTTTTGGAGTAATTCAATATGGAGACAGAGCAGGTAGAGGGATAATGTATCACAAAGAGTACTATTCTATGGGAAGCCCATCTGGGCCCCAAGTTTTCCCAGACCTCAGGTCATGTATGGCCCCCTGGATCTCCTCAATCATAAAAGGTTCATCTAAGGAGGTAGGTTGGTTCCAGTGAGAATCAGAAAGGGTATGTCTGCCAAAAGGGGATGGGTATGCTCTGTGACAGGGTGAGGGGGCCGGGCATACAGGTTGCAGTAGTAAGCTATGAAAGTGGCTACCATGTCTGATGTGGTAGTAACCAGCTCACCCGATCCAGACCTTATCGCTGGTATGAAGCACAATTCAAGAAGTTTAGTCACCACCCAGTAGAGAAGTACACCACTTTTGTCTCCTTGCTCATACACTTGCTAGACAGCTGCTTACCAAAACTGGGGGGCTTCATTGAAAAGGAGTTGTCGGAGTGTTGTTTTGTCGAGGTTTAGTTGGTGGGTTAGTGTTTTGGTCAGGGAAAGGGCAAGTTCTCTTTCAGTATATGTGCCGTTAAGTCATGTTGTATTGGCGCTCTCTCTTTTTTCGTCCCAAGTATCTTTTAACTACTACCTGAATCATTGGCTTTCTTGCTTCCTACTGAGTACCCATGGTCTCAACCGTTCCATCACTGGAGTCAAAGTAGAGATGAAGGGCCATATGTACGAACACATTTTCCCATTGACACAGAATGGGAAAAACCCTTTGCTACATCTGGCCCGAAGTTCTTCACGTAATCGGGTGGTTAACTGTTGTCAGTGAGGAACCATGCATTAAGGCACCACAATGGCTACCTTTGATGGACAGGGAATCCCTACTAAAGGAGTTGTGGGGAGTGGTCTGAGATGCCTCTAGGCAGCATGGTTGCTAGGGTTGTGGCTGGGAGGTCAGCAGCTGAGAATAGAATGTAGTCTGTATGGTACAGTTTATGATGTGAATCAGAGGTGTGTGAGTATGCAGTACGTCTGGGGTTCCAGGCTCTACACACATCACTGAATCCTAGAGAATCTCACCAGGTCATGAGTAATTTGGATTGAGTGCAGTGTTTGTGAAATTTGGTGCAGAGACATAAAGCTCTGAGTATGCCACTGCATTGAAGTTTCCTCCTACAAAAAGGATGTAATGCGGGAATGTCGCTATCACATTGATGAGGCCTACAAGATATGTTTGTGCATCTAAGGGGGAACATAGATAATGAAAATGGTTTCTAGTGTACCTGTCACCCCACATATCTACCAAGAGTGTTGTTGAATGTCTGAATGTTTGCAAGAGGAAAGGACTTGTGGAATAGAATCAGCACACCCCTAGACCCTCTGGTGAATCCTGAGTGAAAGACTCCAGTATGCTCGTATCTACCTATAAGGGAACATTGCGTGCCAAGGAGATGGGTCTCCTGCTTCAGGATCACTACCGGATGGAGGGTTGGAGGGACTTAAACATATTGGTGTACTTGATGTGGTCTAGAAGACCGTTAATGATCCAAGAAATAAGGGTTCATTTCATCACAGGGGTGAGGTGTGATGAATGAGAGTCCAGTGGGGGAAGAGCGGTAGAGAATCTAAACACGTAAGAGGTTTGGAGAATCATGCTTGACTGTCAATAGACAACAAAAAACACAACAAAAACATATCAAAGTTGATTCCCAAGGGAACAACGCCCACACCCAACACTTCCACTAATGAAGCATCTGTCACCAGTAAAACACCCAAGAAAGTAACCAAACTCATAATTAGAGGCTTTCAAATGTACATCTCCCTCAGATCGAATGATAGAAGCAAAAGGATACAGTATATCTCCAGGAGGGCACCCCGGGTAGTGAGTATTCCTCATGTAGTTTATTCAGTCCATCAAGGATCCTGATGCGAGGTTGACAGTCGACCCAGCCATATCCATCCCCTCTCCCACTAAGGTCTGGAAAGTTACAAGAAGAGAGCTGTCTAATGGATCCGTGCAAAATTAATCACTGTCAGACTGTAGGGTCTCTGGGGATCAATCCCTCTCTTTGTTCTTGTTCCTATGTTTGGGGTGGTGTCAGGATTGGGAGTGTGCATCAGCTGGTTTCCGGGCTGGGAGGGCAGTCTAAGAGTCCTCTCATGGTGCAATGTGTGCTAAGTGAACATTGCTCAGTGGCCCATTCCCAAGAGGCCTCGGGGTGTCAAAGAATTGGGACTTGGAGTTGTGCACCACTCAGAGCCTGGCAGAGAGGAGTAGGGCATATTGGATAGACATAGCCCTGAGCTTCTGTTTGAATATATCATATGATTTCCTCTGCGCCTGCTTGACCCTGGTATAGTCTGGGAAAATCATGATTCGGGAGGCAGATGGGTATGATTTCTGGCCTCTTTACGCACTGCATCCTGGTCACCGAAGTTTAAGATTTTAATGACCATTGGCCACGGTGGAGCCCCGGGGGGGATGAAGCATCAGTGCACGATCAGCCCTTTCATCCACAAAGCAAGTAGAGATCAATGTCACCCCCATCCTGGATCTTAACTAAGGCTCTATAAAGTCATTTGGATTGGGGGATTTGATGCTCTCCAGGAAGCCCACTAGGTGGTGATTGCTTTGCTGGGAGCAGTTTTCTGAGTCCTCCACTCTGGTCACCAGGGTGTGGACCTTCATTCGCCCTTAGAGCAGCCACTTTGGATTTAAGGTCTGAGGAGTCATCTTCCAGGGAGGAAACACGTTCTTCCACGTCAGATACTCTACCAGTGACTGAGAAGAAGTCTTGATGCAACAGCCCAATCTCCACACCATCCTCCTCTATCTTTACCTCAAAGGCCTCTCTAGATGTTTGGATAGCCTGGGGGATACATGGTAAGTTGGAGGAGGCCAGAGGTGCCTGGTTGGGGTCTCTGATGAGTTCTTAGTGCGGACTGGAGTGCTGATAGTAAATCTGTACTTCTTAGACTGGGAAAAGGAAGCAGGGGTTTATCATTACCCATAATGACCAAAGATCAGAGGGTCTGAGGGCAATGTTACCCTCTGTGATTGTTTTTGCCTTGAAACACCCTACTGGATGCAAATGAAGAGAGAGCAGAGAGGAATATTGGCATCTGGGATGAACTAGCAACCAGCAGATTCAGGTATCCCCATACCACCACCACAACCCAATTGTCCCCGATGGGGCAGCATGAACAGTCAGGCAGAGCAAACCAATGGCTAGACAGGGTGGGCTCCCAAGGTCATCTGGTGCTGGCATAGGAGGGAGTTGATGATGAGGCAGTCTGCACAGTGCATAAAGGAGAGTCCTGGGGGAAAAAAGGTCGCTCTGGTAAGGACCCTGCAGGCCTGCTAAGGTGCCATCTGCACAAAGTCTTCAGCCATATTAGAACAGATGCTGACTGGGCCACCAAACAGCATTGGAAAGGGGGGCCCCCAGGGCCCCTTTACACGTAGAAAACAGGTGACGGATCCGTCTTTTAGTAGGAGTGAGGCAGGGGCTAGTGGGGCAGATCTCCCATACCGTTTTGCAGTTGGCAAGGAGAAGTAAGCAAGAGTTTACTCTGCCCCATGTAGAGGGCCCACCGGGCATGTAGGTGGTGGGCAAGCAGTGGTACGGTGATGTGTGGGGGCTCTGGGTGGTGAAGGCCCCGTCTAATGTCACCACAAGAGGTCTGCCACTTCCAAGGAGGTCTAGGCCACTGCCAACTGTTACAGTATTTCAGGGTCACAGTCATGCATTCAATTTTGCCCCTCTCTCCTCAACTGAAAGTTAAAGTCACTTGTCCAACCTAAAAGTAGAGAGCGATCAACAAAAGGCGGGGGCCAGCCCTTGATCACTCTTCCAGAAGGCACCCCTGCAGTAGGGCCACTACAGGGTTGCCACCACTATCCCAGTCACAGGCCACACAGGGTGGGACTGAGCACAGTAAATGGCCCAGTACTGGCCACAGAGAACGAGGCTCCATCACTGGCCAAGTCAGGTCCAATGCCTTGGGTCCTCAAATGGGCACATGTCCATGCAGCTGCCTTCTCTCCAGCAGCTCCAATGTGATTCCAGGAGTGGAAGGGTACACACCCGAAGCGGTTTGTTCCGGACCCACCTTTTGCCTGGTGGAGGCAACAGATTCTCCCCCGATCGATCTCACAGGTGCTGCATTCCCACCTATTATTCTGGGGTGGCAGCACGCTTGTACACCATCCCTGGCCCCCGTGCAAGCCACACGCCTTGTCCTCTAGGTGCAGCAGAAAATTCAGGAATGTGGCCATGGGGGGCCCTGTCAGTAATCGCATGTGGGGGGGCATGCAGCGACCTTTGGAGGGATTATGGAACAGACCCAGGATGCCAGATGAACCAAGATTATTTAGGAGTGTGGGAGCATGTTAATTTGTGCCCCCATCTTAGCTGCTTGAGCCATGCCCCCGATTAGTACATTTATTACTTAAACCGCAGAATAAATATTTTAAAACTATTCTAATTCTCATTATTTAATCCAGTTGAATATAACAACAATTGAGTGTGGTTTATATTGAAGGTCATAAAATACCTAACAAAGATCCAATATAGGGCCCAAAAAAATAAATAAGTGAGTGTTATCTGGGACGAGAAAGCGGGGATTCGATCACTGAATTTGTATAGCAACGAGTCCATCCTCACCACCCCCGCACATCTGACTGGTATTTTATTTTGATTTAGTCTTCCCTGACCAATCTAAGTGCTTCTCAGGTTCTTTGCATGATGTACACATACCGGATGCAAGGCAAGGCAAGAATGAAAAAACTAGATATGGTGAGCCCCCAGATTTGTTCCTGGGTGTGACAAGACTTGATGTCAAGTTGCTGTAGTTCTGTGGTGCAACCCAATCATCACCTGTACCTTCACTCTGGGCCATAATTGATTCTGTTTTGCCTGTGAATAGAATCCTTTGCATACGTCATATCATCCTAATTTTTCACATGTGGCTACAAACTTGAGATTCATCATTGTTGGGAGAGCGGAGGGAGAAGGAGTTTGAGTTTCGAATTGCTGGTGAAGTAAACCTGAACTATGGTTGCTTTTAACCCCCTGGGTGCCTGGGACGAGCTTGTCTCACCCTCAGCCACGGTTCCCATGTGCTGTGGACGAGACCAGCTCGTCCTGCACCTGGCCCACGGGGAGCACTAGCGCTCCCCGTGGGCCTCCTACCGACACCCACGTCAGGGATGGAAGGGGAATCACTTCCCCTTCCACTCCGACCCCCACCCGGCAATCTGATGACGTCAGCACGCTCACAGCGCGCCAACGTCATCAAATGGAGCTGGGGGCACACTGGAAGCCATTTGCTTCCAGCAAGTTAGGGGAGAGGACCCAAAAGAGGTGAGTCCTTTGCTTGGGGGGTGGTTGGATGTGGACAACAGACACAGGGGGAAAGGAAAGAGTTTTTCCTTTCCTCCTGTGGCTGTTTTCAATGGATTCCTGCTCCACGATCGCCGGCCTAGCCACTAGGAATCAGGGATGTTCTCTTTGTTTATTTTGGAGAGTGACGCCTTGGGCAAGGGTCACTTCCCTGCAGGCAATAATGTATCCGTGTTTCGTCCCCCCAGGAGGCTAGATTGGTTATTTTGTCAGCCGATCTGCGTCCCGGGGGGGTCCCAAACCCACTAGGAACCAGTGTTTATCTTTATTATGATGTTTTAGGGCGGAGACCCCTTAGGCAATGGTCGCTACCCTGGGGGCAATACAGTATCCGTGTTTTGGCCCCCCGGAGGCTAGATCAGCCATTTTTTCTGCCGATCTGCCCCTCCAGGGAGGGCCAAAACCCACTAGGAACCAGGGATGATCTTTATTATAATGTTTTAGTGCGACGACCCCTTAGGCAAGGGTCGCTGCCCTGGGGCAATACAGTATCCGTGTTTCGGCCCTCCCGGGGGCTAGATCGACTGTTCTTTCGCCCAATCTGCCCCCCAGGGGCTTCTAAACCCACTAGGAACCAGGATTATCTTTATTATAATGTTGTAGGACAGCAACTCCTTAGGCAAGGGTCGCTGCCCTGGGGGCAAGATTTTTATATATGTTTCAGCCCCCCTTGGAGGTAGATCGGCCATGTTTTCAGCCGATCTTGCCCCCGGGGGGGTCAAAACCCACTATGCCCCAGGAATTGTGTTGTGTGTGTGTGTGTGTTTTTTGTGTCTTGGGGGCACCCCCTGGGCAATGGTCGCCCCCCCAAAAGGGGCACATTAGTGGTGGCCATTTCTGCCCCTCTTGGAGGCAGATGGGCCTATTATTTTCAGGCCCATCTGCCCCCAAGGAGGGCAGAATCCACTTAGGCACCAGGAATCTTGAGTGTGTGTTTGTTTTGTGTTGGGGGTTGGCCCCTTTGGTAAGGGTCCCCCCCAAGGGGTCATATTACTGAGGGCTATTTCTTCCCGGCCTATTTTTTATAGGCGCACCTGCTCCTGAAAGGGGCTGAATCCACGAAGACGCCAGGGATTTTTTTTTGTTTTTTTGTTGGAGGGGCCACCTTAGGCAAGGGTCAGCCCCAAAAAAGGGCACCGAACTGTTGGCCATTTCTGCCCCCCTTGGGGCAGATCAGCCTATTTTTTTAGGCCCATCTGCCCCCAAGGAGGGCCGAATCCACTTAGGCACTAGGAATCTTGAGTGTGTGTTTGTTTTGTGTTGGGGGTTGGCCCCTTTGGTAAGGGTCCCCCCCAAGGGGTCATATTACTGATGGCCATTTCTCCCCGGCCTATTTTTATAGGCCCACCTGCCCCCGAAAGGGGCTGAATCCACGAAGACGCCAGCAATTTTTTTTTCTTTGTTTTTTTTTGTTGGAGGGGCCACCTTTGGCAAGGGTCATCCTCCAAAGGGACACTGAACTGTTGGCTATTTTATTAGGCCCTTCTGCCCTCAAGGGGGGCAGAATCCAATTAGGCACAAGGGATCTTGTTTGTGTGTGTGTGTTTGGTTTGGGGGGGGGTACAGAACTCTTGGCCATTTCTGCCCCCTTGGGAGCCAATCTGTCGATTTTTTGTAGGCCCACCTGCCCCCAGGTACAGAATCCACTTAGGCACCATGGAAAATTTCCAAATGTTTGGTGGCGGGGTGTTTGTCAACTGGCTAAGTATTTGCATTTGTGATTATAACAGTTTATTTCTCCTTTTTGTTTTAGTTCAAAGCTTTTGCTTCCTTTGCTGTGGCTTCTTGCAGTTTTGGCAGTTGTTGACCTGCGGTTTGCGTAGTTGCATGTTTTAGGTAAGTAAAAACTGTTTACTCCAAAGGAGTATTGTTGCTATGCATGAATGACATGTTTGTAGGTGGTGTACTATATGCAGGATTGTTTGTGAAATTGTCCTTAGATTTGTGCACAATGATGTTTGTGTTGTCTTGTGTCTAATTTGCTTTTCTTTTTTTCTTTTTAGTGGGATATCATTGGTGATTGCTGTGTCTGTGCAGAGCAGTTGCTAGTGAGTCTAGCTTTTTCAGGCAAGTGAGTGGTATAGTTTTTGAGTACATAACTCTTTGTGATAAAGCTACACTTTGTTTATTACTTATTTTAGACAGTGCTGGTTGTTGTTGGCGCATTTCTCAAGTTACACTTCTTTGAAAGGATCATGGCTAGCCGCAGAGTGACCACTCAGCAGGTTGTCGGCATGCTTTTTTTGTCTTCTTCTGACTATGATTATGAGTCTGACTCTGCATCTGAGGCAGAGGAGGAAGTGAGAGATTCTGGTAGTGAGGTTTCTGTCCAAGAGGAATCTTCAGATGAGGAAGCCACTCTCAGTGCAGATGAAGGGCCTGTTTTAGAGGAGGACACTGATGTGCCAATAGTGCAGCAGCCTGGGGCTGAAAGGTTTCCCATTAGAAGACCTGAATTCTGGATTGCCCCAAACATGGAGCAGCCGCAGTTGCCTGCCTTTACTGGTCTCGCAAGGTGTAGAGAGAATACGGAAAACTTTTTGCCTGTCAATTTCTTTCAGTTGTTTATGGACAATGTATTTTTGGAAGATATTGTTGAGCAGATTTATTTGTATGCGGAGCAGTATTTGAGGGACAACGCTGCCAGACTTAGGCCTCAGTCTAGAGCTACCCATTGGATTCCCACAAATCTGGAAGAGATGAAAAAGTTCCTGGGTTTGACTTTTTTGATGGGGTTGATAAGGAAGCCGTCACTGGCTTCTTATTGGTCTACTAGTCCCTTGATGGCAATGGCTACGGTTCCTGCAACCGTGACTCCGAATCGGTATTCTTCTTCGGATGCTGCATTTTGTAGACAATGCTTTAGCCTTGCCACGAGATCACCCAGATTGTGACCATCTTTTTAAGATTAGGCCTGTCCTTGATCATTTTGATCTGTTTTTCAGAGGTCTATGTTCCAGGTAAAAACAATATCTGTAGATGAGTCTTTAGTTCTTTCAAGGGGTATTTGCTTTTGAAGCAGTAGACTCCTAGCAAGAGGACATGGTATGGAACTAAGATGTATATGCTGTCTGAAAATAATACAGGGTATGTGTATAATTTACAGGTCTACACTGGTTGGGATTCCAATATTGACCCCCCTGGTTGTCCGCCCACTTTTGGAGTTAGTGAGAAAATTGTGTGGGAACTTGGTAGACAACTGTTTAACAAAGGTCACCATTTGTACGTAGATAACTTCTACACTGGAGTGCAGTTGTTCAAGGAATTGTTCAGAGTGGACACTTTTGCTTGTGGCATAATCCTGTCTAACCGTAAAGGCTATCTAAGGGAGCTTGTCTGTAAAAAACTTGAGAGGGGACAGTGCAGTGCCTTGCATAATAATGAACTGCTGGTCTGAAATTTGCAAACAGGAGGGATGTATACATGCTAACTACCATCCATGATGAGAGTGCTTCCCCTGTCACTGTTTGGGGTCAGGTTGCGGAAGTGCGCAAACCTGCATGCATTTTGGACTACAACAAGCACATGGATGGTGTTGATAGAGTAGATCAGAGGTTGGAACCTTACACTGCTCTTCGTAGGTCTTACATGTGGTATAAAAAGTTGGCCATCAATTTGTTTCATTTGGCAACTTTTAATGCTTTTATTGTGTCCAAGCATTGATTCCCTGAGTCAAGGATGAAACTTGTTAAATTTCAGGAGTCAGTGATAGAGATCTTTATTGTGGTGGAACAGGCAAGAGTTCCTAGAGGAGCAGTGTTGGAGGATGTGGCTAGATTGAAAGATTGCCACTTTCCTGATCACATTCCTCCCACTCCCAAAAAAGACTTGCCCACTAAGAAATGTAGAGCCTGTGCCCAAAGTGGTATCTGGAGGGGGAGCCCGATGTACTGCCCAGAGTGTCCTTCAAAGCCTGGGTTTTTGTGCGTTGCTGGCTCAGTCAGGACACGCACAGAAGAAAAACTAGGAACTACAGTGAGCGTAAACTGCTATTTTATATTTTCATATGCTCAGTTTCACGGTTGGCATCACTGTCACGTATTCAGTTTTCAGTTAGAGCTTTTGTGTTTGTAGTTTTGTACTTATTTATAATTAGTTTGTGGTTTCTTTGTTGTTTAAAAGCAAAAAAAAAAGTGATGGCGGTGTGCATGGAGTGACGCTTGGCTGGCGGTGTGTGCGGAGTGGCTCTTGGCGGGCCTTGTGTGTGGAGTAGCATTTGGCTGGCAATGTGCATGGAGTGGCGCATGGCTGGTGGTGTGCGTGGAGTGGCGTTTAGCTGGTAGTGTGCATTGAGTGGCGCTTTGCTGGCGGTGTGCGTGGAGTGGCGCTTGGTTGTTGGTGTGTGTGGAGTGGCGTTTAGATGGTAGTGTGCATGGAGTGGCACTTTGCTGGCGGTGTGCGTGGAGTGTCGCTTGGTTGGTGGTGTGCTTAGGGTGGCGCTTGGCTGGAAGTGACAGCCAAACACTAGTACACAATCTCCCATCAGCTGGCGTGATTGCTGTATCAGGCATGTTGGCGTATAAAAGTGATGGGCCCTTGAATGGCGCTGTCTGTTGATGCGAGTGTTATAATGTGCTGGGCCCTCGGCTGGCAAAAGAATGGTCTTGTGCATGACATGTGTGACAGGTGTGTAAATGGACTGTAAAGCGGTTGGTGCCTTGACGTGGCTTTACAGCTCATGAGCTGTGAGTCATTGGTTCCGTTTTTTGGCCTTTCAGTTATTAACAGTGCATTTCATTTTCGTGAAATCTCTTGTTAATAAAATTTGATCAACTGAACCATCACTCACCCTTGTGCCAAATCTAACCAGTATGTGTGGTAAAAATGACAAAACCTGCTCCGCTGTAATCAGGTATAGCAGCACACTTGTGACATGCTAGGTGTCTTGGGTGGGGCCTCGATGATGAAGCATGCCACCAACTTGGTTGGTGGGTGAGGGGTCTTTTTAACATAACCTAAGTGTGTTTCTTTTTTTCAATTTTAGTGTTTGGAACATCACAGAAGTACGTAGACACATCACAATGATCTATTACAAAAGTACCTGTGTTTCGGGGGGGGGGACACCTATGTTATTGGTCCTGGGTGTGGCCTTCATCTATGGAAACCCACCAAACCAGACATTTTTTTTAAACTAGACACCCGGAGGAGTCAATGGAGGTGTGGCTTGCGTGGATCCCCAACATGTTCTTACCCGGATCCCTCTGCAAACTTCACAATTTCCTTTTAAAGGCATACTTTCCTCACTTTTCTTTGTAGGAACACCGTTCCAGCACAAATTTCCTACCGTCCAGCATTCCTCTCAGTGTCCCAAGTAGAATGATACCTCACTTGTCCCCAAAGCAGAGTCAGCCTAAAGATGTATAAAAGAAAAAAATGTGCTAATCAACTGGCTGTGCTATCCCCTCAATCTCTACACGTTTTTGGCCTTTTCCTGTTGCAGGCACCTGGGCCACCCTCACAAGTGAAGTAGCATTTTTATCTGGAGACCCAGGGGAAACACTGGATGGTAGAAACTTTGTACAAGCACAGAGATCCTACAAAGAAAAGTGTGGAAAATGTGATTTCTTTTTGCAATATTTGAGGTTTGCAGAGGAGTCTGGGTAAGAAAATTTTGGGGGATCCACGCAAGCCACACCTCAATGGACTCCTCCTGGTATCTATTTTTGAAAAATGTCTGCGTTTGGTAGGTTTCCTGAGATGACCGCCGCACCTGGGACCAAAAACACAGGTGCCGCCCCTGCAAAAAATGTAGTTTTGTAATAGATCATTTTGATGTGTCCACATTGTGGTTTTGGGGGATTTCTTGTTGTGGGCACTAGGCCTACCCACACAAGTGAGCTACTGTTTTTATGGGGAGACTAGGGGGAATGCTGGGTTGGAAGAAAATGTGGCGCTCCTCTTAGATTCCAGAACTTTCGATCACCAAAATGTGCAAAAAAAGTGGGGTTTTTTGCACAATTTTGAGGTTTGTAAAGGATTCTGGGTAACAGAACCTGGAGAGAGTCCCACAAGTCACCCCATTCTGAATTCCCCTAGATATCTAGTTTTTTAGAAATGTCCAGGTTTGGTAGGTTTTCTAAGGTGCTGGCTGAGCTAGAAACCAAAATCCACAGATAGGCACTTTGCAAAAAACAGGTCAGTTTTCTTTAGGAAAAGGTGATGTGTCCACGTTGTGTTTTGGGGTATTTCTTGGCGCGGGACTCGGCCTACCCACACAATGGATGTACCATTTTTATTGGGAGACTTGGGGGAACACTGGGTGGAAGGAAACTTGTGGCTCCTTCTAGATTCCAGAACTTTCCATCACCAAAATTTGAGGAAAAAGTGTTTTTGTTTCCCCAAATTTTGAGGTTTGCAAAGGATTCTGGGTAACAGGACCTGGTGAGAGCCCCGCACGTCACCTCATTATGAATTCCCCTTGGTGTCTCGTTTTTAGAAATGTCCAGGTTTGGTAGGTTTTCCTAGGTGCAGGCTGAGCTAGAGGCCAAAATCCACAGCTAGGCA
This sequence comes from Pleurodeles waltl, assembly GCF_031143425.1. Taxonomy (NCBI): domain Eukaryota; kingdom Metazoa; phylum Chordata; class Amphibia; order Caudata; family Salamandridae; genus Pleurodeles; species Pleurodeles waltl. Next base: position 1,235,562,076 of record NC_090444.1, on the reverse strand, counting down.
CTTTGCAAAAAACAGGTCAGTTTTCTTTAGGAAAAGGTGATGTGTCATGTGGCGTTTCCTGTCACGGGCATTAGTCCGACCCACACAAGTGAAGCACCCTTTTTATCAGGAGACCTGGGGGAACACAGTATAGAAGAACAAGTTTTATTGCCCTCGTCTTTCACTACATTTTTGTCTTCCAAATGTAAGACAGTGTGTAAAAACGACATCTGTTTGAGAAGTGCCCTGTAATTCACATGCTGGTATGGGGACCCTGGAATTCCGAGATGTGCAAATAAGCGCTGCTTCTCAACACCTTATCTAGTGCCCATTTTGGAAATACAAATGTTTCCTTGATACCTATTTTTGACTCTTCATATTTTACCAAATAAATTGCTGTATACCCGGTATGCAATTAAAACCCATTGCAAGGTGCACCTCATATATTGGCTCTGGGTACCTAGGATTCTTGATTAACCTACTAGCCCGATATATCTCCGCCACCAGAAGTGTCCAGCAGATGTAAAGGTATATTGCTTTTGAAAATCCGACATGGCAGGAAAAAGTTACATAGTAAAATGTGGAGAGAAATGGCTGTATTTTTTTGCCTCAATTTCAATATTTTTGTATTTCAGCTGTTATTTTCTGTAGGAAAACCTTTAGGATCTACACAAATGACCCCTTTCTAATTGCAGACTGTTGTCTACTTTTCAGAAATGTTTAGCTGCCCGGGATCCAGCATTGGTTTCACATCTATTTCTGTCACTAACTGGAAGGAGGCTAAAAGCACAACAAATAGTAAAAATGGGGAATGAGCCAGTAAAATGCCAAAATTGTGTTAAAAAATGTGGCAGTCTGCCTGCTCCTGAAAGCTGGGAAGATGGTGATTTTAGCACTGCAAACCCTTTGTTGGTGTCATTTTCAGGGAAAAAAACCACAAGCTTTCTTCTGCAGCCCTTTTTTCCCATATTTTGGAAAAAAACTAAATGCTGTATTTTGCTAATTTCTTGGTTTCCTTCAGGGGAACCCACAAACTCTGGGTACGTCTAGAATCCCTAGGATGTTGAACAAAAAGGATGCAAATCTGGCATGGGTAGCTTATGAGGACAAAAAGTTATGATGGCCTAAGCGCAAACTGGCCCAAATAGCCAAAAAAGGCCTGGCACCTGAGGGGGAAAAGGCCGGGCAACGAAGGGGTTAACGACTCATAAAATGATTTTTCCAACAGGTCTAGGGAAAAGATTTCTCTATTAGGAAAAAGTCTTCTGGAGAAAACATCTATCTTCATGCTGTAACTATTCCTGCATACATTTCATAGTAGGAACTAAGGGCCAGATGTGTGAAACATGTTTTCAATTGTAAACAGCCCAATGGGCCATTTGTAATCGCAAAAATGCATTTTGATATGTAACGAGTCTAATTTGCAATTCGGTAACTTGTTGCCGAATCGCAAATTGGATTTGCAACTACATACCGATTCGGAATTAGGAAGGGGCGTGTCAAGGGCGCCCCTTCCCAATACCGAATCGCAGAGGTACTTATGATTGTTTTGTGACCGTGAATGCTGTTGCAAAACAATCGCAGTTACCCCCATGCCTGAAGAGGAGGAAGAGGAAGATCCTGGCCCGCAACAGGAGGGGGAACTACAGAACACAGCTGCTGGTATACGCAGGCGGCAATAGATTGTAAATAATTTCTTCTGAATATGATCACCTTCACCACTTTAGTTAACTAATTTAAATAAACACCTATTATAATCACCATATCATGGTCTGGCTATTCCTTTTTGCACACCTTCATCTCTACTTATCAGAATAAGAGTGTTGCCTCATGGAGCATTGCTGAGATACTGAGTAGGACACAGAACATCCCAGAGCTAATGTGATGCCTAACATACAATGGTCACATACACACACACTCTTAATGACATATATCATGTACATATCTCCTTTGAAGGCCAATAGCAGAGGACCACAACTATTTCACACATACATGTTGAAAGCAAGGTCCATCGCAGCATATGGCAGACAACTATGACACCATCACTCAATAAGGGGAAAGCAAGCCTCATACATGAGGCAGTCAATGTGCTTTGACATCACTAACAGGAATGTCTGACAAGACCCTTGACAGCAGTTATTCCAACTGCATCCAATATTTGCAAGGAATATCTGTGACTAGAGTTCCATAGAAGCAGAACATAGACAGCACAAGTGCCACACATATGACATGCATTGCACACATGACATTCCATGCACATGTCAGGCCATTTCCTAACTCCTGACACAACCATGCACCTGGTCACAACCCACCTGTCGGAAGAGGTCCCTGGAATACTTAGATGTGTACCCTGATAATACCTACTCTACACACACAGACCAACATTAGCAAACCAGTGTGCTACACCCTTTCCTAAGGTATGCCATTGTCATATAACATCTGACTGCATGGACGTCAGGACAATTTATACACTGTCTTCTAGTTTCAAAGCCCTGTTAGCACATGTAGATTGCTTCCCCTTGTGAAAAAGTCTGTTGGCCCTTAGAATGCAAGTCTCACCTACAGGACTGGTGAGAAACAGATGAGGCCCACACCTGTGATCACCTCCATGCACACCACCCATTTCAAAAAGCACTGCTCCTGATGATGCCTGGAACAGCATAGGAGTTGCCATTATGTCAAATACACCGTCAACCATTGATACTAATTAAGCCGTGTAACACAGCCCTTGGGTTCATTTGTCACCTTCAAAAACACAGGACGTACACAGTTTGACATGTCAACTGTCTAGTTTGTCCTCCAAACAGTCTCAGTCAGACCACTGATTATGTAACTTGTCCAGTAGCTGGCTCCTGAATCACCTTGCATTCTGTCAGCCTGACTGGCAACTGTCTGTGCGTCACACTAAAGTATCCCTGTGTCTACATATGTACCACACGTGCGTAAGAAAACCTCCCATTCATCAGGGGGCATTGGGCATGGGCTTCTTCCATGCATACCCAAATACATTGTATAGCATCATCTGCCTTTTAACTGTACCATTCGAGTTACATCCTCTTGGAAATGCAAAATTCATGGCCCATCCCTTGTCTGGGTTGCATATATGCATGGATTACAAAGTGTGACAGTGTCCCAGGGTCATAGGCAAGGATTGGGTACGGGGCTTTCAGCACAACCAGCAACCTCTGATAATGTACATGAATAATACACAAATGTCAGAACCATGACAGTTCACACACAGCATCACAGTGCGCACAACATAGTGATGGGCCGTGTGTGGTGAATAGCTGCGAGAACAAACAGCACAGAGGCTATGATGTTCCCAGATGCAGTGGGAAGTGCAGAGGCCAACCTGTGTACAAATGTTGTAATGACACCTGCCGGAACATGACAATTGAGACATTATCTCACTCACCAAGGTTGCCCTGTCGACTGTATCATTACAGGGTGGGACCATCCACATGTTGGTTCACATGTCCACATCTACTTTACTCACATTGATCAACAAAAGATACTCAGTAGTTACAGGAATTGCTGCCACTGACTCATGATTAGTCCTGGTCCGAACTGTGACAAATTACACCCCAAACAATCTACAGGATCATCATTGGACCACATACATGAACAAGACACCTATGTGCAATTGATCACTGGAAATATGTGGACACGTGCTATCTTGTATGCTGGTCCACCACAGCCACTTGATAGTTGGGGCTTACTTCTATGGCCTCAACTGTGGTGTCATCATACATATGAGATTGACCCTTGTCTGTCTGTGCAAACATCATGGTACCCACTTCCTCAATGCATGTGTATGACTCACTGTGGGATTCATCAACTAGTGCCTAGGAAGCTCTTACCAATACTCTAGGACATAGGATGTAGAAAATGTGGACCATTGACATGAACATGCGTCTGCCATCCATCTTGTGCATGCTATGTCACATGTGGTGTCTACGTGACCCTAAAACTTGGAAGTATAATTTATGGGTGTTGTTACATGTATGACTAACACATGCCCTTGCTCATTCCAAATTTGACTTGCATCTTAGGATTGGACACATGGACGTCACGTTCATACAACCATATGTACAATAATGCATCATGTGATATACACACACACTTGGTCAACCAACACATTAGTTGTCAAAGCACACACTTTGAGCCAAAGGCATTTAGGTATTGTACATATGTGCGTCACATTGCTATCCTCTCCTTATGACAAACATGTACAATTTGTGCCACACATATATGTAGGCCACACTTATGACCATCTATGACGTCAGCCAACTGTAAACATACTGTGAAGGGTGTAGTGGATGATGTTCCGCTGCAGTATGATGTCACACATGTGAACATACACCATCAACACCATACTGTCTTCAATTAGCCAATCTCTGATGTGTTCCAAATGTAACATAACCAAAAAACAAGTAAAAATGCCCCAAACCAGTTAATGCACTGTAATTTTGCCGTCCCTAGCGATGTGCGTCATTTTTTGTTTACCAAAACTGTATTTGCGTCATTTCTTTTGACGCACAGGAGTGAAATTTAGCCCGCATCCAGATATTTGTACAGTCCATGTGTCATTATGTGGATGCGGGTTAATATTCACGTCTGTGTGTCAAAAAAAATGACGCAAATACAGTTTTGTGCAACAAAAAATGACGCATAACACAAAAAAGGCGGGACTTTTCATACAGGAAGTGATGTAATAGGATATCCTGTTTACAGATCATGTACAGTGGGTGTACTTTCAGTTTCACTTTGCAGTCTATGATCCTTCTAGACTGTGTGGCTGTGTAGAGAGTGTTGTCGAGAGATTTTGTGCTGTTTTTGTCCTGTGTGCTATCTGTAAAGTCCTTTTGTGAAATAAATATTGTTTGTGTATACTGTAGTACTGTGTTTTGTCTACATTTGTCCATTTATCTTGTGTATTTCTTGTTTGTGGGAGTCTGTTGTGGGTAGTGTTAGTTTGGGGATAGTTGGGCTCTTTTAGTGTTTAGGTTTACTTTTTTTCTGTCTTTTTACCCCTACTTTCACCCATTTCCACTTTCTATTTCTTTTACCCCTATCCCTTACCTTCAACTATAAGTATGTCTTGTAGGCCACGTCTTGGCAGGATGGGGGAAGAGGAGTTGGGGGGCTTCATCTGGCTGGTGACACATTTCTTGCTGCTCATGATCCAGGCAGGGGGCAGGGTCATACAGGGGTACCCGACAGAGGTACGCAGAATCCGGTGGGGAAAGGTGCTGCATCACCTGCAGCGTGTGTATGCCAGTCAGAGGAGTGACCACCAGCTGAAGCACCGGTGGGCTGACCTCATGACCAGGTAGCAGGATCTCTTGGACCACCTGGGAATCATGATTGGTGGCACTGTTGGTGAGTACGACTATTGTTAATGTGCACGATTAAATGCTCTGTAGTGACATCAGGGGATTAGTGCAATGTCTGCCCGCTAACTTGCTGACTGTGTGCAATGCTGGGGAAATATAAGGGGATCATTGATGCACTATGCAAAGGATCACAATTGCTAGCTGTCAGGTAGCACGTGCTCAGCAAACTTACAAGTTACTTTACCATGAAGGAAAATGGTGCGGCCTTTTTGTCAGCACAGCTAACAAAATAGAAGCCAATCATGTCTATATAGGGTATTATTGACAGAGAAGTACAGATGTACCAACATTTAGGCCAACTATGTTGACGCAATTGCTAGACTGACTTTAGAATCACTACATGATGCTGAAAATGAGTGCTGCCCTCACGTCAATTGATAATAGCAAAGTGGCTCAAACATTGGTCTAATGTTAGTCTGGTGAGTGTGGAAGGAAAGCGTTCACAGAAGTAATATGAATGTGTGGGATTATTTGGTTTCTTGATCTTTTTGGATACATGTCAGTTCATTATTTGAAAACATCGTGAAAAGGTGTAAGGTGCCCTCAGCTAACATCTTAAGATGTTTATTGGAATTAGTTGAGCCACAATCCAAATATGGATGGCAGTCCAAGTGTATGCACATGGCTTCACATCTCCATGGTTGGTGCAAATCACCCTAGCTGGGCCACATCTATTGATCATACTGTAACAACAGGATGGCTTACAGGAGTCCCTGCCCCTCCCTCTGTACATTGGGCCTATGTGCAATAAATGTGTCGTGGCCACAAGGCATGTTTGACTGGTAATGCAGTCCTCAAGTAACCAGGCGTTGGATGTTTCTCTTGGATGCACATGATGAGACGATTACACTCCATATTTTTTAGTACTCACCAATTATGGGGCAAGTTTGCAACCACATGATAGTTAGGGCCAATGTATGTGTGCAGATATGTGTGTAACTGTCACAGGAGACCCATGCTATGTACAAGTTGGCCGTGAAATATCAGATGCAGTACCATCATGTCTGAATGGCTGCCATGTCCTTATTCAGCCTACACATTGCAAATGATTATGAAATTGTTGCACTGTGCACAGATTATGAGCACATTTCTTCCTCCCATACCTTACAGGTGGACTGGCACCCTACACTGTGGGAAAGGTGGCGACATTTGAGGACCCCGACCACTCCAGTAAGTGTTGATATGTCTGTTATGTGTTGTGTTTGCTGGTTATGGACTTGTGTGAGTTGGACGCATAGCAAGGTGTGATGCGTTGGGCAAGTTTTTCACTTGTTCCATGAGTGGGAATGCAGTTCTCACATGTTTTGAGTTAGCCAATGCGTATCCAATGGTATCATGTAGGGATTGTAGGACATCCCTGTAGACCCCACTGTGAGTACAGGGGATAGTAATGTATATGACACTTGTATCACCAAGAGCCGCAATGGAAGTCAGCCCCAATTTAGTCAGCCTGTCAGACCCACATTCTCTAAGATTGGTAGCTTTACAATAGACATCTGCTTCACTATTTACCTACGTAATTTTGAAACAGTAAGTAGAACCTCCTAGCAGCATGTACTTCCACATGTAGTGCATCAAGTCTGTGGAACCTGAGTGTAATGGCCTAGGTGTGCGTGCAATTCATGATCATGGGTGTTCTAGAAACTCTGTGTCTGATGTAAGTCAGGCCTCACTGGAAGTATATGTTGTGTACTAAGTTCTGAATTTCCTGACATGTCTGACCCTATGAGTGCTCTAGGGTTTGCTGACTCCAAATTGTAGCTAGACCTTACCTGTGGTGTGTCTGTAGAGACAAACATGTGTGGAGTTGCCTATACACTCCTCGGTGTACATGTTGTAAGCAAATTATAGTTGTGTATCCACCGCCCCCCCTCAAACACGGCCATGGGTTTGTGAATGGGGTACCTAGTATTGATGCTACAAGTATGTCACACATACCTGTGAATAAGTGACGGTTTGGTTGCATACTAGTATACACACTCAGGTTTGGCACTTGGTACCATACTGGAAAGTCCAGTTACAACTTGCAGACCATGTGGCTTTAGTTTTGCTTTCCGTACACTGACATTTGTAGCCCAGCTCTTTGTGGAGGATATGCAGCATGATTCTTAGATGTTAACTGTCAGAACTCAGATTACAAGTCAAAGCCAGTTGTTACTCATCTTGTGGGTTAATGGTTGTGCTTTGTGTGATGTCACCTTTGTTGTCTGGCCTGCCATATACTTCCTCAGGGACATTCAATGCTCTGTATCGTGATATGAGCTGTTACAAGTACAGTAGATGTAATGTCTGATTAACTTGCTGTGCCGTTTGACACAATGCAGTTACTAATGTAGCATATCTGCATTTGTCTTCCAGCAGCTAACATGACTCCAGACCAGGTCCGTGAATTTCAGCGTCGGGCCATGCGATACCAGCACATCCTGCTGATGGAGTCGGGGTTCCGGAGGATGGCCCGGCGATATCGCCATGAACGTGCCTCCGGGGCATGGCGAGCCTTCCCACAGGGTGGGCCTACTTTGCCCACCACAGCCACCACAGAAACAACCACCAATCAGAGCCAGGTGGCCCCACCCACAGCAGCCACTGTTGATCCAACATCTGCTGGACTTCCTGGCCCCAGCTTTGCCAACGGTGCAGGACAGCCCACACAGACCTCCTCCACCGGTACCCAGACTGACACTGCTCCAGCTGTTGACCCTGTAGCCTTCAATAGACTTGAACATAAGATGGACAAAGTGCTGCGCAAGGTGAGCCACCTGAGTCGGGACGTACAGCACATTAAATGGCGGGTCAAGGATATAAAGAGGACCCTCCAGAGGGCCAACCTCTAGACAGTTGATTTGATGGACATGATACCCTCCCCTCCCTCCTCTTTCCTTGTTCTAATAGTTAGTGGGCTTAGGGGGCTTAGTGTTAGGTTAGTATAGGCTGTTAGTTTAGTTAGTGTTAGTGGGTGGGGGGTCCTGCTTGTTTCTTTTTTGACTTATTACATGTGTGGTTGGGTGGGTGGAGGGCTATGTTGGGGTTCTTGTGTGTAAAAAAAAAAAAACGTAAAAAAAAAATACCAAAAATATATACATTATATTTGTTTAGGATAGTAAAGTATGTGTTTAGGTTAGTATGTGTTGTCCTCCATGTGTCCCATTTCATAAGCGGGGTGGGGGGTAGATTTTTAGAACGTTTCGTTACATTTGATTAGTAAGTGTAGCTTAGGTTAGTTAGGGACAGTTGTGGGTAATGAGTAGTCAGGGTAGATTAGGGTAGGTAAGATTTTTCCTTCAGTTTCCTCATCTATGGTTAGCTTTTAATAAATATTTGGTTACCCCTTAATAGTATGTGTTGAATGGTACTTGATCATGGGTTTGGATTCAGTGTACATCAATTTTGTACTATAACATCTGTGTCCTATGCTACAAACAAATCCCAACTGAGCTGTACGAATGGCAGCTAGCCCAGAGCTACCTTGCAAAGTGTCTACCCTTTGTTGCAACCACCAATCACAGTTAATAGGGTTCCCAATGTGTTTCTGTTGATAAGTGTGTTTTCAAAGTCATTAACAGTGCTTCCAGACTTGATATTGGGGAAACAGTTTTAGGTCTGACTGCAGTATGATGATCATGCACACCCTTATAAGATGAGTTCTCATTGGCAATCTTGTATTCTTGTCTTTATGACCCTCATACATCATTTGTGACACAGTTCGGCATGATTACCTATTTGTATGTTAGCTCAGACACCTTCATTTGTGCAGTTTTTTTTGTTGCATTTACTTAGATTAGTGTGCCATGTTTATTGTGTTATTTTTGCATGTTGACAACATTTAGCGGGCACTATTTGATGACTTACTTATCCCCTGAGGAAGCATTCTTCTGTCCTACACAGTATGGTAGTGTATGGTTTCTCACTTCATCAGATTATTCCCTCAGGATGGGCAGAGTATGATGCACTCATGGTCACTGTGCAGATTTCTCTAACTACATAATATCTGGACAGTTGTGTTGACAAGCTACGTAATTTGACAGTAGGCACATTTCATTTATCTACTGCACAGTTGATATGTCACATTACCCAGAGACAGATTTGTTGTGTAAGTGCTATTTATTGAAAAGTGCTGTAGTGCTATATGTACTTTGTCCATGATTGTCCATTATAATGATATCTTACATTGTGATCCGACACAAGGGGTTACGGAAATGCTTTTGAAATGCTGGGGTGATGTTTCAGACTGTGCAGAGGGACAGGATTTGCCAATGAGTAGGAGAGAGACAATCAGTGGGCAGGCTGACAAGATATACAGTGGTAAGCAGAACAGTCATTAAGTAGAGTTGTTGCAAGACTGGCATGTTACAAAGCGCAGGACCTTGGTAATAGTTGGCCATGTGGCAGGGATTAGTGCTTCCGGGTACTTTTCCATGTGAAAGTGATCTGGTCCATGTCTTCTTCTTCTGATGTGTGTGTTGCCTCCTCTGTTCTTGGTGGTGGTGGTTTTGAAGGGGCAACACACACCTCAGTGTTAGAAGACGTGGACTCAGACATCCCGGTCGCTGCTACCTGTGAAGGTCTTAAGGGCAGCACTGCTGCAAGGAGGGCCTGCTGGTTCTTGAGAATAGCAGCCACATCACGATGCTAGGCAGCCAAGTCGGCCCTGAGGGGTTCAATGTTGCATTCGTGCACGCGTTGACAGGATTGCTGTTGTAGGTGCTGGGTCATCTGTATTACAGCTGTGCTGATTTCCTTCTGGGTTTTCTGCAGTTCCTGCAAGATAGATGTTAGGGCTTGCATAGCTGCTGCCTGATCTGCAAATTACATCATGCACGAACGTACCCCCTCAAGGCTGGCTTCCATATTTTGCATCCCCACCCACACCTCCTTGGCCAGCTCCCGCTGTACTCCAACTACAGTTCTCTCAAAGCTGGTGCCAGTGTCGTCAGAGTCCTCAGCTGCATTGGAGCTGGAAGGTCTTACAATTAAGGTGGTGGGTGGTTCCTCTGCGATGGCTGCTTGTTCTGTGCTCCTCCTTGTGACAGAAGGTGGGGTCTGGAGGGTTTCAAGGACCTTTTGGATAGTCTCCTGGGGAATGTTTATCGGCTCGTCATCCATGTCGTCAGTGAAATCTGGGACAGGCATATCGGCAGGAGATCCATCTTCCTCTGCAATGAAACAGGGTACAATTAGTGTGTTGTGGCAATTTTGATGTGACGTGCCTGCCTTTTGATGAATTCACTTTGTGATCTTGTTTTGTGTTAATATCTGCAGTCCTTCAGATGGGCATTGTTTCAGGCCTGTGTGTCACATGTATGTTATTGAGTTATTAGACTTGTCAGCATCACATCCTCTAGGTGTTGATTTATGCCAGATAGAGAATTGCCACCTTCTTTTCCTACTCGACCCTCCGTGTACATCCATTCTCATGGTGAGACCTTTCACTGGCTGTGGGTGTTCTGATGGCCCTGGCAGCACACTTAACAATCTGGACCTGCCCCAATCCCTGATCGTTCACATCGACTTAAATGTAATTGGCATGTGGCATATCCTATGCATGGCAATGTTATGATCCAATATGGATGTTGACATTGTTAATGGGTCCTGCTGATGTTGGGTAATGTGTGTTACATTGGATTGCCCTGATAGTCGTATCAGTGTCCTATTTCCTCCTCTGACTGTGCAGGTGTATTTCAGTGACCAGTTACATGTGTCCCCTCCTCTATTCTGTTGTCTGAGCAGTATGACATTTGGGATGTTGCCTTGTTACCCAGGCACAGGATGGACCCTGACATATGCAGCATGGGTGTGTCCTTAGTGCTGTGTCACTCCTATTGTTGTTTACTTTAGCTGATGTTTGTGACAACTATGGGCATTGACATTTGAGTGTACTGGGGCCTTTGTCTTGTTTCTGGGGATTGTTGCAGATGTCATCCTCACCCCCTAGTTTAGGTGTGTATGATCCATGGGGAGGTTACTGCCATTGGCTACTTGAGCTGCACACAGATCAGAGGTGGTAGTGGCAACTGTTGTCACAGTTACATTGCAGTTGTCGGTTTGGCTAGAGGATTGCTAATAGAGCCCTAGTTAATGTTGGATTTATGTTGGCTGACGAGTGCCAGGATGTAAGTTTGACGTAGTGGCCTTCCCTCCTGTCGTGGCTTTCCCTTTGCTCCATCATTGGCCTGACAGCATGCCCCCATGGGACTGTTGTTGGTGTAGTGTAATGGTGTGCCCCAGCTTCTGTCTGTGCAGGCCATGCCCCAATGCCATGGCCCTTTACCCATGCCACTCCATGTATATGATGACTTCCATGCATTTTGTGGTCGGTATCCCCCCTGCTTACGGTTAACATTAGTGCATTTCGATTCCCCATGCGACTTACCCTGCATGTGCGTTGTCTCCTGGTAGTCTGCGCTGTCCTATCCTTGAATCCCTGTGACGATCTCCTCAGGAATGACGGCTGAGACCATCTCCTCCATGTGGTCCAGGGCCTCCTGGTGTGCTGGACTCCAGTCTGCAGTGCTGCCTTCCTGTTCCTGGCTATCTTTTCCTTGGTCCTGCGTTTGCAGTCATGCCAGCGTTTCTTGCCCTCGATGACTGTTCTGCATACTTCAGCCACACTGTTAATCTTGTCGACAATTTGTTGCCATATAGCCTCTCTCCTACTGATTGGCAACTTTGATGTGACAAACAGTTGGTGCTGGTGTTCCGTCACCTCTTTAACCAGGATTTCCTGTTCCTCTGCACTAAAGCAACACTTTCTTTTCTTCTTAAAAGTGTCCTGGTTCTTGTGTGGGTCCTCCTGGCTGGTTCCTGGTCTGCTGTCATCTTCCTGAGGTCTGTAGTGGCATCTGGGATCCATGTTGGCTCTCCTCTGGTGAAATGGCTGTGTTCGCTGTGTTTTTTGACACTATTGCGTCCAAAAAAAACGACGCATATCCGGTTTGCGGTGTCGTAAATCGACCCACAGTAATTTCCGCTGCGTTAACGTAGTTTTCCTTTACGACTTGACGCCGCGGTGTGCGTCAAAAATAATGACTCCCACCTGTTGTTTGCGCCGCCGTGCGTCAAAGTATAAATATGTCGCACGCATGGCGCACCAAAATGGCGTTAGCCGTCGGTAATATTTTTTACTCAAAATTGCGCCGGCGCAGTTTTGCATCAAAAAGTATAAATATGGGCCTGTGTGCCGGGGCACAGAGCTCTGCTCTGGCGAAGCTGTTAAAAATCAGCTCACAGATTACCAGAGCTGTGTAATGTTGAATTCATCTCAAGGTTCTATAATCCACTACCATACACTGCCTACCCCTTTATCTCACCAGTGGCGTAAGGAAAGTTGATGGGGCCTCCCTGCAAAGTACATGTAGGGGCCCCTCCTCCGGACTTATTACTCAAGGGCTCTTAGGCCAGGGTGCGGTTCTGAGGGTGCCTGGGGGGACTGCAGTGGCCTCTGTTACGCCACTGTATCTCACTCCTACTCTTCACATCCTTTGTGTCCGTTTTTTGTCTTTCTCTTCCTCCCTCATTTCACTTTCACTGTGTGATTTTCTCTCTCTTGTTTGAGTCATATTTGATGATGCAAAATAAGTGTCAGACTTCAAAAATGAGTGGCCTATGGCCCCCCTGGCAACTATATTTCGCCTAATGTTTTCATAGGTTGAGATCCAAGACCGTTGGGCTCCAGATTCTTTTTTTCAAAATGGCAGAGCACCCTCCTATGAGGACACATCTCAAAAGTATTTACTGAAGAATGATAAGGGCTCTGTGTTCGCCATTTTATGATGGTCTGCTGTCCTTTTCATTCCAATTTTTCTGGCTAACGTCTGAAGCAAGAAATTGGTGGTGAACACTCCAAATAGACCCCACTTTTGATGCCCTGATGCCAGAAACTCCTAGGTAGGTATTCATCGAAATGGGTATTTGCAAACTTAACAATTTAGATAGTATTTGTGGAGTCACAAGTTAAACGTCAAACTGTAAGCACGTCTGTAGTGCCAGAAATCTGAAAAAGTAAGAGTGAGGAATTTTGTCCCCTTCAGTCACACGTACTTGAGCACTAAAATCAAGCTTCATGACAAAATTTCCTTTGTAATTAATTTGTGGTTTGAAATATAATGTTCTCATGAAGGGAGAGGGGGTGTCTCATAAGAAAGTGGTGAACAGTGATAAGTTTGTGGGTATTCACAAATGTCCTTAATAGTTTTCAAACCAAATTTGCCAACGCAACCTTAGTAAATTTTGGAAGGCAGTGCGAACCTTAGCAGTTAAAACACTGAAAATACTTTATAACAATTGCAGTGAAAGATATTTCACCATTCAAAAAATATATAGCACAGAAAGAAACACCTTTCATTTTACTCTGCTAAGCAATCTACAAGAGTTACATGAGATGAAGAAGGTGGGTTAATGGAAGTCTGTGGCTTTAAATAGGTGTCCAGGAGTACTCAGCTGTTTTTTATGAAACCACAAAATGTTGAAATTCTGCTGCATTAATATGAGGAAACCTACTGTAAGTAGATTTCTGACATTTAGGGACATATTTATAAGCCCCTAGCGGCACCTTGTGCCAGGTTAGCGTCATTTTTTTACTCTAATGTGGCACAACTAAGCCAAAATCCTAGTGCCTTAGTTACAAAGTGGCGCAATGCATGCATTGCGCCACTTTGTAACCCTTTGAGCTACAATATGCCTGCGTCAGGATTAATGTATGCAAAGGGAGCATTCCCAAGTAAGGGGGATTGAAAAAATGGCACAAGGAAATCTAAGAGATTTTGTACAGCACTTTTAGCGCCTGCTCAGAGCAGGCATTAAAAGGCGCTTCCATTATTTATAATGGGCTTGTATGTACTCTACAGTACAGTCAATATTTTGGCACTACTCCTGCAGAGTACATCAATAGAGTCATGAAAAATTACGCTATTGCTCCTTACCCTGCACCATGGTGATCCATATTTTAAATACGGTGCACACTTCGCTGCGGTAGGGGGCGCTAAGGGGCACGGGATAAGTGGCGCTGCACTCAGTTGAGCATCACTTTCCATAAATCTGTCTCTTAGTGTGTGAATTAGCCTTGTGGTCTTTTTAGAACAAAATCAAATCAGCTTGATTCTATTGTATGGTCGCTTCTCTTTGAACTTCATCAGCTGTTTACTCAAAGGACATTTGTGACTACTCTTTCCCAGGCATATTTTCATTTGTGTTTTTCTAAGGATTAGATCATAGAACTTTCAGCTCCTGATCCTTTTTTAAGAATCCCAGAGCAGCTTCTTATGATGACATACCTTATGTACCAAGATAAGCAATTTGTCTTTCGGGAAGCCAGAAATCTTAATTTCCCCTACATGTCTGACCCTGGAAGGTTGGGGATGGGGCTTGTTGTGAGAGGGGAAGAAGAGGGTGTTAGGGTTTGCGATTGTTTATTTTTGTGTTGATATAAGACCTTGGATTTTTATTTAAACTTCAAGCAAAGGCTGACTTGGCTAGCAATTTTCAGGTGTGAACAGTGAAGTCGTGTTTTCTGATATCTTGGAGTGGAGCTCACTAAAAAAAATAGGGCCATATTTATCATTGATTGTGTTGCATTTGCGTCATGCACGGTGTCACAAGGGCAACACAATCCTTAAATTTGAATTACCAAACAACGCAAGGCCACATTGTGTGGTCCTACATTTCTTGGTAAATCTGAAGCAATGTAAGGCAGCACAAGTCGACGCCTTTTGTTACTCTGCCCTAGAAAGGCATTCCAGGGGTGGAGCAAGGGTGCTTCCACTCATCCACCATGGAGTTTGGTGCCTTTCCAGATTTGCCAAGACTGATAAACCTGGAAATTTGTCAAAATGCTACACCTTCCCAATAGAGGTGCAATGAGGAAAAATCTCTTTATTTAATTTTTTTCCTCTTTCAATGCATGCTGCATTGTGCAGCACACTTAGAAAGGGGAAGCACCCCTAAGGAGTGTTTTTTTGCAAGAAGGAGATCCTTCCTGTGCAAAAACAATCCTGCCTGCAGCACAAGCACACTTGTGCCATGGCCCAAGGGTGCCTAAGGTTCACACAATGCACCAGTGCAGGAAAAAAGCAGGAATCTGCCATATCTTTATCTCTCCAATTCACTCAGTGCAGTGCAGCAAGTTACCTTGCTGTGTTGCTTTGTGTCAAACTATAATAAATGTGGGCCATAGTTGTTAGTCACAAATGCTTCTGAGCTGCTACCTACCGGTCAATACTGTGTTGTTGCTCCTCTGGTCTGTGGACTTTTCATGTTTTGCTACATAAAGGTTAAAGGGTGGATTTGTAAATAAAGACTCTCATGAGTACTTTTACTCAGGATTATCTTGTCCAAAAGTAGAACAAATTAAGCTCCTGATGGTGGTTGGCTTGAGATCTAACATTACAAATACTGTGGCAGTTGACACTGCTTCTGATCAGGTGCTCTTGCAAATTTCTTTGTATTCAAATTGTGGATTCTAATTGGAACATAACAACTGTAGGAACATCTGTAGTCAGACGAGTGCAAAACAGAAGCGATGTGAGGGAGGGTCAAGGGGAATGAGTGAAAATAAGGGTACATAATAAAATAGAGGGGAGTAGGACTAAGAAATCGGAGGGTGGGAGATACATGACAGGATGAGTGTGAGGGAGATTAATAACAAGAAAGGGGGAAGAGGAAAGGTGCATGAGGTGCAGAACAAAGAGAAAAGAAGAGTCAAGGATAATAATTAGAGTAAAGGGTGAAGCAAGACACTGAACAGAGTATTTTGTGACTAAATGCCGTGAGAACTTTGGAAATGTGGAGATAATAAAAAAAGAAAGGAGATAGAAAGGAAATGAGTTACAGAAAGGAGCCATTGGTGAGACAGAACAGAGATGACAGCAATGACAAGAAGAGTGTGCAGAATATTGGGGACAGTGGAAAGAAACGGTTGATTGTCAGAGACTTGCCGGTGTGAAAGTTTTTCTAGCTTCTTCTTGATGACCTCCTCCCAGTAGAAATTGCATCACCCTGCACAATGTACGCACATGAAAGGTATCAACTGGCTTCTTGACTGGGTGCCATTTAGTGGTAAAAGCAACCAAAGGGCAGTGAAAAAAACTTCCTTTGCAATATATTTTTTATTTATTGAAGATGGCAGATGGTGTAGTTGTTGATATGTATGGCACTAACACCACCTTGAATGCAGGGCACCATAAGAGCACAGCATGTGATGGTGTTTCCTAAGAAAGAATGTAAAAATAATCCTGCTACTGAAAATAGGAAGCATGCCTCACAGACAAAATGCATCAATATGATTGTTGAATGCTGTGACAAATATGACCAAAATGAGTTGTGACATATCCTTCTCTGACCAAAGCCTTCTCATATGTGAACTGGGCAGTGAATAAGATCACAGGAAAATGGAGTTGGAACCTCTGTCAAAACACTGAGAATACATCCATCTTGGATAGGAGTGAATTCAAGACTAGTGACACTGACCGATTCAAGAGAATGGCTGTTTCTAGAGTTGGCTGGTGTGGAAAGAACCCCATGTTTGACATCTTTCCTCTCCTCCATGCTTTTACACTCAAGCTGTTATCTTACTCTGGCTAAAGTTTAGCACAGCATGCAACCTCAACCTCTGGTTGGCTAATGTGTTGGGACCATCAAATCTGGGTAAGCAAAATTATAAAAAAACTTTTCACCAAATTCATGATGGCCAAAAATGTGCTGTAATCGCCTCCATGGATATGAGACTAAGTGAGAATGCTGCTAGCTGGCGAGTCTGATCCCCAGATTTAACAGGCAGAAGCAAGAAAGTTGGCCAAATTAAAGGAGATGGAGGAGGGTCCTTACACTGAAGTGAGGGGATGATAATAAAAGTGAACAAGAAAATGGAAATATATACTTAACAGAACAGAGGAGGTAGATGGAGGAACAACGGGTAGTAAGGAAAAAAGCGAGGCAAGAGAAAGTGATGATGTTGATAACATCTGTTGAGACTAGGGTAGGGATGTGGAGCTCCCACTATGGAATTTTGCCATTGCTGCCATTTTGACTCAAGTGCCACTGTCTGATGCAGGTTCAATACTTTGATGCATTCACTGATCCTGTGCAAAAAAACTGCAGCTCACAATACAAATAAGTTCACAAAGAATACCATTCACACATAGAAATAAAAAAAGAGTTTTTAGATACCATGTATTTAGGATTTGGATCATGAATCAGGGCCAAATAAATACACCAGGGTGTCAAGTGAGCACTAAGGGCCAAATTTAATAGAAAATTATGGTGCTTGGCGCTGCACCAAATTTGGTAGTGTTGCACACCACCATTTTCAAAACTCATGGATACGGCATATTTATTAGAGTACGGCGCACCCCTGTGTTTCCCCCTGCGCTGGCACTAAATTTTCTGCCGTGCGCCAACACAGCCATCCTTGTGCCACAGTGCAAGGATGGCTGCATTGAGAGGAAGATTGTTTTTGTGCAGGAAGGAACACCTTCCTGCACAAAAACGATCTTAATTGGCCATTTGATCTTTCTATGTGTGCTGCAGAAGAGCTAAAAATGGGGAGAAATTAAAGCTTTTCTCCTCATTGTGCCACTCTAACACCACCCCTGAGGTGGCGTTGGATGTTGGCGCTGCCTCAGGTTTACGTAATCTTGTAAATCTGAGGCAGCGTCAAAATGCAATGGGTGTTGCTGTGGCATGCCCACAATAACAACCATTGCACACCCATTCCACGCAAAGTGCTGCGTGTGAAGGGGCTGTTTTTACAAGGTGGCGTTAAGCCACAAAAAGTGGCTTAACGCCACCTTGTAAATACAGCGCAGGGCATTGTGCCACTGGAGTTTCACTAAAAGTGACGCTCCAGTGGCGCTAGGGGCTATTAAATGTTTCTCTGAGACCCTCAAATCAAGACTGGTTCTCTCCTGAGTCTTAAGTAGCTGAAGAGCTGAAGAAATGCTTTTTTACCACCTTGGATAGTGGAAATTGATTATTTGTCACAGGAAGCGCAAAGGCATGTGTTGCACTTGTCTGGAACTTTAACATCATTTGTTGACATATCTAAAGTGAGCAACTAACATAGCTTAATAACATACACAGAGCAACATAACAACACAATTAAAACACAAAAAGATACGTCACTATAAAACAGTCAAAACAGAACGCAACACGCACTATATCGCAATAAAATAACATTTTAGTGAAGCAGCAGAAACATCAGCAATACCAAAAAAACTGAACACTTCAATACCACAAGAAAATGTTACACAATGAATATGCACAAACTTTATTTTCTCACTTCATCCCATCTAGAACTCTGTTTTTAGGGTCGAGCCTGCGTCGCATGCGCTTGCGCATGCGTTTCGCTAAGCGAGGCGCTTTACTAATTCAAAAGGGCTCGGATCCCTGTCCACGTCACGTCAGTGTCTGTCATTGGCTTGTGGGCTTGCCTGTTAGAATGTGCTTGATTTCATTAGTGGAAGGTATGCACATGTCATGCCTTTTTGCAGTGGATAGCCCCCCTGGAGCGCATGGACCAAGTACAGAAAACATGCGAGGATCGCTGTTTTCTGTCCGGCTCGTGGACTACTTTTTCTCTATTTTCCCAGCGCAATCTCGCTTGCCAGAAGTCAAGCGCTTTACATAATATCGGCCCTGTTACACAGTTAATTGCACTTTTTTCGGTTACGTACATAAATGCACTTTTGCCGATAGGTTTCATTACCAGTGAAAAGTCGGGTTAGGAGTTTAAAACGCTATCGGCTCTAACACGAGCAAACGCGAGACCCGTTGCATTGCAAATGCTTGTTATAATAGCTGGTGAAAGGCAATTAGAGCGAGCACTGCCTTAATTTACTGCCAAGGATGTAAAAAGCGCCATTCAAAAATGTTTTGTGATCGGGCCACATAATGCTAAAGAATTCCAATTTGTGAATATTACTTCCGCAACAATTAGTTTCCTTTGATGAAGCAAGACAGATTGTGAGTTCTTACTTGACTCAGAAAGGTTACAGGGATATGTAAGCCCTCCAGCATTACATGGAAATTGTGTTGATGCAGTGTGGAAATCATTTTTCTTCCATGGTGCTAATTTTAAAGAACGTGTAGTTAACATGCAAAGTTCAGCGCCTTGCCACATGCATTATTTACTTTGATTCTTTAAAGAGCATCATCGCACTAAGGGATGCCAGCGAAATCTGAAAGAAGGAGCATTTAAAATGTCCATCTAGATTGAAACCTAATTATGTGCAACATGTTTTATTAATCTAATGAGTCTGCCCCACGGTCAGTCCTTTCTGTGAGTGATGGTGATTGATATGATGTATGACACTATTTTTCCTTCAGAACTTTTAATAGTAGTTTTGCAACTGATATCTAATTATCGAGCTCGTGTAACATGCCAGTAAGCTATAACTGCCACATTTCGTAAGATACAATACATGTTTTTCACATATATAGAGTGGGTTTGGTATAAATAGTCACTGTTTTATATAGAAATAATTATGTGACATCTGCGGGTTTATGTTTATTAGTATATTCCTTATTTTCCTAATTAACACCTACTCTTTTCCAATGTGGTGAGTCATTTCTCTTGTGCAGTTTCTTTGTTCTATGCAGCATGCAAGTACACCAGGGTGAAATTTCAATTACACTAGCATAATTAATGTAATTCCGAAATGTGTTCCTTATACTCAGGCAACATTTCTGAAATTACGCCATTACACCTTTTACTTTATTCCATCGAGTTTACTGAAAAATTATACCGCAGGTGCAAGGGCAAAACACAAGTACCAGAATGCGGAAGAGGGTCATTCTCCGTATTTGTGTTTTTGACACTATTTTTATTGACACTAGATGCATCTCATGTTACATTTTTGTTCTCAATGGCATAGTTCTGCTTCGCACACATTTCTCAAAAGTGCACATGGGTATACAAAAGTAAATTAAGCGTGATTTGTACACCTCTCTCTACATGCAAACTAATATGTGATGGATAATAATATAGTAATGTGAAACTGATATAATCTACCACTTCTTGTAGTTTTTTTTTACTATGGATTTTGGGATGGGCAGTATCAGGTAAAGTTTGTTAAAATGTCTGACCTAAGGTTGAAAATACCCTCAACCCTCAAGGACGTAAGGACTATTTCAGAACTTAGCCTGTTGAATTCCTTTTTAAGGGTATGATAGGTCCAGTTCCTGTACCACACTGTTGACGAAAAATCAGTTACATTTGATTTCTATTGTTTGTAGGTAGCGTAGGGAATAACAGATTTCTTCACCACGAAATATTCTGGTGGAGAAATAACAGAAAATCCAAAATTATGCTTCACGTATTCCAGTAACCTACTCTCACTCGTGAATATGACACATCAAGAGTACTAATGGTCAATGATCGCTTCCAGAGATATCAATATGTACTCCAATGGATTTCTATGAGATTCCAAATATTCAGAAATCTCTTCAAGTGTAGGAGGAAACCTACAATAAATAGATTTCAGACTTCAGAATAGAGGGGCCTATGTACAAGCGGCTTCTGCTGCTGTTACTTAACTTTTTGTGACGCACCGGCAGGGCAGGCCTCAGGCCCATATCTGCAACTTCATGCAAAGCCCCTTTGCGTGGCTTTTACATGGCCTTGTAGATATGGAGTAAGGCAAGGCAGCTCCAGTCACTGTGTTGCCTTACTTTGCATTAAAGAGGCATTCCATGGGTGTTGAGGTGGGTGTTCCCACGCAACACCCATGGATTTCAATGCATTCTTAGATTTTCAAGACTTTGTAAATGTGGGAATGCATCAAAAGACTACGCCTTCCCAGGGGAGGTGTAAGGGGGGCACAACAAGGCAAAATAACTCTATTTTTCCTCGTTTTTTCCTCTATGTATGCTGCATTCTGCAGAACACGTAGAAGGAGGAAATCACCTCCATTGATTGTTTTTGTGCAGGAAAGTGTCCATTCTTGCACAAGAGCAATCATCCCTACAACACAGACACCCTTGCACTATGGTGCAAGGGTGCCTCTGTTGGTTCATGGCTGCCCAGCTCAGGGGGAAAGGACAGATATGCTTCATATCTCATAGATATGACACATTCTTTCCCTTTTATTTTGATGCCAGGCAGCGCAGCACGAATACTTGCGGACCTGCCCTGTGCCAAAACCTTGTAAATGAGGCCAAAGTTTTAAAAATGTCTCCAACATCATGGAGCACAACATCATGTCATCTGGAGTCTTTTTGAAGATGGTTTGCTGTTGCTCATTGAATTTTGTGAGAAATGTTGTTGTAGGGTTTTTAAGATATGGGCTACTGACCAATCACTCTTCTGTAAATTTTCATCTGTGTTTTTAGGGTCCTGCCCATTAAGACTTGGCTCCCGAGTGAAGATGATTTGGATGGCAACTGAACAGAAAACACATTTCCTGATGTTTAGATTTCCATACACCTTTCTACTGGATGTGTTGTAATTACAACTTTGATTTGGAGCTTAGATGGTGGAGCTTCCTGCTTCTATTTATAATACCTTAAGCACAAGGACAGGATAGGTAAGTTTGTGAGCTTCTATTCTTCCAGATTTCAGAGCTGTGGCAGTCAGAATAGTAAGTATAATCAGAAAAGACCCTGCCTGCAGGGAACACCTATTGAAGGGATTGGAAATTGCAGAACGTTAAAGACTAAATTAGTAAGGGAGAGCATTGTTTAGGAACCATATGATGGGTAATGTGAAGAGTGGCATGAAGAGCAGGGTTTAAAGGATGCCTTATTGCAGTGGCATCTACATCTGATGGCTGTTTATTTTGTTGGACTATTCTGGACCATTCACAAGACAGCGAGCAGGGAAGTATACCCCAGTCTCTTAGTGAAGATATCAAAGATTTTACCCCATTGGTTGTATGGACCTTTGTTGGTTGACTTCAAGAACTGAAAGGGATTATGCATCCATAGTAGATTTCAGACTTGTGAAACTCAACAATAAAGACCAGTAATCACCAAGTGCAGTTAACAAGGATTTATTTCAGGTTATTAATCAATCCAGTATGTAGAGATGCCAGAAATAAATTCAAAATGCATAGCAATACAGCTATCAAGCTGAAATATCTCAATAAGTTTAGCTGTAAGAGGATAAGATAAAAAATAGTAACAACCACAGCAATGCAGCAACTGAAAATAAGGAGTAGGCGTTCTATGAAGAAACTTGTGTTCCCTCAACTAAACATAGATATAACATCATCTAAGCAGGGCTCTAATTAGGGAATCAGAAAATGCAGAAAAAAACTTTGCACAATTTTTTCAGCCCCCCCTAGTGAGGGAACACCCCCATTGGATACATTATGACTAGTGCAGGCATAATGGCATAATGTATGCGCAAAGGGTTACAAAGTGGCGCAATGCACGCATTGCGCCACTTTGTAAATTTGGCACAGCGATTTTGGCCTCGTTGTGATTTTGGCTTTGTTGGGCTACGTTAGGGTAAACAAAAATGATGCTAATGTGGCGCAGGGAGGCTTAAATATGCCTAACACTTGCAAGAATATAGGAAAGCAGAGAGGTCTATACCCCTCAAAGTCTAAAGGGAATCTGGCTAACTACTAACTATGTGAATCACCAGTTAAAACAGCTGAAGCTTCAGCAATATTTGTATCTTTTCCCACACCACCAGGAATCAATCAATTCATTGCTAGCGATGGGCATTCGCTATCCGTTGCATCAAAACTAAGACAGTAATTGCAACCTTGAATCTCTCTTTTTCCTGGTACACAATGAGCAGGAGACTTCTTTTCACCATTAATCTCCACACATGTTGCCAAGTTCTTCTTTTCAAGCCTTACTATCAGCAGTCTAATACAAACAATACTCCTTTCTCTAGCTAACAAAAACTATGAAGTTAAATCTGCATTGAAATAAAGAACATGTTAGCAAAGCAAAATGTGTTTAAATTTGAGGCCTACATTCAGGATAACTTAAATGAGCATTTAAATTGCACTTTGAATACATGGTAATGCATGCATACATGTAACTTGAAAAATAAATGCAAAACATGAATAAAAGAATACATGTTTACATATACAACTATAGCTTGAAGCTTAAGGGAAAAACATGAACAAAGGTTATATGTAAGTATATTTTTAACATGATAAGTTTAAATGCCTCACACACGTTAATATGATTAAGGCACACAGTTATTATAATATCAAATGTGACTATATAGTTGCACACTTGTGACGTGTAAAGGATGGATTTTAAATTGTGTTACCCTAATAACATTCTAAGATAGATGCTATTTGTTATTTTTTCAAATTAGCATATTTATTAAGTGTGTCTCTTTGCTGTTGCATAGTGATCTAAGGAGATCATGTTCATGTTTTATTAATAAAAGCAAACTAGCAGAGGCATTTTCTTATAAAATGAATATATATGGCTGTGCTGAGCTGTCTCTTGCTTGTTTATGTGATGCTCATTGTTCACCATGCTGTTGGAAGCAATATATTCATCTGCAATAAGACTCACTATTTGCTGAAGGTAGAAAGGTATGCTTTCCAGTTTTGGAATAGGCCACAGTCTTTAGAGATATTCATCACAAAGGAATTGTAGGTGCAAGGTGGCTTCTTGCCTGCTTGCTGGTACTTGCTATGATGGGTCACATGTATGATTTTGATTGGGGATTGTATCAAGTATCATGACTTAGGGTTCTTCCAGATTTTTTTTTGTTGCTTTTGGCCAATGGTGATGTTAGACTTTTCATCCTTGGCGTGGTCTCACTTAACTTTTTGCCTCTGTTCCCCAGGTTGTTTTTGTGTGCTGGACTCTGATTTTACTGTTTTTGTTACTCTGGGCACTTTACCACTGCTAACCAGTGCTAAAGTACAAGTGCTCCTTTACAAAATGTGTATGTAATTGGCTTATCCATGATTGGCATATTTGATTTACTAGTAAGTCCCTAGTAAAGTGCACTAGAGCTGCTAGGGCCTGTAAATCAAATGCTTCTAGTGGGCCTGCAGCACTGGTTGTGCCACCCACATAAGTAGCTCTGTAATCATGTCTCAGACCTGCCCCTGCAGTGTCTGTGTGTGCAACTGTAACTGTAAATTCGACTTGGCAAGTGTACCCCCTTGCCAGGCCTAAACCTTCCCTTTTCTTACATGTCAGACACCCCTAAGGTAGGCCCTAGGTAGCCCCAAGGGCAGGGTGCAGTGTATGGTTAAGGTAGGACATATAGGGGTCATTCTGACCCTGGCGGTCATGGACCGCCAGGGCCAACGACCGCGGGAGCACCGTCAACAGGCCGGCGGTGCTCCCATGGGCATTCTGACCGCGGCGGTACAGCCGCGGTCAGAAACGGGAAACCGGCGGTGTCCCGCCGGTTTCCCGCTGCCCAAGGGAATCCTCCATGGCGGTGATGCAAGCAGCGCCGCCATGGGGATTCCGACCCCCTTACCGCCAGCCTGGTTCTGGCGGTTTTGACCACCAGAACCTGGCTGGCGTTAACGGGTGTCGTGGGGCCCCTGGGGGCCCCTGCAGTGCCCATGCCAATGGCATGGGCACTGCAGGGGCCCCCTAACAGGGCCCCACCAAGATTTTCATTGTCTGCCAAGCAGACACTGAAAATCGCGACGGGTGCAACTGCACCCGTCGCACCCCTTCCACTCCGCCGGCTCCATTCGGAGCCGGCATCCTCATGGAAGGGGGTTTCCCGCTGGGCTGGCGGGCGGCCTTCTGGCGGTCGCCCGCCAGCCCAGCGGGAAACTCAGAATTACTGCGGCGGTCTTTTGACCGCGCAGCGGTATTCTGCCGGCGGGACTTTGGCGGGCGGCATCCGCCGCCCGTCAAAGTCAGAATGACCCCCATAGTAATGTGTTGTATATGTCCTGACAGTGAAATATTGCTAAATCTGTTTTTCACTGTTGCAAGGCCTGTCCCTCTCTTAGGTTAACATGGGGGCTACCTTTAATTCTAATTCAAGTGTAGATTCCCTGTGGGAGCGGATGGACATGTGGAGTTTGGGGTCTGAGATTGAGCTCACAATTTAAAAATACATCTTTTAGTAAAGTTGATTTTGAGATTGTGTGTTTGAAAATGCCACTTTTAGAAAGTGATCATTTTCTTGCTTATACCATTTCTCTGACTCTGCCTGTTTGTGGATTCCCTGTCTGGGTCAGTTTGACAGTTGGGCTGGTTGCACCTCACACTAGACAGTGACACAAAAGGAGCTGGGATATAGCCTGCATATCCTGATGAGCCAACTGTGCTAGGAGGGAGGAAAGCCTGAAAGGGCTGTGCCTGCCCTCACACAATGCAGTCTCCAACCCCCTAGTGAGTGTCTGGGGCCTGGCCTGGGCAAGGCAGGATTTCACATTCAAAAGAGTCTTTACTTTGAAGTAGGGCTACTTCAAAGGAGAAATTGGGTATAAGAAGGGCACCCAAAACCACAGACTTTAGAAACCCTTCTGGAAACAAGAGGAACCTCTGCCTGGAGAAGAGCTGAAGAGCTGAAGATCTGAGGAAGAAGACCTGCCCTGCCTGTGACTGCGCTTTGTGGAACTATTCTGCATTTGCTGCTTCTGCCAGAGTAAGAGGGCAAAGACTGGACTTTGTGTGCTTTCCATCTGAAAACCAACGCTCGCCGGAAACATGACCGAAGAATTGACACATGAAGCAGGAGAAATGACGCGCAGCATCGCTGACTGAGGCTGGGAGATCGCAACCCGCGCAGTGTGGTTTTTGGATCATCGTGTGGCTGGATTTCGGACTCAAGTACCGCTGGGCGTGTAAAAACAATGCAAGGCCTGCCCAGACCCGAGACTGCTGACCGGATCAACGCATCGCTCTCCTGCAGAGAGAAGAAACAACGCGCCCGACCCAGCGAAAGGAGAAACAACGCAAGGACCCGCTCGTGCGTGAAAATTGATGCTCAGTGGAAATGCAACTGAAGAATTGACACACGGAGCAGGAGAAACGACGTGCAGGATCACTGACGGAGGCTGTGAGATCACAACCTGCCTTGCGTGGTTTTCAGATCATCGTGCGGCTGGATTTCCAATGCAAGTATCGCTGGGCTTGTAAAGACAACACAAGGCCTGCCCGGACCCGAGAAGTGCTGAACGGATCGACACATCGCTCTCCAGCGTAGAGAAGAAACAACGTGCCCCGACTCGACGAAAGGAGAAACGACACAAGGTCCCGCTCGTGAGTGGAATCGACGCATCACAAGCCTGAGCGGGGTTATTTTTGACACACCCAAGGTACTTTTTCATGCTAACAGTGTTAGTGTGTGTTTAAAACTACTTAAAGACTCTTTTTGTGTTTTTATTATTAACTTGACTAGTGTATTGTGGATTTTTGTTGTTTTGGTCTTGTTTTGTTTAGATAAATATTTCCTATTTTTCTAAACCTGTGTTGTATCATTTTGTAGTGTTTTCATTAAGTTACTGTGTGTGTTGGTACAAATACTTTACACCTAGCACTCTGAAGTTAAATATACTGCTCTGCCTAGCAACCAAGGGGGTAACCAGAGATTTGCTGAAGGTGATTCTCTTTTACCCTTACTAAAGTGAGGGTCCTTACTTGAACAGGGGTTAACCTTACTGTCAACCAAAGACCCCATTTCTAACAGGTGATAAGCCGGACACCTTTTCTGTTGGTAATTATCTTTTATGAAGGTTTACCCTTTAGCTTGTATGTGTTTATGGCTGTGTTACTAGGTCAGATTTAAAGGAAACACTAGCTCAGCTACTGAAAATGTCAATTTTCATTTATGGTGGTGAGCTCTAAAATTCACGAGTTCTCTTATGCTAACCAGCATAGTGAAGGCTGTTTGGCCCAAGGATATATGTGTAACACTTCTGTTCAGTTAATAGATGACTTAAACTGCTGTAATCTGTCACAAGGTGGTAGAGGATAGTCCACCATGGCCTACTCCTGAACATACTGGCCCTTTTTTGCTATGTTTTTTGAAGATGTTACAAAGTTTCCGATACAATATTACTTCCTGTCAAATACAAACCATACTCCTACAAAAGCAGGAATTGTATATTGCCAAATTGTGTAATGATATTAAAGCCTGAAAGCCTTTATTCACAAACTGCATTTTGTGGCAGTATTTACTACAAAATGAAATTCAGAAACCTATCTGCAGAGATGGCACCTCCTCTATTTTTTATATGCAAAGCTCTGCCAAGGGGGAAGAGAACTCCTAACTTGTAGGCCTACATTTTAGTAGTAAATGTGGGAGGGCCAGGAGTGCCTAAAAATGGGAATACTTACAGCTTAATGAGAGGGACTCAGGAAGGTGCAAGGAGGGACTTAGGGAAGGATATGCAAAAACAAGACAACAACTCACACAAGAGTAAGCCCATTGCTAGTCAAAAACTGCATTTCTACTAGAGCCAAAAAGGTCCCATATTAGCTGTAGTTGTACTCCAGCCCAGCCTTGGAGGAAGTCCTGCACGCCATGCGTTCCGCCATCCGTACCGCAAAAACTCCTATCGAAAATTGAGGAAGGGACTTAAAACAACACCACAAAGGAAATAATTTTAAAATAAATAAACTTATTTTGACTTTTAAAATAAATGTATCACTTTTATTAACCTATAAAAATATATTCAATTAATAAGTACATAATATGTAAATAAATAATGATCCATTACACATTTAAGGTATGCAGTGTTTCATTAGAACTTAATTAAAATTAACAAATACAATTATTTTACATCAACATTTAATATTAAAATAGTTTTAATATTTTTTAATGTTTAACAAACTTTAATCACCTTTTGCATACTTTACCACAGAAAGATCTTCATCAGGGTTTAGGAGATCCATGCCTCAGTAGTGTAACAAAGGCCCCCACATCTCCTGAGGTATGGGGGGCCCTGAGCACCAGGGCCCTCTCACAGCACAACTTCTGGGCTAAGTGAGTCTGGAGGGGTGCCCTCCTCTATGTTCTTTGCAGGGGGGTGCCCTCCACTTTTGTTACACCACTGTCATGCCTGTGATTGAAACATTATGAGTAGTCATTTTAAACTCATAAATCCTGTTCTAGGAGACCTCACGAAGGGAAGGAGACATGTACGTCTACTCCTAGGTTTAACTTTGCACTTCTAAAAGGTGAAAAACAAACAAAGCGTAAAGTTACTCCTAAGTGCAGGTGTATACTTATGCATGTAAATGTTCCTTTATGAAAAAGGCCCACAAAGAGGAACAGAAAACCATGGGGAGACATTTCTGGTTTCTTTGAGCTTGACATCACACCTGACCTGAATTAAAGAGGGTAAGAAGTAAGAAGATGGGATCCACTCCATTGAGCCGACCTAATAATCATATTAAAAAGGAATTATCAGGCACCATTTTAATAAGCTCTTTAGTATGTTCTGGAGAATTCACTACTCAAAGCACGAGGGCTATCCCATCTCCCTTACAAGAGAATGAGGTGTGTGTCCTAACATATCAAATACTATCCAAAAAGGTTTCTGGGTGAATTACTGGATGGGGGTAGGGTGATATAAAATTTACTGGGACATGCAAAACAACCTAATCAGGTAGTTTATTTATTCAGCTGAGTAGAAGTCAGGAGTTAGTGCATTTCAATGTCTATGCTTCCTGGACAAGGAATTATGCTAACATATACGCCCTGTCAAGAAATATGGAATTGAGATAAGTGGCGAAGGCAGCACTTTTCATACATTTCAGTTTTCAAATTCAAGCTTATTTTCCATTTAACTGCAGTTTTTTCAGGAATTTCTATTTTTTCAGAAGTAATTAAAAATATTTTTTGAAGATGAAAGTATTAATACGTTTTGAATTTTAGCTGATCTTCTTTAGGGTTGTGATGCTATATACATCTTTGGGAAAATTAGAAATCGGTTTGTGATAGGTGTAAGAAATTGAGTTATTAGTTGCAAAGGATGTGAGTCCTTCACAAGTAATTAGTCCACAATTTTCCTTTTACCAGGAACCAAATACCCTATTACAGAACTTGACTCACTCAGTGTAGCGAAGAAGAGGAGTCCAAGGCCTATTCAGCAGACGTTGTGTAGATTAGTAACACAATTCACTGGTATGCAACATCTACACTAAAAATATATTGCATATTCAGTGCTTTTTCTTTTAGCAAGGAAAAGTACTTTATTAAACAGCCACACTACTAAGTACTATGCATTAAATTACAAATATATGCAATCAGGTAAATCGGAATACCTCTGGTGACCCCCTAATATCATGTGACACCTTTAGTGGGTCCTGAACCCTATAATTCCAATACTCACCGCCTACTATAGATGCAACATTTCAATAAAAAGAGATGTCACTAATATTAAGGCAGACCTAATGGCTTAGTAAGGGTGTCAGTCCATAAACTCCAGGACTGCCTTACTATCAAGATGAACCTCTCTTGGGGACATATATGCAACCAAATATACTCTTTGCATTGCCAGCATCTAGAGTGGGCACTCATTTTTATTGGTGACAGACAGAACATTGGTTTGAGATTTTTGGTATTGATGATGCATTTCAGCGATTTCCACCTTCATCAGATCAGCACGCACAAAAAGTCTAGGTACCTGATTTTAAAATAGGTGAAGGGATACTGGGTCACAAAAGTGACAGACATCCCTTCCACCGTATTATGATCCCCATAGGATAGACTGGGATTGTTATACGACAAACAGGATATCCATCATGTTTGTGACCGAGTATTCCCCTCTGCCAGCTTCTAAATCAGGCCCTATTTTTCCATCAGTCCTTTCAGAACAAATGGAACCATTGTCACTTATGGCAATCAATTGTTAATACCATTTTAATTTACAAGATGCATACAAATATGCAACTCGCAATTAATCAGATTCATGTGATTATACAAAAATGCAATGATGATACACATTAAGTAATCAATCAAAGTGTATTCATTGTATTGTAGCAATATTTTATAACTACACTTCACTGACATGATTCTAAATCAATTATTATTTTAGGCTAATCATTTCAAAAGCCATCAAACAATTTTTCTCACAGCAGTAATACACTGATTCAAATGTGAGATTAAGGTGTGATAGGTTCATTGTCTCAATTCCATTCATCATCATAGGCTATAGCTCTGCCCCTACATTACAAAAAGTGTTTAATTGGTTTGACAACCTGGCTTTTCTAACATTGTGATTTGTGATCCAACAAAATGCCCAGAGTGATATTTTTATAGAAGATACTGCAGTGGCTACCCAACTGTAGTGACGTTTTGGGGTTTTATTATTTTGATAAAATTGTTAGGGGGTAGTATCTCACATCTAATAAATGTATAATGTTTTTGCTAGCCACACAGAATGCCACCGGCTCATCATGTGCCTCTGTAGGAGCAGAAATAGCAAAGGGAGAAGCGGTGGCAGGGATGGCTTGCTTGCTTATTGACATTACTATTAGACTCACTAGTTACAAAGGCATTGTCGTGATCGTGAACCCCCTGGGTTACCAGCTATAGCAGTGGTTGTGTTATGACCTGTTCTATCTGCAATTCAGTGAAGGCTCACAAATTGTTTACTAAACATGATGGCTTGATGAGGCAGAAAAGAATGGATGGTTAAAAGAAAGGATGAGTGAAATGAGTGAAAGAAAAGGATATGTGGGTGGATGAAAGGATGTGCGTGTGAATATTGATTAAATGGATGGCTGGATGAAAGGATGATTGAAAGAAAGGGTGGATACTGAACGGATGGATAATGAATTTGGAATTTTGGTGAAAGACTGGGTGAGAGAAAGTAAAGCATTAATCATGGTGGCTATGGGTGAATATAGTAGGAGGAATTAAATGATGATTGAATAATCGCTTGGATTATTAAACAAGGGAGTTTTTTGGGAGAGGGGCATGCTGCTCACCCACTTTGCTCACTTTGTTTTATGGTTATCAAAGCTATGTTTCAAAGTGGGGGGTCTTTTGATTTATGTTTGAATCCCTTGACTCACTGTATTTGTTAAGCGAGGCAGGTATGTATCACACCTATAATCATTCACCAACCTCCTCCCTGCCCATGGCATTTTGCTGCCCATGACTAAAGAAGTGCACTAAGGTTCAATTGGTGACTGCAGTGCTGGCTGTGCTATGTGCATCTGCTTCAGTTAATGTGGCATTTACAATGTTTTCAATGTACTACATACTGAACACACAAGGTGCGTTTCCATTCACCCATTCAGTCACCTCTTTGTACTTCACTCCTTTATTTTTTCCTAAGTTCTTCCATCCTAGCTTACCCAAAAATTAGAAAACTACATTCTTGCCATGTGCCACACTTTTATGGCCAAGTGTTTCCAAATAACAAATTTATTTTACACCTGTTCAGATTTTTACCTTTAGACTAGTTTATACAGTGACTGAATAAGCCAAATTTTAGGCAAAAGATGAACCAATGAAAAGCCTTCTGCTTAATCCCTCTGCCTTATCCTGCAGTAAAGTAAGTAAAGTTTCCTTTCCTTACTGCCCTGTGAATGAATTTTTTGTAAATAATTTGTGGTGGTGGGTGAAGCCAATGAGTAAAGTGGGACTATTAAGTGCATGATTTGATTTCAAGTTTGGTGTAACGGATACTCTGTGACAAATGTGCGAAAGACAATCTATTTAGCCCGTTCCTTTCCCTGTAGTGCAGAGCATTGTTTTCCCCATCTACTTATGGCAGACAGGATAATATATCCACATTTTATATGACATGTGTGATTTAGTATCTTATTTATTATTCATCTACCTCTTTGGAGTCAAGGTAGAAAGTGAAAGTCATCAGGAGAACGGCAGGACCATTGGAATTAAACATAAATAATTGTCAACTGAAGCTGGCCCAGCTGCAGACAGTAGCAAAGTGCTTGCTAGCATGCCTCCTTTAATTTGGCACAACAACTTGTAGACCATAGTGCATAATGTCGTACTCATAAATGAGAGTTAATCGATTTTTATTTTCTTACTAAAAGTGTCTGGTTACTAGAAAGGCCTTTAAATGAAAAAAATCAACTCACTGTTTTTTTTTTTTTTAATCTGGTGTTACTCTGCTTCAATTCTTTTCAACCAGACAATCAGTGCTTTTAATTTGAGGCATGTGTGGGTAAACAAACAAAATTGGCCCTGTGACTCTCTTAACCATCATCACATCAAATTCCAATGTCCCTAGGGGACCAGCAATGTAATGCTACTGAGCCACCCACTACTTACTTTGAAAAAAGTGTTTGCTCAGAGCATTGTTCACAAATTGTTTTTTTTTTGTTTTTTTTTCTCGATATAGCTACTCCCACTGCTCAGCCAGCACCACCTACCAAACAGGAGATAGTAGCCTGCCTATGGCAGCAGAGGCTGGAGACTACATAGGCTGAATACTGGTGGCTGGTGGTCCTGCAGGATGAAGAGGTGGAAATAGCTGCCTCTGACCCAGGACCCAGTTCATCAGCATGTCATCCTCACCCTTCAGCCTGCTTACATTGCCACGCTGATGTCACCTGTCAGGGGCCCTGACTGCCACTGATGCCACCTGCTCCTGCTTAGACAGGCAATTCCACGTTAGTGTTGTGCAGTGGCTCAGCTGCATTGAGAACCGGCTAAGGAGCATAGAGCAGAGCCTGGACCAGATCCAGATCTGTATGGACAATGCCATCTTTCTGAGCCCTTTTTTAATATTTTGTTTTGATGGGAGGGTGGAGAGGGTGGGCAGGAAGTTTGGACCAGTTTTCACTTTGGACTTTTGTTGGAACTTTTGGGGATGGGACTATTTGTCTGGGGAGAGGGGTGGGCCTGTTGTGGGTAGAAAGGGTGGGATTTATATTTGCTAAACATAAAAGGTGATATTTTACTTAATTTATG
The DNA here is from genome assembly GCF_031143425.1 of Pleurodeles waltl. NCBI lineage: Eukaryota > Metazoa > Chordata > Amphibia > Caudata > Salamandridae > Pleurodeles > Pleurodeles waltl. The sequence continues at coordinate 1,235,528,911 of NC_090444.1, read as the reverse complement.
CCTCAAATATTTATTTTGGTATTTTAGTTTACACTGCTGTCTTTTAGTGTAGCCTGTTTTTAAAATCTACTAAACAATGTATGTCATGTACTGATATCATTGCTTTACTGCCCCCTGTAACTATATTGACCACTAAGGGATTTTTGCCTACTAAAACCTAGATACACACAAACACCATCTTCTTCAGTAGACGTTAATCACCACTTTAACAAGTTCACTTCAATCCATTGTTCTTCTCTTACCTGAATAGGCAAAGTGAGGGCTAATACTTCAGTCTTATTTCTGCAGGGTTTTTCCCAAGGTGGATTCTTAAGTGGGTGGTAGAAGTAGTAGCAGGCTAGCGCGCTAACAGGGAAGACACAAGGTGCCTCTCCCACCTATGCGAGCTCTAAATGCAGGATTAATCAAAGGGCTATCCATCACTGTCAACTAGATTGAAAGAAAACAAAGAGTTAGTGGGTCATATATTACATCATAACTTTAGGAAGACTGAGACCAGACTACCACGATGACAGTACTTGTCACACAACAAAGAAGACCTGATATGATAATGAAAACTAGCAAAATCAACTTCTTCTGAGCAATGGGGAGCTAGTATTTAAAAACTAAATAAAATCCTCAAGTCAGGAGAATGGACTCAGAGTCAGGAGTGGTTGGACAAGGTTAAGCGTTTCCACAACGCACAATAGAAGGTATTAACAATGTTGATGGGGCCGTTGTGGAATATTGCTTAGGTAATAGAAAGTCATCCAGTGAGTTGGTATCACTTTAACCACATCCACCCCAGGAAGTGTGCGATGCATTTACGGTTTAAAATTTAGTCACACCTCAATAAATCACACATACCTGGGGACGAGATTAGGGGCTTGATGAATGGCTGGGAAAGGGGAATTGTAGAAAGGTGTGACACAGACAAACACTACCAAAAAGAAACCACAACAATATTAATTCATCAATCGGTTGTGGAAGGAAACGGTTGCATTAAAAACAGTCCTTTTGCCTCAGAGAGAGCAAAGATAATATATCTCTCAATGTTATGTCCTCTAGGTATGAAAAATACAAATTATGGAGGATTGAAGTTAACCCATCTAGTTCTAAAAATTATGATTTGTTAAAAGGAAAATTATATTGCATTGCCGAATTGGGCGGTGCATCTCCACTCTTCTTAAAATGTTTGTCACTTTTGGGTGTCTGCCTGAATCTGTCCAGTATGTAAGCTGGAGTGTTGAGCTTTCGCCGAGTTTTGTTCATGCAGGGGAGGACTAGGAGAAGGGTTGCATATTGAAAAACAGTAACTGTATTATAGTGTAAAGGAGAAGGACAAAAGGAAGCAAGGTAAGCTTCATGAGGAATCAGAAGTGTACCAGGATGCTCATAGGGAGAGCAAGAACACATAGAGGTGTTTGGCGTTCCAGCAAGCAATGCAGCAAACACACTCTTAGCAGCATTTACTAAATCAATGCACCTCTCTCAAGTCCACATAGCTGAATGAGTAATAGGCCTCAGAGTCTTCACCATCATCATGGCCCCTCCTTGAAGTCAATAACTTTTTCCTTCCAGCTGTTGAGGTAGTCCCACCCTGAGTCCTTCCATCCTCCTCTTCCTTCTCTTGATTCTGAATAACTTTGACCCACTCCCAAACCAAGCCATGTAAACCTCTGTAGTACACTGCATTGAAGAACAAATGTGAAACAGACTGCCCTCTCTGGAAGTTGAAGATGGCACCCTAGAACTGCAGAGTGGGATTCTAAGTTCCAGCCATTCTTCTTCCAGTTCTCAGGCTTCCTCATCAATCCACCTCTTGTATTTTGAAACATTTCCTTCAGAAAAAAAAATGAAAGTGGGAAGAATTTCTTTGTAGCGTGGTTCAAGTATGGTGTCACAGATGTACTCTTTGGACTTGATAATATCATTGTGCACACCTTCTTTAGCTGCCCCATGGTACTGGCCTCCTTGCTAACTTCCTGTGTGAAAACCTCAAAAGGGAGCAGCACCTGTGTCAGGCATTTGACTAGGTCCCATTTGTCCGCCTCCATGGTCATAACCTTTCCAATTGCATCCCTTCCTCTTAGAATGACATAGTCATTGATCTGTCTGTACTGCTCAAAGATACAATGAAACATATAATAGTTTGAGTTCCAATGTCTTGGCACCTCCTGTACCAGGGCTTTAACTGGTACCCTGTTACCACTCTGAATAATCAGCAACTGCTTCTGGGCTTTAAAAGAATAGCTGAAATTAATGCAGAGTTATCTGCAGGTGGTCAGTATGTTGCTGACTATATCTTCTTTTTTGAGAATATTTTTCACAACCAGATTGATGCAGTCCGCTGACTACAGGACCCTGAAATAGCCACATCTACCATCGTCCGTGGCAAGAAATCCACTTCGGAGACCTCTGGATCACAACCATTCAGACACTTTACTAATGAATTGTCTAAGATGTTGGCAGCTGTATGTGAATTCTCCATGGTTTAAATGGCTACTGTTGCATGCTGCTTAATGCTCTTAAAAATGTATTCAGGTTCAAGACCTGTGGATTGCGCTTTACCCCCACAAATGAGATCTAGTGTGCAGTCGCCTGACAACTGGTCCACATGTCTGTTGTCTGGTGGATAGTGTGTACAACACTTTGCTGCAAAGCTTGTCCAACCAATTAAAGCACATCATGATGCAGCACTGGAACAGCAACTCTGGCAAAATAGGTCCAACTTGGAACCCTCCATTTTCTGCAGATGGCTGCCTCAAACTCTAAGAATCCATCTCCTTCCACAAAAGAAGATTTGAAGATTTTTGCCAGCTTCCCATTCTATAAATGTGCCATTGGTGGTTATAGTCATAGGGCCCCTCCTGCCTAAACATGTCCATAATAGTAGCCTGGATTTTCTTCTTTTGTGGGGCCACTGACGCGGGCGTCTTTTGAGATATAGGTGTTGGTAGACTCAATGTGCATTGTGGTGCAGTCATCATATACTGTGTTATCTCAATCTGACTCTAAGTCTTTCTGTGCCATTGTGAGGTCGCTGAGGCGGGTGACTCTGGTGCACTGCTGGGGACACGGCCGCTTTGATTAAAGATGTCACCCATTTTCATCACCTTCCACTGTGATTTGACCAGTTGTAGCTGATGTGTCCTCGCTCTACTCACCTTCACCACTGCAACCATGTTCAGCCATTTTTTTAAGGTGTACCTCCCATCAGATTGCGTGATGTTTTTCATATGGGTCATCTGGCCTGAAGTACCATAATGTGAACCAGGCTTACCTCAGCGAACACTTGAGTGGCAAATGGAGCATATCGCAATTTTCTCTGCCTCTTTGCTAATTGTAAAAAAGTCCCAAACTGGGGTGAAGTACTGTCTTACTGGACCACAGCCAATGCCTGAAGAAAAACTGGAGGTAGATGGGAGTGTTGATTGCCTCTCTGCAGTGCATACTTCTACTGAGGTACAGGCTGGTACAGGTTTCTGCTTTGACCTTACAAATATGGGAGTCTGCGGTGCTGCCTGTGCCACATCTCTCAGAGCAGGTTGGATAATATTTTGTACTCCTCTGTGTCAGCTTCAACAATGGATTGGGTCATCATCATCATCCTCCTCACCATCATCCTCGCCTATGATTCTAAGGCTTTCTGGAACTTTTCCCTTACCACTCCTTATGTAATCTGCACTCTGCCGGGGTTCGGTCCTTTTCTCTTATGATCGTTATCAGAAGTGGTGCTTGGAAGAGATGGTGGTGTTGTACCCTTCCTTTTTCTTGCTAGAGATCAGGTAGCTATTGATTCTAAAAGAGGAGGTTCGTGCTCAGCAGGAAGCTTGACCTCCTGTTCTGCTCCAACATCGGGAAGATCTACTATTACTGGCTGCAGCTGCTGCCTACTTTGCTCTGTTTCCTGAAATGATTGGGTACCACTTTGTGAAAGGGACAAATCCAAGTCAACGTCACTGCTTGCCACTTCGCCATGATTGCAGTGGCTATCTTACTGACAGACATGATCTTGGGCTTAGGTTGGGGTGGTGCTGTAGATGTGGGAGTGCTGCTCCCAGGTTCCTCTCCGGAGGCCGGTGTGGCAGACACACGTCTTCCAGAAAAGGTTGTGGTCGGCATACCACTGGTAGGAAGCTGCTTCTTCTCACTGACCACTTTCTTAGGAACAGCTTTCCTTGGGGCTATCTTAAAGTTCTCAGTTGGCAGTGGCACTAAGCTGCACAAACAAAAGAGATTTGATGACCTAACTGTAGAGGCCTTCTCTCTGGCAGTACTGTGGGTGATATGACGTCTCTTCTCTTGTGCACCTAAAAGCAACCAAGCAAGATAAACATGTAGTTAGTTTAATGTGGCATTGTTGCAGGATGAAATAGTATAGACTAATGCAACGTTAGTGCAGGTGGTTATTTATGTAATAAATATGTATTCAATCAAACATTGTAAAGTCAAACCACACCACCACTCCATAAAATATAATTTCAAATTAAGTGGTACAACATGCAGATATAGCTCTTTGCTTTATATCCATCTGTTTTAAAGGAGAAACTTGTGGTAGTCAGCGAGAGGTGCATGTGTGAATGGAATAATCCTTAAAAATCCTAGGGCAGCAAGGTGGTCCCAGGAAATGGAATAATCATTCAAATGAATTATGCTGCTGATTTGTCTGCAGTGCACTGCAGCCCGGGTGTCCAGGAGGAAAAGGAACTACTATACACCTAAAGAAATCAAATGCTGTACTGCGGCTGTGTGCCTTTGGTGGATGGATGGAGGAATGGATTTGGATGGATGGATGGATCAAGTCAAAATACAAAATTAAATAAAAGGAAGTAAAACATAAAAAAAGTTTTTAAAAAACTAAAATTAAAATTAAAATGAAAAACAGGAAATAAAAAAATAATTAAGAATTAATATAAAAAACTTTATAAAAAATAAAAATAAAAATGACAACAAAACATGAAATAAAAAATACATTTAAAAATAATAAATTAAAATAGAAAAATAAAATATAAACTTAAAATAAACATTTGATCAATAATTAATAATGTTCTATGGAAGCATATGGCAAAGACTCACTGGGAGGATAGACTATCAGCCACATGGTCAAACAACAACAACAAGGAACAAGGAGACATGGCAAACAAAGAACACATGCAAGCCTATGGCAAAGGGGACACTGGATGGATGGACAAAATGTCTGCTAGCCACATAGTCAAACAACAACTGCAAACAAGGAGGCATGAAGAACACATGCACGCCTATGGAGGTAGACTACACAAAATGGCCCCTGGCCAGATGACATGGAGAACAAAGACACATGGTGGAATATGACAAACACACACACACACACAGACACACTGGCCATAAGGAGGCATGTTGGCCCTGTTGCCCCCAGTGCTTGCTTTCCACCAGCCGTGATCAGCACGGTGGCGCTAAACTCAACACCGCCGTGGATGACCATGACTCCGATTGCCACCACCCATCGGGATGCAACCATGTTCCTGGTGGTGGCTGTGGTCCCCTGGTGACCAGACCATAATTTGGCAGTCGAACCACCAGGAGTGCAGAGGTCCGACCGCCACCATGAGTCTGCAGTCTTAAGACTGCCACATTCGTAATGAGGCCCAAAGTCCACAACCCAAAGGTATACATACCCATCAGGATGCCACCATGTTCCTGGTGGTGGTGGCGGTTTCCTTCAGTCAGACAATAATTTTGCACTCGGACCGCCAAGAGTGCAGTTCATACATTTGTAAAGAGACCCAAAGTCAACAGCCCAAAGGTATATACAGGAGACAAAGAGAGTGATCCTTCCACCTCAAAATCACCCTCGAAATCTAAGTGAAAAGTGACCACGAGAAGGACAAAGCCTGAGGGGAACCTGCTGGACAGGAAGTTGGAGTCTCTGGGGCACTTCTTTCCTCTTTGAAAAAAAGAGAAGAGGCTTCTCAACCTAAAAAACAACTTGAAGGGTCAGTTGGAGAAGAAAATCCACTCAAAAACCACTTTATTTAGATGTATCTTGAGAAGAAAATCTACTCCAGGTACATTCGCGCTCAAGCAGAGGACTGTTTTGGCCACCGTCACAGCAGGAAGCAGTGCGGGTAAACGCAAAATCTCATGTGCGTGGCTGGAAACAGCATGAGCGAGTGAAAAGTCTTGTGCGCATATGCTCGCTAGCAGTCCTAGAGTATCATGGAGCTCACGGGAGACATAGCGCCAAAACCAAACTCCATGTGTTCAAATGAAATCCGCTCTGCACTGGATTGCGGAATTCGGGAATTCCCTGTAGTACGAAGTGTGCAAATTCTGCAAACTGCGCCAGTGGAGGGGAGTTTACACCGAGGCCTAACTACAACAGAAGAGAACATTTGGGTTAATTTGTGCTGCTATAGATCCTCTGGAGTTTGGTTGGACTCTTTGCACAGTGTACCTCTTTTTAGTCCACTATATAAAGAGCCAACTTCCTACAATCATAGGTAGTCAGTCCTGTTTCTCAAGTAATCCTTTTCTTGCTTTTATTAAAATCTTCTTTACTTTTCTTCAAGGTGACTTCCATGTTTTTCATTAGGCTTTGATATTGCTCTTCCCTTATAGCCAATTTCACTTCACCTTGAAGTTTAAATAACTCCAGTCTGATTGTTTCAAAATCTACCCAGGCACACTTCACTAATGTCTCCATCATGCCTCTCTAAGTCTACACATTGTTCCGATTAGCCCTGCATTCCGGCAGCAATTTGGGATGTGGGTTCTCTTATGTCAGAACCACAAGGATTCTTAGGCCCCTCAGAACCCTATTCACTTAATTATATATTTTATACATACACATTACACAGTGTCAGAACTTCTGTAGGAAGAGTGTTTTTTGTTTGCCTCATAACTTTAGCGACATTTAACAAATATTTATGAAATTTAAAAAAAACGTTTATCTATTTCAGCACCTTCCTAGTTCCCGTTTTAGAGTGATCCATCAAATGGGGCCCAAGGAAAACGCAGACACTAAAACATTGATTTCCCAATGTGATTCTCTTAGGAAACTTTGATAAGCAGGATAAAAATGGTTGAACGGAATTAAACCAGAAAGACAGAAAGTTCGCATTTTACTCAGAACGGTTGCTTTTTGTCATGTGTTGAATGTGAGTTCAGCATTTTTTGAGATATTCACACCTATAGAGTTGCTCAAGTGGTCATCAAGGCATTTAAAAATAGGTTTATTTGGACAGTCGATGTCCAGATACGCTCTGATTGGCCACTTTAAAGGCTACTAGTCAAGCCTGATTGGCTAAGCAATTTGTTGTAGCAGCCATTACAGAAGTCATGGACAAGGCCTTTGTTTTCTGAAAATGAATTTAAAATATTTAAGGGTTCAAGGTGAGCACACTGTGACCTCGAGGAGCATGGAGCAGATTTCAAAAACAACATGTTGTGGCAGCCATTACAGGACTCAGGGTCTTAGTCCCCCTTCAAATGCATTGTACTGAAAAGCAGGTTTTGAGGGTCACAATAAACAAGAACATATACAGTTTAATAACATATTTTAGTCTCAATATAAATCATTGATTGGTGGTACCATAGTGATTTTAGAAACTGTGGTGTGTTCTGTTGTGATTTTATGGAGTGGAAAATGCTGTTCCTCTGCTGGGATTTGATGAACCACGTTTGAAAGAAAACTGTCCTCTCTCATGAGTTTCTCAAAGAGGGTATGGAAGTTGCCCCAGAAGTTAAAACTGGTTGCTGCTCCTACCAATAAATGCCAGCTCTCTGTGGTCATCTTGCTGCCTCTGCCTGCGCACCCAAACCATCTGCCCTCTGTGGTCTATTGTGGTGCTGTTGCCTATACTGGCCTGTCGTCTTTGGTCAGCATGCTGCCCGTGCACTCATCTTGCCTGCCGTCTGTTCACCATTTGCATATCCATGCTCCCTTCCTCCTGCTCTTCGATATCTACTAGCTGTCCTTATCCATGCTGGTCTGAAGTCACAGTGATGTTATAAATGATGTCATAGAACATGTCATGAGTGCTTTAATATGTGAGATAATTAGCACTGCATGATGAGGACCCATGTGGGGCACCCACAAAAGCCTTAATCATTGGTGGCCATGGGGGGAACAGCAAGAGTCCAGCAGCCCCAGCTTTCTTACCAGCCAGCACCATTTGAGGTGCTGAGGGGAGTTGGCTCTTTCGCTTTGCTTCTGCCTAGGCGAGAGCAACATTTTCCTCTTTTCCACCTGGACACGAGCAAAAGCGTGTTCCTTGCCAGGGAGAGTGGGTGCAGGGAATGTCTGCAGTCTTTTGGAAGGGAACTGCAGAGTCCTGGGTGATGGAGTCCCGAGCATACTGCAGCTGCACATTGGGCTCCCTGGGATGGGGTCCCTGAGACAGGAGAATGGGCTCGAGGAGAGGGCTGCTCACCCACCATCTAGCATGTAACATTCATACCTTGGGGCCCCTAAGACACTGGGGGGCGCACAGGAGAAAGAAAGAAAGAAAGAAAGAAAGAAAGAAAGAAAGAAAGAAAGAAAGAAAGAAAGAAAGAAAGAAAGAAAGAAAGAAAGAAAGAAAGAAATATTTAACTGTAGTGTGACTATCAAAAATGCTTTTTTGTATGTAGTCTGAAACGTTCTCTGTCTATTTTCCTGCTAAGCATTTTAATAAAATATATCTTTGACTTACCTCAGACATTTGTGTTATTGCCAGGTTCCTTACCAGGCAGGAGCACAACATTGTTTATTCAATAAAAGGAACGGGTTACATGCTTCTGTTGCACTGACAGATTCCCTGACCTTACAGAACAGGGGGCAATGTTTTAAAGTGTATAATTTGAAGCAGACAGCTGCATACGCCTAACTTGACTGGCAGCAAACTACTCCAAGGTAGCATGCGATCGACCTGTTGGAGACCTCCGCGAGTCTAAACACTAGTGCAGAATCCAGAATTGTGTAAGTTTTAAGTGAAGAGTTAGCAGCTGTGCTTGGGTTTAATATTTGCCTCCTGTCCACGACGTCTGCAAGCTACTTGGGTAAAAATTTACAAATTTTTTGCAGAGGAATGGGGATATTCACCCTTTTTCGAAAATCATTTCAGCTTTGCATTTTTTCAGGACGCAAACTAGCCTGTTCAGTGTATCGTGCCACATCAGAAAGAGAGCAAGAAAAACATAGGGCCTGGTTTATACTTTTTAGCAGTGCATTTGCGTCATTTTTTAACGCAAAAGCGGCGCAAACGTACACAGCATAGCTGAATTTTGTAAGTTTGCGCCGCTTTTGCGCCAAACAATGACGCAAATGCGGCGCTAAAAATGTATAAATCAGGCCCAAAATGTTCATCTCTAAACAGACAATAAGACCCCCCTTGCATTCAGGTGCTTTGATTTACGTACAAACATTTTACATGGCATGTCATACAAAAGGAAGATTTAGTCACATTCGAGCCAACTGGTCATGATTACGCAGGATTCAACCCCTCCTGTATTAATATGTAAATGTGTTATGGCCGACCCTTTTATTTGCTTGTCTATGATGATCAACAAAAATAATGACATAAAACAGAATGTGAGAGTGGTAACATACCGTAATGCTTTTAATGCATTTTACCTCATTTTTGAATTTTTCCTCATTATCACTAATTGCTTTGACTCAATGGTAGTTTGTGAGTGCAATTTCTTAATTTTGCTATTTGCAGATGTCTAGTACATTAATGATGTGCTGTTCGGTAATCACAATTTAAATCGACGTTTTGCAGTTGCCAAAACTATTTGGTTCGTTGTGCATTTTTGTGACTAACTCAGTGAGGGGCCTTTGCACATCAACAAGATGATTTACACACCGGAAACTATTTTGTGACTGGTTTGGTGGGAATCACAAAATATGTGTACAAGGCGCTAAGTTCCACACAACCTCTACTTCCACACAAGTAGGTGCCACTTACTTTGATTTTAAAGTTATCTGTAGTTTTTACAAAATTGTACTTAACACATCTGTATTCGCTATCCGAAAAACGTTGCCTTGTGCTAATAATGTCCTCTGAATCTGAACGGAAAAGAAGTAGTGCATTATTTTTCATTTATTTGTTCACATTTCATTACATTGAACTAATTTGCAGCATGTTCTAATCAAAATGACACAGATGTTCTTTGAAATCCCCAGGCATCTCAGTACTAACCTGCATTTTACCGAATCAAATATGATCAGATAGATTTATTTTGAGAATGTGCCATACAGAAAATTGTGGGAAATGTGTGAAATGCCGTGTGATATGTAACTACCAACCTTTCATAGCAAGGAATTGACTCTAAAATTATTATATTTTGAGAAGTTGAAATAACAGACATTGGCCAATGATGCTTTGTGCTCTGGAAATACTTGGGACAATTTTTTGCCTACCCAGTAGTGGTCTGTTTATATAAATATCTAGTGTATGTGTAAAGTAGATGGAATGGTATGCATAGACAGTTAATGAGATTGTTATTTTTAAAAGTTTAGGCTCAGGAGTGACGTCTGCATATTATTCTGTTACAAGTTATTCAGAGCAAAACGTTTTTACATGACATAATCTTACCTGTAATACCGCCCACATAATGATGTGCCTATTGAAGAGTGCCACTTAGGTGTTTGACCAGCAGAGTGTATTAGCTGCAGCAATGCACTGGTGAAGTCAGATCTGTGACTGAAATAGAGTGCTGAGTGGTTGAGATTGTGGGAGTCATGGTCTATGAAAGGTATCAGATGTGGAGGTTGTGAGGAGGAGGATTTGGACCCTGCATTCAGAGTTGAGACCCCACCGAGAAGACAGGGGTGATGTTTATTTGGTACCTTGTATCCATGATAACCTTCACCTGCATTGTTTGTGTATTAACCAAATATTAGGTTAGCTTCCAGTGTGACGTTTAGCAGCTTCAGAGAACTATGGAGAGACACAATAATGTAGGTTTAATAGCCTCTAAAAAACCTTTCTGTGAGCTTAAAATAGAAGAGTAGCCAACGCCCTTTTCAGATGGCCCTCACACTAACAATCCAAACAAATCCGTGCATCATCTGTAAAAATCATATTCCAAGCATACTATTTACATTTAATTAGTTCTTTAAGGAAAGTTGCATGTCAACATATTCACCCCCAAAATATTGTGGTGCATAAATAGTGATGTCAAAATACAGACTTAAAAAATATTGACTTTATATTCTCAAAAGTCTAAAGCCCCAATCCAATGACTACACAAAACAATGTGGTTCAACATATCAACATAAAGGTTTATTTCTAAATATTATTATTTAAAGTTAAAGTAAAATTAACTTATTTATAAATGAGCTTAAATGTTTTTAAACAATATTCCCAAAATGTAAATATATATTAATCAAACAGTTATAAAATATGAATAAACTTATTTGATTGGGAAAACATAATTTTTAGAAATTAATAAAGGAATATGTTTAATGGTAATTTATAACTTACATTAAATGTATTAAACACATAGAACTAGATTTACTTTAAAACAAATATAACATTATGAATTGATTTTAAAAATAAACAATAGTGTAAGTGAATACAATAATAATTCTAATGAAAACAGACACATATTCTTAAATTATTAAGGCATTATAAAAACACTAAAATTATATAACACACATTGTGGGGTGGGTCAGGGATTTGCTATTCTGACTGCAGTCTAACAATCATTGTGGAAAGTGTTTATGTTGGAGGGGCAGGTAGCAGATTAACTATTCCAACCCTAGTCCAAATAACATTGAGGAAAATGCATATATTTTGGTTGGAGGGAGGATCAGATTTAATATTCTAATTCCAATCCAACACATTTAGGAAAGAACATACATTTAAGGGCGGAGTCCGTTTTGCACATCAAACTACAGACCAGCAAACACTGGGGATAATTTATATATTTTGGGGTAACAGTTTTACTATTTTAACTCCAGTCCAACAAATAATTGGAAATGTGCAAATATTTAGGGTGTGAGTGTCAGATTTACTATCCTAAATCCAGTCTCCTCAAGTTTTGGGGAAAGTGCACATATATTCTAAATCTAGTCCCAACAAATACTGTGGAAAGTGCAATAATAATAAATGCCTATAATATTTCAAATGCATTACACAGCCAAATGCAAGCTATTTTATAAATGTGTATTGCTTAAGAAAAAAATATTGATTCATATTAAAAATAATAATTTACCCAATTAGCCACAACAAACCAAAATTAAAACATAATTATATCATTTAAAAATGAATAAACGTGCAAATAAATGATTTCCAATTTAAAAATAATGTAAGTGATATAATAACATATTAAGTAAATTAATACCAGTTAATAATCCCTTTGATAATCCCCAAAACCTGGAATAATTAACATGTGAATCAATTAAAATCATCTTAATATATACTTTGTAAAAACACTCCTCACATGTTCCTCCAATTAACCCAAAAAACAAAAACAAACAATATGTAACATAAAAATAACTAGACATGCCAATTAATATTTACCAATTTAAAAATGAAAATAACTAATGAACTGACAATAGTATAGTGAACCATATTTTTTACTTTTAGATTATTGTAATAAGCTAAACAAACATAATACATAGCTAGTGGCAGCCTGTGTTTAGAGGGCATAGGGGCATTGACCAACCAGTGCTGGCAGCTAAGACTGGAAAAGAAGCTCTTCCAGCAGCAGAAATAATGTATAGAGACCAAGTGATGTGTTTGCCAGCTCATCTGTTTCTTTTAGAGGCCTGTGCACCTAACAGCACCATAAGGGCAGGGACGGGGTTGGTGGTTAGTGCTGAGTTCAATGGGTAGTGCATGTCCAAGAGGCATTTTTCATTTACAGCCTGTCTCAATTTCACACTCCATAGATATGCTGCACATTTCGCAAAACAGCACAGTATGTCTGAGGATAGGATATCTGTGGATGCTGACCTGTTTTTATAAAATTGCCCCAAGGCCAATCAGAAGCAAGACTGGAGTGGTTTGAAGTAAGGTTCAACCAAGCTGTATTCTGACGAACCAGAGTCCAGAAGCACCCAGAGTTGATAAGCCGAAAGGAAAAAGGAAGAATGAGAACACCTCCAAAAGCCAGGGAACACTGTAAAGTGCACAAAAAGGTAGAGCATCTCATGAAAGGGAAGCCTGGGAATTGTGATATGCCTTGATTCAAGTCATTTGAAAGAGCCTTTTAAAAAGACATGTCATATACAGAAAATGAATACATTTTCAATTGAATGCTGCCACAAATCACTTCAGTGGTTCCAGAAACTTGCAAAATTAATGTTAATTGTTTTCATAAAAGTGCCTGTATTTTGCAATTATTAAGGTAAGAGTTGCTTTAGGAATTCTGTCAACACAAACAGAAAAGGAGAAGTTGTGGTTTTGCCTGAGTTTGCCACTCTTTTATGTTAAGCCTCTTGGCGCCCAGGCATTTCACCTTTTACCTCTCTGTGCTGTTAAACCACATCTGTCATGTGACTCATAAGAGACAGCACCAAGCACAGCCTGGGCAGTGCCAATGATACTGATAGGGCACTGATACATTGGAAGTGTTCTCTCTGGCTCATATTGCACTAATACAGTAATACCTCCAGTTTAAATACCACTATAGACATGGAGCCAGAGGTGCTTACTAACTTAAAACTACAAGTCTCAGAAGGCTTTGTGTGGTGGCTGGGATTGTCTCATTGACTCCAGGGCTGGAAAGGTTTTTCAACCTTTCATATTTGTTCACAATCTGGTTCTGCTAGCCATGAGCACTTTTAACAAACATATTGAACCATGATCCATTGTAGTTTGATTGAATGAGCCGAGCAATCTTGTTTTCTGCTATCTGCTAGATACAACCATGGTATCACACAGGACCTGCATTATGTTGATATCCCACCAATCATGTACACATAACTATAAATATTCTAACATCGACTAAAGGCCATTTTATCTTGTACTGACACATGTGCATGTAGATTAGTCCAATGGCAGTGATGTGGTATGTAACTTCCTACTTCCTTTTGATGTCACCAACACATGTTTTGTATCAGACAAATAGAGGTTATCAATGTAAAGGGGAAGAGGGGTGTTAGACTTGCCATCCTTGGCATGGACTCCCATGTCTTTTTTGCCTCTGCTTTCCAAGTTTTGGCTGTGTGCTGGACTCTGTTTTTGCTGTTTTTGGTAATCTAGCAACCTTTACCACTGCTGACCAGTGCTAAAGTGCAAATGCTCCTGTGTAAAATGTAGGTATAATTGGCTTTTCCATGATTGGTGCATTTGATTTACTAGTAAGTCCCTAGTAAAGTGCACTAGGGGTGCCCAGGGCCTGTAAATTGAATGCTACAAGTGGGCCTAAAGGACTGGTTGTGCCACCTATATTAGTAGCCCTATAAACATTGCTCAGACCTGCTACTTCAGTGTTCGTGTGTGCAGTTTTAAACTGCCAATTTGACTTGGCAAGTGTACAAACTTGCCAAGCTTAAATGTTCCCTTTTTATGTATGAAAGGCACCCCTAAGGTTTGACCTAGGTAGCCCTATGGGTAGGGTGTAGTGTATGTTGAAGGTGGGACATATACTGATGTCCTAACAGTAAAACACTGCCAAATTTGGTCTTCACTATTGCAAGACCTATCTCTCTCATGGGTTAACATGGGGGCTGCCTTTAAATATCCATAAAGTGTAGTTTCCCTTTGAGAGCAGATAGAAACCTGGAGTTTGGAGTCTCTGAAATTATAATTAAAAAATACATCTGTTAGTGAAGTTGGTTTTTAGATTGTTAGTTTGAAAATGGCACTTTTAGAAAGTGGGCATTTTCTTGCTTAAACCATTCTGTGACTCTGCCGGGTTGTGGATTCCCTCTCTGGGTCAGACTGACAGTTGGGCTGTCTGTGAATCTCCTGTAAACATTGATACAAAGGGAACTGGGGTGTAGCCTTCATACCCTGATGAGCCATCTGGGCTGGAGTGGAAGGAGGAGTGGTCACTTACACCTTAATAGGCTGTGCCTGCCCTCACACATTGCAGCCTCCAACCCCCTGGTGTGTGTATGGGCCCTGTCCTGGGCAAGGCAGGATCCTGTAAATAACAGAGACTTTCCTTTTGAAGTTTGTCTACTTCAAAGGCAGAAAGTGGTATGGGTAGTAGACCCAACCCCCCAGATTTTTAGATCACTTCTGGAACCAAGAGGAACCTCTGCCAAGGAGAAGAGCTGAGGGGAAGTGCTGCCCCTGTCTGTGACTAGGCTGTATTGGGCTATCCTGCAGTTGCTGCTTCTGCCTGTGAAAGAGGACAAAGACCGGATTTTGTTGTGCATTCCCGCTTGAGAAGAATCTCCAAGGTCTTGAACTGAGTTTGCCTCCTGTTTTGAAGTCTCAGGGCCATTAAAGACTTCCTCTGCCAGCACCTGGACTCTCTGCTGAGACTCCTGCCCTGCCAAGTGGTGCCCTATCCAGTCCCTGAGCCCTTGAAAGGCGATGTTGGCAGAACAAGAGCTGAAATCCATGCAAAGAACTCAGTGCGGTGAAATCTTTGATGTACCATCTGTAACGCAGCTGATAAATAATGAGACACCCGCTTCACAGCTGAAATTGATGCTCCACCTGCATCGCGGCTGGAAAGATTAACACATCGCGGCTGGAGAAACGATGCAACACCCGCTTGCGGCTGCTGATAATGACGCAAACCAAATGCAGCACGGTTTTCTTACACTGTGCGACTGGATTTCTCATGCATCGTCCCTGGGTGTCAAAATCATGAATCAATGCAGATGCAAGGTGCCCTGTCTGGAAATTGACTCATCGCTCTCTTGCGACGCCTCGCCTACCCATCTGGAGAAGAAACGATGCACGGCCTCACTTGCGAATACGAAATTGAAGCATCACTGACTTTTCCGACGCACGCTCACCCATGCAGCTTTATTTTTTAAGCAAATTAGCTACTTTGAGTAAAATCAACGTTTCCATTGTTTTCTATGGAGTAAGGCTCTTATTCTTTTAAAAATTCATATATTGACTTGTGTATGTTGGATTTTTGTTGTTTTGGTCTTGTTTGATTTAAATTAATATTGCCTATTTTTCTAAACTGGTATGGTGTCCATTTTGTAGTGTTTTCACTGTATTACTGTGTGTTTTGGTCAAATACTTTACACATTGCTTCTGAGATAAGCCTGCCTGCTTGTGCCAAGCTACCAAGGGGGTAAGCAGGGGTTATCTAAGAGTGTTTCTTCATTGCCCTGACTAGAGTGAGGGTCCCTGCTTGGACAGAGTGCAAACTGACTGCCAACCAGAGACCCATTTTCTAACAACTGGCTATGCTGATATCCCTGAAGTTCCAGACATTATGGTATAAGTGAATTACATACAAAAAAATGCATTCCTTGAGGATAGCCTCACAGTGATATTGTTTATTCTCTTTAGACTCATAGAGATCATATATGTGAGGGGGCATGCATTAATAACATTGTCCCCTCTTAGGGATCAAAAGCAGTAATGATCATTCTAAGATGGTGGTTGGACACATGCATTAACTTTCCAGTGTTGATGGACATTCAGTTCTATTACAGGGAGCTTCCTGCTTGTCCCCATTCAGTTAGATACAGCGACAAGAACAAAAAGCACATCTAGGCCTTCGCAGTAAGTGTCAGTTTAGGGATACCAGTAAGCTGAGAAGAAATCTTGGCACATTTTGAAGGTATATAGATCATATTTTTTGAATATAGGGAATTACTCCTTGGTGGAAATTACCCAGTTGTGTGTAATGCAACCTAAGAATTTAGTGGAGTATAGAAGGAACAATTTACCCATGTTTAGGGTTGGTGATGTTAAAGTCAATCTGGTAATTGTTTTGCCATTTGTTATATCAATTTGGGTAACCATCTGCATGGTGTTTTCTCGCGCAGGTGTATGATGTAGGGAAATCTTTGGTTGCCTCACACAAGTTGGATGAGGGTGATACCTCTGGTGCAGTATGTTGACACGTGTGATAAGTATAGTTGTACCCAGGATGGGCACCCTACTGCATGCATGTTGACTTAGGGTGTGTGGATTGTTTATCTTTGTTTACCATACACCCCAGGTGGGGTAGATACTTGGAAGAGACACACCATTTACAACGCCTCCCTAGATGTCAGCTCAATAAATCACACCATTTGTCTTTCAGAGTAGTTTGCAACATTGAACTCATGAGCAAATACCCAGAAAATACATCAATTCCAATAGGTGGGGTGTACACTACATAGTTGAGAAAATAACCATACACTACGCAGATATTCCAATGCCTGATAGGGCCTCCTACTGTTTTCTCTAGTAGTTGATCACAATACTAAGATGGATTGTCCTGATGAGACCCGGTAGATGAATGTCCGGGCAAAAAGTCGACACGAAGATCCTTGGTCCACATTTCGTATTATATAAAGGGAATAGCTGTGATTTGTATTAGGATTCAAAAGTTTGTTATTGAGACTAGGAATTCTATAAAAAGAGTTGGGGCCTCATTTATGAGGTTTTGGTGCAGAGCAGTGCTGCGAGGATTCTTGCTGCGCTGCCCTACATCACCAGAAAAGGGCAGTAATGCGCCGTATCTATGAGATATGGTGCATTCATGTGTTTTTCTTCTGCACTGGCACACCATGGGATGTCATGTGCCAATGCAGGCACCCTTGCACAATTGTGCAAGGGTGACTGTGTTTCAAGGATGATTGTTTTGTGAAGGAAGGTACACCTTCCTGCCCAAAAGCAATCATAAGAGGCAGAATGCATCACACATAGAAAAAGGAAAAACAAGGAGAAATAAAGGTATTTCTCCTTGTTGCACCTCCCTTATTCCTACTCCTGGGAGTCATAGGCTTTTGATGCATTCCCAGGCTTACAAAATCTCAGAAATCTGGAAATGTATCAAATGCCATGGGTGTTATGTGGGAACACCCACGGTAACGCCCATGGCACTCCTCCTTATCACAGGGTGAGGCAAAGCAGTGACTTGTACTTCGTCGCCTCAGTCTAGATCTACAAGGCTGTGAAAAGCCATACAGGGTGTCTTTACTTGGCCTTGTAGATATGGCCCTGTAATGTGCGCCACTGGACCATCACTAAAAGTGATGTTCCAATAGCAGACAGGGGTTTGTAAATAAGTCTGTTGGTGTTTTATCTTATATATTGTCACTTCTTAGATATTGTTCACACATTGCGCCTTCTGCACTATTGTCATCAATAAAGCTTATGTTGTTGTTATGCATGTACTTGTCACTATATAATAGAAATGTGAATACAAACAACTAACTTTTTATAAAAAAAGGCCCGTTTACAGTTTTCATTAGATTCACTGACTGGTTAAATTGGTTCAGGACACTGCTCATGCATATAAGGATCTCCACAGAAAAGAACCCCATGGGACCAGTGTTTCAGAAATATATAGCCCCAGGCCCAGAGTGGCATACTGGGTTGATCTTTGACTTGAACTATATATGCAGTAAATTAACCATCTTTGTTAGGTTTGATTTGGTATGTTTGATTTCTGCCCACTAAATTTTCACTTCTGCTTTTTAACAAGCTGTTTCTTTGCTTCCAGTAGTAACTGAAGCAGGTTTTCTAGTGCTGAGCTCACTTTGGCTAGCATCCTGAGTTCAAAATGTAAGGACATGTAGAATGTGTACTGAAACCGCTTTACAGTGGTGTAACACAAAATGAGTGCTCCTTCCCCTTGCAGAATGTGATAAGGGACCCCTGAGCCTCACACATCCCACAGATACCCAATAGCCTTGGGCTGAATGGGGGGGCACCTGAATGTTTGGGGGCACCCTGAAGGGTTGGCCCCCTCCTGCTCCGTAAGGGCTACAAGGGCCTGTGTTATCCCGTGTGGCATTGGTTTCATAGCTGTCAAGGGTAAGTGGGGAATATATTATTCCTCAAGTTCTAAGCTGGGGTTTGAGTCATTTAGAACATGCAGCATGTCGACCCCAGCCAAACAGAATCAAAGAGTGAATAATGATTTTACTAATGATGATACGGAGGAGGAGCAAATTTGTGCACCAGATTTCACAAATTTCTCACACCTTCCTCACCACCCCAGGCAACAAATGGGTATTGTTTGTATTTCTGGTTAACTGCGTAGTTCTGATGTATGTTTGGATAACTGATTTACTTTCAAAAGGAGAAGGGTCATAGTTGATGTACTAGAGTATACAATCCATTCCTCACTTTGAGGTATTGATGAAAATAGTATGCTTATGTGATTCAATTTAAGAAAAACAATTAAATACAAAGACTGCAACATAAGAAATAAGAGCCCAGCTAACTCATGAGAAATTACCACAAAAATCCTTACGTAGGCACAAACTGCATTTGACACAAAAACTTGTGATCCTTAATTGTGCAATATTTATCCCATAATTGGGTTTTTCTTTGCACAATTTTTATCAGGTACAACCCAGAGGAAGGTGTGCAGGGAAAGGTGCTCTGATGTGAGTTTCCACATGTTGTAACGGTAAACAAATATGGTATTATTAGGTCCCCCTCATTCCAAGAGGTGAAACTTGGGACAGCGCTGTAACTGCAAACCCTGTCCATTTCTCACTTGGCACTATCTGTATTTACAGAAATTCCTTATTACCACCCAGTGTTATGTGGAATTTGCAATTAGACCCTAAAATGTATTGTTGATGAATTACACAGGAGCTGCTTAGATTTCTGATGTGACAGGGTGATTATTGAGTAATGGATTATTTTGATCTCAGGTCGTTTAGTTCCCCATAGATGAACATGCGCGATCTATAACCATCATGTTAAACAAGCTCAATGCCATATGTCATAACTTGCACCGCAACCAAGCATATGGTAGGGGATTTGGACTGGACAATATGTGAATGACACACATTACAGCAATAAAATCTAGGAGCTTTTTCCTGGGTAGATTACAATATGTTTGATTCAAAAAGACCTAATAACAGGGAGTACACTCCTAGAATCCTAGAATAGAATCACAAATATTTTGTTATGAGTAGAACTGACTTACTTTTCTGGTCCATGCTTACACCTTTTTTTCAGACGTAGGTTGATAGTAAATCTAGAATACTCTAGGCCTACTCCTGCAACTCAGGATCGAGCCAGGAGTACTACACTAGAAAGCTATAACAAGATCTTTATGAATTGTGCCCACTTTGGGGTATTCAGTTGTATTGGCATATGATGCTGCATGTTGCAGACAGTAGGTGACAGCCTGTACCCCCAGGCAGTAGAGTGAAATGACATTTTTGGTATGTTGTTAGTCAAGACCTTTTGATTTTACAAAAATTATATATAATAATAAACTTACATAAAGGTCTCTCTGACAATCCTCTTCAATCATTGGTCTGCAATTGCATCTTTCTCATTTTTTTTTTTGCCTACTACATCATACAGGATAGAAAAATAGATCAGCTTAGTGCAGCTATTGACTATCTTCATTGTGAGTGACTGCATTCTACTCACAAGATCACACATGCACACACAGTAGTTCTCTTCTGTGAAAGGGACTGCTAAGGCAATGTGCGTATTCTCAGAACAAATTTTTATTTTTTTATTTTAGCCAATTTTTTAAATATTGGCGAGGGGTCAGCAGTTCCCTCAAAGTAAGTTTACAAAAATTAAAAACTAAACAAGCATTGACACAACTGAAAGGCTGGTTTTAATTGATAGAAAATTGGTGCACTAATGAAAGTATTTCTTTTTTTTCCTGGTTGAAGGAAACTTACATAAAACAATGGTTTGAATTTAGAAATAATTAGGATTTGTGACTTGTTCATGAAGTTTTCGCAGCGGCCCACTTTTTTTATTTTATTTCAGAAGTGTTTAGGGCATCCCTTCACAAAATCGATTCACAATGCTGTGTATAAATGGTTTGCAATCGCAAATTCAGTTGCAAGCCATTGATAGGTTACAAACTCCTCAAATTAGGTGGTAAACCATTTACACAGTGGAAGAAGGCCCGCTGATCCCATTTGTGAATAAAAATGAATAGATTTGTTTTTGGAGCAGGCAGTGGTCTAGGGGACCACTGACAACTCTTAAACAAACATTTAAAAAATAGTACATGGTTTTTGTTCTCAAATGCAGACCTGTTTCCTTTAAGAAAAATGGTCTACGTTCAAAAATTATACTTTAATAAAACTTTATTTGACCCCAGCAGGCCACCATTTCTGTGACGGACTTTAATTAGAGTGAGTAACAATTTGTGACCTTCCTCATGAATATTGTTGTGGTAGGTCACTCCGAATGGTGATTTTGTGATTTGAGCTACAGTACATATGTTGGTTCTTAAAATCTCATTAGATTTAAAGAATGTTATTGCGCAATTTGAGACCACTTATTTTTACAAATCTAACATTCAGCAATCTGACCCTAAGTCTCGGTTAACAATTTTCAGTCATGCCTTTTTGGTGATTGTTTTTCAGGTTTTTCCAATTTTACATTATCAAAACGAATTGTACAACTCCCTTGTTCTATAAAGCACTATTACACATTTCTACTTATGGAGTAACTAGCCTAAGGATGACTTAACGAGCAATTTTTACATGATAAAGGCACTCACTAAATGTTTTAATAACCTAATCACTACTAGTTGACCTATTGGTGATCTGCATTTTAAAGTTGCTGATTATAAATGTATAACACGTCACAATTGTATAAGTTCATATACAGCAAGTATTATGCTGTCATTTTTTTATGCTTTGAAAAACTTTGTGGTATACACGAGCTGCATTCATCAAGTCATCTTATTTAGTGCACCCTTCTGTCTTGAGACACAATAAGAATGACCTTGTGAAGATCCGTGGGATTGATTTACCAAAAAGTGTTAATGTATGGTTCACAAAGCTTTCGCTGTGGCTACCACAGACTTACTTCTGAATTCCAGCATTTGCCTGATTTAGCTATGACTACTCATGGCTTTCTTCTGGAATTCATTAGTTAGACATCAGACCTCTCAGAGTAAGCTCCACATACTCATAGAAAAAAGTTTGTTAATGAGGTCCACTGTCTCTAATTTCAATATATTTTTACCCAATTTTCAAGTTCACAAAAAGTCAAAACATACTCCTAGATAGCTGCTCTAGTCGTGGGTGTTTCACATGGACTCCTGGCAAAGTTTTCAGAATTTTGTATTTTTCCATAGGTGCTGCTATTTGACCTGTGTATAGTTGTACTGTAAAAAGGCAGTGCCTTTGTTTACTTGAAAATATATATTTTTTCCCCATATGAAGAGCCTTTGGTTATTCTGCTACTCTTCCCAGACTGGACAACTATTTACTCCAACCTTTTGCTGCAGCAAATCATTGACTTTGTCTCAGGAGGAACAGACTGAGAGAGATGTTTTTGAATGCCCACAATATCGTAAATGCCTGATTCGCAAATGTAAACTTGCACTTTTGTGTGATTTCACTATTTTTTCATATTCACACACTACAAGTTTATTTAAATCAATTGTAATGTTAAGACTATGGCGACTCCTCACATAAAGAGATAAGCGTAAGTATGTTATGAAAATTTATAGAGCGCATAGGTACCCAAAGGCCTCCCAGCGCTATACTAAAATCTTCAAAAACACAACCTTGAGGACAGACAGCTAAATCAACCAGGTTTTCAATAGCCTCCGAAATGAAAGTTCCTGCTGCTTTGTCGGAGATTCAGTGGTAGTGAATTCCACAATCTGGCTCCAAGGTAAGATATTGATCTTCCTCCCCATTTAGCTTTTTTAATTGGGGGAGTGGCAGCAAGGGCTGCAGAGGATGATCTGAGATATCTTGTGGGTTTGCAGAAGGAGGCTAGGGTTCTCAGAAGTGGCGGTCCTTTGTCATATAGGGCTCTATGGATGTAACATAAAGATTTACATTTTATCAGTTGTTCTATGGAGAGCCAGTGCAGAGTGAATATAGCTGATCTGGCCAATTTATGCTGGGTATTTTGAAGAGAAGGCGGGCAGCGATATTTTGAGCCACCTGAAGATTTTTCACAACATATTTTGGTGCCCCAAGAAACAGGACATTCCCATGGTCCAGGCACAAGATTAATAAGGCCTGTATGATAAGTCTGTTTGCAATGAACTGGAGTATTTTGAAAATTTGTCCGAGAAGTCTGAGTATACCAAAACAGGAGGAAGATATTATCTTTGCCTGATACTCTATGGTCAACCATGGATCGAACCATACTCCAAGACTCTTGATGTTCACTTTGGTCAAGGGTAGGTATTCTAGTTGTTGTAAGACTGGGGAGATTAGGGTTGGATTAGCCTGAGGACCCAAAAACATAACCTATGTTTTATCTCCTTTCAGCTTCAGTCTACAGTCAGACACCCATTTGGATATCGACTGTAAACAGGGAGTGAGTCGAGAATTGATGGAATTCTGGTCGGTGGAAAAGGATACCACAAGCTCAGTGTCATCTGCATATGACACTAAAGAAAGACCAAAAGGTTCCACTACTTTAGCCAATGAACTCATATATATGTTAAATAGCGTAGGGCTCAAAGAAGAGCCCAATTGCTCTTGAAACATCTGGATTAAAATGACCGGTCCAAAACTTGAAATTATCTTGCTTCTAAAAATGAGGTGAACCAACTTAGAGCATTTCCAGAGACTCCGCTTTCCCTCGTTGTTTTGAGTAGGATGACGTGCTCAACTGTGTCAAAAACAGCACTGAGATCCAGAAGCACTATTGCTGACACTAAACCCTGATCCAAGCATTTCCTAACTTCTTCAGTAACTGCAATTACCACAGATTCCGTACTATGTAATGGTTGGAAGCCCATCTGAGAGGGGTGTAGAATGCTATTATCCTCCAAAAAGCTTGAAAGATGAGTGCTGACATGTTTTTCCAATATCTTAGTGAGAACTGACAGCATGGAGATGGGTCTATAGTTGTTGGGTATGGATGGGTCCAGGTTGGGCTTCTTAAGCAGTGGTTTGACAATTGCACATTTCCATTGTGATGGAATGGAGCCAACTGACAGTGACATGTTCAGCAACTCAGTTACAACTTATTGAAGCCCCTGGTCCTAAAATTGAAAGTGGGGCCGGCTATGTTTTATATGTGCGGAGTTCTCCTTCCCGACTGTGAAGTTGCTGCAGTTGTAAAATTACTATTAGTAAAATTAAACTTTTAGTTTGTGAATAGTTAAAAAATGTTAAACTTGCAGAAAAGTGTAGGGTTACCTTTGTGAATCATGCTCAAAGGTTGTAGGAAATCAAACTATCTCAAAGCTACCATGCCTTGTACTGCCGCCTCCCCACTCATTTGTGTGGTGCTTACTGCTTAATATCATGACAGTGTGAGGCAATATTACCCACCAGTAAATGGATTTCCAAATCATGTTCTGCCCACCTTGTCTTCGTAAATCCAACCATATCTGCTTCTAGATTCACAAGCACAAAGGGATTAGTGGATTATGCCCATAATGTTGTAAAACATGATTTCACAATTCATTGCTCAACAGTTTTGCACTCCTACCAAGAAATGTAAAACTGTTCCTTGCTTTTGTAGCAAACGTCAGTGACAATTTTATAGCACACGTCATATAACACAAAATGAAACTAACAGAAATCCACAGCGAGTTTAAAGAATGAGTAATTGAAAGTATTTCCAATGCTTAGGAAGACATTAATAGGTTGCATGGCTGGACATAGCAAATCTTGTAAGTAGGTTATTAGTGCTAAAGTACTATCTATCAAAGTTCGGTAGAAAACGTGAAAAGGGGCCATGAAAAACAGTTACTGCACTTTCAATGAATACAAGGCTATTATAAAACAATATTGATGCCTTGAGTCCTTAGCTCTGTATTAAGGTCATAGTAATGGATTGGTGTTTTATGATCCTTCTGTGCCTTAGCAGCACCATCTCTTTAATCTTAACTTTGCCTCAAGTCAAAATAAATCTTAATGGTGTAAACTGTATGGTAGCATAACTGCCTTGTTCAGTAATGATCATTTTTTCTAAATGTCACTAATGGCTAACGATGGCAAAACAAAACAGAAAATAAAAAAGTGTTTTGTGTAGTAATGGCAACTACTACTTTTATCGAGTTTGGAAAGCGAATAACGGATTTCTTAAAATATTGTAACTTTACTCCACCGTGTCTACAGGAGGTTCAAATTTAGGGCTTGATTTATACTTTTTTAGCGCCGCATATGCGTCATTTTTTGACACAAAAGCGGTGCAAACTTACAAAATTCAATTATATTTTGTAAGTTTGTGCCTCTTTTGCATTTAAAAATGACGCAAATGTGGCATTAAAAATGTATAAATAAGGGCCTTTATTCTTTTATATTTTGTAAGGTAATTCTTTCCTTTTCTGAATTATCAACCTTAAGCCCATATTTATACTTTTTTAGCGGCCATTTGGTCATTTTTTGACGCAAAAGTGCCACTAACATAAAATACAATTATATTTTGTAAGTTTGCGTCGCATTTGCGTCAAAAAATGACGCAAATGTGTTGCTAAAAAAGTATAAATATGGGCCTTAATGTTTTATGGCAGCTCTTAGGCCTCAAAGGAGAAAGAATACACGATTGTGCATGTTATTTGTTAACTAGCAAAGGCATGGTTTTAATGGCGAGCCTGGGTCTCTTGAGAAATCTCGATCTGTATGTTAGAAAAAGTGAATTATTCTGATGACAGTTTCATGTACATATTGATGTGTATCAAGGTAGTATGAAACTGAACTCTCTGACATAAGAATACATCAGAATGCGCAGGAATGTACAATAATGTCTCAGTGTGGGTTGGGTAACAGACTTTGGGGGTGATTCCAAGTTTGGCTGGCGGCGGGCTATGCAGACACTGAAAATCTTAGTGGGGCCCTGTTAGGGGGCCCCTGCAGTGCCCATGCCAATGCCAATGGCATGGGCACTGCAGGGGCCCCCAGGGGCCCCACGACACCCGTTACCGCCAGCCAGGTTCTGGCGGTCAAAACCGCCAGAACCAGGCTGGCGGTAAGGGGGTCGGAATCCCTATGGCGGCGCTGCCTGCAGCGCCGCCATGGAGGATTCCCCAGGGCAGTGGGAAACCGGCGGGACACCGCCGGTTTCCCGTTTCTGACCGCGGCTGTACCGCCGCGGTCAGAATGCCCATTGGAGCACCGCCAGCCTGTTGGCAGTGCTCCCGTCATTTTAGCCCTGGCGGTCGTCGACCGCCAGGGTTAGAATGACCCCCTTTATGTGACTTCCTGAAAAGGTCCCGCCTACACACATAATATGTCCGTAGTATGCGAGCAAAGGCTCACTTAGTTAAAGATTATGATCCATTCCTAAGGTTTGCAAACTACCCCACTTTTTCGTTTGTCTCAGCAGGTATATCTGGCAATGTTTCAGCACAAGCAAGTGCCAGTATTTCTTCTGGAGTGATAGTGCTTAAAATGGATGTTACCTTTTCTCCTACATCAACTATAATGTTGATCTGCCAACCTACCATTCACTTTCACAGCTGCAGAAATGCGCTTCAATAATGGAGTTTTTAAAGGTGCCCCCTGAGCACTGGAAATCTCATGGGAGCTCTGCCTTTCTGCAACTATCCAATTGCCTAATAGCTTCCACCTGCACATATGGAAGGTGGCATTTATTACCCGAGTTTTTGCTTGCTGCTTGGCAGATGCAAAGAGTGCCGAGCACTCATGTCCATTCCCAGGATTTTTGTACCTTCACTGATATAACTTAACAAACCACTGCGCCATCATTTGTGCCATGACTACCATTACTGAATG
The DNA here is from genome assembly GCF_031143425.1 of Pleurodeles waltl. NCBI lineage: Eukaryota > Metazoa > Chordata > Amphibia > Caudata > Salamandridae > Pleurodeles > Pleurodeles waltl. The sequence continues at coordinate 1,235,502,222 of NC_090444.1, read as the reverse complement.
GGTCTATATAGAACATCACCTTTACCTTAAAAACATGTATATTAAGTTACATAAAATATTTTTAAAAAATAGCAGATAATACTAAGCCTAATTCAAACTCAAACTCTAACCTCTCCAGTGTCACTGTTAAATATGGAGTTAAATATGTAATGGAATTAAAGATTGTTAGGTTAAGTTAATAAAACAAAATATGAGTCCTTACCCTGATCGTATGACAGCTGTAGCAAATGTCAAATATGCATTCTATTTGTTAAACGAAATAAAGTTTAAAATATATTAATAAACATAATGGTTTGTAGAACCTTCCTGTAAATCTGACCCTAACAAATGGAACATATTTAATTTTCTATTTGAGTTACTGAGGGAATTACACGAAGCCTTATTAAAATAACCCTAATGCTAAATCAAATCTGAATCATAACAAGTTAAGTACTAAATTGTAATAATTGAATGTAAAACTAAATTAAATGAACCTTTAGATAAAGTAATGGTAGCTAAGTAATGGTAAGTGAAATTATGGTTTTGCTGAGATAAATATTCGAGGGCAATGGCGAGATAAAGTAATGAAGGACTGGCAAAGCTTGGACCAGAAGAGCATACCAAGTACTCAAGAGTGAACTTCTGTGATAGGTAATTTGAATTTGGCTTTGATTCCTAATGAAGATGAGCTGAATGAATTAAATTATGGAATTCCGAATATTCATATCCACTAGATCCCAGAGGAAGTACGAAAGGTGTATAACTGCTTTAGATACATTGCCTAATTTGAACTTGAGGGGTGTAGGTTTTACCCAATTTTCATGCCATAAAAACAGTATTAAATTACACATTCATCTCACTCTATTCAGTCCATCCATTCATCTCACAGTATTCAAACCAGTCAAATGTCGGTAGAAATTAATCTGGTATAAAAACGTAGCTAGTTCCCATGAGAGAAGTGAACTTATAAACAAGGTGGGATACATGAAGGGGGTTGATAAATTAAGGAAGTTAAAGGTGACAATACAGTTTTGTCAAGACAATATGATTAATTAAAAAAAATAATCAGTTTTTTTATGCTAACTTCTTAGCCACACAAGGTCAGTGCTTTATAGTATATAACTTCAGAATCTACTTTGAAGTTCTACCCTGGATCTTCAGGTGACAAGGTGCAATCTAGCTCTCAGTGCATAGAACCATTAATTTTACAAGATTCAGAGAGCTCAGATTTTCAGGACAGGAGTCACACTTTAAAAACAAGAAAACTTTCCATACTGCATGAAATTAGTCTTTAAGTCTCTCTCATAGTTTATTAATGAAAGAGATTGTAATTCAATTCACAATGGAAATCATATATCATAAAAAAACTTGGAATAATTTCATAAATACATTGAATGTCAATGAATCAACAGCCGTGCATGGAAATAGTGCAAAGTTTTGAAAAACCTTGAACCCTCTCTGCTAGATAAAAAGTGATTGTCCAAAGAATTGAGCAGGGGAGCCATGGATCCGAAAACCAGTCCTATAAAGCTCTTTAAGGATTGCCCATGTTATTGGTCCAAATCATTACTTCTGCCCTTCAGCAATAAATCTACAAGATCTTCTTGGTTCTTGGCAAGGATGTACGTGGCACCCTATTTTGAAATGGACAAAATGGACATGGCATCACATTACCAGCTAATAGCCCAGTTAGACAGACGTCAACAATATATGTTAAGTAAAATAAAGAGGAAAGATGACGCAGAAAGAGGGTGATGGACTTGCAACAAGTGCAGTGTCTCTTCCTTAATACATCTCAAATTCAGTTTAGAAGACAGAGTAAAGGTCTGTAGAATAATCAGTATTCAAATGCATTTAACACTCAGGCCCTCATTATGACATTGGTGACAAATGCCGCCTACCGCCACGGCAATGGCAGACAGCATACCGTCGCCGTGGCTACCAGCCGCCAACCACATTATGACCGTAGGCAGAATTCCGCCAGAAGGCTGGTGGAATTCTTTCAATGGTCATGGTGGCAGACGGTGGACAGCGGTAAGCTGGCCATGCCAGAAAAACACTGTCGACCGCATCATGTTCCTTGATACGGCCTGGCGGTGTTTTGCTGGCGGATGCTGCTGCTGGCACCAGCACCGCGTACAATCTCCTTCCAGAGGACTCCCTGCAAGCAGGTAAGCCAGGTTCTCTGACAGGAGAGGAGGTTGGGGGGTGTTGTGTGCATGTGTGGGGGTGTTGTGTGTATGTGGATGTGTGTGTGTGTTTTTGTATGCATGCATGCAGGTGTGAGTCGTGTGGAATGCGTGCGTGTATGACTGAATGTGAGTGTACGTGGCTGTTGTGTGTTGTGAATGCATATGTGCAACTATGTATGTTAGTGTGTGTTGCGGTGTGTGGGTATGTATGTGTGCATGCGTGGGTGGATGTGGGTATGCATGTGTGTCTGAGTGTGTATGTGTGCGCGTGTGGGTGTGTGGATGTCGGGGAGATTGGAAGGGGGCGGACTCTGGGGAGGGGGAGAACCTATGGAGACCTGGCACTGATAGTGCCTACGGCCATGGTTTTTGTGGCGGTAAGATTGCCACGAAAACCATGGCGGTAGGCGGGGTCATAATCCCGAAGGTGGGATTATGACAGCCGCCGGGCTGGAGACCAAAGTCTCCAGCCAAAGTCTCCAGCCCAGCGGCTGTTACCACCCTGGCGGACGGAGCAGTACATTGGCGGTTTGGCTCAAGCCAAGCCACAAATGTCATAATTTGGGAAAAGGTACCGCAAGCCAGTTGGCAGTACCTTTCCCCAAATTACCGCCATCCACCCGGGTCGTAATGACCCCCTCAATGCCTTATTTACTTACAGTTTGATTAGGCTTGGGCAGAACTCACAGAGTTTCTCTCTGTGGAATTCCACGGAGTTACCTAAAAACTCCACAAGATTTTGCTGAGTTCCACAAGCAGCGGAATTCTGTTATGTTGCACTGCTCGTGCTGATTTTTAGTGTCAGGAGCTTGTCCCATGCTGTAAAATTAGTGTGAGCAGCCTCATGAGGCGCACCAGAGGGCAGTACCTCTTTCTGCCAATCGAGTACATTTTCTACTCGAGCTGCAGATTTCACAGCATGGTCTGTGGAGACCGTCGTATTGCAAAATCTCTGTGGGAGGAGTTTAGCGCTCAATTTTTTTCGCTCGGCAACTTAACTTTTGTGAGCCGCATATGAGAAAAAATTCTGGCATGCGATGGTTAGCAGAGTTTTTCTGGCACATTGGTGAAGTTGAGTTTACCATCCTCCTCTAATTTTGTTATTAAATATCTTTGAGCAAAGAAAAATTAATTTCCACATAATTCAATAGGAAATAACACACTAAGAACAACTCACCACAAGAGAAAAAAGCAACACATATTTTGTGACACTAACAGTTAAGCGGTCATGTCTTCAAGGCTTAGATTTGCATGTTGCGAGATTGGGTCATCTCAAAGGGAGATGTAAAAACTTTGATATCTCGTCTGTTGACTTTCAGAATTATGGATCAATCTGTATCAAGAGTGAAGAATCAGACCCAGACTGAGCACTGTCTCAACACTTTTTCTACTCCTGAAGGAGTTTTGTCCCACAAAAATAGTTTTGAGTCACTGGATACCTCCCACCCTGGCCCTCCCCCCGGCTTTTCCCCACCAGTAGCCAATGAAGATAGTATAGATAGTCTTAAGAATGGGGGTGCACTGGAGCCCCCGCATATGGCAATAATCAATGTGGTACAGGCTCAAAGAGTGGAAGTGCAGCAACACTACGTACAGGTCACAGTGGACACATTCTTAATTCAGCAATCACTGTCAGAGGTAACAAGCAAAGTTCTGGCTCTTACTAGTGACATGGCAGAGTTGCAACAAAGAGTGGCCAGTGCTGAAGAAGTGGAAATGGCTACTGTTAAATCTATTAGAAACAACTGGCTGCTCTTCAGGCAAAAATAGATTTGGAGAATTGCCAAAGGAGAAAGAATCTCCAAGTGTTGGGAATACCTGAAGAAAAAGAAGGTGATGATCCCCAGCAGTTTATTGTGCAGCTATGTGGGAAGACATTTCCTGACCTTGATTGGGACAAGGACTTGTAAATCAAGTGTGTGCATCACCTTCTTTTATCTGCTAAACATTGGTAATTTTCTCATGATTCAAGCCATTTCGCTAAAAACTCATCCTGGCACACCTGTAGTTGTTGATGCAATGCGGTTTCAGTTCACTCAGATCTTGGTAAATCCACTTTGGACAGATGCTAGAAACTTCACCACCACATTGACCTGCTAAAAGCCATTGGGGCACAAGTCTTTCTGCTAGAGCCTGCCAGGCTAAAGATCGCTAAAAACGGTCATGGAAAGATGTGTTACATGAGCAAGAGGCTATTTCTGTGTTACATAAACTTTAAGGAACTGTATTATAGTAATGTACTTTAGATGTGTAGTTCTGTCTTTTGGTGTCCAAAAAATTTAAATTGATGGGTTCAACCAGGACTTGTTGGTGTGTGAATGCTTTTGTGGGCAGGCTTAGCCATAAGGATAATGTTTCTCCTTTCCCTTTCTTCTTTTTTCTTTTATACAGTAGTGGTCTGGCTGTGGTTGGCTGGTGGGAGTGGGCAGTGGGAGAGAGCCTCACAGGGTTGTCTCAGTCACTGGCAGCCAAGGGGAGGGGGATGATCAGTGGTTAGCTTATGAGATGATCTACCTTGTTAGATACTGTAATATGGGTTTCCAGGGAGAGAGGGTTCATCTGAAGCTGGTATGGGAAGTTTTTCCTAATGGCTAAGTTGAAATGTATGTGCTGGAATGTCTCTGGCCTTAATTTGTCTGGCAAACGTCAGCAAGTTTGGGAAGAGGTTAGAATATATAAACCCAAGTTACAATCCTTAACGGAAACTCATCTTGCCTATAAGGATCATTTATTGTTTGGTACAATATTGTCATCTGTACATCCCAAGCAGTCTCTATACGTGGAGTAGCCATGTAGGTGGACAAAAAGTTTGTGATTAAAATAATGAAAACTGCAGCAGATTCCAGGGGGAGTTTGGTGATTGCACAGCTGTTAATCTTTGGCATGAAATACGTCTTCTGTACAGTCTATCAGCCTAATTCTGATGATTGTGAGATTTTGGATACACTATATCTGGAATTATTAGACTGGTCTGGCAAGCTGCTCATAATGGGTGATTTTAATTGCGTTATGGATTATGGTATTGGCTCCACAAACCACTTTCCCTTTCCACGCATGGTGAAATCGAGGGCAACTATGCTTGAATTAGCCCAATTAAACGGGCTGAGAGATGTCTGGAGGGCACTATATTCAACTAAACCTGGTTATACATATTATTCATCTCCTCAAAGATAATATTCTAGGATAGATATGTTTTTTCTAGTGTAAGCTCGATTCAGGAGGCAGAGATGGAAGTCTGTCCTAGGATTACTTTTGACCACAATCTCATGTTATCATTTTTTAATTCTCAGGCAACTGGAACAGTACGGCACCAGTTTTCATTCCCTCATCATCTACTATCAAATACCGAACATTGCATGCCTATGTTGCCTATGTCTAGATCATTTTCAGAATTTTTGCAAGCTTCTCCCTCAGTGGTTTGGGAAGCAATAAAGGCATTCATCAGGGGGAACATGTTGATATTTATACTCATGAAAAATAAGGCTAGCCACATTAGCAACAGGCTGCTCTGTTAGCTAATTACACAGTTGGAGACTATATATGCTCATGCAATAGTAACTAGGGGAGTAGAGAAGCAATCTTTATACTATAGTTTGATTGGAAAATGTCCCTTACTAGGGCGGTCCCTTAGGGAAAATATAGCGGTCAACTAAGGTAAGAATCAGACCCTTCAATGTGAATATGGGAAAAGGTGGAATAAGTACTGGCTCATCAAATTTTGGACAGGAAGTCCAGGGGCATAATTAATTCTAATAAAGGAAGTAATGGCAAAATGAACACCCACCGTAAGGCCATTGTGGAACAGTTTTTGCTGTTCTATCAAGAGCTTTACAGCCAGCCCCAAGCGTTCAACTCCCCAGGATTTATACAATATCTTCAGGATAGTAGAGTGCCTGCTCTTGGGGAGCCTCAAGCTAGCACACGTCAGAAATACATTACAATCAACGATATTGAGGTGGCTCTCTTAGCTTGATCATCAGGAAAGGAGGCAGGAAAAGACACTGTTAGAAATGGGGTCTCTAATTGGCAGTGTTGTGTACCCTGTCCAATAAGGAAACCTCACTCTAGTCAGGTTAAGGGAGCCGCACCGCTAAGATAACCCCTGCTCACTCCCTCGGTAGCTTGGCATGAGAAGTCAGGCTTACCTCAGAGACAGTTTGTGAAGTGTTTGTACACACATAGTAACACAGTGAAAACATCACAAACGTACTCCACACCAGTTTAGAAAAATAGCCAATATTTACCTAAGTAAAACAAGACCACAACAACAAAAATCAAACACACACAAGTAAAGATACACATTCTCAAAGATTAAATCTTAGTATAGTGCTCAGGAGCACAATAGCTACAACTGGGGCTATCACTGCGTCTTGACGGTGTTGTTCCCAAAGTCCAATGGCACTCGCGAGGGAATGTCGGCCAATCATGGAGTTGCATGGACTCCAGGTACAGAACCTTTGAAAACGATGAGGAAACAAAGAAGTTGAAAGGAGTTGGGGAGGTGAGGCATTGTTGGAGCCATTGTGGGTTTAGTTCCTTACTGCTACTGGGGAGGTGAGGTGCCTGTTCCTTACTGCTAGGCAGGGGAGGTGATGCAGAATAAAACAAGTGGTAATTGGTAGGGACAGATACATCAAATCGCTTACTGACAATGAACTTCTCAATTAAACATTGGTAGCGTATTTTAATTACAGCAAGCTTTAACATTTATTGGTGGACAATAACACCCTAAGTGTTGAATAAACCTGAGAACTGAAGGTTCTCTACACAAAGTTATATCCAAGTATTTCCAACATATTATTTACAGCAATTTGTTTACACCAATACACATTATTTAATATATCTTCATCGATCTCCACAAAGAACTTAAACTGTGGTTGGAAGTATATTGAAGCTGTAATCCACATGGAGGAGAGATGGTTGCAAATTTGGTTACATCCAATATTCCTGCTTTCCCAAAGCACTTATTAACGGAGGGATGTAACCTGTATACAAAGTCCATAAATCATACATTTTTATATGGCAACCTCCTTATAATAAGGTTGATGCGTTTCGGCCCATAAAAATATGGGCCTCTTCAGGACTTGTGGAGTGATAAAGACCTAATAATCATTGGTATCTTAGTTTAAGGTGGTGCCTATAATATCAGGATTACACCTCTGTCGCCTCAAAGAATGTTTTATTAATTATGGCAATCAGATAAGGTCCTCGAGCCCGGCTGTTAATCCTGTGTTTACAATCGAAAAGGCAGGGGAGGTGAGGCATCGGTTTCAGGGGAGGTGACGCAAAGTCAGTGGTGAGGCATCAGTCCCTTATGCCCCAGCAGGTTCAATAAGTTCAGTAGGTCAAGATGCGAGGCATTGATTTTGTGGTATCGCAAACACACCACGGGGCCACAGGTGCTGTGGCACAGTCAGAGTCGTGTGTCACAGGCATCAATGACACAGCACTCAAGGCTCACACTGTTGCTGGACTACAGAGGTGCTACAGTGACATTGGGCCTGTGTCTTTGGTTGTGGTCATTGTGCTCAGTGGGGACCACAGCTCCAGTGCAGGCAACATCATGGAGTCACAGAGCAGCGCGAGTTCTGAAGTCCCTCTGGAGTTGATGTGCTTATTTCTTCTTGTTTGCACCAGATCTCACTTCCAAGGGCCCGATACCTGGATTAGGCACCACTTGGCAACTCAGGACACTCAGCAAGAAAACGCAGGTGTTGGCAGATGAAGTCTTTGATGTCCCTGAGACTTCTTAACAGAAGGCAAGCTCAGTCCAAACCCTTGGAGAACATTTGGAAGCAGGATGTAGAAAGAAAAGTCCAGTGCTTTTACTCTCAGTACAGAAGCAGCAAGCAGCAGGCATTCACAGCAAAGCAACAGGCAGAGTGACAGTCCTTCCTACAGCATCCAGCTCTTCTTCCTGGCAGAATGCCTTTAGTCCAGAATTATGCTAACTTTGTGGTCTCAGAGGTTCACTACGTATACATAATTCTGCTTTTGAAATAGACAAACTTCAAAGGAAAGTGTTTGTAGTGTACAAGACCCTGCCCTTCATGTCATGGCCCCAGCCACACTCCAGGGGGGCTGGAGACTGCTTTGTGGAAGGACAGGCAAAGTCCTATTCAGGTGCAAGTCTCCTCCCACTGCTTTCAGGAATCCCAAAGGTGCCTCCTGCGTTATCTGTCAGCATCCCCAGGGATTAGGGTGAAATTATATCTCAGTTCTTGGTTAAACCTTCATGTTTCTAAGTAAACATGATGTTCTGTGTATCACAATTGGTTTTATCAATGCTTGTTTGCTAATGTGAGCAGGTGTAGACATATGCTTCTAGTTGGGTGTGGTGTGGACATGTGCTTCTAGTTGGGTGTGGTGACTCATCCACATGTGGAAACTCAACTGCTTTCCTGATTGGCTATAAATAGCAGAGTGAAGCATGCATCCCTGCTTGGCTTTGTTTTGCTTCCTGATCCCAGTATCTGATTTGGCAGTCCAGCCCCTGCTGTCATCATTGTATTCAGGACGTTTGAGGCAATTCTTTTCTTCGTTCCTTTACCAGCTGACACCAGGCATTCCTCCAGCACTCCGGAAAACACTGCATCTAACTGAGTATTATTCTCCGGAGAGTTTGTTCTTTGAGCGCCACACTTTCTTAGAACAGCTGCTGTATTTCAGACCTCGTATTTTGGCAGAGTGCTTATCTTGAAGAGACAAATGCATTTCTGAACATTCTACATTATTATTGTAGTTACTTGCCTAAATGTACTTCAGGAAATCTGCTTGAGCTCAAGTACTACAAAAAGTGACAGTGTAATTTTAAAAGAGCATTTATGTGACTGCTCTTTCTCTAATAGTATAACTCTTGGATTTAAATTGTGTCATTCATGCCTGTGTTTCAGGTTTGAGGAATTTGCTTTTGAAGGGCTTTTCACACACACAATGAAACCAAACCAAACTGTGCCACCCTAACTGTTTAAACCCAGAGTGGACATTTGTATTTCTTGGATTGTTTTTGTTCCTTTTGATTTAACCGTATGCATGCAGGAAAGTTATATGTGATATAATTAATGCCCTTATTTGTCTTTCTTGTGCATGATAAGTGCAACCACGGTTCTAATTGTAGTGTGCAACAGTGAATCTCTGTGAAGCCAGCCCTAGTGTCACAGTACTTATTGTTATGGTACTCAGTTTGGGTTTTTGGTAATGCAGTGTTAATAATTGTGCCAACAGTCATTATTATCCAAGAAAGGTGCTGGATCATCCCAATGTTCCTCTACCACTCCCGTGCCCATATCAGAAAGAAAGATTAAGTTTCAAGGAAGTTGAGTGCACTAACTCTACTATCACCCTGTGAACAACGACCTGCCCCCCCCCCCGAAGATACAGGGTGCCTGGCTGCACCGGCAAGACATGGCAGTGTTTTGTCTCTTTCTCTTCCACTCTGCCTTTCCTTTTGGGACACCTGCCGGGGTTTCTTTTTTTTAATTATTTTTTTTATTTATTTTATTAAAGGTGTAAAACAGTACAAATGTATAGTGAATATTTTCACAATTTTTCTTTTTCGCATTAAATATTTCTGTAACAGATAGATACAAGAATGCAATCTAACAACAATTTCTGGCCCAGAAAGTGTGACATTGAAAGCACATTCGGGATGATAGTCTTGCGGCAGGGGAGCGATGAATAGAGGTGTCTTATGAAATTAAGAATGGTGGAAGATAGAGAGAAAAGAGGAAGGGGAGGGGTTAGGGGAGTGAGAGGGATTGCTGAGTGTGAGGACTATTGGATGTATAGAGGAGGAGGAATTATTGTCCCCATGTCAGCCGTAATTCTCCGTCCGGCATGGCTTCTCCCTCGGGGACGGTCAGTTTTAGTGTTTGGGCCCTTTTTTTTGTGATATAGGATAACATGTGGGTAAGGGTTCCTGCCTCTATTGAGGGTTGGTGCTGGGAAGAGATTGTATAGGAGAGGGGGTGATAAGGCCGTCCACAGCTGCTTATTCATTATTACAGAGTCTTTTTTAAGTTATACGTTCTTCTTGCGTATTTTGGTGTCCTGGAATAGGTTATGTGGGGGGACCGGGAGAAGATGTTTGCTTGTTCAATCCAGAGTCTAATGTGGTTATCTAAGTGGGACAACTGGAAAGTGAAAGAAGAAAAGGGAGAGAGTGGGGTGAGCAATCATATAAGAGAGGGGAAGAATAGAGGAGGAAGGTGTAAGGAAGTAGGGCAATATGGGTTATAAGGGGGATCATTATTTCTCTCAAACCTTTTGTCTTTGGCCCTCCGCCAGCTGCTTTATGACTTTATCAAAAATGGATGCCAGACTTCCTCAAATTGTTCTGTTTGGTCCTGTAAGTTATAGATCACTCGTTCATGGGTGGCTGTTTGATACATGGCAGTCATCCATTCTGTCGGCGTGGGGGCAGTACTAGCCCTCCAGTGCCAGAGCACACATATTTTGGCTGTGGCAAATGCAGTGTGTAGTAACCTTTTTTGGGCACGTGTTAGGGAGGGGAACAGGCGTATGTCATGTAGGAGAATAAGTGATGGAGGAATCGGATTTGGGATCTGGATAACATCCAGCAGAGTATGGCGTACTGCATCCCATAGGGGCTGTATCACCGGGCAGTGACATAGGATGTGGAGTAGATCACAATGGGGTTCTATACATCTCCAGCACTTTGCATGTGTTAGTAGTCCTGCCCTAAAAAGTTTAACAGGGGTCCAGTACCAATCTTGTAGAATTTTAAACAGGCAGAATTTCAGTCGGGCTTCGCGTACTCCCCTGTCAAGGGCTTCTAGTATGTCTGACCATTCTTCTTCTGTGTAGGTTAACTCAAGTCTATCCTGCCATTTTAAACGTAAGCGTTCAAGGAGGGGTTGCGAGTAGAGATGATTTGGTAGTTCGACGTAGAGGCCCACCATAACGCCTTTGTGTCGGCCTCATTTCTGAATATAAGTAACAATGGGTGAGGTTTTACACATCCATGGGGGAACCCCTAACGAGCTGAGCATGCAATGTTTAAGCTGCAGGTATCTCCATTCTTGATTACTATGGATGCCGAACTCCTCCTGGAGAGAGGCAAAAGTTCGTAAGTTATTTCCGTCTATTATATGGGATATGTTATGGATTCCTGCCTCGGACCATTGGGGCTATGAGAGGGGGCTCCCTCTTATTTTTATGTTTTTATTCCCCGCTATAGGGGCCTGGGCGTGCAGAGAGGGATGTATGTCCAGCAGGAGATGGGCTCTGCGCCATGCTGTGTCGGTGGCTTTGAGGATGGGATTAGGCGGGGAAGGGTGGTCGGTGTATATCCCTCCCATTGTGTGTTGTCCTCTTAGAAGTCTCTCTGTGACCACCCATTGTGGTGGATCCGGCGTATCTGGGAGAGTGTATGCTAACTGTGAAAGTTGTAAAACTAGTGAGTATTGTTCTATTGAGGGTAGGCCTAAACCTCCATAGGGACGTCGGGCTGGGATAGTTGCCGTCTTCAGTCTCGGGCGTAGGGAGCCCCACACAAAGGCCCTCATAGATGCGTCAATCGAACGGAGTATAGGGAGGGGTACCAGTAGGGGGAGCATGCCCAAGACGTATGTAAAGCGTGGTGATGTAGTCATTCTAACTGCTTGTGTCCTTCCCCACATAGACAGACCCAATAATAACCATTTAGCAAAATCCTGTTTCATTTTTGATATAAGGGGATCTAGGTTATCTCTAACTATGTGTTCCAGGCCTCGGTTGATATACGTTCCTAGGTATTTGAGGCGGGTCGGCGCCCATTGGAATGGCAGACCATGCACTGCTGCTCTTGTTGTCATTCGGGATAGAGGCAGTGCTTCACTTTTGTCCCAGTTTACCCGGTATCCAGATAGAGGCGCGAATTCCTCTATGGTGGAAAGCAGTGTGGGTAAGGATGTTTCTAGGTCAGTCAGGGTTAATAGGATATCGTATACATAGAGATAAATTTTAGATAAGCCCCCGGTTATTTGGATACCTTTTATCTGTTGGGAGTTCCGTATAGTAGCTGCCAAGGGTTCCATGGCCAATAGGAATAGGAGTGGCGACAGGGGACAGCCCTGACGAGTGCCTCTTCCAATGGGGAAGGGGTCTGATAAGAAACCCCCACAATTAACCTGTGCTGAAGGATGGTCATATAATATGCGTACTTTAGAGATGAATTGTTCCACTAGGCCAAAGTGTTACATGGTGGTGAATAAATAGGGCCATTCGATGCGGTCAAATGCTTTCTCTGCGCCTAAGGATAATGCGAGGGCTTCGTCGGGCATATTTAGGGCTTCCAGTAGTGTATGATAGAGAGTGCGCATGTGGTTTCTGTAAGAGCGGCCGGGCACAAACCCCACTTGGGTGTTATGGATCAAAGATGGTATCACTTTACGCAGGCGTGCTGCTAGAATGCTGGCTAGGAGTTTGACGTCTCCATTCAAGAGGGAGATGGGGCGATAGCTGCCACAGAGGAGGGGATCTTTCCCTGGTTTAGGTAGAACGACAATTGTAGCCCTGTTGGATAAGGCTCCTAGGGAGCCTCCCTGGCATGCTTCGGTTAGTGCACCATGGACTGCATTGATTGCCTCTTCCCCGGCCCATTTATAGAATTCCGCAGGGAATCCGTCCTCCCCTGGAGATTTATGATAGGAGAGGTTTGTTACAACTTGTGTTATCTCCTCTCTGCTAATATCACCGTCTAAGAGGGTTCTGCCTGCTTCCGACAAGCGGGGTAAGTTGGCCGTCCTAAGAAATGTCTCTATCTGTGTCTGATCAGACGACATTTCCGGCGTGTAAAGGTGCCGGTAGTACTTAGCAAATTCGTTCACGATATCTTGTGGACGAGTTAGCACTGCCCCAGATGGGGATGTTATGGCCGAAATGGCGGAAGCTGCCTCTCTTTGTCGGAGCTGGGCCGCTAGGAGGCGTCCTGCTTTCTCTCCTTGTTCATAATGACGGTCTCGCAGTTTTTATAGTGCAAATTCTGTCTGGGACGTGAAGAGTTCATTGTGTGCTATTCTGGCTTGTTCTAAGGAGCGGCGTAGTCTAGGGGACGGTTGGGTAGTATACTGTTTAGTGAGATTCTGGATTGTGGTCTCTAGGATGGTTTGACGGGCAATTCTGTCTTTGTTGGCCAATGCTGCGTCTTGCATCATATTGCCTCTCAGTGTCGCCTTTGCCACTGCCCATAAGATCCTTTTGGAGGTCACAGTACCTTTGTTCTTTGTCATATATGTAGATACGTGTGCTCTTAATTGTTCCTTCCCTTGGGGGGAGCGATATCTGCGCACAGCAAGGCGCCACTGTTTTCGGCCCGGGGGGGACAGGCCTATCTGAATCAAAGTTAGTACTGGGGAGTGGTCTGAAAGGCCACTGTCCAGAATACTGGAATCCAGCACTCCGGGGATTACAGTGTGTGACACCAGAAAGTAGTCCAAGCGTGATTGGGTGCCGTGAACGGCCGATAAAAAAGTGTATTCCTTGTCTTTCGGGTGTTGTATTCTCCAACAGTCCACTAGGCCGACGTCCGTCGTTATGTCTGTCAGGAGAGCTCTGTTGTGGTTGTTGCCTATATCAATGGGGCCTGTCCTGTCCAGTATTGCGTCTTGGGCAAGGTTCCAGTCTCCCCCGATTATATACCGGGCTGTCCCGATTTCTGTCAAGATGCGATTTAGTTGTAGGAAGAATGTGCGTTTTAAACCGGTTGGTGCATAGACGGAGCCCACGCATAAGAAAGTGTTCCCTATTTTTAATTTAACGAATGTGTATCTTCCTTCCGTATCGCTCCATGTTTTAATGATTGTAATCGGGAGTGATTTTCGCATTAATATCGCCACCCCACACTTGCGAGGTGTTCTGCTCCCAGGTTCTTGGTTCGCTTGGCAGCAGCTATGAACGACCCTCCCTACCCAGTCCCGCTTAAGTTTGTCAGATTCTAAAGTATCAAGGTGGGTCTCCTGTATTAAGGCAATGTCTGCTTTTTTGGATTGAAGGTAGGACAATATTTTTTTCCGTTTAACATAGCTCGTCATGCCATGTACATTCCATGAGAGGATACGCAGTGGCCGTGTCCCTTGGAGAGTTTTTCTCGAAATCTTTGAACAGGTGTACCGGGTCGCGTTTGTTTCAGTGCCAACCCTAGCAGGGGGGGAGGGTGGGGGGGAAGTGCCAACTATCTCTTTTGTTCAAATAAGAGTTGTGTTTGTTATGATACAATGGGTTATGGGAGGAGGGGTTGCAGCTGGCGGGGGTCGGAAATGCACTCTATGGAAGAGAAAATTAGAGAGAAGGTGGAGGTTGGAGAGGGGGGGAGAGGCGAAGTATGTAGGAAAAGAGGGAGATAAAAGAAAGGGAAGAGAGAAGAAAAAAAAAAGAAAGAAAAGGGAGAGAAGGCTAGAGGACCTGCCTCCTTAGTTAGTTCTGTAGACGACGAGTCCGGTTCCTCTCAGGGCTCATGCGTCGTCGGGATGGTCCCTATCAGGGGGGCAGAGGGGGGCCAGGAGGGGGAGGACAGTTGACAGTCGGCTATCCACATGTTAATGACAATGAGATGCGTAGGGATCTTGGCTGTGTATCAGGGGTCAAGGGGCAAGTCTAACACTTATTGCTGATGGGTTGTAATGGTTGTCATGTTGTGTTTAATCGTTTATATGACTGGGATATGTGGTTTTGGGGGTAGGAAGAGTGGAAGGGTAGTGAGTTATCTTGTGGCTAGGTGGTGGTATTGCCGCAGGTATGGTTAACTGTTTGTGAGAGGTGGCAGCCGGCTGGGGGGGAGGAGGGAGGGATGGACGGGAAAAGTTTGTACAGGGTGGGACTTGGTTCATGTTACATGATTTCTGATGTTTCTGGAAATAGGGGAAGGTGAGGGTGTACAGGGATGGTGTAATGAGGGGGGATCCTGTGGTGGTATTGTCGTGAGAGGACAGGGTTTACAGAGAGGAGAGGGTATTCAATTAATGGAAGATTGGGGCAGGAAGGGAGTGGAAGGGAGTGGAAGCAGCAATGGGGCGGACGGAGTTATGTAACGTTAGTACCTTTGTGGATAGAGGTGCAGAGAGTTTTAGGTACATAGTCTTCCCCGGGTCCCTCTCCCTCGCCCCAACATCACATTTTTATCTACTTCAACATTTTTATAACCTATTAATTCTTATTAACATTATATATCCTTATGACTATTATTACCTTATTATGTTATAAGCTGAGGATCTGGGTATCGGTCTATGTATCGTGCGGTGAGCAGTGAATGCAGCATAGTTCCATGGTGTGCGAGAGCATTGTGTGGCCTGCCTCCTTGCTGATGTCCTGTCAAGTATTATTACTTCATAATACTGTTATGGGGTGCATAATAAACGGGTGCCGACCGTTTAGTAGTGTGGTGCATATTGCCCTTATAGTCGTCCTTCCTAGAGGGAGTTCACAGGCGTCCGTGATAAATGTTCTGTGGGCGATTGAGTACATCCCGGAAGGGGGTATGTACCTTATATGTGTTGCAATACCTTGATGTGTGGGGTCCCGTGTAGTTGTGCTATGCTATATTGTGTCTTCTTGTGAGGGTTTGGTGTGTGGTGCTAACAGGTCTATTGATATTCAATGGGTCATATTATGTTACATGTGTCTCGAGGGATGAATTAGAATATCCTTTTGTATCCTAATCGCGGTCCCATAGGTCCTGGTCTAGGCTCTTGTGGAGTCCGGAAGGGGGGGGGGGAGTCTAGCCCTTACGTAGGTATGTGTGTTCTGTCATACACCCAGGGCGAGTAACAGTTTTTACCCATTGTAAGACCTTATACTGGGTTACAGTGTACATGTGCTTTTGGAATGGCAAGTGTAGATGACTATATTAACGATCATAATGCAATTATAAACAATTATAAAAAAGGCACGCATATATATGAACTGATTAGATACTCATCCGTCCCCAGATTCAAGAGCTTCTGTGATTGTCTTGGTTTAGGCAAATGTCTTTTTTGTGTGTGGGATCATGTCTTCTTCTCAAGGGGGCATAGTCGTTGGTTTCAATGGGGAACAAGATTTGTCCCTTTCCGATAGCTGGGTGTGGGTTACCACTGCGTGCAATACTTGGCCCCTGTCATCATGAGATCTGACCATTCTCTCTATGTCTCTGCCTCTTTGTCCGACTCCAGTGTCACATAGGGCCATTTCCGTCTTTTCCTGTCCTGGTGGTAGGTTTCCTTCATTGTCGCCTCCGTTGTCATGTGAACCGTTTGTGCTGGTAGAGTCCATTGATTGGGGTAGCAAGGAGTCTAGAAATAGTTGCAGTTCTTCGGGGTTGTAGAAATCCTTAGACACTCCGTTTTTAGTGACCCACATTCTTGCGGGGTCGAAGAGGCCGTGTTTTATCTCCAGTTGACGCAGTTGGGGTCGTAGAGCTAGGAAGGCCATTCTGCGTCATTAGTTTCCTTAGAGTAGTCGGCGGTTATGCGGATGTCATGCTAATCCATTTGGAAGGGTCCATGTTTGCGTGCCGCTTGAAGTATTTGACGAGTCTGGTTGTGCCGTAGTAAGCATGCGATGATTGGTCAGGGTCTTGAGGGGTTGCCGGAGCGCTTTGGTCCTACTCGATGCGCCCGTTGGAATTCTATCGGTGGGTCGAAATCCAGTGAGGTCAGTTTTGGAAGGGCAGATCTCAGGAAGGATTGCACGTCCACACCTTCTTCATTTTCCGGTATCCCATGTAGGCGTATATTATCTCTCCGGCTCCTATCCTCCATGTCCGTTAGCTCACTCCTCAGATATGGGAGGTCTTGGTCTCGGTCCCGGGACATGGTGGTCTGTGCCTCTACCAATCCCATGCGTTGTTCCAGTCCAGTTACTCTGGATTGAAAGCCTGCAATTTCAGCTCGCATGGATTTGGTCTCTAACATTAGTGAGGTTATAGAGGCGTCCATCCCCTCTATGCGGCGACTGACAGTGGTGATTTCCTGTAATATCCTGTCCATTGTTGTGGGATGGCTCTTTTCTGTCATTGTGGTGGATTCAGTTGGAGGTGATGATGTTTGGGGGTTGGTTGTGGTAGAGGCTAGGCGTTTATGTTGGAGTGCTTCAGAGAATAATAACTGTCGTGCAGGCTTATTGGCGGATTTTTTATTCAGTTTGTTACCGGGCATCGCCTCAACAGTCCGCCCGAATCCTCTGCTTAGTGTTCTATTCTCCCTCCTTTAAGTCCAGTTGGGGCATGGGCTTTCTGTGACCGTTGGTTCTTACTTCTATTTTATCCTTCCCTTTTTTTCCCCTTTTTTCCCCATCTCCTTGCCCTCCTATGAACGTTTTCTCTTATTCGCAGTTCATCGTTTTCTTCCTTTGCCTTTTCCCCCTTTAGTTGCTGTGTCAGAGTGCAGCGACCTGACTTTGTTTTTGGTTAAGAGAGGAGGTTATATCCTTGTCAATTCCACTATGATAGAACTGGTGTGGGGGTTGTCATAACCCAGAGTATTTATGTGGGTTTAGTCACTTTTTCCTATACCTGGCTCTTTAGTGGTTGTTGTTACGTGCAGGGAACGATGGGGGATTGTGGCCTCCTCTGAGCCCTTCGCCTGTCGTCTGGGCTGGTCGGTGTTGCACGTGGCTGTGTTCTTGTGGGGAGAGGATTGAATGCGGTGTGTGTGCTTGTCGTCGCCTCTCTGTTCCTCGTCTGTCTCTCTGCCCCTTTTTTTTTCTTCTCCACTTTACGCTTTCCTTTCGTCCCCTCCGTGCCCCCTCTTTTCGTCTCTCCACCTCATCCTCCTCGTCCCCGTTTGTTCCCCTCTTCCCCTCTAGTGTCTCCTCTGTCCTCTCTCATTCCTTCAATGTTATTTATAGTTTATGGGGGGGGGAGAGGATAAGTAATTGCGCTTGATATGTTTGTGGGGGGGAGGGGAGGTGTTCCGATCTTCCGGTGGTTTTCGGTTTATGGAGAACGGGGGGAAGGGTGGCAGAGGAGGTGGGGGGATCGTACCTCCGTCTCCGTTGGTTTGTACTTTTTCGGTCATCCCGGCTCTTCTACAGGGCCGTCGTGTAGAATGCGGATCTTTGACGCCTTGACGGATCTCCCCGGGAGATCTATGTATCCTGTGTAGACTACTCCTCGCGGTCCCGCGGCTCGTCAGTTTGTTCCACGGCCGCGCCGCATGCGGCTCTCCTTTTATGCGACTCCGCCTCTCCAGCCAGGCCATCTCTGTCGGAAAGAGGGGGGACTTGGGCAGGTCGCGAGTTCTTGGCGTCCCGGCTCGCCCTCACGGTGTCTCCAGGCTTCGGTCCGGGGCACATCGGTTGTCAGAGCGGGTGTCGCTGTGCATATTATGTTTTCTTGCCATCTCTGCGCCCCCGCCGCCCCTGTATTCACCGCGACGCGGAGCTCTCGTATTAGGTGGCCATCTTTCTTCGTGGCCCGGCCACGCACCACCTGCCGGGGTTTCTGTGTCCACCAGGAAGTGCCGAGAGGTGTTCCAGGAGGTCGGGGGGCATACCATCGCCCCTGCAGACATCCTGCTTTTCAGGTGAGTGGGCCTGTCTCAACAGGGTTTTTTCTCAGATTCAGCTTGCAAGACTCATCCAGGAATCCTCTACATCCTCTGCTTCAGCTTCTGACCGTCGGATCAACCGCAGACTGGTCCGGGAACCCCTGTAACTGCAACAAAGTATCCAGGACGACTCTTGTGACCTGCACCTTCATCACCAGCCAGCATTTGCAACAGTTTCCAATGTGTGCACGCTCTGAGGACTCCCTGTCTTTACCCTCCACCACATGAACTGAAGAAATCTCCCATGGAGTGACGGAGTCACTTCCCTGCTCCTGCAGGTACCCTTCTGTGATGATGACTGGTTCTCTGGGACTCCTCTCCTGACAAAGAGCATGCTCCCTGGAACACAGGACTGTCCTAAGTTCCAGCTGTCCAACCTTGGTGGAGGTAAGAGCTTGCCTTCCCGGTTTGTGACAATATCCCTGTGCAGCGCATCATCTCCAGCTCCTTGGACTTCTGTGCACTTCTTCCAAGAATCCTTTGTGCACCATGTAGCTCAGTTCTCCAGCACTCCATCCTGTGACCCACAACTCGCTGAGTTCTTCTCCGGCGGCATGGGACCTTCTTTTGTTGGGCTGCACCAACCACACTTTGTATCTTCTTTGTCCCCGTGTCCTGAGACAGGGTGCTGCCTGGTCCCAAGTTCCTTCTGGGTCCAAGCAGCGCCTTTTGATGCAAACCGCAACCTTGCTTGAACCAAGGCTTGTTGGACGAATCCAGTGACATAAACAGCCTGCATCGACGTGGGACACCTCCTGCACCATGCAGGTACATCCCAGCCATCTTCTTTGGTGCTCCTCTGAAGACTTCTTCTAATCGGAGAATCCACTTTAGCACCATCTTCTAGGTTGGCAGAGGCTCCTGTCCTTCCTGGAATCTTCTGCGACTTCTGGACTTGGTCTCCTCTCTTCACAGGTCTTCAAATCCAGAAATCCACCATTTGTTGATTGTAGTCTTGCTTGGTTTTTGCAATATCTGTTATCATGACTTGTAGTGTGTACTGAGGAAACTTGTAGTACTTTACTCCTACTTTCCTGGGTTCCCGGGTGGGGTACTTTACTTACCTTTGGCGTTTTCTTACACTCCCAGCACCCCTCTACACACTACACTTGCCTTTGCGGGAATTTGTGATTTGCATTCCACTTTCTTAGTATATGGTTTTGTCGCGTAGGCTCTTATTATCCTAATGAGACTACTGGATTTTGAGCAGCAAGATCGTCCACTACGTGGGGGACTGAATCTGACCCACAGTGGATGATGCGTGTCACTCCAAATCCAGGTTTTGCTCTGGCTAATTAGCAGTGCCTCATCTCTCCCAAATGGTAGAGACAATTGGGCAGCCGAGCACATGACATATCAGTACTTCTCAGGGAAGTCGTGGTCACTCAGGTCACAACCGGTTCTCTCATACACAGTACGGTCTCATATATAAATGACAATAAGGCAGTATAAGTTTTAAAGATTGGTTTAATAAAATGACTGCATTTTGGATAAGAAAGCGTGAACTGCAATAACCAGAACTACACAACACAGTAATATTAAAATAGTGGCGATGAGAGTGAAGCACAAGAATAAGGCTATCATAGTGCCGTTAGTTTTGATGGATTATTCCCTCTCTAAATTATATTTCGAGAACAGCATGTTAAGCTCTAAGCCTGCCTTTCAGGTTCCCCCGGGAGGACATCAACCCTCATACCTGAGCAAAGGCCTGTAATCTGCATCAGCATCTGCAACAGGGCATTCGGCATACAGTTGTGGTTCCCTGGCTGGAATCTCTCTCTTGACGTGTACTAGAACTAGAAAGTGTTTTTATAACTAACACAGCAAATGTTCTAAGAAAATGCCCCTATGTAAGGATGTGTATTTTCTACGAATGTTGGAGACTAAACTTCTACCACGTTTACCGGCAATGTACCAGACTGTAGCCTTGACTGAAGCACAGGGCGATCAAGAATGCATTGTTTGAGAACACAGTGCTGAACGAAGCTAAACAGTGTGATTGAAGAAATTAAAACAAGACCGTAAAAACTGGTTATTGTAAAATACCAGTACGAAGCTGAATAAAATATATCTAGGGCAAAGTGCACAGCGGCCTAGTATGTTAAACTAACGTGCATGGAGCTATACTTAAAATGGCTACACAACAGTTTGTGTTGTCCCTAGGCCTATTGCATTCCATTGTATTTTCCACAGTTTGCACTAGTCTATGACTATTTACTTACCTGAATTTGGTCTCTATTGTATATATTGTGTATAATACTTAGCTCCAGAAGGAGTATTAGTTCTAAGATATTTTTGGCCTTGTATCACTAAAATAAAGTATCTTTATTTTTGGTAACACTGAGTATTGTCTTTTATTGTGTATAAGTACAGTGTAACTATAGTGGTTTTGCAGGAGCTTTGCATGTCTCCTAGTTCAGCCTAAGCTGCTCTGATACAACTACCTCTAGACAGCCTAAGCTGCTAGAACACTGCCTACATTTCACTAATAAGGGATACCTGGACCTGGTATAAGGTGTAAGTACCTTAGGTACCCACTACAAGCCAGGCCAGCCTCCTACAGCTGGTACTGGCTTTATTGAAACTTCAATAGCATAGAGCCTTAAAGACACCCATTTCTCTTCAGGGAGCCAGTGAAGTTTCTGTTGGGCTGTGCCCATTGAAGATCTTCTGGGAAGATAGAGCAGCAGCCTGGCAGCAGAATTCTGTACCCGTTGAGCCTCTTCAACCAAGACTGTGCTACTCCTAAATAAAGAGTATTGCAGTAGTGCAGACACCACATTACTAAAGCCTGGATAACAGTTTTTTTGCAGCTTCAGGCAAAAGTCAAAGGATTCATTTGAGGAATTTTAGTATCTCCAAACATGTTCCTTCAAGGGTGGTGATCTGCTCATCAAAGGTCAGACTAGCATCAAAATACTAAGGTTCTTAAACTTGGACTTTGGCATCATAAGTGGACCAAGCGCTGACCAAATGCTGAGCAAGTGCTGACCAAGTACTGACTGCCACCAGTCTGGGGTCCAGATGGAGGCTGTCCCACCTCCAGGATGAGGACCTCCATTTTGCCTGCATTAAGTTTTAGACAATTATGGTCCATCCAAAGGGCTTCCTCGGACAGACAGGTCCTCAAAGAGGCAGCAGTAGAGGCCGAGATCTGCAACAAGGTGACAATAACCTGGGTATTATTGGTATACAATATGGTATCAAAACTGTTGCTTGATGATATCCACCAGGGGGCACATGTAAAGATGAAATAGTGTGGAGCTCATAAATGATCCCTGAGGCACCCCCCTGCTGCTATTGTAGTTGTTGGAAAATAGGTTATTTGTAAGGGCAGGTAGGTACCTACACTTAGCAATAGGCCACTAACCTCCACTTAGGTCCAGTGAGGTCTAAGTAAATTAAACCCAGCTCAACCCTTGGTAGCTTGGCAACGAGCGACAAGGCTTAACTTAGGAGACAGAGTGTAAAGCATTCAAAAATCACAAAACAGTAATTAAATAAAACACAGGAAACAGTTTAAAAATCCAAAACCACTTTATAACAATAGATTATATTTTTATCTTTAAAATGACACAAAAATGAATATAATCAGATAAGAGGAACCGGAGATATGAATTTTTAAAGAAGGTTTTTTTTTTTTAGCGCCTAGAAACAAAAAGCGCCAATCGGGTAATCTGATTGCACCTCGACTGGGGCAAAGTCAAAGTTTAAGGCCGACCGCGATGGAGCCCGGCTCGGCTACAGGCCGAGGGAGGCCTTGGTCAAAAGTTTACCTTCGCACTTAGTCGTTTTTCTGAAGATTTTCTCCAGCGGGACGAACCTGTGAGTCCAATCCGACCTCCTGGAGCCCTTCTCCAGATACCCATAGCGGGAATCCTCGGTGGAGATTTTTACCTTCGTACTTACTCGTTTTTTTTAGGTGAAAATCCTTTGACCGGGGTAAACCTGGATCTTGATCCAACGTCCTTGGAGCCCTCCTCGGATACTCTGGCTGGGAGGTCCCGGTCAACCTTGTACGTTCGGACTTAGGGGGTCATTCCAACCCTGGCGGTCGGTGTTAAAGCGGCGGCCAACCCGCCAACAGGCAGGCGGTCAAAAAAATTGATTTCTGACCCTGGCGGAGACCGCCAACACAGACCGACACTTTAACACTCCGACCGCCACGGCGGGACAAACAAACAGCGCAGCGGTCACCGCCAACAGATAGGCGGGAGACAATGTACCACCTATCCTATCACAACTCACCAATCCACCACCTTTTTCGGGGCGGGAGCCCCGCCGATAAAAACACGGCGGAAACAGACTACGAACGGGAATACGCTCACCTCTACACACTCCACGAGGAATCTGGAAAGTATGGAACCAGAACTACACATCCTACCAGCTATTTTCTACCTGCTCCTCTACCAGGAGCACGAACGCCGGCGCAGAAGACAACGGTGAGTACTGCACCTACGACACTGGGGAGGAGAAAAGATTACGGGCACACACATACGCGACACACCCACCCTCACCCACAACTACCATCACATCAATGCAGAGCAACAACTCAGAGTGACACCCCCCAAACCCCCCGGAAGAATGCAAAGACAAAATAAAATGATCATGAAATTCAAATATATTGTAAGGCTACGTAATTTTTTTTTCAAACAACTATAACTATATACACATATGTAAATTGTCCTGTCCAAATTGGGTTTCAGTCATTGTACGTGGGCCGATGGGCCTCAACACATGGGCAAAGCCCACACAGGAGACCCGAAGCCATTGGAGAGAACACTGCAGGGGGATCAGATAGAAAAACAACGGGCACCTCAGGGGGAAGGGAAGGGGAGGCACCTCAGCCACATGAGTCCACGACGCCAGATCCACGAGGGGCCTCCATGCCCACTGTCCCATCCTGGGGAGTGCAAAGCCACAGTCTCACAAGTCTCTACAGTGGGTGGCTTGCCCACTGTTACCTCCTGGGGAGTGCAAAGCCACAGTCTCACAAGTCTACAGTGGGTGGCTTGCCCACTGTGCCATCCTGGGGAGTGCAAAGCCACAGTCTCACAAGTCTCTTCAGTGGGTGGCTTGCCCACTGTGCCATCCTGGGGAGTGCCAAGCCACAGTCTCACAAGTCTCCACAGTGGGTGGCTTGCCCACTGTGCCATCCTGGGGAGTGCAAAGCCACAGTCTCACAAGTCTCTACAGTGGGTGGCTTACCCACTGTTACATCCTGGGGAGTGCAAAGCCACAGTCTCTCAAGTGGATTACAGACTCCACTGGTACTGGAGGAGGCATGGTGCCCAGAGTGCATCGTGCAGCCCTGCCCGACACAGATCCGGGCCTGCCCCTTCTGCCAATGGGCCAGCGGTGCTTGAGATGAAGGGCCCAGCGGAGCGGTGCTTGAGACGGCGGTGCCCAGCGGAGCGGTGCTTGAGACGGCGGTGCCCAGCGGAGCGGTGCTTGACAGGAAGGGCCCAGCGGAGCGGTGCTTGAGATGAAGGGCCCAGCGGAGCGGTGCTTGAGATGAAGGGCCCAGCGGAGCGGTGCTTGAGATGAAGGGCCCAGTGGAGCGGTGCAGAGATGAAGGGCCCAGCGGAGCGGTGCTTGAGATGAAGGGCCCAGCGGAGCGGTGCTTGAGATGAAGGGCCCAGCGGAGCGGTGCTTGAGATGAAGGGCCCAGCGGAGCGGTGCTTGAGATGAAGGGCCCAGCGGAGCGGTGCTTGAGATGAAGGGCCCAGCGGAGCGGTGCAGAGATGAAGGGCCCAGCGGAGCGGTGCTTGAGATGAAGGGCCCAGCGGAGCAGTGCAGAGATGAAGGGCCCAGCGGAGCGGTGCTTGAGATGAAGGGCCCAGCGGAGCGGTGCTTGTCTTGAAGGGCCCTGTTCAGCGGTTCTTGAGACGGCAGTGCCCTGCTCAGCGGTGCTTGTCTTGAAGGGCCCTGTTCAGCGGTGCTTGAGACGGCGATGCCCTGTTCAGCGGTGCTTGTCTTGAAGGGCCCTGTTCAGTGGTTCTTGAGACGGCGGTGCCCTGTTCAGCGGTGCTTGTCTTGAAGGGCCCTGTTCAGCGGTGCTTGTCTTGAAGGGCCCTGTTCAGCGGTGCTTGTCTTGAAGGGCCCTGTTCAGCGGTTCTTGAGACGGCGGTGCCCAGTTCAGCGGTTCTTGACATGTATCTCCAGGGCACCATATCCGGCCACTATATGGAGTTCACTTGCCATCCAACTTCTCGCTTCCGGGGCCCTCCTGTGCTGGAGTCCCGGGCCCGTGGGTGTTCTCCTTCACACCCGGAATGGGGCTGGAGGGGCCCTCCTGGGCAGCTCGCCTGCTGCCGGACTTGTCAGCCGTGCTGCCCTTGCCATCCTTCCATGATTCTCTGTGGCCCTTGCCTCCCTTTGTAGATGTGCCAGGTGGCACCCCACTTCCTGACGGTGCCAGGGTAGTACCTTTGGAGGCTGCCGTCTCTGGCCTCTCGCGCCGGGCCTTGCCTTTCTTGGTTTTCTTCCCAGGGGGTGGGCTGGCTGTCCCTTTACTGCTGGCCGATGTTGCTGCCCTTGAAGGTGGTGGACTCCAATATCTCTGTACTATGGACCTTGTAGGTCCAGGGGTTGTGGTGGCTGAGGTGCTGATTGGACTCTTACGAGATGGAGGGGGTGGGTCAGGTGATGGAAAGAGGTTCATTTTGGACAGGAAAAACTTTTTAGGATCAGTGGGAAGGGTAGGTGCAGTGGGTATGGGAGTGGAGGAAGAGGATGTGGTTGTAGGAGAGTCAAGTGTGGTGTCTTTGGGTGCAGGTGCTTGTAACGGAGGCTGTCGTGAGGTGGATGGCTGTTGGGTGGGTGGCTGCCTGCGTTTGTGTGGTTTGGAAGAGGGGGTGACAGACACACTGGGAGAGGACACAGGGGACTTGTAAATGGCAGTGGGGGTGGTGACTGCACGTGTGCGGAGTGTTCCAGTGGGTGTGCTGGTGATGGACGTAGTGGCTGATGATGTTGTGCATGCAAGTGTGAGTGGAGACGTCACAGGGAGGGAGGAGGGAGACGAGGAGGAGGGGGACACAGAGGAGGCAGTGGCTGTTGGTATGTCTGCATGTGGCTGTTGCTTGTGTGAATGCTTGTGTGATGTGTGGTGCTTATGTCTGGATGAGCTGCCCTTGGGTGTTGAGGTGT
This sequence comes from Pleurodeles waltl, assembly GCF_031143425.1. NCBI lineage: Eukaryota > Metazoa > Chordata > Amphibia > Caudata > Salamandridae > Pleurodeles > Pleurodeles waltl. Next base: position 1,235,476,376 of record NC_090444.1, on the reverse strand, counting down.
GTGCAGGCTGGTCTGTAGGTGTGTCTGGGATAGGCAGAGGAACAGAGGAGTGGGACTGGGTGGAGGAAGTTGGAGGAGGGAGGCAGGAGACAGGGACTATGGCTGCCGTCAGTGCTGAGGCCAGAGCGTTGAACGATCGCTGATGGGCAGCCTGACCCGAATGAATGCCCTCCAGGTATGCATTGCTCCGGTGCACCTCCCTTTCTACCCCCTGGATGGCATTCAAAAGGGTAGACTGCCCAACAATGAGCATCCTGAGGAGGTCAATGACCTCCTCACTGAGGGCAGCAGGGGTAAGTGGGGCAGGGCCTGAGGTTCCTGGGGCGAAGGAGATGCCCGCCTTCGTGTGCGAGCGGGCACGGGGCGATCGCAGAGGGGCTGCTGGGAGGGCGGAGCTGGTGCGCTGGGTGGCAGCTGTACCTGTTGTTGCGGTGGGCACGGATGTTGCCGCCACCACAAGGGAGCTCCCTTCCGAGGACGTGTCTGTGTCGCTGATGTCTCCACGTGTCCCCGTTGTGGAGCTCCCCTCGCCCTCTGTCTCACTGGTGAACTCCGAGTCGGTTGCATGGCCCTCCAGGGCCATGTGAGATGCAGCTCCCTCGTGCTCCGATGCCACTTCTCCTCCGCCTGATGATGCTAATGCACACATGAACAGGAAGAGCAGCAAAAAAAGGGGGGGGGGAAATGAAGACATGTTGTGTGCATCCATTGGCAACACAGTTGGCGGAGAGGACAGACACAGAAGCCCCCTGCACTACGCCGCGCACTTGGGGTACACTACTCAATCATTGGGACTTGGCCTACAAGCCTATGGACTACAACTGCACACATAGGTGACACAGGGCCATGGATAGCTGTACTTGGCACCATACAGAGGTTGGGGGCGGGGGCACAGGGCCATGCCTTACGGAGGGGCTTAGCCTACAGAAATCGCCCTGGCCTAGGGATACCCATAGCCCTCCTCCCCCACCCAGACACCTCCACTGCGTGCTAAGATAGCAGAATGTGCTGGTACTCACCCCCTTGTGTCTGCTGTGATGTCCTCACGCGCCCATCCAAATCTGGGTAGGCCACCACCAGGATCCGAGACATCAGGGGGGTCAATTGACGAGTGGCACCCCTCCTACGTTGGGAGGCCATCCCCAGCAGAGCCTCCGCGGTCTTCCTGCTCCTGCGGCGGATGTACTCCCACCTCTTGCGGCAGTGGGTGCCCCGTCTGTTGTGGACCCCCAGGGTCCGGACGTCCTTGGCGATGGCACGCCAAATGTCGATTTTCTGATGGGCGCTGACCTATGTGACATGTACAGGGGGAGAAATACCATTATTATAATTTTCTGCATGCTCGATGTGAGTGGCCCCACATCCCCACCCTTGCCATGTGGCACATGCTCTCATCCGTCGTTTGATGCATGCCTCAATCGCTCCCCTCCCCACCATCTTTCATCCACCCGACTCAACACAGGCATTGCCCCCAAAACATGCTCCCAGTGTACTTACCTGTTGGTCTGGAGGACCGTAGAGTAGCGCATACTGGGGGAGGACCCCATCCACGAGTTTCTTCAATTCTTCAGAAGTGAAGGCAGGGGCCCTTTCCCCAGTCGCAGCAGCCATTGTATCTTCCAGACCGAGGTCACAGCAGCACTTGCAGTATAGGTCCTCTCCTGTGGATGATCAGGTCTCGAGTGATTAAGCAGATAGAAAATGGCGGTCACGTCCGCGGTGGTGCGTACCGCGGCGGTGCATCCCGCGACCGCCGGCGCACTTCGTCATTGGCTCCTGAAACGCATAGGGTTCAATGTTAACCAATGCGGCTTTGCGCCGCGGTCTTCGACCGCCTACCGCCACGGTGTGCCACGCCAGCGCATTGACCTCACATCCCATTGTCGCACTTCACAGGTCAGGCAGCCGCCATTTCAAGGGCCCACATGCCTTAATTTCTACTGCGTCACACATGCCTAGGCCTTGCATCGACACTCATACAAGCCATTCAATGCATAGAGAATCGTGTACTGTGCAAGCTGTGGGAACTTACCTGTGGGTTGATTGACTCTATGCTCGCTGTTGTCCTTCCTAGGCACCGTCGTCCGCTGGGACTTGCGAGGAGATGGAGGAATGTTCCCGTGTACAGACCGCTGGTGGACCTGTCGACAATGGAGGAACGACATGTCATTCTGACATACAGGCTTGACCGAGCCACTATACATGAACTGTGTGCCCAGCTGGAGGCAGACCTGATGTCACCCATCCGCCAACCCACAGGGATCCCCCCTCTAGTGCAGGTGCTGTCAGTACTCCATTTCTTAGCAAGTGGGTCATTTCAAACAACAGTGGCCATTTCATCAGGGATGTCTCAGCCTATGTTTTCCAAGGTGTTGTCCAGAGTGTTGTCTGCCCTGCTCAAACACATGCGGAGATACATTGTTTTCCCTGAGGTGGGGGATTTGCCTACAGTGAAGGGTGATTTCTTTGCCCTTGGACAAATTCCCAACATCATTGGTGCCATTGATGGGACACATGTGGCTTTGGTACCCCCCAGTGAAAGTGAACAGGTGTACAGGAACAGAAAAAGTTATCATTCCATGAATGTCCAGGTGGTCTGTTTGGCTGACCAGTACATCTCCCATGTAAATGCCAAGTTCCCTGGGTCAGTGCATGACGCGTACATCATGCGAAATATCAGCATCCCTTATGTGATGGAACAACTACAGAGACACCGTGTGTGGCTAATTGGTGACTCAGGTTACCCCAAACTGTCGTGGTTACTGACCCCAGTGAGGAATCCCAGGACAAGGGCAGAGGAACGCTACAATGAGGCCCATGGGCGAACTAGGAGGATTATAGAAAGAACCTTCGGCCTCCTGAAGGCCAGGTTTAGGTGCCTGCATATGACAGGTGGATCCCTAATGTACTCACCAAAGAAGGGGTGCCAGATCATGGTGGCCTGCTGTATGCTTCATAACCTGGCATTGCGACGCCAGGTGCCTTTTCTGCAGGAGGATGGTCCAGATGGTGGTGTTGTAGCAGCTGCGGAGCCTGCGGGGAGTGAAGAGGAGGAAGACGAAGACAACAGGGACACAGTGATACAGCAGTATTTTCAATAACACACAGGTAAGAATCAACACCGGCATTTTACATTTACTTACAGTCTCCTGCCTCTCTACTGTCTGTCCTTTTCACCCAGTGTATGCTAACAGAGTTGTGACTTTCCCTTCCAATTTCAGAGATGTGGGCCCCACTGCGTGACCTCTGCTTTGTTTGCCCATGGACTACAGCTGTGTGACAGTGGTATGTTGTCATCACAATGTAACTGGTCATTTTGGCACGTGTATGTGTAATACATATTTTCAAAAATACAGGCAGACTCTAGATTATTTGTGTGCAATAAGTGTGTTTATTAAAGTGCTCAATTTTGGGACATGGTTGAAAATCGGTGATGGGTGATGGTGGAGGAATGTCCATGGCAGAGTCCAGATTCTCAGTCTCACAGGTGCATTGTCCATATGCCTGTGGAAGGTGGAGCAGGGGCAGTTTAAGGTTGGACAGGGTGACAATGTGGGACAGTGGGATGACATCAGGGGGTATCCTTTCCTGGCGGGGGTCTTGGCATCCTACTCTGTCTTCTTCCTAGATCTCAGGCCCCGCTTGTGTCGGGGCCACCTGTCCACTAGCGCCGGCGGAGGTGGTAGCCTGTTCCTGGTCCATGCTAGTGAGAGGGGCCCTTTGTGGTGCCACATGGTCCCGCAATGCGGTGACAATCTGGTTGAGAGCCACAACGATGGTGCGCATTGCGGAACTAATGTTTCTCAGTTCTTCCCTGAACCCCATAAACTGTTCCTCCTGCAGTACCTGGATCTCCTGGAACCTGGCCAGGACCGTCGCCATCGTCTCCTGGGAGTGTTGGTATGCTCCCATGATGGAGGTGAGGGCCTCGTGGAGAGTGGGTTCCCTGGGCCTGTCCCCCTCCTGTCACACAGCAGCCCTCCCAGTTCCCCTGTTTCCCTGGGCCTCTGTCCCCTGGACCGTGTGCCCACTACCACTGCCCCCAGGTCCCTGTTGTTGTTGGGGTGGTGGGTTAACCTGGGTGCCCTGTAGTGGTGGACACACCGCTGATTGACGTGTCCTGGAGACAGAGGCATGGGCCCGCTGGGTGGGTGCTGTGCTGGTGTTCCCAGAGGGGTGTAGGTCTGCTGTAGCCTGTGGCTGTCTGAGGGGAACCAACTGTCCAGAGGTCCCCGATGGGCCGGGCTGGTCATCTGGGTCCAGGGAGACAGAGCTGCTGTCATCACTGGGGGCCTCTTCTGGGGGTGGGATGGACATTTTTGGACCCTCCTGGGCGGTGTGGTGGCGTTCGGGTCCTGCAGGGGTATAAGAGTATGGTTATTGCTTCTGTGTGTGCCATTTCGTGCAATGGTTGGGTGCCCGTGTACCCCAGTGCTGGCATTCCTTTGTGGGGGCTGTTGTGACGGCGGTTTGTGGGGGAGATGGGTATGTGCAGTGGGCATGCTTAGGTGATGGCTGTCGATGGTTTGGGGTGGCATGCAGGGTTTGGTGTTGGGATGGGTGGGTTGTGATGGTGAGACATTGGCAATGAGGATGTGTGATGGGGGTGGGGGGGAGGGTGGGTGTATGATTTGGCATGCCAGTGGGTGGGGGGGGATGAAGTAGTTGAGATTCGACTTACCAGAGTCCATTCCTCCGCCTACTCCTGCGAGGCCCTCAGGATGCAGGATGTTCAAGACCTGTTCCTCCCATGTTGTAAATTCTGGGGGTTGAGGTGGGGGTCCGCCGCCAGTCCGCTGCACCGCGATGTTGTGCCGGGATACCATGGAACGCACCTTTCCCCGTAGGTCGTTCCACCGCTTCCTGATGTCGTCCCGATTTCATGGATGCTGTCTCACAGCGTTGACCCTGTCCACTATTCTTTGCCATAGCTCCATCTTCCTGGCAATGGTGGTGTGCTGCACCTGTGTCCCGAAGAGCTGGGGCTCTACCAGAACTATTTCCTCCACCATGACCCTGAGTTCTGCGTCTGAGAACCTGGGGTGTCTTTGGGGTGCCATGGGGTGGTGTGGATGAGGTGTGGGGTGGTGTTTGCGGTGATGAGTGTGGTGAGTGTAGTGGTGTGTGGTGTTTTGTGCGTGGTTGTTGTGTGGGTGATGGTGTAGTGTGCCTCTGTGTGATGGTGTTCTCTATTCTGTGCTGTCTCTCTCTGGGCTTCTTCTCTGATTTGTGGTCGTAGGGGTTTGTGGGTGATGTGGGTGTGTGTTTTATAGTTAATTGGGTGTGTGGGAGTGTTGTGTGTATGTGTCTCAGGTGTGTGTATTTCAAATTGTCCGATGTGGCTGTGTTTTGGAGCTGTATGTGTATTTTGAGCGCAGCGGTGTGTACCGCCAATGAAATACCGCGGTTGAAAGACTGCCGCGTGGATTCGTGGGTCGTAATGGCATGGGCGTTTTTCTGTTGGCGTGACGGTGGAGGTTTGGTCTTCGCCAGTTTAACGCTGGCCGTTGGTGTGGCGGACTTTTGTTGATGTCGGGTTTTTGCGGTTTGCCTCTTGAGGGTCAGAATGACTGTGGCGGGTTACCGCGACCGCGGCGGTGTTGTGGCGGCCTTCTGACCGGCGGTAAGCGCCTTTTACCGCCGAGGTCAGAATGACCCCCTTAGTCTCTTTTTTGGAGATTTTTCTTCACCGGGACCAACCTTCAAATCAGGCCGGGTCGCGGTTGAGGCAAGCCGGCTAGAGTTGCCATGGCGGGTCGGTCCCTCTATGGAGCTTTTTTCCAAAAGTTCTCCAAACTTCTCCAAACTTCTGAGTCTTCTCCCCGATGTTCTTTTAAGGTTCTTTTGGGGTCCACAGCTCACCCCAAGGGTCCATATGCTCTGAAATGATCCTTGGGGGTGTGGACTACAACTCCCAGAATGCACCTGGTGCAAATCCTTTTTGGCCACTGGGCAGTGGTCAGCTGGTTGATTTCATCAGGAGTTGGTGCAGGGGACTTTGGTTAGCAATTTTTCACCTGTAGCAAACAGGGAGTCCCTCCTTGAACCAGTTGAAGCCAGGCAAAGTCCTTCTTGTGGTGAAGCCCAAGTGTGCAGCTGGTGCAGTCCTTCTGAGTGCAGGTTCCAGGTGCAGGCCAGGGGTCCGGCAGGGCAGTACTTCTCCTTTGTTTCTTCCTTGTTGGAATCTGATGGGGATCTGAGGTATGGGTGCAAGTCTGCCAGTTTTATCCTTCCTCCTGGGTGAAAAACAGGGGGGGTCCTGATTCTCCAATCAGGTGCAGGGTCATTACCCCTGTGATGAACACTTACTGGGAAGTGTGGCAAAAATCAATCCCAGGAGACAACATTCTTAAAAAATCCATCATGGCCAAAAATGATTTTTGGAGGTTACATCTGGCTGAGCCCACCCACTGGTGTGGCTAAAAATCATAAACACCCCCCTCTCCTAATCTAATCAAGGGGGCACCTAGTTGTCTTGGGTTGCAGGATGTGGGGGTGTTGCTGGGTTGCTCCAAATGTCCTTCTCTGCCTTTGAAGACCCGTTTGGCAGCCCTCCCCCTTGCTGCCTCACCATCTGCTGAGGGGAGATTCCCTCCCACAGGCACATCTCTTTGTGTGAAGCCAGGCCACTTCACACCTCTTCAAGGCAGCCTGGCCAGGCTGCCAGAGGCTGGCTAATCAGGGCACAGCAGCAAAAACAATGCAGGGCTGAAATTGGCAACTTTTCAGGTAAGTTTAAAACTCTTTACCTGAACAAGTTATATTAAATCCCACAACTGGAAGTTGTGGGATTTATTATAACAATTAATTTGATACCAAACTATTCATATCCGTCATTTAAGGGGACTTTTAAAATTAAAATAAAGTCTCCCCATTCTAGCCTATGAAGGCCATTCACTACAATGAGGGAAAACCGAATGTGGCTGTTTTTACCTCACCAGGGCTTCTAAAACTACCTTTATAAGGTCCCTGCATATAGTTACATGGCGCCCAGCTGTAGGGGCACATAGGGCACACCTTAGGGGTGACTTATATGTAAAAATAAGGTAGTTTAAGACTTTGGAACTACTTTTTATTCCAAAGTCGAATTTGCGTATAACTTTAATTTAAAAGCAGCCAGCAATGCAGTCCTGCCTTTAAAATGACACTGGGCACCTCAGCAGTGCACCTATGGGTGCACTACTTATGCTGTGGTCCCTAACCCTACATGCCCTACCATATACTAGGGACTTATAAGTAGGTTAAGTTAGCCAATTATAATTAGCCTAATTTGCATATCCACTTTACACAGAGCACTGGCCCTGGGACTAGTAAGCAGTACCCAGGGCACAGCCAAGAGTCAGTAACCACCAGTACCTGTCCAAAAAGTGTAGGGGTGACCAGGGCAAAAAAGAGGACTTTCCTACAGTAGTACCTTAGATTGAACGGGTTTCTGCTGGGCCTTAAAGGTGCTGTCCTGAAGAAAAGATGCAAGCCATTGCAGGGAATTATGACCAATCCCATAAGTCCACAGTCTCTCTAAAAGAAGTTTGTGAGACACAGTGTCAAAGGCCATGCTCAAGACCAGCATCAGTAATGCTGCCACACACCCTCCATCCAGAATCTGATTCAGTGGCTCCAGGGCTAGCAACAAGGCTAGCAACTAGGCCGGCTCCATGCTGTACCAGGCGCAGAAGCCTGAGTGAGTTTTGTGAGGCATTTCCCTTGACTCAATTAAACTTGAGAGCTTTTGATTGACACATTTTTCTGATACTTTTGCAACAAAAGGTAGCAGAGAGATCAGCTTATAATTCTCAGGTTTAAGAGGATCGAGAGAGAGCTTTTTCAGAAGTGGCACTAGCACCACAGAATCATGCTTCCAGTGAGTAGGAACCTGACTAGGCAATAAGGAGTTATTATTCAGATCACCCAGCACTGGGTAAATCTCCCCAGCTCCCAAAAGCAAAATAGCAGGAGAGACCGCATCCAGCAGTGAACCTAATTTGATAGACAACATCACACACTGTAGCTCATTAGGTTCACAGATTTGAAACTGGAGCAAATGAGATGAGTCATACGACTGCTCAAACCAGGCTTGTAGGCACGGGGTGTTCCTAGAACTCTCTGTAAAGAAGCAGTAAATTGATGCTACTTTCTGCTGGAAAAACATAGCAATAGCTTTGCAGCTTTCCTTCAAAGTGGGACTGTACGCTGATACTCGATCTAGGGAGGACAGGGATTTTACAATCGTGAAAATTTCATGTAAGCAAAGTTTTCTGGGCTCCTTCAATTTTATCAGTGTAAAAATCTTACCTTACAAGTTTGATGTGGTAATGGTAGATCTTGACAGCAGAGTGTTAGTCAACCCTGCTAATATCATCAATGTTCTTTCACCACAGCTGCTCGTAGCGCTTGCATTGCTTTTTTAGCCCTGGTAATTCATTATTAAACCAGTCTGCAGTAGGCTTGGTTCTCTCAGTATCCTATCAGCTATAGGCATGATGGGGTCTAGAGCCCTCATTATCCAGTCCTCAACCTGCAGGCTTGCTGTAGTAATACCGCTGTCCAAATTGGGCCGGTTGGTGGTCAACAACTGAGTGATAATTTCAGATGTAATTTCCCCCCATTTTCTAGATCTGACTTTTGGACCAGAGACATATTTTATTTTAGGAGCAGAATACCTAAAAGTAGCTGAAAAGGTACTGCTAAATGGTCAGACCATATAAGAGGTATGTGGTATCTACCATTATGTTACTCACTCTTGGAAAAAATTGGGTTGATCGTATGGCCATGCTTATGCTTGAGGTGGGAAACTAATTGCAATAGCTTCAGGGCTTCCATATCCACAAGTAGCTTGACAACTGCAGAACATTCCTTATCTTCAAAGTGGAGATTCAAATCTCCCACCACAGAGAAGTTGGCATAATGCAGAACCAAGGGGGAAAGAACCTCAGTCAGTCCAGTAATGAAGCCGGATGCAGGATGCAGAGGGTGGTAGATGAGAGCACAAGATAGGACAAAGTTACTGAAGCAGGCCAAGGAGAAACGAGCAGCTTCACAGCCTGTTATGGATAGCTCAGTGTTGGAAAATGGGTTATTGGTAGGGCAGGTAGGTACCTACACCTAGCAACAAGCCACTAACCTCCACATAGGTACAGTTAGGTCTCAGTAAATTAATCCCAGCTCAACCCTTGGTAGCTTGGCAACGAGCGTCAAGGCTTAATTTAGGAGACAAAGTGTAAAGCATTCAAATATCACAAAACAGTAATTAAATAAAACACAGGAAACAGTTTAAAAATCCAAAACCAATTTATAAAAATAGTTTATATTTTTATCTTTAAAATGACACAAAAACGATTAAAATCGGTTCAGGGGAACCGGAGATATGAATTTTTAAAGAATTATTACTTTTCTAGCGCTTAGAAACAAAAAGCGCCAATCGGGTCATCTGGTTGCACCTCGACCGGGGCAAAGTCAAACTTTCAGGCCGACCGCGATGGAGCCCTGCTCGGCTACAGGTCGCGGGAGGCCTCGGTTAAAAAGTTACCTTCTGACAGTCTTTATTTTGAAGTTTTTCTTCACCGGGACGAACCTGCCAGTTGAATCCGACCTCCTGGAGCCCTTGTCCGGACACGCGATGTGGGTTTCCTCGGTGGAGACTTTTACCTTCGGACTTAGTCGTTTTTTCGAGATGAAAATCCTTCGACCGGGGTAAACCTGGATCTTGATCCGACGTCCATGGAGCCCTTCTCGGATACGATGGCTGGGAGGTCCCGGTCAACTTTTTACGTTCGGACTTAGTCTCTTTTTTGGATGTTTTTCTTTACCGGGACGAACCACGAAGTCAGGCCGGGTCGCGGTTGAGGCAAGCCGGCTAGAATTTCCGCAGCGGGTCGGTCCCTCTCTGGAGCTTTTTTCCAAAAATTCTCAAATCTTTTCCAAACTTCCGGGGCTTCACCCAGATGTTCTTTTAAGGTTCTTTTGGGGTCCACAGCTCACCCCAAGGGTCCAGAAGTTCTGTGATGGTCCTTGGGGGGTGCGGACTTCAACTCCCAGAATGCACCTGGCGCAAACTCCTTTTTGGCCACTGGACAGTGGTCAGCTGGTCGCTTTCTTCAGGAGTTGGTGCAGGGGACTCTGGTTTAGCAATTTTTCACCTGTAGCAAACAGGGAGTCCCTCCTTGAACCAGTTGAAGCCAGGCAAAGTCCTTCTTGTGGTGAAGCCCAAGTGTGCAGCTGGTGCAGTCCTTCTGAGTGCAGGTTCCAGGTGCAGGCCAGGGGTCCAGCAGGGCAGTCCTTCTTCTTCTTTAGTTCCTTTCTTGTTGAATTCTGGAGGGGATCTGAGGCATGGGTGCAGGTCTGCCAGTTTTATCCTTGCTCCTGGGTGAAAAGCAGGGGGGCCCTGGTTCTCCAATCAGGGACAGGGTCGTCCCCCTGTGATGACCACTTCCTGGGAAGTGTGGCAAAAATCCATCCCAGAAGGCAACAGTCTCTAAAAATCCAACATGGATGAATCTGATTTTTGGAGGTTACATCTGGCTGAGCCCACCCACTGGTGTGGCTAAAAATCATAAACACACCCCTCTCCTGCCCTCTCCTAATCTAATCAAGGGGGCACCTAATTGTCTGGGGTTGCAGGATGTGGGGGTGTTGCTGGGTGCTGCAAATGTCCTTCTCTGCCTTTGAAGACCAGTTTGGCAGCCCTCCCCCTTCCTGCCTCACCATCTGCTGAGGGGAGATTCTCTCCCCCAAGCACATTCCTTTGTGTGAAGCCAGGCCACTTCACACCTAATCAAGGCAGCCTGGCAGAAGCTGCTGCAGGCTGGCCAATCAGAGCACAGCAGCAAAAACAATGCAGAGCTGAAACTGGCAACTTTTTAGGTAAAGTCTAAACTTTTTACCTGAACTAGTTATATTAAATCCAACAACTGGAAGTTGTAGGATTTATTACAACAATTAATTTGATACCAAATTCTTGGTATGCAACATTTAAGGAGACTTTAGAATTTAAAATAAAGTCTGCCCATTCTAGCCTATGAAGGCCATTTACTTCAATGAGGGAAAAACGAATTTGGCTGTTTTTACCTCACCAGGGCTTATAAATCTATTTTTATAAAGTCCCTGCTTATAGTTACATGGCACCCAGCCCTAGGGGCACATAGGGCACACCTTAGGGGTGACTTATATGTAAAAATAAGGTAGTTTAAGACTTTGGAAGTACCTTTAATTCCAAAGTCGAATTTGCATATAACTTTAATTTAAAAGCAGCCAGCAAGGCAGGCTTGCTTTTAAAATGACACTGGGCACCTCAGCAATGCACCTCGGTGTGCACCACCTATGCTGTGGTCCCTAAACCTACATGCCCTACCATATACTAGGGACTTATAGGTAGGTTAACTTAGCCAATTATAATTAGCCTAATTTGCATTTCCATTTTACACAGAGCACAGGCCCTGGGACTGGTTAGCAGTACCCAGGGCACCATCAGAGTCAGGAAAACACCAGCATAAAGTGGAAAATGGGGGCAAAAAGTTATGGGGCCTCTGCAATCAGCCCTGTTTTCTCACACTCAGTAAATGTGCAGGAGAGAGACTGCTTAAAAATAATGGCAGTGCTCCCGCCATGTTGGGCTTGCCTATCCAATCTCTGTATTGCATAGCCTGTGGAATAACTAAGAGAATATCTGGCTCTGAGTATTCAGGGATCCAAGTTTCTGTTATAAAGATTGCACTAGCAGCTGATCCATGATAAAATTGAACAGTTCAATTTTATGTTTAACTAACGATTAGCAGCTCAAAGAGAAAAATTGAATCCTCGCAGGAGAATGTGAAAACCTACTCACCTTCAACATGGAGGAAGTTTCCCTCTGCAACACATAGCCACAGTCCTGACAGTCCATTCTGGTTATTCAGCGTTTGATCACAGGTGTAGAGAAGCAAGTTAGTTACCTCCCTGAGTTTGTGGGAGGAATAGTACAGAGTCAATGAGGCAGGACCAGGGGTCCTGGCCCATGGTGACATCCAGGCACAGATGGACGCAGATGGGTATAGATGGGCTTGCCTTTGGGCCACCATAGGCACACCCAATGCGAGTGCCCGATGCGCAGCTTGCATTTCAAATAGGCCAGCTGTAAGGGGCGTAGCAATGCTGTGATGACGTTGAGACAACAGGGAGAGCAAGTTAAATCAAACTAGAGCACAGTCGCTTCCCTCCCAACTGGAGGGCTTCCCCATCATGAATGATTATTGGCAGAAGTAAACTAACTAAAACAAATCAGGAGAAAAGAAGCAGAAAACAGCTCCTATCCTCCATGTCCGTTAGCTTACTCCTCAGATATAGGAGGTCTTGGTCTCGGTCATGGTGGTCTGTGCCTCTACCAATCCCATGCGTTGTTCCAGTCCAGTTACTCTGGATTGAAAGCCTGCAATTTCAGCTCGCATGGATTTGGTCTCTAACATTAGTGAGGTTATAGAGGCGTCCATCCCCTCTATGCGGCGACTGACAGTGGTGATTTCCTGTAATATCCTGTCCATTGTTGTGGGATGGCTCTTTTCTGCTATTGTGGTGGATTCAGTTGGAGGTGATGATGTTTGGGGGTTGGTTGTGGTAGAGGCTAGGCGTTTATGTTGGAGTGCTTCAGAGAATAATAACTGTTGTGCAGGCTTACTGGCGGATTTTTGATTCAGTTTGTTACCGGGCATCGCCTTAACAGTCCGCCCGAATCCTCTGCTTAGTGTTCTATTCTCCCTCCTTTAAGTCCACCGGAGAAGAACTCAGAGAGTTGTGGGTCACAGGATGGAGTGCTGGAGACCTGGGCTACATGGTGCACGAAGGATTCTTGGAAGAAGTGCACAGAAGCCCAAGGAGCTGGAGATGATGCGCTGCACAGGGGTACTGTCACAAACCGGGAAGGCAAGCTCTTACCTCCACCAAGGTTGGACAGCTGGAACTTAGGACAGTCCTGTGTTCAAGGGAGCAAAGGCCTGTAATCTGCGTCAGCATCTGCAACAGGGCATTCAGCATACAGTTGTGGTTCCCTGGCTGGAATCTCTCTCTTGACGTGTACTAGAACTAGAAAGTGTTTTTATAACTAACACAGCAAATGTTCTAAGAAAATGCCCCTATGTAAGGATGTGTATTTTCTACGAATGTTGGAGACTAAACTTCTACCACGTTTACCGGCAATGTACCAGACTGTAGCCTTGACTGAAGCACAGGGCGATCAAGAATGCATTGTTTGAGAACACAGTGCTGAACGAAGCTAAACAGTGTGATAGAAGAAATTAAAACAAGACCGTAAAAACTGGTTATTGTAAAATACCAGTACGAAGCTGAATAAAATATATCTAGGGCAAAGTGCACAGCGGCCTAGTATGTTAAACTAACGTGCATGGAGCTATACTTAAAATGGATACACAACAGTTTGTGTTGCCCCTAGGCCTATTGTATTCCATTGTATTTTCCACAGTTTGCACTAGTCTATGACTATTTACTTACCTGAATTTGGTCTCTAGTGTATATATTGTGTATAATACTTAGCTCCAGAAGGAGTATTAGTTCTTAGATATTTTTGGCCTTGTATCACTAAAATAAAGTACCTTTATTTTTGGTAACACTGAGTATTGTCTTTTATTGTGTATAAGTACAGTGTAACTGTAGTGGTTTTGCAGGAGCTTTGCATGTCTCCTAGTTCAGCCTAAGCTGCTCTGATACAACTACCTCTAGACAGCCTAAGCTGCTAGAACACTGCCTACATTTCACTAATAAGGGATACCTGGACCTGGTATAAGGTGTAAGTACCTTAGGTACCCACTACAAACCAGGCCAGCCTCCTACAGCTAGTACTGGCTTTATTGAAACTTCAATAGCATAGAGCCTTAAAGACACCCATTTCTCTTCAGGGAGCCAGTGAAGTTTCTGTCGGGCTGTGCCCATTGAAGATCTTCTGGGAAGATAGAGCAGCAGCCTGGCAGCAGAATTCTGTACTCGTTGAGCCTCTTCAACCAAGACTGTGCTACTCCTAAATAAAGAGTATTGCAGTAGTGCAGACACCACATTACTAAAGCCTGGATAACAGTTTTTTTGCAGCTTCAGGCAAAAGTCAAAGGATTCATTTGAGGAATTTTAGTATCTCCAAACATTTTCCTTCAAGGGTGGTGATCTGCTCATCAAAGGTCAGACTAGCATCAAAATACTAAGGTTCTTAACCTTGGACTTTGGCATCATAAGTGGACCAAGTGCTGAGCAAATGCTGAGCAAGTGCTGACCAAGTACTGACGGCCACCAGTCTGGGGTCCAGATGGAGGCTGTCCCACCTCCAGGATGAGGACCTCCATTTTGTCTGCATTAAGTTTTAGACAATTATGGTCCATCCAAAGGGCTTCCTCGGACAGACAGGTCCTCAAAGAGGCAGCAGTAGAGGCCGAGTTCTGCAACAAGGTGACAATAACCTGGGTATTATTGGTATACAATATGGTATCAAAATTGTTGCTTGATGATATCCACCAGGGGGCACATGTAAAGATGAAATAGTGTGGAGCTCATAAATGATCCCTGAGGCACCCCCCTGCTGCTATTGTAGTTGTTGGAAAATAGGTTATTTGTAAGGGCAGGTAGGTACCTACACTTAGCAATAGGCCACTAACCTCCACTTAGGTCCAGTGAGGTCTAAGTAAATTAAACCCAGCTCAACTCTTGGTAGCTTGGCAACGAGCGTTAAGGCTTAACTTAGGAGACAGAGTGTAAAGCATTCAAATATCACAAAACAGTAATTAAATAAAACACAGGAAACAGTTTAAAAATCCAAAACCACTTTATAAAAATAGATTATATTTTTATCTTTAAAATGACACAAAAATGAATATAATCGGATAAGAGGAACCGGAGATATGAATTTTTAAAGAAGGTATTTTTTTTTTTTAGCGCCTAGAAACAAAAAGCTCCAATCGGGTAATCTGATTGCACCTTGACTGGGGCAAAGTCAAAGTTTAAAGCCGACCGCGATGGAGCCCGGCTCGGCTACAGGCCGCAGGAGGCCTCGGTCAAAAGTTTACCTTCGCACTTAGTCGTTTTTCTGAAGATTTTCTTCAGCGGGACGAACATGTGAGTCCAATCCGACCTCCTGGAGCCCTTCTCCAGATACGCATAGCGGGAATCCTCGGTGGAGATTTTTACCTTCGTACTTACTCGTTTTTTTGAGGTGAAAATCCTTTGACCGGGGTAAACCTGGATCTTGATCCGACGTCCTTGGAGCCCTCCTCAGATATGCTGGCTGGGAGGTCCTAGTCAACCTTGTACGTTCGGACTTAGTCTCTTTTTTTCGAGATTTTACTTCACCGTGACGAACCTGCAAATCAGGCCGGATCGCGGTTGAGGCAAGCCGGCTAGAGTTGCCATGGCGGGTCGGTCCCTCTATGGAGGTTTTTTTCAAAAGTTCTCCAAATTTCTGGGTCTTTTCCCCGATGTTCTTTTAAGGTTCTTTTGGGGTCCACAGCTCACCCCAAGGGTCCATAAGCTCTGAGATGATCCTTGGGGGTGTGGACTACAACTCCCAGAATGCACCTGGTGCAAACTCCTTTTTGGCCACTGGGCAGTGGTCAGCTGGTTGATTTCTTCAGGAGTTGGTGCAGGGGACTTTGGCTAGCAATTTTTCACCTGTAGCAAACAGGGAGTCCCTCCTTGAACCAGTTGAAGCCAGGCAAAGTCCTTCTTGTGGTGAAGCCCAAGTGTGCAGCTGGTGCAGTCCTTCTGAGTGCAGGTTCCAGGTGCAGGCCAGGGGTCCAGCAGGGCAGTACTTCTCCTTTGTTTCTTCCTTGTTGGAATCTGATGGGGATCTGAGGTGTGGGTGCAAGTCTGCCAGTTTTATCCTTGCTCCTGGGTGAAAAACAGGGGGGTCCAAATTCTCCAATCAGGTGCAGGGTCATTCCCCCTGTGATGAACACTTACTGGGAAGTGTGGCAAAAATCAATCCCGGGAGACAACATTCTTCAAAAATCCATCATGGCCGAAAATGATTTTTGGAGGTTACATCTGGCTGACCCCACCCACTGGTGTGGCTAAAAATCATAAACACCCCCCTCTCCTGTCCTCTCCTAATCTAATCAAGGGGGCACCTAGTTGTCTTGGGTTGCAGGATGTGGGGGTGTTGCTGGGTTGCTCCAAATGTCCTTCTCTGCCTTTGAAGACCCGTTTGGCAGCCCTCCCCCTTACTGCCTCACCATCTGCTGAGGGGAGATTCCCTCCCACAGGCACATCTCTTTGTGTGAAGCCAGGCCACTTCACACCTCTTCAAGGCAGCCTGGCCAGGCTGGCCAATCTGGGCACAGCAGCAAAAACAATGCAGGGCTGAAATTGGCAACTTTGTAGGTAAGTTTAAAACTCTTTACCTGAACAAGTTATATTAAATCCCACAACTGGAAGTTGTGGGATTTATTATAACAATTAATTTGATACCAAACTCTTTGTATCTGTCATTTAAGGGGACTTTTAAAATTAAAATAAAGTCTCCCCATTCTAGCCTATGAAGGCCATTCACTACAATGAGGGAAAACCGAATTTGGCTGTTTTTACCTCACCAGGGCTTCTAAAACTACTTTTATAATGCCCCTGCATATAGTTACATGGCACCCAGCTGTAGGGGCACATAGGGCACACCTTAGGGGTGACTTATATGTAAAAATAAGGTAGTTTAAGACTTTGGAACTACTTTTAATTCCAAAGTCGAATTTGCATATAACTTTAATTTAAAAGCAGCCAGCAATGCAGTCCTGCCTTTAAAATGACACTGGGCACCTCAGCAGTGCACCTATGGGTGCACTACTTATGCTGTGGTCCCTAACCCTACATTCCCTACCATATACTAGGGACTTATAAGTAGGTTAAGTTAGTCAATTATAATTAGCCAAATTTGCAGATCCACTTTACACAGAGCACTGGCCCTGGGACTAGTAAGCAGTACCCAGGGCACAGCCAAGAGTCAGTAACCACCAGTACCTGTCCAAAAAGTGTAGGGATGACCAGGGCAAAAAAGAGGACTTTCCTACAGTAGTACCTTAGATTGAATGGGTTTCTGCTGGGCCTTAAAGGTGCTGTCCTGAAGAAAAGATGCAAGCCATTGCAGGGAATTATGACCAATCCCATAAGTCCACAGTCTCTCTAAAAGAAGTTTGTGAGACACGGTGTCAAAGGCCATGCTCAAGACCAGCATCAGTAATGCTGCCACACACCCTCCATCCAGAATCTGATTCAGTGGCTCCAGGGCTAGCAACAAGGCTAGCAACCAGGCCGGCTGCATGCTGTACCAGGCGCAGAAGCCTGAGTGAGTTTTGTGAGGCATTTCCCTTGACTCAATTAAACTTGAGAGCTTTTGATTGACACATTTTTCTGATACTTTTGCAACAAAAGGTAGCAGAGAGATCAGCTTATAATTCTCAGGTTTAAGAGGATCGAGAGAGAGCTTTTTCAGAAGTGGCACTAGCACCACAGAATAATGCTTCCAGTGAGTAGGAACCTGACTAGGTAATAAGGAGTTATTATTCAGATCACCCAGCACTGGGTAAATCTCCCCAGCTCCCAAAAGCAAAATAGCAGGAGAGACCGCATCCAGCAGTGAACCTAATTTGATGGACAACATCACACACTGTAGCTCATTAGGTTCACAGATTTGAAACTGGAGCAAATGAGATGAGTCATACGACTGATCAAACCAGGCTTGTAGGCACGGGGTGTTCCTAGAACTCTCTGTAAAGAAGCAGTAGATTGATGCTACTTTCTGCTGGAAAAACATAGCAATAGCTTTGCAGCTTTCCTTCAAAGTGGGACTGTACGCTGAGACTCGATCTAGGGAGGACAGGGATTTTACAATCGTGAAAATTTCATGTAAGCAAAGTTTTCTGGGCTCCTTCAATCTTATCAGTGTAAAAATCCTACCTTACAAGTTTGATGTGGTAATGGTAGATCTTGACAGCAGAGTGTTAGTCAACCCTGCTAACATCATCAATGTTCTTTCACCACAGCTGCTCGTAGCGCTTGCATTGATTTTTTAGCCCTGGTAATTCATTATTAAACCAGTCTGCAGTAGGCTTGGTTCTCTCAGTATCCTATCAGCTATAGGCATGATGGGGTCTAGAGCCCTCATTATCCAGTCCTCAACCTGCAGGCTTGCTGTAGTAATACCGCTGTCCAAATTGGGCAGGTTGGTGGCCAACAACTGAGTGATAATTTCAGATGTAATTTTCACCCATTTTCTAGATCTGACTTTTGGACCAGAGACATATTTTATTTTAGGAGCAGAACACCACCTAAAAGTAGCTGAAAAGGTACTGCTAAATGGTCAGACCATATAAGAGGTATGTGGTATCTACCATTATGTTACTCACTTTTGGAAAAAATTGGGTTGATCGTATGGCCATGCTTATGCTTGGGGTGGGAAACTAATTGCAATAGCTTCAGGGCTTCCATAGCCACAAGTAGCTTGACAACTGCAGAACATTCCTTATCTTCAAAGTGGAGATTCAAATCTCCCACCACAGAGAAGTTGGCATAATGCAGAACCAAGGGGGAAAGAACCTCAGTCAGTCCAGTAATGAAGCCGGATGCAGGATGCAGAGGGTGGTAGATGAGAGCACAAGATAGGACAAAGTTACTGAAGCAGGCCAAGGAGAAACGAGCAGCTTCACAGCCTGTTATGGATAGCTCAGTAAATGTGCAGGAGAGAGACTGCTTAAAAATAATGGCAGTGCTCCCGCCATGTTGGGCTTGCCTATCCAATCTCTGTATTGCATAGCCTGTGGAATAACTAAGAGAATATCTCGCTCTGAGTATTCAGGGATCCAAGTTTCTGTTATAAAGATTGCACTAGCAGCTGATCCATGATAAAATTGAACAGTTCAATTTTATGTTTAACTAACGATCAGCAGCTTAAAGAGAAAAATTGAATCCTCGCAGGAGAATGTGAAAACCTACTCACCTTCAACATGGAGGAAGTTTCCCTCTGCAACACATAGCCACAGTCCTGACAGTCCATTCTGGTAATTCAGCGTTTGATCACAGGTGTAGAGAAGCAAGTTAGTTAACTCCCTGAGTTGGTGGGAGGAATAGTACAGAGTCAATGAGGCAGGACCAGGGGTCCTGGCCCATGGTGACATCCAGGCACAGATGGACACAGATGGGTATAGATGGGCTTGCCTTTGGGCCACCATTGGCACACCCAATGCGAGTGCCCGATGCGCAGCTTGCATTTCAAATAGGCCAGCTGTAAGGGGCGTAGCAATGCTGTGATGACGTTGAGACAAAAGGGAGAGCAAGTTAAACCAAACTAGAGCACAGTTGCTTCCCTCCCAACTGGAGGGCTTCCTCATCATGAGGGATTATTGGCAGAAGTAAACTAACTAAAACAAATGAGGAGAAAAGAAGCACAAAACAGGTTAAAAACATGGGCCCTATGGGTGACCTGACCAAAAGATGGCTCCCAATAATAAGTGGAGCAAGGCAGCTCTGTGCAAGGATGTGCTACAAGGAACACAAATAAGGTAACAATAAAAATGGAGCCAGGTAACTCCTGCATGAGTGTGCATACACAACGAAATAAGAATAAAAGTCACTGGCTTACCGGAATAAGTGATAGCCATAGCATTGGTATGGGCGTGCCATGCTCTACACAGAAGAGACCAAGTGCCTGCATAGCTTGCATCATAAATAGGTCACCTGTAAGGGGTGTGGCAATGGCATGATGATGCAGAGAAAACAGGAAGGACAAATGAAACCAAACTAGAGCCCAGTCACATCCCTGCCACCTGGAGGGCTTCCCCACCAAGAGGGAGTACTGTTGAAAGCAAACTATCTAAACCAAATGAGGAGAACGGAAACAGAAAACTGGTTAAAAACATGAGTCCAGTGGGTAGCCTGACCCAAAGACGGCTACCAATAGTGACTGGATTCAGGCAACTCTGGCACGAAGATATACTACAAGGAAAACAAAGAAAGTTGCAAAAAAACAGCCAGGCAATACCAGCACGACTGCACATATCCAAGGAAATAAGCATAAAAGACACTGGCTTACAGGAATAAGTAATAGCCAGAGCATCGGTATTGGCATGCCGTGCTCTACACGGAAGCTGAGATCAAGCATTGATGTGCAGCTTGCATCTCAAATAGGCCACAGCAAGGGGCGTGGCAATGACGTGATGATGTCGAGAAAACAGGGTGGGCAATGGACCACTGCCTGCCCTGAAAAAACCCGAAAATAAAGGTTTCGTTTTTTTTTTTCCAAGTGCAGCTCGTTTTCCTTTAAGG
The DNA here is from genome assembly GCF_031143425.1 of Pleurodeles waltl. Classification (NCBI taxonomy): domain Eukaryota; kingdom Metazoa; phylum Chordata; class Amphibia; order Caudata; family Salamandridae; genus Pleurodeles; species Pleurodeles waltl. Next base: position 1,235,456,105 of record NC_090444.1, on the reverse strand, counting down.
AAAACGGGCTGCAGATGGAGAAAAAAAATTAATATTAATATATATATATAATATTAATATTAATGAGGTGGGTCTTTGCGACCCCATTGCGAGTTGCAGAAGGTGTCTGAGACACCTTTCTGCATAGCAAGTTGCGACTTGCAATTTGCGAGTCGCACGGACTCGCAAATTGCAAGTCGCAATTTGCTTTGTTGCTACATCTGGCCCTCAGGGCCTTATTTAGATGTTGGTGATCTTACTGACAAGTCACGTCGGTGGCGAGCCTGAAAAGATCATCACTTCAGCAGTCTCTCACCGGCCCGCCATATTTAGATGCATTGCAGCTAAGCCAAAGACCATCACTGTGAAGTATATTCCATCCAGCTAGCCTTTCTAGATCACACAGTTGTAATGGCGGTGTGTCAGCAATAGGCCCATGAAGGTACTATAGGCTATTAGCTGACATCTGTCGCAACTGTGAACACCTGCAAAACACACTGTAAAACACACTCCATTTCAGACCATGATCCTTTGCCATTCCAGTGCAGAAGACCAGATAGACAGCCAAATCCACAACCTAGGACAGTTTTTTTTTAATTCAGTTTACCTCTCTCTCTGTCTTTTTTTTAGATTTAGGGCCAGATGTATGAAATATTTTGCACCCGCAAACGGTAAAATCGGCCGTTTGCAAGTGCAAAATAGTGGTCTGCAATGCATAAAAGGCATTCGCAGACCACAAAGAAGAAATCGCAAAGATTGCGATTTTTTGCATTGCGACCTGGATTTTGCGAATCGCAATTTACAATTCGCAAAATCCAGGTCGCAAGGCAATGCTGCAAAAAATTGCAAATTGCGATTTTTCGCAGAATGGTATTTTGCACATGCAAAATACCATGATCTGCAACCAGGTGGTAACCTGGTGCAAAATTTTTAAAAGCAGTAAAACTTTTACTGTTACAAAAATTTAACATGTAAAGCACACATGCCCTTTTGGCATGTGTGTACCTTACATGTTCAAACAAAAAAAAATGGGGTGCAGGAGAGGGGGCCTTAGGCCTCCAGCACCCTGGCCTTTTGCATTTCCAAAATTGCGATTTCTGGTTCAGAAATGGTTGCGAATGGGGCCGGTATCGCAATTTGCGATTCGGTAATAGCATTTGCGATTTTTAAGAAATCGCTATTACCGATTCGCAAATGTGATACATGGCCCTTTGCGAGTCGGTAATAGCGATTTCTTAAAAATCGCTATTACCGAATCGCAATGGGCTGTGATCATACATCTGGCCCTTAATTTTTTTAACAGTACCCGTAATTTTTGGAGCACTAGTTTTGGTTAGATGTATTTCACAATAGCAGGGAGATGAAATACCCATTTCACAGAGGGAGAATTGTTTGTCATGGTTGATGAAATCATTAGAGTAGAGCCACAATTGTTTGGAGAACAAGTCCAAAATACTACAAATTCGCCAGAAAAGGCACATGTGGACCAGAATAGTTGATAGGTTGAATGTAGTTGCCAACAACCTGTGCACAGAGGAGACAATTTTGAGGAGGTGGAATAACTTGTAGGGGAAGGTTCGTTCACTGACCTCCAAGCGTCACCTGGAGGCCCAGAGTACTGGTGGTGGTTCTCCTCTCCCCCCATTGCAACCCTTTCCCTGGTTAGAGAAGGCGCTGCAAATCCTCCATCCTGAAGGCTTGACTGGAATCCCAGGTGGAGTGCAGACTGTTATGTCAGACCTATGTTTGTCTCCCTTTTCACCAATGGATTCCTACCCTTAAGGTAGTCTTTTAGAATGCTGCAACAACCTTAGCAATACAGATATAGCTAATTTTGAATAAACAAAATATATTGTGTCATACAAATTATCACCAGCAGCATGGGTGTAGCACTCCTTCTAACATAATACAATATGGGTAGTTATATTGGTTGAAGTTCCCCATGGATCATCCCTTGGATAAGCTCTGCCCATTACTGTCTATCAATGTATCCTATTGTGCTTACAAAAACAGGTCCAAAACTGCATCCATTTTCACAGGAGAATATGGTGTTCATAAGTTCTATTTTCTCTTATGTTGAACTCCTGATCATAGCTACATTAAATTGTTGAAAATGCTTAAACCATTCATAGTCTGTTGAATCCAAGAAATGCAAACATTTGCTGGGTCATGCTAAACAGAATCAGTAGCCACAAGTTAAAAGTATCTGTTCATATAGCCTGCTAGGCTTTTGTGAGAAAGTAGCCTCTTTCTAGCATGGTTACCCCCATTTTTGGCCTGTTTGTAAGTGTGTTTTAACTGTGTCACTCGGATCCTGCTAGTCAGGACCCCAGTGCTTATGGGTTGTGGCAGGGCCCCAGTGCTTATGGTTTTTGGCCTACTTGTCAGTATGTTTCACTGTTTTTGTCAGTATGCTTAACTGTGCCACTGGGATCCTGCTAACCAGAATCCCAGTGCTTATACTCTCTCTGGTTCGAAATGTGTCCTTACATACTGGTAACCCAGTATTTCACTCCATATTGGCATACTGGCTCACATTTATAAGTCACTAGTATATGGTACCTAGGTACCCAGGGCATTGAGGTTTCAGGGGATCCCTACAGGCTGCAGCATTTCTTTTGCCACCCATAGGGGGCCCATACAAAGGCTTCTACAGGACTGCCATTGTAGCCTGGGTGAAATAGCGCATGCACTATTTCACAGCCATTTTCACGGCACCAAGTCACTTATAAGTCAGCTATATCAGGTCTTCCAACCCTGAAGGCTGGGTGCAAAGTACCTGTGTGTGAGTGTACCCCTCTACTAGCAGAGGTGCCCCAACATCGTCCAGGCCCATTTTCCTGGACTTCCTGAGTGCAGGGATGCCATTTTAAGTGTGCACTGCAAATATGTCAATACCTATGTACAGCTTCACAATAGTAACTCTGAATGTGGCCAAGCAAGGTGTTTGACAACTGGAAATTGTACCCCAATACTGATTCCAGTATTGGTTGCACAATCCCATGCACTCTAGGGGCTCCCCAGTGGACCCCCAGTGCTGCCATACCAGCCTTCTGAGGTTTCCATCGCAGCCCCAGCTGCTGCCACCTCACAGACAGGCTTCTGCCCTCCTGGGGCTTGAGCAGCTCAATCCCAGGAAGGCAGAACAACCCCTTTTCTTTAGGAGAGGGGTATTACACCCTCTCCCTTTGGAAATAGGTGTTACAGGCATGGGAGGGGTATTCTTCCAGAGCCTCAGGAAATGCTGTGAAGGGCACAGATGGTGCCCTCCTTGCATAATCCAGTCTACACCCGTTCAGGGACCCCCAGTCTCTGCTCTGGTGTGAAACTGGACAAAGGAAAGGGAGGTGACCACTCTCCTGTCTATCACCACCCCAGGGGTGGTGCCTAGAGCTCCTCCTGAGTATCCCTGGGTTTTGCCATTTTGAATTCCAAGGTGGTGGACCACTCTGGGAGCATCTGAGTGGCCAGTGGCAGCAGGTGATATCAGAGACCTCTCCTGATAGGTGCTCACCTGGTTAGGTGACCAATCCCCCTCTCAGGGCTATTTAGGGTTTCTCCTCTAGGTGTTTTGGCAGATTTGGATTGCAAGACTCCAGCAGGAATCCTCTTCATCCTTTACTTCATCTTCTACCACCTTCAAGGCCTACCTTAGAGATGTTTTTTAGGAATATAAAGGAAGGTTAAGGCCTAGCAAAACGTTAATGTGTCGGGTCGAAATGGCAGTTTAAAACTGTACCACAGGCTGCAGTGGCAGGCCTCAGACATACTTTGCAGTGTTACTTTAGTAGGTGGCACAATAATGATGAGGCCCACTAGTAGCAATTAATTTAGAGGCCCTGGGAACAGTGACTGTCATTTACAAGGGTCTTACAAGTAAACTAAAAATGTACCCATCAGGTATATGCCAATAGCACCATGTTTTATGAGGATAGCACAAGTGCTTTACCACTAGTCAGCAGGCAAAAGTCTACAGAGTACTAATGCCAACAATTTGGCTTCAACACCAGAATGCAAAAACCTGTAGGTGGCACTGCAAAAAGGGCAAGGTCCAACATTGCCCCATCACAGGATTTCACTAGTCCTGATGATGTTGGGCCTCTTGCTTGGCCTTTATAGCATCCTGTGGTAGCTCTCTAATGCATAGGAAGGTACTCCATGACCGAATAACATTTTGTTCTGAGTCTAACTGAATCCAACAAAATAGTGACTGTGCCGAGGCCCTGAAGCTCCTTCTTCATCGAATGCTGAATGTTTAGTCTGGGGGATGCTGATCATTATTGTTGCTGCCAGTCTCCTTTCTACCTGCTACTACAGTGAGGTGGCTAAAGGGTTTGGTGGTGTGGCCCTGAGGCCAGTTGGACATGGGGCTTGTTGAATGAAAGACAAACCCAATTTTTTGTTTGGTACTGAGGTGTAGGACCTCATTTGAACAGCAACCAAGAGGCCTGTATTGGGAGGGCCCCTTCCATTACTGATCAGACTAATGGTGTTTGACAAATTAAGATTTTAAATAAGTCCTTGGCCCTCAGACTTCTGAGAGACCTTGATGTTGAACGGGTGGGTCAGTCCTCACCAGGGACTCAAACCTGAGTGGTAACTGATTCCCCCAGCTGCTCGTGCTTCCATTGCCAAGAAAACTTCACCTATTGGCATGGCAAGCAGGGTGGGGAGTGGGATATCAGACCCCATACAAGCCTTGACGTCATTGCACATGGGCCAATATTTGAGTGGAGAGGGAACTGGCATTTTCTCCTCTTCATCCCTCATCTTGTTGACTGCCTGTGTGAATGTAGTGGCATTCTCACAGATAGCTGAGGGCCTCTAAAAAGCACCTCAGACACTTACTGACACTTCTTGATGCCTTGGATGACTAACAGTCACAGTACTTGGACAACCAACATTTGGCTTGTAGACACTCACATCTGGAATTGGTGCATGTTTCCCCTTTTTTTAACCTCGGGGGAGAGGCCTCATACAGGATTCAGTAGGCTACTGGTGGCAATAAATTAATCTTCATTGTATTAACCATGGCTACAAAGAAACTCCAGCAGACCCAAAATGGATAAATATGTGAAGTTAGTACTGGCTAGGCTACAAACTGCTGTGCCTGTACTTGCCTTGGTCTCCGTGGGTCTGCAGCACAGTAACTCCACTGCAGCAACAGACTTTTTCCTTCAGGCAATGACTCAAGGGCTGTGCTTGATATTAACATTGGAGAGATAGGGTTGGATGTCGCCATCCTGAGAAAATACCTGTATAATCTAGTTGGAAGAGTCAAAGAGACAGTTGTGATGCCTATCGTAAATTGAGGACACCAATAAAGAATTTCAGACTGCAGTGACCTAGCTAGTCTCATCCTCCAAGGAATTGATCTGGCTGGCGGATGAGGCTGCGGGCGTATCCCAAAGTAGTAACTTATGTTTTATGGGATTCCCAGAGAGGGTGGAGGGCATGTATCTGTAACAGTTACTGACAAAATGGCTCATGTCATGTCAAAGATGAAAATCTAGCCCCAGAAGATGAAGCATACAAACCATAAATGTGGGAGGAGACAGTAGAGATCATGCCAGGGTTCAGGGGATTCCACTGACTTGAACTACTACAAGACAACTATGGCATAAATAAGGGACCTTGTGGAGGTGACTAATTGTGAGACATTTTGAGATGGACACCACTTCCAGTGAGGAGATGCAACAGACACTTGGCCACCAAAGCTATCAGACAACTTCTGTATGACAGGCTTGTAACACTTATAGCATGAATACAAATTGAGGTTTTGAGTTGGGGCGGAAGTGAGTGATATGCAGTACTAGAAGGCAGAATCCTTAATAAGGGCACTTTATTTGAGACCTAAACCTACGCAATCATACAAGCACTGAACCTGTCTGTAAATGAATTGTTCAATTGGAATATGTTAGGTTAATTTAGAGAAGACAGCAATGTCTACTGCGTTTTTAGTGGTTTGGAGCTATTGCTCTACCTTCTTTGATAGTTACATCATATTTAGAATTATGTGGAGGATTATCTCATACGTTATTTCCTGTGTTTAACTTAGGGAGTTTCTTTCTCACTACTCCGATACAAACACTTTCAAATTCATACTACCAATGCAATGCAAAGATATCATACCTTCATGGCAGCTTGTTGAAATTAATCTCTTGGAACATCAACAGCCTACTGAATGAGATCAAGAGGGGGGGAACTCTCAAGAGGAAAGCACTATGGTATAGACAGCCTGTTATTACAAGAAGGTCACCTCTTGGGAATCTACTGTTCGTGATTGTAGAGATAAAGCACTTCTAGGGCTTATCATGCAGGCTTCCGTTGGGGATCCAGAGGAATGATGATCCTTACCATGTCCATCTGATAATAAATTATTTTAGGACAAACAAGATATGTCAATACTTGGTAACAGTTGCAATGCTATACGTCATACATATTATATTAATAACACTATACTTACATCTGTTTATCCTACAGGCATTCCTGAGCCACCTCAGCAATATGATAATATAAGCTTTGTGGTGCTTCACAATTATTGGTTGGGATTTTTTAGGCTTATGAACAGATCCCTTGACAGAGCTGGATTTTCTTTGGCTGTTCTTTCATCCTCACTTGCACTATTTTCCTTTTATTCCAAATGAAGTACAGGTACAAAGTAACAACCCACAATATCGACCACTATGGTAACTGAGCTCCTGGTGTTTAACTAAATGAGAGTTCAAAGATACACTAAAAGAAGAAACCATGTAATACTTTCAACTCCAGGCTAATACAGTAGAATACCAGACCACTCTGTGGGTGAAGTTTAAAGCTGTTATTAGGGTTAGGGGAAGGAACATATTTATCATAACCCATTTTAAAAAGAAGACGAAACAAGAAGCCACTACTCTGGAAGCCATTGTGTTAATAGCTCAAAAGCACAACTAGAAAAGGCACCAAAGAAAGCCATTAACACCAATCCACCAATAGCAACTGGCAAACTCAAATACCAACAGACGCACATGAATGAGGCCATAAAGATCCAGGTGGTCTCTCAAAGCGAAATATACAACATGACAATAAAACTGATAAATTATTATGTTGACTGAGTCAGAGAGAGGAAACATGTAGATACATAACATGTATTAGAGTGAGTGAAGGCAACAACTACACTTTCCCCAATGACATGTTGAATGCCATTTCAGTGTTTTATGAAACACTCTATGGCAATCCTCACCTCACTTTTGATATTGACCTACCTCAACATTATGTGGAGGCTTCTGTCTCCCACATCTCCAACGACTAGAGAAGAGCTGCGGAGGTAACCTTAACTACAGATGAATTAGCCAAACCTATTTCTCAACTAACTACTAGTAAAACACCTGCCCCAGCCTCTCAATCAAATTCTTTAAGATTCTTTCTCAATCACTGGTACATCCACTACCTGATCTATATTCCAACAGTACGTAAATGGGTAACTTATTCAAGGATCTTGAGGAGGTACACATGATTGTCATATCAAACCTTATAAACAGGTAGATTAATGTGTTTCCTATAGACCCATCTCCTTAATTAACTGTGGTACTGAAATGCTTGTCAAAATCCTAAACAACCAACTAGCCTTTATTTTCACCAACTTGATCAACATAGTCTAAAGTGGCTTTATGCCTAACTGGTCAACCAGACGTAACATTAGAAGAGTTTATAATCATTTTAATGAAGTGGATAATCCACTTTAATCCCTTGCTTTCACTTCTAAATTTTGAAAAGGCCTTTGATAGCCTTTCTTGGTACCACCTTTTTTCACAACTGAGATAGCTTGTGTTAGAAATGGGGTTTTTGGTTGGCAGTCAGGTTGCCCTCTGTCCAAGCAAGAACCCTCACTCTAGTCAGGGTAAGTCACACACAATCCAAAATCAGCCTGTGCTCACCCTCCGGTAGCTTGGCACGAGCAGTCAGGCTTAACTTAGAAGGCAATGTGTAAAGCATTTGTGCAATAAATCATACAACACCATAGTATAACACCACAAAAATACACCACACAGTGTTTAGAAAAATATAGAATATTTATCTGGGTAATTGTAGGTCAAAACGATCAAAGTTGCAATACGAATTTGTAAAGATATCACTGAAAAGTGATATTAAGTGTCTTTAAGTCTTTAAAAAGCAATAAAGTGTCTTTCAAGCACAGAGTACCTGGTTTCTGGTGGGAAATCTCCTCAGAGGGCCACAGGAGAAGAGATGCGTGGAAAAAGGGGTGTGTGCGTCGATTTCCTCTCAGCACACACAGACTTGCGTCGTTCTTTTCCACGCGGGGAAGTCGGGCGTCGTTTTCCGGCGCGCAGACAGTCTCTTTTTGTGGATCGCGGGGATTACCAGATGTCCCGGGTCTGTGCGTGGATTCTCCTGCTTATTTTCCGGCTGCGCGTCGTTCTGCGGGGCTGCGCGTCGAAGTTTCGATCTCACGGTAGGCGTCGCGTCGATTTCTCCTTGGAAGTCGGGCGGCGTTGTCCTTGCGAGGCCGTGCGTTGAAATTTTGGTCTCACGGCAGGCGTCGCGTCGATTTCTCCTTGGAAGTCGGGCGGCGTTGTCCTTGCGAGGCCGTGCGTCAAAGTTTCGCACTCACGGTAGGCGTTGCGTCGATTTCTCCTGGAAAGTCGGGCGGCTTTGTCCTTGCGAGGTTGTGCGTCGAAGTCTCGATCGTCCCGAGGGCGTCGCGTCGATCAGCGTCGGTGTGCAGCGTTTTTCTCGCCGCGAAACAAGCTGTGCGTCGAAATTTTCGGCGCACGGAGCGTCCAAGTGAAAGGAAGAAGTCTTTTTGGTCCTGAGACTTCAAGGAACAGGAGGCAAGCTCTATCCAAGCCCTTGGAGAGCACTTTCACAGCCAGACAAGAGTTCAGCAAGGCAGCAGGGCAACAGCAAGACAGCAGTCCTTTGTAGAAAGCAGACAGGTGAGTCCTTTGAGCAGCCAGGCAGTTCTTCTTGGCAGGATGTAGTTTCTGGTTCAGGTTTCTTTTCCAGCAAGTGTCTCTTGAGGTAGGGCAGAGGCCCTGTTTTATACTAAGTTGTGCCTTTGAAGTGGGGGTGACTTCAAAGGGTCTCTAAGAAATGCACCAAGCCCCCTTTCAGTTCAATCCTGTCTGCCAGAGTCCCAGTAGGGGGTGTGGCAGTCCTTTGTGTGAGGGGAGGCCCTCCACCCTCCCAGCCCAGGAAGACCCATTCAAAATGCAGATGTATGCAAGTGAGGCTGAGTACCCTGTGTTTGGGGTGTGTCTGAGTGAATGCACAAGGAGCTGTCAACTAAACCTAGCCAGACGTGGATTGAAGGGCACAACAAGATTTTAGTGCAAAGAAATGCTCACTTTCTAAAAGTGGCATTTCTAGAATAGTAATATTAAATCCGACTTCACTAGTCAGCAGGATTTTGTATTACCATTCTGGCCATACTAAATATGACCTTACTGCTCCTTTCAGATCAGCAGCTGCCACTTCAACAGTGTATGAGGGCAGCCCCAATGTTAGCCTATGAAAGGAGCAGGCCTCACAGTAGTGTAAAAACGAATTTAGGAGTTTCACACTACCAGGACATTTAACTACACAGGTACATGTCCTGCCTTTTACCTACACCGCACCCTGCTCTAGGGGTTGCCTAGGGCACACATTAGGGATGACTTATATGTAGTAAAAGGGGAGTTCTAGGCTTGGCAAGTACTTTTAAATGCCAAGTCGAAGTGGCAGTGAAACTGCACACACAGGCCTTGCAATGGCAGGCCTGAGACAGGGTTAAGGGGCTACTGAGGTGGGTGGCACAACCAGTGCTGCAGGCCCACTAGTAGCATTTAATCTACCTGCCCTAGGCACATGTAGTGCACTCTACCAGGGACTTACAAGTAAATTAAATAGTCAATCATGGATAAACCAATCAGTAGTACAATTTACACAGAGAGCATATGCACTTTAGCACTGGTTGGCAGTGGTAAAGTGCCCAGAGGTCAAGAGCCAACAACAACAGGTCAGAAAAAATAGGAGGAAGGAGGCAAAAAGTTTGGGGATGTCCCTGTCAAAAAGCCAGGTCCAACAGCTTGGGACAGTCCCAAACAAAATTGCATATACAAAACTACTTTATAAATACCTGGTGTTATCAGTGAGAGTAAGGCTTCTCTGGCTCAGACCTTTGCATCACTTCAAGGTATAAGGCAGGGAAGGCCAGGCAAACCACTGCATCAACACCTCAAACTGGATGACCAAATATTAGGTTTTCAGTGGACCAAGGCAAATGAAGACAAGGTAACCCTCTATGCCGAAGACTTCCTGTTATATATCAGAGATGTTGCAGGATCATACGAGCCCTACAGGAGTTTGGAAGCTTTTGGGCCTCAGCATTAACAGGATAAAACAAAAGAATGTTCCCTCTCTCCGGCGTGATCATAAGAGACTCATAGTCCGAACTGGAGGGGATTATAGCTGCAGAAAGTGATTTTAGATACTTAGGAACAAGATACCAAAACATTTGAATTGATAGCCTAGGCTGAGAACTCACTACCGCTATTTGATCAAATACAAAAGGACAGGCATTATTGACTGTACCTCGCCCTCTCAAAAAAAAATCAGCATATTTAAAATGATAATTGATCCTAAAATGTTATATACACTTCAGAATTATCCATTTTGGGTGTGTAACACTATCCTTGCTTTGCTAACCCAATATTTAAGTACTCATAAATGGAAGGGAGCATCCTCCCAGTGGCATTTGCTAAATGCTTCAAATTCACTTAGGACGATGGGCTGGGTATGATGGAGCTCAGATTATACTATAACGTGACCTACCTACAAGTAATCAATGATTGGATCTATGGCCCAGCATACAATACTGCCTACAGGGTGCAGAGATAATCTATGGATGACCCTTTCCAGCTGCACTACCTATATGGTGCTGACCTCCCTAACGACTTTCCTCCAGCTACCCTGACTGTCATTGCTGCATGGAAAGTGTCAGTTAAACAATTTAAATGGGATGGTAGAATCATGGGTGAAACTTTTCTCAGGGTTAAGGCCCTGCTTTTCATCTGTCTGTGCCTTGCAGGGTTTCAAAGAATGGGACTGCCTCTGTGTTTCAAAGCTTGGTGACATACTTACCTCTGGTATCATGCAGCCATCTTGGGACATGCAGGAGGAATTTGGTTTGAAAAACTCCCAGTTCTACAAACACTCACAACAAAGGCATAGGGTTAAACAATATCTGACACGTAATATGGAGATGAGAATATAACCTACTAAAGGCTAAACTCATCATGGATGGTCAACCTCAGCATCTTTAGATATCAACAATAGATAGATCCCTTATAATGAACACACCAAGACCTTTCCTAAATAAGAGAAGAATGGGAGGAAAACCTGGGGCTGATTGATGAGAAGCAAACTTTGGCACTGATGCCCCGAAAAAATAATTGTACATATCTACTGTTAGTCCTAACATTCTTGCTTTTTGCCTTTCAAACTCCACATTTTGATGACTTTATCTCTGCTGGCTTTAGAAAGCTGCACACTTTACCCCTGCTAACTAGTGCTAAAGTGCTTGTGTTCTCTCCTTTAAACACGGTAAAATTGTCTTACGCTTAATTTGCAAATTTAAAGTGGTACTACATCTATCCAGGGCCTGTAAATCAAATGCTACTAGTGGACCTGCAGCACTGATTATCTCTTTTGAAACATATGTCAGGCCTGTCATTACGGCTTGTGCATGCAGTTTTAAGCTTCCTTGTTGGTCTGTCAAAATAAACCCTTTTTTAGGCCGAAATCTTCCTTTTAAATACTTATATGGCATCCCTAGGTTGGGCTCTAAGCAGCTAGGAGGGCAGGGTGCAGTATAGTTAAAAAGTAAAACAAGATCGTTTAAGCTTTATGTGTCCTGGTAGTGAAAAACTCAGTTTTCACTATTGCAAGGCCAAACCTTTCCCAAAGGATACAATTGGGTTGTCTTATTACACTTAATAATTGCTAACTTTCAATTCAGAGTAATTAGTGTAGGAGGCTGGCCTGGTTTTTTGTGGGTACCTTGGACCTTACACCTTACAACAAGTCCAGTTATCCCTTGTTAGTGAATGTAGTAGTGTTCTAGCAGCTTAGGCTGATAGAGGTAGCTATAGCAGAGCAGCTTAGGCTGAACAAGGAGACATGCAAAGCTCATGCAATACCACTTATAGTTACACAGTACTTATACACATGTAAAGACAATACTCAGTGTTACCAAAATAAAGGTATTTATTTGGGTGACACAGTACCAAAAATATCTTAGAGATAATACTCCTTCTGGAGGTAAGTATTATACACAATATATACACTAGACACCAAAATTAGACAAGTAAATAGTCATAGAACAATGCAAACAGTAGGAAATCCTATAGAATGCAAAGGGAGAATGTTGGAAAATGGGTTATTGGTAAGGGCAGGTAGGTACCTACACTTAGCAATAGGCCACTAACCTCCACTAAGGTCCAGTTAGGTCTCAGTAATTTAAACCCAGCTCAACCCTTGGTAGCTTGGCAACGAGCGTCAAGGCTTAACTTAGGAGACAGTGTGTAAAGCATTCAAATATCACAAAAAAGTAATGAAATAAAACACAGGAAACAGTTTAAAAATCCCAAACCAATTTATAACAATGGATTATATTTTTATCTTTAAAATGACACCAAAACGAATAGAATCAGATAAGGGGAACCGGAGATATGAATTTTTAAAGATTTTTTTTTTTTTTAGCGCATAGAAACAAAAAGCGCCAATCGGGTCATCTGGTTGCACCTCAACCGGGGCAAAGTCATAGTTTAAGGCCGACCGCGATGGAGCCCTGCTCGGCTACAGGCCGCAGGAGGCCTCGGTTAAAAGTTTACCTTCACACTTAGGGGGTCATTCCAACCCTGGCGGTCATCGACCGCCAGGGTGGATGACCACGGAAGCACCGCCAACAGGCTGGCGGTGCTTCCCTGCCCATTCTGACCGCGGCGGTAAAGCTGCGGTCAGAAAAGGGGATCCGATGGTTTCCCGCCAGATTTCCCCTGTCTGGGCTGAACGCCGCCATGGAGATTCCGACCCCCTTCCCGCCACCCTGTTTCTGGTGGTTTTTACCGCCAGGAACAGGATGGCGGGAACGGGTGTCGTGGGGCCCCTGGGGGCCCCTGCACTGCCCATGCCACTGGCATGGGCAGTGCAGGGGCCCCCTAACAGGGCCCCAGCATGATTTTCACTGTCTGCTTAGCAGACAGTGAAAATCGCGACGGGTGCAACTGCACCCGCCGCACCCCTGCAACACCGCCGGCTCCATTCGGAGTCGGCTTCTATGTTGCAGGGCCTTTCCCGCTGGGCCGGCGGATGCTCCTTTGGCGGGCGCCCGCCGGCCCAGCGGGAAAGCCAGAATGACCTCAGACCGCGGAGCGGCCATATGGCGGTGACCGCATGGCGGGCGGCGGTCAGAATGACCGCCTTAGTCTCTTTTTCGAAGATTTTCTTCAGCGGGATGAACCTGCCAGTCCAATCCGAGCTCCTGGAGCCCTTCTCCGGATACACGATGCGGGAATCCTCGGTGGAGATTTTTACCTTCGGACTTAGTCGTTTTTTCGAGGTGAAAATCCTTCGACCGGGGTAAACCTGGATCTTGATCCGACGTCCCTGGAGCCCTCCGCGGATACGCTGGCTCGGAGGTCCCAGTCAACTTTTTACCTTTGGACTTAGTCTCTTTTTCTGAGATTTTCTTTACAGGGACGAACCAGCAAATCAGGCCGGGTCGCGGTTGAGGCAAGCCGGCTAGAGTTGCCACGGCGGGTCGGTCCCTCTATGGAGCTTTTTTACAAAAGTTCTCCAAACTTCTCCAAACTTCTGGTGCTTCTCCCAGTTGTCCTTTTAAGGTTCTTTTGAGGTCCACAGCTCACCCCAAGGGTCTAGAAGTTCTGAGATGGTCCTTGGGGGTGCGGACTACAACTTCCAGAATGCACCTGGCACAAACTCCTTTTTGGCCACTGGACAGTGGTCAGCTGGTCGCTTTCTTCAGGAGTTGATGCAGGGGACTCTGGTTAGCAATTTTTCACCTGTAGCAAACAGGGAGTCCCTCCTTGAACCAGTTGAAGCAAGGCAAAGTCCTTCTTGTGGTGAAGCCCAAGTGTGCAGCTGGTGCAGTCCTTCTGAGTGCAGGCTCCAGGTGCAGGCCAGGGGTCCAGCAGGGCAGTCCTTCTTCTTCTGTAGTTCTTCCTTGTTGGAATCTGATGGGGATCTGAGGTGTGGGTGCAGGTCTGCCAGTTTTAGCCTTGCTCCTGGGTGAAAAGCAGGGGGGTCCTGGTTCTCCAATCAGGTGCAGGGTCCTTCCCCCTGTGATGACCACTTCCTGGGAAGTGTGGCAAAAATCAATCCCAGGAGGCAACATTCTCCAAAAATCCATCATGGCTGAATCTGATTTTTGGAGGTTACATCTGGCTGACCCCACCCACTGGTGTGGCAAAAAATCATAAACACACCCCTCTCCTGCCCTCACCTAATCTAATCAAGGGGGCACCTAGTTGTCTGGGGTTGCAGGATGTGGGGGTGTTGGTGGTTGCTCCAAATGTCCTTTTCTGCCTTTGAAGACCAGTTTGGCAGCCCTCGCCCTTCCTGCCTCACCATCTGCTGAGGGGAGATTCCCTCCCACAGGCACATTCCTTTATGTGAAGCCAGGCCACTTCACACCTCATCAAGGCAGCCTGGCTAGCCTGCTAGAGGCTGACCAATCAGAGCACAGCAGCAAAAACAATGCAGGGCTAAAATTGGCAACTTTTCAGGTAAAGTTTAAAACTCTTTACCTGAACAAGTTATATTAAATCCCACAACTGGAAGTTGTGGGATGTATTACAACAATTAATTTGATACCAAACTCTTGGTATGCATCATTTAAGGAGACTTTAAAAATTAAAATAAAGTCTCCCCATTCTAGCCTATGAAGGCCATTTACTACAATGAGGGAAACACAAATTTTGCTGTTTTTACCCCACTAGGGCTTATAAAACTATTTTTATAAAGTCCCTGCTTATAGTTACATGGCTCCCAGCCCTAGGGACACATAGGGCACACCTTAGTGGTGACTTATATGTAAAAATAAGGTAGTTTAAGACTTTGGAACTACTTTTAATTCCAAAGTCGAATTTGCATATAACTTTAATTTAAAAGCAGCCTGCAAGGGACCAAAGACTTTAAGAGATAGAGGTCTTCTTTCATAAAATGACAGTAAGTCTCCCAGGCTTTTTAGCTACTTAGGTTTATGACTAGTTTGAAGATTTTCAATTTCCTCTTCAGGGAAAACATTTTATCGAAGCGATCACAATGATTTACCCTTATAGGTATTTTTAGAGGGACTATGCACTATATAGAAGACCGCCATAATTTTGACTAGAGCTAGAATTGCCCCATCAATTGTGTCTTTTCAATAAGTAGTGCTTGACTCAACATAGAAGCAAATCCATGGTGCATATGAAGTAACAGAAGCAATATTGGCTGGTCCTTAGCTGCATTCCCTTTGACGAGACCTGAAGTTTGTGCCTGAAAAATAGCTTTTAGCTCCAACTAGTAGAGAAAAAAAACATAAGGCTGAGCACAATGTTTGTGTTACATTGAGAACTGGACGGGGAATGAGGCCCTTATCGATGAGTGGAGCCCCAATCAGGATCAAAACTTCAAGACATAATTACAACACAAGTAATATAAATAAAAAGAAAACCACAGCTACAGAGATACAACGTCATACATTGAAGTGACTGCTCTGTCCACATAACAGAACACGCACATCTGCTGGTGAGCCAGTGACTTCCACAGATGATATAGCCCAGGAATTTCTGGCATACTATACAACTCTCTAAACTGCATGTCCGGTTGCAAATTCTGACACCATAGCATCCTATCTGGAGGAGGTGGCCATGGTATGGCTCACAGAGCACCAGCAGGAGTTCCTTGTGGCTCCTATTATGAGCGAGGAGTTAGTTCAGGCAATCTATGTCCTGTATGGCTCTAAGGCACCAGGGCTGGTTGGCCTCACTGGATGTTTTCATAAGGCGTATAAACATGTACTGGCTTCACACTTCGTAGAGGTCTGTGCAGAGGCCTCTGGGATAGCTGAAATCCCCCCTACTCTTAGGGAGGTGGTAATTACTCTGCTGCTAAAACCAAATAAACACCCACAGTTCTGTGTGTCTTGTAGAATATGATCTCTTCTGAACTTAGACAATAAAATATTGGCCAAGGTAATAATGATGTGTCTCTCACCATTGATGGAACAGACCAAATCCCCTGTACAGTCAGGGTTTATCCCTCACCACTCCACCACCTTAAACATTGAAACCGTTTTTGCAGTATTACTTTACATCTCCCCAGAAATTCCAGCAGTGGTAGGGCTGCTAGACACTGAAAAAGCATTTGACTCCTTGGAGTGGGCATTTCAACAAGCGATACTGACTAAACTGGGTCCCCCTCATGGCTTTCAGAACCTCATTAAACTCCTGTATGCCAACCCTGTTGCATAAATCTTGGTGAATGGTTCTCTCACTCACTACTTTCCAATCACCAAGGGGAGCTGTCAGGGTTGCCCTTTATCGCTCCTGTTCTTTATTATTGCCCTGGACCCGCTATTTCGCCAATTTCAGGAACAACATCTGCACAGGGGATTGTGACTTCACACCTGCCCATTACTCCTCTTCATTTATGCAGATGACTGTTTGTTCAGGACCCTAGTGAGAACCTGACCCTCCTTTTCTGTGAAATTACCAGATTTGGCACCGGATTTGCGTCGTTTTTTTAACACAAATTCGACCCAAAACTAACTCCATATTTATACTCTGGCGTTAGACGCGTCTAGCGCCAAAGTCCATGGAGTTTGCGTCACTTTTTAGCGTGAACACCTACTTTGCGTTAATGATATGCAAGGTAGGCGTTCCCGTCTAAAAAATTGACTCCGAGGCATGTGCGCCGTAGTTACACTCCCGGGCAAAAATCACGCCCGGGAGTGGGCGGGTCAAAAAAAAATGACGTCCAGCCGCTTTTGCGTAGTTTTTTAGCGCCTGGTCAGGGCAGGCGTTAAGGGACCTGTGGGCTCGGAAGGAGCCCAGAGGTGCCCTCCCATGCCCCCAGGGACACCCCCTGTCACCCTTGCCCACCCCAGGAGGACGCCTAAGGATGGAGGGACCCATCCCAGGGAACATAAGGTAAGTTCAGGTAAGTGATATTTTCTTTTTTTTTTTGTGGCATAAGGGGGCCTGATTTGTGCCCCCCTACATGCCACTATGCCCAATGACTATGCCCAGGAGACATAAGTCCCCTGGGCATGGCCATTGGGCAAGGGGGCATGACTCCTGTGTTTGCTAAGACAGGAGTCATTTCAAGGGGGGTTGGGAGTCAAAACAAATGGCGCAAATCGGGTTGAGGCGAAAATTTTGCCTCAGACTGACTTGCCCCATTTTTTGGCACCCAAGCTCCATTTTCCCCTACGCCGGCGCTGCCTGGTGTACGTCATTTTTTTCATGCACACCAGGCAGCTCCGCCGGCTAACGCCGGCTAACGTCATTGAATAAATACGGCGCCCGCATGGCGCTTCAGAATGGCGTTAGCCGGCGCAAATTCTTTTGGCGCAAAACTGCGTTAGCGCAGTTTTGCGTCAAAAAGTATAAATATGGCCCTTGGTGCCCTGTATGGACTCTCGATAAAATGCAGCAAGTCTGAACTTTACCTTCTCATGGATGCCGTGACACACAGAGTTATGGATTGTCCTTTAAAGTGGTGTTATGACTCTACCCAGTACCAGGGCATTATTCTTCACAGGCAGAGGGAGATGGTGGTCCAACTTAACTGTGGCCCTGCTGTTAAAAAATTATCTGACCCTACAGGTAGAACGCTGGATTAGGTTGCCACTATCCACAGCTGGATACCTTGCCATCATCAAGATGGTGGTACTTCTGAGTTTATTACCTTCTTTGCCACCTTATGCAGCTTATGAACCAGACTGGTGTGGGCGTGTCGCCTGCTCCACATTCGCTGGGAGACTCTTGTGCTTCACTGTGAGTGCAGGGGCCTGAGATTGCGGGATTTCCATCTTACCACCTAGTGCCACATTGTAATTTTGTGTATTATTGGAACCACCCTATTGCTCGCATCCCCTACCTCAGGCCAAAACATGATCGGGCAGGCAACATCACCTTGTACTCCATTCTGCCATTAGGCATACCCAGAGACCTTGCAGATATCAACACGTTGCCCACCACTGGCTGGGCTTGGACAAGACTGCAGAGGATACAGGGTACAAACAGATTATACTTCCCTGCCATACCGCTTAGGAATAACCCATGGCTACACTTAACACAAAGGGGCTGGCGTGGCGCACACTCGAGACATAAAAATTAGACACAATAGGAGACCTTTTTCACAATAGGTAGGTTATTTCTCACAACATCCTCACACAAACAGGAACTCCTGCTCACATGGACCACTTTACCCTAAGACGACTTCAAGGCAGACTGTGGGACAATCTGCCCTCATACCCAAAAGTGCCAGATGACTTTCCCCCTTAACCCTGCTGAATGAATCGGCAGATGGTTCACTGCTTTTGTCCCTACCCTACCATCCCTGCCTTGTGCTGAAATCTATGGGTGGGGTGCTATCAGCCGGGGAATGTGGTTTTGGCCAGCCCAAATCTGATAAGGTCTGGAGTTTTCGCTGCACAAAGACAAGCCTTGTGTCTCTTCATTATCATCATAAGTTACTACACTATAAATTCCTGCACCTCACATACTCAACACTACAACATTTTGTAAGAATAGATCCTTCACAACCTGACAATGTCCAAAATGTGACACAGTGCAGGCAGACTTTGGGTATCTCACATGGAACTTCCCCATTATCTAGACCTACTGGTTGCAGATTTTGGACACCCTCTCTGCGATGGTGGGGCTCAATGTTGACATGGACCCTATAGTGGTGCTGCTGGGATATATCAGACCCCCCTATCAGCGAGCATAAGGCATTTCTTAGCAATGGCGCTACTGCTGGACAAATGCTAAATTGCAATATGCTGGGGTAGTAGGAAGGTTCATACTAAAAGTGTCTGGCTTCTAGGCTTTATCTTCTGTGATTGCAGTAGGGAGATATATGCATAACTGCAACCCCCTCATCCAGGCCCAAAGACATCGGGCAGCCACTGAAAGACTACTTGCTCACGCTAGATGCTGGAGCCTCAAAAGACAACTCTTCACCAGCTATACCACCATAACACTATAGCCAGTCACATGTTTGCCTACCCTCCCCCCATGTTTCTATGTTACCTTCCTGAGAAGACTAACCTTCAGTAACAATGAATTACTTTTGTGTTGCCCTGCTATACTGTAACCCTAACACTTCCAGTATGCACTATTTCTTTACCCCTTTGGTCCTGATTTGTAAAATTCAGAACCTGATGTATATGCTATTGACGACAAGGCCTATGTGTGTTGAAAGTATAAATAACATATTTTTTTTTTAAAAGAGAAAATTAACACAAGAACTAATTAATTGGATAGTTCTAAAATACACATATTGACCCTAGCAAAACTAGGCATTAAAATATATATTTTCAAAACCTCTGTACAACAGAGAGAATGTGCAAAAGATTACTTATTTGCATAATAAGTACAAATAAAAGAGAATGTGGTCTATTGCAGTTGCCAATGTTCACCTTTCCAGTCCCACTTACCAATGTGTAGTGTTATGTTGGTCCTGGCCTGCTCCGATTAACAAACTATATTAGTCGGTAGTGGTAACACATTGCAGTGGTAATAGGGCCTTATCCAGAGCAGGGCACCATGGCTCCTGAATGCAAAAAGGACTACAAATAAGACAGTAATACAATGGGGCCTTGGTAGCACATGAGCACTTAAGAATGAGCAGTATTTTTCCCTATAAACCCCACTGTAAACAATGTAACATTTGGTGCTTCAAAGGTGCAGCTGTAGTCCTTGCTGTTGCCATGCAACTAGCCCTCATGTAAAATCATCTGTCCTGTGCGAGTTTACTGTGAATGTGTAGGTGCTACCCTTCAATTGCCCTCAACAATTAAAAATAAAGTTATCAGAGCATTATAGGCAGCCTAGAACTAATGCTCATGATGGTCTGGGGGTAAAGCCCTAACACTTCCAAACTCTCCATGTCACATGGTTAATCAAATGTAAACGAAGGTGGCACAACTGAACACCCTCCTTGTGTGGACAAAAAAAAACTCTACCGTGCACACATAAGACGAATGTCCAATCTACAACAGAGGGTCAAATCTAACACAATATATGGTGACATTGGCCAAGCCAAGATTAAATACTTGCCATATGAAAAAATCACAATGCAATGACACCCCAGTTGGATTACCACTGGCATATCCATACAGTGGACATCTACCCTCATCGTCGGTGACACTACCACTACCCACAAAGTCAGATCTTGCCAACCACAGCAAATGGATCAGCAATCAGGGTGAAACATGCACAACTGTAGGCATACAACACCAATTACTTAGGAACAGCAAAAAGGTAGAAAAGTAAAGGTAGGACAAATGTGTACCCAAAAAACAACATCTTTGGTTTATTAAGATAACATGATGAAAATCAAATGCCATTGGCCAGTCCATGGGTAGGTCCATGCACAGTCCTGTGCACCAGCTTGACTCCAATCACTGCCAGAGAACATCCACAGGAAGGGGCATCAAAGGGGCATGCAGGCACCTCAAGGGTCACCCATGGGTGAGATGGGGTCAGATTTGGGATGGTGGGTTTGGGAGGGTTGGTCTTCTTCTTAGAAGCAGTGGTCTTCTCCTTTGGAGGGGCGGGCTTCTTCTTTAGGGTGTGTGGGGTATGGGTGCCGGCAGGGGGGGCAGGAACGACAGGTGAACCTGGATGTGGAAATTATGGTTTGCCTGAGGGTGGGTAGATATGGTGGCTGTGTTTGTGGGTGCTGGGGTGGTGTCTGGGGCATGGTGGATGTGGTAGCTGTGTTTGTGTGTGTTGAGGTGGTGTTTGAGGGTATGGTGGATGTGGTGGCAGTGTATGAGGGTGTTGGGGTGGCGTCTGGGTTATGGTGTAAGTGGTAGCTGTGTTAGTGAGTGTTGGGGTGGTATCTGTGGGTATGGTGGTTGTGGTGTATCAGTTGGGGGGTGGGGGTGCTGTCTGTGGGAATGGTGGGTGTTGTGGTATGTGTGAGTGACTGTTGAGTGCTTGCATGCCATTGCGTCTTGTGGTGCTTGTGTTTATGTGTGCTGCTTGTGTGTGTTGAGGTGGGTGCATGCAGATCTGTATGTGTGTTTGGGACAGGTAGGGGAATAAGGGAATTATATGGGGAAAAGGAAAGTGGTGGGGAGAGGATTGTGGAAGGTGGATTCCTTCCACCAGTGAGGAGGCCAGAGCCTAAAAAGATCTCTATAGGCCAGACATGGCACTATGAGTGCCTTTCAGGTACGCAACATTCTGCTGCAGCTGGTTGCCCTGCACCTAGATGGCATTCACAATAACAGTCTGACCCACAGATATACTGCTCAGGAAGTCACTAGCCTTCTCACTCAGGGCAGTAGGGGTAACCGCGGGAGGGCGGGAGGTGCCTTGGGCAAAGTAGACACCCACCATCTTGGGTGAGCGGGTATGGCCAACTGGGTGGGTAGCAACAGGGAGGGTGAGGATGGAACTGGGGGTGACGGAAAAGGGTGGAACAGGAGAAGGTCCTGGTGAGTCCGCCACCACAAGGGAGTGGCCACTGTAGAAAGAATCTGAAGATGATGACATCAATCTTGCATCCTCCGTGGCACTCTCCTCACCCTCCAGACCACTGGGTCCCTCCTTGTTGGTGTTCTCATGAATGGAGGCACCATGCTCAGCTGGTTCCCCACTAGGTTGCGCCCTGTGTCCTCTGCTTGCCTGGGATGATGCTGAAATTACAAAGACAATTAGAGTCACTACATGTTCCTGATCACACTTGAACAACAGCTGTGATTAGCAATCATTACCATGACATACAGTAGCCCCCAACCACAAGCTCCAGCAAAGTGGCTTCAACATTTGCAACACCATATGCATGCATGCGACATGAACTGTCAACAGTTGCCCACAATGAATCATCGACAACTCCAATTGCATGGGTGAAGTTGTGCAATTACAATTCTCAAGTACTTGTAGAAGGCCCTTAACATGTTGCTCAATTGAAAGACATATCATTGTCTCTTTTTATCATGCAAACACAGATTACCTTGGATGAATGGTTGTACACAACCACATATGATTCCCACATTGCTGCAAGACATTCCCTGATGCATGTCAACACTTAGGTAACAAAACTTCCCCATTAAATATGTGTAAAGAACTTTGTTTTCTACATCAATGGCATGGAAATGCACACTGTGGGCAAAAACTGTAATCCTGCCTGTCATGTCCTTCATTGCTTCTACAGGTGTACATGCCAATTACATGCAGTGATGGGTGAGGGTGTGTGTGAGCCACCAATCAATGGTGAGGCACTCCTGTCTGTGGCACCACATGAACTGTAGCCCAAAACCATATGTGCAATTCAAAACACATGTCAGCATGCACACATAAGTGAGGGAATTCAGCCATCATCCCATGAAGGCAGGTAGACCATGTATAAAACAGCAGTGAAAATGATGTGACAAAGGTAGACATGCTAACATGTAAGCACAAGGAATGATGGCAACTGTGATGTCATCAAAATCATGTCAATGGACATTCACCACTTACCAAGGTAAAGTATTGCTCTGTGACTGCATCCAAAGAGCAATGAATGCTCTGCCACATATATGATGGCCACCTTCACATGGGAGACTGTAGTGAGGCACCTGTACTCATGACACACTGAAGACAAGTGGGCTGTGGGAGGCCGATGCCAATATTCTCACTTGAGCAGACACATGGCTGAGGACAGTGATCTATTATTTCATGTTGCTTTGGCTGCCACACTGAATAATTGTGGACTGTTGTGTACAAATTACACCCACAACAACAAACAACATGACCTGATTGCTCACTTTACTCAGCCATGTGTTGGCCCAGGAGTGGTAATTGGTTGTGGACTGTACTTAGTTGTGTCCTAGGGCTCTGGGCTAATAGGAAAGGCACATCAGCATCCACCAACATCCATAACTACACAAACAATTTCTCATCTTGTGTGTCACACAGGGCCCATCCCTAATCTTCAGGGGAGATGGCAGAACATAACACATCAACTTGTCAAAGTAACAAGCAGGAATATGCCCTGGACTCACCCTCTTGTAGCTGCTCTGCTCCCCTCAATTCAGGGTAGGCCATCACCAGAATGCAGGCCATTAGTGGGGCCAGGCTCAGAAGTGTGCCCTGCTCACATTGGGAGGACAGCCCTCGCTGGACTTCTGCGATCTTCTGGGCACAGCTACTAAGGTCCTCCCACCTCTTCCGACAGTCAAACATATGAGTGTAAGTTGCTACTGCAAAAAATGACAGTAGTAAGTCCAACACCACATATGACCATCCAGTGGTACTGCAACTCCCATAGAAAATTAGGAAAGAAGGGACCTACGTTTAAACCCCATAGTAAATACATTTAAATTAAATTAAATTATTTTACAAAGTTAAAACCAAAAATAATTATAATTATTAAAAAATCCAGAAACATTGTACATATTTAATAATGATAAAAAATGTAACCTTTTTCGAGTCAAAAGATGAATGAAACAATAAATGTTATTAAATTAAATTATATTGATTTTAATTAATTATATACATCACTCTTGATCATTATCAAGTACAGTTGGGAATTTATCATGCAATTTACACTTTAAAAAAAACATTTGATATAATATATTTCCATTAATGAAAAATGCATTTAAAATTAAGTTAATAGTGAAGTTGTGGGAGAGGTCTCGATGGTAAAGCATAGAACATTTTCCCTGTATTTACCATATAGAGATCTCCACTCGATCTGTGTATAGAGAAACGTTAAGTTGTTTGTTAAAATTGGAAAATATTATTATAACATTTTGAACTTATAAATTAATGTAAACTAATTTGTACATATTTATTTATTTTAAATGTAAGGATAAAAATGGTAGAGCAATATTAACTTAATTTTTATTGAAAACTATTTTTTTAATGTTTCAAATTAAATTAAAAATATTGTTCTCATGTTTATATTAAAATGTTAATTGTAACCCCATATAAAGTAAAACAATACTTTTTGATTATTCATGAATAATTATTCAAACGGATGTGTTGAATTAAATAAAGTAATTTATATTTAATTGAAATGTAATTTTTCATTTAATTTTTAATGCTAAAATGGTTAAGGTAAAAATAATAAATATGCATTATTTGTTTTTTTTTTACAATATGATATGTTCATTTATATTGTTAACTATTTTTAATATTTTAAATTCATTTACCTATTATTTCTAATGGGGTTTTATTTTTAAGTCGCTCCTCCGTTGATTTTTTAGGACAGGGTGCTGCAGTATCAGTGGTTCATCATGTATTGTGCTGGACTCTGAGCTCGAGTAATTTAACAGTGTTTTAGGCCCTTTTTGGCTGCAGTAAGTTTAGAAGGGCAGTTTGTGGATAGCCATTCCTCTTTTGTGGGCGGGTACATGTACATCCCCAAAACCCTCCCTAGCCCTTCATGAACCATCCCCCTTAGTCCTCCCTGAACCACTTATCTTTAGTAGTATGTACTCCCCATTTTCCAGAAACCACCCCTTGCCCCTCCCACAAGAAGTACTAACATGGATACTGATTTATGCAGGAAAACCAGAGTCTAGGCAGACTTCTCTATACAGATCAAGACAGGAGAGGCAGAGGTGAAAACTCTTCATGTGGGTTTGAAAATAGAATATTGTAGAATGTTTGCTATACTATTACAGTATTACAAAACATATAACAAAATGAAGTGTCTGAATAGCTAGCTAACTGTTCAGTTTTTTCAGTACTAGTAGGCATATATGACACTCTAATTGTATTTCAATAGCAGATTTTGTAGATGCTTGTGCCAAAAATAGACAATAAGCCTTCAAATATTTTATTCTGGCAAAATAAGCACATTCCCTACTGACACCATGGATGGGCTGTATTTACAATAAAGATCTCCATGGCGCACGTTTTCACAGATGTGTCAGTATCTCTGATGCGTCTGTTGGCGCTAAACTCTAGCATTGCTGGAGTTGTGTCATTAAACTGATGCAACTATAGCAATATGAGGAAAGTCCCATAGGAAACAGCTCTGTGTATATTTTATGCCTCCTCTGAGCAGGCAGTAAAATGTTGATGAAGTGAAGTCGTAGAACAGGACATTGAAAAGTTGTAAATTGCACTGCGTTAGTTCTACGCAGATTTTTCCATGGCAACCCCTACCCTGCATACATTATCCCTGGTGCAGGTATAATGTGACGCAGAACTTTGCAAAATGACACTTTGGGCCCAATGCGTCAGTTTGTAAATATGGAACAGTGTAGTGCACTGCTGGTGCAACTGCTGAGTCAAAAATGAATGACGGAGAGGTGGTGCAAAGGGCTTGTAAATGAGGCCCTATGTTTCACATTTTTAAGGCATGCAATAAAACAATAAGGACCAGACTTACAAGGCCCTAGCACCTCTTAGCGCCACACTAGTGTCATTTTTGTATGCTAATGTGACATTAAGAAGGCCATTCTCCTTCACCATATTTACAAAGTGCCACAATGCATGCATTGCGCCACTTTGTAACCCCTAGCGCCACATTATGCCTGCACCAGGCATAACGTATGCAAGGGGAACATTCCCACGCAGGGAGGCCCATAAAAATCATGCAGTGAAATTTACATTTCACTGCGCCATTTTTAGCATCATTTTTAATGCCTACCTAAGGCAGGCGTTAAAATGACGTGCCCATTACTTTCAATGGGCCTCCGTTTACTTTGCAGGATTAGTGCCACAATTTGTGGCACTAATTATGCAAAGTACCACAATTGCATAAAAAATCTTTGACGCTATTGTTCTAACATGCTCCATCCTGTGCCATCCCATAAATACGGCACAGACATGGTATCGTTAGGGGTGGCCAAAGCAAAGTGGTGCATAAAAGCTGAAGCATCACTTTATTATAAATACGGCCCTGACAGTCTATGTAGAATACAGTGCTTAATTTGAGCTGGTGATTTACGGTGTGGAGCACCACCACTTATGTTTTTGTGATCAAACAATTACTGCGAGCAAAAGACACATGTGGGAAAGACACAGGAAGAGAAAAATGAAAAAGCATCACAAAGGGAGAAAGCAGAAAGCTGCAAGCGTGAAATAAGGAGGCAAAGAGAGGCTGTAAATGGATTAAAAAGACCCAAGATGGCTTGAGGATTACGCTGCCTCAATATTCTGTGCTCACACATTTAAAGGCAGCAGCCGCGAGTTTCAAAGGAGAGCTTTAGGCATGGGCACGTTTTTATTTACAAATTAAGCACTGGTAGAATACCGCTTCAAGATGAGTTCCACATTTACAATCAGTCGGCAAATGGCGCAGCAGCAGCCCATAGGTCCAAAGCATCTGAAAAAATACATGCTAGAAATAATAAAGCACACTTTTTTTCTGAAGCATCCGTTTTTCAAAGCGAGACACCTAATTCAGTGTGATTGAAAAATTCAAAGCTGTTGTAAGTTCACATGAGAAAAAATCAAATGTCATTTGTTCTATAGTTAGAGCTGAGTTAATTTCTCGGGTATTTTTGTCTGCAGCCAGATTTCTTCAAGCTTCTTGAAAGCGGAAAGTTCTACTTTCTGCAAAATTGTCCCACGATGATAAAGCCATGAATAGTTTCAAACTCTGGAAGTCCTCGAGATGGTTATCACAGAACAGAATCAATTTAATTAGTTACTCCACGAATTTTTCTTTTTAAAGGTCTACCATGACACATATCAGAAAGCATATTAGAATCGAGTACACGAGGGCGGCGCTTCACCACACCTGCTGAACTCTAAACGATAATGTTGAAGGTCACGAGGACTGTTTATGAGTCTCAGCTCTTCAGCTCCTGACAAGACCAAAAGTTATTACAAGCAGAATTATAGCTGAATAACAATGACTCTCAAGTGCTGAACCAGTACTTTTATTCTTTCACATAATGTTTTTTTAAATTATGGGGAAAAACGATGTTTGAATTATAGCGTTGTGAGTGGCATCTGCATAAAATTAAATCACACGAGGCAGATGTTTATTCTCTACATAGAATGATTTCAATGTAATCGTAAAGCAATGGACAAATCTTGCTTCGGAGCTCCATTTCTACAGATCGCAACTGTTATGATATTTCATAAAGACATTATTGATTAACTTTTGTGAGATAGTGAAAATCACATTCTAAAGTGCAATTTAAGAAATATCATATTTCTGTCTTTATACATTAAGAAGGAATACAAACAATGTGCAAAGTATTTAAAGTGTATATTTCAAATGTACACAGTTTTTCCAAAAGCACTGTTGTAGTGAGCCCCACCTCAGCGTCAATTTTTGTAAAGCTCTGGTGGCGCTGTTCACTGCGCCGTATTTACAAGGCAGCATTAAGCCACTTTTTGTGGCTTAATGCCATCTTGTAAATATGGACCCTTTACATGCAGCACTTTGTGTGGAAGGTAGCATGCAATGGGTGTTGCTGTGGGCACGCAACAGCGACACCCATTGGGCTAGATTTACAAGAAGGTGGTGCATCGGTCTCGAAGCACCACTTTTCTTGTGTGCCCGTACTTCCACCTAACAACACCGTTGCTGTACCGTATTTACAATACGGTGCACCATGGCACATATTAGGACAATAGCGTCAAAATTTTTCACACTATTGTGGCGTTTTGCTGCACTAGCGACAAAAATGTTAACGCTAGTGCAGCGAAGTGCAAGGAGGCCCATTGATTACACTGAGTGCGTCACTTGAACGCCTGCATTGAGCAGGCTTTAAAAATAATGGCAAAAATGGCACAGTGAAATCTTGCAGATTTCACTGCAACATTTTTGCCTGCATCCTAATGCTGAATGCCCCCCCATGCATACATTATGCCTGATGCAGGCATAATGTGGCGCAAGAGGTTGCAGAGTGGTGCAATGCACTTTGTTAATATGGTGCGGCAAAAAATTGCCACCTTGAGCCACATCAGTGTACAAAAAAATGAAGCTAATATGATGAAAGGAGGCACTAGTGCCTTGTAAATCTAGCCCGTTGCATTTTGATGCTGCCCCAGATTTACGCGATTTCATGACCCTGAGGTAGGGCCAAAATATAACACCCCGGGGTGGCGTTAGCGAAATGGGGAGACAATGAATTAGGTGTTACAGGCTTGAGAGGGGTAGCCTCCCAGAGCCTCTGGAAATGCTTTCAAGGGCACAAACGGGCCCTCATTGCATAATCCAGTTTACACCGGTTCAGGGACCCCCAGTCCCTGCTCTGGCATGAAACTGGACAAAGGAACTGGAAGTGACCACTCCCCTGTCCATCACCACTCCAGGGGTGGTGCCCAGAGCTCCTCCAGAGTATCCCCGGTGTTAGCCATCTTGGATTCCAAGGTGTGGGTACCCTCTGGAGACCTCTGAGTGGCCAGTGCCAGCAGGTGACATCAGAGACCCCTCCTGATAAGTGCATACCTGGGTAGGTAGCCAATCCCTCACTAAGGGATATTTAAGGTCTCTCCTCTGGGTGTTTCCTCAGATTCAGTTTGCAAGATTCCTCCAGGACGCCTCTGCATCCTCTGCTTCAGCTTCTGACCGTCGGATCAACCACAGACTGCTCCAGGAACCGCTGTAATTGCAACATAGTATCCAGGACGACTCCTGTGACCTGCAACTTCAGCTCCAGCCAGCATTTGCAGCAGTTTCCAAGGTGTGCATGCTCTGAAGACTGCCTGTCTTCACCCTGCACCATAAGAACTCAAGGAATCTCCCATGGAGCGATGAGTAACTTCCCTGCTTCTGCAGGCACCCTTCTGCAACGATAACTGGTACTCTGGGACTCCTCTCCTGACAAGGAGAATGCTCCCTGCTACACAGATGGTGGACAGAAGTGACCCAGACTGTCCAAAGGTCCAGCTGTCCAAATTTGGTGGAGGTAAGAGCTTGGCTCCCCATGCTGCAACAGTACCCCTGTGCACCATGTCTTCTGCAGCTCCTGGGGCTTCTGTGCACTTCTTCCAAGAATCATTCATGCACAGCATAGCCCAGGTACGCAGCACTCAATCCTGCAATGCACAGCTCCCTGAGTTGTTCTCCAGCGGCGTGGGACCTTCCAGTGTAGTGCTGCAATGATTACACTTTGCATTTTGTTTATCCCCATGTTCTGGGACCCCTGTGGGTGTTGCCAGCTCTTCTGAGGGCTCTCTAAAGTGCTGAGAGTCCCCTCTGTCTTCTCAGTCCAAGTTGACACCCCCAGGTCCCTCCTGGGTCCAGGCAGCTCCTATTTGACACAAACCACGTACCTGCTTGAACCATGGCTTGTTGGCGGAATCCAACAGCTCAATGTGGGACATTACCTGCACCAAGCAGGAACCAGCAGCCATCATCTTTGGTGCTCTTCTGTACTTTTCTTCTGACCAGAGAATCCACGTTTGCACCTTCTGCTAGGTTGGCAGGAGCTCTTGTCCTTCCTGGACTCTTCCTCGACTTCTGGACTTGGTCTCCTCTCTCCACAGGTCTTCAGGTGCAGGAATCCATCGTTTGTTGATTGCAGTCTTGCTTGTATCTTGCAAAATCTCTTGCTGTACTTTGCTCCTGCTTTCCTGGGCTCTGGGGTGGGGTACTTTACTTACCTTTGGTGTTCTCTTACACTCCCAGTGCCCCTCTACACACTACACTTGCCAAGGAGGGAATTGGACATTTGCACTCCACTATTTTAGTATATGGTTTGTGTCGCCCCTAGGTCCATTGCAATCTATTGTATTTTCTACTGTTTGCACTATTCTATGACTGTTTACTTACCTGATTTTGGTTACTAGTGTATATATTGTGTATAATACTTACCTCTAGAAGGAGTATTGTCTCTAAGATATTTTTGGCCTTGTGTCACTAAAATAATGTACCTTTATTTTTTGGTAGCACTGAGTATTGTCTTTTATTGTGCATAAGTGCTGTGTGACTATAGTGGTAATGCAGGAGCTTTGCATGTCTCCTAGTTCAGCCTAAACTGCTCTGCTACAGCTACCTCTAAACAGCCTAAGCTGCTAGAACACTTCCTACATTTCACTAATGAGGGATAAGTGGACCTAATATAAGGTGTAAGTACCTTAGGTACCCACTACAAACCAGGCCAGCCTCCTACACCGCCTCTTGCTTTTCATTGGTTACTGTGCTTGCCACTTACTTTTCCATCATTTCTTTTGGCTGTAGCATACTATTTCATGTTTTTCCTCATGTGTTTGCCCTTATCAGTGTCTCGAGGCCGAAGTACTGTTTTCTTCCGCTTTTGTGGAACTTTCTTAATTTTTACCCTGCACAATGCTAGTGCTGTGCTTATTGTTATGTTTATCTTGCGCAGCGCTTGCACTGTGCATGTTTGCTTAATCTCCCTGTGGCTGCATGCATTTCAAGCATGCTTGTTACACCTCACAGATTGCCTTAAACGGGCAACTTGAAATGCTTGCAGCCACAGGGAGTAGGTAAACAAGCACAGCTCTTGCGCTGTGCTTATTTTTTTTTAGGCTGCCATGCTTGTTTTGCCTCACAGATTCCCTTTAACACATTGCCTTTAACAAGCATGCTTAAAATGCATGCAGCTATGGGGAGGTTAGGTAAATAAGCACAGTACTTGTGCAGTGCTTATTTTTATGTTTAACCTGTACATTTATATTTTGGAATGCACACAACGTAACGGGGGCACCCTATTCTTACCCACTAAGTAGAATACATGTTTAAAATCTGGGTTTTGAATTCATTTTATTTGGGGATTCCAACATGGTACAAGTTTTCCGGCATAGCATTGTCCTCTGTTGATATCAGCGACACACCTCACTTTAATAATCATGTGAGTGCAAATAATCCAACATGGCGAGCAACAAAGAAAGCTAGATACACAAGATAATCTCACGTTAAGGGAATTCACAAATGCTCAGCATCATTTTCATTTGTACCACCGTGATACCAATTGTCTATGGCGTTCAGTCTGGGATGCACTATGGCACTATATTTTACCTTCATTTATTGAATATTAATGTGTCAGATGAGCACTGTCACCAGCAGTTTATGGTGCTTTACCCAGGTATTACTGCAGGATTTAATTTTTGCTTTCACGTGTCTCCTGTTCAGTAGTCAGAAAAGCACTGTCACTCTGTTGAAGCACATTGCGTGTGGTCGACTGTTTAAAGTTTCCACTATATGCCAGGGTTCCTACTTGCTGTGGCAAGGAGTTTGAAAGGGTAGATGTCTGGGAATGTCACCAAAGGGTTGCCAATTCCTATCTCTTTACCCAGAAGCAGTGTCACCGTACCCTCTCCCAGCAACTCCAAGGAGGGAGAGAGTTTGGCTGTCAAAACATGTCAACTTTTACTTTAAAAGATGCCTATAAAAGAATGGGTAAACTTTTTGCACCCCATTACTTTTAATGCTGCTGCTCCACATGATCACAATAACCAATGGTTTAAACACAAAATGCCTGTGCCTTATGAGTTTAGCAGAAATATCACTTGAATAGGTCTAGATATAACCAGTGCTTTGAATGGGCCAGTACTCGCTGCTTCTTAGTTTCAGCAACTTACATTGCACAACTGTTCACTGAACTACAACGAACAACAAAATCAGTGTATTATTAATCACATAGGCGGAACCTAAAGCATTTACCAATGCTTGTTAACATTGCATTCCAGATCACAAGTAGATGGAGGGATGGGGCAAAGCAAAGTTTGTGTGCCATTATCCTGTCCACAGGACTGGTGACACTTTAAATAATTTCTTGAAAATAAATAGTCAACACTGCCCTGGAGACAAAGCCAAGAGCTGTGTACGTGGTTCAGCAGATTACTTTTTGGGAAGGTAAGTATGCGATTAATTCAGTTAAAATCAAACAGATAGTTAAATTGCTGTTCTGCTTGTTACTGTAGTTGCTTATCAGCAAGTGAAAAAGTGTGTCTCCAGAGTCTAGTTTAGTTTTTCTTACTTACAAATGGGCACAAAATTGTGCACCGCATTTTTCCTTCTACACAATGTAATTATGTCACGCCCACAGTGTTTTTGGTGAACACTGTATTTACACAAAACGCTTATCACAGTAGAGATATATGAAGGTTTCCTACATTTGATTTGTAGACTTGTCACAAACATTTTTTCTAAAGTTTAGCGTTGGTGCAAAAAATGAGGCAAAAATAGTTTACACCTTTTTTTCTTCTTGCGTAAAAGGGATGGCACAAACAGATTTGGCTCCAGTATTAGCATCAGCCACATTATATAAATGTTTGTACCAGCGCAAAAAAACTCTGATTTGCACTATTTTTACTTATTTCCTAATAAGGAACGCAACAACTACATTTTCTCTACTTAATTGAAGGGGTACAAGTTTGAGAACAAAGTAGGTCACTACTTTTTATACATTAGCAAGTAAAATAGTTCAAAATATATGTGCACCAATATTGCCCCATGGAAAATCATTCAAGATAGTCATTCCATCAGATTCTTGAGGACCCGAGATCTGGAAGTAAAAATTTTGTGGCAGATTCTATATCTAAACCTATACCTTTTATTCAGCTTCTCCAAAATGAATTACAATGTGTCATTTTACACTATGGCCCTCATTACAAACTTGGCGGTAAATGCCGCCTACCGCCGTGCTGACGGCCGCCAATATACCGTGACCGCGGCGGTATACTGCTGCGGGTATTATGACCCACACAGAGAAATTCGCCACTATACAGACACCCACACAAGTCCGCCAGACCAAAGGTCAGTGATAAACTGGCAGTACCAAAACCCACACCGTTACGCCCACAGTATTAGGACCCACGAATCACCATTGTGGTATTTCAACCGTGGTAAACCATTGGCGGGACACACCGCTGCGCTCATATTACACACACACTAACAAAACTCCACCACATTGGACAATTCAAACCACATACACACACCCAATCCAATATAAAACACA
Organism: Pleurodeles waltl; assembly: GCF_031143425.1. Taxonomy (NCBI): domain Eukaryota; kingdom Metazoa; phylum Chordata; class Amphibia; order Caudata; family Salamandridae; genus Pleurodeles; species Pleurodeles waltl. The sequence goes on along the minus strand of NC_090444.1, from coordinate 1,235,423,020 downwards.
CAGCCACATTACCCACAGCCCTTTCTATGAAAAAAATATAGCAAACAGAGAGAGACAAGCCAGGAGCACCCACTCAATCAGAGCCACAAAACCCCATCACCTGTACACCATCCATGCACCTCACAGCACACACCCTAACACATCACCCCACACATCCTCACACATACCACTCACACCACATCCATGGCACCCAAAGGACACCCCAGGTTTTCGGAGGAGGAGCAAAGGGTCATGGTGAAGGAAATCATCCGGGTAGAGCCACAGCTATTCGGATCACAGGTGCAGCAGATGTCCATTGCAAGGAAGATGGAGCTATGGCGGAGAGTCGTGGAAAGGGTCAACACCATGGGACAGCACCCCAGAACAAGGGATGACATCAGGAAGAGGTGAATGACCTTCGGGGGAAGGTGCATTCCGTGGTTGCAAGACACCAGGAAGCAGTACAGAGGACTGCTGGTGAACTCCCACCTCCTCCCCCACAACTAACAACATGGGAGGAGCAAGTCTTGGCAAAAATGCATCCTCAGGGCCTCGCAGCAGTATCAGGAAGACTGGACTCTGGTAAGTCAAATCTTTAACACTGTATCCCCCCCACCCTACCTGCATGCCATCACAAACTCCTGCCCCTACCCTAACCCCCATCACTCCACCATCTCACAAATACCCCAATATCATAACCCACCCACCCCAATACCAAGCCCTGCATGCAACAGCCATGCATGGACACCCATCACAGACCTGCATGGACACCCATAACCAAAGCATGCCCGTAAGAGAGAATCACCACGCACACAAGGCAAAGCTGACAGGGCTATCACAACCCTACAGGGAAACACACCCATGCATAAGATGGCACATGCAGATACAATAACACTGCATTTACATCCCCACAGGACCCCCACTCAACGTCACCAGAGAGGAGGTGCACCAACATCCAGTCCCACCACAGAAGAGGCTCACAGTGATGACAGCAGCTCTGCACACCTAGATCACGATGACCAACCTGGCCCATCAGGGACCTCTGGACAGTCGTACCCAGGCACAGTCCCAACCCACCGCAGAGCCTCCTCCCTCAGGAAACACCAGCACAGCACCCACCCAACGGGTCCATACCACTGTCCCGACGACACGTCAATCAGCAGTGCCTCCACCACTACAGGGACGACAGGCAACCCCCCGAACTCAAGACAATCAGGGATCTGGGGTCTGTGGCAGTGGGCATGCGGTTCAGGGGACAGAGGCACAGCACAACAGGGAAGCTGGGAGGACTGCTGTGCGACAGGGGGAGGACAGGCCCAGGGAACCCACTCTCCACGAGGCAGGGATCCTGAAAGCATGCCAACATTCCCAGGTGACCTTGGGCCAGATACTGGCCAAGTTGCAGGAGACCCAGCTGCTGCAGGAGGAACAGTACCAGGGGACCAGGGAGGACCTTAAACACATCAACACCATCCTGGTCACCATTGCAGGGGTGCTGGCTGACATGGCCAACTCCATGACATGAAGGAGGCTGAGGCACAACAACGGGCCCCTCACACTGGCCACAGTGATGAACTGCCCTCCACCTCCGCCAGCGCTAGTGGACAGGAGGCCCAACAGGCCACCAGCATCCCACCCCATGCAGAAGGAGAACCACCCTGCAAACGGTCCCTGTGATCCAGGAAGAAGCCAGAGAACATTGCCAAGACCCCGATAGGAAATAAGACTCTCCTGATTGTCACCCTTCTGTCCCACTCTGTCACCCTGTCCACCTTGAACTGCCATTGCTCCCCTTCCTATGCCCCACTGGACAATCCACCTGTGATACCAAGAGACTGGACTCTAACTGGGCATTCTTCCACCATCACCCCAGCCCATCGCACATCCCCCTCTACTTATTAGCACTTGAATAAACACTCTTGGAAGAAATACAAATCTGGAGGCTGTCAATTGATTGATATGTATTAATACAACAATCTGAAAACATTTCTATTCATTTTTACAGTTGTATATACATTGGTATGACCTGCAGTGGGCAGCAGTAAACATACCGGGAACCAGAGTGGGGCACAGAGATCTGAAAATAGAGATGCAAAAGGGTACAGTAAGTGGCCATAAACATAGGGAAATCATGGTGCCATGTCCAATGTCCAACAGAAAACTGAATTGATAAGTGAAGTTCCAGTGTCTTACCTGTGTGTCACTAGAAGTACTGCTGTATAATAGTACTTCTGTTGTCCACATCTTCATCCTCTGCCTTCTCTTCCTCACTGTCTACAGGCTCCACCGCTGCAACAAGACCATCTCCAGGCTCATCCTTCTGTAGAAAAGGCACCTGGTGTCTCAAGGACAGGGTGTGCAACATGCAACATGCAGCAATGATCTGGCACACCTTCTTGGGTGAGTAGTACAGGGATCCACTTGGCAGATGGAGGCACCGGAACCTGGCCTTCAGGAGGCTAAAGGTTCTCTCAATTATCCTCCTTGTACGCCCATGTGCCTCATTGTAACGTTCCTCTGCCCTTGTCCTGGCATTCCTCACTGGGGTCAGTAGCCATTAGAGGTTGGGGTAACCATAGTCACCTGCAAATATCGAGGGTTACCTGTTGGACACACACCAACTCTTAGGGACGACTCCATACCCAGACACCAACATCTACTGGGTGAGGACCTTGGGCTCACCTATTAGCCACACCCGGTGCCTCTGGAGTTGGCCCATCACATATGGGATGCTGCTATTCCTCAAGATAAATGCGTCATGCACAGAGCCAGGATACTTGCCATTCACATGGGAGATGTACTGGTCCGCCAAACACACCATCTGCACATTCAGAGACTGATAGCTTTTTCTATTCCTGAACATTTGTTCATTTCTCCGGGGGGGGGGGGGGAACAAATGCTACATGTGTACCATCAATGGCACCAATAATGTCAGGGATATGTCCCAAGGCATAAAAGTCAGCTTTCACTGTGGCCAAATCCTCCACCTGTGGGAATACAATGTAGCTGCACATGAGTTTCAGCAGGGCTGATAACACTCTGGTTAACACGTTGGAGAACATTGTCTGAGACATCCCTGATGCCATGGCCACTGTTGTTTGGAAGGAACCACTTGCCAGGAAATGGAGCACTGACAGGACCTGCATTAGACGGGGATACCTGTGGGCTGGCGGATAGCTGACATCAGGTCTGGCTCCAATTGGGCACATATTTCTTGAATTGTAGCCCAATCAAGTCTCTAGGTTAGGATAATGTGTCTGTCCTCCATTGTCGCAAGGTCCACCAGGGGTCTGTACACTGGAGCATGTCTCCATCTCATAATCATCCTCAGCGGTTGAAGCCTGTGGAGGAAAACGGTGAGCAGAGTGTCACAAACACACATCTATTGAAATAATGATACATTTCTTCATTTACAGAACCAGTATGTGAATCAGAGAGTCAGTTGCTGTGCCAATGTCTGCTGTGATGGGGTTAGGTGCCACGGCCTGTGCCCCCTGAAATGGCGGCTGCCTTACCAGTGAGGAGGGACAAATGGAAATGAGGTAATTCCACTGGCGTTGTGCACCGTTGCAGTAGGCGGGCGACAACCACTGCGCAACTTCGCATTGGTTATCATTGGGCCGTATGGATTCCAGGAGCCAATAGCGATGTACGCCGGCGGTGACAGTACGCACTGCTGCGGACGTGACCGCCATTTTCTATCTATTCACTCACTTACTACTGACCTTCAATAGGAGAGCCCTACACTGCAAGTGCTGCTCTGACCTGTGTCTGGAAGCGACAATGTGTAGGAAGGTAGCGTCTTTCTAGCCTTGTTACCCCCACTTTTGTCCTGTTTGTGAGTATATGTCAGGGTGTTTTTACTGTCTCACTGGGATCCTGCTAGCCAGGATCCCATTGCTCATAGTGGAAACCCTATTTGTCAGTGTGTTTTATATGTCTCACTGGGACTCTGCTAGCCAGGGCCCCAGTGCTCATAGGTTGTGGCCTGAATGTGTTCTCTGTGTGGTGCCTAACTGTGTCACTGAGGCTCTGCTAACCAGAACCTCAGTGCTTATGCTCTCTCTGCTTTTAAAATTGTCACTGCAGGCTAGTGACCGTTTTTACCAATTCTGATTGACACACTGGAGCACCCTTATAATACCCTAGTATATGGTGCCTAGGTACCCAGGGTATTGGGGTTCCAGGAGATCCCTATGGGCTGCAGCATTTCTTTTGCCACCCATAGGGAGCTCAGACCAATATTACGTAGGACTGCCACTGCAGCCTGAGTGAAATAACGTCCACGTTATTTCACAGCCATTTTACACTGCACTTAAGTAACTTATAAGTCACCTATATGTCTAATCCTCACTTGGTGAAGGTTAGGTGCAAAGTTACTAAGTGTGAGGGCACTCTGGCACTAGCCAAGGTGCCCCCACATAGTTCAGGGCAATTTCCCCGGACTTTGTGAGTGCGGGGACACCATTACACATGTGCATTACATATAGGTCAATACCTATATGTAGCTTCACAATAGTAACTCCGAATATGGCCATGTAACATGTGTAAGATCATGGAATTGTCCCCCCATGCCAAATCAGGAAGGCAGAACAAAGGATTTCCTCTGAGAGAGGGTGTTACACCCTCTCCCTTTAGAAATAGGTGTTAAAGGCAGGGGAGGAGCAGACCTGCATAAGCCAGTCTACACCGGTTCAGGGATCCCCCAGCCCCTGATCTGGCATGAAACTGGACAAAGGAAAGGGGAGTGGCTACTCTGTGGTGCCCAGACTTCTGCCATCTTGAATGCAAAAGTGTGAGGGCACAGTAGAAGCCTCTGAGTGGCCAGTGCCAGCAGGTGACATCAGAGACCCCTCTTACCTGGTTAGGTGCTTACCTGGTTAGGTTGCCAATCCTCCTCTGAGGTCTATGTAGGGTCTCTCCTGTGGGTTTCTCATCAGATAACGAATGCAAGAGCTCACCAGAGTTCCTCTGCATCTCTCTCTTCAACTTCTGCCAAGGATCGACTGCTGACTGCTCCAGGACGACTGCAAAACAGTAACAAAGTAGCAAGACGACTACCAGCAACATTGTAGCGCCTAATCCTGACGGCTTTCTCAACTGTTTCCTGGTGGTGCATGCTCTGAGGGCTGTCTGCCTTCACCCTGCACTGGAAGCCAAGAAGAAATCTCCAGTGGGTCGACGGAATCTTCCCCCTGCTAACCCTCTGCTAATGCAGGCACCAAACTTCTGCTTCAGCGGTCTCCTGGGTCCCCTCTCCTCTTGACGAGTGTGGTCCCTGGAACACAGGAGCTGGATCCAAGTGACCCCGACAGTCCTGTTGTCCTTCTGTCCAAATTTGGTGGTGGTAAGTCCTTGCCTCCCCACGCCAGAGAGTAATCCTGTGTACTGCTTGAACTGCAGCTGCTAGGGTTTCTGTGCAATTTTGCAAGGAATCCTTCGTGCACAGCATAGCCCATACCTGTTCAAGTACTTCTGCGGGTGCTGCTTACTTCTTCATGCGCTCTCTGTGCTGCTGAGTGCCCCCTCTGTCTCCTCATCCAAGGGATGACCTTCTGGTCCTTCCTGGGCCCGGGCAGCACCCATTTTCTTCAACTGTGACCTTTGCAGCTAGCAAGGCTTCTTTGCAGTCTTTTTGCAAGGAAACAACTCTGCATCCTCTAGCACATCTTCTGTGCAAAAGAGAAGTTCCTGGCATCTTCTGTTGTGTTGCAGAATCTTCAGCTTCTTCCACCAGGAGGCAGCCCTTTTACACCTTCATCCAGGGTTTAGTGGGCTTCTGCCCCCCTGGACACTTTCTTGACTCTTGGACTTGGTCCCCTTCCTTTGCAGGTCCTCAGGTCCAAGAATCCATCTTCAGTGCTCTGCAGTCAGTTGTTGTCTTTGCAGAATCCCCTATCACGACTTTAGTGTGTTTCTGGGGAAGTGGGGTTACCTTACTCCTACTTTTCAGGGTCTTGGGGGGGGGTATCTTGGACATCCTTAGTGTTTTCTTACACTCCCAGGGGCCCTCTACACACTACACTGGGCCTGGGGTCCATTTGTTGTTCACATTCCACTTTTAGAGTATATGGTTTGTGTTGCCCGTAGGCCTTTTGCATCCTATTGTATTCTACAGTGTTTGCACTATTATTCTAACCGTTTACTTACCTGATTTTGGTTTGTGTGTATATTTTGTGTATTTTACTTACCTCCTAAGGGAGTATATCCTCTGAGATATTTTTGACACATTGTCACTAAAATAAAGTACCTTTATTTTTAGTAACTCTGAGTATTGAGATTCATATGATATAGTGCTATATGATATAAGTGGGATCGTAGGAGCTTTGCATGTCTCCTAGTTCAGCCTAAGCTGCTCTGCTATAGCTACCTCTATCAGCCTAAGCTGTTAGGACACTACTAATCTACTGATAAGGGTTAACTGGACCTAGCACAAGGTGTAAGTACCATCAGGTACCCACTATAAGCCATGCCTACACAATGGCCCATGTGTCTGGGGAAAGGGCCCCTGCCTTCACTGCGGAGGAGTTGGAGAGACTGGTGGATGGGGTCCTACTCCAGTACACTTTACTCACCGGTCCTCCAGACAAACAGGTGAGTACATTGTGAGCATGATGCGTGGTCCATGAATGTATGGAGTGCTGTGTGTGTAAGCCACATGTGGGGAGGGCTGAGTGGTCCTGGCCAGAGTGCTGCATGTATGGTGGTCAATGTATGTGCGTCAGGTGATGGGAGAGATATGGTGGGCCATGAGTGTGACGGTCCGGACGGTTAACAAATTCCCTTTTCTGCTGTCTTTTTCCTTCAGGTCTGCGCCCATCAGAAAAAAGGGTATTTGGCATGCCATTGCCAAGGACGTGAAGAACCTGGGGATCTTTGACAGGCGGAGCACCCATTGCTGCTAACAGTGGGATGACCTGCACCTCTGGGCAAAGAAGACGGCTGAGGCCCAGCTGGGGCTGGCCTCTCAACGAGGAAGGGGTGCCCGTCGTACCCTGACTCTCCTGATGTTCTGCATCCTGGCGGTGGCCTATCCAAAGTTGGATGGGTGCTTGAGGGCATAACAGCAGCCTCAAGGGGGTGAGTACAAATTCAGATTCATTACTTGGCGCGTATTAAGGTTTTACCTGGGTGGGGATGTGAACTGTGGGTGACCCCAGGGCAGGGCAAACATGCCAGGGCAGGTCCCTTGTTGGGCAGGCTCTGAAGCGCTCCAACCCCAATAGTGTTAGTGGGCATCTACTACTGGTCAGGGCCCTATTTGTTTCAGGTGTGCAGCTGATGGCGTTAGGCATTGTATCCCATGGGCTGGTGACTAGCATTGTAACTGGTAGTGCATGGAATAGTGCATAGTGCATAGGGCGGTTCCCTGTGAGTTGTGTACGACAACAGTAGTGTTGTTGCTGGCATTGACCAAGTGTATCCTTTGTCTCTCCCCCCTTTTTTTTGTCACCCTGTCCTTGTGTGCATTAGCATCATATGGTGGAGGAGCTGAGGCACCGGCGACGGAGGGAGCTGCATCCCACATGGGCCTGGAGGCTGAATCCACCGACGGTGAGGGCACCAGTGGGACGGAGGGCAAGGGGAGCACCATGATGGGGACAGGAAGGAGAGACCACAGACAGCGACTCCTCCTCCGATGGAAGCTCCCTGGCAGTGGTGGACACCGCTTTGCCCACCCCATCAACAGGTACATCCGTGACCCCCCCACCAGCACCACCCTCCCAGCAGCCCCTCAGTGTGTTTACCGTGCCCGCTCACCCAGGAGGGTGGGCATCTCCTTCGCCCAAGGCACCTCATGCCCTGCACTAGTCAGCCCTGCTGCCCTCAGTGAGGAGGTTATTGACCTCCAGAGATCCCTCACTGTTGGACAGTGAACCATACTTAATGCCATCCAGGGTGTCGAGAGGCATTTGCAACAAATAAATGCATACCTGGAGGGCATTCACTCTGGCGTGGCGGCCCAACAGAGAGCATTTCAGGCTCTGGCCGGGCTGCACTGATGACAGTCATTGTCCCTGTCTCTAGCCTCCCCTCTCTAACTTCCTCTACCCAGTTCCAATCCCCTCAACCACAGCCTATCCCAGCACACCTTCTGACCAGCATTCACCCAAATCAACACGCAGAAGTGGCTCAGGCAAACACAAGCTCAACACTTCATCTCACAGGCACTCACACAAGCACCATCCTCATGCAGACACACCAACGTCTACTGCCTCCACTGTGTCCAACTCCTCCTCGTCATCCACCTCCCTCCCAGTAGCTTCTCCACTCACACCTGCATGCACTACATCCTCATCCACTACCTCCATCACCAGCACGCCTATCACCACACGCCCCTCAGTAGCAGTCACAACCCCCACTACCATTTACACGTCCCCTGTGTCCTCTCCCACTGTGTCTGTGACCCGTCCTCCCAAAGTACACAAACTGCGGCCAGAACCACCACCTGCACCACCGCCGCAAGCCCCGCCGCAAGCACCGCAACCTGCACCACTGACAGTAGCACCACTGCCAGCAGCAGCAGCCCCAGTGGGCAGCCATCCGAGGCTGCAGGAGAAGGGCTGAAGCCTCCCTCCACCGCTGATGGCACTCCCACCAGCACCACCACCACCGTGCAGCCGTAGCCACCGCCGGATGGACTCTAGCCCTGCCTCCAGGGACTATCATGCATCCTGGTCACTGCAAATCTCGTGGCTCAGACACCCAGGTGAGGGACTTTGAACTGCCACCCCCCAAGTGCTGCATAACTGGGCACATAACCCCCTCCAGAACCAGTGGAAGAAGGCATCCACTCACCCTAGCCTTGGCAGGATGAAGCACACTGGGCACAAAGCTCTCTCCAGAACCAGTGGAGAAAGGAATCCACTCAACCTATCCTTGGAAGGATGAAGCACACTAGGCACAAAGCCCCCTCCAAAACCAGGGGAGAAACCATCAGCTAGTGAGACTGTGGCATTAAACTCACCAGGAACAAGCAGTGGAGAAGCCATCCACTAGTGAGACTATGGCTTTGCACTCCCCAGGACCTAGCACTGGGCAAACCATCCACTAGAGAGACTGTGGCTTTGCACTCCCAATGACCAAGCAGTGGGCAAACCACCCATTTTCACTCCCCAGGACCAAGCAGTGGGCAAACCACCCACTAGAGAGACTGTGGCTTTGTACTCCCCAGGAGCAAGCAGTGGGCAAACCACCCACTAGAGAGACTGAGGCTTTGCACTCCCCAGGACCAAGCAGTGGGCACACCACCCACTTGAGAGACTGTGGCGTTGCACTCCCCAGGACATCGCTGTGGGCATGGAGCCCCCTCCAGGAGCAGTGGCGTTGTCCCATCTTCCGGCTGAGGTGACCCCGTCCCCCTGAGGTGCCTGTGTGTTTTCAACCTGATGCCCCTGTAGTGTTCTCTTCATATTGGGGCAGGAGTCAAGTGTAGGCTTGGCCTATGAGTTTTGGCCCAGTGGCCCATGGACATTTTGTGTGGACAATGTACCATCCTTTTGTACATATTGTATATTTTGTAAATACAGTTTTTGAATTTCTAACATATATCTGACTATTTCTAATATAACACTCATTTGACTTTCATTTTGTCCTTGCATTATTTCAGAGGGTTACGGGGTGTTAATGTAATGTTGATGCATGTGTTTGTGTGTATGGTGTTGTGGGTGAGGGCTGGGGTGGGGGTGTTGCATGTGTGTGTCACTCTCTTTTTCCTCCCCTATGTACTAGGTGCAGCGCTCACCGTGGTCATCGCCTCCTGTAGTTGGTACTCCTGGTAGATGAGAAGACACACCAGCATGGGTAACACCTGTAGTTCGGGCTCCATGGCATCCTGGTTCTTCCTTGGGTGTTGAGAGGTGAGTGGTTACCCTTCTGTGTACTGTTTCCACTATACTTATGATGGTGTCAATACCGCCCCAGAAAAGCTGGCGGATGGTTGGGTTGTAATGGGGTGGGCGGTACATTGTCTTCCGCCTGTCTGTTGGCAGTTACCGTCGCAGTGTTTGTTGCTACTGCCGTGGCGGTCGGAGTGTTAAAGTGGCTGTATGTGTTGCCGGTTTCCGACGTGGTCTTGATTCTATTTTTGTTACCGCCAGCCTGTTGGCGGTATTACCACCACTTTAACACCGACCGCCAGGGTTGTAATGAGGGCTTATGGGGCATATTTGCGCCGAATGTGCATAAACAATTTTGACGCACAATCAGCGCAAACGTTGCCCCATATTTAAACCCTGACGCCCGAGCCCGTGGATGATAAAAATCAGCAGTGTGCGTCATTTTCTGGAAGCGGCAACCCGCCCTGCGTTAATGATATGCAGGGTAGGCGTTCCTGTCCAAAAAAACGACGCACACGGCCGCGAGTCGTATTTATGCTTCTGGGCAAAAATTACTCCCGGCCGGGAGGCAGAGCAAAAAAATTACGCAAAGCCCGATGTGCGTCAAAATTTAACGCCTGGGTCAGGGCAGGCGTTAAAATGGGGCAAACACACCTGTATTTAATCAGAACACACAGAAAAAACAACAGAGCAGCAGAGCAGCAGAGCAGCAACAGGGAGACATGGAGGTGATTTTTATCCAGCGTGCACGTAGACGCAGAGCCCTGCAGCAACAACAGCAGCTACAACAACAACAGCAGGGACCCCAAAGGCAGCGCAGAAGGCAGGAGAGGATATTCCAACCAAGAACAACCCTGCATGGCCTCAGGGAACACGACATCATACAGCGGTACCGGTTTAACTGGCAGGCCATTCAGCAGCTGCTGAGAAATATTGAACAGCAGTTGGCCCCAACTTTAGTGACACCCGCACCATCCCAACAGAAACAAAGCTGCTTGCCGTACTTCACCTGCTGGCAAGTGGCTTGTTTCAGACAACTGGTGCCCTGGTTGGTGGAATATCACAACCATCATTCTCCGCATTTCTGCCAAAAGTACTGGATGCCATCATTCGCCTGACACCCCTCCACATCTGCTTCCCTAACACACTGCAGAAGCAGCAGGAAACAAAACAGGGGTTCTACGCAATCAGTGGCTTCCCACACGTCCTTGGTGCAATCGACTGCACACACGTACGCCTTGTGCCACCTGCTGCAACAGAACACCTCTACCGCAACAGGAAGCACACACATTCAATCAACGTGCAGGCCATAGTCGATCACCAAGGATTGATCAGCAACATTGTGGCTAAATATCCTGGGAGTGTACATGACGCATTCATCTTCCGTCACTCTACCATCAACCAGCACTTCCAGGATGGACGGTATGGCAATGGACTACTTGTTGGTAAGTACAAAAATCCAACTTATATACACACTGCACAGCAACCCTCTAGGACACACAACACATACACCACAATAGCAACACCAAGCCAGGAACACACTGAGGTCCTCACATCACTAGCCATGTTTCTTAAGTCACCATTGAACCTGTCACACATTGGAATTTACTGTACAGCTTAATGTGAAGACATTAATGAGTGTGGTTGCCTAAATGTCACCTTGCAAATTGTAAGTGTCACAATAACCTGTACATTAATACATTGCATAAGTCTTAAGGTATGGGATGTCCAGGGTACTTTCATATGAACGTGTTGACTACACTTTCATTTTTAACTCTGCATGGAACTATCATCTCACCCCCAGTGAAGACACACGGACACCTGTATCACAAGTCACAATGCTTGGCGAGGGCACACTGTACTGCAAATCCCAAAAGATACTGCTGACAAACGGTTAGCTAACAAACACTTGCTCAGCCAAGGAAAAAACTCAATGCTAAAGTTTTAGCCTACGAGTATAGGTTGTCACATTAGTACACAAAAGAGTCAAAGACAACACAAGACAACTACTGCCATCAAAGGTCTGTACAAGAGTGCCACCTACATCTACATGATCCCATTCTGTGTTTTTCTTGCAGCTGATCAGGGGTATGGCATCCAGCCTTGGCTAAAGACACCATTTGGGAACCCGACTACTGCTGCAGAGCAGGCATACAACGACACCCATAAGAGGACACGCAGCATTGTTGAGCGGACCTTTGGGATCCTCAAGTCAAGGTTCAGCTGCCTTGACATCACTGGCGGTAGGCTACTATATTCCCCAGAGATGGTCTGTAGGATCATACTCACTTGTGCCATATTGCACAATATTTGTGTAAAAAGGAACATTCCCCTCCTCGAACCAGACCCAGACATGCCTGAAGACGACGAAGAGGAGGATGCTGGCCTGCAACAGGAGGGGGAACAACCAAACACGGCTGCTGGAGTGCGTTGGCTCCAACACATTGTAAATAATTTCTTTTCATAATTTCTTATATCACCACTTATTGCACAATTGTAAATAAACACAGATAACAAACACCACATCATGGTTTGGCCTATTCATTTCTGCCCACCTTTAGTTTGAAATTGCTGAAGAAGAATGTTGTCTCATTGAGCTATAATGACATAACACTCATCACACAAAAAATATACACCACAAATGTCTGCACAGAGGCTATGATGTTTCATGATACATTACCATCCACAGAGGCCAACAGGAGTACAAATGTGGCAATGACACATGCCTGATCCAGACACCTGAGACATTCTCTCACTCAGCACAAAAATGTAGCTCATTTGAAAGTCTCATTACACGTGTTCAGTGACAGGGTGGGACCATCCATGTGTACGTGACCATGTCCTCAATGGCTTCTCTCAATTTTTGCTACAAACAATGCCAAATTGGAACAAGATTAGCTGCCACTAACTCATGAGGAGACGTTGAAGTTACAGTGACAACATACACCCAGACAGTTGATAGTGGATCTACATTGGACCACACATATAAACATATGCCATCCAATCAACCAAATGTTTGCAAGCAGCCGATCACAGTAGTGTCCCAGTTCGAACCTAGCAGGAAGAATGAAACATACCACTGAACCAGGTAATGCATAAAGGGCCACATACATCAACAACCTATTTGTCATCAGCACATGAGGAACGCCGAGATTTAGCAAAAAATTTCAGTGCAAAATGGTATGTCAGATTGCTCCAAATAATCAATAGGGAAAACGTCAAATGGGCAAATGGGATTATTGAATGGCTAACAGTGAATCATACCGTATGGCCTTCCATGAGCCTGCTGCTGCAGGTTTAGCATAACAGAATAAATGAAAGCCGTGGATAAATTAGCAAATCTGGAAGAGCAAACCCTAGGGTGCTGGGGGCCTAAGTCCACCTCTACCGCCCCCCAAATATACAAGAATTATGTACATGTGAAGTACACACATGCATAAGGCGCATGTGTGGCCTACATGTCAAATGTAAAACACATATAAGATACACAAAATCATTATTAGGACATGGTTAGCCCCATAAAAAGTGTAAGTGACAATTGCACTACCTGTTTGGACTATAGATAATTGGATTACCGTAATAAATGTGGACACATTGTTGCTAAGGAATACATCCTGGTATCCCATTCATCATTTGAAATTAGCCATCAGCCATTACCCAAAATATGTGTACAAATATGGGTAATAACCATTTTGAGCAATCATTACTATTACACTGTGAATGCCTTCTATACATCCAATAAGGGACATGTGTCATAGCTAACCCCAAATGTGTATCACATAGCACCGTTTGGTCATGACAAAATTCCTTTCACAATTTGACAAAATTAAGACATATTTGTCAAAATGCGTCATATTTCCACGCGTACAGCTTGGGCGTCATAAATGTTTGACGTACAGGAGTGCACAGAATGCAGCGTCAAAAAATATTATATTAAAAATAATAGATTAATAAGCTGCATTACATGGCCACCATATTTTCTATGATGTGTCATATTTCCACGCATACAGCATGGGCGTCATAATTTTTTGACGTACAGGAGTGCACAGAATGCAGAGTCAAAAAATATTATATTAAAAATAATAGATTAATAAGCTGCATTACATGGCCACCATATTTTCTATGATGCGTCATATTTCCAAGCATACAGCATGGGCGTCATCATTTTTTGACGTACAGGAGTGCACAGAATGCAGAGTCAAAAAATATTATATTAAAAATAATAGATTAATAAGCTGCATTACATGGCCACCATATTTTCTATGATGCGTCATATTTCCACGCATACAGCATGGGCGTCATAATTTTTTGACGTACAGGAGTGCACAGAATGCAGAGTCAAAAATTATTTTTATATTTGGTTCTCATATTTGCCAGCGAATTACATTTCAACTGTAGAACTGTAAAATCAGCCTCACACAAATGTAAGGGAACAATGTAGAAATTATTTTTGACTCTGCATTATGTGCACTGTTATGCATCAAAAAATATGACGCACAATCTGTATGTGTGAAAATATGACGCATAATGGAAAAATAAAAAAGGCGGCCATTTTATGCAGGAAGTGATGTAATAGGATATCCTGTTTACAGAATCTGTACTGTGAGTTTACTTTCACTTTCACTTTGCAGTCTCAGATTATTCTAGACTGTGTGGCTGTGTGGAAAGTGTTGTCCTGTGTTTTAGTGCTTTTGTTTCCAGTGTACCTTCTCTATTGTGCTTTTGTGATCATTGTCTTGTTGTCTAATATTGTCTGAGTCTGTTTTGTATATTTTTGTCAAATCCAGTGTTTCTTTTTTTGTCTGTGGGAGTCTGTTCTGGGTAGTTTACATTTGGGGTTAGTTGGGCTATTTTTCTTAAGTTTTCTTTTTTCTTCACTACTCTACCTTTCCCCATTTTCCCCTTTTCCTTTTTGTTCCAAATTTTTCACCTTTGTTCTTGTAAAGATGTCAGGTAGGCCACGGCTTGCCAGGATGGGTGAGGAGGAATTGGGGGGGATTTATTTGGCTTGTTTGGCATTTCCTCCCGCTCATGCTGGAGTCTGGGGGCCGTGTGAAACAGGGGTATCACACGGAGGCACGTAAAGTCCTGCGGGGGAAGGTGCGCCATCACTTGGTCCGGGTCTACGGTAGCCTGAGGAATGACCATCAACTCAAGCACCGCTGGGCTGATCAGATATCCAGGGAGCAGGATCTGCTGGACCACCTGGGAATCAGGATTGGTGGCCATGTTGGTGAGTACAAATCAATTACATGTGAATAATTGAAAGCTGTGTGGGGACATGTGATGATTGTTAGCCAATCTGCTAGATAAGTAGCTGACTGTGTGTAATGCTAGGGAAACCTACTGGGTAATTGTTGCACAATGTGTAGGAAGACAAATGCTAGCAGTCAGATAGCTCATGTTTTCAACACATACCGGATGCCTGTAGCTGTATGTAATGTAGTGTTGCCTTTGTGTCAGACAAGCAACACGTTAATGCCTCTATTTGAACTCTACAGGTCATAATTGCCAGTGAAAAATGGATGTTGAAACATCATACCTACATATGTAGACGCCATAGCTAGACAGAAATTTGTAAAACGATTATGATGCTATAAATGAGTGGTGCCTTCACGTCAATTGAAGTTAGCTATGTTGTCCACCCATATGTCACATGAGTGTCTGGTTGGTGTGTGTTTAAAATGACCACATAGCCTGTTTGAGTTTGAGGGGTCATGCAGTCCTCAAGTAACCAGCTTTTGGATGCCTCTCTGGGATGCACATGATAAGATGAATGCACCCCAATATTGTTGAGGCATACTAATGGAGGTGTATCTTTGACACCACATGACTGTCCTGGCCACTGCATGTGTGTAGTAGGGTGTGTAACTGTAGCAGAAGACTCATCCAATGTAAATGTTGATTGAGCATGTGTCAAAGCGTTTCATTACGCATGTCATATTCTCACATTGTCATTGTAACTTCAATTGTTTGTCAGTGCACGGAGTCTGAGTATATTCTTCCTTCCATGCTTTACAGGTGGACCTGCACCGTACACCGTGGGAGAGGTGGCTCATTTTGAGGACCCCAACACCTACAGTGAGTGTAGCATGAGTGCTATTTTTATTGTTTGCTTGTGATGCATGATGGACTACTGTGTGTTCAACAGAATTCAAGGTTTGATGCGCTGCCTGTTCATTGGTATTGTTGCATTAGTGGGATTTCAAATATCACTTCAGTTTCAGTAGACCAATGCTTATCCATCTCTCAGATTTAGGGGCTGTAGGTCATTCCAGTTGGCCTCGCTATGGGGAGTGGGATGAGTCATGTGGAAAACACTGGTTAATGTAAGAGTTGCTCTGGGACTTGGCTTGGACTGAGTCTGCATTTCAGACTGACATTCTCCCAGATAGCTTCTGCTAAAGGCTTGTCTTAAATATGCAGCTTCCCTAGTTGAGGATGGACTGAGTACACTGTAGGTTGGATCTTCCGGGGGCATGTACTTCCACAAGTTGAACTAGAAGTGTGTGGGACTAGAGTGCAATGGCCTAGGTGTTCATTCTACTCATGATCATGGGTGTTCTTGCTCCTCTGTGTGTGTGTTAAAATATGCCTCACTGGTAGTATGTGATGTTGGCCTAAGTGAGTGCATTTTGACATGTGTGGACCTTGGATAGGACAATTTGTGGCTGACTCCAAATTGTTACTAGCCCTTCATTGGTGTTGTGTGTGGAGGCAAATACTTGTTGACCTTTCTATACACTCCTGGGTGTGCATTGAATCTGGGATTGTTGGTTGTTCTTCCCACCCCACCCTCAAAGACTGCCATGTGATTGGGAATAGGGTACCTAGGACTGTAGCAACCAGTATGTTACACATACTTGTGACCTTTTGCAACTTTGTTTAGAACCTAGTGTACACATTCGGTTATGGCACATGAGTTCAATATTTGCAAACAACAATTTACAAATGGCATTGAGTGAGGGTTGTGATAGTTATCACATAGAGTGACATATGTAGTGAAGTCAGTATGCGGAAGAGGTTCAGCCATAATGTCAGCTGCATTAGCCATTATTTGGATGAGAAGTTTAGGCAGATGTCACCCATCATGTAGAGACATGGATATGCTAGGTGTGAGATGCCCTTTTGTATGCAGGCTTCACATGTACTTCCTCTGAGACTTTCAATGAACTATGTTGTGACAATCGCTGTAACAAATACAGTACAAGTAATGTGCAATTGACCCATTGTGCTATTCCACACAATACATTTCCTATGGTAAATAGTTGCCATATCTCTTCACAGCTGCAAACATGAGTGCCGCAGAGAGACACCAGTTTGAACGGCTTGCAATGCGATACCGACACATCCTGCAGGTGCAGTCGGGGTTCAGGAGGATGGCCCGCAAATACCAAGCCGATCGGGCCTCCGGGGCATGGTGGGCCTCACCACAGGGTGGCCCTACATTGCCCACAACAGCCACCACCACCACATCCACCAGGTCTCCCCAAGTGGCCCCAGCAACGGCGGGGACAGTTGACCCTGCCTCGTCAGCACGACGTGGACCCAGCCCTTTCCAACACGCAGGACAGTCCAGTGGGCATACAACTACTGCCACACCGTCCACCTCGGCCAGCACACAGACTACAGCAGCCCCTCCTATAGACCCAGCGGCATTCCTGGCATTAAGCCGTAAAATGGACAAAGTTATTTCAAAGGTGGACAAGCTAAGCCAGGATGTGCCATATATTAAGAAAAGGGTTCGGTCCATTAGGCGGACCCAACCTCTAGGACTTTTTGCATGTTTTACATTTCCCCCTCCCCTCTCTCCTCTTTCCTTTTTGTACTGATAGTTGGGTTTTGGGGATTAGTGTTAGGTTAGTGTAGGTTGTTAGCTTAGTTAGTGTTAGGGAGGAGGGTGGGGGGTCCTTATTCTTTATATTTTTCTTTTTTGTGTGGGTGGGTGGGGGTCAATGTTGGGATTCTTGTTTGTTTATAAAAAAATAAAAAAAATAAAAAAAAAAATAATTATTAAAAAAAAATAAAAAAAAATACATGATTGTTTAGGATAGTATAGTATGTGTGTAGGTTAGTATGTGTTGTCCTGCATGTGTCCTGTCTCATAATGGTGGGTGGGGGGTTGATGTTTAGATCGATTCGTTATATGTGTAGAGTAAGTTTAGCTTAGGTTAGTTAGGGACAGTTGTGGGTTAGGAGTAGTCAGGTTAGATTAGTGTAGGTATGACTTTTCCCTTAGTTGCCTCTGGTGTGAATACATAGGAATAAACATATAGTTAACCCTTTGCATTATGTGTTAACTGCTACTTGATCATGGCCTTGACATCAGTGTAGGTGAATGTTTTTCTATGACATTTGTGTCCTATGCTACACACCACAGAACATGGAGGTTTAACATGGCAGCTTCCCCTGTGCTAACTTGGTAAGTATCCACCATTTGGGAGACCCACCATTGGTCGTTTACATAAATCACCAAGGATTTGTGTTGATGAGTAGGTATTCTACATCACAAAGTGTGATCCAGACTTGGTATTGTGGGTAATTTATTAGGTGGGACTGCAGTGTGATGTTCAGGGAGATCTTTGTAGATGATGTGTTGTTAACACTCTTGTCTTGTTGCCTTCATAGCTGACATAGATCAAGTGTGTAAAAATTCAGCATGACTTCCCTTCATGGAAGTATACTCAGAAAGGGAGATTGATGCAGTTTTTATTTGTGTTTGCTTAGATTATGCTGCATAATTTCATGTTTTAGTATTGCATGGTGCTTACATTTATCAGCCACCATTAGTTGACTTGAATTCCTATAGATGGAGCATTATTCTGTCCAACACAGCATGATTGTGTGTGGTTTGTCCCTTCATCAGTTAGTCTCCTTAGGATGGTAAGGCTATGATGCAATCCTGGCCACTGCAAAGATGTATCAGACTACATGATGTCAGGACAGTTATATTGACAAGCTACATGGTTGTCACACAGGCACTTTAGAGTTATCTACTTCACAGTTGATGTGTCAAATAACACAGAGTCATATTAGGTGTGCAAGTGCTATTTATTGATAAGTGCTGTAGTGCAAAATGTCCATTGTCCATGTTTCCTGAGTCCGTTCTGATGCATTCTTACATGGTGATCCTACAGAAGGGTGTGGAAGATGCTCCTGACATGCTGGGGTGATGTCACAGATAGTGCAGAGGGACAGGATTTGCCGAATAGTAGGAGAGAGACATTCACTGGCAATGCTGACAAGTCATACAGTGGTTAGCAGAACAGTCATTGAGTGTAGTTGTAGTGAGACTGGCATTTGACAAAACATAGGACCTTGGTCAAAGTAGGCCATGTTGCAGGGACTAGTGCTTCCGGGTACTCTTCCGTGAGAATGTGATCTGTTCCATGTCTTCTTCTTCTGATGTGTGTGTTGCCTGGTTTGACCTTGTTGTTGTTGGTTGTGAAGGGGCAACACACACCTCAGTGTTAGAAGACGTGGAGTCAGACATCCCGGGGGCTGCTCCCTGTGAAGTTCTTAAGGGCAGTACTGCTGCAAGGAGGGCCTGCTGGTTTGTGAGAATAGCAGCCACATCACGATGGTAGGCAGCCTGGTCGGCCCTGAGGGGTTCAATGTTGCATTCGTGCACGCGTTGTCTGGATTGCAGTTGTAGGTGTTGGGTCAACTGTATTACAGCTGTGCTGATTTCCTTCTGTGTTTTCTGCAGTTCCTGCAAGATAGATGTTAGGGCTTGCATAGCATCTGCCTGATCTGCAAATGACGTCATGCATGAACGCACCCCCTCAAGGCTGGCTGCCATTGTTTGCATCCCCACCCGCACCTCCTTGGCCAGCTCCCGCTGTACACTAACTACAGTTCTTTCAAAGCTGGTGCCAGTGTTGTCAGAGTCCTCAGCTGTATTGGAGCTGGCAGGTCTTACAATTGGGGTGGTGGGTGGTTCTTCTATGATGGCTGCTTGTTCTGTGCTCCTCCTTGTGACTGAAGGTGGGGTCTGGAGGGTTTCAAGGACCTTTTGGATGGTCTCCTGGGGAATGTTTATGGGCTCGTCATCCATGTTATCAGGGAAATCAGGGACAGGCATATCAGCAGGAGATCCATGTTCCTCTGCAATGAAACAGGGTACAATTAGAGTGTCTGTGTTGTGACAAATTTGCCATAACATGCAAGCCTTTTGATGACTTTACTTTGTGCTCTGGTTTGTTATTGGAATCTGATGTCCTTCATATGGGCATTGTTATAGGCCTATGGCCCACATGTGTGTCACATGTATGATATAGAGTTATCAGACTTGTCTGCCTAATCGCCTCGAGGTGTTACTTTGTACCAATTAGGGAATAGCCATCTTTTTTTCCTACTCGACTCTCCGTGTATAAGTATTCTTATGGTGAGACCTTTCACTGGCAGTGGGTGTTGTGATTGCAATGGCAGCACACTTGCCTCTCAGGACCTGCCGCAAAATCTTTTTTTTCACATTGACCTAATTGTAATTGTTATGTGGCATATCCTATGCATGGCAATGTTACGATGTGATATGGATGTTGACATTGTTAATGTTTCCAGCTGATGTTGGGTAATGTGTGCTTAATTGGATTGCCCTGTTTATCGTATCAATGTCCTATTTGGTCCTCAGACTGTGCAGGTGTGTTTCAGTGACCAGTTGCATGTGTCCCCTCCTCAATGTTGTTGTCTGAGCAGTATGACATTAGTGATGTTGCCTTGTTAGCCAGGCACGTGAGGGACCCTGACGTTTGCAGCATGTGTGTGTCCTTAGTGCTGTGTGGCTCCTATTGCTGTTTACTTTGGCTGATGTATGTGTCAACTATGGGCATTGACATTTGAGTGTACTGGTGCCTTTTTCTTATTTCTGGAAATAGTTGCTGATGTCATCCTCAACCCCTAATTTAGGTATGTATGTTCCATGGGGAGGTTACTGCCATTGGCTACTATAGCTGCACAGAGATCAGAGGTGTTAGTGTCAACTGTTGTTGCAGTTACATTGCAGTTGTTGTTTTGGCTACTGGATTACTGATAGGGACCTAGTTGATGTAGGATATATTTTGACTGACGAGTGCCAGGATGTAAGTTTGACGTAGTGGCCTTCCCACCTGTCGCAGCTTTCCCTTAGCTCCATTGTTGTCATGACAGCATGCCCCCATGGGACTGTTGTTGGTGCTGTGTTATGTCATGCCACAGCTTCTGTCTGTGCTGGGCATGCCCCCCTGCCGTGCCCCTTTACCCATGCCACTCCTTATATATGCTGACTTACATGCATTGTGTAGTAGGTATTCCCCCCCTGCTTACAGTCCACATTATTGCATTTTAATTCCCCATGCGACTTACCCTGCATGTGTGTTGTCTCGTGGTAGTCTGCGCTGTCCTGTCCTTGAATCCCTGTGACGATCTCCTCAGGGATGACGGCTGCGACCATCTCCTCCATGTGGTCCAGGGCCTCCTGGTGTGCTGGACTCCCACCTCCAGTCTGCAGTGCTGCCTTCCTGTTCCTGGCCATTTTTTCTTTTGTCCTACGTTTGCAGTCATGCCAGCGTTTCTTACACTCGGTGACTGTCCTGCGTACTTCTGCCACACTGTTGATCTTGTCAACAATTTGTTGCCATATGGCCTCTCTCCTGCTGATTGGCAACTTAGAGGTGATGAATAGTTGGTGCTGGTGTTCTGTCACCTCTTTCATCAGGATTTCCTGCTCCTCTGCACTGAAGCGACACTTTCTTTTTTTTCTATATATGTCCTGGTTCCTGTATGGATCATCCTGGCTGGTTCCTGGTCTGCTGTCATCTTCCTGGGGCCTGTAGTGGCATCTGGGATCCATTTTGTCTCTCCTCTACTGAAAGGGCAGTGTTTGCGGGTAAATTTGACGCTATTGCGTCAAAATAAATGGCGCTTTCCGGGTTGCGCTGTCGTAAATCGACCCACAGTCATTTACGTCGCGTTAACGTTGTTTTCCTTTACGACTTGACGCCGCTGTGTGTGTCCCAAAAAAATTACTCCCACCTGTTGGTTGCGCCGCCGTGCGTCAAGGTATAAATTTGACGCCCGCACAGCGCATAGAAATGGCGTTAGCCGGCGTTAACATTTTTGGCGCAAAGCTGCGCCGGCGCAGCTTTACGTCAAAAAGTATAAATATAGCCCTAAATATCTTAAAATGTTCCTGAGAGAGAAGTGGAACTTTCCCCCACAACTTTCTTTGTCACTTGAGTCACTACCTTTAAAAGTCAACAGCCACTACTGGCTGGTGAGTAGTAAAATGTGCTTGTCTGCTCCATTGATCCAATCTACATGCCGCTACCATAAGGTTTCTTAGAGGCAAATACGTGGAACCCTGTTAAAGACTGTTCACAAGTTTAAGACATTCCTTTCAATCCTAGTGGAAAAGCATCCTGTTTTCAGTAAGAAAAATATATCTGGATTTTTTCTGATTCTTCTTCTGCTCACTCTTTACACATTGTGGCTATAATAGAGAGTAGCGCGAGGCAATAGGAACGCCGAGTGATTTTCTTTTAAATTGTTATGTCCTAAGCATGGATATTTCACTTCAGTCTGCTCTTTGCAGGAGTTGTGCTGAATGCAAGCAAATTGCTCTCTTTACTGTAATGTTTGCCAACGATTTAGCCTTTATGATGCTCTGTATAGTCATATTTCAAGTTTTTCCCCTTAAGCTATCTCTCAGGTTCAGAAAGAAGCCTATCAATGAAGATGTTTGTTTCTGTGGCTGATTTATTCAAAATGTTGTTAAAACACTGAAGATGGATTGCCAGGGTCATAAAAGTAATGGTGCGTTTAATGTAAAAATACATTTTACAGCAAGAATAAATTAATAAATATATTTGAAGCTCGTCAACGTAAATTAAATACATGGCCTTTAACGTGTAACATTTTGACCTCCTGATGCTTGTTGAGCTTTCAGCCTGTTCGCTGTTTGTGGGATCTCTGTACATCAGTACACATTGTTCACTGTATTTAAAGTGAGTTCACTGTGCAAATGCATGCGGCCCCATAATTATTCATGCGCACAGTGAGCTCATACACATAACTGGTTACTTAGTAATAATACGTATCTTGGATGCACTGCTGTTCACACTTTATTTACAGAAAAAATTGAAAATATCTCATAACTCATACTTCAGGATCCTGAAACATAAATTCAATAGCAAAAATATAGTTTACATAAAGAAGTGCTAAATTCGTTCTATTGTCAATTGAGTGGTGAGAATGAACTGGAACCCCTTTACCAAGCGTTAACTGAAATGGATTAAGGGGTTCATTCACGAGGAAATTATGCAGCGTGGCACTACAAACCAGCTTGCTGTACCACTATGCATCATTTTTAAACTCCTGGGATGCGTCACATTTATATAATCCTCAGCACTGGTGCACAGACTCCTGCCTAGCGCCAACACAGGCACTCTTGCACCATGGTGCAAGGTGTCTGGGTTGCAGGAATGATTGTTTATGTACCCTCCTTTGCACATGAACAATCATTAATGGTGTTTTCCTCTTTCTATGTGTGATGCAGAATGCAGCACACATAGAAAGAGGAAAAAAAGGGCATTTTAGCGCCACCCTGAGGTGCCTTGTAGAAAGCCCCTTTCCGGGGACCATATTTACAAGGCCATGAAAAGCTACGCAAGATGGCTTTGTGTGGCCTTGTAAATATGTGTCGGCACACTGCGCCACCGGAGCGTCAAAAGCAATATGCTTTATTGGTGCAGGGTGCCACTACGGCCTTGTAAATTAGGCCCAAAGTGTCTTTACACCTACCCCTACTTCAAATAAATCGCTCATCAAAACACCAAGGGTAAAAAATGGAAAAAAATGTAGGAGGCAATTACATAAAAGGGTTAGGGCCACTGAATTGTTAGAGACAAGGATAAAATGGTTAGTATAACAAAAGGTGTAAAATGTAATTGTTAATTCTCCCTAGAACCTATTCATAGTGCTGCTCCTCTGAACAATGCATTGTTAGTGGTACAGGAAAGCAGTAGCTATCTTATACCTGTTGCACCACCAAGATCATTAGTTATTCATTGTAGGGCATGCGGGTGTCCAGCCTTCATAACTACCTTCTGATACAGAGGGTCCTGAACCTCCTGACCCTTCCAACACCAGTCTATCCTTCAAAGGGCAGTTCACACCCAAAACATCCACCCACTGGTCATGCTTCCATCCAGAGTGCCGTAGGAGCCCACCTAGATCACTAAAACCTCAAGACTGACTGTTGCCATCAAGACTTATTACCAACAAAGAACATCAAATAGAACTTCACCATATTTTAGAAGAAATAGTGTCAACTAATCAATGTCTCTCTTTCCCAGGGCATTTCTTGCTGAATCACTGAAATATCAAATTACACAACCCAAACGAGAGTGAACCTTGATTCAAATCTCGTTTCCAACTACGTATATTGCATATACCACCACATTTGGCTTGTAACTTTTGTGTCTGACCATATAACAACACATTTTAGGTGGTAAGTACTTGCCAAAGACATGTGATGTTATGAGAAATAAATAGCAGCTAATGTGTTAATCTACTGAACTGACTTGTCATGATAAGGCTGCTGCAATTGTAAAACTTTGCTCATGTCTAATCAATGTGGTGATAATAGAATGCATCTGTGGATCGAGTGTTTTAATAAATAGGAAGCCTGCTATTCAAATTGCATTAGCAATGCACCCTACCCATGTCACTTGGTACGGAGGGAGATCCACCTCTTTGCTGGTCAATACCTTCATATATTGTGAACATTTGGATCTGCAGTACTTTCGATGTAGAATACAGTCTAGAAAGTTAATATTCTTTGTTTTATTTCAACATGCTTTCTCACTCTTATGTCTTAGGTCTTTGTCATTCCTATCACTGTCTTATTGCATGAGTAAATAAAAGGCACAACTGGGTAAGCACTTTTCAGCAATGCATATCTCCCATGTTGGACACTTCATCTTAAAGCAGGATAATACATGTGTCACGTGCTGTGAGCCAATTTTGCAAAAATTACATTATGACAAGGACAAAACATTAGTTTAGACAGTACCCAATGTGATCAGTCCTGGTTATATCAAGAACTGAGCCTGATGCAATATAATATACTACATTTAAAGTAAGCATGTTGGAAATGACCGTCTTTTGCGTGGCATTCACCCAGTTTTTTCTAATTTGTTGCTAAACCCATTTCTTTTCCTGCCAGCCAGTAGTAAGGTGCTTGTGCTCTCCTTTTCAAACATGGCAAAATTAGCACAGACCAGGCGCTGTACTATAGAAAGTGTCCCATGGAGCAATGGGCATGTGCACCCACTTTGTGCGCCCACAGGGCACTTTGGTATTACCGAAGGGGCCACAGACACTTTTGTGGCCCCTTTGTAATACAGATTGCACTGCTCAGATGTATCTCCAGCGCCATCTCAAGAGAGCATTCCCTTATGTGCATTGAGGTATGGGAATGACAGAATTTCTTTACCTCTGCACCTACACTGTATTATGAACACAGTCACAAAGGCAAAGAAGCTGTCAGAAGGACACTGAAAGTGCTCTACAAAAAAGTGGTGTGCTGTCAGTGTGCCCCCTGATGGCAGCCCCCTGGAAGGAAGCAAGGGGGGTCCTAAGCCCCCAAATACATTCCCTTGCAGATGGGTGCAGTCACTCACTGCACACTCTTGCAAGGGGATGCCTAACACCTCTTTAAAGTACAGATGGGTTGCTGCCTGCATAGTGGAACACAGAGCAGCTTTGAAGCATTCGCTCTGTATTTCACTTGAATGCACAGTCCCCAGGGCAGCATGAGACTGCAGCTGCCATGAAGCATGATGATATCCTTCCACAGCACATCAACAAGGATGGTGAATTCCTTCCACAATGCACCCACACTAAAATTCTAGGTTAGAACACTGCACAACATCCCCTGTTACTTGCACTACTAAGGATGAATCTTCAATTCCCAGACATTGTGTCCATCTCATCCTTTCGGGTGCAGGGTTAAAATGTTGATTTGCAGCACTGGCCTTTGAATGGATTCAATGATTCAAAGGGAACCCACCCCAAAAAAACAGCTTTGGAGAAAGGTGGCTGTCTTACAAGAAAAGCTTTCACTGGTTCATGTGAGGCACACTTTGGTCTATCAGCGTGATGGCATTCAAGCCAAAGAGAACTGTGCCGCCAACCAAGCAGCAAGGGCTGCAGGTTCGCCTGTTAGAATACTGGTCCTAACCAGATCTCAAACAAAGATTGACACAGATATCTTATCAGCCATAAATGCAACCAACCAAGGTGAGAAAACTCTAGCTATGTTCTTCTCCACAGCAGCAAATCCAGTTCAGCGGTACCTTGACGGCAGTGGTATTAGAAGCCACTGAAACTGCCCTTGATTACAGCTTTCTGTCTCCTACTACTAGAGATTTTGTACTTCTGAATCAAAAACTAAGGGCCTGATTATGAGTTTGGAGGTCAGAAAGCCCCACTATCAGACCCGTGGTAAGGAGACCGCCACTGAGCTGGCAGTCTCCCCACTTGCCCTACAAGGTTTCCGCTGGTCAGCCCAGTGGAAAACATCTAGCGGCATTGGACTCAGCTTCACATGGAGCCGAGTCGAATGCCGTCGCACAGGGGGCCTCGCTAGCACCCTAGGAATGTCTGCAGTGCGGGGCACCCCCTGTGGTCGCAAGCACTTGTTCTCCACCAGTCTTTTCATGGCGGTTAAACCACCATGAAAAGGCTGTTGGAGAACATGGTTGTTATCAGCAGAACGTGCTGACTTCAGCACCTTCCTGGCTGATCAAAACCAAGACAGCCCATTGGGATCAGAGATCGTTGGGGAGCCGGCGGTCTTTTATCTTGTAATGTGGCAGTCGGACCACCATAGCCATGGTGGTCCGACTGCCACTGCAAGTCTGGAGGTCTTGAGACCGCCAGACTCACAATGTGGCCCTAAGTTTGATTATAGAAATCTTCACAGTAGCTTTGACCCAAGGATCCCCGACAATGATGCTTCTTCCTCCGACATCGCCTTCAACCTTCCCCTACTGAACTTTACCTTCTCAGAACCCATTTCTCAAAATTTCTTCTAAATCCGAAGGTAAGCACAGTCCGGGCTGAATCCACTTCTTGTACTTTTCGGCTTTGACCCAGTCTCACAAAACTTGATGTTAGCTCTTGGGTTTTTGATCTTTTAAGTGCTAGTTTTTACAAAAGAACTCAAAAATCCATAACTCTGGTTCTACTGATTATATTTTTTGTTGTTTTGGTATCAAATAACATATTAAAATTCAATCTATTTTTCTACATTGGTTTGACATTTTTCTTCCAATGTGTTTTTTACTTTCAAACAACATCCCAATTTCTCACATAATTGATTCATGTTATGTAATTCTTATGAGTGCAGCCACAGAGAAATGCAAGTATTTCAGCAGTAGCGAAGGATTTGGAGTGTCTGGTAGTTATTGGGGCAGTTCATTCATTGTGCTCCGATAACAGCTTTGTGTTTGACTCCAAGCTTTACATGGATTCAATGCCTGCTCTGGGAGTTTGCCTGTAATTCAGCAACAAGTTCAAAGCTGAAACAAATGGCATTGCTGAACATGCTAACAACATGATTAAACATGCCTATACTGCTGGGGCACAAAATTCGGGTCTCCGTTGGCGGCATAGTGTATATGGAGTTCAGAGAGTACTGAATAACATGCCTAGACAAGTAATTGGAGGAAGCACTGCATACGAGATTCATACTGCATACGTGCCTGGCTTAGATAATCCTGGGAAGGTGGCGGAAGAAGAAATATTTGACTTGGAGAAATGTTTAAATGTTTTGCAGATTATCTATGAAGTCCGAGACAAGTTGTCTGACATGAATCACTCTGACACTGATCACCTGTGAAGAGATTATCACAACTTCTGACCAGTGGGTTCCCAGAGCGGGGGTCCTAGCTCATGAAAAAATATATGATAAGCAAGCTTTTGAGCCATCCAACGGACCACCCGTCATCACTGGTCTTGGAGTGAAATCTAATAGAACTGCTACTCTGCCTTCTTTGCCTAGTTCAAGGAGAAACAGAAAGGTGGCCACAGATTACATAATGAAACACTATTTGGCCAGTTCTCTACAGCAGGTCCTTCAGACACCAAGAAGTATTCAGAATAGTGCCTCTCAACCTCTTCCTATTCGAATTACCATATAACACGAGCAAAGTAGTACCATTATTAGCTGGATTTTCCAGCTGGGGATATTTTAGAGCAACACTGAGTTCTACAGATGCACCTCATGTTTCCATTCCGATGGTGACTGCTGCCCAATGCAATTCCATGGTGTACTATGAAATTGCACATAATGTTGGTGCTTTTTTGAGAGCTTTGAGAGACCAATGATATTAAGAATGACTCTGGATATTTTACAGAGGACATTTCAACCCTTTCTACAGCAACTAACTGTCAAAGACTGCTTCATGCTTATCAATTGTTTCATGCAAAAACAACAGAAGATGGACGGCATGCAGAACAAATCAAACATTCACCCCCAGTCACAGATCTGGGTTTAATACATCAGTTTTTTTGCTTGCCATGTCATTCCAGCTCAGACCCAGCCATATGCAAATCAGTCTTGACCCTGTTCACCATGGGAACAGTCCAGCCCGAACTGCCAGGCAAGGTCCTCCCTGGACCAGAAACAAGCATCCTGGGACCGGTTTCAGGGTATCACCCTTCATCAGCCAGTCTAGCTTGAATCTGGTGGCACAGCAGGCATGGGACCCACATCTGGGCATACCCTTCCCACTTGGGGCAACAAATGCAAAAACAACAGAAGATGGACGGAATGCATAAAAAATCAAAAATTCACCCCCAGTCACAGATCTGGGTTTAATACATCAGTTTTTTTTGCTTGCCATGCCATTCCAGCTCAGACCCAGCGATATGCAAATCAGTCTTGACCCTGTTCCCCATGGGAACAGTCCAGCCCGAACTGCCAGGCCAGGTCCTCCCTGGACCAGAAACAAGCATCCTGGGACCAGTTTCAGGGTATCACCCTTCATCAGCCAGGCTAGCTTGAATCTGGTGGCATAGCAAGCACGGGACCCACATCTGGACCAAGTCCAGAAGTCAAAAGAAGTTCCAGGAAGGACAGGAGCCCCTGTCAACCCAGAAGAGGATGCAAAAGAAGAGTCCCTGGTTAGTCAAAGACTGCAGAAATGCACCCTAGGAAGATGCCAGCGGGTTTCTGCATGATGCAAAAGATGTCCCACGGTGTGAAGATTGTTGCAGACAAGATTTCATGTTGGAAGGCACCAACCAACCATGGCTACGACAAAAGTGTGTTTTTCATCAAAATGGCACTGGATGGACCCAGGAGGGACCTGGGGGCCTTAACTCTGTGTGAGGAAGAAGAGGAGGCTCTTAGCACTATAGAGAGCCCTCACGATGCCAGCCAAGACCCCCAGAAGCCGCAGGATCTGGGTTCAAAGGAGGTGCAAAATACAGTTGATGCAGCACAACAAAAGATGGTCCCACGCCGCCGGAGAACAACTCAGTGAGTTGAGCGTCTCAGGGTGGAGTGTGAGTGACATGGGCCAGGATGTGCACAAAGGAATTTTGAGAGGACTCAGGAGGTGAAGAAGACACAGTACACAGGGGTACCATCATTCTTGGGGAAGGCAAGGCCTTACGTCCTCCAAATTGCGTCAGCAGGACCTCAGGGCAGTTTATGTCAATGATGTCCACCGTCTGTGTCCTTAGGAGCATGCTCCTCATTGTGAGAGGAATCCCAGGGTACCGGTCATCGCCTTGGAAGGTGCCTGCTTGGAGCAGGGGAGTGACTCTGTCACTCCACGGGAGATTTCTTCGGTCCTTCTGGTGCAGGATGAAGACAGGGAGTCCCCAGAGTGTGCACACCGTGGAAACTGTTGTAGTTGCTGACTTGGAACTGAAGAAAAGTGTCTCTTGAAGACACTTTGTTGCAGTTACAGCGTTTCTTGGAGCAGGCTGTGGTTGATCCGATGTCAGAAGAGTCTGAACCCAGAGGAGCGACCCTAAATAGCCCTGAGAGGGGGATTGGCTACCTTATCAGGTATGCATCTATCAGGAGGCGTCTCTGATGTCACCTGCTGGCACTGGCCACTCAGAGCCCTCCAGAGTGCCCCCACACCTTGCAAAGCAAGATGGCTGAAGTCTGGGACACACTGGAGGAGCTCTGGGCACCACCCCTGGTGTGGTGATGGACAGGGGAGTGGTCACTCCCCTTTCCTTTGTCCAGTTTTCCAGCAGAGCAGAGGAGAAGGCGTCCCTGAACCAGTGTAGACTGGTTTATGCAAAGAGGCCACCATCTGTGTCCTTCAAAGCATTTCCAGAGGCCGGGGGAGGCTACCCATCCCCAGCCTGTAACACCTATTTCCAAAGGGAGAGGGTGTAACACCCTGCTCTAAGAGGAAATGCTTTGTTCTGCCTTCTTGGGACTGGGCTGCCCAGACCAAAGGGGGGCAGAACCCTGTCTGTGAGGGAATCCTGCATGACTAGTTGGATGGCCCCCTTGGTAAATGTCAAGAATCACTGTCACCACCAGGTGCACCCACCCCACCATGCATGCAGTGCTTGTCAGATGACTGAGGACATAGATACACCCCTGGCACAGAGGTTGGCAAGGACCTATCACAATGCCCTTACACTCCAGCTCTGAAGATCCAGCAAGTAATTGGCCACACAGTACATCATTGAGGAGGCAGCCCCACTACCACTGAATGCATGTCATTACTCACCCGTGTGATGCCAATCTGCCCAGATGGACACAACCCACAGTTGAGATCAGTGTACCAAACATCCACGCTACAGCTACCCAATGGTGCCCACCCAGAGCCACCATGTCAACACGTCACAAGTGTGAGTGAGTACTCACCCAAATGTGGCTGCTGTGCTGCCCTCAAGCAGCAATCCACCTCAGGGTAGGCTACTGCCAATATGCCGGCCATTAGGAGGGTCATGGTGCAACGTGCACCTCTCCCTCGTTGGGAGGTCTTCATCAGCTGGGCCTCCCACAGTCTTCCGGGCCCAGCAACTCAAGCCCTCCCATCACTTTCTGCGGTGTTTGTTCCACCGGGCATGGCGCAACAAAACCCTTCTTCTTATGGGCACTGGCTTACATGGGTGACACAGTCATGTAGGGTGGCATCCCTGGGACAGTAGTGGACAGCACACACCACACTTCCACACCCACACATCCCTCGGCCCCTTACCCATGTCCATGCTCCAATCACACTGCCAGCTACCAAGGCCCCCATCCTCATGCGCGTAACTCACATACAGCACAATGACAAGAGGCTTACCTGCTGCTCTAGTGCCCCATACAACTGTCCATACAGGGGCAGGACGCCATCCACAAGCCATACCAACTCTTCCTGAGTTCAGTGCAAGACTTTCAGGAGTCAAGTGAGCATGGGCACATGATATGGCGGTCACGGCTGCCGCGGACATCACCGTCACCACCGGCGGTGATCACCATTGGCTCCTGCCTCCCATAGGCAACAGTGTCAGCCAATGGTGAGTTGAACAGTGGTCGTGACCGTCTACCGCCATGACGTGTGACGCCGGTGGGATGAACTCACTTCCACCTGTCCTATGCATGCAGACAGACGGCAACCATGTTCCAATTACAATGTGTGATGTGTGTGAAATTTAGTGCATCCTACGTCTCTGCTGCACGACATGTAACCACCTCTCTTCTGTTCCCAGTTACTATGAATGGTTAAGTATGAGGAATGCACTGGTGTAAAGGCCCCCAGTTGATCTTGCTACCCTGGAGGAGCATCACATCATCCAGGCCAATCGCCTGAGCTGTGTGGCCATAATGGAACTAATGGCTCAGTTGGAGACAGATCTGTTGCCTGCCAAACGCAATCCCAATGCCATCCCTCCAATGGTGCAGGTGTTGTCAGTCCTCCACTACCTTGCCTCTGTCTCCTTCCAGGTCATAGTGGGCCTCGCAAGTGAGATGTCGCAGCCCATGTTCAGCAACGTCTTGAGGGATGTACTATGTGCCCTGATAAAACATATGTCCATCTACATCAGGTTCCCCTGATGTGCAGATTTGCCCACTGTCAAGGCTGCATTCTACGTTGTGGCACACGTCCCACATGTCATTGGTGCCGCTGACGGCACACACATAGCCCTCGTGCCACCCAGGAGGAATGAACAGGTGTACAGAAACCGCAAGAACTTTCACTTGTTCAATGTGCAGGTGGTTTGTCTTGCAGGCCAGTACATCTCCCAGGTGACGGCCAAGTACCCAGGCTCTGTGCATGACTCCTACATCCTGCAGAACAGCAGCGTCCCAATCATGATGGTACCATTACAGAGGGACCGGGCCTGGCTCATAGGTATGCACCCCTGCATATGGGGGCCTCTCAGCACTGCAATCTTGTGTCCCTGGCACATTCCCCTCCCGGTCTTGACATGCCTCTTCCCTCTATGCACACAGGTGAATCTGGCTATCCCAACCTACCCTGGCTCCTGGCTCCTGACACCCGTGAGGCAGCCATCCTCAGCTGCAGACGACCGTTACAATGAGGCCCACAGTCATACCAGATGGGTCATTAGGAGATGCTTTGGGCTGCGGAAGGCCGGGTTCCGGTGTTTGCATGTCTCCGGAGGTGCCCTGCTCTACAAGCCAGAGAAGGTATGCCAGATCATTGTGTCCTGCTGCATGCTGCACAATCTGGCCCTTTGGTGACATAACCCATTGCTAGGTATGTGCAAACTGTGCGGTATGTGTCCTCTGCAACTACATGCCATTTCCCTGCTGCCACCTGTTGTGTACGACCACTGACAGTATTCTTTGCAGCTCTGACTCAGGGTGGATTTGGGGTGGTGTCACATGTGGCCATGACTGAGGTAGTCACAGTGTATAGGTCAGGCCTATAGTCGTGCATGTGGTGTGCTGGTGCACTGGTGCCATCTATGTGTATGTGGAATGTTCCCTGATTTGCCAGTTCATGTGTTATGCGTATGCCACACTGGGTTGTTGCATGTGTGCAGCATCCATCCTGGGAGTTGACATTGGGTGGCAGTGCAACATTGTTGTTGGTGGCAGTGGGTGTGGGGCCAGGTCTGACGCTGGCGGATGCCAGGGTGGTACCATTGGGTTCAGTATATGTGTTGGTACTGGCCACATGGTTTTAGTCCTGTGTGCTATATCTGCCCTGGATTCCTGTTACTACAGTGCATTTGTGTGGATTTGGCATCTGTGACTCCTACAATGATTGTTGTCCCTGTCTTGGTCTCCTTTCAGGACAATGTAGTGGTGTTCTGCGATCCCTGTCTGCGCTGTTGTCTTCATTGACACATATGTCCTGCAACTGCCTGCTCTATTAACGACCTTTCGGCATTTTGCTCCCCACGCTGTCACCCTCCCATAAATGTGCTGGGCGTGGGTTGCCACTTCTACATGTATTGGCTGTTCCATACATACTAATGGGAAATAAACACGTATACATGGACTGTGCTCAGTTGTCCTTTATTTATGATGTACAGGTGCAAGGGGTGATGAGTGGGATCATGGCGGCGGAGATCATCGGAATGGTGAGGCCAACTGTAGGTAGTCCAGGTCCTGTCTGCTGGCCATGGTTAGACGGTGATATAGGAGTGTCCAGTCGACAGGGTGTCACACACATGGGTGTATGTTTCAGAAGAGGGTCACTTCCTGGCGGTGGTCTTGGTCTGTAAATCATGTCCGACTGGATGTCTAGTTTGAGATTCTCGCTTGCGTGGGGGCTCCTCAGCTACAGGGGTAGGGGTGGTGGTGTCCTGTGAGACCTGTGGCAGGGCCTCCATGCAACTGGCCAGTACTAAGGGACTGCTGGTGGGAGGTGGAATCACATATGACCGTGGTCAGGTCCTTGATCACCCCTACAATGGAGGCCATGGTGGTATTATGGGCCTGCCACTATTGCATGGCCACCTGATGGTATTGCCCCTGCAGCCGCTGGGTCTCCTGCACAGTGTGAAGGATCAGGGCCGATGTGCCCTGGCTGTGGTGGTATACACCCAGGACTTAGTTGAGGCTCTCCTGGGCAGTCAGTTGGTGTGGCTGTGCCAACCCTTGGTCACGGTTCTCCTCCCACTATCCCTGTCCCCATGTGCCTGTGCCCCTGACACAGTGAGCCCACTCCCAGTATCAGCAGGGCCATTATTGTCTGGGGTGGGTGCCCTTTACCCTGGCCGCTGTACTATGGGGCACACCTCTGATTGTTGGGTCCCTGGGGCAGAGGTTTGGCATTCAGGGTCTGGCTGTGGTGTTGTTGCCACATAGGTAGGGCCCTCTGGTGTGTCCAGGGTGGGTGTGCTGTTGGTGGACTGCCCACTGGCCCCAGATGGGCCAGGCAGGTCGTCCTCATCCAGACTTCCAGTGGGGCCTTCATCATGGGGGGCGCTGTCTGAGCCTGGCATCCTCTGCAGGGTGTCAGTGCCAGGGAAACATGTGGATGGATACGGTAGATGTTAGTTGTGTGACTGTTTTTGTTGTATCCCTGTTGTGATGCATGCAGTGGCTCGACTTGTTACCCAGTGATCGCAATGACAGCTACTGCACTGCAGACATTGGTTTGGACTGGTTTGTAGGAGCTGAGGTTCTTCCACATTGTGCTTGACATCCATGCATTCAGGGTGTGTGAGTAAGGATGTTAGAAGAGGAGTGGTATGTCATGCAGAGGAGGGGTATGGGGTGGTTGGCACGGGGTCAGTGGGGTGGGTTGCAGTGGTTTGGAGTGTGGTGGGGAGGCATGCTGGGCATTGGTGGATGGTGCTTGGGGTGTATTGCTGACTTACCGGTGTAGAGACCTCCGCTGATGCCAGTCAGGCCCTTGGGATGCATGATGTCCAGGACCTTCTCCTCCCTAGTTGTCAGCTGGACGGGAGGAGGTGGGGACCCACTGTCGGTGTTATTACTGACTATCCTTGGCCTGGAAGCCATGGACTGGACCTTCCCCCTGAGGTCGTTCCAACTCTTTCTGATAACCTCCCTTGTGTGTGGGTATGTGCCGACTGCATTGACCCTGTCGACGATCCTCTGCCATAACTCTGTCTTTTTGGCTACTGATGTTTGTTGAACCTGAACTCCTGTGAGCTGTGGCTCTGTGAGAAAGTAGCCTCTTTCTAGCATGGTTACACCCATTTTCGGCCTGTTTGTCAGTGTGTTTTGACCGTGTCCTAGTCAGGACCCCAGTGCTTATGCTTTGTGGCCTACTTGTCAGTATGTTTCACTGTTTTTGTCAGTATGCTTTACTGTGTCACTGCTAACCAGGAACCCTGTGCTTATGCTGTCTTTGGTTCCAAATTTGCCCTTACATACTGATAATCCAGTATTTCACTCTGAATTGGCATACTGGACCCCCATTTTAAATCCCTAGTATATGGTTCCTAGGTACCCAGGGCAGTGGAGTTCCAGGGGATCTATATGGGCTGCAGCATTTGTTTTGCCGCCCATGGGGAGCCCATGCAAAGGCATTCCCAGGACTTCCATTACGGCCTGTGTGAGATAGTTCATGCACTTTTTCAGAGCCATTTTCACTGCACCAGGTCACTTATAAGTCGCCTATATGTCAGGCTTTTAGACCCTGAATGCTGAGTGCAAAGTACCTGTGTGTGAGGGCACCCGTGTATTAGCAGAGGTGCCCGCACATTGTCCAGGCCAATTTTCTCAAACTTCGTGAGTGCGGGATGCAATTTTAATTGTGCACTGGACAGAGGTCGATACCTATGTCCAGCTTCACCATGGTAAATCTAAATATGGCCATGTAAGGTGTCTAACAACTGGGAATCGTACCCCAATACTAATTCCATCCCATGCATTCTGGGGGCTCCGCAGTGGACCCCCAGTACTGCCATACCAGCCTTCTGAGGTTTTCACTGCAGCCCCAGCTGTTGCCACCTCACAGACAGCCTTCTGACCACCTGTGGCTTGAGCAACTCAATTCCCAGGAATGCAGAACAATGCATTTCCTTTAGGAGAGGGGTGTGACATCCTCTCCCTTTGGAAATAGCTGTTACAGGCATGGGAGAAGTATCTTCCAGAGCCTCTGGAAATGCTTTGAAGGGCACAGATGGTGCCCTCCTTGCATAATCCAGTCTACACCGGTTGAGGGACCCCCAGTTCCTAGTCTGGTGTGAAACTGGACAAAGGAAAGGGGAGTGACAACTCCTGTGTCCATCGCCATCCCAGGGATGGTGCCCAGAGCTCCTCCAGAGTGCCCCTGGGTTTTGCCATCTTGGATTCCAAGGTGATGGGGCACTATGGGAGTATCTGATTGGCCAGTGCCAGCAGGTGATGTCAGAGACTCCTCCTGATAGGTGCTTTCCTGGTTGGGTGACCAATCCCCCTCTCAGGGCTATTTACGGTCTCTCCTCTAGGTGTTTCTTCATCTTCTACCGATGGATCAACCGCTAGCTGCTCCAGGAACTCTACAAAACTGCAACAAAGAAGCTAAGAAGAAATCTGCAGCATTGTACCTTCAGCTCCTGCCAGGAACTGCAACAGTTTCCAGGTCGTGCATCCTCTGAGGACTTCCAGTCTTCAGCCTGCACCAGAAGAACCGAAGGAATCTCCTGTGGAATGACAGAGTCACTTTCCTGCTTCAGCAGGCACCTCTCTGCAGCGACGACCAGTGGGTTGGGTCCCCTCTCCAGACAACAGGCGTGGATCCAGCGACATGAGTGGTGGACTAAAGGGACTCCAACAGTCCCAACGTCCAGCTGTCCAAGTTTGGTGGAGGTAAGAACTTGCCTCTCCACGTAAGAGAGTACCCCCATGCACCCCATGACTTGCAGTTGCCAAGGCTTGTGGGCATCCTTCCAAGAAGTTCTTCATGCACAGCCCAGCTCAGGCCCCCAGTACTCTGTCCTGTGACGCACAGCCTCCTGAGTAGTTCTCCGGCAGCATGGGAATCCTCTGTGTCATGCTGCATGGGCCTCCATTTGCATCTTCTTTGTCCCCATGTTTTGGGACTCCTGTGCATGCTGCCTGGACTTCTAAGGGCTCTCTGAGTTGCTGAGAGCCCCCTCTGTCGCCCCGTCCTGGGTGGACGCCACCAGGTTTCTCCCGGTCCTGAGCAGCGCCATTTTCCGCTAACCCCGAGCTATGCGTGTGTCACCACTAGACGCTCTCAAGTTCTCAGGAAGCCCGACGCTGCTCCTCTCTCCAGGTTACGACCACGGGCTTATCAGGGCCCGCATTACCGATTTTACTAGACTTACTCAATTCCTACACGCACCAGCAGGTGCTTGAGCAGCCATACTACATGCAGATTTACTACTTTCTAATAGCCTGGATGAAGTCACTTGTGTGACGAAACACGTGTTGGCTGTTTCTCCATGATGACACAACCATCTCTAAACACCTACTAATAAAGACATCATCTGCAAAAAAGACTTGAGCCTTTCTTCAACTTCATATTTCCTGTTACCTGCAATACGTCACCAGGAATACGTTTTCTTGCTATACTGTTGGACATTATAGTCTGTGTGCTGTGGCCTTCTTGTCCCATTTTGTCCTGGGGTACTCCTAGTACTCGTTTGGTGCCTATCGGGTAGTAAGGCACTGGGCCAGTTTGCACCAGACTTTTGCTTTGTACTTTTGTACTTTTTAAGATATTATATGTTTACTGCCTAGAAGTGCGGCGCCTTTCACCCTTACTACCCCTATGTCTCTCCTCCCAGGTTATTTCGTGTGCCAAGGCTTGTTGGTGGAATCCAGCGGTACAAACCAGACTGCATACATCCAGCCGACGTGAGACATCTTCTGCACCAACCAGGAACCGGGATCTGTCTTCTTTGGTGCAATTTTGACTTTGTCTTCTCGGTGGTGGTTCTTCTTTTGCACTTTCATCTGGGTTAGCAAGGGCTCCTGATCTCCCTGGACTCTTCGTTGCTTCTTGAACTTGGTCCCCTCCTTCCACAGGTGTTCAGGTCCAGGAATCTATTGTTGGTGTCTTGCAGTCTCTTCTGGTTCTTGCACTGTCTTCTATCACGACTTCTAGTGCATTTTAGGAAACTTGCTGTGTTTACTCCTGCTTTCCTGGGCTCTGGGATGGGGTATTTTACTTACCTTTGGAGTTTTCTTACACTCCCAGCACCCCTCTAAACACTGCACTTGCCTCTGTGTGAAACCGACTTTTGTATTCCACTATTTTAGTATATAGTTTGTGTTCTCCCAAGGCCCATTAAAACCCATGGTGATATTCACTATTTGCACTATTTTCTTACTATTTACTTACATGTTTTGGGTTGCTAGTGTATAGATTGTGTAATTTACTTACCTCCTAAGGGAGTATAGTCTCCAAAGCATTTTGGGAATTCTGTCACTGAGATAACACTGAGTATTATCTTTCATGTGTGTGAGTACTGTGTGACTACAGTGGTATTGCAGGAGATTTGCATGTCTCCCAGTTTAGCATTGGCTGCTTTGCCTACAGCTACCTCTAGACAGCCTTGCTTCTAGACACTGACTACATTTCACTAATAAGGGATAACTGGGCCTGTTATACTCACTACAACCCAGGCCACCCTCCAACAGGCTCCACTCTGATGATCTCGTCCACCATGACCTGCAACTCATTGTCAGTGAAGCGTGGGTGCTTCTGGAATGACATGTCGTGGGGTGGGTTTGTGTAGTGCGTGTTGGGTACAGTACGGGGTGTGTGGTGATATGGGGGTGTTTGGTTGTGTGTGCTGGTGTGTTGACGTGTTGATTTATGCAATGTTTGCTATGTGATGTTTGTTAGCTGTTTTTGGGGTATGCTCCTCCTCGTCTTTGGCTGCAGCTGCTCAGATCTGATGCAATGGATTGTAGGTGTGTGGGGGTAAGTCATATGGTGGCGTGGTCAGGTGTCCTTGGTGTGTGTATGGTTATCAGGTGTGGGTTATTTGAACTGGCCAATGTGGTGCTGGGTACTTTCCGTGATGCCTTTTTGTTCCGCCACGGTGCGTACCGTCGACGTTTCCCACCGTGCATGTTCCGCTGTGCTGGAGGTTGATTCATAATATGACGGTTGGAATGGTGATGGTGTGGCAGGGCCGGTGGTTGTTCAGTCACTCTTTCACCGTCTGTTGACCTGGCGATGTTTGTTTTGTGTCTGTAATTGGGTGTTTTGTGACTCGTAATACGGCGGTTGCTTTACCGCCACCACTGCCGATATGGTGGCAGCATTTCGCATGGCGGTCTTGCCCGGAGAACGCCAAACTCGTAATGAAGGTCACAGTGTTGGTAAACTATGCCTGTACTGGTTGGACCAATCCAATCTTCCAGTGATAAAAGAACACTTTTCTATAATTAGCAAAATCATCTTGGATGCCGTACTGGGAAATAAAAGATTCCTGGCCAAGCGAATATATATCATTTATAATGAATTAAGTAAATATTCAGAAAGATAAACTACAGTAAAAATCAGGCAAATAGATCAAGAAAACCTGCAAACAGTTTTTAAAGTTATGGACAGTGGGATGCACATTCTTTCTAAAAGACTGTTGTTAATAAATCATAATGTGTGCTCAGATTTATACCTCATACAAGGAGATCTGGGTTTGTTTTAACTTGGATATGCTCAATTAAGAGCTATTATACAATTAAATTGGCCATTAGAAACAGTTTGAGAAGACTTCTGTCCTGGCAATTCCTCAATGAAATGGCTGTATTTGAACCTTATAATTTGACACTTACTCAGAAAACAATGGTAAAGAAAGAATCCACATATACATTTCTTAGTATAGAACAAACTGAATATGCACCCTTTACTGTTGGTTACATTCCCCTATTACCTGGTTAATACATTGTACAATTGGTTTACCCATTACAACTTTTCATTTTCACGGCTGCCAAAAATACAAAACTATTGATTGGTATGAGACCATGCAAAATTCACAATTGTTCCATTCATGAAAGTTCCCTTTTTCATACATCTGTCTGAATAAAAATGAAGATGACCCTGTGTATATAAGCACAGCAAATTGCAGAAATTCCCTTGAACACTCAGGGGGTCATTCTAACTCTGGCGGGCGGCGGAGGCCGCCCGCCAGAGTTCCCCCCTCCGAAATACCGCACCGCGGTCAGTAGACCGCGGAGGGTATTCTGAGTTTTTCCCTGGGCTGGCGGGCGGTCGCCAAAAGACCGCCCGCCAGCCCAGGGAAAAACTCCCTTCCCACGAGGATGCCGGCTCGTAATCGAGCCGGCGGAGTGGGAAGGTGCGACGGGTGCTGTTGCACCCGTCGCGTATTTCACTGTCTGCCAAGCAGACAGTGAAATACTTGTAGGGGCCCTCTTACGGGGGCCCCTGCAGTGCCCATGCCAGTGGCATGGGCACTGCAGGGGCCCCCAGGGGCCCCGCGACCCCCCCTACCGCCATCCGGTTCCCGGCGGGCGGACCGCCGGGAACTGGATGGCGGTAGGGGGGGTCGGAATCCCCTCGGCGGCGCAGCTAGCTGCGCCGCCTTGGAGGATTCCAAAGGGCGGCGGTACACTGGCGGGAGACCGCCAGTGTTGCCGGTCCGACCGCGGCTTTACCGCCGCGGTCGGAATGCCCTTGGGAGCACCGCCGGCCTGTCGGCGGTGCTCCCGCCGACCCTGGCCCCGGCGGTCTTAGACCGCCGGGGTCAGAATGACCCCCTCAGTTTCATGTGATACTATACCATTACATAGGATGTTAGTGCGCCTTGATGAAACACGGAGCAACTTTGAAGCAGCTGCTCTATATTTCACTTTTTCACTGGGGGCAGCGCATTCTTTACAATAGGGTGAACCTTTCCCATTTGAGCACAGCGCACCTATTTAAAGGTGCTCTGTGGCGCAAACAGGAAGGTGAAACCAAGGTGTACCAGGACCCCTAGCTAGCATTTTTAATT
Organism: Pleurodeles waltl; assembly: GCF_031143425.1. NCBI lineage: Eukaryota > Metazoa > Chordata > Amphibia > Caudata > Salamandridae > Pleurodeles > Pleurodeles waltl. Next base: position 1,235,382,329 of record NC_090444.1, on the reverse strand, counting down.
TACTTGTTAGTCCTTAGTATATGGCGCTGATGTCAATCACTTATGCCTCAACTCCTCCCACCTTATTTTAGGAAGGCTCCGACTCCAGGTTAGATCATGGAGGTTGCCATTTTAGATCACACAGGCTGAAATTTTGAATCATGAAGGTCACCATATTTTTCAATTTATGTAGAATCTATGTTATGTCTGCCATTTGATGCAAGTGTGTCTGACCTTTATATTTCTAAGAAATGTGAAAGTGTCAGGTCACCTGACTGATGACATTGATATAACATCTTAGGCTACATGAGTCTGGGTCAAGTGTCTACTTATCACCATATCTAGGTGAAATAGGAACAAATATAGACATATAGACAATAAATGCAATCTGAATTGACATACTTTTATGTCAGAAATTAAAATCTCTGAGAAGATTTAGGCCCATATTTATACTTTTTTAGCGCCGCATTTTGACGCAAAAGCGGCGCAAACTTCCAAAATACAATTGTATTTTGTAAGTATGTGCCGCTTTTGCATAAAAAAACAGCGCAAATGCGGCGCTAAAAAAGTATAAATATGGGCCTCAATATATAAGGACTGCCATTTGACTATTTAATTGATAGGTCCTTCACCCAGATAATTGTCCAGGATTCTGCCAGAAGATGGTCTCACCTACTGCCTGCTCACTTCAAAGATGCTAAATCTCACTAAGTGCTGATGAAGCCCAGTTTCAGAGGAAGGGTGTTACTGCAGCACATGTGTGCTCTTCACCAGGAATACTGCCTTCACGCATTTACTGGTAGTGATAGTCTTTGCTGTCAATAAGGTATGTAGTGCATTGCTTCTCCCTAAGAAATTCTAGACTGCAAGTTGCTCTCATCATCATCAAACAGAATTTATTCGGCTTTCAAACAGCCATAAAAGTATCAAGTAATAACACGTTTAGTAATAAATAAATATATATAAATAAAAGAAGTAAGTAATAAAGGAGGGGAAATACAAGCACATTCTAAATTCATTCAATACAGGTATATAAACCCCTAATAGATTTACACCTTAATACCAAAATCAAGTATCCTTACAGTTTTTGTTTTTTCTCTTTTGTGTTTTCCATAAGGTAAAAAATTCCAAACAATCCAATGAAATTAGCCCAGAACTCCCATAGACTTCCTTACAGTCAATACTGAGCATAAAAAGTTTGCTAAAATTCCACACATTTCAATTGAGGATAAAAGCTGTCAGCTAAAATACGCGTCGCAGCACAGACGCAAATTAATCGACCTTAAAAAAGGCAGTAAAAGACGTTTTCTTTGTGAGTTATAAAATTTGCAGAAAAGGAGCACATGCATTGTGGATTGGGGGGCCTTCGCGTCACAAGGACAAACTTTTAAAATTGTTCTCCAATCTTTCATGGTCGGGAAAGTTACTAACCGATGGAAGATATCTAAATGGAGTCTTGTAAGAACAAATCGATGTCAGGCGTTTGCCACGCTTACTAGGTAAGGCTGAATGGCATCCGTAGACAAAATTAGTTGATTAGACATTACAGTGGATTTTTTTGATTCCTCTTCCCATCTCTGTTCTTCCAAATGCTTCAATGACAAGGCCCTCAGTTCTCTCCTGGTTATTTTTTCCAGTGATTGTGGATTTAGGTAACAATCTTTGCAACCAATTTTTTTGAAAAAAGTCATAATATAGTTCAGCCAGGGAACTCTGAGCGAGTATGTTAGCCTTATGCAATCAGATAGAAACGCCATATTTAGTCCAGTATACTCAGTGGTCCACACCTTGTGCCATAATAATATTGGCTGGATTTTTATCAACTTGATCACATAGTGGACCCCAAGTTCTGCATGACTAATATATGATGATGTGCTATTTGGTATCATTAGCAAGTGTCTAAGGAAATTGTTTTCCACTGTCTGAATCGCATTACAGTTAGTATACCCCCAAATACATGCTCCGTAGGTGGCTCCGTAGGTGGCCGCCGGGATACACTTGGCCTTGTAGATCTTTCCCATATTTGTCGGGGTAACCCCCCCTATTTTTTTTCAAGAAGATCTTCAAAGCCGCCGTTGTTTTAATAAGCTGATCTTTTTTTAACTTCACACAGTGTGCCCAATTGGCCTGTTTGTCAAACATTAGGCCCAGATATGAAAAGGTAGGGGCTATCTTCACCTTATCCTCGTGGATAGTAAAATGATAGGACTTACTCAGTTTCCTGCCGCAGTTCATTATAAAGGTTTTTGAGCGGTTAACTGTGAGTCCCAGGTCTGTCATATAATTTATGCAAGTGGTTAAAAGTTTCTGGAGGGCTAGCGGTGTCCTGGCCATGAGTACTGCATCATCTGCATAAAGAAGTGTGGGGACGGGGCGATTACCTATTTGAGGAAGGTCTTTGCATTTACCTGTCAGTTCTCTTTCTAGATTATTTATGTATAATGAGAATAGAAGTGGAGCAAGAACGCAACCTTGACGCACCCCTCTGTATATTCCAAAGGACCTGGTACATTCCCCTCTCGTCCCGTACCTTACTCTTGCTCTACAGCCTGTATACAAATCCCTTATAAAGTGTACTATTGTTGATTCAACCCCCATTCTTGTTAGAATGTCCCATAACTTCTCGTGCAGGACGCAATCAAATGCTGACGATAGATCTATAAAGGCCATGTGCAAATTACCCTCTCTGATCTTCGTATACTTCCCCACTAAGATGGTTAAATTCAGAGCCTGTTCGACAGTGCCTAGTTCTGTACGGAATCCGTACTGCACTGGGGATAAAATCTTATTTTCTTCCGCCCATGTTTGGAGTCTATTTAAAATTATTCTCCCCGCTAATTTGGCTGATGTATCAAGGAGAGAAATAGGCCTATAACAGGCTGGATTGAGGCGATCGCCTTTTTTATATATGGGTATAATAATGGAGCCACGCCATGTCGGTGGAAGGCCTTGTGAACAGAAAGCCCTCAATACCTGCGTCAATAGGGGGCCCCATAAGTGAATGTTAGCTTTGTATAAGTCAATTGGGACGCCATCAGCTTTGCTTATATTTATGGCTTCCGCTACCTCCTCTAAAGTAAACTGAGGTGATACTTCTGGGTATAGGACTTCCTGGGAGTCTGAGGCCATTAAAGGGTCCAGGGGGGCTCTGTCGTTAGATTGGCAGTATATCTTTGAAAAGTACATAATCCAGTCCTCCTCCGAGATTGCAATTTCCATTCTAGGAGTATTGCTGTTACCTGGAACAGGTGTATTTATTATTTTCCAGAAGAGGATATTGTCTTTCATAAGGCTAGCTCTGTGTAGGTTATCCCATAACTCCCCTCTCAAAGCAAGTTTCCTCTTTTTTAAGGCTGTTTTGATGCCTGTCTACAGGTGCGTATTTCAGTCGAGCATCTTGTAGGGGCACTTAGGGCTTTTTTAAGTCTCGTATGGGCTTTCGTGCAGTCATGGTCAAACCAGCCAGTTTCCTTTTTTTTTCCCCTGCCCCTCCCGTCCTGATCAAAAGAGTTTCTTTCACGGCTTGCGTTATCTGTAGGAAAGTACTTATGCATTTTCCTGGGGCCGTATCTTCACCGAGGCAATCAATGAACGCTTGATTATGTTCACTTAGTACATGTTTCAATAATACCTGTGGATCAGTCTGAGTCCATCTTAATGTATAGCCATTACCCGGAGTTAGTTCAATATTATTTGTCATCGTCACCTTTCCAACTTTGGCATCTAGGGCAAGAGTTAGTAACAGTTCTAAGCTTTGGGGGAAATGGTCACTTATTGCAATATCGTGAATTGTGTAATTAGTAAAATGTGCAAAATGAGTTGACATTAAAATGTAGTCAATCACTGTATTAGCACCCCTTCCATTGAAAGTTGGGTTAAACTGCAGCTCTTTTGAAAATAAATCATTTACAAGGGACAGGTTGTGTTTTTGAGCCACTAAGTTCATTGCGCCTCCTTGAGTGGTTTGTGAAAAGTGCAGCCCTATGCCAATATCTTCGGTATCGCAGCCACACACCCTTCCCGTGGATTCCTTACAAAGATGTACATTAAAATCCTCCCCACATATGATGAGAGTCTCACGTCTGTTACTTGCACATATTCTCTCTAAATCCTCACTCATCTCTGTTAAAATTTTTGAAACTTCTCTTGGCAGTGCGTTATTATAAAAGTTAATGAGTACTAAGTGCGTGTTCTGATCGAAATTAGACTCTATCAGTTGGTAATAAGGTTTCGTGATTTGCATTTTGGGTTGTGTAACCATGCCTTGTTAGAAATATATGTACATGAGCCTCCTTTTGGCCTGCCATGGTTGGTCTGCACAGCTGGTGTATGGAATGTCTTATAGCCACTTATATGGGCAGGATTTAATGTCCAGGTCTCCTGGAGATATATACAGGGAAACTCCTCAATAAAGTTCACCCAGAGCTCGTTGTTAATCTTATTGGTTAGGCCTGCCACATTCCAATAGAGTATAGCTGTTTTCATGTGTTGGAGGGGTTGAGGGCACTCCTTCTCTATAATTGATGTGAATAATCCATCATCTAGAGTGTAGGTTATTGGAGAGGGGAGATTTCCCAGATTCAAATGGATGTCTATGATGTTCCTGTCGGGTTCCGTCTCACGGAATACATCTCTCCTATTCTTGGTAGGCTTTTCTGTTTTTGCAATCAGAGCCTCCTCATGTGGAGAATCTCTCTTAGACCTAGTTAGTCAATCCAAATCTTCTAGCATGTTAAGTGATTGAAATCTATTACTAAGGGGAATAGGGTCCGGGGCATTTAGTACTTGATCATTTACGGATTGCAAATTCCTTGAAATACACCCCCAGGGTCTTGGGTAAAAGAACCCCAGGGGTAGTAGTGAGATTCCTTGACGGGTGGCTTGCCTGACGCCTGGTTTATGGATAATGCTGTGCACCAGTTCAGGGGTCTTGAATGAAAGGACCACACAGTCTCCTTCCACTGCTTTCTCCCTATTTCCTATCCACTTGACTCTTCTGGCCATTTTTATGTCATCAAAAAGAACCCCCACCATCCCAGGACCCAGGCGTGTTCCTATCCAATTCAGGGCCTTGTTTCTCAACGCCGGCCACGTTTACCGGTATTGGTCGCCTATGGGAGGGACGTTTGCCAGGACCACAACGTAAGGACTTTCCTCTGGAGGAAGATGTAGGAGGTCGTTTGGTAAATATATAGGCTTCGGAGGTCTTATTCCAATACAATGGGTCCTCCCTTTGACTGTCTGGGGGTGCTTTGTCCTGGTTAGTGGTGGAATATTCAGTAATGTTGTAGCTGATTCATGGTTAATGATTGATGCTTGTGGAAATGATTGTGTTCTAATCGGAGGCTTGTGAGTCAAATGTGTATAACTAGTGCTTGGAGATATGGGTAGTGCCTGGGAATTAATCAAGGTCTTTGGGATCAAGGGTAAGTCGTCAGCCCTATCCTGAGGGAAGGGTTGAGAATTGCACTCAGGAGTTTGAATCGGCTGTATTACCCTAAAGTCTTGTTTGGTATCATGTAAGGTCTCTGTGTTTATGAACTTTATAATTCCCATGCCCACCTCAACTTTGCACTCCACCGCTTTTAAGCGTTCCGACAAGGAGTCCAATGTGGCCCCAATTGCTGATTTCATGCTATTTATCAGGTCATAGAGGTTTACGAGGAGGGTTCGGGTTGTGTCAGCTGGATTGATCAGAAGTTTCTTTCGAGATGGTTTCTTTGGGGGCTTTCGATCAAGTGTGGGTACCAGATCGTTCTTGGGAGATTTTGTTTTAGAGATATTATCTGCCTTCTCTAGGGGCGGCTTTCTTCGGCGTTTAGGTGCAGGTGAAAGGTCGTCCAGTGTGAGTATTGAATCTGAAGTATTTTGGATGCATCAATTTTTATCTATAGTGACTTTATTCAGGGCTTCATTATTGCATTCAGTATAGTCGTCAATTATCACCACATTCGTTGGTGATTGTGCGGTGTAATCTTTGGATGTCAAGATTTTCCCCTCTACATTGGCAATTTGTTTGTCTATCATCCCCATAGCCCCAGAGATGTACTTTTAAATTTGAGGGATGGCTCAATGTTGAATGCTTCCTTTCCCCCATATTTAATAGGGTGTTACTCTAAGTACAATATAGGGGGTGAGGATGTATAAGGTGTGGTAGTTGATTATGTTACCTGCACCGGAATAGCGCCACCCCAACTAGATTAATTAAATGACTAGCCAAAGTGAGATACAAAGAGAAGGCACTTTACCAATAGGTAGCAATCTACTCGAATATAAGGTCAAAATATGAGAGATAAATGATAAAAAGAAAGTTGTCACTTGGGTCTCCAGCGTGTGGTAGATCCTAGGGTATTCCTAAGGCTGAATCCTGCCAGCGGTAGAAGCAGGTTCCAAAGCTTCCCAAGGGGGCCACCGTACGGCCCAAGATAGGCAATAGTTCATTAAACTTGTCAGATAAAAATAATGTTTCTCTTCTCCTTAATGGCCGGGAAATCCTCAATGGCAGATGAAAGAGGGGGGCCCAGCCCAGCCTCCTCCTGGTGACGACAGGCGAAGGACGGGCCTGCCCTTGGCCTGGGCTTCGCCAGGGCACCGCCCGCGCGCGTCCCGCGAGGCGGGAGCACTTCCGGATATTTAAAGTGGCCTCCTCCGCCCCCAGGCAGCAGCAACAGCCAGTCAGCGCGACCCCCGAAGCGGGCGCGCTTCACAGAGTTTAAAGGGGCTCCTCCTTGCCCCAGGCACCAGCAGCAGCACGACCAGCACGTCCTCCGAGGCGGGAGCGCGTCCGGGTATTTAAAGGGGCCTCCTCCGCCCCCAGGCAGCAGCAACAGCCAGTCAGTGCGAACTGCGAAGCGGGCGCGCTTCACAGAGTTTAAAGGTGCTCCTCCTTGCCCCAGGCACCAGCAGCAGCACGACCAGCGCGTCCCCAAGTTGCTCTTCTTTACATGCTCTCTTACTGTGGCACATAGAAATAGGTTTTAGGGTGCTGGTTTTGGATGACATTTTAACCATTTTAGAAATGTTCATTTTATTCTCCTTGCTCTCAGTGTGCCTTCTTGTAGTTTGCATGATATCCTCTTTAGTTACTTTAGATATACTGAGAAACAGGGTATTCATGTAATAATATATATATTTTTTTTAATATGTCTATTCTTCTTAGTGCAGTGTGTGTGTGTGTGTGTGTTTGTGCGTGTGTGTGTATCATGCTGTAAATAATGAAAATGTTTTTATTCTGTAACTATAGTGCTTCTGATCTCTTTATTGGGGTAGTTAGTAACCCAAAAGCAATAACCCTCTTTCAACAATGTATTGGGTAGGGTTCTGGGGGCCACAATCACCTGTCTCTCACATTCAGCACTGGCGCATTGAACTGTATTCTCTTTTGTTACCCATGTGAGCATAAGATAACCTTTTAGAACTGTGCCAAAGTTGTAGTTTATGCAACAGTACTACTTGTACCCAGGGCTGGTGAATTAAATTCTATGAGTGGGATGCAGCACTCCGCCCACTACAGTAGTGCTGTAAAGCATGTCTCCAGGCCTTCCACTGCAGCCTGGGTGTGCACTTTTAAAGAGCCATTTTGATCAGTTAAAATGACCCTTTTTGACAGGTCTAAACCTTCCTTTCTGAGGTCTCTGGTGAACATTTCCTGTTTTCCAGCTAAACAGTCCCAACAGGACCTCACCTGGTCTCCTCTGCTAGCCTTTGTGTCAGTTAGTCCAGATCCCCAAGTATTGTCCCTAGGGTCCTGGACCCTTACCTGTAGTCAGAGTGCACTCCTCCCTGCCAAACTGAAAGTTTCAATGGACCAGACGCTGAGCATTGATGCCACAACCTTCTTTGATGGTTTCACTGGATTTGACACTGAGTAACAATACTGGCAACCTTTATTGACAAGTTCACTGGAATCTAAGATAAACCGCACCAGATCACTGGCTTTGCCAGACTGGATGCCGGACAGTATCTGAGCATCAATGCTGACAACTTTCAGCAATCGTTTCACCCAACTTGACGCCAAGCAGTATCCAAAAGATTCTGGGACCCTGCTCTCCAGCATTCTGCAGTTGATGAGCTCCACTTCAGATCCAGCTTGCCGCTTGTCTCTCAGACATCTCATTAACAACCACTTTTTCTCCAGAAACCTTTCTATGTTTTTCCATTGGGACAATCTTGATCCATCCATCTGACTGGTAGTCCACTGCATCCACCTTAAAATGGGACTTTGACTCAGTCTGGTACAAGCAGATACCCATGGTTTAGGTTTAGCACCTTTTGATGCTATTTTTTACTCAAACTTTAAAATGGTGTATCTTCAGTTCTACTTATTGGATTGTTTGGTATTTTGGTAATGTTTTATTTAGTAAAATATTCCTTATTAGCCTAAATTGGTTTGTGATTCTCTTTGTGCTTTGTTTTTAGTATATTATTGTTTTAGTACTGCATAAATACTTTACACATTGCCTCTAGGTTAAGACTGACTGATCTGTGCCAAGCCACCAGATTGGTGAGCACAGGTTTATTTAGTGATTTTAGTGGTTCCCCCTGACAAGTATTGTGATTATTAATTGAGGTCTGTTCTGACCCCCTCCTCAACTAAAACTTCAGTTTCATACAACTCAGATCACAAATAAATGGGTTCAATGAAGAAACCTTAACAGTCAACCTATACCTATGCCCACCGCAATCCTAGAGTGTAATTTTTATATTCCATAGTGCCTTTCTGAAAAATGATGTTGGCAGTCATAACTTGTCTTCTCTTACTTGTGTTGCACTTTTATTATCCATGTTCATACGTTCCAAACACACAGACACTGCACCTCCACCTGCCTCCTTAACATGACCATTTACATCTATAAATTGGTCTGAAATAATATTTGCAGTGATGATTTATTTCTGGTATTTACTGCCCCAACTTAAATGTCCTTGTTCTCTCTGCCTGCCATGTCCTTGGTTGATTAATTTCTTGATCCCTTGAGTAAGTTTGCTTCTTTGTCAATGATTTCCGAAAGAACCCAGAATACTTAAACAAATAAAAGAAAGTAGTAATTTTTTCAGTGTCACGGGTTTATCACAACAGATTTCAAAGAAGGATTGGGCATCTCATCCAATAAAGTTTTATGATAGCTGCAATGGGGCACCGCTGTAAGAACTTACAGGCAATCCGGAAATGATCCAATTATGATTGCACCAATCAGATATAGTTAAGTCTATAGAAACTAGAAAAAATTGCAACACAATCGGCACCAATTGATTGGGCGATTTGCCAAAGGCTTGCCTAGTCTGATTTGTTTGCTATTGATAAGATATTCTGCTAAAACTTTGAGTAAAAATATTTTGATACGTGAACATTGTGTGAAAAAATCTGAACCTTTTAAATATAGAGGGACAGAATATAGAAGGTGCAAACATAATTTTTTCAGGTATATAATCTTGTCTTGTTAAATATTATATATAATATTGCTCTAATATATTATTATTGCTCTATAAAAATTAATTTTAATTAGTCATATATATGTATACATTAGTTGTTAATACTATTAAGTAATAGTACTGTGATTAGAATTGTTTTTTGTATAGTTTGTAGTACATGTTTGTTTTATTATTTTTTATTTTTCACGTTAATGAAATAATTAATTAGTAACTAATTATGTACATTATTTTATTGATTGTTACTCCATGTATTTGTTTGTAATTAATTGTTAACTCATTGATCAGTATATTTAATTATAGAATGTTTAATTTATATATTTTTATGTTTTTGTTGGTGGGTTTTTGAGTAGTAGAGGGAGAACTATTTTTCTTTTAAATATATTCAAGCTCGTTTACTTTTTTTGAAGAATATTTTGTAATATGATTTTTTTTTTCCTTTGCATGTAATTGTATTTATCCATAATGAATATATTAAATTCATTGTTTTTTATGTATTTAAATGCTCTACTAAAAAAAGCTTTACGTTTTAGATAAATCTAACCTCTTCATTGTGTGAAAAAATATGAACTTTCTAAATATAGAGGAACAGAATATAGAAGGTACAAACATAATTTTTTCAGGTATATAATCTTGTCTTCTTAAATATTATATATAATATTGCTCTACTATATTAATATTGCTCTATTAAAATTCATGTTAATTAGTCATATATATGCATACATTAGTTGGTCATACTATTAAGTATTAGTTCTGTGATTAGAATTGTTTTTTTGCATTGTTTGTAGTACAATTTTGTTTTTTTATTTTTTATTTTTCACGTTATTGAAATAATTAATTGGTAACTAATTGTGTACATTATTTTATTGATTGCTACTCCATTTATTTGCTTGTAATTCATTGTTAACTCATTGATCAGCATATTTAATTATAGAACATTTTATTTATTTATTTGTATGTTTTTATTGGTGGGTTTTTGAGTAGTAGAGGGAGAACTATTTTTCTTTTAAATATATTCAAGCTCGTTTACATTTTTTGAAGAATATTTTGTAATATGAAAATGTTTTTCCTTTGCATTTAATTGTATTTATCCATAATGAATATATATTGAAATAAAAATGTTTATGTATTTAAATGTTCTACTAAAACAAGCTTTGCATTTTAGATAAATGTAACCTCTTCAAAGTACAATGCTTGGCCCCCTGTTGCTAATATTAGAATAGGAATTGTAAACCTAATCCTCTCAAAGTCCAACAATTGTCCCACTGTGCTTAGATTGCATTTGAAATGGTAAAATGAGCCCATTCTTACACCAACGCTTTCCTTTTTTTTGCTTATATTGGAGTGGGAATGGTAAATCTAAGCTCTCCAGAGTCCCAAACTTTCCCTATTATTTCTTAGATTTGAATGGGAAAAGTAAATCTATTCCCTTTAATGTCCAACACTTTCCCTGCTTGAAGTGGAAATCGTAAATACAAACCCTCCAAAGTCCAGTACTTTCCACTTTTGAGTAGATTGGCATAGGAATAGCAAATCTATTCCCTCCCAAGCCCAACACTTTCTCTGCCTCTACTTATGTTGGAGTGAAAATCATAAATAAAATCCCTCCAAAGTTCATCTCTTTCCCTACTGTTGCTCAGATTGGAGTGGGAATAGTAAATCTGTCCCCTTCAAAGTCTAACCCTTTCCTGTTTTTTGTTTATGTTGGCATGGAATTACTAGATGAAACCATTCCAAAGTCCAACATTTACCTTATTGTTGATCATGTTCAAGTGGGGATAGTACATCTAACTCCTTCAATGTCCAGTACTTTCCCTACTGGTACACAAATTGGAGTGGGTATAGTAAATGTGGCCCCTTGAAAAATCCAAAACTTTCAGAGCTTTTCTTTTTGTTTGAGATGAAGCAGTAAATTAAACACCTGCAAACTACAACACGTTTCCTACTTTTTCAGATTGGAATAGGATCACTAAGTATAAACCCCTCCAAAGTCCAACAGCTCCCCTACTGTTGCTCAGATTGGAGTGGGAATAGTCAATTGAACCCCTCGAAGTCTATCACTTTTCCAGTTTTTGTTTATGTTGGAGTGGAAGTAGCGGATGAAACAACTCCAAGATCCAACATTTACCTTTTGTTGTCCAGGTTCAAGTTGGGTTAGTACATCCAACCCCACCAATGTCCAGTACTTTCCCTACAGGTGCTCAGATTGGATTGAGAATAGTAAATTTGGCCCCTCGAAGTCTAACACTTTCATGATTTTTGTTTACTTTGGAGTTGGATTAATGAACAAAACCACTCCAAAGTCTAGCATTTACCCTACTGCTGTTCCGTTTTGAGTGGGGATAGTACATCTAACCCCTCCGATGTCTAACACCTTCCCTATTGTTGCTCAGATTGGAGAGGGATTAGTAAATTGTATGCCATCAAAGTCCAACACATTTTCTTATTTTGCCTATATTTGAGAGAGAATAGTAAATCTAACCCTGCCAAAGCTCAACACTTTCACTAATGTTTCTTAGAATAGAATGGGGATACTTAATATAACTCCTCCAAAGTCTAACACTTTCCTTGTATCTGCTTACGATTGAGTGGGAAGTTTAAATGAAACCCCTACAAAGGCTAATGTTTTTCATACCATTGTTCAGATTTGAGAGGAAAATTCAATCTAACCCTCCAAAGTCCAACACTTTCCCTCCTTTTTGCTTATGTTGGATTGGTAAATTAAACCCCTCCAAAGTGCAGCACTTTCCCTATTATTTTTCAGATTAACCCCTCAACTGTCTAACACTTTCAACACTGTTGCTCAGATGGGTGTGTGAATAGTAAAATAAACCTTCCAAAGTCCAACACTTTCCCTGGTTTTGCTTATGTTGAAATGGATATAGTAATGTTACCTTCTTTGAAATCCAGCACGTCCCTTACTGGTGCTTAGATTGTAGTGGGAATAATATATCTAACACCTCCAAAACCCACCATTTCCCTAGTTTTTGTGTAGGTTGGATGAAAATGTTAAATGTTAAAGTTCATCCCTCCAAAGTCCAACAAGCCTTTACTGTTGCTTCAGTAGGGATAGTTCTAACTAACCCTTCCAAACTCAAACACTTTCTCTCCTTTTGCTTACATTGCGGTGCGAATAGCAAATGAAACCCCACCAAAGTCCAAGGGCTTGGTGGACTATTGCAGACTGCTGACTGTTAACTGCAGTGCATTGTGATGCTAATCGATTTCTATGGATGCCCGATGTAAACTGAATATTATAACGAATCAAATGTAATCATCAATCTGGAACAAGAGAAAGCCAGCTAAGCCTATTTATATGTAATGGTTAATTGCAGGAAACATATGAGGGAAAGTTATGTGCTTGTACCCCTCTTGTTTATTCGGTAGATCATGATATGACTCAAGGGATACACATTCTTCTTCCATAATGGGGACATTCTCTGGCGTGTACCACAATCAGTGTCAATAATATTATTCTTTTTCACTTCATCTCTGGCTTGCTACAATGGGTTCTGAATATTGATTTTGAAGACACTTGGGGGCATATTTATACTCCGTCTGCGCCGAGTCAAAAATGTTGACGCACATTCAGCGCAAATCTTGCCCCGTATTTAAACTTTGATGTCAGAGGACGACAAAATCCGCCTAGACCTCTCCGCAGCTTTATACACTGTATGCCACCAAACCCTTCGCGCATACCTCTTTGATGCCAGAATTTGCCACAAAGCCCTGGACTGGCTCACCTCCTTCCTCTCCAAAAGAACCCAAAGGGTTTGCCTCCCTCCTTTCCAGTCTACAGCCACCAAGACCATCTGTTGGGTCCCACAAGGATCCTCCCTCAGCCCCACCCTGATCAACATCTACAATACTCCACTCACTAACATCATCCGCCCCCATGGCCTCACCATCATTTCATACGCTCACAACACCCAGCTCATCATCTCCCTCACAAGAAACCAATCTACCATCAAGAATAACCTACACGCCGGACTCCTCACCATTACTAACTGGATGATAGCAAGCCACCTCAAATTGAACTTAGAAAAAAATGAGATCATCAACTTCGGTCCCAACAAGACAGCATGGAACAACTCTTGGTGGCCCACCACCCTTGGACCACCCCCAAAACCCACCACCCACGCACGCAATCTCAGCATCATAATGGACTCATCTCTCTCCATGACTCAGCAAATCAATGTCATATCATCCTCCTGCTTCAACACCCTCCGCATGCTATGCAAGACTTTCAAGTGGATTCCTTTAGAAACAAGAAGAATGATCACCCACGCCCTCACAAGCAGCCCTCTACTCAGGGATCACAGCCAAGCTTCAGAGAAAACTCCAGCGCATCCAGAACGCAGCCGCACGTCTCATCCTCAACCTCCCTCGCCACAAACACATCTCCGCCCACCTCAGATCCCTACAATGGCTGCCCATCAACAAAAGGATAATTTTCAAAATCCTTGTCCACGCTCAAAAAGCCCTCCACGTCACCGGACCGGCCTACCTCTTCTTGTAAGGTCTGTTGAATTGTTATATCGTTGGTTAGCAAAGTTAATCAGTTTGAGCCTCTAGGTCCCATACTGTGCATGCTAAGACTAGCGCACATTTATTGCCTCTGGATTATTTTCAAAAGGTTTATTTTGCCAGACAAATGTGGTAATTTTAAAACTGTTTTGGAGCAGGTCTTGAGACATGCTTTGTGTTGTCACTGTAGTGGTTGTACAATAATGCTGCTATCCACTGCTAACATTTAACTTACAGGCCTCGGGAACACTTTAGCACCACATATTGGGGACTTATACATAAGTTAAATATGCCATTCAATATGTTTGAGTGGGCAGAGCACATGCACTCAGTCATGGTTAACAGTGCCCCAGAGAGCAGAGTCAAAAAACCATCAGTATCAGTGTTAAAAAAAATAGGGGTGACCATACATGGATTAGACATTTTCTTAACACTATGAATGAGTGCCTTCCTGGTATCACTATGGAGCTATCTCTTTTGCTGATGAATGGCTGCTACAAGGGGTTCCAATGCCAAAGGGAACAGCAGTGGTGAAAGTGGGCACCCCGGTTGTACCCCCTTTTTATATTGAAGGGTTCTGATGGGGATACTCCTCAGCTAAACTGTGCTATGTGAAATTCATATTGCCATTTGACTTAGGCAATGAAGTCTTCTCCCAGTCTGAACTTATAGAGAGTGTGGAAGAGGCTGTTCCATTTTATGTGACTGATTGTCTTTTCGACATGGAATGATACTGTAAAGGCATCAGATATGTCCCTGGAGAGCCGTAAAAGGTGGGTCAGTATGCAAAGGGGATTCCAAGACATTCTCCATGGTACAATTCCCATGTTGGAGAGTGCCTCTGAATTGCTTGTCTGTTCCATCTCTTTGTATCTTTGTAGGGTGCGTGAAAGAAATCAAATATTTCAGTTTTAGTCCATTTGTAGAATTCCCCTAAGGTAGTTTGCTTGGCCTAAGTCTTCCTTAGTTGTTTCCTCTTTTAGAAGCTATCCTCCATTTCTGTTGAGGCAAAGCAATTGTATGGCATCAAAGAACCTGTGTGGCCTCTGTCTTCTACTACATAAAGGTTTTATAGATATTGGTACTATGTGGCAAATTTTGAAGCTATCTCCTGGGGGTCCTGATTAAGTTCCTTGCATGGGTTCTTAAAGTGAGTATGGCCATCACCATCTATCTCTGGCAGCGGGTGTGCTGTGAGTGATTTACCTGCCTTTCACTGTGTTCATGATCGAGGGCCTTAAGTCTGTAGAGCATACATTCTGCTTTGGAAGTGTAGAGGGCATTATGTTTTATTTCAACTTTCTCTAATTGGTGCCTGTGTGTGAATGTTTGGGCTGATGACACTGATCCTTTATTGTTTTTTAGGTATACATTGATGTGCACTTTCAAAAGTTCTTCTTCAAGGGGCAGATTGTAAAAAGAGATATTAAGGCACCATCAACCTCATATAGACCTTTCTATATATTTGTAAGTGATCAGACATTGAGACCTCCAGGATCATACAATTTAATCCTAGTACTGTCAACTGGTGGTGACTAAAAGGTAATCAAACCTGGACTAGGTGCCATGGACATTGGAAAACTAAGGGTATTCTTTCTCAGAGGGGTGTAGCAGCTGCCAGATATCCAGTAGGCCTTGGTCAGCTAAGATGTTGCCCATAATTGCCCTGTCTCCGTTATTGGCCATTCTCCTCCTAGAATCATAAACAAGGTAAATATCTCAGCTACTTTCCTGCTGAACAGGAGATAGCATCGGTTGGGGCATTGGTAAAGCCCCCATTGACTATCCTGCTACCAATACAGAGCTTGGCAAAGACATATTGTCCTTCATAATGTATCCAAGTCTGTATTACTGAACATGGAAGCTTCCATTGGCTTCCTTATGAAGCATTTCTACCAGGATCTGTCTATAGTTCATGACAACTGTTAAAAATGGGGTCTCTGGTTGGCAGTCAGTTGGCACTTTGTCCAAGCAGGGACCTTTACTCTAGTCGGGGCAAGGAAGATACTCACTTAAGATAACTCCTGCTCACCTCCTTGGTAGCTTGTCACAACCAGTCAGGCTTATCTCAAAGGAAATGTATAAAGTATTTGTACTAACACAAACAGTAATACAGGGACAAAACTACAAAATGGACACCACACAAGTTTAGAAAAATAGCCAATATTTATCTAAGACCAAAATGACAAAAATCCAACATACACAAGTAAAGCTATGAATTTTTAAAATAATAGAATCTTACTTCATAGAAAACAATGGAAACGTTGTTACACAAAGTACCTGCTTTGTGTTGAAAATAAAGCTGCATGGGCACGTGTGCATCGAAAAAATCAGCAATGCGTTGATTCCTTACTCACAAGTGAGCCCTTGCGTCATTTCTTCTTCTGTCCGGTAGGCTATGCTTCATTTTTCTCTCCTGTAAAAGAGCGATGCGTTGATTTGCTGATGGGCACATCGGATCCACGCAGGTTCATTTTGAAGCCCAGCGATGATGCGTGCAAAATCAGGCCGCACGATGATTGAAAACCTCACTCTGTGGGGTATGCATTGTTTTCTGCAGCGGGTGTTGCGTCGTTTCTTCTGCCGCGATGCAGGTGGTGCACCGATTTCAGCTGCGAGGCGGGTGGCGTGTCATTTTACAGCTGCATTGCAAGTGGTGCGTTGAAAATTTTCCTGTACGCCTCCTGTGCGTGGATTGTTCCCTTGGTTCTACCAGCTTCACCTTTCAAGGGCCCAGTGAGTGGATAGGGCACCACTAGGCAAGGCAGGAGTCTCAGAAGAGAGTCCAGGTGCTGGCAGAAGAAGTCTTTGATGGACCTGAGACTTCAAAAGAGGAGGCAAGCTCAGTCCTTGGAGACACTTCACAAGCAGGAATATACTGCAAAGTCCAGTCTTTGTCCTCTTTCAGGCAGAAGCAGCAACTGCAGGCCAACTCAGCAAAGCACAGTCACAGGCAAAGGGACAGTACTCCTCCTCCAGCTCTTCTCCTTGGCAGAGGTTACTCTTGAAACCAGAAGTAATCCAAAAATCTGGGGTTTTGGGTCCAGTACTCATACCCCTTTCTGCCTTTGAAGTAATCAACCTTCAAAGGAAAGTCTCTGTTGTTCACAAGATCCTGCCTTGCCCAGGCCTGGCTCCAGATTCAGACCAGGGACTTGGAGGTGTCATTGTGTGAGGGCAGGCACAACCCATTCTGGTGTAAGTGTCAGCTCCACCCTCCATTCTAGCCCAGATGACCCATCAGGATATGCGGGCTACACTCCAGGTCCCTTTGTGTCACTGTCTAGTGTAGATTCAAAAACAGCCCAACTGTCAGTCTGACCCAGATACTGAATACACAAGCAGATGAAGTCACAGAATTGTTTAAGCAAAAAATGCCAACCTTCTAAAAGTGGCATTTTCAAACTAATATTCTAAAAACTAACTTTACCATAAGATGTATTTTTAAATTGCGAGTTCAGAGACCCAAACTCAATAGCTCTATCTGTTCCCAAAGGGACAGTGTACTTAAAAGATATTTAAAGGCAGCAACCATGTTAACCTATGAGAGAGACAGGTCATGCAACATTGAAAGCCAAATTTGGCAGTATTTCACTGTTAGGACACATAAAACACACCAGTACATGTCACACCTCTAACATACACTACACCCTGCCCATGGGCTACCTATGGCCTACCTTAGGGATGCTTTACATGTAAAAAAAGGGAAGGGTTGGGCCTGGCAAGTGTAATTGGCAGTTTAAAACTGCACACACAGGCAATGTAGTGGCAGGTCTGACCCATGTTTACAGGGCTACTAATGTGGGTGGCACAACCAGTGCTGCATTGCACTAGTAGCATGTGATTTACAGGCTCTGGACACCTCTAGTGCACTTTACTAAGGACTTACTAGTGAATCACATATGCCAATCATGTAAAAGCCAACTACACATACAATATATACAGGAAGTACTTGCACTAGTCAGCAGTGGTAGAGTGCCTAGAGTACCAAAACCAGCAAAAACAAAGTCCAACACCCAGTCAAAACATAGGAAGCAAAGGCAAAAAGACAGGGGAGTCTACACTAAGGATGCCAGTTTTAACAACAAGAATATATGGGCCTCCAGACTCAATCCCTTTTGAGTGCCTCTGTCTCTGTCTTTGTAAGTTACATCTCCTGAAGTAGTATGATGTACCCATGTTTTACAGCTAAGTAGGTGAGCGTCTTCATGTGCTTTTTATAATAGTAAAGGCTGCTAACATTTCATGATAACACATTTAGAGGTTTGGGTGTCAAATCTTGGTACTGTAGTTTAGGATGTGCACCTCAGTCTAAAGACCAATACCTAGAAAAACAGTGTTCTCAATGATGTGTGCCAATGCGGGATGAGATGTTAGATCTTGATGTCCCAGGGAAGAGAAGTAAAGGGGAGGGAAAAAGGAGGGGTTGAGTGAATCAAATGTTGAGAATCATGAGGTGGGATGAAAGGAGGTATAAAGCATCAGGTAAGGAGAGGAAATGCAATATAACAAATCATAAGAATGAATGATCAACTATGGTGTTTTGAGATGGATTGTTGCACTAGGGGAATCAGAACTGAAATGTTGTTGCTTGGAGATATATCCCACTGAGTCAATAACATATTTGTTGAGGACAAGAGTCAGTGACATACTGTGTAGGGACATTGAAATTCCTCCATTGCTCCGAGGTGGATGTATGTGTGCGACATTTGTTGGCAGATCAAATACTCTGTGATTCTGCATGCCCTTGGACATCCTGGTGGGGACTGATGTAGTTGTGAATACTTCTTAGGTAACTCTTGGTGGCCATATGGGCTAGAAAGAGAGAGGTGGGTGTTGGTTGAACATAGAAGAAGGAGGTGAATGAGGAAGAGGGAGTGTTGGTGAAGCAATCTTGGCAAAGCAACAGTAAGGCAATGAAAACTAAAAGAAAACTAATGAAACACTAATGCAATGCTACTGAACCTTAGCAATGGCACAAATGAAAGTAGCCATTAAGGTTCCGCTAGTAGAGAGAACACAATGTAGAAGATATGGCTAATACACCCATCTGCCTAGGTAGGTCTGGTAGCGGAGGGATTACAGGATAGGGTCCCCTTCGGATGTCACGGTTGCTTTAAATGGAGATTGGGATTTGTCATGACCCTAGTTCTGAGGGAGTTCTTCCTCACTCCTTGTCTTGCTCAGTTTGTTTCTGGAATGGTCATTTCTGTTGCCTGCATGAATAGTATAGTTTTGAGTCATCCCAGAGTGGAGCTCCCTCTCTTCTGGGGAGTGGTTCTGTGGGGTTCATGCTAGTATCATCTAGTCCCTCCAAGAAGACCCATAGTTCCTCTGGATCCAGAGATTCTTTAGATTTACCCTTGATCCTATTCAACATCCTTGCTCGTTACAAGAAACCATACTTAAAGTCAAATTTCTGCAGTTCCAGCCACAAGGAAAAAAAGGCTTTTTGCTTTGAGTTGATTTCTTTTGAAAAATCAGCTGTTATTTGGATCTTGTAACTCACTTAACCATTTGGGCGTCACGGACGTAATGGTTATGTCCGGTGGCGCAGCACTGTGGCGCCATGGATGTAACTATTATGTCCTGGTACCGGCCCATGGGGGGAGCGCTAACAGTTCTCTTCCGATCGGGGTGGGGTAGAGAGACATGAAAGTAAAGGAACAGCTTTTCCTTTTTTGTCTTTCTGAGCATTTCGGCAGCCCGATCATAAAGCAATCGGTGGTGCAGAAATTCCCACTAGACACCAGGGAGTTTGTTTACTTATAGTAAACAAATAAGGGGAGCGGCCCTTAGGGCAAGGGTCGCTCCCCTGGAAGACAAGTCATTTTTAGGCTATTTCTTCCCCCCTTGGGGGGAGAACGGCTTATTTTTATTAGACCAATCTTCCCCCAAAAGGGGGCAGAAACCACTAGACACCAAGGTTTTTTTTTCCCAACAATTTCATGAACGGAGAGTGACCCCATAGGCAAGGGTCGCTCCCCTGCAGGGCAAATTCCTTTTAGGCCATTTCTGCCCCCCTTGGGGGCAGACTGGCCTATTTCTATTAGGCTGATCGGCCTCCAGGGGGGTAGAAACCACTTAGGCACCAGGGATTTTTTTTAAATTATTTTTTACAGATCGAGAACGACCCCTTAGGCAAGGATCGCTCCCCTTGGGGCAAATTTATTTTAGGACATTTTTGCCCCCCCTTAGGGGCAGATCGGCCTATTTCTATTAGGCCGATCTGTCGATGGGGGGTAGAAACCACTTAGGGACCAGGGATTGGTGTGTGTGTGTTTTGTTTGGGGGGGCAGCCCCTTGGGCAAGTGTCGCTCCCCATAAGGGCACATTATTGTTGTCCATTTCTGCCCCCTTTTGGGGCAGATCAGCCTATTTCTTTAAGACCCATATGCCATCAAGGGGGTCAGAAAGCCCACCAGACACCATGGAAGAATGTTTTTCAAAGAAAGAGGGTGGGGATATGGCATACCCCAACCCCAAATAAATGGGGACAACGTTGTTCTGCCCACCAGTGGGCAGATGGGCAATTACCCCCGATCCACTCCCTGGGGGCATAGAAAGCCTACTAGATGCCAGGGAATTAAAAAAAATGGTGGGGGTGGTGGCTGCCAACCAGTATGGACGTAGTTATGCCCCGACCCCAACTGAAGGGGGTAACAGTCTTTCAGCTCTCCCGCTGCACACTAAAAGATCTTATCCCAATGGCAAGCAAGAGGACATTTGATCATTTTGGGTTTTGACTTTACATTTGGGCCATGAGAGCTTGTCTAACTCTCAAAATCATCCTACTTGGAATGGTGAGGGCTGCACTTTTTGGACTTTGGTATACTGCCATGTAGAAAAATCTATGAGACCTAGACACATCTGAAAACTAAACATCTGGGTGAGTCCAGGGTGGTGTGCTTCACATGCACCAGACACAATTTTCTTACCCACAATGCCCTGCAAACCTCCAACTTTGCTTGAAATCACACATTTTTCCCACATTTTTGTGATGGAATCTTCCAGAATCTGCTGGAATCCACAAATTCCTACCACCCAGCATTGTCACATCTATACCGATAAAACTTCTGCCCCACTTGTCAGCCTAAAAACTTTTTTTTTCCAAACTGCCCTTTGGGACTGCTTTGGTCCCCCCTCAATTTCAACATGTTTTTGGCTCTTCCCTGTCATAGGCACTTAGGGGGCCGCCCGCCAGACTTCCCCCCTCCAAAATACCGCTCCGCGGTCGCAAGACCGCTGAGGGTATTTTGGCTTTTGCACTGGGCTGGCGGGCGACCGCCAAAAGGCCGCCCGCCAGCCCAGTGCAAAAACCCTTCCCACGAGGACGCCGGCTCAGAATTGAGCCGGCGGAGTGGGAAGGTGCGACGGGTGTAGTTGCACCCGTCGCGAATTTCCCTGTCTGCAATGCAGACAGTGAAATTCAAAGTGGGGCCCGCTTACGGGGGCCCCTGCAGTGCCATGCCATTGGCATGGGCACTGCAGGGGCCCCCAGGGGCCCCACGACACCCCATACCGCCATCCTGTTCCTGGTGGGCGAACCGCCAGGAACAGGATGGCGGTATGGGGTGTCTGAATCCCCATGGCGGCACAGCGAGCTGCGCCGCCATGGAGGATTCAGAAGGGCAGCGGAAAATCGGCGGGAGACAGCCGGTTTTCCTCTTCTGACCGCGGCTGAACCGCCGCGGTCAGAATGCCCTGCGGGGCACCGCCAGCCTGTTGGCGGTGCTCCCGCCGACCCTGGCCCCGGCGGTCTAGTACCGCCGGGGTCAGAATCACCCCCTTAGTCCAACTACACAAGTGAGGTATCATTTTTATTGGCAGACTGAGGGGAACGTTGGGTGGTAGGAAATTTGTGCCGGTGCATTGATCCCACACCGAAATTTGGGGAAAATGTGATTTTTTAGCTTAATTTGAGGTTTGCTGAGGATTCTGGGTAAGAAAACACTGGGGTATCCTTGAAAGTCACACCTCCCTGGACTCCCTCGCATGTCTACTTTTCAAGAATGTCTGGGTTTGGTAGGTTTCCCTAGATGGCTGCTGAGCCCACGACCACAAACGCAGCTGCCCCCCTCCGAAAAACAGGTTGTTTTGTAATTGATAATTTTGATGTGCCCATATTGTGTTTTGGGGCATTTCCTGTTGTGGGCACTTGGCCTACCCTCACAAGTGGGATACCATTTTTTTATTGGGTGATGTGGGGGAATGCTGGGTGGAAGGACGTTTGTGGCTCCCCTAAGATTCCAGAACTTTGCTGCACCGAAATGTGAGGAAAAAGTTTTTTTTTTTTTTGGAAAATGTTGAGGATTGCAAAGGATTATGTGTAACAGAACCCGGAGAGAGCGCCACATGTTATCCCATCCTGGGTTTCCCTAGGTGTCTAGTTTTAAGAAATATGTGCAGGTTTGCTAGGTTTTCTCAGGTGCCAGATGAGCTAGATGCCAAAATTCACAGCTAGGCACTTTGCAAACAACAGGTCAGTTTTCTTTGGGAAAATGTGATGTGTCCATGTTGTGTTTTGGGGTATTTCCTGTTGCGGGAGCTAGGCCTACCCACACAAGTGAGGTACCATTTTTATCAAGAAACTTGGGGAAATGCTGGGTGGAAGGATATGTGTGGCTCCTCTCAGATTCCAGAACTTCTATCACCGAAATATGAGGAAAAAGTGTTTTTTTGGCCACATTTTGAGTTTGCAAAGGATTCTGGGTAACAGAACCTGGTGAGAGCCCCACAAGTCACCCCATCCTTGATTACCCTAGGTGTCTAGTTTTTTAAAATGCACAGGTTTGGTAGGTTTCACTAGGTGCCTGCTGAGTTAGAGGCCAAACTCCACTTTCCCCAAAACACATCAGATTTCAATGTGAAAATGTGCTGTGTCAATGTTACATTTCCTGCTGCGGGCATTAGGCCTACCCACAAAGTGAGGTACCATTTTTATTAGGAGACTTTAGGGAACACAGAATAGAAGAACAAGTGTTATTGCCCCTTGTCTTACTCTTCATTGTTTCCTTCCAAATGTAAGACAGTGTGTAAAAAAGACGTCTATTTGAGAAATGCCCTGTAATTCACATGCTAGTATGGGCACCCTGGAACTCAGAGAGGTGCAAATAACCACTGCTTCTCAACACCTTGTCTAGTGCACATTTTAGAAATACAAAGTTTTCCTTAATACCTGTTTTTCACTCTTTATATTTCACCAAATGAATTGCTGTATACCCGGTACACAATGAAAACCCATTGCAAAGTGCAGCTGATTTATTGGCTCTGAATACCTAGGGTTCATGAGGAACCTACAACCCCTATTTATCCCCACAACCAGAAGAGTCCAGCAGACATAATGATATATTGCTTTAAAAAATCTGCCATAGCTGGTAAAAGTTAAAAAGAAAACGTGGACAGAAATACCTCTTTTTTACCTCAATTTCAATATTATTTATTTTAGCTGTTACTTTCTGTAGGAAAACCTTGAAGGATCTACACAAATGACCCCTTGCTGAATTCAGAATGTTGTCTACTTTTCAGAAATGTTTAGCTGTCCAGGATCCAGTATTGGTTTTACACCCATTTCTGTCACTAACTGGAAGGACGCTGAAAGCATAAAAAATCATAAAAATGGGGTATGTCCCAGTAAAAAGCCAAAATTGTGTTAAAAAATTTAGTTTTCTGATTCAAGTCTGCCTGTTCCTGAAAGCTGGGAAGATGGGGGCATATTTATACTTTGTATGCGCCGGAATTGCGTCGTTTTTTTTTTATGCAATTCCGACGCAAAACTAACTCCATATTTATACTTTGGCGTTAGACGCGTCTAGCGCCAAAGTCCATGGAGTTTGCGTTATATTTTATAGGGTGGACACCTACTTTGCGTTAATGATATGCAAGGTAGGCGTTCCCGTCTAAAAAATTGACTCCGAGGCATGTGCGCCGTATTTACACTCCCGGGCAAAATTCACGCCCGGGAGTGGGCGGGCCAAAAAAAATGACGTACGGCCGCTTTTGCGCCATTTTTTAGCGCTTGCTCAGGGCAGGCGTTAAGGGACCTGTGGGCTCGGAAGGAGCCCAGAGGTGCCCTCCCATGCCCCCAGGGACCCCCCCTGTCACCCTTGCCCACCCCAGGAGGATGCCTAAGGTTGGAGGGACCCATCCCAGGGACATTAAGGTAAGTTCAGGTAACTGCGTTAGCGCAGTTTTGCGTCAAAAAGTATAAATATGGCCCATGGTGTTTTTTGCACTATAAACCATTTGTTGATGACATTTTCTGGGAAGAAAATAACACATGCTTTCTTCTGCAGTCCTCTTTCCCATTTTTAAAAAAAAAAAAAAAAAATTTTTAGCTGTATTTTTGCTAATTTCTTGGTCTCCTCCAGGGAACCCACAAACTCTGGGTACCTTTAAAATCTCTAGTATGTTGGAAAAAAGGATGCAAATTTGGTGTGGATAGCTTATGTGGACAAAACGTTATGAGGGCCTATGCGCAAACTACCCTAAATAGCCAAAAAAAGCCTGGCACAGGAGGGGGAAATGGCCTGCCAGCGAAGGGTTTAATCATATAGGCAATGTTTACATGCTGCAAGCTTGTTCATGTTGAAGGAAGCAGACAATGGTTGCCTTTCACTTACCCTGTTGCCTGTTCTGCAGGGTTGTATTCTGTGAGCTCATTGTATTTCTAAAAGAGAAAGAGTTAGGCCTAGGAGAAAAGGGAGCAGGTCTATCAGAAACACTTTATTGTCATCTTTTTTCAATGATTCAAGGACACTGTAGAATCTCACTTCATCTATGAAGCCCTTGTCTTACAAGCCTTTGACTGTCTGAGATACCAAATCTTTGAGTACTATGATGTTGAGCATTCCAGGTGAGTTTCTCCAATGTCAGCCTTGAATGATTTCAGGTCAGAGGTGAGGTAATTTATTTCCATATCCATGTCCATTTGCTGCCCTTCTGTGGTGATTTACTTGAGGATTAAGGCCCGGATTTAGATCTTGGTGGTAATGGTCATACCGTCGCTTTTCTGTCTGAAAATCCGTTTGCCACCATGATGGTCCGCGCGAGCTAATGAGATGTTAGTGGGGGCATAGGCGAAAGCCCAGTGACTGTCCGCAGTCACCACCAAGAATTTCCACTTGCATCAATAGCACCATAGGATAAATCGGGTGGCAGCAGGACCCCAACCCCTTTTACCGCTGAGCACATCATGATCTGCATTCCCGCCAAGGCAACTGTAGCAACTAAACTTTCTCACCTGACTCAGCAAATTGGGTAGGATAAAAAGACAAAACTCATCTTATTTTACACGTTTCCTATTTGCTGCTGCCATGAACCCTGTCATACCAGTCCTGCCATTGCTGCTGCTCCTGGACCAAGAAGAAAATCAACCCCTTCATCAATGGAACAGAAGGTAAGTCACTGTCATAACTGTCATCCTTGGAATTGTTGCTGTACAGTAGCAATGAACTCATGCATGTGTAAAATAAATTGCAAATAACACCATAATGATGCAAGTTAGAAAATTGTATCACACACCTCAAGATATTAGTAGCACCCACCAATCTGGTACTAACTGTTTCATGACAATGGACACATACACAAAACATCACAGCAATCACACAAAGGAATGTGTAAATTGAGGTATATGCCATGATTTCCCAATAAATCTGAAATCATAAACATAAACAGTATGCCCTATGGAAACTACTCAATCCCATGATAATGTGGCATATTACAAGTGGGTATGTCTAGAATGCACTATCAAACTTAAATCTAAACTGCAAACACTGTAGGAATGTACAAAGGTCTCATAACCCCTTGGTGTGTGAAATAAATGACAAACATTAGATGTCATCTAACTGTGCATATATGTATATTATTGACATATCATGTCGAAATATACACACATGCACTCTCTAATCACAAGAACAGAAACACATATAATTTTGGTACAAGTGTCCAGTAACAACATGAATGCTTGGACCAAAACTGACATGTCCATCACAAAGGTACAACACTAATCTATGCATTATAAAACTCTCTTAAATAGCTAACTTGTGCTTGTTACTGTTACAAAGGAGAAAAAGTGCATGGCACACACATTAGCATAAATACCATCACCAGTAAACATTCTGTAACAATCATAAAATAAGACTAGGACAAAGGGATACTCAAAATAAAAATATTTTATGTGAACAAGATAACTCTCTTATAATAAATCAGTGGCCAAAGAAAAAGAACAAAGGTGCTATCTTATCTGTCCACAGCATGGCTTGTTTGCCCACAACGTGCCTCCTAATGTCACTGCCAAAATATACCTCCTCTGGAAGGGGCATCTATAGGACAGAGATCAGGCACCTCCCTGATGTTTTGCTGGGAGGATCCTTGATTG
This sequence comes from Pleurodeles waltl, assembly GCF_031143425.1. NCBI lineage: Eukaryota > Metazoa > Chordata > Amphibia > Caudata > Salamandridae > Pleurodeles > Pleurodeles waltl. The sequence goes on along the minus strand of NC_090444.1, from coordinate 1,235,356,018 downwards.
ATTGATTGGGTTTAGAGGGGTGGTTGTGGGTTTGGGAGTGGTAGTTTTTAGTTTGGGAGGAGTGGGTTGGAGTTTGGAAAGGGCGGGTTGGGATTTGTAAGGGGTGGTTTGGTTGGAATTTAGAAGGGGTACAGAGATGTTTGGGTGTGGTGGTCTGAGGTTTGGGAGGGGTAGACTGCATTGAGGAAGGGATCAGGAACAAGGCAAACATAAGGTCCTCCTTCACGATTAAGGGAGGTTGGGTAGGAGGGAGTTGGGGTTGGGGTTGGGAGGTAGATGGAGTGTCAGTAGTTGTCGTGCAGGTATCTGTTGATAGTGAGGATGCCTGAGGGTCTGGTGTATGTGGTTCATGTTTTACTTTGTGTTTTTTACTGGGTGTCTGTTATGTGGGTGTGGGGGCATTTGTGTTCAGTATGTGTGTGTGGATGTGTCTGTTGTGGAGGTGGTGTGTGTCGTTTTTGTGTCTGTGGGTGTGCCGGTGCATGTCTGTTTCATGGTGTGGGTGGTGACTGTAGGTGTGTTGGTGGTCTGTGTGTGTGTTTCTGTAGTTGAGGGTGTGGTATCGGCAGGTGTTCTATTGGTGAGTACAGATGTCTCTGTTATGGTGGATGTGGTGTCTGCAGGTATGCTGGTGGTGAGTGTGGGCGTTTGTGTTGTGGTGTTTGAGGTGTGTGTGGGAATACTTGTGGTTGTGGTGGGGTGTGTGGTGTGTGGTGTCTGAATGTGTGTGTCTGTTTTCCTTCTTGTGTCAGTGTGAGGATGTCCTGCTTGTGGCTGTTAGTGTGGGTGCATATAAATGTGTCTGGGTGCTCTGGATAGGGCTGGGAAGAGGTATTTGGGATGGGGAAGGAATGGGAGTTGAGGCACAAGGTTGAGTTGGATGGGAAGTTGCGGTCAGTAAGGAGGCCAGACCTTGGAATGACCGTTATAGGCAAGACCGGGCATTGTGAATGGCATCCATGTAACCCAGCATCTGGGTATTCTGACCAGCAAGCCCCTGGATGGCATTCAATAGCGCAGTCTGGCCTACAGTGATCATCCTTAACATGTCAACAGCCTCCTGTTTTGAGCTCAGCCTGGTAGACCAGGGCAGGGGGACGTGCCTAAAGAGAAGGTGATGCCACCTCTTTTAGGAGACAAGAGGGAGGGTGGAGAATGGAACATGGGTGGCAGACTATAATGCAGATGGAGTAGTCACACTAGGGTCTGCCATCACTAGGGACTGGTAATCTGTAGAAACCTCTGAAGAAAATGATGACTCAGTCCTGGCCTCTGTGCCAATCCCCTTACCCTCAGTGGCACTGTGGAGTCAGTGTCTGTGGTGCCTGCACCAGGGCCACATTGCCCAGCTCCTTCTCCAACGATGTGGCTGCTATCACCTTTGCCTTGTTCAGATAATGCTGTAGAAACAGATACAACAGTTTGAAGGTATCTGTATAAAATAGAATTTAACATGAACTTTGTTCAGAAAACAATTGCCAATCCTACCGATAACACTAGCTTTAAGGCACTCAAACCTGGCTTCTTTATCATCAGTATCCCATACATGTGGGAAGAATGCCACACACCATTCTGCTCACAGACTAAAAATTCCCCATGCTAGCTCTCATACCATGTATGCCCTTTGTCTCTTGTCCACTTTTATTTCTCTACATGACAAATGACTTTGACATACTTAGTAAATACGCAGGCCTGGAAACATTCCTAAACCACTGTTCTACAGAACAAATGCCCATATTTATACTTTTTGATGCAAAACTGCGCCAATGCAGTTTTGCGTCAAAAATATTACCGCCGGCTAACGCCATTACTGTGCGCCATGCGGGCGTCAAATGTAAACTTTGACGCACGGCGGCGCAAAACACAGGTGTAAGTCATTTTTTTTTACGCACACTGCAGCGTCACGTCGTAAAGGAAAACTACATTAACGCGGCGGAAATGACTGGACCGTTTTACAACACCGCAAACCGGATATGCAGCGTTTTTTTACGCAATAGCGTCAAAATTCCCTACAAACATAGCCATTTCAGCAGTGAAGAGCCAAAATGGATTCCAGGTGCCTGTACAGACCCCTGGAAGATGACAACAGACCAGGAACCAGCCAGGAGGACCCACACAAGAACCAGGACAGGGAGAAGAAGAAAAAAAAAGTGTTGCTTCAGTGCAGAGGAGCAGGAAATCCTGGTAAAAGAGATGACGGAACACCAACACCAACTGTTTGTCACCTCAAAGTTGCCAATCAGTAGGAGAGAGGCTATATGGCAACAAATTGTTGATAAGATTAACAGTGTGGCAGAAGTACGCAGAACGGTCATTGAGTGCAAGAAATGCTGGCATGACTGCAAGCGCAGGACCAAGGAAAAGACAGTCAGGAACAGGAAGGCAGTACTGCAAACTGGAGGTGGGATTCCAGCACATCAGGAGCCCCTGGACCACATGGAGGAAATGGTGGCAGCCGTCATCCCTGAGGAGATCGTCACAGGGATTCAAGGACAGGACAGCTCAGACTACCGGGAGACAACACACATGCAGGTTAAGTCGCATGGGGAATTAAAATGCATTAATGTCATCTACAACGGGGGGGAGACCGACTACAAAATGCATGGAAGTCATCATATACATGGAGTAGCATGGGTAAAGGGGTACGACACGGGGGCATGGCCTGTACAGAGAAAAGCTGGGGCACACCATAACACAACACCAACAACAGCTCCATGGGGATATGCTGCCATGCCAATGATGTAGCAAAGGTAAAGCCACGCCAGGAGGGAAGAGCACAACGTCAAACTGACATCCAGTCACACATCAGCCACTATACCCCCTACATTGACTAGGGCCCAATTAACAATCTCTAGCCATGCCGACAACTGGAATGTAACATTGTCAACAGTTGCCTCGACCACCTCCGCTGTGTGTGCAGCTTAAGTAGCCAATGGCAGTAACGTCCCCATGGATCATACACACCTAAATTAGAGGGTTTAGGATGACAACGTTAACAATCCCAGGAAACAAGACAAATGTTACAGTCCTGTCAAATGTGAATGCCCATAGTTGCCGCAAACATCAGCCAATGTCATCAACATTAGGAGCTACACAGCACTAAGGTCACACCCATGCTGCCTATGTCAGGGTCCATCATGTGCCTGGGTCACAATGCAACATCCCAAATGTCATACTGCTCAGACAACAGCATTGAGGGGGAGGACACATGTAACTGGTCAATGAAATACACCTGCACAGTCAGAGGAGGAAATAGGACCATGCTTCGACTATCAGGGCAATCCAATGTACCACACTACATCAGCTGTACACATTACCAGTGCTGACGTCTATATTGTGCCATAACAATGCTATGCATAGTATGCGCTACGTTTCAACTACATATAAGTGGATGTGAAAGATCAGAGACTGGGGCAGGTCCAGATTGTTAAGTGTGCTGCTAGTGCCATCAGAGCACCCACAGCCAGTGAAAGGTCTCACCGTGAGAATGGATGTAGACGGAGGGTTGAGTAGGACAAGGAGGTGGCAAATCACTATTTGGCCAAAACCAACACCCAGAGGAGATGATGCCGACAAGTCTAATAACTTACCAAAATACATGTGACATGCAGGTGGGGCATAGGCCTGGGAGAATGCCCATCTGAAAGACTGGATCAATGAACAGGAACCAAGATCACAATGTGAAATCATCACAAGGCAGGCATGTCACATCACGAATGCCACAACACAGACATACTAATTGTACCCTATTTCATTGCAGAGGACGATGGATCTCCTGCGGATATGCCTGTCCAGGACTACCCTGATGACATGGATGACAAGCTGACAAACATCAGCCACAAGACCCTCCAAGATGTCCTTGGAACCCTCCAGACCCCACCTTCAGTTACAAGGAGGAGCATAGAACAAGCAGCCATCACAGAGGACCCACCCACCACCCCAATTATAAGACCTGCCAGCTCCAATACAGCTGAGGACTCAGACGACACAGGCACCAGCTTTAAGAGAACTGTAGTCGGAGTACAGCGGGTGCGGGCCAAGGAGGTGAGGGTGGGGATGCAAAATATGGCACCCAGCCTTGAGGGGATGTGTTCGTGCACGATGTCATCTGCATATCAGGCAGCAGGCATGCAAGCGCTAACATCCATCCTACAAGGACTACAACAAACTGTAAAGGAATTCACCACTGCAGTAAGAGAGTTGCCACAACACCTCGCACCCCAAACCTTCCACTGCATGCACAAATGCAACCATGACCCCCTCAGAGCCGACCTGGCTGCCTACCATCGTGATGTGGCTGCTATTCAAGAACCAGCAGATCCTCCTTGCAGCAGTACTGACCTTAAGACCTCCACAGGTAGAAGCTACAGGGATGTCTGACTCCACGTCTTCAAACACTGAGGTGTGTGTTGCCCCTTCACAACCACCAACACCAAGGACAGAGGAGGCAACACACACATCAGAAGATGAAGACATGGAACAGATCACCTTCACACGTAAAAGTACCCGGAAGCACTAGTCCCTGCCACATGGCCACCTATTACCAAGGTCCTGCGCTTCATAACATGCCAGTCTTGCAACAACTGTACTCAAGCACTGTTCTGCAAACCACTGTATATCTTGTCAGCCTGCTTTGTGATTGACTCTCACTAACTCATTGGCAAATCCTGTCCCTCTGCACTGTCTGACATATCACCCCAGCATGTCCAATGAATTGTCCTTTAGCCCTTGTGTAGGATCACAATGGAAGATGCCACTATAATGGACTCACAATCATGGACAATGTATATATAGCACTACAGCACTTTTCAATAAATAGCACTTACACAACCACTTTGTCTCTGTGTAATGTGACACATCAACCGTGCAGTAGACCACTGAATTTTGCCTCCTGTCAAATTACATAACTTGTCAATACAACTGTCCTGAAATAATGTAGTCTGATAACTATGCACAGTGGCCTGGATTCTACCATACCCTGCCCTTCCTGAGGGTAATATCTGATGAATAGAGAAACTATACACCATAATGCTGTGTTGGACATAATAATGTTTCCTCAAGGGATATCTAAGCCATAAAATAGTGCCTTCAAAATGTTGCCTCCATGCAAAACTAACACATATAACATTGCTCACAAATCTAAGCGAACAGTCACCAAACTGCATGAATGGAGGTGTCTGGTTTACATCCAAATAAGTAATCATGCTGAACAGTGTAGCAAATGATCTATGTGAGCTATGAACACTATCCTACAAGAGTGCTTACTACCACTCACCTTATAAGGGTTTCCTTGGACATCAGACTGCAGTCAGACATAACACAGTGTCCCCAATCATAAATCTGGAAGCACAGTATGTGACATTGAAAACATACTTATTGAAAAACACATATTGGGATCCATAGTAACTGTGATTGGTGGTTGCAATGAATGGTCTAATCTTTGAAAGGTAGCTTTGGGGTAGCTGCCAATGTTACAGCTCATTTGGGATTTGTTTGTAGCATAGGACACAAATTGTAATACAAAGGAAATCATGTACACTCATGCCAAGGTCCTGATCTTCAAGCATGTCACACATACTGTAAAGGGTTTACTACATATTTATTAAACTGTAAAAACAGAAGTGAAAACTCGTGGAAAAGCCTTACCTACCCTAATCTACCCTAACTACTCATTACCAACAACTGTCTTAACTAACCTAAGCTAAACTTACTTATCACATTTAACTAAACGTTCTAAACATCAACCCCCTAACCCCCTTATGAGACGGGACACATGGAGGACAACAGATACTAACCTAAACACATACTATCCTATACTAAACAAACATATTTTTTTCGTAATTTTTTTTAAAAATTTTTTTATATATATATACTGTATATTTTTTTTAACACAAAAGAACCGCAACATTGCCCCCCAACCACCCACCCACTCAAAAAGAAACAGTAGAAATAATCAGGACCCCTCACCCCCACCCACTAACACTAACAAAACCAACATCCTATACTAACCTAACACTAAGCCCCCTAAACCCACAAAGTATAAGAATCAGGAAAGAGGAGAGAGGGGAGGGAATCATGTCCGTCAACACTACTACAGGTTGGCCCTCCGGATGGTCCGCTTGATTGACCGCACCCACCAGTTTTCATGTTGCACATCCTGCTGCAGTTGACTCGTTTTACGCAGTACACAGTCCTATTTATGCTGCATCTGTCCAAAAGCAGCAGGGTCAATAGCTGCAGTTGGGGTGGTCTGGGTGCCAGCTGAGGAGGTGTGGGGTCGTGTAGTGTCCATGGCTGTCGGCTGCCCTGCAGGTGGTGCTGTGCTAGGGCCTGGAGCACTTGCTGAGGTGGTTGCCGCAACGGTCCCAGCTGTTGGTGGTGCCACCTGGGTGGTAGTGGTGGTGGTGGTGGTGCTGGTGGTGGCTGTGGTGAGCAAAGAAGGGCCGCCTTGTGGGAATGTCCTCCTGGCTCTGGAGGCCCGTTCGTGCTGGTATCTGCGGGCCATTCTTCGGTACCCAGACTCTACCTGAAGTATGTGCTAATACCTCATTGCCTGCCATTGAAATTCCCGCACTTGGATGGGTGTCATATTTGCAGCTGTGAAGACAAATCGAAAAACTAACATTAGGAACCACATTGTGTGAAATGGCACAAGAAGTAAATAAGACAATACATCTACTGTACTTGTAACAGCTCATATCATCATACAAATCAGTAATTGTCCCTGAGGAAGTACATGACAGGCCAGCCTACAAAGGTTCTATCACACATAGCACATCCAAACCCTACAAGATGGGTAACAACTGGCATGTTTTGGCATCATAGTTCTGCCAGTTGTCAGCTAACAATCATGCAGCACATCCTCCGCCAATGCAAGGGCTACAAATGTCATTGTACGGGATGGAAATCTAGGGCCACATGAACTGCAAGTTGTAAATGGACTTGCTAGTATAGTACTCATGTGGGAGAAATGAGTGTGTATTCTAGGTTCAGACAAAAGATCCACTGATTTTCATGTCTGTGTAACAAACTTGTATCATCAGTCCTAGATACACTATTCACAAAGCCATGCCTGTGTTTGAGGGTGGGGGGGTGGACTAACAACTAACAATTGCAAACAACATGGACACCCAGGAAGCTTAGGAAAGCTGGACATTTGTTTGGCTCTACACACATACCACAGGTAAGGTGTATCGGTCTGGAAATGCAGACCTTTGTCCATATCATATACTTCCAGTAAGCCATGACTTACAACAAACACAGAGATGCAAGAACACCCCTGGCCATGAGTTGCATGCACACCTAGGCCATCGCACTCAAGTGCCACATACTCGTAGCACTACATGTGGAGCTACATGCTGCTAGGACGTTTAACCCACAGTTTAAGTACATTAGTGAATTGGGAAGCAGAAGTCTGTGGGTAAGCATTTAGCAGCCCCCTTCTGGGAGAATGTGGGTCTGACAGGTTGACTAAATCACAGATTAGGTCCAGTGCGACTCTTGCTGATACAAGTATTATCCACATGACTCATCCCCATTCACATTGCAGGGCCTACAGGACTGACCTAGAATCCCTAAATAAGACAATAGGATAAGGATTGGCCGACTCAAAGATGGTGATAAAATTAAATCCCACTCATGGAACAAAATGAATGATTGACCAGCACATCACACCTTGCTATGTGTTAAACACACAGGAGTCCATCACACATCACCAGCCAACACAACACATAACAGACATATCAACACTTTCTGGAGTTGTCTGGGTCCTCGAATGTAGCCACCTCGCAACAATGTAGGGTGTGGGTCCACCTGTAAGGCATGGAAAGGAGAAATGTGCTCAAATTCTGTGCACTGTCAAACAATTCCAAAGACAAATACTATGTGTAAGATTACATAAGTAAGTAAAGCCACTCAGACATGATGATACTGCATCCGATATAGCACGGCTAATATGTACATACCATGGGTCTCCTGTGAGTTTTACACACATATCTGCACACATGCAGTGGCCCTAACTATCATGTGGTGTCAAACTTGCTCCTTCATTAGTGAGCAGACATAATAATGGAGTGTATTTGTCTCATCATGTGTATCCAAGAGAGACATCCAAAGCCACTTTCCTTGAGGAGTGCATTACCAGTCAACCAGCCATTGTGCCCATGACAAATTTATGACACACAGATACAATGTACAGAAGAGCAGGGACAGTTGTAAGCCCTCATGTTGTTACAGTTTCTTAATTTGATGTGGCCCAGCTATGATGAGTTGCACCAACCATAGAGATATGAACCCATGTGCATACCTTTGGCCAGCCATCCCTAAACGAAAGGTGGAACAACAAACACCAAATACCAGTCTAAGATGATAGCTGAGGGCAGCTTGAACTTGTTCCCTATGTCTCCAAATCCAGATCTGACATGTATCCAAAATGACAAAGGGCCACAATAATCCCTAAGATTTTATGAATTTCTGTGATCTCTTTCCTTACACACTCACCAGACACACATGAGACGTATGTTTGGGCCACATTGCTATCATCAATTGATGTGAAGCCTGCACTCATTTTTAGCCTCATGTAGTGTTTCAAAAGTCAGTCTAGCTGTTGCGTCAACAAATGTTGGTAATGATTTGGAAATTTCTATACCTCACAGGCAAATGTGACCTATATCTATACATATTTGGCTCATGATTTGTGTTGCTGTTTGACACAAAGGCAGCAACAACTTAAATTAAGCAAAAGTGTTCAGTAAGTTTGCAGAGCACTTGCTTCCTAACAGCTAGCAATTGTGGTCCTTAAAATAGTACAAAAATGACCCTGTATGTTTCCAAAGCATTCCACACACTCAACAACATTGCCTCCATATATTGTACAAATCATCTGATGTCACTACAGACCATTTAATTGTGCACATTTACATGATTTGTGCTCACCAACAGGGCCACCAATAACAATGCCCAGGTGGTCTAGCAGATCTTATTCCCTGGAGATGAGGTCAGCCCAGTGGTGCTTCAGCTGGTGGTCATTCCTTGGTGTCCGATAAATGCGTTGCAGGTGATGCAAGACCTTTGCCCACCAGAGCCTCCGTGCCTCAGTGTGATACCCCTGTATCACCCGCCCACCTGCCTCAATCATAAGGGGGAGGAAATGGCACACCAGCCATATGAAACCACCAAGCTCCTCCTCACCCATCTTGCCAAGACGAGGCCTACCCAACATCTTAGCAGCAAAAGATAAATAGGGGAAAAAGGGAAACAAAGGAGAATAGGGGGAAAGTAGAATATGAAAAACTTAAACTAAACAACTAAAACAGCCCAACTAGACCCAAACTATCACTACCCACAACAGACTCCCAAAAACAACAAAGACAATACTATACAACACAATTGTACATAATAAACACTCAGACAGGATACAACAACAATATTTTATTCACAAAATAACAAGAAATGGACCACACAGGAGACAAAAGCACAATTTAACCAGTCAAAACTCTCAACACAGCCACACAGTCTAGAAGAATCACAGACTGCAAAGTGAAAGTGAAAGTCAACCCACTGTACATAATATGTAAACAGGATATCCTATTACATCACTTCCTGCCTAAAATGGTGGCCGTTTTCATCGTTATGCGTCAAACATTTTTGCGGCATACAGTCTGGGCATCATTTTTTTCAATGCACAGGAGTAGAAATTAGCCTTCGTCCATATATTTGGAAATAGTCTAACACTTAACCAATTTTCTGAGGTACAATGTGGAAGAGTCAATGGTGTTTTCAGGGCATTATGTGTCGTTTTTTAGGCATAAGCGTTATTTTTTTACGCTTGTGCATAATTTTTTGCCGCATATGCAACTAAATTTCAGGGCATTAACTGGGTTTGGGTCGTTTTACCATTTTAATGTTATGTAACATTTGTGACACAACTGAGATAGGCTGATTGCACCCACTTTGGTGTTGACAGTATATGGGCAAATGTGAGACATCATACCACTGCGGACCATGATCCGCTACTTCATTAACAGGTTTTTCACTCTTGTCTGACGCACTAGATGGCCATATGTGTGGCCTACATATATGTATTGCACAAATTGGACATGTTTGTCGTCAGGAGAGGATAGCAATGTGACGCACATAAGTACAATACCTCAATGCCTATGGCTCAATGTGTGTGCATTGGCTACTAATGTAGTTGTTGACCCAGTGTGTGTGCATCACAAGATGCATTATTGCAAATATGCTTGTATGAATGTGAAGTCAATGCGTCCAAACCTCAGATGTAAGTCAGTGTGGAAATGAGAAAGGACATGTGTTAGTCATACATGTAGCAACATCTGTTGTGTGCACTTCCAAGATTTTGGTTAACATAGACACCACAAATGACAAAGCATGCACCGGATAGATGGCAGACGCTTGTTCATGTCAATGGTCCAAAAGTTGCCCATCACATGTCCTGGAAATTTGGATACTGCTTCCTAGGCACGTGTTGGTGAACCCACCGTGAGTCAGGCACATGTACAGACTAAGTGGGTACCATGTTATTGACACAGAAAGCCAAAGGTGACCCACAAATGTAATATCACCCCACAGTTGTGGTCATATGACTGAGCCACAGCTCTCCTGTGGCAGTGGTGGACCAGCAGTCGAGGCAGCACGTGGCCACATATTTCCAGTGATCAATTGCACAGAGGTGTCTGGTTCATGTGGGTGGTCCAATGTTGATCCTGTATAATTTTAGGGTTCTATGTTGTCACAGTCACGTCCAGGTCTCATCATGAGTCAGTGGCGGCTATTCCTGTATCTACTGAGTATCCTTCGGAGATCAATGGAAGTAAAGCCAATGAGGACATGAGAACCTACATGGAGATGGTCCCACCCTGTCACTGCAGATGTGTTATGAGACTGTCAACAGGGCAACCTTGGTGTGCTGAGTGAGATCATATCTCAGGAGTCATGTTCCGGCAGGTGTCATTACAACATTTGTACACAGGTTGGCCTGTAAAGTTCCCACTGCATCTGGGAACATCATAGCCTCTGTGTTGAATAATCTTGCAGCTACTCAGCACGCACAGGCCATCAATATGTTGTTAGCAATCTGATTCAGCGTGTGAACTGTCAGGGTCCTAACATGTGTGGAATTTTCATGCACATTATCAGAGGTTGCTGGTTCTGCTGGAGGCACCATACCCAATCCGTGCATACGGCCCTGGTACACTGTCACACTTTGTCGCTCATGCATATATGAGACCCAGACAAGGTATATGCCATGAATTGGGTATTTGGAGACAAGTTCACAATTATTGTACAAAAGAAAGCAGATTATGCTATACAATGTATTTCAGTATGCATTGAGGAAGCACCTGACAAAATACCCCCGGAGGAATGTGAGGGTTGGGAAAGCAAGTATGCTACATATGTAGCCACAAGGAACCTTTAGGGTAACGCACAGACAGGTGCCAGTCAGGCTGACAGGATGCAAGGTCAATCAGGATCCAGCAATTTCACAAGGTACATACTAAGCGGTCTGACTTAGACTGGTCGGATGAAGAACAAGACAGTTGACATGGAAAACTGTGTTTGTCCTGTGTTTTGGAAGGTGACACATAAACCCAAGGGCTGTGTTACACGGTTTATTTTTCCAGCAATGCATAACAGTGTAATCGACAAAATGGCAGCTTCTATGCTGTTCCCAACATCTGCAAGGGCAGTGCATGTTCAAATGGGTGGTCTGCATGGAGGTGCTCACAGCTGTGTGCTGTATCAGTTTCTCACAAGTCCTGTAGGTGAGATTTGAGTTCAAATGGCCAACAGTACCTTTCACATGGGAAGCAATCTACAGCTGATAACAGGGCTCAGAAACTACAAGCCAGTGCATTATTTGACCTGATGTTCATGCAGTCAGATGTACTATGACTATGGCATACTATACGAAAGGGTGAAGCACAATGGATTACTATTGTTAGTCTGTGTGTGTGTAGAGGAGGGAATATCTGGGTACACATATTACCATTCCAGGGACCTCTTAAGACAGGTGGGGTGAGACCAGGAGCATGGGTGTGTCAGGAGTTAGGACATGGGCTGACATGTACATGGAATGTCATGTGCGCAATGCTTGTCATAGGTGTGGCACTTTTGCTGTCTATGTTCTGCTTATATGGAACTCTAGTCACAGATAGTCCTTGCAAAGATAGGTGCAGTACGACTTACTGCTGTAAAGGGTCTGGTCATACATTCCTGTTACCAATGCAATAGCACATCCACTGCCTCATGTGTGAGGCATTGTTTTCCCTTATTGACTGATGGTGTCTCAGTTGTGTGACATATGCTGCGATGAACCATTTGCCAACATGTATGTGTGCAATAGGTGTGGTCCTCTGCTATTGCCCTTCAAAGGTGAAATGTACAGGATATATGTCATTTACAGTATGAGTGTATGTGACTGTTGTAAAATATGCATCACAATTGCTTTGTAATTTTCTGTGTCCTGATCGGTATGTCAGCAATGCTCCATGAGGCTACACCCTTATTCTGATAGTTAGAGATAAAGGTGAGCAAAAATGATTAGCCAGACCATGATATGGTGATTATTATCGGTGTTTATTTACATATGTTGCTACAGTGGTGAAGGTGAGTTGTTTCAAAAGAAATTGTTCACAATATGTTGGCACCTACGCAATCCAGCAGCTGTGTTTTGTTGTTCCCCCTCATGTTGCAGGCCAGCATCCTCCTCTTCCTCCACTTCAGGCATTTGTGGCTCTGGTTCTAATAGGGGAATGTTCCTTCGTACACAAATGTTGTGCAGGATGGCACATGTTAAAATGATCTTGCAGACCATTTCTGGTGAATGTAGGAGGCTTCCACCAGTGATGTCAAGGCACCTGAATCTCGACTTGAGGATGCCAAAGGTCCTCTCGACTATGGTGCGTGTCCTCCTATGTGCCTCATTGTAAGCACGCTCTGCTGCAGTGCTTGGGTTGCCAAATGGTGTCATAATCCATGGCTGGATCCCATACTCCTGATCAGCTGAAAGAGAAAATGATTGGGATCATGTTGACATATCTTGCCCCATTCATATCACCTTGCATGGCAGTCGTTGTCGTGTTTTGTCTGTGGCTCTTTTGTGTTATTGTGTTGATTCCAAGGCTTCTAGGATGTACCATCTGCATTATGTTGTTTCATTGGCTGAACGAGTGTTTGCCTGCTGACTGGTTGTCAGCAGTATGTTTTGGGATTTGCAGTACAGTGTGCACTCCCTAGCATTGTGACTTGTGATACAGGTGTTCCTGTGTCCTCACTGGGGGTGAGATGATAATTCCATACACAGATTCCATTTGACAGTGGTGGTAACACGTTAGCATCTATGTACCCTGGACATCCCATACCTTTAGACATATGCAATTGATTAATTTTAACATAAGCGAGATGCTTACATTTTGCAAGGTGACAATTAGCCAAACCTCTCTATACGCTGTGATCATTGACGTCTTGACATTAGACTGTATACTAATTTCAGATGTGTGACACGTTCACTGCAGACCTATCAAACATGCCTAGCGGTGTCACAACCTCGGTGTGTTCCTGTCCACATGTCGATGTTGTGGTGTATGTGTTATTTGTCCTAGAGGGTTGCTGTGCAGTGTGTATATAAGTAGGTTTCTGTACTTACCAACAAGTAGTCCATTGCCATATCATCCATCCTGGAAGTGTCGATTGATGGTACAGTGACGGAAGATGAATGAGTCATGGACACTCCCAGGATACTTTGCCACAATATTGGTGATCAATCCTTGGTGATCCACTATGGCCTGCACATTGATGGAGTGTGTGTGCTTCCTGTTGCGATATGGGTGTTCAGTTGCAGCAGGTGGCACAAGGCGTACATGTGTGAAGTAAATGGCACCAAGGACGTGTGGGAATCCATTAATGAGGTAAAACCCCTGTTTTGTCTCCTGCTGGTTCTGCTGTGTGTTTGGGAAGCAGATGTGGCGGGGTGTGAGTCCGATGATGGCATCCAGTACTATGGGCAAGAAGGCGGAGAATGATGGCTGTGATATCCCAGCAACCAGGGCGCTAGTGGTTTGAAAGGAGCCACTCACCAACATGTGTAGTACAGCTAGCAGCTTAGTTTCTGTTGGGATGGTGCGGGTGTCAGCAAGCTGGGTGCCAACTGTGGCTCAATTTTGCGCAGCAGCTGCTGAATGGCTTGCCAGTTCAACCTGTACCTCTGGATGATGTCATGTTCCCTGAAGCCATGATGGGTTGTCCTGGTGCGGAATATCCTCTCCTGCCTTCTGCATTGCCTTTGGGGTCCCTGCTGGTGTTGTGGTAGCTGCTGTTGTTGTTGCTGTGCTCTGTGTCTGCGTGCACGCTGGATGAGAAGCACCTCCATGTCTCCCTTTTGTTGCTCTGCTGTTGCTTTCTTGTGGTCTGATTAAATACAGGTGTGTTTGCCCCATTTTAACGAATGCCCTGACCCAGGCGTTAATTTTTTAGGCAAATCGGGCTGTGCGTCATTTTTTGTCTCCGCCCCCGGCAGTGCAGGATTTTTGTCCAGAAGCATAAATACAACACACGGGCGTTTAAGTCATTTTTTGGACGGGTACGCCTACCTTGCATATGATTAATGCAAGGTAGTTTCCCGCATCCAGAAAATGACGCACACGCCGAGATTTTTACATCCGCGGGCTCGGGTATCAAAGTTTAAATATGGGGCAAAGTTTGCGCCGAATGTGCGTCAAAACGTTTGATGCACATTCGACGCAGACAGAGTATAAGTATGCCCCAAAGAGTTTTCAATATTTCAAAAAGAGACATGTTTTGGACTCGATACTGACTCATCAAGATGGGATACACCAACATCTATGTGATGGAACCTTCTATCTGCAATTGTCATTTCAAGTATTGCTTTACTCACAGTCATTGCTTCCCCAATTGGACATAACTATGGACACTTACATGTCCTTTGGGCTATGTGTAACTCTGTCACCATTGTGTACACATTCTTCTCTGTTTCAATCAATACATTCTGGCATGAAAAGTCATGTAGGTTGACACAGACTGGCTCACATGCACATTTGGAAATGATTGAGGCTTCACGACAAATTGCTACTGTCTACATAGAATGAGCTAAATCTTGCGATTGAAACATTTCTCAAACAGGTTTCCCATAAGGAATGATGGCACTCTATGCATGTCTCCAGTCCTTTTGGTGCAGTTGCTCATAAACATATTTTCATTGTTCCAACTTACCAATGTAAAATCTGAAACTGCAACTGCCTCACAAGTGCTTACTATGTCATGTAACCAGTAATAGGGCCTCCATTACTTACTCACATCTGTGATGGTGCATCATACCTGACCCAATCCTCAAATGGGGCATGTTTGGTCAAATGTCCCTCAGACCATGGAGTAAATGTTGGTTCCACTTTTTTCGCATGCTGCCATGTGTCTGCTGTAGGTAGAACCATGACTTCTGATGTGGAATCTTGTGAGAAACTTTGTCACAAAAATACATTCCAAACACAGCAACAGAGACAGTCTGAAAAGTTTATACCTCTAGAAATTCTTGTCTGTATTGGATATGTGTCAACCGTCATGTTGATTACAAACTACATTTCTGCAAATCAAAAAGGTTAAACAATAAGAATAGCTTGATTTAATAACTCACCCCTTGATTCTGCTGTTGGGCCCTCAACTGCCCATCAGGTTCTGGGTAGGCCACTGCAAGGATGCACGCAATTAGGGGGGTCAGGCTGCGGAGCATGTGTTGGCCTCAGTGGGAGGCCTGACCTAGCTGGACTGACCTCCTGGTCCAGAAGTTCCTCCCGCCTCTTCCAGTAATGTAGGCTATGCTGCTTGAAAATCCACAGAGTCCACACTTTCTTCAAGATGGCCTTCCAGATGTCTCACTTTTGATGGATGTTGACCTGTACGAATGAGAATAATTGACAACAAAATATGTTTTGAGTGACTTTGGTTGTCTGTAGTGCAGTTATACTGTGAGAAAACAGGGCTGATTGCAGAGGCCCCCTAACTTTTTGCCCCCATTTTCCACTTTTTGCTGGTGTTTTCCTGCCTCTGATGGTGCCCTGGGTACTGCTAACCAGTCCCAGGGCCTGTGCTCTGTGCAAAATCAGTATACAAATTAGGCTAATTATAATTGGCCAGGTCAACCTACATATAAGTCCCTAGTATATGGTAGGGCATGTAGTTTTATGGACCACAGCATAGGTAGTGCACCCATAGGTGCACTGCTGAGGTGCCCAGTGTCATTTTAAAGGCAGGCCTGCCTTGCTGGCTGCTTTTAAATTAAAGTTATATGCAAATTCGACTTTGGAATTAAAAGTAGTTCCAAAGTCTTACAAAACCTTATTTTTACATATAAGTCACCCCTAAGGTGTGACCTATGTAACCCTAGGGCTGGGTGCCATGTAACTATAAGCAGGGACCTTATAAAAAATAGTTTTATAAGCCCTGGTGAGATAAAAACAGCCAAATTTGTTTTTTCTCTCATTGTAGTGAATGGCCTTCATTGGCTAGAATGGGGAGACTTTATTTTAATTTTTAAAGTCCCCTTAAGTAATTGATACCAAGAGTTTGGTATCAAATTAATTGTTATAATAAATACCACAACTTCCAGTTGTGGGATTTAATATAACTTGTTCAGGTAAAGAGTTTTAAACTTTATCTAAAGTTGCCAATTTCTGCCCTGCATTGTTTTTGCTGCTGTGCCCTGATTGGCCAGCCTCTGGCAGCCTGGCCAGGCTGCCTTGATGAGGTGTGAAGTGGCCTGGCTTCACACAAAGAGATGTGCCTGTGGGAGGGAATTTCCTCTCAGCAGATGGTGAGGCAGGAAGAGGGAGGGCTGCCAAACTGGTCTTCAAAGGCAGAGAAGGACGTTTGGGGCACCCCAGCAACACCCCCACATCCTGCAACCCCAGACAACTAGGTGCCCCCTTGATTAGATTAGGAGAGGGCAGGAGAAGGGTGTGTTTATGATTTTTAGCCACACCAGTGGGTGGGCTCAGCCAGATGTATCCTCCAAAAATCAGATTCAGCCAGGATGGATTTTTGCGGAATGTTGCCTCCTGGGATTGATTTTTGCCACACTTCCCAGGAAGTGGTCATCACAGGGGGAAGGATCCTGCACCTGATTGGAGAACCAGGACCCCCCTGCATTTCACCCAGTGTTGTAATTTAGTAGCGATTAGATTAAGCATTAGCAGAAGACATCTTGTATTTAGCAACTATTGTGAACATTTCGCGGAATCCATTTGTATTCATGGCAGCCATTATCTCTGCCACATGCTGCCATGTGCTCACCATGTGCTCTGTCCTACCTTCCTGTTAACTACTCTTGAAAATCTGTCTAGTGACAAGTTACATTTAGCATCTCCCACTTTCGCACATGCCCAGTAAGATCTGCAGCTGTTAGTAATTAGTAACAGAGAGTAATGCGTCTACTAGTCCTTGAAAACTGTTAGCCCCTCCCACCTGTTGACTGTGCATTTCCATATGACCTTATATGTATATAAGTCTTGCTTCTATAATTGTACCACCTTCTTTTTAGCCCCTGCGTGGGTATAAAAGGACCATGCTCTCTTAGTTCAGTGTGCTACTTCAAACACTGCCAAAGTGTACTGTTTGAACTGTAGTACCACTTCTTGAGGTTTAATAAACTTTGTCTTTTATTTCAGTTTCTGTGCCAACTTCTTCCTATAGGGTCTGAGGACTTTGTGCAGAGAAGTGCAAACCCCTTGCACTAGTAGGCCTTGCTGAGGCTTACTTCGACAAATTTGCGCCCGAACAGGGACTCATCGGCGACTCTGACGCCCAACGGATTGGTTGCCACGTAGGATTGGGATCTCACTGCGGACGATCAATGCCTGAGGAGACCCGAGTCTTGGCAACCACAGCGTTTTTTCCCTTCTTTCTGATTTGACCATCCAGGTGGCGCCGGTCCTCGACTTAGATCCTTTTTGTTCATTTGTCGTGTAGTGACCATTTGGTCGATTTTAGAACTTGGCAGTTGGAACCTGGACGCCCTATGATTGGTAAGAGTTGTTTTACAGCACTTGCTGTGGGTTTTGATGCATTTGTATAGTAATGAAGTTTAGCACCACTTACTGTGGCTCTCGTGTTTTGGGTGACTAGTCAATTTGTGTCCTTTGAATTGATATATAAATTGCAATTTATATAGGCAGGTAATGAGGAGAATTTTCTCCAATTTAATTTTGATTTGAACGGCACATCGTACTAGAGGTACCTTAAGTGCTACTTTGATTATAATACTGCATATTCTGCACTATTTTTGGCATGTCTGTTTTTAGCGCACTTCGTAGGATGTGTTGCTTTTGTAATGGTAACAATTTGAGACTGGAAGAATCGCAACCGGCACCCCCAGAGGGGACGCCCAATAGAGATGTGTATGTTAAACATGGTCCTTCTTCTATAATGTACAGCACATTATGGAATGAATACACTCGTGCGGATCCTGAGTTACGTTGGCCTATGCATGGGTCATTTGATTTGCGAAAGATTGAGTATGTGGAACAATGCATGTGTAAGCAAAGGTCTAGGCAAGATATGTTTGACTGTGTATGAATGTGGGAGAAGGAAGTGTGTGGACGAATGAAGCGTGAGCAAGCCTTGCTTGAGAAAGAGCAGCGGGAGAATGAATATGTGAAAGCATTAGAAATGAGAAAGAAAGAAATAAACGATTTAAAGGAGATAAAAGAGAAAGAACGTAAATTACAGGTAACTGGCCAATACACTGTTCGGCAACCTCTCTATCCTATCCTTAATAAACCGCACAATGATTTTTTGTTACTAGATCGCCCTCCACCTCCGTATGTCGTTCCTTCTGCCCCTCATGAGTTAGCAGAGGTCTCCGGTACGGAGCAACAGAAGATATGAGACAGTCGCTCTATGTTGCCTGCTGACCGTGCGTCTGAGCTTAGATCTATTGCTCATAAAACAATTTGTAGCGTTGTCTCTGCTTCTGAACTTTTAGAAAACATGAAAGGGTGGATGGAAAAGGAGCAGCTATATTTTACTGAGGCATTTGGCACAGAAGTTATTGAACTATTTTAGAAATATTCTGATGAGTTAGAACCCGATGATGTAGCAGCTGATCGGAAGCAAATGCGTGATAGTCTTTTTGTTTTCTCCCAGGTGGCTTATGCAATCAGGCGTTTGGTGAAATTATGTGTTGCAGCAGACCGTTTGCGAGAAGAGAAAAGGGCAGTGGACGTAGTTGCATGGACATCTCAAACCGGCGGGGTGCAAGCTTCCATCTTCGGAACAGATAAGACTATGATAGTTCACGCGAAACCAATGCGGGAGGCCGCGCCTGTGTAAGTTCCTCCTAAAGGATTGGGTACAAGTGATGATAAAACTTCTGTTGATGCTAAGGGTTATTTTATTTATAATTGGGTGTATACTCCTTGGAATAGGGCAGATGTAATGGCACTTAAAACAGCATTACCTGACCCGTGGAAAAATCCAGCCGCCTTTTATGAGGAAGTTGAGGGAGAAATTAGTTCTTGTACTATGACTTTGGCTGGCATTGATTTATTTTTCGGATTGATATTACCGCCAGATATGTGGAGAACTGTTCGTAAAGTTGATGATCGTGTAGTTTTTGGGGCGTCATGGAAAGATTTAGAACAGATGGACAGGGATAGGGAACCTGCGAAAAAGCTGTATCAGTTGATTCTAGATCTTCCCACAGCCATATTAGTTAAGTTAAAAACTATTATTCCCCCTAAAAAGATAGATTGGACTGTTTTACCGTCTTGTAAGCAAAAGGCAGATGAATCGGTCTCTGATTTCTTTACACGCTTTGAAGAAGCATTTCATGATTTTAGCGGCCAGTTATTGTCAGATGATACGGGCAGACATTTGATTGTTGATAAATATGTCGCACATATGTTACCAGGAAAAGCTAGTTGTCTAAAAGCTAGTGAAAGTTCATGGACTACCTCTACTCCAGTTTCTCTTTTGACTATGGCTCAGTATTATGAACGTCAGGAATTAGAAGCAAAAGGTAGCGAGTATAAAAAGATTAAAGAATTAAAGACAAAGGTTATGTTGGCTCAAGTATTTCAGGCTACAATACGATGCTCTCCTGAAGGGGTGCGTGTTATTTTGAATGGTAATCATCCTGTGATGGAAAGAGTTTGTCTTGTTAAAGAGGATATTGCATTAGCTTCACTCCCTAGTACTTTGTGGGCTACTTCAGATACTGATGTGGGACAAATGATTATTCCACCGCTACATCTTAGAGTCAAGGAGGGAGCTGTATTGCCACGTTTGCCTCAATACAAAATTTCACAGGAGGGCAAAGAAGCACTCATACGAATTGTGCATGATCTTATTGCAGTTGGAGTTGTTAAGGAAGTTCCGTATAATGTTTGTAACAGTCCGATTCTTCCTATTCTGAAAAAGGATACTGATACTAGGATTTACCCATTCATTATTCATTTACGAGAAGTGAATAAGATTGTGGTACCACAATATTCTGTGGTATCTGAAATCACAACACTTCTTACTTTGGTTCCCCCGACAGCAACTACGTTCTCTGTGATAGACTTGAAGAATGCTTTCTTTTCAATCCCTATTCATCCTGACTGCCAATATTTCTTTGGTTTTACTTTGAATGAACGATCATATAGATTTTGCAGAGTTCCTCAAGGCTATACTGAGAGTCCTAGTATTTATAGTCAAGTGTTAAAATGACAACTTGATTCTTTTGTTTTGCCTGAAGGTGTAGCTCTCATACAATATAAGTTGATGATATTTTGTTGGAAGCTGATACCCCTGAGCAATGTGAAAAGTGCACCTTGTCCTTACTTTCTTTTCTTGCTTCACACCATCATAAAGTGTCACGAAAGAAATTGTAATATTGTAGACCAAAGGTAACCTATTTAGGTCACCTTTTGTCTAAGGAGGGCTGTGCACTTACATCAGATCATATTCAAGCAATTTTAGACACACCAGTACCCTCTACTCAAAAAGATGTTTGTGCATTCCTTGGTCTTACTTCTTTTTGTAGGCAGTGGATATTAGGGTTTTCACACATTGTCAATCCTTTGCTAGCACTTTTGACTAAAGATACTCCAATGCCCCTCCCATGGACAGATGAATGTGATACTGCTTTCCGGCAGCTACGACAAACCCTTTGTTCAGCACCAGTGTTAGGTACTCCAGATTACACAAATCCTTTTGCACTTTACGTGCATGAGAAAGATGGATGTGCATTGTCATTTTTAGTACAGACACATGGCGATAAGCAGCGTCCCTTTGCATATTTTTCAGCAGTACTTGATCCTGTCACTCGAGCGTTGCCTGGGTGTTTTCGTTCAGTTGTGGCAACAGCTGTGTCAATAAGTCAGAGTGAAGGGATAGTTTTGTCACATAAGCTGTTGGTGTTAGTACCCCATGCGGTTGATGCTCTTTTAAAACAAACAAAGACGCAACATTTAACTAGCGCTCGCCTGACAGGATATGAATTGACATTGCTGGCTCCTCACATTACACTGAAGAGATGTGCAACACTAAATCCAGCCATTTTGTTGCCATATCCGGTGACTCAGCCTCAGTCACAAGAAACACATTATTGTATATTCCTTACCCAAGAACAGACAAAGGGTCATATTGATTTGCAAGATACGCCCCTTCCAGATGTAGACGGGGAATTGTGGGTTGATGAGTCTTGTTTGAAGTTGCCAGACGGTACGATCTCAGCTGCATATGCAATCACCACAATAGACACTTTAGTGGAGACAGCTCGTATGCCACAGAAGTCAGCTCAAGCAGCTGAACTAATAGTTTTGACACGAGCATGTGAGCTTAGTACTGACTTATGTGTGAACATTTATACAGACAGCCGCTATGCTTTTGGAGTGGCTCATGATTTTGGTTTGCTTTGGAAGGAGAGAGGCGTTCTCACATCCCACGGGATGCAGATAATGTACTGAGAATTAGTGCATAACCTCTTGTCTGCATTGACATATCCAAAGAAAACAGCTATTGTGAAATGTAGTGCACACAAGAAAGTGACCGATAAGATAGGGCAAGGAAATGCCCTTGCGGACCGCGTAGCAGGTGAGACTGCGATGCAGCGAAGTACTACTTCTATGTATGTAGTGAAGTCACAAGCTGAACGTTGGCATAATGCTAGACAAGACATATTAGATATACAGAAATCTGCTTCTGTGAAAGAACGTGAGCAATGGTCTGAAGAAGGAGAATTGGATGATGAGGGCTGTTTGCGGAATAAGCAAATGGGAAAATGGAAATTGTCTATAGCTTTTGTACAACTTATGGTTCAGATGGCACATGGACTGGCACATGTTGGAGCTTCAACAATAACGAAGTTGCTTACGCAAGTTTGGGAGCATCCAGAAATTTCCAGTACAGCTAAGAGAGTAGTACAGTCTTGTTTGATTTGTTTACAATACAATCCTGGAAAAGGGACACGAACTCCTACGGGAGGGTTTTCTACACCAACTGCACCTTTCGAAGTTATACAAATGGATTATATTCAGCTTGAACGCTGCAACAATTTAAAGTATGTCTTGGTGGTGGTGGTATGTGCCTTCAGTAAATGGATAGAGGTGTACCCCACAAAGGATAATACTGCCATTACCACAGCGAAGGTGCTTTTGAAAGAATTTTTCCCTAGGTTTGGTGTTTGCAGACTTTTATGGAATGATAACGGACCTCATTTTGTTGGGGAAGTTATTAAGTATGTCCTGAAAGGATTAGGGCTCAAACAGAAGTTCCATGCGGTTTTCCACCCACAATCAGCAGGGTTGCTGGAAAGGTATAATGCTACTTTGAAGCTGAAGTTAGCGAAGATACAGGCTTCGACATATTTAACTTGACCGGGTGCATTATCGTTGGCATCATTGTCTATTAGGTCAGTGCCACACTCTCGAACAGGCCTTACCCCCTATGAAATAGTATTTGGAAGGCCAATGAACATTTGGGGAGTTCCTAAGCCAAATTCTGTCTATGATGTACCTTGTGTCCTGATGAATGATTATTTGGCACAGTTAACCAACAATTTGGTTTCTATTCATCAACAGGTTCGAGAAGCACTTCCTGACAGATCTACAGGTGAAGGCCATGAACTCCGACCTGGTGACCAGGTGATGATTAAGTCCTTTGAAAGATCAAGCAGCTTGGAACCAAGGTGGCGAGGCCCAGAGCAGGTGCTCCTTGTGACAAGGACAGCAGTTCGAGTGACGAACCGAAAGAATTGGGTCCATAGTACTCACTGCAAGAGAGTGCTACCTACCTTGGTGGAACCTGCTGTGCTGACTGATCATCGAGAGGTTTTGACTACGGAGAAAGGCTGTGCTATATCACCTGATGAATCTGCAGAGTTCTTCCCGGACCATACGATTTCTGGAGTTCTGCGATATAATTGAGACCAAGGAAAGAATCTGTAGTGCTGGAAAAAACTGGTTGAGCTACCGCCCTGGGTTAGTGAAACGGAGAGCCAGTGTGGCAAGGGGGGGGATCAGCCATGCATTAGAGTAGTGACACCCATCTTGGCCCGTGGTGAAGAAATCAGCGGCTGCCCAGGTATAGGAGATCCAACGATTGCTTTTAATTAATTTCTGGAAGGGTCGATTATCACTGTTGCTAAAATGAATAACAAAGTGATCATTAGTAGTATGGGGTTTGTTGTTGTGTTGGTGGTTATAGCAATAATCACCTGGTTTGTTGACAAGATGTGTCCTGCTTTTGAGTTTTTTTGTTGCCACTACTCCAGTACCAGAGGATCACTATTACTTTAAGCTTCCCTATCATGAGCAGAAGCACCGTCAATCGTACTTCAATAATACTTTTATTCAGATGTTGCATCATACTCATAATGCTACAAATACTACTAACTGTTGGGTATGTGGAATGATACCTGCGCATCAAAAGAAAGGAGGAACACCTTTCATTCCTCTTCCTTTTTCACACAATGGTTCTTGTCCAGCTTGGTATACACTTTTGTTTGCATCTGGAAAACTTACAGAGGGCGGACTTCTTTTTCGCCTTATTAAAGTATGCTACCAAGACAAAAATGTGTATCCCCAAGCCAAAGGAACTAAATGGGAATGGGAAGAGTATCAACCGGACAATGTTTCAATACCATATGTCTTCACAAATATAAGAGGCTCTGACAAGAAAGAACAATTTGTGATTTCTGTTACAAAAACTAAAGTAGATTTATGTATACGTAGCATTGGGCGAATTCCAGTGGGGATAAGCGATTGTACCTTGATTTTAACTATTGAGGGGGTAAATAATAGTCGTTTTATAGCTTCATATAATACATATTTTGTTTGTGGTAACTATGAATATTACCATCTACCTGTTGGGTGGTCAGGTGTGTGTTATGTATCTTTTCTATTACCCCTGTGTTTTTGGCACCTGCATCATATCACCGAGATTTTAAACTGTTCAATGACATCATTAAAAATAGATATAAAAGGATGATAAGTACAAATGAGGTAGACCAAACGGACACCAGCCTGCAACAATATGTTGATTTTAATTTAGGGTTGTTCTCCTTTGTGGGTGCTGCGTTAAACAGTGGGAAAGTGAGACGATTGACTAGGGTTGTGGAAGCTGTTATCAATCAGGCAGCTCTAGCACTTGGGAATATTACCGAGGAGCTCCAAATTGCGAGGATTGTAGCGCTCCAAAATCGTATGGTACTAGATGTGATATTAGCTGATCGAGGTAGTGCATGTCGCATCATCGATAGTAGTTGCTGCTTTTTCATTCCAGATCACTCACCTTCAGTATATGATGCAATATCTAAATTGCATAAAATTGCTGCAGAATTTCACACAGAGACTGGTACTTGGACTTTTTCTGGATGGTTTTGGGCTCTTGTTTCCGTCTGGGGCTAGAAACTACTGACTATCCTGTGTGTAATGATTGAAATATTTTTCACATGCTGTATCTGTATTCAGTGTGGTCCAATGTTCTGCTCCATGTGTATTACTGCTTGTATGCCTACCAAAAGAAATATTACAGAAATGAAAGCACAACACATGTTAGATAAGGAAATAGCATAAATATACAAGATGAATATTTAGATTATCCCAGAAAGACGAATGTCTTCAGCTAATGCTGAAAGGGTCGTCTGTTGTAATTTAGTAGCGATTAGATTAAGCATTAGCAGAAGACATCTTGTATTTAGCAACTATTGTGAACATTTTGTGGAATCCATTTGTATTCATGGCAGCCATTATCTCTGCCACATGCTGCCATGTGCTCTGTCCTACCGTCCTGTTAACTACTCTTGAAAATCTGTCTAGTGACAATTTATATTTAGCATCTCCCACTTTCGCACATGCCCAGTAAGATCTGCAGCTGTTAGTAATTAGTAACAGACAGTAATGTGTCTACTAGTCCTTGAAAACTGTTAGCCCCTCCTACCTGTTGACTGTGCATTTCCGTAAGACCTTATATGTATATAAGTCTTGCTTCTATAATTGTACCACCTTCTTTTTAGCCCCTGCGTGGGTATAAAAGGACCATGCTCTCTAGTTCAGTGTGCTACTTCAAACATAGCCGAAGGGTGCTGTTTGAACTGTAGTACCACCTCTTGAGGTTTAATAAACTTTGTCTTTTATTTCAGTTTCTGTGCCAACTTCTTCCTATATGGTCTGAGGACTTTGTGCAGAGAAGGGCGAACCCCTTGCACTAGTAGGCCTTGCTGAGGCTTACTTCGAAACCAGGAACAAAGATAAAACTGGCAGACCAGCACCCACACCTCAGTTCCCTACCACATCCGTACCAGGAAGAACTACAGAAGAAGAAGGACTGCCCTGCTGGACCCCTGGCCTGCACTTGGCACAAGCTGCACACTTGGGCTTCACCACCCAAGAAGGACTTTGCCTGGCTTCAGCTGGTTCAAGGAGGGACTCCCTGTTTGCTACATGTGAAAAATTGCTAACCAGAGTCCCCTGCACCAACTCCTGAAGAAATCAACAAGCTGACCACTGCCCAGTGGCCAAAAAGGAGTTTGTGCCAGGTGCATTCTGGGAGTTGTAGTCCACACCCCCAAGGATCATCTCAGAGCTTCTGGACACTTGGGTTGAGCTGTGGACCCCACAAGAACCTTAAAAGAACATCTGGGAGAAGCCCCAGAAGTTTGGAGAAGTTTGGAGTACTTTTGAAAAAAAGCTCCATAGAGGGATCGACCCGCCGTGGCAACTCTAGCCGGCTTGCCTCAACCGCGACCAGGCCTGATTTGCAGGTTCGTCCCGGTAAAGAAAATCTCCGAAAAGAGACTAAGGGGGTCATTCTGACCTCGGCGGTAAAAGTCGCATACCTCCGGCCAGAAGACCGCCATAACACCGCCGCGGCAAACCGTCACGGTCATTCTGACCCGCAACTGGCAAACCGCCAAAAACCCGACATCCACAAAAGTCCGCCACACCAAAGGTCAGCGGGAAACTGGCGATGACCAAACCTCCACCGTCACGCTAACAGAAATACGCCCATACCATTCCGACCCACAAATCCCTGCAGCGGTCTTTCAACCGCGGTATTCCATTGGCGGTACACACCGCTGCGGTCAAAATACACACACCTTTACAAAACACTACCACATTGGATCATTCAAAATACACACACCTGAGACACATACACACACCACTCCCACACACCCAATTAACTATAAAATACACACCCACATCACCCACAAACCCCTACGACCACAATTGCGAGTGAAGGACAGAGAGAGAGAGCACAGCATAGAGTACACCATCACACAGAGGCAAATCACAACATCACCCGCACAATTTCCACGCATAAAACACTATACACCACCACACTCACCACACTCTACAACACATACACCACCCCTCACCTCATCCACACCACCCCATGGCACCCCAAAGGCACCCCAGGTTCTCTGATTCAGAACTCAGGGTCATGGTGGAGGAAATAGTTCGTGTAGAGCCCCAGCTCTTCGGTGCACAGGTGCAGCACACCACCATTGCCAGGAAGATGGAGCTATGGAGCAGAATAGTGGACAGGGTCAACGCTGCCGGACAGCATCCACGCAATCGGGACGACATCAGGAAGCGGTGGAACGACCTACGGGGGAAGGTGCATTCCATGGTATCAAGGCACAACATCGCGGTACAGCGGACTGGCGGCGGACCCCCACCTACTCCCCCAGAATTCACAGCGTGGGAGGAGGAAGTCTTGCATATCCTGCATCCTGAGGGCCTCGCAGGAGTAGGCGGAGGAATGGACTCTGGTAAGTCAAATCTCCACTACTTCATTCCCCCCACCCCACCTGCATGCCAAATCATACGCCCACCCTCACCCTCACCCCCACTCCCATCACACCAACTCCTTGCAAATGGCTCACCATCACATCCCACCCATCCCAAAACCTATCCCTGCGTGCGTCCCCAAAGCATGGACACCCATCTCCAAAGCATGCCCACTGCACACACCCATCACCCCCACAAGCCACCGTCACAAAAGCCCCCACAAGGGAATGGCAGCACTGGGGGACACGGCCACCCACCCATTACACGAAATGCCGCACACAGAAGCAATAACCATACTCTTATACCCCTGCAGGACCCGAACGCCACCACACCGCCCAGGAGGGTCCAGAGATGTCCATCCCACCCCCAGAAGAGGCCCCCAGTGATGACAGCAGCTCTGTCTCCGTGGACCCTGATGACCAGCCCGGCCCATCGGGGACCTCGGGACAGTCGGTTCCCCACAGACAGCCACAGGCTACACCAGACCTAACCCCCTCTGGGAACACCAGCACAGGTCCCACCCAGGACACGTCAATCAGCGGTGTGTCCACCACTACAGGGCACCCAGGTTGACCCACCACCCCAACAACAACAGGGACCTGGGGGCAGTGGTAGTGGGCACACCGTCCATGGGACAGAGGCTCAGGGAAACAGGGGAACTGGGAGGGCTGCTGTGCTACAGGGGGGGACAGGCCCAGGGAACCGACTCTCCAAGAGGCCCTCTCCTCCATCATGGGAGCATACCACCACTCCCAGGAGACGATGGCTACGGTACTGGCCAGGTTCCAGGAGATCCAGGTCATGCAGGAGCAACAGTACATGGGGTTCCGAAAGGAACTGAGGAACATTAGTTCTGCAATGGGGACCATCGTCGTGGCCCTAACCCAGATAGTCACCACATTGCAGGACCATGTGGCACCACAAAGGGCCCCTGTCACTAGCCTGGACCAGGAACAGCCTACCACCTCCGCCGGCGCTAGTGGACAGGAGGCCCCCACACAACGACGGGCCACCAGAACCCCACCTCCTGCAGAAGAAGAACCACCCCGCAAGCGGAACCTGAGATCTCACAAGAAGAGAGAGTAGGATTGCAAGACCCCCGCCAGCAAACGATAACCCCTGATGTCATCCCACTGTCCCACATTGTCACCCTGTCCAACCTTGAACTGCCCCTGCTCCATCCTTCCACAGGCATATGGACAATGCACCTGTGCGACTGAGAACTGGACTCTGCCATGGACATTACTCCACCATCACCCATCCCCGTTTTACAATCATGTTCCTTAAATTTAGCACTTGAATTAAATCACTTCTTGCACCCAAAAAATCTGGAGTCTGCTTGTATTTTGAACAAATGTATTAGACATAACAGTGCCAAAATGTTCAGTTACATTGTGATGACAACATACCATTGTCACACAGCTGTAGTCCATGGGCAAACAAAGCAGAGGTCACGCAGTAGGGCCCACAGCTCTGAAAATGGAAGGGAAAGTCACAACTCAGTGAACAGGAACTGGGGGGGAACTCAGACAGTAGAGAGGCAGGAGACTTTAAGGAAATGTAAAATGGTGTGGTTGATTCGTACCTGTGTGCTACTGAAAATACTGTTGTATCACTGTGTCCCTGTTGTCTCTGTCGTCCCCATCATCTTCCTCCTCTTCACTCTCCACAGGCTCCACAGCTGCTACAACACCACCATCTGGACCATCCTCCTGCAGGAAAGGCACCTGGCGTCGCAAAGCCAGGTTGTGAAGCATACAGCAGGCCACGATGATATGGCACAACTTCTTTGGTGAGTACATTAGGGATCCACCTGTCATATGCAGACACCTAAACCTGGCCTTCAGGAGGCCGAAGGTTCTTTCTATAACCCTCCTAGTTCGCCCATGGGCCTCATTGTAGTGTTCCTCTGCCCTTGTCCTGGGATTCCTCACTGGGGTAAGTAGCCACGACAGGTTCGGGTAACCAGAGTCACCTATTAGCCACACACGGTGTCTCTGTAGCTGTTCCATCACATAAGGGATGCTGCTATTTCGCATGATGTACGCGTCATGCACAGACCCAGGGAACTTGGCATATACATGGGAGATGTACTGGTCAGCCAAACAGACCACCTGGACATTCATCGAATGATAACTTTTTCTGTTCCTGTACACCTGCTCACTTCCACTGGGGGGAAATAAAGCCACATGGGTCCCATCAATGGCACCAATGATGTTGAGGATATGTCCAAGGGCATAGAAATCACCCTTCACTGTAGCCAAATCGCCCACCTCAGGGAAAACAATGTAGCTCCGCATGTATTTCATCAGGGCAGACAACACTCTGGACAAAACCTTAGAAAACATAGGCTGAGACATCCCTGATGATATGGCCACTGTTGTTTGGAATGAGCCACTTGCCAAAAAATGGAGTACGGACAGAACCTGCATCAGAGGGGGAATCCCTGTGGGTTGGCGAATGGGGGACATCAGGTCTGGCTCCTGCTGGGCACACAGTTCCTGTATAGTGCTCGGTCAAGTCTGTATGTCAGTACGACATGTCGTTCTTCCATTGTCAACAGGTCCACCAGCGGTCTGTACACGGGAGGATTCCTCCATCTCCTCGCAAGTCCCAGCGGACGGTGCCTAGGAAGGACAACATGGAGCACAGAGTCAAGCAACCCACAGGTACGTAACCACAGCTTGCACAAAACACGATTCGCTATGCATTGAATGGCTTGTATGAGTGGCAATGAAAGGCCTAGGCCTGTGTGACGCAGTAGAAATTAAGCCATGTGGGCCCTTGAAATGGCAGCTGCCTGACCTGTAAAGTGTGACAATGGGATGTGAGGTCAATGCGCTGGCGTTGCACACCGTGGCGGTCGAAGACCACGGCGCCAAGCAGCATTGGTTAACATTGAACCCTATGGGTCTCAGGAGCCAATGACGATGTGCGCCGGCGGTTTCGGTACGCACCGCCGCGGGCGTGACCGCCATTTTCTAACTGCTTAATCACTCAAGACCTGATCATCCACAGGAGAGGACCTATACTGCAAGTGCTGCTGTGACCTTGGTCTGGGAGATACAATGGCTGCTGCGACTGGGGAAAGGGCCCCTGTCTACACATCTGAGGAATTGGAGAAACTTCTGGATGGGGTCCTCCCCCAGTATGCGCTACTCTATGGTCCTCCAGACCAACAGGTAAGTACACAGGGAGCACGTAGTGTGGGCTATGCCAATGTTGAGTGGGGTGGGTGTAAGATGGTGGGGAGGGGTGTGAATGGGGAGTGCAATGCACGACGGATGAGAGCATGTGCCACATGGCAAGGTTGGGGAGGGGGGCGACTCACATCGACCATGCAGGAAAGTGATGATATTTCTTGTTCCATCCTGTCCATGTCACATAGGTCAGCACCCATCAGAAGATCGACATTTGGCGTGCCATCGTCAAAGACGTCCGGGCCCTGGGGGTCCACAACAGACGGGGCACCCACTGCCGCAAGAGGTGGGAGGACATCCGCCGCGGGAGCAGAAAGACCGCCGAGGCTCTGCTGGGGATGGCCTCCCAACCTAGGAGGGGTGCCACACGGCAATTGACCCCCCTGATGTCCCGGATCCTGGCGGTGGCCTACCCCAATTTGGATGGGCGCGTGAGGACATCACAGCAGACACAAGGGGGTGAGTATCAGCACATTCTGCTATATTAGCGCACAGTGGAGGTGTCTGGGTGGGGGAGGAGGGCTGTGGCTATCTCTAGGCCAGGGCGGTTTCTGTAGGCTAAGCCCCTCCGTTAGGCATGGCCCTGTGCCCCCGCCCCCCACCTCTGTAGGGTGCTAAGTACAGATATCCATGGTTGGGCCTCACCTATGTGTGCATTTGTCGTCCATTGACTTGTAGGCCAAGTCACAATAATTGAGTAGTGTACCGCGAGTGCGCGGCGTAGTGCAGGGGGCTTCTGTGTCTGTCCTCTCTGCCAACGGTGCCGCCAATGCATGCACTCAACATGTCTTTCTTTCTTCTCCCTCCCCTTTTTTTGTTTTTCCTGTTCATGTGTGCATTAGCATCATCAGGCGGAGGAGAAGTGGCATCGGCGCACAAGGGAGCTGCATCTCACATGGCCCCAGAGGGCCATGCAACCGACTCAGAGTACACCAGTGAGATGGAGGGCGAGGGGGGCTCCACAACGGGGACCCGTGGAGACGTCAGCGACACCGACACGTCCTCGGAAGGGAGCTCCCTTGTGGTGGCGGCACCACCCGTGCCCACCGCAACAACAGGTACAGCTGCCACCCAGCGCACCTGCCCCGCCCTCCCAGCAGCCCCTCAGCGTTCGCCCCGTGCCGGTCGGCCAGGAAGCCGGGCATCTCCTTCGCCCCTGGCACCTCAGGTCCTGCCCCAGTTACCCCTGCTGCCCTCAGTGCGGAGATCATTGACCTCCTCTAGACGCTCATTGTTGGGCAGTCTACCCTTTTGAATGCCATCCAGGGGGTAGAAAGGGAAGTGCATCGGAGCAATGCATACCTGGAGGGGATTCATTCGGGTCAGGCTGCCCATCAGCGATCGTTCAACGCTCTGGCCTCAGCACTGACGCCAGCAATTGTCCCTGTGTCTAGCCTCCCCCCTCCAACTTCCTCAACCCAGTCCCACTCCCCTGTTCCTCTGCCTATCCCAGACACACCTACAGACCAGCCTGCACACACCTCAACACCCAAGGGCAGCTCATCCAGACATAAGCACCACAGATCACACAAGCATTCACCCAAGCAACATCCACATGCAGACATGCCAACAGCCACTGCCTCCTCTGTGTCCCCCTCCTCCTCATCTCCCTCCTCCCTCCCTGTGACGTCTCCAGTCACACCTGCATGCACACCACCATCAGCCAGTACGTCCATCACCACCGCCCTGCACCTACTAGGACCATCATTCAGGGCTATTGGAGTCCACCAGCTCCTAGGGCAGGAACATCAGCCAGCAGCAAGGGGACAGCCAGCCCACCCCCTGGGAAAAGAACCAAAAAAGGGAAGGGCCGGCGCGACAGGCCTGAGACGGCTGCCCCCAAGGACACCACCCTTGCACCGTCACCTGGCCCATCCACGAAGGGAGGCAAGGGCCCCAGAGATTCCGCCAAGGGGGGCAAGGGCAGCAGGGCGGACAAGTCCGGCAGCAGGCGAGCTGCCCAGGAGGGCCCAACCAGCCCCATTTGGGGTGTGACCGAGGACACCCAGGGGCCCAGGAGTCCTGCACAGGAGGGCCCCGCAAGCGATAGGTCGGATGGCGACTGAGCGGGAATGATTGCCCAGATCTGGTTCCCTAGGAACACAAGACAAGCACCGCTGAACAGGGCCCCGCCGTGAGAAGCACCACTGAACAGGGCCCCGCCGTGAGAAGCACCGCTGAACAGGGCCCCGCCGTGGGAAGCACCGCTGAACAGGGCCCCGCCGTCTCTGCACCGCTCCGCTGGGACCTTCATCTCAAGCACCGCTCCGCTGGGCCCTTCATCTCAAGCACCGCTCCGCTGGGCACTTCATCTCAAGCACCGCTCCGCTGGGCCCTTCATCTTAAGCACCGCTCCGCTGGGCCCTTCATCTCAAGCACCGCTCCGCTGGGCCCTTCCTCTCAAGCACCGCTCCGCTGGGCCCTTCATCTCAAGCACCGCTCCGCTGGGCCCCGCCGTCTCTGCACCGCTCCGCTGGGCCCTTCCTCTCAAGCACCGCTCCGCTGGGCCCTTCATCTCAAGCACCGCTCCGCTGGGCCCTTCCTCTCAAGCAACGCTCCGCTGGGCCCTTCATCTCAAGCACCGCTCCGCTGGGCCCCACCGTCTCTGCACCGCTCCGCTGGGCCCTTCAAGTCAAGCACCGTTCCGCTGGGCCCTTCATCTCAAGCACCGCTCCGCTGGGCCCTTCATCTCAAGCACCGCTCCGCTGGGCCCCGCCGTCTCTGCACCGCTCCGCTGGGCCCTTCAAGTCAAGCACCGCTCCGCTGGGCCCTTCATCTCAAGCACCGCTCCGCTGGGCCCCGCCGTCTCTGCACCGCTCCGCTGGGCCCTTCAAGTCAAGCACCGCTCCGCTGGACCCTTCATCTCAAGCACCGCTCCGCTGGGCCCTTCATCTCAAGCACCGCTCCGCTGGGCCCTTCATCTCAAGCACCGCTCCGCTGGGCCCCGCCATCTCTGCACCGCTCCGCTGGGCCCTTCAAGTCAAGCACCGCTCCGCTGGGCCCTTCATCTCAAGCACCGCTCCGCTGGGCCCGCTGTCTCTGCACTGCTCCGCTGGGCCCTTCAAGTCAAGCACCGCTCCGCCGGGCCCTTCATCTTAAGCACCGCTCCGCTGGGCCCTTCATCTCAAGCACCGCTCCGGTGGGCCCCGCCGTCTCTGCACCGCTCCGCTGGGCCCTTCAAGTCAAGCACCGCTCCGCTGGGCCCTTCCTCTCAAGCACCGCTCCGCTGGGCCCTTCATCTCAAGCACCGCTCCTCTGGGCCCGCCGTCTCTGCACCGCTCCGCTGGGCCCTTCAAGTCAAGCACCGCTCCGCTGGGCCCTTCATCTCAAGCACCGCACCGCTGGGCCCCGCCGTCTCTGCACCGCTCCGCTGGGCCCTTCAAGTCAAGCACTGCTCCGCTGGGCCCTTCATCTCAAGCACCGCTCCGCTGGGCCCTTCATCTCAAGCACCGCTCCGCTGGGCCCCGCCGTCTCTGCACCGCTCCGCTGGGCCCTTCAAGTCAAGCACCGCTCCGCTGGGCCCTTCATCTCAAGCACCGCTCCGCTGGGCCCCGCCGTCTCTGCACCGCTCCACTGGGACCTTCATCTCAAGCACCGTTCCGCTGGGCCCTTCATCTCAAGCACCACTCCTCTGGGCCCTTCATCTCAAGCACCGCTCCGCTGGGCCCTTCATCTCAAGCACCGCTGGCCCATTGGCAGGGCCGGATCTGTGTCGGGCAGGGCTTCACGAAGCACTCTGGTCACCATGCCTCCTCCATAACCAGTGGAGTCTGTAATCCACCAGATGGACTGTGGCTTTGCACTCCCCAGGATGGTACAGTGGGCAACCCACCCACTGTAGAGACTTGAGAGACTCTGGCTTTGCACTGCCCAGGATGGTACAGTGGGCAAGCCACCCACTGTAGAGACTTGAGAGACTGTGGCTTTGCACTCCCCAGGATGGGTACAGTGGGCATGGAGGCCCCTCGTGGATCTGGCATCGTGGACTCATGTGGCTGAGGTGCCCCCCCTTCCCTTCCCCCTGAGGTGCCAGTGGTTTTATTATCTGATGCCCCAGCAGTGTTCTCTCCAATGGAATCGGGTCTCGTGTGTGGGCTTTGCCCATGTGTTAATGCACATTGGCCCATGAACAATGGCATGTACCCAATATGTGCCGGACTTTTGGACTATGTATACATTGTTCATGTTGTGATTTATTTATTTTAAATATCTCATATTTCACTTCAGTTTAAATATGCTTTAATATACTTCGATTTTAATGATCATTTTATTGTGTCTTTGAATTATTCCGGGGGGTTTGGGTGGTGTAAATCTGAGTTGTTGCTCTGCTTTGGTGTGTGGGGATTTGGGGGGGGTGGGTGTGTCGCGTATGTGTGTGCCCGTTACCTTTTCTCCTCCCCCCTCCCCTGTGTCGTAGGTGCAGTACTCACCGTTGTCTCCTGCAGCGGCGTTCGTGCTCCTGGTAGAGGAGCAGGTAGACAATCGCTGGTAGGATGTTTAATTCGGGTTCCATGCTGTCCAGATTGCTCGTGGAGTGTATAAAGGTGAGCGTTTTCCCGTTCGTGGTCTGTTTCTGCCGTGTTTTTATCGGCTGGGCTCCCGCCCCGGAAAAGGTGGCGGATTGGTGGGTCGTGATAGGGTGGGCGGTACATTGTCTGCCGTCTGTCTGTTGGCGGTGACCGCCGCGCTGTTTGTTTGCCCCGCCGTGGCGGTCGGAGTGTTAAAGTGCCGGGCTGTGTTGGCGGTTCCCGCCAGGGTCAGAATTCCATTTTTTTTACCGCCTGCCTGTTGGCAGATTGGCCGCCGCTTTAACACCGACCGCCAGGGTCAGAATGACCCCCTAAGTCCGAAGGTAAAAAGTTGACCGTGACCTCCCAGCCAGCGTATCCGAGGAGGACTCCAGGGACGTCGGATCAAGATCCAGGTTTGCCCCAGACGAAGGATTTTCACCTCGAAAAAAACAACTAATCCAAAGGTAAAAATCTCCACTGAGGGCTCCCGCGACGCGTATCCGGAGAAGAGTTCCCGGAGGTCAGATTGGACTGGCAGGTTCGTCCTGCTGAAGAAAATCTTCAGAAAAGACACTAAGGGCCTGATTCTAATGTTGGCGGGCGGCAGGAGCTGCCCGCCAAGCGGGAACCGCCAGAAGACCGTACCGCGGTCGAAAGACCGCGGCGGTCATTCTGGGTTTCCCACTGGGCTGGCGGGCGACCGCCAAAAGGCCGCCCGCCAGCCCAGTGGGAAACAGCCTTCCCATGAGGACGCCGGCTCCGAATGGAGCCGGCGGAGTGGGAAGGTGCGACGGGTGCAGTGGCACCCGTCGCGTATTTCAGTGTCTGCATAGCAGACACTAAAATACATAGTGGGGCCCTCTTACGGGGGCCCCTGCAGTGCCCATGCCATTGGCATGGGCACTGCAGGGGCCCCCAGGGGCCCCGCGGCACCCCCTACCACCATCCTGTTCCTGGCGAGAGACCCGCCAGGAACAGGATGGCGGTAGGGGGTGTCAGAATCCCATGGAGGATTCTCAAGGGCAGCGGAAAGTCGGCGGTACACCGCCGACTTTCCGTTTCTGCCCGCGGCTGAACCGCCGCAATCAGAATGCCCAGCGGTGCACCGCCAGCCTGTTGGCGGTGCTACCGCGGTCATTCGCCCTGGCGGTTTTTACCGCCAGGGTTAGAATGACCACCTAAGTCCGAAGGTAAACTTTTGAACGAGGCCTCCCGCGAGCTGTAGCCGAGGAGGGCTCCATTGCGGTCCGCCTTAATCTTTGACTATGCCCCGGTCGAGGTGCAACCAGATGACCCGATTGGCGCTTTTTGTTTCTAGGCGCTAATAAACAATAATTCTTTAAAAATTCATATCTCCGGTTCC
This sequence comes from Pleurodeles waltl, assembly GCF_031143425.1. Taxonomy (NCBI): domain Eukaryota; kingdom Metazoa; phylum Chordata; class Amphibia; order Caudata; family Salamandridae; genus Pleurodeles; species Pleurodeles waltl. Next base: position 1,235,319,639 of record NC_090444.1, on the reverse strand, counting down.
CCTTATCCGATTTTATTCGTTTTTGTGTCATTTAAAAGATAAAAATATAGTCTATTTTTATAAATTGGTTTTGGACTTTTAGACTGTTTCCTATGTTTTATTTAATTACTGTTTTGTGATATTGAATGCTTTACACTCTGTCTCCTAAGTTAAGCCTTGTCGCTCGTTGACAAGCTATCAAGGGTTGAGCTGGGTTTAATTTACTGAGACCTAACTGGACCTAAGTGGAGGTTAGTGGCCTATTGCTAAGTGGAAGTACTTACCTGCCCTTACCAATAACCCATTTTCCAACATATACAAATTAATATCAGCTCTCACAAGCATTCCCAGAAAGGACAGTACAGATTATCTACAAACATTTCATAGTTGCTTAAAAACACTAACTTGCAGTGATCTGTAAAGTAACTTCAACTTTTTTTCCTCATTACCAATATAGGATACAGCACTATAGAAGGCAGGGATAGGGAACTTATCATGTGGTGAAACCCGCTACAGAATAGTACAACTCATTGTGAGCTACTGAAGGCTAAACAATCTGTACATTGTGTGTACATAACCATACGCATAGCTACATTGATTTAATGTCTAACCTTCTAAGAGTAAATGCAATAATTTGCACTATATGTAGTGACTTAGGGCAGTATGGGAGTGCTGCCATGTGTCAGTGAGAGCATGGTTTTGGGTCATATATGAACAAGTGTTTGTAGTAATGGGACTTACTTGTATGACTGATTTTGAACCTGTGTCATTTAGACTGGCAACACAGGCAATACCTTTCCCAGTATGTGGCACCATGAAATGTTTAAAACAAAAAGTGATTCCAATTCCCAATTCCCATTTATGGCCTGTGCATTCACTAGACAGATTTCCAGCATTTTGACCTGGGCTGTATCTTTCACTTAAACTAGTGGTACAGTGCCTACTAGCTACTGGAAGCAAGGGGCCTGCATTTTGTCTCATCAAACCTGGAATGGTGAGTGTCGTGCACTGAAACCCAGCTAATTCTCACAGGTAACTTTTCATTTCAATGCAAAGCCGTTTCTAACATCCTCAAGGAACACCCTGCACCTAGCTAAATTATTCAGTTCACTACTGTCTATTCACAACACATCAGTCATGAACAAAAAGGGACCAAATAGCCTGTGGACAAAAAAGGAACAAGTTACTTTGGCAAACATTTCCCACTCAAACATGTACCTGATCCTCTGGGGTCCCATACAGCTGCCAGTATAGGGACAGGACCTCCCTGGTGAGGAGCTCTAGCTCCTCAGGGGAGAAAGCAGGGGCCCTGTCACCTGCTTTGCCAGGCATCCTGGCTCAGTAGGTCGGTAACAGCAGCAAAAGAATGAGACAGTCCTGTTGGCTTCAGTGTTAGGAGGCAGGTGAGCTTTTTTCTTATACGCTGCATAGAAGTACACAGTGTACATGATACGTACAGACACAGCCATTGACTTTTGTGTTTAGCCATCACACACCTCAGCCTATGACAGGGCCTGTTGTGGACTGTTCCATCTACTACGCTGTCAACTTTTGCCAAAGGCCGTCGGGTCGCCAATATCGTGACATCAAGGTCAGGCAGCTGCCATTTTAGGGTGTGAAGCTGTGTATTTTAAAATCGTTAGTGTGTCACCAGCACTCAAAATTAATACTAGGGTCCATACAAATTTCAGATATGAACGACAGTTTTTGGCAAGATATGACAAATTAAATGATGAATTGTGACTGTGTTTGACATCAATAGTCCCGCAGGAGAAGTAAAACCTTTGTTGATGGTATTGCTAAAAAAACAGCTTCAAAAAAAAATGTGCAAGTAATACATTTCAGACATATTATTTGCACATATGGAAAAGGGAAATGTGAAAAAGTGATTTTTCAAATATAAATTGATTTGACAACATAGTATGTACATAAATGACACAATGGCATTTCTAATGTTCACAAGACATCAGATGTACGTTGATTATTAAAGTATGGTGTGACATTGAAGCTGATATTCTCTTTTACATACATTCAGATGTATGAACCTAGGCATGGGTAAGAGACAACGGCCTCACGTCTTCATGCCATTTCCAGACCTTGTCAGCATGGAGAAAAGGGATGTTATTAAGAAGTTTTGGTTAAATAGGCAATCTTTCCTGGATTTGTGTCACTAGCTGCAGTCTAATCTCCTGCCTCACAATAGGAATACAACAGCAATAACACCAATAGGAAAACTCATTTCAGTATTCCATTTTGTGGCCACTGGCTCTTTTTAATACACTGTGGCAGTATCTGGAGGCATGTCCCAACCTACTTTCAGTGGTGTGGTAAAAGAGGTCCTTACTTCAATGCTGAGACACATCAACAGCTACATCCAGATCCCATGACAACAGGATTTGTCCACAGTGAAGGGAGAATTGTATGCTTTAGGTGGCCTACCACATGTGGTTGGAGCCATAGGTGGCACACATATTGCCTTGGTGCCATGAGCACAAGGGAACAGGTCTATTCCGTTAATGTGCAAGTTGTCTCGTCATTGGGTTTATACATCCCATGTGTGTGTGCTCACTTTCCTGGGTAAGCACATGATTTATTTGTACTATGGAGAAACACTATACCCCTGAAATATCACAGCTTCGACTTAAGAGGGCCTAGCATGTTGGTGAGTACAATTTGACTTGAGTATCATTTGCTTGAATCCTAGTTTAGGAGGTGCAATGGCTTGATATGATGTTATTCTATTGATCTGCTGCTTCCATCTAAGAGACTCAACTTATCCTAACACACCATGCTTGTTAGCACTGCTGAGGAATCTAACAACGCCAGTGAAAGTCTGCTTCAATGAGGCACATGGAAGTACACAGAGGCCAGCAGAGTAGGCTTTTGGGTTCCTTGAGGCCAGGTTTAGGTACCTGGACAAGAGGGGTGAAGCCTTCTTCTACTCACTAGGTAAGGTGTGTCAAATCATGATTGCCTGCTGCATGCTCCACAATATCGCACTGCAACGGAACACCCAAAATATTGCAGAGGATGAAGACTGTGAAGAGCTACCAGGTGAGGATGTTGAAATACCCAATGAAGATGACAATGTTGAAGAAGAAGGAATTGACCTATGTCAAGATGTTATTGACCACTTCTTCAACTGAGTGCAAGTTTATCTTTATATATTATAACCTCCGATGTCAGAACAGTTTGTGACACAGGAGACATGTCAGTCTGCAATGGGAATTCGGTAGGAATGGTCAGTTCAGGAGAGTCCAAGACAAAGATGTTAGTGAATCAGAGTTTCCATACAGTGACTACTGTGTTTATTGACATAGATTAACTTTGCTTGTGCTAAGCACATATGTCCTCCTGACTTGTCACTTGAGTCAAATGTAATATTTGAAATAATTAATTATTCCTTGTCATCCTGTTTCAGGGTCCTTCACCATGTCACCGTCATTTGGACATTTCAAAGTAGTGACATTAGCAGTGATATGTAGCTGTTGGAAAGTACAAAGTGAACATGGGTGGAGCCTGACACCCACTTGCGATAGATAGATCTTGTACAGAGACAACTTGCACTGTGGATGAATGGATGTTCAGGAGATTGTATAAGCCCTGTTTTCTGTGTGATGGTGCCACCAAGGCAAAATGTGCAACATAACTTGCTCAACCCAGATGTGTATGTAAATCCATAGCATACTGTACTTCCTTTACACTGGCTAATTTTTAAATTTGTGTTCTCTGTAGGTAGCTGTTGATGTGTCTCCTCAAAGGAGGTGGAATTGTCCTCCTGCACACCACTGAATGGTGGTTCTGACATTTCATCAGATCTGCCACAATGTCCTAAAATGGTCACGTGGCCTTAGATTGTGTTACTACCATGATGTAGACTATTGGTGCTATTGATGTCAGAATACCATTCTGAGTGCAGGATGCCTGGCTCCAGCTGAGGTCACGTATCACTGATAGTTTGCCTATTTAATTTGCTCCCATGCAATCTTCATTTTCTTTGTTGGTGTCAAGGTTGTGGAATGTCTCCCTCGGAAAGGCACATACCAGTGGGGTTCTGCATGGTTTGCGAAAATCAGCTCTGAATTTGTCTATGACTAGTTACCTACATATGTATGACGCCAATAGATTGGGATTTTGATCTGTTTTGTTTGAATGGAATGGGGAAGACATTACCTCTTTGTTTTTTTTAATTTTAATTTGCAACTAATTGTTTGGAAGATTTGACTGAATGATGGTGGAAGACAGACATGAAAAATAAAATTCCACAATAAATGCACCAACTGTCTTCTAATTTGTATTCATATAATTTTTTAGCAGGCCACAAAGCAACTGAAAAATGTTCAAAACAATAAAAAAATGAATGAACAAAAAAAAGTCTGTCATAGTGGATGAAAGTATAGTGATAGATCCAAAAACATTTGGGGGTATATTTATATTCTGCTTGCGCCGAACGTGCGTCAAAAAATTTGATGCACATTCACCGCAAACCCTGCCCCATATTTATACTTTGACGCCCGACCCCGCGGACGTTAAAATCCAACCATTTGTGTCATTTTTTGGAAGGGGGAACCTGCCTTGCGTTAATGATATGCAAGGTAGGCGTTCCCTTCCAAAAAATGACTTTAAGGCCTGTGCGCCTTATTTATACTCTGGCGTCATTTTTACGCACAGGAGGGGGTGGGCCTTAAAAAACGACACACAGCCTGATGGGCACCGTTTTTTAACGCCTGGGTCAGGGCAGGCGTTAAGGGACCTGTGGGCTCGGAAGGAGCCCAGAGGTGCCCTCCCCTGCCCCCAGGGACACCCCTGCCACCCTTGCCCACCCCAGGTGGACACCCAAGGATGGAGGGACCCATCCCAGGGAAGGAAAGGTAAGTTGGGTAAGTATTTTTTTCAGTTTTTTTAACGTGGCATATGGGGGCCTGATTTGGGCCCCCTACATGCCACTATGCCCAATGACCATGCCCAGGGGACATAAGTCCCCTGGGCATGGCCATTGGGCAAGGGGCATGACTCCTGTCTTTTCTAAGACAGGAGTCATGTCAATTGGGGTTGGGCGTAAAAAAAAATGGCTCAAGTCCGGTTTGAGGCCTGATTTTTGCCTCACACTTGACTTGCACCATTTTTTAGCGCACCACCCCCATTTTCCCATACACTGGCGCGGCTTGGTGTGAGTCATTTTTTTTTACGCAGACCAGTCCGCAGCACCGGCTAATGTCATTCCATAAATAAGGCACCCGCATGGCACGTTGGAATGGCGTTAGCCGGCGGTAAAATGTTTGACGCACAACTGCTCAAATTCCATTACTGGAATGGCGTTAGCCGGCGGTAAAATGTTTGACGCACAACAGCTCAAATTCCATTACTGCAGGTATTGGCAAAGACAGTCAGGTAGCAATGAGAATAGATTTGAAAAAAGCAAAAGAAGCAATCAAGGATAATTTAAAAAAAATAAAACTCAATATTGTCTCAAATACTTTAGATTCTAGTGCTAAACAAAAACACTGTATGGCACTGCACAAACACAAGTCCTAATTTCACCGCTGAATATCAATATTGGAAATTGGGTAACTGGTTGGTGGGGTGAAACCCTCTGCAAGCAGCACCATTAACCTCTGTCAAGGTAAAACACAAGCCACCACAAATTATCCTGTGCTTAACCCTCTGGTAGCTTGGCACATAGTAGTTAGGATTAACTTAGAGGACATGTATAAAGTATTTATCCAGCACTTCAAACAGTAATAAAATGAAAACACAATGTAAGAAAAATCTCATACTAATTTAGAAAAACCAGAGAGGTTTAATAAATTATTTGACAACATGCTGAGATATGCAGTTTTAAAACATTTAGTGAAAGTAGTGCCAAGAAACACAATGTACCAACTCCGGTCACCTGGTCACCCCAGACTGAAACAAAGTCATAAGTTCATGCTGATTGCAATGGAGCACAGACCAAAGACAGGGAACCAGTTAGGCCTGCTAAACCAGAGTGCCTTAAATCCTAGATGGAAGGGCTTGCTTCTAGATTTGAGGTAGGCTGTCAAGTTGAGCGTCAGGTATGCTTTGAGCTGCAGCAGTTACAAGGCAGTTGTGAAGAGATGCATTAATCGGTTCTGCTCACAGGACCACAGCTGGGCAAACAGATCATCTCCAGGCACACTTCCAAGGGTCCAGGACTCAGGTGGCACCACTTGGTGGGTAGGATCATAGCAGACAGAGCTGGGCTCAAGCAATCAGGTCACTGAGACTCTGGTCAAGAGGCCAGCAAACTATCCCTTGGAGTCACTCTGGTAGTCCGGGGTTCAAGATGCAGATCCAGTCCTATCACTCAGATAGCAGGCCAGCAGGAAGCAGGTCAGCAGGACAGCAGAGTAGCAGTTCTTCATGTAGAGCAGCATGGCAGTTCTTCTGAGTCTTTCACAGGTCCAGATGTTTGCCGAAGTGTTAGGTGTAAGGGTACAATATTTATACCTGGTTGCCACTTTGAAGTAAGAAAGGGTTCTGGAGGTTTCTGCCCCAGGAGTGTTTGGATTTTCCTGCCTCCCTGCCCTGGTCCCAGATTGTCTGGAGTCACAATAGAGGAGTGTCAAACCCTTTGTGAGTGTGCCCAGGCAGAGTCTTTGTGATGTGCAAATGTGGTAAGTGACACCTCTTCCTTATCATCAAGTCAGAGATGACACATCCTGCCTACACCTATGGCTCTTTGTTTCACTGTCTGGGAGCAATACAAGAGGACAAATTGCCAGATACATGTAGTCATCTGACACAAGTTAAGGCAGCAGACATCAAATGATGGGGACCAAAAATATGCCAACTCTAAAAGTGGCATTTTCAGAATTGTGACTTAACATTCGACTTTGAAGAGAGACCATTGAAGAGAGAGTTTTAAATTATAATTATTACGCTCCACACTCAGCATTTCTATTTTGCACCCAATCAAAATATATCACTTATTAAATGTGATAAGGTAACCTAATGTTATCCTATTGGAGAGGTAGGCCTTACAGTGGGGAAAAATAAATGTAAGAGTTTTTCAGTACCACGACATGTAAAAGCTAAAAGTGCATGCCATACTTTCTAAATACACTTTATCCTACCCTGTGTGCTCTTTAGGGCCTACCCTAGGGGTGACATACATGTAAAACGAAAGTGTGATTTAGGCCTGGCAAAAGTTTTAGTTTACCAGATCAATGTAAAACTACACACATAGTTGGCAATGGCAGGCCTGAGACATGATTAAAATGCTACTAAAGTAGGTGGTACTGTCAGTGCTGCAGGCCTCCTGATAGCATTTAACCTACAGGCCCTGTGTACATGTACTACCACTTTACCTGAGATGTACATGTAAATTAAATAAGGCAATTGGGTGGAAGGCAACTTTACAGTTCTTAAAGGAGAGAGCACAAAAACTTTAGTACTGCAAAGCAGACAGAGCGCATTCTGAGGGTGCTGGCCACGGGTAGTTCAGGGCCTTCTCATGATCCCTGGACCCAGCTTTCTGCCAACCTTTCCATGGTGGGGTGACCACCATGGAAAGATTGGCAGAAAGCTGAGTTGTAATCAGCACGGCGGTGCTGAATTCTGCGCTGCAGAGGCTAAGCACAACTCAGACCTCTGTCTACCCGTCTGGAACCACGTTCTTGGTGTTGAAGGTAGTCCCCTGGTGGGTCCACCTGCCAGAGCAGTAATGCGGTGGTTGGACCACCATGAGTGCAGCAGTCTGACCGTCACTGTGACTCTGGCCGTCCTCACATTGCCAGACTCATAATGAGGCCCTGTGTCTTTGTCTCATTAATCTTATAGCATCCCAAACTAGTAACTGTTTTAATAACTGCAAGATTGTGTTTATATTGCTCAGGCTAATGAATCAAATATAGCACAATATCATCTGCCTACAACTTTTTCTTAGAGATTCCAGGCAGGGAAGCTGAGATGTGTCTGCTCTGATGAATGTGCTGAGCCAGAGGCTCAATCAAACAATCCAATAGTAAAGGAGAAAGAGGACATACCCGCAAGTGCCTCACATAAGAATTATTTAACTAGCAGATGAGGTATTGATAATCAGCTTTGCTGTGGCCTCTTCGTACAAAGCCTAAATTGAACTCATGAGCTGGGAGGGGAATAAAAATTTCCCCATTATTTGAAATAAGCATTTCAAGCTCACAAGGTTGAAAACGTTTTCAGTTTCCAATAAGATGACAGTGGCAGGTGTTACATCAGCCGCAAGAACATATTGATGAACACAGCTATAAAATGGTTATTTGTATATAAACTTTGGGCCAAATTTACGAGAAAGTTGCTCATCGGTCCTGTTGCACCACTTTTCTTGTGTCACCCCTCCTCCACCTAACAACACAATGGATGCGGTGTATTTACAATACAGTGCACCATGGTGGTCATTTCCGCAATAGTATCATAATTCATGAAGTTATTGTGGTGCTTTGCTGAATTTGCCCCATAATTGATGGTACTAGAGCAGCAAAGCAGTAGGGAGGCCCATACGTTACTATGGGCCCATCACTTTAACGCCTGCCCTGTGCAGGCGTTAATAGTGACAGCAAAAACTTTGCAGTAAAATCCTGTAGATTTCGCTGCCCCATTTTTTGTGGCCTCCCTGCGTGGGAATGTCCCCCATGAATACATTATGCCTGGCACAGGCATAATGTGACTCCAGGTGTTACAAAATGGTGCAAGGCTTGCATTGCGCCACTTTGTAAATATGGAGTTGGGAATTGGTGTCCTTAACACCAAATGAGCGTAAAGAAATTACACTAGTGTGGCACAAGGAGGCCCAAGAGCTTTGTAAATCTGGCCCTTTGTCTGCTAGTAAATCTATTTTGATCTTTAGAGATGAGTAACAATATTAACATGATTCCCTAATGTTTTAATATATATCTTGTAGTTCATCTTGGAATTCAAAATAATTACCGGGCTATGTGATTTAGGTTCAGTTGGTGATTTCCCCTGTTTAAAAAAGAATAACACTGCAAAATGACTCAGTGACTCGCTCGACAACTAGAATGGAGTTGACAAGGGTAGTCAAAGTTATGACCAGAGAAAAAGCAAAAAGGTTATAAAATTCTGGCCAAAGCCACACTTTTCTTGCCCTTTACTACTTGGAAACTGTCCTATGGCTTCCAACACCTGTTTCTCTGATATGATGGCTGATAAATTTGGCTGACACTACAGACGCCATAGATTGAAGTATTAAATCTTTAAGGAATTGATCAATCTGTTATTCTAAATGTGAATTTTCCAACTGAGCATCTTTATATTCTCTTTATATAATCCAATGTAATGTTCATAAAAATATGTTTCATCTCCCCAATCCCATCAATTAATTGATTAGTGCTAGGGTTTTTATTTCTTTTAATTAAGTTTGATTCTTTTTCTTTTGACTCCAAGCAAAGAATCAACTTAGTTTAGTTTAGTTTAGTTCAACAGATTTATAAAGCTCATAGCTACCCAAAGGCTTCCCAGCCCTAGAAAGACAGTAACAGCTCGGATGCAAAAAAATTGACTAAAAGGATGAGAAAGTTAGATAAAAAAAAGGACAGTTTTTAGTTTTTTCGGGAATGAAAGTTCCAAAGGTTCTTTCCAGAGTTCTAGAGGTAGGGAATTCCAAGGGCGTGCTGCCTTGATTGAAAAGGAGTTACCTCCCCATTAAGCCCTCTTGAACTGGGATATGTGAACTAGCTGGGTGGTGGAGGATCTCAGCGTTCTTGTAGGGGCATAAAGAGAGATGCTTTTTCTGAGAAAGTGGGGTCCTTTGTTGTGCAGAGCTTTATGTATCATGCATAGGGCTTTAAAGTGAATTTGCTGTTTTATTGGTAGCCAGTAAAGGGAAGCTAAGGCTGATTTGGCTGAATGATGTCTAGGTAAATTTATAAGTAGTCTTGCGGCCGCATTCTGTACGACCTGGAGTTTCTTCACTACATAGTCAGGAGAACTGAGAAAAAGAGAGTTGCCGTAGTCCAGTCGAGAAAGTATCATGGCCTGAATAAGAATTCTTCTGGCCAGAGGGGGTAGCAGCTTAAAGATTTTCCTTAGGGTTCTAAGGAGACTGAAACAGGAGGAAGAAATCTTTTTAGATTGTTGTTCCATTGTAAGACGACAGTCCAGCCAGAAGCCAGGGCTCTTTATATGATATTTGGGAAGAGAAAAGTTGCTAAGAGCCTCTGGATACAGCGCCGAAAGGTTAGAGGGGGCCCCATTGCCTACAATCATCAACTCTGATTTTCCATCATAAAATTTCAGTTTGGACCTGTTCATCCACAGACCCCTTCCTCATAAACTTGCTATTGAAATGTCTGATTATTAACACTTTCCCTTCAGAGAAAAAAATTATTCACCTTCTCCTCATCTCCCACCACCTTTTAAAAAAATGTCAGATCTGATTGAGGCCCTGGCATGATAAGCTATATCTACTGCCTTATGTAAGGAGTAAGACTCTTCCTTCTCTTTTTTTTTCTTACCTGAGCACTTTAATTGATTTCAAAGCTATTCTAACATTGCTTTAAAAAGGCTCCAAAACCATGGCCATGTCACCTGCTAATCTGTTATGTATAAAGTAATTTAAAATGTCCAAATTAATTGATTTGATAATACGTTCTTCTAAATAAATTTGTGTATCCATATCCCACCTATAAGCGTTAACCTGCATGGGAATAGCACCACTAAACATTACCACTGAGTGATCCGAAAAACCACTGGTCGTGATGGCCATAAAACATATAGAGACAGAGCATAATGCTTTGACAAACAAGTCTAAGATCTAATTGTTGCATCTTTAGTCTCCAAATATCACAAATATTGCAGCTTCCTTAAAGGGAACAGGAATCTTTCAATATTTTTCAGTGCTTCTCTTATGCTTGGTTTAGAGAAGATTGGATAACTCTGATAAGAGGTCTGAAAAGTGGGGGTAAAAATTTGCAATCTCCCTCCTAAAATAACTTACCCCAGAAAATTACACTGTTGCCCTCCTAAGTTTTTAAGCGTCCTTCCAGTACAATTCACCCGACCAGTATAGGAGGTAGGATTAACTGCTTTAAAGATAATAAACATTTATTTCTACATAAATCAATAGTAATTTCATTCAGTGAAGAAATTGAGGAAATAACCTAGTACTCAAAACCTTTAACCCCAATGCCTAACCCACATACACCCTCCCCAGTCCATCGCTCGGCCACTGGTTAACACTAGGGAGGGCTGAATGGGATCCTTTGGTGCAAGCACCTGAGGATTGCTTTTTCATCTAAAGGGTGGGGGCAATGCAGAATCGCTTCCATGTCTGCCCGACCCCTCATCCTGCCTATTTGTGACACCACCAGACCACGAGGTATGCTGATGTCACAAACCTCCACTGGAATGGACAATCAGGAATTTAAGCATGCTGCTGCCACGTCTGGTGGGATTTTTGCCCGGTAGGATGCCTCCCTATGTTTGTGGGAGGCACTGTTGGAAAGGGAAGAGTCTCCCCTTTCCAGCAATGCCTCTCACACACCTATTCTACTTGTGGATTGCGAAGACTCCCTGGACAACGCAGAACACCTACACTTTCAAATACAGTTACACGCTAACACTACCCTTAGAGGAACCCTCATCTACAGACTACCAGGACCCCACCCCCCATTATGTGACACCATCGCCGATACCATCAGCTCCCACGCCCTCTCCTCCACTGACTACATACTCATTGGTGACCTCAACTTTCACCTGGACAGCACCCACGACTGCAATACCACAGCCCTGCTGGACAACCTCACAAACCTCGTCCTAAAGCAACTGGTCATCTCACCCACCCACTCAGTGGGACACACGCTTGACGCCATCTTCACTTCCAGCAACCACATCACCTTCACTCACACCACCAAACTCCACTGGACTGACCCCCACTGCGTCCATTTCTCCATCATGAAACCCACCACAAACAACAAACCACACCCTGTTGCAACTCCCTCTCCAACTACTTCCACCGCAAAATCGCAGACATACACAACAGCTTCTCATCATTCTCATCATCAGCACCCAAAACCACCACCGACACAACCAACGCTACAACACCCTGTCGCACCAACCAACTTAACACCTGGAGCCCTACCAACAATGAAGAAATCAGCAAAACCATGAACTGCATCCACTCAGGCTCCCCAACAGATCCATGCCCCCACCACATTTTCAACAAGGCCAGCCAAATCATCGCTCCCCAGCTCTGTGCCATTGTCAACAGTTCCTTCGACAGCGCAACCTTCCCAGATATTTAGAAGCACGCAGAAGTCAACTCTCTTCTAAAAAAAAACAAAGCAGACCCGGAACTACTGACCCATTTCTCTTCGTCCCTTAACTGCAAAGGTCGCCGAGAAGATAGTCAAAGCACAACTGTCTCGCTTCCTTGAAGAAAACAATATAATCAATTCCTCCCAATCTGGATTCCACAAGAACCACAGTATAGAGACTGCCCTCATCGCCTGCACAGACGAAATCAGGACCAGAGTGGACAAAGGCGAGACCGTCACCCTCATCCTCATAGACCTCTCTGCAGCTTTTGACACTGTATGCAACCAAACCCTCCGCACACGCTTGTTCGACGCCGGAATTCACCACAAGGCCCTGGACTGGCTCACCTCCTTCCTCTCCGAAAGAACCCAAAGAGTTTGCCTCCCTCCTTTCCGGTCTACAGCTGTCAACACCAGGGCAGTGTGCGCTCTATTGCCGACTAGGATGCAAAAACCCAGCACTCTCAAAACAACGTAATTTATGCATTGTGCTGATATGTTGTTGTTTAACATTTTGCATTGCAGAATTCAATCCTGAAGACTTATTTTTAATGTGCTTACAAATGCTGTTCATTTGCAATGTATTGATGCAGGCTTTCAGAGTGTGTTAGGGTGTGGTCCCTTTCCAGGGCCTTCTAGAGACTTTCCCTGCAACATGCCTTGGTGTGGTTATGGGCTGGGCCAAGACTCTATAAAAAGGAGCCAGCCCAGCTCCAAGTGCTCACTATTCAGAGGTCCCGGTGCAGAGCAGTAGCTACTTCCTGAGCTCCTGTCCTGGTGGCCTATTTGATCTTCCAGACATCTGACTTTCATTCTTCATTTGGAGATCCTTGTTCTGGGCGGTAAGACGGTGGTTGGGCTGGCCTCCCGACGCCGTTATTGAGAACTCTCATGTTCTTGGGCCTAATTCTTTCATGATTTGACAGAGTACTTTGCGCGTGTGAAATATGCGCTTGAGTGTTTGTGACATTTGCAGGGTGACTTGCGAATCGGCAAGACGCGCGATTCGTTTCATGATAATTTAATCTTGTTAATTGTTGCGCGCTACCATTTCTTGACATTTACATGGTGGCTTAAGAATCGGCAAGACGCGCGATTCGTTTTATGGTGTTTTAACTTTGTTGTTCGTTGCGCGCTACCATTTCTTGACATTTACATGGTGGCTTAAGAATCGGCAAGACGCGCAATTCGCTTTATAGTGTTTTAACTTTGTTGTTCATTGCGCGCTACCATTTCTTGACATTTACATGGTGGCTCAAGAATCGGCAAAAGACGCGCGATTCGTTTCATTGTACTTTGATCTTGTTATTCATTGTGAGCTGTTATTTCTTGGCATTTACATCGTGTTTTACGAATCAGAAAGACGCACGATTCTCTCCTCGAGTTTAATTCATGTTGTTTATTGTATGCCACTATTCTAAGATATTTATCATGTAATATTCGAGTTGACAAGTTATGTGATTTGTTTTTCCTGAATCCATATTGTGTTATTCATGGTTCACAATCCTTTAATGGTGTTTACTATGTATATATATATATAAATCTACAATATGCGCAATTTGTATTGAAACATTTTAAGAGTACACAGAAGATTAGAGTGTTTAGATGCAATATTGTATGGTCCTAGTATGCATTCTCAAAAAAGGATTTATATGACTGGTTTAAAATTTAGTCAGAACGTTTTTCTGATTCTCATGTAAAGGAAAGTACTTGAATAAGAAAGTTTTAATTTAATCCATCTTGATTCCCTTACAGGTATCCGGCCATCTTGAAACTAAGTCATTTTAAACTTAATTCTTAGATTGTTCATGTTTTCAGAATGACTATGCTTAGAATCATAGTCTAGTATTGATATCTGGAGATATAATTTTCATATTGTGTGTTCTAACCTTTTTCTTACTACAGATCTCCTTCCCAGCTGTTTCCCTTCCTAATCCCCTCTTCTCCTCTTGAACTCTCTTAGCCTCTGTGATTTATCTATCAGAGTCTTGGAGCTGTTCAGTGGTGGACGTGTTGGGAACGTGCGCAGACCCCGAGGATCTGGTGACTCTGAATGAATAGTGAGCCCACAAATTATTATCCTCCTGGTTTGTGTATGTTCTCAGCATGGCCACGCTGGACGAGTTAGTCAAGGCTATCACCCAGCTTCAGGCAGAGGTGGTATCATCCAACGAATTGACAACTAGCTTAGCTGAGAGAGTGAGTCAGTTGCAAGATAAGGTAGAGAAAAAGGAACAAAGTCCCATAGGTGTGTCCTGGCCAGGTACTTCTTCTCAGGCTTCTGGAAGTAATCCGACAAACATTTCCCTAAATGTTCCTTCCGCAATTCCTTTAGCTCCCCCAGAACGTTTCTCAGGTGACCCTTTGAAAGCGCAATCTTTCCTGGTTCAAGTGGGACTACACTTCACCTGCAGACCACATACTTTCCCGATGCCCAGTCCAAAGTAACTTTCTTGTTATCATATTTGGCTGGGGATGTAGCTACTTGGGCAATTCATCTTGTGCGTAAAAATAGTCCCTTTTTGTACTACTGGAGAAATTTTGTTCGTGAGTTTGAGAGAGTTTTTGATCGTAGAACTGTAACACAGTCAGCAGATCGTGAATTATTAGATTTACACCAATTGAATCAAGACCTAGGTGGTCATTACAACCCTGGCGGATGGTGTTAAAGCTGCGGTAATACCGCAAACAGGCCGGCGCACAAAAAAAGGGAATTATGACCGTGGCGGAAACCGCCAACAAAGACAGCCTCTTTAACACTCCAACTGCCACGGCGGTACAGACAAGCAGCGCGGCGGTCACTGCCAACAGACAGGCGGAAGACAATGTACCGCCCACGGTATCAGAACCTGTGAATCCGCCACCTTTTCCGGGGCGGATTCACCGTGGATAAAAACACGGCGGAAACAGCTTTTGGAATGGGAAAACGCTCACCTTAACACACTCCACGACGAAGGAGCCCACTATGGAGCCCGAACTACAAATACTCCCGGCGCTTGTCTTCCTGCTCCTCTACCATCACCAGCAATGTAGGCGCCGAAGACAACGGTGAGTACTGCACCTACGACATAGGGGAGGGGGGAGGCAAAAGTCAGGGGGACACACAGGCAACACCCCCACCCCCAACCCGACCCTCACCCACTACAACACACACACACCAATGCATTTCCAAACATCACAGTAACAACCCCCCCGGATAAATGTTAAGACAAAAGGAAATGAGTTCAAACATTGTAATGTATCAAAAATCAGTAAGCACATATACATCAATATATACACATTCCAAATATATACATCACGAATAGTAGTACAGGGATGCACATTTCAATGTCCGTGGACCACTGGGCCCAAAATGCATGGGCGAGGCCCACACACGATACCTGTCTTGGAACGGAGAGAACACTGCAGGGGCATCAGATAGAAATACAACAGGCACCTCAGGGGGAAGGGAAGGGGGGGCACCTCAGCCGGATGTCAGCACCATGCCAGATCCACGACGGGGCTCCATGCCCATTGATGTATCCTGGGGAGTGCAAAGCCACCGTCTCTCAAGTCTCTACAGTGGGTGGTTTGCCCACTGTACCATCCTCGGGAGTGCAAAGCCACAGTCTCTCAAGTCTCTACAGTGGGTGGCTTGCCCACTGTACCATCCTGGGGATTGCAAAGCCACGGTCTCTCAAGTCTCTACAGTGGGTGGCTTGCCCACTGTACCATCCTGGGGAGTGCAAAGCCACAGTCTCTCAAGTGGATGCAGGTCTCCACTGGTTCTGGATGGGGAATGGTGCCCAGAGTGCTTCATCCTGTGAAGGACAGACAGAGTGGATGCAGGTCTCCACTGGTTCTGGAGGGCGACTGGTGCCCAGAGTGCTTCATCCTGTGAAGGATAGACAGAGTGGATGCAGGTCTCCACTGGTTCTGGAGGGGGCCTGCTGCCCAGAGTGCTTCATCCTGTGAAGGACAGACACAGTGGATGCAGGTCTCCACTGGTTCTGGAGGGGGAATGGTGCCCAGAGTGCATCACGCTCCCCGTGACGGTCCCAGTTCCGTCACTGTCCCAGCTGCACATGGGCTAACGATGCTTGATTTGGTGGTGCTTTGCCCTGTTCAGCGTGCTTCACCATGGCGGTCTTTGCCCTGTTCAGCGGTGCTTGCCTTTGCTGTCTCTGACCTGTTCAGCGGTGCTTTGCCCTGTTCAGCGGTCTTCACCATGGCGGTCTTTGCCCTGTTCAGCGGTGCTTGCCTTTGCTGTCTCTGACCTGTTCAGCGGTGCTTCACCATGGCGGTCTTTGCCCTGTTCAGCGGTGCTTGCCTTTGCTGTCTCTGACCTGTTCAGCGGTGCTTGCCTTGGCTGTCTCTGACCTGTTCAGCGGTGCTTTGCCCTGTTCAGCTGTCTTCACCATGGCGGTCTTTGCCCTGTTCAGCGGTGCTTGCCTTTGCTGTCTCTGACCTGTTCAGCGGTGCTTTGCCCTGTTCAGCGGTGCTTGCCTTTGCTGTCTCTGACCTGTTCAGCGGGGCTTTGCCCTGTTCAGCGGTCTTCACCATGGCGGTCTTTGCCCTGTTCAGCGGTGCTTGCCTTTGCTGTCTCTGACCTGTTCAGCGGTGCTTTGCCCTGTTCAGCGGTGCTTGCCTTTGCTGTCTCTGACCTGTTCAGCGGGGCTTTGCCCTGTTCAGCGGTCTTCACCATGGCGGTCTTTGCCCTGTTCAGCGGTGCTTGCCATTGCTGTCTCTGACCTGTTCAGCGGTGCTTTGCCCTGTTCAGAGGTCTTCACCATGGCAGACTTTGCCCTGTTCAGTGGTGTGTGGCATTACGGTCCCTCAGTGCCCAGCGGGGCTGTCACTGCTGGGGCCCTCCTGGTCACTGACGCTGGCGGTGGTGTCCGGACCAGTGACGATACTGCTGCCCTCCAGGGCTCTGACTCTGGCGGTGGTCTCCTGACCAGTGATGATAGTGGTGCCCTCCAGGGCACTGACTCTGGCAGTGGTCTCCGGACCAGTGACGATAGTGGTGCCCACCAGGGCACTGACTCTGGCGGTGGTATCGGGACCAGTGACAGTACTGCTGCCCTCCAGGGCACTGACCCTGGCGGTGGTCTCTGGACCAGTGACGATAGTGGTACCCTCCAGGGCACTGACTCTGGCGGTGGTCTCCGGACCAGTGACGATACTGCTGCCCTCCAGGGCACTGACTCTGGCGGTGGTCTCCGGACCAGTGACGATACTGCTGGCGGTGGCGTCCCGGCCGGCGGGGAGGATGGCGGCCTTCTCCACTGTGCTGCTCTTCCCAGACTTTGGAGACTTCTTCAGCCCCTTCACCACCTTGGAAGGAGTCACAGCTGACTGGACACTCCCCCCGGGACCCTTGTGAGCTGTTTTTCCGGCAGGAGTCTTCACCCTCTCCCGTCGGCCACTTTCCAACTTAAGGTGCTTTACAGGGGGTGGACTGGCAGTGCTTTGGCTCCATGTCACACTGGCTGCCCTGGTGGCCGGTGCACTCCACACACCTTTAACACGCACCACTGGTACTGGACTTTTTTTGACTGAGGTGCTACTACGGGACCTATGAATTGGAGGGGTGGGGGTGGTGGGAAAGAGGTCAACGTTGCTCAGGAAGAGTTTCTTAGGAACACTGGGACGGGAAGCTGGAGGGGGTCTGGGAGTGGATGAAGAGGAGATAGTTGTAGGAGGTGTAACTTTAGGTGATTTGGGTGCAGGTGCAGGTACTGGAGGCTGCTGTGAGGTGGATGGATGTTAGGTGTGTGGGTGCCCGCGTTTGTGTACTTTGGGAGGGGGTGTCACAGACACACTGGGAGTGGACACAGGGGACGTGTAAATGGTAGTGGGGGTGGTGAGTACGGGTGAGCGGGGTGTGGTGCTGGGTGTTGTGGTGCGAGTCCTAGTTCCTGTAGATGTAGTGCATGCAGGTGAGAGTGTAGACGACACTGGGAGGGAGGAGGGAGACAAAGAGGAGGGGGACACAGTGGAGGCAGTGGATGTTGCTGTGTCTGTATGTGGGTGATGCTTGTGTGAGTGCCTGTGGGTTGTGTGGTGCTTATGTTTACCTGTGCTACTTCTGTGTTTTGAGATGTGTGCATGCTTGTCTGATGGTGTGCTTGGGATAGGCTGGGGTACAGGGGGCTGGGTCTGGGTGGAGGAAGTTGGAGAGGGGAGGCTGGACACAGGAACAATGGCTGCCATCAGTGCTGAGGCCAGAGATTGCAGGGTTCGATGATGGGCAACCTGACCAGAATGAATGCCCTCCAGGAATGCATTACCGTGTTGCAACTCCCTTTCTACACCCTGGATGGCATTCACAATGGTAGACTGCCCAACAGTGAGTGACCTGAGGAGGTCAATGGCCTCCTCACTGAGGGCAGCAGGGGTGACAGGGGTAGGGGCTGAGGTGCCTGGGGCGATGGTCATGCCCACCCTCCTGGGTGAGCGGGCACGGGGCGAAGGCTGAGGGGCTGCTGGGAGGGCGATGCTGGTAGGGGGGGGTGGCTGCTGTACCTGTAGAAGTGGGGGGCACAGATGTATACCTGTACTTGCCACTCTACAGAGGTGGGGTGGAATGCCACATGGCCTGCATTCCGGAGGGGCCTAGCCTACGTAACTCGCCCTGGCCTAGGGAAACCCACAGCCCTCCTCCCCCACCCAGACGCCTCCACTGCGCGCAAAGTCCACTGAATGATGTTGTACTCACCCCCTTGTGTCTGCTGTGATGCCCTCAAGCGCCCATCCAACTCCGGGTAGGCCACCGCCAGGATCCGGAACATCAGGGGGGTCATGGTGTGACGGGCACCCCTCCCACGTTGGGAGTCCATCCCCAGCTGAGCCTCCACCGTCTTCTTGCTCCAGCGGCGAATGTTCTCCCATCTTTTACAGCAGTGGGTGCACCGTCTCTGGTGGACCCCCAGGGTCCGGACGTCATTGGCGATGGCACGCCAAATGTCCTTCTTCTGGTGGGCGCTGACCTACATGACATGTACAGGGGAAGAAGAGAAGTAATTACCAACTGCACCGTCGAAGTGAGTGGCCCCCATCCCTACCCTTGCCATGTGGCACATGCATTCACACTCCTTCATGCTTGCTGAACTCTGCCCCATTCCTTCTCACAACCAGCCTTCTCCACACAGGCATAGCCCATACAAGGTGCTCCCTGTGTACTTAACTGTTGGTCTGAAGGACTGTAGAGTAGCGTGTACTGGGGGAGGACCCCGTCGACTAGCTTCTCCAACTCCTGAGCAGTGAAGGCAAGGGCCCTTTTCCCAGATGCAGCAGCCATTGTCTCTTCGAGACCGAGGTCACAGCAGCACTTGCAGTGTAGGTCCTCTCCTGTCGAAGATCAGGTATCAAGTGATTGAACAGATAGAAAATGGCGGTCACGTCCGCGGCGGTGACGTCCGCGGCGGTGCGTATCATCCCCGCCGGCGCACTTCATCATTGGCTACTGGGACCCATAGGGTCCAATGTTAACCAATGCAGCATTGTGCCGCAGTCTACGACCGCCTACTGCGACGGTGTACAACGCCAGCGCAAATACCTCACATCCCATTGTCCCAGTTTAGAGGTCAGGCAGCCGCCATTTCAGGGGCCCACATGGCTTAATTTACTACTGCGTCACACATATCTAGGCCTACACTCCACACACATACAGGAAGAGTTTTGTATTTGGTGTCGTGTTCTGTGTAGCTGTGGGTACATACCTGGGAAATTGTTGACTCTGTGGTTGCTGTTGTCTTTCTTAGGCACCGTCAGCTGAAACATTTGAGGAGATGGCGGAATCCTCCGGTGTACCGACCGCTGGTGGACCTGTTAACAATGGAGGAGCGACATTTGATCATCACCTACAGGTTTGACCGTGCCACAATCCAGGAACTGTGTACCCAGTTGGAGCCAGACCTGATCTCAGCAATCCGCCATCCCACAGGAATACCCCCTGAAGTGCAGGTGCTATGAGTGCTCCATTTCCTTGCAAGTGGGTCATTTCAGACAACAGTGGCCATGGCATCAGGTATGTCCCAGCCTATGTTTTCCAACGTGTTGTCCAGAGTGTTGTCTGCCCTGCTGAAACACGTAAGGAGCTACATCGTTTTCCCTCAGGTGGAGGATTTGGCTACAGTGAAAGGTGACTTCTATGCCCTGGGACATATCCCCAACATCATACGTGCTATTGATGGCACCCATGTAGCTCTGGTCCCCCCACGCAGGAGTGAACAGGTTTACAGGAACCGGAAGAGTTATCATTCCATGAATGTACAGATGGTATGTTTGGCAGACCAGTACATCTCCCAGGTAAATGCTATGTTCCCTGGCTCAGTGCATGACGCCTACATCCTGTGGAATAGCAGCATCCCGTATGTGATGGGTCAACTCCAGAGGCACCGGGTGTGGCTATTAGGGGACTCTGGTTACCCCAACCTGTCCTGGCTATTGACCCCAGTGAGGAATCCCAGGACCAGGGCAGAGGAACGCTACAATGAGGCCCATGAGCGGAATAGGAGGGTGATCAAACGCACCTTCAGCCTCCTGAAGGCCAGGTTCAGGTGCCTCCATATGACAGGTAGTTCCCTATTCTACTCACCAAGGAAGGTGTGCCAGATCATCATCGCCTGCTCGATGCTTCACAATCTTGCTTTGCGACGCCAGGTGCCTTTTCTGCAGGAGGATGGTCCAGATGATGGAGTTGTGGCAGCTGTGGAGCCTGTGGAGCCTGTGGACAGTGATGAGGTGGAAGCTGAGGAAGAAGACATAGACAACAGGGAGTCAGTCATACAGCAATATTTCCAGTGACACACAGGTGAGAACAATTGTTTTACTATTACATTCACTTTCACACTTCTACCTCTATCCTGTCTGTCAATTAGTAACAGTATTTGGTAACTGAGTTGTACATTTCCCTTACGGTTTCACAGGTGTGGTTACCAACGTGTGTCATCTACTTGCATCCTTTCATGGACTTGTGATGTTTGACATAGGTATGTTGGCATTACATTTGAAAAGGCATTTTGTCACTGTCATTGCTAATATACATTTTCCAAATCACAGACTGACTCCAGATTGTTTTGTGGTTCAAGGGTGTTTATTGAAGTGCTAATTATTGGAGGGGTTGGCAAAATGGTGATGGGTGATGGTGGAGGTATGTCCATGGCAGAGTCCAGTCTATAAGTCTCACAGGTGCACTGCCCATATGGGCATAGAAGTGGAGCTTGGGCAGCTCCAATCTGGACAAGGTAACAACGTGGGACAGTGGGAGGACAATCAGGGTGGTCTCATTTCCTGGCATGGGTCTTGCCATCTTGCTCTGTCCTATTCCTGGATCTCGGGGACCGCTTGCGGGGTGGTTGTCCATCTGCAGGGGGTGGGGTGCTGGTGTGGTGGTCCTGTGGCAGGGTGTCCTGTCCACTAGCGCCGGCGGAGGTGGTGGGCAGTTCATCGTTCATGCTAGTGTCAGGGGCCCCTTGGAGTGCCACGGTGTCCCTCATGGTCTTTTGTATGTCCTTCAGCACCCCTATGATGGTGCCCAGGGGGGAGCTGATGGTTCTGAGCTCCTCCCTGAACCCCAAACACTGTTCGTCCTGCAGGCGCTGGGTCTCCTGAAACTTGGCCAGGACCGTCGCCATGGTCTCCTGGGAGTGGTGGTATGCTCCCATGATGGATGAGAGGGCCTCGTGGAGAGTGGGTTCCCTTGGCCTGTCCACCCCCTGTCGCCCAGCAGCCCTCACAGTTCCCCTGTGTTCCTGTGCCTCCGTCCCCTGGACCATGTGCCCACTACCACTGCCCCCAGGTCCCTGTTGTTGTTGGGGTGGTGGGATACCCTGGGTTCCCTGTAGTGGTGGACATACAGCTGATTGACGTTTCCTGGGTACGGAGGTATGGGCCCGCTGGGTGGGTGCTGTGCTGGTGTTACCAGACGGTGGAAGGTCAGTGTTGGGCTGTGCCTGTGCAAGGGGAACTGACTGTCCCGAGGCCCACGATGGACCGGGCTGGTCATGTGGATCCAGTTGGCCAGAGCTGCTGTTGTCACTGTGGGCCTCTTCTGTGGGTGGAGTGGAGATGTCTGGACCCACCTGTGTGGTGACGTTACGTAGTGGTGCTGCAGGGGTATAAGAGCATGATTATTGCATCTGTGTGTGTCATGGTGGGCAATGGGTGGGTGAGCATGTACCCCAGTGCTAGCATTCCTGTGTGGGGGCTTGTATGATGATGGTTGGGGGTTGTTATGAGTATGTGCAGTGAGCATGCATTAGTGCTGGGTGTCCATGCTTAGTTGTGTCATGCAGGGCTTGGTGTTGGGATGTGTGGTTTGTGTTATTAGTACATTAGTGAGGAGTTGGAGTGATAGGGGAGGGGGTGAGGGTGGGGGTGTGTGATAGCATGCAGGTAGGGTGGGGGATATGACAGTTAAGATTTGACTTACAAGTTTCCATTCCTCCACCGACTCCTCTGAGGCCCTCAGGATGCATGATGGTCAAGACCTGCTCCTCCCATGTTGTTAGTTGTGGGGGAGGAGGTGGGGGTCCGCCGCCAGTCCGCTGAATTGTGATGTTGTGCCTGGAAACCACTGAACGCACCTTCCCCCGTAGGTCGTTCCACCTCTTCCGGATGTCCTCCCGATTTCTTGGATGCTGTCCCACAGCGTTGACCCTGTTGAAGATTCTGCGCCATAGCTCCATCTTCCTGGCTATGGAGGTGTGCTGCACCTGTGCTCCAAATAGCTGTGGCTCTACCCGTAGGACTTCCTCCACCATGACCCTGAGCTTCTCCTCAGAAAACCTGGGGTGTCTTTGGCATGACATGGGGTGGTGTAGGTGATGTGTGGGGTGGTGTATGTGTTGATGAATGTGGTGATGTGTGGTGGTGTGGGGTGTTTTGAGCGTGGATGTTGTATGGGTGATGGTGTTGTGTGCCTCTGTGTGGTGGGGTTGTCTATTGCTGTAGTCCCTCTCTGGCCTTCTTTCGGATTTTTTGGTCGTAGGGGTTTGAGGGTGATGTGGGTGTGTGTTTTATATTGTGTTGGGTGTGTGGGAGTTGTGTTTGTATGTGTGTCAGGTGTGTGTATTTTGAATTGTCCAATGTGGCGGTGTTTTGGAGATGTGTGTGTATTTTGTTAGCGCGGCGGTGTGTACCGCCAATGGAATACCGCGGTTGAAAGACCACCGCGTGGATTCGTGGGTCGTGATAGCATGGGCGTGTTTCTGTTGGCGTGACGGTGGAGGTTTTGTTTTCGCCAGTTTATCACTGACCTTTGGTGTGGTGGACTTGTGTGGGTGTCTGAATTTCGGCGGATTCCGAGATGTGGGGCATAATAGCTGTGGCGGTATTCCGCGGCCGCGGCGGTGTATTGGCGGTCTTCTGCACGGTGGTAAGCGCCTTTTACGGCCAATGTTGTAATGACCCCCCTAGTGTCGTATTTAGCCAACTTTAACCGGCTGGTTGCCGAGACATCCTGGCCTGAAGAAAAACAAGCGGTCTTGTTTTACAAAGGACTCAAAGAGGAACTAAAAGATATCTTAGCGCAAATCTACCCACAACCTACAGACTGTCAAGAATTAATATATACCTTGTCTTGAGGCTTGATCATCGTTTAGCAGAACGTAAAGGAACGTGTAATAAGATCGAAAAATATTCATGGCGTGTTCATGATAACAGAGACTCAAGAACTCCGAAAGAGAGAACGCCGGAACCGATGGAAATTGGAACCATCAGAAGACCTTTGACCAAAGATGAAAAGGACCTACGCAGAAAAAATGGACAATGTCTTCATTGTGGGCAGAAGGGCCATTTTGCCAAAGATTGTCCAATCAAACCAAAGAACAAGCAAGGTCCAGTTCAGAAGGTAGCAGCCAATGCACCAGTCGAGTTGGAAAACTAAAACACCCAAGATGCAGAGAAGGGTTGCTCTTGGGTGTCACTGTGAACCCTTCACAATCTAGACATCTTAAACTGGAAATAAGAGTTCAGGTCAAGAAAAGATCTATTTAAAAAAGGCTCTAGTCGATTCTGGGGCTACTAAAAACTTTGTTGATGTCCAATTGGTTCGTGCATGGGGGATCCCATGTATTGAAAAGAAGACTCCAGAAATCATCCAGGCAGTCGATGGAAAACTCTTGACTGGAGGTCCGGTAACTCTTCAGACTATCCCCTTGTTGATGATTTGTGAAGATAAGAATCAAAGAAAGAAACATAAAGAGAAAATCATTCTTGACGTGATCCATGCTCCCCAATATGGGATTATCCTTGGCTTGCCATGGTTAACTCATCACAATCCAGAGATCAATTGGGATGAACGAAAAATCGTGTTCTCATCTGCGCTATGTAACGAACAATGTCTCCAAAAGATTCAAGTACCAAAAGTTTGTAACTCTTACATAGCTACTTCCGCGGAGAAAGAAATTCAGCTGCCCAAACAATATTCATCTTACAAAAATGTATTTGATGAGAAAGGAGCAGAGACTCTACCTCCTAATAGATCTTATGACTGTCGAATTGATCTAGCTCCAGGTGCCATACTTCCCAACTGTCGTGTATATGCCCTGTCAGAACATGAAAATCAAAATTTACAAAAATACCTAGATCAATTTTTGGAGAATGGCTTCATTCGCCCCTCTAAGTCTCCTGCAGCTTCGCCTTTGTTTTTTGTTCCAAAAGCTAATGGAGAACTTCGAACTTGCATCGACTATAGGGGTTTGAACAAAGTCACCATCAAGAATAAATATCCTTTACCCCTAATTCCGGTATTATTGGAACAAGTAAAGCGAGCAAAAATCTACACGAAGCTTGACCTTCGAGGTGCTTTTCATTTGGTCAGAATGAGAGAGGGTGACGAATGGAAAACAGCGTTCAAGACAAGATATGGCCTTTTTTAATACACCGTCATGCCTTTTGGTCTGTGTAATGCTCCAGCAGCATTTCAATTTTTCTTGAATTACGTTCTTAGAGAGTACCTCAACATATTTGCCATAGTCTACATCGATGACATTTTGATCTAATCTGACAATGAAAACGAACATGTCCAACATGTCAAGAAAATTCTTGCAGCCCTTTGAAAGCACCATTTATATTGCAAACTAACCAAGTGTGAGTTTCATGTTACCACAGTTGAGTTTTTAGGGGTTATTCTTACCTCTCAAGGTATGGTGATGGCAGAAAAGAAAGTAAAAGCCGTATCTGATTGGCCCATCCCAAAGACTGTTCGTGATATACAATGTTTCTTGGGGTTTGCAAATTTTTACCGGAGATTCATAAATCATTTCTCACAGACAGTGGCTCCAATCACTAAGCTACTAAGAAAGAAAGAAAAGTTTGTATGGTCCCCAGAAGCTGATCAAGCCTTCTCGACTTTGAAGAAAGCTTTCTCCACTGCCCCAGTCTTGACTCATCCTGATGCAAATCAACCTTTCATAGTGGAAGCTGATGCTTCAGATGTAGCAATAGGAGCCGTCTTATCACAACGAAATAAAGACACTGGTCATCTTCATCCTGTAGCTTATATGTCTCGGAAGTTGAACGAAGCCAAACAGAACTATGTAATTGCTGTAAAAGAGCTTCTGGCGATTCGTGACGCCTTTAAAGAATGGAGACATCATTTGTTGGGTGCCAAATACACCGTCACAGTATATACTGATCATCATAATCTTCAATTCATGAGTTCCGCCAGACTTTTGACCCCTCAGCAACTATGCTGGATGCTGTTTTTTGCCGAATTTGATTTTGTAGTAACCTTCCGGCCTGGTAAAGATAATCACAAAGCTGATGTCTTGTCCTGTCAAGAGTCTACCACGTTGCCTGCATTTCAAGTCTCCAGAGCTATCATTGCTCCTGACAAGGTTCTATGTATCATAAAAACTGAAGATTTCTTTGAAGAAATTTGCAACTCTTTCACTGTTGAAAAATGGAAAACATGGGCCCAAGCAGATCCCAAAAGGTCAATCAAGCAAGGACTACCCTTTCATGACGCTCGTTTGTTCGTACCCACTACCAAACTTCGCAAGATGGTGTTTCATTGGTTGCATGTTATACCGACGGCAGGTCACCCAGGTACTCCTAAAACTCTTGAACTGATCCAACGCTATTTTTGGTGGCCTACCCTAACAAAAGATGTAAAAGCAATGGTAAACAACTGCGAAGTTTGAGCTCACATTAAAACAAGTCATTCAAAACCAAAAGTGTTGTTACATCCACTTCGAACCCCAAGTCGTCCATGGGAGTACATTTCTTTAGACTTTATTACCAGTCTGCCAGTGGTTCAACAGCATTCAGTAATTCTGGTGGTAGTAGATAGTCTCACGAAATATGGAGATTTCATTGCCTGTAAAAAATTGCCCACTTCTAGTGAACTGGCAACTATTTTACTGAACAGAGTGGTTCGTTATCATGGACTGCCAAAAGTTATCCAGCTCCTGTTCTAGTACAGGGAGAAGAAGAATATGAAGTTAAGAAAGTGTTGGATTCTAAACTACGAGGGCGTAATCTATGGTACTTAATCTCATGGAAAGGTTATGGTCCGGAAAGTAACTCATGGGTTTCCGCATCTGATGTTCATGCTCCAGTACTTGTGAGACACTTTCATCGTCTTAATCCAGGCAAACCAGGCCCTAGAGCGCGTCTGGGAGAGGGGAGTACTGTCAACACCAGGGCAGTGCGCGCTCTATTGGCGACTAGAATGCAAAAACCCAGCACTCTCAAAACAACGTAATTTATGTATTGTGCTGATATGTTGTTGTTTAACCTTTTGCATTGCAGAGTTCAATCCTGAAGACTTATTTTTAATGTGCATAACAATGCTGTTCATTTGCAATGTATTGCTGCAGGCTTTCAGAGTGTGTTAGGGTGTGGTCTCTTTCCAGAGCCTTCTAGAGACTTTCCCTGCAACATGCCTTGGTGTGGTTGTGGGCTGGGACAAGACTGTATAAAAAGGAGCCAGCCCAACTCCAAGTGCTCACTATTCAGAGGTCCCGGTGCAGAGCTGCAGCTACTTCCTGAGCTCCTGTCCTGGTGGCCTATTTGATCTTCGAGACATCTGACTTTCATTCTTCGTTTGGAGATCCTTGTTCTGTGTGGTAAGACGGTGGTCGGGCTGGCCTCCCAACGCCGTTATCGAGAACTCTCATGTTCTTGGGCCTAATTCTTTTATGATTTGACAGAGTACTTTGCGTGTGTGAAATATGCGCTTGAGTGTTTGTGACATTTGCAGGGAGACTTGCGAATCGGCAAGACGCGCGTTTCATTTCATGATAATTTAATCTTGTTAATTATTGCATGCTACCATTTCTTGACATTTACATGGTGGCTTAAGAATCGGCAAGACACACGATTCGTTTTATGGTGTTTTAACTTTGTTGTTCATTGTGCGCTACCATTTCTTGACATTTACATGGTGGCTTAAGATCCGGCAAGACGCGCGATTCGCTTTATGGTGTTTTAACTTAGTTGTTCATTGCGCGCTACCATTTCTTGACATTTACATGGTGGCTTAAGAATCGGCAAAAGACGCGCGATTCGTTTCATTGTACTTTGATATTGTTATTCATTGTGAGCTGTTATTTCTTGGCATTTACATGGTGGCTTAAGAATCGGCAAAAGACGCGCGATTCGTTTCATTGTACTTTGATATTGTTATTCATTGTGAGCTGTTATTTCTTGGCATTTACATCGTGGTTTACGAATCAGCAAGACGCACGATTCTCTCCTCGAGTTTAATTCATGTTGTTTATTGTATGCCACTATTCTAAGATATTTATCATGTAATATTCGAGTTGACAAGCTATGTGATTTGTTTTTCCTGAATCTATGTTGTGTTATTCATGGTGCACAATCCTTTAATGGTGTTTACAATATATATATATATATATATATATATATATAAATCTACAATATACGCAATTTGTGTTGAAGCATTTTAAGAGTACACAGAAGATTAGAGTGGCTAGATGCAATATTGTATGGTCCTAGTATGCATTCTCAAAAAAGGATTTATATGACTGGTTTAAAATTTAGTCAGAACGTTTTTCTGATTCTCATGTAAAGGAAAGTACTTGAATAAGAAAGTTTTCATTTAATCCATCTTGATTCCCTTACAGGTATCCGGCCATCTTGAAACTTAGTCATTTTAAACGTAATTCTTAGATTGTTCATGTTTTCAGAATGACTAGGCTTAGAATCATAGTCTAGTATTGATTTCAGGAGATATAATTTTCATATTGTGTGTTCTAACCTTTTTCTTACTACAGGTCTCCTTCCAAGCTGTTTCCCTTCCTAATACCCTCTTCCCCTCTTGAACTCTCTTAGCCTCTGTGATTTATCTATCAGAGTCTTGGAGCTGTTCAGTGGTGGACATGTTGGGAACGTGCGCAGACCCCGAGGATCTGGTGACTCTGACAACAGCCACCAAGATCATCTCTGGGGTCCCCCAAGGATCCTCCCTCAGCCCCACCCTCTTCAACATCTACATGGCTCCTCTCGCCAACATCTTCCGCCCCCACGGCCTCACCATCATTTCTTATGCTGACGACACCCAGCTCAGCATCTCCCTAACCAGGAACTCACCCACTGCCAAGATTAACCTGCACGCTGGACTCCTCGACACCGCCAAATGGATGACAACAAGCCACCTCAAATTGAACTCAAACGAAACAGAGATCATCATCTTCGGCCCCAACAAGACAGCATGGAATGACTCCTGGTGGCCCACCACCCTCGGACTACCCCCAGCACCCACCACCTATGCACGCAACCTTGGCATCTTACTTGGCTCATCCCTCTTCATGACCCAGCAAATCAACACCATATCATCCTTCTGTTTCAACACCCTTCGCATGCTACGCAAGACTTTCATAGGGATACCCTTAGAAACAAGAAGAACAGTCACCCACGCCCTCATGAGCAGCAGACTGGACTACGGCAATGCCCTCAACGCAGGGACCATAGCCAAGCTTCAAAGAAAACTCCAGCGAATCCAGAACCCAGCCGCACAACTCATCCTCAACCTCCCTCGCCACAAACACATATCCACCCACCTCAGATCCCTACACTGGTTGCCCATCAACAAAAGGATCATTTTCTAGGTCCTCGTCCAAGCTCACAAAGCCCTCCACGACACTGGACCAGCCTACCTCAATGAACAAGTAAACTTCCACATACCTACTCGCCAGCTCCGTGCCGCTGACCTCGCCCTCGCCGTAGTCCCTCACATCCAACGCACCACCTCTGGTGGCAGTTCCTTCTCCCACCTCACCGCCAAGACCTGGAACTCCCTCCCCACCAATATACGCAAGACCCAGGACCTACTTACCTTCAGAAATCACCTAAAACATTTCTTTTCGAGCAGTAACCGGCCCCTACCCCCCCCAGTGCCATGAGATCCTACGGGGTAAGTAGTGTGCTTAAGAAATGTTTTGATTGATTAATTGACTCAGACACTCACGCACCCAGTTACAGACCCACTCAGACACTTACAAACCCACTCACAGACCCACTCACACACTCACTCACATACACATTCAGACATTCACAAACCCACTCACAGAGCTACTCAGGCACTCACTCATTCACTCATAGACCTACTCACACACTGACACACCCACTCAGAGACCCACTCAGACACTCATGCAACCACACACAGACCTACTCAGACACTCATGCACCCACTCTCAGACCCACTCATAAGCTTATGCACCCTGTTACAGACCCATTGAGAGACTCACATACCAACTCAGAAATTCACACACCCAGTCAGATACAAAGTCACTCACATAGCTGTCAATTTCAAATGTGCTGGTGTCTATTGAATGTGTGCATTTGTTTTGTGGATTTTCACCAGATTCATTAGTTCAAAAATGAAATTTAAAAAACGTATTTGAAAAGAAAATGAACCAGTGTTTGGGAAAAGGGGTGGCTCTGAGAAGAGCCTTTGTGTTTATTGTGTGTAGATAATAACTCCACATTAAGCACAATGTAGTGTTTCAAGGTTTTTGAGAAATACCCCATTGCCTTTCTCAGTGAAATGAACTCCATCACTTTTATAGATACCATCCACGTTAAAGAGTAAATTATTATTGTATATGGGGCCTATATTGTGGTTTCTGAGGAAAGCGGAAACTATTTTATTGACTAGTAATTCAGCAAAGGTATCCTTCATTAGGATTTCCAGTTCTACCCCATTAAGTATGCCTAGGTCATTGCCACCACAGTGCACAATCATGAGGTCAGGATGTTGGCAATCCGCAGTGCTCTCAACCAAAAGCCGCAATTGATGCCACTTTAACCCTCTCCTGCCAACCCAAATTATGTCCACATTAGGTAAACCCAAGTACCTGTCAATCCCACTTTTTTTAACACTATCCCTGGTCCAAAGCACAAAGGTATGACCCACAATCCACACTCTTACCATTTTGAAGTGAAGGAGGAGACAGTTTTCAAAATGAAAGGCAGTTAAAATGGAGGGCAAGACCTGGTTTGAAAAAATAGCATATTTGATTGGATGTTGTATGTATGCAGGTGGCTACAATCAGGTAGTGATTTATAAGGAGAAGTAAGTAGATCAGTGACTGGTTCTGTTAAAATAAAAATAATATATTATAGTTTTGGAAATTCTTTTAATTCTACAACTGTTACAGTGGATTTTGAAGCTAGTATGCTGCTTATAGAATGTGTTGTGAAGCTGTGACCTACTGGCTCAAGAGAGTGTTCCAATGGGAGTTGCTATGGATGCTCAGCTAAGAGACTGCAGGGAAGGGAATTAAACATATTGTAGTGTGATAGTTATTAGTAGTCATTTAAACACATTCCTTATTATGGAGGGTTTATTTTCTTATTCAGTACTATCTTATTAACTGCATTGTAGATGTAAAGCATTGAGATTACAATGCTAAATATTTTTTCAGACTCCCATGGGAATTTGGTAATCTGTCTGGAAGTTACATGGGAGTCGGTGCTAAGCATTGCGATGAATTCGCAAACCCACACAAAAATGCTATCAGATTGGGCTTCTTAATAGAAGCAAAAGAAAAGGTTGACAGACACAGACTACTGAGAGATGGAATAATGCAAATAAAATATGAGATGCACAGTATGATTTGCTAACTATGATACTATCACCAAGAGCAAAGTTGAAAAGGTTGTCATTAATGGCTGTCTTGTATGAGAGTGGTGCACCATTCTTATGCTCTGATTTCACATTTTCTTTAAGAAGAGATTCCAACTGATAATGTTAAAACAATTTAAATCAACAAACTCATTTGACAGGTATGTGACTTAGAGTGTAGTTTTGAAAAATGTGTTTGAAAGGGTATGTGTGTACATAAGGTGGATGGAAGTGTTTATGATGTATACAAAATTATTGAGTGTGTGTGGATCTGTGAGTGGTTGTGTGAATAACTTTTTAAACATGTGTTGGGCCTGCTACTGCAGAGCATGTGTGTGTTTGGTTTTACTGCAAGGTCAAGTTGGTATTACAGACTCCTTTCCAAGCGTTACACTTCAATTCCACTACATATAAGTCACCCTTAAGGTAGGATGTTTGAGGGCCATTGACACATGTGCTCTTCCAGATCCATATGCCCAGTTATACATTCAGCCTTCCACCCATACTATGACTCACATACCTTTTAGTAAACGCATAGAGACACTCACTCACTCAGTCAGACAGAGACAGAGGTAGTTACACATTCAGTCACATGCCCATAAAGCACTTATACATCCAGCAGCAACAGCTAGTTGCACACAGTTTTAGTGCCAGTTCGAGTTGCCATTTAAATTTGCTTGTGAAGCCTGAACTTCTCTTTTATTACATATGCCACCCCTAAGGTAAGGTATAAGTAGACAATAGGGAAAAGTGTTATGTGCTTAGAAGGTAAGACGTACGCTTAGAAGTTTTAGTGAGTTACACGCATTTCCAGGCCCATATGCAGTTAAACATCCAGTCTGCCACCAATACTTCAAGTCACATACATTTTTACATAAGCATAGAGGCACTCACCATCCAGTCAGGCAGAGATAGAGGCATTTACTCATTCAATCACATGTTCATACAGCACTTATGTATCCAACAGTAACAGAAGCAGTTGCACGCACATTTGTATACTCCTACACTCAGTAATAGAGCCGGTAAATAATATATATAGCTGGTTACATGCACATTTAAAGACCCATAGACGTAGTGAGACAACAAGTTAAATAGCGGCATAGTTACTTACACATCCACTCACACACCCATAAAGGGACTGATACACTTATTTACATAAGTACTGAAGTGCTGATACTCCTAGTGACACATCTAGACAGGTAGCTCTATAAACATGTATTAGGCCTGCTACTGCAGAGCCAGTGTGTGCAGTTTTACTGCTGTGTCAACTTAGTGTTTAGAACTCCTTACCAAACCTTAAGCTCCTTTTTTCAATTTTTCTAGAAATAAGTGACCCATAGGGTAGGTCATAGGTAGCTATGCACTGGTGCATATACTGGCATTCTCAGAGATACTCTCACACTTATATTACCACATTTAGCCCCACATGGATGGATATATTAACATGCACTCATGCATATACTAACACACCCAGGCATCCTCTGATGTATACAGTAACAGACCCAGGAACACAATTACCCATACACTGACATATACAGGTACACACTATTGCAACACTAACACTCCCAGGTACACATTGATGCTTATAGTGACACAGCCACACAAACACTAATACATACACTGAGAAACCCAGGCACACACAGATACACCCACTAACACACCCCATGACACACAGATCCATACACTAAGGCACATAAACACACACAGACGCATAAAGTGACACACCCATGAGACAGTGATATATATGTTGACATACCAGGACATGTAGGCGGACACTCAGGCAGACACTTATATATACACTAAAACACCCAAGCAGACAATGATGGATACACTGACACACCAGGGGGCACACCTATACTTACACTAACACACCCACCCACACAATTATGCATACACTGGCACAGCCAACCACATACTAATCCATACACTAACACACCCAGGGACATATGTGCATACACTAACACATCTAGGCACACACTAACATATATGCTTACACAGCCAGGTACACACGTATGTGCACACAGACATACCCAGACACACTGATGCATATATTGACACACCCAGGCTCACACTGATTTAGACATGAAAAGTAAGAGTCTTAGAGTGATTATGACATAGTGATATAACTGTTTATGTAGTTACTTAATTCTTAAATTATGTAATTCAATGGAATATAAAGAGATGCTAAATGTATTGATTTTATTCTTCTTTCCAGACATCTACTTGTACTACCAAACAGAGCATTACAATGCTGGAAAAAACATAAACAAGAAAGAAACAGAGGAAAGGATATTAACTCTTTACAATACGAAACGAAAAAGTAAAAAATGAGGTGATTGCGGTGAAAGAGAAAATAGTATGCAGAAAAATGTAAAGTGAGTAAAATCATGCAAATAAAAAGCAAGGTTTCAAATCAGCTAAGAAGAAGAAAAGGTAAGTGACATTAAGAGTAATAAATGTTATAAGAAAGGAAATAGTTTAACAAGAAGACAGAAGCAATTTAAAGAAATAAGAGTCATAGGCCTTCATTATGACTTTGGCGGCAAATCCCACTTACCGCCAAGCTGACTACCACCAACATACCGCCGCCACGGCGAATATCCGTTCACCATATTATGGCACACACACACTAATCCGTCACTATTCAGCCACAGACACAAGTCCGCCACACCAAAGGTCATTGATAAACTGGCGGTATCAAAACCCACACTGTTACGCCAACAGAACTATGCCCACCACATTATGACCCACAAATCACCATCACAGACATTCAATTGTGGTAAACCATTGGTGATACATATTGCTGCGCTCAAAATATACACACACAATCAAAACAACTCTACATTGAACAATTCAAACTACACACACCTTACACCCATACGCACACCACACCCACACACCTAAACTATTATAAAGCACACACCCACATTACCCACAGCCCTTTATGACTACAATTAATTGCCAACAGGGAGAGACAGCAAGAGCACTCACACAACCAGAGCCACATACCACTCACACCTGTACACCACTCACGGACCCCACATCACACACCCCAAGACATTATCCTACACACCCTCACCTACACATCTTACACAACAACCATGACACCACAAAGACACCCCCGATTCTCAGAGGAGGAGCTAAGGGTCATGGTGGAGAAAATCATCAGGGTAGAGCCACAGCTATTTGGAGCACAAGTGCAGTGGCTATCCATTGCTAGGAAGATGGAGCTATGGCGGAGGATAGTGGACAGAGTCAATGCCAAGGGACAGCACCGAAGAACCAGGTATGACATCAGGAAGTGGTGGAACGACCTACGGGGGAAGGTACGTTCCAATACAGCAAGGTACCAACTTGCTGTTCAGAGGACTGGCGGTGGACCCTCACTTTCTCCCCCGCAACTAACATGGGAGGAGCAAGTCTTGGTAATCATGCATCTTGAGGGCTTGGCTGGAGTAGCAGGAGGACTGGACTCTGGTAAGTCAACTCTATACTACTACTTCCCCCCTATCTGCATGCCATCACAGACCCCCACCCTCACCCTCACTCCCATCACTCTACCACTTCACACACCCCACACCATCACAACTCACTCATCTCAATGCCAAGCCATGCATGCCATACCAATGGACACCACTCACAGACCAGCATGGACACCTATCATTAAAGCATGCACACTAGAGAGAATCAGCTAGCACACCACATACAAACTTACACAAGTTGTAAATACAACCAAACAGGGCAACCCACCAAAGCACGATATGTCACACACAGAAACAATAACACTGCATTTACATCCCCACAGGTACCCCAGCCAATGTCAGCAGTGAAGAGGTGCCAGCACTACCCAGTCCCCCCACAGAAGAGGTCCAGAGTGATGACCAACCTGGCCGATCAGGGACCTCTGGACAGTTGGTTACCCAGGCACAGTCACACACCACCACAGACCCTCCCCCTCAGTAAACACCACCTCAGCACCCACCCAGCATACCCATACCTCTTTCTTCAGGACACGTCAATAAGCAGTGTGTCCACCTCTACAGGGACCCCAGCCTACAACTCGCTCCCAAGACAATCAGGGATCTGGGGTCAGCTGCAGGAGGGACAGTACCAGGGGATCAGGGAGGAATTGCAGACCATTAACACCACCCTGGTCTCCATAGCAGGGGTGCTGGCAGACATGGCCAACATCATGAGGGAGGCAGTCTTATAACAGCGGGGCCCTGCCACTAGCCAGACATCTGAACTGCCTTCCACCTTCGCTGCTGCTAGTGGACAGGAGGCCTCGCCACAGGACCAACAGGCCACCAGCACCCCCTCCCCCTGCAGAAGGAGAACCACCCACAAACATTCCCTGCGATCCAGGCAAGTATGGAGTATGTTAAACTTATTTTAGTATGTATTGGTTTAACCAGGCTCAAACATTGCAATTCAACTGTACAGTAATGTTCAAATAGGAAAGACCTGTAGTTGGCTGCAGTGATCATACCAGGAGCAATAGTGGGGCACCAACATCTGCAAAATGAATTGCCAAAGGGTACAGTGAGTGGGCATAGAAGTGGGAAATAACAGCATGTTAGTGACAAAGATAAACCGTAAATTGAAAATGAAACATGAAGTAACACTTACCTGTGTGTCATTGGAAGTATTGTCGAATCACTGCAGTTCTGTTGTTCTCATCCTCATCCTCTGCCTCCTCATCCTCACTGTCCATGGGGTCCACTGCTGCCACACGGCCATCTCCAGCCTCCTCCCCCTGCAGAAAAGGCACATGGCATCTGAGGGCCAGGTTGTGCAACATGCGGCATGACACGACTATCTGGCAGACTATCTTGGGTGAGTAGCACAGGGATCCACCTGTAAGATGGAGGCACTGAAACCTGGCCTTCAGTAGGCCAAAGGTAAATTCGATATTCCTTCTTGTTAACCCATGTGTCTCATTGTAATGTTCTTCTGCTCTTTTCCTGGGATTCCTCACAAGGGTCAGTATCCATGATAGGTTTGGGTAACCAGAGTCACCTGCAAATATCGAGGGACCACATTTAGCCACACACTATCCCATTTGCCCCACACCATACCTATACACCAACATCTACTAGGTGGGAACCAGGGCTCACCTATTAGCCACACTCTGTGCCTTTATAGTTGGCTCATCACATTTGGGATGCTTCTATTCCTCAGGATATATGCATCATGCACTGACCCAGGATACTTAGCATTGACATGGGCGATGTACGGGTCCGCCAAGCACACCATCTGGAAATTCATTGAGTGCAAACTCTTGATTTCTCAATACCTGTTCATTTTGACAGGGGGACAAATGCAATATATGTACCATCAATTGCCCCAATGATGTTGGGGATATGTCCCATTCCATAGAAGTCAGCTTTCATGGTGGCAAGGTCCTCCACCTGGGGGAAAACAATGTAGCTGCACATGTGTTTAATCAGGGCAGACAACACTCTTGTGAGCACTATTGAGAACATTGGCTGTGACATTCATGCTGCCAAGACCACCGTCACTTGCAAAGAACCAGTTGCCAAGAAATGGAGCACAGATAGAACTTGCACAAGAGGGGGGATCCCAGTGGGGTGACGGATAGCAGATATCAGGTCAGCTTCCAGTTGGGCACACAGCTCTGTGATTGTGGCCCTGTCAAGTCTATAGGTGAGGATAATGT
The DNA here is from genome assembly GCF_031143425.1 of Pleurodeles waltl. Taxonomy (NCBI): domain Eukaryota; kingdom Metazoa; phylum Chordata; class Amphibia; order Caudata; family Salamandridae; genus Pleurodeles; species Pleurodeles waltl. The sequence goes on along the minus strand of NC_090444.1, from coordinate 1,235,282,624 downwards.
GCCTGTCCTCCGGTGTTGCCAAGTCCACCAGGGGTCTGTACACGGGTATGTCTCCGTCTCCTATTCATCCACAATGGTAGAAATCTATGGGGCAAAAGAGTGAGGAGCTGGTCACAAACTGAACATAGGAGCCACAACAGTACAATGCATGATGTTAAATTTCAATGTATAAGTGGCATTTGTCCTGTATGTCCAAATTTGAACTGTGACGCAGTTATTATCCAGGGCCTGCCCCCACCCTCCTGAAATGGCGTCCGCCTGTCCTGTGTGGAGGGACAGGTGGAACTGAGGTAATTCCGCTGGCGTTATGCGCCGTTGCGGGAGGCGGTCATGAACTGCCGTGCAACTCCTCATTGGTTATTATTGGGCCCCATGGGGTCCAATGGCCAATGGTGATGTACGCCAGTGGTGACGGTATGCACCGCCACGGACGTGACCGCCATTTTCTATCTGATCACTCACTTGCTACCTGACCTTCAACAGTAGAGGACTTACACTGCATGTGCTGCTGTGGCCTGTGTCTGGAGCCTACTATGGCTTGTGTGACTGGGGAAAGGTCCCCTGCCTTCACGTCAATGGAGTTGGAGCGACTGGTGAATGGGGTCCTACACCAGAACGGACTGCTGTATGGGCCTCCAGACCAACGGGTGAGTACACTGTGAGCACGATGCATGGGGCATGAATGCATGGATTGGTGTGTGTGAAGACCTCATGTAGGGGATGTCCCCTGGGTGGCGTGCAGCTTGTATGCTGGGCCCTGTGCATGCGAATGGCGATGTGAAGGGGTATGTTGGGCCATAAGTGGCAGGACTGTTTTTCTAATCTATTTTCCTGTTTGAATTACCTCTGCAGGTCAGCGCCCATCAAAAGAAGGGTATATGGCGTGCCATCGCCAAGGAGGTGCTGACCCTGGGGGTCTACGGCAGGCGGAGCACCCACTGTTGGAAATGGTGGGAGGACATGAGACGCAGGGCATGGAAGATGGCAGGGGCCCAGCTGGGGATGGCCTCCCAATGAGGAGGGGGTGCCCGTCGAACCCTGACCCCCGATGGCCCGTATACTGGTGGTGGCCTATTCAGAGCTGTATGGGCGCTTAAGGGCATCACAGCAGCCACAAAGGGGTGAGTACAGTTCCCATTATTACAACTTACGCATGGTAGGGGGGCCCTGTGTGGGGGATGTGTGTCAGTGGGTGTCCGTACGCCATGCCTGGCATTGCAGCATAGGTCCCCTGGTGGCTAGGGTTCAGAAGGGATAATCCTGTTACCTAGCTTGTAGGCATCTACTACTGGTCAGGGCTGTGTGGGTCCCCGGTTGGCAGTATGTGCCCCTCCCCATGCCCTGGTGGCTAGCATTATCACTGGTAGTCCGTTGCTTTGTGTGTAGGGCTGTTCCCTGTGTGTGACGGTGGTGTGTACACCAACATTGGTGTTGGAGCAGCCATTGACCAAGTGTATCCTTTGTCTTTCCCCCCCTTTTTGCTTTGTCACCCTGTCCTTTTGTGCATTAGCATCATCTGGCAGAGGAGCAGAGGCACAGGCAACGGAGGGAACTGCATCCCACAGGTCCCAGGAGGCCGAGTCCACCGACGGTGAGGACAGCAGTGGGACAGAGGGTGAGGGGAGAACCATGGCAGAGACTGGAGGGGACAGTTCTGACACAGATATCTCTACCAATGGAAGCTCCCTGGTTGTGGTGGACTCTTCTGTGACCACCCTAGCTAAAGGTACAGCCGCCACTCGCGTACTAGCACCGCCCTTCCAGCAGCTCTTCAGCGAGTTGCCCGTGCCCGCTCACCCAGGAGGGTGGGCATCTCCTTTGCCCCAGGCACTTCAGGCCCTGTCCCAGTTAGCCCTGCTGCCCTGAGTGAGGAGGCTATCAACCTCCTGCGATCCATCTGTGTTGGGCAGTGAACCATTGTGAATGCCATCCAGGGGCTGGCAGCCCAAATGCAACAGACTAATGCATTTCTGGAGGGCATTCACACTGGCTTGGCAGCCAAACAGAGATCAATCCAAGCTCTGGCCTCCTCTCTGATGGCAGCCATTGTCCCTGTTTCTACTGTCCCCCCTCCAACTTCCTCTTCCCAAACCCATTCCCCTAATCTCCAACCTATCCCAAGCCCACAGGCAGACGAGCATGCACACAAGACAACACACAAGAGTGGCACAGACAAACACAAGCACCACACATCTCACAGACACTCACACAAACACCATTCAGATGCAGACATACCAATATCCACTGCCTCCACTGTGTCCCCTTCCTCCACCTCCCTCCCAGTTCCGTCTACACTCACACCTGCATGCACTGCACTATCATGTACTACCAGCATCACCACCACACCTAGCAGAACACACACCTCACATGCAGACACCACTACGCCATGCACACATCCCCTGTGCCCTCTACCACTGTGTCTGTCCCCCCTCAGGTACACAAACGCAAGCACTCAGACAGCCAACAGCCATCCACCTCACAACAGCATCCAGCCCATGCACCTGCACCCAAACACAGCAGACAGACACCACCTACAACCACTCCCTCTTCCTCCACTCCCAAACCTTCTCTCTCTTCCCATCTCAGTATCCCTAAGAAGCTTTTCCTCTCCACCATTGACCTCTTCCCTATCCCTCCCCCTGTTCTTCATGTCTGGCCAGGGTGCCAAATACCCAGGCAAGCACCTCAGCCACCCAGTCCATGGGACCACTCGTCTCCACACCCACTCATGGTGGGAAAGGATTCAGGGCACCAGCCAGCCTCAAAGTAAGTGTGCCTGCCCCAGCTGCTGCCCAGATGGCAAGGAGCCATCCCCAGCTGCTGCCCGGAAGGGCAAGGAGCCTGCTCCAAGTGCTGCCTGGAAGGGCAAGGAGCCTGTCCCAAGTGCTGCCAGGAAGGACAAAGAGCCATCTCCAGCTGCTGCCAGGAAGGGCAAGGGGCCTGCACCAGCTGACAGGAAGGACAAGGGGCATGGTGCAGGGACTCAGTCGGAGCCCCCACCACCAAGCATGGTTGGGCAGCCATCCGAGGATGCAGGGGATGGGCTGGACCTTCCCCCCACCACCAGCAGCAGCAGCACCACTACCACAACCAGCAGTGGCAGCCGTCCAAGGCTGCAGGGGATGTGCTGGAGCCTCCCCCCACCACCAGCAACAGCAGCATCGCCACCACCAGCAGTGGGCAGCTGTCTGAGGCTGCAGGGGATGGACTGGAGCTTCCCCCCACCGCCATCACCGCCGGCGGACAGTCTGTAGTCCTGCCTCCATGGGCTGGTGTGCAGCCTGCCTCCTGTAAATCCTGTGGGAATTACACTCAGGTGAGAAACTGTGATCTTGCACTCCCCAGGATCAGAAGAGCAGGGCACGATGCCCCCTCCAGAACCAGTGGGTAAGCCACCCACTCACCCCATCCTCCCCAGGATTAGAAGCACAGGGCACAATGCCTGCTCCAGAACCAGTGGGTAAGCCATCAACTCACCCCATCCTCCCCAGGATCAGATGCACAGGCCACGATTCCCCCTTCAGAACCAGTTGGGAAGTCACCCACTTGAGAGACTGTGGCCTTGCACTCCCCAGGACAAAGAGCAATGGACCTGTTGCCCTCTCCAGAGCATGTGGGCAAGTCACCCACTTTAGAGACTGTGGCCTTGTGCTCCCCTGGACCAAGAGCACAGGGCATGTTGCCCCTTCCAGAGCATATGGGCAAGTCACCCACATGAGAGACTGTGGCCTTGGACTCCCCAGGACCAAGCAATGGACATGTTGCCCCCTCCAGAGCATGTGGACAAGTCACCCGCTTGAGAGACTATGGCCTTGCACTCCCCAGGATCAAGAGCACAGGGCATGTCGCTCCCTCCAGAGCAAGTGGGCAAGTCACTCACATGAGAGACTGTGGCCTTGCACTCCCCAGGACCAAGCCATGGGCATGTTGCCCCCCCCCCAGAGCATGTGGGCAAGTCACCCACTTGAGAGACTGTGGCCTTGCACTCCCCAGGACCAAGCAATTAGCATGTTGCCCCCTCCAGAGCAAGTGAGCAAGTCCCCCACTTGAGAGACTGTGGCCTTGCACTCCCCAAGACCAAGCACAGGGCATGTTGCCCCCTCCAGGACCAGTGGTGTTGATGAATCTCTCGGCTGAAGAGCCCATCTATCCCCCGTCCCAATGAGGTGCCTGCCTATTTTCCAAATGATGCCCTTGCAGCGTTCTCTCTGTGTTGTTGCAGGTGCCTGTGGCCCTGTGGCCCACGGACAATAGGGACTGGACAGTGTCCCTTGAACTGTATATATGTATATACCATTAGACAGATTTTTTGTATTTCTACCATATTTATAATATTACACTCACTTTTCATCAATTCCTGTAGTACTTGCATTATTCCTGAGAGGTACGGGGTAATTATGTTTTATTATTGCATCTAATTATGTGTATGGTTTTGGGGGTAGGGGTGTGTGTGTTGCGTGTGTGTCACTCTCTTTTTCCTCTGCCCCTCCCCGTGTACTCACCGTGGTCGTCTTCACCGTTGTTGGTGTTCGTGGTGGAGCAGGACGTAGAAGAGCATGGGGAAGATCTGAAGTTCAGGCTTTATGGCGGCGTGGTTGTTCCCTGTGTCTCCCAAGGTGAGTCCTTTCCCTTCTGTGCAGTGTTTCCGCCAGGCTTTTAATGTCGTCGGTACCACCCTGGAAAAGGTGGCGGATTGGGTTGTCATAATATGGTGGGCGGAACATTTACTTCCTCCTGGCTGTAGGCGGCTACCGCCGTGGTGGCTGTTGTTTTTGCCCTGGCGGTCGACGTGGTAAAGTGGCTGTCTATCTGAGTTCGCACCGCCATGGTCATAATTTGGCGGTAGTTACTGCCAGACTATTGGCGGTATTACCGCCACTTTATCACCGACCGTCAGGATTGTAATGAGGGCCATGTTTTGTAGTAGGGTAATTCGCAATTTGCTAAAATCTATGAGGCAGTATAAATGGACAACTGATGCATTCAAACAAAAACAACATATTGGGGTTGTAGTTGATGAGGTATTTGCCCTGAAGAGGAAGCTCTTTATTTTGCTCTTAAACAGAATGAGAACACTGAATAAAACAGTGTTATCTATGTAGCGAAGAAGCCAAAAAAAGACTTGGGAATCAAAGTAATTTTTGTAAAATTTTAAGAGGTAAATGGAAGTATACATCTAGCAAAAGAACGATGGATTAAACCCAGATCTGTGACTGCGGGAGAGTGTTTGCATTGTCAGCACTCCGTCCATCATCTTTTTGTTTTGCTAAAGTTGCCCTAAGTGGGAAGGGTATGCCCAGACGTGGGTCCCTTGCTCACTGTGCCGCTGGAATCAAGCTAGCCTGGCTGAAGAAGGGTGATACCCTGAAACCGGTCCCAGGATGCTTGTTTCCGGTCCAGGGAGGACCTGGCCCGGCAGTTCGGGCTGGACTGTTCCCATGGGGAACAGGGTCAAGACTGATTTGCATATGGCTTGGTCCAAACTGGGGTGGCATGGTGAGCAAAAGAACGATGGATTAAACCCAGATCTGTGACTGGGGGAGAGTGTTTGCACTGTCAGCACTCCGTCCAGCATCTTTCTGTGTTGCTAAAGTTGCCCTAAGTGGGAAGGGTATGCCCAGACGTGGGTCCCTTGCTCACTGTGCCACTGGAATCAAGCTAGCCTGGCTGAAGAAGTGTGATATCCTGAAAACGGTCCCAGGATGCTTGTTTCCGGTCCATGAAGGACCTGGCCTGGCAGTTCGGGCTGGACAGTTCCCATGGGGAACAGTGTCAAGACTGATTTGCATATGGCTTGGTCCAAACTGGTGTGGCATGGTGAGCAAAAGAACGATGGATTAAACCCAGATCTGTGACTGGGGGAGAGTGTTTGCATTGTCGTCACTCCGTCCATCATCTTTTTTGTGTTGCTACATCTAGCAATGAGCCTTTCTTTAATGAATTACATTACTACTAAGAGAACTCTGTAGTGCATTCAGTGGAAACAACTGTTCAACATTATAAAGCGAAATATGGTACTCCCATTGCAAAAGAGGAAGTGATTCCTAGGAATGTAGAAGAAGTGATAGCTGAAGAGGTACAAGGAAGACATAGACAGGCCCCTCTATACAAACGGAACAGTATCAGTATTTTTAGTGCTCATCAGGGATCAATTGATATATTGAGAACTTTTTATGTGAGTTTCCATGCAGAAGTCTGAAACAGAACATTGAAATTTTGTAAGGGTTAGATCCAACAAAGTAAGGAAGTATACTAATTTACAGGGACAGTCACTGGCATGTCTATTGAAGAAAGTGTGCAGAAGCACCATTCATTACTTCAGAATGTTAGCTGTGCAACACTCTGAAATGCAAAATCGTGTTAGGAGATTTTACTTTGCAAAAGCTCCTGCCTTATGTTTAGGACAAATGAATAGAGCTCTATTGCATGGTACAGTACCTGACGTATAAAGAGTTAGTGAAGATGTTCCGTTTTTTTTCTTTGGTCCTGAACAGCAGTGTAGGGAAAAGGAGGTACTGGTAGAACAAGGAAAGAAGAACAAGGCACAGATGAATGCATTCATAACTTTACACAGGAGTTTGCAAAGTTTAACACAGTTTCTTCAAAGAAACCAAACTGTGTTTGTATTTGTTGTCGATGCACTCACTACAAAAGCCAAACTCACATTGTTGCTTTGTTCTCAAACACTGAACAAGAGAACGTAGATAAGTGGCAAGAATTTGATGTATATTTATTTGTAGAGGAACACTTTGATTTGTCAACATGCAAATTATATGTAAGCACTGCTATAAGTTAAAGGATAGCAAAATGCCAGCCAGAGCAATACATAACAACTTAGAATTGGTAACTGGAAGAATTAAATGTTCATGAATCAATACTCATACAATACATACACCTATTTCAGGCAATAGTTCATATGGAACCAAAGACAGGAAAGTTGCAACCAAATGAGTTACAGAAAGGCATTGGAGGAGGAGTTGTCTACCTACCTTTAGAAGTTAAGCAGAATATTAAAACTGTTGGTGTGAACAGAGATGTCAATGAACCACCAGAGCGATTTCTTTTCTTAACAATACCAGATTCCAAAACTGTGCAGTAGTGTTAAGTAAAGAAATAATACTGAATCTATTTGGGTACTTGACGTGAAAGAGCAACCTTGACACTCGGTTTCATGAGTAGCACAGTCCAAATAAGTCATCAATACTTGTCACTTCTTCTTCTAAAACTCCAAGGATTACCATTGTAAACTCCTGTGCATCTTGCTGAGTGTTCTGAGTAAATTGTACTAATCCATTACATTTATGTACAAGATCTCTAATGCCTCAAGCACAATGTATTACAGTCCCATCACTATTTAAACATTGCAGCAACCCTTATAGTGCAGAGCATAATCTCTTCTGTGGCTTCTGTTCAATTGCTTTTACAAGTTGTGGTAACTAAAAGAGTACACTGAGAACACAGTTTCCATTGCAGTTGACCCCAGAAGGATTTGACAACTGATAACCTATAGTATCTCCCTCATTCTCCTCATTTGTCTTCTTAATAGATTCATTGATCTCCTTCTTTTCAGCAATATCCATACAATACTTTGTAAGATTCACTTTGGACAGGTTATCCATTTTTCATAAATGGGATACTGCAATAAGTGAGGAGCACATACACTTCTTAACCGAGTGTACTCTTTGACACAACTTGCAGCAGCACTTACCTTGCTGACATCAAATTCAACCAAAACCAAACCGGAAAATATTTTAACTCAGGATAACGCTATATTTGACCTACTTTTTTAAACACAGTACTTTTAATATTAATAAAAGCTACATCCACACCTAAATCTTGAGATTTATGGATATTCACAGCGTATGCTAGAGAAACTTGCCACCAAACATACAAGTCTTTTATAAGCAAAAAACGCACAATATCCCCATCAATCTGCTTTACACCATCAATCTGACCACATTATATTGCTAAGTATTCAACCTCATTCCTATTTGGATAGTTAATGTAATCAATCACTCTACCCATAGCATCTTTTACTAATCATTCCTCAACATTTAAATTTCTACGCAAAATTACTCTAGAATACTTGTGCACACTTAAACATTTCTCTAATCCAGCAGTTCTGGAAACAGACATTTCCAGCTAATCCAGTTTCGCTTGCAGTTTTCCATTTAGGAGTACTGCCACACCCTGATGTTCTATTTTGTCTATTGCTGTAGATTTCAAAATGTCTTCTTTACACTTTTTATTAAAACAGGAGCACTCCCGAAGTGTAGACATTTGGAAGACAATCAATTTTTCTTCTTGAATGAAACTAAACTAGCTCTTGTACTGTCTTGGTTGTAGGAAACAGTTTATTAACAGGGTTACATTCTAACTGACTTTTCCCCTCTTTGGCGAAAACTTCTACTCTAATGTCCCTGAGAATATTTTTGTATTCCACATCAGATGCTTAATGCACATTTCTAAGTAGTTCCTTATACTGGAAGTTTAGATAAATGTTTACGTTTCCAATACTTCCCATGAAATTCCGAGTTTCATCATGGAGAAGTGTCTTGAACACAGGCTGTCCTTTCATAGGGGTAAGTTGATTTAGGTCATCAAACACAATTAAGTGTTTTCTTCCAAACATCATGTCATATTCTGTTTTTAAAATCTGTGGCATTCTCAGGAATTCCAAGACAAACATTAAGTTTGAGACAGTGCTCACCTCATCGATGATTGAAAGTTTCACTTTCTTCAGTACTCTTGAGACTAAATGACAAGCTTCACAGGATAATTAATGGTTCTCCAGTTTGTTGTCATGGTCTACAGGTAGCATACGTAGTGAATGTAAACTAATTCTGTTAATGTTGTGTGCAGCTAATCCAGTTGGTGCTGATACTACACATTTCAAATTTCAGTCTGTAGTCCTCTGCAGATAAGTAATGAGAACTTCAATTAAAAAGCTTTTCCCAGTGCCAGCTTGACTGCTGATGTATAATAGTATTAGCTTAAATGATGAGGATTTACATTCATTTTTCTCGTGGAGGAATTCATGCTCTAATTTCTCTTCTATCTCCATATGTATTTCTTTCTGGTCCTCATTCAGTTGTCCAACTAACTGCTCCAAATCAACACTTTTATGTCTTGCTTGTTGCACTGCAGTCTCCACCTCATTCATGGCTATGGCAGCTTCATTTTAAATAATTGGTTTTCCAAGAGAATCTCAACTTAGTGGTCATGAACTTTGGCTGCATTGTGAGCTGTCCTTAGCTATGGTGTCAATGTTGTGGTGTGTTTCCCTCTGGGCAGGCAGCAGCCTCTGCCGCCCACCAAAGTCAAAATGAGGGCCTGAATTATGTCTGTCACAGTGCTTAAATAATCTTTATAGCAGTCAAAGTGTCTGAGTAACTAGGATTCAAAATCTCAAGGCTAAAGCAGCTGCAGAAGAGGTAAATAGAAAAATTCCCTCTCATCAGCAGTTTGGCAACTAAGGGCCTCATGGACTACCAGACTTGCTGTGGAGCTCGGATCACTGTCGAAAGGGGCATTCAGACTGCCCTATTATGACCGTGGTGGAGCCGCCATGGTCCGACAGCCCGCACTGCCAAGTTGCTACCAGGTAGCCGCCAGCTGACAGTCTGGTGGTGCTGGCGGTCCCAACACTGAACTTTGACACAGGACTTTAGCTGGTGGCGCATATGAGGGCCTAAGTGTTCTGTGGTTTATTAAATGTTGTTTTGTATGTTGAACCAAACAACCGTCACAACTAATTACTGCATATTTCCCTTCATCCACATTTTCTGTTACATTGTTTTTATATCTATAGTGTTGAAGTGTGTCATAAAAAGACACATTTTCAGGGTGTGGACTCTCTGTTGGATAGTAAGCATCCAACATATTTGTTTTCACAATATCCTCTAGATACTGAGTTTCTGAAAAGACTTCAAGACTCGGTATTGTGTTCTTGCAAGGCCTACACTTACCCAAACAATTCCCCTTGAATTTGAGTGCACGCTGGCTGACCTCAACTATTCACAGGATTCATAGTTGACCCTTTCAGAACTAGCGGTGTTTCACTCCACAAAATTCCGCAAAGTACTACTAAAATTCTGTGCGATTCCGGTGCGTTTTGCCCACTTTGTAATGTGCCAATTCAAATATTTTGTTTATAGCCAGACTTCTTGCTGCGGACAGATAAACCAGGCTCATAAAGCCTTTTTATTAGTTGGACTATAAAAATTAATTAAAGTAATTTGTGTTAAATGCCGGGCTACGCCTGTGTTTGTGTGTTTTAAAGAAGGCACCCACAAAGAAGTTAAATCAACCTATTTGTAGATATTGGCCTTGAGCAGAACGCAAGGGCCCAAATGTCCATGCATGTCTGTATCCTGGGGGAAGGCTCAGTCCAGATGCTCACCACAGCTTTCTTGTTCACATCACAACACTATGTACTTCATTTTGAATATTTTATGAAGTAAACATCATCTACACATGAATCAGCAAAGTACAAATAGCAAATAACTGCTGAAAGAATGTAATGTTTATGTGACTTTTCCAGGGTGCACTTAACTGAATGAGAAATTAATGTATTTGAGTGCTTTCAAACTGAGAAGCCAGTATTTTGCTTTCACACAGATTAAATGGTCTATTCTTCTTTTCCTACTTCCATTTTCCTCAGGCAAACAGAGCACGTTTGTTCATGTAAAATGGTGCTTCAAATGCAGCCATCAGTGCTAAAACATTACCATTTCCTGCTGCCTTATTACATTTTAATAGGAGTCACTAAATATGTGGCTAGTACATCTCTGCAAAAGGGATATCATCATGATATGCATGCAGATAAATTCACTAAAGAGATTCTGAAAGGAGAAACAGAAAGTGCTCCCACCTCTAAATCTTCCTGCAAAAAGAAAACACAAAGACACCTGCACACAGAATTTATATTATGTGTGGTGGAAGCTTTCTAGTTTAGTTGTGAACATGTATACTGATTACACTGAAAGTAAGGCATTGGTTCCTCCAAGCCACTGAACAACATTGATGATTTAACCACTACAAGGGCACTCTCGAGGTTGATCGATAGAAGGAGGTGCTGACACACTCTCAATTCAGGAGTCAGTTCTTTGGTGGTCCGGGGGAGTGAGTCTAGAGAGGGCTCTGAGGGGGACGCTCTAATCGATTGATAGGTCATGAGCTTCTGGGCCTACCCATTAAAAGAGTCACTCCTACTGTGTTACAGAGGAGAGGAGGCGGAGAGAGGGCTGGCCATGGGTAGCACAAGAGGTGCTTCATCCTCATTGGATGGTTTGGAAAAATGTGAAAGTATTATTGCCCAGGTGGTTTGTTTCCCTGTGTTATTTAGAGAAGGCGTTAAGCCAGGTGGCTGAGCAAAGAGTAGGGAGAATGTTGTGTGCACTAACTGCACTTTCCCTTTTCACCCATCAGGGCATGTGCAGCTGGCTGAATGTGGACCTGAAATCAAAATCAAGCCTGATCCATTTTAGGAAGAACCCCAAAACACAACCACTTCCTACAAAAGTAAGCACAAGATATACATGAATTCATAGAACTACTGGTTTGGCATCAGTAAACTCAGCTATGTTGCGGTTGCCTGAGTTTTTTACCGAACTCCATGCTCCAAGCAGAAAGCAAAGCAGCAAAACTTGGTGTGGCAGAGTTTATGGCCCAGGCTTAATTCATCGGAGCCTATCTTCCTATCTGTAAGCATTTTTAAACAGAAGCTGTTCAACTTCTTGATGAGAGGCTTTTTTGCAGAAATCTTCTCCCACATCTCCTTCAACTCTGCCTTCTCTGATTTTTGTGATGTACGTAGTCACATATCGAGCAACAGCTATGGAGTTGTCTGCCATAAATTGTATGTCCATATTAGCACTGTGCATTTCCAAATCACAGGATTATAGTCAATAATTTACTTGGATGCCTCTGTTCTGTAGAGAATGCAAGTGCTTTTGTTGATGTTCATGTCAGTGTATATCTGACTGCAGTTTAAAAGCTGTTCAGTCTTCCCCTGGAAATGACTTGTCTTGAAAATCCAAAACAACACCTTGTGTAAAATGTTCTTTTACACCAGTGTTTTTGACAATAGAACTTGATGTCTGAGGCCTTTATTATCATTATCTTTCAGATTAGCTTCTGTCACATAGTGCTCTATGAAAGAGAGTACAAAGTCACCATTCTTTTCTCAAAAACTCAAGTAAATCATCCCGTACATACTCTGCAAGCTGAGTGTCAGAAACCACGTAAGTGTGCCTAGATTTCTCAACATACATTTCAATTCTCCATGACAATTACACCAATACGTTTTGGACCCATGTTGGCATGCCATCAGATTAATCAAATTTTATTTCAGTTTTTCATCCTTTACTTGAAGTCTGTTAATTAATTCTTTTCCAGAGATATTTTGTAGATTACCTCCTGTCTTTAGTATGTGGTTTACACGATATGATAGTCTAGACAAGTCACATTCAAATGATAGATTAAATATGTATTGGATACGCTACAGAAATCTACCATCTCCAAAATATAGTCTGAATGACCTGTACTCAGCTGCCTGTATTTGTACGGGGTGGTCACAAATTGTCCACCTGCTCCTGTGGGGAATAGTTGTGGAAAACAGCAAACCTATCAACTTTTCTCCCACACAGTCATTTAAGCTACTTTTGCTTGTTTTGTTTGCAGGAGATCAATAGTAACACCAATAACTTCTCTGAAATGCAATGGATGGATACTATAGTGTTCATATATTTCTTCTAATTTGGATCTATCCACTTTTCCAATCTGTCCACTTGATAGTAATGTTTCATCCTTCATACAACTAATATCTCTGAGATCATCAACATGTTTTATAAATAACATGTAGTTTGAGGTATAATGTAGATTTTCTTACTTTATTAACATCTACTAATGCTTGGCTTTTTTTTTTATTTTGGTAGGGACACCATTTACACAAATGATAAGTGGTTCATCAACATCTCTGTTGGCACCAACAGTTTCAATATTCTATTTAAACGGTGAGTAGACAACTCTTCCTCTAAAACGCTTCTAAAACTCAGTTGGTGACAGTGTCTTTGGTTCCATACAAACCATTGCCTGAAATGGATGTATTTATTGTATGAGAATTGATTCATAAGAGTTTAATTCCCAGAGTTCTTCTGGGATTGATACCAATTTTAACTTGGCATGAATTTCTCTGCCTGGTTATCCTCTAACTTATCACAGCAATACTTACATGGAAATTGCTATGTTGGCCAATCAAAGTGTTTTTCTCTACAAATAAATATATAGCAAATGTTGGCACTTATCTCAGTTCTCTTGTTCAGTTTTTGGGAACAAAACAGAGTTGGCTTTTGTAGTGAGTGTGCCAACAATAAAAAAATATAGTCTCTGAAGAAACTGTGTTAAGCTTTGCAATCTCTTGTGTAAAGCTATGAATGATATTCAATATTGATTTTAGGAACCTTTTAACTTTGGGCAGAAATCGATGTGTCACACTTCTGTTAGGGGGCATGACTGATTGTGCTGTGTTCAATGTCTCACCTGTCTTTCCTTCATTGGGCACAATCTTTGTCAGCGCTCTAGATCATTTCAAGTAGGTCTATGTGGACAAAGAAGTTTATGAGCTGTCATGCTTTGGACAATTTGGAGTCACTTGAGCAGGGATTTTGTCACACCCAGATTCATGACATTGCCATAGTCTAATCTGGATATTAATAAGGCCTGTACTAATGTCAGTTGAGCCAAATCTGGTAAACATGCCAGGATCTTCTTCCACTACTTAAGGATGCCAAAGAATGTAGCCACAACTTTATTTATCTGATAACTCATTGATAGTTTATCATCTATCCAAACTCCCAGTCTTTTAACCACCTGCATAGGACTGAGGATCGGGTCCAAAGCAGAAGGCCAAAGATGGGGGCCCCGAAGGTTGGGTTGGTTACCTACCAACAAATCCTCAGTTTTGTCCCCATTAAGTATCTGCAAGTTGTTATTCATCAAAACTGAAACTTGAGTCAAATAGGGGGTAAGGGCTTGAACATTTTGGTTATCCTTGGCAGATAGGGACATCACAATTTGTGTGTCATCAGCATGAGAAAAACGTGTGAGCCCATAGGATTACATGATGTCAGCAAGAGGCCTAACATATAAATTGAACAGGAGTGGGCTTAGGGTGGAGCCCTGGGGTACCCAGAACCCCAGAAGCTAGCAAATAGGATTCTTACCTGTATTGATGTGAGTACACCTGGAAAGCCCTGCTATCCAGGATGGATCATAACCATGCCAAGACTGTACCCTGCACTCCCATTCCCTCCATGTGACTGAGCAGAGTGGAATGATTCACAGTATCAATTTGAGCACTGTGATCTAATATAATTAGTGCCAATGAATTGCCTGAATCTAGTTGGCCTCTAAGAAATTCTATGACACTAAGAAGGGTGGACTCAGTAATGTAGGCAGTCCTGAATCCTGATTGTGATGGATGCAAAATGCTGTCCTGCTCCACAAAAGATGTAAGTTGCTGAATGACATGCCTTTCAAACACCTTTTCTAAGGTAGGCAGAAGAGAAATTGGTCTGTAATTTGACCATGTCAAAGAGACAAGATAAGGTTTTTTTAAGTAAGAGAGTAACTAAGACCCTCTCCCAAGCAAACAGTAACCTCCCTTCCATCAAAGAAATGTTCAAAAGCTGGATGAGTCATTCCAAGGTAAACAAGGCCTGATTCCTTGGAATAAAAGGGGGCAGAGGTCCAATGGTGAATCAACTTGGTGGCATTCAGCAAGGAGATGAATAGCGGCACTTCCAAAGGAGTAAAGACATTCAGAAAGCCTGACAGTAAAGGAGCATATGCATCTAAACATGCAGTAGGAATATCATCTATTTTTTTAGAGATACAACTAGCTATGCCATCACATTGGAATTGTGAAAGGAATATAGTAGACATTGTAGAATTCTGGTCAGACAGATTCTTTTCAATTTTCAAAAGAGTTTTGGGACAATTATTAGAAATGTAATTTTAATAATAATAATTAGCCCTGCTAATACAACAGTTTTTCTGATAATCTGTTAAGGCCACCGTATAATTGTGTTTAGTCCGACTGTGGCCATACTGGCCTGTTGGTAAGGTGGCACTGCTACCAACAGCAGCGCCACACCAGTAGACCGCCGCCAGCCGTATTATGAGAAATAATCCAGCCTGGCGGTGTCCTGCTGGCGGGCGCTGCTGGCGGTAGTAGCGCCAGTCCCATCTCCTGCTGGAAGACCCCCTGGATCCAGGTAAGTTGGGTCTACGACAGGGGAGGGGGGTGTTGTGTGTATGTGTGGGGGTGTGTGCATGTATCTGTGTGCGTGATTGCGGGTGTGTGTTGTATGTTGACTACATGCGTGAATGTAAGGAAGTGTGAGTGCATGTGTGTATTGTAATCGTGATGCGAGTCTGCATGTATGTGTTGAAGTGTGTGTGTGTGTGTGAAAGGGGGTGTGAATGTATGGAGGTGGGGGGGTCATTGGAAAGGTAGGGGTGCGGGGGCTCATTGGAAAGGTAGGAGGGGTGGGGGGCACCTATCAGTGACAGGGAGATAATTCCCTGTCACTAGTAGGGCCTACTGCCATGGTTTTCGTGGCGTTTCAAACACCACAAAAACCATGGTGGTAGGCGGAGTCATAATCCCGCAGGTGGCACAATGGCAGTCGGAGTGGTACATTGGCGGGTTGGCTTCAGCCAACCGGCCAATGTCATAATGTGGTGGTAAGTACTGCCAGCCTGTTGGCGGTTATACCACCAGATTATCGGCGACCGCCGGGGTCATAATGACCCCCTTAATGTCTCAGGCTGTGAAAACCTACTTGCCATCTCTACTCCTGATCTAGAAGGCGACTTGGCAGATAGATATAATAGCTTTAAGATATGGGTATATAACACTTTAATCTCAGTATTGCCTACACAACAAGTAAAGGCATCTCACACTGTAGAGAAAGCTCCATGGCTCACTACAGATGTTCTGCAATTGCAAAAAGAAACTATGCGACTGGAAAGAGCAAGGAGGAAAACTTATGATGAGACTGGCAAACCCATTTAAAAGATATTGGTCAGAAAATACCACTATGCACTCAGGGAAGCCAGAATTATGTATTTTGCTGCTAAAATTGACAATGTCCTATACTTTTCAAAAGAACTTTGCAAGATAGTGAATAACCTAATGACAGGCACAAAGAACAAATCTGCCCACCCCCACCATCGAAAGAATGATGTAATGTACTGGCAAAATTATTTTGCAGCAAGTTGCCAATATCTTCTGGACTCTGGGACAAGACAAAGAGGCCAAGGTAAAGCATCAAACATCTCAGGGTGAATTGTGCTCCTTTCCTGAAATGATATTAGAGATACATTGGGGATTCTATCATTCCTTAACTCAGGAATGCCAATGAACCTGGTTCCACCAGATATTATGCTTAAAGAGGGAGCACCTATATTATCCATTGTAACTATCATCTTTATTTAATTCCTCAACGTAGGCACAGCACCAGCAGTGTCGAAACATGAAATAGTAAAGCCATTATCAAAAAAGGGTCATGCAGATCCAATGGTATGTGAAAATTATTGTCCTATCTCCCTTCTGCCAGGACCAAGTAAAATCCTTAAAAAACATGTTAACAAAACCCTTGCCTGCTATCCAGAGGAAAATGGAATTTTACATTATTCCCAAACCTGCTTTAGAGGACGTAAAAGCGTGAAGAAGTACCTCACTAGGGGCCATATGTACGAAAGCTTTTTCCCATAGACACAGAATGGGTAAAATCCTTTGGTACATCTGGCCCTAGGTGTGTCACTGAATGCGTAAGTGACTATCTTGCTATATGACTGATTGTCTTAGTAAATGTATAGGTTTTTATATGTATATATAAGTAGCTGTGTCAATTACTGACTGACTCTACTACTAAGTGTTGGGGTATAGAAGTGTGCGTGCAACTGGCCCTGTTACTGTTGGCTACATAAGTGCTGTATGAGCATGTGATGGACGTGTAAGTGCCTCTGTTTCTGTCTGACTGGGTGGTGAGTGCCTCTATGCTTATGTAAATATATATGTGACTTGCAGTATGGGTTGAAGACTGGATGTTTAACTGGGAATATTGGTCTGGAAATGCATATGTAACTCACTGAAACTTCAAAGTACATGTCTTACCTTCTAATGACATACCACTCCGACCTATGGCCTACCTACACTCTATTTTAAGGGTGACCTGAATGTAATAGAAGGGAAGTTTGGGGCTTAGCAAGCAGTTTTAAATGGCAGCTAGACCTAACAGTTAAATTGTACACACTGACTTTGCAGTATGAGGCCCAACACATGTTAAAAGGTGAAGGCCCTCATTATGACATTGGTGATATTTTCCAAATACCGACATGGTGACGGCGGCCAACATACCACCGTGGAGGCGAACATCTGCATTCCAGATTATGGCACACACTCACAAAAATGACAGAAACCAGCCACAACCACAAATCCGCCAGACCCAGCGAATGCGAAAAACTGTCGGAACTAGCACCCAAACCGTTCTGCCAGCAAAACAACCCCCTCCAAATAATGACCCACGAATCACCACAGTGGACATTCAATGGTGGGAAAATATTGACAGTGCACACCGCCGCAACGGAAATGGCCACCCAAAACCAAAACGAGCCAACATTGGCTAGTCTAAAATACCCACATCTGACACAAATACACACACTCCACACACCAACCAACAGCACTATAAAACACTCCCCAACATCACCCATAATCCTTTGCAAACATGAGAAGACTGCTACACCTTGCCAGGCCAATCCCAGAGATAACTGCACACACCACAACTACCCATTCATCAGTCACGCACCAAACACCCCATCACATCACTCAACACCCTCTGCACAACACTCACACCACACAGCACCCATGTCCCCACAAAGGCACGCCGTTTTACTGATGAGGAGTTGCGGGTGATGGTGGAGGAAATAGTCAGGGTACAGCCACAGATGTTTGGAGCACAGGTACAGCAGATCTCCATTGCCAGGAAGATGGAGCTAAGGCAGAGGATCGTCAACAGTGCGAATCGTGTGGGACAATAGCCACCCACAAAGGATGACATTCGGAAGAGGTGGAATGACCTACAGGGTGAGGTGCGTTCCATTTCAGCACGGCACCAGCTCGCCATCAGGAGGACTGGTGGTGGCCCTCTACTTCCTCCCCCACAGTTGACAGCATGGGAGGAAAAAGTCTTGGAAATACTGCATCCTGAGGGCCTCACTGGAATAGCTGGAGGACTGGACACTGGTGAGTCCCTATTACCAACCTACCACCACCCATAGCTGCATGCCATGTCACCCCCTCACCCTAACTCCCTTCACCCCTTTCCATCCCACACAGTGCACCACCCCATTTACCACACCTAAATATGTACCCCTGCATGCCATACTCTCTGCAAGCACATCCCTCCCAGCAATGCATGGACAGCATGTAGAACTACCAATCCCACAATCTGTCACCATACACTACCAAAGGTGGGATGACAACACCAATATCATTGGGAAAGGTAGAAATGCAGAATAAGTGACAGACAATTACCCTAACAAATCACTTACATCCCCACAGGTGCCCCAGCCAATGTCAGTTGCAAGGAGGTGCCACGTCAACACAGTCCCCCACAAGAAGATGCTCTTAGAGATGGCAGCAACTCTGGAGGTCTTGATCTGGATGAACTCCCTGGCCCATCTGGGACAAACATGTCAGTTGGCCACCACAGGGCCCCACCCCTTAGACTCAAACACCAAAGCAGCCAGCCAACACACCCAAACTTCTGTCCCCAGGACACATCAATCAGTAGTGTGCCCACCTGTACAGAGACCCAAGTCGAAACCACACAGGCAGGACGATGAAGGTCCTAGTGTGAGTGGGCACACAGTTAAGGGGACACAGGTACAGGGGGCCAGGGACAGTTGGAGGACAGATGTGCACCAGGGGGAGGCCAGGCCCAGGGAACTAACTGCCCAGGAGGCACTCACAAATGTCCTGGGGGCATACCAACAATCCCAGGACAGGATGGGTCAGGTGATCAGCATCATGCTGGAGGACCAGCGGCTGCAGAGCGGACACCACCAGGAGGTCATGCAACAATTGCAGACCTTGAATACCACCGTGGCCTCCATTACAGGAGTGATGAGTGACATGGAGAAAGACCAAGAATACTGCCAGGAAATTAGCCCCTCCAGAATGTCCCCTTTGTGTTCATCTGATTCACCTTGTTCACTTTGGACTCCATTGCTCCTCTTCCCATGGACACTGAACCTGTGCTCCAAACAGACAGGGCCACTACACTGGACATTTCCTAACCATCACCCTGCTCTATTGCACTTTCCATAGTTTTATTGTTATTCAAATAAACACCCTTGAACACAACCTGAGTAATAGTGCTTTATCAGAAAGAACTGTG
Source organism: Pleurodeles waltl (assembly GCF_031143425.1). Lineage (NCBI taxonomy): Eukaryota > Metazoa > Chordata > Amphibia > Caudata > Salamandridae > Pleurodeles > Pleurodeles waltl. The sequence continues at coordinate 1,235,263,155 of NC_090444.1, read as the reverse complement.
CAATGTATTGAACTGCATTATCCTGTGCAAATGTCCTGTAATGTGTGAATCCATCCCAAAAATGTGACTCAGCAGTCTGAAGTCATCACATCAGTACACTGTTGTAACCACACCAACATCTGCAATAAGGGAAGGCATAGCTGACAGTCAATTGTGATGGAAAGGTAGTGACCTGGCACAACACAACTTCGAGACAGCACTTTACTGAAATGGAGACATGTATGGATCAACAGTCTTACCTGAGTGTCATTGGAAGAACTGCTGACTAATATGTGTCCTGTTGACCCCATCCTCCTCCTCACTGTCCTCAGTGTCCTCTGCTGCCACAGGTGCATTGTCACCCTCCTCCTCCTGCAGATAGGGCACATGGCGTCTGATGGGAAAATTGTGCAGCATGCAGCAGATCACCACAATCTGGCAGATATTTTTAGGGGTGAAGCGTAGGGATCCACCTGTCAAATGGAGGCACCTGAACCTGGCTTTCAGGAGACCGGAAGTGCGTTCCATAATCATCCTAGTACGCCCATGTGCATCATTGTACCGATTTTTAGCCCCTGTTCTCAGATTCCTAACTGCGGTCCACAGCCAGGACAGTTTTGGGTAGCCAGAGTCACCTGGAAGAAGTGAGGGACACACATTAGCCATGCACAATGGCATGGGGTATGACTCCAGTAGGCACACACTGACATACATTGGGTGGGGACTCAAGCTCCCCTATAAGCTACACTCTGTGCCTCTGTAGTCATGCCATCACCTGTGGGACACTGCTATTCCTCAAGACATAGGCATCATGCACAGATCCAGGATACTTGGCAGTGACGTGGGAGATGTACTGCTCAGCTCGACACACCACTGGACATTGAGACAGTGGAAACTCTTCCTATTCCTGAACACCTGCTCATTTGTTCTGGGAGGGACTAAGGCAATATGGGTGCCATCAATGGCCCCAATCACATGTGGTATGTGTTCCATGGTGTAGAATCCAGCCTTCACAGTGGGCAAATCATCAACCTGACTGAATGCGATGTAGCTGCTCAAGTGTTTGAGCAAGGCAGCCAAAACCCTTCCAAGCACAATCGAAAACATTGGCTGTGACATTCCCACGCCCACAGTCACCTGGAAAGAACCAGTTGCCAGGAAATGGAGCACTGACAGTATCTGCACAAGAGGGGGAATTGCTGTGGTGCTATGGATAACATGTGTCAGATCAGGCTCCAATTGTACACACAGCTCTGTGATTGTGGCCCTTTCCAGATGATAGGTGAGTATGATGTGCTGGTCCTCCAGTGTAGCCAAGTCCACAAGGGGTATGAACATGGGTGCTTGCCACCTCCTCCTATTTCCCCACAGTGGTTGGTATCTAAATAAGCCAAAAGTAAAATGGGTGTGACAACAGGACCTATGGACCCACAACATCATAGTACACAGAGCATGTATGTATGTAGGACAAGAGAATTGTCTAGGTGTGTACAGTCAACACCAATGACGCACATATACATTTAAAACCTGAGTACTAGCAGTAGGAAATGGCAACCGCCTGTCCTGTATGCAGGGACAAGTGGAAGTGACTTCACTCCGCCGGCGTTAGGAGTCATGGCAGAAAGCAGTCGGTACTGCAGTGCTATTCCTCAGTGACTAACATGGGGCTCTATGGAGCACAGGAACTAATGATGATCAAACCTGGTGGTGACGGTGTTCACCGCTGCAGACGTGACCGCCATTTTCTTTCTACCACTTCACATGATTCCCAACTTTCCACTCAATGACATCTCCACTGCGTGTGCTGCTGTAACCTGTGTCTGGAACCTGCCATGGCCCATGCTACAGGGGTAAGGGCCCCAGCCTTAACATCAGAGGAGTTGGAGAAGCTTGTGGATGGGGCCTTACTCCTGTATGGGCAGTTGTATGGGCCTTCAGACCAACAGGTGAGTACATCACGGGTACGTTGCATGTGACATGGCTGCATGTAGATGTTTGTGTGTGCTAGCAGTGTGTTATTTGGGGGTTATGGCTGCAGGCAATGTGAATGCAGAGGTACGGGTCGTGTGTGTGCTTCATGAGGGGCAAATGCAGTATGTAAGCCACTTGTGTAACAGGCTTGATTGTATTGTTCATGGTGTCCTTCTGTCTGTGTTTCCTCTTCAGGTGAGCGTCCATCAGAAGAAGGGGTTGTGTTGTGTCAGCAAGGACGTGCAGACCCTGGGGGCCCATAGCAGGTGGAGCACCCACTGCAGTAATCGGTGGGAGGACCTGAGATGCTGGGCCCGGAAGACTACGGAGGCCCAGCTGGGGACAGCCTCCCAAAGAGGCATGGGTGCCCATCGGAGCCTGACTCCCCCCTAATGGCCCACAGACTGGCAGTGGTCAATCCTGAGTGGGATAGGTGCTTGAGGGCAGCACAGCAGCCACAAGGGGGTGAGTATTGACTGTGTGGTATTTTGTATATGTTGCCTGCCAAGGGGTTTGGGTGCAAGGTTCTAGTCAGTGGATGACCCAATCTGCTGATTTAGCGATTCCTGCGTGGTCCTGCTTAGCTATGTAGGGTGGTATGCATTTGTGGTATTGCTAGGTAGCTAGCATACCATGACAGACAGGGCTTAGTTGTTCCCAGTAGGTGTGCCAATGGTAGTGTTTAGGTTCCTTCCTGCTGTACTAATTAGGCAATGGGTTGTCACTGTGGCCCATACTGCCCAATGTAAGTCTAAGGGAGTGATTGTGATGTGTATGCCAGCTGTGCTGTTGGTGCTGTTATTTACCCTGTGCTCCCTTTCTTTTTCCCCACCCTCTCTCCTTTTCTCATCCTGTCGATGTGTGCATTAGCATCATCTGGTGAAGGAGCAGGGGCACTGGCAAGTGAGGGAGCTGCAGTCCACAGGACCCAGGAGGTAGAGTCCACCGACACCAAGGGAACCAGTGGGTTGGGGGGGGAGCGGAGCTCCACAGGGGAGACTGGAGCAACAACTACAGACTCTGATTCCTCCTCCGATGGAAGCTACCTGGTGGTTGTGGACCCCTCTGGGACCACCCCAGCTACTTAATCTTCTGCCACCCCATACCAGCACCGCCCTCCCAGTCGGCCCCCACCCAGTTGCCCATGCCTGCTCATCCAGAAGGGTGGGCATCTTCTTCACCTCAGGCCCTGCCCCAGTCACCTCTGATGCCCTCAGTGAGTAAGATATTAACCTCTTGAGATCCATCTCTGTAGGGCAGTCAACTATATTGAATGCCCTCCAGGGGCTGGCATCGCAGATACAGAAATGCAATGCCTTCCTGGAGGGCATTCATGGTGGCTTGGCAGCCTTACAGAGATTAGTTCAGGTTCTGCTCTCCTCTCTGATGGCAGCCAGTGTACCTGTTTCTTCTGACCGCCCTCCAATTACCTCTTCTCATCCCATAGCCCCCTCCCCTAACCCATCCCATGCACACATTCTGACAAGCATGCATGCAGAACAACAGACAGGACTTGTACAGCCAAACACAGGCAGTACACTTCACTGCACAAGCACACACATAGCCAATACCCAGATGCACATACTGCAACAGCCACTGCCTCCACTGTCTCCCCCTCCTCCTCCTCCCTCACAGTCACATCAACAATCTCACCTGCATGCACTGCATCATCAATCCCAGATCCTACCACCTGTGCAGCCTTGCCCACAGTCACCACAACAGAAAACACGCAGACATGCATACCATAAACCACATGCGCTCACCACCACCACCATCACCACCTCATGCAGCACACCCACCTCACTAGCAGACACCACCACAACATACATCCACACATCCTGTTTGTCCTCCCCACCCTCTGCCCCCCTCCCAAGACACAGAAACTTTCCCACTCAGGCACCCACAGCCAACCATCTCACACTGTCCATGCACCTGCTCCCAAGTATAGCACACCTCCTCCTCCTACAACCACTCCCTCTACCTCCACTCCCATTCCTCCTCCCACACCCCTCTCCACTGGTCCTAAGAAACTTTTCCTTTCCTGTCTTGACCTCTTCCCTACCCCGTCCTGCCCATGAGAGGAAAGTCCCCCCAGCCCAGTACTTCCAGCTTCCATTCAACTCCTCTTCCTCCCCCTAAGAGTTCCCCCGCCACTAAGGGGAACAAGAGTGTCACTCCAGCCCCCGTCCCAAGGCCACTCCTCTGCCTCTAGTCAGAAGGGCAAGGACCCGCCTCCTCCTAAACCCAAGCCCATGGACTCCCTCCCAAGAAACACCCACGCCTCCCACTCTCCCCTGCCCCCTGAGGTGCCTGCCTGCCATCTCCATGATGCCCCTGCCCAGTGGAGTGCCTAGCCTGTCAGGAATCAAGTTGGGCCTTGAACATTGCCCTGTGGCCATTAATAACTTTGGACTGGCCAACGGCCCTTTCTATACATATATATATATTTATATTTATCTCTTATTACAATTGAGGTCGCTGTTCCCACCTAATTATAGTGGTTGGACAACAGGTATGCGTACTGGCTTGCTTTGCTCCCGGGTTATGTTGCTGTCGATTTACTCCGCATATTGTTCTGGGTTTGTGGCATGTGAGTTTGGTGTGTGTTGTGCGTGTGTGTGTGTGTCACTTTGCCCTCCCTCCCTTGTGAGCTAGGCGGCTGTACTCACTGTCGTCATCTTCGTCAGCGTTGGTGCTCCTGGACGGCCATTGCGTGGGACAGTATCGGGAAGACTTCCAGTTCTGGTTCCATGCTTGCTGTGGACTCCTCTGTGTCCCTGGAGGTGAGTGTCTGCCAGGCTTTTGGTGCATTGCTAATGCCCCGGAAATCCTGGCGGTCTGCTATGTCAAAATATGGTGGGCGGATCCTCGTCTTCCACCAGCCTGTAGGTTGCTACTGCCGTTGTCAGTCGCCGTACCGCACTGGCAGTTGGGGTGGTACATTGGCTGTCTATGGGAGGAATCACCGCCATGGTCATAATTTGGCTGTCATTAATGCCAGCCTGGTCATAATGAGGGCCTAATTGTCTGGATGGGTAACTAGGAGTGCCAATACTGCAGAACATATGTAATAACTACATTAGTCCCTCTCTGGGACTGTCACTAGATGTGCAAGTAAATATCTCACTATGTAACTGTCTCTCTTAGTATCTGTATAGATCTCTAAATGTATATGTACGTGGCTGTATATATTACTTAATGGCTCTATTACAGAGTATTGGGGTTTAATAGTGTATGTGGAACAGCTGGTACCTGTTGGATACATAAGTGCTGTATGGGCATGTGACTGAATGTGTACGTGCCTCTGGCTCTGTGTGACTGGGTGAGTGAGTGCCTATATGCTTATGTTAATAGATATGTGAGCCACAGTATGGATGGAAGACTGAATATATAACTGGGCATATGGATCTGGAAGTGCATATGTGACCCACTGAGACTTCAAAGTATGTCTTACCTTCTTAGCACATATTACTCTGCCCAGTGGCTTACAAACACCCTACTTTAGTGGTGACATATATGTAGTAGAAGGGACGTTTAAAGCTTGGCAAGATGTTTTTAATACCAACTTGACCAGGCAGCACAGCTGGACACACAGGCTCTGAAGTAGCAGGCCCAATACATGTTTAATAGCTACTCACACTCCAATTCACAGATCCACACAGACACTGTCAATACTTTTGTAAACATCAGACACACTTTCATTCATCTTATATACACAAATACCTTTTCAAACCCATTTTTTTAAACTGCACTCTAATTTACATACCTGCTAATTGAGTTTGTTCTCACAGAAAATGTAAAATCTAAGCATAAGAATGGTACACGACTCATACAAATCAACTATTAAAGGCAACCTTTTGAGCTTCCTCTCAGTGATAGTATCGTAGTCAGCAAACCATAATGTGTGTTTCATATATTATTTTTGTTATCCAACTCTTAGTGGTCATTGCTTGAGAACCCTTTCTTGCACTTCTGTTAAGAAGTCCAATCTGGTGTTTTTTTGGGGGGGTTCAGATTGAATCCATTGTGATGCTCAGGGCAGACCCCCGTGCAACTTAGAAACAGATTTTTGAATTACAGCAGGAGCCCATAAAAGTATTTAGCATTGTAATCTTAATACTTTACATCTACAATGCACTTTATATATAGTACTGAACACGCAATAAACACAAAGGCTCCTCTTACCGCAACCCCTTTTCCCAAACACTGGTTCATGTTCTTTTTAAATCCTTTTCTAAAATGTATTTTTTGAATTAGTGATTCCGGAGCAAATCCACAAAACAAATGCATACATTCAATAGACACTAGCACATTTAAAATTCAGAGATGTGTGAGTGAATCTGTGCATCTGACTAGGTGTGTGAATGTTTGAGGGGTCTATGAGTGGATGTGTGAGTCTCTGAGTTGGTCTTTGAGTGGGTGCGTGAGTGTCTGAATAGGTCTATGAGTGGTTGTGTGAGTGTCTAAGAGGATCTGTGAGTGGGTACATGAGTGTCTGAGTCAGTCTGTGAGTGGGTGCGTGAGTGTCTGAATAGGTCTATGAGTGGTTGTGTGAGTGTCTAAGAGGATCTGTGAGTGGGTACATGAGTGTCTGAGTCAGTCTGTGAGTGGTTGCGTGAGTGTCTGAGTGGGTCTGAGAGGGGTTGCATGAGTGTCTGAGTTAGTCTGTGAGTGGGTGCAGGAGTGTCAGAGTCAGTCTGGGAGTGGGTGCATGAGTGTCTGAGTGTGTCTGTGAGTGGTTGAATGAGTGTCTCAGTGGCTCTATGAGTGGTTGCATGAGTGTCTGAGTGGGTCTGTGAGTGGGTGCATGAGTGTCTGAGTCAGTCTGTGAGTGGATTCATGAGTGTCTCAGTGGGTCTGTGAGTGGGTGCATGAGTGTTTGAGTGGGTCTATGAGAGGGGGCATAAGTATCTGAGTGGGTCTGTGAGTGAGTGCATGAGTGTATGAGTCAGGCTGTGACTATGTGTGTGACTGTGTGGGTGGTTCTCTGACTGGCTGCATGAGTATCTAAGTAGGTTTGTGAGCAGCTGCATTTGTGTCTGCATTGGTCTTTGAGTGGGTGCATGAGACTCTGAGTGGGTCTTTAAGTCAGTGCGTAAGTCTGAGTGGGTCTGTGAGTGGGTGCATGACTGCCTAAGTGGGTCTATGAGTAGTGTGTGTGAGTGTCTCAATGGGTCTGTGAGTGGGTGTGTGAGTGTCTGATTGGGTCTGTGAGTGGATGTGTTACTCCATGAGTGTGTCTCTGAGTGGGTATGTGAGTAGATCTATGAGCATGTATGTAACTGTCTGAATAGATCTGTGAGTGGGTGTGCAAGTCTCTGAGTGGGTCTGTGCATAGGTACATGAGTCTCTGAGTGGTTCTGTGAGTGGCTGCGTAAGGGTCTGAGTGAGTCTGTGAGTGGTTGCATCAGTCTCTGTGAGGGTCTGTAAGTGTGTCATTCTATGAGTGGGTCTGAGAGTGGGTGTGTTAGTCTCTGAGTGTGTCTGAGTGGTGTGAGTCCCTGAATGGGTATGTGAGTGGGTGCATGACTCTCTGAATGGGTCTGTCAGAGCATGCATAAATGTCTAAGTGGGTCTGTGAGTGGGTGTATAAGTCTATGAGCGGGTCTGTGAATGGGTGCATATGATTCTCTAGGTGGGTCTGTGAGTGGGTGGGTGAGTGTCTGAATTGGTACATGAGTGGGTGTATGAGTATCTGAGTGGGTCTGTAAGCGGGTTTATAAGAGTCTGAGTGGTTCTTTGACTGGGTGTGTGAATGTCTGAGTGAGCCTGTGAGTGGGTGAGTGAGTCTATGAGCAGGTCTGTGAGTGGGTTTGTCAGTCTCTGAGTGACCCTGAGAGTAGGAGAGTGAGTCTATGAGTGGGTCTGTGAGTGGGTTTGTCAGTCTCTGGGTGGGTTTGTGTGTGGGTGTGTGTCTTTGAGTGGGTCTGTGAATGGGTATGAGAGTATCTGAGTTGGTCTGTGAGTGGGTGCATTAATGACTGAGTTGGTCTGTGAGTGGCTGTGTGAGTGTCTGAGTGGGTCTGTGAATGGGTACATAAATGTCTGAGTGGGTCCATGACTGGGTTTGTTTGTCTCAGTGGGTCTGTGAGTGGGTGCGTGAGTCTCTGAGTGGGTTTATGAGTGGATGCATGAGTCACTGAGTGGGTCTGTGAATGGGTACAAGATTATCTGTGTTGCTGTGTCAGAGGGTATGGATGTATGGGTGTATGAGTACCTATGCTATCCTTTTTTGAACAAAAATCACCAGAATTTGTGAATATGCTGCAAAGCCATGGCGGTCCCACCATGAAGGTACATGAGGGGCATGCTGAGCATCGCAACAGATTGGCAAATCCTTAAACTTGAAAAAAATGTTTATGGCCATTTTGTCCCATTATGGGTCACTCACAGACCCAAATATTTCTCCTAGGGGGTCAGGGTACTTCTACTCTTTCCCATCCACTAAATTTCATATTATATAGTTATAGTTAGGACCATGTTTCCATAGAAAAAGCATTTTTTTGACTTGCTTTTTCTTTGGCTCCGTTTGACGAATCTTCATGAAATGTTCCCAAAAAAGTGTGTCATAATTTTTCTTGCACATGGACAGTTTCAGGGTGATCTGTCAAGCGGGGCTGAGAAAAAGGGGGGTAAAAAAACCATGTGTTTCCCATGTGAATTCCCATAGGAGTTTTTAACACGACTACAGCCCGAACCGCTGGATGGAATTACACCACATTTTGCAGAAAGGTAGCTTTCGGTATGCAGATTACACTTTTTGTGATTTGGAGTAAATCCACTCAGAAGTTTAAGAGAAATGAAAGGAAATCAAAATGTGTATATCTAGGGCCACGGATCCTCCCCCACAACTTCATGAATAATAAGAGCTTGTGCAGAGAAGTGATGGCAGCTGTCTTGGGACTCAGCTTCAGCCCAGTTGCTAAAAAAGTGAAGAAAAAAAAAGGGCCAGGATAGGGGCACCCTGACCCCTTAGCCTTGGTACTGTGGCCCCAGAGGGACTCGCCCAGGGTAAAAAAAGCACTTTTAAAAAAAAGAATTTGCAGCGAATTTGCAACAATGTTGCAAATTTGCTGCAAAAATTGAAAAATAGAAGAGTGGTCTCCTGGGCTTATTTTAATAAAGACCATGGGTGGGCCAGGTCCAGTGGGCACGTAAAAACTAAAGGAGGGTGGTGCACGGGGCCTCCTTCTGGACCTATTTATGCCCCAGGAACCACCTTCTCCCTGGGGGCTTTGCTTCAATTATATGAGGGGGCTGCTTGCCCCTCCGCAGGACTGGGGACGACCACCTCCCTGGTACAAAAGATTAAATTAATGCCAGAGGGGCCTGTGCAGCCCTCCCACAGCCCTGGGGACCTCCATCTCCCCAGGGCTAAACTAACAATTAATGCGGGGGAGCCCTGTAGCCCCCCAAAGCCCTGGGTACAGCCACATCCCCGGGGAAAAAGATTAAATTAACATTTGGGCCCCAAGCGACCCCCCGCAGCTCCGATGACCACCACCTCCCCTGGGGAATTCGTTTTCACATTATGGAGGGGCCACACAGCCCTCCCACAGCCCTCACTCAGCCCTGGGGACTGCCACTTCCCCGTGGCTAAAAAAGATAAGGAAGGGGGTCTCTTTCAGACCCCCATCCCCGGGGACCACCACCTCCCGGGGCAAATTTCAAATGTTGGATGGGGAAGACAACCCCCCTCCCGGAGCTGATAATGGTAAAGAAACAAAACAGTGGTTAATGCATAATATTCCACATCCGTACATAAAATGAATGACAATAAATCCAAAACTCTATGGAGTGCCCTGGTATCATTTTCCAAAGGTGCTGATAATGGCCCTGGAGAACCCCAACCCCGAGGGCCAGCTCCTGCTATGCCCCAGTGTGCCCTCCCCTGGGACATAGCTGTTTGCTCTGAATTGATGAGAGCTTTTACAGATCCAACCAAGTCAGAGAAAACACCAGTTCTAGCCAACGAAAGCTGTCAAACACCTCTCCCTTGCTGGTAGAGGAGGTCTCCTCTGCAGACATGAGGACAGGGAAACAGTGTCAATTGTTTTTGTGGATAGGGAGTTGCGGCTGAGCCTCAGGGGATGGGATCGGTCAGGGGTGGGGAGCTGCTCTGCCCTCCTCCTTCATATATTGAAGAGTGTGCCCCAGAGGACAGGGTCGCTGGTGCTAAAATAGGCAGCTGGTGGGAAGCCGCATGGCCCCCTCGCCCCCATAGTGGACATTTACCCAAAAAGTTAGCACTTACTAACTAACCAGTAGAAAGTTCTCCAGTTGGATGGACATTTTGTGTAAAACTGTGAACTTTTCATAGAAATTCAAACTCACCTGTAAGCCCTTACAAATATAAACAGAGAAGGTGGCCCAGTTGAAGGTCCACTTCTGGAAAGGACAAATGACACTAAGGGGGTGATTCTAACTCCGCCGCCCGCCAGAATACTGCACCCCTCCAGAATACCGCACCGCGGTCAGAAGACCGTTGCGGTTATTCTGGGTTTCCCACTGGGCTGGCGGGCGACCGCCAAAAGGCCACCCGCCAGCCCAGTGGGAAACACCCTTCCCACGAGGAAGCCGGCTCCAAATGGAGCCGGCGGAGTGGGAAGGTGCGACGGGTGCAGTTGCACCCGTCGCGAATTTCAGTGTCTGCAAAGCAGACACTGAAATTCTTTGTGGGGCCCTCTTACGGGGGCCCCTGCAGTGCCCATGCCATTGGCATGGGCACTGCAGGGGCCACCAGGGGCCCCACGACACCCCATACCGCCATCCTGTTCCTGGCGGGCGAACCGCCAGGAACAGGATGGCGGTATGGGGTGTCTGAATCCCCATGGCGGCGCAGGCGGATTCATGTGGGCAGCGGAAAACCGGCGGGAGACCACCGGTTTTCCTCTTCTGACCGCGGCCAAACCACCGTGGTCAGAATGTCCTGCGGGGCACCGCCAGCCTGTTGGCGGTGCTCCCGCCGACCCTGGCCCCCTAAGTCCTGGGCTTGGCGAAGGCAAAGCAAGTGTGATTACTCCACGAGTCCATATTGAAAAATAATCTGAAATTCTTTGTGGAGGTGAATGCATCTTTCAACTATTGGAGTTCAATCAGATACTTTCACATCCACACTCACACCCACATAGACCATTTCATACACTCTCTCACATGCGGACAGACACTCTCACAGCCACTCTCACATGCAGAGCCACCCTCTCACACCTATTTGCACACCCAGAGAGACTGGACTTGTGGCCACCTCCCGCTACACATGGCCAAAGGTCAGGCACATCATGGAGTTGGGTGATTAGGGGATTGGCCTCAGGGATGGCCGCAGTGCTGGCCACGAGCCAGGCCTTGTGGGCAACCCTGCTGTGCACGGTTGAATGCTATGCACAGCACAGGGTTGGGTGGTTATAGGGCCTCAGGTAGCTATAACTTGCAGCCTAAGGTAAATATATGTCATACCCTCACCATGCACTGCTAATTACCCCAGATATTACATCACTCATGACAACTTTTATAACGTAAAAAAAATGTCAATGAAACATTAGAAGTCAAATTATTGAAGAAAAACTGCATGGCAGGGATGCAAGTTATAGTTACCCTAGGTCGAGACTTACTGTTACTTGTCCACATAAGCTACCCACGTCAAATTTGCGTCCTTCTTTTCCAACATCCTAGGGACTCTACAAATATCCCGAGTTTGTGGGTTCCCCTGGAGGAGACAAGAAATTACCCAAATGCAGCTAAAATTTCATTTTTTTTATAAACAAATGAGAAAAAAGGGCTGCAGAAGGAGGCTTGTGTTTTTTTCTCTGAAAATGGCATCAACAAAGGGATTGAGGTGCTAAAATCACCACCTTCCCAGCTTTCAGGAACAAGCAGAATTGAATCAGAAAAACAAATTTTTCAACACAATTTTGGCGTTTTAGTTGGACATACCCCATTTTTACTATTTTTTGTGCTTTTAGCCTCCTTCCAGTTAGTGACAGAAATGGGTGTGAAAATATAGTTGGTACCCGGACAGCTAAACATTTCTAGAAGGTGGACAAAATTCTAAATTCAGCAAGGGGTCATTTGTGCAGATCCTACAAGGTTTTCCTATAGAAAATACCAGCTGAAATAAAAAAATATTGAAATTGAGCTGAAATAAACAGCCCTTTTTCTCCACGTTTTACTCTGTAACTTTTTCCTGTGATGTCAGATTTTCAAAAGCAATATACTGTTAAGGCTGATGGATTCCTCTGGTTGCAGGTATATACAGGGCTTGTAGGTTCATCAAGAACTGTAAGTACCCAGAGCCAATAAATGAGCTGCACCTTGCAATGCATTTTCATTGTATAGCGGGTATGCAGCAATTCATTTGGTGAAATATAAAGAGTGAAAAATAGATATCAAGGAAGCTTTTGTATTTCCAAAATGGGCACAAGATAAGGTGTTGGGAAGCAGTGGTAATTTGCACATCTCTGAGTTCCTGGGTGCCCATACTAGAATGTGAATTACAAGGCATTTCTGAAATAGCTGTCTTTTTTACACACTGTATTACATATGGAAGGAAAAAATGTAGAGAAAGACAAAGGGCAATAACACTTGTTCTACTACTATTCTGTGTTCCCCCAAGTCTCCCAATATAAGTTGTACCTCACTTGTGTGGGTAGGCCTAACGCTCGCAACAGGAAACGCAACATGGACACATCACATTTTTACATTGAAATCTGACGTGTTTTTTTGGAACGTGTCTAGCTGTGGATTTTGGTCTCTAGCTCATCCGGCACCTAGGGAAACCTACCAAAGCTGTGCATTTTTTAAAACTAGACACATAGGGGAATCCAGGATGGGGTGACTTGTTGGGCTCTCACCAGGTTCTGTTACCCAGAACCATTCGTAAACCTAAAAATTGGGCAAAAAAACACTTTTTCCCCACATTTCGGTGATAAAAAGTTCTGTAATCTGAGAGGAGGCACAAATTTCCTTCCACCCAGTATTCCCCCAAGTCTCCCGATAAAAATGGTACCTCACTTGTGTGGGACGGCAAAGTGCATGCAACAGGAAATGCCCCAAAACACTATGTGGACACATCAAAATTATCAAATACAAAACGACCTGTTTTGTGGGGAGGACACCTGTGTTTTTGGTCCTGGGCACAGCAGCCATCTAGGGAATCCTACCAACCCCAGACATTACTGAAAACTAGACACCCGAGGGAGTCCAGGGAGGTGTGACCTGCATGGATCCCCCAGTGTTTTCTTACCCAGAATCCTCAACAACCCTCAAATTTAGCTACAAAAACAAATTTCATACCACCAAATGTTCCCGTCAGTCTCCTGGTAAAAATGATATCTCAATTGTGAAGGAGGGCCAAGTGCCTGTGACAGGGAAGAGCCAAATACATGTCAAAATTGAGGGGGAACCAGAACTGGTCCAAAAGGGTATAGATGCAACAATGCTGGGTGCTAGGAATTTTGTGGATTCCTGCAGATTCTGGAAGATTCCAGCACAAAAATGAGTGAAAAATGTGTGATTTCAAGCAAAGTTGGAGGCTTGCAGGGCATTTTGGGTAAGAAAATGGTGGGGGGTGCATGTAGAGCACACCACCCTGGACTCACCCAGATGTTTAGTTTTCAGATGTGTCTAGTTCTTGTAGATATTTCTACATGGAAGCGTCCCAAAGTCCAAAAAGTGCAACCCTCACCAGTCCAAGTGGGATGATTTTGAGAGTTAGACAAGTTCTTATGGGCCAAATGTAAAACCAAACCCCAAAATAATCAAATGTCCTTTTGCTTGCCGTTAGGATAAGATGCTGAAAGACTATTACCCCCTTCATTTGGGGTGGGGGTATAACCATGCCTATACTGGTTGGAAGCCACCAGCTACTATTATTTTTGATTCCCTAGCATCTCGTAGGCTTTCTGCCCCCAAGGGAGTGGATCGGGGGTAATTGCCCCATCTGCCATCCGATGGGGAGAACAACTTAGTCCCCATTTATTTGGGGTGGGGGTATGGCCATGTCCCCACCCTGTTTTTTGAAAAAAAAATCTTCCCAGAAATCAGGTGGGCTTTCTGCCCCCCTTGGGGGCAGGTGGGCCTTACAAAAATAGGCTGATCTTCCCCAAAGGGGGGCAGAAATGGCCAACAGTAATGTGCCCCCATTGCCCAAGTGGCTGCCCCCCCAAACAAAACACACACACACACAAATACCGATCCATGGTGCCTAAGTGGTTTCTGTCCCCCTGGGGGTTAGATCGGCCTAATTGAAATAGGCCGTTCTGTCCTGACGGGAGCAGAAATGGCCTAAAATAAACTCTCCCCCCAGGGGAGCGACCCTTGTCTAAGGGGTTGCTCCCCTTGCGTGAAATAGGTGCAAAAAAATCCCTGGGGTCTAGTGGTTTCTGCCCACCTGGGGCAGATTGGCCTCATAAAAATAGGCCTATCTGTCCCCAAATGGGGGGAGAAGTGGCCTAAAAATAATTCGCCCCCAGGGTAGCGACTCTTGCCCAAGGAGTCGCTCCCCACATGTTAAAAAAAAAAATGATCACATATGTCTAGTGGGTTTGCCTCCCCTGGGTGCAGACCGGGTTATTAAAATAGGCTGATCTGCCCCCAGGGGGGCAGAAAGGCTTAATAATGATTTACCCCCCTGGGGAGCAGCCCCTGCCGAAGGGACTGATCCCCTTATTCACCAACACACATAAAGAAAAAAAAAAACTCACTGGTGTCTAGTGAGCATTTCTGCAGCCCGATCGTAAATGCTTACAGAGGCCTCTGCCTGCCCCCACCTCCTGGTCTGGAGTCTGATCGTGCTGGGAGCTGAGCTTCCAGCACAATGGGAGTTGACGTCTGATGATGTCAGCCCGCAATTGTGTGCTGACGTCATCAGACGTCACTGGGTTGGGTGGGGGTGGAAAGGGAAGTAATTCTCCTTTCATCCCTGATGGTGGTGTGGTTGGGAGGCCCATAGGGGGAGCACTAGCGCCCCCCCGGCCAGGTGCAGGACAAGCTTGTCTCGTCCTCGGCACACGGCTACTGTGGCCTATGGCAAGACCAGCTCGTCCAGGGCACCCAGGGGTTTAAACATATATTTTTTTTTTTTTAAATTAAAACAATAGGAGTTTAAAGGTCTGCGAGTTATGGGTTATTTAACTATTTATTATTTTCATCCCTTTATGGGCATCTGGGACCATGAGGGAGTCCTCAAAAGCTTCCCCGCGGTCACTCCTTATTTATTTATATATTATTTTTTCTTTATTTTTTTAAATAAAATACCATTTATATATAAATTGAATGAAAAAAGCAAAGTTTACAGCAACATTATAGTTATGGAATAAAGGGCTGTGCATGGCCCTTTGTGCATGCACAGTGGAAGTTGGCTGCAGCCTCACTGGGTGTGAGAATAGGAGTGAGAGGCTGTATCTGGTGTAAGAGTGTCTGTCAGAGTAACTATTTTGGTGTGAGAGTGCATACCTCAGTGTTTTAGTGGGTGTGTCAGTATGTGTACAGGTCTGTGAGTGGGGGCATCAGGGTGTCAGTGGGTCTGTGAGTGGGTGTGTGATGATCTGAGTGGGTGTGTGAGTGGGTGGGTAACAGTCTGAGTGGGACTAAGTGGTTGACGGAGGGTCTGACCAGGGTTGTGAGTGAGTGTGTGAGGATCTGAGTGGCTCTGTGAATGGGTGCATGAGCGTCTGAGTGGCTCTGTGAGTGAGTGCGTAAGCTTCTGAGTGGGTTTGTGAGTGGGAGACAGAGAGAGTGAAAGAAAGTGAGAGGGAGAGAGAATGAGTTTTTTAGGTTTTGATGTTTGATATACTTACACTGAGTTATTTGAGTTCAATTTGAAATAAAAAAATCTCTTTTTCAAACATATTTTAAAAAAAAGAAAAGAAAGATAAAAAAATAGAAATTCACCCAGCTGTACTTGAACCCCCGAAGCTCTGTGCAAAGGTCTGCGACCTTCACACAGAGATATCAGTTATTTATTTATAACGGCTGATGTATATACTTACATAGAAGCCCTGGGGAGGTGGGGCCTCCCGGGATGCAGTGGGGGGCAAAAGGCCTCCTGGGGACCTACTAAAATACAAGCCGGGAAGTCCATGCTTGTTTTAAAAAAAAATGTTGCTGTGAATTCGCAAATATTGCGAACTTGCGGATAAAAAAAATAATTAAAAAAATGTTTTTTTTATCTGGGGGTGTCCCTATGGGATCCCCCTACCAGTGCTAAAGGGTCAGGGTGTCTCTACCCTGGCCCTTTTTATTTGATTTTAACTGTTTTCTTTGGAACACAGTTGAAGCTGAGTCCCACAATGGCTGCCAACACTTCCTGCTTTGAAGTGTTGCCAGCCAATCAGAGCTGTGCATTTTCCTGCACGAGCTGTCTTTGTTTGCAAATACTTTGCTGCCAAAGATATACAAATTTGAATTTCCCTAAATTTCTCAGATTCCCACCAAAGAAGGGAAAGCATAATCTGTATACTGGCAGCTAGCTTTCTGCCTAATTTGGAGTAATTCCGTCCAGTGGTTCGGCCCGTAGTTGTGTCTAAAGAATCCTATGGAAATTAACATGAGAAATGCAACCTTTTTTGAGCCCCCTTTCCCTCATCCCCCTCTTGAGGGATCACCCCGAAACTTTCCATGCTTAACAAGTTTCACCACAACAATTTTTTGGGGAAATTTTCAAGAAGATTTGTCAAACGGTGGAAAACATATAGGCACGTCAAAAAATTATTTTCCTATATATATATATATATATATATATAAATATATATATATCACAAAGAAAGGTTGTCCCAAGACGGAGGCGCACTCTCAACAAGTTTCATTTGTATTTATTTTCAGATCCAGCAAAGCCGATAACAGACATGGAATTCATTCTCTTCATAGGGAAGTATTTAATGGTTAATCATGTGCCTGCAATTGACTTAATGATTTGCCTCGCATTTGGCCTGTGAACAAGGGCAAGGATGCCCGAAACGCGTCTGGCCTGGAGAGAATGAATTCTATGTCTGTTATCGGCTTTGCTGGATCTGAAAATAAATACAAATGAAACTTGTTGAGAGTGCGCCTCCGTCTTGGGACAACCTTTCTTTGTGATTCAATAACGGCCTGTCAAGCCGTGGAGGGAGCACCACTGCAGAAGGAGCAGGGCTGCGTGACCTCACTTGATGTCGCGTGTAGTTCAACAGGTTAGGAAATATCAGCAAATCTGCTAACTCGACTTT
The DNA here is from genome assembly GCF_031143425.1 of Pleurodeles waltl. Classification (NCBI taxonomy): domain Eukaryota; kingdom Metazoa; phylum Chordata; class Amphibia; order Caudata; family Salamandridae; genus Pleurodeles; species Pleurodeles waltl. The sequence goes on along the minus strand of NC_090444.1, from coordinate 1,235,246,005 downwards.
GAATTCAGCCCACTGGAGGGTAATGTACTGTGTTTAAATATGAGGCTTGTGAAAATTATACCCACTTGGAAAAAACGAACTTGCAGGACTATGTATACCAACATGCACTGGCTGTGACTCACTGGAGGCCAATTATAGGGAAGTATTTAATGGTTAATCATGTGCCTGCAATTGACTTAATGATTTGCCTTGCATTTGGCCTGTGAACAAGGGCAAGGATGCCCGAAACGCGTCTGGCCTGGAGAGAATGAATTCCATGTCTGTTATCGGCTTTGCTGGATCTGAAAATAAATACAAATGAAACTTGTTGAGAGTGCGCCTCCGTCTTGGGACAACCTTTCTTTGTGATTCAATAACGGCCTGTCCAGCCGTGGAGGGAGCACCACTGCAGAAGGAGCAGGGCTGCGTGACCTCACTTGATGTCGCGTGTAGTTCAACAGGTTAGGAAATATCAGCAAATCTGCTAACTCGACTTTGAATTCAGCCCACTGGAGGGTAATGTACTGTGTTTAAATATGAGGCTTGTGAAAATTATACCCACTTGGAAAAAACGAACTTGCAGGACTACGTATACCAACATGCACTGGCTGTGACTCACTGGAGGCCCATTATAGGGAAGTATTTAATGGTTAATCATGTGCCTGCAATTGACTTCATGATTTGCCTCGCATTTGGCCTGTGAACAAGGGCAAGGATGCCCGAAACGCGTCTGGCCTGGAGAGAATGAATTCCATGTCTGTTATCGGCTTTGCTGGATCTGAAAATAAATACAAATGAAACTTGTTGAGAGTGCGCCTCCGTCTTGGGACAACCTTTCTTTGTGATTCAATAACGGCCTGTCCAGCCGTGGAGGGAGCACCACTGCAGAAGGAGCAGGGCTGCGTGACCTCACTTGATGTCGCGTGTAGTTCAACAGGTTAGAAAATATCAGCAAATCTGCTAACTCGACTTTGAATTCAGCCCACTGGAGGGTAATGTACTGTGTTTAAATATGAGGCTTGTGAAAATTATACCCACTTGGAAAAAACGAACTTGCAGGACTACGTATACCAACATGCACTGGCTGTGACTCACTGGAGGCCCATTATAGGGAAGTATTTAATGGTTAATCATGTGCCTGCAATTGACTTCATGATTTGCCTCGCATTTGGCCTGTGAACAAGGGCAAGGATGCCCGAAACGCGTCTGGCCTGGAGAGAATGAATTCCATGTCTGTTATCGGCTTTGCTGGATCTGAAAATAAATACAAATGAAACTTGTTGAGAGTGCGCCTCCATCTTGGGACAACCTTTCTTTGTGATATATATATATATATATATATATTTAAATATATATATATATAGCTGTTGCCAGTCGTTAGTTATAGTTAGGACCTAGTTTCAATAGGTAAAGCGTTTATTGTTTTGCAATAACTTTTACCAATATCGCTAAATCTTAGTAAATCTAGCCTCAACATACAACACATGCAACATGTTCTTAGCTCAGGTGCTCAAATTCTAGAAGCAACACCAGCACAAATACATTTAAATAGTGCATAGCCATATTGAGTCTGCTCAAATACTGCCAAGATACATGACACAGTTTAAAAATTACTGCAGAATGTAAATTCGCAGAATCACATATACATTTGGTAGGGGGCAGAGCTGGCCTGGCCTAAACATGGCCGTCACTTAGGCAAGCTCCTCCAACTGCCTCTACTATCCTGCTTTATCTGGCACCATGGCACCACTACTTTTCTGTCACACACACCTATTTTCCCTGTGATCGTGTTGTTACTGAAATTTCCCAGTGTGAGTGGTTCCTAGGTACCTACTTCAACCTATTACAGCCTGCCATATTACAGTGAGGTGACGCAGACTGCATGGCCTGGTGTAGGGTGGGCCACACAGCCCTGCTTTTCTATGCCCAGTTTGGAGCCCTCTAGTGCCTGATGGGGTCTAGGCACTTATACTTTGCCGTCTCTGTGGCATATTGACATCCCCCACTTCACTGCAGCACTCGGCCATTGGTCGGGCCCCAGGCAGTACAAGATATGCATCCTCTGGCCCTTCCCAGATATGACGGACCATCTGGACTTGCAGCCTCATGATAGCAAGTTGCCCAGGGTGACTTTCTGCAGTCCCAGAGGCCATAAGCCTACACATCTGAACATCTGTGCATCACAATGAAGTTTGTTGATTTCTCGGCCTGGGGGCTGTGCTGCTGTGCCCTATCTGACTGGGACTCCTACATGCCATCTGCAGGCCCTCACTGGGGTCACATAGGATGCCTTGCTACGTTGAGTACTCACTGTGCTGAGGAGTTCACCAGCCGAGGGAAACCACCCTGCCACTAATCCATGTAGGAAAGCACCTGGGCCCCTAATGATACACGGAGCCCAACTCAGCAGGGGACCACATTGGCCATGACAACAATCCTTACATTATTACTAGGGGTGGGCGGAGTTCACAGAGTCCCACTACGTGGAACTCCACAAAGTGGTACGTGGAGTTCTATGGGCAATAAGAGTTTCCCCGTAGCACCCATCCACGTTTTATGTCAAACGCAATATGGAGTATGTTCTTGCATTAATTGGTTCACATGGACGCAACCATCTTGTTTGTTGCTCAGTTTGTGGTGCTGGGCCTGTTCTTTTATCCCTTAATAATCCTTTTAATCCAACCTCCTAATTAATCTACCTCTCATTTCTATTTATTTTATTAGTGTGCCTTATTGTGTCAGTGTATTCTCACTTTTTTTTATTTTGTATGATTTTTGTGACTTTTTTTTCTTTTTTTTTCTCTTTACTTCCTTTGTTATTTCTTCCTTTTTTTCTTCTCCTGTTTTGTTTTTTCACCCCACCACCCAGGAGAATGGCAGAACAGGATGGCACAAGCAAACAGGGGAGTGGCAGGTCCAGGCCCCCCAAACAGCCAGCCGTCTACCTTGTGGGCGGCAGTGCCACCAAGGGGTGCAGCCCCAACCCATCTTCTGTTCGGCAGGGGTGGCACCGCCCATTAATGCTAGCAGCAGGCAGCAGGCGTGGCAGTGGTTACCCCTGCAGAAGCATTAGCTGTGCTGGGCGAATATCATCCACTGCAAGCAGAACTTGATTGGCCTGCTAGGTGTAGAGATTCCGGGTCTCAGTGAGTATTACCTATATTATTGGGTTTGTGTTCTACAGTGCTAACTTTTTTTCTGAATAGCATGCTGCTTATGCTCAAAGGTAAGTTACCTTTCATTTATGTTGAGAATATTATTATGTGATACAGTTAGAGCAAGGCAGCTGCTCAGAGCTACCTCATCGAACTTGTTGGCGCTCGTTTTGGCTCATTATTTAAGCAGCCATTGCAATGCAGACTCCTCTGTCCTTCTGTCACCATGTGAACTAGTGATATCACAATGAAGACTCCTCTGTCCTTCTGTCATCTTTTGAATTAGTGATCTCAGTGAGTTAACATTCCCTGTGACTTTCTTTATTTAGCTCCTCCGGTCCCAAGCAATTTCACAGTGATGTGTAGTTCTAGTATGCATCCATGTATTGTAAAAAAGTGAGACTGAGTTGGTCCATTAAGGGGGTTGAGAAATGAGAATAATCTCAAAGATCATTTATTGCAATGCATTAGTTACAAATGTAGTTTTTGTTAAGGAAATTTGGAATAGGGATTTTAGGATTAGTGTAGCCAATTCATCGAGTCGATACTAATACATAGGCAATCTGATTGAGATAAGTGCAATATTACTGCGTTAGCCTCTTATAATAATTTTGTGGAGATTAACTGTACCACTGATCTATTTTTTATCTTTTTTATTTCTTAAATCAGTACCCAAGGGCAAGAAGAGGGGCAGCGACAAGGTGGTCAGGTAAGAGCTGGGGAGGAGGCGCTGACCACCAGCACCTCTGCTGAGGGCTCTGCTCACCCCAGTAAGTGGTATTATTTATTATTAACTAAAAGTTTTTAAAAGTTTTCCTAACTTTTACCTTTGCCCACTATATACTACTTTTAATTTTGGCTTGTAATTTTTTTTATACTGTCTCCTTTTTTTACAACTCAACTATCCAATTTCTGTTTAGTTCCTGATATCCTAGCATTATTGTTGTTCTCCTTATTTCATGTTTTTTTAGGGGGGGATCTGATGTTTTTTTGGTCTATACTAGTCTGTAGATTTTCTTCTGCTTTGTTGGCAATCTGTCCCTCTCCACTATATCTAGTTTTATTAATAATATTCACCATGTATGTTTGTTGAGAAGGCTTTCTTTTTCTTGCTCATAATCTAACACTTAATGAGAGAGTGGCCATGGTCATGGATCACCCCCCAAAGCTGCAATGTTGTGTTGTGAAATTTATTTATACAGTAAACTAGCAGGTCCTATGGCATTGCAGCATGTCTGGGAAGTATGAGGTCCCATTGCATTTGCCAACCAACACCATGGCCCTCATTCCAATGTTGGCGGGCGGCGGAGGCCGCCCGCCAGAATTCCCCCCTCCGAAATACCGTGCCGCGGTCAAAAGACCGCAGCGGGTATTACAAGTTTTCCCCTGGGCTGGCGGGCGGTTGCTGAAAAACCGCCCGCCAGCCCAGGGGAAAACGACCTTCCCACGAGGATGCCGGCTCGTAATCGAGCCGGCGGAGTGGGAAGGTGCGACGGGTGCAGTGGCACCCGTCGCGTATTTCAGTGTCTGCAAGGCAGACACTGAAATACTTTGCGGGGCCCTCTTACGGGGGCCCCTGCCGTGCCCATGCCATTGGCCCCGCGACCCCCCCTACCGCCATCCTGTTCATGGCGGCTTTCCCGGTAGGGGGGGTCGGAATCCTCATGGCTGCAGAGCGCGCTCCGCAGCCATGGAGGATTCACACGAGCAGCGGGAAGTCGGCGGGAGACCGCTGACTTTCCGCTTCTGACCGCGGCTGAACCGCCGCGGTCAGAATGCTCGTTGGAGCACCGCCAGCCTGTTGGCGGTGCTCCCGTGGTCGGTGGCCGCCAGGGTCAGAATGACCCTCCATATGTCTTTCTTTGACCATTATTACTCTACCCCTTCATTGCATTTCAATCATTCAGACTCATCATCATTATAGGCTATATAGCTCTGCCCCTCCATTACGAAAGGTTTTTAGTTGGCTTGACTACCTGGCTTTTCTAACATTGTGAACCACCAAAATGATCTATTTTTGATAGAAGATACTAAAGTGGTAACTGAACTATAGTGATGTATTGCAATTGTATTCTTTTTATTAAAAAATGAACGGGGAGGCATATGTGTAATCTTAAAAATGTATAATGTTTCTTTCCAGCCACACAGAGTACTACTGGCTTAAGTTCTGCTGCAAGAGCAGATGGAGCAGTGGAAGAAGGGGCTATAGGGACATGCGGTGGTAAGTCACATTGCTTGCTTATTGACAATTACTATTATACTCACTAGCTACAAGGGCATCATTGTGACCCGTAATCGTGAACCCCCCTCTTTACCAACTAAGCGGTGGTTAAGTTATGGCCTCTTCTACCTGCAACTCAGCAAAAGCTCACATAATGTAACTAAAATTGATGGCTTGATGAAAACAGGAAAAAACAGAAGGTTAAAAGAAAGGATGGGGTAAATGAGTGAAAGAAAAGGATACATGGGTGGGAGAAAGGATGCGTGGGTGAGTATTGGGTAAATGGATGGATGAGTGAAAGGATGATTGAAAGAAAGGGTGACTACTGAATGGATGGATAATGAATTGTAAATTTTTGTGAAAGACTAGATGAGAGAAATTAAAGCTTAAATTATGGTGGCTATGGGTAACTATAGTAGGAAGAATGAAAGGATGATTCTTCTGGAGAGGGGCATGCTGCTCACCTACTTCACTTACTTTGTTTATAGTTGGTTATCAAAGCTATGGTTTAGAGTTGGGGGTATTTTAATTTGTGTTCTTCTAATCCCTTGACTCACTGTATTTGTTAAGTGAGTCAGGTATGTATCCCACCCATCATCATAATTCATAAACCTCCTCCCTGCCCATGGCATTTCACCACCCATGACCAAAGAAGAGCATTATGGTTCAATTTGTTACTGCAGTGTTGTCTGTGCAATGTGCATCTGGTTCAATAAATGCAGCATTTACTAAGTGTTCAATACATTGCAAACCAAACCTTCACCCACTTAGTCCCCTCTCTTAGTACTTTACTCTTTTATTCTTTCCTACTTTCTTCCATCCCAACCTACCATTTTTTACATGTGACACATTTTTATGGCCTTGTGAAGTGCTTCCAAAATATGTTTTATGGTTTCCCATAAGAGATTTATTTTATGCCTGTTTTTTCCCCTTTAGACTTGTGTCTATTACAGTGATTGAATAAGCCAAAGCTTAGGCACATGATAAATCAATGATCATTGACACCCCTCTATTCTATAGCAAAATCTCTACCTACCCACCTAATCCTTATGTCTTACCCTGCAGTAAAGTATGCCAGGTTTCCTTTTCTTTCTGCCTAGTGAATTAATTTGCTGGAAATACTTAGTGGTGATTGGCAAGATCAGTGAGTAAAGTGGGACTAGTAAGTTCCTGATTTGATTTCATGTTTTGCATAAGGGATACTCTGTGATGAACATGCCAAATACAATCTATATCCCGTTTCTTTCAATGTAGTGCTGTGCATTCCCCACGATCTATCTACAGGAGATAGGGTAATATATCTGCATTTTATATGGGACGTGTGTGAGATAGTATCATATTTATTATTCGTCTGCCTCTTTGGCATCAGGGTAGAAACAAAGTAGAACGCATTTGGAAAAGAACAGGGCCACTGGAATTAAGGATAGATAATTGTCAACTACAACTGCCCCAGCTGCAGACAGTAACAAAGTACCCAAAGCAATGGCTAGCATGCCTGCATTAATATGGCACAACAACCTGTACTTCGTAGTGCATAATGCATTACTAATAAATGAAAGGTTCTTTATTTAAAATTTTCTACTAAAAGTGTTTGTTTAGTTACTAGAAAAGCTTTTTTTTTTATAATCAAATTTTTATTGTTTTGAAAAAGGTACAAATTAGGACAAACAAATAACTAGCAAAACTTGATCTCTTTCACACCGGTTGGACAATAAATTCTGATCTGATCTTTCAATGCTTCAAACAACTGTAAGAAGTCACTTCATCACATTTTGCCAGGGTAGAAACAAGGTAGGAAGAACGAGGGTATACATATATTCTAGGCCCCATATCTTAGCTGAGGAGTCCCACCCATTTCCCCCATATTCTTTCATACTTGTGAGGGCATCCCCTTGAATCATACACCACTTTTTCTTGGGCTGCACACCAGTCCACCCCTTCCTCTTTTTCTGAAGAGAAGGACCTTTGATATTCTTCCAGGCGGCTGCTATATCTCTCTTTGCTACCGCAGTCGCTATACCGACCAATGTTTTATCTGCTCTAGATCCCTCCATATCACTCATCATCCCTAATAGTATCGTTTTGGGAGTCAGTACCTGTGATGATCCCAAGGCTTTATTCAGCTCTTGATTTATCCCCTTCCAGGACCTCTGGATCACTGGACAGGACCATATCATATGATAAAAGTCAGCTTTGTCTTCCTTGCATCTTGGGCATCGACTAGAGTCAAGGGCACCCATTTTGTACATTCTGTCTGGAGTTAGATATGCTTTGTGTAGATAGAAGAATTGTGTCACCCTTAAACTCATTGACACTACCAGCATTCGGGGGGCCATCAGTGCCTCCACCCAGTATTCCTCTTCAAGTGGATCCACCCATTTCTCCCAACCTTTCTTGAGATGATCCAGATCCCCTGGAGCGTTTGAGATCAGCATTCTATAGATTTGAGAGACACCCTTCCTCCCCAGATTGCCCATTATTGTTTTGGCTTCTACCGGGTTGAACTCTGGTATATGGGATATTTCTCTCAAGTGCTTAGTGAGGGCATGTCGGAGCTGGAGATATTTAAAGAATTGTTTCGGGGATAGTTGGAATTCTTGCTGCATTTCATCAAAGGATTTCATCAAGCTTCCTTTCCATACGTCCCCAACCAAGGATATTCCCAATGTGTCCCAATTCCCGAACCCCTCCAACCAGGCCGTTTCTCTCAGCCATCTGCCATGCCACAGCGTTGTTTGCCGAGTGACCACTTTGCTCCAACCGGTATGTCTCAGAGCCGCTCTCCATGCCAAAAATACCGCTCTGGTGATGGGCTCTAGATTCAAGGGGATTGAAGCCCCATATAGCACATCCAGGATATGGGGATATCCCAAGGCGTCTAGTTCCACCTGATATGCTGGATCTGACCAGCCTCTGTTGAACCAGTCATGTACCACCAGGAGCTGTGTTGCCAGGTAATACAGGTATGGGTCAACCATGCCCAACCCCAGTCATATCTGTCTCTTCGGCAGTTCCGGGTTGCTACTTTATGTCTCGCTCCCCCCCATGTAAAGGAGGTGGTGATTCCGTCCAGTTTTTTAAACTACGAGCGTGGAATGTTAAATGGTAAGTTCTGGACCACGTATAAGAGGCGAGGTAGGATCATCATCTTGTACAAGGCAATACGGCCCAGAATATTCAGCGGTAGAGACTGCCAATGCCTAAGGTCTTCCCGTATACGAGACATCAGTGGATTTAGATTCAGGGACCAGGACAACTCAGGGAGCAGTGCGACCCATATCCCCAAGTATTTAAAACTTAGCCGACGCAGTGGAACCGCCTCCTGCCAGTCAAAGCAGTCTCTCGACTGCGTCAATGGGACCAGCACCGATTTGGACAGGTTCCTTTTGAGCCCCGAGATCTCTTCGAAGTGTCGCAGTAACTGGAAGCTCCGGGGTCCGGTCACTCCCGGGTTCGCCATGTACAGCAGGACATCATCTGCGTATAAGGCCACTCGATCTTCATAAGAGGGGCCCCATCTCCAACCCTGGTAAATCGGATCATCTCTCAACATTCTCGCCAAAGGCTCAATGGCCAGAGCAAAGAGGAGAGGGGAGAGGGGGCAGCCCTGTCTCGTTCCCCGCTGTATCGGAAAGGCCAAGGACAAAACTCCATTGACCCGCACCCGCGCCATGGGTCTGGTATACAGGGCCTGGACCAGTCTATGAAATCGTGGCCCAAAGCCTGCCCACCGGAGTACCGCGAAAAGGAATTCCCAGTTCACTGAGTCAAATGCTTTTTCAAAATCGATGAATAGGAGAGCTAGTTGCTGGGGTAAATGGTGACGTCCTGCAAGAGCCACTTGGAGCCTTCGAATACAATGGCGTGTGCTACGTCCGGTCATGAAGCCGCATTGGTCTGGGTGCACCAGTAAGGGCATCACGCTTTTAAGGCGGGAGGCCAACATTGTGGCATAGATCTTTATTTCACTATTTATGAGAGATATGGGTCTGTAGCCTGCGCAGGAGAGGGAGGGGGGTTAGGCAACACAACAATGGTGGCAATGTCTAGACCATCCGGAAAGAAGCCCTTTTGGTCCACCTCGGCATAGAGATTCATTAGATGGGGGACCAGCTCTTCCCTAAATCTTTTATAGTATTCTGGGGGAAACCCATCGGGTCCTGGAGTTTTCCCCACCCCCATTGCCGCTATGGCCTCGCTAATTTCCGCTTCCTTGAACTGTTCCTCCAGAGCCCGTATGTCCACCGTAGGCAGAGCCGGGAATGACCCGACCCCCAAGGATCCGTCTGGAGAGTCCCCAACCTCTGAACTTGTGGCTCGGTATAGGGTCTTATAGTATTTGGCAAATGTTTCGGCCACCTCCTGGAGCTCCACCACTCGTTCTCCCCGTTCATTGTCTATCTCAGGGACGATTCGGGGAGCCTGTTGTTGGGAAACCAACCAATACAGTAATTTCCCTGTTTTATTACCCCAACCGTATACTCGAGCCGTAGAGGCCCGCCACATGTGTTTTGCCGTTTCTAGGGATAGACTGTGTATTTCTTCTTGAATCAACAAGAGGTTTCTGGTTATTTGTTCGTCTGAGTGAGATTCCTGTTCTCTCTCCAGAAGAGTGGCACAAGCCTCCAGTTGTGTGATTCTGGAGTTGCGGGCGTGTTCCAGAGCACGGATCAGACCTTTGGCTATCCCTCTCATTACTACCTTACTTCCGGCCCATAGGATTCCTGGTGATCTCACCGAGCCCTCATTAGTGATGAAGTAGTCACGCAATGACACCCTTAAACTATCTACCACTTCCTCATCTTGCAAATGCCATGCGTTTAGTCTCCATATGGGGCGGATCAGCGGGTCAGCCAGGCCCATCCTAAGCCGAACCGGCGCGTGATCCGAGATCCCACGCGGTAGGATCTCGATGTGAGTGAGGTGTCCACAATCCCTGACTGATACAAATACCAAGTCTATTCTGGACTGTGTGTTGTGGGCTGCCGACCTATGCGTGGATTGTTTGCTTCTCGGGTGCCACACCCTCCAAGCATCGCAGAGCCCTGTTGATGCCATCCACCCTTCCAGACTATTGGACAGTGTCTGTCTACGTGTCGAAGGTCCCCCGCTTGTATCTAGATCTCAGTTTGGGACTGCGTTGAAATCGCCCCCTATTACCGTTTTCCCGGGGGTAATTCTGCTAGTAACCTTGTCAAATCTTCTAGAGTTTTACGCACCAAGTTCGGGGGAGCATAAGCGCTCACAATATTCATTGTCTGGCCTTCTACCAAGCCTGAGATTGCCATGTACCTCCCCAGCGGGTCTCTCCATTCTTGTCTCACCACCAGGGGTAGGGAGTGATGTAGCAGTACAGCAACCCCCCTTGAGCCTCTTGTAAACCCTGCATGGAATACCCTGTTAAATCACTTGCGGGCTAAGAAGGTGCACTGGTTCCCCAAGAGGTGTGTTTCCTGCATCAGAAGTATGTTAGGTTTGTGTCTATGAATGTAGGTGAGTACTGCTGATCTCTTAATCTTGTCAAGGAGCCCGTTGACGTTCCACGATATTATGTGAGTCATCCCCATTCTTTCCCTCTCATCCATCCCCGCCCCAGCCCCCGCAGCCTCTCCCCTGGATCCTTCCAAGCCTTTCTGTGTCTGAGTGTCCTATCACTATTGTTCCCTGCCGGTATTAGAGACCCTAAACCTACAATGACTATTTCGAACAATAACAACAGCCTGCTGGCTGGAAAGAACCAAACATGCCCCCCAACTCCCAACCCACCCATACTTCCCCCCGAAGCATCTGTCACCCAATACCAACAGCCTGTTCCCAAACATAACGAGCTGCTAACTGCTTGTGTCTGAGCTTTGGTGGACCCCTCCATTTTTGCGGATTAAGAAGTGCTTAAGTTTGTAATGCTTGACTCCAAGCCTGACGACCCTCTCCTTGGTCTCTGGCCTTTCAAGTCTGGCTTTCCTCTCTCCCCCTCTCCGGAGGAGGACTCAGATCACTGGACTCTGTAAGAGATCCGTGTCATCTACAGTTCCGGGGAGCAGTTCTCTAGGATCCGGGGGGGGTCTGGTTCATTTCTTTGTCTCTCGGTCTCACTTCTACCCCCTGTCTTTGGGTTGATTCCTCAGCGGATCCTCGAGAGGAGCCCGAGATCATCTCCCCCCCCCTCCCTGCGCCTCCTGGAACGAGTTCTTTGGCGAGACCTCCGTGGCTGTCGCTGCCGGTTGCTCCTTTGCTGGCCCGAGAGTGCCAGTCGTCGTTCTCCCTCATTAGGACCCATCGGGACCTCTTCGGTCAGCCACCTCCAGGCCTGATCTGGGGATTCAAAGAAGTGGGTCTTGTTGCCGTGAACCACCCTTAGCTTGGCCGGGAAGAGGAGACGGTACGGAACTTCCATCGCCCTTAGTTTTTGTTTTATTTCTATAAACGAACGGCGTTGCATTTGAACGTCTTTAGTGTAATCAGGATACACCATAACTTTGGACCCATCACAATGCAGTTCTCCTTTTGTTCTTGCCGCCTGGAGAATCGCATCCCTGTCTCTGAAGTTAAAGAGTCTAAGGATCACTGGCCTCGGTGGAGAGCCTGGTGGGGGTCTGGCTTGTAGGGCCCGATGGGGACGTTCGATCGCAAACCAGGGTGTCAGAAGATCCCGGGGCAGCCAGGACCGGAACCAGTCCTCTAGGAATATGGCCAGAGAGGACGCGGCGGTGTTTTCGGGCAGTCCCACAATTCTGAGGTTGTTGCGGCGGGATCTATTTTCGGCATCCTCTGCCCTTCGATATAGTTCCGCTGTCCGGGTTGTTAAAGTTGATACCTGTGCTTTAAGGGTCGCCAGCTCGTCTTCCACCGTAGAGATCCTGGACTCCGCTTCTGCAATCCTCGCTGTAGCATTGCGAAGGTCCTGGCGCACCAGGGCCACGTCCACCCTTACTTCCCCAATTTTGCCCTCCACCACCTCTTGGGAGGAGTGTATTGCTTGAAGAATAGCTGCCAGATCGCTGTTCCCGTTTTTTTCTCGTCATTATTTCCGGTCTTTCGGTCCTCTTTCGAGGCTCCGTTGGGCCCCGTGGCGAATTGATCAATGCGCGTTTGCGCCACGGCGGGCGGGTTTCCCTATCCTTGACCATTTAACTACCTTGTTGGGCCTGCTTGCGGGATATTTCCTTGCCGCTTATTCCTCGGTTTCTCCCGGAGTGCCCGTTTCTGCCCTTGTGCTCACTTCTGCTGGTGTGTCATAGTTCGTCCTTTCGTCCCATGGGCCTCAGCCTTTCTTTATGTCAGCCTTGCCGAAAGGCTCCATTCATCACCTTGTCCACCTCAGATCTTTATTTCCTCGTGGCCGAGGACTGTTAATCACGAAAAAGGGGGGTGGGGGGGGAAGCAAGGAAACGGTCACAAAAGGGGCGATGAGGAAGCGATGAAAAGGTCCCCGCTAACCACCCCCGTCCTTCAGGGTGCTCCCGGCATTCTCGGGATCTCCAGCCCTGTTTCAGTCCCTCTGATTCAGCGCCACTTCCCGCCGTCCATGGGGGATCGGGCCCTCCCCACCCGAGGCCTCCCGGCTTCACTGCTTTCTGTCTTCTCCGTACCTGTCAGTTGGGCGCGGGGCATCCAAATCCGAGGACCTCCTCTCTCCTCCCCAGCCTGCCCAGCATCGTCAGACCTATGCGCCGTCTTTGGTTTTTTCCCCCCTCAGGCCGGTCGCCTCCGGTCGCCGCCGCTTCACCGGCGGCGATTATGCGGTCTGAGCGCCCGCCATTTTGCGTGCGGGCCGCTCCGTCCGTTCTTCGCTCCTCCCGGGCCCTCGAGCACAGGATCACAACTCCTCTACTCCGGGGGTTGCCCCGATCCTTCCCCGTCTCGTCCCTCCTCCGGGTGGGGCCGATTCGTGCGCGTTTCCCAAGTGGATGACGGAGGGGTCCGGAGCACCTTTAAGGTGCAGCCGCCATCTTGACGCTCAAGCCACCTAGTTACTAGAAAAGCTTTTAAAAGAAAAAAGTCAAATCACTGTTTTTTAATATGGTGTTAATTTGCCTTAATTATTTTCTACCCGACAGTCAGTGCTTTTATGGGAGGCATGTGTGGATAAGGAAATAAAATTTACTCTGTGACTCTCCTAATCATATTGAATTCCAATGTCCCACGGGGACCAGCAATGTACCGCTACTCTGTCACCCACTACTTAAATGCTTTTTTTGATGAAGTGTTTGCTCAGATCATTATTTACAATTTGTCTTTTTTATTTTTGTTTCTCTCAATATAGCTACTCCTGCTGGTCGATCAGCACCACCCACTAGGCAGAGGATAGTGGTCCTTCTGTGGTGGCAGAGGCTGGAGAACATCCAGGTTGAATTCCAGCAGCTGGTGGTCATGGAGGATGAAGAGACGTAATTTGCTGCCTCTGAGCCAGGACCCAGTTCATCAGCAGCATGCAAGCCCCAACTTCCAGCCTCCTCGCCATCACATCACTGCCGCCAATTGTCAGAGGCCCTGACTGCCACTGCTGCCAACCACTCCCGCTCAGACAGGCAGTTAAAAGTTTGTGTCCTGCAGTGGTTCAACCTAATTGAAAACCGGCTAGGGAGCATAGAGCAGAGCCTGGACCTGCTCTAGATCCGTATGGACGATGCCCTCTTCTGAGCCCTTTTTAAAAATTTTGCTTTGGTGACAGGGACTTGTAGGTGGAAGGGGTGGGGAGGGAGTTGGGACTGGGTTTCACTTTGAACTTTCTTTGGACTTTTTGGGGACGTGCTATTTGTTTGGGGAGAGGGGCGGGCCTGTTGTTGGTGGGAAGTGTGTGTTTCTTATTTGTTACAAATAAAAGGGTAACATTTAGTTTACTTCATTTATGCCTCAAATTATTATTTAGGTGTTTTAGTCTGCACTGCTGTCTTTTATTGTAACCTGTCATTTAAATCTGCCAAAAAGTGTGTAATTTACTTATACACTTGCTCTACTGTCGTCTGTAACTATATTGGCCACTCGGGGATGATTGCATTGTATATTTTGTCTACAAAAACTTAGATAGAAACAAACAACATGTACTTTGGCAGAAGTTAATTACTAATTAAACAAGCTCACTTAAATCCCTTGTTGTTCTCTTACTCAAATGGATAAAGCGAGGGCTAATTCCTCAGTTTTCTTACTGCAGTGACATCTTTACTGAAGAAGGTGATAGTAGTAGTAACAGGCTAGCGTGCCAACAGATAAGACACAAGCTGCCACTCCCACATATGTGAAATCCAACTGCAGGATTAATCAAGGGGTTGTCCATCACTGTCAACTAGATTAAAATAAAACATAGAGTTTGTTGGTCATACATTATATCATAACTTTAGGAAGACTGAGACCAGACTACCACAATGACAGAATTTGACCCACGACAAAGAAGACCCGAGATGATATTAAAAACTAGCAATATAAACTTCTTCTGAGCTATGGGGTGCTAGTATTTAAAAACTAAACTTAGGGAATGAAATCCGTGAGTTAGGAGAAGTGGGCTCAAAATCAGGTGTAGTTGGACAAGGCTAAGCTTTTATACAACACACAACACAAGGCCTTAATGATGATGTTGATGGGGCCGGTGTTGAATATTGCTCAGGTAATAGAAGGTCATGCAGTGAGCTGGTATCAATTTCACCACATACACCCCAGCAAGTGTGTGAACAATATATTGTATAAACCTCTTCCCCTGGCTGTCTGATTTATTGAGGTATGAGTGTTAGGGGCTTGTTGAATAGATAGGAAAGTGGATTTGGGGAAATGTGTAACAAAGACAGACACTGCACAAAAGATACCACAACAATATTTATGAGGACGCTGAGCAGCACATGATCATCAATCTGTTGCAGAGTGGAACAATAAAGTGATAAGTATCACACAGTTCAGTTAAATGCATTGCTAATAATCCTTTTGCCCCAGAAAGACCCAAGCTAGTACATCTCTAAATGTTGTCTTCTAGTTTTGAAAAATACAAATTATGGAGGAATGAAGCTAACCCACCCAGTTATAAAAATGATAATTGTTAAAAGGAAAGCTATACTCTGTTGCCAAATTTGATGGTGCATCTCAATTCTTCTTGGAATGTCTGTCACTCTTGGATACCTGATTGAATCTGTTCGGTAGGTAAGCTAGAGTGTTGAGCTTTCACCAAGTTTTGTTCCTACAGGAGAAGACTAGGAGAAGGCCTGCATATTGAAAAACAGTAACTGTGTTACAGAGTAAAAGAGAAGGGTGAAAGAAAGCTAGATAAACTTCAGGAGGAGTCAGGAGTGTACCAAGAAGACTCAGAGGAAGAGCAAGTACATAAAGAGGAGGTTCATGTTTGAGCAAGCAATGAAGCAAACACACACTCAGCAGCAATTCCCAAATCAATGCACCTCTCTCCAGTCCACACAGCTGAATGGGTACCAGGTCTCAGAGTTAAAGAATATTTGCAAAAAGGTTTTTGTTGTTCTTTGCTAATGTATATTTATCTTTAGTGATGTTAAGGAGTAATTGTTTATAATCGTGTGTAAGTTTTTGTGTTTTTTTTTTTCTGTAGAGCCGGGTTAGTATATTTAAAGCGCCAAATCAGTGCACAGGAAACACATGTGAACAAGGTCCGGTGTGACCGAAACGCGTCAGGGGATTCCTGTTTTGTTTTTCTGCTGTGATCTCACTAATGGAATTAAAGTTTAACTATAATTTGCACAACAACGGAGTGCGGTTTTCTCTTTTGAAATAGAAAGAGAATACTTTTTCTGAAATATGGACGTCCTGCCTGAAACCAGCACCACCGGAGAAATAAGTGCGCCGTAACACGGTTTTGAAGACAACCTTTCTTTTTATATATATATATATATATCAAAACGAAGTTGTCCTCATGTGAAAGCGCACTCCCAACAGGTTATATAAACGGGAAGAGAAAGCAAAGCCAGCAACTCACAGTGAATTCTTTAAGCAGTTTCATTATTCCAGGCCTTAAGTAATAAAATCATCTCTGGACTCGTGTTTCAAGGTCAATCCTTTCTTCAGCAGAGAAAAATATTAAAGTGTTTTACCCTCGTAGGTGCAGCCAGTGCTGGAGGTGCTCCAGGCATCTCTTTCTTACTGAAAAGACCAGCATGGCTTCAGCTTGTCTAATTACAGGCACCTGATTAGTCTCTTTATATACTAGTCCGCCCCAGTGGGCCTCTCAAGTGAGCAGTGCATGCTGGTTGTGGTGGTCCTGCAATTTTTTCATTTTGCCCCAAGTGGGTTGCTGGAGCCAAACGAAATAATGACCCAAAGTGCAAAACCTTTGTAGGCGAATCCAAAGTAAAATTGTCAGATTTGCTGTGAATAACCCAACCTGATTGCTCTTATGTGACAATCCATTTTTAGTCACACAGACCTGATTCGATGTGCAGTGGTGCTGCCTTCCTGGCTGGACATGCCAGTTAATTATCAATTCAAAGTTGTCCTCGTGTGAAAGCGCACTCCCAACAGGTTACATAAACCGGAAGAGAAAGCAAAGCCAGCAACTCACAGTGAATTCTTTAAGCAGTTTCATTATTCCAGGCCTTAAGTAATAAAATCATCTCTGGACACGTGTTTCAAGGTCAATCCTTTCTTCAGCAGAGAAAAATATAAAAGTGTTTCACCCTCGTAGGTGCAGCCAGTGCTGGAGGTGTTCCAGGCATCTCTTTCTTACTGAAAAGACCAGCATGCCTTCAGCTTGTCTAACTACAGACACCTGATTAGTCTCTTTATATACTAGTCCGCCCCAGTGGGCCTCTCAAGTGAGCAGTGCATGCTGGTTGTGGTGGTCCTGCAATTTTTTCATTTTGCCCCAAGTGGGTTGCTGGAGCCAAACGAAATAATGACCCAAAGTGCAAAACCTTTGTAGGCGAATCCAAAGTAAAATTGTCAGATTTGCTGTGAATAACCCAACCTGATTGCTCTTATGTGACAATCCATTTTTAGTCACACAGACCTGCTTCGATGTGCAGTGGTGCTGCCTTCCCAGCTGGACATGCCGGTTAATTATCAAAACCAAAGTTGTCCTCATGTGAAAGCGCACTCCCAACAGGTTATATAAACGGGAAGAGAAAGCAAAGCCAGCAACTCACAGTGAATTCTTTAAGCAGTTTCATTATTCCAGGCCTTAAGTAATAACATCATCTCTGGACACGTGTTTCAAGGTCAATCCTTTCTTCAGCAGAGAAAAATATAAAAGTGTTTGACCCTCGTAGGTGCAGCCAGTGCTGGAGGTGTTCCAGGCATCTTTTTCTTACTGAAAAGACCAGCATGGCTTCAGCTTGTCTAACTACAGGCACCTGATTAGTCTCTTTATATACTAGTCCGCCCCAGTGGGCCTCTCAAGTGAGCAGTGCATGCTGGTTGTGGTGGTCCTGCAATTTTTTCATTTTCCCCCAAGTGGGTTGCTGGAGCCAAACGAAATAATGACCCAAAGTGCAAAACCTTTGTAGGCGAATCCAAAGTAAAATTGTCAGATTTGCTGTGACTAACCCAACCTGATTGCTCTTATGTGATAATCCATTTTTAGTCACACAGACCTGCTTCGATGTGCAGTGGTGCTGCCTTCCCGGCTGGACATGCCGGTTAATTATCAAAACGAAGTTGTCCTCATGTGAAAGCGCACTCCCAACAGGTTATATAAACGGGAAGAGAAAGCAAAGCCAGCAACTCACAGTGAATTCTTTAAGCAGTTTCATTATTCCAGGCCTTAAGTAATAACATCATCTCTGGACACGTGTTTCAAGGTCAATGCTTTCTTTAGCAGAGAAAAATATAAAAGTGTTTCACCCTCGTAGGTGCAGCCAGTGCTGGAGGTGTTCCAGGCATCTTTTTCTTACTGAAAAGACCAGCATGGCTTCAGCTTGTCTAACTACAGGCACCTGATTAGTCTCTTTATATACTAGTCCGCCCCAGTGGGCCTCTCAAGTGAGCAGTGCATGCTGGTTGTGGTGGTCCTGCAATTTTTTCATTTTCCCCCAAGTGGGTTGCTGGAGCCAAACGAAATAATGACCCAAAGTGCAAAACCTTTGTAGGCGAATCCAAAGTAAAATTGTCAGATTTGCTGTGACTAACCCAACCTGATTGCTCTTATGTGATAATCCATTTTTAGTCACACAGACCTGCTTCGATGTGCAGTGGTGCTGCCTTCCCGGCTGGACATGCCGGTTAATTATCAAAACGAAGTTGTCCTCATGTGAAAGCGCACTCCCAACAGGTTATATAAACGGGAAGAGAAAGCAAAGCCAGCAACTCACAGTGAATTCTTTAAGCAGTTTCATTATTCCAGGCCTTAAGTAATAAAATAATCTCTGGACACGTGTTTCAAGGTCAATCCTTTCTTCAGCAGAGAAAAATATAAAAGTGTTTCACCCTCGTAGGTGCAGCCAGTGCTGGAGGTGTTCCAGGCATCTCTTTCTTACTGAAAAGACCAGCATGGCTTCAGCTTGTCTAATTACAGGCACCTGATTAGTCTCTTTATATACTAGTCCGCCCCAGTGGGCCTCTCAAGTGAGCAGTGCATGCTGGTTGTGGTGGTCCTGCAATTTTTTCATTTTGCCCCAAGTGGGTTGCTGGAGCCAAATGAAATAATGACCAAAAGTGCAAAACCTATGTAGGCGAATCCAAAGTAAAATTGTCAGATTTGCTGTGAATAACCCAACCTGATTGCTCTTATGTGACAATCCATTTTTAGTCACACAGACCTGCTTCGATGTGCAGTGGTGCTGCCTTCCCGGCTGGACATGCCGGTTAATTATCAAAACGAAGTTGTCCTCATGTGAAAGCGCACTCCCAACAGGTTATATAAACGGGAAGAGAAAGCAAAGCCAGCAACTCACAGTGAATTCTTTAAGCAGTTTCATTATTCCAGGCCTTAAGTAATAAAATCATCTCTGGACACGTGTTTCAAGGTCAATCCTTTCTTCAGCAGAGAAAAATATAATATTTTGACTTCTGTCAATACTTGTATTTGTAAATGCTTGTTTATTAAAATTTGCTTCTTCTTTCTTACTTCGACATCTGTTGATAACTTGTATTTGTAAATGCTTGTTTATTAAAGTTAGTTTCTCCTTTCTTACTTCGACATTTGTAAATGCTTACTTGTTAACATTCATTTCTCCGTTAAACTCGGCCTTCGTTTATAACCTTGGTATTTGTAAATATTTGCTTGTTAAAGTTCGTTTTTCTTTTGACTTTGGTATCTGAAACAGAAACCTTGTAAACATAAGGTTTATTCATACATTAAACTCTTTAGCCTTGCCAAACCTCCACTGGAACGGTCTACTATCAAACTCCTCGAATAAACCTTGACAAAATGTATCACGTTTTCTGTAAAAGAGTCTTCAAGTGTAATTTTACCTCACAGGAGTTTCTGCTCTGAAGCGTGCTCTCTCTCCACACAGCTGATTCCTATCAGACCTCAGTTGAAGTGCGAAACTTCCAGCTGGTGAGCTCGTAACCTAGCAACCAACCGATTGCAAGACTAGAACTGTAACTAACCTTCAGGACTCACGACGCCGGACATCTTGAATCTTCTCTTCTTGATTCTTCCTTTGAAATAAGTGCAAGATTACTCTGCAAACCTTCTTCCAGTTTGGGCTTTGCTGTCTCCACTGAGGATATCTCTTTGCTTTTCTCAAGCTTTTCTTTGATTTGATTTGGCAAGTTTGTGTGGTCATGACAGCAAGAAAGGAGGCATGGAGAACAAAGAACACATGCAAGCCTATGGACATAGACTACACAATATTGGCCCTGACCACATGCCATGGAAAACAAAGACAAAGGTGGATGATGCCAAAAATAAACACACACAGACATAGAGACACTGGCCATAAGGAGGCATTGTTATGCTACACGTGTGTAGGCAGCAGTGCTATGGCTGGTACTGGTCCACTGCATCTGAGTGACTATTCACTTATGGCTGACTTGTACAACCATCATTACCCGGCATACTCTGTGCCACATCTATGTCCATACACAATAGACGCCCTTGACTGTAAACACTGATTTGGCCACCTGATTGGACACCCTTGCTGGCGCTGACCCTATGCAATACTACAGTGGCCCTCAACTAGTGCTGCGTCACCTATGACCTACAGGTCCATGTGGGGGTCTGTAGCTGGGGAGCCTTGTGAGGCCGTGGGCTGCCCCTCCGAGCTGTCCTGTGTTTGCAGTCTTCCACCGTACATCTACCTGGACCCAGACAATACTAGGCAAAACTGATAAAATTGCCCCAAGATGCAATTTGAACAGTAAAAGACTTCTATACTGCACCAGGAGGGCACAACAGGGCCTGGGCAGGAGCGGACAACTCTGGACTAGTGTTTGGGAGTGAATTGTGTCAAATCTTGACAACCATGCAATTTAGCCTCACTAACATTGACTGAAAGATAGGCATCCTAACATATTGGATGGACAGTATGTCGGAGCCTTATGGATAAATTTGCGGCATACCTGGATATGGTGGAAGGATGGGTGTGGTGGGCTGAAGAGAAGCAGGTCTTTACCACAGGAATGTGGAAGTGGCAGAAGACTTGGAGGCCGTTACTAGCAGAATAATTTCTGCATTGTTGACCTGGAAGAATCGACAGTCGGAAACACAGAGGGGGTTATTACAACTTTGGAGGAGGTGTTAATCTGTCCCAAAAGTGACGGTAAAGTGACGGATATACCACCAGCAGTATTACGAGTCCATTATATCCTATGGAACTCGTAATACGGCTGGTGATATATCCGTCACATTTGGGACGGATTACCACCTCCTCCAAAGTTGTAATAACCCCCAGAGTACTTTGTGGAGTGACTCCAAGTAGAGCTGCTAAGGTGTGAGACCTTTTCTGACCTGTTCATGGTGGAGCTGACGCACTGCTCACTTGCCTCATGGCTTGTAACAGGGACCTGGCCCCACTGGAGTATTGCTAGACTGCTCAATTACCATGATTGTGACCGCTCCTGGAAACTACAAACTCCTCAATATGAGGGCACAGAACTCTCAATTTTTCAAGATGTCAGACCACAGGTGCAGGAGGCACAGAGTTTTTGCCTGCTAATCAGAAGCTGCAGGAACTGAAACTTAATTATACCCTGACTGGCTATATAGCCGTCAATGGGAAAACTAACATTTTCAGTGACACTAAAACCTTGCAGCAGTTCCTCAAACGATGGGAGTCAGAGCGCGGGTGATGGGAAACACCGAGAATGGACGATTAAGAGCAAACTGTCTTCTAGGACCTGGAGGGCTTGGAATGATTATGACTTGCCTCCTGTCCTAACCATATTGTTAATCTTTAAGTCTCAGAATATGCAAGGTATAATTTGAAAGAACTTGCCACTATTACTGCTGTTATGTTGACTGAATCAGAGATAAAGTAGGAGCTCCCCAGAGAGTGCCAATAGTGACATTTTTATTTGATGTAGTGGCAAACTGTGGTTTGCAATATTTGCTCACTTTTGGGCCATGTGATGGTGTTGCAGCAGTGATAGCAATGGAGATGTGCCAGGCACATGATCAAATCTCAACAAGTGGACATGGAGTGAATGACTGTCTAGCAGCTTGCTTGATGTGCGATTGACATGTTACACAACTGATGCAGCCCTACTGTGACTTTTGGTTGCAGGGGTGTTAGGCAGGCAACGTCTGTCTTCATATGTGCACCACATTTTTTCTTTTGGAGTTTGTTGACTGAGTGGATGGGAGGGCAAGGGGTGGGAGTTAAGATACTGTGCCAGTAGTTGGGGGCAGGGCATGAGTGAGTGGTGGTTATCGGTGTGTCCAACTGTTCATATGGCACAGGTGGGGAATGACAATGATGTGTGATCTACAACATGACAGCTGTACGTCGGAAGCAGGGAGAAGACATGTCTGAAGGTGCAGGGCTCAACACTGCTACTAAAGGGAGGAAGCCAATGTTGAATTTTCTCACATGGAATGTCAGAGGGTTGAATGACAGTAGGAAAATCCATAAAGTGATTGCATAGTTACAGCATCACCGGATAGATGTTGTCATTTTGCAAGAAATACACTTGCCTCCTAATAGCAAACTGCTCACACAAAGGCATATAAGAGAGACTTATTATGCAGAGGGTTTCATGACACATGCTCCCAGGGTCCTTGTTTGGACCAGGAGCTACTAGGGCATTAAAATGCAGAATGTTCAGGTAAACATTGTGGGGCATTTCATGGTGGTGCGCTGCCATGCAGATAGTTTGAGTATGTTACTGGGAGGTATACGGCCACAACTACGATGGCTCACAATTCTGTTACAAATTACATGCCAGGTTAGCTTGTTACAGATATGGGGTGGTGACTTTAACTGTGTCCTGTCTCCAGGCTTGAACTACTCATGGGGCTTGCCTCAGCACCCCCTCATCAGGGACCCATGCCATATTAACATTGGCTGATTGCGGTGGCCTGGTAGATGTATGGCAATACCACTCACCACAGTGCAGGGAATATACTCACTACACCACAGTGCATAACATACATACACATATTAATTATTGGCTTATCTCATGCAGCCGCTGTCAGGAGTTGCCTATTGTGATCACTTACCTAGAATGTACTTGGATCACTCTCCCTTGAGGCTGGTCCTAGAACTGTGCTTTTGCACATCTGCCTGGCATTTCCTGCAGTATTCACTGATGGATGCTGTGTTTGGTGAATACTTTTATACCAATTTAGGATTGTAGAAAAATGTGCCACTATCTGAAAGGCCTTTAAGGACTATATCCGAAGGGAGTCCATTTCCAGGCATTCCAGTGTTCTTTGCACTATCCAGAGCAGACTAACACTGATTTTAGTGGATTTGACTGAGTTAGAATGCACTCACAGGAAGACAGCAGATTGGAAAATGCTGAGGGATATCAAAGCTAAACTACAGGAATACTGTAGGAGGATGGCTCTCTATATAGTGTACAAAAAATTACTTGCACTGTGCAGAGAGTCTAAGCAATCCCATTTTGGAATCCTGCAGTAAAAAGCAGACTACCTAATGCTCTGTTTTGTGGTAGTGTGGGTGAGCATTTAAGCTAATCCAGGAGATGTACTAAGCATATGTTGTACTCACACTATCAATAAATGAAGATACACATTCAGAAAAATAACTCAAGACCAATTTACAAAACTACTTCAAATTTTTGTGATTTTTTTAAGATCAAGATTGTCAGTCTACAGTAAATTCTGTTTTAGTTATGATTTTTCAAAGTTTAGAAAAAGTTTAAAAAAAAAACAAATGATCCACAGATTAAAACTAACAGAACATGTTTTACTTCAATTTATGGTCAGCCAATAATCTATTCAGTAAATCACAAAAGACTTAAGTCATCTCAATTTAACCAAGAATTCAGCCTTCTAACAGCAGTTGGTATGGTAAGGAACAAGACACTAAGGCCTCATTATGACTTTGGGGGTCTTCAAGAGAGACTGCCAAAGTCACGTGTGCCAGGAGACCATCAGTGCTGGCGGTCTCCAGCCCGCCATATCACGGGTACTGCCAGATTGCGGCAGTAGTCGTGCTGGCCAACGGACGCACTCTGGCGGTTCCACCACCGGGATAATATGGCCTGGCGGTGACCTGCTGGGGTGGTTCTGCTGGCAGGGGAAGTGCCCCATCTTGTTCTCCTATGGATGGATGACCTTCTCCGTGGACCAGGTAAGGTGATCATCCCACAGAGGAGGGGGGTGGAGGGTGAGTGTATTGTGTGTGAGTCTGTGGTGTCTGCATGTGTGTATGAATATGTGTGTGTGTGTGTGTGTATGTGACTCTAATTGTTATGGTGTCTGTGTGTGTGCATGAATGTATGTGTGTGTGTGTAAGTCAGTGTAGTATGTGTGTATGTAAGTCAGTGTGCATGTGTGTCTGTATGTCAGTGCGTATGTATGTGAGTATGTGTGTTTGGATGGGTGTGAGTATGCGTGCATGAATGCGTGTATGTTTGGAATTGTGAATGCGTGTATGTTTCGAATTGTGAATGCTGGTATGGATGTTGTGAATGCGTGCATGTAAGTGTAGGTGAATGGGTGTATGCATGGTACGTGTGGGTGTTTGTGTGCATGTATGCGGGGAGGGCATAGTGCTTACTGGGGGGTGGAGGAGCTGTCTACCGGTGACAGAGAAGGAATTCTCTGTCACCGGTAGTCCTTCCACCATGGTTTTTGTGGTGGTTCTCCTACTGCGAGAACCATATCGGAAGGCCAGCTTCAAATTCCGCTGGTGGTCTTCTGTGGACCGCCAGGTCAGAGATGAACATCTCTTGCCCAGTGGTTCAGACCGCCATGGCGGTATGAGTGGCGATGTGGCGGGTTGGTAGAGGCCAACCTGGTGCACTCATATTATGGTGGTCTTCAGTGCCAGCCTGTTGGTGGTGGGACTGCCACATTTACCCTGGCAGGCAGAAGACTGCCAGGGTTGAAATGACCCCCCAGATCTTTATTTCATTGATCATCATGGTCCAGTGAGGACTTCAACCAGGACTTCAGCTGACATGTGTTTCGTCCCTAACTCAGGCCTTCTTCAAGACTCCATGCCACAAATGATTTTAATCATGAATGATTGAACAGACTGGATGTCAATAATAAGTACTCACACAAAACTCCAATTTGAGCTTTCAAATCCAAACTGGGTATCCTGAAAGTACCAATATGGATAATTGCCCCATCTGAATGAATCTCCATATAAAAACTGGTATGACCATCCGTCCCGTAACCAAATGGTACAAAACTGCCAGAAATCAGTAAGTACTACAGAGACCCAGTTACTAGAGACGACGCAC
Organism: Pleurodeles waltl; assembly: GCF_031143425.1. NCBI lineage: Eukaryota > Metazoa > Chordata > Amphibia > Caudata > Salamandridae > Pleurodeles > Pleurodeles waltl. The sequence continues at coordinate 1,235,220,880 of NC_090444.1, read as the reverse complement.
ACAGTCGGGGTAAAATTATGTTGTTGAAGACTTATTAAGGTTTACCACCTTTTGTAAGCTAGTCCACAACTATCACATCTTCATTTTGGTTTCTGGCAGTTTTCTACAATTTGGCTACGGGACGGTGTTGGAAAGTGGATTATTGGTAAGGGCAGGTAAGTATCTACACTTAGCAACAGGCCACTAACCTCCACTTAGGTCCAGTTAGGTCTCAATAAATTAAACCCAGCTCAACCCATGGTAGCTTGGCAACGAGCGACAAGGCTTAACTTAGGAGGCAAGTGTGTAAAGCATTGAAAAATCACAAAATAGTAAATAAGCAAAAAACCAACGTATATTAATAGATTTTATTTTTATCTTTCAAATGACACATAAATGATTAAAATCAGATAAGAGGAACCAGAGATATGAATTTTTAAAGAATTTATGTTTTCAGGCGCATAGGAGCAACTAGCGCGCCAAGGATTTAAAAAAAAAGGTCAAAGTGGAAAGGGACAAAGGCCAGAGATCAGGCAACCCATGAGGTACACTGTTACACTTATTTTCAGATGTGTTTCTTGATTCAGGAAAGTGGTCCACAGCACCAGCCAAGGGTTCAGAGGCTCTCCTTTTCCTCTTGGGGTCTGGGACTACAACTCCTACAATGGACCTCTTCAACTTATAGAGATGCTCCAAATGCCTCCAAACTTGTGGATCTTTTTTATAAAGGTCCTTGTTGGGTGTTTGAAGTGTCCACAACTTGATCCAAGGTTCCAGAAGCTCTGAGTTGCTCCTTGGGAGTTGTGACTACAATTCCCAGAATGCACCTGGTCAGAATCCTCAAATGGCCACTACATGCTGATCAGCTGGGCTCCGCTTGTAGGACTTGATGCAGGGGACTCTGGGCAGCTCCTTTGTACCATTAGCAAAGAGCGAGTCCCTCCTTGAACCAGTTGAAACCAGGCAAAGTCCTTCTTGTTGTTGAAACCCAAGTGTGCAGCTGGTGCAGTCCTTCAGAGTGCAGTGTCGAGGTGCAGGTCAAGGGTGCTGCAGGGCAGTCCTTCTTCTTCTGATATTCTTCCTTGGGGGGATATGGTAGGGACCTGAGGTGTGAGTGCAGCTCTGCATTATTTATCCTTGCTCCTGGGAGAAAAACATGGGGGTCCTGGTTATCCAATCAGACGCAGGGTCATTCCCCCTGTGATGACCAATTCCTGGGAGAGAGCAACATTCTTCAAAAATCCATCATGTCTGAAGCTGATTTTTGAAGGCTACATCTGGCTGAGCTCACCCACTGGTGTGGCTAAAAATCTTAAACACACACCTTCCTTGCCCTCTCCTAATCTAATCAAGAGGGCACCTAACTGTCTGGGGTTGCAGGATGTGAGAGAGGAGCTGAGTTGCACCAAATGTCAGTTTGGCAGCCCTCCCCCTTCTTGATTCCCCATCTGCTGAGGTAGTTCCCCTCCCCTAGGCACATCCATTGTGTTCAGCCCAGGCCACTTCACACCTCATCAAGGCAGCCTAGCGAGGCTGCCAGAGGCTGACCAATCAGAGAAGGGCACTACAGGGCTGAAGTTGGCCACTCTTTAGGTAGAGGTTAAAACTCTTTACCTGAACTAGTTATATTAAATCCAACAATTGTATGTTGTGAGATTTATTATACCAATTAATTTGATACCAAACTCGAGACATCTGACACGTAAGGGGACTTTGTTAATTAAAATAAAGTCTCCCCATTTTAGTCTATGGAGGCCATTCACTACTGTGAGAGAAAAACAACGTTGGCTGTTTTACCTCACCAGGGCTTATAAAACTATTTTTATAAGGTCTCTGCTTATAGTTACACAGCACCCAAACCCAGAGACACATAGGGCACACCTCAGGGGTGACTTATATGTACAAATAAGGTAGTTTATGACTTTGGAAGTATTTGTAACTTCAAAGTTGAATTTTCATTTAACTTTAATTTAAAAGCAGCCAGCAAGGCAGGTGCTGAGTTGCTTTAAAATGACTTTAAAATGACCCTGGGAACATCAGCAGTGCACCTATGGGTGCTCTACCTATGCTGGGGGTCCCATGACCTACATGCCCTACCATATACTTTGGACTTATAGGTAGGTTAACATAGCCAATTATAATTAGCCTAATTTGCATACTCATTTTACACAGAGCACAGGCCCTTCAACTTGTTAGCAGTATCCAGGGCACCATCAGAGTCAGGAAAACACCAGCAAAAAGTAAAAAATGGGAGCAAAAACTTAGGTGGCCTCAGCAATCAGCCCTGTTTTCTCACAGTACCTGTTACCAGCTAAATCTTCATAATGTCCCCCACATATGATGAGTGATTTTGACTAGGGAAGACATGTTTTTTTATGTCAAGGGACTCAGACAACTATTTTGTTTTTTCCTGACATCACTTGTAAACTGTCGCAATTATTGCCTCTCTATACATTTAGTGACACTATTTCCAAAGCGGAACATATCCTTTATCACAATTTACTCTCATTTTGGATCTCCTTATGTGGCCTTTCATTGAGCTGTTTTCAATGACTTGAATGATATGTCCTGTTTTTTTCATTTATCTAAATATTTTTGGCCTGATTGTGCAGGGACGGAGAAAACATGGCTTAGAAGGTTTTCTTGTTTTTCATATGGTGGCTTTATTGAAGAATTTGAACAATATATATATATGTATATATATATTGTTCAAATTCTTCAATAAAGCCACCATATGAAAAACAAGAAATATATTTATTTATTTTTTTACAAAGAGTTGTTCCAAACGAAGGCACACTCCCAACAACTCTTTGTGGATATTATGGGACGGGTCCAGCCCTGGAGGCAGCACCACGGCATGAGAAGCAGGTCTGTGTGACCTTTCTATATATCACATATTGGGAAGTAGGTTGGAAAATGTACAGAAAGCCCGACAATGTGACATTTAATTACGCCCACTGTAGGGTGATGAATTGTTTTTTAATATTAAGTTCGGTGTAAGTAAACCCAGGTTGGCAAAATGGAAATCTGCAGGACTATGATTACCGAGTAGCACTGGCTGTGAACTCACTGAGGCCCATTGGAGGGTAATGGTATTTGAGTGACCACATGTCTGCAATTTACTTGTTGTTTCACCATGTATTTGGCCCATGAGCAATGACTGAAATGTCCAAACTGCGTTGGGCTTAAGGAAAGGCGTTTTTTGGTTATTGCTGGCTTTGCTGTAACCTGAAATAAAACCTGTTGGGAGTGTGCCTCTGTTTTGGGACAACTCTTTGTGAATATTAGGCGGCCGGTACAGCCGTGGAGGCAGAACCACTGCATGAGTATCAGGTCTGTGTGACTTTAGTATATGTCACATATTGGTCAACAATCATAAAATGTACAGCAAGCCCGACAATGTGACTCTGGATAGCATTGGTCTTGGCGTGGCCTCCCTTAACTTTTTTCCTCTGTTACCCAGGTTGTTGATGTGTGCTGGACTCTGATTTTACTGTTTTTGTTACTCTGGGCACTTTACCACTGCTAACCAGTGCTAAAGTGCAAGTGCTCCCGTACAAAATGTGTATGTAATTGGTTTATCCATGATTGTCATATTTGGTTTACTAGTAAGTCCCCAGTAAAGTGCACTATAGGTGCCAGGGCCTGTAAATCAAATGCTAGTAGTGGGCCTGCAGCACTGGTTGTGCCACCCACATAAGTAGCTCTGTAATCATGTCTCAGAACTGCCACTGCAGTGTCTGTGTGTGCAGTTCTAACTGTAAATTCGACTTGGCAAGAATACCCACTTGCCAGGCCTAAACAATCCCTTTTCTTACATATCAGACACCCCTAAGGTAGGCCCTAGGTAGCCCCAAGGGCAGGGTGCAGTGTGTGGTTAAGGTAGGACATATAAGTGGTCATTACAACCCTGGCGGATGGTGTTAAAGTGGCGGTAAGACCGCCAACAGGCCGGCGGTAAAAAAATTGCACTTACGACCATGGCAGAACCACCAACAAAGACAGCTAATTTAACACTCCGACCGCCACAGCAGTACAAACAAACAGCACGGCGGTCACCGCCAACAGACAGGCGGAGGACAAAGTACCACCCACAGTATCACAACCTACCAATCTGCCACCTTTTCCGGGGTAGACTCACCGCGGATAAAAACACAGTGGAAACAGGACTTCAAAGGGAAAACGCTCACCTCTACACACCCCACGCCATGGAACCAGAGCTGCAGATCCTGCCAGCCCTTATCTTGTTCCTCCTCTACCAGGAGCACGAACGCAGGCGGCGAAGACAACGGTGAGTACTGCACCTACGACACAGGGGAGGGGAGGGAAAAAACAGGGATATACACACGCAACACCCCCACCCTCACCCACGACAACACACAGACTAATACAGCATGATACATTATAGTTACACCCCCAAGCCCCCACGGAAGAATGCAAAGACAAAAGAAAATGAGTGTAACCATTGTGATATATTAAAATCAAGTACGCAAAAATATATATACATACACTATAAACAAAATGTACACCAACAATAGTAGTCCAGGTAGTGCTCCAATTAAGCCAGTGGAACACTCTGCCCACATGGTATGGGCGAGGCCCACACAAGATCCCCGATCATGACGGAGGGAACACTGCAGGGGCATCAGAGAGCAAGAAAACAGGCACCTCAGGGGTTGGGAAAGGGGGGGAACCTCAGCCGGTTGAGTGCACGACGCTGAATCCACGAGAGGGCCACATACCTGGGGAGTGCAAAGCCACAGTCTCTCAAGTCTCTACTGTGGGTGGGTTGCCCACTGTTCCATCCTGGGAAGTGCAAAGCCACAGTCTCTCAAGTCTCTACAGTGGTTGGGTTGCCCACTGTTCCATCCTGGGGAGTGCAAAGCCACAGTCTAACAAGTGGATGAAAGTCTCCACTGGTTCTGGAGGGGGCATGGTGCCCAGAGTGCTTCATCCTGCTAAGGACTGAGGTAGTGGATGCATCTCTCCACTGGTTCTGGAGCGGCATGGTGCTCAGAGTGCTTCATCCTGCTCGTGACGGACTCAGTAGCATCAGTGTCCTTGGCGCTAATGGGCCAGCGGTGCTTGTGGCGGTGGTGCCCTGTTCAGCGGTGCTTGTGGCTGCGGTGCCCTGTTCAGCGGTGCTTGTGGCTGCGGTGTCCTTTGCAGTGACTCAGTTGCTGGTGGTCCTTCATGGCCCAGCGGGGCTGGTGCTGGCGGTCCTCTCTGGCCCAGCAGGGCTGGTGATGGCGGTCCTTCATGGCCCAGCAGGGCTGGTGCTGGCGGTCCTTCATGGCCCAGCGGGGCTGGTGCTTGCGGTCCTGCCTGGCCCAGCGGGGCTGGTGCTGGCGGTCCTGTCTGGCCCAGCGGGGCTGGTGTTGGCGGTCCTGTCTGGCCCAGCGGGGCTGGTGCTGGCGGTCCTGTCTGGCCCAGCAAGGCTGGTGCTGGCGGTCCTGTCTGGCCCAGCGGGGCTGGTGCTGGCGGTGGCCTCTTGGGAAGCAGGGCAGGTGCTTGCGGTGGCCTCTTTGGCAGCAGGGCAGGTGCTGGCGGTGGCCTCTTGGGCAGCAGGGCAGCAGGGCAGGTGCTGGCGGTGGGATCTTGGGCAGCAGGGCAGGTGCTGGCGGTGGGCTCCTGGGCAGCGTGGATGATGGTGGTGGGCTCCTGAGCAGCAGGGATGATGGCGGTCTTCTCCGCCGTGCTGCTCTTCCCATACCTGCTGACTTTCTTGTGGCCCTTTCACACCTTGGAAGGTGTCGCAGCTGACTCCACACTCCCACCTGTACCTCTGGGAGCGGCTTTGGTGGCTGGAGTCTTCCCCCTCTCCCGCCGGGCACTGGCCAACTTTAGATGCTTCACAGGTGGGGGACTGTCCGTGCAGTGGCTCAGTGCCACACTGGCTGCCCTGGTGGCTGGTGCACTCCAGATTCCGGTGACTACAGGCAACACTGGTCCCGGAGATGTTGTGGCTGAGGTGCTAGGTTGGGACCTAGAGAGTCGGGCCCTTGGAGGCAGATGGGGTGGGGGAGGTGTGGGAAAGAGGTCAAGGTTGGACAGGAAAAGATTTTGGGAAACACTGGGACGGGTAGCTGGAGGGGGTTTGGGAATGGAGGAAGAGGTTGTGGTTGTAGGAGGTGTTGGTTTGGCGACTTTGGGTGAAGGTGCATGCACTGGAGGCTGTTGTGAGGTAGATGGCTGTTGGGTGGGTGTGTGCCTGCGTTTGTGAATCTTGGGAGGTGGCGTCACAGACACACTGGGAGAGGACACGGGAAGTGTGAATGGCAGTGGGGGTGGTGACTGCACGTGAGCGGGGTGTGGTGGCGTGTGTGCTGGTGATGGCAGTAGTGGCTGTAGATGTAGTGCATGCAGGTGTGAGTGGAGACGAGACTGGGAGGGAGGAGAGAGATGAGGAGGAGGGGGACACAGTGGAGGAAGTGGATATTGGTGTGTCTGCATGTGTGTGATGCTTGCATGAGTGCCTGTGGGATGTGTGGTGCTTATGTTTGCCTGAGCTTCCCTTGTGTGTTCACGTGTGTGCATGCTGGTCTGAAGGTATGCTTGGGATAGGCTGAGGTACAGGGGATTGGGTCTGGGTGGAGGAAGCTGGAGGGGGGAGACTAGAGACAGGGACAATGGCTGCCATCAGTGCTGAGGCCAGAGAATGAAAAGCTCGCTGAAGGGCCGCCTGACCAGAATGAATGCCCTCCAGGAATGCATTTGTTTGTTGTAACTGCCTTTCTACACCCTGGATGGCATTCAAAATGGTAAACTGCCCAACAGTGAGGGACCTGAGGAGGTCAATAGCCTCCTCACTGAGGGCAGCAGGGGTGACTGGGGCAGGGCCTGAGTTGCCTGGGGTGAAGGTGATGCCCACCCTCCTAGGTGAGTGGGCACGGGGCAAAGGCTGAGGGGCTGCTGGGAGGGTGGTGCTGGTAGGGGGGGTGGCAGCTGTACCTGTAGATGCGGGGGCACAGATGTTGCCACTACCGCAAGGGAGCTCCCATCAGAGAACGAGTCCGTGTCACTGGTGTCAGCTCCTGTCCTCGCCGTGGAGCTCCCATCGCCCCCCGTCCCACTGGTGTACTCCGACTCCATTGTCTCGCCCTCTAGGGCCATGTGGGATGTAGCTCCCTCCTGCTCCGTTGCCACTGCTCCTCCGCCTGATGATGCTAATGCACACAAGAACAGGGAGACCACAAAAAGGGGGGGGAAGACAGAAGAAAGACATGTTGAGTGCATGCATTACCTCTACCGTTGGCGGACAATACAGACACAGAAGCCCCCTGCACTACGCCGCGCACTTGGCCTCCACTGTTCAATCCCTGGGACATGGCCTACAAGGCTATGGACGACATCTGCGCATATCGATTTCACAGGAGCCTGACTAGGTGTACTTGGCACTGTACACAGGTGGGGTGGGGTGCCACAGACTCTGCCAGCACATGGGGACCTTGCCTCCTAAACTCGTCCTGGCCTAGGGAAACCCACAGCCCACCTCCCCCACCCAGACACCTCCACTGCGCACAAAATCAGCAGAATGAGAGGGTACTCACCCCCTTGTGGCTGCTGTGATGCCCCAAAGCACCCATCTAATTCCAGGTACGCCACCGCCAGGATCCTGAACATCAGGGGGGGTCATGGTGCGACGGGCACCCCTCCCACGTTGGGAGGCCATACCCAGCTGGGCCTCCGCCGTCTTCTTGTTCCAGGGGCGAATGTCCTCCCATCTTTTACGGCAGTGGGTGCTCCGTCTGTGGTAGACCCCCAGGGTACGGACGTCCTAGACGATGGCACGCCAAATATCTTTTTTCTGGGGGGCGCTGACCTACATGAATTGTACAGGGGGGAAATAAAAGTTATTACCACTTGCACCATCACAGTCACTGGCCCCCCATCCCTACCCTTGCCATTATGCACATGCACTCACCGTCATTTCATGCACGCCTTAATCTCCCCCCCCTTCTTTCATCCACACCACTCCACACAGGCATAGCCCATACAGCATGCTCCCAGTGTATTTACCTGTTTGTCTGGAGGACCGTAGAGTAGCGTGTACTGGGGGAAGACCCCATCCACTAGTTTCTCCAACTCCTCCGATGTGAAGGCATGGGCCCTTTCCCCAGTCGCACAAGCCATTGTCTCTTCCAGACCGAGGTCACAGCAGCACTTGCAGTGTAGGTCCTCTCCTGTCGAAGATCAGGTATCGAGTGATTGAACAGATAGTAAATGGCGGTCACATCCGCGGCAGTGCGTACCGTCACCGCCGACGTACATCGTCATCGGCTCCTGGGACCCATAGGGTCCAATGTTAACCAATGCAGGATTGCGCCGCCGTCTTCGACCGCCTACCGCAACGGTGTACAACGCCAGCGCAGTTACCTCACATCCCATTGTCCCACTTTACAGGTCAGGCAGCCGCCATTTCAGGGGCCCACATGGCTTAATTTTTAACTGCGTCCAACATACCTAGGCCTAGCCTCAACACACATACAGGCCAAATATCGGATTATGATTCGTGTTTGGTGTAAGCTGTGTTTACGTACCTTTTAGTTGTTTGATTCTGTGCTCGCTGTTGTCCTTCATAGGCACCATCCGCTGGGACATGTGAGGTGATGGCGGCATCCTCCGGTGTACAGACCGCTGGTGGACCTGTCGACAATGAAGGAAAGACATGTGATCATCACCTACAGGCTTGACCGTGCCACAATCCAAGAACTGTGTGCCCAGTTGGAGCCAGACCTGATGTCAGCCATCCGCCATCTCACAGGAATCCCCCCTCAAGTGCAGGTGCTGTCAGTACTCCATTTCCTTGCAAGTGGGTCATTTCAAACAACAGTGGCCATAGCATCAGGGATGTCCCAGCCTATGTTTTCCAACGTGTTGTCCAGAGTGTTGTCTGCCCTGCTGAAACAGATGCGGAACTACATCGTTTTCCCTCAGGTGGAGGATTTGCCTACAGTGAAAGGAGACTTCTATGCCCTGGGACATATCCCCAACATCATAGGTGCCATTGGTGGAACACATGTGGCTTTGGTCCCCCCGCAGGAGTTAACAGGTATACAGAAACCAGAAGAGTTATCATTCCATGAATATGCAGATGCTGTGTTTGGCGGACCAGTACATCTCCCATGTGAATGCCAAGTTCCCTGGCTCAGTGCATGATGCTTACATCCTGCAGAATAGCAGCATCCCTTATGTGATGGGGTAACTTCAGAGTCACCGTCTTTGGCTATTAGGTGAGCACCTGGAAGCAAGTCAGTGGGAATGGTTGTCTGGGTCCGGGGATATCACTCCAGGTTAGTGTGTGTCTAACAGTTGTCCCTCTCCATTTGCAGGTGACTCTGGTTACCCCAACCTGTCATGGCTACTGACCCCAGTGAGGAATCCCAGGACAAGGGCAGAGGAACGCTACAATGAGGCCCATGGGTGAACTAGGAGGGTGGTCGAGCGGACCTTCGGCCTCCTGAAGGCCAGGTTCAGGGGCCTCCATATGACAGGTGGATCCCTATTCTACTCACCAAAGAAGGTGTGCCAGATCATCGTGGCCTGCTGTATGCTTCATAACTTGGCTTTGCAACAACAGGTGCCTTTTCTGCAGGAGGATGGTCCAGATGGCGGTGTTGTTGCAGCTGCGGAGCCTGTGGACAGTGAAGATGAGGAAGCAGAAGAAGAGGACATGGACAACAAGAACTCAGTGATCCTGCAATATTTCCAGTGAGACACAGGTAAGAATACAAACCTGCCTACTACATGTACTTTAACACTACTACCTCTATACTGTCTGTCGTTTTCACCCAGTGTATGGTCACTGAGTTGTCACTTTCCCTTACAATTTCACAGATGTGGGTCCCACTGTGTGACATCTGCTTTGATTCCTCATGGACTAGAGCTGTGTGACATAGGTATGTTGACATTACAATTGAAAGTGCATTTTGCCACAGTAATTGCTAATACACTATTCCGAAATCACAGACTGACTCCAGATTGTTTTGTGCTTCAAGGGTGTTTATTTAAGTGCTCAATATTGGAGGGGTTGCAAAATGGTGAGGGTTGATAGTGGAGGAATGTCCATGGCAGAGTCCAGTCTATTAGTCTCACAGGTACATTGTCCAAATGGGCATAGGAAGTGGAGCTGGGGCAGTTTAAGGATGGACAGGATGACAAAGTGGGACAGAAGGATGACATTCAGGGTGGTCTCATTTCTTGGCGGGGGTCTTGGCATTGTTGTCTGTCTTTGTCCTGGATCTCAGGAACTGTTTGCAGGGTGGTTCTCCCTCTGCAGGTGGTGGGGTGCTGGTGTGGTGGTCCTGTGGCGGTACCTCCTGTCCACTAGCGCCGGCAGAGGTGGTGGGCAGTTCATCGTCCATGCTAGTGTCATGGGCCACTTGTTATGCCACAGTGTCCCTCCTGGTGTTGAGGACTTCCTTCAGCACCCCTACGATGGTGCCCAGGGTGCAATTGATGGCTCTGAGTTCCTCCCTGAAGCCCAAATACTGTTCCTCCTGCAGGCGCTGGGTCTCCTGAAACTTGGCCAGTACAGTTGCCATCATCTCCTGGGAGTGTTGGTAGGCTCCCATGATGGAGGAGAGGGCCTGGTGGAGAGTGGGTTCCCTGGGCCTGTCCTTCCCCTGTCGCTTAGCAGCCCTCCCAGTTCCCCTGTGTTCCTGGGCCTCCATCCCCTGGACTGTATGCCCACTACCACTGCCCCCAGGTCCCTGTTTTTGTTGGGGTGGTGGGTTAGCCTGGGTTCCCTGTAGTGGTGGACACACTGCTGATTGACGTGTCCTGGGGACAGAGGGATGGGCCCGCTGGGTAGGTGCTGTGCTGGTGATTCCAGAGGGGGAAAGCTCTGTGGTGGCCTGTGACTGTTTCAGGGGAACCGACTGTCCAGAGGTCCCCGATGGGCCAGGCTGGTCATCTAGATCCAGGTGGACAGAGCTGCTGTCATCACTGTGGGCCTCTTCTGTTGGTGGTGTGGACATGTGTGGACCCTCCTGTCCGGTGACGTTGGATAGGGGTCCTGCAGGGGTATAAAAGGATGTTTATTACATCTGTGTTTGCCATGGTGTGCAATGGGTGGGTGTCCGTGTACCCCAGTGCTTGCATTCCTGTGTAGGACCTTGTGTGATGATGGTTTAGGGGGGTGTATGGGTATGTGCAGTGGGCATGCTTTGGTGATGGGTGTCCATGCTTTGTTGTTGCATGCAGGGCTTGGTGTTGGGATGTACTGGTTGTGATAGTGGAACATTTGTGAGGAGTAGGAGTGATGGGGGTGAGGGTGAGGGTGGGGGGATGTGATGTCATGCAGGTAGGGTGGGAGATGTAATAGTTAAGATTTGACTTACCAGATGCCATTCCTCCATCTACTCCTGCGAGGCCCTCAGGATGCAGACTCGCCAAGACCTGCTCCTCCCATGCTGTTAGATGTGGGGGAGGAGGAGGGGGTCCGCCGGCAGTCCGCTGAACTGCAAGGTGGTGTCTTGAGACCACGGAACGCACCTTCCCCCGTCGGTCGTTCCACCTCTTCCTGATGTCATCCCTATTTCTTGGGTGCTGTCCCACTGCGTTGACCCTGTCCACGATTCTTCGCCATAGCTCCATCTTCCTAGCAATGGAGGTGTGCTGCACCTGTGATCCTATTAGCTGTGGCTCTACCCGGACGATTTCCTCCACCATGACCCTAAGTTCCTCTTCCGGGAACCTGAGGTGTCTTTGCCGCACCATCAGGTGGTGTGGGTGATGTGTGGGGTGTTGTGTGTGGTGATACGTGGGGTGATATTTAGTGGTGTGTTGTGTGAGGTGTGTGGAAGTTCTGTGGGTGATGGTATTGTGTGCCTGTGGATGCTTGGTAGTTGTTTGTTGTCTCTCTCTCTGGCCTTCGTTCGGTATTTTTGGTCATAGGGGTTTGTGGGTGATGTGGGTGTGTGTTTTATATTGTATTGAGGGTGTGGGAGTGGTGTGTGTATGTGTATCAGGTTTGTGTATTTGGAATTGTCCAATGTGGCTGTGTTTTGTATGTGTGTGTGTAGTTTGAGCGCAGCGGTGTGTACCGCCAATGGAATACCGCGGTTGGATTTGTGTGTCGTGATAGTGTGGGTGTATTTCTGTTTGCGTGACGGTTGAGGTTTTGTTTTCGGCAGTTTATCACTGACCTTTGTTGTGGCGGACTTGTGTGAGTTTCTGAATTTTGGCAGATTCCATGATGTGGGTCATAATAGCTGTGGCAGAGTTCCTCGGCCGCGGCGGTGTGTTGGCGGTCTTCTGCACGGCGGTAAGCGGCTTTTACCGCCAATGTTGTAATGAGGGCCATAGTATTGTGTTTTATATGTCCTGACAGTGAAATATTGCTAAATTAGTTTTTCACTGTTGCAAGGCCTGTCCCTCTCATAGGTTAACATGGGGGCTAACTTTAAATCAGATTAAAGTGTAGATTCCCTTTGGGAGTGGATGGACATGTGGAGTTTGGGGTCTCTGAGCTCACAATTTAAAAGTACATCTTTTAGTAAAGTTGATTTTAAGATTGTGTGTTTGAAAATGCCAATTTTAGAAAGTGGCCATTTTCTTGCTTATACCATTTCTGTGACTCTGCCTGTTTGTGGATTCCCTGTCTGGGCCAGTTTGACAGTTGGGCTGGTTGCACCTCACACTAGACAGTGACACAAACGGAGCTGGGGTGTAGCATGCATATCCTGATGAGCCATCTGTGCTAGGAGGGAGGGGAGGAGTGGTCACTCACACCTGAAAGTGCTGTGCCTGCCCGCGCACAATGCAGTCTCCAACACCCTGGTGAGTGTCTGGGGCCTGGCCTGGGTCAGGCAGGATTTCACATTCAAAAGAGACTTTACTTTGATTTAGGCCTACTTCAATGTTGAAATTCGGTATAAGAAGGGCACCCAAAACCACAGACTTTAGAAACTCTTCTGGAAACAAGAGGAAGAAGATCTGCCCAGCTTTGACTGTGCTTTGTGGAGCTATCCTGCAGTTTCTGCTTCTGCCAGAGTAAGAGGGCAAAGACTGGACTTTGTGTGCCTTCCATCTTGAGAAGAAATCTACAAGGCTTGATTTAGAGCTTGCTTCCTGTTATTTGAAGTCTCAGGAACAGCAAAGACTTCTCTCTGCCAGGACCTGGAGTCTCTGGAGAGACTCCTACTCTGCCCTGTGGTGCCCATCCAGTTCCTGGGTCCCTGAAAGGAGAAGCTGGCAGCCTAAGGACAAGGAAATCCACACACAGAGCGCCTGTACGGGGAAAAGATTGAAGCAACTCCGATCTGCGGCTGAAGAAACGACGCGCCGCCGGCTCCATAGCTGAGAAACGACGCTCGCAGGAAACATGCCCTAAGAATCGACGCACAGAGCAGGAGAAATGCCGCCCAGCATCGTTGACGGGGGCTGGGAGATCACAACCCACACTGCGGGGTTTTCGGACCATCGTGTGGCTGGATTTACGACTCAAGTATCGCTGTATGTGGAAAAACAACGCGAGGCCTGCCCGGACCCGAGAGTGCTGACCGGATCGCCGCATCGCTCTCCTGCGGTGAGAAGAAACGGTGCGCCCGACCCTGCGTAAGGAGAAACGGCGCACGGTCCCGCTCGTGAGTGGAATCAACGCATCGCAAGCCCTTTTTTGACACGCACTCACCTGTGCAAGGTTATTTTTGATGTGCCCAAGGTACTTTTTCACGCTGACAGCGTTAGTGTGTGTTTAAAACTACTTAAGACTATTTTTGCATTTTTATTGATAACTTGACTTGTGTATTGTGGATTTTTTTCGTTTTGGTCTTGTTTTGTTTAGATAAATATTTCCTATTTTTCTAAACCTGTGTTGTGTCATTTTGTAGTGTTTTCATTAAGTTACTGTGTGTGTTGGTACAAATACTTTACACCTAGCACTCTGAAGTTAAGCCTACTGCTCTGCCAAGCTACCAAGAGGGTAAGCAGGGGTTAGCTGAGGGTGATTCTCTTTTACCCTGACTAGAGTGAGGGTCCTTGCTTGAACAGGGGGTAACCTGACTGTCATCCAAAGTCCCCATTTCTAACAACATACATATCCATATATGAAACCTAGTGACAGTCGCCATAGGTAGTTAAAGTTAAGACCTACTTTCTATTGTTCTACCAATAACTTTGGCGCCATTTGATGAATCTTCACAAAATCTTTCAAGAAAATATGACGCTCGCTTAAGCTGCCGTCTGGAAAGAACAGAGATAGCGCCCAAAACACTGGACGGAATTACACTAAGGCCCAGATTTAAGATGGCCTAGCGTCTCCTTGCACCATATTGGTGTAATTTATTCTGATGCTAATATGGCCCAATGAGGCCAGATTCACTGATCCATATTTACAACGTGGCACAATGCATGTATTGTGCCACCTTGTAATCCCTTGCTCCACATTATGCCTGTTCCAGGGATAATGTATGCAAGGGGGACGTTCCCTGTTAAGGAGGCCGCAAAAATGGTGCAATGGAATCTAACAGATCCATATTTATCAGGCATTAAAAGGGGGCGTACCATTGTTTTTAATGGGCCACTATGCATTCTGCAGGATTGTGCCAATATTTTTAAGCTAGTTCTGCACAGTACATCAATAGCTTCAAAAATGTTGATGCTATTGCCCCTGCCCTGCGCCATGGTGCACAGTATATTAAATACGGCACACACATATTGGCAGAAGGGGGGAGCTAAGGGATGCAAGAAAAGTAGTGGTGCATTGGATACAGGGCCACTTTTCTTACATTCAGCCCTAAATTTGGCATAAAGGTAGCTCTTGGTCCAGAAGGTGACTTTTTTGCTATTTGGTGTAAATCCATTCAGTAGTTTTAGAGAAATTAAAGGAAATCCAAATGTGTATATATAGGGATTTTGAAGGATTGGTAACACCTCCTGATCTCGTGCTGAGACCTGACTTGCTGCCAACACTTCAACAAGGATGTGTTGGCAGCCATATTGGGGCTCAGCTTCAGCAGAGTCCCACAAAAAAAGAATACAAAAACATAAGGGACCAGGGTACAGACACCCTGGTCCCTTAGCTCTGGTGCTGGGCTCTATCGCTGCTCTATCTAGATGATTTATTTGTGATTTGGAATGGCACAGAGGAAGAATTTGGCATATATTTTAAGGTGCTGAATCAGAATGACTCTGGATTACAATTTACTTACAATATTAATGCGATGCAAATAGACTTTTCTGACATCCGGTCTATGTGGAAAATAATCAGATACACACAACCATGTTCAGAAAACCAACTGCCATGAACAGCATCCTACATGGGACAAGCTTTCACCCCAAACCTCTACTTAAGAGTGTTCAGTTTGGGGAGTTTTTACAAACTATTCAGATGACTGCTCAGATGACAAGTGTATGGAAGCTCAGCTTATAGATGTGAGACAAAGATGTATTCATAGAGGTTATCCAAGAGCCCATATAGAACTGGGGGCAACAAGATCAAGATCAAGAACTCTACAACAAACTGTAGTGGACAAGAGATCAATTATCACGGAGGAAGGGAACAATTGCCCACGTCTAATACTTACCTTTAGTAAAGAGAGTAAATAAATTGTCAATATATTTAAGAAACATTGGACAATATTGAGGAGTGATCAAGATATTGTGCAGATTGTGGACCCTATACCTCTAGTGACATATAAAAAACCATGTTCACTAAAGGATATGCTTGTGAAGACCTATTATACTGCACCATCAGCTAGAAATTAGTTGAACAAGAAAAGTATAGGCTTTTACAAATGTAATAATTGTAAATGAAGAATGTTAAAACTTGCAAGGGTGACAGAGGTAAAGAGATATACATTGCACAAAGGATTATGTGTAATAGTCAATATGTTGTTTATTTAATTGAATGTGATGTCGCTTATGATACATAGGCAGCACCATCTGCCCTCTGAAGAAGAGGATACCTGAACACATCAGAGCTGTATAGCATCAGGATCAAAGTTATTCTGTTGCAAAACATTATATGAGAAATCATATAACGGATTGAAAAAGCATTGGGTTCTTGGCCTAGCACAAGTTAACAGGGATAAACGTGGGGGTGCAAGACCCTGAAATTCTGACAACAGGCGAGTAGATATATCATTCAGTTACGAACCAAGACACTTTATGGGCTGAATATGGACGAGGAACTGTATGTTCACATATAAACTGTTAATTATTACATGAATTTCTGGATTATACACTACAATGGTTGACAGCTGACAATCAGTAAGGATGCAGTATTGTGGAGATTGAAGGGGAATGTATAAATATTGATTAGCAGGTGCAAAAAAGGACAGAGTCATGGACATTAGAGATGTACTTGACATCAGGAGGATGCTAATTACCTGTAGGGGTGTATTGAGAAATGGTTGCAATTCATGATTGGTGTTAGCCATAGGACTATAGAACATGAACATGGCTACACGTGGTATACTTTCCCTGTTTTGTTTATAAGAATGATTTTAAAAGGAAATCTGTTGAGAGGCATGATATGAAAATGGTTAGTGGCATCTAGCCAGGATGTTTTGTTTTTTTCCATCGAATAGCACTCAGCTATAATTGTCAGAAGTATAGTCTCAAGTACATAACGTACCTCTCCACACAATTGGACTGTATTATCAATACACATTTATTGCACAGATGGTACTTAGTAATTATGAGCCCACTATGATTAAAATCCATGGGTTGCAACTTTGTATTATGTTATATGATATAACCTCATAAGTACGTCTGCACTTAGATTTCTGTGCATTTTGTTTCTAAGTACTACAATATCCAGAATGATCAGCAGGACAGATGATTTGTATATATGGAAAATAGTGAAGGAACTCACTAACCGTGAGCAAAACTCAAAACGGTTGAAACACATTGATGGTTGCTGAGGATGTAATAAAAACATTTAAATTTGGACTTATTGGAGTGCGAGGAATTTTTCTTTGGATAAAAACATATCAAGGGTTGTCTCCTTCGTCACCAGCGTATATATATATATATATATAAAGTGTTTATCTAATCCTGACGAAACTGTAACAAAAGGTAGGAAGTCACATCTCCTGAGGTCTTGTAAGACTTTCGCTGCCAGCACCCTCGGAGGAAAACAGGAGAATGTTGCAATAAGTAAAAGTCAATCTTGATGTCACATTGCAGCTGAGTTATAAGAGTTGGGTTTCCCCTCTATCATCATCAGTTCAGAGAGCCTGTGCTTTCAATAGATCCCAACAGCAATCACTTGTGATAGATGTAAAGATGCTAGGTGAGTGCCTCATATTTGGAGGCACACAGCCTTATAATGAGCTCTCTCTTTCATCCCTATACCTTCCTACAATCATATTGCCCTTCAGATGTCCTAAGACTCAGCAGCATTCTGAGGGAATGAGCGATATCACCATCATAACCAAAGAAAGGGCACACAATTTTTCTCTTCTCCTGGTGCCGGTGTTCACAAAGTAACACCACAATCAAATTCCAGAGTGACTTTTTTAGTTGTAAGCTTAAAAAACAGTGGAATAATGGGAACAAAACAAAGAAAACTATAACACGCCCAATTTCCTTCTTCCACCCTGCCCCATAATCACTCAGTCGCACTGTCACAAATGATGTCCATCACTCTTCGCTCCAGTCTTCCCAGTCGTCATTCGTAGCAGCAAACTCATTAAATTCCTCTTGAGTTCCCCAGGTCTCACAGGCCCCTGGCTGACCATTGTCTACTTTTTCCAAAGGCCATATTCTGTCCCCTGTTTTTTGTGCTCATCTCACTCTCAAAGCCAGCATTGCTTCCTGGTTTCAGGCTGCTTCTGTCTTTGTCTGTCATCTGTTGTAGTACTCATGCTCCTCACCCCGATCCTGTAATTGAGAGTTTCTTCTTAGTGTCAGGATTCTGTCTGCTGATGTCAGCCCCGCCTCCTTCCTTACACTATTTTTTATTTTTTGTAGGTGCTGCAAGCATTCATTGTGGAAATTAGGTGGAACTGTGACCCTGAAATCAGATAAGTGAAGGGGATAGGCTGGGCTGGGCTGAGCAGGGAAATCCTCACACTGATAAAATATCTGTTTTGACTCTAGTACATATGACAATTCATTCAATATTTCTAGTACAGTGACAGAACATATCTTTTATCTATGTTTTTTACTTCAAAGCAAACATGTGGTAAAATGGCTTCTTATTCACTTTTCAAATAAAAAGCTCTATCTGGAACAAAACAAAAGAGGTTTAACCCTCCCATCTCCTGCTGCCTCACAAAATATTGTGGTTTTAAATACAATTCTGGATAACAGCATCACAACCCTTAATGATTGTGACAAATAATATATTACTCAATTGAGGATAGATGGGTGTTCATAGAAAATAGACTAAATGAGGTGGAGTGAAATAATGAACCAATTACAAGTCATATTGACTAAAATCGCCAAGATGTACATGATATTGTCCAACTCCAAAAGTACATTTAAGATTTGGAAAATTATAACCTATGCAATCATCTCTGTCTTTATGGTATTTCTGAAGGAATGGAGGGGGGAGATCTAATATCCTTTTGATGTCTTTCCGTACAGAGTTATTTGGCAACCCTAAATATCCTCTTCTAACTAGATCCTAAATCTTCAAATCCAGGAAGGGGGAGTCATTATGTTATTGACTTCGTATGAGTAATTAAGTCTCCAAAACAGGAGGAGAAGTTAACATGGTCTGCTCACAATTTATTCATTTCTTAAGATTCATTAAATGCTACCAATACCAGGAATAAAGAGTTTCTGGTCTTTGTCTTTTGATGACACAATAAATGATAAGATATAGCATCCTACGTCCTTGTATATGCAAAATTAATCTTAATGTCAATATTAAATTCTTTGAGGGTCCTGTAAAACTAGAAGAATTTGTTGTAGTTTTTGTTTTAATATGGACACTTTACTACCAAACTCATAGATTATATTACCAGAATCTGATTTGTATTTATTCTGCATCAAATATGCTTCATAGTCCATCTTGTGATGTTGCTACTTCAAATCGTGTTTTTCATCTCTCTTTCTTCATGTCTGGGTTCTGTCCCTTAATCTGGTATTATGCTAATTTTCCATTTATAATCTAATCCTTTTTACTGTTATCGTATTCTATATTTTCTTCTTTCTTTCCTATGTCTATAACATTGTTTCATGAAACATCTGTGGACTGGGGAATCTTATCAAATGTCAAAAGGTATTGTCTCATCTTCCTAAACTTAATACTCATGTTACTTTTCTGCAAAAAACCCACTGTAATGATGACAAAACTTAAAAAATATGTTGTTAGGTGGTGACTTTTGTCTTTTCTACTGCTTTTAGGAGGAAATATGGCATTGCTGTCTTATCTTATAAGTGACTGAAATCTATTATAATTTCACAAAATTCAAGATAAAGAGGATCATTGGGTTTTGGTTGGTGCAAGGGAGCCTGTGTTGTTGGCAGAACTGTTTTTGTGCAGGAAAGTGTCCCTTCCTGCACAAAAACAATCCTGAGAGAAATGTTCCTCTTTTCATTTGAATTATGGCTTCCCTGATGACACTACTTCTCTAAGGGTTCTTGCAGATAATTCATTTTTAGATCATTTTTGTGAGACTCTCCATATTCCCAATATTAATCATTTGAATAATTGCTAATTGTTACATTTCCTCTCCCACCTGCAGTAGCTGTCAACACTATTGTGGCTGTGGACTGGGTGGCTGAGGTGCTCGCCTGGGTTCTGACCACCCTGGCCCGACGAGAAGGACGAGGGGTAATGGTAGGGAAGAGGTCTACGGTGGAGAGGAAAAGCTTCTTAGGGACATTGGGGCAGTAAGAGGGTGAAGGGTTGGGAGTGGAGGAAGAGGAAGTGGTTGTAGGAGGTGTCTGCTGTGTTTGGGTGCAGGCTCATGGGCTTGATGCTGTTGTGAGGTGGATGGCTGTTGGGTGTCTGAGTGCTTGTGTTTCTGTACTATGGGAGGAGGGGGCACAGACATAGTGGGAGAGGACACAGGGAACGTGTGCTTGGATGTGGGGGTGGTGACTACGTTTGAGGGGCGTGTAGTGATAGGCGTGATGGTGGTAGTGGATGAGGATATAGTGCATGCAGGTGTGAGTGTAGACTCTACTGGGAGGGAGGGGAACGAGGAGGAGGAGGGGGACACAGTGGAGGCAGTGGATGTTGGTATGTCTGAATCTGGATGGTGTTTGTGTGAGTGCCTGTGAGATGATGTGTGGTGCTTGTGTTTGCCTGAACCACTCCTGTGTGTTGTACTGGATGCATGCTGGTCTGCCTGTGTGCTTGGGATAGATTGGTGTTGAGGGGAATGGGATTGGGCAGAGGGAGTTGGAGGGGAGAGGCTAGAAATAGGGACAATGGCTGCCATCAGGGAGGAGGCCAGAGCCTGGATTGATCTCTGATGGGCCGCTATGCCAGAGTTAATGCCCTCCAGGAATGCATTTGTTTGTTCCAAATGGGATACCAGCCCTTGGATGGCATTCACAATGGTTTACTGCCCAACACAGATGGATCGCAGGAGGTTGATAGCCTCCTCACTCAGAGAACCAGGGCTAACTGGGGAAGGGCCTGAGGTGCCTGGGGTGAAAGAGATGCCCACCCTCCTGGGCGAGCGGGCACGGGAAACATGCTGATGGGCTGCTGGGAGGGGGGTGCTGGTACCAGGGTTGGCAGCTGTACCAGTAGCTGGGCTGGGGTGGGCAAAGTGGTGTCCGCCACCACCAGGGAGCTTCCAGAGGACGAGGCATCACTGTCAGAACTGTCCCCTCCAGTCTCTGCCGTGGTGCTCCCCTCGCCCTCCGTCCCACTGGTGCCCTCACTGTTGGTGGATTCGGCCTCCTGGGTCCTGTGGGATGCAGCTCTCCCCGTTGCCGGTGCCTCTGCTCCTCCACCAGATGATGCTAATGCGCAGAAGGACAGGGTGACAAAAGAAAAAGGGGGGAAGAGACAAAGGATACCCTTAATCAATGGCAGCAACAACACAACCATTGGCGTACATGACACACACACAAAGGGAACAGCCGTACGCACTAGGCAATGCATTAACAATCACAATGCTAGTCACCAGCCCATGGACAGGGATACCTAACGCCAATTGCAGCATACCTGAGACCCACAGACACCTGCCCACTAGTGGATGCCTACTAGCTTGGTTGGAGGAGGTGTACATCAGACCCTGCCAAACAGGGGCCCTACCCTGCAATGTCCGGTCTGGCCTACGGGCACCCACAGGCCCACATCCGCCACCTGGATGCCACCCCACCACGAGCAAGTAGTATACTGGGGCACTGTACTCACCCCTTGTGACTGCTGTGATGCCCCCAAGCACCCATCCAACTCCATATCGGCCACCGCCAGTATGCGGGCCATCAGGGGGGTCAGGGTTCAACAGGCACCCCTTCCTCGTTGGGAGGCCATCCCCAGCTGGGCCTCCGCCGTCTTCGATGCCCAGTGTCTCAGGTCCTCCCACTGTTTGCGATAGTGGGTGCTCCACCTGCCGTAGACCCCCATGGTGCACACATCCTTGGCAATGGCACGCCATATGCCCTTTTTTTAATGGGCGCTGACCTGCAGAGAAATACACATAGGAAAAGGTAATAGTCAGACCGTCCTGCCTGTTAGACTCATGGCCCACCATAGCCCTCACATCCCCTTATGCACAGACAGTGCCCACCATACATGCAGCACGCTGCACAGGGCCCTTCCACCAACCCCCCCCACACGAGGTCCTCACACACAGCAATCCATGCATTCATGCCCCATGAATCGTGGTCACAGTCTACTCACCAGTTGGTCTGGAGGCCAATACAGCATTCGGTACTGGGGTAGGACCCCATCCACCAGTCTCTCCAACTCCGCAGCGGTGAAGGCAGGGGCCCTTTCCCTAGTCACACAAGCCATAGTAGGTTCCAGACACAGGCCACAGCAGCACATGCAGTGTAGGTCTTCTCCTGTTGAAGGTCAGGTAGCAAATGAGTGATCAGATAGAAAATGGCGGTCACGTCCATGGCGGTGCATACCGTCACCACCGGCGTACATCACCATTGGCCACTGTACCCCATAGGGCCCAATAATAACCAATGAGGAGTTGCACGGCAGGTCATGACCGCCTCCCGCAACGGCGTACAACGCCAGCGGAATTACCTCACTTCCACCTTTCCCTCCATACAGGACAGGCGGACGCCATTTCAGAAGGGTGGGTGCAGGCCCTGGATAATAACTGCGTCACAGTTCAAATTTGGACATACAGGACAAATGCCACTTATACATTGAAATTTAACATCATGCATTTTACTGTTGTGGCTACGATGTTCAGTTTGTGACCAGCTCCTCACTCTTTTGCCCCATAGATTTCTACCGTTGTGGATGAATAGGAGACAGAGACATACCCATGTACAGACCCCTGGTGGACTTGGCAACACTGGAGCACAGGCACATTATCCTCACCTATAGACTTGACAGGGCCACAATCACAGAGCTGTGTGCCCAACTGGAAGCTGACCTGATATCTGCTATCCGTCACCCCACTGGGATCCCCCCTCTTGTGCAAGTCCTATCTGTGCTCCATTTGCTGGCAACTGGTTCTTTGCAAGTGACGGTGGGCTTGGCAGCATGAATGTCACAGCCAATGTTCTCAATAGTGCTCACAAGAGTGTTGTCTGCCCTGATTAAACACATGTACAGCTACATTGTTTTCCCCGAGGTGGAGGATTTTGACAACATGAAAGCTCACTTCTATGGAATGGGACACATCTCCAAAATTATTGGGGCAATAGATGGTACACATATTGCATTTGTTGCCCTCCGGAAAAATGAACAGGTGTTCAGAAATCGAAAGAGCTTTCACTCCATGAATGTGCAGATAGTGTGCCTGGCGGACCAGTACATCTCCCATGTCAATGCAAATTATCCTGGGTCTGAGCATGATGCCTTTATCCTGAGGAATAACAGCATCCTATATCTGATAGCTCAACTCCAGAGGCACAGGGTGTGGCTAATAGGTGAGCCCTGTTTCCCACCCAGTAGGTGTTGGTGTATGGGTATAGTGTGGGCCCTAAGGGTTAATGTGTCTCTAACAGTTGTCCCTCAATATTTGCAGGTGACTCTGGTTACCCCAATCTCTCATGGCTACTGACCCCTGTGGGGAATCCCAGGACAAGGGCAGAGGAACGTTACAATGTGGCACATGGGCGAACAAAAAGAATAATTGAAAGGACATTCAGCCTCCTGAAGGCCAGGTTGTATTGCCTACATCTAAAAGGTGGATCCCTGTACTACTCACCTAAGAAGGTGTGCCAGATCATCGTGGCATGCTGTATGTTGCACAACCTTGCCTTCGGTCACCAGGTGCCTTTTCTACAGGAGGATGAGGCTGGAGATGGGCGTGTGGCAGCAGTGGACCCTGTGGACAGTGAAGATGAGGAGGCAGAGGATGAGGATGAGGACAACAGAAGTTAAATAATACGACAATACTTCCAATGACACAAAGGTAAGACACTGTAATTTCACTTTACATTGACAGTTTTGTGTTTGACATTGTCACTGGCAGGCTGATTTTCCCACTTCTACGGCCACTTACTGTACCCTTTGGCATCTCAATTTACAGATATTTGTGCCCCACTATGGCTCCTGGTGTGTGACTGCAGCCAACTACATGTCATTCCTATATATACATTGCTGTATAGTTGCATTGCAGTGTTTAAAGATTGTTAAACAAATACATAGTTCAATCATTTGACAGACTCCATACTGTTTATTTGAGTGCTAGTAAGTAGAGGAGGATGTGCAATGAGCTGGGGTGATGGTGGGGGAATGTCCAGGATAGAGTCCAGTCTATTTGTATCACAGGTGTATTGTCCAAGGGGGCATAGGGAGTGGAGTAATAGCAGTTCAAGGTGGACAGGGAGACAGAGTGGGACACAAGGGTGACAATTTTATTTCCTGGCGGGGTCTTGGCAATAGTCTCTGGCTTCTGCCTGGATCGCAGGGAATGTTTACGGGGTGGTTCTCCTTCTGCAGGGGGTGGGTTTCAGGTGGCCTGTTGTTTCTGTGGTGGGGCCTCCTGTCCAGTAGCGGCAGCAGAGGTGAAAGGCTGTTCATCGGTTTGGCTAGTGTCAGGGGACCACTGGTGTGCCACTGCCTCCCTCATGGTGTGGGCCATGTCTGCCAGCACCCCTGCAATGGTGACCAGGGTGGTGTTGATGTCCTTCAAGTCCTCCCTGATCCCCAGGTACTGTCCCTCCTGCAGCCGCTGGGTCTCCTGCAACTTGTCCAGTATCTGGCCAATCGTCTCCTTGGAATGGTGGTATGCTCCCAGGATCTTGGTGAGTGCCTCCTGGAGAGTTGGTTTCCTGGGCCTGTCCTCCCCCTGTCGCACAGCAGTCCTCCCAGCTTCCCTCTTGTCCTCTGCCTCTGTCCCCTGATTGTCCTGAGTTTGTGGGGTGGCCTGGGGTAGTGATGGACACCCTGCTGATTGATGTGTCCCAGGGACAGAGGTAAGGGCCCTCTGGGTGGGTACTGTGCTGGTGTTTCCTGGGGGGGGAGGCTCTGCAGTGGTATGGGCTGTGCCTGGGTTACTGACTCTCCGGAGATCCCTAATGGGCATGGTTGGTCATCCAGATGCAGGCGTCCAGAGCTGCTGTCCTCACCTTGGGCCTGTTCTGGGGGGGACTGGATGTTGCTGGCACCTCCTCTCCAGTGATGTTGGGTGGGGGACCTATGGGGATGTAAATGCAGTTTTATGTTTCTTTGTGTCTCATCTTGTGCATGGGTGTGTTGCCCTCTATGGTTGTTTTTGCCCTGTCAGCTTTGCCTCGTGTGAGTAGTAATTTTGTGGGTAGGTGATTCTCTCTAATGTGCATGCTTTAGTGATGGGTGTCCATGCAGGTCTGTGACGGGGGTCCGTGCATTGGTGTTACATGCAGTGCTTGGTATTAGGAGGGGTGGGTTGTGATGGTGGGGTGTGTGTGAGGTGGTGAAGTGATGGGATTGAGGGTAAGGATGGGGGTTTGTGATGGCATGCAGGAAGGGGAGGGTGATAGTAATAGAGAGTTGACTTACCAGAGTCCAGTCCTCCTCCTACTCCTGCCAGGCCCTCAGGATGCATGATTTCCAAGACTTGCTTCTCCCATGTTGTTAGTTGTGGGGGAGGAGATGGGGATTCACTACCAGTCCTCTGTACAGCTATTTGGTGTCTTGCTGCTGTGGAACACACCTTCCCCCGTAGGTCGTTCTACCTCTTCCTGGTGTCATCCCTTGTTCTGGGGTGCTGTCCCACGGCATTGACCCTGTCCACGATTCTCCACCATAGCTCCTTCTTCCTAGCAATGGATGTCTGCTGCACCTGTGATCTGAATATCTGTGGCTCTACCCGGATGATTTCCTCCACCATGACCCTTAGCTCCTCCTCTGAGAACCTGGGGTGTCGTTATGGTGCCATGGGTGTAGTGTGAGTGATGTGGGTGTGGTGATGTGTTGGGGTGTATAATGAAGGTGAGTGGATGGTGTATAGGTGATGGTGGTGTGTGGCTGTGGTCTTGTCTGTGGTCTTGCTATCTCTTTTGTGGCAATTGTTTGTATTCGTAAAGGGTTGTGGGTAATGTGGGTGTGTGTTTTATAGTGGTGTGGGTGTGTGGGTGTGGTGTGTGTATGTGTTTTAGGTGTGTGTTATTCAAATTGTCCAATGTGGTGTTGTTTTGTTAGGTTGTGTGTATTTTGAGCGTGGCAGTATTTACCTCCAATGGTTTAGCGCCATTGAATGTCCGCCGCAGTGATTTGTGGGTCATAATGCTGTGGGTGTAGTTCTGTTGGCGTAACAGTGTGGTTTTTGCTACCGCCAGTTTATCACTGACCTTTGAGCTGTCAGACTTGTGTGTGTGGCTCAATAGTGACGGATTGCTATATGTGGGTCATAATATGGGTGGCGGTAATCTACTGCGGCGGCGGTATGTTGGTGGCAGTCAGCATGACGGTAAGCAGTACCGATATGCAGATTCGGTGTGAACCTTGTTTCATCTCTTTCCTTTTCTGTTCTAGCCTCCTTCAGATATGAGTAGAGTCCACTAACATTCTGAATGAACTCAGACCATGATGCCATCTATGTCATTTGTGATGATATCTGCAACTTCATGAGTCAGATTATGATGTAGAGTGACACTTGTCAGAAGGAACTGACTAGGGGACAGCTATTACACTCTGCCTCCCAATTGTCTATCCTCTCAGTGCACATCCATGCTGAGCTGGAGTTGGCCACTTGGTCTTACAATCATCTTGCTCTGAACTCAAACTCTCAGGTGCCTAATGCCCACTGCACAGGGCCTTTGGCAAGTAAGTTAATTTTTGCATGTATGAACTGAAGTTGAGGGCAAAGGAGCTCAAGGTGTGAAAGGGGAAATTTGGAGCGTGAAATGCCCCACAGCATGTGGAAGGCATCGGACCGTCGCATATTAACCCATTGTGGGGAGCTGGCCAGATGTGTGGTGGGTACCTAAGGTACTTACAACTTATAGCAGGTCCAGGTATCTCCTATTAGTGTAGTGTATCTGTGGATGAGCAGCCAAGGATTACCTAGGAGACATGCAAAGCTCATGCAATACCACTGTAGTCACGCTGCACTTACACAAATGAAAGAATACACTCAGTGTTACAAAAATAAAGGAATTTATTATGGTAACACAGCACCATAAATACTATATAGGCAATACTCCCTTAGGAGGTAAGTAATACACAAGACATATACATTGGTAGTCAGAAATAGATGTAAACACAGTTAGAAAGCTGTGCAATACAGTGTTAGAACGCAATTGAGAATTATGTCCCTAGGGGGGCACAAACCACATACTAAAAAAATGGAATGCAAGGGTTGGATTCCCATCCAGGTAAGTGGAGTGTGAAGAGGGGCGTTTGGGAGTACCAGGAAAGCACAAAGTTAAATACCACAACACCCCCCAGAGACCAGCAAAGGAGGAGTAAATCACTAGAATTTCACCAAAACACCGACTTAGAAGAAAAGAATAGAATTGGAAAACCTATAGGCGAGTGCAAGAAACCAGTGGTGGATTCCTGAAGATTAAGACCTACGGAAAGAGGGGACCAAGCCCAGAAGACACAGCACAGTCCAGTGGGGGCAGGAGCACCTACCAAACAAGCTGAGGATGCAGGAGTTGGTCGACGGTAAGAAAGGAAAGTCAGCACTGCATCACTGGAGTTGGAGTTGAGTTCCTGGACGATGTAGGTGATGTCCCATGCCAGGAGCAGGATTACAATCGGGTTTGCGTACCCGGATTCCACCAACAAGCCTTGGCACTGTCAAAACTCGCGTTTGGTGGAAAGTGGTGCTGCCAGGGACCAGCAAGGCCCAGGAGGACTCAACTCAGGAAAGGTAGTCAGAGGGGGCCCTCAGCATCACAGAGAGCCCACAGAAGCACAGGCAGCACTCATAGGAGTCCCACAGGATGAGGACACAACAGTTGCAAATGGAGCCTATGCAGCACTACGAAAAGGAGTCCCACGCCACATGCAAGCCACTCAGGAAGCTGTGCATCACAGGAAGGAGTGATGGGGCTGGAGCTATAAGATCCCTGAAGATACCTTGAAAGAAGTGCCAACAAGCCTTGGCAGCTGCAAAAGACGCAGTGCACAGGGGTACTGTCCTGTGTGGGAAGGCAAGGGCTTACCGCCACCCAAGTTTGACAGCTGGTAGAGAGGACTGCTGGAACCACCTCCGACCACCACCTGTGATGCAGGATCCATGCAGCTCAGCAGGAGAGGCAATCCATGCAGCTGGTCATCATTGCTTTTAGGGCCTGCAGATGCAGGGGAGTGACTCCTTCACTCCAAGGGGAACTCCTTCTTCTTTCCTGCACAGACTGAAGACGGGCTGTTTTCATAGGATGCACAACTGGGGAAATGTTGCAGAAGATGGAAGGAGCCGTGGAAACAATGTTGCAGATGAAGTCTTCATCTTTGTTGTAGATTGTCGGGTCCTGGAGAGTCCAGATGCAGTTTCTTTGTTCAGAATTCGAAGTGGAGGTTGCAGAGGAATTCTGCTGGAATCTTGCAAGCTGAATCTGAGGAACCATCCAAAAGAGAAACCCTATATAGCCCTGAAAGAGGGATTGATCACCTAGCTGGGTGACCACCTAACAGAAGTGGGCTCTGACGTCACCTGCCTGACCTGGCCACTCAGATGCTCCCTGAGTTCCCTACCAACCTTTGATTTAAGGTACCAAAACCCAGGGACCCTCATGAAGAGCTCTGGGCACCACCCCCAGAGTGGTGATGGACAGAGGAGTGGTCACTCCCCTTTCCATTGTCCAGTTTTGTGCCAGAGCAGGAACTGGAGGTCCCTCAACTGGTGTAGACTGGTTTATGCATAGAGGGCACCAAACATGCCCTTCAAAGCATACCAGTGGCTTAGGGAGGCTACCCCTCCCAAGCCTTCTAATACCTATTTCCAAACTGAGATTGAGTAACACCCCTCTCCCAAAGGAAATCCTTTGTTCTGACTTCCAGGGTTTGAGCTGCTCAAGAAACAGAAGGGCAGAAACCTGTCTGTGAGATGGCAGCAGCTTGGGCTTCCTGGAAAACCACAGAAGGCTGTAGGAGTAATGCTGGGGGTCCTTTAATGAGCCCCCAGAGTGCATGGAATCATACAACCAATACTTGCAAAAGTATTGGGGTATGAATCCAACATGTTTGATACCAACCATGTGTAGGTTTGGAGTTACCATTATGTAGCTGGAAATAGGTACAGTACACATGTAAAATGGTGTCCCCACACTCAAGTCCAGGAGAATGGATCTGGAGTTTGTAGGGGCAACTCTGCTAATGCAGGGGTGCCCTCACACACAGGTACCTGCACCCTGCCCTCTGGGCTGAGAGGGCCTACCATAGGAGTGACTTATAGTGACCTGGTGCAGTGACCTGTAGTGAAAACAGGTACATGCACCCTGTTCATGCAGACTGCAATGATAGGCATGCAGAACCCTTTACCTTAGCTCCCTATGGGTGGCAGAAATATTGCTGAAGCCCATAGGGATCCCCTGGACCCCTAATACTCTGGTTAGTTGTGTATCATATATTGGGGTCTTACATGGGGGCACCAGTATGCCAATTGTGGGGTGAAATACAGAGTTTTGGGAGAGAGAGCATAATCACTGGGGTCCTGGTTAGCAGGATCCCAGTGAACACAGTCAAACACCCTGACATCAGGCAGAAAAAGGGTGTAGCCATGCCAAGAAAGAGGGTACTTTCCTACACCCATACAAGCAAACAAACAAACCATCTACCATTAGCAGTTGTTTAAGCCAGCTTCACACTTTTCCTTGCCTTAAATTGCAGATAAACAATTATTATAGCCTGTAGCTGAGGGCAATAATGGTTTCTAGGGCTCTAAATATAGATTTAAGCCAGAGCTGTAAGTTAGCACCAATAACACTGTTGAGGGTAGTTAACAACAGATATAGCCCACAGAAACAGGGCTCTCAGGTCATTAGAACAATTCACCCACTGAGGTAGAATGTTTGAAGAGAAAAAGGAGACATCAAAAGATTAATGTTGCAGCAGAAGGCATATATCATTCATCATTAGTCTTGATGCTCCTTATTGACTTTCATGGAGTTCTCAACATTCCACTGTTTTGTAATGGCAGTTAATGCCAACATTCCAGGTTTTCTGAATGCCAGAGCCAATCTCAGCATTCCATATAAAATTTTGCACAAAGACATGAAAGATTATTTGCAAGACCATATTCTGTGAGCATACCAGAATACACCTCTATGATTGGTTTTTGTTGCATGATAATTTAGCTGTGATTGAATTCACCACAGCCTGAAGATGGTTACCTTTGAATTAAAATAACTTTTATATGATTTCCACAAATAGCAGAGATGACCCCACCTGCCACTGCAACCATACATATCCTAACTAAAGTTAAGTTTAACCACTTGGGTGCTCTGGATGAGCAGGTCTGTGCCTTCAACCACGGTTGTTGTGTGCCGAGGATGAGACCAGCTCATCCTGTACCCGGCCCCCTCCCCTGGGCAGGGATGGAAGGAGAATCACTTCCCCTTCCACCCGACCCCTCCACCCTCCCCATGACATCTGATGATGTCAGCGTGCTATTGCACTCTGACTTCATCAGGCGCCGCCCCCATCCCACTGGAAGCTGATCAGAATAGAAATTAAAGTATTCCTCTTCCAATCGGCGGGGTGGGGGTGGGTAGAGTGACATGAAAGGAAAGGTCTTTCCTTTCATGTCTTTCTGAGCATTCCTGCAGCCCGGGCTGCAGGAACGCCCACTAGATACCAGGGATATTGTTTACATGATGTAAAAGGGGCCACTCCCTAAGAGGGGCTTTTTTTATTAAGACTTTTCTGCTCCCCCTCGGGCAGACCAGCCAATTTTAATTAGACTGATCTGCCCACAGGGGGGGCAGAAGTCACAAGGCACCAGGAATAAAAAATGTTTTTCTTTTTTGCATCTGGGGAGCGACAGCTTAGGCAAGAGTGGCTCCCCTGGGGGGGGGGGGGCAAATTGTTTGTAGGCCATTTCTGCTCCCCCCTCCCCTTGGGGGCAGAACAGCCTATTTTCATTAGGCCAATCTGTCCATCAGTAATTTTTTTTCTTCTATAATTTCATAAAGGGAGTGACTCCTTAGGCAAAGTGTGCTCCCCTGGGGGAAAATTTATTTTAGGACTTTGCTGCCCCCCTTGGACGTAGATCAGCCTATTTTAATTAGGCTGATATGCCCTTAAGTGGGTCAGAAACCACTAGGCACCAATAATTTTTTTATTTTTTACAGATGGGGAGCGGCCCATTAGGCAAGGGTCACTCCCCTGGGGAGCAAATTTATTTTACGCCATTTCTGCTTCCCTTGGGGGCAGAAATCACTGGGAACCAAGTATTTTTCTTTTTTTAATTTTTTTACAGATGGATAATGACTCCTTAGGCAAGGATTGCTCCCCTGGGGGGAAAATTTATTTTAGGCCATTTCTGCCCCGCTTGGGGGCAGATCAGCCTATTTTAATTTGGTTGATATGCCCCTAAGTGGGTCAGAAACCACTAGGCACCAATAATTTTTTTATTTTTTACAGATGGAGAGCGGCCCCTTAGGCAAGGTTCACTCCCCTGGGAGAGCAAATTTATATTACGCCATTTCTGCTCCCCTTGGGGGCAGATTGGCCTATTTCTATTAGGTCAATCTGCCCCCGGGAGGCGGAAACCACTAGGCACCAGGGATTGGTGTGTGTGTTTTGTTTGGGGGCAGCCCCTTGGGCAAGGGTCGCTCCCCATGGGGGCACATTAGTGTTGGCCATTTCTGCGCCCAACGGGGCCAGATCAGCCTATTTTTGTAAGGGCCATCTGCCCCGAAACAGACATATAAACAATTTATAAACAACATAACAGTTCCAGTCTGATTTGATTCCAAAGTGATAACATGTCTCAAGTAATCACACTATGAAAATTCCCAGCCAATGGATGTATGCTTCAGCCGACACGTGTTTCATCCTATCTCAGGACTTTCTTAAGACTGGTACAATGGTAACACGAAAGCATGATGTTAAAAAACTTCTTCTATTAAATCCCAAATAAAAAAAAAAAATGTTTATTCTGAAGACACCAAATGACAAAAAGTCACTCTACATGAATTGTCTAAAAAGCAAATACCTGGTGTCCCACAAAACATAATTTTTCAAAATTTGTCAAACAAGAGTTTATGGAAAGTATGCTCCAACATCCATAAAACCATGCAAAACATAAAGATAGACCTCAAAGAAAGAAGTCCTGTGGTAGACAAGGTCCACAGACCACAGTTCACAATATAGGAGAACACCATGCAATAGTTAAAAGACCCTAAAAACCCATGCAGTAAAAGTCCTATATACCGAACATACCTTGTTTCCATCTCCAATCCATCATAGTTCTAAAGGACACAAAACTGGGACAGAAAGTAAGAAGATTATCAGAAAATTGCATATTATCAATAATATGTATTGCCCAATATGTGGCCACAGACTACAAGTGCACCAACCTAAGAAGTTTCCTCCAAATTTATTATAGCAAAATTCCAGAATGACAACAATTCCAATTCTATTCTTCCAAAGCAGAGTCTCTAAGGTTGGAAGCAATATACACTAAAAGTGTTTTGCCTGCACACATCTAAATGAATCAAACAATAGAAGAGTAAAAGAGAACTTTGAGGTAAGTTGCTGAAGATTGTCGATAGTTGTTTCAAACAATTACATTTATTTTTGATCTATCAAACCATGTGTATCAAACATACATTAGTCACATAAAAAATTGTAATATCTCCAGCCACGCAATTTCGATAATATTAATGTGTCAACCATATCTATGTTTCAATTTTGTCCTGTAGGTGCAATGTCCCTTGACCTGTTCCCAACCATGAGCACGTTCTCTATATACAGAACCTTCCATCAGAGCATCATCCTCCAATATAAAGAAAATAATGTTAAATAGACCAACCCTATCTCACAGCTCCTAAAAGTAGACCAAGACCATACATATTACTACTAAACTGAAAATTGATGGTACTTGAGAATAAACCCGCATATTGCATTTTTTGGGCAGTCGCGCTTTGACTAGAAGTCTTCAATAAAAAGTATACGTGCTTTCCTGCGATCTTACCTAAATGTCCGAGCCTCTACTTGGGACCCCACATGGCATTCTCCGTCCATATGAGCAAACCTCAGACATTTGTATTGCATCTATTTAAAGGACAGAGGTGGTCATTACAACCCTGGCAGACGGTGTTAAAGCGGCGGTAAGACCGGCAACAGGCCGTCGGTAAAAAATTTGCAATTATGACCGTGGCGGAAACCGCCAACAAAGACAGCCACTTTAACACTCCGACCGCCACAGCGGTGTAAACAAA
The DNA here is from genome assembly GCF_031143425.1 of Pleurodeles waltl. Classification (NCBI taxonomy): domain Eukaryota; kingdom Metazoa; phylum Chordata; class Amphibia; order Caudata; family Salamandridae; genus Pleurodeles; species Pleurodeles waltl. The sequence goes on along the minus strand of NC_090444.1, from coordinate 1,235,188,024 downwards.
CAGCGCGGCGGTCACCGCCAACAGACAGGCGGAAGACAATGTACCGCCCACAGTATCACAACCTACCAATCCGCCACCTTTTCCGGGGCAGATTCACCGCGGATAAAAACACGGCGGAAACAGCCATTTCAAAGGGAAAACACTCACCTCAACACAATCCACGAGGAAGGAGGGCACCATGGAGCCGGAACTTCATATTCTGCCAGCGCTAGTCTTCCTGCTCCTCTACGAGGATCATCAACGCCAGCGGCGAAGACCACAGTGAGTACAGCACCTACGACATAGAGGAGGGGGGAGGCAAAAACACAGGGACACAAACACTCAACACCCCAACCCCCACCCCGACCCTCACCCACTACAACACACACACCAATGCTTATCTATATATTACAATAACACTCCCAACCCCCCGGAAGAATGCAAAGACAAAAGTAAATGAGTGGAACCATTGTAATATATCAAAATACAGTAAGCAAATAAATACATTTATATATATATATATATATACACAATAAACAAAATATACACCACGATAAGTAGTGCAGGTATTGCACCATTTATAGTCCGTGGACCACTAGGCCCAAAATGTATGGGCGAGGTCCACACAAGATACCTGATCCAAATGGAGAGAACACTGCAGGGGCATCAGATAGAAATACAACAGGCACCTCAGGGGGAAGGGAAGAGGCGGCACCTCAGCCGGATGAGTGCACCACGCCAGATCCATGAGGGGGCTCCATGCCCATTGATGTATCCTGGGGAGTGCAATGACACAGTCTCTCAAGTCTCTACAGTGGGTGGGTTGCCTACTGTTACATCCTGGGGAGTGCAAAGCCACAGTCTCTCAAGTCTCTACAGTGGGTGGGTTGCCCACTGTTACATCCTGGGGAGTGCAAAGCCACAGTCTCTCAAGTCTCTACAGTGGGTGGGTTGCCGACTGTTACATCCTGGGGAGTGCAAAGCTACAGTCTCTCAAGTCTCTACAGTGGGTGGGTTGCCCACTGTACCATCCTGGGGAGTGCAAAGCCACAGTCTCTCAAGTGGATGCAGGTCTCCACTGGTTCTGGAGGGGGACTGGTGCCCAGAGTGCTTCATCCTGTGCAGGACAGACGGAGTGGATGCATGTCTCCACTGGTTCTGGAGGGAGACTGGTGCCCAGAGTGCTTCATCCTGTGCCGGACAGACGGAGTGGATGCATGTCTCCACTGGTTCTGGAGGGGGACTGGTGCCCAGAGTGCTTCATTCTGTGCAGGTCAGACGGAGTGGATGCATGTCTCCACTGGTTCTGGAGGGAGACTGATGCCCAGAGTGCATCATTCACCCTGTGACGGTCCCAGTTGCGTCACTGTCCCTGTCGCAAATGGGCTAGCGGTGCTTTCCATGGCGGTCTTTGCCCTGTTCAGCGGTCCTTGGCCTGTTCAGCGGTGCTTGAGTTGCCAGTGTCAGACCTGTTCAGCGGTGCTTGCCATGGTGGTCTTTGCCCTGTTCAGCGGTCCTTCGCCTGTTCAGCGGTGCTTGAGTTGCCAGTGTCAGACCTGTTCAGAGGTGCTTTCCATGGCGGTCTTTGCCCTGTTCAGCGGTCCTTGCCATGGCGGTCTTTGTCCTGTTCAGTGGTCCTTGCCATGGCGGTCTTTGCCCTGTTCAGCAGTCCTTGGCCTGTTCAGTGGTGCTTGAGTTGCCAGTGTCAGACCTGTTCAGTGGTGCTTTCCATGGCGGTCTTTGCCCTGTTCAGCGGTCCTTGCCATGGCGGTCTTTGCCCTGTTCAGCGGTCCTTTCCATGGCGGTCTTTGCCCTGTTCAGCGGTCCTTGGCCTGTTCAGCAGTGCTTGAGTTGCCAGTGTCAGACCTGTTCAGGTGTGCTTTCCATGGCGGTCCTTCATTGCCCAGCAGGGCTGTGGCTGGTGGTCCTTCATGGGTCAGGTGGGCTGTGACTTGCGGGGCCCTCCTGGGCAGCTGGGCTGTGGCTGGCGGTGGCCTCCTGGGCAGTGACCCTGGTGGTGGCCTCCTGGGCAGTGACTCTGGCGGTGGCCTCCTGGGCAGTGACGATGGGGCTGGCGGTGGCCTCCTGTGCAGTGACTCTGGCGGTGGCCTCCTGGGCAGTGACGATGGGGCTGGGCTCCTGGGCAGTGACTCTGGCAGTGGCCTCCTGGGCAGTGACGATGGGGCTGGCAGTGGCTTCCTGGGCAGTGACGATGGGGCTGGCGGTGGCCTCCTGGGCAGTGACTCTGGCGGTGGCCTCCTGGGAAGTGACGATGGGGCTGGCCTCCTGGGCAGTGACTCTGGCGGTGGCCTCCTGGGCAGTGACGATGGGGCTGGCGGTGGCCTCCTGGGCAGTGACTCTGGCGGTGGCCTCCTGGGCAGTGACGATGGGGCTGGCGGTGGCCTCCTGGGCAGTGGCTCTGGCGGTGGCCTACTGGGCAGTGACGATGGGGCTGGCGGTGGCCTCCTGGGCCGTGACAATGGGGCTGACGGAGGCCTCCTGGGCAGAGGGGATGATGCCGGTCTTCTCCGCCGTGCTGCTTCTCCCAGACTTTGGAGATTTCTTCTGACCCTTCCCCACCTTGGGAGGAGTCAGAGCTGAGTCAACACTCCCTCCGGGACCCCTGTGAGCGGCTTGGCTGGCTGGAGTCTTCCCCCTCTCCCGCCAGGCACTGTCCAACTTCTGGTGCTTCACGGGGGGGGCGGGCTGTGTTGTAGCTCCGTGCCACAGTGGCTGGCCTGATGGCCGGTGCACTCCACATACCTGTAACAACAGGCACCACTGGTCCCGGAGATTTTTTGGCTGAGGTGCTACGGGACCAATGAGTTGGACGGGGGGGTGGTGGGAAATAGGTTAAGGGTGGACAGGAAAAGTTTTTTTGAGACACTGGGATGGGTAGCTGGAGGGGGTTTGGGAGTGGAGGAAGAGGTGGTGGTTGTAGGAGGTGTAACTTTTGTGGATTTGGGTGCAGGTGCATGGGTTGGAGGCTGTCGTGAGGTGGATGGCTGTTGGGGGGTTGTGTGTGCCTGCGTTTGTGTATCTTCGGAGGGGGCGTCACAGACACACTGGGAGAGGACACAGGGGACGTGGAAATGGTAATGGGGTGGTGAGTGCACGTCAGCGGGATGTGGTGGTGGGTGTGCTGTGCTGGACGTAGTGGCTGTAGTGGCAGTGCATGCAGGTGTGAGTGTAGACGAGACTGGGAGGGAGGAGGGAGACGAGGAGGAGGGGGACACAGTGGAGGCAGTGGATGTTGGTGTGTCTATATGTGTGTGATGCTTGCGTGAGTGCCTGTGTGATGTGTGGTGCTTATGTTTGCATGAGCTTCCCTTGTGTGTTGAGGTGTGTGCAGACTGGTCTGATGGTGTGCTTGGGATAGGCAGAGGTACATGGGATTGGGTCTGGGTGGAGGAAGTTGGAGGGGGGAGGCTAGACACAGGGACAATGGCTGCCATCAGTGCTGAGGCCAGAGTCTGAACGGTTCGATGAAGTGCAGCCTGACCAGAATGAATGCCCTCCAGGAATGCATTTGTGTATTGCAACTCCCTTTCTACACCCTGGATGGCATTCAAAATGGTAGACTGCCCAACAGTGAGTGACCTGAGGAGGTCAATGGCCTCCTCACTGAGGGCAGCAGAGGTGACAGGGGCAGGGGCTGAGGTGCCTGGGGCGAAGGTGATGCCCACCCTCCTGGGTGAGCGGGCACGGGGCGAAGGCTGAGGGGCTGCTGGGAGGGCGGTGCTGGTAGGGGTGGTGGCGCCTGTACCTGTTGAAGTGGGGGGCACAGATGTTGCCACCACCACAAGGGAGCTCCCATCGGAGGATGAGTCTGTGTCGCTGGTTGCAGATCCAGTGACCGCTGTGGTGCTCCGTCCCACTGGTGTATTCTGAGTCCGTAGTGTGGCCCTCCATGGCCATGTGGGATGCAGCTCCCTCGTGCTCCGGTGCCACTGTACCTACACCTGATGATGCTAATGCACACAAGAACAGGGAGACCACAAAAAGGGGGGGGGGACAGAAGAAAGACAGGTTGATTGCATGGCTTACTGCTACCGTTGGTGGACAATACAGACACAGCAGCTTCCTGCACTATGTTGCACAGTTGGGCTCTACAGATGCAATTCCTAGGAAATGGCCTACAAGGCGATGGACGACATCTGCACACATAGATGACACAGGGGCATGAATACACGTACTTGGCCCTCTAGAGAGGTGGGCTGGAGTGCCACATGGCCTGCCTTACGGAGGGGCCTTGCCTACGGAACTCGCCCTGGCCTAGGGAAACCCACAGCCCTCCTCCCCCACCCAGACACCTTCACCGCGCTCAAAGTCCACTGAATGATAGTGTACTCACCCCCTTGTGTCTGCTGTGATGCCCTCAAGCGCCCATCCAACTCAGGGTAGGCCACCCCCAGGATCCTGAACATCAGGGGGGTCATGGTTCGACGGGCACCCCTCCCACATTGGGAGGCCATCCCCAGCTGAGCCTCCTCCGTCTTCTTGCTCCAGCGACGAATGTCCTCCCATCTTTTACGGCAGTGGGTGCTCCGTCTGTGGTGGACCCCCATGGTCTGGACGTCCTTGGCGATGGCACGCCAAATATCCTTCTGGTGGGCGCTGACCTACATGACATGTACAGGGGAAGAAGAGAAGTCATTACCAACTGCACCGTCAAAGTGAGGGGCCCACATCCCTACCCTTGCCATGTGGCACATGAATTCACAGTCCTTCATGCACCCAGAACTCTGCCCCCTTCCTTCTTACAACCAGCCCTCTCCAAACAGGCATAGCCCATACAACATGCTCCCTGTGTACTTATCTGTTGGTCTGGAGGACCATAGAGTAGCGTGTACTGGGGGAGGACCCCGTCGACAAGCTTCTCCAAGTCCTCTGCAGTGAAGGCAGGGGCCGTTTCCCCAGATGCTTGAGCCATTGTCTCTTCCAGACTGAGGTCATAGCAGCACTTGCAGTGTAGGTCCTCTCCTGTCGAAGATCAGGTATCGAGTGATTCATCAGATAGAAAATGGCGGTCACGTCCGTGGCGGTCACGTCCGCGGCGGTGCGTACCATCACTGCCGGCGTATATCGTCATTGGCTCCTGGGACCCATAGGGTCCAATGTTAACCAATGCAGCATTGCGCCACGGTCTTCTACTACCTACCACGACAGTGTACAACGCCAGTGCAGTTACCTCACATCCCATTGTCACAGTTTAGAGGTCAGGCAGCCGCCATTTCAGGGGCCCACATGGCCTAATTACCAACTACGTCACACATACCTAGGCATTGTCTCACAACACAAATACAGGCCACAGGTGTTCTGTGTAGACTGTGGGTACATACCTCTGAGTTGTTTGACTCTGTGGTCGCTGTTGTCCTTCATAGGCACCGTCCGCTGGGACATGTGAGGAGATGGCGGCATCCTCTGGTGTACCGACCGCTGGTGGACCTGTCGACAATGGAGGAAAGAAGTTTGATAATCACCTACAGGTTTGACCGTGCCACAATCCAGGAACTGTGTACCCAGTTGGAGCCTGACCTGATGTCAGCAATCCGCCATTCCACAGGAACCCCCCATCAAGTGCTCCATTTCCTTGCAAGTGGGTCATTTCAAACAACAGTGGCCTTGGCATCAGGGATGTCCCAGCCTATGTTTTCCAATGTGTTGTCCAGAGTGTAATCTGCCCTTCTGAAACACATGCAGAGCTATACCGTTTTCCCTCAGGTGGAGGACTTGCCTACAGTAAAAGGTGACTTCTATGTCATGGGACATATCCCCAACATCATAGGTGCCATTGATGGGACCCATGTAGCTTTGGTCTCCCCCCCCCACAGGAGTGAACAGGTGTACAGGAACCAGAAGAGTTATCATTCCATGAATGTACAGATGGTATGTTTGGCAGACCAGTACATCTCCCAGGTAAATGCTATGTTCCCTGCCTCTGTGCATGACGCCTACATCCTGCGGAATAGTGGCATCCCCTATGTGATGGGTCAACTCCAGAGGCACCGGGTGTGGCTATTGGGGGACTCTGGTTACCCCAACCTGTCATGGCTACTGACCCCAGTGAGGAATCCCAGGACCAGGGCAGAGGAACGCTACAATGAAGCCCATGGGTGGACTAGGAGGGTGATCGAACGCACCTTCGGCCTCCTGAAGGCCAGGTTCAGGTACCTCCATATGACAGGTGGTTCCCTATTCTACTCAACAAAGAAGGTGTGCTAGATCATCGTGGCCTGCTGTATGCTTCCCAACTTGGCTTTGCGACAACAGGTGCCTTTTCTGCAGGAGGATGGTCCAGATGGCGGTGTTGTGGCAGCTGTGGAGCCTATGGACAGTGATGAGGAGGAAGCAGAGGAAGAAGACATTGACAACAGGGACTCAGTCAACCAGCAATATTTCCAGTGACACACAGGTGAGAAAACATTCCTGCCTACTACAAGTACTTTAACACTTCTACCTCTATCCTGTCTGTCGATTTCAACCAGTGTATGGTCACTGAGTTGTCATTTTCCCTTACGGTTTCAAAGGTGTGGTTTCCAACGTGTGTCATCTGCTTAGATTCCTCATGGACTTGAGATGTGTGACATAGGTATGTTGACATTACATTTGAAAAAGCATTTTGTCACTGTCATTGCTAATACACAATTTCGAAATCACAGACTGACTCCAGATTGTTTTGTGCTTCAAGGGTGTTTATTGAAGTGCTCAATATTGTATGGGGTTATACAATGGTGAGGGGGGATGGTGGAGGAATGTCCATGGCAGAGTCCAGTCTATTAGTCTCACAGGTGCATTGTCCATATGGGCATAGGAAGTGGAGCTGGGGCAGTTCCAATATCGACAGGGTTTCAAAGTGGGACAGTGGTTTGACAATCAGGGTGGTCTCATTTCTTGGTGGGGGTCTTGGCATCGTGCTCTGTCTTGTTCCTGGATCTCAGGGACCGCTTGCGGGGTGGTTCTCCGTCTGCAGGGGGTGGGGTGCTGTTGTGGTGGTCCTGTGGCGGTGCATCCTGTCCACTAGCGCCGGCGGAGGTGGTGGGCAGTTCATCGTCCATGCAAGTGTCAGGGGCCCCTTGGAGTGCCACTGTGTCCCTCCTGGTGTTAAGTATTTCCTTCAGCACCCATACGATGGTACCCAGGGCAGAGCTGATTGTTCTGAGTTCCTCCCTGAACCCCAAATACTGTTCCTCCTGTATGCGCTGGGTCTCCTGAAACTTGGCCAGAACCGTTGCCATCGTCTCCTGGGAGTGGTGGTATGCTCCCATGATGGAGGAGAGGGCCTCGTGGAGAGTGGGTTCCCTTGGCCTGTCCCCCCGTCGCACGGCAGCCCTCCCAGTTCACCTGTGTTCCTGTGCCTCCGTTCCCTGGACCGTGTGCCCACTGCCACTGCCCCCAGGTCCCTGTTGTTGTTGGGGTGGTGGGTTATCCTGGGTTCCCTGTAGTGGTGGACACACAGCTGATTGACGTGTCCTGGGCACGGAGGTATGGGCCCGCTGGGTGGGTGCTGTGCTGGTGTTACCAGAGGGTGGAAGGTCTGTGGTGGGCTGTGCCTGTGTGAGGGGAATCGACTGTCCCGAGGCCGACGATGGTCCGGGCTGGTCATCCGGATCCAGTTGGACAGAGCTGCTGTCATCACTGTGGGCCTCTTCTGTGGGTGGGGTGGAGATGTCTGGACCCTCCTGTCTGGTGATGTTGGGTGGTGGTTCTGCAGGGGTGTAAAAGCATGATTATTACATCTGTGTGTGTCATGGTGTGCAATAGGTGGGTGACCGTGTACCCCAGTGCTAGCATTCCTGTGTGGGGGCTTGTGTGATGATGGTTGAGGGGGGTGTTATGGGTATGTGCAGTGGGCATGCTTTAGTGATGGGTGTCCATGCTTAGTTGTGTCATGCAGGGCTTGGTGTTGGGATGTGTGGTTTGTGTTATTAGTACATTTGTGAGGAGATGGGGTGATAGGGGAGGGGGAGAGGGTGGGGGTCTGTGATTGCAGGCAGGTAGGGTGGGGGATATGATAGTTAAAGGTTTGACTTACCAGTGTCCCATCCTCCACCGACTCCTCCGAGGCCCTCAGGATGCAAGATGGTCAAGACTTGCTCCTCCCATGTTGTTAGTTGTGGGGCTCTTATGCCCCTGCAGGAACCCGAAGGACCGTCACCACACCAGAGGGTCCAGACAACACCACTACACCCCCAGAAGAGGCCCACAATGACAAGAGCAGCTCTGCCCTACTGGATCTTGATGACCAGCCCGGACCATCGTGGGCCTCAGGACAGTCGGTTCCCCTTGCACAGGCACAAGCCTGACCTTCCACCCTCTGGTAACACCAGCACAGCACCCACCCAGCGGGCCTAAACCTCCGTACCCAGGACAGGTCAATCAGCGGTGTGTCCACCACTACAGGGCACCCAGGGTAAACCACCACCCCAACAACAACAGGGACCTGGGGGCAGTGGTAGTGGGCACACGGTCCAGGGGACGGAGGCACAGGAACACAGGGGAACTGGGAGGGCTGCTGTGCGACAGGGGGCGGACAGGCCAAGGGAACCCACTCTCCACGAGGCCCTATCCTCCATCATGGGAGCATACCACCACTCCCAGGAGACGATGGCCACGGTCCTGGACAAGTTGCAGGAGACCCTGCGCCTGCAGGAGGAACAGTATTTGGGGTTCAGGGAGGAGCTCAGGACCATCAGCTCCGCCATGGGCACCATCGTAGGGGTGCTGAAGGACATACAAAAGACCTTGAGGGACACCGTGGCACTCCAAGGGGCCCCTGACACTAGCCACGACGATGAACTGCCCACCACCTCCGCCGGCGCTAGTGGACAGGACGCCCCGCCACAGGACCACCACACCAGCACCCCACCCCCTGCAGACGGACAACCACCACGCAAGCGGTCCCTGAGATCCAGGAACAGGACAGAGCAAGATGGCAAGACCCCGCCAGGAAATGAGACCACCCTGATTGTCCTCCCACTGTCCCACTTTGTTACCCTGTCCATATTCAAACTGCCCCAGCTCCACTTCCTATGCCCAGATGGGCAGTGCACCTGTGAGACTAATAGACTGGACTCTGCCATGGACATTCCTCCACCATCACCCATCACCATTTTACAACCCCCCTTCATTTTCTGAGCACTTAAATAAACACCCTTGAAACACAAAACAATCTGGAGTCAGTCTATGATTTTGTAATTTGTATTATCAATGACAGTGTCATAATGGCTGTACCATTGTAAGGCCAACATACCTATGTCACACATCACAAGCCCTTGAAGTATGCAAGCAGTTGACACATAGGTTACCACACCTGTGAAACCGTAATGGAAGGGTACGACTCAGTTAACAAATAGTGATTGAAATCGAGAAACAGGATAGAGGTAGACGTGTGAAAGTTAATGTCATGTTAAACCTGAAAATGTTCTCACCTGTGTGTCACTGGAAATATTGCTGTATGACTGACTCCCTGTTGTCGTTGTCTTCTTCCTCAGCTTCATCCTCATCACTGTCCACAGGCTCCACAGACTCCACAGCTGCTACAACACCGTCATCTGGATCATCCTCCTGCAGAAAAGGCACCTGGTGTCGCAAAGCCAAATTATGGAGCATGGAGCAGGCGATGATGATGTCGCACACCTTCTTTGGTGAGTAGAATAGGGATCCACCTGTCATATGGAGGCACCTGAACCAGGCCTTCAGGAGGCCGAAGGTGCGTTCGATCACCCTCCTAGTCCGCCCATGGGCATCATTTTACCGTTCCTCTGCCCTGGTCCTGCGATTCCCCACTGGGGTCAATAGCCAGGACAGGTTGGGGTAACCAGAGTCCCCAATAGCCATACACGGTGCCTCTGGAGTTGACCCATCATATCAGGGATGCTTCTATTCCGCAGGATGTAGGCGTCATGCACAGAGCCAGGGAACATAGCATTTACCTGCAAGATGTATTGGTCTGCCAAACAGACCATCTGGACATTCATCGAATGATAACTCTTCCTGTTCCTGTACACCTGTTCACTCCTGTGGGGGGGGACCAAAGCCACATGGATCCCATCAATGGCACCTATGACGTTGGGGATATGTCCAAGGGCACAGAAGTCACCTTTCACTGTAGGCAAATCCTCCACCTGAGGGAAAATGATGTATCTCCTTACGTGTTTCAGCAGGGCAGCCAACACTCTGGACAACACGTTGGAAAACATAGGCTGGGACATCCCTGATGCCATGGCCACAGTAGTCTGAAATGACCCACTTGCAAGGAAATGGAGCACTGACAGCACCTGCACGTCAGGGGGGATTCCAGTCGGATGGCGGATCGGTGACATCAGGTCTGGCTCCAACTGGGTACATAGTTCCTGGATAGTGGCACAGTCAAACCGGTATGTGACGATGACATGTCTTTCTTCCATTGTCAACAGGTCCACCAGCGGTCGGTACACCAGAGGATTACGCATCTTCTCATATGTCCCAGCTGACTGTGCCTACGAAGGACAACAGCGAAGAACCAGTCATTATTCCTCCAGGTATGTACCCACAGTTACACACAAGACTACACCGGACACAAAACCCTTCCTGTATGTGTGTTGAGTGTAGGCCTAGCTATGTGTGACGCAGTAGTAAATGAAGCCATGTGGGCCCCTGAAATGGCGGCTGCCTGACCTCTAAACTGGGACAATGGGATTGTGGGTTAACTGCGCTGGCGTTGCACACCGTCGCGGTAGGCGGTCGTAGACCACGGCGCAATGCTGCATTGGTTAACATTGGACCCTATGGGTCCCAGGAGCCAATGAACAGGTGCGCCGGCGGTGATGATGCGCACCACTGCGGACGTCACCGCCGCGGGTGTCACCGCCATTTTCTATCCGTTCAATCACTAGATACCTGACGTTCGACAGGAGAGGACCTACACTGCTAGTGCTGCTGTGACCTCGGTCTCGAAGCGACGATGGCTGCTGCGTCTGGGGAAAGGGCCCCTGCCTTCACTGCACAGGAATTGGAGAAACTTGTGGATGGGGTCCTCACCCAGTACACGCTACTCTACGGTCCTCCAGACCAACAGGTTAGTACACAGGGAGCACGTTGTATGGGCTAGGCCTGGGTGGAGAGGGCTGGGTGGAAGAGGGAAGGGGGCAGAGTTCATAGAACATTAATGCATGGGAATGAATGGGCCACATGGCCAGAGTAGGGAGGGGGCCACTCACATTGACGGTGCAGTTGGTAATGACTGTTCGTCTTCCCTTGTGCTTGTCATGTAGGTCAGCGCCCACCAGAAGAGGGACATGTGGCGTGCCATCGCCAAGGACGTCCGGACCCTGGGGGCCCACCAGAAACGGGGCACCCACTGCCGGAAGAGATGGGAGGACATTTGCCGCTGCAGCAAGAAGACGGCAGAGGCTCAGCTGGGGATGGCCTCCCAAAGTGGGAGGGGTGCCCGTCGCACCATGACCCCCCTGATGTTCCGGATCCTGGCGGTGGCCTACCCAGAGTTGGATGGGCGCTTCAGGACATCACAGCAGACACAAGGGGGTGAGTACAACCTAATTTTGCGGACTTTGGTTGCAGTGGAGGGGTCTGGGTGGGGGAGGTGGGCTGTGGGTGTCCCTAGGCCAGGGCGAGTTAGGTAGGCAAGGCCCCTCCGTAATGTAGGCCATGTGGCACTCAACCCCACCTCAGCAGAGTGCCAAGTCGAGGTATAGTTGCCCCTGTGGCATCCATGTGCGCAGATGTCCACCATTGCCATTTAGGCCATAACCCAGAAATTGCGTGTGCAGAGTGCAGGAGCACGGCGTAATGCAGGGGGCTGCTGCGTCTGTCTTGTCCGCCAACGGTAGCGGAATGCCATGCACTAAAACTCTCTTTCTTCTGTCTCCCCCCCCCCTTTTCCTGCTCTCCCTGTCCTTTTGTACATCAGCATCAACAGGCGGAGGTACAGTGGCACCGGAGCACGAGGGAGCTGCATCCCACATGGCCATGGAGGGCCACACCACAGACTCTGAATGCACCAGTGGGACGGAGGGCGAGGGGAGCTTCACGTCGGCCACCGGATCACCAACCAGCGACATGGACTCGTCCACCGATGGGAGCTCCCCTGTGGTGGCGGCACCATCTGTGCCCACCACTTCAACAGGTACAGCCGCCACCTCCCCTACCAGCACCGCCCTCCCAGGAGCCCCTCAGTGTTCGCCCCATGCCCGCTCACCCAGGAGGGTGGGCATCACCTTCGCCCCAGGCACTTCAGGCCCTGCCCCAGTCACCCCCGCTGCCCTCAGTGAGGAGGCTATTGACCTCCTCAGGTCACTCACTGTCTACCATTGTGAATGCCATCCAGGGTGTAGAACGAGAGTTGCAACACGGTAATGCATTCCTGGAGGGCATTCATTCTGGTCAGGCTGTCCTTCAGCGAACCCTGCAATCTCTGGCCTCAGCACTGATGGCAGCCATTGTCCCTGTGTCTAGCTTCCCCCCTCCAACTTCCTCCACCCAGACCCAATCCCCTGTACCCCAGCCCATCCCAAGCACACCTACGGACCAGCATGCACACAAGTCAACACACAAAAGTAGCTCAAGCAAACATAGCCACCACACATCTCACAGACACTCACAGAAGCATCACACCCATACAGACACAGCAACATCCACTGTCTCCACTGTGTTCCCCTCCTCCTCTCCTCCCTCCTCCCTCCCAGTCTTGTCTACACACACACCTGCATGCACCACATCTAGAGGCACCATGAATCGCACCAGGACACCCAGCACCACAAGCCGCTCACCTGCACTCACCACCTCCACTGCCATTTACACGTCCCCTGTGTCCTCTCCCAGTGTGTCTGTGACGCCCCCTCCCAAAGTACACAAACGCCGGCAATCACTCACCCAACATCCATCCACCTCACGACAGCCTCCATTACCTGCACCTGCATCCAAAACAGCTAAAGTGACACCTCCGACAACCACCTCCTCTTCCTTCACTCCCAGACCCCCTCCAGCTACCCATCCCAGTGTTCGTCAGAAACTGTCCCTGTGTAAAATTGACCTTTTTGCCCCCCCCCACCCAATTCATCAGTCCCGTCGTAGCGCCTCAGCCAAAAAGCCTCCAATACCAGTGGTGCGTGTTCAAGGCTTGTGGAGTGCACCGGCCACTAGGGCAGGCAGTAGGACCCGGAGCCAAGGCACTGGCAGCCCACCCCCTGTAAAGGCTCTAAAATTGGAGAGTGGACGATGGGACCGTGTTAAGACTCCTGGTGGGACAACAACTGACATGGGTTCGAGGGGATTGGTGAGTCAGCTGTGACTCCACCAAAGGTAGGGAAGGTCCAGAGGAAGTCTGCCCAGCCTGTTGTGATTGTCACGGCGGAGAAGTGCGCCATCATTTCCGGTGGTCCAGACACAACCGCCAACACCGTTGTCACTGGTCCAGAGACCACCGGCAGAGTCACAGCCCAGGAGGGCACAAATATCGTCACTGGTCCAGAGACCACCGCCAGAGTCACAGCCCAGGAGGGCACAGGTATCGTCACTGGTCCAGAGACCACCGCCGGAGTCACAGCCCAGGAGGGCCCAAGTATCGCCACTGGTTCAGAGATCACCGCCGGAGTCACAGCCCAGGAGGGCCCAAGTATCGTCACTGGTCTAGAGACCACTGCCGGAGTCACAGCCCAGGAGGGCACAAGTATCGTCACTGGTCCAGAGACCACCGCCGGAGTCACAGCCCAGGAGGGCCCCGGCTGCCACAGCCCCGCTGGGCAATGATGGAACATCATGCCACACACCAATGCCCAGTGTGAAGAACGTCATGCCACACACCAATGCCCAGTGTCGAGAACGTCATGCCACACACCAATGCCCAGTGTGAAGAACGTCATGCCACACACCAATGCCCAGTGTCTAGAACGTCATGCCACACACCAATGCCCAGTGTGAAGAACATCATGCCACACACCAATGCCCAGTGTCGAGAACATCATGCCACACACCAATGCCCAGTGTGAAGAACGTCATGCCACACACCAATGCCCAGTGTAGAGATCGTCATGCCACACACCAATGCCCTTATCAGAACCGCCATGTCAAAGCACAGCTGAACAGTCCAGAACCACCATGTCAAAGCACCGCTGAACAGGGCAAAGACTGCCATGGCAAAGCACCGCTGAACAGGGCAAAGACCACCATGGCAAAGCACCGCTGAACAGTCCAGAACCGCCATGGCAAAGCACCTCTGAACAGGGCAAACACCGCCATGGCAAAGCACCGCTGAACAGTCCAGAACCGCCATGTCAAAGCACCGCTGAACAGTCCTGAACCGGCATGGTGAAGACCGCTAAACAGGGCAAAGACCGCCATGGCAAAGCAACGCTGAACAGTCCAGAACCGCCATGTCAAAGCACCGCTGAACAAGGCAAAGACCGCCATGGCAAAGCACAGCTGAACAGTCCAGAACCGCCATGGCAAAGCACCGCTGAACAGAGCAAAGTCCGCCATGGCAAAGCACCGCTGAACAGTCCAGAACCGCCATGGCAAAACACCGCTGAACAGGGCAAAGACCGCCATGTCAAAGCACCGCTGAACAGGGCAAGCACCGTGTAGGAATGAATAGCCCGCCACATCAGGCATCCTTATCCCATGTGCAGCTGGGACAGTGACAGGACAGGAACATTCACGGGGAGACTCATCCAGTCTGGGCACCAGTCCCCCTCCAGAACCAGTAGAGAACTGCATCTACTTGAGAGACTGTGGCTTTGCACTCCCCAGGATGGCACAGTGGGCAAACCACCCACTGTAGAGACTTGTGAGACTGTGGCTTTGCACTCCCCAGGATGGCACAGTGGGCAACCCACCCACTGTAGAGACTTGTGAGACTGTGGCTTTGCCCTCCCCAGGATGGCACAGTGGGCAACCCACCCACTGTAGAGACTTGAGAGACTGTGGCTTTGCACTCCCCAGGATGGCACAGTGGGAAACCCACCCACTGTAGTGACTGGAGAGACTGTGGCTTTGCACTCCCCAGGATGGCACAGTGGGCATACCACCCACTGTAGAGACTTGTGAGACTGTGGCTTTGCACTCCCCAGGATGGCACAGTGGGCAACCCACCCACTGTAGAGACTTGAGAGACTGTGGCTTTGCACTCCCCAGGATGGCACAGTGGGCAACCCACCCACTGTAGTGACTTGAGAGACTGTGGCTTTGCACTCCCCAGGATGGCACAGTGGGAATACCACCCACTGTAGAGACTTGAGAGACTGTGGCTTTGCACTTACCAGGATACATCAATGGACATGGAGCCCCGTCGTGGATCTGGCTTTGCATTCATCCGGCTGAGGTGCTTCCCCCCCTTCCCTTCCCCCTGAGGTGCCTGTAGTATTTCGATCTGATGCCCCGGCAGTGTTCTCTCCGATAGTGGTCAGGTATCGTTTTTGGGCCTCACCCATGCATTTTTGGACTGTTGGTTCACGGACATTGTTGTGTACATATCTGCACTACTTCTCGTATTGTATATATAATTATGACAGATTTTCAAATATATATCTGTATATTTTTGTATGACATGTATATTGGCACATTATAATGTTTGACCAAATTTCGCATTGTCTATCATTCTTCTGGGGGGATTGTGGGTTGTTCTTGTGATTTTTGTGAATGCATTGGTGTGTATGTTGTAATATGCGAGGGTGGGGGTGTTTGGTGGGTGTCCCCCTAACTTTTGCCTCCCCCCTCCCCCGTGTCATAGGTGCAGTACTCACCGGTGTCTTTGGCACCTACGTAGCTGTTGGTCGTAGAGGAGCAGAAAGACAAGGGCAGGGAGTATTTGTAATTTCGGCTCCATGGTGGCCTCCTTCCTCGTGGGATGTGTTCAGGTGAGCGTTTTCCCATTGCAAAAGCTGTTTCCGCCGTGTTTTTATCCACGGTGAATCCGCCCCGGAAAAGGTGGCGGATTGTAATACTGTGGGCGGTACATTGTCTCCCGCCTGTCTGTTGGTGGTAACCGCCGCGCTGCTTGTCTGTACCGCTGTAGCGGGCAGTGTGTTAAAGTGGCTGTCTATGTTGGCGGTTTCCGCCAGGGTCATAATTCCCTTTTTTTGTCCGCCGGCCTGTTTGCGGTATTTCCGCAGCTTTAACACGTCCGCCAGGGTTGTAATGATCCCCTTAGTGTTGCAGTTTATGAACGTCTCAATTTTACATGTACTACTCCCATTAAAACTGAAATTGAGAGTTCTATGTAGAGCTATATTGCACATGTTGCAGTGACTGCATTTGTAAAATCCACTTGTTTTTTCCAAGAGCCAGGTTTCCATACTTTCTTTAATCGGAGGCAGATAATTATTACAAACTAGATTTCTGATTGTTTTGCCCCTCTTATGAATCATTTTAGGTTTGGGGGATATTATGTGCGACAGGGTACAATCTGTTTGTAAAATGCTCCAATGTCTGCATAAGATTTTATAAATATCTTGGCTGTTATGGCTAAAAGGGGTGCAAAACAATACAGATTTCCATAATGGTTTAGTTTTAAACTTGTTTTACTTTTTAATAGGTATTTTATTATTCTTTTTCTTGGCTGCCACTATAGTATGTTTTGAATATCCTCTTTGCAAGAACCTATTTTCCAGAAGGTCAAACTTAGTCTCACATATTTCCACTTCAGTACAATTCCTTTTCATTCTGATCATTTCACCAAATGGACTGGCTGATATTTGAGTCTTAGGATGGGAGCTGTTTGCATGTAATAACGCATTGCATGCAGCTGGTTTACGATAGACATTTGTTTGAACTGTATTTCTTTGGTAAATATTTCCAAATCCAAAAAGTGTATATTGTTTTTGCTACACTCATAAGTCATCTGTATATTGAAATTATTAATATTGATGTAATTGCAAAATTCTAACAACAGTTCTGATCCTGTCCAAATCAACAACATATCATCAATATATCTCCCTGAGAAGAAAATATGCTCAGTCATATGAGGAGGGCTCTTTGCCAAATGTGTGTTTCTTCAAATTGACCAATATACAAATTTGCATAGGATGGTGAAAAATGCAAAGCCATTGCTACTCCTTGGGCTTGCCGAAACCATTCGCCTTCATGTGTAAATACCTTATTTTCCAATGTGAAATCAATCATCTGTAGCAGCATATCCGTGTGTTCTAAATATGATGCTGATCTACTAGGTAGAAAATGTCACACAGCTTCCAAACCTTTAGTTTTAGGAGTAGGCTGTCAATGTCACTGTGACCACCAATAAGATGGTACCTTTCTGAAAATGGGGATCGGTCCAGTGTTTGAACAGATTCAACTTCTGACTTAAGAAATTATATTAGAAAATATTTTGGGACGTGTTGTATGGAGGATTTGAAGATAAGACCAATGTGGATGTTCAGCACTCTTTTAGTTTTTTACGGAGAGTGAGGGACATGTTCCAACATGGTTAGAGTTTATGACTGATAATGCTTGAATTTTCCTCTGAAATGAGAATGTAGCAACTGTGTACTGCTTGGACACTTTGGCCCTCATTATTACATTGGCGGTAAGTACTGCTTACCGCCATGCTGACTGCCCCCAACATACCGCTGCTGCAGCGGATTACAACTACCCATATTATGACACACACAGAGCAATCCGTCACTATACAGCCACACACACAAGTCTGCCAACCCAAAGGTCAGTGATAAACTGGCAGTAGCAAAACCCACACTGTTAACCAAAAGAACTACGCCCACAGCATTATGACCCATGAATCACCACGGCGGAGATTCAATGGCGCTAAACCATTGTCAGTACATAACGCTGCGCTCAAAATACACACACACATACAAAACAACACTACATTATCCAATTTGAATAACACACACCTGACACACATACACAAACCACACCCACACACCCACACCACTATAAAACACACACCCACACTACCCACAACCCTTTATGACTAAAAACAATTGCCACAAGTGAGATAGCAAGACCACAGACAAGACCACAGCCTCACACCATGATCACCTATACACCATCTACCACACCTTACATCACACATCCCAACACATCACCCCCCACACCTTCACCCACACCACTCACACTACACCCATGGCACCACAACAACACCCCAGGTTCTCAGAGGAGGAGCTAAGGGTCATGGTGGAGGAAAACATCAGGGTAGAACCACAGCTATTCGGATCATAGGTGCATCCATTGCAGGGAAGATGGAGCTATGGCGGAGAATCATGGACAGTGTCAACGCCGTGGGACAGCACCCCAGAACAAGGGATGACATCAGTAAGAGGTGGAATGACCTACTGGGAAAGGTGCATTCCACAGCAGCAAGACACCAACTAGCTGCACAGAGGACTGGTGGTAGACCCCCACCTCCTCCCCACAACTACCAACATTGGAGGAGCAAGTCTTGGCAATCATGCATCCTGAGGGCCTGACAGGAGTAAGAGGAAGACTGGACTCTGGTAAGTCAAATGTCTATTACTATCACACCCCCTACCTTCATGCCATGACAAACCTCCACCCTTACCCTCACTACCATCACTCCACCACCTCACATACACCCCACCATCACAACCCACCCCTCCCAATACCAAGCTCTGCATGTAACACCAATGCAGGGACAACAATCACAGACCTGCGTGGACACCCATCACTAAAGCATGCACACTAGAGAGAATCACCTAGCCCATAAAATAACTACTCACACAAGGCAAAGCTGCCAGGGCAACAACAACCATAGAGGGCAACACACCCATGCACAAGATGTCACATGCAGAAATAATAACACTGCATTTACATCCCCACAGGTCCCCTACCCAACGTCACCAGAATGGAGGTGCCAGCAACATCCAGTCCCCCCAGAAGAGGCCCACAGTGATGACAGAAGCTCTGGACGCCTGGATCTGGATGACCAACCTGGCCTATCCGGGACCTCCGGACAGTTGGTAACCCAGGCACAGTCCCATACCACCACGGAGCCTCCCCCTCAGGAAACACCAGCACAGAACCCACCCAGCGGGCCCATACCTCTGTCCCAGGACACGTCAATCAGCAGTGTTTCCACCACTACAGGGACCCCAGGCCACTCACAAACACAGGAAGATCAGGGACCTGGGGTCAGTGGCAGTGGGCACACGGTTCAGGGGACAGAGGCACAGGACAAGAGGGAAGTTGGGAGGACTGCTGTGCGACGGGGGGACAGGTCCAGGGAACCGACTCTCGAGGAGGCACTCACCAAGATCCTGGGAGCATACCACCATTCCTAGCAGACTATGGGTCAGATACTGGACAAGTTGCAGGAGACCCAGCGGCTGCAGGAGGGACAGTACCTGGGGATCAGGGAGGACTTGAAGGACATCAACACCACCCAGGTCACCATTGCAGGGGTGCTGGCAGACAGGTCCAACACCATGAGGGAGGCAGTGGTACACCAGCGGGCCCCTGACACTAGCCAAACCGATGAACAGCCTTCCACCTCCACTGCCGCTAGTGGACCCGAGGCCCCGCCACAGGACCAACAGGCCACCAGCACCTCTCCCCCTGCAGAAGGAGAACCACCCCGCATATGGTCCCTGCGATCCAGGCAGACGCCAGAGACTATTGCCAAGACCCCCACCAGGAAATAAGACTCTCCCCATTGTCACCCCTGTGTCCCACCCTGTCCACCTTGAACTGCCATTGCTCCACTTCCTATTCCCCCGTGGACAATGCACCTGTGATCCACATAGGCTGGACTCTATCCTGGACATTTCTCCACCATCACCCCAGCCCATTGCACATCCCCCTCTACTTATTGACACTTAAATAAACACCATTTGAATAAATACAAGTATGGAGTCTGTCAGATGATTGAACTATGTATTAATTTAACAAGCTTTAATCACTGCAATACAGCTGTACAGTAATGTATAAATAGGAATGACCTGTAGTTGGCTGCAGTCAACACACCAGGAGCGATAGTGGGGCTCAAATATCTGAAAATAGATATGCCAAATGGTACAGTAAGTGGCCATAGAAGTGGGAAAATGAGCCTGCCAGTGACAATGGCAAACACAAAACTGTCAATGAAAAGTGAAGTTACAGTGTCTTACCTGTGTGTCATTGGAAGTGTTGTCGTATTATTGCACTTCTGTTGTCCTCATCCTCATCCTCTGCCTCCACATCTTCACTGTCCATATGGTCCACTGCTGCCACACGCCCATCTCCTGCCTCATCCTCCTGCAGAAAAGGCACCTGGTGACGTAATGCAAGGTTGTGCAACAAACAGCGTGCCACAACCTTCTTGGGTGAGTAGTACACCACCAGCCGCGACATGGAAGGGAATGGAGGCACCAGCAGCAGCGTCTAGGAAGGGCAAGGAGGCACCACCAGCTGTGACAGGAAAGGGCAAGGAGCAATCCCTGGATGCTGACAGGAAGGGAAAGGGGCCCTCACCAGCAGGCAAGAAGGACAGGAGGCCTGGTGCTGGGACTGATTCGGAGCCCCCACCACCAACCATGGTGGTTCAGCTTTCAGGGGCTGCAAGGGAAGGGCTGGAGCCTCCCCCCACCACTGCCAGCACCGCCACCAAATTGCCACCTGTTGCGCAGCGTGCTGCTGCGCGATCTGAATGTTCGGCTCGGGACATGGCGTGTGGCAGCAGGACGCACTGCGTCCCAAGCCTTTCTTATATTTGTCGAGGCCCCAAATTGAGCATGGGGCCTCATTTTTCCTTTGGCGCGGTATTCCCCCGTTAGATCCTGCTTCCCCCACTCACCTCTCTTCTTCTTTTTCTTCTTTTCAGTCGTTCTTGTTCTCTTCTACATTTATACTTACTTTTTTACCCATGTTTCTTTCTCTTTTCCCAGCATGCTTTCTTTTTCCCTGCATGCACTGGTTCCCTATTCACTGTTTTTTTTTTCCTATAGAATTCTAAGACTTGATCCCAATTCAAGATGGCAACTTTTTACTTCCTGTTGGTCATTTCATGTTCCTTGGGTTTATAAGGTGTGTGCTTCTTTTTCTCTTTGTGCTGCAACACTTCCTGTTTGGTGGTGGTCTTAGCTCCTGTTCCTCTGCGTCAGATATTGATATTCTGATTTTGTTCTGGCTTTTTCCTGGTCATTTTTCCTTTTTGTTCTGATTTTCTTTTACTTTTTGTTTCGTTTCATGAGTTCCCTTTTGTTGAGGTTTTTTCCCTCGGGGACTCCTTCTGGAGGGCACGGACTGCCTTTGGCGTTCCCTCCGTCAGCAGCACAGTTGTTACCAGAAAGGGTCACCCCTATTTGGGCCAAGGCAGAACTTACAAGAACAAGAATCTTGCCACAATTCCTGAGGGCCACAGACACAGACTGCGAGTAGGTCGTGACACCGCCAGTACCGCCACCAGCACCACTGCCAGCACTGCCACCAGCACCGCCACCAGCACCACTGCCAGCAGCAGCAGTCCCAGTGGGCAGCCATTCGAGGCTGCAGGGGATGGGCTGGAGCCTCCCTCCTCCACTGCCAGCACCGCCACCAGCACCAATGCCAGCAGCTGCAGCCCTATTTGGCAGCCGCTCGAGGCTGCAGGGGATGGGCTGGAGCCTCCCTCCTCCACTGCCAGCACCGCCACCAGCACCACTGCCAGCAGCTGAAGCCCTAGTGGGCAGCCGCTTGAGGCTGCAGGGGATGGGCTGGAGCCTCCCCCCACTACTTCCAGCCCCGACATCAGCACCACCACTGCCACCACTGAGCAGCCGTCACTGCCGACGGACAGTGTGTAGTCCTCCCTCAATGGGCTGTTGTGCGTCCTGGCCCCTGCAAATCCTGTGGGTCTGACACCCAGGTGGGAGACTGTGACCTTGCACTCCCCAAGATCTGCATCACAGGGCACAATGCCCCCTCCAGAACCAGTGGAGAAGCCATCCACTCACCCCGTCCTTCCCAGGATGAAGCACACTGTGTACAATGCCCCCTCCAGAACCAGTGGAGAAGCCATCCACCCACCCCATCCTTCCCAGGATGAAGCACACTGGGCACAAGACCCCCTCCAGAACCAGTGGAAGAAGTCATCCACTCACCACCATCCTTCCGCCATCCACTCACCCCATCCTTCCCAGGATGAAGCACACTGGGCACAATGCCCCCCTCCAGAACCAGTGGAATCTGTCTGTAGGTGACTATTACGTGTCTCTCTTCCATTGTCGAGAGGTCCACCAGCAGTCTGTACACCGGAGGATGCCGCCATCTCCTCACCTGCCACAGCGGACGTGCCCTATGGACGAGAACAGCAAGCAGAGAGTCAGCCAACACTGTGGTATAAAAAAAGGTTTGTTGCACACATTTGTCAACCTGCAATGTGTGTGTCACTGTGTGTATGCAAGGTATAGATAGGTGTGACGCATTTAAAGTTAATGCCATGTGGCCCACTGAAATGGCGGCTGCCTGACCTGTAAGGTGGGACAAGGGGATATGAGGTAAATGTGCTGGCGTTCTACACTGTTGCGGTAGGCGGTCAAAGACTGCGGCGCAATCCTGCATTGGTTAAAATTGGACCCTATGGGTCCCAGGAGCCAATGACGATGGACGCCGGCGGTGACGGTACGCAGCACCGCCGCGGACGTGACCACCATTTTCTGTCTGTTCACTCACTTGATACCTGACCTTTGACAGGAGAGGACCTAAACTGCAAGTGCTGCTGTGACCTCAGTCTGGAAGCGACGATGGCTCATGTGTCTGGGGAAAGCGCCCCTGACTTCACTTCAGAGGAGTTGGAGAAGTTAGTGGATGGGGTCCTCCCCCAGTACACGCTACTCTACGGTCCTCCAGACAAACAGGTGAGTACACTGTGAGCATGCTGTATCGGCAATGCCTGTTTGGAGTGGTGTGGATGGAAGACACGGGGGGGACTGAGGCCTGCATGAGCGGACAGTGAGTGTATGTGTGTCAGGGCAAGGGTGGGAACGTGGGTCAATGACTGCGATGGTCCGGACGGTTAAAGATTTTCCTTTTTCCCCTATACTATTCCTCTAGGTCAGCGCCCACGAGAAGAAGGATATTTGACGTGCCATCGCCAAGCACGTCGGGACCTTGGGGGTCCACCACAGACGGAGCACCCACTGCCGTAAAAGTTGGGAGGACATTCGCCGCTGGAGCAAGAAGATGGCGGAGGCCCAGGTGGGAGGGGTGCCGGTCGCACCATGACCCTCCTGATGTACCAGATCCTGGCGGTGGCCTATCCGGAGTTGGATGGGCGCTTGAGGGCATCACAGCAGCCTCAAGGGGGTGAGTACAGTCACATCCATCTGACTCTGTGTGCATTAAGAGGTGTCTGGGTGGGGGAGGTGGGCTGTGGGTTCCCCTTGGCCAGGGCGAGCTTTGTAGGCAAGGTCCCTTCGTGAGGCAGGCTATGTGGCACCCAACCCCATCAGTGGTAAGAGCCAACTACACCTAGTCAGGCTCCTGTGACTTCCATGTGTGCAGCAATCGGGCATAGGCCTTGTACCCCATGTCCCTGTGATCGATTAGGGAACTCTAAGTGCATGGCGTAGTGCAGAGGGCTGCTGTGTCTGTAGTGTCCGCCAATGGTAGTGGTATTGCATGCACTGAACATGTCTTTCTTCTGTCTTTCCCCCACCTTTTTTGTGGTCTCCCTGTTCTTGTGTGCATTAGCAACATCAGGAGCAGTGGCACCGGAGCAGGAGGGAGCTGCATTCCACGTGGCCCTGGAGGGCGAGACAACAGAGTCTGAAGCCACCAGTGGGATGGAGGGCGAGGGGCGGGAAACAGAGGTGACATCAGCGACAGCGACTCTTCCTCTGATGTGAGATCTCTTGCGGTGGCGGGCCCCTCTGTGCCCGCCGTATCAACAGTTACAGCCGCCACCCCCCTACCAGCACTGCCCTCCCAGCAGCCCCTCAGCAAGTGTCCTGTGGCTGCTCATCCAGGACGGTGGGCATCTCCTTCGCCCCAGGCACCTCAGGCCCTGCCCCAGTCAGCCCTGCTGCCCTCAGTGAGGAGGCTATTGACCTCCTGAGATCCCTCACTGTTGGGCAGTCTACCATTCTGAATGCCATCCAGGGTGTAGAGAGGCATTTGCAACAAACAAATGCATACCTGGAGGGCATTCATTCTGTCCAGGCAGCCCAACAGAGAGCATTTCAGGCTCTGGCCTCAGCACTGATGGCAGCCATTGTCCCTGTGTCCAGCCTCCCCCATCCAACTTCCTCCACCCAGACCCAATCCCCTGTACCTCAGCCTGTCCCAAGCACACCATCAGACCAGCATGCACACACCTCAACACACAAGAGAGGCTGAGGCAAACATAAGCGCCACACATCCCACAGGCACTCACACAAGCATTATACCCAAGTGTGCCAAGCATCAGGGCTGGCAGTGTTCCACGGAGCGAGTGCAAGGACATTCCGCCACCTCCAAAAGTATAAACGTTGCCCACCTGCCACCAAGGGCTCAGGCAAAACAAAAGTGGGTAATGGCAAAACAGTTGCGCCACCATCCAAGGTGGGGAAGGGCCAGAAAATCAAGGGCAGGTCCCCGTCGACGCCAACCTGCACGGCAGACAAGACCGCCACCAGCACCGCCACTAGCACCGCAGTCACTGAGCCCTCTACCAGCACTGCAGTCACTGAGACCGCCACCAGCACCGCAGTCACTGAGCCCGCCACCAGCACCGCCGCCACAAAGACCGGCACCAGCACTGCCACCACAATGACCTCCGCCAGCACCGATGCCACAGAGCCCACCACCAGCACCGCCACCACAAAGACCGGCACCAGCACTGCCACCACAATGACCTCCGCCAGCACCGATGCCACAGAGCCCACCACCAGCACCGATGCCACAGAGCCCGCTGCCAGCACCGATGCCACAGAGCCTGATGCCACAGAACCCGCCACCAGCACCAATGCCACAGATCCCGCCGCCCAGTGCTTCATTTGTGCTAGTTGTTTCGGTGCTGAGCACCGGCACTTATTTTTAAGGGCCGGGGCTTATTCTTATGCCTCAAGCATTTGCTGCGAGCAACAGACACATATGGGAAAGACGGAAGCAGGAAAAACGAAGAAGCGTCATAAAGGGAGAAAGTACAAAGCTGCAGGATGAGCTGAAGGGGCATGGGGTGGCCGTAAATGGATTGAATGATGCACTATCCGGACTTGTGTAGTTGGTGTACATAATTGTATGTACTGTATTTAAAGTTTTGACTAATGGATTTTTATTTATTACACTCGTTCAACTCATCTCCTTTTGTCCTTTTGCTCTTCCGGGGGGGGGGGGTGTAAATATAATGTTGCAGCATGTATTTGTGTGTATGTTGTTGTGGATGAGGGTGGGAGTGGGGGTTTTCCGTGTTCCGTGTGTGTGTGTGTGTCACTCTCTTTTCCCTCCCCACTCCCCGAATACCATCCCAGGGAGTAATTGGAGTTCTGGCTCCATGGCGTCCTGGTTCCTCATGGGCCATGGAGAGGTGAGTGTTTTCCCTTCCAAGTCCTGTTTCCGCCCTGTTTTTGTTTGCGTTGGTTCCGCCCCAGAAAAGGTGGCAGATTGGCCTCTCATAATAGTGAGGGGGGTACATTGTCTTCCGCCTGTTTATTGGCGGTGACCGCCAAGTTGTTTGTTTGTACCACTGTGGCGGTCGGAGTGTTACAGTGGCTGTCTATGTTGGTGGTTTCCGCCATGGTCGTGATTCCATTTTTTTTACCGCCAGCCTGTTGGCAGTCTTACCGCCGCTTTAACACCGACCGCCAGGGTTGTAATGAGGGCCTATGTGACAACCAGAGGTTGGTTGTCAAGGAAGCAGACAAGGGGGGAAATATAGTGATCCTGAGTAGATCAGACTATATCAAAGAAATTAATTCACAATTGGTAGATGCAACATCGTATGTAAAATTGACTGGAAATTCGACGAGCCAAATAGTCTAAAAATTGGGGACCCTATTACAAATGTGGCAGGAACAGTGTTTAATTTCTGATCTAGACTAAATGCATATCCAAGAGCACAGTGTCTATATGTATTACCTAAAATACATAAGAATAACACACCCCCGGGTAGACCTATAATATCAGGGATAGCTGTACCCACTGAAAGACTCTCTGAGTATATTGACAATTACTTACAGGCAATTGTCAAAAATGTACCCTCTTACTTTCAGGACATGAAGGATGTCCTTATAAAATTGGACAATATAATATGGGTGCAGGAGATGACTTGGGTCCCAATGGATGTGACATCTCTATATCCATGTATACCCAAAACTAAAGGTTTGGATGCAGTGCGACATTTTCTATCTAATAGATCAGCATCATATTTAGAACACACGGATATGCTGCTACAGATGATTGATAATGTATTTACACATGAAGGCGAATGTTTTTTGCACGCCCAAGGAGTAGCAATGGGTTTGCATTTTTCACCATCTTATGCAAATTTGGATATGGGTCGATTTGAAGAAACACACATTTGCAAAAGGGCCCTCCCCATATGACTGAGGATAAGTTCTTCCCGGGGAGATACATTGATGATATATTGTTGATTTGGAGAGGATCGGAACCATTGTTGGAGTTTTGCAATTACATCAATATTAATAATTTCAGTATACAGATGACTTATGAGTATAGCAAAAACCATATTTACTTTTTGGATTTGGAAATATTTACCAAAGGAAATACAGTTCAAACAAAAGTCTATCGTAAACCAACTGTATGCAATGCATTATTACATGCAAACAGCTCCCATCCTAAGACTCAAATATCAGCCATTCTGTCCAGTAAAATGATCAGAATGAAAATGAATTGTAGTGAAGTGGAAACATGTGTGACTGAGTTGGACCTTCTGGAAAATAGGTTCTAGCAAAGAGGATATTCAAAACATACTATAGTGGCAGCCAGGAAAAAGATTAATAAAATACCTAGAATATCTCTATTGAAAAAACAAAACAGGTCTAAAACTAAACCATTATGGAAATCTGTATTGTTTTGCACCCCTTTTAGCCATAACAGCCAATATATTTATAAAATCTTATGCATACATTGGAGCATTGTACGAACAGACAATCGCACACAAAATCCCCCAAACCTAAAATGATTCATAAAAGGGCAAAACAATCAGAAATCTAGTTTGTAATAGTTATCTGCCTCCGATTAAAGAAAGTATGGAAACCTGGCTCTTGGAAAAAACAAGCGGATTTTACATATGCAGTCACTGCAACATGTGCAATATACCTCTACATAGAACTCTCGATTTCAGTTTTAATGGGAGTAATACATATAAAATTGAGACGTTCATAAACTGCAACACTAAATATGTTGTGTATCTATTATTTTGTGAATGTGGTCAAATTTATGTGGGCAGTACCATCAGGCATCTCAAAGAGAGAATCCAGGAACACATGCATTCACTGAGGAACAATTATCCCTCCTCCCCCATAATACTCCATATTAACAAGATACGCCCTACTTCGGAGATTCCAAAGCTGAAATATGTGGGTATTAGTCAAACTCCTGTGCATCCTAGAGGAGGGAACAAGATGATGGAATTGAGAAAAAAGCAAGGCAAGGTGGATAATTAGATTAAAGACCACAGAAGAGGGGATGAACATAGATGATGAGATGTATAATTTTCTATAAATGTTTACACAATATATGGCAAGCAAATACAAAGGTACTATATATGGCGGACATATCTGATGAGACTGTTATGATTTAGGAATAGAGGTTTATATGGAGGTATTGACTTCTGACACCAATGTAGAAATGTAAAATGCTCCATATGATCCCATTGC
The DNA here is from genome assembly GCF_031143425.1 of Pleurodeles waltl. Taxonomy (NCBI): domain Eukaryota; kingdom Metazoa; phylum Chordata; class Amphibia; order Caudata; family Salamandridae; genus Pleurodeles; species Pleurodeles waltl. The sequence goes on along the minus strand of NC_090444.1, from coordinate 1,235,160,299 downwards.
CTACGATAACAAGAGGCTATGAGAAAGAATATCAACTAACAGTACTTATCCTTTATATCTAACAATTAAGAATTTCAGTATGTGACTAATACACAGATAACTATGATATGCATTTTTTTCTTCTCTTTTTTTACTTTATGATTTAGACATATTATAGTCTTTTTTTTGTGCTTTTTCAAAAGGTGCTACTTTGATTATAGGATATGGGGTGCAATATATCATCTTGTGTGTATATTAAAATAGGAATTTTATTCTGTAATTAACACAGAGTTGTAAGCTTCTAAGACAGTTTTGTTTTTTATTTGATCAAGTTGTGACCAGGATTAAATATAATTTAATGTTGTGCTAAGTGTGATTTAGTGGTTTTTAGGAGTAGACTGTCAATGTCATTGTGACCACCAATAAGATTGTACCTTTCTAAAAATGGGGATCGGTCCCGTGTTCGAACAGATTCAACTTCTGACTAAAGAAATGATATTAGAAAAAATGTTGGGACGTGTTGTACAGAGGATTTGAAGATAAGACCAATGTGGATGTTCAGCGCTGTTCCGTTTTTTACAGAGAGGGAGGGACATGTGTAATTAATTGTTCCTACACAACCGATCTAGTGTTGCTAAATTTGAAACATAGATTCAATATAGATAGTATAAAACGCTTGTCATATCAAATGTTCTTGTTATAAAAGAGATGAAAGAAGGGATGGATAATTTGCATATGATTCTTACGTGTTCCAACATGGTTACCGTGTTTACGACTGATAGTGCTTACATTTTTCTCCGAAATGAGAATGTAGGAAATGTGTCCTGATTGGACACTTTGGCCCTCATTATGAACATAACGGGAAAGACCGCACTGCCGGCGGTGGAGGTAACTACCGCCAACAGGCTGGCGGTCTGGACCGCCAAATAAAGAAGTACATGAAAAACATGCAGCCTGAAAAACACTCACCGCCAGCAGAGAAGTACCGACAACAGCAGAAGAGGCCGCCCACAGGGTGACGGAAAGGCCCTGCCCACCCAACAAATAATGAAGCACTAGACCTTTGCCAGTTCCAGGGCGGGAACCACCGCCACTCAAAGCCTGGCAGAAACAAACCAAAGAAAAGGAAACACTCAAAGGAGGCACACATAACACGCCGAAGCAGACATGGAGAGAGAATTGGAAATCATGCCAGTGCAGCTCCTTGCCATATACCTCCGCGACTGTGACCGCTGACGAAGGCGACGATGGTAAGTACCACAACCTACTTAATAAGGGAAGAAAGGGGACAGCTACATATCCACCCACTCCACCCACCCCGCAACACACCCACAACCCCTCACAACATCACAAGCCATACACACCTGAGCAAGAGGTACTTACCTGACACAATGCCAAGACAACCTGCCCAAAGTACATACATGTGCACAACACCCCCACAATTAAATGATGAACCACGTATCCTGAGTGTGCCAATACCAACACTGGGCACACAAACTTTATTAAAGCTTCTGTAACAACAGATCGTCCAAATGAGGCCATTGGCCAGTCCAAATCAAAAAGGCTGATGGGCCCAAATGGCCCTTACTTGACTCCCACATGTGCACATGGTACTCCACCATAAAGGGAAATCAATGGGGCAGCCGTGCACGTCAGGGAACAGGGACAGAGGGTGGCAGGGGTGGGGACTTGCGTCTGGGAGGGGGGGTTGGGCTTACATTTGGGAGGAAGAGGAGGTTTGGTTTTAGCCTTGGAAGGTGTGGAAGTGGGCTTGGACCGGGGGTGGCAGATGGACCAGGGCCAGCACGGGGTCTCTTGCTCACTGGGGAAGAGGCACGGGAATGGGAAGGGCGGACGGGACAGATTTGGACCTGGAAGGAGTGGACAGGGCAAGGAGGTGTGCCCATTTAGGAATGAGAAGGGGTGGGTCAGTGGCTTCAAAAAGGTCTACACAGGACAGGAAAAGTTTTTTAGGAGCAGTCGGGTGGACCTGGAGGAAGGAGTGAGAGTGGAGGTCGAGAGAGTGGTTGTAAGAGGTATAGGTGTGCGTGAAGTGGATGCCGGTGCCTGTACAGTATGCTGAGGTGTGGTGGATGTGTGTTGGGTGGGAGTGTGGGGACGTCTGAGTGTAACGGGAGGAGGTGGGGTGGACACAGTGGGACAAGACAGGCTGCCAGTGTAAATGGATGTTGTCTGGGTGTCTGCAAGTTTGGTGAGTGTGCTGCAACTGTTACTCAAAGTCGTTGTGGTGAGTGCAGGTGTGGTGTTTGGGGTGCATGACTGGATGTCTGATGTTGTGATGACTGCAAGAATGGTGCCAGCAACAGTGAATGATGGTGCAGTGCTTGTGAGTGTGCATGTAGAGGTGACAGGCAGGGCGGCGGAAGAGGTGGACCCAGTGGGGTAAGTGGATGTTGTTGTGTGTGCCTTTGTATGTTGGCTGTGTGTATGCCTGTGGTGGGAAGTATGGTGCTTGTGTTTCCCTGTATTTTTTTTTGGTGTGTTGAGGTGTGTGAATGGCTCTCTGAACGTGTGCTTTGGATGGGTGAAGGGAGTGGGGTGCTGGAAGGGGTAGAGGTGGTTGAAGGGGGGACAGAAAGACCAGGGACACTGGCTGTCATCAAAGAGGAGGCCAGAGCCTGAAAAGATCTCTGCAGGCCAGATATGGCACCGTGAATGCCTTCTAGGTATGCATTGCACTGCTGCATCTGGGATGCTAGCCCCTGGATGGCATTCACAATAGTTGTCTGCACCAAACGAGTTAAGTGACAGATATAATTGGGAATTTGGCAGCCTCCCCAACTCTACAAACTTCTTTCAAATTGTGCAAGTACAAGTTATGGGGGAGAAGGGAGGGAAACTGCCCATGACTATTGTGAATGTATATATCCCCCCGAAAAGGAATTTGACAATATTTTACAACAACTGTTAATGCAAGTTCGAGCTAAAAGAAATTCTGCCAACTTAATGATAATGGGGGACTTAAATTGTAAAGTTTCCAATTCTACGCTTTATTCCTTCAGTGAATGAGATAGGGAAAAAGCACTGAATATTCCATCTATCACGTTCCCCCCTAGAATTAGGACAGATAAAAGAGGACTAACCCTTTTGAAAGGCCTGAGGTCCTGTAGCTGTATTATTCTAAATGAGCGCTTCAGTTCAGATTCTCCTGCAGCCTCCACTCATTAGTCCGATAAGAATAACTCCATTATAGACTATGGCCCTCATTCTGACCCTGGCGGTCTTTGACCGCCAGGGCGGAGGACCGCGGGAGCACCGCCGACAAGCCGGCGGTGCTCCAATGGGGATTCCGACCGCGGCGGTAAAGCCGCGGTCGGACCGGCACCACTGGCGGGGTCCCGCCAGTGTACCGCGGCCCCATTGAATCCTCCGCGGCGGCGCAGCTTGCTGCACCGCCGCGGGGATTCTGACCCCCCCTACCGCCATCCAGATCCCGGCGGTCGGACCGCTGAGATCCGGATGGCGGTAGGGGGGGGTCGCGGGGCCCCTGGGGCCCCTGCAGTGCCCATGCCACTGGCATGGGCATTGCAGGTGCCCCCGTAAGAGGGCCCCTACATGTATTTCACTGTCTGCTGCGCAGACAGTGAAATACGCGACGGGTGCAACTGCACCCGTCGCACAGCTTCCACTCCGCCGGCTCGATTCCGAGCCGGCTTCATTGTGGAAGCCTCTTTCCCGCTGGGCTGGCTGGCGGTCTGAAGGAGACCGCCCGCCAGCCCAGCGGGAATGTCAGAATTACCGCCGCGGTCTTTCGACCGCGGAACGGTAACCTGACGGCGGGACTTTGGCGGGCGGCCTCCGCCGCCCGCCAAGGTCAGAATGAGGGCCTATATTTGTACTTCATACCACATCACTCAAAAAGTTGAGGATATAGTTACATCAGATACCCTTTATAGTGACCACAAGATTTTAAGGCTTATTTTGAACTTAAAGGTTGAGACCACAGATTCCTGGTCTTTAAAAGGCGCAAACATTAGATTCAATGATAAAAATAGGAGAATGTCTTGGATGTCAGTTAAAATAATATTGATCAAGCCAGTGCTGGAAAACATTGTGGGAAATTTGGTGGTTTGGGGGAAAGATGTCTTAAAACATTTTTCTAACATAATAAGCTACATTACTCTGCATAAGCAACTGGAGAGTAATATAACTAGAGTTAAAAAAAAAACTCTGCTTCCTATCCGGAACCTGAATAGAGAAATAAATAAGTTAGTAAGGAGACAATTAGAACACAAGACTAAGGAAATGAGTAGGAAGAAAAAAAACTTAAGAGAAGAAGATTGTGGCTGAAACTGCCAATCCAAAGAAAAGAAGAGGACCATAAGTGGATCGAACTAAGGGAAGCAGCCGCAAGAAGAAACCTGAGAAAATTCTGGGCGATCATCTCAGAGGGGTGTGGAAACTGTAAAACCTTAGTTGCCCCCCCAATAGCAGAGGAAGAGTGGAAGTTGTATATTCAAGACCTTTATGCTGAAAACCAGGGTGTTGACCCTGGGAGAAAGACGATAGCATTAAACGGAGGGGGTGAAACAGGTAATATGGGTGCTTTAACTGTAGCTGAATTAGAAGGGATCAAAACATCAATGTGCCCTTTGGGCGCTATGGGCCCAGATGAGGTTCCGATGACTTTAATTAAAAGGGAGCCTTTGCTTTGGGCAAAACTACTTCAACCAGTATTTGGCTCCTGTTATGCCCAAGGCAATATCCCGGAATCATGGACGGGTAGTATAATTCTTCCTTTACATAAAAAGGGAGCCTGAACAGTTCTGTCAAATTACAGACAAATCGCCTTATTAGATGCAACTGGAAAGATATTTGCGAAAAGCATCTTACTGCAATTAACTGATTGGGTTGAGGAAAATTGTATTTTACCAGTGGAACAGGCAGGCTTCAGAACGGCCCATAATACCTTAGATAATCTCCATATTATGCAAACTATAATTGATAAATATCTTCAGACTAGGGGAGGAGTATTGTATGCGGCATTTATCGATTACTCCACAGCATTTGGCAGAGTGGATAGGGAAATACTGTGGAAGAAACTACAAGATTTAGGGGTCCCATCCAGTCTCCTGCGATTGGTGATTGCTCTGCAGTCATCAACCTGGTGTAAAATCTTAATGGTGGAGAGCAGGGATTGTCTTCAAAGGTTTCAACCCAAAATGACCTGAAACAGGGCTGTTTACTGGCTGCCTTGGTTTTTTCCCTTTATATCCATGACCTTCCCAAAAGCCTTAGGAGCATGACTGGCTATGCCCCAGCTGTGGGAGGCTGATGTTGATGGCTGGTCTGTGTCCTGGGCAGTGGTTAGAAGGGGCTTCCTGGTTTGTGGGGATCTCAGGCTGGGTTGGGTTGTGGTGCTGCAGCACCCCTGCAATAGTGGCCATGGTGGCATTGAGTTGTTTCCACTGCTCCATGGTCTCTTGATGTTGGGCTATCTGCAGCCTTTGACTCTGCTCCAGGGTGGCAAGGATCTGGCCCATCCTGTCTTGTGTCTGGTGGTATGCTCCCAGGACCTCTGAGATCACCTCCTGGGCTGTAGCATCCATCCTTTGGCCTCCCCCCTGGGCAACTGATGCTCTCCCACTGGGTCTAGCCCCCGTGCCTGTGACCCCTGCACAGGTCTGGCGGTACCACTTGTACTGGGGCCATCGTCATCCTGCCTGTTGGTAGGTGGAGACTGTGGCCTCCTTACCTGTGTTCCACCAGTCTGTGGCCTGGACACATTAGTGTGGGGTCGATTGGCATGTGCAGATGTTGTTGCCTGGGTGGTAGGGGTATCAGTGGTGTCCTGGGTGGGGCTGCTGGAGGGTGGCAGTCCAGGACTGTGTGACGGACCAGGGTACTCCTCAGCGTCCACAGTTGCCTCTCCAGTGTCCAGAGTGGTGCCTCTGTCTCCATGTGGGGAGCTGGCACTCCTTGTCCTTTCTGTCAGGGTGGCATGGGTGGTGGTGCCTGTGGGGGGGAATGGACACGTATGTTACATTGGCTAATTCGGATGAGGGTGCACAGCTCTGGACTATTTGTGCAGCTTATTCCCCTGCTGGGCCATGCAGGGACCTTTTGTGGGGTTGCCATTGCATTTTGCATGGGATGTGGTGGTGCATTGTGGCTGGTGTAGTGCCATTGTGAGACCTCGCAAGGGTGGGTCGGTGTGCACAGGGGAAGGGATGTGGGCCTGTTGGTGTGGTTGTGGGCAAGCAAGGTGACTGGTTGTGGTGATTGAGGCCAGGGTGGGGTTTGATCCTGGTGGTAGTTTGAGGGGTGAGGTGGTGCATGTATTCAAACTGTGGTGGATATGGGGTAATTGTAGATGACTTACCCGAGTCCATTCCTCCAGTGAGTCCAGTGAGGCCCTCAGGGTGCAGGATGGCCAGTACCTTTTCCTCACAGTCGGTGTATTCAGGGGTGTAGGTGGGGGTCCTCCACCAGTCTTCTGGACAGCAATGTTGTGCCTGGATGCCATGGATCTCACCTTCCGCGCAGGTCGTTCCATCTCTTGCGGATGTCATCCCTCGTGCGTGGATGGTTTCCCACTGCGTTGACCTTGTTCACTATGGTCTACCATAACTCCATCTTCCTGGCGATGGGTGTGTGCTGGACTTGTGCCCCAAAGATTTGTGGCTCCACCTTGAGTATCTCATCCACCATTGTTCTTAGCTCCCTTTCTGTGAATCATGGGTGCTTTGGGGGTGCCATGGTGTGTGTTGTGGATGGTGTGTTGTGTGGATATTGGTGAGGGTGCTGTTTTGTGGTTGAGTTCAGTGTCTGCGTGTACTGTTGTCAGTCTGGCTTATCCTATTGGCATTGCAAAGGATTGGGGGGGGGTGTCTGTGCATGTTTTATAGTGTTGTGGATGTGTCAGGTGTGTGGGTTTCAAACCTGCCAATGTGTGCATTTCTTGCTGTTGGGTCCCATTGCTGGCCATGGCGGTTTGTACTGCCAATGGTCGTTCGTCATCCACTAACCGCTGTGGTGATTTGTGCATCATTATTTGGGGGGTGGGGATTTGTGTGCTTTGCGGTGGCGGGTGGGATGTGCAGCCTTTCCACTGACAAGGCCTTGGCAGTGGCTGGTGGAAACAGAAATTTTGGCGGTTTCTGTTTTTGCCATCTTTATATGGCTGGTTTCTGTTCACCGCCAATGGCGGTCTTCTGTTCACCATCGCCACGGCGGCCGATGGTGTTTACCGCCATGTTCATAATGACCCCCTTTGTCTCTCAAATGGCCGTAACATAATCGCTCCAGGATTGCTTATATGCACAGAGATTGCTGTGTGGGGTCGTCACTAGGGGTCTGGACATATAGGTAACAAAGTTTGTAAGTGTTTCTACTTCTCTATTGAAGTTTGTTGGCTAAAGCGCAAATGTATAAATATGTTGGAAACAGACCTAATAACAAGGTTTAACGCATATATGATTAACCTGTAGACTCCACGCTCTTTTGCTTTCGCTAGTTAAGGAGGGTGATTTACATGTGTGATAAATTGTCTTTATATAACCGATTGAGTGCTTTTTTAAATTTGAAACATAGATTGCAATATATACAATACAAAACATTGGCTACATCAATTGTTTCTATTATAAAATAGAGGGATGAAGAGATTTATATCTTTCACATGATCCTTCCCTGTTCCAACATGGCAACCACGTTTACAATCGGTAATGTTTGAATTCTCTGGTAAAATGAGAACGTAGAACTTATGTTCTGATTGGACATTCTGTCCTTTAAATGGACGTGACGCAAATGTCTTAGGTTTGCTCATATGCACGGAGAATACCAAGTGGGGTCACAAGTAGAGGCTCGGAAGTTTGGGTAAGAACGTAGGAAAGCACGTATATTTTTATTGAAGACTTCTGGTCAAAGCGCCACTGCCCAAAAAACGCGATATGCAGGTTTATTCTCAAGTACCATAGATTTTCAGTTTAGTAGTAATATGTCTGGTCTTGGTCTACTTTTAGGAGCTGTGAGATGGGGTCAATCTATTTAAAATTATTTTCTTTATAGTAGAGAATAATTAGCTGATAGAAGGTTCTATATATAGAGAACATGCTTATGGTTGAGAACAGTGTTACAGAGGTCAAGGGACATTGCACCTACAGGACAAAATGGAAACATAGATATGATTGACACATTAATATTATCAAAATTGCGTGGCTGGAGATTTAATTATTTGAAACAACTATCGACAATCTTCAGCAACTTACCTCAAAATTGTTGTTGACTCTTCTGTTGTTTGATTTATTTAGATGTGTGCTGGCAAACAGTTTTAGTGAATATTGCTTCCAACCTTATAGACCATTGCCATTCTGGAATTTTACTATAATAAATTTGGAGGAAACATCTGAGGTTGGTGTACTTGTAGTCTGTGGCCACATATTCAATTCATATAATTGATAATATGTGATTTTATGATAACCTTCTTACTCTCTGTTCCAGTTTTGTGTCCTTTGGAACTATGATTGATTGGAGATGGAAACAAGGTATATTCTGTATATACGACTTTTACTACATGGGTTTTTAGGGTCTTTCAAATATTGCATGTTTTGCTCCTATATAGTGAACTGTGGTCTATGGACCTTGACTATCACAGGGCTTCTTTCTTTGAGGTCTATCGTTATGTTTTGCATGGTTTTATGGGTGTTAGAGTACACTTTCAATAAACTCTTGTTTGACAAATTTTGGAAAAATTATGTTTTGTGGGACACCAGATGTTTGCATTTTAGACAATTCATGTAGGGTGACTTTTTGTCATTTGGGGGGTCATTATGACCCCGGCAGTCGGTGCATTTGTGGCGGTAGTACCACGCCATATTATGTTATTGCCGGTTTGGCAAAAGCCATGCCGCCAATGTTACACACCAACCGCCATGGTGGTAACAACTGCCGGGCTGGAGACAACAGACTCAAGCCCGACGGCCGGCACTAGGCCGCCCATGGCAATATGACCCGCCCACCGCCATGGTTTCCATGGGTTTTGTACCACCATGGAAACCATGGTGGTAGGCACTATCAGTGCCAGGGAATTCCTTCCTTGGCACTGATAGAGGTCACCCCTGTCCCCCTCCCCCTCCCCAAAGCCATCCCCCACCCTCCCCTTCTCCTCCCCCCAACATAAACACACATACACACACGGCAAAATTCCTTTCACCCAGCATTGTAGCATCTATACAGATAAAACTTCTCAGATAGTTTTCAGAAATGTCTGGGTTTGGCAGGTTTCCCTAGATGGCTGCTGAGCCTAGGACCAAAAATGCAGGTGCCCCCGCAAAAACAGGTAGTTTTGTATTTGATCATTTTGATGTGTCCACATAGTGTTTTGGGGCATTTCCTGTCACAGGCACTAGGCCTACCCACACAAGTGAGGTACTATTTTTATTGGGAGATGTGGGGGTATACTGGGTAGAAATAAATTTGTGGCTCCCCTCAGATTCCAGAACTTTGCAGCACCAAAAGTTGCGGAAAAAAGTGTTTTGTTTGCCAGATTTTGAGGTTTGCTAAGGAATCTGGGTAATAGAACTTGGTGAGAGCACCACAAGTTACCTCATTCTGGGTTTCCCTAGGTGTCTAGTTTTCAGAAAAGTCCAGGTTTGCTAGGTATTCCTAGGTGCCGAATGAGCTTGAGGCCAAAATCCACAGCTAGGCACTTTAAAAAAACAGGTCACTTTTCTTTGGGAAAATGTGATGTGCCATGTTGTGTTTTGGGGCATTTTCTGTCGCAGGCACTAGGCCACACAAGTGAGTTAACATTTTTATTGGGAGACGTGGGGGAATGCTGGGTAGAAGGAAATTTGTGCCTCCTCTCAGATTCCAGAACTTTCTATCACGGATATCTGAGGAAAAAGTGTTTTTTTTGCCAAATTTGGATGTTGGCAAAGGATCCTGGGTAACAGAACCTGATGGGAGCCCCACAAGTTACCCCATTCAATATTTCCCTATGTGTTTAGTTTTAAAAAATGCACAAGTTTGATAGGTTTACCTAGGTGACGGCTGAGCTAGAGGCCAAAATCGACAGCTAGGCACTTTCCAAAAAACACATTAGATTTCAATGTAAAAATGTGATGTGTCCGTGCTGCGTTTCCTGTCATTGGCATGGGGTCTACCACACAAGGCAGGTACCATTTTTATCAGGAGACTTAGGGGAAGACAGATTAGAAGAACAAGTGTTATTGCCCCTTGTCTTTCTCTACATGTTTTCCTTCCAAATGTAAGCAAGTATATAAAATAGATGCCTATTTGAGAAATGCCCTGTTATTCACATGCTAGTATGGGGACCCCAGAGATGTGCAAATAACTGCTGCTTCTCAATACCTTATCTTATGCTCGTTTTGGAAATACAAAGGTTTTCTTGATACCTATTTTTCACTCTTTATATTTCACCAAATGAATTGCTGTATACCCGGTATACAATGAAAAAACTCATTGCAAGGTGCATCTCCTTTATTGGCTCTGGGTACCTAGGGTTCTTGATGAACCTACAAGCCCTACATATCCCTGCAACCAGAAGAGTCCAGCACACGTAACAGTATATTGCTTTCAAAAATCTGCCATAGCTGGAAAAAGTCATAGAAGAAAACATGGACAGACATGGCTCTTTTTTTACCTAAATTTCATTTTTTATTTTTATTTTAGCTGTTACTTTCTGTAGAAAAACCTTGAAGGATCTACACAAATGACCCCTTGTTGAATTTAGAATTGTATCTACTTTTCAGAAATGTTTAGCTGTCCGGGATCCAGCATTCATCATCCATTTCTGTCACTATGTGGAAGGAGGCCAAAAGCACAAAAAATAGTAAAAATGGGATACATCCCAGTTAAATGTTAAAACTGTGTTGAAAAATGTGGTTTTCTGATTCAAGTCTGCCTGTTCCTGAAAGTTGGGAAGCGGGTGATTTTAGCACCACAAACCCTTTGTTGGTGCCATTTTCAGAGAAAAAAACACAAGCTTTCTGCTGCAGCCCCCGTTTCCCTTTTTAAAAAAAAAAAAAAAATGAAATTTTAGCTGTATTTTGGCTAATTTCTTGGTCTCCTCCAGGGGAACCCATAACCTCTGGATACCTTAGGAATCCCTGGGATGTTGGGAAAAAAGGACACAAATTTGGCATGGGTAGCTTATGTGGACAAAAAGTTATGAGAGCCTAAGCGCAAACTGCCCCAAATAGCAAAAAAGGCTGGGCACCTGAGGGGAAAGGCCTGGCATCAAAGGGGTTAGATCATAGTCCCACATTTACTTTAATGTTGTTTTAATTGCAAGAGTTTCCAGGAAAATGTATTTGAGAGGCATCAAGGAAAATGATGTAACAAACTAGATAATGTACAATTGTCAGTATGTAAACCATTATTAGTCATAATATTGTTATTATTAGAGTTATTACTATTATTAGTAGTTATATTAGTAGTAGCAGTAGCAGTAGTAGTGGTAGCAGTAGCATTAGTAGTAGTAATAGAACATGCAGTAGTAGTATTAAGTAGTAGTAGTAAGGGAGTAAATATAAGGACAAGGTTTAGTAAAACGTCTAAGTAAGTAAAACTTTATTCGGTATGAAAAAATTCATCCATTAACCCCTTAGCTGCTGGGCCTTTTCCCCCCCAGTGCTGAGCCCTTTTATGGCTATTTGGGGTAGTTCGCACTTAGGGCTTCATAACTTTTTGTCCACATAAGCTAACCACGCCAAATTTGCGTCCTTTTTTTCCAACATCATAGGGATTCTAATGGTACCCAGAGTTTGTGGTTTACCCTGGAGGAGACCAAGAAAATATTTAATCACTATCTTCCCACCTTTCAGGAACGGGCAGACTTGAATCAGAAAACCACATTTTCCAACACAAATTTGGCATTTTACTGGGACATACCCCATTTTTACTATTTTTGGTGCTTTCAACCTCCTTCCAGTTAGTGACAGGAATGGGTGGGAAACCAATGCTGGATCCCGGAAAGCTAAACATTTCTGAAAACTAGACAAAATTCTGAATTCAGCAAGGGGTCATTTGTGTAGATCCTACAAGGTTTTCCTACAGAAAATAACAGCTGAAATAAAAAAATATTGAAATTGAGCTGAAAACAACAGCCATTTTTCTTTATGTTTTACTCTGTAACTTTTTCCTGCGATGTCAGATTTCTGAAAGCAGTATACCGTTTTGTCTGCTGGACTCTTCTGGTTGCGGGGATATAAAGGGCTTATAGGTTCATCAAGAACCCTAGGTACCCAGAGCCAATAAATGAGGTGCACCCTGCAGTTGGTTTTCATTCTATACTGGGTATACAGCAATTCATTTGCTGAAATATGAGGAGTGAAAAAGAGGTATCAAGAAAACCTTTGCATTTCCAAAATGGGATCAAGATAAGGTTTTGAGGAGCAGTGGTTATTTGCACATCTTTGAATTCCGAGGTGCCCATACTAGCATGTGAATTGCAGGGCATTTCTCAAATAGACGTCTTTTTTACACACTCTCTTATATTTGGAAGGAAAAAATGTAGAGAAAGATAAGCGGCAATAACACTTGTTTTGCTATTCTATGTTCCCCCAAGTCTCCCGATAAAAATGGTACCTCACTTGTGTGGGTAGGCCTAGCGCCCGCGACAGGAAATGCCCCAAAACACAACGTGGACACATCCCATTTTTTCACAAAATACAGAGCTGTTTTTTTGCAAAGTGCCTACCTGTAGATTATGGCCTCTAGCTCAGCCGGCACCTAGGGAAACCTACCAAACCTGTACATTTTTGAAAACTAGAGACCTAGGGGAATCCAAGATGGGGTGACTCGCGGGGCTCTGACCAGGTTCTGATACCCAGAATCCTTTGCAAACCTCAAAAAGTGGCTAAAAAAACAAGTTTTCCTCACATTTCGGTGACAGAAAGTTCTGGAATCTGAGAGGAGCCTCAAATTTCCTTCCACCCAGCGTCCCCCCAAGTCTCCCGATAAAAATGATACCTCACTTGTGTGGGTAGGCCTAGCGCCCGCGACAGGAAATGCCCCAAAACACAACGTGGACACATCACAGAAAACAGAGCTGTTTTTTGCAAAGTGCCTACCTGTAGATTTTGGCCTCTAGCTCAGCCGGCACCTAGGGAAACCTACCAAACCTGTACATTTTTGAAAACTAGAGACCTAGGGGAATCCAAGATGGGGTGACTCGCGGGGCTCTGACCAGGTTCTGTTACCCAGAATCCTTTGCAAACCTCAAAAAGTGGCTAAAAAAACAAGTTTTCCTCACATTTCGGTGACAGAAAGTTCTGGAATCTGAGAGGAGCCTCAAATTTCCTTCCACCCAGCGTCCCCCCAAGTCTCCCGATAAAAATGATACCTCACTTGTGTGGGTAGGCCTAGCGCCCGCGACAGGAAATGCCCCAAAACACAACGTGGACACATCACAGAAAACAGAGCTGTTTTTTGCAAAGTGCCTACCTGTAGATTTTGGCCTCTAGCTCAGCCGGCACCTAGGGAAACCTACCAAACCTGTACATTTTTGAAAACTAGAGACCTAGGGGAATTCAAGATGGGGTGACTCGCGGGGCTCTGACCAGGTTCTGTTACCCAGAATCCTTTGCAAACCTCAAAAAGTGGCTAAAAAAACAAGTTTTCCTCACATTTCGGTGACAGAAAGTTCTGGAATTGGAGAGGAGCCTCAAATTTAATTCCACCCAGCGTCCCCCCAAGTCTACTGATAAAAATGATACCTCACTTGTGTGGGTAGGCCTAGCGCCTGCAACAGGAAATGCCCCAAAACACAACGTGGACACATCACAGAAAACAGAGCTGTTTTTTGCAAAGTGCCTACCTGTAGATTTTGGCCTCTAGCTCAGCCGGCACCTAGGGAAACCTACCAAACCTGTAAATTTTTGAAAACTAGAGACCTAGGGGAATCCAAGATGGGGTGACTCGCGGGGCTCTGACCAGGTTCTGTTACCCAGAATCCTTTGCAAACCTCAAAAAGTGGCTAAAAAAACAAGTTTTCCTCACATTTCGGTGACAGAAAGTTCTGGAATCTGAGAGGAGCCTCAAATTTCCTTCCACCCAGCGTCCCCCCAAGTCTCCCGATAAAAATGATACCTCACTTGTGTGGGTAGGCCTAGCGCCCGCGACAGGAAATGCCCCAAAACACAACGTGGACACATCACAGAAAACAGAGCTGTTTTTTGCAAAGTGCCTACCTGTAGATTTTGGCCTCTAGCTCAGCCGGCACCTAGGGAAACCTACCAAACCTGTACATTTTTGAAAGCTAGAGACCTAGGGGAATCCAAGATGGGGTGACTCGCGGGGCTCTGACCAGGTTCTGTTACCCAGAATCCTTTGCAAACCTCAAAAAGTAGCTAAAAAAACAAGTTTTCCTCACATTTCGGTGACAGAAAGTTCTGGAATCGGAGAGGAGCCTCAAATTTAATTCCACCCAGCGTCCCCCCAAGTCTACCGATAAAAATGATACCTCACTTGTGTGGGTAGGCCTAGCGCCCGCAACAGGAAATGCCCCAAAACACAACGTGGACACATCACAGAAAACAGAGCTGTTTTTTGCAAAGTGCCTACCTGTAGATTTTGGCCTCTAGCTCAGCCGGCACCTAGGGAAACCTACCAAACCTGTACATTTTTTTAAACTAGAGACCTAGGGGAATCCAAGATGGGGTGACTCGCGGGGCTCTGACCAGGTTCTGTTACCCAGAATCCTTTGCAAACCTCAAAAAGTGGCTAAAAAAACAAGTTTTCCTCACATTTCGGTGACAGAAAGTTCTGGAATCGGAGAGGAGCCTCAAATTTCCTTCCACCCAGCGTCCCCCCAAGTCTACCGATAAAAATGATACCTCACTTGTGTGGGTAGGCCTAGCGCCCGCGACAGGAAATGCCCCAAAACACAACGTGGACACATCACAGAAAACAGAGCTGTTTTTTGCAAAGTGCCTACCTGTAGATTTTGGCCTCTAGCTGAGCCGGCACCTAGGGAAACCTACCAAACCTGTACATTTTTGAAAACTAGAGACCTAGGGGAATCCAAGATGGGGTGACTCGCGGGGCTCTGACCAGGTTCTGTTACCCAGAATCCTTTGCAAACCTCAAAAAGTGGCTAAAAAAACAAGTTTTCCTTACATTTCGGTGACAGAAAGTTCTGGAATCGGAGAGGAGCCTCAAATTTAATTCCACCTAGCGTCCCCCCAAGTCTACCGATAAAAATGATACCTCACTTGTGTGGGTAGGCCTAGCGCCCGCGACAGGAAATGCCCCAAAACACAACGTGGACACATCACAGAAAACAGAGCTGTTTTTTGCAAAGTGCCTACCTGTAGATTTTGGCCTCTAGCTCAGCCGGCACCTAGGGAAACCTACCAAACCTGTACATTTTTGAAAACTAGAGAACTAGGGGAATCCAAGATGGGGTGACTCGCGGGGCTCTGACCAGGTTCTGTTACCCAGAATCCTTTGCAAACCTCAAAAAGTGGCTAAAAAAACAAGTTTTCCTCATATTTCGGTGACAGAAAGTTCTGGAATCTGAGAGGAGCCTCAAATTTCCTTCCACCCAGCGTCCCCCCAAGTCTCCCTATAAAAATGATACCTCACTTGTGTGGGTAGGCCTAGCGCCCGCGACAGGAAATGCCCCAAAACACAACGTGGACACATCACAGAAAACAGAGCTGTTTTTTGCAAAGTGCCTACCTGTAGATTTTGGCCTCTAGCTCAGCCGGCACCTAGGGAAACCTACCAAACCTGTACATTTTTTAAAACTAGAGACCTAGGGGAATCCAAGATGGGGTGACTCGCGGGGCTCTGACCAGGTTCTGTTACCCAGAATCCTTTGCAAACCTCAAAAAGTGGCTAAAAAAACAAGTTTTCCTCACATTTCGGTGACAGAAAGTTCTGGAATCGGAGAGGAGCCTCAAATTTCCTTCCACCCAGCGTCCCCCCAAGTCTCCCGATAAAAATGATACCTCACTTGTGTGGGTAGGCCTAGCGCCCGCGACAGGAAATGCCCCAAAACACAACGTGGACACATCACAGAAAACAGAGCTGTTTTTTGCAAAGTGCCTACCTGTAGATTTTGGCCTCTAGCTCAGCCGGCACCTAGGGAAACCTACCAAACCTGTGCATTTCTGAAAACTAGAGACCTAGGGGAATCCAAGGAGGGGTGACTTGCGGGGCTCGGATCAGGTTCTGTTACCCAGAATCCTTTGCAAACCTCAAAAAGTGGCTAAAAAAACAAGTTTTCCTCACATTTCGGTGACAGAAAGTTCTGGAATCTGAGAGGAGCCACAAATTTCCTTCCACCCAGCGTTCCCCCAAGCCTCCCGATAAAAATGATACTTCACTTGTGTGGTTAGGCCTGGTGCCTGCGACAGGAATAGATCACACAACGGTCAATGTTGGTCCTTACGTGAGGCAGCTGTTGACCCTGGGGTGATCCATTCCTGACACAGACACTAGGTGTAGGCACTCAAGTGGGGTAGTGTTTTTATCAGGACAGGTGAGGAGTCACTGGGTGGTAGGAATATTGTGGATCCCAGCATATTCCTGTAGTTTGTGTGACAGAAATGCGAGAAAAATTGAGTTTTTTTTCAACATTTCAGCTTTGCAGGGTATTCTGGGTAAGAAAACTTTGGGGAAGCCACACAAGTCACACCTCTGTGGACTCCCCCGAATGTCTAGTTTCCAGAAATGTTTGGGTTTAGTGTGTTTCTCTATATGGCCGCCGAATCCAGGACCAAAAACACAGGTGCCTGCCTTACAAAACCAGTTTGTTTTGCCTTGGATAATTTTGATGTCTCCACAATATGATTTGGGTGGTGGAATTTGGGGCTGAACTAAATTGGGGAGCTCCCAAGAGAGCACTCTCTCTCTGCTTGCCGCCGCATTCACCTGCTCTCTGGGTTAGTGCCTAACCCACTATTACCCAGTTGCACAAACAGCTTGCGAAGGGACAGCAGGACTGTCCTCATCACCTCCCTCATAATGTACTGGAAGAGGAGTTATCGAATGGGACTCCTCTGACTGAAAAATCACTCCCAGAGTCTGCGCCATTGTCCTATCCCTCAGATGCTGTCTCAGTATCTGATGTCTCAGTCTCTGATCCTATGTCAGAGCGGTCCTCTATAACCCGAGTGCAGGCAGCAGTCATCCATCAAGATGCCATCTCTGCTATTGGCTAAACTGTTGCTCTAAAACACTAGCCTACGTAGACAGTCACAAAATCGATGGTGTGTGAGATACGTGCAACAGTAGAGGCCACCTTACCTGCGCTTCTTCCCTCAATCAGCACGTACTTTCAAGACACTCAAAAAACACCTTGTCACATACCATTCGTCACAGTCTTTAGCACCTCCTGCGCCCAGTCCAACAATCATTATTGGTGCTCCTACTCCCTCCTCCTCGGATTCCCTCATTACCACCCAGCAAAAGTGCCCTTCATCTCTCCATAGACTTTGCTAATGTACTCAGCTATTTACATAAAATACAGATTTGCTCTTTGCAGTAGGCATATAAACCTTCTGCGCTTCTTTATGGCACTAAAACTGCCACTAGACAAGTCGGACCCTTTTCCCCCCAGGGAAACCACACACATATTGACAAAAGTGATATATATATGACAGCCAATCACCTGAAACTCAACTCAAGCAAAACCGAAATAATCCTCTTTGGCCCACACAAAAACACCTGGGACCCCTCATGGTGGCCCACCACGCTAGGCCCTGCACCCACCCCCGCCAACCACGCACGCAACCTCAGCATCATCCTAGACTCCTCCCTCTCGATGACCCAACAAATCAACGCTCTCACCTCCTCATGCTTCAACACACTCCGTATACTGAAAAACATTCAAATGGATCCGCACAGAGACCAGAAAAACTGTCACTCACGCACACATCAGCAGCAGGCTTGATTACGGAAACGCCCTCTACGCCGGCACCACTCTAAAACTCAAGTGCAAACTACACGCATCTAGAACTCAGCAGCACGACTCATCCTCGACCTCCGCCGACACGAACACATCTCTCCACACCTCAAATCCCTCCACTGGCTCCCCATTGACAAAAGGATCACCTTCAAGATCCTCATCCTCGCACACAAATCGCTCCACAACACAGGCCCTGCCTACCTCAACGAGAGTCACCTTCCACACCCCTACACAAAACGTCCGCTCAGCTGACCTCTCTCTCGCCTCTGTCCCCCGCATCAAACACACCACCACCGGGGGCAGATCCTTCTCCTACCTTGCACCCAAAACCTGGAACGCCCTCACAACCCACCTTCGCAAGACCCAAAACCTACTTCTTTTCAGGAAGGGCCTCAAAACCTGGCTTTTCGAACAGTGAACCTCCCAGCCCCTTTCCCTCCCCCCGCCCCCCCCCCAAGCGCCTTGAGACCCTCACAGGTGAGTAGCACACTTTATAAATCTCTTTGGTATATATAGATCTACCTCTATATATATATATATATATATATATATATCTATGTACATAGATATATCTGTAGATATATCCATGTACATAGATATATCTATCTACATAGATATATAAATATAGATCTATATATAGATCTATTTTTTTTAGTTGTTGTATGGTTTCCTTGGGGGCCAAAATGGCCCCCAGGGAAACCCTACAACATCTAAAAAAAAATTGCCCGAGGGGGCCGCCCCCCCAAAGTGAAATCCCTGGCGTCTAGTGGTGTTTCCTGGCCCCCGATCGCAGCTGTGCTGCGATCGGGGGCCAGGAAACACTTTGAGAAGGCCTCGTAAGAAAGGGGAGACTCTCCCCTTTCTTACGAGGCCTTCTCAAACTGTTTCTGGCCCTGGCTGTGCTGCGATCGGGGGCCAGGAAACACTTTCAGGAAGGCGTCGTAAGAAAGGGGAGACACTCCCCTTTCTTACGAGGCCTTCCCGAACGTGGGAAAGGCCGTTTTCCCCATTAAAGCAGGAAGCGGCCGCAAGGCTGCTTCCTGCTTTGATGGGGAAAACACCTTTGCAACGTCAGCGCGCCGCAAGGCGCGCTGACGTCACAAAGGGGCGGGTGGGGGGGCGGGGGGAGACACGGAAGCTTCCGTGTCTCCCGGGGGGGGTTTAAAAAAAATAAAAAATCCTCGGGTGCGACGCACCCGAGGATTTATTGATACCCTTCCTGGTGTCGGCCACTGGTCGTGACCCGCACCAGGGAGGGTGTGTGGGCGTCGGCCAGTGGCCGACGCCCGCAACGAAGAGGTTAAAACAAATAATCACCAATACATATGTAAACATAACAATAAAACAATATATAATAAGAACACCCATCAAAAATATAAACATATAAAATCTTATAGGTAAAAACAATAACATAAAATAATTAATTCTAAAAACTCTACATTTTTACGCCAAGTAATAGCTCCCTTCAGGAATGATCCCAGGCCCTTCCACACCAATACATCTGAGGCCATTTGCAACCACATAAAAGCAGGACGATTTTGCACGAAACCCTTGGGCCTTAGGAGGGGTAATAAAAATCGAGTTCTAAACGGTGCATAAAAACACAAAACTATGTAAAATGGGACAAGGTCTGTTGGGACACCCCATCACAGGGGCAGGGTCTAATAGATGTTTCCCCATACTGACCTAGTGGGAAACACAGATTACTTCTAATGATCCCCAAACGGAATCGAGTTATAAGAGACCTTTCCCTCACATCCTTTATCTCTAATAGATAGCGCTCAGGACCCACTCACATTTTTAGCATGATAAAGTCCCTGATCGATTTTTTCGCTAGGACCTCCCCCTCCCTCTTGGTCTCCTGGATTCTCAGAAAGTTATCCTTAGCCCATTTCTTATCACAACTAGTCAGGCCCTCAGGATAATCAACCAATTCAGGCCGCCCCAGATCATGGGCCATCTTCCTTATGTGCGCCAGCCAGGGAATATTCTTTGCATTGTCACAAGCCAAACAGTCCCTTAAGATGTCCCTTTAAAAGTTTACGAGCAAAATATAAAAAATTATTGGAGAAAATTACCCATACCAGCAATATACTTTGGTGGTTGCAGTTAATTTGAAAAGCACCCACTATCTTAGAGTGGCGAATTAGGGTAACCAGGCCACCTTTCGAGCGGCCACCAAAAGACTGCACGGCTGGAATTGCAAATCTGTCATACCCATCCCACACAGACAACCCCTCAGACCAGGTTTCCTGAAGCATGATAACATCATAGTTAACCACACACCCAACCCACGCCTGATCAGATAACTCAGCATCATACCCCGCAATATTCCATGAAATAAGATTACACTGTGGAGGCACCTCTTCCTGCGTGGTCAGGGTCTCGGTGCATTGTCAGTCCACCCCTTCCAAACATAGATTACTGTTGGTGACAATTCTTCTGCTAGTTGCCTGCAGGCTATTCTGACCTGGGGGGGATTCCTGCCAAAGCCAAGAGAAACCCCAGCACTCAGTCGCATGTGGTCATAAAAATAACCCAGAGGGTCCATACCTATTGTACCTGCTCTAAGAACAGCAGGACGATAAGTAGAAAGGAGCCTTTGAGTCAGGGCAGGATATCTAACATTTATAATAATACAATCTCCATTCCCCACCTTATTTTTGGGCCCCACCCAGCCAATTCTTCTGGCAAAGAGAATATCCTTAAAATCCTTACATGAAAAATCACAGTTCTCACTAAACCAGTATCCAACCTTATTTGTGAGTTGGGCCGTAGACTCAGTTACCCCAGGAGCAAGAGCAGGTACATTCGTCAACAACACCATGTAGGGGGCGCAAGCTGGGGGGACATCCAAACAAGCCAATGGAGGCCTGGCCGTCGGTGGATTTAGATTATCATTCCCACCCAGCTGTTGGCCGACCCCCCCAACTGCCACAGATTCAGGATCAGGCTGCCTACTACAACTAAACCTATTGACAGTCCTGTCTGCCCTTAATAGGGAAGTCGGTGCAGCCGGAGCAATCTCAACGCGAGCACCCTGACCCCCAGAATTTACAGGATTAACCAATAGCTGAGATGTTTTTCCCAGAGGCCCCAACGACCCTGCAGCTTCTTCCGGCAGGAACAACTCCTCACTGGAATGGGATCGCCTGGTCGGGGCCACACATCCACCTACACAGTGCCTCCCTTGGCTTCCTTGCGTACATATCAGAGAGACTGCTTTTTCTATGGCCGATAATTTCGCCACAAAGGGGGACAAAATCTCCTGGATCATTTCCTGAAATTTTGACAATAAAATAGTTACATCACAGCCCAGATGCTGGCAAGGTGCAGGGTCACTGGTCATACCCCTAGGGAGCTCCAAGAGAGGTGTTTTTGACTTGGGCATCATTTTCTTTAAGACCTTTTTTTTCCTCGGGGAAGGGCTACATTTATCCATGGGGCAGGCCGGGGGAGAAGATAATAAAAGTCTTTTACTTCTTCTAGAGGGGCCTTGGCCACCAGAACCCTCTATTGTCTCTGTTGACTCAGCCTGATCAGGCTCAGCAGCAGCCATAACAGCACCTTGGTCCCCCCCTGGAAAAGCCACCTCCACATCCACGACCTCCGGAGGGCCACTATCTGTTGGGGCCTGACGCCAGTCCTCCAATTCCATGGATAACCTCCTCTCTGCCAAATCGATTTCCTTTGTTACAACCTCGACAGCTCTTGCGAGGAAGGAGTCCAATGTGGTGGTGCCACTTCCCTGTTTACTACCGCCACCACCACCCCCCAGTGGACCAGTTAACGGACCTCTTTTCCTGCCCATTTTTACAGTAAAAAAGTTTAAACCGCAAAACAAGCAAAGCAACCTAATAAGTAAAAGTTAAAAAACTATTAAAAACCCACTATAAAACTCCAAAATATACTCCACGTATTAGCAGATATATATAGTCACCCTCCACTGGAAATGAAAGAGGGGTGGCCCAGCCCAGCCTCTTACGGGCGATGACGGGCGCAAGATGGGCCCGCCCTTGGTCCGGGCTTCGCCCGCGCGCGCCCCGCGGTAGCGGGAGCGGGAAGTCACTTTTAAAGGGCTCCTGCCCTTAAGCAAACAGACCCCGCCTCCTCCCGCTTCCAAACGCGCTTCCCGCGGTAGCGGGAGCGCGAGTCACTTTTAAAGGGCTCCTGCCCTTAAGCAAACAGACGCCGCCTCCTCCTGCTTCCAAACGCGCTTCTCGCGGTAGCGGGAGCGCGAGTCACTTTTAAAGGGCTCCTGCCCTTAAGCAAACAGACGCCACCTCCTCCTGCTTCCAAACGCGCTTCCTCACACGCCGTGGGCACCCATGATGTCCACAGCTTCAGTCGTACTGCACGCCAGGAGTGAGTAAAACCTGTAGAAGTTCCAACAAAAGTAATAGTCTTTTTAAAACTGCTGATAATAATAATAATAATATTAATAACTATAATAATACTTTTATTTAAAAAGCATAATGTTTAAAATGCCTAACTGTACTATTTTAGATTATTCCTTTTCTTTTTTTGATTCTTCTTGTTCTTCTTATTTTCTCTTTCCCTGCTCTTATTTTCCAAGCTGTATTAAGCACGCAGTCCCACGATGGCTACAGACTTGTTAGACATTAGTAGGGCACTGTTAACAGTACATTGTAGCAGCTCCGACAACACGACCCGACCTTTCATGACAGCAGGATTTGAGTGACGAATTATTATAATATATTTACCTATTCTACTTGCTCATTAAAACGCAAATATTTTGAAACGGCTAATGATTTTAGGCAACAGTAATACCTGTTTTAGTTTATAGCCAAGACAACACACTAAAACATCCTTAATCCAACAAGAGAGCAAAAAAGGAATTGAAGTGCGTGTTTAGCTATTAATGTCGACAAAATATTGTAGGCAAAGACCGTTATGCAAATTGTAATGAGGGTTTTATTTTCTCCTGCAACATTAAATAGAATACCAATGCGAAGTATAGGATTTACAATCCAGACTGTGTGCAAAATCTGAAATCCTATCAGAGAGTATAAAATGGCCTTGCCTCACACAAGGCATTTTTTTCCATGCCCGAAGACTGCAAAACATGTTTTTGTATGTAAAAGTGTGTGCTTCATGCAAAACAAACTTCATGTATTCCCAGGGTAACATTTTATAACGCCCTGCTTTGAAAGCACTCTGAAGGGCATTTGGGCCGATAAGAAAGTGTTTAAAAAGTAACATGTATACCTTATATTTTATGTACAGGGTTTTATAGTGCACAAATGATACCTTTGGGCTACTTCACATTGTCAGGCATACAGCGAAAAAGGATGAATATGTGCAGATGATATTTGGGTTGCAGTCTGCCTCATGTACAGGTTAGTATCTTCTAAAAACTACGGGGTAGATTTAAGATCCCTTAGCGCCTCCTTGTGCCACATTAGCATTTTTTTTTTTTACGTTAATGTGGCCCAATGAGGCCAAAATCACCACACCAAATTTACAAAGTTGCAAAGAGCATGCATTGCACCACTTTGTAACCCTTTAATCTTCATTATGGCTGCGCCAGGCGTAATGTATGCAAAGGGAGCGGTCCACTATTGGGAGGGCGTAAAAATGCCACAAGGAAACCTAAGAGATTTCTTTCCTTCATTTTTTTCTGCACTTTTAACGCCTGCTCAGAGCAGGAGTTAAAAGGAGGCTCCGATTGGTTTCAATGGGCCTCTGGGTGCTTTGCAGGATTAGCACCAGAAGTTTTGACGCTAATCCTCCATAGCGCTGAACTAGCATAAAAAAGTCTGACACTAGTTTCCTAACTGCCTGCCATTGTGTGCCTTATATTAATTATGAAGCACACATGATGGCGTTAGGGGGGCGTTAAGGGGCGCAAGAAATGTGGAGCTGTGCAAGGTCTTGAAATAACGAAATTCAACTTAGCAGTAACTGTTCATCTTGAATGACATTTTTAAAAAGTCTATCTTTTATTTAAAGTTCAAGCATAACCACCTCATTTAGAATGAACATGTTGAATCGTCATGGAATGGTAAAACAGCAATACAATATGGATATCATCACATAATGGACTCCTGGTTTAGAGGAAGTGGCCATAGAACACCATGGATAAAATGAGTGACAAGCAAGCAGCCTACTAGCACTGCCTGGAGAGCTGTGGTATCCTCTTCAAATAAAAAGAAGAGAGACAGAGAAATTAAATTGGATTTATATATGGAGAAAATTCAAAACTAATGGCCTGACATTGAAGTGCATTTCTTTGTCAAGTGGGTGTACACTAAATCACAAAATGCTGTCATTCACAGGGTAAGGGATCCAATGACTGATGAGGAATAAACATCATTACCCTTTGTAAATCACTGTCATGTATGGTGGTACAGTGTAAAGGACACTCAGACAGACCAATGTCAGACCAGAGCTGACCAAAAGTCCCTCTGTGTATCTATATGGTAATGCCCTTATACGTATGAATGTATATATTATCTAATGATTTATTTATTACAAGTTTTTGGCAGACCAGACAGCTAAGAAGAGATTTAGCAAAAATTATTACAATGCAAATCTTCTTCCACCGGAGTTTATCAGAGGTGGTAACAGTCATGTTAGACCTGACAGCCTTATGGTGGTCATTCACCACCTTTGTGCTTGCCTCCCTCCACTTTTCTGACAGCGTTCTTGCTTGTTTTAGGACTCTGCGTACTTTACCACTGCTTACCAGTGTACAGGGCATATGCTCTCTCCCTTAAACATGGTAACATTGATTCACTCCCAACTGGCATAAAGGCACTGCACAAACGCAAGTCCTATCCTCACCGCTGATCACCAATGTTAGAAATGGGGTCTCTAATTGGCAGAGTGTACACACTTGTCCAAGTAGGGACCACAATCCTAGTCAGGGTAAGTCAGACACAATCTAAATTCTCCTGTGCCCATCCTCTAGTAGCTTGGCCCTTAGCCCTTAGCAGTCAGGCTTAACTTAGAAGTCAATGTGTAAAGTATTTGTGTAATCAATCATATAGTAACACAGTGAAAACACCACAAAAAGACACCACACAGTTTAGAACAATAGAGAATATTTATCTGAATAAAATACTGTTGAAATGATGAAAATCCAATGTACACAAGCAAAGTTATGAATTTTTAAAGATTAAATCCAACTAAAGCACCTAGAAAACACAATAGCTCCAAATAGGGCTATCAGGGCGTCATTGATGGAGTCATTCCCAACAAACCAACACCAACGGTGCCGGTCACGGAGTCACACAGATCCCCCAGTATAATACCTTTGAAAATGAAGAACAAGGATGTCGCACGGAGTCGGGGAGAAAAGGCATCGATTGAGTCAGTGCGGCATCAGTCCCTTACAGCTTCTGAGGAAAGAGGCATCGGTTTTGAAGTATGAGGCAGATGGAGTTGAAGCATTGGGTCCATACGGATGCAGGGGGAGATGATGCGTTGTAGTTTGAGATGCGTCAATTGACCAGGCGGTGTTGCTGGTTTCGGTCCATCAGGATGTAATGTGTCGACTTTGTAGTGTCACAATGACCCTGAGTGATGTCAGCGGAGTCGTGGCAATGTTGCACTTGCGTTGCAAGCCGTGTTTGTGGCATGCAGCACGGTCCACGGAGTGGGAGCAGGTTGCAGCATCGCTGGCATCACTGAGGTCGTACCGGAGTCGCTGGAGTTGGGTACTAGCAAAAAGCTAGTAGATGAAGTCTTTGCTGTCCCTGAGGTTTCAGAACAGGAGGCAAAATTGTGTTTGTGCAGTGCCATACAATAACTACGTGTACACTATCCACCACAGTCAAAGATCATTTCTTGATCTGTTTCTTTTTGCTACAAATTTCCCTGCTTGACATTTTCTAATCTAATCCTATACAACATGTCTCTGGCTGGGTCCACAAGTTGAGCTGGAGAGTTTTACTTAGCCAAGCTGAAGACATATACTGTAAACCAGCTGAAGGGTTTCTGATAAAGGATGGGGTACCTACCTGTTGAGCCCCCAAGAAGGAGAAGTACCAAAAGGCGCTGAGGACCTGGGCAGAAGCCCGCTCACAAGAGCATGTTGAGTGGGAGAGCAAGAGGAATGGCTTTCCAGAGGATTTGCCAGCAGCAGTGGGGGTTGAAACCCCTGATTTTATTGCCCCTGCGAGACCGGAAAGCAGTGTCTCCCATCATGGACCCAACCACAGAGGAAATGATGTAGGAAGAGAATTTCAACTACAGTTGGAAATATTGAAAATAGAGGCAGAGGAGAAGAGAGCTGTAGCTAAGAGGCCCTTAGCAGAAAAGAAACTGATCTTGACTCAAGAACTGAGTCTAAAAGAGCTGGAGCTCAAGTCTAGGCAGTCTGAGTCCAGCAATGATGGTGGAAGCACACATACAGGACTTGCTGGAGACAAAAAGGTTTGTATACCCAAGGATGTGGTGCCAAGTTATGTGGTAGGAGATGACATTGATAAGTAGTTTACTGCATATGAAATTGCACTAAAGGCTCATGGGGTTCCTGAAGAGCAATGGGTGGGTGGGCATGTGGAAACACGTGACAATACTTTGGATGGACACACTTCTTACACTAGAGGTTGGAGATCTGATCAAGTGTGCCCCTATGAAAACCATTTTGACTGCCAAATTTGGACTGACCCCTGTATAGTTTTGCAAAGATTCAGGGACTGTACTAAGCTCCCCAACCAAACCTGGGTAGACTTTTTTGACTTTTCTAGTAAGGCACTGAGGGCCTGATTTAAGAAACGTTTGCGCTGCCTTAGCGTCATTTTCTGACGCAAAAGTGGTGCACACTTACAAAATACAATTATATTTTGTAAATTTGCACCAGTTTTACGTAAAAAAAATGGTGCTAAGTTGGCGCAAACCTTTCATTAATCAGGCACTGAAGGTGTGGGTGCGGGGCAGTAACGTAAATGAGTAAATGGGTATGTACAATTTGATCCTGAGAGAGCATATGCTCAGTATTTGCTTTACAAAGTTGACCCAGCATCTAGTTGACAGTAAGCTGACTGATGCCAGAAAACTGTCTGAGGTGGCGGACCTCTGGGCTTGCACCACAGTGTTCAAAAAAGTATCTGCGGGTGACACCAACAAAGGTGGTCAGGGTCCGCAACAGAAGAAAGAGGGGGAGAATAACTTAAAAATAAGGAGTTCTCAAAATGCCCCGAAAATAATTCTCAAGGGAATAGTGGTAACCTGTCCCAGTCTGAGTCTAAAAAGAATGGGTTCTTTGACAGTGAGACAGGGATGTTTGTACCCCAATGCATGGATTGCACTAAGTACGGTCACTCTAAGGGTGACTCCAAATGTCCAAAGAGTGCACAGCTCCCCACTGGAGGGCAGACACCTGGGTTGGCTGGTAGCGCTCGGGGAGGAGGTAGTCTCTGTTAGTTTTGGGAACCAATAGAGGTAACTCTAGTGTCCCTGGGGGATGAAGAAATGGTGCCAAAAGCCCACATGGCTGCTAATACTATCATGTATAGGCAGTGGGTCACCATTAACGAGTGGAGGCTTTACGTGACAAAGGAGCCAGCACGACTACTGTCAAGAGTCAGCTGGTGTCAGCAGAGCAGGTCCTACCAAACACATTCTACCAAGTCATAGTCGCTGACAATCGTGAGAGCCACGTACTGGTAGCTCTGGTTCTATTTGATTGGGGGGTTGTCTCTGGTATTCTAAAAGTAGCTGTGAGTCGTGCCATGCTGGTATATTGTCTGTTAGGCAATGAGGGAGGTATAGCTAAGGTCTCACTTGGAGATGTTGGGATTGCCTGAGTGGGTCTGCATGAACACAAGGTCCATGGCTGCCTTGGAGGGGAGTCATGGGCGCCTGGAGCATGGAAGAATGGCCTAAACGGCTGCTAAGGAGAGGGGCAAAGGGTGCGGGAAACCGGTCCCAGAAGTTCCCGCAGTGATTGAAGGGGTCCCTGAGGTAGAGGCCCCTGAACCAACCTGGGAAGACATTGCTGCCCTAGCTTACCTACCTGAGCTTAATGGCTTGCAAGTTGGGAGTGGGGCAATCAGGAAAGAATTCTGCAAGGCACAGAAAAAGTGTCCCACTCTTGTGGGCTTGAGGCTACAGACCTCAGCCCAAGCAGCAAGTGAATCCTCTGGTGATCACCTTATCTATTGGGAGAATGATCTCCTTTACAGTGAGCCTAAGGTACAGGAGGCAAGGGCAGCACATGTGCTGGTGGTCTCCCAATGTTACTGGGCCTTACTACTGGGCCTGGGTCACAACATTTCCCTGGAAGGACATTTAGGGCAAGACAAGACCTTTGCCATGCTTGTCACCCACTTCTATTGGCCCTGAATGCAGATGGCCTCAGATGCACTCTGTAGGTCCCATCCTACCTGCCAGGTCTGTGAGAAAACAGGGAAAAGGCTTAAGGCTCCCCCAATCCCTCTCCTCATCATTGGCACGCTCTTTGAAAGGGTGGGCATCAACTTCATTGGTCCATTGGACCCCAAAACTGCCCTACGCAACACGTTTATCCTGGTTTTGGTAGAGCATGCCACACACTACGCAGAGGCAATCCCTCTGAGGACAGTGACTGCACCGGTAGTGACCAGAACTCTAATGGGGATCTTTACCTGTGTGGGATTCCCAAAGGAGATTGCATCTAACAGAGTCAGAAACCTCATGTCTGCATACATGAAGTCCATCTGGGATGCGTGTGGGGTGACCTACAAGTTCACCACACCCTATCATCCTCAATCCAATGGTCTTGTGGAGAGCATGAACAAGACCTTGAAAGGCATGATCACATGTCTCCCTGAGGCATAAGTGGGACATCCTCCTGCCATGCATTTTCTTTCTTATAGAGAAGTACCTCAGAAGGGGATAGGGTTCAGTCCCTTTGGGCTTCTCTATGGGTACCCTGTCAGGGGACCCCTAATTATTGTCAAGGAGGGGTGGAAGAAAACTCCCAAGAAACCCTCCCAGGATGTGGTCAGCTACATGTTGGCCATCCCCAAACAGATCCACCACATGCTGGAAAAAGGACAAGAGCAACCTCAAGGCCAGTCAAGAGGTTATGAAACGCAGGGACAACCAGAAGACCATCCTGGTGGAATTTCAGCCTGGAGACAAAGTTTGGGTGGTGAAGCCAGTAGAACCTAGAGCTCTCCAGGACTGCTGGATTGGCCCATTTGAGATCAAGGAGGATAAAGGGGAGGCCACTTACTTAGTGGACCTCTAGTCCCCTTGGGCACCCCTTGAGGGGGCTCCATGTGAATAGACTAAAGCCTCATTTTGAGAGGATTGAAGTCAACATGCTTCTGGTGACAGATGAGGGTGTGGAGAAGGAGAGTGAACATCTCCATGACCTCCTCTCTGCCCAAGAAGGTGATGGGTCAGTGGAGGGTATCAATCACTCTGACTCCCTGACCCTGGTCCCTGGTCCAGCCCTGTGGTGCTGGTACAAAAGGCTGCTGCACCCAGAGCCAAGCCAGAACTTAGGTTCTGCGTGGACTACCGGGGACTCAATTCTGTCAATAAAAACTGATGCTCACCCCATCCCCGAGCTAATGAGCTTGTAGAGAGGCTAGGCACTGCCAAGTTCCTAAGTACTTTTAATCTCACGTCAGGGTATTGGCAGATCGCCTTGACTGAGGGAGCCACAGTAAGATCCACTTTTTCCACTCCTAAGGGATATTACCAGTTCAGAATGATGCAGTTGGTTAACGGGGTCCTAGCTTGTAAGGATGTGTTCTGCGCCTTTACCTAGACAACATTGCCGTCTACAGTTCCAGCTAGGAGAAACACCTGCTCCAAGAGGTGCTCCAGGCCCTGTAACAGGCAGGGCTGACAATCAAGGCCAGTAAGTGGCTGATTGGGCAGGGTTCAGTGGTGTACTTGGTGCAGCCCCTCCAGGCCAAGATTGAGACAATCAAGGCCTGACAACCACCTAGAACCCCAACAGAAGTGAGCCTTTCTAGGCCTCACTGGATATAACCAGAGGTTTGTTAAGGGTTAGGGCACCATAGTAGTCCCCTTAACAGAACTAACTACCAAAAAGAAACCTAGGTTGGTGAGTTGGACTGAGGCTTGTCAGAAAGCCTTTCACTCCCTAAAGGAAGCCATTTGCATGGCACCCATGCTCAGGGCCCCTGACTGCTCCAAGGAGTTCATTGTGCAGACACACACTTCAGAGCATGGCATAGGGGTGGTTCTAGCACATCTGAATGAGGAGGGCCTAGACCAGGGTTCTTCAATGTCGGTCCTGGAGAGCCGGATCCATGCCAGATTTTAAGATAACTACATTCATCTCAATGTGGATATGCTAAAACCTGGCATGGATTCGGCTCTCCAGGACCGACATTGAAGAACCCTGTCCTAAACCAACCAGTAGTCTTTATTAGCAGAAGACTATTACCATGGAAACAGAGGTGGAGTGCCATTGAAAGAGAAGCATTTGCTGTGGTCTGGGCACTGAAGAAGCTGAGACCATACCTGTTTGGGACTCACTTTGGGTTCAGACAGACCACAGACCCGTCAAATGGCTCATGCCGATGAGGGGTGACAATCCTAAACTCTTCAGGTGGTCCATTTCCCTACAGGGGATGGACTTTACGATGGAGCATCACCAGGGGACTGACCATACCAATGATGATGGTCTCTCCAGATTCTTCCACCTTAGTGATGAGAGGTCCCAGAGGGTTGGTAGCTCTCCTCACTTTCAGAGGGGGAAGAAACATGTTAGACCTGATGGCCTTAGGGTGGTCATCCCCCAACTTTTTGCCTGCCTCCCTCCACTTTTCTGACACTATTTTTGCTTGCTTTAGGACTATGCGCACTTTACCACTGCTAACCAGTGTTAAAGTGCAAATGCTCTCTCCCTTAAACAGGGTAACATTGGTTCACTCCCAATTGGCATATTTAATATACTTATAAGTCCCTAGTAAAGTACACTAAATGTGCCCAAGGCCTGTAAATTAAAAGCTACTAGTGGGCCCGGAGCACTGATTGTGCCAACCACATATGTATCCCCTTAACCATGTCTCAGGCCTGCCATTGCAAGTCCTGTGTGTGCAGTTCCACTGCCACTTCGACTTGGCATTTAAAAGTACTTGCCAAGCCTTAAACTCCCCTTTTTTACATATAAGTCATCCCTAAGGTAGGCCATAGGTAGCCGATAGGGCAGGGTGCTATGTAGGTAAAAGGCAGGACATGTACATATGTGTTTTGTATGTCCTGGTAGTGAAAAACTCCTAAATTTGTTTTCCACTACTGTGAGGCCCGCTCCTATGATAGGCTAGCATTAGGACTGCCCTTATATATTTGTGAGTGGTAGATTCTGATCTGAACGGGGCAACCAGGTCATATTTAGTATGGCCAGAATGGTAATAGAAAATCCTGCTCATTGGTGAGCTTGGATTTTATATTACTATTTTAGAAATGCCACTTTTAGAAAGAGATCATTAGAAAAAAAGAGGCAAAACCCATAACCATTGGACCTGGGTAGTTAAATAAAGAAAAATAACAATGATCCCAAAGGGGAAAGTAAGACCCATGCCTTCCAGGCAAAAAGCCTCTTTCACAGATCTATCGGTTGCTTTTAGTAAACTTCTTCTCACTATGCAATTATTTAAACAATTCATATCTTTTATTTAATACACACATTTTCTTTTGCAATTAAGAACAGTAAATTCAATATATTACACTTGAAATAATCAGTGCTTCTATAGTGACGGCGCTGTGAAAGTGAATCATGTGATAAAAAGAAAAAGTGCTTTTTACAATATATTCAAGATTGTAGTGAATCCTATCTTGTTTTAATGGGAAACAGGGGTTAGCTTAGCCTTTGGCATGCAGACCCATGTCCATGTCACCCCGTGACATTTACCCTACTTAGTTTGCTCTGTTTTAGGGCATTTATTTAATTATATCTTTTAAGATGGCTGCCTTGTTTTACTGTTTGGGTTTTTGGTGAGGTGCTGCTTGTGAGCCGGGAGGGTTGGGACGACAGTTGTGACTTCTTGTTTCTGGATAGGCATAGTTGCACACAAACATAAGTACTGTCATCTTTAAACCAGCAGTCTTGCCTAGAGCAAGTGTCAAACTACAACAAGATGTGGTTAAAAACATAAGATTTTAGCAATCTTTTTAGCAGACGTTTATTGTTTCCTGGAGTCCAGAAGTCACTTTTTTAAATAGTAATTGTAGGAAGATTGCTCTGTATATGCTATTTCAAAGTAAGAGGTAAGATAGTGGCAAAAAGAGATAATTCTAATGCTCTATTTTGTGGTAGTGTGGTCGAGCAGTAGGCTTATCAGAGGGTAGTGTTAAGCATTTGTTGTACACACACAGGCAATAAATGAGGAACATATACTCAAAGACAATTCCAGGCCAATGGGTTTTTATACAGAAAAACATATTTTCTTAGTTTATTTTAAGAACCACAGGTTCAAGATTTACAAACAATACTTTAAATGAAAGGCATTTCACTTAGGTACTTTAGGAACTTTGAATTATCACAATAGCATGTACAGTTTTGGAAAAAATGGCAATAAGCTATTTTAAAAGTGAACACAGTGCAAAAATCAACAGTTCCTTGGGGGGGTAAGTAAATGTTAAGTTCACAGGTAAGTAAAACACTCACAGGGTTCAAAGTTGGGTCCAAGGTAGCCCACCGTTGGGGGTTCAAGGCAACCCCAAAGTTACCACACCAGCAGCTCAGGGCCGGTCAGGTGCAGAGGTCAAAGTGGTGCCCAAATCACTTAGGCTTCAATGGAAATAGGGGTGCCCCGGTTCCAGTCTGCCAGCAGGTAAGTACCCGCGACTTCGGAGGGCAGACCTGGGGAGTTTTGTAGGGCACCGGGGGGGACACAAGCAGGCAGAGAAAGTATACCCTCAGATGCATAGGGGAGGCCGGGTGCAGAGTGAAAACAGGCGTCGGGTTTTCAATAGGAATCAATGGGGGTCTCTTCACCGATGCAGGAAGGCACGGGGGCTCCTCGGGGTAGCCACCACCTGGGCTAGGCAGAGGATTGCCTGGGGTTCGCTCCTGCACTGGAGTTCAGTTCCTTCAGGTCCTGGGGGCTGCAGGTGCAGTGTGGTTTCCTGGCGTAGGGGTCCTTGAAGCAGGCAGTCGTGGTCAGGGGGAGCCTCTGGATTTCCTCTGCAGGCGTCGCTGTGGGGGCCTGGAGGGGGTCAACTCTGGCTACTCACAGGCTCGCAGTCGCCGGGGAGTCCTCCCTGTAGAGTTAGTTTTCCGCTGGTCGAGCCGGGGGCGTCGGGTGCAGAGTTTAAAGTCTCCCGCTTCCGGCGGGAAACTTGTGGTCTTTAAAAGTTGCTTCTTTGTTTCCAAAAGTTGCAGTTTCTTGAACAGGGCCACTGTTCTCAGGAGCTTCTTGGTCCTTTAGATGCAGGGTAGTCCTCTGAGGCTTCAGAGGTCGCTGGACCCTGTTAGATGCGTCGCTGTTGCAGTTTTATTCGAAGTAGGGAGACAGGCCGGTGGGGCTGGGGCCAAATCAGTTGTCGTCTCCGTCTTCACTGCAGGGCTTCAGGTCAGCAGTCCTTCTTCTTCTTTAGGTTGCAGGAATCTATTTTCCTCGGTTCTGGGAGTCCCTAAATGCTCAATTTAGAGGTGTGTTTAGGTATGGGATGGCAGTAGCCAATGGCTACTGGCCCTGAGGGTGGCTACACCCTCTTTGTGCCTCCTCCCTGTGGGGAGGGGGGCACATCCCTAATCTGCAAGATGGAGGATTTCTAAAAGTAAGAGTCGCCTCAGCTCAGGACACCTTAGGGGCTGTCCTGACTGGGGAGTGACTCCTCCTTGTTTTTCTCATTATCTCCTCCAGCCTTGCCGCCAAAAGTGTTGGCAGTGGCCGGAGGGGCAGGCATCTCCACTAGCTGGGATGCCCTGTGGCGCTGTAACAAAGGGGGTGAGCCTTTGAGGCTCACCACCAGGTGATACAGTTCCTGCAGGGAGAGGTGAGAAGCACCTCCACCCAGTACAGGCTTTGTTCCTGGCCACAGAGAGACAAAGGCACTCTCCCCATGTGGCCAGCAACATGTCTGGTGTGTGGCAGGCTGGCAAAAACTGGTCAGCCCACACTGGAGTTGGGTATGTTTTCAGGGGGCATCTCTAAGATGCCCTCTGGGTGTATTTTTACAATAAAGTGCACACTGGCATCAGTGTGCATTTATTGTGCTGAGAAGTTTGATAACAAGCTTCACAGTTTTCAGTGTAGCCATTCTGGTGCTGTGGAGTTCGTATTTGACAGACTCCCAGACCATATACTCTTATGGCTACCCTGCACTTACAATGTCTAAGGTTTTGCTTAGACACTGTAGGGGCATAGTGCTCATGCACCTATGCCCTCACCTGTGGTATAGTGCACCCTGCCTTAGGGCTTGAAGGCCTGCTAGAGGGGTGATTTATCTATGCCATAGGCAGTGTGAGGTTGGCATGGCACTCTGAGGGGAGTGCCATGTCGACTTAGTCATTTTCTCCCCACCAGCACACACAAGCTGGCAAGCAGTGTGTATGTGCTGAGTGAGGGGTCCCCAGGGTGGCATAAGACATGCTGCAGCCCTTAGAGACCTTCCCTGCATCAGGGCCCTTGGTACCAGGGGTACCAGTTACAAGGGACTTACCTGGGTGCCAGGGTTGTGCCAATTGTGGAGACAAAGGTACAGTTTAGGGAAAGAACACTGGTGCTGGGGCCTGGTTAGCAGGGTCCCAGCACACTTTCAAATCATAACTTGGCACCAGCAAAGGCAAAAAGTCAGGGGGTACCCATGCCAAGGATGCATTTCCTTACAGTAATCCACAACATCAATATGTTGACGTTTCAACCCCATATATAAGGACCAATCTATCCAGGGTGATCATCAAGACTGAAAGTCTTTTTATGAGTAGCACCTAGAACAAGAAAACCTACATTAGTCCTGCCTCACAGCACGGAACCAATGCCTCTCCCTGACTTTGTGCAATGTCCTTGTTCTTCATTTTCAAAAGGTACTATACCTGAGTGTCCGTATGACACCAGTGGTGTCAGATTGTTGGGATAGACTCTGTCAACAACACAGTGATAGCCCCAGTTGGAATATTGTGTTTTTTAGGCACTTTAGTTGGATTTAATCTTTAAAAATTCATAATTTTGCTTGTGTACATTGAATTTTCATTGATTCAACAGTATTTTATTCTGACAAATATTCTCTATTTTCCTAAACCTATGTGGTGTCTTGTTGTGGTGTTTTCACTGTGTGTTTCTGTATGATTGATTGCACAAATACTTTACACATTGCCTTCTAAGTTAAGCCTGACTGCTCAGTGCCAAGCTACCAGATGTTGGGCACAGGATAATTTGGAATGTGTGTGATTTACCATGACTAGGATTATGGTCCGTACTTGGACATGGGTGTATACCTCTGCTAACTAGAGATCCCATTTCTAACATTAACCAACACCAAAATCTTTCTTACAAATGCAATCTGTATCATTCCATCTAACCAAACACCTAGCTGTATGCTTTTATACAGAGAAAAAAAAAAAAACCTCTCTGTTAAATGCATATTAATTTTAATATATGTTTTTCAGAATCAATATGTCAGGCCTAATTTGTTTATCATAACTTTTCACAATAAAGAGATTAGACCTGTGGCAACAGAAATATGTTTTCCTGGTGAACCAATCAGTTCTCTAACTGTTATCATTAGCTTATCACCATAATGAACTGAAGCCTGCTGTACTGAACATTAGGTTCTCCACAAGCAACTATCAGACAGCAGTCATAAAGTGACATAGTATCCAAAATTACTGTCATCAAATAAAGCTACATCCTTCATAAGAGGGTATAACAAGGATTCTGACAATATAAATATTCTATACTAATGGCTCGTAAGAAGGTGTGACCAGCACCAAGACCTTTTACAACTGTAGTAATCTGTGAGATTCTGTGTAACAAAATACTTATCTGTAGGCTTTAATACAGAGTAATAAAAACCTGCTCTTAAATGCCTATTTAATTTAACATAAACGTTTCACAACAAACACATCTGGCCTAGTGCCTTTACCATAACTTTTCATTATAAACTATCTGGTCTATACCCATTATCATTAACTTGCCAACACAAGCAACTCAGACCTACTATGTTGGTTCATAAGCGTTCCCACAAGGCAACCATCAGGTATACTGTAATAAAACTACAAATATGTACAAAAATGCAGTTGGCAAAACAATATGAAGTCCCTACCAATAGATTCTGATAAATGTTACAATAGTGTAAATCATCTATCCCCATGGATTGGCCAGGTGGGTCAACAACACCAAAACCTGTGCCTACTTTTGAAATCTACTAGATTCTATGTAACCAAATAACAGGCTTTGGCACAGTGTCATAACAATTTACCCTTAAAAGGCTACTGCCTTAAAAAATGTTTTCTGAATAAACAAAGCCTACTTGCTTTGACATAACATTTCATTATAAACAAGTCACACCTAAGGAATCTGACATAACTTTTTTCCAGTGAACCATTAAGGCCCATAGCTTTTATCATTGGCTCGTCACTACACCCAGCGTAAGCTTTACACAAGGCAACCACCTGACATGCATTCATTAAAGTACAAATTTAAACATAACATCAGTTGGTAAAGAAAAACATCATCTTTGCCTAACAGAGATGATTGAAGTGCATTTCATCCATTACCTAATGTTGCTCCTGTGTATTATAAACGCCAAACAATTTGCCTACTACAGTAATCTGTGAAATTCCATTCAGTAAAATACATGTCTACGGGCTTTAGCACAGTGTAGTAACAGTCAGTCCTTAAAAGCCTACAACCTCCACAATACCACAGCACACCCTAATATATTAATAAAGTCCAAATGAGAAGTTTTGTGTGGTCATTTTTCAATGTTCAAAATTCCTTTATTCTTCCATAGATCCAAAGTGACAATCAGGAGCAGCTAATCCCAGGCAACAACAGCCAACACGTGTTTCATCAAATTGACTTTTTCAAGGCCATTACAACTCTTCGCCATGTGACAGGAGTAGGATTTTTATTATCCAACTTATCATGGTCGGTTGTATCTCTTGACTGGTAATACACATTTACTTAAGTGTTAAATTCCTCTTGTGCATATTATGCATATCTCACGTATCTGGATCTGCTTAACATATTGGATAATATGTCAATATAAACATTGTCTGCCTTGAAAAAGTCAATCAATTTATTAATATATTAGGGTGTGCCATGGTATTGTGGAGGCTGTAGTATTACTTGTCAACTGGTCTCCAGTAGACAAGATTACACTCTGAGTGGCTGAGTGTATACCACTTTTGGCACCCTTTTAAGGACTGTCTATTATGCTAAAAATCTGAACTTTTTACTTGATATACACATGGGAATTGTGAACTAAGTACTTAGCCACCATTCGAATATTTCTTAACAGTCCTTAAAAGCCTCTTGTCTTAATTGCATGCTATTTTTCAAATGTTTTTTGAAAAGTACAAGCGTAGTTAAAGGTTGTATAGACAGTTGCTGAGAAAGACACAGTATCATCATAGAAAGAAAACATCCGGCAAATGATGTAGGAGACAATACACAATGGGGCATTATTCATCCTGCACCATTTTTCAGTTTTTTTCAACAGAATCAATCAAACCAACAACAACCATAAAGCTTCCTCCTCGCCCTAGCTTCTTCTTTTGAAATTGTTCAGGACAACGAGCAGTCAACTTAATAATCTGGAAGTGGTCCACACGAGGCACAACGGTACTTCAATGGATGACAGGGGTCCAAGAAGGGTCCTCTTCATGGCTTATGCCCTCCCAATCAGCCTACAACTACAGTATAGTAAATCATACATTTATATGACAATTTATATGGGCCAGAGGTGTTTCATGGTGAATATATCTTTAGTTTGCTCCTTGAACTTATTCAGTAACATATCCCAGTTCTGGATTATGAAATATTTAATTAAACCGGCCCATCCTTCCCTAAATATAAGCATGCTTTCCACCCCACTTTACAAGATGACTGTGTGAGCCCATGCTGCCAAAGGTGAGGCCATTGGCTGTTGCCAATGCATATTAGTTACTCATTTGGCTAATAGCAGAGCAAGTTCTACGAAACAAAGTGCAGGGCACTTCAGTTTAGGATGAGGAAAATATTCATTGGCACAGTATTGGGGATCTCCAGGACTGCCAGATCAGTCATAATCGTCAATACCCGAACAAATAATTCTGAAAGGGAGGGCATGCCCAAAGCATATGAAAGAGGTATGCATCTAGAACCAGACATCGGGAGCAACTAACAGTTGAACCACAAAATAGCCTATTAATATGAACCTGCGTAAAGAAGGCCCTATTCAGAAAATTAACTTGGGTATATTTAAAACGTCTCCCCCCTAGTTACCTTTTGCGTAAATTGTAAGGCTTTAACTCATTCCTTATCGTGGAGTGGTTTGCCCCTGTCAGCTTTCCAGGTAGTAGACGGGAGCTGTTAAGCTGTTGTAGAAAAGCTCTATAAATCCATCTTATTAGTTTCCTCCAGGTCCCCACTGTGTGTAGAGTTTGATATACCTCATGTGTTTGGGGTATCTGATTTCAAATATGAAAGAAAGTGAAGAAAGAGCATAATATGCGCTTATATGTCAGAAATTTTCCAGGCAAAAGATCAAATTCTTTCACAAGGGCCTGAAAGTTCATTACCTGGCCATTAAGAAATATATCTTCAAAGGTAAAAAGTCCCGCAGTATGCCAGGGGTGAAAATGTCCCATACACAGTCACCCTGCCATTGTCAGTAGGCCCACCAAAGTAATAGCTGGAGCAAATAGCATTGCCAAGCTTGTCAACCTATTTGTTCTAGCTAAGGGTCTTGCCCCCCAAAGCAGATCCATGGACTGGACACCTAGTCAGGTGTTGGGGGACAGAAAATAATTCACTAGGCCATTCTGGAAGTCTACTAGGTTGAATCCTGCCTTGCAAAGGGAGTGCCTAGACAGCCACTGCGCCACCCACTGGTGTTATGCAACTAAGTAGTAACATTCGAGGTTTGGAATGGCTATTCCACCCACCTATATCTGGAGCTTCAACATGACGAGCGAGACCCAGCATTGTCCAGTTCCTCATATGAATGTCACTAAGGAGGAGTCAAGTTGTTTAAAGAGGAAACATCAAAGTAAGAGTGAGAGGTTAGTAAAGTACTAAAGAAGTCTGGATAATGCCGCCATCTTCACCAAAGCTACTCAGCCCATACCTAACAGGGGCAGAGAGGAACAGAATGTGATCTGTGTTCAGAGCCCATAGATAGCCCGCCCAGGCTCCCATCTCATAGGTCAGTGGGGGTGTGGTATACCTTGATCCCAAGTTATCTGAACAAAGTCACCTCAAACAGAATCCTATGATCTAGCAGTGGGAGAAGAGGAGGCCTACCCATTTGCTGTAGAGAGAAGACACAGGACTTGGTCCAATTCACCTTGAGACCAGATAGGGTTACAAACTCAGATAGGATCTGCCCCACTGCAGCTACGTCAATATTCAGATCACAAACATACATGAGGAGGTATTCCGCATACAGTGATGCAGAGTGTGTGTTGCCCTGTACAGAATGATATAGCCCAAGTGCTGCCTAATAAGTGTAGACATGCAGCCAAGGGGTCCATGGCCATAGCAAAAAGTAAGGGCGGCAGAGGACAACCTTGATGTGTACCTCTGCACACGGGCCATGAGTACGAAAGGCATTTTGCAGTTCTCAGCCAAGCCCTGGGTAGGCGTAAATCATATAAATCCATCTCCTCCAGTAGGGCCCTATGCCCAACAGCTGCAGCACTCTGTGCATATAGTCCCATCAAAGAGAGTCAAAAGCTTTCCCTAAGTCCAACACTACAAAGGCAGCATTGGGAAAATGGGTTGCCCATTCATTTTTATATGTGCCATAACCACCATTAAATTCAGGGAACTATTATGGCCCAATACAAAGCCCGCTTGGTCTTCATCTATTATAGAAGGTAACTCCGTTAACAAGCAACTTAGTAGTCACTAAATCAAGATCTTAAAATCTGCTTTCAATATAGAAATCAGACGATAAGATGCCAACTCTGCTGACTCTTTATGTGATGTGAAAATAGTGGAGATGAGTACAGAGTTAAATGTAAGAGGGAATGCCCAAACAGAGTAGGTGGCATCATATAGTTCTGCCTGTTTAGGCACCAGGACTGGAGCAAATTGTATACAGAATTCAGCTATACTGTAAACCTCATCCCGGAATAAACCCAGCTTCAATAAAAGTATTTCCGAAGGGGTTATGGAGGCATTTAGATTTACCCGTGCCTCTGGAGATAACCAGGAATGGGGAATGGAGGTAACAAATGGGTCAAATAGGCCCTTAGACACTGGTGGGGGTTCCAAATAAAATCATGAAAAGCAATGCTGATATCCAGCTGAGTATGTCCCCCTCCCAACACCGAGCTAGATGGAAAGTGGACATGGAGTAGTGAGACTTGCTAGCAGCTGGCTCAACTTCCTCTCACATTATAGGCTCTAGCTAGGTAGGCAGTGCGGTCATGGCAGCGGAGCAGTTCCATTGTCTCGTAATATGCAATGCACCTCTCTCTTAAGTCCTTTAGTTTATCAGGGAAATAAATGACTGCGTGCTCCATCCTTGAAAAAGCAGTTTAAGATGTCACTATGTCCCTTGGGAGTACCTGATGTATTCTGACTGATGTTTTAATACAAAGTCCCCCTGTAACAGCCTTAAAAGTTTCACATTCTATCTTTAGAGAGAGGGAGGTTCTAGTATTGTCTTGAAAGAATGAAGTGAAGTGTTTAAGTAGAGTCTGGCAAAAGACTATGGCCCATATTTATGCTTTTTGCCTCAAAACTGCGCAAAAGCAGTTTTGCAGCAAAAAGTATAGCGCCGGCTTGCGTCATTCCAGAGCACCAGATTTTATGGAATCCTGCAAGCCGGCACTCAGGGTGCGCTAGCGTTAGGAAAAATTATGTTAGCCGGGTGGGGGTGGCAGTATAAGGTGGTTTTGCATTAAAAAATTACTCTAGGCTGGTTAGAGGCAAAAAAATGCCGTTAACCCGCCTAGTGTCATTTCCTGACGAAAAACCATCCATACCACATGACTCTTGTCTTATAAAAGACAGGTGTTATGCCCACCACCTCAATGCCAAGCACAGGGGACCAGAATCCCCTGGGCATGGCCACTGTACCCAGGGCCATGCAGGGGGGCCATTTCAGGGCCCCCAATGGCACTTAAAAAAGAAAATATACTTACCCTACTTACCTGGGATGGGGTCCCCCATCCTCCGGTATCCCTCTGGTGGGCGTGGAGGTGTTCCTGGTGTTTGGGGGGGCGCCAGTGGATCCATTCCATGGTGTTTAACCATGGAAATGGGTCCACAGGTCCCCTAATGCCTGGTCTGACCCAGGTGTTAAATAGTGGTGCAAAGCAAGCTTTGCACCAATATTTAGCCCCTCCTCCCAACAGTGTGTCATTTTAGCACAGGGGATAAATATGGGGCTATGAGGATAACACCATTTTTTAGATGGGAACGCCTACCTTGCATCTCATTGAGACAAGATAGGTGCATGCATCCGAAAAATCGTGCTCACTCCAATATCTTGGCGTTAGATGTGTCTAGCTTCAAAATATAAATATGGAGTTAAGTTTGCTCAGAATTTGCGTTAAAAAATGATGCAAATTTGGCACAAACATAGTATAAATATGCCCCTATGTTGTCCAGCATGGAAACTGCCATTCTCCACGTGGAGATGGGGGATGCAGAGTATCCCAGGCGCCTGTAATTACCAGAGGACTGTGATCTGATAGTACTCCGAATAGAGGTCACTGAAGTATGAAGAGGTGCAGAGCATATAGATCTGTCCAAGTGAGAATGGAGCTTGTGACCAGTGAATAAAATGAGTAATCTTGCGACCTAGGGTGTTTGAAATGCCTGGTGCCATAAAGGCTCCAGTGATTTAACCACTCTCAGAACATGCTAGTGTTAAACAGGACAGGGAATTGTGTGGCGGAGTTGTTGAGCGGTCCAGATATACATCAAGGACTATATTGAAATCCCCTCCTATGGCCAGGGGGCATCAAATGGGACCAGCATGTCAGGTAGTTGGTATGGAGCGCATAAATAACCCCTCTATTACAAAGGTGGCCATTAAGGAAACTGTTCATTACCACATAGCATCCTTCAGGCCCCACACAAACGTTCTCAGTCATGAAGAGGACTCAAACCCTGATGCACAATTCCAGGTACCACCTAAAACACCCACTAAATTCAGTATTTAGTCGGCATCCCTTGACCAAGAAATCAGATTAGAAGTTCACAAAAAAGACCAGCACAAAGAAGATCCAATGCACGAGAACTGTGGACCTGCTGCACAAAGAAAAGGTGCCAAACCCTGACTGCTGCACCCAGGACCCGACAATCACCACTGTGGAGCTGCTGGACAACTGGACTGACCTCAAGAAACTCAGAGAACCTCCAGACTTCACAAATCACCCAAGAAGTCACTCCAGAGTGGAGGTGCTACTCTGCAACAACCAAAGAACCATCAACCCAGCGAGGGTCACTTCACTGACTGGCTGCTAACTCCCAAACCGGAAGTTGGAGCCGGAATCGATAACACACTGACGACCACAAGGACAAACCCTGAAAGTGTGCCAAGTTTGATAGCACTGCACCCTCCATTGGTCAGGCCATGCCAATACCCTAAGTACTAGTCAGCTGACTTCAGACAAAAGGAAAACCAGCTTGCTCAGAGCTGAAATAGGAGGAAGCCCTAGTCAAGGGACTTCACCCTGTACCTCCCTTCAGAGTGCCCCTATTGTCCTGTAAGTGACCCTCCAATAGATCTACCTCCAAGTCCAAAGGACATCTTTGCACACAGTATCTGGCTGACCAATTCACTCTGATCCCGGCCGCCCTGTGCCTTGCAACAGACAAGTAGCTGTGCCCCAAGGGGTCCCTCACCCCTTGCAACCTCAACACCCCAAGTGGACCCAAAGGGGACCCCAAGGAACCATCTTTAACTTGACCAGAGCAGACCTTTTCTGAGTGGTCCCCCTCAGTGGCCCTGCACCAGCTCCAAGAGACTTTCCACTGCTACCCTCACCGAAACCGGGTTGCCCAAACTTCTCCAGCTGGCACAGTGTGCCCACTGATGACCTCGACCAACCTACAAAAGTGGAACTTGGTAAAGTAACTGTGTGATTTTATATACATGTTTAAATGTGTCTTCCTATTGATTCCTAAGGTGTGTAATTATGCCAGAAAGACTGCATTTATTGAAACATCAAAAATCCATAACTTCAAAAGTACTTAACCAATTTTGATAATCATGGTCTTAGAATTTATATCCAAATTTGAAGTATTTTTATAAATTAGTCATAAATTGTTCCTTCGAATGTGTGAGCTGCATGATTCATACTGTGAGTTTAACAAATGCTTTGCACTTCTCCAAGATTGGCCTTACTGCTCGACCTAGCTACTATAAACATTAGAGCATTAGGTGATCTAGTTTTTACCTCTTTAAACCAATGTGTGTTTGCGTGGACCCCCTGCACAGTGTGCCTAGCTTTGCACACTACATAGAGGGCCAGCCTCCTACAGTACGCTGGCAAGCCCAGATAAAGGCTGTTGGCGTAGTCCAATGTCAAAGTAACCAAGGAATGGACAATGGTCTTTCAGGGGCTTCAAAGTAGCAAAGCAACTGTCTGATACAGCTTTGACAGGTTCAAAAAAAAAAAGAAGAATCACATTTAACACCTAGGTTTGTTACACAGAAAAAAAGGGAGTGGAAGGTACACCGAGCTCAGACCAGCTGAGAGACTCAGGGGGCTTGACTGTGCTGAAAAAAAATATTTTTATTTTATCGGAATTGAGTTTAAGGCAGCTTTCACCCATCCAATCACCCACTGCTTTTAGGCAGTTCTTAAAGGAGCCAAAGGCATCAGATGCTCTTCCTGAAAGAACAGAAGAAGCTGTGTGTCATCTGCACAACCAAACACCTTCAGACCCCATGATTCAACCAAGCAAGCAAGGGACTCCAGGTATACATTAAAAAGAGTGGGGTTCAGGGCAGTGTTCTCAGGAACCCCACACCGAAGAGGTTTGGGGTCTGAGGTAAAGGGAACAGGAAACACTGCCTGCGATCTTTCCTCCAAATAAAATTTCAGCCAGGACAGTGCATTTCCTTGTTTTCCAATATTCCACAGTCTGTTCAGCTGGATGGGATTCAAGGCCTATCAAAAGCTGATGACTGATTCAATAGAGCAAGCAGAGCCAACACACCCCAAACAAGGTTAATTTTAATAAATTCAGAATCCTTCTTCAATAGCATATCATGAACTGATGATTTTCCTCAAGTGATCCTATTTTTACAAGCGCTTTCTTTGAAATAGGATTAAGAGCCTGTTTATTTGTGATACTTACAACTTTGGTCTTGTTTGCCAAGATGAGTAGATCTGGGACTTCCACTTTTCTAACACTGGAATGAATAGCTCGTCCTTTACCGTCAGCCACCATCATTGGCAATTATCAGAATCAAAACTCTCATTATCTAACATGGGGAACTATTTAAATGAGTTCTAATTCTCAAATGGATTTGAATTTGCTCTTGGTACCTGACTCATAATAAATCTGGGATTCCCCATGGGGTATGGGGCCATTGGAGCTTGTGGGACCTGCATGAAGGGGCTTTGTGATTGCACTGCCATCTGCGTTTTTGGGCAGTTACTTGAACTGGAACATTTTACTTTTGCATCTGATTTACCCCTTGTATTTGACAATCCTCACTCACTCAGTTTTGATTCTGTCTACAATCTCTCCTCCATTGCTTAAGCCTGTTACAATAATGGCATGGAGCTGTTTCCTTCAATGTTGCAATGTCTATCC
Organism: Pleurodeles waltl; assembly: GCF_031143425.1. Lineage (NCBI taxonomy): Eukaryota > Metazoa > Chordata > Amphibia > Caudata > Salamandridae > Pleurodeles > Pleurodeles waltl. Next base: position 1,235,115,545 of record NC_090444.1, on the reverse strand, counting down.
TTGAAATGGGATCAAATGATACACTCCAACCTCTACCCTATGAAACACCATCTTCACATTGCGCCACTTGACCTCAAGCCTCAAAATGAATACCTTGCATTCCTCCAACATTTCCTCCATGTGATTGATTCTGAAATTCCTTTTGAGCCAGCTTTGGCTGTTCAAGCATAATCTTCTCCTTACATCTCTTCTGCTTCATTACCTGTTCATCACTACATTATTTTGCATACCTCAGGATTTTATCTATAGGGTTTGTCTGCCAACAAACAACATTCTGTTATATGTATACAATTTCTCGTCACAAACCCAAGGATGAACTGTCATACAGAACCACTTATATCTCCCTTTTCAGGAATCTGTTGCCCACTGTGTTGTTTAAATACATACAACAACCATTCATAGCACTTATTCTTTGGCTTCCTGAGTAGTTTTATTGGTCTTTCAACAATCAGTGCCCTTCACTGTAACTTTTCCTTTCAAAAAGATAATCACCACACCATATTTAGTCATAACACCAGGTGGAGGTACGCAGGTACACTACTCTTGGCGGTTCAGAACGTGGTCATTACAAAGCTATCTTACATTTGGCCCACAGATCACTCGGTACCCCAATATCAAAGAAAGTATTCTGCTCTGTCTACAAGAAGACATGTTTACAAATCTGTCAACTTGTGTATACCACTGTGCAGGATTTTCCCTCAGTTTCTGGAAATTGTTCATAAATGTTGCGAGATCACCTCTACTCCATGGTACATGAACCTACCCTCTGCCAGGTATTTTCCTCATAAGGAAAGCTAAATCGTCCTCTTCATCTGGAAGTGTTGGCTTACCATCGTTTTCAGATAAATTTGGTTGTTTCTTTTTCTTTCACTGTTTTTTCAACCACTTACGCATTAACCAAGGCTTCTCCAACAAGTAGCTTGCGAGCTACTGGTAACTATGCAGTCATCTGTAGGTAGCTCTCCTGTGTGCAAATTAGAAGCTTTTGCCTAGTTGAATGAACATAAATATACAATGATTGAGTATTCAAGATGAAAATTAGGTTATTTTCAGAAATCTTAAACTGATATTTGAAGAATAGCCTATTTTCCAAAATGTATGTACAGTTGATATGTGAGTGATCAATTATGTGGCATTGGCAAGACTTTTTACAAATGTTATTAGCTTGGTACCAGAGGCATTGCAGCTATGACAGTTGTTTGAGGCTGATTATGAGTAGAGATTAATACACACCAACTGCTAGCAATAATGCTCAGTGATATTGTTAGCTCCAGTCAAGGTCTCAAAAAACTTAGCCTCTTGCTCACCCATGGTAGCTTACGATGACCAGCCAGGCTTAACTTAGGGGATGGGGATGTAAAGCATTTAAGTACCCCAATGCAGTTAACAAGTAAGACTCAACACACAATAAAATCCTACACTTACTTCTAAAAATACTAAATAGTTTTATTTTTAAAATGACACCAACATGACTAAATTCCAATATTTAGAAATGGACTTATGAATTTTTAAAGATTAAATTAAAAATGTGCTTTCTAGTGCTTAGAAATCAATGGCACCAACCAGGGACATCTGTTTTTGCTTGACCAGGACAAAGTCAAAGTTTGAGGCTGACTGCGATTGAGCCCAGCTCCGATAGACTGAGCAGGAGGCCTCAGTCAAAATTTTACCTTTGCAATTAGAAACTGTTCTGGAGCTTTTCTCTCTGGGTGTTGTGCGGTACTCCTCGGCAAGCCGATTTTGATTTGACGCAGTTGGACTGTTTTTCTGAGAGACCCCGGTCAAATCCTGGAAGTTGGGTGCTCCGGAGCTTTCAGTGGGACACACCTGAAATCCTGTCCGGGACACAGTTGAAGGTAGTCGGCTTGACTCATGACGTCGGGTCAGTCCACTGATGGGGCTTTTTCCAAAAGTTGTTCCAAACTTCATAAAACTTCTGGATCTCCTTCCAGAAGTTCTCCTTTTTGTCTTAAAGTTCCCAAAACACAAGCCTGAGGGGCCAGGAGCCCTGAGATGGTCCTTGGAAGTTTGGGATTTCAATTCCTACAATGCACCCGGACAAATCCTTAAAAGTCCACAGTACGCAATCCAGGCTGAGGATTCTTGTAGAAGTTGGTGCAGGGAAACTCCGTTAAGCTGTTGCTTTCAGGGAGTCCACTCCAGAGTCTTTTTTGAAGCAAGGCTAAGTCCTTAGGGCTGTTGGTCAAGGGTGCAACAGGAGAAGCAGTTTAGTGTGTAGTCCTTGGGATTGCAGACAAGGGTTTCCTGCAAGGCAGCCCTTCTTCCAGCTTCAGATAGTAGATCTAAGTTGCAATGCACATCTGCCACTTTCATTCAATCGTCTTGGGGGACAATCACAAGGGCACCCCTGTCCAGTGAGCTGCAGGTTGCCACCCAAAAGTATGACAGCTTCCTCCAAAGTGTGGCATTTTCTTGTCCCATAAAACACTGTGCTTTAAAATCCAAGATGGATGATTTTACTAGACAGGAGCAAGATCTGGTTAAACCAACTCACTGTATGGCTCATTTCCATTATTTCTCTCCCTACAGAAATCTGCAAATTTATTTCCTCGGCCTGCAATCTATTTGTGGGGTACAGGGTGAGAGGGCAGGCCTCATTGGCATTCCTTTCTGCCCTGCTTCCTTTGAAGCCCAGTCTGATTTACCCAGTCCTCTTCCTGGCTTGGCCTCTGCAGCTGCACCTGTAGACCTCCCCCCATTAGACAACCTCTTCTCAGCGCAGGCCACATATCACCTCATCAAAGCAGTCTGGCTAATCCTGTTAAGTCTGACCAAACAGGTTGAGGCCACTAGCAGGCTGGAATTTGACTTACAGAAAAGAAAGTCTTATAACGTATTTCCTGTATTTGCTATGATAAATTCAACTGTGGCATGTTGGTGTATTTATCATTACCAATCTTTTGTGCCATTTCATGACACATTGACCTACTTCATAGTAATGCTTCTGCTTATGGAAAATATTCCCATGCTACCACTCCCCCCCCCCCTTAGAGGCATGGGGCCCACTAGGCATTGTAGTACTCGTCTAGTGCAGAGCTGAACCCAATGATGAAGCATGCAACGTATGTGGATGAGGCTTCAAAAATCCTAAATTGGGATCTCCCCTTTTGAAACAAGTATGGTAAACAGTAGGGCAATGTATAGAAGAAATTGATGACTTCAGCTAATTATTAGGCTGAGGGTATCACATTCAGTTGATTGCTGTTTAATACAAGTGAGGCTTCATCTGAAGGTTGCCTGTAGAGGTGTAAAGCCACCATCACTAGAGCGAGGAGGGAGTGGGACTCAGTGAACTACTTAAAAGAACACTAGAGCCCTAACCTCGGGGGACTGTGGAAATGGTTTGTGAATGTTGTATTTCCCGTTATGTAGATAGCAATAAAATAAAAATGATTATTTTTTCATAAAAGCAAGTATTTGACTGGTTGCACATATTATGAGTTGTGAGCCTGTGTCCACTCCCTGTATTCATTCCCCCAACCACCAAAGAAGCCTTGGGATGCTCAACAATGCTTTTCCTGAAAGTCAAGTGCTGAATGGGTACTTGGCCAAGTTCAGCAGGATCCATAGTAGGTCGGCCTTGGGACATCAAGAGTAAAAGGTCTCATCCCCCACGGCTGGGACCAGTAACTCCTGCTTGCTCTGTGGCCCTCTGAAAGGAGTTCTAACAACAGCAATATGTGAATGATAATGGAAAATTATTTTGTTAGCAACCAAAATTTGAAAATCACATGACTGCAAAAGCACACTTAATAGAAGTATTGCCAAAGGCTTTGGCTTCAGTTAAACGGCACTATTTGCCTACTTCTTTTTCTTCCCTGAGTATTTTCTTGAATTGATTTGTGACCCTTAAGCAAGACTGTGGAGACTGCTGCCCTGTAGCTTTTTCCATCAAGAAGGGCTTCTACAAATGAACTCGAGCAATATCTGTAATAGGCTGCACCTTGTGAAAACATACATGATGTATCAGATGAGATAAGGTTGTTTTTTTCTTATTTGCAGTGGTGAAGATGTGGCACCTTTGGTATGTGTCTTTGATCCACAGGAAACAATCTCTCTTATGGGATGATACTAAAGTCTAGGGTGTTTCATGGAGAAACTGTAATAGAGGTAGCGATCCATTTATATGGCTATCTCAGTCCTGTCTCTTTTTGGAAACATTTTGTCTGACAGTCACACTATCATTGTGTACACCTCACCACACAGAATGTCCTTACCTGTTAATGCATTCTCAGGTATAAGGCTTGGTTTGCACACAATATCACAACTAAAAAAAAATGGTTTTTAAAAACATAAATATTTACTTCCATAATAGCATTGCAACCTATCATTCACATGTGACCATATATGAAATAGGTTTTTGGGGCACTTGAGTTTCTGTGGCAAGTGTATTTGCTTTTTGTGAAAAAATCGTCAAACCTGATGACCCTATGTTTAAAAACAACAACCATCCAGTTCAATTTCAGAAACAAAAACGAATTCCCGTCCTTGGTTTTGTTGATTAAGATTGAAGGACATAATCAGAATCTGATAAAACCACAATGGATGGTATTTAAATTTAATTTCCTTTACAAGCGCGGTTAACGTTCTGCTTTTTTTCAATGGTCTCTGGCATTAGATTTGCCAAGTAGAAGAAGATGCTTTTGCTGCCATGGTAACAATATCCATTCTGTTCCTTTTCATTGCAACCCGTACTTCTGAGCGTAACTAGGAAAATTGAAATGTGGGCAGCTCAGATTGATAAGGCCAGGCCTGGTATGCATTCATCTAAATGAATATTTGTATCGTTGCTCTTGCCTTCTCTATAAGCATGAATTTTTCAAGGTCAAACTTTTTGTTCTCACTGTTTGAGGCATTATAGTTAAAAGTTTGTTGCTGGAGCTCGCGCCACAATGCCTCGGCAAATGCCTTTCGGAACATTAGGACTTGCTTTCAGAGAGAGTCAGAGCAATTAAAACATTGCGGAGCTTGCGTCATTTCAAGCACTAGCACAAGAATGGCAACGCTAAAACAGAGATGTGTTTTGAAGCTATGAGCAAGGCTGAGTTCTCATTTCCGCGCCCGGCATGCAGGCAGACAGCCCTCGTTCAAAAGTAAGGGAATTATCTGTCTGTAAGCGTGCAGCGGACACGACAAATATTGAAGCCTGACTTGCTCAAGGTGGGTTGCGAAATGTATGCCACTCCTCCTCAGTGGGAATAACCTGATTTTTTTTCTTAAGAAAACACAAAAAACAAATAAACAACACTCCTTTGAAAAATCTTTAATGAAAAAAATCGCCCAAGGAAAAGCAGGTGAAGTATGCTTTCATACAGATAGTTGTTATGTACATGGTTTTTATAGAAAACCTTTAAACAAAAAAAGAATGTCTGGCAGCTTCTATCAACTACAATTACGTCATCGAATGTGAAAACCATATTGGCTGTCAGATGCCTATACTGTTGTCTAGTGTTGCCTCCCAGTGCCTCGCTTGTGTCTCTAATTGGAGCACTTTTGAGACATGCTGATGTAAGTGTCTCCTCCGCTTTCATGTGGGGTTAAAAGGAATTTAGGTAGGTGCTGCTGCCTCATTGTAACTGTCAATAGACTACACTGCCCACTATTGGACCAACTCAAACATAAAAACAATCATATATACTTGCAGCATCATAAGACAATATTTAAATAAACGTATGTTATTTACATACAAAATTAATTAATATAACTCAAATATCCCTGTCAGAGAAATGAGAAGGAGAGTTTATTTAAACATTGTCTCATTATGCTGCATGTAGATATATGAGTGTTTTTATGTTTGAGTTGGTCCAAGAGTGGGCAATGTAGTCTATTGACAATATTTTCTGTCCAGCCCCTCTAGGGTTTTTGCAGGGTTACCCTCTGTGGTTTAGCCTCATTGTAACTGCGCAACCATCAACTTCCCATGCCTTGCCTGGGAATCTTTCTCCTCACTCTAGGAAAGTGGGGCACACACAGTCTCCTGCTGCATTCCTCTGCCGCCCCATGCCTCCGCAAATCCAAAGAATGGGGAGGAGAAGCCAGTACTACTGCACCATCTCAGACATACCCAGTGGCGGCTTCTGAGCTAGGGCGGAGGAGCGTCACCCCCCACCAGCAGCAACCGCTGCAATTCCTTACCCAAGGAAAGGATAATAAACCATGTTTAGTATCCTTTCCTTGCGAAAGGGGCAGGGCATTGTGGTGACGAGCAGTGAGGGGAGTGCACAGTGCACTCCCCTCAGAGAGCATGTGTGTTTGGTCGGCCGTCTTGGGCCGGCCAAACACACATGTGCAATAGGCTGTCTCCAGCCCAGCAACTGTGTTGCTGGGCTGGCAAGAGCATGCACAGGCTCCCAGTCTGCCTAGGAGCACCCTGGCTGGGTGCTCCCAGCCAATCCTGATGCTGCTCTGAGCAGCGTCAGGATTGGCACACGGCAGGCTAGGAGCCTGTGCCTGCAGAGACAACGAGGTTGAGGAACGGCGCGACGGAAGAGGTAAGTGTTTTTATTTTTTACATTTATTTTATTAATCCCCTCTCCCCATGCCCCCCAACACGCTGCCCCTTCCCCCTTATACCCGCGAGCCGTGACTGCACATAATTTAAAAAAATCTCCCGACTTATCAGGAGAGACTTGAAAGAAGGCTCTCTCTTAGTGGGAAAGTGTTGTTTTTCACCAATGGCCACTGCAAATCTCAATGGGGGGGCAGGGGAATGTTGGGGACGGGGGAAAGACAAAATAAAATTAAAAAAAACATACCTTTCCATTCCTGCCACCGCCTCCTGCCACCTCACTCCTCGTTCCTCTTCTGGTGACCCAGCATTCACTGTAACACCAGCACAGGCTCCCCAGCAATCCTGGCACTGCTTTCTGTTAAACCTCGCATGAAAGCAGCATCAGGATTGGTCTGAGTGCCAGTGACTGCCGCTCAGGCACAACCCTGGGTTCTGTGAAGTTTCTCCAGCCTGGTTGTTATAAACAACCAGGCTGGAGAAACCTAAGTGCTTATGTGAGTTTGGACGGCCTGATACGGCTGGCCAAACACACATCAGCACTTAGGTGCACTCTGTACTCTTCCCCCTCCCATCTCCTGTGACCCAACCCCACCCCTCACTGTACTGCTGAGCCAGCAGATGAACAATAAAATGACAGAGGAACTATCATTTAATTTGTCATCTCCTGGCTCTTGGCCGGGGGGGTGATGCTCTTCTGCCATTGCGGAGGAATCGTTCCTGTTTCTTTTCAGTCCAGTGTCTTCTCCCACTGAGAACAGGAGCCGCCAGAGCTCAGAAAGGTTGTTAAGGAAAAGAGCATGGGGAATGTGGGAGTGGCAGAGAACACCACCCATAATAAGTTAGGACAGGCCTATCCTTTTATGTTTGGAATCTCTGACACAAGTGTAGTTTTTGTTGTGGTCAGAAAATTGCTATTAGTAAAATTAAACACCTTGGGGCATATTTACAAGAAAGTGGCACATCAGCTCTGATGTATCACCCTGCACCCTCTAACATCCCCATGATAGCACTTTATTTGTTATATAGCGCACCATCATTTATGACGCTATTGTGGCGCTTTGCTGGATTAGCGCCATGAATTATGGTGCAAGTCCAGCAATGCACAGGGAGGCCCATAGGTTATTATGGAAACGTCACTTTAATGCATGCCCTGATGGGTTAGAATGTGGCACTTTGTAAAAATGGTGCATGGTAGGGGCCTCCTTAATGCCTCCTTAGCATAAAAAAATGGCGCTAAGGCTGCACAAGGAGGCATAAGAGGCTTGTAAATATGCCTCCTAGTTTACTAAAGAAAAAAAAATAGTAAACTTACTAAAAAGTGTTCTTTTGTGAATCAGGTCCGTGGTCTCTTGGCACCACCGCACCACCGAATGACCCACCACATGGAACATAAAGCAGCAGAAGGTCCACATAATGGAAGAGCAACCTATAGGCCTCGCCAGGATTCCACTTCCCCCCACCATGATATAAATTAAATGAGTCGATGTAACTATAGCCAGAAGCAAATGGTTTTCTAAAGAGATAGATGTTCCTCACAAATTATGACCTCTATCTGGAATTTTCCCATTTGCTTCTGAGATTCTATTGTTAACATTGTTGCCCTTGGATGATTAGTCCTGCTGTTATTGTCATTGACAAGTTAAAATTTAATCGGAAGAGTAGTACTCTTCCACTGGAAAACATGATGGAGACATATGCACTGACTATGTAGCAGAGTCACAATGTCACAATTACGGGAGAATCTGAACTGGGGGAGATAGACAATTAGTATGGGTCAGTGAGTTATTTGTATGTGAATGTTAGGACAGGTCTGTTAGCTTTATGCACTAATCCATCCTCTCCATGCATATGTGTGTCACCTCATTGTCACAATTTCAAATCTTGGCAGAACTACGCAGCCTTTCGCCATTTGGAGATTGATAAAAGGAGCACGATCAGATACTCACAGTTCAAATCTTTAAAAAGTAAACAGATATGATCAGAGACAAGCATATTATTCAGCTGCAAGCTTAACCAAGGAGTTAACCTGCAATTTGGAAATACAGGTCATGTTTCCCCTCCGCTTTCGTGTAAGTCTGGTCTCGGAATTCTAAATCTCTTCTGCTATCGTTTTCACATGTTATGAGCAGTAGAATGATGGTCAAATGTTAAATTTACTTTTTTGTTATTCAACTGTTATAACACCATAATAACATCACTTGCCTAATTTTGAAAAAATTCAGAACCTCTAGTGTAGAAAAATCTTTAGATAAGTAAAGTATGAAAGCCTTGCCAGAGTTGAGGGACTGTATGCCCTAATGTGTATGTTGATGTTCATCATCATGCAGCCCTGGAGCATATTCACTAAAAAGCATTTGTTTGAATTGTGTGAGGTAGGACACATTAGTCTCATTGTGTTTGGTTGTACAGTTGAAAACCTGTTATCTGTGCTGAGTGGAATGACTAACCAGGAAAGGATGTTAGCATTTGAGAACTCAAAAGCTATTGTTTGTATTATGTATGGTTTCTATGTGAAGCCATGATAGCAAACAGTGAAGTTGAGTTTACACTGCATTGACTTCAGACTTTTATTTTTCATCAGTTTTGTATCAGTGCAGAAAAAAATAGAACTCTGAAGCTGATGCTCATGTGAATGGTGATCCACTGCTTCCCCCAGGCTTCTGGGACTCAATGGAAGTGGCAAAATAGAATTTGACAGTGCTTAGTCTCTTCATAGACCCATAGCTGTTGGAAAACTACAGGTCCACTTGAAGGATGGTTCTGGCCCTCAGTTCTTGATTTGAGAATGTGCTCCCTAGCTTGGAAGTGGATGGATAATTCAAATGGTGTTTGTGGGACCATTAAGTATTTATTGATGTATTTGGCCACAAAGTTCATGTTGGTGCTGTGGGTGGGGGTTGTGTGTGATGAGAGGGCATGCAGGAATTTTTATTATAATAATTTGGATAAGGGAGAAGTAGGCCAAGAGGTAGTAGAGGTGCATAGCATGCCACAAAATACTTATGGATGTGTCAGTATATATTGTTATACAGGTCAGGGGCAGTCTTTGGTAGGTAAGTTCATGCTGAGCATATCTTTACCATAGCTTCTCACCCAGGTATTAGTGATCCATATGATCAGTCGTGCACAGTGATCAATGATTTGGGGTCATATTTTATATTACATTGTTGCTGAGTAGCGATTAATAATCTAGAGTTTTCTACTTTTTGGTTACAAGTGACATTGTAGATAGTTGTGTTGTATTCCTGTTATCTATTTGATGTAACTTGGAACTTTTCTATAGGAGAATCAGGTAAACACATTCTTGGTATTTAGTATGGTTGCACTGCAGTAGTAGAAAGATTTTACCACTGCCATGATTTTAGCACTTACAAATATCTCTTCTTCAGTCTTCACTCACTTAACATGGGTGTTCAATGGGCAAAGTGATGGATGAGAGTATGATGATCACGTATCTCACTGACCTTTGCTCACCAGTTTCAGTTCTCCAAAGAACAAAGGAAGTAGTGTTATGGGGGGAGATACTTTGTTTATGCCACTCCCCATCTCCCATTCCTCAGCTGTAGCACAATGTGACATCAGAAGAGGAGCATTGTACCTTGTTTTTTCGCCTAGAGAATGAGAAGAGGGTACCCAGATTTGGAAAAGGAGGCAGTCTAAAGCCAAAGAGATCATGTTGGGGGATCATGGCACAAGGCTAAGCACTTACTAAATACATTGAATGTGTGGATGAGATGGAAGTTAAGTGACAGGTTTGGGAAGAGCAGTAGGAAGATGTAGGAAAGTACCATCTTGCCTGGCATGTTACCCCCATTTTTCACTGTATATATGTTGTTTTAGTTGTATGTGTCACTGGGACCCTGGTAACCCAGGGCCCCAGTGCTCATAAGTGTGCCTGAATGTGTTATCTGTGTAGTGACTAACTGTCTCACTGAGGCTCTGCTAATCAGAACCTCAGTGGTTATGCTCTCTCATTTCTTTCCAAATTGTCACTGACAGGCTAGTGACCATTTTTACCAATTTACATTGGCTTACTGGAACACCCTTATAATTCCCTAGTATATGGTACTGAGGTACCCAGGGTATTGGGGTTCCAGGAGATCCCTATGGGCTGCAGCATTTCTTTTGCCACCCATAGGGAGCTCTGACAATCCTTACACAGGCCTGCCACTGCAGCCTGAGTGAAATAACGTCCACGTTATTTCACAGCCATTTTACACTGCACTTAAGTAACTTATAAGTCACCTATATGTCTAACCTTTACCTGGTAAAGGTTAGGTGCAAAGTTACTTAGTGTGAGGGCACCCTGGCACTAGCCAAGGTGCCCCCACATTGTTCAGAGCCAATTCACTGAACTTTGTGAGTGCGGGGACACCATTACATGCGTGCACTACATATAGGTCACTACCTATATGTAGCTTCACCATGGTAACTCCGAATATGGCCATGTAACATGTCTATGATCATGGAATTGCCCCCTCTATGCCATCCTGGCATTGTTGGTACAATTCCATGATCCCAGTGGTCTGTAGCACAGACCCTGGTACTGCCAGACTGCCCTTCCTGGGGTTTCACTGCAGCTGCTGCTGCTGCCAACCCCTCAGACAGGCAGCTGCCCTCCTGGGGTCCAGCCAGGCCTGGCCCAGGATGGCAGAACAAAGAACTTCCTCTGAGAGAGGGTGTGACACCCTCTCCCTTTGGAAAATGGTGTGAAGGCAGGGGAGGAGTAGCCTCCCCCAGCCTCTGGAAATGCTTTGTTGGGCACAGATGTGCCCAATTCTGCATAAGCCAGTCTACACCGGTTCAGGGACCCCTTAGCCCCTGCTCTGGCGCGAAACTGGACAAAGGAAAGGGGAGTGACCACTCCCCTGACCTGCACCTCCCCTGGGAGGTGTCCAGAGCTCCTCCAGTGTGCTCCAGACCTCTGCCATCTTGGAAACAGAGGTGCTGCTGGCACACTGGACTGCTCTGAGTGGCCAGTGCCACCAGGTGACGTCAGAGACTCCTGCTGATAGGCTCCTTCAGGTGTTAGTAGCCTTTCCTCTCTCCTAGGTAGCCAAACCCTCTTTTCTGGCTATTTAGGGTCTCTGTCTCTGGGGAAACTTCAGATAACGAATGCATGAGCTCAGCCGAGTTCCTCTGCATCTCCCTCTTCACCTTCTGATAAGGAAACGACCGCTGACCGCGCTGGAAGCCTGCAAACCTGCAACATAGTAGCAAAGACGACTACTGCAACTCTGTAACGCTGATCCTGCCGCCTTCTCGACTGTTTTCCTGCTTGTGCATGCTGTGGGGGTAGCCTGCCTCCTCTCTGCACCAGAAGCTCCGAAGAAATCTCCTGTGGGTCGACGGAATCTTCCCCCTGCAACCGCAGGCACCAAAAAGCTGCATTACCGGTCCCTTGGGTCTCCTCTCAGCACGACGAGCGAGGTCCCTCGAATCCAGCGACTCTGTCCAAGTGACCCCCACAGTCCAGTGACTCTTCAGTCCAAGTTTGGTGGAGGTAAGTCCTTGCCTCACCTCGCTGGGCTGCATTGCTGGGAACCGCGACTTTGCAGCTACTCCGGCCCCTGTGCCCTTCCAGCGGAAATCCTTCGTGCACAGCCAAGCCTGGGTCCACGGCACTCTAACCTGCATTGCACCACTTTCTAAGTTGGTCTTCGGCGACGTGGGACTCCTTTGTGCAACTTCGGCAAGCACCGTTTCACGCATCCTTGTAGTGCCTGTTTCTGGCACTTCTCCGGGTGCTACCTGCTTCAGTGAGGGCTCTTTGTCTTGCTCGACATCCCTTCTCTCTTCAGGTCCAATTTGCGACCTCCTGGTCCCTCCTGGGCCCCAGCAGCGTCCAAAAATGCCAAATGCACGATTTGCGTCTAGCAAGGCTTGTTGGCGTCCTTCTGGCGGGAAAACACTTCTGAACGACTCTCCAAGGCAAGAAAGATCCGTCCACCAAAGGGGAAGTCTCTAGCCCTTTTCGTTCTTGCAGAAACCTCAGCTTCTTCTGTCCAGTCGAAGCTTCTTTGCACCCGCAGCTGGCATTTCCTGGGCATCTGCCCATCTCCGACTTGCTTGTGACTTTTGGACTTGGTCCCCTGGTTCCACAGGTACCCTAGATTGGAAATCCACAGTTGTTGCATTGCTGGTTTGTGTCTTTCCTGCATTATTCCTCTAACACGACTACTTTGTCCTTAGGGGAACTTTAGTGCACTTTGCACTCACTTTTCAGGGTCTTGGGGAGGGTTATTTTGCTAACTCTCACTATTTTCTAATAGTCCCAGCGACCCTCTACAAGGTCACATAGGTTTGGGGTCCATTCGTGGTTCGCATTCCACTTTTGGAGTATATGGTTTGTGTTGCCCCTATCCCTATGTTTCCCCATTGCATCCTATTGTAACTATACATTGTTTGCACTGTTTTCTAAGACTATACTGCATATTTTTGCTATTGTGTATATATATCTTGTGTATATTTCCTATCCTCTCCCTGAGGGTACACTCTAAGATACTTTGGCATATTGTCATAAAAATAAAGTACCTTTATTTTTAGTATAACTGTGTATTGTGTTTTCTTATGATATTGTGCATATGACACTAAGTGGTACTGTAGTAGCTTCACACGTCTCCTAGTTCAGCCTAAGCTGCTCTGCTAAGCTACCATTATCTATCAGCCTAAGCTGCTAGACACCCTATACACTAATAAGGGATAACTGGGCCTGGTGCAAGGTGCAAGTACCCCTTGGTACTCACTACAAGCCAGTCCAGCCTCCTACAGAAGACAGCCGCTGTTTTTTAAAGAATTTTCGAGGATGGATTAAACATCTGAAGGAAATGGGGTAAGGTGCACAGTGACAAATATATTTTTGAAATATAAGTAGTAACGTAAAAATGTCAGGAAAGGGGTAAGTGCATGCTCGGAGAGCATTCCAAAAGGCCATATTTTCCATGGACGTCCAGTGATTTCTATATCCTTTTGCATCTGACCCATTAGATTACGTGAGGCAGTGGAACATTCATGCATGGAAGATACTTACCCTAACATTATACATGACCACCTGTAAACAAAGACAAACCTGACAGAGTAGAGTCAGCCACAGAGGAAGATGGTCATTTTGGAATAGAATTCTCACATCCCACAGTAGCCCTACCATCTACATCACCATTGGTGGGTGTGAATCTCGTCAGACAGAACAAAATGGACTTGTGAGAGGAGATACGAAGGTGGTCTGATTTCTCAACACCCTGAGGCCTGTTTACAAGGAAATGGCGCAGCACAGTGCCTCAAGCAAATTTGCTGTGCCAAGCTGCATAATTTTCAAAAAAGCAGGAAAACATTGTATTTACTAGAATATAGCAGACTTCTGTGTTTTCCCTAGCACTGGCACTAAATCATCTGCCTGGTGCAAATGCAGGCACCCTTGCACCATAGTGCACGGATGCCTGCCTTGAAGGGAAAGATTGTTTATGTGCAGGAAGGTTTTCCTTCCTGCACATAAAGAATCATTAGTGGTGATCTGTTACTTAAATGTGTACTGCAGAATACAGCACACACAGAAGTAACAAATTGTCATTAATTAAAGATTGTTTTAATTTTTAATGATTGTTAAAATGATTGTTTTAATTAATGATTAGCATAGTCAATTCTCCAGATTCTTTCCTTGTGCCGACATTTCCTTTTAGTCACTTTAAATGCCGTGTGAACCAGGAATAATGCAATCATGCGTTTGCTATTAGGCTTAATTTATTTGTCAGTAGTCACCCTATTAATTGCATCCTTTACCCAATTTGAAATATCAGCTACCACTTGATTAATATTACAGGACAGAGATGGTTTAGAGCCCTCAAGTGCATCCGCCAAATCTAACAGGTTGATTTTGTTCCATAATCAAACCTGCTGAGAATGTGTGAGCCTGGGACAATGGAATTAATTTGCTTAGCCCTAAATCAAACTCTAATGGCATTATGGTCTGACCGTCTAACTTCAGAAATATTAGTGAGCTGGAGATCTTCCCAAATGGAAAAATACCATCGAGCATGTGACCAGCACGATGAGAAAGTGTCCACTAACTGACTCAGGCCTAACCCATATAGGTTATCAGTTAGTGTTACCGTCTCTCTATTGACCTTAAAGTCAAGATGAAAATTAAATTTGCCTAAGACTGTAAAATTGCTGAAGAGAATACTACACTCAAGGTAATCAGCAAGGGAGTAAAAAAATCTGTATCTAGGGCCCAGAGGTCTGTAAAGTACCAGACCATGGAATGAGTTGTTATCATCAAGGCTGAAGATGAATTGCAGCACTTCGCAATCAGAATAATGGCGGGTCTGGCAGCAACTCTGAAATAGTCTTTATAAATAATGGCCAGCTCATCTCCTCTTTTCCCAACCCTGTCTATTCTTTGGATTATTAAACCCAGGGGTAAACAATCAATCAAATCCACAGCCGAGGATTGATCAGCCAAAGATTCTGTTAGGAATGTCAGGTCAGGTCTGTGTAAATCAAGGTAATCATATAATTCAAATTTATGCTTAGTAAGGGAACGCACATTCGACAAAAGACAATTTATCCTATGAGAGTTACTTTCTCAATAAAGTTTTAAAAATCTATTTTCACCAAGAAATTAGATTTTTAAAACTAAGTGGAAAATAACTTTGAATCATTTACTAGTATTTTTCCAGGCAAATATAGAAATTCAATGTTTTTTTTTTACATAAGACTGTTCACTGAGAACCTCATACAAAATCAACATACATAATAAAGACAACATTTGGACATTGGAGATTTAGGCCTCATAATGAACACAGCGGTGTTCATGCTGGCGGTCAAAACACTGACAGCCAGCATCCCCATTGTTTCCGCCTGCCGGCCCAGAAAAATGCCTGGCCGGGACATTGATGTCGGTGAAAATCGGACAGTGACCTGCGCGATGGGGCACTGCACAGGGGCCCCTGCACTGCCCATGCCAAGTGCATGGGCAGTGCAGGGGCACCCCCCGCCAGCCTTTCGCTGGAGGATTAGAGATCATTATCTGAGGGCCTGTCAGATAATCATTCCGACCACCACCAGGCTGCCTGACAGAGGCAGCCTGGCAGTGAGTGAGGGCTGCCGATGGCGGCCCTCAAGGTGTTCTTAATGTGGCCGACCATGTTCAAAATGACCACCTTAGTCACTGTAAGCGCACTTAAATCAAATATGTAGTGTGCAACATTTTTATATATTAAACACACAGACTCACAAGGCACACTTCAGAGGTAACTTATCATTATGTATTACAAATGCACTTACCACGTAGAACTTTTACATTGCAGCTCAGTCACTGCACAGTGGTATAAACATAAAAAAAGCCTGCATCAGACATTTAACTCCCAATCTGTTGGTGGCATTTCTTCATCTTCTTATATGACCTTACAGGAAAGTTAAATACACAAAATGGGTTGAATCCAAATTTGCTATTGCTACATCAGAGAAAACATACTACAGCACTGAAAAGCAGTGACACAGGTCAGAGAGTCCAAATATGAGTTAAAAAAGACTCCAGAAAAATGTGAAAAATCCACGATAACAGTAAAGAAAAGGCAGCCATTCTGCAGGCTATGCACCTGATTACAAGTTTTGCAGTCTGAGGACCACCATGAACCACTGCCACAGTGTTGGGGGTCCATCCGCTGTATTACAATACATGTGGTTGCATAGTTGAAAGACCGCAGCAGTCCTGCCATCACTGCCAACAACACTAGAATGCGGCAGCTGTGAAAAATTTGAAGGGCGCACTGTCAGTGTCCCTGCTGTCCCAATTATGTTAATGCTTTCTGCTGAAGTGGCGGTCCAACCACCACATCTAAGTTGTAGCTGGAGGGATAGAAGGCAGAAAATCACCTATTTTATGTCCTGCTGTTTCTTGTGCTGCTTGATGGCACACAAAATCAATGCCACCAAGAACGTAACTGACGGTAAGAAAAAACACTTAACCCTTTCCTCAAAATCCACAGCGAATCGACGGACTGCCATTAACCTGGTATGTGGCCGTTCTCCATGGCCCAAATATATTCTATGTACCCTGGTTTGGAGTTGTGCAAAACATATGATCTAATCACAGCCCCATGACACCACCTTTGGCCAGGTCACTGACACTGCTCCGTCACACTCTACAAAACTGGATATGTGTGTACATCCTAGTTTCAGGGATAGCAATGTGTTCATAATATTGTGACTCACAACAGCAAACCCTCATCAATATCAAACCTAAAAATTGAAGTGACACCCTCATATTGTTCACACTGCCATGGCCTATTGTGACATAACATATACATCTGTAAGTATATGTCATTGAACCCAAACACACCTTCCCTGCAAACTCCTTGTCATGGGCTCATGCATATCACCCACATTGCAGGAGAATGTAAGGTAAATAGGATGCAGAATAATTTGTGTGACAAACATCCAAAGCTCACAATCTCAGTACTCCCTGCAGAATCGGTATGGCGGCATCAGAGGGACCCCCAGGAAGGCTGCTGCTCTGGGACACATTTCACTTTGCACAAGCCTCAAAACCAATATTTGCACAGGAACCGTGGCTTGATAAATATCAGAGACAATAAATAGTATCACCAAATTTCATGCCCATGTGGCTAATGCGTAAGTGCAAGTATAGAAAGTAAATACATCAGTAACAGCATGGGTTACACATTTAGATTACGTAGGTGTATAGTACACACATTAAAATGGACACAAGTCCATTCTAATGTATTGGAAGTTCACACAATTGAACACCCTCCATATGTGGACAAACAAACCTCAAGCTTGCACACATGATACGAAAGTCCATTCTACATTAGGGGGAGAAATTTAACCAAATAGATGTTGACATTGGCCAATGAAATACTTACCATATGAAACACCACCCAATGCAATGCCACACCAATTGGATTACATCATACACATCCATCCATCAAACATTCCCCCTTGTCCTGATGGGTGATTCCAGCAATGGTTCCTAAGCCAAATCTTACCAACCTCACCGAACAGACCATCAGTCAGGACGACACAAAGACAGCTGTAGTAATACATCACAAATTATTCATGAACATCAAAAAGGTAGAAAAGTATTGGCAGGACCAAGGTGTAGCAAAAAAACGAACTGTTGTTTATTTTCAACAGGAGAAAAGGCCAATGGCTATTCATTGTATCAAATGTGCTGAGCACACTGCTGTGGCCCACATCTTCCCTCACAGATCACTGCCACAGGAACCTCCACAGGAAGGGGCATCTCGTGGGCATTCTACGCACCTCAATGATCACCTTTGGGTGGAGTGGGGTCGGGTTTCCCATGGGTGGGTTTGGTCTTTGGAGGAGTGGGCTTCACTTTGGGAGTGGTGTGATTCTTTTTGGGTTTGGTTGGGGGTATGGCTGGTTTCAGGGGGGCAGGTGTCACCGTGGAGTTCTTGGACGTGATAGGGATGGGTAGGGGTGTGGGTGGGGTTCTTTTTGCATTGGGAGGTGGGTTTTCACAGGGGTAAGGGAAAGGGCAAACATGAAACTTTCCCGAGAAAAACAGGTAGGGTATTTAGGAGGGATTAGGGGTTGGGAGGTAGTGCTTGTGTCAGGTGTGGGTGTGACTGTTGTTGGTGTCTGAAGTATGTGTTGTGTTGGTGTCTACTGCATGTGTGAGTGTGGGTGCTTGTGTCATGAGGTCCTGAGCTCGCCCCCCACGACCGCAGCACCAACCTGCTGCCTCCTGCCTCTGTCCCCCGACCACGCTGCTGTTTGCGTGTTCGAGGCCCTCCTCCACCCGCAGGCATCCTCCTGCGCCTCATCCCTGGGGTCTAGTGGGCTCTGACTAGCTTCACTTGACCAGTGTGCCGCTTTCCGCCGTCCTGTAAGTTGTTTTTCTCATTTTTCTGCGCCTCGCCTCCAGCGCTTCTGCCCCAGTTGTGCCCCTCTGATTGCTGTTTCCCCGATCGTGTACTGTGCCATTACTGTATTTCATACTGTGTGTTTTCATATTGTGACTGCCTTTAATTTCGCTCGATTTTTTGTGCGTTTTGCCCCTTGTGCGCTCCCCCTGCTCTCCGATCCCTGCCACTGCCTCCCTGCGGCCCCGCCCCCCTCGCGCCCCCATTCGCCGCTCCCTCCCGCCTCCCAGCTGCTCCTCCCTCCCCCCTCCCTTCTTAATGGCTGGCGCTGCGCGTCGCGAGTGAGCGACCTCTGACCTGTTTCAGGTCCTGAGCTCGCCCCCCACGACCGCAGCACCAACCTGCTGCCTCCTGCCTCTGTCCCCCGACCACGCTGCTGTTTGCGTGTTCGAGGCCCTCCTCCACCCGCAGGCATCCTCCTGCGCCTCATCCCTGGGGTCTAGTGGGCTCTGACTAGCTTCACTTGACCCGTGTGCCGCTTTCCGCCGTCCTGTAAGTTGTTTTTCTCATTTTTCTGCGCCTCGCCTCCAGCGCTTCTGCCCCAGTTGTGCCCCTCTGATTGCTGTTTCCACGATCGTGTACTGTGCCATTACTGTATTTCATACTGTGTATTTTCATATTGTGACTGCCTTTAATTTAGCTCGATTTTTTGTGCCTTTTGCCCCTTGAGCGCTCCCCCTGCTCTCCGATCCCTGCCGCTGCCTCCCTGCGGCCCCGCCCCCCTCGCGCCCCCATTCGCCGCTCCCTCCCGCCTCCCGCCTCCCAGCTGCTCCTCCCTCCCCCCTCCCTTCTTAATGGCTGGCGCTGCGCGTCGCGAGTGAGCGACCTCTGACCTGTTTCAGGTCCTGAGCTCGCCCCCCACGACCGCAGCACCAACCTGCTGCCTCCTGCCTCTGTCCCCCGACCACGCTGCTGTTTGCGTGTTCGAGGCCCTCCTTCACCCGCAGGCATCCTCCTGCGCCTCATCCCTGGGGTCTAGTGGGCTCTGACTAGCTTCACTTGACCCGTGTGCCTCTTTCCGCCGTCCTGTAAGTTGTTTTTCTCATTTTTCTGCACCTCGCCTCCGGCGCTTCTGCCCCTGTTGTGCCCCTCTGATTGCTGTTTCCCCGATCGTGTACTGTGCCATTACTGTATTTCATACTGTGTGTTTTCATATTGTGACTGCCTTTAATTTCGCTCGATTTTTTGTGCCTTTTGCCCCTTGTGCGCTCCACCTGCTCTCCGATCCCTGCCGCTGCCTCCCTGCGGCCCCGCCCCCCTCGCGCCCCCATTCGCCGCTCCCTCCCGCCTCCCGCCTCCCAGCTGCTCCTCCCTCCCCCTCCCTTCTTAATGGCTGGCGCTGCGCGTCGCTAGTGAGCGACCTCTGACCTGTTTCAGGTCCTGAGCTCGCCCCCCCCGACCGCAGCACCAACCTGCTGCCTCCTGCCTCTGTCCCCCGACCACGCTGCTGTTTGCGTGTTCGAGGCCCTCCTCCACCCGCAGGCATCCTCCTGCGCCTCATCCCTGGGGTCTAGTGGGCTCTGACTAGCTTCACTTGACCCGTGTGCCGCTTTCTGCCGTCCTGTAAGTTGTTTTTCTCATTTTTCTGCGCCTCGCCTCCGGCGCTTCTGCCCCCGTTGTGCCCCTCTAATTGCTGTTTACCCGATCGTGTACTGTGCCATTACTGTATTTCATACTGTGTGTTTTCATATTGTGACTGCCTTTAATTTCGCTCGATTTTTTGTGCCTTTTGCCCCTTGTGCACTCCCCCTGCTCTCCGATCCCTGCCGCTGCCTCCCTGCGGCCCGCCCCCCTCGCGCCCCCATTCGCCGCTCCCTCCCGCCTCCCGCCTCCCAGCTGCTCCTCCCTCCCCCCTCCCTTCTTAATGGCTAGCGCTGCGCGTCGCGAGTGAGCGACCTCTGACCTGTTTCAGGTCCTGAGCTCGCCCCCCACGACCGCAGCACCAACCTGCTGCCTCCTGCCTCTGTCCCCCGACCACGCTGCTGTTTGCGTGTTCGAGGCCCTCCTCCACCCGCAGGCATCCTCCTGCGCCTCATCCCTGGGGTCTAGTGGGCTCTGACTAGCTTCACTTGACCGGTGTGCTGCTTTCCGCCGTCCTGTAAGTTGTTTTTCTCATTTTTCTGCGCCTCGCCTCTGGCGCTTCTGCCCCCGTTGTGCCCCTCTGATTGCTGTTTCCCCGATCGTGTACTGTGCCATTACTGTATTTCATACTGTGTGTTTTCATATTGTGACTGCCTTTAATTTCGCTCGATTTTTTGTGCCTTTTGCCCCTTGTGCGCTCCCCCTGCTCTCCGATCCCTGCCGCTGCCTCCCTGCGGCCCCGCCCCCCTCGCGCCCCCATTCGCCGCTCCCTCCCGCCTCCCGCCTCCCAGCTGCTCCTCCCTCCCCCCTCCCTTCTTAATGGCTGGCGCTGCGCGTCGCGAGTGAGCGACCTCTGACCTGTTTCAGGTCCTGAGCTCGCCCCCCACGACCGCAGCACCAACCTGCTGCCTCCTGCCTCTGTCCCCCGACCACGCTGCTGTTTGCGTGTTCGAGGCCCTCCTTCACCCGCAGGCATCCTCCTGCGCCTCATCCCTGGGGTCTAGTGGGCTCTGACTAGCTTCACTTGACCCGTGTGCCTCTTTCCGCCGTCCTGTAAGTTGTTTTTCTCATTTTTCTGCACCTCGCCTCCGGCGCTTCTGCCCCTGTTGTGCCCCTCTGATTGCTGTTTCCCCGATCGTGTACTGTGCCATTACTGTATTTCATACTGTGTGTTTTCATATTGTGACTGCCTTTAATTTCGCTCGATTTTTTGTGCCTTTTGCCCCTTGTGCGCTCCACCTGCTCTCCGATCCCTGCCGCTGCCTCCCTGCGGCCCCGCCCCCCTCGCGCCCCCATTCGCCGCTCCCTCCCGCCTCCCGCCTCCCAGCTGCTCCTCCCTCCCCCTCCCTTCTTAATGGCTGGCGCTGCGCGTCGCGAGTGAGCGACCTCTGACCTGTTTCAGGTCCTGAGCTCGCCCCCCCCGACCGCAGCACCAACCTGCTGCCTCCTGCCTCTGTCCCCCGACCACGCTGCTGTTTGCGTGTTCGAGGCCCTCCTCCACCCGCAGGCATCCTCCTGCGCCTCATCCCTGGGGTCTAGTGCGCTCTGACTAGCTTCACTTGACCCGTGTGCCGCTTTCTGCCGTCCTGTAAGTTGTTTTTCTCATTTTTCTGCGCCTCGCCTCCGGCGCTTCTGCCCCCGTTGTGCCCCTCTAATTGCTGTTTACCCGATCGTGTACTGTGCCATTACTGTATTTCATACTGTGTGTTTTCATATTGTGACTGCCTTTAATTTCGCTCGATTTTTTGTGCCTTTTGCCCCTTGTGCACTCCCCCTGCTCTCCGATCCCTGCCGCTGCCTCCCTGCGGCCCGCCCCCCTCGCGCCCCCATTCGCCGCTCCCTCCCGCCTCCCGCCTCCCAGCTGCTCCTCCCTCCCCCCTCCCTTCTTAATGGCTGGCGCTGCGCGTCGCGAGTGAGCGACCTCTGACCTGTTTCAGGTCCTGAGCTCGCCCCCCACGACCGCAGCACCAACCTGCTGCCTCCTGCCTCTGTCCCCCGACCACGCTGCTGTTTGCGTGTTCGAGGCCCTCCTCCACCCGCAGGCATCCTCCTGCGCCTCATCCCTGGGGTCTAGTGGGCTCTGACTAGCTTCACTTGACCGGTG
Source organism: Pleurodeles waltl (assembly GCF_031143425.1). NCBI lineage: Eukaryota > Metazoa > Chordata > Amphibia > Caudata > Salamandridae > Pleurodeles > Pleurodeles waltl. The sequence goes on along the minus strand of NC_090444.1, from coordinate 1,235,093,419 downwards.
TGCTGCTTTCCGCCGTCCTGTAAGTTGTTTTTCTCATTTTTCTGCGCCTCGCCTCTGGCGCTTCTGCCCCCGTTGTGCCCCTCTGATTGCTGTTTCCCCGATCGTGTACTGTGCCATTACTGTATTTCATACTGTGTGTTTTCATATTGTGACTGCCTTTAATTTCGCTCGATTTTTTGTGCCTTTTGCCCCTTGTGCGCTCCCCCTGCTCTCCGATCCCTGCCGCTGCCTCCCTGCGGCCCCGCCCCCCTCGCGCCCCCATTCGCCGCTCCCTCCCGCCTCCCGCCTCCCAGCTGCTCCTCCCTCCCCCCTCCCTTCTTAATGGCTGGCGCTGCGCGTCGCGAGTGAGCGACCTCTGACCTGTTTCAGGTCCTGAGCTCGCCCCCCACGACCGCAGCACCAACCTGCTGCCTCCTGCCTCCTGCCTCTGTCCCCCTACCACGCTGCTGTTTGCGTGTTCGAGGCCCTCCTCCACCCGCAGGCATCCTCCTGCGCCTCATCCCTGTGGTCTAGTGGGCTCTGACTAGCTTCACTTGACCCGTGTGCCGCTTTCCGCCGTCCTGTAAGTTGTTTTTCTCATTTTTCTGCGCCTCGCCTCCGGCGCTTCTGCCCCCGTTGTGCCCCTCTGATTGCTGTTTCCCCGATCGTGTACTGTGCCATTACTGTATTTCATACTGTGTGTTTTCATATTGTGACTGCCTTTAATTTCGCTCGATTTTTTGTGCCTTTTGCCCCTTGTGCGCTCCCCCTGCTCTCCGATCCCTGCTGCTGCCTCCCTGCGGCCCCGCCCCCCTCGTGCCCCCATTCGCCGCTCCCTCCCGTCTCCCGCCTCCCAGCTGCTCCTCCCTCCCCCCTCCCTTCTTAATGGCTGGATGCGAGCCTGTCTGCGCCCGCCCGTGCCTGGACCGCGCCCAGCGCCACCCCCCGGTCCTCGCGCCCCCCACATCCCCTGCGTCCGCTACTCAACCAACGAACTCCGCGCACTCAACCCCGGCCCCTCCGCAGAGTGCTTCCTTGCAACCCCGAAGCACACAAAAGGACCTTTTCCTGCCGCACCTGCAACTTCTCCTGCGACAGAACGGCGAAGCCAACAACAAGAACTTCCAACACCAACCACCTGAACTGCATCCTCATCAACACACGCTCCGCACGAAAACACGCCATCGAACTCTGGGACTTACTCGACACCACCGCCCCTGACATGGCCTTCCTGACCGAAACCTGGTGGAACGACTCCTTGGCCCCGGACATCGCAATCGACATACCGGAGGGATACAAAATCACCAGAAGAGATCGAACCAACGGAATCGGCGGCGGAATAGCCATCGCCCACAAATCTACCCTCAAAATCCACACCCACACGGACGACACCCTCAAGACAGCCGAACACCTCCACTTCCAGATCCACACGGACCCCAACACGACCCTCAGAGGAAACCTCATATACCGCCCTCCAGGACCAAGAGCCCCCTTCAGCGACACAGTCGCCGACCTCGCGAGCACCCACGCCCTCGCTTCCCCAGACTACATCCTCCTGGGAGATCTAAACTACCATCTGGAAAATAACAACGACGTCAACACCGCATCACTGACCTCCAACCTCCTCAACCTCGGACTCCGTCAACTGGTCAACACTCCCACCCACATCGCCGGACACACTCTTGACCCCCTCTTCACCTCAAGCAACCACATCTCTTTCAGCCACACCTCCGAACTCCACTGGACCGACCATCACTGCATCCACTTTTCTTATACGAAAATCACCGAACACCACCGCATCCCTCTACCTCCTCACCGCCGCTGGGGAAAAATCACCCAAGACCAACTAACCAGCACCCTCGTCAAAAACCCACCACCCGACTCAACCGACCCGAGCACTACCGCCATCAACCTCCATCAATGGATCCTCGACTGCGCCAACACTTTAGCCCCACTCAAGAAACCCACCGCCAACCAAGGAAAGAAAAAACCAGCCTGGTTCACAGACGAACTGACCGCCTCCAAAAGCCTCTGCCAGAAGCTCAAGAAGAAGTGGATCTTAGAGCGCACACCCGACAACCTCGCCTCCCTCAAAGACGCCAACCGTGAACACCACCAACGGATCCGAGTCGCCAAGCGCGCCCACTTCACTGAACGCATCAACAACAACGCCCACGACTGCAAAGAACTCTTCGGCATCGTGAAGGAACTCTCAAACCCCAACGCCAACTCCAACGACATCCCGCCCTCCCAGAAACTCTGCGACGACCTCTCCACCTTCTTCCACCAGAAAATCACAACCATCCACGACAGCTTCAACGCCACTCCGCCGCCAGACCCCACCCCTGACATCTCCACAGACGCCTGCCGCCTCACCGCCTGGACCCACGTGGACGACACCGAAACAATAACAACCATGAACACCATCCACTCAGGCTCCCCCACGGACCCATGCCCACATCACGTGTTCAACAAAGCCAACGCCATCATCGCCCCCAAACTCCGCAAGATCATCAACCTCTCCTTCGACTCCGCCACCTTCCCAGACAGCTGGAAACACGCAGAAATCCAACCCCTCCTCAAGAAACCCAAGGCTGACCCCAACGACCTCAAAAACTTCCGACCGATCTCTCTCCTCCCTTTTCCAGCAAAAGTCATCGAGAAGATCGTCAACACACAGCTCGCCCACTTCCTCGAAGACAACTCCATCCTAGACCCCTCTCAATCCGGTTTCAGACGAAACCACAGCACCGAGACTGCACTCCTCGCCGCCACAGATGACATCAGAACTCAAATGGACAACGGCGAAACCTCGGCCCTCATCCTCCTCGACCTATCAGCCGCTTTTGACACAGTCTGCCACCGCACCCTACTGACCCGCCTCCATGAAGCCGGCATCCAAGATAAAGCCCTCAACTGGATCTCATCCTTCCTCTCCGACAGAACCCAGAGAGTCCGACTCTCCCCTTTCCGCTCCAAAGCCACCAACCTCATCTGCGGCGTCCCCCAAGGCTCCTCCCTCAGCCCTACGTTGTTCAACGTCTACATGGCCCCCCTCGCTAAACTGGCCCGCCAACATCACCTCAGCATCATCTCCTACGCCGACGACACCCAGCTCGTCATCTCCCTGACCAAAGACCCACTCACCGCCAAAACCAACCTCCACGAGGGACTAAAAGCCATCGCCGAGTGGATGAACGACAGCCGCCTGAAGCTCAACTCCGACAAGACGGAAGTCCTCATCCTCGGGCGCACCCCTTCGGCCTGGAACGACTCCTGGTGGCCCACCGACTTCGGACCCCCACCCACCCCAGCCAGCCACGCAAGAAACCTCAGCTTCATCCTGGACTCCGCCCTCACCATGTCCAAACAGGTCAGCGCCGTCTCCTCTTCCTGCTTCAACACCCTTCGAATGCTCCGCAGAATTTTCAAGTGGATCCCAACAGGAACCAGAAAGACGGTGACCCAAGCCCTCGTCAGTAGCAGACTTGACTACGGCAATGCACTCTACACAGGCATCCCAACAAAAGACATCAAACGACTCCAGCGTATCCAAAATGCATCCGCCCGCCTGATCCTCGACATACCCCTCCGATGTCACATCTCCCCTCACCTGAAGGACCTCCACTGGCTCCCCGTGGACAAGAGGATCACCTTTAAACTCCTCACCCACGCTCACAAGGCTCTACACAACACCGGACCTACCTACCTCAACTCCAGACTCAACTTTTACGCCCCCACTCGTCAACTCCGCTCTGCCAATCTCGCCCTCGCCATCGTCCCCAGGATCCAGCGCAAGACCTCCGGCGGCAGATCCTTCTCCTTCCTCGCCGCCAAGACCTGGAACTCTCTCCCCACCTCACTACGCCAGACCCAGGACCTCCTCACCTTCAGGAGACTCCTCAAGACCTGGCTCTTCGACCGCTAACAGCTCACCCCCCCCCCAGCGCCTCGAAACCCTGACGGGTACATAGTACGCTTTACAAATGAAATGATTGATTGATTGATTGATTGATTGTGTCTCTTGGTGGTCTGTGACAAAAATCTGATTGGTAAGGTGGGAGTGGTTGGTGTGTCTGTATGAGTGGGGGTGGTGCCTTGGGGTATGTTGTGAGTGGGGGCTGTGTCTGGGGGTTTTCGGGTGGAATCCGGGTGTATGGAATGAGAGTGGCTGTGTCTGGGGGTATGGAGTGAGTGCTGAGTGTGTCTGTGGGTGTTTGGATGGTGTCTTGGGGTATGGCTTGAGTGAAGGTTGCGGGTTTTGGTGTGGTGTCCAGGAGTGTGGGGTGAGTGGTGGCTGTGTCTGTGGGTGTTGGGGTGGTATCTGGGGTATGGCAGTGGAAGTGAGTGGGGTGAGTGTCTTTTGAGTGTTTGCATGCTTGTGTATCTTGTGGTGTTTGTGTTTATGTGTGCTGCTTGTGGCTGTTGAGGTGTGTGCATGCATATTTGGGAGTGTGCTTGGGACAGGTATGGGAATAGGGAAATTGGATAGGGAAAAGGAAGGTGGCAGGATTGTGGTGGGTGGAAGGCTGCCATGTGGGAGGAGGCCAGAGCCTGAAAGGATCTCTGCAGGCCCAACATAGAACTGTAAATGCCTTACAGGTATGCAACCATCTGTTGGAGCTGGCTGCCATGCACCTGAATGGCATTCAGAATAGCAGTCTGACCCACAGAGAGGCTCCTCAGGAGGTCAATAAGAGGCTATAGGCCTCCTCACTCAGGGCAGCAAGGGCAACAGGGGCAGAGGGTGAGGTGCCTGGTGCAAAGGAAATGGCTGCCCTTTTGTGGGAGCAGGCACTGCTAATTGGGTGGGGTGCAACAGGGAGAGTGGAGATGGAGCTGGGGGTTGCGGACACGGATGGAATAGGTGCAGGTCCTGAGTGTTCAGCAAACCACTAGGGAGTTTCTACTGAAGGTTGACTCAGAAGGAAACAATACAATGTTGCTCCGGTGTCCTCCATTGCACTCCGCTCACCCTCTCTCTGGCCACTGGGTCCCTCCATGTCTGAAGTTTAGTGATCGGATGTACCATGGCCAGCTGCTTCCCCACTGATGTCAGCCCTGTCTCCTCCACTTGTCTGTAATGATGCTGAAATGTTAAAGACAAATAGGGACATTCTATGTGTCTGAACACACTTTAACAACAGCTTTGATTACAAAACAGCCATACATGCTACATGAACTGCAAACAGTTGCCCACAGGAAAATCAGAATCACAGAGAACTTCAATTGCATAAGTGAAGTTGTCCAATGACAATACCCATGGATCAAGTAGGAGACCTTGTCACCTTGAATGGTTTGGCTGTTGTAGCACCCCTCAATAACCTGTTGGCATGAAATCTTAAAGGCAATGCCCAGTTCAGTCTTATAGATCCCACACAAGGTCCTGCAATCAACAAATGTTCCTATACACAATGCCACATCATGATGAAATGATTGGCATATGATCCAGCCATGTTGCAGTAAGAAATACAGAATACAGAAGAATGTGGCATGGGAACACCCATGTCACACTGTAAAAACTCACCAATGGTAACTTCACAATATGTCCATTGTCTAAATAGTCTCATGGAAGTTGCTTTGATAGACAACACATCTTGCACAGAAAAGTACACCAGAGGTAATCAGGTCAAATATCCTCACAATTAATCTGCTAGGTCTAGGGAAATCACCTGCCTTGATTGGTACTGCAGAGAACACCTTTCTAACATTGCATAACTAAAAGACAAAAGTCCATTGAATTTTGTTATCGTTCAGGGAATCACCATTATTTGAAGAGGTCCTTTAACATGTTTCTCAATGGGACGGCAAATCTCTGTACCTTTTTGACATGCAAACACAGATTCCATTGAATTACTGAGTGTACACACTCACATATGATTTCAGCATTTCTGCATGTTACCCCATGATGCATGTTAACAGTCAGGTAATGAACCTTCACCAATTAACATGTGCAAAGCACATAGCTAAATGATTCAACATCAATGGCATGCAAATATACATTGTGATTACTTACTGCAGGCCTACTTGGCATGACCTTCATTGCTTCTGCAATTGTTCATGATAAATGACATGGAGAACCGGGTTAGGGTATCTGTGACTCGACAAACAATGTTGACACACTCCTGCCTGTGGTACCACATGAACTGTATACCCATCAAATAAAACTATTTTCTAAAAGATTTTGTCATGCAAACATATATGATGGAACCAGACAATGTACCATGAAGACAGTTTGATCATGTATGAAACAGTAGTGGAAATGGTACTACAAAAGTGCAAGGTGCACATGCTAACATGTAGGCACAAATACAGATGCCAACAGTGATGTTACCCAAATCATGTAACTGTACATTCCCTACTTACCAAGGATAAATATTGCTCAGTGACTAGACTCAAAAGGACAATATATGCTATATCACATGTAACATGCCCACCATCAAATGAGAGACAGTAGTGACTCACCAGCACTCTTGACACTCTGAGGACAAGTGGCCTGTTGGGTAAAGATGACAATATACTCTTTTGAGCAGCCACATGGCTGACTACAGTGATCGATTAAGTCATGTTGTTTGATGTTGGGGCTGACACACTGAAAACAGTTGGACTGTAGGGTACAAATGACACCCACAACATGAAACAACATTTGATTGTTGACCAATGTACTCAGCCATGTGTCTGCCAAGCAGAGTATATTCATAGAGGACTGTACTCTGTTGTGTCCCTGGTCACTAGGACAATAGGCAAGGCACATCAGCATGCACTAACTACCATTCCTACACAAACAAGAACACATCTTGTGTATTGCACATGGGCCATCTCCAATATTGATGGGGAGATGGCTGCCTCTAGCACATCAACCTGGCAATGTAACAGGTAGGAATATGTCCAGGACTCACACCTGTGTAGCTGTTGTGCTTCCCTCAAATGCCCATTAATCTCAGGTTAGGCCAACACCAGTAGGCAGACCATCAGGGGATCACAGTCCGATGTGCGCCCCACCCATGTTGGGAGGACAGCCCAGCTGGACCTGTGCAATTTTCCGGGTCCAACATCTCAGGTCCTCCCACCGTTTGTGAAAACAGGCGCCCCGTTGGAGATAGACCTCCAGGGACTGAAACTTCTGGGAGGTGACTCTCCAAATCCCTTGCTTCTGTTGTGCATTGACCTGTATGGATGCAATAGACAAATGAAGAGGACACATTAGCACTTTTTTAGAGTAACTTATTGTTTTACACACATTTTGGAAACACCTAGCACAAGCATTTTGTAATTGTCGACAATCTACATGTATAAAGCACATATAGTGATAAGTACAGGGACATAAATACACAGATTTGGAGCCATCTCCTCACTACCGACAACCTTGGTCATGGCCTACTCTGGCAAGCCCACTGACATCATGTAGCCCAGGGCCACTATGAAACACAGCATACCATTGTGACCTTCTGAAGGGCAAACTACTTGTGCATGACTGTACAGACACCTTTACATCCAGGCACATTCACTCGCTGTATATGTCCATACAGGCAAATAACATGGTACAGACTACACCCTAGAACCTAGGTGACAATGATAGGGCAGGTATGGATGTCACTGAAAGCTTCTTATCTGTGAATGTGTAGACATGTGGTCTACCTAATGGATTCTCATACCATTTCTCAGTGGGTTTGTGTGGTGTGTACTGGTTTTTACCATATGTGGCACTTCTACAGAGATGACATTCAACAAACCAAGGTATGTTTGATCTAATTGGTTTCAAATGACAAAGCTAGTGATTCACATGGCATGATCTCCCTGAATTAACAAACTATCTGCACTGTGGGTTTGTCACGTGTGCAGATACTGTGCAAGTACTTTGCAAACAAGACTAACAGAAAGGTGACAGCAAGCCTGTGGGAGTAAGGGGTCTGCTACAAATCAAGGACACACATTCACAATGAGGATCAATGGAAATAAGCACTAGGCCAGTTGGTTATCTCTGTCCCCACTTCTAATGCAGTCAATGTATAGAGTATTCAGGCCAAATCTTTCTTCTGAAGGCTCATTTTGCCACATCCAAGGATCTGCAGGTCTACAGGGAGTCAGCCCAGTGGCTCAGTTGCATAGCCACAGTTACTGTGCACCAGCCTGGGCTTTGTCCAATACTGTGAAAAGGCTTTGACAGGCCATGCTCTCTACAGGCTGAGCATAGAGAAACGACATGAACCTCACATTGCCATCACTTCCATGCATGACAGTACCTCCTGTGGCCATCCTATATGTGAGTTGAGGGCTGCATAGCACATTGTTCTCATAAAATAGTTTACCATGGCCTGATCTACGCTGAGTGATCTGTGGGACTTTACACATTGCTAACAACATCCTCAACTGACTCAAACACTATACATACACAGCTAATGCTGTAATTCAAGTACATTTACTGTGCCATTCACCAAAATTAGATCTATCATTGTTTGGCTGTAAACTTTACTTGTCTAGATATATGTGTGCAACAGAAAGAGGATCTAGGATTTATCACACATCACACAACACAATGGTCATTTGAAACACACAGAATACAGGGCTTCACAATCCACAACCTGTACATCCATCTATGGATTACAGACTGTGATAGCAGGCACCCACTGGGACTTAGAGGCACATTGTAGCATGTGAGGAAGAAAAGGATAGTGTTGAACAGAGTCAAATGTGCAAATAAGGTAGTTGCCTCTTCCTCTGGTGAGCCATAGAGCTGCCCATACATGAGGAAGGATCTCTTCCATGAGACTCTCCAGCTCCTCTGGAGAGAAGGCAGGGGCCCTTTCACCTGCTTGGCATGGCATGTTTGCTTCCAGAGGTGGCACACAGCAGCTGAAGTGGTGGAGTTGTTGATAGCAGCAGTGTCAAGAGGCAAGTGAATTATTTTCCAAACTGTGGCGTACATGTATGCCACATACATGGTCATAGCCTACACCGGCACAGTCATCGGACCACGACTGTGACAGTCAACAACGTTAGCCTCTGGCTGTGTCTGGCATGGTTGAAACTGCCCACCGCACGGTTGGCTTCCGCCCGCGGTGGGAAGTTCCTGAAGTCCAATGAACGAGGTCAGGCATCTGACATTTTGGCTGTTGAAACTACAGTTTTGTGACTGTTAAATGCATCACAACATCTATAAATGTGTAGTAACATCTTAACATATGTAAAGCTACCTTGAATTGTAGATTCACCTACACAATCATCAGTGTAGTGTGTTGCTGGTCACAGATGCCATATAAACGTGCTGTACTGTTCTCCGCTGGTCATGGAATTTTCGGCAGCCAGAACATACTTTACAATATCAAAGGGCACAAGAGGAGCAGATAGGTGTGTAATGTGCACGTATATGTTGTAGACACATTTCTAGACAACCATGGGGATCATAGCTAGACCTTGAGTAGTAGACAGTTTTGATGTGTAATGGGTTTAATGTATTTCGAGTCAGTATTGTTTTGTCACATGACTTTTGTCTTACTCATCAGATATGTTGGACTGGACACAGTGACTAATGCTCTTACTCACTCTACAAGTAGGTACTCTGGGAGAGGGAGAAGGCAAAAACCTCCCATCTACCTTCCATTTCTCAACCTTCAGACCATAGAAGAACATCACATAATAAAGCAGGTCCATCTGACTAGGCAAACAATCCAAGATTTATGTCACCAGTTGGAGCCAGATCTCATGCCTCAAAACAATAATCCGACATTTATATCACCCATTGTGATACTCGTGGTCACAGGGTCATTATAACAGTGGCTATATCTGGTGGTATGTTAAAACCTATGCTCAGTGGTGTTTTAAAAGACATGCTATCAGCAATGATGCAATAACATTGACAGCTATATCAGGTTCCCCAGATGCGAGGATTTAGCCAATGTGAAGGTTGATTTCTTTGGGTTTGATCACTTCCCACATGTTCTGAGAGCCATTGATGGCACCCATATTGCATGGGTGCCTCCACGTACCAGTAAACAATTCTATCAAACCATGAAGCACTTCCATTCTATCAACATGCAAGTTGTCTGCTTGTCAGATTTGTACATTTCAAATGTCTCCGCCCGGTTCCCAGGTTCAGCCCATGATTCCTTTGTAATGAGGACCCCCACCATACTCTGGCTAATGTCACAACTGCAACCAGAGAGGGTCTGGGTTGTTGGTAAGTCACATCTGTCCTGATGTTGTGTGTGCAATGTCAGGTGCTACAATCAGGAAGTGTGTGACTCATTGCAGCACTTATGTCTCACTACAAAACAGGAAATTCAACATATCCCAAACATCCATGGTTGTAAACACCACTGAGTAACTTAACTACGCCAGGGGAAGTCCACTTCAATGAGGCCCATGGAAGAACACAGCAGCCTGTTCAGTGGGCATTTGGCTCCCAAATGCCAGATTTCGATGTCTGGAAAAAACTGGGGAGCCCTACTCTACACAAATGCCAAATGAAGATGATAGTGGTGAAGAAGAAGGAGTTGACTTTAGACAAGATCTCATCAACAGCTTCTTCTCATGAGTGTATGTCATGAGATGGCATAACTGGCTCTACAATGAATTATTGTTGTAATGATGTGTGGAGTATATCTGATGGAAATGTTAGGAAACTGAAGCTCTGTCAACTGGCAAAGTGTGTCTGATGAGGAAGCCTTTGAAATTATCACATTTTAGAGATGTTGCTTTGTTTGTGTGAGATTTATAACACGGACTGCGTTCTCCAGATGTTTGCTATGTGCATTGTGTCATATGTATGGTTTCATAACTGTACTCCTTGGGCCTGATTCACAAAAATAATTTAGAACAAAAGTCTAAGTTTACACCAAAAGTCTGAGATTATACTTAAAGCCTAACTTTACTTGTAGTAAAGTTAGACTTTTGGTATAAGTTTAGACTTTTGGTCTAAACTTACACCAGACATCTAAACTTAAACCAAAAGTCTAACTTTACTACTAGCAAAGTAAGGGTTTAAGTCTAAACTTTTGCATTTGTTCGGGTACCTTCACCATGACATCTTTATTTGGACATTTCCAAGTTGTGACTTTGACAGGTATATGATGCTATTGGGACAGACAAAGTGGACATGGATTGTTCCTGGGAATGTATGTCTCAGACTTTGGGTGACATACATGCTAAGACAGCTTGCACAGTGATAGGATGGAAGTTTAGAAGACTCCATTGGGCTTGTTCCTTGTCGTGTGGTGGCCCTAATGCATCATGTGTAATCATATGGTCAGAAAATATGTAGTCCTAGGATGAATTCATGTTAATTTCCCTTCACACTAGCTAAACACTCTTTTTGGAGGAACTGTACGTAGCTTTTGATGTGTTTCATCATTGTAGGCTAAAGTGCCTGTGGCACATCACTTACATTTGTTTGTTTCAAACCACCACATGCAGAAGCACTTGATTGTAATTACCCTGTGATCAGGAACTGTTGTACTGTCGTCTGTCTTGATCCTGCATTTTGTGATATGGGATTTCTTTTGAGTTTTAGATGATATGGCTCGATCTGATGACATCAACCATAATCATTTTTGCTTATTCTACATGACAATGCCTGATGTGTCCATTCCTTCAATGCTCAGGGGCTCTGTGCCTGTAAATGTGATAACTTAAACAATATGATTCAATCATGTATGATTTGTAATGTTTCAGACATATTGACTGCCTATGAGCTGAACCGTGTAATAACATTTCTTCTTTGATAAGACACTTGTGTGTATGTGTTTGTGTGGAATGGTTTTAATTCTGAGCTGGACACTGTGGACATGCAACATATCCCTGCTTCCACAAGAGCTTCTTTTTTTTAATTCTAAGGTTGACCTGTTCTTACATATTTATATTGCTAAATGTGGAATTTCAGACAGTAGAGAATATGTTTCTGACTGGTGAATTTATTACAGTTTTAATGGTGAAAACAAACTTGTGTCAAAAAGTAAAACAAATGAAAAGTGAATAGGTCAGTCATTGTGAATGAAATCATAGAAGTAGATGTCACACCATCGAAAGTCCAAAGTCCAGACTACTCCTCCCATTAGAAATGAATGTGGGTTCAGGGTCAGTTCACAGAGCGATTGTATGACAAACAAAAGAGGACAAAAAGGATGAGATTTTTGCTGGCAGGTACAGGCTTCTTGCCATCTGCACCTCCTGAATTTTTACCGCTTGCGATAACAGAGGGGTTCAGCTGCTGCAGAGGGAGGATGTCTGAGGGTGGTTGGTCCTCTAGCAGGTCCTCCTGTCCTGTGGCTGCTGCAGATGTACTTGAGCTTGATGTAGTTGCTGCACAGGAAGGGGTGGATGTTGGGGGAAAAGACCTGTGCAGGGTTTTATGGATCTCCCCAGGACCCCGGTTAGGGTGGCTGTGTTGAAATTATGGTCCTCCATATGTTGTTTAAAGTCCCTCTGCAGCTGATTCATATTCTGGAGTACAGTAAGCACCTGGCCCATCACACCTTGGGACTCCTGATAGACCCCCAAGACTTGGCTGATGATAACCTGGTCGTGAGTGGCCTCAGTGGCCTAACTCTGCTGGCTCACAGCATCTCTCCCATGGACTGCACCCCCACAAGCCTGTGCCCTTGGAACAGGGTGCCCTCTCGAGCTTGGTCCTAGACCCTCAGTGTCAGGATTGTTGATTTGCACCTTAGGATCCAGGATTGGGGGAAACAAGATGATAGCAACTGTGCTAGCTATACAGGTTGGGGAGGCATGGTGTTGTCTGTGATATAGAACCTACTGGGGTGGGAGGTGTTATTGTGGGCACCGTGAAACTCACTATTGCTCTTAGCTCAGGCAGCCGAGATGGGCCAGAACCGTCATCCATGTCCACATGTCCAGAAGTGTTGTCATCACTGGGCTTCATCCAGAGGTGGGTTGGGATTCTGGTCAGTGGACAATGTCTTGCTAGGTGCTGCGCCAGCTCAACCTGTTGAGAAATAGAGTATGTTGACATTGGTTGAAGAGTAGAATCTATATCCAAAGGTTTTGTGTCCCTGTGAGTAGAGACCGTGGACAATCTTAAGAGATAGGTTTGCTGATTGTGCTGTTACCATGGTATTGAAGTTGTTGACATGACATGTGTGAAGCTTACAGAAACTATTAGAGTCAGACAGCCCATTAGATGGGTGATCGGTCGCACTTTAGATGAGGAAATGAGCATGAAATCTTAAAAACACGTTAGCCAACACAGTGGTGAGCAAACATGTGTATTTGATCATTCCAAGGCCTAGATGTGGTAAACACAGGTAAACACACACCTTAGTGGTACATGTAGTTATAGCCATCATATGAGCAGTGCTGAATCAATGTTTAAGCTGCCACTACCAAACTGATAAAGCAGCTTAATGCCTTGGGAATACTTGATGTACACACTTGGTAAGGTATAATTCCTGCCATCAATAGTTTCAGTTTGGGATATCAGTACAAGCACAAGCTAGGTAGATAGACACATCTCTGTGTTGAGCATGATATGTAGATTGCTCACTCATATGTGAGTGAACATCAGTTGTGAGATGGTAAACAGGTGTATTTGGGCAAGAGCACACTGGTCTGTTGGTTTGACTTACAGAAACAGGTCCACCTGGTAGTTGTAGTTATGTCACTTGCTAACTCCCCACAATACAAAAATGCTCAGCATATAGTGGAGTAGAGTGCTCTACAGTGGAGGGGCATAACGTGGAGTAGAGTTTAGTAGTGTAGAATGTCGTAGAGTAGCATGTCGTAGATTGGAGTGATGTTTCAGAGAGTGGAATGACATATCATACAGTCGAGTAGAGTGTTATATGGTAGAGTGTCGTAGAGTAACATGGACTGCCACACTGTGTAGTGGAGTGTTGAGACTGGAGTGGCGTGTCACACAGTTCAGTGACGTGATAGGGCGGAATGCCTTACTGTAGAGTGGAGTGGTGTAAAGTAGAATTGAGTTACTCCTGAATTCAAAGATTTATAACTTGTTCATTACCTCAACACACCTTTGATGTATTGGGAGCAAATGTGTTTTGTAAATACTTACACCCACTAGTTGGAAACAGACTGTACAAAATGAAGTAGAAAAGTAATATGGTGGTTAGCCGCATTATGGAAACTATAAAAAAAAAGCATACTCATTGAATGATGTCAAAAGTGATGTAATCAGTGATGGTATCAATGATGTAATTGGAGATGTCATCAGTAATGTTATAAAGGATGTCACAGAACATGTCATGAGGGATGTCAGATATGACATCATAAGGAGTGAATGGCAGGGCACAAATTATAGTTAGCCAACCTCTGCTGTGCAAGCCCTTTGGCCGTTGGTAACACCAGGCCCTGCGTCAATCCCCCCATAGGCAGGCAAACCCACTCTACGCACAGCATCTGGCCATGCACAGCTGAGGGTTTACCAACCCACTCAGCGGCAGATAACCTCCGCTCAGGCGACTAACCCACACTGCGCTCAGCCTTTGTCCATGAGTGGCATGAGGTTGGCTGCAAGGCCTGTAGCCAATTCCTACTTCCAACCACCCAGAGGCAGCCAATCCCACGCTGTGTACGGTTTTGGCTGTGCACAGAGGGGGTTGGCATAGGGTTTGGCTTTCCATCAGGTTCTGTGGCCAAACCCCCAGCAAGCTGTCCACCCCATGCTGTTCACCACCATTGGCATGCTCAGTTAGGGTTGCCCTTCTAGCTCCAGAGACACCATCCCCGAGGCTAAAACATAAATATTAAGGGGATAGGCCATGCAGCCCCACCCTGAGCCTTAATTGGCCCCAGGGGCTCTATACTCTGAGGCCAGCTCCTTCAAAAAGTGGAGGGGTCACATGACATCCCTTTACAGGCCTTAAAATACCCTATTGTTCCTATCTGTGGGGCAAAATAAAATTAAACAATGGAGGGGGCATGCAGCTCCCTCTCTAAGCCTTCTTGGACCCAATGCCACTTTCACCGGGGCCACAATGTGAGAGGAGGGGGGCATGCAGCTCCCATCCCAAGCCTTAATAGGCCCTAGTGGGCTCCCCTTCCCCCAGGGTCAAATTCTCTTAAAAAGGGAAGAGGTCCACAGAGCCAACCTCCCTGAGCCCCATTAGGCCCTGGAGACATGATTCCTCAGGGCTGCAGGCAATTTTAAAGGGGAAAGACCAATGTCTTAGCATAATATTTTTGCTTAGATCACAAGTATTTAGTTACAAATACAGGTCTATTTTGTGTCATCTTGAGGATGTAATAATGTATCCCAAGTTATAGTTTGAATGCATTGCTTCTCTTGCCAGATAGATTCTGCAATGTATTGGTTGGGCAAATGAACAATATTGTTTACTTTGTTTCATTTTTAACAGCTCATCTAAAGCATGTATATGAATGTCCTTCAAAAGATATTTGTACTTGTCTTAATTGTGGGCTGAAAAATGATGAAGTAGTGGATCATTCTGATCCACCTAGGGGATTTACCAGCTGGGACATTGTCAACCATTTATGATAAGCCAAACAATACTTGAGCTGAATAAGCAAAAAAAGTTGAGAATGACACATACACTGCAAACAACACTTATTCATAAACACAGCCCATTTGACGCTGTTACCTAGAATATCTCAGGAGCTGCTAATTGCATCTGTTGCAAAGTCACTACCATCAATGCATCAGTATTATAGATAATAAACTAGATGGACTTGTGAGTTTGTTGATGCTAAATCATAGTAAGTAAATTTAGGTGGGGTCTACAGGCGAGGGCAAGCCCGAAGTGGCTGGACTGGCCTGGGGTCTTAATCTTTCTAACTCAGTGGTCTCCAAACAATTTAATGCCGCAACCCTCCAGTGGAAAACAAAAATCAGGATCCCTCCTCCGAATTTTTCACAATTATTCTATTAAATTGTCAATTTTTAAATATCTATACACTTATTTAACCCCTTCGCTGCCAGGCCTTTCCCCCCTCGGGTGCCAGGCCTTTTTTGGGCTATTTAGGGCAGTTTGCGCTTAGGCCCTCATAACTTTTTGTACACATCAGCTACCTATGCCAAATTTGCATCCTTTTTTTTGCAAAATCCTAGAGATTTTTAAGGTACCCAGAGTTTGTGGGTTCCCCTGGAGGAGACCAAGAAATTAGGCAAATTACAGCAAAAAGTTTGTTTAAAAAAATAAAATGGGAAAAAAGGGCTGCAGAAGAAAGCTTGTGATTTTTCCCCTGAAAACGGCATCAACAAAAGGTTTGCGGTGGTACAATCACCATCTTCCCAGCTTTCAGGAACAGGCAAACTTGAATCAGAAAACCATTTTTTTCAACACAATTATGGCATTTTCCTGGGACATACCCTATTTTCACTATTTATTGTGCTTTTAGGGGGTCATTCCGACCCTGGCGGTCCATGACCGCCATGGCGGAGGGCAGCGGATGCACCGCCAACAGGCTGGGGGTGCTTCCTGGGCTATTCTGACCGCGGCGGTAAAGCCGCGGTCAGAAAAGGGGAACCAGCGGTTTTCCCCTGGGCCAGGGAATCCTCCATGGCGGCGCTGCTTGCAGCGCCGCCACGGGGATCCCGACCCCCTTCCCGCCAGCCTGTTCTGGCGGTCTTCACCGCCAGAACCAGGATGGCGGGAACGGGTGTCGTGGGGCCCCTGGGGGCCCCTGCAGTGCCCATGCCACTGGCATGGGCAGTGCAGGGGCCCCCTCACAGGGCCCCATACAGATTTTCACTGTCTGCTTAGCAGACAGTGAAAATCGCGACGGGTGCCACTGCACCCGTCGCACCCCTGCAACTCCGCCGGCTCCATTCGGAGCCGGCTTCCTCGTTGCAGGGGCTTTCCCGCTGGGCCGGCGGGCGGCCTTTTGGCTGTCGCCCACCGGCCCAGCGGGAAAATTGGAATGGCCACTGCGGTGTTTTGACCGCGGGGCGGTCATTCGGCGGTAACCGAATGACCACCTTAGTCTCCTTCCAGTTAGTGACAGAAATAGGTGAGAAACAAATGCTGCATCCCGGACAGCTAAACATTTTTAAAAAGTAGACAGAATTCAAAATTCAGCAAGGGGTCATTTGCGTAGATCCTACAAGGTTTTTCTACAGAAAATAACAGCTAAAATAAAATCAAATTGATATTGAGGTGAAACAATCAACCATTTTCTCCATGTTTTACTCTGTAACTTTTTCCTTCAATGTCAGAATTTCAAAAGTAATATACTGTTATGTCTGCTGGACTCTTATGGCTGTGGGGATATATAGTGCTCGTAGGTTCATCAAGAACCCTAGGTACCCAGAGCCAATAAATGAGGTGCACCTTGCAATGGGTTTTCATTGTATACCGGGTACACAGCAATTAATTTGGTGAAATATAAAGAGTGAAAACCTTTGTATTTACAAAAAGGTGCACAAGATAAGATGTTGAGAAGCAGTGGTTATTTGCACATATCTGAATTCCGGGGTGCCTCTACAAGCATGTGAATTATAGGGCATTTCTCAAATAGATGTCTTTTTTACACACTGTCTTACATTTGGAAGGAAAAAATGTAGAGAAAGACAAGGGGCAACAACACTTGTTCTGCTATTCTGTGTTCCCCCAAGTCTCCCAATAAAAATGGTACCTCACTTGCGTGGGTAGGCCTAAAGCCCGTGACAGGAAATGCAACATGGACACATCACATTTTTACATTGAAATATGACGTGTTTTTCGCAAAGTGCCTAGCTGTGGATTTTGGCCTGTAACTCAGCCGGCCCTTAGGGAAACCTACAAAACCTGTGCATTTTTTTAAAACTAGACACCTACGGGAATCCAAGATGGGGCGACTTGTGGGGCTCTCACCAGATTCTGTTACCCTGAATCCTTTGCAAACATCAAAATTTGGCAAAAAAACACTTTTACACACATTTTGGTATCAGAAAGTTCTGGAATATGAGAGGAGCCACAAATTTCCTTCCACCAAGCGTTCCCCCAAGTCTCCCGATAAAAATTGTATTTCACTTGTGTGGGTAGGCCTAGTGCCCATGACAAGAAATGCCCCAAAACACATCATGGACACATCACATTTTCCCAAAACAGAGCTGTTTTTTGCAAAGTGCCTAGCTGTGGATTTTGGCCTCAATTCAGCCGCCACCTAGGAAAACCCAGTAAACCTGGACATTTCTGAAAACTAAACATCAAGGGGAATTTAAGATGGGGTGACTTGTGGGGCTCTCATCAGGTTCTGTTACCCAGAATCCCTTGCAAACCTCAAAATTTGGCAAAAAAAGCACTTTTCCACAGTGCTGCAAAGTTATGGGATCTGAGGGGATCCACAAACTTCCATCTACCCAGCGTTCCCCCAGGTCTCCCGATAAAAATGGTTCCTCACTTGTGTGGGTAGGCATAGTGCCCACAAAAATAAATAACTCAAAAGACTATGTGGACACATTAAAACTATCACATACAAAACTACCGTTTTTGCGGGGGGAACCTGCGTTGTTGGTCCTGGGCTCAGCAGCTATATAGGAAAACCTACAAAACCCAAATATCTCTGAAAACGAGACACCCGAGGGAGTCTAAGGAGGTGTGACTTGTGTAGATCCCCCAGTATTTTCTTACCCAGAATCCTCAGCAAACCTCAAATTTAGCTAAAAAATCACATTTTCCCACATCTGTGTGGGATCACCGCACCGGCACAATTTCCTACCACCCAACGTTCCCCTCAGTCTCCCAGTAAAAATGATACCTCATTGCCTGAGGGGTACCTCCCCAACTAAAAAAAAAAATAAAAAAAAAATCCTTGGTGCCTAGTGGTTTCTGCCCCTTTGGGGGCAGATTGACCTAAAAAAAATAGGCCGATCTGCCCCCAATGAGGCAGAAATGGCCTAAAAAGAATTTGCCCACCAGGGGAGTGACCTTTGCCAAAGAGGTCGCACCCCATGTGTAAAAAATAAAAAAATCCCTGGTGCTTAGTGGCTTCTGCCCCCCCCACCCCGGGGTAGATCAGCCTAATTAAAATAGAATGATCTACAGCCAAGGGGCAGAAATGGCCTAAAAAGAATTTGCCCACCAGGGGAGTGACCCTTGCGAAAGGGGTCACTCCCCTTCATTGTTTATGTAAAAAAACAGATATGTCCCTTGTGTCTAGTGGCTTCTGCTCCCCCCCCCAGGGCAGATCTGCCTAATTAAAATAGGCTGATCTGCCCGCGAGGGGGGTAGAAATGGCCTAATAAAAAATTGCCCCAAATCCCCCCCCCCCATCGGGAGCTACCCGTGCTAAAGGGTTTGCTCCCCCAATGTCAATTTCAAAAAGAAAACAAAACACAGCACAAGTCCCCGGTGTCTAGTTGGCAGTTCCGCAGCCCGATCACTTCACGATCGGGCTGCAGAAATGCTCAAAGATTGTCATAGCAAAAAGATGTAAGTCCCTGTTGAATGGGCAATTTTCGGCATGTGCTTAACTTTCTGTCAAGACCTCTCACTTAACAGTGCCCGATTTGCTAATGACATAGAACCACCTATTACCCAGCCTCTTAATAACTGTTGAACAATCACCAATGGCATAGGAGAATAATGACAATGTTGGGTGAAATGGGAATGTCATTAATGTCTGCACTTCAGAACTGTGGAGGAGTTCTCATTTCTACAGTTTTCTATGATCCTTGGCTCCTCTTACTTAGGAAGCCTCTCCAATGCCATTTCCATTAGGTCTGCTAACAGTGGTGTGACATCATTCTCACATGCACTAAAAGAGATGGGGAAAGGCAAAGGTGGGGTGTCTGCATTTTTTGACAGATTACTCTTTAGTGCTTACCACAAAATGACACTGTTAATGTTCAGTATGAACTACAAGTCATATCAATGTTTTAAAAGACTTCAAGTTGGGTTGAACCAGAAGTTCTCAATTTAGAATCAATAGAATGGGGATCCTTAGTAAAGTGAAGAAGTTGAAAGTCACATATTACTGATGGAAGAAGGTAGCTCGCAACAGCAGATGCATTGTGCAAAGACGCCGGTTGTAGATGGGTTTCAGTTCAGTGTGATCAGTTGTTTCCGTGGTGGCACTGGTAGCACTACATTCAGTCCTACCCTCGGAAAATGTTACAACTGCATGGATGTAGTTTCAGCTTCCCTGTCTCCAGAGCTCCATAGCTGTCAAGGCTCCTAAAGCCATCTTTCAAACTCAGCCCAGTGCACTAATATTGTTGTTGAGTGTTACTGCTGCATATCATGGGTCACAGGCTGAGGCACTACCTGAATGCATTAGAGCTCAGAGATACTACCTACTTCTTATTCGGAGTCACCACTGTAGCTAAATATGCACGACGTAATGTATAAAGACATTCACAGATATTGACTCAAAGACTTATTGAGTTTTTTTGCTTGTTTTAAAAAAAAACTTGTTGTTACTATTGTGCTAATTCATGCGCAGAGAATGCGGTGAATGACTTCACAATAGCCAGATCTCGTGGGAGGATGTCACAGTGAGATCTTGTGAGGCTTCCTCATCTTGGTGGCCATTTTGAATGCAATATAATAAACACTGACTTTACCCTTCATCGGGACACAGTCTCTGACACACTGATTTACTTAGTGCAAAAGGCCATTTATTTAGGACAGGATTGCATGTTATACTTAAACATTCTACATAACTTCAAACTCTTAACTTTAAAACTCCCCATCCTTTGAACGTCTCCCCATTTTTCTTTTTCTCCCATTCCTTCATTTTGCCTCCGTTCACTCATCTTCCACTTCACCCACACTTTTCCTTTCAGCCCCTGCCTGCTTCGGGCATCCTGCACGCTATCATCCTTCACCTGCTTCTTTCTCCCCCCTGGAAGGGTGGCCAGGCCCGCATCTGACTCTCCACCCTCCCCCATCTACTGCCACACCTACCTTTATCAGCAACCTGCCCTAACTGGCATCCCCCAACATCCATACCCCAAAATTAAAAAAAAAACATGTCTCTACTGTACAAATGTAGGGTGGGTGCACGGCCAAAACTAACCACCACCATGGGATGGTGCGGAAGAGGCCAGTCCCTCCCTTCCCTACCCTATATATCCCCCCCTTTCATCCCTCCCCCACACACCCCTCCACCAATCCTGTCCCATTTATGCCACTTCCTCCTCCCGAATGATCCAGCAGAGAGACTAGACTGCGTCTTCTCTCCGCGGGACCCTCCATCGGGACACAGTCACTGACACACTGATTTACTTAGTGCAAAAGGCCATTTATTTAGGACAGGATTGAATGTTATACATAAACATTGTATATACTGAACTTCAAACTCTTAACTTTAAAAATCCCCACCCTTTGAACTTCTCCCCAATCCTCTTTTTCCCACATTTCTTCACTTTGATTCCGTTCACCAATCTTCCACTTCAATTCACCCACACATTCCCCATTTTCCTGTCATCCTCTGCCTGCTTTGGGCATCCCCCCAGCTATCATCCTTCACCTGCTTCTTTCTCCCTCATGAAGGGTGGCCAGGCCCGCATCTGACTCTGCACCCTCTCCCATCTACTGCTACCCAGCATAAACCCGTTAGGCATTTTGCTGCCCCACCAGTGAGCCAACTGCAATATTGCAACCTTATACTGCTTCTTTGAGCCACATCTTTTCACCCCACAAATCCCCCATGATCAAACGCAGCTCCATCAGATAATATGCATTGCCCAATTCCGAAAGATGTACACCATCGGCCTGAAACAGACATGCTTCCCCTTCTGTAAAGTCCTCATGTTTCAAAACTTTAATACTGTGTACCAAGCAAAAAACCCTCAATGCCCAGTTGAATGTCATCTGAGCCGTCTTGATAGCCCCATGCTTCACTGCTCCTCTCCACTTCTGTCTGGGCACAAACTCAGTCCAGACTACGAAGGTACCATGCACCTTTTGACGAATCAACTCCAGATCCCGTTGCATATGTTGCAGTAAGGTGAGCCTGGAAAGTTTTACCAGATCATTTTCCCCCAGGTGCTATATCAGTAGATCCGGGCAACCCCAATTTGGCATCATGGATGTTAAAAAAGGAAGCACGTTACCCCACCTCATGCCGTATTTTCCCCACCATACAACTTTGTGACGGCAACTCGGCAATCCCAAAGATCGTCCATAGATCTACCGCTCGGCATACTTCGCTGCCCAATGTATAAATGAATGGCACACCATCCAAGTGACCATTTTAACAATCCTGGGGCCCTCTACCCAACCTGTAGGAAGAATAAATGTCAACGAGATTGCCAACCAAGCATTTCAAATACTTCATGTTAGACCTGACAGCCTTAGGGTGGTCACCCCTAACTTTTTGCCTGCCTCCCTCCACTTTTTGGATTCTGCTTTTCTGGCTTTTAGACTCTGTGCACTTTACCACTGCTAACCAGTGCTAAAGTGCATATGCTCTCTTCCTTTAAATAGGTAAGTTTGGTTATACCCAATTGGACTATTTAATTTACTTATAAGTCCCTAGTAATGTGCACTGTATGTGCCTAGGGCCTGTAGATTAAATTCTACCAGTGGGCCTGCAGCACTGGTTGTGCCACCCACTCACGTAGCCCCTTTACATTGTCTCAGGCCTGCCATTGCAAGGCCTGTGTGTGCAGTTTCACTGCCACTTCGACTTGGCATTTAAAAGTACTTGCCAAGCCTAAACCTCCCCTGTCTCTACAAATAAGTTACCTCTAATGTGTGCCCTAGTTAACCCCTAGAGCAGGGTGTTATGTGGGTAAAAGGAAGGACATGTACCTGTGTAGTTTACATGTCCTGGTAGTGTAAAACACCTAAAATCGTTTTTACACTACTGTGAGGCCTGCTCCCTTCATAGGCTAACATTGGGGCTGCCCTCATACTTTATTGCAGTGGTAGCTGCTGATCTGAAAGGAGTAGGAAGGTCATATTTAGTATGGCCAGACTGGTAATACAAAATCCTGCTGACTGGTGAAGTTGGATTTAATATTACTATTCTAGAAATGCCACTTTTAGAAAGTGAGCCTTTCTTTGCAATTAAATCTTTCTGTGCCTTACAATCCACGTCTGGCTGGGTTTAGTTGACAGCTCCTTGTGCATTCACTCAGACACACCCCAAACACAGGGTACTCAGCCTCACTTGCATACATCTGCATTTTGAATGGGTCATCTTGGGCTGGGAGGGTGGAGGGCCTGCCCTCACACACAGGACTGCACCACCCCCTACTGGGACCCTGGCAGACAGGAGTGAACTGAAAGGGGACCTGGTGCACTTCTAAGCCACTCTTTGAAGTCTCCCTCACTTCAAAGGCACATTTAGGTATAAAACAGGGCCTCTGACCTACCACCTCAGACACTTGCTGGAGAAGAAACCTGAACCAGAACCTGCATCCTGCCAAGAAGAACTGCCTGGCTGCTCAAAGGACTCACCTGACTGCTTTCTACAGAGGATTGCTGCCTTGCTGTTGGCCTGCTGCCTTGCTGAACTCTTGCCTTGCTGCAGAAGTGCTCTCCAAGGGCTGGGATAGAGCTTGTCCCCTGTTCCTTGAAGTCTCAGGACCAAAAAGACTTCCATCTTTCAACTGGACTCCTTGTGCGCCGAAAAATTTGACGCCCAGCTTGCACTGTGGTGGAAAATTCACTGCACGCCTATCCGGAAAGACGCCGCTCGACCCCGCAAGGAAAACATTGATGTGACACCTGCGGTGCAACCGGAAGTTCGACGCACGACCCACCTGGACAACAGCGCACGACTTCCAGAGAGAAAATCGACACAACGCCTTCCGTGAGGGAGAAAATTCCACGCACAGCCCACCGGAACGACGCACAGCCGGACAATAAGCCCAGGAATCCACGCACAGACCCCGGGGCGTCTGAAAACCCCGCGACCCACAGAGGAGACTGTCCGCACGCCGGAAATCAACGCAACTTCTTCCCCACGTGAAAAATAACGACGCAAGGGGCGAAACAGACGCACACACCATTTTTCCACGCATCTCCTCCTCTACGGCCCTTTGCAGAGATTTTTCACTCCAAACCAGGTACTTTGTGCTTGAAAGAGACTTTGGGGGTCATTCCGCAGGGCCGGGGACCAGCAGATGCACCGCCAACAGGCTGGCGGTGCATCCTTGGGCATTCTGACCGCGGCGGTACAGCCGCGGTCAGAAACGGGAAACCGGCGGTGTCCCGCCGGTTTCCCGCCGCCCTAGGGAATCCTCCATGGCGGCGCTGCAGGCAGCTCCGCCATGGGGATTCCGACCCCCTTACCGCCAGCCTGGCTCTGGCAGTTTTGACCGCCAGAACCTGGCTGGCGGTAACGGGTGTCGTGGGGCCCCTGGGGGCCCCTGCAGTGCCCATGCCAATGGCATGGGCACTGCAGGGGCCCCCTAACAGGGCCCCACCAAGATTTTCAGTGTCTGCCAAGCAGACACTGAAAATCGCGACGGGTGCAACTGCACCCGTCGCACCCCTTCCACTCTGCAGGCTCCATTCGGAGCCGGCATCCTCATGGAAGGGGGTTTCCCGCTGGGCTGGCGGGCGGCCTTCTGGCGGTCACCCGCCAGCCCAGCGGGAAACTCAGAATTACCGCGGCGGTCTTTTGACCGCGCAGCGGTATTCTGATGGCGGGACTTTGGCGGGCGGCCTCCGCCGCCCGCCAAAGTCAGAATGACCCCCTTTGTTTGCTTTTTAAAGACTTAAGAGACTTCATATCACTTGTCAGTGATATCTGTACAATTTCATATTGCATCTTTTATCATTTTTGACCTGCAAATACTCAGATAAATATTATATATTTTTCTAAACACTGTGTGGTGTATTTTTGTGGTGCTATATTGTGTTATTGTATGATTTATTGCACAAATACTTTACAAATTGCCTTCTAAGTTAAGCCTGACTGCTCAGTGCCAAGCTACCAGAGGGTGGGCACAGGATAATTTGGATTGTGTGTGACTTACCCTGACTAGAGTGAGGGTCCTTGCTTGAACAGGGGGTAACCTGACTGCCAACCAAAGACCCCATTTCTAACATTGGTGATCAGCGGTGAGGATAGGACTTGTATTTGTGCAGTGACATACAGTAACTAAGTATTTCACTACCTACCCACAGTTGAAGGTCAACTTGATTTTTATCTCTTTTTGCAAATTCGTTTTTCCTGACAATTTTCAAAAACTAAATACTCACTCAACATGTCTCTGGCTGGGTCTCAAGCAGAAGATTTTGACCTAGCCCTGGTGGAGACATATACTGTCAAACAGCTAAAAAGGTTCTGTAGGGAGATTAGTGTATCCACCCAAGAGGCCTCCAGAAAGGCGGACTTTCAAGTGGCGCTGAGGGCTTGGGCAGAAGCCTATTTAGAGGAGGATGATGAGGAAGAGGAGCCAGAAAATGGCCCCTCAGAGGATTTTTTGCCACCAGTGGGTGATGTTACCACTGCAATTGTGCCCCATTCCAGACCAGGGAGCAGTGTCTCTGAGCAAGGCCTGACCGCAGAGGAAAGGAGAGAAGAGAGGGAGTTCCAATTGCAAATGGCAAGACTGAAAATTGAGGCTCAATAGGAGGAAAGAAGGGCAGAGAGAGAGAAGCCAAGCAAGCTGAGGCTGAAAGAGCTGAAGCTGCAGCTGAGAGAGCCTTGGCTGAAAAGAAACTTTTGTTGGCTCATGAACTGAGTCTCAAGGAGCTGGATCTTAAGGCAAGACAGTCTGAATCCAGCAGTAATGGTGGCAGCATACAGACCGGACCTGCTGGAGAAAAGAAGGTTCGTATACCCAAAAATGTGGTGCCCAGTTTTGTGGTGGGAGATGACATAGATAAATGGTTAGATGCTTATGAAGTTGCACTAAGGGCTCATGGGGTTCCTGAAGGGCAATGGGGTACAGCCATGTGGAGTTATGTGCCACCGTTGGGGGGGGACACACTTCTCACATTGGATAAACCAGATCAAAACACAAACCCACTTCAGAAAGCCATTTTACTTGCCAAGTTTGGGCTGACCCCTGAGTGATACCGTGAGAGGTTCAGGGACAGCACCAAACATTCCACACAAACATGGGTAGATTTCTTTGACTTTTCCAGTAAGGCACTGAATGGATGGGTGCGGGGCAACAAAGTAGATGATTACAAAGGGTTATATGACTTGATTCTGAGAGAGCATATGCTCAATACTACTTTTACAGAGTTGCGCCAGCACTTGGTAGATAGTAAGCTGACTGATCCCAGGAAGCTTTCTGAGGAGGCGGACCTCTGGGTTAGCACCAGAGTGTCCCAAAAGGTATCTGGGGGGGACACCCACAAAGGTGGTAAGGGTTCCCAACAGAAGAAAGAGGGGGGAGATAAAATTACAGATAAGGAACTCACAAAAGGCCCCCAAAAGAATTTCCATGGAGGGGGTGGCAACCTTTCCTCTTCCAGATTTGGGAAAAAGCCAGGGACTTATGATAAATCAGGGAAATTCATCCCCAAATGCTTAGAGTGCTACCAGTATGGTCACTATAAGGGCGACTCCCAGTGTTCCAAGACAGCACCGTCCACTACCGGACAGACACCTGGGTTGACTAGTGTAGCGCTCGAGGGGGAGACAGACCCAGATAGCTTTGGGGAGCAGCCAGAGGTTTCCCTAGTATCCCTGGGAGAAAGAGAAATGGTGCCCAAAGCCCACATGCCCCAAAATACTTTAAAGTATAGGCAGTGGGTCACCATTGATGGGCAAAAGGTGGAGGCTCTGCGTGACACAGGAGCCAGTATGACTACTGTCAAGAGTCAGCGGGTGTCAACAGAGCAGATAGTCCCTAACACATTCCACCAGGTCATAGTCGCTGACAATCGTGAGAGTCACCTACCGGTGGCTCTGGTTCCCTTTGAGTGGGGGGGTCTCTGGTACTCTGAAAGTAGCTGTGAGTCCTGCCATGCCTGTAGATTGTCTGTTAGGCAATGATCTTGAGCATACTGCTTGGAAAGAGGTAGAGCTCAGATCCCACCTGGAGATGTTAGTTTTGCCTGAGTGGGTCTGCCTGACCACACGGTCCATGGTTGCCCGGGAAGGGAGTCAAGGGCGTCTTGAGCCTGGAACAATGGCCCAGACAGCTTCAAAGAGGAAGGGCAAGAGGCGCGGGAAACCTGCCTCAAATGTTCCCGTGGTGGTGGATGGGGCCCCTGAGGAGGAGGGGGCCCCTGAGCCAACTGGGGAGGACCGGACCTGGGTAACCTACCTGAACTTGCTGGCTGGCAAGTAGAGGGTGGGCCAACCAGGGCAGAATTCTGCAAGGCGCAGAAGGAATGCCCCACCCTTGAGGGTCTGAGGCAACAGGCCACAGCCCAAGCAGCAGGTGACGCCTCTGGCAATCGTCAGATTTACTGGGAGAATGATCTCCTTTACAGTGAGCCTAAGGTTCCCGGTCCTGGCGCAGCCCGTGTGCTGGTGGTCCCCCAGTGTTACCGGACCTTCCTACTGGGTCTGGCTCACGACATCCCCCTGGCAGGACACCTGGGTCAAGACAAGACCTTTAACAGGCTTGTCACCCACTTCCATTGGCCCAGAATGAGGATAGCCTCAGATAACTTCTGCAGAGCTTGCCCCACCTGCCAGGCTAGTGGGAAGACAGGGAAACAGCTTAAGGCTCCCCTGCTCCCACTCCCGGTCATTGGCACCCCCTTTGAAAGGGTGGGCATTGACATTGTAGGTCCCTTGGAACCCAAAACTGCCTTAGGCAACAGGTTTATCCTGGTTTTGGTGGACCATGCCACCCGCTATCCAGAGGCAATCCCTCTGAGAACAGTGACTGCACCGGTGGTGACCAGAGCCCTGTTGGGAATATTTACCCATGTGGGATTCCCTAAGGAGGTTGTGTCTGACATGGGCACAAACTTCTTGTCTGCATACATGAAGTCCATGTGGGATGAGTGTGGGGTGACCTACCGGTTTACCACCCCCTATCATCCTCAATCCAATGGGCTTGTTGAGAGATTCAACAAGACCCTGAAGGGCATGATTAGTGGCTTGACTGATGCCATGAGGTGTAAGTGGGACGTCCTCTTAACATGCCTGTTGTTTGCTTACCGAGAGGTGCCCCAGAAAGGGGTTGGGTTCAGCCCCTTTGAGTTTCTCTATGGTCACCCTGTCAGGGGACCCCTAAGCATTGTTAAAGAGGGCTGGGAGAAAGCTCCCAAGACCCCTCCCCAGGGTGTGGTCAGATATGCTGGCCCTCCTCAACCAAACCCAATGCTTCTGGAATCAGGCCAAGAGTAACCTCGAGGCCAGTCAAGAGATGATGAAGGAGTGGTACGACCGGAAGACAATTCTGGTTGAGTTCTCACCTGGAGACAAAGTTTGGGTGATGGATCCGGTAGAGCCCAGGGCTCTCCAGGACCGCTGGACTGGCCCCTTTCAGATCAAGGAACGTAAAGGGGAGGCCACTTACCTAATGGCCCTCAAGACCACTAGGCACCCCCTAAGGGTCTTCCATCACAAATGGCTCAAACCTCACTTTGAGAGGTCTGAGGTCAGTATGCTCCTGGTCACAGATAAGGCATGGAGGAGGAGAGTGAACCTCTCCCCGACCTCCTCTCTGCCAAGGAAGGTGATGGGTCAGTGGAGGGTGTCATTCTCCCTGACTCCCTGACTCTAAGCCAGAGAGGAGACTGCTATGAGCTGTTAGAGCAGTTCTCCTCCCTGTTCTCCCTTACTCATGGACTGACCCCCCTCTGTGTTCATGACATTGAAACAGGTGACAGTCCCCCTGTGAAGAACAAAATGTACAGGTTATCGGATAAGGTGAAGGCCAGCATCAAGGAGGAGGTCTCCAAGATGTTGACTTTAGGGGTTATTGAGAAATCCAGTAGTCCCTGGGCCAGCCCAGTGGTGTTGGATCCTAAGGCTACTGCCCAAGGTGTGAAACCAGAACTCAGGTTCTGTGTGGACTACCGGGGTCTCAACTCAGTCACCCGGACTGATGCTCACCCCATCCCCCGAGCTGATGAGCTCGTTGACAGACTAGGCGCTGCCAAGTTCCTGAGTATGTTTGATCTTACTTCAGGGTACTGGCAGATCGGCATGACTGAAGGGGCTAAAGAGAGATCAGCATTTTCCACACCTGATGGCCATTACCAATTCTGGGTGATGCCATTTGGGTTGAAAAATGCCCCCGCTACCTTCCAACGGTTGGTTAACGGGGTCCTAGCTGGTAAGGATGCCTACTGTGCAGCTTACCTGGATGACATAGCTGTCTGCAGTTCCAGCTGGGAGGAACACCTGCTCCACCTCAAGGAGGTGCTTCAGGCTCTGCAGCAGGCAGGCCTGACCATCAAGGCTAGTAAGTGCCAGATTGGGCAGGGTTCCGTGGTGTACTTGGGTCACCTAGTAGATGGTGGCAAGATGCAGCCACTCCAGGCCAAGATTTAAACTATCAAGGCCTGGCAACCACCTAGAACACAGACTGAGGTGAGAGCCTTTTTAGACCTCACTGGATACTACTGCAGATTCGTCAAGGGCTATGGTACCATTGTGTCACCCTTGACAGAACTCACTTCCAAGAAACAACCTAGGTTGGTGAATTGGACAGAGGCTTGTCAGAAAGCCTTTGATTCTCTGAAGGAAGCCATGTGCACGGCCCCAGTGCTCAAGGCCCCTGACTACTCCCAGGATTTTATTATGCAGACAGATGCTTCAGAGCATGGCATAGGGGCTGTTCTAGCACAGCTAAATGAGGAGGGCTCAGACCAACCAGTAGTCTTTATTAGCAGAAGGCTATTACCACGGGAACAGAGGTGGAGTGTTATTGAGAGAGAAGCATCTGCTGTGGTCTGGGCACTGAAGAAGCTAAGACCCTACCTGTTTGGGACTCACTTCCGGGTTCAGACAGACCACAGACCCCTCAGATGGCTCATGTAGATGAGGGGTGAGAATCCAAAACTCTTGAGGTGGTCCATTTCCCTACAGGGGATGGACTTTACAGTGGATCATCGCCCAGGGGTTGACCAAACCAATGCTGATGGTCTCTCCAGATACTTCCCCCTTAGCGATGAGAGCTCCCAGGAGGTCGGGTAGCTCTCCCCACTTTCAGCTGGGGGGGACACATGTTAGACCTGACAGCCTTAGGGTGGTCACCCCTAACTTTTTGCCTGCCTCCCTCCACTTTTTGGACTCTGTTTTGCTGGCTTTTAGACTCTGCGCACTTTACCACTGTTAACCAGTGCTAAAGTGCATATGCTCTCTCCCTTTTTAAACATGGTAACTTTGGATCATACCCAATTGGACTATTTAATTTACTTATAGGTCCCTAGTAATGTGCACTGTATGTGCCTGGGGCCTGTAGATTAAATGCTACTAGTGGGCCTGCAGCACTGGTTGTGCCACCCACTCAAGTAGCCCCTTTACTTTGTCTCAGGCCTGCCATTGCAAGGCCTGTGTGTGCAGTTTCACTGCCACTTCGACTTGGCATTTAAAAGTACTTGCCAAGCCTAAACCTCCTCTTTCTCTACATATAAGTCACCTCTAATGTGTGCCCTAGGTAACCCCTAGAGCAGGGTGCTGTGTGGGTAAAAGGAAGGACATGTACCTGTGTAGTTTACATGTCCTTGTAGTGTAAAACTCCTAAAATCGTTTTTACACTACTGTGAGGCCTGCTCCCTTCATCGAATAATAATGGGGCTGCCCTCATACATTATTGCAGTGGTAGCTGCTGATCTGAAAGGAGTAGGAAGGTCATGTTTAGTATGGCCAGAATGGTAATACAAAATCCTGCTGACTGGTGAAGTTGGATTTAATATTACTATTCTAGAAATGCCACTTTTAGAAAGTGAGCATTTCTTTCTGTCCCTTACAATCCACGTCTGGCTGGGTTTAGTTGACAGCTCCTTGTGCATTCACTCAGACACACCCCAAACACAGGGTACTCAGCCTCACTTGCATACATCTGCATTTTGAATGGTTCTCATTGGGCTGGGGGGGTGGAGGGCCTGCCCTCACACAAAGGCCTGCCACACCCCCTACTGGGACCCTGGAAGACAGGATTGAACTGAAAGGGGACCTAGTGCACTTCTAAGCCACTCTTTGAAGTCTCCCCCACTTCAAAGGCACATTTGGGTATAAAACAGGGCCTCTGCCCTACCACCTCAGACACTTGCTGGTGAAGAAACCTGAACCAGAACCTGCATCCTGCCAAGAAGAACTGCCTGGCTGCTCAAAGGACTCACCTGACTGCTTTCTACAAAGGACCGCTGCCTTGCTGTTGGCCTGCTGCCTTGCTGAACACTTGCCTTGCTGAAGAAGTGCTCTCCAAGGGTTTGGATAGAGCTTGCCCCCTGTTCCCTGAAGTCTCAGGATCAAAAAGACTTCCATCTTTTAACTGGACTCCTTATGCGCCGAAAACTTTGCCGCACAGCTTGCTCCGCAGTGAAAAATTCACTGCACGCCGATCCAGAAAGACGCCGCTCGACCCGCAAGGAAAAGATCGACGCGACGCCTGCGGTGCGACCGGAACTTCGATGCACGGGTCGCCTGGACAACGCCGCCCGACTTCCATAGAGGAAATCAACGCGACGCCTGTCGTGAGGGAGAAAATTCCACACACAGGCCACCGGAACGACGTGCAGCCGGACAATAAGCCCAGGAATCCACGCACAGACCCCGGGGCGTCTGAAAACCCCGCGACCCACAGAGGAGACTGTCCGCGCGCCAGAAATCGACGAAACATCTTCCCCGCGTGAAAAATAACGACGCAAGTCCATGTGTGAAGGGGCAAAACTGACGCACACACCATTTTTCCACGCATCTCCTCCTCTGCGGCCCTTTGCGGAGATTTTTCACTCCAAACCAGGTACTTTGTGATTGAAACAGACTTTGGTGGTCATTATGACCCTGGCGGTATTACAACGCCAGGGCCAAAACGAAGGGAGCACAGGCCAACAGGCTGGCGGTGCCTCCCGGCTTATTTTGACCACGGCG
The DNA here is from genome assembly GCF_031143425.1 of Pleurodeles waltl. NCBI lineage: Eukaryota > Metazoa > Chordata > Amphibia > Caudata > Salamandridae > Pleurodeles > Pleurodeles waltl. Next base: position 1,235,061,607 of record NC_090444.1, on the reverse strand, counting down.
GTAGCGCCGCAGTCGCACCGCCGGGGCCGGCGGTTTTCCGCCACAATGCCCCCTGCGGTTGTAATCCGCCAGGGCAGCGCTGTTGCAGCGCTGCCCAAGGGATTACGAGTCCCCGACTGCAAGCCTTTTTCTGGCAGTCTGAACCGCCAGGAAAAGGCTGGCGGTACGGGGAGTCGTGGGGCCCCTGGGGCCCCTGCACTGCCCATGCCACTGGCTGTGCAGACAGTGAAAAGCATGACGGGTGCAACTGCACCCGTCGCACGGCCGCAACACTGCCAGCTCCATTTGGAGCCGGCTCCATTTTGCAGCCCACATCCCCGCTGGGCCGGCCGGCGGAAACTTGGTTTACGCCCGCCGGCCCAGCGGGGATGTCCAAATGGGCACCGCGGGAGTGCGGCCGCATTACCGCCACCCGCCAATGTTGTACTGAGGCCCTTTGTTTGCTTTTGTTTTTTTGTTTGCTTTTTAAAGACTTAAGACACTTCATATCACTTTTCAATGATATCTCTACAATTTCTTATTGCATCTTTTATCATTTTTTACCTGCAAGTACTCAGATAAATATTATATATTTTCTAAACACTGTGTAGTGTATTTTTGTGGTGCTATATTGTGTTATTGTATGATTTATTGCACAAATACATTACACATTGCCTTCTAAGTTAAGCCTGACTGCTCAGTGCCAAGCTACCAGAGGTTGGGCACAGGATAATTTGGATTGTGTGTGACTTACCCTGACTAGAGTGAGGGTCCTTGTTTGGACAGGGGGTAACCTGACTGCCAACCAAATACCCCATTTCTAACACATCATCGTCCCCTTCTCCCACAAACCACCCCCCCAACTAAGGCCGCACATAGCGCTCACAGCAGCTAGATCTCCACCAACCAATCCGTTTAATCTGAGCCCAATCCCATCCCAACTGCACTGCCGTGGTAGCCGTACCTCTTCTGAAGGAATGCGTACCATAGCACTGTGCCCTTCTCCCTATACGTTGCAGCACTCTCCGCAACACCACCAACAACTGAAAAGCTGTAACCTTCTTCCCATTGGCATGCCTAAAAACCCCAACCTCGCAGCTATGTACCTGTGACTGAAAACAGCGCCACTCCATTACAGGACACGTCACTGCATGCCCCCCTTTTTCCAACCAAACCCACTTCCCCCACCCTAGCTGATTCACCTTAGACTTCCACAGCCATATGCCCAAACACTCCCCACTCAAGCATACATCAGCCGCTCTCACGCCTACCTTCTTCCCAACACCCAAAAGTTCTCGCAGGTGTCGAGGGCTTGGGAGAGTGCGTTGGTGCGGGTTCTACATAAGGTCCCACATGCGCACCTGCTCCCCCTGTGGTGGATCCGGCCTTTTGCTAAAGCTTCTGTGGTAATGGATTTTGCACAGTGGCGTGCAGGGGGTTGTAATAAAACTGGTGACTTATTTCATAATGGCACGTTCATTACGAGGGATGAGGCAGACTCCTTGTTTGGAATAGGTCCAAGACAGTTCTTACAATATGTGAACATCTCGCAGACGGTCAGAGACATTTAGACGTCCTTTCCGGAGGAGCCCGTTGAATCTTGCCTCCTGGCGTCAATACTTGACCCCGGAGGTTATCGGGGTCTTCTATCCCGCACTCACAAATCTCTCAAGGGTGACAGACTGACTGGCCTTCAGGGGATTATAGGCCAATGGGACACTAGTCTCGGAAAGGCGCTCACAGATGGGGAATGGAAAAGGACCCGTTTTTGGTGCGGGATGCGACTAGCATTGCTAGGTTTAAGTTGACACACTTTTATTACTTACACAGAGCATACCTGACACCTCAATGGTTAAATAGGATATTTCCTTCAAGGCCTGCAGTTGTAACCGTTGTGGAGAACAGTCATCTTCATTTGATCACATGGTATGGGTCTGTGGCTCTGTCCAACCTTATTGGCATCAAGTGGTGAAGACGCTGAGAGAGGTTACGGCTGTGCGAGTGCAGGTGACAATGAAGCAGTGCCTGCTGGGCCTGATCCCAGCCCCCAAAAAGGGTAGAAAAATGGCATATAGATTTGCACAGCTGGGGCTTTTATTGGCAAAAAGACGCATTGTGATTCCTTGGGCCAGCCCGCACCCCCCGCTTCATATTACCTTGCTAAGTGATTTAGTTGAATGGGCTACTGCATAAGAATGCCGTTTGCGGAAAGTACGAACAGATGAGTATGCTGACCGAGGTTTGGAGCTCTGGCATGCCATGATTAGTGAGTTAACTGGTGTGCAGGAGAGTGAGGGAGAGAGTCCTTTTACTGATGCGTCTGCTTGTTGAGCCCTGGTCATTGTTGAGCCTTGGAGTACCAGGCCCGGGGGTTCCTGCGGCATGGATGTGTGTCTTGGTGTTCCTGGGAGGGCATGCTTCTGGTCTTGCTACGCGAGGGGCATCGTCGTGGGTGGCTCCACCCCCACTCCCTCACCCTTGCTACTGTGTCACTCTGGGATGCTGCTATGTTACCTTACTGAGTGCCTCCCCCACCCCCTGGCCATACATGCCTGTTGCACAGATAAATGACAATCATTTGTAGAGCTATCCGCTGGTCTGTAGATGCTTACTATACCTACAGTGTACTGTTGTTGGTTAATATGTTTTAGTGTACTGCATTGTCTCTGAAGGGGTGGGCTCTGCTCTGTTGGGCTGCTGTGGAAGTCTTGTTGGTTGGGTGCCCCTAATCTAACATCACGGATGCCTTATCTCCTTATGCGCGCTCAGTCAGAGCAGTTAAGTGGACCTGGAACTGGACACTTCAAAATGTTATTGATATAAAAGGTGCACTTGGTCTAATATTCCCCCCTGAAAGAACTTTGTAATAATGTAGTACACAATTGTATGTGTTTATCTTATGCATAAATAAACAAGTTAAACAAAAAGTTTCTATGGGAGGGTTGGAGGGATGCTCCATATTTACTAAAATGATGCAGTTTTGCACATCAGGATTAGTAGTTCCACAGAGAGATACTTTTACCTCTGGGATACCAGCTGTTGTAGCTGATGGCTCCTTTGGTACAGGTTCCACCCCAGGAGAGGTTTCTCCCACCACAGGAATGGCATCTTTAATGGCAGGGTGGGGAAGGGATACCTTGATACCCTTTTTACCTGTTGGTACCCCCACCCCAGAGGTTTGTTTTGGACCTGAAGAAGGATCTTTGTGTTTACTTTTATCCCCATGCTTGTCCTGAGATTTTTCACCATCTTTCTTCTTGCCATCCTTGTCACCCCCTGTACGAGCTTTTCTGCTCACCCTCGTTCGGACCCATTTGTCTGCCTTCTTTCCCACTTCTTGGGGAGAGGTCAGATCTGAGTCCACAAGATACTGATGTTACAAGTCAGACACACAATTATTCAAGATATGCTCTCTCAGTATTAAGTTATATAGGCTTTCATTATTAGTCACCTTACTGCCATGTAACCACCCTTCTAGGGCCTTCACAGAACAGTCTACAAAGTCTGACCAGTCCTGTGATGACTCATTTCTGGTCTCTCTGAACTTAAGTCTATACTGTCCAGTGGTTAAGCCCAGACCATCCAAGTGTATATTCTTAAGAACCTGGGGCCATATGTACAAACACTTTTTCCCATAGACACAGAATGGGGAAAAACCTTTGCTACATCTGGCCCCTGGTCATTATTTGCATCATCCTCTCTGACAATAAGAAGTCTGTCTCTCCTCTTGCCAGAGAAGGATAACCAAAGGATAGCAGCCCACTGTACATGAGGGACCCTCTGAACTTAACATGCCCTCTCAAGTGCAGCAAACCAATTGTTGATATAATCACCATCATTGTAAGGAAGGACAAATTTGTGCAGATTTCTAGAATCAAAAGAAGGTTCCCCTGCACTTGTATTTCTAAAACTGCTGCTGCCACCATGGGGAACTAACCCCAAACCCTACCTATCTTTCTCCACAGCCAGGGATTCCCTGTCTAAGGCCATCTGCTCCTGCATTAGTGTTATGTCTGCCCTCCTCTAACCTCAGCTTTCTGAGTTCCCTATCTAGGGACTGGTCCCCAGGGTTAGAATTATGTGAAGCCTCTAAAACAGAGGTAAAATGAGAGTGTGCAGAGGGAGACCTATCTCTAACAGGAGCCACTCTAGTGACCTGGCCTCTAGGAGTGAAGGGAGCCCTACTTGAGTGTTAACCCTTCCCACTACCAGTTATACTAGGGGGCTTGTTGACAGATAGGTCTGTGGAAGGACCCTCCCCAGGATTGTCATCTTGCTCCTCTGAGCCTTCCTGGTTGTAGCTATCCTCTACCTCTTTCCCTGTCTGAACAGGACCAGTGCTGAGTCCCTGGTCGCCTTGGAGAAGAATATTTAAGAGGAACTCCTTATCGGGGTTCTTCCCAATCCTTAAACTTCTCTCAGTACAGAGACCCCTCAAACTTTTAAATTTAGATTCTCATAGGTAGTCTTGACAAATCTAGGGGTAGCTTCTACAGAAGACATATTGAAAGAAAAAAAAGTTTAGGAAAGTGAGTAACAAATTAGTAGAATAACAGAGCTAACTTTTTAGAGAAAAGAGAAAACTTTTCAGAACTTTGTAAAACTTTTGCAAAGTATAAAGAACTTTAAAAAAAGTTAGAACATTGTTTCTAGGTATATATTATATATGCTCTAAGTATTGGAGCAATCTTTTCTTGTGAAAAGCACAGGTAAGAAAGTGGCAAAGCAATTGCAAGTAGTTATCCCACCGCTGCACCACCAATGTAGGAGGCTGGCCTGGTTTGTAGTGGGTACCTTGGGTACTTACATCTTATACCAGGTCCAGTTATCCCTTATTACTGAAATGGAATAGTGTTCCAGAAGCTTAGGCTGATAGAGGTAGCTATAGCAGAGCAGCTTAGGCTGAACTAGGAGACATGCAAAGCTCATGCAATAACACTTATAGTTCCACAGTACTTATACACAAGTAAAGACAATACTCAGTGTTACCAAAAATAAAGGTATTTATTTGGGTGACACAGTACCAAAAATATCTTAGAGACAATACTCCTTCTGGAGGTAAGTATTTTCCACAATATATACACTAGACACCAAAATTAGACACATAAATAGTCATAGAACAATGTAAACAGTAGGAAATCCTATAGGATGCAATGGTAGAAAATAGGTCTAGGGGCAACACAAACCATATACTAAAAAAGTGGAATGTGAATCACACATTTCCCCCTTGACAAGTGCAGTGTGTGCAGAATCGCTGGGAAACTAAAAATAGAGTAAAGGTAAGTAAATTACCCCACCCCAGAGCCCAGAAAAGCAGGAGTAAAGTACTGCAAGTTTCCTTAGAACAGACTATACCTCGTTTTTTGGATTTTGCAGCAGCCAACCAAGTCTGCAAAGGGCAACTGCTGGGTTATTGGACCTGAAGACCTGCACAGGAAGGGGACCAAGTCCAGAAGTCAAAAGAAGTTCCAGGAAGGACAGGAGCCCATGCCAACCCAGAAGAGGGTGCAAAAGAAGAGTCCCCGGTTAGTTGAAGACTGCAGAAATGCACCCTCTGAAGATGCCAGCGGGTTTCTGCATAATGCAAAAGATGTCCCACGGCGTGAAGATCGTTGCAGATGAGATTTCCTGTTGGAAGGCACCAACAAGCCTTGGCTACAACAAAAGTGTTTTTTTCATCAAAATGGCACTGGATTGACCCAGGAGGGACCGGGGGGGCATCAACTGTATGTGAGAAGGAAGAGGAGGCTCTCAGCACTTTAGAGAGCCCTCAGGATGCCGGCCAGCACCCCCAGAAGCCACAGGATCTGGGTTCAAAGGAGGTGCAAAACATGGTTGATGCAGCACAACAAAAGAAGGTCCCACGCCGCCGGAGAACAACTCAGTGAGTTGAGTGTCACACAGTGGAGTGCTGGGTGCCGGGCCAGGCTGTGCATGAAAGAATTTTGCAAAGAGTGCACAGAGGCCTCAGTAGGTGAAGAAGACACAAAACACAGGGGTACCATTGTTCTTTGGGAAGGCAAGGTCTTACCTCCTGCAAATTGTATCAGCAGGACCTCAGGACAGTCTATGCTGATGATGTCCACCCTCTGTGTCCGTGAATCATGATCGTCACCGTGAGCGGAGTCCCAGGGTAGCAGTCATCACATTGGAAGGTGCCTGCATGGAGCAGGGGAGTGACTCCGTCACTCACGTGAGATTTCTTCGGTCCTTCTGGTGCAGGATGAAGACAGGGAGTCCCCAGAGTATGCACACCATGGAAACTGTTGCAGTTGCTGACTTGGAGATGAGGTTGCTGAAGAAAAGTGTCTCTTGTTGACATTTTGTTGCACTTACAGTGTTTCTTGGAGCAGGCTGCGGTTGATCTGAGGTCAGAAGATCTGAAGTTGTTGCAGAGGATTCCTGAAGGAAACTTGCTAGCAGAATCTGATGAGAACCCCAGGAAAGACCCCTAAATAGCCTTGAGAAGGGGATTGGCTACCTTATCAGACATGGACCTATCAGGGGGGTCTCTGATGTCACCTGCTGGCACTGGCCACTCAGAGCCTTCCAGAGTGCCCCCACACCTTGCAAAGCAAGATGGCTAAAGTCTGGGACACACTGGAGGAGCCCTGGGCACCACCCCTGGGGTGGTGATGGACAGGGGAGTGGTTACTCCCCTTTCCTTTGTCCAGTTTCCACCCAGAGCAGGGGAGAAGAGGTCCATGAACCGGTGTAGACTGGTTTATGCAAGGAGGGCACCATCTGTGCCCTTCAAAGCATTTCCAGAGGCTGGGGGAGGCTACACCCTGCTCTTAGAGGAACTCCTTTGTTCTGCCTTCCTGGGACTGGGCTCCCCAGACCCCAGGAGGGCAGAACCCTGTCTGTGAGGTGGCAGCAGCTGTGGCTGCAGTGCAAGCCTCAGAGAGCTGGTTTGGCAGTACCGGGGATCCATGGTGGAGCCCCCAGGATGCATGGAATAGGCTCCCCAATACCAGATTTGGAATGGAGGGACAATTCCATGATCTTAGACATGTTACATGGCCATATTCGGAGTTACCACTGTGAAGCTACATATAGGTATTGACCTATATGTAGTGCACTCATGTAATGGCGTCCCCGCACTCACAAAGTCCGGGGAAATGGCCCTGAGCTATGTGGGGGCACCTTTGCTAGTGCAAGGGTGCCCTCACACTTAGTAACTTTGCACCTAACCTTCAGCAAGAGAAGGTTAGACATATAGGTGACTTATAATTTACTTAAGTGCAGTGAAAATGGCTGTGAAATAGTGTGTGCACTATTTCATGCAGGTTGCAATGGCAGTCCTGTGTAAGGGTTTGTCTGAGCTCCCTATTGGTGGCAAAAGAAATGCTGCAGCCCATATGGATCTCCTGGAACCCAATTCCCTGGGTACCTAGGTACCATGCACTAGGGACTTATAAGGGGGGGTCCAGTATGCCAATAGAAATTGGTAAATAAAGTCACTGTCCTACAGTGACAAATTTAAAAGCAGAGAGAGCATAAGCACTGAGGTTATGGTTAGCAGAGCCTCAGTGACACAGTTAGGCACTACACAGGCATACATTTTAGGCCACAAACTATGAGCACTGGGGTCCTGGCTAGCAGGATCCAAGTGAGACAGGCAAAACATACTGACATATATGTTTTTATCTATGAGCACTGGGGTTCTGGCTAGCAGGATCCAAGTGACACAGTAAAAACACACTGACACACACTCACAAACAGGCCAAAAGTGGGGGTAACCATGCTAGAAAAAGGCAACTTTCCTACATCCCCTGTCACAGGAGTCATCTCCCATAGCAGGGGGCATTATTTGTTTTAGACTGTCCCTCACAATCAGCGTTCGTCTGTTGGTGATGGTCAGTAAAACAACAGCAATATGTCTGCACGTCTTAATTGGCAGGATGGACATATAGCCTATTCTCTAACAACACTTACTCTGTTGGACCGTTGGAGAACTTTGGCCACAGCAGTGATGGAGTAATCGCCACTGTGTCCAAACTTAATTTCCCCCCACTGTGTTGGGGGGAGGATACTCGTTGCCATTGCAAAGGAGTTTTCTCTCTGCCAAAACATAAATTTGGCCCTGAGTCCAGAAATCTCCACCCTTGGTTGGGATTTCTGTATACAAAATGCACAGATCTGTACCTCGAGTGCAGAGATATCAGCTAACATATGGTCAGGACTTGAAAAGCATTATAAAAGAGCAGTAAAAGGCTAAAACATGTCTATCTAAAAAGTATGGTGTCTGTCAATGCTGTTTGGATCAATATTAACTAAATTCTGATTGAATGAGTGAGAACATGCTGTGTAAGTCAATGCATATGATAATGAGACTTGCATGGCTGGTTATGACATCATAGCAGTACAACAGTGTTGTCCGAGATAGCTTTTGCAGATGGTGGAGTAGTCCAGCATTTATTGATTCAACCCTGTCCAATCACTATGCAGCAACTAAAATAGCAGATCATTTAAAAAATGAGGCAGCTAGTTGATCAAGCACCTGCGAACCATGATACCTGTTAGCTGTTCCACCCTGGGAACATGCTCGAGACCTTTGCTTGGAGGTTAAGTCTACACGGAAGCCCTGTCAATGGGATGTTGTGCAACTTGGAACATGCTATAGTTATCATGCACACAACTTCAGAGGAGTAGTGGGGCATCCTCTATGTGACCCACACATGTAAAGTGCAGGTTGAGGAGACCAAACGTGTGCCTAGGAATTGCTCCTGTAAGTGTTTGCCTCTTATAGGTTGTGCTTGGATGCCGGAAGGGGGTGAGAAAATGGGAGGTGATGGCATACTCAGCATCACCTGTGATGAATACACGATATTATTGTATGATATTCGTTGTAATGGCTGCTAATGTTCTATACATGCATACAGTAATATACTCAGGGTCAGGTACAGCGACCAGGGGGAAGTTAAACGTGAATATATTTCCTAGATAGGCATGCAGCACTAGAGATGTGTGAAGATCCTGTGAGTTTGAGAAGTAGTACTACTGGAGTACGACTTCTTGTACTCAAAATGCCTTTGTGAATAGATAACTAGGAGCTAAAACATGAGCTGCAGACATTACAGCGTGGAAACATGGAGCACTAGTTTTCTCTCTCTGTTTCTGAGCTAGGCTGTCTGCTGCTCATGTTCTAACTCGCCTGGTGAGATTTAGGGCCATATTTATACTTTTTGACGCAAAACTGCGCTAACGCAGTTTTGCATCAAAAAGATTTGCGCAGGCTAACGCCATTCTGAAGCGCCATGCGGGCGCCGTATTTACCTGGTGTGAGTGAAAAAAAACGACGTACACCAGGCAGCGCCGGCGTAGGGGGATATGGAGCTTGGGCGCCAAAAAATGGGGCAAGTCAGGCTGAGGCAAATTTTTCGCCTTAACACGATTTGCGCCATTTTTTTCGACTCCCAACCCCCATAGAAATGACTCCTGTCTTAGCAAAGACAGGAGTCATGCCCCCTTGCCCAATGGCCATGCCCAGGGGACTTCTGTCCCCTGGGCATGGTCATTGGGCATAGTGGCATGTAGGGGGGCACAAATCAGGCCCCCCTATGCCACAAAAAAAATATTAAAAAATACTTACCGGAACTTACCTTAATGTCCCTGGGATGGTTCCCTCCAGCCTTGGGTGTCCTCCTGGGGTGGGCAAGGGTGACAGGGGGTGTCCCTGGGGGCATGGGAGGGCACCTCTGGGCTCCTTCCGAGCCCACAGGTCCCTTAACGCCTGCCTTGTCCAGGCGCTAAAAAACAGCGCAAAAGCGGCGTACGTCATTTTTTTGGACCCGCCCACTCCCGGGTGTGAATTTTGCCCGGGAGTGTAAATACGGCCTCGGAGTCAATTTTTTAGACGGGAACGCCTACCTTGCATATCATTAACGCAAAGTAGGTGTCCACGCTAAAAAATGACGCAAACTCCATGGACTTTGGCGCTAGACGCGTCTAACGCCAAAGTATAAATATGGAGTTAGTTTTGCGTCGGAATTGCGTAAAAAAAAACGACGCAATTCCAGCGCAAACAGAGTATAAATATGCCCCTTAATATTGATTAGTATGGGCACTTGCACGATGCAAAGCAGCGCAGTACCCATAGTGTGCACAGGTCATTTTTCGCCCCGAAATTTGCTCCCAGTGAATCATTAAGTGCCTTTGCTTTGCCTACTGCTAACCGCCAGGTAACCTATGGAAAGGGACCAAACAGGGTAGAAGCAAACATTCCTGGTTTCCAGCCAGAACAAAGTCTACTTAAGTATCATACTTAGCTTTGGGTGAAATATGAGTGCCAAATGAAATGAGGCACGAGCAGAACACTGTGACAAATCCACAAAAATATGACATTTCTGAAAAATGACTACATTTAGGCTTGGACAGTTGTCTGCGTGTGGACATTTGTACTTGAAAGTGCGCCTCTGGTACAAATTTCACGCAAGTTGAGGTTCTTTCATGTTTGTGCTTGAGTGCAATGACTAACGCTGCACTAGAAAGGCTTCTTCAGAGTGAGGGTGGCAAATGTATCACTGCTCAACGTGCACAACTCTTGAATACGCTGTGGTGCAATTTTTTGATTTCGGGTAATGCTAAATTGTGGAATTTTAAACAGTGCTGCACTGCTGAATGTACAGTACACCTAAGCAAAGTCTAACTGAGTGTGTTCAGTGTAGGCACATATTAATTTTACCAGACCTGTAAATGTTCGTTAACTGGAAATATGTGTGGTAATTGAGTTACCTAATGCTTCCATGTTTTGAAACTCTAAATTGAGATGAAAATGTAGTACACCATAGAAATAGAGACTGAATAGTCCTGGCGCTTGTTTCCACTTTTTTTTCTTTTAATGTGATAGGGTTTACTTTGGCGTTAACAAGTACTTGCTGCTTTTGGCTCGGGATCCAACAAACCACTAGGTGCTGCTCTTGGACAGTTTCATGAAGCATTTCATAACCTTTCCTACTACAAACTGACTGGAGAGTCCAAAAACAAGTCTGAGAAATGTTCACATTTATATTATAAAGATAAAACAATTTCTAAATAAAACTGCAAGTTCGAATTTAAAAATTCATGGCATCTATGCATCTTTAAGGCAAGGCATATTGTGTCAAATTTGAAGATTTACTAAGATGTTTCTATTTTTGCCGTTTAACAAGCTAAGAAAGCCAACATGCTGTTCGCGCGGTTTTGAAGCAGGCCCTTATCCCGAGTTAATTAACTTGGAGTTCAAAAGTCAACTTGCCCATTTGATTTTGTAGCAGCTTTTTGGAAAGAATCCAAAAATCAGCTTTCAATATAATATAGATGTGGCTTAAACTTAAATATAATTTAAATTGCAAACCCTAAGGTGCAGGTTGCTAACGAGAAATACATGTTATATTTTAATACAGTTCTGAGCAGCGAGATGAATACTGGCATACAGTTTAAGATCAAACAGCATACAAAGAAGATCTGAAAAATGGATCATGCAGCCTTAAAATACAGGACGGATAACAACTTCTAGCAAATTAATATCAACGCTCAAAATGTAGCTAGAGATCTATTTGGCGCAGTCCAACAGCAATTATCTCATCATGAACAGAACCGTTTGTCTATATATATTTAGATTCTTTATAAGGCACTGAGGCCCATATTTATATTTTTTTAGCGCCGCATTTGCGTCGTTTTTTGTTGCAAAAACGGCACAAACATACAAAATATAATTGTATTTTGTAAGTTTGCGCCGCTTTTGCGTCAAAAATGATGCAAATGCAGCGCTAAAAAGCATAAATACGGGCCTGAGTACTATGTGGCACCATTAACAGTCTCCTGGAGCAGGTAGTGATTACCAGACCCTTTTTCGGTGATGCTTAAAGAGAAGCCGATATGACTCAAAGCCCAGATTTACCATTATTTGACATAGCGCAATGCAGCAAGACAACTTGCTGCACTCCGTCAAATAGAGAGGGCAGGGACTGCGCCATATCCATTGAGATATGGCACCTTCCAGTTGCTTCTCTGCACCAGCACTCTGTGTGGTGCCCAGCTCCAATTTAGGCACCCTTGCACCATGTTGCAAAGGTGCCAGCATTGTGGGCAAGATTTTTTTGTGCAGAAAGGAACATCTTCATGCACAAAAATAATCCTTGTAGTCATCTTCCTATGTGGGTTTCTACAGCACACTTAGCTGCATATTTATGAAAAGTGGGGCTGTACCTGGTGCAGCGCCACTTTTCATGCACCCCCATAGTGCCCCCCCCGAACAACACCATGTGTGCACCGTATTTATTATATGGAGAAGCATGGCAGTAGTTAGGGAACTTGCGTCAGAATTTTTGACGTTAGTTCAGCACTTTACAGGGTTAGCGTAAAAAATGTTAATGCTAATCCTGTAAAGCACTCAGAGGCCCATTGTAACCAATGGGAGCCTCCCTTTAATGCCTGCTCAGAGCAGGCGTTAAAAGTGCCAAAAAAATGACGCAAATAAATTTCTTAGATTTCGTTGCACCATTTTTTTGGCCCCCATAATGGGGGAACACCCCCTTTGCGTACATTATGCCTGACGAAGGCACAGTGTAGCGCAAGGGTTACAAAGTGGCTCAATGCATGCATTGCGCCACTTTGTAAATAAGGTTTGTCATTTTAGCCCATCTAACGCCACATTAGCGTAAAAAAAATAACACTAATGTCTCGTAAGAATGGCGCTAGGCCCTCTTAAATCTGGCCCTTAAAAAGGGGAAACAAAGAGGAAATAATGTGGAGAAATAAAGATGCGGCCCCTCATTTCAACTCTAATGGAAAGGTGTAGCATTTTGACGCATTTCTAGGTTTACCAGTCTTGGTAAATCTGGGAATGTGCCAAAAAGCATGAGGGGAGGCCTGGGGACGCCCAGACTTTATCCATGTAACCCCTTTCCCTAGGCAAAATAACGCAAAAAAGGCGACTTGCTCTGCCTTGCATTACTCCAGTTTACCAAGCGATTGAAAGCCATGCAAGATTTGCCTTACATGGCTTGGTAAATGTGATTTAAGGAGTGTATTTGCCTTGCATCACCCTGCTTTGGTGCAAGGGCAACACAATACTTTGATAAGTCTGGCCTTGGATATTAGGTGTGGTTTTAAATCTAATATTCTGTATTTTTAGGGTCTAGGGACGGTAGTCCAAAGGTTCTGATGAAGTTTTAAAAGTCTTCTTTGTCAGTTTTTTTTTACTTCTTAAATATTTCCAGATTAGGTCCATGTTTCAAGCTTGGGCACTAAACTTTCCAGATTCCCCTGTACAGATAGTGCTCTTTCCATGAGTCTTGCAGGTGAATCCATCCTTGGTGTGTAGGATTGCAATGCTGCACCTCAAGCTATAGACCGTGACTGAATTTAAATATGGCACATAGATCTTTGCCCTTTATGATCTGAGTTACTGAAAACTAGAGCAGTTCTTTTGAAGGGTTATGGTAATATATAAGTGGAAACTGAATTTGGATGCTTGGTTCTGTAGTTTGTTGGGTGCCAAGCTCTCTTTCTATGGGTGACCAGCATAGACAATATTGCAGCAATATACTGTTGGTAACAACAAGGTCATGGTATATAGAATGTGATAGCAGAAGCTGCTGGAGTATTCTTCTCAGTACTATAAGGAAATACATGGTGATTTCAATTACCAATTACGAATAGTTATTTAATGGCCCAAAGCTTTGTCCCTTTCAAACCTCACACCAAGGGCTTTTACAGTTTGACAAGGACTTGAATGTTTCCTACTTCCTCCAGCTATACCAAAGCAAGGCTATCAGCCAGTCCTGTTGAGCTTCACTGAGGGGGTATCCAGCCTCATGGAACTGTCATCGACTACAGCCTCTCGCTTTGTCCTGCTGGATTTTTGACTTCCAAAAAAGAGACTACGTCCAAACCTAGATATCTTCACTGCAACTTCGTCCAGCGGCTCCTTGATGATGACTCCTTCTCCTCAGACACCGCCAGCAGACCTGCCCCATTGAATTTTACCTTCTCGGACAACTTTTACCTGAATTTACTCCTAAGGCCAAAGGTAAGCGACGACTGGGCCCAATCCACTTTCTGCATCTTGCTCATGGTCTATTGCAGTATATGTCCACTGTTGGTGCTTTGATATTTGAAGTGATAGTTTTTACCTTAAAATGTAAAAATTCATCATTCCAGTCCTACTGATTTTGTCATTTTGTCATTTTGGTGTCAAATACTTTATTAAAATGTACTTTATTTTTCTAAGATGGTGTGGGATTTTTCTTGTGTTGTGTTTTCACTATTATTGTTTGTGTGCTGCATAAATACACATTGCCTCTAATATAAGATTGACTGCTTTTGTGCCAGTCTACCAAATGGTTAAGCACAGGTTAATTTGGCGATTTTTGTGGTGAACCCTGACATGGATTGTGGCCGTCGCTTGAGCAGGGTTAACACGCCACTCAACAAACAACCTCTCTTTGCATGTGCCCACCCCTTCTGGTCTTCAAGATCAGTGAGAGAGGCCTGGGTCTTTACGTACACTCGTGTTCCGTGTTTGCCCACGGTCAAAAACGTTTACAAAGGATTCAGATATCACCACAAATTTGGTACTCAGTGCAGGAGTTCACGCCTACTACCATGTGAGCTACTTTACCGTCCTAACAGTAACCAATCATCACAATGAACCAAACTGTACTAAGTAAATCCTTTGGAAATAATTTCTATCACTGAGATAGGATCACAAGTTCTGTGTAAGATGTGATGGAAGAATTGAAAAGCATACAATTTGAAATTAAAAGTTTTATTTTATATTCTTTGGAAGCATATGAACTTCATGGAGGTGCTGTTGAAAACCTCCTCACCGCACATTGCAGAGGCGAACTCTCACGTTTCGTTATGTCTCTGGGTTTGGCATGTCTCAATCAGAATTTGTGTCTGACTTAGTTTCCCGTTTTCCTACAGAGTGCTGTATGTTTCTCTGAATGGCAGTGTCACTCCAGCATGGGAAGAGAGGCATCCTGCGTGCCTCCTGTTCACTCTTACACTCTTACCCAGTACCATGATTATTGGAACTTCTGCAGTAGTATATTCACTGCTGTAATCTTATCAGTACCGTTTTCAGGTGATACAACCCTAAATGCAGTACCATAGATAC
The DNA here is from genome assembly GCF_031143425.1 of Pleurodeles waltl. NCBI lineage: Eukaryota > Metazoa > Chordata > Amphibia > Caudata > Salamandridae > Pleurodeles > Pleurodeles waltl. Next base: position 1,235,046,519 of record NC_090444.1, on the reverse strand, counting down.
GACTGTGATACTCAATGCAATTTTCTCATGAGTGGAACGAATAGATCCATTAATGGAAAAAGTTAAGTTTGTGCCCCTTACGAACCACAATATCAGTGTTAGAAGTAACAACATTGATGCTTAAGTGGTTACTTAACTGGATGATCCGCATGCAAAGTTCCATGAAGAAGGGCTAATATCATTATTTGACAAGAAAAGTAATACTAAAGAAGGTATAGTGGCTCTGGGGAGGGGAGACCTGAAATACATATTTAATTATTTCCTCTTGTTACTGGATCCAGAGGCAATGAACTTTGGGGACAAGTAAGAAAGGAAGAAGCTGCTCATCAAAACATTTAAGATTCTGAATAGGTCAATGTCATTTAATTTATAGTATCAATAATTATATTTTTTATTCTATTTTTATGAGTTTTAATAATCATTTAGCTCGTCAACATATTCAATAGAAAATCAATCAAAGTAAATAGCAATTTACAGAAAAAGTATACAGGATGTCCCATAATGATCTAAATCCTATTCTAGTCTTGGGTTCAGAAACTATAACTATAGTTCAGCAGAAAACACGTCAGGTGTTCTTTTCTCATATGTGAAAGTATAAAGTTCAGTAGAGTCTCTCAGTAGCAGATTTGAGTGGCTTAGGCAGAACAGAATGAATAAAAAATGTGTCATTTGCCTGCAAAACGTAGAATCCTCAGGGTCTCAGCCTGGTGCCCTGTCAAGAATGGAAGATCTAACAATCTCTCTCTTCTCTCCCTGGGAACACTATTATACAGTTTTTACATTGAAACAGTTTGCAAAAGTGTCATAGATAATCTTTCCTTTGGCCTTTAGGGTTGTGAGGTCTTCGTGTGAACAGGATAGCTTTCTTCGAGATTGCAATTTTTAACAAAGGACATTCTGAATATGCTATACATTTAACTAAATTGTAAACAACAATGTCCCGCCTGTATTTGTCCATGGAATAAAGAACAGTTATGTGAATACATCCTAGTGTCAGGGTAATGTCATTTCCACTCTCACGTCCATCTCTCTAGCAAAGCCTCATTTATAAAGAAAGATTTTTAAGGTTGATCTAAAATGCAGTTATTCTTTTCTCAAGCTAAATAGAACAAAGGCACTAATATTTTCTCTCCTTACTATAGGGCATTGTCATGAAATGTTATACTTGTGGCCTTGACAGAGGCCACAGTAAGCAAAAAGAATGAACAAAACGCATAGTAATCTGCTAACAATAACATTTTCTGTCAAGTGAATGTCGCAGTGCAAGTTTTGAATGGAAAAATCTTGTTTATGTGCAGCATTTAGTTAGGCCTACACTCCTTTCGTATAGGTTAGCATATAATAATTTTATTTTTACTAAAAACTCGCTCTCAGCTCCATTACGTCTGAGCGCATGCTGAAGCTACCTTGACTATGAAAATGTATATTATCAAACGCTGTTTCAGGAGGTCAGATAGCAAAATGTTTGTTGAACATGCTGCAGAAATGAAAGCGATATGGCAAGTCACAGGTTCCTATCAAGGTAATACAAATTGAGTCTTTCATCCATTTGAGATTGAGAAAATAGTGGCAGCTGTGTTGGATACGAAGACCACTTGATGCCACAACGCCTAGATATCCCAGGGGATTTAACATGCTCAGTGAGTTGTTGAATCTTCATGTGTTAACTGATAGACTGCACTGGACTTTTGAGTCCAAGCATGCACATAAGGGGAAGTTTCACATGGCATTTAAGGCCATGTATGCATGTACTAGGGGCCATATGTATGACCCGGTTTGCATCACATTTCAACCGCATGACATGGTGCATGCATGACTCAAACCTTAAGTGAGATTTATGAAGCCACGCAAAGCCACCTTGTGTGGCCCTGGAAGATTTCATAAATCTCGAGTAATGCAACAAAGTGCAAATCGCTGCAGTGCATTATTCTGCACCAAGGAGTCGTTACCATGGGTGTTGCATGGGTGTTCCCATACAGGTCTCTGTGCCAGCTCCCCTGTTGCTGTGTCTCCGACCTAGCAGCCAGCTTGCTTCCTCCTGCTGATCCGCAGCTCTCTCAGATGCACAGTTGCTGTCTGTTTGTTGCTGGATCTCCTTGGTAACCCACTTGCTTATCTCCCTGGTGTTGCATGGGTGTTTCCATACAGGTCTCTGTGCCAGCTCCCCTGTTGCTGTGTCTCTGACCTAGCAGCCAGCTTGCTTCCTCCTGCTGATCCGCAGCTCTCTCAGATGCACAGTTGCTGTCTGTTTGTTGCTGTATCTCCTTGGTAACCCACTTGCTTATCTCCCTTGGTAAATACTTCTGTTGTCTACTTGTGTGGTATCTGATAACTCCTGTTGTTGTCTCCTTCATGTGATATCTCCCTTCTAATTCCTTGCTGGTATCTCCCTGGTAACTCCTTTTGCCAATGCAATCTCCCTGTAATCTCCCCTGTTTATTATAATTTGCTTGATCCACCTGTATTCCATGTATAGTCACATAGGAGTAGCATAGGCCCCATATTTGTCATTGAATCAGTGTAGTTCTTCACAGTTTCTCACGCTGCTCTGTTTTCTCTCCACTCCCTTCTGCCCATTTTTCACCACCTGCTGGCCCCACCCACTGTCATCTGTGCCCCTCCATCCACCAGGACCTACTTGGAGGCTGCAGGGGGACCCCACTAAGCAGGTCCCTATGCCAGCGCCTCATTGCTGTTGCATCTCTGAACTAGCAGCCAGCTTGCTTCCTTTCACTGACCCACGGCCCTCCCCGACATGCTGTTGCTGCCCGTGTATTGCTGTATCTCCCTGGGGACCTCTTTGCTTATCTCCCCTGTTAACTCCTTCTGTTGTCTCGTTTGTTGGTCTCTGGTAACTCTTGTTGTTGTTTCTTTTTTGTGATATCTCCTTGATAATTTCTTGCTGGTATTTCCCTGGCAACTCATTTTGTCATCTGTGATCTCCCTCTATTCTCCCCTGTCTTTATTATCCACTTGTATTGCCTGTATAGTTGCATTTGAGCAGCATAGGCCTCGCATTTATCATTGTATCAGTTTTGTTTTTCACAGTTTCTTATGCCTGTCTGTTTTTCTGCCGCTCCCTTCCCATCTGTTTTTTGCCACACCATCCACTATGCCACCACCAAACTCTGTGTCCTCGACCCCAGATGCCTCAATAACAACTGCTCCAACTCCTTCCTCGGATCTACTGAAGGACCTATCACCTTCCAACCCTGCCACTTCTCCTGCAACAAAGGTCCATTCATCCACAGTTGATCCTCTACCCCTTCCTCCTCCCCCCGGAAGACCACGAGCGCTCCGGAAGTGTTTTGATGTATTCACCTCAATGACCGATCCCTCTCTAAACATGCCATGGAAATCTTGGTCATCATCACCACATTCACCCCGACGTTATCTTCATCACCAAGATGTGTCTCTGCCCCTCCTCAGACTTCTACAAACCCTGAAATAGCTACAAGATGATACACCGAGACCCCACAGACAAACACAGGCAAGGCATCACCATCATCCACAAGGAAACAATCTGATGCATCACAACCGAACACGACCCCACACCTATCATAGAACACCTTAACTTCTAACCAATGCTAAGACGATAAGACTACATCAGAGACACCCTCACATATCTTCCCCCGGACCCCAGCCCATCTTTTATGATGCCATCTCCAACTTCATCGCCCCCCCAGCCATCGACACTAGACACTAGGTGCTACTCGGCGACCTCAACTTCCACCTTGACAATCCCAATTACACCAACACCACCACCCTCCTGGCGAACTTGAACAAAATTGACCTCGCCCAACTGGTACCTACCCCACACACAAAGCAGGGCATGCACTGGACATGATCTTCAAAACCAGCAGCAGAGTCAAATACAGCCTGACCACAGAGATCACCTTATCAGACCACACTATCGGCTACCCAGAACAGCACCTCCAAACCCCCAAGCACTGCTCAATGCAGCTGGGGCAATTTGATGGAGACCCACTGGATGCAGGCCCTTAGCAGCATCCAACTCGAAGACATGCCAGACCTAGAGTAGGCTGTTCTGAAATTCTTCACCTGGATCATCAAATGCACCAACAGAGTTGCTCCTATGAAGCCATCCAAAACCAACAAACCATCAAGGCAATCCATCTGGAACATCCCTGAATTTAGAACCATCAAACTCAACTGCAAACGACTAGATAAACAATGGTATACCACCAAAAACTTCTCCGACCGAGCCACCTACAAAGTAGCCCTCATTGCCTACTACCAACACCAAGGATGCTAAGAGAGCAGCCCTCACAAACTGCATGGAAAAGAGAACCAACCACACCAGGGAACTCTTCAACATAGTCAAAGAATTTTCGAGCCTGTCAACCATGGAGAACACATCTGCCCCTACCAAGAACTATGCAGCACCCTATTTGACTATTTCCACAGAAAGATAGCCACAATCCATAATAACTTCGATACCCAACCCACCGAAATCAACCTCAAGAACCTTGATCCCCCCCCATTCACACCAAGCAAGCTATCACCACTTGGACTCCGCTCACCACACTGACCACCGCAACCATCATGACCTCCATCCATTCCTCGACACCCACCGACCCCATTGCCACTACATTTTCAACCAAGCAACAACGGAAATGAGCTCAGTACTCACCAACATCCTCAACGCTTCCATCACCATGGCTACCCTTCCCAACAAATTCAAAGACATGGAGGTCAGACCCCCCTCCAAGGAAGTCCTTGGCTGACCCTAGACAACTCAAAAATTACCACCCCGTCTCACTGCTCCCATACCCCGTCAAAGACATGGAGAAGGCCATCAGCCTCCAGCTCTCAGAACACATGGAAGGAAATGGCTTGGCTTTCACAGCACAGAAACAGCCTTGATCACAGCCACAGATGACATCAGCTACACCCTCACCAACAGGCTCAGCAGAATTTACGTCAGGGACCCTTAAAGTGGATTGCTTTCTTCCTCACAGGAAGAATGCAAAGGATGAGCCTATCACCCTTCACCTCAGAACCAAAGAACAACATTTGTAGCGCACCCCAAGGATTTTACCTCAGCGCCACCAGAACAAATATCTGCAAAGCTATGAACAGTGTCATCAACTGGATGAGAACTAATTGCCTCAAGCTAAATTCGTAGAAGACGAAAGTGCTGATCTTTGGGAAAAACACCTCTATATGGGACAACATCTGGTGGCTGTCCGAGCTAGGCTCTACACCCACCTCAACAGACCATTGCCCGCAACATTGGCTTCATCCTCAACAGCAAACCTACCATGACGCACCAAATAAAGGCAGTCTCCTCATCCTGCTCCACACCCTCCACATGCTCTGCAGAATCTCCAAATGAATCCTTATGAAGACCGTCACCCAGGCCCTCGTCACAAGCTGACTTGACTGTGGAAACCCACTCTACACCGGCATTTCTATCCAACTTCACAAGAGGATCCAGATGATACAGAATACAGCAGCCAGGCTCCTCCTAGACCTTCCTAAATGAGCCCACATCGCTTCCCACCTCAGGAAGCTCCACTGTCTCCCCATCCAGAAGAGATGCCAGTTCAGGATTCTCATACACGTCTACAAAGCCTTAAGCAACCACGGACAGACTTACATCAGCCACATCATGACCTTGCAAAAACCCACCAGATTCCAGAGCTCCACCTCCTTGGCCCTCACACTCGTCACAGCCAAGTGGAAGTGATTCCTTCCCCTATACAGCCTCTAAGACCTATAGCGGCCTGCCCCTCCACCTGGATTTTCGACTGAGATCCTGCCACCACAGCACCCAGATTACCTCAGGGGTGATAGTGCTGTCCTATACAGATACCAATTGATTGAACATTCATGGATTTTTATGTATTTCCAGATTTACCAAAACTGGTTGAAACTGGGAATTGGCAAAAACCTACTCCTTCACAGGTGAGGCATAACAAAGAGAAATATCTTTATTTCTCATTGCTTTTTAATCTTTCTGTGTGTGCTGCATTATGCAACACAAATAGAAAGAGGAAAAAGCCTCTCAGGATTGTTTTGTGCATGAAGATGCCACATCCTGCACAAAAACAATCCTGCATGCAGTGCAGGCACCCTTGCACCATGTTGCAAGAGTGGCTGCATTTGTGCTAGGCAGTAAAAGGAGTGCCAGCAAAAGGGAGAAGGTAGCCCTCCCCAGTGCCTGGAGACCCTGATGGGTGATTAGCCACGCTTTACAAGAACACTGATTGATTGATTGATAGGAATGCACCTTATTCTTTTAATTACAGAACATTCCTCCCATTTTCCTGTCACTCAGTGCAGCGCAGAATGGTGACTTGCTGCGTGACTATCCCCATAAATATTCCCCTAAGTATATCTGCAGCTACACCTGCACAAGAAGAGGCTGCACTGTACAGGGGAATGCTGTGCCAGGTTTTCAATTACATATTTTGTCATGAGAGGCTGCATTGGACATTTGTAAGTAAACTTATGCAGACTAATGCTGGCTATGCATTTAAGATTAAAACCGCATGCAGGGGGAAACAATGGAATATTTCTGTGAAACATGAGCATTCTGGGGATAAACTGGATAGTATGTAACCTTTTTCAGCAGTTATTAGTCTGCATCGCCTTTACTCCTCAGCCTTTACTGGCATGTGCCTTTTCTCCACATTCCTTTGCTCCACATGCTTTTACTGCATAAGAAAGGGTCTTTTAGGGTTAAGGAGTGGGCAGAGGTGAAGGGGTAAGGATAATCTTTAGGGTTTAGGTGTAGGTAGACGTAAAGGGAATAAGGGGGATTTTCTGTTTTAGTGCTGGGTAGAGGTAAAGGAGGGTAAAAGTAATTTTAGGGTTAAGCGGCGGATAGAGGTAAAGTGAGGTAAGGTTAATTTCAGGGTTTTGGGGTTGGGTGGAGGTAGGTAATGTAAGTGTGATGTTAGAGTTAAGGATTGGGATAGAGATAAAGAGGTAAGGGGTGATTGTATGGTTAAGGGGTGGGTAGAGGTGGAGAACAGTAAGGGTGATTTTAGAATTAAGGGGTGGATAGAGGGGAAAGCGTCGGCTAGGGTTCAGGGTAGGGTACAGGGAAAGGGAACCAAGGATTTTTTTATTCAAGAAAAAAGGAGTTAGAGAGTTAATTCCGAAAAAATATATTTATATACATCGAGATGCAGTTTGAAGCAAAGAATAAAAATATACTTGAGAAGTAAAGACTTGCATTGTAACATTGAAAAGGCAGTTATTATTTTAAATGAAACTGCAGAGTAAAGGCTTGTGGAGTAAAGTCTGCTGAGTAAAGGTATGAGAACTTAAAATATGTGGACTAAAGTCTGATATTCACACTGGATATTTGAAATGCGAGTATAATGAGGCTATAAGTTTGCATGTTGTTGGTGCTTTGGCAATTTGGAATGTCACTGGGTACATGAGCTGTTCCAGAGCATCAGGAATTGTGATGGTCCTTAAGCACTCGGGCATCTGAGGATGTAATTGAGCATTTGAGACTGTGCCTTCACATTTGGGAATGGGCATGTTCTTTTTAGATAGTGAATTTGAGGTTGAAATTGATCATATAATTGTCACGACTTGACATATAATGACTATACATGCCTTATGAGGGATGTACCTAGGTGGCAAAGGTGCCAGGTGGCTCATATCATATGTGAAATGTTCATCTGCTTCTGAAATTTATGCCAACACCACTTGCATACTGATGTTTTAGCACATACATTAAATGGCAAAATGAGACACAAAAAGACAAGAATGCAACATGGCAAAAGACAGTATGGGCTGAAAGTGTCACCCAATGCCTAGGGCCACAGGCAGCTATCTGATATGTAATGGTTGTGCTCATTGCTATGGATATTGACGTTGATAGATTTAAAAAGCGCGATGCCTGCCCAAAGGCATCTTGGAGGTAAAGTCCGAAACACTAAGGAGAGGCCGTGCTATAGAGTAATAGAAAACAGCCAGGTTTTTAACTGCTTCCTAAATATGCTCAAATCCGATTGACCTCTAAGGTGCCTGGACTACCTATTCCAAAAACGGAAGAAGGAATAGACAAAGCTTCTAGCTCCCCAAGAAACTTTCTTTCCTCTCTGGAATAGACACTTGTTTAGCTGTTTTGGAATGCAAGTGTCTATTAGGAATTTACCAACAAAATGTTTTCCTTACATAATTTTGGCCAGAGTCATGGAGTGCTTTGTGAGCTGCACACAATGTTTTAAAAGCAAGTCTTTCTTCCTGGAAGCCAGTGTGGCTCCTCCAGAGCCTTGGAAACTGATTGACATTTCCGGATCTTAATGAGAAGCCTTGCTGCTGCATTTACCAGCCTCTCTAATTTATTCAAAGAACCTTGTTTGAATGCCCATAAACAGAGCATTGCAATAGTCAGGTCTGGACAACACTAAAGAGATTTTAACAGTCTTCTTTGGCTCAACTGGAATAAACCGTTCAAATTTAATATAGCTTTTTAGCGGGAAAAAACAAGATGAAAATAGTTTCTTGATTTGATCAGTGAATGAAAACTGTGTATCAAAGGTAACACCCAGATTATTTACTTTAAAGACATGCGTGGGAAGAGCGCCGAGCTCTGGAGGCCACCATGTCGAATTCCAGGAGGTGTCCTTCCCACAAACAGTAAAACCTCCATCTTTTCTGAATTTAACTTTAGACGTGGTTACTCATCCAGCTAAATATTGCACTGATACACTTATTGAAATGATTTGCCACCTTTTCGACATCACTTGGCATTGACACTATGATCTGAGTGTCATTGGAATAAGAGATGGTTAAAAAGCTGAACGACCTGATCAACTTAGCCAAGGGAGCCACATAAATATTAAATAGCGATGGGCTAAGCGATGACGCCTGCGTGGCACCACATTGCAGACAAAAGGAAAAGGAATCAAAATCTTCACACATGACCGATGGCTCCCTATCTGAGAGAAAAGAACAGAGGAGATCATAGGCCGGGCCACATAAACATATTTCAGCCACGCATTCTTTCAAGACTGCATAGCTCACTATGTCAAATGCTGCATATAGATCCAAAAGAATTGATGCAGCCTTTCCCCCAATATTCATAACACATCAAATTTTGTCCATGACCACTTTCAAAGCAAACTCTTTACTGTGTCCCCTTCTGAACTAAAACTGGCCTCCAGAGGTCACTGTTGATCTAAATAGTCCAATAATGCAGTATTGATATGCCTCTCGAGAATCGTTGTAGGTATAGGGAGTCGTGAGATGGGACGATAATTCTGCACCCCTCCTGCATCTAAGGAAGGTGTTTTAAGAAAGGGGAGAGCGGAGGCTTTTTTCCAATCAGCTTAGAAAATCCCCACCTCCATTATCTTATTCAGTAGGGGAGTATTGGAAGAATCTTTGGAGGGCAAGGGTCGAACGGGGCTCCCGATTTTGGTAGCCCTAATAAATTCGACCACCTGCTCGGTACTCGACAAAGGAATCTTGCAGAACTCGAAGGGTGAGGTGTCCAGTAAAATCATGACCATTGATGGAAAGACAATGCGTAGGGGTACGGTCAAAACCCTCATAAATAGACTCTACTTTCTTCTAAAAAAATTCCGCTAAGTTGTTACTCAGTACCTGGCTAGGGTTCGTTATATTTGCGAGGGAGGACAAGAAAGCACCTGAAGTGTTTTGAAAAGCTCTTTGGAGGTGTTTTTTTGCTGCATTCAATTTATCTGTGTGATATTAGGTATTCTCCTCTGGAATCATCGCTTTGTGCTCCCTAAGTAAGTATTACTTAATGTCTGTTTTTTTCCTCCAGACAGCTCTTCATGACAGCACCTTTGTGGAAGTTAAACATCTATTAACCTACGTAAGCACTGTTTTTTAAAAATCTTGCAGTAATTATAGCTTTGTTGTTAACTTCACTGAAGTCACTTCCTGTGATCAAAGTCACATCCACTACCACCAGCATTTTGGTGACGCAAAGTCCATATTTAAATAGCGGGGGACCTTGACTCGTGAATGACTCTGTTATGACCATTGCTATGCTGAGTGACATCTTTGATTTCAAGCAGTAGCCTAATATCTCTGTCTTCCTTTCCTAGTATTAGAACTACTTATGAAACATCCAATAAATATACATGTTCCCTGGCATGGCTTTTCAAGTATAAGTGCAGTTCATAAATGGTTGTAGTCAGTCTTACATAGTGATACGTCATTCAAGAAGACATTTCTGTGTAAGCGCCTCATCCGAGTTTATGCATTTATTATTAACAATGGCACTGATTCACAAAGGTAAACTTACACTTGTGTGTAAGTTTACAATTGCTTGCTATTCATAAAGGGATTTACAGGTAGAATCTTGAGGAGTGCGGAGTATCTGCACATAAAAAGATAGCGCTCGCCTATACATTTTTATGTGCGGAGACTCCACACTCGTAAAGAAACTACTCTTAAATCCCGTTGTGGTTAACAAGCATTCGTAAACATACACAAAAGTGTACGTTTACGTTTGTGAATCAGGCCCACGGTGTTCCTCAGCTCATCTGTGTGTATGTTCAGCTCTTTAAAATAGACACTGCCTTTCTTCCCAATTGGAAATGTTTTAACATACCCCATTCCCAAACTGTCGTTTGTTTTAGGAATGTTTGTGGGAGATCCAAAGGCAGTGTGTCCTATATGCTGTGCCGATTCTAGGTACCCGGAAGAGCGAGCAATTTGCAACCACATCTGAAACATGTATACTATTAGTTGCACAGTTTATTTACATTCTTTTATTTTGTATTAGATGAAGAAAGAGTGTTGCTGTTGTAATTAATGTGCGGCTGCCCTAGTATGAATTTGGTATGTATGAATTTGATTTTTAGGCCTGGTTTAAAATCCAGCTAAAAACCTAACCTTGCGCAATTAATTTAAATATTTCTCGCAGATAGGGATGTTAGCCGATATCTGGTCTGAAGTAATGGGAGCTAATGAGGTTAAATTAAATGATAGCCTTAACATCATTAAAGTGGTGGCCCCAAATCTGGCCCCATTATTGATATAATTCTGTTTTTGCATATTTTGACATCAAAGTAATTTCTTGAAGTGGTCCTCTTGTAGAAAGGATTAAGGGCCAGATGTAGGAAACGTTTTGCATGGCGCAAACAGCGAAATTCGCAGTTTGCGCCATGCAAAACACGCATTGCGATGCACATTCCCATTTTGCGAGTCTCAAAATGGGAATGCGACTCGCAAATAGGAAGGGGTGTTCCCCTTCCTATTTGCGGTTCGCATCGCTATGCAGAATTGCTTTGTGACCGCGAACGCGGTCGCAAAGCAATTCACAGTTAGCACCCATGTGAAGTGGGTGCTAACCCATTCGCAAAAGGGAAAGGGTCCCCAGGGGACCCCTTCCCCTTTGTGAATGGCTCTGAAAATATTTTTTGCCTATGGACCACTGCCTGCTCTGAAAAAATTAAACCAAATGGTTTCATTTTCACGAGTGTATTGCAACTCGTTTTCCTTTAAGTAAAACGGGCCGCAATACCAAAAAAAAAAATTGCTTTATTGAAAAGCAGTCACAGACCTGGTGGTCTGCTGTCTCCAGCAGACCACCATCCCTGTGAGTGCAGGGAATTGCAAGGGGATCGCAAATTGCGACCTACCTCATTAATATTAATGAGGTGGGTCTTTGCGAGCCCCTTGCGATTCGCGGATGGTGTCAGGGACACCATCCTGCATATGGGATTGCGACTCGCAATTTGCGAGTCGCAATCCCATTTCTACCTACATCTGGCCTTAAGTTCCTTATTACAAGTTTGCCAGTCCGAGGACTGCCACGGTGGAGGTGGAGGTTGCACTGCCGCCGGCCCTGCTGAGAAGACCGCTATATTATGACCATGGCAGTCTTCTGAACCAAACACAGCCAATTCCCCACAAATGTAGACAGACTGCCATGAACGGCTGTAGGCAATCCAATCCCGGTGGGGACTGTGTTTCCGCTGACCGTATTACAAGGTAGCACACCGCCAGGGTTTCTGTTGCAGTCGCACCGCCACTAAAACGCTGGCAGAAAAGAACCACATAAAAAGGTAAAAAAGGACACTCACCTTCAGCAACACAAATATGTCCTGAGTCCTTGTAATACAGGTTTGAGAACGAGGGGTTGGCTGTGTTGTAATTGCCACAATGGTGGAGGGGGGAGTTTGGATGTGGGCATGGTGAGTCTGGGAGTGGCGGACTGACCAGATGTGCCTGATGGGCCCTATAGGCCAGGTAAGTCATCACTGTCAAGGCATCCTGAGGCATACCCTGTCACTGGGGCCTTCATCCTGGGGAGGGCTGGTAGTCGCTGGCATCGTCTCCATGGTGCCAGTGGCTGGGGTACCTGTGAAAGGAGTGGAAGATTGTTACCTAGTGAATTCGTGATTGGTTGTCTGTTTGTCTGATGCATCCAGTGGCTTAACTTGATTCCCAGTTAAGAGAATGACAGATGCAGCACTGAAGGCATTGTTTGTGGATAGTGGATTGTGAGCAAGATGACACGTTACATTGAATGTTGGGGCATGGGGATTGCATTGCTGTCATTGCCATTAGTTGGTCCTCATCCTAAGCATCCAGTTGGTGTGGGTGATGTAATGGTTGTACATGCAGCAGTTGTACTGTGCAGTTCTGTTAGAAGGTTTTGATGTGGATGAACAGGTGCTTTGTGGGAGTTGTAGTGATTGTCCTTGGCAGTGCTATCCGTGCACTTGGGTGGGACTTTGTGGGCATTGTGGCAGGGTGATGGTGTGGCATGCAGGGGAGGGGTATTAGGTGATTGGGTGTGAGGTGGAGTGGTAGATGGGGTGACTTGGTGAGTGATAGGGTGGTGAGGTGTATGCTGGACAGGTGTACTTAGTGCCAGGGGAGTGATGGTTTCTTACCAGACTCCAGTTCTCCTGATATTTCAGTCAGGCCCTCAGGATGCAGTATTGCCAAGACCTTCTCCTCCCACAATGCAAACATGAGGGGGGGCACCACCAGTCTTGTGAACGGCTATCTGGTTTCATTATGCCATGGAACGCACCTTCCTCCTTAGGTCGTTCCCTCTCTTCCTGATGTCCTCCCTTGGATGGTTGCCCATTGAGTTGACCCTGTCGACAATTCTCTGCCATAACTCCATGTTCCTGGCAATGCTTGTTTGCTGACCTGAGCACCAAACAATTGTGGCTCTGCCCTGATGATCTCATCTGCCAAGACCCACAGCCCATTGTCTGTGAAGCATGGGTGCTTTTGACGTGCCATGGTGGTTGTGTTGTGGGTGGTGGTGTGTGTTGTGTGCAAAGGTGCAGTGTGGGGTGGGGGGGTGTTTTGGTGTGCTCGCTGGTTGTCTGTGGTGTTTGTGTGCAATGGCAATGTGTGTATTGTCTTGATGGCGCAGTTGTGTTGTGTGTGATGCATGTGAAGTATGATGGTGGCTATGGTATAACAGTGCTGTGTCCTCCGGTTGTGCGCTCCTGTGACAAAGTGGCTTCTTTCTAGCATGGTTACCTTCATTTTTGGCCTGTTTGTGAGTGTCAGTGTGTTTTTACCATCTCATTGGGATCCTGCTAGCCAGGACCCCAGTGCTCATAGTTAAAACCTTATTTGTCAATGTGTTTTGCCTGTCTCACTGGGATCCTGCTAGCCAGGACCCCAGTGCTCATATTTTGTGGCCTATGTTGTGTTGTCAGTATGCTTGACTGTGTCACTGAAGTTCTGCTAACCAGAACTCCAGTGCTTATGCTCTCTCTACTTAACAAATTTGTCACTACACTTTAGTGACTCCATTCTGATTGGCACACTGGAACCCCCTTATAAGTCCCTAGTATATGGTACATAGGTACCCAGGCCATTGTGGTTCCAGGAGATCCTTATGGGCTGCAGCCACTTCTGCCTGAGTGAAATAGTGCACACACTATTTCACAGCCATTTTATAATGCACTAAGTAACTTATAAGTCACCTATATGTCTAACCTTCATTTACTGAAGGCCAGGTGCAAAGTTTCTGTGTGCGAGGGCACCCTTGCACTAGCAAAGCTGCCCCCACATTGTCCAGGGCCAATTCCCCAGAATTTGTGAGTGCGGGGACACCATCATAAGTGTGCATTACATATGTCAATACATATATATAGCTACACAATGGTAACTCTGAATATGGCCATGTGAGGTGTCTAAGATCATGGAATTGTCTCCCCCAATCCAAATCTGGTATTGGGGGCCAATCTCATGCACCGTGGGGGCTCCACCATGGACCTCCATTACTGCCAAACCAGCTCTCTGACGTTTCCACTGCAGCCCCAGCTGCTGCCACCTCACAGACAGGTTTCTGCCCTCCTGGTGATTGAGCAGCTCAATCCCAGGAAGGCAGAAAAATGCATTTCCTTTAGGAGAGGGGTGTTACGACCTCTCCCATTGGAAATAGGTGTTACAGGCATGGGAGGGGTAGCCTCCCAGAGCCTCTGGAAATGGCTTGAAGGGCACAAACAGTGCCCTCCCTGCACCGGTTCAGGGACCCCCAGTCCCTGCTATGGGGTGAAACTGGACAAAGAAAAGGGGAATGACCACTCCTCTGTCCATCACAACCCCAGGGATGGTGCCCAGAGCTCCTCCAGAGTGTCCCTGGCATTAGACATCTCGGATTCCAAGGTGTGGGGGCCCTCTGGAGACCTCTGAGTGGCCAGTGCCAGCAGGTGAAGTCAGAGACCACTCCTGATAGGTGCATACCTAGGTAGGTAACAAATACCCCTCTCAGGGCTATTTATGGTCTCTCCTCGGATTGGGTTTGCAAGATTCCTCTAAGACAACTCTGCATCCTCTGCTTCAACTTATGACCGTCGGATCAACCGCAGACTGCTCCAGGAACAACTGTAACTGCAACAAAGTATGCAGGACGACTCCTGTTACCTGCAACTTCAGCTCCAGTCAGCACTTGCAACAGTTTCCAAGGTGTGCACGCCCTGAAGACTGCCTGTCTTCACCCTGCACCAGAAGAACCAAAGGAATCTCTGCTTCAGCAGGCACCCTTCTGCGACGACAACCGGTACTCTGGGACTCCTCTCCTGACGACGAACGTGCTCCCTGGAACATAGGTGGTGAAAAAAGTGACCCAGACTGTCCAAAAGGTCCAGCTGTCCATATTTGGTGGAGGTAAGGGTTTGCCATCCCATGCTGCGACAGTACCCCTGTGCACCGAGTCTTCTGCAGCTCCATGGACTTCTGTGCACTTCTTCCAATAGTTCTTCATGCATAGCGTAGCCCAGGTCCCCAGAACTCCATCCTGTGATGCACAGCTCCCTGAGTTTGTTCTCTGGTGGCGTGGGACCCTCCAGTGTGGTGCTGCAGCGACCACACCTTGCATCTTCTTTGTCCCTGTGCTCTGGGACTCCCGTGGGTGCTCCCTGTTCTTCTGAGGGCTCTCTGAAATGCTGAGAGCCCCCTCTGTCTCCTAGGTCTGAATTGAGACCCCCATGTCCCTCCTAGGTCCAGGCATCTCCTCTTTGATGCAAACCACAAACATGCTTGAACCAAGGCTTGTTGGTGGAATCCAGCAACGCAAACAGCCTGCATCCAACAACTTGGCGTGGGACATCTCCTGCACGAAGCAGGAACCCGCAGCCATCTTCTTTGGGGAACTACTGTACTTTTCTTCTGACCGGAGAATCCACTTTTGCACCTTATTCTAGGTTGGCAGGGGCTCCTGTCCTTCCTGGACTCGTCGTCGACTTCTGGACTTGGTCTCCTCTCTTCACAGGTCTTCAGGTCCTGTTACTCCTGCTTTCCTGAGCTGTGGGGTGGGGTATTTCACTTACCTTTGGTGTTCTCTCACACTCCCAGCTCCTCTCTACACACTACACTTGCATAGCGGAGACTTTGACATTCGCATTCCACTATTTTATTATATGGTTTGTGTTGCCCCTAGGCCCATTGCAATCTATTTAATTATCTACTGTTTGCATTATTCTATGACTGTTTACTTACCTGATTTTGGTTACTAGTGTATATATTGTGTATATTACTTACCTCCAGAAGGATTATTGCCTCTAAGATATTTTTGGCCTTGTGTCACTAAAATAAAGTACCTTTATTTTTGGTAACACTGAGTATTGTCTTTTATTGTGTATAAGTACTGTGTAACTATAGTGCGTTTGCAGGAGCTTTGCGTGTCTCATAGTTCAGCCTAAGCTGCTCTGCTACAGCTACCTCTAGACAGCCTAAGCTGGTAGAACACTGCCTACATTTCACTAATAAGGGATAACTGGACCTGGTATAAGGTGTAAGTACCTTAGATACACACTACAATCCAGGCCACCCTCCTAGAGCTCCTCACAGTCAGTGTGTATTTTACTGGTTGCAAAGGATTGTGGGTGTGTGTGTGTGTGGGAGGGTGTTATATGGTGCAGTGAGTATATGTGTCTGGTGTGTGCATGTGTGTCAGATGTGGGGTATTTGACCAGTCCAATGTGGCGTTGTGCTCTGACAGGAGTGAGTTCTGGCCATGGTGGTTCGGACCACCAATGGTTTTCTGCCGTGGAAGGACTGGTGTGCTGATTTGTGGCTCGTAATCTGGTGGGTGGAGAGTTGTCTGCATAGTGCTGCTGCAACCACCTCTTTCCTACCCTCCTTTGTCCTGGCGTGTCAGATTTGTGGCTGTTTTTCAGCTGTACACTTTGTGAACTTAATACGGCGGGCGGGATACCACCAAACACTGGTGGTCTTTTGGTGGCTGCCACCGCGGAGGCCCAAACTCGAAATGAGGGTCTAAGGGGCATATTTATACTCTATTTGCGCCGAATGTGCATAAAAAATTTTATCCCACATTCGGCGCAAACCTTGCCCCATATTGAAACTTTGACGCCGGAGCCCGCGGATGTCAAAATTCCTCGGTGTGCGTCATTTTTTGGATGCGGGAAACTGCCTTGCGTTAATGACATGCAAGGTAGGCATTCCCGCCAAAAAAATGACTTTAAGGCCTGTGCGCCTTATTTATACTCCTGCATCATTTTGACGCACAGGAGGGGGTGGGCCTTAAAAAACGGCGCACAGCTTGATGTGCGCCGTTTTTTAACGCCTGGGTGAGGGCAGGCGTTAAGGGACCTGTGGGCTCACTTCCATGGTCTCTGACCATGGAAGGAGTCCAGAGGTGCCCTTATAGGTCCCCAGGGACACCTCCTGCCACCCTCGCCCACCCCTAGAGGACCCCCATGCATGGGGGGACCCATCCCAGGTATTTACAGGTAAGTTGAGGTATGTATTTTTTATATTTTTTTTAAGTGGCCTAGGGGGGCATAATTTGGGCCCCCTACATGCCACTGTGCCCAATGGCCATGCCAAGGGGACAGAAGTCCCCTGGGCATGGCCATTGGGCAAGGGGGCATGACTCCTGTCTTTGCTAAGACAGGAGTCATTTCAGTGGGTGTTGTGCATCAAAAAATGGCGCAAGTCCGGTTTGAGGCATGATTTTTGGCTCAAACCTGACTTGCACCATTTTTTGATGCACAACACCCATTTTCCCCTACGCCGGCGCTGCCTGGTTTGTGTAATTTTTTTTTACTCTGACCAGTCCGCAGCGCCGGCTAACGTAATTCCTTAAATTTGGCACCCGCATGGCACGTATGAATGGCGTTAGCCGGCGGTAAAAATGTTTATGCAAACCAGCGCCGGCGCTGGTTTGCGTCAAAAAGTCTAAATATGCGCCTAAGTGTTTCTCAGAAAGATCCTTATCACCAGGACTTAAAAGGCATGTACTCACCAAGAGGGTTTGAATTTTTTAAGTTTGCATTAAGCGAAAGCATTTTGCATAGGGACTCTCCATTATCCGGATTCACTTCCACTGTACATAGTGGCAAAAATATTAGTTAAACAGGTCGAAAATTGTAACTTGCTTCAGTTAGCCGCAATGACAGGGACGATGGCCTGCAAAGATCAGCTGACCACATCAATGTCATCGTTTTTACAAAATGAAAACTTTTGTTTTTGAAAAAAGCTTGATTTCCTTAAATACATTCGGGCTGTCCAGTTAATAAAAAAAGAAAGTTGCCCCTTGAGCCACTACATACTCCCCCCTCAGAATTTACACCCGAATTCACAGAGGGAAAGAGCCCCAAAGAGTCTGCAAAGAGAGTGAGAGCTTAACGCTGAGCTAGTGAGGAAGAGAGACTCCAAGTCCCAATCCCATCTCATTTATTACCAAATATATAGCGCTTTGACAGTTAATGCATTCTTTTAAGGGGCTTCAAAGAAACCAGAATATGTGTGAGTGGCTGAAGAGTTTTAGCATCTGACAGAACTGATCAAATACGTTTTTCACAAAATGCTCATACATCTGAAACCTGTATCAACACTATCCCATGTTGCAGAAAACATGGAAGTAGGTTGTGTTATTTCTCCCTGTAAACTGCTGATAAGCCAGCTGCATGTTTAGAGTATGTATAGTTTTGTAAAGTTATGAAGACAGACATCAGAAGATAATCCAGATCCCACAAATTCAAAGACATATTTATTCCATGGATGAGGTTATCGCAATCAAGTATTAGAGGTTGCATTTATACTGATTAAATTATCAATCATAAAGAGTCATCGAGTCACATTGCACAGATGGGCTACTTGTTAATCTAAATATGCAGATTTCACCTTGTGCTCTGTTAGAACAAAAAGGCGACCCTCGTGGGACGGTGGGCTTAACTCTTAATAAAAAAAAGGGTGCCGTGAGGAGCAGAGGACGGTATTGAGCATATAAGTCAGTGAATGTTCCTTTGTGCGAAAATTGTTAATCACATAGAACGCCTCATACATTTCTTTGTGAACAAAGCACCCGAGGGCATTAATATTCCTTTTTAACCCCTTCGCTGCCAGGCCTTTTCCCCCTCCTGTGCCAGGCCTTTTTTTTGGCTATTTGGAGCAGTTCGCGCTTAGGCCCTCATAACGTTTTGTCCACATAAGCTAGCCAAGCCAAATTTGCGTCCTTTTTTTCCAACATCCTAGGGATTCTAGAGGTACCCAGACTTTGTGGGTTCCCCTGAAGGAGGCCAAGAAATTAGACAAAATACAGTGAAAATTTTGTTTTTTTTTAAAAAATGGGGGCTGCAGAAGAAGGCTTGTGGTTTTTTCCCTGAAAATGGCATCAACAAAGGGTTTGCAGTGCTAAAATCACCAGCTTCCCAGCGTTCAAGAGCAGGCAGACTTAAATCAGAAAACCCAATTTTTCAACACAATTTTGGCATTTTACTGGGACATACCCCATTTTTACGATTTTTTGTGCTTTCAGCCTCCTTCTAGTCAGTGACAGAAATGGGTGTGAAACCAATGCTGGATCCCAGAAACCTAAACATTTCTGAAAAGTAGACAAAATTCTGAATTCAGCAAGGTGTAATTTGTGTAGATCCTACAAGGGTTTCCTACAGAAAATAACAACTGAAAAATAAAATATTGAAATCGAGGTAAAAAAACTGCAATCTTTCTCTACGTTTTACTCTGTACCTTTTTACTGCAATGTCAGATTTTTGAAAGGAATATACCGTTACGTCTGCTGGACTCTTCTGGTTGCGAGGATATATAGGGCTTGTAGGTTCATCAAGAACCCTAGGTACCCAGAGCCAATAAATCAGCTGCACCCTGCAGTGGGTTTTCATTCTATACCGGGTATACAGCAATTCATTTGCTGAAATCTAAAGAGTGAAAAATAGCTATCAAGAAAACGTTTGTATTTCCAAAATAGGCACAAGATAAGGTGTTGAGGAGCAGTGGTTATTTGCACATCTCTGAATTCCGGGAAGCCCATACTAGCATGTGAATTACAGGGCATTTCTCAAATGGACGTCTTTTTTACACACTCTCTTTTATTTGGTAGGAAAAAATGTAGAGAAAGACAAGGGGCAATAACCCTTGCTTTGCTATTCTATGCTCCCCCAAGTCTCCCGATAAAAATGATACCTCACTTGTGTGGGTAGGCCTAGCGCCCGCGATAGGAAATGCCCCAAAACACAACATGGACACATCCCATTTGTTGACAGAAAACAGAGGTGTTTTTTGCAAAGTGCCTACCTGTAGATTTTGGCCTCTAGCTCAGCCGGCACCTAGGGAAACCTACCAAACCTGTGCATTTTTTAAAACTAGAGACCTAGGGAAATTCAAGATGGGGTGACTTGTGAGGCTCTAACCAGGTTCTGTTGCCCAGAATCATTTGCAAAACTCCAAAATTTGGCTAAAAAAACACATTTCCTCATATTTCGGTGACAGAAAGTTCTGGAATCTGAGAGGAGCCACAAATTTCCTTCCACCCAGTGTTCCCCCAAGTCTCCTGATAAAAATTATACCTCACTTGTGTGGGTAGGGCTAGTGCCCCCGACAGGAAATGCCCCAAAACACAACGTGGATACATACCATTTTTTGACAGAAAACAGAGGTGTTTTTTGCAAAGTGCCTACCTGTAGATTTTGGCCTCTAGCTCAGCCGGCACCTAGGGAAACCTACCAAACCTGTGCATTTTTTAAAACTAGAGACCTAGGGGAATCCAAGATGCAGTGACTTGTGAGGCTCTAACCAGGTTCTGTTACCCAGAATCATTTGCAAACCTGAAAATTTGGCTAAAAAAACACATTTTCCTCATATTTCGGTGACAGAAAGTTCAGGAATCTGAGAGGAGCCACAAATTTCCTTCCACCCAGTGTTCCCCCAAGTCTCCCGATAAAAATGATACCTCACTTGTGTGGGTAGGCCTAGCGCCCGCGACAGGAAATGCCCCAAAACACAACGTGGACACATACCATTTTTTGACAGAAAACAGAGGTGGTTTTTGCAAAGTGGCTACCTGTAGATTTTGGCCTCTAGCTCAGCCGGCACCTAGGGAAACCTACCAAACCTGTGCATTTTTCAAAACTAGAGACCTAGGGTATCCAAGATGGGGTGACTTGTGGGGCTCTGACCAGGTTCCGTTACCCAAAATCCTTTTCAAACCTCAAAATGTGGCTAAAAAACAAATTTTCCTCAAATTTTTGTGACAGAAAGTTCTGGAATCTGAGAGGAGCCACATATTTCCTCCCACCTAGCGTTCCCACAAGTCTCCAGATAAAAATGATACCTCACTTGTGTGAGTAGGCCTAGCGCCCGCGACAGGAAATGCCCCAAAACAAAACGTGGACACATCCCATTTTTTGACAGAAAACAGAGGTGTTTTTTGCAAAGTGCCTACCTGTAGATTTTGGCCTCTAGCTCAGCCGGCACCTAGGGAAACCTACCAAACATGTACATTTTTTAAAACTAGAGACCTAGGGGAATCCAAGATGGGGTGACTTGTGAGGATCTAACCAAGCTCTGTTACCCAGAATCATTTGCAAACCTCAAAATTTGGCTAAAAAAACAAATTTTCCTCATATTTCGGTGACAGAAAGTTCTGGAATCTGAGAGGAGCCACAAATTTCCTTCCACCCAGTGTTCCCCCAAGTCTCCCGATAAAAATTATACCTCACTTGTGTGGGTAGGGCTAGCGCCCGCGACATAAAATGCCCCAAAACACAACATGGACACATCGCATTTTTTGACAGAAATCAGGGGTGTTTTTTGCAAAGTGCCTAACTGTAGATTTTGGCCTCTAGCTCAGCCGGCACCTAGGTAAACCTACCAAACCTGTGCATTTTTTTTTTAACTAGAGACCTAGGGGAATCCAAGATGGGGTGACTTGTTGGGCTCTATCCAGGTTCTGTAACCCAGAATCCTTTGCAAACCTCAAAATGTGGCTAAAATAACACATTTTCCTCACATTTCGGTGACAGAAAGTTCTGGAATCTGAGAGGAGCCACAAATTTCCTCCCACCCAACGTTCCCCCAAGTCTCCCGATACAAATGATACCTCACTTGTGTGGGTAGGGCTAGCGCCCACGACAGGAGATACCCCAAAACACAACATGGACACATCCCATTTTTTGACGGAAACCAGGGGTGTTTTTTGCAAAGTGCCTACCTGTAGATTTTGGCCTCTAGTTCAGCCGGCACCTAGGTAAACCTACCAAACCTGTGCATTTTTTAAAACTAGAGACCTAGGGGAATCCAAGATGGGGTGACTTGTTGGGCTCTATCCAGGTTCTGTTACCCAGAATCCTTTGCAATCCTCAAACGTTAGCTAAAAAAAACTCTCCTCACATTTCGGTGACAGAAAGTTCTGGAATCTGAGAGGAGCCACAAATTTCCTCCCACTTAGCGTTCCCACAAGTCTCCCGATAAAAATGATACCTCACTTGTGTGGGTAGGCCTAGCGCCCGCAACAGGAAATGCCCCAAAACACAACGTGGACACATCCCATTTTTGACAGAAAACAGAGGTGTTTTTTGCAAAGTGCCTACCTGTAGATTGTGGCCTCTAGCTCAGCCGGCACCTGGGAAAACCTACCAGACCTGTGCATTTTTGAAAACTAGAGACCTAGGGGAATCCAAGATGGGCTGACTTGTGGGGCTCTGACAATGTTTTGTTATCCAGAATCCTTTGCAAACCTCAAAATGTGGCTAAAATAACACATTTTCCTCACATTTCAGTGACAGAAAGTTCTGGAATCTGAGAGGAGCCACAAATTTCCTTCCACCCAGTGTTCCCCCAAGTCTCCCGATAAAAATTATACCTCACTTGTGTGGGTAGGGCTAGTGCCCCCGACAGGAAATGCCCCAAAACACAACATGGACACATCCCATTTGTTGACAGAAAACAGAGGTGTTTTTTGCAAAGTGCCTACCTGTAGATTTTGGCCTCTAGCTCAGCCGGCACCTAGGGAAACCTACCAAACCTGTGCATTTTTTAAAACTAGAGACCTAGGGAAATTCAAGATGGGGTGACTTGTGAGGCTCTAACCAGGTTCTGTTGCCCAGAATCATTTGCAAAACTCCAAAATTTGGCTAAAAAAACACATTTTCCTCATATTTCGGTGACAGAAAGTTCTGGAATCTGAGAGGAGCCACAAATTTCCTTCCACCCAGTGTTCCCCCAAGTCTCCTGATAAAAATTATACCTCACTTGTGTGGGTAGGGCTAGTGCCCCCGACAGGAAATGCCCCAAAACACAACGTGGATACATACCATTTTTTGACAGAAAATAGAGGTGATTTTTGCAAAGTGCCTACCTGTAGATGTTGGCCTCTAGCTCAGCCGGCACCTAGGGAAACCTACCAAACCTGTGCATTTTTTAAAACTAGAGACCTAGGGGAATCCAAGATGCAGTGACTTGTGAGGCTCTAACCAGGTTCTGTTACCCAGAATCATTTGCAAACCTGAAAATTTGGCTAAAAAAACACATTTTCCTCATATTTCGGTGACAGAAAGTTCAGGAATCTGAGAGGAGCCACAAATTTCCTTCCACCCAGTGTTCCCCCAAGTCTCCCGATAAAAATGATACCTCACTTGTGTGGGTAGGCCTAGCGCCCGCGACAGGAAATGCCCCAAAACACAACGTGGACACATACCATTTTTTGACAGAAAACAGAGGTGGTTTTTGCAAAGTGGCTACCTGTAGATTTTGGCCTCTAGCTCAGCCGGCACCTAGGGAAACCTACCAAACCTGTGCATTTTTCAAAACTAGAGACCTAGGGTATCCAAGATGGGGTGACTTGTGGGGCTCTGACCAGGTTCCGTTACCCAAAATCCTTTTCAAACCTCAAAATGTGGCTAAAAAACAAATTTTCCTCAAATTTTGGTGACAGAAAGTTCTGGAATCTGAGAGGAGCCACAAATTTCCTCCCACCTAGCGTTCCCACAAGTCTCCAGATAAAAATGATACCTCACTTGTGTGAGTAGGCCTAGCGCCCGCGACAGGAAATGCCCCAAAACAAAACGTGGACACATCCCATTTTTTGACAGAAAACAGAGGTGTTTTTTGCAAAGTGCCTACCTGTAGATTTTGGCCTCTAGCTCAGCCGGCACCTAGGGAAACCTACCAAACATGTACATTTTTTAAAACTAGAGACCTAGGGGAATCCAAGATGGGGTGACTTGTGAGGATCTAACCAAGCTCTGTTACCCAGAATCATTTGCAAACCTCAAAATTTGGCTAAAAAAACAAATTTTCCTCATATTTCGGTGACAGAAAGTTCTGGAATCTGAGAGGAGCCACAAATTTCCTTCCACCCAGTGTTCCCCCAAGTCTCCCGATAAAAATTATACCTCACTTGTGTGGGTAGGGCTAGCGCCCGCGACATGAAATGCCCCAAAACACAACATGGACACATCCCATTTTTTGACAGAAATCAGGGGTGTTTTTTGCAAAGTGCCTACCTGTAGATTTTGGCCTCTAGCTCAGCCGGCACCTAGGTAAACCTACCAAACCTGTGCATTTTTTTTTAAACTAGAGACCTAGGGGAATCCAAGATGGGGCGACTTGTTGGGCTCTATCCAGGTTCTGTAACCCAGAATCCTTTGCAAACCTCAAAATGTGGCTAAAATAACACATTTTCCTCACATTTCGGTGACAGAAAGTTCTGGAATCTGAGAGGAGCCACGAATTTCCTCCCACCCAACGTTCCCCCAAGTCTCCCGATACAAATGATACCTCACTTGTGTGGGTAGGGCTAGCGCCCACGACAGGAGATACCCCAAAACACAACATGGACACATCCCATTTTTTGACGGAAACCAGGGGTGTTTTTTGCAAAGTGCCTACCTGTAGATTTTGGCCTCTAGTTCAGCCGGCACCTAGGTAAACCTACCAAACCTGTGCATTTTTTAAAACTAGAGACCTAGGGGAATCCAAGATGGGGTGACTTGTTGGGCTCTATCCAGGTTCTGTTACCCAGAATCCTTTGCAATCCTCAAACGTTAGCTAAAAAAAACTCTCCTCACATTTCGGTGACAGAAAGTTCTGGAATCTGAGAGGAGCCACAAATTTCCTCCCACTTAGCGTTCCCACAAGTCTCCCGATAAAAATGATACCTCACTTGTGTGGGTAGGCCTAGCGCCCGCAACAGGAAATGCCCCAAAACACAACGTGGACACATCCCATTTTTGACAGAAAACAGAGGTGTTTTTTGCAAAGTGCCTACCTGTAGATTGTGGCCTCTAGCTCAGCCGGCACCTGGGAAAACCTACCAGACCTGTGCATTTTTGAAAACTAGAGACCTAGGGGAATCCAAGATGGGCTGACTTGTGGGGCTCTGACAATGTTTTGTTATCCAGAATCCTTTGCAAACCTCAAAATGTGGCTAAAATAACACATTTTCCTCACATTTCAGTGACAGAAAGTTCTGGAATCTGAGAGGAGCCACAAATTTCCTTCCACCCAGTGTTCCCCCAAGTCTCCCGATAAAAATTATACCTCACTTGTGTGGGTAGGGCTAGTGCCCCCGACAGGAAATGCCCCAAAACACAACGTGGACACATACCATTTTTTGACAGAAAACAGAGGTGGTTTTTGCAAAGTGCCTACCTGTAGATTTTGGCCTCTAGCTCAGCCGGCACCTAGGGAAACCTACCAAACCTGTGCAGTTTTTAAAACTAGAGACCTAGGGTATCCAAGATGGGGTGACTTGTGGGGCTCTGACCAGGTTCTGTTACCCAGAATCCTTTGCAAACCTCAACATTTGGCTAAAATAACACATTTTCCTCACATTTCGGTGACAGAAAGTTCTGGAATCTGGGAGGAGCCACAAATTTCCTCCCACTTAGCGTTCCCACAAGTCTCCCGATAAAAATGATAACTCACTTGTGTGGGTAGGGCTAGCGCCCGCGACAGGAAATGCCCCAAAACACAACGTGGACACATCCCATTTTTGACAGAAAACAGAGGTGTTTTTTGCAAAGTGCCTACCTGTAGATTGTGGCCTCTAGCTCAGCCGGCACCTAGGAAAACCTACCAGACCTGTGCATTTTTGAAAACTAGAGACCTAGGGGAATCCAAGATGGGATGACTTGTGGGGCTCTGACCATGTTCTGTTATCCAGAATCCTTTGCAAACCTCAAAATGTGGCTAAAATAACACATTTTCCTCACATTTAAGTGACAGAAAGTTCTGGAATCTGAGAGGAGCCACAAATTTCCTCCCACCCAGCGTTCCCCCAAGTGTCCCGATAAAAATTATACCTCACTTGTGTGGGTAGGGCTAGCGCCCGCGACAGTAAATCCCCCAAAACACTACATGGACACATCCCATTTTTGACAGAAACCAGAGGTGTTTTTTGCAAAGTGGCTACCTGTAGATTTTGGCCTCTAGCTCATTCGGCACCTAGGGAAACCCACCAAACCTGTGCATTTTTTAAAACTAAAGACATAGGGGAATCCAAGATGGGTTGAATTGTGGGGCTCTAACCAGGTTCTGTTACCCAGATTCATTTGCAAATCTAAAAAGTTAGCTTAAAAAAACTGTCTCCTCACATTTCGGTGACAGAAAGTTCTGGAATCTGAGAGGAGCCACAAATTTCCTCCCACTTAGCGTTCCCACAAGTCTCCCGATAAAAATGATACCTCACTTGTGTGGGTAGGACTAGCGCCCGCGACAGGAAATGCCCCAAAACACAACGTGGACACATCCCATTTTTGACAGAAAACAGAGGTGTTTTTTGCAAAGTGCCTACCTGTAGATTGTGGCCTCTAGCTCAGCCGGCACCTAGGAAAACCTACCAGACCTGTGCATTTTTGAAAACTAGAGACCTAGGGGAATCCAAGATGGGGTGACTTGTGGGGCTCTGACCATGTTCTGTTATCCAGAATCCTTTGCAAACCTCAAAATGTGGCTAAAATAACACATTTTCCTCACATTTCAGTGACAGAAAGTTCTGGAATCTGAGAGGAGCCACAAATTTCCTTCCACCCAGTGTTCCCCCAAGTCTCCCGATAAAAATTATACCTCACTTGTGTGGGTAGGGCTAGTGCCCCCGACAGGAAATGCCCCAAAACACAACGTGGACACATACCATTTTTTTGACAGAAAACAGAGGTGGTTTTTGCAAAGTGCCTACCTGTAGATTTTGGCCTCTAGCTCAGCCGGCACCTAGGGAAACCTACCAAACCTGTGCATTTTTTAAAACTAGAGACCTAGGGTATCAAAGATGGGGTGACTTGTGGGGCTCTGACCAGGTTCTGTTACCCAGAATCCTTTGCAAACCTCAACATTTGGCTAAAATAACACATTTTCCTCACATTTCGGTGACAGAAAGTTCTGGAATCTGAGAGGAGCCACAAATTTCCTCCCACCCAGCGTTCCCCCAAGTCTCCCGATAAAAATACCTCACTTGTGTGGGTAGGGCTAGCGCCCGCGACATAAAATGCCCCAAAACACAACATGGACACATCCCATTTTTTGACAGAAACCAGGGGTGTTTTTTGCAAAGTGCCTACCTGTAGATTTTGGCCTCTAGCTCAGCCGGCACCTAGGTAAACCTACCAAACCTGTGCATTTTTTTAAACAAGAGACCTAGGGGAATCCAAGATGGGTTGACTTGTTGGGCTCTATCCAGGTTCTGTTACCCAGATTCATTTGCAAATCTAAAAAGTTAGCTTAAAAAAACTGTCTCCTCACATTTCGGTGACAGAAAGTTCTGGAATCTGAGAGGAGCCACAAATTTCCTTCCACCTAGCATTCCCACAAGTCTCCCGATAAAAATGATACCTCACTTGTGTGGGTAGGCCTAGCACCCGCGACAGGAAATGCCCCAAAACACAACGTGGACACATCCCATATTTGACAGAAAACAGAGGTGTTTTTTGCAAAGTGCCTACCTGTAGATTGTGGTCTCTAGCTCAGCCGGCACCTAGGAAAACCTACCAGACCTGTGCATTTTTGAAAACTAGAGACCTAGGGGAATCCAAGATGGGGTGACTTGTGGGGCTCTGATCATGTTCTGTTATCCAGAATCCTTTGCAAACCTCAAAATGTGGCTAAAATAACAAATTTTCCTCACATTTCGGTGACAGAAAGTTCTGGAATCTGAGAGGAGCCACAAATTTCCTCCCACCCAGCGTTCCCCCAAGTCTCCCGATAAAAATGATACCTCACTTGTGTGGGTATGGCTAGCGCCCGCAACAGGAAATGCCCCAAAACACAACATGGAAACATCCCATTTTTTGACAGAAACCAGAAGTGTTTTTTGCAAAGTGCCTACCTGTAGATTTTGGCCTCTAGCTCATCCGGCACCTAGGGAAACCCACCAAACCTGTGCATTTTTTAATACCAAAGACCTAGGGGAATCCAAGATGGGTTGACTTGTGGGGCTCTGACCAGGTTCTGTTACCCAAAATCCTTTTCAAACCTCAAAATGTGGCTAAAAAACACATTTTCCTCACATTTTGGTGACAGAAAGTTCTGGAATCTGAGAGGAGCCACAAATTTCCTCCCACCTAGCGTTCCCACAAGTCTTCAGATAAAAATGATACCTCACTTGTGTGAGTAGGCCTAGCGCCCGCGACAGCAAATGCCCCAAAACAAAACTTGGACACATCCCATTTTTTGACAGAAAACAGAGGTGTTTTTTGCAAAGTGCCTACCTGTAGATTTTGGCCTCTAGCTCAGCCGGCACCTAGGGAAACCTACCAAACCTGTGCATTTTTTAAAACTAGAGACCTAGGGAATCCAAGATGGGGTGACTTGTGGGGCTCTGACCAGGTTCTGTTACCCAAAATCCTTTTCAAACCTCAAAATGTGGCTAAAAAACACATTTTCCTCACATTTTGGTGACAGAAAGTTCTGGAATCTGAGAGGAGCCACAAATTTCCTTCCACCCAGTGTTCCCCCAAGTCTCCCGATAAAAATTATACCTCACTTGTGTGGGTAGGGCTAGCGCCCGCGACATGGTATGCCCCAAATCACAACATGGACACATCCCATTTTTTGACAGAAATCAGGGGTGTTTTTTGCAAAGTGCCTACCTGTAGATTTTGGCCTCTAGCTCAGCCGGCACCTAGGTAAACCTACCAAACCTGTGCATTTTTTTAAACTAGAGACCTAGGGGAATCCAAGATGGGGTGACTTGTTGGGCTCTATCCAGGTTCTGTTACCCAGAATCCTTTGCAAACCTCAAAATGTGGCTAAAATAACACATTTTCCTCACATTTCTGTGACAGAAAGTTCTGGAATCTGAGAGGAGCCACAAATTTCCTCCCACCCAACGTTCCCCCAAGTCTCCCGATACAAATGATACCTCACTTGTGTGGGTAGGGCTAGCGCCCGCGACAGGAAATGCCCCAAAACACAACATGGACACATCCCATTTTTTGACAGAAACCAGGGGTGTTTTTTGCAAAGTGCCTACCTGTAGATTTTGGCCTCTAGTTCAGCCGGCACCTAGGTAAACCTACCAAACCTGTGCATTTTTTAAAACTAGAGACCTAGGGGAATCCAAGATGGGGTGACTTGTTGGGCTCTATCCAGGTTCTGTTACCCAGAATCCTTTGCAATCCTCAAACGTTGTCTAAAAAAAACTGTCTCCTCACATTTCGGTGACAGAAAGTTCTGGAATCTGAGAGGAGCCACAAATTTCCTCCCACTTAGCGTTCCCACAAGTCTCCCGATAAAAATGATACCTCACTTGTGTGGGTAGGCCTAGCGCCCGCGACAGGAGATGCCCCAAAACACAACGTGGACACATCCCATTTTTGACAGAAAACAGAGGTGTTTTTTGCAAAGTGGCTACCTGTAGATTTTGGCCTCTAGCTCAGCCGGCACCTAGGGAAACCTACCAAACCTGTGCATTTTTTAAAACTAGAGACCTAGGGTATCCAAGATGGGGTGACTTGTGGGGCTCTGACCAGGTTCTGTTACCCAAAATCCTTTTCAAACCTCAAAATGTGGCTAAAAAATACATTTTCCTCACATTTTGGTGACAGAAAGTTCTGGAATCTGAGAGGAGCCACAAATTTCCTTCCACCCAGTGTTCCCCCAAGTCTCCCGATAAAAATATACCTCACTTGTGTGGGTAGGGCTAGTGCCCGCGACATGAAATGCCCCAAAACACAACATGGACACATCCCATTTTTTGACAGAAATCAGGGGTGTTTTTTGCAAAGTGCCTACCTGTAGATTTTGGCCTCTAGCTCAGCCGGCACCTAGGTAAACCTACCAAACCTGTGCATTTTTTTAAACTAGAGACCTAGGGGGATCCAAGATGGGGTGACTTGTTGGGCTCTATCCAGGTTCTGTTACCCAGAATCCTTTGCAAACCTCAAAATGTGGCTAAAATAACACATTTTCCTCACATTTCGGTGACAGAAAGTTCTGGAATCTGAGAGGAGCCACAAATTTCCTCCCACCCAACGTTCCCCCAAGTCTCCCGATACAAATGATACCTCACTTGTGTGGGTAGGGCTAGCGCCCGCGACAGGAATTGCCCCAAAGCACAACATGGACACATCCCATTTTTTGACAGAAAACAGGTGTGTTTTTTGCAAAGTGCCTACCTGTAGATTTTGGCCTCTAGTTCAGCCGGCACCTAGGTAAACCTACCAAACCTGTGCATTTTTTAAAACTAGAGACCTAGGGGAATCCAAGATAGTGGCTTGTTGGGCTCTATCCAGGTTCTGTTACCCAGAATCCTTTGCAATCCTCAAACGTTAGCTAAAAAAAACTGTCTCCTCACATTTCGGTGACAGAAAGTTCTGGAATCTGAGAGGAGCCACAAATTTCCTCCCACTTAGCGTTCCCACAAGTCTCCCGATAAAAATGATACCTCACTTGTGTGGGTAGGCCTAGCGCCCGCGACAGGAAATGCCCCAAAACACAACGTGGACACATCCCATTTTTGACAGAAAACAGAGGTGTTTTTTGCAAAGTGCCTACCTGTAGATTGTGGCCTCTAGCTCAGCCGGCACCTGGGAAAACCTACCAGACCTGTGCATTTTTGAAAACTAGAGACCTAGGGGAATCCAAGATGGGGTGACGTGTGGGGCTCTGACCATGTTCTGTTATCCAGAATCCTTTGCAAACCTCAAAATGTGGCTAAAATAACACATTTTCCTCACATTTCAGTGACAGAAAGTTCTGGAATCTGAGAGGAGCCACAAATTTCCTTCCACCCAGTGTTACCCCAAGTCTCCCGATAAAAATTATTCCTCACTTGTGTGGGTAGGGCTAGTGCCCCCAACAGGAAATGCCCCAAAACACAACGTGGACACATACAATTTTTTGACAGAAAACAGAGGTGGTTTTTGCAAAGTGCCAACCTGTAGATTTTGGCCTCTAGCTCGGCCGGCACCTAGGGAAACCTACCAAACCTGTGCATTTTTTTAAACTAGAGACCTAGGGTATCCAAGATGGGGTGACTTGTAGGGCTCTGACCAGGTTCTGTTACCCAGAATCCTTTGCAAACCTCAACATTTGGCTAAAATAACACATTTTCCTCACATTTCGGTGACAGAAAGTTCTGGAATCTGAGAGGAGCCACAAATTTCCTCCCACTTAGCGTTCCCACAAGTCTCCCGATAAAAATGATACCTCACTTGTGTGGGTAGGGCTAGCGCCCGCGACAGGAAATGCCCCAAAACACAACGTGGACACATCCCATTTTTGACAGAAAACAGAGGTGTTTCTTGCAAAGTGCCTACCTGTAGATTGTGGCCTCTAGCTCAGCCGGCACCTAGGAAAACCTACCAGACCTGTGCATTTCTGAAAACTAGAGACCTAGGGGAATCCAAGATTGGGTGACTTGTGGGGCTCTGACCATGTTCTGTTATCCAGAATCCTTTGCAAACCTCAAAATGTGGCTAAAACAACAAATTTTCCTCACATTTCGGTGACAGAAAGTTCTGGAATCTGAGAGGAGCCACAAATTTCCTCCCACCCAGCGTTCCCCCAAGTCTCCCGATAAAAATGATACCTCACTTGTGTGGGTATGGCTAGCGCCCGCGACATGAAATGCCCCAAAACACAACATGGACACATCCCATTTTTTGACAGAAACCAGAGGTGTTTTTTGCAAAGTGCCTACCTTTAGATTTTGGCCTCTAGCTCATCCGGCACCTAGGGAAACCCATCAAACCTGTGCATTTTTTAATACTAAAGACCTAGGGGAATCCAAGATGGGGTGAATTGTGGGGCTCTGACCAGGTTCTGTTACCCAAAATCCTTTTCAAACCTCAAAATGTGGCTAAAAAACACATTTTCCTCACATTTTGGTGACAGAAAGTTCTGGAATCTGAGAGGAGCCACAAATTTCCTCCCACCCAGCGTTCCCCCAAGTGTCCCGATAAAAATGATACCTCACTTGTGTGGGTAGGGCTAGCGCCCGCGACAGGAAATGCCCCAAAACACAACATGGACACATCCCATTTTTGACAGAAAACAGAGGTGTTTTTTGCAAAGTGGCTACCTTTAGATTTTGGCCTCTAGCTCAGCCGGCACCTAGGGAAACCTACTAAACCTGTGCATTTTTTAAAACTAGAGACCTAGGGTATCCAAGATGGGGTGACTTGTGGGGCTCTGACCAGGTTCTGTTACCCAAAATCCTTTTCAAACCTCAAAATGTGGCTAAAAAACACATTTTCCTCACATTTTGGTGACAGAAAGTTCTGGAATCTGAGAGGAGCCACAAATTTCCTTCCACCCAGTGTTCCCCCAAGTCTCCCGATAAAAATTATACCTCACTTGTGTGGGTAGGGCTAGTGCCCGCGACATGAAATGCCCCAAACACAACATGGACACATCCCATTTTTTGACAGAAATCAGGGGTGTTTTTTGCAAAGTGCCTACCTGTAGATTTTGGCCTCTAGCTCAGCCGGCACCTAGGTAAACCTACCAGACCTGTGCATTTCTGAAAACTAGAGACCTAGGGGAATCCAAGATGGGGTGACTTGTGGGGCTCTGACCATGTTCTGTTATCCAGAATCCTTTGCAAACCTCAAAATGTGGCTAAAACAACAAATTTTCCTCACATTTCGGTGACAGAAAGTTCTGGAATCTGAGAGGAGCCACAAATTTCCTCCCACCCAACGTTCCCCCAAGTCTCCCGATACAAATGATACCTCACTTGTGTGGGTAGGGCTAGCGCCCGCGACAGGAATTGCCCCAAAGCACAACATGGACACATCCCATTTTTTGACAGAAACCAGAGGTGTTTTTTGCAAAGTGCCTACCTGTAGATTTTGGCCTCTAGCTCATCCGGCACCTAGGGAAACCCACCAAACCTGTGCATTTTTTAATACTAAAGACCTAGGGGAATCCAAGATGGGGTGAATTGTGGGGCTCTGACCAGGTTCTGTTACCCAAAATCCTTTTCAAACCTCAAAATGTGGCAAAAAAACACATTTTCCTCACATTTTGGTGACAGAAAGTTCTGGAATCTGAGAGGAGCCACAAATTTCCTCCCACCCAGCGTTCCCCCAAGTGTCCCGATAAAAATGATACCTCACTTGTGTGGGTAGGGCTAGCGCCCGCAACAGGAAATGCCCCAAAACACAACGTGGACACATCCCATTTTTGACAGAAAACAGAGGTGTTTTTTGCAAAGTGCCTACCTGTAGATTGTGGCCTCTAGCTCAGCCGGCACCTGGGAAAACCTACCAGACCTGTGCATTTTTGAAAACTAGAGACCTAGGGGAATCCAAGATGGGCTGACTTGTGGGGCTCTGACAATGTTTTGTTATCCAGAATCCTTTGCAAACCTCAAAATGTGGCTAAAATAACACATTTTCCTCACATTTCATTGACAGAAAGTTCTGGAATCTGAGAGGAGCCACAAATTTCCTTCCACCCAGTGTTCCCCCAAGTCTCCCGATAAAAATTATACCTCACTTGTGTGGGTAGGGCTAGTGCCCCCGACAGGAAATGCCCCAAAACAAAACGTGGACACATACCATTTTTTGACAGAAAACAGAGGTGGTTTTTGCAAAGTGCCTACCTGTAGATTTTGGCCTCTAGCTCAGCCGGCACCTAGGGAAACCTACCAAACCTGTGCAGTTTTTAAAACTAGAGACCTAGGGTATCCAAGATGGGGTGACTTGTGGGGCTCTGACCAGGTTCTGTTACCCAGAATCCTTTGCAAACCTCAACATTTGGCTAAAATAACACATTTTCCTCACATTTCGGTGACAGAAAGTTCTGGAATCTGGGAGGAGCCACAAATTTCCTCCCACTTAGCGTTCCCACAAGTCTCCCGATAAAAATGATAACTCACTTGTGTGGGTAGGGCTAGCGCCCGCGACAGGAAATGCCCCAAAACACAACGTGGACACATCCCATTTTTGACAGAAAACAGAGGTGTTTTTTGCAAAGTGCCTACCTGTAGATTGTGGCCTCTAGCTCAGCCGGCACCTAGGAAAACCTACCAGACCTGTGCATTTTTTAAAACTAGAGACCTAGGGGAATCCAAGATGGGATGACTTGTGGGGCTCTGACCATGTTCTGTTATCCAGAATCCTTTGCAAACCTCAAAATGTGGCTAAAATAACACATTTTCCTCACATTTAAGTGACAGAAAGTTCTGGAATCTGAGAGGAGCCACAAATTTCCTCCCACCCAGCGTTCCCCCAAGTGTCCCGATAAAAATTATACCTCACTTGTGTGGGTAGGGCTAGCGCCCGCGACAGTAAATCCCCCAAAACACTACATGGACACATCCCATTTTTGACAGAAACCAGAGGTGTTTTTTGCAAAGTGGCTACCTGTAGATTTTGGCCTCTAGCTCATTCGGCACCTAGGGAAACCCACCAAACCTGTGCATTTTTTAAAACTAAAGACATAGGGGAATCCAAGATGGGTTGAGTTGTGGGGCTCTAACCAGGTTCTGTTACCCAGATTAATTTGCAAATCTAAAAAGTTAGCTTAAAAAAACTGTCTCCTCACATTTCGGTGACAGAAAGTTCTGGAATCTGAGAGGAGCCACAAATTTCCTCCCACTTAGCGTTCCCACAAGTCTCCCGATAAAAATGATACCTCACTTGTGTGGGTAGGACTAGCGCCCGCGACAGGAAATGCCCCAAAACACAACGTGGACACATCCCATTTTTGACAGAAAACAGAGGTGTTTTTTGCAAAGTGCCTACCTGTAGATTGTGGCCTCTAGCTCAGCCGGCACCTAGGAAAACCTACCAGACCTGTGCATTTTTGAAAACTAGAGACCTAGGGGAATCCAAGATGGGGTGACTTGTGGGGCTCTGACCATGTTCTGTTATCCAGAATCCTTTGCAAACCTCAAAATGTGGCTAAAATAACACATTTTCCTCACATTTCAGTGACAGAAAGTTCTGGAATCTGAGAGGAGCCACAAATTTCCTTCCACCCAGTGTTCCCCCAAGTCTCCCGATAAAAATTATACCTCACTTGTGTGGGAAGGGCTAGTGCCCCCGACAGGAAATGCCCAAAAACACAACGTGGACACATACCATTTTTTTGACAGAACACAGAGGTGGTTTTTGCAAAGTGCCTACCTGTAGATTTTGGCCTCTAGCTCAGCCGGCACCTAGGGAAACCTACCAAACCTGTGCATTTTTTAAAACTAGAGACCTAGGGTATTAAAGATGGGGTGACTTGTGGGGCTCTGACCAGGTTCTGTTACCCAGAATCCTTTGCAAACCTCAACATTTGGCTAAAATAACACATTTTCCTCACATTTCGGTGACAGAAAGTTCTGGAATCTGAGAGGAGCCACAAATTTCCTCCCACCCAGCGTTCCCCCAAGTCTCCCGATAAAAATACATCACTTGTGTGGGTAGGGCTAGCGCCCGCGACATGAAATGCCCCAAAACACAACATGGACACATCCCATTTTTTGACAGAAACCAGGGGTGTTTTTTGCAAAGTGCCTACCTGTAGATTTTGGCCTCTAGCTCAGCCGGCACCTAGGTAAACCTACCAAACCTGTGCATTTTTTTAAACAAGAGACCTAGGGGAATCCAAGATGGGTTGACTTGTTGGGCTCTATCCAGGTTCTGTTACCCAGATTCATTTGCAAATCTAAAAAGTTAGCTTAAAAAAACTGTCTCCTCACATTTCGGTGACAGAAAGTTCTGGAATCTGAGAGGAGCCACAAATTTCCTTCCACCTAGCATTCCCACAAGTCTCCCGATAAAAATGATACCTCACTTGTGTGGGTAGGCCTAGCACCCGCGACAGGAAATGCCCCAAAACACAACGTGGACACATCCCATATTTGACAGAAAACAGAGGTGTTTTTTGCAAAGTGCCTACCTGTAGATTGTGGTCTCTAGCTCAGCCGGCACCTAGGAAAACCTACCAGACCTGTGCATTTTTGAAAACTAGAGACCTAGGGGAATCCAAGATGGGGTGACTTGTGGGGCTCTGATCATGTTCTGTTATCCAGAATCCTTTGCAAACCTCAAAATGTGGCTAAAATAACAAATTTTCCTCACATTTCGGTGACAGAAAGTTCTGGAATCTGAGAGGAGCCACAAATTTCCTCCCACCCAGCGTTCCCCCAAGTCTCCCGATAAAAATGATACCTCACTTGTGTGGGTATGGCTAGCGCCCGCAACAGGAAATGCCCCAAAACACAACATGGAAACATCCCATTTTTTGACAGAAACCAGAAGTGTTTTTTGCAAAGTGCCTACCTGTAGATTTTGGCCTCTAGCTCATCCGGCACCTAGGGAAACCCACCAAACCTGTGCATTTTTTAATACCAAAGACCTAGGGGAATCCAAGATGGGTTGACTTGTGGGGCTCTGACCAGGTTCTGTTACCCAAAATCCTTTTCAAACCTCAAAATGTGGCTAAAAAACACATTTTCCTCACATTTTGGTGACAGAAAGTTCTGGAATCTGAGAGGAGCCACAAATTTCCTCCCACCTAGCGTTCCCACAAGTCTTCAGATAAAAATGATACCTCACTTGTGTGAGTAGGCCTAGCGCCCGCGACAGCAAATGCCCCAAAACAAAACTTGGACACATCCCATTTTTTGACAGAAAACAGAGGTGTTTTTTGCAAAGTGCCTACCTGTAGATTTTGGCCTCTAGCTCAGCCGGCACCTAGGGAAACCTACCAAACCTGTGCATTTTTTAAAACTAGAGACCTAGGGAATCCAAGATGGGGTGACTTGTGGGGCTCTGACCAGGTTCTGTTACCCAAAATCCTTTTCAAACCTCAAAATGTGGCTAAAAAACACATTTTCCTCACATTTTGGTGACAGAAAGTTCTGGAATCTGAGAGGAGCCACAAATTTCCTTCCACCCAGTGTTCCCCCAAGTCTCCCGATAAAAATTATACCTCACTTGTGTGGGTAGGGCTAGCGCCCGCGACATGGAATGCCCCAAATCACAACATGGACACATCCCATTTTTTGACAGAAATCAGGGGTGTTTTTTGCAAAGTGCCTACCTGTAGATTTTGGCCTCTAGCTCAGCCGGCACCTAGGTAAACCTACCAAACCTGTGCATTTTTTTAAACTAGAGACCTAGGGGAATCCAAGATGGGGTGACTTGTTGGGCTCTATCCAGGTTCTGTTACCCAGAATCCTTTGCAAACCTCAAAATGTGGCTAAAATAACACATTTTCCTCACATTTCTGTGACAGAAAGTTCTGGAATCTGAGAGGAGCCACAAATTTCCTCCCACCCAACGTTCCCCCAAGTCTCCCGATACAAATGATACCTCACTTGTGTGGGTAGGGCTAGCGCCCGCGACAGGAAATGCCCCAAAACACAACATGGACACATCCCATTTTTTGACAGAAACCAGGGGGGTTTTTTGCAAAGTGCCTACCTGTAGATTTTGGCCTCTAGTTCAGCCGGCACCTAGGTAAACCTACCAAACCTGTGCATTTTTTAAAACTAGAGACCTAGGGGAATCCAAGATGGGGTGACTTGTTGGGCTCTATCCAGGTTCTGTTACCCAGAATCCTTTGCAATCCTCAAACGTTGTCTAAAAAAAACTGTCTCCTCACATTTCGGTGACAGAAAGTTCTGGAATCTGAGAGGAGCCACAAATTTCCTCCCACTTAGCGTTCCCACAAGTCTCCCGATAAAAATGATACCTCACTTGTGTGGGTAGGCCTAGCGCCCGCGACAGGAGATGCCCCAAAACACAACGTGGACACATCCCATTTTTGACAGAAAACAGAGGTGTTTTTTGCAAAGTGGCTACCTGTAGATTTTGGCCTCTAGCTCAGCCGGCACCTAGGGAAACCTACCAAACCTGTGCATTTTTTAAAACTAGAGACCTAGGGTATCCAAGATGGGGTGACTTGTGGGGCTCTGACCAGGTTCTGTTACCCAAAATCCTTTTCAAACCTCAAAATGTGGCTAAAAAACACATTTTCCTCACATTTTGGTGACAGAAAGTTCTGGAATCTGAGAGGAGCCACAAATTTCCTTCCACCCAGTGTTCCCCCAAGTCTCCCGATAAAAATATACCTCACTTGTGTGGGTAGGGCTAGTGCCCGCGACATGAAATGCCCCAAAACACAACATGGACACATCCCATTTTTTGACAGAAATCAGGGGTGTTTTTTGCAAAGTGCCTACCTGTAGATTTTGGCCTCTAGCTCAGCCGGCACCTAGGTAAACCTACCAAACCTGTGCATTTTATTAAACTAGAGACCTAGGGGGATCCAAGATGGGGTGACTTGTTGGGCTCTATCCAGGTTCTGTTACCCAGAATCCTTTGCAAACCTCAAAATGTGGCTAAAATAACACATTTTCCTCACATTTCGGTGACAGAAAGTTCTGGAATCTGAGAGGAGCCACAAATTTCCTCCCACCCAACGTTCCCCCAAGTCTCCCGATACAAATGATACCTCACTTGTGTGGGTAGGGCTAGCGCCCGCGACAGGAATTGCCCCAAAGCACAACATGGACACATCCCATTTTTTGACAGAAAACAGGGGTGTTTTTTGCAAAGTGCCTACCTGTAGATTTTGGCCTCTAGTTCAGCCGGCACCTAGGTAAACCTACCAAACCTGTGCATTTTTTAAAACTAGAGACCTAGGGGAATCCAAGATAGTGGCTTGTTGGGCTCTATCCAGGTTCTGTTACCCAGAATCCTTTGCAATCCTCAAACGTTAGCTAAAAAAAACTGTCTCCTCACATTTCGGTGACAGAAAGTTCTGGAATCTGAGAGGAGCCACAAATTTCCTCCCACTTAGCGTTCCCACAAGTCTCCCGATAAAAATGATACCTCACTTGTGTGGGTAGGCCTAGCGCCCGCGACAGGAAATGCCCCAAAACACAACGTGGACACATCCCATTTTTGACAGAAAACAGAGGTGTTTTTTGCAAAGTGCCTACCTGTAGATTGTGGCCTCTAGCTCAGCCGGCACCTGGGAAAACCTACCAGACCTGTGCATTTTTGAAAACTAGAGACCTAGGGGAATCCAAGATGGGGTGACGTGTGGGGCTCTGACCATGTTCTGTTATCCAGAATCCTTTGCAAACCTCAAAATGTGGCTAAAATAACACATTTTCCTCACATTTCAGTGACAGAAAGTTCTGGAATCTGAGAGGAGCCACAAATTTCCTTCCACCCAGTGTTACCCCAAGTCTCCCGATAAAAATTATTCCTCACTTGTGTGGGTAGGGCTAGTGCCCCCAACAGGAAATGCCCCAAAACACAACGTGGACACATACAATTTTTTGACAGAAAACAGAGGTGGTTTTTGCAAAGTGCCAACCTGTAGATTTTGGCCTCTAGCTCGGCCGGCACCTAGGGAAACCTACCAAACCTGTGCATTTTTTAAAACTAGAGACCTAGGGTATCCAAGATGGGGTGACTTGTGGGGCTCTGACCAGGTTCTGTTACCCAGAATCCTTTGCAAACCTCAACATTTGGCTAAAATAACACATTTTCCTCACATTTCGGTGACAGAAAGTTCTGGAATCTGAGAGGAGCCACAAATTTCCTCCCACTTAGCGTTCCCACAAGTCTCCCGATAAAAATGATACCTCACTTGTGTGGGTAGGGCTAGCGCCCGCGACAGGAAATGCCCCAAAACACAACGTGGACACATCCCATTTTTGACAGAAAACAGAGGTGTTTCTTGCAAAGTGCCTACCTGTAGATTGTGGCCTCTAGCTCAGCCGGAACCTAGGAAAACCTACCAGACCTGTGCATTTCTGAAAACTAGAGACCTAGGGGAATCCAAGATGGGGTGACTTGTGGGGCTCTGACCATGTTCTGTTATCCAGAATCCTTTGCAAACCTCAAAATGTGGCTAAAACAACAAATTTTCCTCACATTTCGGTGACAGAAAGTTCTGGAATCTGAGAGGAGCCACAAATTTCCTCCCACCCAGCGTTCCCCCAAGTCTCCCGATAAAAATGATACCTCACTTGTGTGGGTATGGCTAGCGCCCGCGACATGAAATGCCCCAAAACACAACATGGACACATCCCATTTTTTGACAGAAACCAGAGGTGTTTTTTGCAAAGTGCCTACCTTTAGATTTTGGCCTCTAGCTCATCCGGCACCTAGGGAAACCCATCAAACCTGTGCATTTTTTAATACTAAAGACCTAGGGGAATCCAAGATGGGGTGAATTGTGGGGCTCTGACCAGGTTCTGTTACCCAAAATCCTTTTCAAACCTCAAAATGTGGCTAAAAAACACATTTTCCTCACATTTTGGTGACAGAAAGTTCTGGAATCTGAGAGGAGCCACAAATTTCCTCCCACCCAGCGTTCCCCCAAGTGTCCCGATAAAAATGATACCTCACTTGTGTGGGTAGGGCTAGCGCCCGCGACAGGAAATGCCCCAAAACACAACATGGACACATCCCATTTTTGACAGAAAACAGAGGTGTTTTTTGCAAAGTGGCTACCTTTAGATTTTGGCCTCTAGCTCAGCCGGCACCTAGGGAAACCTACTAAACCTGTGCATTTTTTAAAACTAGAGACCTAGGGTATCCAAGATGGGGTGACTTGTGGGGCTCTGACCAGGTTCTGTTAACCAAAATCCTTTTAAAACATCAAAATGTGGCAAAAAAACACATTTTCCTCACATTTTGGTGACAGAAAGTTCTGGAATCTGAGAGGAGCCACAAATTTCCTTCCACCCAGTGTTCCCCCAAGTCTCCCGATAAAAATTATACCTCACTTGTGTGGGTAGGGCTAGTGCCCGCGACATGAAATGCCCCAAACACAACATGGACACATCCCATTTTTTGACAGAAATCAGGGGTGTTTTTTGCAAAGTGCCTACCTGTAGATTTTGGCCTCTAGCTCAGCCGGCACCTAGGTAAACCTACCAGACCTGTGCATTTCTGAAAACTAGAGACCTAGGGGAATCCAAGATGGGGTGACTTGTGGGGCTCTGACCATGTTCTGTTATCCAGAATCCTTTGCAAACCTCCAAATGTGGCTAAAACAACAAATTTTCCTCACATTTCGGTGACAGAAAGTTCTGGAATCTGAGAGGAGCCACAAATTTCCTCCCACCCAGCGTTCCCCCAAGTCTCCCGATAAAAATGATACCTCACTTGTGTGGGTATGGCTAGCGCCCGCGACATGAAATGCCCCAAAACACAACATGGACACATCCCATTTTTTGACAGAAACCAGAGGTGTTTTTTGCAAAGTGCCTACCTGTAGATTTTGGCCTCTAGCTCATCCGGCACCTAGGGAAACCCACCAAACCTGTGCATTTTTTAATACTAAAGACCTAGGGGAATCCAAGATGGGGTGAATTGTGGGGCTCTGACCAGGTTCTGTTACCCAAAATCCTTTTCAAACCTCAAAATGTGGCAAAAAAACACATTTTCCTCACATTTTGGTGACAGAAAGTTCTGGAATCTGAGAGGAGCCACAAATTTCCTCCCACCCAGCGTTCCCCCAAGTGCCCCGATAAAAATGATACCTCACTTGTGTGGGTAGGGCTAGTGCCCGCGACAGGAAATGCCCCAAAACACAACATGGACACATCCCATTTTTGACAGAAAACAGAGGTGGTTTTTGC
The DNA here is from genome assembly GCF_031143425.1 of Pleurodeles waltl. Lineage (NCBI taxonomy): Eukaryota > Metazoa > Chordata > Amphibia > Caudata > Salamandridae > Pleurodeles > Pleurodeles waltl. The sequence goes on along the minus strand of NC_090444.1, from coordinate 1,235,004,761 downwards.
AAAGTGCCTACCTGTAGATTTTGGCCTCTAGCTCAGCCGGCACCTAGGGAAACCTACCAAACCTGTGCATTTTTTAAAACTAGAGACCTAGGGTATCCAAGATGGGGTGTCTTGTGGGGCTCTGACCAGGTTCTGTTACCCAAAATCCTTTTCAAACCTCAAAATGTGGCTAAAAAACACATTTTCCTCACATTTTGGTGACAGAAAGTTCTGGAATCTGAGAGGAGCCACAAATTTCCTCTCACCTAGCGTTCCCACAAGTCTCCAGATAAAAATGATACCTCACTTGTGTGAGTAGGCCTAGCGCCCGCGACAGCAAATGCCCCAAAACAAAACGTGGACAAATCCCATTTTTTGACAGAAAACAGAGGTGTTTTTTGCAAAGTGCCTACCTGTAGATTTTGGCCTCTAGCTCAGCCGGCACCTAGGGAAACCTACCAAACCTGTGCATTTTTTAAAACTAGAGACCTAGGGTATCCAAGATGGGGTGACTTGTGGGGCTCTGACCAGGTTCTGTTACCCAAAATCCTTTTCAAACCTCAAAATGTGGCTAAAAAACACATTTTCCTCACATTTTGGTGACAGAAAGTTCTGGAATCTGAGAGGAGCCACAAATTTCCTCGCTCCTAGCGTTCCCACAAGTCTCCAGATAAAAATGATACCTCACTTGTGTGAGTAGGCCTAGCGCCCGCGACAGCAAATGCCCCAAAACAAAACGTGGACACATCCCATTTTTTGACAGAAAACAGAGGTGTTTTTTGCAAAGTGCCTACCTGTAGATTTTGGCCTCTAGCTCAGCCGGCACCTAGGGAAACCTACCAAACCTGTGCATTTTTTAAAACTAGAGACCTAGGGTATCCAAGATGGGGTGACTTGTGGGGCTCTGACCAGGTTCTGTTACCCAAAATCCTTTTCAAACCTCAAAATGTGGCTAAAAAACACATTTTCCTCACATTTTGGTGACAGAAAGTTCTGGAATCTGAGAGGAGCCACAAATTTCCTTCCACCCAGTGTTCCCCCAAGTCTCCCGATAAAAATTATACCTCACTTGTGTGGGTAGGGCTAGCGCCCGCGACATGAAATGCCCCAAAACACAGCATGGACACATCCCATTTTTTGACAGAAATCAGGGGTGTTTTTTGCAAAGTGCCTACCTGTAGATTTTGGCCTCTAGCTCAGCCGGCACCTAGGTAAACCTACCAAACCTGTGCATTTTTTAAAACTAGAGACCTAGGGGAATCCAAGATGGGGTGACTTGTTGGGCTCTATCCAGGTTCTGTTACCCAGAATCCTTTGCAAACCTCAAAATGTGGCTAAAATAACACATTTTCTTCACATTTCGGTGACAGAAAGTTCTGGAATCTGAGAGGAGCCACAAATTTCCTCCCACCCAACGTTCCCCCAAGTCTCCCGATACAAATGATACCTCACTTGTGTGGGTAGGGCTAGCGCCCGCGACAGGAATTGCCCCAAAACACAACATGGACACATCCCATTTTTTGACAGAAAACAGGGGTGTTTTTTGCAAAGTGCCTACCTGTAGATTTTGGCCTCTAGTTCAGCCGGCACCTAGGTAAACCTACCAAACCTGTGCATTTTTTAAAACTATTGACCTAGGGGAATCCAAGATAGGGTGGCTTGTTGGGCTCTATCCAGGTTCTGTTACCCAGAATCCTTTGCAATCCTCAAACGTTAGCTAAAAAAAACTGTCTCCTCACATTTCGGTGACAGAAAGTTCTGGAATCTGAGAGGAGCCACAAATTTCCTCCCACTTAGCGTTCCCACAAGTCTCCCGATAAAAATGATACCTCACTTGTGTGGGTAGGCCTAGCGCCCGCGACAGGAAATGCCCCAAAACACAACGTGGACACATCCCATTTTTGACAGAAAGCAGAGGTGTTTTTTGCAAAGTGCCTACCTGTAGATTGTGGCCTCTAGCTCAGCCGGCACCTGGGAAAACCTACCAGACCTGTGCATTTTTGAAAACTAGAGACCTAGGGGAATCCAAGATGGGGTGACGTGTGGGGCTCTGACCATGTTCTGTTATCCAGAATCCTTTGCAAACCTCAAAATGTGGCTAAAATAACACATTTTCCTCACATTTCAGTGACAGAAAGTTCTGGAATCTGAGAGGAGCCACAAATTTCCTTCCACCCAGTGTTCCCCCAAGTCTCCCGATAAAAATTATTCCTCACTTGTGTGGGTAGGGCTAGTGCCCCCGACAGGAAATGCCCCAAAACACAACGTGGACACATACAATTTTTTGACAGAAAACAGAGGTGGTTTTTGCAAAGTGCCTACCTGTAGATTTTGGCCTCTAGCTCGGCCGGCACCTAGGGAAACCTACCAAACCTGTGCATTTTTTAAAACTAGAGACCTAGGGTATCCAAGATGGGGTGACTTTTGGGGCTCTGACCAGGTTCTGTTACTCAGAATCCTTTGCAAACCTCAACATTTGGCTAAAATAACACATTTTCCTCACATTTCGGTGACAGAAAGTTCTGGAATCTGAGAGGAGCCACAAATTTCCTCCCACTTAGCGTTCCCACAAGTCTCCCGATAAAAATGATACCTCACTTGTGTGGGTAGGGCTAGCGCCCGCGACAGGAAATGCCCCAAAACACAACGTGGACACATCCCATTTTTGACAGAAAACAGAGGTGTTTCTTGCAAAGTGCCTACCTGTAGATTGTGGCCTCTAGCTCAGCCGGCACCTAGGAAAACCTACCAGACCTGTGCATTTCTGAAAACGAAAGACCTAGGGGAATCCAAGATGGGGTGACTTGTGAGGATCTGACCATGTTCTGTTATCCAGAATCCTTTGCAAACCTCAAAATGTGGCTAAAATAACAAATTTTCCTCACATTTCGGTGACAGAAAGTTCTGGAATCTGAGAGGAGCCACAAATTTCCTCCCACCCAGCGTTCCCCCAAGTCTCCCGATAAAAATGATACCTCACTTGTGTGGGTATGCCTAGCGCCCGCGACAGGAAATGCCCCAAAACACAACATGGACACATCCCATTTTTTGACAGAAACCAGAGGTGTTTTTTGCAAAGTGCCTACCTGTAGATTTTGGCCTCTAGCTCATCCGGCACCTAGGGAAACCCACCAAACCTGTGCATTTTTTAATACTAAAGACCTAGGGGAATCCAAGATGGGGTGAATTGTGGGGCTCTGACCAGGTTCTGTTACCCAAAATCCTTTTCAAACCTCAAAATGTGGCTAAAAAACACATTTTCCTCACATTTTGGTGACAGAAAGTTCTGGAATCTGAGAGGAGCCACAAATTTCCTCCCACCCAGCGTTCCCCCAAGTGTCCCGATAAAAATGATACCTCACTTGTGTGGGTAGGGCTAGCGCCCGCGACAGGAAATGCCCCAAAACACAACGTGGACACATCCCATTTTTGACAGAAAACAGAGGTGTTTCTTGCAAAGTGCCTACCTGTAGATTGTGGCCTCTAGCTCAGCCGGCACCTAGGAAAACCTACCAGACCTGTGCATTTCTGAAAACTAAAGACCTAGGGGAATCCAAGATGGGGTGACTTGTGAGGATCTGACCATGTTCTGTTATCCAGAATCCTTTGCAAACCTCAAAATGTGGCTAAAATAACAAATTTTCCTCACATTTCGGTGACAGAAAGTTCTGGAATCTGAGAGGAGCCACAAATTTCCTCCCACCCAGCGTTCCCCCAAGTGTCCCGATAAAAATGATACCTCACTTGTGTGGGTAGGGCTAGCGCCCGCGACAGGAAATGCCCCAAAACACAACATGGACACATCCCATTTTTGACAGAAAACAGAGGTGGTTTTTGCAAAGTGCCTACCTGTAGATTTTGGCCTCTAGCTCAGCCGGCACCTAGGGAAACCTACCAAACCTGTGCACTTTTTAAAACTAGAGACCTAGGGGAATCCAAGATGGGGTGAATTGTGGGGCTCTGACCAGGTTCTGTTACCCAAAATCCTTTTCAAACCTCAAAATGTGGCTAAAAAACACATTTTCCTCACATTTTGGTGACAGAAAGTTCTGGAATCTGAGAGGAGCCACAAATTTCCTCCCACCCAGCGTTCCCCCAAGTGTCCCGATAAAAATGATACCTCACTTGTGTGGGTAGGGCTAGCGCCCGCGACAGGAAATGCCCCAAAACACAACATGGACACATCCCATTTTTGACAGAAAACAGAGGTGGTTTTTGCAAAGTGCCTACCTGTAGATTTTGGCCTCTAGCTCATCCGGCACCTAGGGAAACCTACCAAACCTGTGCACTTTTTAAAACTAGAGACCTAGGGTATCCAAGATGGGGTGACTTGTGGGGCTCTGACCAGGTTCTGTTACCCAAAATCCTTTTCAAACCTCAAAATGTGGCTAAAAAACACATTTTCCTCACATTTTGGTGACAGAAAGTTCTGGAATCTGAGAGGAGCCACAAATTTCCTCCCACCTAGCGTTCCCACAAGTCTCCAGATAAAAATGATACCTCACTTGTGTGAGTAGGCCTAGCGCCCGCGACAGCAAATGCCCCAAAACAAAACGTGGACACATCCCATTTTTTGACAGAAAACAGAGGTGTTTTTTGCAAAGTGCCTACCTGTAGATTTTGGCCTCTAGCTCAGCCGGCACCTAGGGAAACCTACCAAACCTGTGCATTTTTTAAAACTAGAGACCTAGGGTATCCAAGATGGGGTGACTTGTGGGGCTCTGACCAGGTTCTGTTACCCAAAATCCTTTTCAAACCTCAAAATGTGGCAAAAAAACACATTTTCCTCACATTTTGGTGACAGAAAGTTCTGGAATCTGAGAGGAGCCACAAATTTCCTCCCTCCTAGCGTTCCCACAAGTCTCCAGATAAAAATGATACCTCACTTGTGTGAGTAGGCCTAGCGCCCGCGACAGCAAATGCCCCAAAACAAAACGTGGACACATCCCATTTTTTGACAGAAAACAGAGGTGTTTTTTGCAAAGTGCCTACCTGTAGATTTTGGCCTCTAGCTCAGCCGGCACCTAGGGAAACCTACCAAACCTGTGCATTTTTTAAAACTAGAGACCTAGGGTATCCAAGATGGGGTGACTTGTGGGGCTCTGACCAGGTTCTGTTACCCAAAATCCTTTTCAAACCTCAAAATGTGGCTAAAAAACACATTTTCCTCACATTTTGGTGACAGAAAGTTCTGGAATCTGAGAGGAGCCACAAATTTCCTTCCACCCAGTGTTCCCCCAAGTCTCCCGATAAAAATTATACCTCACTTGTGTGGGTAGGGCTAGCGCCCGCGACATGAAATGCCCCAAAACACAACATGGACACATCCCATTTTTTGACAGAAATCAGGGGTGTTTTTTGCAAAGTGCCTACCTGTAGATTTTGGCCTCTAGCTCAGCCGGCACCTAGGTAAACCTACCAAACCTGTGCATTTTTTTAAACTAGAGACCTAGGGGAATCCAAGATGGGGTGACTTGTTGGGCTCTATCCAGGTTCTGTTACCCAGAATCCTTTGCAAACCTCAAAATGTGGCTAAAATAACACATTTTCTTCACATTTCGGTGACAGAAAGTTCTGGAATCTGAGAGGAGCCACAAATTTCCTCCCACCCAACGTTCCCCCAAGTCTCCCGATACAAATGATACCTCACTTGTGTGGGTAGGGCTAGCGCCCGCGACAGGAATTGCCCCAAAACACAACATGGACACATCCCATTTTTTGACCGAAAACAGGGGTGTTTTTTGCAAAGTGCCTACCTGTAGATTTTGGCCTCTAGTTCAGCCGGCACCTAGGTAAACCTACCAAACCTGTGCATTTTTGAAAACTAGAGACCTAGGGGAATCCAAGATGGGGTGACGTGTGGGGCTCTGACCATGTTCTGTTATCCAGAATCCTTTGCAAACCTCAAAATGTGGCTAAAATAACACATTTTCCTCACATTTCAGTGACAGAAAGTTCTGGAATCTGAGAGGAGCCACAAATTTCCTTCCACGCAGTGTTCCCCCAAGTCTCCCGATAAAAATTATTCCTCACTTGTGTGGGTAGGGCTAGTGCCCCCGACAGGAAATGCCCCAAAACACAACGTGGACACATACAATTTTTTTACAGAAAACAGAGGTGGTTTTTGCAAAGTGCCTACCTGTAGATTTTGGCGTCTAGCTCGGCCGGCACCTAGGGAAACCTACCAAACCTGTGCATTTTTTAAAACTAGAGACCTAGGGTATCCAAGATGGGGTGACTTTTGGGGCTCTGACCAGGTTCTGTTACTCAGAATCCTTTGCAAACCTCAACATTTGGCTAAAATAACACATTTTCCTCACATTTCGGTGACAGAAAGTTCTGGAATCTGAGAGGAGCCACAAATTTCCTCCCACTTAGCGTTCCCACAAGTCTCCCGATAAAAATGATACCTCACTTGTGTGGGTAGGGCTAGCGCCCGCGACAGTAAATGCCCCAAATCACAATGTGGACACATCCCATTTTTGACAGAAAACAGAGGTGTTTCTTGCAAAGTGCCTACCTGTAGATTGTGGCCTCTAGCTCAGCCGGCACCTAGGAAAACCTACCAGACCTGTGCATTTCTGAAAACGAAAGACCTAGGGGAATCCAAGATGGGGTGACTTGTGAGGATCTGACCATGTTCTGTTATCCAGAATCCTTTGCAAACCTCAAAATGTGGCTAAAATAACAAATTTTCCTCACATTTCGGTGACAGAAAGTTCTGGAATCTGAGAGGAGCCACAAATTTCCTCCCACCCAGCGTTCCCCCAAGTCTCCCGATAAAAATGATACCTCACTTGTGTGGGTATGGCTAGCGCCCGCGACAGGAAATGCCCCAAAACACAACATGGACACATCCCATTTTTTGACAGAAACCAGAGGTGTTTTTTGCAAAGTGCCTACCTGTAGATTTTGGCCTCTAGCTCATCCGGCACCTAGGGAAACCCACCAAACCTGTGCATTTTTTAATACTAAAGACCTAGGGGAATCCAAGATGGGGTGAATTGTGGGGCTCTGACCAGGTTCTGTTACCCAAAATCCTTTTCAAACCTCAAAATTTGGCTAAAAAACACATTTTCCTCACATTTTGGTGACAGAAAGTTCTGGAATCTGAGAGGAGCCACAAATTTCCTCCCACCCAGCGTTCCCCCAAGTGTCCCGATAAAAATGATACCTCACTTGTGTGGGTAGGGCTAGCGCCCGCGACAGGAAATGCCCCAAAACACAACGTGGACACATCCCATTTTTGACAGAAAACAGAGGTGTTTCTTGCAAAGTGCCTACCTGTAGATTGTGGCCTCTAGCTCAGCCGGCACCTAGGAAAACCTACCAGACCTGTGCATTTCTGAAAACTAAAGACCTAGGGGAATCCAAGATGGGGTGACTTGTGAGGATCTGACCATGTTCTGTTATCCAGAATCCTTTGCAAACCTCAAAATGTGGCTAAAATAACAAATTTTCCTCACATTTCGGTGACAGAAAGTTCTGGAATCTGAGAGGAGCCACAAATTTCCTCCCACCCAGCGTTCCCCCAAGTGTCCCGATAAAAATGATACCTCACTTGTGTGGGTAGGGCTAGCGCCCGCGACAGGAAATGCCCCAAAACACAACATGGACACATCCCATTTTTGACAGAAAACAGAGGTGGTTTTTGCAACGTGCCTACCTGTAGATTTTGGCCTCTAGCTCAGCCGGCACCTAGGGAAACCTACCAAACCTGTGCACTTTTTAAAACTAGAGACCTAGGGGAATCCAAGATGGGGTGAATTGTGGGGCTCTGACCAGGTTCTGTTACCCAAAATCCTTTTCAAACCTCAAAATGTGGCTAAAAAACACATTTTCCTCACATTTTGGTGACAGAAAGTTCTGGAATCTGAGAGGAGCCACAAATTTCCTCCCACCCAGCGTTCCCCCAAGTGTCCCGATAAAAATGATACCTCACTTGTGTGGGTAGGGCTAGCGCCCGCGACAGGAAATGCCCCAAAACACAACATGGACACATCCCATTTTTGACAGAAAACAGAGGTGGTTTTTGCAAAGTGCCTACCTGTAGATTTTGGCCTCTAGCTCAGCCGGCACCTAGGGAAACCTACCAAACCTGTGCACTTTTTAAAACTAGAGACCTAGGGTATCCAAGATGGGGTGACTTGTGGGGCTCTGACCAGGTTCTGTTACCCAAAATCCTTTTCAAACCTCAAAATGTGGCTAAAAAACACATTTTCCTCACATTTTGGTGACAGAAAGTTCTGGAATCTGAGAGGAGCCACAAATTTCCTCCCACCTAGCGTTCCCACAAGTCTCCAGATAAAAATGATACCTCACTTGTGTGAGTAGGCCTAGCGCCCGCGACAGCAAATGCCCCAAAACAAAACGTGGACACATCCCATTTTTTGACAGAAAACAGAGGTGTTTTTTGCAAAGTGCCTACCTGTAGATTTTGGCCTCTAGCTCAGCCGGCACCTAGGGAAACCTACCAAACCTGTGCATTTTTTAAAACTAGAGACCTAGGGTATCCAAGATGGGGTGACTTGTGGGGCTCTGACCAGGTTCTGTTACCCAAAATCCTTTTCAAACCTCAAAATGTGGCAAAAAAACACATTTTCCTCACATTTTGGTGACAGAAATTTCTGGAATCTGAGAGGAGCCACAAATTTCCTCCCTCCTAGCGTTCCCACAAGTCTCCAGATAAAAATGATACCTCACTTGTGTGAGTAGGCCTAGCGCCCGCGACAGCAAATGCCCCAAAACAAAACGTGGACACATCCCATTTTTTGACAGAAAACAGAGGTGTTTTTTGCAAAGTGCCTACCTGTAGATTTTGGCCTCTAGCTCAGCCGGCACCTAGGGAAACCTACCAAACCTGTGCATTTTTTAAAACTAGAGACCTAGGGTATCCAAGATGGGGTGACTTGTGGGGCTCTGACCAGGTTCTGTTACCCAAAATCCTTTTCAAACCTCAAAATGTGGCTAAAAAACACATTTTCCTCACATTTTGGTGACAGAAAGTTCTGGAATCTGAGAGGAGCCATAAATTTCCTTCCACCCAGTGTTCCCCCAAGTCTCCCGATAAAAATTATACCTCACTTGTGTGGGTGGGGCTAGCGCCCGCGACATGAAATGCCCCAAAACACAACATGGACACATCCCATTTTTTGACAGAAATCAGGGGTGTTTTTTGCAAAGTACCTACCTGTAGATTTTGGCCTCTAGCTCAGCCGGCACCGAGGTAAACCTACCAAACCTGTGCATTTTTTTAAACTAGAGACCTAGGGGAATCCAAGATGGGGTGACTTGTTGGGCTCTATCCAGGTTCTGTTACCCAGAATCCTTTGCAAACCTCAAAATGTGGCTAAAATAACACATTTTCTTCACATTTCGGTGACAGAAAGTTCTGGAATCTGAGAGGAGCCACAAATTTCCTCCCACCCAACGTTCCCCCAAGTCTCCCGATACAAATGATACCTCACTTGTGTGGGTAGGGCTAGCGCCCGCGACAGGAATTGCCCCAAAACACAACATGGACACATCCCATTTTTTGACAGAAAACAGGGGTGTTTTTTGCAAAGTGCCTACCTGTAGATTTTGGCCTCTAGTTCAGCCGGCACCTAGGTAAACCTACCAAACCTGTGCATTTTTTAAAACTAGAGACCTAGGGGAATCCAAGATAGGGTGGCTTGTTGGGCTCTATCCAGGTTCTGTTACCCAGAATCCTTTGCAATCCTCAAACGTTAGCTAAAAAAAACTGTCTCCTCACATTTCGGTGACAGAAAGTTCTGGAATCTGAGAGGAGCCACAAATTTCCTCCCACTTAGCGTTCCCACAAGTCTCCCGATAAAAATGATACCTCACTTGTGTGGGTAGGCCTAGCGCCAGCGACAGGAAATGCCCCAAAACACAACGTGGACACATCCCATTTTTGACAGAAAACAGAGGTGTTTTTTGCAAAGTGCCTACCTGTAGAATGTGGCCTCTAGCTCAGCCGGCACCTGGGAAAACCTACCAGACCTGTGCATTTTTGAAAACTAGAGACCTAGGGGAATCCAAGATGGGGTGACGTGTGGGGCTCTGACCATGTTCTGTTATCCAGAATCCTTTGCAAACCTCAAAATGTGGCTAAAATAACACATTTTCCTCACATTTCAGAGACAGAAAGTTCTGGAATCTGAGAGGAGCCACAAATTTCCATCCACCCAGTGTTCCCCCAAGTCTCCCGATAAAAATTATTCCTCACTTGTGTGGGTAGGGCTAGTGCCCCCGACAGGAAATGCCCCAAAACACAACGTGGACACATACAATTTTTTGACAGAAAACAGAGGTGGTTTTTGCAAAGTGCCTACCTGTAGATTTTGGCCTCTAGCTCGGCCGGCACCTAGGGAAACCTACCAAACCTGTGCATTTTTTAAAACTAGAGACCTAGGGTATCCAAGATGGGGTGACTTTTGGGGCTCTGACCAGGTTCTGTTACTCAGAATCCTTTGCAAACCTCAACATTTGGCTAAAATAACACATTTTCCTCACATTTCGGTGACAGAAAGTTCTGGAATCTGAGAGGAGCCACAAATTTCCTCCCACTTAGCGTTCCCACAAGTCTCCCGATAAAAATGATACCTCACTTGTGTGGGTAGGGCTAGCGCCCGCGACAGGAAATGCCCCAAAACACAACGTGGACACATCCCATTTTTGACAGAAAACAGAGGTGTTTCTTGCAAAGTGCCTACCTGTAGATTGTGGCCTCTAGCTCAGCCGGCACCTAGGAAAACCTACCAGACCTGTGCATTTCTGAAAACTAAAGACCTAGGGGAATCCAAGGTGGGGTGACTTGTGAGGATCTGACCATGTTCTGTTATCCAGAATCCTTTGCAAACCTCAAAATGTGGCTAAAATAACAAATTTTCCTCACATTTCGGTGACAGAAAGTTCTGGAATCTGAGAGGAGCCACAAATTTCCTCCCACCCAGCGTTCCCCCAAGTCTCCCGATAAAAATGATACCTCACTTGTGTGGGTATGGCTAGCGCCCGCGACAGAAAATGCCCCAAAACACAACATGGACACATCCCATTTTTTGACAGAAACCAGAGGTGTTTTTTGCAAAGTGCCTACCTGTAGATTTTGGCCTCTAGCTCATCCGGCACCTATGGAAACCCACCAAACCTGTGCATTTTTTAATACTAAAGACCTATGGGAATCCAAGATGGGGTGAATTGTGGGGCTCTGACCAGGTTCTGTTACCCAAAATCCTTTTCAAACCTCAAAATGTGGCTAAAAAACACATTTTCCTCACATTTTGGTGACAGAAAGTTCTGGAATCTGAGAGGAGCCACAAATTTCCTCCCACCCAGCGTTCCCCCAAGTGTCCCGATAAAAATGATACCTCACTTGTGTGGGTAGGGCTAGCGCCCGCGACAGGAAATGCCCCAAAACACAACGTGGACACATCCCATTTTTGACAGAAAACAGAGGTGTTTCTAGCAAAGTACCTACCTGTAGATTGTGGCCTCTAGCTCAGCCGGCACCTAGGAAAACCTACCAGACCTGTGCATTTCTGAAAACTAAAGACCTAGGGGAATCCAAGATGGGGTGACTTGTGAGGATCTGACCATGTTCTGTTATCCAGAATCCTTTGCAAACCTCAAAATGTGGCTAAAATAACAAATTTTCCTCACATTTCGGTGACAGAAAGTTCTGGAATCTGAGAGGAGCCACAAATTTCCTCCCACCCAGCGTTCCCCAAGTCTCCCGATAAAAATGATACCTCACTTGTGTGGGTATGGCTAGCGCCCGCGACAGGAAATGCCCCAAAACACAACATGGACACATCCCATTTTTTGACAGAAACCAGAGGTGTTTTTTGCAAAGTGCCTACCTGTAGATTTTGGCCTCTAGCTCATCCGGCACCTAGGGAAACCCACCAAACCTGTGCATTTTTTAATACTAAAGACCTAGGGGAATCCAAGATGGGGTGAGTTGTGGGGCTCTGACCAGGTTCTGTTACCCAAAATCCTTTTCAAACCTCAAAATGTGGCTAAAAAACACATTTTCCTCACATTTTGGTGACAGAAAGTTCTGGAATCTGAGAGGAGCCACAAATTTCCTCCCACCCAGCGTTCCCCCAAGTGTCCCGATAAAAATGATACCTCACTTGTGTGGGTAGGGCTAGCGCCCGCGACAGGAAATGCCCCAAAACACAACATGGACACATCCCATTTTTGACAGAAAACAGAGGTGGTTTTTGCAAAGTGCCTACCTGTAAATTTTGGCCTCTAGCTCAGCCGGCACCTAGGGAAACCTACCAAACCTGTGCACTTTTTAAAACTAGAGACCTAGGGTATCCAAGATGGGGTGACTTGTGGGGCTCTGACCAGGTTCTGTTACCCAAAATCCTTTTCAAACCTCAAAATGTGGCTAAAAAACACATTTTCCTCACATTTTGGTGACAGAAAGTTCTGGAATCTGAGAGGAGCCACAAATTTCCTCCCACCTAGCGTTCCCACAAGTCTCCAGATAAAAATGATACCTCACTTGTGTGAGTAGGCCTAGCGCCCGCGACAGCAAATGCCCCAAAACAAAACGTGGACACATCCCATTTTTTGACAGAAAACAGAGGTGTTTTTTGCAAAGTGCCTACCTGTAGATTTTGGCCTCTAGCTCAGCCGGCACCTAGGGAAACCTACCAAACCTGTGCATTTTTTAAAACTAGAGACCTAGGGTATCCAAGATGGGGTGACTTGTGGGGCTCTGACCAGGTTCTGTTACCCAAAATCCTTTTCAAACCTCAAAATGTGGCAAAAAAACACATTTTCCTCACATTTTGGTGACAGAAAGTTCTGGAATCTGAGAGGAGCCACAAATTTCCTTCCACCCAGTGTTCCCCCAAGTCTCCCGATAAAAATTATACCTCACTTGTGTGGGTAGGGCTAGCGCCCGCGACATGAAATGCCCCAAAACACAACATGGTCACATCCCATTTTTTGACCGAAATCAGGGGTGTTTTTTGCAAAGTGCCTACCTGTAGATTTTGGCCTCTAGCTCAGCCGGCACCTAGGTAAACCTACCAAACCTGTGCATTTTTTTAAACTAGAGACCTAGGGGAATCCAAGATGGGGTGACTTGTTGGGCTCTATCCAGGTTCTGTTACCCAGAATCCTTTGCAAACCTCAAAATGTGGCTAAAATAACACATATTCCTCACATTTCGGTGACAGAAAGTTCTGGAATCTGAGAGGAGCCACAAATTTCCTCCCACCCAACGTTCCCCCAAGTCTCCCGATACAAATGATACCTCACTTGTGTGGGTAGGGCTAGCGCCCGCGACAGGAAATGCCCTAAAACACAACATGGACACATCCCATTTTTTGACAGAAAACAGGGGTGTTTTTTGCAAAGTGCCTACCTGTAGATTTTGGCCTCTAGTTCAGCCGGCACCTAGGTAAACCTACCAAACCTGTGCATTTTTTAAAACTAGAGACCTAGGGGAATCCAAGATAGGGTGGCTTGTTGGGCTCTATCCAGGTTCTGATACCCAGAATCCTTTGCAATCCTCAAACGTTAGCTAAAAAAAAACTGTCTCCTCACATTTCGGTGACAGAAAGTTCTGGAATCTGAGAGGAGCCACAAATTTCCTCCCACTTAGCGTTCCCACAAGTCTCCCGATAAAAATGATACCTCACTTGTGTGGGTAGGCCTAGCGCCCGCGACAGGAAATGCCCCAAAACACAACGTGGACACATCCCATTTTTGACAGAAAACAGAGGTGTTTTTTGCAAAGTGCCTACCTGTAGATTGTGGCCTCTAGCTCAGCCGGAACCTGGGAAAACCTACCAGACCTGTGCATTTTTTAAAACTAGAGACCTAGGGGAATCCAAGATGGGGTGACGTGTGGGGCTCTGACCATGTTCTGTTATCCAGAATCCTTTGCAAACCTCAAAATGTGGCTAAAATAACACATTTTCCTCACATTTCAGTGACAGAAAGTTCTGGAATCTGAGAGGAGCCACAAATTTCCTTCCACCCAGTGTTCCCCCACGTCTCCCGATAAAAATTATTCCTCACTTGTGTGGGTAGGGCTAGTGCCCCCAACAGGAAATCCCCCAAAACACAACGTGGGCACATACAATTTTTTGACAGAAAACAGAGGTGGTTTTTGCAAAGTGCCTACCTGTAGATTTTGGCCTCTAGCTCGACCGGCACCTAGGGAAACCTACCAAACCTGTGCATTTTTTAAAACTAGAGACCTAGGGTATCCAAGATGGGGTGACTTGTGGGGCTCTGACCAGGTTCTGTTACCCAGAATCCTTTGCAAACCTCAAAATATGGCTAAAATAACACATTTTCCTCACATTTTAGTGACAGAAAGTTCTGGAATCTGAGAGGAGCCACAAATTCCCTCCCACCCAGCGTTCCCCCAAGTGTCCCGATAAAAATGATACCTCACTTTTGTGGGTAGGGCTAGCGCCCGCGACAGGAAATTCCCCAAAACACAACATGGACACATCCCATTTTTGACAGAAACCAGAGGTGTTTTTTGCAAAGTGGCTACCTGTAGATTTTGGCCTCTAGCTCATCCGGCACCTAGAGAAACCCACCAAACCTGTGCATTTTTTAAAACTAAAGACCTAGGGGAATCCAAGATGGGGTGAATTGTGGGGCTCTAACCAGGTTCTGTTACCCAGATTCATTTGCAAATCTAAAAAGTTAGCTAAAAAAAACTGTCTCCTCACATTTCGGTGACAGAAAGTTCTGGAATCTGAGAGGAGCCACAAATTTCCTTTCACCTAGCATTCCCACAAGTCTCCCGATAAAAATGATACCTCACTTGTGTGGGTAGGCCTAGCACCCGCGACAGGAAATGCCCCAAAACACAACGTGGAAACATCCCATATTTGACAGAAAACAGAGGTGTTTTTTGCAAAGTGCCTACCTGTAGATTGTGGCCTCTAGCTCAGCCGGCACCTAGGAAAACCTACCATACCTGTGCATTTTTGAAAACTAGAGACCTAGGGGAATCCAAGATGGGGTGACTTGTGGGGCTCTGACCATGTTCTGTTATCCAGAATCCTTTGCAAACCTCAAAATGTGGCTAAAATAACACATTTTCCTCACATTTCGGTGACAGAAAGTTCTGGAATCTGAGAGGAGCCACAAATTTCCTCCCACCCAGCGTTCCCCCAAGTCTCCCGATAAAAATGATGCCTCACTTGTGTGGGTATGGCTAGCGCCTGCGACATTAAATGCCCCAAAACACAACATGGACACATCCCATTTTTTTACAGAAACCAGGGGTGTTTTTTGCAAAGTGCCTACCTGTAGATTTTGGCCTCTAGCTCAGCCGGCACCTAGGTAAACCTACCAAACCTGTGCATTTTTTTAAACTAGAGACCTAGGGGAATCCAAGATGGGTTGACTTGTTGGGCTCTATCCAGGTTCTGTTACCCAGATTAATTTGCAAATCTAAAAAGTTAGCTTAAAAAAACTGTCTCCTCACATTTCGGTGACAGAAAGTTCTGGAATCTGAGAGGAGCCACAAATTTCCTTCCACCTAGCATTCCCACAAGTCTCCCGATAAAAATGATACCTCACTTGTGTGGGTAGGCCTAGCACCCGCGACAGGAAATGCCCCAAAACACAACGTGGACACATCCCATATTTGACAGAAAACAGAGGTGTTTTTTGCAAAGTGCCTACCTGTAGATTTTGGCCTCTAGCTCAGCCGGCACCTAGGGAAACCCACCAAACCTGTGCATTTTTTAATACTAAAGACCTAGGGGAATCCAAGATGGGGTGACTTGTGGGGCTCTGACCAGGTTCTGTTACCCAAAATCCTTTTCAAACCTCAAAATGTGACTAAAAAACACATTTTCCTCACATTTTGGTGACAGAAAGTTCTGGAATCTGAGAGGAGCCACAAATTTCCTCCCACCTAGCGTTCCCACAAGTATCCAGATAAAAATGATACCTCACTTGTGTGAGTAGGCCTAGCGCCCGCGACAGGAAATGCCCCAAAACAAAACGTGGACACATCCCATTTTTTGACAGAAAACAGAGGTGTTTTTTGCAAAGTGCCTACCTGTAGATTTTGGCCTCTAGCTCAGCCGGCACCTAGGGAAACCTACCAAACCTGTGCATTTTTTAAAACTAGAGACCTAGGGTATCCAAGATGGGGTGACTTGTAGGCTCTGACCAGGTTCTGTTACCCAAAATCCTTTTCAAACCTCAAAATGTGGCTAAAAAACACATTTTCCTCACATTTTGGCGACAGAAAGTTCTGGAATCTGAGAGGAGCCACAAATTTCCTTCCACCCAGTGTTCCCCCAAGTCTCCCGATAAAAATTATACCTCACTTGTGTGGGTAGGGCTAGCGCCCGCGACATGAAATGCCCCAAAACACAACATGGACACATCCCATTTTTTGACAGAAATCAGGGGTGTTTTTTGCAAAGTGCCTACCTGTAGATTTTGGCCTCTAGCTCAGCCGGCACCTAGGTAAACCTACCAAACCTGTGCATTTTTTTAAACTAGAGACCTAGGGGAATCCAAGATGGGGTGACTTGTTGGGCTCTATCCAGGTTCTGTTACCCAGAATCCTTTGCAATCCTCAAACGTTAGCTAAAAAAAACTGTCTCCTCACATTTCGGTGACAGAAAGTTCTGGAATCTGAGAGGAGCCACAAATTTCCTCCCACTTAGCGTTCCCACAAGTCTCCCGATAAAAATGATACCTCACTTGTGTGGGTAGGCCTAGCGCCCGCGACAGGAAATGCCCCAAAACACAACGTGGACACATCCCATTTTTGACAGAAAACAGAGGTGTTTTTTGCAAAGTGCCTACCTGTAGATTGTGGCCTCTAGCTCAGCCGGCACCTGGGAAAACCTACCAGACCTGTGCATTTTTTAAAACTAGAGACCTAGGGGAATCCAAGATGGGGTGACGTGTGGGGCTCTGACCATGTTCTGTTATCCAGAATCCTTTGCAAACCTCAAAATGTGGCTAAAATAACACATTTTCCTCACATTTCAGTGACAGAAAGTTCTGGAATCTGAGAGGAGCCACAAATTTCCTTCCACCCAGTGTTCCCCCAAGTCTCCCGATAAAAATTATTCCTCACTTGTGTGGGTAGGGCTAGTGCCCCCAACAGGAAATGCCCCAAAACACAACGTGGGCACATACAATTTTTTGACAGAAAACAGAGGTGGTTTTTGCAAAGTGCCTACCTGTAGATTTTGGCATCTAGCTCGACCGGCACCTAGGGAAACCTACCAAACCTGTGCATTTTTTAAAACTAGAGACCTAGGGTATCCAAGATGGGGTGACTTGTGGGGCTCTGACCAGGTTCTGTTACCCAGAATCCTTTGCAAACCTCAACATTTGGCTAAAATAACACATTTTCCTCACATTTCGGTGACAGAAAGTTCTGGAATCTGAGTGGAGCCACAAATTTCCTCCCACTTAGCGTTCCCACAAGTCTCCCGATAAAAATGATACCTCACTTGTGTGGGTAGGGCTAGCGCCCGCGACAGGAAATGCCCCAAAACACAACGTGGACACATCCCATTTTTGACAGAAAACAGAGGTGTTTCTTGCAAAGTGCCTACCTGTAGATTGTGGCCTCTAGCTCAGCCGGCACCTAGGAAAACATACCAGACCTGTGCATTTTTGAAAACTAGAGACCTAGGGGAATCCAAGATGCGGTGACTTGTGGGGCTCTGACCATGTTCTGTTATCCAGAATCCTTTGCAAACCTCAAAATATGGCTAAAATAACACATTTTCCTCACATTTTAGTGACAGAAAGTTCTGGAATCTGAGAGGAGCCACAAATTCCCTCCCACCCAGCGTTCCCCCAAGTGTCCCGATAAAAATGATACCTCACTTGTGTGGGTAGGGCTAGCGCCCGCGACAGAAAATTCCCCAAAACACAACATGGACACATCCCATTTTTGACAGAAACCAGAGGTGTTTTTTGCAAAGTGGCTACCTGTAGATTTTGGCCTCTAGCTCATCCGGTACCTAGAGAAACCCACCAAACCTGTTCATTTTTTAAAACTAAAGACCTAGGGGAATCCAAGATGGGGTGAATTGTGGGGCTCTAACCAGGTTCTGTTACCCAGATTCATTTGCAAATCTAAAAAGTTAGCTAAAAAAAACTGTCTACTCACATTTCGGTGACAGAAAGTTCTGGAATCTGAGAGGAGCCACAAATTTCCTTTCACCTAGCATACCCACAAGTCTCCCGATAAAAATGATACCTCACTTGTGTGGGTAGGCCTAGCACCCGCGACAGGAAATGCCCCAAAACACAACGTAGAAACATCCCATATTTGACAGAAAACAGAGGTGTTTTTTGCAAAGTGCCTACCTGTAGATTGTGGCCTCTAGCTCAGCCGGCACCTAGGAAAACCTACCATACCTGTGCATTTTTGAAAACTAGAGACCTAGGGGAATCCAAGATGGGGTGACTTGTGGGGCTCTGACCATGTTCTGTTATCCAGAATCCTTTGCAAACCTCAAAATGTGGCTAAAATAACACATTTTCCTCACATTTCGGTGACAGAAAGTTCTGGAATCTGAGAGGAGCCACAAATTTCCTCCCACCCAGCGTTCCCCCAAGTCTCCCGATAAAAATGATACCTCACTTGTGTGGGTATGGCTAGCGCCCGCGACATTAAATGCCCCAAAACACAACATGGACACATCCCATTTTTTGACAGAAACCAAGGGTGTTTTTTGCAAAGTGCCTACCTGTAGATTTTGGCCTCTAGCTCAGCCGGCACCTAGGTAAACCTACCAAACCTGTGCATTTTTTTAAACTAGAGACCTAGGGGAATCCAAGATGGGTTGACTTGTTGGGCTCTATCCAGGTTCTGTTACCCAGATTAATTTGCAAATCTAAAAAGTTAGCTTAAAAAAACTGTCTCCTCACATTTCGGTGACAGAAAGTTCTGGAATCTGAGAGGAGCCACAAATTTCCTTCCACCTAGCATTCCCACAAGTCTCCCGATAAAAATGATACCTCACTTGTGTGGGTAGGCCTAGCACCCGCGACAGGAAATGCCCCAAAACACAACGTGGACACATCCCATATTTGACAGAAAACAGGTGTTTTTTGCAAAGTGCCTACCTGTAGATTGTGGCCTCTAGCTCAGCCGGCACCTAGGAAAACCTACCAGACCTGTGCATTTTTAAAAACTAGAGACCTAGGGGAATCCAAGATGGGGTGACTTGTGGGGCTCTGACCATGTTCTGTTATCCAGAATCCTTTGCAAACCTCAAAATGTGGCTAAAATAACAAATTTTCCTCACATTTCGGTGACAGAAAGTTCTGGAATCTGAGAGGAGCCACAAATTTCCTCCCACCCAGCGTTCCCCCAAGTCTCCAGATAAAAATGATACCTCACTTGTGTGAGTAGGCCTAGCGCCCGCGACAGGAAATGCCCCAAAACAAAACGTGGACACATCCCATTTTTTGACAGAAAACAGAGGTGTTTTTTGCAAAGTGCCTACCTGTAGATTTTGGCCTCTAGCTCAGCCGGCACCTAGGGAAACCTACCAAACCTGTGCATTTTTTAAAACTAGAGACCTAGGGTATCCAAGATGGGGTGACTTGTGAGCTCTGACCAGGTTCTGTTACCCAAAATCCTTTTCAAACCTCAAAATGTGGCTAAAAAACACATTTTCCTCACATTTTGGCGACAGAAAGTTCTGGAATCTGAGAGGAGCCACAAATTTCCTTCCACCCAGTGTTCCCCCAAGTCTCCCGATAAAAATTATACCTCACTTGTGTGGGTAGGGCTAGCGCCCGCGACATAAAGTGCCCCAAAACACAACATGGACACATCCCATTTTTTGACAGAAATCAGGGGTGTTTTTTGCAAAGTGCCTACCTGTAGATTTTGGCCTCTAGCTCAGCCGGCACCTAGGTAAACCTACCAAACCTGTGCATTTTTTTAAACTAGAGACCTAGGGGAATCCAAGATGGGGTGACTTGTTGGGCTCTATCCAGGTTCTGTTACCCAGAATCCTTTGCAAACCTCAAAATGTGGCTAAAATAACACATTTTCCTCACATTTCGGTGACAGAAAGTTCTGGAATCTGAGAGGAGCCACAAATTTCCTCCCACCCAACGTTCCCCCAAGTCTCCCGATACAAATGATACCTCACTTGTGTGGGTAGGGCTAGCGCCCGCGACAGGAAATACCCCAAAACACAACATGGACACATCTCATTTTTTGACAGAAACCAGGGGTGTTTTTTGCAAAGTGCCTACCTGTAGATTTTGGCCTCTAGTTCAGCCGGCACCTAGGTAAACCTACCAAACCTGTGCATTTTTTAAAACTAGAGACCTAGGGTAATCCAAGATGGGGTGACTTGTTGGGCTCTATCCAGGTTCTGTTACCCAGAATCCTTTGCAATCCTCAAACGTTAGCTAAAAAAAACTGTCTCCTCACATTTCGGTGACAGAAAGTTCTGGAATCTGAGAGGAGCCACAAATTTCCTCCCACTTAGCGTTCCCACAAGTCTCCCGATAAAAATGATACCTCACTTGTGTGGGTAGGCCTAGCGCCCGCGACAGGAAATGCCCCAAAACACAACGTGGACACATCCCATTTTTGACAGAAAACAGAGGTGTTTTTTGCAAAGTGCCTACCTGTAGATTGTGGCCTCTAGCTCAGCCGGCACCTGGGAAAACCTACCAGACCTGTGCATTTTTGAAAACTAGAGACCTAGGGGAATCCAAGATGGGGTGACTTGTGGGGCTCTGACCATGTTCTGTTATCCAGAATCCTTTGCAAACCTCAAAATGTGGCTAAAATAACACATTTTCCTCACATTTCAGTGACAGAAAGTTCTGGAATCTGAGAGGAGCCACAAATTTCCTTCCACCCAGTGTTCCCCCAAGTCTCCCGATAAAAATTATACCTCACTTGTGTGGGTAGGGCTAGTGCCCCCGACAGGAAATGCCCCAAAACACAACGTGGACACATACCATTTTTTGACAGAAAACAGAGGTGGTTTTTGCAAAGTGCCTACCTGTAGATTTTGGCCTCTAGCTCGGCCGGCACCTAGGGAAACCTACCAAACCTGTGCATTTTTTAAAACTAGAGACCTAGGGTATCCAAGATGGGGTGACTTGTGGGGCTCTGACCAGGTTATGTTACCCAGAATCCTTTGCAAACCTCAACATTTGGCTAAAATAAAACATTTCCCTCACATTTCGGTGACAGAAAGTTCTGGAATCTGAGAGGAGCCACAAATTTCCTCCCACTTAGCGTTCCCACAAGTCTCCCGATAAAAATGATACCTCACTTGTGTGGGTAGGGCTAGCGCCCGCGACAGGAAATCCCCCAAAACACAACGTGGACACATCCCATTTTTGACAGAAAACAGAGGTGTTTCTTGCAAAGTGCCTACCTGTAGATTGTGGCCTCTAGCTCAGCCGGCACCTAGGAAAACCTACCAGACCTGTGCATTTTTGAAAACTAGAGACCTAGGGGAATCCAAGATGGGGTGACTTGTGGGGCTCTGACCATGTTCTGTTATCCAGAATCCTTTGCAAACCTCAAAATGTGGCTAAAATAACACATTTTCCTCACATTTTAGTGACAGAACGTTCTGGAATCTGAGAGGAGCCACAAATTTCCTCCCACCCAGCGTTCCCCCTAGTGTCCCGATAAAAATGATACCTCACTTGTGTGGGTAGGGCTAGCGCCCGCGACAGGAGATTCCCCAAAACACAACATGGACACTTCCCATTTTTGACAAAAACCAGAGGTGTTTTTTGCAAAGTGGCTACCTGTAGATTTTGGCCTCTAGCTCATCCGGCACCTAGAGAAACCCACCAAACCTGTGCATTTTTTAAAACTAAAGACCTAGGGGAATCCAAGATGGGGTGAATTGTGGGGCTCTAACCAGGTTCTGTTACCCAGATTCATTTGCAAATCTAAAAAGTTAGCTAAAAAAAACTGTCTCCTCACATTTCGGTGACAGAAAGTTCTGGAATCTGAGAGGAGCCACAAATTTCCTTTCACCTAGCATTCCCACAAGTCTCCCGATAAAAATGATACCTCACTTGTGTGGGTAGGCCTAGCACCCGCGACAGGAAATGCCCCAAAACACAACGTGGACAAATCCCATATTTGACAGAAAACAGAGGTGTTTTTTGCAAAGTGCCTACCTGTAGATTGTGGCCTCTAGCTCAGCCGGCACCAAGGAAAACCTACCATACCTGTGCATTTTTGAAAACTAGAGACCTAGGGGAATCCAAGATGGGGTGACTTGTGGGGCTCTGACCATGTTCTGTTATCCAGAATCCTTTGCAAACCTCAAAATGTGGCTAAAATAACAAATTTTCCTCACATTTCGGTGACAGAAAGTTCTGGAATCTGAGAGGAGCCACAAATTTCCTCCCACCCAGCGTTCCCCCAAGTCTCCCGATAAAAATGATACCTCACTTGTGTGGGTATGGCTAGCGCCCGCGACAGGAGATGCCCCAAAACACAACATGGACACATCCCATTTTTTGACAGAAACCAGAGGTGTTTTTTGCAAAGTGCCTACCTGTAGATTTTGGCCTCTAGCTCATCCGGCACCTAGGGAAACCCACCAAACCTGTGCATTTTTTAAAACTCAAGACCTAGGGGAATCCAAGATGGGGTGAATTGTGGGGCTCTAACCAGGTTCTGTTACCCAGATTCATTTGCAAATCTAAAAATTTGGCTAAAAAAACACATATTCCTCACATTTCGGTGACAGAAAGTTCTGGAATCTGAGAGGAGGCACAAATTTCCTTCCACCCAGTGTTCCCCCAAGTCTCCCGATAAAAATGATACCTCACTTGTGTGGGTAGGCCTAGCGCCCGCGACAGGAAATGCCCCATAACACAACTTGGACACATACCATTTGTTGACAGAAAACAGAGGTGGTTTTTGCAAAGTGCCTACCTGTAGATTTTGGCCTCTAGCTCAGCCGGCACCTAGGGAAACCTACCAAACCTGTGCATTTTTTTAAACTAGAGACCTAGGATATCCAAGATGGGGTGACTTGTGGGGCTCTGTCCAGGTTCTGTTACCCAGAATCCTTTGCAAACCTCAAAATGTGGCTAAAATAACACATTTTCCTCACATTTCGGTGACAGAAAGTTCTGGAATCTGAGAGGAGCCACAAATTTCCTCCCACCCAGCGTTCCCCCAAGTCTCCCGATAAAAATGATACCTCACTTGAGTGGGTAGGGTTAGCGCCGTGACAGGAAATGCCCCAAAACACAACATGGACACATCCCATTTTTTGACATAAACCAGAGGTGTTTTTTGCAAAGTGCCTACCTGTAGATTTTGGCCTCTAGCTCATCCGGCACCTAGGGAAACCCACCAAACCTGTGCATTTTTTAAAACTAATGACCTAGGGGAATCCAAGATGGGGTGAATTGTGGGGCTCTAACCAGGTTCTGTTACCCAGATTCATTTGCAGATCTAAAAATGTGGCTAAAATAACACATTTTCCTCACATTTCGGTGACAGAAAGTTCTGGAATCTGAGAGGAGCCACAAATTTCCTTCCACCCAGTGTTCCCCCAAGTCTCCCGATAAAAATTATACCTCACTTGTGTGGGTAGGGCTAGTGCCCCCGACAGGAAATGCCCCAAAACACAATGTGGACACATACCATTTTTTGACAGAAAACAGAGGTGGTTTTTGCAAAGTGCCTACCTGTAGATTTTGGCCTCTAGCTCAGCCGGCACCTAGGGAAACCTACCAAACCTGTGCATTTTTTAAAACTAGAGACCTAGGGTATCCAAGATGGGGTGACTTGTGGGGCTCTGACAAGGTTCTGTTACCCAGAATCCTTTGCAAACCTCAACATTTGGCTAAAATAACACATTTTACTCACATTTCGGTGACAGAAAGTTCTGGAATCTGAGAGGAGCCACAAATTTCCTCCCACTTAGCGTTCCCACAAGTCTCCCAATAAAAATGATACCTCACTTGTGTGGGTAGGGCTAGCGCCCGCAACAGGAAATGCCCCAAAACACAACGTGGACACATCCCATTTTTGACAGAAAACAGAGGTGTTTTTTGCAAAGTGCCTACCTGTAGATTGTGGCCTCTAGCTCAGCCGGCACCTAGGAAAACCTACCAGACCTGTGCATTTTTGAAAACTAGAGACCTAGGGGAATCCAAGATGGGGTGACTTGTGGGGCTCTGACCATGTTCTGTTATCCAGAATCCTTTGCAAACCTCAAAATGTGGCTAAAATAACACATTTTCCTCACATTTTAGTGACAGAAAGTTCTGGAATCTGAGAGGAGCCACAAATTTCCTCCCACCCAGCGTTCCCCCAAGAGTCCCGATAAAAATGATACCTCACTTGTGTGGGTAGGGCTAGCGCCCACGACAGGAAATTCCCCAAAACACAACATGGACACATCCCATTTTTGACAGAAACCAGAGGTGTTTTTTGCAAAGTGGCTACCTGTAGATTTTGGCCTCTAGCTCATCCGGCACCTAGGGAAACCCACCAAACCTGTGCATTTTTTAAAACTAAAGACCTAGGGGAATCCAAGATGGGGTGAATTGTGGGGCTCTAACCAGGTTCTGTTACCCAGATTCATTTGCAAATCTAAAAAGTTAGCTAAAAAAAACTGTCTCCTCACATTTCGGTGACAGAAAGTTCTGGAATCTGAGAGGAGCCACAAATTTCCTTCCACCTAGCATTCCCACAAGTCTCCCGATAAAAATGATACCTCACTTGTGTGGGTAGGCCTAGCACCCGCGACAGGAAATGCCCCAAAACACAACGTGGACACATTCCATATTTGACAGAAAACAGAGGTGTTTTTTGCAAAGTGCCTACCTGTAGATTGTGGCCTCCAGCTCAGCCGGCACCTAGGAAAACCTACCACACCTGTGCATTTTTGAAAAAAAGAGACCTAGGGGAATCCAAGATGGGGTGACTTGTGGGGCTCTGACCATGTTCTGTTATCCAGAATCCTTTGCAAACCTCAAAATGTGGCTAAAATAACAAATGTTCCTCATATTTCGGAGACAGAAAGTTCTGGAATCTGAGAGGAGCCACAAATTTCCTCCCACCCAGCGTTCCCCCAAGTCTCCCGATAAAAATGATACCTCACTTGTGTGCGTATGGCTAGCGCCCGCGACAGGAAATGCCCCAAAACACAACATGGACACATCCCATTTTTTGACAGAAACCAGAGGTGTTTTTTGCAAAGTGCCTACCTGTAGATTTTGGCCTCTAGCTCATCCGGCACCTAGGGAAACCCACCAAACCTGTGCATTTTTTAAAACTAAAGACCTAGGGGAATCCAAGATGGGGTGAATTGTGGGGCTCTAACCAGGTTCTGTTACCCAGATTCATTTGCAAATCTAAAAATTTGGCTAAAAAATCACATTTTCCTCACATTTCGGTGACAGAAAGTTCTGGAATCTGAGAGGAGCCACAAATATCCTTCCACCCAGTGTTCTCCCAAGTCTCCTGATAAAAATGATACCTCACTTGTGTGGGTAGGCCTAGCGCCCGCGACAGGAAATGCCCCATAACACAACTTGGACACATACCATTTGTTGACAGAAAACAGAGGTGGTTTTTGCAAAGTGCCTACCTGTAGATTTTGGGCTCTAGCTCAGCCGGCACCTAGGGAAACCTACCAAACCTGTGCATTTTTTAAAACTAGAGACCTAGGATATCCAAGATGGGGTGACTTGTGGGGCTCTGTCCAGGTTCTGTTACCCAGAATCCTTTGCAAACCTCAAAATGTGGCTAAAATAACACATTTTCCTCACATTTTAGTGACAGAAAGTTCTGGAATCTGAGAGGAGCCACAAATTTCCTCCCACCCAGCGTTCCCCCAAGTGTCCCGATAAAAATGATACCTCACTTGTGTGGGTAGGGCTAGCGCCCGCGACAGGAAATTCCCCAAAACACAACATGGACACAACCCATTTTTGAGAGAAACCAGAGGTGTTTTTTGCAAAGTGGCTACCTGTAGATTTTGGCCTCTAGCTCATCCGGCACCTAGGGAAACCCACCAAACCTGTGCATTTTTTAAAACTAAGGACCTAGGGGAATCCAAGATGGGGTGAATAGTGGGGCTCTAACCAGGTTCTGTTACCCAGATTCATTTGCTAATCTAAAAAGTTAGCTAAAAAAAACTGTCTCCTCACATTTCGGTGACAGAAAGTTCTGGAATCTGAGAGGAGCCACAAATTTCCTCCCACTTAGCGTTCCCACAAGTCTCCCGATAAAAATGATACCTCACTTGTGTGGGTAGGCCTAGCGCCCGCGACAGGAAATGCCCCAAAACACAACGTGGACACATCCCATTTTTGACAGAAAACAGAGGTGTTTTTTGCAAAGTGCCTACCTGTAGATTGTGGCCTCCAGCTCAGCCGGCACCTAGGAAAACCTACCACACCTGTGCATTTTTGAAAAAAAGAGACCTAGGGGAATCCAAGATGGGGTGACTTGTGGGGCTCTGACCATGTTCTGTTATCCAGAATCCTTTGCAAACCTCAAAATGTGGCTAAAATAACAAATGTTCCTCATATTTCGGAGACAGAAAGTTCTGGAATCTGAGAGGAGCCACAAATTTCCTCCCACCCAGCGTTCCCCCAAGTCTCCCGATAAAAATGATACCTCACTTGTGTGCGTATGGCTAGCGCCCGCGACAGGAAATGCCCCAAAACACAACATGGACACATCCCATTTTTTGACAGAAACCAGAGGTGTTTTTTGCAAAGTGCCTACCTGTAGATTTTGGCCTCTAGCTCATCCGGCACCTAGGGAAACCCACCAAACCTGTGCATTTTTTAAAACTAAAGACCTAGGGGAATCCAAGATGGGGTGAATTGTGGGGCTCTAACCAGGTTCTGTTACCCAGATTCATTTGCAAATCAAAAAATTTGGCTAAAAAATCACATTTTCCTCACATTTCGGTGACAGAAAGTTCTGGAATCTGAGAGGAGCCACAAATTTCCTTCCACCCAGTGTTCTCCCAAGTCTCCTGATAAAAATGATACCTCACTTGTGTGGGTAGGCCTAGCGCCCGCGACAGGAAATGCCCCATAACACAACTTGGACACATACCATTTGTTGACAGAAAACAGAGGTGGTTTTTGCAAAGTGCCTACCTGTAGATTTTGGGCTCTAGCTCAGCCGGCACCTAGGGAAACCTACCAAACCTGTGCATTTTTTAAAACTAGAGACCTAGGATATCCAAGATGGGGTGACTTGTGGGGCTCTGTCCAGGTTCTGTTACCCAGAATCCTTTGCAAACCTCAAAATGTGGCTAAAATAACACATTTTCCTCACATTTTAGTGACAGAAAGTTCTGGAATCTGAGAGGAGCCACAAATTTCCTCCCACCCAGCGTTCCCCCAAGTGTCCTGATAAAAATGATACCTCACTTGTGTGGGTAGGGCTAGCGCCCGCGACAGGAAATTCCCCAAAACACAACATGGACACATCCCATTTTTGACAGAAACCAGAGGTGTTTTTTGCAAAGTGGGTACCTGTAGATTTTGGCCTCTAGCTCATCCGGCACCTAGGGAAACCCACCAAACCTGTGCATTTTTTAAAACTAAGGACCTAGGGGAATCCACGATGGGGTGAATAGTGGGGCTCTAACCAGGTTCTGTTACCCAGATTCATTTGCAAATCTAAAAAGTTAGCTAAAAAAAACTGTCTCCTCACATTTCAGTGACAGAAAGTTCTGGAATCTGAGAGGAGCCACAAATTTCCTCCCACTTAGCGTTCCCACAAGTCTCCCGATAAAAATGATACCTCACTTGTGTGGGTAGGCCTAGCGCCCGTGACAGGAAATGCCCCAAAACACAACGTGGACACATCCCATTTTTGACAGAAAACAGAGGTGTTTTTTGCAAAGTGCCTACCTGTAGATTGTGGCCTCTAGCTCAGCCGGCACCTGGGAAAACCTACCAGACCTGGGCATTTTTGAAAACTAGAGACCTAGGGGAATCCAAGATGGGGTGACTTGTGGGGCTCTGACCATGTTCTGTTATCCAGAAACCTTTGCAAACCTCACAATGTGGCTAAAATAACACATTTTCCTCACATTTCAGTGACAGAAAGTTCTGGAATCTGAGAGGAGCCACAAATTTCCTTCCACCCAGTGTTCCCCCAAGTCTCCCAATAAAAATTATACCTCACTTGTGTGGGTAGGGCTAGCGCCCGCGACATGAAATGCCCCAAAACACAACGTGGACACATACCATTTTTTGACAGAAAACAGAGGTATTTTTTGCAAAGTGCCTACCTGTAGATTGTGGCCTCTAGCTCAGCCGGCACCTTTTAAAACCTACCACACCTGTGCATTTTTGAAAACTAGAGACCTAGGGGAATCCAAGATGGGGTGACTTGTGGGGCTCTGACCATGTTCTGTTATCCAGAATCCTTTGCAAACCTCAAAATGTGGCTAAAATAACAAAGTTTCCTCACATTTCGGAGACAGAAAGTTCTGGAATCTGAGAGGAGCCACAAATTTCCTCCCACCCAGCGTTCCCCCAAGTCTCCCGATAAAAATGATACCTCACTTGTGTGGGTAGGGCTAGCGCCCGCGACAGGAAATTCCCCAAAACACAACATGGACACATCCCATTTTTGACAGAAACCAGAGGTGTTTTTTGCAAAGTGGCTACCTGTAGATTTTGGCCTCTAGCTCATCCGGCACCTAGAGAAACCCACCAAACCTGTGCATTTTTTAAAACTAAAGACCTAGGGGAATCCAAGATGGGGTGAATTGTGGGGCTCTAACCAGGTTCTGTTACCCAGATTCATTTGCAAATCTAAAAAGTTAGCTAAAAAAAACTGTCTCCTCACATTTTGGTGACAGAAAGTTCTGGAATCTGAGAGGAGCCACAAATTTCCTTTCACCTAGCATTCCCACAAGTCTCCCGATAAAAATGATACCTCACTTGTGTGGGTAGGCCTAGCACCCGCGACAGGAAATGCCCCAAAACACAACGTGGACACATCCCATATTTGACAGAAAACAGAGGTGTTTTTTGCAAAGTGCCTACCTGTAGATTGTGGCCTCTAGCTCAGCCGGCACCTAAGAAAACCTACCATACCTGTGCATTTTTGAAAACTAGAGACCTAGGGGAATCCAAGATGGGGTGACTTGTGGGGCTCTGACCATGTTCTGTTATCCAGAATCCTTTGCAAACCTCAAAATGTGGCTAAAATAACAAATTTTCCTCACATTTGGGTGACAGAAAGTTCTGGAATCTGAGAGGAGCCACAAATTTCCTCCCACCCAGCGTTCCCCCAAGTCTCCCGATAAAAATGATACCTCACTTGTGTGGGTATGGCTAGCGCCCGCGACAGGAAATGCCCCAAAACACAACTTGTACACATCCCATTTTTTGACATAAACCAGAGGTGTTTTTTGCAAAGTGCCTATCTGTAGATTTTGGCCTTTAGCTCATCCGGCACCTAGGGAAACCCACCAAACCTGTGCATTTTTTAAAACTAAAGACCTAGGGGAATCCAAGATGGGGTGAATTGTGGGGCTCTAACCAGGTTCTGTTACCCAGATTCATTTGCAAATCTAAAAAGTTAGCTAAAAAAAACTGTCTCCTCACATTTCGGTGACAGAAAGTTCTGGAATCTGAGAGGAGCCACAAATTTCCTTCCACCTAGCATTCCCACAAGTCTCCCGATAAAAATGATACCTCACTTGAGTGGGTAGGGTTAGCGCCGTGACAGGAAATGCCCCAAAACACAACGTGGCACATCCCATATTTGACAGAAAACAGAGGTGTTTTTTGCAAAGTGCCTACCTGTAGATTGTGGCCTCTAGCTCAGCCGGCACCTAGGAAAACCTACCATACCTGTGCATTTTTGAAAACTAGAGACCTAGGGGAATCCAAGATGGGGTGACTTGTGAGGCTCTGACCATGTTCTGTTATCCAGAATCCTTTGCAATCCTCAAAATGTGGCTAAAATAACAAATTTTCCTCACATTTCGGTGACAGAAAGTTCTGGAATCTGAGAGGAGCCACAAATTTCCTCCCACCCAGCGTTCCCCCAAGTCTCCCGATAAAAATTATACCTCACTTGTGTGGGTATGGCTAGCGCCCGCGACATGAAATGCCCCAAAACACAACATGGACACATCCCATTTTTTGACAGAAACCAGAGGTGTTTTTTGCAAAGTGCCTACCTGTAGATTTTGGCCTCTAGCTCATCCGGCACCTAGGGAAACCCACCAAACCTGTGCATTTTTTTAAACTAAAGACCTAGGGGAATCCAAGATGGGGTGAATTGTGGGGCTCTAACCAGGTTCTGTTACCCAGATTCATTTGCAAATCTAAAAATTTGGCTAAAAAAACACATATTCCTCACATTTCGGTGACAGAAAGTTCTGGAATCTGAGAGGAGCCACAAATTTCCTTCCACCCAGTGTTCCCCCAAGTCTCCCGATAAAAATGATACCTTACTTGTGTGGGTAGGCCTAGCGCCCGCGACAGGAAATGCCCCATAACACAACTTGGACACATACCATTTGTTGACAGAAAACAGAGGTGGTTTTTGCAAAGTGCCTACCTGTAGATTTTGGCCTCTAGCTCAGCCGGCACCTAGGGAAACCTACCAAACCTGTGCATTTTTTAAAACTAGAGACCTAGGATATCCAAGATGGGGTGACTTGTGGGGCTCTGTCCAGGTTCTGTTACCCAGAATCCTTTGCAAACCTCAAAATGTGGCTAAAATAACACATTTTCCTCACATTTCGGTGACAGAAAGTTCTGGAATCTGAGAGGAGCCACAAATTTCCTCCCACCCAGCGTTCCCCCAAGTCTCCCGATAAAAATGATACCTCACTTGAGTGGGTAGGGTTAGCGCCGTGACAGGAAATGCCCCAAAACACAACATGGACACATCCCATTTTTTGACATAAACCAGAGGTGTTTTTTGCAAAGTGCCTACCTGTAGATTTTGGCCTCTAGCTCATCCGGCACCTAGGGAAACCCACCAAACCTGTGCATTTTTTTAAACTAAAGACCTAGGGGAATCCAAGATGGGGTGAATTGTGGGGCTCTGACCAGGTTCTGTTACCCAGAATCCTTTGCAAACCTCAAAATGTGGCTAAAATAACACATTTTCCTCACATTTCGGTGACAGAAAGTTCTGGAATCTGAGAGGAGCCACAAACTTCCTCCCACCCAGCGTTCCCCCAAGTCTCCCGATAAAAATGATACCTCACTTGTGTGGGTAGGGTTAGCGCCCGCAACAGGAAATGCCCCAAAACACAACATGGACACATCCCATTTTTTGACAGAAACCAGAGGTGTTTTTTGCAAAGTGCCTACCTGTAGATTTTGGCCTCTAGCTCAGCCGGCACCTAGGGAAACCTACCGAACCTGTGCATTTTTTAAAACTAGAGACCTAGGATATCCAAGATGGGGTGACTTGTGGGGCTCTGTCCAGGTTCTGTTACCCAGAATCCTTTGCAAACCTCAAAATGTGGCTAAAATAACACATTTTCCTCACATTTCGGTGACAGAAAGTTCTGGAATCTGAGAGGAGCCACAAATTTCCTCCCACCCAGCGTTCCCCCAAGTCTCCCGATAAAAATGATACCTCACTTGAGTGGGTAGGGTTAGCGCCGTGACAGGAAATGCCCCAAAACACAACATGGACACATCCCATTTTTTGACATAAACCAGAGGTGTTTTTTGCAAAGTGCCTACCTGTAGATTGTGGCCTCTAGCTCAGCCGGCACCTAGGAAAACCTACCATACCTGTGCATTTTTGAAAACTAGAGACCTAGGGGAATCCAAGATGGGGTGACTTGTGAGGCTCTGACCATGTTCTGTTATCCAGAATCCTTTGCAAACCTCAAAATGTGGCTAAAATAACAAATTTTCCTCACATTTCGGTGACAGAAAGTTCTGGAATCTGAGAGGAGCCACAAATTTCCTCCCACCCAGCGTTCCCCCAAGTCTCCCGATAAAAATTATACCTCACTTGTGTAGGTATGGCTAGCGCCCGCGACATGAAATGCCCCAAAACACAACATGGACACATCCCATTTTTTGACAGAAACCAGAGGTGTTTTTTGCAAAGTGCCTACCTCTAGATTTTGGCCTCTAGCTCATCCGGCACCTAGGGAAACCCACCAAACCTGTGCATTTTTTTAAACTAAAGACCTAGGGGAATCCAAGATGGGGTGAATTGTGGGGCTCTAACCAGGTTCTGTTACCCAGATTCATTTGCAAATCTAAAAATTTGGCTAAAAAAACACATATTCCTCACATTTCGGAGACAGAAAGTTCTGGAATCTGAGAGGAGCCACAAATTTCCTTCCACCCAGTGTTCCCCCAAGTCTCCCGATAAAAATGATACCTCACTTGTGAGGGTAGGCCTAGCGCCCGCGACAGGAAATGCCCCATAACACAACTTGGACACATACCATTTGTTGACAGAAAACAGAGGTGGTTTTTGCAAAGTGCCTACCTGTAGATTTTGGCCTCTAGCTCAGCCGGCACCTAGGGAAACCTACCAAACCTGTGCATTTTTTAAAACTAGAGACCTAGGATATCCAAGATGGGGTGACTTGTGGGGCTCTGTCCAGGTTCTGTTACCCAGAATCCTTTGCAAACCTCAAAATGTGGCTAAAATAACACATTTTCCTCACATTTCGGTGACAGAAAGTTCTGGAATCTGAGAGGAGCCACAAATTTCCTCCCACCCAGCGTTCCCCCAAGTCTCCCGATAAAAATGATACCTCACTTGAGTGGGTAGGGTTAGCGCCGTGACAGGAAATGCCCCAAAACACAACATGGACACATCCCATTTTTTGACATAAACCAGAGGTGTTTTTTGCAAAGTGCCTACCTGTAGATTTTGGCCTCTAGCTCATCCGGCACCTAGGGAAACCCACCAAACCTGTGCATTTTTTAAAACTAAAGACCTAGGGGAATCCAAGATGGGGTGAATTGTGGGGCTCTAACCAGGTTCTGTTACCCAGATTCATTTGCAAATCTAAAAATGTGGCTAAAATGACACATTTTCCTCACATTTCGGTGACAGAAAGTTCTGGAATCTGAGAGGAGCCACAAATTTCCTTCCACCCAGTGTTCCCCCAAGTCTCCCGATAAAAATGATACCTCACTTTTGTGTGGGTAGGCCTAGTGCCCGCGACAGGAAATGCCCCAAAACACAACGTGGACACATACCATTTGTTGACAGAAAACAGAGGTGGTTTTTGCAAAGTGCCTACCTGTAGATTTTGGCCTCTAGCTCAGCCGGCACCTAGGGAAACCTACCAAACCTGTGCATTTTTGAAAACTAGAGACCTAGGGGAATCCAAGATGGGGTGACTTGTGGGGCTCTGACCATGTTCTGTTATCCAGAATCCTTTGCAAACCTCAAATTGTGGCTAAAATAACAAATTTTCCTCACATTTAGGTGACAGAAAGTTATGGAATCTGAGAGGAGCCACAAATTTCCTCCCACCCAGCGTTCCCCCAAGTCTCCCGATAAAAATGATACCTCACTTGTGTGGGTAGGGCTAGCGCCCGCGACAGGAAATGCCCCAAAACACAACATGGACACATCCCATTTTTTGACAGAAAACAGAGGTGTTTTTTGCATAGTGCCTACCTGTAGATTTTGGCCTCTAGCTCATCCGGCACCTAGGGAAACCCACCAAACCTGTGCATTTTTTTAAACTAAAGACCTAGGGGAATCCAAGATGGGGTGAATTGTGGGGCTCTGACCAGGTTCTGTTACCCAGAATCCTTTGCAAACCTCAAAATGTGGCTAAAATAACACATTTTCCTCACATTTCGGTGACAGAAAGTTCTGGAATCTGAGAGGAGCCACAAATTTCCTCCCACCCAGCGTTCCCCCAAGTCTCCCGATAAAAATGATACCTCACTTGTGTGGGTAGGGTTAGCGCCCGCAACAGGAAATGCCCCAAAACACAACATGGACACATCCCATTTTTTGACAGAAACCAGAGGTGTTTTTTGAAAAGTGCCTACCTGTAGATTTTGGCCTCTAGCTCAGCCGGCACCTAGGGAAACCTACCGAACCTGTGTATTTTTTTAAACTAGAGACCTAGGATATCCAAGATGGGGTGACTTCTGGGGCTCTGTCCAGGTTCTGTTACCCAGAATCCTTTGCAAACCTCAAAATGTGGCTAAAATAACACATTTTCCTCACATTTCGGTGACAGAAAGTTCTGGAATCTGAGAGGAGCCACAAATTTCCTCCCACCCAGCGTTCCCCCAAGTCTCCCGATAAAAATGATACCTCACTTGAGTGGGTAGGGTTAGCGCCGTGACAGGAAATGCCCCAAAACACAACATGGACACATCCCATTTTTTGATATAAACCAGAGGTGTTTTTTGCAAAGTGCCTACCTGTAGATTTTGGCCTCTAGCTCATCCGGCACCTAGGGAAACCCACCAATACTGTGCATTTTTTAAAACTAAAGACCTAGGGGAATCCAAGATGGGGTGAATTGTGGGGCTCTAACAAGGTTCTGTTACCCAGATTCATTTGCAAATCTAAAAATGTTTCTAAAATGACACATTTTCCTCACATTTCGGTGACAGAAAGTTCTGGAATCTGAGAGGAGCCACAAATTTCCTTCCACCCAGTGTTCCCCCAAGTCTCCCGATAAAAATGATACCTCACTTTTGTGTGGGTAGGCCTAGTGCCCGCGACAGGAAATGCCCCAAAACACAACGTGGACACATACCATTTGTTGACAGAAAACAGAGGTGGTTTTTGCAAAGTGCCTACCTGTAGATTTTGGCCTCTAGCTCAGCCGGCACCTAGGGAAACCTACCAAACCTGTGTATTTTTTTAAACTAAAGACCTAGGGGAATCCAAGATGGGGTGAATTGTGGGGCTCTGACCAGGTTCTGTTACCCAGAATCCTTTGCAAACCTCAAAATGTGGCTAAAATAACACATTTTCCTCACATTTTGGTGACAGAAAGTTCTGGAATCTGAGAGGAGCCACAAATTTCCTCCCACCCAGCGTTCCCCCAAGTCTCCCGATAAAAATGATACCTCACTTGTGTGGGTAGGGTTAGCGCCCGCGACAGGAAATGCCCCAAAACACAACGTGGACACATACCATTTGTTGACAGAAAACAGAGGTGGTTTTTGCAAAGTGCCTACCTGTAGATTTTGGCCTCTAGCTCAGCCGGCACATAGGGAAACCTACCAAAACTGTGCATTTTTGAAAACTAGAGACCTAGGGGAATCCAAGATGGGGTGCCTTGTGGGGCTCTGACCATGTTCTGTTATCCAGAATCCTTTGCAAACCTCAAATTGTGGGTAAAATAACAAATTTTCCTCACATTTAGGTGACAGAAAGTTCTGGAATCTGAGAGGAGCCACAAATTTCCTCCCACCCAGCGTTCCCCCAAGTCTCCCGATAAAAATGATACCTCACTTGTGTGGGTAGGGCTAGCGCCCGCGACAGGAAGTGCCCCAAAACACAACATGGACACATCCCATTTTTTGACAGAAAACAGAGGTGTTTTTTGCATAGTGCCTACCTGTAGATTTTGGCCTCTAGCTCATCCGGCACCTAGGGAAACCCACCAAACCTGTGCATTTGTTTAGTCTAAAGACCTAGGGGAATCCAAGATGGGGTGAATTGTGGGGCTCTAACCAGGTTCTGTTACCCAGATTCATTTGCAAATCTAAAAATGTGGCTAAAATGACACATTTTCCTCACATTTCGGTGACAGAAAGTTCTGGAATCTGAGAGGAGCCACAAATTTCCTTCCACCCAGTGTTCCCCCAAGTCTCCCGATAAAAATGATACCTCACTTTTGTGTGGGTAGGCCTAGTGCCCGCGACAGGAAATGCCCCAAAACACAACGTGGACACATACCATTTGTTGACAGAAAACAGAGGTGGTTTTTGCAAAGTGCCTACCTGTAGATTTTGGCCTCTAGCTCAGCCGGCACCTAGGGAAACCTACCAAACCTGTGCATTTTTGAAAACTAGAGACCTAGGGGAATCCAAGATGGGGTGACTTGTGGGGCTCTGACCATGTTCTGTTATCCAGAATCCTTTGCAAACCTCAAATTGTGGCTAAAATAACAAATTTTCCTCACATTTAGGTGACAGAAAGTTATGGAATCTGAGAGGAGCCACAAATTTCCTCCCACCCAGCGTTCCCCCAAGTCTCCCGATAAAAATGATACCTCACTTGTGTGGGTAGGGCTAGCGCCCGCGACAGGAAGTGCCCCAAAACACAACATGGACACATCCCATTTTTTGACAGAAAACAGAGGTGTTTTTTGCATAGTGCCTACCTGTAGATTTTGGCCTCTAGCTCATCCGGCACCTAGGGAAACCCACCAAACCTGTGCATTTTTTTAAACTAAAGACCTAGGGGAATCCAAGATGGGGTGAATTGTGGGGCTCTGACCAGGTTCTGTTACCCAGAATCCTTTGCAAACCTCAAAATGTGGCTAAAATAACACATTTTCCTCACATTTCGGTGACAGAAAGTTCTGGAATCTGAGAGGAGCCACAAATTTCCTCCCACCCAGCGTTCCCCCAAGTCTCCCGATAAAAATGATACCTCACTTGTGTGGGTAGGGTTAGCGCCCGCAACAGGAAATGCCCCAAAACACAACATGGACACATCCCATTTTTTGACAGAAACCAGAGGTGTTTTTTGCAAAGTGCCTACCTGTAGATTTTGGCCTCTAGCTCAGCCGGCACCTAGGGAAACCTACCGAACCTGTGTATTTTTTTAAACTAGAGACCTAGGATATCCAAGATGGGGTGACTTGTGGGGCTCTGTCCAGGTTCTGTTACCCAGAATCCTTTGCAAACCTCAAAATGTGGCTAAAATAACACATTTTCCTCACATTTCGGTGACAGAAAGTTCTGGAATCTGAGAGGAGCCACAAATTTCCTCCCACCCAGCGTTCCCCCAAGTCTCCCGATAAAAATGATACCTCACTTGAGTGGGTAGGGTTAGCGCCGTGACAGGAAATGCCCCAAAACACAACATGGACACATCCCATTTTTTGACATAAACCAGAGGTGTTTTTTGCAAAGTGCCTACCTGTAGATTTTGGCCTCTAGCTCATCCGGCACCTAGGGAAACCCACCAATACTGTGCATTTTTTAAAACTAAAGACCTAGGGGAATCCAAGATGGGGTGAATTGTGGGGCTCTAACAAGGTTCTGTTACCCAGATTCATTTGCAAATCTAAAAATGTTTCTAAAATGACACATTTTCCTCACATTTCGGTGACAGAAAGTTCTGGAATCTGAGAGGAGCCACAAATTTCCTTCCACCCAGTGTTCCCCCAAGTCTCCCGATAAAAATGATACCTCACTTTTGTGTGGGTAGGCCTAGTGCCCGCGACAGGAAATGCCCCAAAACACAACGTGGACACATACCATTTGTTGACAGAAAACAGAGGTGGTTTTTGCAAAGTGCCTACCTGTAGATTTTGGCCTCTAGCTCAGCCGGCACCTAGGGAAACCTACCAAACCTGTGTATTTTTTTAAACTAAAGACCTAGGGGAATCCAAGATGGGGTGAATTGTGGGGCTCTGACCAGGTTCTGTTACCCAGAATCCTTTGCAAACCTCAAAATGTGGCTAAAATAACACATTTTCCTCACATTTTGGTGACAGAAAGTTCTGGAATCTGAGAGGAGCCACAAATTTCCTCCCACCCAGCGTTCCCCCAAGTCTCCCGATAAAAATGATACCTCACTTGTGTGGGTAGGGTTAGCGCCCGCGACAGGAAATGCCCCAAAACACAACGTGGACACATACCATTTGTTGACAGAAAACAGAGGTGGTTTTTGCAAAGTGCCTACCTGTAGATTTTGGCCTCTAGCTCAGCCGGCACCTAGGGAAACATACCAAAACTGTGCATTTTTGAAAACTAGAGACCTAGGGGAATCCAAGATGGGGTGCCTTGTGGGGCTCTGACCATGTTCTGTTATCCAGAATCCTTTGCAAACCTCAAATTGTGGGTAAAATAACAAATTTTCCTCACATTTAGGTGACAGAAAGTTCTGGAATCTGAGAGGAGCCACAAATTTCCTCCCACCCAGCGTTCCCCCAAGTCTCCCGATAAAAATGATACCTCACTTGTGTGGGTAGGGCTAGCGCCTGCGACAGGAAGTGCCCCAAAACACAACATGGACACATCCCATTTTTTGACAGAAAACAGAGGTGTTTTTTGCATAGTGCCTACCTGTAGATTTTGGCCTCTAGCTCATCCGGCACCTAGGGAAACCCACCAAACCTGTGCATTTGTTTAGTCTAAAGACCTAGGGGAATCCAAGATGGGGTGAATTGTGGGGCTCTGACCAGGTTCTGTTACCCAGAATCCTTTGCAAACCTCAAAATGTGGCTAAAATAACACATTTTCCTCACATTTCGGTGACAGAAAGTTCTGGAATCTGAGAGGAGCCACAAATTTCCTCCCACCCAGCGTTCCCCCAAGTCTCCCGATAAAAATGATACCTCACTTGTGTGGGTAGGGTTAGCGCCCACGACAGGAAATGCCCCAAAACACAACATGGACACATCCCATTTTTTGACAGAAACCAGAGGTGTTTTTTGCAAAGTGCCTACCTGTAGATTTTGGCCTCTAGCTCAGCCGGCGCCTAGGTAAACCTACCAAACCTGTGCATTTTTTAAAACTAGAGACCTAGGGGAATCCAAGATGGGGATGACTTGTGGGGCTCTAACCAGGTTCTGTTGCCCAAAATCATTTGCAAATCTCAAAATTTGGCAAAAAAAAACACATTTTCCTCATATTTCGGTGACAGAAAGCTCTGGAATTTGAGAGGAGCCACAAATTATCTTCCACCCAGTGTTCCCCCAAGTCTCCCGATAAAAATTATACCTCACTTGTGTGGGTAGGGCTAGTGCCCCCGACAGGAAATGCCCCAAAACACAATGTGGACACATACCATTTTTTGACAGAAAACAGAGGTGGTTTTTGCAAAGTGCCTACCTGTGGATTTTGGCCTCTAGCTCAGCCGGCACCTAGGGAAACCTACCAAACCTGTGCATTTTTTAAAACTAGAGACCTAGGGTATCCAAGATGGGGTGACTTGTGGGGCTCTGACCAGGTTCTGTTACCCAGAATCCTTTGCAAACCTCAACATTTGGCTAAAATAACACATTTTACTCACATTTCGGTGACAGAAAGTTCTGGAATCTGAGAGGAGCCACAAATTTCCTCCCACTTAGCGTTCCCACAAGTCTCCCGATAAAAATGATACCTCACTTGTGTGGGTAGGGCTAGCGCCCGCGACAGGAAATGCCCCAAAACACAACGTGGACACATCCCATTTTTGACAGAAAACAGAGGTGTTTTTTGCAAAGTGCCTACCTGTAGATTGTGGCCTCTTGCTCAGCCGGCACCTAGGAAAACCTACCAGACCTGTGCATTTTTGAAAACTAGAGACCTAGGGGAATCCAAGATGGGGTGACTTGTGGGGCTCTGACCATGTTCTGTTATCCAGAATCCTTTGCAAACCTCAAAATGTGGCTAAAATAACACATTTTCCTCACATTTTAGTGACAGAAAGTTCTGGAATCTGAGAGGAGCCACAAATTTCCTCCCACCCAGCGTTCCCCCAAGTGTCCCGATAAAAATGATACCTCACTTGTGTGGGTAGGGCTAGCGCCCGCGACAGGAAATTCCCCAAAACACAACATGGACACATCCCATTTTTGAGAGAAACCAGAGGTGTTTTTTGCAAAGTGGCTACCTGTAGATTTTGGCCTCTAGCTCATCCGGCACCTAGGGAAACCCACCAAACCTGTGCATTTTTTAAAACTAAGGACCTAGGGTAATCCAAGATGGGGTGAATAGTGGGGCTCTAACCAGGTTCTGTTACCCAGATTCATTTGCAAATCTAAAAAGTTAGCTAAAAAAAACTGTCTCCTCACATTTCGGTGACAGAAAGTTCTGGAATCTGAGAGGAGCCACAAATTTCCTCCCACTTAGCGTTCCCACAAGTCTCCCGATAAAAATGATACCTCACTTGTGTGGGTAGGCCTAGCGCCCGCGACAGGAAATGCCCCAAAACACAACGTGGACACATCCCATTTTTGACAGAAAACAGAGGTGTTTTTTGCAAAGTGCCTACCTGTAGATTGTGGCCTCTAGCTCAGCCGGCACCTGGGAAAACCTACCAGA
The DNA here is from genome assembly GCF_031143425.1 of Pleurodeles waltl. Classification (NCBI taxonomy): domain Eukaryota; kingdom Metazoa; phylum Chordata; class Amphibia; order Caudata; family Salamandridae; genus Pleurodeles; species Pleurodeles waltl. The sequence goes on along the minus strand of NC_090444.1, from coordinate 1,234,964,591 downwards.
CCTGGGCATTTTTGAAAACTAGAGACCTAGGGGAATCCAAGATGGGGTGACTTGTGGGGCTCTGACCATGTTCTGTTATCCAGAAACCTTTGCAAACCTCACAATGTGGCTAAAATAACACATTTTCCTCACATTTCAGTGACAGAAAGTTCTGGAATCTGAGAGGAACCACAAATTTCCTTCCACCCAGTGTTCCCCCAAGTCTCCCAATAAAAATTATACCTCACTTGTGTGGGTAGGGCTAGCGCCCGCGACATGAAATGCCCCAAAACACAACGTGGACACATACCATTTTTTGACAGAAAACAGAGGTATTTTTTGCAAAGTGCCTACCTGTAGATTGTGGCCTCTAGCTCAGCCGGCACCTTTTAAAACCTACCACACCTGTGCATTTTTGAAAACTAGAGACCTAGGGGAAACCAAGATGGGGTGACTTGTGGGGCTCTGACCATGTTCTGTTATCCAGAATCCTTTGCAAACCTCAAAATGTGGCTAAAATAACAAATTTTCCTCACATTTCGGAGACAGAAAGTTCTGGAATCTGAGAGGAGCCACAAATTTCCTCCCACCCAGCGTTCCCCCAAGTCTCCCGATAAAAATGATACCTCACTTGTGTGGGTAGGGCTAGCGCCCGCGACAGGAAATTCCCCAAAACACAACATGGACACATCCCATTTTTGACAGAAACCAGAGGTGTTTTTTGCAAAGTGGCTACCTGTAGATTTTGGCCTCTAGCTCATCCGGCACCTAGAGAAACCCACCAAACCTGTGCATTTTTTTAAACTAAAGACCTAGGGGAATCCAAGATGGGGTGAATTGTGGGGCTCTAACCAGGTTCTGTTACCCAGATTCATTTGCAAATCTAAAAAGTTAGCTAAAAAAAACTGTCTCCTCACATTTCGGTGACAGAAAGTTCTGGAATCTGAGAGGAGCCACAAATTTCCTTTCACATAGCATTCCCACAAGTCTCCCGATAAAAATGATACCTCACTTGTGTGGGTAGGCCTAGCACCCGCGACAGGAAATGCCCCAAAACACAACATGGACACATCCCATATTTGACAGAAAACAGAGGTGTTTTTTGCAAAGTGCCTACCTGTAGATTGTGGCCTCTAGCTCAGCCGGCACCTAGGAAAACCTACCATACCTGTGCATTTTTGAAAACTAGAGACCTAGGGGAATCCAAGATGGGGTGACTTGTGGGGCTCTGACCATGTTCTGTTATCCAGAATCGTTTGCAAACCTCAAAATGTGGCTAAAATAACAAATTTTCCTCACATTTGGGTGACAGAAAGTTCTGGAATCTGAGAGGAGCCACAAATTTCCTCCCACCCAGCGTTCCCCCAAGTCTCCCGATAAAAATGATACCTCACTTGTGTGGGTATGGCTAGCGCCCGCGACAGGAAGTGCCCCAAAACACAACTTGTACACATCCCATTTTTTGACATAAACCAGAGGTGTTTTTTGCAAAGTGCCTACCTTTAGATTTTGGCCTCTAGCTCATCCGGCACCTAGGGAAACCCACCAAACCTGTGCATTTTTTAAAACTAAAGACCTAGGGGAATCCAAGATGGGGTGAATTGTGGGGCTCTAACCAGGTTCTGTTACCCAGATTCATTTGCAAATCTAAAAAGTTAGCTAAAAAAAACTGTCTCCTCACATTTCGGTGACAGAAAGTTCTGGAATCTGAGAGGAGCCACAAATTTCCTTCCACCTAGCATTCCCACAAGTCTCCCGATAAAAATGATACCTCACTTGTGTGGGTAGGCCTAGCACCCGCGACAGGAAATGCCCCAAAACACAACGTGGACACATCCCATATTTGACAGAAAACGGAGGTGTTTTTTGCAAAGTGCCTACCTGTAGATTGTGGCCTCTAGCTCAGCCGGCACCTAGGAAAACCTACCATACCTGTGCATTTTTGAAAACTAGAGACCTAGGGGAATCCAAGATGGGGTGACTTGTGGGGCTCTGACCATGTTCTGTTATCCAGAATCCTTTGCAAACCTCAAAATGTGGCTAAAATAACAAATTTTCCTCACATTTCGGTGACAGAAAGTTCTGGAATCTGAGAGGAGCCACAAATTTCCTCCCACCCAGCGTTCCCCCAAGTCTCCCGATAAAAATTATACCTCACTTGTGTGGGTATGGCTAGCGCCCGCGACATGAAATGCCCCAAAACACAACATGGTCACATTCCATTTTTGACAGAAACCAGAGGTGTTTTTTGCAAAGTGCCTACCTGTAGATTTTGGCCTCTAGCTCATCCGGCACCTAGGGAAACCCACCAAACCTGTGCATTTTTTTAAACTAAAGACCTAGGGGAATCCAAGATGGGGTGAATTGTGGGGCTCTAACCAGGTTCTGTTACCCAGATTCATTTGCAAATCTAAAAATTTGGCTAAAAAAGCACATATTCCTCACATTTCGGTGACAGAAAGTTCTGGAATCTGAGAGGAGCCACAAATTTCCTTCCACCCAGTGTTCCCCCAAGTCTCCCGATAAAAATGATACCTCACTTGTGTGGGTAGGCCTAGCGCCCGCGACAGGAAATGCCCCATAAAACAACTTGGACACATACCATTTGTTGACAGAAAACAGAGGTGGTTTTTGCAAAGTGCCTACCTGTAGATTTTGGCCTCTAGCTCAGCCGGCACCTAGGGAAACCTACCAAACCTGTGCATTTTTTAAAACTAGAGACCTAGGATATCCAAGATGGGGTGACTTGTGGGGCTCTGTCCAGGTTCTGTTACCCAGAATCCTTTGCAAACCTCAAAATGTGGCTAAAATAACACATTTTCGTCACATTTCGGTGACAGAAAGTTCTGGAATCTGAGAGGAGCCACAAATTTCCTCCCACCCAGCGTTCCCCCAAGTCTCCCGATAAAAATGATACCTCACTTGAGTGGGTAGGGTTAGCGCCGTGACAGGAAATGCCCCAAAACACAACATGGACACATCCCATTTTTTGACATAAACCAGAGGTGTTTTTTGCAAAGTGCCTACCTGTAGATTTTGGCCTCTAGCTCATCCGGCACCTAGGGAAACCCACCAAACCTGTGCATTTTTTAAAACTAAAGACCTAGGGGAATCCAAGATGGGGTGAATTGTGGGGCTCTAACCAGGTTCTGTTACCCAGATTAATTTGCAAATCTAAAAATGTGGCTAAAATGACACATTTTCCTCACATTTCGGTGACAGAAAGTTCTGGAATCTGAGAGGAGCCACAAATTTCCTTCCACCCAGTGTTCCCCCAAGTCTCCCGATAAAAATGATACCTCACTTTTGTGTGGGTAGGCCTAGTGCCCGCGACAGGAAATGCCCCAAAACACAACGTGGACACATACCATTTGTTGACAGAAAACAGAGGTGGTTTTTGCAAAGTGCCTATCTGTAGATTTTGGCCTCTAGCTCAGCCGGCACCTAGGGAAACCTACCAAACCTGTGCATTTTTGAAAACTAGAGACCTAGGGGAATCCAAGATGGGGCGACTTGTGGGGCTCTGACCATGTTCTGTTATCCAGAATCCTTTGCAAACCTCAAATTGTGGCTAAAATAACAAATTTTCCTCACATTTCGGTGACAGAAAGTTCTGGAATCTGAGAGGAGCCACACATTTCCTTCCACCTAGCATTCCCACAAGTCTCCCGATAAAAATGATACCTCACTTGTGTGGGTAGGCCTAGCACCCGCGACAGGAAATGCCCCAAAACACAACGTGGACACATCCCATATTTGACAGAAAACAGAGGTGTTTTTTGCAAAGTGCCTACCTGTAGATTGTGGCCTCTAGCTCAGCCGGCACCTAGGAAAACCTACCATACCTGTGCATTTTTGAAAACTAGAGACCTAGGGGAATCCAAGATGGGGTGGCTTGTGGGCTCTGACCATGTTCTGTTATCCAGAATCCTTTGCAAACCTCAAAATGTGGCTAAAATAACAAATTTTCCTCATATTTCGGTGACAGAAAGTTCTGGAATCTGAGAGGAGCCACAAATTTCCTCCCACCCAGCGTTCCCCCAAGTCTCCCGATAAAAATGATACCTCACTTGTGTGGGTATGGCTAGCGCCCGCGACAGGAAATGCCCCAAAACACAACATGGACACATCCCATTTTTTGACAGAAACCAGAGGTGTTTTTTGCAAAGTGCCTACCTGTAGATTTTGGCCTCTAGCTCATCCGGCACCTAGGGAAACCCACCAAACCTGTGCATTTTTTTAAACTAAAGACCTAGGGGAATCCAAGATGGGGTGAATTGTGGGGCTCTAACCAGGTTCTGTTACCCAGATTCATTTGCAAATCTAAAAATTTGGCTAAAAAAACACATATTCCTCACATTTCGATGACAGAAAGTTCTGGAATCTGAGAGGAGCCACAAATTTCCTTCCACCCAGTGTTCCCCCAAGTCTCCCGATAAAAATGATACCTCACTTGTGTGGGTAGGCCTAGCGCCCGCGACAGGAAATGCCCCATAACACATCTTGGACACATACCATTTGTTGACAGAAAACAGAGGTGGTTTTTTCAAAGTGCCTACCTGTAGATTTTGGCCTCTAGCTCAGCCGGCACCTAGAGAAACCTACCAAACCTGTGCATTTTTTAAAACTAGAGACCTAGGATATCCAAGATGGGGTGACTTGTGGGGCTCTGTCCAGGTTCTGTTACCCAGAATCCTTTGCAAACCTCAAAATGTGGCTAAAATAACACATTTTCCTCACATTTCGGTGACAGAAATTTCTGGAATCTGAGAGGAGCCACAATTTCCTCCCACCCAGCGTTCCCCCAAGTCTCCCGATAAAAATGATACCTCACTTGAGTTGGTAGGGTTAGCGCCGTGACAGGAAATGCCCCAAAACACAACATGGACACATCCCATTTTTTGACCTAAACCAGAGGTGTTTTTTGCAAAGTGCCTACCTGTAGATTTTGGCCTCTAGCTCATCCGGCACGTAGGGAAACCCACCAAACCTGTGCATTTTTTAAAACTAAAGACCTAGGGGAATCCAAGATGGGGTGAATTGTGGGGCTCTAACCAGGTTCTGTTACCCAGATTCATTTGCAAATCTAAAAATGTGGCTAAAATGACTCATTTTCCTCACATTTCGGTGACAGAAAGTTCTGGAATCTGAGAGGAGCCACAAATTTCCTTCCACCCAGTGTTCCCCCAAGTCTCCCGATAAAAATGATACCTCACTTTTGTGTGGGTAGGCCTAGTGCCCGCGACAGGAAATGCCCCAAAACACAACGTGGACACATACCATTTGTTGACAGAAAACAGAGGTGGTTTTTGCAAAGTGCCTACCTGTAGATTTTGGCCTCTAGCTCAGCCGGCACCTAGGGAAACCTACCAAACCTGTGCATTTTTGAAAACTAGAGACCTAGGGGAATCCAAGATGGGGTGACTTGTGGGGCTCTGCCCATGTTCTGTTATCCAGAATCCTTTGCAAACCTCAAATTGTGGCTAAAATAACACATTTTCCTCACATTTAGGTGACAGAAAGTTCTGGAATCTGAGAGGAGCCACAAATTTCCTCCCACCCAGCGTTCCCCCAAGTCTCCCGATAAAAATGATACCTCACTTGTGTGGGTAGGGCTAGCGCCCGCGACAGGAAGTGCCCCAAAACACAACATGGACACATCCCATTTTTTGACAGAAAACAGAGGTGTTTTTTGCATAGTGCCTACCTGTAGATTTTGGCCTCTAGCTCATCCGGCACCTAGGGAAACCCACCAAACCTGTGCATTTTTTTAAACTAAAGACCTAGGGGAATCCAAGATGGGGTGAATTGTGGGGCTCTGACCAGGTTCTGTTACCCAGAATCCTTTGCAAACCTCAAAATGTGGCTAAAATAACACATTTTCCTCACATTTCGGTGACAGAAAGTTCTGGAATCTGAGAGGAGCCACAAATTTCCTCCCACCCAGCGTTCCCCCAAGTCTCCCGATAAAAATGATACCTCACTTGTGTGGGTAGGGTTAGCGCCAGCGACAGGAAATGCCCCAAAACACAACATGGACACATCCCATTTTTTGACAGAAACCAGAGGTGTTTTTTGCAAAGTGCCTTCCTGTAGATTTTGGCCTCTAGCTCAGCCGGCGCCTAGGTAAACCTACCAAACCTGTGCATTTTTTAAAACTAGAGACCTAGGGGAATCCGAGATGGGGTGACTTGTGGGGCTCTAACCAGGTTCTGTTGCCCAGAATCATTTGCAAATCTCAAAATTTGGCAAAAAAAACACATTTTCCTCATATTTCGGTGACAGAAAGCTCTGGAATTTGAGAGGAGCCACAAATTATCTTCCACCCAGTGTTCCCCCAAGTCTCCCGATAAAAATTATACCTCACTTGTGTGGGTAGGGCTAGTGCCCCCGACAGGAAATGCCCCAAAACACAATGTGGACACATACCATTTTTTGACAGAAAACACAGGTGGTTTTTGCAAAGTGCCTACCTGTGGATTTTGGCCTCTAGCTCAGCCGGCACCTAGGGAAACCTACCAAACCTGTGCATTTTTTAAAACTAGAGACCTAGGGTATCCAAGATGGGGTGACTTGTGGGGCTCTGACCAGGTTCTGTTACCCAGAATCCTTTGCAAACCTCAACATTTGGCTAAAATAACACATTTTACTCACATTTCGGTGACAGAAAGTTCTGGAATCTGAGAGGAGCCACAAATTTCCTCCCACTTAGCGTTCCCACAAGTCTCCCGATAAAAATGATACCTCACTTGTGTGGGTAGGGCTAGCGCCCGCGACAGGAAATGCCCCAAAACACAACGTGGACACATCCCATTTTTGACAGAAAACAGAGGTGTTTTTTGCAAAGTGCCTACCTGTAGATTGTGGCCTCTCGCTCAGCCGGCACCTAGGAAAACCTACCAGACCTGTGCATTTTTGAAAACTAGAGACCTAGGGGAATCCAAGATAGGGTGACTTGTGGGGCTCTGACCATGTTCTGTTATCCAGAATCCTTTGCAAACCTCAAAATGTGGCTAAAATAACACATTTTCCTCACATTTTAGTGACAGAAAGTTCTGGAATCTGAGAAGAGCCACAAATTTCCTCCCACCCAGCGTTCCCCCAAGTGTCCCGATAAAAATGATACCTCACTTGTGTGGGTAGGGCTAGCGCCCGCGACAGGAAATTCCCCAAAACACAACATGGACACATCCCATTTTTGAGAGAAACCAGAGGTGTTTTTTGCAAAGTGGCTACCTGTAGATTTTGGCCTCTAGCTCATCCGGCACCTAGGGAAACCCACCAAACCTGTGCATTTTTTAAAACTAAGGACCTAGGGGAATCCAAGATGGGGTGAATAGTGGGGCTCTAACCAGGTTCTGTTACCCAGATTCATTTGCAAATCTAAACAGTTAGCTAAAAAAAACTGTCTCCTCACATTTCGGTGACAGAAAGTTCTGGAATCTGAGAGGAGCCACAAATTTCCTCCCACTTAGCGTTCCCACAAGTCTCCCGATAAAAATGATACCTCACTTGTGTGGGTAGGCCTAGCGCCCGCGACAGGAAATGCCCCAAAACACAACGTGGACACATCCCATTTTTGACAGAAAACAGAGGTGTTTTTTGCAAAGTGCCTACCTGTAGATTGTGGCCTCTAGCTCAGCCGGCACCTGGGAAAACCTACCAGACCTGGGCATTTTTGAAAACTAGAGACCTAGGGGAATCCAAAATGGGGTGACTTGTGGGGCTCTGACCATGTTCTGTTATCCAGAAACCTTTGCAAACCTCACAATGTGGCTAAAATAACACATTTTCCTCACATTTCAGTGACAGAAAGTTCTGGAATCTGAGAGGAGCCACAAATTTCCTTCCACTCAGTGTTCCCCCAAGTCTCCCAATAAAAATTATACCTCACTTGTGTGGGTAGGGCTAGCGCCCGCGACATGAAATGCCCCAAAACACAACGTGGACACATACCATTTTTTGACTGAAAACAGAGGTATTTTTTGCAAAGTGCCTACCTGTAGATTGTGGCCTCTAGCTCAGCCGGCACCTTTTAAAACCTACCACACCTGTGCATTTTTGAAAACTAGAGACCTAGGGGAATCCAAGATGGGGTGACTTGTGGGGCTCTGACCATGTTCTGTTATCCAGAATCCTTTGCAAACCTCAAAATGTGGCTAAAATAACAAATTTTCCTCACATTTCGGAGACAGAAAGTTCTGGAATCTGAGAGGAGCCACAAATTTCCTCCCACCCAGCGTTCCCCCAAGTCTCCCGATAAAAATGATACCTCACTTGTGTGGGTAGGGCTAGCGCCCGCGACAGGAAATTCCCCAAAACACAACATGGACACATCCCATTTTTGACAGAAACCAGAGGTGTTTTTTGCAAAGTGGCTACCTGTAGATTTTGGCCTCTAGCTCATCCGGCACCTAGAGAAACCCACCAAACCTGTGCATTTTTTAAAACTAAAGACCTAGGGGAATCCAAGATGGGGTGAATTGTGGGGCTCTAACCAGGTTCTGTTACCCAGATTCATTTGCAAATCTAAAAAGTTAGCTAAAAAAAACTGTCTCCTCACATTTTGGTGACAGAAAGTTCTGGAATCTGAGAGGAGCCACAAATTTCCTTTCACCTAGCATTCCCACAAGTCTCCCGATAAAAATGATACCTCACTTGTGTGGGTAGGCCTAGCACCCGCGACAGGAAATGCCCCAAAACACAACGTGGACACATCCCATATTTGACAGAAAACAGAGGTGTTTTTTGCAAAGTGCCTACCTGTAGATTGTGGCCTCTAGCTCAGCCGGCACCTAAGAAAACCTACCATACCTGTGCATTTTTGAAAACTAGAGACCTAGGGGAATCCAAGATGGGGTGACTTGTGGGGCTCTGACCATGTTCTGTTATCCAGAATCCTTTGCAAACCTCAAAATGTGGCTAAAATAACAAATTTTCCTCACATTTGGGTGACAGAAAGTTCTGGAATCTGAGAGGAGCCACAAATTTCCTCCCACCCAGCGTTCCCCCAAGTCTCCCGATAAAAATGATACCTCACTTGTGTGGGTATGGCTAGCGCCCGCGACAGGAAATGCCCCAAAACACAACTTGTACACATCCCATTTTTTGACATAAACCAGAGGTGTTTTTTGCAAAGTGCCTATCTGTAGATTTTGGCCTTTAGCTCATCCGGCACCTAGGGAAACCCACCAAACCTGTGCATTTTTTAAAACTAAAGACCTAGGGGAATCCAAGATGGGGTGAATTGTGGGGCTCTAACCAGGTTCTGTTACCCAGATTCATTTGCAAATCTAAAAAGTTAGCTAAAAAAAACTGTCTCCTCACATTTCGGTGACAGAAAGTTCTGGAATCTGAGAGGAGCCACAAATTTCCTTCCACCTAGCATTCCCACAAGTCTCCCGATAAAAATGATACCTCACTTGTGTGGGTAGGCCTAGCACCCGCGACAGGAAATGCCCCAAAACACAACGTGGCACATCCCATATTTGACAGAAAACAGAGGTGTTTTTTGCAAAGTGCCTACCTGTAGATTGTGGCCTCTAGCTCAGCCGGCACCTAGGAAAACCTACCATACCTGTGCATTTTTGAAAACTAGAGACCTAGGGGAATCCAAGATGGGGTGACTTGTGAGGCTCTGACCATGTTCTGTTATCCAGAATCCTTTGCAAACCTCAAAATGTGGCTAAAATAACAAATTTTCCTCACATTTCGGTGACAGAAAGTTCTGGAATCTGAGAGGAGCCACAAATTTCCTCCCACCCAGCGTTCCCCCAAGTCTCCCGATAAAAATTATACCTCACTTGTGTGGGTATGGCTAGCGCCCGCGACATGAAATGCCCCAAAACACAACATGGACACATCCCATTTTTTGACAGAAACCAGAGGTGTTTTTTGCAAAGTGCCTACCTGTAGATTTTGGCCTCTAGCTCATCCGGCACCTAGGGAAACCCACCAAACCTGTGCATTTTTTTAAACTAAAGACCTAGGGGAATCCAAGATGGGGTGAATTGTGGGGCTCTAACCAGGTTCTGTTACCCAGATTCATTTGCAAATCTAAAAATTTGGCTAAAAAAACACATATTCCTCACATTTCGGTGACAGAAAGTTCTGGAATCTGAGAGGAGCCACAAATTTCCTTCCACCCAGTGTTCCCCCAAGTCTCCCGATAAAAATGATACCTCACTTGTGTGGGTAGGCCTAGCGCCCGCGACAGGAAATGCCCCATAACACAACTTGGACACATACCATTTGTTGACAGAAAACAGAGGTGGTTTTTGCAAAGTGCCTACCTGTAGATTTTGGCCTCTAGCTCAGCCGGCACCTAGGGAAACCTACCAAACCTGTGCATTTTTTAAAACTAGAGACCTAGGATATCCAAGATGGGGTGACTTGTGGGGCTCTGTCCAGGTTCTGTTACCCAGAATCCTTTGCAAACCTCAAAATGTGGCTAAAATAACACATTTTCCTCACATTTCGGTGACAGAAAGTTCTGGAATCTGAGAGGAGCCACAAATTTCCTCCCACCCAGCGTTCCCCCAAGTCTCCCGATAAAAATGATACCTCACTTGAGTGGGTAGGGTTAGCGCCGTGACAGGAAATGCCCCAAAACACAACATGGACACATCCCATTTTTTGACATAAACCAGAGGTGTTTTTTGCAAAGTGCCTACCTGTAGATTGTGGCCTCTAGCTCAGCCGGCACCTAGGAAAACCTACCATACCTGTGCATTTTTTAAAACTAGAGACCTAGGGGAATCCAAGATGGGGTGACTTGTGAGGCTCTGACCATGTTCTGTTATCCAGAATCCTTTGCAAACCTCAAAATGTGGCTAAAATAACAAATTTTCCTCACATTTCGGTGACAGAAAGTTCTGGAATCTGAGAGGAGCCACAAATTTCCTCCCACCCAGCGTTCCCCCAAGTCTCCCGATAAAAATTATACCTCACTTGTGTAGGTATGGCTAGCGCCCGCGACATGAAATGCCCCAAAACACAACATGGACACATCCCATTTTTTGACAGAAACCAGAGGTGTTTTTTGCAAAGTGCCTACCTGTAGATTTTGGCCTCTAGCTCATCCGGCACCTAGGGAAACCCACCAAACCTGTGCATTTTTTTAAACTAAAGACCTAGGGGAATCCAAGATGGGGTGAATTGTGGGGCTCTAACCAGGTTCTGTTACCCAGATTCATTTGCAAATCTAAAAATTTGGCTAAAAAAACACATATTCCTCACATTTCGGAGACAGAAAGTTCTGGAATCTGAGAGGAGCCACAAATTTCCTTCCACCCAGTGTTCCCCCAAGTCTCCCGATAAAAATGATACCTCACTTGTGTGGGTAGGCCTAGCGCCTGCGACAGGAAATGCCCCATAACACAACTTGGACACATACCATTTGTTGACAGAAAACAGAGGTGGTTTTTGCAAAGTGCCTACCTGTAGATTTTGGCCTCTAGCTCAGCCGGCACCTAGGGAAACCTACCAAACCTGTGCATTTTTTAAAACTAGAGACCTAGGATATCCAAGATGGGGTGACTTGTGGGGCTCTGTCCAGGTTCTGTTACCCAGAATCCTTTGCAAACCTCAAAATGTGGCTAAAATAACACATTTTCCTCACATTTCGGTGACAGAAAGTTCTGGAATCTGAGAGGAGCCACAAATTTCCTCCCACCCAGCGTTCCCCCAAGTCTCCCGATAAAAATGATACCTCACTTGAGTGGGTAGGGTTAGCGCCGTGACAGGAAATGCCCCAAAACACAACATGGACACATCCCATTTTTTGACATAAACCAGAGGTGTTTTTTGCAAAGTGCCTACCTGTAGATTGTGGCCTCTAGCTCAGCCGGCACCTAGGAAAACCTACCATACCTGTGCATTTTTGAAAACTAGAGACCTAGGGGAATCCAAGATGGGGTGACTTGTGAGGCTCTGACCATGTTCTGTTATCCAGAATCCTTTGCAAACCTCAAAATGTGGCTAAAATAACAAATTTTCCTCACATTTCGGTGACAGAAAGTTCTGGAATCTGAGAGGAGCCACAAATTTCCTCCCACCCAGCGTTCCCCCAAGTCTCCCGATAAAAATTATACCTCACTTGTGTGGGTATGGCTAGCGCCCGCGACATGAAATGCCCCAAAACACAACATGGACACATCCCATTTTTTGACAGAAACCAGAGGTGTTTTTTGCAAAGTGCCTACCTGTAGATTTTGGCCTCTAGCTCATCCGGCACCTAGGGAAACCCACCAAACCTGTGCATTTTTTTAAACTAAAGACCTAGGGGAATCCAAGATGGGGTGAATTGTGGGGCTCTAACCAGGTTCTGTTACCCAGATTCATTTGCAAATCTAAAAATTTGGCTAAAAAAACACATATTCCTCACATTTCGGTGACAGAAAGTTCTGGAATCTGAGAGGAGCCACAAATTTCCTTCCACCCAGTGTTCCCCCAAGTCTCCCGATAAAAATGATACCTCACTTGTGTGGGTAGGCCTAGCGCCCGCGACAGGAAATGCCCCATAACACAACTTGGACACATACCATTTGTTGACAGAAAACAGAGGTGGTTTTTGCAAAGTGCCTACCTGTAGATTTTGGCCTCTAGCTCAGCCGGCACCTAGGGAAACCTACCAAACCTGTGCATTTTTTAAAACTAGAGACCTAGGATATCCAAGATGGGGTGACTTGTGGGGCTCTGTCCAGGTTCTGTTACCCAGAATCCTTTGCAAACCTCAAAATGTGGCTAAAATAACACATTTTCCTCACATTTCGGTGACAGAAAGTTCTGGAATCTGAGAGGAGCCACAAATTTCCTCCCACCCAGCGTTCCCCCAAGTCTCCCGATAAAAATGATACCTCACTTGAGTGGGTAGGGTTAGCGCCGTGACAGGAAATGCCCCAAAACACAACATGGACACATCCCATTTTTTGACATAAACCAGAGGTGTTTTTTGCAAAGTGCCTACCTGTAGATTGTGGCCTCTAGCTCAGCCGGCACCTAGGAAAACCTACCATACCTGTGCATTTTTGAAAACTAGAGACCTAGGGGAATCCAAGATGGGGTGACTTGTGAGGCTCTGACCATGTTCTGTTATCCAGAATCCTTTGCAAACCTCAAAATGTGGCTAAAATAACAAATTTTCCTCACATTTCGGTGACAGAAAGTTCTGGAATCTGAGAGGAGCCACAAATTTCCTCCCACCCAGCGTTCCCCCAAGTCTCCCGATAAAAATTATACCTCACTTGTGTAGGTATGGCTAGCGCCCGCGACATGAAATGCCCCAAAACACAACATGGACACATCCCATTTTTTGACAGAAACCAGAGGTGTTTTTTGCAAAGTGCCTACCTGTAGATTTTGGCCTCTAGCTCATCCGGCACCTAGGGAAACCCACCAAACCTGTGCATTTTTTTAAACTAAAGACCTAGGGGAATCCAAGATGGGGTGAATTGTGGGGCTCTAACCAGGTTCTGTTACCCAGATTCATTTGCAAATCTAAAAATTTGGCTAAAAAAACACATATTCCTCACATTTCGGAGACAGAAAGTTCTGGAATCTGAGAGGAGCCACAAATTTCCTTCCACCCAGTGTTCCCCCAAGTCTCCCGATAAAAATGATACCTCACTTGTGTGGGTAGGCCTAGCGCCCGCGACAGGAAATGCCCCATAACACAACTTGGACACATACCATTTGTTGACAGAAAACAGAGGTGGTTTTTGCAAAGTGCCTACCTGTAGATTTTGGCCTCTAGCTCAGCCGGCACCTAGGGAAACCTACCAAACCTGTGCATTTTTTAAAACTAGAGACCTAGGATATCCAAGATGGGGTGACTTGTGGGGCTCTGTCCAGGTTCTGTTACCCAGAATCCTTTGCAAACCTCAAAATGTGGCTAAAATAACACATTTTCCTCACATTTCGGTGACAGAAAGTTCTGGAATCTGAGAGGAGCCACAAATTTCCTCCCACCCAGCGTTCCCCCAAGTCTCCAGATAAAAATGATACCTCACTTGAGTGGGTAGGGTTAGCGCCGTGACAGGAAATGCCCCAAAACACAACATGGACACATCCCATTTTTTGACATAAACCAGAGGTGTTTTTTGCAAAGTGCCTACCTGTAGATTTTGGCCTCTAGCTCATCCGGCACCTAGGGAAACCCACCAAACCTGTGCATTTTTTAAAACTAAAGACCTAGGGGAATCCAAGATGGGGTGAATTGTGGGGCTCTAACCAGGTTCTGTTACCCAGATTCATTTGCAAATCTAAAAATGTGGCTAAAATGACACATTTTCCTCACATTTCGGTGACAGAAAGTTCTGGAATCTGAGAGGAGCCACAAATTTCCTTCCACCCAGTGTTCCCCCAAGTCTCCCGATAAAAATGATACCTCACTTTTGTGTGGGTAGGCCTAGTGCCCGCGACAGGAAATGCCCCAAAACACAACGTGGACACATACCATTTGTTGACAGAAAACAGAGGTGGTTTTTGCAAAGTGCCTACCTGTAGATTTTGGCCTCTAGCTCAGCCGGCACCTAGGGAAACCTACCAAACCTGTGCATTTTTGAAAACTAGAGACCTAGGGGAATCCAAGATGGGGTGACTTGTGGGGCTCTGACCATGTTCTGTTATCCAGAATCCTTTGCAAACCTCAAATTGTGGCTAAAATAACAAATTTTCCTCACATTTAGGTGACAGAAAGTTATGGAATCTGAGAGGAGCCACAAATTTCCTCCCACCCAGCGTTCCCCCAAGTCTCCCGATAAAAATGATACCTCACTTGTGTGGGTAGGGCTAGCACCCGCGACAGGAAGTGCCCCAAAACACAACATGGACACATCCCATTTTTTGACAGAAAACAGAGGTGTTTTTTGCATAGTGCCTACCTGTAGATTTTGGCCTCTAGCTCATCCGGCACCTAGGGAAACCCACCAAACCTGTGCATTTTTTTAAACTAAAGACCTAGGGGAATCCAAGATGGGGTGAATTGTGGGGCTCTGACCAGGTTCTGTTACCCAGAATCCTTTGCAAACCTCAAAATGTGGCTAAAATAACACATTTTCCTCACATTTCGGTGACAGAAAGTTCTGGAATCTGAGAGGAGCCACAAATTTCCTCCCACCCAGCGTTCCCCCAAGTCTCCCGATAAAAATGATACCTCACTTGTGTGGGTAGGGTTAGCGCCCGCAACAGGAAATGCCCCAAAACACAACATGGACACATCCCATTTTTTGACAGAAACCAGAGGTGTTTTTTGCAAAGTGCCTACCTGTAGATTTTGGCCTCTAGCTCAGCCGGCACCTAGGGAAACCTACCGAACCTGTGTATTTTTTTAAACTAGAGACCTAGGATATCCAAGATGGGGTGACTTGTGGGCTCTGTCCAGGTTCTGTTACCCAGAATCCTTTGCAAACCTCAAAATGTGGCTAAAATAACACATTTTCCTCACATTTCGGTGACAGAAAGTTCTGGAATCTGAGAGGAGCCACAAATTTCCTCCCACCCAGCGTTCCCCCAAGTCTCCCGATAAAAATGATACCTCACTTGAGTGGGTAGGGTTAGCGCCGTGACAGGAAATGCCCCAAAACACAACATGGACACATCCCATTTTTTGACATAAACCAGAGGTGTTTTTTGCAAAGTGCCTACCTGTAGATTTTGGCCTCTAGCTCATCCGGCACCTAGGGAAACCCACCAATACTGTGCATTTTTTAAAACTAAAGACCTAGGGGAATCCAAGATGGGGTGAATTGTGGGGCTCTAACAAGGTTCTGTTACCCAGATTCATTTGCAAATCTAAAAATGTTTCTAAAATGACACATTTTCCTCACATTTCGGTGACAGAAAGTTCTGGAATCTGAGAGGAGCCACAAATTTCCTTCCACCCAGTGTTCCCCCAAGTCTCCCGATAAAAATGATACCTCACTTTTGTGTGGGTAGGCCTAGTGCCCGCGACAGGAAATGCCCCAAAACACAACGTGGACACATACCATTTGTTGACAGAAAACAGAGGTGGTTTTTGCAAAGTGCCTACCTGTAGATTTTGGCCTCTAGCTCAGCCGGCACCTAGGGAAACCTACCAAACCTGTGTATTTTTTTAAACTAAAGACCTAGGGGAATCCAAGATGGGGTGAATTGTGGGGCTCTGACCAGGTTCTGTTACCCAGAATCCTTTGCAAACATCAAAATGTGGCTAAAATAACACATTTTCCTCACATTTTGGTGACAGAAAGTTCTGGAATCTGAGAGGAGCCACAAATTTCCTCCCACCCAGCGTTCCCCCAAGTCTCCCGATAAAAATGATACCTCACTTGTGTGGGTAGGGTTAGCGCCCGCGACAGGAAATGCCCCAAAACACAACGTGGACACATACCATTTGTTGACAGAAAACAGAGGTGGTTTTTGCAAAGTGCCTACCTGTAGATTTTGGCCTCTAGCTCAGCCGGCACCTAGGGAAACCTACCAAAACTGTGCATTTTTGAAAACTAGAGACCTAGGGGAATCCAAGATGGGGTGCCTTGTGGGGCTCTGACCATGTTCTGTTATCCAGAATCCTTTGCAAACCTCAAATTGTGGGTAAAATAACAAATTTTCCTCACATTTAGGTGACAGAAAGTTCTGGAATCTGAGAGGAGCCACAAATTTCCTCCCACCCAGCGTTCCCCCAAGTCTCCCGATAAAAATGATACCTCACTTGTGTGGGTAGGGCTAGCGCCCGCGACAGGAAGTGCCCCAAAACACAACATGGACACATCCCATTTTTTGACAGAAAACAGAGGTGTTTTTTGCATAGTGCCTACCTGTAGATTTTGGCCTCTAGCTCATCCGGCACCTAGGGAAACCCACCAAACCTGTGCATTTGTTTAGTCTAAAGACCTAGGGGAATCCAAGATGGGGTGAATTGTGGGGCTCTGACCAGGTTCTGTTACCCAGAATCCTTTGCAAACCTCAAAATGTGGCTAAAATAACACATTTTCCTCACATTTCGGTGACAGAAAGTTCTGGAATCTGAGAGGAGCCACAAATTTCCTCCCACCCAGCGTTCCCCCAAGTCTCCCGATAAAAATGATACCTCACTTGTGTGGGTAGGGTTAGCGCCCACGACAGGAAATGCCCCAAAACACAACATGGACACATCCCATTTTTTGACAGAAACCAGAGGTGTTTTTTGCAAAGTGCCTACCTGTAGATTTTGGCCTCTAGCTCAGCCGGCGCCTAGGTAAACCTACCAAACCTGTGCATTTTTTAAAACTAGAGACCTAGGGGAATCCAAGATGGGGATGACTTGTGGGGCTCTAACCAGGTTCTGTTGCCCAGAATCATTTGCAAATCTCAAAATTTGGCAAAAAAAACACATTTTCCTCATATTTCGGTGACAGAAAGCTCTGGAATTTGAGAGGAGCCACAAATTATCTTCCACCCAGTGTTCCCCCAAGTCTCCCGATAAAAATTATACCTCACTTGTGTGGGTAGGGCTAGTGCCCCCGACAGGAAATGCCCCAAAACACAATGTGGACACATACCATTTTTTGACAGAAAACAGAGGTGGTTTTTGCAAAGTGCCTACCTGTGGATTTTGGCCTCTAGCTCAGCCGGCACCTAGGGAAACCTACCAAACCTGTGCATTTTTTAAAACTAGAGACCTAGGGTATCCAAGATGGGGTGACTTGTGGGGCTCTGACCAGGTTCTGTTACCCAGAATCCTTTGCAAACCTCAACATTTGGCTAAAATAACACATTTTACTCACATTTCGGTGACAGAAAGTTCTGGAATCTGAGAGGAGCCACAAATTTCCTCCCACTTAGCGTTCCCACAAGTCTCCCGATAAAAATGATACCTCACTTGTGTGGGTAGGGCTAGCGCCCGCGACAGGAAATGCCCCAAAACACAACGTGGACACATCCCATTTTTGACAGAAAACAGAGGTGTTTTTTGCAAAGTGCCTACCTGTAGATTGTGGCTTCTTGCTCAGCCGGCACCTAGGAAAACCTACCAGACCTGTGCATTTTTGAAAACTAGAGACCTAGGGGAATCCAAGATGGGGTGACTTGTGGGGCTCTGACCATGTTCTGTTATCCAGAATCCTTTGCAAACCTCAAAATGTGGCTAAAATAAATCATTTTCCTCACATTTTAGTGACAGAAAGTTCTGGAATCTGAGAGGAGCCACAAATTTCCTCCCACCCAGCGTTCCCCCAAGTGTCCCGATAAAAATGATACCTCACTTGTGTGGGTAGGGCTAGCGCCCGCGACAGGAAATTCCCCAAAACACAACATGGACACATCCCATTTTTGAGAGAAACCAGAGGTGTTTTTTGCAAAGTGGCTACCTGTAGATTTTGGCCTCTAGCTCATCCGGCACCTAGGGAAACCCACCAAACCTGTGCATTTTTTAAAACTAAGGACCTAGGGGAATCCAAGATGGGGTGAATAGTGGGGCTCTAACCAGGTTCTGTTACCCAGATTCATTTGCAAATCTAAAAAGTTAGCTAAAAAAAACTGTCTCCTCACATTTCGGTGACAGAAAGTTCTGGAATCTGAGAGGAGCCACAAATTTCCTCCCACTTAGCGTTCCCACAAGTCTCCCGATAAAAATGATACCTCACTTGTGTGGGTAGGCCTAGCGCCCGCGACAGGAAATGCCCCAAAACACAACATGGACACATCCCATTTTTGACAGAAAACAGAGGTGTTTTTTGCAAAGTGCCTACCTGTAGATTTTGGCCTCTAGCTCATCCGGCACCTAGAGAAACCCACCAAACCTGTGCATTTTTTTAAACTAAAGACCTAGGGGAATCCAAGATGGGGTGAATTGTGGGGCTCTAACCAGGTTCTGTTACCCAGATTCATTTGCAAATCTAAAAAGTTAGCTAAAAAAAACTGTCTCCTCACATTTCGGTGACAGAAAGTTCTGGAATCTGAGAGGAGCCACAAATTTCCTTTCACATAGCATTCCCACAAGTCTCCCGATAAAAATGATACCTCACTTGTGTGGGTAGGCCTAGCACCCGCGACAGGAAATGCCCCAAAACACAACATGGACACATCCCATATTTGACAGAAAACAGAGGTGTTTTTTGCAAAGTGCCTACCTGTAGATTGTGGCCTCTAGCTCAGCCGGCACCTAGGAAAACCTACCAGACCTGGGCATTTTTGAAAACTAGAGACCTAGGGGAATCCAAGATGGGGTGACTTGTGGGGCTCTGACCATGTTCTGTTATCCAGAATCGTTTGCAAACCTCAAAATGTGGCTAAAATAACAAATTTTCCTCACATTTGGGTGACAGAAAGTTCTGGAATCTGAGAGGAGCCACAAATTTCCTCCCACCCAGCGTTCCCCCAAGTCTCCCGATAAAAATGATACCTCACTTGTGTGGGTATGGCTAGCGCCCGCGACAGGAAATGCCCCAAAACACAACTTGTACACATCCCATTTTTTGACATAAACCAGAGGTGTTTTTTGCAAAGTGCCTACCTTTAGATTTTGGCCTCTAGCTCATCCGGCACCTAGGGAAACCCACCAAACCTGTGCATTTTTTAAAACTAAAGACCTAGGGGAATCCAAGATGGGGTGAATTGTGGGGCTCTAAGCAGGTTCTGTTACCCAGATTCATTTGCAAATCTAAAAAGTTAGCTAAAAAAAACTGTCTCCTCACATTTCGGTGACAGAAAGTTCTGGAATCTGAGAGGAGCCACAAATTTCCTTCCACCTAGCATTCCCACAAGTCTCCCGATAAAAATGATACCTCACTTGTGTGGGTAGGCCTAGCACCCGCGACAGGAAATGCCCCAAAACACAACGTGGACACATCCCATATTTGACAGAAAACGGAGGTGTTTTTTGCAAAGTGCCTACCTGTAGATTGTGGCCTCTAGCTCAGCCGGCACCTAGGAAAACCTACCATACCTGTGCATTTTTGAAAACTAGAGACCTAGGGGAATCCAAGATGGGGTGACTTGTGGGGCTCTGACCATGTTCTGTTATCCAGAATCCTTTGCAAACCTCAAAATGTGGCTAAAATAACAAATTTTCCTCACATTTCGGTGACAGAAAGTTCTGGAATCTGAGAGGAGCCACAAATTTCCTCCCACCCAGCGTTCCCCCAAGTCTCCCGATAAAAATTATACCTCACTTGTGTGGGTATGGCTAGCGCCCGCGACATGAAATGCCCCAAAACACAACATGGTCACATCCCATTTTTGACAGAAACCAGAGGTGTTTTTTGCAAAGTGCCTACCTGTAGATTTTGGCCTCTAGCTCATCCGGCACCTAGGGAAACCCACCAAACCTGTGCATTTTTTTAAACTAAAGACCTAGGGGAATCCAAGATGGGGTGAATTGTGGGGCTCTAACCAGGTTCTGTTACCCAGATTCATTTGCAAATCTAAAAATTTGGCTAAAAAAGCACATATTCCTCACATTTCGGTGACAGAAAGTTCTGGAATCTGAGAGGAGCCACAAATTTCCTTCCACCCAGTGTTCCCCCAAGTCTCCCGATAAAAATGATACCTCACTTGTGTGGGTAGGCCTAGCGCCCGCGACAGGAAATGCCCCATAAAACAACTTGGACACATACCATTTGTTGACAGAAAACAGAGGTGGTTTTTGCAAAGTGCCTACCTGTAGATTTTGGCCTCTAGCTCAGCCGGCACCTAGGGAAACCTACCAAACCTGTGCATTTTTTAAAACTAGAGACCTAGGATATCCAAGATGGGGTGACTTGTGGGGCTCTGTCCAGGTTCTGTTACCCAGAATCCTTTGCAAACCTCAAAATGTGGCTAAAATAACACATTTTCGTCACATTTCGGTGACAGAAAGTTCTGGAATCTGAGAGGAGCCACAAATTTCCTCCCACCCAGCGTTCCCCCAAGTCTCCCGATAAAAATGATACCTCACTTGAGTGGGTAGGGTTAGCGCCGTGACAGGAAATGCCCCAAAACACAACATGGACACATCCCATTTTTTGACATAAACCAGAGGTGTTTTTTGCAAAGTGCCTACCTGTAGATTTTGGCCTCTAGCTCATCCGGCACCTAGGGAAACCCACCAAACCTGTGCATTTTTTAAAACTAAAGACCTAGGGGAATCCAAGATGGGGTGAATTGTGGGGCTCTAACCAGGTTCTGTTACCCAGATTAATTTGCAAATCTAAAAATGTGGCTAAAATGACACATTTTCCTCACATTTCGGTGACAGAAAGTTCTGGAATCTGAGAGGAGCCACAAATTTCCTTCCACCCAGTGTTCCCCCAAGTCTCCCGATAAAAATGATACCTCACTTTTGTGTGGGTAGGCCTAGTGCCCGTGACAGGAAATGCCCCAAAACACAACGTGGACACATACCATTTGTTGACAGAAAACAGAGGTGGTTTTTGCAAAGTGCCTATCTGTAGATTTTGGCCTCTAGCTCAGCCGGCACCTAGGGAAACCTACCAAACCTGTGCATTTTTGAAAACTAGAGACCTAGGGGAATCCAAGATGGGGCGACTTGTGGGGCTCTGACCATGTTCTGTTATCCAGAATCCTTTGCAAACCTCAAATTGTGGCTAAAATAACAAATTTTCCTCACATTTCGGTGACAGAAAGTTCTGGAATCTGAGAGGAGCCACACATTTCCTTCCACCTAGCATTCCCACAAGTCTCCCGATAAAAATGATACCTCACTTGTGTGGGTAGGCCTAGCACCCGCGACAGGAAATGCCCCAAAACACAACGTGGACACATCCCATATTTGACAGAAAACAGAGGTGTTTTTTGCAAAGTGCCTACCTGTAGATTGTGGCCTCTAGCTCAGCCGGCACCTAGGAAAACCTACCATACCTGTGCATTTTTGAAAACTAGAGACCTAGGGGAATCCAAGATGGGGTGGCTTGTGGGCTCTGACCATGTTCTGTTATCCAGAATCCTTTGCAAACCTCAAAATGTGGCTAAAATAACAAATTTTCCTCACATTTCGGTGACAGAAAGTTCTGGAATCTGAGAGGAGCCACAAATTTCCTCCCACCCAGCGTTCCCCCAAGTCTCCCGATAAAAATGATACCTCACTTGTGTGGGTATGGCTAGCGCCCGCGACAGGAAATGCCCCAAAACACAACATGGACACATCCCATTTTTTGACAGAAACCAGAGGTGTTTTTTGCAAAGTGCCTACCTGTAGATTTTGGCCTCTAGCTCATCCGGCACCTAGGGAAACCCACCAAACCTGTGCATTTTTTTAAACTAAAGACCTAGGGGAATCCAAGATGGGGTGAATTGTGGGGCTCTAACCAGGTTCTGTTACCCAGATTCATTTGCAAATCTAAAAATTTGGCTAAAAAAACACATATTCCTCACATTTCGGTGACAGAAAGTTCTGGAATCTGAGAGGAGCCACAAATTTCCTTCCACCCAGTGTTCCCCCAAGTCTCCCGATAAAAATGATACCTCACTTGTGTGGGTAGGCCTAGCGCCCGCGACAGGAAATGCCCCATAACACAACTTGGACACATACCATTTGTTGACAGAAAACAGAGGTGGTTTTTTCAAAGTGCCTACCTGTAGATTTTGGCCTCTAGCTCAGCCGGCACCTAGAGAAACCTACCAAACCTGTGCATTTTTTAAAACTAGAGACCTAGGATATCCAAGATGGGGTGACTTGTGGGGCTCTGTCCAGGTTCTGTTACCCAGAATCCTTTGCAAACCTCAAAATGTGGCTAAAATAACACATTTTCCTCACATTTCGGTGACAGAAATTTCTGGAATCTGAGAGGAGCCACAATTTCCTCCCACCCAGCGTTCCCCCAAGTCTCCCGATAAAAATGATACCTCACTTGAGTTGGTAGGGTTAGCGCCGTGACAGGAAATG
This sequence comes from Pleurodeles waltl, assembly GCF_031143425.1. Lineage (NCBI taxonomy): Eukaryota > Metazoa > Chordata > Amphibia > Caudata > Salamandridae > Pleurodeles > Pleurodeles waltl. The sequence goes on along the minus strand of NC_090444.1, from coordinate 1,234,941,772 downwards.
CCCCAAAACACAACATGGACACATCCCATTTTTTGACATAAACCAGAGGTGTTTTTTGCAAAGTGCCTACCTGTAGATTTTGGCCTCTAGCTCATCCGGCACGTAGGGAAACCCACCAAACCTGTGCATTTTTTAAAACTAAAGACCTAGGGGAATCCAAGATGGGGTGAATTGTGGGGCTCTAACCAGGTTCTGTTACCCAGATTCATTTGCAAATCTAAAAATGTGGCTAAAATGACTCATTTTCCTCACATTTCGGTGACAGAAAGTTCTGGAATCTGAGAGGAGCCACAAATTTCCTTCCACCCAGTGTTCCCCCAAGTCTCCCGATAAAAATGATACCTCACTTTTGTGTGGGTAGGCCTAGTGCCCGCGACAGGAAATGCCCCAAAACACAACGTGGACACATACCATTTGTTGACAGAAAACAGAGGTGGTTTTTGCAAAGTGCCTACCTGTAGATTTTGGCCTCTAGCTCATCCGGCACCTAGGGAAACCCACCAAACCTGTGCATTTTTTTAAACTAAAGACCTAGGGGAATCCAAGATGGGGTGAATTGTGGGGCTCTGACCAGGTTCTGTTACCCAGAATCCTTTGCAAACCTCAAAATGTGGCTAAAATAACACATTTTCCTCACATTTCGGTGACAGAAAGTTCTGGAATCTGAGAGGAGCCACAAATTTCCTCCCACCCAGCGTTCCCCCAAGTCTCCCGATAAAAATGATACCTCACTTGTGTGGGTAGGGTTAGCGCCAGCGACAGGAAATGCCCCAAAACACAACATGGACACATCCCATTTTTTGACAGAAACCAGAGGTGTTTTTTGCAAAGTGCCTTCCTGTAGATTTTGGCCTCTAGCTCAGCCGGCGCCTAGGTAAACCTACCAAACCTGTGCATTTTTTAAAACTAGAGACCTAGGGGAATCCGAGATGGGGTGACTTGTGGGGCTCTAACCAGGTTCTGTTGCCCAGAATCATTTGCAAATCTCAAAATTTGGCAAAAAAAAACACATTTTCCTCATATTTCGGTGACAGAAAGCTCTGGAATTTGAGAGGAGCCACAAATTATCTTCCACCCAGTGTTCCCCCAAGTCTCCCGATAAAAATTATACCTCACTTGTGTGGGTAGGGCTAGTGCCCCCGACAGGAAATGCCCCAAAACACAATGTGGACACATACCATTTTTTGACAGAAAACACAGGTGGTTTTTGCAAAGTGCCTACCTGTGGATTTTGGCCTCTAGCTCAGCCGGCACCTAGGGAAACCTACCAAACCTGTGCATTTTTTAAAACTAGAGACCTAGGGTATCCAAGATGGGGTGACTTGTGGGGCTCTGACCAGGTTCTGTTACCCAGAATCCTTTGCAAACCTCAACATTTGGCTAAAATAACACATTTTACTCACATTTCGGTGACAGAAAGTTCTGGAATCTGAGAGGAGCCACAAATTTCCTCCCACTTAGCGTTCCCACAAGTCTCCCGATAAAAATGATACCTCACTTGTGTGGGTAGGGCTAGCGCCCGCGACAGGAAATGCCCCAAAACACAACGTGGACACATCCCATTTTTGACAGAAAACAGAGGTGTTTTTTGCAAAGTGCCTACCTGTAGATTGTGGCCTCTCGCTCAGCCGGCACCTAGGAAAACCTACCAGACCTGTGCATTTTTGAAAACTAGAGACCTAGGGGAATCCAAGATAGGGTGACTTGTGGGGCTCTGACCATGTTCTGTTATCCAGAATCCTTTGCAAACCTCAAAATGTGGCTAAAATAACACATTTTCCTCACATTTTAGTGACAGAAAGTTCTGGAATCTGAGAGGAGCCACAAATTTCCTCCCACCCAGCGTTCCCCCAAGTGTCCCGATAAAAATGATACCTCACTTGTGTGGGTAGGGCTAGGGCCCGCGACAGGAAATTCCCCAAAACACAACATGGACACATCCCATTTTTGAGAGAAACCAGAGGTGTTTTTTGCAAAGTGGCTACCTGTAGATTTTGGCCTCTAGCTCATCCGGCACCTAGGGAAACCCACCAAACCTGTGCATTTTTTAAAACTAAGGACCTAGGGGAATCCAAGATGGGGTGAATAGTGGGGCTCTAACCAGGTTCTGTTACCCAGATTCATTTGCAAATCTAAAAAGTTAGCTAAAAAAAACTGTCTCCTCACATTTCGGTGACAGAAAGTTCTGGAATCTGAGAGGAGCCACAAATTTCCTCCCACTTAGCGTTCCCACAAGTCTCCCGATAAAAATGATACCTCACTTGTGTGGGTAGGCCTAGCGCCCGCGACAGGAAATGCCCCAAAACACAACGTGGACACATCCCATTTTTGACAGAAAACAGAGGTGTTTTTTGCAAAGTGCCTACCTGTAGATTGTGGCCTCTAGCTCAGCCGGCACCTGGGAAAACCTACCAGACCTGGGCATTTTTGAAAACTAGAGACCTAGGGGAATCCAAGATGGGGTGACTTGTGGGGCTCTGACCATGTTCTGTTATCCAGAAACCTTTGCAAACCTCACAATGTGGCTAAAATAACACATTTTCCTCACATTTCAGTGACAGAAAGTTCTGGAATCTGAGAGGAGCCACAAATTTCCTTCCACTCAGTGTTCCCCCAAGTCTCCCAATAAAAATTATACCTCACTTGTGTGGGTAGGGCTAGCGCCCGCGACATGAAATGCCCCAAAACACAACGTGGACACATACCATTTTTTGACTGAAAACAGAGGTATTTTTTGCAAAGTGCCTACCTGTAGATTGTGGCCTCTAGCTCAGCCGGCACCTTTTAAAACCTACCACACCTGTGCATTTTTGAAAACTAGAGACCTAGGGGAATCCAAGATGGGGTGACTTGTGGGGCTCTGACCATGTTCTGTTATCCAGAATCCTTTGCAAACCTCAAAATGTGGCTAAAATAACAAATTTTCCTCACATTTCGGAGACAGAAAGTTCTGGAATCTGAGAGGAGCCACAAATTTCCTCCCACCCAGCGTTCCCCCAAGTCTCCCGATAAAAATGATACCTCACTTGTGTGGGTAGGGCTAGCGCCCGCGACAGGAAATTCCCCAAAACACAACATGGACACATCCCATTTTTGACAGAAACCAGAGGTGTTTTTTGCAAAGTGGCTACCTGTAGATTTTGGCCTCTAGCTCATCCGGCACCTAGAGAAACCCACCAAACCTGTGCATTTTTTAAAACTAAAGACCTAGGGGAATCCAAGATGGGGTGAATTGTGGGGCTCTAACCAGGTTCTGTTACCCAGATTCATTTGCAAATCTAAAAAGTTAGCTAAAAAAAACTGTCTCCTCACATTTCGGTGACAGAAAGTTCTGGAATCTGAGAGGAGCCACAAATTTCCTTTCACCTAGCATTCCCACAAGTCTCCCGATAAAAATGATACCTCACTTGTGTGGGTAGGCCTAGCACCCGCGACAGGAAATGCCCCAAAACACAACGTGGACACATCCCATATTTGACAGAAAACAGAGGTGTTTTTTGCAAAGTGCCTACCTGTAGATTGTGGCCTCTAGCTCAGCTGGCACCTAGGAAAACCTACCATACCTGTGCATTTTTGAAAACTAGAGACCTAGGGGAATCCAAGGTGGGGTGACTTGTGGGGCTCTGACCATGTTCTGTTATCCAGAATCCTTTGCAAACCTCAAAATGTGGCTAAAATAACAAATTTTCCTCACATTTCGGTGACAGAAAGTTCTGGAATCTGAGAGGAGCCACAAATTTCCTCCCACCCAGCGTTCCCCCAAGTCTCCCGATAAAAATGATACCTCACTTGTGTGGGTATGGCTAGCGCCCGCGACAGGAAATGCCCCAAAACACAACTTGTACACATCCCATTTTTTGACATAAACCAGAGGTGTTTTTTGCAAAGTGCCTACCTGTAGATTTTGGCCTCTAGCTCATCCGGCACCTAGGGAAACCCACCAAACCTGTGCATTTTTTAAAACTAAAGACCTAGGGGAATCCAAGATGGGGTGAATTGTGGGGCTCTAACCAGGTTCTGTTACCCAGATTCATTTGCAAATCTAAAAAGTTAGCTAAAAAAAACTGTCTCCTCACATTTCGGTGACAGAAAGTTCTGGAATCTGAGAGGAGCCACAAATTTCCTTCCACCTAGCATTCCCACAAGTCTCCCGATAAAAATGATACCTCACTTGTGTGGGTAGGCCTAGCACCCGCGACAGGAAATGCCCCAAAACACAACGTGGACACATCCCATATTTGACAGAAAACAGAGGTGTTTTTTGCAAAGTGCCTACCTGTAGATTGTGGCCTCTAGCTCAGCCGGCACCTAGGAAAACCTACCATACCTGTGCATTTTTGAAAACTAGAGACCTAGGGGAATCCAAGATGGGGTGACTTGTGGGGCTCTGACCATGTTCTGTTATCCAGAATCCTTTGCAAACCTCAAAATGTGGCTAAAATAACACATTTTCCTCACATTTTAGTGACAGAAAGTTCTGGAATCTGAGAGGAGCCACAAATTTCCTCCCACCCAGCGTTCCCCCAAGTGTCCCGATAAAAATTATACCTCACTTGTGTGGGTATGGCTAGCGCCCGCGACATGAAATGCCCCAAAACACAACATGGACACATCCCATTTTTTGACAGAAACCAGAGGTGTTTTTTGCAAAGTGCCTACCTGTAGATTTTGGCCTCTAGCTCATCCGGCACCTAGGGAAACCCACCAAACCTGTGCATTTTTTTAAACTAAAGACCTAGGGGAATCCAAGATGGGGTGAATTGTGGGGCTCTAACCAGGTTCTGTTACCCAGATTCATTTGCAAATCTAAAAATTTGGCTAAAAAAACACATATTCCTCACATTTCGGAGACAGAAAGTTCTGGAATCTGAGAGGAGCCACAAATTTCCTTCCACCCAGTGTTCCCCCAAGTCTCCCGATAAAAATGATACCTCACTTGTGTGGGTAGGCCTAGCGCCCGCGACAGGAAATGCCCCATAACACAACTTGGACACATACCATTTGTTGACAGAAAACAGAGGTGGTTTTTGCAAAGTGCCTACCTGTAGATTTTGGCCTCTAGCTCAGCCGGCACCTAGGGAAACCTACCAAACCTGTGCATTTTTTAAAACTAGAGACCTAGGATATCCAAGATGGGGTGACTTGTGGGGCTCTGTCCAGGTTCTGTTACCCAGAATCCTTTGCAAACCTCAAAATGTGGCTAAAATAACACATTTTCCTCACATTTCGGTGACAGAAAGTTCTGGAATCTGAGAGGAGCCACAAATTTCCTCCCACCCAGCGTTCCCCCAAGTCTCCCGATAAAAATGATACCTCACTTGAGTGGGTAGGGTTAGCGCCGTGACAGGAAATGCCCCAAAACACAACATGGACACATCCCATTTTTTTTACATAAACCAGAGGTGTTTTTTGCAAAGTGCCTACCTGTAGATTTTGGCCTCTAGCTCATCCGGCACCTAGGGAAACCCACCAAACCTGTGCATTTTTTAAAACTAAAGACCTAGGGGAATCCAAGATGGGGTGAATTGTGGGGCTCTAACCAGGTTCTGTTACCCAGATTCATTTGCAAATCTAAAAATGTGGCTAAAATGACACATTTTCCTCACATTTCGGTGACAGAAAGTTCTGGAATCTGAGAGGAGCCACAAATTTCCTTCCACCCAGTGTTCCCCCAAGTCTCCCGATAAAAATGATACCTCACTTTTGTGTGGGTGGCCTAGTGCCCGCGACAGGAAATGCCCCAAAACACAACGTGGACACATACCATTTGTTGACAGAAAACAGAGGTGGTTTTTGCAAAGTGCCTACCTGTAGATTTTGGCCTCTAGCTCAGCCGGCACCTAGGGAAACCTACCAAACCTGTGCATTTTTGAAAACTAGAGACCTAGGGGAATCCAAGATGGGGTGACTTGTGGGGCTCTGACCATGTTCTGTTATCCAGAATCCTTTGCAAACCTCAAATTGTGGCTAAAATAACAAATTTTCCTCCCATTTAGGTGACAGAAAGTTATGGAATCTGAGAGGAGCCACAAATTTCCTCCCACCCAGCGTTCCCCCAAGTCTCCCGATAAAAATGATACCTCACTTGTGTGGGTAGGGCTAGCGCCCGCGACAGGAAGTGCCCCAAAACACAACATGGACACATCCCATTTTTTGACAGAAAACAGAGGTGTTTTTTGCATAGTGCCTACCTGTAGATTTTGGCCTCTAGCTCATCCGGCACCTAGGGAAACCCACCAAACCTGTGCATTTTTTTAAACTAAAGACCTAGGGGAATCCAAGATGGGGTGAATTGTGGGGCTCTGACCAGGTTCTGTTACCCAGAATCCTTTGCAAACCTCAAAATGTGGCTAAAATAACACATTTTCCTCACATTTCGGTGACAGAAAGTTCTGGAATCTGAGAGGAGCCACAAACTTCCTCCCACCCAGCGTTCCCCCAAGTCTCCCGATAAAAATGATACCTCACTTGTGTGGGTAGGGTTAGCGCCCGCAACAGGAAATGCCCCAAAACACAACATGGACACATCCCATTTTTTGACAGAAACCAGAGGTGTTTTTTGCAAAGTGCCTACCTGTAGATTTTGGCCTCTAGCTCAGCCGGCACCTAGGGAAACCTACCGAACCTGTGCATTTTTTAAAACTAGAGACCTAGGATATCCAAGATGGGGTGACTTGTGGGGCTCTGTCCAGGTTCTGTTACCCAGAATCCTTTGCAAACCTCAAAATGTGGCTAAAATAACACATTTTCCTCACATTTCGGTGACAGAAAGTTCTGGAATCTGAGAGGAGCCACAAATTTCCTCCCACCCAGCGTTCCCCCAAGTCTCCCGATAAAAATGATACCTCACTTGAGTGGGTAGGGTTAGCGCCGTGACAGGAAATGCCCCAAAACACAACATGGACACATCACATTTTTTGACATAAACCAGACGTGTTTTTTGCAAAGTGCCTACCTGTAGATTTTGGCCTCTAGCTCATCCGGCACCTAGGGAAACCCACCAATACTGTGCATTTTTTAAAACTAAAGACCTAGGGGAATCCAAGATGGGGTGAATTGTGGGGCTCTAACCAGGTTCTGTTACCCAGATTCATTTGCAAATCTAAAAATGTTTCTAAAATGACACATTTTCCTCACATTTCGGTGACAGAAAGTTCTGGAATCTGAGAGGAGCCACAAATTTCCTTCCACCCAGTGTTCCCCCAAGTCTCCCGATAAAAATGATACCTCACTTTTGTGTGGGTAGGCCTAGTGCCCGCGACAGGAAATGCCCCAAAACACAACGTGGACACATACCATTTGTTGACAGAAAACAGAGGTGGTTTTTGCAAAGTGCCTACCTGTAGATTTTGGCCTCTAGCTCAGCCGGCACCTAGGGAAACCTACCAAACCTGTGCATTTTTGAAAACTAGAGACCTAGGGGAATCCAAGATGGGGTGACTTGTGGGGCTCTGACCATGTTCTGTTATCCAGAATCCTTTGCAAACCTCAAATTGTGGCTAAACTTACAAATTTTCCTCACATTTAGGTGACAGAAAGTTCTGGAATCTGAGAGGAGCCACAAATTTCCTCCCACCCAGCGTTCCCCCAAGTCTCCCGATAAAAATGATACCTCACTTGTGTGGGTAGGGCTAGCGTCCGCGACAGGAAGTGCCCCAAAACACAACATGGACACATCCCATTTTTTGACAGAAACCAGAGGTGTTTTTTGCATAGTGCCTACCTGTAGATTTTGGCCTCTAGCTCATCCGGCACCTAGGGAAACCCACCAAACCTGTGCATTTTTTTAAACTAAAGACCTAGGGGAATCCAAGATGGGGTGAATTGTGGGGCTCTGACCAGGTTCTGTTACCCAGAATCCTTTGCAAACCTCAAAATGTGGCTAAAATAACACATTTTCCTCACATTTCGGTGACAGAAAGTTCTGGAATCTGAGAGGAGCCACAAATTTCCTCCCACCCAGCGTTCCCCCAAGTCTCCCGATAAAAATGATACCTCACTTGTGTGGGTAGGGTTAGCGCCCGCGACAGGAAATGCCCCAAAACACAACGTGGACACATACCATTTGTTGACAGAAAACAGAGGTGGTTTTTGCAAAGTGCCTACCTGTAGATTTTGGCCTCTAGCTCAGCCGGCACCTAGGGAAACCTACCAAACCTGTGCATTTTTGAAAACTAGAGACCTAGGGGAATCCAAGATGGGGTGCCTTGTGGGGCTCTGACCATGTTCTGTTATCCAGAATCCTTTGCAAACCTCAAATTGTGGCTAAAATAACAAATTTTCCTCACATTTAGGTGACAGAAAGTTCTGGAATCTGAGAGGAGCCACAAATTTCCTCCCACCCAGCGTTCCCACAAGTCTCCCGATAAAAATGATACCTCACTTGTGTGGGTAGGGCTAGCGCCCGCGACAGGAAGTGCCCCAAAACACAACATGGACACATCCCATTTTTTGACAGAAACCAGAGGTGTTTTTTGCAAAGTGCCTACCTGTAGATTTTGGCCTCTAGCTCAGCCGGCACCTAGGGAAACCTACCAAACCTGTGCATTTTTTAAAACTAGAGACCTAGGGTATCCAAGATGGGGTGACTTGTGGGGCTCTGACCAGGTTCTGTTACCCAGAATCCTTTGCAAACCTCAACATTTGGCTAAAATAACACATTTTACTCACATTTCGGTGACAGAAAGTTCTGGAATCTGAGAGGAGCCACAAATTTCCTCCCACTTAGCGTTCCCACAAGTCTCCCGATAAAAATGATACCTCACTTGTGTGGGTAGGGCTAGCGCCCGCGACAGGAAATGCCCCAAAACACAACGTGGACACATCCCATTTTTGACAGAAAACAGAGGTGTTTTTTACAAAGTGCCTACCTGTAGATTGTGGCCTCTCGCTCAGCCGGCACCTAGGAAAACCTACCAGACCTGTGCATTTTTGAAAACTAGAGACCTAGGGGAATCCAAGATTGGGTGACTTGTGGGGCTCTGACCATGTTCTGTTATCCAGAATCCTTTGCAAACCTCAAAATGTGGCTAAATTAACACATTTTCCTCACATTTTAGTGACAGAAAGTTCTGGAATCTGAGAGGAGCCACAAATTTCCTCCCACCCAGCGTTCCCCCAAGTGTCCCGATAAAAATGATACCTCACTTGTGTGGGTAGGGCTAGCGCCCGCGACATGAAATGCCCCAAAACACAACGTGGACACATACCATTTTTTGACAGAAAACAGAGGTATTTTTTGCAAAGTGCCTACCTGTAGATTGTGGCCTCTAGCTCAGCCGGCACCTTTTAAAACCTACCACACCTGTGCATTTTTTAAAACTAGAGACCTAGGGTATCCAAGATGGGGTGACTTGTGGGGCTCTGACCAGGTTCTGTTACCCAGAATCCTTTGCAAACCTCAACATTTGGCTAAAATAACACATTTTACTCACATTTCGGTGACAGAAAGTTCTGGAATCTGAGAGGAGCCACAAATTTCCTCCCACTTAGCGTTCCCACAAGTCTCCCGATAAAAATGATACCTCACTTGTGTGGGTAGGGCTAGCGCCCGCGACAGGAAATGCCCCAAAACACAACGTGGACACATCCCATTTTTGAGAGAAACCAGAGGTGTTTTTTGCAAAGTGGCTACCTGTAGATTTTGGCCTCTAGCTCATCCGGCACCTAGGGAAACCCACCAAACCTGTGCATTTTTTAAAACTAAGGACCTAGGGGAATCCAAGATGGGGTGAATAGTGGGGCTCTAACCAGGTTCTGTTACCCAGATTCATTTGCAAATCTAAAAAGTTAGCTAAAAAAAACTGTCTCCTCACATTTCGGTGACAGAAAGTTCTGGAATCTGAGATGAGCCACAAATTTCCTCCCACTTAGCGTTCCCACAAGTCTCTCGATAAAAATGATATCTCACTTGTGTGGGTAGGCCTAGCGCCCGCGACAGGAAATGCCCCAAAACACAACGTGGACACATCCCATTTTTGACAAAAAACAGAGGTGTTTTTTGCAAAGTGCCTACCTGTAGATTGTGGCCTCTAGCTCAGCCGGCACCTGGGAAAACCTACCAGACCTGGGCATTTTTGAAAACTAGAGACCTAGGGGAATCCAAGATGGGGTGACTTGTGGGGCTCTGACCATGTTCTGTTATCCAGAAACCTTTGCAAACCTCACAATGTGGCTAAAATAACACATTTTCCTCACATTTCAGTGACAGAAAGTTCTGGAATCTGAGAGGAACCACAAATTTCCTTCCACCCAGTGTTCCCCCAAGTCTCCCAATAAAAATTATACCTCACTTGTGTGGGTAGGGCTAGCGCCCGCGACATGAAATGCCCCAAAACACAACGTGGACACATACCATTTTTTGACAGAAAACAGAGGTATTTTTTGCAAAGTGCCTACCTGTAGATTGTGGCCTCTAGCTCAGCCGGCACCTTTTAAAACCTACCACACCTGTGCATTTTTTAAAACTAGAGACCTAGGGGAAACCAAGATGGGGTGACTTATGGGGCTCTGACCATGTTCTGTTATCCAGAATCCTTAGCAAACCTCAAAATGTGGCTAAAATAACAAATTTTCCTCACATTTCGGAGACAGAAAGTTCTGGAATCTGAGAGGAGCCACAAATTTCCTCCCACCCAGCGTTCCCCCAAGTCTCCCGATAAAAATGATACCTCACTTGTGTGGGTAGGGCTAGCGCCCGCGACAGGAAATTCCCCAAAACACAACATGGACACATCCCATTTTTGACAGAAACCAGAGGTGTTTTTTGCAAAGTGGCTACCTGTAGATTTTGGCCTCTAGCTCATCCGGCACCTAGAGAAACCCACCAAACCTGTGCATTTTTTTAAACTAAAGACCTAGGGGAATCCAAGATGGGGTGAATTGTGGGGCTCTAACCAGGTTCTGTTACCCAGATTCATTTGCAAATCTAAAAAGTTAGCTAAAAAAAACTGTCTCCTCACATTTCGGTGACAGAAAGTTCTGGAATCTGAGAGGAGCCACAAATTTACTTTCACCCAGCGTTCCCCCAAGTCTCCCGATAAAAATGATACCTCACTTGTGTGGGTAGGCCTAGCACCCGCGACAGGAAATGCCCCAAAACACAACGTGGACACATCCCATATTTGACAGAAAACAGAGGTGTTTTTTGCAAAGTGCCTACCTGTAGATTGTGGCCTCTAGCTCAGCCGGCACCTAGGAAAACCTACCATACCTGTGCATTTTTGAAAACTAGAGACCTAGGGGAATCCAAGATGGGGTGACTTGTGGGGCTCTGACCATGTTCTGTTATCCAGAATCCTTTGCAAACCTCAAAATGTGGCTAAAATAACAAATTTTCCTCACATTTCGGTGACAGAAAGTTCTGGAATCTGTGAGGAGCCAAAAATTTCCTCCCACCCAGCGTTCCTCCAAGTCTCCCGATAAAAATTATACCTCACTTGTGTGGGTATGGCTAGCGCCCGCGACATGAAATGCCCCAAAACACAACATGGACACATCCCATTTTTTGACAGAAACCAGAGGTGTTTTTTGCAAAGTGCCTACCTGTAGATTTTGGCCTCTAGCTCATCCGGCACCTAGGGAAACCCACCAAACCTGTGCATTTTTTTAAACTAAAGACCTAGGGGAATCCAAGATGGGGTGAATTGTGGGGCTCTAACCAGGTTCTGTTACCCAGATTCATTTGCAAATCTAAAAATTTGGCTAAAAAAACACATATTCCTCACATTTCGGTGACAGAAAGTTCTGGAATCTGAGAGGAGCCACAAATTTCCTTCCACCCAGTGTTCCCCCAAGTCTCCCGATAAAAATGATACCTCACTTGTGTGGGTAGGCCTAGCGCCCGCCACAGGAAATGCCCCATAAAACAACTTGGACACATACCATTTGTTGACAGAAAACAGAGGTGGTTTTTGCAAAGTGCCTACCTGTAGATTTTGGCCTCTAGCTCAGCCGGCACCTAGGGAAACGTACCAAACCTGTGCATTTTTTAAAACTAGAGACCTAGGATATCCAAGATGGGGTGACTTGTGGGGCTCTGTCCAGGTTCTGTTACCCAGAATCCTTTGCAAACCTCAAAATGTGGCTAAAATAACACATTTTCCTCACATTTCGGTGACAGAAAGTTCTGGAATCTGAGAGGAGCCACAAATTTCCTCCCACCCAGCGTTCCCCCAAGTCTCCCGATAAAAATGATACCTCACTTGAGTGGGTAGGGTTAGCGCCGTGACAGGAAATGCCCCAAAACACAACATGGACACATCCCATTTTTTGACATAAACCAGAGGTGTTTTTTGCAAAGTGCCTACCTGTAGGTTTTGGCCTCTAGCTCATCCGGCACCTAGGGAAACCCACCAAACCTGTGCATTTTTTAAAACTAAAGACCTAGGGGAATCCAAGATGGGGTGAATTGTGGGGCTCTAACCAGGTTCTGTTACCCAGATTAATTTGCAAATCTAAAAATGTGGCTAAAATGACACATTTTCCTCACATTTCGGTGACAGAAAGTTCTGGAATCTGAGAGGAGCCACAAATTTCCTTCCACCCAGTGTTCCCCCAAGTCTCCCGATAAAAATGATACCTCACTTTTGTGTGGGTAGGCCTAGTGCCCGCGACAGGAAATGCCCCAAAACACAACGTGGACACATACCATTTGTTGACAGAAAACAGAGGTGGTTTTTGCAAAGTGCCTACCTGTAGATTTTGGCCTCTAGCTCAGCCGGCACCTAGGGAAACCTACCAAACCTGTGCATTTTTGAAAACTAGAGACCTAGGGGAATCCAAGATGGGGCGACTTGTGGGGCTCTGACCATGTTCTGTTATCCAGAATCCTTTGCAAACCTCAAATTGTGGCTAAAATAACACATTTTCCTCACATTTCGGTGACAGAAAGTTCTGGAATCTGAGAGGAGCCACAAATTTCCTTCCACCTAGCATTCCCACAAGTCTCCCGATAAAAATGATACCTCACTTGTGTGGGTAGGCCTAGCGCCCGCCACAGGAAATGCCCCATAAAACAACTTGGACACATACCATTTGTTGACAGAAAACAGAGGTGGTTTTTGCAAAGTGCCTACCTGTAGATTTTGGCCTCTAGCTCAGCCGGCACCTAGGGAAACGTACCAAACCTGTGCATTTTTTAAAACTAGAGACCTAGGATATCCAAGATGGGGTGACTTGTGGGGCTCTGTCCAGGTTCTGTTACCCAGAATCCTTTGCAAACCTCAAAATGTGGCTAAAATAACACATTTTCCTCACATTTCGGTGACAGAAAGTTCTGGAATCTGAGAGGAGCCACAAATTTCCTCCCACCCAGCGTTCCCCCAAGTCTCCCGATAAAAATGATACCTCACTTGAGTGGGTAGGGTTAGCGCCGTGACAGGAAATGCCCCAAAACACAACATGGACACATCCCATTTTTTGACATAAACCAGAGGTGTTTTTTGCAAAGTGCCTACCTGTAGATTTTGGCCTCTAGCTCATCCGGCACCTAGGGAAACCCACCAAACCTGTGCATTTTTTAAAACTAAAGACCTAGGGGAATCCAAGATGGGGTGAATTGTGGGGCTCTAACCAGGTTCTGTTACCCAGATTAATTTGCAAATCTAAAAATGTGGCTAAAATGACACATTTTCCTCACATTTCGGTGACAGAAAGTTCTGGAATCTGAGAGGAGCCACAAATTTCCTTACACCCAGTGTTCCCCCAAGTCTCCCGATAAAAATGATACCTCACTTTTGTGTGGGTAGGCCTAGTGCCCGCGACAGGAAATGCCCCAAAACACAACGTGGACACATACCATTTGTTGACAGAAAACAGAGGTGGTTTTTGCAAAGTGCCTACCTGTAGATTTTGGCCTCTAGCTCAGCCGGCACCTAGGGAAACCTACCAAACCTGTGCATTTTTGAAAACTAGAGACCTAGGGGAATCCAAGATGGGGCGACTTGTGGGGCTCTGACCATGTTCTGTTATCCAGAATCCTTTGCAAACCTCAAATTGTGGCTAAAATAACAAATTTTCCTCACATTTCGGTGACAGAAAGTTCTGGAATCTGAGAGGAGCCACAAATTTCCTTCCACCTAGCATTCCCACAAGTCTCCCGATAAAAATGATACCTCACTTGTGTGGGTAGGCCTAGCACCCGCGACAGGAAATGCCCCAAAACACAACGTGGACACATCCCATATTTGACAGAAAACAGAGGTGTTTTTTGCAAAGTGCCTACCTGTAGATTGTGGCCTCTAGCTCAGCCGGCACCTAGGAAAACCTACCATACCTGTGCATTTTTGAAAACTAGAGACCTAGGGGAATCCAAGATGGGGTGACTTGTGGGCTCTGACCATGTTCTGTTATCCAGAATCCTTTGCAAACCTCAAAATGTGGCTAAAATAACAAATTTTCCTCACATTTGGGTGACAGAAAGTTCTGGAATCTGAGAGGAGCCACAAATTTCCTCCCACCCAGCGTTCCCCCAAGTCTCCCGATAAAAATGATACCTCACTTGTGTGGGTATGGCTAGCGCCCGCGACAGGGAATGCTCCAAAACACAACATGGACACATCCCATTTTTTGACAGAAACCAGAGGTGTTTTTTGCAAAGTGCCTACCTGTAGATTTTGGCCTCTAGCTCATCCGGCACTTAGGGAAACCCACCAAACCTGTGCATTTTTTTAAACTAAAGACCTAGGGGAATCCAAGATGGGGTGAATTGTGGGGCTCTAACCAGGTTCTGTTACCCAGATTAATTTGCAAATCTAAAAATTTGGCTAAAAAAACACATATTCCTCACATTTCGGTGACAGAAAGTTCTGGAATCTGAGAGGAGCCACAAATTTCCTTCCACCCAGTGTTCCCCCAAGTCTCCCGATAAAAATGATACCTCACTTGTGTGGGTAGGCCTAGCGCCCGCGACAGGAAATGCCCCATAACACAACTTGGACACATACCATTTGTTGACAGAAAACAGAGGTGGTTTTTGCAAAGTGCCTACCTGTAGATTTTGGCCTCTAGCTCAGCCGGCACCTAGAGAAACCTACCAAACCTGTGCATTTTTTAAAACTAGAGAACTAGGATATCCAAGATGGGGTGACTTGTGGGGCTCTGTCCAGGTTCTGTTACCCAGAATCCTTTGCAAACCTCAAAATGTGGCTAAAATAACACATTTTCCTCACATTTCGGTGACAGAAATTTCTGGAATCTGAGAGGAGCCACAAATTTCCTCCCACCCAGCGTTCCCCCAAGTCTCCCGATAAAAATGATACCTCACTTGAGTGGGTAGGGTTAGCGCCGTGACAGGAAATGCCCCAAAACACAACATGGACACATCCCATTTTTTGACATAAACCAGAGGTGTTTTTTGCAAAGTGCCTACCTGTAGATTTTGGCCTCTAGCTCATCCGGCACGTAGGGAAACCCACCAAACCTGTGCATTTTTTAAAACTAAAGACCTAGGGGAATCCAAGATGGGGTGAATTGTGGGGCTCTAACCAGGTTCTGTTACCCAGATTCATTTGCAAATCTAAAAATGTGGCTAAAATGACACATTTTCCTCACATTTCGGTGACAGAAAGTTCTGGAATCTGAGAGGAGCCACAAATTTCCTTCCACCCAGTGTTCCCCCAAGTCTCCCGATAAAAATGATACCTCACTTTTGTGTGGGTAGGCCTAGTGCCCGCGACAGGAAATGCCCCAAAACACAACGTGGACACATCCCATTTTTTGACAGAAAACAGAGGTGTTTTTTGCATAGTGCCTACCTGTAGATTTTGGCCTCTAGCTCCTCCGGCACCTAGGGAAACCCACCAAACCTGTGCATTTTTTTAAACTAAAGACCTAGGGGAATCCAAGATGGGGTGAATTGTGGGGCTCTGACCAGGTTCTGTTACCCAGAATCCTTTGCAAACCTCAAAATGTGGCTAAAATAACACATTTTCCTCACATTTCGGTGACAGAAAGTTCTGGAATCTGAGAGGAGCCACAAATTTCCTCCCACCCAGCGTTCCCCCAAGTCTCCCGATAAAAATGATACCTCACTTGTGTGGGTAGGGTTAGCGCCCGCGACAGGAAATGCCCCAAAACACAACATGGACACATCCCATTTTTTGACAGAAACCAGAGGTGTTTTTTGCAAAGTGCCTACCTGTAGATTTTGGCCTCTAGCTCAGCCGGCACCTAGGTAAACCTACCAAACCTGTGCATTTTTTAAAACTAGAGACCTAGGGGAATCCAAGATGGGGATGACTTGTGGGGCTCTAACCAGGTTCTGTTGCCCAGAATCATTTGCAAATCTCAAAATTTGGCAAAAAAAACACATTTTCCTCATATTTCAGTGACAGAAAGCTCTGGAATTTGAGAGGAGCCACAAATTATCTTCCACTCAGTGTTCCCCCAAGTCTCCCGATAAAAATTATACCTCACTTGTGTGGGTAGGGCTAGTGCCCCCGACAGGAAATGCCCCAAAACACAATGTGGACACATACAATTTTTTGACAGAAAACAGAGGTGGTTTTTGCAAAGTGCCTACCTGTAGATTTTGGCCTCTAGCTCAGCCGGCACCTAGGGAAACCTACCAAACCTGTGCATTTTTTAAAACTAGAGACCTAGGGTATCCAAGATGGGGTGACTTGTGGGGCTCTGACAAGGTTCTGTTACCCAGAATCCTTTGCAAACCTCAACATTTGGCTAAAATAACACATTTTACTCACATTTCGGTGACAGAAAGTTCTGGAATCTGAGAGGAGCCACAAATTTCCTCCCACTTAGCGTTCCCACAAGTCTCCCGATAAAAATGATACCTCACTTGTGTGGGTAGGGCTAGCGCCCGCGACAGGAAATGCCCCAAAACACAACGTGGACACATCCCATTTTTGACAGAAAACAGAGGTGTTTTTTGCAAAGTGCCTACCTGTAGATTGTGGCCTCTAGCTCAGCCGGCACCTATGAAAACCTACCAGACCTGTGCATTTTTGAAAACTAGAGACCTAGGGGAATCCAAGATGGGGTGACTTGTGGGGCTCTGACCATGTTCTGTTATCCAGAATCCTTTGCAAACCTCAAAATGTGGCTAAAATAACAAATGTTCCTCATATTTCGGAGACAGAAAGTTCTGGAATCTGAGAGGAGCCACAAATTTCCTCCCACCCAGCGTTCCCCCAAGTCTCCCGATAAAAATGATACCTCACTTGTGTGGGTAGGGTTAGCGCCCGCGACAGGAAATGCCCCAAAACACAACATGGACACATCCCATTTTTTGACAGAAACCAGAGGTGTTTTTTGCAAAGTGCCTACCTGTAGATTTTGGCCTCTAGCTCAGCCGGCACCTAGGTAAACCTACCAAACCTGTGCATTTTTTAAAACTAGAGACCTAGTGGAATCCAAGATGGGGATGACTTGTGGGGCTCTAACCAGGTTCTGTTGCCCAGAATCATTTGCAAATCTCAAAATTTGGCAAAAAAAACACATTTTCCTCATATTTCGGTGACAGAAAGCTCTGGAATTTGAGAGGAGCCACAAATTATCTTCCACTCAGTGTTCCCCCAAGTCTCCCGATAAAAATTATACCTCACTTGTGTGGGTAGGGCTAGTGCCCCCGACAGGAAATGCCCCAAAACACAATGTGGACACATACAATTTTTTGACAGAAAACAGAGGTGGTTTTTGCAAAGTGCCTACCTGTAGATTTTGGCCTCTAGCTCAGCCGGCACCTAGGGAAACCTACCAAACCTGTGCATTTTTTAAAACTAGAGACCTAGGGTATCCAAGATGGGGTGACTTGTGGGGCTCTGACAAGGTTCTGTTACCCAGAATCCTTTGCAAACCTCAACATTTGGCTAAAATAACACATTTTACTCACATTTCGGTGACAGAAAGTTCTGGAATCTGAGAGGAGCCACAAATTTCCTCCCACTTAGCGTTCCCACAAGTCTCCCGATAAAAATGATACCTCACTTGTGTGGGTAGGGCTAGCGCCCGCGACAGGAAATGCCCTAAAACACAACGTGGACACATCCCATTTTTGACAGAAAACAGAGGTGTTTTTTGCAAAGTGCCTACCTGTAGATTGTGGCCTCTAGCTCAGCCGGCACCTAGGAAAACCTACCAGACCTGTGCATTTTTGAAAACTAGAGACCTAGGGGAATCCAAGATGGGGTGACTTGTGGGGCTCTGACCATGTTCTGTTATCCAGAATCCTTTGCAAACCTCAAAATGTGGCTAAAATAACAAATGTTCCTCATATTTCAGAGACAGAAAGTTCTGGAATCTGAGAGGAGCCACAAATTTCCTCCCACCCAGCGTTCCCCCAAGTCTCCCGATAAAAATGATACCTCACTTGTGTGGGTATGGCTAGCGCCCGCGACAGGAAATGCCCCAAAACACAACATGGACACATCCCATTTTTTGACAGAAACCAGAGGTGTTTTTGGCAAAGTGCCTACCTGTAGATTTTGGCCTCTAGCTCATCCCCCACCTAGGGAAACCCACCAAACCTGTGCATTTTTTAAAACTAAAGACCTAGGGGAATCCAAGATGGGGTGAATTGTGGGGCTCTAACCAGGTTCTGTTACCCAGATTCATTTGCAAATCTAAAAAGTTAGCTAAAAAAAACTGTCTCCTCACATTTCGGTGACAGAAAGTTCTGGAATCTGAGAGGAGCCACAAATTTCCTTCCACCTAGCATTCCCACAAGTCTCCCGATAAAAATGATACCTCACTTGTGTGGGTAGGCCTAGCACCCGCGACAAGAAATGCCCCAAAACACAACGTGGACACATTCCATATTTGACAGAAAACAGAGGTGTTTTTTGCAAAGTGCCTACCTGTAGATTGTGGCCTCCAGCTCAGCCGGCACCTAGGAAAACCTACCACACCTGTGCATTTTTGAAAACTAGAGACCTAGGGGAATCCAACATGGGGTGACTTGTGGGGCTCTGACCATGTTCTGTTATCCAGAATCCTTTGCAAACCTCAAAATGTGGCTAAAATAACAAATGTTCTTCATATTTCGGAGACAGAAAGTTCTGGAATCTGAGAGGAGCCACAAATTTCCTCCCACCCAGCGTTCCCCCAAGTCTCCCGATAAAAATGATACCTCACTTGTGTGGGTATGGCTAGCGCCCGCGACAGGAAATGCCCCAAAACACAACATGGACACATCCCATTTTTTGACAGAAACCAGAGGTGTTTTTTGCAAAGTGCCTACCTGTAGATTTTGGCCTCTAGCTCATCCGGCACCTAGGGAAACCCACCAAACCTGTGCATTTTTTAAAACTAAAGACCTAGGGGAATCCAAGATGGGGTGAATTGTGGGGCTCTAACCAGGTTCTGTTACCCAGATTCATTTGCAAATCTAAAAAGTTAGCTAAAAAAAACTGTCTCCTCACATTTCGGAGACAGAAAGTTCTCGAATCTGAGAGGAGCCACAAATTTCCTTTCACCTAGCATTCCCACAAGTCTCCCGATAAAAATGATACCTCACTTGTGTGGGTAGGCCTAGCACCCGCGACAGGAAATGCCCCAAAACACAACGTGGACACATCCCATATTTGACAGAAAACAGAGGTGTTTTTTGCAAAGTGCCTACCTGTAGATTGTGGCCTCTAGCTCAGCCGGCACCTAGGAAAACCTACCATACCTGTGCATTTTTGAAAACTAGAGACCTAGGGGAATCCAAGATGGGGTGACTTGTGGGGCTCTGACCATGTTCTGTTATCCAGAATCCTTTGCAAACCTCAAAATGTGGCTAAAATAACAAATTTTCCTCACATTTGGGTGACAGAAAGTTCTGGAATCTGAGAGGAGCCACAAATGTCCTCCCACCCAGCGTTCCCCCAAGTCTCCCGATAAAAATGATACCTCACTTGTGTGGGTATGGCTAGCGCCCGCGACAGGAAATGCCCCAAAACACAACTTGTACACATCCCATTTTTTGACATAAACCAGAGGTGTTTTTTGCAAAGTGCCTACCTGTAGATTTTGGCCTCTAGCTCATCCGGCACCTAGGGAAACCCACCAAACCTGTGCATTTTTTAAAACTAAAGACCTAGGGGAATCCAAGATGGGGTGAATTGTGGGGCTCTAACCAGGTTCTGTTACCCAGATTCATTTGCTAATCTAAAAAGTTAGCTAAAAAAAACTGTCTCCTCACATTTCGGTGACAGAAAGTTCTGGAATCTGAGAGGAGCCACAAATTTCCTTCCACCTAGCATTCCCACAAGTCTCCCGATAAAAATGATACCTCACTTGTGTGGGTAGGCCTAGCACCCGCGACAGGAAATGCCCCAAAACACAACGTGGACACATCCCATATTTGACAGAAAACAGAGGTGTTTTTTGCAAAGTGCCTACCTGTAGATTGTGGCCTCTAGCTCAGCCGGCACCTAGGAAAACCTACCATACCTGTGCATTTTTGAAAACTAGAGACCTAGGGGAATCCAAGATGGGGTGACTTGTGGGGCTCTGACCATGTTCTGTTATCCAGAATCCTTTGCAAACCTCAAAATGTGGCTAAAATAAAAAAATTTCCTCACATTTCGGTGACAGAAAGTTCTGGAATCTGAGAGGAGCCACAAATTTCCTCCCACCCAGCGTTCCCCCAAGTCTCCCGATAAAAATGATACCTCACTTGTGTGGGTATGGCTAGCGCCCGCGACAGGAAATGCCCCAAAACACAACATGGACACATCCCATTTTTTGACAGAAACCAGAGGTGTTTTTTGCAAAGTGCCTACCTGTAGATTTTGGCCTCTAGCTCATCCGGCACCTAGGGAAACCCACCAAACCTGTGCATTTTTTTAAACTAAAGACCTAGGGGAATCCAAGATGGGGTGAATTGTGGGGCTCTAACCAGGTTCTGTTACCCAGATTCATTTGCAAATCTAAAAATTTGGCTAAAAAAACACATATTCCTCACATTTCGGTGACAGAAAGTTCTGGAATCTGAGAGGAGCCACAAATTTCCTTCCACCCAGTGTTCCCCCAAGTCTCCCGATAAAAATGATACCTCACTTGTGTGGGTAGGCCTAGCGCCCGCGACAGGAAATGCCCCATAACACAACTTGGACACATACCATTTGTTGACAGAAAACAGAGGTGGTTTTTGCAAAGTGCCTACCTGTAGATTTTGGCCTCTAGCTCAGCCGGCACCTAGGGAAACCTACCAAACCTGTGCATTTTTTAAAACTAGAGACCTAGGATATCCAAGATGGGGTGACTTGTGGGGCTCTGTCCAGGTTCTGTTACCCAGAATCCTTTGCAAACCTCAAAATGTGGCTAAAATAACACATTTTCCTCACATTTCGGTGACAGAAATTTCTGGAATCTGAGAGGAGCCACAAATTTCCTCCCACCCAGCGTTCCCCCAAGTCTCCCGATAAAAATGATACCTCACTTGAGTGGGTAGGGTTAGCGCCGTGACAGGAAATGCCCCAAAACACAACATGGACACATCCCATTTTTTGACATAAACCAGAGGTGTTTTTTGCAAAGTGCCTACCTGTAGATTTTGGCCTCTAGCTCATCCGGCACGTAGGGAAACCCACCAAACCTGTGCATTTTTTAAAACGAAAGACCTAGGGGAATCCAAGATGGGGTGAATTGTGGGGCTCTAACCAGGTTCTGTTACCCAGATTCATTTGCAAATCTAAAAATGTGGCTAAAATGACACATTTTCCTCACATTTCGGTGACAGAAAGTTCTGGAATCTGAGAGGAGCCACAAATTTCCTTCCACCCAGTGTTCCCCCAAGTCTCCCGATAAAAATGATACCTCACTTTTGTGTGGGTAGGCCTAGTGCCCGCGACAGGAAATGCCCCAAAACACAACGTGGACACATACCATTTGTTGACAGAAAACAGAGGTGGTTTTTGCAAAGTGCCTACCTGTAGATTTTAGCCTCTAGCTCAGCCGGCACCTAGGGAAACCTACCAAACCTGTGCATTTTTGAAAACTAGAGACCTAGGGGAATCCAAGATGGGGTGACTTGTGGGGCTCTGACCATGTTCTGTTATCCAGAATCCTTTGCAAACCTCAAATTGTGGCTAAAATAACAAATTTTCCTCACATTTAGGTGACAGAAAGTTCTGGAATCTGAGAGGAGCCACAAATTTCCTCCCACCCAGCGTTCCCCCAAGTCTCCCGATAAAAATGATACCTCACTTGTGTGGGTAGGGCTAGCGCCCGCGACAGGAAGTGCCCCAAAACACAACATGGACACATCCCATTTTTTGACAGAAAACAGAGGTGTTTTTTGCATAGTGCCTACCTGTAGATTTTGGCCTCTAGCTCATCCGGCACCTAGGGAAACCCACCAAACCTGTGCATTTTTTTAAACTAAAGACCTAGGGGAATCCAAGATGGGGTGAATTGTGGGGCTCTGACCAGGTTCTGTTACCCAGAATCCTTTGCAAACCTCAAAATGTGGCTAAAATAACACATTTTCCTCACATTTCGGTGACAGAAAGTTCTGGAATCTGAGAGGAGCCACAAATTTCCTCCCACCCAGCGTTCCCCCAAGTCTCCCGATAAAAATGATACCTTACTTGTGAGGGTAGGGTTAGCGCCCGCGACAGGAAATGCCCCAAAACACAACATGGACACATCCCATTTTTTGACAGAAACCAGAGGTGTTTTTTGCAAAGTGCCTACCTGTAGATTTTGGCCTCTAGCTCAGCCGGCACCTAGGTAAACCTACCAAACCTGTGCATTTTTTAAAACTAGAGACCTAGGGGAATCCAAGATGGGGATGACTTGTGGGGCTCTAACCAGGTTCTGTTGCCCAGAATCATTTGCAAATCTCAAAATTTGGCAAAAAAAACACATTTTCCTCATATTTCGGTGACAGAAAGCTCTGGAATTTGAGAGGAGCCACAAATTATCTTCCACCCAGTGTTCCCCCAAGTCTCCTGATAAAAATTATACCTCACTTGTGTGGGTAGGGCTAGTGCCCCCGACAGGAAATGCCCCAAAACACAATGTGGACACATAAAATTTTTTGACAGAAAACAGAGGTGGTTTTTGCAAAGTGCCTACCTGTAGATTTTGGCCTCTAGCTCAGCCGGCACCTAGGGAAACCTACCAAACCTGTGCATTTTTTAAAACTAGAGACCTAGGGTATCCAAGATGGGGTGACTTGTGGGGCTCTGACAAGGTTCTGTTACCCAGAATCCTTTGCAAACCTCAACATTTGGCTAAAATAACACATTTTACTCACATTTCGGTGACAGAAAGTTCTGGAATCTGAGAGGAGCCACAAATTTCCTCCCACTTAGCGTTCCCACAAGTCTCCCGATAAAAATGATACCTCACTTGTGTGGGTAGGGCTAGCGCCCGCGACAGGACATGCCCCAAAACACAACGTGGACACATCCCATTTTTGACAGAAAACGGAGGTGTTTTTTGCAAAGTGCCTACCTGTAGATTGTGGCCTCTAGCTCAGCCGGCACCTAGGAAAACCTACCAGACCTGTGCATTTTTTAAAACTAGAGACCTAGGGGAATCCAAGATGGGGTGACTTGTGGGGCTCTGACCATGTTCTGTTATCCAGAATCCTTTGCAAACCTCAAATTGTGGCTAAAATATCAAATTTTCCTCACATTTAGGTGACAGAAAGTTCTGGAATCTGAGAGGAGCAACAAATTTCCTCCCACCCAGCGTTCCCCCAAGTCTCCCGATAAAAATGATACCTCACTTGTGTGGGTAGGGCTAGCGCCCGCGACAGGAAGTGCCCCAAAACACAACATGGACACATCCCATTTTTTGACAGAAACCAGAGGTGTTTTTTGCAAAGTGCCTACCTGTAGATTTTGGCCTCTAGCTCATCCGGCACCTAGGGAAACCCACCAAACCTGTGCATTTTTTAAAACTAAAGACCTAGGGGAATCCAAGATGGGGTGAATTGTGGGGCTCTAACCAGGTTCTGTTACCCAGATTCATTTGCAAATCTAAAAAGTTAGCTAAAAAAACCTGTCTCCTCACATTTCGGTGACAGAAAGTTCTGGAATCTGAGAGGAGCCACAAATTTCCTTCCACCTAGCATTCCCACAAGTCTCCCGATAAAAATGATACCTCACTTGTGTGGGTAGGCCTAGCACCCGCGACAGGAAATGCCCCAAAACACAACGTGGACACATTCCATATTTGACAGAAAACAGAGGTGTTTTTTGCAAAGTGCCTACTTGTAGATTGTGGCCTCCAGCTCAGCCGGCACCTAGGAAAACCTACCACACCTGTGCATTTTTGAAAACTAGAGACCTAGGGTAATCCAAGATGGGGTGACTTGTGGGGCTCTGACCATGTTCTGTTATCCAGAATCCTTTGCAAACCTCAAAATGTGGCTAAAATAACAAATGTTCCTCATATTTCGGAGACAGAAAGTTCTGGAATCTGAGAGGAGCCACAAATTTCCTCCCACCCAGCGTTCCCCCAAGTCTCCCGATAAAAATGATACCTCACTTGTGTGGGTATGGCTAGCGCCCGCGACAGGAAATGCCCCAAAACACAACATGGACACATCCCATTTTTTGACAGAAACCAGAGGTGTTTTTTGCAAAGTGCCTACCTGTAGATTTTGGCCTCTAGCTCATCCGGCACCTAGGGAAACCCACCAAACCTGTGCATTTTTTAAAACTAAAGACCTAGGGGAATCCAAGATGGGGTGAATTGTGGGGCTCTAACCAGGTTCTGTTACCCAGATTCATTTGCAAATCTAAAAAGTTAGCTAAAAAAAACTGTCTCCTCACATTTCGGTGACAGAAAGTTCTGGAATCTGAGAGGAGCCACAAATTTCCTTTCACCTAGCATTCCCACAAGTCTCCCGATAAAAATGATACCTCACTTATGTGGGTAGGCCTAGCACCCGCGACAGGAAATGCCCCAAAACACAACGTGGACACATCCCATATTTGACAGAAAACAGAGGTGTTTTTTGCAAAGTGCCTACCTGTAGATTGTGGCCTCTAGCTCAGCCGGCACCTAGGAAAACCTACCATACCTGTGCATTTTTGAAAACTAGAGACCTAGGGGAATCCAAGATGGGGTGACTTGTGGGGCTCTGACCATGTTCTGTTATCCAGAATCCTTTGCAAACCTCAAAATGTGGCTAAAATAACAAATTTTCCTCACATTTGGGTGACAGAAAGTTCTGGAATCTGAGAGGAGCCACAAATTTCCTCCCACCCAGCGTTCCCCCAAGTCTCCCGATAAAAATGATACCTCACTTTTGTGTGGGTAGGCCTAGTGCCCGCGACAGGAAATGCCCCAAAACACAATGTGGACACATACCATTTGTTGACAGAAAACAGAGGTGGTTTTTGCAAAGTGCCTACCTGTAGATTTTGGCCTCTAGCTCAGCCGGCACCTAGGGAAACGTACCAAACCTGTGCATTTTTGAAAACTAGAGACCTAGGGGAATCCAAGATGGGGTGACTTGTGGGGCTCTGACCATGTTCTGTTATCCAGAATCCTTTGCAAACCTCAAATTGAGGCTAAAATAAAAAAAATTCCTCACATTTAGGTGACAGAAAGTTCTGGAATCTGAGAGGAGCCACAAATTTCCTCCCACCCAGCGTTCCCCCAAGTCTCCCGATAAAAATGATACCTCACTTGTGTGGGTAGGGCTAGCGCCCGCGACAGGAGGGGCCCCAAAACACAACATGGACACATCCCATTTTTTGACAGAAAACAGAGGTGTTTTTTGCATAGTGCCTACCTGTAGATTTTGGCCTCTAGCTCATCCGTTACCTAGGGAAACCCACCAAACCTGTGCATTTTTTTAAACTAAAGACCTAGGGGAATCCAAGATGGGGTGAATTGTGGGGCTCTGACCAGGTTCTGTTACCCAGAATCCTTTGCAAACCTCAAAATGTGGCTAAAATAACACATTTTCCTCACATTTCGGTGACAGAAAGTTCTGGAATCTGAGAGGAGCCACAAATTTCCTCCCACCCAGCGTTCCCCCAAGTCTCCCGATAAAAATGATACCTCACTTGTGTGGGTAGGGTTAGCGCCCGCGACAGGAAATGCCCCAAAACACAACATGGACACATCCCATTTTTTGACAGAAACCAGAGGTGTTTTTTGCAAAGTGCCTACCTGTAGATTTTGGCCTCTAGCTCAGCCGGCACCTAGGTAAACCTACCAAACCTGTGCATTTTTTAAAACTAGAGACCTAGGGGAATCCAAGATGGGGATGACTTGTGGGGCTCTAACCAGGTTCTGTTGCCCAGAATCATTTGCAAATCTCAAAATTTGGCAAAAAAAACACATTTTCCTCATATTTCGGTGACAGAAAGCTCTGGAATTTGAGAGGAGCCACAAATTATCTTCCACCCAGTGTTCCCCCAAGTCTCCCGATAAAAATGATACCTCACTTGTGTGGGTAGGGCTAGTGCCCCCGACAGGAAATGCCCCAAAACACAATGTGGACACATACAATTTTTTGACAGAAAACAGAGGTGGTTTTTGCAAAGTAGATTGTAGATTTTGGCCTCTAGCTCAGCCGGCACCTAGGGAAACCTACCAAACCTGTGCATTTTTTAAAACTAGAGACCTAGGGTATCCAAGATGGGGTGACTTGTGGGGCTCTGACAAGGTTCTGTTACCCAGAATCCTTTGAAAACCTCAACATTTGGCTAAAATAACACATTTTACTCACATTTCGGTGACAGAAAGTTCTGGAATCTGAGAGGAGCCACAAATTTCCTTCCACCTAGCATTCCCACAAGTCTCCCGATAAAAATGATACCTCACTTGTGTGGGTAGGGCTAGCGCCCGCGACAGGAAATGCCCCAAAACACAACGTGGACACATCCCATTTTTGACAGAAAACAGAGGTGTTTTTTGCAAAGTGCCTACCTGTAGATTTTGGCCTCTAGCTCAGCCGGCACCTAGGAAAACCTACCAGACCTGTGCATTTTTGAAAACTAGACACCTAGGGGAATCCAAGATGGGGTGACTTGTGGGGCTCTGACCATGTTCTGTTATCCAGAATCCTTTGCAAACCTCAAAATGTGGCTAAAATAACAAATGTTCCTCATATTTCGGAGACAGAAAGTTCTGGAATCTGAGAGGAGCCACAAATTTCCTCCCACCCAGCGTTCCCCCAAGTCTCCTGATAAAAATGATACCTCACTTGTGTGGGTATGGCTAGCGCCCGCGACAGGAAATGCCCCAAAACACAACATGGACACATCCCATTTTTTGACAGAAACCAGAGGTGTTTTTTGCAAAGTGGCTACCTGTAGATTTTGGCCTCTAGCTCATCCGGCACCCAGGGAAACCCACCAAACCTGTGCATTTTTTAAAACTAAAGACCTAGGGGAATCCAAGATGGGGTGAATTGTGGGGCTCTAACCAGGTTCTGTTACCCAGATTCATTTGCAAATCTAAAAAGTTAGCTAAAAAAAACTGTCTCCTCACATTTCGGTGACAGAAAGTTCTGGAATCTGAGAGGAGCCACAAATTTCCTTCCCCCTAGCATTCCCACAAGTCTCCCGATAAAAATGATACCTCACTTGTGTGGGTAGGCCTAGCACCCGCGACAGGAAATGCCCCAAAACACAACGTGGACACATTCCATATTCAACAGAAAACAGAGGTGTTTTTTGCAAAGTGCCTACCTGTAGATTGTGGCCTCCAGCTCAGCCGGCACCTAGGAAAGCCTACCACACCTGTGCATTTTTGAAAACTAGAGACCTAGGGGAATCCAAGATGGGGTGACTTGTGGGGCTCTGACCATGTTCTGTTATCCAGAATCCTTTGCAAACCTCAAAATGTGGCTAAAATAACAAATGTTCCTCATATTTCGGAGACAGAAAGTTCTGGAATCTGAGAGGAGCCACAAATTTCCTCCCACCCAGCATTCCCCCAAGTCTCCCGATAAAAATGATACCTCACTTATGTGGGTAGGCCTAGCACCCGCGACAGGAAATGCCCCAAAACACAACGTGGACACATCCCATATTTGACAGAAAACAGAGGTGTTTTTTGCAAAGTGCCTACCTGTAGATTGTGGCCTCTAGCTCAGCCGGCACCTAGGAAAACCTACCATACCTGTGCATTTTTGAAAACTAGAGACCTAGGGGAATCCAAGATGGGGTGACTTGTGGGGCTCTGACCATGTTCTGTTATCCAGAATCCTTTGCAAACCTCAAAATGTGGCTAAAATAACAAATTTTCCTCACATTTGGGTGACAGAAAGTTCTGGAATCTGAGAGGAGCCACAAATTTCCTCCCACCCAGCGTTCCCCCAAGTCTCCCGATAAAAATGATACCTCACTTGTGTGGGTATGGCTAGTGCCCACGACAGGAAATGCCCCAAAACACAACTTGTACACATCCCATTTTTTTACATAAACCAGAGGTGTTTTTTGCAAAGTGCCTACCTGTAGATTTTGGCCTCTAGCTCATCCGGCACCTAGGGAAATCCACCAAACCTGTGCATTTTTTAAAACTAAAGACCTAGGGGAATCCAAGATGGGGTGAATTGTGGGGCTCTAACCAGGTTCTGTTACCCAGATTCATTTGCAAATCTAAAAAGTTAGCTAAAAAAAACTGTCTCCTCACATTTCGGTGACAGAAAGTTCTGGAATCTGAGAGGAGCCACAAATTTCCTCCCACCCAGCGTTCCCCCAAGTCTCCCGATAAAAATGATACCTCACTTGTGTGGGTAGGGTTAGCGCCCGCGACAGGAAATGCCCCAAAACACAACATGGACACATCCCATTTTTTGACAGAAACCAGAGGTGTTTTTTGCAAAGTGCCTACCTGTAGATTGTGGCCTCTAGCTCAGCCGGCACCTAGGAAAACCTACCATACCTGTGCATTTTTGAAAACTAGAGACCTAGGGGAATCCAAGATGGGGTGACTTGTGGGGCTCTGACCATGTTCTGTTATCCAGAATCCTTTGCAAACCTCAAAATGTGGCTAAAATAACAATATTTCCTCACATTTCGGTGACAGAAAGTTCTGGAATCTGAGAGGAGCCACAAATTTCCTCCCACCCAGCGTTCCCCCAAGTCTCCCGATAAAAATGATACCTCACTTGTGTGGGTATGGCTAGCGCCCGCGACAGGAAATGCCCCAAAACACAACATGGACACATCCCATTTTTTGACAGAAACCAGAGGTGTTTTTTGCAAAGTGCCTACCTGTAGATTTTGGCCTCTAGCTCATCCGGCACCTAGGGAAACCCACCAAACCTGTGGATTTTTTTAAACTAAAGACCTAGGGGAATCCAAGATGGGGTGAATTGTGGGGCTCTAACCAGGTTCTGTTACCCAGATTCATTTGTAAATCTAAAAATTTGGCTAAAAAAACACATATTCCTCACATTTCGGTGACAGAAAGTTCTGGAATCTGAGAGGAGCCACAAATTTCCTTCCACCCAGTGTTCCCCCAAGTCTCCCGATAAAAATGATACCTCACTTGTGTGGGTAGGCCTAGCGCCCGCGACAGGAAATGCCCCATAACACAACTTGGACACATGCCATTTGTTGACAGAAAACAGAGGTGGTTTTTGCAAAGTGCCTACCTGTAGATTTTGGCCTCTAGCTCAGCCGGCACCTAGGGAAACCTACCAAACCTGTGCATTTTTTAAAACTAGAGACCTCGGATATCCAAGATGGGGTGACTTGTGGGGCTCTGTCCAGGTTCTGTTACCCAGAATCCTTTGCAAACCTCAAAATGTGGCTAAAATAACACATTTTCCTCACATTTCGGTGACAGAAAGTTCCGGAATCTGAGAGGAGCCACAAATTTCCTCCCACCCAGCGTTCCCCCAAGTCTCCCGATAAAAATGATACCTCACTTGTGTGGGTAGGGCTAGCGCCCGCGACAGGAAGTGCCCCAAAACACAACATGGACACATCCGATTTTTTGACAGAAAACAGAGGTGTTTTTTGCATAGTGCCTACCTGTAGATTTTGGCCTCTAGCTCATCCGGCACCTAGGGAAACCCACCAAACCTGTGCATTTTTTTAAACTAAAGACCTAGGGGAATCCAAGATGGGGTGAATTGTGGGGCTCTGACCAGATTCTGTTACCCAGAATCCTTTGCAAACCTCAAAATGTGGCTAAAATAACACATTTTCCTCACATTTCGGTGACAGAAAGTTCTGGAATCTGAGAGGAGCCACAAATTTCCTCCCACCCAGCGTTCCCCCAAGTCTCCCGATAAAAATGATACCTCACTTGTGTGGGTAGGGTTAGCGCCCGCGACAGGAAATGCCCCAAAACACAACATGGACACATCCCATTTTTTGACAGAAACCAGAGGTGTTTTTTGCAAAGTGCCTACCTGTAGATTTTGGCCTCTAGCTCAGCCGGCACCTAGGGAAACCTACCAAACCTGTGCATTTTTTAAAACTAGAGACCTAGGGTATCCAAGATGGGGTGACTTGTGGGGCTCTGACAAGGTTCTGTTACCCAGAATCCTTTGCAAACCTCAACATTTGGCTAAAATAACAGATTTTACTCACATTTCGGTAACAGAAAGTTCTGGAATCTGAGAGGAGCCACAAATTTCCTCCCACTTAGCGTTCCCACAAGTCTCCCGATAAAAATGATACCTCACTTGTGTGGGTAGGGCTAGCGCCCGCGACAGGAAATGCCCCAAAACACAACGTGGACACATCCCATTTTTGACAGAAAACAGAGGTGGTTTTTGCAAAGTGCCTACCTGTAGATTGTGGCCTCTAGCTCAGCCGGCACCTAGGAAAACCTACCAGACCTGTGCATTTTTGAAAACTAGAGACCTAGGGGAATCCAAGATGGGGTGACTTGTGGGGCTCTGACCATGTTCTGTTATCCAGAATCCTTTGCAAACCTCAAAATGTGGCTAAAATAACACATTTTCCTCACATTTTAGTGACAGAAAGTTCTGGAATCTGAGAGGAGCCACAAATTTCCTCCCACCCAGCGTTCCCCCAAGAGTCCCGATAAAAATGATACCTCACTTTTGTGTGGGTAGGCCTAGCGCCCGCGACAGGAAATGCCCCAAAACACAACATGGACACATCCCATTTTTTGACAGAAACCAGAGGTGTTTTTTGCAAAGTGCCTACCTGTAGATTTTGGCCTCTAGCTCATCCGGCACCTAGGGAAACCCACCAAACCTGTGCATTTTTTAAAACTAAAGACCTAGGGGAATCCAAGATGGGGTGAATTGTGGGGCTCTAACCAGGTTCTGTTACCCAGATTCATTTGCAAATCTAAAAATTTGGCTAAAAAAACTCATTTTTCTCACATTTCGGTGACAGAAAGTTCTGGAATCTGAGAGGAGCCACAAATTTCCTCCCACCCAGCGTTCCCCCAAGTCTCCCGATAAAAATGATACCTCACTTGTGTGGGTATGGCTAGCGCTGGCGACAGGAAATGCCCCAAAACACAACATGGACACATCCCATTTTTTGACAGAAACCAGAGGTGTTTTTTGCAAAGTGCCTACCTGTAGATTTTGGCCTCTAGCTCATCCGGCACCTAGGGAAACCCACCAAACCTGTGCATTTTTTAAAACTAAAGACCTAGGGGAATCCAAGATGGGGTGAATTGTGGGGCTCTAACCAGGTTCTGTTACCCAGATTCATTTGCAAATCTAAAAATTTGGCTAAAAAAACACATTTTTCTCACATTTCGGTGACAGAAAGTTCTGGAATCTGAGAGGAGCCACAAATTTCCTTCCACCTAATGTTCTCCCAAGTCTCCTGATAAAAATGATACCTCACTTGTGTGGGTAGGCCTAGCGCCCGCGACAGGAAATGCCGCATAACACAACTTGGACACATACCATATTTGACAGAAAACAGAGGTGTTTTTTGCAAAGTGCCTACCTGTAGATTGTGGCCTCTAGCTCAGCCGGCACCTAGGAAAACCTACCATACCTGTGCATTTTTGAAAACTAGAGACCTAGGGGAATCCAAGATGGGGTGACTTGTGGGGCTCTGACCATGTTCTGTTATCCAGAATCCTTTGCAAACCTCAAAATGTGGCTAAAATAACACATTTTCCTCACATTTCGGTGACAGAAAGTTCTGGAATCTGAGAGGAGCCACAAATTTCCTCCCACCCAGCGTTCCCCCAAGTCTCCCGATAAAAATGATACCTCACTTGTGTGGGTAGGGTTAGCGCCGTGACAGGAAATGCCCCAAAACACAACATGGACACATCCCATTTTTTGACATAAACCAGACGTGTTTTTTGCAAAGTGCCTACCTGTAGATTTTGGCCTCTAGCTCATCCGGCACCTATGGAAACCCACCAAACCTGTGCATTTTTTAAAACTAAAGACCTAGGGGAATCCAAGATGGGGTGAATTGTGGGGCTCTAACCAGGTTCTGTTACCCAGATTCATTTGCAAATCTAAAAATGTGGCTAAAATAACACATTTTCCTCACATTTCGGTGACAGAAAGTTCTGGAATCTGAGAGGAGCCACAAATTTCCTTCCACCCATTGTTCCCCAAGTCTCCCGATAAAAATGATACCTCACTTTTGTGTGGGTAGGCCTAGCGCCCGCGACAGGAAATGCCCCAAAACACAACGTGGACACATACCATTTGTTGACAGAAAACAGAGGTGGTTTTTGCAAAGTGCCTACCTGTAGATTTTGGCCTCTAGCTCAGCCGGCACCTAGGGAAACCTACCAAACCTGTACATTTTTTAAAACTAGAGACCTAGGGGAATCCAAGATGGGGTGACTTGTGGGGCTCTGACCATGTTCTGTTATCCAGAATCCTTTGCAAAACTCAAAATGTGGCTAAAATAACAAATTTTCCTCACATTTCGGTGACAGAAAGTTCTGGAATCTGAGAGGAGCCACAAATTTCCTCCCACCCAGCCTTCCCCCAAGTCTCCCGATAAAAATGATACCTCACTTGTGTGGATAGGGCTAGCGCCCGCGACAGGAAATGCCCCAAAACACAACATGGACACATCCCATTTTTTGACAGAAAACAGAGGTGTTTTTTGCATAGTGCCTACCTGTAGATTTTGGCCTCTAGCTCATCCGGCACCTAGGGAAACCCACCAAACCTGTGCATTTTTTAAAACTAAAGACCTAGGGGAATCCAAGATGGGGTGAATTGTGGGGCTCTGACCAGGTTCTGTTACCCAGAATCCTTTGCAAACCTCAAAATGTGGCTAAAACAACACATTTTCCTCACATTTCGGTGTGAGAAAGTTCTGGAATCTGAGAGGAGCCACAAATTTCCTCCCACCCAGCGTTCCCCCAAGTCTCCCGATAAAAATGATACCTCACTTGTGTGGGTAGGGTTGGCGCCCGCGACAGGAAATGCCCCAAAACACAACATGGACACATCCCATTTTTTGACAGAAACCAGAGGTGTTTTTTGCAAAGTGCCTACCTGTATATTTTGGCCTCTAGCTCAGCCGGCACCTAGGTAAACCTACCAAACCTGTGCATTTTTTAAAACTAGAGACCTAGGGGAATCCAAGATGGGGATGACTTGTGGGGCTCTAACCAGGTTCTGTTGCCCAGAATCATTTGCAAATCTCAAAATTTGGCAAAAAAAAAACATTTTCCTCCTAATTCGGTGACAGTAAGCTCTGGAATTTGAGAGGAGCCACAAATTATCTTCCACCCAGTGTTCCCCCAAGTCTCCCGATAAAAATTATACCTCACTTGTGTGGGTAGGCCTAGCGCCCGCGACAGGAAATGCCCCAAAACACAACGTGGACACATACCATTTTTGACAGAAAACAGAGGTGGTTTTTGCAAAGTGCCTACCTGTAGATTTTGGCCTCTAGCTCAGCCGGCACCTAGGGAAACCTACCAAACTTGTGAATTTTTTAAAACTAGAGACCTAGGGTATCCAAGATGGGGTGACTTGTGGGGCTCTGACCAGCTTCTGTTTCCCAGAATCCTTTGCAAACCTCAAAATTTGTCTAAAATAACACATTTTCCTCACATTTCGGTGACAGAAAGTTCTGGAATCTGAGAGGAGCCACAAATTTCATCCCACCCAGCGTTCCCCCAAGTCTCCCGATAAAAATTATACCTCACTTGTGTGGGTAGGGTTAGCGCCCGCGACAGGAAATGCCCCAAAACACAGCATGGACACATCCCATTTTTTGACAGAAACCAGAGGTGTTTTTTGCAAAGTGCCTACCTGTAGATTTTGGCCTCTAGCTCAGCAGGCACCTAGGTAAACCTACCAAACCTGTGCATTTTTTTAAACTAGAGACCTAGGGGAATCCAAGATGGGGATGACTTGTGGGGCTCTAACCAAGTTCTGTTGCCCAGAATCATTTGCAAATCTCAAAATTTGGCAAAAAAAACACATTTTCCTCATATTTCGGTGACAGAAAGCTCTGGAATTTGAGAGGAGCCACAAATTATCTTCCACCCAGTGTTCCCCCAAGTCTCCCGATAAAAATTATACCTCACTTGTGTGGGTTCGCCTAGCGCCCGCGACAGGAAATGCCCCAAAACACAACGTGGACACATACCATTTTTTGACAGAAAACAGAGGTGGTTTTTGCAAAGTGCCTACCTGTAGATTTTGGCCTCTAGCTCAGCCGGCACCTAGGGAAACCTACAAAACTTGTGCATTTTTTAAAACTAGAGACCTAGGGTATCCAAGATGGGGTGACTTGTGGGGCTCTGACCAGCTTCTGTTACCCAGAATCCTTTGCAAACCTCAGAATTTGTCTAAAATAACACATTTTTCTCACATTTCGGTGACAGGAAGTTCTGGAATCTGAGAGGAGCCACAAATTTCCTCCCACCCAGCGTTCCCCCAAGTCTCCCTATAAAAATTATACCTCACTTGTGTGGGTTCGCCTAGCGCCCGCGACAGGAAATGCCCCAAAACACAACGTGGACACATACCATTTTTTGACAGAAACCAGAGGTGTTTTTTGCAAAGTGGCTACCTGTAGATTTTGGCCTCTAGCTCATCCGGCACCTAGGTAAACCTACCATAGCTGTGCATTTTTTAAAACTAGAGACCTAGGGGAATCCAAGATGGGGTGACTTGTGGGGCTCTATCCAGGTTCTTTTACCCAGAATCCTTTGCAATCCTCAAAAGTTAGCTAAAAAACACTGGGGGTTATTCCAACTTTGGAGGAAGTGGTAATCCGTCCCAAAAGTGACGGTAAAGTGACGGATATACTACCAGCCGTATTACGAGTCCATTATATCCTATGGAACTCGTAATACGGCTGGTGGTAAGTCCGTCAAAATTTGGGACGGATTACCACCTCCTCCAAAGTTGTAATAACCCCCACTGTCTCCTCACATTTCAGTGACAGAAAGTTCTGGAATCTGAGAGGAGCCACAACTTTCCTCCCACCTAGCGTTCCCACAAGTCTCCCGATAAAAATGATACCTCACTTGTGTGGGTAGGCCTAGCGCCCGCGACAGGAAATGCCCCAAAACACAACGTGGACACATCCCCTTTTTGACAGAAAACAGAGGTATTTTTTGCTAAGTGCCTACCTGTAGATTTTGGCCTCTAGCTCAGCCGGCACCTAGGAAAACCTACCAGACCTGTGCATTTTTGAAAACTAGAGACCTAGGAGAATCCAAGATGGGGTGACTTGTGGGGCTCTGACCATGTTCTGTTACCCAGAATCCTTTGCAAACCAAAAAATGTGGCTAAAAAAAAACATTTTCCTCACATTTTGGTGACAGAAAGTTCTGGAATCTGAGACAAGCCACAAATGTCCTTCCACCCAGCGTTCGCCCAAGTCTCCCGATAAAAATGATACCTCACATGTGTGGGTAGGCCTAGCGCCCGCGACAAGAAATGCCACAAAACACAACGTGGACACATGGCATTTTTTGACAGAAAACAGAGGTGTTTTTTGAAATGTGCCTATCTGTAGATTTTGGCCTCTAGCTCATCTGGCACCTCGGGAAACCTACCAAACCTGTGCATTTTTTTAAACTAAAGACCTAGGGGAATCCAAGATGGGGTGAATTGTGGGGCTCTGACCAGGTTCTGTTACCCAAAATCCTCTTCAAACCTCAAAATGTGGCTAAAAAACACATTTTCCTCACATTTTGGTGACAGAAAGTTCTGGAATCTGAGAGGAGCCGCAAATTTCCTCCCACCTAGCGTTCCCACAAGTCTCCAGATAAAAATGATACCTCACTTGTGTGAGTAGGCCTAGCGCCCGCGACAGGAAATGCCCCAAAACAAAACATGGACACATCCCATTTTTTGACAGAAAACAGAGGTGTTTTTTGCAAAGTGCCTACCTGTAGATTTTGGCCTCTAGCTCAGCCGGCACCTACGGAAACCTACCAAACCTGTACATTTTTTAAAACTAGAGACCTAGGGGAATCCAAGATGGGGTGACTTGTGAGGATCTAACCAAGCTCTGTTACCCAGAATCATTTGCAAACCTCAAAATTTGGCTAAAAAAACAAATTTTCCTCATATTTCGGTGACAGAAAGTTCTGGAATCTGAGAGGAGCCACAAATTTCCTTCCACCCAGTGTTCCCCCAAGTCTCCCGATAAAAATTATACCTCACTTGTGTGGGTAGGGCTAGCGCCCGCGACATGAAATGCCCCAAAACACAACATGGACACATCCCACTTTTTGACAGAAATCAGGGGTGTTTTTTGCATAGTGCCTACCTGTAGATTTTGGCCTCTAGCTCAGCCGGCACCTAGGTAAACCTACCAAACCTGTGCATTTTTTTAAACTAGAGACCTAGGGGAATCCAAGATGGGGTGACTTGTTGGGCTCTATCCAGGTTCTGTTACCCAGAATCCTTTGCAAACCTCAAAATGTGGCTAAAATAACACATTTTCCTCACATTTCGGTGACAGAAAGTTCTGGAATCTGAGAGGAGCCACAAATTTCCTCCCACCCAACGTTCCCCCAAGTCTCCCGATACAAATGATACCTCACTTGTGTGGGTAGGGCTAGCGTCCGCGACAGGAGATGCCCCAAAACACAACATGGACACACCCCATTTTTTGACAGAAACCAGGGGTGTTTTTTTCAAAGTGCCTACCTGTAGATTTTGGCCTCTAGTTCAGCCGGCACCTAGGTAAACCTACCAAACCTGTGCATTTTTTAAAACTAGAGACCTAGGGGAATCCAAGATGTGGTGACTTGTTGGGCTCTATCCAGGTTCTGTTACCCAGAATCCTTTGCAAACCTCAAACGTTAGCTAAAAAAAACTGTCTCCTCACATTTCGGTGACAGAAAGTTCTGGAATCTGAGAGGAGCCACAAATTTCCTCCCACTTAGCGTTCCCACAAGTCTCCCGATAAAAATGATACCTCACTTGTGTGGGTAGGCCTAGCGCCCGCGACAGGAAATGCCCCAAAACACAACGTGGACACATCCCATTTTTGACAGAAAACAGAGGTGTTTTTTGCAAAGTGCCTACCTGTAGATTGTGGCCTCTAGCTCAGCCGGCACCTGGGAAAACCTACCAGACCTGGGCATTTTTGAAAACTAGAGACCTAGGGGAATCCAAGATGGGGTGACTTGTGGGGCTCTGACCATGTTCTGTTATCCAGAAACCTTTGCAAACCTCACAATGTGGCTAAAATAACACATTTTCCTCACATTTCAGTGACAGAAAGTTCTGGAATCTGAGAGGAGCCACAAATTTCCTTCCACCCAGTGTTCCCCCAAGTCTCCCAATAAAAATTATACCTCACTTGTGTGGGTAGGGCTAGCGCCCGCGACATGAAATGCCCCAAAACACAACGTGGACACATACCATTTTTTGACAGAAACCAGAGGTGTTTTTTGCAAAGTGGCTACCTGTAGATTGTGGCCTCTAGCTCAGCCGGCACCTAGGAAAACCTACCACACCTGTGCATTTTTGAAAACTAGAGACCTAGGGGAATCCAAGATGGGGTGACTTGTGGGGCTCTGACCATGTTCTGTTATCCAGAATCCTTTGCAAACCTCAAAATGTGGCTAAAAAAACACATTTTCCTCACATTTTGGTGACAGAAAGTTCTGGAATCTGAGACAAGCCACAAATGTCCTTCCACCCAGCGTTCGCCCAAGTCTCCCGATAAAAATGATACCTCACATGTGTGGGTAGGCCTAGCGCCCGCGACAAGAAATGCCACAAAACACAACGTGGACACATGGCATTTTTTGACAGAAAACAGAGGTGTTTTTTGAAATGTGCCTATCTGTAGATTTTGGCCTCTAGCTCATCTGCCACCTCGGGAAACCTACCAAACCTGTGCATTTTTTTAAACTAGAGACCTAGGGGAATCCAAGATGGGGTGAATTGTGGGGCTCTGACCAGGTTCTGTTACCCAAAATCCTCTTCAAACCTCAAAATGTGGCTAAAAAACACATTTTCCTCACATTTTGGTGACAGAAAGTTCTGGAATCTGAGAGGAGCCACAAATTTCCTCCCACCTAGCGTTCCCACAAGTCTCCAGATAAAAATGATACCTCACTTGTGTGAGTAGGCCTAGTGCCCGCGACAGGAAATGCCCCAAAACAAAACATGGACACATCCCATTTTTTGACAGAAAACAGAGGTGTTTTTTGCAAAGTGCCTACCTGTAGATTTTGGCCTCTAGCTCAGCCGGCACCTACGGAAACCTACCAAACCTGTACATTTTTTAAAACTAGAGACCATGGGGAATCCAAGATGGGGTGACTTGTGAGGATCTAACCAAGCTCTGTTACCCAGAATCATTTGCAAACCTCAAAATTTGGCTAAAAAAACAAATTTTCCTCATATTTCGGTGACAGAAAGTTCTGGAATCTGAGAGGAGCCACAAATTTCCTTCCACCCAGTGTTCCCCCAAGTCTCCCGATAAAAATTATACCTCACTTGTGTGGGTAGGGCTAGCGCCCGCGACATGAAATGCCCCAAAACACAACATGGACACATCCCACTTTTTGACAGAAATCAGGGGTGTTTTTTGCATAGTGCCTACCTGTAAATTTTGGCCTCTAGCTCAGCCGGCACCTAGGTAAACCTACCAAACCTGTGCATTTTTTTAAACTAGAGACCTAGGGGAATCCAAGATGGGGTGACTTGTTGGGCTCTATCCAGGTTCTGTTACCCAGAATCCTTTGCAAACCTCAAAATGTGGCTAAAATAACACATTTTACTCACATTTCGGTGACAGAAAGTTCTGGAATCTGAGAGGAGCCACAAATTTCCTCCCACCCAACGTTCCCCCAAGTCTCCCGATACAAATGATACCTCACTTGTGTGGGTAGGGCTAGCGCCCGCGACAGGAGATGCCCCAAAACACAACATGGACACACCCCATTTTTTGACAGAAACCAGGGGTGTTTTTTGCAAAGTGCCTACCTGTAGATTTTGGCCTCTAGCTCATCCGGCACGTAGGGCAACCCACCAAACCTGTGCATTTTTTAAAACTAAAGACCTAGGGGAATCCAAGATGGGGTGAATTGTGGGGCTCTAACCAGGTTCTGTTACCCAGATTCATTTGCAAATCTAAAAATTTGGCTAAAAAAACAGATATTCCTCACATTTCGGTGACAGAAAGTTCTGGAATCTGAGAGGAGCCACAAATTTCCTTCCACCCAGTGTTCCCCCAAGTCTCCCGATAAAAATGATACCTCACTTGTGTGGGTAGGCCTAGCGCCCGCGACAGGAAATGCCCCATAACACAACTTGGACACATACCATTTGTTGACAGAAAACAGAGGTGGTTTTTGCAAAGTGCCTACCTGTAGATTTTGGCCTCTAGCTCAGCCGGCACCTAGGGAAACCTAACAAACCTGTGCATTTTTTAAAACTAGAGACCTAGGATATCCAAGATGGGGTGACTTGTGGGGCTCTGTCCAGGTTCTGTTACCCAGAATCCTTTGCAAACCTCAAAATGTGGCTAAAATAACACATTTTCCTCACATTTCGGTGACAGAAATTTCTGGAATCTGAGAGGAGCCACAAATTTCCTCCCACCCAGCGTTCCCCCAAGTCTCCCGATAAAAATGATACCTCACTTGAGTGGGTAGGGTTAGCGCCGTGACAGGAAATGCCCCAAAACACAACATGGACACATCCCATTTTTTGACATAAACCAGAGGTGTTTTTTGCAAAGTGCCTACCTGTAGATTTTGGCCTCTAGCTCATCCGGCACGTAGGGAAACCCACCAAACCTGTGCATTTTTTAAAACTAAAGACCTAGGGGAATTCAAGATGGGGTGAATTGTGGGGCTCTAACCAGGTTCTGTTACCCAGATTCATTTGCAAATCTAAAAATGTGGCTAAAATGACACATTTTCCTCACATTTCGGTGACAGAAAGTTCTGGAATCTGAGAGGAGCCACAAATTTCCTTCCACCCAGTGTTCCCCCAACTCTCCCGATAAAAATGATACCTCACTTTTGTGTGGGTAGGCCTAGTGCCCGCGACAGGAAATGCCCCAAAACACAACGTGGACACATCCCATTTTTTGACAGAAAACAGAGGTGTTTTTTGCATAGTGCCTACCTGTAGATTTTGGCCTCTAGCTCATCCGGCACCTAGGGAAACCCACCAAACCTGTGCATTTTTTTAAACTAAAGACCTTGGGGAATCCAAGATGGGGTGAATTGTGGGGCTCTGACCAGGTTCTGTTACCCAGAATCCTTTGCAAACCTCAAAATGTGGCTAAAATAACACATTTTCCTCACATTTCGGTGACAGAAAGTTCTGGAATCTGAGAGGAGCCACAAATTTCCTCCCACCCAGCGTTCCCCCAAGTCTCCCGATAAAAATGATACCTCACTTGTGTGGGTAGGGTTAGCGCCCGCGACAGGAAATGCCCCAAAACACAACATGGACACATCCAATTTTTTGACAGAAACCAGAGGTGTTTTTTGCAAAGTGCCTACCTGTAGATTTTGGCCTCTAGCTCAGCCGGCACCTAGGTAAACCTACCAAACCTGTGCATTTTTTAAAACTAGAGACCTAGGGGAATCCAAGATGGGGATGACTTGTCGGGCTCTAACCAGGTTCTGTTGCCCAGAATCATTTGCAAATCTCAAAATTTGGCAAAAAAAACACATTTTCCTCATATTTCGGTGACAGAAAGCTCTGGAATTTGAGAGGAGCCACAAATTATCTTCCACCCAGTGTTCCCCCAAGTCTCCAGATAAAAATTATACCTCACTTGTGTGGGTAGGGCTAGTGCCCCCGACAGGAAATGCCCCAAAACACAATGTGGACACATACAATTTTTTGACAGAAAACAGAGGTGGTTTTTGCAAAGTGCCTACCTGTAGATTTTGGCCTCTAGCTCAGCCGGCACCTAGGGAAACCTACCAAACCTGTGCATTTTTTAAAACTAGAGACCTAGGGTATCCAAGATGGGGTGACTTGTGGGGCTCTGACAAGGTTCTGTTACCCAGAATCCTTTGCAAACCTCAACATTTGGCTAAAATAACACATTTTACTCACATTTCGGTGACAGAGAGTTCTGGAATCTGAGAGGAGCCACAAATTTCCTCCCACTTAGCGTTCCCACAAGTCTCCCGATAAAAATGATACCTCACTTGTGTGGGTAGGGCTAGCGCCCGCAACAGGAAATGCCCCAAAACACAACGTGGACACATCCCATTTTTGACAGAAAACAGAGGTGTTTTTTGCAAAGTGCCTACCTGTAGATTGTGGCCTCTAGCTCAGCCGGCACCTAGGAAAACCTACCAGACCTGTGCATTTTTGAAAACTAGAGACCTAGGGGAATCCAAGATGGGGTGACTTGTGGGGCTCTGACCATGTTCTGTTATCCAGAATCCTTTGCAAACCTCAAAATGTGGCTAAAATAACAAATGTTCCTCATATTTCGGAGACAGAAAGTTCTGGAATCTGAGAGGAGCCACAAATTTCCTCCCACCCAGCGTTCCCCCAAGTCTCCTGATAAAAATGATACCTCACTTGTGTGGGTATGGCTAGCGCCCGCGACAGGAAATGCCCCAAAACACAACATGGACACATCCCATTTTTTGACAGAAACCAGAGGTGTTTTTTGCAAAGTGGCTACCTGTAGATTTTGGCCTCTAGCTCATCCGGCACCTAGGGAAACCCACCAAACCTGTGCATTTTTTAAAACTAAAGACCTAGGGGAATCCAAGATGGGGTGAATTGTGGGGCTCTAACCAGGTTCTGTTACCCAGATTCATTTGCAAATCTAAAAAGTTAGCTAAAAAAAACTGTCTCCTCACATTTCAGTGACAGAAAGTTCTGGAATATGAGAGGAGCCACAAATTTCCTTCCACCTAGCATTCCCACAAGTCTCCCGATAAAAATGATACCTCACTTGTGTGGGTAGGCCTAGCACCCGCGACAGGAAATGCCCCAAAACACAACGTGGACACATTCCATATTCGACAGAAAACAGAGGTGTTTTTTGCAAAGTGCCTACCTGTAGATTGTGGCCTCCAGCTCAGCCGGCACCTAGGAAAACCTACCACACCTGTGCATTTTTGAAAACTAGAGACCTTGGAGAATCCAAGATGGGGTGACTTGTGGGGCTCTGACCATGTTCTATTATCCAGAATCCTTTGCAAACCTCAAAATGTGGCTAAAATAACAAATGT
Organism: Pleurodeles waltl; assembly: GCF_031143425.1. Classification (NCBI taxonomy): domain Eukaryota; kingdom Metazoa; phylum Chordata; class Amphibia; order Caudata; family Salamandridae; genus Pleurodeles; species Pleurodeles waltl. The sequence continues at coordinate 1,234,899,262 of NC_090444.1, read as the reverse complement.
TCCTCATATTTCGGAGACAGAAAGTTCTGGAATCTGAGAGGAGCCACAAATTTCCTCCCTCCCAGCGTTCCCCCAAGTCTCCCGATAAAAATGATACCTCACTTGTGTGGGTATGGCTAGCGCCCACGACAGGAAATGCCCCAAAACACAACATGGACACATCCCATTTTTTGACAGAAACCAGAGGTGTTTTTTGCAAAGTGCCTACCTGTAGATTTTGGCCTCTAGCTCATCCGGCACCTAGGGAAACCCACCAAACCTGTGCATTTTTTAAAACTAAAGACCTAGGGGAATCCAAGATGGGGTGAATTGTGGGGCTCTAACCAGGTTCTGTTACCCAGATTCATTTGCAAATCTAAAAAGTTAGCTAAAAAAAACTGTCTCCTCACATTTCGGTGACAGAAAGTTCTGGAATCTGAGAGGAGCCACAAATTTCCTTCCACCTAGCATTCCCACAAGTCTCCCGATAAAAATGATACCTCACTTGTGTGGGTAGGGTTAGCACCCGCGACAGGAAATGCCCCAAAACACAACGTGGACACATCCCATATTTGACAGAAAACAGAGGTGTTTTTTGCAAAGTGCCTACCTGTAGATTGTGGCCTCTAGCTCAGCCGGCACCTAGGAAAACCTACCCTACCTGTGCATTTTTGAAAACTAGAGACCTAGGGTAATCCAAGATGGGGTGATTTGTGGGGCTCTGACCATGTTCTGTTATCCAGAATCCTTTGCAAACCTCAAAATGTGGCTAAAATAACAAATTTTCCTCACATTTCGGTGACAGAAAGTTCTGGAATCTGAGAGGAGCCACAAATTTCCTCCCACCCAGCGTTCCCCCAAGTCTCCCGATAAAAATGATACCTCACTTGTGTGGGTATGGCTAGCGCCCGCGACAGGAAATGCCCCAAAACACAACATGGACACATCCCATTTTTTGACAGAAACCAGAGGTGTTTTTTGCAAAGTGCCTACCTGTAGATTTTGGCCTCTAGCTCATCCGGCACCTAGGGAAACCCACCAAACCTGTGCATTTTTTTAAACTAAAGACCTAGGGGAATCCAAGATGGGGTGAATTGTGGGGCTCTAACCAGGTTCTGTTACCCAGATTCATTTGCAAATCTAAAAATTTGGCTAAAAAAACACATATTCCTCACATTTCGGTGACAGAAAGTTCTGGAATCTGAGAGGAGCCACAAATTTCCTTCCACCCAGTGTTCCCCCAAGTCTCCCGATAAAAATGATACCTCACTTGTGTGGGTAGGCCTAGCGCCCGCGACAGGAAATGCCCCATAACACAACTTGGACACATACCATTTGTTGACAGAAAACAGAGGTGGTTTTTGCAAAGTGCCTACCTGTAGATTTTGGCCTCTAGCTCAGCCGGCACCTAGGGAAAGCTACCAAACCTGTGCATTTTTTAAAACTAGAGACCTAGGATATCCAAGATGGGGTGACTTGTGGGGCTCTGTCCAGGTTCTGTTACCCAGAATCCTTTGCAAACCTCAAAATGTGGCTAAAATAACACATTTTCCTCACATTTCGGTGACAGAAAGTTCTGGAATCTGAGAGGAGCCACAAGTTTCCTCCCACCCAGCGTTCCCCCAAGTCTCCCGATAAAAATGATACCTCACTTGTGTGGGTAGGGCTAGCGCCCGCAACAGGAAGTGCCCCAAAACACAACATGGACACATCCCATTTTTTGACAGAAAACAGCGGTGTTTTTTGCATAGTGCCTACCTGTAGATTTTGGCCTCTAGCTCATCCGGCACCTAGGGAAACCCACCAAACCTGTGCATTTTTTTAAACTAAAGACCTAGGGGAATCCAAGATGGGGTGAATTGTGGGGCTCTGACCAGGTTCTGTTACCCAGAATCCTTTGCAAACCTCAAAATGTGGCTAAAATAACAAATTTTCCTCACATTTCGGTGACAGAAAGTTCTGGAATCTGAGAGGAGCCACAAATTTCCTCCCACCCAGCGTTCCCCCAAGTCTCCCGATAAAAATGATACCTCACTTGTGTGGGTATGGCTAGCGCCCGCGACAGGAAATGCCCCAAAACACAACATGGACACATCCCATTTTTTGACAGAAACCAGAGGTGTTTTTTGCAAAGTGCCTACCTGTAGATTTTGGCCTCTAGCTCATCCGGCACCTAGGGAAACCCACCAAACCTGTGCATTTTTTTAAACTAGAGACCTAGGGGAATCCAAGATGGGGTGACTTGTTGGGCTAGATCCAGGTTCTGTTACCCAGAATCCTTTGCAAACCTCAAAATGTGGCTAAAATAACACATTTTCCTCACATTTCGGTGACAGAAAGTTCTGGAATCTGAGAGGAGCCACAAATTTCCTCCCACCCAACGTTCCCCCAAGTCTCCCGATACAAATGATACCTCACTTGTGTGGGTAGGGCTAGCGCCCGCGACAGGAGATGCCCCAAAACACAACATGGACACACCCCATTTTTTGACAGAAACCAGGGGTGTTTTTTGCAAAGTGCCTACCTGTAGATTTTGGCCTCTAGTTCAGCCGGCACCTAGGTAAACCTACCAAACCTGTGCATTTTTTAAAACTAGAGACCTAGGGGAATCCAAGATGGGGTGACTTGTTGGGCTCTATCCAGGTTCTGTTACCCAGAATCCTTTGCAAACCTCAAACGTTAGCTAAAAAAAACTGTCTCCTCACATTTCGGTGACAGAAAGTTCTGGAATCTGAGAGGAGCCACAAATTTCCTCCCACCCAGCGTTCCCCCAAGTCTCCCGATAAAAATGATACCTCACTTGTGTGGGTAGGGTTAGCGCCCGCGACAGGAAATGACCCAAAACACAACATGGACAGATCCCATTTTTTGACAGAAACCAGAGGTGTTTTTTGCAAAGTGCCTACCTGTAGATTTTGGCCTGTAGCTCAGCCGGCACCTAGGTAAACCTACCAAACCTGTGCATTTTTTAAAACTAGAGACCTAGGGGAATCCAAGATGGGGATGACTTGTGGGGCTCTAACCAGGTTCTGTTGCCTAGAATCATTTGCAAATCTCAAAATTTGGCAAAAAAAACACATTTTCCTCATATTTCGGTGACAGAAAGCTCTGGAATTTGAGAGGAGCCACAAATTATCTTCCACCCAGTGTTCCCCCAAGTCTCCCGATAAAAATTATACCTCACTTGTGTGGGTAGGGCTAGTGCCCCCGACAGGAAATGCCCCAAAACACAATGTGGACACATACCATTTTTTGACAGAAAACAGAGGTGGTTTTTGCAAAGTGCCTACCTGTAGATTTTGGCCTCTAGCTAAGCCGGCACCTAGGGAAACCTACCAAACCTGTGCATTTTTTAAAACTAGAGACCTAGGGTATCCAAGATGGGGTGACTTGTGGGGCTCTGACAAGGTTCTGTTACCCAGAATCCTTTGCAAACCTCAACATTTGGCTAAAATAACACATTTTACTCACATTTCGGTAACAGAAAGTTCTGGAATCTGAGAGGAGCCACAAATTTCCTCCCACTTAGCGTTCCCACAAGTCTCCCGATAAAAATGATACCTCACTTGTGTGGGTAGGGCTAGCGCCCGCGACAGGAAATGCCCCAAAACACAACGTGGACAGATCCCATTTTTGACAGAAAACAGAGGTGTTTTTTGCAAAGTGCCTACCTGTAGATTGTGGCCTCTAGCTCAGCCGGCACCTAGGAAAACCTACCAGACCTGTGCATTTTTGAAAACTAGAGACCTAGGGGAATCCAAGATGGGGTGACTTGTGGGGCTCTGACCATGTTCTGTTATCCAGAATCCTTTGCAAACCTCAAAATGTGGCTAAAATAACACATTTTCCTCACATTTTAGTGACAGAAAGTTCTGGAATCTGAGAGGAGCCACAAATTTCCTCCCACCCAGCGTTCCCCCAAGAGTCCCGATAAAAATGATACCTCACTTGTGTGGGTAGGGCTAGCGCCCGCGACAGGAAATTCCCCAAAACACAACATGGACACATCCCATTTTTGACAGAAACCAGAGGTGTTTTTTGCAAAGTGGCTACCTGTAGATTTTGGCCTCTAGCTCATCCGGCACCTAGGGAAACCCACCAAACCTGTGCATTTTTTAAAACTAAAGACCTAGGGGAATCCAAGATGGGGTGAATTGTGGGGCTCTAACCAGGTTCTGTTACCCAGATTCATTTGCAAATCTAAAAAGTTAGCTAAAAAAAACTGTCTCCTCACATTTCGGTGACAGAAAGTTCTGGAATCTGAGAGGAGCCACAAATTTCCTTCCACCTAGCATTCCCACAAGTCTCCCGATAAAAATGATACCTCACTTGTGTGGGTAGGCCTAGCACCCGCGACAGGAAATGCCCCAAAACACAACGTGGACACATTCCATATTTGACAGAAAACAGAGGTGTTTTTTGCAAAGTGCCTACCTGTAGATTGTGGCCTCCAGCTCAGCCGGCACCTAGGAAAACCTACCACACCTGTGCATTTTTGAAAACTAGAGACCTAGGGGAATCCAAGATGGGGTGACTTGTGGGGCTCTGACCATGTTCTGTTATCCAGAATCCTTTGCAAACCTCATAATGTGGCTAAAATAACAAATTTTCCTCAAATTTCGGAGACAGAAAGTTCTGGAATCTGAAAGGAGCCACAAATTTCCTCCCACTCAGCGTTCCCCCAAGTCTCCCGATAAAAATGATACCTCACTTGTGTGGGTATGGCTAGCGCCCGCGACAGGAAATGCCCCAAAACACAACATGGACACATCCCATTTTTTGACAGAAACCAGAGGTGTTTTTTGCAAAGTGCCTACCTGTAGATTGTGGCCTCTAGCTCATCCGGCACCTAGGGAAACCCACCAAACCTGTGCATTTTTTAAAACTAAAGACCTAGGGGAATCCAAGATGGGGTGAATTGTGGGGCTCTAACCAGGTTCTGTTACCCAGATTCATTTGCAAATCTAAAAATTTGGCTAAAAAAACACATTTTCCTCACATTTCGGTGACAGAAAGTTCTGGAATCTGAGAGGAGCCACAAATTTCCTTCCACCCAATGTTCTCCCAAGTCTCCTGATAAAAATGATACCTCACTTGTGTGGGTAGGCCTAGCGCCCGCGACAGGAAATGCCCCATAACACAACTTGGACACATACCATTTGTTGACAGAAAACAGAGGTGGTTTTTGCAAAGTGCCTACCTGTAGATTTTGGCCTCTAGCTCAGCCGGCACCTAGGGAAACCTACCAAACCTGTGCATTTTTTAAAACTAGAGACCTAGGATATCCAAGATGGGGTGACTTGTGGGGCTCTGTCCAGGTTCTGTTACCCAGAATCCTTTGCAAACCTCAAAATGTGGCTAAAATAACACATTTTCCTCACATTTCGGTGACAGAAAGTTCTGGAATCTGAGAGGTGCCACAAATTTCCTCCCACCCAGCGTTCCCCCAAGACTCCCGATAAAAATGATACCTCACTTGTGTGGGTAGGGTTAGCGCCGTGACAGGAAATGCCCCAAAACACAACATGGACACATCTCATTTTTTGACATAAACCAGACGTGTTTTTTGCAAAGTGCCTACCTGTAGATTTTGGCCTCTAGCTCATCCGGCACCTAGGGAAACCCACCAAACCTGTGCATTTTTTAAAACTAAAGACCTAGGGGAATCCAAGATGGGGTGAATTGTGGGGCTCTAACCAGGTTCTGTTACCCAGATTCATTTGCAAATCTAAAAATGTGGCTAAAATAACACATTTTCCTCACATTTCGGTGACAGAAAGTTCTGGAATCTGAGAGGAGCCACAAATTTCCTTCCACCCAGTGTTCCCCAAGTCTCCCGATAAAAATGATACCTCACTTTTGTGTGGGTAGGCCTAGCGCCCGCGACAGGAAATGCCCCAAAACACAACGTGGACACATACTATTTGTTGACAGAAAACAGAGGTGTTTTTTGCAAAGTGCCTACCTGTAGATTTTGGCCTCTAGCTCAGCCAGCACCTAGGGAAACCTACCAAACCTGTGCATTTTTGAAAACTAGAGACCTAGGGGAATCCAAGATGGGGTGACTTGTGGGGCTCTGACCATGTTCTGTTATCCAGAATCCTTTGCAAACCTCAAAATGTGGCTAAAATAACAAATTTTCCTCACATTTGGGTGACAGAAAGTTCTGGAATCTGAGAGGAGCCACAAATTTCCTCCCACCCAGCGTTCCCCCAAGTCTCCCGATAAAAATGATACCTCACGTGTGTGGGTATGGCTAGCGCCCGCGACAGGAAATGCCCCAAAACACAACTTGTACACATCCCATTTTTTGACATAAACCAGAGGTGTTTTTTGCAAAGTGCCTACCTGTAGATTTTGGCCTTTAGCTCATCCGGCACCTAGGGAAACCCACCAAACCTGTGCATTTTTTAAAACTAAAGACCTAGGGGAATCCAAGATGGGGTGAATTGTGGGGCTCTAACCAGGTTCTGTTACCCAGATTAATTTGCAAATCTAAAAAGTTAGCTAAAAAAAACTGTCTCCTCACATTTCGGTGACAGAAAGTTCTGGAATCTGAGAGGAGCCACAAATTTCCTTCCACCTAGCATTCCCACAAGTCTCCTGATAAAAATGATACCTCACTTGTGTGGGTAGGCCTAGCACCCGCGACAGGAAATGCCCCAAAACACAACGTGGACACATCCCATATTTTGACATAAACCAGAGGTGTTTTTTGCAAAGTGCCTACCTGTAGATTGTGGCCTCTAGCTCAGCCGGCACCTAGGAAAACCTACCATACCTGTGCATTTTTGAAAACTAGAGACCTAGGGGAATCCAAGATGGGGTGACTTGTGGGGCTCTGACCATGTTCTGTTATCCAGAATCCTTTGCAAACCTCAAAATGTGGCTAAAATAACAAATTTTCCTCACATTTCGGTGACAGAAAGTTCTGGAATCTGAGAGGAGCCACAAATTTCCTCCCACCCAGCGTTCCCCCAAGTCTCCCGATAAAAATGATACCTCACTTGTGTGGGTATGGCTAGCGCCCGCGACAGGAAATGCCCCAAAACACAACATGGACACATCCCATTTTTTGACAGAAACCAGAGGTGTTTTTTGCAAAGTGCCTACCTGTAGATTTTGGCCTCTAGCTCATCCGGCACCTAGGGAAACCCACCAAACCTGTGCATTTTTTTAAACTAAAGACCTAGGGGAATCCAAGATGGGGTGAATTGTGGGGCTCTAACCAGGTTCTGTTACCCAGATTCATTTGCAAATCTAAAAATTTGGCTAAAAAAACACATATTCCTCACATTTCGGTGACAGAAAGTTCTGGAATCTGAGAGGAGCCACAAATTTCCTCCCACCCAGCGTTCCCCCAAGTCTCCTGATAAAAATGATACCTCACTTGTGTGGGTAGGGTTAGCGCCCGCGACAGGAAATGCCCCAAAACACAACATGGACACATCCCATTTTTTGACAGAAACCAGAGGTGTTTTTTGCAAAGTGCCTACCTGTAGATTTTGGCTTGTAGCTCAGCCGGCACCTAGGTAAACCTACCAAACCTGTGCATTTTTTAAAACTAGAGACCTAGGGGAATCCAAGATGGGGATGACTTGTGGGGCTCTAACCAGGTTCTGTTGCCCAGAATCATTTGCAAATCTCAAAATTTGGCAAAAAAAACACATTTTCCTCATATTTCGGTGACAGAAAGCTCTGGAATTTGAGAGGAGCCACAAATTATCTTCCACCCAGTGTTCCCCCAAGTCTCCCGATAAAAATTATACCTCACTTGTGTGGGTAGGGCTAGTGCCCCCGACAGGAAATGCCCCAAAACACAATGTGGACACATACCATTTTTTGACAGAAAACAGAGGTGGTTTTTGCAAAGTGCCTACCTGTAGATTTTGGCCTCTAGCTCAGCCGGCACCTAGGGAAACCTACCAAACCTGTGCATTTTTTAAAACTAGAGACCTAGGGTATCCAAGATGGGGTGACTTGTGGGGCTCTGACAAGGTTCTGTTACCCAGAATCCTTTGCAAACCTCAACATTTGGCTAAAATAACACATTTTACTCACATTTCGGTAACAGAAAGTTCTGGAATCTGAGAGGAGCCACAAATTTCCTCCCACTTAGCGTTCCCACAAGTCTCCCGATAAAAATGATACCTCACTTGTGTGGGTAGGGCTAGCGCCCGCGACAGGAAATGCCCCAAAACACAACGTGGACAGAACGCATTTTTGACAGAAAACAGAGGTGTTTTTTGCAAAGTGCCTACCTGTAGATTGTGGCCTCTAGCTCAGCCGGCACCTAGGAAAACCTACCAGACCTGTGCATTTTTGAAAACTAGAGACCTAGGGGAATCCAAGATGGGGTGACTTGTGGGGCTCTGACCATGTTCTGTTATCCAGAATCCTTTGCAAACCTCAAAATGTGGCTAAAATAACACATTTTCCTCACATTTTAGTGACAGAAAGTTCTGGAATCTGAGAGGAGCCACAAATTTCCTCCCACCCAGCGTTCCCCCAAGAGTCCCGATAAAAATGATACCTCACTTGTGTGGGTAGGGCTAGCGCCCGCGACAGGAAATTCCCCAAAACACAACATGGACACATCCCATTTTTGACAGAAACCAGAGGTGTTTTTTGCAAAGTGGCTACCTGTAGATTTTGGCCTCTAGCTCATCCGGCACCTAGGGAAACCCACCAAACCTGTGCATTTTTTAAAACTAAAGACCTAGGGGAATCCAAGATGGGGTGAATTGTGGGGCTCTAACCAGGTTCTGTTACCCAGATTCATTTGCAAATCTAAAAAGTTAGTTAAAAAAAACTGTCTCCTCACATTTCGGTGACAGAAAGTTCTGGAATCTGAGAGGAGCCACAAATTTCCTTCCACCTAGCATTCCCACAAGTCTCCCGATAAAAATGATACCCCACTTGTGTGGGTAGGCCTAGCACCCGCGACAGGAAATGCCCCAAAACACAACGTGGACACATTCCATATTTGACAGAAAACAGAGGTGTTTTTTGCAAAGTGCCTACCTGTAGATTGTGGCCTCCAGCTCAGCCGGCACCTAGGAAAACCTACCACACCTGTGCATTTTTGAAAACTAGAGACCTAGGGGAATCCAAGATGGGGTGACTTGTGGGGCTCTGACCATGTTCTGTTATCCAGAATCCTTTGCAAACCTCAAAATGTGGCTAAAATAACAAATTTTCCTCATATTTCGGAGACAGAAAGTTCTGGAATCTGAGAGGAGCCACAAATTTCCTCCCACCCAGCGTTCCCCCAAGTCTCCCGATAAAAATGATACCTCACTTGTGTGGGTATGGCTAGCGCCCGCGACAGGAAATGCCCCAAAACACAACATGGACACATCCCATTTTTTGACAGAAACCAGAGGTGTTTTTTGCAAAGTGCCTACCTGTAGATTTTGGCCTCTAGCTCATCCGGCACCTAGGGAAACCCACCAAACCTGTGCATTTTTTAAAACTAAAGACCTAGGGGAATCCAAGATGGGGTGAATTGTGGGGCTCTAACCAGGTTCTGTTACCCAGATTCATTTGCAAATCTAAAAATTTGGCTAAAAAAACACATTTTCCTCACATTTCGGTGACAGAAAGTTCTGGAATCTGAGAGGAGCCACAAATTTCCTTCCACCCAATGTTCTCCCAAGTCTCCTGATAAAAATGATACCTCACTTGTGTGGGTAGGCCTAGCGCCCGCGACAGGAAATGCCCCATAACACAACTTGGACACATACCATTTGTTGACAGAAAACAGAGGTGGTTTTTGCAAAGTGCCTACCTGTAGATTTTGGCCTCTAGCTCAGCCGGCACCTAGGGAAACCTACCAAACCTGTGCATTTTTTAAAACTAGAGACCTAGGATATCCAAGATGGGGTGACTTGTGGGGCTCTGTCCAGGTTCTGTTACCCAGAATCCTTTGCAAACCTCAAAATGTGGCTAAAATAACACATTTTCCTCACATTTCGGTGACAGAAAGTTCTGGAATCTGAGAGGAGCCACAAATTTCCTCCCACCCAGCGTTCCCCCAAGTCTCCCGATAAAAATGATACCTCACTTGTGTGGGTAGGGTTAGCGCCGTGACAGGAAATGCCCCAAAACACAACATGGACACATCCCATTTTTTGACATAAACCAGACGTGTTTTTTGCAAAGTGCCTACCTGTAGATTTTGGCCTCTAGCTCATCCGGCACCTAGGGAAACCCACCAAACCTGTGCATTTTTTAAAACTAAAGACCTAGGGGAATCCAAGATGGGGTGACTTGTGGGGCTCTGTCCAGGTTCTGTTACCCAGAATCCATTGCAAACCTCAAAATGTGGCTAAAATAACAAATTTTCCTCACATTTCGGTGACAGAAAGTTCTGGAATCTGAGAGGAGCCACAAATTTCCTCCCACCCAGCGTTCCCCCAAGTCTCCCGATAAAAATGATACCTCACTTGTGTGGGTAGGGCTAGCGCCCGCGACAGGAAGTGCCCCAAAACACAACATGGACACATCCCATTTTTTGACAGAAAACAGAGGTGTTTTTTGCATAGTGCCTACCTGTAGATTTTGGCCTCTAGCTCATCCGGCACCTAGGGAAACCCACCAAACCTGTGCATTTTTTAAAACTAAAGACCTAGGGGAATCCAAGATGGGGTGAATTGTGGGGCTCTGACCAGGTTATGTTACCCAGAATCCTTTGCAAACCTCAAAATGTGGCTAAAATTACACATTTTCCTCACATTTCGGTGTGAGAAAGTTCTGGAATCTGAGAGGAGCCACAAATTTCCTCCCACCCAGCGTTCCCCCAAGTCTCCCGATAAAAATGATACCTCACTTGTGTGGGTAGGGTTGGCGCCCGCGACAGGAAATGCCCCAAAACACAACATGGACACATCCCATTTTTTGACAGAAACCAGAGGTGTTTTTTGCAAAGTGCCTACCTGTATATTTTGGCCTCTAGCTCAGCCGGCACCTAGGTAAACCTACCAAACCTGTGCATTTTTTAAAACTAGAGACCTAGGGGAATCCAAGATGGGGATGACTTGTGGGGCTCTAACCAGGTTCTGTTGCCCAGAATCATTTGCAAATCTCAAAATTTGGCAAAAAAAAAACATTTTCCTCCTATTTCGGTGACAGTAAGCTCTGGAATTTGAGAGGAGCCACAAATTATCTTCCACCCAGTGTTCCCCCAAGTCTCCCGATAAAAATTATACCTCACTTGTGTGGGTAGGCCTAGCGCCCGCGACAGGAAATGCCCCAAAACACAACGTGGACACATACCATTTTTGACAGAAAACAGAGGTGGTTTTTGCAAAGTGCCTACCTGTAGATTTTGGCCTCTAGCTCAGCCGGCACCTAGGGAAACCTACCAAACTTGTGAATTTTTTAAAACTAGAGACCTAGGGTATCCAAGATGGGGTGACTTGTGGGGCTCTGACCAGCTTCTGTTTCCCAGAATCCTTTGCAAACCTCAAAATGTGTCTAAAATAACACATTTTCCTCACATTTCGGTGACAGAAAGTTCTGGAATCTGAGAGGAGCCACAAATTTCATCCCACCCAGCGTTCCCCCAAGTCTCCCGATAAAAATTATACCTCACTTGTGTGGGTAGGGTTAGCGCCCGCGACAGGAAATGCCCCAAAACACAGCATGGACACATCCCATTTTTTGACAGAAACCAGAGGTGTTTTTTGCAAAGTGCCTACCTGTAGATTTTGGCCTCTAGCTCAGCAGGCACCTAGGTAAACCTACCAAACCTGTGCATTTTTTTAAACTAGAGACCTAGGGGAATCCAAGATGGGGATGACTTGTGGGGCTCTAACCAAGTTCTGTTGCCCAGAATCATTTGCAAATCTCAAAATTTGGCAAAAAAAACACATTTTCCTCATATTTCGGTGACAGAAAGCTCTGGAATTTGAGAGGAGCCACAAATTATCTTCCACCCAGTGTTCCCCCAAGTCTCCCGATAAAAATTGTACCTCACTTGTGTGGGTTCGCCTAGCGCCCGCGACAGGAAATGCCCCAAAACACAACGTGGACACATACCATTTTTTGACAGAAAACAGAGGTGGTTTTTGCAAAGTGCCTACCTGTAGATTTTGACCTCTAGCTCAGCCGGCACCTAGGGAAACCTACCAAACTTGTGCATTTTTTAAAACTAGAGACCTAGGGTATCCAAGATGGGGTGACTTGTGGGGCTCTGACCAGCTTCTGTTACCCAGAATCCTTTGCAAACCTCAGAATTTGTCTAAAATAACACATTTTTCTCACATTTCGGTGACAGGAAGTTCTGGAATCTGAGAGGAGCCACAAATTTCCTCCCACCCAGCGTTCCCCCAAGTCTCCCGATAAAAATGATACCTCACTTGTGTGGGTAGGGCTAGTGCACGCGACAGGAAATGCCCCGAAACACAACATAGACACATCCCATTTTTTGACAGAAACCAAAGGTGTTTTTTGCAAAGTGCCTACCTGTAGATTTTGGCCTCTAGCTCAGCCGGCACCTAGGTAAACCTACCAAACCTGTGCATTTTTTAAAACTAGAGACCTAGGGGAATCCAAGATGGGGTGACTTGTGGGGCTCTATCCAGGTTCTGTTACCCAGAATTCTTTGCAATCCTCAAAAGTTAGCTAAAAAACACTGGGGGTTATTCCAACTTTGGAGGAAGTGGTAATCCGTCCCAAAAGTGACGGTAAAGTGACGGATATACCACCAGCCGTATTACGAGTCCATTATATCCTATGGAACTCGTAATACGGCTGGTGGTAAATCCGTCAAAATTTGGGACGGATTACCACCTCCTCCAAAGTTGTAATAACCCCCACTGTCTCCTCACATTTCAGTGACAGAAAGTTCTGGAATCTGAGAGGAGCCACAACTTTCCTCCCACCTAGCGTTCCCACAAGTCTCCCGATAAAAATGATACCTCAGTTGTGTGGGTAGGCCTAGCGCCCGCGACAGGAAATTCCCCAAAACACAACGTGGACACATCCCATTTTTGACAGAAAACAGAGGTATTTTTTGCTAAGTGCCTACCTGTAGATTTTGGCCTCTAGCTCAGCCGGCACCTAGGAAAACCTACCAGACCTGTGCATTTTTTAAAACTAGAGACCTAGGAGAATCCAAGATGGGGTGACTTGTGGGGCTCTGACCATGTTCTGTTACCCAGAATCCTTTGCAAACCTAAAAATTTGGCTAAAAAAACACATTTTCCTCACATTTTGGTGACAGAAAGTTCTGGAATCTGAGACAAGCCACAAATGTCCTTCCACCCAGCGTTCGCCCAAGTCTCCCGATAAAAATGATACCTCACATGTGTGGGTAGGCCTAGCGCCCGCGACAAGAAATGCCACAAAACACAACGTGGACACATGGCATTTTTTGACAGAAAACAGATGTGTTTTTTGAAATGTGCCTATCTGTAGATTTTGGCCTCTAGCTCATCTGGCACCTCGGGAAACCTACCAAACCTGTGCATTTTTTAAACTAAAGACCTAGGGGAATCCAAGATGGGGTGAATTGTGGGGCTCTGACCAGGTTCTGTTACCCAAAATCCTCTTCAAACCTCAAAATGTGGCTAAAAAACACATTTTCCTCACATTTTGGTGACAGAAAGTTCTGGAATCTGAGAGGAGCCACAAATTTCCTCCCACCTAGCGTTCCCACAAGTCTCCAGATAAAAATGATACCTCACTTGTGTGAGTAGGCCTAGCGCCCGCGACAGGAAATGCCCCAAAACAAAACATGGACACATCCCATTTTTTGACAGAAAACAGAGGTGTTTTTTGCAAAGTGCCTACCTGTAGATTTTGGCCTCTAGCTCAGCCGGCACCTACGGAAACCTACCAAACCTGTACATTTTTTAAAACTAGAGACCTAGGGGAATCCAAGATGGGGTGACTTGTGAGGATCTAACCAAGCTCTGTTACCCAGAATCATTTGCAAACCTCAAAATTTGGCTAAAAAAACAAATTTTCCTCATATTTCGGTGACAGAAAGTTCTGGAATCTGAGAGGAGCCACAAATTTCCTCCCACCCAGCGTTCCCCCAAGTCTCCCGATAAAAATGATACCTCACTTGTGTGGGTATGGCTAGCGCCCGCGACAGGAAATGCCCCAAAACACAACGTGGACACATCCCATTTTTGACAGAAAACAGAGGTGTTTTTTGCAAAGTGCCTACCTGTAGATTGTGGCCTCTAGCTCAGCCGGCACCTGGGAAAACCTACCAGACCTGGGCATTTTTGAAAACTAGAGACCTAGGGGAATCCAAGATGGGGTGACTTGTGGGGCTCTGCCCATGTTCTGTTATCCAGAAACCTTTGCAAACCTCACAATGTGGCTAAAATAACACATTTTCCTCACATTTCAGTGACAGAAAGTTCTGGAATCTGAGAGGAGCCACAAATTTCCTTCCACCCAGTGTTCCCCCAAGTCTCCCAATAAAAATTATACCTCACTTGTGTGGGTAGGGCTAGCGCCCGCGACATGAAATGCCCCAAAACACAACGTGGACACATACCATTTTTTGACAGAAAACAGAGGTGTTTTTTGCAAAGTGCCTACCTGTAGATTGTGGCCTCTAGCTCAGCCGGCACCTAGGAAAACCTACCACACCTGTGCATTTTTGAAAACTAGAGACCTAGGGGAATCCAAGATGGGGTGACTTGTGGGGCTCTGACCATGTTCTGTTATCCAGAATCCTTTGCAAACCTCAAAATGTGGCTAAAAAAACACATTTTCCTCACATTTTGGTGACAGAAAGTTCTGGAATCTGAGACAAGCCACAAATGTCCTTCCACCCAGCGTTCGCCCAAGTCTCCCGATAAAAATGATACCTCACATGTGTGGGTAGGCCTAGCGCCCGCGACAAGAAATGCCACAAAACACAACGTGGACACATGGCATTTTTTGACAGAAAACAGAGGTGTTTTTTGAAATGTGCCTATCTGTAGATTTTGGCCTCTAGCTCATCTGGCACCTCGGGAAACCTACCAAACCTGTGCATTTTTTTAAACTAGAGACCTAGGGGAATCCAAGATGGGGTGAATTGTGGGGCTCTGACCAGGTTCTGTTACCCAAAATCCTCTTCAAACCTCAAAATGTGGCTAAAAAACACATTTTCCTCACATTTTGGTGACAGAAAGTTCTGGAATCTGAGAGGAGCAACAAATTTCTTCCCACCTAGCGTTCCCACAAGTCTCCAGATAAAAATGATACCTCACTTGTGTGAGTAGGCCTAGCGCCCGCGACAGGAAATGCCCCAAAACAAAACATGGACACATCCCATTTTTTGACAGAAAACAGAGGTGTTTTTTGCAAAGTGCCTACCTGTAGATTTTGGCCTCTAGCTCAGCCGGCACCTACGGAAACCTACCAAACCTGTACATTTTTTAAAACTAGAGACCTAGGGGAATCCAAGATGGGGTGACTTGTGAGGATCTAACCAAGCTCTGTTACCCAGAATCATTTGCAAACCTCAAAATTTGGCTAAAAAAACAAATTTTCCTCATATTTCGGTGACAGAAAGTTCTGGAATCTGAGAGGAGCCACAAATTTCCTTCCACCCAGTGTTCCCCCAAGTCTCCCGATAAAAATTATACCTCACTTGTCTGGGTAGGGCTAGCGCCCGCGACATGAAATGCCCCAAAACACAACATGGACACATCCCACTTTTTGACAGAAATCAGGGGTGTTTTTTGCATAGTGCCTACCTGTAGATTTTGGCCTCTAGCTCAGCCGGCACCTAGGTAAACCTACCAAACCTGTGCATTTTTTTAAACTAGAGACCCAGGGGAATCCAAGATGGGGTGACTTGTTGGGCTCTATCCAGGTTCTGTTACCCAGAATCCTTTGCAAACCTCAAAATGTGGCTAAAATAACACATTTTCCTCACGTTTCGGTGACAGAAAGTTCTGGAATCTGAGAGGAGCCACAAATTTCCTCCCACACAACGTTCCCCCAAGTCTCCCGATACAAATGATACCTCACTTGTGTGGGTAGGGCTAGCGCCCGCGACAGGAGATGCCCCAAAACACAACATGGACACACCCCATTTTTTGACAGAAACCAGGGGTGTTTTTTGCAAAGTGCCTACCTGTAGATTTTGGCCTCTAGTTCAGCCGGCACCTAGGTAAACCTACCAAACCTGTGCATTTTTTAAAACTAGAGACCTAGGGGAATCCAAGATGGGGTGACTTGTTGGGCTCTATCCAGGTTCTGTTACCCAGAATCCTTTGCAATCCTCAAACGTTAGCTAAAAAAAAACAGTCTCCTCACATTTCGGTGACAGAAAGTTCTGGAATCTGAGAGGAGCCACAAATTTCCTCCCACTTAGCATTCCCACAAGTCTCCCGATAAAAATGATACCTCACTTGTGTGGGTAGGCCTAGCGCCCGCGACAGGAAATGCCCCAAAACACAACGTGGACACATCCCATTTTTGACAGAAAACAGAGGTGTTTTTTGCAAAGTGCCTACCTGTAGATTGTGGCCTCTAGCTCAGCCGGCACCTGGGAAAACCTACCAGACCTGGGCATTTTTGAAAACTAGAGACCTAGGGGAATCCAAGATGGGGTGACTTGTGGGGCTCTGACCATGTTCTGTTATTCAGAAACCTTTGCAAACCTCACAATGTGGCTAAAATAACACATTTTCCTCACATTTCAGTGACAGAAAGTTCTGGAATCTGAGAGAAGCCACAAATTTCCTTCCACCCAGTGTTCACCCAAGTCTCCCAATAAAAATTATACCTCACTTGTGTGGGTAGGGCTAGCGCCCGCGACATGAAATGCCCCATAACACAACATGGACACATCCCACTTTTTGACAGAAATCAGGGGTGTTTTTTGCATAGTGCCTACCTGTAGATTTTGGCCTCTAGCTCAGCCGGCACCTAGGTAAACCTACCAAACCTGTGCATTTTTTTAAACTAGAGACCTAGGGGAATCCAAGATGGGGTGACTTGTTGGGCTAGATCCAGGTTCTGTTACCCAGAATCCTTTGCAAACCTCAAAATGTGGCTAAAATAACACATTTTCCTCACATTTCGGTGACAGAAAGTTCTGGAATCTGAGAGGAGCCACAAATTTCCTCCCACCCAACGTTCCCCCAAGTCTCCCGATACAAATGATACCTCACTTGTGTGGGTAGGGCTAGCGCCCGCGACAGGAGATGCCCCAAAACACAACATGGACACACCCCATTTTTTGACAGAAACCAGGGGTGTTTTTTGCAAAGTGCCTACCTGTAGATTTTGGCCTCTAGTTCAGCCGGCACCTAGGTAAACCTACCAAACCTGTGCATTTTTTAAAACTAGAGACCTAGGGGAATCCAAGATGGGGTGACTTGTTGGGCTCTATCCACGTTCTGTTACCCAGAATCCTTTGCAAACCTCAAACGTTAGCTAAAAAAAACTGTCTCCTCACATTTCGGTGACAGAAAGTTCTGGAATATGAGAGGAGCCACAAATTTCCTCCCACCCAGCGTTCCCCCAAGTCTCCCGATAAAAATGATACCTCACTTGTGTGGGTAGGGTTAGCGCCCGCGACAGGAAATGCCCCAAAACACAACATGGACACATCCCATTTTTTGACAGAAACCAGAGGTGTTTTTTGCAAAGTGCCTACCTGTAGATTTTGGCCTGTAGCTCAGCCGGCACCTAGGTAAACCTACCAAACCTGTGCATTTTTTAAAACTAGAGACCTAGGGGAATCCAAGATGGGGATGACTTGTGGGGCTCTAACCAGGTTCTGTTGCCCAGAATCATTTGCAAATCTCAAAATTTGGCAAAAAAAACACATTTTCCTCATATTTCGGTGACAGAAAGCTCTGGAATTTGAGAGGAGCCACAAATTATCTTCCACCCAGTGTTCCCCCAAGTCTCCCGATAAAAATTATACCTCACTTGTGTGGGTAGGGCTAGTGCCCCCGACAGGAAATGCCCCAAAACACAATGTGGACACATACCATTTTTTGACAGAAAACAGAGGTGGTTTTTGCAAAGTGCCTACCTGTAGATTTTGGCCTCTAGCTCAGCCGGCACCTAGGGAAACCTACCAAACCTGTGCATTTTTTAAAACTAGAGACCTAGGGTTTCCAAGATGGGGTGACTTGTGGGGCTCTGACAAGGTTCTGTTACCCAGAATCCTTTGCAAACCTCAACATTTGGCTAAAATAACACATTTTACTCACATTTCGGTAACAGAAAGTTCTGGAATCTGAGAGGAGCCACAAATTTCCTCCCACTTAGCGTTCCCACAAGTCTCCCGATAAAAATGATACCTCACTTGTGTGGGTAGGGCTAGCGCCCGCGACAGGAGATGCCCCAAAACACAACGTGGACAGATCCCATTTTTGACAGAAAACAGAGGTGTTTTTTGCAAAGTGCCTACCTGTAGATTGTGGCCTCTAGCTCAGCCGGCACCTAGGAAAACCTACCAGACCTGTGCATTTTTGAAAACTAGAGACCTAGGGGAATCCAAGATGGGGTGACTTGTGGGGCTCTGACCATGTTCTGTTATCCAGAATCCTTTGCAAACCTCAAAATGTGGCTAAAATAACACATTTTCCTCACATTTTAGTGACAGAAAGTTCTGGAATCTGAGAGGAGCCACAAATTTCCTCCCACCCAGCGTTCCCCCAAGAGTCCCGATAAAAATGATACCTCACTTGTGTGGGTAGGGCTAGCGCCCGCGACAGGAAATTCCCCAAAACACAACATGGACACATCCCATTTTTGACAGAAACCAGAGGTGTTTTTTGCAAAGTGGCTACCTGTAGATTTTGGCCTCTAGCTCATCCGGCACCTAGGGAAACCCACCAAACCTGTGCATTTTTTAAAACTAAAGACCTAGGGGAATCCAAGATGGGGTGAATTGTGGGGCTCTAACCAGGTTCTGTTACCCAGATTCATTTGCAAATCTAAAAAGTTAGCTAAAAAAAACTGTCTCCTCACATTTCGGTGACAGAAAGTTCTGGAATCTGAGAGGAGCCACAAATTTCCTTCCACCTAGCATTCCCACAAGTCTCCCGATAAAAACGATACCTCACTTGTGTGGGTAGGCCTATCACCCGCGACAGGAAATGCCCCAAAACACAACGTGGACACATTCCATATTTGACAGAAAAGAGAGGTGTTTTTTGCAAAGTGCCTACCTGTAGATTGTGGCCTCCAGCTCAGCCGGCACCTAGGAAAACCTACCACACCTGTGCATTTTTAAAAGCTAGAGACCTAGGGGAATCCAAGATGGGGTGACTTGTGGGGCTCTGACCATGTTCTGTTATCCAGAATCCTTTGCAAACCTCAAAATGTGGCTAAAATAACAAATTTTCCTCATATTTCGGAGACAGAAAGTTCTGGAATCTGAGAGGAGCCACAAATTTCCTCCCACCCAGCGTTCCCCCAAGTCTCCCGATAAAAATGATACCTCACTTGTGTGGGTATGGCTAGCGCCCGCGACAGGAAATGCCCCAAAACACAACATGGACACATCCCATTTTTTGACAGAAACCAGAGGTGTTTTTTGCAAAGTGCCTACCTGTAGATTTTGGCCTCTAGCTCATCCGGCACCTAGGGAAACCCACCAAACCTGTGCATTTTTTAAAACTAAAGACCTAGGGGAATCCAAGATGGGGTGACTTGTGGGGCTGTGTCCAGGTTCTGTTACCCAGAATCCTTTGCAAACCTCAAAATGTGGCTAAAATAACACATTTTCCTCACATTTCGGTGACAGAAAGTTCTGGAATCTGAGAGGAGCCACAAATTTCCTCCCACCCAGCGTTCCCCCAAGTCTCCCGATAAAAATGATACCTCACTTGTGTGGGTAGGGTTAGCGCCGTGACAGGAAATGCCCCAAAACACAACATGGACACATCCCATTTTTTGACATAAACCAGACGTGTTTTTTGCAAAGTGCCTACCTGTAGATTTTGGCCTCTAGCTCATCCGGCACCTAGGGAAACCCACCAAACCTGTGCATTTTTTAAAACTAAAGACCTAGGGGAATCCAAGATGGGGTGAATTGTGGGGCTCTAACCAGGTTCTGTTACCCAGATTCATTTGCAAATCTAAAAATGTGGCTAAAATAACACATTTTCCTCACATTTCGGTGACAGAAAGTTCTGGAATCTGAGAGGAGCCACAAATTTCCTTCCACCCAGTGTTCCCCAAGTCTCCCGATAAAAATGATACCTCACTTTTGTGTGGGTAGGCCTAGCGCCCGCGACAGGAAATGCCCCAAAACACAACGTGGACACATACCATTTGTTGACAGAAAACAGAGGTGTTTTTTGCAAAGTGCCTACCTGTAGATTTTGGCCTCTAGCTCAGCGGGCACCTATGGAAACCTACCAAACCTGTGCATTTTTGAAAACTAGAGACCTAGGGGAATCCAAGATGGGGTGACTTGTGGGGCTCTGACCATGTTCTGTTATCCAGAATCCTTTGCAAACCTCAAAATGTGGCTAAAATAACAAATTTTCCTCACATTTGGGTGACAGAAAGTTCTGGAATCTGAGAGGAGCCACAAATTTCCTCCCACCCAGCGTTCCCCCAAGTCTCCCGATAAAAATGATACCTCACTTGTGTGGGTATGGCTAGCGCCCGCGACAGGAAATGCCCCAAAACACAACTTGTACACATCCCATTTTTTGACATAAACCAGAGGTGTTTTTTGCAAAGTGCCTACCTGTAGATTTTGGCCTCTAGCTCATCCGGCACCTAGGGAAACCCACCAAACCTGTGCATTTTTTAAAACTAAAGACCTAGGGGAATCCAAGATGGGGTGAATTGTGGGGCTCTAACCAGGTTCTGTTACCCAGATTCATTTGCAAATCTAAAAAGTTAGCTAAAAAAAACTGTCTCCTCACATTTCGGTGACAGAAAGTTCTGGAATCTGAGAGGAGCCACAAATTTCCTTCCACCTAGCATTCCCACAAGTCTCCCGATAAAAATGATACCTCACTTGTGTGGGTAGGCCTAGCACCCGCGACAGGAAATGCCCCAAAACACAACGTGGACACATCCCATATTTGACAGAAAACAGAGGTGTTTTTTGCAAAGTGCCTACCTGTAGATTGTGGCCTCTAGCTCAGCCGGCACCTAGGAAAACCTACCATACCTGTGCATTTTTGAAAACTAGAGACCTAGGGGAATCCAAGATGGGGTGACTTGTGGGGCTCTGACCATGTTCTGTTATCCAGAATCCTTTGCAAACCTCAAAATGTGGCTAAAATAACAAATTTTCCTCTCATTTCGGTGACAGAAAGTTCTGGAATCTGAGAGGAGCCACAAATTTCCTCCCACCCAGCGTTCCCCCAAGTCTCCCGATAAAAATGATACCTCACTTGTGTGGGTATGGCTAGCGCCCGCGACAGGAAATGCCCCAAAACACAACATGGACACATCCCATTTTTTGACAGAAACCAGAGGTGTTTTTTGCAAAGTGCCTACCTGTAGATTTTGGCCTCTAGCTCATCCGGCACCTAGGGAAACCCACCAAACCTGTGCATTTTTTTAAACTAAAGACCTAGGGGAATCCAAGATGGGGTGAATTGTGGGGCTCTAACCAGGTTCTGTTACCCAGATTCATTTGCAAATCTAAAAATTTGGCTAAAAAAACACATATTCCTCACATTTCGGTGACAGAAAGTTCTGGAATCTGAGAGGAGCCACAAATTTCCTTCCACCCAGTGTTCCCCCAAGTCTCCCGATAAAAATGATACCTCACTTGTGTGGGTAGGCCTAGCGCCCGCGACAGGAAATGCCCCATAACACAACTTGGACACATACCATTTGTTGACAGAAAACAGAGGTGGTTTTTGCAAAGTCCCTACCTGTAGATTTTGGCCTCTAGCTCAGCCGGCACCTAGGGAAAGCTACCAAACCTGTGCATTTTTTAAAACTAGAGACCTAGGATATCCAAGATGGGGTGACTTGTGGGGCTCTGTCCAGGTTCTGTTACCCAGAATCCTTTGCAAACCTCAAAATGTGGCTAAAATAACACATTTTCCTCACATTTCGGTGACAGAAAGTTCTGGAATCTGAGAGGAGCCACAAGTTTCCTCCCACCCAGCGTTCCCCCAAGTCTCCCGATAAAAATGATACCTCACTTGTGTGGGTAGGGCTAGCGCCCGCGACAGGAAGTGCCCCAAAACACAACATGGACACATCCCATTTTTTGACAGAAAACAGAGGTGTTTTTTGCATAGTGCCTACCTGTAGATTTTGGCCTCTAGCTCATCCGGCACCTAGGGAAACCCACCAAACCTGTGCATTTTTTTAAACTAAAGACCTAGGGGAATCCAAGATGGGGTGAATTGTGGGGCTCTGACCAGGTTCTGTTACCCAGAATCCTTTGCAAACCTCAAAATGTGGCTAAAATAACAAATTTTCCTCACATTTCGGTGACAGAAAGTTCTGGAATCTGAGAGGAGCCACAAATTTCCTCCCACCCAGCGTTCCCCCAAGTCTCCCGATAAAAATGATACCTCACTTGTGTGGGTAGGGTTAGCGCCCGCGACAGGAAATGCCCCAAAACACAACATGGACACATCCCATTTTTTGACAGAAACCAGAGGTGTTTTTTGCAAAGTGCCTACCTGTAGATTTTGGCCTGTAGCTCAGCCGGCACCTAGGTAAACCTACCAAACCTGTGCATTTTTTAAAACTAGAGACCTAGGGGAATCCAAGATGGGGATGACTTGTGGGGCTCTAACCAGGTTCTGTTGCCCAGAATCATTTGCAAATCTCAAAATTTGGCAAAAAAAACACATTTTCCTCATATTTCGGTGACAGAAAGCTCTGGAATTTGAGAGGAGCCACAAATTATCTTCCACCCAGTGTTCCCCCAAGTCTCCCGATAAAAATTATACCTCACTTGTGTGGGTAGGGCTAGTGCCCCCGACAGGAAATGCCCCAAAACACAATGTGGACACATACCATTTTTTGACAGAAAACAGAGGTGGTTTTTGCAAAGTGCCTACCTGTAGATTTTGGCCTCTAGCTCAGCCGGCACCTAGGGAAACCTACCAAACCTGTGCATTTTTTAAAACTAGAGACCTAGGGTATCCAAGATGGGGTGACTTGTGGGGCTCTGACAAGGTTCTGTTACCCAGAATCCTTTGCAAACCTCAACATTTGGCTAAAATAACACATTTTACTCACATTTCGGTAACAGAAAGTTCTGGAATCTGAGAGGAGCCACAAATTTCCTCCCACTTAGCGTTCCCACAAGTCTCCCGATAAAAATGATACCTCACTTGTGTGGGTAGGGCTAGCGCCCGCGACAGGAAATGCCCCAAAACACAACGTGGACAGATCCCATTTTTGACAGAAAACAGAGGTGTTTTTTGCAAAGTGCCTACCTGTAGATTGTGGCCTCTAGCTCAGCCGGCACCTAGGAAAACCTACCAGACCTGTGCATTTTTGAAAACTAGAGACCTAGGGGAATCCTAGATGGGGTGACTTGTGGGGCTCTGACCATGTTCTGTTATCCAGAATCCTTTGCAAACCTCAAAATGTGGCTAAAATAACACATTTTCCTCACATTTTTGTGACAGAAAGTTCTGGAATCTGAGAGGAGCCACAAATTTCCTCCCACCCAGCGTTCCCCCAAGAGTCCCGATAAAAATGATACCTCACTTGTGTGGGTAGGGCTAGCGCCCGCGACAGGAAATTCCCCAAAACACAACATGGACACATCCCATTTTTGACAGAAACCAGAGGTGTTTTTTGCAAAGTGGCTACCTGTAGATTTTGGCCTCTAGCTCATCCGGCACCTAGGGAAACCCACCAAACCTGTGCATTTTTTAAAACTAAAGACCTAGGGGAATCCAAGATGGGGTGAATTGTGGGGCTCTAACCAGGTTCTGTTACCCAGATTCATTTGCAAATCTAAAAAGTTAGCTAAAAAAAACTGTCTCCTCACATTTCGGTGACAGAAAGTTCTGGAATCTGAGAGGAGCCACAAATTTCCTTCCACCTAGCATTCCCACAAGTCTCCCGATAAAAATAATACCTCACTTGTGTGGGTAGCCCTAGCACCCGCGACAGGAAATGCCCCAAAACACAACGTGGACACATTCCATATTTGACAGAAAACAGAGGTGTTTTTTGCAAAGTGCCTACCTGTAGATTGTGGCCTCCAGCTCAGCCGGCACCTAGGAAAACCTACCACACCTGTGCATTTTTGAAAACTAGAGACCTAGGGGAATCCAAGATGGGGTGACTTGTGGGGCTCTGTCCAGGTTCTGTTACCCAGAATCCTTTGCAAACCTCAAAATGTGGCTAAAATAACACATTTTCCTCACATTTCGGTGACAGAAAGTTCTGGAATCTGAGAGGAGCCACAAATTTCCTCCCACCCAGCGTTCCCCCAAGTCTCCCGATAAAAATGATACCTCACTTGTGTGGGTAGGGTTAGCGCCGTGACAGGAAATGCCCCAAAACACAACATGGACACATCCCATTTTTTGACATAAACCAGACGTGTTTTTTGCAAAGTGCCTACCTGTAGATTTTGGCCTCTAGCTCATCCGGCACCTAGGGAAACCCACCAAACCTGTGCATTTTTTAAAACTAAAGACCTAGGGGAATCCAAGATGGGGTGAATTGTGGGGCTCTAACCAGGTTCTGTTACCCAGATTCATTTGCAAATCTAAAAATGTGGCTAAAATAACACATTTTCCTCACATTTCGGTGACAGAAAGTTCTGGAATCTGAGAGGAGCCACAAATTTCCTTCCACCCAGTGTTCCCCAAGTCTCCCGATAAAAATGATACCTCACTTTTGTGTGGGTAGGCCTAGCGCCCGCGACAGGAAATGCCCCAAAACACAACGTGGACACATACCATTTGTTGACAGAAAACAGAGGTGGTTTTTGCAAAGTGCCTACCTGTAGATTTTGGCCTCTAGCTCAGCCGGCACCTAGGGAAACCTACCAAACCTGTGCATTTTTTAAAACTAGAGACCTAGGGGAATCCAAGATGGGGTGACTTGTGGGGCTCTGACCATGTTCTGTTATCCAGAATCCATTGCAAACCTCAAAATGTGGCTAAAATAACAAATTTTCCTCACATTTCGGTGACAGAAAGTTCTGGAATCTGAGAGGAGCCACAAATTTCCTCCCACCCAGCGTTCCCCCAAGTCTCCCGATAAAAATGATACCTCACTTGTGTGGGTAGGGCTAGCGCCCGCGACAGGAAATGCCCCAAAACACAACATGGACACATCCCATTTTTTGACAGAAAACAGAGGTGTTTTTTGCATAGTGCCTACCTGTAGATTTTGGCCTCTAGCTCATCCGGCACCTAGAGAAACCCACCAAACCTGTGCATTTTTTAAAACTAAAGACCTAGGGGAATCCAAGATGGGGTGAATTGTGGGGCTCTGACCAGGTTATGTTACCCAGAATCCTTTGCAAACCTCAAAATGTGGCTAAAATTACACATTTTCCTCACATTTCGGTGTGAGAAAGTTCTGGAATCTGAGAGGAGCCACAAATTTCCTCCCACCCAGCGTTCCCCCAAGTCTCCCGATAAAAATGATACCTCACTTGTGTGGGTAGGGTTGGCGCCCGCGACAGGAAATGCCCCAAAACACAACATGGACACATCCCATTTTTTGACAGAAACCAGAGGTGTTTTTTGCAAAGTGCCTACCTGTATATTTTGGCCTCTAGCTCAGCCGGCACCTAGGTAAACCTACCAAACCTGTGCATTTTTTAAAACTAGAGACCTAGGGGAATCCAAGATGGGGATGACTTGTGGGGCTCTAACCAGGTTCTGTTGCCCAGAATCATTTGCAAATCTCAAAATTTGGCAAAAAAAAAACATTTTCCTCCTATTTCGGTGACAGTAAGCTCTGGAATTTGAGAGGAGCCACAAATTATCTTCCACCCAGTGTTCCCCCAAGTCTCCCGATAAAAATTATACCTCACTTGTGTGGGTAGGCCTAGCGCCCGCGACAGGAAATGCCCCAAAACACAACGTGGACACATACCATTTTTGACAGAAAACAGAGGTGGTTTTTGCAAAGTGCCTACCTGTAGATTTTGGCCTCTAGCTCAGCCGGCACCTAGGGAAACCTACCAAACTTGTGAATTTTTTAAAACTAGAGACCTAGGGTATCCAAGATGGGGTGACTTGTGGGGCTCTGACCAGCTTCTGTTTCCCAGAATCCTTTGCAAACCTCAAAATTTGTCTAAAATAACACATTTTCCTCACATTTCGGTGACAGAAAGTTCTGGAATCTGAGAGGAGCCACAAATTTCATCCCACCCAGCGTTCCCCCAAGTCTCCCGATAAAAATTATACCTCACTTGTGTGGGTAGGGTTAGCGCCCGCGACAGGAAATGCCCCAAAACACAGCATGGACACATCCCATTTTTTGACAGAAACCAGAGGTGTTTTTTGCAAAGTGCCTACCTGTAGATTTTGGCCTCTAGCTCAGCAGGCACCTAGGTAAACCTACCAAACCTGTGCATTTTTTTAAACTAGAGACCTAGGGGAATCCAAGATGGGGATGACTTGTGGGGCTCTAACCAAGTTCTGTTGCCCAGAATCATTTGCAAATCTCAAAATTTGGCAAAAAAAACACATTTTCCTCATATTTCGGTGACAGAAAGCTCTGGAATTTGAGAGGAGCCACAAATTATCTTCCACCCAGTGTTCCCCCAAGTCTCCCGATAAAAATTATACCTCACTTGTGTGGGTTCGCCTAGCGCCCGCGACAGGAAATGCCCCAAAACACAACGTGGACACATACCATTTTTTGACAGAAAACAGAGGTGGTTTTTGCAAAGTGCCTACCTGTAGATTTTGACCTCTAGCTCAGCCGGCACCTAGGGAAACCTACCAAACCTGTGCATTTTTTAAAACTAGAGACCTAGGGTATCCAAGATGGGGTGACTTGTGGGGCTCTGACAAGGTTCTGTTACCCAGAATCCTTTGCAAACCTCAACATTTGGCTAAAATAACACATTTTACTCACATTTCGGTAACAGAAAGTTCTGGAATCTGAGAGGAGCCACAAATTTCCTCCCACTTAGCGTTCCCACAAGTCTCCCGATAAAAATGATACCTCACTTGTGTGGGTAGGGCTAGCGCCCGCGACAGGAAATGCCCCAAAACACAACGTGGACAGATCCCATTTTTGACAGAAAACAGAGGTGTTTTTTGCAAAGTGCCTACCTGTAGATTGTGGCCTCTAGCTCAGCCGGCACCTAGGAAAACCTACCAGACCTGTGCATTTTTGAAAACTAGAGACCTAGGGGAATCCTAGATGGGGTGACTTGTGGGGCTCTGACCATGTTCTGTTATCCAGAATCCTTTGCAAACCTCAAAATGTGGCTAAAATAACACATTTTCCTCACATTTTTGTGACAGAAAGTTCTGGAATCTGAGAGGAGCCACAAATTTCCTCCCACCCAGCGTTCCCCCAAGAGTCCCGATAAAAATGATACCTCACTTGTGTGGGTAGGGCTAGCGCCCGCGACAGGAAATTCCCCAAAACACAACATGGACACATCCCATTTTTGACAGAAACCAGAGGTGTTTTTTGCAAAGTGGCTACCTGTAGATTTTGGCCTCTAGCTCATCCGGCACCTAGGGAAACCCACCAAACCTGTGCATTTTTTAAAACTAAAGACCTAGGGGAATCCAAGATGGGGTGAATTGTGGGGCTCTAACCAGGTTCTGTTACCCAGATTCATTTGCAAATCTAAAAAGTTAGCTAAAAAAAACTGTCTCCTCACATTTCGGTGACAGAAAGTTCTGGAATCTGAGAGGAGCCACAAATTTCCTTCCACCTAGCATTCCCACAAGTCTCCCGATAAAAATAATACCTCACTTGTGTGGGTAGCCCTAGCACCCGCGACAGGAAATGCCCCAAAACACAACGTGGACACATTCCATATTTGACAGAAAACAGAGGTGTTTTTTGCAAAGTGCCTACCTGTAGATTGTGGCCTCCAGCTCAGCCGGCACCTAGGAAAACCTACCACACCTGTGCATTTTTGAAAACTAGAGACCTAGGGGAATCCAAGATGGGGTGACTTGTGGGGCTCTGTCCAGGTTCTGTTACCCAGAATCCTTTGCAAACCTCAAAATGTGGCTAAAATAACACATTTTCCTCACATTTCGGTGACAGAAAGTTCTGGAATCTGAGAGGAGCCACAAATTTCCTCCCACCCAGCGTTCCCCCAAGTCTCCCGATAAAAATGATACCTCACTTGTGTGGGTAGGGTTAGCGCCGTGACAGGAAATGCCCCAAAACACAACATGGACACATCCCATTTTTTGACATAAACCAGACGTGTTTTTTGCAAAGTGCCTACCTGTAGATTTTGGCCTCTAGCTCATCCGGCACCTAGGGAAACCCACCAAACCTGTGCATTTTTTTAAACTAAAGACCTAGGGGAATCCAAGATGGGGTGAATTGTGGGGCTCTAACCAGGTTCTGTTACCCAGATTCATTTGCAAATCTAAAAATGTGGCTAAAATAACACATTTTCCTCACATTTCGGTGACAGAAAGTTCTGGAATCTGAGAGGAGCCACAAATTTCCTTCCACCCAGTGTTCCCCAAGTCTCCCGATAAAAATGATACCTCACTTTTGTGTGGGTAGGCCTAGCGCCCGCGACAGGAAATGCCCCAAAACACAACGTGGACACATACCATTTGTTGACAGAAAACAGAGGTGGTTTTTGCAAAGTGCCTACCTGTAGATTTTGGCCTCTAGCTCAGCCGGCACCTAGGGAAACCTACCAAACCTGTGCATTTTTTAAAACTAGAGACCTAGGGGAATCCAAGATGGGGTGACTTGTGGGGCTCTGACCATGTTCTGTTATCCAGAATCCATTGCAAACCTCAAAATGTGGCTAAAATAACAAATTTTCCTCACATTTCGGTGACAGAAAGTTCTGGAATCTGAGAGGAGCCACAAATTTCCTCCCACCCAGCGTTCCCCCAAGTCTCCCGATAAAAATGATACCTCACTTGTGTGGGTAGGGCTAGCGCCCGCGACAGGAAATGCCCCAAAACACAACATGGACACATCCCATTTTTTGACAGAAAACAGAGGTGTTTTTTGCATAGTGCCTACCTGTAGATTTTGGCCTCTAGCTCATCCGGCACCTAGAGAAACCCACCAAACCTGTGCATTTTTTAAAACTAAAGACCTAGGGGAATCCAAGATGGGGTGAATTGTGGGGCTCTGACCAGGTTATGTTACCCAGAATCCTTTGCAAACCTCAAAATGTGGCTAAAATTACACATTTTCCTCACATTTCGGTGTGAGAAAGTTCTGGAATCTGAGAGGAGCCACAAATTTCCTCCCACCCAGCGTTCCCCCAAGTCTCCCGATAAAAATGATACCTCACTTGTGTGGGTAGGGTTGGCGCCCGCGACAGGAAATGCCCCAAAACACAACATGGACACATCCCATTTTTTGACAGAAACCAGAGGTGTTTTTTGCAAAGTGCCTACCTGTATATTTTGGCCTCTAGCTCAGCCGGCACCTAGGTAAACCTACCAAACCTGTGCATTTTTTAAAACTAGAGACCTAGGGGAATCCAAGATGGGGATGACTTGTGGGGCTCTAACCAGGTTCTGTTGCCCAGAATCATTTGCAAATCTCAAAATTTGGCAAAAAAAAAACATTTTCCTCCTATTTCGGTGACAGTAAGCTCTGGAATTTGAGAGGAGCCACAAATTATCTTCCACCCAGTGTTCCCCCAAGTCTCCCGATAAAAATTATACCTCACTTGTGTGGGTAGGCCTAGCGCCCGCGACAGGAAA
This sequence comes from Pleurodeles waltl, assembly GCF_031143425.1. NCBI lineage: Eukaryota > Metazoa > Chordata > Amphibia > Caudata > Salamandridae > Pleurodeles > Pleurodeles waltl. Next base: position 1,234,869,491 of record NC_090444.1, on the reverse strand, counting down.
TGCCCCAAAACACAACGTGGACACATACCATTTTTGACAGAAAACAGAGGTGGTTTTTGCAAAGTGCCTACCTGTAGATTTTGGCCTCTAGCTCAGCCGGCACCTAGGGAAACCTACCAAACTTGTGAATTTTTTAAAACTAGAGACCTAGGGTATCCAAGATGGGGTGACTTGTGGGGCTCTGACCAGCTTCTGTTTCCCAGAATCCTTTGCAAACCTCAAAATTTGTCTAAAATAACACATTTTCCTCACATTTCGGTGACAGAAAGTTCTGGAATCTGAGAGGAGCCACAAATTTCATCCCACCCAGCGTTCCCCCAAGTCTCCCGATAAAAATTATACCTCACTTGTGTGGGTAGGGTTAGCGCCCGCGACAGGAAATGCCCCAAAACACAGCATGGACACATCCCATTTTTTGACAGAAACCAGAGGTGTTTTTTGCAAAGTGCCTACCTGTAGATTTTGGCCTCTAGCTCAGCAGGCACCTAGGTAAACCTTCCAAACCTGTGCATTTTTTTAAACTAGAGACCTAGGGGAATCCAAGATGGGGATGACTTGTGGGGCTCTAACCAAGTTCTGTTGCCCAGAATCATTTGCAAATCTCAAAATTTGGCAAAAAAAACACATTTTCCTCATATTTCGGTGACAGAAAGCTCTGGAATTTGAGAGGAGCCACAAATTATCTTCCACCCAGTGTTCCCCCAAGTCTCCCGATAAAAATTATACCTCACTTGTGTGGGTTCGCCTAGCGCCCGCGACAGGAAATGCCCCAAAACACAACGTGGACACATACCATTTTTTGACAGAAAACAGAGGTGGTTTTTGCAAAGTGCCTACCTGTAGATTTTGACCTCTAGCTCAGCCGGCACCTAGGGAAACCTACCAAACTTGTGCATTTTTTAAAACTAGAGACCTAGGGTATCCAAGATGGGGTGACTTGTGCGGCTCTGACCAGCTTCTGTTACCCAGAATCCTTTGCAAACCTCAGAATTTGTCTAAAATAACACATTTTTCTCACATTTCGGTGACAGGAAGTTCTGGAATCTGAGAGGAGCCACAAATTTCCTCCCACCCAGCGTTCCCCCAAGTCTCCCGATAAAAATGATACCTCACTTGTGTGGGTAGGGCTAGTGCACGCGACAGGAAATGCCCCGAAACACAACATAGACACATCCCATTTTTTGAAAGAAACCAAAGGTGTTTTTTGCAAAGTGCCTACCTGTAGATTTTGGCCTCTAGCTCAGCCGGCACCTAGGTAAACCTACCAAACCTGTGCATTTTTTAAAACTAGAGACCTAGGGGAATCCAAGATGGGGTGACTTGTGGGGCTCTATCCAGGTTCTGTTACCCAGAATTCTTTGCAATCCTCAAAAGTTAGCTAAAAAACACTGGGGGTTATTCCAACTTTGGAGGAAGTGGTAATCCGTCCCAAAAGTGACGGTAAAGTGACGGATATACCACCAGCCGTATTACGAGTCCATTATATCCTATGGAACTCGTAATACGGCTGGTGGTAAATCCGTCAAAATTTGGGACGGATTACCACCTTCTCCAAAGTTGTAATAACCCCCACTGTCTCCTCACATTTCAGTGACAGAAAGTTCTGGAATCTGAGAGGAGCCACAACTTTCCTCCCACCTAGCGTTCCCACAAGTCTCCCGATAAAAATGATACCTCACTTGTGTGGGTAGGCTTAGCGCCCGCGACAGGAAATTCCCCAAAACACAACGTGGACACATCCCATTTTTGACAGAAAACAGAGGTATTTTTTGCTAAGTGCCTACCTGTAGATTTTGGCCTCTAGCTCAGCCGGCACCTAGGAAAACCTACCAGACCTGTGCATTTTTTAAAACTAGAGACCTAGGAGAATCCAAGATGGGGTGACTTGTGGGGCTCTGACCATGTTCTGTTACCCAGAATCCTTTGCAAACCTAAAAATTTGGCTAAAAAAACACATTTTCCTCACATTTTGGTGACAGAAAGTTCTGGAATCTGAGACAAGCCACAAATGTCCTTCCACCCAGCGTTCGCCCAAGTCTCCCGATAAAAATGATACCTCACATGTGTGGGTAGGCCTAGCGCCCGCGACAAGAAATGCCACAAAACACAACGTGGACACATGGCATTTTTTGACAGAAAACAGAGGCGTTTTTTGAAATGTGCCTATCTGTAGATTTTGGCCTCTAGCTCATCTGGCACCTCGGGAAACCTACCAAACCTGTGCATTTTTTTAAACTAAAGACCTAGGGGAATCCAAGATGGGGTGAATTGTGGGGCTCTGACCAGGTTCTGTTACCCAAAATCCTCTTCAAACCTCAAAATGTGGCTAAAAAACACATTTTCCTCACATTTTGGTGACAGAAAGTTCTGGAATCTGAGAGGAGCCACAAATTTCCTCCCACCTAGCGTTCCCACAAGTCTCCAGATAAAAATGATACCTCACTTGTGTGAGTAGGCCTAGCGCCCGCGACAGGAAATGCCCCAAAACAAAACATGGACACATCCCATTTTTTGACAGAAAACAGAGGTGTTTTTTGCAAAGTGCCTACCTGTAGATTTTGGCCTCTAGCTCAGCCGGCACCTACGGAAACCTACCAAACCTGTACATTTTTTAAAACTAGAGAGCTAGGGGAATCCAAGATGGGGTGACTTGTGAGGATCTAACCAAGCTCTGTTACCCAGAATCATTTGCAAACCTCAAAATTTGGCTAAAAAAACAAATTTTCCTCATATTTCGGTGACAGAAAGTTCTGGAATCTGAGAGGAGCCACAAATTTCCTTCCACCCAGTGTTCCCCCAAGTCTCCCGATAAAAATTATACCTCACTTGTGTGGGAAGGGCTAGCGCCCGCGACATGAAATGCCCCAAAACACAACATGGACACATCCCACTTTTTGACAGAAATCAGGGGTGTTTTTTGCATAGTGCCTACCTGTAGATTTTGGCCTCTAGCTCATCCGGCACCTAGGGAAACCCACCAAACCTGTGCATTTTTTTAAACTAAAGACCTAGGGGAATCCAAGATGGGGTTAATTGTGGGGCTCTGACCAGGTTCTGTTACCCAGAATCCTTTGCAAACCTCAAAATGTGGCTAAAATAACAAATTTTCCTCACATTTCGGTGACAGAAAGTTCTGGAATCTGAGAGGAGCCACAAATTTCCTCCCACCCAGCGTTCCCCCAAGTCTCCCGATAAAAATGATACCTCACTTGTGTGGGTAGGGTTAGCGCCCGCGACAGGAAATGCCCCAAAACACAACATGGACACATCCCATTTTTTGACAGAAACCAGAGGTGTTTTTTGCAAAGTGCCTACCTGTAGATTTTGGCCTGTAGCTCAGCCGGCACCTAGGTAAACCTACCAAACCTGTGCATTTTTTAAAACTAGAGACCTAGGGGAATCCAAGATGGGGATGACTTGTGGGGCTCTAACCAGGTTCTGTTGCCCAGAATCATTTGCAAATCTCAAAATTTGGCAAAAAAAACACATTTTCCTCATATTTCGGTGACAGAAAGCTCTGGAATTTGAGAGGAGCCACAAATTATCTTCCACCCAGTGTTCCCCCAAGTCTCCCGATAAAAATTATACCTCACTTGTGTGGGTAGGGCTAGTGCCCCCGACAGGAAATGCCCCAAAACACAATGTGGACACATACCATTTTTTGACAGAAAACAGAGGTGGTTTTTGCAAAGTGCCTACCTGTAGATTTTGGCCTCTAGCTCAGCCGGCACCTAGGGAAACCTACCAAACCTGTGCATTTTTTAAAACTAGAGACCTAGGGTATCCAAGATGGGGTGACTTGTGGGGCTCTGACAAGGTTCTGTTACCCAGAATCCTTTGCAAACCTCAACATTTGGCTAAAATAACACATTTTACTCACATTTCGGTAACAGAAAGTTCTGGAATCTGAGAGGAGCCACAAATTTCCTCCCACTTAGCGTTCCCACAAGTCTCCCGATAAAAATGATACCTCACTTGTGTGGGTAGGGCTAGCGCCCGCGACAGGAAATGCCCCAAAACACAACGTGGACAGATCCCATTTTTGACAGAAAACAGAGGTGTTTTTTGCAAAGTGCCTACCTGTAGATTGTGGCCTCTAGCTCAGCCGGCACCTAGGAAAACCTACCAGACCTGTGCATTGTTGAAAACTAGAGACCTAGGGGAATCCAAGATGGGGTGACTTGTGGGGCTCTGACCATGTTCTGTTATCCAGAATCCTTTGCAAACCTCAAAATGTGGCTAAAATAACACATTTTCCTCACATTTTAGTGACAGAAAGTTCTGGAATCTGAGAGGAGCCACAAATTTCCTCCCACCCAGCGTTCCCCCAAGAGTCCCGATAAAAATGATACCTCACTTGTGTGGGTAGGGCTAGCGCCCGCGACAGGAAATTCCCCAAAACACAACATGGACACATCCCATTTTTGACAGAAACCAGAGGTGTTTTTTGCAAAGTGGCTACCTGTAGATTTTGGCCTCTAGCTCATCCGGCACCTAGGGAAACCCACCAAACCTGTGCATTTTTTAAAACTAAAGACCTAGGGGAATCCAAGATGGGGTGAATTGTGGGGCTCTAACCAGGTTCTGTTACCCAGATTCATTTGCAAATCTAAAAAGTTAGCTAAAAAAAACTGTCTCCTCACATTTCAGTGACAGAAAGTTCTGGAATCTGAGAGGAGCCACAAATTTCCTTCCACCTAGCATTCCCACAAGTCTCCCGATAAAAATAATACCTCACTTGTGTGGGTAGCCCTAGCACCCGCGACAGGAAATGCCCCAAAACACAACGTGGACACATTCCATATTTGACAGAAAACAGAGGTGTTTTTTGCAAAGTGCCTACCTGTAGATTGTGGCCTCCAGCTCAGCCGGCACCTAGGAAAACCTACCACACCTGTGCATTTTTGAAAACTAGAGACCTAGGGGAATCCAAGATGGGGTGACTTGTGGGGCTCTGACCATGTTCTGTTATCCAGAATCCTTTGCAAACCTCAAAATGTGGCTAAAATAACAAATTTTCCTCATATTTCGGAGACAGAAAGTTCTGGAATCTGAGAGGAGCCACAAATTTCCTCCCACCCAGCGTTCCCCCAAGTCTCCCGATAAAAATGATACCTCACTTGTGTGGGTATGGCTAGCGCCCGCGACAGGAAATGCCCCAAAACACAACATGGACACATCCCATTTTTTGACAGAAACCAGAGGTGTTTTTTGCAAAGTGCCTACCTGTAGATTTTGGCCTCTAGCTCATCCGGCACCTAGGGAAACCCACCAAACCTGTGCATTTTTTAAAACTAAAGACCTAGGGGAATCCAAGATGGGGTGAATTGTGGGGCTCTAACCAGGTTCTGTTACCCAGATTCATTTGCAAATCTAAAAATGTGGCTAAAATAACACATTTTCCTCACATTTCGGTGACAGAAAGTTCTGGAATCTGAGAGGAGCCACAAATTTCCTTCCACCCAGTGTTCCCCAAGTCTCCCGATAAAAATGATACCTCACTTTTGTGTGGGTAGGCCTAGCGCCCGCGACAGGAAATGCCCCAAAACAGAACGTGGACACATACCATTTGTTGACAGAAAACAGAGGTGGTTTTTGCAAAGTGCCTACCTGTAGATTTTGGCCTCTAGCTCAGCCGGCACCTAGGGAAACCTACCAAACCTGTGCATTTTTTAAAACTAGAGACCTAGGGGAATCCAAGATGGGGTGACTTGTGGGGCTCTGACCATGTTCTGTTATCCAGAATCCATTGCAAACCTCAAAATGTGGCAAAATAACAAATTTTCCTCACATTTCGGTGACAGAAAGTTCTGGAATCTGAGAGGAGCCACAAATTTCCTCCCACCCAGCGTTCCCCCAAGTCTCCCGATAAAAATGATACCTCACTTGTGTGGGTAGGGCTAGCGCCCGCGACAGGAAATGCCCCAAAACACAACATGGACACATCCCATTTTTTGACAGAAAACAGAGGTGTTTTTTGCATAGTGCCTACCTGTAGATTTTGGCCTCTAGCTCATCCGGCACCTAGGGAAACCCACCAAACCTGTGCATATTTTAAAACTAAAGACCTAGGGGAATCCAAGATGGGGTGAATTGTGGGGCTCTGACCAGGTTATGTTACCCAGAATCCTTTGCAAACCTCAAAATGTGGCTAAAATTACACATTTTCCTCACATTTCGGTGTGAGAAAGTTCTGGAATCTGAGAGGAGCCACAAATTTCCTCCCACCCAGCGTTCCCCCAAGTCTCCCGATAAAAATGATACCTCACTTGTGTGGGTAGGGTTGGCGCCCGCGACAGGAAATGCCCCAAAACACAACATGGACACATCCCATTTTTTGACAGAAACCAGAGGTGTTTTTTGCAAAGTGCCTACCTGTATATTTTGGCCTCTAGCTCAGCCGGCACCTAGGTAAACCTACCAAACCTGTGCATTTTTTAAAACTAGAGACCTAGGGGAATACAAGATGGGGATGACTTGTGGCGCTCTAACCAGGTTCTGTTGCCCAGAATCATTTGCAAATCTCAAAATTTGGCAAAAAAAAAACATTTTCCTCCTATTTCGGTGACAGTAAGCTCTGGAATTTGAGAGGAGCCACAAATTATCTTCCACCCAGTGTTCCCCCAAGTCTCCCGATAAAAATTATACCTCACTTGTGTGGGTAGGCCTAGCGCCCGCGACAGGAAATGCCCCAAAACACAACGTGGACTCATACCATTTTTGACAGAAAACAGAGGTGGTTTTTGCAAAGTGCCTACCTGTAGATTTTGGCCTCTAGCTCAGCCGGCACCTAGGGAAACCTACCAAACTTGTGAATTTTTTAAAACTAGAGACCTAGGGTATCCAAGATGGGGTGACTTGTGGGGCTCTGACCAGCTTCTGTTTCCCAGAATCCTTTGCAAACCTCAAAATTTGTCTAAAATAACACATTTTCCTCACATTTCGGTGACAGAAAGTTCTGGAATCTGAGAGGAGCCACAAATTTCATCCCACCCAGCGTTCCCCCAAGTCTCCCGATAAAAATTATACCTCACTTGTGTGGGTAGGGTTAGCGCCCGCGACAGGAAATGCCCCAAAACACAGCATGGACACATCCCATTTTTTGACAGAAACCAGAGGTGTTTTTTGCAAAGTGCCTACCTGTAGATTTTGGCCTCTAGCTCAGCAGGCACCTAGGTAAACCTACCAAACCTGTGCATTTTTTTTAACTAGAGACCTAGGGGAATCCAAGATGGGGATGACTTGTGGGGCTCTAACCAAGTTCTGTTGCCCAGAATCATTTGCAAATCTCAAAATTTGGCAAAAAAAACACATTTTCCTCATATTTCGGTGACAGAAAGCTCTGGAATTTGAGAGGAGCCACAAATTATCTTCCACCCAGTGTTCCCCCAAGTCTCCCGATAAAAATTATACCTCACTTGTGTGGGTTCGCCTAGCGCCCGCGACAGGAAATGCCCCAAAACACAACGTGGACACATACCATTTTTTGACAGAAAACAGAGGTGGTTTTTGCAAAGTGCCTACCTGTAGATTTTGACCTCTAGCTCAGCCGGCACCTAGGGAAACCTACCAAACTTGTGCATTTTTTAAAACTAGAGACCTAGGGTGTCCAAGATGGGGTGACTTGTGCGGCTCTGACCAGCTTCTGTTACCCAGAATCCTTTGCAAACCTCAGAATTTGTCTAAAATAACACATTTTTCTCACATTTTGGTGACAGGAAGTTCTGGAATCTGAGAGGAGCCACAAATTTCCTCCCACCCAGCGTTCCCCCAAGTCTCCCGATAAAAATGATACCTCACTTGTGTGGGTAGGGCTAGTGCACGCGACAGGAAATGCCCCGAAACACAACATAGACACATCCCATTTTTTGACAGAAACCAAAGGTGTTTTTTGCAAAGTGCCTACCTGTAGATTTTGGCCTCTAGCTCAGCCGGCACCTAGGTAAACCTACCAAACCTGTGCATTTTTTAAAACTAGAGACCTAGGGGAATCCAAGATGGGGTGACTTGTGGGGCTCTATCCAGGTTCTGTTACCCAGAATTCTTTGCAATCCTCAAAAGTTAGCTAAAAAACACTGGGGGTTATTCCAACTTTGGAGGAAGTGGTAATCCGTCCCAAAAGTGACGGTAAAGTGACGGATATACCACCAGCCGTATTACGAGTCCATTATATCCTATGGAACTCGTAATACGGCTGGTGGTAAATCCGTCAAAATTTGGGACGGATTACCACCTCCTCCAAAGTTGTAATAACCCCCTCTGTCTCCTCACATTTCAGTGACAGAAAGTTCTGGAATCTGAGAGGAGCCACAACTTTCCTCCCACCTAGCGTTCCCACAAGTCTCCCGATAAAAATGATACCTCACTTGTGTGGGTAGGCCTAGCGCCCGCGACAGGAAATTCCCCAAAACACAACGTGGACACATCCCATTTTTGACAGAAAACAGAGGTATTTTTTGCTAAGTGCCTACCTGTAGATTTTGGCCTCTAGCTCAGCCGGCACCTAGGAAAACCTACCAGACCTGTGCATTTTTTAAAACTAGAGACCTAGGAGAATCCAAGATGGGGTGACTTGTGGGGCTCTGACCATGTTCTGTTACCCAGAATCCTTTGCAAACCTAAAAATTTGGCTAAAAAAACACATTTTCCTCACATTTTGGTGACAGAAAGTTCTGGAATCTGAGACAAGCCACAAATGTCCTTCCACCCAGCGTTCGCCCAAGTCTCCCGATAAAAATGATACCTCACATGTGTGGGTAGGCCTAGCGCCCGCGACAAGAAATGCCACAAAACACAACGTGGACACATGGCATTTTTTGACAGAAAACAGAGGCGTTTTTTTAAATGTGCCTATCTGTAGATTTTGGCCTCTAGCTCATCTGGCACCTCGGGAAACCTACCAAACCTGTGCATTTTTTTAAACTAAAGACCTAGGGGAATCCAAGATGGGGTGAATTGTGGGGCTCTGACCAGGTTCTGTTACCCAAAATCCTCTTCAAACCTCAAAATGTGGCTAAAAAACACATTTTCCTCACATTTTGGTGACAGAAAGTTCTGGAATCTGAGAGGAGCCACAAATTTCCTCCCACCTAGCGTTCCCACAAGTCTCCAGATAAAAATGATACCTCACTTGTGTGAGTAGGCCTAGCGCCCGCGACAGGAAATGCCCCAAAACAAAACATGGACACATCCCATTTTTTGACAGAAAACAGAGGTGTTTTTTGCAAAGTGCCTACCTGTAGATTTTGGCCTCTAGCTCAGCCGGCACCTACGGAAACCTACCAAACCTGTACATTTTTTAAAACTAGAGAGCTAGGGGAATCCAAGATGGGGTGACTTGTGAGGATCTAACCAAGCTCTGTTAGCCAGAATCATTTGCAAACCTCAAAATTTGGCTAAAAAAACAAATTTTCCTCATATTTCGGTGACAGAAAGTTCTGGAATCTGAGAGGAGCCACAAATTTCCTTCCACCCAGTGTTCCCCCAAGTCTCCCGATAAAAATTATACCTCACTTGTGTGGGAAGGGCTAGCGCCCGCGACATGAAATGCCCCAAAACACAACATGGACACATCCCACTTTTTGACAGAAATCAGGGGTGTTCTTTGCATAGTGCCTACCTGTAGATTTTGGCCTCTAGCTCATCCGGCACCTAGGGAAACCCACCAAACCTGTGCATTTTTTTAAACTAAAGACCTAGGGGAATCCAAGATGGGGTTAATTGTGGGGCTCTGACCAGGTTCTGTTACCCAGAATCCTTTGCAAACCTCAAAATGTGGCTAAAATAACAAATTTTCCTCACATTTCGGTGACAGAAAGTTCTGGAATCTGAGAGGAGCCACAAATTTCCTCCCACCCAGCGTTCCCCCAAGTCTCCCGATAAAAATGATACCTCACTTGTGTGGGTAGGGTTAGCGCCCGCGACAGGAAATGCCCCAAAACACAACATGGACACATCCCATTTTTTGACAGAAACCAGAGGTGTTTTTTGCAAAGTGCCTACCTGTAGATTTTGGCCTGTAGCTCAGCCGGCACCTAGGTAAACCTACCAAACCTGTGCATTTTTTAAAACTAGAGACCTAGGGGAATCCAAGATGGGGATGACTTGTGGGGCTCTAACCAGGTTCTGTTGCCCAGAATCATTTGCAAATCTCAAAATTTGGCAAAAAAAACACATTTTCCTCATATTTCGGTGACAGAAAGCTCTGGAATTTGAGAGGAGCCACAAATTATCTTCCACCCAGTGTTCCCCCAAGTCTCCCGATAAAAATTATACCTCACTTGTGTGGGTAGGGCTAGTGCCCCCGACAGGAAATGCCCCAAAACACAATGTGGACACATACCATTTTTTGACAGAAAACAGAGGTGGTTTTTGCAAAGTGCCTACCTGTAGATTTTGGCCTCTAGCTCAGCCGGCACCTAGGGAAACCTACCAAACCTGTGCATTTTTTAAAACTAGAGACCTAGGGTATCCAAGATGGGGTGACTTGTGGGGCTCTGACAAGGTTCTGTTACCCAGAATCCTTTGCAAACCTCAACATTTGGCTAAAATAACACATTTTACTCACATTTCGGTAACAGAAAGTTCTGGAATCTGAGAGGAGCCACAAATTTCCTCCCACTTAGCGTTCCCACAAGTCTCCCGATAAAAATGATACCTCACTTGTGTGGGTAGGGCTAGCGCCCGCGACAGGAAATGCCCCAAAACACAACGTGGACAGATCCCATTTTTGACAGAAAACAGAGGTGTTTTTTGCAAAGTGCCTACCTGTAGATTGTGGCCTCTAGCTCAGCCGGCACCTAGGAAAACCTACCAGACCTGTGCATTTGTGAAAACTAGAGACCTAGGGGAATCCAAGATGGGGTGACTTGTGGGGCTCTGACCATGTTCTGTTATCCAGAATCCTTTGCAAACCTCAAAATGTGGCTAAAATAACACATTTTCCTCACATTTTAGTGACAGAAAGTTCTGGAATCTGAGAGGAGCCACAAATTTCCTCCCACCCAGCGTTCCCCCAAGAGTCCCGATAAAAATGATACCTCACTTGTGTGGGTAGGGCTAGCGCCCGCGACAGGAAATTCCCCAAAACACAACATGGACACATCCCATTTTTGACAGAAACCAGAGGTGTTTTTTGCAAAGTGGCTACCTGTAGATTTTGGCCTCTAGCTCATCCGGCACCTAGGGAAACCCACCAAACCTGTGCATTTTTTAAAACTAAAGACCTAGGGGAATCCAAGATGGGGTGAATTGTGGGGCTCTAACCAGGTTCTGTTACCCAGATTCATTTGCAAATCTAAAAAGTTAGCTAAAAAAAACTGTCTCCTCACATTTCAGTGACAGAAAGTTCTGGAATCTGAGAGGAGCCACAAATTTCCTTCCACCTAGCATTCCCACAAGTCTCCCGATAAAAATAATACCTCACTTGTGTGGGTAGCCCTAGCACCCGCGACAGGAAATGCCCCAAAACACAACGTGGACACATTCCATATTTGACAGAAAACAGAGGTGTTTTTTGCAAAGTGCCTACCTGTAGATTGTGGCCTCCAGCTCAGCCGGCACCTAGGAAAACCTACCACACCTGTGCATTTTTGAAAACTAGAGACCTAGGGGAATCCAAGATGGGGTGACTTGTGGGGCTCTGACCATGTTCTGTTATCCAGAATCCTTTGCAAACCTCAAAATGTGGCTAAAATAACAAATTTTCCTCATATTTCGGAGACAGAAAGTTCTGGAATCTGAGAGGAGCCACAAATTTCCTCCCACCCAGCGTTCCCCCAAGTCTCCCGATAAAAATGATACCTCACTTGTGTGGGTATGGCTAGCGCCCGCGACAGGAAATGCCCCAAAACACAACATGGACACATCCCATTTTTTGACAGAAACCAGAGGTGTTTTTTGCAAAGTGCCTACCTGTAGATTTTGGCCTCTAGCTCATCCGGCACCTAGGGAAACCCACCAAACCTGTGCATTTTTTAAAACTAAAGACCTAGGGGAATCCAAGATGGGGTGAATTGTGGGGCTCTAACCAGGTTCTGTTACCCAGATTCATTTGCAAATCTAAAAATTTGGCTAAAAAATCACATTTTCCTCACATTTCGGTGACAGAAAGTTCTGGAATCTGAGAGGAGCCACAAATTTCCTTCCACCCAATGTTCTCCCAAGTCTCCTGATAAAAATGATACCTCACTTGTGTGGGTAGGCCTAGCGCCCGCGACAGGAAATGCCCCATAACACAACTTGGACACATACCATTTGTTGACAGAAAACAGAGGTGGTTTTTGCAAAGTGCCTACCTGTAGATTTTGGCCTCTAGCTCAGCCGGCACCTAGGGAAACCTACCAAACCTGTGCATTTTTTAAAACTAGAGACCTAGGATATCCAAGATGGGGTGACTTGTGGGGCTCTGTCCAGGTTCTGTTACCCAGAATCCTTTGCAAACCTCAAAATGTGGCTAAAATAACACATTTTCCTCACATTTCGGTGACAGAAAGTTCTGGAATCTGAGAGGAGCCACAAATTTCCTCCCACCCAGCGTTCCCCCAAGTCTCCCGATAAAAATGATACCTCACTTGTGTGGGTAGGGTTAGCGCCGTGACAGGAAATGCCCCAAAACACAACATGGACACATCACATTTTTTGACATAAACCAGACGTGTTTTTTGCAAAGTGCCTACCTGTAGATTTTGGCCTCTAGCTCATCCGGCACCTAGGGAAACCCACCAAACCTGTGCATTTTTTAAAACTAAAGACCTAGGGGAATCCAAGATAGGGTGAATTGTGGGGCTCTAACCAGGTTCTGTTACCCAGATTCATTTGCAAATCTAAAAATGTGGCTAAAATAACACATTTTCCTCACATTTCGGTGACAGAAAGTTCTGGAATCTGAGAGGAGCCACAAATTTCCTTCCACCCAGTGTTCCCCAAGTCTCCCGATAAAAATGATACCTCACTTTTGTGTGGGTAGGCCTAGCGCCCGCGACAGGAAATGCCCCAAAACACAACGTGGACACATACCATTTGTTGACAGAAAACAGAGGTGGTTTTTGCAAAGTGCCTACCTGTAGATTTTGGCCTCTAGCTCAGCCGGCACCTAGGGAAACCTACCAAACCTGTGCATTTTTTAAAACTAGAGACCTAGGGGAATCCAAGATGGGGTGACTTGTGGGGCTCTGACCATGTTCTGTTATCCAGAATCCTTTGCAAACCTCAAAATGTGGCTAAAATAACAAATTTTCCTCACATTTCGGTGACAGAAAGTTCTGGAATCTGAGAGGAGCCACAAATTTCCTCCCACCCAGCGTTCCCCCAAGTCTCCCGATAAAAATGATACCTCACTTGTGTGGGTAGGGCTAGCGCCCGCGACAGGAACTGCCCCAAAACACAACATGGACACATCCCATTTTTTGACAGAAACCAGAGGTGTTTTTTGCAAAGTGCCTACCTGTATATTTTGGCCTCTAGCTCAGCCGGCACCTAGGTAAACCTACCAAACCTGTGCATTTTTTAAAACTAGAGACCTAGGGGAATCCAAGATGGGGATGACTTGTGGGGCTCTAACCAGGTTCTGTTGCCCAGAATCATTTGCAAATCTCAAAATTTGGCAAAAAAAAAACATTTTCCTCCTATTTCGGTGACAGTAAGCTCTGGAATTTGAGAGGAGCCACAAATTATCTTCCACCCAGTGTTCCCCCAAGTCTCCCGATAAAAATTATACCTCACTTGTGTGGGTAGGCCTAGCGCCCGCGACAGGAAATGCCCCAAAACACAACGTGGACACATACCATTTTTGACAGAAAACAGAGGTGGTTTTTGCAAAGTGCCTACCTGTAGATTTTGGCCTCTAGCTCAGCCGGCACCTAGGGAAACCTACCAAACCTGTGCATTTTTTAAAACTAGAGACCTAGGGGAATCCAAGATGGGGTGACTTGTGGGGCTCTGACCATGTTCTGTTATCCAGAATCCATTGCAAACCTCAAAATGTGGCTAAAATAACAAATTTTCCTCACATTTCGGTGACAGAAAGTTCTGGAATCTGAGAGGAGCCACAAATTTCCTCCCACCCAGCGTTCCCCCAAGTCTCCCGATAAAAATGATACCTCACTTGTGTGGGTAGGGTTAGCGCCCGCGACAGGAAATGCCCCAAAACACAGCATGGACACATCCCATTTTTTGACAGAAACCAGAGGTGTTTTTTGCAAAGTGCCTACCTGTAGATTTTGGCCTCTAGCTCAGCAGGCACCTAGGTAAACCTACCAAACCTGTGCATTTTTTTAAACTAGAGACCTAGGGGAATCCAAGATGGGGATGACTTGTGGGGCTCTAACCAAGTTCTGTTGCCCAGAATCATTTGCAAATCTCAAAATTTGGCAAAAAAAACACATTTTCCTCATATTTCGGTGACAGAAAGCTCTGGAATTTGAGAGGAGCCACAAATTATCTTCCACCCAGTGTTCCCCCAAGTCTCCCGATAAAAATTATACCTCACTTGTGTGGGTTCGCCTAGCGCCCGCGACAGGAAATGCACCAAAACACAACGTGGACACATACCATTTTTTGACAGAAAACAGAGGTGGTTTTTGCAAAGTGCCTACCTGTAGATTTTGACCTCTGGCTCAGCCGGCACCTAGGGAAACCTACCAAACTTGTGCATTTTTTAAAACTAGAGACCTAGGGTATCCAAGATGGGGTGACTTGTGGGGCTCTGACCAGATTCTGTTACCCAGAATCCTTTGCAAACCTCAGAATTTGTCTAAAATAACACATTTTTCTCACATTTCGGTGACAGGAAGTTCTGGAATATGAGAGGAGCCACAAATTTCCTCCCACCCAGCGTTCCCCCAAGTCTCCCGATAAAAATGATACCTCACTTGTGTGGGTAGGGCTATTGCACGCGACAGGAAATGCCCCGAAACACAACATAAACACATCCCATTTTTTGACAGAAACCAAAGGTGTTTTTTGCAAAGTGCCTACCTGTAGATTTTGGCCTCTAGCTCAGCCGGCACCTAGGTAAACCTACCAAACCTGTGCATTTTTTAAAACTAGAGACCTAGGGGAATCCAAGATGGGGTGACTTGTGGGGCTCTATCCAGGTTCTGTTACCCAGAATTCTTTGCAATCCTCAAAAGTTAGCTAAAAAACACTGGGGGTTATTCCAACTTTGGAGGAAGTGGTAATCCGTCCCAAAAGTGACGGTAAAGTGACGGATATACCACCAGCCGTATTACGAGTCCATTATATCCTATGGAACTCGTAATACGGCTGGTGGTAAATCCGTCAAAATTTGGGACGGATTACCACCTCCTCCAAAGTTGTAATAACCCCCACTGTCTCCTCACATTTCAGTGACAGAAAGTTCTGGAATCTGAGAGGAGCCACAACTTTCTTCCCACCTAGTGTTCCCACAAGTCTCCCGATAAAAATGATACCTCACTTGTGTGGGTAGGCCTAGCGCCCGCGACAGGAAATGCCCCAAAACACAACGTGGACACATCCCATTTTTGACAGAAAACAGAGGTATTTTTTGCTAAGTGCCTACCAGTAGATTTTGGCCTCTAGCTCAGCCGGCACCTAGGAAAACCTACCAGACCTGTGCATTTTTGAAAACTAGAGACCTAGGAGAATCCAAGATGGGGTGACTTGTGGGGCTCTGACCATGTTCTGTTACCCAGAATCCTTTCCAAACCTAAAAATTTGGCTAAAAAAACACATTTTCCTCACATTTTGGTGACAGAAAGTTCTGGAATCTGAGACAAGTCACAAATGTCCTTCCACCCAGCGTTCGCCCAAGTCTCCCGATAAAAATGATACCTCACATGTGTGGGTAGGCCTAGCGCCCGCGACAAGAAATGCCACAAAACACAACGGGGACACATGGCATTTTTTGACAGAAAACAGAGGTGTTTTTTGAAATGTGCCTATCTGTAGATTTTGACCTCTAGCTCATCTGGCACCTCGGGAAACCTACCAAACCTGTGCATTTTTTTAAACTAAAGACCTAGGGGAATCCAAGATGGGGTGAATTGTGGGGCTCTGACCAGGTTCTGTTACCCAAAATCCTCTTCAAACCTCAAAATGTGGCTAAAAAACACATTTTCCTCACATTTTGGTGACAGAAAGTTCTGGAATCTGAGAGGAGCCACAAATTTCCTCCCACCTAGCGTTCCCACAAGTCTCCAGATAAAAATGATACCTCACTTGTGTGAGTAGGCCTAGCGCCCGCGACAGGAAATGCCCCAAAACAAAACATGGACACATCCCATTTTTTGACAGAAAACAGAGGTGTTTTTTGCAAAGTGCCTACCTGTAGATTTTGGCCTCTAGCTCAGCCGGCACCTACGGAAACCTACCAAACCTGTACATTTTTTAAAACTAGAGACCTAGGGGAATCCAAGATGGGGTGACTTGTGAGGATCTAACCAAGCTCTGTTACCCAGAATCATTTGCAAACCTCAAAATTTGGCTAAAAAAACAAATTTTCCTCATATTTCGGTGACAGAAAGTTCTGGAATCTGAGAGGAGCCACAAATTTCCTTCCACCCAGTGTTCCCCCAAGTCTCCCGATAAAAATTATACCTCACTTGTGTGGGTAGGGCTAGCGCCCGCGACATGAAAGGCCCCAAAACACAACATGGACACATCCCACTTTTTGACAGAAATCAGGGGTGTTTTTTGCATAGTGCCTACCTGTAGATTTTGGCCTCTAGCTCAGCCGGCACCTAGGTAAACCTACCAAACCTGTGCATTTTTTTAAACTAGAGACCTAGGGGAATCCAAGATGGGGTGACTTGTTGGGCTAGATCCAGGTTCTGTTACCCAGAATCCTTTGCAAACCTCAAAATGTGGCTAAAATAACACATTTTCCTCACATTTCGGTGACAGAAAGTTCTGGAATCTGAGAGGAGCCACAAATTTCCTCCCACCCAACGTTCCCCCAAGTCTCCCGATACAAATGATACCTCACTTGTGTGGGTAGGGCTAGCGCCCGCGACAGGAGATGCCCCAAAACACAACATGGACACACCCCATTTTTTGACAGAAACCAGGGGTGTTTTTTGCAAAGTGCCTACCTGTAGATTTTGGCCTCTAGTTCAGCCGGCACCTAGGTAAACCTACCAAACCTGTGCATTTTTTAAAACTAGAGACCTAGGGGAATCCAAGATGGGGTGACTTGTTGGGCTCTATCCAGGTTCTGTTACCCAGAATCCTTTGCAAACCTCAAACGTTAGCTAAAAAAAACTGTCTCCTCACATTTCGGTGACAGAAAGTTCTGGAATCTGAGAGGAGCCACAAATTTCCTCCCACTTAGCGTTCCCACAAGTCTCCCGATAAAAATGATACCTCACTTGTGTGGGTAGGCCTAGCGCCCGCGATAGGAAATGCCCCAAAACACAACGTGGACACATCCCATTTTTGACAGAAAACAGAGGTGTTTTTTGCAAAGTGCCTACCTGTAGATTGTGGCCTCTAGCTCAGCCGGCACCTGGGAAAACCTACCAGACCTGGGCATTTTTGAAAACTAGAGACCTAGGGGAATCCAAGATGGGGTGACTTGTGGGGCTCTGCCCATGTTCTGTTATCCAGAAACCTTTGCAAACCTCACAATGTGGCTAAAATAACACATTTTCCTCACATTTCAGTGACAGAAAGTTCTGGAATCTGAGAGGAGCCACAAATTTCCTTCCACCCAGTGTTCCCCCAAGTCTCCCAATAAAAATTATACCTCACTTGTGTGGGTAGGGCTAGCGCCCGCGACATGAAATGCCCCAAAACACAACGTGGACACATACCATTATTTGACAGAAAACAGAGGTGTTTTTTGCAAAGTGCCTACCTGTAGATTGTGGCCTCTAGCTCAGCCGGCACCTAGGAAAACCTACCACACCTGTGCATTTTTGAAAACTAGAGACCTAGGGGAATCCAAGATGGGGTGACTTGTGGGGCTCTGACCATGTTCTGTTATCCAGAATCCTTTGCAAACCTCAAAATGTGGCTAAAAAAACACATTTTCCTCACATTTTGGTGACAGAAAGTTCTGGAATCTGAGACAAGCCACAAATGTCCTTCTACCCAGCGTTCGCCCAAGTCTCCCGATAAAAATGACACCTCACATGTGTGGGTAGGCCTAGCGCCCGCGACAAGAAATGCCACAAAACACAACGTGGACACATGGCATTTTTTGACAGAAAACAGAGGTGTTTTTTGAAATGTGCCTATCTGTAGATTTTGGCCTCTAGCTCATCTGGCACCTCGGGAAACCTACCAAACCTGTGCATTTTTTTAAACTAGAGACCTAGGGGAATCCAAGATGGGGTGAATTGTGGGGCTCTGACCAGGTTCTGTTACCCAAAATCCTCTTCAAACCTCAAAATGTGGCTAAAAAACACATTTTCCTCACATATTGGTGACAGAAAGTTCTGGAATCTGAGAGGAGCAACAAATTTCCTCCCACCTAGCTTTCCCACAAGTCTCCAGATAAAAATGATACCTCACTTGTGTGAGTAGGCCTAGCGCCCGCGACAGGAAATGCCCCAAAACAAAACATGGACACATCCCATTTTTTGACAGAAAACAGAGGTGTTTTTTGCAAAGTGCCTACCTGTAGATTTTGGCCTCTAGCTCAGCCGGCACCTACGGAAACGTACCAAACCTGTACATTTTTTAAAACTAGAGACCTAGGGGAATCCAAGATGGGGTGACTTGTGAGGATCTAACCAAGCTCTGTTACCCAGAATCATTTGCAAACCTCAAAATGTGGCTAAAAAAACACATTTTCCTCATATTTCGGTGACAGAAAGTTCTGGAATCTGAGAGGAGCCACAAATTTCCTTCCACCCAGTGTTCCCCCAAGTCTCCCGATAAAAATTATACCTCACTTGTGTGGGTAGGGCTAGCGCCCGCGACATGAAATGCCCCAAAACACAACATGGACACATCCCACTTTTTGACAGAAATCAGGGGTGTTTTTTGCATAGTGCCTACCTGTAGATTTTGGCCTCTAGCTCAGCCGGCACCTAGGTAAACCTACCAAACCTGTGCATTTTTTTAAACTAGAGACCTAGGGGAATCCAAGATGGGGTGACTTGTTGGGCTCTATCCAGGTTCTGTTACCCAGAATCCTTTGCAAACCTCAAAATGTGGCTAAAATAACACATTTTCCTCACATTTCGGTGACAGAAAGTTCTGGAATCTGAGAGGAGCCACAAATTTCCTCCCACCCAACGTTCCCCCAAGTCTCCCGATACAAATGATACCTCACTTGTGTGGGTAGGGCTAGCGCCCGCGACAGGAGATGCCCCAAAACACAACATGGACACACCCCATTTTTTGACAGAAACCAGGGGTGTTTTTTGCAAAGTGCCTACCTGTAGATTTTGGCCTCTAGTTCAGCCGGCACCTAGGTAAACCTACCAAACCTGTGCATTTTTTAAAACTAGAGACCTAGGGGAATCCAAGATGGGGTGACTTGTTGGGCTCTATCCAGGTTCTGTTACCCAGAATCCTTTGCAATCCTCAAACGTTAGCTAAAAAAAACTGTCTCCTCACATTTCGGTGACAGAAAGTTCTGGAATCTGAGAGGAGCCACAAATTTCCTCCCACTTAGCGTTCCCACAAGTCTCCCGATAAAAATGATACCTCACTTGTGTGGGTAGGCCTAGCGCCCGCGACAGGAAATGCCCCAAAACACAACGTGGACACATCCCATTTTTGACAGAAAACAGAGGTGTTTTTTGCAAAGTGCCTACCTGTAGATTGTGGCCTCTAGCTCAGCCGGCACCTGGGAAAACCTACCAGACCTGGGCATTTTTGAAAACTAGAGACCTAGGGGAATCCAAGATGGGGTGACTTGTGGGGCTCTGACCATGTTCTGTTATCCAGAAACCTTTGCAAACCTCACAATGTGGCTAAAATAACACATTTTCCTCACATTTCAGTGACAGAAAGTTCTGGAATCTGAGAGGAGCCACAAATTTCCTTCCACCCAGTGTTCCCCCAAGTCTCCCAATAAAAATTTTACCTCACTTGTGTGGGTAGGGCTAGCGCCCGCGACATGAAATGCCCCAAAACACAACGTGGACACATACCATTTTTTGACAGAAAACAGAGGTGTTTTTTGCAAAGTGCCTACCTGTAGATTGTGGCCTCTAGCTCAGCCGGCACCTAGGAAAACCTACCACACCTGTGCATTTTTGAAAACTAGAGACCTAGGGGAATCCAAGATGGGGTGACTTGTGGGCCTCTGACCATGTTCTGTTATCCAGAATCCTTTGCAAACCTCAAAATGTGGCTAAAATAACACATTTTCCTCACATTTCGGTGACAGAAAGTTCTGGAATCTGAGAGGAGCCACAAATTTCCTTCTACCCAGTGTTCCCCCAAGTCTCCCGATAAAAATGATACCTCACTTGTGTGGGTAGGCCTAGCGCCCGCGACAGGAAATGCCCCATAACACAACTTGGACACATACCATTTGTTGACAGAAAACAGAGGTGGTTTTTGCAAAGTGCCTACCTGTAGATTTTGGCCTCTAGCTCAGCCGGCACCTAGGGAAACCTACCAAACCTGTGCATTTTTTAAAACTAGAGACCTAGGATATCCAAGATGGGGTGACTTGTGGGGCTCTGTCCAGGTTCTGTTACCCAGAATCCTTTGCAAACCTCAAAATGTGGCTAAAATAACACATTTTCCTCACATTTCGGTGACAGAAAGTTCTGGAATCTGAGAGGAGCCACAAATTTCCTCCCACCCAGCGTTCCCCCAAGTCTCCCGATAAAAATGATACCTCACTTGTGTGGGTAGGGTTAGCGCCGTGACAGGAAATGCCCCAAAACTCAACATGGACACATCCCATTTTTTGACATAAACCAGAGGTGTTTTTTGCAAAGTGCCTACCTGTAGATTTTGGCCTCTAGCTCATCCGGCAGCTAGGGAAACCCACCAAACCTGTGCATTTTTTAAAACTAAAGACCTAGGGGAATCCAAGATGGGGTGAATTGTGGGGCTGTAACCAGGTTCTGTTACCCAGATTCATTTGCAAATCTAAAAATGTGGCTAAAATAACACATTTTTCTCACATTTCGGTGACAGAAAGTTCTGGAATCTGAGAGGAGCCACAAATTTCCTTCCACCCAGTGTTCCCCAAGTCTCCCGATAAAAATGATACCTCACTTTTGTGTGGGTAGGCCTAGCGCCCGCGACAGGAAATGCCCCAAAACACAACATGGACACATACCATTTGTTGACAGAAAACAGAGGTGGTTTTTGCAAAGTGCCTACCTGTAGATTTTGGCCTCTAGCTCAGCCTTCACCTAGGGAAACCTACCAAACCTGTGCATTTTTGAAAACTAGAGACCTCGGGGAATCCAAGATGGGGTGACTTGTGGGGCTCTGACCATGTTCTGTTATCCAGAATCCTTTGCAAACCTCAAAATGTGGCTAAAATAACAAATTTTCCTCACATTTCGGTGACAGAAAGTTCTGGAATCTGAGAGGAGCCACAAATTTCCTCCCACCCAGCGTTCCCCCAAGTCTCCCGATAAAAATGATACCTCACTTGTGTGGGTAGGGCTAGCGCCCGCGACAGCAAATGCCCCAAAACACAACATGGACACATCCCATTTTTTGACAGAAAACAGAGGTGTTTTTTGCATAGTGCCTACCTGTAGAGTTTGGCCTCTAGCTCATCCGGCACCTAGGGAAACCCACCAAACCTGTGCATTTTTTAAAACTAAAGACCTAGGGGAATCCAAGATGGGGTGAATTGTGGGGCTCTGACCAGGTTCTGTTACCCAGAATCCTTTGCAAACCTCAAAATGTGGCTAAAATAACACATTTTCCTCACATTTCGGTGACAGAAAGTTCTGGAATCTGAGAGGAGCCACAAATTTCCTCCCACCCAGCGTTCCCCCAAGTCTCCCGATAAAAATGATACCTCACTTGTGTGGGTAGGGTTAGCGCCCGCGACAGGAAATGCCCCAAAACAAAACATGGACACATCCCATTTTTTGACAGAAACCAGAGGTGTTTTTTGCAAAGTGCCTACCTGTATATTTTGGCCTCTAGCTCAGCCGCCACCTAGGTAAACCTACCAAACCTGTGCATTTTTTAAAACTAGAGACCTAGGGGAATCCAAGATGGGGATGACTTGTGGATCTCTAACCAGGTTCTGTTGCCCAGAATCATTTGCAAATCTCAAAATTTGGCAAAAAAAAACACATTTTCCTCATATTTCGGTGACAGAAAGCTCTGGAATTTGAGAGGAGCCACAAATTATCTTCCACCCAGTGTTCCCCCAAGTCTCCCGATAAAAATTATACCTCACTTGTGTGGGTAGGCCTAGCGCCCGCGACAGGAAATGCCCCAAAACACAACGTGGACACATACCATTTTTGACAGAAAACAGAGGTGGTTTTTGCAAAGTGCCTACCTGTAGATTTTGGCCTCTAGCTCAGCCGGCACCTAGGGAAACCTACCAAACTTGTGAATTTTTTTAAACTAGAGACCTAGGGTATCCAAGATGGGGTGACTTGTGGGGCTCTGACCAGCTTCTGTTTCCCAGAATCCTTTGCAAACCTCAAAATTTGTCTAAAATAACACATTTTCCTCACATTTCGGTGACAGAAAGTTCTGGAATCTGAGAGGAGCCACAAATTTCATCCCACCCAGCGTTCCCCCAAGTCTCCCGATAAAAATTATACCTCACTTGTGTGGGTAGGGTTAGCGCCTGCGACAGGAAATGCCCCAAAACACAGCATGGACACATCCCATTTTTTGACAGAAACCAGAGGTGTTTTTTGCAAAGTGCCTACCTGTAGATTTTGGCCTCTAGCTCAGCAGACACCTAGGTAAACCTACCAAACCTGTGCATTTTTTTCAACTAGAGACCTAGGGGAATCCAAGATGGGGATGACTTGTGGGGCTCTAACCAAGTTCTGTTGCCCAGAATCATTTGCAAATCTCAAAATTTGGCAAAAAAAACACATTTTCCTCATATTTCGGTGACAGAAAGCTCTGGAATTTGAGAGGAGCCACAAATTATCTTCCACCCAGTGTTCCCCCAAGTCTCCCGATAAAAATTATACCTCAGTTGTGTGGGTTCGCCTAGCGCCCGCGACAGGAAATGCCCCAAAACACAACGTGGACACATACCATTTTTTGACAGAAAACAGAGGTGGTTTTTGCAAAGTGCCTACCTGTAGATTTTGACCTCTAGCTCAGCCGGCACCTAGGGAAACCTACCAAACTTGTGCATTTTTTAAAACTAGAGACCTAGGGTATCCAAGATGGGGTGACTTGTGGGGCTCTGACCAGCTTCTGTTACCCAGAATCCTTTGCAAACCTCAGAATTTGTCTAAAATAACACATTTTTCTCACATTTCGGTGACAGGAAGTTCTGGAATCTGAGAGGAGCCACAAATTTCCTCCCACCCAGCGTTCCCCCAAGTCTCCCGATAAAAATGATACCTCACTTGTGTGGGTAGGGCTAGTGCACGCGACAGGAAATGCCCCGAAACACAACATAGACACATCCCATTTTTTGACAGAAACCAAAGGTGTTTTTTGCAAAGTGCCTACCTGTAGATTTTGGCCTCTAGCTCAGCCGGCACCTAGGTAAACCTACCAAACCTGTGCATTTTTTTAAACTAGAGACCTAGGGGAATCCAAGATGGGGTGACTTGTGGGGCTCTATCCAGGTTCTGTTACCCAGAATTCTTTGCAATCCTCAAAAGTTAGCTAAAAAACACTGGGGGTTATTTCAACTTTGGAGGAAGTGGTAATCCGTCCCAAAAGTGACGGTAAAGTGACGGATATACCACCAGCCGTATTACGAGTCCATTATATCCTATGGAACTCGTAATACGGCTGGTGGTAAATCCGTCAAAATTTGGGACGGATTACCACCTCCTCCAAAGTTGTAATAACCCCCACTGTCTCCTCACATTTCAGTGACAGAAAGTTCTGGAATCTGAGAGGAGCCACAACTTTCCTCCCACCTAGCGTTCCCACAAGTCTCCCGATAAAAATGATACCTCACTTGTGTGGGTAGGCCTAGCGCCCGCGACAGGAAATGCCCCAAAACACAACGTGGACACATCCCATTTTTGACAGAAAACAGAGGTATTTTTTGCTAAGTGCCTACCTGTAGATTTTGGCCTCTAGCTCAGCCGGCACCTAGGAAAACCTACCAGACCTGTGCATTTTTGAAAACTAGAGACCTAGGAGAATCCAAGATGGGGTGACTTGTGGGGATCTGACCATGTTCTGTTACCCAGAATCCTTTGCAAACCTAACAATTTGGCTAAAAAAACACATTTTCCTCACATTTTGGTGACAGAAAGTTCTGGAATCTGAGACAAGCCACAAATGTCCTTTCACCCAGCGTTCGCGCAAGTCTCCCGATAAAAATGATACCTCACATGTGTGGGTAGGCCTAGCGCCCGCGACAAGAAATGCCACAAAACACAACGTGGACACATGGCATTTTTTGACAGAAAACAGAGGTGTTTTTTTAAATGTGCCTATCTGTAGATTTTGGCCTCTAGCTCATCTGGCACCTCGGGAAACCTACCAAACCTGTGCATTTTTTTAAACTAAAGACCTAGGGGAATCCAAGATGGGGTGAATTGTGGCGCTCTGACCAGGTTCTGTTACCCAAAATCCTCTTCAAACCTCAAAATGTGGCTAAAAAACACATTTTCATCACATTTTGGTGACAGAAAGTTCTGGAATCTGAGAGGAGCCACAAATTTCCTCCCACCTAGCGTTCCCACAAGTCTCCAGATAAAAATGATACCTCACTTGTGTGAGTAGGCCTAGCGCCCGCGACAGGAAATGCCCCAAAACAAAACATGGACACATCCCATTTTTTGACAGAAAACAGAGGTGTTTTTTGCAAAGTGCCTACCTGTAGATTTTGGCCTCTAGCTCAGCCGGCACCTACGGAAACCTACCAAACCTGTACATTTTTTAAAACTAGAGACCTAGGGGAATCCAAGATGGGGTGACTTGTGAGGATCTAACCAAGCTCTGTTACCCAGAATCATTTGCAAACCTCAAAATTTGGCTAAAAAAACAAATTTTCCTCATATTTCGGTGACAGAAAGTTCTGGAATCTGAGAGGAGCCACAAATTTCCTTTCACCCAGTGTTCCCCCAAGTCTCCCGATAAAAATTATACCTCACTTGTGTGGGTAGGGCTAGCGCCCGCGACATGAAATGCCCCGAAACACAACATGGACACATCCCACTTTTTGACAGAAATCAGGGGTGTTTTTTGCATAGTGCCTACCTGTAGATTTTGGCCTCTAGCTCAGCCGGCACCTAGGTAAACCTACCAAACCTGTGCATTTTTTTAAACTAGAGACCTAGGGGAATCCAAGATGGGGTGACTTGTTGGGCTAGATCCAGGTTCTGTTACCCAGAATCCTTTGCAAACCTCAAAATGTGGCTAAAATAACACATTTTCCTCACATTTCGGTGACAGAAAGTTCTGGAATCTGAGAGGAGCCACAAATTTCCTCCCACCCAACGTTCCCCCAAGTCTCCCGATACAAATGATACCTCACTTGTGTGGGTAGGGCTAGCGCCCGCGACAGGAGATGCCCCAAAACACAACATGGACACACCCCATTTTTTGACAGAAACCAGGGGTGTTTTTTGCAAAGTGCCTACCTGTAGATTTTGGCCTCTAGTTCAGCCGGCACCTAGGTAAACCTACCAAACCTGTGCATTTTTTAAAACTAGAGACCTAGGGGAATCCAAGATGGGGTGACTTGTTGGGCTCTATCCAGGTTCTGTTACCCAGAATCCTTTGCAAACCTCAAACGTTAGCTAAAAAAAACTGTCTCCTCACATTTCGGTGACAGAAAGTTCTGGAATCTGAGAGGAGCCACAAATTTCCTCCCACCCAGCGTTCCCCCAAGTCTCCCGATAAAAATGATACCTCACTTGTGTGGGTAGGGTTAGCGCCCGCGACAGGAAATGCCCCAAAACACAACATGGACACATCCCATTTTTTGACAGAAACCAGAGGTGTTTTTTGCAAAGTGCCTACCTGTAGATTTTGGCCTGTAGCTCAGCCGGCACCTAGGTAAACCTACCAAACCTGTGCATTTTTTAAAACTAGAGACCTAGGGGAATCCAAGATGGGGATGACTTGTGGGGCTCTAACCAGGTTCTGTTGCCCAGAATCATTTGCAAATCTCAAAATTTGGCAAAAAAAACACATTTTCCTCATATTTCGGTGACAGAAAGCTCTGGAATTTGAGAGGAGCCACAAATTATCTTCCACCCAGTGTTCCCCCAAGTCTCCCGATAAAAATTATACCTCACTTGTGTGGGTAGGGCTAGTGCCCCCGACAGGAAATGCCCCAAAACACAATGTGGACACATACCATTTTTTGACAGAAAACAGAGGTGGTTTTTGCAAAGTGCCTACCTGTAGATTTTGGCCTCTAGCTCAGCCGGCACCTAGGGAAACCTACCAAACCTGTGCATTTTTTAAAACTAGAGACCTAGGGTATCCAAGATGGGGTGACTTGTGGGGCTCTGACAAGGTTCTGTTACCCAGAATCCTTTGCAAACCTCAACATTTGGCTAAAATAACACATTTTACTCACATTTCGGTAACAGAAAGTTCTGGAATCTGAGAGGAGCCACAAATTTCCTCCCACTTAGCGTTCCCACAAGTCTCCCGATAAAAATGATACCTCACTTGTGTGGGTAGGGCTAGCGCCCGCGACAGGAAATGCCCCAAAACACAACGTGGACAGATCCCATTTTTGACAGAAAACAGAGGTGTTTTTTGCAAAGTGCCTACCTGTAGATTGTGGCCTCTAGCTCAGCCGGCACCTAGGAAAACCTACCAGACCTGTGCATTTTTGAAAACTAGAGACCTAGGGGAATCCAAGATGGGGTGACTTGTGGGGCTCTGACCATGTTCTGTTATCCAGAATCCTTTGAAAACCTCAAAATGTGGCTAAAATAACACATTTTCCTCACATTTTAGTGACAGAAAGTTCTGTAATCTGAGAGGAGCCACAAATTTCCTCCCACCCAGCGTTCCCCCAAGAGTCCTGATAAAAATGATACCTCACTTGTGTGGGTAGGGCTAGCGCCCGCGACAGGAAATTCCCCAAAACACAACATGGACACATCCCATTTTTGACAGAAACCAGAGGTGTTTTTTGCAAAGTGGCTACCTGTAGATTTTGGCCTCTAGCTCATCCGGCACCTAGGGAAACCCACCAAACCTGTGCATTTTTTAAAACTAAAGACCTAGGGGAATCCAAGATGGGGTGAATTGTGGGGCTCTAACCAGGTTCTGTTACCCAGATTCATTTGCAAATCTAAAAAGTTAGCTAAAAAAAACTGTCTCCTCTCATTTCGGTGACAGAAAGTTCTGGAATCTGAGAGGAGCCACAAATTTCCTTCCACCTAGCATTCCCACAAGTCTCCCGATAAAAATGATACCTCACTTGTGTGGGTAGGCCTAGCACCCGCGACAGGAAATGCCCCAAAACACAAAGTGGACACATTCCATATTTGACAGAAAACAGAGGTGTTTTTTGCAAAGTGCCTACCTGTAGATTGTGGCCTCCAGCTCAGCCGGCACCTAGGAAAACCTACCACACCTGTGCATTTTTTAAAACTAGAGACCTAGGGGAATCCAAGATGGGGTGACTTGTGGGGCTCTGACCATGTTCTGTTATCCAGAATCCTTTGCAAACCTCAAAATGTGGCTAAAATAACAAATTTTCCTCATATTTCGGAGACAGAAAGTTCTGGAATCTGAGAGGAGCCACAAATTTCCTCCCACCCAGCGTTCCCCCAAGTCTCCCGATAAAAATGATACCTCACTTGTGTGGGTATGGCTAGCGCCCGCGACAGGAAATGCCCCAAAACACAACATGGACACATCCCATTTTTTGACAGAAACCAGAGGTGTTTTTTGCAAAGTGCCTACCTGTAGATTTTGGCCTCTAGCTCATCCGGCACCTAGGGAAACCCACCAAACCTGTGCATTTTTTAAAACTAAAGTCCTAGGGGAATCCAAGATGGGGTGAATTGTGGGGCTCTAACCAGGTTCTGTTACCCAGATTCATTTGCAAATCTAAAAATTTGGCTAAAAAAACACATTTTCCTCACATTTCGGTGACAGAAAGTTCTGGAATCTGAGAGGAGCCACAAATTTCCTTCCACCCAATGTTCTCCCAAGTCTCCTGATAAAAATGATACCTCACTTGTGTGGGTAGGCCTAGCGCCCGCGACAGGAAATGCCCCATAACACAACTTGGACACATACCATTTGTTGACAGAAAACAGAGGTGGTTTTTGCAAAGTGCCTACCTGTAGATTTTGGCCTCTAGCTCAGCCGGCACCTAGGGAAACCTACCAAACCTGTGCATTTTTTAAAACTAGAGACCTAGGATATCCAAGATGGGGTGACTTGTGGGGCTCTGTCCAGGTTCTGTTACCCAGAATCCTTTGCAAACCTCAAAATGTGGCTAAAATAACACATTTTCCTCACATTTCGGTGACAGAAAGTTCTGGAATCTGAGAGGAGCCACAAATTTCCTCCCACCCAGCGTTCCCCCAAGTCTCCCGATAAAAATGATACCTCACTTGTGTGGGTAGGGTTAGCGCCGTGACAGGAAATGCCCCAAAACACAACATGGACACATCCCATTTTTTGACATAAACCAGACGTGTTTTTTGCAAAGTGCCTACCTGTAGATTTTGGCCTCTAGCTCATCCGGCCCCTAGGGAAACCACCAAACCTGTGCATTTTTTAAAACTAAAGATCTAGGGGAATCCAAGATGGGGTGAATTGTGGGGCTCTAACCAGGTTCTGTTACCCAGATTCATTTGCAAATCTAAAAATGTGGCTAAAATAACACATTTTCCTCACATTTCGGTGATAGAAAGTTCTGGAATCTGAGAGGAGCCACAAATTTCCTTCCACCCAGTGTTCCCCAAGTCTCCCGATAAAAATGATACCTCACTTTTGTGTGGGTAGGCCTAGCGCCCGCGACAGGAAATGCCCCAAAACACAACGTGGACACATACCATTTGTTGACAGAAAACAGAGGTGTTTTTTGCAAAGTGCCTACCTGTAGATTTTAGCCTCTAGCTCAGCCGGCACCTAGGGAAACCTACCAAACCTGTGCATTTTTGAAAACTAGAGACCTAGGGGAATCCAAGATGGGGTGACTTGTGGGGCTCTGACCATGTTCTGTTATCCAGAATCCTTTGCAAACCTCAAAATGTGGCTAAAATAACAAATTTTCCTCACATTTGGGTGACAGAAAGTTCTGGAATCTGAGAGGAGCCACAAATTTCCTCCCACCCAGCGTTCCCCCAAGTCTCCCGATAAAAATGATACCTCACTTGTGTGGGTATGGCTAGCGCCCGCGACAGGAAGTGCCCCAAAACACAACTTGTACACATCCCATTTTTTGACATAAACCAGAGGTGTTTTTTGCAAAGTGCCTACCTGTAGATTTAGGCCTCTAGCTCATCCGGCACCTAGGGAAACCCACCAAACCTGTGCATTTTTTAAAACTAAAGACCTAGGGGAATCCAAGATGGGGTGAATTGTGGGGCTCTAACCAGGTTCTGTTACCCAGATTCATTTGCAAATCTAAAAAGTTAGCTAAAAAAAACTGTCTCCTCACATTTCGGTGACAGAAAGTTCTGGAATCTGAGAGGAGCCACAAATTTCCTTCCACCTAGCATTCCCACAAGTCTCCCGATAAAAATGATACCTCACTTGTGTGGGTAGGCCTAGCACCCGCGACAGGAAATGCCCCAAAACACAACGTGGACACATCCCATATTTGACAGAAAACAGAGGTGTTTTTTGCAAAGTGCCTACCTGTAGATTGTGGCCTCTAGCTCAGCCGGCACCTAGGAAAACCTACCATACCTGTGCATTTTTGAAAACTAGAGACCTAGGGGAATCCAAGATGGGGTGACTTGTGGGGCTCTGACCATGTTCTGTTATCCAGAATCCTTTGCAAACCTCAAAATGTGGCTAAAATAACAAATTTTCCTCACATTTCGGTGACAGAAAGTTCTGGAATCTGAGAGGAGCCACAAATTTCCTCCCACCCAGCGTTCCCCCAAGTCTCCCGATAAAAATGATACCTCACTTGTGTGGGTATGGCTAGCGCCCGCGACAGGAAATGCCCCAAAACACAACGTGGACACATCCCATATTTGACAGAAAACAGAGGTGTTTTTTGCAAAGTGCCTACCTGTAGATTGTGGCCTCTAGCTCAGCCGGCACCTAGGAAAACCTACCATACCTGTGCATTTTTGAAAACTAGAGACCTAGGGGAATCCAAGATGGGGTGACTTGTGGGGCTCTGACCATGTTCTGTTATCCAGAATCCTTTGCAAACCTCAAAATGTGTCTAAAATAACAAATTTTCCTCACATTTCGGTGACAGAAAGTTCTGGAATCTGAGAGGAGCCACAAGTATCCTCCCACCCAGCGTTCCCCCAAGTCTCCCGATAAAAATTATACCTCACTTGTGTGGGTAGGGCTAGCGCCCGCGACAGGAAGTGCCCCAAAACACAACATGGACACATCCCACTTTTTGACAGAAATCAGGGGTGTTTTTTGCATAGTGCCTACCTGTAGATTTTGGCCTCTAGCTCAGCCGGCACCTAGGTAAACCTACCAAACCTGTGCATTTTTTTAAACTAGAGACCTAGGGGAATCCAAGATGGGGTGACTTGTTGGGCTAGATCCAGGTTCTGTTACCCAGAATCCTTTGCAAACCTCAAAATGTGGCTAAAATAACACATTTTCCTCACATTTCGGTGACAGAAAGTTCTGGAATCTGAGAGGAGCCACAAATTTCCTCCCACCCAACGTTCCCCCAAGTCTCCCGATACAAATGATACCTCACTTGTGTGGGTAGGGCTAGCGCCCGCGACAGGAGATGCCCCAAAACACAACATGGACACACCCCATTTTTTGACAGAAACCAGGGGTGTTTTTTGCAAAGTGCCTACCTGTAGATTTTGGCCTCTAGTTCAGCCGGCACCTAGGTAAACCTACCAAACCTGTGCATTTTTTAAAACTAGAGACCTAGGGGAATCCAAGATGGGGTGACTTGTTGGGCTCTATCCAGGTTCTGTTACCCAGAATCCTTTGCAAACCTCAAACGTTAGCTAAAAAAAACTGTCTCCTCACATTTCGGTGACAGAAAGTTCTGGAATCTGAGAGGAGCCACAAATTTCCTCCCACCCAGCGTTCCCCCAAGTCTCCCGATAAAAATGATACCTCACTTGTGTGGGTAGGGTTAGCGCCCGCGACAGGAAATGCCCCAAAACACAACATGGACACATCCCATTTTTTGACAGAAACCAGAGGTGTTTTTTGCAAAGTGCCTACCTGTAGATTTTGGCCTGTAGCTCAGCCGGCACCTAGGTAAACCTACCAAACCTGTGCATTTTTTAAAACTAGAGACCTAGGGGAATCCAAGATGGGGATGACTTGTGGGGCTCTAACCAGGTTCTGTTGCCCAGAATCATTTGCAAATCTCAAAATTTGGCAAAAAAAACACATTTTCCTCATATTTCGGTGACAGAAAGCTCTGGAATTTGAGAGGAGCCACAAATTATCTTCCACCCAGTGTTCCCCCAAGTCTCCCGATAAAAATTATACCTCACTTGTGTGGGTAGGGCTAGTGCCCCCCCCAGGAAATGCCCCAAAACACAATGTGGACACATACCATTTTTTGACAGAAAACAGAGGTGGTTTTTGCAAAGTGCCTACCTGTAGATTTTGGCCTCTAGCTCAGCCGGCACCTAGGGAAACCTACCAAACCTGTGCATTTTTTAAAACTAGAGACCTAGGGTATCCAAGATGGGGTGACTTGTGGGGCTCTGACAAGGTTCTGTTACCCAGAATCCTTTGCAAACCTCAACATTTGGCTAAAATAACACATTTTACTCACATTTCGGTAACAGAAAGTTCTGGAATCTGAGAGGAGCCACAAATTTCCTCCCACTTAGCGTTCCCACAAGTCTCCCGATAAAAATGATACCTCACTTGTGTGGGTAGGGCTAGCGCCCGCGACAGGAAATGCCCCAAAACACAACGTGGACAGATCCCATTTTTGACAGAAAACAGAGGTGTTTTTTGCAAAGTGCCTACCTGTAGATTGTGGCCTCTAGCTCAGCCGGCACCTAGGAAAACCTACCAGACCTGTGCATTTTTTAAAACTAAAGACCTAGGGGAATCCAAGATGGGGTGACTTGTGGGGCTCTAACCAGGTTCTGTTACCCAGATTCATTTGCAAATCTAAAAATTTGGCTAAAAAAACACATTTTGCTCACATTTCGGTGACAGAAAGTTCTGGAATCTGAGAGGAGCCACAAATTTCCTTCCACCCAATGTTCTCCCAAGTCTCCTGATAAAAATGATACCTCACTTGTGTGGGTAGGCCTAGCGCCCGCGACAGGAAATGCCCCATAACACAACTTGGACACATACCATTTGTTGACAGAAAACAGAGGTGGTTTTTGCAAAGTGCCTACCTGTAGATTTTGGCCTCTAGCTCAGCCGGCACCTAGGGAAACCTACCAAACCTGTGCATTTTTTAAAACTAGAGACCTAGGATATCCAAGATGGGGTGACTTGTGGGGCTCTGTCCAGGTTCTGTTACCCAGAATCCTTTGCAAACCTCAAAATGTGGCTAAAATAACACATTTTCCTCACATTTCGGTGACAGAAAGTTCTGGAATCTGAGAGGAGCCACAAATTTCCGCCCACCCAGCGTTCCCCCAAGTCTCCCGATAAAAATGATACCTCACTTGTGTGGGTAGGGTTAGCGCCGTGACAGGAAATGCCCCAAAACACAACATGGACACATCCCATTTTTTGACATAAACCAGACGTGTTTTTTGCAAAGTGCCTACCTGTAGATTTTGGCCTCTAGCTCATCCGGCACCTAGGGAAACCCACCAAACCTGTGCATTTTTTAAAACTAAAGACCTAGGGGAATCCAAGATGGGGTGAATTGTGGGGCTCTAACCAGGTTCTGTTACCCAGATTCATTTGCAAATCTAAAAATGTGGCTAAAATAACACATTTTCCTCACATTTCGGTGACAGAAAGTTCTGGAATCTGAGAGGAGCCACAAATTTCCTTCCACCCAGTGTTCCCCAAGTCTCCCGATAAAAATGATACCTCACTTTTGTGTGGGTAGGCCTAGCGCCCGCGACAGGAAATGCCCTAAAACACAACGTGGACACATACCATTTGTTGACAGAAAACAGAGGTGTTTTTTGCAAAGTGCCTACCTGTAGATTTTGGCCTCTAGCTCAGCCGGCACCTAGGGAAACCTACCAAACCTGTGCATTTTTGAAAACTAGAGACCTAGGGGAATCCAAGATGGGGTGACTTGTGGGGCTCTGACCATGTTCTGTTATCCAGAATCCTTTGCAAACCTCAAAATGTGGCTAAAATAACAAATTTTCCTCACATTTCGGTGACAGAAAGTTCTGGAATCTGAGAGGAGCCACACATTTCCTTCCACCTAGCATTCCCACAAGTCTCCCGATAAAAATGATACCTCACTTGTGTGGGTAGGCCTAGCACCCGCGACAGGAAATGCCCCAAAACACAACGTGGACACATACCATTTTTTGACAGAAAACAGAGGTGTTTTTTGCAAAGTGCCTACCTGTAGATTGTGGCCTCCAGCTCAGCCGGCACCTAGGAAAACCTACCACACCTGTGCATTTTTGAAAACTAGAGACCTAGGGGAATCCAAGATGGGGTGACTTGTGGGGCTCTGACCATGTTCTGTTATCCAGAATCCTTTGCAAGCCTCAAAATGTGGCTAAAATAACAAATTTTCCTCATATTTCGGAGACAGAAAGTTCTGGAATCTGAGAGGAGCCACAAATTTCCTCCCACCCAGCGTTCCCCCAAGTCTCCCGATAAAAATGATACCTCACTTGTGTGGGTATGGCTAGCGCCCGCGACAGGAAATGCCCCAAAACACAACATGGACACATCCTATTTTTTGACAGAAACCAGAGGTGTTTTTTGCAAAGTGCCTACCTGTAGTATTTGGCCTCTAGCTCATCTGGCACCTAGGGAAACCCACCAAACCTGTGCATTTTTTAAAACTAAAGACCTAGGGGAATCCAAGATGGGGTGAATTGTGGGGCTCTAACCAGGTTCTGTTACCCAGATTCATTTGCAAATCTAAAAATTTGGCTAAAAAAACACATTTTCCTCACATTTCGGTGACAGAAAGTTCTGGAATCTGAGAGGAGCCACAAATTTCCTTCCACCCAATGTTCTCCCAAGTCTCCTGATAAAAATGATACCTCACTTGTGTGGGTAGGCCTAGCGCCCGCGACAGGAAATGCCCCATAACACAACTTGGACACATACCATTTGTTGACAGAAAACAGAGGTGGTTTTTGCAAAGTGCCTACCTGTAGATTTTGGCCTCTAGCTCAGCCGGCACCTAGGGAAACCTACCAAACCTGTGCATTTTTTAAAACTAGAGACCTAGGATATCCAAGATGGGGTGACTTGTGGGGCTCTGTCCAGGTTCTGTTACCCAGAAT
The DNA here is from genome assembly GCF_031143425.1 of Pleurodeles waltl. Lineage (NCBI taxonomy): Eukaryota > Metazoa > Chordata > Amphibia > Caudata > Salamandridae > Pleurodeles > Pleurodeles waltl. The sequence goes on along the minus strand of NC_090444.1, from coordinate 1,234,834,887 downwards.
CCTTTGCAAACCTCAAAATGTGGCTAAAATAACACATTTTCCTCACATTTCGGTGACAGAAAGTTCTGGAATCTGAGAGGAGCCACAAATTTCCGCCCACCCAGCGTTCCCCCAAGTCTCCCGATAAAAATGATACCTCACTTGTGTGGGTAGGGTTAGCGCCGTGACAGGAAATGCCCCAAAACACAACATGGACACATCCCATTTTTTGACATAAACCAGACGTGTTTTTTGCAAAGTGCCTACCTGTAGATTTAAGCCTCTAGCTCATCCGGCACCTAGGGAAACCCACCAAACCTGTGCATTTTTTAAAACTAAAGACCTAGGGGAATCCAAGATGGGGTGAATTGTGGGGCTCTAACCAGGTTCTGTTACCCAGATTCATTTGCAAATCTAAAAATGTGGCTAAAATAACACATTTTCCTCACATTTCGGTGACAGAAAGTTCTGGAATCTGAGAGGAGCCACAAATTTCCTTCCACCCAGTGTTCCCCAAGTCTCCCGATAAAAATGATACCTCACTTTTGTGTGGGTAGGCCTAGCGCCCGCGACAGGAAATGCCCTAAAACACAACGTGGACACATACCATTTGTTGACAGAAAACAGAGGTGTTTTTTGCAAAGTGCCTACCTGTAGATTTTGGCCTCTAGCTCAGCCGGCACCTAGGGAAACCTACCAAACCTGTGCATTTTTGAAAACTAGAGACCTAGGGGAATCCAAGATGGGGTGACTTGTGGGGCTCTGACCATGTTCTGTTATCCAGAATCCTTTGCAAACCTCAAAATGTGGCTAAAATAACAAATTTTCCTCACATTTCGGTGACAGAAAGTTCTGGAATCTGAGAGGAGCCACACATTTCCTTCCACCTAGCATTCCCACAAGTCTCCCGATAAAAATGATACCTCACTTGTGTGGGTAGGCCTAGCACCCGCGACAGGAAATGCCCCAAAACACAACGTGGACACATCCCATATTTGACAGAAAACAGAGGTGTTTTTTGCAAAGTGCCTACCTGTAGATTGTGGCATCTAGCTCAGCCGGCACCTAGGAAAACCTACCATACCTGTGCATTTTTGAAAACTAGAGACCTAGGGGAATCCAAGATGGGGTGACTTGTGGGGCTCTGACCATGTTCTGTTATCCAGAATCCTTTGCAAACCTCAAAATGTGGCTAAAATAACAAATTTTCCTCACATTTCGGTGACAGAAAGTTCTGGAATCTGAGAGGAGCCACAAATTTCCTCCCACCCAGCGTTCCCCCAAGTCTCCCGATAAAAATGATACCTCACTTGTGTGGGTATGGCTAGCGCCCGCGACAGGAAATGCCCCAAAACACAACGTGGACACATCCCATTTTTGACAGAAAACAGAGGTGTTTTTTGCAAAGTGCCTACCTGTAGATTGTGGCCTCTAGCTCAGCCGGCACCTGGGAAAACCTACCAGACCTGGGCATTTTTGAAAACTAGAGACCTAGGGGAATCCAAGATGGGGTGACTTGTGGGGCTCTGCCCATGTTCTGTTATCCAGAAACCTTTGCAAACCTCACAATGTGGCTAAAATAACACATTTTCCTCACATTTCAGTGACAGAAAGTTCTGGAATCTGAGAGGAGCCACAAATTTCCTTCCACCCAGTGTTCCCCCAAGTCTCCCAATAAAAATTATACCTCACTTGTGTGGGTAGGGCTAGCGCCCGCGACATGAAATGCCCCAAAACACAACGTGGACACATACCATTTTTTGACAGAAAACAGAGGTGTTTTTTGCAAAGTGCCTACCTGTAGATTGTGGCCTCTAGCTCAGCCGGCACCTAGGAAAACCTACCACACCTGTGCATTTTTGAAAACTAGAGACCTAGGGGAATCCAAGATGGGGTGACTTGTGGGGCTCTGACCATGTTCTGTTATCCAGAATCCTTTGCAAACCTCAAAATGTGGCTAAAAAAACACATTTTCCTCACATTTTGGTGACAGAAAGTTCTGGAATCTGAGACAAGCCACAAATGTCCTTCCACCCAGCGTTCGCCCAAGTCTCCCGATAAAAATGATACCTCACATGTGTGGGTAGGCCTAGCGCCCGCGACAAGAAATGCCACAAAACACAACGTGGACACATGGCATTTTTTGACAGAAAACAGAGGTGTTTTTTGAAATGTGCCTATCTGTAGATTTTGGCCTCTAGCTCATCTGGCACCTCGGGAAACCTACCAAACCTGTGCATTTTTTTAAACTAGAGACCTAGGGGAATCCAAGATGGGGTGAATTGTGGGGCTCTGACCAGGTTCTGTTACCCAAAATCCTCTTCAAACCTCAAAATGTGGCTAAAAAACACATTTTCCTCACATTTTGGTGACAGAAAGTTCTGGAATCTGAGAGGAGCAACAAATTTCTTCCCACCTAGCGTTCCCACAAGTCTCCAGATAAAAATGATACCTCACTTGTGTGAGTAGGCCTAGCGCCCGCGACAGGAAATGCCCCAAAACAAAACATGGACACATCCCATTTTTTGACAGAAAACAGAGGTGTTTTTTGCAAAGTGCCTACCTGTAGATTTTGGCCTCTAGCTCAGCCGGCACCTACGGAAACCTACCAAACCTGTACATTTTTTAAAACTAGAGACCTAGGGGAATCCAAGATGGGGTGACTTGTGAGGATCTAACCAAGCTCTGTTACCCAGAATCATTTGCAAACCTCAAAATTTGGCTAAAAAAACAAATTTTCCTCATATTTCGGTGACAGAAAGTTCTGGAATCTGAGAGGAGCCACAAATTTCCTTCCACCCAGTGTTCCCCCAAGTCTCCCGATAAAAATTATACCTCACTTGTCTGGGTAGGGCTAGCGCCCGCGACATGAAATGCCCCAAAACACAACATGGACACATCCCACTTTTTGACAGAAATCAGGGGTGTTTTTTGCATAGTGCCTACCTGTAGATTTTGGCCTCTAGCTCAGCCGGCACCTAGGTAAACCTACCAAACCTGTGCATTTTTTTAAACTAGAGACCCAGGGGAATCCAAGATGGGGTGACTTGTTGGGCTCTATCCAGGTTCTGTTACCCAGAATCCTTTGCAAACCTCAAAATGTGGCTAAAATAACACATTTTCCTCACGTTTCGGTGACAGAAAGTTCTGGAATCTGAGAGGAGCCACAAATTTCCTCCCACACAACGTTCCCCCAAGTCTCCCGATACAAATGATACCTCACTTGTGTGGGTAGGGCTAGCGCCCGCGACAGGAGATGCCCCAAAACACAACATGGACACACCCCATTTTTTGACAGAAACCAGGGGTGTTTTTTGCAAAGTGCCTACCTGTAGATTTTGGCCTCTAGTTCAGCCGGCACCTAGGTAAACCTACCAAACCTGTGCATTTTTTAAAACTAGAGACCTAGGGGAATCCAAGATGGGGTGACTTGTTGGGCTCTATCCAGGTTCTGTTACCCAGAATCCTTTGCAATCCTCAAACGTTAGCTAAAAAAAAACAGTCTCCTCACATTTCGGTGACAGAAAGTTCTGGAATCTGAGAGGAGCCACAAATTTCCTCCCACTTAGCATTCCCACAAGTCTCCCGATAAAAATGATACCTCACTTGTGTGGGTAGGCCTAGCGCCCGCGACAGGAAATGCCCCAAAACACAACGTGGACACATCCCATTTTTGACAGAAAACAGAGGTGTTTTTTGCAAAGTGCCTACCTGTAGATTGTGGCCTCTAGCTCAGCCGGCACCTGGGAAAACCTACCAGACCTGGGCATTTTTGAAAACTAGAGACCTAGGGGAATCCAAGATGGGGTGACTTGTGGGGCTCTGACCATGTTCTGTTATTCAGAAACCTTTGCAAACCTCACAATGTGGCTAAAATAACACATTTTCCTCACATTTCAGTGACAGAAAGTTCTGGAATCTGAGAGAAGCCACAAATTTCCTTCCACCCAGTGTTCACCCAAGTCTCCCAATAAAAATTATACCTCACTTGTGTGGGTAGGGCTAGCGCCCGCGACATGAAATGCCCCATAACACAACATGGACACATCCCACTTTTTGACAGAAATCAGGGGTGTTTTTTGCATAGTGCCTACCTGTAGATTTTGGCCTCTAGCTCAGCCGGCACCTAGGTAAACCTACCAAACCTGTGCATTTTTTTAAACTAGAGACCTAGGGGAATCCAAGATGGGGTGACTTGTTGGGCTAGATCCAGGTTCTGTTACCCAGAATCCTTTGCAAACCTCAAAATGTGGCTAAAATAACACATTTTCCTCACATTTCGGTGACAGAAAGTTCTGGAATCTGAGAGGAGCCACAAATTTCCTCCCACCCAACGTTCCCCCAAGTCTCCCGATACAAATGATACCTCACTTGTGTGGGTAGGGCTAGCGCCCGCGACAGGAGATGCCCCAAAACACAACATGGACACACCCCATTTTTTGACAGAAACCAGGGGTGTTTTTTGCAAAGTGCCTACCTGTAGATTTTGGCCTCTAGTTCAGCCGGCACCTAGGTAAACCTACCAAACCTGTGCATTTTTTAAAACTAGAGACCTAGGGGAATCCAAGATGGGGTGACTTGTTGGGCTCTATCCAGGTTCTGTTACCCAGAATCCTTTGCAAACCTCAAACGTTAGCTAAAAAAAACTGTCTCCTCACATTTCGGTGACAGAAAGTTCTGGAATCTGAGAGGAGCCACAAATTTCCTCCCACCCAGCGTTCCCCCAAGTCTCCCGATAAAAATGATACCTCACTTGTGTGGGTAGGGTTAGCGCCCGCGACAGGAAATGCCCCAAAACACAACATGGACACATCCCATTTTTTGACAGAAACCAGAGGTGTTTTTTGCAAAGTGCCTACCTGTAGATTTTGGCCTGTAGCTCAGCCGGCACCTAGGTAAACCTACCAAACCTGTGCATTTTTTAAAACTTGAGACCTAGGGGAATCCAAGATGGGGATGACTTGTGGGGCTCTAACCAGGTTCTGTTGCCCAGAATCATTTGCAAATCTCAAAATTTGGCAAAAAAAACACATTTTCCTCATATTTCGGTGACAGAAAGCTCTGGAATTTGAGAGGAGCCACAAATTATCTTCCACCCAGTGTTCCCCCAAGTCTCCCGATAAAAATTATACCTCACTTGTGTGGGTAGGGCTAGTGCCCCCGACAGGAAATGCCCCAAAACACAATGTGGACACATACCATTTTTTGACAGAAAACCGAGGTGGTTTTTGCAAAGTGCCTACCTGTAGATTTTGGCCTCTAGCTCAGCCGGCACCTAGGGAAACCTACCAAACCTGTGCATTTTTTAAAACTAGAGACCTAGGGTATCCAAGATGGGGTGACTTGTGGGGCTCTGACAAGGTTCTGTTACCCAGAATCCTTTGCAAACCTCAACATTTGGCTAAAATAACACATTTTACTCACATTTCGGTAACAGAAAGTTCTGGAATCTGAGAGGAGCCACAAATTTCCTCCCACTTAGCGTTCCCACAAGTCTCCCGATAAAAATGATACCTCACTTGTGTGGGTAGGGCTAGCGCCCGCGACAGGAAATGCCCCAAAACACAACGTGGACAGATCCCATTTTTGACAGAAAACAGAGGTGTTTTTTGCAAAGTGCCTACCTGTAGATTGTGGCCTCTAGCTCAGCCGGCACCTAGGAAAACCTACCAGACCTGTGCATTTTTGAAAACTAGAGACCTAGGGGAATCCAAGATGGGGTGACTTGTGGGGCTCTGACCATGTTCTGTTATCCAGAATCCTTTGCAAACCTCAAAATGTGGCTAAAATAACACATTTTCCTCACATTTTAGTGACAGAAAGTTCTGGAATCTGAGAGGAGCCACAAATTTCCTCCCACCCAGCGTTCCCCCAAGAGTCCCGATAAAAATGATACCTCACTTGTGTGGGTAGGGCTAGCGCCCGCGACAGGAAATTCCCCAAAACACAACATGGACACATCCCATTTTTGACAGAAACCAGAGGTGTTTTTTGCAAAGTGGCTACCTGTAGATTTTGGCCTCTAGCTCATCCGGCACCTAGGGAAACCCACCAAACCTGTGCATTTTTTAAAACTAAAGACCTAGGGGAATCCAAGATGGGGTGAATTGTGGGGCTCTAACCAGGTTCTGTTACCCAGATTCATTTGCAAATCTAAAAAGTTAGCTAAAAAAAACTGTCTCCTCACATTTCGGTGACAGAAAGTTCTGGAATCTGAGAGGAGCCACAAATTTCCTTCCACCTAGCATTCCACAAGTCTCCCGATAAAAATGATACCTCACTTGTGTGGGTAGGCCTAGCACCCGCGACAGGAAATGCCCCAAAACACAACGTGGACACATTCCATATTTGACAGAAAACAGAGGTGTTTTTTGCAAAGTGCCTACCTGTAGATTGTGGCCTCCAGCTCAGCCGGCACCTAGGAAAACCTACCACACCTGTGCATTTTTGAAAACTAGAGACCTAGGGGAATCCAAGATGGGGTGACTTGTGGGGCTCTGACCATGTTCTGTTATCCAGAATCCTTTGCAAGCCTCAAAATGTGGCTAAAATAACAAATTTTCCTCATATTTCGGAGACAGAAAGTTCTGGAATCTGAGAGGAGCCACAAATTTCCTCCCACCCAGCGTTCCCCCAAGTCTCCCGATAAAAATGATACCTCACTTGTGTGGGTATGGCTAGCGCCCGCGACAGGAAATGCCCCAAAACACAACATGGACACATCCCATTTTTTGACAGAAACCAGAGGTGTTTTTTGCAAAGTGCCTACCTGTAGTATTTGGCCTCTAGCTCATCCGGCACCTAGGGAAACCCACCAAACCTGTGCATTTTTTAAAACTAAAGACCTAGGGGAATCCAAGATGGGGTGAATTGTGGGGCTCTAACCAGGTTCTGTTTCCCAGATTCATTTGCAAATCTAAAAATTTGGCTAAAAAAACACATTTTCCTCACATTTCGGTGACAGAAAGTTCTGGAATCTGAGAGGAGCCACAAATTTCCTTCCACCCAATGTTCTCCCAAGTCTCCTGATAAAAATGATACCTCACTTGTGTGGGTAGGCCTAGCGCCCGCGACAGGAAATGCCCCATAACACAACTTGGACACATACCATTTGTTGACAGAAAACAGAGGTGGTTTTTGCAAAGTGCCTACCTGTAGATTTTGGCCTCTAGCTCAGCCGGCACCTAGGGAAACCTACCAAACCTGTGCATTTTTTAAAACTAGAGACCTAGGATATCCAAGATGGGGTGACTTGTGGGGCTCTGTCCAGGTTCTGTTACCCAGAATCCTTTGCAAACCTCAAAATGTGGCTAAAATAACACATTTTCCTCACATTTCGGTGACAGAAAGTTCTGGAATCTGAGAGGAGCCACAAATTTCCTCCCACCCAGCGTTCCCCCAAGTCTCCCGATAAAAATGATACCTCACTTGTGTGGGTAGGGTTAGCGCCGTGACAGGAAATGCCCCAAAACACAACATGGACACATCCCATTTTTTGACATAAACCAGACGTGTTTTTTGCAAAGTGCCTACCTGTAGATTTTGGCCTCTAGCTCATCCGGCACCTAGGGAAACCCACCAAACCTGTACATTTTTTAAAACTAAAGACCTAGGGGAATCCAAGATGGGGTGAATTGTGGGGCTCTAACCAGGTTCTGTTACCCAGATTCATTTGCAAATCTAAAAATGTGGCTAAAATAACACATTTTCCTCACATTTCGGTGACAGAAAGTTCTGGAATCTGACAGGAGCCACAAATTTCCTTCCACCCAGTGTTCCCCAAGTCTCCCGATAAAAATGATACCTCACTTTTGTGTGGGTAGGCCTAGCGCCCGCGACAGGAAATGCCCCAAAACACAACGTGGACACATACCATTTGTTGACAGAAAACAGAGGTGTTTTTTGCAAAGTGCCTACCTGTAGATTTTGGCCTCTAGCTCAGCCGGCACCTAGGGAAACCTACCAAACCTGTGCATTTTTGAAAACTAGAGACCTAGGGGAATCCAAGATGGGGTGACTTGTGGGGCTCTGACCATGTTCTGTTATCCAGAATCCTTTGCAAACCTCAAAATGTGGCTAAAATAACAAATTTTCCTCACATTTGGGTGACAGAAAGTTCTGGAATCTGAGAGGAGCCACAAATTTCCGCCCACCCAGCGTTCCCCCAAGCCTCCCGATAAAAATGATACCTCACTTGTGTGGGTATGGCTAGCGCCCGCGACAGGAAATGCCCCAAAACACAACTTGTACACATCCCATTTTTTGACATAAACCAGAGGTGTTTTTTGCAAAGTGCCTACCTGTAGATTTTGGCCTCTAGCTCATCCGGCACCTAGGGAAACCCACCAAACCTGTTCATTTTTTAAAACTAAAGACCTAGGGGAATCCAAGATGGGGTGAATTGTGGGGCTCTAACCAGGTTCTGTTACCCAGATTCATTTGCAAATCTAAAAAGTTAGCTAAAAAAAACTGTCTCCTCACATTTCGGTGACAGAAAGTTCTGGAATCTGAGAGGAGCCACAAATTTCCTTCCACCTAGCATTCCCACAAGTCTCCCGATAAAAATGATACCTCACTTGTGTGGGTAGGCCTAGCACCCGCGACAGGAAATGCCCCAAAACACAACGTGGACACATCCCATTTTTGACAGAAAACAGAGGTGTTTTTTGCAAAGTGCCTACCTGTAGATTGTGGCCTCTAGCTCAGCCGGCACCTGGGAAAACCTACCAGACCTGGGCATTTTTGAAAACTAGAGACCTAGGGGAATCCAAGATGGGGTGACTTGTGGGGCTCTGCCCATGTTCTGTTATCCAGAAACCTTTGCAAACCTCACAATGTGGCTAAAATAACACATTTTCCTCACATTTCAGTGACAGAAAGTTCTGGAATCTGAGAGGAGCCACAAATTTCCTTCCACCCAGTGTTCCCCCAAGTCTCCCAATAAAAATTATACCTCACTTGTGTGGGTAGGGCTAGCGCCCGCGACATGAAATGCCCCAAAACACAACGTGGACACATACCATTTTTTGACAGAAAACAGAGGTGTTTTTTGCAAAGTGCCTACCTGTAGATTGTGGCCTCTAGCTCAGCCGGCACCTAGGAAAACCTACCACACCTGTGCATTTTTGAAAACTAGAGACCTAGGGGAATCCAAGATGGGGTGACTTGTGGGGCTCTGACCATGTTCTGTTATCCAGAATCCTTTGCAAACCTCAAAATGTGGCTAAAAAAACACATTTTCCTCACATTTTGGTGACAGAAAGTTCTGGAATCTGAGACAAGCCACAAATGTCCTTCCACCCAGCGTTCGCCCAAGTCTCCCGATAAAAATGATACCTCACATGTGTGGGTAGGCCTGGCGCCCGCGACAAGAAATGCCACAAACCACAACGTGGACACATGGCATTTTTTGACAGAAAACAGAGGTGTTTTTTGAAATGTGCCTATCTGTAGATTTTGGCCTCTAGCTCATCTGGCACCTCGGGAAACCTACCAAACCTGTGCATTTTTTTAAACTAGAGACCTAGGGGAATCCAAGATGGGGTGAATTGTGGGGCTCTGACCAGGTTCTGTTACCCAAAATCCTCTTCAAACCTCAAAATGTGGCTAAAAAACACATTTTCCTCACATTTTGGTGACAGAAAGTTCTGGAATCTGAGAGGAGCAACAAATTTCTTCCCACCTAGCGTTCCCACAAGTCTCCAGATAAAAATGATACCTCACTTGTGTGAGTAGGCCTAGCGCCCGCGACAGGAAATGCCCCAAAACAAAACATGGACACATCCCATTTTTTGACAGAAAACAGAGGTGTTTTTTGCAAAGTGCCTACCTCTAGATTTTGGCCTCTAGCTCAGCCGGCACCTACGGAAACCTACCAAACCTGTACATTTTTTAAAACTAGAGACCTAGGGGAATCCAAGATGGGGTGACTTGTGAGGATCTAACCAAGCTCTGTTACCCAGAATCATTTGCAAACCTCAAAATTTGGCTAAAAAAACAAATTTTCCTCATATTTCGGTGACAGAAAGTTCTGGAATCTGAGAGGAGCCACAACTTTCCTTCCACCCAGTGTTCCCCCAAGTCTCCCGATAAAAATTATACCTCACTTGTGTGGGTAGGGCTAGCGCCCGCGACATGAAATGCCCCAAAACACAACATGGACACATCCCACTTTTTGACAGAAATCAGGGGTGTTTTTTGCATAGTGCCTACCTGTAGATTTTGGCCTCTAGCTCAGCCGGCACCTAGGTAAACCTACCAAACCTGTGCATTTTTTTAAACTAGAGACCCAGGGGAATCCAAGATGGGGTGACTTGTTGGGCTCTATCCAGGTTCTGTTACCCAGAATCCTTTGCAAACCTCAAAATGTGGCTAAAATAACACATTTTCCTCACGTTTCGGTGACAGAAAGTTCTGGAATCTGAGAGGAGCCACAAATTTCCTCCCACCCAACGTTCCCCCAAGTCTCCCGATACAAATGATACCTCACTTGTGTGGGTAGGGCTAGCGCCCGCGACAGGAGATGCCCCAAAACACAACATGGACACACCCCATTTTTTGACAGAAACCAGGGGTGTTTTTTGCAAAGTGCCTACCTGTAGATTTTGGCCTCTAGTTCAGCCGGCACCTAGGTAAACCTACCAAACCTGTGCATTTTTTAAAACTAGAGACCTAGGGGAATCCAAGATGGGGTGACTTGTTGGGCTCTATCCAGGTTCTGTTACCCAGAATCCTTTGCAATCCTCAAACGTTAGCTAAAAAAAACTGTCTCCTCACATTTCGGTGACAGAAAGTTCTGGAATCTGAGAGGAGCCACAAATTTCCTCCCACTTAGCGTTCCCACAAGTCTCCCGATAAAAATGATACCTCACTTGTGTGGGTAGGCCTAGCGCCCGCGACAGGAAATGCCCCAAAACACAACGTGGACACATCCCATTTTTGACAGAAAACAGAGGTGTTTTTTGCAAAGTGCCTACCTGTAGATTGTGGCCTCTAGCTCAGCCGGCACCTGGGAAAACCTACCAGACCTGGGCATTTTTGAAAACTAGAGACCTAGGGGAATCCAAGATGGGGTGACTTGTGGGGCTCTGACCATGTTCTGTTATTCAGAAACCTTTGCAAACCTCACAATGTGGCTAAAATAACACATTTTCCTCACATTTCAGTGACAGAAAGTTCTGGAATCTGAGAGGAGCCACAAATTTCCTTCCACCCAGTGTTCCCCCAAGTCTCCCAATAAAAATTATACCTCATTTGTGTGGGTAGGGCTAGCGCCCGCGACATGAAATGCCCCAACACACAACGTGGACACATACCATTTTTTGACAGAAAACAGAGGTGTTTTTTGCAAAGTGCCTACCTGTAGATTGTGGCCTCTAGCTCAGCCGGCACCTAGGAAAACCTACCACACCTGTGCATTTTTGAAAACTAGAGACCTAGGGGAATCCAAGATGGGGTGACTTGTGGGGCTCTGACCATGTTCTGTTATCCAGAATACTTTGCAAACCTCAAAATGTGGCTAAAATAACACATTTTCCTCACATTTCGGTGACAGAAAGTTCTGGAATCTGAGAGGAGCCACAAATTTCCTTCCACCCAGTGTTCCCCCAAGTCTCCCGATAAAAATGATACCTCACTTGTGTGGGTAGGCCTAGCGCCCGCGACAGGAAATGCCCCATAACACAACTTGGACACATACCATTTGTTGACAGAAAACAGAGGTGGTTTTTGCAAAGTGCCTACCTGTAGATTTTGGCCTCTAGCTCAGCCGGCACCTAGGGAAACCTACCAAACCTGTGCATTTTTTAAAACTAGAGACCTAGGATATCCAAGATGGGGTGACTTGTGGGGCTCTGTCCAGGTTCTGTTACCCAGAATCCTTTGCAAACCTCAAAATGTGGCTAAAATAACACATTTTCCTCACATTTCGGTGACAGAAAGTTCTGGAATCTGAGAGGAGCCACAAATTTCCTCCCACCCAGCGTTCCCCCAAGTCTCCCGATAAAAATGATACCTCACTTGTGTGGGTAGGGTTAGCGCCGTGACAGGAAATGCCCCAAAACACAACATGGACACATCCCATTTTTTGACATAAACCAGAGGTGTTTTTTGCAAAGTGCCTACCTGTAGATTTTGGCCTCTAGCTCATCCGGCAGCTAGGGAAACCCACCAAACCTGTGCATTTTTTAAAACTAAAGACCTAGGGGAATCCAAGATGGGGTGAATTGTGGGGCTGTAACCAGGTTCTGTTACCCAGATTCATTTGCAAATCTAAAAATGTGGCTAAAATAACACATTTTTCTCACATTTCGGTGACAGAAAGTTCTGGAATCTGAGAGGAGCCACAAATTTCCTTCCACCCAGTGTTCCCCAAGTCTCCCGATAAAAATGATACCTCACTTTTGTGTGGGTAGGCCTAGCGCCCGCGACAGGAAATGCCCCAAAACACAACGTGGACACATACCATTTGTTGACAGAAAACAGAGGTGGTTTTTGCAAAGTGCCTACCTGTAGATTTTGGCCTCTAGCTCAGCCTTCACCTAGGGAAACCTACCAAACCTGTGCATTTTTGAAAACTAGAGACCTAGGGGAATCCAAGATGGGGTGACTTGTGGGGCTCTGACCATGTTCTGTTATCCAGAATCCTTTGCAAACCTCAAAATGTGGCTAAAATAACAAATTTTCCTCACATTTCGGTGACAGAAAGTTCTGGAAACTGAGAGGAGCCACAAATTTCCTCCCACCCAGCGTTCCCCCAAGTCTCCCGATAAAAATGATACCTCACATGTGTGGGTAGGGCTAGCGCCCGCAACAGCAAATGCCCCAAAACACAACATGGACACATCCCATTTTTTGACAGAAAACAGAGGTGTTTTTTGCATTGTGCCTACCTGTAGATTTTGGCCTCTAGCTCATCCGGCACCTAGGGAAACCCACCAAACCTGTGCATTTTTTAAAACTAAAGACCTAGGGGAATCCAAGATGGGGTGAATTTTGGGGCTCTGACCAGGTTCTGTTACCCAGAATCCTTTGCAAACCTCAAAATGTGGCTAAAATAACACATTTTCCTCACATTTCGGTGACAGAAAGTTCTGGAATCTGAGAGGAGCCACAAATTTCCTCCCACCCAGCGTTCCCCCAAGTCTCCCGATAAAAATGATACCTCACATGTGTGGGTAGGGCTAGCGCCCGCAACAGCAAATGCCCCAAAACACAACATGGACACATCCCATTTTTTGACAGAAAACAGAGGTGTTTTTTGCATAGTGCCTACCTGTAGATTTTGGCCTCTAGCTCAGCCGGCACCTAGGTAAACCTACCAAACCTGTGCATTTTTTTAAACTAGAGACCTAGGGGAATCCAAGATGGGGTGACTTGTGGGGCTCTATCCAGGTTCTGTTACCCAGAATTCTTTGCAATCCTCAAAAGTTAGCTAAAAAACACTGGGGGTTATTCCAACTTTGGAGGAAGTGGTAATCCGTCCCAAAAGTGACGGTAAAGTGACGGATATACCACCAGCCGTATTACGAGTCCATTATATCCTATGGAACTCGTAATACGGCTGGTGGTAAATCCGTCAAAATTTGGGACGGATTACCACCTCCTCCAAAGTTGTAATAACCCCCACTGTCTCCTCACATTTCAGTGACAGAAAGTTCTGGAATCTGAGAGGAGCCACAACTTTCCTCCCACCTAGCGTTCCCACAAGTCTCCCGATAAAAATGATACCTCACTTGTGTGGGTAGGCCTAGCGCCCGTGACAGGAAATGCCCCAAAACACACCGTGGACACATCCCATTTTTGACAGAAAACAGAGGTATTTTTTGCTAAGTGCCTACCTGTAGATTTTGGCCTCTAGCTCAGCCGGCACCTAGGAAAACCTACCAGACCTGTGCATTTTTGAAAACTAGAGACCTAGGAGTATCCAAGATGGGGTGACTTGTGGGGCTCTGACCATGTTCTGTTACCCAGAATCCTTTGCAAACCTAAAAATTTGGCTAAAAAAACACATTTTCCTCACATTTTGGTGACAGAAAGTTCTGGAATCTGAGACAAGCCACAAATGTCCTTCCACCGAGCGTTCGCCCAAGTCTCCCGATAAAAATGATACCTCACATGTGTGGGTAGGCCTTGCGCCCGCGACAAGAAATGCCACAAAACACAACGTGGACACATGGCATTTTTTGACAGAAAACAGAGGTGTTTTTTTAAATGTGCCTATCTGTAGATTTTGGCCTCTAGCTCATCTGGCACCTCGGGAAACCTACCAAACCTGTGCATTTTTTTAAACTAAAGACCTAGGGGAATCCAAGATGGGGTGAATTGTGGGGCTCTGACCAGGTTCTGTTACCCAAAATCCTCTTCAAACCTCAAAATGTGGCTAAAAAACACATTTTCCTCACATTTTGGTGACAGAAAGTTCTGGAATCTGAGAGGAGCCACAAATTTCCTCCCACCTAGCGTTCCCACAAGTCTCCAGATAAAAATGATACCTCACTTGTGTGAGTAGGCCTAGCGCCCGCGACAGGAAATGCCCCAAAACAAAACATGGACACATCCCATTTTTTGACAGAAAACAGAGGTGTTTTTTGCAAAGTGCCTACCTGTAGATTTTGGCCTCTAGCTCAGCCGGCACCTACGGAAACCTACCAAACCTGTACATTTTTTAAAACTAGAGACCTAGGGGAATCCAAGATGTGGTGACTTGTGAGGATCTAACCAAGCTCTGTTACCCAGAATCATTTGCAAACCTCAAAATTTGGCTAAAAAAACAAATTTTCCTCATATTTCGGTGACAGAAAGTTCTGGAATCTGAGAGGAGCCACAAATTTCCTTCCACCCAGTGTTCCCCCAAGTCTCCCGATAAAAATTATACCTCACTTGTGTGGGTAGGGCTAGCGCCCGCGACATGAAATGCCCCAAAACACACCATGGACACATCCCACTTTTTGACAGAAATCAGTGGTGTTTTTTGCATAGTGCCTACCTGTAGAATTTGGCCTCTAGCTCAGCCAGCACCTAGGTAAACCTACCAAACCTGTGCATTTTTTTAAACTAGAGACCTAGGGGAATCCAAGATGGGGTGACTTGTTGGGCTCTATCCAGGTTCTGTTACCCAGAATCCTTTGCAAACCTCAAAATGTGGCTAAAATAACACATTTTCCTCACATTTCGGTGACAGAAAGTTCTGGAATCTGAGAGGAGCCACAAATTTCCTCCCACCCAACGTTCCCCCAAGTCTCCCGATACAAATGATACCTCACTTGTGTGGGTAGGGCTAGCGCCCGCGACAGGAGATACCCCAAAACACAACATGGACACACCCCATTTTTTGACAGAAACCAGGGGTGTTTTTTGCAAAGTGCCTACCTGTAGATTTTGGCCTCTAGTTCAGCCGGCACCTAGGTAAACCTACCAAACCTGTGCATTTTTTAAAACTAGAGACCTAGGGGAATCCAAGATGGGGTGACTTGTTGGGCTCTATCCAGGTTCTGTTACCCAGAATCCTTTGCAATCCTCAAACGTTAGCTAAAAAAAACTGTCTCCTCACATTTCGGTGACAGAAAGTTCTGGAATCTGAGAGGAGCCACAAATTTCCTCCCACTTAGCGTTCCCACAAGTCTCCCGATAAAAATGATACCTCACTTGTGTGGGTAGGCCTAGCGCCCGCGACAGGAAATGCCCCAAAACACAACGTGGACACATCCCATTTTTGACAGAAAACTGAGGTGTTTTTTGCAAAGTGCCTACCTGTAGATTGTGGCCTCTAGCTCAGCCGGCACCTGGGAAAACCTACCAGACCTGGGCATTTTTGAAAACTAGAGACCTAGGGGAATCCAAGATGGGGTGACTTGTGGGGCTCTGACCATGTTCTGTTATCCAGAAACCTTTGCAAACCTCACAATGTGGCTAAAATAACACATTTTCCTCACATTTCAGTGACAGAAAGTTCTGGAATCTGAGAGGAGCCACAAATTTTCTTCCACCCAGTGTTCCCCCAAGTCTCCCAATAAAAATTATACCTCACTTGTGTGGATAGGGCTAGCGCCCGCGACATGAAATGCCCCAAAACACAACGTGGACACATACCATTTTTTGACAGAAAACAGAGGTGTTTTTTGCAAAGTGCCTACCTGTAGATTGTGGCCTCTAGCTCAGCCGGCACCTAGGAAAACCTACCACACCTGTGCATTTTTGAAAACTAGAGACCTAGGGGAATCCAAGATGGGGTGACTTGTGGGGCTCTGACCATGTTCTGTTATCCAGAATCCTTTGCAAACCTCAAAATGTGGCTAAAATAACACATTTTCCTCACATTTCGGTGACAGAAAGTTCTGGAATCTGAGAGGAGCCACAAATTTCCTTCCACCCAGTGTTCCCCCAAGTCTCCCGATAAAAATGATACCTCACTTGTGTGGGTAGGCCTAGCGCCCGCGACAGGAAATGCCCCATAACACAACTTGGACACATACCATTTGTTGACAGAAAACAGAGGTGGTTTTTGCAAAGTGCCTACCTGTAGATTTTGGCCTCTAGCTCAGCCGGCACCTAGGGAAACCTACCAAACCTGTGCATTTTTTAAAACTAGATACCTAGGATATCCAAGATGGGGTGACTTGTGGGGCTCTGTTCAGGTTCTGTTACCCAGAATCCTTTGCAAACCTCAAAATGTGGCTAAAATAACACATTTTCCTCACATTTCGGTGACAGAAAGTTCTGGAATCTGAGAGGAGCCACAAATTTCCTCCCACCCAGCGTTCCCCCAAGTCTCCCGATAAAAATGATACCTCACTTGTGTGGGTAGGGTTAGCGCCGTGACAGGAAATGCCCCAAAACACAACATGGACACATCCCATTTTTTGACATAAACCAGAGGTGTTTTTTGCAAAGTGCCTACCTGTAGATTTTGGCCTCTAGCTCATCCGGCAGCTAGGGAAACCCACCAAACCTGTGCATTTTTTAAAACTAAAGACCTAGGGGAATCCAAGATGGGGTGAATTGTGGGGCTGTAACCAGGTTCTGTTACCCAGATTCATTTGCAAATCTAAAAATGTGGCTAAAATAACACATTTTTCTCACATTTCGGTGACAGAAAGTTCTGGAATCTGAGAGGAGCCACAAATTTCCTTCCACCCAGTGTTCCCCAAGTCTCCCGATAAAAATGATACCTCACTTTTGTGTGGGTAGGCCTAGCGCCCGCGACAGGAAATGCCCCAAAACACAACGTGGACACATACCATTTGTTGACAGAAAACAGAGGTGGTTTTTGCAAAGTGCCTACCTGTAGATTTTGGCCTCTAGCTCAGCCTTCACCTAGGGAAACCTACCAAACCTGTGCATTTTTGAAAACTAGAAAACTAGAGACCTAGGGGAATCCAAGATGGGGTGACTTGTGGGGCTCTGACCATGTTCTGTTATCCAGAATCCTTTGCAAACCTCAAAATGTGGCTAAAATAACAAATTTTCCTCACATTTCAGTGACAGAAAGTTCTGGAATCTGAGAGGAGCCACAAATTTCCTCCCACCCAGCGTTCCCCCAAGTCTCCCGATAAAAATGATACCTCTCTTGTGTGGGTAGGGCTAGCGCCCGCGACAGCAAATGCCCCAAAACACAACATGGACACATCCCATTTTTTGACAGAAAACAGAGGTGTTTTTTGCATAGTGCCTACCTGTAGATTTTGGCCTCTAGCTCATCCGGCACCTAGGGAAACCCACCAAACCTGTGCATTTTTTAAAACTAAAGACCTAGGGGAATCCAAGATGGGGTGAATTGTGGGGCTCTGACCAGGTTCTGTTACCCAGAATCCTTTGCAAACCTCAAAATGTGGCTAAAATAACACATTTTCCTCACATTTCGGTGACAGAAAGTTCTGGAATCTGAGAGGAGCCACGAATTTCCTCCCACCCAGCGTTCCCCCAAGTCTCCCGATAAAAATGATACCTCACTTGTGTGGGTAGGGTTAGCGCCCGCGACAGGAAATGCCCCAAAACACAACATGGACACATCCCATTTTTTGACAGAAACCAGAGGTGTTTTTTGCAAAGTGCCTACCTGTATATTTTGGCCTCTAGCTCAGCCGCCACCTAGGTAAACCTACCAAACCTGTGCATTTTTTAAAACTAGAGACCTAGGGGAATCCAAGATGGGGATGACTTGTGGGGCTCTAACCAGGTTCTGTTGCCCAGAATCATTTGCAAATCTCAAAATTTGGCCAAAAAAAACACATTTTCCTCATATTTCGGTGACAGAAAGCTCTGGAATTTGAGAGGAGCCACAAATTATCTTCCACCCAGTGTTCCCCCAAGTCTCCCGATAAAAATTATACCTCACTTGTGTGGGTAGGCCTAGCGCCCGCGACAGGAAATGCCCCAAAACACAACGTGGACACATACCATTTTTTGACAGAAAACAGAGGTGGTTTTTGCAAAGTGCCTACCTGTAGATTTTGGCCTCTAGCTCAGCCGGCACCTAGGGAAACCTACCAAACTTGTGAATTTTTTAAAACTAGAGACCTAGGGTATCCAAGATGGGGTGACTTGTGGGGCTCTGACCAGCTTCTGTTTCCCAGAATCCTTTGCAAACCTCAAAATTTGGCTAAAATAACACATTTTCCTCACATTTCGGTGACAGAAAGTTCTGGAATCTGAGAGGAGCCACAAATTTCATCCCACCCAGCGTTCCCCCAAGTCTCCCGATAAAAATTATACCTCACTTGTGTGGGTAGGGTTAGCGCCCGCGACAGGAAATGCCCCAAAACACAACATGGACACATCCCATTTTTTGACAGAAACCAGAGGTGTTTTTTGCAAAGTGCCTACCTGTAGATTTTGGCCTCTAGCTCAGCCGGAACCTAGGTAAACCTACCAAACCTGTGCATTTTTTAAAACTAGAGACCTAGGGGAATCCAAGATGGGGATGAATTGTGGGGCTGTAACCAGGTTCTGTTACCCAGATTCATTTGCAAATCTAAAAATGTGGCTAAAATAACACATTTTTCTCACATTTCGGTGACAGAAAGTTCTGGAATCTGAGAGGAGCCACAAATTTCCTTCCACCCAGTGTTCCCCAAGTCTCACGATAAAAATGATACCTCACTTTTGTGTGGGTAGGCCTAGCGCCCGCGACAGGAAATGCCCCAAAACACAACGTGGACACATACCATTTGTTGACAGAAAACAGAGGTGGTTTTTGCAAAGTGCCTACCTGTAGATTTTGGCCTCTAGCTCAGCCTTCACCTAGGGAAACCTACCAAACCTGTGCATTTTTGAAAACTAGAGACCTAGGGGAATCCAAGATGGGGTGACTTGTGGGGCTCTGACCATGTTCTGTTATCCAGAATCCTTTGCAAACCTCAAAATGTGGCTAAAATAACAAATTTTCCTCACATTTCGGTGACAGAAAGTTCTGGAATCTGAGAGGAGCCACAAATTTCCTCCCACCCAGCGTTCCCCCAAGTCTCCCGATAAAAATGATACCTCACTTGTGTGGGTAGGGCTAGCGCCCGCGACAGCAAATGCCCCAAAACACAACATGGACACATCCCATTTTTTGACAGAAAACAGAGGTGTTTTTTGCATAGTGCCTACCTGTAGATTTTGGCCTCTAGCTCATCCGGCACCTAGGGAAACCCACCAAACCTGTGCATTTTTTAAAACTAAAGACCTAGGGGAATCCAAGATGGGGTGAATTGTGGGGCTCTGACCAGGTTCTGTTACCCAGAATCCTTTGCAAACCTCAAAATGTGGCTAAAATAACACATTTTCCTCACATTTCGGTGACAGAAAGTTCTGGAATCTGAGAGGAGCCACGAATTTCCTCCCACCCAGCGTTCCCCCAAGTCTCCCGATAAAAATGATACCTCACTTGTGTGGGTAGGGTTAGCGCCCGCGACAGGAAATGCCCCAAAACACAACATGGACACATCCCATTTTTTGACAGAAACCAGAGGTGTTTTTTGCAAAGTGCCTACCTGTATATTTTGGCCTCTAGCTCAGCCGCCACCTAGGTAAACCTACCAAACCTGTGCATTTTTTAAAACTAGAGACCTAGGGGAATCCAAGATGGGGATGACTTGTGGGGCTCTAACCAGGTTCTGTTGCCCAGAATCATTTGCAAATCTCAAAATTTGGCCAAAAAAAACACATTTTGCTCATATTTCGGTGACAGAAAGCTCTGGAATTTGAGAGGAGCCACAAATTATCTTCCACCCAGTGTTCCCCCAAGTCTCCCGATAAAAATTATACCTCACTTGTGTGGGTAGGCCTAGCGCCCGCGACAGGAAATGCCCCAAAACACAACGTGGACACATACCATTTTTTGACAGAAAACAGAGGTGGTTTTTGCAAAGTGCCTACCTGTAGATTTTGGCCTCTAGCTCAGCCGGCACCTAGGGAAACCTACCAAACTTGTGAATTTTTTAAAACTAGAGACCTAGGGTATCCAAGATGGGGTGACTTGTGGGGCTCTGACCAGCTTCTGTTTCCCAGAATCCTTTGCAAACCTCAAAATTTGGCTAAAATAACACATTTTCCTCACATTTCGGTGACAGAAAGTTCTGGAATCTGAGAGGAGCCACAAATTTCATCCCACCCAGCGTTCCCCCAAGTCTCCCGATAAAAATTATACCTCACTTGTGTGGGTAGGGTTAGCGCCCGCGACAGGAAATGCCCCAAAACACAACATGGACACATCCCATTTTTTGACAGAAACCAGAGGTGTTTTTTGCAAAGTGCCTACCTGTAGATTTTGGCCTCTAGCTCAGCCGGAACCTAGGTAAACCTACCAAACCTGTGCATTTTTTAAAACTAGAGACCTAGGGGAATCCAAGATGGGGATGACTTGTGGGGCTCTGACCAGCTTCTGTTTCCCAGAATCCTTTGCAAACCTCAAAATTTGGCTAAAATAACACATTTTCCTCACATTTCGGTGACAGAAAGTTCTGGAATCTGAGAGGAGCCACAAATTTCATCCCACCCAGTGTTCCCCCAAGTCTCCTGATAAAAATTATACCTCACTTGTGTGGGTTCGCCTAGCGCCCGCGACAGGAAATGCCCCAAAACACAACGTGGACACATACCATTTTTTGACAGAAAACAGAGGTGGTTTTTGCAAAGTGCCTACCTGTAGATTTTGGCCTCTAGCTCAGCCGGCACCTAGGGAAACCTACCAAACTTGTGCATTTTGTAAAACTAGAGACCTAGGGTATCCAAGATGGGGTGACTTGTGGGGCTCTGACCAGCTTCTGTTACCCAGAATCCTTTGCAAACCTCAGAATTTGTCTAAAATAACACATTTTTCTCACATTTCGGTGACAGGAAGTTCTGGAATCTGAGAGGAGCCACAAATTTCCTCCCACCCAGCGTTCCCTCAAGTCTCCCGATAAAAATGATACCTCACTTGTGTGGGTAGGGCTAGCGCACGCGACAGGAAATGCCCCAAAACACAACATAGACACATCCCATTTTTTGACAGAAACCAGAGGTGTTTTTTGCAAAGTGCCTACCTGTAGATTTTGGCCTCAAGCTCAGCCGGCACCTAGGTAAACCTACCAAACCTGTGCATTTTTAAAACTAGAGACCTAGGGGAATCCAAGATGGGGTGACTTGTGGGGCTCTATCCAGGTTCTGTTACCCAGAATCCTTTGCAATCCTCAAAAGTTAGCTAAAAAACACTGGGGGTTATTCCAACTTTGGAGGAAGTGGTAATCCGTCCCAAAAGTGACGGTAAAGTGACGGATATACCACCAGCCGTATTACGAGTCCATTATATCCTATGGAACTCATAATACGGCTGGTGGTAAATCCGTCAAAATTTGGGACGGATTACCACCTCCTCCAAAGTTGTAATAACCCCCACTGTCTCCTCACATTTCAGTGACAGAAAGTTCTGGAATCTGAGAGGAGCCACAACTTTCCTCCCACCTAGCGTTCCCACAAGTCTCCCGATAAAAATGATACCTCACTTGTGTGGGTAGGCCTAGCGCCCGCGACAGGAAATGCCCCAAAACACAACGTGGACACATCCCATTTTTGACAGAAAACAGAGGTATTTTTTGCTAAGTGCCTACCTATAGATTTTGGCCTCTAGCTCAGCCGGCACCTAGGAAAACCTACCAGACCTGTGCATTTTTTAAAACTAGAGACCTAGGGGAATCCAAGATGGGGTGACTTGTGGGGCTCTGACCATGTTCTGTTACCCAGAATCCTTTGCAAACCTAAAAATTTGGCTAAAAAAACACATTTTCCTCACATTTTGGTGACAGAAAGTTCTGGAATCTGAGACAAGCCACAAATGTCCTTCCACCCAGCGTTCGCCCAAGTCTCCCGATATAAATGATACCTCACATGTGTGGGTAGGCCTAGCGCCCACGACAAGAAATGCCACAAAACACAACGTGGACACATCGCATTTTTTTACAGAAAACAGAGGTGTTTTTTGCAATGTGCCTATCTGTAGATTTTGGCCTCTAGCACATCTGGCACCTCGGGAAACCTACCAAACCTGTGCATTTTTTTAAACTAAAGACCTAGGGGAATCCAAGATGGGGTGAATTGTGGGGCTCTGACCAGGTTCTGTTATCCAAAATCCTCTTCAAACCTCAAAATGTGGCTAAAAAACAAATTTTCCTCACATTTTGGTGACAGAAAGTTCTGGAATCTGAGAGGAGCCACAAATTTCCTCCCACCTAGCGTTCCCACAAGTCTCCAGATAAAAATGATACCTCACTTGTGTGAGTAGGCCTAGCGCCCGCGACAGGAAATGCCCCAAAACAAAACGTGGACACATCCCATT
Organism: Pleurodeles waltl; assembly: GCF_031143425.1. NCBI lineage: Eukaryota > Metazoa > Chordata > Amphibia > Caudata > Salamandridae > Pleurodeles > Pleurodeles waltl. Next base: position 1,234,812,113 of record NC_090444.1, on the reverse strand, counting down.
TTTTGACAGAAAACAGAGGTGTTTTTTGCAAAGTGCCTACCTGTAGATTTTGGCCTCTAGCTCAGCCGGCACCTACGGAAACCTACCAAACCTGTACATTTTTTAAAACTAGAGACCTAGGGGAATCCAAGATGGGGTGACTTGTGAGGATCTAACCAAGCTCTGTTACCCAGAATCATTTGCACACCTCAAAATTTGGCTAAAAAAACAAATTTTCCTCATATTTCGGTGACAGAAAGTTCTGGAATCTGAGAGGAGCCACAAATTTCCTTCCACCCAGTGTTCCCCCAAGTCTCCCGAAAAAAATTATACCTCACTTGTGTGGGTAGGGCTAGCGCCCGCGACATAAAATGCCCCAAAACACAACATGGACACATCCCATTTTTTGACAGAAATCAGGGGTGTTTTTTGCATAGTGCCTACCTGTAGATTTTGGCCTCTAGCTCAGCCGGCACCTAGGTAAACCTACCAAACCTGTGCATTTTTTTAAACTAGAGACCTAGGGGAATCCAAGATGGGGTGACTTGTTGGGCTCTATCCAGGTTCTGTTACCCAGAATCCTTTGCAAACCTCAAAATGTGGCTAAAATAACACATTTTCCTCACATGTCGGTGACAGAAAGTTCTGGAATCTGAGAGGAGCCACAAATTTCCTCCCACCCAACGTTCCCCCAAGTCTCCCGATACAAATGATACCTCACTTGTGTGGGTAGGGCTAGCGCCCGCGACAGCAGATGCCCCAAAACACAACATGGACACATCCCATTTTTTGACAGAAACCAGGGGTGTTTTCTGCAAAGTGCCTACCTGTAGGCTTTTGGCCTCTAGTTCAGTTGGCACCTAGGTAAACCTACCAAACCTGTGCATTTTTTAAAACTAGAGACCTAGGGGAATCCAAGATGGGGTGACTTGTTGGGCTCTATCCAGGTTCTGTTACCCAGAATCCTTTGCAATCCTCAAACGTTAGCTAAAAAAAACTGTCTCCTCACATTTCGGTGACAGAAAGTTCTGGAATCTGAGAGGAGCCACAAATTTCCTCCCACTTAGCGTTCCCACAAGTCTCCCGATAAAAATGATACCTCACTTGTGTGGGTAGGCCTAGCGCCCGCGACAGGATATGCCCCAAAACACAACGTGGACACATCCCATTTTTGACAGAAAACAGAGGTGTTTTTTGCAAAGTGCCTACCTGTAGATTGTGGCCTCTAGCTCAGCCGGCACCTGGGAAAACCTACCAGACCTGGGCATTTTTGAAAACTAGAGACCTAGGGGAATCCAAGATGGGGTGACTTGTGGGGCTCTGACCATGTTCTGTTATCCAGAAACCTTTGCAAACCTCACAATGTGGCTAAAATAACACATTTTCCTAACATTTCAGTGACAGAAAGTTCTGGAATCTGAGAGGAGCCACAAATTTCCTTCCACCCAGTGTTCCCCCAAGTCTCCTGATAAAAATTATACCTCACTTGTGTGGGTAGGGCTAGCGCCCGCGACATGAAATGCCCCAAAACACAACATGGACACATCCCATTTTTTGACAGAAATCAGGGGTGTTTTTTGCAAAGTGCCTACCTGTAGATTTTGGCCTCTAGCTCAGCCGGCACCTAGGTAAACCTACCAAACCTGTGCATTTTTTTAAACTAGAGACCTAGGGGAATCCACGATGGGGTGACATGTTGGGCTCTATCCAGGTTGTTACCCAGAATCCTTTGCAAACATAAAAATGTGGATAAAATAACACATTTTCCTCACATTTCGGTGACAGAAAGTTCTGGAATCTGAGAGGAGCAACAAATTTCCTCCCACCCAACGTTCCCCCAAGTCTCCCGATACAAATGATACCTCACTTGTGTGGGTAGGGCTAGTGCCCCCGACAGGAAATGCCCCAAAACACAACGTGGACACATACCATTTTTTGACAGAAAACAGAGGTGGTTTTTGCAAAGTGCCTACCTGTAGATTTTGGCCTCTAGCTCAGCCGGCACCTAGGTAAACCTACCAAACCTGTGCATTTTTTAAAACTAGAGACCTAGGGTATCCAAGATGGGGTGACTTGTGGGGCTCTGACCAGGTTCTGTTACCCAGAATCCTTTGCAAACCTCAAAATGTGGCTAAAATAACACATTTTCCTCACATTTCGGTGACAGAAAGTTCTGGAATCTGAGAGGAGCCACGAATTTCCTCCCACCCAGCGTTCCCCCAAGTCTCCCGATAAAAATGATACCTCACTTGTGTGGGTAGGGTTAGCGCCCGCGACAGGAAATGCCCCAAAACACAACATGGACACATCCCATTTTTTGACAGAAACCAGAGGTGTTTTTTGCAAAGTGCCTACCTGTATATTTTGGCCTCTAGCTCAGCCGCCACCTAGGTAAACCTACCAAACCTGTGCATTTTTTAAAACTAGAGACCTAGGGGAATCCAAGATGGGGATGACTTGTGGGGCTCTAACCAGGTTCTGTTGCCCAGAATCATTTGCAAATCTCAAAATTTGGCCAAAAAAAACACATTTTGCTCATATTTCGGTGACAGAAAGCTCTGGAATTTGAGAGGAGCCACAAATTATCTTCCACCCAGTGTTCCCCCAAGTCTCCCGATAAAAATTATACCTCACTTGTGTGGGTAGGCCTAGCGCCCGCGACAGGAAATGCCCCAAAACACAACGTGGACACATACCATTTTTTGACAGAAAACAGAGGTGGTTTTTGCAAAGTGCCTACCTGTAGATTTTGGCCTCTAGCTCAGCCGGCACCTAGGGAAACCTACCAAACTTGTGAATTTTTTAAAACTAGAGACCTAGGGTATCCAAGATGGGGTGACTTGTGGGGCTCTGACCAGCTTCTGTTTCCCAGAATCCTTTGCAAACCTCAAAATTTGGCTAAAATAACACATTTTCCTCACATTTCGGTGACAGAAAGTTCTGGAATCTGAGAGGAGCCACAAATTTCATCCCACCCAGCGTTCCCCCAAGTCTCCCGATAAAAATTATACCTCACTTGTGTGGGTAGGGTTAGCGCCCGCGACAGGAAATGCCCCAAAACACAACATGGACACATCCCATTTTTTGACAGAAACCAGAGGTGTTTTTTGCAAAGTGCCTACCTGTAGATTTTGGCCTCTAGCTCAGCCGGAACCTAGGTAAACCTACCAAACCTGTGCATTTTTTAAAACTAGAGACCTAGGGGAATCCAAGATGGGGATGACTTGTGGGGCTCTGACCAGCTTCTGTTTCCCAGAATCCTTTGCAAACCTCAAAATTTGGCTAAAATAACACATTTTCCTCACATTTCGGTGACAGAAAGTTCTGGAATCTGAGAGGAGCCACAAATTTCATCCCACCCAGTGTTCCCCCAAGTCTCCTGATAAAAATTATACCTCACTTGTGTGGGTTCGCCTAGCGCCCGCGACAGGAAATGCCCCAAAACACAACGTGGACACATACCATTTTTTGACAGAAAACAGAGGTGGTTTTTGCAAAGTGCCTACCTGTAGATTTTGGCCTCTAGCTCAGCCGGCACCTAGGGAAACCTACCAAACTTGTGCATTTTGTAAAACTAGAGACCTAGGGTATCCAAGATGGGGTGACTTGTGGGGCTCTGACCAGCTTCTGTTACCCAGAATCCTTTGCAAACCTCAGAATTTGTCTAAAATAACACATTTTTCTCACATTTCGGTGACAGGAAGTTCTGGAATCTGAGAGGAGCCACAAATTTCCTCCCACCCAGCGTTCCCTCAAGTCTCCCGATAAAAATGATACCTCACTTGTGTGGGTAGGGCTAGCGCACGCGACAGGAAATGCCCCAAAACACAACATAGACACATCCCATTTTTTGACAGAAACCAGAGGTGTTTTTTGCAAAGTGCCTACCTGTAGATTTTGGCCTCAAGCTCAGCCGGCACCTAGGTAAACCTACCAAACCTGTGCATTTTTAAAACTAGAGACCTAGGGGAATCCAAGATGGGGTGACTTGTGGGGCTCTATCCAGGTTCTGTTACCCAGAATCCTTTGCAATCCTCAAAAGTTAGCTAAAAAACACTGGGGGTTATTCCAACTTTGGAGGAAGTGGTAATCCGTCCCAAAAGTGACGGTAAAGTGACGGATATACCACCAGCCGTATTACGAGTCCATTATATCCTATGGAACTCATAATACGGCTGGTGGTAAATCCGTCAAAATTTGGGACGGATTACCACCTCCTCCAAAGTTGTAATAACCCCCACTGTCTCCTCACATTTCAGTGACAGAAAGTTCTGGAATCTGAGAGGAGCCACAACTTTCCTCCCACCTAGCGTTCCCACAAGTCTCCCGATAAAAATGATACCTCACTTGTGTGGGTAGGCCTAGCGCCCGCGACAGGAAATGCCCCAAAACACAACGTGGACACATCCCATTTTTGACAGAAAACAGAGGTATTTTTTGCTAAGTGCCTACCTATAGATTTTGGCCTCTAGCTCAGCCGGCACCTAGGAAAACCTACCAGACCTGTGCATTTTTTAAAACTAGAGACCTAGGGGAATCCAAGATGGGGTGACTTGTGGGGCTCTGACCATGTTCTGTTACCCAGAATCCTTTGCAAACCTAAAAATTTGGCTAAAAAAACACATTTTCCTCACATTTTGGTGACAGAAAGTTCTGGAATCTGAGACAAGCCACAAATGTCCTTCCACCCAGCGTTCGCCCAAGTCTCCCGATATAAATGATACCTCACATGTGTGGGTAGGCCTAGCGCCCACGACAAGAAATGCCACAAAACACAACGTGGACACATCGCATTTTTTTACAGAAAACAGAGGTGTTTTTTGCAATGTGCCTATCTGTAGATTTTGGCCTCTAGCACATCTGGCACCTCGGGAAACCTACCAAACCTGTGCATTTTTTTAAACTAAAGACCTAGGGGAATCCAAGATGGGGTGAATTGTGGGGCTCTGACCAGGTTCTGTTATCCAAAATCCTCTTCAAACCTCAAAATGTGGCTAAAAAACAAATTTTCCTCACATTTTGGTGACAGAAAGTTCTGGAATCTGAGAGGAGCCACAAATTTCCTCCCACCTAGCGTTCCCACAAGTCTCCAGATAAAAATGATACCTCACTTGTGTGAGTAGGCCTAGCGCCCGCGACAGGAAATGCCCCAAAACAAAACGTGGACACATCCCATTTTTTGACAGAAAACAGAGGTGTTTTTTGCAAAGTGCCTACCTGTAGATTTTGGCCTCTAGCTCAGCCGGCACCTACGGAAACCTACCAAACCTGTACATTTTTTAAAACTAGAGACCTAGGGGAATCCAAGATGGGGTGACTTGTGAGGATCTAACCAAGCTCTGTTACCCAGAATCATTTGCACACCTCAAAATTTGGCTAAAAAAACAAATTTTCCTCATATTTCGGTGACAGAAAGTTCTGGAATCTGAGAGGAGCCACAAATTTCCTTCCACCCAGTGTTCCCCCAAGTCTCCCGAAAAAAATTATACCTCACTTGTGTGGGTAGGGCTAGCGCCCGCGACATAAAATGCCCCAAAACACAACATGGACACATCCCATTTTTTGACAGAAATCAGGGGTGTTTTTTGCATAGTGCCTACCTGTAGATTTTGGCCTCTAGCTCAGCCGGCACCTAGGTAAACCTACCAAACCTGTGCATTTTTTTAAACTAGAGACCTAGGGGAATCCAAGATGGGGTGACTTGTTGGGCTCTATCCAGGTTCTGTTACCCAGAATCCTTTGCAAACCTCAAAATGTGGCTAAAATAACACATTTTCCTCACATGTCGGTGACAGAAAGTTCTGGAATCTGAGAGGAGCCACAAATTTCCTCCCACCCAACGTTCCCCCAAGTCTCCCGATACAAATGATACCTCACTTGTGTGGGTAGGGCTAGCGCCCGCGACAGCAGATGCCCCAAAACACAACATGGACACATCCCATTTTTTGACAGAAACCAGGGGTGTTTTCTGCAAAGTGCCTACCTGTAGGCTTTTGGCCTCTAGTTCAGTTGGCACCTAGGTAAACCTACCAAACCTGTGCATTTTTTAAAACTAGAGACCTAGGGGAATCCAAGATGGGGTGACTTGTTGGGCTCTATCCAGGTTCTGTTACCCAGAATCCTTTGCAATCCTCAAACGTTAGCTAAAAAAAACTGTCTCCTCACATTTCGGTGACAGAAAGTTCTGGAATCTGAGAGGAGCCACAAATTTCCTCCCACTTAGCGTTCCCACAAGTCTCCCGATAAAAATGATACCTCACTTGTGTGGGTAGGCCTAGCGCCCGCGACAGGATATGCCCCAAAACACAACGTGGACACATCCCATTTTTGACAGAAAACAGAGGTGTTTTTTGCAAAGTGCCTACCTGTAGATTGTGGCCTCTAGCTCAGCCGGCACCTGGGAAAACCTACCAGACCTGGGCATTTTTGAAAACTAGAGACCTAGGGGAATCCAAGATGGGGTGACTTGTGGGGCTCTGACCATGTTCTGTTATCCAGAAACCTTTGCAAACCTCACAATGTGGCTAAAATAACACATTTTCCTAACATTTCAGTGACAGAAAGTTCTGGAATCTGAGAGGAGCCACAAATTTCCTTCCACCCAGTGTTCCCCCAAGTCTCCTGATAAAAATTATACCTCACTTGTGTGGGTAGGGCTAGCGCCCGCGACATGAAATGCCCCAAAACACAACATGGACACATCCCATTTTTTGACAGAAATCAGGGGTGTTTTTTGCAAAGTGCCTACCTGTAGATTTTGGCCTCTAGCTCAGCCGGCACCTAGGTAAACCTACCAAACCTGTGCATTTTTTTAAACTAGAGACCTAGGGGAATCCACGATGGGGTGACATGTTGGGCTCTATCCAGGTTGTTACCCAGAATCCTTTGCAAACATAAAAATGTGGATAAAATAACACATTTTCCTCACATTTCGGTGACAGAAAGTTCTGGAATCTGAGAGGAGCAACAAATTTCCTCCCACCCAACGTTCCCCCAAGTCTCCCGATACAAATGATACCTCACTTGTGTGGGTAGGGCTAGTGCCCCCGACAGGAAATGCCCCAAAACACAACGTGGACACATACCATTTTTTGACAGAAAACAGAGGTGGTTTTTGCAAAGTGCCTACCTGTAGATTTTGGCCTCTAGCTCAGCCGGCACCTAGGTAAACCTACCAAACCTGTGCATTTTTTAAAACTAGAGACCTAGGGTATCCAAGATGGGGTGACTTGTGGGGCTCTGACCAGGTTCTGTTACCCAGAATCCTTTGCAAACCTCAACATTTGGCTAAAATAACACATTTTCCTCACATTTCGGTGACAGAAAGTTCTGGAATCTGAGAGGAGCCACAAATTTCCTCCCACCCAGCATTCCCCCAAGTCTCCCGATAAAAATGATACCTCACTTGTGTGGGTAGGGCTAGCGCCCGCGACATGAAATGCCCCAAAACACAACATGGACACATCCCATTTTTTGACAGAAACCAGGGGTGTTTTTTGCAAAGTGCCTACCTGTAGATTTTGGCCTCTAGCTCAGCCGGCACCTAGGTAAACCTACCAAACCTGTGCATTTTTTTAAACTAGAGACCTAGGGGAATCCAAGATGGGGTGACTTGTTGGGCTCTATCCAGGTTCTGTTACCCGGAATCCTTTGCAAACCTCAAAATGTGGCTAAAATAACACATTTTCCTCACATTTCGGTGACAGAAAGTTCTGGAATCTGAAAGGAGCCACAAATTTCCTCCCACTTAGCGTTCCCACACGTCTCTTGATAAAAATGATACATCACTTGTGTGGGTAGGGCTAGCGCCCGCGACAGGAAATGCCCTAAAACACAACGTGGATATATCCCATTTTTTACAGAAACAGAGGTGTTTTTTGCAAAGTGCCTACCTGTAGATTGTGGCCTCAAGCTCAGCCTGCACCTAGGAAAACCTACCAGACCTGTGCATTTTTGAAAACTAGAGACCTAGGGGAATCCAAGATGGGGTGACTTGTGGGGCTCTGACCATGTTCTGTTATCCAGAATCCTTTGCAAACCTCAAAATGTGGCTAAAATAACAAATTTTCCTCACATTTCGGTGACAGAAAGTTCTGGAATCTGAGATTAGCCACAAATTTCCTCCCACCCAGCGTTCCCCCAAGTCTCCTGATAAAAACGATACCTCACTTGTGTGGGTATGGCTAGCGCCCGCGACAGGAAGTGCCCCAAAACGCAACATGGACACATCCCATTTTTTGACAGAAACCAGAGGTGTTTTTTGCAAAGTGCCTACCTGTAGATTTTGTCCTCTAGCTCAACGGCACCTAGGGAAACCCACCAAACCTGTGCATTTTTTAATACTAAAGACCTAGGGGAATCCAAGATGGGGTGAATTGTGGGGCTCTGACCAGGTTCTGTTACCCAAAATCCTTTTCAAACCTCAAAATGTGGCTAAAAAACACATTTTACTCACATTTTGGTGACAGAAAGTTCTGGAATCTGAGAGGAGCCACAAATTTCCTCCCACCCAGCGTTCCCCCAAGTGTCCCGATAAAAATGATACCTCACTTGTGTGGGTAGGGCTAGCGCCCGCGACAGGAAATGCCCCAAAACACAACATGGACACATCCCATTTTTGACAGAAAACAGAGGTGGTTTTTGCAAAGTGCCTACCTGTAGATTTTGGCCTCTAGCTCAGCCGGCACCTAGGGAAACCTACCAAACCTGTGCATTTTTTTAAACTAGAGACCTAGGGTATCCAAGATGGGGTGACTTGTGGGGCTCTGACCAGGTTCTGTTACCAAAAATCCTTTTCAAACCTCAAAATGTGGCTAAAAAACACATTTTCCTCACATTTTGGTGAAGAAAGTTCTGGAATCTGAGAGGAGCCACAAATTTCCTCCCACCTAGCGTTCCCACAAGTCTCCAGATAAAAATGATCCTCACTTGTGTGAGTAGGCCTAGCGCCCGCGACAGGAAATGCCCCAAAACAAAACGTGGACACATCCCATTTTTTGACAGAAAACAGAGGTGTTTTTTGCAAAGTGCCTACCTGTAGATTTTGGCCTCTAGCTCAGCCGGCACCTAGGGAAACCTACCAAACCTGTAAATTTTTTAAAACTAGAGACCTAGGGGAATCCAAGATGGGGTGACTTGTGAGGATCTAACCAAGCTCTGTTACCAAAAATCCTTTTCAAACCTCAAAATGTGGCTAAAAAACACATTTTCCTCACATTTTGGTGAAGAAAGTTCTGGAATCTGAGAGGAGCCACAAATTTCCTTCCACCCAGTGTTCCCCCAAGTCTCCCGATAAAAATTATACCTCACTTGTGTGGGTAGGGCTAGCGCCCGCGACATGAAATGCCACAAAACACAACATGGACACATCCCATTTTTTGACAGAAATCAGGGGTGTTTTTTGCAAAGTGCCTACCTGTAGATTTTGGCCTCTAGCTCAGCCAGCACCTAGGTAAACCTACCAAACCTGTGCATTTTTTTAAACTAGAGACCTAGTGGAATCTAAGATGGGGTGACTTGTTGGGCTCTATCCAGGTTCTGTTACCCAGAATCCTTTGCAAACCTCAAAATGTGGCTAAAATAACACATTTTCCTCACATTTCCGTGACAGAAAGTTCTAGAATCTGAGAGGAGCCACAAATGTTCTCCCACCCAACGTTCCCCCAAGTCTCCCGATACAAATGATACCTCACTTGTGTGGGTAGGGCTAGCGCCCGCGACAGGAAATGCCCCAAAACACAACATGGACACATCCCATTTTTTTACAGAAACCAGGGGTGTTTTTTGCAAAGTGCCTACCTGTAGATTTTGGCCTCTAGTTCAGCCGGCACCTAGATAAACCTACCAAACCTGTGCATTTTTTAAAACTAGAGACCTAGGGGAATCCAAGATGGGGTGACTTGTTGGGCTCTATCCAGGTTCTGTTACCCAGAATCCTTTGCAATCCTCAAACGTTAGCTAAAAAAAACTGTCTCCTCACATTTCGGTGACAGAAAGTTCTGGAATCTGAGAGGAGCCACAAATTTTCTTCCACCCAGTGTTCCCCCAAGTCTCCCGATAAAAATTATACCTCACTTGTGTGGGTAGGGCTAGTGCCCCCGACAGGAAATGCCCCAAAACACAACGTGGACACATACCATTATTTGACAGAAAACAGAGGTGGTTTTTGCAAAGTGCCTACCTGTAGATTTTGGCCTCTAGCTCAGCCGGCACCTAGGGAAACCTACCAAACCTGTGCATTTTTTAAAACTAGAGACCTAGGGTATCCAAGATGATGTGACTTGTGGGGCTCTGACCAGGTACTGTTACCCAGAATCCTTTGCAAACCTCAACATTTGGCTAAAATAACATATTTTCCTCACATTTCGGTGACAGAAAGTTCTGGAATCTGAGAGGAGCCACAAATTTCCTCCCACCCAGCGTTCCCCCAAGTCTCCCGATAAAAATGATACCTCACTTGTGTGGGTAGGGCTAGCGCCCGCGACATGTAATCCCCAAAACACAACATGGACACATCCCATTTTTTGACAGAAACCAGGGGTGTTTTTTGCAAAGTGCCTACCTGTAGATTTTGGCCTCTAGCTCAGCCGGCACCTAGGTAAACTTACCAAACCTGTGCATTTTTTTAAACTACAGACCTAGGGGAATCCAAGATGGGGTGACTTGTTGGGCTCTATCCAGGTTCTGTTACTCAGAATCCTTTGCAAACCTCAAAATGTGGCTAAAATAACACATTTTCCTCACATTTCGGTGACAGAAAGTTCTGGAATCTGAGAGGAGCCACAAATTTCCTCCCACTTAGCGTTCCCACAAGTCTCCCGATAAAAATGATACCTCACTTGTGTGGGTAGGGCTAGCGCCCGTGACAGGAAATGCCCCAAAACACAACGTGGACACATCCTATTTTTGACAGAAAACAGAGGTGTTTTTTGCAAAGTGCCTACCTGTAGATTGTGGCCTCTAGCTCAGCCGGCACCTAGGAAAACCTACCAGACCTGTGCATTTTTGAAAACTAGAGACCTAGGGGAATCCAAGATGGGGTGACTTGTGGGGCTCTGACCATGTTCTGTTATCCAGAATCCTTTGCAAACCTCAAAATGTGGCTAAAATAACACATTTTCCTCACATTTAAGTGACAGAAAGTTCTGGAATCTGGGAGGAGCCACAAATTTCCTCCCACCCAGCGTTCCCCCAAGTGTCCCGATAAAAATGATACCTCACTTGTGTGGGTAGGGCTAGCGCCCGCGACAGGAAATGCCCCAAAACACAACATGGACACATCCCATTTTTGACAGAAACCAGAGGTGTTTTTTGCAAAGTGGCTACCTGTAGATTTTGGCCTCTAGCTCATCCGGCACCTAGGGAAACCCACCAAACCTGTGCATTTTTTTAAACTAAAGACCTAGGGGAATCCAAGATGGGGTGAATTGTGGGGCTCTAACCAGGTTCTGTTACCCAGATTCATTTGCAAATCTAAAAAGTTAGCTAAAAAAAACTGTCTCCTCACATTTCGGTGACAGAAAGTTCTGGAATCTGAGAGGAGCCACAAATTTCCTTCCACCTAGCATTCCCACAAGTCTCCCGATAAAAATGATACCTCACTTGTGTGGGTAGGCCTAGCACCCGCGACAGGAAATGCCCCAAAACACAACGTGGACACATCCCATATTTGACAGAAAACAGAAGTGATTTTTGCAAAGTGCCTACCTGTAGATTGTGGCCTCTAGCTCAGCCGGCACCTAGGAAAACCTACCAGACCTGTGCATTTTTGAAAACTAGACACCTAGGGGAATCCAAGATGGGGTGACTTGTGGGGCTCTGACCATGTTCTGTTATCCAGAATCCTTTGCAAACCTCAAAATGTGGCTAAAATAACAAATTTTCCTCACATTTCGGTGACAGGAAGTCTTGGAATCTGAGAGGAGCCACAAATTTCCTCCCACCCAGCGTTCCCCCAAGTCTACCGATAAAAATGATACCTCACTTGTGTGGGTATGGCTAGCGCCCGCGACAGGAAGTGCCCCAAAACACAACATGAACACATTCATTTTTTTGACAGAAACCAGTGGTGTTTTTTGCAAAGTGCCTACCTGTAGATTTTGGCGTCTAGCTCAACGGCACCTAGGGAAACCCGCCAAACCTGTGCATTTTTTTAAACTAAAGACCTAGGGGAATCCAAGATGGGGTGAATTGTGGGGCTCTAACCAGGTTCTGTTACCCAGATTCATATGCAAATCTAAAAATTTGGCTAAAAAAACACATTTTCCTCACATTTCGGTGACAGAAAGTTGTGGAATCTGAGAGGAGCCACAAATTTCCTTCCACCCAGTGTTCCCCCAAGTCTCCCGATAAAAATGATACCTCACTTGTGTGGGTAGGCCTAGCGCCCACGACAGGAAATGCCCCATAACACAACATGGACACATACCATTTGTTGACAGAAAACAGAGGTGGTTTTTGCAAAGTGCCTACCTGTAGATTTTGGCCTCTAGCTCAGCCGGCACCTAGGGAAACCTACCAATCCTGTGCATTTTTTAAAACTAGAGACCTAGGATATCCAAGATGGGGTGACTTGTGGGGCTCTGACCAGGTTCTGTTACCCAGAATCCTTTGCAAACCTCAAAATGTGGCTAAAATAACACATTTTCCTCACATTTCGGTGACAGAAAGTTCTGGAATCTGAGAGGAGCCACAAATTTCCTCCCACCCAGCGTTCCCCCAAGTCTCCCGATAAAAATGATACCTCACTTGTGTGGGTAGGGTTAGCGCCCGTGACAGGAAATGCCCCAAAACACAACATGGACACATCCCATTTTTTTACATAAACCAGAGGTGTTTTTTGCAAAGTGCCTACCTGTAGATTTTGGCCTCTAGCTCATCCGGCACCTAGGGAAACCCACCAAAGCTGTGCATTTTTTAAAACTAAAGACCTAGGGGAATCCAAGATGGGGTGAATTGTGGGGCTCTAACCAGGTTCTGTTACCCAGATTCATTTGCAAATCTAAAAATGTGGCTAAAATAACACATTTTCCTCACATTTCGGTGACAGAAAGTTCTGGAATCTGAGAGGAGCCACAAATTTCCTTCCACCCAGTGTTCCCCGAAGTCTCCCGATAAAAATGATACCTCACTTTTGTGTGGGTAGGCCTAGCGCCCGTGACAGGAAATGCCCCAAAACACAACGTGGACACATACCATTTGTTGACAGAAAACAGAGGTGGTTTTTTGCAAAGTGCCTACCTGTAGATTTTGGCCTCTAGCTCAGCCGGCACCTAGGGAAACCTACCAAACCTGTGCATTTCTGAAAACTAGAGACCTAGGGGAATCCAAGATGGGGTGACTTGTGGGGCTCTGACCATGTTCTGTTATCCAGAATCCTTTGCAAACCTCAAAATGTGGCTAAAATAACAAATTTTCCTCACATTTCGGTGACAGAAAGTTCTGGAATCTGAGAGGAGCCACAAATTTCCTCCCACCCAGCGTTCCCCCAAGTCTCCCGATAAAAATGATACCTCACTTGTGTTGGTTGGGCTAGCGCCCGCGACAAGAAATGCCCCAAAACACAACATGGACACATCCCATTTTTTGACAGAAAACAGAGGTGTTTTTTGCATAGTCCCTACCTGTAGATTTTGGCCTCTAGCTCATCCGGCACCTAGGGAAACCCACCAAACCTGTGCATTTTTTAAAACTAAAGACCTAGGGGAATCCAAGATGGGGTGAATTGTCGGGCTCTGACCAGGTTCTGTTACCCAGAATCCTTTGCAAACCTCAAAATGTGGCTAAAATAACACATTTTCCTCACATTTCGGTGACAGAAAGTTCTGGAATCTGAGAGGAGCCACAAATTTCCTCCCACCCAGCGTTCCCCCAAGTCTCCCGATAAAAATGATACCTCACTTGTGTGGGTAGGGCTAGCGCCCGCGACAGGAAATGCCCCAAAACACAACATGGACACATCCCATTTTTGACAGAAACCAGAGGTGTTTTTTGCAAAGTGGCTACCTGTAGATTTTGGCCTCTAGCTCATCCGGCACCTAGGGAAACCCACCAAACCTGTGCATTTTTTTAAACTAAAGACCTAGGGGAATCCAAGATGGGGTGAATTGTGGGGCTCTAACCAGGTTCTGTTACCCAGATTCATTTGCAAATCTAAAAAGTTAGCTAAAAAAAACTGTCTCCTCACATTTCGGTGACAGAAAGTTCTGGAATCTGAGAGGAGCCACAAATTTCCTTCCACCTAGCATTCCCACAAGTCTCCCGATAAAAATGATACCTCACTTGTGTGGGTAGGCCTAGCGCCCGCGACAGGATATGCCCCAAAACACAACGTGGACACATCCCATTTTTGACAGAAAACAGAGGTGTTTTTTGCAAAGTGCCTACCTGTAGATTGTGGCCTCTAGCTCAGCCGGCACCTGGGAAAACCTACCAGACCTGGGCATTTTTTAAAACTAGAGACCTAGGGGAATCCAAGATGGGGTGACTTGTGGGGCTCTGACCATGTTCTGTTATCCAGAAACCTTTGCAAACCTCACAATGTGGCTAAAATAACACATTTTCCTAACATTTCAGTGACAGAAAGTTCTGGAATCTGAGAGGAGCCACAAATTTCCTTCCACCCAGTGTTCCCCCAAGTCTCCTGATAAAAATGATACCTCACTTGTGTGGGTAGGGCTAGCGCCCGCGACATGAAATGCCCCAAAACACAACATGGACACATCCCATTTTTTGACAGAAATCAGGGGTGTTTTTTGCAAAGTGCCTACCTGTAGATTTTGGCCTCTAGCTCAGCCGGCACCTAGGTAAACCTACCAAACCTGTGCATTTTTTTAAACTAGAGACCTAGGGGAATCCAAGATGGGGTGACTTGTTGGGCTCTATCCAGGTTCTGTTACCCGGAATCCTTTGCAAACCTCAAAATGTGGCTAAAATAACACATTTTCCTCACATTTCGGTGACAGAAAGTTCTGGAATCTGAAAGGAGCCACAAATTTCCTCCCACTTAGCGTTCCCACACGTCTCTTGATAAAAAGGATACATCACTTGTGTGGGTAGGGCTAGCGCCCGCGACAGGAAATGCCCTAAAACACAACGTGGATATATCCCATTTTTGACAGAAACAGAGGTGTTTTTTGCAAAGTGCCTACCTGTAGATTGTGGCCTCTAGCTCAGCCTGCACCTAGGAAAACCTACCAGACCTGTGCATTTTTGAAAACTAGAGACCTAGGGGAATCCAAGATGGGGTGACTTGTGGGGCTCTGACCATGTTCTGTTATCCAGAATCCTTTGCAAACCTCAAAATGTGGCTAAAATAACAAATTTTCCTCACATTTCGGTGACAGAAAGTTCTGGAATCTGAGATTAGCCACAAATTTCCTCCCACCCAGCGTTCCCCCAAGTCTCCTGATAAAAACGATACCTCACTTGTGTGGGTATGGCTAGCGCCCGCGACAGGAAGTGCCCCAAAACGCAACATGGACACATCCCATTTTTTGACAGAAACCAGAGGTGTTTTTTGCAAAGTGCCTACCTGTAGATTTTGTCCTCTAGCTCAACGGCACCTAGGGAAACCCACCAAACCTGTGCATTTTTTAATACTAAAGACCTAGGGGAATCCAAGATGGGGTGAATTGTGGGGCTCTGACCAGGTTCTGTTACCCAAAATCCTTTTCAAACCTCAAAATGTGGCTAAAAAACACATTTTACTCACATTTTGGTGACAGAAAGTTCTGGAATCTGAGAGGAGCCACAAATTTCCTCCCACCCAGCGTTCCCCCAAGTGTCCCGATAAAAATGATACCTCACTTGTGTGGGTAGGGCTAGCGCCCGCGACAGGAAATGCCCCAAAACACAACATGGACACATCCCATTTTTGACAGAAAACAGAGGTGGTTTTTGCAAAGTGCCTACCTGTAGATTTTGGCCTCTAGCTCAGCCGGCACCTAGGGAAACCTACCAAACCTGTGCATTTTTTTAAACTAGAGACCTAGGGTATCCAAGATGGGGTGACTTGTGGGGCTCTGACCAGGTTCTGTTACCAAAAATCCTTTTCAAACCTCAAAATGTGGCTAAAAAACACATTTTCCTCACATTTTGGTGAAGAAAGTTCTGGAATCTGAGAGGAGCCACAAATTTCCTCCCACCTAGCGTTCCCACAAGTCTCCAGATAAAAATGATCCTCACTTGTGTGAGTAGGCCTAGCGCCCGCGACAGGAAATGCCCCAAAACAAAACGTGGACACATCCCATTTTTTGACAGAAAACAGAGGTGTTTTTTGCAAAGTGCCTACCTGTAGATTTTGGCCTCTAGCTCAGCCGGCACCTAGGGAAACCTACCAAACCTGTAAATTTTTTAAAACTAGAGACCTAGGGGAATCCAAGATGGGGTGACTTGTGAGGATCTAACCAAGCTCTGTTACCAAAAATCCTTTTCAAACCTCAAAATGTGGCTAAAAAACACATTTTCCTCACATTTTGGTGAAGAAAGTTCTGGAATCTGAGAGGAGCCACAAATTTCCTTCCACCCAGTGTTCCCCCAAGTCTCCCGATAAAAAGTATACCTCACTTGTGTGGGTAGGGCTAGCGCCCGCGACATGAAATGCCCCAAAACACAACATGGACACATCCCATTTTTTGACAGAAATCAGGGGTGTTTTTTGCAAAGTGCCTACCTGTAGATTTTGTCCTCTAGCTCAGCCAGCACCTAGGTAAACCTACCAAACCTGTGCATTTTTTTAAACTAGAGACCTAGTGGAATCTAAGATGGGGTGACTTGTTGGGCTCTATCCAGGTTCTGTTACCCAGAATCCTTTGCAAACCTCAAAATGTGGCTAAAATAACACATTTTCCTCACATTTCGGTGACAGAAAGTTCTAGAATCTGAGAGGAGCCACAAATGTTCTCCCACCCAACGTTCCCCCAAGTCTCCCGATACAAATGATACCTCACTTGTGTGGGTAGGGCTAGCGCCCGCGACAGGAAATGCCCCAAAACACAACATGGACACATCCCATTTTTTTACAGAAACCAGGGGTGTTTTTTGCAAAGTGCCTACCTGTAGATTTTGGCCTCTAGTTCAGCCGGCACCTAGATAAACCTACCAAACCTGTGCATTTTTTAAAACTAGAGACCTAGGGGAATCCAAGATGGGGTGACTTGTTGGGCTCTATCCAGGTTCTGTTACCCAGAATCCTTTGCAATCCTCAAACGTTAGCTAAAAAAAACTGTCTCCTCACATTTCGGTGACAGAAAGTTCTGGAATCTGAGAGGAGCCACAAATTTTCTTCCACCCAGTGTTCCCCCAAGTCTCCCGATAAAAATTATACCTCACTTGTGTGGGTAGGGTTAGCGCCCGCGACAGGAAATGCCCCAAAACACAACATGGACACATCCCATTTTTTGACAGAAACCAGAGGTGTTTTTTGCAAAGTGCCTACCTGTATATTTTGTCCTCTAGCTCAGCCGGCACCTAGGTAAACCTACCAAACCTGTGCATTTTTTAAAACTAGAGACCTAGGGGAATCCAAGATGGGGATGACTTGTGGGGCTCTAACCAGGTTCTGTTGCCCAGAATCATTTGCAAATCTCAAAATTTGGCTAAAAAAACACATTTTCCTCATATTTCGGTGACAGAAAGCTCTGGAATTTGAGAGGAGCCACAAATTATCTTCCACCCAGTGTTCCCCAAAGTCTCCTGATAAAAATTATACCTCACTTGTGTGGGTAGTCCTAGCGCCCGCGACAGGAAATGCCCCAAAACACAACGTGGACACATACCATTTTTTGACAGAACACAGAGTGGTTTTTGCAAAGTGCCTACCTGTAGATTTTGGCCTCTAGCTCAGCCGGCACCTAGGGAAACCGACCAAACTTGTGCATTTTTTAAAACTAGAGACCTAGGGTATCCAAGATGGGGTGACTTGTGGGGCTCTGACCAGCTTCTGTTACCCAGAATCCTTTGCAAACCTCAAAATTTGTCTAAAATAACACATTTTCCTCACATTTCGGTGACAGAAAGTTCTGGAATCTGAGAGGAGCCACAAATTTCCTTCCACCTAGCATTCCCACAAGTCTCCCGATAAAAATGATACCTCACTTGTGTGGGTAGGCCTAGCACCCGCGACAGGAAATGCCCCAAAACACAACGTGGACAAATCCCATATTTGACAGAAAACAGAGGTGATTTTTGCAAAGTGCCTACCTGTAGATGGTGGCCTCTAGCTCAGCCGGCACCTAGGAAAACCTACCAGACCTGTGCATTTTTAAAAACTAGACACCTAGGGGAATCCAAGATGGGGTGACTTGTGGGGCTCTGACCATGTTCTGTTATCCAGAATCCTTTGCAAACCTCAAAATGTGGCTAAAATAACAAATTTTCCTCACATTTCGGTGACAGGAAGTCTTGGAATCTGAGAGGAGCCACAAATTTCCTCCCACCCAGCGTTCCCCCAAGTCTCCCGATAAAAATGATACCTCACTTGTGTGGGTATGGCTAGCGCCCGCGACAGGAAATGCCCCAAAACACAACATGAACTCATTCATTTTTTTGACAGAAACCAGTGGTGTTTTTTGCAAAGTGCCTACCTGTAGATTTTGGCGTCTAGCTCAACGGCACCTAGGGAAACCCGCCAAACCTGTGCATTTTTTTAAACTAAAGACCTAGGGGAATCCAAGATGGGGTGAATTGTGGGGCTCTAACCAGGTTCTGTTACCCAGATTCATTTGCAAATCTAAAAATTTGGCTAAAAAAACACATTTTCCTCACATTTCGGTGACAGAAAGTTGTGGAATCTGAGAGGAGCCACAAATTTCCTTCCACCCAGTGTTCCCCCAAGTCTCCCGATAAAAATGATACCTCACTTGTGTGGGTAGGCCTAGCGCCCACGACAGGAAATGCCCCATAACACAACATGGACACATACCATTTGTTGACAGAAAACAGAGGTGGTTTTTGCAAAGTGCTTACCTGTAGATTTTGGCCTCTAGCTCAGCCGGCACCTAGGGAAACCTACCAAACCTGTGCATTTTTTAAAACTAGAGACCTAGGATATCCAAGATGGGGTGACTTGTGGGGCTCTGACCAGGTTCTGTTACCCAGAATCCTTTGCAAACCTCAAAATGTGGCTAAAATAACACATTTTCCTCACATTTCGGTGACAGAAAGTTCTGGAATCTGAGAGGAGCCACAAATTTCCTCCCACCCAGCGTTCCCCCAAGTCTCCCGATAAAAATGATACCTCACTTGTGTGGGTCGGGTTAGCGCCCGTGACAGGAAATGCCCCAAAACACAACATGGACACATCCCATTTTTTTACATAAACCAGAGGTGTTTTTTGCAAAGTGCCTACCTGTAGATTTTGGCCTCTAGCTCATCCGGCACCTAGGGAAACCCACCAAACCTGTGCATTTTTTAAAACTAAAGACCTAGGGGAATCCAAGATGGGGTGAATTGTGGGGCTCTAACCAGGTTCTGTTACCCAGATTCATTTGCAAATCTAAAAATGTGGCTAAAATAACACATTTTCCTCACATTTCGGTGACAGAAAGTTCTGGAATCTGAGAGGAGCCACAAATTTCCTTCCACCCAGTGTTCCCCCAAGTCTCCCGATAAAAATGATACCTCACTTTTGTGTGGGTAGGCCTAGCGCCCGTGACAGGAAATGCCCCAAAACACAACGTGGACACATACCATTTGTTGACAGAAAACAGAGGTGGTTTTTTGCAAAGTGCCTACCTGTAGATTTTGGCCTTAGCTCAGCCGGCACCTAGGGAAACCTACCAAACCTGTGCATTTCTGAAAACTAGAGACCTAGGGGAATCCAAGATGGGGTGACTTGTGGGGCTCTGACCATGTTCTGTTATCCAGAATCCTTTGCAAACCTCAAAATGTGGCTAAAATAACAAATTTTCCTCACATTTCGGTGACAGAAAGTTCTGGAATCTGAGAGGAGCCACAAATTTCCTCCCACCCAGCGTTCCCCCAAGTCTCCCGATAAAAATGATACCTCACTTGTGTTGGTTGGGCTAGCGCCCGCGACAAGAAATGCCCCAAAACACAACATGGACACATCCCATTTTTTGACAGAAAACAGAGGTGTTTTTTGCATAGTCCCTACCTGTAGATTTTGGCCTCTAGCTCATCCGGCACCTAGAGAAACCCACCAAACCTGTGCATTTTTAAAACTAAAGACCTAGGGGAATCCAAGATGGGGTGAATTGTGGGGCTCTGACCAGGTTCTGTTACCCAGAATCCTTTGCAAACCTCAAAATGTGGCTAAAATAACACATTTTCCTCACATTTCGGTGACAGAAAGTTCTAGAATCTGAGAGGAGCCACAAATTTCCTCCCACCCAGCGTTCCCCCAAGTCTCCCGATAAAAATGATACCTCACT
Source organism: Pleurodeles waltl (assembly GCF_031143425.1). Taxonomy (NCBI): domain Eukaryota; kingdom Metazoa; phylum Chordata; class Amphibia; order Caudata; family Salamandridae; genus Pleurodeles; species Pleurodeles waltl. The sequence goes on along the minus strand of NC_090444.1, from coordinate 1,234,791,741 downwards.
TGTGCGGGTAGGGTTAGCGCCCGCGACAGGAAATGCCCCAAAACACAACATGGACACATCCCATTTTTTGACAGAAACCAGAGGTGTTTTTTGCAAAGTGACTACCTGTATATTTTGTCCTCTAGCTCAGCCGGCACCTAGGTAAACCTACCAAACCTGTGCATTTTTTAAAACTAGAGACCTAGGGGAATCCAAGATGGGGATGACTTGTGGGGCTCTAACCAGGTTCTGTGTCCCAGAATCATTTGCAAATCTCAAAATTTGGCAAAAAAAACAAATTTTCCTCATATTTCGGTGAGAGAAAGCTCTGGAATTTGAGAGGAGCCACAAATTATCTTCCACCCAGTGTTCCCCAAAGTCTCCTGATAAAAATTATACCTCACTTGTGTGGGTAGTCCTAGCGCCCGCGACAGGAAATGCCCCAAAACACAACGTGGGCACATACCATTTTTTGACAGAAAACAGAGTGGTTTTTGCAAAGTGCCTACCTGTAGATTTTGGCCTCTAGCTCAGCCGGCACCTAGGGAAACCTACCAAACTTGTGCATTTTTTAAAACTAGAGACCTAGGGTATCCAAGATGGGGTGACTTGTGGGGCTCTGACCAGCTTCTGTTACCCAGAATCCTTTGCAAACCTCAAAATTTGTCTAAAATAACACATTTTCCTCACATTTCGGTGACAGAAAGTTCTGGAATCTGAGAGGAGCCACAAATTTCCTCCCACCCAGCGTTCCCCCAAGTCTCCCGATAAAAATGATACCTCACTTGTGTGGGTAGGGTTAGCGCCCGCGACAAGAAATGCCCCAAAAACACAACATGGACACATCCCATTTTTTGACAGAAACCAGAGGTGTTTTTTGCAAAGTGCCTACCTGTAGATTTTGGCCTCTAGCTCAGCCGGCACCTAGGTAAACCTACCAAACCTGTGCATTTTTTAAAACTAGAGACCTAGGGGAATCCAAGATGGGGATGACTTGTGGGGCTCTAACCAGGTTCTGTTGCCCAGAATCATTTGCAAATCTCAAAATTTGGCAAAAAAAACACATTTTCCTCATATTTCGGTGAGAGAAAGCTTTGGAATTTGAGAGGAGCCACAAATTATCTTCCACCCAGTGTTCCCCAAAGTCTCCTGATAAAAATTATACCTCACTTGTGTGGGTAGTCCTAGCGCCCGCGACAGGAAATGCCCCAAAACACAACGTGGACACATACCATTTTTTGACAGAAAACAGAGTGGTTTTTGCAAAGTGCCTACCTGTAGATTTTGGCCTATAGCTCAGCCGGCACCTAGGGAAACCTACCAAACTTGTGCATTTTTTAAAACTAGAGACCTAGGGTATCCAAGATGGGGTGACTTGTGGGGCTCTGACCAGCTTCTGTTACCCAGAATCCTTTGCAAACCTCAAAATTTGTCTAAAATAACACATTTTCCTCACATTTCGGTGACAGAAAGTTCTGGAATCTGAGAGGAGCCACAAATTTCCTCCCAATCAGCGTTCCCCCAAGTCTCCCGATAAAAATGATACCTCACTTGTGTGGGTAGGGTTAGCGCCCGCGACAGGAAATGCCCCAAAAACACAACATGGACACATCCCATTTTTTGACAGAAACCAGAGGTGTTTTTTGCAAAGTGCCTACCTGTAGATTTTGGCCTCTAGCTCAGCCGGCACCTAGGTAAACCTACCAAACTTGTGCATTTTTTAAAACTAGAGACCTAGGGGAATCCAAGATGGGGATGACTTGTGGGGCTCTAACCAGGTTCTGTTGCCCAGAATCATTTGCAAATCTCAAAATTTGGCAAAAAAAACACATTTTCCTCATATTTCGGTGACAGAAAGCTCTGGAATTTGAGAGGAGCCACAAATTATCTTCCACCCAGTGTTCCCCCAAGTCTCCCGATAAAAATTATACCTCACTTGTGTGGGTACGCCTAGCGCCCGCTACAGGAAATGCCCCAAAACACAACGTGGACACATACCATTTTTTGACAGAAAACAGAGGTGGTTTTTGCAAAGTGCCTACCTGTAGATTTTGGCCTCTAGCTCAGCCGGCACCTAGGGAAACCTACCAAACTTGTGCATTTTTTAAAACTAGAGACCTAGGGTATCCAAGATGGGGTGACTTGTGGGGCTCTGACCAGCTTCTGTTACCCAGAATCCTTTGCAAACCTCAAAATTTGTCTAAAATAACACATTTTCCTCACATTTCGGTGACAGGAAGTTCTGGAATCTGAGAGGAGCCACAAGTTTCCTCCCACCCAGCGTTCCCCCAAGTCTCCCGATAAAAATGATACTTCACGTGTGTGGGTAGGGCAAGCGCACGCAACAGGAAATGCCCCAAAACACAACATAGACACATCCCATTTTTTGACAGAAACCAGAGGTGTTTTTTGCAAAGTGCCTACATGTAGATTTTGGCCTCTAGCTCAGCCGGCACCTAGGTAAACCTACCAAACCTGTGCATTTTTTAAAACTAGAGACCTAGGGGAATCCAAGATGGGGTGACTTGTGGGGCTCTATCCAGGTTCTGTTACCCAGAATCCTTTGCAATCCTCAAAAGTTAGCTAAAAAACACTGGGGCTTATTCCAACTTTGGAGGAAGTGGTAATCCGTCCCAAAAGTGACGGTAAAGTGACGGATATACCACCAGCCGTATTACGAGTCCATTATATCCTATGGAACTCGTAATACGGCTGGTGGTAAATCCGTCACATTTGGGACGGATTACCACCTCCTCCAAAGTTGTAATACCCCCACTTTCTCCTCACATTTCAGTGACAGAAAGTTCTGGAATCTGAGAGGAGCCACAAATTTCCTCCCACCTAGCGTTCCCACAAGTCTCCCGATAAAAATGATACCTCACTTGTGTGGGTAGGCCTAGCGCCCGCGACAGGAAATGCCCCAAAACACAACGTGGACACATCCCATTTTTGACAGAAAACAGAGGTATTTTTTGCTAAGTGCCTACCTGTAGATTATGGCCTCTAGCTCAGCCGGCACCTAGGAAAACCTACCAGACCTGTGTATTTTTGAAAACTAGAGACCTAGGGGAATCCAAGATGGGGTGACTTGTGGGGCTCTAACCATGTTCTGTTACCCAGAATCCTTTGCAAACCTAAAAATTTGGCCAAAAAAACACATTTTCCTCACATTTTGGTGACAGAAAGTTCTGGAATCTGAGACAAGCCACAAATGTCCTTCCACCCAGCGTTCCCCCAAGTCTCCCAATAAAAATGATACCTCACATGTGTGGGTAGGCCTAGCGCCCGCGACGAGAAATGCCACAAAACACAACGTGGACACATCCCATTTTTTGACAGGAAACAGAGGTGTTTTTTGCAATGTGCCTATCTGTAGATTTTGGCCTCTAGCTCATCTGGCACCTCGGGAAACCTACCAAACCTGTGCATTTTTTTAAACTAAAGACCTAGGGGAATCCAAGATGGGGTGAATTGTGGGGCTCTAACCAGGCTCTGTTACCCAGATTCATTTGCAAACCTCAAAATTTGGCTAAAAGAACACATTTTCCTCACATTTCGATGACAGAAAGTTCTGGAATCTGAGAGGAGCCACAAATTTCCTTCCACCCAGTGTTCCCCCAAGTCTCCCGATAAAAATGATACCTCACTTGTGTGGGTAGGCCTAGCGCCCGCGACAGGAAATGCCCCAAAACACAATGTGGACACATACCATTTTTTGACAGAAAACAGAGGTGGTTTTTGCAAAGTGCCTACCTGTAGATTTTGGCCTCTAGCTCAGCCGGCACCTAGGGAAACCTACCAAACCTGTGCATTTTTAAAAACTAGAGACCTAGGGTATCCAAGATGGGGTGACTTGTGGGGCTCTGACCAGGTTCTGTTACTCAGAATCCTTTGCAAACCTCAAAATGTGGCTAAAATAACACATTTTCCTCACATTTTGGTGACAGAAAGTTCTGGAATCTGAGAGGAGCCACAAATTTCCTCCCACCCAGCGTTCCCCCAAGTCTCCCGATAAAAATGATACCTCACTTGTGTGGGTAGGGCTAGCGCCCGCGAGAGGAAATGCCCCAAAACACAACTTAGACACATACCATTTTTTGACAGAAAACAGAGGTGGTTTTTGCAAAGTGCCTACCTGTAGATTTTGGCCTCTAGCTCAGCCGGCACCTAGGGAAACCTACCAAACCTGTGCATTTTTTAAAACTAGAGACCTAGGATATCCAAGATGGGGTGACTTGTGGGGCTCTGTCCAGGTTCTGTTACCCAGAATCCTTTGCAAACCTCAAAATTTGTCTAAAATAACACATTTTCCTCACATTACGGTGACAGAAAGTTCTGGAATCTGAGAGGAGCCACAAATGTCCTCCCACCCAGCGTTCCCCCAAGTCTCCTGATAAAAATGATACTTCACGTGTGTGGGTAGGGCAAGCGCACGCAACAGGAAATGCCCCAAAACACAACATAGACACATCCCATTTTTTGACAGAAACCAGAGGTGTTTTTTGCAAAGTGCCTACCTGTAGATTTTGGCCTCTAGCTCAGCCGGCACCTAGGTAAACCTACCAAACCTGTGCATTTTTTAAAACTAGAGACCTAGGGGAATCCAAGATGGGGTGACTTGTGGGGCTCTATCCAGGTTCTGTTACCCAGAATCCTTTGCAATCCTCAAAAGTTAGCTAAAAAACACTGGGGGTTATTCCAACTTTGGAGGAAGTGGTAATCCGTCCCAAAAGTGACGGTAAAGTGACGGATATACCACCAGCCGTATTACGAGTCCATTATATCCTATGGAACTCGTAATACGGCTGGTGGTAAATCCGTCACATTTGGGACGGATTACCACCTCCTCCAAAGTTGTAATACCCCCACTTTCTCCTCACATTTCAGTGACAGAAAGTTCTGGAATCTGAGAGGAGCCACAAATTTCCTCCCACCTAGCGTTCCCACAAGTCTCCCGATAAAAATGATACCTCACTTGTGTGGGTAGGCCTAGCGCCCGCGACAGGAAATGCCCCAAAACACAACGTGGACACATCCCATTTTTGACAGAAAACAGAGGTATTTTTTGCTAAGTGCCTACCTGTAGATTATGGCCTCTAGCTCAGCCGGCACCTAGGAAAACCTACCAGACCTGTGTATTTTTGAAAACTAGAGACCTAGGGGAATCCAAGATGGGGTGACTTGTGGGGCTCTAACCATGTTCTGTTACCCAGAATCCTTTGCAAACCTAAAAATTTGGCCAAAAAAACACATTTTCCTCACATTTTGGTGACAGAAAGTTCTGGAATCTGAGACAAGCCACAAATGTCCTTCCACCCAGCGTTCCCCCAAGTCTCCCAATAAAAATGATACCTCACATGTGTGGGTAGGCCTAGCGCCCGCGACGAGAAATGCCACAAAACACAACGTGGACACATCCCATTTTTTGACAGGAAACAGAGGTGTTTTTTGCAATGTGCCTATCTGTAGATTTTGGCCTCTAGCTCATCTGGCACCTCTGGAAACCTACCAAACCTGTGCATTTTTTTAAACTAAAGACCTAGGGGAATCCAAGATGGGGTGAATTGTGGGGCTCTAACCAGGTTCTGTTACCCAGATTCATTTGCAAACCTCAAAATTTGGCTAAAAGAACACATTTTCCTCACATTTCGATGACAGAAAGTTCTGGAATCTGAGAGGAGCCACAAATTTCCTTCCACCCAGTGTTCCCCCAAGTCTCCCGATAAAAATGATACCTCACTTGTGTGGGTAGGCCTAGCGCCCGCGACAGGAAATGCCCCAAAACACAATGTGGACACATACCATTTTTTGACAGAAAACAGAGGTGGTTTTTGCAAAGTGCCTACCTGTAGATTGTGGCCTCTAGCTCAGCCGGCACCTAGGGAAACCTACCAAACCTGTGCATTTTTTAAAACTAGAGACCTAGGGTATCCAAGATGGGGTGACTTGTGGGGCTCTGACCAGGTTCTGTTACTCAGAATCCTTTGCAAACCTCAAAATGTGGCTAAAATAACACATTTTCCTCACATTTTGGTGACAGAAAGTTCTGGAATCTGAGAGGAGCCACAAATTTCCCCCCACCCAGCGTTCCCCCAAGTCTCCCGATAAAAATGATACCTCACTTGTGTGGGTAGGGCTAGCGCCCGCGAGAGGAAATGCCCCAAAACACAACTTGGACACATACCATTTTTTGACAGAAAACAGAGGTGGTTTTTGCAAAGTGCCTACCTGTAGATTTTGGCCTCTACCTCAGCCGGCACCTAGGGAAGCCTACCAAACTTGTGCATTTTTTTAAACTAGAGACCTAGGGTATCCAAGATGGGGTGACTTGTGGGGCTCTGACCAGCTTCTGTTACCCAGAATCCTTTGCAAACCTCAAAATTTGTCTAAAATAACACATTTTCCTCACATTACGGTGACAGAAAGTTCTGGAATCTGAGAGGAGCCACAAATTTCCTCCCACCCAGCGTTCCCCCAAGTCTCCTGATAAAAATGATACCTCACTTGTGTGGGTAGGGCTAGCGCACGCAACAGGAAATGCCCCAAAACACAACATAGACAATTCCCATTTTTTGACAGAAACCAGATGTGTTTTTTGCAAAGTGCCTACCTGTAGATTTTGGCCTCTAGCTCAGCCGGCACCTAGGGAAACCTACCAAACCTGTGCATTTTTTGAAACTAAAGACCTAGGGGAATCCAAGATGGGGTGAATTGTGGGGCTCTAACCAGGTTCTGTTACCCAGAATCCTTTGCAATCCTCAATAGTTAGCTAAAAAACACTGTCTCCTCACATTTCGGTGACAGAAATTTCTGGAATCTGAGAGGAGCCACTAATTTCCTGCCACCCAGCATTCCCCCAAGTTTCCCGATAAAAATGATACCTCACTTGTGTGGGTAGGCCTTGTGCCCGCGACAGGAAATGCCCCTAAACACAACGTGGGCACATCACATTTTCCCAAAGAAAACAGAGGTGTTTTTTGTAAAAGTGCCTACCTGTGGATTTTGGCCTCTAACTCAGCCGGCACCTAGGGAAACCTACCAAACCTACACATTTTTTAAAACTAGACACCTAGGGGAAACCAAGATGGGGTAACTTGTGGAGCTCTGCCCAGGTTCTGTTACCCAGAATCCTTTGCAAACCTCAAAATTTAGCTAAAACAACACATTTTCCTCACATTTCGGTGACAGAAAGTTCTGGAATCCGAGAGGAGCCACTAATTTCCACCCACCCAGCGTTTCCCCAAGTCTCCCGATAAAAATGATACCTCACTTGTGTGGGTGGGCCAGGTGCCTGCAACAGAATAAGGCCAAAAACTTGTAGAGATAGAGGGGATAGCACAGCGAGTTGATAAGGACACATTCTTCTTTTATACATCTTTAGGCTGACTCTACTTTGGGGACCCACAAAAGTGAGGTGTCATTTTACTTGGGAGACTGAGGGGAACGCTGGGGAGTAGGAATTTTGTGCTGGAGCGGTGATCGTACAAACGAAAGTCAGGAAAATATGCTTTTTTAAGCAAATTTTGAGGTTTGCAGAGTAGTCTGGGTAAGAAAATGTTGGGGGATCCACGCAAGCCACACCTCCCTGGACTCCTTGGGGTGGCTAGTTTTAAAAAATGTCTGGGTTTGGTAGGTTTCCCTAGATGAAGGCCACACCCAGGACCAAAAACATAGGTGCCCCCTCCCCCCCAATCACAGGTAGTTTTGTAATATATCATTTTGATGTGTCCACATACTTCTGTGATGTGGCAAACACTAAAATTTTGAAAAGAAACGCACTTAGGTTATGTGAAAAAGACCCCTCACCCACCAGCCAAGTTGGTGGCATGCTTCATAATCGGGGTCCCACCTGAGACACCTAGCGTGTCTCAAGTGTGCTGCGACACCTGATTACAGCGGAGCAGGTTTTGTCATTTGTACCACACATACTAGTTGGATTTGGCACGAGGGTGAGTGATGGTTCAATAGATCAAATTTTATTAACATGAGATTTCACAAAAGTGAAATGCACTGGTAATAACTGAAAGGCCAAAAAACTGAACCAATGATTCACAGCTCGTGAGCTGTAAAGCCACGGCAAGGCACCAACCGCTTTATTGTCCATTCACACACCTTTCATACATGACATGCACAAGACCATTCACTCCGCCAGCCAAGGGCACAGCACATTACAACACTCGCATCGACACACAGCGCCAGTCAAGGGCCCATCACTTTCATACGCCCACATGCCTGATACTGCAATCACACCAGCTGATGTGTGTGTGGACTGGCGTTTGTCTGGCACCGCTAGCCAAGCGCCACCCCACCCATACCGCCAGCCAAGCGCCACCCCAAGCACACCGGCAGCCAAGCGCCACCCCACCCATACCGCCAGCCAAGTGCCACCCCAAGCACACCGCCAGCCAAGCGCCACCTCAAGCACACCGCCAGCCAAGCACCACCCCACCCATACCGCCAGCCAAGCGCCACCCCAAGCACACCACCAGCCAAGCGCCACCCCAAGCACACCGCTAGCCAAGCGCCACCCCAACCATACCGCCAGCCAAGCGCCACCCCACGCACATGCCATCACTTTTTTTTTGTTTATAAACAACAAAGAAACCACTAACTAATTATAAAATAAGTACAAAACTACAAACACAAAAGCTCTAACTAAATACATGACAGTAATGCCAACCGTGAAACCGAACATATGAAAATATAAAATAGGCAGTTTACGCTCACAGTATTTCCCAAAAGTTTTTCCTTCTGTGGTAACTTATAAAACAGCCAGGCACACACAGCCCAGGCTTTGAAGGGCATTCGGGGCAGTACATCCGGCTCTCAATCCGGATTGATCTCCGGCACATACTCTACATTTCTTTGTGGGCAAGTCTTTTTTGGGAGTGGGAGGAATGTGATCTGGAAAGTGCCGATCTTTCAATCTAGCCACATCCTCCACCACTTCTACTCTAGGAGCTCTTGCCTGTTCCAACACAATAAGGCTTTCTATCACTGACTCCTGAAATTTAACAAATTTCAACCTTGACTCAGGTGAACAATCCTTGAACAGAATAAAAGCATTAAAAGTTGCCAAATGAAATAAATGTAGGGCCAACTTTCTATACCACACGTAAGACTTACGAAGAGCAGTGTAAGGTTCCAACCTCTGATCTACTCTATCAACACCACCCATGTGCCTATTGTAGTCCAAAATGCACGCAGGTTTGCGCACTTCCGCAACCTGACCCCAAACAGTCACAGGGGAAGTACTCTCATCATGGATGGTAGATAGCATGTACACATCCCTCCTGTCTGAAAATTTCAGAGCTAGCAGCTCATTATTCCGCAAGGCACTGCACTGTCCCCTCTCAAGTTTTTTACAGACAAGCTCCCTTGGATAGCCTTTCCGGTTAGAACAGATTGTGCCACAAGCAACAGTGTCCACTCTAAACGACTCCTTGAACAACTGCACTCCAGTGTAGAAATGGTATACGTACGAATGGTGACCTTTGTTAAACAGTTGTCTACCAAGTTCCCACACAATTTTTTCCAAATTTAATCCCATACCGTGCCCTCTTACTAGGAATGTACTGCTTAAAAACTAACTGCCCCTTGAAAAGGACCAAAGACTCTTATCTCTTTGCCTGGAACATAGACCTCTGAAAACAGATCTACAAAATGATCTTAAAAAGACGGTCACAATCAGGGTGATCTCGTGGCAAGGCTAAAGCATTGTCTACAAAATACAGCATATGAAGAAGAAGCAAATAGCGATTACATGTCATAGTTGCAGGAAATATAGCCGTTGCCATCAACGGACTAGTAGACCAATAAGAAGCCAGTGATGGCTTCCTGATCAACCCCATCAAAAAAGTCAAACCTAAAAACTTTTTCATCTCTTCCAAATATGTGGGAACACACTGAGTAGATCTAGACTGAGGCTTAAGTCTGGCAGCGTTGACCCGCAAATATTGTGTTGCATACAAATTAGTCTGCTCCACAATCTCTTCCAAAAATACATCGTCCATAAACAAGTGAAAGAAATGGACAGGAAAAAGTTTTCCATATTGACTCTACACCCTGGGAGACCAGTAAATGCAGGTAACTGTGGCTGCTCCATGTCTGGGGCAATGCAGGTGTCAGGTCTTCTAATGGGAAACCCTTCAACCCCAGGCTGCTGCACTCTTGGCACATCAATGTCCTCCTCTACAACAGGCCCTTCATCTGCACAGAGAGTAGCTTCCTCATCAGAAGAATACTCTCGGACAGAAAACTCACTGCCAGAATCTCTCACTTCCTCTTCTGCCTCAGATGCAGAGTCAGTCTCGTAATCATGGTTTGAAGATGACTCAAAGAGCATGCCAACAACCTGCTGAGCGGTCAGTCTGCGGCTAGCCATGATCCTCACTAACAACAAATGGATTGCCAACAACAACTAGCACTAATATAAGTAATAAACAAAGTGTAGCTTTATCACAAAGAGTTATGTACTAAAAAACTATACCACTCACTTGCCTGAAAAAGCTACTCACCAGCAACTACTCTGCACAGACACAGCAATCACCAATGATATCCCACTAAAAAGAAAAAAGAAAAAAGCTAATTAGACATATGACAACACAAATATCATTGTGCTCAAATCTAAGGACAATTTCACGCACAATACTGCATTTAGTACACCACCTACAAACATGTCATTCATGCATGTCAACAATACTCCTTTGGAGTAAGTTGCTTTCACTTACCTAAAACATGCAACTATGCAAAACGCAGGACAACTACTGCCAAAACCGCAAGGATCCACAGCAAAGGAAGCAAAAGCTTTGAACTAGAACAAAAAGAAGAAATAAACTGTTATAATCACAAATACAAATACTTTGCCAGTTGACAAACACCCCACCACCAAGAACTTAGAAATTGTCCCTGGTACCTAAGTGGCTTCTGCCCCACTAGGAGGCAGATGGGCCTAAAAAAAAAATAGGCTAATCTGCCTCCAAGGTGGGCAGAAATGGCCATCACTAACGTGCCCCCTTTGGGGGGCGACCCTTGCCAAAGGTGCCGCCGCCCCCCCCACAAAACACACACACACACAGGATCCCTGGTGCCTAAGTGGATTCTGCCCCCCTTGGGGGCAGATGGGCATAATTCGGTTGATCTGCCCCCAGGGGGGGCCGAAAAAGGAAAATAATGCCCCCCAATGGGAGCGACCCTTGCCCAAGGGGTCGCTCCCAAACAATATGCACAATAACAACATCCCTGGTGTCTAGTGGTTTTTCGCCCCCCCCAGGGGCAGATCGGCCGTAAAATCGGCCGATCTGCCCCCAGGGGGGGGCGAAAAAGGAAAAAAATGCCCCCAAAGGTAATCCCTGGTGCCTAGTGGGGATTCCTGCTCTAGGATCGCGGGCCCCGCCCGCGATCCTGGAGCAGGAATCCACTGAAAACAGGCACCGGGGGAAAGGAAAAACCCTTTCCTTTACCCCCGTGTCTGTTTTCCCCCACCCCCCAAAGAGGGAAGGACTCACCTGAAGTCCTGCTCCCTCGAATGCGCAGGAAGCAAATGGCTTCCAGCGCGTCCCTCAGCAATATTTGATGACGTCAGCGCGCTGTAAGTGCGCTGACGTCATTGGATTGCCACAGTAGGGGTTGGGGGTGGAAGGGGAAGGGCTTGGTACACTGCCCATATGTGAATGGTGGGGGGAGGGGTAGGGAAGAGGTCAAGTTGGGCAAGGAAAAGATTTTTAGGGATGTTGGGGCGGGAGGAGGGAGGAGTAATGGGAGTGGAGGATGAGAGAGTGGTTGTTGGAGGTGTGTCTGCTGGATTTGGGTGCAGGTGCATGGGCTGTATGCTGATGTGAGGTGGATGGCTGTTGTGTGTCTGAGGGCTCGCGTTTGTGTCCTTTAGGAGGGGGACAGACATGTTGGGAAAGGACACAGGGTACGCGTGCATGGATGTTGTGGAGGTGTCTGCCAGTGAGGTGTGTGTTCTGCTTGGTGTGGTGATGCTGGCAGTGGATGTTGATACAGTGCATGCAGGTGTGAGTGTGGATGTAACTGGGAGGGAGGTAGAGGAGGAGGAGGTGGGGGAGACAGTGGAGGCTGTGGATGTTGTTGTGTCTGCAATGGTATGGTGTTTGTGTCAGTGCCTGTGGGATGAATTGTGGTGCTTGTGTTTGCCCTTGCCACTCTTGAGAGTTGCCTGTTTGTGTGCTTGGGATGGGTTGTGGTTGAGGAGAATAAGACTGGGAAGTGGGAGTTGTAGGGGGATGGTTGAAACAGGGACAATGGCTGCCATCAGAGAGGAGGCCAGAGCCTGAATCGATCTCTGTTGGGCCATCCATCCACCCTGAATGCCCTCCAGAAATGCATTGCATTGCTGCATCTGGGATGCCAGCCCCTGAATGGCATTCTCAATGGTTGACTGCCCTACAGAGATGGGTCTCAGGAGGTCAATAGCCTCCTCACTCAGGGCAGCAGAGCTCACTGGGGCAGGGCCTGAGGTGCCTGGGGTGAAGGAGATGCCCACCCTCCTGGGTGAGCGGGCACGGGCAACTTGCTGAGGGGCTACTGGGAGGGCGGTGCTGGTACGGAGGTGGCGGCTGTACCTGAAGCTGGGGTGGTAACAGAGGTGTCCGCCACCACCAGGGAGCTCCTATGAGAGGAGGTATCAAAGTCTGTGTTTTCCCCTTCAGTCTCCGCCGTGGTGCTCCACTCGCCCTCCTTCCCACTGGTTTCCTTGGCTTTGGTGGACTCTGCCTCCAGGGTCCTGTCGGATGCAGTTCCCTCTGTCACCGGTGCCTCTGCTCCTCTGCCAGATGATGCTAATACACATAAGGACAGGATTATAAAACAAGAAAGTGGGGAGAGAGACAAAGGATACACTCGGTCAATGACTGCACCAACACCACAGTTGACGGACACAGCACCCTCACACACATGGAACAGGCCTACGCACTATGCATTGCATTATCAGTGAAATGGCTAGTCACCAAGGCACGAGGAGGAGCACACACCGCCAACTGCAGCACACCTGGGACCCACGCAGCCCTGCCTAGAAGTGAATACTAACAAGCTAGGTTACCTGTATTTGCCATGCAACCATTACCCTTCAAAGGACCCACACTACTATGTCTGGCCTGGCCTTAGGGGCACCCACTAACACACAACGATCACCTAGATACCACCCCACCAGCCATATGTTGCAAATATACCCACTGTACTCACCCCTTGTGGCTGCTGTGATGCCCTCAAGCGCCCATCCAGCTCAGGGTAGGCCACCGCCAGTATGCGGGCCATCAGGGGGGTCAGGGTCCGACGGGCACACCTTCCTCTTTGGGAGGCCATCCCCAGCTGGGCCTCATCGGTTTTCCATGCCCAGCGTCTCAGGTCCTTCCACCGTTTGCGACAGTGGGTGCTCTGCCTGCCATAGACCCAGGGTCCGCACGTCCTTGGCAATGGCATGCCATAATCCCTTCTTTTGATGGTTGCTGACATGCAGAGGTAATACATACAGGAGAACTCCATTAAACGAACAGTCCAGCCTGTCACACACATGGCCCACCATACCTGATCCCATCAACATTGCAACAGACATAGGCCAGCTCACAACATGTACACCGCTAAGAGACAATCCCCCCACCCACCCTTAGACAATTCCTTCACACACATCTCCATGCATTCATGCCACATGCATCGTGCCCACAGTGTACTCACAGGTTGGTCTGGAGGCCCATTCAGCAGTCTGTACTGGATAGGACCCCATCCACCAGTCGCTCCAACTCCTCAGACGTGAAGGCAGGGGCCCTTTCCCCCGTCACACAAGCCATGGTAAGATCCAGACACAGGTCACAGCAGCACATGCAGTGTAGGTCTTCTCCTGTGGAAGGTCAGGAAACAAGTGATGATTGAGAAATAAAATGGCGGTCACATCCGCGGCACTGTATACCGTCACCGCCGGTGTACATCCCCATTGGCCACTGTACCCCTTAGGGCCCAATATTATCTAATGAGGAATTGCACGGTGGTTCACGACTGCCTACCGCCACGGCACACAGCGTCAGCGGAATTACCTCACTTCCACCTGTCCCCACACACAGGACAGGTGGTCGCCATTTCAGGGGGGGGACAGGCCTATCGATAATTGCTGCGTCACAGGATAAATAGGCACCTACTTTTAAATTCCACTGTCCCAAAACATGTTTCAGGATGTGGACTGCTGTTGTGGTATAGTTGTTCAAATTGTGACAGCCTACTCACTCTTGTGTCCCTTAGATACCTACCACTGCAGATGAATTGGAGATGGAGACATAACCCCATGTACAGACCCCTGGTGGACTCAGCTACACTGGAGGACAGGTACATAATACTCACCTATTCACTGGACAGGGCCACAATCACAGAGCTGTGTGCCCAGTTGGAGCCTGAACTGATATCAGATATCCGTCATCCCACTGGGATCCCCCCTCTTGTGCAGGTTCTATCAGTGCTCCATTTTCTGGCAACTGGTTCTTTCCAATTGACAGTGGCCTTGGCAGCAGGAATGTCACAGCCAATGTTCTCAATAGTGCTGACAAGCGTCTTATCCGTCCTGGTAAAACACATGTGCATCTACATTGCTTTCCCCTTGGTGAAAGATTTGGCCACTGCGAAGGCCGGATTCTATGCAATGGGACATATCCCCAATATTAGTGGGGCGATTGACAGGACACACATTGCGTTTGTCCCTCCCCCTGGCAGAATGAAAAGGTGTACAGGAATAGTAAAAGTTTTCACTCCATGAATGTGCAGATGGTGTGCCTGGTGGACTAGTATATCTCCCACGTCAATGCTAAGTATCCTGGGTCAGTGCATGATGCCTGGAATAGCAGCATCCCAAATATGATGGCCCAACTACAGAGGCACAGGGTGTGGCTTATAGGTGAGCCTTGGTCCCCACCCAGTGTATGTTGGTGTATGCCTATGCTGTTGGCCACATGTTGTTCCTCAATATTTGCAGGTGACTCTGGTTACCCAAACCTATTGTGGCTGCTGACCCCAGTTAGGAATGCCAGGGCAAGGGCTGAAGAACGTTAAAATGAGGCACATGGGTGAACCAGAAGGATAATTGAGAGAACCTTCGGCCTCCTGAAGGCCAGGTTCAGGTGCCTCCATCTGACAGGTAGATCCCTGTGCTACTCACCCGAGAAGGTCTTCCTGATAGTAGTGGCATGCTGCATGTTGCACAACCTGGCCCTCAAATGCCATGTACCTTTTCTGCAGGAGGAGGAGACTGGAGATGCCCCTGTGGCAGCAGTGGACCCTGAGGACAGTGAGGATGAAGAGGCAGAGGATATGGATGTGGACAACAGAACATTAGTGATCCGTCAGTACTTTCAATGACACACAGGTGAAACAGTGAAACTTCACATTTCTATGACTATTGTATTCTGTGTGGCTTTGGCATTCTGGCATTGCCCACTTGTTTCCTCTACTTACTGTGACCTATGGATTGTCATTTTACAGATGTTGGTGATATGACAACAATGTCCTGATATGTACAGAACAGCCAGCAACAGGTCATTCATTTTATGGTCTCACTATGTACAGTTCATTTGCAATGAATGTAGGTGATTCAATGAATACAAATTTGCAATACATGAAATACTAGTAGTCAAAGTTTGTCCAAGGGAGTTTATTGTAGTACTAAGATATTGAGGGGAAAGTGCAATGGATTGGGGTGATGATGGAGGAAAGTCCAGGGTATTGTTCCAATCTGTTTGTAGCACAGGTACAGTGCCCAATGGGGACACAGCAAGGGGAGCAATGGCAGTTCAAGGTGGACAAGGTGACCGAGTGGGACACAAGGGGGACAATCAGGAGAGTCTAATTTCCTGGCGGTGGTCTTGGCAAGTGTCTCTGGCTTCCGTCTGGTTCGCAGGGAACATTTGCGGGGTGGTTCACCTTCTGCAGGGGGAGGGGCGCTGGTGGCCTGTGGGTCCTGTGGGTCCTGTGGTGGGGCCTCTTGGCCACTAGAGGCAGCGGAAGTGGAGGGCTGTTCAGTTGACTGGCTAGTGGTAGTGGCCCGCTGGTGTGCTGTTGCCTCCCTCATGATGTTGACCATGTCTGCCAACACCCCTGCAATGTAGATCAAGGGTGTTGTTGACGGCCTGAAAGTCTTCCCTGACCCCCTGATACTGTCCCTCCTGCTGCCGCCTGTTCTCCTACACGTTGTCAAGGATCTGGCCCATTGTGTCCTGGGAATGTTGGTAAGCTCCCAGGATCTCGGAGAGTGTCTCCTGGAGAGTTGGTTCCCTGGCCCTGTCCTCTCTCTGGCGCGCAGCAGTCCTCCCAGTGTCCCTGTTGGCCTGCGCCTCTGTCCCCTGAATGGTGTGCCCACTGCCACTGACCCCAGGTCCCCAATTGTCTTGTGGGCGAAGTGTGGACTGGGGTCCCTGTACAGGTGGGCACACTGCTGATTGACGTGTCTTGGGGACAGAGGTGTGGGTACACTGGGTGGGTGCTGTGGTGTTGGTTCCTGATGGGGAAGTCTCTGTGGTGGTCTGTGAGTTCGCTTGGGTGACCGACTGTCCAGTGGTCCCTGACGGGCCAGGTAGGTCCTCCAAGTCCTGAAATCCAGAGCTACTATCATCACTGGGGAGCTCTTCTGTTGGGGGACTGGATAGTCGTGGCACCCCCTCTCCACTGACATTGGCTGGGATACCTGTGGGGGTGGAAATGATGTATTATGCTTCAAGAGTATGACATTTGTATTTCCTTTGCTTTCCCTCTATGATTGGTGTTTCCCTGCCAGCTTTTGGTTGTGTATGGTGATATATTGTGGTTATGTTAGTTTCCCTATGCTGTGCATGCTTTGGTGATGGATGTCCATGCAGGGCTGGGAGAAGTGTCCATGCATTGGTATTGCATGCAGGGCTTGGCATTTTGGTTAGTCACATATGTAGGTGCAGTGTGTGGGATGGTGTGGAGTGATGGGAGTGAGGGTGAGGGGTGTGATTGCATGCAGGTATGGGGGTTGATGGTTGGTAAATGTTGATTTACCAGTGTCTAGTCCTCCGGCTACTCCAGCGAGTCCCTCAGGATGCAGTATTACCAGTACCTGCTCCTCCCATGCTGTGAGCTGTGGGGGAGGAGGTGGGGGTCCGCCACCAGTCCTCTGTATGGTGAGCTGGTGCCTTGCTGCAATGGAACGTACCTTCCCCCGTAGGTCATTCCACCTCTTCCTGATGTCGTCCCTTGTTCTTGGGTGCTGTCCCACAGCGTTGACCCTGTCCACGATTCTCCGCCATAGCTCCATCTTCCTTGCAATAGATATTTGCTGTACCTGTGCTCCAAAGAGCTGTGGCTCTACCCTGACAATTTCCTCGACCATGACCCTAAACTCCTCCTCAGTGAAACAGGGGTGCCTTTGTGGTGCCAGGGGTGTTGTGTGATGTGTGTTGGTGAGGGTGTGTTGGGTAACGTTGTGGGGTGTGTGATGTGGCGTGCGTGAGAGGTGTATGGGTGTAAGTGGTGTGTGTGTTTAGATGTCTCTGTGCTCTTCTTCTCAGTCTCCTGGTGGCAATTCTTTTTTGTAAGGGGTTGCGGGTACTGTGGGTGTGTGTTTTATAGTGGTGTGGGCGTGTGGGTGTGGTGTGTGTATGGGTGTCAGGTGTGTGTTTTTCGAATTGGCCAATGAGGTGTTATTTTGTATGTGGGTGTTCATTCTGAGCGCAGCGGTATGTGCTGCCAATGGTTTACCGCCGCTGAATGTCTGCTATGGTGATTCGTGGGTCATAATGTGGTGGGCGTTGTTTTGTTGGCGTAACGGTATGGGATTTGGGACCGCCACTTTTGCACTGACCTTTGGTCTGCTGGATTTGTATATGTGGCTGTATTCTGTCTGATTGGTGTGTGTGTCATAATATGGTGAACGGATATCCGCCACTGCAGCAGTAACTTGGCAGCTGTCAGCATGGTGATAAGCGGGATTTTCAGCCAATGTCATAATGAGGGCCATAGTCTTCTTCCTTGTAAACTACAAAGGATGCCTTTAACTTATCTTCATTATTATTTGGTCTAGATGTTCTGTTAGTAAATAACTCAATAGACTTCTCTCTTTCTAGAGCAAAGTGAATTAGCAATACTGTTTCCACTGCAAACATAACTGTTAGTGTGAATAAAATACCTATAATAATCTAACAACTATTCTAGTTAAGGTGCACATGTTTCTTCAGGATCAAATCTTATAAAGTGGAGAAAAATGTGTTACAGCAGTTAAAGTTTGTTTTCACATTTTCTTGATTATTCTCTTGTTATTCTCTCACAATTGTATTTCCAGCAATCTTCATTGAGGGCATGATTATGAGTTTGGCGGTTCGGGGACTGCCATGGTGGCAGCGGCAGCGGTCCAACTGCTGCAGTGTTGGTGGTCTGACTGCTGTATTACGATACAAGCGGTTACATAGACAAAAGACAGCTGTGCTTCCGCCCACACTGTCAGCAAATCTAGACATAGATTGGCCAATGTGTCTAATGAAAGGGCGGGCTGCCAGTTCAATTGCCGCCCCAATCACAATGTGGTTTCCTGCTGTCGTGACTGTAGCAGTCTAACCACTACACTTGAGCAGGAGGAAACAGAGGGATATAAGACCAAAACTCACCTGTAGGCAGCCTCATACATCCTGTGCCACCATGAAGCTGATCCTACATGCCCTGTCGCTGCTTGTGCTGCTCGATTGCGCACAAGATTGATGTTGTCATGGCAAACACCCATCCGTTTCTTCCACATCCACATCCACAGCAAATCGATGAACTGTCATTGAACTGTTATGTGGGTTGCGCTCTGTGGCCCAAATATATGTCTTGTGACATATATGGTTGAGAGTTGCACACAGCATATGTCCCAATCACAGCCCATGGTGCTTTCTTTGGCCAGGTCACTGACACTGCATCGCCACACTCTACAAAACTTGATATGTATGCACAACCCAGCTTCAGGGATAGTGATGTGTTTTAACAGTGTGTCACACAATAGCAAATCCTCAATGTCAGACCTACAAATTGAAGTGGCACCCTCACATTGTTCACATTCCATGGCCGCCCATGACAGAATATACACATCTGTATGGATGTGTCATTGAATCCAAACACGCTTTCCCTGCAAAATTCCTGTAATGGACTCACGCATAGCACCCATATTGCAAGAGAATATATGGTAAATGGGAGGCAGAATATTTTGTGTGAGAAACATCCAAAGCACACAATGTAGACAATCCCTGCACAATAGGTATGGCGGCATCAGGGGGACCCCAGGAAGACTGCTGTCCTTTGCACATGCTTCAAGAACACTATTTGCACAGGAACTGTGGCCTGATGAATATCAGGGACAACCAATAGTATAACAAAGTGTTATGCCCATGTGGCCAATGTGTAAATGCCTATCTAGGAAGCAAATACACCTGTAGCAGTATGGGTCACACATTCAGATAAAGTAGGTGTAAGGTACACACATGAAAATAGACACGTACATTTAAATGAATAGGAAGGTAGCACAACTGAACACCCTTGATGTGTGGACAAGCAAACCTCTAGCTTGCACACATTAAACAAATACCCAATCTTCTTCTGGGGAGAACTGTAACCCAATAGATGTTGACACTGGCGAAGCCAATAAGAAATACTTACCATATGAAGCAACACCCAATCCAATGCCACCCCAATTGGAATACACCCCACACATCAGTCCATCGAACATTTCCCCTTGTCCTGGGTGACTCCAGCACTTGTTTCATAGTCAAGTCTTACCAACCGCATCAAATGGTTCATCAATCAGGGTGAAACAGACACAACTGTATTCATACATCACAAATTATTCATGAACATCAAAAAGGTAGAAAAGTAATGGTAGGACCAGGGTGTAGCGAAGCACCAAAAATGGAGAAAAGACCAATGGCCAATCCCTGGTAAAAAAGTGTGCTAAGCACACTATTGTGCCTCACAACTTGCCTCGCAAATCACTGCCGCAGGGACCTCCACAGGAAGGGGCATCTAGTGGGCATTCAGTGAACACCCTTGGGTGAGGTGTGGTTGAGTTTTAGATGGGTGTGTTTGGTCTTGAGAGGGGTGGGCTTCATTTTGGGAGGAGTTGGTTTCTTTTTCAGTTTAGGTGGGGTATGGCTCGGTCCAGAGGGGCAGGTGTCAGAGTGGCGGACTTGGATGTGGAAGGGATGGGTTGGGGTGTGGAAAGGGTCCTTTTTGCCTTGGGAGGTGGGGGAGGATTCACGGGGTAAGGGCAAGTCCAAATAGGAAACTTTATTTGGGAAAATGGGGATTAAGGGTTTGGAGGTTGAAGATGTTCTTGTGTCAGCTGTGTTTTTCAGTGTTGTTTGTGCTGGTGTGTGTGTGTCTGAATTATATTTGCATTTTGTTGGTGTCCATTGCATGCATGAGTATGAGCGTCTGTGTCTCTTGATGGGCTGTGATGTGGATGTGATGGATAAGGTGGGAGTTGTGAATGTGTCTGTGTGTGTGGAGGGTGGTGTCTGGAACTATGGTGTAAGTGGTGGCTGTGTTTGTGGGTATTGGGTGGTGTCTGGGAGTATGGTGAATGTGGTGGCTTTGTCTATGGGAGTTAGGGTTTCTGGGGGTATGGTGGATGCGGTGCTGCGTCTGTGGGTTTTGGGGTGGTGTCTGGCTTCATGGTGGATGTGGTGATGGTTGTGAGTGGGGTGAGCGACTGTTGAGTGCTTACCTGCTTGTGTGTCTTGTGGTGTTTGTGTTTATGTGTGCTACGTGTGGCTGTTGAGGTGTGTACGTATGTGTGAGTATATTTTGGACAATGTTGGCAATACGGAAATTGGATTGGGAAGAGGAAGGTGGTAGGGGAAGATTGTGGGGGTGGAAGGCTGCTGTGAGGTAGGAGGTCTGAGCCTGAAAAATCTCTGTAGAGCAGACATACCACTGTGAATGCCCTCCAGGTATGCAATTATCTATTGGAGCTGGGTGTCCTGCACCTGGATGGCATTCAGAATGGTAGTCTGACCCACAGAGCGTGAATGTTTGTATTGTTTAGCATTCCGTCCATCATCCTTTTGTGTTGCTAAAGTTGCCCTAAGTGGGAAGGGTATGCCCAGACGTGGGTCTCTTGCTCACTGTACCACTGGATTCAAGCTAGCCTGGCTGATTAAGGGTAATACCCCGTAACTGGTCCCAGGATGCTTGTTTCCAGTCCAAGGAGGACCTGGCCTAGCAGTTCAGGCTGGACTGTTCCCATGGGGTATAGGGTCAAGTCTGATTTGCATGTGGCTGTGTCCAAACTGGGGTGGCATGATGAGCAAAGGAACGATGGATTAAACCCAGATCTGTGACTGGGGGTGAATGTTTGCATTGTTCAGCATTCCGTCCATCATCCTTTTGTGTTGCCACAGAGATACTCTTCAGGAGGTCAGTAGCCTCCCCACTCAGGGCAGCAGTGGTAACGGGGCAGATGGTGAGGTGCCTGGCGCGAAGTAGATGTCTACCCTCTTGGGGGAGCAAAAGGGAAGGGGAGATGAAACTTGGGGTGGTGGGCAAAGATGGAGCAGGTATAGGTTCTGAGTGTTCCGTCACCACTTGGGAGTGTCTACTGAAGTGTCCACTGAAGGTTGACTCAGAAGATGATGATGTGAAGTCAGTCTCCTCCATGGCACTTCCCTCACCCTCTGGGCCACTGGGTCCCTCCGTGTCTGATGTTTCGTGACCAGAAGTATTGTAGCCAGCTGCTTCCCCACTGATGCCAGTCCTGTCTCCTTCACTTGCCTGTGATGATGCAGAAATTACAAACACTATTAGGGTCAGTCCATGTGCCTGAACACACTTGAACAACAGCGTTGATTTCAAAACATTACCATAATGTTCACTAACCCAAACCCACAAGCTCCTCCAAAGTGCCTCCAAAATTTGCAACACCACATGCATGCATGCTACATGAACTGTGAGAATTTGCACACAGGAAAATCTGAATCACAGACAACTTCAATTGCACGAGTGAAGTTGTCGAATCACAATACCCATGGATGAAGTAGGAAACCTTGTCACCTTAAATGGTTTTGCTCTTCTAGCACTCCTCACTAACCTGTACACAATACAGGTACACAATAACACATCATGATGAAATGATGGGCAAATACTCCAGCCATGTTGCAGTAAGAAATAAAGTAGCTCGAAGAAGGTGGCATGGTAACACACATGTCACACTGTAAAAACTCACCAATGGTAACTTCACAATATGTACATTGTCTAAATAGTGTAATGGAAGTTGTACTAATGTTGCCTCACTAGATAACACATCTTGCACAAAAAAGTACACTGGAGACAATCTGGTCAAAATGTTTTGGAGATTTGTCTACAAATATCCACAGCACAATTATTCAGCTAGGCCTTGGGAAATCACCTGTTTCAATTGGTACTGCTGATAACACCCTTCTAACATTGCATTACTAAAAGCCAATAGTCCACCGAATGTTGTTCTGGCTTAGGGAATTTCCAATATCTGACCTTTAACATGTTTCTCAGTGGGAAGGCACATCTCTTTACCTGTTTGTCATGCAAACACAGATCCCATTGGAATACAGATCGTACACACTCATATATGATTGTAACATTTCTGCATGTCACTCCCTGATGCATGTCAACAGTCAGGCTATGAACCTTCAAAAATTGACATGTGCAAAGCTCTTAGCCAAATGATTCAACATCAATGGTATGGAAATGCACATCGTGAGTAGGGGTGGGCAGTAAACTCTGCTCAGCTTGTGCAATTTGCAGAGTTTTCCCTCCTCCGAGCTCTGCTGGGAGCACGGAGTTCTGTAAAAATTCCACGTAGAGGAGCAGAGATTTTTCCTTGCTTGTGTTCGCCAACATTGAGTTGGCGAGCGTGAGCAAGGAAAATCTTACTCAACACCACATCCTAGTGAGATTTCTCAATGCGAGCAGTCGCCGAAGGTTGTGACCTCTCGCATTGAGAAACATTCTGTTTGTGTTGAGGAAGCTGCCGCTCGAGTAGAAAATCTACTTGGGCAGCAGAAAAGAAGCAGCGTTCTCTTGCGCTGTGCAGGGAGGCATTCACTCTGATTTTTCAGCACTGGACAAACACCTGGCACTTAAAATCAGGGGGACTGTGCGACTAATGCACTCCGCAGCTTGCAGAACTCTGTGTAGTGCGGCAGAGTTTTTTGGGCACTTCGCGAAGCTCTGCCCAGGCCTAATTGTGAGTAAGCACGGTAGGTCTACCTGTCATGTCCTTTGCTTCTGCAATGGTTCATGATAAATGACATGGAGTAACGGGTTAAGGTTGTGTGACCCAACAAACAATGTTAACACACTCATGTCTGTGATATCACATGAACTGTATACTCATCATATAAAACTATTTTCCAATAGGTTTTGCCATGCACATATATGTGATGTAATGAGACATCATCCCATGAAGACAGGTGGCTCATGTATTAGACAGTAGTACAAATGATACTACAAGAGTGTAAGTTATACATGCTAACTTGCAGGCACAAATAATGATGCCAACAGTGATTTTGCTCAAATCATTTAACTGTACATATCCTACTTAACAGGGGAAAGTATTGCTCAGTGACTGCACACAAAGGACAATGTATGCTGTGTCACTTGTATGATGGTCACCATCACATGAGCGACAGTAGTGAGGCACCAGCACACATTGAAGGCAAGTGGCCTGTTGCGTACAGATGTCATATACTCTTTTGCGCAGACACATGGCTGAGTACAGTGATATATTGCCTCATGTTGTCAAATGTTGGGGCTGACACACTGAAGGCAAGTGGACTGTTGGTTACAAGTGACACTCACAACATGAAACAATTGATTGATGAGATGATTGATCACTGCACTCAGACCTATGTCTGCCCAAGAGAGTATATTGATAGAAGACAGTACTCTGCTGTGTCCCTGGTCACTAGGACAAGAGGCAAGGCACATAAGCATGCACCAACTGCCATACCTCCACAAACAGTGACTCATCTTGCGTATCGCACATTGGCCTTCTCTAGTATTCATGGGGAGATGGCTGTCTCTAACATTTGAACCTGGCAATGAAACAGGCATGAATCTGCTCAGGACTTACCCCCTCATGGCTGCTGTGTTCCCCTCAAAAGCCCATCAAGCTAGGGCTAGGACACAAGCAGTGCGTGGGCCATCAGGGGGGGGTCAGGGTCCAGCATGCAACCTGCCCACATTGGGAGGACAGCACCAACTGGACCTCCACGATTTTTCAGGCCCAGCGTCACAGGTCTTACCACCTTTTTTGACAGAGGACCCTCCACCGGCGATTGACATCCAGGGTCCACATCTTCAGGGCACTGACTCTCCAAATCCCTTGCTTGCAATGGGAGTTGACCTGTATGGATGCGGTAGATAAATGAAGAGGTCATAAATGCAGTTTTTTATGGTAACTGGGTTTTTTAACACACATTTAGGAAACACCTAGTACAAGCATTTTGTAATTGTCAACACACAACATGTATAAAGCACACATGGTGATAAGTACAGGGATATAAATACACACTTTTGCATCATCTGCTGACTATCCACAGACCTGGTCTTGGCCTACACAGACTAAGCATGCCCACTGACTTCATGTAGCCCAGGGCCAAGCAACATATACTGTGATGTGAGCCACTAGAAAACACAAAACACCATTGTGACCTTCTGAAGGGTAAACTACTTGTGCATGACTTTACGGACACCTTTACATGAAGGCACATTGACTCACTGCATATGGTCCATAGAGATAACTACCATGGTACGAACTACACCGTAAGACTTAGGTAACAATGAAAGGACTGGCATAGCTGTCACTAAAAACCTTTTCCTCTGTGGACGTGTGGAAATGTGTTTTACATACTGGGATCTCATACCACTTCTGAGTGGGTTTGTCTAGTATGTTCTGGTATCACAGGAGACACCTCTTACCATATATGGCACTGTTACAGAGATGACATTCAACATACCAAGGGATGTTTGGTCTGATTTGTTGCATGTAACAAAGCTAGTGATTCACGTCATGATCTCCCTTGCATTAACCAACTATCTGCACTACGAGTTTGTCACTTGTGCAATAGGCCTGAACTGTACAAACAAGACTTCTGGAATGTGACAACAGACATGTGGGAGCATGGGGGCTGATATTAGGCAATGACACACATTGACGATGAAGGTCAATAGAAATAAGTACCAGGTCAGGTGGTTAACTCAGTACCATTCCTAATGTAGTCACTGTAAGTCATTTAGGCCAAATCTTGCTTCTTAAGACCCATCTTGGCCGCATCCAAGGATCAGAAGGCCTACAGAGATTCGGCCCAGTGCCTCAATTGCAAAGCCACAGTTACTGTGCACCAGCCTATGCTATGTCCCATACTGTGAAAAGACTTTGACCAGCCTTACTCTCTGCAGACTGAGCATACAGAACCTAGATGAATAGCATATTTCCATCACTTCCATGCATGACAGTACATCCTGTGGCCATCCTGTATGTAAGTTCAGGGTGTGTGGCACTCTGAAGGCCTCAGTGAGTTTTACGTTGGTGTCATGCCACAACTTGCAAAGCCGGATCTGGGCTTAGTGATTTATGGGACTTTACACATTGCTAACAACATCCTCAACTGACTCAAACAGTATGCGTAAACAGCTCATCCTGTAATGCAAATAAAATTACTGTGTTATTTACCACTATCAGATCATCAGAAATATCATTATTTGGCGGTAAAGCTTGCTTGCATAGATACATGAATGCAACAGAAGGAGGATCTAGGGCTTATCACACAACACAATGGCCATTTGAAATACTCATATCCTATGTATGGACCACAGATTGGGACAGCAGACACCCAAATAACTCACTGGGACTTAGAAGCACATTTTAGCCTGTGAGGAAGGAAAGGATGGTTTTGAACATAGTCAAATATGTATGTGAGATAGTTACCTGTTCCTCTGATGAGCCATAGAGCTAACCATACAGGGGAAGGACCTCTTCAACAAGTTTATCCAGCTCCTCTGGAGAGAAGGCAAGGGCCCTTTCACCAGCTTGGCCTGCCGTGATTGCTCCCAGAGGCGGCACACAGCAGCTGAAGAGGTGGAGGTGTTGATTGCAGCAGTGTCAGGAGGCAAGTGAGTTATTTTCCAAAACGCGGCATACATGTATGCCACGTACATGGTCATCACCATCGATAGGCACAGCCATTGGGATGCGACCGTCTCAGTCACCAACATTGGCATATGACTGTGTCCATCACAGTTGAAACCGCCCACGGACCGGTTGACTTCCGCCGGCGGGTGAGGCTCCCAAAGTCAAATGAACGATGTCAGGCATCCACCGTTTTGGCAGTTAGAAATACAGTTTTGGTGACTGTAAATGCATCACAACTAGGCCTTAGCAGAGTTCACGGAGTATGGCTCCACTGAATTCTGCAGAGTTGATTAAATATTCCATGTAATTCCGTGGAGGTGGAGTTCCGTGACCCGCAGAGTCCTAAATGTGCCAGATCTCAGAAGCGCTAAGCAGGGTCAGGCCTGGTTAGCCAGGCTCGACCCTGCTTAGCACTTCCGGGATCGGGCGCATCCAGGAGAGGGCTGTAGGCAGTGAAATCTACTAATTCAGGCCTCTTGTACACCTGCCTGTCCTGTGTGCAATGCACACGGGGCAAACCGACGTACAAGAGGCCTGAAACTGCAGATTTCTTTCGCTGCCTTCGACTTCAGCTTGAATTCAGGCCAGAGCCATAGGCAGCGAAAGCTGCCAGGCCTCTTGTGCACCAGCCTGCCTCATGTGCAGTGGACGCAGGACAGGCCTCTGCACAAGATGCCTGAATTGGCAGCTTTCACTGCCTATTGCCCTGGCCTGAATTCAGGCCAGGGCGGTTGGGAGCGAAAGCTGCTGTTTCAGTCCTTGTTTGTGCACCAGTGTGCACAAACAATGAAAAAGAAGAGGCGAGGACTTAGCTGGGTCTTCTTGGGAGTCTTCCTCTCTCCTCGTCATCATCTCCGAGTCTGCAGCGGCTGCCTCCCTCTGGCTTCTGCTCCCTGCTCCCGGTCTCCTCTGCACACTGCAGCCCAGTTATGGGCTGCACAGTGCAGACACAGACTGTCTATGCTTGCACTGTGCAGCCCATAAGTGATCTACA
Source organism: Pleurodeles waltl (assembly GCF_031143425.1). Classification (NCBI taxonomy): domain Eukaryota; kingdom Metazoa; phylum Chordata; class Amphibia; order Caudata; family Salamandridae; genus Pleurodeles; species Pleurodeles waltl. Next base: position 1,234,764,613 of record NC_090444.1, on the reverse strand, counting down.
GTGTGCACTGAGTGAGCTCCACTTCGCTGGCGGGGCTTGCAGGGTTTTTGGAGGAGCTCTGCTTTGCAGAGTTCCAAAAACTTCATTGGCTCCACCAGCGAAGCAGAGCTCCCCGCACACCCCTAGTCACAACATCTATTAATGTGTAGTAACATCTCAACCGATGTACATCTCCCTTGATATGTAGATTCTCCTACACAATCTGCAATGTAGAGCTTTGTTGGTCACAGATGCCATATAAGCGCAGTGCACTGTACCCTGTCGGTGATGGTATGTTTGGCGGTCGGAACCTACTTTCCAATATCAAGGGGCACAAGAGGAGCATATAGAGGTGTTATGTGCAAACACGTGTTGTAGACACATGTCTACACCACCATGGGGATCATAGCTGGGCCTTGAGTAGTAGGCAGTTTTGATGGGTAATAGGTGTAATGTATTTCTAGTCAGTAAAGTTTTGTCATATGACATTGGTCTTACTCATCTACATGTCAGTCTGAACACAGTGACTAATGTTTTAACCCATTTCATTAAACCAAAAGGTACCCAGGGAGAGGTAGAAAGCAACAACCTCCAGTCTACTGTCCAAATCCAGACCTCCTGACCATGGAAGAACATAACATAATAAAGCAGTTCTGTCTGAATAGGCAAACAATCCAAGATCTATGTCATAATGTGGAGCCAGATCTCATGCCTTAAAACAAAAATCCAACATATCTACCACCCATTGTGAGACTCATGGCAGTATTACACTTCCAGGTCACAGGGTCATTTCAATATACAGTGGCTATGTCTGGTGGAAAGTCACAACCTATTTTCCTTGGTGTTTTAACAGATGCACTATCTGCAATGATGAAACACAGTGACAGATATAGCGGGCTCCCCAAATGTGAGGATTTAGCCAAAGTGAAGGTTGCCTGCTATGAATTAGGTCACCTCCCAAATGTTTTGGGAGCCATTGATGGCACCCATATTGCATTAGTGCCACTTCATGCCAGAGAACAAGTCTATTGCAACAGGAAGCACTTCCATTCGATCAACGTGCAAGTTGTCTGCTTGTCAGACCTGGGCATTTCAAATATCTATGCCCAGTTCCCAGGTTCGGCCCATGATTCCTTTGTTATGCGGAGCAGCACTATACCCCAGCTGATGTCACAACTTCAACCAGAGAGGCCCTGGCTTTTTGGTAAGTTACATCTGTCATGATCTTGTGTGTGCAATGTCAGGTGCTACAATCAGGAAGTATGTGACTCATTGTGGCACTTATGTCTCATTACAAAACAGGAGACTCAGCATATCCCAACCGTCCTTCGTTGTTAACACTGCTGAGGAATCCAATTATGCTAGGGGAAGTCTGCTTCAATGAGGCCCATGGAAAAACGGCGGCCAGCTGAGTGGGCTTTTGGGCCCATGAAGGCCAGATTTTGCTGTCTGGACCAGACAGGGACAGCCCTCCTCCGCTCACCAGGGAAGGTGTGTCAGATCACTGTGGTATGCTGCATGTGCCATAATATCACCATGCAAAAGAATATCCCTTATATCCCAGAGTTGTGGGAGCCTGTGGTGCCACTGGGTGAGAATCCAGAAATGCCAAATGAAGATGATAGCTATGAAGAGGAAGGAGCTGACTTGCGACAAGATCTGATCAACAGCTTCTTCTCATGAGTGTAAGAATGTCATGAGATGTCATGACTGACTGTTCAGTGAACTATTATTGTTATGGTGTGAGGACAATATTTGTAGAAAATGTAAGGAAGCAGATGTTCCCTCAAAATTGGGTAAAGTGTGTTTGGCGAAGGAGGTTTGAAGACATTCTCATTTTGTTGATGTTGCTTTGTTTATGTCAGATTTTGTCATGGATTGCGTTCTCCAGAAGTTTGCTATGTAAATTGTATCATATGTACGGTTTCATAGCTAAACTCTTTGTATTTGTCTTTTTTAGGTACCTTGGACATTTCTGAGTTGTGACATTAGCAGGTATATGATGCTGTTGGGACATACAAAGTGGACATGGATTGTTCCTGGATGTACAAAGCCTATGCCAAGACAGCTTGCACAGTGATCGGATTCAAGTTAAAGAGATTCCATTGGACTTGTTCCTTGTCGTGTGGTGGCCATGATGCATAATGTGTGTCATCATGTGCTCAGCCAATATGTATTTGTAGGCCTAATTCAAGCAAGTTTACCTTCTGATTGGCTAAATGAACTATATGTAGCTTTTAATCTGTTTCATCATTGTAGGCCAAAGTGCATGTCGCACATCACTGACATTTGTTTATGTCATACCACCCGATGCAGAAGCACTGGATTGTAATGACCTTGTGATCAGAAGCTGTTGTACTGCCATCTGTCTGCTTTATATGATGTTGGATTCCTTTGGTGACATAGGCAAAAGGCTTAAGCTGATGACAACAACCAAATGTTGCCTATTCTATAGGACAATGTCTGATATATCCCTTCCTTCCATGTTCTGGAGGTCTGTGCCTGTAAATGTGATAACTTACACAGTGTAAATCAAACATGTATGGTTTTCTATGTTTCTGACATCTTGATAGGACATAGTAATACATTGTGTACATGCAGCATATCCTTGCTTCCACAAGTAGCATGTTTTCTCATTGTATGGTTCACATGTTCTTACATATCTGCAACTTAAGACAGTAGACAACAGGTTATGACTAGTGAATTTATGAAAACAAACTTGTGGCAAAAAGTAACATAAATGAAAAGTGAAGGTGTCAGTTATGGTGAATGAGATGCCACACCATCTGAAGTCCAAAGTCCAGAGTACTCCTCCCATCAGAAATGGAATGGGGTTCAGGATCAGTCCACAGAGTGAATGTGTGACACACAAAGGAGGGCATTAAGGATGAGATTTCATGCTGGAAGAAGTGGGTGTCTTACCATCCTCACCTCCTGGATTTTACATGGACACCACAGCTTGTGAAGGTGGGGGTTTCAGCTGCTGCAGAGACAGAGGTGTCTAAGACTGGCTGGTCCTCTGGCAGAGCTTCCCTGTCTGCCACAGATGTACTTGGACGTGATGTAGCTGGTCCACAGAAAATGGTAAATGTTGGTGGAAAAGCCCTGCTCAAGGTTGTGTGGATGTCCATCAGCACCCATTGTAGGGTGCCTATGTTGGAGTTATGTGTCTCCATATGATGGTTCATGTCCCTCTGCAGATGCTTAATTTCCTGAGTTCGATTAGCACCTGGCCCATCATGCCTTGGGTTTCATGATAGACCTGAAGACTTGACTGATAGTATACTGGGTGTGAGTGGCCTCAGTAGCCTCACTCTAGCAGCCCACAGCACCCCTCCCATGAACCCTACCCCATGAGCCTGGGTCCTTGGCACAGGGTGTCCTCTCCAACTGGGTCCTGGACCCTCAGTGTCAGGATTGTTGATTTGCACCTCAGGATCCAGGACTGGGTGGCACATGATGTTAGCAACTGTGCTAGGTACAAAGGTTGGGGGCACGTTGCTGTCTGTGATGTTGAAGCACCTAGGGTGGAAGATGTTGTTGTGGGCACAGTGTGTGCTGGACTTGGCCCTTTTTGCAGGGTCACCCCCAAACCTTTTGCCTCCTTCTTCCTATTTTTTCTGACCAGTTGTTGTTGGCTTTGGACTCTGGGCACTTTACCACTGCTAACCAGTGCTAAAGTGCAGATGTTTTCTGTGTAAATTTTATCGATGATTGGTTCATCCCTGATTGGCATAGTTGATTTACTAGTAAGTCCCTAGTAAAGTGCACTAAAGGTGGATCGTAGCACTGATTGTGCCACCCACATGAGTAGCCCTGTAAATATGGTTCAGGCCTGCCACTGCATTGTCTGTGTGTGCAGTCTTTTAAACTGCCAATTCGACCTGACAAGTGTACCCACTTGCCAAGGACAAACCTACTCTTTTTATACATGGAAGCCACCCCTAAGGTAGGTCCTAGGTAGCCCTATGGGCAGGGAGCAGTGTATGTTAAAGGTGGGACATGTACTGATGTATTTTACATGTCCTAACAGTGAAATATTGTCAGGTTTGGTGATCACTGTTTTAAGGCCTATCTCTCTCACAGGTCAACATGGGGGCTGCTTTTAAATAACTTTTAAATGCAATTTCTCGTTGGGAGCAGGTTGAGATCAGGAGTTTGGAGTCTCTAAACTCACAATTTTAAAATACATCTTTTGGTAAAGTTGATTTTTAAATTGTCAGTTTGAAAATGCCACTTTAAGAAAGTGGGCATTTTCTTGCTTAGGCCATTCTGTGACTCTGCCTGCTTGTGTAATCCCCTGTCTGGGTCAGACTGACAGTTGGGCTGTTTGTGAATCTCCTCTAGACAGTGCCACAAAGGGAGCTGGGGCATAGCCTGCATATCCTGATGGGCCATCTGGGCTAGAGTGGAGGGAGGAGTCGTCACTTACATCTGAATGGGCTGTGCCTGCCCTCACACAATGTAGTCTCCAACCTCTTGGTGTGAGTCTGGAGCCAGGCCTTGCAAGGCAAGATCTTGTGAACAACAGAGACTTTCCTTTGAAGTTTGCCTACTTCAAAGGCAGAAAGGGGTAGAAGTATTGGACCCAAAACCCCGGATGTTCAGATTCCTTCCGCAACCAAGATGAACATCTGCCAAGGAGAAGAGCTAAAGAGCTGGAGGAGGAGTACTGCCCCTTTGCCTGTGACTGTGCTTTGCTGGGTTGGCCTGCAGTTGCTGTTTCTGCCTGAAAGAGGACAAAGACTGGACTTTGTGGTATATTCCTGCTCGTGAATAATCTCCAAGGGTTTGGATTAAGCTTGTCTCCTGTTTTGAAGTCTCAGGGCCATCAAAGACTTCCTCTGAGAGCACCTGGACTCTCTGATGAGACTCCTTCCCTGACAAGTGGTGCCCTATCCAGTCCCTGGGCCCTTGAAAGGTGACGCTGGTGGAAAAAGGACTGACATCCACACACAGGACACTTTGCAAGGAACATTTTGATGCACCACCTGCAACACGGCGGTAAAAACTACACAACCTTTTGCAGTGCGGTCTTTCCATTACCGTGCAGCCAGATTTCACACTCATTGTTGCTGGGCCTCAAAATCATTGTTAACCTTCGCAGATCCAAGGTGCCCTGTCCGGAATTCGACACATAGCTCTCTTGCTGGAGAGAAAAACTATGGATCGCCTACCCAACCGAAGAAGAGAAGATGCATGGCCTCACTTGCGATTACGGAATTGACGCATCACTGACTTTTTCCGATGCACGCTCACCCGTGTGGCTTTATTTTTGACGCATACTAGGTACTTTCTGTAACAACGTTTCCATTGTTTTCTATGAAACAAGGCTCTTTTTACTTTAAAAAATCATAACTTGACTTGTGTGTTTGGGATTTTTGTCATTTTTATCTTGTTTGATTTAAATAAATATTGCCTATTTTTCTAAACTGGTGTGGTGTCCATTTTGTAGTGTTTTTACTGTATTACTGTGTGTTTTGGTACTAATACTTTACACATTGCCTTTGAGATAAGCCTGACTGCTTGTGCCAAGCTATCAAGGGGGTGAGCAGGGGTTAACTTAAATGTTTATCTCTATTGCCCTGACTAAAGTGAGGGTCTCTGCTTGGACAGAATACAAACTGACTGCCAACCAAACACCCCATTTCTAACATGAGGGAAGGAACATGACATCTTAGAAACAGTTAAGCCAACACAGTGGATAGGAGACGTGTATTTGACCATTCCAATGCCTAGTTGTGTGAGATACAGGTGAATACTAAACTTTGTTGTATATGTACCTGTAGCCATCATGTGAACAGTCCTGAGTCAATGTGTTAACTGCCACTACTAATCTGATGAAGCAGCTTAATGCCTCAAAAAGTCTTGTTGAACAATCTCAGTAAGATGTCATTCCTGTCCTCAATAGATTCATTTTGGGATACCAGGACAACACCAAGCTAAGTAGACAGACATGTCTCTGAGTTGAACATGATATGTAGTTTGCTCACTCCCATGTGAGCGGACATCATTTGAGAGATGACACACAGGTGTATTTGGACAAGTGCAGAAAGTCCTGTTGGTTTGAGTAACAGAAGCAGGGCCTCCTTCTAGTTTTAGTCAAATCACTTGCTGACTCCTCACACTACACAAATTCTAAACTCCCAGGGAAGGCTACATCATTTGGGATATGGCACACAGGTATATTTAGACAAGTACACAAAGGCCTGTTGGTTCAAGGTACAGAAACAGGGCCTCCTGTCATGTCACTCTCTGTGCCTCCCAAACCCTGACAAATGTTTAGTCTTACATATCTGTTGCCATACTGCAGTTAGGTTGGACCATACGTTTACATGTTTGACACATACCATGGGTCCTGGGATGATCTTTTGATATTGAAACACTTACAGACCCCATTCCAAGATATGACATCTAATGGGGATTGATACGTGTGATTTTATGTATGCCAATGCTCATTCGCAAGCTTACATCTCTGCACCTCTGGGTATTGCATGTTGGGAAAGTAGATGAACGGCACAGTGGCAAAGGGGGTAGATGTGAGCATGCAGGCCATTGAATATTTGTGACAGTTTTAGTGTTGTAGCTTACCAGACTCCACCACCCCAGCTATTCCTGTCAAGCCCTAATTCAGAAATATGGAATCACATTCCTGAAGAACGCATGTTATCAATTGACTCGTCATTCACATTTACCTTAAAAAAATGTTTTCATGCCATGGTGTTTGAAATATTGACATCATATTTATTTGCCAATTCTGCCAATTTATCATGCACTGTGGCTGCTCCCCTGTAATCTCTTTGCACAATGAGATTAATTATTTATATGATCAAGATCTAGACATCTCCTAATTATCTCCTGTAATTCGATTTTTAATCTTGGAAAGACTAATGGTGTTTCTTTTTCTTTTTCTGAACCTGGACTAGTTTTTGAACTTCAACTGGTACTCAATCTTTCTGCATCCTCAGTAGAACCCGTAAAGAGCTTACACATTGTCATATACTTTATGTAACAGTTTGAAGCCTTGAATGAGAAAGTATTGCAGTGTGAATCTCTTTCTCTCAGTCTTCCGTCCCTGAATGGAATGGAAGATAGAGAGAGGGAGAGACATGGAGAGAGCCATTGAAAGAGAGAGAGAATGAAAGAACAAACTTGTTTTAGCCTTTGTTGAATGATATAATTCAAATGAGATATTTTTGGACAAAATGAAAAGAACAATATATTTGCCAATCAAAAAGAATGAGATCACCATTCATAAAATTACTGAAACCGTTTTTATTTTGAAGATTCCTAGAAGTTGAAAATTGTCCCTCTACAATTTAGACCCAAAGACTCATACTTTCAGAGCGAGCAACTAGGAACTTTACCTTTAAGCCAGAAAAAACTCTTGGCTGTTGTCCCTCAAGACATAAGTATGACATGAATCAAACAATCTACTTACAGTTTAAATCCTTGATTTGAAAAACCGTTGGATTGTGAATTTCTCTGAGGTGTAAAACAAGAGAGAGAGAGAGAGAGATGGGAAGGGAGCCTTTGAAACAGAGAGAAGACAAAGGCCCTCATTACAACCCTGGCGGTAAATCTCGCTTACTGCCGTGCTGACGGCCGTCAAGACACCGTGGCCGTTGTGTAAATCTGCTACACGTATTACAACCCACATCTCGTAATCCGCCACAATACAGACACCCACACAAGTCTGCAACACCAAAGGTCAGTGATAAACTGGCGATAGCAAAACCTATGCCGTCACACCAACAGAACTACGCCCACACTAGCACGACCCACGAATCAACGCGGCGGCCATTCAACCGCGGTAATCCATTGGCTGTACACACCGCCGCGGTCAAAATACACACACATTTACAAAACATAACCGCATTGGGCAGTTCAAAATACACACACCTGATACACATACACACACCACACCCACACACTCACACCACTTTAAAACTCACACCTACATTACCCACAACCCCTTACAACTATTTTTTTGGAAGAAGCAGAGAGAGCGAGAGAATAGCAAACACAACACCAGCATCCACAGGCACACAACACCATCACTTATACAACATCCACGCACCTCAAAGAACACACACCAACACAACACATCACACAGCACAACAAACATCACCTCACACATCATCCACACCGTATTATGGCACCTCAAAGACACCCCAGGTTTTCTGAGGAAGAGCTCAGGGTCATGGTGGAGGAAATCATCCAGGTAGAGCCCCAGCTATTCGGATCACAGGTGCAGCAGATGTCCATTGCAAGGAAGATGGAGCTATGGCGGAGAATTGTCGACAGGGTCAACGCAGTGGGACAGCATCCAAGAACACAGGATGATATCAGAAAGAGGTGGAATGACCTACGGGGGAAGGTGCGTTCCGTGGTATCCAGACACCTGGTAGCAGTACAGAGGACTGGCAGTGTACCTCCACCTCCTCCCCCACAACTAACAATATGGGAGGAGCAAGTCTTGGCAATCATGCATCCTGAGGGCCTCGCAGGAGTAGCAGGAGGACTGGACTCTGGCAAGTCATATCTTTACTACTATATTCCCCTCACCCTACCTGCATGCTATCCCAAACTCCTATCCCCACCCTCACACCCATCACCCCAACATCTCACAGATACCCCACTATCACAATCCACACATCCCAAAACCAAGGCCTGCATGTTACACCAATGCATGGACACCCATCACCAAAGCATGTCCAGTAGAGATACTCACCCAGGCCCCAAAATCACCAATCACACATGGGCAAAGACAATAAGTCAAGCACAGGAGTAGAGGGTAACTCACACATTGCACAAGATGGCACACACAGATACAATAACTATGCATTTACACCCTAACAGGACCCCTACCCAACGTCACCGGACAGGAGGTGCCAGACATATCCAGCCCCCCCACAGAAGAGGCCCACAGTGACGAGAGCAGCTCTGCATGCCTGGATCAAGATAACAAGCTCGACCCATCAGGGACATCTGGACAGTCAGTTCCCCTGCCACTGTCACAAACCACCACAGAACCTCCCCCCTCAGGAAACACCATCACAGCACCCACCCAGCGGGCCCATCCTTCTGTCCCCAGGACATGTCAATCAGCAGTGTGCCCACCACTACAGGGACCCCAGGCAAACCCACCAACCCAAGACAATCAGGGACCTGGGGTCAGTGGCAGTGGGCACACGGTTCAGGGGACAGAGGCACAGGATAACAGGGAAGCTGGGAGGACTGCTGTGCGACAGGGGGAGGACAGGCCTAGGGAACCCACGCTCCACGAGGCACTCTCCAACATCATGGGAGCATACCACCATTCCCAGGAGACCATGGGCATGGTACTGGCCAAGTTTCAGGAGACCCAGTGGCTGCAGGAGGAACAGTACCTGGGGATCAGGGAGGACTTGAAGTCCATTAACAACACCCTGGTCACCATTGCAGGGGTGCTGGCAGACATGGCCAACACCATGAGGGACACAGTGGCACACCAACGGGCCCCTGACACTAGCCTGAACGATGAACAGCCCTCCACCTCTGCCGGCGCTAGTGAACAGGAGGTCCTGCCACAGGACCAACAGGCCACCAGCACCCCACCCCCTGCAGAAGGAGAACCAGCCCGCAAACGGTCCCCGAGATCCAGGAACAAGACAGAGAACATTGCCAAGGAAATAAGACTCTCCTGATTGTCACCTTTCTGTCCCACTATGTCACCCTGACAACCTTGAACTGCCATTACTCCACTTCCTATGCCCCCTTGGACAATGCACCTGTGATACCAATAGACTGGACTCCACCATGGACATTTCTCCACCATCACCCCAGCCCATGGCACAGCCCCGTCCACTTATTAGCACAGACATAAACACCCTTGAATCCCAAATCAATCTGGAGTCAGTCTGTACTTTCACAAATGTGTTATTGCAACCTCTAAGAAAAATAGCAGTGTCAATGTTAATTTTTGCATACCAATGTTCGACAGTTGTTGGGCAGCAATAAACATAGCAGAAGGCAGAAAGTGGTACCCAGATCTGTGAAATGGAAAGCCAAAGTGAACTGTCAGGGTCCACACACAGAGGTAAAAAGGCAGAGTCATGCAATGTCCTACAGTAGTATGATATGAGAGGAGCGGTGCCAGTCTCTTACCTGTGTCTCACTGGAAGTATTGCATGATGATGTTGTTTCGAAAATCCGCTCTATTATCCTCCTAGTTTGCCCATGTGCCTCATTGTAGTGTTCCTCTGCCCTTGTCCTGGGATTCCTCACTGGGGTCAGTAGCCATGACAGGTTGGGGTAACCAGAGTCACCTGCAAATATTGAGGGACAACTGTTAGACATACACCAACCCTTAGGGACTCTCCCATACCCAGGTACCTATGTAAACTGTTTTGGGATCTTGGGCTCACCTATTAGCCACACACGGTGTCTCTGGAGTTGCCCCATCACATAAGGGATGCTGCTATTCCTCAAAATGTAAGTGTCATGCACAGAGCCAGGATACTTGGCATTTACATGGGAGATGTACTGGTCTGCCAAACACACCATCTGCACATTCATGGAATGGTAGCTTTGAAGTTTTTGTACACCTGTTCATTCCTGTGGGGGGGACGACAAATGGCACTTGTGTACCATCAATTGCACCAATGATGTTGGGGATACGTCCCAGGGCATAGAAGTCACCTTTCACAGTGGGCAAATCCTCCACCTGAGGGAAAACGATGTAGCTGCGCATGTGTTTCAGCAGGGCAGACAACACTCTGGACAATACATTGGAAAACATAGGCTGGGACATCCCTGATGGAATGGCCACTGTTGTTTGAAAGGAATCACTGGCCAGGAAATGGAGTACTGACAGGACCTGCACTAGAGGGGGGATTCTTGTGGGATGGCGGATAGCTGACATCAGGTCTGGCTCCAACTGGGCACACAGTTCATGGAATGTGGCATGTGTCAGGATCAAGTCTGTAGATGATAATGATGTGTCTGTCTTCCATTGACAACAGGTCCACCAGGGGTCTGTATACCAGAGGATGATCTGCCCCAGCGGACGTGCCCTATGGAGGAGAAGGGTGAGCAGAGGGTCATACACCACATAGGTTTCACAAGGTTGTTTGGAACAATTGTGAGGTAATCGGTGTGTTGCGCTGTATGTCCTTATTCCTGCACAAAAGTGATGTGACGCAATTAGTTCCCCTACCATGTGACCCCCTGTAATGACAGCTGCCTGACCTGTAAGGAGGGACAAGAAGCAATGAAGTAACTGTGCTGGCGTTGAGCAGTGTCGCGGTAGGTGGACGAAGACCATGGGACAATTAAGCATTGGTTTCAGGAGCCAATGACGAAGTACGCCGGCGGTGATGGTACGCACCGGCGAGGACGTGACCGCCATTTTCTATCTGTTCACTCACTTGATACCTGGCCTTCAACAGGAGAGGACCTACACTGCAAGTGCTGGTGTGACCTGAGTCTGGAAGTGACAATGGCTACAGTGTCTGGGGAAAGGGCCCCTGCCTTCACCGCAGAGGAGTTGGACAACGTGGTGGCTGGGGTCTTCCACCAGTACACGCTACTCTACTGACCTCCAGACAAACAGGTGAGTACACTGTGAGCATGATGGATGGGACATGAATGTATGGAGTGGCGTGGATGGAAGATACAGGGGGGGTGGGCAGAGGCCAGCATGTGAGGATGGTCAGTGTGTGTGTTTCTGGGCCAGGGTGGGAGGTTGTGACAAATGAGCAAGAAGAACCGGACTGGGGAGTAAAATCCATTCATACTTCACTTTCCTCTAGGTCAGCGCCCACCAGAAGAAGGTTTTTATGGCGTGCCATCGCCAAGGAAGTGCGGTCCATGGGGGTCTTCCATAGACGGAGCACCCACTGCTGCAAAAGATGGGAGGACCTGCGCCGCTGGAGCAAGAAGACAGCGGTGGACCAGGTGGGGATGCCCTCCCAATGTGGAAGGGGTGCCCGTCGCACCATGACCCCCCTGATGTACCGGATCCTGGCAGTGGCATATCCTGGATGGGCGCTTGAGGGCATCACAGCAGCCACAAGGGGGTGAGTACAGTCTGATTTAGCTGACTGTGCGCGCTTTATGAGGTTTCTGGGTGGGGGAAGTGGGTTTTAGGTTCCCCTAGGCCAGGGCAAATGTGCCAGGGCAGATCCATTGTTAGGCAAGTTCAGTAGCACTCTAACGCCAAAAGTAGTAGTAGCTCTGTACATCTAGTCAGGCTCCTGTGTTTCCAGGTGTGCATCAAATGTGTCTAGTCACAGTCCTCCATGGGCATGTGATTTTCCCCTGAACTGTTGGTGCATGGCTTAGTGCATAGGGCTGCTCCCCGTGTGTTGTGTCTGCCAATGGTGGTGTTGTTGCAGGCATTGACCATGTGTCTCTTCTGTCTTTCCTGCCCTTTTTGTTTTGTCACCCTGTCCTTGTGTGCATTAGCATCATCTGGCGGAGGAGCATTGGCACCGGAGCAGGAGGGAGCTGCAACCCACATGGCCCAGGAGGGTGAATGGACGGAGTCTGAAGGCACCAGTGGGACAGAGGGCGAGGGGAGCTCCACGACGGGGACAGGAGGAGACACCAGTGACAGCGACTCCTCCTCTGATGGGAGCTCCCTTGCGGTGGCGGGCACCTCTGTGCCCACCGCATCAACAGGTACAGCCACCACACCCACTACCAGCACCTCCCTCCCAGCAGCCCCTCGGTGTGTTTCCCGTGCCCGCTCACCCAGGAGGGTGGGCATCTCCTTCGCCCCAGGCACCTCAGGCCCTGCCCCAGTCAGCCCTGCTGCCTTAGTGAGGAGGCTATTGACCTCCTGAGATCCCTCACTGTTGGGCAATAGACCATTCTGAATGCCATCCAGGGTGTCGAGAGACAATTGCAGCAAACAAATGTATACCTGGAGGGCATTCATTCTGGCGTGGCAGCCCAACAGAGAGCATTTCAGGCTCTGGCCTCAGCACTGATGGCAGCTATTGTCCCTGTGTCCAGCCTTCCCCATCCAACTTCCACTACCCAGACCCAATCCTTTCTACCTCAGACTATCCCAAGCACACCATCAGACCAGCATGCACACTCATCAACACACAAGAGTGGACATGGTAAACATAAGCACCACACATCACACAAGCACCATCCCCATGCAGACACACCAACATCCACTGCCTCCACTGTGCCCCCCTCCTCCACATCCTCCTCCTCCCTCCCAGTCTCGTCTCCACTCACACCTGCATGCACTACATCCTCAGCCACTACCTCCATCACCAGCAAGCCCATCACCACACACCGGTCACGTGCAATCACCACCCCCACTACCATTCACACGTCCCCTGTGTCCTTTCTCAGTGTGTCTGTGAGCCCTCCTCCCAAACTACACAACCGCAGGCATGCACCGACTCAACAGCCATCCACCTCACAACAGCCTCCAGCCCACGCACCCTTACCCAAACTCAGCAGACGTACACCTCCTACAACCACTACCTCTTCCTCCACTCCCAAACCCCCTCCATCTTCCCGTCCCAGTCTGTCTAAAAAACTTTTCCTCGCTAACATTGACCCCTTCCCTACACCTACCCCCCATCCTTCACCTAGGGCCAGGATGTCCAGATCCCAGCCCCTCAGTCACAAACTCCTCGGGCACTGTGGTCCCTGCAAGTCCAGCAACATCGCAGGTGGCACCCATCAGGGCTGCCAGTGTGCCACCTAGTGAGGCCAAGGATCACCCTATTCTGCCAACTGCCAAGGTGAAGAAGGGGCCAACATGCCATAGGGAAAAGCCGTACCAACCACCCAGCAAGGCCTCCTCCAAGAAAAACGAGGACAGTGGCAAGGTCCCAGCAGCGACTTCCAAGGTGAAGAAGGGACACAAGGCTAAAGGGAAGTCAACTCAGGCCCCCGGGTGAGGGACTGGTGTAACCCATTCTGCAAGACAGAACAGCAACCTGAACGGCGTTGGCCACAGACGTAACCACCGCCACCTGCACCGCCACCTGCACGTCTGCTGCCTCTGCTACAGTCCCCAGTATCATCCCTAGTGGGCAGTGGTCCGAGGCTGCAGGAGACTGACTTGCTGTCTTCCTCCACAGGTGCTGACACATGCATCTCCGGCAGCCTCTTCACCGCAGCCACCGCCACAGCCACCGCCACCTGCCCAGCGACGTGCTCAGACAGGGCCACCACAGCCAACATGAACATCATCCCCAGTGGGCAGTCATCCGAGGCTGCAGGAGATGTCCTGGACCCTGCACAGACTACATGAGGCACCACAACCAGCACTGGCAGTACTAGCAGTTGGCAGGCTAAGTCGCCGCAGGGTGGAGTGTGTCTCTGCCTCCATGGAGTATCATGGTACCTGTTCCCAGAAAGTCTCGTTGCTCTGACACCCAGGTGAGGGAATGGGAACTGCCACACACCATGTGCAGCACTCTGGGCACCAAGCCCCCTCCAGAACCAGTGTCGAACAGCATCCACTACCCCAGTCCTTGCAGGATGAAGCACTCTGGGCACAAAGCCCCCTCCAGAACCAGTGGAGAACAGCATCCACTACCCCAGTCTTGGCAGGATGAAGCACTCTGGGCACAAAGCCCCCTCTAGAATCAGTGGGGAAAACCATCCACTAGAGAGACTGTGGCCTTGCACTCCCCACGACCAATCAGTGGGCAAACCACCCACTTGAAAGACTTGTGGGACTGTGGCTTTGCACTCCCCAGGACCAATCAGTGGGCAAACCACCCACTTGAGAGACTTGTGAGACTGTGGCATTGCACGCCCCAGGAGCAAGCAGTGGGCATGGACCCCCCTGGTGGAGCAGTGGCGTTGTCCCATCATCCGGCTGAGATGCCCCCCTCCCCTTCCCCGTGAGATGCCTGGTTTTTTTCGACCTGATGCCCCTGCAGTGTTCTCTCCGTTTTGAGGCAGGCATCATGTGTAGGCTTCGCCCATGCATTTTGGGACCACTGGTCCACGGACAATGAATAAGACACTATCCAGACTTGTGTAGTTGCTGTACATATTTGTATATATTGATCTTTTACAGACCTGTTGGCCTATCTGGATTTTCGATGATTACACTTGTTACAATCATTTCATTTGGTCCTTGCGTTCGTCCAGAGGTTAACGGAGTGTATATGTAATGTTAATGCATGTATTTGTGTGTATGGTGTTGGGGGTGAGGGTGGGGGTTGGAGTGTTGTGTGTTGCGTGTGTGTGTCACTCTCTTTTTCCTCCCCCCTCCACTGTGTACTAGGTGCAGTACTCACCGTGGTCATCACTGCCGTCTTTGATGTTTCTGGTGGAAGAGGAGGAAACCAACATTGGTAACAACTGTAGTTCAGGCTCCATGATGTCCTGGTTCCTCGTTGGGTGTCGAGAGGTGAGTGGTTTCTGTTCCAAGTACTGTTTCCGCCATGCTTTTATTGGCATTGGTGCCTCCCCGGAAAAGCTGGTGGATTGGTGCCTTGTAATACAGTGGGCAGTACATTGTCTTCCGCCTGTCTGTTGGAGGTTACTGCCACCATGTTCTGCTCGGAGTGTTAAAGTGGCTGTCTGTGTTGTGATTCAATTTCTTTTTCTGCCGGCCTGTTGGCGGTATTACCGCTGCTTTAACACCGACCGCCAGGGTTGGAATGAGGGCCAAAATGTTTTTGTCTTTGATGACTGGTATATTCCAAATGGAATATTGTTGGATAAAGTGACAATAACATGTATTTGCCAGTCAAAAAGAAGGAGGTCCCCATTCATTTTATAACTTAAAATGTGTTATTTTTGCAGCTGCCCAGAATTTGAAAATAAACATGGCAATTCTAACTAAAAGCCTCAAACCATTGACTTCCAGAGTGAAAGAACAGGACCAAAATCATCAATCAACACAGGATTCTTAAATGCTGAGTTTCATAACCTAAGTATGACATGCGTACAAAACAGTGTGATATACTGACAGTTTGAAAACCCTTCATAGAGAAACTATTGCATTGTGGAGCTCTCTTGCTCTGTCTTTCATTCCGGAAGGGGATGGAAAACAGAAAGAGAAAGAAGATGAGAGAGAGAGAGAGAGAGAGGACAAACTTTGTTTAGCCTTTGGTGAACGATATAATTTAAATGAGATATCTTAGACAAAGTTAAAACAAAAATGTATTTGCCAATCAAAAAGAATGAGATCACAGTTCATTATATAACTTACGATTTTACATTTTACAACTGCCTAGAATTTAAATAGTAACCTTACCATTGAGACCCCAAGATTCAAAATCCTGACCTTCAGAGTGAGAGATTAGGACTTTTACCTTTAATTTGAAAATGAGTCTTGGCTGTTCACCGTCAAGACATAAGTATGACATCTATTCCAAACAGTGTGGTCTACTGAAAGTTTGAATCCTTGATTTCAGAAACCATTGCTTTATGTATCTCTCTCTCTCTTGTGTTCTGTAAGAAACTTTGCAGACACCCCCAATTTTCGCACCCATTTAGACTACTTAATGCTGTTATTTTTCTCTGAAAATGATCTTTGGGCTGCTAATCAGACCTCAGTGCCAGTGCTCTTTCCCTTAATTTGTACTGTGAATTTGTAAACCCAATTGGCAAGGACATTACTACTACTGTAAGGACCTAGTAATTGGTACTAGTGGTATCCGGGGCAAGGATGGTAAGGGGGGTCACCAGTGCTGCAGCACCGATTGTGTTAGTCTGCTTGACCCAAGTAAAAGCAAAGCCTGCAGAGCTGCCATTGCAGCCCACATGAGCAACTTGCCTGCTCAAGTTCAACTCTGCCCACACCAAGTGCTGCCAGAGTCCCTTCACTGCCCATATTACAGGTCAGTCACCCTTAAGGCATGCCTCTTATAGCCCAGGAGTGGCAAAGATGAACATGACAATTCTGACCACATGCCTCTAACCATTAACTTCCAGAGTTAGAGAACAGGACTGTACCCACCAAGCCACACCGGTTTCTTAACTGCTGTGTTTCAAAACATAAGTATGACATCTGATAGTTTTAAAACACTCAATGGGAAACCATTTCATTGTGAATCTCTCTATGTCTTCTATCCCAGAAAGGGATGTAAGACAGAGAGTGAAAGAGACATAAAGAGAGCCATTTAAAGGTTAAGAGAGAGAGAGGGAGACAATCAGAATGAACACATTTTTTAGCATTTGTTGAACGATATACTTCAAATGAGATATTTTTAAATAAAGTGAAAAGATAATTGTATTTTAAAAATGAAGAATGCGATCACCATTCACGATATGACTTTATGTTCTTTTACATTTTGTATCTGTCCAGAATTGGAAAATTAATCCTTTACAATTGAGACCCCAAGACTGGAACCCTTAATTGCAAGTGTGAGAGATTACGACCTATACCACTAAGCCACAAAGGAGTCTCAGTTAGTGTTTCTCCAAACTTAAATGTAACTTTCATACTCCACATTGAGATCTACAGACTGTTTGAAATCCTTGATTTGAGAAACCATGCATTATGAATCTCTCTTCCGCTCTGTCTTCTATTCCAGAATTGGATGGAAGACAGAGAGAGAGAGTGACAGGAAGGTGAGAGAGAAGGAGAGAAAAAAAAGTTGTTTTTAGCCTTTCATGAATGTTACACTCATACTTCAAATGAGATATTTTTGTCAAAGCGAAAAGAAAAATGTATTGATGAATCAGTAAGAATGAGATAATCATTCATTATCTAACTTTCCTTTTTACTTTTTCCAACTGCCCAGAATTTGAATATTAACATGGCAATTAAGACCACTAGCCCCAAACAGCAAACTTTCAGCATCGGAGTCTAGGTCCTTAACAACCAAGCTACACGCTATTCTTTACTGTTATGTTTTGAAACATAAATATCATATCTGTACGGAACAGTGTGATACACTGACAATTTGTAAATCTTCAGTAAGAAACCATTGCATTGTGAATCTCTCTCTCTCTCTTACATTCGAGAATGAGATGGGAGACAGAGAGAGACAAGAAGAGAGCCATTGAAAGAGAGAGGGCAAACGAGCGAGAAAGAGAAAGAAAGATCATTTGTTGCTTGATGCTTTCATTTTTTATCTGAAAGTGCACTGAGGCATGCTAATCAGACTTCAGTGCCAGTGCTATTTCCCTTCAATTGTATGGTGATTTGTAAACCCATTTAGCAAGGACTTTACCACCCCTGTAGGGGCCTAGTAAATGGTAACAGTGGTACCCAGAGCCGGGATGGTAAAATGGTCACGAGGGCTGCAGTACTGATTGTGCCACTCTGTTTGACCCAAGTAAAAGCAAAGCCTGCAGAACTGCCATGTCATTCTGCAATTTGACTCTGGCCACACAAAGTGCAGGCAGAGCCCCTTCACTGCCCATAGTACAGGTCAGTCACCCCCTAGGCAGGTCTCCCATAACCTAGGAAGCATTGTGCACTATGTTATGAGTGAAGACATATTTGCACAAGCTTAATGCTACCTCAAGTGACTGGCGGTCCATAGGATACCATGTGCTGGCACCCAGGCAAACCCCAGATGTTCAGCTCCATGAAGGCCCAACCAATTTCACCCATGTTTGGTGTTACAGACTGTGCTTTTTAACCCTGAGCACAATTCGCATGCCCAGGATTAGCTAGCATGTACCCTAGTGGCGTTTTTAGAGGATGCCCACCAAGTTGCCATCTTTCTCCAGTATTATATCTTTCATAGATTCACCTGCTTGAATGGTTCCATGTCATCGAAATGGGAGTTTCACGGTATCATCAAATAGCAGTATAGAGAAACTTTACATAGAAAACAATGGTAAAGTGCATTCACTTTCACTGCTTATTTACATAATTAGAAAAGACCTGAAGTCCAGCCAGTCAGGCAACAGCACCCTGTAGAAACCTCACCACAGAAGCTTTAGTTTCTCAGATTTTCTATCGCACATCGTGCGAAGGGAGTCTCCCTGAGCTCTGTTCGGTTTTCTTCTTTTTAGCTTCTGAAAGCATCAAGATATCTGCTACTTCAAAAAAAGGGCTCTTTAGATCCTGCAAATACTGTGGGGAAAAGAGACTATTGTGGTCATTATGACATTGGCAGTGACTTGTAAAGTGGCGGTAATACCACCAACAGGCTGGCGGTAATTACTGCCAAATTATAACCATGGCGGTGATACCTCCCATAGACAGCACCAACCGCCAGAGCGTTAACACCACTAACCACGGCTGTAGCCATCAACAGCCAGGCAGAAGACTAGGTACTGCCCACCATATTATAACATAGCAAACTGCCAGAATTTCCGGGGTGGTACCAACACCATCAAAAGCCTGGTGGAAACACTGCACAGACAAAAAAAGACTCACCATCAGAGATACAGAGAAGACTTCTGCTGCCATGGAACCGGAACTTCAAGTCCTGTCGATGTTCTTCTACGCCATGGTCCACCAGCAACACTAATGCAGAACGAAGACGAGGACAGTGAGTACTGGTGGAGGTGTAATCCTGACTGCCTCTACTGGAGGTAAGGGCTCCTTGCTGACTGCAGATGGAGGGGGCCTCTTGCCTCTCTTTGCTGGTGGAGTGGGACCCTTCCCTTTCTAGGGTGGTGGGGTGGGATCCTTCCCTTCCTTGGGTGGTGGAGTGGGATCCTTCCCTTTCTTGAGTAGTGGAATGGGATCCTTCCCTTTCTTGCCTCCATGACTAGGAGATGCCTCCACTGTTCCCGTCTCATGTCCCTTGGTTTTCACCACCCTAGTCCTCCCTTTCTGAGGCGGAAGTGTGCTCACAGTAGGAGTGGTAGCCGTCACACTCTGAGGCCCCCCTCTGCCAGTAGCCGAAGATTTGATGGGAGCAGTGGCAGACTGTTTGGCTGCGGTGCTATGCTGGGTTGCTGGGACACTGCTCTTATGGGCAGGATGGGGGATGGAGGGGGGAGAGGTCAAGATTAGCAAGGAAAAGCTTCTTAGGGACGTTGGGGCGGGATGTGGGAGAAGGGATGGGAGTGGAGGTTGAGGGAGTGCTTGTCAGAGGTGTACGTCTGCTGGACTTGGGTGCAGGTGCATGGGCAGTGTGCGTGTGCGAGGTGGATGGTTGTTGCAGTGGGAGTCTGAGTGCGTGCATTTGTGTCTCTTAGGAGGGGGCAGACAGGGTGGGAGAGGACAAGGGGGATGTGTGGATGGGTGTGCTGCTTGATGTGGTGATGGTGGTGGGGGCTCTTGATGTAGTGCATGAAGGTGTGAGTGCGGATGTGACCTTGAGGGAGGAGGAGGAGGAGGAGGAGGGGATGTTGTTGTGTGTTCAATGTCTATTGTGTGAGTGAATTCTTGTGGCCTGAAGTGTGCTGCCTGTGTTTAACTGTGCTACTCTTGTCTGATGTTTTGTGTGCATGCTTGTCTGTAGGTGTGCATGGGATGGGTTTCGGTTGAGGAGACTGGGACTGGGAAGTGGAAGTTGGAAGTGGGACGGTAAGAACAGGGATATTAGCGGCCAGCAGAGAGGAGGCCGGAGCCTGAAACGATCTCTGTAGGGCCGCCAACTCACCGTGTATGCCCTCCAGGTATGCATTGCATTGCTACATCTGTGATGTCAGCCACTGGATGGCATTCACTATGGTTGACTGCCCTACAGAGATGGATCTCAGGAGGTCAATAGCCTCCTCACCGAGGGAAGCAGGGCTCATGGGGGCAGGGCCTGGGGTGCCTGGGGCAAAGGACATACCCACCCTCCTGGGTGAGCAGGCATGGGCAACTCGTTGGGGGGCTACTGGGAGGCTGGTGCTGGTGCGGGGGATAGCAGCTGTACCTGTAGCTGGGGTGGTCCAAGAGGTGTCCACCACCATCAGGGAGCTACCATCAGAGGATGTGCATGCAGCAATGTCTGAGCTCACATTAAGGGGTACCCACTAACTGAAACCCACCACCAGTGGCATCTAACAAACATGGCTGTCATGCTCACTTTACTCACCCCCTTGTGGCTGCTGTGCTGCCCTCAAGCACCCTTCCAGCTCTGGGTAGGCCACCAACAGTATGCAGGCCATCAGGGGGTCAGTTTCCAATGGGCAACCCGCCCTCGTAGGGAGGCCAACCCCAGCTGGGCCTCTGCAGTTTTCCGGGCCCAGCATCTCAAGTCCTCCCACCTTTTCCTATAGTGGGTGCTCCGCCTGCTGTAGATCCCCAGGGTCCACACATCCTTGGCGATGGCATGCCACAATCCTTTCTTCTGACGGGTGCTGACCTGCAGAGGTAATACAGACAGGAGGACACCATTAAACATACAATCCAGCTTGTCACACATTTGTCCCACAAATACCATTTCCATCCCCATTGGCACACACATCACCCAGCGCCCACCATGTACACTACCACCAGACATCCTCCCGACCAATTGACACGCTGCTAGCACACACATCTCCATGCAACCTTGCCACATGCATCGTGCCCATTGTGTACTCACCTGTTGGTCTGGAAGCCCATACAGCTCTCCATACAGGGGTAGGACCCCATCCACCAGGTGCTCCAACTCCTCCGAAGTGAAGGAAGGCCATTTCCCCGGTCACACGGGCCATGGCAGGATCCAGACACAGGTAACAGCAGCATATGCAGGCTAGGTGTAGTCCTGTGGAAAGTCAGGAATCAAGTGAGGTTTTAGACAGAAAATGGCAGTCACGTCCACAGTGGTTTACACCGTCACCACCGCTGGTGATCCCCATTGGCCACTGTACTCCATAGAGAACCATTTTGGCCGATTTGGAGTAGCACTGCGGTGCAAGACCGCCTTTTGCCATGACACCCAACACTGGCAGAGTTACCTCACTTCCACCTGTCCCTACATACAGGACAGGTGGTCACCATTTTATGGTGGTGGACAACATTTTGAAAATTGAGAACTGTGTCATTGCTGTGAATTGCACATACATTGCCATTCACATTGTCCCATCACATAAACACTCTATATACACTGAGGTGATGGATCCATTGTTCAGTTTTGGACACCCTATTCACTCTTGTGTCCCTTAGATACCTACCACTGTGAGGGGATAGGAGGAGGTGACAAGAACCCGTGTACAGACCCCTTTTGGACTTGGCTACACTGGAGGACAGGCACATAATACTGACCTATAGACGGGACAGAGCCACAATCGCAGAGCTGTGTGCACAATTGGACCCTGAGCTGTCCGTCATCCCACTGGGATTCCCCCTCTTGTGCAAGTTCTGGCAGTTCCATTTCCTGGCAACTGGTTCTTTCCAAGTGACAGTGGGCTTGGCAACAGGAATATCACATCCAGTGTTTTCAATCATGATGGCAAGGGTTTTGTCTGCCTTGGTCAAACACATGTGCAGGTACATCCCCCAGGTGGAAGATTTGGCCACTGTGAAGGCAGGACTCTATGCAATGGGACATATACCAAATATTATTGGGGCGACTGACGGAACACATATTGCGTCCCCCCCCCCCCAGGCCAATGAACAGGTGTTCAGGACTCAGAAAGGTTTCCACTCACTCAACGTGCAAATGGTATGCCTGGCTGACCAGTACATCTCCCACGTCACTGCCAAGTATCCTGGGTCGGTGCATGATGCCTTCGTACTGAGGAATAGAAGCATCCCAAATGTGATGGCACAACGACAGAGGCATAGGGTGTGGCTAATAGGTGAGCCAGAGCCAGAGTCCCTACCCACTGTATGTAAGTGTATGCCTTCAGGAGTCATCCTCCATACCATTGTGTAAGGCTAATGCTTGTACCTCAATACTTGCAGGGGCTGAGATTCGGTATAATAATGCACATGGACGAACCAGGCAAATATTAGAACATACCTTCGGCCTCATGAAGGCCAGGTTCAGAGCCTCCATCTGACAGGTGGATCCCTCTGCTACTCCTCTGAGAAGGTATGTCAGATAGTAGTAGCATGCTGCATGTTGCACAACCTGGCCCTCAGACGACATGCCATGGAGGAGGAGATTGGAAATTCCCCTATAGCAGCAGGGGACCCTGAGGAGACAGAGGGTGAGGATGTGGACAACAGAACATCTGTTATACATCAATACTTGCAATGACACACAGGTGAGACAGTGGAACTGCCATTCCTCTGATTATTTATGTTTTCACTGTGGCTGTAGCAGGATGGCATTCATTTCCTTTGCATCTCAACTGACTGTCGTCTATGGCTTTTCATTTTGCAGATGTTGGTGTTGTAACAACTGTGTACTGATGTGATGACTACATACATCTAGAGGTCATTATTTGTATGCTATCACAGTGTTCAGGTCATTTGCACAAGATGTGACTGTTTCCATATTTGCAAATTTTCATCACATAAAACACTATCACTCAAGTTGTGTTCAAGGGTGTTTATTGTAGTGAAATTTATAGATGGAAAAGTACAATGGAATGGAGTGATTGTAGAGGTAAGTCCAGGGTATTGGTCTGTCTGTTTGTAGCACAGGTCCAGTGTCCAATGGGCCATAAGAAGGGGAGCAAAGGCAGTTTAAAGTGGACAAGGTGACAGGATGGGACACAAGGGGCACATTCAGGAGGGTCTCATTTCCTGGCGGTGGTCTTGGTCTTGGCTAGTGTCTCTGCCTTCTGTCTGGGTCGTAGGGAATGTTTGCAGGGTGGTTCACCTTCCACAGGCGGAGGGGTGCTGGTGGCCTGTGGGTCCTGTGGCAGTGCCTCCTGTACACTTGCTGCAGATGTGGGGGCTTTTCAGTTGACTGGCTAGTGGAAGGGGCCCGCTGGTGTGTTGTCCATTCCATCATGATGTTGGCCATATCAGCCAGCACCCCTGCTATGGAGACCATGGTGGGGTTGAGGGCCTGCAAATCTTCCCTGATCTCCTGATTGTGTACCTCCTGTAGCCACTTGTTTTCCTGCATGTAGTTAAGGATCTGGCCCATCTTGTCCTGGGATTGTTGGTAAGCCGCCAGGACATTAGTGAGTGCCTCCTGGAGAGTCGGTTCCCTGGGCCTGTCATCCCCCTAGCGGACAGCTTTCCTCCATGTGTCCCTGTCCCCCGGGCCTGTGTCACCTGAATGGTGTGCCCAGTGCCACTGACCCCAGGACCCTGATTATCTTGGCTGTGAGGTGTGGACTGGGGTCCCTGTACAGGTAGGCACACTGCTGATTGATGTGTCCTGGGGACAGGGGTGTGGGGAAATTGGGTGGGTGGTGTGGTGTTAGATACTGAGGGGGGGGGGGTTTTGGTGGACTGGGAGTGGGTTGGGGTGGCCGACTGACCAGTGGTCCCGGATGGGCCAGGTAGTTCATCCAAATCCTGACGTACAGAGTTGCTGTCATAACTGGGGGCATCTTCTGGTGGGGGTCTGGATAATTGTGGCACCTCCTCACCCCTGGGATTGGCTGGGGCACCTGCGGGGATGTAAGTGATGTATTAAGCTTCATGTCTGTGACATTTTGTACATCCATGGTTTCCCCACTATCGTTGATGTTGCCCTGGCACCTTTGTTTGTGTATGGTGATATATTGTAGGATTGTTAGTTCTCCATGCTGTGCATGCTTTGGTGTTGGGTGTACACACAGGGCTGGGAGGGCTGTACATGCATTGGTATGGCATGCAGGGCTTGGCATTGGGGTTAGTCACATGTGTAGGTACACTGTGTGGGATGGAGTGGAGTGATGGGGGTCAGGGTTAGGGAGTGAGATGGCATGCAGGTATGGGGAATGATGAGTACCAAATATTAACTCACCAGTGTAGGAAAGTAGCCTCTTTCTAGCATGGTTACCCCCACTTTTGGCCTGTTTGTGAGTGTGTGTTTTTACTGTGTCACTGGGATCCTGCTAGACAGGACCCCAGTGCTCATAGATAAAAACCTATATGTCAGTGTGTTTTGCCTGTCCCACTGGAATCCTGCTGGTAGGACCCCAGTGCTCATAATTTATGGCCTAATGAGTATGCCTGTGTAGTGCCTAACTGTGTCACTGAGGCTCTGCTAACCAGAACCTCAGTGCTTATGCTATCTCTGCTTTAAAATTTGTCACTGCAGGCCAGTGACTTCATTTAGCAATTTCAATTGACATACTGGACCTCCCTTATATGTCCCTAGTATATGGTACCTAGGTACCCAGGGCATTGGTGTTCCAGGAGATCCATATGGGCTGCATCATTTTGTTTGCCACCCATAGGGAGCTCAGAAAAACCCTTACACAGGACTGCCAGTGCAGCCTGCGTGAAATGGTGCACACACTATTTCACAGCCATTTTTCACTGCACTTAGGTAAATTATAAGTCACCTATATGTCTAACCTTCACTTGCAGACCAAAGGTGCCCCCACACAGTTCAGGGCCATTTCCCCGGACTTTGTGAGTGCGGGGACACCATTACATGTGTGCACTACATATAGGTGAATACCCATATGTAGCTTCACAATGGTAACTCCGAATATGGCCATGTAACATGTCTAAGATCATGGAATTGTCCCTCCATTCCAAATACGGTGTTGGGGAGCCAATACCATGCATCCTGAGGGCTCCACCATGGACCCCAAGTACTGCCAAACCAGCTCTCTGAGGCTTGCACTGCAGCTACAGCTGCTGCCACCTCACAGACAGGGTTCTGCCCTCCTGGGTTCTGGGCAGCCCAGTCCCAGGAATAATCTTTGCAGACGTGGCTGGCTGCTGCAAAATCCTAAAAACGAGGTGTAGTGTGTCCTAAGGAAACTTGTAGTACTTTACTCCTGTTTTTCTGGGCTCTGGGGTGGGGTAATTTACTTAACTTTACTGTATTCTTACTCTCCCAACGATTCTGCACACACTACACTTGTTTGGGGGGAATTTGTGATTCACATTCCACTTTTTTAGTATATGGTTTGTGTTACCCCTAGAACTATTTTCTACCATTGCATTCTATAGGATTTCCTAGTGTTTGCATTGTTCTATGACTATTTACTTGTCTAATTTTGGTGTCTAGTGTATATATTGTGTATAATACTTACCTCCAGAAGGAGTATTGTCTCTAAGATATTTTTGGTACTGTGTCACCCAAATAAATACCTTTATTTTTGGTAACACAGAGTATTGTCTTTACTTGTGTATAAGTACAGTGTAACTATAAGTGGTATTGCAGGAGCTTTGCATGTCTCCTAGTTCAGCCTGAACTGCTCTTCTATAGCTATCACTATCAGCCTAAGCTGCTAGAACACTACTACTTCACTAATAAGGGACAACTGGACCTGGTATAAGGTGTAAGTACCCAATGTACCCACTACAAACTAGGCCAGCCTCCTACAACCAGAGTCCAGCCCTGCAGCTACTCCTGTGAGTCCCTCAGGATGCAGTATTGCCAAGCCTTGCTCCTCCCATGCTGTCAGCTGTGGGGGAGGAGGATTCACCTGGGACGTATGGCAAAAGCTAACAACACGCAACATCACTCTGAAGGCCGAGCATGTAGCAGGAGCAACCAGTACTTTGGCTGACATGCTCAGCAGATCCCTAGAGAGCTGCCACGAATAAGAGCTGAACCAAGAACTGAACACATTTTTTCAACTTTGGGGTGAACCGGAGCTAGACCTCTTCACCACAAATGAGAACAACAACTGCCATTTCTATGCCAGTCGGCACCCACTCCCAGGATTATGAAGGAACGTCTTTTTGATAAGATGGTCTGGGATATATGCGTACACCTTTCCCCCAACCCCATGATACCAAGAGTTCTCAGCAAGATGAAGGTGAAGAGGTGCCGCTTGATCCTGATAGCTCCCAGGTGGCCCTGGCACTTCTTGTTCAGTACTGAATCAGATGCTACACCATCTGTCATTGCCCAAGAACTTGACATAAATATCAGTCAATATGTTTCTTCTGATCTCCGTACTAAATCTACATTTACTCCTGTTCTCCCGGTGGGCAATTCTATTGATTTGTTTTCAAAAGCAGTACTATGTGACTTAGATCGTGAGTTCAAACGATATAGTGCTCGTCGGAGATACTTACCAACTAATATCCAAAACAAACAGACTCAAGCACTTAAACAGTTAAGAACTAATAATAATATCATCATAAAAGAGGCAGACAAAGGTGGAAATATTGTGATTCTCAATACTGAAGATTACCTCAATGAAGCTTACCGTCAACTCCATGACACAACATGCTATAAAAAGCTCACACATAACCCAACAACAGAAACCCAACAGAAACTGTTTGATCTATTGGAACACTGGCATTCTCATCAGATGTTATCCAGCTCCAAAAAAACTCTCTCTTTCTTCAATTCCCAACTATTCCGACCTTGTATTTACTTCCGAAAGTTCGCAAAACAGGACACCCACCAAAGGGTAGACCAATTATCTCAGGAGTAAATTCCATTTGTTCCAGATTGGGTTCTCTGATTGACAGAGAGCTTCAACCCTTTATGACAAATCTCTTTTCATATGTCAGAGACACCAAAGATATTTTGCAAAAACTTCAAGATATAGAATGGCAACCAGATTTTTTTCTTGCAACAATTGATGTTGTGAGTCTTTACACATCTATCAAACACAATGATGGCCTTGAAGCTGTGAACAAATGCTTATCTACCAGATCAGTGCAATTATTGACACGGAACACCATGATCCTGGATTTTCTCAAATTCAGCCTTGAAAATAACTATTTTCTCTTTGATGGCAATTTCTATTTACAGCTCAAAGGTACTGCGATGGGGGCAAAATTTGCTCCACCCTACGCATGCATCCTGATGGGAGCTGTGGAAAACTATTGGCTTTGGTCAGATCGCTCCGAACGTTTTATCAAACATATTATATTTTGGGGGCGATATATAGACGATATTTTGCTTATTAGGCAAGGTTCAGAATTGCTTCTTCAACAATTTATTCAGTCCCTCAAACCAAATCCCTGGGATATTGATGTAACTTACCATATCTCCAATTCCTCAATTGAGTACCTTGATCGTTTGATTTATGTTGAGGATAATAAACTTCAGACAAAGTTTTTCCGCAAAACGACATCAGCTAATTCAATTCTCCATGCCACTAGCTGCCACTCCTTTAGTACCATTAGAAACATACCGAAAGGAGAATTCAGATGAGCAAGGCTCAATTGTACAAATATTTCTGACTATGACTACACCTCCTCTGAAATGACCACAAGATTAACACTAAGGGGGTATAATGAGGCCTCTTTAGATACTATTAGAAATGAAGTAAGAAATATGGACCGGAATACACTGCTGAATACACCCAAAAAAAACAATAAGAACAACTTGATTCGTTTCATTACTACCTTCCATAATGGTCATAAATATATACGCAAATCACTCAGGAAATTCTGTTTTTTACTTTCAAACAACACTTCAATTAACCAAAATATTACTAACTATCCCCAAATTGGTTTCAGGAGGGCACCTAACGTTCGGAATAGACTTTGCCCCTCTTTTCTCCAACCAAGAACTTCTACGACTTTCCTACCCTCTAAACCAAAAGGCTTCTCCACTTGCAGCAAATGTTCTGTATGCAAATTGGGTCGTTCCAAATCCACAACAGTTAATATCAACAATCACACTCATCAGATCTCTGACTTTATTAACTGTGCTAGCACTTATGTTATTTATGCCATCTGGTGTCCTTGCAATCTAACCTACATTGGCAGTACGATTTGGCCACTCAAAACTCAAATCCAGGAACATTTTCGGAATATACAAAAATCTGACATTCAAGCACCACTGGTTGAACACTTTAATAACTGTCATTCACAACAATGTACCTTTACTTTTAGTGGTCTACTACGTATTTCACTCTCCCCGCGAGGCGGTAATAGGGCATTACGACTCCGTCAAGAAGAAAGTCGCCTTATTATTAAATACGATACAGTTAACAAAGGCCTCAACAAAGACTATGAATGGCACTTCTGGCTACTGTAGAAAAATGGCTGCTTCTTGGTTTCACATTTTTTATATTGTTTCATTTTAGTTCCTTGCTAAAACTATCAGTATTTGCACTTGTTAGGCAAATGTCTTCTAGTGTTAATATATGAGATAATACTGTTCCAGACAAAATGATCTTCTTTTCACTGTTATTATCTTTATAAACCACGCTTCTTTCATATCTATATTATTAGTCCCTATTTAGACTCTCTTATATAAGAATCTGATTGAGTTTTTGAACCAGTTCGATTTTCTTTCCTTTTTCCTTGTCTTACACTTCTCTTTTCGTTCTCTAATTTTGTCTGAATTTTCTTACTTTTATGTATCTTCAGGTATGCCTGTTATATATGTTGACATAATAATGATGAGCAAACTCTTAGTTTTTATAATAAGTATTTTTATAACTGTTTCGTTTGACCATATGCAAAGTGTCAAAATGGCGGCCATTTTCTTCCCCTTTTCTTCTAATGCTTATAATAACAACGAGTCCGTTGTCTGTTTCCATCCGGAAACAGAACGACGCTAGGATTCTCCTAGTCGATATAATCCCTGCTTACTGGGATCGCGACGCTTAACGCGCCGGTCCCGGTTATTGTATGGTTTCTCGCCGATGAGAATTGGCGTTTTTGACAAAGATAAAAATAGAACCTTCAAGGTAAGGAGCGGTCTCCTTTACATATGGAGACTCCGTCTCTTAGTTTTAGTTCTAGTGGATTTCTTCAATTAACTAACTTACCGCAATGTTAATGAGGTAGTATTTGCGACAAATGAACTCTAAAGAATATCGTGATGAACTTTATGGCTTAAACTCAACCTGTATGTTTAATTAATTACATTATCATGATTAATAAGAGCAATATGACTAAAAAATTATAAAAAATTTATAAAATTGACTATGCTCTAACAACTGCCATACAGTAGCTATATAATGTAACTAATTCATATAATTAATGTATGACTTTTTTTAAGATTCATTTTTGTCTAATTTAAGTGTATTACTAAATGTTTTCACTGGCATTATGCTTTCATGAACTGGTTCTTTTCTTTTCCTTTTCCTTTTCTTCCTCCTTCTATTTTCTCTTCGGGATATTAGGTACCTGATATCTCACTATTATCAAAGTGATTTTTGAAATTTCTCATAAACGTCCTTATATCGGTTTTAGCATCATCAGGCGGAGGAGATTTGGCATCGGAGCACGAGGGAGCTGCAAGTCACAAGGCCCCGGTGGGCACTGGAACAGACACCGAGGGCACCAGTGATCCGGAGGGCGAGGGGAGCACCACCACGGGGACCGGTGAAGACACCAGCGACACGGACACGTCCTCAGTTGGGAGCTCCCTAGCGGTGGCGGCAACATCCGGGCCCCCCGCCTCTACAGGTACAGCCGCCACCCAGCGCACCAGCACCGCCCTCCCAGCAGCCCCTCAGCCTTCGCTCCGTGCCCGCTCGCCCAGGAAGGCGGGCGTCTCCTTCGCCCCAGGCACCTCAGCCCCTGCCCCTTTCACCCCTTCTGCCCTCAGTGAGGAGGTCATTGACCTCCTTCAGACCATCATTGTTGGGCAGACTACCCTTTTGAATGCCATCCAGGGGGTAGAAAGGGAGGTGCATCGGAGCAATGCCTACCTGGAGGGCATTCATTCGGGTCAGGCTGCCCATCAACGATCGTTCAATGCTCTGGCCTCAGCACTGACGGCAGCCATTGTCCCTGTTTCCAGCCTCCCTCTTCTAACTGCCTCCACCCTTTCTCTGTCTCCTGTTCCTCAGCCTATTCCTTCCACACCATCAGACCAGCCTGCACACACCTCAACACCCAAGAGCAGCTCATCCAGACACAAGCACCACAGATCCCACAAACACTCACCCAAGCAACACCCAGATGCAGACATTCCAACAGTCACTACCACCTCTGTGTCCCCCTCCTCCTCGTCTCCCTCCTCCCTCCCTGTGATGTCTACACTCACACATGCATGCACACCACCATCAGCCAGTGCTTCCATCACCAGCACACCCTCCAGTCCAGTCCGCACACGTGCAGTCACCACCCCCACTGCCATTTACACGTCCCCTGTGTCCTCTCCCACTGTGTCTGTCACCCCCTCTTCCAAGACACATAAACGCAGGCAGACACCCAAACAACAGCCAACCACCTCACGACAGCCTACGTCTCAGTCACCTGCACCCAAAGACAGCACACCTGACTCTCCTACAACCACATCCTCTTCCTCCACTTCCATCACCACTACTCCTACCCTTTACCTTGGTCCTAAGAAATATTACCTCTCTAATCTTAACCTCTTTCCCTCCCCTGACCCACCCCCTCCATCTGCTAAGAGTCCCAAGAGCACCTCAGCCACCACCAGCTCTTCTTCGAGTGTCACAGTGGTGCATGGGTTCTGGAGTCCACCCTTTGGCGGCAGTGACACTTCACTCAGCAGCAAGGACACATCCAGTCCCCCCCAGGCAAGAGGACCCGGAAACTAAAGGGCCGCCGTAAGAGGACCGACACGGCTGCCCCCAAGGAGCTCACTTCGGCCACTTCACCTGCCACAACAGCCAGGGGAGGGAAGGGCTCGAGAGCCCCATCTAAGGAGCGAAAGGGCAGCAGGGCGGAGAGGTCAGCCAGCAGGAGCGCGGAGCAGGAGGGCCCCACAAGCCCCATCCCGGCTGCAAGGGACGAGAACAAAGGGCCCAGGACTCCGTCCCCGAAGGGGCCTGCCACTGCACGGTCGGAGGGCGAGTGAGCAGGGAGTCCAGGTCTGGCTCCCTAGACTTACTGGAAGAGCACCGCTGAACAGGGCCCCGCCGTGCAGAAGAGCACCGCTGAACAGGGCCCCGCCGTGCAGAAGAGCACCGCTGAAGAGGGCCCCGCCGTGAAGACAGTCACCGCTGAACAGGGCCCCGCCGTGCAGAAGAGCACCGCTGAAGAGGACCCCGTCGTGAAGACAGTCACCGCTGAACAGGGCCCCGCCGTGAAGACAGTCACCGCTGAACAGGGCCCCGCCGTGCAGAAGAGCACCGCTGAACAGGGCCCGCCGTGCAGAAGAGCACCGCTGAACAGGGCCCCGCCGTGAAGAAGAGCACCGCTGAACAGGGCCCCGCCGTGCAGAAGAGCACCGCTGAACAGGGCCCCGCCGTGAAGAAGAGCACCGCTGAACAGGGCCCCGCCGTGCAGAAGAGCACCGCTGAACAGGGCCCCGCCGTGAAGAAGAGCACCGCTGAACAGGGCCCCGCCGTGCAGAAGAGCACCGCTGAAGAGGGCCCCGCCGTGAAGACAGTCACCGCTGAACAGGGCCCCGGCGTGCAGAAGAGCACCGCTGAACAGGGCCCCGCCGTGCAGAAGAGTACCGCTGAACAGGGCCCCGCCGTGAAGAAGAGCACCGCTGAACAGGGCCCCGCCGTGCAGAAGAGCACCGCTGAAGAGGGCCCCGCCGAGAAGACAGTCACCGCTGAACAGGGCACCGTCGTGCAGAAGAGCACTGCTGAAGAGGGCCCCGCCGTGAAGACAGTCACCGCTGAACAGGGCCCCGCCGTGCAGAAGAGCACCGCTGAACAGGGCCCCGCCATGCAGAAGAGCACCGCTGAACAGGGCCCCACCGTGCAGAAGAGCACCGCTGAAGAGGACCCCGCCGTGAAGACAGTCACCGCTGAACAGGGCCCCGCCGTGCAGAAGAGCACCGCTGAACAGGGCCCCGCCGTGCAGAAGAGCACCGCTGAACAGGGCCCCGCCGTGAAGAAGAGCACCGCTGAACAGGGCCCCGCCGTGCAGAAGAGCACCGCTGAACAGGGCCCCGCCGTGAAGACAGTCACCGCTGAACAGGGCCCCGCCGTGCAGAAGAGCACTGCTGAACAGGGCCCCGCCGTGCAGAAGAGCACCGCTGAACAGGGCCCCGCCGTGCAGAAGAGCACCGCTGAACAGGGCCCCGCCGTGCAGAAGAGCACTGCTGAACAGGGCCCCGCCGTGAAGACAGTCACCGCTGAACAGGGCCCCGCCATCTCAAGCACCGCTCCGCTGGGCCCCGCCATCTCAAGCACCGCTCCCCTGGGCCCCACCGTCTCAAGCACCGCTCCGCTGGGCCCTTCCTGTCAAGCACCGCTCCGCTGGGCCCCGCCGTCTCAAGCACCGCTCCGCTGGGCCCCACCGTCTCAAGCACCGCTCCGCTGGGCCCTTCCTGTCAAGCACCGCTCCGCTGGGCCCCGCCGTCTCAAGCACCGCTCCGCTGGGCCCCGCTGTGCCCCACCGTCTCAAGCACCGCTCCGCTGGGCCCCACCGTCTCAAGTACCGCTCCGCTGGGCCCTTCCTGTCAAGCACCACTCCGTTGGGCCCTTCCTGTCAAGCACCGCTCCGCTGGGCCCCACCGTCTCAAGCACCGCTCCGCTGGGCCCTTCCTGTCAAGCACCGCTCCGCTGGGCCCCGCCGTCTCAAGCACCGCTCCGCTGGGCCCCACCGTCTCAAGCACCGCTCCGCTGGGCCCCGCCGTCTCAAGCACCGCTCCGCTGGGCCCTTCCTGTCAAGCACCGCTCCGCTGGGCCCCGCCATCTCAAGCACCGCTCCGCTGGGCCCCGCCATCTCAAGCACCGCTCCGCTGGGCCCCACCGTCTCAAGCACCGCTCCGCTGGGCCCTTCCTGTCAAGCACCGCTCCGCTGGGCCCCGCCGTCTCAAGCACCGCTCCGCTGGGCCCTACCGTCTCAAGCACCGCTCCGCTGGGCCCTTCCTGTCAAGCACCGCTCCGCTGGGCCCCGCCGTCTCAAGCACCGCTCCGCTGGGCCCCGCCGTCTCAAGCACCGCTCCGCTGTGCCCTACCGTCTCAAGCACCGCTCCGCTGGGCCCCACCGTCTCAAGCACCGCTCCGCTGGGCCCTTCCTGTCAAGCACTGCTCCGTTGGGCCCTTCCTGTCAAGCACCGCTCCGCAGGGCCCCACCGTCTCAAGCACCGCTCCGCTGGGCCCTTCCTGTCAAGCACCGCTCCGCTGGGCCCCGCCGTCTCAAGCACCGCTCCGCTGGGCCCCGCTGTCTCAAGCACCGCTCCGCTGGGCCCTTCCTGTCAAGCACCGCTCCACTGGGCCCCACCGTCTCAAGCACCGCTCCGCTGGGCCCTTCATGCAAGCACTGTTCACGGTTCACTGTGCACACCATGCATCCTCCTTGACCAGTGGAGAAATTTATCCACCTGATGGACTGTGGCTTTGCACTCCCCAGGATGGTACAGTAGGCACCCCACCCACTGTAGAGACATTGAGAGACTGTGGCTTTGCACTCCCCAGGATGGCACAGTGGGCAACCCACCCACTGTAGAGACATTGAGAGACTGTGGCTTTGCACTCCCCAGGATAGCACAGTGGGCATGGTGGCCCCTTCGTGGATCTGGCGTCGTGGACTCATGTGGCTGTGGTGCCCCCCCCTTCCCTTCCCCCTGAGGTGCCTGTAGTTTTGTCATCAGATGCCCCTGCAGTGTTCTCTCCAAAGGACTCAGGTCTCCTGTGTGGGCTTTGCCCTTGTGTCGCAAAACTTTGGCCCACGGACAAATCGAAATTCGTAACATTTGCTAGGCTAATTGCTTCGGTTATCCACTGCTGTGTATATGGACTTTTTGAAATGTAAATATTTTTGATAGTTGACCAATACTTCTCAGAGCCTATTTTGTACATAAACTTTTATTCCCAAATTGATTATGTAATTGCATTTTTTATGGGGGTTTGGGTGGTGTCACTGTGACTTGTTGCTCTGCATTGGTGTGTACATATTGGGGGGGGGGGGCGTCGCATATGTGTGTGTCCGTAACATTTTCTCGTCCCCCCTCCCCTGTGTCGTAGGTGCGGTACTCACCGTTGTCGTCTGCGCCGGCGTTCGTACTCGTGGTAGATGAGCAGGTAGACGAGAGCAGGTAGGATGTTTAATTCGGGTTCCATGCTGTCCTCCTTCCTCGTGGAGTGCGTAGAGGTGAGCATTTTCCCGTTCGTAGTCTGTTTCCGCCGTGTTTTTATCGGCGGTGCTCCCGCCCCGGAAAAGATGGTGGATTGGTGAGTTGTGATAGTGTGGGCGGTACATTGTCTGCCGCCTGTCTGTTGGCGGTGACCGCTGCGCTGTTTGTTTGTCTGTCTGTCTG
The DNA here is from genome assembly GCF_031143425.1 of Pleurodeles waltl. Taxonomy (NCBI): domain Eukaryota; kingdom Metazoa; phylum Chordata; class Amphibia; order Caudata; family Salamandridae; genus Pleurodeles; species Pleurodeles waltl. Next base: position 1,234,729,703 of record NC_090444.1, on the reverse strand, counting down.
TGTTGGCGGTTCCCACCGGGGTCAGAATTCCATTTTTTGGACCGCCAGCCTGTTTGCGGGTTGGCCACCGCTTTATCACCGACCGCCAGGGTTAGAATCACCCCCATACTCTTTTTACAGTTACCCAGAATTTGAATATTAAGAGTCCAAAGGTAACCACAAGACTCAAACCCTCTACCATAGGAGGAAGAGCCTAGCATCTTAACCACTAGGCCACAGCAGTTAAATGCTGCTCCTCAAAGCATTATAACATCTGTACCAAGCAATGACAAATACTCACAGTTTGAAAACCTTCAATGAACAACCATTGAATTGTGAATCTCTCTCTCCTTTACCACATACAAAGAAACATTTAAGGACATTATCCACCCCATTATCTCCCAGTCTTGCCATAATATCAGTGTATCAGCTGGTTGTGTGGTAATTTGCTCTTTCTAAACATGATCTTTGGCTTCCGAGAGATGTGATTACCAGAGATGTTTTCACATCCTACAATATTCCAGTTCATTCTCAAGATCTCCTGTACTCTGTCAGATGCCTTGTTGTAAGTGGTAATCATGTGTATGCTCTAATTTTCTGATTTTCCTCTATTTCCAGCTTTGTGACCAAACACAGAGGGAGCTTTGCCTCCCTCATTTTCTTGATTACAGTTCTGATGGCTATATTCAGTGCCCAAGTTAAATAACCTCTGTCTCTGAATCTTTTGGCCATAGTGGTAAGTTCCACCTCAAAACCTTTAGTGGACTGCAGTTCCTTCTTGCACAGAGCATTTCCCGATAGAGGGAAATACTTATGACTGCTGTGGGCATGCAATATGGTGTAACCTGTTGTGGGTTTGTGATGCAGTTTTGTTTCTAATAGGTCACCACTTATCTTAAGCTGTGTGTCTGAAAATGGACCTGAGTTTTATTAATTTCACAGGTGAATCTCAGGTTTGAATGGTAGGTTCTGAGATTGGTTACAAACTTCAGTGTAGAGGACTCAGTTCCTCTCCTAATAAGAAACAAATCATGAATAGATCTGTGCCATAGGACAACCCGTTCCATATCTGTCACAAATTCTGGTGCTCTGAACACTAATCTTCCAACCAGCCCATGATCAAATTGGTAATGCTGGGAGCAAGTCCCATACAATTGTTTGTTCAAATTGCCATCAAAAAGAAAAATGTTATTTCAAAGGCGGTATCTTATTAGGTTGAAAATTATATTGGTATGTGCATAATATGACATAGGCCTCGCTAGAGTGATGTTACATCTACGGTCATCAAGAGGAAATCATCTTCCCTTTGTAACTCTTCACTTCTCTTTGGAAACAGCCAATACAATGCGGTTATTACCACGCATGACCGCTACAACAAAATCATTACCAGCCATAAGCCTTTACCATGCATGCCTTTATCACGAGTATACCTTTGCCACGCACTCCTTTACAACAAATTTTGTTCTAAAGACATGAAGAATAAAGGCATATGTGTGGTAAAGGTTTAACAGGTAAGTATTAAGGGCCTCATTCATGTGGAAGTGACACAGCACTGCGCAAAATTGGCAGCGCCGCGCTGCATCACTTCAGAAATGCCGGGATGCACCATATTTACAAAAATACGGCGTACCTCTGAGTTTCCTCTAGCGCTGGCACTAAATGTAGCTGCCTAGCGCCAGCACTAAGAGGAACCATAGTGCAAGGGTGCCTGCATTGCAGGGAATGGTTGTTTATGTGCAGGAACGTCTCTCTTCTTGCACATAAACAATCAATAATGTCAATTTGCGAGTTCAGTGTGCTGCATTCTACAGCACACATAGAAGTAGCAAACCATCATTATTTAACAACTGATTATGTGCAGGAAGGTGACCCTTCCTGCACATAAACAATCATTCATGGCGTTTGCTCTTTCTATGTGTGCTGCAGAATGTAGCACACATAAAAAAGCAAATGTGAAGAGAAATAAAATGATTTCTCCTCTTTGCGCCATGGGTGGCGTTAGTTTTTGGCACTGCCTCAGGTTCACAATTCCTCGTAAATCTGGGGCAGCATCAAAATGCAATTGGTGGTGCAGTGGAACACCCATAGTAACACACATTGCAAACCTCTTTCACGCTAAGTGTTTTTTTTTATATGGTATAGCCGTTTCTAGGATTTGGGGTTGGTATGGGTTTTAGGGTGGTAAGGGAATTTTATGTTTTAGGGTGGGCATGGGTTGTTGGGTGCCAAGGGCAAGTTTAGGTTTTAGGGTGGGTATGGGTTTTTGGGTGGTAAGGGGTTTTGGGGTTTCAGGGTGGGTATGGTTTTTTGGGTGACAAGGGAATTTTTAGGTTTAAGGCTGAGTATGGATTTTTTGGGTGATAAGGGCATTTTTAGGTTGTAGGGTGGGTAAGGGTTTTTAGATTTTAGGGTGGGTATGGGATTTTGGGTGGCAAGGGAATTTTTAGGTTTTACGGTGGGTATGGATGGTAACAGCATTTTTAATTATTAGGGTGGATATGGGTTTTTGGGTGGTAAGGGGTTTTTAGATGTTGGTAAGTGCATTATTGTTAAGGGCAGGTAAGTACCTACACTTAGCAATAGGCCACAAATCCCCACTAGCTCCAATCAAGGTCTCAATAAATTAATCCCAGCTCAACCCTTGGTAGCTTGGTGTGCAAAGCATTCAATAATCACAAAACAGAAAATAATTAAAACACAAAACACAATAAAAATGCAACATCAATTTATAAAAATAGTTTATATTTTTATCTTTACAATGACACTTAAAGAGCAAAAATCCAATAAAGAGAATCACAGATGTACATTTTTAAAGATGAAGGCCCTCAGTATGACCTTGGCAATAAATACTGAATACCGCCGTGCTGACTGCCGCCAGCATACCGTCCGGAGGAAGACATCTGTTCGCTAGATTGTGACACATACATACAAAACCAACAGAAAACAGCCACAACTTCAAATCTGCCAGACCCACTGAACGTGATAAACTGTTGGTACTACCACCCATACCGTTATGCCACCAATACTACGTCCTTCAAATAAGTACCCACGAATCACCACAGCGGACATTCAACAGCGTTAAACCATTGGTGGTGAACACTGCCACAGCAGAAATGGCCACCCAAATACAAAACAAGACAACATTGAGAAGAACAAAAAACCCACACCTGACACAAATACACACACCCACACACCCACCAACAGCACTATAAAACACACACCCACATCACCCACAATCCTTTGCTAACACGAGAAGACAGCTACATTTTGCGACGCTAATCCAAAAGAGAAGGATGTCAACAGGCAACTAACCTGCTTCCTCGAGGAAAACCCACCCTGGACCCTTCCCAATCCGGGTTCAGCAGCAACCACAGCACCGAAAACGCCCTCATCGCTGCCACCAATGACATCAGAACCACACTTGACTGCAGCAAAACTGCGGCCCTCATCCTCCTGGACCTCTCAGCCGCGTTCAACACCATCTGCCACCACACCCTACGTTCACGCCTCAGCAGTGCCGGAATCGGCAGCAAAGACCTGGACTGGGTCACCTACTTTCTCACCGGCAGAACCCAGAGAGTCCGCCTCCCCCCATTCCGCTTGGAGGCCACCAAAAACATCTGTGGCATACCTCATGGTTCGTCCCTGAGCCCGACCCTCCTTAACGTCTACATGGCCCCGCTTGCTAACATCGCCCAATCCCTTGACCTCAACATCATCTCATATGCCGACGACACCCAGCTGAACCTCTCCCTCACCAAGGACTCTGCCAAGACCTACCTCCACGAAGGAGTGAAGGCCATTGCCGAATGGATGAAGAGGAGCTGCCTCAAACTCAATTCCGAAAAAGACGAAGTCCTCATCTTCGGCTCCACCCCTCCACATGGGATGACTCCTGGTGGCCTGCCACTCTCGGAAACACTCCGACTCCCACCGACCACGCACGTAACCTAGGATTCATCTTGGACCCCTCACTATCCATGACCCAGCAAGTCAACACCATCTCCTCCTCCTGCTTCAACACCCTCCGCATGCTCCTAAAGATCTACAAATGGATACCAACCGAAACCAGAAGAACAGTCACCCAAGTCCTTGTAAGCAGCAAGCTGGACTACGGCAATGCCCTCTATGCAGGAACCACGGCCAAACTCCAGAAGAGGCTGCAATGCATCCAGAACGCCTCCGCACGCCTCATCCTGGACATCCCCCGCCACTGCCACATCACAGACCAACTGAAAAACCTGCACTAGCTCCCAGTCAACAAGAGATTCACCTTCAAACTCCTCATCCACGCTCACAAAGCACTCCACAAGCACCGGACCAGAATACCTAAACTGACGGCTCTCCTTCTACATCCCGACCTGGCATCTCTGCTCCGCCAACCTCGCCCTTGCAACCGTCCCACGCGTCCGCGGTAGATACAACCGGTGGTAGATCATTCTCGCACCTCGCTGCCAAAATGTGGAACACTCTTCCCACCCACCTCTACCAGACCAAAGACCTCCTTACCTTCAGGAAACTTCGCAAGACCTGAATGTTCGAGCAGTGGCAACACCTCCCCCCCCTTCTCCTCACTGCCCTCCTCAGCGCCTTGAGACCCTCAAGGGTGAGTAGTCCTCTTTACAAATTCCTGATTAATTGACTCATATCACATCTACCAATTCATCTGACATGCACCACACGCCACACACACCACCACATCGCACATCACCCTCTGCACAACATACACACACCACACAACACCCATGTCCCAACAAAGGCCCCCCTGTTTCATCGATGAGGATTTGTGGGTCATGGTTGAGGAAATAATCAGGGTAGAGCCACAGCTGTTTGGAGCACAGGTACAGAAGCTACCCATTGCCAGGAAGATGGAGATTTGATGGAGGATCGTGGACATGGTGAATGCCGTGTGACTACATCCACGCACAAGGGACAACATAAGGAAGAGTAGGAATGACCTACGGGGGAAGGTACATTCCTTTGCAGCAAGGCACCAGCTCACCATCAGGAGGACTGGCGGTAGACCCCCCCCCCCAGCTGACAGCATGGGAGGAGCAAGTCTTGGCAATCCTGCATCCTGAGGGACTCACTGGAGTAGCCGGAGGACTGGACGCTGGTGAGTCAACATTTACTACCTATCATCCCCCCATACCTGCATGCCACCACAACTTCTCACCATGACACCCATCACCCCACTCCATCCCACACAGTGCACCACCACAATTATCAAAATGAAATGTCAAGCCCTACATGCCATACCCACTGCATGTACATCCCTTCCAGCCCTGCATGTACACCCACCACCAATGCATGCACAGCATGGAGATCTAAAAATCACACAATCAATCACCATACACAACCAAAGGTGTCAGGGCTACAGCAATAACATAGGGGAAGCTAGTGATGCAGAATATGACACATATAGCATAATACACCACTTACATCCCCATAGGTGCCCCAGCCAATCTCAGCAGCGAGGAGGTGCCTCTGCTACCCAGCCCCCCACCAGAAGATACACTCAGTGATGGCAGCAACTCTGGAGTTCTGGATCTGGATGAATTCACCACAGTAGCCGCCCAACATCCCCAGACCTCTGTCCCAGGAAATATCAATCAGTAGTGTACAGGGATCCCAGTCTCCACTTCACAGGCAAGACAATGAGGATCCTGGGGTCAGTGGGAGTGGGCACATCATTCAGGGAACACAGGCACAGGGGGCCAGGGATGATCGGAGGACAGCTGTGTGCCAGGAGAAGGGCAGGCCCAGGGAACCTACTGCCCAGGGGGCACTCACTAATGTCCTGGGGGCTTCCCAACAATCCCAGGACAAGATGGGTCAGGTGTTAAACATCATGCAGAAGAACCAGCGGCTGAGGGGTAACACCACCAGGAGATCAAGCAAGAATTGCAGGCCCTGAATATCACCATGGTCTCCATTGCAGGAGTGCTGGGTGACATGGCCAACATCATGAGGGATTACACAGCAAACCAGTGTCCCTCTTCCACTAGCCAGTGTACTGACCAGCCCTCCACATCTTCTGCAGCTAGTGTACAGGAGGCCCTGCCACAGGACCCACAGGCCACCATCACCACTCCCCCTGCAGAAGGTGAACCACCCCGCAAACAGTCCCTGCGACCCAGACAGACACCAGAGACCGTTGCCAAGACCAAGACCATAGCCAGTAAATGAGCCCCTCCTGAATGTCCCCCTTGTGTCACACTGTGGCACGTTGTCCACTTAGAACTGCCATTGCTCCCCTTCCAGTGGGCCCTTGGACACTGGACCTGTGCAACAAACAGACTGGCCCCCTTCACTGGACTTTTCGCAACCATCGCCCCACTCTATTGTACTTTGCATTGTATACCAATTTTTATAAACACCCTTGGACACAACATGAGTAATAGTGGTGTACCTGAAGGTAATATGCAATGTATTGAACTGTAATGAACTGCATGATCCTGTGCAAATGTCCAGTAATATGTTGATCCATCCTACAAATGTATCTCAGCAGTCTGTACACATCACAGCATTACACCATTGTAACCACAGCAACATCTGCAATAAGCGAAGGCAGAGGTGACAGTCAGGTTAGATGCAAAGGTAGTGGCTGGCATTATGCTACAGCCACACAGCACAAAACTGAAATGGAGAAATGTTTAGTTCAACAGTCTTACCTGAGTGTCATTGGAAGTACTGCTGTATCATATGTGTCTTGTTGTCCACATCCTTCTCCTCTTCCACCTCCTCACTATCCTCAGTGTCCACTGCTGCCACAGCAGCCCCCCCCTGCAGATATGGCACATGGCATCTGAGGGCCACGTTGTGCAACATGTAGCACACAACAACAATCCTGCAGACCTTCTCAGGAGAGTAGCATAGGGATCCACCTCTCAAATGGAGGCACCTGAACCTGGTCTTCAGGAGACTGAAGGTCCTTTCAACAATCTTCCTGGTATGCCCATGAGCATCATAGTCCATATTCTCAGCCCCTGTTCTTGGATTCCTAACAGGGTCAGGAGCCAGGACAGGTTTGGGTAGCCGGAATCACCTGCAAGAAGTGAGGGACACACATTAACCTCACACAATGGCATGGGGTATGACTCCTGAAGGCATACACTGACATACATTGGGTGGGGACAGAGGCTCACCTATAAGCCACACTCTGTGCCTCTGTAGTTGTGCCATCAGCTGTGGGACGCTTCTATTCCTCAGGACGAAGGCATCATGCACCGACCCAGGATACTTGACAGTGATGTGGGAGATGTACTGGTCAGCAAGGCACACCATCTGGACACTGAGTGAGTGGAAACTCTTCCTATTCCTGTACACTTGTTCATTGGCCCTAGGGGGGACTAAGGCAATATGAGTCCCGTCAATGGCCCCAATAACATGTGGTATATGTCCCATTGCATAGAATCCAGCCTTCACAGTGGGTAATTCATCTACCTGGGGGAATGCAATGTATCTGCACATGTGTTTGAACAAGCCTGCCAAAACCCTTCAAGCACAATAGAAAACATTGGCTGTGACATTCCTGCAACCAAGCCCACTGTCACCTAGAAAGAGCCAGTTGCCAGAAAATGGAGTACTGAGAGTACCTGCAGAGGAGGGGGTATTGTTGTGCAACTGATAGCAGGTAGCATATCAGGATCCAGTTGTGCACACTGCTCTGTGATTGTGGCCCTGTTCAGACGATATGTGAGTATTATGTGCTTGTCCTCCACTGTAGCCAAGTCCACAAGGGGTCTGTCACAGGGGCTTGTCTTTTCCTATTCCTCCACAGTGGTTGGTACCTAAGGGACCCAAAAGTAAGAAGGGAGTGACAACAGGAACCATGAACACACTACAGCAGTGTACACAGAGCATGCTTGTATGTTGGACACTGAAACTGTCTAGGTGTGTACATTCGACTGCAATGACACACTTTTACATCTGTAAATGTGTACTAGCAGTAAAAACTGTCAACTGCCTGTCCGGTATGCAGGGACAGGTGGAAGTGACCTCACTCCGCCGGTGTTCGCGTCATGGCGGGAGGCGGTCTGCACCGCCCTGCAATTCCTCATTGGCAAACATGGCCGTCTATAGAGTATGGGAACCAATGATGATTAACACCAGTGGTGACGGTGTTCACCGCCGCAGCTGTGACTGACATTTTATTTCTACCACTTCACTTGATTCCTGACTTTCCACAGGATCACATCTCCATTGCGCGTGCTGCTGTCACCTGTGTCTGAAAACTGCCATGGCATGTGCAACAGGGAAAAGAGCCCCAGCCTTCATGTCAGAGGAGCTGGAGGCTCGTGGATGGGGTCCTACCCCTGTATGGGCAGTTGTATGGACCTCCAGACCAACAGGTGAGTACACCATGGGTATGTTGCATGTGACATGGCTGCATGTAGACATGTGTGTGTGCTGGCAGTGTGTCATTTGGGGGGGTATGGCTGGTGACAGTGTTAATGTAGAGGTACAGGTCATGTGTGTGCCTGATGAGGGGCAAATGCAGTTTGTAGGCCATATGTGTGACAGGTTGGATTGTCTGGTTCATGGTGTCCTTCTGTTTGTGTTTCCTCTGCAGGTCAGAGGGGAAACAACCTTAACAACTACGTTTGAATTACTACTTGCTTTAACAACGAATCTTGAAGAACTACTGGGTTTTAACAACGAAGTTTTGAACAACTACTGGTTTAACATCGATTTTACCTTAACGAATAATGCCAGAACAACGAATTTTAAGGTAAGTGAATTATTTTTTGATGAATTTTAAGGTGAGTTTTGTGTTTTATTTTTTATTTGTTTAGGGTTTAATTATTACATGTTTAGTTTTTTAAAGTATATTGTGTGGATTAAGTAATGGATTCTATGGGTTGTGGGTGTTATAGGTGGGGTATTGTATTAATACTCAGGTATTATTTTAAGTACTTTTGTATTTTTTATGTGTTGTAATTTATGTTGTGGGTTTAGGGGCGGGATATATGGGATGTAGGGGTTATGGGTGGGGAAGTGTATTAATACTCAGGTATTAATTTCAGTCCTTGTGTTTTTTTATCTGTTGTAATTTATGTTGTTGGTTTAGGGGCGGGATATGGGATGTAGGGCTTATGGGTGGGGAAGTGTATTAATACTCAGGTATTAATTTCAGTACTTGTGTTTTTTTATATGTTGTAATTTATGTTGTTGGTTTAGGGGCGGGATATATGGGATGTAGGGGTTATGGGTGGGGAAGTGTTTTAATACTCAGGTATTCATTTAAGTACTTGTGTTTTTTTATATGTTGTAATTTAAGTTGTTGGTTTAGGGGCGGGATATATGGGATGTAGGGGTTATGGGTGGGGACGTGTATTAATACTCAGGTATTAATTTCAGTACTTTGATTTTTTTATATCTTGTAATTTATGTTGTTGGTTTAGCGGCGGGATATATGGGATGTAGGGGTTATGGGTGGGGAAGTGTATTAATACGCAGGTATTATTGTAAGTACTTTTGTATTTTTTATGTGTTGTAATTTATGTTGTGGGTTTAGGGGCGGGATATATGGGATGTAGGGGTTATGGGTGGGGAAGTGTATTAATACTCAGGTATTAATTTCAGTACTTGTGTTTTTTTATATGTTGTAATTTATGTTATTGGTTTAGGGGCGGGATATATGGGATGTAGGGCTTATGGGTGGGGAAGTGTCTTAATATTCATGTATTAATTTCAGTACTTGTGTTTTTTTATATGTTGTAATTTAAGTTGTTGGTTTAGGGGCGGGATATATGGGATGTAGGGGTTATGGGTGGGGACGTGTATTAATACTCAGGTATTAATTTCAGTACTTGTATTTTTTTATATGTTGTAATTTATGTTGTTGGTTTAGGGGCGGGATATGTGGGATGTAGGGGTTATGGGTGGGGAAGTGTATTAATACGCAGGTATTATTTTAAGTAATTGCGTTTTTTTATATGTTGTAATTTATGTTGTAGGTTTAGGGGCGGGATATGTGGGATGTAGGGGTTATGGGTGGGGAAGTGTATTAATACTCAGGTATTAATTTTAGAACTTGTGTTTTTTTATATGGTGTAATTTATGTTGTGGGTTTCGGGGTGGGATATATGTGATGTAGGGGTTATGGGTGGGGAAGTGTATTAATACTCAGGTATTAATTTAAGTACTTGTGTTTTTTTATATGTTGTGATTTATGTTGTGGGTTTAGGGGCGGGATATGTGGGATGTAGGGGTTATGGGTGGGGAAGTGTATTCATACTCAGGTATTAATTTATGTACTTGTGTTTTTTTATATGTAGTAATTTATGTTGTGGTTTTAGGGGTGGGATATATGGGATGTTGGGGTTATGGGTGGGGAAGTGTATTAATACTCAGGTAATAATTTAAGTACTTGTGTTTTTTTATATGTTGTAATTTATGTTGTGGGTTTAGGGGCGGGATATGTGGGATGTAGGGGTTATGGGTGGGGAAGTGTATTAATACTGAGGTATTAATTTCAGTACTTGTGTTTTTTTATATGTTGTAATTTACGTTGTGGGTTTAGGGGTGGGATATTTCGGATGTAGGGGTTATGGGTGGGCAAGTGTATTAATACTCAGGTATTAATTTAAGTACTTGTGTTTTTTTATATGTTGTAATTTATGTTGTGGGTTTAGGGGTGGGATATATGAGATGTTGGGGTTATGGGTGGGTAAGTGTATTAATACTCAGGTATTAATTTAAGTGCTTGTATTTTTTAATATTGTAGTTTATCTTGTGGTTTTAGGTGCAGGATATATGGGATGTAGGGCTTATGGGTGGTGAAGTGTATTAGTAATTGGGTGTTAATTTACATAGTTGGGTATTTTTATTTTGTTTTGTGAAATTGGTGTGGGGTAGTATATTCATATTTGAGTATTTTATTAGGACTTTAAGTATTGTTTTATCTTTTATTAAGGGTATATTGTGGATTAATTTTTGAAATGTATGGGTTGTGGTTGTTATGGGTGGGGAAGTGTGTTAATACTTGGGTATTAATTTAAGTAATTGTATTTTATTAAATTTTGCAATTTATGTTGTGGGTTTTGGTGTGGGATATATGGGATGTAGGGGTCATGGGTGGGGAAGTGTATTAATACTTGGGTATTAATTTAAGTTATTGTATTTTATTAAAATTTGGAATTTATGTTGTGGGTTTAGGGGTGGGACATATGGGATCTAGGAGTTATGGGTGGGAAGTATATTAGTAGTCTGGTATTATTTATTGTATTTGGTTATTTTTTTATTTATTTTTATTGAAAGTATATTTAGAATTAGGGGTGGGATATAGGGGATGTAGGGTTTATGGTTGGGGTATTGTTCTTATGATTAGTTTTTTTTTCTATGTTTGAGTTTTTTTTATGTTATTTATTTTTTTGGGGATGCAATTTGGTTTATTGGTGGATCATGATTTGGATATGTATTGATAGTTTATAATTCTGTATTATGGGTGAATTTTTTTTTGTGTTATATTTTTAGGTTTTGTATTTTTTTTTGGTTGTTATTGAAGGTGTAAAAATAATAGTGTTTAAAAATAGTTATGTTTAAAAATTTATGTTTGATTTTTAATAGTATAGTAGTTGGTATAGTAGATTTTGGAATATAATAATGTTACATTCTTTTATTTTAAATATTTATTAGATTTAAAAAAAAATGTGAATTGTAAAATTTGTTTAAATGTTTTTTATTTTTTATTTTGATTATTTTTTTTGGATCTGATGTAATTAATATTATTCATATTTTGTAATTATTTTTTTGGATGTATAATTTTATACATATATTAATTTGTCTTAATATTATTTCTAAAAATTGATTCATTAAATATTTATTTGTAGATTATATATAGAATTGTATTTTTTTTGGGTGTTAGAAATGTTTGCATTTGCAATAATGTTTTTTTTCATGTAAATTTAATTTTTTTTAAATAAAAATACCATTCATTTTTTTTTATATATTTTTTATTTTGAGCATAATCAAGTTTAAAAAATGCAAAAAAAATGTTTTAAATTATTGTTTGATATTTACAGATTTATAGACATTTTTTATTTTATTTTTTATATTTCTTTATCTATTTTCTGTGGTATTTTCTTATTTTCCCTATTATAGTCTATGAGTGAAATAGTCAGTTTTCTATTTTTAGTGTTCTTCCATGTTTACGTTGTTTGACGTCTTCTGTATTCAGTCTGTGGAGCGTCGCGGTCAAGATAGGACGGAAGCGGAGACCTCGTTCAGGTAAGTGGGATTATAATTTTTTTTACAGTATGCAGTAGGGTATTTTTATTACAGAAATAGTTGTCGGAAGTAGTTATAAGGTAGGTAGTAGATTTTCGGTGTTTGTTATGTTTCTTATGTTTAATTATTTGTTATCGTATATTTTTGAATACGATAGTGGTTTCGTAAAAGTAAACAAATTTGTTTAGCAGTGTTTTATCTTAGAAATGATTATACTGCTTTTGTAGTAGTTGGAAAGAATTGTATATTTTTTTGATAAATTTAGTTTTGGAATTTTTGAGGGAGTTAGTTGTTCGGTTTATGAATTTTTTTTTAACTTCATTGTAATAGGTTTTGTGATTAATTTTTTATTTTGTGTTAGTAGTATCCTTTATATTGTTTTCATGTCTTTTTCTTGATAGTTAATATTTTAATTAATGATGTGGCTTTGGTTAGTAGGTGATTAATTTTTTTACTTTTTTTTGGTAAAAAAAGTATATTTGGTATTTTACGTTTTTTAGATATTTCTTGAATTTCTGGTTTGGTAAAGTATTATATTTTATTTCTTTCATTGTTTTTATAGTATATAGAGTTGTTTTTTTTATCATCCATGCAATATGAATATTTTTTATTTGTTTTTGGATGACTAATGTTGTTTTTTTTCTTTTCTAAGTTTGAGATGCTTCTTTCTATATTAATGAAGAAGATTTATTCAGCATCACATGTTTGGATAAAGACATGAAAACTTGAAAGGTAAGAACAATTTTTGTTGTGTAAATTTAGAGTAAATTTGATTTGAAAAATGCCAATTTAATTGAGGGTGTTTGGTGTTTTTTAGAACTGCCAAGTAATTTTTCAGTAGGTTAGTGTTTGTTAGTAATGTAGAATATATGCTAGACTGTTGAGGTACTCTGATGGTGTTATTGTATCAAAATGTTGTATTTTTGCCAAAATTCTTTCGGTCATTTCTTTGCTTTTTTTACTTGTGCGTGGGTTCAGGCTACCTGACAGTGATTGAGCAAGTCTCATTTCTTGGAAACTTTGTTCCTTTTTCAAAATTTCCATAAAATGATACAGGTTTGGGTGGGGTTTACCTATTACTTTATTGAAGGCGTTGTGCCATCCTTCAATGGCATTATTTGTCTTTGCACCACTTTCTAAACAGGTTTGATAGCAGTTCCACCATTCTATTGGAAATCTTGGCTTTCGTCTGCGACCAGATCTGTTTAGGTGTCCAATCCAGGTTTCTTCGAAGTAATTTAGTAAGGGTTCTAATTTGTCTTCATTTTGTGTATAATAGTTAGACTCTGTTATTGCGGTGTAATACTCATCTACTTTTGTAGGTGGTACAAAGCATAATGCTGTGAGTTTTTTTAATTCAAATTGTAGTATGCAATCTGAGAAATATTCTCTACTTAGGGATGATTTTTGTATTCTACGCCAATATGCTTGTGAAAAGTGGAAAAAGCATCCTTGAATTTGGATTTGTGGATATATTTTTAGTATTGTATTTATCATTGATAATTCGAAATCTAGTATTACTTTTGTAGGTGTTTTATTTAATGTTTTGTTTTTGATTGTTGATAAAAATTCATTGTATGTAGAGGAATGTTTATCAGGTATTAATGCATACACTAGGGGGATTGTAGTGTTATTTTTTGTGGCATGTATGGTGTAAATTTGAGTGAATGGATGGGGTGTAGATTTAAAAGTTCCATCCATCATCCAAATTTCACTATTTTGTAGGATTAGTAAGTTGGATGTTGTGCTGAATATTAAAATTCTTTTTTGAGGGTTTTCGTTGTCGTGAATGAGGAAAGTTTCTTTGGAGAAGGTAATTGTTAGTTCTGGGGGGATGTTAATGTCTTCATAGGTTTGTGGTGTTATATGTTGGGGATTACTTGCCAGTCTTTCTCGTTGAAAAATTCTCCTAAGGTTTGGTACAGAAGGCATGCTACCAGAAATCTGTACTGGAATATTTTGTACTACCTCCCTTATAACCTGTCCGCAGGAGTCATTGGAGGTGTGTGCAATGTTTTTTATTTTTTGTATGTTTTCTCTTATCTCAATTTCTATTGCAGAGGCAGAGTGGTTGTGATCTGATGTCTTAACAACTGTGTTTTCTAGAGTTACAGCTCTGCCTCTACAATGAGTAGAATTGTACACACCTCCAATGGCTCCTGAGGTTGACAACCTTGTCTCTGCAATAAAGATAACCTTCATACTTTAGTAGCTGGATTCCGGTTCTTGAGGTTATGTAACTTGCTTCTCCTTGTGATGCCATTTGTGAAATATCTGTAAATAATATAAAAGAAATAGGTTAAAAGAAGTTTGCAGTTTTTATTATTAAATTTGTGGTGGATTTAGTTTACTACTTAGTAAGTGAATTAATATATAATGTGTTCTATTTGTAAGTGTTTGGTGTAGGTGGTTTGTTATCTTTTATATTTGGTGATTGTGTGTTATTTATTGAGGTAATTAGGTTAGTGGGGGGTTTTAGGTTTTGGGGAGGGGGTGGGGGTTAGGGGGTTTTAGGTTTTGGGGTGGGGTTGGGGGGTGGGGAGTTTTTGGATTTGGGGAGGGGGTTGGGGTGAGGGGGTTTTAGGTTTTGCGTGGGTTTGGGGGGGTGGGGTGTTTTTGTTTTTGGGGAGGGGGTGGAGGGTAAGGGGGTTTTAGGTTTTGGGATGGGGTTGGGTGGTGGGGCGTTTTTGGTTTTGGGGAAGTGGTGGAGGGTGAGGGGGTTTTAGGTTTTGGGGTGGGGTTGGGTGGTGGGGCGTTTTTGGTTTTGGGAAAGTGGGGGAGGGTGAGGGGGTTTTAGGTTTTGGGGTGGGGTTGGGGGGTGGGGCGTTTTTGGTTTTGGGGAGTGGGTGTGGGGTCAGGGGGTTTTAGGTTTTGGCGTGGGGTTGGGGGGTGGGGCGTTTTTGGTTTTGGGGAGGGGTGGGGGGGTAGGGGGTTTTCGGTTTTGGGGTGGGGTTGGGGGGTGGGGCGTTTTTGGTTTTGGGGAAGTGGTGGAGGGAGAGGGGGTTTTAGGTTTTGGGGTGGGGTTGGGGGGTGGGGTGTTTTTGGTTTTGTGGAGTGGGTGTGGGGTCAGGGTGTTTTCGGTTTTGGCGTGGGGTTGGGGGTTGGGGCGTTTTTGGTTTTGGGGAGTGGGTGGGGGTCAGGGGGTTTTAGGTTTTGGGGTGGGGTTGGGGGGGTGGGGTGTTTTTGGTTTTGGGGGATGGCGTGGGGGGGTTAGGGGGTTTTAGGTTTTTGGGTGGGTTGGGGGGTGGGGTGTTTTTGGTTTTGGGGAGGAGGTGGGGGTTAGGGGGTTTTAGGTTTTGGGGTGGGGTTGGGGGGTGGGGCGTTTTTGTTTTTGGGGAGGGGGTGGGGGGTCAGGGGCTTTTAGGTTTTGGGGTGTGGTTGGGGGGGTGGGGTGAGGGATGTAGGGTGAATGGTGATTATTAGTAATGCTTTTATTAAGAATGCTTTTACAATGAAATATTGTTGTTAAGGCATTTGTGGTAAAATTATTAGTAGTAAGAACAAGGTTGGTGTTCTGTCCTTGTTGTTAAGGTACTAGGGGCCATATTTATACTTTTTGACGCAAAACTGCGCTAACGCAGTTTTGCGTCATAAAAATTAGCGCCGGCTAACGCCTTTCTGAAGCGCCATGCGGGTGCCGTATTTAATCAATGACGTTAGCCGGCGTTAGCCGCCGGCGCTGCCTGGTGTGCGTGAAAAAAAACGACGTACACCAGGCAGCGCCGGCGTAGGGGTATATGGAGCTTGGGCGCCAAAAAATGGGGCAAGTCAGGCTGAAGCGAATTTTTTGCCTCAACCCGATTTGCGCCATTTTTTTCGACTCCCAACCCCCATAGAAATGACTCCTGTCTTAGCAAAGACAGGAGTCATGCCCCCTTGCCCAATGGCCATGCCCAGGGGACTTCTGTCCCCTGGGCCTGGTCATTGGGCATAGTGGCATGTAGGGGGGCACAAATCAGGCCCCCCATGCCACAAAAAAAATAAAAACAAAAATACTTACCTGAACTTACCTTAATGTCCCTGGGATGGGTCCCTCCATCCTTGGGCGTCCTCCTGGGGTGGGCAAGGGTGACAGTGGGGGTCCCTGGGGGCATGGGAGGGCACCTTTGGGCTCCTTCCGAGCCCACAGGTCCCTTAACGCCTGCCCTGACCAGGCGCTAAATAACGGCGCAAAAGCGGGCGTACGTCATTTTTTTTGACCCGCCCACTCCCGGGCGTGAATTTTGCCCGGGAGTGTAAATACGGCGCACATGCCTCAGAGTCACTTTTTTAGACGGGAACGCCTACCTTGCATATCATTAACGCAAAGTAGGTGTCCACGCTAAAAAATGACGCAAACTCCATGGACTTTGGCGCTACCAGAGTATAAATATGCCCCTAGTTGTTTTGGAAGTTGGTGTTTTGTTGTGAAATTTATTTATGTTTATAGTCCAGCAGCTGTTTAGAGGTAAGTGTTTGGTGGAGTTGTAATAGTTATTTTTTTTATATAATATATGCACTGTGTTTGTGAAGTGTTTTTAATTTTATTGAATTGATGTGTTTGGTGTTAAGTTAAGGGGTATTTGAATAAGAATGTTTGTTTAGTTTTATTTAACTAGAAAATCTGGTTGTATGTTATAATGAAAATATTATACTTACTTTGAGTTTATTTTCTTATTTCAGATGTTATTTTTTTTTAAATTGATTTATTTCACTTTTTTATGTCTTCTGGTGTTTTTTTGGGTTCTTGGAGTCTGTAAGAAATAAGAAAGAGTGTATTATTTAGTTTATTCGTTTGTTTTATTAATTATTTAGTTTTTTTGATTTAGAAGTAATTTTTTTAGTAGGTTTGAAATTTGGTGAATAATATTTGGTTTGTGGTTAAATTTATTAGGTGAATTAATTTTTTTTAAAACTAATTTGTAGATTTAATATTTTATATATATATTTTAATTATATTATGGTATTCGTTATTTAACAATTTTTTTAATGCAATTGTTTATGGTTTAGTGAAATTGTTTTTGAATAATGGTAATGGTTTACCTTTGATGGTGAAGGTGTGGTGTTTATCTTTTTGGTCGGATTCTTGATATTTATGCCTGTAAGAAAATAGTACGAAAGGTACATTAACCCCTTCTGTGCCCAGGACGTAATGGTTACGTCCTGAGGCACAGTGCTGCTGTGCCTAGGACGTAACCGTTACGTCCTGTGCACAGAGCCCAGAGGGAGCGCTAGCGCTCCCTCTGTGGGGTTCCCCCCCACCCCCCCAAGTCAGGGATGGAAGGGGAACCCCTTCCCCTCCCACCCCCGACCCCCCCAACCCCCCCTGTGATGTCAGCGCGCGAGCGCGTGCTGATTACTCACAGGGTCTCCCCCATCGCGCTGGAAGCAGAGCTTCCAGCGCGATTGAAAGAGAAATGCTTTTGCATTTCTCTTTCAATCCCATGGGGGAGGCCCGAGAGGCTTCAAAAGGAAGGAAATGTATTTCCTTCCCTTTGAAGTCTCTCACAGGGTTACAAAAGCCGGATTGCTTGCAATCCGGCTTTTGAAACCCCACTAGACACCAGGGATTTTTTTTTTTTCAATGAAACTTTCAAAAGGGAGCGACCCCTTGGGCAAGGGTCTCTCCCAGGGGGGGCATTTTTTTAGGAAGGCCTTTTCTGCCCCCCCTGGGGGCAGATTGGCCTATTATTAGGCCGATCTGCCCCCAGGGGGGGCAGAAACCTTTAGGCACCAGGGATCATTTCTTTTATTTTTTATTTTTGTTATGTTTTCTTTTTTTTTTAGGTAGGGAGCGACCGCTTAGGCAAGGGTCGCTCCCCTAGGGGGCAAATTATATTTAGGCCATTTCTGCCCCCCTTGGGGGAAGATTGGCCTATTTTGATGAGGCCAATCTGCCCCCAAGGGGGGCAGAAACCATTAGACACCAGGGAGGTTTTTTTTTTGCGTGAATTTCACGCAAGGGGAGCGACCCCTTAGGCAAGGGTCGCTCCCTGGGGGGGGGATTATTTTAGGCCATTTCTGCCCCCCTGGGGGGTAGATCAGCCTATTTTGATTCGGCTGATCTGCCCCCAAGGGGGGCAGAAACCACTAGGCAGCAGGGATTTTTTTGTTTTTTTGTTTTACAGATGGGGAGCGACCCCTTGGACAAGGGTCGCTCCCCTGGAGGCGCAAAATTTATTTAGGCCATTTCTGCCCGCTTTGGGGGCAGATCGGACGATTTTAGGTCAATCTCCCCCAAGGGGGGCAGAAACCACCAGGCACCAGGGATCTTTTTTTTGCGCCGTCACGCAAGGGGAGCGAACTTGTAGGCAAGGGTCGCTCCCCGGGGGGGGTAGGGGGGGGGCAAAATTATTTTAGGCCATCTCTGCCCCCCCTGGGGGCAGATCGGCCTATTGGTATTAGGCCGATCTACCCCCAGGGGGGGGCAGAAACCTCTAGGCGCCAGGGCACATTTTTTTTTTGTGTTTATTTTTTTGTTTGTTTGTTTTTTTTTAGAGATGGGGAGCGACCCATCAGGCAAGGGTCGCTCCCCTGGGGGGCAAATTGTATTTAGACCATTTCTGCTTTTCTGATTTGTTTTTTGTCGCCAATGTCACGCAGGGGGAGCGACCCCGTAGGCAAGGGTCGCTCCGGGGGGGGTGGTGGGGGTTCAGGGGGCAAATTTATTTTAGGCCATTTCTGGGCAGAAACCTGTAGGCGCCAGGGCAAAAAAAAAAATTGTGGTTTTTTTTTGTTTGTTTGTTTTTTTAGAGATGGGGAGCGACCCATCAGACAAGGGTCGCTCCCCTGGGGGGAAAACTGTGTTTAGACCATTTCTGCCCCCCTTGGGGGCAGATTGGTCCATTTTAGGTCAATCTGCCCCCAAGGGGGCAGAAACCACTAGGCACCGGGGATTTCTTTTTTGGCGCCAATGTCACGCAGGGGGAGCGACCCCGTAGGCAAGGGTTGCTCCGAAGGGGGGGTGGGGGTTGGGGGGGCAAATTTATTTTAGGCCATTTCTGCCCCCCCTAGGGGCAGATCGGCCTATTATTAGGCCGATCTGCCCCCAGGGGGGGCAGAAACCGCAAGGCGCCAGGCCAATTTTTTTTTTGTTTTTTTGTTTGTTTGTTTTTTTAGAGATGGGGAGCGACCCATCAGACAAGGGTCGCTCCCCTGGGGGGCAAACTGTATTTAGAGCATTTCTGACCCCCTTGGGGGCAGATTGGTCGATTTTACGTCAATCTGCCCCCAAGGGGGCAGAAACCACTAGGCACAGGGGATTTGTTTTTTGGCGCCAATGTCACGCAGGGGGAGCGACCCCGTAGACAAGGGTCGCTCTGAGGGGGGGGGGGGTGTGGGTTGGGGGGACAAATTTATTTTAGGCCATTTCTGCCCCCCCCGGGGGTAGAAACCTGTGGGCGCCAGGGCAACTTTTTTTTTGTGTTTTTTTTTTTGTTTGTTTGTTTTTTTAGAGATGGGGAGCGACCCATCAGACAAGGGTCGCTCCCCTGGGGTGCAAACTGTGTTTAGACCATTTCTGCCCCCCTTGGGGGCAGATTGGTCGATTTTAGGTCAATCTGCCCCCAAGGGGGCAGAAACCACTAGGCACCGGGGATTTGTTTTTTGGCGCCAATGTCACGCAGGGGGAGCGACCCCGTAGACAATGGTCGCTCCGAGGGGGGGGTGCGAGTTGGGGGGGCAAATTTATTTTAGCCCATTTCTGCCCCCCCTGCGGGCAGATCGGCCTATTATTAGGCCGATCTGCCACCAGGGGGGGGGCAGAAACCTCTAGGCGCCAGGGCAAATTTTTTTTGTGTGTTTTTTTTTTTTGTATGTTTGTTTTTTTAGAGATGGGGAGCGACCCATCAGGCAAGTGTCGCTCCCCTGGGGGGCAAACTGTATTTAGACCATTTCTGATTGGTCGATTTTAGGTCAATCTGTCAAATTTATTTCAGGGCATTTTCCCCCCCCCCCTGGGGCCGGCTGAGCTAGAGGTCAAAATCCACAGGTAGGCACTTTGCAAAAAACACCTGTTTTCTGTGAAAAAATATGTTGTGTCCACGTTGTGTTTTGGGCCATTTCCTTTCGTGGGCGCTAGGCCTACCCACACAAGTGAGGTACCATTTTTATGGAGAGACTTAGGGGAGCGCTGGGTGGAAGGAAATTTGTGGCTCCTTTCAGATTCCAGAACTTTCTGTCACCGAAATGAGAGGAAAAAGTGTTTTTTGGCCAAATTTTGATGTTTGCAAAGGATTCTGGGTAACAGAACCTGGTCAGAGCCCAGCAAATCACCCCATCCTGGATTCCCCTAGGTCTCTAGTTTTCAAAAATGCGCTGGTTTGCTAGGTTTCCCCAGGTGCCGGCTATGAAAAAATTTGATGTATCCATGTTGTGTTTTGGGCCGTTTCCTGTCGCGAGCGCTAGGCCTACCCACACAAGTGAGGTATCATTTTTATTGGGAGACGTGGGGGAACGCTGGGTGGAAGGAAATTTGTGGCTCCTCTCAGATTCCAGAACTTTCTGCCATAGAAATGTGAGGAACATGTGTTTTTTTAGCCAAATTTTGAGGTTTGCAAAGGATTCTGGGTAACAGAACCTGGTCCGAGCCACACAAGTCACCCCATCTTGGATTCCCCCAGGTCTCTAGTTTTCAGAAATGCACAGGTTTGGTAGGTTTCCCTAGGTGGCGGCTGAGCTACAGGCCAAAATCTACAGGTAGGCACTTTGCAAAAATCACCTCTGTTTTCCTTCAAAAATTTGGCTGTGTCCACGTTGCGCTTTGGGGCGTTTCCTGACGCGGGCGCTAGGCCTACCCACACAAGTGAGGTATCATTTTTATCGGGAGACGTGGGGGAACGCTGGGTGGAAGGAAATATGTGGCTCCTCTCAGATTCCAGAACTTTCTGCCACAGAAATGTGAGGAATATGTGTTTTTATAGCCAAATTTTGAGGTTTGCAAAGGATTCTGGGTAACAGAACCTGGTCCGAGCCACACAAGTCACCCCATCTTGGATTCCCCTAGGTCTCTAGTTTTCAGAAATGCACAGGTTTGGTAGGTTTCCCTAGGTGGCGGCTGAGCTACAGGCCAAAATCTACAGGTAGGCACTTTGCAAAAAACACCTCTGTTTTCCTTCAAAAATTTGGCTGTGTCCACGTTGTGCTTTGGGGCGTTTCCTGTCGCGGGCGCTAGGCCTACCCACACAAGTGAGGTATCATTTTTATCGGGAGACGTGGGGGAACGCTGGGTGGAAGGAAATTTGTGGCTCCCCTCAGATTCCAGAACTTTCTGCCACAGAAATGTGAGGAACATGTGTTTTTTTAGCCAAAGTTTGAGGTTTGCAAAGGATTCTGGGTAACAGAACCTGGTCCGAGCCACACAAGTCACCCCATCTTGGATTCCCCTAGGTCTCTAGTTTTCAGAAATTCACAGGTTTGGTAGGTTTCCCTAGGTGGCGGCTGAGCTACAGGCCAAAATCTACAGGTAGGCACTTTGCAAAAAACACCTCTGTTTTCCTTCAAAAATTTGGCTGTGTCCACGTTGCGCTTTGGGGCGTTTCCTGTCGCGGGCGCTAGGCCTACCCAAACAAGTGAGGTATCATTTTTATCGGGAGACGTGGAGGAACGCTGGGTGGAAGGAAATTTGTGGCTCCTCTCAGATTCCAGAACTTTCTGCCACAGAAATGTGAGGAACATGTGTTTTTTTAGCCAAATTCTGAGGTTTGCAAAGGATTCTGGGTAACAGAACCTGGTCCGAGCCACACAAGTCACCCCATCTTGGATTTCCTTAGGTCTCTAGTTTTCAGAAATTCACAGGTTTGGTAGGTTTCCCTAGGTGGCGGCTGAGCTACAGGCCAAAATCTACAGGTAGGCACTTTGCAAAAAACGCCTCTGTTTTCCTTCAAAAATTTGGCTGTGTCCACGTTGCGCTTTGGGGCGTTTCCTGTCGCGGGCGCTAGGCCTACCCACACAAGTGAGGTATCATTTTTATCGGGAGACGTGGGGGAACGCTGGGTGGAAGAAAATTTGTGGCTCCTCTCAGAATCCAGAACTTTCTGCCACAGAAATGTGAGGAGCATGTGTTTTTTTAGCCAAATTTTGAGGTTTGCAAAGGATTCTGGGTAACAGAACCTGGTCCGAGCCACACAAGTCACCCCATCTTGGATTCCCCTAGGTCTCTAGTTTTCAGAAATTCACAGGTTTGGTAGGTTTCCCTAGGTGGCGGCTGAGCTACAGGCCAAAATCTACAGGTAGGCACTTTGCAAAAAACACCTCTGTTTTCCTTCAAAAATTTGGCTGTGTCCACGTTGCGCTTTGGGGCGTTTCCTGTCGCGGGCGCTAGGCCTACCCAAACAAGTGAGGTATCATTTTTATCGGGAGACGTGGAGGAACGCTGGGTGGAAGGAAATTTGTGGCTCCTCTCAGATTCCAGAACTTTCTGCCACAGAAATGTGAGGAACATGTGTTTTTTTAGCCAAATTCTGAGGTTTGCAAAGGATTCTGGGTAACAGAACCTGGTCCGAGCCACACAAGTCACCCCATCTTGGATTTCCCTAGGTCTCTAGTTTTCAGAAATTCACAGGTTTGGTAGGTTTCCCTAGGTGGCGGCTGAGCTACAGGCCAAAATCTACAGGTAGGCACTTTGCAAAAAACGCCTCTGTTTTCCTTCAAAAATTTGGCTGTGTCCACGTTGCGCTTTGGGGCGTTTCCTGTCGCGGGCGCTAGGCCTACCCACACAAGTGAGGTATCATTTTTATCGGGAGACGTGGGGGAACGCTGGGTGGAAGAAAATTTGTGGCTCCTCTCAGAATCCAGAACTTTCTGCCACAGAAATGTGAGGAGCATGTGTTTTTTTAGCCAAATTTTGAGGTTTGCAAAGGATTCTGGGTAACAGAACCTGGTCCGAGCCACACAAGTCACCCCATCTTGGATTCCCCTAGGTCTCTAGTTTTCAGAAATGCACAGGTTTGGTAGGTTTCCCTAGGTGGCGGCTGAGCTACAGGCCAAAATCTACAGGTAGGCACTTTGCAAAAAACACCTCTGTTTTCCTTCAAAAATTTGGCTGTGTCCACGTTGCGCTTTGGGGCGTTTCCTGTCGCGGGCGCTAGGCCTACCCACACAAGTGAGGTATCATTTTTATCGGGAGACGTGGGGGAACGCTGGGTGGAAGAACATTTGTGGCTCCTCTCAGAATCCAGAACTTTCTGCCACAGAAATGTGAGGAGCATGTGTTTTTTTAGCCAAATTTTGAGGTTTGCAAAGGATTCTGGGTAACAGAACCTGGTCCGAGCCACACAAGTCACCCCATCTTGGATTCCCCTAGGTCTCTAGTTTTCAGAAATGCACAGGTTTGGTATGTTTCCCTAGGTGGCGGCTGAGCTAGAGGCCAAAATCTACAGGTAGTCACTTTGCTAAAAACAGCTCTGTTTTCTGTGATGTGTCCACGTTGTGTTTTGGGGCATATCCTGTCGCGGGCGCTAGGCCTACCCACACAAGTGAGGTATCATTTTTATCGGGAGACTTGGGGGAACATAGAATAGCAAAACAAGTGTTATTGCCCCTTGTCTTTCTCTACATTTTTCCCTTCCAAATGTAAGACAGTGTGTAAAAAAGACGTCTATTTGAGAAATGCCCTGTAATTCACATGCTAGTATGGGTACCCCGGAATTCAGAGATGTGCAAATAACCACTGCATCTCAACATCTTATCTTGTGCCCATTTTTGAAATACAAAGGTTTTCTTGTTAGCTATTTTTTACTCTTTATATTTCAGCAAATGAATTGCTGTATACCCGGCATAGAATGAAAACCCACTGCAGGGTGCAGGTCATTTATTGGCTCTGGGTACCTAGAGTTCTTGATGAACCTACAAGCCCTATATATCCACGCAACCAGAAGAGTCCAGCAGACGTAACGGTATATTGCTTTCGAAAATCTGACATTGCAGGAAAAAGTTACAGAGTAAAACTTAGAGAAAAATTTATGTTTTTTTCACCTCAATTTCAATATTTTTCTTTTTCAGTTGTTATTTTCTGTAGGAAACCCTTGTAGGATCTACACAAATTAGCCCTTGCTGAATTCAGAATTTTGTCTACTTTTCAGAAATGTTGCGGTTTCTGGGATCCAGCATTGGTTTCATGCCCATTTCTGTCACTGACTGGAAGGAGGCTGAAAGCACAAAAAATCGTAAAAATGGGGTATGTCCCAGTAAAATGCCAAAATTGTGTGGAAAATTTGGGTTTTCTGATTCAAGTCTGCCTGTTCCTGAAAGCTGGGAAGCTGGTGATTTTATCACTGCAAACCCTTTTTTGATGCCCTTTTCAGGGAAAAAACCACAAGCCTTCTTCTGCAGCCCATTTTTCCCATTTTTTTGAAAAAAACGAAATTTTCACTGTTTTTCGGCTAATTTCTTGGCCTCCTTCTGGGGAACCCACACAGTCTGGGTACCTCTAGAATCCCTAGGATGTTGGAAAAAAAGGACGCAAATTTGGCGTGGGTAGCTTATGTGAACAAAAAGTTATGAGGGCCTAAGCGCGAACTGCTCTAAATAGCTAAAAAAAGGCTCGGCACAGGAGGGGGAAAAGGCCTGGCAGCGAAGGGGTTAATTATATATTATTTTAGCTGTGGTATAGGTTAGTAAATTTATTTATATTTATTTATGGATATTTTACCTTGTTATCTCAGTAGATGGCGGTGTTGGATAAATTATATTTTAATTCTTTTCCGTGGTGATATGCTCGTCTTCTCTGTAGGTTGTTCGGTGTAGTAATGAGTAGAAAATGGTGGTCATTGGTATTTATATGTGTTTTTGTAAGTATTGTTTTATTTGTAAATTGAATGTGTTTTCGATGTGTTTTTTTATTATGAATTCGTTTGTGATGTTAGATATATATAATTGTTGAGTGGATTTGTTTTGTAGTTTGTATTGTTTTTTATGTTCGTTCTCGTTTGTTTAGTAGAGGAAGTACTTCATGGGTCATGTAGAAAGTGTTGTAGGACTATCGTTTTATGTAGGTTTTTTTTTAGTGTTGTGTTTGTTTTATAATTATTTAAGTATTATTTATTTTGATTTAAAACGGTGTTTATATGTTTTGGATTTTTGTGATATTTTGTTTTTTGTATGTAGGAAATATATTGTTATTTTCGATTCCGTTTATTTTTTACGTAGTACTGTAGTGGTTTTAACATTTTATTTATTAATCGTTATTGTTTAGTTGTGATATCAATTATTAATATTTTTCGTTGTTTGGAGTTCGTTTTAAATATATTAGGTGTTTAGGCGTTTTCGGTGTTGGGTAGTATTTGTTTGGGTATTCGTTGTTTGGCTAGTCGTTTGTTTGGGTAGTAGTTATTTTAGGATTCGTTGTTTAAGTATTCGTTGTTTGGGTAGTAGTTTGTTTGGGTATTCGTTATTTGGGGAGTCGTTATTTAGGTAATATTTTTTTGGGGTAGTCTTTGTTTAGGTAGTAGTTATTTGGGGAGTCGTTGTTTAGGTAGTCGTTGTTTATATAGTAGTGGTTTAGTGGAATATTCATGATTTAGTGGTTTTCGTAGCCGTTAAATAGGTGTTCGTTGTTCAGGAATAATTTAGTTGATGTTTTTTTTCGTTGTTTAGACTTCGTTGTAAAATAATTCGTTTTATAGGTTTTTTCGGTGTTGGGAAGTCGTTGTTTAAGTAGTAGTTGTTTAGGTAGTAGTGGTTTAGTGTCATATTCAGGTCAGAGCCTATCAGAAGAAGGGGTTGTGGCGTGCCATCGTCAAGGACATGTGGACCCTGGGGGTCCATAGCAGGTGGAGTATCCACTGCAGGAAATGGTGGGAGGACCTGAGATGATGGGCCCGGAACACTGTGGAGGTCCAGCTGGGGATGGCCTCCCAACAAAGGAGGGGTGCCCGTTGGAACCTGACCCCCTGATGACCCGCATACTGGTGGTGACATACCCAGAGCTGGATGGGTGCTTGAGGGCATCACAGCAGCCACAAGGGGGTGTGTATAGTGTGTTTGACAACCATCTCTGTTGCCTGGCATGTGATTTGGGTGCAGGGTACTAGTCACTTGATGCCCCAATATGCCAGTTTAGACATTGCTGTGTGGTCAAGCCTATGTTAATTGGGTGAAATGCATGTTTTTGATAACTAGGTAACTGGCTTTCCATGGCAGACAGTGCTTAGTTGGTTCCAGTTGGTGTGCTGATGGCTGTGTTTGGCTCCTACCTGCTGTGGTACTTAGCCAATGGTATGCTAGTGTGGTCCATACTGCCCATTCTCAGTCTCAGTGTGTGACGGTGATGTGTATGCCATCTGTGCTGTTGGTGCTGTGATTGACCCAGTGCTCTCTTACTTCCTTCCTCTCTCCTTCTGTCATCCTGTCCATGTGTGCATTAGCAGCATCTGGCGAAGGAGCAGGGGCACCTGCGAGGGAGGGAGCTGCAGCCCACAGGACCCAGGAGGCAGAGTCCACCGATGCAGAGGGGACCAGTAGGGCGGAAGGTGAGGGGAGCACCGCGACGGGGACAGGAGCTGATACCACTGACTCTGATTCCTCCTCCGATGGGAGCTCCCTGGTAGTGGCAGACTTCTTTGGGACCACCCCAGCTACAGGTTCTACCGCCACCAGCACTAGCCTCCCAGTAGCCCCCCACCGAGTTGCCTGTGCCCGCTCACCCAGGATGGTGGGCACCTCCTTCTCCTCAGGCACCTCAGGCCCTGCCCAGTCAGCCCTGCTGCCCTCAGTAAGGAGGCTATTGACCTCCTGAGATCCATCTCTGTAGGGCAGTCAACCATAGTGAATGTCATCCAGGGGCTGGCATCCCAGATGCAGCAATGCAATGCCTTCCTGGAGGGCATTCACAGTGGCTTGGCAGCCCTACAGAGATCGTTTCAGGCTCTGGCCTCTTCCCTGATGGCAGCCAGTGTCCCATTTTCTTCCGTCCCCACTCCAACTTCACTTCCCAGTCCCGGTGACGCCGCTCTTTACCACGGCGTCCCTTTTTCACACCGCGGTCAGGCTGCCGCTCCGAGTATCGGAGCACCGGCATCACCGCAACAGGCATTTTTGTATTTCTTTTCTGGCGGTGTGGCCCAGAAAGCATATTTTAGGCTTCTGGTCACGCCGCTATACTAGCCTACTGCCCTGATATTTTCATTCCTTACCTGGGTGGGGGGAATCCTCTTCTTTTCTTCTCTTCTTTTCTTCTCTTCTTTTCTTCTTCTCTTTCCACTTCGCTTTTTTCTTATTCTGGTACCCATGTTGTTTTCCTGGTGTTCTTTTTCCCAGCGTGTATTTTTTTTTTATACTGCTACTTTTTTTCCTATTCTTTCTATTAGGTCTTTCCCAATCCAAGATGGTGTCACTCTTTCTTCCTGTTTTGTCACTTCCTGTCTCCTGGTATATAAGCCTTCAGTCCTGGTTTTCTGTGCATTGCAAACACTTCCGCTTGGCGGCGATGTGATCCTTGCTCCTGCTTCTATGTGTTTTTCTCTGATTCCTGTTGCTCTTGATTGAGATATTCAATTTTTTCCTTTTTTCATATTTTGTTTTTCCTCTTTTTCAGGAGTTACTGTGTAGTGGTTTTTCCCACATTTTTTTTTTTTTTCCTCTGGGACTCCGTCTGGAGGGTACAGTCTGCTTAGGCGTTTTCATGTCAAGCAGCACCGTGGCTACTAGAAAGGGTCACCCTTATCTTGGTCAGTCTAGAACCAGCAGAAAACCGGGTGCTCTTTCAAGTTCTCCAGCCAAAGGTGAGAAGCGACGTGCAGACCGTGACAATCCCAGTCTCCTCACCCCAAACTCATCCCATGCACACCAAAACATCAGGCAAGACTCACTCAGACAAACACACAGATGCACAGACAAGTACACTTCAGTACACAAGCACTCACACAGCCAACACACAGATGCACACAAAACATCATCTACTGCCTCCACTGTCTCCCACTCCTCCTCCTCCCTCACAGTCACATCCGCAATCACACCTGCATGCACTGCATCAACAGTCCGTGAACCTGCCATCTGCACAGCCTTGCCCACAGTCACCACAACAACAGACTTGCAGACATGCACCCCACACAGCACATGTGCAGTCACCACCATCACCACCTCATGCAGCACACCTACCTCACTTGAAGACTCCACCACAACATCCATCCACACGTCCTGTTTGACCTCCCCCACCCTGTCTGACCTTTCTCCAATGACACACAAACGCTATCACTCAGACCCCCAACACCCATCCTCACACACACACACACACACACACACGCACACTGTCCAGACACCTGCACCCAAGTCCAGCACACCTCCTCCTCCTAGAACCACTCCCTCTATCTCCACTCCACTCCTATCCCTCCCCCACATCTTGCCTCATTGACCCCGAGAAGCTTTTACTTTACCGCCTTGACCTCTTCCCTGCCCCCTGTCCTGCCCCTAAGAGGAAAGTCTCAGTCCTCCAGCCCAGTACCTCCAGAACCCAGTCTGAGCCTGTTCCACCACCATGTCTTCAGCTCCCACTAAGGTGCACATGAGTGCAACACTGGCCCCCCACCCCAAGGACACTCCTCTGCCCCCAAAACGGAGGGCTAAAGTGCCTCCCTCTCCCAAACAAAAAGCCAAAACCAAGAAACCACTTCCAAAACCAAAGGCCAAGGAGATCCCTCCCAAAACAAAGGCCAGAGAGACCCCTCCCAAAACAAATGCCAAGGAGACCCCTCTCGAACCAGAGGCCACGGATGCCCCTCCCAATGAGAAGCACCCCCCACTGACCCTGTCCCCCAACCCCTGAGGAACCTGCCCATTTCCAACATGATGCCCCTGAACAATGGAGTCCCGATGTTGTCAGGAGTCAGGTTGGGGCTTGGATTTTGCCCTGTGGGCATTACAGACCTTGAACTGGCCATTGGGCCTGAATGTAAATATGCAGTTCTGTATTTTTTGGATTTGGGCTCTTCATCCAACTGGAGTACAGTGGTTGGAACAGAGTTATGTGTCCTGGCTTTCTTTGCTTCTGGGTCCTGTTACTGTTGATTTACTCTGCAGCTGGTTCTGGGTGTGTGGTGTGTGTGTATGGTGTATGTTGTGCGTGTGTGTGTCACTCTCCCCTCCCTCCCCCTTCCTTTGTGGGCTAGGCAGCTGTACTCACCCTCGTCATTGGCCATGTCGTGGTACAGCATCAGGAAGACTTGCAGTTCGGGTTCATGGCAGCCGCTGACTCCTCTATGTCCCTGGAGGTGACTGTTTCCTTTTTCTATGATGTGTTTCGGCCAGGCTTTTGGTTGTGTTGCTACCTCCCCTGAAATCCTGGCGGTGTGCTATGTCATAATATGGTGGGCAGATCCTTGTCTTCCGCCTGCCTGTAGGTGGCTACTGCCACGTTCAGTGATCGTACCACACTGGTGGTTGGTGTGGTACATTGGCTGTCTATGGGAGGGATGACCGCCATGGTCATTATTTGGCAGTCATTACCGCCGGCCAGGGGATGGTACTACCACCGTCACCAGCGTGGCGCTCACCTGGCTGCCAAGGTCATAATGAGGGCCTAAATGTTTTCTATATCATAGAAATCAAAAGTACCAATCTAGACATTTGGTCGCGTTTTACCGGGACAAAGTAGAAATTTGCGGCCTACCATGATGGAGCCTGCTTTGCTACAGTGAGTGGGAGGCCTTGGTTAAAGTTTTACCTTTGGACTTAGGACCTCATTATGAGTTTGACGGTCCTGTGACTGCCATGTCGGCGGAGGCCATGTTTCTGTCTGACCTATTATGAGGTTACACAACGCCAAGAATTCCACAATGTTCGCACCACCATAGAAACCCAGGTGGAATCAAACTATATAAAAGGAGACTCTCACCTTCAGGAAGCTACACTTATCCGGAGCCGCCATGGAATCAGAACTAGACGTCATCCCACTGCTCCTGCTCACTGAAAGACAAAGGTATCTTCACCGCCACCAACGACAACAACTGTAAGTACACACACTCACCTGTTACCATTGCATATTGTTAAATTTGTACAGTTACATAACATACCATAGTGAAGGGAGTGTGAGGTCAACACTCACACGGAACAGTACACTGACACACACACTCACCCACAACTACAAAGACACCCACACATACAGAGAACACACACTGCAGCCACCAAATACACACACACCACATGTCAAGAACACACACTTACATACAGCAACACAGTACAGGCCCAGTCTCACACAATACCATACAACATAACAACATGTCATAACAACATGTCACAACAACATCTCAACCGCAACATCACTAACACATAGGCAAGCACTCGCAACCGACACTAGCCACGGACACATCACACATACAACACAATATACAACCAACAGGGAACTAACACACACAATTACACAATGATACAAATCATCAACTGACACACACATCACACAAAAAGTACATTGTACCTATGAAACCATGAACAATATATGTACACTCACACAGTCAAAGCACACACAGCCACACACCACAAAAACAATACCATCACAACAACATGTCTGCTACTTACACATGCCCATCACACAACACACACCCTATCCCTGGGGGACAAAAGCACACCACACATACTGGCTACACAATACAAGAAGCAGAAGCACCACTCACACACATACTCGCACACAACCAATGTCAGCCAGGAACAACACAACCTAGGAAAGGACAAAGATGTAACCAGAAAACCAACAACTAGTTGGTCTAAATATATATATTTTGAGAAATAAAATCAAAGTCAAAAGCCGTAGGCCAGTCCATAGTATACAGATTGTGTACAAAAGGCACATAATTGTGCCCCAACTTGACTCCTGACTGCCATGTAACCTCCACAGGTAGGGCATCAAGGGGGCAGGCAGGCATCTCAGGCAAGATCTTAGGCGGTGGCGGAGGGGGGGTTTGGGCTGAGGCCTGGGAGCAGGGTGGGTGGGCTTTGGCTTGGGAGGGGTGTTTAGGTATAGACTTGAGTGAGGGTTAGCTCTTCTTAGTGAGGGAGGGGCATGGGTACTTACAGGGGGGTTATGGTAGGCCCTGGAGGTTGAAGGGATGGCCTTGGGGAGGGAAACTGAACGTTTAGGGATGTCACGGGAGAGGAGTAGTTAAAAGGTTAAACTCCGAGAGGATAGCTTTTATGCACACACAGGGAGGGTCATAACAAAAGCGTTTGGGTGTGGAGGGAGAGGGAGTTCTTGCATGAGGTGTTGGTGTGGATGTCTTGGGTGTATGTTTGTGGGAGGTATGCTTGTGGGTGTCTGTTGGGTGGGTGAATGAGGGCATTATTGTGTCTTGGGCCGAGGGGGTTGGAGGTGTAGAGGGATGCTGTGGTGGGTGGGTAGCTGTCTTTTGGGGCGGTAACCTTGCCTTGTGCACCCTGAGTGGCTAAGGTATGCCCAGACATAGGTCTCTTACTTGCTGCGCCACTGGATTCAAGCTAGCCTGACCGATGAAGGGTG
The DNA here is from genome assembly GCF_031143425.1 of Pleurodeles waltl. Taxonomy (NCBI): domain Eukaryota; kingdom Metazoa; phylum Chordata; class Amphibia; order Caudata; family Salamandridae; genus Pleurodeles; species Pleurodeles waltl. Next base: position 1,234,698,070 of record NC_090444.1, on the reverse strand, counting down.
ATACCCTGAAACTGGTCCTAGGATGCTTGAATTCTGTCCAGGGAGGACCTGGCTTGGCGGTTCGGGCTGGACTGCTCCCATAGGGAGCAGGGTCAAGACTGATTTGCATATAGCTGGGTCCGAACTGGGGTGACGTGGCAAGCAATAAAACAATGGATTAAACCCAGATTTGTGACTGGGGGTGCATGTTTGAAAAGTGTCAACACTCCGTCCATCATTTGTATTTGTGATATTGTGTTGGGGTGGTAAATGCAGGTATGGTGGATGTGCTGCATGTAGGCGTGTCAATGGTTATGGTGTCTGCTGGTGTGGTGACTGGGGTGGATGTCTATGGATTTGCTGGGGTGCTGTCTGCTGGTTGAGTGGGTATGGTGGCTGAATCTGTGATTGTTCCTGTAGTGTCTGCAGGTGTGTCAGGTGTGGTGTCTGTGATGCTGGGGGTGGTGGGAGTGTCAGAGTAGGTTGTGACTGTTGATGTGTGTGCAGGTATATATTGTTTGGGTGTATGCCGGTGGTGTGTCTTGTGGAGCTTTGGTTTGTCTGTGCTACTCTTGGATGTTGAGGTGGATGCATATCTGTCTGCGTGCGGTGGCTGGGTCGGGGAAGGTGGGATTGGGAAGAAGAGGGTAGAGGGGGGACAGTAGAAAAAGGGTGACTGGCTGCCGTCAGTGTGGAGGCCAGTGCCTGAAATGATCTCTGTAGGCTAGCCAGTGTACCGTGAATGCCCTCTAGGAGCACGTCACTCTGTTGTACCTGAGTCGCCAGTCCATTGATGGCATTCATGATTTCTGACCCACAGAGATCGACATTAGGAAGTCAGTAACCTCCTCACTGAGGGCACCAAGGCTAACAATGGCTGTGGCAGAGGTGCCTGCAGCAAAGGAGATGCCCACCCTTTTATCGGGCATGGCCAACTGGGTGGGAAGCTACAGGTAGGGTGGTGATAGGGGGGTGATGGACAGAGATGGTGATTGGGTGGTCGCAGATGGGCCTGCCACTGCCAGGGAGTGTCCACTGGAGGAGGATTCCAAAGATGAAGAACTGGATCCAGTCTCCCCTGTGGCACTTCTCTCACCCTCTAGGCCACTGGGTCCCTCGGTGTCGGTGTTCTCATGGCCAGCAACTTCCCCACTCGGCTGTGCCCCATCTCCTTTGCCTGCAGATGCTGATGCTGCAAAGCAGAAAATGAGGTAGTGTCAACACATTTTTTGCATACCACTTACATCACACTGTACACCTCAGCAACATCACATCTAGTTGTACAACACCCCCAGGTAGTATCGGTTTAGTGTCAACATCATGTCACAACAAGATACAATGTACAACCCTCAATAAATACCTTGTCACACACCAGCTAAGCTACCTATATCACACCTACAATACCATGATATGAGTAAAGTTATGACACCTACCAGTCAATGACAAGGTGACTTGGCTACCTGATACTGGGTCACTATCCACAGCAATGTAGTGAACCAACAGCAAAGCTATTGGAAATAGGGGTCACAATGATTTCCGCATATCACATACACAAACTCAACACATCCTAACAATTTGTACTGATGTCATGTGTCAGGCAAGGGACCTTATTGTATAGTCAACACAAGACAGCATGTTGCATACATGCAATACCCACTTCATGTCGCTGAGTTCACAACCTTCACAATAGAAATTTGCATACATGCTACTACACTAATTAGTATATCCAATTTTGGATTTTGATAGAGTCAGAACACATGTTACCTACACATGTACCAATAGTGATGTAGGAAAGAACGTTACACACTTAGGGCCAGATGCAGGAAACGTTTAGCGAGTCGCAAATGGCAAAAATTGCCGTTTGCGACTCGCTAAACGCATTTCCCTATGCAGAAATGCATATTGCGAGTCGGGACCGACTCGCAATATGCATTTCAGAATCGCAAATAGGAAGGGGTGTTCCCTTCCTATTTGCGATTCGGAGTGGAATGCAATATCATTTGCGACCGCATATGCGGTCGCAAAGGGTATCGCAGTTACCATCCACTTCAAGTGGATGGTAACCCACTCGCAAATTGGAAGGGGTCTCAATGGGACCCCTTCCACTTAGAGAATGGACCCAAAATTATTTTTTCAGGGCAGGTAGTGGTCCAAGGGACCACTACCTGCCCTGAAAAAATACCGAAACTAAAGGTTTCTTTTTTTTTAAAGTGCAGCTCGTTTTCCTTTAAGGAAAACGGGCTACACTTAAAAAAAAAAACTGCTTTATTGATAAAGCAGTCACGAACATGGAGGTCTGCTGACGACAGCAGGCCTCCATGTTTGCGAGTGCCTAGACTCGCTATGGGGCAGCAATTTGCGACCCACCTCATTAATATTAATGAGGTGGGTCATTGCGACACATTGAGACACTGTTCTGCATTGGAAATTGCGACTTGCAATTTGCAAGTCGCTCCGACTCGCAAATTGCAAGTCGCAATTTCCAAATTTGCTACATCTGGCCCTAAGTGGATCAATTCATCTAAGTAATTGTCCTCCTGAAAACAAAGTATAGCACAATTATAAGGGCCTAATTATCTCGAAGCATTTACCCACACACACCCACAGGTAGTAAAACTACTATTTCAATACAATGGACACCTTTCATGTGCATGGAGGTGACATATAGTTCACTGTATCATGCTTTCATTCCATCAAGAGTCTAATGACTGAGTGGAAACATCACTAGCCACACATCAGACCTGACTAGACTTACATCTGTTTGGGAAACAATCTGAGAGACACAAACCACATCTGAGGCTACTATGACAGGGACATACACCTTGATGCAAGTCAAATGAATGACTATACATACCAATCCACTCACATGTATATTGTGAACTTCTACACCTCTACCACAATGTAGTCAATGCAAACAATAGGGTTCCATACAACAATGATACATTCCAAGATAGTAACAGAAAGTAACTTTAAAAGCAACTAAAACGTGGATTTATGTTAGAACCTTACAATGTACACATGATTTTGGCAAAAAACAGTTGAGATTTAATGGCTAAGGAAATAGTTGTGCAGCCATTTCCTACATACAGAACATGAACATCACACTAACATTTACAGCTCTGACATCAGTAAATGTGATTCAATAGGAGTCTGGCAATACCTCCGTGGTTACCTCCATATAGGATGTCTACTCAGATGACAAATTATAGAGGCCTATGTATATTCCTCACTTACCAAGGGGATATTCCTTGTAACAGGTCTGAATAAGTTTTGCAAGTATGGCATGTGAAATGTCAGATGGACATCACAGCATCACATGATGCTGTCACTCATCACAAACCTTAATAAAAGTAGGAATTACTATAAATTGACAGATCCTATGTTGCACATAGACATGGATCAAGGTACATTGGAATAGACAGTGGAAAAAGACCTGGATAATTTACCATCATGATATTGGGAGTATTGAACTGTAGGGGGGAAGGAACAACTAGCAGTGTATGAAAAGCTGTATAGTTGTACACATATGACACAGTATCATGTGCATCATCATATGCTTCTGTACAGAGGGGACAACTATACACAATAGAATGCACACACCTGTGTACCAATGTTGGGGACTGTACATCTATGTGTTCCTTGGAAATCTTTGACCCCCTACACTTACCACATTGTCAGAGCTTACAATAACCTGGTAAAGGGATGAAAATGTGTTAAGTCTGTACTTACCTCTTGTGGCTGCTGTGCTTCCCTCAAACGCCTATCCAACTCCTGTTAGGCCACTGCCAATACACGGGCCATTAGGGGGGTCAAGGTCCAATATGCACCCCTTCCTCCTTGGGGGGACATCCTCAGCAGGCCCTCTGCGGTCTTTCGGGTGCAGTGTTTCAGATGCTTCCACTGCTTCCTACAGTGGGTGCTCTGTCAGCTGTGGACCCCCAGGGTCCACTCTTTCTTGGTGATGGTACACCAAATCGCTTTTTTATGATGGGCATTGACCTGCATGAATGACACACAAGAAGAGAATGTCATGTCCACATGCACTATGCGAAAACCAGCACGGTAAAAATACAAGTTAGTGCAAGTAGCCATACACAGACTGCATACAACATCCCCTTCAATGAGCAATGACCATCTGCAGTCAGTCCATGTGTGATGTAGAGACAGGCATACAACATGCATATCCATCACCAGGTGTCAGTTTGAAACATATGACCAGACTACAAGCATATCTCTAAACATGGCCTCTCTGTTCAAATATTTTTCACATCACCTTCAGTTATCATGTGATACAGTATGCAGTATGTTGCAGGACTCAAAATCTAAGCACATGTGCACGTGTATATCTACCCACACATATTACCTCAATCTATCATTCAACTACATTTCCTGAACATCATCATGCACTCAACATTTCAAACATTGGTTTTGCATTGAACTTACCTGCTTTAATGGTGCACTATAGAGCTGTTCATACAGGGGTAGGACCTCCTCCAAAAGCTTGTCCAGCTCTTCTTCCGATAAGGCAGGAGCCCTATCTCCTGCAGAACCTGGCATGATTGCTCCCAGAGGCAGTGCACAGCAGTTCAGGTATTGAAGGTCAGCAGCAGTGTCAGAAGTCAAGTGTGAGATGAAATATGAGATGGCGGTCACTTCCTCCACATACAAGATTGTCACTGCCGGTGGACATCGCATTGGCCCAAGACCGCCAAACGCAGCAATGTGTTCCAATGGCAATGTCAACTGTGGTTGTATCTGCCTATTGCCATGACGACATCTGCCAGAGGAGTTAGGTTACTTCCTAATGTCCAGTACAATAGGCCAGGTAGCTCCCATCTTAAGGCTGATATCTGAACGAAAATAATTAAAATGTTGAGTCATAAGCTGTGAAACATATCTACAACATCGTGTTCACTGCTGACTGGAAGCAAACATTTTGAAATGTCCATGTATTACGTAGAGGATGTACAATTTATATATCCTGAGTTACGTAGATATAATAGTATTGTCAGCAAAGTGATGCTGTCTGAAATTGGTATAGGTGTACCAAATATGTACAACATGTTAAGAAAGTAAATGTCACAGACACTGTCAGTAACATGTGTCTCCATTTTCTGAACATGATAGGGGTTAAGGGATGTGAATGCAGTTTTAAGCCATTATTTGCCTCGGTATGTGCAGTGTACAACATTTGTACTGTTTCCTCTTTCAATATTTAGCATCATATGTGACGCAGGTGTGAACATACTTATGCTCTACAGTTTAACATACTGGTTTTCTCCCAAATAGTTGATGAGTTGGCATGATAAATGCCAGACAACCTCCAGTGTACCGTCCACTAGCAGACCTGCAGACCATGGAGGAGCGACATGTCATTCAGATCTACCACCTGGATAGGCATACAATCATGGATCTCTGTCGTCAGTTGCAACCAGATCTGATGCCTGCCATTCATAATCCCTATGGCATACCTCCCATTGTACAATAATGTCAGTGCTGCACTTCCTGGCCACAGGCTCCTTCCAAAATACCGTGGCCCTGATTGCAGGGATGTCTTAGCCTATGTTCCGTCTCGTCTTGAAGGCTTTACTATCTGCATTATTGAAACACCTTGACAGCTACATACGATTTCCACAACATGAAGATTTGGCTCATGTAAAGGCTGATTTATATGCTTTTGGACACATCCCACATGTGGTTGGAGCCATAGATGGCACCAATGTCACCTTGGTACCCCCAAATGCCAATGAACAAGAAAGACTTCCACTCCATTAATGTCTAAGTGTTCTGTTTGGCTGACCTCTACATTTCACACATTTGTGCAAGGCACCCTGAGTCAGTCCATGATTCCTTCATTATGCAGAACAGCAATATCCCACTGCTAATGACATGCAATTACACAGAGAGAGTCTGGCTGGTTGGTAAGACACATATGTCATGTATGTCTGTAACTTATGTCTGCTACCAGATATGTGGATGTCCAAGATTTATGTTTGGTCTGTTGTAACTATTCCTTACAGGGAACTCTGGCTACCCAAACCGTCCTTGGTTATTGACACCAGTGAGATACCCAACACCAGGGGAAGTCTGCTACAATGAGACCCATGGAAGGACAAGGTGTCTTGTGGAGAAGACTTTTGGACTCCTGAAGACAAGATTCCACTGCATCAATAGGTCTGTCAGAGCCCTCCTCTACTCACCCACCAAATTATGTCAAATTATTGTTGCCTGCTGCATGCTCCACAACCTCACCCTGAGACGTCAAACCCCAATTATACCAGATGAGGGGTAGCCAGCAGTTCCAGTGGGTGAGAATGCAGATTTGCCACGTGAGGATGAGTATGATGAGGATAAAGCTGAAGACATCAGGGCTGATCTAATCAATCAGTACTTCACCTGACTTTGATGTGTGATGTGATGTAATCGAAGTTATTGAGTGGGGAACTGGTGAGGTTTGGAATGCTTGATGAGGGCCTTAGTATGACCATCAGGAAAGTCATAAGTAGCTCCAAAGCCCATGATTCTGATATGTATGTGCATTGTTACATGTGTACGGTCCAGGCATTTGATGAACATGGTCTAGGTTTTTCACAATGTACAGTCAGAGTCACATTAGTATGTATGAATTGGCTATGTAATGTTTATGTAGCAATGTGGCCTATACATTATGTTTTTCATTATTATATTGCAGATTAAGTGAACAAGCTCGTCCTCATTTGGCAATATCAGTCAGTGTCACAGGCAGATGGAATCTGCAGACTTACAATTGAGATGGTCATGGATTGAGCTAGGGACTGTCAGGCTTGAGGTTTGTTGTGTGTGAGTTCTATGTCAGACTGTCAGGACAGTGGTGTGATAGTTTCCTATTCCGCACTAAAGACCTGTTTGCATTGGATATGGGGCCAATGGTGCTGTGTGTGTTCATTTGTTCCAGAAACATGTCATCATGTGCCATCCATGCCCTCTAACACCATAATGATGTGTGTTAGTAAAAACAAACTTGTATGTAGCTGTCAGTGTATTTCCTCATTGCAGACCAATGTGCATATGATTGAAGACTGACATAGGTGAGTAGCAAGTGCTAGCGCGCCTGGTCCTTAGTAAGTAAAATTACAAGGGGACGCGTATAGGTAGATGAACCTTTTGAATCGCATGGAGTATCCTAATCATGCAGTGATTACTGAACAGATAATCAACACCAATAGATCAATATTAAACACTTAAGGAACCAAAAAAGAATACCATATTAATCAGAAAATAACCATTACTCACGGAAAAGGTTAATAATTTGTATTCCCTATTGATTACAATTCTAATCAAAAGTTAATTTGCCTGTATTAATCAATCTTTATTAATGCATCAAATGAAACAATAATTTCCAAGGAGATCATAAACAAAAACGCAAATCATAAGTCAGTGATTATCAACATTAATGGAATAATTCAGCAATTCAATTTCTCAGTCATTTGTCACTGTCAACGTCTCCCCTGTCAGCCTACCTAACCAAGATTAGCATCAGCATGTGGGTCTTCATGAGAAAACAATTTAGATAAAACATTAATTTGGAAAAATCTACCTAAAGAGAGAAATTCTAGTCAGAAGTAGTACAGTTGGCACCTAGAAGAAAAGGCACAAAATTGTCAGTCACATTTTTATAGCTACCTATCCTGGATGGATCAGCAACAAGTCAGTCTTCACCCCAGGTCATCAGTGGTCGGCTAAGTATGAGGCTCACAGAGTATAAGTCCAATTATCAGCACTTCGGACAGCGTCTCCTGACATCATCAACTTTCTCCTTGCAGTTCTGAGTTTGCTCCCCTTGTCATGACTTTTTATTAGGGTCTCCCAGTCCATCCCACTAATTGCTAATTGGTCAGTCTTGTTGGACGTTATGACTCTAACCTATAGTTTTTATTCACTAAATCTCAATTTCTGCATAGGCTCCAGACCCCATATATTTGATTGGTCCTTCTAGTGATGAGAACATCATCCGGCTCTTCAGGTAACAAAATTGTTTCATACAAGTCTTTAGTCAGTGCCTCTATTGTTCAAGTCCTGGGAAAGTACATTTAGCCTACACTACGCGTAATTGTATCAAATTGACGTCATCATCTCCTGTCCACTGGTACATTGCAGAATGTTCTAGCAGAGCTGTCTGAACTCTGAACAGTTCAAGGTCTTTTCTTCCAGTTACCAGTCCTCGCAAAGCTTTTCGAAGTCTCCACGTTGTGAGCAAGCAAGGCCCCAGTGAAGTCAAGCCTTTAGTCAGGCTAAGTTAAGAATATGAATTAACACAACACATAGGTTATACATCCAGTTATGATATATTAATATGTTTTATATAGATTCTTCTAATTATTTAGCATCTGTTAATACACATGGGGGGTTATTCTAACTTTGGAGGAGGTGTTAATCCGTCCCAAAAGTGACGGAAAAGTGACGGATTTACCACCAGCCGTATTACGAGTCCATTATATCCTATGGAACTCGTAATATGGCTGGTGGTATATCCTTCACTTTACCGTCACTTTTGGGACGGATTAACACTCCTCCAAAGTTAGAATAACCCCCATGGTGTCTACTCTCCGTAGGCACATTTTCGATTACATACATTATTTTCTAATATTAATTTCTCTACACAATTTTCTCATTAATAAACACACATTAATCATTAGAAATATCTTGAATTAGAATGTCTGCTCCACCAGTCCCTCCTCTGATGACTAAATATGTCATCATACCCTTTTTGTCAACACTTCACAAATTTGTCTCAGATGTATTTTGTCTTCTTCTTGAATTTTCCCTATAAATTTGTCTCCTAGGTGGTTCTTCCCTCCTCTGATCATTCTTACTCCTCCTTAATTTTACCCTTTGCCATAATTTGCATGTACCCCAGAATCCTAATATAGAAACAACCACAATTAATATTCCCTGAACAATTTTCCATAATTTGACTAAACCAATTTCCCACAGTGGCAAATCCATTTCCAACCTTTTCCCAACCCCCTTGTTCCTTCAATTCTTTCAAATTCTTGCTTGAATTAGTTAAATTAGTAAGTAAGCCTCTTATCTTTTTATCGTTCTCAGGTATGAACGAGCAACAATACCTAGCATTAATCATTTTACAGACTCCACCATCTTTCGCTAAAAGTATGCATAAGCAAGCCTATTTTGAAGCGTCATAGCTCTATCCGCAGCCAATTCAGTATTTAACAGGAGTATTGCCCCTGTAAAGTTTGTCAGCATATGTTCCACAATAGTAGACAATTTTTGTATCTTGTTTCAAAATAACTCCTACAGAAGGAATTATTGCCCCAAAAATATCTCTCCCAATTGCAGAAGCGGTTTCCCTCCTCTGTCGCACATGATGTAATTCAGTCACTTTCGGTATTTTCTTTAAATCATCTATCTGATAAATCTTAGGGAAAACTATCCCTAAATAGCATGACCCACACCATCTTCTAGGAACACGGTAATAGGCATTAAGTCCACAAATATAATAAATTCCAGGATTCACAGGGTCCGCACCATTCAGCATAAAAGTCCATTTACCCTGAAACAAATACACATGCCTACATTCACTCGTTCCCACAAATAAAGTGTCAGTGCGTGATTTTGGCCTATGTATACAAAGCTTCCCCACGTGTAATGCATCTAAAGCTAATCTCCCTTGAGTTTTAATAGCAGTGTAAGCATAGTCACTTTTATAAGTTCTTTTCTCCAGCCTTTCTTATAATTTCTGCTTTAATGCCTTTCTACTACCAGCATTATGCCCTATGAAGCTTTTTTCCAACTGAGTTAATAAGCAGGTCAGATTATTACGGTGAGCATAAGCAGTTCCAAAAGTTAGTGTTGGCTCAAAGAATCCTCTAACTAATACTATATCATGTTATTTAGCTATTTTGCTCAAATATCTAATTATAGGAACAAAGGAAAACACCACATTGTTGTTTGAGTAGAAATATTGAATGTACTCTTGGTTATAGAATCTGGTTAGTAGCAAACTTCAAGTTCTGCAATAAGTTAGGGGCAAACTATGGCACGTAACCCCTTCTTCCACAGATGAAAGGATTTGCGTACACACAAGACAATTCTTTGCATCCATCCTCTCCACATACTCACTCAACAACCGATAGAAAACATTAGAAGAAAGCTCTCCTTGTGCATTGGTATAGTCATGCAAATATTTTTCATCTAACATAAACCTCTCTAAAGCTGTTAGTGTAGTAGTCTCATGAACAGGAGTTATAGCAGCTTCTTTCATCTTATGAATAGACATACCCACAATCATTATTATAAACATTATTCCACAGATAATTGCCACTCCAACACTCAAATATCTACAATATCTAATATTTCTAATGCTATTATTTAATTAAGCCATGATCTGTAAAGAATCAGAAAGCAGAAATAACTCTTAGATAAAATGCAAGAAGAAAACATTAGGATTGAAAAATCAAAAATGTGCTTCTTTCTCACAATTCAGTTTCATTCACAGGAACCCTTTTCTCCCAATGTCAAAATCAGCTAGCAGACTGTCACATCCAGGTTTTCAAATGTCATATTAGGTTATCAAAGTATTTTCCGGGTTTATTTCCACAGTCTCTTTTTAAATTTTCCTTCAGATTAGCTCAACAACTCAGTCTATTTTTTCCCTTTAAGTTGCATCAAAGTACTGATTCGGAACTTCTCTGTCAAAGCAAAAGGACATGAACTTGGTTTGCCATTCACTTGTTGCTGCATATTCCCACTCAGGACCTGCGTATCTTCGACTTGCTACTCTCTTTCTTTTCAACCTTCGTTCTCCTACTAGTTCCCCTTCACTTAGTTCGTCTTTTCTTGTAGTGTCTATTTCTTCCTCTATTGGTTCGTTTATAACCAATTCCTTCTTCTTGCCTATTTGCGATTCAGGCCAATTGTCTCCTTTTCTTGCTCCTTCTGTCAGTAATCTCTTTAAGATTGGACTCTTTTCTTTTCCTCTGTCTACAGTGTTCTCTCTTGATGGACCTGCAATGGGTTCAGGAGGAGTTGGATCACTTTGACTTTAATCCGTCTCAACTCTTTCCCCCTCTTGGTATAGCACTTGGTCTGCCTGTGCTTCGGTACCGTCTACTTCTGGAAGAAACACTCCTGTGCTTGCTTCTCAAGTCGTTTCCGTGTGGTTAGACTTTTGCTCCCCTTCTTGTACTCCTGCACCTTCGTCTCTTACTGGTATAATTGACCCATCTTCCACCACCTCTGGGTCAGCTTCAGGCTTAACTTGCTCTGGCTCAGAAAGCGCCACTTGTTTTGCTGCTGTTGGTGCTCTCAACAACACTTATTCATGATCTTGTGGACTCACCACTCTCTTGGTATGGCTCACATGTATCCAATTAGGTAGTCCAGCACACTTCACAGCTGTCGTGGTTGTCAGTACCACCTGGTATGAGCCCCCCCAGCACGGCTCTAGGCAAGTCTTTCGAACATGCTTTTTGATGACAACCCAATCTCCAGCTGTTGGGTTGTGACCTGGGTCATGGATGGGTGGCAGAGTAGCAGCCTGCACCTGCTGAGAGAAAGATCGAACCACATCAGCCAGACCTTTGCAGTAATCCAACACCATATCATCTGTAATATTGGCAAGAGCATTTGCTGGAATTGCTGGCAGTCTCCTTGCTCTGCCCATGAGAATCTCATGGGGTGACAGTACTGTCTTTCTGTCAGGTATATTTTGCATTGACATCAACACCAAAGGTAATGCATCTGGCCATTTCAGGTTTGTTGCGGCACACATTTTGGCAATTCTTGATTTCAACGTACCATTCATTTTCTCCACAAGTCCTGATGCTTCTGGACGGTAGCAGCAATGTAGTTTCTGCTCAATGTTTAATGCTGCACATAAGAGTTTGATCACTTCGTTATTAAAGTGTGTTCCCCTATCTGATTCTAAAGAGATCGGGAATCTGAACTGTGGTAGTAACACTCTAAGCAACAGCTTTGCAACTGTGAGACTATCATTTCTACATGTGGGGTATGCTTCAATCCAATGGCTGAACACACACACAATCACCAACACATACTTTAGTCCACCACACGCAGGCATTTCAATGAAATCCAACTGCATTCTGCTGAATGGTCCTCCTGCTCGTCCAATGTGGCTCAAATTCACTACTGCCTATTTCCCCACATTTAGTTGCTGACATATCACACATCTATGACATACCACCTCTGCTGCTTGTCTGAATTTTGGATTAAACCAATCAACTTTGAACAATCTAACCATGGCATCTCTTCCAATATGTGCTTGGCCGTGATAGTACCTGGCCATCTGAGTCAAGAAACTGTTTGGCAGTACCATCTGGCCCTCCTCAGAAACCCAAATCTCATCTGGTCTTTGGACACACTTGAACTTTAACCAAAGCCTTTTCTCTTCCTTTTCTGCATTTTCCTGCAACATGTTTAATTCTTCTAAGGTGTCAATTATTTTTAAAGCAAAATGTGCACAATTTGTTTCTTTTTCAGGCATTAATTCCCACTTATCTTTGAACGATATACAGTTCAATGCGCAAAACCTTGCAACTTGATCCGCATATCCATTTCCCAAAGAAATGTAATCCTGTGTCTGTTGGTGTGCACTGCATTTTACCACAGCAATTTCTTCCGGTAACTGAATTGCGTACAACAACTCTTTTATCCGGTCGTCAATTCTCACTGGAGTTCCAATTGAGGTCATAAAACCTCGCTACGACCACAATTGGCCAAAATCATGAACAACTCCAAATCCATATTGACTAGCAGTATAAATTGTGACTCTTAACCTTGCAGAGACATAGCAAGCCCCAGTAAGCGCTACTAGTTCTGCCACTTGTGCAGAATGCACACCCAGAAGCCATAAAACTTCTAATGTGCCTGTAATTGTGCACACATCATATCCTGCTCTCAGTTTGCCTGTTCCATCTCTAAGACACGAACCATCAACAAAAACAATTTGGTCATTTTACTCTAAACGCGTGTCTCTAATATCAGGCCTCGGTTTTGTACACAGTTCAGTTACTTCAAGACAATCATGTTCAATATCTTCTTTTTCAATTTCAACAGTATCACTTGGAAGTAAAGTTGCTGGATTCAGCACTGTACATCTTTTCAATGTTACATTTGGAGCCCCCAATATGCTCGTCTCATACCTTCTCAGTCTGGCTCCCGTCAAATATTGTGTTTTCGTCCTTGTCAGTAAACTCTCAACAGAATGTGGTGCCATCACAGTCAAAGAGTATCCCATGACTACCCCCTCACATTGGGAAAGACTTTGACCAACTGCGGCTACTGCACGCAGACAATCTGGTAAAGCTGCTGAGACTGGGTCCAAGGTAGCTGAAAAATAAGCTACTGGGTGATAAACACCTCCACAGACCTGTGTCAAGACAGACAAAGAACAAGGATCACGTTCATGACAAAACAATGTGAAAGGCTTTGTGTAATCAGGCATTCCCAATGCTGGAGCTCTGCACAACTCTCTCTCAATTCAGTGAATGCTTTCATCTGGTCCTCATTTAGGGTAATAGGATCTGTAATTCCCTTATGTGTCAAATGCTGTAAAGGTTTGGCTATTTCAGCAAAATTTGGAATCCACTGTCTACAGTACCCCACCATTCCCAGAAACATTCTGACATCTCTCTGTGAAGTCGGGGGACTTCTCTGCAGAATCATAGTGATCCTCTCTCTGGAAATTCTTCTCAATCTGATGTCCCAAATATTTCACTGACTTCTGACAATACTGTAATTTCACGGGCGAGGCTTTATATCCAAATTTTCCCAAATGATTCAACAGGGCAATCGAGTCATACTTACACTTGTCCCTTATTTTGAATGCAATTAGCAAATCATCAATGTACTGCACAAGAGTCAATTGGCATGGCAATCCCAGCAACTTCAGATTCTTTTTCAGGATCTGATTAAACAGTGATAGTGACTCCGTATACCCTTGTGGAAGCCTACACCAGCTGTAGACTCTGTCTAGTAATTTGAAACTAAAAAGAAACTGACTATCCTCACGAAGAGGCACAGAAAAGAAAGCTTGTGACAGATCTACCACTGTGAACCACTCTGCATTGCAAGGAATCTGAAACAGTATCATTGCCGGATTGGGCACAATCGGACAGCATTTAACCACCATGTCATTCACTTTCCACAAATCTTGTACTACTCGCACCTTCCCACATGGCTTTTTCAGATCCATTATCGGTAAATTACATGGGCTACCCAGCTCATCTTTCAAGACTCTTTGTTTTAAAAAGTCTCCAATTATTTGTGCCACTTTCATCAAAACATCCTATGGCATGTTATACTGTGGAAGCTGCGGGAATACTGCATTCGGCTTCAAAGTAATTTTAATTGGTTCCACTCCCTTAATCAGTCCTACTTCCTTTCCTGTCAAATCCCAGACTTTCTCCTTCACAGTTCCCCGTAAATCCAGATGCAATTCTTTCACAGTAAACATTGGAAAAAATTCAATCAATGGGTATTCTTCAAAGGCAATGCTGACTATCATTGCAGTTGCCTGCTCTTCTTCATCATCGCTATTTGTCTGGACTTCTATCCCTGTGTCTGAACAGTTGATGGAACATTTGGTCTTGCACAGTGAGTCTTTACTCAGTTTCAACCTGCACTGGCTCCGCAATTGGATTTGTCAACTGTCTGTTTTCCACTCCCACAACTTGAACTGTCCTGCCTGAAAGAGGTAAATTTGGGACTGTTGTGCTTCTTACTGTAGAGCGTGTAGCTCCATTTTCAACCAAGAATGAGACCTTGTAACCCATCACTTTTCCCTTCACAAAAGGCCCTCTCTTTTCTACTTCTAGGGATGCGGCATCTTTGTTTATTTCATCCTCAATGTAAAATGGAAACTGGTGCACAGTGTTATTACTATTATATTGTCTTTGACCTGTGACCTGCTGAGTAAGCATCACCTGTTGCTGCTCCATCGGGGCTTGAGGTATTTGCATTTGTTGTCTAGGTACCATGGGAACCTGCTGCCAGACTGGTGGTAATGGAGCAAATTGTGCCCGCGGCACCTGCATTTGCTGCACTGGTAGGAATTGTTGTCCTCGATTCTGAGTATTAGGAACAAATCCCTTCGTTCTCAGGACTTTCACAGTTTGAAATGTACTGACGTCACCTTGCTGAACCACATCATCCTGCACCATCAACAGACACTCCCTCTTCCAGTGTCCCACGTTTTTGCACAAATGACACGATAACATCCTTTTCATACCTTGCATGTCATTCTGAATAACCACAGTTCCTAAGTCCGGACCGCGCATCATGTCCATTCCACTCCCTCTACCCTTTACTTGAGGTTGGAACATAACAGTTCTCTGTTGCGGCGGCATAGGCTGCACTAAAGCTCCCTGCGCTCCTGTTTGAGCTGCTTTGATTTGCATCACCATTGCCTTTTCTTTCAATTTCTTTTGTTTCAACTCAATCTCGTTGCTGCAATATTTTGCATATTGCAACACCTCATCATTGTCAGCAAATCAAATGATCCTTAATCATCTGTTCCACCACTGGTCTTAAACCTTCGACAAATCTGAACACAAAATGCAACATGTCTTTCAGCTCGTTGGCTTCCTTACCACTGTACTCTTTGAATGCTTTCAACAATCTTCCATAGTAGCTATGTATTGATTCTTTAGACTCTTGGGGCCATATTTATACTTTTCGATGCACAACTGGGCCAACGCAGTTGTGCGCCAAAAAATCTAACGCCGGCTAACGCCATGTGGGTGCCGTATTTATTCAATGACTGCCTGGTGTGCGTAAAAAAAAATGACGTACACCAGGCAGCGCCGGCGTAGGGGAATATGGAGCTTGGGCGCCAAAAAATGGGGCAAGTCAGGCTGAGGCAAAATTTTCGCCTCAACCCGATTTGCGCCATTTTTTTTTACTCCCAACCCCCATTGAAATGACTCCTGTCTTAGCAAAGACAGGAGTCATGCCCCCTTGCCCAATGGCCATGCCCAGGGGACTTCTGTCCCCTGGGCATGGTCATTGGGCATAGTGGCATGTAGGGGGGCACAAATCAGGCCCCCCTATGCCACAAAAAAAAAAAAAAAATTACTTACCTGAACTTACCTTATGTTCCCTGGGATGGGTCCCTCCATCCTTAGGTGTCCTCCTGGGGTGGGCAAGGGTGACAGGGGGGGACCCTGGGGGCATGGGAGGGCACCTCTGGGCTCCTTCCGAGCCCACAGGTCCCTTAACGCCTGCCCTGACCAGGCGCTAAAAAACGACGCAAAAGCGGCTGGACGTAATTTTTTTTGACCCGCCCACTCCCGGGCGCCATTTTTGCCCGGGAGTGTAAATACGGCGCACATGCCTCGGAGTCAATTTTTTAGACGGGAACGCCTACCTTGCATATCATTAACGCAAAGTAGGTGTCCATGCTAAAAAATGACGCAAACTCCATGGACTTTGGCGCTAGACGCGTCTAACGCCAAAGTATAAATATGGAGTTTGTTTTGCGTCGAATTTGCGTCAAAAAAACCAACGCTAATCCGGCGCAAACGGAGTATAAATATGGCCCTTGGACCGTTCTATCAATCCGCTGCCAATCAATGTTTTTGGGAGAAATCCTTGTCTTCAAGAACTCTATCACCTTATAATCATTTTTCATTACCTCGGGTGAAGGCGCACCTGTTACCTTGTCCGTTTCATGTTCACTTGTTGGCCAGTCTACTGCTCTCTTACATTCAACCCACAAGTCTACTGGAACCACTATTTCCAATAACGTGTTCAAGTCTTCCCACAAACATTTGGAAAGCTTCACAAATCTCTCTGTCTGTTGATACCATTCAACTGGCTTCTCTCTCAATTTTGGATAATCGTTCCTAAATGACAATATGTCACTCCTGTGCCGCGGGACATGAACAAACTGCCCTCCTGGAATTTCTCTCATTGGAAGCATCTTGACTGTTTCCCCTTTATCAACACCTTCCGCCCCTTCTTGGGAATCCTGTTTCTGTTTTAATTTTTCTTTGTCCATCTACCTGCCCACTTCTCTAATGCTCCCCAAATCTGCGCACTCTGCAGCAGTTCTTTCAGGTGAGCTTTCATTCCTGCTGATCTCATGTGTTCAAATTCCTTTGATTCAAAATATAATCTGCAGCTGTGTTTCAAATGCTTTGTCTTCTCAATGTCAATGTCATGTTTTTCTGCTAACTCTGCTAGCTTCTGGTGTATTTTACTCACTTCTCTTGTAAATTTTGGGCATAAATTCCTCAGCTCTTCTTCTGTGTAAGATTCTAATCTGTTCACACCTATTGTTCCCTTGACTAATTCAGTGGCTTCTATGTTCAGTTTAACACAATTTATCTGATCCTCACCTTTGGATGTATTCTAAGGAGTGTTTAGACTGTCTAACCATTCACTTAATTGCTGAGCTGATAGTCCCTGAAATGAAATGTTATTTGCATTTGGCACTGGCAGCTGTTCTACCACTGCACCTGAAGTTTGCGGTGTCAGAAGTCTCAAACTCTGACTTGTATTCGGGCCATTTACTCCATCTGGAAGTGCTACAAGAGGACTAAGATCCATTAGCAGTCTAGATCCATTGAAAGTTTGTCCTGCGGATAACATAGGCTGCGCAGGATCACTCACCCCCCTCCATACGAGGTTCTGTGATACTTCATTCTGCTCTCCTGCTTCTAACTTCTTTTGTGCAAATAAGGGGACCGCTGGACCAATAGTAATTGGTAGCGATATTGCATCTGGAGCTGCTCTAGCACCTGCACTTTGTGTGACTGCTACCCCCATTGCCTGGTTCATTACTGGTGTGAGATCTGACTGCGTTCCTGTCAGTGGTGTGAACTTCGGAGGACTCTGTGCTTGAGCTGAAGGCAACAACATTGGTGTCAGATCTGTCTGAATCAGTATTGGCTTCGGAAGCACCTGCTCCCTTGGTACCATGATGTTTGAGACTGTCTCAAGAACTGGTACATCTGGATAAATTCTCTGCACTGAAGGTGGAAGTATCTGCACCTGAACTACAGTACTAGTTTCTGCATTAGGTGTACTCTGTGCTACCCCTGGTAATTGTCCGCCTTCTGCCTGTACAGCTCCCTTGGCTCCCTGTGCTTGTGCTGCAGCTGCTGTAGGAGCAGTATTATTAGTGCCTGGACCCCCGCATAGGTTGTTGAAGGTGTGGAGGTCTATCTTTCAACAACTGCGTAATGAGATCCTCAACATCAGAATTATCATCATCTACATATGATTTTTTCTTTTTCTTTCTTCCTCCACTCTCAATTTGATATCCTGTAATGTCACTGCTCTCCATCTCTTTTGCTCCCAATCCTATCTAGCTTCAGCTAATGATTTTTCCACTTGCTTCATCCTCCTTTTGAACTTCATCACTTGTTGCTGTCTGGCCACTAGCTCCGAAACCGCTAAAGCTTCAAACTGTGCTGGTTTTGGTAATGGCTTCATGTCATACAATGGCATCCCCAATTGATAAAAAATTCTCAAATTAAACGTTCCATGCTCCGGAAACGCTAAAGACCCTTGATTTTTAGTTAACTTGCACCATTGCTTCAACCATAAACATGGTGCTACACCTCGCTCCTCCATCACAATGTAAGCCGGAGTATTTTCCGGTGGGATCAGCTCCCCCACTGATGCCTTGATGTAAGTATCACCCTTCATCACACTCCTGACTGCCTTGAAAAAATTCATTTTGTCTATTCTGTTTACTTTTTGATTCAATAATGAAATGGCTTTTACTCCCAAGATTCCCTTAACCTGCTTGCTCAACCAATTGCCTCTTACGGACGGCTGCCAATCCGGTCACGGCTCTTCTCATTAACTAACCTATCCCAGCGCGGCACACTCTGATGTCACACCCACACACAGCGGCTGACAAAGTCTTGCGGCTCGTCCACCTTAACTCGATTCACACAGCTAATGCAAATTACTGCGAGCATTTACCAGAAACCCAATAACTAAAACAAACCTGCTGGTTTACTAGAGGAAGGGATACAATCGCTTCAGAGACCTTACAGATTTTCACCAATGGCTCTCTTGGCTCATATAGTTATTCCTCTTTCTCAGTCCCCCACATTCGCAAGCAAAATTCGCCCAGCAAATTTCACTCTCAACTGATCTTAGGGTCTTATCTGGTGCACATAGAACTCGCCAAATCTCAGTCGAAATATTTCTTCCACCCAATTGTCACACTTACTGACTTGTTGACCACACCCGATCAACCTACTAAACCAAACAGATTACAACATATACCCAAGTGTCTCCTACACTTGTCAATATACTCCGAGGTCTTAGACCATGCAGGGTCCGTACATCACCAACAACCGCATGGATAATTCTTTAGCACAAAGCGCCACACACATGTGAAGTTCGATGACTTCCCTACTCTCATACTACGGAGTACGCACACTCCTACTAACTTAAATTGGAGCTCTGAGACTCCCTACTATACATCACATACCTCACAGTTCACCTGCGATTTGCTTAAACTTATGCAAGCGCAACCTACAACTTTCACACTATCTCAAAAAGACTCTGAGAACATACCCAACTTTACTAACAGGATCCGGGATCTGGGAAAGTCATTTCTGGGCTTAAGGGGACATCGTCTTTACTACAATTGCCATTTCACAAAATAAAATTAGAATCTCATAAAAATACAAACAACTAATCCTAACTTAAACTAGTACCATAACCAATAATCACCACATAACTAGTTCTCCGGGGAAACTAACCATCAAGCTGCTACCAAAAACTGCTAGCGCACCTGGTCCATAGTAAGTAAACTTACAAGGGGGGTGCGTATAGGTCGATGAACCTTTTGAATCGCATGGAGTATCCTAATCATGCAGTGATTACTGAACCGATAATCAACATCAATAGATCAATATTAAACACTTAAGGAACCAAAAAAGAATACCATATTAATCAGAAAATAACCATTACTCACAGAAAACGTTAATAATTGTTATTCCCTATTGATTACAATTCTAATCAAAAGTTAATTTGCCTTTATTAATCAATCTTTATTAATGAATCAAATGAAACAATAATTTCCAAAGAGATCATAAACAACAACGGAAATCATGAGTCAGTGATTAGCAACATTAATGGAATGATTCAGCAATTCAATTTGTCAGTCATTTGTCACCGTCAACGTCTCCCCTGCCAGCTTACCTAACCAAGATTAGCATCAGCATGTGGGTCTTCATGCAAAAACAATTTAGATAAAACATTAATTTGGAAAAATCTATCTAAAGAGAGAAAATCTATTCAGAAACAGCGCAGCTGGCACCTAGAAGAAAAGGCACAAAATTGTCAGTCACATTTTTATAGCTACCTATCCAGGATGGATCAGAAATGAGTCAGTCTTCGTCCCCAGGTCATCAGTGGTTGACTAAGTATCACGCTCACAGAGTATAAGTCCAATTATCAGCCCTTCGGACAGCGTCTCCTGACGTCATCAACTTTCTCCTCACAGTTCTGATTTCGCTCCCCTTGTCATGACTTCTTATTAGGGTCTCCCAGTCCGTCCCACTAATTGCTAATTGGTCAGTCTTATCGGGAGTTATGACTCTAACCTATAGTTTTTATTTACCAAATCTCAATTTCTGCATAGGATCCAGACCCCATAAATTTGATTTGTCCTTCTTGTGATGAGAACATCATCTGGCTCGTCAGGTGACAAAATTCTTGCATTCATAGTCTTTAGTCAGTGCCTCTATTGTTCAAGTCCTGGGAAAGTACATTTAGCCTATACTACACGTAATTGTATCAAATTGACTTCATCATTTCCTTTCCGCTGGTACATTGCAGAATGTTCTAGCAGAGCCGTCTGAACTCTGAACAGTTCAAGGTCTTTTCTTCCAGTTACCAGTCCTCGCAAAGCTTTTTGAAGTCTCCACGTTGTGAGCAAGCAAGGCCCCAGTGAAACCAGGCCTTTAGTCCGGCTAAGTTAAGAATATGAATTAACACAAAACATAGGTTATACATCCAGTTATGTCTATCATTAATAGGCAATGCAAAATCTAGCCTGGTTATACAGTACCTGTTTGTGGAAAATAAAGGTTTTACATTAGAGAGTATTGTTTTTGTTTAGGTGTTATACCTGACAGTTGTGTGTGGTTGCTGAATGACTCTAACACATGATCTGTGTTAAAGTGGCGTTTATTAGGGAGTGCACAGCAAAATGAGTGAATTGAAACAAAACATTACGCAAAATAACAGTGAAGGGTTCAGTCATGGTGGATGAAATCATCAGGGTATCTGCTACAACATTTGGGGACACAAGTTCAGTGTCCTTCTACCATAGGAAAATGGAAATAGGTCTCAGAACAGTCAACAGGGTGTATATTTGCCACACAAGGGGAACCAATCAATAGAGGTGTACTTCCTGGCAGTGGTTTTGGTCTTGGCACATGCTCCTCCTGGATGTTTGGCGGAACGTCCTCATTTGCAGTGGGGTTGGTCAGCTACAGGGGCTGGCATGTCTGAAGCATACCTTTCCCCTGGCAGGGCCTCCATTCTACTAGCTGCCACAGATTAAGAAGGGCCTGATGTTTCAGTGCTAGTGCAAGAGGCCAGATGTTGGGTATAAAACCTACACAGGGTGGTATTCATGTCCCTCAGTACCCCTACAATGGTAGCCAAGTGGGCATTTTTGGCCTGCCACTGCTGCATGACTTCCTGGTGGTTAACCCTCTGCAGATGTCTCATCTCACTCATCATGGAAAGCACCTGCCCCATTGTGCCTTGGATTGTTGGTAAGCTCTGAAGTCTTGGGAAATGGTGTCCTTGCCAGTTGTGTCCCTAGTAGCCTCCATCCTCTGGCCCACACCATCTCTCCCGCGCACCCTATCCCCACATGCCTATGCCCCTAGTACAGTTTGCTTACTCACACTGGTGGCAGGTCCATCATTGTCTGGGTCACAACAAGAGACTCAGGTACCTGTACTGGAGGGTACAAGATTGAAGACACTGCCCTTGGGACACAGGTTTGGGGGCAAATGGTTACCTGTGATGTTGTTGGAACAGGGTCGGGAGGAGTCAATGTGGACAGGGTGAGGCTCACAGTTGTTGACTGACCAGGTGTCCCAGATGGGCCAGCTTCATCTTTAATGTCCACATATCCAGGGGTGTTTTCCTCACTGGGTCCTTCATCCAGAGGGGTAGTGGCAGTCTCTAGTGTCCTCTCCATGGTGACAATGGCAAGGTTACCTGTAGGAGAAGTGTAACACACTGTTGAAAGTAATGCAACAAGTAATTTCAAAGTTTGACCCTTAGACATACTATGTGACATGCACAAAAGCCTTTACATGATCCCCTGATATGACAATGACACCTGCTTCCCAAATCTGGGTTAGAACTATGTGAGCCACAGAGATTTCCAATAGCATACACCATGCTCCAAGATCTTGGAGTATCTTGGCTGTTCAATGGCTGTTCATTGACACAGATCTTGTCTGACTAAAGACATAACAATGTAAAGTTATTTCTTAGAATGGTGTATAGCATTACTGAGTTAACTAACAGATGCAAAAGGTACTATGGTGACAGAGCTGGCCAACAGTATGGGAGTTAGCATTTAAACTTGGCCTCTATTTGGGTGTTCTGCAAGTACATCCAGCTCCCTTTATAGTATTCCCTACCAGATGAGTTCATGACATTAAATGGTAATTTAAAGTGCCAGTTTCTAATAGTACTAGTAGTAGGCCTTAGCATTGATGGCATTGTTGTAGACTGTACAATAGTGGAACATTCTTATGTGCAGATTTGATTGTTAGTTTTACATGCAAGGCTATTTTAATGGAAGTACACTGTTCTGGTTTTCTTACAGGTGGAACAGTGCCTGCTGGGAGTTGTAGAGCTATCACTCCATGTACTACCCATGCCATACACAGACAGTGTGCCCCCAGGTGAGTTTAATTGATGTGAGGCATGCCAGAGAGGGGTATTTAGACATTTGGACACAGAGGTGGTGGGTGGATTGGTTGTAAATGTGAGCATGCAAGACAACACTTTTTGACAACAATGATGGTGCACTGACTTACCAGACTCCATTCCCCCAGGGTATTCCTCTCAGGCCCTCAGGATTCAGAATATCCAAGACCTTCTCCTCCCCTGATGTGAACGTTGGGGCCAGGAGGTGGGGGCCCACCGCCTGTCTTAATGACCACCAGATGGTGCCTGGCAGCCATGGAACACTCCTTCCCCCTAAGGTCATTCCACCTTTTCCTGATGTCTGTCCTCCCTTGTGCGTGGATGGCTTCCTACAGAATTGACCCTGTCGACTATCCTTTGCCACACCTTCATTTTCCTGACGATTGATGCTTGCTGGATTTGTGCTCCTAATAGGTGTGGCTGTACTCTGATGATTTCATCCACCATGACCCTCAACTCATCATCAGTGAAACGTGGATGCTTTTGTGGGGATATGGTAGTAGTGGACAAGACAGTGAGGTCGAAGAAATGTAAAGGAAAATAAATTGGCGATGAGGTGTGAGTGCTGAGATGTGAGGGAGTGACAGTTGGTGTCTATTGTTTTGGATACTTATTTGAGTGTTGCGTATGTTATGCAGGTGCTGGGATGAGTGCTAGGCAAAATGTGTACGGGTGTCTAATATAAGCTCTGTAATATTTTTTATAGTCGCTTTTATCTGGCTGTGTTTGGCGTTTTTGTTGCAAAGGATTGTGGGCTGTGAAGGGGTGTGTTTTATAGTGCAGTGTGTAGGTGTGTTGGGTGTGTGGATGTGTGTCAGATGTGGGTTTTTCAAACTGTGTAATGTGGTATGGTGTATTACAGTGGTGACCGCCAACTGTGTTTGCACCACCATTGGTTTTTCACCATGGAAGAACTGCTATTGTGAGTTGTGGGATCGTAATATGATTGTTTTTATTGGTAGGCAGGCGGTGCTTGAGGTGTGACCACCTCTTTCCCACCCTCCAGTGTCCTGGCAGTTTCGGGAATTGGGCTGGATTTTGGCAGACTTCACTGTGTGACTCTTAATACTGCGGTTGGATTACCGCCAACATGGCAGTCTTTTAACTGCCTCCTTCGCAGCGGTCTTGCATATAAATCGCCAAACTCGTAATGAGGTCCTTAGTCTTTGTCTTGAAGATTTTCTGGACCGGGATGAAGCCACCTTTTGAAGCCAACCTCTCTGGAGCCCTCTTTGGATGTGCGTCGCAAGAGGCCTCGTCAAGGATTCTACATTTGGACTTAGACAATTTTTCGGGATGGAAATCTCCAACTCGGACCAAGTTGAAAGTGAAGCTGACCTCCCTTGAGCCTTCTTCGGACCCACTGCGTGGGAAGCCTCTGTCAAGCTTTTACGTTCAGACTTACAATTGTTTTTGGAGCATTTTCTCTCCAAAGCTGGACAACCCTACTCAGCAAGCTGATTTCAAAGCATAGTCATCGGATTGCCTCTCCACCAGGCCCCAGTGAAATCCTGGAAGTCTGGGGCTCCAGAACTTTTGAGCAGGATGAACCTGCAAGTCAGGCCGGGTCACGGTCGACATTGGCTGGCTTGACTCCCATCGTCGGGTCGGTCCACTTATGGAGCTTTTTCCTAAAGTTGCTTCAAACTTCTCCAAGCTTCTGGATCTTCTTCCAGAAGGTCTTTTAAGGTTCTTTGGGTGTCCACAACTCACCCCAAAGTTCCAGAAGCTCAGAGTTGCTCCTTGAGGTTTGGGACTTCAACTCCCAGAATGCACCTGGCTCAAATCCAAAAGTGACCACAGGCCACTGGTCAGCTAGGCTATTTTTTCAGGAATTGTTACAGGGTACTCCGGTAAACTCCTTTCTACCTGTAGCTTACGGGGAGTCCCTTCTTGAGGTCTTAGAAGTCAGGCAAAGTCCTTTTCCTTTTGAAGCCCAAAATATGCAGCTGGTGCAGTCCTTCTGAATACAGTGTCCTGGTGCAGCCCAGGGGTCCAGCAGGGCAGTCCTTCTTCTTGTCTTGTTTCCGTAGGGATCTGAGGTGGGGTGCAGCTCTGCCGTATTTATACTTGTTTCTGGGGTGGCAAGCGTGGGCTCTGTCAAGTCACGTGTTGGCCATCACCCTCTTGAGTGACCACTTCCTGGGAAGTGTGGCAAAAATCAATCCTGGGGAGCAACATTCCTTCAAAATTCAAGATGGCAAAAATGAAATCTTAGGCCCATATTTATACTTTTTTTGCGCCGCACTTCTATCACTTTTTGACGCAATTCTATTTTGTAAGTTAGCGCCGCTTTTGCGTCAAACAATGACGCAAATGCAGCGCAAAAAAAGTATGAATATGGGCCTTAGTGTTTAGATCTGGCTGAGTCCATCCACTGTTGTAGCTATGTTTCCCTTGACACACCCCTTTTCAGACCTCTGTTATTCTAATCAGGGGACCCCTGGCTGTCTGAGTTAGCATGAAATGGGGGTGGTACAGCAGCTGTCTTTTCCTTCTTTGAAGACCAGTTTAGCTGCTTTCCCATCATCCTCTTCCACCATCTGCTGAGGCAGATGTCCTCCCACCAGGTGCATCCTTTGTGTCAGCCCAGGCCACTTCAGACCTCATCAAGCCAGCCTGGCTCAGGCTGCCAGAGGCTGATCAATCAGAGAAGGCCACTACAGGGCTGAAGTTGGTAACCTTTAGTAGGAGTTCTAAAACACTTTCTAGGTACAAGTTATACTAAATTCAACAATGGCAAGTTGTAGGATCTATTATAACTTTTTATTTGATACTAAACTTGACATATTTAGGTCCTTCCTATGGAAAGGTAAGATTGTTTTATTTTAAAATTAAGTCTCACCATGTTAGCCTATAGAGCGCATTCACTACAATTGGGGAAACATGTTGAGCTATTTTTCCCTCACCAGGGCTTATAAAACATATTTTATAAAGTCACTGCTTATAGCTACACTGCACCCACCATTGGGCACCTAGGGCACACCTTAGGGGTGACATATTTAAAAATAAGGTAGTTTAGGACATCAAAATTACTTTTAATTCCAAATTCGAATTTGGGGTGAAGTTTAATGTATGAGCAGCCAACAAGGCAGGACTGCCTTTAAAATGACACTGGGCATCACAGCAGTGCACCTCTGGGTGCACTAACTATGCTTGTGTCCCTAAACCTACATGCCCTACCATATACTAGGAACGTATGAGTAGGATAATACAGCCAGTAGTAGGGTGATACAGCCAATTATAATTAGCCTAATTGCATAATCCATTGTACACAAGGCACTGGCCATGGGACTGGTTAGCAGTACCCAGGGCAGAGTCAAAGTCAGGAACCACCAGTATCCGTCAAAATGTTTGGGGTGACCAGAGCAAAAAGGAGGACTTTCCTACATTAGGTATTAGGGTGAATATGGGTTTTTGGGTGGTAAGGGCATTTTTAGGTCTTAGTGTGGGTACGGGTGTTTGTATGTGAAGGTTTTTTTTGGGCTTAGGGTGGGTATAGAATTTAGGGTGATAGAGATAAGAGTTAAGGGTAGATGTATGTTTATGGGTGTTAAGGAGTTTTTAGTTTTTAAGGTGGGTATAGATTTGTGGGTAGTAAGGGGTTTGTGGGTGTCATGGTTACTATATATATATATATATATATATATATACACACACGCACACACACACATATGTATATATGTGTGTGTATGCATTTATGTATCTATATATATATTCACATATATATATATATGTATAAATATATATATATATATATATATATATTTATATATATATATATATATATATATACATATCGCTCATACAACCACACCCTGCTATTCTTCCTGATTCCACCAAACGAGGTCGGTGAACTGCTACGGGCACAGGACCCGTAAATCATAATATCAATAAAAAAAGGGAAATCCAAATGGCACTCCAAACAACTGTAGTCTTTTAATTCTTCAAATTCATCATAAATGGTCAACAGAAAAAGCTTACTTCAGCGGCTACGCGTTTCGACCAAAACGGTCTTCTTCAAAAGCCTCAATCATTACACATGCCCCCACTCTTTTCCCATAATAATAAGCCTTTCCATAAAGTAAACATAGAAGAAATATTAACAAACTACTCCATAGAAGAAGTAAATAACCCCAACCCATATTCGTTCTATACTGTTCACATTATGTATTAAAATCTTTTAACTGTTCATCCCCGTGTTCAATCACAAAATATATAAATAAATTATGAAAAATAAGGACTAATTCAAATAAGTGATAAACCATTAAACAAAGAGCTAATCCGATAAGACCATTTTTTCAAGAACAAAATAAATATCTTTTCAAAATACAGAACCTCGGTCAGGAATGTCATACAATTTATAACATGACAGCTGTTTATAGACTTTTGTCTCAAATTTTCTACCTTGTCAGATTATTCCATGAATTATATAATTAATTTTGTTTTCTTTTGTTTTTTTGTTTTTTGTTTTTTTGAAACCTCTTGTCCAGGCCAAGTGGCCATTCACATCCAATCATACTCTGAGTAGGGCCAACCAACAGAAATTCAAAAATTTTAATTTAAAAGCAAGTCATCAAACTTCTTTCTAGATTTTCAAAACACTTTCCTTCTTTAAACCACAAAAATAACATTATCCATGCAAGTCATAACCATTCTATTCAACCTAAGTGTACAGCAAGTTCCTCATCCTTGTTCAAACCCCATGGGTGTCTATGATTTAATCGAATTATATATTCGGTTTCCATCCTTCTCAAAATAAGTTCCCTGTCGCCCCCCCCAGGTGTTGATAGTACCTTGTCAATTCCAAAGAACAACATGTTCTCAACTTTTCCTTCATGTACCAAATTGCAATGGCGTGCTACCGGATATGTTACATCGTTATTTTTAATAGCTCGCCAATGTTCCAATATCCATTTCTTTAACTGAAAGATTGTGCTGCCTACATATTGTAGGCCACATGGACATCTTATTACATATATTTTGCAAACTTAGAATTGCAATTCAAAAATGTCTTAATCTTAACTGACTCTCCTGTGGGTAACACATACTCCTTACAATTTGAACTGTTCTGCAGGCCTTACATTTCATACATCTATAAAAACATTGTTGTTTTTCAAGGAAAGTCTCCCTATTTCTCATCTGATAACTGTGTACAAACATGTCCTGTAAGGAGCTGCTTTTCTTATATGTGAGTTGTGGATTAGGAGTAACAATTTGACCGATCACCCTGTCTGCCTTTATCAAATGCCAATATTTCATTAAGACCTTCCTGAACTGATGTGAATACGCATTATAGGAGGTAATACTTCTCAAGACATTCTCCTGTTCTTTCCTTTTCTTGTTTGTAATTAAGAGGGCATCTCTCTGCACTTTTGTCACCTTCTGACACGAGTTGTGAATTACCTGATTCGGATAACCCCTAGACTGAAACCTCTTGATCATATTGGCTTTTTCACACTGGGTACTCCTTGGAGTACTCCTTTTGGCTAGTAATAACTCCCCACATAGTATGCTCCACTTTAAACTTAGGGGGTGGTGACTGAGGGCATGTAAGATGCTGTTTCCTGACGTACTCTTTCTAAACAGTTTAGTTTGTAAAGTACTGCCCTCAACTACAACTTCTACATCAAGAAACTCCATGACTTGTCTGTGGATTTTGTGTGTGAAACTTAGGTTAAAATTGTTGCTAGGGAGCCAAGTTAGAAAATTGTTTAAGGTTTGCCCCCGGCCATCCCAAATCATAAAGATGTCATCAATATACCTTGTCCAAAAAATTATGTGTCTGCACCACTCTTCATTTTCATCTACCATCACATGTCTTGTCTCCCACCATCCCATAAGTAGACAAGCATAACTTGGAGCAAAGGAACTTCCCATCGCAGTCCCCATGATCTGCCTATACAACTGATCTTCAAATAAATAAAAATATTTACCAGGCAAAACCTCAATATTTTCAAAAGTAATTTGGAATGCACATAAACTCTTATAGGCTTATCCCTAAAAAAATGCTCACAAGCTTGAATGCCTAAGTCATGTGGGATGCATGTGTATAAAGACACTACATCTAATGTAACCCTGATATAATCATCCTTCCATGGTATATTCTGTATCTTTGTAATAAAGCCCTTACTGTCCCTACAATATGATGCAAAATTAAATACATATGGACGAAGGAAGTGATTGAGATAGATTGATGCATTTTCCAAAAGACTGCCCTTTGCTGATACTATTGGTCTGCCCGGAGGATTATCCATATCCTCATGTATCTTTGGCAGCATTTAGAAGCAAGGTGCAACCGGCTTTGTCACTGTCAGAAATCTGAACTCATCATCTGTCAATAAACCCAAATTATAACTTTCCATTAACAAGTCATGAAATGATATCACAGATGTCTGATAAGCCAACAATGTTGACTTCTCATAACACCCAGAGAGTAGTAGTTGTATTTTCGCTTGCTTTTGATATTTCACTAAATCCAATAAAACTACATTCCCACCTTTGTCAGCTGGTTTAATCACAAAGAAAGTTGCCTTACTGAGTGAGACCAAGGCAGCTCTCTGTCCCGATGTTAGATTGTTGGCAAACCTTGTCCTGCTAGTTTTCCATATTCCCATCAAATCAAAGCTCACCACCTCGTGAAAGGCGTCAATATTGTCATGAGGTGTTGTAGGATTGCATCTTGACTTAGGCTTGAACTTACTACCACTTGTATCACCCATTGTCAACTGCATGTCTCTCAATAGGTCAATCTCTGTGTCCCAAGGTCTCCCCCCGTCTCCAATTCACGAAGGGACATTAATCCCTCAATGTCCCCTATAGTTAGTACGGAGGATGCATCCGTGTCCTCTGTATTCATCACAGTACACGGTCTGGAGTTTTAGGATAGTTGAAGTTAGCCACTGGGCAAAAGGATAATTCCAGTTCCAGTTCCAATACAGTACGTTCATCATGTGTACGAACATGGGAGGAAATATTTACCATGGTGGGCTTAATTTCAGGCATTATCTCTTTCTCCTGCTTTGTTGTGTGTTTCTCCTAAATGGCTTCCTACTTTCCTGCTGCCATTTCCCCTCTCCTGTTCTTTTTATGTCTCCGCCTTCTCCCCTTCCTTTCATGGGTTTCATTGGCGGGCGTTGATTTAGTTGTAAAAAACGTTACTCCTCCATTGTGGTAAACGGTTGTCCCAAAGTACCACTGATCCCAGGTTGTTCCTCGATATCCGAGATATTCTCAACACTTGACTCAGATGAGAGTATTTCTTGTCGAAAGTCCCTCCTTGCCAGATCGAACTTCCTACTAAAAGTCAGGATATGCCCTGTAGCATAATCAAT
Organism: Pleurodeles waltl; assembly: GCF_031143425.1. NCBI lineage: Eukaryota > Metazoa > Chordata > Amphibia > Caudata > Salamandridae > Pleurodeles > Pleurodeles waltl. The sequence continues at coordinate 1,234,667,804 of NC_090444.1, read as the reverse complement.
TTTATCCCTCAAAAAGTTCCTTTTCTTTTTAGACTTAATATCCTCCTCATATTTCGTAAGTCGTACCTCCATTTCCTTGTAAAAGTTCTTTATTTCATCCTGTGCTGTGTTGTTATCCAGAGAAGCGCGGGCAGTCTTAATTGCTTCACTGATTTGGGTCAGATCCATTGCCGCATATTTGGACATTAACCGGACCATTCCACCAAGAGTTTAGGGTGTGGGTTTGCGTACGTGGAAGTTATTGATATTCTTAATCAATGTGGGACCCTGCCCACCTCTATGTAATTGTTAAGTGAAATAACCTCCCAACTCCTATTAATCTCTTTTTGCAAAGTTTTTCCAAGTGCCACAGCTGTTGTCTGAGCAGTAAGATGTCCTCAATTGCAGTTTCTCCCTTGGTGTTGATCTCTGGTCACGTATTTGGAATGCTTTCATCAAAAAGTTTGCGTGCAACCTCCAACCTCGAGTGATTTGCTTCATTCATAGTGCAACAAGAGCTTGTCAACAAAAGTGCAGAGAGATGCCCTCTTAATCACAAAAAAGAAAAGGAAGGAACAGGAGAATACCTTGAGATGTATTACCACCTATAATGCATATTCACATCAATTCAGGAAGGTCTTAATGAAATATTGGCATTTGATAAAGGCAGACAGGGTGATTGGTTAAATTGTTACTCCTAATCCACAACTCACATATAGGAAAAGCAGTTCCTTACAGGACATGTTAGTACACAGTTATCAGATGAGAAAAAAGGAAACTTTCCTTGGAAAACAATAATGTTTTTACAGGTGCATGAAATGTAAGGCCTGCAGAAACAGTTCAAATTGTAAGGAGTATGTGTTACCCACAGGAGAGTCAGTTAAGATCAAGAAATGTTTGATTTGCAATTCTGAGTTTGCCATAAATGTAATAAGATGTCCATGTGGCCTACAATAGGTAGGCAGCACGATCTTTCCTTTAAAGAAACGGATCTTGAAACATTGGCGAGCTATTAAAAATAATGATGTAACATATCCGGTAGCACGCCGTTGCAATTTGGTACATGAAGGAAAAGTTCAGAACATGTTGTTCTTTGGAATTGACAAAGTACTATCAACACCTGGGGGGGGGGGGGCAACAGGGAATGGATTTTGAGAAGGATGGAATCTGAATATATAATTTGATTAAATACTATACACCCATGGAGTTTGAACAAGGATGAGGAACTTGCTGTACACTTAGGTTGAATAGAATGGTTATAACTTGCATGGATAATGTTCTTTTTGTGGTTTAAAGAAGGAAAGTGTTTTGAAAATCTAGAAAGAATTTTGATGACTTGCTTTTAAATTAATTTTTTTTAATTTATGTTGGTTTGGCCCTACTCAGAGTATGATTGGATGTGAATGGCCACTTGGCCTGGACAAGAGGTTTCAAAAAATGAAAAACAAAAAAACAAAAGAATAAAAAATTAATTATATCATTCATGGAATAAACTGACAAGGTAGAAAATTTGAGACAAAAGTCTATACATAGCTGGCATGTTATAAATTGTATGACATCCCTGACATAGGTTCTATATTTTGAAAAGAGAATTATTTTGCCCTTGAAAAAATGTTCTTAATCAGATTAGCTTTTTGTTTAATGGTTTATCACTTATTTGAATTAGTCCTTATTTTTCATAATTTATTTATATATTTTGTGATTGAACACAGGGATGAACAATTAAAAGATTTCAATACATAATGTGAACAGTATAGAACGAATATGGGTTGGGGTTATATACTTCTTCTATGGAGTACTTTGTTGGTATTTCTTCTATGTTTACTATTGGAAAGGCTTATTACTATGGGAAAAGAGTGGGGGCATTTGTAATGATTGAGGCTTTTGAAGAAGACCGTTTTGGTCAAAACACGTAGCCGCTGAAGCAAGCTTTTTCTGTTGACCATTTATGATGAATTTGAAGAATTAAAGACTACGGTTTTGTGGAGTGCCATTTGGATTTCCCTTTATATATATATATATATATATATATATATATATACACATATATATATATATATATATATATATATATATATATATATGTTATACTTACCACTTAAATTTTTACCATGCATATGCCTTTACCAACCATGCCTTTACAACAATTTGTTTGTGGTTAAAGGCATATGTGTGGTAAAAACGTTTGCTGTTAATGCATGCATGGTATTGACGCATGCATTTGCAATGCCCGTAGTGTAAAGTAATGCGTGGTAAACACATGCGAGGTGCCGTCATACATCCTTTCCATTATATGTCCATTCTCTTAAGAATCCTTTATGTCCTTAATGTAAGATGGAAGTTCCTTTACAAATGGTCTCAAAAAGAAATAAACATATTTGGATGTATTCTCCAATAGGCTTCCTATTGAGGACACTATTGGCCTCCCAGAAGAGTTGTTATAGACCTTGTGTACTTTGGAAAGACAATAGAGTACAGGGAAGCAAAGATGTATATAGGAAGAACTTTTTTTGTTTTGCTAACAACTTTAGCACCATGTGAAGACTCTTCGACAAACCTTCCAAACAAAGTTCATCCACCTCAACTTCTTTCGGAAAATCTGACAAGTGGGGCGGGGGGGTTCCCCAAATGCCTGCCCCATACAATTTTCATAGAGGAAGTAAGACAATGATACAGAAAAAGAGGCTGAACAGAATTACACCGAATTTGGCAGAAAACTAGATCTTAGCTCAAGAAACATGCTTTTTGTGATTTGATGTATTTCTATTTAGCCATTTAGAGAAATTAAGGTTCAAAATTATCAGGGATCTGTTCCTGTGGAACTCCCACTGGACTGGAAAATTTAAATATACAAATCTGGTTGATTCCCATCAACATCAACAGTAAGAATACCTTAACCCCCTAGGCCTTGTGGAGTGGTCCTAAAGGGCTACAGTGGGCCAAAGCCATAGAAATTGAGATGTAGAACACTTTGCTGATTTGCCTCTGCTACTGTCATGAAGCCAAGACAAAGCCCAGCAATTAGTAGTTAAAGGTACAGGACAAAATATTTTTTTGATATTTGGAATCAGTTTACTGTAGTTCCAGTTGATGATTGTATCTCTCTTTCTAAGTTTTACTTTATGTACTATGCAATTCTTCCATTATCCTATGTATTAAAATACTATCCTATGCAGATAACATAATTTTTGCTTTGGTGGTGATCAATGTATGTCATTGTATGAACATTGACTTATGCTATAACTAATACTTTTTAAAATACATTTAATAAATCAATGGAACAAACAGTGTAACAAATATAATTTCAATGTTTAATAATTGCAAATATATTTTAAAATTAAAATAAGGTTATCTGTGAATACATAATCTCTCTCTGTCTCTCTCTCTCTCTCTCTCTCTCTCTCTCTCTCTCTCGCTTTCTCTCTCTCTCTATATATATATATATATATATGTGTGTGTGTGAAATTGTAACGTTTTTAAAATATTGCAAAAACACCGATTATTTAAATATAAAAACAACATTCATAATAATTTTTGAAACATTGAAATTATGTTTTTAACATTTTGAAAAAGATTGCATAGATACCATCTATGTAGGTTATGTGGTAACTTGCAAGTGCAAAATGCCTATTATTTTTTAATTGTTATTAGGAAATACTTGATATATATAAATTATATTTCCAATTTCCTAATTAGGAATCAGTAAGCATTTTTGGTAAATAGCAATATCTCTTTATTAGGTTCTTTATGCTACATTAAGAAATGATTTTTTCAGGACCACTCAGACATTGAAAAAGCCAACTTTAGTAGTTGCAATTCACTTTTCAACCATTTAAGGAGTCTGTAAGATTTTGTACATCTTGTCCTTAATTTCTATATAGTCTCACTCCAACCCTACTGCTGTATTGATCACACTTAATGATGTCAACCTCCTACAAAGACTATACCAACCATTAATCAAACTCAAGCATTGCATTTGAATCATGATTAAAACATTAAGCTCAACACCCAAATCGCTCAAAATATTTATCAATAGTTGAGGAAGAGTTGAAATGCTCAATTATTGAGAGGAAACACAGGGGGTCATTCTGACCTCGGTGGTAAAAGGCACTTACCGCCGGTCAGAAGGCCGCCATAACACCGCCGCGGCCGCGGTAAACCGCCACGGTCATTCTGACCCGCAACCTGCAAACCGCCAAAAACCCGACAACCACAAAAGTCCGCCACACCAAAGGTCAGCGAAAAAATGGCGATGACCAAACCTCCACCGTCACGCCAACAGAAATACGCCCATACCATTCTGCCCCACAAATCCACGCGGCGGTCTTTCAAACGCGGTATTCCATTGGCGGTACACACCGCCGCGGTCAAAATACACACACACATAGAAAACTCAGCCACATTGGTCAGTTTGAAACACGCACACCTGATACACATACTAACACCACTCCCACACACCCAACACAATATAAAACACACACCCACATCACCCACAAACCCCTACGACCTGAAATTATTGACGAAGGCTAGAGAGAGAGCACAGAATAGACACTCCCACAACACAGAGGCACACAACACCATCACCCACACAGATTCCACGCACCAAACACCACACACCACCACACGCACCACACTCATCACCACAAACGCCACCCCACACCTCATCCACACCACCCCATGGCACCCCAAAGACACCCCAGGTTCACTGACGCCGAACTCAGGGTCATGGTGGAGGAAATAGTCCGTGTAGAGCCCCAGCTCTTCGGGGCACAGGTGCAGCACACCACAATTGCCAGGAAGATGGAGCTATGGCAAAGGATAGTGGACAGGGTCAACGCGGTGGGAGAGCATCCACGCAATCGGGAGGACATCAGGAAGCGCTGGAACGACCTAAGGGGGAAGGTGCGTTCCATGGTATCAAGGCACAACATTGCGGTGCAGAAGACTGGCGGCAGACCCCCACCTACTCCCCCTGAATTTACAGCATGGGAGGAGGAAGTCTTGCACATCCTGCATCCTGAGGGCCTCGCAGGAGTAGGCGGAGGAATGGACTCTGGTAAGTCAAATCTTCACTACTGCTTCCCATCCCCACCCCACCTGCATGCCAAATCATACCCCCACCCTTACCCCCACCCCCATCACACCAACTCCTAGCAAAAGGCTCACCATCACAACCCACCCATCCCAACACCAAGCCCTGCATGCGACCACAAAGCATGGACACCCATCACCAAAGCATGCCCACTGCACACACACATCACCCCCACAAGCCACCCTCACAAAAGCCCCCACAAGGGAATGCCTGCACTTGGGTACACGGACACCCACCCATCACACGAAATGCCACACACAGAAGCAATAACCATACCTTTATACCCCTGCAGGACCCGAACGCCACCACACCGCCACGGAGGGTCCAGAGATGTCCATCCCACCCCCAGAAGAGGCCCCCAGCGATGACAGCAGCTCTGTCTCCCTGGACCCAGATGACCAGCCCGGCCCATCGGGGACCTCTGGACAGTCGGTTCCCCACAGACAGCCACAGGCTTCACCAGACCCAACCCCCTCTGGGAACACCAGCACAGCTCCCACCCAGCGGGCCCATGCCTCTGTCTCCAGGACACGTAAATCAGCGGTGTGTCCACCACTACAGGGCACCCAGGTTGACCCACCACCCCAACAACAACAGGGACCTGGGGGCAGTGGTAGTGGGCACAGGGGACAGAGGCCCAGGAACACAGGGGAACTGGGAGGGCTGCTGTGCGACGGGGGGGGACAGGCCCAGGGAACCGACTCTCCAAGAGGCCCTCTCCTCCATCATGGGAGCTTACCACCACTCCCAGGAGACGATGGCGACGGTACTGGCCAGGTTCCAGGAGATCCAGGCACTGCAGGAGGAACGGTACATGGGGTTCCGAGAGGAACTGAGGAACATCGGTTCCGCAATGGGGACCATCGTTGTGGCCCTTACCCAGATAGTCACCACATTGCGGGACCATGTGGCACCCCAAAGGGCCCCTGTTACTAGCCCATGCCAGGAACAGCCTACCACCTCCGCCGGCGCTAGTGGACAGGAGGCCCCCACACAACGACAGGCCACCAGAACCCCACCGCCTGCAGAAGAAGAACCACCCCGCAAGCGGAACCTGAGATCTCACAAGAAGACAGAGTAGGATTGCAAGACCCCCGCCAGCCTAAGATACCCCCTGATGTCATCCCACTGTCCCACATTGTCACCCTGTCCAACCTTTAACTGCCCCTGATAACATTTTCTGTTTCTGTACACCTGCTCACTTTCTTTGGGGGGAACCAAAGCCACATGGGTCCCTCAATGGCACCAATGATGTTGGGGATATGTCCAAGGGCATAGAAATCACCCTTCACTGTAGCCAATTCGCCCACCTCAGGGAAAATAATGTAGCTCTGCATGTATTTCATCAGGGCAGACAACACTCTGGACAAAACCTTAGAAAACATAGGCTGAGACATCCCAGATGATATGGCCACTGTTGTCTGAAAAGACCCACTTGCCAAGAAATGGAGTACTGACAGAACCTGCACCAGAGGGGGAATCCCTGTGGGTTGGCGGATGGGGGACATCAGGTCTGGCTCCAGCTGGGCACATAGTTCATGTATAGTTGCTCTGTCAAGCCTGTATGTAAGTATGATATGTCGTTCTTCCATTGTCGACAGGTCCACCAGCGGTCGGTACACAGGAGGATTCATCCTTCTCCTCGCAAGTCCCAGCGGACGGTGCCTAAGAAGGACAACATGGAGCACAGAGTCAAGCAACTCACAGGTTCGTTCACACAGCTTGCACAGTACACAAATCGCTATGCATTGAAAGGCTTGTATGAGTGGCAATGCAAGGCCTAGGCCTGTGTGACGCAGTAGAAATTCAGCCGTGTGGGCCCTTGAAATGGCGGCTGCCTGACCTGTGAAGTGTGACAGTGGGATGTGAGGTCACTGCGCTGGTGTGGCACACCGTGGCGGTAGCGGTCGAAGACCGCGGCGCAAAGCAGCATTGGTTAACATTGAACCCTATGGGTCTCAGGAGCCAATGACGATGTGCGCCGGCGGTCGCGGTACGCACAGCCGCGGTACGCACCGCTGCGGGCGTGACCGCCATTTTCTAACTGCTTAATCACTCGAGACTTGATCATCCACAGGAGAGGACCTATACTGCAAGTGCTGCTGTGACCTCGGTCTGGGAGATACAATGGCTGCTGCGACTGGGGAAAGGGCCCCTGCCTTCACTTCCGAAGAATTGGAGAAACTTGTTGATGGGGTCCTCCCCCAGTATGCGCTACTCTACGGTCCTCCAGACCAACAGGTTAGTACACAGGGTGCACGTTGAATGGGCTATGCCTGTGTTGAGTGGGGTGTATGTAAGATGGTGGGGAGGGGAGCGAATGAGGAGTGCAGCGCACGAAAGATGAGAGCATGTGCCACATGGCAAGGTTGGGGAGGGGGGGGCCACTCACATTGACCAGGCAGAAAACTGACGTGATTTCCTTTACCACCCTGTACATGTCATATAGGTCAGCGCCCATCAGAAGATCGACATTAGGCGTGCCATCGCCAAGGACGTCCGGGCCCTGGGGGTCCACAACAGACGGGGCACCCACTGCCGAAAGAGGTGGCCTCCCAACGTAGGAGGGGTGCCAGCCGCCAATTGACCCCCCTGATGTCCCGGATCCTGGCAGTGGCCTACCCCGATTTGGATGGGCGCGTGAGGACATCACAGCAGACACAAGGGGGTGAGTATCAGCACATTCTGCTATGTTTGCGCGCAGTGAAGGTGTCTGGGTGGGGGAGGAGGGCTGTGGCTATCTCTAGGCCCGGGTGCATTCTGTAGGCTAGGCCCCTCCGTTAGACACAGCCCTGTGCCCCCGCCCCCCACCTCTGTAGGGTGCCCAGTACAGCTATCGATGGTCCGGCCTCACCCATGTGTGCATTTGTCGTCCATAGACCTGTAGGCCTAGTCACAATAACTGAGTAGTGTACCCCGATTGCGCGGCCTAGTGCAGGGGGCTTCTGCGTCTGTCCTCTCCGACAACGGTGTTGCCAATGCATGCACTCAACCTGTCTTCATTTCTCCCCCCCCCATTTTCTTTGTCTTCCTGTTCATGTGTGCATTAGCATCATCAGGCGGAGGAGAAGTGGCATCGGCGCATGAGGGAGCTGCATCTCACATGGCCCCAGAGGGCCATACAACAGACTCTGAGTACACCAGTGAGACGGAGGGCGAGTGGAGCTCCACAACGGGGACCCATGGAGACGTCAGCGACACCGTGCCCACCGCCACAACAGGTACAGCCGCCACCCAGCGCACCAGCCCCGCCCTCCCAGCAGCCCCTCAGCCTTCGCTCCGTGCCCGCTCGCCCAGGAAGACGGGCATCTCCTTCGCCCCAGGCACCTCAGGCCCTGCCCCAGTTACCCCTGCTGCCCTCAGTGAGGAGGTCATTGACCTCCTCAGGACACTCATTGTTGGGCAGTCTACCCTATTGAATTCCATCCAGGGTGTAGAAAGGGAGGTGCATCGGAGCAATGCATACCTGGAGGGCATTCATTCGGGTCAGGCTGCCCATCAGCGATCGTTCAACGCTCTGGCCTCATCACTGACGGCAGCCATTGTCCCTGTCTCCAGCCTCCCTCTTCTGACTCCCTCCACCCAGTCCCAGTCTCCTGTTCCTCTGCCTATCCCATCCACACCATCAGACCAGCCTGCACACACCTCTACACCCAAGGGCAGCTCATCCAGACATAAGCACCACAGATCCCACAAGCATTCACCCAAGCAACATCCAGATGCAGACATGCCAACAGTCACTACCACTTCTGTGTCCCCCACCTCCTCATCTCCCTCCTCCCTCCCTCTGACGTCTCCACTCACACCTGCATGCACACCACCATCAACCAGTACTTCCATCACCAGCACACCCTCCATTACAGTCCGCACACGTGCAGTCACCACCCCCACTGCCATTTACACGGCCCCTGTGTCCTCTCCCAGTGTGTCTGTCACCCCCTCTTCCAAAGCACACAAACGCAGGCAGCCACCCACCCAACAGCCATCCACCTCACGACAGCCTCCGTCACAAGCACCTGCACCCAAAGACAGCACACTTGACTGTCCTACAACCACATCCTCTTCCTCCACTCCCATACCCACTACACCTACCCGTCCCTGTCCTTCCCAAGTCCTTTTCCTTTCCAACCTTGAGCTTGTTCCAATCACTGACCCACCCCCTCCATCTGGTAAGAGTAAAAAAAGCACCTCAGCCACCACCAGCCCTGCATCTACTGTGACCATAGTGCAGGGCTATTGGAGTCCACCAGCTCCTAGGGCAGGAACATCGGCCAGCAGCAAGGGGACAGCCAGCCCACCACCTGGGAAGAGGACAAAAAAAAAGAAGGGCCGGCGCGACAAGCCTGAGACGGCTGCCACCAAGGACAGTAGCCTTGCCCCGTCACCTGCCACATCATCAAAGGGAGGCAAGGGCCACAGAGCTTCAGCGAAGGAGGGCAAGGGCAGCAGGGCGGAGAAGTCAGGCAGCAGGCGAGCTGCCCAGGAGGGCCCCACCAGCCCCATTCCGGTTGTGACGGACGACACCCACGGGCCCAGGACTCCATCACAGGAGGGCCCCGTGACCGCAAGGTCGGATGGCGACTGAGCGGGAAGTCTTGGCCAGGTCTGGCTCCCTAGAAACACAGGACAAGCACCGCTGAACAGGGCCCCGCTGGGAGAAGCACCGCTGAACAGGGCCCCGCCAGGAGAAGCACCGCTGAACAGGGCCCCGCCGGGAGAAGCACCGCTGAACAGGGGCCCGTCGGGACAAGAACCGCTGAACAGGGGCCCGCCGGGAGAAGCACTGCTGAACAGGGGCCTGCCGTAACAAGAACCACTGAACAGGGCCCCGCCGGGAGAAGCACCGCTGAACAGGGCCCCGCCGGGAGTAGCACCGCTGAACAGGGCCCCGCCGTGACAAGAACCGCTGAACAGGGGCCCGCTGGGAGAAGCACCGCTGAACAGGGGCCCGCCGTGACAAGAACTGCTGAACAGGGCCCGCCGGGAGAAGCACCGCTGAACAGGGGCCCGCTGTGACAAGAACCGCTGAACAGGGGCCCGCCGTGACAAGAACCGCTGAACAGGGGCCCGCCGGGAGAAGAACCGCTGAACAGGAGCCCGCCGTGACAAGAACCGCTGAACAGGGCCCCGCCGGGAGAAGTACCGCTGAACAGGGGCCCGCCGTGACAAGAACCGCTGAACAGGGGCCTGCCGTGACAAGAACCGCTGAACAGGGGCCCGCCGGGAGAAGAACCGCTGAACAGGGGCCCGCCGTGACAAGAACCGCTGAACAGGGGCCCGCCGTGACAAGAACCGCTGAACAGGGGCCCGCCGGGAGAAGCACCGCTGAACAGGGGCCCGCCGTGACAAGAACCGCTGAACAGGGGCCCGCCGTGACAAGAACCGCTGAACAGGGGCCCGCCGGGAGAAGCACCGCTGAACAGGGGCCCGCCGTGACAAGAACCGCTGAACAGGGGCCCGCCGTGACAAGAACCGCTGAACAGGGACCCGCCGGGAGAAGCACCGCTGAACAGAGGCCCGCCGTGACAAGAACCGCTGAACAGGGGCCCGCCGGGAGAAGCACCGCTGAACAGGGACCCGCCGTGACAAGAACCGCTCCGCTGGGCCCTTCCTGTCAAGCACCGCTCCACTGGGCCCTTCATCTCAAGCACCGCTCCGCTGGGCCCTTCATCTCAAGCACCGCTCCGCTGGGCCCCGCCGTCTCTGCACCACTCCGCTGGGCCCTTCATCTCAAGCACCGCTGCGCTGGGCCCTTCATCTCAAGCACCGCTCCGCTGGGCCCCGCCGTCTCTGCACCGCTCCGCTGGGCCCTTCATCTCAAGCACCGCTCCGCTGGGTCCTTCATCTCAAGCACCGCTCCGCTGGGCCCTTCATCTCAAGCACCGCACCGCTGGGCCCTTCATCTCAAGCACCGCTCCGCTGGGCCCAGCCGTCTCTGCACCGCTCCGCTGGGCCCTTCATCTCAAGCACCGCTCCGCTGGGCCATTCATCTCAAGCACCACTCCGCTGGGCCCCGCCATCTCTGCACGCTCCGCTGGGCCATTCATCTCAAGCACCGCTCCGCTGTGCCCTTCATCTCAAGCACCGCTCCGCTGGGCCCCGCCGTCTCTGCACCGCTCCGCTGGGCCCTTCCTGTGAAGCACCACTCCGCTGGGCCCTTCCTTTCAAGCACCGCTCCGCTGGGCAACGCCGTCTCAAGCACCGCTGGCCCATTGACAGTGCCGGTTCTGTGTCGAGCAGGGCTTCACGAAGCACTCTGGGCACCATGCCTCCTCCATTAACAGTGGAGTCGGTAATCCATCTGATGGACTGTGGCTTGGCACTTCCCAGGATGGAACAGTGGGCAAGCCACCCACTGTAGAGACTTGAGAGACTGTGGCTTTGCACTCCCCAGGATGGCACAGTGGGCAAGCCACCCACTGTAGAGACTTGTGAGACTGTGGCTTTGCACTCCCCAGGATGGGACAGTGGGCATGGAGGCCCCTCGTGGATCTGGTGTCATGGACTCATGTGGCTGAGGTGCCCCTCCTTCCCTTCCCCCTGAGGTGCCTGTAGTTTTATCATCTGATGCCCCAGCAGTGTTCTCTCCAATGGTATCTGGTCTCCTGTGTGGGCTTTGCCCATGTGTTTGTGCACATTGGCCCACGGACTATGGAACTTTGACAGAATGTACAGGACTTATTGCCTATGTATATATTTTTGACTATGTTCATTCCTTATTTTGTATCATTCATATAGCATATTTCCCATACCTTCAGTGGAGCTATTTATACATATATTTTATAGTTCATTTTAATTGTGTCTTTGCATTATTCCGGTGGGTTTGGGGGGTGTCACTCTGACTTGTTGCTCTGCATTGGGGTGTAGGTATTTGGGTTGGGGGGGTGGGTGTATGGCGCATGTGTGTGCCCGTAAGCTTTCCTCCTCCCCCCTCCCCTGTGTCGTAGGTGCAGTACTCACCGTTGTCGTCTGCGCCGGCGTTCGTACTCCTGGTAGATGAGCAGGTAGACAATAGCTGGTAGGATGTTTAATTCGGGTTCCATGCTGTCCTCCTTCCTCGTGGATTGTGTAGAGGTGAGCGTTTTCCCGTTCGTAGTCTGTTTCCGCCGTGTTTTTATCGGCGGGGCTCCCGCCCCGGAAAAGGTGGCGGATTGGTGAGTTGTGATAGGGTGGGCGGTACATTGTCTGCTGCCTGTTGGCGGTGACCGCGGCGCTGTTTGTCTGTCCCGCCGTGGTGGTCGGAGTGTTAAAGAGGTGGCCTGTGTTGGCGGTTCCCGCCAGGGTCAGAATACCTTTTTTTTGACCACCTGCCTGTTGGCGTGTTGACCCCCGCTTTATCACCGACCGCCAGGGTTGGAATGACCCCCACAGTGTTTTCAACTTTGAAGTCCCATAAAATGCAATGAAACTATCCACTAGTAGATTATTCATCAAGATATCAGTGGACAGAAACTGTGAATTCAAAATGAAAATCAAGTCACTAGAAAATGTGAAAATAAATATGTACAGCAATATACAGAATACAGTAGATTAACCCAAATAACCAAGAGGCATACTGTAAGAAACTGGATTATTCTTTGGCATGGACGACTGCCCGCCTCAAGAAATAGTCACAAATCTTGCCTGACTGATCCCTTTAAAGCACTAAATTAACCTAACTCCCCTCTCCTGGTAGCTATCACACAGAGGAGACAGGCTTAACTTAGGGCAAAACATAAATACAATGACACCAAATTGACAAAAACTATATAAGAGGAGCTGGTGATATTAACTTTTGAACATTTTAGATAAATATAGCACCATAAGGCACAAAGTGGCAATGATAATCTATGGTCATAGTAGACTGGATTGTGGCATGATTTGAGGCTGACCACGATGAAGCAAAAATTGTTCAGGTTCTAAACTTTCCTCTGGTACTCAAACAATGACAGACAAGCACTTCTAAGGACCCCTAGGCCCTCAGTTCCGGTCGAAGTCTAAGTGCCACGGATCAGCTGGCCATTTTAGAAAGAAAGCCTCATGTTCTTTAACTAAAGCCAACTAAGAATTCGGCCAACTAACCACAGTGTTGTAATGTGAATCGCATTCACGTTGTACACAAGTCAGCACATCCCTTGGCATTCCACTGCATATGGGGTAAACGTAGAATGTCATAGGATGGGGATTTGAGGGATAACTGTTGGGGAGAGATGCGAAGTGGATTCAGCAGGTACAACGTGTCTGGGGCTGTTAATAAAGAACCTAATCTAAGCTTTCCTGACTTGATTACTACAGAAATTGGTGATAAGAATGGGTTAGCCCTGGACATGCAAAGCAGCAGGTGGGGAGTCGTTCAGCAGCTGTGAGGAAACAACTGAACTTTGCTACCTGTTACGAAACGTAAGACATGTCATGTCGTAGCTAAATTACCAAGAATTTATGTGTTTATTGGCCTTCTTTGATACCACATGGAACTTTAATAAACTGCTAAATTGTTAATACTGGGACATTAATTGCTTGCAGTGAACAGTAAACAAATTAATGTGGGTTTACACATTCTTTCAAAGAACAGATTACAGGCCAACAATTCTAGCAGTGAATGTTTCTATATATTTCACACGCAATATTGTCACAGGTTATCACTTGAATACTAAGAACTCACTTTGTGATTAATTAAGTAAACTGCAGAAAGTACATTCTATTTAACCCTTTGTAAGTTCAAGCTTCATAACAAGCTGTGAAGAATTTGTGCATTAAATACATTCAATTTAACAAATTCACAACCATTTTTACCTGCGAAAGGTGAACCCACTATGCCTGGGAAGGAATAGAAAGAATACTTTTGCAATAATATTGACACTTTTGAGGAAGAGGATTTCACACCCGGGAAACCAAGAGAGGGAGGAGATGTATTTATGCATGCATTGGAAGACCTTGATGCACATTTTTCACCTATTATGTGTGTTGCTGTGGATAGGTACAAGTTTTTTTCCAGAGAAAACAAGGTAAAGCTGAAAGCGTTGATGACTACGTGGCTGCATTTCGTAAACTCGCAGTAACTTGCTGTTTTGGATCTCTTCATGAAGAACTCATTTGTGACCAAATCATTATGCATGCAAACAACCCTAATATTCAGGATAAACTGTATGTCAAAGATAAAGCACCCTTAAAGGAGGTAATGGCTCTGGTAAAGAAAGCGGAACTTACAGGAAGATGTGCCAAAGCAGTTATCGACAAAACTCAAGAAGTAAAAGAACTTAGCAACATTTTGAGTACAGAATACTGGAAAGTGGATGAAAATAAGAAAGGACTACAAGAAGACATGAATAACAAATGTAAAGTTGTTGGTGATCTTAGAACTCTGAAAGTGGGTCAAAAAAGGGGTTACAGGTGTGAGAGCACTGAACATTTAGCATTCTTTAAGAAATGTCCTGCAAGAAATCAAAAGTGTTCCCATTGTAGTGTGGTAGGCCACCATGCAAAGGTTTGCAGCAGGAAAAATAGCAACAGCAAAATTAATGTTAAATGTATGAGAGAAGACAGCAGTGACTCCAATTCTGATGATTCTGAGAACTCCAAAGTACACCATGTTTTTTGCATTGAGTATGACATCTTAGATGTAGACCAAGTTAAGAGGAAGAAACCAATGTGTGAATTGAATGTTGGGGAGGGTGATGATTAATGTAATTGCAGATTCTGGATCACCTTTTACCATAGTGATTGAGGATGGGTGTAAAAACAAATGTGCAGGAAAATTAGGCACACATCTTAATAAATCTGATGTAGTAGCCAAGAGTTATGCAGTAAATAGAATTGAATTATTTGGTTTCTGTGAACTAGAATTTCAATTTAAAGATAGAAAGTCCAACTGCAAATTGTACATATCGAAAAAGGGACTTTCAGTTTTAGGTTGGGCTGACCAAGGTGAACTAACAATAATATTAAATCCAAATAACCCAGAACCAGTGTCGTCTATTCAGAATAATGTCAATATAAAGAAAAAAGAATGGTTTGAGGCATATCCCAAAGTATTTTCTGGTAAAATAGGGTGGCTTAGTGATTTTATATACAAAATAGAAGTCTTCAGCAATTCCACGTGTTCATAAAGTCAGGCACATACCTATGTCCATTGAAGAGGAGGTTTGCCAAGAAGTGGGGAAACTGGTGGAGGACAGCAAGTTGAGTTGTCAGAATGGCTGTCTCCATTTCAAGTAGTAGGGTGAACCAATGGGAAGGTAAGATTGTGTGTGGACCTTAGGGAATTGAATAAAAACATCCTAGTTGATCAGTATCCATTACCACACATTAATGAAATGTTTGCTGCAACAAAAGAAGTGTGCTGGTTTTCAACTATTGATTTTAAATCTGCTTATTATCAGGTGCCCTTACACCAGGATAGTAAGAAATACACAACTTTCATACCATCTTTTGGATGTTATCAACTTACCAGGGTACCTTTTGGTTTGGCATGAGCTGCTGCGATGTTCCAGAGGATTACCAGTAACATCTTTAGTGGAATCGCTGAGGTGATGTTTTTTCAATGCGACATCCTGATTATGAGGAAAAATAAAGAGGAGCATGACAATAAGTTGAAACAAGACCCAGAAATTATCAAGGAAAAAGGGTTGGCAATAGAATATAGTAAGTGCAAATTCACTCAAAACGAACTGGTATACTTGGGTCATAGTATCAGCAAGAACGGCATTAAACATAAACAAGCTCTAGTGGAAGCCATCAAAGATGCCCACATCTGACTGGGAAAGATGATGTAAGAGTTTTTTGGGGTTTAATCCAATTTTATTCTAAGTTCATTACAAAAATGTATTTATTTTTTAAACATACCATATACGAAAGCTTCTCAAAAACAAAACAAAATGTATTTGGTCAAAAGATTGTCAAAATGAATTTCAAAATTTGAAAAGGGATATTTCTAATGCACCATTTCTCAAAAGGTTTGATCCAAAATGCAAAACCATTTTTACAACTGATGCAAGCAATAAAGGGTTGGGTGCTGTATTGACCCAGTGTAACAATGTGAACAATGAATGGGTTATTGCATTGGCATCACACTCGGCTCCAGCTGAAGAGAGATATTCGGTTATAGAATGAGAAACATTAGCATGTATATGGGCATTGAATCATTTTCATCAATTTGTGTGGGGACTCCATGTATTGTTAATATCGGACTATAAACCGTTGACAAAAGTGTTAACAACGGCAGATTTACTAAATGCCTCCCCAAGATTGAGCAGAAAGTCAGTAAGATTGTTGGACTTTACTTATGATGTTCAGTATTGGCTGGGAGTCAAGAACAGAGTAGCAGATTTTTTTTAAGTAGAATGTCATTACCAGTAACTAATACAGATGAACTGATGAATGATGAAAGCTGTGTGGCTGGATTATTTGAGGAAGGAATGGAAACCATTACATTACGGAAAGGAAGAAGGGCTGGAATGAGGATGAGAAGTAAAAAAAAATAGCAAGTTACATAAACAAAGGTTGGCTTAACAAAACAAATCTAGGTACAGATGAAAAAGCATTCTTGGAAATAAGAAATGAACTTGGTTTGGAGAATTACATAATGTTCAGATGTGGGAGAGCAGTACCTCCAGTGTCTCTTTGGAGAAAGATGCTAGATTTATGTCATGAAGGACATCTTGGAATATCTAAAACTAAACAAAGAGTCAAAGACAAGTATTGGTGGGCAGGTATTGATATACAAATTGAAAAAAAATAAAAATACAAGACTGTATGGAATGTAATAAGTCTGGTAAGTGCCAGAAAACGTTTAAACTACCTCAATCCCCCATTACATGCCCAACATGTCTTGGAAGAAAATTGGTTTAGACGTGGTAGGTCCAATGGAATGTAATGAGGGTGAATACAAATGTATTGTGGTTGCAGTGGACCATTTCTCAAAATGGCCAGAGGTTGAAAAAGTGCTTATGGCAGAATGTGTAAGAATCATTACATTTTTAGATTACATTTCTATGAGAGGAGGTCTAACTAAAATTTTAATTACTGACAATGGCCCTCAATTTATTGCTGAGACATTTAAGACATTTTTTAAAAGAAATGGTATAATTCACAAAACAACATCTTTGTATCATCCAGCGGGAAATGGTTTGGTGGAACGCTTCAATAGGGTCATCAAGTGAATTATCCATTTGGCTAAGAGTAATGGTTTGAACTGGGAAAGTGAATTATATAAGTTGATTTGGGCTTATAGAATTACTCCCAGTAGTGTCACTGAAGAAAGCCCATTTTCTTTGATGAGAGGTCGGGAAGCAATTGGCAAAGATCTTTGTTGGTTATCTTCAGTAAAAAAAGATGAGTGGTCACCAGATCAAATGAGAAAGAAAATCAATATGCCCCAACAAGCCTATAAGGAATAGTATGACAAGAAAATCATCAGAACCAGAGAGTCTAATGTGAAATGTGGAGATAGGGTTAGAGTAATAAAATAAAGTTTGGAAGAGAGAAAGCAGATTTTCTGAGCCACTCAGAGTGTGGGAAGTGTTCCATAGCTCAGTTAAATTAAACAATGGGAAACTGTGGCATTTGGGCAGAATCTCAAAGTGCAGGAATGACATACAAGCTGAGAGAGACATGGTCAAGAATTATGATTGGATAGAAACAGAAGTGAATACGGAAGAGGCTAATTCCGATACCCAAACTGATAAGAGGGCTCAGACTCCACAACAGGAAAGTCAAACTTATGTTATACATAACTTGCAGAATAATACAAACAAGAACAGCCAAATCAATACTGGAAGATTTGGTGGAATTATTTCCAAACCAAAAAGGTTTGATGATTTTGTATTTGTTCATAATGCTTAACACCACACAGGCTAGATAGTTTTGTTAGTCTGATGAAATAAGTATTTATTCATCCATTGTTGTGCGTTTATAAGAATTTGTTATTTTTATTAGTTCATGTATCTATAAGGCATAAGTTTTTAAGTGTATGTTTATTTCAATTGAACATGTAAAAGGTGAAGATGTGTTGTAACGTGAATCGCATTCACGTTGTACACTAGTCAGCATGTCCCTTGGCATTCCACTGCGCATGGGGTAAACGTAGACTGTCAGAGGTTGAGGATTCGAGGGATGACAGTTGGGGAGAGATGCGAAGTGGATTCATCCGGTACAACGTGTCTGGAGCTGTTAATAAAGAACTTATTCTAAGCTTTCCTGACTCAATTACTACACATAGGATTCTACATCTTTATTTAGGGCACAAGGCAAAGCAGGTCCAGTCCTTTTGGGTTCATCTCAGGTTAGAGACAGCATGTCCATTCCTCTTCTATTCATCTGTAGGGCCATAAAGCATTCTACAGGGGTGCCTTGAGGTGCTACATTTATGACTGGCACAAACTAGTGGCTGTGGATGACTCTGGGAACTCCCTAGCCAATGGGGTAAAAGTTCCTCAGGGCAACCCTACCCACTTTTTCAGTGATTCCTATGTGCCTTACTTCAGACATGGCCAAAATGTCATGTGTCTTCGACCACACTGAATTCGGGCTCTGAGGGTTGTGTGTGTAGGGGGTCACCATGATAAACACTGGTGTCCTCCCACATCTAACACTAACGTCCAGTTTGAGACAGGTCATGTATCCACAGCAAACTAAGAGACAGAAGTCTGGTAGAACAAAGGCAAGTTTCCACAGAATCTATACAGTGGATACACCAGAATTGAACTAACATCCTGTTTTCCTTTGTTCAAGTGCACCAAAAAGTTGCATGTGTCTGAAACGGACTTGTCAGGCATGATTTGAAACTGTTGTGTTAACAGGATGCCCACAGCCCCCACCCTGAAGAGTCTACAGAGGTTAGATGAGGCATCTATATCCCTTCAGTTCAACTGATAATGTAGCTTCAGGAAGGATTTTAACACCATGTTTACACCTCATTCAAAACTGAGCACAGGCTGGGAGTTAGCAGAGGCTATATCATCTTAGTGTTAGGGAAGTGCAATCAGGTAAAGCCTAACTTTCTAAAAGTTACTTTTCCTTTAATAATTGTTAAAATGTATTTGAATTGGATATTTAATAGCTATTAAAAATAGTGTTTTAATTATCTTTTCCACTGGTTCCTTTCCTGAGTTAGCAGTATTAGTATTCTCATATACATTTTGTTTTTCATACATAAGATAGACAGGCAAACCTTGGAAAAACTAACTTGTTGCACTTTCTCAGTGGAGGGACATGATCATATTAGTTTTCTAACTGTCCTGTGTTTGCCACTTTTAAATGCCATGCACCCTGCCTTGTAAGCTACAAGGCCTATGAAGGGGAAACTTACTAATAATAAAAGGGTCGCCTTTGCCTGTCAAAAGTTTTATTTTGATAGGTTACACTTCAGGTTTTATACTGCAAGAGTGTGACCCCACAGGCTAGGCCTGTAGCCATGTTTGCACTCCCACTGTAGTGGATGGCACAATAGGTGCTGCAGTCTACAAGTGGCACTGAACATTCAGGCCCTGGGTGCACTTTCTATACAATATACATGGGGCTTACATGTGAGATAAGTGTGCCAGTCAGTAGTAAGCATATTTAACTCTTTAAAGAGGGGCATACCCACTTTAGACCTGTTTGTCAGGGGTAAAGTACACAGACTTCTAAAATCAGCACAAATAGGGCCCAGAAAAGTGAAACATTCACTGTGCTATCCACAAATGTAGGGTATGTGGTGCTATCAGAGACAGAAAAAATATTTAGTGATGCATACAAAGCTGATAGTTTTCTAGATAATTATTACAAAAGTAAAAAATCAAGAACATATGGATTGAATAGAAGGGCTAATAGTTTGACTACACCTGCCAAAGATTTGGTTGTAATAAAAATGCTTAGGGATATTGTTGCACCCAAAATTCAACAGAGAAGCAAACAACAATAAAATGAATAGCCTCCTGTGGCATTATTTGTGAAATTTGCAAATAATGATGGGTACAAATTCTACTATACTACCAATCCTCCTCGAATCATTCAGTTCCAGACCAAAATAACTATAAAATTTGGGGGTACCTGAATAAAATATTGAGTTAAATATATCAAGAGACAGAAATATCAGAAATTGAAAATCGTTACACACAAATGTCGTTGACAAGAATATTATTTTCTGAGGTAATAGTTTAAATATCGTTTTCACTATCTCAGTGGTCAAAATAATGTTTTTTATTTATTAAGTTTATATAAATGTTAATAATTGATTTTATTTCATTTTTAAGTGTTGTAGAAGGTTGTTGGGCTTGTAGGGAATGGGGTGATTGGGGACAGTTAATCAGTTAATGATTAATTAAACATGATTTGATGCCCTGGATTTAATTATGTGAACAATATTTAATTGTAAATTATGTAAATTATGTAATATTGATTTATTTTCGTTCTTTGCTGGTTTTAGGTTTGTAGGGGTATAGGATCGGAGTTAACTAAGTAATAAATAATGACAATCATTTCTCAAATGTTACCTATTTAATTGTTTGTTAACTATGTAGTGTAGGAGCTATTTATTCTCCTTATGTTTTAGTGTCAGGCTTCTAGTTTTGCAGAGGAGTAGAGTGGGAAGTTAATTATTTGATAATTAATAATGTATTGTGAACTGTTATTTAATTATTTAATTGATTAGTGATTACATAAATATGCAATACTGATTACTTTCACTCAAATGTTAGTTGTGGGATGTTAGGTTTCCTGGGCTACATGGGAAGGTAATTAAGTAATGATGAATTAACTATAAATTATTACTGATAAATTAAATATTTAATGGAATTTTAAATATGTATATTATGGAATACTGATTCCTTTTCATTTTAGTTTAGTTGGAATGCATGATTTGTAGGGTCTGTGGTGATAAGTTAATCAAGTAACCATAAATTAACAATTAAATAATAAATGTATTTCTTTTAATTATGTAAATTATTGGACAGTTATTTTTGAAGTTATAGTTTATGTGTGGGATTTCAGGTTTGTAGGGGTACATGATAGGAATTTAATTAATCAATATTTGAATTATTTGAATAATTGAATTATTTATTAATTAATAATTATTGAATAGCAATTATGTAAATTGATTCCTTGCTTTTAGTTTATATGTGCATATATATGTGAACTAATATTTTTCTATTAAGAATTTCATATCTTTTTCTACCTTCATTGGGTTACTCATATATGTAATGTGTTTGAAGTGTTTTCCCTACTCTTGCCTAAACTGCAGTAGGAATTATAAAAATAACCTCTTTGCAATACAACACATTCCCTACTGTTGCACTCATTGGAGACTGAAAGTCCACGCTTTCCCTACTGTTGCAAAGACTTGAGTGGGAACAGTAAATAATGCCCCTCAAAAGTCCAACACTTTCCCTACTGTTCACCTGTTGGAAGTGAGACTAGTAAATGTTACACCTCTGAAATCTAAAGCTTTCCCTATTGTTGCCCAGTTTGGAGTGAAACTAGTAAATTTCATCCCTCCAAAATTTAACTCTTTCTTATTGTTGCATTGACTGGCATGAGAATAGTGCATTTTACATCTCCAAAGTCCAAGAATTCCCAACTGTTACACTGTTTGGAGTTGGAATAGTACATTTTACCCCTTTCCTTATTGATTCACAAACAGGAGTGGGAGTAGTAGGTTTTACCCCTACAAAGTTCTAAACTTCCCCTACTGTTGCGCTGACTGGAGTGAGAATAGTAAACTTGACCCCTTTGAAGTTCAACACTTTCCTACCTGTTATGCTGTTTGGAATGGGAATAGTAAATTGTACCCCTCCGAAATCAACTACTATCACTACTGTTGCGTATTTTGGATTGAGAATAGTACCTTTCACCCCTCTGAAATCTAAAACTTTGCCTACTGTTGTTTAGACTGGAGTGGGAATAGTAAATTTCACCCCTCCAAAGTCCATTGCTTTCTCTAGTATTCCACTGACTGGAGTACAAATACTAAATCTAACTCCTCCAAAGTCCAAAACCTTCCTTATTATTGCGGTGACTGGAGTAGGAATAGTAAATTGAAACCCTCTGAAGTACAACACTTTCCCTACTGTTGCATAAACTAGAGTGGGAATATTTAATATTCTAGACACCAATTGTTTTTATAATATTGGTTTAATAGATTTTATAGCATTGTTTGATTTTTTATGTTTATGTTATTTTTTAAATTTGTTTTAATGTTTATATTATTTTTATACTTTTTGGGGGGTTTTCAAAGTTTAATAATTTGTATATTGTAAACATTACATTTGTTCTTATTCAATTGTTTATATGTTTGTTGTTTTATTGTATATGAACAGGAACCATGCGTACTATGGGTTACAGTGATCCAAAGTGCTTTATTGTGGCAAACCTAAAAGACGTGCACTTGCCTTTTATTTTCAGTTCTATTTTGAGACGTTGATGTATGGATTCACAAATGTTATGAGCCTGTTGAGTTTCTCCGTATGGTTCTTCTGCTAGGCCTTTTGAGCCTTTCTCTGCTGGACATGGGTACTCCACCATGACTTGTCTCAGGCCTCATTACTATTTATCATCGCCTGTAATTCACTCCTGTGAAGTGTAGCAAAGATCAACCCCAGAAAGTAACATTCTTTAAAAATCCAACATGGAGAAAAACTCTCCTTGGAGGTTACATCTGGGTGAGCCCACCCACTGGTGTGGCTAAGTTTCCCTAACAGACTGTTCTAGCTCCTCTCCTAATCTAATTACTGGGGGAACAGAAAATTGGTAGGTCTACTTTCTGTCCCAGGTAGAATTCCCTCCTTTGAAAACCAGATTGGCCACTCTACCCCCCTTCCTGCTCTGCCATCTGCTGCAGCAGTTCTCCTCCCACGAGATGCTTCCTTTGTTTCAGCCCATGCAACTTCACACCTCATTAAGTTAGCTTGGCTCAGGCTGCCAGAGGCTGACCTTTCAGGAAAGGGCACTACAGGGCTGATTTTGGTAACATTCAGGCAGAAATCTAAATCGCTTTCTCTGTACTAGTTATAATAAATCCAACATTGGCAAGTTTCTGGATTTATTCTAACTTTTAGTTTGATATCACAGGTGACATATTTTGCTCTCTAATAAAGCCTCCCAATGTTAGCCTATGAAGCCAATGACTACAATGGGGAAAAACAAATGTGTCAGTTTTTCCTTGAGCAGAGCTTATAAAATATTTTAATAAAGTTCCTGCTTATATTTACACTGTAGGCAACCCTTGGAGACCTAGAGCAGACCTAAAGCAGACCTTAGGGGTGACTTACTTAAATGTATAAGCAGGGCAGTTTCAGACTTTGGGAATATTTTTGATTTGGAAGTCAAATTTTGTGTTAACATTAAATTAAAAGCAGCCAGCTAGGCAGGCCTGCTTTTACATTGACACTAGAGACCACAGCAGTGCACCCATGGGTACCTTAATTACACTGGGGTCCCAAAACCTATATGCCCTACCAATTACTAGGGACTTATAGGTAAGGCTTGCCAGTTTTCCATTTTACTGATTTTTACAGATAAATGCAGACAGAAAATTATATATGTTATTTTTAAAAATGGAAAAATACTGAAAATTGTCCCTTTTATGAGTGACTGTTCATGCCATCTTTCCTGAATTCCAGGACAACAGCTGAGCATATATATGGTATGGAAAATTGAAGAACAGGTTAAGGTTTCACATAATACAGGCATATATTCACATATATTTGTAGTATTATGTGGATATTACTTTTGGGTGTAGTGTTTTGCTATATTTGGCTAAATTGGTAAAACATGACAAGCATCAGAGAATTAGTGCATGTTTATCAGTTAAATAAATGTGGAAGCATACCATTTTACAACTCCATTTATTCTCAAAACACACAATAAATATGGATAAATACCATTATTATGAAAAAAAATACAAACAGAAATGGTAAAAAAATAATTACCATAACACCAGGAGCCCTACTTATAGGTAGGTTTTCAGAGCCAATTATAATCATGCCTGATTTGTATACACTATCTACACAAAGCACTGAGCCTGGCAACTGTCTGATACTGGCCGTCCTCATATACTTGTAACAACACTGCTCAACTCCCTTGCTGTGAAGCTTCTGTTTGTACAATACAGTCTTTGTTGTAGTCAGGGGCCAGTAACACTTGTGCTGAACACATAGCCTCCTTTAAAGTGTCAAAGGCCTTCTGACTCTCTTGGGTCCAGATGATATTTTTGGGCTGCTATTTGGATGTGAGTTCTGTCAGAGTGGCCATAATGGTCCCATAATTTCAGACAAATCTTCTGCAATACCCAGTCAGGCCAAGAACTCCTCCCAGTCCAGGATCCAGGATGGTCTGGATTATGGACCCCTGAACTCTGCCTTATCTTGCATGTGCTTGCCTTGATAGTCAGGCCTGCCTGCTGCAGGGCCTGAAGCACTTTCAGGTGATCCTCCCAGGTAGAAATGAATACAGCTATACCATCAGGATAAGCCTGCACTTAAAGATTCCAACCCAGACAAGACTCGGTTCACACTAAAGGGCATCACCTTGAATTGATAGTGGCCCTCTGGGGTAAAAATTGCTGACCTCTCCTGGGCTCCTTGACTTAGGGCAATGTACCAGTATCCTGAGGCCCGGTCAACCCTGACAAAACTCAGTTCACCAACCTCTGGAAGGTGGCAGGAGCATTTTTCATACCAAGGGGAATCACCTTGAATTCATAGTGGCCCTCTGGGGTGAAAACTGCTGACCTCTCCTTGGCTCCTGGATTTAGGGCAATGTACCAGTATCCTGCGTTCCGGTCAAATGTGCTCAGGAACTTGTCAGCCCCCAACCTATTAATGAGCTCATCAACATATTGATTGACTATCAGTCTTAGTGACTGCATTCAAACCTCTGTGGTCTACACAGAATCTTAAATCCTTCTTCCCACGGTGGGGATTAGGTTTGGGTATCAGCACTACTGGACTGACCCAGAGACTATCAGAGGGCTCAATTACCCTGAGCTCCAACATCTTAGTTACCTCAGCCTTTATGTTGACTCTGACCTGGTCAGACAACCTGTACAACTTAATTGTCAGTGTCTTGGACACACCAAGTGGTGAGTCCAGGGGTCCGGGAGAACAACCCAGCAAACTGCTCCAACATTTGTATGCAGTATGTTTGCTGCTGATCTGTCAGCTTGGGAGAGAGTACAACTCCCTCCACTGATGTATAGAGTTTGTACCTGTATATGAGACCACCTCCTTAGGAAAATCCACTCTGGTGAATGCACCAAGTAGGGCCCTAGCCACTGAGAGCAGTGACTGTTCTGAGGGCTATTGCCTCTGGATACCTGGTGGCATGGTCCACTACTACCAAAATGTATCTGTTGCCTGAGGCAGTTCGTGGGTCTAGGGGCCCAATGGTATCAATACCTACCCTCTCAAAGGGAGTCACAACCACTGACAGTGGTATTAAAGGAGCCTTTGGCTTGCCCCCTTTGTGCCACTGGTCTGACAGGAGACACAGGAGCTATAGAAATCATTTACTTTGGCAGAAATGTTGGGCCAATAGAAATGATTGACAAGCCTATTCCAGGTCTTGGTCTGACCCAAATGTCCTGCCAGGGGGATGTCATGACTTAAGATGTGGAGAAATTCCCTGTACTTCTGAGGATCCACCGCTCTCCTGGTTGCCCCTGGTTTGGGCACCCTTGCCTCAGTATAGAATACACCATCTTCCCAGAAAACCCTCGTGGGATCCGATGACATTACCGTGCTCTTGCCTGGAGGCAGTCTGCTTCAGGTTCTCAAGAGTGTGACACTCTTTGCACCTGGCATAACTCTTCCCGGGTGGGTCCAGTTGCTCCTTGCAAAGTCAGGCAGAGCTTGAAGGGATGGAGTCCCTACCTGAGAGGTTAGATCCTCCCCTTCAGGATTGGATTCCTCCTGCACTTATAGAGTTCCTTGGGCTGGTTCACCAGACTGAGTGCCCATTCTCTTGCTTCTGGAGGCTTGGCCTTTTGTTCCATGGTCCATGTGTCCAGCACTTCCGTGCTGTGCAGCTTGTGCCCTGGTCACAGCATACACCCACTCAGGGAGGTCCAGCAACTGTTCAGGAACCCTTGTTTCCATCTATGACCACTCAGATGATATGAGATCATTTCACAGTATACACTCTACCTGGAGGCAGGAGACACAACTACATTTCTAGGGCCAGTCATATGTCCCCATTCCAAGCTCACCATGGCTATTGGATGGAGCATGGCACTGCTGTCTGCATGAGTTACCTGGTGGAATACATCAGGTAGAATTTGCTCTGGAGAAACCAGGTTATCTGTGACTATAGTCACACCGGATCCTGTATGTCTCAGAGCCTCATCCTCAGTCCTGTTGACTTTGGGCCTCTGCCTGTACTTCTCCATGCTTGTAGGTAAGGCTGCCAGGGCTGCAACATCCATCCCTCCACGGACACTAAGGTCACTTTTGTATATCCTGGCCCCATCTCTGGGCCAACTTCCACCCCACACCTACACTAACAATCCCACGGGAGTGCCCACCAGTAAAGGGCTTTTTGGAGCAGACAGCATACTCTGTTTTATGTCCTGGCTGGAAAAACTCAAAACACTTCCCTGACTTTGCAAGTTCAAAGAACCTTGCCACCTTAGCAGGATCAAGGTGCTTCCCAGGAAACCCCCTTCTCCTTGGAAGTGACATGGCTCCAGGCTTCCCCTCCTTGTGCAGGCTTTTATGGCTCTTGTGAGGACTATTTTGACTTTTTAGCTTCTTTCCCTTGGGCTTTCCCCTTGGGGGACCTTGTACTCCCTTCTTCTGATCATCCCCCTGGTGTTTGTTGGAAACCCTGGTTCTCAACCATTCATCAACTGCTTCTCCCTGGTCTCTGGGACTAGACAGCTTAGAGTCCACTAGATAGTGGTGTAACTTCTCTGAGATACAATTAGTCAAGATGTGCTCATTCATGATAAAATTGTATAGCCCCTCATAAGTATTTACTTTGTTACCCTACATCCAAACCTCTAGTGCCTTAACTGAGGTGTCTAAAAGTCAACCCATGACTGGGTATTGACCTTCTGAATTTCCCTAAACTTCATTTTATACTGCTCTGTGGTGAGACCAAACTGTTTGATGAGACTTCTCTTCATATTGGGATAGGGCTCTATCTCATCTTCCCGTAGGATCAGGAGCCTATCCCTTTCAGTTACCCGGATAAATTCCCACAGAAGTGAACTCCATTACTGTGAATTAACCATTCTTATCCCGGGAGCCCTCTCAAAGGCTGTCATCCACTTGTCTATGTCATCACCCTCCTAGTAGTTAAGGACAACCCCCTTGGTAGTCTGGGGCAAAATCTACAACCCCTGAATACTGCTAATTCTACTTTGCTGCCACCAACTCTCTGATCATCTCTTGCCCACTTCTTCTTTTATAGGGCCAACTTCTCTGTCTCTTAGGCTATATAGGCTAGCTAGGCCTCAAGCTCCCTCTCCCTGAGGGACAGGTTTGCTCCTCTTGAGGTGAATCACCTTCCCCCACCAGCTCTAGGAAGGGCCCTGGTCACTGTGTGGATGAATTACCCCCTTTCCTTCTTATCACTAAGGTCTATGGGCTCTCCCTCCTGAGGAGTTTGAAATGGTCATCCTCCTTCTCTTCGGTAGCTTCCTCTGTGCCTGCAGGCTGGACTTCTGCCCCAACCCTAAGAGATTTAACCAGCTCAGCCTTCCTAAGAAAAATAGCTGCTGGTAATCCTCTATCCTTACACATTTCACTAAGCAGAACCCCAATAGGTGCAGGTAAGCTAGCCAGATCAAACTACAAAGTATCCCTACGTTTTTTATCACACCAAGAAAACTCTTGAGTCAGGAATTTAGAAAAATCAAAAAAATTACTTAATTGAAATTAGTCAAAATTAAAAATCAAAAATAATATTTGCACTAGGACAATGTAGATGATTTTTGCTTTGCTTTACTTAAATACTGTATTGTGATATCAAACACAAGTACTGCATCCCACCTCTGCACACCAAAAATGTTGGAAAGTGGATTATTAGTAAGGGCAGGGAGGTACCTATGGTTAGTAATAGATGGCAGTCTCACAATAGATCCATTCAAGGTCTCGATAAAGTAATTCTTGCTCAACCTTTGGTAGCTTGGCTCATGAGCAGTTAGGCTTAACTTAGGAGACAGGTGTGCAATGCATTTAATTTCAACAAAACTGTAAAAATAGGAAATATGTTTATTTTTAAAATGCCACTAAGACAACAAAAATCCAATGTCAGGAACCATAGATATAAAACTGTAAAGTAAAAATATGCTATATATAAAAACAAAAAGTGCCAATCGAGGACATCTGGTTGCGCTTGGCCGGGGCAAAGTCAAAGTTTGCAGCTCATTGTGATGGAGGCCAATTAGGATACACTGAGTGGGAGGTCTGGGTCAAAATTTTACCTTCTGACTTAGAGCCTGATTACGGGTTTGGCGGTTGGACCGCTGGACCAACAAGGCAGTGGTTAAAAAAAAGCTGTTGCACCGGCAGTCTTCAGACCGCCATATTACGATGTATGCAGGCTGAACTGCCATCCGCCAAATGAAATTGCAGTGGCCTGCAATCTTGGCTGGCTTGGAATCTTGGCTGTGCTTACTCCGTGGCTGTCATGGCCATGTGGAACCACCAAACCCATTACAAGAACACAGTCTATGTGGCAGTCTCCTTGCGGGGCTCAGCTGGCGGCGGTCAGCTGCTGTGGCATGCATTCAGCAAAGCAACAGACTAGTGCCCATTGGATGGATTAAAAAACACCACAGCTCACATACATTGGCTCAGTGAGCACACCTGGAAATCATACAATGAAACACACCCTTTCCCAGACCATGATCCTTTGCCTCTCCATTGCAAAAAAGAGACCAGAGCCCATCATGCCACTCATCAGTGATAGATAAGGCACCCCTTTTTTCACCATGCCATTCAACACCTTTCAACCACTTCTGTCCATTTATCCCCTATAACTCTTTTTTGTTAAGTAATTCCCTGTCACCCACTTTAATATACAGCTATGTCATGTCCCCAAAATCCCAGTTTATCTGAAGATGAGTTGAGAGTCATGGTGGATGAAATCACAAGAGTAGAGCCACAACTGTTTGGAGCACAAGTCCAACATACTCCTCTCTGTAGGAAAATGGAAATGTGGCAAAGGATAGTCGACAGAGTGAATGATGCAGGCACCACTCTGTGCACAAAGAAGGACATTAGGGAAAGGTGGAATGACCTGAATTGGAAGGTGCATTCCCTGGTCTCCATGCAACACATTGAGTCCCTGAAGACTGGTGGTGGTCCTCTCAGTGCCCCTTTACAGGTCTCTCCCTGGAAGGAGAAGGTCTTGGCCATCCTGCATCCTGAGGGCTTGACAGAAATAGCTGGGGGAGTGGAGTCTGATAAGTTACAACACAAGACCTCTCACAAATCTTCAATGGCCTGCATGCTCACATCTCACTCTTTGTCACTGTGTTGTTCATCTACTTACCCAACATGCAATACCCAGAGTTGCAGAGATGTAAGCTTATCAATGTGCATCGCTGTTCAGAACATCACATGTATCAATCTTCATCACATGCCATATATTGGAATGGGGTCTGTAGGTCTATCAATATCAAAAGATCATCCCAGGACACATGGTATTTGTCTGCATGTAAATGTATGTGCCAACCTAACAGCAGTTTGGCAATAGATATGTAAGACTAAGGGGGTCATTCCAACCCTGGCGGTCGTGATAAAGCGGCGGCCAACCCGCCAACAGGCAGGCGGACAAAAAAATGGAATTCTGACCCTGGCGGGAACCGCCAACACAAGCCGCCACTTTAACACTCCGACCGCCACGGCGGGACAGACAAACAGCGCAGCGGTCACCGCCAACAGGCAGGCGGCAGACAATGTAGCGCCCACCCTATCACAACTCACCAATCCGCCACCTTTACCGGGGCGGGAGCCCCGCCGATAAAAACACGGCGGAAACAGACTACGAACGGGAAAACGCTCACCTCTACACACTCCACGAGGAAGGAGGACAGCATGGAACCCGAATTAAACATCCTTCCAGCTATTGTCTACCTGCTCATCTGCCAGGAGTACGAACGCCGGCGCAGACGACAACGGTGAGTACTGCACCTACGACACAGGGGAGGGGGGTGGAGGAAAGCTTACGGGCACACACATACGCCATACATCCACCCCCCCACCCCAAATACCTACACCCCAATGCAGAGAAACAAGTCAGAGTGACACCCCCCAAACCCACCGGAATAATGCAAAGACACAATTAAAATGATCTATAAAATATATGTATAAATAGCTCCATTGAAGTTATGGGAAATATGCTATATGAAAGATACAAAATAAGGAATGAACATAGTTAAAAATATATACATAGGCAATAAGTCCTGCCCATTCTGTCACAGTTCCATAGTCCGTGGGCCAATGTGCACAAACACATGGGCAAAGCCCACACAGGAGACCAGATACCTTTGGAGAGAACACTGCTGGGGCATCAGATGATAAAACTACAGGCACCTCAGGGGGAAGGAAAGGGGGGGCACCTCAGCCACATGAGTCCACGACTGTTGTTTTTGCATTTGTCACCCTAAGTGGGAAGGGTATGCCCAGGCGTGGGTCCCGTGCTCACTATGCCACCAGATTCAAGCTAGCCTGGCTGAAGAGGGGTGATACCCCGAAACTGGTCCCAGGATGCTTGTTTCTGGTCCAGGGAGGACATGGCCTGGCAGTTCGGGCTGGACTGTTCCTATTGGGAACAGGGTCAAGACTGATTTGCATATGGCTGGGTCCAAACTGGAACGGCATGGTGAGCAAAAAAACTGATGGATTAAACCCAGATCTGTGACTGGGGGTGAATGTTTGATTTGGTCTACATTCCGTCCATCAACTGTTGTTTTTGCATTTGTCACCCTAAGTGGGAAGGGTATGCCCAGGCGTGGGTCCCGTGCTCACTATGCCACCAGATTCAAGCTAGCCTGGCTGAAGAGGGGTGATACCCCGAAACTGGTCCCAGGATGCTTGTTTCTGGTCCAGGGAGGACATGGCCTGGCAGTTCGGGCTGGACTGTTCCTATTGGGAACAGGGTCAAGACTGATTTGCATATGGCTGGGTCCAAACTGGAACGGCATGGTGAGCAAAAAAACTGATGGATTAAACCCAGATCTGTGACTGGGGGTGAATGTTTGATTTGGTCTACATTCCGTCCATCAACTGTTGTTTTTGCATTTGTCACCCTAAGTGGGAAGGGTATGCCCAGGCGTGGGTCCTGTGCTCACTATGCCACCAGATTCAAGCTAGCCTGGCTGAAGAGGGGTGATACCCCGAAACTGGTCCCAGGATGCTTGTTTCTGGTCCAGGGAGGACATGGCCTGGCAGTTCGGGCTGGACTGTTCCTATTGGGAACAGGGTCAAGACTGATTTGCATATGGCTGGGTCCAAACTGGAACGGCATGGTGAGCAAAAAAACTGATGGATTAAACCCAGATCTGTGACTGGGGGTGAATGTTTGATTTGGTCTACATTCTGTCCATCAACTGTTGTTTTTGCATTTGTCACCCTAAGTGGGAAGGGTATGCCCAGGCGTGGGTCCCGTGCTCAGTATGCCACCAGATTCAAGCTAGCCTGGCTGAAGAGGGGTGATACCCCGAAACTGGTCCCAGGATGCTTGTTTCTGGTCCAGGGAGGACATGGCCTGGCAGTTCGGGCTGGACTGTTCCTATTGGGAACAGGGTCAAGACTGATTTGCATATGGCTGGGTCCAAACTGGAACGGCATGGTGAGCAAAAAAACTGATGGATTAAACCCAGATCTGTGACTGGGGGTGAATGTTTGATTTGGTCTACATTCCGTCCATCAACTGTTGTTTTTGCATTTGTCACCCTAAGT
The DNA here is from genome assembly GCF_031143425.1 of Pleurodeles waltl. Taxonomy (NCBI): domain Eukaryota; kingdom Metazoa; phylum Chordata; class Amphibia; order Caudata; family Salamandridae; genus Pleurodeles; species Pleurodeles waltl. The sequence goes on along the minus strand of NC_090444.1, from coordinate 1,234,635,872 downwards.
GGGAAGGGTATGCCCAGGCGTGGGTCCCGTGCTCACTATGCCACCAGATTCAAGCTAGCCTGGCTGAAGAGGGGTGATACCCCGAAACTGGTCCCAGGATGCTTGTTTCTGGTCCAGGGAGGACATGGCCTGGCAGTTCGGGCTGGACTGTTCCTATTGGGAACAGGGTCAAGACTGATTTGCATATGGCTGGGTCCAAACTGGAACGGCATGGTGAGCAAAAAAACTGATGGATTAAACCCAGATCTGTGACTGGGGGTGAATGTTTGATTTGGTCTACATTCCGTCCATCAACTGTTGTTTTTGCATTTGTCACCCTAAGTGGGAAGGGTATGCCCAGGCGTGGGTCCCGTGCTCACTATGCCACCAGATTCAAGCTAGCCTGGCTGAAGAGGGGTGATACCCCGAAACTGGTCCCAGGATGCTTGTTTCTGGTCCAGGGAGGACATGGCCTGGCAGTTCGGGCTGGACTGTTCCTATTGGGAACAGGGTCAAGACTGATTTGCATATGGCTGGGTCCAAACTGGAACGGCATGGTGAGCAAAAAAACTGATGGATTAAACCCAGATCTGTGACTGGGGGTGAATGTTTGATTTGGTCTACATTCCGTCCATCAACTGTTGTTTTTACATGAGTCCACGACGCCAGATCCACGAGGGGCCTCCATGCCCACTGTCCCATCCTGGGGAGTGCAAAGCCACAGTCTCACAAGTCTCTACAGTGGGTGGCTTGCCCACTGTGCCATCCTGGGGAGTGCAAAGCGACAGTCTCTCAAGTCTCTACAGTGTGTGGCTTGCCCACTGTTACATCCTGGGAAGTGCCAAGCCACAGTCCATCAGATGGATTACCGACTCCACTGTTAATGGAGGAGGCATGGTGCCCAGAGTGCTTCGTGAAGCCCTGCTCGACACAGAACCGGCACTGTCAATGGGCCAGCGGTGCTTGAGACGGCGTTGCCCAGCGGAGCGGTGCTTGACAGGAAGGGCCCAGCGGAGGGGTGCTTGAGATGAAGGGCCCAGCGGAGCGGTGCTTGACAGGAAGGGCCCAGCGGAGTGGTGCTTGACAGGAAGGGCCCAGCGGAGCGGTGCTTGACACGAAGGGCCCAGCGGAGCGGTGCTTGACAGGAAGGGCCCAGCGGAGCGGTGCTTGAGATGAAGGGCCCAGCGGAGCGGTGCTTGACAGGAAGGGCCCAGCGGAGCGGTGCTTGAGATGAAGGGCCCAGCGGAGCGGTGCTTGAGATGAAGGGCCCAGCGGAGCGGTGCTTGACAGGAAGGGCCCAGCGGAGCGGTGCTTGAGATGAAGGGCCCAGCGGAGTCGTGCTTGACAGGAAGGGCCCAGCGGAGCGGTGCTTGAGATGAAGGGCCCAGCGGAGTGGTGCTTGACAGGAAGGGCCCAGCGGAGCAGTGCTTGAGATGAAGGGCCCAGCGGATCGGTGCTTGAGACGGCGGTGCCCAGCGGAGCAGTGCTTGAGATGAAGGGCCCAGCGGAGCGGTGCTTGAGATGAAGGGCCCAGCGGAGCGGTGCTTGACAGGAAGGGCCCAGCGGAGCGGTGCTTGAGATGAAGGGCCCAGCGGAGCGGTGCTTGACAGGAAGGGCCCAGCGGAGCGGTGCTTGAGATGAAGGGCCCAGCGGAGCGGTGCTTGACAGGAAGTGCACAGCGGAGCGGTTCTTGTCACGGCGGGCCCCTGTTCAGTGGTGCTTCTCACGGCGGGGCCCTGTTCAGTGGTTCTTGTCACGGCGGGGCCCTGTTCAGCGGTGCTTCTCATGGCGGGGCCCTGTTCAGCGGTTCTTGTCACGGCGGGGCCCTGTTCAGCGGTGCTTCTCACGGCGGGGCCCTGTTCAGCGGTTCTTGTCACGGGGCCCTGTTCAGCGGTTCTTGTCACGGCGGGCCCTGTTCAGCGGTGCTTCTCACTGCGGGGCCCTGTTCAGCGGTGCTTCTCACGGCGGGCCCTGTTCAGCGGTTCTTGTCACGGCGGGGCCCTGTTCAGCGGTGCTTCTCACTGCGGGGCCCTGTTCAGCGGTGCTTCTCACGGCGGGGCCCTGTTCAGCGGTGCTTCTCACGGCGGGGCCCTGTTCAGCAGTGCTTCTCACGGCGGGGCCCTGTTCAGCGGTTCTTCTCACGGCGGGGCCCTGTTCAGCGGTGCTTGTCCTGTGTTTCTAGGGAGCCAGACCTGGCCAAGACTTCCCGCTCAGTCGCCATCTGACCTTGCGGTCACGGGGCCCTCCTGTGATGGAGTCCTGGGCCCGTGGGTGTCGTCCGTCACAACCGGAATAGGGCTGGTGGGGCCCTCCTGGGCAGCTCGCCTGCTGCCTGACTTCTCCACCCTGCTGCCCTTGCCCTCCTTCGCTGAAGCTCTGTGGCCCTTGCCTCCCTTTGATGATGTGGCAGGTGACGGGGCAAGGCTACTGTCCTTGGTGGCAGCCGTCTCAGGCTTGTCGCGCCGGCCCTTAGTTTTTTTTGTCCTCTTCCCAAGGGGTGGGCTGGCTGTCCCCTTGCTGCTGGCCGATGTTCCTGCCCTAGCAGCTGGTGGACTCCAATAGCCCTGCACTATGGTCATAGTAGATGCAGGGCTGGTGGTGGCTGAGGTGCTTTTTTGAGTCTTACCAGATGGAGGGGGTGGGTCAGTGATTGGAACGAGCTCAAGGTTGGAAAGGAAAAGCACTTTGGAAGGACAGGGACGGGTAGGTGTAGTGGGTATGGGAGTGGAGGAAGAGGATGTGGTTGTAGGAGAGTCAAGTGTGCTGTCTTTGGGTGCAGGTGCTTGTGACGGAGGCTGTCGTGAGGTGGATGGCTGTTGGGTGGGTGGCTGCCTGCGTTTTTGTGGTTTGGAAGAGGGGGTGACAGACACACTGGGAGAGGACACAGGGGACGTGTAAATGGCAGTGGGGGTGGTGACTGCACGTGTGCGGACTGTAATGGAGGGTGTGCTGGTGATGGAAGTACTGGCTGATGGTGGTTTGCATGCAGGTGTGAGTGGAGACGTCACAGGGAGGGAGGAGGGAGATGAGGAGGTGGGGGACACAGAGGTGGTAGTGACTGTTGGCATGTCTGCATCTGGATGTTGCTTGGGTGAATGCTTGTGGGATCTGTGGTGCTTATGTCTGGATGAGCTGCCCTTGGGTGTAGAGGTGTGTGCAGGCTGGTCTGATGGTGTGGATGGGATAGGCAGAGGAACAGCAGACTGAGACTGGGGGGAGGGAGTCAGAAGAGGGAGGCTGGAGACAGGGACAATGGCTGCCGTCAGTGCTGAGGCCAGAGCGTTGAACGATCGCTGATGGGCAGCCTGACCCGAATGAAAGCCCTCCAGGTATGCATTGCTCCGATGCACCTCCCTTTCTACACCCTGGATGGCATTCAAAAGGGTAGACTGCCCAACAATGATGGTCCTTAGGAGGTCAATGACCTCCTCACTGAGGGCAGCAGGGGTAACTGGGGCAGGGCCTGAGGTGCCTGGGGCGAAGGAGATGCCCGCCTTCCTGGGCGAGCGGGCACGGAGCGAAGGCTGAGGGGCTGCTGGGAGGGCGGGGCTGCTGCGCTGGGTGGCGGCTGTACCTGTTGTGGCGGTGGGCACGGATGTTGCCGCCACCGCATGGGATCTCCCTTCCGAGGACGTGTCGGTGTCGCTGACGTCTCCACGGGTCCCCGTTGTGGAGCTCCACTCGCCCTCCGTCTCACTAGTGTACTCGGAGTCTGTTGCATGGCCCTCCAGGGCCATGTGAGATGCAGCTCCCTCATGCGCCAATGCCACTTCTCCTCTGCCTGATGATGCTAATGCACACATGAACAGGAAGACAAAGAAAATGGGGGGGGGGAGGAGAAATGAAGACAGGTTGAGTGCATGCATTGGCAACACCGTTCTCGGAGAGGACAGACACAGAAGCCCCCTGCACTAGGCCGCGCAATCGGGGTACACTACTCAGTTATTGTGACTAGGCCTACAGGTCTATGGACGACAAATGCACACATGGGTGAGGCCAGACCATGGATAGCTGTACTTGACCACCCTACAGAGGTGGGGGCGGGGGCACAGGGCCATGCCTAACGGAGGGGCCTAGCCTACAGAATGCGCCCTAGCCTAGAGATAGCCACAGCCCTCCTCCCCCACCCAGACACCTTCACTGCGCGCAAAGATAGCAGAATGTGCTGATACTCACCCCCTTGTGTCTGCTGTGATGTCCTCACGCGCCCATCCAAATCGGGGTAGGCCACCGCCAGGATCCGGGACATCAGGGGGGTCAATTGGCGGCTGGCACCCCTCCTACGTTGGGAGGCCATCCCCAGCAGAGCCTCGGCGGTCTTTCTGGTCCCGCGGCGGATGTCCTCCCACCTCTTTCGGCAGTGGGTGCCCGGTCTGTTGTGGACCCCCAGGGCCCAGACGTCCTTGGCGATGGCACGCCAAATGTCGATCTTCTGATGGGCGCTGACCTATGTGACATGTACAGGGTGGTAAAGGAAATCTCATCACTTTTCTGCCTGGTCAATGTGAGTGCCCCCCCCTCCCCAACCTTGCCATGTGGCACATGCTCTCATCTTTCGTGCGTTGCACTCCTCATTCGCTCCCCTCCCCACCATCTTACATACACCCCACCAACACAGGCATAGCCCATTCAACGTGCACCCTGTGTACTAACCTGTTGGTCTGGAGGACCGTAGAGTTGCGCATACTGGGGGAGGACCCCATCAACAAGTTTCTCCAATTCTTCAGAAGTGAAGGCAGGGGCCCTTTCCTCAGTCGAGGCAGCCATTGTATCTCCCAGACCGAGGTCACAGCAGCACTTGCAGTATTGGTCCTCTCCTGTGGATGATCAGGTCTCGAGTGATTAATCAGATAGAAAATGGCGGTCACGCCCGTGGCGGTGCGTACCGCCGCGGTGCGTACCGCGACCGCAGGCGCCCATCCTCATTGGCTACTGAAACCCATAGGGTGCAATGTTAACCAATGCGGCTGAGCACCGCGGTCTTCGACCGCCTACCGCCACGGTGTGCCACGCCAGCGCATTGACCTCACATCCCACTGTCACACTTCACAGGTCAGGCAGCCACCATTTCAAGGGCCCACATGGCTGAATTTCTACTGCGTCACACAGGCCTAGGCCTTGCATTGCCACTCATACAAGCCTTTCAATGCATAGCGATGCGTGTACTGTGCAAGCTGTGTGAACGAACCTGTGGGTTGCTTGACTCTGTGCTCCATGTTGTCCTTCCTAGGCACCGTCCGCTGGGACTTGCGAGGAGAAGGATGAATCCTCCCGTGTACCGACCGCTGGTGGACCTGTCGACAATGGAAGAACGACATATCATACTTATATACAGGCTTGACAGAGCAACTATACATGAACTATGTGCCCAGCTGGAGCCAGACCTGATGTCCCCCATCCGCCAACCCACAGGGATTCCCCCTCTGGTGCAGGTTCTGTCAGTACTCCATTTTTTGGCAAGTGGGTCTTTTCAGACAACAGTGGCCATATCATCTGGGATTTCTCAGCCTATGTTTTCTAAGGTTTTATCCAGAGTGTTGTCTGCCCTGATGAAATACATGCAGAGCTACATTATTTTCCCTGAGGTGGGTGATTTGGCTACAGTGAAGGGTGATTTCTATGCCCTTGGACATATCCCCAACATCATTGGTGCCATTGATGGGACCCATGTGGCTTTGGTTCCCCCCAAAGAAAGTGAGCAGGTGTACAGAAACAGAAAAAGTTATCATTCGATGAATGTCCAGGTGGTCTGTTTGGCTGACCAGTACATCTCCCATGTAAATGCCAAGTTCCCTGGGTCAGTGCATGACGCGTATGTCATGCGAAATAGCAGCATCCCTTATGTGATGGAACAGCTACAGAGACACGGTGTGTGGCTAATTGGTGACTCCAACCTGTCGTGGCTACTGACCCCAGTGAGGAATCCCCAGACCAGGGCAGAGGAACGGTACAATGAGGCCCATGGGCGAACTAGGAGGATCATAGAAAGGACCTTCGGGGTCCTGAAGGCCAGGTTTAGGTGCCTGCATATGACAGGGGGATCCCTAATGTACTCACCAAAGAAGGTGTGCCATATCATCGTGGCCTGCTGTATGCTTCACAATCTTGGTTTGCGACGCCAGGTGCCTTTTCTGCAGGAGGATGGTCCAGATGGTGGTGTTGTAGCAGCTGTGGAGCCTGTGGAGAGTGAAGAGGAGGAAGACGACGGGGACGACACGGACAACAGGGATACAGTCATACAACAATATTTTTAGTAGCACACAGGTAAGAATCACCCACGCCATTTTACAATTACTTAAGGCCTCATGCGTCTCCACTGTCTGTGTTTCCCCCCAGTTCCTGTTAACTGATTTGTGACTTTCCCTTCCCTTTTCAGAGCTGTATGACCCACTCCGTGACTTCTGCTTTGTTTGCCCATGGACTAAAGCTTATTGAAATTGGTATGTTGTCATCACAAAGTAGCTGGACATTATTGCACCGTTATGTGTAATACATTTGTTAAGAATACAAGCAGACTCCTGTTATTTTAAGTGCAATAAGTGATTTATTTTAAGTGCTACATATAGGTACATGATTGTAAAACGGTGATGGGTGGGGGTGTAGTAATGTCCATGGCAGAGTCCAGTTCTCAGTCGCACAGGTGCATTGTCCATATGCCTGTGGAAGGATGGAGCAGGGGCAGTTAAAGGTTGGACAGGGTGACAATGTGGGACAGTGGGATGACATCAGGCGGTATCTTAGGCTGGCGGGGGTCTTGCAATCCTACTCTGTCTTCTTGTGAGATCTCAGGTTCCGCTTGCGGGGTGGTTCTTCTTCTGCAGGAGGTGGGGTTCTGGTGGCCTGTTGTTGTGTGGGGGCCTCCTGTCCACTAGCGCCGGCGGAGGTGGTAGGCTGTTCCTGGCCTGGGCTAGTGACAGGGGCCCTTTGGGGTGCCACATGGTCCCGCAATGTGGTTACTATCTGGTTGAGGGCTACGATGATGATCCCCATTGCGGAACCGATGTTCCTCAGTTCCTCTCTGAACCCCATGTACCGTTCCTCCTGCAGTGCCTGGATCTCCTGGAACCTGGCCAGTACCGTCGCCATCGTCTCCTGGGAGTGGTGGTAAGCTCCCATGATGGAGGAGAGGGCCTCTTGGAGAGTCGGTTCCCTGGGCCTGTCCCCCCCTGTCGCACAGCAGCCCTCCCAGTTCCCCTGTGTTCCTGGGCCTCTGTCCCCTGGACGGTGTGCCCACTACCACTGCCCCCAGGTCCCTGTTGTTGTTGGGGTGGTGGGTCAACCTGGGTAACCTGTAGTGGTGGACACACCGCTGATTGACGTGTCATGGAGACAGAGGCATGGGCCCGCTGGGTGGGAGCTGTGCTGGTGTTCCCAGAGGGGGTTGGGTCTGGTGTAGCCTGTGGCTGTCTGTGGGGAACCGACTGTCCAGAGGTCCCCGATGGGCCGGGCTGGTCATCTGGGTCCAGGGAGACAGAGCTGCTGTCATCGCTGGGGGCCTCTTCTGGGGGTGGGATGGACATCTCTGTACCCTCCGTGGCGGTGTGGTGGCGTTCGGGTCCTGCAGGGGTATAAAGGTATGGTTATTGCTTCTGTGTGTGGCATTTCGTGTGATGGGTGGGTGTCCGTGTACCCAAGTGCAGGCATTCCCTTGTGGGGGCTTTTGTGAGGGTGGCTTGTGGGGGTGATGTGTGTGTGCAGTGGGCATGCTTTGGTGATGGGTGTCCATGCTTTGTGGTCGCATGCAGGGCTTGGTGTTGGGATGGGTGGGTTGTGATGGTGAGCCATTTGCAAGGAGTTGGTGTGATGGGGGTGAGGGTGGGGGTATGATTTGGCATGCAGGTGGGGTCAGGGTGGGAAGCAGTAGTGAAGATTTGACTTACCAGAGTTCATTCCTCCGCCTACTCCTGCGAGGCCCTCAGGATGCAGGATGTGCAAGACTTCCTCCTCCCATGCTGTAAATTCTGGGGGAGTAGGTGGGGGTCCACTGCCAGTCTTCTGCACCGCAATGTTGTGCCTTGATACCATGGAACGCACCTTCCCCCGTAGGTTGTTCCATCGCTTCCTTATGTCATCCCGATTGCGTGAATGCTGTCCCACCGCGTTGACCCTGTCCACTATTTTCAGCTTCTACGTCCCCACCTGCCTCCTCCGCTCTTCTGGCCTCGCACTCGCTGCTGTCCCTCGCATCCGCCACTCCACGGCGGGTGGGAGATCTTTCTCCTTCCTGGCGACCAAGTCCTGGAACTCCCTCCCCACCAGCCTCAGGACCACCCAGGACCACTCCGCTTTCCGGAGACTCCTAAAGACCTGGCTGTTCGAGCAGCGATAACCCCCCTTTTTCCCCTAGCGCCTTGAGACCCGCACGGGTGAGTAGCGCGCTTTTTAAATGTTAATGATTTGATTTGATTTGATATCCTTTGCCATAGCTCCATCTTCCTGGCAATTGTGGTTTGCTGCACCTGTGCCCCGAAGAGCTGGGGCTCTACACGGACTATTTCCTCCACCATGACCCTGAGTTCTGCGTCAGTGAACCTGGGGTGTCTTTGGGGTGCCATGGGGTGGTGTGGATGAGGTGTGGGGTGGCGTTTGTGGTGATGAGTGTGGTGCGTGTGGTGGTGTGTGGTGTTTGGTCGTGGATTCTGTGTGGGTGATGGTGTTGTGTGCCTCTGTGTTGTGGGATTGTCTATTCTGTGCTCTCTCTCTAGCCTTCGTCAATAATTTCAGGTCGTAGGGGTTTGTGGGTGATGTGGGTGTGTGTTTTATATTGTGTTGGGTGTGTGGGAGTGGTGTTAGTATGTGTATCAGGTGTGTGTGTTTCAAACTGACCAATGTGGCTGAGTTTTCTATGTGTGTGTGTATTTTGACCGCAGCGGTGTGTACCGCCAATGGAATACCGCGTTTGAAAGACGGCCACGTGGATTTGTGGGTCGGAAGGGTATGGGCGTATTTCTGTTGGCGTGACGGTGGAGGTTTGGTCATCGCCATTTTTTCGCTGACCTTTGGTGTGGCGGACTTTTGTGGATGTCGGGTTTTTGGCGGTTTGCAAGTTGCGGGTCAGAATGACCGTGGCGGTTTGCCGCGGCGGTGTTATGGCGGTCTTCTGACCGGCGGTAAGTGCCTTTTACCGCCGAGGTCAGAATGACCCCCTAAATGTTTGCCAACTGTTGGGTAGTACATAGAGTGACATGACTACAACTATCAGGAGGCCCTCTTTCTGTAAAACAACCACCAGGCTTTCCAGCACTTGTCCTAATACACCTGTGTGTCATCTCTCAAATGATGTAACCTCCCCTGGGAAGTTAGCATTTGTGTAGTGTGGGGAGTCAGCAAGCAACATGACTACAACTACCAGTAGACCCTCTTTCAGTAACACAAACCAATAGGCCTTCCTGCACTTGTCCAAATACACTTGCGTGTCATCTCTCAAATGATGTACCCTCTCCTTGCAGTTTAGCATTTCTGTAGTATGGGAAGTCAGCAAGTGACATGACTACAAATACCAGAAGACATTATTTTTGTAACACCAACCAAGCGGCCCTCCTGCGCTTGTCCAAATACACCTGTGTGTCATCTCTCAAATAATGGACCCACTCCTAGAGGATAGCTTTTGTGTAGTGTGGGGAGTCAGCAAGTGACATGACTACAACTACCAGGAGGCCCTCTTTCTGGAACACAAACCAACAGGCCTCCTTGTACTTGTCCAAATACACCTATGTGTCATCTCTCAAATGATGTGCCCTTGTCTGGGAATTTACAGGTTGTGTAGTATGGGCCGTAAGCAAGTGACATAAGTACAACTACCAGGAGGCTCTCTTTCTGTGACACAAACCAACAGGCCTACCTGCACTTGTCCAAATACACCTATGAGTCATCTCTCAAATGAAATACCCTCCCCTGAGAGTTTAGCATGTGTTTAGTGTGGGTAGTCAGCATATGTCATGACTACAGCTACCAGGAGGCCTTCTTTCTGTAACATAAACCAACACACCTCCCTTTCCTAGCCAAAATATACCCGTGTATCATCTCTCAAATGATGTACCCCCCCCCCCGGAAGTGAGAAATCTACTTATCATGCTCAACTCAGAAACGTGTCTGTCTATCCAGCTGATTCATGCCCTAGTGTCACAAAATAAAACTATTGAAGACTGGAATGACATCTTAAGAAGTTTGTACATCAAGTGTTCCTAAGGCATTAAGCTGCTACATCTGATTGGTAGTGGCAGTTAACACATTTTCTCAGCACTGCTCATAATATGGCTACAGCTACATATAAAACAAAGTTATGTGTTCACCTGTATCTCACACAAATAGGCCTGGGAATGGTCAAATGCACGTCTCCTGTCCACTCTGTTGGCTCAATTGTTACTAAGGGGTCATGTTCATTTCCTCGAACTGATCACCACATCTACTGAGCTGCGTGAGTCCAATTGTTACTGCAAGCTTCACATGTGTCATGTCAATAACTTCAAAACCATGGCAACATGGCACAATCAGCAAACCTACCACTCAACAGTGCCCACGGGCTCTATGTACAGTCACACAATTCCATTTGATGTAGAGTCCACACTTCAAACAAAACAATGTGCTCTACTTCTCAACAGGTTGAGCTGGCACAGCATCTGGCCAGACATTGTCCACTGACCAGACCCCCAACCCACCTATGGATGAAGCCCTCAATGATGAAGACACTCCTGGATATGTGAACGTGGATGATGGTCCTGGCCCATTTGGGCAGCCTGGTGAGATGTCAACAGCGAGCCTCACTGTGCCCACAACAAAACCTCCCACCTCAGTTGCTTCAATATCACAGACAACAATGTGCCCCCAACCTGTGTACCTAGCACAGTGGCTACCATCTTGTGCCCCCAGTCCTGGATCCTGAGGTCCAAAACAACAATTCTGACACTGAAGGTCCAGGACCCAGTCGGTGAGAGCTCCCTGTGCCAAGTGTACAGGCTTGTGGGGGTAGGGTCCATTGATAGATGCTGTGGGCCAGCAGAGTAAGGCCACTGGGGCCACTCATGACCATGATACCATCAGCCAAGTCTTGGGGGTATATCAGGAGTCCTAAGGCATGATGTGCCAGGTGCTAACCTAACTCCAGGAAATCAATCTGCTGCAGAGGGGCATGGAACAACATATGGAGGCCCATAACACCACCATGGGCACCTACACAGGAGTGCTGAGGGACATCCATGCAACCCTGAGCAGGGCTTTTCCCCTAACATCTACTCCTTCCTGTGGGCCAACTACATCAAGCCCAAGTACATCTGCAGCAGACACAGAAAGGGTGGCCCTACCAGAGAACCAACCATCCTCAGACAGTCCTACTCTGCAGCAGCTGAAACTCCCCCCTTCGCAAGTGGGGACGTCCATGTAAGAATCGAGGAGGTGTGGATGGCAAGGTACACACCACAGTCAGCAAAAACACTCATCCTTAATGCCTTAATTCTTTGAGGGTCACACATAGACTCTGCGGACTGATCCCGAAGCCCATTCCATTTTTGAAGGGAGAGGTACTATGGACTTTGGACTGCTGTTGGTGTGACATCTACTCCTATGATTTCATTCACCATAACTGACCCCTTCACTTTTCAATAATGTTACTTTTTTGCCACAAGTTTGTTTTCACCCTAGCACTGTAATAAATTCACCAGTCACAAGCTCATTGTCTTCTGTCTTAAGTTTCTCATTTAGCAATGTAGATATGTAAGAACTGCTTGTGGAAACAAGGGTATGTTGCATTTACAGTGTACAGCTCAGGATTACAGCATTTCACACAAACAACTACTCACAATTGTCTTTTCAAAGAAGTAATTGCATTACATTGTTCAGCTCATTCGCTGTCAATATGTCTGAAACACAGCAAATCATAAATGGTTAAATCATGCTGGCTAAATGATCAAATTTACAAGTACAGACCTCCAGAACATGGAAGTAAGGGATATATCAGACATTGTCCTATAGAATATGCAAACATTAAATTGTTTGATGTCATCAACTGGAGCCATATTGCCTACCTCACAAAAGGAATCCATCATCGTATAATGCAAGACTCAGTTGGTAGCACAACAGTTTCTGATCATAGGGTCATTACAATCCAATGCTTCCGTATCTGGTGGTATGACACAAACAAATGTCAGTAATGTGCCACTGGGACATTGACCTGCAATGAAGAAACACATCAACAGCTACATATAGTTCATACAAAAATTGTGTTTCGCCAAAGTGAAAGGAAACTAACATGAATTAGGCCCAAGGCCACATCTTTTCTGACCACATGATGAAACAAATTATGCATCAGGCCCACCACACAACAAGGAACAAGTCCAACGGAGTCTTCTAAACTTCCATTATATCACTGTGCAAGCTGCCTTGGCACAGGTCTTGTGTAGCCAAAGTCTGTGACCTACATTCCCAGGAACAATCCATGTCCACTTCGTATGTCCAAACAGCATCATATACCTACTAATGTTACAACTCAGAAATGTCCCAATGAAGATGTCATGGTGAAGGTAGCTGAACAAATGTCAAAACGAGGAGTAGAGTCATGAAACCATTCATATGACACAATTCACCCAGCAAATGTCTGGAGAATGATGTTCATGTCATATATCTCACACAAACAAAATAACATCTCCAAAATGGGAGTGTGTCAAAAGCTTCCTCATCAGGCACACTTTGCCATTATTTGCCAGAGCTACAGCTTCCATTTCCCAACAAATATAGTCCTCACATCATAACAACAAGGGTTCATTGTACAGTCAACGGCATGATATCTCATGAGATAATTACAATCATGATAAGAAGCTATTGATAAGATCTCATCGCCAGTCATCTCCTTCCTCTTCACCACTATCATCTTCATTTGGCATTTTCAGTTTCTCGCCTGGTGAAACAGCAGGCTCCCCCTCTTCTGGGATTTAAGGTATTTTCCTTTGCAGGGTGATGTTATGAAGCATGCAGAATGCCTTGGTGATCTGACACACCTTCCTGGGTGAGTAGAGGAGTGCTCCTACGCTGGCCTTGAGGAGCCCAAAAGCCCGCTCAACTGGCCATCATGTTCTTTCATGGGCATCATTGAAGTAGACTTTCCCTAGGGTATTTGGATTCCTCAGCCGTGTTAACAACCAAGGACGGGTGGCATATGCTGAGTCTCCTGTTTTGTAAGGAGACATAAGTGCCACAATGAGTCACACACTTCCTGATTTTAGCACCTGATGCTGCACATTGAAAATCACAACAGATGTATCTTACCAAATAGTCCGGCCATCTCCAGTTGCAGTTGTGACATCAGCTGGGGTATGGTGCTGTTCTCAATGACCATGGAATCATGGGCTGAACCTGGGAACGAGGCACAGAAGTTTGGAATATACAAATCTGAAAAGCAGATAACTTGCACCTTGATTGACTGGAAGTGCTTCCAGTTGCAACAGACTTGTTCACTGGCATGCAGTGCCACAAATACAATATCAGTGCCATCAATGCCACCTGGGGGAGGTGACCAAATTCATACAAGTCAACCTTCACATTGGCTAATTCCTAATTTATGGGGAACCTGATATAGCTGTCAATGTGTTTAATCAGTGCTGATAGCACATCTTTTAAAACACCAGTGAACTTAGGTTGTGAGATCCTACCAGATATAGCCGCTGTCTATTGAAATGACCCTGTGGCCAGGAAGTGAAATACTGCCATCAGTCTCACAATGGGCAGTGTACATGTCAGATTAGTGTTTTGAGGCGTGACATCTAGCTCAAACTGAGGACATAGTTCTTGGAGTGTTTGCCTATTCAGATTGGACTGTTTTATTATGTTATGTTTTTCCATGGTCTGAAGGTCTGGAAATGGACAGTAGACTGGGCGTTGTCACATCCTCCCTCTCCCAGGATACCTAATTGTGGAATCAAATGATTTGGAGCATTGGTCACTGTGTCCAGACCAACATATCCGATGAGTGACAGCAAAGTCATGTGGCCAAACATTACTGATATATAGGATGGCCACAGGATTTACTGCCATGCATGGAAGTGATGGAAATGTGATCATAATGTAGGTTCTATATGCTCAGCCTACAGAGGGCAAGGCCTGTCAAAGCCTTTTCACAGTATGGGACATAGCCCAGGCTGGTGTATAGTAACTGTGCCCATGCAACTAAGGCACTGGGCTCACTCACTGTGGACCTTTAGATCCTTGGATGTAGTCAAAATGAGTCTACATAAGCAAGATATGGCCTGAATGCTTTTACATTGGCACAATTAGGAATGGGGCTTGAGGTAACCGCCTGACCTGGTACTCATTTCCATTGACCCCCATTGTCAATGTGTGATAATGACTTCCTTCCTCCTTCAGATCTGTTGTCACCTTTCCATAAGTCATGTTTGTACAGAGCAGGTCTAGTGCACAAGTGACAAACACAAAGTGCAGATAGTTTGTTAATTCAGGGGATATCATGACATGCAATTAACTAGCTTTGTCACATACAGCCAGTCCCATCAAACATACCTTGCTATGTTGGATATCATCTATGTCGGAGTGCCCCACATGGTAACAGGTGTCTCCTGTGATACCGGTACATACCAGACAAATCCACTCATAAGTGGTATGAGAATCCATTAGGTAGACACCATGTGGACACATTCACAGAGTAGAAGCTTTCAGTGACACCCATACCAGCCCTTTCTTTGTCACCTAAGTCTTAGGTTGTAGTCTATTACATTGTAGTTTCCTGTATGAACAGTATGCAGCAAGTCATTATGCCTGGATGTTAATGTGCCTGTCAATCATGAACAAGTAGTTTACCCTTCAGAAGGTCACAATGCTGTATTGTGTGTCATTGTGGCTCACCACATCACAGTACAGGTTGAGCATTCCTGGGCTACATGATGTCAGTGGGCTTGCTTAGTCAGTGTAGACCAGGATTGTGGATCGTCAGCAGGTGACTCCAAAAGTGTGTATTTGTATCCCTGTACTTATCACCATGCGTGCTTTAACATGTAGTGTGGTGCCAGTTACAAAATGCTTGTGCTAGGTGTAGAAAGATGTGTATTAGACAACCACTCAACCATTAAAACAATTAAATAGTGACCTCTTCACCTGTCTATTGCATCCATTCAGGTCAACGCCCATTAGAAGCAATGGATTTGGAGAGCCATCACCCGGAAGGTGTTGACCCTGGGTGTCCATCGCCAATAGAGCGCACACTGTCGGAAGAAGGGGGGGACCTGAAATGCTGGTCCTAGAAGATTGCAGATGTCCAGCTGGGGCTATCCTCTCAATGTGGGAGTGGTGAACACCGGACTCTAACCCCCATGATAGCCTGCATTCTGGGGGTGGCCTACCCCAAACTTGTTGGGCATTTGAGAGGAGCACAGCAGATACAAGGGGGTGAGTCCCGGGTGAATTCCTGCCTTTTACATTGCCAGATTGATGTGCTAACGGCAGTCATCTCCCAGTGAATATTAGAGATGGCCTATGTGCAAGATGATTTGTTGTTTGTGTGGGTATAGTGGTTGGTACATGCTAATGTTCCTTGCCTATTGTCCAAGTGACCAGGGACACAGTCCACTACCAACATACTCTCCTGGGCAGACACATGAGTATGAGTGAGTACAGTGGTCAATCCTCTCACGCTGTTTCATGTTGTGGGTGTCATTGCACCCAACAGTCCCTTTGTCTTCAGTGTGTGAACCCCAACATAAAACAACATGTGGTAATAGATCATTGCACTCAGCCATATATCTACTCAAGTCAGCATATTGGCCACTTGTTTTCAGTGTGTCAAGAGTGCTGGTGCCTCACTAGTGTCTCCCACGTGATGGCAGCTATCACACATGTGACATAGCATACATTGCCCTTTGTGTGCAAGCAGTAAGCAATACTTTCTCTTGGTAAGTAGGAAATGTACAGTTACATGATTTGGGTGACATCACTGTTGACAACAGTATTTCTGCAGACACGTTAGCACATGTACTTTGTACTTTAGTAGTAGTATTTCCACTACTGTTTAATGCATGTGCTACCTGTCTTCATGGGATGATACCTGATTCCATCACATACCTGTGCATGCCAAAATCTATTTGAAAATATTTGTGTTTGATGGGTATACAGTTTATATGGTACCACAGACAGGAGTGTGTCGGCATTGTTTGTTGTGTCATACATACACTAAACCATTACTCGATATAATTTCTCATGGACAATTGCAGAAGCAATGATTGACATGACAGGTAGACCTACAGTAATTACTCACAATGTGTACCTTGTGCTGAATCTTTGAGAAGGAACGTGGCATTGCCATAATAATTGATGGTTAGTGAGGGAGCTACAAGAGTTAGAGTCAAACCATTCAAGGTGACAAGGTCTTCTACTTGATCCATGGGTATAGTGATTGGACACTACCCAAATGTTTACAGTTCATGTAGAATGCACTGTAGCAAATTTTAGAGGCACTTTGGAGGACCTTGTGGCTGGGGGCTACTTTACATTTTGGTAATGCGTTGTGATCAAAGCTGTTGTTCAATTGTGTTGAGGCACATGGAATGACCCTATTTGCATTTGTGATTTCACCATCATCCCAGGCAAGTGAAGGAGGCAGGGCAAACTTCAATGGGGAAGCAACTGGCCACAGTTCCTTCAGACGTGAGACAACATACACAGAAGGACCCAGTGGTCCAGAGGTTGAGGGAAGTGCCACAGAGGATACCGGCTCCACGTCATCATCTTCAGAGTAGACCTCGAGCGGACACTCTCTAATGGTGGCAGAACACTGAAGACCTGCTACTGTTCCATTCTTGTTCGCCACACCCAGTTCCATTTCCACCTTCCCTGTTGCTCCCCACCCAGTTGCGTGGGCCCACTCCCCAAGAGTGTAGCTGTCTCCTTCGCACCAGGCACCTCATACCCTGCCCCAGTTACTCCTGCTGCCCTGAGTGAGGAGGCTATTGACCTCCTGAGGAGCATCTCTGTGGGTCAGACTGCCATTCTGAATGCCATCCAGGTGCAGGGCACCCAGCTCAAATAGATAGTTGTGTTACTGAAAGGCATTCATAGTGCTATATCTGCCTACAGAGATCTTTTCAGGCTCTGGCCTGCACCCACACAGCAGCCTTCCTCCCCCACCACAATCTTCCTCCACCACCTTTTTCTTCCCCATCCAATTTCCCTAACCCCATACCTAACCAAAGCACACTCACACATATCCATGCACACACCTCAAGAGCCATAAGCAGCAGACAGAAACACAAACACTACAAAAAACACAAGCATGCAAGCACTCAATAGTGACTTACCACACTCACAACTACTACCACACCTACCATAGCCCCAGACACCACCTCAACACACACCAACATTGCCACCACTCCCACCATACACACAGATACTACTCCAACAGCCACAGACCCACCCAAGGAACGTTTCCTGTTTGGCCAAGCCTTTACCCTGTGAAATACCCCCTCTCAAACCCAAATCCTCCCAAGTGACATCTGGCCCCCCATAGACTCAGCCTTACCCCAAACATACCCAAGAAGAAATGCATCCCACCCGAAGTTAATCCCATCCCTCCCAAAACCAAACCCACCCAATCCTAAACCCAACCCCAGTCCACCCAAGGGTAATCATTGAGGTGCCTGGACTACTTATTAGATGCCCTTTTCTGTGAAGGTTCTCATGGCAATGATTACTGAGGCACGTTTTGGGGACACAGCAGTGTGCTATGCACGTTTTCATGGACTGGACATTGGCCTTTATTCAATTTCTGGAGTTTTGTCAATAACGTTTATTTGGTTGTTGTGCTAAGTATCGTCCTGCCATTACTTTTCAACCTTTTTGATGTTCACCTATAATTTGTGATGTATGATTACAGTTGTGTTTGTTTAACCCTGATTGATGATTCCTTTGATGTAGTAGTGAAGGTCTGACTTCGGAAGAAGTGCTGGAGTCATACAGGGCATCTGGACATGTTGGAAGAATAGATGCATAGGAAGTAATCCAATTAGGGTGGCACTGCATTTGGTGTTGTTTCATATGGTAAGTAATTCATCTAGGCTTGTCCATTGTCAACATCCATTGGGTTTAATTTGTCCTCGATGTAGATTGGACATTTTTTTCATGTGTGCAGGCTACAGGTTTGTCTGTCTGCACATGTAGGCTGTTCAAGTGTGCTACTTTCCTATACAATTGAATGGACAGGTGTCCATTTTGATGTGCGTACCTTACACCTACTTTATCTAACTGTATGGCCCATGCGGTTACTATTGTATTTCCTGTCAAGACTTGCACTTACACATTTGCCACATGGGCATGACATTTGGTTATACTGCTGGTTGCCCCTGATATTCATCAAGCCACAGTTCCTGTACAAATAGTTGTTTAGAGGCATGTACAAAGTGGAATGTGTCCCAGGACTGCAGCCTTCCTGGGGTCCCCCTGAAGCCATCATACCTATTCTGCAGGAATTGTTTACATTGCATGCTTTGGATGTTTGTTACACAAATTATACTGCTTGCCATTTACCTTATATTCTCTGTAATGTGGGCGATATGTGTGAACCCATTACAAGGATGTTAGAGAGGCGGTGTGTTTGGGGTCAATGACATACAGATGTATCTGTTATTTCACAACAGGCCATGGTATGTGAACAATGTGAGGGTGTCATTTCAATTTGTAGGTGTGAGATTGATGAGGATCTGCTGTTGTGTGGCATAATGTTATGAACATATCGCCATCCCTGTGACTGGGATGTGCATACATTGAATGTTTTGTAGTGTGTGGTAGTGCAGTGCCAGTGACCTGGCCAAAGGGGATGCCATGGGACTGTGATTGTGACCTACATTGTGTACAACTCCGAACAGGGGCACAGACAATCTTTTGGATCATGGAGCACAGCCCACAAACCAGATCAATGGAGGCCCGTTGAGTTGCTGAGGAGTGTGAGAGAAAAGATAGATGTTTGACTTGCTCTCGCTTGCTACCACAACGCCATCAATTTTGTGCACCTTCAAGCAGTACAAGCAGTGGCAGGACATGTATGATTGGCTCCATGACAGCGCTGGATGTGTGAGGCTGCCTACAGGTGAGTTTCGGCCTTATAACTCCCATTTCTGCCAGATCCTATGTGGTGGTTGGCCCGTCATGGTCATGTCAGCGGTGAGCAATATTGTGATTAATACGGCGGTTGCACTGGCTGTTTACTCTCCCATACCTGCAATGGGCTATCTCTCCCACACAGTGGTCGAGATTTGCTGGCGGTGTCAGTGGGGCCACAGTGGTGTTTCGTCTGTGTAACAGCATGGATCATAATACAGCGGTCGGACCTCCAACAATGCGGCAGTCGGACCACTACCACCGCCATGACAGTCTCTGGATTTATTCTGTTGGATTTATTCTAACTTTCAAATTGATATCAAACATGATATATTTAGATCTTTTCTAGCAGAAATGAGAGTTTATTATTTTTAAATAAAGCCTCCCAATGTTAGCCTCTGGAGCTAATGGACTACAATTGGGAAAATTAATTTGGCTGTTTTTCCTTCACCAGAGCTTATAAAACATCTTTTATAAAGTTCCTGCTTCTATTTCTACTGTACCCAACCCTTGGGGTACCTAGGCCAGACCTTGGGGTGACATATGTAAACCTAAGGTAGTTTGAGACTTTGGAAGCACTTTTCACTCCAAAGTCACATTTGGGGTTAACTTTAATTTAAAAGAAGCCAGCTAAGCAGGCCTGCTTTTAGAATGACACCAGAGACCACAGCAGTGTTCCTATGGTTGCCCTAACTACACTGGGGTCCCTAAACATGCATGTCCTATCATATACTAGGGACTTATAGGTAGGTTGTCAGAGCCAATTATAATTATGCCTGATTTTCATACACTATTTTACATGCTATGCACAGCTAATTACTCCACATATTTTATCATTGATGACATCTGTATGGCATCTTTGATATTATCACTGCAACATTTGCAATACAATTATTGATAGGAAAACTGTGCATGGCAAAGGCGCGAGTTATAGTTACACTAGGGCATGAGGTATATTTACTTGAAATACCTCTAACTATAACTGCTGAATTTCTATGTTTTTTTACAAGTAAATTCAGAACCTAACTATAACGTCCCTGTAACCTTTGTTTTTTTCTTTGTGTGTATATATATATATATATATATATATATATATATATATATATATATATATATATATACCCACATACATACATAAATATATTACATATATATATATATATATATATATACATATATATATATATATATATATATATTACCTACTGACGGTTGCCAGTAGGTAGTTATAGTTGGAACCTGGTTTCCATAGAAAAAGTGTTTTTTGACTTGCCTATATCTTTAACATCATTTGATGAATCTCCACATAATTCTCCAAAAGAAGTACCATCAATGGTCTTGTTGTGCATTGAAAGTTTCAGGATGATCCATAAAGCAGGGGAGAAAAGTAGGGGGGCAAAAAAGTGTGTTTCCCATGTTAATTCCCATAGACTCTTTAGACATGCCTGCAGCCTGAACCGCTGGCCATAATTACACCAAATTAGCCAGAAAGGTAGCTTTTGGTCCACAGATGAGCCTTTTTATTAATTTGGTGACAATCCATTCAGTAGTTTTTTACAGTCTTACTTATGACACAAGTGTGGCATGCCTGAAACCATCTTGATTGAATCAAACTGGTGAAAATTAAAACATTTAATTTAGAAAGGAACAAAATCACATAGGTATTATGGTTAATACTGTAGAAATAAAATTAGGACACATTTTAAGTGAATTGTAAAATGTCTTCCTGTTGTACTTTCAACAGGTGCAGCCTGTCAGATGATTACTGTGAGTTCTACTGCAGCCTCCCTGAGTGTTCTAAAGAACAACTAGAGAGCTAATACTCTTTTGTATGACAAAAGTGTGGCACACCTGAAGCCATCTTGATTGAATAAAACTGGTAAAACCTAAAATATAAAAATTTTAAAGGAACAACAAGAGAGGGTTCATTTTGTCATGGAAATTATGGATAATGCTGTAGAAAGAAAATTTAGCACATGTTTTAAGTGAGTTCTCAAATATCTTTCTCTTTCTATTTTATTAAAGTATTCTGACATGTGGACTGTAATATGCACTTTCAACACCAGTAGCAGACTGTCAGTTAACTCCTTGATAATCAGCAGCTTACAGTGTTCTAATGAGCAACTAAAGTGCTAACATTTTGTATTTATGCCAAAACTTTGGCACATCTGAACACCATCTTGATGGAATTGAAGTGGAACACGGAAAGCATTTTCTACTGAAAATACAGCGGTAAATATGGAAATTAGGCAGCCAGGCCCTGTGTTCAACACCCCCCTGTCGTACATTGTGGTGGGCATCTAACTTAAAGTAAAAAAAAATAATAGAAATTCACTGAAAACAATCAAAGGTTACAGGGACGTTATAGTTAGGCTTCTATTTTAAATGTAGAAAACCATAGGAATTCACCTGTTAAAGTTAGAGTTCTTTGAAGTAGCTATAACTTGTACCCTACAGTAACTATAACTTGTACCCTGTTATGCACAGTTTTTTGGTAAAAAATGTTGCTGTAGCTATTACATTGATATCAATTATGTTATCAAAATCTCATGAGTGCTGTAATTTGTGGGGTAATTTGCAGTGCATGTTGCGGGCACAAGTAATAGTGTCAACAATATTTGTTCCCAATATTTTCGTACTTACCATTATATGTATAGGAGCACAATATTCTGGTAAAGGATATTTTTGCCACAATATTTTTGTCAGCAATATTTTTTACCTCAATGTTTGGTCGGTGAACCACATTTGGATTGCTAGATATCCAGCAATATCATTGCAAATAGGTTTGGAAAAGTTCTAGGACTATCTATCCCTCCAAAACAGGTTTCTGGAAAAAATAAACTTTCTAAACACAACCCAATACTATTTGGATGCATAATGTACCTGAGTTAAGCTATGACTCATCAGGGAAGACCTGGCCTGACAGTGTGGGCTAGACTGTACTCATTGAGCGGGGTCAAGGCTGATTTGCATATGGCTGGGTCCAACCTGAGGTGGCATGGTGTGGAAAAGAACAATGGACTGTCATATGGTATGAGTAATTACCGGTTGCTGACATTAATTCAAGCATTCCAATAATTATTTCAAGCATTGCATCCATCACTTTTTTGCATACTCTAATAAATTCACTGAGAGAAGCTATACATACTGATACTGAAAAAAGCTGAAAAAACATTTGATAAGGTTTCATGGCAATTTCTGGCATCACCGAAGATGAAAGCAATCTTGGTGACAGCTTCTTCTATCAAGTTATGATATTGTACAAGAAACTGAATGCAACCATAAGTCTATCCTTATACTGGTGTGAGCTCAAACAAGTGGTCTTCAAAGGATGCCCATTTTCACCTTTATTATTCATTCCTTGTCAGGAGATGATTTTCTAAGTGCTTTCAGATATCAAAATAATACAAACTGAGAAAATGTAAAAAGCATTTTCGTATGCAGAATATATATTTTAAATCTCCAAAGGTGAGAAATCCATTCCAACTACATCTAAAGGGTATGGCACAGAATGCTATTGATTAAATATTGTATGACAAAAATATTACACTCTAGATATTGCTCCTATAAATATTATCCTCTTGAAGTTCATAATAGAAAATCAACACCCAAGGTGTGTATGTTATATTAATACCAGACAATTTTTGTCAGACAATGTTTAAGTAATAATATTCTGAAATACAAAGCTGTTCAATGTTATTTGCCAATCCATATAATTTGCTACGTATGCACGTAATAAAACTACTTTGTAATCAATCAAACAATCACTCAGTATTTGTAAAGTGCGGCTACTCATTCACGAGGGTCTCAAGGTGCTGGGAGGGAGATGCCGAAGAGCCACGTCTTAAGGTTCTTCCTGAAGATGGTGAGCGATGGGCTTTGTCTGAGGTGCAGGGGAGGTTGTTCCAGCTCTCTGCTGCAGTGTAGGTAAAAGATTGTGCTCAGGCAGTGTTTTTGTGGATGTGAGGGACGGTGGCCAGGGCCATCTGTGCAAAGCAGAAGGATCTGGCGGGGTGTGGAATGAGACAAGGTGGTTCAGGTAGGCTGGTACTGAGTTGTGTATGGCCTTGTAAGCATTGGTGAGAAGCTTGAAGGTGATCTGCTTTCGGACCAGTAGCCAGTGGAGGGTCCTCAGGTGTTGGTAGATGTGTTTTCGGTGAGGGAGGTCCATAATGAGTCTGGCGGCGGTGTACTGGATGAGTCGAAGTTCTTTGATGTTCCTAGTTGAGGTAGTGACGTAGAGGACATTGCCGTAGTCGAGCTTGCTTGTCACTAAGGCGCTGGTGACTGTTCTGCAAGCTAATGCCAGCTAATTAACATTCTGAGTAATAAATACATTAAATACATGATCAATTATAAAGGTATGTTATAAAGGCTTGTTAAAATATTTAGGGCTCTCATTTAAATGCAACATCAAGGACATTGTAAAACTAAATGCAAATGATTTCACTCTGCAATAACTGAAAGATATTACACAGACATGCTATCCTAAATTCATAATCTGAGGGGACAATTCGGATTAGTCAAAATTACCTTAACCTCAATCTTTGATATTCTTAACATGATCCCACAAACAGTGCCCCGATTCCTATTTATTAATATAATCAGTCTTATAGGCAACACTACAAGCACCTACAACAAAAACCAAGCCATATTTTAACTACGATCAGGATGGAATGAGCCTGGCAGATTTTAATGTGTATCGAACCTCATTTGAGATGGCCAAAGGCACCAAGGCCCATATTTATACTTTTTTAGCGCTGCATTTGCACCATTTTTTACGCAAAAGTGGCGCAAACGTACCAAATATAATTGTATTTTGTAAGTTTGTGTCACTTTTCCATCTAGAAATGACACAAATGTGGCGCTAAAAAAGAAAAATATGGGCCCAAGTGGCTACTCTCCAAAGTTGATAACAGAGAAACACTTTTGAGGCTTCCAATAAAAAGGAAATTAATAGGCTTTAGTACCCTAATGCCACTTGTTACCTTAGGAAACATTCTTAGTTAGGCTTGTTTTCAGCAAATACTATAATTCAATTCTGAAAACAATATTATAAATTTTAAAAAACAAACTGGCACATTTTTAGCATGTTGGGCCATTCAAGAGACTCCAGGACTATGTGATACCATGCCCTTTCCCATGCATGCACAAACATATGAGTTCCAATTAAGTGCTACAGCCTCAATGTATTAGATGAGAAGTCCACCTCTTGGGTTATAGAAGGTTAACAGTAGGTACATGATTGCTCCTCTGTCAGGCTTTGGTAAAATGCATGCATTCCTACTTGTCAGTGCTCTTTTTGCATGCTTGTGCTTTTGGTCAGGAGAGCTCATCATCTCCTTGGAATCTCTGTTTTGTTCATGATCAGGATGGAATGAGCCTGGCAGATTTTGTTCATGATCCTGTACATGGCCATTTCACTGGCACCATCTTGCTGCCGATTCAACAATGCCATTGCGAAAAAAGTACCTACATAGAGTGATTATTTATAGAGCTAACCCAGTAACAACAGTGGAGGTATCTTAACTCTTGTGGGTGAGATGTTCATACATTGGATTCAGTAAAAGTTAATGGAACTTGTGTACCAATGTTTAGCAAATCAAATGGCATTTTGTAAGCTGATCTAGGAACTAATAGGTTGGTTCACAAAATATTGCATCATAGTGAGTTGCATGTCAACCTTACTCATGACTATGATTGAGGTACATCTCATATTGCCACCCACCATGATTCACTGCAGTCACAGGTCTGGTGGCCTACTGGGGTCAGCAGAGCACTATTTCTGTGATTGATTTTGAATCAACCAATCTTTAAAAAAAAAAAAAAAACTAAAGCCCATTTCCCCTAAAGGAAAACAGGATGTGCTTAAAATAATGACAAGTCTCACAACCCTTTTTTACGACTAGACAGTAGTCAATTGGAGTGCTGTCTACTCCTTAAAAATGTTTATGTCAAGATTTACTAAGGGAAGGTGTCTTTTGGGGGCTCCTTCAAATTGCTTATGGGTTAATACCTCATTTGAGGTATTGATAACCTATCAATTGTTTGCAACTGCAGTTGCGGTTGCAAACCACTGATACATACATTAAGGAATAAAACATTGGGAGTGACATCATAACTGCTCCAATGCAAGTTTATAATTTCGTATGTAATGGAACCCTCTTTTGTGATTTGTTTGTGAGTTACTGTCTAACAATTTGGATTTCGTACATACCCAACAACTATTTTGCAAGTGCAACGGCTCCAAACGTTGACTATAATCCTTGCAAACACAAAATAGCTTTGTCCTTAAGGCTGTAGGTTCAATTACAATTAAAAACTTTATTTGTTACATATTATATTAACCATAAAAGCATCATATCAGTGCTGTAAAAATGTAAAAAAACATTAATCTCACAAAATAGCACCAAATTCAGAAGATCACAAATAGAGTTAAAACTAGATTTAATCTAAAACTGTTAAAATATATCTGATAAAACACTTAACATAATACAAAATTAAACAAGCTCTGGGTTGCATGATGAGGACCTTAACCATCTAAACTGATTACATTCCCAGTGTAATCTAATAGGGCTCTAATACTGATCACTTTAGAAAGAAACAAGACAAACCTATGGCACACTGCCACATCCCCTAGTTAATACAAATGCTTAAAAGCCAACTGATGATGGATGATTCTTTCTTGTAAAAAGAGGAGATTAATAAAGGTTTTCCTAGGAACTAGGTAAAACCTACAAAAAAGTGCTAAATGCTAGGTTGTCGAGTGATAGATCCCTAACCTTCATTTTTTGGAAATGCGGTCATACAATAAAAAATAAGATGGCAAAAGCGGGGTAGTTGGTACCTGTGCTGTACATTATTGGTTATTGTAAGATCTGAATTACAGCTAGACTGATCATTCAGAACAATATACTGTCCCACTGTCAAGTGCAGAGGTACACTTGAACCCTTTTCCCATGGCAGACCCCAAACACATGCTCTTTTATGTCTACTTTAGAATAGCCGATAATGTCCTCTGGTTAAGACCATAGATACCTCTCTATCTGACCCAGGCCCAGCCGGGCCTGCTTTATATGCGATAACTAAGGAATTTGCTACCTTATCTAGACCCATGCAGTCTTTTATAATAGATTTGGTGAACAATCAGATCACCATAATAGGAGTGGTTTGCTTTCAAGAGTGTCCAAAAGAAAATCAGCTCTCAGTTCCCAGTGAGTTCTGGGGTAGATCGGGGTACAACTAAGAGTCTCCAGAGAAATGCATTTTCTGCTTTTAGGAGGACAACATTTCCCCCCATTGCCCAAATCTCTGCATCATAAACACTGCAGCCAAAAATTGTTTTGCCATTATAGAAGGTAAGCAACTGTGCAATAGGTTTCATACCTTACTTAGAGTTGAACCTCATCAAACCTTCATTGTTCCTGACCAAATTGGATATGCAGATCTTCTAATCAAGTTTGGAGGAAAACTGGACCCCAAAATAACTAAAGGTGCTTGTACTTTGTAGTTTCTTCCCATAAATGAAAAAAGGATTTTGCTTATCTTTTGTACTACCGCAACTCATGGTGTGAGTTTTCACAGAGTTAATTTTCATACCACTCATTTCCATGAAATATGAGAAAGAATCTATTAAAAGCTGCAGACTATTTGGATTAAGTGCCAGGACTGTGGCATCATCGACATACAAGAGTTTTGGGATTTGCTGACTCCCAATCCTAGGTGTGTCTGCGACAGCCATTCAGAGTGTTTCTTCCACATAATTGATGTATAGGGAGAAAAGGAAGGGTGCCAATACGCACCCCTACCAAACCCCTCTCCCTATACCAAAGGGTGCGGTCAATTAACCCTGTATTACCAAGCATACTTTGTACAGATAGGCCAGAAGTGAGATTATCTTTTTAGGAGCCCCCTTTTTATCTAAACAGTCCCAAAATCTCCTATGATTAACTAGGTCAGGGTTCTGCGAAGTCGGTCCTGGAGAGCCGGGTCCATGCCAGTTTTTTAGCATTTCCACATTTAGAAAAAAGATGTTTCAGAAATCTACATTTTTCTAAATGTGGATATGCTAAAAATCTGGCATGGACCCGGCTCTCTAGGACTGACTGCAGAACCCTGAACTAGGTCAAAAGCACTACTTACATCAAGGAAACAAAGGTGTGGTGACCCTTCCTTAGACAGGGTGTACTTCTGCATAAAAAGATTCGGGTTAATTGATTGCTCCACTGCCCCCAACCCTTTTCTAAACCTGTATTGGGCATTTGAAAGGATTTTGTTTTCTCTGACCATATCCCTAAACTCTATTGTAGGACTCTCCTCAATAATTTGGCAGAGAAGTGGACTAGAGAGATAGGGTGATAACATTTTGAATCATTTTTAGATCCCTTCTTGAAAATGGGTATAATAAGGAATGTAGCCCAGGAGGGAGGTAATTGTCAAACTCCAGCCACTTTCAGGATCTTGTGCACAAGAGAGGGAAACCCAATGACCCTAACCTGACCTAGGTTAAGTAACAATATGAAAAACAGGACGTTGAAGAGGTAGGGATAAATTCAATAAATATTTTTAAAGAACAGTGATCAATACTTTCTTTATGGATTAATTACTTTCCAATATTTATTACAACTGGTTTTGTGCAAGGCAGAAAGTGGCTCATCAGTGAATTATTACAAAATGCAAAATATTAACAAAACAACACATTACACACATAAAATTTACATTTTCTCCTTGGTTCAGCTGAGGCAAACATGTTACTTCTCAGAACCTTGAAACTGACCATACCGTCAGTAGAGGGTTGTACCCAACATCATTTCTTTGTTAGGAACTGGTGGTTACAATTAGAATCTGTGAATGTAATCCACTCTGTTGCGATGATTGGTAGTTCACGTACAGGCAACTGTCAAATACCTATATGTTTTTGGGGTATTTTGCAGTGCGTAGTAAGTGTTTTATTTGTAGAGATGACTCCAATTAAAGAACCCAATCTCGCCTGTATATATGTCAACGCGTTTCGGCCTCTTCAGTCAGGGCCTCATCAGGACTATCGAGGGACAACGTGGCCTCTGTGTATGGTAGTATTTGTATTCTACGCCAGGAATCACCGAGCTTTGTCCAGAATCTAGTGTGTTACAGTAGGGATACGGGAATTCCTTGTAATCCAATGTTTAGGCGGGGCGCAAATGCGCCGCGCTTCTGGCCTGGGAAGGTTATTATGCCTGCGTGGGCTGTGCGACTAACAGTCCGCGTCCATATAGGGGATTCTCACCCGAGTGAGCGGCTGGTGTTCCGCCTAGGCAAAGCATATCACCATGTCTCGCAGCGTCGCAGAAAAGGCGTCATGCTTTAGGATCTTGGTCAGGAATGGATCCCACATGTTGGTCCAGCCTTGTAGATGTCCATTGGGACCCCATCGAGACCAGGGGCCTTACCATTTGGAGTTTTAAAAGCCCTCACCACCTCATCAAGGGTAAATACAATTCTGGCGGGAAAGTTCTCTACCAAAGGGTGGAGGACTCCCCCCTCTGGACTAGACAGAGAAAAAAAACAAATCAAAACGATTCACCTACTAAATGGATGTAATTGCGGATTCCAGGTCAGGGCCTATTACCCTAGAGAGCAATGGGCCATTTCCCGTTGTCCATAATAAAACACTGTCTTTAGTTTCCACAGCCTGCAAGAGGTTCACCCAGGCCTCCCCTTGTAGATCTCTCACTGTTTATGTCATTATTGTGTTTAGATATAGCTTCATGGCCTGCCTGGATGTTCCTTGGATATTGATTTAGGATTTTGATCAGGTTGCTCCATGCCTGGTGCATTGGCCATTGCCTAACCGTTCATTTCATTCCCATGCTGTTTTGGCCGCGTTGTTAATGCTTGGTTATTGGAGATTGATACATTGATATGGGCATCCTGCATCTCCTCAATTAGTTTCTGGACCTATCTTTCATAAATTGGTCCAGATTCCTAATTACTAATCTTTTAAAAAAACATGTGGGATTCACTCCTGCCCATTTTATTTTAACATCATTCAAACCTGAAGGAGTAATATTAGCAATTTTCCCTGATTCTAGGCTTTTGGGAATGTCAAGCTTCAATTTTAAAGTCACTGGGTCATGATCGCTTATACAGTCAAATCCCACCTGTTGGTCCAGAATAGTTAACCTATCTAGTGTCTGCAATAAGGATATGATCTATGTTGCTGCTGTGGCCTCCCTCTATGAAAGTGGGTAAGCGTAAATAATTACTGTTATAGTAATGTCCAACTGATTTAAAATTAAATGTCAACATTAGGTCATTAAGCGCTACACCACACAGACTGTATTTAAAGTGAGCTAAGGGTATTCCCATGAACATCTCTATGCCCACATATTAGTTTAGATGTACTAAGATATTCCGAGCTGTTGAAGTCAGCAACCCAGATTACGAAGGAGTCCTGGTCATTAAAACGCTCCAAATCATTTTCTAGTTATTTAACCACATCCACCTTTGTTGAATCGAAAACATTATCATAAAGATTTATAATTGTTATGACCAAATTAATTCATCAGGTGAATGTAATGAATTGATGATAGGCAGAATTTATTAGTCTCTTCTTAATTCGTGTAACTATACTTGTTGAGCCAAATGTCACAAAACCCCACTTTGGCCTACCATTGTTCAAGGGGATAGTGAGAGATTTAAAAGCTGTAAGACAGTCCTCTGTGTCCATTTTATTAGCAATGCTGTCAAAGTTAAAGGTAGTAACAATTGTCCAACTGGTCTCCTTGACTTGGGCTTGTTTTGGAAATTCAATTATGTAACTACCATCACTGTGCACAGATTGCCTGGGGGAGGGAATTCAATTGGAAAGTCAATCCTGAAGATCCAAGTGTGAAAGGGCAGAAAAGCTGTTGTGGGTTGGCTCCCTGTGGAAAGAGGTTGCAGGGGCAATATTTTTTTGCCTCTGAAGCCTATACAGTGCCCATTCACAGTCACCAAAGAGGACCTCTGTACTAAGTATTCTGAAACTGTGCTTTTTACATTGCCTATAGTAACTCAGAAAATCCATGGGACATATTTATACTTTTTGGTGCAAAACTGCACTAACACAGTTTTGCATCAAAAAGTTTTGCACCGGCTTGCACCATTCTTGAGGGCCAGCGGGGCACCTTATTTATGGAATGGTGCAAGCTGGCACAAAGGGTAGGCTAGCGTAAAAAAAAAAAAATGGCGCTAGCTGGATGGGGGTGGCGCTATGGGAGCATTGGGTTTTGCACCAAAAAATTATGTTAGGCAGGTTAGAGAAAAAACAAAATGACTCTAACCAGCCTAGTGTCATTTTCTGACACAAAACCATCCATACTACATGATTCCTGTCTTAGAAAAGACAGGAGTCATGCCCACCACCCCAATGGCCACCACAGGGGACAAGGGGTCCCCGGGGCATGGCCATTGCACCCAGTGCCATGTAGGGGGGGGCATTTCAGGGCCCCCAATGACACTTAAAAACAAATACTTACCTGTACTTACCTATACATACCTGGGATGGGCTCCCCAATCCTCGGGTGTCCCTCTGGTGTGGGTGGGGATGTCCCTGGGGCCTGGGGAGGGAACCTGTGGGCTTATTCCATGGTGCTCCACCATGGAAATAGGCCCACAGGTCCCCTAACGCCTCAGGAGGTCAGAAAATGGATTATTCAACATCAATCACGAATACGGTGTAATGTTGTGAATGCTCCCATGGTTGAACATTACAATCTTATGAAACATGCCCCCACCCGTCGAACGGCCGCAACACCGCCAGCTCCATTAGGAGCCGGCTCCTATGTTGTGGCCTCATCCCCGCTGGGCCGGCGGGCGTAAACTTGGTTTGCGCCCGCTGGCCCAGTGGGGATGTCGTAATGGGGTCCGCGGGAGTGCGGCCGCATTGGCGGCCGCATGGCCGCCCGCCAAGCTTGTAATGACCCCCTATATACCGCCTTGTAACCATGGGTCCACCAATGCAGTTTTTTGCTGCACAGGTGCATGCAAAGGGTGTTACTGTAGGCATACCCACGCAACACCCACTGCTTTTTGACACTGCCCCAGATTTACAAGGAAATATAAATCTGGGGCAGCGCCAAAAACTAAAGCTATCCCAGGGATGGTGTTATCATGGCACAACAAGGAGAAATACATGTATTTCTCCTCATTGTTGCTCTTTCTACGATGGGTCATTAACGATCATCTGTATGCAGGAAGGTGTCCTGTTCTGCACATAAACAATCATTAAATAATTATTTACTACTTCTCTGTGTGATGCACTCTGCATCACACATAGGAGTAGCAAATAGCCATTATTGATTGTTTCTATGAAGGATGATTCCAGTAAGACCCACATGGGTTACGGCAAGCCATATACTAGGACATTCCGAACATCCACACAGTCCACAGACTACTGAAACCTTCTTCAACTGCTGTTTTGGGTGCATAGCCTACCTCTTATGACTTTGGCCCACTGTTCACTGCATGTTTCTGTGTAGTGTCCTACAGGTTCAACACTGAACTGTAATCATGGCCTCAGTCGAGGACTAGTGTTACCACCATGATATGAATGAATGAATGAATGAATGCATGAATGAAACGGGATTTATAAAGTGCATAGCTACTCTGAGGAAAGTCACACTCCTTCATTGGAAATGAGATGAAGCTTTGTTTTCTGAAAGTTCAGGTATAAGGATAATAACAGCACAGCACCGCACACTGTGCACTTGGGTGTCTTCAGAATAAATGTCTTCCCATAACCTGTTTGTGAGAAAAGACCTCTTTTGTCATGGTTTGTCTTCAACTTTTGCCTGGTGTTTGATGTAGTCTCAACGTTGTTAGTGCCCAGGGCCCCTGATAACCAGATTCACTGGGCCAGATCTCTTTCCCAAAATTGGTGTGATGCATTGGCGTAATTGGCAACACTCTTAGCTGCCACTATAAGTCGATAATAAATGTTACTTCAGTACGCAGGTCATGAGGTACCAAGGGTAGGCCACAGATGGCAGCAGCACAGATTGTGTCACCCTCTAAGGCCATACATCCAGATGCCAATACAGGCTGAGTGTCCTGATGCAATCCTAAAATGGAAACTCAACATGGCACACACCCTGTGTGCCTTGTCCAATATACACTACACTGCATGGAATATAGGTAAGTCACCCTTCTGTCAGGCCTTCCAGCCCTAAGGCAGGGTGCACTATACTGTATGTGTGGGCATAGATGCATGAAGAACATGCCCCTAATGTGTCCGTGCCAAACCTGGAACATAGTAAGTGAAAAGAGCAGCCATTTTAAATGCATGCACTAGAAATTGATGGGTACGAGTGTGAGATTTTCACAGTTACATGATGGCTACTCTGAACCCTGGGTTGTTTGGTATCAACCAACTCTGAATGATAAATCTAAACTGGTACCAGTATTGGGGTAGTTATTAAAAAATGTACCCAGAGGTCATCTTAGAGGTGCCCCCTGCAAAAGCTAACTACCCTGGCATGGTTGCTGGATGGTCACAACCAGCCTGCCACAACCAGACAAGAATCTGGAACCATGGGGTAAGACCTCCTGCTCTATGGGTCCCAGAACAAAGCCCTTCCAGGGTGGAGGAAATGTATCTCCTTCCTCAGGAATGTGCACTGCCCTCCTAGCAAGATTCAAAGGGCTTACCGCCTTTGAAACTCAACCTCAGGCCTGCTTCTAGCACCAGATGGACGCCCCTGTTGCAAATCCCCACTTTTGGTGGGAGCAACAGTGGGAAAACATGCAAAGGACAGGAGGAGTAGTCAGCCCCAGCCTGCACCACCCCTAAGGTGTTGCATGCAAGGTGACCACTCCATTTAATTTTCCCCCATCTTACTTGGAAGGAAAATAGCCAATCAGGTGTAGAGAAGTGACATTTGCCCACAGGACATGGTCACTTAGTGTGTGTAACCACCTTAAGATAGATGCTCCATTCATCACTACTAGGTTCTACCCTAAACACAGACTAAATACAGTATTTAGTGGGCACCCCTAAACCAGAGATTCAGATTCCAAAGACAAGAGAAGACCAGCAACAAAGAAGACCCAAGGCTGGAGAACTGAACTCCTGCTGCACCCAGAAGAAGGCACTGAACACTGCCTGCTGCACCCAGGAATCGACAATCGTTGCTGAGGGGTTGCTCAGACATCAGAGGTACTCTACAAACTCCTAGTGGACCTTCACTCTTTTAAACATTGCTGAAGATCTCCATTTAAAATGAAGGCATCATTCTCCTGGATCAAAGATCAAAAGACCAGTGAAGTCCAGTTCACTGACTGGCTGCTGACCAAGGAACCGGACGTCGCAGCCAGACCAAAATGCACCCAACAGACAGTGAGGACAAAACCTACAAGTGTGCTAGGTTTGGTGGCACTGCAGCCTCCAGTGCCTAAACCATGCAATAGTCCCAGGTACTGGTCACTTCACATTGAACACCCAGAAGGACAGTCCAAGCAGGACTGAAAAGGACCAGGAGGAAGCCCTAATTGAGGGACTTCAGAAACCACCAGGACCTCCCACTAGAGTGACTATCCTGACCAGCAAACGACCCTCAACCCAACCTACCTCCTTCTTCCAAAGGCATCTTTACGGACAGCAGTATCAGATCAGGGGTGTATTTAAGGGAGCGATGGCGCACCAAGTTTTCAATTACACTGTTCAATGTTTGGGTTTCCAACAGTGCACTACAAAGGGAAAAACACCCAAAAACCCCTATGTTGATTGAACTAGACAATCAATTAAACATACGACATTATTGAGGCAATCTTTTGCTAGACGAGATTAGACCAACGAGTGCCTCAATAATGTTGTATCTTTACGGACAGCTCCTGGCTCACTGATTTGCTCTGCACCCAGTACCATGCACCAAAGATCCAGCTGTGTTCTAAGAGTCCCCCACCCCTTGTGACCTTGACAATTCAAGAGGACCCACCAGACTCACCTTGAATTCCACCTGTGCAGTGCTTTTCCAAGTGGTCCGCACAGTGGCCTTGCACCAGCTCCAATGAATTTCTGCAGCTGCTCCCACTGAAACCAGGGGCTGCCTAAACTTCTCCAGCTGGTCCACATGGCCCACCCATGACCTCAATCTATGTGCAAAAGGAGACATTGGTAAACTCATTGCCTGATTGTATATGCATTTTTGAAGTATTTCTTTATTGATTTCTTTGGTGCGTAATTACGCACAGAACTGAGACATTTTCTAACCGATTTTGATGATCTTGGTCTTAAATATTTGATAGAAATCTAAAGTAATTTTATAACATTGTTCACAAGTTATTCTTTGGAGTGTGTGGTCTTATTAATTGATACTGTGAGTACAACAAATGCTTTGCAATTCTCCAAGAATAGCCTAACTGCTCGACCAAACTGCCATAAAAATTAGAGCATTAGGTGATCTAGTGTTTACCTCTGTAAACCAACATGAGGTTGCGCGGACCCTCTGCACAGTGTACAACATTCGACACACTACATCGAGGGCCAGCCTCCTACACTATTGCACCCAAATCTCTGTATTTTACATTGTGAAAGACTGAAAAGCATGTCTTTAGGTGCCACATCTCCTTTTATGGAAGAATCAGAGGTCATATCATAAACATATACAGTGCCCATTCACAGTCACCAAAGAGGACCTCTGTACTAAGTATGCTGAAACTGTGCTTTTTACATTGCATATAGTAACTCAGAAAATCCATGGGACATATTTATACTTTTTGGTGCAAAACTGCACTAACACAGTTTTGCATCAAAAAGTTTTGCACCGGCTTACACCATTCTTGAGGGCCAGCGGGCACCATATTTATGGAATGGTGCAAGCTGGCACAAAGGGTAGGCTAGCGTAAAAAAAAAAAAATGGCGCTAGCTGGGTGGGGGTGGCGCTATGGGAGCAGGGGGTTTTGCACCAAAAAATGATGTTAGGCAGGTTAGAGTAAAAACACAATGACTCTAACCAGCCTAGTGTCATTTTCTGACACAAAACCATCCATACTACATGATTCCTGTCTTAGAAAAGACAGGAGTCATGCCCACCACCCCAATGGCCACCACAGGGGACAAGGGGTCCCCGGGGCATGGCCATTGCACCCAGTGCCATGTAGGGGGGGGGGCATTTCAGGGCCCCTAATGACACTTAAAAACAAATACTTACCTGTACTTACCTATACATACCTGGGATGGGCTCCCCAATCCTCGGGTGTCCCTCTGGTGTGGGTGGGGATGTCCCTGGGGCCTGGGGAGGGAACCTGTGGGCTTATTCCATGGTGCTCCACCATGGAAATAGGCCCACAGGTCCCCTAACGCCTCAGGAGGTCAGAAAATGGATTATTCAACATCAATCACGAATACGATGTAATGTTGTGAATGCTCCCATGGTTGAACATTACAGTCTTATGAAACATGCCCCCAACGATATGCACTGGTTTGTACTTGATGTCATAAAACCCTCAAAAAGATGTGTAAATGTGGACCGCCTGTTGACCATTAAAGGGAACCAATGTATTTGGCTTGCAGATACAGTTAAAAAGGGTCTGAATCAACAGGTGGAATGGCAGATACTAGCAACGTCGTAGACAGACTATCTTGAACTGAACAGTAATTGTGGTGTATTCCACATAGACAGTTATGGATCTTAACCACCTTTCTGTGCCTGCAATTGCGGACACTGAATCGATATATAGCAGCTCTACTAGAAAGGGTCTGGTCCCTTTCAGGGTTTCCTATTGTGTCCTTTCCTTTCTTATGGTTGGTATGTAGGCTGTGATTCCCTTTATCTGTACTTTCATTTTTGACATTTAGTTGTATTGGTTGTTGTGGTTAATGGATAATAATGCCCTGACAATAATTGGTTGGGTCTTTTCTATCTGTTACACAGATAAGCTAGAGTCTGGGGCTACCTACAGCAGGGTTGTGAAAGTTGATTTAATATTGGAGAGTAGTTAGATGGGCCATTATTACATTTAAAGATGGCCGCCACAGTTATTGCATTGGTGATGTGAACGTGAATGTTCTGTAATAGGGAGAAAGACAGCGTGTGGATCTTACTAACATGGGCTAAGCTGATGGCCCAGATGGATACTTTATTTATTAACTTACTGAGGTCGACACAGTATACTTATCGTAATTACAACAGTTTCCAAACTCAGGGTATTAGTTAGGCATTTTAACCAGTTTAAGATGCCCGCCATATTCACTGGAATGGTCACATGACCTTTCACTTCCTTATTTAAACTCACCGGGAAAGCCAGCAATGTTTGATTCTGACTCACATGTGTTGAACGGATGTGGATGGAGATAGATGCCAGCAGTCCCATATTTAAAAGGTATGAGTACACTGCAATGGAGGCAGAGCTTTTCTAGAGTTTATGTTGTATGACTTCTAAGCAATTCTAATATTTTAATCTTTGTAGATTTGTTTACTTGGGCTTGTAGGTTGAAGTCCCCTGGTGTGTTGCTACAGAGCCTATTTTTGCAACCTGTTGTAAGTGGCAGATTATAGCTCTTCTAGTTGGGAGCCTGACACAGTGTCCTTTATGGTGCATGTTTTCTACGTTTTTAAAGTATTTTTTGAACTTTCCTTGTTATATGGGTGGTGGCTTATACTAGTATCCACACCTGTGTTTTGGTGTTTTTTTGGGTTTAACAGGCAGTACACATGGTGTGATTTAATAGCTTGCATGAACTGTTTTTTTAATTAATGTTTCTTATGTGTAGGTGTTATTTAACAACACTGAGTTATGATGGTCTGACTGACCTCTGACTGCCACTACAGGCCAAAACATCGACATTACCTTCTCATTTGACAAGCTTAATTGAAAGTCCATGATATTGCTTGAACTCGGACTGAAAACCAGGCAATTATTGTGCAGAACAGTGTCATGGGGAGGGTTATAACCCCTTCCTGGATCTGCAGTTGGAATTCGATCGTATGATCTAGAGGGATTATATACAGTGTTGTTGTTTATTAAATGGACATTGGTTGCAATTGTTGTAAAAAGTTTTGAACTTCCAGAATCCTATTGAGTAATATATTGGATTTTAACAGTAGAGAGCTGTCTTGTTCATTAATTCATGACTGGATAATATGTACGCATACAATATCTAAATAATTCCTCTAGGAACATTTTTATGTGAGATATTGTCTGTACCCAGTTCCTAGGGGAATACTGGGGTTCCCTTAAGTGTGTTCATTCACTTTTAGAAAGTTGGCATTTTCTTGTTCTAGCCATTTTCTACCCGCTACCAGTGTCATGGGTCACATGACTGTGAATAGCTTAGCTGCTGGGCTTTGTGTATTTCCCCAGACAGTAAGAATGGGCCATCCTGCCAGGATGTCTGGGGGTGGAGCCGTTCCAGGTCCCATTTACACTTTAAACGGTTGCCTCCAGTACACACAAAGGAACCTTACACTAACATTTTGTCACCTCAGCCTCCTTGGACCCTTGGTAGAGGAAGGAAGGAACTTTCCAGACCCAGCTATAGGAAGTTTGTCGAATATTACCCAACTGCAAAGCCTGGCACCAGGTATAAATATTAGACCCTCAGAACACATCTTCAGTACCCTGCAGATATTGCAGAGGAATAACTTCCTAGTCCCCCTAGAGGACTGCCCTGCTGCTTGAGACCTGCCCTGGTCTCTGTGAAGGAAGACTGGACCTGCTTGCTTCATTATAGGCTACCTGATTGCCTCCAAGTGTCAGTTGGTTGAACTCCTGTTCTGAGCTACAGGGACAAAGCAGACACCAGAGGCCTCCCTGCAACTATACAGTTGATCTGCTGCAACTGGACCTGCCTGGACTAGCAATTGGACCTGCCAGAGCCCTGCTGGCCTCTACCAGAGTGAGTCCTTAAGCCCCAAGAGGTGCCTCCCTGGGATTTGGATCCTTGGCTGGCATCAGAGTGCACTCTGTGAAGAAAAGTGGAATCATGAAGTTTTGGCTCATCCTGACTGCAAACGGTTCCCTTCATGTTGAGATTCTGCCACCCTCACTGACTGCTGTTAGAAATGGGGTTTCTTTTTGGCTAGGGTATGCACCTCAGCCAGGCAGAACCTACCCACTCTGGTCAGGGCAAGGGAGTTACACGTCCAAGATAACCCCTGCTCACCCCCTTGGTAGCTTGGCACGAGCAGTCAGGCCTAGCTTAGAGGCAATGTGTAAAGCATTTGCACAACACCCTCAACACACGTGAGGCAAAATGTGCACCACAAAGTAAACACAACACTGAGCTATGTAAAAATAATCTGTATTGCACAAAACATAATTAGACCAACATTACATGTACGTAATACCCTGCTACCTTAGCAGTTGTCAGAATGTTACACAAGTTACTAATACTCTGCAAGAATACGCAGTTGTCACATTAGAACACGTAGGTACTCAGGATTCTGGCACATAAGCAGTAGTCAGGAATTACATTAAGAATTCTATGCACTTGTCATGAATACATCCTAAATACCCATAAAAGGAACATTAGAAAACATCTCACAAGTCATAAAAATACATATCAGCAACCCATGCCCATAAAAGGAACATCTGCACCTATATGTAATGGAAGGAAAAGCAGGTAAAACAGATAATTTCCCTAGGACCATACTTGGCTCACTGAGCCACTATTTCCCTAAAAAGTACCTGTTTGTGAGGAAGAGGCACTCCTTGTTCCTAAAAGAGGAGCATAGGGGGCCTACGGTGCTCCTGTGCGCAAAACGGGGGCCACGCGGTGCTCCTGGGGGAGAGGGACGGTTGGCACCCTCTCCTCGTGGTAAACGGGCCCCTCCGGGGACCCGTGATCCTGGTGGGTTCCCCCTGGGCCTCTAATGGCCCTCTCCAGAGAGGGGGGGCCCAAAAACCACAAGAACTGAGTAGTTGGGGCGATCGTGCCACTAGCGTAGTGACCGGGGGAAGGGAACTCCCTTTCCTCCCCGTGTCCTGCTTAGGGATAGGCAGCCGCCCTTGTCCACGGTGCGGCTCCCAAAAAGGAAGACAAAGGAAAAGAAACCGGAGCGTACCACTCCAACTGCTAAGACCGGGAAAGGGGCGCTCGCCGCACCTTCCCCGAGTCCTGCGATGCGGCTCTTTGAAGGCTTGGACCCCTCCGGGGGCCAAGAAGGCACTCGCCCACACCTGACGTGGTGCGCCAGTGGCCCAGCTGTTCCTGGGCGGCTGCGGTGATTCTTGGGGAATCGGAGGCAGCTGGTGCCCCGGGGGCGCTCCCGAGAGCGGACGTGCCCCGGGGGCGCTGACAGGAGCACGCTTGCTCCGCTTTGGCTTCTCCTTGTGCCCCGGGGGCACTAGAAATAGCGCGGACCTCGCACTAAACGAAAATCCAAAGCCTGGGTTGCAGCGGTGATTCGGGGACCCAAATAAAGCGCTTTTCAAAGCGCTAAGGCAAAATCTGCAGCCCGGGCTGCGGCAGTGATTTCTTCAGCAATTAAGAGAGCGCTTTTTCAAAGCGCTTTGGCCAAATCCGCAGGGATCGTTGCAGGGGTCAGGGGCCACAGCACCCCGCCCCTAGGAACAAGCAAAAGCACAAGGAAGCACAGGGCTGGTGGGCCCAGCTACAGGCCAGCACAAGGGGTGCAGATGGTGGCAGTTCCTTCTAGTGACCAGGCAGGTCACAGGTCAGCCGAGCAGCAGCAGTCCAAGGTGGTTTCCTGGTGAGTCCATTCATCAGTGTCCTGTGTCCAGTTTCAGGTTTGTGGGGAAAATTCCCCTGTACTTATACTGGGTTTACAGTGTGTTTTACAATGGTCAGGGAAGGGGGTTCCAACCAGTTACAACTGGTTCTGGGAGTTCCCATTCTCTCCTCCAGCACAGGCTCCAAACATCAGTGGGGGGTAAACAACCCTATTGTGTGAGGTCAGGGCACAGCCTTTACAAATGGAGGTGTGCCCCACCTCTCCCTTCTCTCAGCCCAAGAAGGCTTTACAATATGTAGATGCACCTCTGTGAAACCTCCACCCTCCCTGTGTTCAGGCTGTCTGAGAAGTATGCACAAAGCCCCAACTGTCAGTCTGCCCAGATGTGGATTGGAGGCTAGCTGCAAAACACCAAAGTCATAAGCACAGATAAATGCGCACTTTGTAGAAGTGGCATTCCTGTGATAGTAATAAAAAATATCCCAACACCAGTAAGCAGCATTTCTCACCACCATCACAACCATACCAACATGCCTACGCTACCCCTCATAAATCAGACAATACCCCTTACACATAAGGCAGGGCATTTCCAATGCAATCCTATGAGGAGGCAGCACTCACAGCAGTGAGACACCAAGGCCCATAATTATACTTTTTTAGCGCCGCATTTGCGCCGCTTTTTGATGCCAAAACAGTGCAAACGTACAAAATACAATTGCATTTTGCAAGTTTGCGCAGCTTTTGCGTAAAAAAATGACGCAAATGCGGCGCAAAAAAAGTATAAATATGGGCCCAAGTTAGGCTGTTTGTCACTACCAGGACAGGCAATGCAACTTGGCACATGTCCTGCTTTCTACATACATGGCACCCTGCCCAAAGGGCTAGCTAGGGCGTACCTTAGGGGTGACTTACATGTAGTAAAAGGGGAGCTCTGGGCCTGGCAAGTAAATTTAGATGTCACGTCCCTGTGGCAGGAAACTGTGCACACAGGCTCTGCATTAGCAGGCCTTAGATAGGTTTGACGGGCTACTTCAGCAGCGCTGCAGGCCCAATAGTAGCCTTTAATTTCCAGGCCCTGGGTATAGGGATACCACTTTACAAGGGACTTATAGGTAAATTAAATATGCCAATTAGGTATAATCCAATCATACCAATTTTGTAAGGGAGAGCACATGCACTTTAGCACTGGTTAGCAGTGAAAAGGTGGTCAGAGTCAAAACGTCAGCCAACAAAGGTCAGAAAAATAAGGAGGCAAAAGGCAAAAAGTCAGGGGAATGACCCTGTAAGAGGGCCAGGTCCAACAACTGCCAACATGAAAATACAGAGAACTGGACTCTTCCAATAGCAACAGCCCGCAACAGTGTCGGCAACCCACATCTCTCGACCTGCTCTTCACGATGCAGCAACAACCATCAGCAGCATTCTACTTGCTTTTCGTGGACCTCTCCACTGCAAAATAAATTTTAAATTTTAATTTAGTTCTAATATTAGTTACAGCTATTAGTTATAGTATGTTATATTTCAGTAGCGGGTTGTTGGGTTTATATGGGTATACAGTAGGATGGAAAGTTAATTAAGTTATAAAAAATTAAAATGTATTAGTCATAGTTTATAATTGGTAAATATATGTATGATGTATTAGTTATTTCAATAGTTTATAACATTTATTTAAGATATACATTAGTGGTGGGATGTTGTGTTTGTAGAGGTATAGGGTGGGAAGTTAATTAAGTTCTAAAAATGTATACATTTTTGTTAATTATTTTTAATTGTTAATTCATTATTTAATTGATTGTAATTATGTAATTAGTTTAAAACTGATTTATTGAAGATATATTTTAGTTATGGGTTGCTGAGTTTGTAGTGTAATAATATGTGTAATTGAATTAAATTAAATGTATTTCAGATGAATGCTGGTTCTCTAAAAAAGAAAAATACAATTGCAAATTTATTATATACAAAGTTTTATAGTTATTATTTTTTTAAAGATGTATTTTATTCGATGGTATGTGTTTGTGAGTATTTGCTTCCGAGATGATATTTGTTACTTAACCCCTTTGCTGCAGGTGTTGGCCACTGGCGGCTATGGAGAGATAAAAGACACTTTTGCTGGATGGTAATGAGGGAATCTGAGTAGGAGAACATGGGAGTGGGACCATCAATAATGATTGTTGGACTGGGCGCAGGAGGTGACGAATGGTACGTGACAAGGTGTTTTTTTGAGTGTCTTGACAGAACGTGCTGATTGAGGGAAGAAGCACAGGTAAGGTGGCCTCTACTGTTGCACGTATCACACACACCCCAGCAATTTTGTGACTGTCTACATAGGCTAGTGTTTTAGAGCAACAGTTTAGCTAATAGCAGAGATGGCATCTTGATGGATGACTGCTGCTGACGCCGTCACTCGGGTTATAGAGGACAGCTCTGACATAGGATCAGAGACTGAGACAGCAGATACTGAGACAGCATCTGAGGGACAGGACAATGGCGCAGACTGTGGGAGTGATTTTTCAGTCGGAGAAGTCCCATTGGATAA
The DNA here is from genome assembly GCF_031143425.1 of Pleurodeles waltl. Classification (NCBI taxonomy): domain Eukaryota; kingdom Metazoa; phylum Chordata; class Amphibia; order Caudata; family Salamandridae; genus Pleurodeles; species Pleurodeles waltl. The sequence goes on along the minus strand of NC_090444.1, from coordinate 1,234,593,617 downwards.
CTTCTCTTCCAGTAAATTATGAGGCAGGTGATGAGGATAGTCCTGCTGTCCCTTCGCAAGCAATCTGTGCAAAGGGGCAATAGTGGGTTAGCTCAACCCACAGAGCAGATAAATACGTCGGGAAGCACAGAGAGAGAGAGTGCTCTCTCGGGAGCTCCCCAATTTAGTTCAGCCCCAAATGTCACCGCCCAAATCGTATTATGGAGACATCAGAATCATCTATCACAAAACAAACTGGTTTTGTAAGGCAGGCACCTGTGTTTTTGGTCCTGGGTTCGGTGGCCATATAGGGAAACATACTAAACCCAAACATTTCTGGAAACTGGACATCCGGGAAAGTCTACAAAGGTGTGACTTGTGCGGATTCCCCAAAGTTCTCTTACCCAGAATACCCTGCAAAGCTGAAATGATGAATAAAAACTAAATTTGTCTTGCATTTCTGTTACACAAACTACAGGAATATGCTGGGATCCACAAACTTCCTACCACCCAGTGATTCCTCACCTGTCCTGATAAAAACACTACCCCACTTGAGTTGCCTATAACTCGTGCCTGCGTCAGGAATGGATCACCTTAGGGTCAAAAGTTGCCTCATGTAAGGACAAACATTGACCGTTGTGTGATCTATTACTGTCGCGGGCACTAGGCCTACATACACAAGTGAGGTACCATTTTTATCAGGAGACCTGAGGGAATTCTGGGAGGAAGGAAATTTGTGGCTCCTCTCAGATTCCAGAACTTTCTGTCACCAAAATGTGAGGAAAAATTGTTTTTTGGCCACATTTTGAGGTTTGCAAAGGATTCTGGGTAACAGAACCTGGTGAGATCCCCACAAGTCAGCCCATCCTTGATTCCCCTAGGTTTCTAGTTTTCAAAAATGCACAGGTTTGGCAGATTTCCCTAGGTGCCGGTTGAGCTAGAGGTCAAAATCTACAGCTAGGCACTTTGCAAAAAACTGCTCTGCATTTTTTAGGAAAATGTGATGTGTGCACGTTGTGTTTTGTGGCATTTCCTGTCACAGGCGCTAGGCCTACCCACACAAGTGAGGTACCATTTTTATTGGGAGGCTTGGGGAACGCTGGGTGGAAAGAAATTTGTGGCTCCTCTCAGATTCCAGAACTTTCTGTCACAGGAATGTGAGGAAAGTGTTTTTTGGCCACATTGTGAGGCTTGCTAAGGATTCTGGGTAACAGAACCTGGTGAGAGCCCCACAAGTCAGCCCATCCTGGATTCCCCTAGGTGTCTAGTTTTCAAAAATGTGCAGGTTTCCCTAGGTGCCGGCTGAGCTAGGGGCCACAATCTACAGCTAGGCACTTTGCAAAAAACACGTTACATTTCAGTGTAAAAATGTGATGTGTCTATGTTGCCGTTCCTGTCGCAAGCATTAGGCCTACCCACACAAGTGAGGTGCCATTTTTATCGGGAGACTTGGGAGAACACAGCATAGCATTACAAGTGTTCTTGCCCCTTGTCGTTCTCTACATTTTTTCCTTCCAAATGTAAGACAGTGTGTAAAAAAGACGTCTTTTTGAGAAATGGCCTGTAATTCACATGCTAGTATGGGCACCCCGGAGTTCAGAGATGTGCAAATAACCACTGCTTCTCAACACCTTATCTTGTGGCCATTTTGGAAATACAAAGATTTTCTTGATACCTATTTTTCACTCTTTATATTTCAGCAAATAAATTGCTGTATACCCAGAATAGAAATGAAAATCCATTGCAAGGTGCAGCTCATTTATTGGCTCTGGGTACCTAGGGATCTTGATGAACCTACAAGCCCTATATATGCCTGCAACCAGAAGTGTTCAGCACACATAATGGTCTATTGCTTTAAAAGATCTGACATTGCAGGAAAAAGTAACAGAGTGAAACGTGGAGAAAAATTGCTGTTATTTTAGCTCAATTACAATCGTTTTTTTATTTCAGCTGTTATTTTCTGGAGGAAAACCTTGTAGGATCTACACAAATGACCTATGCTGAATTCAGAATTTTGTGTACTTTTCAGAAATGCTAAGCTGTCCGGGGTCCAGTATTCGTTTCACACCCATTCCTGTCACTGACTAGAAGGAGGCTGAAAGCACCCAAAATAGTAAAAATTCAATATGTCCCAGTAAAATGCCAAAATTGGGTTGAAAAAAGGTTTTCTGATTCAACTCTGCCTGTTCCTGAAAGCTGGGAAGATGGTGATTTTAGCACTGTGAACCCTTTGTTGGTGCCATTTTCCGGGAAAAAAACCACAAGCCTTCTTCGGCAGCCCTTTTTTCCCATTTTGTTTTTAAAAAAACGAAATTTTAGGTGTATTTTGGCTAATTTCTTGGTCTCCTCCAGGGAAACCCAGAAACTCTGGGTACCTTTAGAATCCCTACGATGTTGGAAAAAGACGCAAATTTGGCGTGGATAGCTTATGTGGACAAAACGTTATGAAGGCCTAAGCGCGAACTACCCCAAATAACGAAAAAAGGGCTCAGCACGGGGGGGAAAAGGCCCAGCAGCTAAGAGGTTAAAAATAATTAGTTTTTTTATGTATTAATTGAAATATAATAAAAAGTGATGATTTCATTATTGTGTTACTTTTCATAGCTTCAAAAGTTGATATTATTATGTGTAATTGTATTCTTTCTTTCTTTCTTAGACTGGTATATGCTGTCAGCATACAAAAGCACCAAACACCAATGCCCCCCAAAGTATTCTATTGATCTCACCAAGTCTTAACAACCAAATTGACTCTAAAGAGCCATTAAAATATGTCTGGAGCAGATATTAAAGAAACTCAAGTATGAAGGCGCTCCAGGCCACAATAGCCTCCCGAATATCCTTTTCAAACAAGATGTCCACTTTTGGGCCAGTTACTTAACAAATCTTTTCAAAATAATGTATAGCTCAACAACATCCTTCCTTCATGGACAGGGAGCATACCAAATCCAATATTTCAGAGTGGCTATCAGTCATTCCCTCTGAATCATAAGCTAATAGCCTCAATGTATGTTGAAGCCAAATTATATGCCTCCTATATACTTCAAGAACTTCAGGTATGGGCAAATGAGAAACATCTAATTCCAAAACTGCAATCAGGATTTAGGTTGGACAATAACAAACCTTTTGATACTCACCATCTTGGCAGAAAAGGCAATTCAACAAAGGAGTCAACTGTTTGCAAGCTTTGCACTCCTCAAATCTGCTTTGAACATAGTTCCCTGTGCCTGCCTTTGAGCAAAATCGACAGTATGGTGCTTCCAGAAAAACTGCCAAACGCAATCATCACCCTGTACAGAGATATCCCGGTCCAAGTCAAAATAGGCAATGGCAGCAGAGTCATGTCAAAGATTTAAAATACAAATGGCCTAAAGCAGGAGTGAGTTTTAGCCCCCCTGTTTATTCAATCTTTATTTAGCTGACTTTACCATCACCTGGCACAAGTTGAAGGTTTTTCCACCAAGACTGACATCAGATCAAATAAATCATTGGCAATATGTGGACAACATTGTCATCTTAAGTCAGACTTCTGTTGAACAGAGTACTCTAACTACGTGTGGGTGTATTGTACTGGGAGAAAACTAGGCGCTCTGGGTAGCGAAGTGAATATCAACGAAGAATGTTGAATCTCGAAATGGTGCACTCTTGAAACACCACACCCAAAAGGTCTTGATAAATGCTAAAAGCACTATTGCAAATATAAAGTACAAGAGATTAAGTTCGATACACACGCGTACTCGCGCTTCACGTTTTGACTCATTGGAAGGTGGATTGATATAACTGATATCAGCAGATAAGTTGCTTAATGGAATTATTCTGGGATTCGCTTGTAAGGAATACTTATAATATAGGACGCATCTACATATATGTTTAGCCCTGATGAAGTCATTGGGAAACTCCCGGACGAAACACATGTTGGCTATCAATTTGGATGCGGCTGCTAAAATTTAAATAATAAGCCATATCATCCTTTGAAGAATATGATTGAACCTTGATTTGAGAAAATCTGGACTGGCAATCAATGTGGATGCGTCTGCTAAAGTTTAAATAATAAGCTATATCATATTTTGAAGAATATGATTAAACTTTGATTAGAGAAATCTGGACTTGGACTTTGGATCATAGCAATCTTGGAACAACAGATCAATTAATTCTACTATTTGGATTTGGACAGTGATACTGTAATTGGGGATTATGTTGGAAATAATCCTATAAATTTTCAGAAATATATCACAAAACATTACCCATGTATACTGACTTATGAGTACTATTATTTTTCATGTTATAATGAGTGCCTCTTGTACTTTATAAATTCTGTTGAACAGAGGTTAGTAAATGCATTGATTAATTATATGGAGCAGCAAGGACTTGAGCTGAACTTAAGTAAAACAAAAGTGGTAGATAAAAAAAGACCCACAACTAATTTGTCAAGAGCAGCAATATAGAAGTTGCAACCTCTTGCAGGATCCTGGGAATACTGATTGAAAGACAGCTAAATTATTAAACAACATTTTGCCACAATAAAGGACAAAGCACACTCAGTAACCTTTGCATTTAACTAGCTGCACAGAAGCTAACCTGCCTATCATATCATCCTCTGCTCACAGTTATGGCCGCAGAACTCCTCCCGACAGTTGCATATGATCCGGGAAATACCCATGGAAAAGAAGCTGCTGTGCTTTATTTGTTACAAACATTTACAAATACATCTTTCGTTTGCCAAGCCAGGAGCTGAAAGATAAAACAGTATTTCTTTATTGTTTTATTTTCAACTGCTGGCTCAGCCAGCAGCATGTAGAGGGAGAGGCGGGCTGGGCAACAGGAGGTGAGAAGGGGAGGAGGAGAGAGTGCACCTAAGTGCACATGTGTGTTTGGCTGTCCGTCTCATGGTCGGCGAAACGCACATGTGTACTTAGGTTTTTCCAGCCCGGCTATGTTGAACAGCAGGGTTGGAGAAACTGCAACGACCCCACGGTTGTAGTTAAGCAGCAGTCCAAGCTGCTCAGACCAATCCTGATGCTGCTTTCACGCTAGGATTAGCATGAAAGCAGCACCAGGATTGCTGGGGAGCCTGTGCTGGTATCCCAGTGAATGCTGGGACACCAGAAGAGGATTGAGGTGGCAGGTGAGGGCAATGGTGGCGACGGGAAGAGGTATGCTTTAAAAAATATATTTTTATTCGTCCCTGTCCTTCCCGAGGCCCGCCCCTCCCCTTGAGATTTGCGGCAGCCTCCGCTGTCATCCTCTCATGCGAAGTATAGCTAGAATTTGCCCTAATAAGTCAAGATCTGCAAAGGATGAATGGTTTTCTAAAGTTGTGCTGGACCGTTTGTGTCTCCGAAAAAGGTTTCCTGAACAACTTGTGCTGGCAGGAAATAGTCCCATATGAGTAAAAATGTGACCAAATCAAGTGGAGCTTCTCTGCTGTCATCATTAAAAGCATTGGATATGAAGAAAGCCCGGGCCAACCCCTTGCAAAGAGTATCTTTTATCTAACTGAGCAACACCACAGCAAAAGCCCCGTCACAGCTGCAATACAAGAACACACTTGCACTTGTACATGTGCAGCTAAACAACATGCATTGACAGTCATCACCTCATACCAGCATTTAAAGTCTCAAGTATACCTGACAGCCCACTTTTCATGTGCATTACAAAGTCAGTTTATGTGGCTTCATTTTGGACAATTCAAAACAAAATAAGTTATTTCTTCTTGGAAGATCTGGCTGACAGCTCCAAACTGCCAAATATGTGGGTATAAACAAGTGTCAATAACCCACATTTTATGCATGTCTCAAACACTCTTGGCATACAGGAGTAAGCTACTTAGATCAGTCTTCTTGCAACTAAATGCACGCAGTTGTAGGCAAGCTGTAACTGGTTGGCTAGGCAGACATTTGATTCCCCTGATGTGCCAGGGAACTACATTTCCATGCCTGGTGCAAAAATACCTCAGTGACTCGATGTACCAGGGGCTACAAGGAAACACCACCCCAAGGTCAAATGTAAAAGACTGTTAGAGTCTGCCTAATCAATATGCACTTTAGTTACTGCATTAGGTAAATATTTAGGCTTGAGACTTGCAGACTATGCACAAAGCACCTGCACTTTTCATTTTTGAATAGCAGAAAATTGGTGTCTCATTGTAATAAATGTTAAATTGTTTGTTTTTGTAATCAAGTTTTTTTTGTAGAAAAAAAATATTGTTTTGAAATGCCAAACAACACCCAAGAACACTGTGTACCACTCAAAGAGAGAATCACTTGTCTTCAACCTTGCATTATAATACCAGTCCCAGACATTGCTTACATTTCATAATATCACGCACAAGTTCCAAATAGGGATAACTAACCCACCAGTCCATGGTAGTCCCACTATTTCTCTCACACACTTTGGAATTTCTTGGGATATCCTCTTGCTTTGTGAATCAGTTCCTCGAGTTTCCCACACAAGACAATGCCCCTCTTCCATGCCTCTAGGGGAGGTGCTGCAGTGGATGTCCAATGGTAGGCTATATCTCATTTGGCAAGCAGGTTGCCCAACTCAACCAATTACTTCCCTTCATGGAGTCCGCCCATGTCCTCCATAATGCCCAAATGAAAGGTGCTGTGCTGTGAATCAACTGTAACTGCTGAGAAGGCCCGCAGAAGGGCCACCCAATAGGGTTGTATTATCGGACAGCTCCACACCACATGGAAAAAATCACCAAGTGGAGCGCAACATCTGTAGCATTCAGGGGAGTCAGGAAGGCCCATTCGCCACAAGTGCAGGGGTGTTAAGTAAGCCTAGTGGAGGCTAAATTGTACCAGACGGAGTTTGGCAGACATAGCCAAAGTGTGGGACACCATACATGCGTCCCTCCCATCAGCCTCATCCAGTTCACTCACCCAACTTTCCCACTTCTGTCTCAGAGCATCGAGGGTCACAAAGGAATGCACCACCAGCGAGCGATAGATGTGAGACACAATCCCCTACCCAGGTGACTCATTAGAAGTGTACATTCCAAGGGGCTATATTCTGGAACATCGATGTTGATCGGTATTGATGTTGCAAATATTTAAAGAACTTGCAGGACACCCTGCTAAATTCTGTTCCAAAATCTTCAAAGGGCCTCCATACGGTCCCACACTTCGAAATGCCTATGTTGTCCCACCCGCGGAAGCCCTCCAGTGGTGCCACATGACCCACCCACATGCCCCCCCATAGTGAGGTTCCCCGACTAAGCCTGTGATGCCACTCTGTTCAGCGAAGCGTGGCCCGCCATGTACAGAACACCACCTGGGTAACCTCTGGGAAAGCAGTGGGGATGAGGGTGCTGTAAAGGATGCCCATCACTTAGTGAAGCCCAAGCAGGGTAAGTTCTCCCCTGTAGGCAGGGTCAACCCAGTTTCCTATGCAACCAATCAATATTTGGGAGGAGCTGTTTTGCCCAGTAGTAAAATCTCAGGGTAGCCATGGTCAGTCCTCTATTGTATGTTATGTGTGTGCACCTTCCAGTGGCTATCCTTGAAGGGCAGCCCGCCCAGATGAACCTTTTCCCCATTGTCTGTATGGTGTTGAACCACATCTGAGGGGTATTTGCTGGATAATTCTGCAAGTCATAAAAGTGTCTTTGAAGGATTATCATCTTAAAAAGCACCACTCTTCCCATAACATTTAGAGGGCAAGCAGCTCACAGTCTCATGTCTTCTCGTGCTTTGCACTTCACGGGGTCCAAGTTCAGGCTCCAGATTAGGCCTGGTCCCCAGGAGATATATATCTACAAATAACAAAAGCAAATCCACCTTTCAGGGGTCTGGGTGTGGCACTTCTCATCCCGTCAGTTCCCATGCAGTGGGACCAATAGGGGTTTGCTTCAATTTATGCGCAATCCTGAAGCATCTCAGAAGAGCTGTAATATTTGCAGGACCTAAAGCCCGTGTCAGCCAAGTGGGACATAAACAACAGAATGATGTCCCCGTAAAGGGCAATGCAGTCGTCCTGTGCGAGGCCCCATTCAAAACCCCATACCTTAGCGTCACATCTCACCCATGTCACCAAGGGTTCTATAATCAAGGCAAACAAAAGCAGGGATGATGGGAACCCCAGACCAGTGCCCCCTCCAATTCAGAATTCATACAAGAGCACACCGTTGACACACACCCTACCTCTTGGTTCAGCATACAGAAATTTAACAAAGGATCGAAACGATGGCCCCAAGCCCTTGTGATTCAATGTCTCCTCCTGCGAGGACCAGTCAACGGTGTCAAAGGCCTTCTCAAAGTCAACTAAAAGAAGAGCTTCAGGGCCTCCCAAAGCCCTGATTTGGGACAGGGAGACCTGTACCTGGTGGATACAGTGTCTGGTCTCTCAGTGTGTGATAAACCCACTTTGGTCTGGGTGGACAAGGAATGGGATAATAGTAACTGGTTGGCCAGGATTTTGGGTTAAACCTACACTTCGCTGTTAAGAAGGGAAATCAGCCTTAAGGCAGCACAGGTCATTGGTGGCCGGCTAGGCTTATGGAGGACGACTATCGTGGCATGATCAATCGAGGGGTTGAAGTCAGCCCTCAGTGATCGCCTCGTTAAAAAAGCAAAGGAGAGGTGGAGTGACATCAACACTACGATTGTGGTAGAACTCCGTCGGGTATCTATCGGGTCCTAGTGTTTTGCCAGGATGAAAGTCCAAGATGGTCGAACCTATTTCCTCCACAGTGATGGAACTCTCCAACCCCTCTCTCTGTGAGGTCAAAAGGTGACTCAGGGGCAGCTCCTCTACCACAGGAGACTCTAGCTCCTGAGCTGAAGGAGGCTGGGATGCATGCAGATTTTTGTAGTATTGGGTAAACATAGCTGTAATCTCAGAGGAATCAACAGCCCACTGCCTAGAGTCCCCCTGAACTTGAGGGATAATGTGGGATGCCACCTGGTGCATGGGGAGCCAGTGGAGCAATTTGCTCGACTTGTCTCCCCACTTATATATGCATCACGTCGTAGCCATCCAGCATCCAGCCATGGCTTGATCCAGACTGAGATGATGGAGCAACTATGTTGAGCTACAGTTGGCGCCTGTCAGTTTTGGTAAGTGCATGAGGATCCGTGAATTCACAAGCAAGGATAGAGGCTTCTAGGGCAGTAATTGGGAAATTTTATCATGCTCTATGTCCCAAACATAGAAGCAAGTCACCCCCCTAATGTAAACCTTTGCAGTTTTCCATAAAGTGCCTCCACTGAACCTTCATTCAGGCCAAAAAATATGGTGAGTTTCTTACTGAGAAAACTGACAAATTTCTTGCCCTGAAGGAACCATGGGATGAGACGCCAAATCAGGCTTTCTCTCTGGAGAGGTAAGCCAAAACACACTAGGACTGGAACATGGTTGGATAATCCATGAGGCAAATTCTGGGCCCCCGAGCAGCAGAGCAGATCCTCTCCTTGTAAGAACAAATAGTCAATACAGGGCAGGGACCCATGAACCACAAATGAATGTTTTTAATTATGTTTTATGTTGTAATGATTTTAATTAATCATCAATAAATACTGGCACTCTTTAAGTTATATGTTAACCTTTTTATAAATATAGATTTATTTCTGTATAATGTAATTTAATCTTTTTTTTTGTCGTAAGTGTTCAAACATTTTTACTAATTTGATAGGAATTGTGAGGCATATTTACATCCTCTTGCAATACTGAAGAAGGGGCAAGGGTGATCCGAAACGTAGAATGACATTTCCTAAACAGTGCAAGGTCACCTTGTGTGGTCATGCATAGCTTGGTAAACATGGAGTTCACAGGTCGCTGCCTTACATTACTCTGCCCCTGGGAGGCACTCAATGGGTGGTGCATGGGTTTTCCCATGCATCACCCATGGATGTTGGCACATTTCCAGATTTACCATTAGTGGCAGACCTGGGAATGTGCATTCCCAGATATACTATTAGTGGTAGGCATGGGAATATGCCAAAATGCTACCCAGTCATAACGTGGATTAATTATGCTATTTCTCCTCCTTTTATCCTCTACAGCTAATATTCCCCATTATTCTGCAGCACACAAAGAAAGCGGAAAAATCCTCAGATGATTGTTTTTGTGCAGGAAGAAATCCTTTCCTGCACAAAAATAATCCTGCCTGCAGCGCAGGTGCTAGGCAGCAGTTTGTGCACCAGGGCAGGCAGAGGGCAGAAATTCATTGTAATGTTAAATTGAGTACATTTCTGCCCTTCCCCTATCATGCAGTGCAGCAAGGTGGCTTGCTGCATTGCTTGAACATTTGATAAATATGCCCCTGTATTTATGTATGTATGTCATCCTTTTTATGTCAAACACTTGCCCTGTTGCTGCTTGTGTATTTTGTTGTTACCAAATAATGATTGCCAACTGTTTATCTCAAATGTGCTAACAAATGTGAAGACATAATTTCTGAGTAATATATTCATGCTAGAAAAGTTTTCTATATTTATTTTTAAAAAATCCATATTTGCCCTAAACTATTAAGACAATTATTTATTCATGCCCAATTGATAATGGGCTGTCAAATGTTCAGTTTTCACTGTTCTTCACTGTCAGGTAAAAGCTGTTGATAAACGGCAGTGAAAACTCTAAAATTTCCCCACATAATGAGAGACAACTCCCATGGTACAAGCGTAGTTACTGGTTTATTTTCAAAAACAAAAACCTGTCTTTGGGATTTTGTTTCTGAATTTAAAAAAAATGGTTAAAAGTTAGATCGAAGTTCCATCAATTTTTTAATACATTGACAGGAAGCACCATGATGGCAATTACTGCCAATCTCAGAGATGTCTTCTGAGCTTGCAGATATCGCTTGATTCAAAGGATGAGTACTCATCAGGTCGATGGAGTATTTTACTCCATCACGTGATGGAGTAAAGCAAGCCCACATCTAAATTAGACCCAATAAAAGATATATCTGCTGGGTCGACTGAAATCTCTGGGTTTGGAGGAGGGGCACTCTGTCAGAGTGCTTTTCAACATTGCCCTGACGGAGTAAATACCGTGGTCTAAATAGGCCCCTTTATTTTTAAATGGAAACAATACCATGTATTGAATGATTAAGAAATATTGAGCACTTTGTGGAGTTCTTTAATATGTGTTTAACCCCTTTAATTTTGGTTTTATTGTTTAAAGAGTTGATATTCAATTCCTGCATAACAAAGTGGTAGTAACACTTTCTTTTCCCCTGAACTTCGAGAATGGCTTGATTCACTCACATGTGTTAGAAATGGGTTTTTTAGTTGGCAGTCAGGTTACCCTCTGATCAAGCAAGAACCCTCGCTCTAGTCAGAGTAAGTCACACACAATCCAAAATTAGCCTGTGCCCACCCTCTGGTAGCTTGGCACGAGCAGTCAGGCTTAACTTAGAAGGCAATGTGTAAAGTATTTGTGCAATAATTCCTACAATACCACCATATAGCACCACAAAAATACACCACACAGTGTTTAGAAAAATATATAATATTTATCAGGATAATTGTAGGTCAAAACGAATAAAGCTGCAATGTGAATTTGTAAAGATATCACTGAAAAGTGATATGAAGTCTCTTAAGTCTTTAAAAAGCAAACAAAGGGGGTTATTACAACTTTGGAGGAGGTGTTAATCCGTCCCAAATGTGACGGATATACCACCAGCCGTATTACGAGTTCCATAGGATATAATGGACTCGTAATACGGCTGGTGGTATATCCGTCACTTTACCGTCACTTTTGGGACGGATTAACACCTCCTCCAAAGTTGTAATAACCCCCAAAGTCTCTTTCAAGCACAAAGTACCTGGTTTGGAGTGGAAAATCTCCACAGAGGGCCGCAGAGGAAGAGATACGTGGAAATATGGTGTGTGCGTCGATTTCTCCCCAGCACACACAGACTTGTGTCATTATTTTCCACGCGGGGATGTCGTGCGTCGTTTTCCGGCGCGCGGGCAGTCTCTTTCTGTGGATCGCGGGGATTACCAGATGTCCCGGGTCTGTGCGTGGATTCTCCTGCTTGTTTTCCGGCTGCGTGTCGTTCTGTGGGGCTGTGCGTTGAAGTTTCGCTCTCACGGCAGGCGTCGCGTCGATTTCTCCTCTGGAGGTCGGCGGTGTTGTCCTTGCGAAGCCGTGCGTCGAAGTTCCGGTCGTCCCGAAGGCGTCGCTCAATCAGTGTCGGTGTGCGGAGTTTTTCTCGTAACGGAACAAGCTGTGCATCGAAAATTTCGGCACACAAAGCGTCCAAGTGAAAAAGAGAAGTCTTTTTGGTCCTGAGACTTCAGGGAACAGGAGGCAAGCTCTATCCAAGCCCTTGGAGAGCACTTTCACAGTCAGACAAGAATTCAGCAAGGCAACAGGCCAACAGCAAGGCAGCAGTCCTTTGTAGAAAGCAGACAGGTGAGTCCTTTGAGCAGCCAGGCAGTTCTTCTTGGCAGGATGGAGTTTCTGGTTCAGGTTTCCTCTCCAGCAAGTGTCTGATGAGGTAGGGCAGAGGCCCTGTTTTATACCCAAATGTGCCTTTGAAGTGGGGGAAACTTCAAAGAGTGGCTAAGAAGTGCACCAGGTCCCCTTTCAGTTAAATCCTGTCTGCCAGGGTCCCAGTAGGGGGTGTGGCAGCCCTTTGTGTGACAGCAGGCCCTCCACCCTCCCAGCCCAGGAAGACCCATTCAAAATGTAGATGTATGCAAGTGAGGCTGAGTACCCTGTGTTTGGGGTGTGTCTGAGTGAATGCACAAGGAGCTGCCAACCAAGCCCAGCCAGACGTGGATTGTAAGGGACAGAAAGATTTAAGTGCAAAGAAATGCTCACTTTCTAAAAGAGGCATTTCTAGAATAGTAATATTAAATCCGACTTCACCAGTCAGCAGGATTTTGTGTTACCATTCTGGCCATACTAAATATGACCTTCCTGCTCCTTTCAGATCAGCAGCTGCCACTTCAACAATGTATGAGGGCAGCCCCAATGTTAGCCTATGAAGGGAGCAGGCCTTACAGTAGTGTAAACACGAATTTAGGAGTTTTACACTACCAGAACATATAACTACACAGGTACATGTCCTGCCTTTTACCCACACAGCACCCTGCTCTATGGGTTACCTAGGGCACACAATAGAGGTGACTTATATGTAGAAAAAGGGGAGTTCTAGGCTTGGCAAGTACTTTTAAATGCCAAGACGAAGTGGCAGTGAAACTGCACACACAGGCCTTGCAATGGCAAGCCTGAGACAAGGTTAAGGGGGCTACTTAAGTGGGTGGCACAACCAGTGCTGCAGGCCCACTAGTAGCATTTAATCTACAGGCCCTAGGCACATATAGTGTACATTACTAGGGACTTATAAGTACATTAAATAGTCCAATCAGGTATGATCCAAAGTTACCATGTTTGAAAAGGGAGAGAGCATATGCACTTTAGCACTGGTTAGCAGTGGTAAAGTGCGCAGAGTCTAAAAAGCCAGCAAAACAGGGTCCAAAAAGTGGAGGGAGGCAGGCAAAAAGTTAGGGGTGACCACCCTAAGGCATGTCAGGTCTAACAACATGTTTAATAACTAACAACCTCTTGAAAGTAAAATACAGATTAATTTGGGGTATTGGTTGTAGGGAATCATCCATATACCTGGACACTTTGCCAACTCCCAGCCCCTTTTACTGTGACAAAAATGTTTGTGTTACTATTAGTGATGATCTTACCTTCTGCCTGCATGTCAATAAAATCTTTGGTACATACTTCTGAAATTCTTCCTTGGCTCTTAGGTAAAGGGAGAGAGTCAATGATTCAGTAAACGTTCTCATCCTGTCTGAATTAGAGCAATTCCGTCTTGTTTTGGTGTTACTAAATATCTTATCTGTCACTGTCAGATTCTGAAAATGCACCTGCCTAGCATGCTGCTTTATCTACTTTGTGTGCTCATCTAGTAAATCCTTGTAGGAAGTCCTCCACACTTTACCATTCAGTAAACTGGTTTTCTTAATATGCACAATGCCTTTGGTGGTACGTGTCCTAGTGGCTCAGCTGTTGGCTCCTGCCTACATACCTCTAACATATTCCATTTGTCTTCTCTTGGACATCTAGTCCCAATACACAAGAGGTAAAAGACTCATTTGTGCAGGGTGAGCGATGTGCCTGGAAGAGTGCAGCACATTACAGTGAGGCCTGGTATCATTGCCAGTGCTTGTTCTGAATTGCAGGAGAGTTGGAGCATGACTTACGTCAATGGGAATGTTGCTCCAATTCCTGGGTGCATAGATTGAGACTGTCTGGTTTCTGTTTATTTTCCTTCTTATAGTTCCTTGAATGCAGTCTGGTAATGTCCTGTTGCCTTACATGGCAGTTTCCAAAGGCGATGGTTAATTTGTTGTCCACGTTTGTGGAGGTATGGTTTCCAATGGTATGGTAGAAGATATTGGTCTTAAAGATTATAAGCACTTGGAGGCAAGCCAAAGTGATTGCTTGATCATTGGGTTGATCTGTTTACATTTCTTTTGACTCTTGATAAGGCATGCAGTAGTGTGTAGGAAGCCTGTCAGGGATTCAAGAATGGCATCTGGAAGGCTGTTGAGCAAGGCATTGCCTCCATCGAGGTTGGAGAGGACCAACAATTGCACTATCATTCAGAATTCCACTTCAGGATGAAAGAGTCTTACTTTCTTCAGGTGAGACACCTCATACCATGTTTTCTTGGGTTCCCTGGTCACGTGTTCTGAACTGAATGAACATTGTGAAGCCTAAGGTTAGCAGCCAAATCTCTGCTGCACCACCCACAAACTTAGAAGTATGAAGTTGTTCACCAATGTTTTGAACAGGAATACTCTCTTTTCCTCCCCGATCAGAAATGTACCTCAAAGAACAGTATACTAGTAATGATTTTTACAGACATATGGCCAATCTGTAGGTAGACACATCTACTAAATGCCTAAATCAGGATAAACCGGTTTCCAATTGCAGATCAGTTTTTGCACACATATGCTGGGGTGAACCTTGTATATGAGGCCCACTGATTTCCAGCTTTATTACAGAGTAGGGTTCTTCGTTTGGAAGATCAGTCCACAATTTCTTTTGAAATATAGAAATACGTTTTATGTGTAACACTTATTGATGTATTATTTACATGACTTTTTTCACTTGTTATCTGAACAGGGAAAGATCACCGTCTTAACTTTGTCTTTTAAATCCATCATTCATAAAAAAAGAGAAACGTAGTTGAGCAGCACTACTTCACAAATTGTGTATCTGAATAGGTGTAATTTTCTTTTGAAGACTACCTCAAATAAACAAATGAGTATTACAAGTCAATGGGCCTCATTACGATTGGCCGTGGTTGGAGCTGATATTTATTGGACCTACAAAATACCGGCTCTACTGGGAAATAATTTATTGGTGCAATAAACAACTCCCATTTGGTAGTTTATACGTGGCAATGGAGAATAACAATCGGATTTTGCTGTGTAGTGTAATAAAATCCACACTTCCCTGTAATTACCACGTATTTTTCAACAATAAATTGCCAAACGTTTGACCGGCTGAAATTTCACCAGGGAAAGCTGTGGGATGAGGTGTTTGCCGCCAGATTCATGGTTCAGGTGTTTGCAATAATATTCTGTGCGTTTGCTTCTATTTGTTTATCAAGACTGTTCTTTAAAATGAAGAGAAACCAAATTTAACGGTTTCTCTTGTTTGCATTTTATTCTGCACAGCTTGTTCCGCTCCCAACATTTGATTACCTTTTGGACGGAAAATGCTTTGTTTTATTCTTTTTACTTTCATGTCAGTACATGCCGGGCGATGTCATGCTTGTGTGTTGCGTAGTTTCAAGGTGATTTCTTTGGTGACCCTATTTGAATTATTTTCAATAGTGGTTACAATCTTGCACTTTTCATTAAATATTGATAGCAGTGTTTCATCTGCTCTGAGCCCAGCTGGGAATATTAAACGGCATGTACTGCTTCAGACAATTCCCCAGTGGCACCAAGGAAGTGTGCCTTCTCATTGTTAAAATGTTAATTACTCTTTTACAACCCATTTATGAGGCTTTTCTTCCGAAAGATTACTTCATCGCACCATGCTTCTGCAGTCCAGTCAGCTAGCGCTGGAAATGTAGTGAAATAGTTGTTACTACCATGCACCCGTTGCAGGAATACATTTTTGGAATACAATTCTGGGTGACAAGATTTCCCATTATATTGTGCATGTTCTTTAAGATATTAAAAATTATAAGTGCATATTTACCATAAACTGTAATACTACAAGTATATTCAGTATTTCACCGAAATAACTATCAGAGGTGGTTATTTCAATCAGTTGGAAAACCATGGTGTGTCCCCGGAACATCAAGCTGGAGATCTCAGTGGCACCACATATGGCACAGTATCGAATGACAAAATATAAAAAGTTGAGCAAGGTAAGACATTTTTTTTCACTTCACATATTGGAACCATAGCAGGATATATATATATATATATATATATATATATATATATATATATATATATATCTTTTTTTTTTTTACTGAAAAAACAGAAAGGTTACAGGGACGTTATAGTTAGGAAATAGATTTTTAAAAAAAACATAGAAATTCACTGAAAAAACAAATGTTAGAGGGATGTTATAGTTAGGCTCCCACTTCAGGCATGCAAAACCATAAAAAATCAGCAGTTAGAGTCACCTCAAGTAACTATAACCCGTGCCCTAAGGTAACTATAACTCAAGACCCGCTATGCACAGTTTTTTTCTAAACATTTTTACTGCAAATAGTACATTGATATAATCAAGGATGTTATCTCAAAGATATCATGGGTGCTGTAATTTGTGGGGTAGTTAGTAGTGCGACCGCCAGTAGGTAATTTATATTTATATATCTATAGCTCTCTCTCTCTCTCTCTCTCAATATATATATATATATATATATATATATATATATATATATATTTATATTTATACACACACACACACACAGTCGTCACTAGGTAGTTATAGTTAGGACCTAGTTTCTATAGAAAAAGTTTTTTTTTCACTTGCCTATATCTTTGGCACCAGTGGATGACTCTTCACAAAATTTCCCCAAAAAATTGACAGTCACATCAACTGCTGTCTGAAAAGCTTCATGATGATCCATTAAGCAGGGGCCAAGAAAAAGAGGGGGGGTTCCCAAAATGCTTTTTCCCTATTCATTTTTCCATAGGGATTTTAAATAGCGATCGTGCAGAAACCACCGGATTGAATTACACCAAAGTGGGCAGAAAGCTAGGGCCTGGTTCAGAGAGCAACTTTTTTGTGATTTGGTGTAAATCCATTCAGTAGTTTTAGAGAAATTAAAGAAAATCCAAATTTGTGTATATAGTGACAGAAAGGATTCACAACCCCTTCTGATCTTGTGCTGAGATCTGAATGGCTGCCAAAACGTCAATGAGGACGTGTTGGCAGCCATGTTGGGACTCTCCTTCAGGCGAGTCCCAGAAAAAAAGGTAAACAAAAAAAGAAAGGGAGCCAGGATACGGACAACCTGACCCCTTAGCTCTAGTGGTGGGGTCCTAGTGGGACCAACCCAGGACTAAAAAGTACTTTTTCAAAAGAAAAAAATTCCACAAATTTGCATTGGGGTTGTAAATCTGCAACCAGAATGTGAAAGAAAACCAAAGCGGGGGCTCCTGCACGTCGTAATACCTAAGCCCCCGAATGGGCCAAGTCCCAGGGGGATTGATATTTGTAATGCGGGAGGGTCATCCAGCCCCCTCTGGCTAAAAACACAGACCCGGGACCTCCGGTTCCTCTGGGCACCCAAAAAATATGAGGCGGGGGGCCGCTAGACAGCTGCCGCCAAGTCACAGCAAATCCTCTGCTCCGACTGATGTCAAACAGCTCTCCTTTCATGGGAGCAGAGGTTTCCTCTGTCTGCCTGCCCGTGGAGATGCGGGCAGGCACATAGAGGAACCTGCTCTCACAGAGAGAGAACTGCTTTAGCCCGAAGGAGGCATGGAGCCACCTGGGACCGGGGGGGCCTTCTGGCTTCTCCCACAGTCTGCAACATTGAGACTGGGTGCCTTGCTGGTCCCCAAGGCCGAGATCGGCTATGGGGAGAGGACCACATGACCTCCCTCCCCCCAGAAAAATTTAATATTTAGGCCAGGCCCCGGGGCATGGGACCATGGGGACTGAGGTCAGCCTGAGGAGGGGGAACCATGCATGGTTTAGTGGCTCTAGGGGTTGGCCGCAGAGAGAGGCCACAGGTCAGGCCCTGCGGACAACCCCCACTGTGCACAGCCGAAGGCCGTGCATGGCAGTGGTTGGATTACCATATAGTAATACAAATTACAGTATGTTACTAAAACCATTGAAATTCACTTAAAAAAAACAAATGTTACAGGGACGTTATAGTTATGGTCCCATTTTAAATGTAAAAACCATAGAAATTCACCTGTTATAGTTAGAGTTATCTCAAGTAACTATAAATTGTGCTCTAATGTAACTATCACTGGCTCCCTTGCTATGGACTGCTAACTGCCCCACAAATTATGGCACTGATGACATCTTTGAAAATATAATTGATTATATCAATGTAATATTTGCAGTAACATTTTTGATGAAAAAGCTGAGCATGGTGGGGGCGAGTTATAGTTACTTTAGGACACAAGTTATAGTTACTTGAGATAACTTTAACTATAAAAGGTGAATTTTTCTTGTGTGGGTGTGTGAGGGTCTGACTGGTGCTGTGAGTATGTGCACAAGGCTCTGAGTGTGTGTGTGCGTGTCTGAGTAGGTTTGTGAGTGGGTGCATAAGTGTCTGAGTGGGTGTGTGAGTGGGAGAAATTGATTGAAAGAGAGACAGAGAGAGAAAGAAAGTGAGAGGGAGGGAGATAGAGAGTTTTTTAGGCTTTGATCTATGATATATTTAGAATGAGATATTTCTGTACCATTTAAAAAAATGTTTCTGTCATTTAAAAAAATTAAAATAATAAAGAGGAAAGTGAGTCTGGCTGGACTCGAACCCTGAGTGCTCAGTGTGAAGGTCTATGACCTTCACACTGAGCTTTTGGTTGCTTTTTTTGCCCCTTATGGGCTATCTAGGACTGTGGGCTCCCCTGAGGTCCCTTCATATTTTTTTTTTATTTTTAATATATTTTTTTAATGTTTAGCAAGCCCTTTATGGGCTATATGGCACTGTGGGGGAAGACTCAAGGCCTCCCTCGTGGTGCCATTGCTTCAGCAAGCATGGAGCTGCTTTAACAGCTGCTCCATGCTTGCTGAAACATTTCATATCTGTTCCCTGCATGCATGCAGGGGACAGCGATGAAAGCTTTGGTTTTTGACAGCAGGACCTGGTTTACAGGTCCCACTGTCACAAAATGAAATTCTTGCTGGGGCTTGGCTGCAGCTGCAAATGTATATATATGTGTATATATATATATATATATATATATATATATATATATATATATATATACATATATATATATATATATATATATATATATATATATTATTTATATATATATATACACACACACTTACCTTCCAATATTGTGTCCATCGATATTCTGTCAATGATATGATAGTCCTAGCTTTAATATCAGGTAATGCAATGAAAACCCCGAAAATGAGTTTCAGGGTCTCATTGCATTCTTATTAACCGGTTCTGTGCCTTGGACAAGATCATCTCGTCCAAGGCTACAGTTCCCCTGTGCCTTGGACGAGATCATCTCGTCCATGGCACAGGGGAACTTGGGGGCGCGCTAGCGCGCCCCCCGTGCACCCCCCTCTGCCCCCAAGGCGGTGATGGAAGGGGAAGGCCTTCCCCTTCCACCCCCGAACCCCCACCCCCCCCTATGACGTCAGCGTGTGAGCGCGCGCTGATTTATCACAGGGGCCTCCCCAATCGCGCTGGAAGCTCTGCTTCCAGCATGATTGAAAGAGAAATGCAAAAGCATTTCTCTTTCAATCACTGGGGGAGGCCCGGAGGGGCTTCAAAGGGAAGGAAAAGTATTTCCTTCCCTTTGAAGTCTCTCCGAGGGTTTCAAAAGCCGGATTGCTTGCAATCCGGCTTTTGAAACCCCACTAGACACCAGGGATTCTTTTTTTTTTTATTGAAATTTACATAAGGGAGCGACCCCTTGGGCAAGGGTCGCTCCCATGGGGGGCATTTTTTTGGGAAGGCCTTTCTGCCCCCCCTGGGGGCAGATCGGCCTATTATTAGGCCGATCTGCCCCCAGGGGGGGCAGAAACCTCTGGCACCAGGGACCAATTATTTTTTTATTTTTTATTTTAATGTTTCATTTTATTTTTTTAGGTGGGGAGCGACCCCTTAGGCAAGGGTCACTCCCCTTGAGGGAAAATTATATTTAGGCCATTTCTGCCCCCCTTGGGTGCAGATTGGCCTATTTTGATGAGGCCAATCTGCCCCCAAGGGGGGCAGAAACCACTAGACACCAGGGAGTTTTTTCATTGCGTGAATTTCACGCAAGGGGAGCGACCCCTTAGGCAAGGGTCGCTCCCTAGGGGGGCAAATCTATTTTAGGCCATTTCTGCCCCCCCTGGGGGCAGATCGGCCTATTATTAGGCCGATCTGCCCCCAGGGGGGGGGGGCAGAACCCTCTAGGCGCCAGGGCAAATTTTTTTTGGGTGTTTTTTTTGTTGTTGTTTGTTTGTGTTTTTTAGAGATGGGTAGCGACCCATCAGGCAAGGGTCGCTGCTCTGGGGGGCAAATTGTATTGAGGCCATTTCTGCCCCCCTTGGGGGCAGATTGGCCGATTTTAGGTCAATCTGCCCCCAAGGGGGCAGAAACCACTAGGCACCTGGGATTTGTTTTTTGGCGCCAATGTCACGCAGGGGGAACAACCCCGTAGGCAAGGGTCGTTCCCGGGCAGGGGGGGGTTTGGGGGGGGTCAAATTTATTTTAGGGCATTTCTGCCCCCCCCCCTCCCGGGGCCGGCTGAGCTAGAGGCCAAACTCCACAGGTAGGCACTTTGCAAAAAACACCTCTGTTTTCAGTGAAAAAATATGTTGTGTCCACGTTGTGTTTTGGGCCATTTCCTTTCGTGGGCGCTAGGCCTACCCACAGAAGTGAGGTACCATTTGTATCGAGAGACTTAGGGGAACGCTGGGTGGAAGGAAATTTGTGGCTCCTCTCAGATTCCAGAACTTTCTGCCACAGAAATGTGAGGAACATGTGTTTTTTTAGCCAAATTTTGAGGTTTGCAAAGGATTCTGGGTAACAGAACTTGGTCCGAGCCCCACAAGTCACCCTACCTTGGATTCCCCTAGGTCTCTAGTTTTCAGAAATGAACAGGTTTGGTAGGTTTCCCTAGGTGCCGGCTGAGCTAGAGGCCAAAATCTACAGGCAGGCACTTTGCAAAAAACACCTCTGTTTTCTTCCAAAAATTTGGATGTGTCCACGTTGAGCTTTGGGACGTTTCCTATCGCGGGCGCTAGGCCTACCCACACAAGTGAGGTATCATTTTTATCGGGACACTTGGGGGAACGCTGGGTGGAAGGAAATTTGTGGCTCCTCTCAGATTCCAGAACTTTCTGCCACAGAAATGTGAGGAACATGTGTTTTTTTTTAGCCAAATTCTAAGGTTTGCAAAGGATTCTGGGTAACAGAACCTGGTCCGAGCCCCGCAAGTCACCTCTCCTTGGATTCCCCTAGGTCTCTAGTTTTCAGAAATGCACAGGTTTGGTAGGTTTCCCTAGGTGCCGGCTGAGCTAGAGGCCAAAATCTACAGGTAGGCACTTTGCAAAAAACACCTCTGTTTTCTTCCAAAAATTTGGATGCGTCCACGTTGCGCTTTGGGGCGTTTCCTGTCGCGGGCGCTAGGCCTACCCACACAAGTGAGGTATCATTTTTATCGGGAGACTTGGGGGAATGCTGGGTGGAAGGAAATTTGTGGCTCCTCTCAGATTCCAGAAATTTCTGCCACAGAAATGTGAGGAACATGTGTTTTTTTTAGCCAAATTCTGAGGTTTGCAAAGGATTCTGGGTAACAGAACCTGCTCCGAGCCCCGCAAGTCACCCCTCCTTGGATTCCCCTAGGTCTCTAGTTTTCAGAAATGCACAGGTTTGGTAGGTTTCCCTAGGTGCCGGCTGAGCTAGAGGCCAAAATCTACAGGTAGGCACTTCGCAAAAAACACCTCTGTTTTCTTCCAAAAATTTGGATGTGTCCACGTTGCGCTTTGGGGCGTTTCCTGTCGCGGGCGCTAGGCCTACCCACACAAGTGAGGTTTCATTTTTATCGGGAGACTTGGGGGAATGCTGGGTGGAAGGAAATTTGTGGCTCCTCTCAGATTCCAGAAATTTCTGCCACAGAAATGTGAGGAACATGTGTTTTTTTTAGCCAAATTCTGAGGTTTGCAAAGGATTCTGGGTAACAGAACCTGCTCCGAGCCCCGCAAGTCACCCCTCCTTGGATTCCCCTAGGTCTCTAGTTTTCAGAAATGCACAGGTTTGGTAGGTTTCCCTAGGTGCCGGCTGAGCTAGAGGCCAAAATCTACAGGTAGGCACTTTGCAAAAAACACCTCTGTTTTCTTCCAAAAATTTGGATGCGTCCACGTTGCGCTTTGGGGCGTTTCCTGTCGCGGGCGCTAGGCCTACCCACACAAGTGAGGTATCATTTTTATCGGGAGACTTGGGGGAATGCTGGGTGGAAGGAAATTTGTGGCTCCTCTCAGATTCCAGAAATTTCTGCCACAGAAATGTGAGGAACATGTGTTTTTTTTAGCCAAATTCTGAGGTTTGCAAAGGATTCTGGGTAACAGAACCTGCTCCGAGCCCCGCAAGTCACCCCTCCTTGGATTCCCCTAGGTCTCTAGTTTTCAGAAATGCACAGGTTTGGTAGGTTTCCCTAGGTGCCGGCTGAGCTAGAGGCCAAAATCTACAGGTAGGCACTTCGCAAAAAACACCTCTGTTTTCTTCCAAAAATTTGGATGTGTCCACGTTGCGCTTTGGGGCGTTTCCTGTCGCGGGCGCTAGGCCTACCCACACAAGTGAGGTTTCATTTTTATCGGGAGACTTGGGGGAATGCTGGGTGGAAGGAAATTTGTGGCTCCTCTCAGATTCCGGAACTTTCTGCCACAGAAATGTGAGGAACATGTGTTTTTTTAGCCAAATTTTGAGGTTTGCAAAGGATTCTGGGTAACAGAACCTGGTCCGAGCCCCGCAAGTCACCCCTCCTTGGATTCCCCTATGTCTCTAGTTTTCAGAAATGCACAGGTTTTGTAGGTTTCCCTAGGTG
Organism: Pleurodeles waltl; assembly: GCF_031143425.1. NCBI lineage: Eukaryota > Metazoa > Chordata > Amphibia > Caudata > Salamandridae > Pleurodeles > Pleurodeles waltl. The sequence goes on along the minus strand of NC_090444.1, from coordinate 1,234,570,458 downwards.
CCGGCTGAGCTAGAGGCCAAAATCTACAGGTAGGCCCTTCGCAAAAAACACCTCTGTTTTCTTCCAAAATTTTGGATGTGTCCACGTTGCGCTTTAGGGCGTTCCCTGTCGCGGGCGCTAGGCCTACCCACACAAGTGAGGTATCATTTTTATCGGGAGAATTGGGGAACGCTGGGTGGAAGGAAATTTGTGGTTCCTCTCAGATTCCAGAACTTTCTGCCACAGAAATGTGAGGAACATGTGTTTTTTTAGCCAAATTTTGAGGTTTGCAAAGGATTCTGGGTAACAGAACCTGGTCCGAGCCCCGCAAGTCAACCCATCTTGGATTCCCCTAGGTCTCTAGTTTTCAGAAATGCACAGGTTTGGTAGGTTTCCCTAGGTGCCGGCTGAGCTAAAGGCCAAAATCTACAGGTAGGCACTTCGCAAAAAACACCTCTGTTTTCTTCCAAAAATGTGGATGTGTCCACGTTGCGCTTTGTGGCGTTTCCTGTCGAGGGCGCTAGGCCTACCCACACAAGTGAAGTATCATTTTTATCGGGAGACTTGGGGGAACGCTGGGTGGAAGGAAATTTGTGGCTCCTCTCAGATTCCAGAACTTTCTGCCACAGAAATGTGAGGAACATGCGTTTTTTTAGCAAAATTTTGAGGTTTGCAAAGGATTCTGGGTAACAGAACCTGGTCCGAGCCCCGCAAGTCACCCCTCCTTGGATTCCCCTATGTCTCTAGTTTTCAGAAATGCACAGGTTTGGTAGGTGTCCCTAGGTGCCGGTGAGCTAGAGGCCAAAATCTACAGGTAGGCACTTCGCAAAAAACACCTCTGTTTTCTTCCACAAATTTGGATGTGTCCACGTTGCGCTTTGGGGCGTTTCCTGTCGCGGGCGCTAGGCCTACCCACACAAGTGAGGTATCATTTTTATCGGGAGACTTGGGGGAACGCTGGGTGGAAGGAAATTTGTGGCTCCTCTCAGATTCCAGAACTTTCTGCCACAGAAATATGAGGAACATGTGTTTTTTTAGCCAAATTTTGAGGTTTGCAAAGGATTCTGGGTAACAGAACCTGGTCCGAGCCCCGCAAGTCACCCCTCCTTGGATTCCCCTATGTCTCTAGTTTTCAGAAATGCACAGGTTTGGTAGGTGTCCCTAGGTGCCGGTGAGCTAGAGGCCAAAATCTACAGGTAGGCACTTCGCAAAAAACACCTCTGTTTTCTTCCACAAATTTGGATGTGTCCACGTTGCGCTTTGGGGCGTTTCCTGTCGCGGGCGCTAGGCCTACCCACACAAGTGAGGTATCATTTTTATCGGGAGACTTGGGGGAACGCTGGGTGGAAGGAAATTTGTGGCTCCTCTCAGATTCCAGAACTTTCTGCCACAGAAATCTGAGGAACATGTGTTTTTTTAGCCAAATTTTGAGGTTTGCAAAGGATTCTGGGTAACAGAACCTGGTCCGAGCCCCGCAAGTCACCCCATCTTGGATTCCCCTAGGTCTCTAGTTTTCAGAAATGCACAGGTTTGGTAGGTTTCCCTAGGTGCCGGCTGAGCTAGAGGCCAAAATCTACAGGTAGGCACTTTGCAAAAAACACCTCTGTTTTCTTCCCAAAAATTTGGATGTGTCCGCGTTGCGCTTTGGGGCGTTTCCTGTCGCGGGCGCTAGGCCTACCCACACAAGTGAGGTATCATTTTTATCGGGAGACTTGGGGGAACGCAGGGTGGAAGGAAATTTGTGGCTCCTCTCAGATTCCAGAACTTTCTGCCACAGAAATGTGAGGAACATGTGTTTTTTTAGCAAAATTTTGAGGTTTGCAAAGGATTCTGGGTAACAGAACCTGGTCCGAGCCCCGCAAGTCACCGCATCTTGGATTCCCCTAGGTCTCTAGTTTTCAGAAATGCACAGGTTGGGTAGGTTTCCCTAGGTGCCGGCTGAGCTAGAGTCCAAAATCTACAGGTAGGCACTTCGCAAAAAACACCTCTGTTTTCTTCCAAAAATTTGGATGTGTCCACGTTGCGCTTTGGGGCGTTTCCTGTCGCGGGTGCTAGGCCTACCCACACAAGTGATGTATCATTTTTATCGGGAGACTTGGGGGAACGCTGGGTGGAAGGAAATTTGTGGCTCCTCTCAGATTCCAGAACTTTCTGCCACAGAAATCTGAGGAACATGTGTTTTTTTAGCCAAATTTTGAGGTTTGCAAAGGATTCTGGGTAACAGAAACTGGTCCGAGCCCCGCAAGTCACCCCTCCTTGGATTCCCCTAGGTCTCTAGTTTTCAGAAATGCACAGGTTTGGTAGGTTTCCCTAGGTGCCGGATGAGCTAAAGGCCAAAATCTACAGGTAGGCACTTCGCAAAAAACACCTCTGTTTTCTTCCAAAAATTTGGATGTGTCCACGTTGCGCTTTGGGGCGTTTCCTGTCGCAGGCGCTAGGCCTACCCACTCAAGTGAGGTATCATTTTTATCGGGAGACTTGGGGGAACGCTGGGTGGAAGGAAATTTGTGGCTCCTCTCAGATTCCAGAACTTTCTGCCACAGAAATGTGAGGAACATGCGTTTTTTTAGCCAAATTTTGAGGTTTGCAAAGGATTCTGGTTAACAGAACCTGGTCCGAGCCCCGCAAGTCACCCCATCTTGGATTCCCCTGGGTCTCTAATTTTCAGAAATGCACAGGTTTGGTAGGTTTCCCTAGGTGCCGGCTGAGCTAGAGGCCAAAATCTACAGGTAGGCACTTCGCAAAAAACACCTCTGTTTTCTTCCAAAAATTTGGATGTGTCCATGTTGCGCTTTGGGGCGTTTCCTGTCGCGGGCGCTAGGCCTACCCACACAAGTGAGGTATCATTTTTATCGGGAGACTTGGGGGAACGCTGGGTGGAAGGAAATTTGTAGCTCCTCTCAGATTCCAGAACTTTCTGCCACAGAAATGTGAGGAACATGCGTTTTTTTAGCCAAATTTTGAGGTTTGCAAAGGATTCTGGGTAACAGAACCTGGTCCGAGCACCGCAAGTCACCCCTCCTTGGATTCCCCTAGGTCTCTAGTTTTCAGAAATGCACAGGTTTGGTAGGTTTCCCTAGGTACCGTCTGAGCTAGAGGCCAAAATCTACAGGTAGGCCCTTCGCAAAAAACACCTCTGTTTTCTTCCACAAATTTGGATGTGTCCACGTTGCGCTTTGGGGCGTTTCCTGTCGCGGGCGCCAGGCCTACCCACACAAGTGAGGTATCATTTTTATCGGGAGACTTGGGGGAATGCTGGGTGGAAGGAAATTTGTGGCTCCTCTCAGATTCCAGAACTTTCTGCCACAGAAATGTGAGGAACATGTGTTTTTTTAGCCAAATTTTGAGGTTTGCAAAGGATTCTGGGTAACTGAACCTGGTCCGAGCCCCGCAAGTCACCCCTCCTTGGATTCCCCTATGTCTCTAGTTTTCAGAAATGCACAGGTTTGGTAGATTTCCCTAGGTGCCGGTGAGCTAGAGGCCAAAATCTACAGGTAGGCACTTCACAAAAAACACCTCTGTTTTCTTCCACAAATTTCGATGTGTCCACGTTGCGCTTTGAGGCGATTCCTGTCGCGGGCGCTAGGCCTACCCACACAAGTGAGGTATCATTTTTATCGGGAGACTTGGGGGAACGCTGGGTGGAAGGAAAATTGTGGCTCCTCTCAGATTCCAGAACTTTCTGCCACAGAAATGTGAGGAACATGCGTTTTTTTAGCCAAATTTTGAGGTTTGCAAAGGATTCTGGGTAACAGAACCTGGTCCGAGCCCCGCAAGTCACCCCATCTTGGATTCCCCTAGGTCTCTAGTTTTCAGAAATACACAGGTTTGGTAGGTTTCCCTAGGTGCCGGCTGAGCTAGAGGCCAAAATCTACAGGTAGGCACTTTGCAAAAAACACCTCTGTTTTCTTCCCAAAAATTTGGATGTGTCCACGTTGCGCTTTGGGGCGTTTCCTGTCGCGGGCGCTAGGCCTACCCACACAAGTGAGGTATCATTTTTATCGGGAGACTTGGGGGAACGCTGGGTGGAAGGAAATTTGTGGCTCCTCTCAGATTCCAGAACTTTCTGCCACAGAAATGTGAGGAACATGTGTTTTTTTAGCCAAATTTTGAGGTTTGCAAAGGATTCTGGGTAACAGAACCTGGTCCGAGCCCCGCAAGTCACCGCATCTTGGATTCCCCTAGGTCTCTAGTTTTCAGAAATGCACAGGTTTGGTAGGTTTCCCTAGGTGCCGGCTGAGCTAAAGGCCAAAATCTACAGGTAGGCACTTCGCAAAAAACACCTCTGTTTTCTTCCAAAAATATGATGGGGCCACGTTGCGCTTTGGGGCGTTTCCTGTCGCGGGCGCTAGGCCTACCCACACAAGTGAGGTATCATTTTTATCGGGAGACTTGGGGGAACGCTGGGTGGAAGGAAATTTGTGGCTCCTCTCAGATTCCAGAACTTTCTGCCACAGAAATGTGAGGAACATGTGTTTTTTTAGCCAAATTTTGAGGTTTGCAAAGGATTCTGGGTAACAGAACCTGGTCCGAGCCCCGCAAGTCACCGCATCTTGGATTCCCCTAGGTCTCTAGTTTTCAGAAATACACAGGTTTGGTAGGTTTCCCTAGGTGCCGGCTGAGCTAGAGGCCAAAATCTACAGGTAGGCACTTTGCAAAAAACACCTCTGTTTTCTTCCAAAAATTTGGATGTGTCCACGTTGCGCTTTGGGGCGTTTCCTGTCGCGGGCGCTATGCCTACCCACACAAGTGAGGTATCATTTTTATAGGGAGACCTGGGGGAACGCTGGGTGGAAGGAAATTTGTGGCTCCTCTCAGATTCCAGAACTTTCTGCCACAGAAATGTGAGGAACATGTGTTTTTTTAGCCAAATTTTGAGGTTTGCAAAGGATTCTGGGTAACAGAACCTGGTCCGAGCCCCGCAAGTCACCGCATCTTGGATTCCCCTAGGTCTCTAGTTTTCAGAAATGCACAGGTTTGGTAGGTTTCCCTAGGTGCCGGCTGAGCTAAAGGCCAAAATCTACAGGTAGGCACTTCGCAAAAAACACCTCTGTTTTCTTCCAAAAATATGATGGGGCCACGTTGCGCTTTGGGGCGTTTCCTGTCGCGGGCGCTAGGCCTACCCACACAAGTGAGGTATCATTTTTATCGGGAGACTTGGGGGAACGCTGGGGGGAAGGAAATTTGTGGCTCCTCTCAGATTCCAGAACGTTCTGCCACAGAAATCTGAGGGACATGTGTTTTTTTAGCCTAATTTTGAGGTTTGCAAAGGATTCTGGGTAACAGAACCTGGTCCGAGCCCCGCAAGTCACCCCATCTTGGATTCCCCTAGGTCTCTAGTTTTCAGAAATGCACAGGTTTGGTAGGTTTCCCTAGGTGCCGGCTGAGCTAGAGGCCAAAATCTACAGGTAGGCACTTTGCAAAAAACACCTCTGTTTTCTTCCAAAAATTTGGATGTGTCCACGTTGCGCTTTGGGGCGTTTCCTGTCGCGGGCGCTAGGCCTACCCACACAAGTGAGGTATCATTTTTATCGGGAGACTTGGGGGAACGCTGGGTGGAAGGAAATTTGTGGCTCCTCTCAGATTCCAGAACTTTCTGCCACAGAAATGTGAGGAACATGTGTTTTTTTAGCCAAATTTTGAGGTTTGCAAAGGATTCTGGGTAACAGAACCTGGTCCGAGCCCCGCAAGTCACCGCATCTTGGAGTCCCCTAAGTCTCTAGTTTTCAGAAATGCACAGGTTTGGTAGGTTTCCCTAGGTGCCGGCTGAGCTAGAGGCCAAAATCTACAGGTAGGCACTTCGCAAAAAACACCTCTGTTTTCTTCCAAAAATTTGGATGTGTCCACGTTGCGCTTTGGGGCATTTCCTGTCGCGGGCGCTAGGCCTACCCACACAAGTGAGGTATCATTTTTATCGGGAGACTTGGGGGAACGCTGGGTGGAAGGAAATTTGTGGCTCCTCTCAGATTCCAGAACTTTCTGCCACAGAAATGTGAGGAACATGTGTTTTTTTAGCCAAATTTTGAGGTTTGCAAAGGATTCTGGGTAACAGAACCTGGTCCGAGCCCCGCAAGTCACCCCTCCTTGGATTCCCCTTTGTCTTTAGTTTTCAGAAATGCACAGGTTTGGTAGGTTTCCCTAGGTGCCGGCTGAGCTAGAGGCCAAAATCTACAGGTAGGCACTTCGCAAAAAACACCTCTGTTTTATTCCAAAAATTTGGATGAGTCCACATTGCGCTTTGGGGCGTTTCCTGTCACTGGCGTTAGGCCTACCCACACAAGTGAGGTATCATTTTTATCGGGAGACTTGGGGGAACGCTGGGTTGAAGGAAATTTGTGGCTCCTCTCAGATTCCAGAACTTTCTGCCACAGAAATGTGAGGAACATGTGTTTTTTTAGCCAAATTTTGAGGTTTGCAAAGGATTCTGGGTAACAGAACCTGGTCCGAGCCCCGCAAGTCACCCCATCTTGGATTCCCCTAGGTCTCTAGTTTTCAGAAATGCACAGGTTTTGTAGGTTTCCCTAGGTGCCGGCTGAGCTAGAGGCCAAAATCTACAGGTAGGCACTTTGCAAAAAACACCTCTGTTTTCTTCAAAAATGTGGATGTGTCCACGTTGCGCTTTGGGGCGTTTCCTGTCGCGGGCGCTAGGCCTACCCACACAAGTGAGGTATCATTTTTATCGGGAGACTTGGGGGAACGCTGGGTGGAAGGAAATTTGTGGCTCCTCTCACATTCCAGAACTTTCTGCCACAGAAATCTGAGGAACATGTGTTTTTTTAGCCAAATTTTGAGGTTTGCAAAGGATTCTGGGTAACAGAACCTGGTCCGAGCCCCGCAAGTCACCCCATCTTGGATTCCCCTAGGTCTCTAGTTTTCAGAAATTCACAAGTTTGGTAGGTTTCCCTAGGTGCCGGCTGAGCTAGAGGCCAAAATCTACAGGTAGGCACTTTGCAAAAAACACCTCTGTTTTCTTCCCAAAAATTTGGATGAGTCCACGTTGCGCTTTGGGGCGTTTCCTGTCGCGGGCGCTAGGCCTACCCACACAAGTGAGGTATCATTTTTATCGGGAGACTTGGGGGAACGCTGGGTGGAATGAAATTTGTGGCTCCTCTCAGATTTCAGAACTTTCTGCCACAGAAATGTGAGGAACATGTGTTTTTTTAGCCAAATTTTGAGGTTTGCAAAGGATTCTGGGTAACAGAACCTGGTCCGAGCCCCGCAAGTCACCGCATCTTGGATTCCCCTAGGTCTCTAGTTTTCAGAAATGCACAGGTTTGGTATGTTTCCCTAGGTGCCGGCTGAGCTAGAGGCCAAAATCTACAGGTAGGCACTTTGCAAAAAACACCTCTGTTTTCTTCCAAAAATTTGGATGTGTCCACGTTGCGCTTTGGGGCGTTTCCTGTCGCGGGCGCTAGGCCTACCCACACAAGTGAGGTATAATTTTTATCGGGAGACTTAGGGGAACGCTGCGTGGAAGGAAATTTGTGGCTCCTCTCAGATTCCAGAACTTTCTGCCACAGAAATGTGAGGAACATGTGTTTTTTTAGCCAAATTTTGAGGTTTACAAAGGATTCTGGGTAACAGAACCTGGTCCGAGCCCCGCAAGTCCCCCCATCTTGGATTCCCGTAGGTCTCTAGTTTTCAGAAATGCACAGGATTGGTAGGTTTCCCTAGGTGCCGGCTGAGCTAGAGGCCAAAATCTACAGGTAGGCACTACGCAAAAAACACCTCTGTTTTATTCAAAAAATGTGGATGTGTCCACATTGCGCTTTGGGGCGTTTCCTGTCACTGGCGTTAGGCCTACCCACACAAGTGAGGTATCATTTTTATCGGGAGATTTGGGGGAACGCTGGGTGGAAGGAAATTTGTGGCTCCTCTCAGATTCCAGAACTTTCTGCCACAGAAATATGAGGAACATGTGTTTTTTTAGCCAAATTTTCAGGTTTGCAAAGGATTCTGGGTAACAGAACCTGGTCCGAGCCCCGCAAGTCACCCCATCTTGGATTCCCCTAGGTCTCTAGTTTTCAGAAATGCACAGGTTTTGTAGGTTTCCCTAGGTGCCGGCTGAGCTAGAGGCCAAAATCTACAGGTAGGCACTTTGCAAAAAACACCTCTGTTTTCTTCCAAAAATTTGGATGTGTCCACGTTGCGCTTTGGGGCGTTTCCTGTCGCGGGCGCTAGGCCTACCCACACAAGTGAGGTATCATTTTTATCGGGACACTTGGGGGAACGCTGCGTGGAAGGAAATTTGTGGCTCCTCTCAGATTCCAGAACTTTCTGCCACAGAAATTTGAGGAACATGTGTTTTTTTAGCCAAATTTTGAGGTTTGCAAAGGATTCTGGGTAACAGAACATGGTCCGAGCCCCGCAAGTCACCCCTCCTTGGATTCCCCTTTGTCTTTAGTTTTCAGAAATGCACAGGTTTGGTAGGTTTCCCTAGGTGCTGGCTGAGCTAGAGGCCAAAATCTACAGGTAGGCACTTCGCAAAAAACACCTCTGTTTTCTTCAAAAATTTTGTATGTGTCCACGTTGCGCTTTGGGGCGTTCCCTGTCGTGGGCGCTAGGCCTACCCACACAAGTGAGGTATCATTTTTATCGGGAGACTTGGGGGAACGCTGTGTGGAAGGAAATTTGTGGCTCCTCTCAGATTCCAAGAACTTTCTGCCACAGAAATGTGAGGAACATGTGATTTTTTAGCCAAATTTTGAGGTTTGCAAAGGATTCTGGGTAACAGAACCTGGTCCGAGCCCCGCAAGTCACCCCTCCTTGGATTCCCCTATGTCTCTAGTTTTCAGAAATGCACAGGTTTGGTAGGTTTCCCTAGGTGCCGGTGAGCTAGAGGCCAAAATCTACAGGTAGGCACTTTGCAAAAAACACCTCTGTTTTCTTCCAAAAATGTGGATGTGTCCACGTTGCGCTTTGGGGTGTTTCCTGTCGCGGGCGCTAGGCCTACCCACACAAGTGAGGTATCATTTTTATTGGGAGACTTGGGGGAACGCTGGGTGGAAGGAAATTTGTGGCTCCTCTCAGATTCCAGAACTTTCTGCCACAGAAATGTGAGGAACATGTGTTTTTTTAGCAAAATTTTGAGGTTTGCAAAGGATTCTGGGTAACAGAACCTGGTCCGAGCTCCGCAAGTCACCCCTCCTTGGATTCCCCTATGTCTCTAGTTTTCAGAAATGCACAGGTTTGGTAGGTTTCTCTAGGTGCCTGTGAGCTAGAGGCCAAAACCTACAGGTAGGCACTTCGCAAAAAACACCTCTGTTTTCTTCCACAAATTTGGATGTGTCCACGTTGCGCTTTGGGGCATTTCCTGTCGCGGGCGCTAGGCCTACCCAAACAAGTGAGGTATCATTTTTATCGGGAGACTTGGGGGAACGCTGGGTGGAAGGAAATTTGTGGCTCCTCTCAGATTCCAGAACTTTCTGCCACAGAAATGTGAGGAACATGTGTTTTTTTAGCCAAATTTTGAGGTTTGCAAAGGATTCTTGGTAACAGAACCTGGTCCGAGCCCCGCAAGTCACCCCTCCTTGGATTCCCCTTTGTCTTTAGTTTTCAGAAATGCACAGGTTTGGTAGGTTTCCCTAGGTGCCGGCTGAGCTAGAGGCCAAAATCTACAGGTAGGCACTTCGCAAAAAACACCTCTGTTTTCTTCCAAAAATTTGGATGTGTCCACGTTGCGCTTTGGGGCGTTCCCTGTCGCGGGCGCTAGGCCTACCCACACAAGTGAGGTATCATTTTTATCGGGAGACTTGGGGGAACGCTGTGTGGAAGGAAATTTGTGGCTCCTCTCAGATTCCAGAACTTTCTGCCACAGAAATGTGAGGAACATGTGTTTTTTTAGCCAAATTTTGAGGTTTGCAAAGGATTCTGGGTAACAGAACCTGGTCCGAGCCCCGCAAGTCACCCCTCCTTGGATTCCCCTATGTCTCTAGTTTTCAGAAATGCACAGGTTTGGTAGGTTTCCCTAGGTGCCGGTGAGCTAGAGGCCAAAATCTACAGGTAGGCACTTCGCAAAAAACACCTCTGTTTTCTTCCAAAAAAGTGGATGTGTCCACGTTGCGCTTTGGGGCGTTTCCTGTCGCGGGCGCTAGGCCTACCCACACAAGTGAGGTATCATTTTTATCGGGAGACTTGGGGGAACGGTGGGTGGAAGGAAATTTGTGGCTCCTCTCACATTCCAGAACTTTCTGCCACAGAAATCTGAGGAACATGTGTTTTTTTAGCCAAATTTTGAGGTTTGCAAAGGATTCTGGGTAACAGAACCTGGTCCGAGCCCCGCAAGTCACCCCATCTTGGATTCCCCTAGGTCTCTAGTTTTCAGAAATGCACAAGTTTGGTAGGTTTCCCTAGGTGCCGGCTGAGCTAGAGGCCAAAATCTACAGGTAGGCACTTTGCAAAAAACACCTCTGTTTTCTTCCAAAAATTTGGATGTGTCCACGTTGCGCTTTGGGGCGTTTCCTGTCGCGGGCGCTAGGCCTACCCACACAAGTGAGGTATCATTTTTATCGGGACACTTGGGGGAACGCTGGGTGGAAGGAAATTTGTGGCTCCTCTCAGATTCCAGAACTTTCTGCCACAGAAATTTGAGGAACATGTGTTTTTTTAGCCAAATTTTGAGGTTTGCAAAGGATTCTGGGTAACAGAACATGGTCCGAGCCCCGCAAGTCACCCCTCCTTGGATTCCCCTTTGTCTTTAGTTTTCAGAAATGCACAGGTTTGGTAGGTTTCCCTAGGTGCTGGCTGAGCTAGAGGCCAAAATCTAAAGGTAGGCACTTCGCAAAAAACACCTCTGTTTTCTTCAAAAATTTTGTATGTGTCCACGTTGCGCTTTGGGGCGTTCCCTGTCGCGGGCGCTAGGCCTACCCACACAAGTGAGGTATCATTTTTATCGGGAGACTTGGGGGAACGCTGTGTGGAAGGAAATTTGTGGCTCCTCTCAGATTCCAGAACTTTCTGCCACAGAAATGTGAGGAACATGTGTTTTTTAGCCAAATTTTGAGGTTTGCAAAGGATTCTGGGTAACAGAACCTGGTCCGAGCCCCGCAAGTCACCCCATCTTGGATTCCCCTAGGTCTCTAGTTTTCAGAAATGCACAGGTTTGGTAGGTTTCCCTAGGTGCCGGCTGAGCTAGAGGCCAAAATCTACAGGTAGGCACTTTGCAAAAAACACCTCTGTTTTCTTCCAAAAATGTGGATGTGTCCACGTTGCGCTTTGGGGCGTTTCCTGTCGCGGGCGCTAGGCCTACCCACACAAGTGAGGTATCATTTTTATCGGGAGACTTGGGGGAACGCTGGGTGGAAGGAAATTTGTGGCTCCTCTCAGATTCCAGAACTTTCTGCCACAGAAATGTGAGGAACATGTGTTTTTTTAGCCAAATTTTGAGGTTTGCAAAGGCTTCTGGGTAACAGAACCTGGTCCGAGCCCCGCAAGTCACCCCTCCTTGGATTCCCCTTTGTCTTTAGTTTTCAGAAATGCACAGGTTTGGTAGGTTTCCCTAGGTGCCGGCTGAGCTAGAGGCCAAAATCTACAGGTAGGCACTTCGCAAAAAACACCTCTGTTTTCTTCCAAAAATTTGGATGTGTCCACGTTGCGCTTTGGGGCGTTCCCTGTCGCGGGCGCTAGGCCTACCCACACAAGTGAGGTATCATTCTTATCGGGAGACTTGGGGGAACGCTGTGTGGAAGGAAATTTGTGGCTCCTCTCAGATTCCAGAACTTTCTGCCACAGAAATGTGAGGAACATGTGTTTTTTTAGCCAAATTTTGAGGTTTGCAAAGGATTCTGGGTAACAGAACCTGGTCCGAGCCCCGCAAGTCACCCCTCCTTGGATTCCCCTATGTCTCTAGTTTTCAGAAATGCACAGGTTTGGTAGGTTTCCCTAGGTGCCGGTGAGCTAGAGGCCAAAATCTACAGGTAGGCACTTCGCAAAAAACACCTCTGTTTTCTTCCAAAAAAGTGGATGGGTCCACGTTGCGCTTTGGGGCGTTTCCTGTCGCGGGCGCTAGGCCTACCCACACAAGTGAGGTATCATTTTTATCGGGAGACTTGGGGGAACGGTGGGTGGAAGGAAATTTGTGGCTCCTCTCACATTCCAGAACTTTCTGCCACAGAAATCTGAGGAACATGTGTTTTTTTAGCCAAATTTTGAGGTTTGCAAAGGATTCTGGGTAACAGAACCTGGTCCGAGCCCCGCAAGTCACCCCATCTTGGATTCCCCTAGGTCTCTAGTTTTCAGAAATGCACAAGTTTGGTAGGTTTCCCTAGGTGCCGGCTGAGCTAGAGGCCAAAATCTACAGGTAGGCACTTCGCAAAAAACACCTCTGTTTTCTTCCCAAAAATTTGGATGTGTCCACGTTGCGCTTTGGGGCGTTTCCTGTCGCGGGCGCTAGGCCTACCCACACAAGTGAGGTATCATTTTTATCGGGAGACTTGGGGGAACGCTGGGTGGAATGAAATTTGTGGCTCCTCTCAGATTCCAGAACTTTCTGCCACAGAAATGTGAGGAACATGTGTTTTTTTAGCCAAATTTTGAGGTTTGCAAAGGATTCTGGGTAACAGAACCTGGTCCGAGCCCCGCAAGTCACCGCATCTTGGATTCCCCTAGGTCTCTAGTTTTCAGAAATGCACAGGTTTGGTATGTTTCCCTAGGTGCCGGCTGAGCTAGAGGCCAAAATCTACAGGTAGGCACTTTGCAAAAAACACCTCTGTTTTCTTCCAAAAATTTGGATGTGTCCACGTTGCGCTTTGGGGCGTTTCCTGTCGCGGGCGCTAGGCCTACCCACACAAGTGAGGTATAATTTTTATCGGGAGACTTAGGGGAACGCTGCGTGGAAGGAAATTTGTGGCTCCTCTCAGATTCCAGAACTTTCTGCCACAGAAATGTGAGGAACATGTGTTTTTTTAGCCAAATTTTGAGGTTTACAAAGGATTCTGGGTAACAGAACCTGGTCCGAGCCCCGCAAGTCCCCCCATCTTGGATTCCCGTAGGTCTCTAGTTTTCAGAAATGCACAGGATTGGTAGGTTTCCCTAGGTGCCGGCTGAGCTAGAGGCCAAAATCTACAGGTAGGCACTTCGCAAAAAACACCTCTGTTTTATTCCAAAAATTTGGATGTGTCCACATTGCGCTTTGGGGCGTTTCCTGTCACTGGCGTTAGGCCTACCCACACAAGTGAGGTATCATTTTTATCGGGAGACTTGGGGGAACGCTGGGTTGAAGGAAATTTGTGGCTTCTCTCAGATTCCAGAACTTTCTGCCACAGAAATGTGAGGAACATGTGTTTTTTTAGCCAAATTTTGAGGTTTGCAAAGGATTCTGGGTAACAGAACCTGGTCCGAGCCCCGCAAGTCACCCCATCTTGGATTCCCCTAGGTCTCTAGTTTTCAGAAATGCACAGGTTTTGTAGGTTTCCCTAGGTGCCGGCTGAGCTAGAGGCCAAAATCTACAGGTAGGCACTTTGCAAAAAACACCTCTGTTTTCTTCAAAAATGTGGATGTGTCCATTTTGATTTTTGGGGCGTTTCCTGTCGCGGGCGCTAGGCCTACCCACACAAGTGAGGTATCATTTTTATCGGGAGACTTGGGGGAACAGTGGGTGGAAGGAAATTTGTGGCTCCTCTCACATTCCAGAACTTTCTGCCACAGAAATCTGAGGAACATGTGTTTTTTTAGCCAAATTTTGAGGTTTGCAAAGGATTCTGGGTAACAGAACCTGGTCCGAGCCCCGCAAGTCACCCCATCTTGGATTCCCCTAGGTCTCTAGTTTTCAGAAATGCACAAGTTTGGTAGGTTTCCCTAGGTGCCGGCTGAGCTAGAGGCCAAAATCTACAGGTAGGCACTTTGCAAAAAACACCTCTGTTTTCTTCCCAAAAATTTGGATGTGTCCACGTTGCGCTTTGGGGCGTTTCCTGTCGGGGGCGCTAGGCCTACCCACACAAGTGAGGTATCATTTTTATCGGGAGACTTGGGGGAACGCTGGGTGGAATGAAATTTGTGGCTCCTCTCAGATTCCAGAACTTTCTGCCACAGAAATGTGAGGAACATGTGTTTTTTTAGCCAAATTTTGAGGTTTGCAAAGGATTCTGGGTAACAGAACCTGGTCCGAGCCCCGCAAGTCACCGCATCTTGGATTCCCCTAGGTCTCTAGTTTTCAGAAATGCACAGGTTTGGTATGTTTCCCTAGGTGCCGGCTGAGCTAGAGGCCAAAATCTACAGGTAGGCACTTTGCAAAAAACACCTCTGTTTTCTTCCAAAAATTTGGATGTGTCCACGTTGCGCTTTGGGGCGTTTCCTGTCGCGGGCGCTAGGCCTACCCACACAAGTGAGGTATAATTTTTATCGGGAGACTTAGGGGAACGCTGCGTGGAAGGAAATTTGTGGCTCCTCTCAGATTCCAGAACTTTCTGCCACAGAAATGTGAGGAACATGTGTTTTTTTAGCCAAATTTTGAGGTTTACAAAGGATTCTGGGTAACAGAACCTGGTCCGAGCCCCGCAAGTCCCCCCATCTTGGATTCCCGTAGGTCTCTAGTTTTCAGAAATGCACAGGATTGGTAGGTTTCCCTAGGTGCCGGCTGAGCTAGAGGCCAAAATCTGCAGGTAGGCACTTCGCAAAAAACACCTCTGTTTTATTCCAAAAATGTGGATGTGTCCACATTGCGCTTTGGGGCGTTTCCTGTCACTGGCGTTAGGCCTACCCACACAAGTGAGGTATCATTTTTATCGGGAGACTTGGGGGAACGCTGGGTGGAAGGAAATTTGTGGCTCCTCTCAGATTCCAGAACTTTCTGCCACAGAAATGTGAGGAACATGTGTTTTTTTAGCCAAATTTTGAGGTTTGCAAAGGATTCTGGGTAACAGAACCTGGTCCGAGCCCCGCAAGTCACCCCATCTTGGATTCCCCTAGGTCTCTAGTTTTCAGAAATGCACAGGTTTTGTAGGTTTCCCTAGGTGCCGGCTGAGCTAGAGGCCAAAATCTACAGGTAGGCACTTTGCAAAAAACACCTCTGTTTTCTTCCAAAAATTTGGATGTGTCCACGTTGCGCTTTGGGGCGTTTCCTGTCGCGGGCGCTAGGCCTACCCACACAAGTGAGGTATCATTTTTATCGGGACACTTGGGGGAACGCTGCGTGGAAGGAAATTTGTGGCTCCTCTCAGATTCCAGAACTTTCTGCCACAGAAATTTGAGGAACATGTGTTTTTTTAGCCAAATTTTGAGGTTTGCAAAGGATTCTGGGTAACAGAACATGGTCCGAGCCCCGCAAGTCACCCCTCCTTGGATTCCCCTTTGTCTTTAGTTTTCAGAAATGCACAGGTTTGGTAGGTTTCCCTAGGTGCTGGCTGAGCTAGAGGCCAAAATCTACAGGTAGGCACTTCGCAAAAAACACCTCTGTTTTCTTCAAAAATTTTGTATGTGTCCACGTTGCGCTTTGGGGCGTTCCCTGTCGCGGGCGCTAGGCCTACCCACACAAGTGAGGTATCATTTTTATCGGGAGACTTGGGGGGACGCTGTGTGGAAGGAAATTTGTGGCTCCTCTCAGATTCCAGAACTTTCTGCCACAGAAATGTGAGGAACATGTGTTTTTTAGCCAAATTTTGAGGTTGGCAAAGGATTCTGGGTAACAGAACCTGGTCCGAGCCCCGTAAGTCACCCCATCTTGGATTCCCCTAGGTCTCTAGTTTTCAGAAATGCACAGGTTTGGTAGGTTTCCCTAGGTGCCGGCTGAGCTAGAGGCCAAAATCTACAGGTAGGCACTTTGCAAAAAACACCTCTGTTTTCTTCCAAAAATGTGGATGTGTCCACGTTGCGCTTTGGGGCGTTTCCTGTCGCGGGCGCTAGGCCTACCCACACAAGTGAGGTATCATTTTTATCGGGAGACTTGGGGGAACGCTGGGTGGAAGGAAATTTGTGGCTCCTCTCCGATTCCAGAACTTTCTGCCACAGAAATGTGAGGAACATGTGTTTTTTTAGCAAAATTTTGAGGTTTGCAAAGGATTCTGGGTAACAGAACCTGGTCCGAGCCCCGCAAGTCACCCCTCCTTGGATTCCCCTATGTCTCTAGTTTTCAGAAATGCACAGGTTTGGTAGGTTTCTCTAGGTGCCGGTGAGCTAGAGGCCAAAACCTACAGGTAGGCACTTCGCAAAAAACACCTCTGTTTTCTTCCACAAATTTGGATGTGTCCACGTTGCGCTTTGGGGCGTTTCCTGTCACGGGCGCTAGGCCTACCCAAACAAGTGAGGTATCATTTTTATCGGGAGACTTGGGGGAACGCTGGGTGGAAGGAAATTTGTGGCTCCTCTCAGATTCCAGAACTTTCTGCCATAGAAATGTGAGGAACATGTGTTTTTTTAGCCAAATTTTGAGATTTGCAAAGGATTCTGGGTAACAGAACCTGGTCCGAGCCCCGCAAGTCACCCCATCTTGGATTCCCCTAGGTCTCTAGTTTTCAGAAATGCACAGGTTTGGTAGGTTTCCCTAGGAGCCGGCTGAGCTAGAGGCCAAAATCTACAGGTAGGCACTTGGCAAAAAACACCTCTGTTTTCTTCCAAAATTTTGGATGTGTCCACATTGCGCTTTGGGGCGTTTCCTGTCGCGGGCGCTAGGCCTACCCACAGAAGTGAGGTATCATTTTTATCGGGAGACTTGGGGGAACGCTGGGTGGAAGGAAATTTGTGGCTCCTCTCAGATTCCAGAACTTTCTGCCACAGAAATGTGAGGAACATGTGTTTTTTTAGCAAAATTTTGAGGTTTGCAAAGGATTCTGGGTAACAGAACCTGGTCCGAGCCCCGCAAGTCACCCCTCCTTGGATTCCCCTATGTCTCTAGTTTTCAAAAATGCACAGGTTTGGTAGATTTCCCTAGGTGCCGGTGAACTAGAGGCCAAAATCTACAGGTAGGCACTTTGCAAAAAACACCTCTGTTTTCTTCCACAAATTTGGATGTGTCCACGTTGCGCTTTGGGGCGTTTCCTGTTGCGGGCGCTAGGCCTACCCACACAAGTGAGGTATCATTTTTATCGGGAGACTTGGGGGAACGCTGGGTGGAAGGAAATTTGTGGCTCCTCTCAGATTCCAGAACTTTCTGCCACAGAAATGTGAGGAACATGTGTTTTTTTAGCCAAATTTTGAGGTTTGCAAAGGATTCTGGGTAACAGAACCTGGTCCGAGCCCCGCAAGTCACCCCATCTTGGATTCCCCTAGGTCTCTAGTTTTCAGAAATGCACAGGTTTGGTACGTTTCCCTAGGTGCCGGCTGAGCTAGAGGCCAAAATCTACAGGTAGGCACTTTGCAAAAAACACCTGTTTTCTTCCAAAAATTTGGATGTGTCCACGTTGCGCTTTGGGGCGTTTCCTGTCGCGGGCGCTAGGCCTACCCACACAAGTGAGGTATCATTTTTATCGGGAGACTTGGGGGAACGCTGCGTGGAAGGAAATTTGTGGCTCCTCTCATATTCCAGAACTTTCTGCCACAGAAATGTGAGGAACATGTGTTTTTTTAGCCAAATTTTGAGGTTTGCAAAGGATTCTGGGTAACAGAACCTGGTCCGAGCCCCGCAAGTCACCGCATCTTGGATTCCCCTAAGTCTCTAGTTTTCAGAAATGCATAGGTTTGGTAGGTTTCCCTAGGTGCCGGCTGAGCTAGAGGCCAAAATCTACAGGTAGGCACTTCGCAAAAAACACCTCTGTTTTCTTCCAAAAATTTGGATGTGTCCACGTTGCGCTTTGGGGCGTCTCCTGTCGCGGGCGCTAGGCCTACCCACACAAGTGAGGTATCATTTTCATCAGGAGACTTGGGGGAACGCTGGGTGGAAGGAAATTTGTGGCTCCTCTCAGATTCCAGAACTTTCTGCCACAGAAATTTGAGGAACATGTGTTTTTTTAGCCAAATTTTGAGGTTTGCAAAGGATTCTGGGTAACAGAACCTGGTCCGAGCCCCGCAAGTCACCCCATCTTGGATTCCCCTAGGTCTCTAGTTTTCAGAAATGCACAGGTTTGGTAGGTTTCCCTAGGTGCCGGCTGAGCTAAAGGCCAAAATCTACAGGTAGGCACTTTGCAAAAAACACCTCTGTTTTCTTCCAAAAATTTGGATGTGTCCACGTTGCGCTTTGGGGCGTTTCCTGTCGCGGGCGCTAGACCTACCCACACAAGTGAGGTATCATTTTTATCGGGAGACTTGGGGGAACGCTGGGTGGAAGGAAATTTGTGGCTCCTCTCAGATTCCAGAACTTTCTGCCACAGAAATGTGAGGAACATGTGTTTTTTTAGCCAAATTTTTAGGTTTGCAAAGGATTCTGGGTAACAGAACCTTGTCCGAGCCCCGCAAGTCACTGCATCTTGGATTCCCCTAGGTCTCTAGTTTTCAGAAATGCACAGGTTTGGTAGGTTTCCGTAGGTGCCGGCTGAGCTAGAGGCCAAAATCTACAGGTAGGCACTTCGCAAAAAACACCTCTGTTTTCTTCCAAAAATTTGGATGTGTCCACGTTGCGCTTTGGGGCGTTTCCTGTCGCGGGCGCTAGGCCTACCCACACAAGTGAGGTATCATTTTTATCGGGAGACTTGGGGGAACGCTGGGTGGAAGGAAATTTGTGGCTCCTCTCAGATTCCAGAACTTTCTGCCACAGAAATGTGAGGAACATGTGTTTTTTTAGCCAAATTTTGAGGTTTGCAAAGGATTCTGGGTAACAGAACCTGGTCCGAGCCCCGCAAGTCACCCCTCCTTGGATTCCCCTATGTCTCTAATTTTCAGAAATGCACAGGTTTGGTAGGTTTCTCTAGGTGCGGGGAGCTAGAGGCCAAAACCTACAGGTAGGCACTTCGCAAAAAACACCTCTGTTTTCTTCCACAAATTTGGATGTGTCCACGTTGCGCTTTGGGGCGTTTCCTGTCGCGGGCGCTAGGCCTACCCACACAAGTGAGGTATCATTTTTATCGGGAGACTTGGGGGAATGCTGGGTGAAAGGACATTTGTGGCTCCTCTCAGATTCCAGAACTTTCTGCCACAGAAATGTGAGGAACATGCGTTTTTTTAGCCAAATTTTGAGGTTTGCAAAGGATTCTGGTTAACAGAACCTGGTCCGAGCCCCGCAAGTCACCCCATCTTGGATTCCCCTGGGTCTCTAATTTTCAGAAATGCACAGGTTTGGTAGGTTTCCCTAGGTGCCGGCTGAGCTAGAGGCCAAAATCTACAGGTAGGCACTTTGCAAAAAACACCTCTGTTTTCTTCCAAAAATTTGGATGTGTCCATGTTGCGCTTTGGGGCGTTTCCTGTCGCGGGCGCTAGCCTACCCACACAAGTGAGGTATCATTTTTATCGGGAGACTTGGGGGAACGCTGGGTGGAAGGAAATTTGTGGCTCCTCTCAGATTCCAGAATTTTCTGCCACAGAAATGTGAGGAACATGCGTTTTTTTAGCCAAATTTTGAGGTTTGCAAAGGATTCTGGGTAACAGAACCTGGTCCGAGCCCCGCAAGTCAACCCTCCTTGGATTCCCCTAGGTCTCTAGTTTTCAGAAATGCACAGGTTTGGTAGGTTTCCCTAGGTACCGGCTGAGCTAGAGGCCAAAATCTACAGGTAGGCACTTCGCAAAAAACACCTCTGTTTTCTTCCACAAATTTGGATGTGTCCACGTTGCGCTTTGGGGCGTTTCCTGTCGCGGGCGCTAGGTCTACCCACACAAGTGAGGTATAATTTTTATCGGGAGACTTGGGGGAATGCTGGGTGGAAGGAAATTTGTGGCTCCTCTCAGATTCCAGAACTTTCTGCCACAGAAATATGAGGAACATGCGTTTTTTTAGCCATATTTTGAGGTTTGCAAATGATTCTGGTTATCAGAACCTGGTCCGAGCCTTGCAAGTCACCCCATCTTGGATTCCCCTGGGTCTCTAATTTTCAGAAATGCACAGATTTGGTAGGTTTCCCTAGGTGCCGGCTGAGCTAGAGGCCAAAATCTACAGGTAGGCACTTTGCAAAAAACACCTCTGTTTTCTTCAAAAAATTTGGATGTGTCCACGTTGCGCTTTGGGGCGTTTCCTGTCGCGGGCACTAGGCCTACCCACACAAGTGAGGTATCATTTTTATCGGGAGGCTTGGGGGAACGCTGGGTGGAAGGAAATTTGTGGCTCCTCTCAGATTCCAGAACTTTCTGCCACAGAAATGTGAGGAACATGTGTTTTTTTTGCCAAATTTTTAGGTTTGCAAAGGATTCTGGGTAACAGAACCTTGTCCGAGCCCCGCAAGTCACCGCATCTTGGATTCCCCTAGGTCTCTAGTTTTCAGAAATGCACAGGTTTGGTAGGTTTCCCTAGGTGCCGGCTGAGCTAGAGACCAAAATCTACAGGTAGGCACTTCGCAAAAAACACCTCTGTTTTCTTCCAAAAATTTGGATGTGTCCACGTTGCGCTTTGGGGCGTTTCCTGTCGCGGGCGCTAGGCCTACCCACACAAGTGAGGTATCATTTTTATCGGGAGACTTGGGGGAACGCTGGATGGAAGGAAATTTGTGGCTCCTCTCAGATTCCAGAACTTTCTGCCACAGAAATGTGAGGAACATGCGTTTTTTTAGCCAAATTTTGAGGTTTGCAAAGGATTCTGGTTAACAGAACCTGGTACGAGCCCCGCAAGTCACTCCATCTTGGATTCCCCTGGGTCTCTAATTTTCAGAAATGCACAGGTTTGGTAGGTTTCCCTAGGTGCCGGCTGAGCTAGAGGCCAAAATCTACAGGTAGGCACTTCGCAAAAAACACCTCTGTTTTCTTCCAAAAATTTGGATGTGTCCATGTTGCGCCTTGGGGCGTTTCCTGTCGCGGGCGCTAGGCCTACCCACACAAGTGAGGTATCATTTTTATCGAGAGACTTGGGGGAACGCTGGGTGGAAGGAAATTTGTGGCTCCTCCCAGATTCCAGAACTTTCTGCCACAGAAATGTGAGGAACATGCGTTTTTTTAGCCAAATTTTGAGGTTTGCAAAGGATTCTGGGTAACAGAACCTGGTCCGAGCCCTGCAAGTCACCCCTCCTTGGATTCCCCTAGGTCTCTAGTTTTCAGAAATGCACAGGTTTGGTAGGTTTCCCTAGGTACCGGCTGAGCTAGAGGCCAAAATCTACAGGTAGGCACTGCGCAAAAAACACCTCTGTTTTCTTCCACAAATTTGGATGTGTCCACGTTGCGCTTTGGGGCGTTTCCTGTCGCGGGCGCTAGGTCTACCCACACAAGTGAGGTATCATTTTTATCGGGAGACTTGGGGGAATGCTGGGTGGAAGGAAATTTGTGGCTACTCTCAGATTCCAGAACTTTCTGCCACAGAAATGTGAGGAACATGTGTTTTTTTAGCCAAATTTTGAGGTTTGCAAAGGATTCTGGTTAACAGAACCTGGTCCGAGCCCCGCAAGTCACCCCATCTTGGATTCCCCTGGGTCTCTAATTTTCAGAAATGCACAGGTTTGGTAGGTTTCCCTAGGTGCCGGCTGAGCTAGAGGCCAAAATCTACAGGTAGGCACTTTGCAAAAAACAGCTCTGTTTTCTTCCAAAAATTTGGATGTGTCCACGTTGCGCTTTGGGGCGTTTCCTGTCGCGGGCACTAGGCCTACCCACACAAGTGAGGTATAATTTTTATCGGGAGACTTGGGAGAACGCTGTGTGGAAGGAAATTTGTGGCTCCTCTCAGATTCCAGAACTTTCTGCCACAGAAATGTGAGGAACATGTGATTTTTTAGCCAAATTTTGAGGTTTGCAAAGGATTCTGGGTAACAGAACCTGGTCCGAGCCCCGCAAGTCACCCCTCCTTGGATTCCCCTGGGTCTCTAATTTTCAGAAATGCACAGGTTTGGTAGGTTTCCCTAGGTGCCGGCTGAGCTAGAGGCCAAAATCTACAGGTAGGCACTTTGCAAAAAACAGCTCTGTTTTCTTCCAAAAATTTGGATGTGTCCACGTTGCGCTTTGGGGCGTTTCCTGTCGCGGGCACTAGGCCTACCCACACAAGTGAGGTATAATTTTTATCGGGAGACTTGGGGGAACGCTGGGTGGAAGGAAATTTGTGGCTCCTCTCAGATTCCAGAACTTTCTGCCACAGAAATGTGAGGAACATGTGTTTTTTTAGCCAAATTTTTAGGTTTGCAAAGGATTCTGGGTAACAGAACCTTGTCCGAGCCCCGCAAGTCACCGCATCTTGGATTCCCCTATGTCTCTAGTTTTCAGAAATGCACAGGTTTGGTAGGTTTCCCTAGGTGCCGGCTGAGCTAGAGGCCAAAATCTACAGGTAGGCACTTCGCAAAAAACACCTCTGTTTTCTTCCAAAAATTTGGATGTGTCCACGTTGCGCTTTGGGGCGTTTCCTGTCGCGGGCGCTAGGCCTACCCACACAAGTGAGGTATCATTTTTATCGGGAGACTTGGGGGAACGCTGGGTGGAAGGAAATTTGTGGCTCCTCTCACATTCCAGAACTTTCTGCCACAGAAATCTGAGGAACATGTGATTTTTTAGCCAAATTTTGAGGTTTGCAAAGGATTCTGGGTAACAGAACCTGGTCCGAGCCCCGCAAGTCACCCCATCTTGGATTCCCCTAGGTCTCTAGTTTTCAGAAATGCACAAGTTTGGTAGGTTTCCCTAGGTGCCGGCTGAGCTAGAGGCCAAAATCTACAGGTAGGCACTTTGCAAAAAACACCTCTGTTTTCTTCCCTAAAATTTGGATGAGTCCACGTTGCGCTTTGGGGCGTTTCCTGTCGCGGGCGCTAGGCCTACCCACACAAGGTATCATTTTTATCGGGAGACTTGGGGGAACGCTGGGTGGAATGAAATTTGTGGCTCCTCTCAGATTTCAGAACTTTCTGCCACAGAAATGTGAGGAACATGTGTTTTTTTAGCCAAATTTTGAGGTTTGCAAAGGATTCTGGGTAACAGAACCTGGTCCGAGCCCCGCAAGTCACCGCATCTTGGATTCCCCTAGGTCTCTAGTTTTCAGAAATGCACAGGTTTGGTATGTTTCCCTAGGTGCCGGCTGAGCTAGAGGCCAAAATCTACAGGTAGGCACTTTGCAAAAAACACCTCTGTTTTCTTCCAAAAATTTGGATGTGTCCACGTTGCGCTTTGGGGCGTTTCCTGTCGCGGGCGCTAGGCCTACCCACACAAGTGAGGTATAATTTTTATCGGGAGACTTAGGGGAACGCTGCGTGGAAGGAAATTTGTGGCTCCTCTCAGATTCCAGAACTTTCTGCCACAGAAATGTGAGGAACATGTGTTTTTTTAGCCAAATTTTGAGGTTTACAAAGGATTCTGGGTAACAGAACCTGGTCCGAGCCCCGCAAGTCCCCCCATCTTGGATTCCCGTAGGTCTCTAGTTTTCAGAAATGCACAGGATTGGTAGGTTTCCCTAGGTGCCGGCTGAGCTAGAGGCCAAAATCTACAGGTAGGCACTACGCAAAAAACACCTCTGTTTTATTCAAAAAATTTGGATGTGTCCACATTGCGCTTTGGGGCGTTTCCTGTCACTGGCGTTAGGCCTACCCACACAAGTGAGGTATCATTTTTATCGGGAGATTTGGGGGAACGCTGGGTGGAAGGAAATTTGTGGCTCCTCTCAGATTCCAGAACTTTCTGCCACAGAAATATGAGGAACATGTGTTTTTTTAGACAAATTTTCAGGTTTGCAAAGGATTCTGGGTAACAGAACCTGGTCCGAGCCCCGCAAGTCACCCCATCTTGGATTCCCCTAGGTCTCTAGTTTTCAGAAATGCACAGGTTTTGTAGGTTTCCCTAGGTGCCGGCTGAGCTAGAGGCCAAAATCTACAGGTAGGCACTTTGCAAAAAACACCTCTGTTTTCTTCCAAAAATTTGGATGTGTCCACGTTGCACTTTGGGGCGTTTCCTGTCGCGGGCGCTAGGCCTACCCACACAAGTGAGGTATCATTTTTATCGGGACACTTGGGGGAACGCTGCGTGGAAGGAAATTTGTGGCTCCTCTCAGATTCCAGAACTTTCTGCCACAGAAATTTGAGGAACATGTGTTTTTTTAGCCAAATTTTGAGGTTTGCAAAGGATTCTGGGTAACAGAACATGGTCCGAGCCCCGCAAGTCACCCCTCCTTGGATTCCCCTTTGTCTTTAGTTTTCAGAAATGCACAGGTTTGGTAGGTTTCCCTAGGTGCTGGCTGAGCTAGAGGCCAAAATCTACAGGTAGGCACTTCGCAAAAAACACCTCTGTTTTCTTCAAAAATTTTGTATGTGTCCACGTTGCGCTTTGGGGCGTTCCCTGTCGCGGGCGCTAGGCCTACCCACACAAGTGAGGTATCATTTTTATCGGGAGACTTGGGGGAACGCTGTGTGGAAGGAAATTTGTGGCTCCTCTCAGATTCCAGAACTTTCTGCCACAGAAATGTGAGGAACATGTGATTTTTTAGCCAAATTTTGAGGTTTGCAAAGGATTCTGGGTAACAGAACCTGGTCCGAGCCCCGCAAGTCACCCCTCCTTGGATTCCCCTATGTCTCTAGTTTTCAGAAATGCACAGGTTTGGTAGGTTTCCCTAGGTGCCGGTGAGCTAGAGGCCAAAATCTACAGGTAGGCACTTTGCAAAAAACACCTCTGTTTTCTTCCAAAAATGTGGATGTGTCCACGTTGCGCTTTGGGGTGTTTCCTGTCGCGGGCGCTAGGCCTACCCACACAAGTGAGGTATCATTTTTATCGGGAGACTTGGGGGAACGCTGGGTGGAAGGAAATTTGTGGCTCCTCTCAGATTCCAGAACTTTCTGCCACAGAAATGTGAGGAACATGTGTTTTTTTAGCCAAATTTTGAGGTTTGCAAAGGATTCTTGGTAACAGAACCTGGTCCGAGCCCCGCAAGTCAACCCTCCTTGGATTCCCCTTTGTCTTTAGTTTTCAGAAATGCACAGGTTTGGTAGGTTTCCCTAGGTGCCGGCTGAGCTAGAGGCCAAAATCTACAGGTAGGCACTTCGCAAAAAACACCTCTGTTTTCTTCCAAAAATTTGGATGTGTCCACGTTGCGCTTTGGGGCGTTCCCTGTCGCGGGCGCTAGGCCTACCCACACAAGTGAGGTATCATTTTTATCGGGAGACTTGGGGGAACGCTGTGTGGAAGGAAATTTGTGGCTCCTCTCAGATTCCAGAACTTTCTGCCACAGAAATGTGAGGAACATGTGTTTTTTTAGCCAAATTTTGAGGTTTGCAAAGGATTCTGGGTAACAGAACCTGGTCCGAGCCCCGCAAGTCACCCCTCCTTGGATTCCCCTATGTCTCTAGTTTTCAGAAATGCACAGGTTTGGTAGGTTTCCCTAGGTGCCGGTGAGCTAGAGGCCAAAATCTACAGGTAGGCACTTCGCAAAAAACACCTCTGTTTTCTTCCAAAAATGTGGATGTGTCCACGTTGCGCTTTGGGGCGTTTCCTGTCGCGGGCGCTAGGCCTACCCACACAAGTGAGGTATCATTTTTATCGGGAGACTTGGGGGAACGGTGGGTGGAAGGAAATTTGTGGCTCCTCTCACATTCCAGAACTTTCTGCCACAGAAATCTGAGGAACATGTGTTTTTT
The DNA here is from genome assembly GCF_031143425.1 of Pleurodeles waltl. Classification (NCBI taxonomy): domain Eukaryota; kingdom Metazoa; phylum Chordata; class Amphibia; order Caudata; family Salamandridae; genus Pleurodeles; species Pleurodeles waltl. The sequence continues at coordinate 1,234,544,950 of NC_090444.1, read as the reverse complement.
TAGCCAAATTTTGAGGTTTGCAAAGGATTCTGGGTAACAGAACCTGGTCCGAGCCCCGCAAGTCACCCCATCTTGGATTCCCCTAGGTCTCTAGTTTTCAGAAATGCACAAGTTTGGTAGGTTTCCCTAGGTGCCGGCTGAGCTAGAGGCCAAAATCTACAGGTAGGCACTTTGCAAAAAACACCTCTGTTTTCTTCCAAAAATTTGGATGTGTCCACGTTGCGCTTTGGGGCGTTTCCTGTCGCGGGCGCTAGGCCTACCCACACAAGTGAGGTATCATTTTTATCGGGACACTTGGGGGAACGCTGCGTGGAAGGAAATTTGTGGCTCCTCTCAGATTCCAGAACTTTCTGCCACAGAAATTTGAGGAACATGTGTTTTTTTAGCCAAATTTTGAGGTTTGCAAAGGATTCTGGGTAACAGAACATGGTCCGAGCCCCGCAAGTCACCCCTTCTTGGATTCCCCTTTGTCTTTAGTTTTCAGAAATGCACAGGTTTGGTAGGTTTCCCTAGGTGCTGGCTGAGCTAGAGGCCAAAATCTACAGGTAGGCACTTCGCAAAAAACACCTCTGTTTTCTTCAAAAATTTTGTATGTGTCCACGTTGCGCTTTGGGGCGTTCCCTGTCGCGGGCGCTAGGCCTACCCACACAAGTGAGGTATCATTTTTATCGGGAGACTTGGGGGAACGCTGTGTGGAAGGACATTTGTGGCTCCTCTCAGATTCCAGAACTTTCTGCCACAGAAATGTGAGGAACATGTGTTTTTTAGCCAAATTTTGAGGTTTGCAAAGGATTCTGGGTAACAGAACCTGGTCCGAGCCCCGCAAGTCACCCCATCTTGGATTCCCCTAGGTCTCTAGTTTTCAGAAATGCACAGGTTTGGTAGGTTTCCCTAGGTGCCGGCTGAGCTAGAGGCCAAAATCTACAGGTAGGCACTTTGCAAAAAACACCTCTGTTTTCTTCCAAAAATGTGGATGTGTCCACGTTGCGCTTTGGGGCGTTTCCTGTCGCGGGCGCTAGGCCTACCCACACAAGTGAGGTATCATTTTTATCGGGAGACTTGGGGGAACGCTGGGTGGAAGGAAATTTGTGGCTCCTCTCAGATTCCAGAACTTTCTGCCACAGAAATGTGAGGAACATGTGTTTTTTTAGCCAAATTTTGAGGTTTGCAAAGGCTTCTGGGTAACAGAACCTGGTCCGAGCCCCGCAAGTCACCCCTCCTTGGATTCCCCTTTGTCTTTAGTTTTCAGAAATGCACAGGTTTGGTAGGTTTCCCTAGGTGCCGGCTGAGCTAGAGGCCAAAATCTACAGGTAGGCACTTCGCAAAAAACACCTCTGTTTTCTTCCAAAAATTTGGATGTGTCCACGTTGCGCTTTGGGGCGTTCCCTGTCGCGGGCGCTAGGCCTACCCACACAAGTGAGGTATCATTCTTATCGGGAGACTTGGGGGAACGCTGTGTGGAAGGAAATTTGTGGCTCCTCTCAGATTCCAGAACTTTCTGCCACAGAAATGTGAGGAACATGTGTTTTTTTAGCCAAATTTTGAGGTTTGCAAAGGATTCTGGGTAACAGAACCTGGTCCGAGCCCCGCAAGTCACCCCTCCTTGGATTCCCCTATGTCTCTAGTTTTCAGAAATGCACAGGTTTGGTAGGTTTCCCTAGGTGCCGGTGAGCTAGAGGCCAAAATCTACAGGTAGGCACTTCGCAAAAAACACCTCTGTTTTCTTCCAAAAATGTGGATGTGTCCACGTTGCGCTTTGGGGCGTTTCCTGTCGCGGGCGCTAGGCCTACCCACACAAGTGAGGTATCATTTTTATCGGGAGACTTGGGGGAACGGTGGGTGGAAGGAAATTTGTGGCTCCTCTCACATTCCAGAACTTTCTGCCACAGAAATCTGAGGAACATGTGTTTTTTTAGCCAAATTTTGAGGTTTGCAAAGGATTCTGGGTAACAGAACCTGGTCCGAGCCCCGCAAGTCACCCCATCTTGGATTCCCCTAGGTCTCTAGTTTTCAGAAATGCACAAGTTTGGTAGGTTTCCCTAGGTGCCGGCTGAGCTAGAGGCCAAAATCTACAGGTAGGCACTTTGCAAAAAACACCTCTGTTTTCTTCCCAAAAATTTGGATGTGTCCACGTTGCGCTTTGGGGCGTTTCCTGTCGCGGGCGCTAGGCCTACCCACACAAGTGAGGTATCATTTTTATCGGGAGACTTGGGGGAACGCTGGGTGGAATGAAATTTGTGGCTCCTCTCAGATTCCAGAACTTTCTGCCACAGAAATGTGAGGAACATGTGTTTTTTTAGCCAAATTTTGAGGTTTGCAAAGGATTCTGGGTAACAGAACCTGGTCCGAGCCCCGCAAGTCACCGCATCTTGGATTCCCCTAGGTCTCTAGTTTTCAGAAATGCACAGGTTTGGTATGTTTCCCTAGGTGCCGGCTGAGCTAGAGGCCAAAATCTACAGGTAGGCACTTTGCAAAAAACACCTCTGTTTTCTTCCAAAAATTTGGATGTGTCCACGTTGCGCTTTGGGGCGTTTCCTGTCGCGGGCGCTAGGCCTACCCACACAAGTGAGGTATAATTTTTATCGGGAGACTTAGGGGAACGCTGCGTGGAAGGAAATTTGTGGCTCCTCTCAGATTCCAGAACTTTCTGCCACAGAAATGTGAGGAACATGTGTTTTTTTAGCCAAATTTTGAGGTTTACAAAGGATTCTGGGTAACAGAACCTGGTCCGAGCCCCGCAAGTCCCCCCATCTTGGATTCCCGTAGGTCTCTAGTTTTCAGAAATGCACAGGATTGGTTGGTTTCCCTAGGTGCCGGCTGAGCTAGAGGCCAAAATCTACAGGTAGGCACTTCGCAAAAAACACCTCTGTTTTCTTCCAAAAATTTGGATGTGTCCACGTTGCGCTTTGGGGCGTTTCCTGTCGCGGGCGCTAGGCCTACCCACACAAGTGAGGTATCATTTTTATCGGGAGACTTGGGGGAACGCTGGGTGGAAGGAAATTTGTGGCTCCTCTCACATTCCAGAACTTTCTGCCACAGAAATCTGAGGAACATGTGATTTTTTAGCCAAATTTTGAGGTTTGCAAAGGATTCTGGGTAACAGAACCTGGTCCGAGCCCCGCAAGTCACCCCATCTTGGATTCCCCTAGGTCTCTAGTTTTCAGAAATGCACAAGTTTGGTAGGTTTCCCTAGGTGCCGGCTGAGCTAGAGGCCAAAATCTACAGGTAGGCACTTTGCAAAAAACACCTCTGTTTTCTTCCCTAAAATTTGGATGAGTCCACGTTGCGCTTTGGGGCGTTTCCTGTCGCGGGCGCTAGGCCTACCCACACAAGGTATCATTTTTATCGGGAGACTTGGGGGAACGCTGGGTGGAATGAAATTTGTGGCTCCTCTCAGATTTCAGAACTTTCTGCCACAGAAATGTGAGGAACATGTGTTTTTTTAGCCAAATTTTGAGGTTTGCAAAGGATTCTGGGTAACAGAACCTGGTCCGAGCCCCGCAAGTCACCGCATCTTGGATTCCCCTAGGTCTCTAGTTTTCAGAAATGCACAGGTTTGGTATGTTTCCCTAGGTGCCGGCTGAGCTAGAGGCCAAAATCTACAGGTAGGCACTTTGCAAAAAACACCTCTGTTTTCTTCCAAAAATTTGGATGTGTCCACGTTGCGCTTTGGGGCGTTTCCTGTCGCGGGCGCTAGGCCTACCCACACAAGTGAGGTATAATTTTTATCGGGAGACTTAGGGGAACGCTGCGTGGAAGGAAATTTGTGGCTCCTCTCAGATTCCAGAACTTTCTGCCACAGAAATGTGAGGAACATGTGTTTTTTTAGCCAAATTTTGAGGTTTACAAAGGATTCTGGGTAACAGAACCTGGTCCGAGCCCCGCAAGTCCCCCCATCTTGGATTCCCGTAGGTCTCTAGTTTTCAGAAATGCACAGGATTGGTAGGTTTCCCTAGGTGCCGGCTGAGCTAGAGGCCAAAATCTACAGGTAGGCACTACGCAAAAAACACCTCTGTTTTATTCAAAAAATTTGGATGTGTCCACATTGCGCTTTGGGGCGTTTCCTGTCACTGGCGTTAGGCCTACCCACACAAGTGAGGTATCATTTTTATCGGGAGATTTGGGGGAACGCTGGGTGGAAGGAAATTTGTGGCTCCTCTCAGATTCCAGAACTTTCTGCCACAGAAATATGAGGAACATGTGTTTTTTTAGCCAAATTTTCAGGTTTGCAAAGGATTCTGGGTAACAGAACCTGGTCCGAGCCCCGCAAGTCACCCCATCTTGGATTCCCCTAGGTCTCTAGTTTTCAGAAATGCACAGGTTTTGTAGGTTTCCCTAGGTGCCGGCTGAGCTAGAGGCCAAAATCTACAGGTAGGCACTTTGCAAAAAACACCTCTGTTTTCTTCCAAAAATTTGGATGTGTCCACGTTGCACTTTGGGGCGTTTCCTGTCGCGGGCGCTAGGCCTACCCACACAAGTGAGGTATCATTTTTATCGGGACACTTGGGGGAACGCTGCGTGGAAGGAAATTTGTGGCTCCTCTCAGATTCCAGAACTTTCTGCCACAGAAATTTGAGGAACATGTGTTTTTTTAGCCAAATTTTGAGGTTTGCAAAGGATTCTGGGTAACAGAACATGGTCCGAGCCCCGCAAGTCACCCCTCCTTGGATTCCCCTTTGTCTTTAGTTTTCAGAAATGCACAGGTTTGGTAGGTTTCCCTAGGTGCTGGCTGAGCTAGAGGCCAAAATCTACAGGTAGGCACTTCGCAAAAAACACCTCTGTTTTCTTCAAAAATTTTGTATGTGTCCACGTTGCGCTTTGGGGCGTTCCCTGTCGCGGGCGCTAGGCCTACCCACACAAGTGAGGTATCATTTTTATCGGGAGACTTGGGGGAACGCTGTGTGGAAGGAAATTTGTGGCTCCTCTCAGATTCCAGAACTTTCTGCCACAGAAATGTGAGGAACATGTGATTTTTTAGCCAAATTTTGAGGTTTGCAAAGGATTCTGGGTAACAGAACCTGGTCCGAGCCCCGCAAGTCACCCCTCCTTGGATTCCCCTATGTCTCTAGTTTTCAGAAATGCACAGGTTTGGTAGGTTTCCCTAGGTGCCGGTGAGCTAGAGGCCAAAATCTACAGGTAGGCACTTTGCAAAAAACACCTCTGTTTTCTTCCAAAAATGTGGATGTGTCCACGTTGCGCTTTGGGGTGTTTCCTGTCGCGGGCGCTAGGCCTACCCACACAAGTGAGGTATCATTTTTATCGGGAGACTTGGGGGAACGCTGGGTGGAAGGAAATTTGTGGCTCCTCTCAGATTCCAGAACTTTCTGCCACAGAAATGTGAGGAACATGTGTTTTTTTAGCCAAATTTTGAGGTTTGCAAAGGATTCTTGGTAACAGAACCTGGTCCGAGCCCCGCAAGTCAACCCTCCTTGGATTCCCCTTTGTCTTTAGTTTTCAGAAATGCACAGGTTTGGTAGGTTTCCCTAGGTGCCGGCTGAGCTAGAGGCCAAAATCTACAGGTAGGCACTTCGCAAAAAACACCTCTGTTTTCTTCCAAAAATTTGGATGTGTCCACGTTGCGCTTTGGGGCGTTCCCTGTCGCGGGCGCTAGGCCTACCCACACAAGTGAGGTATCATTTTTATCGGGAGACTTGGGGGAACGCTGTGTGGAAGGAAATTTGTGGCTCCTCTCAGATTCCAGAACTTTCTGCCACAGAAATGTGAGGAACATGTGTTTTTTTAGCCAAATTTTGAGGTTTGCAAAGGATTCTGGGTAACAGAACCTGGTCCGAGCCCCGCAAGTCACCCCTCCTTGGATTCCCCTATGTCTCTAGTTTTCAGAAATGCACAGGTTTGGTAGGTTTCCCTAGGTGCCGGTGAGCTAGAGGCCAAAATCTACAGGTAGGCACTTCGCAAAAAACACCTCTGTTTTCTTCCAAAAATGTGGATGTGTCCACGTTGCGCTTTGGGGCGTTTCCTGTCGCGGGCGCTAGGCCTACCCACACAAGTGAGGTATCATTTTTATCGGGAGACTTGGGGGAACGGTGGGTGGAAGGAAATTTGTGGCTCCTCTCACATTCCAGAACTTTCTGCCACAGAAATCTGAGGAACATGTGTTTTTTTAGCCAAATTTTGAGGTTTGCAAAGGATTCTGGGTAACAGAACCTGGTCCGAGCCCCGCAAGTCACCCCATCTTGGATTCCCCTAGGTCTCTAGTTTTCAGAAATGCACAAGTTTGGTAGGTTTCCCTAGGTGCCGGCTGAGCTAGAGGCCAAAATCTACAGGTAGGCACTTTGCAAAAAACACCTCTGTTTTCTTCCAAAAATTTGGATGTGTCCACGTTGCGCTTTGGGGCGTTTCCTGTCGCGGGCGCTAGGCCTACCCACACAAGTGAGGTATCATTTTTATCGGGACACTTGGGGGAACGCTGCGTGGAAGGAAATTTGTGGCTCCTCTCAGATTCCAGAACTTTCTGCCACAGAAATTTGAGGAACATGTGTTTTTTTAGCCAAATTTTGAGGTTTGCAAAGGATTCTGGGTAACAGAACATGGTCCGAGCCCCGCAAGTCACCCCTCCTTGGATTCCCCTTTGTCTTTAGTTTTCAGAAATGCACAGGTTTGGTAGGTTTCCCTAGGTGCTGGCTGAGCTAGAGGCCAAAATCTACAGGTAGGCACTTCGCAAAAAACACCTCTGTTTTCTTCAAAAATTTTGTATGTGTCCACGTTGCGCTTTGGGGCGTTCCCTGTCGCGGGCGCTAGGCCTACCCACACAAGTGAGGTATCATTTTTATCGGGAGACTTGGGGGAACGCTGTGTGGAAGGACATTTGTGGCTCCTCTCAGATTCCAGAACTTTCTGCCACAGAAATGTGAGGAACATGTGTTTTTTAGCCAAATTTTGAGGTTTGCAAAGGATTCTGGGTAACAGAACCTGGTCCGAGCCCCGCAAGTCACCCCATCTTGGATTCCCCTAGGTCTCTAGTTTTCAGAAATGCACAGGTTTGGTAGGTTTCCCTAGGTGCCGGCTGAGCTAGAGGCCAAAATCTACAGGTAGGCACTTTGCAAAAAACACCTCTGTTTTCTTCCAAAAATGTGGATGTGTCCACGTTGCGCTTTGGGGCGTTTCCTGTCGCGGGCGCTAGGCCTACCCACACAAGTGAGGTATCATTTTTATCGGGAGACTTGGGGGAACGCTGGGTGGAAGGAAATTTGTGGCTCCTCTCAGATTCCAGAACTTTCTGCCACAGAAATGTGAGGAACATGTGTTTTTTTAGCCAAATTTTGAGGTTTGCAAAGGCTTCTGGGTAACAGAACCTGGTCCGAGCCCCGCAAGTCACCCCTCCTTGGATTCCCCTTTGTCTTTAGTTTTCAGAAATGCACAGGTTTGGTAGGTTTCCCTAGGTGCCGGCTGAGCTAGAGGCCAAAATCTACAGGTAGGCACTTCGCAAAAAACACCTCTGTTTTCTTCCAAAAATTTGGATGTGTCCACGTTGCGTTTTGGGGCGTTCCCTGTCGCGGGCGCTAGGCCTACCCACACAAGTGAGGTATCATTCTTATCGGGAGACTTGGGGGAACGCTGTGTGGAAGGAAATTTGTGGCTCCTCTCAGATTCCAGAACTTTCTGCCACAGAAATGTGAGGAACATGTGTTTTTTTAGCCAAATTTTGAGGTTTGCAAAGGATTCTGGGTAACAGAACCTGGTCCGAGCCCCGCAAGTCACCCCTCCTTGGATTCCCCTATGTCTCTAGTTTTCAGAAATGCACAGGTTTGGTAGGTTTCCCTAGGTGCCGGTGAGCTAGAGGCCAAAATCTACAGGTAGGCACTTCGCAAAAAACACCTCTGTTTTCTTCCAAAAATGTGGATGTGTCCACGTTGCGCTTTGGGGCGTTTCCTGTCGCGGGCGCTAGGCCTACCCACACAAGTGAGGTATCATTTTTATCGGGAGACTTGGGGGAACGGTGGGTGGAAGGAAATTTGTGGCTCCTCTCACATTCCAGAACTTTCTGCCACAGAAATCTGAGGAACATGTGTTTTTTTAGCCAAATTTTGAGGTTTGCAAAGGATTCTGGGTAACAGAACCTGGTCCGAGCCCCGCAAGTCACCCCATCTTGGATTCCCCTAGGTCTCTAGTTTTCAGAAATGCACAAGTTTGGTAGGTTTCCCTAGGTGCCGGCTGAGCTAGAGGCCAAAATCTACAGGTAGGCACTTTGCAAAAAACACCTCTGTTTTCTTCCCAAAAATTTGGATGTGTCCACGTTGCGCTTTGGGGCGTTTCCTGTCGCGGGCGCTAGGCCTACCCACACAAGTGAGGTATCATTTTTATCGGGAGACTTGGGGGAACGCTGGGTGGAATGAAATTTGTGGCTCCTCTCAGATTCCAGAACTTTCTGCCACAGAAATGTGAGGAACATGTGTTTTTTTAGCCAAATTTTGAGGTTTGCAAAGGATTCTGGGTAACAGAACCTGGTCCGAGCCCCGCAAGTCACCGCATCTTGGATTCCCCTAGGTCTCTAGTTTTCAGAAATGCACAGGTTTGGTATGTTTCCCTAGGTGCCGGCTGAGCTAGAGGCCAAAATCTACAGGTAGGCACTTTGCAAAAAACACCTCTGTTTTCTTCCAAAAATTTGGATGTGTCCACGTTGCGCTTTGGGGCGTTTCCTGTCGCGGGCGCTAGGCCTACCCACACAAGTGAGGTATAATTTTTATCGGGAGACTTAGGGGAACGCTGCGTGGAAGGAAATTTGTGGCTCCTCTCAGATTCCAGAACTTTCTGCCACAGAAATGTGAGGAACATGTGTTTTTTTAGCCAAATTTTGAGGTTTACAAAGGATTCTGGGTAACAGAACCTGGTCCGAGCCCCGCAAGTCCCCCCATCTTGGATTCCCGTAGGTCTCTAGTTTTCAGAAATGCACAGGATTGGTTGGTTTCCCTAGGTGCCGGCTGAGCTAGAGGCCAAAATCTACAGGTAGGCACTTCGCAAAAAACACCTCTGTTTTATTCCAAAAATTTGGATGTGTCCACATTGCGCTTTGGGGCGTTTCCTGTCACTGGCGTTAGGCCTACCCACACAAGTGAGGTATCATTTTTATCGGGAGACTTGGGGGAACGCTGGGTTGAAGGAAATTTGTGCCTTCTCTCAGATTCCAGAACTTTCTGCCACAGAAATGTGAGGAACATGTGTTTTTTTAGCCAAATTTTGAGGTTTGCAAAGGATTCTGGGTAACAGAACCTGGTCCGAGCCCCGCAAGTCACCCCATCTTGGATTCCCCTAGGTCTCTAGTTTTCAGAAATGCACAGGTTTTGTAGGTTTCCCTAGGTGCCGGCTGAGCTAGAGGCCAAAATCTACAGGTAGGCACTTTGCAAAAAACACCTCTGTTTTCTTCAAAAATGTGGATGTGTCCACGTTGCGCTTTGGGGCGTTTCCTGTCGCGGGCGCTAGGCCTACCCACACAAGTGAGGTATCATTTTTATCGGGAGACTTGGGGGAACGGTGGGTGGAAGGAAATTTGTGGCTCCTCTCACATTCCAGAACTTTCTGCCACAGAAATCTGAGGAACATGTGTTTTTTTAGCCAAATTTTGAGGTTTGCAAAGGATTCTGGGTAACAGAACCTGGTCCGAGCCCCGCAAGTCACCCCATCTTGGATTCCCCTAGGTCTCTAGTTTTCAGAAATGCACAAGTTTGGTAGGTTTCCCTAGGTGCCGGCTGAGCTAGAGGCCAAAATCTACAGGTAGGCACTTTGCAAAAAACACCTCTGTTTTCTTCCCAAAAATTTGGATGTGTCCACGTTGCGCTTTGGGGCGTTTCCTGTCGCGGGCGCTAGGCCTACCCACACAAGTGAGGTATCATTTTTATCGGGAGACTTGGGGGAACGCTGGGTGGAATGAAATTTGTGGCTCCTCTCAGATTCCAGAACTTTCTGCCACAGAAATGTGAGGAACATGTGTTTTTTTAGCCAAATTTTGAGGTTTGCAAAGGATTCTGGGTAACAGAACCTGGTCCGAGCCCCGCAAGTCACCGCATCTTGGATTCCCCTAGGTCTCTAGTTTTCAGAAATGCACAGGTTTGGTATGTTTCCCTAGGTGCCGGCTGAGCTAGAGGCCAAAATCTACAGGTAGGCACTTTGCAAAAAACACCTCTGTTTTCTTCCAAAAATTTGGATGTGTCCACGTTGCGCTTTGGGGCGTTTCCTGTCGCGGGCGCTAGGCCTACCCACACAAGTGAGGTATAATTTTTATCGGGAGACTTAGGGGAACGCTGCGTGGAAGGAAATTTGTGGCTCCTCTCAGATTCCAGAACTTTCTGCCACAGAAATGTGAGGAACATGTGTTTTTTTAGCCAAATTTTGAGGTTTACAAAGGATTCTGGGTAACAGAACCTGGTCCGAGCCCCGCAAGTCCCCCCATCTTGGATTCCCGTAGGTCTCTAGTTTTCAGAAATGCACAGGATTGGTAGGTTTCCCTAGGTGCCGGCTGAGCTAGAGGCCAAAATCTGCAGGTAGGCACTTCGCAAAAAACACCTCTGTTTTATTCCAAAAATGTGGATGTGTCCACATTGCGCTTTGGGGCGTTTCCTGTCACTGGCGTTAGGCCTACCCACACAAGTGAGGTATCATTTTTATCGGGAGACTTGGGGGAACGCTGGGTGGAAGGAAATTTGTGGCTCCTCTCAGATTCCAGAACTTTCTGCCACAGAAATGTGAGGAACATGTGTTTTTTTAGCCAAATTTTGAGGTTTGCAAAGGATTCTGGGTAACAGAACCTGGTCCGAGCCCCGCAAGTCACCCCATCTTGGATTCCCCTAGGTCTCTAGTTTTCAGAAATGCACAGGTTTTGTAGGTTTCCCTAGGTGCCGGCTGAGCTAGAGGCCAAAATCTACAGGTAGGCACTTTGCAAAAAAAACCTCTGTTTTCTTCCAAAAATTTGGATGTGTCCACGTTGCGCTTTGGGGCGTTTCCTGTCGCGGGCGCTAGGCCTACCCACACAAGTGAGGTATCATTTTTATCGGGACACTTGGGGGAACGCTGCGTGGAAGGAAATTTGTGGCTCCTCTCAGATTCCAGAACTTTCTGCCACAGAAATTTGAGGAACATGTGTTTTTTTAGCCAAATTTTGAGGTTTGCAAAGGATTCTGGGTAACAGAACATGGTCCGAGCCCCGCAAGTCACCCCTCCTTGGATTCCCCTTTGTCTTTAGTTTTCAGAAATGCACAGGTTTGGTAGGTTTCCCTAGGTGCTGGCTGAGCTAGAGGCCAAAATCTACAGGTAGGCACTTCGCAAAAAACACCTCTGTTTTCTTCAAAAATTTTGTATGTGTCCACGTTGCGCTTTGGGGCGTTCCCTGTCGCGGGCGCTAGGCCTACCCACACAAGTGAGGTATCATTTTTATCGGGAGACTTGGGGGGACGCTGTGTGGAAGGAAATTTGTGGCTCCTCTCAGATTCCAGAACTTTCTGCCACAGAAATGTGAGGAACATGTGTTTTTTAGCCAAATTTTGAGGTTGGCAAAGGATTCTGGGTAACAGAACCTGGTCCGAGCCCCGTAAGTCACCCCATCTTGGATTCCCCTAGGTCTCTAGTTTTCAGAAATGCACAGGTTTGGTAGGTTTCCCTAGGTGCCGGCTGAGCTAGAGGCCAAAATCTACAGGTAGGCACTTTGCAAAAAACACCTCTGTTTTCTTCCAAAAATGTGGATGTGTCCACGTTGCGCTTTGGGGCGTTTCCTGTCGCGGGCGCTAGGCCTACCCACACAAGTGAGGTATCATTTTTATTGGGAGACTTGGGGGAACGCTGGGTGGAAGGAAATTTGTGGCTCCTCTCCGATTCCAGAACTTTCTGCCACAGAAATGTGAGGAACATGTGTTTTTTTAGCAAAATTTTGAGGTTTGCAAAGGATTCTGGGTAACAGAACCTGGTCCGAGCCCCGCAAGTCACCCCTCCTTGGATTCCCCTATGTCTCTAGTTTTCAGAAATGCACAGGTTTGGTAGGTTTCTCTAGGTGCCGGTGAGCTAGAGGCCAAAACCTACAGGTAGGCACTTCGCAAAAAACACCTCTGTTTTCTTCCACAAATTTGGATGTGTCCACGTTGCGCTTTGGGGCGTTTCCTGTCACGGGCGCTAGGCCTACCCAAACAAGTGAGGTATCATTTTTATCGGGAGACTTGGGGGAACGCTGGGTGGAAGGAAATTTGTGGCTCCTCTCAGATTCCAGAACTTTCTGCCATAGAAATGTGAGGAACATGTGTTTTTTTAGCCAAATTTTGAGATTTGCAAAGGATTCTGGGTAACAGAACCTGGTCCGAGCCCCGCAAGTCACCCCATCTTGGATTCCCCTAGGTCTCTAGTTTTCAGAAATGCACAGGTTTGGTAGGTTTCCCTAGGAGCCGGCTGAGCTAGAGGCCAAAATCTACAGGTAGGCACTTGGCAAAAAACACCTCTGTTTTCTTCCAAAATTTTGGATGTGTCCACATTGCGCTTTGGGGCGTTTCCTGTCGCGGGCGCTAGGCCTACCCACAGAAGTGAGGTATCATTTTTATCGGGAGACTTGGGGGAACGCTGGGTGGAAGGAAATTTGTGGCTCCTCTCAGATTCCAGAACTTTCTGCCACAGAAATGTGAGGAACATGTGTTTTTTTAGCAAAATTTTGAGGTTTGCAAAGGATTCTGGGTAACAGAACCTGGTCCGAGCCCCGCAAGTCACCCCTCCTTGGATTCCCCTATGTCTCTAGTTTTAAAAAATGCACAGGTTTGGTAGATTTCCCTAGGTGCCGGTGAACTAGAGGCCAAAATCTACAGGTAGGCACTTTGCAAAAAACACCTCTGTTTTCTTCCACAAATTTGGATGTGTCCACGTTGCGCTTTGGGGCGTTTCCTGTTGCGGGCGCTAGGCCTACCCACACAAGTGAGGTATCATTTTTATCGGGAGACTTGGGGGAACGCTGGGTGGAAGGAAATTTGTGGCTCCTCTCAGATTCCAGAACTTTCTGCCACAGAAATGTGAGGAACATGTGTTTTTTTAGCCAAATTTTGAGGTTTGCAAAGGATTCTGGGTAACAGAACCTGGTCCGAGCCCCGCAAGTCACCCCATCTTGGATTCCCCTAGGTCTCTAGTTTTCAGAAATGCACAGGTTTGGTACGTTTCCCTAGGTGCCGGCTGAGCTAGAGGCCAAAATCTACAGGTAGGCACTTTGCAAAAAACACCTGTTTTCTTCCAAAAATTTGGATGTGTCCACGTTGCGCTTTGGGGCGTTTCCTGTCGCGGGCGCTAGGCCTACCCACACAAGTGAGGTATCATTTTTATCGGGAGACTTGGGGGAACGCTGCGTGGAAGGAAATTTGTGGCTCCTCTCATATTCCAGAACTTTCTGCCACAGAAATGTGAGGAACATGTGTTTTTTTAGCCAAATTTTGAGGTTTGCAAAGGATTCTGGGTAACAGAACCTGGTCCGAGCCCCGCAAGTCACCGCATCTTGGATTCCCCTAAGTCTCTAGTTTTCAGAAATGCATAGGTTTGGTAGGTTTCCCTAGGTGCCGGCTGAGCTAGAGGCCAAAATCTACAGGTAGGCACTTCGCAAAAAACACCTCTGTTTTCTTCCAAAAATTTGGATGTGTCCACGTTGCGCTTTGGGGCGTCTCCTGTCGCGGGCGCTAGGCCTACCCACACAAGTGAGGTATCATTTTCATCGGGAGACTTGGGGGAACGCTGGGTGGAAGGAAATTTGTGGCTCCTCTCAGATTCCAGAACTTTCTGCCACAGAAATTTGAGGAACATGTGTTTTTTTAGCCAAATTTTGAGGTTTGCAAAGGATTCTGGGTAACAGAACCTGGTCCGAGCCCCGCAAGTCACCCCATCTTGGATTCCCCTAGGTCTCTAGTTTTCAGAAATGCACAGGTTTGGTAGGTTTCCCTAGGTGCCGGCTGAGCTAAAGGCCAAAATCTACAGGTAGGCACTTTGCAAAAAACACCTCTGTTTTCTTCCAAAAATTTGGATGTGTCCACGTTGCGCTTTGGGGCGTTTCCTGTCGCGGGCGCTAGGCCTACCCACACAAGTGAGGTATCATTTTTATCGGGAGACTTGGGGGAACGCTGGGTGGAAGGAAATTTGTGGCTCCTCTCAGATTCCAGAACTTTCTGCCACAGAAATGTGAGGAACATGTGTTTTTTTAGCCAAATTTTTAGGTTTGCAAAGGATTCTGGGTAACAGAACCTTGTCCGAGCCCCGCAAGTCACCGCATCTTGGATTCCCCTAGGTCTCTAGTTTTCAGAAATGCACAGGTTTGGTAGGTTTCCATAGGTGCCGGCTGAGCTAGAGGCCAAAATCTACAGGTAGGCACTTCGCAAAAAACACCTCTGTTTTCTTCCAAAAATTTGGATGTGTCCACGTTGCGCTTTGGGGCGTTTCCTGTCGCGGGCGCTAGGCCTACCCACACAAGTGAGGTATCATTTTTATCGGGAGACTTGGGGGAACGCTGGGTGGAAGGAAATTTGTGGCTCCTCTCAGATTCCAGAACTTTCTGCCACAGAAATGTGAGGAACATGTGTTTTTTTAGCCAAATTTTGAGGTTTGCAAAGGATTCTGGGTAACAGAACCTGGTCCGAGCCCCGCAAGTCACCCCTCCTTGGATTCCCCTATGTCTCTAATTTTCAGAAATGCACAGGTTTGGTAGGTTTCTCTAGGTGCCGGTGAGCTAGAGGCCAAAACCTACAGGTAGGCACTTCGCAAAAAACACCTCTGTTTTCTTCCACAAATTTGGATGTGTCCACGTTGCGCTTTGGGGCGTTTCCTGTCGCGGGCGCTAGGCCTACCCACACAAGTGAGGTATCATTTTTATCGGGAGACTTGGGGGAATGCTGGGTGAAAGGACATTTGTGGCTCCTCTCAGATTCCAGAACTTTCTGCCACAGAAATGTGAGGAACATGCGTTTTTTTAGCCAAATTTTGAGGTTTGCAAAGGATTCTGGTTAACAGAACCTGGTCCGAGCCCCGCAAGTCACCCCATCTTGGATTCCCCTGGGTCTCTAATTTTCAGAAATGCACAGGTTTGGTAGGTTTCCCTAGGTGCCGGCTGAGCTAGAGGCCAAAATCTACAGGTAGGCACTTCGCAAAAAACACCTCTGTTTTCTTCCAAAAATTTGGATGTGTCCATGTTGCGCTTTGGGGCGTTTCCTGTCGCGGGCGCTAGCCTACCCACACAAGTGAGGTATCATTTTTATCGGGAGACTTGGGGGAACGCTGGGTGGAAGGAAATTTGTGGCTCCTCTCAGATTCCAGAATTTTCTGCCACAGAAATGTGAGGAACATGCGTTTTTTTAGCCAAATTTTGAGGTTTGCAAAGGATTCTGGGTAACAGAACCTGGTCCGAGCCCCGCAAGTCAACCCTCCTTGGATTCCCCTAGGTCTCTAGTTTTCAGAAATGCACAGGTTTGGTAGGTTTCCCTAGGTACCGGCTGAGCTAGAGGCCAAAATCTACAGGTAGGCACTTCGCAAAAAACACCTCTGTTTTCTTCCACAAATTTGGATGTGTCCACGTTGCGCTTTGGGGCGTTTCCTGTCGCGGGCGCTAGGTCTACCCACACAAGTGAGGTATAATTTTTATCGGGAGACTTGGGGGAATGCTGGGTGGAAGGAAATTTGTGGCTCCTCTCAGATTCCAGAACTTTCTGCCACAGAAATGTGAGGAACATGCGTTTTTTTAGCCATATTTTGAGGTTTGCAAATGATTCTGGTTATCAGAACCTGGTCCGAGCCTTGCAAGTCATCCCATCTTGGATTCCCCTGGGTCTCTAATTTTCAGAAATGCACAGGTTTGGTAGGTTTCCCTAGGTGCCGGCTGAGCTAGAGGCCAAAATCTACAGGTAGGCACTTTGCAAAAAACACCTCTGTTTTCTTCAAAAAATTTGGATGTGTCCACGTTGCGCTTTGGGGCGTTTCCTGTCGCGGGCACTAGGCCTACCCACACAAGTGAGGTATCATTTTTATCGGGAGGCTTGGGGGAACGCTGGGTGGAAGGAAATTTGAGGCTCCTCTCAGATTCCAGAACTTTCTGCCACAGAAATGTGAGGAACATGTGTTTTTTTTGCCAAATTTTTAGGTTTGCAAAGGATTCTGGGTAACAGAACCTTGTCCGAGCCCCGCAAGTCACCGCATCTTGGATTCCCCTAGGTCTCTAGTTTTCAGAAATGCACAGGTTTGGTAGGTTTCCCTAGGTGCCGGCTGAGCTAGAGGCCAAAATCTACAGGTAGGCACTTCGCAAAAAACACCTCTGTTTTCTTCCAAAAATGTGGATGTGTCCACGTTGCGCTTTGGGGCGTTTCCTGTCGCGGGCGCTAGGCCTACCCACACAAGTGAGGTATCATTTTTATCGGGAGACTTGGGGGAACGCTGGATGGAAGGAAATTTGTGGCTCCTCTCAGATTCCAGAACTTTCTGCCACAGAAATGTGAGGAACATGCGTTTTTTTAGCCAAATTTTGAGGTTTGCAAAGGATTCTGGTTAACAGAACCTGGTACGAGCCCCGCAAGTCACTCCATCTTGGATTCCCCTGGGTCTCTAATTTTCAGAAATGCACAGGTTTGGTAGGTTTCCCTAGGTGCCGGCTGAGCTAGAGGCCAAAATCTACAGGTAGGCACTTCGCAAAAAACACCTCTGTTTTCTTCCAAAAATTTGGATGTGTCCATGTTGCGCTTTGGGGCGTTTCCTGTCGCGGGCGCTAGGCCTACCCACACAAGTGAGGTATCATTTTTATCGGGAGACTTGGGGGAACGCTGGGTGGAAGGAAATTTGTGGCTCCTCCCAGATTCCAGAACTTTCTGCCACAGAAATGTGAGGAACATGCGTTTTTTTAGCCAAATTTTGAGGTTTGCAAAGGATTCTGGGTAACAGAACCTGGTCCGAGCCCTGCAAGTCACCCCTCCTTGGATTCCCCTAGGTCTCTAGTTTTCAGAAATGCACAGGTTTGGTAGGTTTCCCTAGGTACCGGCTGAGCTAGAGGCCAAAATCTACAGGTAGGCACTTCGCAAAAAACACCTCTGTTTTCTTCCACAAATTTGGATGTGTCCACGTTGCGCTTTGGGGCGTTTCCTGTCGCGGGCGCTAGGTCTACCCACACAAGTGAGGTATCATTTTTATCGGGAGACTTGGGGGAATGCTGGGTGGAAGGAAATTTGTGGCTACTCTCAGATTCCAGAACTTTCTGCCACAGAAATGTGAGGAACATGTGTTTTTTTAGCCAAATTTTGAGGTTTGCAAAGGATTCTGGTTAACAGAACCTGGTCCGAGCCCCGCAAGTCACCCCATCTTGGATTCCCCTGGGTCTCTAATTTTCAGAAATGCACAGGTTTGGTAGGTTTCCCTAGGTGCCGGCTGAGCTAGAGGCCAAAATCTACAGGTAGGCACTTTGCAAAAAACAGCTCTGTTTTCTTCCAAAAATTTGGATGTGTCCACGTTGCGCTTTGGGGCGTTTCCTGTCGCGGGCACTAGGCCTACCCACACAAGTGAGGTATAATTTTTATCGGGAGACTTGGGGGAACGCTGGGTGGAAGGAAATTTGTGGCTCCTCTCAGATTCCAGAACTTTCTGCCACAGAAATGTGAGGAACATGTGTTTTTTTAGCCAAATTTTTAGGTTTGCAAATGATTCTGGGTAACAGAACCTTGTCCGAGCCCCGCAAGTCACCGCATCTTGGATTCCCCTATGTCTCTAGTTTTCAGAAATGCACAGGTTTGGTAGGTTTCCCTAGGTGCTGGCTGAGCTAGAGGCCAAAATCTACAGGTAGGCACTTCGCAAAAAACACCTCTGTTTTCTTCCAAAAATTTGAATGTGTCCACGTTGCGCTTTGGGGCGTTTCCTGTCGCGGGCGCTAGGCCTACCCACACAAGTGAGGTATCATTTTTATCGGGAGACTTGGGGGAACGCTGGGTGGAAGGAAATTTGTGGCTCCTCTCAGATTCCAGAACTTTCTGCCACAGAAATGTGAGGAACATGTGTTTTTTTAGCAAAATTTTGAGGTTTGCAAAGGATTCTGGGTAACAGAACCTGGTCCGAGCCCCGCAAGTCACCCCTCCTTGGATTCCCCTATGTCTCTAGTTTTCAGAAATGCACAGGTTTGGTAGGTTTCTCTAGGTGCCGGTGAGCTAGAGGCCAAAACCTACAGGTAGGCACTTCGCAAAAAACACCTCTGTTTTCTTCCACAAATTTGGATGAGTCCACGTTGCGCTTTGGGGCGTTTCCTGTCGCGGGCGCTAGGCCTACCCACACAAGTGAGGTATCATTTTTATCGGGAGACTTGGGGGAACGCTGGGTGGAAGGAAATTTGTGGCTCCTCTCAGATTCCAGAACTTTCTGCCACAGAAATGTGAGGAACATGTGTTTTTTTAGCCAAATTTTGAGATTTGCAAAGGATTCTGGGTAACAGAACCTGGTCCGAGCCCCGCAAGTCACTCCATCTTGGATTCCGCTAGGTCTCTAGTTTTCAGAAATGCACAGGTTTGGTAGGTTTCCCTAGGAGCCGGATGAGCTAGAGGCCAAAATCTACAGGTAGGCACTTCGCAAAAAACACCTCTGTTTTCTTCCAAAATTTTGGATGTGTCCACATTGCGCTTTGGGGCGTTTCCTGTCGCGGGCGCTAGGCCTACCCACAGAAGTGAGGTATCATTTTTATCGGGAGACTTGGGGGAACGCTGTGTGGAAGGAAATTTGTGGCTCCTCTCAGATTCCAGAACTTTCTGCCACAGAAATGTGAGGAACATGTGTTTTTTTAGCAGAATTTTGAGGTTTGCAAAGGATTCTGGGTAACAGAACCTGTTCCGAGCCCCGCAAGTCACCCCTCCTTGGATTCCCCTATGTCTCTAGTTTTCAGAAATGCACAGGTTTGGTAGATTTCCCTAGGTGCCGGTGAACTAGAGGCCAAAATCTACAGGTAGGCACTTTGCAAAAAACACCTCTGTTTTCTTCCACAAATTTGGATGTGTCCACGTTGCGCTTTGGGGCGTTTCCTGTCGCGGGCGCTAGGCCTACCCACACAAGTGAGGTATCATTTTTATCGGGAGACTTGGGGGAACGCTGGGTGGAAGGAAATTTGTGGCTCCTCTCAGATTCCAGAACTTTCTGCCACAGAAATGTGAGGAACATGTGTTTTTTTAGCCAAATTTTGAGGTTTGCAAAGGATTCTGGGTAACAGAACCTGGTCCGAGCCCCGCAAGTCACCCCATCTTGGATTCCCCTAGGTCTCTAGTTTTCAGAAATGCACAGGTTTGGTACGTTTCCCTAGGTGCCGGCTGAGCTAGAGGCCAAAATCTACAGGTAGGCACTTTGCAAAAAACACCTGTTTTCTTCCAAAAATTTGGATGTGTCCACGTTGCGCTTTGGGGCGTTTCCTGTCACGGGCGCTAGGCCTACCCACACAAGTGAGGTATCATTTTTATCGGGAGACTTGGGGGAACGCGGCGTGGAAGGAAATTTGTGGCTCCTCTCATATTCCAGAACTTTCTGCCACAGAAATGTGAGGAACATGTGTTTTTTTAGCCAATTTTTGAGGTTTGCAAAGGATTCTGGGTAACAGAACCTGGTCCGAGCCCCGCAAGTCACCGCATCTTGGATTCCCCTAAGTCTCTAGTTTTCAGAAATGCATAGGTTTGGTAGGTTTCCCTAGGTGCCGGCTGAGCTAGAGGCCAAAACCTACAGGTAGGCACTTCGCAAAAAACACCTCTGTTTTCTTCCACAAATTTGGATGTGTCCACGTTGCGCTTTGGGGCGTTTCCTGTCGCGGGCGCTAGGCCTACCCACAGAAGTGAGGTATCATTTTTATCGGGAGACTTGGGGGAACGCTGTGTGGAAGGAAATTTGTGGCTCCTCTCAGATTCCAGAACTTTCTGCCACAGAAATGTGAGGAACATGTGTTTTTTTAGCAGAATTTTGAGGTTTGCAAAGGATTCTGGGTAACAGAACCTGTTCCGAGCCCCGCAAGTCACCCCTCCTTGGATTCCCCTATGTCTCTAGTTTTCAGAAATGCACAGGTTTGGTAGATTTCCCTAGGTGCCGGTGAACTAGAGGCCAAAATCTACAGGTAGGCACTTTGCAAAAAACACCTCTGTTTTCTTCCACAAATTTGGATGTGTCCACGTTGCGCTTTGGGGCGTTTCCTGTCGCGGGCGCTAGGCCTACCCACACAAGTGAGGTATCATTTTTATCGGGAGACTTGGGGGAACGCTGGGTGGAAGGAAATTTGTGGCTCCTCTCAGATTCCAGAACTTTCTGCCACAGAAATGTGAGGAACATGTGTTTTTTTAGCCAAATTTTGAGGTTTGCAAAGGATTCTGGGTAACAGAACCTGGTCCGAGCCCCGCAAGTCACCCCATCTTGGATTCCCCTAGGTCTCTAGTTTTCAGAAATGCACAGGTTTGGTACGTTTCCCTAGGTGCCGGCTGAGCTAGAGGCCAAAATCTACAGGTAGGCACTTTGCAAAAAACACCTGTTTTCTTCCAAAAATTTGGATGTGTCCACGTTGCGCTTTGGGGCGTTTCCTGTCACGGGCGCTAGGCCTACCCACACAAGTGAGGTATCATTTTTATCGGGAGACTTGGGGGAACGCGGCGTGGAAGGAAATTTGTGGCTCCTCTCATATTCCAGAACTTTCTGCCACAGAAATGTGAGGAACATGTGTTTTTTTAGCCAATTTTTGAGGTTTGCAAAGGATTCTGGGTAACAGAACCTGGTCCGAGCCCCGCAAGTCACCGCATCTTGGATTCCCCTAAGTCTCTAGTTTTCAGAAATGCATAGGTTTGGTAGGTTTCCCTAGGTGCCGGCTGAGCTAGAGGCCAAAACCTACAGGTAGGCACTTCGCAAAAAACACCTCTGTTTTCTTCCACAAATTTGGATGTGTCCACGTTGCGCTTTGGGGCGTCTCCTGTCGCGGGCGCTAGGCCTACCCACACAAGTGAGGTATCATTTTTATCGGGAGACTTGGGGGAACGCTGGGTGGAAGGAAATTTGTGGCTCCTCTCAGATTCCAGAACTATCTGCCACAGAAATTTGAGGAACATGTGTTTTTTTAGCCAAATTTTGAGGTTTGCAAAGGATTCTGGGTAACAGAACCTGGTCCGAGCCCCGCAAGTCACCCCTCCTTGGATTTCCCTTTGTCTTTAGTTTTCAGAAATGCACATGTTTGGTAGGTTTCCCTAGGTGCCGGCTGAGCTAGAGGCCAAAATCTACAGGTAGGCACTTCGCAAAAAACACCTCTGTTTTCTTCAAAAATTTTGGATGTGTCCACGTTGCGCTTTGGGGCGTTCCCTGTCGCGGGCGCTAGGCCTACCCACACAAGTGAGGTATCATTTTTATCGGGAGACTTGGGGGAACGCTGTGTGGAAGGAAATTTGTGGCTCCTCCCAGATTCCAGAACTTTCTGCCACAGAAATGTGAGGAACATGTGTTTTTTTAGCCAAATTTTGAGGTTTGCAAAGGATTCTGGGTAACAGAACCTGGTCCGAGCCCCCCAAGTCACCCCATCTTGGATTCCCCTAGGTCTCTAGTTTTCAGAAATGCACAGGTTTGGTAGGTTTCCCTAGGTGCCGGCTGAGCTAAAGGCCAAAATCTACAGGTAGGCACTTTGCAAAAAACACCTCTGTTTTCTTCCAAAAATTTGGATGTGTCCACGTTGCGCTTTGGGGCGTTTCCTGTCGCGGGCGCTAGGCCTACCCACACAAGTGAGGTATCATTTTTATCGGGAGACTTGGGGGAACGCTGGGTGGAAGGAAATTTGTGGCTCCTCTCAGATTCCAGAACTTTCTGCCACAGAAATGTGAGGAACATGTGTTTTTTTAGCCAAATTTTTAGGTTTGCAAAGGATTCTGGGTAACAGAACCTTGTCCGAGCCCCGCAAGTCACCACATCTTGGATTCCCCTAGGTCTCTAGTTTTCAGAAATGCACAGGTTTGGTAGGTTTCCGTAGGTGCCGGCTGAGCTAGAGGCCAAAATCTACAGGTAGGCACTTCGTTAAAAACACCTCTGTTTTCTTCCAAAAATTTGGATGTGTCCAAGTTGAGCTTTGGGGCGTTTCCTGTCGCGGGCGCTAGGCCTACCCACACAAGTGAGGTATCATTTTTATCGGGAGACTTGGGGGAACGCTGGGTGGAAGGAAATTTGTGGCTCCTCTCAGATTCCAGAACTTTCTGCCACAGAAATGTGAGGAACATGTGTTTTTTTAGCCAAATTTTGAGGTTTGCAAAGGATTCTGGGTAACAGAACCTGGTCC
This sequence comes from Pleurodeles waltl, assembly GCF_031143425.1. Lineage (NCBI taxonomy): Eukaryota > Metazoa > Chordata > Amphibia > Caudata > Salamandridae > Pleurodeles > Pleurodeles waltl. The sequence continues at coordinate 1,234,522,707 of NC_090444.1, read as the reverse complement.
GAGCCCCGCAAGTCACCCCTCCTTGGATTCCCCTATGTCTCTAATTGTCAGAAATGCACAGGTTTGGTAGGTTTCTCTAGGTGCCGGTGAGCTAGAGGCCAAAACCTACAGGTAGGCACTTCGCAAAAAAAACCTCTGTTTTCTTCCACAAATTTGGATGTGTCCACGTTGCGCTTTGGGGCGTTTCCTGTCGCGGGCGCTAGGCCTACCCACACAAGTGAGGTATCATTTTTATCGAGAGACTTGGGGGAACGCTGGGTGGAAGGAAATTTGTGGCTCCTCTCAGATTCCAGAACTTTCTGCCACAGAAATGTGAGGAACATGTGTTTTTTTAGCCAAATTTTGAGATTTGCAAAGGATTCTGGGTAACAGAACCTGGTCCGAGCCCCGCAAGTCACCCCATCTTGGATTCCCCTAGGTCTCTAGTTTTCAGAAATGCACAGGTTTGGTAGGTTTCCCTAGGTGCCGGCTGAGCTAGAGGCCAAAATCTACAGGTAGGCACTTCGCAAAAAACACCTCTGTTTTCTTCCAAAAATTTGGATGTGTCCACCTTGCGCTTTGGGGCGTTTCCTGTCGCGGGCGCTAGGTCTACCCACACAAGTGAGGTATCATTTTTATCGGGAGACTTGGGGGAATGCTGGGTGGAAGGAAATTTGTGGCTCCTCTCAGATTCCAGAACTTTCTGCCACAGAAATGTGAGGAACATGCGTTTTTTTAGCCAAATTTTGAGGTTTGCAAAGGATTCTGGTTAACAGAACCTGGTCCGAGCCCCACAAGTCACCCCATCTTGGATTCCCCTGGGTCTATAATTTTCAGAAATGCACAGGTTTGGTAGGTTTCCCTACGTGCCGGCTGAGCTAGAGGCCAAAATCTACATGTAGGCACTTCGCAAAAAACACCTCTGTTTTCTTCCAAAAATTTGGATGTGTCCATGTTGCGCTTTGGGTCGTTTCCTGTCGCGGGCGCTAGGCCTACCCACACAAGTGAGGTATCATTTTTATCGGGAGACTTGGGGGAACGCTGGGTGGAAGGAAATTTGTGGCTCCTCTCAGATTCCAGAACTTTCTGCCACAGAAATGTGAGGAACATGTGTTTTTTTAGCCAAATTTTGAGGTTTGCTAAGGATTCTGGGTAACAGAACCTGGTCCGAGCCCCGCAAGTCACCCCATCTTGGATTCCCCTAGGTCTCTAGTTTTCAGAAATGCACAGGTTTGGTAGGTTTCCCTAGGTGCCGGCTGAGCTAGAGGCCAAAATCTACAGGTAGGTACTTCGCAAAAAACACCTCTGTTTTCTTCCAAAAATTTGGATGTGTCCATGTTGCGCTTTGGGGCGTTTCCTGTCGCGGGCGCTAGGCCTACCCACACAAGTGAGGTATCATTTTTATCGGGAGACTTGGGGGAACGCTGGGTGGAAGGAAATTTGTGGCTCCTCTCAGATTCCAGAACATTCTGCCACAGAAATGTGAGGAACATGTGTTTTTTTAGGCAAATTTTGAGATTTGCAAAGGATTCTGGGTAACAGAACCTGGTCCGAGCCCCGCAAGTCACCCCATCTTGGTTTTCCCCTAGGTCTCTAGTTTTCAGAAATGCACAGGTTTGGTAGGTTTCCCTAGGTGCCGGCTGAGCTAGAGGCCAAAATCTACAGGTAGGTACTTCGCAAAAAACACCTCTGTTTTCTTCCAAAAATTTGGATGTGTCCACCTTGCGCTTTGGGGCGTTTCCTGTCGCGGGCGCTAGGTCTACCCACACAAGTGAGGTATCATTTTTATCGGGAGACTTGGGGGAATGCTGGGTGGAAGGAAATTTGTGGCTCCTCTCAGATTCCAGAACTTTCTGCCACAGAAATGTGAGGAACATGCGTTTTTTTAGCCAAATTTTGAGGTTTGCAAAGGATTCTGGTTAACAGAACCTGGTCCGAGCCCCGCAAGTCACCCCATCTTGGATTCCCCTGGGTCTCTAATTTTCAGAAATGCACAGGTTTGGTAGGTTTCCCTAGGTGCCGGCTGAGCTAGAGGCCAAAATCTACAGGTAGGCACTTTGCAAAAAACACCTCTGTTTTCTTCCAAAAATTTGGATGTGTCCACGTTGCGCTTTGGGGCGTTTCCTGTCGCGGGCGCTAGGCCTACCCACACAAGTGAGGTATCATTTTTATCGGGAGACTTGGGGGAACGCTGGGTGGAAGGAAATTTGTGGCTCCTCTCAGATTCCAGAACTTTCTGCCACAGAAATGTGAGGAACATGTGTTTTTTTAGCCAAATTTTTAGGTTTGCAAAGGATTCTGGGTAACAGAACCTGGTCCGAGCCCCGCAAGTCACCCCTCTTTGGATTCCCCTATGTCTCTAGTTTTCAGAAATGCACAGGTTTGGTAGGTTTCCCTAGGTGCCGGCTGAGCTAGAGGCCAAAATCTACAGGTAGGCACTTCGCAAAAAACACCTCTGTTTTCTTCCAAAAATGTGGATGTGTCCACGTTGCGCTTTGGGGCGTCTCCTGTCGCGGGCGCTAGGCCTACCCACAGAAGTGAGGTATCATTTTTATCGGGAGACTTGGGGGAACGCTGGGTGGAAGGAAATTTGTGGCTCCTCTCAGATTCCAGATCTTTCTGCCACAGAAATTTGAGGAACATGTGTTTTTTTAGCCAAATTTTGAGGTTTGCAAAGGATTCTGGGTAACAGAACCTGGTCCGAGCCCCGCAAGTCACCCCTCCTTGGATTCCCCTTTGTCTTTAGTTTTCAGAAATGCACAGGTTTGGTAGGTTTCCCTAGGTGCCGGCTGAGCTAGAGGCCAAAATCTACAGGTAGGCACTTCGCAAAAAACACCTCTGTTTTCTTCAAAAATTTTGGATGTGTCCACGTTGCGCTTTGGGGCGTTCCCTGTCGCGGGCGCTAGGCCTACCCACACAAGTGAGGTATCATTTTTATCGGGAGACTTGGGGGAACGCTGTGTGGAAGGAAATTTGTGGCTCCTCTCAGATTCCAGAACTTTCTGCCACAGAAATGTGAGGAACATGTGTTTTTTTAGCCAAATTTGGAGGTTTGCAAAGGATTCTGGGTAACAGAACCTGGTCCGAGCCCCGCAAGTCACCCCATCTTGGATTCCCCTATGTCTCTAGTTTTCAGAAATGCACAGGTTTGGTAGGTTTCCCTAGGTGCCGGCTGAGCTAGAGGCCAAAATCTACAGGTAGGTACTTCGCAAAAAACACCTCTGTTTTCTTCCATAAATTTGGATGTGTCCATGTTGCGCTTTGGGGCGTTTCCTGTCGCGGGCGCTAGGCCTACCCACACAAGTGAGGTATCATTTTTATCGGGAGACTTGGGGGAACGCTGGGTGGAAGGAAATTTGTGGCTCCTCTCAGATTCCAGAACATTCTGCCACAGAAATGTGAGGAACATGTGTTTTTTTAGCCAAATTTTGAGATTTGCAAAGGATTCTGGGTAACAGAACCTGGTCCGAGCCCCGCAAGTCACCCCATCTTGGTTTTCCCCTAGGTCTCTAGTTTTCAGAAATGCACAGGTTTGGTAGGTTTCCCTAGGTGCCGGCTGAGCTAGAGGCCAAAATCTACAGGTAGGTACTTCGCAAAAAACACCTCTGTTTTCTTCCAAAAATTTGGATGTGTCCACCTTGCGCTTTGGGGCGTTTCCTGTCGCGGGCGCTAGGTCTACCCACACAAGTGAGGTATCATTTTTATCGGGAGACTTGGGGGAATGCTGGGTGGAAGGAAATTTGTGGCTCCTCTCAGATTCCAGAACTTTCTGCCACAGAAATGTGAGGAACATGCGTTTTTTTAGCCAAATTTTGAGGTTTGCAAAGGATTCTGGTTAACAGAACCTGGTCCGAGCCCCGCAAGTCACCCCATCTTGGATTCCCCTGGGTCTCTAATTTTCAGAAATGCACAGGTTTGGTAGGTTTCCCTAGGTGCCGGCTGAGCTAGAGGCCAAAATCTACAGGTAGGCACTTTGCAAAAAACACCTCTGTTTTCTTCCAAAAATTTGGATGTGTCCACGTTGCGCTTTGGGGCGTTTCCTGTCGCGGGCGCTAGGCCTACCCACACAAGTGAGGTATCATTTTTATCGGGAGACTTGGGGGAACGCTGGGTGGAAGGAAATTTGTGGCTCCTCTCAGATTCCAGAACTTTCTGCCACAGAAATGTGAGGAACATGTGTTTTTTTAGCCAAATTTTTAGGTTTGCAAAGGATTCTGGGTAACAGAACCTGGTCCGAGCCCCGCAAGTCACCCCTCCTTGGATTCCCCTATGTCTCTAGTTTTCAGAAATGCACAGGTTTGGTAGGTTTCCCTAGGTGCCGGCTGAGCTAGAGGCCAAAATCTACAGGTAGGCACTTCGCAAAAAACACCTCTGTTTTCTTCCAAAAATGTGGATGTGTCCACGTTGCGCTTTGGGGCGTCTCCTGTCGCGGGCGCTAGGCCTACCCACAGAAGTGAGGTATCATTTTTATCGGGAGACTTGGGGGAACGCTGGGTGGAAGGAAATTTGTGGCTCCTCTCAGATTCCAGATCTTTCTGCCACAGAAATTTGAGGAACATGTGTTTTTTTAGCCAAATTTTGAGGTTTGCAAAGGATTCTGGGTAACAGAACCTGGTCCGAGCCCCGCAAGTCACCCCTCCTTGGATTCCCCTTTGTCTTTAGTTTTCAGAAATGCACAGGTTTGGTAGGTTTCCCTAGGTGCCGGCTGAGCTAGAGGCCAAAATCTACAGGTAGGCACTTCGCAAAAAACACCTCTGTTTTCTTCAAAAATTTTGGATGTGTCCACGTTGCGCTTTGGGGCGTTCCCTGTCGCGGGCGCTAGGCCTACCCACACAAGTGAGGTATCATTTTTATCGGGAGACTTGGGGGAACGCTGTGTGGAAGGAAATTTGTGGCTCCTCTCAGATTCCAGAACTTTCTGCCACAGAAATGTGAGGAACATGTGTTTTTTTAGCCAAATTTTGAGGTTTGCAAAGGATTCTGGGAAACAGAACCTGGTCCGAGCCCCGCAAGTCACCCCATCTTGGATTCCCCTCGGTCTCTAGTTTTCAGAAATGCACAGGTTTGGTAGGTTTCCCTAGGTGCCGGCTGAGCTAGAGGCCGAAATCTACAGGTAGGCACTTCGCAAAAAACACCTCTGTTTTCTTCCAAAAATTTGGATGTGTCCATGTTGCGCTTTGGGACGTTTCCTGTCGCGGGCGCTAGGCCTACCCACACAAGTGAGGTATCATTTTTATCGGGAGACTTGGGGGAACGCTGGGTGGAAGGAAATTTGTGGCTCCTCTCAGATTCCAGAACTTTCTGCCACAGAAATGTGAGGAACATGTGTTTTTTTAGCCAAATTTTGAGATTTGCAAAGGATTCTGGGTAACAGAACCTGGTCCGAGCCCCGCAAGTCACCCCATCTTGGATTCCCCTAGGTCTCTAGTTTTCAGAAATGCACAGGTTTGGTAGGTTTCCCTAGGTGCCGGCTGAGCTAGAGGCCAAAATCTACAGGTAGGCACTTCGCAAAAAACACCTCTGTTTTCTTCTAAAAATTTGGATGTGTCCACCTTGCGCTTTGGGGCGTTTCCTGTCGCGGGCGCTAGGTCTACCCACACAAGTGAGGTATCATTTTTATCGGGAGACTTGGGGGAATGCTGGGTGGAAGGAAATTTGTGGCTCCTCTCAGATTCCAGAACTTTCGGCCACAGAAATGTGAGGAACATGCGTTTTTTTAGCCAAATTTTGAGGTTTGCAAAGGATTCTGGGTAACAGAACCTGGTCCGAGCCCTGCAAGTCACCCCTCCTTGGATTCCCCTATGTCTCTAGTTTTCAGAAATGCACAGGTTTGGTAGGTTTCCCTAGGTGCCGGCTGAGCTAGAGGCCAAAATCTACAGGTAGGCACTTCGCAAAAAACACCTCTGTTTTCTTCCAAAAATGTGGATGTGTCCACGTTGCGCTTTGGGGCGTCTCATGTCGCGGGCGCTAGGCCTACCCACACAAGTGAGGTATTATTTTTATCGGGAGACTTGGGGGAACGCTGTGTGGAAGGAAATTTGTGGCTCCTCTCAGATTCCAGAACATTCTGCCACAGAAATGTGAGGAACATGTGTTTTTTTAGCCAAATTTTGAGGTTTGCAAAGGATTCTGGGTAACAGAACCTGGTCCGAGCCCCGCAAGTCACCGCATCTTGGATTCCCCTAGGTCTCTAGTTTTCAGAAATGCACAGGTTTGGTAGGTTTCCATAGGTGCCGGCTGAGCTAGAGGCCAAAATCTACAGGTAGGCACTTCGCAAAAAACACCTCTGTTTTCTTCCAAAAATGTTGATGTGTCCACGTTGCGCTTTGGGGCGTTTCCTGTCGCGGGCGCTAGGCCTACCCACACAAGTGAGGTATCATTTTTATCGGGAGACTTGTGGGAACGCTGGGTGGAAGGAAATTTGTGGCTCCTCTCAGATTCCAGAACTTTCTGCCACAGAAATGTGAGGAACATGTGTTTTTTTAGCCAAATTTTGAGGTTTGCAAAGGATTCTGGGTAACAGAACCTGGTCCGAGCCCCGCAAGTCACCCCTCCTTGGATTCCCCTATGTCTCTAGTTTTCAGAAATGCACAGGTTTGGTAGGTTTCTCTAGGTGCCGGTGAGCTAGAGGCCAAAACCTACAGGTAGGCACTTCGCAAAAAACACCTCTGTTTTCTTCCACAAATTTGGATGTGTCCACGTTGCGCTTTGGGGCGTTTCCTGTCGCGGGCGCTAGGCCTACCCACACAAGTGAGGTATCATTTTTATCGGGAGACTTGGGGGAACGCTGGGTGGAAGGAAATTTGTGGCTCCTCTCAGATTCCAGAACTTTCTGCCACAGAAATGTGAGGAACATGTGTTTTTTTAGCCAAATTTTGAGATTTGCAAAGGATTCTGGGTAACAGAACCTGGTCCGAGCCCCGCAAGTCACCCCATCTTGGATTCCCCTAGGTCTCTAGTTTTCAGAAATGCACAGGTTTGGTAGGTTTCCCTAGGTGCCGGCTGAGCTAGAGGCCAAAATCTACAGGTAGGCACTTCGCAAAAAACACCTCTGTTTTCTTCTAAAAATTTGGATGTGTCCACCTTGCGCTTTGGGGCGTTTCCTGTCGCGGGCGCTAGGTCTACCCACACAAGTGAGGTATCATTTTTATCGGGAGACTTGGGGGAATGCTGGGTGGAAGGAAATTTGTGGCTCCTCTCAGATTCCAGAACTTTCTGCCACAGAAATGTGAGGAACATGCGTTTTTTTAGCCAAATTTTGAGGTTTGCAAAGGATTCTGGTTAACAGAACCTGGTCCGAGCCTCGCAAGTCACCCCATCTTGGATTCCCCTGGGTCTCTAATTTTCAGAAATGCACAGGTTTGGTAGGTTTCCCTAGGTGCCGGCTGAGCTAGAGGCCAAAATCTACAGGTAGGCACTTTGCAAAAAACACCTCTGTTTTCTTCCAAAAATTTGGATGTGTCCATGTTGCGCTTTGGGGCGTTTCCTGTCGCGGGAGCTAGGCCTACCCACACAAGTGAGGTATCATTTTTATCGGGAGACTTGGGGGAACGCTGGGTGGAAGGAAATTTGTGGCTCCTCTCAGATTCCAGAACTTTCTGCCACAGAAATGTGAGGAACATGCGTTTTTTTAGCCAAATTTTGAGGTTTGCAAAGTATTCTGGGTAACAGAACCTGGTCCGAGCCCCGCAAGTCACCCCTCCTTGGATTCCCCTATGTCTCTAGTTTTCAGAAATGCACAGGTTTGGTAGGTTTCCCTAGGTTCCGGCTGAGCTAGAGGCCAAAATCTACAGGTAGGCACTTCGCAAAAAACACCTCTATTTTCTTCCAAAAATGTGGATGTGTCCACGTTGCGCTTTGGGGCGTCTCCTGTCGCGGGCGCTAGGCCTACCCACAGAAGTGAGGTATCATTTTTATCGGGAGACTTGGGGGAACGCTGGGTGGAAGGAAATTTGTGGCTCCTCTCAGATTCCAGATCTTTCTGCCACAGAAATTTGAGGAACATGTGTTTTTTTAGCCAAATTTTGGGGTTTGCAAAGGATTCTGGGTAACAGAACCTGGTCCGAGCCCCGCAAGTCACCCCTCCTTGGATTCCCCTTTGTCTTTAGTTTTCAGAAATGCACAGGTTTGGTAGGGTTCCCTAGGTGCCGGCTGAGCTAGAGGCCAAAATCTACAGGTAGGCACTTCGCAAAAAACACCTCTGTTTTCTTAAAAAATTTTGGATGTGTCCACGTTGCGCTTTGGGGCGTTCCCTGTCGCGGGCGCTAGGCCTACCCACACAAGTGAGGTATCATTTTTATCGGGAGACTTGGGGGAACGCTGTGTGGAAGGAAATTTGTGGCTCCTCTCAGATTCCAGAACTTTCTGCCACAGAAATGTGAGGAACATGTGTTTTTTTAGCCAAATTTGGAGGTTTGCAAAGGATTCTGGGTAACAGAACCTGGTCCGAGCCCCGCAAGTCACCCCATCTTGGATTCCCCTAGGTCTCTAGTTTTCAGAAATGCACAGGTTTGGTAGGTTTCTCTAGGTGTCGGTGAGCTAGAGGCCAAAACCTACAGGTAGGCACTTCGCAAAAAACACCTCTGTTTTCTTCCACAAATTTGGATGTGTCCACCTTGCGCTTTGGGGCGTTTCCTGTCGCGGGCGCTAGGTCTACCCACACAAGTGAGGTATCATTTTTATCGGGAGACTTGGGGGAATGCTGGGTGGAAGGAAATTTGTGGCTCCTCTCAGATTCCAGAACTTTCTGCCACAGAAATGTGAGGAACATGCTTTTTTTTAGCCAAATTTTGAGGTTTGCAAAGGATTCTGGTTAACAGAACCTGGTCCGAGCCCCGCAAGTCACCCCATCTTGGATTCCCCAGGGTCTCTAATTTTCAGAAATGCACAGGTTTGGTAGGTTTCCCTAGGTGCCGGCTGAGCTAGAGGCCAAAATCTACAGGTAGGCACTTCGCAAAAAACACCTCTGTTTTCTTCCAAAAATTTGGATGTGTCCATGTTGCGCTTTGGGGCGTTTCCTGTCGCGGGCGCTAGGCCTACCCACACAAGTGAGGTATCATTTTTATCGGGAGACTTGGGGGAACGCTGGGTGGAAGGAAATTTGTGGCTCCTCTCAGATTCCAGAACTTTCTGCCACAGAAATGTGAGGAACATGCGTTTTTTTAGCCAAATTTTGAGGTTTGCAAAGTATTCTGGGTAACAGAACCTGTTCTGAGCCCCGCAAGTCACCCCTCCTTGGATTCCCCTAGGTCTCTAGTTTTCAGAAATGCACAGGTTTGGTAGGTTTCCCTAGGTTCCGGCTGAGCTAGAGGCCAAAATCTACAGGTAGGCACTTCGCAAAAAACACCTCTATTTTCTTCCAAAAATGTGGATGTGTCCACGTTGCGCTTTGGGGCGTCTCCTGTCGCGGGCGCTAGGCCTACCCACAGAAGTGAGGTATCATTTTTATCGGGAGACTTGGGGGAACGCGGCGTGGAAGGAAATTTGTGGCTCCTCTCCTATTCCAGAACTTTCTGCCACAGAAATGTGAGGAACATGTGTTTTTTTAGCCAATTTTTGAGGTTTGCAAAGGATTCTGGGTAACAGAACCTGGTCCGAGCCCCGCAAGTCACCGCATCTTGGATTCCCCTAAGTCTCTAGTTTTCAGAAATGCATAGGTTTGGTAGGTTTCCCTAGGTGCCGGCTGAGCTAGAGGCCAAAACCTACAGGTAGGCACTTCGCAAAAAACACCTCTGTTTTCTTCCACAAATTTGGATGTGTCCACGTTGCGCTTTGGGGCGTCTCCTGTCGCGGGCGCTAGGCCTACCCACACAAGTGAGGTATCATTTTTATCGGGAGACTTGGGGGAACGCTGGGTGGAAGGAAATTTGTGGCTCCTCTCAGATTCCAGAACTATCTGCCACAGAAATTTGAGGAACATGTGTTTTTTTAGCCAAATTTTGAGGTTTGCAAAGGATTCTGGGTAACAGAACCTGGTCCGAGCCCCGCAAGTCACCCCTCCTTGGATTTCCCTTTGTCTTTAGTTTTCAGAAATGCACATGTTTGGTAGGTTTCCCTAGGTGCCGGCTGAGCTAGAGGCCAAAATCTACAGGTAGGCACTTCGCAAAAAACACCTCTGTTTTCTTCAAAAATTTTGGATGTGTCCACGTTGCGCTTTGGGGCGTTCCCTGTCGCGGGCGCTAGGCCTACCCACACAAGTGAGGTATCATTTTTATCGGGAGACTTGGGGGAACGCTGTGTGGAAGGAAATTTGTGGCTCCTCCCAGATTCCAGAACTTTCTGCCACAGAAATGTGAGGAACATGTGTTTTTTTAGCCAAATTTTGAGGTTTGCAAAGGATTCTGGGTAACAGAACCTGGTCCGAGCCCCCCAAGTCACCCCATCTTGGATTCCCCTAGGTCTCTAGTTTTCAGAAATGCACAGGTTTGGTAGGTTTCCCTAGGTGCCGGCTGAGCTAAAGGCCAAAATCTACAGGTAGGCACTTTGCAAAAAACACCTCTGTTTTCTTCCAAAAATTTGGATGTGTCCACGTTGCGCTTTGGGGCGTTTCCTGTCGCGGGCGCTAGGCCTACCCACACAAGTGAGGTATCATTTTTATCGGGAGACTTGGGGGAACGCTGGGTGGAAGGAAATTTGTGGCTCCTCTCAGATTCCAGAACTTTCTGCCACAGAAATGTGAGGAACATGTGTTTTTTTAGCCAAATTTTTAGGTTTGCAAAGGATTCTGGGTAACAGAACCTTGTCCGAGCCCCGCAAGTCACCACATCTTGGATTCCCCTAGGTCTCTAGTTTTCAGAAATGCACAGGTTTGGTAGGTTTCCGTAGGTGCCGGCTGAGCTAGAGGCCAAAATCTACAGGTAGGCACTTCGTTAAAAACACCTCTGTTTTCTTCCAAAAATTTGGATGTGTCCAAGTTGAGCTTTGGGGCGTTTCCTGTCGCGGGCGCTAGGCCTACCCACACAAGTGAGGTATCATTTTTATCGGGAGACTTGGGGGAACGCTGGGTGGAAGGAAATTTGTGGCTCCTCTCAGATTCCAGAACTTTCTGCCACAGAAATGTGAGGAACATGTGTTTTTTTAGCCAAATTTTGAGGTTTGCAAAGGATTCTGGGTAACAGAACCTGGTCCGAGCCCCGCAAGTCACCCCTCCTTGGATTCCCCTATGTCTCTAATTGTCAGAAATGCACAGGTTTGGTAGGTTTCTCTAGGTGCCGGTGAGCTAGAGGCCAAAACCTACAGGTAGGCACTTCGCAAAAAAAACCTCTGTTTTCTTCCACAAATTTGGATGTGTCCACGTTGCGCTTTGGGGCGTTTCCTGTCGCGGGCGCTAGGCCTACCCACACAAGTGAGGTATCATTTTTATCGAGAGACTTGGGGGAACGCTGGGTGGAAGGAAATTTGTGGCTCCTCTCAGATTCCAGAACTTTCTGCCACAGAAATGTGAGGAACATGTGTTTTTTTAGCCAAATTTTGAGATTTGCAAAGGATTCTGGGTAACAGAACCTGGTCCGAGCCCCGCAAGTCACCCCATCTTGGATTCCCCTAGGTCTCTAGTTTTCAGAAATGCACAGGTTTGGTAGGTTTCCCTAGGTGCCGGCTGAGCTAGAGGCCAAAATCTACAGGTAGGCACTTCGCAAAAAACACCTCTGTTTTCTTCCAAAAATTTGGATGTGTCCACCTTGCGCTTTGGGGCGTTTCCTGTCGCGGGCGCTAGGTCTACCCACACAAGTGAGGTATCATTTTTATCGGGAGACTTGGGGGAATGCTGGGTGGAAGGAAATTTGTGGCTCCTCTCAGATTCCAGAACTTTCTGCCACAGAAATGTGAGGAACATGCGTTTTTTTAGCCAAATTTTGAGGTTTGCAAAGGATTCTGGTTAACAGAACCTGGTCCGAGCCCCACAAGTCACCCCATCTTGGATTCCCCTGGGTCTATAATTTTCAGAAATGCACAGGTTTGGTAGGTTTCCCTACGTGCCGGCTGAGCTAGAGGCCAAAATCTACATGTAGGCACTTCGCAAAAAACACCTCTGTTTTCTTCCAAAAATTTGGATGTGTCCATGTTGCGCTTTGGGTCGTTTCCTGTCGCGGGCGCTAGGCCTACCCACACAAGTGAGGTATCATTTTTATCGGGAGACTTGGGGGAACGCTGGGTGGAAGGAAATTTGTGGCTCCTCTCAGATTCCAGAACTTTCTGCCACAGAAATGTGAGGAACATGTGTTTTTTTAGCCAAATTTTGAGGTTTGCTAAGGATTCTGGGTAACAGAACCTGGTCCGAGCCCCGCAAGTCACCCCATCTTGGATTCCCCTAGGTCTCTAGTTTTCAGAAATGCACAGGTTTGGTAGGTTTCCCTAGGTGCCGGCTGAGCTAGAGGCCAAAATCTACAGGTAGGTACTTCGCAAAAAACACCTCTGTTTTCTTCCAAAAATTTGGATGTGTCCATGTTGCGCTTTGGGGCGTTTCCTGTCGCGGGCGCTAGGCCTACCCACACAAGTGAGGTATCATTTTTATCGGGAGACTTGGGGGAACGCTGGGTGGAAGGAAATTTGTGGCTCCTCTCAGATTCCAGAACATTCTGCCACAGAAATGTGAGGAACATGTGTTTTTTTAGGCAAATTTTGAGATTTGCAAAGGATTCTGGGTAACAGAACCTGGTCCGAGCCCCGCAAGTCACCCCATCTTGGTTTTCCCCTAGGTCTCTAGTTTTCAGAAATGCACAGGTTTGGTAGGTTTCCCTAGGTGCCGGCTGAGCTAGAGGCCAAAATCTACAGGTAGGTACTTCGCAAAAAACACCTCTGTTTTCTTCCAAAAATTTGGATGTGTCCACCTTGCGCTTTGGGGCGTTTCCTGTCGCGGGCGCTAGGTCTACCCACACAAGTGAGGTATCATTTTTATCGGGAGACTTGGGGGAATGCTGGGTGGAAGGAAATTTGTGGCTCCTCTCAGATTCCAGAACTTTCTGCCACAGAAATGTGAGGAACATGCGTTTTTTTAGCCAAATTTTGAGGTTTGCAAAGGATTCTGGTTAACAGAACCTGGTCCGAGCCCCGCAAGTCACCCCATCTTGGATTCCCCTGGGTCTCTAATTTTCAGAAATGCACAGGTTTGGTAGGTTTCCCTAGGTGCCGGCTGAGCTAGAGGCCAAAATCTACAGGTAGGCACTTTGCAAAAAACACCTCTGTTTTCTTCCAAAAATTTGGATGTGTCCACGTTGCGCTTTGGGGCGTTTCCTGTCGCGGGCGCTAGGCCTACCCACACAAGTGAGGTATCATTTTTATCGGGAGACTTGGGGGAACGCTGGGTGGAAGGAAATTTGTGGCTCCTCTCAGATTCCAGAACTTTCTGCCACAGAAATGTGAGGAACATGTGTTTTTTTAGCCAAATTTTTAGGTTTGCAAAGGATTCTGGGTAACAGAACCTGGTCCGAGCCCCGCAAGTCACCCCTCTTTGGATTCCCCTATGTCTCTAGTTTTCAGAAATGCACAGGTTTGGTAGGTTTCCCTAGGTGCCGGCTGAGCTAGAGGCCAAAATCTACAGGTAGGCACTTCGCAAAAAACACCTCTGTTTTCTTCCAAAAATGTGGATGTGTCCACGTTGCGCTTTGGGGCGTCTCCTGTCGCGGGCGCTAGGCCTACCCACAGAAGTGAGGTATCATTTTTATCGGGAGACTTGGGGGAACGCTGGGTGGAAGGAAATTTGTGGCTCCTCTCAGATTCCAGATCTTTCTGCCACAGAAATTTGAGGAACATGTGTTTTTTTAGCCAAATTTTGAGGTTTGCAAAGGATTCTGGGTAACAGAACCTGGTCCGAGCCCCGCAAGTCACCCCTCCTTGGATTCCCCTTTGTCTTTAGTTTTCAGAAATGCACAGGTTTGGTAGGTTTCCCTAGGTGCCGGCTGAGCTAGAGGCCAAAATCTACAGGTAGGCACTTCGCAAAAAACACCTCTGTTTTCTTCAAAAATTTTGGATGTGTCCACGTTGCGCTTTGGGGCGTTCCCTGTCGCGGGCGCTAGGCCTACCCACACAAGTGAGGTATCATTTTTATCGGGAGACTTGGGGGAACGCTGTGTGGAAGGAAATTTGTGGCTCCTCTCAGATTCCAGAACTTTCTGCCACAGAAATGTGAGGAACATGTGTTTTTTTAGCCAAATTTGGAGGTTTGCAAAGGATTCTGGGTAACAGAACCTGGTCCGAGCCCCGCAAGTCACCCCATCTTGGATTCCCCTATGTCTCTAGTTTTCAGAAATGCACAGGTTTGGTAGGTTTCCCTAGGTGCCGGCTGAGCTAGAGGCCAAAATCTACAGGTAGGTACTTCGCAAAAAACACCTCTGTTTTCTTCCATAAATTTGGATGTGTCCATGTTGCGCTTTGGGGCGTTTCCTGTCGCGGGCGCTAGGCCTACCCACACAAGTGAGGTATCATTTTTATCGGGAGACTTGGGGGAACGCTGGGTGGAAGGAAATTTGTGGCTCCTCTCAGATTCCAGAACATTCTGCCACAGAAATGTGAGGAACATGTGTTTTTTTAGCCAAATTTTGAGATTTGCAAAGGATTCTGGGTAACAGAACCTGGTCCGAGCCCCGCAAGTCACCCCATCTTGGTTTTCCCCTAGGTCTCTAGTTTTCAGAAATGCACAGGTTTGGTAGGTTTCCCTAGGTGCCGGCTGAGCTAGAGGCCAAAATCTACAGGTAGGTACTTCGCAAAAAACACCTCTGTTTTCTTCCAAAAATTTGGATGTGTCCACCTTGCGCTTTGGGGCGTTTCCTGTCGCGGGCGCTAGGTCTACCCACACAAGTGAGGTATCATTTTTATCGGGAGACTTGGGGGAATGCTGGGTGGAAGGAAATTTGTGGCTCCTCTCAGATTCCAGAACTTTCTGCCACAGAAATGTGAGGAACATGCGTTTTTTTAGCCAAATTTTGAGGTTTGCAAAGGATTCTGGTTAACAGAACCTGGTCCGAGCCCCGCAAGTCACCCCATCTTGGATTCCCCTGGGTCTCTAATTTTCAGAAATGCACAGGTTTGGTAGGTTTCCCTAGGTGCCGGCTGAGCTAGAGGCCAAAATCTACAGGTAGGCACTTTGCAAAAAACACCTCTGTTTTCTTCCAAAAATTTGGATGTGTCCACGTTGCGCTTTGGGGCGTTTCCTGTCGCGGGCGCTAGGCCTACCCACACAAGTGAGGTATCATTTTTATCGGGAGACTTGGGGGAACGCTGGGTGGAAGGAAATTTGTGGCTCCTCTCAGATTCCAGAACTTTCTGCCACAGAAATGTGAGGAACATGTGTTTTTTTAGCCAAATTTTTAGGTTTGCAAAGGATTCTGGGTAACAGAACCTGGTCCGAGCCCCGCAAGTCACCCCTCCTTGGATTCCCCTATGTCTCTAGTTTTCAGAAATGCACAGGTTTGGTAGGTTTCCCTAGGTGCCGGCTGAGCTAGAGGCCAAAATCTACAGGTAGGCACTTCGCAAAAAACACCTCTGTTTTCTTCAAAAATGTGGATGTGTCCACGTTGCGCTTTGGGGCGTTTCCTGTCGCGGGCGCTAGGCCTACCCACACAAGTGAGGTATCATTTTTATCGGGAGACTTGGGGGAACGGTGGGTGGAAGGAAATTTGTGGCTCCTCTCACATTCCAGAACTTTCTGCCACAGAAATCTGAGGAACATGTGTTTTTTTAGCCAAATTTTGAGGTTTGCAAAGGATTCTGGGTAACAGAACCTGGTCCGAGCCCCGCAAGTCACCCCATCTTGGATTCCCCTAGGTCTCTAGTTTTCAGAAATGCACAAGTTTGGTAGGTTTCCCTAGGTGCCGGCTGAGCTAGAGGCCAAAATCTACAGGTAGGCACTTTGCAAAAAACACCTCTGTTTTCTTCCCAAAAATTTGGATGTGTCCACGTTGCGCTTTGGGGCGTTTCCTGTCGCGGGCGCTAGGCCTACCCACACAAGTGAGGTATCATTTTTATCGGGAGACTTGGGGGAACGCTGGGTGGAATGAAATTTGTGGCTCCTCTCAGATTCCAGAACTTTCTGCCACAGAAATGTGAGGAACATGTGTTTTTTTAGCCAAATTTTGAGGTTTGCAAAGGATTCTGGGTAACAGAACCTGGTCCGAGCCCCGCAAGTCACCGCATCTTGGATTCCCCTAGGTCTCTAGTTTTCAGAAATGCACAGGTTTGGTATGTTTCCCTAGGTGCCGGCTGAGCTAGAGGCCAAAATCTACAGGTAGGCACTTTGCAAAAAACACCTCTGTTTTCTTCCAAAAATTTGGATGTGTCCACGTTGCGCTTTGGGGCGTTTCCTGTCGCGGGCGCTAGGCCTACCCACACAAGTGAGGTATAATTTTTATCGGGAGACTTAGGGGAACGCTGCGTGGAAGGAAATTTGTGGCTCCTCTCAGATTCCAGAACTTTCTGCCACAGAAATGTGAGGAACATGTGTTTTTTTAGCCAAATTTTGAGGTTTACAAAGGATTCTGGGTAACAGAACCTGGTCCGAGCCCCGCAAGTCCCCCCATCTTGGATTCCCGTAGGTCTCTAGTTTTCAGAAATGCACAGGATTGGTAGGTTTCCCTAGGTGCCGGCTGAGCTAGAGGCCAAAATCTGCAGGTAGGCACTTCGCAAAAAACACCTCTGTTTTATTCCAAAAATGTGGATGTGTCCACATTGCGCTTTGGGGCGTTTCCTGTCACTGGCGTTAGGCCTACCCACACAAGTGAGGTATCATTTTTATCGGGAGACTTGGGGGAACGCTGGGTGGAAGGAAATTTGTGGCTCCTCTCAGATTCCAGAACTTTCTGCCACAGAAATGTGAGGAACATGTGTTTTTTTAGCCAAATTTTGAGGTTTGCAAAGGATTCTGGGTAACAGAACCTGGTCCGAGCCCCGCAAGTCACCCCATCTTGGATTCCCCTAGGTCTCTAGTTTTCAGAAATGCACAGGTTTTGTAGGTTTCCCTAGGTGCCGGCTGAGCTAGAGGCCAAAATCTACAGGTAGGCACTTTGCAAAAAAAACCTCTGTTTTCTTCCAAAAATTTGGATGTGTCCACGTTGCGCTTTGGGGCGTTTCCTGTCGCGGGCGCTAGGCCTACCCACACAAGTGAGGTATCATTTTTATCGGGACACTTGGGGGAACGCTGCGTGGAAGGAAATTTGTGGCTCCTCTCAGATTCCAGAACTTTCTGCCACAGAAATTTGAGGAACATGTGTTTTTTTAGCCAAATTTTGAGGTTTGCAAAGGATTCTGGGTAACAGAACATGGTCCGAGCCCCGCAAGTCACCCCTCCTTGGATTCCCCTTTGTCTTTAGTTTTCAGAAATGCACAGGTTTGGTAGGTTTCCCTAGGTGCTGGCTGAGCTAGAGGCCAAAATCTACAGGTAGGCACTTCGCAAAAAACACCTCTGTTTTCTTCAAAAATTTTGTATGTGTCCACGTTGCGCTTTGGGGCGTTCCCTGTCGCGGGCGCTAGGCCTACCCACACAAGTGAGGTATCATTTTTATCGGGAGACTTGGGGGGACGCTGTGTGGAAGGAAATTTGTGGCTCCTCTCAGATTCCAGAACTTTCTGCCACAGAAATGTGAGGAACATGTGTTTTTTAGCCAAATTTTGAGGTTGGCAAAGGATTCTGGGTAACAGAACCTGGTCCGAGCCCCGTAAGTCACCCCATCTTGGATTCCCCTAGGTCTCTAGTTTTCAGAAATGCACAGGTTTGGTAGGTTTCCCTAGGTGCCGGCTGAGCTAGAGGCCAAAATCTACAGGTAGGCACTTTGCAAAAAACACCTCTGTTTTCTTCCAAAAATGTGGATGTGTCCACGTTGCGCTTTGGGGCGTTTCCTGTCGCGGGCGCTAGGCCTACCCACACAAGTGAGGTATCATTTTTATTGGGAGACTTGGGGGAACGCTGGGTGGAAGGAAATTTGTGGCTCCTCTCCGATTCCAGAACTTTCTGCCACAGAAATGTGAGGAACATGTGTTTTTTTAGCAAAATTTTGAGGTTTGCAAAGGATTCTGGGTAACAGAACCTGGTCCGAGCCCCGCAAGTCACCCCTCCTTGGATTCCCCTATGTCTCTAGTTTTCAGAAATGCACAGGTTTGGTAGGTTTCTCTAGGTGCCGGTGAGCTAGAGGCCAAAACCTACAGGTAGGCACTTCGCAAAAAACACCTCTGTTTTCTTCCACAAATTTGGATGTGTCCACGTTGCGCTTTGGGGCGTTTCCTGTCACGGGCGCTAGGCCTACCCAAACAAGTGAGGTATCATTTTTATCGGGAGACTTGGGGGAACGCTGGGTGGAAGGAAATTTGTGGCTCCTCTCAGATTCCAGAACTTTCTGCCATAGAAATGTGAGGAACATGTGTTTTTTTAGCCAAATTTTGAGATTTGCAAAGGATTCTGGGTAACAGAACCTGGTCCGAGCCCCGCAAGTCACCCCATCTTGGATTCCCCTAGGTCTCTAGTTTTCAGAAATGCACAGGTTTGGTAGGTTTCCCTAGGAGCCGGCTGAGCTAGAGGCCAAAATCTACAGGTAGGCACTTGGCAAAAAACACCTCTGTTTTCTTCCAAAATTTTGGATGTGTCCACATTGCGCTTTGGGGCGTTTCCTGTCGCGGGCGCTAGGCCTACCCACAGAAGTGAGGTATCATTTTTATCGGGAGACTTGGGGGAACGCTGGGTGGAAGGAAATTTGTGGCTCCTCTCAGATTCCAGAACTTTCTGCCACAGAAATGTGAGGAACATGTGTTTTTTTAGCAAAATTTTGAGGTTTGCAAAGGATTCTGGGTAACAGAACCTGGTCCGAGCCCCGCAAGTCACCCCTCCTTGGATTCCCCTATGTCTCTAGTTTTAAAAAATGCACAGGTTTGGTAGATTTCCCTAGGTGCCGGTGAACTAGAGGCCAAAATCTACAGGTAGGCACTTTGCAAAAAACACCTCTGTTTTCTTCCACAAATTTGGATGTGTCCACGTTGCGCTTTGGGGCGTTTCCTGTTGCGGGCGCTAGGCCTACCCACACAAGTGAGGTATCATTTTTATCGGGAGACTTGGGGGAACGCTGGGTGGAAGGAAATTTGTGGCTCCTCTCAGATTCCAGAACTTTCTGCCACAGAAATGTGAGGAACATGTGTTTTTTTAGCCAAATTTTGAGGTTTGCAAAGGATTCTGGGTAACAGAACCTGGTCCGAGCCCCGCAAGTCACCCCATCTTGGATTCCCCTAGGTCTCTAGTTTTCAGAAATGCACAGGTTTGGTACGTTTCCCTAGGTGCCGGCTGAGCTAGAGGCCAAAATCTACAGGTAGGCACTTTGCAAAAAACACCTGTTTTCTTCCAAAAATTTGGATGTGTCCACGTTGCGCTTTGGGGCGTTTCCTGTCGCGGGCGCTAGGCCTACCCACACAAGTGAGGTATCATTTTTATCGGGAGACTTGGGGGAACGCTGCGTGGAAGGAAATTTGTGGCTCCTCTCATATTCCAGAACTTTCTGCCACAGAAATGTGAGGAACATGTGTTTTTTTAGCCAAATTTTGAGGTTTGCAAAGGATTCTGGGTAACAGAACCTGGTCCGAGCCCCGCAAGTCACCGCATCTTGGATTCCCCTAAGTCTCTAGTTTTCAGAAATGCATAGGTTTGGTAGGTTTCCCTAGGTGCCGGCTGAGCTAGAGGCCAAAATCTACAGGTAGGCACTTCGCAAAAAACACCTCTGTTTTCTTCCAAAAATTTGGATGTGTCCACGTTGCGCTTTGGGGCGTCTCCTGTCGCGGGCGCTAGGCCTACCCACACAAGTGAGGTATCATTTTCATCGGGAGACTTGGGGGAACGCTGGGTGGAAGGAAATTTGTGGCTCCTCTCAGATTCCAGAACTTTCTGCCACAGAAATTTGAGGAACATGTGTTTTTTTAGCCAAATTTTGAGGTTTGCAAAGGATTCTGGGTAACAGAACCTGGTCCGAGCCCCGCAAGTCACCCCATCTTGGATTCCCCTAGGTCTCTAGTTTTCAGAAATGCACAGGTTTGGTAGGTTTCCCTAGGTGCCGGCTGAGCTAAAGGCCAAAATCTACAGGTAGGCACTTTGCAAAAAACACCTCTGTTTTCTTCCAAAAATTTGGATGTGTCCACGTTGCGCTTTGGGGCGTTTCCTGTCGCGGGCGCTAGGCCTACCCACACAAGTGAGGTATCATTTTTATCGGGAGACTTGGGGGAACGCTGGGTGGAAGGAAATTTGTGGCTCCTCTCAGATTCCAGAACTTTCTGCCACAGAAATGTGAGGAACATGTGTTTTTTTAGCCAAATTTTTAGGTTTGCAAAGGATTCTGGGTAACAGAACCTTGTCCGAGCCCCGCAAGTCACCGCATCTTGGATTCCCCTAGGTCTCTAGTTTTCAGAAATGCACAGGTTTGGTAGGTTTCCATAGGTGCCGGCTGAGCTAGAGGCCAAAATCTACAGGTAGGCACTTCGCAAAAAACACCTCTGTTTTCTTCCAAAAATTTGGATGTGTCCACGTTGCGCTTTGGGGCGTTTCCTGTCGCGGGCGCTAGGCCTACCCACACAAGTGAGGTATCATTTTTATCGGGAGACTTGGGGGAACGCTGGGTGGAAGGAAATTTGTGGCTCCTCTCAGATTCCAGAACTTTCTGCCACAGAAATGTGAGGAACATGTGTTTTTTTAGCCAAATTTTGAGGTTTGCAAAGGATTCTGGGTAACAGAACCTGGTCCGAGCCCCGCAAGTCACCCCTCCTTGGATTCCCCTATGTCTCTAATTTTCAGAAATGCACAGGTTTGGTAGGTTTCTCTAGGTGCCGGTGAGCTAGAGGCCAAAACCTACAGGTAGGCACTTCGCAAAAAACACCTCTGTTTTCTTCCACAAATTTGGATGTGTCCACGTTGCGCTTTGGGGCGTTTCCTGTCGCGGGCGCTAGGCCTACCCACACAAGTGAGGTATCATTTTTATCGGGAGACTTGGGGGAATGCTGGGTGAAAGGACATTTGTGGCTCCTCTCAGATTCCAGAACTTTCTGCCACAGAAATGTGAGGAACATGCGTTTTTTTAGCCAAATTTTGAGGTTTGCAAAGGATTCTGGTTAACAGAACCTGGTCCGAGCCCCGCAAGTCACCCCATCTTGGATTCCCCTGGGTCTCTAATTTTCAGAAATGCACAGGTTTGGTAGGTTTCCCTAGGTGCCGGCTGAGCTAGAGGCCAAAATCTACAGGTAGGCACTTCGCAAAAAACACCTCTGTTTTCTTCCAAAAATTTGGATGTGTCCATGTTGCGCTTTGGGGCGTTTCCTGTCGCGGGCGCTAGCCTACCCACACAAGTGAGGTATCATTTTTATCGGGAGACTTGGGGGAACGCTGGGTGGAAGGAAATTTGTGGCTCCTCTCAGATTCCAGAATTTTCTGCCACAGAAATGTGAGGAACATGCGTTTTTTTAGCCAAATTTTGAGGTTTGCAAAGGATTCTGGGTAACAGAACCTGGTCCGAGCCCCGCAAGTCAACCCTCCTTGGATTCCCCTAGGTCTCTAGTTTTCAGAAATGCACAGGTTTGGTAGGTTTCCCTAGGTACCGGCTGAGCTAGAGGCCAAAATCTACAGGTAGGCACTTCGCAAAAAACACCTCTGTTTTCTTCCACAAATTTGGATGTGTCCACGTTGCGCTTTGGGGCGTTTCCTGTCGCGGGCGCTAGGTCTACCCACACAAGTGAGGTATAATTTTTATCGGGAGACTTGGGGGAATGCTGGGTGGAAGGAAATTTGTGGCTCCTCTCAGATTCCAGAATTTTCTGCCACAGAAATGTGAGGAACATGCGTTTTTTTAGCCATATTTTGAGGTTTGCAAATGATTCTGGTTATCAGAACCTGGTCCGAGCCTTGCAAGTCATCCCATCTTGGATTCCCCTGGGTCTCTAATTTTCAGAAATGCACAGGTTTGGTAGGTTTCCCTAGGTGCCGGCTGAGCTAGAGGCCAAAATCTACAGGTAGGCACTTTGCAAAAAACACCTCTGTTTTCTTCAAAAAATTTGGATGTGTCCACGTTGCGCTTTGGGGCGTTTCCTGTCGCGGGCACTAGGCCTACCCACACAAGTGAGGTATCATTTTTATCGGGAGGCTTGGGGGAACGCTGGGTGGAAGGAAATTTGAGGCTCCTCTCAGATTCCAGAACTTTCTGCCACAGAAATGTGAGGAACATGTGTTTTTTTTGCCAAATTTTTAGGTTTGCAAAGGATTCTGGGTAACAGAACCTTGTCCGAGCCCCGCAAGTCACCGCATCTTGGATTCCCCTAGGTCTCTAGTTTTCAGAAATGCACAGGTTTGGTAGGTTTCCCTAGGTGCCGGCTGAGCTAGAGGCCAAAATCTACAGGTAGGCACTTCGCAAAAAACACCTCTGTTTTCTTCCAAAAATGTGGATGTGTCCACGTTGCGCTTTGGGGCGTTTCCTGTCGCGGGCGCTAGGCCTACCCACACAAGTGAGGTATCATTTTTATCGGGAGACTTGGGGGAACGCTGGATGGAAGGAAATTTGTGGCTCCTCTCAGATTCCAGAACTTTCTGCCACAGAAATGTGAGGAACATGCGTTTTTTTAGCCAAATTTTGAGGTTTGCAAAGGATTCTGGTTAACAGAACCTGGTACGAGCCCCGCAAGTCACTCCATCTTGGATTCCCCTGGGTCTCTAATTTTCAGAAATGCACAGGTTTGGTAGGTTTCCCTAGGTGCCGGCTGAGCTAGAGGCCAAAATCTACAGGTAGGCACTTCGCAAAAAACACCTCTGTTTTCTTCCAAAAATTTGGATGTGTCCATGTTGCGCTTTGGGGCGTTTCCTGTCGCGGGCGCTAGGCCTACCCACACAAGTGAGGTATCATTTTTATCGGGAGACTTGGGGGAACGCTGGGTGGAAGGAAATTTGTGGCTCCTCCCAGATTCCAGAACTTTCTGCCACAGAAATGTGAGGAACATGCGTTTTTTTAGCCAAATTTTGAGGTTTGCAAAGGATTCTGGGTAACAGAACCTGGTCCGAGCCCTGCAAGTCACCCCTCCTTGGATTCCCCTAGGTCTCTAGTTTTCAGAAATGCACAGGTTTGGTAGGTTTCCCTAGGTACCGGCTGAGCTAGAGGCCAAAATCTACAGGTAGGCACTTCGCAAAAAACACCTCTGTTTTCTTCCACAAATTTGGATGTGTCCACGTTGCGCTTTGGGGCGTTTCCTGTCGCGGGCGCTAGGTCTACCCACACAAGTGAGGTATCATTTTTATCGGGAGACTTGGGGGAATGCTGGGTGGAAGGAAATTTGTGGCTACTCTCAGATTCCAGAACTTTCTGCCACAGAAATGTGAGGAACATGTGTTTTTTTAGCCAAATTTTGAGGTTTGCAAAGGATTCTGGTTAACAGAACCTGGTCCGAGCCCCGCAAGTCACCCCATCTTGGATTCCCCTGGGTCTCTAATTTTCAGAAATGCACAGGTTTGGTAGGTTTCCCTAGGTGCCGGCTGAGCTAGAGGCCAAAATCTACAGGTAGGCACTTTGCAAAAAACAGCTCTGTTTTCTTCCAAAAATTTGGATGTGTCCACGTTGCGCTTTGGGGCGTTTCCTGTCGCGGGCACTAGGCCTACCCACACAAGTGAGGTATAATTTTTATCGGGAGACTTGGGGGAACGCTGGGTGGAAGGAAATTTGTGGCTCCTCTCAGATTCCAGAACTTTCTGCCACAGAAATGTGAGGAACATGTGTTTTTTTAGCCAAATTTTTAGGTTTGCAAATGATTCTGGGTAACAGAACCTTGTCCGAGCCCCGCAAGTCACCGCATCTTGGATTCCCCTATGTCTCTAGTTTTCAGAAATGCACAGGTTTGGTAGGTTTCCCTAGGTGCCGGCTGAGCTAGAGGCCAAAATCTACAGGTAGGCACTTCGCAAAAAACACCTCTGTTTTCTTCCAAAAATTTGAATGTGTCCACGTTGCGCTTTGGGGCGTTTCCTGTCGCGGGCGCTAGGCCTACCCACACAAGTGAGGTATCATTTTTATCGGGAGACTTGGGGGAACGCTGGGTGGAAGGAAATTTGTGGCTCCTCTCAGATTCCAGAACTTTCTGCCACAGAAATGTGAGGAACATGTGTTTTTTTAGCAAAATTTTGAGGTTTGCAAAGGATTCTGGGTAACAGAACCTGGTCCGAGCCCCGCAAGTCACCCCTCCTTGGATTCCCCTATGTCTCTAGTTTTCAGAAATGCACAGGTTTGGTAGGTTTCTCTAGGTGCCGGTGAGCTAGAGGCCAAAACCTACAGGTAGGCACTTCGCAAAAAACACCTCTGTTTTCTTCCACAAATTTGGATGAGTCCACGTTGCGCTTTGGGGCGTTTCCTGTCGCGGGCGCTAGGCCTACCCACACAAGTGAGGTATCATTTTTATCGGGAGACTTGGGGGAACGCTGGGTGGAAGGAAATTTGTGGCTCCTCTCAGATTCCAGAACTTTCTGCCACAGAAATGTGAGGAACATGTGTTTTTTTAGCCAAATTTTGAGATTTGCAAAGGATTCTGGGTAACAGAACCTGGTCCGAGCCCCGCAAGTCACTCCATCTTGGATTCCGCTAGGTCTCTAGTTTTCAGAAATGCACAGGTTTGGTAGGTTTCCCTAGGAGCCGGATGAGCTAGAGGCCAAAATCTACAGGTAGGCACTTCGCAAAAAACACCTCTGTTTTCTTCCAAAATTTTGGATGTGTCCACATTGCGCTTTGGGGCGTTTCCTGTCGCGGGCGCTAGGCCTACCCACAGAAGTGAGGTATCATTTTTATCGGGAGACTTGGGGGAACGCTGTGTGGAAGGAAATTTGTGGCTCCTCTCAGATTCCAGAACTTTCTGCCACAGAAATGTGAGGAACATGTGTTTTTTTAGCAGAATTTTGAGGTTTGCAAAGGATTCTGGGTAACAGAACCTGTTCCGAGCCCCGCAAGTCACCCCTCCTTGGATTCCCCTATGTCTCTAGTTTTCAGAAATGCACAGGTTTGGTAGATTTCCCTAGGTGCCGGTGAACTAGAGGCCAAAATCTACAGGTAGGCACTTTGCAAAAAACACCTCTGTTTTCTTCCACAAATTTGGATGTGTCCACGTTGCGCTTTGGGGCGTTTCCTGTCGCGGGCGCTAGGCCTACCCACACAAGTGAGGTATCATTTTTATCGGGAGACTTGGGGGAACGCTGGGTGGAAGGAAATTTGTGGCTCCTCTCAGATTCCAGAACTTTCTGCCACAGAAATGTGAGGAACATGTGTTTTTTTAGCCAAATTTTGAGGTTTGCAAAGGATTCTGGGTAACAGAACCTGGTCCGAGCCCCGCAAGTCACCCCATCTTGGATTCCCCTAGGTCTCTAGTTTTCAGAAATGCACAGGTTTGGTACGTTTCCCTAGGTGCCGGCTGAGCTAGAGGCCAAAATCTACAGGTAGGCACTTTGCAAAAAACACCTGTTTTCTTCCAAAAATTTGGATGTGTCCACGTTGCGCTTTGGGGCGTTTCCTGTCACGGGCGCTAGGCCTACCCACACAAGTGAGGTATCATTTTTATCGGGAGACTTGGGGGAACGCGGCGTGGAAGGAAATTTGTGGCTCCTCTCATATTCCAGAACTTTCTGCCACAGAAATGTGAGGAACATGTGTTTTTTTAGCCAATTTTTGAGGTTTGCAAAGGATTCTGGGTAACAGAACCTGGTCCGAGCCCCGCAAGTCACCGCATCTTGGATTCCCCTAAGTCTCTAGTTTTCAGAAATGCATAGGTTTGGTAGGTTTCCCTAGGTGCCGGCTGAGCTAGAGGCCAAAACCTACAGGTAGGCACTTCGCAAAAAACACCTCTGTTTTCTTCCACAAATTTGGATGTGTCCACGTTGCGCTTTGGGGCGTTTCCTGTCGCGGGCGCTAGGCCTACCCACAGAAGTGAGGTATCATTTTTATCGGGAGACTTGGGGGAACGCTGTGTGGAAGGAAATTTGTGGCTCCTCTCAGATTCCAGAACTTTCTGCCACAGAAATGTGAGGAACATGTGTTTTTTTAGCAGAATTTTGAGGTTTGCAAAGGATTCTGGGTAACAGAACCTGTTCCGAGCCCCGCAAGTCACCCCTCCTTGGATTCCCCTATGTCTCTAGTTTTCAGAAATGCACAGGTTTGGTAGATTTCCCTAGGTGCCGGTGAACTAGAGGCCAAAATCTACAGGTAGGCACTTTGCAAAAAACACCTCTGTTTTCTTCCACAAATTTGGATGTGTCCACGTTGCGCTTTGGGGCGTTTCCTGTCGCGGGCGCTAGGCCTACCCACACAAGTGAGGTATCATTTTTATCGGGAGACTTGGGGGAACGCTGGGTGGAAGGAAATTTGTGGCTCCTCTCAGATTCCAGAACTTTCTGCCACAGAAATGTGAGGAACATGTGTTTTTTTAGCCAAATTTTGAGGTTTGCAAAGGATTCTGGGTAACAGAACCTGGTCCGAGCCCCGCAAGTCACCCCATCTTGGATTCCCCTAGGTCTCTAGTTTTCAGAAATGCACAGGTTTGGTACGTTTCCCTAGGTGCCGGCTGAGCTAGAGGCCAAAATCTACAGGTAGGCACTTTGCAAAAAACACCTGTTTTCTTCCAAAAATTTGGATGTGTCCACGTTGCGCTTTGGGGCGTTTCCTGTCACGGGCGCTAGGCCTACCCACACAAGTGAGGTATCATTTTTATCGGGAGACTTGGGGGAACGCGGCGTGGAAGGAAATTTGTGGCTCCTCTCATATTCCAGAACTTTCTGCCACAGAAATGTGAGGAACATGTGTTTTTTTAGCCAATTTTTGAGGTTTGCAAAGGATTCTGGGTAACAGAACCTGGTCCGAGCCCCGCAAGTCACCGCATCTTGGATTCCCCTAAGTCTCTAGTTTTCAGAAATGCATAGGTTTGGTAGGTTTCCCTAGGTGCCGGCTGAGCTAGAGGCCAAAACCTACAGGTAGGCACTTCGCAAAAAACACCTCTGTTTTCTTCCACAAATTTGGATGTGTCCACGTTGCGCTTTGGGGCGTCTCCTGTCGCGGGCGCTAGGCCTACCCACACAAGTGAGGTATCATTTTTATCGGGAGACTTGGGGGAACGCTGGGTGGAAGGAAATTTGTGGCTCCTCTCAGATTCCAGAACTATCTGCCACAGAAATTTGAGGAACATGTGTTTTTTTAGCCAAATTTTGAGGTTTGCAAAGGATTCTGGGTAACAGAACCTGGTCCGAGCCCCGCAAGTCACCCCTCCTTGGATTTCCCTTTGTCTTTAGTTTTCAGAAATGCACATGTTTGGTAGGTTTCCCTAGGTGCCGGCTGAGCTAGAGGCCAAAATCTACAGGTAGGCACTTCGCAAAAAACACCTCTGTTTTCTTCAAAAATTTTGGATGTGTCCACGTTGCGCTTTGGGGCGTTCCCTGTCGCGGGCGCTAGGCCTACCCACACAAGTGAGGTATCATTTTTATCGGGAGACTTGGGGGAACGCTGTGTGGAAGGAAATTTGTGGCTCCTCCCAGATTCCAGAACTTTCTGCCACAGAAATGTGAGGAACATGTGTTTTTTTAGCCAAATTTTGAGGTTTGCAAAGGATTCTGGGTAACAGAACCTGGTCCGAGCCCCCCAAGTCACCCCATCTTGGATTCCCCTAGGTCTCTAGTTTTCAGAAATGCACAGGTTTGGTAGGTTTCCCTAGGTGCCGGCTGAGCTAAAGGCCAAAATCTACAGGTAGGCACTTTGCAAAAAACACCTCTGTTTTCTTCCAAAAATTTGGATGTGTCCACGTTGCGCTTTGGGGCGTTTCCTGTCGCGGGCGCTAGGCCTACCCACACAAGTGAGGTATCATTTTTATCGGGAGACTTGGGGGAACGCTGGGTGGAAGGAAATTTGTGGCTCCTCTCAGATTCCAGAACTTTCTGCCACAGAAATGTGAGGAACATGTGTTTTTTTAGCCAAATTTTTAGGTTTGCAAAGGATTCTGGGTAACAGAACCTTGTCCGAGCCCCGCAAGTCACCACATCTTGGATTCCCCTAGGTCTCTAGTTTTCAGAAATGCACAGGTTTGGTAGGTTTCCGTAGGTGCCGGCTGAGCTAGAGGCCAAAATCTACAGGTAGGCACTTCGTTAAAAACACCTCTGTTTTCTTCCAAAAATTTGGATGTGTCCAAGTTGAGCTTTGGGGCGTTTCCTGTCGCGGGCGCTAGGCCTACCCACACAAGTGAGGTATCATTTTTATCGGGAGACTTGGGGGAACGCTGGGTGGAAGGAAATTTGTGGCTCCTCTCAGATTCCAGAACTTTCTGCCACAGAAATGTGAGGAACATGTGTTTTTTTAGCCAAATTTTGAGGTTTGCAAAGGATTCTGGGTAACAGAACCTGGTCCGAGCCCCGCAAGTCACCCCTCCTTGGATTCCCCTATGTCTCTAATTGTCAGAAATGCACAGGTTTGGTAGGTTTCTCTAGGTGCCGGTGAGCTAGAGGCCAAAACCTACAGGTAGGCACTTCGCAAAAAAAACCTCTGTTTTCTTCCACAAATTTGGATGTGTCCACGTTGCGCTTTGGGGCGTTTCCTGTCGCGGGCGCTAGGCCTACCCACACAAGTGAGGTATCATTTTTATCGAGAGACTTGGGGGAACGCTGGGTGGAAGGAAATTTGTGGCTCCTCTCAGATTCCAGAACTTTCTGCCACAGAAATGTGAGGAACATGTGTTTTTTTAGCCAAATTTTGAGATTTGCAAAGGATTCTGGGTAACAGAACCTGGTCCGAGCCCCGCAAGTCACCCCATCTTGGATTCCCCTAGGTCTCTAGTTTTCAGAAATGCACAGGTTTGGTAGGTTTCCCTAGGTGCCGGCTGAGCTAGAGGCCAAAATCTACAGGTAGGCACTTCGCAAAAAACACCTCTGTTTTCTTCCAAAAATTTGGATGTGTCCACCTTGCGCTTTGGGGCGTTTCCTGTCGCGGGCGCTAGGTCTACCCACACAAGTGAGGTATCATTTTTATCGGGAGACTTGGGGGAATGCTGGGTGGAAGGAAATTTGTGGCTCCTCTCAGATTCCAGAACTTTCTGCCACAGAAATGTGAGGAACATGCGTTTTTTTAGCCAAATTTTGAGGTTTGCAAAGGATTCTGGTTAACAGAACCTGGTCCGAGCCCCACAAGTCACCCCATCTTGGATTCCCCTGGGTCTATAATTTTCAGAAATGCACAGGTTTGGTAGGTTTCCCTACGTGCCGGCTGAGCTAGAGGCCAAAATCTACATGTAGGCACTTCGCAAAAAACACCTCTGTTTTCTTCCAAAAATTTGGATGTGTCCATGTTGCGCTTTGGGTCGTTTCCTGTCGCGGGCGCTAGGCCTACCCACACAAGTGAGGTATCATTTTTATCGGGAGACTTGGGGGAACGCTGGGTGGAAGGAAATTTGTGGCTCCTCTCAGATTCCAGAACTTTCTGCCACAGAAATGTGAGGAACATGTGTTTTTTTAGCCAAATTTTGAGGTTTGCTAAGGATTCTGGGTAACAGAACCTGGTCCGAGCCCCGCAAGTCACCCCATCTTGGATTCCCCTAGGTCTCTAGTTTTCAGAAATGCACAGGTTTGGTAGGTTTCCCTAGGTGCCGGCTGAGCTAGAGGCCAAAATCTACAGGTAGGTACTTCGCAAAAAACACCTCTGTTTTCTTCCAAAAATTTGGATGTGTCCATGTTGCGCTTTGGGGCGTTTCCTGTCGCGGGCGCTAGGCCTACCCACACAAGTGAGGTATCATTTTTATCGGGAGACTTGGGGGAACGCTGGGTGGAAGGAAATTTGTGGCTCCTCTCAGATTCCAGAACATTCTGCCACAGAAATGTGAGGAACATGTGTTTTTTTAGGCAAATTTTGAGATTTGCAAAGGATTCTGGGTAACAGAACCTGGTCCGAGCCCCGCAAGTCACCCCATCTTGGTTTTCCCCTAGGTCTCTAGTTTTCAGAAATGCACAGGTTTGGTAGGTTTCCCTAGGTGCCGGCTGAGCTAGAGGCCAAAATCTACAGGTAGGTACTTCGCAAAAAACACCTCTGTTTTCTTCCAAAAATTTGGATGTGTCCACCTTGCGCTTTGGGGCGTTTCCTGTCGCGGGCGCTAGGTCTACCCACACAAGTGAGGTATCATTTTTATCGGGAGACTTGGGGGAATGCTGGGTGGAAGGAAATTTGTGGCTCCTCTCAGATTCCAGAACTTTCTGCCACAGAAATGTGAGGAACATGCGTTTTTTTAGCCAAATTTTGAGGTTTGCAAAGGATTCTGGTTAACAGAACCTGGTCCGAGCCCCGCAAGTCACCCCATCTTGGATTCCCCTGGGTCTCTAATTTTCAGAAATGCACAGGTTTGGTAGGTTTCCCTAGGTGCCGGCTGAGCTAGAGGCCAAAATCTACAGGTAGGCACTTTGCAAAAAACACCTCTGTTTTCTTCCAAAAATTTGGATGTGTCCACGTTGCGCTTTGGGGCGTTTCCTGTCGCGGGCGCTAGGCCTACCCACACAAGTGAGGTATCATTTTTATCGGGAGACTTGGGGGAACGCTGGGTGGAAGGAAATTTGTGGCTCCTCTCAGATTCCAGAACTTTCTGCCACAGAAATGTGAGGAACATGTGTTTTTTTAGCCAAATTTTTAGGTTTGCAAAGGATTCTGGGTAACAGAACCTGGTCCGAGCCCCGCAAGTCACCCCTCTTTGGATTCCCCTATGTCTCTAGTTTTCAGAAATGCACAGGTTTGGTAGGTTTCCCTAGGTGCCGGCTGAGCTAGAGGCCAAAATCTACAGGTAGGCACTTCGCAAAAAACACCTCTGTTTTCTTCCAAAAATGTGGATGTGTCCACGTTGCGCTTTGGGGCGTCTCCTGTCGCGGGCGCTAGGCCTACCCACAGAAGTGAGGTATCATTTTTATCGGGAGACTTGGGGGAACGCTGGGTGGAAGGAAATTTGTGGCTCCTCTCAGATTCCAGATCTTTCTGCCACAGAAATTTGAGGAACATGTGTTTTTTTAGCCAAATTTTGAGGTTTGCAAAGGATTCTGGGTAACAGAACCTGGTCCGAGCCCCGCAAGTCACCCCTCCTTGGATTCCCCTTTGTCTTTAGTTTTCAGAAATGCACAGGTTTGGTAGGTTTCCCTAGGTGCCGGCTGAGCTAGAGGCCAAAATCTACAGGTAGGCACTTCGCAAAAAACACCTCTGTTTTCTTCAAAAATTTTGGATGTGTCCACGTTGCGCTTTGGGGCGTTCCCTGTCGCGGGCGCTAGGCCTACCCACACAAGTGAGGTATCATTTTTATCGGGAGACTTGGGGGAACGCTGTGTGGAAGGAAATTTGTGGCTCCTCTCAGATTCCAGAACTTTCTGCCACAGAAATGTGAGGAACATGTGTTTTTTTAGCCAAATTTGGAGGTTTGCAAAGGATTCTGGGTAACAGAACCTGGTCCGAGCCCCGCAAGTCACCCCATCTTGGATTCCCCTATGTCTCTAGTTTTCAGAAATGCACAGGTTTGGTAGGTTTCCCTAGGTGCCGGCTGAGCTAGAGGCCAAAATCTACAGGTAGGTACTTCGCAAAAAACACCTCTGTTTTCTTCCATAAATTTGGATGTGTCCATGTTGCGCTTTGGGGCGTTTCCTGTCGCGGGCGCTAGGCCTACCCACACAAGTGAGGTATCATTTTTATCGGGAGACTTGGGGGAACGCTGGGTGGAAGGAAATTTGTGGCTCCTCTCAGATTCCAGAACATTCTGCCACAGAAATGTGAGGAACATGTGTTTTTTTAGCCAAATTTTGAGATTTGCAAAGGATTCTGGGTAACAGAACCTGGTCCGAGCCCCGCAAGTCACCCCATCTTGGTTTTCCCCTAGGTCTCTAGTTTTCAGAAATGCACAGGTTTGGTAGGTTTCCCTAGGTGCCGGCTGAGCTAGAGGCCAAAATCTACAGGTAGGTACTTCGCAAAAAACACCTCTGTTTTCTTCCAAAAATTTGGATGTGTCCACCTTGCGCTTTGGGGCGTTTCCTGTCGCGGGCGCTAGGTCTACCCACACAAGTGAGGTATCATTTTTATCGGGAGACTTGGGGGAATGCTGGGTGGAAGGAAATTTGTGGCTCCTCTCAGATTCCAGAACTTTCTGCCACAGAAATGTGAGGAACATGCGTTTTTTTAGCCAAATTTTGAGGTTTGCAAAGGATTCTGGTTAACAGAACCTGGTCCGAGCCCCGCAAGTCACCCCATCTTGGATTCCCCTGGGTCTCTAATTTTCAGAAATGCACAGGTTTGGTAGGTTTCCCTAGGTGCCGGCTGAGCTAGAGGCCAAAATCTACAGGTAGGCACTTTGCAAAAAACACCTCTGTTTTCTTCCAAAAATTTGGATGTGTCCACGTTGCGCTTTGGGGCGTTTCCTGTCGCGGGCGCTAGGCCTACCCACACAAGTGAGGTATCATTTTTATCGGGAGACTTGGGGGAACGCTGGGTGGAAGGAAATTTGTGGCTCCTCTCAGATTCCAGAACTTTCTGCCACAGAAATGTGAGGAACATGTGTTTTTTTAGCCAAATTTTTAGGTTTGCAAAGGATTCTGGGTAACAGAACCTGGTCCGAGCCCCGCAAGTCACCCCTCCTTGGATTCCCCTATGTCTCTAGTTTTCAGAAATGCACAGGTTTGGTAGGTTTCCCTAGGTGCCGGCTGAGCTAGAGGCCAAAATCTACAGGTAGGCACTTCGCAAAAAACACCTCTGTTTTCTTCCAAAAATGTGGATGTGTCCACGTTGCGCTTTGGGGCGTCTCCTGTCGCGGGCGCTAGGCCTACCCACAGAAGTGAGGTATCATTTTTATCGGGAGACTTGGGGGAACGCTGGGTGGAAGGAAATTTGTGGCTCCTCTCAGATTCCAGATCTTTCTGCCACAGAAATTTGAGGAACATGTGTTTTTTTAGCCAAATTTTGAGGTTTGCAAAGGATTCTGGGTAACAGAACCTGGTCCGAGCCCCGCAAGTCACCCCTCCTTGGATTCCCCTTTGTCTTTAGTTTTCAGAAATGCACAGGTTTGGTAGGTTTCCCTAGGTGCCGGCTGAGCTAGAGGCCAAAATCTACAGGTAGGCACTTCGCAAAAAACACCTCTGTTTTCTTCAAAAATTTTGGATGTGTCCACGTTGCGCTTTGGGGCGTTCCCTGTCGCGGGCGCTAGGCCTACCCACACAAGTGAGGTATCATTTTTATCGGGAGACTTGGGGGAACGCTGTGTGGAAGGAAATTTGTGGCTCCTCTCAGATTCCAGAACTTTCTGCCACAGAAATGTGAGGAACATGTGTTTTTTTAGCCAAATTTTGAGGTTTGCAAAGGATTCTGGGAAACAGAACCTGGTCCGAGCCCCGCAAGTCACCCCATCTTGGATTCCCCTCGGTCTCTAGTTTTCAGAAATGCACAGGTTTGGTAGGTTTCCCTAGGTGCCGGCTGAGCTAGAGGCCGAAATCTACAGGTAGGCACTTCGCAAAAAACACCTCTGTTTTCTTCCAAAAATTTGGATGTGTCCATGTTGCGCTTTGGGACGTTTCCTGTCGCGGGCGCTAGGCCTACCCACACAAGTGAGGTATCATTTTTATCGGGAGACTTGGGGGAACGCTGGGTGGAAGGAAATTTGTGGCTCCTCTCAGATTCCAGAACTTTCTGCCACAGAAATGTGAGGAACATGTGTTTTTTTAGCCAAATTTTGAGATTTGCAAAGGATTCTGGGTAACAGAACCTGGTCCGAGCCCCGCAAGTCACCCCATCTTGGATTCCCCTAGGTCTCTAGTTTTCAGAAATGCACAGGTTTGGTAGGTTTCCCTAGGTGCCGGCTGAGCTAGAGGCCAAAATCTACAGGTAGGCACTTCGCAAAAAACACCTCTGTTTTCTTCTAAAAATTTGGATGTGTCCACCTTGCGCTTTGGGGCGTTTCCTGTCGCGGGCGCTAGGTCTACCCACACAAGTGAGGTATCATTTTTATCGGGAGACTTGGGGGAATGCTGGGTGGAAGGAAATTTGTGGCTCCTCTCAGATTCCAGAACTTTCGGCCACAGAAATGTGAGGAACATGCGTTTTTTTAGCCAAATTTTGAGGTTTGCAAAGGATTCTGGGTAACAGAACCTGGTCCGAGCCCTGCAAGTCACCCCTCCTTGGATTCCCCTATGTCTCTAGTTTTCAGAAATGCACAGGTTTGGTAGGTTTCCCTAGGTGCCGGCTGAGCTAGAGGCCAAAATCTACAGGTAGGCACTTCGCAAAAAACACCTCTGTTTTCTTCCAAAAATGTGGATGTGTCCACGTTGCGCTTTGGGGCGTCTCATGTCGCGGGCGCTAGGCCTACCCACACAAGTGAGGTATTATTTTTATCGGGAGACTTGGGGGAACGCTGTGTGGAAGGAAATTTGTGGCTCCTCTCAGATTCCAGAACATTCTGCCACAGAAATGTGAGGAACATGTGTTTTTTTAGCCAAATTTTGAGGTTTGCAAAGGATTCTGGGTAACAGAACCTGGTCCGAGCCCCGCAAGTCACCGCATCTTGGATTCCCCTAGGTCTCTAGTTTTCAGAAATGCACAGGTTTGGTAGGTTTCCATAGGTGCCGGCTGAGCTAGAGGCCAAAATCTACAGGTAGGCACTTCGCAAAAAACACCTCTGTTTTCTTCCAAAAATGTTGATGTGTCCACGTTGCGCTTTGGGGCGTTTCCTGTCGCGGGCGCTAGGCCTACCCACACAAGTGAGGTATCATTTTTATCGGGAGACTTGTGGGAACGCTGGGTGGAAGGAAATTTGTGGCTCCTCTCAGATTCCAGAACTTTCTGCCACAGAAATGTGAGGAACATGTGTTTTTTTAGCCAAATTTTGAGGTTTGCAAAGGATTCTGGGTAACAGAACCTGGTCCGAGCCCCGCAAGTCACCCCTCCTTGGATTCCCCTATGTCTCTAGTTTTCAGAAATGCACAGGTTTGGTAGGTTTCTCTAGGTGCCGGTGAGCTAGAGGCCAAAACCTACAGGTAGGCACTTCGCAAAAAACACCTCTGTTTTCTTCCACAAATTTGGATGTGTCCACGTTGCGCTTTGGGGCGTTTCCTGTCGCGGGCGCTAGGCCTACCCACACAAGTGAGGTATCATTTTTATCGGGAGACTTGGGGGAACGCTGGGTGGAAGGAAATTTGTGGCTCCTCTCAGATTCCAGAACTTTCTGCCACAGAAATGTGAGGAACATGTGTTTTTTTAGCCAAATTTTGAGATTTGCAAAGGATTCTGGGTAACAGAACCTGGTCCGAGCCCCGCAAGTCACCCCATCTTGGATTCCCCTAGGTCTCTAGTTTTCAGAAATGCACAGGTTTGGTAGGTTTCCCTAGGTGCCGGCTGAGCTAGAGGCCAAAATCTACAGGTAGGCACTTCGCAAAAAACACCTCTGTTTTCTTCTAAAAATTTGGATGTGTCCACCTTGCGCTTTGGGGCGTTTCCTGTCGCGGGCGCTAGGTCTACCCACACAAGTGAGGTATCATTTTTATCGGGAGACTTGGGGGAATGCTGGGTGGAAGGAAATTTGTGGCTCCTCTCAGATTCCAGAACTTTCTGCCACAGAAATGTGAGGAACATGCGTTTTTTTAGCCAAATTTTGAGGTTTGCAAAGGATTCTGGTTAACAGAACCTGGTCCGAGCCTCGCAAGTCACCCCATCTTGGATTCCCCTGGGTCTCTAATTTTCAGAAATGCACAGGTTTGGTAGGTTTCCCTAGGTGCCGGCTGAGCTAGAGGCCAAAATCTACAGGTAGGCACTTTGCAAAAAACACCTCTGTTTTCTTCCAAAAATTTGGATGTGTCCATGTTGCGCTTTGGGGCGTTTCCTGTCGCGGGAGCTAGGCCTACCCACACAAGTGAGGTATCATTTTTATCGGGAGACTTGGGGGAACGCTGGGTGGAAGGAAATTTGTGGCTCCTCTCAGATTCCAGAACTTTCTGCCACAGAAATGTGAGGAACATGCGTTTTTTTAGCCAAATTTTGAGGTTTGCAAAGTATTCTGGGTAACAGAACCTGGTCCGAGCCCCGCAAGTCACCCCTCCTTGGATTCCCCTATGTCTCTAGTTTTCAGAAATGCACAGGTTTGGTAGGTTTCCCTAGGTTCCGGCTGAGCTAGAGGCCAAAATCTACAGGTAGGCACTTCGCAAAAAACACCTCTATTTTCTTCCAAAAATGTGGATGTGTCCACGTTGCGCTTTGGGGCGTCTCCTGTCGCGGGCGCTAGGCCTACCCACAGAAGTGAGGTATCATTTTTATCGGGAGACTTGGGGGAACGCTGGGTGGAAGGAAATTTGTGGCTCCTCTCAGATTCCAGATCTTTCTGCCACAGAAATTTGAGGAACATGTGTTTTTTTAGCCAAATTTTGGGGTTTGCAAAGGATTCTGGGTAACAGAACCTGGTCCGAGCCCCGCAAGTCACCCCTCCTTGGATTCCCCTTTGTCTTTAGTTTTCAGAAATGCACAGGTTTGGTAGGGTTCCCTAGGTGCCGGCTGAGCTAGAGGCCAAAATCTACAGGTAGGCACTTCGCAAAAAACACCTCTGTTTTCTTAAAAAATTTTGGATGTGTCCACGTTGCGCTTTGGGGCGTTCCCTGTCGCGGGCGCTAGGCCTACCCACACAAGTGAGGTATCATTTTTATCGGGAGACTTGGGGGAACGCTGTGTGGAAGGAAATTTGTGGCTCCTCTCAGATTCCAGAACTTTCTGCCACAGAAATGTGAGGAACATGTGTTTTTTTAGCCAAATTTGGAGGTTTGCAAAGGATTCTGGGTAACAGAACCTGGTCCGAGCCCCGCAAGTCACCCCATCTTGGATTCCCCTAGGTCTCTAGTTTTCAGAAATGCACAGGTTTGGTAGGTTTCTCTAGGTGTCGGTGAGCTAGAGGCCAAAACCTACAGGTAGGCACTTCGCAAAAAACACCTCTGTTTTCTTCCACAAATTTGGATGTGTCCACCTTGCGCTTTGGGGCGTTTCCTGTCGCGGGCGCTAGGTCTACCCACACAAGTGAGGTATCATTTTTATCGGGAGACTTGGGGGAATGCTGGGTGGAAGGAAATTTGTGGCTCCTCTCAGATTCCAGAACTTTCTGCCACAGAAATGTGAGGAACATGCTTTTTTTTAGCCAAATTTTGAGGTTTGCAAAGGATTCTGGTTAACAGAACCTGGTCCGAGCCCCGCAAGTCACCCCATCTTGGATTCCCCAGGGTCTCTAATTTTCAGAAATGCACAGGTTTGGTAGGTTTCCCTAGGTGCCGGCTGAGCTAGAGGCCAAAATCTACAGGTAGGCACTTCGCAAAAAACACCTCTGTTTTCTTCCAAAAATTTGGATGTGTCCATGTTGCGCTTTGGGGCGTTTCCTGTCGCGGGCGCTAGGCCTACCCACACAAGTGAGGTATCATTTTTATCGGGAGACTTGGGGGAACGCTGGGTGGAAGGAAATTTGTGGCTCCTCTCAGATTCCAGAACTTTCTGCCACAGAAATGTGAGGAACATGCGTTTTTTTAGCCAAATTTTGAGGTTTGCAAAGTATTCTGGGTAACAGAACCTGTTCTGAGCCCCGCAAGTCACCCCTCCTTGGATTCCCCTAGGTCTCTAGTTTTCAGAAATGCACAGGTTTGGTAGGTTTCCCTAGGTTCCGGCTGAGCTAGAGGCCAAAATCTACAGGTAGGCACTTCGCAAAAAACACCTCTATTTTCTTCCAAAAATGTGGATGTGTCCACGTTGCGCTTTGGGGCGTCTCCTGTCGCGGGCGCTAGGCCTACCCACAGAAGTGAGGTATCATTTTTATCGGGAGACTTGGGGGAACGCGGCGTGGAAGGAAATTTGTGGCTCCTCTCCTATTCCAGAACTTTCTGCCACAGAAATGTGAGGAACATGTGTTTTTTTAGCCAATTTTTGAGGTTTGCAAAGGATTCTGGGTAACAGAACCTGGTCCGAGCCCCGCAAGTCACCGCATCTTGGATTCCCCTAAGTCTCTAGTTTTCAGAAATGCATAGGTTTGGTAGGTTTCCCTAGGTGCCGGCTGAGCTAGAGGCCAAAACCTACAGGTAGGCACTTCGCAAAAAACACCTCTGTTTTCTTCCACAAATTTGGATGTGTCCACGTTGCGCTTTGGGGCGTCTCCTGTCGCGGGCGCTAGGCCTACCCACACAAGTGAGGTATCATTTTTATCGGGAGACTTGGGGGAACGCTGGGTGGAAGGAAATTTGTGGCTCCTCTCAGATTCCAGAACTATCTGCCACAGAAATTTGAGGAACATGTGTTTTTTTAGCCAAATTTTGAGGTTTGCAAAGGATTCTGGGTAACAGAACCTGGTCCGAGCCCCGCAAGTCACCCCTCCTTGGATTTCCCTTTGTCTTTAGTTTTCAGAAATGCACATGTTTGGTAGGTTTCCCTAGGTGCCGGCTGAGCTAGAGGCCAAAATCTACAGGTAGGCACTTCGCAAAAAACACCTCTGTTTTCTTCAAAAATTTTGGATGTGTCCACGTTGCGCTTTGGGGCGTTCCCTGTCGCGGGCGCTAGGCCTACCCACACAAGTGAGGTATCATTTTTATCGGGAGACTTGGGGGAACGCTGTGTGGAAGGAAATTTGTGGCTCCTCCCAGATTCCAGAACTTTCTGCCACAGAAATGTGAGGAACATGTGTTTTTTTAGCCAAATTTTGAGGTTTGCAAAGGATTCTGGGTAACAGAACCTGGTCCGAGCCCCCCAAGTCACCCCATCTTGGATTCCCCTAGGTCTCTAGTTTTCAGAAATGCACAGGTTTGGTAGGTTTCCCTAGGTGCCGGCTGAGCTAAAGGCCAAAATCTACAGGTAGGCACTTTGCAAAAAACACCTCTGTTTTCTTCCAAAAATTTGGATGTGTCCACGTTGCGCTTTGGGGCGTTTCCTGTCGCGGGCGCTAGGCCTACCCACACAAGTGAGGTATCATTTTTATCGGGAGACTTGGGGGAACGCTGGGTGGAAGGAAATTTGTGGCTCCTCTCAGATTCCAGAACTTTCTGCCACAGAAATGTGAGGAACATGTGTTTTTTTAGCCAAATTTTTAGGTTTGCAAAGGATTCTGGGTAACAGAACCTTGTCCGAGCCCCGCAAGTCACCACATCTTGGATTCCCCTAGGTCTCTAGTTTTCAGAAATGCACAGGTTTGGTAGGTTTCCGTAGGTGCCGGCTGAGCTAGAGGCCAAAATCTACAGGTAGGCACTTCGTTAAAAACACCTCTGTTTTCTTCCAAAAATTTGGATGTGTCCAAGTTGAGCTTTGGGGCGTTTCCTGTCGCGGGCGCTAGGCCTACCCACACAAGTGAGGTATCATTTTTATCGGGAGACTTGGGGGAACGCTGGGTGGAAGGAAATTTGTGGCTCCTCTCAGATTCCAGAACTTTCTGCCACAGAAATGTGAGGAACATGTGTTTTTTTAGCCAAATTTTGAGGTTTGCAAAGGATTCTGGGTAACAGAACCTGGTCCGAGCCCCGCAAGTCACCCCTCCTTGGATTCCCCTATGTCTCTAATTGTCAGAAATGCACAGGTTTGGTAGGTTTCTCTAGGTGCCGGTGAGCTAGAGGCCAAAACCTACAGGTAGGCACTTCGCAAAAAAAACCTCTGTTTTCTTCCACAAATTTGGATGTGTCCACGTTGCGCTTTGGGGCGTTTCCTGTCGCGGGCGCTAGGCCTACCCACACAAGTGAGGTATCATTTTTATCGAGAGACTTGGGGGAACGCTGGGTGGAAGGAAATTTGTGGCTCCTCTCAGATTCCAGAACTTTCTGCCACAGAAATGTGAGGAACATGTGTTTTTTTAGCCAAATTTTGAGATTTGCAAAGGATTCTGGGTAACAGAACCTGGTCCGAGCCCCGCAAGTCACCCCATCTTGGATTCCCCTAGGTCTCTAGTTTTCAGAAATGCACAGGTTTGGTAGGTTTCCCTAGGTGCCGGCTGAGCTAGAGGCCAAAATCTACAGGTAGGCACTTCGCAAAAAACACCTCTGTTT
This sequence comes from Pleurodeles waltl, assembly GCF_031143425.1. Classification (NCBI taxonomy): domain Eukaryota; kingdom Metazoa; phylum Chordata; class Amphibia; order Caudata; family Salamandridae; genus Pleurodeles; species Pleurodeles waltl. Next base: position 1,234,482,749 of record NC_090444.1, on the reverse strand, counting down.
TCTTCCAAAAATTTGGATGTGTCCACCTTGCGCTTTGGGGCGTTTCCTGTCGCGGGCGCTAGGTCTACCCACACAAGTGAGGTATCATTTTTATCGGGAGACTTGGGGGAATGCTGGGTGGAAGGAAATTTGTGGCTCCTCTCAGATTCCAGAACTTTCTGCCACAGAAATGTGAGGAACATGCGTTTTTTTAGCCAAATTTTGAGGTTTGCAAAGGATTCTGGTTAACAGAACCTGGTCCGAGCCCCACAAGTCACCCCATCTTGGATTCCCCTGGGTCTATAATTTTCAGAAATGCACAGGTTTGGTAGGTTTCCCTACGTGCCGGCTGAGCTAGAGGCCAAAATCTACATGTAGGCACTTCGCAAAAAACACCTCTGTTTTCTTCCAAAAATTTGGATGTGTCCATGTTGCGCTTTGGGTCGTTTCCTGTCGCGGGCGCTAGGCCTACCCACACAAGTGAGGTATCATTTTTATCGGGAGACTTGGGGGAACGCTGGGTGGAAGGAAATTTGTGGCTCCTCTCAGATTCCAGAACTTTCTGCCACAGAAATGTGAGGAACATGTGTTTTTTTAGCCAAATTTTGAGGTTTGCTAAGGATTCTGGGTAACAGAACCTGGTCCGAGCCCCGCAAGTCACCCCATCTTGGATTCCCCTAGGTCTCTAGTTTTCAGAAATGCACAGGTTTGGTAGGTTTCCCTAGGTGCCGGCTGAGCTAGAGGCCAAAATCTACAGGTAGGTACTTCGCAAAAAACACCTCTGTTTTCTTCCAAAAATTTGGATGTGTCCATGTTGCGCTTTGGGGCGTTTCCTGTCGCGGGCGCTAGGCCTACCCACACAAGTGAGGTATCATTTTTATCGGGAGACTTGGGGGAACGCTGGGTGGAAGGAAATTTGTGGCTCCTCTCAGATTCCAGAACATTCTGCCACAGAAATGTGAGGAACATGTGTTTTTTTAGGCAAATTTTGAGATTTGCAAAGGATTCTGGGTAACAGAACCTGGTCCGAGCCCCGCAAGTCACCCCATCTTGGTTTTCCCCTAGGTCTCTAGTTTTCAGAAATGCACAGGTTTGGTAGGTTTCCCTAGGTGCCGGCTGAGCTAGAGGCCAAAATCTACAGGTAGGTACTTCGCAAAAAACACCTCTGTTTTCTTCCAAAAATTTGGATGTGTCCACCTTGCGCTTTGGGGCGTTTCCTGTCGCGGGCGCTAGGTCTACCCACACAAGTGAGGTATCATTTTTATCGGGAGACTTGGGGGAATGCTGGGTGGAAGGAAATTTGTGGCTCCTCTCAGATTCCAGAACTTTCTGCCACAGAAATGTGAGGAACATGCGTTTTTTTAGCCAAATTTTGAGGTTTGCAAAGGATTCTGGTTAACAGAACCTGGTCCGAGCCCCGCAAGTCACCCCATCTTGGATTCCCCTGGGTCTCTAATTTTCAGAAATGCACAGGTTTGGTAGGTTTCCCTAGGTGCCGGCTGAGCTAGAGGCCAAAATCTACAGGTAGGCACTTTGCAAAAAACACCTCTGTTTTCTTCCAAAAATTTGGATGTGTCCACGTTGCGCTTTGGGGCGTTTCCTGTCGCGGGCGCTAGGCCTACCCACACAAGTGAGGTATCATTTTTATCGGGAGACTTGGGGGAACGCTGGGTGGAAGGAAATTTGTGGCTCCTCTCAGATTCCAGAACTTTCTGCCACAGAAATGTGAGGAACATGTGTTTTTTTAGCCAAATTTTTAGGTTTGCAAAGGATTCTGGGTAACAGAACCTGGTCCGAGCCCCGCAAGTCACCCCTCTTTGGATTCCCCTATGTCTCTAGTTTTCAGAAATGCACAGGTTTGGTAGGTTTCCCTAGGTGCCGGCTGAGCTAGAGGCCAAAATCTACAGGTAGGCACTTCGCAAAAAACACCTCTGTTTTCTTCCAAAAATGTGGATGTGTCCACGTTGCGCTTTGGGGCGTCTCCTGTCGCGGGCGCTAGGCCTACCCACAGAAGTGAGGTATCATTTTTATCGGGAGACTTGGGGGAACGCTGGGTGGAAGGAAATTTGTGGCTCCTCTCAGATTCCAGATCTTTCTGCCACAGAAATTTGAGGAACATGTGTTTTTTTAGCCAAATTTTGAGGTTTGCAAAGGATTCTGGGTAACAGAACCTGGTCCGAGCCCCGCAAGTCACCCCTCCTTGGATTCCCCTTTGTCTTTAGTTTTCAGAAATGCACAGGTTTGGTAGGTTTCCCTAGGTGCCGGCTGAGCTAGAGGCCAAAATCTACAGGTAGGCACTTCGCAAAAAACACCTCTGTTTTCTTCAAAAATTTTGGATGTGTCCACGTTGCGCTTTGGGGCGTTCCCTGTCGCGGGCGCTAGGCCTACCCACACAAGTGAGGTATCATTTTTATCGGGAGACTTGGGGGAACGCTGTGTGGAAGGAAATTTGTGGCTCCTCTCAGATTCCAGAACTTTCTGCCACAGAAATGTGAGGAACATGTGTTTTTTTAGCCAAATTTGGAGGTTTGCAAAGGATTCTGGGTAACAGAACCTGGTCCGAGCCCCGCAAGTCACCCCATCTTGGATTCCCCTATGTCTCTAGTTTTCAGAAATGCACAGGTTTGGTAGGTTTCCCTAGGTGCCGGCTGAGCTAGAGGCCAAAATCTACAGGTAGGTACTTCGCAAAAAACACCTCTGTTTTCTTCCATAAATTTGGATGTGTCCATGTTGCGCTTTGGGGCGTTTCCTGTCGCGGGCGCTAGGCCTACCCACACAAGTGAGGTATCATTTTTATCGGGAGACTTGGGGGAACGCTGGGTGGAAGGAAATTTGTGGCTCCTCTCAGATTCCAGAACATTCTGCCACAGAAATGTGAGGAACATGTGTTTTTTTAGCCAAATTTTGAGATTTGCAAAGGATTCTGGGTAACAGAACCTGGTCCGAGCCCCGCAAGTCACCCCATCTTGGTTTTCCCCTAGGTCTCTAGTTTTCAGAAATGCACAGGTTTGGTAGGTTTCCCTAGGTGCCGGCTGAGCTAGAGGCCAAAATCTACAGGTAGGTACTTCGCAAAAAACACCTCTGTTTTCTTCCAAAAATTTGGATGTGTCCACCTTGCGCTTTGGGGCGTTTCCTGTCGCGGGCGCTAGGTCTACCCACACAAGTGAGGTATCATTTTTATCGGGAGACTTGGGGGAATGCTGGGTGGAAGGAAATTTGTGGCTCCTCTCAGATTCCAGAACTTTCTGCCACAGAAATGTGAGGAACATGCGTTTTTTTAGCCAAATTTTGAGGTTTGCAAAGGATTCTGGTTAACAGAACCTGGTCCGAGCCCCGCAAGTCACCCCATCTTGGATTCCCCTGGGTCTCTAATTTTCAGAAATGCACAGGTTTGGTAGGTTTCCCTAGGTGCCGGCTGAGCTAGAGGCCAAAATCTACAGGTAGGCACTTTGCAAAAAACACCTCTGTTTTCTTCCAAAAATTTGGATGTGTCCACGTTGCGCTTTGGGGCGTTTCCTGTCGCGGGCGCTAGGCCTACCCACACAAGTGAGGTATCATTTTTATCGGGAGACTTGGGGGAACGCTGGGTGGAAGGAAATTTGTGGCTCCTCTCAGATTCCAGAACTTTCTGCCACAGAAATGTGAGGAACATGTGTTTTTTTAGCCAAATTTTTAGGTTTGCAAAGGATTCTGGGTAACAGAACCTGGTCCGAGCCCCGCAAGTCACCCCTCCTTGGATTCCCCTATGTCTCTAGTTTTCAGAAATGCACAGGTTTGGTAGGTTTCCCTAGGTGCCGGCTGAGCTAGAGGCCAAAATCTACAGGTAGGCACTTCGCAAAAAACACCTCTGTTTTCTTCAAAAATGTGGATGTGTCCACGTTGCGCTTTGGGGCGTTTCCTGTCGCGGGCGCTAGGCCTACCCACACAAGTGAGGTATCATTTTTATCGGGAGACTTGGGGGAACGGTGGGTGGAAGGAAATTTGTGGCTCCTCTCACATTCCAGAACTTTCTGCCACAGAAATCTGAGGAACATGTGTTTTTTTAGCCAAATTTTGAGGTTTGCAAAGGATTCTGGGTAACAGAACCTGGTCCGAGCCCCGCAAGTCACCCCATCTTGGATTCCCCTAGGTCTCTAGTTTTCAGAAATGCACAAGTTTGGTAGGTTTCCCTAGGTGCCGGCTGAGCTAGAGGCCAAAATCTACAGGTAGGCACTTTGCAAAAAACACCTCTGTTTTCTTCCCAAAAATTTGGATGTGTCCACGTTGCGCTTTGGGGCGTTTCCTGTCGCGGGCGCTAGGCCTACCCACACAAGTGAGGTATCATTTTTATCGGGAGACTTGGGGGAACGCTGGGTGGAATGAAATTTGTGGCTCCTCTCAGATTCCAGAACTTTCTGCCACAGAAATGTGAGGAACATGTGTTTTTTTAGCCAAATTTTGAGGTTTGCAAAGGATTCTGGGTAACAGAACCTGGTCCGAGCCCCGCAAGTCACCGCATCTTGGATTCCCCTAGGTCTCTAGTTTTCAGAAATGCACAGGTTTGGTATGTTTCCCTAGGTGCCGGCTGAGCTAGAGGCCAAAATCTACAGGTAGGCACTTTGCAAAAAACACCTCTGTTTTCTTCCAAAAATTTGGATGTGTCCACGTTGCGCTTTGGGGCGTTTCCTGTCGCGGGCGCTAGGCCTACCCACACAAGTGAGGTATAATTTTTATCGGGAGACTTAGGGGAACGCTGCGTGGAAGGAAATTTGTGGCTCCTCTCAGATTCCAGAACTTTCTGCCACAGAAATGTGAGGAACATGTGTTTTTTTAGCCAAATTTTGAGGTTTACAAAGGATTCTGGGTAACAGAACCTGGTCCGAGCCCCGCAAGTCCCCCCATCTTGGATTCCCGTAGGTCTCTAGTTTTCAGAAATGCACAGGATTGGTAGGTTTCCCTAGGTGCCGGCTGAGCTAGAGGCCAAAATCTGCAGGTAGGCACTTCGCAAAAAACACCTCTGTTTTATTCCAAAAATGTGGATGTGTCCACATTGCGCTTTGGGGCGTTTCCTGTCACTGGCGTTAGGCCTACCCACACAAGTGAGGTATCATTTTTATCGGGAGACTTGGGGGAACGCTGGGTGGAAGGAAATTTGTGGCTCCTCTCAGATTCCAGAACTTTCTGCCACAGAAATGTGAGGAACATGTGTTTTTTTAGCCAAATTTTGAGGTTTGCAAAGGATTCTGGGTAACAGAACCTGGTCCGAGCCCCGCAAGTCACCCCATCTTGGATTCCCCTAGGTCTCTAGTTTTCAGAAATGCACAGGTTTTGTAGGTTTCCCTAGGTGCCGGCTGAGCTAGAGGCCAAAATCTACAGGTAGGCACTTTGCAAAAAAAACCTCTGTTTTCTTCCAAAAATTTGGATGTGTCCACGTTGCGCTTTGGGGCGTTTCCTGTCGCGGGCGCTAGGCCTACCCACACAAGTGAGGTATCATTTTTATCGGGACACTTGGGGGAACGCTGCGTGGAAGGAAATTTGTGGCTCCTCTCAGATTCCAGAACTTTCTGCCACAGAAATTTGAGGAACATGTGTTTTTTTAGCCAAATTTTGAGGTTTGCAAAGGATTCTGGGTAACAGAACATGGTCCGAGCCCCGCAAGTCACCCCTCCTTGGATTCCCCTTTGTCTTTAGTTTTCAGAAATGCACAGGTTTGGTAGGTTTCCCTAGGTGCTGGCTGAGCTAGAGGCCAAAATCTACAGGTAGGCACTTCGCAAAAAACACCTCTGTTTTCTTCAAAAATTTTGTATGTGTCCACGTTGCGCTTTGGGGCGTTCCCTGTCGCGGGCGCTAGGCCTACCCACACAAGTGAGGTATCATTTTTATCGGGAGACTTGGGGGGACGCTGTGTGGAAGGAAATTTGTGGCTCCTCTCAGATTCCAGAACTTTCTGCCACAGAAATGTGAGGAACATGTGTTTTTTAGCCAAATTTTGAGGTTGGCAAAGGATTCTGGGTAACAGAACCTGGTCCGAGCCCCGTAAGTCACCCCATCTTGGATTCCCCTAGGTCTCTAGTTTTCAGAAATGCACAGGTTTGGTAGGTTTCCCTAGGTGCCGGCTGAGCTAGAGGCCAAAATCTACAGGTAGGCACTTTGCAAAAAACACCTCTGTTTTCTTCCAAAAATGTGGATGTGTCCACGTTGCGCTTTGGGGCGTTTCCTGTCGCGGGCGCTAGGCCTACCCACACAAGTGAGGTATCATTTTTATTGGGAGACTTGGGGGAACGCTGGGTGGAAGGAAATTTGTGGCTCCTCTCCGATTCCAGAACTTTCTGCCACAGAAATGTGAGGAACATGTGTTTTTTTAGCAAAATTTTGAGGTTTGCAAAGGATTCTGGGTAACAGAACCTGGTCCGAGCCCCGCAAGTCACCCCTCCTTGGATTCCCCTATGTCTCTAGTTTTCAGAAATGCACAGGTTTGGTAGGTTTCTCTAGGTGCCGGTGAGCTAGAGGCCAAAACCTACAGGTAGGCACTTCGCAAAAAACACCTCTGTTTTCTTCCACAAATTTGGATGTGTCCACGTTGCGCTTTGGGGCGTTTCCTGTCACGGGCGCTAGGCCTACCCAAACAAGTGAGGTATCATTTTTATCGGGAGACTTGGGGGAACGCTGGGTGGAAGGAAATTTGTGGCTCCTCTCAGATTCCAGAACTTTCTGCCATAGAAATGTGAGGAACATGTGTTTTTTTAGCCAAATTTTGAGATTTGCAAAGGATTCTGGGTAACAGAACCTGGTCCGAGCCCCGCAAGTCACCCCATCTTGGATTCCCCTAGGTCTCTAGTTTTCAGAAATGCACAGGTTTGGTAGGTTTCCCTAGGAGCCGGCTGAGCTAGAGGCCAAAATCTACAGGTAGGCACTTGGCAAAAAACACCTCTGTTTTCTTCCAAAATTTTGGATGTGTCCACATTGCGCTTTGGGGCGTTTCCTGTCGCGGGCGCTAGGCCTACCCACAGAAGTGAGGTATCATTTTTATCGGGAGACTTGGGGGAACGCTGGGTGGAAGGAAATTTGTGGCTCCTCTCAGATTCCAGAACTTTCTGCCACAGAAATGTGAGGAACATGTGTTTTTTTAGCAAAATTTTGAGGTTTGCAAAGGATTCTGGGTAACAGAACCTGGTCCGAGCCCCGCAAGTCACCCCTCCTTGGATTCCCCTATGTCTCTAGTTTTAAAAAATGCACAGGTTTGGTAGATTTCCCTAGGTGCCGGTGAACTAGAGGCCAAAATCTACAGGTAGGCACTTTGCAAAAAACACCTCTGTTTTCTTCCACAAATTTGGATGTGTCCACGTTGCGCTTTGGGGCGTTTCCTGTTGCGGGCGCTAGGCCTACCCACACAAGTGAGGTATCATTTTTATCGGGAGACTTGGGGGAACGCTGGGTGGAAGGAAATTTGTGGCTCCTCTCAGATTCCAGAACTTTCTGCCACAGAAATGTGAGGAACATGTGTTTTTTTAGCCAAATTTTGAGGTTTGCAAAGGATTCTGGGTAACAGAACCTGGTCCGAGCCCCGCAAGTCACCCCATCTTGGATTCCCCTAGGTCTCTAGTTTTCAGAAATGCACAGGTTTGGTACGTTTCCCTAGGTGCCGGCTGAGCTAGAGGCCAAAATCTACAGGTAGGCACTTTGCAAAAAACACCTGTTTTCTTCCAAAAATTTGGATGTGTCCACGTTGCGCTTTGGGGCGTTTCCTGTCGCGGGCGCTAGGCCTACCCACACAAGTGAGGTATCATTTTTATCGGGAGACTTGGGGGAACGCTGCGTGGAAGGAAATTTGTGGCTCCTCTCATATTCCAGAACTTTCTGCCACAGAAATGTGAGGAACATGTGTTTTTTTAGCCAAATTTTGAGGTTTGCAAAGGATTCTGGGTAACAGAACCTGGTCCGAGCCCCGCAAGTCACCGCATCTTGGATTCCCCTAAGTCTCTAGTTTTCAGAAATGCATAGGTTTGGTAGGTTTCCCTAGGTGCCGGCTGAGCTAGAGGCCAAAATCTACAGGTAGGCACTTCGCAAAAAACACCTCTGTTTTCTTCCAAAAATTTGGATGTGTCCACGTTGCGCTTTGGGGCGTCTCCTGTCGCGGGCGCTAGGCCTACCCACACAAGTGAGGTATCATTTTCATCGGGAGACTTGGGGGAACGCTGGGTGGAAGGAAATTTGTGGCTCCTCTCAGATTCCAGAACTTTCTGCCACAGAAATTTGAGGAACATGTGTTTTTTTAGCCAAATTTTGAGGTTTGCAAAGGATTCTGGGTAACAGAACCTGGTCCGAGCCCCGCAAGTCACCCCATCTTGGATTCCCCTAGGTCTCTAGTTTTCAGAAATGCACAGGTTTGGTAGGTTTCCCTAGGTGCCGGCTGAGCTAAAGGCCAAAATCTACAGGTAGGCACTTTGCAAAAAACACCTCTGTTTTCTTCCAAAAATTTGGATGTGTCCACGTTGCGCTTTGGGGCGTTTCCTGTCGCGGGCGCTAGGCCTACCCACACAAGTGAGGTATCATTTTTATCGGGAGACTTGGGGGAACGCTGGGTGGAAGGAAATTTGTGGCTCCTCTCAGATTCCAGAACTTTCTGCCACAGAAATGTGAGGAACATGTGTTTTTTTAGCCAAATTTTTAGGTTTGCAAAGGATTCTGGGTAACAGAACCTTGTCCGAGCCCCGCAAGTCACCGCATCTTGGATTCCCCTAGGTCTCTAGTTTTCAGAAATGCACAGGTTTGGTAGGTTTCCATAGGTGCCGGCTGAGCTAGAGGCCAAAATCTACAGGTAGGCACTTCGCAAAAAACACCTCTGTTTTCTTCCAAAAATTTGGATGTGTCCACGTTGCGCTTTGGGGCGTTTCCTGTCGCGGGCGCTAGGCCTACCCACACAAGTGAGGTATCATTTTTATCGGGAGACTTGGGGGAACGCTGGGTGGAAGGAAATTTGTGGCTCCTCTCAGATTCCAGAACTTTCTGCCACAGAAATGTGAGGAACATGTGTTTTTTTAGCCAAATTTTGAGGTTTGCAAAGGATTCTGGGTAACAGAACCTGGTCCGAGCCCCGCAAGTCACCCCTCCTTGGATTCCCCTATGTCTCTAATTTTCAGAAATGCACAGGTTTGGTAGGTTTCTCTAGGTGCCGGTGAGCTAGAGGCCAAAACCTACAGGTAGGCACTTCGCAAAAAACACCTCTGTTTTCTTCCACAAATTTGGATGTGTCCACGTTGCGCTTTGGGGCGTTTCCTGTCGCGGGCGCTAGGCCTACCCACACAAGTGAGGTATCATTTTTATCGGGAGACTTGGGGGAATGCTGGGTGAAAGGACATTTGTGGCTCCTCTCAGATTCCAGAACTTTCTGCCACAGAAATGTGAGGAACATGCGTTTTTTTAGCCAAATTTTGAGGTTTGCAAAGGATTCTGGTTAACAGAACCTGGTCCGAGCCCCGCAAGTCACCCCATCTTGGATTCCCCTGGGTCTCTAATTTTCAGAAATGCACAGGTTTGGTAGGTTTCCCTAGGTGCCGGCTGAGCTAGAGGCCAAAATCTACAGGTAGGCACTTCGCAAAAAACACCTCTGTTTTCTTCCAAAAATTTGGATGTGTCCATGTTGCGCTTTGGGGCGTTTCCTGTCGCGGGCGCTAGCCTACCCACACAAGTGAGGTATCATTTTTATCGGGAGACTTGGGGGAACGCTGGGTGGAAGGAAATTTGTGGCTCCTCTCAGATTCCAGAATTTTCTGCCACAGAAATGTGAGGAACATGCGTTTTTTTAGCCAAATTTTGAGGTTTGCAAAGGATTCTGGGTAACAGAACCTGGTCCGAGCCCCGCAAGTCAACCCTCCTTGGATTCCCCTAGGTCTCTAGTTTTCAGAAATGCACAGGTTTGGTAGGTTTCCCTAGGTACCGGCTGAGCTAGAGGCCAAAATCTACAGGTAGGCACTTCGCAAAAAACACCTCTGTTTTCTTCCACAAATTTGGATGTGTCCACGTTGCGCTTTGGGGCGTTTCCTGTCGCGGGCGCTAGGTCTACCCACACAAGTGAGGTATAATTTTTATCGGGAGACTTGGGGGAATGCTGGGTGGAAGGAAATTTGTGGCTCCTCTCAGATTCCAGAACTTTCTGCCACAGAAATGTGAGGAACATGCGTTTTTTTAGCCATATTTTGAGGTTTGCAAATGATTCTGGTTATCAGAACCTGGTCCGAGCCTTGCAAGTCATCCCATCTTGGATTCCCCTGGGTCTCTAATTTTCAGAAATGCACAGGTTTGGTAGGTTTCCCTAGGTGCCGGCTGAGCTAGAGGCCAAAATCTACAGGTAGGCACTTTGCAAAAAACACCTCTGTTTTCTTCAAAAAATTTGGATGTGTCCACGTTGCGCTTTGGGGCGTTTCCTGTCGCGGGCACTAGGCCTACCCACACAAGTGAGGTATCATTTTTATCGGGAGGCTTGGGGGAACGCTGGGTGGAAGGAAATTTGAGGCTCCTCTCAGATTCCAGAACTTTCTGCCACAGAAATGTGAGGAACATGTGTTTTTTTTGCCAAATTTTTAGGTTTGCAAAGGATTCTGGGTAACAGAACCTTGTCCGAGCCCCGCAAGTCACCGCATCTTGGATTCCCCTAGGTCTCTAGTTTTCAGAAATGCACAGGTTTGGTAGGTTTCCCTAGGTGCCGGCTGAGCTAGAGGCCAAAATCTACAGGTAGGCACTTCGCAAAAAACACCTCTGTTTTCTTCCAAAAATGTGGATGTGTCCACGTTGCGCTTTGGGGCGTTTCCTGTCGCGGGCGCTAGGCCTACCCACACAAGTGAGGTATCATTTTTATCGGGAGACTTGGGGGAACGCTGGATGGAAGGAAATTTGTGGCTCCTCTCAGATTCCAGAACTTTCTGCCACAGAAATGTGAGGAACATGCGTTTTTTTAGCCAAATTTTGAGGTTTGCAAAGGATTCTGGTTAACAGAACCTGGTACGAGCCCCGCAAGTCACTCCATCTTGGATTCCCCTGGGTCTCTAATTTTCAGAAATGCACAGGTTTGGTAGGTTTCCCTAGGTGCCGGCTGAGCTAGAGGCCAAAATCTACAGGTAGGCACTTCGCAAAAAACACCTCTGTTTTCTTCCAAAAATTTGGATGTGTCCATGTTGCGCTTTGGGGCGTTTCCTGTCGCGGGCGCTAGGCCTACCCACACAAGTGAGGTATCATTTTTATCGGGAGACTTGGGGGAACGCTGGGTGGAAGGAAATTTGTGGCTCCTCCCAGATTCCAGAACTTTCTGCCACAGAAATGTGAGGAACATGCGTTTTTTTAGCCAAATTTTGAGGTTTGCAAAGGATTCTGGGTAACAGAACCTGGTCCGAGCCCTGCAAGTCACCCCTCCTTGGATTCCCCTAGGTCTCTAGTTTTCAGAAATGCACAGGTTTGGTAGGTTTCCCTAGGTACCGGCTGAGCTAGAGGCCAAAATCTACAGGTAGGCACTTCGCAAAAAACACCTCTGTTTTCTTCCACAAATTTGGATGTGTCCACGTTGCGCTTTGGGGCGTTTCCTGTCGCGGGCGCTAGGTCTACCCACACAAGTGAGGTATCATTTTTATCGGGAGACTTGGGGGAATGCTGGGTGGAAGGAAATTTGTGGCTACTCTCAGATTCCAGAACTTTCTGCCACAGAAATGTGAGGAACATGTGTTTTTTTAGCCAAATTTTGAGGTTTGCAAAGGATTCTGGTTAACAGAACCTGGTCCGAGCCCCGCAAGTCACCCCATCTTGGATTCCCCTGGGTCTCTAATTTTCAGAAATGCACAGGTTTGGTAGGTTTCCCTAGGTGCCGGCTGAGCTAGAGGCCAAAATCTACAGGTAGGCACTTTGCAAAAAACAGCTCTGTTTTCTTCCAAAAATTTGGATGTGTCCACGTTGCGCTTTGGGGCGTTTCCTGTCGCGGGCACTAGGCCTACCCACACAAGTGAGGTATAATTTTTATCGGGAGACTTGGGGGAACGCTGGGTGGAAGGAAATTTGTGGCTCCTCTCAGATTCCAGAACTTTCTGCCACAGAAATGTGAGGAACATGTGTTTTTTTAGCCAAATTTTTAGGTTTGCAAATGATTCTGGGTAACAGAACCTTGTCCGAGCCCCGCAAGTCACCGCATCTTGGATTCCCCTATGTCTCTAGTTTTCAGAAATGCACAGGTTTGGTAGGTTTCCCTAGGTGCCGGCTGAGCTAGAGGCCAAAATCTACAGGTAGGCACTTCGCAAAAAACACCTCTGTTTTCTTCCAAAAATTTGAATGTGTCCACGTTGCGCTTTGGGGCGTTTCCTGTCGCGGGCGCTAGGCCTACCCACACAAGTGAGGTATCATTTTTATCGGGAGACTTGTGGGAACGCTGGGTGGAAGGAAATTTGTGGCTCCTCTCAGATTCCAGAACTTTCTGCCACAGAAATGTGAGGAACATGTGTTTTTTTAGCCAAATTTTGAGGTTTGCAAAGGATTCTGGGTAACAGAACCTGGTCCGAGCCCCGCAAGTCACCCCTCCTTGGATTCCCCTATGTCTCTAGTTTTCAGAAATGCACAGGTTTGGTAGGTTTCTCTAGGTGCCGGTGATCTAGAGGCCAAAACCTACAGGTAGGCACTTCGCAAAAAACACCTCTGTTTTCTTCCACAAATTTGGATGTGTCCACGTTGCGCTTTGGGGCGTTTCCTGTCGCGGGCGCTAGGCCTACCCACACAAGTGAGGTATCATTTTTATCGGGAGACTTGGGGGAACGCTGGGTGGAAGGAAATTTGTGGCTCCTCTCAGATTCCAGAACTTTCTGCCACAGAAATGTGAGGAACATGTGTTTTTTTAGCCAAATTTTGAGATTTGCAAAGGATTCTGGGTAACAGAACCTGGTCCGAGCCCCGCAAGTCACCCCATCTTGGATTCCCCTAGGTCTCTAGTTTTCAGAAATGCACAGGTTTGGTAGGTTTCCCTAGGTGCCGGCTGAGCTAGAGGCCAAAATCTACAGGTAGGCACTTCGCAAAAAACACCTCTGTTTTCTTCTAAAAATTTGGATGTGTCCACCTTGCGCTTTGGGGCGTTTCCTGTCGCGGGCGCTAGGTCTACCCACACAAGTGAGGTATCATTTTTATCGGGAGACTTGGGGGAATGCTGGGTGGAAGGAAATTTGTGGCTCCTCTCAGATTCCAGAACTTTCTGCCACAGAAATGTGAGGAACATGCGTTTTTTTAGCCAAATTTTGAGGTTTGCAAAGGATTCTGGTTAACAGAACCTGGTCCGAGCCTCGCAAGTCACCCCATCTTGGATTCCCCTGGGTCTCTAATTTTCAGAAATGCACAGGTTTGGTAGGTTTCCCTAGGTGCCGGCTGAGCTAGAGGCCAAAATCTACAGGTAGGCACTTTGCAAAAAACACCTCTGTTTTCTTCCAAAAATTTGGATGTGTCCATGTTGCGCTTTGGGGCGTTTCCTGTCGCGGGAGCTAGGCCTACCCACACAAGTGAGGTATCATTTTTATCGGGAGACTTGGGGGAACGCTGGGTGGAAGGAAATTTGTGGCTCCTCTCAGATTCCAGAACTTTCTGCCACAGAAATGTGAGGAACATGCGTTTTTTTAGCCAAATTTTGAGGTTTGCAAAGTATTCTGGGTAACAGAACCTGGTCCGAGCCCCGCAAGTCACCCCTCCTTGGATTCCCCTATGTCTCTAGTTTTCAGAAATGCACAGGTTTGGTAGGTTTCCCTAGGTTCCGGCTGAGCTAGAGGCCAAAATCTACAGGTAGGCACTTCGCAAAAAACACCTCTATTTTCTTCCAAAAATGTGGATGTGTCCACGTTGCGCTTTGGGGCGTCTCCTGTCGCGGGCGCTAGGCCTACCCACAGAAGTGAGGTATCATTTTTATCGGGAGACTTGGGGGAACGCTGGGTGGAAGGAAATTTGTGGCTCCTCTCAGATTCCAGATCTTTCTGCCACAGAAATTTGAGGAACATGTGTTTTTTTAGCCAAATTTTGGGGTTTGCAAAGGATTCTGGGTAACAGAACCTGGTCCGAGCCCCGCAAGTCACCCCTCCTTGGATTCCCCTTTGTCTTTAGTTTTCAGAAATGCACAGGTTTGGTAGGGTTCCCTAGGTGCCGGCTGAGCTAGAGGCCAAAATCTACAGGTAGGCACTTCGCAAAAAACACCTCTGTTTTCTTAAAAAATTTTGGATGTGTCCACGTTGCGCTTTGGGGCGTTCCCTGTCGCGGGCGCTAGGCCTACCCACACAAGTGAGGTATCATTTTTATCGGGAGACTTGGGGGAACGCTGTGTGGAAGGAAATTTGTGGCTCCTCTCAGATTCCAGAACTTTCTGCCACAGAAATGTGAGGAACATGTGTTTTTTTAGCCAAATTTGGAGGTTTGCAAAGGATTCTGGGTAACAGAACCTGGTCCGAGCCCCGCAAGTCACCCCATCTTGGATTCCCCTAGGTCTCTAGTTTTCAGAAATGCACAGGTTTGGTAGGTTTCTCTAGGTGTCGGTGAGCTAGAGGCCAAAACCTACAGGTAGGCACTTCGCAAAAAACACCTCTGTTTTCTTCCACAAATTTGGATGTGTCCACCTTGCGCTTTGGGGCGTTTCCTGTCGCGGGCGCTAGGTCTACCCACACAAGTGAGGTATCATTTTTATCGGGAGACTTGGGGGAATGCTGGGTGGAAGGAAATTTGTGGCTCCTCTCAGATTCCAGAACTTTCTGCCACAGAAATGTGAGGAACATGCTTTTTTTTAGCCAAATTTTGAGGTTTGCAAAGGATTCTGGTTAACAGAACCTGGTCCGAGCCCCGCAAGTCACCCCATCTTGGATTCCCCAGGGTCTCTAATTTTCAGAAATGCACAGGTTTGGTAGGTTTCCCTAGGTGCCGGCTGAGCTAGAGGCCAAAATCTACAGGTAGGCACTTCGCAAAAAACACCTCTGTTTTCTTCCAAAAATTTGGATGTGTCCATGTTGCGCTTTGGGGCGTTTCCTGTCGCGGGCGCTAGGCCTACCCACACAAGTGAGGTATCATTTTTATCGGGAGACTTGGGGGAACGCTGGGTGGAAGGAAATTTGTGGCTCCTCTCAGATTCCAGAACTTTCTGCCACAGAAATGTGAGGAACATGCGTTTTTTTAGCCAAATTTTGAGGTTTGCAAAGGATTCTGGGTAACAGAACCTGTTCTGAGCCCCGCAAGTCACCCCTCCTTGGATTCCCCTAGGTCTCTAGTTTTCAGAAATGCACAGGTTTGGTAGGTTTCCCTAGGTACCGGCTGAGCTAGAGGCCAAAATCTACAGGTAGGCACTTCGCAAAAAACACCTCTGTTTTCTTCCACAAATTTGGATGTGTCCACGTTGCGCTTTGGGGCGTTTCCTGTCGCGGGCGCTAGGCCTACCCACACAAGTGAGGTATCATTTTTATCGGGAGACTTGGGGGAATGCTGGGTGGAAGGAAATTTGTGGCTCCTCTCAGATTCCAGAACTTTCTGCCACAGAAATGTGAGGAACATGTGTTTTTTTAGCCAAATTTTGAGGTTTGCAAAGGATTCTGGGTAACAGAACCTGGTCCGAGCTCCGCAAGTCACCCCTCCTTGGATTCCCCTAGGTCTCTAGTTTTCAGAAATGCACAGGTTTGGCAGGTTTCCCTAGGAGCCGGCTGAGCTAGAGGCCAAAATCTACAGGTAGGCACTTCGCAAAAAACACCTCTGTTTTCTTCCACAAATTTGGATGTGTCCACGTTGCGCTTTGGGGCGTTTCCTGTCGCGGGCGCTAGGCCTACCCACAGAAGTGAGGTATCATTTTTATCGGGAGACTTGGGGGACCGATGTGTTGAATGAAATTTGTGGCTCCTCTCAGATTCCAGAACTTTCTGCCACAGAAATGTGAGGAACATGTGTTTTTTTAGCAAAATTTTGACGTTTGCAAAGGATTCTGGGTAACAGAACCTGGTCCGAGCTCCGCAAGTCACCCCTCCTTGTGTTCCCCTAGGTCTCTAATTTTCAGAAATGCACAGGTTTGGTAGGTTTCCCTAGGTGCCGGCAGAGCTAGAGGCCAAAATCTACAGGTAGGCACTTCGTAAAAAACACCTCTGTTTTCTTTCAAAAATTTGGATGTGTCCACGTTGCGCTTTGGGGCGTTTCCTGTCGCGGGAGCTAGGCCTACCCACACAAGTGAGGTATCATTTTTATCGGGAGACTTGGGGGAACGCTGGGTGGAAGGAAATTTGTGGCTCCTCTCAGATTCCAGAACTTTCTGCCACAGAAATGTGAGGAACATGTGTTTTTGTTGCCAAATTTTGAGGTTTGCAAAGGATTCTGGGTAACAGAACCTGGTCCGAGCCCCGCAAGTCACCCCTCCTTGGTTTCCCCTAGGTCTCTAGTTTTCAGAAATGCACAGGTTTTGTAGGTTACCCTAGGTGCCGGCTGAGCTAGAGGCCAAAATCTACAGGTAGGCACTTCGCAAAAAACACCTCTGATTTCTTCAACAAATTTGGATGTGTCCACGTTGCGCTTTTGGGCGTTTCCTGTCGCGGGCGCTAGGCCTACCCACACAAGTGAGGTATCATTTTTATCGGGAGACTTGGGGGAACGCTGGGTGGAAGGAAATTTGTAGCTCCTCTCAGATTCCAGAACTTTCTGCCACAGAAATGTGAGGAACATGTGTTTTTTTAGCCAAATTTTGAGGTTTGCAAAGGATTCTGGGTAACAGAAACTGGTCCGAGCCCCGCAAGTCACCCCTCCTTGGATTCCCGTAGGTCTCAAGTTTTCAGAAATGCACAGGTTTTGTAGGTTTCCCTAGGTGCCGGCTAAGCTAGAGGCCAAAATCTACAGGTAGGCACTTCGCAAAAAACACCTCTGTTTTCTTCCACAAATTTGGATGTGTCCACGTTGCGCTTTTGGGCGTTTCCTGTCGCGGGCGCTAGGCCTACCCACACAAGTGAGGTATCATTTTTATCGGGAGACTTGGGGGAACGCTGGGTGGAAGAATTTTGTAGCTCCTCTCAGATTCCAGAACTTTCTGCCACAGAAATGTGAGGAACATGTGTTTTTTTAGCCAAATTTTGACGTTTGCAAAGGATTCTGGGTAACAGAACCTGGTCCGAGCCCCGCAAGTCACCCCTCCTTGGATTCCCCTAGGTCTCTAGTTTTTAGAAATGCACAGGTTTGGTATGTTTCCCTAGTTGCCTTCTGAGCTAAAGGCCAAAATCTACAGGTAGGCACTTCGCAAAAAACACCTCTGTTTTCTTCCAAAAATGTGGATGTGTCCATGTTGCGCTTTGGGGCGTTTCCTGTCGCGGGCTCTAGGCCTACCCACACAAGTGAGGTATCATTTTTATCGGGAGACTTGGGGGAACGCTGGGTGGAAGGAAATTTGTAGCTCCTCTCAGATTCCAGAACTTTCTGCCACAGAAATGTGAGGAACATGCGTTTTTTTAGCCAAATTTTGAGGTTTGCAAAGGATTCTGGGTAACAGAACCTGGTCCGAGCCACGCAAGTCACCCCTCCTTGGATTCCCCTAGGTCTCTAGTTTTCAGAAATGCACAGCTTTAGTAGGTTTCCCTAGGTGCCCGCTGAGCTAGAGGCCAAAATCTACAAGTAGGCACTTCGCAAAAAACACCTCTGTTTTCTTCCAAAAATGTGGATGTTTCCACATTGCGCTTTGGGGCGTTTCCTGTCGCGGGCGCTAGGCCTACCCACACAAGTGAGGTCTCATTTTTATCGGGAGACTTGGGGGAACAAAGATTAGCAAAACAAGTGTTATTGCCACTTGTCTTTCTCTACATTTTTTCCTTCCAAATATAGGAGATTGTGTAAAAAAGACATCTATTTGAGAAATGCCCTGTAATTCACATGCTAGTATGGTCACCCCGGAATTCAGAGATGTGCAAATAACCACTGCTCCTCAACACCTTATCTTGTGCACTTTTTGGAAATACAAAGGTTTTCTTGATAGCAATTTTTTACTCTTTATATTTCAGCAAATTAATTGCTGTGTTCCCGGTATAGAATGAAAACGCACTGCAGGGTGCAGCTCATTTATTGGCTCTGGGTTCCTTGGGTTCTTGATGAACCTACAAGCCCTATATATCGCCGCAACCAGAGGAGTCCAGCAGACGTAACGGTATATTGCTTTCGATAATCTGACATTGCAGGGAAAAGTTATAGAGTAAAACGTAGAGAAACATTTATGTTTTTTTCACCTCAATTTTAATATTTTTCTTTTTCAGTTGTTATTTTCTGTAGGAAACCCTTGTAGGATCTACACAAATGACCCCTTGCTGAATTCAGAATTTTTTCTACTTTTCAGAAATGTTTAGGTTTCTGGGATCCAGCATTGGTTTCATGCCAATTTCTGTCACTGACTGGAAGGAGGCTGAAAGCACAAAAAATTGCAAAAATGGGGTATGTCCCAGTAAAATGCCAAAAATGTGTTGAAAAATTGGGTTTTCTGATTCAAGTCTGCCTGTTCCTGAAAGCTGGGAAGCTGCTGAGTGTAGCACCGCACACCCTTTGTTGATGCCATTTTCAGGGGGAAAACCACAAGCCTTCTTCTGCAGCCACTTTTTCCAATTTGTTTGAAAAAAACGAAATTTTCCCTGTATTTTGGCCAATTTCTTGGCCTCCTTCAGGGGAACCCACAAAGTCTGGGTCCCTCTAGAATCCCTAGGATGTTGAAAAAAAGGACGCAAATTTGGCTTGGTTAGCTTATGTGGACAAAAAGTTATGAGGGCCTAAGCGCGAACTGCCCCAAATAGGCAAAAAAAGGCCTGGCACAGGAGGGGGAAAAGGCCTGGCAGCGAAGGGGATAAGCAAGAGGATCCTAGACATAACATATCATAAAATTACCAAAGCATACAAATTGTATTTTTATGGTGTGCTTTGTTCATTTGTTCAAATTATTTAGTTTTTTTCTAACTTGTAGTTGTAGTAGTTGTGCTTCTTAGGTAGCGTTATTTCAAAGCTGTGTTTTGTGATGTTATTTAGCACCAATATTATACTATTGTGATGTTATGTGATATTGTACTGAAGAGTGCCGTTGTGCTGTTTGTGTTGTTTGCATTTTGTCACTGTGTTGAGTTGCTTTTCAATTAATATATGTGTTTGTGATGTCTCTCATTCTGTGCTGCTCTTTGTGTTGTGCTCTATTATTGTGGTGTAGATGTATTGTTTATGTTAGTTTGGGTGCTGTTCAGTTGTATTTTGTGTGGTGCTATCTTGTTCAGTTTTGTGCTATTTTTGTGGAGTTGTGTTGTATTATTGTGTTGTGTAGTGTATTTTACAACTGTTATTTTAGCTTGATTTTGTTATTAGTGTTGTTTTTCTCATTGTGGATGTTTGATGCCATTACCCCAAAGTTACAAAAGAATTCTACAGTGACATTGTGCATAACTCTTGACAGATTTTTGATAATGGAAGGGCCATTCAGGGACCAGGCAAATTCCAAAGGTTGTGCTGTATACATATATGAGATAAAGTACAATCATTTGTGTGTATTAATGATATTGCATCCCACCAAGAAATTTCATGATGATATACAGATGTCCACTTAGTAATGGAGTGGAGTCAGAATAATCATAATTTACGATCTTGTAGTTACAACATGTAACATTTGACCATATTTTATGTCTAGCGGAATTTCAGCACTCAGGGCAGAGACTTCGCCTGAGTATGGAAATTCCACATGGTAGTGAACAGGAGATCTCAGCACCTGGGACAGAATCTCTATTCATGGGGCAGAAACCTCTCATGGCAGTGAAAATCAGATCCCTGCATGACAGGTAATCGGAAATCATATGCACCTGAATGAAATCATACACATCTGACAGGCATTCCATAATAACTGCATAAATACTACGCATACCATAGGATCAGATCTTTCCTATTCTACTTTGGGATCATGCCGCCACCACTGCACCTCAGACAAGCCACAATGCTGCCTGTGTAGAAGAGGAAGAAAAATTTCACTGAGAAGGAGGCAGCCCTTGTAGTTGCATTTTTGATTAGAAACTACAAGCAATTACATGGATTTCCTCAGTAGAACACAAAAGGTAGCCTTATGTCAGGAGGTGACTGATTTAGTGACTGCACTGAGGATGGAGGTCAGAGCCATAGGAGACATTAAGAAAAATTGGCAAAGTAAGAGGAAACTGGTGAAGGAGAGGTTCCCCACTACTTAGCTGGCTGAAGTTCTTCCTGGAGGACCAACTGGGGTCTGTTTTTTCTCACCCCCATCAAGAAGGACTTCATTTCCACTATGCATCACCACCTGTTATATGGATGTCTATTTCAGACAACACTAATGTGGTGCCAGGTAAGATCATAGTTTCCACTTGCCTCCCCCTACTCTTATTAGCAGTCAAGTTTCCCAGGTGCATGAATTAAAAGGTAAGGCAGTCCAAGTTTTTCCTTTCAATTATGGGAAGTGCACTCCAGGAATTATAATGGCTTAAATAAAACAACAAGTATCAAAATTAAAAGAATGAAAGTTCCACTGACCTAGCTAGTCATGCATGGGCCTAGACAGCTTTTCACTTATGGCTCTCTGTATGTCTATAAAAACAAACCAACCAGCCCCCATGTATATCTGTGTTTAGCACATATCTGTATTGTTTGTCACACAATACATGTGTATACATAAACATCCTGTAACACTAACTCTAAAAATGTATACTTGCTCTGTTAATGTTTAGTTTACTACTTATCATACAGCTGTATTGATCGCTTCAGCTGGGACAAAGGCCAGTCCCACTGCAGAGCATATCTTACAATGCAAATGACCTACACAGACTGCCTTTTACAAATAAGTTGACTGACTTACTATAGATGATTGCTCTTACACCTAGGTTAAATTTAAATTGCACTGGGGTAATTTGTGTACTTTCTGTAATTTCATGTTATTCTTATTACATGAACATCCCCACAGTATGGCACTTTGTGTAATTACATCCTATTGACGGGAGAACATTATCATGGACCGTGTCATTTGCCCCAAAGGTTTACAAAGAATAGTGGGAACAACACAATGTGAGTGGTTGTTGTTTAGTGTGCTTTTGATGTAAGGGTGCATATTGTGCTAAATATGCAAAGAGACAGATTTTCATTTCATGTAATGTTGTGGAATGTTGCTGGAATTTTTCATGATAATGCAAAAGCAAAATAGGTGTAATTTGCACACCCCTAATTGTTCTCACTTGGTTTTTGTGTCCAAATCGTAAATGTCAAAATATTATTTTAACTATAGACTGTACAGGGCTGTTGAACTTATTTTTGGGATTCAAATGAGCAATGTGAAAATGTGTTTTGCCATGTCTTTTAATAAATTCCAAAATATCCTCAACTTGGACACAAAGGCATATGCTGCACCTGAAATTATACCCTCTACCATCCGTCCATCAGGTAAGCTTGGGAACCTATCATCTTAACTTTTACATCTCATCATTTGTACTTTCACTAACTCTTTTTGCTCTTTTTTGTTAGAATATTACATCTGTACAGATTGCCATTCCCTAATCATTAGCCGAGCAGCTACAGATGCTAGGTTTGACAAATACCCTCACACCCATGCCAAGAAACTCAAGATCATCATTGACAGCAAACTAGACAGGACCACTCAAGTCAATACTGTCATCGCCTCAAGCTTCTGTATCCTGAAGTCGCTGAGGAAGATTTTCAAATGGATCACAATCAGCACCCAGAAAACTGTCACACACGCTTCGGTCACAAACAAGCTGGATTATTGGACTACAGGAACACCCTTTATGCCCGGATCAACATAAAACTCACTAGAAGGCTGCAGACCATTCAGAACCTGGAGACCAGAATCACTCTTAACCTCCCATGAAGCACTCACATCACATCACACCACACTTGAAGGCATACCACTGGCTCCCCATTCACAAGTAAGCACAGTTCAAACTCCCCACCAACAGGTTCAAGGCACTGCAAAACACTGCCCTACATCCCTCAATAATCACATCTTGTGAGACATTGGGTTGTTGGTTAAGTGGGACGAGACCCTACTCAAGCAACAGCCACAATCCTTGTCAGGGGTAACTAAAAAAGTCACTATATTATTCTGTGCTTATATCTTTGGTAGCTTGGCACCAAATCAGTCAGATTTAACTTAGAGGCAATGAGTAAAGTATTTATGCAGCACTAAAAGAGCAATAATGTGAAAGTACAACACAAGGAAAAATCAATACATATTTAGAAAAATAAAGTACATTTTAATATGTTATTTGACACCAAAATGACAAAAATACAATCAGTAGTACCAGAGTTATGATTTTTTTAAAATTTAAAGTATAAAATACCACCTAAAAGATCAAAGTAGAACATCTAGTTACATGTGCCAAAGTCAAAAGTTAAGGCCAATATTAATGGAGCGGTTTGCATACATGAAGTGGATTGGGCCTGGTCTCTATTTACCTTAGGGCTTAGAAGAAATGTTTGTGAAAAATGGCTGAGAAGGTAAAATACAGCTGGTCAAGCCAGCCAGCGCTTTCTGAGGAGGAGGCATCATCATCAGCAGCAGCTTGTGAAAGTCACCCTGAAGATTTCTACGCTTGGATATCCTTTTTTTTTTAAGTCGAAAATCTCCAGCAGGAGAACCTGCTGGTTGTAGCCTACAAAAGATCCGCAAGGCTAGATACCCCTCGCTTCGAGCAACTGCTGAACAGCATTTGCTGCTGTGGAGAGGAAAGCAGTGGAAGCTACCATGAAGTCAGGTCTACCGGCGATGCATCTTGGGCGGATTGGCGAACACGTAGGTCCCGGTGTACTCTCAGTTCTCAGGGGAATTTTTGGCAGAAAATTTCCCAAGGTTTGATTTTGGCTATATGGGCACCTTTAGCACCACTTCAGAGCACTGGGACTCACTCAGATGGGGTCCAGGTGAGGGTTCAAGATGCCCTGTGCCTTTTTTGTCCCTGAGGCTTTGATCAGGAGGCCAGCCAACTAGTCCTTGAAGTTACTCTGGAAGCCCTGTGTTCAATCAGAAAAACAGGTCTCAGGAGCAGGGCATTCTCTTAGGGCACAGAGAAGGCTTAAGGCAGTAGGAAAGTCCTCTTGGTGGAGCAGGACAGTTCTCAGCAGTACACAGCAGAAATAAATACTGCACCACATTTACTCTTTAATTCCTAATATCCCACCAAAGTTTAACCTCATTTCATCTGTTGTTTCTGGGGCCACTGAAATTACAAAGACTCTTAGGATAAGACCCTAAATGCAAGCCAAGCCCTGTTTTGTGTGAAGGAGTGCAGTAATGGGCTATCATTTTGATTCATATCGGAGTCTCTCATTATAAATGTATGGAAGCACCATTTTAAGATGATGAAATCTGCATTTGAACACATGTCCTATAACTGTCGACTAGACCAGCAAGATTTTTCATTATAGGCATGCTTTTGTGTGGCATATGAGCATGCAACACTTATTGTGCCATCTGCTGAAGTAACCCCTTGAAAAATGTCTCAGGCCTGCCACTGCAGCCTGCTAGAAATTTTAAACTGATTTTACATGGCAAAATAACCCCCTTGCCAAAACTAAAACTCCCTTTTTATGACATATATCACCCTTAAGGTAGGCCCTATACAGTTTATAGGGCAGAGTACATTTTAATTCAAACATTCCTAAACTCGTTTTTAGTTACTGTTAACCTGCTGCCTAAGGGCTCTTCTGCTTTTGTTAGCTGCCCTCTTGAATTCAGACTTCCGGTGTGGACTGAGAACTCCATGAAATGTCTAAGGGTTCCTGTTTAAGTCGAGGGACATAGCAGGCTCCTTCAGTGTTGATGCAACTCTGTGCATCTTGATGCAGCATGACACCAACATTGGTCCAGAGTGATGCATCTTGTCCCCTGCACGGATGCATCACAGTGCAAGTCCTCGCCAGCCTGGTGGTCCCTCCAAAGCTGATGCCTGTTGACATCGATGCCAGCACAGAACATTGCAGTGTACGTCTTCACATCCATAGCTGCTCCTTTGACGCAGGACCCCACATTGTAAGCCTCTGTCGACGACAACTCATCAGCTTTACTGCTGTGTGATGCATCTCAACACTAAACCTTACATTGCAGCTCTTCATCGATGACTCTTCGATGCCAATCCACCCAGCTCGATGCACAGATAAATACTTTACACATGGGGGCATATTGACAGGAGGGTTGACCCGCTGTTGCATAATTTTTTTAATGCCCTGGTGGTGCAGTCAATACTAGACATCTCCCAGGTGAAGCATCTGGGCCAATGATTCTGTTTTTGTTGGCCTGCCTTGGAAAATACCTGCGTAAAAATCGGTTGCGACATTCAAATATTAATATATGCAAGGTAGGTGCTCTCATGTAGATTTTAATATAAAACAGACACAGTGATATTTACAGGTTTTTGAAAATGTGACACATTGTCGGCAAGCAGAGCGCAGATCATTGAAAGCATCAAAATGTATGCGAATTGGCAACCCAGGCTTAAGAAATTACACAATTGCTCTGGTATATAAAAACAACACACACAACAGTTTAGCAAGCTCAACAATGCCACGGAGGTGCTAATTCTTCAGCTCAGGAGCAAACAGACCACAAATTCCACCACCAAAACCAGATAGGCAGCACAGAAGAATGGAGTGTACCTACCACCAGAGAATTTCTCTCATTGACCTCTGAGAGGATGAGTTCATTGTCATCACATATTATAGACTCAGGAGGTCGTCCATCATACTCCTGCTGAACCAGATAGTGCCAAGGCTGTAGCCACCAACTGACTGGCTCAGTACCATCCTTCAGCAGGTCAGGCTGATGCCAGTCCTCCACATGCTGGCATCTGGTTTATTCCAGACCACAATAGCCAGAGTGGCAGGAGTCTCATAGCCATCTTTCTCCGCATTCCTCCCCACTGTCCTGCCCAGCCTCAAAACCCAGTATCTCCTATTCCTCAAGACACAGCAGCAAAAGTTAGACACCAAGGAAGGCATCTATGGCATTGCTGGGTTTCCACATGTCTTGGGGGCTATGGACTATACACATGTGCAGATGAATCCCCCTGCTGAAACTTCACATCTGTACCAGAACCAAAAGCACACATACTCAATCAATGTGCAGGCCATTGTGGATCATCAAGGTATCTTCATAAATTTGCTGGCAAGATACCCAGGGAGTTCACATGATGCATACATCTTTAGGCACTCAAGGATAAATAACTGGTTCTAGAATTGGCGATATGGGAATGGCCTACTTGTTGGTTAGCAAACCTGAAGTACATAACAAACCTACTAACATTAACAAATATATGACATAATAGCAATCATTGTGTCTGTTGATGAAGATAAAAACATATGTCTGAGTGGAGTGCCTCATAAATGCACCATACATCATTGTACACATGTAATACAAACCCCCTAGTTCCACATGTTAAGATATGCAAAGCCACTTTGTGTGCCTTTGAATGGTATAAAGGTACAAACCAATGCAACACTGGACAAATTGCAATGTAGCATCACTGTGTGCAAGGGTGGGGTTCCATGTGGGTTCGGGGGTGTCTCCATGCAACTCCCATGGTTCATGAGGCATGTCATGTATCACATGCCAGGTTTGAATGTGACAAAACAATTGGGTTCCTCAGGTGATGTGTATCAAAGAAACTGAACTGAGGAAAGCCAAATTACTAACACTTCCAATGCATGCTCCAGCCAGTGGCAAACATACATTGACAATGATGGCTTGAGGGCACTTTATGTGCAGGAAGGTTTCTCCCTACACAAAGACAATCCCACATGCAATGTAGGCACCCAAGTACTGTGGTGCAAGCATGTCTGTGGTAGGCAGCACATCCACCCATATTTCTGGGGAATTGGAGTAAGGCAGCACAGCAAGTATGCTTGCTGTGCTGCCGTACACCAGTGTAGAAGGGCAGGAATGCACCATATTTATGAAATGGCACATCCTGACCTTTCTCCCTGTGCTGGCACACAATTGGCTGCCTAGTGCCAATGAAGACACTCGTGCATCGTGGTGTAAGAGATGTGCTTTTGTGCAGGAATGGACACTTTCCTGCACAGAAACAATCTTGAATGGCGTATTCCTCTTGCTATGTGTGCAGCAGAATGCAGCACATAGGGAAAGAGGAAAATCAATAAGAAATGAAATTATTTCTCTGTGTTACAGCTGCTGTGGAGAGGCGAAGGTTCGGGCACTGCCCCAGGTTTTTGTGGTTAAGTAAATATGGGGCAGCTTCAAAATCCATAGGTGTTGCATGACAAAACATACCGACACACCTTGGGACACCTCCCTGGTAAAAGGTAAGACAACAAAGCAATTTGCACTCCTTTATTTTACTCCATATCTTTGAGGCCATGCAAAGCCACACACAGAGGCTTAGTTTAAACTCATAGATATGGCTTTGAGACTTGCACTTCCAGAGTGCCAAAAAAGTGACACTATGGCAGAACAAGCCTCTCATAAATATGCCCGTTGAGTGTCAGTATAGGGGTGAGGTCAGGGATGTACTGATTGGCCTAAATAAGGTGTACTATTGCCATTTCTCTTAGACACCGTGCAGAACAGACAGATTACTTGCAGCACTGCGCACTGCCACTTACCGAAATATCTGGGGCCCTGTGTTATGTGCAGATAGTGACAAGGATGCACTGCAATGTTGTGTCACATTGACTTGAATGTACTAACCTGTCAATGGCAATAGTGGTTGACCGTCAGTGCGTAGCAATGTGTCACTTCACTCTGTGTCTATGGATGGAACCACATCAACTGCACTGGGCAATGAATCAATATCTAAACCATGTAGCATGACATAGAAGCCATTTGTGAGTACAAAGGCAACCCCAGAGAAAGGTCTAACATGAGTGTCCCTCCCTCAATGGCGTACCAACTATTTATATCAGTCACAGGTTAACAAGCTCAGTGGTGTGGAAAAAGTACTCTGGAAATCAGCAAATGTGTGTCACACATGGCAGTATATTTGTATGTTGACCAAAGTTGTAGGAGCAACGCAGGCAGAAGTATGCGAAAAGCCCATGTGTGGCATGCTATGTTAGTGTAGGTCTCAAACAAGTGTAAATGTCAATCCTGGATAACAATATGACAACAACATTACAAAACACACATATGTCTCAGCAATAATGAGAGTCTATGTACACACATGCACATAGGCAGACAACTGCATCAACCTGTGTAACCAATAAAATGGGTCACCTGTCCTGTGTCACAAATAGCCCTATTGAAAAGCAAATGAATCCAGCAAAGTGAAACTCACAAAGTCAAACACAGTGCTGCCAAACATGTAATACATCAGTCATAAACATAGATTAACATCCAACCTGGACAATGCACCACAGTGTACTCAGGATACCAGTCTCAACATTCATTTGCCACAGCAATGATGAAAAAAATCAAAGTATAGAAGAACACACTTCCTTACAAGTTAGATACATACACATGCATGTTAAACATCAATGTTGTGTTTCTACTTTTGTAGTACCCAGCTCCTTGTAACAAAATCAGTGTCCCCACATGAAGCTGGCCTGCATTGCAATACATATGTGCTAATGAAAGTACAGCATGACAACTTCTTCCCAAAAAACAAAGGTTTAAGCCTGACAATGAATAGCAAAACATGTGTCACATGTGTGCCCCTAAATCCCATGGACAAGTAATTGTACTATGAAATGGCTGTGCCAATGTCATGTAGGCCAACAACAACTTCTGTGGTTTACCATGGAACTATGTATTTGTGAGTGTAATACATGTTGGCAATGTCACTACCTACCTAGGGAGGAGAAACGAGCCAAATATCTGATCACCAATCTGTCATTTCACACAGGTAGTGAGTGCACATAACATACAGTGGTCAGGAACATCTTCAAATAGCCAACACAGAAAACAACTGGATCACCATGAACGTTAGGATTTAGAACTGTACAATGTATCAGGCCATGTTCAGCAAGTACTATTACGTATAGAAATTGTAGGAAAATGTGCAAACCTATGGTCAACTATATAAGTAACACATATTGTGAAATACCCTAAGAAATTTGCATGAATATTTCAGTACAAATTACACACATGGACGGTAGTGCAGTTGTAGCAGATGTCAAAAGTACTGACAGAGGTCATTCCTTCATCACTTTCTGCTGACCAAGGATATTGTCTCCAACCATTGGTCATGATCCCAATACCACAGCCCCAGTCTGAGTTGCACAGAAACTGAAACCAGGCACTGATCAAGACAGGCAATATTGTTGAGCAAACGTTCGGTCAGAGGGGAGACTGCTCTACTCGCCCCCTATGGTCTGCAAGATAATACTTATATGTGCCATTCTTCACAATATATGTGTCTGGACAACTCACCTTGTGATGGGGACCATAAGAGCAGGACCCAATGGAGGATGAGGATGAGAATGGTGGAGAGATCCAGAATACAGTGGCTTGGAATAGGCGAAGCACTCACATTGTACAACATTTCTTCTCCTGAAGCACATGTACTGTCATGGAGCATGTCCAATTATAATTGATAGGTTCAACATGCAAATAAATGTTTAAATCCATAAGTTGTCTTTGTGTTTATGTCACAGTCCCAGCAAACATCAACTCACCCATATCTCCTCAACGAGAAGAAGGCCTCAAATTTTTACAATCATGTCATCAGACCCAGTGAGCAACATTGGGCCATGCCTCACATCTATCAGTTGCACATATACAGAAATGCTATGTGAAGCAGTATACTGCCTTTAAGGGACAGGCCAGCCATGCTACGTTACAGATTCAAAATTGATTATCACTTTCCCCTTGCACTTGAGCAGTGCAGAGCTGCACAATTAGCACTCTTGCTGTGTTGTGCAGCACATGGCAATCAGTGATGATTGAGACACAAACCACCAACTTCTATACTAGAGATTATCCTCACCAGTGAGTGAGCATGCATCATAATAGCACTAATGTCTGTGCAGATATCATGAGAGATATTGGCCCTCATTACGATTTTGGTGGTCTTTTACAAAGACCGCTGAAGCTGCAGGAACCAGAAGACCGACAGTGCAGGTGGTCGGGCCATATTACAACTACTGAAGGATTTTTGCCACAATTTGGGTGGAAATCCATCAGCAGTCGTGCTGGAGGCCGCAGAGACGGGTCAACAGCTGTCACCGCCACTCCAAAAAGACATCACACGCCGTATTACGAGCAGCAATATGGTGTGGCGGTGTCCTGATGGCAGGGCCGTGCCAGCGGTGGAAGCACCAGGTCCCGTTCCCTGGCAGATGACCTCCTTGTCAGACAAGGTGGAGGATGTTGTGTGTGCGTGCGTGAGTGGGTGTATGTCTGCGTCTGTGAATGTAAGTGTTTATGCATGTGTGATTGTTGAAGTGAGTGCGTGTTGGTATGTTTGTGTGAATGCATGTCTGTTGATGTGAATGAATGAGTATATGTATGCATGTGAGTAAGTGATGCAAGGTGCGTGTGGGTGTGTTTGTGCGTGTACATGAGGAGAGTGGTACTGTCATAGAAGGGGGATGTGGGGTGGTCATGGAATTGAATGGGGGTTGGGGGAGTCGTCTGCCGGCGGCAGGAAAGGATTTTCCTGTCGCCGGCAGCCTTTCCACAAGGGCTTTTGTAGAGGTGCAAACGCTACCGAAACCCTGGCATAAAGGTGACTCGTAATATCGCTGGCGGTCTTCAAAGGACTGCCAGCCTGGTGGTACCAGCGGAGATGTGGCAGTTAGGCAGAGGCCAAACCACCACACTTGTAATGTGGGAGTCTTCACCGTAGACCTGTCAGCGGTGAGACCACGGCCCTAGCGGTCTTCGAACCGCCAGAGTCATAATGTGTGCCAATGAGTAACAGTTATCATGGACAAAGGCCTAGTGTAATGCATACATGTAAAAGCTGTCACTTGTACTGAATGCATATGGTAAGATGGAGAGATTTTGATATGAACTTTGCTTTGCAAGAGTTTGGTGCCTCTGACCTGAGTGTACAAGTGCATAGTAGAGCAGCTCACAAATCTTGTGTGGACCCAAAGGTGAAATATAAGTTGAGTGTATCTCATTACATATGCCTGTGTCAGGGGATGCAGTATCCTTGGACTAGGAGGCACATACAAAGGTTGGCCCTCAGAGTAAATGTACTGCTACTTACCATGACAGAAGTAAGACAGAGCTCATGTGTGTATGCCAGCATCATGTTAATTGAGCATCACAAGTTTCATTGACTATTCAACCATGTTTTACTACAGTGATAACACGCGGCTCACTCGCCTACTCCTAAGGTCAATTGCTGTGTGACCTACATCATGTTTTCTGAAAGATGTGTGCATGATAACACCATGTGCCAAATATGTGTGCCTGTACAACACACACACAACAAAAAGACAGCTATGTGTAACAGCATGCACATGTAGAGATTGAGTGCTGCTACAGCGTGTTCAGTGCAGACCCTGTGCCACAATCCATAGTGAGGGAAGAACCAATAACTGAGTATGTGTCCTGCAATTCATGACTGTTATGTATGTACTCACCTGGTCCCAATTGGTGAGTTGATTCTGGAGCCCATACTGGCCCTCCTATCACTCTCAGCTCCACACATCATCAAGGATCAAAAACTCCTTAGATCCAACATGGCCCCTGGGAGGAAGGTGGTTTTAGATAAAATTAGAAAATGAGATACTGGTTTTACTTGATCTGCCCTGCCGCTGTGCAACACTGTGCAACCAGGCTTGTTGCTCTTGATGCCTTCTGTGCTTGTGAGGTAGATGTGCATGGGACCAGAACCTCTGGCATTTGCCATTAGTATGCTAACAGGCCTCTACATACATTGACAATGCTGTAACGTCAGTGACACACACTTACAGGCTTCTTCTGAAGCATGCCATGTGATCAGAATAATCAGAGCCACAGGCAGGTATATATGAGACTCCCAAGGACACATTTGAAATACTGATTGGAGTTCCCTACACTCCCAGTAATCTGTTGTAATACATATTGGAGTCACTGACGCTCCCAAGGGTAAACTTGAAACACAGTTTGGTGTAAGTGGCACTCCCAAGGATAACCGCGGAACACAGGTTTAATTAAAGGTTCAATCAAATATCATGTGCTCTTAAGGGCTTTCTCTTGGCAATACTGTTCATCAGAGAGAAACAGAGACAAAGGGTCCGATTTAGATCTTGACGCCAGTTCCGTCATCCTGCCATGAGTGCGGGTCCAAGTACTCTGTCAAGCTGGCAGAGTTCTGACTGTCCTATTTAGATGTATGGCAGCTGAACCTCCGTCTGTGCCGACAGAGTGGAGTCTGCCTCATTAGTGGTCTACCACTGCCAATGCAGTGTACTCCATTGCTGGCTAACAGCACTCCATCGCCATCAGGGTGGCAGGATTGCACCAAGTATATTTAGATTTCACAGTCATGGGTGCGGATCCTGATGACAGGAGTCTATCGCAAGACCTGCTCAACATTGTAATATGGCTGCCACTATAGGATGGATGCCAGCAACACACACCTGATGTATATTGGCCAATTCTGAACACCTGAATTCCACATTATAAAACACACTCCATTTTAGACCATGATCCTCTGCCATTCCACTGCAGAACACCATTTTGTTGCTGAATTTGCCACTTAGAAATCAGGTTCTTTTTTTTCTTACTCTCTTTGTTCATTTTCCATCTGCTGTGATTTTAAATTCTTTCATTAACTTGCACGCCACTATTTCATTTATTTTCAGTTACTCATAGTGGCAGGGAGGAGAAATCATTGTTTTACAGAGAGAGACTTGTCAGTCATGGTGGAACAAATCCTTAGAGTAGAGCCACAATTGTTTGGAGCACAAGTACAAAATACAAACATGTCAGAAAAGGATAATGTGGGTCAGAATGGTTGACAGAATGGATGTTGTAGCAAACAACCTGCTGGGGTCAGTGCACTTATTGGCCCCCAAGTATCACCTCGATGTTCAAAGGACTGGCGGTGGTTCTTCCATGCCCCCTTATAACTATTTCTATGAGAGGAGAAGGTCTTGTAGACCCTACATCCTGAAGGCTTTACAGGAATCCCTGATGGAGTGGAGACTGGTAAGTTAGACTTATTAATGTCTCACTAAACATAAATGTTGTTTTTGCCCTTCTGTTAGCTGTTGATAATATATTTCTCACCTTTGTAAAACATATAAGCACAATTTGAAAAATCCCAAATCTATTGTCATCATCAAATTAGTAGCATTATGGTGGCAAACTCATTTTACTACTGGGCAATATGTGTGTTGTATTTGATTGCTTGACAGTATATTGTTGTAGTTAAGATAGAAGGTACAAAACCCCACCCATTATGCCATGAAGGCATGGTGCTTGAAAGATTTTTTTCACTGTTTAACATATTTCACGCCATTATTTTTTTAATGTATGCACATCTTCCCTGCATATATTTTACTAGAAAGTGCTGGCAATGTTCAATTGTTCAATTGAATGAATACAACTACGATGATGCCTTGTTTTGTACATGGAAAATATGTTTGCAATATGATGTTGGTTCTTCTCACCTTTTCTTTCACATATGCACATGTCAAAATGTTAGGCATTTCTCAAACCACATATTATGTAATGAATAAAAAAAAGGACTATTTCATGTATTTTTGTATTTTGTCACTTTCTTGACATTTCATTGAAGTGACTTAATTGGTTTTACAACTCAAAGTATGTTGACTTAAATATTTTATATCATGTCATACTGTATGCAGAATATGAGTAGTAATGATAATAATTTTACTTAACAAAGTTCACATGATGACCAAAGCGATTCATCCTACTTAGCTGTATAATAGTCTGAATTTCAGCCTGCCGGGCCTTGGATTGGTTTACTTCTCATTTCTTCTCTATACTGAGTTGAGTTGAATATGTAATATCTTTTATGTACACTTCCTAAGTAATCTTTTCCTTTTCAGGACATCTCTTCATGTGCCCTTTTTTACGTTTGCTTGTGTGTAATTTATATTGTGTAGGTAATAACCCAAAAAACACTGAACAGTCTAAAGTACTATAATTAACAATTTATCAACTTTAGTTTGCTTCATTTGTAGCTCAATACACATTTGATGCATGAACCAGACTTTTTCAATTTGTTTTCTTGTAATTCATTTTAGGTCCTATACCCAGAGTACATGGATAACCATCTGCCACTATGGATACATCCACTCTAGACCAGGATCAAGCCTTCAGTGAGGACTCCACTCCTGCAAGTCTGAATGATGTGGAGCAGCCTGGTCCATCTGGTCTGTCTGGGCAGATAGCTCCAGTGAGTCTCACTCAGCCCACACCTACCCTTCCTACCCCAGCTGTTACAACACCTCTGCTAATAGACATCTGCTCTTCCTGTGTCAAAAGAAATATCATCCCAATCTTGTAGCCCCAGTCCTAGCTGCTGTTGAGCCAACAGCATTAACTCCTGTTCTGCCAGCACCCAGTGGGATGGGTCCCGCTGGGTCAGGGGTGCAGGGTAGCCGGGTGAGGGTATGTGGGAGGGAATCTGTGGGGCAGCAAAGTGGGGCCACTGGGATAACTGTCACCCAGATCACCATTGAGCAGGTCTTGGGATCACTACATCAGTCCCAAGACATGCTGGGTCAGGTCCTTACATAGCTTTGGGACATTAAGCAGTTGCAGAGAGAACACAGTGTAGAGATTCAGACTCTCAACTCAAATTTGAGCTCCCTGACTAGGGTGCTCTTTGACATTTACCAACATACGTGCAGGGCATTCTCAGCAACATCTACCGCTTTCAGTAGTCCTAAAACATCTAGGCCAGCCAGAGAAAGGGAGACCCTTCCACAAGCAGAAACACCTGCAACCACCTCAGTCCGTGCAACTGTGGAAACCCCCATCCCCTCAGGAGGGGAAGGTTCATCCATACCACCAAGAGAGAATGGCAATACTTCCACCAGCAAGAGATGAATAATCTATTCTCCTTCAGTGTGTCACTACCATTCACTATGTGGACTAGAATCTGAACACATTTACCTTTTAGATTCTAGTTCTATTTTAGACATTCGACTTCAAACAACTTTGCCTCTGAAAAAATAGTTTCATCCACCATGATTGAATGTTTTCTTTGGATTTCCTTTTTGTTATTTTGTTTTCATCCTGTATCAGTTTGTGTTTATAAAATAATTTCTAAAAACACAAAGTCAAGGTACTGGGGTACTTCTCGTGCCTCCCAATTTTTAATTTCGTTCTTCCCTCATAACTTTTTAAATGCAAATAATCAAAACAATTTTTAGCCTAGAAAGTTATTTGTACCATATAGCAAACACCAAAAATCTTAATGTATTAAGTTTACACATTAGTAAGTAAGAATAGTTTGTTAAATGAATGAAAAAATACACATATGCAGAAAGAATAGCCTGTGTCATTTTTTTTTTTTTACAGTTGCAGACTTGACACCATGGAAGAATGGAATATATTCATATAAAACATATTAAATAGGCAAGTTATTATTGATTCATATTGTCAGCTGGAGCCAGGCCCCTACCTCACAATAGTAATCCCACATCAATAACAACAATTGTAAACATAATGGCAGTACACCATTTTTTATCACAGGATCCTTCCAATAGACTGTAATAGTAACTGGTGGCATGTCACAGCCACATTTAAGTGGTGTGCTTCAAAACATACATTCTACAGTGATGACACACATCAACAGCTTCATACACTTAACACAAAATGAGGACTTTAAAAACATGAAGAGAAATTAGTATGCTATGGGTCAAATGACACATGTTATCAGAGCAGGTTAAGCAGCACATATTACCTTGGTGGCAACAGTCAACAGAAAACAAGTATGATCATTAACTTCCATTCAATCACTGTGTAAGTTGTACATCCAACGTGTGCATGTTTTTCACAGGGTTAACCCATGTTCCCTTTGTACTTTGCAACAGCAGCATATAACAGCAAATGCCATCACTTTCAAAATGTCAAATGAAGATGATATGGTGAAGGATCCTAAAACAGAAACACTATTTGATTTAAATGACAAAATAGACACACTGCAAATGACAAATAATTAGGGCACATTTACTCAGAACAATCAAACATAAACAATGTCAATGAACACAGTAGTCAATATGTCAGAAATTTCATCAACACACATTTTTTTCCCTGGAATTTCCTGAATTATCCATTCCTAAAAACATGTCCTGCACAGACTGATATGCTCTTTATATTACAAACTCTTTGGACGTTGAATGTAGCATTAGGTAAAGACATATTTACACTCGTGAAAAAAGTTGTCAATGACATCTTGACATACGTAAATTCCTTCCTCTTCGTCACTATCATCTTCATTTGGCATTTCAACATCCTCACCCAGTGGCTCATCCTGTTCTCCATCCTCTGCAATGTATGGGATGTTCTGTCACAGCATGCAGCAGGCCATCTTGATTTTGCACACTTTATCAGGAGAGTAGAGGAGGGCTCCACAAGTTTTATCAATACAGGGAAATCTGGTCTTTAGGAGCTAACAAGCTCACTCCACTGTCCTCCGTGTTCTTCCATGGGTCTAATTGAAGCAGACTACCCCTGGCGCTGTTGTATTCCTCAGTGGTGGTAACATTCATGACCCGTTAGGATAAGCTGATTCTCCCATATGAAATGAAAAATTATATTGAGTAAAAATATCTCATCCCATTGTACAGTCTTAACCTAGAAATTAAGCAAATCATCATGTTGTCATATTTCACTTACCAACAAGTCTGGCCCTCTCAGGTCCACGTTGAGAGATTTGCAAGGCTATGATGCTGTTCTGTAGTTCAAAGGAATCATGTGTTGACCCTGAGAAATGGGCACACACGCTTGAGATATACAAATCCAGTAAACAGACAACTTGTACACTGATTGAATGGGAGTTCTTCCAGTTGTGGTAAACCTGTTTCCTGGTGTGTGGTGGCACTAAGGCAATATGGGGGTTATTACAACTTTGGAGGAGGTGTTAATCCGTCCCAAATGTGACGGATATACCACCAGCCGTATTACGAGTTCCATAGGATATAATGGACTCGTAATACGGCTGGTGGTATATCCGTCACTTTACCGTCACTTTTGGGACGGATTAACACCTCCTCCAAAGTTGTAATAACCCCCTATGTGTTCCATCAATTGCTCAAAATGCATGTGGTGTGTCACCAAAAAGCATAAAAATCTCCCTTCACATTTGCAAAATCATTGCAGAAAGGAATTCTTCAAGCATACCACTGAAAGTTGGTTGTGACATACCTCGAGTTACTGCCACAGCGTACTGGAAGGATCCTGTGGCACATATTGGTGCTATTGATGTGGGTTTCCTCTTTTGAGGCAGAAGGTCTGTCTTGAGCTATTGATATAAATCCAGAATAGTTTGACTATTCAATCTGATTTTTTTACAACATCCCTTTCATCCATGACGACAAGGTCTCCAAATGGTCTAAACACTTGAGGCTGTCGTCTTCTTCCTGTCCCTGGGTTCATATGTCATATTTAAGACAAAAGAGAAATATCACTTTAAATGGGAAAAATCTATTTTGATAATAATAATAATAATAACTTTTATTCGGTATGAAAAAATTCATCCATTACAACAAATAATCACCAATACATTTGTTAATAATATCAATAAAACCATGTATAATAAAAACACCCATCAAGAATATAAACACATAAAAACACATTCATAGAAAGCAATAAAATAGAAAAATTCATTCTAAAAACTCAACATTATTACGCAAAGTAATAGCTCCCTTCAGGAATGATCCCAGGCCCTTCCACACCAATACATCTGAGGCCATTTGCAACCACATAAAGGCAGGACGATATTGCACGAAACCCTTGGGCCTGAGGAGAGGTAATAAAAATCGAGTTCTAAATGGTGCATAAAAGACACAAAACAATGTAAAATGGGACAAGGTCTGTTGGGACACCCTATCACAGGGGCAGAGTCTAATACATTTGTCCCCACACTGACCTAGTGGGAAACACAGATTACTTCTTATGATCCCCAAATGGAATCAGGTTATAAGAGACCTTTCCCTCACATCCTTTATCTCTAAGAGATAGCGCTCAGGACCTACTCACATCTTTAACATGATGAAATCCCTGATCGATTTTTTCCCTAAGGCCTCCCCCTCCCTCCTGGTCCCCTGGATTCTTAAAAAATTATCCTTTACCCATTTCTTATCACAACTAGTCAGGCCCTCAGGATAGTCAAACAATTCAGGCCACCCCAAATCATGAGCCATCTTCCTTATGTGCATCAGCCAGGGAATATTCTGTACATTGTCGCAAGCCAAACAATCCCTTAAGATATCCCTATTAAGAGTGACATGTTCATTACTCCAAATTGAGATCCATAGCAGAAGGGGAGCCAACTGGATAGTGTCCTGCACAAACTCAAGCTCCAGTTCCAGATGAAGGCTAAAACCAGGGATATTTTGTCCAACTCCCAATAGCCTTCTACAGAACCGATTTTCTTCCACCGTAAGGGCTCGGGTGTCCCTGTACCCCCAAAGTGCAGCACCATACAGCAGGACAGGGAGGCATTTCCGCCTACAGATTTCAAGCAAAGGCTTGATAGGTTTACTCCCTACCCTTACAGCAAAGTCAAAAGTCGCACCAACTGTTGCATGAAAAAGCGCACCCCTTCTGGTAATACAGGGCTTCCAAGATCCTTTCTCATCAAAAATAATCCCTTAGTATGGAAACTCATGGACCCTACTGATAATTTGATCCTCCACCCTTAACGCCCCCACCCTGCTCAAGGGTCTTCCACAAACCATAAAATGTGATTTCTTAAAATTGACCTCTAAACCCAAAGCTGACATAAAGGAGACATAAGCTCTAACTATTTCCCGGAGACCATTCATAGTGCGGGCCATGAGGACCGCGTCATCCGCATACGTCAACACAGGGAAATCAGTACCATTCACCTTTGGGACATCCCTACAATGTTTCATCAGAAAGTCAGACAATCCATTTGTATATTGAAGGAACAAAGTAGGAGCCAGAACACACCCCTGGCGCACACCCCTTGAAAACTTAAAAGCCTCTGAGCATTCCCCATTAGACCCCACCCTCACATTTGCAACCGTCCCCGAATGGAGATATCGGAGCAGCTCTACAATATTAGGATCCAACCCTAACTGATTTAACCTCTCCCATAATGTAGACCGGTTCACCTTATCGAAGGCACAGCTAAGGTCCATAAAAGCAAGATAGAGCGTACCTTTCCTGGCCTGCGTGTATTTGCCGATCATCATTAGTAGGTTGAGACATTGATCTTGCGTACCGGGGCCTTCCCTAAAACCATACTGGTCCCGGCTTAAAATATCATTCCCTATCATCCAGGCCTCCAGACGCCTTAAAATAATCCGTCCCAGAATCTTCACAGAAGAGTCAAGGAGAGAAATAGGGCGATAAGACTTAGGATCATTTTGATCGCCTTTTTTAAACACTGGGACAATTCATGCCAGTCTCCAAGAGGCAGGAATACCCACAGTAACTGCTGCATTGAGGACATTTAAGAGAATAGGTGCCCATAACTGGGGGTAGCTTTATAAAAGTCCATAGAAATCGAATCCGGGCCCGGAGCTTTATTACTCGCACTACTCTGTATCGCATCCATGACCTCCTGGAGCGAAAACCTAATTGCTAGGTTGGGAGCCATATCATACTCGTTCTCCCGGTTATTTCTTAGGGGAGAACCCTAAAAAATTCTACAAAAGTGAATTACCCAGGCCTCCGGGGCGATGTTACAGCCAAGGCCCTCAGATGTATCTGTTCCAAAGGAACCTCTATTTACCACCTTCCAGAACAAGCCAGGATCCTTCAGAGCTATGGCACGCTCTAACTCTTCCCAGGCTTTATCTTTGTATTTTATCTTGCTGTCCCTCAGGGCCCTTTTATACTTAATTCTAGCTTCTTTTACGAGGACCCAATCTCTAGGATGTTTCTTAGTGGCCATCTTCAGGTTTGCCCTTGCAGCATAGCAGGTCTTATCATACCAACCACATTTACGTTTACTAGGTTGGCTGCCTACTGAAAAAAGGCAGTCTCTCACTGCTGCATTTACTACTGTTATTGCATCCATAACAGTCTTAGAATTAGGAGCCTCTGTCAAGAGTGTGTCCATAAATAAATGTAAATTTTACCCCACCACCCTTTCTACAACTCTTTGGGAATCCACTTACTTCCACCTAAGCCGCCTACCCTGGTCTTTTATCTCCACTACTACAGGCCTACCTCGTCCTAATCTATGTAGGGCCCCAGGGAGTTTAAAGGATATTATAAGGGGATTATGATCACTGAAACACTCTCCCAGCACCTCACCCCCAATCACCAGGTCTTTTATAGGTGGAGACACAAAAATATAGTCAATAGTGGATTCAGATCCTCTGCCCACGTAGGTTGGGAGTTGATGAGTGCCTACGGCTTCTATATCACAAAAATTCAGAAGGCCCATCTTCCTGAGTTCCTTAATTAGGATCCTGCCTCTGGAGTCCTGCAGACCATCCACTAAATAATCCTCGCAGTCACAGATAAAGGGATTAACCACAGTACTGAGCCTCCCCATTTAGCATTAAAATCTCCAGAGACAATAGCACAGAATTCTAGCCCCACCTCCTCCATTCTGTGTTTCAGAACCTGAAGAACGGAGAACAGGGTCCCAATTTGGCACCCCACATCCCACACAGCGTTATAGAAGTTTACCAGCAAAATTTTAAAGTTATTAGAGAAAATTACCCATACCAGTAATATACCTTGGTGATTGCAGTTAATTTGAAAAGCACCCACTATCTTAGAGAGGCGAATTAAGGTAACCAGGCCACCTTTTGAGTAGCCACCAAAAGATTGCACAGCTGGAATTGCAAATCTGTCATACCCGTCCCACACAGACAACCCCTCCGACCAGGTTTCCTGAAGCATGATCACATCATAGTTAGTCACACACCTAATCCACGCCTGATCAGATAACTTTGCATCATAGCCTGCAATATTCCATGAAATAAGCTTACACTGTGGGGGCACCTCTTCCCATATAACCAGGGTCTCGGCACATTGTCAGTCCACCCCTTCCAAGGATAAATTACTGTTAGTGACAGTTCTTCTGCTGGTTACCTGGAGGCTATTCTGACCTGGGGGGGATTCCTACCAGAGCCAAGAGACACCCCAGTACTCAGTCGCATGTGGTCATAAAAATAGCCCAGAGGGGCCATACCTATTGTACCAGCTCTAAGAACAGCCGGACGATAAGTAGAAAGGAGCCTTTGACTCAGGGCTGGATATCTAACATTTATAATAATACAATCTTCGTTCCCCACCTAATTTTTGGGCCCGACCCAGCCAATTCTTCTGGCAAACAGAATATCCTTGAAATCCTTACATGAAAAATCACAGTTCTTACTCAACCAATATCCAACCTTATTTGTGAGTTGGGCCGTGGACTCGGTTACCCCAGGAGCAAGAGCAGGTACATTCGTCAACACCACCACATAGGGGGCACAAGCTGGGGGGAGATCCAAACGGGCCAATGAAGGCCTAGCCGTCGGCGGATTCAAATTATTGTTCCCAACCAGCTGTTGGCCAACCCCCCCAGCTACCACAGAATCAGGATCAGGCTGTCTACTACAGCTAAGCCTATTGACAGTCCTATCCGCCCTTAATATAGAAGTCGGTGCAACTGGAACAATCTCAACACGAGCACCCTGACCCCCAGAATTTCCAGAATTAACCAATGGCTGAGATGATTGTCCCAGAGGCCCCAAAAACCCCGCATATTCCTCCGGCAGGAGCAACTCCTCACTGGAATGGGATCGCCTGGTCGGGGCCACACATCCACCTACACAGTGCCTCCCCTGACTTCCTTGCACAGGTATCAGAGAAACTGCCTTTTCTATGGCCGATAATTTCGCCACAACGGGGGATAAAATCTCCTGGATCATTTCACGAAGTTTTGACAATAAAATAGTAACATCACAGCCCAGATGCTGGCAAGGTGCAGGGTCACTGCTTGTACCTTTAAGAAGTTCCAAGAGAGATGTTTTCGACTTGGGCATCGATTTCTTTAAGACCTTTTTTTTCCTCG
This sequence comes from Pleurodeles waltl, assembly GCF_031143425.1. Taxonomy (NCBI): domain Eukaryota; kingdom Metazoa; phylum Chordata; class Amphibia; order Caudata; family Salamandridae; genus Pleurodeles; species Pleurodeles waltl. The sequence goes on along the minus strand of NC_090444.1, from coordinate 1,234,441,659 downwards.
GGGGAGGGTTACATTTATCCATGGAGCAGACCGGGGGAGAAGATAATAAAAGTCTTTTGCTTCTTCTGGAGGGGCCTTGGCCACCAGAACCCTCTATTGACTCTGTTAGTTCAAATTGAGCAGGCTCAACCGCAGCCATTACAGTACCTTGATCTCCCCCCGGACAAGCCACCTCCAAATCCACAACCTCATGAGGACCACTATCTATTGTGGCCTGACGCCAGTCCTCCAGTTCCATGGATAACCTCCTCTCTGCCAGATCAATCTCCTTCGTTACAACCCCGACAGCTCTTGCGAGGAAGGAATCCAATGTGGTGGTGCCACTTCCCTGTCTACTACCGCCACCACCACCCCCCAATGGACCAGTTAACGGACCTCTTTTCCTACCCATTTTTACAGTAAAAAAGTTTCAACCGCAAAACAACAAGCAAAACAGCCTAATAAGTAAGAATTAAAAAACTATTAAAAACCCACTGTAAAGCTCCAGGATATACTGCCAAGTATTAGCAAATATATATAGTCACCCTCCACTGAAATCGAAAAAGGGGTGGCCCAGCCCAGCCTCTTGCAGGCGATGACGGGTGCAAGACGGGCGCGGTAGCAGGAGCGTGAAGTTGCTTTTAAAGGGCTCCTGCCCTTCCCTCTCGTTCCTTTTTCGGTACACTTTGGGGAGTCTACCAAAGAATCATCACCAGTCAAGAAGGAAGCCCAAATCACAGATGGCGAAGACTCCTCCTTGCCTTCCTTAAGTCAGCAGCTCTCCATAAAACAGGGCCTCCAGAAAGCAGCGAAGCGGGAGCGCGTCCTTGTTATTAAAGGGCTCCTGCCCTTTATCCCAGCACCACGGCACCACCAGCAGCAACGCGCGCTTCCCGCGAAGCTGGATCGCGTCCTTGTTAATAAAGGGCACCTGCCCTTGTTCCCAGCACCACCAGCAGCAACGCGCGCTTCCCGCGAAGCGGGAGCGCGTCCTTGTTAATAAAGGGCACCTGCCCTTGTTTCCGGCACCATGGCACCACCAGCAGCAACGCGCGCTTCCCGCGAAGCGGGAGCGCGTCCTTGTTAATAAAGGGCTCCTGCCCTTGTTCCCGGCACCACGGCACCACCAGCAGCAACGCGCTCTTCCCGCAAAGCGGGATCGCGTCCTTGTTAATAAAGGGCTCCTGCCCTTGTTCCCGGCACCACGGCACCACCAGCAGCAACGCGTGCTTGTTTGATAATCAACACACACCTCATGACTTTGTAAAATCCCATACGTTTTTGTGACATATATGTACACATAATTTTTTGTGACATTGTAACTTAGATAAACAATTTTTACATGTCTGATATTTTCTAAAAACAATGTGTAAACAATACATTTCAAATGTATTATCTACACATTTGTTTCCAAAATGTCAACAAAGGATGTATAAAATTATCCAGCGCATTTAAACATACAGATGCATAACATTATCCTTTTTAACTGTTATAAAAAACAGTAATGTATGCATTTTGTATATTTAAACAAACTAGCCATCATTTTGACTGGTGGTGAAACACTAAACATTTAAAAACATACTGGTTCACAATCTGAAATGGCAGCTGCCTGATTTGCTGTCGGGACATTTGAGTGGCTGTAACACTCCATGTCGGGCATAGCCATAGACCAACGTGTATGACAGCAAAGTATGAAAGCCAATGGCTGTGTCCATCTCCATTGACAATTGCATATGTTGTGTACATGTACGCGGTGTTATGAAAAAAGGTTACTTGCCTCCTAACACTGCAGCCAACAACACCTCCTCAACTTTTTCTGCTGTCATCAACCTCTGGGAGCCATGATGACGGGCAACAAAGGTGACATGGCCTCTAACTTCGCAGCTGAGGGGTTAGAACTGCTGATAACAGATGTCCTAGCCCTGTACAGCCAGCTGTATGGGAACCCAGAGTAACAGGTACATGTTTGAATGGAAAATGTGTTTCTAACTAACCTGTTTTTTCATTACACAGTCTAATGTATTTCATTTAGTTCCTGAGTGAAGTGTAGTGATTGGAGTGTAGTCAACTCAATAATTTGGATGGGAACAAAATTATGTCTAACAATGTTTTAAATGTCTGTACATTGAAATGAAAAGTTATCTGAATGAGTAAAGTGCCTTTTAATTTCAATTTACTCCTAATTCAAATGTACCATTCATAATTCGGCATCTCTGTATCTGTATGTATTATACACGTAATGGTGCCACATATGTAGAAAGGTACGTCCTGTACTGCTGCAAGTGCATATGAGACAGGCTCTCAATCACCCATACAGATATGTCCCATTCCTACACATACTTGTTCCTACATCACTAAAACCCATGCTCTCACTGACACATATGGCAGCCCTTCCCTACTGCCCTCAGTCATAATATGTGGTTCTAACCATAGTATCTGACTTTAAAAACATTTAGCACTAAGCCAATGAACCTGGGTGTGAAGTTGTGTGCTAACAATGTACAACGTGTTTAGTCTTTAGTAGTTTACAATGATTTGTATCAGAAGTAGTTCTCACTGCAGGAAATGCTTTATAGTGCTCCCCTAAATGATGTTTGTGGCCAGTATTTGTAAAATAAGGATATTAAAAGTAATAAGTGAACTCAACAGACTACTACAATTAGTATTTCCTAGGAAATATTTATTTTCAGAAAATAATCTGTATTAACTTTTCAGAAATGCTTGAGAAAGATTGTAAAACATTGTGTTACAGCAATATAGACAAACAAAACCTCACAAAACCTTTTTCTTTCTTTTTTGTGTCCAAGCAGATTAATGGCCATCAGAAAAAGGCAATCTGTAAGGTAATCCCCAAGAAGGTGTGAACCCTGGAATTCTACAAGTGGTGCAGCATCCATTGCCACAAGAGGTGGGGGGACCTACGATGCTGGACCCACAAGTCATCCAAAGTTCAGTTAGGCTAGTCCTCCCAAAATGGGAAGCATATACATAGTACACTGACCCACCTAATGTCCGGCCTGCATACTTGCCGTGGCCTATCCAGACCTTAATAGGAGGTTAAGAACCCAACAGCAGCATCAAGAGGGTAAGTTATTTTTTAAGTCCTTGTTAGTGCTAATATTTGAAAAATCAATGTCCATGCGCACCATCATACATTCACATATCAAAACAAAGTTGCAACACTATTGTCAAATTTACCTGTCATGAACTCTACATCAACCCTGACTCCAAAGTACGTGACCTGGCAGGCTGTGAGACCTAGGCCTGAAGATACTGATTGACAGGTCACAGATGGAGAAGCACATAGCCAGCAGACAAACACATGAACAGAAAACTCAGGTCAGTCCCACAGATAGGCATAGCGATGCCACAATGGTCCTAGGTGACTGGCCTCAATAAAACACACATGGCTGTAGGGGTTCACACATTCTCTAAACATCATAAAGTCGGATGCGACATAGAAATAGGAACAGTTAGCCAATCAGAACACTGCACGCACAGTAAAATGCAGTGATTGCGCGTTCCTTATGCCGGACTTCTGGACACATTATCCATTGGCCTTCAATGTGTTCATGCATTGTCGAAGCCCACCTGCATTTGTTATCAGGACCTTATTTATGACTCCAAGACAACTGCTCACATTCTTGACCAAAAATAGAATGCTTACATTGTTTTATGTACTCAGAGAAATATATAAAACACCACTTAGTTCAGTTGTACCTTGAGACAGTCCTCAGACACCGATTCTATAATAGTTCTAACCAAAATGTTCCTGCTTCGCGAAACAACTCTTGTCTTTAATTTCTTTCAAGGTAAATTCACATTCATGTAATCTTAGTTAATGATTTTTTGTTACAGCAATAACTTCTGGCATCAACATAAAGGTTAACACACACCCAACATACAAGAAGAGTTCTGGAAGGTGTAAGTTTGGCACAAGGTGTACGGTGATGTGTTTTTGTATATTGACTAATAATAAACCTTGTCACTAGTCATGATCAGTACAAAAGGACTGTTTTGAGCAGACACATGCCTGCCTAAGAAAAAAGAGGTACCTGGATTTTGTCTAAGTTATTAAGGACAGTAGTATCAAACAGGTCCCAAATGATGATTTGGTTAGGGATAATGCTCCATCACAACTGTGAGGACATTATGTTGGCCCTATTACAGGTGACAAAGCATACAATGCACTTATGACACAGTGGATGCTTTTGACTTCACATTGATGAGTTTGTTTAATGACCAAACAATATTTAGCATCTGATCCAAAATGACTGCGAACGTGATAACAAAGACAACATTTCTTAGCAAAAACATTTCAGAGCTATGCTTTCACTACAAAATGCAACTCATTTCATGGTAACAGTTGCAGATTGTCATGAAGCCTTAATCCTTCAAAAATGTGCATGTTAGCCAGTCTGTTTCAATAAACGTGAATTTAGTAGATACACTTCATTAATTAAAACAGACAGGAACGTGTACACCTTTGTAACAAAGTTACATGTACCCCATTAAACATTTTTGTATCATTTGTTCTGTGCAGATGAAAAGTCAATGTTGAAGCAAAGGGGTTATTGAAAGGAATGTTTGCAGGTGGGCAATGTACATAGTATAAAGCTTTCTTGCTAGATAGTTATTTTTGTGACATGAGTTCACTATTCAAAACAAACAATCTGTACCATTCAGAGGTGTTAAGCAATTCCATGGGAAATTTGAAGTGCTTAAGAGAAGTGGTCTGAAAAGAAATGGGACTAATGATGGTAATTTACAAACTGTGAGCAAATTGGTCCATATTATGTTCCCTACATGCATGTCAAATGGTAAAGTATTATTGTGTTTTACACGTGAAAATATGAATTTAGGAAATGTTTTGCAAAATAACCTTGTGAACACTTTGATTTGCACAGATATAATAAAAATGTTGCATGTGTCTTTTAAGCATCATGAATAGAAGGCAAAGGAGACATTGGCCAGGAAGATTGGGAAGCAGCTGTCCACTGTGAGTCAGCTGGAAAAACATTGAACACTGATGGACAAAGTGACATGGAGGGTGAGGGGACTGACATGGAGGCCACCAGCTCAACATCTTCTTTGGAGGCCTCCACAGATGACCAGTCCGTAGGGGTGGCAGACCCTACAGGACCTGTTCCATCTGCATCCTTTTCTGCCACCCAGATTCTCATCACCACCCTCCCTGTTGCTGCCCCCAGATGGGCAAACGTATGCCCCTAAAAGGGCTGGGGTCACCATTGCAGCAGGTACATCCCCTTTCCCCCTGACTGCACTCAGTAAAGAGGCTACTGACCTCTTATGCAGTATCTACGTTAGCCAGACAGCGATTGTGAATGGCATCTAGGGGCTTAGTTCCCACATGCAACAGATTATTGCATTCCTGGATTCCGTTCAGAGATCAATGTCTGGCATGCAGAGCTCACTTCCGAAGTCTCTTCACCGACCTCAGTTCCCCAATGGGCCCAACCTTGTGCCTCTACTCTGGTCCCTTCCTCATCCTGAATCCCACCTCCCACCCCAATCCCAGGCACACTCACTTCCTTGTATGCACTCACTCCAACATACAAAAGCAGCACACCCAACTAGCACAAACACACCAATAAACACAAACATACACGCACCCAACAGGCACACACTACTAACCCTACACCCAGAGGTACCACAGCAACCACCACATCAATAACCACAACCACAACACTCACCACCACAAACACATGCACCACAACTACAAGTACCACCAAAACTACTATAATACCCACAACTACCTCCACACTCAAAGGTACCACACCCACAACCAACCACAGCACCCACCACCAGACACATGCACTACCACCATAACCACACCTACAACCACCAGCATACCCACTAGCACAACATCTATTTCTACATCACGCTCATCCAAACACGCAGTCACACACACCTACACGCAAAACAACAAGATCCACACCCAACAAACACACACACTCACAATCACTTGAATTCAGCACACCTACAAAACCACACACATCCAAACATACACCAGACACACATGCATCTACTACATGTACAGACTCACATATCACAGTCACACCAACCAGCTCAACAGCACACTCATCCAAACAAAGTCACAAAAAAGCACACACATACCAATACCCACCAAATGCACGCATTCACCAAAACACCACACACCTTCAAAGAAACACACACCCAAACATACACCACATACACAAGACAAAACATACACCTGCAAAATAGACAGACACAGATAACACTAACTCTAGCTCCCACTACCTCCCAACCCCCATACTCTCACACTCTTTCAACCACTTGTCCTCCACCTGCTTTTACTCCCTCCCTGTCCCTGATCCCTAAGAAAACAAAACCCACCCCTCACAAGAAAGATCATTGAGGTGCCTGCCCTGCCCACTTGCTGCCCCTTACTGAGGAGTTTGTCCTTGGTAGTGTCATTAGGAGGCAGGTTTTGGGTCAGAAGCCCAATTGTTAACCCCCTTATTTCATGGACAATTTTTTTTTAAACTTTCCTGATTCTGAGGAAAGTATCTCATTTGTTTAATAAATGATTATTTATTTTCACAGTTTCAGTTTGATATGACATTATTTGTAAATTAATAGTAATTCCTTGATGACAATGTTATTGATGCAGATGTGAGTAAAATGAAATTGACTTCATTTCTGACAGTGACAAACACAGGTTTTATTTTTGACATATTTGTATAGTGAATACACTAGTGATCAACATTTATAATTGGACATGTTAATTTTGGTGCAAGCATTCATCATGTTAATGGACACTTACATCAACATTAATTCGATTTATGTAGTTTCAATAATGTGCAATGTGTATGTATCTTAATTGGTAGTTTAGGTAAAATGAATAAACACACTTGCATGGCCAAATTTAGAATTTTTGACTTATATGACTTTTTATGTGGGTGGTCATTAACATGAGGCAATTCGGACCAAATTAGTAAAAGCTAATAAAATATAGAGGAAGATTTCTTTAAATTTCTTAAACTACCACATTGTACACATACGCATTGGTCATTCTTGTACTATAGCTTGCAAGTGCTTTTTATAAATGCACAAGTCAAGAGCTAATGTACTAAGACAATTCCAATGGTAGCAGGTAAAACAGTCACTTACCTTCTGTTCTGGCGATGACGGGGTTGATTTTTCTCCTGGTCCAGTAACAACAGCAAAGGTAGAACTTGTATGATTTAGTTCATGATGACTAAGAAAGTGAAATGTAGAAAAAGGTAAGTTTCATCCTTATATGGATTTGATTCCACCAACTCAAATGTGGAGGTTTAGTCACCACAGTTACGTCGACGGGAAGGCACAATGTGATTGGCACTGTGGTAAAACTGGCTGTGGTTCCACCGCCAGCCACTTTTGCCTATGCTTTGTCAACACAGGTGATAAATTATTGTGGTGACAGTGGTTCACCGACAGACTTCTGTCTATGGGCCCGCCAGTATCTAAGTCTGCCTACCCCACAGAAATCCAGCGGCGATAATGATTCTGCCAAGGTCTAAATCAGGCCCAAAGTCTCATCTGCTTGCCCAATTCTCAGTTCAAGTGCCAATGTATCAAGAAGGGTCCGGAGCAAGAACTGACAGGGTGCGCTGGAGGAAATCACAAAGAGGGGTGGGAGACAAGTTAAAATTCTTGAAGAAGCTGATACTCAGTCTTGCTCATGACTATAGACGGATTACTGTGCAGTTACCTGATATCAAGTGCTAGGCCTAGTTCTTTCAAATGTGTGGTGAAAACCTTGAGGCCTTGACTCGGGGAGTTGCAGGGGAGCTTGAGTAGCTGTGCAGGAGGTGAGATAAAGCCATTGTTGAGGGAGCTGGACACACATAAATCACTGGTTCAACTTAGACTGCTGAAAAACAGATTGGCTGATTCTTCATGTAAATGGGGCAGGCGAAGTGTATTCTTCAGGAAGCGTAGGTCAAGTAAGATCCTCGGGTTTGGGGCTCGTAGACATACCAAGTTCAGGGTACAATAGATGTAGCAGTTCACATGTAGCATGTGTAGCACATGGCAGGCTGGAGGATTCACCAAGACCCCGGAATGATAAACTCATTGGTACACTGGCTTGCACCTTACAGGAAGGGCAAGTGGAAATTGACATTTTGCACGAATCATCAAGGAAACAATTGTATCTGTAAAGCTTAAATGTGCACAAAGGAACACATAACAAGACCCAACTAGCAGTGGCTGCTAGGTACTCAAAGGTTCAAAGATTGTGGTGGACACTTGCTGTGACTAAAAAGCAAGGGAATTATGGGTATTGTGTAACAGCGTTTTAGAATTCCCAAGCCTTATAGTGGAACACAGGGATAATACAACAGACTATGTGTAAAGGAATCTGAGGGATTTAGGTATATTTGCACCCTATAACGCACCACAGGGGTCACACAACATGATCCCTACACTCTAGAACCACTGCACATAGGGCACATGAGAGGCTCAAAACAATGATTCTGGTTTCTGTATTACATATATGGATCACTGTATACTCTACATGATGTCCTGTGTTTGGAATTCGAGGGGCAATGGGTGCACAGATAGTCCCCCTACACCACAGCTATGTTTGCAAGCACATTGCAAGATTTGCACGGTATCCAAAATATCACTTCAAAATGTTGCCTCTTGACCTGTGCAGGGGCTGGAATGGTCACGTAGGGTCAATACAGGCACACTTGCACCATGATTCAAGGATGTAACTGTTACATGCAGGAATGGATATGACTGTAATGGTGCATCTTATTGATAACCTATATATGCTTTTATACAAGTGGTTCCACCATGTGTGCTGCAGTACCCAGGACACCAATCAAATGGAAGTAAAAATAAGGTGTTACGGTCTAACTACATGTAATATAACTTCAGTGAAGGTAATAGTAACTGACACTTTACAGGTTTGCCTGGTTCCATCTGTCAGTAAATGCACATACTACCAGCTGATGTGCATGGCTACCCACATGCAAAGGTCAAGGAACCCCTCTCTTGTGTAGAGTGGTGGAATGCAGGAAACTGATCTATATTGTGGGGTTCATCACACTTGACTGGCCCACTGAAGCTGGACCCATAATGCTCAAACCATTGGCAAACATGTTCATCAGAGACATTATCCAAGGTACATTGTGCATGTGCCACACATATTGTTTCCGACACGAAGCCCAGAGAACAGATGTGACTGTACCATGAAATTCCATGGTGGAAGTTGCCATCTAGTGTGCTAATTGATTTTTGTCTGACAATCACAGGTTTCATATTGGCCTCACAAAATACCTATAATATCTATCCAGTGCATAGGGAAGCAGGATGCCACATACACGGTAGACTGGCTGAACTAGCTAGTCTCTGTTCCTTCATGAGTGCGGATTGCATCGTAATCAAACATAGGGCAGCAATGCAGACACATTTTATGAATGTTCATATGGTGCATAGCAGCGCATAAAACAGTGTATTTCATAGTAATGTGATATAATTTAGCAAAAAAGATTCATACTCTGCTGCAACCTACATTCACCCAAGCATACTACAACCCACAAATGCAAGAAATTGTAATGTCTCTACACATCACAGCATGTATGTGTTCCTCACATAAACACATTGTCTATCAATATTTGTGTACGACAATTACAAAAAGCCACACATAGGCGCTCTTTTTATACTGACAATCTACACATCAGAAGATATCAAGCCTGTCAGGTGAGGCAAGAGGAGCAAGGAAAGTGAGCCCCAATCTGTGTTCACCTGCATTGCAAATACCGCTATTGTGTACCACAGACAATGGGTCATTTGCGTGGGTCAAAACCCATGCATTGTCCCATTAGCATGTTGCATTGCAACCATTGTGTTAGTTAAAAGGCGTGCATCTGTACAATGCAGCAAAAACGCTTTGGGGGGAATGCGTCATGCATCAATCATGCATTGGCTATTTCAGTACTGATGTGTCAGAAAAAACATTGTATTTGGGAAAAAACTGGTGGGATACAGGCAGGAAATTATGCATTGGACGTGGCAGGCTGCAAACTAGGAAGTGTGAAGTTACTTTTGCTTTGACTTCATCTTTGTTAGTTTGTGCTTGATGGAGGAGGTTGTCTGAGAGTGCCTGTGAGAGAGTTGCATCATTTGGTATTGTGAGTGTATACAGTATTTTGTCCAGATCTTGTCCCTGTCACAGTCCTATATTGTGTCTTGTCATTGTATTTATTGTGTCATTATACTATGGGGTGTTAGTCTTTTTGGGCATTGTTTGTTGGAGTAGGTATAGTGTGTAGGGGTTTAGATTTAATAGAGGTTTTGTTAGTGGATTGTTTGGGGTTGGTACTAAGGGCCTGATTTAGATCTTGGCAGTGTTACTGCCAAACCACGGTGTTGGGGACCCGAGAGAACCATTCAGGTTGACTGTGTTCCGCCAGTCATATTTAGATGTTACAGTCCTGTGGGCAATGTACTGGTGGCGGTTTTCTGAGGGAGGGAAGACATGTCAGGCACCAATGGACATCGGACAATGGCTATGGAATACATTTAAGCCACACACACACTGTATCTTTGCCATATATGATCGCCTGAATCACACACTACACAACACACCACATACACACTGTTATCCAGTCCACGACAACACACATGTACATGTGCAAGCACACATTGCCATACATCCATGACACAATATACACATAGTATTGACACTGCACCCACACACAACACAACCAACACAACAACGCACTAATCTACATATACACTCACATAACATCACAACTACACACATCACAACAGCAATTGCCACACACCAAGACTCACCTGTATGTTACACGTAGCAACACAACACCATTCAGAACATGCACAACAGTAATGCCTTATGCAAGTGACACACATGCTGACACAACCACAGCACCAAACTACACCTCCCTCCACCTCAACCAGCGAATCGCATTGCACACATACATGTATGTATTGACTCACACACACAACTCGAAGCACAACATGACAGCTACAGGATCCTTTGCAATGTGCCCAGTTGTTGACAGTTGTGATTGTACCATCATTGTGGTGCCAGGATTCATTTAGCAATGACACAAAATGGCATTTCTGTATGTGTGGAATATGCATTGTGTACCAGCGTGCCCCATTCGTGTTTGTCCTATTTGTTTCCACGGCATATGCATGTCACTGAATTCTAAAAAAAATACTGTGACATGTATATATCTGCAGTGGTCCTGAGCTCAAGTGCAGTGACCCCCCGCATACACAGCCAATGTGGGTTCCCTATCTTTGAGTCTGGTGGCGGGTGGTTGTGTTTTTTCTGTGTTCCATGAGCAGCAGCAACCGCAGGTACTGTTCAGGAGTGTCCAGTTGAAAACAGAAGTGGAATCAGGAAAACTGTGAGTTTTCACCCTTTCCCCCCAATCCGCCAAGTCATACTTGTAGGTCAGACTGCCACATTGTGCTTTCTGGTAGGGCACATCCAAATTTGTGGCAGCTGAGTCAGTGGGACTCGGGTGGGTTACCATCTGTGGGACCACCAACATCTAAATCAGATGGGCAGACCACCAAGCCAGCGGACAGGGTTCCCGTTGATAGTGTTGGCAGACCAATTAACACCAACCTCTTAATCATGCCCTATGTTTCGCAGGAGCATAATTTTGCAGAGCTGCAGCTAAGATACTTGATGCTAGTGGCAGGGAGAACCAGGGCTACCCTGGTAAGGACAAACAGGACAGGAAGGAGCTGGTGCTGGCACCGTGAAAATGTGTTTGACGTTGCCAGGACTACACACCAGTTGAAGCACCGATGGGCAAACATTATCTCCAGGGAGGCTGATGTCATTGACTTCCTGGGACTGGAAATTGATAGATCTGTCGGTATGTATGACATGTCTGTGCATAGTGCTGTACCTTCATCAAGAATGCTAAACTTAAACATGATTTGCACTTCAATTGTATTTTCCAGCTATATGGGTATGTGCAACAGATATCTCACTATAACAAGATATGAGGAGATGATGTAAAGTAGTTAACCGAGGTCCTCAATAATGTAGGCTTGCTGTGCTGCCCAACATTTAGGTGTAAGGGTATGAATGCACCATATTCATCCAAGATAATGCATTCCTCTTTGTTTACTCTACACTGGTGCTGTTTTGTCAGGCTTGCACCACACATGCACCCTTGCTCCATGGTGCAAGGGTGCCTGTGTTGTTGTAAGGATTGTCTTTGTACAGAAATATGCATCTGCTTGCACACAATGGAATGCTATGACCCTTTCTCCTCTATCTATGTGGGTTGTAGAATGCAGCACACATGCAAACATGAGAACTCAGATAATCTCTTTCTTGTGCCTCCCCTGGGGAGCCATACAGTCTTTCCACATCCCCAGGTCCACATGTTCCAAAAATCAGAGTAGGCGTCATTATACATGTGTGTTGCATGGGTTCTGTCCCCAAATGGCTCTTTGAACACCTCCCTAGAGCTGAGTAAAGCAAAACTGCATTTTGTGCTGCATTGCTGTACTACGTATGTATGAAGCCATACTCTGCCTCCTAAAGGGGCTTTGAGTCATGTAATATGTATGTGACATATAATTATGGCCACTGGAGCATCTCTAAAGGTATGCAGGTGTGGTGCAAGGGGCTCATTACCTTGCCTCTTAGGTACTTCTAGGGCAGATTATGTCACATGTGTCATGGTACACTGCACTCTGCCATTAGGTTGGCTAGCATTACCCAATCTCTCTCATCCTGAACGCATGTTTCAGTCATGTCATTATGGGTAACCCTGAAGTCCACCTTACCTGGTCTGATCTGGGCTGCAAATTGACTAGATGTGTGCAATGAGCTGGGCATAATGCTATATGTGTGTTTGTGCAGCTATGCACTTCATAAACACTGTGATTTTATAGTATAGTAAAGAAATATTTTAACATGTGAAATGCAATATTCACAATGCTATGTCCTCCTGCATGCCTTTTATTTGGCCAACTTCCATTTTGATGGGGAGAGGTATACTCTTTCCAAGAACCGAATGCTACCGGTTACTGTAAATAGTATATTTATGTACCATTCTGATGTCTGTGTATGATCTCTGTGGAAATGATTGATTGTGATGTGTGGTGGGAGGTTACACTTAGTTTACATCAGTGAGCTGTCAGTCTGTGAATCAGTACAGAATCTGGCCAAAGTGTCTATAGGACTGCTCACGGGTGATGATTTTGGACCTGATTTAGATCTTGGTTTAGGGGAATACTCTGTCCGATTAGGCAGACCAAGGTAGTCTTAAGTTACGTTAGTGTAGGATAGTTAGCTTGAGTTAGTTTAGACTTATATATGGTTAGTTAGTTAGGGTTGGGTAGTTGGTTTTAGGTTTTGAGATTTTATATTGCTTATATTAAAAACAGTTTCTGCTTTCATGACTGCTTAATGATTTACTGTGTAGGAGTTGTCATATTTGCTAAGATTGATTTAAGCATGTGATATAGGATTTCCCTGCAGTGTTTGTAGATGTGTAACTTTATGAGACACCTATGGACAAGAGTCAGTCAATTTTGCAATGGAGTAACTTAAGAGATTTTCAGCAATATTGGACACTGCAAGTGGCCCTCTTTGTGTGAAAGGACACACAGCCCAACACAACTAGTCACCTACTTTTGCACTGTGCATACAAGTTATGCTACATGTGTGGATGAATTTGTCAACTCATAGTCACCATTCATGGTTGTGTTGGGACATCCACTGATGCCAGCCACTTACATACCCACCCTTGCACCATTCAACTGAAACATTAGTGTTGTTTGCTCACTAATATCCATGGAAGTGGCACCAACCTGCCTGGAAACTTCCATCACCCTTGTCACTGACTACTTGCTGAGTGTGGCACTTCATTCTTCTGAATTCGATGCTGTGTTAGATGAACATTGTCTCATCTTGCCTCTTCCCCTTGGCATTCCTTATGAATTCACATTCCTTGTACAGAGATTTACGAAATGCATGATTTACATCACATGTGATGCAGGAACGCAGGAACGCAGCTGAGAGGTGGAGCCAAGCGGAGCGTGGAGGAACAGTGGGCGTCAGGCGCCGAGTTGCGCTGCGTTGCTGGTTGCAGGTGCGGGTGCAGGTACCGTGGGCACCTGGTACTGCCGGGGGCCAAAGAGCTGACAGTGCCCCCTGCCCTGACACCGGTCCCCCAAACCGAGCCCTGCTCCAGGCTCCTTTACCCCCAGCGCAGCCCCCTGACCCCTTGGCCATTAATCCAGTGTTTTTCTGCATCTTTGGCACCCTCAGCCACAGCTGCTGCAGAGGAGGCCATTTGACCGGCGTAGCACGTCACTGTGAGCATTGTGAAGCCTGAGGGAGGCCTGAGGGAGGCCCGCAGCTGGGACACATTGACGAGCTGGCGCGAATAACAGGGACAGCAAGGGCCGGAAGGCTCAGTGTTCCTTCCCACATCGGTTCCCATAACCTGGTTCACCTGTTGTCTTTTACCTGCTGCTTGGATGAGCCCAAGGGGGCACTGAGTATATAGCAGAGTCCACAGGAGACCACAGGAGACCACTGGAGATCCATAGGAGACCTATAGGAGGGAAGGAGCAGCAGGGCGCTGGAACTTGGCCCATGGCCCTGGCCTTGTCCCCCGGAACCTAGACCTCAGACCCAGGAATAAGGATAAGGTCCACAGACTATAGACAGCAGACATTAAGCAGACGTTGAGCCCAGGAGTGCATGGTGAGGGAGTGGGAAACTGTGAGATTGTGGGTGTGGCGAGCACAGTGGGTTAGCTACCACTGCTGAGTGTGTGCCCCGCCTCTCTGCAGAAGCGGCCCAGCTCGGTTGGGTGCAGCTTGTGGGGTTGGCTTGTGGGCCCTGCTTGCCCCTGCTCATTTCCATCCCATCCTCCATCCCCAACCCCCATCCTGTCGGACAGTCCCAGTATAGTAAGCACGCAAGCAAGCAAGCATCAAACCATATAAGCAGATAATCAGCATACTATCAGTATCCGGTATCCAGTATTCAAGCAAGCAAGCAAGTTCTCTCTAGGTTTCATCAGCTGCCTAGCCATCTAGCAACTGTGCCATTCTGTCCATCCTGCACACACCTGCCCTAATTGTGGGCAGCAGAGATGAGATCAGGTAAAATGCGAGCAGGCCTTCATTCACAAATAAAAGAAAGAGAAAGGAGGAATCATTGACCATTTGAACACAAACTAAAAGAAGAGCCGGTGTAGATAGCAGAGTCCATCTGGTGAGATTAACCAGGGCCCACTGCACAAGCCCCCTGAGCCCCACCATGTCGCCTATGGAGCCCTCGCCATTGCAGGATACCGCAATCGAAGTGGCTATAGTCAAGCCACATAATTAGGTCCTTAATCTCCAGGCCGGGGGGATAGTCGCCCTCGCCACCCCTGCCTCGGCATCAGCTACATCCCATAAAATAACGGACTAGTTTGGAGTAACAAGCAGGACTATGAAGCATCATTCACTCCTTTCCACCTCATTGGCCCAGGACCCGCCCCAAATCAGAGAAGGGATCAGAAGGATAAAGGCAACATCCCCCCCACCATTGTCCCCAGTTATCAGCATTCTGGAGGGTAGAGCGACATGGGCTAGGTCCACGGTCTTGAAAGAGATGAAAAATCCGAAAGTCAGTTTTCCCACACCAGGAGGGTCAGGGTCCATCTCAAGTGGCTCGGAATCAGTACTTAACCCGCGGGTGGGAGGAAGCCTGACTAAACAGCATCCTACCTCCCCAAACAACTCCACAAATGAGGAGGACAATGAGGTGGGGAGTGGGGAGAGCAGGGCGACA
Organism: Pleurodeles waltl; assembly: GCF_031143425.1. Classification (NCBI taxonomy): domain Eukaryota; kingdom Metazoa; phylum Chordata; class Amphibia; order Caudata; family Salamandridae; genus Pleurodeles; species Pleurodeles waltl. The sequence continues at coordinate 1,234,425,848 of NC_090444.1, read as the reverse complement.
GTTACCCCCAATGAGCACCAGCCCTAATTATTTTCATTTTCCTGTTATCAGCCCGGGAAACACAGACCAAGCGGATACAGCGCCACAGACGCCGGAAGAAGTTGGGGATAGATGGTGTCCCACCCAGATTGCCCAGGGCGCTAGGACACTGCAAAGAAGTGACTTAAATATGCCTGCTGCCTCCCTTGCTCCTGTAATAGATTTATGGGCGTCAATATTGAATTTGATGCAGACTACAGTAATAGCCCTACTGTTTCAGTCTCATAAAATGGATATTCAGGTTGACCTGTTAAACACTCTTGCAGTGTTCGTCTCTGGAATCGATAGCAAACTGCAAGAACTAAACTCTTTAATTACACGAACCCAACAAAACCAAATTAAGGACTTCACCATTTGCTCCTGCAAGGAGGTAGTAGATGGGATGGGCCAACTACCAGTAATCCTCAAAGACATCTTGAAAGAGATCTGCCACCCAAGCAAAAAAGAGAGCATGGGCCTGGCGTCCCTTCAGCCACTGGGGTTGCCCTCAACCCCCAAATCCTCAACACCCTCAGAGGAGAATCAGAATAGTCTGCAAGACGATTTAGCCTTAAGGCCATCTAATCTGGAGGGGAATCCAACTAGGAAAATAGTGTCGGCCATTCAAGGAAGTGCTCTGGGCTATTCTTCTCAAATAACAGAGCCTACAGTTTTGGAAAGGCAGTCTGGCCACCGGCTGACCAAAAGAGAGAGGAAGCGGGCAAGGAAGGTCAGAAAGAACAATCAGGTGGCATCCGATATGGGAACCCCACCTCACATAGTGCAGGAAGAAGCTGGGTGAACTACAACCCCTCTGGCAGTGCTGCCCCACACACCAGACGAAGAGGGACTGTTGCTTCAGGACCCGGTAGTGATGGGCCCAGAGCCATTGGACAGGTCTCAGGGACCCCAGGTCCATCAAGCATTCCCCGCATTGTGGCCCCATCACTTCATCCAGACTAAGCTAAGGCCCAGCCCCACAGATGTAAAACCCAAAGTTGAGGGGCCTGACGCAATAATAAGGAGCCCTCACCTACGGGCAGACTTGGTGGAGGCCAGAACAGGTCAGTCAAATCTGGCAGAGAGTTCAAACAGGCTAAGCCTGACTGAGGATTGCAACTGCTATGGATTCCAGAGTACAATTCTAGAGGACCACAAGATGTGCTCAACCGCTCCACTATTCTCAAATTAATAGAAGCACTGCCAGACTTGGCAGCAGCAAGTTTGGATTACTTCACTGTCATTAAATTTATCCAAGCACAGGGGAGCCAGTTCACGGAACCCACCGTGGTGATATTTGTTTCTTCAGAATTACCAAAGCAAATCATAGAAAGAAAAAGCGTCCTGAAAGACTGAGGAATTAAGGTATGCTTCTATTTAAGACAAAGATACCCACACCCATTCGCACAAAGTACCAATACGAACAGAGAAAAAGTAGCCACCCGGTCCATCCTATGAGGAGTATGTGGGTGCTCACAGACTGGAGAATCTGGCCAAGAGCCATCACAACAGGGACGTGGTATAGTCACTAGATTTACAGATCAAAACAAGGGAAGGAGAGGACTGAAGAAGGATAACAATTGGTCAACTCCTGAGAGATAGTCACCCACAAGGTAATTGAGCTTGGCTCCCAACAGTGGTAGCCTCCAGATTGCAACAAAAAGCCTGAATGACAACCCATCAAACATCCCAGACACAAGGTTCATTAAGCATCTGCTCATCGAACATAGGGGGCCTACAACCAAAATTGGAAGATGCAGAGATCAAACAAATTCATGGGCGCCTTCTAAATTATAATGTTACAGGAATCATGGGCACTTACAAACCTTCCCTTAATTAGTCACAAAGAGTACAATATTCCTGCGGTTAAACAAAACACGTTTGGAGGAGCAAAAGAAGGGCTGTCAATTTATATCAACACTAAGAGTGAGGCAAAATCATCTGGAGGTCAGACGGGAGATCAGCCCTTTTTGTGGGTTCCCTTAGACAATTGGGCAAAAACATACAGGACCCCATGATCCTGATCAATGTGTACATCAACACCCAAAAAGAAAAAGTTGGAAGCTGACATTTTGCTAAAACATTTGCTTCATAAAATGAACACATATAATTTGGCCTATTGGTTAGTGTCAGGAGACTTCAACCTTAACTTATTTCATGAGCCAAGCGAGGACCTTGTCCAACTAGCGGTCCCACTGCCGATTAAAAAACTACCACTTAGAAGAAAGCAGGATAAAGTTGCCGCTAAGCTAATTAAGAACTGTGAGCTAGCAGGCCTCTTTGCACTAAATGGGTGGCTCCCGACTGACATACCCCGGCCTGGACAAGAGCCACCGAAAGGGCTGTTTCATATTTGGACTACACCTTGGTAAATGCCCCCCTATTCAGATTTGTGAGAGACTTCAGAATTCAAGATCACACAAAAAATTATCATAATCCACAAATAACCACGATTTGGAGCCAGGTGCCCATCCAAGAAGAAGCAAAACTCCTTAAGCGGAAACTCTGTTCCGAAAATCTAAAACGGTTAAAATTAAGTTGGTCTACGATCACAGCCCAAGCTGAGGACGCTGTAGGGAAATTGGAAAAGACGGCCAATGACCCACTAAGGGCAGTTGCCATATGGGAGTCATTCACTGAAAGCCTTGTAAAGCAATCCTCTGTGAGGGGCAGGGCAAGGGGTGTGCCCCTGTGGCATAGAAACACCATACTTATGCCGCGGGCAATATGCAGGAGGAAAGCGGGAGTAAATAGGCTCTTGAGACTGTTACAAAGACATCCGACCGATGAACCAACGTAAGAAACTCTACGGCAAGAAAGGAAACAGGAAGAGGGACATATGGCTTTTTAGACAAACAAAACAGGAGACATTATGGGCAAAACTTCACTATGCATCAACCTTGGCAAATTCGAGCCGGTTCTGGAGCCTGATTAATATTGAGAAAGGTTCCAGAGCTGTGAACAATGCAAACATGATGGAGGAGGTATGGGTGGGTTATTTGAAATCCCACTTTAAAGAAAAATCTGCGACAGATACCGACATCGCTCCATGGGAGGTTACTGAGGATAATAGGGAGCAGGAGGAGTCCATCGCATTCTGTCCTCTTGAAATAACTAAGATAATAGATAAATCACGCTGAGACTGTGGGCCTGGCCCCAATGGCCTTCCCCAGGCCCTATTTAAAGTGCATGCATCAATATGGGCGTCCTTTTTTGCATAATGTTCAATCATATTCTAATAACATGTTTTGCTCCAGCCAGTTGGAAGGGCTCGATAAGTCACCCCATTAACAAGGGAGGGAAGGCCTCCCTACCTTCCAACTACCACCTAATTACCCTTTTAGATGTAGACCTAAAATATTTCTCAATAGGCATCCTGCAGCATTTAAAACGGTGGGCCATGGACAAAGGGAGGCTCCCTATCAACCAAACAGGTTTTACAAAAAAACAGGGCACGTTGACAAACCTTATGGCTTTAAGCCTGGTAATAAATAGGGCAAGGGCCCAGGGACACCCCTTTGTCTGTGCTTCATGGATTTTAAGGCTGCATTTGATTGTGTCCCTAGAGACAGATTATGGTTAAAACTACGGCAGTGGGGGCAGCTGGTGAACTTATTAAATGCTATCATTATGCTATTCTCTGACACATGGGTTAAAATCAAACTGGGTGATGGCTCGTTTCTATCTAGGCCCATCAAAACCACTGTTGGCCTGACACAGGGTTGTGTATTAGCACCACTTCTCTTTAATCTGTATATATTAGACTTATCCCCAGCACTGGATGAGCCAGCCCATCCACCAAGTCTAGTGGGTTGTCAAGTATCTAACCTACTCTGCAGATGACTTGCTACTGCTCAGCAACTCCAGAGTAGGCTTACACATACTTCTGAACCGCCAAGGAGGTTATGCGCTGGCTAACGATTTAGAAGTTAACTATGGAAAGTCTAAAATAATCCCCTTTAACCGCAAACCAACCTCACGCCGTAAGTGGTTTTAAAATGGGTAGTATATTGAGGAGGTAACAGTATATACATATCTAGCGGTCAGGTTTGACTCTAGGGGCACATTTTCAGCACATAAAGAAGCAATAGGAGAGAAGGCAGAAGCTCTGAACCGGGCATTGGTAACCTGCCAAAATTCATTCTCGGGCGGCCCCTAAAGCCAATGACCATGATCATGTAACCAAAAATCTTGCCAACCCTCGCATATGGGACAGAAATAATGAGGGGGGCAGAGGTAGCTATACTGGATAAGTTATTAGTGAAATCTTACAAACAAGTCTTTCAGCTACCCAGATTGGCCTCCTCGGCCCAGGTCAGACTAGAGTTTTTCTAACAAAGCAATCATTGACAAGATCAGCAGCTTTTGTTAATGGCTGCTATAAACTTTACTCCTTTCCCATGGGGTCTTTAGCAAACCTGGTCTGGCAGGAAATCACTCTGGTGAGGGCTAACAATAACTTTAAGGATTACTGGGAAAGAAGTATAGCCCAGCTTAAACTGAGTAAATTGTGGGACAGCATATTACTAGCGCTAGCCCTCAGAAAAGGAGCGAACAAATCAGCGAAGATCTTAAGCCGACTAGAAGAAATGGAGGCTCTATCGAATCGATCACATGGATGGCTAGTCCTAAATTCATATGTGCGGGACAAGGAACTTCGCATCCTATCTTCCACATTAGCACGAAAGACCAGGCAGGCCCTCTTACGGTTGAGGTTGGGAGATCTACCAACTCTGGACTTCCTCCCGAAATGGAAAAGAGAGGCAGGATGGTAAACACAGGTCTGTAGATTATGTGATCCGACCAGGGAGATCCTAATTCATGTGGTTTTCATCTGCCCAGTTTTGGGATGCCAGAGAAGGGAACTACTGAGGAATGAATTTAACATCCTAGGAGTCCGGGCATGCAGGCCGGCCGTTATGACAGCCCTTGACCCAAGCAATGAAAAAAGGAATACCAGATTAATCCAGTTTGTGAGAATCTTCCCTGCCCTGGCGGTCCCAGCAATTCCAGTTTAGCACCCCTTAAGTAAATAAAAACAAACAAACCAAAAAAAAGACAATTGTCCAGCCCCATAGTACCAGAATTCACCCCATAGATATTAGCTAGCGGCGATGTAGGGGCTTGGTCTACTCCGAATGTATCCTTTGAATAACAGGCTGTCCTGTCCAGGTTAGTTTAGCTCACTCTGGTGGTCATTCTGACTTTGGCGGTCCATGACCGCCATGGCGGAGTGCGGCGGAAGCACCGCCAACAGGCTGGCGGTGCTTCCTGGGCGATTCTGACCGCAGCGGTAAAGCCGCGGTCGGAAAAGGGGAGCCGGTTTCCCACTGGCCCAGGGAACCCGCCATGGCGCCGCTGCTTGCAGCACTGCCAAGGTGATTCCGACCCCCTTCCCGCCAGCCTGTTTCTGGCGGTGTCCACCGCCAGAACCAGGATGGCGGGAACGGGTGCTGTGGGGCCCCAGGGGGCCCCTGCACTGCCCATGCCTCTGGCATGGGCAGTGCAGGGGCCCCCTATCAGGGCCCCACAAAGATTTTCACTGTCTGCTGTGCAGACAGTGAAAATCGCGACGGGTGCCACTGCACCCGTCGCACCCCTTCAACTCCGCCGGCTCCATTCCGAGCCAGCTTCATTGTTGAAGGGGCTGTCCCGCTGGGCCGGCCGGCGGTCTTCTGGCGATCACCCGCCGGCCCAGCGGGAAAGCCAGAATGTCCGCCGCGGTCTTTCGGCGGGAACCGCTTGGCGGGCGGCGACCGCCGACTGCCGCGGTCAGAATGACCGCCTCTGTCTGCCTTACAAAAAATGTAGGTTTTTAGGTTCTAATTGCACTTGGTCTCCCTTGTTTCTATTAAGAGGAGTTCACTCCAGTTTCATAATTGTTATGGTCTCTATTTTACTGTTCAAGTGTTTCAGGACAATGGACATATATATCTGTATTTTCTTGATGCATATCTTTTATGGTTTTTATTAACTAATAAAATAATTTCTACTTTTCCCTTGGCATGTAGAGCTTACTGCATACTATTTGATATGTGTGTATATATTTAAATTGAAGTCATGTGTCATTACACTCTCACTCAATGCATGTGAGGGCTCTCAGGAGCTTAAGAACACATTGAACCTATGTATGCCAGTGTGCCTTGCTACACCATTTATCATTAGGCACTGAAACCAAGTTACTTAGCAGTTGCAGTTCATGCTTTCTGACATCCAGGGTGCAGCACTGAGATTCTACATCCTTCACTGGTATAGGTATGATACAAATTAAGAAAGAGTCTGTCCATTTGTAGCTGCTTGTTCTCAGTGCATGCATTAATATTTTACTTATGTGAGATTGCCGATGTAAGCATTGTGGCTGACATGTGTGCAGGGTGGCATTGTTATGATTACTGAGTGATATATATGTGAATGTGTTGGACCTGACCATTTCTGCAAGGCCATCCCCAAACTTTTTGCCTCCTTCCTCCTATTTTTTCTTACCAGTTTTTGTTGGTTTTAGGACTGCTAACCAGGACTAAAGTGCATATGCTATCTGTGTAAATTGTATTGGTGATTGGTTTTTCCATGATTGGCATATTTGATTTACTAGTAAGTCCCTAGGAAAGTGCACTAGAGATGCCCAGGGCCTGTCAATCAAATGCTATTATTGGGCCTGCAGCACTTATTGTGCCACCCAGATGAGTAGCCTGTAAACATGGCTCAGATCTGCCACTGCAATGTTTGTGTGTGTAGTTTTAAACTGCCAATTCAACATTGCAAGTGTACCCACTTGTCAGGCTCAAGCTTTCCCTTTTTCTACAAGGAAGGCACCCCTAAGGTAGGCCCTAGGTAGCCCCATGGGCAGGGTGCAGTGTATGTTAAAGGTAGGATATGCACTGATGTGTTTTACATGTCCTGACAGTGAAATACTGCCACATTTGTTTTTGACTGTTGACAGGCCTATCTCTCTCATAAGTTAACATGGGGACTGCCTTTAAAAATCTTTTAAGTGCAGTGTCCCATTTAGAGCAGGTAGAGATATGAGTTTTGGGTCTCTAAACTCACAATTTAAAAATACACCTTTTGGTATAGTTGGTTTTTAGATTGTCAGTTTGAAAATGCCACTTTTAGAAAGTGGGCATTTTCTTGCTTAACTATTCTGTGCCTCTGCCTGCTTGTGGAATCAACATCTGGGTTAGACTGACAGTTGGGCTGTTTGTGAATTCTCTCTACACAGTGACACAAAGGGAGCTGGGATGTAGCTTGCATATCCTGATGAGTCTCCTGGGCTAAAGTGGGGAGGGAGGAGCTGACACTTATAACTGAAAGGGCTGTGCCTGTCCTCACACAATGCGGTCTCCAACCCTCTGGTGTGTGTCTGAGGCCAGGCTTGGCCGAGGTAGGATTTTGAGAACAATAGAGACTTTCCTTTGAAGTTTGCCTACTTCAAAGGCAGAAATGGGTATACATAGAGGACCCAAAACCCCAGACTTTTAGATTACTTCTGGATCAAGAGGAACCTCTGCCAAGGGGAAGAGGTGAAGAGCTGGAAGAGGAGTACTGCCTCTTTGCCTGTGAGTATGCTTTTCAGGGTTGGCCTGCAGTTGCTACTTCTGCCTTTGAGATGACAAAGACTGGACTTTGCTGTGTTTTCCTGCTTGTGAAGTTTCTCCAAAGAACTTGGACTGAGCTTGCCCCCTGTTCTGAAGTCTCAGGGCCACTAAAGACTTCCTCTGACTGCACCTGGACTCTTGCTGAGACTCCTACCCTGCCAATTGGTGCCCAATCCAATCCCTGCGCTCTTCAAAGGAAAAACTGGTGGAACCAAGTCCGAAATTCACGCACAAGAGCCGCGTAGGGGAAAAATTTACTCAGCACCATCTTCGGGGTTAGAAAATCGACACACCACCTGCATCGTGGCTGGGAAATCAACGCAACACACTTGTGCCACTGCCAAAATTGATGCATCACCCAAACAGCACAGTTCTTCACCACAGTGTGCCAGAATTTTGCACACATTGTCGCTGGGTGTCAAAACCACAGTGAACCTGCGTGGACCTGAGGTTGCCCATCCGGAAATCGACGCATCACTCTTCTGCGGGAGAGAAAAATGACGCATCACCTACCCGACCGGAGAAGAAATCACGCACGGCCTCACTTGCGAATAAGGAATCAACGAATCACTGACTTTTCCGATGCACGCTCACCTGTGTGGCTTTGTTTTTGACACAAACCAGGTACTTTGTGTTAAAACAACATATCCATTGATTTCTATGGATTAAGAAATTGAAAAATTGGAAACTTCATAACTTTGTTTGTATATGTTGGATTTTTGTTATTTTGGGCTTGTTTGATTTAGATAAACATTGACTATTTTTCTAAACTGGTACTGTGTCCCTTTTGTGTTGTTTTCACTCTATTACTGTGTGTGTTGGTACAAATACTTTACACATTGCCTTTGACATAAGTCTGACTGCTTGTGCCAATCTACCAAGGGGGTAAGCGGGAGTTGTCTTAGGAGTATAACTCCCTTACCCTGACTAGAGTGAGGGTCCCTGCTTGGACAGCGTGCAACCTGACTGCCAACTAGGGACCTCATTTCTAACAGGATGGATGAGAATGTGATAGTGGCTCATGTGCCTTACAGGACACAATTTGTGCATGCATGCTATTGCATGATTGGTTGGGAATGTTCACTGTGTGCCACTCTACTTACTGATGCTTCTTGTAACACCATGAAGCTCATTAGCTCAAAAATAAAATCCACATGATGCCATGGCAGTCGAGGTCCTTAATGCTTTACCTTGTCCAACAAGAGAATGTGTTAGGGACTGTAGCACAATTACCTTTAGATTTTAGGAAATGCCCTTTGGGTCAACACATTCACCATGGTGTAGTTAGTCCAATTAGCAACAGACATACAATTCACTGGTTAAAGGCGGTTTACGGATATGTATAGGCTGATTCACAGTAGCAGTTCTTGCAGCAGCAACCCCAACATTGTTTGAGAGACAAAGGGTGTCCAGAGAGTCCATGGGGCATACATGTCATGTGACATGTGAAGGAGAGTATTCCAGTGAGGAGGAGGTCCAATTTTCCATTAGGGAAGTTAGGCCTCATCAATAGTCCACAAATGGATCAGATTAACAGGTGGGCATACAAAATGGAATCAGTACCAGGTGACACGGGCGATGGCTTGGTAATCAACAGCTCCAATGGGAAGAGCCACAGACAAATGTTACTGGCTAGTTATCAACCAAAAATTGGTAAAGTCCACATCTTCCTCCTCTGATGTGTGTTATGCCTCTCCTGAAGGTGGTGATGTTTATGCAGGAAACGTCTGAGGCACACACAGCAGGGGCTGAAGATGTGGCTCCCCTACCCCCAGCACTATTTGCGTGTGCCAACAAGAAGGCAGCGCAGTGCTGAGACGGACCTGCTGGCTTCTCAGCATAGCAAAAATATTGCAGTGAGAGGTATCCATTGGTGTAATATAGGAGTCCTGCTTGAATTCTTGGCTTGGTATACTTCCTTCATATCTATTTAAGGGATGACCTTTCTTCTAGAGGACAGAAACAATCCTGCAAAGAACACACACACCTTTGCATCACTGAATAATAATAGATCACTTTACATTGGGATTTTCCCCCCTGCTTCGCCTCCCCCCTTTTTTTGTAGGTATCTATTTTTCACAATGTATTTTTCAACTTTTCAATCGGTTGGATAGAGTAGTTTATATTGGACTCTCCCCCCTCCTTTTTTGGTATGAAGGCCATAATGTACTGGTGGCATTCCTTGCCATTCCACTGATTTAGGAATGCGCGCTCTAGTTGTTTTTCTCCCCTTAAAGCTATCTGCCCTCTGGACACGTCATAGTTGAGTCAGTGCTCTAAGCCTCTCTTGGGATGATAATTGTTACCGGTTTATTTAATCATTTGAGATAGTGGTGGCCCTCCTTTCACAGCGGCGAGTTCAAACTTTGCAGCTCACAGTGTATATTCCGCAATTGTGCTTTTGCCTTCGTGTATGAAATGAAGGTTTACTTATAGATGCAGTATGGACTACAAATTGTTCCACTGGGATTTGTTCTTATATATAATATGTTTTTTCTTGGCCAGAAATGCTGCAAAGTTTCACCTTGTTAGTAGATGTAATTTTTATGTACTTTGGGTGTGAGCGCTTGGTGAAGTATTTATTGTCAGAAGGTAGGGAACATTATTCCTTTATAACTATATTGCTCTTGTTTTTAACTCAAGGTTTTTAAGGAGTGTGTCCTTTGCTAGGGGTCTCCTTAACAATTTGTGTACTGATGAGACCCACATTGACTACAGAGTTGAAACCTCAGTGACTAGGCCTTAACGAATTCAGTGAAATTGCCATGTTGGACTATGGCATACGAATAGACGTTTAACTCGAGTTTTGTACAATTGTTGGTAGGAAACCTGTTTTGTTACATACATTATGGGGGTCATTCTTACTTTGGCGGGCGGCGGAGGCCGCCCGCCAAAGTAACCCCGTCAGAACACCGCACCGCGGTCGAAAGACCGCTGCGGTGATTCTGAGATTTGCCCTGGGCTGGCGGGCGGCCGCCAAAAGGCCGCCCGCCAGCCCAGGGCAAATCAACCTTCCCACGAGGACGCCGGCTCAGAATTGAGCCGGCGTAGTGGGAAGGTGCGACGGGTGCAGTGGCACCCGTCGCGTATTTCAGTGTCTGCATAGCAGACACTGAAATACTTTGCGGGGCCCTCTTACGGGGGCCCCTGCAGTGCCCATGCCATTGGCATGGGCACTGCAGGGGCCCCCAGGGGCCCCGCGGCACCCCCTACCGCCATCCTGTTCATGGCGGGTTTCCGATTCAGAAGGGCAGCGGTAAACCGGCGGGTGACCGCCGGTTTACCCTTTCTGACCGCGGCTGAACCGCCGCAGTCAGAATGCCCTTCGGAGCACCACCGGTCTGTCGGCGGTGCTCCCGTGGCCGGTGACCCTGGCGGTCACCGGCCGCCATGGTCAGAATCAGGCCCTATATGTATTCATTTATATGCTGCAAGATCCATTTGTCTGGGACATTTTATCAATTTTCATGGACACCTTACATGAGTAGATGTGTCTCTGGGGTTTTGCATTATCATGTGTATGTACTCTACACAAATAGATGTGTTTGAAACTGCACCAGTGTATTCAATTATTCTTTGGATAGGAGTGTGAGAATTACTGTCCTGCCTGTTTATTCTGCTGTGGAGCTAATTGATGCCATTGTGCTGACCTGTACCAATAATTCAAGTTTAGTTATAGCTAAGAACCACAGTTTTTTTTTAAATATAGCAGTTTAGCCCAAGTTCTTCCGTAGCAGGGCTGCCTCTGTTTATGTGTATAAAAACATATTGGGATTGAGGCACCTACGGAGTTCCTCTAGAGTGCCCATGATGGTCTCCATTCCTACCTGCACCTCATCTCTCAGCTGACGCTGGATTCCTACTGCCTAATGATGGAAGATGACTTGGGCGTTACGGAGTTCAGGGCTTAGCTTGGGCTGTCAGAAGGGGTAAGTCTCATTGTAGGCGGTTCATCTGGAGATCCATCAACACCCTCAGCCCCTCCCACAACTAGAGAAGGTGTTACTATGTAGTCTAGGATCTGCTGAAATGAGCCTTATCCATTGGGGACAGGATGTCTTTGCCAGCAGGTTTGTCATCCAGGACAGGTAGCTGGTCAGGAGGAGTAGTTTCTCCATCTGCAATAAAATGGAGATTTGTCAATGGTGGTGCATGCTGTAGGTTAACACGAGTAATCAGGTGGACATACAGTATTTATCCTCCTTCACTTCTAATTCAAAATTGATGTGTAGGACCTATGTGACTTATAGGTATTGAGGTCAAGTGGTACTGTAGTTGCCTTTTGGATGGCAGCTCCTGTGCATTGTTCACACACTACTGTGTGACAAAGGTGATTGCTTGTATCTTACCTCACATTGCAACACAGTTACACAGCTTGATGGCCTTCCCTGCCAGAGCAGGTAAGTTCAGGCTAGGTCTATATCTGCCTTGGAGATTAGCTTTCTTTTTCATAATGGCTATACCGAATGTGTTTTGTGGTATTGACAGCACTACTGTGTACATTGCTCTAAGTCTTCAGGGTGCATTGCATCCCCTCTGGCCACTATTCAGGCCACACCTCCTGGGAAAGTGATGTGGGTTTTATCAGGTATTTAATTTGTTCCTCCAGTCTGCCTTCCACACAGTACACACAGCTGTCTACCTTGTTGTGTTATCTTGCATGCACATTGCACATTCATGTGGCCAATGACTCATACTGGTCACCCATCCACACTACTCTACATAACAAACAAGCTTTCTACATTGCAGGGATGTACAAGGGCATGCACTTGCCAAGGTTGTGCTATCTGTGTATACTCATGGGATTTTATTACACACACAGTGGGGGTCATTCCAACATTGGCGGTAAAAGGCGCTTACTGCTGTGCAGAAGACCGCCAGAACACCGCCGCAGCTGCGGTAAACCGCCACGGCCATTCTGACCCACAACAGGCAAACTGCCAAAATACAGACATCCTCAAAAGTCCGCCACACCAAAGGGCAGCGAGAAACTGCCGATGACCAAACCTCCACCGTCACGCCAACAGAAATACGCCCATGCTATCATGACCCACGAATCCACGCGGCGGTCTTTCAACCGCGGTATTCCATTGGCGGTACACACCGCTGCGCTTAAAATACACACACATCTCCAAAACACCGCCACATTGGACAATTCAAAATACACACACCTGATACACATACAAACACCACTCCCACACACCCAACACAACATAAAACACACACCCACATCACCCACAAACCTCCACTCCAACAGATTCGTGAACACGCACAGAGAAAAGAGATCCGAGCACCCAGACGTGCATTTAACTGTCAGCCAGCAATATTACCACGCACTTCACACAACACACCAATACACATCACCACACTTAGCACCACACAATCCACCCCACACATCACCCACACCACCCCATGGCACCGCAAAGACACCCCAGGTTTTCTGAGGATGAACTCAGGGTCATGGTGGAGGAAATTGTACGGGTAGAGCCACAGCTCTTCGGGACACAGGTGCAGCACACCACCATTGCCAGGAAGATGGAGCTATGGAGCAGAATAGTCGATAGGGTCAACGCTGTGGGACAGAACCCAAGAAATAGGGACGACATCAGGAAGCGGTGGAACGACCTACAGGGGAAGGTGCGTTCAATGGTATCCAGGCACAACATCGCGGTGCAGCGGACTGGTGGCGGACCCCCACCTCCTCCCCCAGAATTTACAACATGGGAGGAGCAGGTCTTGGCGATCCTGCATCCTGAGGGCCTCGCAGGAGTAGGTGGAGGAATGGACTCTGGTAAGTCTCATCTTCACTACTTCATCCCCCCACCCCACCAGCATGCCAACTCATACTCCCACCCTCACCCTCACCCTCACCCCCATCACACCTACTCCTTGCAAATGTCTCACCATCACAACCCACCCATCCCAACACCAAGCCCTGCATGCGACCACAAAGCATGGACACCCATCCCCAAAGCATGCCCACTGCACATACCCATCCCCCCCCAAACCACCGTCACAAAAGCCCCCACACGGGAATGCCAGCACTGGGGTACACGGGCACCCACCCATTGCACGCTATGGCACACACAGATGCAATAACCATACTTTTATACCCCTGCAGGACCCGAACGCCATGTCACCGCGCAGGAGGGTCCACAAATGTCCACACCACCCCCAGAAGAGGCCCACAGTGATGACAGCACCTCTGTCGACCTGGATCTAGATGACCAGCCTGGCCCATCGGGGACATCGGGACAGTCGGTTCCCCTCAGACAGCCACAGGCCACAGCAGACCTTCCCCCCTCTGGGAAAACCAGCACAGCACCCACCCAGCGGGCCCATACCTCTGTCCCTAGGACACGTCAATCAGCGGTGTGTCCACCACTACAGGGAACCCAGGCCAACCCACCACCCCAACAACAACAGGGACCTGGGGGCAGTGGTAGTGGGCACACGGTCCAGGGGACAGAGGCCCAGGGAAACAGGGGAACAGGGGGGGCTGCTGTGCGACAGGGGGGGGACAGGCCTAGGGAACCCACTCTCCACGAGGCCCTCACCTGCATCATGGGAGCCTACCATCATTCCCAGGAGACGATGGCGACGGTCCTGGGCAGGTTTCAGGAGATCCAGCTCCTGCAGGAGGAACAGTATATGGGGTTCAGGGAGGAACTACAAAACATCAGTTCCGCCCTGGGCACCATCGTAGGGGCTCTGAATCAGGTAGTCACCACATTGCGGGACACTGTGGCACCACAAAGGGCCCCTGGCACTAGCATGGACCAAGAACTGCCTACCACCTCTGCCGGCGCTAGTGGACAGGAGGCACCTCCACAGGACCAACAGGCCACCAGCACCCCACCCCCTGCAGAAGGAGAACCACCCTGCAAGCGGGCCCTGAGATCCAGGAAGAAGACAGAGTAAGATGCCAAGACCCCCGCCAGGAAAGGATACCTCCCTGATTGTCATCCCACTGTCCCACATTGTCACCCTGTCCATCCTTAAACTGCCCCTGCTCCACTTTCCACAGGCATTTGGACAATGCACCTGTGATACTAACAGTCTGGACTCTGCCATGGACATTGCTCCACCATCACCCCTCACCGATTTGCAACCACCCACCAATATAGAGCACTGTAATAAACACAGTTATTGCACAAAACAATCTGGAGTCTGGCTGTGATTTTGAACAAATGTATTAGACATGACCGTGCCAAAATGCTTATTTACATTGGGATGACAACATACCACTCTCACACAGCTGTAGTCCATGGGGAAACAAAGCAGATGTCACGGAGTGGGGCCCACATCTCTGAAATCGGAAGGGAAAGTCACAACTCAGTTACCATACACTGGGGGAAAAGGTCAGACAGTAGAGAGGTAGTAGTCTTTAAGTAAATGTAATATGCCGGTGTGGATTCTTACCTGTGTGTCATTGAAAATACTGCTGTATTACTGTGTTCCTGTTGTCTTTGTCGTCCTCTTCGGCTTCCTCGTCTTCACTCTCCACAGGCTCCACAGCTGCTACAACACCACCATCTGGACCATCCTCCTGCAGAAAAGGCACCTGGCGTCGCAAAGCCAGGTTGTGAAGCATACAGCAAGCCACGATGATCTGGCACACCTTCTTTGGTGAGTAGAATAGGGATCCACCTGTCATATGGAGGCAGCAGAACCTGGCCTTCAGGAGGCCAAAGGTTCGCTCGATCACCCTCCTAGTTCGCCCATGAGCCTCATTGTAGCGTTCCTCTGCCCTTGTCCTGGGATTCCTCACTGGGGTCAGTAGCCATGAGAGGTTGGGGTAACCAGAGTCACCAATTAGCCACACTCGGTGCCTCTGGAGTTGACCCATCACGTAAGGGATGCTGCTATTCCGCATGATGTACGCGTCATGCACTGACCCAGGGAACTTGGCATTAACATGGGAGATGTACTGGTCAGCCAAACACACCATCTGTACATTCATGGAATGATAACTCTTCCGGTTCCTGTACACCTGTTCACTCCTGCTGGGGGGGACCAAAGCAACATGTGTCCCATCAATGGCACCTATGATGTTGGGGATAAGTCCAAGGGCATAGAAATCACCCTTCACTGTAGGCAAACCCCCCACCTCAGGGAAAACGATGTAGCTCTGCATGTGTTTCAGCAGGGCAGACAACACTCTGGACAACACCTTGGAAAACATAGGCTGGGACATCCCTGATGATATGGCCACTGTTGTTTGAAATGACCCACTTGCAAAGAAATGGAGTACTGACAGAACCTGCACTAGAGGGGGGATCCCTGTGGGTTGGCGGATTGGTGACATCAGGTCTGGCTCCAGCTGGGCACACAGTTCCTGAATAGTGGCTCGGTCAAGCCTGTATGTCAGTATGACATGTGTTTCCTCCATTGTCGACAGGTCCACCAGTGGTCTGTACACCGGAAGATTCCTCCATCTCCTCGCATGTCCCAGCGGACGGTGCCTATGAAGGACAACAGCGAGCACAGAGTCAATCAACCCACAGGTACGTAACCACAGCTTGCACAGATCACGATTCCCAATGCATTGAATGGCTTGTATGAGTGTTGATGCAAGGCCTAGGAATGTGTGACGCAGTAGAAACTAAGCCATGTGGGCCCTTGAAATGGCGGCTGCCTGACCTGTGAAGTGTGACAATGGGATGTGAGGTAAATGCGCTGCCGTTGCACACCGTGGCGGTAGGCGGTCAAAGACCGCGGCACAAAGCAGCATTGGTTAACATGGAACCCTATGGGTCTCAGGAGCCAATGACGATGTGCGCCAGCGGTCGTGGTACGCACCGCTGCGATACGCACCGCCGCGGCCGTGACCGCCATTTTCTATCTGCTTAATCACTCGATACCTGATCTTCGACAGGAGAGGACCTACACTGCAAGTGCTGCTGTGACCTCGGTCTGGAAGAGACAATGGCTCATGAGACTGGGGAAAGGGCCCCTGCCTTCACTGCTCAGGAATTGGAGAAACTTGTGGATAGGGTCCTCCCCCAGTATGTGCTACTCTACGGTCCTCCAGACCAACAGGTAAGTACACTGGGACCATGCTTTGTGGGCAATGCCTGTGTTGAGTGGGGTGGATGAAAGATGGTGGGGAGGGGAGAGATTGAGTCATGCATCAAACGACGGATGAGAGAATGTGCCACATGGCAAGGGTAGGGATGGGGGGCCACTCACATTGAGCATGCAGAAGGTGATGACTATTTTTCTTCCCCTGTACATTTCACATAGGTCAGCGCCCACCAGAAGATCGATATTTGGCGTGCCATCGCCAAGGACGTCCGGACCCTGGGGGTCCACCACAGACGGGGCACCCACTGCCGGAAGAGATGGGAGGACATCCGACGCTGGAGCAGGAAGACGGCGGAGGCTCAGCTGGGCATGGCCTCCCAACGTGGGAGGGGTGCCAGTCGGACTTTGACCCCCCTGATGTCCCGGATCCTGGCGGTGGCCTACCCCGATTTGGATGGGCGCGTGAGGACATCACAGCAGACACAAGGGGGTGAGTACACTCTAATCCTGGTGATTTTGCGCACAGTGGAGGTGTCTGGGTGGGGGAGGAGGGCTGTGGGTATCCCTAGGCCAGGGCGATTTCTGTAGGCTAGGCCCCTCCGTAAGGCATGGCCCTGTGCCCCCGCCCCCCACCTCTGTAGGGTGTCAAGTACAGCTATTCATGGCCCTGTGTCATCTATGTGTGCAAATGTCGTCCATAGGCTTGTAGGCCATGTCCCACAGATTGAGTAGTGGACCCCAAGTGCGCGGCGTAGTGCAGGGGGCTTCTGTGTCTGTCCTGTCCGCCAACGGTGTCGCCAATGCATGCACTCAACATATCTTTATTCTCCCCCCCCTTTTTTGTGGTCTTCCTGTTCATGTGTGCATTAGCATCATCAGGCGGAGGAGAAGTGGCATCGGAGCACGAGGGAGCTGCATCCCACATGGCCATGGAGGGCCATGCAACGGACTCGGAATTCACCAGTGGGACGGAGGGCGAGGGGAGCTCCACAGCGGGGACTTGTGCAGATATCAGTGACACGGACTCGTCCTCTGAAGGGAGCTCCCTTGTGGTGGCGGCAACATCTGTGCCCCCCGCAACAACAGGTACATCCGCCACCCACCGTACCAGCACCGCCCTCCCAGCAGTCCCTCACCATTTGCCCCGTGCCCGCTCACCCAGGAAGTTGGGCATCTCCTTCGCCCCAGGCACCTCAGGCCCTGCCCCAGTCACCCCTGCTGCCCTCAGTGAGGAGGTCATTGACCTCCTGAGGACGCTCACTGTTGGGCAGTCTACCATTTTGAATGCCATCGAGGGTGTTGAAAGAGAGGTGCACCAGAGTAATGCATCCCTGGAGGGCATTCATTCTGGTCAGGCTGCCCTTCAGCGATCGTTCAACACTCTGGCCTCAGCACTGAATGCAGCCATTGTCACTGTCTCTAGCCTCCCCCCTCCAACTTCCTCCACCCATACCCTATCACCTGTACCTCTGCCTATCCCAGACACACCATCAGACCAGCCTGCACACACCTCAACACCCAAGGGAAGCTCAGCCAGACATAAGCATCACACATCACACAGGCATTCACACAAGCAACATCCACATACAGACATACCAACACCCACTGCCTCCACTGTGTCCCCCTCCTCCTCGTCTCCCTCCTCCCTCCCTGTCACGTCTCCACTCACACCTGCATGCACAACATCTTCAGCCACTACGTCCATCACCAGCACACACACCAGAACCCCCCGCACACGTGCAGTCACCACCCCCACTACCATTTACACGTCCCCTGTGTCCTCTCCCAGTGTGTCTGTGACCCCCTCTTCCAAGATACACAAACCCAGGCAGCCACCCACCCAACAGCCATCCACCTCACGACAGCCTCCAGCCCAAGCACCTGCACCCAAAGACACCAGACTTAAAACTCCTACAACCACAACCTCTTCCTCCACTCCCATACCCACTACACCTACCCGTCCCACTGCTCCTAAAAAGATTTTCCTGTCCAAACTTATCCTCTTCCCAACAACTCCCCCACCCCGTCCATGTCATAGGACACCTGTCAGCACCTCAGCCACCACAAAACCGGGCCCTGTCATGACAGTCTGCCATGGACTGTGGAGTCCCCCACCCTCAAGGGCAGCCAGTTCAGTACGGAGTCAAGGCACGGGCAGCCCACCCCCGGAGAAGCATCCGAAGATAGGCAGTGGCCGGCACGAGAGGGTGAAGACACCAGGGACAAAAACCCCTACCATGGCTCCGTCAGGAAGTGTGGAGCCAGCTGTCACACCGCCCAAGGTGGTGAAGGGCCACAGGCGAACAGGGAAGGCTGGGAAGGGCAGCACGCCCGACAAGACCGCCATCAGCCCAGCTGGCCAGGAGGGCCCCGCCAGCCCCATCCCAGGTGGGCAGGAGGACACCAACAGGCCCGGTACTGCAGCCCAGGAGGGCCCCGCCAGCCCCATCCCAGGTGGGCAGGAGGACACCAACAGGCCCGGTACTGCAGCCCAGGAGGGCCCCGCCAGCCACACGACAGATGGGCAGGAAGGCCCCGCAAGCCACAGGACAGGTGGCAAATGACCTCCACGCCATGGCCGGAACCGCTGCACTGGGCACCGCCGTCTCAAGCACTGCTGAACTGGGCACCGCCGTCTCAAGCACTGCTGAACTGGGCCCTTCATCACAAGCACCGCTGAACTGGGCCCTTCATCTCAAGCACCGCTGCACTGGGCACCGCCGTCTCAAGCACCGCTGCACTGGGCACCGCCGTCTCAAGCACCGCTGCACTGGGCACCGCCATCTCAAGCACCGCTAAACTGGGCCCTTCATCTCAAGCACCGCTGAACTAGGCCCTTCTTCTCAAGCACGCTGCACTGGGCACCGCCGTCTCGAGCACCGCTGAACTGGGCCCTTCATCTCAAGCACCGCTGAACTGGGCCCTTCATCTCAAGCACCGCTGCACTGGGCACCGCCGTCTCAAGCACCGCTGCACTGGGCCCTTCATCTCAAGCACCGCTGAACTGGGCACCGCCGTCTCAAGCACCGCTGCACTGGGCACCGCCGTCTCAAGCACCGCTGAACTGGGCACCGCCGTCTCAAGCACCGCTGAACTGGGCCCTTCATCTCAAGCACCGCTGAACTGGGCCCTTCATCTGAAGCACCGCTGCACTGGGCACCGCCGTCTCAAGCACCGCTGAACTGGGCACCGCCGTCTCAAGCACCGCTGCACTGGGCACCGCCATCTCAAGCACCGCTGAACTGGGCCCTTCATCTCAAGCACCGCTGAACTGGGCCCTTCATCTCAAGCACCGCTGCACTGGGCACCGCTGTCTCAAGCACCGCTGCACTGGGCACCGCCATCTCAAGCACCGCTGAACTGGGCCCTTCATCTCAAGCACCGCTGAACTGGGCCATTCATCTCAAGCACCGCTGCACTGGGAACCGCCGTCTCAAGCACCGCTGAACTGGGCCCTTCATCTCAATCACCGCTGAACTGGGCCCTTCATCTCAAGCACCGCTGAACTGGGCCCTTCATCTCAAGCACCGCTGAACTGAGCCCTTCATCTCAAGCACCGCTGCACTGGGTACCGCCGTCTCAAGCACCGCTGCACTGGGCACCGCAGTCTCAAGCACCGCTGAACTGGGCACCGCCATCTCAAGCACCGCTGAACTGGGCCCTTCATCTCAAGCACCGCTGAACTGGGCCCTGCATCTCAAGCACCGCTGCACTGGGCACCGCCGTCTCAAGCACCGATGAACTGGGCACCGCCGTCTCAAGCACCGCTGCACTGGGCACCGCCATCTCAAGCACCGCTGCACTGGGCCCTTCATCTCAAGCACCGCTGAACTGGGCCCTTCATCTCAAGCACCGCTGCACTGGGCACCGCCGTCTCAAGCACCGCTGCACTGGGCACCGCCGTCTCAAGCACCGCTGAACTGGGCACCGCTGTCTCAAGCACCGCTGAACTGGGCCCTTCATCTCAAGCACCGCTGAACTGGGCCCTTCATCTCAAGCACCGCTGCACTGGGCACCGCCGTCTCAAGCACCGCTGAACTGGGCACCGCCGTCTCAAGCACCGCTGCACTGGGCACCGCCATCTCAAGCACCGCTGAACTGGGCCCTTCATCTCAAGCACCGCTGAACTGGGCCCTTCATCTCAAGCACCGCTGCACTGGGCACCGCTGTCTCAAGCACCGCTGCACTGGGCACCGACATCTCAAGCACCGCTGAACTGGGCCCTTCATCTCAAGCACCGCTGAACTGGGCCATTCATCTCAAGCACCGCTGCACTGGGAACCGCCATCTCAAGCACCGCTGAACTGGGCCCTTCATCTCAATCACCGCTGAACTGGGCCCTTCATCTCAAGCACCGCTGAACTGGGCCCTTCATCTCAAGCACCGCTGAACTGAGCCCTTCATCTCAAGCACCGCTGCACTGGGCACCGCCGTCTCAAGCACCGCTGCACTGGGCACCGCCGTCTCAAGCACCGCTGAACTGGGCACCGCCATCTCAAGCACCGCTGAACTGGGCCCTTCATCTCAAGCACCGCTGAACTGGGCCCTTCATCTCAAGCACCGCTGCACTGGGCACCGCCGTCTCAAGCAGCGATGAACTGGGCACCGCCGTCTCAAGCACCGCTGCACTGGGCACCGCCATCTCAAGCACCGCTGAACTGGGCCCTTCATCTCAAGCACCGCTGAACTGGGCCCTTCATCTCAAGTACCGCTGCACTGGGCACCGCCGTCTCAAGCACCGCTGCACTGGGCACCGCCATCTCAAGCACTGCTGAACTGGGCTCTTCATCTCAAGCACCGCTGAACTGGGCCCTTCATCTCAAGCACCGCTGCACTGGGCACCGCCGTGTCAAGCACCGCTGAAATGGGCCCTTCATCTCAAGCACTGCTGAACTGGGCCCTTCATCTCAAGCACCGCTGAACTGGGCCCTTCATCTCAAGCACTGCTGCACTGGGCACCGCCGTCTCAAGCACCGCTGAACTGGGCACCGCCGTCTCAAGCACCACTGCACTGGGCACCACCGTCTCAAGCACCGCTGAACTGCGCCCTCCATCTCAAGCACCGCTGAACTGGGCCCTTCATCTCAAGCACCGCTGAACTGGGCCCTTCATCTCAAGCACCGCTGAACTGGGCACCGCCGTCTCAAGCACCGCTGCACTGGGCACCGCCGTCTCAAGCACTGCTGCACTGGGCACTGCCATCTCAAGCACCGCTGAACTGGGCACCGCCGTCTCAAGCACCGCTGCACTGGGCACCGCCGTCTCAAGCACCGCTGAACTGGGCACCGCCGTTTCAAGCACCGCTGGCCCATTAGCGTCAGGGGTAGGCCCGCATCTGTGTCGGGCAGGGCTGCACGGAGCACTCTGGGCACCAGTCCCCCTCCAGAACCAGTGGAGACTGTTATCCACTTGTGAGACTGTGTTTTTGCACTCCCCAGGATGGTAGAGTGGGCAAACCACCCACTGTAGAGACTTGAGAGACTGTGACTTTGCACTCCCCAGGATGTAACAGTGGGCAGCCCACCCACTGCAAAGACTTGTGAGACTGTGGCTTTGCACTCCCCAGGATGTAACAGTGGGCAGCCCACCCACTGTCTGGACTTGTGAGACTGTGGCTTTGCACTCCCCAGGATGTAACAGTGGGCAGCCCACCCACTGCAAAGACTTGTGAGACTGTGGCTTTGCACTCACCAGGATTGAACAGTGGCCATGGAGGCCCCTCGTGGATCTGGCGTCGTGGACTCATCTGGCTGAGGTGCCCCCCCTTCCCTTCCCCCTGAGGTGCCTGTAGTTTTGCTATCTGATGCCCCTGCAGTGTTCTCTCCGTTGGAGTCAGGTATCCTGTGTGGGCTTTGCCCATGTGATTTGGGCCCTGTGGTCCACGGACTATGCCTGCTACAATGCTCGGACTTGTACATTTATGTATATTAGAGTTTTTGATGTGTTATATATTTTTAATCCAGTAATTCAATATATTCCAATGTTTAGAATCATATCCTTTTGTCTTTGCATTCTTCCGGGCGATTTAGGGGGGGGTAACTGTGATGTATTGCTATGCATTGATGTGTGTGTTGTAGTGGGTGAGGGTGGGGGTGGGTGTGTCGCATATGTGTGTTCCCATAATTTTTTGCCTCCCCCCTCCCCTGTGTCTTAGGTGCAGTACTCACCGTTGTCTTCTGCGCCGGCGTTCGTGCTTCTGGTAGAGGAGCAGGAAGACTATCGCTGGGAGGATGTGGAGTTCGGGTTCCATGCTGTCCAGATTCCTCGTGGGGTGTATGGAGGTGAGCGTTTTCCGTTCGAAATGGCTGTTTCCGCCGTGTTTTTATCGGCGGGGCTACCGCCCCGGAAAAGGTGGCGGATTGGTAGGTTGTGATAGGGTGGGCGGTACATTGACTCCCGCCTATCTGTTGGCGGGGACCGCCGCGCTGTTTGTTTGTCCCGCCGTGGCAGGCGGTGTGTTGATGTGGTGGTCTCTGTTGGCGGTTTCCGCCAGGGTCGGAATTCCATTTTTTTAACCGCCAGCCTGTTGGCGGTTTAGCCGCGCTTTAACACCGACCGCCAGGGTTGGAATGACCACCAGTTTGTTCCATAGTTCAAAACAGTACCCAGTTTGTGCTAACTCTAAGGGGATAGGCCCAATCAAACTAGGTAGATGGCTAGCAGTGACCTCATTTAATCACTGCCAGAGTTGGATATCTGCAGAGTATCACACATCTTTGACTAAGCACCGCTCACTTATACATATACATGCTTCCTCCGGAAATCCTCATTTAGGGCCAAGGACTCCACTTCCTGTCACACACTGATGGACCCAGATCATATATTGAATCACATGTGATACCAAGCCCTACATTGTGAGTCTCCACTTCCAAATACCCAACATGGCTGCCTGTATTTGAGGGCTACGTGTCAACCTCTACCCTACATGCTAGCCAGTGGCATGTACCTACCCTGGTTTGCCACACAACAAGGCTCATACTTCTCACCATATAACCATCCCTGAATCCTGCCCATAGTCATGGCAACCTAACTCATCCTGTAACATCACAATTTCCTGTTTGACATTCTCCTGTTTTGATATCTGTAGCCTGGTAAGACATTTCGTCATCCATCTCCCTCCTGACATGTGCTACATCTTGACCAGGTCCACATCCCATGTACAATGTAGCACACCTCTTCCTTCTTCTATGTCATCTCTTCCCAAATGCAGCACGAGTGTGACACTATCAGACAAAGCATTGCATGTATATTGCTCAGGCTGCCTTGCAATACACATGTCACTTCTTGCCTCCTTGCTATGCAATGTTTCCCCATTCGGACACAGTGTCAGTTCAATGTGTTCAGCCACATCTACATTGCACAGCACCACTATGGACCCTCAGGGCTCACTCACCATCTAATGTTTGAACAAACACACATTGTCCTCCGGGGTGAATAACTTGCAACCCCCCAGTATGATTTTGTACATAACAGGAGTTAGGGTGGTCTCTATTATGGCAGGCTGCACCTGTGTGCTCACATCCCAAACATCAGGACAGCTGTGTACAATGTAGTTTCATGTTAATGACTGTACATGTGGCTCTATACATGTTCCTATGTGGTGATACTTCACCTGCCTAGCACTTGGCCCTCCTCTCAGGTGAGGATTTTATCCTCTGACAAACCCATTCCATTCTATTGCGTTGCAGTCCAGATTTGGCAGCATGGCTCTAAGGTAGGCACACTAGCATCATGGTGCAAGGGGCCATTCATTATCCAAGTCAGGATGGGCAGGGTTCCAGTGTCCTGACATATTGCGGCATTCCAGTCCAGGGTTTTTGCTTTGTATTGTGGGACGTGTGGTCCTGGTCACTAATGTTATACATTACACAAAAATCCCAATATACAAAGGTGAAGCAGGACCAGTGCTGCACATCACACATGTACTTGGCAAACTTGACAGAGCTTGACTGGGCTGTGAAACATGTAACTGGTCATTTTGACTTGCATTTCTATCATATATGCCTGAACATGTGGACAATTCCATCCCTTTCCCTTAAACTCAGCATAGTGCAGCGCAGGAACATTGCAGCGCAGGAACATTGCTTGCTGCACTGCCGAGCATGACATATTTGGTCATGTTGTCCTTTGCTGCCACTTATCCTGTAGCTCTTGTTGATTCTCATAGCCAGCTGTGTCATATCCTCCCACTCCTGCCACTAACTTTGCTGGGATGACAGTTGCCACATGGTTCTCAAAGGATGTCAGCTTCTCCTGGACCTCAGGTCCTCCTCCTTCAGTCCACATGGCTGCCTTCAAGTTGTTGGAATGTTACTCCTTGGTCCTGCACTTGTGATTGTGCCAGCGCTTCTTGTACTCTGGCACTGTCCTTTAAACTTGGCCTACACTGTTGATCTTGTCCACTATGGGCTGCCAAGTGGCCTGTTCCTTCCTTAATGGCAATTTGAAGGTGACAAAGACTTGATGTTCCTACATTGTCACCTTTGTTATCAGAATTTGATTCTCCTCCTCACTAAAAATACTCTTCCTCATCCTCTGGGAGTCTGTCTAGGCATCATGGTTAGTGCTGGGGTTTTTGGAGTTGTTGCCCCGGCTTCTGCTGCCTGATGCCTGCCCCATCTCTCCATTTTGAGGTAAGGGGAAATGTTTTTTTCACAAATGTGTCACTTTTTGATGGGTTGTTGATGCATTATGTACTCAAATGTGACACAAGACTGATTTGCATTGCTTTACATGCCGCAAGGAAGCCGAGCATCATTTTTGCTGCACATGTGTCACTTTTCTCTATGGCAGCCATCCCATGGATGCTTCTTTTTTTGGTATTGCAATACTATACTCACAATCTATCCCATAAAAGAAAAAAGCTGTATTCTATCATTGATTAAAAACACAATGATGGATCAAACAATGTCTTGTATTGTTAGTCTGTGGTTCTGGCATCCCCTATAGTGACTTCTAGTAATTATTATTATAAATGGTCCGTGTTCACTCTCTCTCAACAAGCAAGCTGATCTCATTACTGCATAATAGCTGGCAGTTTTATATCTTAACACAGCATAGAAAACAAATGATTCTTTAATTTACTTTAAATTGGTCTTGATAATCTTAATGTATCAATTCCTTTCATTGTTATCTGGAGGGGAATCCACGTTCATCATGTTGATTATCTTCACCCTTATACACCTGAATGCGTTAGTCATTACTGTTCTATATTTTCTTTTGAATGAATGAACTCAGATACACCCAATCTTAGTTATGATAAGACATGATCTGTCATAATGTCACAAATCTCAGATTAGAACATCTCTTAGTCTGTCCCCATTTGTAATTGCATATCATGATTTAAGAAATCCATGCATGTGTATATTCTGCAGTAATGAACCATGTGATTGCCAATATCATCAGTTTGTCAGAGAAAACAATGTTGGAATTGAATTTCAAAAATGTTTTATTATTTTTCCTTGCTAACAATTATTCAAAAGCAACTACTGTGATTATCATGTCTGAAGTACTTTTCAAACCATCTGTTGCTTTATTCTTCATTTAGTTCTGTTAATCTTTTCATGTCAGTAGGAGTCAGGGGGGCATAGTTAGAAGAAGCTTGTGCCGCCGGAGCATCACAATTTTTATGCTATGGCAGTGCGAGACTCTCAACTGTATCTATGAGGCCACGGAAAATCACTGAGGTGCCTTACTCTGCACCAGGGGAGCGTTCCATGGGTGTTGAGGTGGGTTTTCCCATCCATTAACCATGGATTTTGACACTGCCCCAGATTTACAGGAGCATGGAAATCTGCAGCAGTGCCAAAATCTTATGCCTGCCCAGAACAGGTTTATCAATGAGAAATATTTTCATTTCTACTGTTTTTTTCCTCTTTCCGTGTGTGATGCATTATGCAGCACACAAAGAAGGAGGAACACCCTCTCTGGATTGTGTTTGTGCAGGAAGGTGCTCCTTCCTGCAGAAAACAATCCTGCTTGCAAAACAGGCACTCTTGCACCATGGTGAAAGGGTGCCTTTGTTGGCACTAGGCAGACAATTGTGTGCCGGTGCAGGGGGAAAGGACAGAAATGCACAGTATTTATTAGATACGGTGCCTTCCTGCCCTTTCACCTTAATGTAGGACAGCACAGCTAGAAGACTTGAAGTGCTCCCCTGCACCAATCCCTCCGAAATATGCCCTAGGCTTTGCTCTCCAAACTACACAAGCCCTGTTGCATTGTTAAGGAAATGGAATTCTGCTTTGAAATTTATGCTCTTAGTTACAATTTTTGCGCAGGGCAGCATAGCAAGACTTCTTGCTGTGCTGAGGTGCATCAAAATGAAAGGGCAGGAATGCCCCGTTTTAATTAAATACTGCTCATCCCTGTCCTTTTTTTCCCTGCACAGGCACACAAATTGATGCTTACTGCTGACGCAGACACCCTTGCACCATGATGCAAGGGTGTCTGCATAGTTGGCACAATTGTTTTTTTTGTGCAGGAAGGGACATCTTCCTGCACAAAAACAATCAATGGAGGTTTTTTTTTCTTTCTATGTGTGCTGCAGGATGCAGCACACAGAGAAAGAGGGAAAAATGAGGATAAGTAAAGTTATTTCTCCTTACTACTCCCCTAGTGAGACGCACAGATTTGACGCATTCCCAGGCTTAAAAACAAATTCTGGATCAACATGGACACTAAAATATACAGCAGAAACAGACTTTTTTGAGGTCTGCGAGAAAGTAGTGAAACAATACTTTATATAAGTTATAGAATATAAAATGAAGTGAATTCCAAGACACAAGACTACTTGTTGATTGAAGTGTCTCAATGTTATTTATCACAAGAGCAGAAAGGGGACAACACGTGTTTTGTGACATATGAGTAGGCTCATCAGGGGCAATACACTGTCTAGTTATGACACTGGAGAATCGCACAGGATTACATTTCAAATAAGTATTAAAATGTGCATCAGTATAACATCAATATCTTACTCAATTAAACTGATCGAACAGTCAAACAGTAATAAATAAGGCTTAATATATCAGTACCAGCATGATAACTGCTTCTTGTGTACATCTCATATAGTGTAGGGCAAATTGTGACAGAGCCGAAACACAGGTGGTGAATTTAAATTGAGCATAGCTGGTGGCTATTCTGATAATTAAAAATCAATCATATGACCTTTTTTAGAAATTGGGGGCCTCATTTACAAGAAGTCTGTGCCACTGGAGCATAACTTATTTTGCATGGCCTCATAGATATGGAGTTAGGCAAGGCAGCACAAAGCAATGTGTTGCCTTACTCTGCGTTAAGGAGGAGTTCGATGGGAGTTGTGGTGGGTGTTGCCCATGCAACAATCATGGATTTTGACACTGCCCAAGATTTGCAAAATCACTTAAATCTATGGCTGCGCCAAAGCCTTAAGCCTTCCCAAGGGTGACATAACGAGGAGAGATGTTTTCATTGCTCCTTGATTTTCATCTTTTCATGAGTGCTGCATTCTGCAGCACACATAGAATGAAGAAAACGCCTCCATGGATTGTTATTGTGAAGGAAGGTGTTCTTTCCTGCAGAAAAACAATCCTGCCAAGAATGCAGACACAGTTGCACCATGGTGCATGAGTGCAGGCACTGGCACTCGCCAGCAATGTCTTCCCCGACTCCGACTGAGAGGACATGATTGCACTGTATCTTGTAAATACAGTGCATTCCTGCCCTTTCAATTTGGGGTGGGGTAGCACAGCAAAAAGGCTTGCAGTGGTGCCTTAAGCCAAATCTTTGTAAATGAGGCCTTGGGCTAATGGTTGACTGGGGTGTGAGCGTTGATCAAGCAGTAACCACAATCCTAGTCAAAGCAATGCACAAGCAAACCCCAGATTTACCTGTGATCACACCCTTGTACCATGGCACAGAGCAGCCAGGCTTAACTTAGAGGCAATGTGTAAAGCATTTTTGCAACACTTCAGACAGTAAAACAGTGAAAACACCACACAAAAGAATCCCATGCCAGGTTAGAAACATAGAGCAAAATATAATAACTAGAACAAGTCTAAAACAACAAAAATCCAACCAATAGAATCAGAGATATGAATTTTCAAAGAATAAACTGTAATACAGCACCTAAAAGCAAAAAGCGCCAACTGCGGCTATCTAGTAGCACTGGACCAGGTCAAAGTCAAACGTTCTAGCCGCAGGTTGGATACAGTCCCAGATTAGTCCCACTGAAGGTTTATCCCCTCAAGTGTTGTGCCAAGAGTCCTATTCACATGGCATCACTGGCCTTAGTCAGTGTGGCACGAGGAGCAGGTCAAGGGCTAGATGTATCAATCAAACATTTTTGTGCTGGGCCATTTGCGATCGCAAATATACATTTTGATATGCATCAAATCCAATTTCAGTGCGGTAACTTTGTGACTACATACCAATTCAGTATTAGGAAGAGGCGTGTCAAAGGCATCCCTTCCTAATACCTAATCGCAGACGTATGTATGATTGTTTTGTGACTGTGAATGCGGTTGCAAAACAATCGCAGGTACCACCTACTTCATGTAGGTGGTAACCCATTCCCCTTTGTGAATGCATGCAAAAATGTTTTTAAGAGCAGACAGTGGTCCCACGGATCACTTCCTACTCTTAAAAAATGAAAAGAAAACTCTTCATTTTTCATTTTTAACACATCTCCTTTTCCTTTAAGGAAAACGGGCTGCATTTAAAAAAAAAAAAAGATTCCTTTATTGAAAAACAATCACAGACATGGTGCTCTGCTGAGCCCAGCAGGCCACCATCCCTGTGATTGTAGCCATTTGCATTGGCTCACAAATTGCGACCTACCTCATGAATATTTTGGAGATAGGTCCATTTGCGAGCCCTTGTGAATCACAGTAAGAAACTCCAGGAGTTTCATGCATTCCAATAGCGATTACTTAATTGTGATTCACTAAAAATCGCAATCAGGTAATCGCTACTGTGAATAATGATACATCTGGCCCCAAGTGATATGAATGGCTGGGCTGGTTCTTCACCTTGGTGGTCCATGTGGGTGATCCATTCTTAATGGGTTAAAAGACAGGCTCGCAGCAGCTCATGCTGGTTTTCGGTGTGAACACCTCACTTCCAGTGTGAACAGGCCCGTTTGCAGCTCAAAGGGCCCAAAAGCTTGAATTTAAGAGCTTTGGAGCCACATCCAAGTTCCAGGACCTGAGAGGCACCCCTGGGGGTCAGGAACTCACCAGAATAGGATCCAGGTGCTATTGTGGAGCCAGTTGTGTTCCTGTGGCTCAGTCAGGAGGCCGGCAGAATAGTCCTTTGAGTCACTGTGGGTCCTGGGTTTAGGATTGAGTTGCAGTTCTAATTCTTCTTCCCCAGGCAAGAAGGCAGAAGGTCAGCATAGCAGGGCAACAGTTCCTTGTAGAGGAGCCGTCCAGCAGAGTGTGAGTCCACAGGTCCAGAAATGTACTGAAGTGGTGGTGTCTGAGTTCTTTCTTTTATACACAGTTGCACCTTTGAAGTGGGGAGAAGTGCTCAGATGCCCTGCCTTCCTTGATCTCACTCCAGACTAACTACACTGGATATGCAACCATCTGTGTGGAGGCAAGGCACAGCCTATTCAGATGTAAGTGAAGCAGGGGCCAGCTCTTCCCTACCATCCTACAAGTGATGGGCCCTTCAGTCACACCCAGGCTCACATTGTATGTGGTTGCCTAGAAGGAATACACAAAGTCCAACTGCCATCTGCACCCAGTCATGCGACCAGAGACTGCAGGCACCAAATGTCTCAGGCAGAAAAAAACTGCTAATTTTCTAAAAGTGGTATTTTTATAAATGTAATTTCAAGTCTGACTTCACCATAAATGGCAATTTAAAATTACGACTCTTGACGTACCATACAGGAACCAGTTATCTATTCTCAGTTGGAAATTACACTTAAAAAATGTAATAAGGCAAATCTAATGTTATCCTATGGGAGCGATAGGCTTTGCAGTTGTGAAAAAGCAAATTACGAGTTTTTCACTACCTGTACTTGTAAAACTTAAAAATACATGTCAAGCCTTTTAAATAAACTGCACCCAGCCATTAGGAACTTCCAGGGTTTACCCTAGGGGTGGCTAATGTATTAAAAAGGTGGCTTGGACCTGTCAAACGGTTTATATTGCCAGGTAAAAATGTCAGTTTAAACTGCACACACAGGAACTGCAATGGCAGGCCTGAGACATGTTTGCAGTTCTACTTAAGTGGACGGCACAGCCAGTGCTGCAGGTCCTTTAGTAGCATTTAATTTACCCACCGTGGGCACATGTAGTGCTACATTACTAAGGACGTCCAAGTAAATCAAATATGCCAATTGGATGTAAGTGAATTGTACAATGTTTTAAGGAGAGCGCACAAGCACTTTAGCACTGGTTGGCAGTGGTGAAGTGTGCACAGTCCTAAGGCCAGAAAATACAAAGTCAGCAAAAATAGAAAGTCAGAACGCAAACAGTTAGAGGGAAAGCCCACCAAGGATGCCAGGTCTAACAACCTTGCTAGGCAATTACAAGACTGTAAGCTTCACTGAGTTTGTAGACAGTCAGAGCAAGACTGCGAAATGAGAAGATGAAAAGAAAACAGCACATTTCCACAGTCAGGGTTAGTTCACTTTTGGTTGTTAGGAAGGGAATGCATCTTATTCCCTAACATGTTAGCACACACAGCCATACACCTTGATGTTGCACTGACTTGTTTAAAAGCATGCTAATAATCTATGGCTTCCATAGTATGTCCCACTTCATTAACCTTCCTGGATTCTATGGCCCAGATTTACAAGACTGTGGTGCATCAGTACTGATGTACCAGATTTCTTGCACCCCACTGCTACATAAAGACACCATTGGTGCGCCAGATTTACAATACGGTGCACCATGGAACACGTCAGGCCAATAGCGTCAAAATTTCTGATGCTAATTTGGAGCTTTGCTGCACTAGTGGAAAAAAAGGTGCGCTATTGCAGCAAAGTGCAACAAGGCCAATTGATTTCAATGTGTGCGTCCTTCTAATGCCTGCTTTGAGTGGGCATTCAAAATGACACCAAAAATAGCACAATTAAATCTTGTAGATTCCTTTGTGCCATTTTTGTGGGCCTCCTAATGTTGAAATGCCCCCCTTGCATACGTTATGCCTGGCGCAGGCATAATGTGGTGCAAAGGGTCGCAAAGTAGGGCAATAGAGTGTGCCACTGTGTAAACATGGGGC
Source organism: Pleurodeles waltl (assembly GCF_031143425.1). Classification (NCBI taxonomy): domain Eukaryota; kingdom Metazoa; phylum Chordata; class Amphibia; order Caudata; family Salamandridae; genus Pleurodeles; species Pleurodeles waltl. Next base: position 1,234,393,995 of record NC_090444.1, on the reverse strand, counting down.
TGTGATTGCTTCCTCGTTGAACCACATTAGCTTAAAAAAATGATGCTAATGTGGCACAAAGAGGCGCTAGGGCCTTGTAAATCTGGCACTATGTTTCATAAAACAATACACAGTAAACAAAGAGTTGGTAGTATTAGTTAGATTTGGGGATGCATAGACATTGGGGGTTGTAGCTAATAGCAGAAATCATGTTGTATCATCTTCTGTGACAATGAACATCTACAACAAATGGCATGCTAAAGGTTCCCTTGATAAACATACCTTTTAACTAACAGTGCTGACATTTTTATAGAATGACTGCATACAGTTGGAATTTAGTATGTTCATTGATCATTTCACATGTTCGATTATTAGAAATTTTTTAGCTGTGCAAACACAATCCTTAGAGTCTTATTCCTCTTCCTATGTGTGCTGCTGAATGTGCAGATGGCACGTGTGTGGCTTTGTAAATCCCATTTAAAGATTTTATTTGCCGTGCAACAACTTGCAAGAACAACGAGGTGATGGATGGAATGCTTGAACTAATCTCAGAACTGGGAATCATTCCAGGCCGCATTCCAATTCATTACTTTTTCCCAATATAGCACCTCATTTTGGACCCAGCCATATACAAATCAGTCTTGACCCCACTCTCTATGGGAATACTCCAGCCCTAACTGCCAGACCAGGACTGAAAACAAGCATCCTGGGAGCATTGTTGGGGTATCACCCATCATCAGCCAGGTTAGTTTGAATCCAGTGGCGCAGTGACCCCCAGATCTAGGTCTGGGCATAGCTGGTGCATTTGGGAAGCAAATGAAAAAACAATGAGGTGAAGGTTGGAATGTATGAATTAATCTTAGACACTGGCAATCTCTTGGGCTACATACCAATCCATCATTTTTAACCACCTCAATCTGGACCCAGCAGTATGCAAATCAGTCTTGACCCTGAATCTCCTGGGACCAGTACAGCTCAAACTGCCAGGAGAGGTCCTTTGGTCCTTCCTGAACCATAAAAAAACATTATGGTACTGACTTTTGGGGTATCACCCCTCAACCAGGCTAGTTCGAATCTAGTGGCACAGTGAACCTCGGATCCACATCTGGACATACCTGGTTCACGTACAGTGGCAATGCAAAACAACAAGGTGATTAATTAAATTCAGACACCATCAATCGCCCGGGGGCACATCCCAATCCCTATTTTGGACCCAGCCATATGCAAATCAGTCTTGACCCTGCTACCCATGGGAATAGTCCAACCCAAACTGCCAGGCCAGGTCCTCCTTGGACTGCAAAACAGCATCCTGAGACTAGTTTTAAAGTATCTCACCTCATCAGCTAGGATAGCTTCATTCCAGTGGTGCAGTGAGCCTGGGACCCACGTCTGGGCATATCCAGCGCACTTAAGGAAGCAAATGCAAAAACAACAAGGTGATGGATGGAATACTTGAATTACTCTCAACCACTGGCAATTTCTGTGGGGGTGCATCTCAATCCATAATTTATATGCCCACCATGCCACCCCAGTTTGGGCCCAGCCACATGAAATTCAGTTTTGACCCTGTTCCCCATGAGATAAGTCCAGCCCAAACTTCCTGGCCAGATCCTCCCTGGACTGGAAACAAGCAAACTGGGACTGGTTTTGGTGTACCACCTGTCATCAGCGAGGCTAGCTTGAATCCAGTGAGCCCAGGACCCACATCTTGACATACCCGGCTCACTCAGTTCAAAACTGCTCAGGAACTTGGCAGCCCCTAACCTATCAATGAAGTCATCAGATCCAAGGATGGGGTAAGCATCATTCTTGATGACTGAGTTGAGCCCCAGGTAGTCCACACTGAACCAGATTTCTGGGGTGGTGCTCAGTGGGGCAGCTTTTCATACCAGCACTACAGGGCTGGACCAGATGCTACTGGAAGGCCCAATCACCCCAACACTAATTTCCTAGAGACTTCCTCTTTGATGTTGGCCCTCACTTTAGCAGACAGTGCATACATTTTGTTTTTGACTGGGGGCTGTATCAATGTCATGGGTACATGGATGTGTGACATCAAGAGTGAGGGGAAACAGAGAGCAACCTGCCCCAACAATTGCGGACAGCCCCTCTGCTGTTCTGGGGTCAGGGTAGGAGAGAGGTGAACACATTCCACTGACCCGTCTTTCTCTATCATCTTTCACTAGCAGCATGGTGACCTCAAAACTCTCCAACTGGAGTGTGAGATGGTTGGAATGGAGGACCCTTAATGGGTGTCAGGGGGACCTGAGATCCACCACGTAGGTGTCCTCTCTCCTTCCTTTCAACTATCTCATTAGGCCCAGTCAAACCACCTTGGAGAGTCCTGGGCTAGGCTGGAATTCCACAGAGGTAGGAGTCTGGTCATACCACTGCTTCATTACATCCTGTATGGCCTCCAAGTTTTCAGATACCTTCTTCCAGAACTTGGTGATCTGGTTACTAGCATGCAGGTAACCAAATCCTGGGGAAGGTTCTTAGGAGCTACCTACCCTAATTAGGCTGAAAGGTCCCCTTGTACGGTGGCCATACAGAAGCTGAAAGGTGGTACATCCAACTCCCTTCACCTTCCCATAGGCAAATAGCAGGCATGGCAAGAGGACCTCCCACTTCCACATCATGGGCTCAGGCAGGCCTTTAATCATGTCTGTTAGGGTCTTGTTGAATCTTTCAACAAGCTCATTTGTTTGTGAATGATAGAGTGTGGGAAACTTGTAGGTAATTCCACAGTCCTGCCACATTAACTGCATATAAGCAGATATAAAGTTGGTGCCCCTGTCAGATACCACTTCTTTGGGGAAGTCTAACCTGGTGACAATTCCCATAGGGGCCCTAGCCACTGCATGTACAGTTGCAGTGCTCAGAGGTGTGCCTCTTGGTGCCTTCTGGCATTGTCTACCAAAAACCAAGATAAACCTATTTCTAGAGGCTGTCTTGGTTCCACGTGCCCAAGAAAGTTGATACTCACTCTTTCAATGGGGCTTCCAGTGACAGGTATGGGAGGATTCTTTGGTGCTTTCAGCTTTTTCCCTGTTCTACCACTGGCTTGGCTGATCATGCAAGTCTTACAGAATGTATCTGGGGAAATCTGAAACAGGGACAAGTAAAAGTGGGGGACAAGCTTGTCAAAGGTCTTGTCCTGGCCCAGATGTCCTTCCAATGGAGCCTCATTAGCCAGCCCCAGTAGGAAGGCCCTGTAGCACTGCAGAACTACCAGTGTCCATGTTGCCTCATGCACATGTGCATTAGACTTACTATACAGGAGGTCGTTCTCCCAATAGATGAGGTGGTCTCCAGATGTATCACAAGCTGCCTGGGCTTCTGCCATTTGCATCATGCCCTCCAGGGCTAGGCACTCTCCTTACATAAGAACTCCTTCGGGTGGGACCCCCTTCTGCTTGCCATTCAGCAAAGTCAGTCAGGTCACCAAGGTCATGCAATGTCCTCCCCAGTATGCTTTGGTTAGCATCTTCTGGCTCCCCACCTACCTACTCTGGGGGACATTCGGAGGTTGGTTTCCCATGCCCTTTGCCCTTCCCTCTCTTGGGAGCTGTCTGGGTCACTTTTCTAGGCACCATACCTCCTTGACTCCATTTCCGGAGAGCCATGGACCTGGTGGTCACAAAAGCCAACAGATACAACCCTTATATTTCCAGGTGTGAACTGAGCTCTACTTCCTTGCAGGTAATGTGCTCCAGGTCATTCCCTATCAGACTATCCACAGGCATGGAAGGGCTCACAGTAACATTCTGAAGACCTGCATACACCCCCTCACACAAAGGGAACTAGAGCTACAGGGTAGTAGCTCTCCCAGTTGTCTGCTACTACAATCTGGTAGAATATATTGGGAATCACTTGCTCTGAGGACACCAAATGAGATCTTAACATATTCATACTGGCCCCTAAGTCCCTTAGAGCCTCCCACCTCTGTACACTGATGGTGATCCACAGCCTATACTTTACAGTATTGGTGGTCATGTGGGCTTTGGCCATCATCTACTCATCACCCAGTGACACTAGGGTAAGCTCACTGACTCACCCTGCCCCCCCAACTAACTGGGGTCATCTCCTCCCCAAGCACTACACTAGCCAGCCCTGGGGGTTTACCTCCAGTGGAGGCTATGCTCTCTTGGGGCACTTGGGATCACCCTTGATATGCCAACACTCATAACACTCATAGCGCTTGGGAACATATTTGCTATAACTCTTGTCAGAGAAGACTTTCCCTTGAGAAGTATTTTGGAGGCCTAGAGAGGACTCCTTCTTTTTATCTCTCCCTCTTTCTTTTGGAGGGAATCCTGAGCACCCTTTTGGGAGTCCCCTCAAATGCCTTCTTGGATACTCTGGTGTTGACCCAGAAATCTGCTTCCTCAGAAAGCTTCCTGGGGTCAGTCAGCTTGCTACCAGGTGCTGGTGCAGGTCCGTGATCCGTGGGACCAACAGAAAAATCCTATATCGCACTTTAACTCAAAATTAGGGAGGGAATGCCCCTTTCTAATTGCCAGTCACAAACCTACTTTACGATTCGGTAAAGAGATTACTGAATCGCAAAATAGGGTCTGTACATACCAAAATGCTTTTTTCTTGTCACAAACGGCCCAATTCTGTGAATCAAAGAAAAATGGTATACACATCTGGCCCCTAGTATTTCCACAGGGTCACTTCATAGGCTAAAAACCATTCATCTGTATCATTTCCCACAACATAACTGGGCATCAGGTCCTTAGGGATGCAGACTCTCACCTCTCCAGTTGAGAGACAACCTGCCACCATTACTGCTGGACTCCATTTGTTGGGATTTTATGTCCAGCTCTTTCAGACTTGGTTAATGAGCCAGCATGATCTTTTTCTCCTCCATCCTTAATCTGGTAAATTCCAGCTCCAGCTTGAGCTTTCTCTCATCCCTCCTGTCCTTGAGTTGCTCTAGGGTCAGGCCCCTGGCAAACCTGCTGCTCCTTGCTCCACCCTGGTCAGCTAGGGCATTTTGATCATCTGCTGGTGTTGAGTGGGGAATCTCCAGGCACTAGGCTGGTCTCTCTCTCTCCTTATCCTCTGTTTGTGCTCCCTGTTCCTCATTTTTATCCACCTCCTCTTCTTCTGAAGTGGCCTACCTCCTCTCCTCCTCAAATGCCCTTAGGGCTACTTGGAGATCCAGCTTGGTAGGCCTAAGGTCTGCTTTCAGTCCATTCTGTTTACAAAGTTTCAGCAGCTTAGCCCTTCTGAGGTTGTCAAAGTTGCAGGCTTCAATCTCCATAGCACAAAAAGGAAGGTAGGGAGTTTACATTTATAAAAGGAGGAAACAGCCAATTGAAAAATCTAAGGAGGAATTTAAAAATGAAATGAGTCACTCTGATGTCAAATTATTCGCCTGGGAGTTTTGTGTAACACAAATCAATATATGACACATACATCCTGATCCATAACACTGAACATAAATGTGAGAAATTGGGTTGTTGGTTGAAAGGGGTGAGGACCTTGGTCAAGCAACAGCCACAATCCTTTAGCAGGATGAACCACAAAAAGTCACTAAAGTAACCTGCCCTCATCCCTCTGTAGCTTGGCACAAAATGCAGTCCTCCAAGAGTCCTTCCGCAGGTCCAGTAGTGAACTGAAGTGTGGGTCTGATAGCACTATTTTGATAACCTGGTACGCTGCTCCTGAAAGGTCGGAAAAGCTTCTAGAAAAGTTCTTTGAAGTTCTGGGTGTTTCCTGCCTCCCTTGACCTACTCCAAGCTGACTACACTCACAATACATGGTTGTTAAGCCTATAGTGAAGAGACAGGACACCGCCTACTTAGGTACAAATGGGACAGTGGTCAGCATCCCCACTGTGCCAAGTGGTTACCCATTGAGGCTCAGCTAATCTCACTATTGTGTGACTCTCTGGGAACAATTCACAAAGTATGTGAGCTACACCCAGTGATATGACTCGAAACAGGCTACAAGCACAAATGGCTAGGGGTAAGAAAATGCCAATTTCTAAAAATGGAATTTTTAAGATTGTAATGTTAAATCTGACTTTTCCATTATTTGGGTTTAACATAACAATTCCGTCGGTACCAAACATGATATATCTACCTCCCCTCATTTAGGAATTAGAACTTACTAAATGTAATAACGAATACCCAATGTTATCCTATACAAGTGGTAGGCCGCGCAGTAGTGAACAATGGATTTGGTTTTTTTTCACTACCAGGATATGTAAAACTTAAATGTACATCTCATGTGCTTTCATTACATAGCACCCTGCCCTGTGGGCTGCATAGGGCAATCTTAGGTGTGACATTTATGTAATGAAAAGGGAGTTTAAGACTTGGCAAGGGAGTTTAAATGCCAAGCCAACATGGCAGTGTGACCCTGTGTTCAGGCTGCAAAGGCAGGCCTGGAACATGTTTTGAAGTGCTATTTATGTGGGTGGCACAATAAGTGCTTCTCAGGCCCACAAGTACCATTTAATTTACAGACCCTGGGTATATGGTATACCACTCTACAAGAAACATATATGTAAATTAAATGTGCCAATTAGGATTGTGCCAATAAAACTATGTTTAAGGGAGTGAGCACAATCACTTTAGCACTGGTTAGCACTGGTTAGCAGTGGTAACATGAATAAAGTCCTAATGCCAACAGAAGCAAAAATCCAGAAACATGGAAGAAGTCTGGAGGAAGACCACCCTAAGGCTGACAGGTTTAACAATTACAATATGTATTTTTAAGGGCCCCGCCTTTCCCATTACAGTTCTTAAGCTATACATAACATTAAAAAAGGGAGAAGACACTAAAAATGACATTACTTCTTTTTTAAATGCTCCTCATTATTACTTTAAAATGCGCTGTGTGCAACGAGCCAGAACAGTTGGTGCCAAAAGTACAATGGAGGTTTGAAACAATCCTGATGATAAATAACAGTGCTGCACATAGTGCGACTGAGGTGGTACAGAAATTATTTTGCACTTTGGCCAGATCTGGGGCCAACTGCCCCTATTATCCAGTTTTAAGATAACAAGCTGGACTCATCACAACTGCCACTTACCACGTCGCAGGTGCCCAACATAGTGCCAATTAAAAATGACTTGTGCAGTAGATCAAGAAGTGCTGCATGTATTATACTTTTCAGAGGGGACCAAAGCCCTCAAAATGATCTTATTTAAAATACCTAAAGGCAGTTTAAAGTGATTTCTGCTGTAGGTCTGCAATGCTCAATGTCCTAAACCACCAGGTCAGTTTAAAATACCCTGGTGAAGCTGATCATGATTGCTCTGGGGGTCTCTAATTTACAAACTATCCAGGACCCTTATGGTGGTGTCTGTTCAAAAGAGCCATGTTTAATAATTCATTAAATCAATTTGAAGTGCCACCTGCCACTGGTTTAAAGTGCCACAGAGTCCCCCATCATATGACACCCTTAAAGCGCCATTTGTAGATGATGTTCAGTGCTAAGGATGTCCTGTGATTCTTACTAGGCTGGTTCAATCGTGGGCACTTTGATAGTGACCTGGCTCATCCACTGGGTGAGGCTTATCCATTGTTGCCACTTCCAAAGATGCAGCCGCTGCTTTGAGAAATTTCATGAAGCTCGTGGACAGCTGGGTATATTCCTCTTTCAAACAGCATTGTACAACTTCCTCACATGACTGGATGGTTAATGCTTGAAATATTGAGTGGAGGTCTTCTGTGGGGCCATGGTTGTTTACAAATGCACACTGTGTGCACCAAGGATTCTACTCTCATATCACAAAGTGAATATTGCCTGTTGTCATCAAGCTCCTTCCAGTCATACCTGTATGCTTTCAGAGGGATCACTCAAAATCTTAATTTTATTTGTTCAGTTTCCGTTTTCTTGCCCACTGGTTGATATGGAGTGGGACTGCACCAGGCTCATACATATAGGGGTGGGCGGAACTCATAGAGTTTCATTCTGTGGAATTCTGTGGAGTTACATAAAAACTGTGTGAGACTCCACGAAGTTCTGCGAACAGATGGAAATAGGCATGTTGCGCTGCTCCTTCTAATTTTCAAAGCCAGGAGCTCACTGGAAAAATTAGCACAAACAGCACCACGCGGAGCGCCAGAGGGAACTGCTTCTTGAGTTGATTTTGCTGTGGCTTGTGTATATTTTCTACTCGAGCGGCAGCTTTCACAAGTAGGTTTGCTACCTTGTTCACTGGTGTCACTCACTCACCTGGTTCTGACTGCAGAGGCAATGCTGGACCTCCTATCACTCCAGAGGCCAGTCCCTGATCAAGGAACCCTAAACCCTTAAATCATACACTAACCGCTAGGGGAAGGGGGCTGTGACAAAATATAAAACCAGACTTGCTCTGCTCCCTTGTGGCACTGTGTAAGAGGTCCTGCGCTCACTGGACCTTTTGTGTTGGTGTGGATGTAGTGCACTGGAAATAGAAAGAAGAATCATTTGCCAACAGTTATCAGCATACAAAGATTACATAGTTATTCACAATATTGTACAATTACAGGCTTCACCACAAGTACTACATGAGAGCAGGTACAAATCAAGAATTGAGGCTGGAGTTTCTGGCACTCCCAAGAATCATTTTATATTTGTTTCTTAATACAAGTCTGTACATGTACAGTAACTCCTCTTCCGTACCTATTACAACAATTTGTCAAGAATTACTGATGGGCAGATTTCAGTTCTGATATATTTCAAGTCTGGTGCACCCACTCTGTAAAAGCATTTGGACCACTAAAGCTATTGTAACAATGGAAGTGTCCAATTTCTGGAAAATTGGCTTTCTCTGTTCAGAACTCAGTCTTGTAGATAGTTGTAGCTTAACCTAAGTATTAGTGTGCACTAACCTGTCATCAATTACTTAGCCTTCTCTCTACTACTTAAAACTGGAATCCGGAGGAAGTCTTTGCAGCTGTGGTGCAGGGAGCCAAAGAGGAAGAGGAATCACCACACTGGAAGTGAAGACGACAGGAACGTCAACGGTGTCAGGGTCACAGGAGCTGCGGGCAGGATTGGGCTGCGAAAGACTAGAGCGCTGGAGAAATCCAGTCAACTCAGGAGGTAAGTGGATGGATGATGCTTGCTCAGGACAGAAACAGGACCGAGCACCAACTTGAGTTTTGTGTGCAGTTTGAATACTGTATGGGTGTGGCTGACTTCTGAAGGGCAAGTGGCTCACATAGGAAACAGGAAGGTTCCAACAGGCCCTGGGAAGAGCTCCATGTAGCCTGATGGTTTTGATCTTTAATACAAGCATGTGTAATTGATTAACATTAGCAGGTTGAGTCAATAGGTCACACCAGTTGGAACCAATAAACAGAAGCAGGTGGAATCAATAAACATGAGCAGGTGGAGTCAATAGGTCATAGCAGTTGAAAACAACAAGCATAAGAAGGTGAAATTGATTAACATTAGCAGGTGGAGTCAATAGGCCATGGCAGTTGGAAGCAATAAACAAAAAACACATATCTATTCCTCGCAAGTGTGCAAACTGAAAAGTTAATTGAACAACGGTACCAGAATGTTCTCATGGTCTAGGAAGGGGCCTGCCAAGGGGTTAAATGTAGCAGGACCATGGGGCCTGAGGGGTGTTTATCCTGGTGTCGACGGATGCCATGAAGTGGCACAGGGGAAATACAACATGAACCCTGTGCATCTGAGCCACTGTACACAGGGTACAAGATGGGGTTGTGCCAACTGGGATGTTGCTTGTCTACATGCTCTGTTCTTCCAGTTCGACCAATGAGCTCATCAAGTTTCACTTGGACTGTGAGTAAGTTGTCACTGACCATAAAGTGTTTTTTAAGGTGCTATTTGTGGTTTGTTTGGCTCTCAGGCTGTAGGCTAGGAATTCTGTGTTCATTTTCAGCTGTTGAGAGGTCAGGTTGAGTTCTAGGTGGATATGGGCATGCACTGTACACTCATGAAAGGCGAAGATTTTTTTATAGCAAGATACTTGTGCTCTATCTTGCCAATTTGCCAGCTTGCCTCTGAATGGTAGTACCCTGTATGCTATGGTTGGTAATACCTTGCTAGTTATCACCCTTTCAAGGGCTCACAAGCAGGAGATCACTATCAAACTTCGAAGCTTGCTGAATGTCCAAGCCAGGGAATTAGCTGATGCCTGCTGAGTGTGAGGAGTTGTTTCAACTCGCAGTCGAGCCACACCCCCACCCACTTATAAGATGCCACCATCTCAATTCTATTCCCTTGGATGAATCATGCTCCCCTTTTTTGCACATCTGCAATTAGTGTTCGTGACTTTTGTCTTTGCGATATCAATCAAAAGGTTATTAACTTCGCAGTATTTTGCTAGGGGATTCAAAAGTCTCCATGGACCTATCTGTTCTGGTCGATAGGCACTGTGGTTTCAGTAGGTTGTGGCATTTGTATTTGTTGCCCCAATATCTTTGGCAGAAATGCCCTTGCCTCATCTAGATGTTCTTTGAGCTAAGCAAGGTAAAGGATGAATAATAGCAAGGCAAGCATGCAACCTCATTTTAGACCCTTGTTAGTTGTAACTTTCATAGAAGTTGCCTGTTTTGAGCTCACCTTTAATTTTATCAGGGGTCTGAGTATAGTATGATGAGTGCCCTTATTATGGGGGAATGAAATGCCCCTTTTATTTAATTTAGTCAAAAGCTTGTCTCTGGAGATACTGTTGAAAGTTGTTGCAAAATCTATGAATCCTAAGTACAAGGCTTATTTTAGGACACCATTTTTCATCAGTGAAATTAATAAGATAGAACAGATCATCCTCTGTATGGCATCCCTTTTAAAATCCTGTTTGTAGCAGAGGGATCAGCTTCTTTCCTGCTGCCCAGCTCTGGAGTTACATGTTTACATTTCTAACATTACATTTCCCTTTTGTGAGGAGGAAGGCTATCAACCTGTAGTTTTCCAGGTGTGTTTGGGCCACTTTTTGCGGAACGTTACTAAAAGTGAGCCCCCCCAGCTATCTGGTACGGAAGTGCTGAGGATATATGAATGGAAAATTGAAGACATGACTTTGGGATCCCACTTGAATATTGCTGCAGGGATACCATTCATCTTGGGTGTGCCTTAGGCGTGCATTGAGATGTTCGCCTTTTCCACTTAGGTCTTGGCTACTTCCGGTGAGTTCACAGTCTCTACACTAGTGTTAGACTTTTTATCCTTGGCGTGGTCTCCCTTAACTTTTTGCCTCTGTTCCCCAGGTTGTTGATGTGTGCTGGACTCTGATTTTGCTGTTTTTGTTACCATGGGCACTTTACCACTGTTAACCAGTGCTAAAGTGCAAGTGCTCCTTTACAAAATGTGTATGTAATTGGCTTATCCATGATTGGCATTTTTGATTCACTAGTAAGTCCCTAGTAAAGTGCACTAGAGGTACCAGGGTCTGTAAATCAAATGCTACTAGTGGGCCTGCAGCACTAGGTGTGCCACCCACATAAGTAGCTCTGTAATCATGTCTCAGACCTGCCATTGCAGTGTCTGTGTGTGCAGTTTTAACTGTAAATTTGACTTGGCAAGTGTACCCACTTGCCAGGCCTAAACCTTTCCTTTTCTTACATGTCAGACACCCCTAAGGTAGGCCCTAGATCCCAAGGGCAGGGTGCAGTGTAGGGTTAAGGTAGGACATATAGTAATGTGTTTTATATGTCCTGACAGTGAAATATTGCTAAATTCATTTTTCACTGTTGGAAGGCCTGTCCCTCTCATAGGTTAACATGGGGGCTACCTTTAAATCTGAATAAAGTGTAGATTCCCTTTGAGAGCAGATAGACATGTGGAGTTTAGGGTCTCTGAGCTCACAATTTAAAAACACATATTTTAGTAAAGCTGATTTTAAGATTGTGTGTTTAAAAATACCTCTGTTAGAAAGTTAGAAAGCATTTTCTTGCTTATACCATTTCTGTGATTTTGCCTGTTTGTGGATTCCCTGTCTGGGTCAGTTTGACAGTTGGGCTGGTTGCACCTCACACTAGACAGTGACACAAAGGGAGCTGGGGTGTAGTCTGCATTTCCTGATGAGCCATCTTTGCTAGGAGGGAGGGGAGGAGGGGTCACTTACACCTGAAATGGCTGTGCCTGTCCTCATACAATGCAGTCTCCAACCCCCTGGTGAGTGTCTGGGGCCTGACCTGGGCAAGGCAGGATTTCTCATTCAAGGGAGACTTTGCTTTGAAGTAGGGCTACTTCAAAGGATAAATTGGGTTTAAGAAGGACACCCAAAACCACAGACTTCAGAACACTTGTGGAAACCAAGAGGAACCTCTGCCTGGAGAAGAGCTGAAGAGCTGAAGAAGAAGAGCTGCCCTGTCTGTGACTGTGCTTTGTGGAGCTATCCTGTAGTTGCTGCTTCTGCCAGAGTAAGAGGGCAAAGACTGGACTTTGTGTACCTTCCATCTTGTGAAGATCTCCAAGGGCTTGATTTAGAGCTTGCCTCCTGTTTGAAGTCTCAGGGACAGCAAAGATTTCTCTCTGCCAGAACCTGGAGCCTCTGGAGAGACTCCTACTCTGCCCTGTGGTGCCCATCCAGTTCCTGAGACCCTGAAAGGAGAAGCTGACAGCCTAAGAGGAAGAAATCGAAGAAAAGATTGGCACAACTCCGATCTGTGGCTGGAAAATCAGCGCACCGCTGGCTTTGCTGCTGAAAATCGATGCTCCTGCAACACAACCGAAGAATCGATGCACAGAGCTGGAGAAACGCCACGCAGCATCACTGACGGAGGTTGGTGAGATCGCAACCCACGCTGCGTGGTTTTCTAATCATTGTGCTGCTAGATTTCTGACGCAAGTACCACTGGGTGTGTAAAAACAACACAAGGCCTGCCCGGACCGGAGAGTGCTGACCAGATCGACGCATCACTCTCCTGCGGAGAGAAGAAACGACGCGCCCAACCTGACAAAAGGAGAAACGATTCAAGGTCTCGCTCGTGAGTGATATCCATGCATCGCAAGCCGTTTGACGCACACTCGCACTTATTATTTTTTACGCACCCAAGGTACATTTTCACGCTAACAGTGTTAGTGTGTGTTAAAAAGTACATGAAGACTCGTTTTGCATTTTTAGTGAAAAATTGACTTGTGTATTGTGAATTTTTGTCTTTTTGGTCTTGTATTGTTTAGATAAATATTCTCTTTCTCTAAAACCAGTGTAGTGTCATTTTGTAATGTTTTCATTAAGTTACTGTGTGTGTTGGTACAAAAACTTTACACCTAGCACTCTGAAGTTAAGCCTACTGCTCGTGCCAAGCTACCATGGGGACAAGCAGGGGGTAGCTGAGGGTGATTCTCTTTTACCCTGACTAGAATGAGGGTCCTTGCTTGGACAGGGGGTAACCTGACTGCCAACCAAAGACCTCATTTCTAACAACTAGGGAATGTTAATTTTGTAAAGCAGCTTAGAGAGGGGGGTTCAGCATATAAGTTTTTTTTTAAACTTTATTTACCTTTTTAGTTTTAGAACACAATACAAACATCGAAGCCAAGACACACAAGGAGAATGAATTGACATAGCTGAGAAGCAATAAAAAGAGTAATCTGAGCATGACATAAAAAAAGTATATGCTGTGAATTATGCCAGAATGGTGGCACCATCTGTGGTGTCTGTACCATCAGGCCTTAGCAATAGGGATCACATCCGTAGCATGATATTGAGGCCTTAGTAAATGAGCTAGTGTTCGGCCTGGGCACTCTCCGTTTTGGCAGACTGTGGCATATTTACCCAGATAAGCATCTTCTCGCTGAGCAAGATCCTGGAACTTGCATAGCAGAGCTGATATATCCGTAAGAATGTCCATCAGTGTAGGGGTTCTAGTCACCAGTTTGAGGTCACGTAGCTTTCCCTCCACAAAATACCTCTTTTATAGGCCTTAAAGGCCTCACACACAGTAGAATGCCTCGACACAAAGCCAGCATTGGTGGCAAAATATTCCGCTATATTATCCCGAACCTCAGAGGGGAAAACAGTATCATGTAGTGCATTTTCAGGGAAGTGCCATAGTTTTACCAGAAGAGTATGGCAGGGCGCATTGACTGCCATGAGTGCCCCCAGTCCCGTCATCCACTCAGTTGATGCCATTGTGCGGGGCACAGCATGGTCAACAGCGCATCTTGTCCACAAATATTATGCCAATTAGGCACCAAAAAGCGCAAGCCCTCTCTGACTGCCGGTCTCTTGGCAGGCCACACAGCTACCCCACCCTCAGGCCCTTGGTCCCTATCCTCATGGGGCCTCCGACTGCCATGTCAGGCTGCAGCGGACTGCTCAGTTTGTTCAGCATGTGCTGCAGTCACATGCAGGCCCCCACAGAAATTCGCTCACCTTTGACATCTTTGGATCAGATGAGGAAGTGCCCAAGGCCTGGAAGGCAGTAGTATGATGACCAATGATGAAAAGTATGCAGGCAATGTCTGGGAGCTTTAATGCAGTGAGGCCATCTTGGTTGCTGGCTTGGCCACACCCCCCAGCATCTAAGTTTTGATGTTAATTTTGCAGTCCGCAGGACAAATGTTGGGGTCGTTTTGCCATTGATTGACTTCTGAGGTGGTTTATCTATAACCAGAATTTTCTTTGGCCCTTAGAATTGAATCAAGTGTCATAATTTGCTAATGTTGCAACTAAAGACAATACATCCAGGAAAAGATAGCCCCAGGACAAAATTGCACGCCACAATAGCTGGCAGAGTAAGTAGCATAGCAGCATATGAAGTAACCTCTACCACTGCAAGTCCAAAAACACAAAAAGACTAAGGTGGGAGGAAGAGGAATCTCAAGGTTTCTGATATGGAGCTTGAAATACTAGTGAAAGAAAATTGACAACCTACATGATAAAACCTCCTTAAGAGTGCTTGAGGTTGCCAAAGAAATGGCAAGGCATCGAGAAGTCTTTAAGTGCTTTTAGTGTGAGTTAGTATAGCATCAAGTGCTTTGGATGCTCGCATGCTGCCATTGGTCATGCACCAAAGAAAAACCCTGAACCAGATGTAAAGAAGTTGCTGTTACTAGATTAGGGCATAGGCTGATCTACCTCCAGCCCTCTTGGTGGAGGTGGTAGAATCTACCTTCCTTCTGAGGCCCTCACTAAAGTTACTAACTTTAATACCAGTGCACAGCTTCCCACAACAACAAACAAGTATAATGTCCCAGAAACATTAAATTGAGTGAAGCAGGTTTGGCCTCCATGCAATAACTGAGCCATTTTTCATGTAAAATTATGTTACTTGCAAGCAGCACATGTCCAGCACTGTAACAGGTGAATCCAGGTGAATCCAGCATGATACTGCCCTTGTGTCATGCTTAAATAAATGACACAAGGGCAGTGTTGGTCAAGTGTAGGTCTTACATACACTGTAACTCTACCCCAATGCATGTCATACAAACATCCAGTAATTGCATACACCCTATGAATATACAATATACAGTCCCTTTTCCTACTAATATCACACCATCATAGGAGGAAGATGAAGATGACATAGTGAGTCAAGATGATGGAGAAGACATGAGAGATTAAAAACTAGTAGCATCCTTGCCCACCACAGCTGAGAAATCAACTGTGCTGCATCATGAATGTGTGCAGCAGAAGCCCAGACTCACACAATAGCCTCTGGTTTTACCATCTCAACAACCACAGGTACAAGTGCATTCATATTAATTTCCTGTAGCAGGGACTAATTAGTAGGCCGACACATGCCATCAGGGCAAGGTCCTGAAGCCACAATGAGGATCTAGACAGCATTCCATCAACTAGCTGATTTACACGCATCTTGCACCACCAGTGCATCCTTTTATGTGATGCATCAGCAGAACAGGCTGCAGACCCCTATCTACAAGGCCATGAAAATCCACTTTGCGTGGCTTTTCATGGCTTGAAGATATGAAGTAAGGCAAAGCAGCCCAAGCTGCTGTGTTGGCTTACTTTGTGTCAAAAAGGCATTCCATGGATTATGCAGTGGGTGTTCCCACAGAACACCCATGGATTTAAACGCATTCCCAGATTTACCAGATTTTGTAAACCTGGAAATGAGTCAAAAGCCTAAACCTCCCAAGGGGAGGTGTAAGGGAGCCACAACAAGGGGAAATACCCATTTTTTTCCTTGTTTTTTCCTCTGTCTGTGTGTGCTGCTCTCTGCAGCACATAATAAGAGGAAATTGCCTTCCAGTGATCGTTTTGTGCAGGAAGATGTCCCTTCCTGCACAAAAACAATCATTCCTACAATGCAGACACCCTTGCACCATGGTGCAAGGGTGCCTGCGTGGCACATGGTAGCCAATTCTGCACCAGTGCAGAAGGAAAGGACAGGAATGTGCTGTATTTCATAGATACAGTGCATTCCTGCCCTTTTCTTTTTAGGCAGGTCAGGGCTGCAAGAATACTTGCAGTGCTGCCCTGTGCCCAAATCTTGTAAATGAGGCCCTCTGGGTATTGGAGACTTTGATGTTGATGGTGTAGCATCAATAATTAGAGAAAATAAAAGTCCTGAGAAAATGTAAGTGGCTTTGATAAGACCATGAAGTAATGATGTCTGGTGGATGTAAGTAGACAAATTAAGTAATAGCTTATCAGTGACTCCACTATGTGGTTTAATTCATGGAAAATCCATCCTACAGAGTGTCAAACAACATCTCCTATAAGTCAGAAAACTGGGCTTTTATATGTCATTGACAGGCCGGCCACTTCTGCATGTGTCCTCCTAAGGTACTTTGAAAGTACAGGTGGAACTAGGCCACATCATTGAGGTTGTAATGAGATGTCTGCTCCAGGTTACCTCTCCATTAGAAGATCTGGAACTCATATATGCTGCACTTGGGTAACAAGAAACATATCAAGAAAGTGAGGTGAATTCTTACCTTAGCACAGTGTCTGTGCCTGTGCTCACAAGGGGTCCACACTGGAGGAGCCAAAGCTCAGAGTGAGATGGAGCATCTGTAGTGGGGGCTGGTGTAGGCAGAGAGAGGAAAAGACAGAAAGACTGAGCTTGCACAGATGATCGTTCTCCTAAAAGTAACAATGCATTTTCATTTTGATCAGTCTCCAAAACTGGTATATACATTGTTTTTTTGTGCTCAGTCTGTCAATAAACAGAAAGTTTTCTTTATACATTGCATTTGTACATGTGCTTTTCATAAAACTGTATGAATTTTCCAACCGTTAACTCATAAATGGGTGATGGTAATGTCTGTTTAGTCAGCCCTACTTCCACTGATCTAGTGGCATCCTGACCATTGGGTGCACCATGAGGTGGTGGAAATAATTCTCTCCTGGATCAATAGGGAGGCCTCTCTTTTTTGCAATGTTATGTAAAATAGCACAACATGCAACAGCTCGACTAGAGTGTTTACTGCAATGCTCCCCCACTCTTATAAAGTCATTGCAATCTGTGGATGTGTATATGGTGTATGTAAGGGACAAATAGAATATGCACTGTCAGCTACTAGAGGTAGTATCATTTTAGATTTTGGGATATCTCATGCTTATTAGGTATGAAGTTGTTACTTGTCTAAAAGGCAGTCCTCCTATAAGGAGACAGTCGTTTATAGTACAATGCTTGAACACACACAGATCATGGGCACTTCCTGGGTAGAGTGCAACAATGTCTGTTTCTAGGCACCTTGAGTTGCATACAACCTGTAGGCTCAGCGAATGCTGTATTTTTTGTTCTATCAGGACCATGGTGGTGATTCCCCCCCCATAGAGCCAATGCATAGCCAGAACTACCAGTGCAGTCTGGCCACCGACTATGGCAGTTGCCATCTTCAGGTCGGTGGAAGACCATTCACCGCCCACCATATTATGACTTAGCAGACCATCAGGATTTGGGACCACCGCCACAAAATGCCTGGCAGAAACAAGCCATATAAAAGGAGACACAGAGGAGTCCCCAATGGAACCCGATGTGGAAGTCTTCCCGATGCTGTACCATGTGATGGAAGTCCAGGAGCAGCGACGTCAATGAAGACCACAACCCTGAGTACAGCTGCCAAGCACACAAGGGAGGAAGGGGAGAGTGACAGACTCATATGCACAACACACACTATACTCATATAACACGCACATGGAGAATAATCCGCTGTAAAATCCAACAAATACATAAGCCATAAGAAAAGAAAGGCAGGACAAATACCTGTGATTCAACCACTGTATTATGGTGGTAATAGCGCCAACAACAAAACAAAAACTATAAACAAAGTACCATTGGCCAGTCCAATTGTCCATGGCAACTCACAGGGCAATGAAATAGGCCCAACTTGACTACTGACAGCCTAATTGACTCCACTGGGCAGGGACATCAATGTGGAAGGTCGGCACCTCAGGGAGCAGGGGGTGGGGGTGGCGGTACTTTCTTTTTGGAAGGGGAGTCCTTGGACTATGGTTTGGGGGGGGTGAGGTTTTGGTTTTCTGTTTAGGGTCTGAACCAGGGGGTGGAAGTGGCTGGCTTGTGCTCCATAGTGGGAGGTTTTTTAGCAGGGGGACGGACATTTGCAACACTAGGGGGCCCATTGAAGGACTGGGAGGTAGAGGGACTGGGCTTGGGGAGCGAATCCTTACGTTTAGGGACAACACAGGGTGGGTCAGAAAGAAGGAAGAGGTCAAGGCGGGCAATAATTTTTTTTAGGTACAGTGGGGTGGAGTGTGGGAGCTGGTTTGGGACTGGAGGTAGAGGGAGTGATTGTAGGAGGTGTAGGTTTGCTGGACTGGGTTGTAGGTGCATGCAATGTGTGTTTGTGTGAGGTGGATGACTGTTGAGCGTCTGAGTGTGAGAGTTTATGTGTTTTGGGAGGGGGAAGAGAGGGAGAGAACAAACAGGTTGTGTGAATGTATGTTGGGGTGGTGTCTGCAAGTAGGTGGGTACGCTGTATGTCGTTGAGATGGTGGTGGTGGTGACTGCGCATGCGGTGAATAGGGTGCTAGTCCACATGTCTGCTGTTGTGGTGACTGTGGGCAAGGCTGAACAGGTGGCAGGATCTAGGATTGAGGATGCAGTGCTTGCAGGTGTGAGTACTGATGTGACTGTGAGGGAGGAGGTAGAGGGGGAGACAGTGGCAGCAGTGGCTGTTGTTGTGTGTGTTTCTGTGTGTATGATTGTGGTGTGATCTGTGGTGCTTGTGCTTGTCTTTGTGAGTCATGTCTGTTGTCTTGGCTGCATGCTTGTCTGATTGTGTGCTTGGGATGGGTGGGACAGAGGGCTCTCGGACTGGGTAAGGGTAGTTGGAGGGGGGAAGGAAGAACTATGGACACTGGCTGCCGTCAAAGAGGAGACCAGAGCATGAAATGATCTCTGTTGGCCACCAAACCACTGTGAATGCCCTCCAGGTAGGCATTGCATTGCTGCATCTGGGATGCCAGCTCTTGGATGGCATTCACTATGGTTGACTGCCCTATAGAGATAGACCTCAGGAGGTCAATAGCCTCCTCAGTGAGGGTAGCTGGGCTGACTGGGGCAGGGGGCTGAGGTGCCTGTGGCAAAGAAGACACCCATCCTCCTGGTTGAGCAGGCACAGGCAACTGGGTGGGGGGCAACTGGGAGGGAAGTGCTGGTAGAAGATGTTGTTGCTGGTGTGCTCCCAGAGGGGTCCGCCACCACCCGGGAGCTCCAGTTGGAGGTAGAATCTGAGTCAGTTGTAGTAACTCCTGTCTCCCCTGTGGTGCTCCCCTTTCCCTCCAACCAACTGGTCCCCTCGCATCGGTGGACACTGCCTCCTGGGTCCCGTGGGTTGCAGCTCACCCACTCGCCGGTGCCCCTGCTCCTTTGCCAGATGATGCTAATGTTCACAAGGACAGAAGAAGAAAAGGAGGGAGGGTGGGGTAGAAAGAAAGGGAGCACAAGATCAAGTACAGCAGTATCAGCACATATGGCATATACATCACAAAGACTCACTGCTGATTTACACCATGCAGTACCAACAATACCGCACAGTTGCCTGGAAACAATAGCTGAAAATGAAATCTGAAGAAATTGCCATCTGGACGCCTACTGAGACTCACTAATCCATGTCTGCCTGTTGACAAAGGTACAGCTTCACTTACTCCATTACAGTGTCTTTACAAGTTGAAATTGCCAGGACATACCACCTAGACAGTGGACATCAGAGCATCACTCCTACAGTGGTGAGTCAGGATGTAGGCCCTTACTTGAGCTGAAATCCCAGCAAATAGCTAATACCTATTGTTCATACCACTTACCATAACAATGGAGATCTATACAATATTACCAACAATGGCATACTGAGGCATACACTGACTACTCAAAAACAACAAGGGATGGACGGAATGCTGAACATTGTCAAACACTCACCCCCAGTCACAGATCTGGGTTTAATCCATCGTTCTTTTGCTCACCATGCCACCCCAGTTTGTACCCAGCCATATGCAAATCAGTCTTGACCCTGTTCCTCATGGGAACAGTCCAGCCTGAACTGCTAAGCCAGGTCCTCACTGGACCGGAAACAAGCATCCTGGGACCGGTTTCGGGGTTTCACCCCTCATCAGCCAGGCTAGCTTGAATCGAGTGGCATGGGAAGCACGGGACCCACGTCTGGGCATACCCTTCCCACTTAGGGCGACAAAGCAAAAACAACAAGGGATGGACGGAATGCTGAACATTGTCAAACACTCACCCCCAGTCACAGATCTGGGTTTAATTCATCGTTCTTTTGCTCACCATGCCACCCCAGTTTGTACCCAGCCATATGCAAATCAGTCTTGACCCTGTTCCTCATGGGAACAGTCCAGCCTGAACTGCTAAGCCAGGTCCTCACTGGACCGGAAACAAGCATCCTGGGACCGGTTTCGGGGTTTCACCCCTCATCAGCCAGGCTAGCTTGAATCCAGTGGCATGGGAAGCACGGGACCCACCCATGCTTAATTTGCAATGTATCAGCTGTTCTGCAGTTTCAAATACATGCCCACGTCAAACTATGTTCTCATTACATACAATACTTGGCATTTGTTGCTGGGGATGTAGTGTGAGTTTTAATGTGCTTACACAACTGCTCTGTTACTTCATTGTCCCTGACAGTTTGGCCTGGACTAAGTGTTCTGGAGGAGGAATTGGCTTACGGAGAACATGGCATAGCCAACACTGTGGTGTCTTGTTCTAAGGCCCTTACAAAAGCTGTGCCTTGTCACTACTAGTGTTTGGAGTTAATTGCACTGCAAAATATGAAGTTGATGTGACCAGATTAATGTTACAGGGGCTCATGTTGTTTTACTTCTAATGTGAATGTCACTAAAGGTTCCCTTCTTTTAGATGTCGGTGTGGTCACTACTGTGTACTCATGGAATGTCTACAGACTGCTTACACACAGTTTGGTGGATGGTGACTTGAGGCAAGCACTTACACGGGTACTGTGTCCCCAAGCTGACTATACATTGGATGTATTCACATTTCACATCACAGTTGCACAGGAATTAATGGTCAAGACATTGCATATACTTGCAAAAAATGCACAAATCCTTCTGTTTTGTTAAGTATGTTTATTACAATTACAAAAAGGAAGGGATAGAACTATCGAGTGGGGTGATGATTGATAAAATCTTCAGTTTAGCGGGCCAGTTAGTTTGTAGCACAGGTCCAGTATCCATGGGGCCACTGGAAAAAGGAGCAAGGGCAGTCCAAGGTGAACAAGGTGACTCAGTGGCACACAACGGAGACATGTTGGTGAGGCTCACTTCCTGGCAGTGGTTTTGGTCTTGGCTACAGTCTCTGAAGGATATCTGTCTCACAGGGAACATTTGCAGAGTGGTTCCTCTGCTACAGAAAGAGGGGTGCTATTGGGCTGTGAGCCTTGTGGCAGTGCCTGGGCCTTCACTCCACTAGCTACAGCAGATGTAGAGGGCTGGTCAGTACTCTGGCTAGTGCAAGGGGCCCGCTGATGGTGGCAATTTCACTGAGCACACCTGCAATGGGGGCCATGTTAGCATTGTGGGCCTGCAACTGCTGCTCTCCTGATGGTGTTCCCTCTGCAGCCTCTGGTTCTCCTGCAAGGTGGTAAGTACCTGGCCCATCCTGTCCTGGGATTTCTGGTATGAGCCCAGGACTTAGGACCGTGCCTCCTAAACAGTCAGTTCCCTGGGTTGGCCCACCCCTTGGTGCACTGATATCCTTCCACTGGCCCTGGCCACCTGTGCCTGTGTCCTCTGAACTGTGCGCCCACTCCCACTGGCACTAGGACCTTTTTTGTCTTACCTGGGAAGTATTGACTCCTGTCCCTGTGCAAGTGGGCACACTGTTGATTGAAGTGTCCTGGAGACAGATGTTTGGGGACATTGGGTGGCTGCTGTTGTAGTGGAGTCTGATGTGGGTGCTCTGGGGTGGGCTGGGTTATGCTTGTGGTGTCAGATGGGCCAGGGAGGCCAGGGCCAGGGAGATTTTCCAGATCCAGACATCCAGTCATCACTGAGGCCTTCTTCTGGTGGAGGACTGGGTAGACGTGGTACATGATGCTGGCTGACATTAGCTGCGATACCTGTGGACATGTATGATAGGTGTTAAAATCATCCTCAGATACATGTTCACCATTGATGAGTTTCCATATGGGATGGGTGCCATTTTTCACCATTTGGTTTGTGCATGGTGATACATTATAGGATTGGTAGTGCTTCATGCTAACCAAGCATTACTTATGTGTGTGTGAATGATGACGTTGAAGAGGTATAATTTTAGTGGTTTGGGCATGAAAGAGAAAATTGAAGAGGGTGGTTATGGGGTTGGTATGCGTTTGGGATGGAGTAGGTTGAAGAGTGATATAGTGATGGGGAGACATGCCATGCAGGTGTGCATAGTGGTTGAGAAGTATGGGTGAATTACCAGTGTCCAGCCCTCCATTTATTCCAGTGAGGCCCTCGAGATGCAGGATAGCCAAACCCTTCGCCTCCCATGTTTTCAACTGTGAGAAAGGAGGTGGGGGTCCACCGCCAGTCTTCATGATGGTAATGTGGTGCCTGGATGTCATTGCATGCACCTTCCCAATAGGTCGTTCCATCTCTTCCTTATGTCATCCCTTGTGCATGGATAGGTTAGCACAGAGTTCACCTTGTCTAGGATTCTCCACCATAACTCCATCTTCCTGGCAATGGATATCTACTGGAGCTTTACACCAAAAGAAGTGGCTCTACCCTGGAAATTTCGTCTATCATGGCCCACAACTCCTCATCAGTGAAACAGGGGTGCTTTGTGGGGACATGCCGATTGTGTAGTGGGTATAGTGTGTGTGTTGTGCAGAGTTTGGGATGTTTGGTGGGGATGTAGGGTGTGTGATCATGTGGGATTAAGTAGTGTTTGAGTGCAGTGGTGCTGTGTGTGTTT
The DNA here is from genome assembly GCF_031143425.1 of Pleurodeles waltl. Classification (NCBI taxonomy): domain Eukaryota; kingdom Metazoa; phylum Chordata; class Amphibia; order Caudata; family Salamandridae; genus Pleurodeles; species Pleurodeles waltl. The sequence goes on along the minus strand of NC_090444.1, from coordinate 1,234,370,733 downwards.
GTTGTAGAAGTATTATGTGTGGTGTGTGATGCGTGAAGGGTGGTTGTGGTTTGTGTGTGCAGTTTTGGGGAAATGTGGGCTGGCAACATGTAGTAGAATTTGTGATTTTGCAATGAGTCATGGGTTGTGTGGGTGGGTGTTTTATAGTACTGTTGGTGGGTGTGTACAGTGTGTGTATGTGTATCAGGTATAGGTTTTTAAATTTGGTGAGTGTTGGCTTCTGTTGTTATGGAGTGGCAAAATCGATCGCAGCAGTCCACACCACCAATGGGTTACCGCAATTGATGGACCGCTGTGGTGATTCGTGGGTCGTAATTTGGAGGGCGGTTTGTTGGTGTGGTGGTAAGGGAGGTGATCCACAGCGGTCTTATGGCAGCCGTCACCACAGCGGTCTTTGGAATAGACAGCCAAAGTCATGATGAGGGCCTATGTGTTAGCAATACCTGAGGCTAGCAGTCTACTAGGAATAAGACTCACACATGAGCTGTAATGGCCTGGATGCATTGGATGTGTCAGTCTAAAAAAGGTTACGTTCATCAATCACCTCAAAAACGACCTCACTGCTTAACCCATACTTCCCACAGACATTTTCCTCTTTCTTATCAATCAGTGAAGATAGGTGCCTATATATCCTCTCATTTCTTTTTCTTCTCCTAGGTTGGGCTTCCAATGTCGGCATTCTCCTCATGATGCCAGAGATGCCATTTTAAAGAGTAAATTAATTGCTTTGTTTGGCTCTTTTTTATCTCCTGTAACCAGTTATCAAGTGCTTCCACCTGGATCTAGATTAAGAGTCAGAAGTAGCAGCATAGCCTTATGGAATTCCGCTCCACGTGATTCCTAGGCCCATTGTTAAAGGAAAATGACGGAGCTTGATGCTGCACCAAAATTGGCAGTGCCACGCTCTGTCATTTTCACAACGAAGGGATGCGCTGTATTTAATTGAATACGGCACACCCCTGTGTTGTCTCCTGCGGTGGCGGTAAATTAAGCTGCCAACACAGGCATCCTCGCATCATCGTGCAAGGATGTCTGCGTTGAGGGGTTTGATTGTTTATGTGTGGGAAGGTGTCCCTTCCTGCACATAAACAATCACTATAGGGGATTTGGCACTTTGAAATGGTTGTTTATATGCAGGAAGGCACAACTTCCCACACATAAACAATCATGTTTGACATTTTTCTCTTTCCATGCATGCTGCAGAATGCAGTGCACATAGAAAAAGCAAAAAACGAGAAGGACTAAAAGTATTCCTCCTCATTGTGCCTTGCTAATGCCACCCCTGGGGTGGCATTAGATTTTGGCATTGCCTCAGGTTTATGAAAACTCGTAAATCTGATGCAGCATCAAAATGCAATTGGTGTTGCTGTGGCATGCCCACAGCAACACCCATGCACACCCCTTCCACGCAAAGGGCTGCGTGTGAAGGGGTTGTATTTACAAGGTGATGCCATCTTGTAAATAAGGTGTATAGCGCCACTGGAGCGTCATGAAAAGTGACGCTCCAGTGGCGCTGGGGCCTCATAGATATTCCCCTTAGTGTGCTGGTGTTTCTGCATCAGGGTTTACCTAATGTCAGAACTTTTGGTCTGATTATATAGAGAAGTAATTTCTCCGAGCAAAACGTGTGACACTTTGACTGTATCAGACACATTTCTTTATCTATGCTTTGTTTCTGGCAGGGAAAGTATGAGATTTCCCCCCTGCCAGAACATGGTTTCCCTTCTCTCCACTACTTCCCCCATCCAACTCCTTTCATCTCCACCAAACACTAAGGCTCAGCTCAGGTGGTAAATGTATGTGTTGAACCCCCATGTAACTGAGAATTCTTTTTGAGTATATGACTGGTAAATCCTGATTTATATAGTTATTCATCATTCTGTGGGGTTTAACTTGTAATTGCTTGGTACTGGTGCAGTGCTACTGCACACTAATGCCCTTTTTAAGATCACAAACCCTTTGCAACTTTTGCAACTGATGCTGTTCGATTGAAAACATGATCCAAACCTCTGCAGAGTCATACTAGAGCTCTAAAATGGTTAAATGGGGCAGATGCAACCGCTGATCACTAGGAGGTATGTGTAAACCAATCAGTATGTCATCTAAGTAAATTTTTAACATGTTGCCAAAACGTTTTGAGACTTAACTTAGATGACTAATGTATTATTTTGAGCATTTTTCGTTTTCATAACTTGTGAAAAGTTGTTCCCCCTACCATTTTTCTGCCTCTTATGACCTGTCTGAAGATTTGTACTTGGTGAACTTTGGTAGGAATGTGTGTCACCTCATGCCACTTCAGAAAAACAACAACCACAATATGCAGACAGTAAAATACCTAGTATAAAAGTGAGAATGGAATTAAATGGATTGATGAAAACCTTAGATCATGAATCTAATGGTACTACAATTCAAGTCACAAGAGAAGGTCTGCCTGAAAAACTGAACACAGGGGTGTAACACAGGCCCCTGTGGTGCAGTGGGGGAGGGCACTCCACAGGTCCCCAGACCCTACAGAGGGGTCCCAATCTGCATAAGGCCAATGATTATACATGAGATATGGGAGATCCAGGGGTCCTTCTTCAGATTCTGCTGGAACCCCATCATTTTACCTTAAGCCACTGACTGAACAGGTCAACATTAGAAACCAGCTCACTCATTTTAGGTTAGATTGCTTGCCTTAATTCCCTATTGTGGTTAAATGGAAAGGCCTTCACCTAATGCTGGTTTTAGCCCTGAAGTGGGATTTTGCAGGTAAATACCTTGTATTTTTTGTGTCTGCATGTTTTCTGTTTTTTAGAGACTGTACTTAAACCTATTAAGGAGTCAAATATATTGCAAATTTGATTTTGTATACTTTAATATGCTTAGACATCTTTTATCTGTGTGTGTCCTGTATGATTTCTATCAGCAGCCCCAATATTTAGGAATAAAAAAGTTTCAGTGAACGATTACTGATATGAGTGTGTAGTGAACAGTCTAAAACTTTAATCAGGCATTTTGCATTTTAATGTGTTGGAAAATCTGTTTTTGTTGAACTATTGAATCCTGGTTATGAACACATTAATTTTCATCATTCTTAGGCCTGGCATCTGAACTTGTTTTTGCTGGTTTTAGGACACTGTCACTTTACCACTGCTGACCAGTACTAAGCTGCGTGTACTCTATCCCTAAAACAGGATAACATTGACTTATCCACAATTTGCATTTTTAAGTTACTTATAAGTCCCTAGTAACATGCACTGTGTGTGCCCAGGGCATGTAAATGAAATGCTGCCAGTGGGGTTGCAGCACTGATTGTGCCACCCACAGCAGTAGCCCTTCAAACATGTCTCATGCCTGTAATTGCAGAGCCTGTGTGCAGTTTTCAACTACCATGTCGACCTGGCAAGTTAACCCACTTGCCACGCCTAAACCTTCCTTTTTATTACTACATACAAGTCATCCCTAAGGTAGGCCCTAGACAGTCCCAAGGGCAGGGTGCAGTGTATTTAAAAAGGTGGACATATACTTTTAGGTTTTACATGTCTAGGTAATGAAAAAGGCTTACATTTGTTTTTTTCACTTCTGCAAGGCCTATCTCTCCCAGGTTAACATTGGGGTTGCTTTATGATATTTCGTCCGGATGTATGAAAGGATTTTACCCATACTGTGTCTATGGGAAAATGCTTTAGTACATATGGCCCTTGATTAGTGTAAATTTCAATTGGGAAGAGAAGGGACCCCCAAGTAAGGTGTCTCTGGAATGCAATTTAAGTCAAAACGTATGGTGAAGTCAGATTTTATACTGTAATTATTTAGGAAAGTTGCCATTTTCTTACTTTAAATCATCTAGTGCCTTCTGCCTGTCTCTGAATATTTGTCTGCATAGGTGACAGCTGGTTTCTTGTGTATTTACTCCAGACAGCCCCAAACAAAAAGAACTTAGGTGTGACGAAGTACCCATCTACATGTTAATGGATGATCTGGGGAGGGATGGGATGTGAGGGAGGAGCTGACACTCACATCTGAATTGGCTGTGTCCTGAGCCCTCACAAAGGGCTGCATAATCCTGGGTAGTGTGCTTGGAGCCAGGACAGGAAGGGCAGGGACTTTGTGTACTTCAAAGGCCTCTCTTTGATGACTCCCCCACTTCAAAGACACAACTGGGTATAAGTACTGGACCTCAGACACCACCAAATCGGTACACTTCTGGACCTAAGGACGTTCTGTCAGGAAGAAGGTATGCTGTGTCACTGAAGGATTTTCATTTTGTTTGACTCTGCTGCACTTTTCTGGACTCCTGCTCTGCTGTGCCTGCCCTGCTGCCATCCTTGCCTTCAAGTGAGAATGACTGGACCTGTGTCTCTCCAACCCAGAAGCAGAGTGACTCCAAAGGCTTGCTGGTGTGCCTCCTGTTCTGAAGTCTCGGGAATATTAAATACTTCATTCACTTCTGCTATAGCCTCTGAACTCTGCCAACTCTGAGTCCTGCCCTGCCTATTGTTGCCATTCCAGTCCTGCGCTCTTGGAAGTGGGTTCTGCAGCTTTTCCTACAAAACCCCACACATCAGTCACTGCATCAATCAGTCACATCTCTCCTCGACACTGACAAATCACGGCTGCTGCTGAGGGTGAGGACATCGCAATGCAGATTCTGAGGCTCAGACACAGCGCATTGCCCCAGCCCTGAAGCATCCCCTTCAGATCATTGGCTGCGGGACTGAACAACAACACATCACCTTCATCACCAAGGGTTCTCTGTGTGTGAATGTGAATGTGTGGATTGGAACCGATGATTTGCCTGCGCATTGCCTCCTCTGGTCCTTTCTTCACGACTTTGACATTGACGCAGCCTTCATCCAACATACTTTTTCAGCAGGACAAGGTTGGTCCCTGTTGCTGGCCCACGCTCCATCACGATCGGCCTGAACTTTTGGATTTAACTCCGGTTTGCATTACCGGTTGGCACTTTAAGCTTCTAGGCACTATACTCTTTAAAAATTCATATCTCAACTTCTACTTATTAGACTTTTGTCATTTTGGTCTTATATTGTTCATTAAATTAAGCTCTGTTTTCTAACCTGGTGTGAAATATTTTTGTGGGATGTTTTCACTGTTTCACTGTTCTAGGTGTTGCACAAATACTTTACACATTGGGCCTCAATACAACCTTGGCAGGCGGCAACCGCCGCCCGCCAAGGTGTAACCGCCATGCGGCCGCCATTGCGGCTGCACTCCTGCCGTGCCCATTTTGACATCCCCGCTGGGCCGGCTGGGATGTCGGCCGTAATATGGGAGCCGGCTCCTAATGGAGCCAGTGGTGTTGCGGCCGTGGGTGTTGCGGCCGTGGAACGGGTGCAGCTGCACCCGTCGCGCTTTTCACTGTCTGCTGTGCAGACAGTGAAAAGCAGTGTGGGGCTGTGCCAGGGGGCCCCTGCACTGCCCATGCCAAAGGCATGGGATCCGCGACTCCACTTCCCACCAGCCTTTCCATGACAGGCTGGCGGGAAGGGGACCCTGGGCAGCGCTGCTAGCATTAAAACCGTTGGGACAATCATGGCGGTAAACCGCCGGTCACGGCGGTGCGACCATGGCGCTTCCGCCGCGGTCGTAGTCCGGGAGTTTGTACCGCCAGCCTGTTGGCGGTACAACCTCCAAAACAGCCCTGGCGGTCTTTGACCGCCAGGGTTGTAATGAGTCCCATTGTCTCCTAAGTTAAGCCTGCCTCCTTTGTGCCAAACTACCAGAGAGTGAGCACTGGTTAACTTATGATGTGTATTTGACTTACCCTGACAATGATTGTTTTTCCTGCTTGGACAGGGTGCACATCTCTTCCAGTAAGAAATCCAATTTCTAACAATAATCATCAGATCAAGGTGAATTTAAGCCTTTGTATAGGACTCAGCCACTGAAAAATAAAATTGAAATGGCAGATGAATTCCAAAATGACATTTTCATTGACTGCAAATGACATTTTGTATTGAGCCAACTGCAAGTACTGACTCAAATTTGCACTAATATTAGTGCAAAATGATCAGTATTGGATGTAATGTTTATATTTAGCTTGAGTTTAAAATTGCCCTTTCAATCGTATCTGCTGACATGTGTATTACATTTGTGCCTTTGCAAAAGATGTTCAAGCTAAAACAGAAATTAAAAATTATAGCAGGTGTTATGCTTTGAAATAAAATTGAAATACAATAAGCAATTAAATATATAAGAACGGTGAATAGTATAACATGCTTGTAGGAAAATGTTGCATGATCACCCCTCCAAATTATGGACTTTGCTGCTGGTTTTTCTACCTACTCTGTAGTGCACTGACTTGCTGTCAAGACCCCAGTGAAGGTGCTCTGACCCCTCAATGTTGTGTACAACTGGCAAATACCCAACTGGCTTACTTAACCTACCTTTAAGTCCCTAGTATGTGGAACAAGAGGTACTTAGTGCTAGTAAGTTAACTGCTACTAATGTGCTACAGCACATACTTGTGCCACCACTACAGTGACAAGGTGAAAACATGGCTCTAGGTCTGCCATCACAGCCTAAGTGGGCAGCTTGTAACCTGCCACATCTTTACATGGCAACATAAATCTTTTTTCCAAGTCCAGAGCTGCCTTTTTAATATCACTAGGTCACCCTAAGGAAGGCCTTGGTAGCTCACGAGGTAGGGTGCTAAATATTAAACAGAAGGGCACGTTTCTTGTGTGCTCAACATACTGACAGTGAAAAGTCAAAATTGACATTTTCACTGTAGTGAGGCTTCTAGCTTGATTGATTAACATCGGGTTGCATTCACCATTGTGGTAAACGTTAACTTCCATTTGTGACTATCAAACATAGTACACTGAGACATAAAATTAACCATTACATAAAACCTGATTATTTGCTGAAGTCATTTTAAAGTGACTTTTAATACAATAGTGGCAGAAAGTGAACCATTTTGTTGGCCAAATCTCTGGTAGTCTTTTCTGACTGGCCTCAGTTGTTGTCACACAAGACAACAAGTTGCCAACCTGCTAGGAAATGTGACCACTCTCAAGGAAAGCATTATAAAGAATTGTTGGTGGAGGATGACTACCGAGCGGTGACCACAGATGGCCTAGCTTCAAAGAGGCAATTCCCTCAGTGAAGTGCATGGTGACCACATCTTAGCCAGTCCATTTGTTTGTGTAGGCAAATAGACTGGCATCTCCTCCAGAGGGTGGAAACCTGTTGCAGAATGGGTTTCCCAGGAGCAGTGGCTCATTATGCTGGGTACATCAAAGGGGTGGGCCCAGAGCTCCTCACAGGGGGAGACAGCTTGCACCATTTTGGGTTTGAGTAGAGAAGGGTATCCTGGGATTGTTTGGTAGCCAAATGCCAAGGAAGTCATGTAAAATAGGAAGGGTTGCCTCATAAGCAATATTGCGTGAGTCCTCCCCTTCCACAAAACAAAGATAGCATAAAAATGGCACCCCAGAGAGACAGTCCTTAAATCACTCCTAGACTGGAAAGAAGACAGTAGAAAGGTTTCTCTGTTGATCCACTGGCCCATTAAAGAGAGGCTGCAGCAAAGAATGGATTGCACCTGCTGCACTCAAGGAACCCACAAAGAGTTCCTTGTCTGCCTTGTCCACATGTGGCAAAAAGCCCTACTTGTGCCAGAACAGAAGAAGTGACTCCAAAAGTTAGTTGGTTTGCCTTCTGTTAAGCTTCAACGTATGCTGAAATACCCCAGGGATTACTGAGTTCTGTCCTTCCCAAGGCGTTCTTAGGCTTGTGGGACACATAGCCAAAGTTGAAGTGAACCCTTTGCCCCAGCAAAGGAAGTTTTGCTTACCTGTAAACAACCACTGACACTGCTATAACCCAGAGACTAATTGACTAATGGCAAATAGACCTGCACTAGGCTCCACTGCTGCACCATGAAAGGTCAAATACTGAGGCCTGAGATGGTCCCTGAAGCATGTGGATACCAGGGTGGCCCAAGGAACACTCACCACATCTCTTCAGCATCTCCGGAATCATCAGTGTCCTCAGTATCCTCTATCGCCAGAATCAGGACCACTTCTTTGCTTGACCGTGGTAAAGGGAAAACTGCACTGAGCACCTTGGGACTGCTGGACCCGACAACTAAGTGTAACTCTGGACTGAAGTGGTCCCTACCATTGACCCCTGATCCATTGTGGCTATGTCCAAGAAAATGTTATTAGTTGTCCTAGTCCATTGGCATTGAACCTTTTAAGCCAATTATGATTTATTGTGATTACATAATTTACTTACCTTTGAAGAATCATATTTCCAGTTTCCATCAATAGATTATATCATTCTGGTGTCTATTGAAAAAAAATAGAAATGCAACCTATTTTCATAAACTGGTGTTGGATATTTATGGAGCTGTGTTTCTTTCTTATTTGCTGTTTTGGTACTTTATCACTTAGGGGGTCATTCTAACCCTGGCGGTCGGCGACCGCCAGGGCTAAAATGATGGAAGCACCGCCAACAGGCTGGCGGTGCTTCCTGGCCAATTCTGACCGCGGCGGTGAAGCCGTGGTCAGAAAACCGGGTCCGGCGGTTTCCCGCCAGAATTCCCCCGGTTGGCCAAATCCTCCCCGCCATGGGGATTCCGACCCCCTTCCCGCCAGCCTGTTCCTGGCGGTTTTTACCGCCAGGAACAGGATGGCGGGAACGGGTGTTGTGGGGCCCCTGGGGGCCCCTGCACTGCCCATGCCACTGGCATGGGCAGTGCAGGGGCCCCCTAACAGGGCCCCAGCATGATTTTCACTGTCTGCATAGCAGACAGTGAAAATCGCGACAGGTGCAACTGCACCCGTCGCACCCCTGCAACACCGCCGGCTCCATTCGGAGCCGGCTTCTGTGTTGCAGGGCCTTTCCTGATGGGCCGGCGGGCGCTCCCTTGGCGGGCGCCCGCCGGTCCAGCGGGAAAGTCTGAATGGCCTCCGCGGTCTTTTGACCGCGGAACGGCCAATTGGCGGTTTCCGCTTGGCGGGCGGCACCTGCCGCCCGCCAATATTGGAATGACCCCCTTAATCCTTTGATTAAGACTGATGTATCTGTGCCACAGATACCAAGGACTAAGCTAAGGGTTTTATTGAGGACACCTTACTGGAAAAGATAACAACTGTGACAGTATTACATGCTGAGGTCTCACAATCACAATACAAATCAAAATAATTCGCGTTCCTTCAAAGTTGTACAAATTCATCAAAATAATAGCACGTCAAAAGGATGTCAAAGTAGGAGAACATCTAGGCTCTGGTACACAGAAGACCAGTCACAGAAATTGTACTTGCCTTGTAGTTATAAAGTAATGGACCCGGGGGAGTTTACATCAATATCTTTCTGCAGTACAGTTGTAGTGTATTCTTTCAACCTATATGTAACATGTATTTCTGATAGCAAACTTCATAAATTGGTGGCTGATTTTTATTTAGTAGCATTTCTTACTTATTTACTCTGTTGGTACTCCTAAAAGCTTGAATGCTTTATAGTTGTGTCTTTGATCAGGTCTGACTGCTCTGTACCACCAACTAAACTAAGGGTTTTATTGAAAAAAACAGTACTGGAACCGATATTAACTGTGGCATTATTATATGCTGAGGTCTCACACCCACAACACATAATAATCCACTTTATTACAAAGTTGTAATAGGATACCCATGTACCAATTCATCAAAATAATAGAACATCAAAAGGATGTCAAAGTGAGAGAACATCTAGGCTCCGGTACACAGAAGACCAGTCAAAGAAATTGAACTTGCCCTGTAGTTATAAAGTAAATGGACCCGGGGGAGTTAACATCAACAACTTTCTGCAGTATAGTTGCATTGTATTCTTTCAACTTATATGTAACGTTTTGTTTCTGATAGCAAACTCACAGACCATCTTTAAACTATTGTATTAATTTAGCAAATAAAAACTTCGGTAAACTCCCTTGTACAAAGTTATGTCTACGTAATGTTTCTAAAGAAGAAAGGAGAAAACAAAAGTACTCATCATCATAAAAAATCTTTACTTGGCCAAATGCTGACCATAAAAGAATAAAACAATTTCTCCACACAATTACATAATACAATCAAAACAAGCATAATCATAATTCAATAAGACCCTCTTAAAAATAGGTAGCAGCTTACCTATACTAAAATAAAGTGCAAATAACCATTTATGCCCCATCCTACCCATACATGGACTTCTTGCTTCTTACAACTGCACCCAAAAAAATGAGCTGAATCTCAGACATAATTTCTCATCACATAGCATTTGTAAATGGAAATTCGCTTCTCTATATTTATTATGCCCCAGCTTTTCAACAGCGGCTTGAAGAAAGCTTCTAAGCTGCATGTAAAAAAATCTACAAAAAACATATAATGTAACAGAGACTGCTCCTCCTGGCCATCACATGGACAAGGCGAGGCATAGTCTCCAAACAGACTGCTTTCGCCCTCGAAGTAGAGTAACCTCCACACTTTGCCACCTCTAAAACGAAACAAGAGGGACCTCTCCCAATTCATGAGTGAAAGGGACATATATAGCACTGGTCCACAAGTTTCAAAAGATCTGAAATAATTTAAGATAGACACTTTACTTAATTCCAATTCAGTCTGTTCATGGTACAGAAAAAGTGAAGCTTTACTGTCAGCTTATCACTCCTACTAATGAGCGCCGCCGCTGTTAAAAATTCTCCAGTGCCACTGAACAGAAAGTCCTGAATACATAATGAATCTAAGGGATGGAACTGCCCTTCTCTAAACTAAGGAAATCCATTAGTATATCCCTTTACAAAGACGCTGCTGGGCTCCACCAAACTCTAACCCACAACAGTAAAGGAGCCAAACTGACCTTGAGTGTAATATTTGTTAAATGTAGTTCTGAATGGATGTTAAAACAAATACTGGATTCTTCACTTTGAAGGGACGGATTATTACAGAAACGGCAGCCCCATATGTAGCAGAGGGGATGCATTGAACATTATAAATATTTACAAATAAGAGAATCAAACCCTTCGCCCCTCCTCTAGATAAATTGAAAGTGCACCAGCCACTTTACTAAGTTTTAAACAAGATTGACACACCTGGGGTTGTCTAGAACTCTTGCAATTAAAAATAATTCCTAAGAAGCTAAAAATGTTGACACTGCACAAAGGCTGACCCGTCATTTTAAGCCCGGTGATGTCACAATTGCCTGGCCCGCACGCCATAATGCGTGACTTCCCTTAACCTCTTAGCTGCTGGGCCTTTCCCCCCCCAGTGCTGAGCCCTTTTTTGGCTATTTGGGGTAGTTTGCCCTTAGGCCTTCATAACTGTTTGTCCACATAAGCTACCCATGCCAAATTTGCATCCTTTTTTTCCAACATCCTAGGGATACTAAAGATACCCAGAGTTTCTGGGTTCCCCAGGAGGAGACCAAGAAATTAGCCAAAATACATCTAAAATTGTGTTTTTTTCAAAAAATGGGAAAAAAGGGCTGCCAAAGAAGGCTTGTGGTTTTACCCTGAAAATGACATCAACAAAGGGTTTGCGGTGCTAAAATCACCATCTTCCCAGCTTTCAGGAACAGCCAGAGTTGAATCAGAAAACCACATTTTTCAACACAATTTTGGCATGTTACTGGGACTTACTTCAGTTTTACTATTTTTGGTGCTTTCATCCTCCTTCCAGTTAGTGACAGGAAAGGGTGTGAAACCAACACTGGATCCTGGAAAGCTAAGTGTTTCTGAAGAATAGACAAAATTTTGAATTCAGCAAAGGGGTCATTTGTGTAGATCCTACAAGGTTTTCCTACAGAAAATAACAGCTGCAAAAAATAATATTGAAATTGAGCTGAAAAAAACAGCCATTTTTCTCAGCGTTTTACTCTGTAACTTTTTCCTGCAATGTCAGATTTTTTAAAGCAATATACCGTTACATGTGCTGGACTTTTCTGGTTGCAGGGATATATAGGGCTTGTAGGTTCATCAAGATCCCTAGCTACCCAGAGCCAATAAATGAGCTGCACCTTGCAATGGGATTTCATTCTATACCGGGTATGCAGCAATTCATTTGCTGAAATATAAAGAGTGAAAAATAGGTATCAAGAAAACCTTCGTATTTCCAAAATGGGCATAAGATAAGGTATTGAGCAGTAGTGGGTATTTGCCCCTCTCTCAATTACGGGGTGCCCATACTAGCTTGTGAATTACAGGCCATTTCTCAAATAGACGTCTTTTTTACACACTGTCTTACATTTGGAAGGAAAAAATGTAGAGAAAGACAAGGGGCAATAACACTTGTTATGCTATTCTGTGTTCCCCCAAGTCTCCCGATAAAAATGGTACCTCAGTTGTGGGGGTAGGCCTAGCGCCCATGACAGGAAATGCCCCAAAACTCAACGTGGACACATCACATTTTCACAAAGAAAACAGCTCTTTTTTGCAAAGTGCCTGGCTGTGGATTTTGGCCTCTAGCTCAGCTGGCACCTAGGAAAATCTAGCAAAGCTGTACAGGTTTGAAACCTAGACACCTAGGGGAATCCAAAATGGGGTGACTTATGGGGCTCTGATCAGGTTCTGTTACCCAGAATCCTTTGCTAACCTCAATATTTGAAAAAAAAATACTTTTTCCTCACATTTCAGTGATAGAAAGTTCTGGAATCTTAGAAGAGCCACAAATGTCCTTCCACCCAGCATTCCCCCAAGTCTCCCGATTAAAATGGTACCTCACTTGTGTGGGTAGGCCTAGTGCCCGTGACAGGAATAGATCACACAACGGTCAATGTTGGAACTTACATGAGGCAACTGTTGACCCTGGGGTGATCCATTCCTTTCGCAGGCACTAGGTACAGGCACTCAAGTGGAGTAGTGTTTTTATCAGGAGAGGTGAGGAATCCCTGGGTGGTAGTAATTTTATGGACCGCAGCATATTCCTGTTGTATGTGTGACAGAAATGCAAGAAAAATAGAGTTTTTATTTAACATTTCAGCTTTGCAGGTTAATCTGGGTAAGAAAACTCTGGGGAATCCACCCAAGTCACACCTCTGTGGACTCCCCCGGATGTCAAGTTTCCAGAAATGTTTGGGTTTAGTGTGTTTCCCTGTATAGCTGCCGAACCCAGGACCAAAAACACAGGTGCCTGCCTCACAAAACCAGTTTTTCTTGTGATAGATAATTTTGATGTCTCCACAGTACAATTTGGGAAGTGGAATTCGGGGCAAAACTAAATTGGGGAGCTCCCAAGAGAGCACCTGTTGTGATGTGGCTTGGAATTCCTGTGTGTCATGTGGAATCCTCTGACGGAGCTTGCTGATGCCTTGGAATTCCACATGACACTAATGGACCGAGGCACACGTCTTGTCTTCCTCTGTGCCCCTTTTACCTTCTATATTTAAATTGGATTATCTGACAATAAAGATCTACTTACCTCGTCCACCCTCGTTGGACTCTTCACTTCAAGTTGGTGACGAGGATGAAGCAGAGTTTCATTTTCGTGAAGTTTCCTCAGTAGCTGCTTCCAGTCTTCGGTTCCTGTATTTTTCGTGTCGGCAGCCGTATGGCAGCTTTCTGCAATTTTATCCATTTGACGCTTTGGCAGCCGTGACCTCGATCTGAAGCTGTAGGTATTTTGGGGCACAGAGTGATTATTGAACACACCGTTACTTACAGCTGAGCACGTGTGTACTTTCGCTTGCTCCAGCTCGTGTGTGCTGCATCGCGTGCACAAGCGTCTGACATTCGGCGTCCCTAGTGCTGGATTTACTGCCTCCAGCACATTTTCCTTCTTTTTTGCCTCTTATTGTATTAAGTTAACGCTGGACTGCTCCAGTCTTTGTCTTCCGTTTTATTGGCACCTGTAGGAAGTAATTTTTTTTTATAAAAAAAAAAAAAGAGAACAGAAGAACAGAAGAAGGACACAGTGTCTGTTCTGCCTTGTCATCAAAATAGAAAACGGACTTCTGGAAAGGGAAACAATCAGCCATCTTTCTTTGGATCTTTGTAGATATTTATATATAGTTTTTGAAAGTTTTTTTTTGTTTTTCTTGTATTAAGGAAATTGTAAAGAGAGAATGCAGAACGTGTTACCATCTTCACCTTTTTTACAAGATTCGGGTGATCCTCCCTTGGAATGGAGATTATGGCTGCGCTCATTCAAGGCTTATTTATGAGCTATAGACGGCCACAAATTCAAGCCTGAAAGAAAAAAAAGTTTAATGTACTACTATTTGGGTGTGGAAGGACAGAATATTTGTGACCATCTACCAGTCTACGAATTATGTGAGGAAGAGGAGTTAGATGAGTTTGAGATGGCTGTTGCGCAGCTGGACAAGCATTTCACTAAGACGAAGAATGTTGTTGTACATAGGTACACATTTTTTTTTTACAAGGGCGCAAAATCCTAATGAAAGTGTGGATTCATTTATTACAGCATTAAAAGTGTTAGCTGCCAAGTGTGAATTTGAAAATTTTACTTTGCAGATTATACGTGATCAACTTGTAGCGAGATGCTACTCTAAAAGAATCCAAGAAAAATTGTTAACATGTAAGGATCCGTCTTTAGATAAAGCCATAGACATAGCAAAGAGCATTGAATGTTCTTTGGAGGATGCTAAACAGTTGGAGTTGTCTTTGTCTAATGTTTCTATTTCAGGTGAATACACAGAACAATGATTACAAGAAACAGGTTAGTGCTGAGAGAAAACAAGAATACACTCCACCTTCAAGGAATATCTTACCTTCCAAAGTCAACCAAAAAACTATGTGTTACAGATGTGATTCTTCGAACCATGTTTCATCCTTCAGGAATTGTCCTGCGGTTAATCAACTGTGCAGGAACTGCAATAAACTAGGACATTTGTCACACGTATGTAGAGGTGGAAAAAGGAGTAGTGTTCATTGTGTACTTGATGCAGATAAGGAAAATGTACAACAGAACGATAATGAGTTTGTATTAGTTGTCAAGGACAATATTTCCACTGTTAGCAAAATGGTAATAGATCCTGACATTGAGGTGTTAGTGGGTGGTGTTGCTGTCAAATTATTAGTGGATACTGGAGCACGAATTACAATTGTCTCATTAGAGAAGTTCAATGAGTTTTGGAGTGAAAAAACTCTTTTCCCTCCTGATGTTACTACATTAGCTTTTGAGGGGAGCAAAATTGATTTGGTTGGGTATTGTTGGACTTCATTGTCCATCTTTGGTGAGAAAAGGTATTAATGTTTTGGGCTTAATTCATCAAGCCGATTTTAAATTAATCATTAAGCCAGGAAGGGATAAACCTGTGTCTATTGACAGGAACAATACCAATTGTATTAAAACATCTTCTGATATGGCTTGTCCTTGGCAACGAAAATTTAAGGGTTTGTTACAGGACAAGTTAGGAAAAATAACAAATTTCACACACACAATCAAGTTGAAACAAGGAGTAGTCCCTGTTAAACATAAACTGAGAAATGTTCCCTTTAGCGTAAGGGCAGAACTGTCCAATTTATTGAGGGACATGTGTGAACAGGGCATAATAGAAAAGGTGGAGGCAACCCTGTGGTTATCTCCCATTGTTTTAGCAAAGAAAAGCTCTGAAGACCTGAGGATGTGTGTGGACTTAAGAAGCTTGAATGAGGCAATTTGGGTCAATAGTTTTCCGTTGCCTAGAATTGATGATCTGATTGCAAAAGTGGGTTCTGCGAGTTGGTTTACGAAGTTGGATCTTAGATCGGCATACCATCAAGTAGAACTAGATGTTAACTCTCGTTATCTTACAGCCTTTGTGATACCTGATGGGACTTTCCAGTTTTGTAGATTACCTATCGGTTTGGCGCCTGCTGCAGCTGTTTTTCAAAGGTTAATGACTGACATGTTCCCCAACAATCCCAATGTGGTTATATTTCAGGATGATATCCTAATTTGACACTGACACTGATGCAGCACACGATAGAGTTTTAGAGGAGGTCTTGAAAACTTTAGAAGAAAGAGGGGTCACTTTGTGAAGAGATAAATGTCTCTTTAAGACTCATGAAATTGAGTACTTGGGGCATGTTTTATCCGAGCAGGGGGTCAAACCTAGACCTAAATTAGTGAAAAGCATTCTTTAGGCTCCTGCACCTAAAACCAAAGAGCAGCTGCTTTCTTTCTTGGGATTATGTGAATTTTATGCGAAGTTCTTAAAGGACTTTGCTAAGACTTCTGAGTGCCTTAGAGCAATTGTTAAAAAGAAACGAACATTTCATTGGTCTAAAGAGTGTAATGAGGCTTTTGAGCAGATTAAACAACATATTATTAATTCTCCGGTGCTACAACCTTTTTCGGATTTTAAAAAGACCATAGTAACAGTGGATGCATGCGAGTATGTGTTGGGTGAAGTATTGACACAGGTTTCTAATGAAGGCAAGGAAAGCACCATCGGGTTTGCTTCAAGGACATTGCGAGTGGTTGAGCGGAAGTACTCTGTAGTTGAAAAAGAACTCCTAGCTTGTGTATGGAGTGCAGAAAAATGTAAACAATATCTCTGGGGTAGACATTTTATTTTAAAAACTGATCACCGTCCCCTGGTGGAAATTTTATCAGGAAAAAAAATTAAACGCTCGACTGCTCGCATAGCTCGGTTACCTGCCAAATTATTAGAATTCAACTTTTCTGTTGAGTATATTCCAGGGGGGAAAAACAATAGGGCAGATTGTTTATCCCATCTACCTATCTTGGATGAGGAAGAACAGGAATGGGAAACTGAAATAGAAGAGTGTTTTATAGCGTGCATTGCTGAAACCTTGGATGAAGATGTTTGGATTAAGTCATTACAAAAGGACAAATTGTTGTGTGATGTTATGCATTATGTTAAGACTGGGTGGCCGGTAGAGAAAACTCTCTCACCTGAATTACAACCTTTTTGGAAAGTTTCTGAGGAATTATCTGTTGAAGGTGACAAGCTCATTAGATGTAACAAACTTATTCCTCCAGAATGTCTCAGGAGGGATTTGATACTCCAAGCACACATTGGACATCTAGGTTCTACTATTACCAAAAGGAAGCTAAGATCAGATTTCTGGTGGCCTAGGATGGATAAGGAAGTTGAAGAATTGGTAAGGAATTGTCCTAGGTGTTGCATAAGTGACAAAGTTCTGGTTACTCAGGGAGTGAGTGATACTTTTGTTCCATCACCAGCTAGAGCGTGGCAGAAAATTGGTCTGGATTTTCTTGGTTCTTATCATGTGTTGCCACCAGACATGAGGTATTTCATGGTGATAGTAGATCATCTCTCTAGATGGGTTGAGGTCCTACCTATAGGACTTCCCACCACACAAAGTGTCATTAAATGTTTGAAAGATGTCTTTAGCTGGGAAGGGTTGCCTGGCCAAATAATGACTAATAATGGGGTACAATTTGTATCCACAGAGATGTGTCATTTCCTGCGCAGGTGTGGTATCAAACACATTAGAACTCCTCTTTACCATCCCCAGAGTAATGGTGTTGTCGAACGTTTCAATCGCGTGCTTGTTGAGTGTATCCAAGCAGCTCTTAAGAGTAACATCTCTGTGAGACAAGCTATTAAAGAAATGATTTGGTTTCATCGCACTACACCTCATATTGCCACTGGTAAGCTCCCTTTTGAATTAATGAGTGGAAGAATTGCGACAACGGAATTATGTCCTTTTTGGATGATTGAGTTATTTCATGAAGGGAGTGATCTTAAGGAGGCTTGGCAGGCAGCAAAGGATAATTCTGATGTTATGGGAAGGAAAAGGTTGAAGGTGACACTGAAGAAAACAAATTATCTCCAGGTTGGTGATTGGTTGAGAGTTAAAGATCCCTTACTAGTCAGAAAAGGCTTGTCGAAGTTTAAAGAATCTCAACAAATTCAAGAGGTACATAGAAATGCTGCTAGGTTGACTGATGGGAATTGGTGGGGTGTCACATGCTTGGCTTTAGATCCCAGTGTTCAAACAAGGAGTGAGAATGATGGTATTCACACATTGTCTAATCAAACCAGTGGAAATGAAGTTGAAGCTCGCAATTCTTCTGAATGTGTAAGGAAGGATGTGCATAGAACTATTGGGGAAAGGAGTAAGCGGGAATCCCACAGACCTGCTAAGTTTCGTGATTATGTTTTGTCGTGAAAACATCATTAATGTTAATCACTTTTTTAGTGAGTCATTATTCTGTGTTTAGAATTTGCATTGTATATTGTGCATTGTATAATAGTTGTATTCGTTTTGATCTTAGAAGTGTATTGTTTATTCAGGTTAATGTTATTGTTTTTATTGTATTTATGTATTTATTATGTTTAATTAAAGAAAGAGGGGAGATGTTGTGATGTGGCTTGGAATTCCTGGGTGTCATGTGGAATCCTCTGACGGAGCTTGCTGATGCCTTGGAATTCCACATGACACTAACGGACCGAGGCACACGTCTTGTCTTCCTCTGTGCCCCTTTTACCTTCAATACTTAAATTGGATTATCTGACAATAAAGATCTACTTACCTCTTCCGCCTTCGTTGGACTCTTCACTTCAGCACCATCTCTGTGCTTGCCCCCGCATTCACCTGCTCTCTGGGTTGGGCTAACCCACTGTTGCCCTGTTGCACAGACTGTGCTTGCGAAGGGACAACAGGACTGCCTCCATCATCTCCCTCACAATTTGCTGGAAGGAGTTATCCAATGGGACTTCTCCAACTGAAAAATCACTCCCAGAGTCTGCGCCATTGTCCTATCCCTCAGATGCTGTCTCAGTATCTGCTGTCTCAGTCTCTGATCCTATGTCAGAGCTGTCCTCTATAACCAGAGTGACGTCAGCAGCAGTCATCCATCAAGATGCCATCTCTGCTATTGGCTAAACTGTTGCTCTAAAACTCTAGCCTACATAGACAGTCACAAAATTTGCTGGTGTGTGCGTGTGATATGTGCAACAGTAGAGGCCACCTTACCTGCGCTTCTTCCCTCAATCAGCACGTTCTTTCAAGACACTCAAACACCTTGTCACATACCATTCGTCACAGTCTTTAGCACCTCCTGCGCCCAGTCCAACAATCATTATTGGTGCTCCCACTCCCATGTCCTCCTCCTCGGATTCCCTCATTACCACCCAGCAAACGTGCTCTTCATCCCTCCATAGCCACCCCCACCCCGCACATACATTTCATTTGTATTATAGCGCAGGTAGTGGCTGACTTTACTAATGTACTCAGCTATTTACATAAAATTCAGTAGTCAAATAAACCTTCTGCGCTTCTTTATGGCATTAAAACTGCCATTAGACAGAAATCTGATCCTTTTGTAGCAGAAACATAATCACAAGATTTACTTGACTTCTTTAATGCTGCCTAAAAGCTACAGTTGAAAATGCGTCAGTTGAAGTATGTGCACTGCTTTGAAGACGCAAGCTGCAACTGCAAGACAACTGGGGGCAAATATATATATATATATATATATATATAAGATATATATAGATCACTTTTATATGTGGGTCTGGTTTTCCTGGGGTCCGATTGCAGCACCCAGGGAAACCACACATGCACTGACAAAAGTGATATATGTGTATATATATATATATATATATATATATATATATATATATATATATCTATAGATATATCTATCTACATGTATATATATATATATACACACACACATATATATATTGATCTATATATATATATATATATATATATATATATATAGATGTATCTATAGATATATCCATGTAGATAGACATATCTATCTACATGGATTTATATATGTAAATATAAGTCTATATCCCCTTCTGTGCCCAGGACGTAATGGTTACGTCCTGAGGCACAGTGCTCGTGTGCCCAGGACGTAACCATTACGTCCTGGGCACAGAGGGAGCGCTAGCGCTCCCTCTGTGGGGTCCTCCCCACCCCCCCAAGGCAGGGATGGAAGGGGGGCAGAAACCACTAGACACCAGGGAGTTTTTTTTCTGCGAATTTCCCGCAAGGGTCGGGACCCCTTGGGCAAGGGTCGCTCCCAGGGGGGGCATTTTTTTTTAAAGGCCTTTTCTGCCCCCAGGGGGGTCAGAAACCTCTAGGCACCAGGGATCATTTTTTTGTTGGTGTTGTTTTTGTTTTGTTTTGTATTTTTGAGGTGGGGAGCGACCCCTTAGGCAAGGGTCGCTCCCCTAGGGGACAAATTATATTTAGGCCATTTCTGCCCCCCTTGGGGGCAGATTGGGCTATTTTTATGAGGCCAATCTGCCCCCAAGGGGGACAGAAACCACTAGAGACGAGGGAGTTCTTTTTTTCCCCACAAATTTCACGCAAGGGGAGCGACCCCTTAGGCAAGGGTCGTTCCCCTGGGGGGGAAATTTATTTTAGGCCATTTCTGCCTCCCTGGGGGGCAGATCAGCCTATTTTAATTAGGCCGATTTGCCCCAAAGGGGGCAGAAACCACTAGGCACCGGGGATTTTTTGTTTTTTGTTACAGATGGGGCGCGACCCCTTAGGCAAGGGTCGCTCCCCTGGAGGGGCAAATTGTATTTAGGCCATTTCTGCCCCCTTTGGGGGCAGATCGGCCGATTTTAGGTCAAACTAGGCACCGGGGATCTTTTTTTTCCGCCAATGTCACGCAGGGGGAGCGACCCCGTAGGCAAGGGTCTCTCCCCGGGGTGGTTGGGGGTACAAATTTATTTTAGGCCATTTCTGCCCCCCCCCCCAGTGCCGGCTGATCTAGATGCCAAAATCCACAGGTAGGCAATTTGCAAAAAACACCTCTGTTTTTTGTGAAAAAATGTGATGTGTCCACATTGTGTTTTGGGACATTTCCTTTCATGGGCGCTAGGTCTACCCACACAAGTGAGGTACCATTTTTATCGGGAGACTTGGGGAAACGCTGGGTGGAAGGAAATTTGTGGCTCCTCTCAGATTCCAGAACTTTCTGTCACCGAAATGAGAGGAAAAAGTGTTTTTTTGTTCAAATTTTGAGGTTTGCAAAGGATTCTGGGTAACAGAACCTGGTCAGAGCCCCACAAGTCACCCCATCTTGGATTTCCCTAGTTGTCTAGTCTTCAAAAATGCACTGGTTTGCTAGGTTTCCCCAGGTTTCCCCTTTGCTAGAGGCCAAAATCCACAGGTAGGCACTTTGTAAATAACACCTCTGTTTTCTGTGAAAAAATTTGATGTGTCCACGTTGTGTTTTGGGCTATTTCCTTTCGTGGGCGCTAGGCCTACTTACACAAGTGAGGTACCATTTGTATCAGGAGACTTGGGGGGAACGCTGGATGGAAGGTAATGTGTGCCTCCTCTCAGATTCCAGAACTTTCTGTCACCGAAATGAGAGGAAAAAGTGTTTTTTTGGTCAAATTTTGAGGTTTGCAAAGGAATCTGGGTAACAGAACCTGGTCAGAGCCCCATAAGTCACCCCATCTTGGATTCCCCTATGTGTTTAGTTTTAAAAAATGTGCTAGTTTGCTAGGTTTCCTCAGGTGCCGGCTGAGCTAGAGGCCAAAATTCACAGGTAGGCAGTTTGTAAAAAACACCTCTGTTTTCTGTGAAAAAATGTGATGTGTCCAAGTTGTGTTTTGAGCCATTTCCTTTTGTGGGCACTAAAATGGCCCCCAGGGAAACCCTACAACTACTAAAAAAAAAATTGTCCCCACAGGGGGTCGCCCTGCCTATGGGCGACCCCATGTCAATTTTGTTATTTTTTTTTGTTTTAAATTAGCCCCTGGGGGTGGCGCGATCGCATGCCCCAAGGGGGCCCCAACATTAAAATTGAAAAATATGGCCCCACAGGGGGTCGCCCTGCCTACGGACGACCCCCTGTCAAATTTTTTTTTTTTTAAGTAGCCTCTTGGGGTGGTGCGATCGCCACCCCAGAGGCTATTGAATTTTCAAAATATGGCCCTGTGGGGGTGGGGGTGGCGCGTTTTCCTGGGGGTCCGACCCCCCCAAGTGAAGTCCCTGGTGTCTAGTGGCGTTTCCTGGGCCCTCGATCGCAGCTGTGCTACGATCGAGGGCCAGGAAATATGTTCAGGAAGGCCTTGTATGAATGGGGAGAGTCTCCCCATTCATACAAGGCTTTCCCGAACGTGGGGAAGGCCGTTTGGGGCCGTTTTCCCCATCGAAACAGGAAGCGGCCATAGGCCGCTCCGATGGGGAAAACAACACTGTTATGTCAGCGCGCCTCGCGGTGCGCTGACTTCATAAAGGGGCGGGTGGGGGGTGGGGGGAGACACGGAAGTTCTTCCGTGACTCTTAGGGTTTAAAAAATAAATAAATACATTATCCAACACCCTCCCTGGTGTCGGCCACTGGTTGTGACCCGCACCAGGGAGGTAGTGCGGGCGTCGGCCAGTGGCCGATGCCCACATTAAAGGGGTTAATTAGTGGTCAAGTCCAGACTACTCATAAAGGACACAAAACAATCAACCGTCATCCACAGCAGATTTGGAGTGTGGGCCAGCCGCGCAGCATCATCCACCTACAAGAGCCCTGGAACCTGGGTATGAACAATTGGTGATATCCACAGGCGTCTGAAGTAACTTGGAGCACAGTTTTTTTATATTTATGGAAATAAACAACAGGCCCATAATACATACCTGTCAAACCCCTCTTTTAAGGGAAAATTCAGTGGGCACGGACCCTGGCTGCAAGATCAGCATGAAGCAGGTGCAGAAAACTAACTACTGGCAAGTCCATCCCCAGATCCAATAACATCTTCTACAGACAAAGGTACTCATTTAGATAGAGGGTGAAGTTCATTGCTGCATGAATTTACCAAAAGCTTGCATTTCAAATTTGCTGTTATTGACGTGTTCAGTGCTATAACATCTGCTCATGTAGCACTTTTACAATCTCATCAACCATTAAAATAACTAGTAATGCCCTATAATACACTGCCAAAAAACCTAGGCGTTAAACCCGTTCTGTGCTGTAGAATGCTGACGTTTTAGCCCCTAAGACAGTAGATGCAGAGAGCAATAAAAAGTACTGCAAATTCTACTGAATTTAGGTAATGTAACATTTCTACATTTGTAACGTACTTATTTACAATGCAGCCACTGGACACGATTGGAGGAGTATTCCACAACGCAGAAAACGTGGCGGGCTGATATGAATGGTATATTTTTCATGTGTTGTTGTTAATGACTGTCAATCCACATGTTATTGTGTTTGTGGTATGAACAGTAGCCTGGATTACACATATTTCCCAGGGATGCACGCTTTTCCTAAATCTAAAAGCTCCCACAATTTCCCTAAGAAAACAAGCAATATCTTGTCATAAGTACTAATATTTTCTTGCTAGTGTAAGTTGGTGCTGACTGCCAACTTCATGTGACATACATTTAAAAGTATTTTTTCTCACAACTTTTATTGGATAATTGGTGGTTATCTGTCTTGGACAAGACCTTAAAAATTATGCTAAACTCCAGATTCACAAGTGCCAGAGAGTACACCGTACTTGTAATAAGTCAGATGCGATATAAGTCATGGTTGTGATGAAGTAAACCATTTGCTAATGATGGAGCAGATATACTAATTAAAGAAATCTCTAATGATTAATGTGTGTTTATTCATGAGAAAAATGCATAGAAAAATTAATTTTAGAAAATACTGTGTGTAATTGAAAATGTGCCCTCCGAGAGTGGGCACAATGTGTATTAACAGATGCTAAATAATAGAAAAATGTATAAGAAAACACACTAATATATCATAACTGGATGTACAACCTGTGTTTTATGTTAATTCATATTCTTAAATTAGCCAGACTAAAGGCCTGCTTTCGCTGGGCCTTGCTTGCTCATAACGTGGAGCCTTCGGAAAGCTTTGCGAGGACTGGTGACTGGAAGGAGAAACCTTGAATTGCTCAAAGTTCAGGCGGCTTAGCTGGAACATTCTACAAATGTACCAACGGACAGGAGATGATGAAGACAATTTGATACAACTATGTGTAGTGTAGGCTAAATGTCCATTCCCAGGACTTGAACAATAAAGGCACTGACTAGAGACTCGTATGCAACAAGTTTGTTACCTGAAGAGCTGGATGATGTTCTCATTGCAAGGAGAACCAATCAGTTTTATGGGATATAAGACTTATGCAAAATTAAAGATTTGGTAAACAAAAACCAAAGGATAGAGTCATAACTTCTGACAGACAAGGGGTGCGAAATCAGAACTGCGAGGAGAAAGTTGATGACGTCAGGAGATGCTGTCCGAGGTGCTGATATTGGGCTTACACTCTGTTGAGCCTGATATGTAGCTGACCATTGATGACCTGAAGACGAAGACTGACTTGTTGCTGATCCATCTTGGATAGGTACCTATAAAAATGTGACTGACAATTTTGTGCCTTTTCTTCTAGGTACCAACTGTGCTGTTTTTAGAGAAATTCTCTCTTAGGTAGATTATTGCAAATGAATGTTTTTCTCTAAATTGTTTTTGCATGAAGACCCACATGCTAATGCAGATCTTGGTTAGGTAGGCTGTTAGGAATGACGTGGACAGTGACAAATTACTGACAAAATGTATTGCTGAATTACATTGTTAATGCTGATATTCATAGCTTATGTTGTTGCTTGGTCTGATATGTTTTCTTCAAAAGAATAATGTCTTCTAATTGATGGATCAATAAAGAGTTGATTTGAATAGACTTTGAACTAACAGATGACTTAGAATTGTAAGCAATAGGGAATAACACATGTTAACCCTTTCCATGAGTATTGGTTATTTCTTATTAGTATGATTTCTATTGTGGATTATAAAGTGTTTATCTTGTTTATTGATGTTGATTTTTGGTTCGGTGGTCACTGCATGACTAGGATATCCGATGCGATTTAAAAGATTCATCGACCTATACGCGTCCCCTTGTAAGTTTACTTACTAAGGACCGGGCGCGCTATCAGTTTTTGGTAGCAGCTTGATGGTTAGTTTCCTTGGAAGATTAGTTATGTGTTGATTACTGGTTATGGTAGTAGTTTAAGTTAGAGTTAGTTGTTCATATTTTATGAGATTTGAATTTTGTTTTACTGAAATGGCAATTGTAGCAAAGATTATGTCCCCTTAAGTCCAGAAAAGACTTTCCCAGATCCTGGATCCTGCTAGTAAAGTTGGGTATGTTTCGGCGTACTTTGTGGTAGTGTGAAAGTGGTAGTTTGCAGTTACACAGGCTTAAGCAAATTGCAGATGAATTGTGAGGTATGTGAGTTATAGTAGGTAGTCTGCGTACTTCAGTTGTGGAGTGTGCGTACTCCATAGTATGAGAGCAGGGAAGTCATCAAACTTCACATATGTGTGGCGCTTTGTGCTCAAAAATTATCCATGTGGTTGTTGGTGATGTACAGACCCTGCATGGTCTAAGACTCCGGAGTATATTGACAAGTGTAGGAGACACTTGGTTATATGTTGTAATCTGTCTGGTTTAGTAGGTTGATCGGGCGTGGTCAACAAGTCAGTGTGTGTGATAATTGGGTAAAAGAAAATTTTGACTGAGATTTGGCGAGTTCTATGTGCACCAGGACAGACCCATTGATCAGGTGAGAGTAAAATTTGCGGGTCGAATTTTGCTTGCAAATGTGGGAGACTGAGAAAGAGGAATAGCTATATGAGCCAAGAGAGCCATTAGTGAAAATCCGTAAGGTCTCTGAAGCGATTGTCTTCCTTCCTGTAGTAAACCAGCAGGTTTGTTTTAGGTTTTGGGTTTTTGGTAAGTGCTCGCAATAATTCGCATTAGTTGTGTGAATCGAGTCAAGGAGGACGAGTCACAAGACTTTGTCAGCCGCTGTGTGTGAGTGTGACATCAGAGTGTGCTGCACTGGGATAGGTTGGTTAGTGAGAAGAGCTGTGACCGGGATTGGCAGCCGTACGTAAGAGGCAATTGGTTGAGTAAGCAGGTGAAGGGAATCTTGGGAGTAAAAGCCATTTCACTATTGAATCAAAAGTAAACAAAGCAGGTTAAATGAAGTTTTTCAAGGCATTTAAGAGTGCGATGAGGGGCAACACTTGCATTAAGGCATCAGTGGGGGAGCCGACCCCACCAGAAGATTTTCTGGCTTACGTTGTGATGGTGGAGCGAGGTGTAGCACCGTGTTTATGGTTAAAGCAATGGTGCAAGTTAACAAAAAAACAAGGGTCTTTAGCGTTTCCGGAGCATGGAACGTTTAATTTGAGAATTTTGGATCAATTGCGAATGTCATTGCACGATATGAAGCCATTACCGACACTAGCACAGTTTGAAGCTTTAGCGATCTGGGAGCTAGTGGCCAGACAGCATCAGGAGATGAATTTCAAGAGGAGAATGAAGCGAGTAGAAAAGTCTTTAGCTGAAGCTAGATGGGATTGGGAGCAAAAGAGATGGAGGATGGCGACATTACAGGAGGTTAAATTGTTTCCTGCTATTGCAGAGGGAGACCAGGCAGAGTAGGAAGATAGTGCTTAAAGAGGATGAGAGTGGAGGGAGAAAGAAAAGGAGAAAGTCTTATGTGGATGATGATGATGACTTTGATGTTGAGGATCTCATTACACAGTTATTAAGAGATTGACCTCCACCTTCAACAACCTATGCAGGGGGTCCAGGTGTTAGTGTGACTGCCCCAATAGCTGCTCCAGCACAAGCCCAGGGAGCCGAGGGAGATGTACAGGCAGAAGGCAGACAAATACCAGGGGTAGTACAGAGTACACCTAATGCAGGAACTACTGATGCAGTTCAAGCACAGATACATTCACCTTCAGTGCAGATAATTTATCCAGATGTGCCAGTTCTTGAGACAGTCTCGAACATCATGGTGCCGAGGGAGCAGGTGCTTCCGAAGCCAATGCTGAAGCAGACAGATCCGACACCCATATTATTGCTTTCAGCTCAAGCACAGGGTTTACCGAAGTTTACACCACTGACAGGAACACAATCAGATATCACACCAGTCATGAATCAGGAAATGGGGGTAACATTCCCGCAAGTTGCAGGTGTTAGAGCAACTCCAGATGCAATATCGCTACCAATTACTGTTGGTCCAGTGGTACCCTTATTTGCACAGAAGAAGTCAGATGTAGGGGTGCAGAATGAAATGTCACAGAGTCTTGTTAGGAGGGGAGTGAGTGATCCTGCGCAGCTAATGTCATCTGCAGGACAAACTTTCAATGGATCTAGACCTTTAATGGATCTTAGTCCACTTGTAGCACTTCCAGATGCAGTGAATGGCCCGAATGCGAGTCAGAGTTTGAGACTTTTGACACCGCAAGCTTCAGGTGCAGTGGTATAACAGCTACCAGTGCCGAATGCAAGTAACATTTCATTAGAGGGATTGTCAGCTCAGCAGTTGAGTGAGTGGTTAGACAGTCTAAATACTCCTCAAAATGCATCCAAATGTGAAGATCAGATAAACCTCGTAAGGTTGAATATAGAGGCTACCGAATTAGTTGAAGGAACAATGGGTGAGAATAGATTAGAATCCTACACAGAAGAAGAGCTGAGGTACTTATGCCCAACGATTACAAGACAAGTGAGTAAAATACATCAGAAATTGGCAGAGTTAGCAGAAAAACATGACATTGACATTGAGAAGACGAAGCATTTGAAACGCAGCAACAGATTAGATTTTGATGCAAAGGATTTCGAGCACATGAGATCAGCAGGAATGAAAGCACACTTGAGAGATTTGCTGCAGAGTGCACAGATTTGGGGAGCATTGGAGAAGTGGGAAGGTAGATAGACAAAGAAAAAAGATAAATGAAAACAGGATTCCCAGGAAGGGGCGGAAGGTGTTGACAAGGGGGAATCAGTCCAGATGCTTCCAATGAGAGAAATCCCAGGAGGGCAGTTTGTTCATGTTCCATGGCACAGGAGTGACATATTGTCATTTACAAATAATTATCCAAAATTGAGGGAGAAGCCGGTTGAGTGGTATCAACAGACAAAAAGATTTATGAAGCTTTCCAAATGTTTATAAGAAGACTTGAACACGTTATTGGATATAGTATTGCCAGCAGATTTATCGGTTGAGAGTAAGAGAGCAGTAGACTGGCCAACAAGTGAACCGGAAAGGGGTAAAGTAACAGGTGCACCTTCACCTGAGGTAATGAACAATTATTATAAGGTGATTGAGTTCCTGAAGACAAGGATTTCTCCTAAAAAACATTAATTGGCAGCGGACTGATAGAACGGTCCAAGAGTCTAAAGAATCAATACATTCTACTATGAAAGATTGTTGAAAGCATTCAAGGAGTAAAGTGGTAAGGAAGCAATTGAGCCGAAAGACATGTTGCATTTTGTGTTCGGGTTTGTCGAAGGTCTGAGACCAGAAGTAGGGCAGATGATTAAGAGTCATTTAATTTGCTGGCAAGCAAAGCCGATTGATGAGGTGTTGCAATATGCGAAGTACTGTAGTGACAAAATTGAATTGAAACAGAAAAAGTTGAAAGAAAAAGCGATGGTGATGCAAATAAAGGCAGCTCAAACAGGAGTGCAGGGAGCTATAGTACCGCCTATGCCACCGCAACAGAGAGCTGTTATTTTCCAAACTCAAGTGAGGAGTAGAGGGTGTGGAATAGACATGATGCGTGGTCAGGATTTAGGGACTGTGGTTGTTCAGAATGACATACAAGATATGAAAAAGAGGTTACCATGTCATTTGTGTGGAAACGTGGGACACTGGAAGCAGGAGTGTCTGTTGATGGTGCAGGATGGTGTGGTTCAGCAAGGTGATGTCAGTACATTTCAAACTGTGAAAGTCCCAATAAAGCAAGGATTTATTCTTAATGCTCAGAATCGAGGACAGAATTTCCTACCGGTTCAGCAATTGCAGGTGGCGTGTGCACAATTTGCTCCATTACAGCCAGTACAGCAGCAGGTCCCATGGTACCTAGACAGCAAATGCAAATACATCAAGCCCGATGGAGCAGCAACAGGTGATGCTTACTCAGCAAGTCACGGGTCAAAGACAAGACAATAGTAATAATACAGTGAACCAGTTTCCATTTTACAGTCAGGATGAAATAAACGAGAATGGATGAGTGACAGTTCGGATGAAGGAGCCTGTGTGCTTGCCACTTCCCTAGAAGTAGATCAGAGAGGGCTTTTTGTGAAGGGGAAAGTGATGGGTTACAAGGTTTCATTTTTGGTTGACACATGAGCCACGCGCTCTACAGTAAGAAGCATAGAAGACCTGAATTTACCTCTTTCAGTCAGGACAGTTCAAGTCGTGGGAGTGGAGAACAGACAGTTGGCAAATCCAATCACGGAACCAGTGCAGGTAGAAATTGGAAATTACCAAGGATTGCATAGATTTGTGGTGTGCGATTCAAGTCCCATATCCCTACTGGAAAGAGACTTACTGTGTAAGACAAAGTGTTCCATCAACTGTTCAGACACAGGGATAGAAGTCCAGACAAATAGTGATGGTGAAGAAGAGCAGGCAACTGCAATGATAGTTGACAATGACTATGAAGAATACCCATTGATTGAATTTTTCCCAGTGTTCACTGTGAAAGAATTGCATGCGGATTTACAGGAAACTGTGAAGGAAGAAATATGGGATCTGACATGAAAAGAAGTAGGTCTGATTAAGGGAGTGGAGCAGATTAAAATCACTTTGAAGCCAAATGCAGTGTTCACGCAGCCTCCACAGTACAACATGCCACAAGATGTTTTGGTTAAGTGTTGTTCGATAGTGCCCAATCCAGCAGTGATACTGTTTCAGATTCCTTGCAGTGCAGAGTGGTTCACAGTGGTAGATCTGTCACAAGCTTTTTTTTTGTGCCTCTTCACGAGGACAGTCAGTTTCTTTTTAGTTTCAAATTCCTACACAGAGTCTGCAGCTGGTGCATGCTTCCACAAGGGTATACGGAGTCACCATCACTGTTTAATCAGATCCTGAAAAATAACCTGGAGTCGTTGGAATATCCATGCCAATCGACTCTAGTGCAGTACATTGATGACTTGTTAATTGCATCCAGAACAAGGGACGAGTATAAACATGACTTGATTGCCCTGTTGAATAATTTGGGGGAGTTTGGCCATGAAGTCTCACCTGTGAAATTACAATATTGCCAAAAGTCAGTAAAATATTTGGGACACCAGATTGAGAAGGGATTGAGGAGAATTTCCAGGGAGAGAATTACCATGATTCTGCAGAAAAGTCCCCCGACTTCACAGAGAGATGTCAAAATGTTTCTGGGAATGGTGGGGTACTGTAGACAGTGGATTCTAAATTTTGCTGAAATTGCCAAACCCTTACAGCAATTGACACATAAGGAAGTTACAGATCCCATTACCCTAGATGCGGACCAGATGAAAGAATTCACCGAATTGAAAGAGAGTTTGTGCAGAGCTCCAGCGTTGGGAATGCCTGATCACACAAAGCCTTTCACATTGTTTTGTCATGAACGTGATGCTTGTTCTTTGTCTGTCTTGACACAGGTCCATGGAGGTGCTGATCTCCCTGCAGCTTGTTTTTCAGCTACCTTCGACCCGGTTGCAGCAGCTTTACCAGGTTGTCTGCGCGCACTAGCCGCAGTTGGTCAAAGTGTTTCCCAATGTGAGGGGGTAGTCATGGGATACCCTTTGACGATAGTGGTACCACATTCTGTTGAGATTTTACTGACAAGGACAAAAACACAATATTTGATGGGAGCAAGACTGACAAGTTATGAGACAAGCATATTGGGTGCTCCAAATGTACCACTGAAAAGATGTACGGTGTTAAACCCAGCAACATTACTTCTAAGTGACACTGTTGAAATTGAAAAGGAGGAAGATATTGAGCATGATTTTCGTGAGGTAACTGAGTTATGTACAAAACCGAGACCTGACATTAGAGACACACGTTTAGAAGAAAATGACCAAATTATCTTTGTTGACAGTTCATGTCTCAGGGATGGAACAGGCACACTGAGAGCAGGATATGCTGTGTGCACAATTACAGGCACATTAGAAGCTTCATGGCTTCCAGGTGTGTATTCTGCACAAGTGGCAGAACTAGAAGCTCTTACTAGGGCTTGCTATGTTTCTGCAAGATTGAGAGTCACAATTTACACTGACAGTCAATATGGATTTGGAATTGTTCATGATTTTGGCCAGTTGTGGTCACAGCGAGGTTTCATGACCTCTACTGGGACACCAATGAGGAATGGTGACCGCATAAAAGAGTTGTTGTATGGAATACAGTTACCTGAAGAAATTGCTGTGGTAAAATGTAGTGCACACCAAAAGACACAGGATTTCATTTCCTTATGAAAAGGATATGCAGATCAAGTCGCAAGGTTTTGCACATTGAACTGTATATCATTTAAGGATAAGTGGGAAATAAAGCCTGAAGAAGAAAATAATTGTACAAGTTTTGCTTTAAGAATAATTGGCACACTAGAGGAATTGAAAACGTTGCAGGAGAATGCAGACAAGGAAGAGAAAAAGCTTTGGGTGAAACTTAAATGTATTCAAAGACCAGATGAGATTTGGGTTTCTGAGGAGGGTCAAATGGTGCTGCCAAACAGTTTATTGACTCAGATGGCCAGGTATTATCATGGCCAAGCACATATTGGAAGAGATGCCATGGTTAGATTGTTCAAGGTTGACTGGTTTAATCCAAAGTTCAGACAAGCAGCAGAGGCATTATGCCGTCGGTGTGTAATCTGTCAACAATTAAATGTGAGAAAAGGGACAGTGGTGAATTTGAGCGACATTGGAAGAGCAGGAGGACCATTCAGCAGAATGCAGTTGGATTTCATTGAGATTCCTGCATGTGGTGGATTGAAATACGTGTTGGTGATTGTGTGTGTGTTTAGTCATTGGATTGAAGCATACCCCACACGTAGGAATGACAGTCTCACAGTTGCAAAGCTGTTGCTTACAGAGTTAATACCACTGTTCTGATTTCCGATCTCTTTAGAATCAGATAGAGGAACACACTTCAAATACAAAGTGATCAAACTCTTATGTGCAGCATTAAACATTGAGCAGAAGTTGCATTGCAGTTATCGCCCAGAAGCATCAGGACTTTTAGAGCAAATGAATGGTACACTGAAATCAAGAATTGCCAAAATGTGTGCTGCAACAAATCTGAAATGGCCAGATGCGTTACCTTTGGTGTTGATGTCAATGAGAAATATACCTGACAGAAAAACAGGACTGTCATCCCAAGAGATTCTCATGGGCAGACCAATGAGGTTGCCAGCAATTCCAGCAAATGCTCTTGTCAATATTACACATGATATGGTGTTGGATTACTGAAAAGGTCTGGCTGATGTGGTTCGAACTTTCTCTCAGCAGGTGCAGGCTGCTACCCTGCTACCCATCCATGACCCAAGTGATAACCTGGGAGCTGGAGATTGGGTCGTCATCAAAAAGCATGTTCGAAGGACTTGTCTAGAGCCCCATTGGAAGGGTTCATATCAGGTGGTGCTGACAACTACAACAGCTGGAAGTGTGCTGGACTACCGAATTGGATACATGTGAGCCATACCAAGAGAGTAGTGAGTCCACAAGATCATGAAGTGTTGTTAAGGGCACCAACAGCAGCAAAACATGTGGCACTTCCTGAGCCAGAACCAGAGCAAGCTGAGCCTGAAATTGACCCAGAGCTGGTGGAAGACGGGTCAATTACACCAGTAAGAGACAAATGTGGAGGAGTACAATTAATTAGGAGTTATTTTCTACTTTCTGATTCTTTACAGACATAACTGAATTAAACATTAGATATTGAAGATATTTGAGTGTCGGAGAGGCAATTATGTGTGGAATTATGTTTATAATAATGATTGTGGGAATGTCTATTCATGAGATAAAAGAAACTGCTATTGCTCCTGTTCTTGAGACTACTACACTAACAGCTTTAGAGTGGTTCAGTCTAGATGACAATTATTTGCATGATTATACTAATGAACGAGGAGAGCTTTCTTCTAATGTTTTCTTTCGGTTGTTGAGTGAGTATGTGGAAACAATGGATGTAAAGAATTGGCTTGTGTGTATGCAAATTCCTTCCTCTGTGGAAGAAGGGGTTACGTACCACAGCTTGCCATTAACGTACAGCATAACTTGTAGTTTGCTATTAACCAGATTCTAAGAATATATTCAGTATTTTTACTCCAATCACGATTTAGTGTTTTGTTTTGTGCCTATCATTAGATATTTGGGTAAAATAGCTAAGGAGCATGATATAGTATTAGTTAGGGTATTCTTTGAACCAACACTAACATTTGGAACTGCTTATGCTCACCGTAACAATTTAACTTGCTTATTAATCCCGTTAGAAAAGAGCTTTATATAGCATACTGATGATAGAAGAAAGGCATTGAAAGAGAAATTAGAGAAAGGACTGGAGAAAAGGACTTAAAAAAATTATTATGCTTACACTGCTATTAAAACACAAGGGAAATTAGCCTTAGATGGATTACACGTAGGCAAGCTATGTATAAATAGGCCAAAAGTGCACTCTGACACATTGTTTGTGGGAACGAGTGAATGTAGGCACGTGTTTTTGTTTCAGAGTAAATGGACTTTTATGTTGAATGGTCAGGTCCCTGTGATTCCTGGAATCTATTATATTTGTGGATTTAAGGCTTATTACCATCTTCCTACAGGATGGTATGGGACATGTTATTTAGGGATAGTTTTCCCTAAGATTTATCAGATAGATGATCTAAAGAACATACCGAAAGTGACTGAATTACATCATGAACGACGAAGGAGGGAAACCTCTTCTGCAATTGTGGGGGATTTTTTTGGTGCAATAATTCCTTCTGTAGGAATTATTTTAAATGCAAATAAGATACAAAATTGTCTACTATTGTGGATAATATGCTGACGAACTTTACAGGGGCAATACTCCCGTTAAATACTGAATTGGCTGTGGATAGCGCAACAACGCTTCAAAATAGGCTTGCTTTAGACGTAATTTGGGTGAAAGACGGGGGAGTCTGTAAAATTATTAATGCTAGGCATTTTTGTTCATTCATAGCTGAGAATGATCAGGAGATGAGAGAGTTGCTTACTATTTTAACTAATTCAAGCAAAGATTTGAAAGAATTGAAGGAACCAGGGGTTTGGGACAAGGTTAGACATAGATTAGCCTCAGTGGGAAATTGGTTTAGTCAAATTTGGAATGGAATATTATGGAAAATTGTCCAGGGAATATTAATTGTGATAGTTTCCATATTAGGATTATGGGGTACATGCAAATTATTGCAGAAAATAAGATTAAGAAAAACTAAAAATTATCAGAGGAGGGAAGAACCATCTAGGAGACAAATTTATTGGGTACACTCAAGAATAAGGCACAATACATCAGAGGCAAATTTGTAAAGTGTTGACAAGAAAGGTGTGATGACACATTTAGTCATCAGAGGAGGGACTAATGGAGCAGATATAGTAATTAAAGAAATCTCTGATGATTAATGTGTGTTAATTAATGAGAAAAATGCATAGAAAAATTAATTTTAGAAAATAATGTGTGTAATTGAAAATGTGCCCTCTGAGAGTGGTCACCATGTGTATTAACAGATGCTAAATAATAAAAAAAGTATAAGAAAACACAATAATATATCATAACTGGATGTATAACCTGTGTTTTATGTTCATTCGTAGTCTTAAATTAGCCGGACTAAAGGCCTGGTTTCGCTGGGCCTTGCTTGCTTATAACGTGGAGACTTCGGAAAGCTTTGCGAGGACTGGTAACTGGAAGGAGAAACCTTGAACTGCTCAGAGTTCAGGCGGCTTAGCTGGAACATTATGCAAATGGGCCAACGGACAGGAGATGCTTTCCCAGGACTTGAACAATAGAGGCACTGACTAGAGACTCATATGCAACAATTTTGTTACCTGAAGAGCCAGATGATGTTCTCATCGCAAGAAGAACCAATCAGTTTTATGGGACATAAGACTTATGCAAAATTAAAGATTTGGTAAACAAAAACTATAGGATAGAGTCATAACTTCCAACAGACTGACCAATTAGAAATTAGTGGGATGGACTGGGAGAACCTAATAAAAAGTCATGACAAGGGGTGTGAAATCAGAACAATGAGGAAAAAGTTGATGTCAGGAGACGCTGCCCGAGGTGCTGATATTGGACTTACTCTGTTGAGCCTGATACGTAGCTGACCATTGATGACCTGAAGACGATGACTGACTTGTTGCTGATCCATCTTGGATAGGTACCTATGAAAATGTGACTGACAATTTTGTGCATTTCTTCTAGGTACCAACTGCACTGTTTTTATAGAAATTCTCTCTTAGGTCGATTTTTCCAAATTAATGTTTTTCTCTAAATTGTTTTTGCATGAAGACCCACATGCTAATGCTGATCTTGGTTAGGTAGGCTGTTAGGAGTGACATGGACAGTGACAAATGACTGACAAACTTTATTGCTGAATTACATTGTTAAAGCTGATATTCATAGCTTATGTTGTTGCTTGGTCACATATGTTTTCTTCAAGAGAATAATGTCTTCTAATTGATGGATCAATAAAGAGTTGATTTGAATAAACTTTGAACTAACAGATGACTTAGAATTGTAAGCTATAGGGAATAAAACGTGTTAACCCATTCCATGAGTTGTGGTTATTTCTTATTAGTATGATTTCTATTGTGGATTGATAAAGTGTTTATCTTGTTTATTGATGTTGATTTTTGGTTCAGTGGTCACTGTATGACTAGGATATCCCATGCGATTCAAAAGATTCATTGACCTATACACGTCCCCTTGTAAGTTTACTTACT
The DNA here is from genome assembly GCF_031143425.1 of Pleurodeles waltl. Classification (NCBI taxonomy): domain Eukaryota; kingdom Metazoa; phylum Chordata; class Amphibia; order Caudata; family Salamandridae; genus Pleurodeles; species Pleurodeles waltl. Next base: position 1,234,335,130 of record NC_090444.1, on the reverse strand, counting down.
AAGCACAGGGCGCGTTATCACTAACTTCTAAATCAGGTCCTAAAAGTGGGAAAATCAGCATTGCATGAATTAAAAGAAGAAAACTCCATACATTTGTCCACTTATTGTGTAAATGCAGATTTATTTGCATATCTTCACAATGCAGTGACGGTGTTCTTACACCAAGCTTTTATGCTTAATTATTACCACTGTGCTCCTTTTTTCTGTGGATAGTGTCGATTTCTAAGCTTCAATGTGACTTCATTATGCATTTCAAGACATGCTTACTTACAAAAAAATGTTGCTTCTTATGGTGCTAAAGGGATATTCCATGTGAAGGTTAGAAGACACCTCTCAAAGGTCTGCAGGTAAAAATGCCTCTCATCCAATAGAACAATCAGGGGTAAGCAACATCTAGCATGCCTGTACTCCTGCTCATCATTGACAGAGTAAACTTTGTTTGCATTTCCCATCCACTAGAGCTTAATACTCTGCTAGGGAAGTGGAATAAATATATGGAGCACTTGCAATGGTCTCATAGATGGCAAGACTATCAGAGAAAAACAAAACATGTCAGAAAAACAAAACAGGATAGAATGGCATATTTGTGATCACAGTATGTGAAAGTGTATCATTACAGTCTAACTTAGCAAGGATAATCAGTATGTGTTTTGAAATCTTGATCTACTAGCATTGGTTCAAGGCCGTTAGTGTTGATACCCAACCAGTGCACATACATACGTAACTCATCTAATGTCAAGAGATGTCTGTTAACTGTGGCAGACATGATGCATTGCTTGTCATTTTTAAAGTCCGGGGTGCATCTGCATGGAAGCGTCTTTGTCTTTGCTGGTGCAATTGTGCAGCATCTTCACGTATGCATTGGCGATTAATCTTACCAAAGGCATTAGTGACCCAGAATGTTGTCTTAATGAGAGAGCATCACATCTACCACAACTGAATTGTGAGTATAAGCTACTTAAGAAAGATGAGCACAGGAAATTGAGCTTGAGGGTCTAAAACCTCTCCTTTGCTTGTGATAAAGTATTGCTTTGTGGATGTTGCAAAAGAGACCCTAGTGCAGGTTAATGTATGGGCATCAAATGTTTACTAATTACTAAATACTCCTTCACTGAGTTCTCTAGAATAAAGTAAGGACCGTTCCCTCTGTTGACAATAATCTAGAATGAGGATCCAGCTGTAAGAAGGCCCGACGAATTGGTGTGTGATACACTGCTCTATATGTGAATAGTTCATCAGAGTACTTTTGGATCAATGCATGTCTATGCATATATGTATTGCATTTACATAGCATAAACCTAGCTAAGAGGTTACAGATGTCTGAACAGGGTGCAAGCCAAAGGCACAGTTAACATGGGATTAAAAGCATAGCTGAATTTTAAGGGTTCAAATGGACTGTTAATGCATCATGATTTAGTGTACTTTACAGAGCTGTGCATTCATAAATTTCCTAAATTAGAGTATGGTTAAGGCAGTTCTGATGAATACAATGAGGGCACTGTATAGCATCTGTTCAGATGCAGAGTCTTAACTTGTACTAAAGGATACAGTAATTAGGTCATGTTTTAACTGATTCACAAACTCTTTTTTAATGCACCACAGGGTATATCTCTGATATACACACATATAGACATGCCTACACCTTATAGGGTCAGTTATATTTATGAACAGATAAGCAGATTTCTTGATAACACCTCTGTTTTGCATGAAATTAGCTAAATACAAATATCAACCAAGCTAGACAAGAAAGAAAAACTTAAAAGTATAAAGAAAACCAAATCATCACATTATTTCAAGCTCAGGTGATAAACTGCCTCAAGAACAATACTATACCCTGGGGTTTACAGTTTTAAAATGTAACAATATTTCAATAATATCTAAGCAGTTTCATGGGAAAAGGTTCAAAACACTTCAGAGACTGGATAGCCATTTCTATAGAAATAGCTCTCAAGAATAGCAAAGCTGAGTTGAAAGAAATAGAAGAACTAGACAAAGAAAACTTTGGTAATATTAATATCAAAGATGCCCAAGCTTTAAGAGAAGATGTAAATAAAGAAATAGAAGAATTTGAAATATTAATGAAAAACAAAATATCATAAAATTTAAGAAAACAGGTACCCCTACCTGAAAGAAGATTTTTTCACCTGCAATAAACAAACAGATCAGAGCAGGTCCAAACAATACTTTATTACATTTTCCGACCCATCCTCAGAATCACAAGATAGAAACATGACCAATTACCAAAAACAAAATTATTAAAACTCCCAACAGTTTTAGGCAAAGGTAACAGATGTGCCAAAACCATAGGAGGGAAAAATCAGATTCTGCTATCAGGAGGACCCAAAGATCAGACCACCTGATGCTAAGGATATCAGAGACGACAGAGTAACGCTCCCCTCTGTATAACATCTTTGCTCACACAATTGCAGACAATGACACATCCGTACCTAGTAAGGCCTACCGTTTGCCCTTACTCGATCTAGTGATAACATTGACACTACTTGTTTCAGGCATAAGTACACATTCTTTCCCAGCTCCACATCTATGCCTCTAGTGATATTGGAAAGCGTGATCCTAAAATCTTGGGAAAATTCATAAAGAGATTAATTTGAAGTGCAGTGTGAAGCAAGATGGCAGGTCAACCCTCTCCAGCCCGGGTCACATCTACGACACACTAGCTTTTAGGAGGATGCCTTCACAGGCCGGGTTATGCGCCGTGGCTGCTGGTATCAGCACGGAGTGCTGCGGCCATTCTGCAACCAAAGCAAGGACGGCCAATTTGTTTGGTCAGCACTGCTTTTCAGCCAGGTGACTGAGAAACACATTAATGGCTTGGATCTCCTTGCGGAATGGCTAAGGAGGCAACAAAGGTCCTGACATTGCCTGAGCCTCATGAGCGGCACTCAAGGGAGAGCTATGCCCCCCAAGGGAGCCTGAGTGGCTCATACCCAGCTGTAATACAGAGGCAGGATCCACCAGACGACAGACCCCAGCACCCCCTCAGGGAAAGGCGTCTCTAACAGTGCTCACAGATGCAAGGTTTTAGGAATTGGAGTGAGTACAGACACTAAGAAGTCCCACTCTCAGGGGAATCCCCGGGACTCCTCTATTGTCAGATTTTTTGTTCCCCCATCAGCTTTAGCCCGGGGGACATGACTCATGCTGGTGGTGGTGCTATGGACGACGACCTTCAAACCAAAATGTGTACTCATGGTGAGTCAATCAGCTTGCAGGAGGCTGCAGACACAGACCCACACAACATATCAGGTGAGACATGTAACATCATTATATTCAATCGCTTCATAGAATCCCTAGAGTCACCTCCCTGAGCATCCTCCCAAGCTGCTCTGTGGAATGATAATGGTGTCAGCGAGGCCGGATCCTCGGGGTTTGCGCCTGTTCCCAATATGTCCACCTCCTGGCAGCTCCAAACTCTACTAGTTATCATAGCAAAGAGTTAAAGAATGGCCAAGCAGGGGATGGGGTTTAGGTTGGGAACAGCGGGGAAGGAGACCTGTGGAAGCAAGAGTTAAGAACACAATAGCAAGATCATTCACATTAATCTTCATGAACTTTGTTTTAATTCTTTATGCTCTAATAACATGAGAGATCAAGAACTTTTCAATAACATGACCTTTTTCTAATCATGTACTCTGAACATTGAACTCTCTCAAGTTAATCCTTAGAATAGCAATTACGTCACAACAAGAGTCAATGAGTACATTCGTTCCCAAATAATTAACAGCTATAGGATTCATGAATGATACTGTAGAATAGACAAACTGACTAAACTTGTTTTGTCTAGAAAGATCGCACTCTGTTTGATCTAAGTTTCAAGATTCTATTGCCCAGAAATTATTGCGCACCTTATTGCCAGACTGCGCATCAAGACTCAGGTACCTAGAATGATCGCGCGCTCTGCCGATCTGAACTGCAGGGGTTAATTGCCAAGAATGAATTGCGCACACTGTTGCCGATTCAACCATCAAGATTCAAATGCCTTGAAATGATTGCGCACTCTGCCGATCCGAACTACAAGAGTTAACTGCCAAGAATGAATCGCGCACACTGTTGCTGATTCAACCATCAAGATTCAAATGCCTCAAAATGATTGCGCACTTTGCCGATCCGAACTGCTAGGGTTAAGTGCCAAGAATAAATTGCACACACTGTAAATCACAAAGCCAAAAACTCAAATGTTTCCAGAAACAGAGTCGGGGGCCCTACCCCGACCACCGCCTTACCGCCCTGTTTGAAGATCAGCAAGATAATGAGGACAGGGCCAGGAAATGTCCAAGTAGGTTTTCGGAACAGGAGCCCAGGAAAATGCTGCTGCTCTGCACCAGGACCTCTGAATAGTGAGCATGTGGAGCTGGACTGGGTTCCTTAAATAGAACCAAGGCCTGCCCACATGCCACACCCAGCCAGGCTGCAGGAAAGGCTTGAAAATGAACAATACATTACAAACAGCATTAATGGCATTTCAAGATAAATGCCTGCAATGCAAAAAGTTAATATGCAATATCAACACATAATGCATGAATTTTTACATTGCATAGGTTTTGTCATTTTGCATTATGTTGCCCGTAGAGAGCGCACTGTCCTGGTGTTGACAAATGGGGAGAATATCCTTGTTGTGGGAGGACTTGTTGGGGCAGTGGGGGAGGAAGGGAGAAGTGAGTCCTTTCTACCCGTTGACCAAGGGCCACAATCACACAATGGGTTCACTTGTGCAGGACTGGCATAAAGCAAGTTACAAACTCAACAGAGCCCTGCTGCCTCATAAAAAGGGGCAGAGATGGACTCTCAAACTGTTACTTTGCAAGATCTGATAAAAGGAGGGGCCATACCTTCAGAACCCCTCTCAGGAACAAAGGAGAATGGACAGACTGAAGCACTGGAGGATTTTCTGGATCCTCGGGATACATTTTGTTTTCCTCACAGATGGTTCAGACTCTAGCACCAAACGTCTTTTTGGGGACTCACACTCATCTGGATTGGGAAGTATGTGTGTGGGTGGCTCTGACGAGCCTAGTGTTCCAACCGGAAAGAGTGAGCATGAGGGGGAAAGGATAAAGAAGCACAAAAGATGGGCCAGTGACAGGAGGAGGGAGAGAGAGCCAAGGCTTCTCGGTCTCTGAAATGGGACTTTTCCATGACACAATAGGTCTACACAGAGGACCAGATGCAGGTGCCAAACCACTCCCCTGCGGTGGATCCACATCCAACATCAGATTCTGCTATGGCTCCTTAGTAATCTTCTGTTAGCCTTATATATTAAACAATCAAGCAGTACCAGGAGGAATCACGCAGTGCGGGTTGCATGGACCCGTTTAGCTACAAACAAATTACAAGCTGCAATCCAGAAAATCCACAAAATATGCTCAGAAATAAGGGAGAGTGTCTCTTCATTGGAAGGTCGCACTAACGCTCTGGCATCAGATCTGGGGGCACTGAAATGTGAAACTGAGGCACATGAGTCCCAACTGATGAATGTCTTATGGAAAATCAAGGATTTTGAGAACCGTCAAAGGAGAAATACCCTGAGATTTCTTGGTATTGCAGAAGGGGCTGAAGGTGGTTTTATAAGGTCCTTTATGATTATGCTGCTTAGCAGAGCTTTTCCTGAACTATCTTCCTGGAACTGGGATGGAGAAATGCAAAGAGCCCATCGCTTCCCCTTAATGTTGAACAAATAATGGAATTGCCTGTGATGATGACGCTGCTAATCATCCGAAGTCCATTTAAATTTACTTTGGGAACAATTTTTTTGCAGCAAGCAATTTTTGAAAAGGCTCGACCTGGGGCAAAAAGGACATTTAAAGACTGAATCTTCTTCATGAGACGGGACGTCTGCCATATGACAGTGGAGAGGAAATGGAGAGTGTAACATCTGATAAAGCCCTTTCAGGATGCTGTGGGGGAAGTCTTTTTGCTTAACCAAATCGGCTGAAAGTTAACATTCAAAGCAAATCTCACTCATTCGCCACTGAAATCAAGGCAAAATAGTTTTTGATTGAATTGATAGTAGACTGATGAAACTAGCATGTGCCACAGTTACGGGGAGGGCGTATCACAGTTCAAGCTTGCAGAATTAAGGCGCAAGGGAACTTTGGGTATTCTGATTCGACTTTAGATTCAAACCTTTCTTCTAAGAGCTCTTTCAATGATTTCCCAATTTATCAGAATTGAAGTTTAGCAGTTTTGGGACTTGAATTTAGGGCCAAGGGCTGGGTCGCGGGTCAGGCTGTGTAGATGGCAATCTTACTTCTTTGGTTGGATACTTTATTTATTTCTTCTGGTGAGGAAGTACTGTGTTCACCCTCTCGCCATGCACTGCACTACATTTCCTCTTACTTTTTGTTCTCCTTTTCTCTTATGGTGATGAATGCTGTGCAGGGTGGAGGTGAAGCTCGGAGGGTGTTCTCATGAGCCATCGTTCAGGCCTTGACTGCTTCAAGATTGTGCGGGAGTGTAGGGAGGGGTGCAATAGAAGAGTAAGGGAAGGGGGTGTTTGGATGAAGGGGGGAATAGGGGTGCAGGGGGCATCTGGGCTTTGCGCTAAGGGAAGAGAAGGCAGTAAGCATTTTTTATATGGCATGAAAGATATCTATTTTTTTTTACAAGTTATTTAAAATCTTGGGGAAATTGTCTGGCCTTTTTGGCCTATGCAGGGGTGACTACATCAAATAACTAATATGGCTTAACTTCGATTAGCCACCGTGAATATATGTGGTCTCATTGATGGTGCCAAAAGACAGAGGATAGCTCTTGATCTCAAAATCCTACATGCAGACATTTTATGTCTGCAGGAAATTCATGTTGAAGGGGCTAGGCAAAAAATATTGTAATACTTGTGATTTTCACTAATAGTTTGCACGCCTCACTGCACAAAGATAGAGGAGTGGCGATGTTAACATGTAAGAACATAGGCAGTTTTATACACTGCTTTGATGATAAACACAGGCAATGGTGACATATCAAGAGGGAGGAAACTCTTTTACCCTCTGCTTAGTATATGGCTCAACATAAGACAACCTTGCTATCTTTGATTCAATCTGTGGGGATCTTAGCATCAACCTAGCTGGGGGCTTTTAGAAGATGGGGCCCCAACCTACAGTGGTAAGAAACCTAAAGTATTTAAATCTCTGCTCTGAGTGATGCCTGGTATAAACGTATGGCATCAGACCTGGGTTACACTTATTTTTCCGCACCTCATAAAAAGCACCTTTGGCTAGATTATTTTGTGGTCTCCCACTATTTGATTCCGAACTGTAAGATCAAAAAATACCTCAGAGTGATGTCTGATAATGACTCATTGGTTCAGAGATTCAAATAGATGGTCAGACAGAGAGGCTGGTTAAGGCCTATCAGAATTGGTCTTTTGAGAGAGCCTTGCTTAAAGATGAAGAATATATTTAGCACATGAGTAATTGGATCCAGGAATATTTTACATTTAACAAGGGTAGTACCTCACCAGAGATAGTATGGGACACCTTAAGACTGGAGCCAGGGGAGAGACAAGGTGCGTTAGCTCTTATCAGCAAAGGAAACAGTCCCAATTACTGGTAGAATTACCTAACAAATCGGCAGACGGAAAGGCTCAATTAATATTGTCAGTAGCTGGGGGGAAACATTGGATTTTTCCCAGCGGAAGATGGCCCTAGCTTGGGCAGCAATTAATTATATCTCAGCTAAAAAGGCAGCTGAAACTTTTCTTGCCTGGAAGAAAGAATTTCACAAATGTAGTGACTGGGTTGGGCATCTCTTGGTGCTATGAACCAGGCAGAAGCAGAGCCAAGCTGAGATCAAAGAAATCAGGGAGGATCAGGGAAAATGGTGACGTGCCAAGATGAGATCAGGGAAGTGTTTTGCTCTCACTACACTGGGCCATGTTGCGAGAATAACTAAAAGGTGACTGATAAGAGTACTCAATATCTAGAATCCTTATTAGGATAGGAGATAGGGGAAGCAGATTGGGCGTTGCTAAACATCCCAATGACTGGGGTAGAAATGTTAGTAGCTCTTAGTAACTTGGCATCTGGGAAAGGAGCCAGGCCCAACCAAATTTTGCTTGAAGTTTAAAAACTCTTCTTGAACATAATCGGCACTGATCTGATGGATCTATTTCTGGGGATACAAAGAAAAATTAGGTTGTTCCAGAATTGTGGGCATCTGAATATATTGTGGTCTGTTAAGAAGGGGCAACCCCAGCCTGAACCCAGGTTAACATTACATTGATAAACAGTGATTCCAAAATCTTCTATAAGGTGTTGGCCTTTAGACTTAGCCAAATAATTGGCAAGGTTGTCTTGCCATCGCAACATGGATTTATTCTGGGAAGAGAGACCTCTGACGTCACCTGCAGAGTAATCATGCTCTTAAATGCCACTACAGTCTCTGGGGACCCTATGGCCCTGATCCTGTTAGATGTGGAAAAAGTTTTGATAGAGTTTCCTGGAGAAATTTGTGCCAGGTGTAAAGGGTGAGTTGGAATCTGACCCAATTTTATTAAGGCAGTGTGGGCTGTGTATTCTGAGATCACGGCTCGGCTGCAGATGATGGGTGGCCAATTAGGCCTGATTCAGATTCAGTGTAGGGATGTCTGTGGTCCCCCCTTCTCTTTGCCCTTTATGTCGACCCCTTGATCAGGAAACTTGAGATTAATAACTTAATTGTATCCCTCCACTGTCAAAGTGGGGTCACAAAGATATTGGCTTATGCAGATGATGTGGCCATTGTTATGCTAAATCCAGGAGGCGCCTTAAAGGAGATATAGCAGGAAGCACTCCTGTTTGGGGAATTCTCATGTTATTTACATAATTGCAGGTAATTTCAGATTGTTATAAATAGCAATACACAGTTTAAGGATTCAGAGATTACCGAGAGGGCAGTATATTTAGAAGTTACTATTATGGCCAATCTTGATTCTGTTGTGGAAGGAAATTTAACCCCAGTTATCTGAAAGGCAAATTGTAACCTCCAGCAACTAGATAGCTTACATCTCTTGATTGTTGGCTGCTGCAATATTATCAAGACTTTTTTTCTCCCTACAGTCCTATATTTTTTCAGGCCATTCCTCTCAAATTCAAGGTCCGCTGGTTTCAGTTATTAGACAAACTGGCTCCCCGATTTATGCAGGCTTGCACCAAGCCCATGAGAGCCCTGACATTTTGAACACTTCCCAGGGAAAGGAGGGGGCTGAGCAGCTCCGAATTTCAAATTATACTATTGGGCTGCTACCTTGCAATATATCTGTGCCCTGATAGGGGTTAGGAAAGAAGTTAGAAGGACAGAGGTGTTTACTCTCTGCCTATTCCCTGTTGATTGGAGAAGAGGTTCAAGGCTGTTTTTCGAGACAACCCAAACCCAACTATTTTAAGAAAGTCAGGTTCAAGACCCTGCAACTTACTGGAAAGGTTTGGGCCATTTATGAAAAAAACTCAGGCTAGGGCTGTCATAGTTGGACTCTCACTCCTTAGCGAGACTGCTGGTTTAGGGATGACAGTACTTGTGTTTGTAGGCAACTGAGTCACTCCTACAACAAGTCACAACTGTCAGTCCAACCTTCCCGGGTCACAAGCAGTACCTCACCAAAACTCAGGCAGCAAAGGTGATTTCTGGCAGCCTTACGCATGGACTCTAGATTAGACTTCTCAGGGAAGTTGTGGTCGAATGGAAATTACCATGTTCTCTTGTTAGCAACAGGTCTCATACACACCAAAGCAATGAAGGAGATTCAGGAGAGTTTTCAATATATTTATTCAAAAGACCGCAATCTACCATAAAATGCATGTGCTGCAATGATCAGGGCGATGAACAGTAATAAAAGAAGAATTGTGAAGATGAGAGTTGTGAATGTAAAACCCCCCACCATCTTACAATAAACATGAGATATATAATTCCTCATCAAGAAAACCTAATCTTCACCCTTGTGAGCTAGGTATGATAAACCTAATCTGCCAGTACCATGTCCATGAGAAATGCCCCCTAAGCCTTGTTACCTTGGAATGAGGTCTCTAGGTCAGACTCTGTGGTGACACAAAGGCTGAGTTCTGCAGCAAGGTAATGTGCAGCATAGATACAAGGAAGGATCCCCTCTAATGATCTTATCCATGTGATGTGTATTTATACAGATCATTTAAGATCCCTGATGCATGTATGTTCCTAAATAACTGATACTTTGGTAGACTTGCGTTGGCAATTGCATAAACAATCCCTAACAAGTGAGCATGATGTTCTTATCACACATAGACAAGACATGATGACAATACCTACGTGTATCACTCATAGTGATGCTGATAATGACACCTTCCGAGAATGGACTGATAGCTTAGATCAAAACGTTTCTTATAAAATGTAAGCAATGAAAGAAAATAAAGTAAATAATACAATAAATGGAATAAAACAGAGCATGCTAAATGGGTAAAAGGTCACTAAGTTACGGGGGCACAGGCCTGCAATCCAGAGGCTAAGCTAATTCCTGTGACCCAGGGAAAACTAAAATGGGTTCACCACAGGGTGATTAAATCATAATACTCCCCTTCAAAGTAACCCAATACTCCCTCAAATATATAGCAACCCTTCCGTGCCAGTTTGGGAAGATCATGGATTACAGAGGCTGAGCGATTTTTTTGACAGGGACTGTATTGCCTCCTTTGAGGAATTACATGGAAAGTTTAGTGTTAGACATAAGGATTTTTTTAAATATCTTCAAATCCATGATTGTCTCAACAAGAAAGGGGCGTCAGTTAGCCAAATCTGAAGTATTCTGAATGCCCTATTGTGATAACCTGGAGAGGGAGACAGGGAAATGATAGGGGAAACTTGATTTAAATATCTGTTCCTTTCTTGAGTCCCTTGAATTAGGCTGAACCATTTCGCAGTCATCCTCGCTACAAGCTGAACATTATAAAATGATCTTTAATTCATATTTTACACCTGCAGAAACTGCTAAATGGGGGTCGTGGGGGCAGTGGGCACCTGCTGTCCAAGATACCTGTCTCAGGAAGCAGATCTAATTCATATGTTCTTCTCCTGTCTGGAATTGGGACAGTTAAGAAAGAAGCTCATATATTTTTGGGAAAAATCCTGAGCTTTGACATTGTATTGTCATCGTAATTATTCCTCCTGGGAGTTCATAAAGAGGTGGTTCCTGGACCATCCCGCTTGTTTGTTTTTGTGGCAGTTTTTTGCTTGTGTATTGCCTCTGCCTGGTGGGATTCCTTTTCTCTGTCTTTTCTTCAATGGCTACCACACTTCCTGGCTTTGGTTAGCCTAGAATGGTCATTATATTTCTCAAGGGGTGGGAGCACGGGTGTAGCTTCAGGGGAGTGTTTGGGGTGATGCACCCCCCAATAAATGTAATTTGTGATAAACATTTGGGTGTAGGTGCTTTCCGTCAGGTATAGAAAGCTGTCTGTTGAATTTTACCAGAACATTTTATACATACATAGACAAAAACACACATCAATTCTTACGCTCATTCTGTTTTGAAAGGCTTTAAAAATGTTGGTTATTTTCACAAAATAATGTGCTTTCTCTCACTTAGTACCCTTGCCAATCTGCATTCTGCTCCCTTTCCGCTGCCCCTAAGCTACTCTCATACACCCTGCTTGTTGTATAATGTATGTTAACATTATGTGCTGGCATGACGGTTGGAAAAATTGAATCTTAAACACCCCCAAATCCTACTGACCAAGCTATGTCCCTTGGTGGGAGGTTCAGGAGGAGGGGAGACCAGACATGGGCACCCTTGGTGGGTTTGGTAAACTTCAAAAGCAATAATTATTTGGGATTATAATGTCCCTCTCGGGTTACACTCTGGAATGATTGAGGAAATATAATTTTTGCATTGTATCATTTGCATATTATTGGTTTTCACTTTCACTCAGAACTGGGTGTTCTGATGGGCCTGAGGGGACTTTACCTAATCTGCACTTTAATATCTCTAATTGCTCTGCCTGCAGGGTTTTTAGAATTCTTCTTTTACTGAATTGTATGTGTTAATTAATGTACCCTCTTCTGCTGTTTTTGCCTTATAAAATCAATTAGAAAAGAGATTAATTTGAAGCCATGGTCTCATTAGATAAAAACTCATCCCTGATCATTAAACAAGCTGATAAAGACAGGATGATAGTTTTAATGAATACTGGAGATTTAACAAAATAGATTATGGGACAGCTCCATGTCATAGAACACAATAGAAGGCTACATTCTTGTCTGAGTATTCATATAAAAAACAAATTGCAACTATAACCAGAAAAGAACTAGAAAACAGATAGATTTTTCAAAAACAATTTGGGTGTTTAAATAAGAAATGCGCCAAGACTTCATGTTTATACACATAATCCAAAGTGTGTAAGAACATCGAGAAACCACTGGGGAGACCTGTTGCATCTAGTAGTGGCTCATTATATGATCCTATATCTCAATATGTAGACTTTGTCTCAAATTTCTCATAAAAAAATGACAAAATCCTATGCGGGATATGGTATGTCTTTTATCAGTCTAGTTAAAAACATGACTTTCAATTCTGAAACTGACTGGATGATCAGTTTTGACCTGATATCCCTGTATACTAATATACCGTAAGGAGAGTCACTTAAAGTCATGCCACCAACCTGCGCAGCACCACCAAAAGCTGAAAAGCTGTGACTCTGCTGACATCCTGATAGCAAAACACACCTGCTTGCATGCACCCGGGCTGCGCCACAAAAGCATATCATTCTCTCACAGGGCACGCCGTCTCGCACCCCCTTCATTCAACTACATCCACTTCCCCCTCCCTGCCTGGTCAGTCTCAGACTTCCTCAACCATATCCTCACTCGAATTGATTCCAAATGCACTTCATCCTGCCTAATGCCCCATCACATCCCAACCCCAAGACATCAGACACTCTGAATGCTCTAAAAAACATCCAAATCATACACAAATGGAACAACAACACTTCATACTTGTCAGAACAACACTTCCCCAGCCAACCCAAAATGTCATCCAGCAGTTCAAACATATTGGCCTCCCGCAGACCCCTCATCGCTCGCAGTCTCTCTCTTCCCCATCCTTTCACGATCCAGCCAAGCATTTCATTACCCCACCCGGTCAAAACCCCACAGCAGTTTACCATAAAAAGACATCCCGGACAGTTTGCCCACAATGGCCATGAGAGACAAACTCTAATCCATCAGCTCCAAAGCAAAAAACATCACTGATGCTTCCCTGTCAGCATGCTCCCTCTTTGAGGTTCTCCCTGCTCTCACTAAAAACTTCTGAAATTCTGCCAAGGTTAGCTGATAACTCTTCCTGGTAGAGTTGGCTAAAGACCTCTCCACCAGCCTAAGAACTCTCAAGCCCCCCAATCACTGACTTCCATAGGGACCTCCATCTTGACTTCCTCTCCTCCCGGAGCCATACTGCGAAAACTGTGCCACTGTGAACGAGATAATGAATCAACAATAGCACTGTTCGCTTCGGGCACATGTATCGCCTTGAAGACTCTCTCCTTTGCAAGCACAACAACATGAATCATCTCAGCAGCCTCAGAACCCTGAAATCTCTCACACGCTGCCAGTTCACAAGCTCCACCACAATCATATTATCCACATGAAACATCACTATCTTGCAATTTTTCACCCCACACTGCCAATGCCACCAAAAGAGGTAAAAACTCCAAAAATGCAATGCTGCACCCTTGCTGCAGCCAATGCTGTGGTGGCGCTCCGCACACCACCTGCCATCCCAAAAAGGGCAAAAGTCATGTGCTCCTGTCACATCTGAGAAATTATGCACTTGCCACACCATCTTCTTTTCCATGGAAATTCTGATCCTGTGATGCAGGAACTTTGCCCCAGAAATAGACAACCCCTACCACATACAAAATGTCTGACCCCCGTACCACACTGCAAGCAAAATCAAGGAAACCCAACAATTTCTGGACTTTACGAAGCTTCAAACGTCTTTCACCCATCACCTCATGCAGGAAAGCTTGAAACTCCTCCACTTTCTGCCTCAGCAGCCTTGCGATCATTCTGACCGAGTCAAGTTCAATTCCCAAAAATACCAGTGATATACTGGGTCCTTCCATCTTCTCAGGCCACTGGGGCACCCGAAGGTATCTGCCATGCACCCAAACTGCTGCAAAGCCCTACTGCAATCACCAGAACTCACCTTTCCAACAAACCAATAATCATCCAGGTAATACGTGACCTCTTTGTGCCCACTCCCCTTCACAAAAGCCCATCGAAAAAGGAGCAGAAAGTGTGCAGGAAATAGCACAACCCATGGGCGGCACCCTGCCCACATAAATAGACCCATTAATCTGAATCCCCAACAATGAGAAATCCCCAGGGTGCATAGGTAGTAAGCGGAAGGCAGATATAGGCCCTCAATACAACCTCGGTGGTCTTTTCCAAAGACTGCCGAGGCTCCGGGCACCAGAATACCTCCAGTGCTGGCAGTATTTCTGGCTCCCTATTACGACTTTTTCGCTGGGCCAGCAGACGGTAACAGTGTTACCGTCCGCTGGCCCAGTGGAAAAGTCACATCAACATTACTGCCGTCTCGTAATAGAGCCGCTGGCAATGCTGATGTGCAGCGGGTGCAGTAGCATCCGTCGCGCATTTCACTGCCCGAGATTCGGGCAGTGAACTGCGTGACGGGGCTATGCCTGGGGGTCCCTGCACTGCCCATGCCAACTGCATGGGCAGTGCAGGGGCCCCAAGGGGCCCCCCAAGTTCTCCTTACCACCAGCCTTTCCATGGCGGTGTTTACCACCATGGCCAGGCTAGCGGTCGGGGACTCATAATCCCCAGGGCAGTGGTGCTTACACCGCTGCCCAGGGGATTATGACCTAGTTGAAGGGCCGGCGGTATGCCCGTGGCTAGTGTGCCACGGTCATAATAGCTGGGGGAACACCGCCAGCCTGTTGGCGGTGTTACCGCCAGCTTACCGCCGGCTGCCCGGGTCATAATAAGGCCTATAATATTGCATTTTTCCAGTTGTGCCCCCTGCCCACACTGCCTGACGTAACCCACAGCATCATCAACAGAGACATACACAACCCTCATATCCTCTGCGGCTATAAAATCATTGACCATTGCCCCATCGGGCCAGGACAGGTGGCATAGCAACCTGTATTCCCTTCCTGTTTCTTAGGCACTAACCAACATGGAGATATCATTAGGTCAGACAGAGGTAAATCTCAAAAAGGGCCTTCAATCTTCCCCTCTTGTGTTTCATTACTCAATTTTTCTTTTACCACCTCCTGAAGTTCCTTAGCTGACTGCAAGTTGTCAGCGCACCTGTGACTTCGAGGTCTTTGGTACCCCACTCAAAAACCTTCACAAAAACCCCAATCCAGACTCAAAGCCACCTCCGCATCAGGATATTGGGCCAGCCATGGCAGTATAGTGTCCTCCTTAATTGGTGTAGGAGCCCTTTGGACCAACAGGGCACTGCTGTCCTCTTCCCCTCCCTGACCTCCATTGTTCTGGCAGGCAGGCCAGTGTAAAACACTTAATGATAGGATGTGATGTCTGCCCCTGCATTTGGAGCACTCATGCTTGAACCTGCACAGATATCTGTTGCAGAAGCCTTAGTTAAAATTCTAGTAAGCCCCTGACATTCCCCGGGGGGCACACTCCTGGCCCCAGGATTGTCTGTACTACCCACCCCCTGCTGCGTGGTCCACAGCTGAAAGGACTTGAATGTGATCGACAAACCACTTGCCGTATGTGTTAAAGCATTAGATTGGGTGGATGCCATCTGCTGCATCCAAAGCTCTGCATCCATGTCCCCACATGGCTTAACAGAGTTTACACTGGCACGCGCCTTAAATTCCTCATCATAGCTAAGCCAGGCAAACTCCCCAAAGTGCATTTGTGCCTTCTGAATAATGTCCATGTCCTTAAACAAGGCGATTGCCCTGTCAGGGTATTATCACAGTAGTCGCTAGCGTAAATTAAAAATGCAGATGTCCAGTCCTCCATGGTAATGGGAATTGTAGGTCTACTGGTCAACTCCCTCTCCTCTTCCGTCGACCCTTCCTTTGCATGAATATCTCTATGAAGAAGCTTAAATACATCTATGTGTTCATGCTTCCAGATCCTGCCCTTTCTTTTGTCAGAAAGATGGGACCCCAACGGCATGGCCAGCCCCAAGTAGGGCAAATTCTTCTTGCACCCTGGCTCATCTTTGGCCTCTTCACTTTCACCCGTCCCTGCCTTGGCTCCTACAACACACCACGCCTGTCTCCTGTGAATCCCCACCAATCCCTGCCATCTGCTTCTGACCAAACCCATTATCCTTGCACACTTCACCTTCCTCCCATTCCCTACTCTCCACATCATAATCCAGCTCCAATACATCCTTGCATTCCAATGTATCACCGCTCACTCGGTCCATCATTGTTGCTGCCGTGGAAGGTCGCACAGACTCTTCCTGTGCAGTCTGATCCTTAGGTGGCACACCATACATTCTGTCCCATGTTGTAGGGAAGACCACATCAAACCCCTCTATTTCTTAAGCCCAACATCTTGGGACCGTCATGCTCCACGCTGGTGTCACCAACTGCCCCACCTGCTGGTCTCGAGCGACTGCCCGCCTAGACGCCACAGCCTGATGTGTCGCTGCCTGAACTGGATATACCACCCGACCCATCCCCCTACCTGGCGTGCCTCCTTCAAATCCTCTGGCTCCCACAGCCAATACCGTCTTGGGCCCTGTCCTTCTGACTCTTTTTGGACCCTGCCCTTGACTGGGGCGCCCTTCGCCTTTTTGAACTGATGCACCTGCTCCATCCCTTGCTTAATAGCCCTGCACAAACTCTCCCATAAAGCCTCAGTCTTCTCTAATGTCCGGCAATGTTCCCTGATCTTGGTCTCCAAATCCATAACCTGCCTGTTGTACTGCCCACTCACCATGCCAGCCCATCCCCCACTATGCTGGACCCCAATTATCTCCCCATCTCTACTCATACTGTGCCCAACTGCACCCACTGCAGAGCCCAAGCTCTGTTGGCCCTCAGTATGTGTCTCTGCCTCCTCCCCTTGCCTGGACCCACCACCATCTTCACTCTCCTACTTCCTTCCCCTACCCACAATGCCCTGGGCCTGTGCCCCTCCTCTCTGTTGACCTTACTCAGATCTAGCGGTCCTCCCACTCCATGTCCCCTGGTAATCCTGCAGACCCTTCAGACTTCCTGTGGCCCTCTATAACTACGTCTGTATGCCCCCCAACCTGGACATTGTGACTTACATGGCTGGCTCAGCTTCCTCAGTTGCTGGGGTCATCTGGAGGCTCTTACACCTCCCCACTGATTTTAAGCCCCCCTCCCCAGGAGAAGCACCCACTCCCTTCTTCCCCTTACTCTTCAGTACACTTGTGCATTTGGGTGAGCTGCATGCCTCTATGGCAGCAGCTACTCCCCGCGCTGCGGCCCGGGTTAGTGTCTCCATATCGACCCAGAGCCCCTACAGTACTCCGCACTACAAAAGGTCCATGTGCCCAGCCAATCCCAAAGTGATCAGCACAGCCCACACAGAGTCCTGATTGGTCCGTGCTGAATGCGCTCCTCGTTACTCACTTCTCCCAGTGACGTGTCATACCTTAATTAGGCACAAAGCACAGGATTTAATAAAATTGCTGCAGGACTCCGTAAAAAGCTCTGTTCTCTATGCCACATGAGATGTCATCTCCCCTCCTGGCTCATTTAACCCCCCACCTCATGCATGTGACCTCCCTCCCCCTCCTATAGCCAACCCTGTCCTCCTCCCTCCTCTCATGAAGTTTCCAGGGGAACGACTAGTCTGCGACTAGCTTCCCTCAGGACCTTCCATTCAGACTAATTTACTGCTTGTCTAGAGATCCCTATTTGATGTTTTTTCAAGTATGGTCGTAGCAGAAACTCTGGTAGCTGCAAAGTGTACCAGAGTTTGTTGGCCAGGGCTGTCCCCATGAGGGGATTACTTCTTTTGTGGGCATGTCACCCACACAATAAGATCAAAACTTCAATTTAAGATATTCTGGGAAATGTGTGTTGAGATAATCTTGCTGTCTGTTCTGTTTGTACGTATTTATCACCGTCCATGCATGGGATATTTGACAAATTTGGCTTTATACTGCTGGTGAGATATTAGTGTTACTGAAGGAATCAACAATTCCAATTTGTTTTGTTACATAGCTTAATAAATTTTTGGTATACCTTGGCTTGTTTGGGGTCCAGAATTGTATCTTACCCACATAGAATCCCTTTCTCATACATTTTTGTGGATGATAATTTTGATTTTATAATTCTTAATAGTGGTTCAAATAATGGACAAGGTATCTTTGTGAACTTGCCTTTGTATGTATCTCTACTATTTTGTTTCCTTTGAGAATCTAGGTGCTTCCTTTCCTCTTGTTGGCCTCAAAAGCAATAACCTTTGTATACTATATGTTAATATCCAAGCAATTGATGGAAATGTATACTTCAGCCCTTAGAATAAACGCTGTAACCCAATCTGAATTACACTTAATAAGACAATATCAGTAAACAAATGAACAAATGTTTATTTATAACATCGGTAAAACACTGTACATTTCAATTCTTACATAGTCAAGAGTCCCAATGTAAAATTGGATGCCATCTGAACTGTTATCTAATGTTTGACTTCATTAATTTTACTGTCTATGGAAAATGATAAAGGTGTCACCCTATAATTACATTGAAATGTATCAAAGCTAAAACCCCAAATTGCATAGGAAATATACTCGTGAAATATGAGCTTTCACAAGTTTCCAAAGTCAAACGTTTTATTTATTTGCATGGTTAATTAAAACCATCACAATTCAAACATACATACTATATAAATACTTGAAGATGCTCATTGTATAAGTAAAAGTGCATAAAAATATAATTTGCTTATTAGAAACTGGATCATGTCATGATGTTAAATTGAACGTGACTAAAACCTGCTCCACTGACTTCAACCCTGTTCTTGATGTTAAATTCAGGACTTGCTTACTCCCGTGTTGAGCCACATTGCATCCTAGTTATTAAAAGTAAGCTCCGGCAACTTCCTAAAGTAAGCAACACAGAGCTATTCCTATGACTAATTCTAACTGGAGTTGACTGTTTGGGAACTCTTCTATCATCGGCCGATAAACCATGCACTCTCAGCTTACTAAACTTTATTCTCCATTTCTTTTTGGGCCTGTACCATAAATTTGGTCCCTTGACAAGAAAACGGGATTCAGAGTCCACTAAGCCAGCAGATGACTGCCGGCCTACATGAGCGTATATTTACTGACATGAAGATGTTTTTCAACAACAATGTCCTAAGGCCTTGCAGAGCTGGGCACACGCAAAAAAATATGTTCTAATGACTCTTGTCTGTACCCACAAAAAGCGGCAAGATTGTGTCGGTGCTTGCTGTCTCCATAAAGGGACCATGTCTTCCGTTTCCATCATCCCAAATTGAAAAAGCATAAACTGGTGTTTCAACAACTGATTAAAGGATACTGCTAGATATTCTAGAGCCCGTAAAGTTTTGTATAATATTATTACAGTCCAGGCATGTTGTCCTCTTGCCAGTTTTTGTTTATCAAAAATTAGAAACTTCATCCTAGTGATAGTTTTTGCCTTCCGAAAAAACTCCACTTTGCCCTGGCTCTGCTCCCAGGCTTCTCGCAAACCTAGCACCTTAATACAGTTGTTTAAATGATGACCCCAAGTGCCTTTGTCATTGTGACGCTGTTGCTCCTTGATTTCGATCCATCATAGGTTATTGATGGTGCCAATGTCTGCTGCACACATTCTCCAGCATAATTTGGTAAAGACAAAATTACCAGAATATTCATAGTTTTCCAGACCCAATTCTAAGCGGACCTGCGCTGGAGATGCTGATCGTGGGATCCGAAAAACCGATTTCTAGGCCTTCGTCTGGATTTGGTTGTAGAAAACTGCTCCCTTCCCCAGCATGATTTCGGCTTCATAAGTAACTGTACTCTTTAGCCGTGCTGCCATGACAGAAAGCAGGGGAGTATATGATGGGCAGCTCAGTTTTAGTTTTAATACTTTAAAGCCATAGGTCAATGAGTGGGCTTTAGCTTGAGCAAAAGCAAGCTGTGGTTTAAAAATCAAGAGGCAATCCATGGTGAATCCCAAATATTTGTATGTGGGGGTGAACTCCACCCAGGTTCCATTTAAGAACCATAAAAAAAATTTGAATTTCTTATCAACCAGACGGACAACCTTAGTTTTGCTCAAGTTCAGTTCCAGACCTTGCATTGCTATGGAAGTATAAAATGCATCAAATGCTATGCTGTAGTCCGACTGGTGTTTGGCTGAGTAAAACTATGTCGTCTGCATTCTGTAACCATGCTATTCCTTTCCTGGCCAGCACTGGCGAATGACTATTTACGGGTGCGGGAGCCTCAGCTAAGTCTGAAAGGTATAAATTGAATAGCATGGGAGCTAATACACATCCTTGTTTTAATCCTTTTGCTATTGATATTCCATTGGTAAGGTAGGCACCCTCCCCGATTTTTACTTGCGCCCAAGTGCCTGTATACAAATCCATCATTGCGTTCAGAAGGCTGCAAGGTAAGCCCCAACCTTTCAGTTTCTTCCAGAAGCCGGTTCTTGATACACGACTGAAAGCAGCCTTCAGGTCAATGAAACACGTATATATATAACCTTTTGTTCTTAAGCCTGGCTTTATTTCCCAACAGGGGCAGAACTGCCAGGTTGGTTGAGGCTCCCATACCAGCTCTGAAGCCTGTCTGGCATGTAGGATTAGATGTCTATCATGAATCCATTCCACTAGTTGTTGCAATAGACAGGCTGCACAGAGTTATGCTTCCACGTCTATCAAGGCTATTAGCCTGTAATTCGAGGGGGCTGCTAGATTCTCAGGTTTGTATACTGGGTGAATAATACTGCCTTTCCATGCACCTGGTAGCCCTGTAGTGCCCTGGAGGTCATTGAAAAGCAACGCCAGATAGGGAGCCCAGAATGAAGGATCTCACCTGAAAAGTGCATTCGGAATTCCATTCTGGCCAGTTGACCCTTCCAGTTTTAGTTTCTTAATGAGGTCTGTCAGTTTTAAAATATCATGTTCAATAAAGTGTGTTTTTGTTCTTTGTCAGATAGAGATAAGTCTGTTTCCATTTTTACTCTGAAGCCGAGGTTTGTCTTACTTGAATCGTTTCCTGCCTGTGTGCCCTCCTCCTTCACGTGGTGCTCTGGGAGTGAATACATTGTTAGTACATGGGCTTCCCATGTGGCTGCATCAATACCTGCATTCATTTGTCATTTATTTCCCTGATTTAGCCCGTTTATCATTTCCCAGAACTTTTTGTTGTTTTTCTGTTTGTTGGACAAAAGAATCTTAGTCCACAAATCCTCATGTTTTGCTGTCCAGCAATTTTTCTTGTATTTGGCTTTTCATTCAGAAAGCCTTGTAATATCAGATGTCCTTTCCTGGTGTATGTCCTTTAGGACTTTTTTTGTTTCTCTAGAGACTTTTTTCCCATATTTAAAAAATTTTTGTGCTGCATTTGCGCTACTTTTTGACACAAACATGCCACAAACTTACAAAATACAATTGTATTTTGCAAGTTTGCGCCGCTTTTGCAGCAAAAAATTATGCAAATGCGGCTCTAAAAAAAGTATAAATATGGGCCTTGATTTTTCTGACTACGCAGTATTTTATTATACCATGGCTTATCCGCTCTGCCACTCTTAACTTTGTTATTTTCCTCTATTACCGAGATTGGGAGACGTTTTTTGCGGGTGCATTTGTTCATTAAGGAGTCACACAAGTGTTTCCAAGCTGTTGCCTATTCTCCTAGAGGGTGTTCTTCTTGTTCCTGTGTTCTTAGTGTTTCTTTGAGCTCTTCAATTGTGCCTGCACAGCGATACACTTCTTCCATCACTTTCTCCAGGCCCGGCCCCTTCCATTTCTATTTTTTTATATCATAAGTCACGGAGGAAGAAATCATGGTAGTAACAGAGGGGAGCCAATTCCATTTGTTATGGATCTTAATGAGTTGTGGGAAGTGATCGCTCTCTGTGCATTGTTGGATCCTACATGCTAAGATCAATAGCAGTGCGGTTTCATTTATTAATGTAAAATCAATATTGGATTTTTTGGTACCACTTGAGAAAGTTACTTGTGCAGATGAAGCATCCTCAGGGAGAGGCATCAAGCAGCATAAACCTAGATTTCCAAGTCTTGTATTAAGATGTGTTCCGTTGAGGGGATTTGTGTTGTCTTTTTTCAAATCTTGGTTAAAATCACCGGACACGATGAGGATGGCATCCTTATGTTGCTTCTGCAGCATTTTTAAAATACTGATCAGTGTTTCCATATTTTCACTGTTTTGAGTTTTGTTTGGGTGAATATATACATTGATCAGTAGTAAAGTTCTGTTGTTGCCTGATGAAACCCGATGTTCCAGCTTTATTGGTAGCAGCCAATCGATTCCCAGGTCAACCAGTTGATTTTCGTAGAGAAGTATGTTATGAGGCCACCCTTGGGGTGTCCGTGTCTTTGAGGTTGTTTTGCAAAGATGTCCATCCCAGTATATCCAGAGATTTATATTGGCTCCATACAACATGTTTCCTGAAACATAATGATTTCAAACTGCTGCAAGAAACTCAGAGCTGCCTCGTCAGTAAACAGGTTTTTTAGACCGTGAGCATTCCAGGAACATATGTGGATTTTTCTGGATTTTCATCAGGACCAATTGCGATTGTTGACGTTTAAATTTTGCCTTCCTGCCTGTTTGACTTTTGGGGGCGTACCAATGAGAACTTGTTGGAACATACAATGATGAAGCATGCTTTGGTGCTTCACTATTGTGAGATGTTCCCATCTGCGTGGGGAAGTTTCTTCTCTTGCTGCCCCTTTTGAAATCAAACCGCACTTCTTTTGTTCCGGTATCAGAAGGTTGGGTTATTGAAGTGGTTCTGATTTTTGCAGAGTGATGCCTCATGCGCTAAACGTGTCTTGATATGCTAGAATTTGGTCAATTATGGCAGATGTGGCCCAGGATGTCAGCATTGCCTCTTTGTCTTTATTATTTGGATGTGGAGCAAACTCCACAGTCATCAATTCTATTAATGAAATATGAGCCAGGGGCTGAATCGCTTTTACTAACTTCAATACTGTGCCTCTATTTAGGATGTCAAATGCCCCCTTTGAATCATAACAAGGGATTAGAAGTAGTTTATTGTCTTCTGAAACCACCTTATCATGCAATGTCTGATGGCCTGGGATTCTTGTTTGTGCCACACTGTTTGTGCAGTTATCTGACCAAGGATAGTGAACTTGATCTGAGATCAGTTTATTATTACCCGCAGACTGGTTTGGCGTGATCCTATAAGGTTCGGTGCTTGCACATAGTGGGTTATTTTCCCGATGTTTAACAGTTTCCAGCCTGTCATTAACCCGTTGAGTTCCCTGTTCAGGGCAGTGGCGGATAATTGTTCTTTTTCCATTTAGTTCTCTTAAGACATCCTCACCATTTGAGGGGCTACCGCCCGCTCACTATTGGAAGAAGGGGTTTTAGGTCACTGTTGCTGTAGTATTAGTTGATTAGCAGAAGCACTTAGTTCACACGTGGGGTTGTCCTCGCTAGCCGGCTGCTCTTCCTTCATCTCTCTGGATTTTATCCTACTTGCTATCTTATTACTGTTGTCTGTTCTTCCTGATTCTTTACTCTGCAAGCCATTAAATTTAGCAAACTGTATTGCTGGACCACCTTAGATCTTTTCTGTGCTTTCCTTTGTCATTTCTTTTTCCTTTTTGTGAGGGAGGTTTCCTCCACTATTGAATTGTTAGCAACTGCTTCCTTCGATCCACCCTTGGTTGAGCCTGTTTTTTGTGTGCTGAGACATTATCTACCCTCTATGTTGCTATGAATCCTTTTCTGTCCAGAAGAATGGTTTTCTGTGAAGTGTGTGCTTTTGTATAGGGGATCATCCACGTTTTGTGTGCTTTCCTTTTTCACTGAGTTTTTGAGGGCCTTCTCACCATTGCTGATGGAGTCATCTTGAGTTCTGAGGGTTTGAATTTTTACCTCTTTCAAGATGTCATTTAAGATTCCAAGCTTCTTTGTGAGTTATCGCCTATAGTGGCACACTGACATGTCACCTGCTGGGTGTAGGAGTGGGTTTGAGCCCTCTTTATCAGATCTTTCAATGCTTGAAGCTTGCTATTGATGCTCATGATGTGGACTGCCGAAATATCAAGTAAGTCTACATGAGTGTCTTGTTTATCTGTTTGAAATTGGATAGCTGCAGACATCGCATCCATTGTAAATACCAAAGCCTTCAACAAGTCTCCAGATGTTAATGGATCTTCATTTGGTTGAGCCCCCGTGATGTGGTCCAATGGGGAGTCAGTTTCCTCTTGTCGCTCCATTGCCATGTCTGCTGTAGTTGCATGAGTATGAGATATCGCTGAAGTTATTATTTTGCGAAGTGAGTTATCTTTCCTTGGTTAGCTTGTGCTACAGATAAATCTCGATTTTGCTTTATTATTTACAGTCTGTTTGCCTGGTGGTATGTCTGAACAAGCTTCTGAGAGATCTATTAGCAGATGTTCTTCCCTTGTGATACGATCAATATCATTCTCTTCTTTCGGAAGTTGTTTGGAATATGAAGTGCAGCACAAACTCTCTCCCCAGTTGTTCCAATTACTAAGATTTAAGGTGGAAAAAGTATCATTTTGATAGCATCTGTGAATTTTTGTGTTAATCGTTTTATTAGGCTGAGGGTTAAGTGTGTTTGTTGCTCCCAAGTCAATGCAAGACCTTTCCACGTCCTGCGCGGTCTTCACATCAACTATGACTATTGTCTTGGTGTCGTTGGCAAAAGCTAAACCTTTTGAAGCGTTGGTGGAATTCGACTCCCTCTTAGTAAGCAAGAAATCTGTGATTTTGTATCCTGCCTTTCTACCTTGGCTTGGTGATTTATAAGGTGATTTATTTTTTATTTTGCTGGGTTTAGGGGTACCTTACTTTCTATGGATTCGCTCTTTGGCTCATCCCAGCCCTCCCCTGGGGAGCCTTGCCTTTGCCTCTTTGCCGCTTGTTTCCTTCCACGAGTTAGTGTCATCCTTGCTGCTGCTCCTTAGTTGACAGATTATGTCTAAATATTTCAACTGATAGTCATTTTTTTCTCAAGTGAAGGATGCTTGAGTACCTTTCCATATGCACAAGTCACGTCAGTCTGTTGCTGGCTGCTTCTGTGCTGAGGGGCAGCCTGTAGCCTAGTGCTTTGAGGAATTTGCACCCACTGGCTTCCACCGGTTCTCTTTAAAAATATAAGGGGATCGGAGGATTAATGGTCCAGTGTATACCCTCCAGTGAATATCGTTATATAATGCAATATACTGTTCCAACAAAGACAAGGTAAAAGAGAGAAACTACTAGGGAGTCCTAATTAATAGGAGTAAGAGTCCTCACACACCCTACTGGGTGTCATGCTTCATCATCGGACGGCTACTCATCAGACCGGCGCTGCAATGTCTGACGGGCTCCCCCTGAAGGGGGGCTCTTTGCCGGAGATCTTTTCTTGATGATGCCACAGAAACCAGATAAAGGTCCAGAGGGAGAGAGGAGAGAAAGGATAAAATTGGGTCAGGACCCTCACTAAATATTCCTTTATTCGTTGATGTTGGGTGATGGCCAAGATTAAAAAATATAACAAAGGAGTGAGAAAGAGATAATGCTCAAACACTCACTAGTAACTTGATAAGGCGTGGAGGAAGTCAGCAATTACCAGACATTCCTCAGGATGAGGTCGACATGTTTTGCGTCTCTTATGGTTCACAAGGATCCTCTGACGCTTCTTCAGGACCTAATATATCATTACACTTCTCCAATGAAAAAGACAAAATAGACTCCTGCAATCTGATACTATCAGTCAAGAATGTCAACAGTCACTTACACGAGTCCACTTAGACCCGACTTGCTGTTCCTATTAGTCACCCCTTATTCAACCTACCCCAGGCGGCGCTCCTGCAGGTTGAATACTCCACACCAGTTTGCCCTAAAATGTCTTTGCAAACCTGGCTACAGGCCCACATGGTCCCATGAAGCCCGTTCTCGACTTGGGAGGGGTGACTAATAGGAACAGCAAGTCCGGGTCTAAGTGAAATTGTGTTTTGTGTGCTCTATACTGATAAGCTGCAGGAAATGGTCACTCTTGTGTCTTATTTAAACTTTGTTTTCATTGATGCAGGAATTAAGACTGAAGATTCAATATGTGCATCCAAGGTGAATTGAGAGGTGCCCAAGATACAAGTTGGTGCTGGTCATTGGGAACACAATCATTCTGAGTTTCCAACCCTATTCAATTTGATAAAGTAACAAACTGTCCACCCTTTTTGTTACATTTGTAAGTGTGCTTGATTTGAGAGAGTATTTTCCATAAATGATCCTGTAAATATTTGTGATCATTTCCTTCCTTATTTTTTGCTAGATTCATATTAGAAGCAAGAGGTGTCTGGATGGGTTAATTTAAGGTCAACAATAATGTTTTCAGTTTCTCTCAATGCTTTTTGAATTCATGCACTAGCGGCTGCTGGCAGGAAGGTAAGGGGGCGGGGTAATCTGTAGATCAGGGGACAGGGGGAACCAATAATTTTAAAAAACATAACTGCTACCTCGGTGTTCCACCACTCCCGCCGAGTCAATTCTTCTTGTCTTCTTCCTCACCTTCCCACGGAATCCCAACGGGGTTTCCAGCATGAGAGAAGTGATGGGATTGACCTGAGTGGGCAGAAATGGTCTCCACCCGGCTGTGCAACACAGTCGGTGGAGAGTTCTAAATGCGCATGTCAGTTTGGCCAGACTCGGCCGGCCGGCATACTGACAGGTGCACTTAGAAATGCACATATCACTCCTCCTACCTCGTGAGGTGTGGATGGCTGGCCCTGCTCAGCCCTCACTAAGTGGAAATATAAAGTAATGATGAAATACTTTTATTATCACTTTATTTTTCTGCTCTCAGCGGCGGGGTGCCACTCCTAGATTCATGTGAATATTTAGTAACAGGAGGGACTTGTTTTGCAACAGACTTGGGTTCTCAAACTCCAGCCTTGATATCCCTATTTAACTCAGCCTGCAGAAAATCCTTAGAGGACTGCACAGATGTCTTCTTCATACACCCAGAGGTACGATATCCAAGTTCCTGGAGCCCAGAATAATCTTCTAGGACCACATGAGCCTACATCCCTAACTAACTTTCCACTCCCTGCTTACTGAATGACCACAAAGGCTATGCTTTGTGAGTAACGGTTGGCAAGCACAACAGCTAGTGTCCTATTTCCATTATGTTTTAGCTGATTGATTAAGCATTTGATAGGTATTCAGACCTTCATGCTTGAGCACTTGTTTTTGAGCCTTCCGCATTTCATTAAACTAAGGTAAGCTCCCTCACCATACCTCTTTCACCTAATTAATTGATTGAGTCTGTGTCTCATGTAGTGTGGCCTCCTGCTCTTAAGCCCATTTGGACACCTTTGTCTGCTCACACTAACGGATGAACCTGATTGTGATTCATAGTTCTCAAGTTAACCTTCAGCTGGCATTCGGCAGCTAGTTTTAGTGTTACTTAAGTAGGCCTCTGCCTAGCATCTATGCAGGATTTTGTCCACTGTAGACTTAACAAGTCAGTTCTCCCATCTGTCTAGCGATCTCATTTGCATCTTGTAAACATCCACAGCAATTGCTAAAATACTATGAGGAATATGTTCCCACAGTTCTGTATGTTGCTTTTATGTCTATCTGATCTTTAGATTACATCAATTAGCATGCATATGTTTTTAATTCACAGGTGTCTGGGATTGTCCTGACAATATCTTAAAGCACTTCACAGTTGAAACATGCTGGCAGCACTATGAGGCCAGCCCTTCTGAAGTACACAGATAAGTTACAAAGTACTTTTTTATGGTGTGTTTGATTTAGAGATAAATAACATTATCCCATGTAAATGTCGGCCTCTTTTCAACAGATAAGCTTCTGTGCCGGGCATTTATTGGTTAAAAGATTGCTTCATGAACAATTGTTTTTAAACTTTGATTCCATGCATGCACTGACAAATTTTCATGCACTTTTTTTTCAAAATGAATTGTAAATAATTATTGAATAGCTTATGACATGCAAAATCCTCATCTTTGGTGTAATGACCGGTAATTTTTTAAAATCAATTTAATATTAATCATTTTTCCCAGTGTACAGCAATTAATAAGCAACTCACACATTTTATCTGCCAAGGGTGTGATCCATTCCCTCAAAAGTATATCTGATCTAGTTGTTCTAGACCCTGGGTGCATAGACGGATACGTCCTATTGCTTTGTTTTTTATCTTTGCACATCATTTCATTCTGAAGGTGTTCTAACTGCACAACTGCTGAGTTACTCTGGAGATCCAACTTCCTGGAAGGATTGTTTTCACTTTTCTTTAATAGACCGAGATGATACCAGGCTATCTTACTTTTCTTGCCAATGTGCTCCTTGAGGGTGTAATCAGTGTCAAGGGAGAATCTAAGAAATTAATCACTGGGTCAGATTTGGGGTTCCAGTCTAATCAGGTTCATGTTGTTGAGCCAGGTTTTGACTAGTGTGGGCTAACAAGGTTATTGTGATCACCTTCTGTTGGCAGAAGCCACAGTCATTCCATGCAAAATATCTTGTGAGCCTGCTTATAGATAGCAACCAACTAGATGAGGACCAACTGCCTCAAGCTCAACTTAGATAAAACAGAGGTCCTCATCTTCGGGAATAGACCCTCCCCCTAGAACAACACCTTGTGGCCCTCTGCACTCGACCCTTCACCCATTCTGAGTAGCCACAAACACAGCCTTGGAATCATCCTGGACACCTAACTAACCATGACACAACAGATTAACGTTGTCTCCTTCGCCTGTTTCCACACCCTCTGCCTGCTCCACAAGATCTTCCAATGGATCGCCATCTCAACCAGAAAATCACTCACCCAAGCCTTCATCTCCAGCCCTCTCAACTACGGCAATGGAATCTAAACTGGAACCACCAAACAGCTCCTGAACTGACTCCACACCATCCAGAACTAAGCAGCAAGACTCAACCTCCCCAGAAGAGCCAGCATCGGCCTTCACCTCAGGGACCTCCACTGACTCCCCATCAAGAAAAGATGCTTCTTAAAGCTCCTCAGGTACACCTAAAAAGCCCCCCACGAAGCCGAACCCACCTACATAAACAACCACCTGATGTTCCACCGACCAACCAGAAAGCTTCTCTCCTCCATCCTCTCTCTGGCCCACTTCCCCCACATCCACCACAGCTGCTACAGAGGGCGTGACTTCTCCTACCTCACCAACAGATCTTTAAACATCCTCCACCTGCATATCTCCCCCTCTCTGAAGGATTTCAGGAAGCAGCTCAGGAACTGTCTCTTTGACTGCCATCACCCGCTGACCAAGGCTCACAGACACCACCAGCACCTGGAGACCCCTGTGGTGACAAGTCATGCTTTACAAGACCTACTGATTGATTGATTGATAGTAACAGCTCCATACAACCTAGTTCCATCAATAATCTCTGCTCTCTAAGTTTTCTGCTGATCATCCCATCTTGCCTCTGCAAATGTCCAAAACTTTAGTGTTTTCGGCATTTTATTTTCTTACTTATCCTTCAGTTTCTGACAAGCTTTATGTTCCCAAGTATTAAACACTTCAAATTGTGCACGTCTTGTAGACATTTCATCTCATAAAGTAGGCACCTCACGTTCCCCAAGAATTCTTATCATAAACGTTCCATAGCAGGAAATGCTAGTGCAGCTTCTTTTTCTGTAGTTCTGTTTATTACTCAAGCCACAACCATGTATGAAGACCTTTTTTCAGACATAACATAATGAAATGGAGTACCATCAGGTGGGGTTTCTATTTCCTTTTCCACTGGAATACAATTATTTCTCAATGCACTTTTAAAGGCTTTAAAGAACTTCATTTTTAATCAAATTCAATAATTCACAGTTTACTCTTCATACAAATCAACAAATAATTCTGTTTCCACAACCAATCCACTAATACCAGCGTGGCTTCACACCAACCGGTCTATACTAGTGTGACACTCGATTTCGTCAATCTCCCTCCAGGCAGCAACTCACCCATTTTGAAATTGTCTCTCATAAAATTGCTTTCAAACAAACCTAATGCCAAATTCTATTGGCACTGTTGACAGCATCTCATGACAAACACCTTACTGCAGACAATAAATTAACCAAGTGTCTCCTACACTTGTGCTTTATCCCGGGATCTTAGGCCACGGCACACCCATTCAAAAACATCAGCTTCATAGCAATAAGTGCCACAACAACACAAGTGCAAAACCTCCACAATACACTTGACAGCATTACACTGTACTTCAATCTCAGGCCAAAAGCAATGCAAGTGCAAACCCTATTAACACTCACACATCCACTGCGAAGGACCGACACTGGAACTTCATCATTCTTCGGAATGAACTATGGGACAGAATTTGGCCTTTCCCTAATAGGAAGGCAAGAAGATTGCCTATAATCCAGCTGGGGAATTGTATATTAAAGTTCATAATGCAAGATGACTCATTGATCCATCATATGGCGCAGAAGGTGTAACTGTCCAATGAAGCCAGTCATGTGACATAGAACGCAGTGACCAAGATTCCCATCAACAACATGTGAAAAGCATCCATCTGTGCTCATTTGTGTGGGTTGAAACATTTTGTATACATAGTGCATTCCACAGTTCCTGACTGTACTATACTCAAGGTTAGTTTCTCAGGCTCACTATGTGTAAAACAAGAGAGCATCTATTATCAAGCATTCTCATGAGAACAAAGTCTGAAAGAAAATAGCAAGAATGATGCAACATTTTCTGCACAATCAGGAAACAGTACCATGCAGGCCTCACTTAGGCTAAACACAGTAAGTTAAAAGAGCACATTCATTTATTCAAAATTATGAATCCAAAATTAATAAGGTTTGTCAGTGTTCATGCTACAGTAGATTTAAAACAAAATAACTATGCTAGTACATTGCATTAAGTATGGGGCAGAGCTACAATCTTCAACTTTTGCATCTAAGATTTTGAACATTTCACTCTTGTATTCTTTTATTGCTTTAATGAGGACTGTTAATTGGCGTTGTTAACTATCATACAAAACAGAATTAATGTCTTTTAGATAACACTTTAGGGCTATTCTACAGTGAAAGCATATTGAAATGGACTTTCAGTGCATCACTTTACAGTTAGCACATTACTACTTCTAATATATAATGCAAAAGTTGTCACATATAGATAACCACTATGACATCAGCAGCATTATTAAAATTTAGGCCTCACCAAGATCATTGTTGCACTTTGTACATTTTTAATTAATTTCATATTAGGAGGATAAGCAATACTCAGTAGCACATGGATCATTCTCAAGATCTGGTGTGCCTGAAATCTCTTGAAAAATGAGAAATTATCTTAAGCATCAAACTTTATGCGCCTGATGCTTCAGTCTATTTGTAACGCACTAATTAGTGTCAGGATGCTTCAGTCTATTTGTAAAGCACTAATTAGTGTCCGGATAACACAATCGATTCACGAAGCAGAACTTCAAACCTAAGTATGAAAGGGTAGGAGACAGGATGAGGAGGCATGTCAGGTCAGTGCAGTGGAAGTGCTCAAAACTTTTAATGGAGGCTCCATTATGGTCCCATAGAATGAAAGAAATCATGAAACCAACAAGGAGGCTCATAAGGGACATTATGCTTCAAACAAGTTGCTACACTGCTAACCAGCATTTCTCAGTCTGTTTGGTAATGGAAGGACCTATGTATTCTCTAGTAGTTGGCATGGTCAACAAGTTAATAAAAACTTGCAAAGAAGTTGTCCTCAGGCATTGATAGGCGTAGTACGAGATAGTGTGAGTCTCAGTGACACCATACTGTGATTTGGTGACCTTATTGAGAACCATTTCATTCTTATTGACATATTGAGTAACTGCATGTTGGAAATGGCCTTTCTGCAGGGTCATCCCCAGACTTTTTGCCTTCCTCCTCCTCTTTTTCTGACCTCATTTTTGCTGGCTTTAGGACTCTGTAAACTTTACCTCTGCTAACCAGTGCTAAAGTACAAATGCTCTCTCCTTAAAACATGGTGACATTGGATCATACCCAATTGGGCTATTTAATTTACTTATAAGTCCCTAGTAGAGTGTACTATATGTGCCCAGGGCCTATAGATTAAAAGCTGCTGGTGGGCCTGCGGCACTGATTGTGCCACCAACTTAACTAGCCCCTTAACCTTGTTTCAGGCCTGCCTTTGCAAGGCCTGTGTGTGCAGTTTCACTGCCAATTCAACTTGCCATTTAAAAATACTTGCCAAGACTAAAACTCCCCTTTTCTCTGCATATAAGTCCCCCTTAAGGTGTGCCCTAGCTGACCCCTAGGGCAGGGTGCTGTGTCGGTGAAAGGCAGGACATGTACCTGTGTAGTTTACATGCCCTGAACTCCTAAATTTGTTTTTACACTACTGTGAGCCCTGTTCCCTTCATAGGCTAGCATTAGGGCTGCCCTCATACACTGTTTGAGTGGGAGCTGCTGATCTGAAAGGAGTAGGAAGGTCATATTTAGTATGGCCAGAATGGTACTACAATATCCTGCTGACTGGTGAAGTTGGATTTAATATTACTGTTTTAGAAATGCCACTTTGAGAAAGTGAGCATTTCGCTGCACTTAAATCGTTCTGTCCCTTACAATCCACGTCTGGCTGGGTTTAGTTGACAGCTCCTTGTGCATTCACTCAGACACACCCCAAACACAGGATACTCAGCCTCCCTTGCATACATCTGCATTTTGAATGGGTCTTCCTGGGCTGGGAGGGTGGAGGGCCTGCTCTCACACAAAGGACTGCCACACCCCCTACTGGGACCCTGGCAGACAGGATTGAACTGAAAGGAGACCTGGTCCACTTCTAAGCCACTCTTCAAAGTCTCCCCCACTTCAAAGGCACATTTGGGTATAAAAACAGGTCCTCTGCCCTACCACCTCAGACACTTCCTGGAGAAGATACCTGAACCAGAACCTGCACCCTGACAAGAAGAACTTCCTGGCTGCCTAAAGGACTCACCTGAATGCTTTCTGAAGAGGACTGCTGCCTTGCTGTTGCCCTGCTGTCTTACTGCTCTCTTACCTTGCTGCAGAAGTGCTCTCCAAGGGCTTGGATAGAGCTTGCCTCCTGTTCCCTGAAGTATCAGGACCAAAAAGACTTCTCTCCTGCAGCTGAAATCCCCGTGCGATGAAAATTCGATGCACCGCCTGCCAAGAACGACGCATAGCCTGATGTGAAAACTTCACCGCACGGTGAGTCCGGAACGACGCAGCCCGACTTTGGGACAGAAGATCGACGCAGCGCCAGCGACGTGACTGGAACTTCAACACACAGCCCTACTGGATCGGCCTATAGAAGAGTAATTCTGCATTTAGCGGTAAAAACGCCAAAATGGATGTAAGGATGACTTTTGCGTCAAGAAATGGTGCTAAATACAACAGAACATGGATAACGCTCACCAAATGTGCTCTTGGGATAGGATTTCCCTCAGTTTACTCCAGGCATTTAGCACGTTTCTTAGAGAAAAATGCACCATTGCATCCAAAATGGACTCAAAGATGCGTTTTGCACCAAAAAAGTAACTCTAAGTGCAAAACAAAACAAACAGCAGTGCCAACAGCCGCTTGTTCTCACTAAATTTGTTGTTACTATCCTAATTTTAAAAACAAATGACTCTTAATTACAAAAGTGTGCGTTGTCTCGTAATTATTTGTAATTCTGCATCAAAGAGCAATGAAGAATTACCGAAATGACACTTATAACTCAGTTTTAATGAACAATTATCCCTAGGCCTAATATTAACCCACAATAAGTAAGGCCAAGGCCGCGAAGATTGGTGATCATTTGCTGGATCAAAAATAATTTAACTAGAGAGTTTACATATTCTGGGCGGCAAGTAATGTAATGAATAATATAAAGCTTGGTACAAAAACCTTTTGTGGTGTTGATGTGCTGTTTTGTTTTGGTGCTGTATTATTTCATTGTGTTGTAATGTGTTCTGTTTTGACTGTTTTGTTATTTTGAGCACTGTTATGTTTATATTTTGTTGCTACTTTACTTTGTGTCATGTTATGGTGGTGGGTCCTGTAATCTCATGAGATATGCCCACAACTGCTGATACATTTTCAGCTAATGTCCCAATGAAAAGCAGCCATGTATCATTGCCATTAGTGGTAAAATACCAGTGCCCCAGTTCTTCCACTATTTAAGACACCTGCCAGCCCAAAACTGTAGACAAGGCCATGCCAATAATTAGCACTTTTGTTACTCGTTTTATGTAATATAGCCCTATGTGTAAAGTAGTGCGATATAACAATACTACCCAAATGGACTATCTCTTAAAAGGGTTCACCAGGTATTACCCCCAAGTCAGATGTGCCAACCTTGCAATAGTTTCCACTGTGTCAGCCCACAAGCTTGGTGGAAGTGGGACCTTTTGGTAAAGGCAGGTTTTGGTACCCCCACATAGGCTGTGTAGATGAGCAGACAAACTTGCCTTAATCCGAATCACTATGGGCTGCCTCCCATATTCGAGAGAGTGTGCAAAACTGGAAATGGATTACTACAGTGCATAGCCTCCACACATGAACTGGAAGTATACCAGGTGTAAACATTTCCAGCATTCGGTGTGATACGTTCTTTAGTTAGCGGTCATGGGAAAATCGCTAATTATTTAGCCTTAAGGTATTCTTCCCCCAAACATTTTGCCTTCGCCCTCCTATTTTCTTGAATTAGTTTTATTGGCTTTAGGACTCTGTGCACTTTATCAGTGCCATCTAGTGATAAAGTGTTTGTACTCACTCCTAAAACATGGTAAAATTGGCTTACAGTTGATAGGCATATTTAATTTACATATATGTCCCTAGTAAACTGGTATATCGTATAATCAGGAACAGTAAATTAAATGCTACTAGTGGGCCTGCAACACTTTGAGTAGCACCTTAAAACATGACCCAGGCCAGTGATTTGACCTTGAATGCAGTTTTAAACGGCCAATTCGACTTGGCAATACAACCCCCTTGCTAAGAATTATGCTCCCCTTTGATGGCTTATAGGTCACCCCTAGGAAGCCCTAGGTAGCCCATAGGGCAGAGTGCATTGTAATTTAAAGGTTGGACATGAACATTTAAACTTGACATGTCCTGGTGGTGAAAAACTCCTAAATTCGTTTTTCACTACTGGGAGGCCTACCTCACCCATAGGCCAACGTTGGGATTTCTTATTAACTTTATTAAAGGCTAACGTTTGATTGGGAACAGGTGATGTTAGAAATTGTATCTCTAGTTTGTAGAGGTATGTGCCTTGTCCAAGTAGGGACCACAATCCTAGTCAGGGTAAATCAGTCACACACCATAAATTAACCTATGCTCACACTCTGGTAGCTTGGCACTGAGTAGACAGACTTAACTTAGGAGTCAATGTGTAAAGCATTTGTGCAACATTCACAACAGTAACACAGTGAAAACACCGCAAAAAGACTCCACACCAAGTTGGGAAAAAAGATTACGTATTTATGAGTAAAACAAGACCAACAATGTCAAAAATTAAATAAGTTGAAGTTAAGACATGAATTTAAAAAAAATATCTGTAAATGTAGTGCTTCATGCTTAAAGCGCCAACTGTGGATATATGGTTGCGCTAGACTGTGGTGAATCCATAAGTTCAGGCCGACTGCGAAGGAGCGCAGGTCAGATGGAGGAACCAACCTTGTCCTGACAAAACAGTATCTTGTATGGAGGATTGTGTCTACATAGAAGGTCTGATGTGAGAATTGGAGGGGCGATTATGCAGGTAATGTATCAATTCCGATCTGCGCAGTTGGGGATGCGTCATTGTTGAGCCATGCAGTTGTTGATGTGGTGTCCTTGAGTTGTGGCATCAACCCTTTATGATGAAGGTGATGCATCAGCATTGAGCTGTGCAGCCAGCGATGCAAAGACAATACATTGATCCTGGGCAGTGCAGTAGGTGCTGCGATGTCCTCCTCTGCAGCAGTGATACATTGACTTTGAGGCGAGAAGTAGTGGTTCCGGTCGGCGAGGTGATGGTGATGCATGAGTTTTTGTAGGAACAGCTGCAGAACCCACTTCCAAGGGCCCAGGACTGAACTGGCACCACTTGGCAGGGCTGGACCCACAGTTGGAAGAGGCCAGAGGCTGTAGCAGGGGTGACTGAAGTCTTTGATGTCCCTGAGACTTCAGAACAGGAGACAAGTCAGGAAGCCCTTGGAGTCACTCTGGGTTCATGTAAGATGTGTCCTGTACTACCTGAGCAAGGCAGAGGGCAGCAGGGTACAGAGCAGCACAGCAGAAAATAAGTTCTTCCAGAACAGCAGTCCCGAGTGGCTGTCCTTGTAGCAGCACAGCAGTCCTTCTTCCTGGCAGAGTTATTCACAGGTCCCGAAGTGTACTGATTTGGTAGGATCAGAGGTCTAGTACTTATACCCAGTTGTGCATTTGAAGTGGGGGCAACCTCAAAGAAGGGTCTTTGAAATGCACAGTTGTCCTTTCTTCCAGCCATTGCTGTAGACTCACTACAGGGGGTTAATCATTCCTTTGTGTGGGAGCAGATCACTGCCTATACAGGTGTAAGCATCAACTCCTCCTTCCCATACTACCCAGGATGGCCCATCAACATACAGATGGCCACTCAGTCACACCTACACTTCCTTTGTGTGAGGCTGCCTAGCCGGAATGCAGGAAACCAGCTGTCACCCCTCCCCAGACATCTGTTCGAGACAGGCTGCAGGCACACAGCGCTAAGAGCAGGAAAATGTCAAATTTCTAAAGGTGGCAATTTAAAAATTGTAATAATAAATCTGACTTTGCCATTAAAGAGTATTTCTCATTACAATTAAGTAGGCACTAAACATGACATATATACACCTTCTCGATTAGGAACTACAGCTTATTAAATATAATAGGTAATTCCCCACTATTAACCTATCAGAAGGGTAGTCCTCACCGATGTGAAAATCAAATTTGAGAGTTGTTCACTACAGGGACATGCAAAACTTAGAAGTACTATGTGCTACCTAGGGCCTTCGTCAGGGATGTCTTATATGTATTAAAAAGGGGAGTTTAGAGCTTGGCAAGAGATTTTAAAGCCAAGTCAATACAGCAGTGTAACTGCACATACACGCTTTTTAATGGCAGACCTGAGACATGTTTAAGGGCTACTTGAGTGGATGGAACAAGCAGTGCTGCAGTCCCACTATTAGCCTTTAATTTGCCAGTCCTGGTCACAGGCAGTGCTCTCTACTAGGGACTTACAGGCAAATTAAATATCCTATTTGTGGAAGAACAAATGCTGCAACATTTTAGGAGAGAAGCACATGCACTTTAGCACTGTTCAGAAGTGGTAAAGTGTTCAGAGTCACATGGTCAACAAAAAGATTCAGCAAAGGAAGGAGGGAAAAAGCTTTGGGGTGACCCTGTTGAGAGGGTAATTTCCAACAGGTGAACATTTCAAGTTTAGTTTCTGAGAAATTGCAATTAAACATTTTCTTCAATGGTAAAGTAGATTTTTAAGCTACAGTTTTGAAAATGCCATTCTTAAAACATTAAGGTGGTTATTACAACCCTGGCGGTCAGTGTTAAAGCGGCGATAAGACCGCCAACAGGCCGGCTGTAAAAATCTAGCACTTACGACCGTGGTGGAAACCGGCAACAAAGACAGCCACTTTAACACTCCGACTGCCACAGCGGTACAAACAAACAGCGCGGCGGTCACCACCAACAGACAGGTGGAGGGCAAAGTACCGCCCACAGTATCACAACCTACCAATCAGCCACCTTTTCCGGGGCGGATTCACCGCGGATAAAAACACGGCAGAAACAGGATTCCGAAGGGAAAACATTCACCTCTACACACCCCACGAGGAACTAGGGCACCATGGACCCGGAACTCCAAATTCTCCCTGCGATAGGCTTCCTGCTCCTCTACCAGGAGCACAAATGCCGGTGGCGAAGACCACGGTGAGTACTGCACCTATGACATAGGGGAGGGGGGAGGGAAAAAACAGGGACACGTAACACGCAACACCCCCACCCCCACCCTCACCCACGACAACACACACACTAATACATATTGATACATCACAGTTACACCCCCCCAAACCCCCGGAAGAATGCAAAGACAATAGAAAATGAGTGTAACCATTGTAATATATTAAAATCAAGTAGGCAAAAAAATATATATGCACCATTAACAAAATATGCACCAAGCATAGTAGTCCAGGTACTGCTCCAATTAAGTCCATGGAACACTGGACCCACACGGTATGGGCGAGGCCCACACAAGATCCCCAACCATGACGGAGAGAACACTGCAGGGGCATCAGAGGGCAAGAAAACAGGTACCTCGGGGGGAGGGAAAGGGGGGGCATCTCAGCTGCTTGAGTGCACAACGCCAAATCCACGAGAGGGCCACATGCCCACTGTTCAATCCTGGGGAATTCAAAGCCACAGTCTCTCAAGTCTCAAAAGTGGGTGGTCTGCCCACTGCCATATCCTGGGGAGTGCAAAGCCACAGTCTCTCAAGTCATTCCAGTGGGTGGGTTTCCCATTGCCATATCCTGGGGAGTGCAAAGCCACAGTCTCTCAAGTCTCTACAGTGGGTGGGTTGCCCACTGTTCCATCCTGGGGAGTGCAAAGCCACAGTCTCTCAAGTCTCTACAGTGGGTGGGTTGCCCACTGCCATATCCTGGGGAGCGCAAATTCACAGTGTCTCAAGTCTCTACAGTGGGTGGGTTGCCCACTGTTCCATCCTAGGGAGTGCAAAGCTACAGTCTCTCAAGTCTCTACGGTGGGTGGGTTGCCCACTGTTCCATCCTGGGGAGTGCAAAGCCACAATCTCTCAAGTGGATAACAGTCTCCACTGGTTCTGAAGGAGGCCTTGTGCCCAGAGTGCTTCATCCTGCTAAGGACAGAGGTAGTGGATGGATCTCTCCACTGGTTCTGGAGGGGGCTTTGTGCCCAGAGTGCTTCATCCTGCTAAGGACAGAGGTAGTGGATGTATCTCTCCACTGGTTCTGTAGGGGGCATGGTGCCCAGAGTGTTTCATCCTGCTAAGGACAGAGGTAGTGGATGGATCTCTCCACTGGTTCTGGAGGGGGCATGGTGCCCAGAGTGCTTCATCCTGCTAAGGGCAGAGGTAGTGGATGGATCACTCAACTGGTACTGGAGGGGGCATGGTGCCCAGAGTGCTTCATACTGCCCATGAAGGACTCAGTAGCGTCAGTGCCCTTGGCGCTCATGGGCCAGCGGTGCTTGAGATGGTGGTGCCCTGTTCAGCGGTGCCTGAGACGGCGGTGCCCTGTAGCGATGCTTGAGACGGCGGTGCCCTGTTCAGAGGTGCTTGTGATGGCGGTGCCCTGTTCAGCGGTGCTTGAAACGGCGGTGCCCTGTTCAGCGGTGCTTGAGATGGCGGTGCCCTGTTCAGCGGTGCTTGGAGCGGCGGCCTCCTTTGCAGTGACTCAGCTGCTGGCGGTCCTTCATGGCCCAGCGGAGCTTGTGCTGGCAGTCCTCTCTGTCCCAGCGGGGCTTGTGCTGGCGGTCCTCTCTAGCCCAGTGGGGCTTGTGCTGGCGGTCCTCTCTAGCCCATTGGGGCTTGTGCTGGAGGTCCTCTCTGTCCCAGCGGGGATGACGGCTGTGGCCTCCTGGGAAGCAGGGCTAGTGCAGGCAGTGGCCTCCTGGGCAGCTGGGCTGGTGCTGACGGTGACCTCCTGGGCAGCTGGGCTGGTGCTGGCGGTGGCCTGTTCAGCAGAGCTTGGAGCGTCGGCCTCCTTTGCAGTGACTCAGCTGCTGGCGGTCCTTCATGGTCCAGCGGGGCTTGTGCTGGCGGTCCTCTCTGTCCCAGCAGGGCTTGTGCTGGCGGTCCTCTCTAGCCCAGCGGGGCTTGTACTGGTGGTCCTCTCTGTCCCAGCGGGGCTTGTGCTGGCAGTCCTCTCTGTCCCAGCGGGGCTTGTGCTTGCGGTCCTCTCTGTCCAAGCGGGGTTTGTGCTGGCAGTCCTCTCTAGCCCAGCGAGGCTTGTGCTGGAGGTCCTCTCTGTCCGAGCGGAGATGATGGCTGTGGCCTCCTGGGCAGCAGGGCTGGTGCTGGCGGTGGCTTCCTAGGCAGCTGGGCTGGTGCTGGCTGTGGCCTCCTGGGCAGCTGGGCTGGTTCTGGCGGCGGTCTCCTGGGCAGCAGGGCTGGTGCTGGCAGTGGCCTCCTGGGCAGCTGGGCTGGTGCTGGCTGTGGCCTCCTGGGCAGCAGGGCTGGTGGCCTCCTGGGCAGCAGGGATGATGGTGGTCTTCTCCGCCGTGCTGCTCTTCCCAGACTTGCTGAGTTTCTTGTGCCCTTTCCCCACCTTGGAAGGTGTCGCAGCTGACTCCACACTCCCACCTATACCCCTGGGAGCGGCTTTGGTGGCTGGAGTCTTCCCCCTCTCCCGCCAGGCACTGGCCAACTTCTGATGCTTGACAGGTGGGGGACTGTCTGTGCACTGGCTGCCCCGGTGGCCGGTGCATTCCAAATTCCGGTGACTACAGGCACCACTGGTCCCGGAGATGTTGTGGCTGAGGTGCTAGTTAGGGACCTAGGAGACGGACGGGATGGGGGAGGTGTGGGAAAGAGGTCAAGGTTGGACAGGAAAAGGTTTTGGGAGACACTGGGACGGGTAGCTGGAGGGGGTTTGGGAGTGGAGGAAGAGGTTGTGGTTGTAGGAGGTGTTCGTTTGCTGACTTTGGGTGAAGGTGCATGCGCTGGAGGCTGTTGTGAGGTGGATGGCTGTTGGGTGGGTGTGTGCCTGCGTTTGTGTATCTCGGGAGGGGGCGTCACAGACACACTGGGAGAGGGCACAGGGGACATGTGAATGGTAATGGGGGGGTGACGGCACATGAGCGGGGTGTGGTGGTGGGTGTGCTGGTGATGGCAGTAGTGGCTGTAGAGGTAGTGCATGCAGGTGTGAGTGTAGATGAGACTGGGAGGGAGGAGCGAGACGAGGAGGAGGGGGACACAGTGGAGGCAGTGGATGTTGGTGTGTCTGCATGGGTACGATGCTGCGTGAGTGCCTGTGGGATGTGTGGTGCTCATGTTTGCCTGAGCTTCCCTTGTGTGTTGACGTGTGTGCATGCTGGTCTAGAGGTATGCTTGGGATAGGCTGGGGTACAGGGGATTGGGTCTGGGTGGAGGAAGTTGGAGGGGGGAGGCTAGAGACAGGGACAATGGCTGCCATCAGTGCTGAGGCCAGAGTCTGAAAAGCTAGCTGAAGGGCCGCCTGACCAGAATGAATGCTCTCCAGGAATGCATTGGTTTGTTGCAACTGCCTTTCTATACCCTGGATGGCATTCAAAATGGTAGACAGCCCAACAGTGAGGGACCTGAGGAGGTCAATGGCCTCCTCACTGAAGGCAGCAGGGGTGACTGGGGCAGGGGCTGAGGTGCCTGGGGCGAAGGTGATGCCCACCCTCCCGGGTGAGCGGGCACGAGTTAAAGACTGAGGGGCTGCTGGGAGGGCGGTGCTGGAAGGGGGGGTGGCGGCTGTACCTGTAGATGGGGGTGGCACAGATGTTGCCGCCACCACAAGGGAGCTCCCATCAGAGGATGAGTCCGTGTCGCTGGTCTCAGCTCCTGTCCCCGCCGTGGAGCTCCCCTCGCCCTCCGTCCCACTGGTGAAGTCCGATTCCATAGTGTGGCCCTCCATGGCCATGTGGGATGCAGCCCCCTCGTGCTCCTGTGCCACTGCTCCTCCACCTGATAATGCTAATGCACACAAGAACAGGGAGACAAAAAAAGAGGGGGGACGACAGAAGAAAGACATGTTGAGTGCATGCATTACCGCTACCATTGGCGGACACGACAGACACAGAAGCCCCCTGCACTACACCACGCTCTTGGACTCCTATGTTAAATTTTTGGGAAATGGCCTACTAGGCTATGGACGACATCTGCACACATGGATGACACAGGTGCATGACTAGGTGTAGTTGGCATTCTACAGAGGTGCGGTGGGGTGCCACATGGCCTACCTTACGGAGGGACCTTGCCTACGGAACTCGCCCTGGCCTAGGGAAACCCACAGCCCACCTCCCCCACCCAAACCCCTCCACTGCGCGCTGAATCAGCAGAATGAGAGTGTACTTACCCCCTTGTGGCTGCTGTGATGCCCTCAAACGCCCATCCAACTCCGGGTAGGCCACCGCCAGGATCCTGAACATCAGGGGGGTCATGGTGTGATGGGCACCCCTCCCACGTTGGGAGGCCATCCCCAGCTGAGCCTCCGCCGTCTTCTTGCTCCAGCAGCGAATGTCCTCCCATCTTTTCCGGCAGGGGGTGCTCCGTCTGTGGTAGACCCCCAGGGTCCGGACGTCCTTGCTGATGGCACGCCAAATATATTTTTTCTGGTGGGCGCTGACCTACATGAGTTGTACAGGGGGAAGAGAAACTTATTACCAATTGCATCGTCAAAGTGATTGGCCACCATCCCTACCCTTGCCATGTGGCACATGCACTCACCGTCGTTTCATGCACGCCGCACTCTTCCCCCTTCCTTCTTACATCCACCCCTCTCCACATAGGCATAGCCCATACAGCATGCTCCCAGTGTACTTACCTGTTTGTCTGGAGGACCGTAGAGTAGCGTGTACTGAGGGAGGACCCCATCCACGAGTTTCTCCAACTCCTCCGATGTGAAGGCAGGGGCCTTTTCCCCAGACACTCGAGCCATTGTCTCTTCCAGACCGAGGTCCCAGCAGCACTTGCAGTGTAGGTCCTCTCCTGTCGAAGGTCAGGTATCGAGTGATTGAACAGATAGAAAATGGCGGTCACCGCCAGCGTACATCGTCATTGGCTCCTGGGACCCATAGGGTCCAATGTTAACCAATGCAGCATTGCGCCGCAGTCTTTGACTGGCTACCGTGACGGTGTACAACGCCAGCGCAGTTAACTCACATCCCAATGTCCCAATTTACAGGTCAGGCAGCCGCCATTTCAGGGGCCCACATGGCCTCATTTTCAACTGCATCACACATACCTAGGCCTAGTCTCAACACACATACAGGCCACTTTTTAGATTATGATTGGTGTTCCGTGTAAGCTGTGGGTACGTACCTCTGAGTTGTTTGACTCTGTGCTCGCTGTTGTCCTTCATAGGCACCGTCCGCTGGGACATGTGAAGAAATGGCGGCATCCTCCGGTGTACCAACCGTTGGTGGACCTGACGACAATGGAGGAAAGACATGTGATAATCACAAACAGGCTTGAACGTGCCACAATCAAGGAACAGACCTGATGTCAGCTATCCGCCATCTCACAGGAATCCCCCTCAAGTACAGGTGCTGTCAGTACTCCATTTCCTTGCAAGTGGGTCATTTCAAACAACAGTGGCAATAGCATCAGGGATGTCCCAGTCCATGTTTTCCAACGTGTTGTCCAGAGTGTTGTCTGTCCTGCTGAAACACATGCGGAGCTACATCGTTTTCCCTCAGGTGGAGGATTTGCCTACAGTGAAAGGTGATTTCTATGCCCTGGGACATATCCCCAACATCATAGGTTCCATTGATGGGACACATGTGGCTTTGGTACCCCCCCCCCCACAGGAGTGAACAGGTGTACAGAAACCAGAAGAGTTATCATTTGATGAATGTACAGATGGTAAGTTTGGCCAACCAGTACATTTCCCATGTGAATGCCAAGTTCCCTGACTCAGTGCATGACGCCTACATCCTGCGGAATAGCAGCATCCCTTATGTGATGGGTCAACTCCAGAGGCACCGTGTGTGGCTATTAAGTGAGCACCTGGAAGCTAGTCAGTGGGAAAGGTTGTCTGGGTCTGGGGATATCCCTCCAGGTTAGTGTGTGTCTAACAGTTGTCCTTCGCCATTTGCAGGTGACTCTGGTTACCTCAACCTGTCATGGCTACTGACCCCAGTGAGGAATCCCAGGACAAGGGCAGAGGAACGCTACAATGGGCGAACTAGGAGGGTGATGGAGCGGACCTTTGTCCTCCTGAAGGCCAGGTTCAGGTGCCTCCATAAGATAGGTGGATCCCTATTCTACTCATCAAAGAGGGTGTGCCAGATCATCATGGTCTGCTGTATGCTTCACAACTTGGCTTTGCGACGACAGGTGCCTTTTCTGCAGGAGGATGGTCCAGATGGCGGTGTTGTTGCAGCTGTGGAGCCTGTTGACAGTGAAGACGAGGAAGCAGAGGAAGAAGACATGGACAACAGGGACTCTGTGATCCAGCAATATTTTCAGTGAAACACAGGTAAGAGTACAAACCTG
The DNA here is from genome assembly GCF_031143425.1 of Pleurodeles waltl. Lineage (NCBI taxonomy): Eukaryota > Metazoa > Chordata > Amphibia > Caudata > Salamandridae > Pleurodeles > Pleurodeles waltl. The sequence continues at coordinate 1,234,290,751 of NC_090444.1, read as the reverse complement.
CCTACTACATGTACTTAAACACTACTACCTCTCTACTGTCTGTTGTTTTCACCCAGTGTATTGTCACTGAGTTGTCACTTTCCCTTACGATTTCACAGATCTGGGTCCCACAGTGTGACATCTGCTTCGATTCCTCATGGACTAGAGCTGTGTGACATAGGTATGTTGACATTACAAATGAAAGAGCTTTTTGCCACAGTAATTGCTAATACAGTATTCCGAAATCACAGACTGACTCTAGATTGTTTTGTGCTTTAAGGGTGTTTATTTTAGTGCTCAAAATTGGAGGGGTTAGCAAAATGGAGAGGGGTGATGGCAGAGGAATGTCCATGGCAGAGTCCAGTCTATTAGTCTCACAGGTGCATTGCCCAAATGGGCATAGGAAGTGGAGCTGGGGCAGTTTAAGGATGGACAGGGTGACAAAGTGGGACAGCGGGATGACAATCAGGGTGGTCTCATTTCTTGGCGGGGGTCTTGGCATCATTCTCTGTCTTGTTCCTGGATCTCAGGGACCGTTTGCGAGGTGGTTCTCCCTCTGCAGGGGGTGGGGTGCTGGTGTTGTGGTCCTGTGGCGGTGCCTCCTGTCCACTAGCACCGGTGGAGGTGGTGGGCAGTTCATCGTCCAGGCTAGTGTGAGGGGGCCCTTGTACTGCCACAGTGTCCCTCCTGGTGTTGAGTACATCCTTCAGCACCCCTACGATGGTGCCCAGGGTGGAATTGATGGTTCTGAGTTCCTCCTGCAGGCGCTGGGACTTCTGAAACTTGGCCAGTACCGTTGCCATCGTCTCCTGCGAGTGGTGGTAGGCTCCCATGATGGAGGAGAGAGCCTCGTGGCGAGTGGGTTCTCTGGGCCTGTCCGCCCCCCTGTCGCACAGCAGCCCTCCCAGTTCCCCTGTGTTCCTGGGCCTCCGTCCCCTGGACCCTGTGCCCACTACCACTGCCCCCAGGTGCCTGTTGTTGGGGTGGTGGGTTAGCCTGGGTTCCCTGTAGTGGTGGACACACTGCTGATTGACGTGTCCTGGGGAAGGAGGTATGGGCCCTATGGGTGGGTGCTGTGCTGGTGTTTCCAGAGGGGGGAAGCTTTGTGGTGGCCTGTGACTGGGTGTGGGGAACCGTCTGTTCCGAGGTCCCCGATAGGCCGGGCTGATCATCTAGATCCAGTTGGACAGCGGTGCTGTCATCACTGTGGGCCTCTTCGGTTGGTGGTGTGGACATGTGTAGACCCTCCTGTCCGGTGACGTTGGGTAGGGGTCCTGTAGGGGTATAAAAGGATGTTTATCACATCTGTGTGTGGCATGGTGTGCAATGGGTGGGTGACCATGTACCCCAGTGCTTGCATTCCTGTGTGGGCCCTTGTGTGATGTTGGTTTAGGGGGTGTATGGGTATGTGCAGTGGGCATGCTTTAGTGATTGGTGTCCATGCTTTGTTGTTGCATGCAGGGCTTGGTGTTAGGATGTGTAGTTTGTGATGTTGGGACAGTTGTGAGGAGTTGGAGTGATGGGGGTGAGTGTGAGGGTGGGGGTATGTGCTGGCATGCAGGTAGGGTGGGGGATGTAATAGTTAAGATTTGACTTACCAGAGTCAATTCCTCCACCTACTCCTGCAAGGCCCTTAGGATGCAGAATCGCCAAGACCTGCTCCTCCCATGTTGTTAGTTGTGGGGGAGAAGGTGGGGGTCCGCCGCCAGTCCGCTGAACCGCCAGGTGGTGTCTTGAGACCACGGAACGCACATTCCCCTGTAGGTCGTTCCACCTCTTCCTGATGTCCTCCTGATTTCTTGGGTGCTGTCCCACTGCGTTTACCCTGTCCACTATTCCTCGCCATAGCTCCATCTTCCTTGCAATTGAGGTGTGCTGCACCTGTGATCCGAATAGCTGTGCTCTACCCGGACGATTTCCTACACCATGACCCTGAGCTCCTCCTCCGAGAACCTGGGGTGTCTTTGCCGTGCCATGGGGTGGTGTAGGTGATGTGTGGAGTGGTGTGTGGGGTGATAAGTGTGCTGATATGTAGTGGTGTGTAGTGTGAGGTGCGTGGAAGTTATGTGGGTGATGGTGTGTGTGCCTGTGGATGCTAGTATTGTTGATGGTGGTGTCTCTCTCTGGCCTTCGTTCGTGATTTTTGGTCATTGGGGTTTGTGGGTGATGTGGGTGTGTGTTTATATATTGTATTGGGTGTGTGGGAGTGGTGTGTGTATGTGTATCAGGTGTGTGTATTTCGAATTGTCCAATGTGGCTGTGTTTTGTAAATGTGTGTGTATTTTGAGCGCAGCGGTGTGTACCGCCAATGGAATACTGCGGTTGAAAGACCGCCGTGAGGATTCGTGTTTCGTGATAGTGTGGGCGTATTTTTGTTGCCGTGACAGTGGAGGTTTTGTTATCACCAGTTTATCACTGACCTTTGGTGTGGCGGACTTGTGTGGGTGTCTGAATTTTGGCGGATTCCGTGCTGTGGGTCATAATGGCTTTGGAGGTTTTCCGCTGCAGCGGCGGTGTGTTGGCGGTCTTCTGCATGGCGGTATGCGGCTTGTACCGCCAATGTTGTAATGACCGCCTAAGTGCGCAAAACAGTGATGGATGGACTGTTTGAACTAATCTCAGCCACTAATAATCACTCCAGGCTGCATTCAAATCCATTGTTATGTTGTACACCATGTGACCTCACTTTGGTTTGCAAACCACTCTCAACTGTCCTCCAATAGAGATCAAACCCAAACTTCCAAGCCAGGTCCTCCCTGAAGCAGAATACAAGAAACAAGGGACATGTTTTACCCTAGTTATGGGCTCATCATCCAGGTACAGCTTGGTTCCAGTGACACAGTGTGCATGGGAACCACGTCTGGGCATACCCGTTTCACTTGTGGCAATACAATAAGTATACAAAGGAGTGATGGATGGAATGCTAAATTAATCTCAGCCAGTGGTAATCACTTGGGCCGCATTCCCAATCCATTGTTATTTTGCTCACAATGCCCCCGCGGTTTGGACCCAGCTAGATGAAAATAAGACTTGGCCCCTTCCAATAGGAGCAGTCCAGCCCAAACTGCCATGCCAGGTACTCCGTGAACTGGAACACAAGCAACCTAGGACATGTTTCACCCTACTTATGGGCTCATCTGCAGGGTACAGCTTGGTTCCAGTGATACAGTTTGCACAGGACCAATGTCTGGGTATACCTGTCACACTTAGGGCAACACAGTAAGCATACAATACAGTGATGGATGGAATGCTTGAATTGATTACAGACACTGGTAATCACTAGGGCCATATCTCAATCCATTGTTATTTTGCACACCATGCCACCTTAGTTTTGACCCAGCTTGATGTAAATCGGTCTTGACTCTGCTCCAGTAGGAGCAGTCCAACCCGTACTTCGAAGCAAGGTGCTTCCTGGAACGGAACACAAGGAACCCAGGACATGTTTTACCCTAACAATGGACTCATCAGCTGAGTTGTAGGTTGCCTGTGTTCTGGTTCTGGCCTGGCAGTTGGGGCTGGACTGTTCCCTTGAGGAGCAGGGTCAAGACTGATTTTCATATGGCTGGGTCCAAATTGAGTTGGCAAGATGGTAGAAAAACGATGGATTGGAGTGTGGCCCAAGCGATTGCCAATGTCTGAGATTAATTCAAGCATTCCATTCATCACCTTGTTGTTATTGAATTTCACGCCCTATGTTAGCTGGATATACCCAAACCTGGGTCCCAGGCTCACTATGCGACTAAAACCAAGATATACCTGGCTGAAAATCCCTAACTAGGGCGCAACTGGTCCTAGGTTGCTTGAATTCTTGTTCGGGGAGGACCTGGCCTGGCATTTCCGGCCAGGATGTTCCCATGAGAAGCAGGATCAAGACTGATTTCCATATGGCTGGGTCCAAACTGAGGTGGCATGGTGGGCAAAAAATGATGGATTGGAATGAGGATCAAGCGATTGCCAGTTTCTGAGATTAATTCATGCTTTTCATCAAACACCTTGTCGTATTTACTTTTAAAGCATTTACATTTTCCTGTCCTAGCTATTTAGTAACTGCAGCCTGTTCTTGGGTCACATGAATGGATGTAGTTGGCAGTTGAACTATGCTTATTCCTTCACATCAGGCACACAATATAGAGATTAGGTGTGCTTGGAAGGGCCCTCATTGGCAGGGTGGGGGAGGAACTGGTCACAGTGTCACTTTCAACTGATCAGGAAGTGCCCTTCCTTCATACGAATGACTTGTCATCACTGCATTGTTCATGCAGCCAGCTTTGAGCCAGGGCAGGGGAGTCAAGAAACTTCAAGCACTTCAAAGGAAATTCCCTAGAAACTTCTCCTACTTTAAAGAAGGCACCAGGTATAAAAATAGAACCCTCAGACCCACACTTCAATTCCTTTTTGGGCCTGCAGAACGATGTATGTGAACTATGGAGAAAAAAAACTGAGAATGCACCTTGGAGGAAATCAAATCATGGAAAAACAATTTTAAAGGAAATACAATTTAAGGACATACAAATAAATAAAAACATTGAGGGAAATATATTAAAGGAATAATTTAAGGAAACATCCAAAATCACACCCTTGAATGAAGATTAGGGATAGTGAGGGTATTTTGGGTTCAGGAATGGCAAGGGTGCTAAAGTATTTTAGGTTTTATGAATGGATGGAGGTTAGGGCTGGTAATTGTTTTTAATGTTCAGTGATGGGAAGGAATGGGTTTGTAGTGTTAAGGAATGGGTCGAGTTTAGGTTGGTGTGGAGTTTTAACGGTTCAGAGATAGAGTTTGCATGGAGAAAGGGTTTTAGGATTCAGGGATGAGGGATTTGGGGGTGACGAGTTTTAGGGGCCATGATTGAGTGGTTTTCATATGTGGTGAGGGCATTTTTAAGGTTCAGGGATGAATGGAGTTTAAGGATGTTGCAGGATTGTAATGGATGGATGGGGTTTAGGCATAGAAAGTGTTTTTAAGGGGTTAAGGAATGGGTGAAGTTTAGCAGAAGTGAAGGGGTTTTAGGTTAAGCAATGGGTATAGTATAGGAATATAAAAGGACTTTGACGGCTTAGGAGAGGGTGGAGTTTAGGGGTGAGAGAAAGATTAATTTTACGTGTGGTGAAGGGTTATTAGAGTTCAAGGATGGTTGGTGTTTGGTTTAGGAAGCATTTTAGGGTTCAGGGATCATTGGAATTTAGGAGTTCAGAATAGGTGTAGTTTCAGAGATGAATGAAGTTGATCTGTGGGGAGCCATTTTTAAGAGAAGAGATGGATATTGTTTAGGGGTGGTGAGTGTTCAGTGAATTAAAAGCATCCTAAGTAACTGCAACATAAAATATATACATCCTGTTGGAAAATTGGTCATTGGTAAGGGCAGGTAAGTACCTATACTTAGCAATAGGCCACTAACCTCCACTTAGGTCCAGTTAGGTCTCAATAAATTAAACCTACCTCAACCCTTGGTAGCTTGGCAATGAGCTACAAGCTTAACTTAGGAGACAATGCGTAAAGCATTCAAATATCACAAAACAGTTATTAAATATAACAGTTTAAAAATCCAAAACCAATTGATAAAAATAGGACATAGTTTTAGCTTTAAAATGACACCAAAACAAATGATTTTGGATAAAGTGAACCGGAGATAAGAATTTCTAAAGAATTAATGCTTTTTAGCGATTAAAACAAATAGCACAAATCTGATCCTCTAGTCCCACCTCGACCGGGGCAAAGTCAAAGTTTAAGGCTGACCGCGATGGAGCCCTGCTTGGCTACAGCCCGCGGGAGGCCTTGCTCAAAAGTTTACCTTCAGACTCAGTCATTTTCTTGAAGATTTTCTTCAGCAGGACCAAGTCTCCAATCTAATCTGACCTCCTGGAACTCTTCCTTGGGTACACGTCACAGGAGCCCTCGGTGGAGATTTTTACCTTCGGGCTTAGTAGTTTTTTTTTAGAAGAAAATCCTCCGACTGGGGCAAACCTGAATCTTGATCCCATGTCCTTGGAGCCCTCTTTGGATACATGCCTGGGAGGTCCCGGTTATTTTTCTATGTTCAGACGTAGTCATTTGTTTGGGGATTTTCATCCCCGGGACAAACCTGCAAGTCAGGCCAGGTCGCAGTTGAGGCAGCCGACTAGAGATGCCACATCGGGTCAATCCCTTTATAGAGCTTATTTTCAATAAGTTCTCCAAACTTCTCCAAACTTCTGGATGTTCCCTCAGATGTACTTGTAATGTTCTTTTGAGGGCCACAGCTCACCCCAAGTTTCAGAAGCTCTCAGATGCTCCTTGAGGGTATGGACGACAAGTCCCAGAATGCACCTGGTGCAAATTCCAAATTGGCCACTGGACAGTGGTCAGCTGGTCAGTTTCTTCAGGAGTTGGTGCAGGGGACTATGTTTAGGAATTTTTCAACGGTAGCAAACAGGGAGTCCCTTCTTGAACCAGTTGAAGCCAGGCAAAGTCTTTCTTGTGGTGACGCCCAGGTGTGCAGCTGGTGCAATACTCCAGAGTTCAGTGTCCAGATGCAGGTCAGGATTCCAGCAGGGCAGTCCTTCTTCTCCTGTAGTTCTTCTTTGTAGGGATCTGAGGTGTGAGAGCAAGTCTGCCATCCTTGCTGCTGGGTGAAAAACAGGGGGGTCCTGGTTCTCCAGTCAGGTGCAGGGTCCTTCCCCTCTGATGACCACTTCCTGGGAAGTGTGGCAAAAATCATTCCCAGGGAGCAACATTCTTTAGAAATCCAGCATGGCTGAAACTGATTTTTGGAGGATACATCTGGCTGAGCCCACCTACTGGTGTGGCTAAAAATCTTAAACACACCCCTCTCCTGTCCTCTCCTAATCTAATCAAGGGGGCACCTAATTGTATGGGTTTGCAGGATGTGAGGGAGGTGCTAGGTTGCTCCAAATGTCCATCCCTGCCCTGCTGAGGGAAGTTCTCCTCCCCTAGGCACATCTCTTTGTGTTCAGCCCAGGCTACTTCACACCTCATCAAGCCAGCCTGGTGAGGCTGCCAGAGGCTGGCCAATCAGTGCAAAGCAGTACAGGGCTGAGGTTGACAACTTTTTAGGTAGAGTTTAAAACTCTTTACCTGAACACGTTATATTAAATCCAACAATTGTAAGTTGTGGGATTTTTTATAACAATTAGTTTGATATCAAATGTGAGGAATCTAACAGTTAAGGGGACTAAAATATAGTCTCCCTGTTCTAGCCTATGGAGGCTATTCAAAACAAAGAGTGAAAACAAATTTGGCTCTTTTACCTCACCAGGGCTTATAAAACTATTTTAATAAGGTCCCTGCTTATAGTTACATGGCACCCATCCCTAGGGACACATAGGGCACGCCTTAGGGGTTACGTATATGTAACAATAAGGGAGTTTAAGACTTTGGAAGTGCTTTTAATTCAAAAGTCGAATTTACATGTAACTTTAGTTTAAAAGCAGCCAGCAGTGACACTGGGCACCTCAGCAGTGCACCTATGGGTGCATTACCTATGCTGGGGTCCCTAAACCTACATGCCCTACCATATACTAGGAACTTATAGGTAGGTTAATATTGCCAATTATAATTAGCCTAATTTGCAGATCCACTTTACACAGAGCACTGGCCTTGGGACTGGTAAGCAGTACCCAGGGCCCAGCCAAGAGTCTGTAACCACCAGTATCTGTCCAAAAAGAGTGGGGGTGACCAGGGCAAAAAGGAGGACTTTCCTACCAATCCAAAATAATGTCCCCTGATGTAAAGGATTGAAATTAATTCCTCTGACAAAAATGCTGCATTTACACCTTAAAATGTGTTTACAGATGCCAATTTTGAATAAAAAGACATTCTATGAATTTGTTTCTATGAAATGGTAAATGTCATTCATCCTGAAAATTTCCATTAAGGTTTTTAAATAAATGTTTTTTCAGTGATGATATTCCATTAAATCATTTTCATATGAAATCATGTATAACCCCTGCGGAATGACTCTCAGAGTACTACCTGCTGCTGTGGCCTGCTGTGTACTCTAAAATACTCCTTTGCTGCACCTGCAAGGATTGCTTCGCTGGCTGGAGTTTGCCTTAAAACCTCAGAGGCCTGCCCTAATTCTTGACCCCTGGTCCTCTGCTTGAATATAGATCTACCAGAATGACTCCAAGGGTTAGTTTTCTGGCATTCTGAACAGAGCCTCAGGGGCAGAAAAGGCTCCATCCATGTTGAACCTGCACCTGGATGCAGTCTGAGTGAGTCCTAATCTTCCAAGTGGTACCCTTCCTGTCCTGGACTATCGCTGGTGGTGCTGAAGGTGCCCAGATAGACAAAATCCAAACCTTTTGTTTCAAAACTGTTCTGAAAACTGAGAGGAGACCTGGATGAACCTGCTTGTCTATCCACTCAAGGTGCATTCTTCTCCACAGTAGCAAATCATGTTCAGGGGACTTTCACAAAAGGGGAGTCCAGCCTTATGGAGCTCTCATTGACTACACCCTTCGCCTCGACCTGCTGGAGATTTTCAACTTCCAAAAAAGAGACTTGGTTGAAAAGAAGAAACATTCACAGCAACTTCGTCAGCAGCTCCCCGGTGAGGATGCCTTCTGTTCGGACTCCGGCTGCAGCCTTGCCTTGCTGAACTTTACCTTCTCAAGCAATTTTTGTCTAAATTTCTTTGTCAGAAGGTAATCAGTGACCGGGCCCGATCCACCTTTTTGTATCTGACACACACTCCAAATTCTTCATCTTGGACCCAGTCTTGCATGACTAGATGCCCATATTTTGCACTTTGATCTTTTAAGCACTAGTTTTTACCTTAAACTTCAACAATTGATAACTCTGATTTTACTAATTGGATTTCTGTTGTTGGGATGTAAAATAATTTATTAAAAATAGCTCTATTTGTCTACATTGGAGGAGGCTTTTTCTCGTGTTGTGTTTTCACTTTACCTACTGTTTGTGTCCTGCATAAACATTTTACAAATTGCAGCTGAGTTAAGCCTGACTGCTTGTGTGCTACCAGAGGGTTAAGCATAGGTTAATGCAGTGACTTTTGTGGGACAACCTGACACGGATTGGGACTGTTGCTTGAGCAGGGTTAACACCCTACTCAACCAACAACCCACTTTCTCACAGTTTTCATATTGTGGGTGCTGTTATACATACAGAATATATAAAGTGCAGAGGACAAAGTTAAGGGAAACATTGGAGCGGATGAAATAAAAGAAATGGGCCAGATAGCCATGAAGTCAACAGATGTGCAATGTCCTTTTTGTTTTAAAGGTTTGCAAGCCAGCAATTCCATCAGCAGGTAGCGATCCATGGTGAATCAATCATTGTGAAGAGGAGACCTTCCCTGCTGTTATGTCAACAGCACATATATCTTCTTTTCAACATGACCCTCTTCTAGGAGTAGGGGTGAACTGTCAGCTGAAATTCATGGTGCCCCTACAATGGAGTAACAGGTACTGTGAGTGTATGTGTTTTACTGTGTTAATGGGAGTGTGTCTCAACTAGCAAGATGCACAAGAAGCATCTAACATAAGCAGAGAAACATAGAGTGACATTGCACAATAAGCTGATGACCTGTGAATTTACCTTTTCTTTTTAGAACTAGAATATGAAGGTGAATCTACAAGGCTGTTTGATGGCAGCGCATGCGCAATACATGTTGTCTATTGCAAGGAGAAAGCAAGTTAGATTGCAGAAATCCTCTGGATGTATGCAATTTTTTGGGATGTGAATTTGAAGATGACATTTCCTGCCATATGTACTCTGTCTGAACCTTTCATTCACTACCATTCCTTGCAATGTGTCTTTGGTGACTCTCTAGTGGAAAACTGTGGCACAGTATTTCATTGTGCTGTATCTCAGTAGACCTACTGTGATGCCTTTCCATTTGATATCTGATGTGGGGATTAAAAGAAAGCTGTTATATTTTTAAGATGTCCCTAGTAATGTAACACTTCCATTGGTATTACCCATAAAAGAAGCCTCAAAATGTTTGCTGTTCGAATTCCTTCTTTCTCACTAGTATGTGTGCCTAGTGGTGTTGCAAGTCTGTCATGTGTAGCTCATTTGAAAGGTCTCCAACGTCACTCTTTGGTTTGGAGGTTGAATCTACCCTTGTAAGTGTGTTTATCCACTGGTATACTGGCAGATAAGTTTTTCAGACACAATTGTAATATTTTTCTAAGGTGATCTGCTGTTCTTGCTAACTGACGGTGATTACTTGTTTGCAAATGGGTTTTTCCTTGATTTTCTTTGTGATTAATAAACACTTCACTTAACATATACTTCACTGTGGTGTTGATTTTTTTTACTAGTGATAGCTTCTTGGTTAGCATATTTAATAAACATGCACCCAGCCTGCCTTATGTGCTGTTTCTATCCTAAAATGCGATTCTGGTTTAAGTGCAGGCCTTGCTATTTTGTCAGTCGCTACATTTATCATCTTGGGCTGGAGTATAACCCTGTCTCTTAGCATTATTTTCTTTCCTGTAAGTTAAGTTTGCTTTCCAGCAGTCAGGAAGTGATTCATCAAATGCCCTGCAATGTTGGTTTGCTTGAAGAAGCCAGGTCTTTTAACAGTGTCCCCCACGTTTTGCCCCCATTTGTGACACCTAGATACTGGTTTTCTGACTGACGGTGCCCTGGGCCCTGCTAACCAGACCCAGGGCCTATCCTCTGATTAAAAGCAAATATACATTAGGCACAATTGTAATTATAAGACCCTATTATATAATAGGGCATGGAGAGTTATAGGCCCAGTGTATTTAATGCACTTAGGTTGCACTGCTGTCATGCCAGTTGTCATATTAAAGGAAGCCCTGTTTTGCAGGCTGGTTTTAAAAGTTACATGCAAATTCAACTTTGGAATTAAAGGTACTTCCAAAGTGTCATAGGACCCTTATGGTCTCCCCTGAGAGCCCCAGGGTAGGGTACCCGGTAACTATAAGCAAGGACATTATAAAAGTTATTTTTAAATGCCCTGGTGAGGGAAAAACTGTCAATTTCATTTTTCCCCATTGTAGTACATCAGCTCCAAAGGCTTACATGGGGATACTTTATTAAAGTATAACTATTTATAGAAAAGAGCTAAGAATGTCATTCTTTGACTCAAAATGATAGAATAAATCAAACAAGTTGCCACTGTTATATTTATAATAACTAAAAAAGAAAAGAAGAAGTTATAGAACTTTCTTTTCTGTGTGCCAAAATCCAGCCTTCCAGCAGCCCTTCTTGGATTGGCCAGCCTCCGCCAACCTGAGACAAGCTGCCTTGACAAGGTGTGAAGTGGCCTGCATTGAGACAATGGGACATCTGGTGGATGGAGCTCTGCAAGCTGCAGAGCAAAAGGCAGAAAGGGGGCTGGGTATCCAAAATGGTCTTCAAAGGGGATGACAGTTGGACAGCACCCAGGCTCACACCCATACCCAGATGGGGTCCCCAGTAATTAGATTATCAGAGGGGTTGGAGGGGGATGAATTAGTCAGATTCTGACCTCAAGGAGATATTTTATCCATCATAGATTTTGGAAGAATAGTGGTTCCTGGAATTGATTTTTGACACACTTTGCAGGAGGTGGTCACCCCAGAGGGGGGCATCCTGCACCCCATTTGTCAGGGGTAACCCCTGCTTGCCACCCCAGGAACACTGGATAAATACGCAAGAGTTGCCAATTGTTAGACCTAACAGCCTTGGGAGGGTCATCCCCCATCGTTTTGCCTGCCTCTCTCCACTTTTCTGACACTGTTTCTGCTGGTTTTAGGACCAGTGCTAAAATGCGTATGATCTCTCCCTTAAACTTGGTAACATTGTTTCATTTCCAGTTGGCATATTTGATTTACTTGTAAGTCCCTAGTAAAGTGCACTACATGTGACCAGGGCCTGTAAATTGAATGCTACTAGTGCTGCAATTGTCTTGCTTGACATTTTAATCTAATCCTATACAATGTGTCTGGCTGTGTCTCAAGGAGGAGCTGGAGAGTTTGACCTGGCTAAGTTGGAGGCATACACTGTCAGCCAGGTGAAAGAGTTCTGCAAGGGGATGAGAGTACCTACCTGGGGTGCCTCCAGGATGGAGGAGTACCAAAAGGCACTGGAGCCTGGGCAGAAGCCCGTTCACACGAGAATGTTGAGTTGGGAGAAAAAGAGGATGGCTCCCCAGAGGATTTGCCAACAGCAATGGGGGATGACACCCCTGGATCCCTTCCTGAACCAGGGAGCAGTGTCTCAAGTCTCAGCCTGACCGCAGAAGAAAAGAAAAGAGGGAGGAGAGAGATTTGCAGTTGGCCAGATTAAACATGAAAGCAGAGGAGAGGGGAGCAAAAAGAGAAACTGAGAGCGGCCAAACAAGCTGAGAGAGAAGCCAAACAAACTGAGTCTGCAGCTGAGAGGGCCTTGGCTGAAAAGAAACTACTTCTGGCTCATGAACTGAGTCTAAAAGACCTGGACCTCAAGTCTAGACAGTCTGAGTCCAGCAGTGATGGTGGCAGCATACATACAGGACCTGCTGGAGACAAAAAAGGTTTACATACCCAAGGATGTGGTGCCAAGTTATGTGGTGGGAGATGACATTGATAAGTGGTTTGCTGCATATGAAGTTGCACTAAGGGCTCATGGGGTTCCTGAAGAGCAATGGTGGGTGGGCTTGTGGAAACACGTGCCAGTACTCTCGAGGGATACACTTCTTACACTAGAGGTTGGGGATATGAACAAGTATGCCCCACTGAAAGTCATTTTGACTGTCAAATGTGTACTGACCCCCTAAAAAGTATTGCCAAAGATTCAGGGACAGTACCAAGTTCCCCAAACAAACCTGGGTAGACTTTTTTCTTTCTTTTTTCTAGCGAAGCACTGAATGGATGGGTGTGGGGCAGTAAAGTAAATGATTATGTGGGGTTATGCAATTTGATCCTGAGAGAGCATATGCTCAGTATTTGCTCTACTAAGTTGCGCGAGTACCTGATTGAGGGTAAGCTGACTGATCCCTGGAAGCTTGATGAGGAGGCAGACCTCTGGGCTAGAACCAGAGTGTCCAAAAGGGTATCTGGGGGTGGGGGCACCCACAAAGGTAGTCAGGGTTCCCAACAGAAGAAAGAGGGGAGAAAAAACATAAAAAGCCCCCAAAATAATTCCCATGGTAAAAGTGGTAACTAGTCCCAGTCTGAGTCTAAAAAGGAAGGGTTCTTTGACAGTGAGACAGGGAGGTTTGTACCCCACTGCACAGAGTGCACTACGTATGGTCACTCTAAGGGCAACTCCAAGTGTCCCAAGAGGGCACAGTCCCCCACTGGAAGGCAGACCCCTGCGTTGGCTGGTGTTGTTCTCGGGAAGGCGATAGTCTCAGCTAGTTTTGGGGAACAGATAGAGGTGACCCTAGTATCCCTGGGGAATGCAGGGATGGTGCCAAAAGCCCACATGCCTGCAAATACTTCCAAGTATAGGCAGTGGGTCACCATCAATGGGCAATGGATAGAGGCTCTGCGTGACACAGCAGCCAGCATGACTACTGTCAGGGATCAGCTGGTGTCAGCAGAGCAGGTCCTCCTGAATGCATTCCACCAAGTCATAGTCACTGACAATCGTGAGATCCACCTACCAGTATCTCTGGTTCTCTTTGAGTGGGGGGTCTCTGGTACTCTAAAAGTAGCTGTGAGTCCTGGCATGCTTGTAGATTGTCTGTCAGTCAATTGAACTTGAGCACACTACCTGGAAGGAGGTAGAGCTAAAGTCTCTCTTGGAAATGTTGGGATTGCCTGAGTGGGTCTGCATGACCACAAGGTCCATGGCTGCCCTGGAGGGGAGTCAAGGGTGTCTGGAGCCTGGAAGAATGTCCTAGACAGCTGCCAAGTAGAAGGGCCTGGGGTGCGGGAAAACGGTCCCAGACATTCCCGCAGTGGTTGACGGGGTCCCTGAGCAGTAGGTCCCTGAGACAACCAGGGAGGATATTGCTGCCCTACGTGACCTACCTGAGCTTGCTGGCTGGCAAGTCAAGGGTGGGCCCACCAGGGAAGAATTCTGCAAAGCGCAGAAAGAGTGCCCCACTCTTGAGGGTTTGAGGCAACAGGCCTCAGCTCAAGCAGCAGGTGAAGCCTCTGGTGATCACCTTATATATTGGGAGAATTATATACTTTACAGTGAGGCTAGGGTACCGGAGGCAGGGGCAACACATGTGCTGGTGGTCCCCCACTGTTACTGGGCCTTCCTACTGGGCCTGGCTCACGATATCCCCCTGGCAGGACATTTAGGGCAAGACAAGACCTTTGCCAGGCTTGTCACTCACTTTTATTGGCCCGAATGCAGACAGCCTCAGGTACATTCTGTAGGTCCTGCCCTACCTGCCAGGCTAGTGGGAAGACAAGGAAAAGGCTCAGGACCCCCTTGATCCCACTCTTTGTCATTGGCACCCCCTTTGAAAGGGTAGGCATCAACATTATTCACAATTGGACCTCAAAACTGCCCTAGGCAACAGGTTTATCCTGGTTTTGGTGGATCATGCCACCTGCTACCCAGAGGCAATCCCTCTGAGGGCGGTGACTGTACCGGTGGTGACCAGAACTCTGATGTGGATATTTACCTGTTTGGGATTCTCCAAGGAGAATGTATCCAACAGAGGCACAAACTTCATGTCTGCATACATGAAGTCCATGTGGGATGGTGTGGGATGACCTACGAGTTCACCACATCATAACATCCTCAAGCCAATGGTCTTGTGGAGAGATTCAACAAGACCTTGTAGGGCATGATCACAGGCCTTCCTGAGTAAGTGGGACATCCTCTTGCCTTGCCTTCTCTTAGCCAACAGAGGGGTACACCAGAAGGGGGTAGGGCTCCGTCTCTTTGAGCTTCTCTATGTGTACCCTGTAGGGGACCCTAAAGCATTGTGAAAAAGGGGTGGGAGAAAGCTCCCAAGGTACCCCCTCAGGATGTGGCCAGCTACATGCTGGCCCTCCACAACCAGATGTAACGCTTCTGGAAAAAGGCCAAGTGCAACCTCGAAGCCAGTCAAGAGGTGATGAAAGCTGGTATGACCAGAAGGCCACCCTGCTGGAGTTTCAACCTGGAGACAAAGTTTGGGTAATGGAGCCAGTAGAGCCTAGGGCTCCCCAGGACCTGGCCCATTTGAGATCAACTAGCATAAAGGGGAGGCCACTTACTTAGTGGACCTCTAGTACCCTGTGAACCTCCTAAGGGTGCTCCATATGAACAGACTGAAGCCTCATTTTGAGAGGACTGAGATCAACTTGCTTCTGGTGAGAGATGAGGGTGTGGAAGAGGAGAGTGATGGGCAGTAGAGGGCGACAATCTCTCTGACTCCCTGAACCTGGACCAGCGAAGGGACTGCTACCAGTTAGTGGAGTAGTACTCCTCCCTGTTTTCCCTCACCCCTTGACTCACACACTTTTGTGTCCATGATATTGACATGGGAGACAGTCTCCCTGTAAGGAACAAAATGTACAGGTTGTCAGGCAGGGTGAAGGCCAGCATCAAGGAGGAAGTTGCCAAGCTGCTGGCTCTTGGAGTGATTGAGAAGTCCAGCAGTCCCTGGTCCAGCCCTGTGGTGCTGGTACCCAAGGCTGCCGCTCCCGGTGCTAAGCCAGAACTTAGGTTCTGCATGGACTACCAGGGTCTCAATTCTGTCACAAAGACAGACACTCACCCATCCCCCTAGCTGATAAGCTCATAGACAGGCTAGGCGCTCCTAAATTCCTCAGTACTTTGACCTTACATCAGAATGCTGGCAGACCGCCTTGACTTATTGGGCCAAAGGGAGATCTGCTTTTTCCACTCCTGAGGGGCATTACCAGCTCAGAGTAATGCCCTTTGGGTTGAAAAATGCCCCCACAACCTTCCAACAGTTGGTCAACAGGGTCCTAGCTGGGAAGGATGCGTTCTGCGCTGCCTACCTAGACAACATTTCCGTCTACAGTTCCAGCTGGAAGTAACACCTCCTCCACCTCCAAGAGGTGCTCCAGACCCTGCAATAGGCAGGACTGTCAATCAAGGCCAGTAAGTGCCAGATTGGGCACGGTTCCGTGATATACTTGGGACACCTAGTAGGTGGTGGCAAGGTGCAGCTCCTCTAGGCCAAGATTGAGACAATCATGGCCTGGAAGCCACATAGAACCCAAACTGAAGTTAGGCCTCACTGGGTACCGCTCTAGGTTTGTTAAGGGATATGTCACCATGGTGACCCGCTTATCAGAACTAACATCCAAAAAGCTACCTTGGATTGGTGAATTGGATAGAGGCTTGTCAGAAAGCCTTTGATTCTCTCAAGGAAGCCATGTGCACGGTGCCAGTGCTCAGGGCCCCTGACTACTCCAAGGAGTTCATCGTGCAGAAGGACGCTCCAGAGCATGGCAAAAGGTGGTTCTAGCACAGCTGAATGAGGAGGGCCTAGACTAACCATCAGCTTTTATTGGCAGAAGGCTATTACCACGGCAACAAATGTGGAGTGCCATTGAAAGAGAAGCATTTGCCTGTGGTCTGGGCACAGAAGAATCTGAGACCATATCTGTTTGTTACTCACGTCTGGGTTCAGACAGACCACAGGCCCCTCAGATGGCTCATGCAGGTGAGGGGTGAAAATTGTAAACTGTTGAGGTGGTCCATATACCTACAAGGGATGGGCTTTATGGTGGAGCATCGCCCGGGGACTGACCACATCAATGCCGATGGTCTCTCCAGGTTCTTCTGCCTTAGCTCCCAAGTGTTTGGATAACTCTCCCCACTTTCATCTGGAGGAACACATGTTAGACCTGGCAGCCTTAGGGTGGTCATCCCTCAACTTTCTGCCTGCCTGCCTCCCCCCACTTTTCTGACACTGTTTTTGCTGGCTTTAGGACTCTATGCACTTTATCACTGCTAACCAGTGCTAAAGTGCATATTCTCTCTCCCTTAAACATGGTAACATTGGTTCATTCTCAATTGGCATATTTGATTTACTTGCAAGTTCCTAGTAAAGTGCACTACATGTGCCCAGGGCAAGTTAATTGAATGCTACTAGTGGGCCTGCAGCACTGGTTGTGCCACCCACATAAGTAGCCCCTTAACCATGCCATTGCAAGGCCTGTATATGCACAGTTTGACTTAGCATTTACAAGTATTTGCCAAGCCCTAAACTCCCCTTTTTCCACATATAAGTAACCACTAAGGTAGGCCCTAGATAACCCATAGGGCAGGGTGCCATGTAGGGAAAAGGCATGACATGTACATATATGTTTTATATGTACTGGTAGTGGAAACTCCTACATTCATTTTCCACTGCAGTGAGGCCTGCTCCTTTCATTCGATAGCATTAGAACTACCCTCATATACTGTTTAAGTGGTAGATTCTGATCAGAAAGGGGTGACCAGGTCATATTTAGTATGGCCAGAATGGTAATAGAAAATCCTGCTTATTGGTGAGGTTGGATTTTATATTGCTATTTTAGAAATGTCACTTGTAGAAAGCGAGCATTTTTCTGCTCTCAAAATCCTTCTGTGCCTTACAGCCTGTCTCCAATCAACGTCTGGGCTGGTTGACAACTCCCTTGTGCATTTCACCCAGACCACCACAAACACAGGATACTCAGTCCCACCTGCATTAATCTGCATACTGAATGGGTATTCCTGTGCTGGAAGGGTGGAGGACCTGACACATTTCAAAGGCTAGTGGCCTGTCCTCACACAATGGACTGCCAAACCCTCTAAAGGGACCCTGGCAGATTGACCTGTACTGAAAGGGGACCTTATGCACTTCAAAATCACTCTTTGAAGTCTCCCCTACTTCAAAGGCATTTTTGGGTATATAAGCTGGGTCCCTGACCCCACCAAATCAGACACTTCTGGAACTGAGCCTGCAACCTGTCAAGAGGAACTGCCTGGCTGCCCATAGGACTCATCTGGACTGTTTGCTGAGAAGGACTGCTGCCCTGCTGTTGCCCTGCTGCCCTGCTGCACTCTCACTTTGCTGAGAAGTGCTCTCCAAGGGCTTGGCTTGACATTGCCCCTTGTTTTCTGAAGTCTCAGGGCCAAAAAGACTACGGGCCTGATTCTAACTTTGGAGGACGGTGTTAAACCGTCCCAAAAGTGGCGGATATACCACCTACCGTATTACGAGTTCCATAGGATATAATGGACTCGTAATACGGTAGGTGGTATATCCGCCACTTTTGGGACGGTTTAACACCGTCCTCCAAAGTTAGAATCAGGCCCTACATCTCTTCAGAAAACTCCTTGTGCGCTGTAAATCGGTGCAGAGCCTTCCAGAAAAGACACACAGCCATTTTGCAACTGAGCAATCATTGACCAGCTGAGCCAGAATGATGCAGCCCGACGTCCCGAGTGAAGATTCGACACAGCGCCTGCCTTGAGAATGGAAATTTGACACACAGCCATACCGGATCGATGCACAGCCAAACCAGAAAAATGCAGCTGAATCCCTAAGTGGAAAATTAACGCAGTGCCTGCTGTGCAAAAGAAAATTTAACGCATCACCACACTGGATCAGGCAACGCCTGTGACTTCTTTCCTCACACCCAGGATTTCCCTGCATCGTCCTTGGGTGTTAAAAAGATCCTCGCTTCGCAGGGAGGAACCAAGACTGCACACCAAAAATCAACTCAAAGCCCCTTGCAGCATGGAAAGAAACGATGCATCATCTGTGCTGCAGCGGAAAATCCAATGCACCCCCTGTTTTTCCACGTATTTCCTCCTCTGTGTTCTCCGTGCGGGATATTTTTGACATAAACCAGGTACTTTGTGTAGTCAAAAGACAACTGTTGATTTCTAAGATTTAAGATTCTCTATAAACCTACAAAAGTGATATTTCAACTTGTGCTTATTGAATCTTTATAATTTTGACCTTATTTTAACCAAATAAATACCCTATATTTTTTAGACCTTTGTGGTGTGTTTTTGTGGTGTTTTCACTGTGCTACTGTATGATTTATTGCACTAATACTTTACACATTGCCTTCTAAGTCAAGCCTGACTGCTCAGTGCCATGCTACCAGAGGGTGGCACAGGATAATTTACATTGTGTGTGGTTTATCCTGACTAGGATTATGGTCCCTATTTGGACAACGGTGTATACCTCTGCCAACTAGAGACCCCATTACTATCACCCAGCAACTCAGAAAACTGCCTTCAACTACAAGGAGAAGAAGGACTGCCCTGCTGTACCTCTCTTCTGCACCCCAAAGGACTGCACTCTGCACGACTGCACCAGATGCACACTGAAGAACTACAATTCTAAGGACTTTGCCTGACTTCAAGAAGTGAAGGAGTGGAGACCCTGACAGCAATAGGTTGACAGAGCTTCACTTACACCATCTCCATCAAGAAGACCCCAGCTGGACAGCCTCCAGTGGTCTTTGAAGGAATTGGCCGGGCGCATTCTTGTAACATAGTCCCAACATGCGAAGGGCCATCTCAGAGCTACTAGACACTTAGGCCCTCATTCTGACCTTGGCGGGCGGCGGAGGCCGCCCGCCAAAGTCCCGCCGTCAGGTTACCGTTCCGCGGTCGAAAGACCGCGGCGGTAATTCTGACTTTCCCGCTGGGCTGGCGTGCGGTCGCCTTCAGGCCGCCCGCCAGCCCAGCGGGAAAGAGGCTTCCACGATGAAGCCGGCTCGGAATCGAGCCGGCGGAGTGGAAGCTGTGCGACGGGTGCAGTTGCACCCGTCGCGTATTTCACTGTCTGCGCAGCAGACAGTGAAATACATTTAGGGGCCCTCTTACGGGGGCCCCTGCAATGCCCATGCCAGTGGCATGGGCACTGCAGGGGCCCCCAGGGGCCCCGCGACCCCCCCTACCGCCATCCGGTTCCCGGCGGTCGGACCGCTGGGATCTGGATGGCGGTAGGGGGGGTCGGAATCCCCTCGGCGGCGCAGCAAGCTGCGCCGCCTTGGAGGATTCAATGGGGCGGCGGTACACTGGCGGGAGACCGCCAGTGGTGCCGGTCCGACCGCGGCTTTACCGCCGCGGTCGGAATCCCCATTGGAGCACCGCCGGCCTGTCGGCGGTGCTCCCGCGGTCCTCCGCCCTGGCGGTCTTTGACCGCCAGGGTCAGAATGACCGCCTTAGATTGGTGTTGTGGACCCCAAAGATCCCTGTCTGGAAACAAGAAGAAGAAAGACTGCCCTGGTGAACCGCTGGTCTGCACTAAGAAGGACTGCATGTGCAAGGACTGCACCTGCTGCACACTCCAGGCTTCACAAAAGAGGTCCTTGCCTGGCTTCTAAAGGATTCAAGAGTGGACTCCCTGTAAGCAACAGGTATAAAGGAGCTACCAGGAGTCACCTTCATCAGCTCCTGCTGGAAGAGCCCAACTGGACAGTGTTCAGTGGATGTTTTAGGAATTGGCCATTTGCACTGTGAGAATTGTAGTCCCAATGTTCCAAGGAGCAACTCAGAAATTTGGAACCTTGCATTGGTGTTGTGGACCACTTTCCTGCATCAAGAAACAATACTGGAAGTGTAAAAGTGTTACATCACAGGCGGCTTGAACTGTTGACTTTGTCCAAATTCAGCACAACCCTTTGTTTAACCCTTTGAGTGCTATTTGCTTCCAAGCAATAGTTTTACTTTTAATGTTTAAAAATGCATCTCTCTGGTTCCCTGTATTGGATTTTATTAATTTTTATGTCATTTTACTCACAAACATATTTCCTATTTGTGTAATTTGGTGTTGGATATTTATTGTGTGTTGTGTTTTATTTATTGTGTTGTTTTCTTAAAATGCTTTACACATGTGTCTCCTAAAGGAAACCTGCCTGCTAGTTGCCAGCTACCAGGGGTTGAGCAAGGGACCCTAGCTGAACCTTACGTTGTAAGTGTTGTCTTATTAGTAGTGGTAGATTCTTACTTATCACTACTAATAACTCACTTTCCAATAGTGCTCTGCTGTATGGACACAACTGTTATAATATATTTTTTTTAAATAAAATCGCCTCAAAGAATACAGCTCAATAATGTTCTAATGTTATTCATTTGGAATGTGGTGTAATTTTTATTTAGATAGTATCTGCTGTAACAATTCTGTCATTTTGTGGTGCTGTATATGACTGGTGCTATTTTACCTGAGCACTGCAGTGCTTCATTTATTGACCTGGGAAAAAAAAGTGCTGAGTCAGACCTGGAAGAATTCCATCCTGTGAGTAGCAGGTTACACATAAATGCCCAGCAGTGAAACTATACAGCACAAACAAATTTACCTGCTGTGCGCAAATATTTTGAAGTTCCCACAGGCACTAATGGACATATTTAAGGAAAGTTGTGCTGCACCTAGTACAGCGCAACATTCCTTGTGTCCCTTAGTATCCCCCTACCACCACCATGTGTGCACAGTATCTAAGATACAGTGCACCATGGCACAGAAAGGGGGCAATAGCGTCAATTTTATTGAGGCTATTGATGTACTCTGCAGGAGTAGCACCAACATTTTGGCGATACTTCTGCAGAGTACATATGGACCCATTAAAAATAATGGAAGCCCTCTTTTAACGCCTGCTCTGAGCAGCCGTTAATAGTGTCGTAAAAAATGATGTAAGGAAATTCCGTGCGCCATTTTCTCGGCTCCCCTGATGTGGGAACACCCCCTTTGCATACATTATGCCTGGCACAGGCATAATGTAGCACAAAGGGTTACAAAGTGGCACAATGCATGCATTGTGCCACTTTGTAAATATTTCACAAGGATTTTGGCCTCGTTGGGCCACATTAGCGTAAAAAGAATTACGCTAATGTGGCGCCAGGTGGCGCTAGGGGCTTATAAATATGAAATCTTCCACCTCTCTCAAAGGAAGTACATCACACTGCACACACATATACACACCACCATTCTAGTGCTTTTAATATTAGTTTGAAATAATAAAGCTCAACCCACAGTAGATGGCACTTGTAGTATAAGATACCGCTACACAGCCTGTACTCAAAATGGATCCTGTTTTCTGCGTTTGATCCCTGCTTAGTTTGCCCTTGCTGCCTGAGCCTTTCCCTCTAGCCGGAAGGAAGGTCGAAAGCCTTCAGGCTATCTCTGATTCCAGGGCTGCTATTGCTCTTTAGCCACCTTTAATGAGACCATATTCTGCTAATGGAGCCTAGATTTCCTGAGGTCAAAATGCTGACACGTCCCAATTCGCAGCAGCACATTGTGCAATGTGCTTCCAGGCCAGGGATGTACTGCTTAGTTCCATCAGACAAACACCCCCAGGAGCGTTTTTTTTTTCAATTTTATTGATTTTCTTTTTCGGCAGTTAAAATAAGCCTTGTTCCAAGTAAAAGTAATGTTAGCTGAAAATTAACTACTGCAAAAAAGCTTTCCTGGAAGACAGTATTATAGCATTGCTTTCTTTACTGTCCTAACGTTTTCAAAACTCACATGGTTACCTTCTTTGTAATCTGTTAATGATAAAAACGTTCAGAAGAATAGCAGTTCAGGAGAAGACGATTTGGCACGTTTGAATAGAATTTTTTATTGAAATTAAGGCAGTGTTGTTATGTTAGGAAATGCGATTGTGAACGCAGGAAACTAGAGGGAAATTATGCCTGCATGTGCTATATGATATCAAAGGTATCCTCGTGCACAATAGTAGCCATAGATCTTGAAATTTGAAGTGTCCCTTGTATCACAAAGTCAGCAGAATGTGACAATATATGTCTCATTTGATTCAGAGCACTAACAGTTTAAATGTAGAAAAATTGCACTGACATGTTTATAAACGTGCTGCATTCTAATGCAGAGTTCGACTTAGGTAGTATTTGAATAAAATGTAATGTTCAGCATAAAAGTGATATTAAAATGTAATTTAGACTACACACTAACAGATTATATTGAAACAATATTGAATTTCTAATGATTAATGAGTTTGAAATGCATATAAAAATGAAAGAAATGCACTTTTATGCTACACCTAATGAAATGTGTTAACAAAACTTTTTGTTTAAAATAAAATATTTTACTCATAATACAGAAGCATCATTAATGTTGAATTTATAAGTTTGCATAATATATGTTTTTTATTAAAACGTACTAATTGACTGTTATGTTATGATTTTTTCCTTTTGATAAGTGAGGCCTGTACAGTTTCCACTTTGTGATCCAGTTAGAAATGCTTTTTCATTTGTAATTTTGTGAACTTTTTGTAGGGAATGTTCTCATGAGGAGTCTAGTCTTTTGGTAAAATATCCCATTGTTTAAACATGGAAAGGTTGTATTAAATTCACCTTGAAACTAGAACAGTGTGGTACATGGACTGACGTATACATTTGTTTTAAACTTACACTGAGTCTCATGGATGGAAGATGCTTTCATGGACAGCCTTGGAAAGGAAAAGAGTGTTATAATTATAAAAGTTGTGTGATTGATTATTATTGGATGATGTCCCCTCAATGTGACATGGACTGATACCTTTGATGAATCAGAATGGTTTAGGAATTCTAATATATCGTTGAACGTTTCGACTTTGGTCAGATGCTAGGAGATGCTGCTTAGGTTCTTGACCCTGATGCTTTGCTGATGAAGAGTCCCTGAATGCAGAGCCCCTGAGAGAGGTATTTTTCTCTCTACTTTGCCCTTTTGAGATGTCCCTTTGAGACCTAAATTCCTTCAGAATACTCTTGATCGGCCTTCTGATATGCTGATGTTTTCCCTTTTACCTATATTTTGTCTGTTTTAATTAGTAACCTACAGTCCAAGATAATATTTTTTCCAAATTATTTTTGCCCTTTTTTGTGTTTTTTTTGGCCAGACACATGCATTTCCCTGATCTGGCTAGTTGTAGGGTTACCCGCTGCATAGCCTAAATTGATGATTTTGCTGCATTAAATTTACTGATGATTGCTAACCCTGAGCAACACTGAATTTCTGTATTTCAGATATTCCTTTTAAAAGGCAACCCCTCGGTGATAATGTATGTCTATTCCTTCTCATTCAGACTAATTCACGTGCCTTTGAGTTTGTAATAAATATCTTAATCTTATTTTTGATTGGAGTTTTCCTTGAATGTCGAAATGGGTCATACTGTCTAAATTTATTTAATGGTGATTGTGTTTTGTTTAATGGCTCTACCACACTTTATTGCTGGGTCAAAAGGTCTGACCTCTGTGAGCATTGATTCCTGCGAAGGATGAAAATGCTTCAGCAGATTCCATAACCCCACAATAAAATATGTTGAGGAACCTTAAGTTTCTAATTGGAGCAGCCATAACTGTGCAGCAAACAACATAGAGCATGTGGAAGCTATACAAAGTTTGTGAACTGGAGCCCCACACACTCTGAGACTTAGATCTACTAGGCGATGTTAAAGTGCCCATCGCTACCAATCTTACTGGGGATCAGTTCCTACCACAAACATCAAATATCCACTTCATTGATAAGTATGGTAATACAGTGTTGCAAAGTTTTAGTTACGCAAACCTCTGAAAGATCTGTTCTAATATCAGAAAGGTGACAGCGCTGTAATATAATTCAGATCAGGTATGCCACAAAACCATGTATTTCACAGAGAAGAGATAGTGTTGCTCTCCAGTGTAATGCCACAATGTTTTTAAAAGCAATGTACATTTTTGAGAGAGTGAAATATTCAAGTTTGTTTAATTTAGGAGTTTCTGGTCTGTGAGTATGATGTGATTGAAGCTGCAGCCTGTTGCCTTCCTTTGGGGCAGACACATAGCACCTGCAAAGCCCTCATTGACCTTCTATCCTTTTCCTATTGGTTTTATGTTTGCCTGACCATCATGTTTTCCCCTTTCACTCAATTTTGTAACAGGCTTCAGTTATGTCACCAGCAAGCTTTGAGTTGAGTTTCTTGCTCAGGATGCTCTAAGCAAGGGTAAGACAAAGTGCATCAACTTGTGGAAAAGAAAGTACACCGAACAAATGTCCTCTGAACAAAAGCGAGGAGTGTCACAGGAGTGAAGAATGCAGGAAGCAGATGAGTGATAGAGTGTATGGCATTCTGTAGTTGGAGACTAGTCTGCTGACAAACCTATTTGTGCAGGAGCATGCATTGCTTACTCCCCAAAGACACAGTAAATCAGTATGTTTTGTGTCTTAGGGCGTCGTTGAGAGGCAATTCTTCCACTCAAATTTGGCAGGTGTCTCATCCTCTGTATTTTCAATCCCCCTGTCACATTCAGAGGTGAGGAAACAAATGGTTTCAAATGATGATGTTCTATGTTGGCTCCACTGTTGTAAACTCTTGTCTGAATGACCTGATGCAACTGGACTGCAAGTGACACTGAAGGTCTATCGTAAGACAGAATGATCATCCTTGATTTTCCATGCTCATGCCCACTATGTGAGCCTGGCATACTGCTCTGTATACAGTGTATCTGATCTGCCACACTGGTGGTTGCACTACAGGTAGAAAGATTCCTGTAATACAGAAAGATTCTGAAAATATGGTGGGAGTTCCATTGGCATGGGAGCAGATGCTAGGGCATCTGGTCCCTTAGGCCTTATTGAAGCCAATAGTATTGTATGTTTTTGCTAAACACAACTACTGCCATTTAATACCAGTAATTCTATCACCCCAGAGGCTGAGGCATCTAAAGCTTCTAGAAAACAGACAAGGATCATGATACCTTTAAAGAAATATTGATTTGTAATATTTAGGAAATATATAAAGAAGAATGTTCCAATGTAGAAATGCTAACACTGAGAAGGTATTGATGTGTGCAATGCAACCCCTATATGCATTTTAATGTTGCATAGGAGACAGGCCTGATTGCATGTTAACGTTACCACTGTTTGTATTCATAAGAGAGTGAATTAACAACTGGGGCGAACGGTAGTCCACCACAAATAATAAAGTCAGTAACTTGTTAAGTCCACCCTAAGGTTTCAGTGATTTAAATCTGAGTTCAACCCTGGTAGCTATGGCACAGAGGAGACAGGCTTACCTTAGAGAAAATGTTTACAGTATTTAGAAGTACCAAAAGAGTGAAAAAGTCAAAAACACAACAAAATAAAAATCCTACTCTAATTTATAAAAATAGAGAACACTTTAATAGACAAGATTACATCAAAATGACATTAAACCAATAAGGGAAACTGATATGTGAATTTTTAAATATTTAAGGAGAAATAGCACCTAAAACTTTGAAAGACATTTTGAGTCCCACTGTAGATATGGACTTTGTCCCTTTTTGAAATTCCTTCTAAATTCCAATTCACTTTTTGAGAAGACAAATCACCCTTGATTGGGCTACCACTGAAAATGTAGCTGCCACCTTGAAACTGAAAAGCAAATTTTCTCCCCTGGGGCTAAGCAGCTTTGGAAATTTCTCAATGAAAAGTTGCTAACTCCCATCACAAACTGGAGCTCAGCCATGTTGTAAAAGGCAATGAAATCCTTGACTGAGAAGAAGGTAAAGTCCAATTGAATGCTGTGAACTGCTGGTTGGCCACTGTTTGCAGCAGGCCCTGCTGACACTCCAGAATTCTAAAGGAAAGGATTTCCAAAGATTCCAAACTTTCTTCTGGCACCCAAACAACCACAGACGTACACATCTATGTCCCCAGGACCTCAAGGGAGGCACTTTGAGAATCTCAGGGTGCCAAACAGAGGCTAACAACAAAGGCTAAGCTAAGTCCAGTTGCCACTGGTCATCTGGGTCGTTCAAGAAAAAACACCTCTTCAACCTTGTTTTTTCCTTGTAGACACACAAGAGGTCAGTCAACTGACCCGTGGAGCCTACTTCTTAATCTTGAGTATAAGAGGGATCGTATTGAGTACCTCAGGGCTTCCCTCAGTTCACAGAGAGCAGGACCAGTCCTTTTCTGATCTTCAACAGGTCCAGAAAATGCTCCAAGGGTGGAGTCTTTGGAAGCTATATTTATGCCTTGCACCAGCCAGTGGGTGTGGGTGACTTCTGGGCATCCTCTAAACAATGGGGCATAAGGTCCCAGGGGCAACTTTACCCACTTTTTCAGCAGTTCCTCTTTACCCTATTGCAAACAATCTTGTAGTGTTTTTTTCACACTCAAAATATAAGATGGGAAATCCTTGTCCTCTCGTGTAGCCCCTCAGGGGTGTGGCTAGAGTATTGAGCAGCTCCCTCCTTTGTCTTCACTTAATACCGATTCTGGAGGTAGCTTTCTTCCCACTGGGTTTGGTACTAACCTGACTATGGGGGCATGGGCTTGGCCTTTCCAAGTGTCACTTAACGTGTGTGTGACAGGGCAGGCCTTTTTGAAGGTATTGAAGTTGCTGGGTCCACCTTAACTGGTCTTCCTGCAAGGGGAATAAAACACCTACCACTGCAGTTTTCGCATCTGACTCAAACCAAATTAAGGCCAAGTCCTGGCTGAGCAGTGGTCAGACACCTAGGGGCATATTTATACTCCGTTTGCGCCGAAATTGCGTCGTTTTTTTTGACGCAATTTCGACGCAAAACTAACGCCAACTAACGCCATATTTATACTATGGCGTTAGAGGCGAATAGCGCCAAAGTTCCCGGAATGTGCGTCATTTTTTAGCGTGAACCCCTTCCTTGCGTTAATGATATGCAAGGGAGGCGTTCCCGTCTAAAAAATGACTCCCAGGCCTTTACGTGGTATTTATACTCCCGGGCAAAAGAGACGCCCGGGAGTGGGCGTGGCTAAAAACGGCGCATTTGCGCCGCTTTTTAACGCCTGGGTCAGGCATGGCGTTAAGGGACAAGTGGGCTCAAAATGAGCCCAGAGTGCCCTCCCCTGCCCCCAGGGACCCCCCCTGCCACCCTTGCCCACCCCAGGAGGACACCCAAGGCTGGAGGGACCCACCCCAGGGACATTCAGGTAAGTTCAGGTAAGTTTTTTTTTTTTTTTTTTTAATAATATTTTGTGGCATAGGGGGGCCTGATTTGTGCCCCCCTACATGCCACTATGCCCAATGACCATGCCCAGGGGACAGAAGTCCCCTGGGCATGGCCATTGGGCAAGGGGGCATGACTCCTATCTTTACAATGATAGGAGTCATGTTGATGGGGGATGGGCGTCGTTAAAAAATGGCGCAAGTCGGGTTAAGACGATTTTTTCGACGTAACCTGACTTGCCCCATTTTAAGACGCCCATGCGCCATTTTCCCCCTACGCCGGCGCTGTCTGGTCTACGTGGTTTTTTCCCACGCAAACCAGGCAGCGCCGGTCTGATTGCGCCGTCTAACGCCATTCCATAAATACGGCGCCCGCATGGCGCTTCAGAATGGCGTTAGACGGCGCAAAACTTTTTGACGCTAAACTGCGTTAGCGCAGTTTAGCGTCAAAAAGTATAAATATGGGCCCTAATATGATTAGCCTATTTCAGCTTCAGGCAATATAAAGGAAAAGATGTCTAAATTACATTTTCATGTATGTAATACAAATCTGACTCTACCATTAGATTGGATCAATGTTGTCATTTAAGATGTCACAAATGAAGTAATAGAACATGTCATGGGTGATGTAATATGTAAGATCATAAGCAGTGCATGGCAGGGGCAAGATATACTTAGCTCTGCTAAATATAACTGGTGAATTTTCATTTTAGTAAAGTCAGTGTTTAGGGCTAATGGCATCTCCAGTTGTGAGGATGCACTGGAATTATGTTTGATCACTTCTCTTCCCATGTAGTTGGTCTGATTTGGCATATTTGTTAACAACATTTGTATTCAATCCAAGAGCGATGGATACTACAGCAATGACCATTCATGGAGTTGCAATATTAATCATCATAAAGTTTCTTTTATTAATTTTTAATGATTGGCTCTTTTAAGATTGTTGTTTTACTTACTGTGATCTCATGGTTTATTTTCTGTATGTATACATTTTATTTAATTGATACAGAAGGTCAAACTAAACTAAACTACACACAGTACCTATGCTTCGCAATGTGTAATGCTGAAGATAATTAGGTCTGACCTAAAGTACATTTAAAATTGCTTAGAAACCTTTTTGTCTATGGTAAGTGTAAAAGTGCAGTTTCTGAATAGCAGTTGCCTTACTCTTTTGAAGGTTGTGTGTTTGTCCTTCTCTGAACCCTTCTTTATTGCTCCTCTACCCCCCTCATTTATAAGTAAGTATTCCCCATTTTGCAGCCACTTCTCTGTCCCTCCGAATTTACTACTAGAACATGGGTGTATGTGTGCAGGGATCTCCATAGTCAGGAGGAAGCTCTCTGCATAGAAATGATATATGAGACATACCAAACATACTACAAAATGTGAGAATTTGTCATCTTGACAAGTCTGTTCAAAACCCTCTCTTTCTCAACCCTGCTATTAAAACAATAGTTTATAGTTTTGACCCCCTTTTGAACAATGCCTTTTGAAAAGCTGTAATCTGTGTATTTGGGCCTAACCAAAGTCCTGTAGTGCCTTTTTCCAATTTCCTGGAGTGTGCCTACATGCTCCGGCTGCCTTTTCACCTGTTGGTGTGACTGGGTGATTGTTCTACTTCAATCAGTTACATCTCCACAAACAAGTGTTAACCGGTTGTGGACTGGCTGTTTTGATTAGCTAAGCCTTGTTCGTACAAAATAAATTTTTCACTACTGGAAGGCCTACCCCTCCCATAATATAAAAATGGGTTACCCTATTACATTTAATAATTGTTAACTTTCAATTGGGAGAAGGTAGGAATGTTGATTTACAAATTTGGCATTTTCTTTTCTCAAGCATTTGGTACCTGCAGAGCATATCCTGGGTCACATGACTAGGTGTAGCTGACAGTTGGTCTTTGTGTTTACTCCCAGAAAGTAAGACAAAGGGCAAAGGGTGAATAGGTGTTAGCAGGATGGAATATTTCTGGCCTGATAAGTGGACAGCACTGTCATCTACCACATTTGCACATTCCACAGACTCTGCTGAAGCACACTGACAAAGGGTTTGACACTAGTCTTTTGTGCCCCCAGACAAGCTGGGGCTAGGGCAGGGAGGCAAGAAATTCTGGAAACCTTGTAGCGGGAGAGTCTCAGAAGTTTCTCCTACTTCAAAATGGACACCAGGTAAAAATATTGCATTCTTAGACCCACTCTTCGGTTCACATTCTGGACCTGCAGAAGGACTATCAGAGGACTGCCTGATACCTCAGCCCGCTGTGTACTTCAGAAGACTGCTTTGCTGCAACTGGATGGACTGTTCCACTGCCTGAAGCCTGTGTTAAACCCTAAGAGGCCTGCCCTACAGTCTGAGCCCTGTTCCACTGCTAGAACCCAGGACTACCAGAGTAACTCCAAGGGATAGTTTGCTGGTCTCCTGATCAGGGCCTCAGGGATGGAAAAGGCTCCAACTATCTGAAACCTGTCCCTAGACCCAGCCTGAGTTACACCTGACCCTCTGTCTAAGTGGTGGCTCTCCAGTCTTGGATGCTTGAAAGTGGTGCTGAAAATGCCCAGATAGTTAAGATCCAAAATCTATGGCATGCAAATTTTTAAACTAAAAAGTACTCTGAGAACCTAGAGGAGACTGGGACATACCTACTCATCAATCGGCCAAAGGTGCATCTCCTATCAACCTGACTTTGAGACAACTACTACTACATTTGTTTCCTCCACAGCAGCAAAATCCTGTTAAGTGGTCCTTCACAGAAGGGTTAATCGGTCTTGTGGCGGCCACGTCTGCTACAGCTTGTAGCCTTGTTCCTCTGGAGAAATTCAACTTCCAAAAAAGAAACTGAGATGGTAATTCTGACTTTGGCGGGGTTAACTGAATAGCGCCATGTAGGTGGCCGTGAAAAACCACCAGTGTTGGCGCACTGAAGTCTGCCGCATTCCAAGTCACCAACACAACTCTTCCTGAAAATTACCACAAAAAAAACACACCGTCGGCCGTAATGATGACGTGAAGGAGGCGTCTGCACCACCAACACCGCCACACTAAGAACCTCCCACCCGCCAAATAATGAATCACAAATCAGCACCGTGGTCTGAACACTGTGCTATACCTTTGGCGGTCAGAACCACCGCAGCAAAAAATGCACCTCCACCAGAACACTGCACCATATTGGGAAACACCATTACTGCACATCTGAGACACATACACACACCTGAACACAGCACTACAAAACACACCCCCACACATACCCAGAACCCTTTGCACCCAGAAATGTTGTTAAATGAGGCAAGTGCACAGTGAAAGAAGGCACTGCACCTAGATATCCCAGGCACCATAATACTGAACACGCATCACACAACACCCATTACCCAAACTCACACCAACAAACAGCACACACAGCATCCCTGAAAAACAACCCCCCCATGCACAACCCAACCACCATGGCACCACAAAAAACCCAGATTCACAGATGAGGAGCTGAAGGTAATGATCAATGAAATCGTCAGAGTGGAGCCGCAACTGTATGGGGCAGAGATCCAGCATACATCCATTGCCCAGAAAAAAGACTTATGACAGAGGATAGTCGTCACTGTGAATGCTGCGGGGAACCATCCACGCACAAGGGAGGACATTAGGAAGTGGTGGAATGACCTACAGGGAAGGTACAGGCCACGGCTTCCAGGCACCAAATCACCTTCATGAGGACTAGTGGTGGGCCCCCACCGCCTCCCCCAGAATTATCATCGTGGAAAGAGAAGGTCTTGGCCATCCTAAACTCCGAAGGGCTGACGGGAATACCTAGTGGACTGGACACTGGTAAGTCAACTACACACCCCAGCCAACATGTCCCCATGCACAGCATGTACCCCCACCACCCTCTCACACCACCCTAACGTGCACAAACACACCAGGGACCCAATACCCACCCTTGCATGCCACAGCTCCCTACTGACACCATTTCCCTTACAGGCCCAGCTAGTACCTGGATACCCCACACTGCAGCAAGTACAACAACTACCACACTGTAACACTCCCTAACCTTGCATTACTGCTATATCCACTTCACATCTCTGCACTTAAACCATGTCACTCCCCTTCACTAAAAGGTATTTTGAATGCACATCAGGACCATTGCAGCATCACACTGATGGAAGCACAAGTAGTGGTCTAATAACTGTCATTGCCATTACTGCCCTGCAAATCCAGTCAATGATGGCATACAACCATGTGTATCACTTCTCCAATACCATCATGTTACACAATACCTCTCATTCCACAGGTCTCCCAAGTACTGCCACACAACAGAGGAGGCCAGTGTCAGAAAGCCCATGCCTGGAAGCAGGTCCAATAGTGGAGGATCCCCTGGATGTCTGGATATTGATGACGAACCTGGCCCAGCAGGCATGAGTGGTCAGTCCACCGCTACCAGCTACACACTGCCAACAACTGAAACAACCTCCCCTGTGGCATCCATTGCACAGCAGAGCCACCTTTCCAAACTTGTGTCCCAAGGACACATCAATCTTCAGTGTGCCCTACATGACAGGGGCAGGAGTCAACGGTGCAAACCAAAGACAATGACGGTCCTGGTGTCAGTGGGAGGGTGCACACTGCACCGGGACACAGACACATGGTGCAAGGGCCAGTGGGAGGACAATCATGGGCCAAGGGATGAGGCAGGTATAGGACATGACTGGCCAGGAGGCCGTTTCCAGGGTCCTACCAGCAATCCCAGGACAAGATGGACCAGCTACTGACCACCTTGCAGGCCACCCAAAGGCTAGGGGGAATACCACCAGAAGGCCATGCAGGAGTGTCAGGCACTCAATGCCACCATGGTCTCCATATTAGGGGAGTTCAAGGAACTGAACAACATTCTGCAGACATCCTCCACCTAACAGCAGGCCCCATTCAGTAGTCAGTCAACACCACCGCCCTCAACATCAGCACCTGCTACTGGAATGGAGGCCCAACAGGAGGACCCACAGACCACCAGCAACCCTACACCTGCAGCTGAGCCCTTCCCCAAAAGAGATCAGCCATTCAGACATCCTGCAAGACTGAGGCAAAGACCAATCCCCCTCCAGAATATATAAGATCCCTCTCCTGAACTGTCACCCTTGTGCGCCACTGTTACACCCTGTTGGCTTTTCAATACCAAGTTCCCATCATTCCAAGGCAAATGGATACAGAACCTGTGAAATAAACAGCTGTACCACCCACTCTGATCTTCACCTAGACCATTACCCCACTCCTCAGGACTGTGATGTTATACACTAAATAAACACCAATTTTCACAAGTCATGGTGCATGTCTATTCATTGTTTGTAGTGGCAATTCTGATAACAAGCAACAAATATGTATTCATGTTGGCACCACAATAATTTTAAATTGACAGATGCAGTGGGATACTCCAGCATGTATGTAAGTACATCCATATTGTTGTAATATCCAGTGTCAACAATGCCAAGAGGCAATTGAGTAAACAGATTGCAAACAGAGATGTGACCTGGAGAGGGAAAATTACATGGAATTAGGTACAATGTTGTAAGATGTGTAATCCACAGTCATACATCAACATCAGTTGAACACAAATACAGGATACAGGATGACTGTCCCAGTAGTTATGATACCACATATGTAAGGGCATGCATTGTCACTCACACACATGTGTGGAGGATAGGAAAGATGTCACATAGGTAACATCCTCTACTGTTCACCTCCATGAGTAGTCAGGAACATCTAGTTGCCACACAGCAGCTGCCAATGCAGCATGACATGCCTACACAGCAGGATTAGACTGGTAAGTCACCTTATATTTACCCAAACAGACAGACAGAGGACTCAAAACCTTTGGTACAACCAGAAGGATGTTCCGTATTGGCACCAGCATATAACACATGTCATTAGCAGTAATGTATTTCCCCTATCCCTTATGGTAAGCCAGCTACCTTTCAGGGTCGGAAACCAAGATGGAAGGCTTTAGTCCCCACACACACCTTGAAGCAGGCAAAATTTGGGTACAAACTGGCTTTAACAATACATATTCCAATTGCAGATGACATACAAATCACACATATCTGTTCATGACTGAAAGTAGTGACAAATCAGGTCAGTCCCGTTGTCATGTGCCTCATCCACATCTGCCTCCTCCTCAGCATCAAAGTCAATGGCCCCAAACAGTGCTCCAGCATCAATGTCCCCCTACTCCAATAGTGGGATGTGCATTCTGAGGACCAGAGTATGGAGCATGCAGCATACAATAAAGATCCTGCATACTTTCCTTGGTCGGTATCGTAGGGCACCACCGGACACATGGAGGCAACTAAATCTAGCTTTCAACAGACCCAAATGTCTTCTAAATCATTCGCCTTGTCCGGCCATGTGCCTCATTGTATGTGTACTCCCCTCCTGTAGTTTGATGTCTAACAGGCACCAGGGCAGGTTGGGGTATCCAGAGTCACCTGTGTGGAAAAGGGGACATGACTATAGGCAACAATGCTAGGCAGAGTGCAGATTGTCTATGGAGGGGTACAAACATCTGACATGGAGCGCAGTACACATGCCTATGAGGCAGTACCTTTCTCCCGGTAGCTGTGACATCAATGCAGGGACACTGCTGTTCCTACGCACGTAGGAATCAAGTACTGATCAGGGAAAGTTTGCATTTACATGTGTTATGTACTCTTCTGCAAGACACACTACTTGTACATTGAGTGAATGTACTCTTCTGGGTTCTGTAGACCTGTTCATTGGCCCTTGGAGGTACCAAGGCGATGTGAGTCCCATCAATGGCCTCTATTACATGTGGGCCATTTGATATATTGTAGAGGGCTGCTTTAACAGTGGCCAATTCTGCATGCTGTGGGAACGTGATGTACCTGTTCACATTCCTGAGTAGGGCATTCAGCCCATCCTGCAACACCTTACTGAACATGAGCTGTGACATCCCTGCAGCCAGTCCCACAGCCATCTGAAAAGACCCACTCACTAGAAAATGCAGGACTGACAACACCTGGACTGTTGGAGGGATGGTATGGGGATTTCTCAAAGCTGTCAGGAGGTCTGCTTTCAACTGTGCGACCAGTTCCCTGATGCACAAACGGTTTAGTCGATAGGTCAGGATGATGTGGCGCTCTTTCATGTTTCAAGATCTATGAGTGGCCAGTAAACTGGTGCATTCCTCATCACTCTATTTTGGCGATATCTAGGCAGGGAGACAAACAACAATCTGGGAACCTCTCACAAGTTGTGCACCAAGTATGACATATAACAATCACAAAGTATTTGTCATGTAAATTGGCTGTCATGTTGTGGGAAGACACAGTACTCCACATTCCATTCCTAACCAGACAATGCCACATAATCCCTGCAACAATGGATGTGTACAGGACATGTAAACATACACCTTCCATGTGTTCCACCATGCGGATTGTCAATACTGACAAATGTACTGACAAGAGGGGTGACACTCACTACGTATGTGATTATCCACAAAGTGTAACCTAAATGAATCAATTTGTGATGATATGCAAGTAATGGCGCAGTGTGAACCCAGGACAGTCATGTAACATACTAAAATGGCATCCTCCTGTCCTGCATGCATTGGACAGATGGAAGTGACCTCATTCTGCCGGTGGCAGTCGTCATGGTGGAAAGTGGTTGGAACCACTGTGCAACTCCTCATTGGCTAACATAGATGTCTATGCGAAACTATGACCAATGATGATCACCGCCGGTGGAGACAGTCATGACTGCTGTAGTTGTAACTGCCATTTTGTATGTACAAGCTCACTTGACTCCTGGCATTCGGGCAAGAAAGACCTTCACTCTGTGTGCTGCTGTGTTCTGAATCTTGGCGCAACAATGGCAATCACTGCAGGGGATAGGGCCCCAGCCTTCAAGTGAGGAGCTGAAGAAACTGGTGGAGGGGGTCCTAGCCCTGTATGGGCAGTTGTATGGTGCTCCAGGGCAACAGGTCTGCACAATGTCCCTTGTCACACATTTAGGGGGGTGTTTGATGATGAATGTGTGTGCATATTGACATGTTATTACTGATATGGTGTTTTGCATGCACATGATATGCGTGGTATGTTAGCAGTGTGCATGGTCTGTGTATGTTGTATGTCGACAAAGGTTACAGCTGTATTGGTATCATTTACATCATGTCCCACATTTTCGGAATATTTCCATGCAGGTGAGTGCCCACCACAAAAAGGGTTATAGAGAGCCATCGCCAAGGAATTGTGGACCCTGGGGGTCCATAGCCAGTGGAGCACCCACTGCAGGAAGCGGTGGGAGCACCTGAGATGCTGGGCCTGGAAGACCTCAGAGGCCCAGCTGGGAACGGCCTCCCAATGTGGAAGGGGTGCCGTCCGACCCTGACCCCCACTAATGGCCTGCATACTGGCGGTGGCCTACCCAGAGTTGGATGGGCGCTTGATGCAGCACAACATTTACTCACATATCTCCCGTTCCCTCTCCCTGCATCTCTAGCCTCTCCTTCCAATAAATGCACACGCACCTACTCCCCCACCCAACTTTCACCCACCACAAACATGCACACATTGCACACACCAGCATCCATGTAGAGGACACCAACACGTCAAACAAGCACTCCCTTTACCTCTACTCCCATCCCTCAAGCATGTGACCACCCTGTGTAACTAAAAAAGTCTTCTTTGCTGCCCTTCACCTCTTCCCTACTCTTCTCTCACCCTGTGTTACCCGTAAACGTCATGTCCCCCTGCCCCTCCCTGGCCCTTCCACCTCCAATTACTCAGATGCCCCATCTGGTGTTTCCTCTGCTGGTCCTCCCAGCAATAAATCCATGCCGCCCAGAGCCAAAGTCCCCCCTACCAAGCCTAAACCGAGACATGCTCCTTCAACATCCAAGCCACCCCCACTCCTGCCACCCCCAAGCCCCTGAGGTGCCTGCCTCTCCCATTGATGCCCCTATGACGTGGACACCTATTTGCTGTCAGGAGTCAAGTTGGGGCCATGAAATATGGACTTTATGCACTTATGCATTTCTGGACTTTGGACTTGCCATTTGGCATATTTTATACATAGTTCATTTTAATATTTTATTTACAAATACATCTGCCCACATTGCTGTGCTTGGGAAGTTGGGATCCTTGTCCTGGTTTCCTTCTCTATGATGGTGTGACATCTGTGTGCAATGGTGTGTGTGGTCTGTGTATGGGTTGTGTCTGTGTTGTTGCAAGAGTTGGGTAGATAGGTTGTGCCGTGTGCATGTTGTTATGTGTCTGACTGCTTGCTTGTGGGATTGTATGGGGTGTTTTGTGTGTCCGTATGTATAATGCTGCATCTGTGGATTTCCTTGTATGTTGGTTGTATGTGATGTGTCACTTGTGTTATTGTTTGGATGTGTGTTCACTGCTATTGATTGTGTGTCATTGCTACATACATTTTATGATGTGTGTGTATGTGTGGTGTTTCACAACGTGCCTGTCTTTGCCGGCGTTGAGGTGTTTGTGGTCTAGTTGTTGTTGTGTGGTTATGGGGTGTTGTGTATGGATGTGTATGACTGTGTAGGTGGTGTTTGTGTGCATTGTGCTATATGTTTGGCACGTATCTGCTTGGCTTTGTGTGTGTGTTGTGTACTTGGCTTTGGTGTATTTTATGTGTGCCTGTGTGTGTGGCCTTCGTTGTCTGTGTGGGGAATGTGTGTTATGTGTGGAAGCGTATCACTGCCATTTCCTCCACTATGTGCCGGACGTACTTACGGTTGACGTCTTCGTCGTTGTCGCTGGCCCTGAAGGTGTATGGCAAGATACAACACTGGGAAGACTAGTAGTTCATTTACCATGGCGGCTGAGGACGCGTCTCTGTGCCTGGAGTTGAGTGTCTCCTTTTCTACTTTCTGTTTCTGCCAGGATTTTTGATGCGGCCAGCCTGCCCCAGATAGCCTGGCGGTGTAGTGACTCAGAATGTACTGTGTGAGACATTGTTTTCCAGAGTTGCCTACCGCCACCGATGCTGCTTGTCGATGGTGGCGGTACTGGTGGTCAGTTGTCTGTGTTGCGTTGAGTTCACCACCTTATTCATTAAATGGTGGTCTGCATTGCCACCCTGGAGGTGGTCACAACACTACCGCCAGCATAGCAGTCGGGTTACCACCAAACTCTGAATGACCACTAAGTCCAAACGTAGAAATCTTCACTCTAGCGTCTTCCAGAGGATCCCTGATGATGGTACCTCCTCCTCGGACACAGTCTGCAGCCTTGGTCTGCTGAACTTTACATCCTCAGAACTTTTTCCATTACATTTCTTCCAAGGTTATAGGTAAGAGCTGACCAGGCCCAATTCACTTCTTGTATCTGGCTCATGCCCCATCTTAGTTAGCCATACTTTTTGACTTTTACCAATCTTGCATGACTAGATGTCCGCAGATGGCGCTTTGATCTTTTAGGTGTTAGTTTTTAACTTAAAGTTTAAAAATTAATAACTCTGGTTCTACCAATTAGGTTTTTATGATTGTGGTGTCGAATAATTTATTACAATGTACTTTATTCTTCTGACTTGGAGAAGGGTATTTCTTTGCTGTATTTTCACTTTATTACTGTTTGATTGTTGCATCAATACTTTACCTATTGCCTCCAATTTTACCGGAGTGTTATGCACTTGTTAATTGGTGACTTTAGTGGTTCACCCTGCTGCTTGAGCAGGATTTACACCCCACTCAACCAACAGCCCAATATCTCACAACTATGAAGATTTCTCACCTTATTTGGTTTAATTCCGCCCTTCGCCCTGCACTTCCTGACTAATCTTGAACATATTCCTTCACTCTGTGAGACCACATTAGTCTGCCTTATTCCGATTTAAAGTAAATACTGAATGCTCTGATATCTGAGAGACTTTTCACGCTAAGTTGCATCTTACATCAACCATTCTCACTGGCACTATGCATGCATCCTTTGACCATAATATCAGTAGCATGTTAAAATGTTTTGATCAAAGAATGGTTCAGCATCTTCTAGATGGACTACCTTCTCTTGAGGTGCAGCAATGTTATACTTGGACTTTGTTAGTAAGTGCATATGGGAAGACATTTCACAGTAATCTAGTAAGCCTGTCAAAGACCTTACTTACCTTTGCCACACAGACCACGATTTAAAATACTCTCTAAACATTTTGTGGAACTTTCCTTTCTGAGGTACATGCCACCATGTGGGCAGAGTGAGTCATTTCAATTTTCATTCGTCAGTGAGTAAAGTCTGGTTTAGACTCACAATGCATTTTTTATGTTTGAAAGAAATTTATTTTGTGATTGGATGTAAATATGTATTAAAATGTGGATATCTACCATAATCAAATGTTCAGACAGAATACATAATTAAGTGATGAAACATTGCTCACAAAGCATTTTGAGGGCTATCCTAACTAGATTGCATTGACACTAACACAGATGTTTCTTATAGAAAATTACTGCTCTCAGCTACATAATGTATTTCTTGTTTGAATGCAGGGCTACACATACCAATTCCTGCTATTACA
Source organism: Pleurodeles waltl (assembly GCF_031143425.1). NCBI lineage: Eukaryota > Metazoa > Chordata > Amphibia > Caudata > Salamandridae > Pleurodeles > Pleurodeles waltl. The sequence continues at coordinate 1,234,251,499 of NC_090444.1, read as the reverse complement.
CTTTAATTGTTTATTTCTCACATGCTTCAATCTGCCTTTCAGATTCTTTGAGACACTGAGCCTGAATACTGAAGTGATATGATAAATCATTGCCAAGCACCAAGGGCCCTCAGTCCAATATTATCCATTGTTTAGCCATTGGTGAAGAGTTTAGGTAAAAGTAGTGAACAACACTTCAGTTTTTAGCATTTTTCTGAACCCTGGGTTGTTTGACCAGCCCTCAGGCTTGGATTTGGTGTGTTCATTGCTTTTGGCCTTAGATGCGCAATCAGCTCCTTCCAAGTTTCATTATTTGTATGTTCTTCGCCTGATGAAGTTTGTCGTTGATAAGCTCAGGCTTCATTTTGGGGTATAATGTGATGTGGAGTTTTTGAAGGTATTTAGATTTTATGGCCTAGTAGACCTTGTGGACAGTAGAAAGTAGTTTAGAAGTTGGTCCTTGAATTTACTGAGAGCCAACCTTGTATATTCAAAACTGGTTTTGTATTAGACATGTATTAAGGCAATTCTCTAAGCTTCGTAATGTGACAATTGATCATTTTGACAGGTCTAGGTAAGTTATGAAGAGCGCTGCTGATTTCCATCTAAATGAAGCCCCTGTTTTTGTCTGTCTCATACACTGATTGTTACTTTGACACTTCATTATTATAGACCATGGGCCTTATTTACAAACATTTGGCATAGGGTAGTACAGTGAGTCATTTAGCTGTGCTGTTCTCCACCAGATGAAAAGGGCAGGAATGCATCATATCGAGAAGATATGGTGCATTCCAGTCCTTTCACCCAGTGCCGGTGCAGAAATTGAAGCCGAACGCCAATGCAGGCACCCTTGCACCATGGTGCAAGGGTGTCTGTGTTGTTGGCACAATATTTTTTGTGCAGGAAGGACCACCTTCCTGCACAAAAACAACTATCAGAAGCATTTTCCCGCTGCTGCAGAATCATGGAAAGAGGAAAAAATTTGAAGAAATGTAAACATTTTGCCTCGTTACACCTGCTCTTGGGAGGCGTACGTTTTGTGCTACCTCGGATTTACGCTATGTTGTAAATCTGGGGCAGTGTCAAAAACCATGGGTGTTGAGTGGGAACACCCATAGCAATGCCCATGGCATTCCTCCCCAATGCAGTGTGAGGAAACGCAGAGATGTGCTGCGTAGCCTTACTCCATATCTACAAGGCCATGTAAAGCCATGTGGGAAGGCTTTGATTGGCCTTATAGCTATGGGTCTGCAGTCCGCACTGTGCGCCACCAAAGTGTCAAATAAAGTGATGCTTCTATGGCTCAGAGGGCTTGTAAATAAGCCCATAATAGTTTTTATAGCTCATGTGCAAATCAGTTGTATGTCAGAATGTCATGGATAGTGTTAGAAATAGGGTCTCTAGTTGGCAGAAGTATTCACCTTTGTCCAAATAGCGACCACAATCCTAGTCAGGGTAAGTCACACACAATCCATATTATCCAGTGCCCACACTCTGGTAGCTTTGCACTGAACAATCAGGCTTCATTTAGAGGGCAATGTGTAAAGTATTTGTGCAATAAATCACACAGTAACACAGCGGAAACACCACAAAAATACACCACGCAGGTTTAGAAAAATATTTATCTGGTTAAATTAAGGTCAAAATGATAAAAATTCAATAAGCAGTTGTCTCTTGGTTTCACAAAGTACCTGATTTGTATCAAAAGCACCGTAACTGCAGAGGAGGAGATGTGTGGAAAAATAGGGTGTGCGTCGGATTTTCTGGTGTGGCACAGACAATGTGTTATTTCTTTCCACGCTGCAAGGGGCTTTGCTTCGATTTACGGTGCGTATTCTTGGTTCCTCACTGTTATGTGGGAATCTTTTTGACACCCAGGGATAGTGCAGGAAAATCCTGGGCACGCTGGAAAAAGTTACAATTGTTTTGTCCATCTGGTAGGTGATGTGTCAAATTTTCTGTCGCACAGCAGCCGCTGTGTTGATTCTTCACTCGGGAATTTGGGCTGCGTCATTCTGGTTCAACTGTGCATCAATCTGGTAAGCTGTGCATTGAATTTCCAGCTGCAAGGCAGGTGCTGTGTCAATTCTTCACTCGGGAAGTCAGGCTGTGTCATTCCGACTTGGCTGTGCGATGATTTCTTGTTGCAAAATGGCTGTGCATTATTTCCAGCAGGCTGTGCGTCAATCTTTGGCGCAGAAGGAGTTTCCTGAAGGGATATAGGGGGTGATTCTGATTCTGGCGGGCGGCGGAGGCCGCCCGCCAGAATTCCGCCTCCATTATACCGCTCCGCGGTCAGAAGACCGCGGAGGGTATTATGAGTTTTTCCCTGGGCTGGCGGGCGGTCTCCAAAAGACCGCCCGCCAGCCCAGGGAAAAACTCCCTTCCCACGAGGATGCCGGCTCGTAATCGAGCCGGCGGAGTGGGAAGGTGCGACGGGTGCAGTGGCACCCGTCGCGTATTTCAGTGTCTGCAAGGCAGACACTGAAATACTTTGCGGGGCCCTCTTACGGGGGCCCCTGCCGTGCCCATGCCAGGGGCCCCGCGACCCCCCTACCGCCATCCTGTTCATGGCGGCTTTCCCGCCATGAACAGGATGGCGGTAGGGGGGGGTCAGAATCCTCATGGCGGCGGAGCGCGCTCCGCCGCCATGAAGGATTCCCCATAGCAGCGGTAAGTCGGCGGGAGCCCGCCGACTTGCCGCTTCTGACCGCGGCTGAACCGCCGCTGTCAGAATGCTCGTGGGAGCACCGCCAGCCTGTTGGCGGTGCTCCCGTGGTCGGTGGCCCTGGCGGCCACCGGCCGCCAGGGTCAGAATGATCCCCATAGTCTTTTTGGCCCTGAGACTTCAGAAAACAGGAGGCAAGCTCAATCCAAGGCCTTGGAGAACACTTCTCAGCAAAGTCAGAGGGCACCAGGGCAGCAGGGCAGCAGAGCAACAGTGGGGCAGCAGACTCCAGGTGAGTCCTTTGGGCAGTCAGGCAGTTCCACTTGACCGGTTGCAGGTTCAGGTCCAGAAGTGTCTGAGTTGGTGGGGTCAAGGACCCAGTTTATATACCCAAACATGACTTTGATGTGGGGGAGACTTCAAAGAGTGGTTTTGAACTGCACAATGTCCCATTTCAGTACAGGTCTGTCTGCCAGGGTTCCTGTAGGAGTTTTGGCAGTCCATTGTGTGAGGGCAGGAAATTAGACTTTGACATGTAAGTGTCAGGCCCTCCACTCTCCCAGCCCAGGAATACCCATTCAGTATGCAGATGAATGCAGGTGTGACTGAGTATCCTCTGTTTGTGGTTGTCTGGGTAAAATGCACAAGGGAGCTGTCAACCAGCCCAGCCCAGCCCAAATGTGGAATGGTTTAAAGTGCATAGAAATTCTCACTTTTTAAAAGTGGCATTTCAAAAATAGTAATATAAAATCCAACCTCACCAATTAGCAGGATTTTCTATTACCATTCTGGCCTCACTAAACATGACCTGATTACCTCTTTCTTATCAGAATATACTAGTCATACAGTATATGAGTGTTAGAGTTAGACTTCCCATCCTTGGTGTGGTCTCCCCTAACTTTTTGCCTTTGTTTCCCAGGTTGTTGATGTGTGCTGGACTCTGTTTTGCTGTTTCTATTACTCTGGGCACTTTACCACTACTGACCAGCCCTATACAAAATGTGTATGTAATTGGTTTATCCATGATTGGCATACTTGATTTACTAGTAAGTCCCTAGTAAAGTGCACTAGAGGTGCCCAGGGCCTGTAAATCAAATGCTACTAGTGAGCCTGTAGCACTAGCTGTGCCACCTACATTAGTAGCTCTGTAAACATGACTCAGACCTGCCACTGCAGTGTCTGTGTATGTAGTTTTAAACTGTAAATATGACTTGGCAAGTGTACCCACTTGCCAGGCCTAAAGCTTCCCTTTTCCTACATGTACGACACCCATAAGGTTGACCCTAGGTAGCCCCAAGGGCAATGTGCAGTGTATGGTTAAGGTAGGTTATATAGTAATGTGTTTTATATGTCCTGATAGTGAAATACTGCTAAATTCGTTGTTCACTGTTGCAAGGCCTGTCCCTCTCATAGGTTAACATGGGGGCAACCTTTAAATATGCTTAAAGTGTAGATTCCCTTTGGGAGTGGATAGACATGTGGAGTTTGAGGTCTCTGAGCTCACAATTTTAAATACATCTTTTAGTAGGGTTGATTTTAAGATTGTGTGTTTGAAAATGCCACTTTTAGAAAGTGAGCCTTTTCTTGCTTAAACCATTTCTGTGACTCTGTCTGTTTGTGAATTCCCTGTCTGGGCCAGTTTGACAGTTGGGCTGGTTGCACCTCTCAAAAGACAGTGACTCAAAGGGAGCTGGGTTGTAGTCTGCATTTCCTAATGAGTCATCTGTGCTAGGAGGGAGGGGAGGAGGGGTCACTCACACCTGAAAGGGCTGTGTCTGCCCTCACACAATGCAGTCTCCAACCCCCTGGTGTGTGTCTCACAGGATTTCTCAAACAAGAGAGACTTTGCTTTGAAGTACACCTACTTCAAAGGGCAAAATGGGTATAAAAAGGGCACATACTTTAGATCACTTCTGGAAACCAAGAGGAACCTCTGCCTGGAGAAGAGCTAAAGAGCTGAGAAAGAACAGCTGCCCAGCCTGTGACTGTGCTTTGTGGAGCTATCCTGCAGTTTCTGCTTCTGCCTGTGCTAGAGGACAAAGACTGGACTTTGTGTACCTTCCTTCTTGTGAAGAACTATCCAAGGGCTTGAATTAGAGCTTGCCTCCTGTTGTTTGAATTCTCAGGGACAGCAAAGACTTCTCTCTGTCAGCACCTGGAGCTTCTGCTGAGACTCCTACTCTGCCATGTGGTGCCCATCCAGTTCCTGGGGCCCTGAAAGGAGAAGCTGGCAGGACAAGAAAGAGAAATCCACACACAGACCGCCGTGTGGGGAAAAGATCTACGCAACTGAAAAATCGATGCGCTACCGGCTTTGCTGCTGAAATCGACGCTTGCATACAGTGCGGCAGGGAAATCGACGCACGCGTCTGGAGAAACAATGCACAGCATCGCTGACGGCGGCCAGTGAGATTGCAACCTGCGCTGTGTGGTTTTCCAATCATCGTGCGGCAGGATTTCCGATGCAAACATTGCTGGGCATGTAAGAGAGTGCTGTTCCGATCGACGCATCAATCTCCTGTGGAGAGATGAAATGACACACGGCAACCCAACGGAAGGAGAAACGATGCAAGGTCTCGCTCATGAGTGATATTGACACATCGCAAGCCATTTTTGACGCAACCTCACCCGTGCGGGGTTATTTGTGACACGGCCAAGTACATTGTCATGCAAACAGCTTTAGCGTTATGTTTAAAATTACATGAAGACTCTTTTTGATTTTTAATTGATGACTTGTGTATTGTGGATTTTTGTCATTTTGGTCTTTTTTTGTTTAGATAAATATTTTCTATTTTTCTAAACCTGTGTTGTGTCATTTTGTAGTGTTTTCATTAAGTTACTGTGTGTGTTGGTACAAATACTTTACACCTAGCACTCTGAAGTTAAGCCTGTCTGCTCGTGCCAAGCTACCAAGGGGGTGAGCGGGGGTTAGATGAGGGTGATTCTCTTTTACCCTGACTAGAGTGAGAGTCCTTGCTTGGACAGGGGGTAACCTGACTGCCAACCAAAGACCCCATTTCTAACAATGAGGATAGTCCTAATGCTATCCTATGAAAGTAGCAGGCCTCACAGTAGTGGAAAACGAATTTAGGAGTTTTCCCCTACCAAGACATATAAAATACACATGTACATGTGCAGCCTTTTACCTACATAGCACCTTGCTCTATGGATTACCTTGGGCCTACCTTAGGGATGACCTATATGAAGAAAAGGGGGAGTTTGAGGCTTAGCAAGTACTTTTAAATGCTGAGTCGAAGTGGCAGTGAAACTGCACACCCAGGTCCTGCAATGGCAGGCCTGAGACATGGTTAAGGGGCTACTTATGTGGGCGGCACAACCAGTGCTGCAGGCCCACTAGTAGCATTTAATTTACAGGCCATAGGCACATGTAGTGCACTTTACCAGGGACTTATAAGTAAATTAAATATGCCAATTGGGTACAAGCCAATGTTACCATGTTTAAGGGAGAGAGCATATGCACTTTAGCACTGGTTAGCAGTGGTAAAGTGTACAGAGTCATAAAACCAGCAAAAATGAGGTCAGAAAAAGAAGAGGAGGAAGGCAAGAAGTTTGGGGGTGACCCTGAAGAGAGGCCATTGCCAACAGATAGAAATATTCTCTGACATCAATATTGCCTTGTCGATATGGGTCTGCAGTCTGTACTGTGCAACACCAAAGCATAAAAAAAAGTGACGCTCCGGTAGCGCAGGGGGGGCTTGTGAATAAGCCCTCGTAGTTTGTACACCTCACGAACAAATCAGTTGTATGTTAGAATGTCATGGATAGAAATATTCTCTGACATCAATATTGGTACCTAGATGGCATAAACAACACATAATTTAATTGATTGTAGAATTTTTTTTAGTATCTTTAAAAGGGAGATATTTTTGTGAAGGATATTTAGGACATTATATTTATACCAGACAATATTCTAACCAGGATATTCCAGTACCGTGCCTTGCAAAGCATTGGACATCTATTTGCATCAACACTGTAGTCAGATGCCACAAGACACATTTGTTACTTTCAAGGCTGAATTCACAGATTTTCCACCTCTTCCAAGTAGGCCCACATGTCTTTCAAAAGCAGATTGTGATATCAGTCTTTGCTTACATTAGAAGGCTTCTCCAGGAATGCTATGGCCTTTCTATGGAAGGGGTTCTCAAAGTAGGACTGTGATAGGTTGACAATTTAAATGAAGATGGCGTAGTAAACTATTATGGACACACATTCGCTTTTAGCACTGGCCCATATCATTCTCAATCAAACCTTTATCCTCTGAGAAACATTTAGGCCCGTATTTATACTCCGTTTGCGCCGAATTAGCGTCGTTTTTTTCGACGCAAATTCGGTGCAAAACTAACGCCATATTTATACTTTGGCGTTAGACGCGTCTAGCGCCAAAGTATTGGCAAATAGCGTCATTTTTTTGCGTGAACGCCTTCCTTGCGTTAATGAGATGCAAGGAAGGCGTTCCCGTCTAAAAAAATGACGGCGACGCAAATGCGTCATATTTATACTCCCGGGCAAAAATCACGCCCGGGAGTTGGCGGGTCAAAAAACCCCGCATTTGCGCCACTATTTAACGCCTGGGTCAGGGTAGGCGTTAAGGGGCCTGTGGGCTCAAAATGAGCCCACAGGTGCCCTCCCCTGCCCCCAGGGACCCCCCTGCCACCCCTGCCCACCCCAGGAGGACACCCAAGGATGGAGGGACCCACCCCAGGGACATTCAGGTAAGTTCAGGTAAGTATAATTTTTTATATTTTTTATTTTTTTTGGTGGCATAGGGGGGCCTTATTTGTGCCCCCCTACATGCCACTATGCCCAATGACCATGCCCAGGGGACACAAGTCCCCTGGGCATGGCCATTGGGCAAGGGGGCATGACTCCTGTCTTTACTAAGACAGGAGTCATGAAATGGCGTCTGGGCGTCGTAAAAAAATGGCGCAAATCGGGTTGAGGCGATTCTTTTGCCTCAACCTGACTTGCCCCATTTTAAGACGCCCTAACGTCATTTTTTCCCAACGCCGGCGCTGCCTGGTCTACGTGGTTTTTTTCCACGCACACCAGGCAGCGCCGGTCTGCTTGCGCCGGCTAACGCCATTCCATAAATACGGCGCCCGCATGGCGCTTCAGAATGGCGTTAGACGGCGCTAAATTTTTTGACGCTAAACTGCGTTAGCGCAGTTTAGCGTCAAAAAGTATAAATATGGGCCCTAATGCCTTCCCAACGCCTATTGCTACACAGTTGTGTAAGAAAAGATATCGGCTACCAACATTTTATCACGTTAGTATGTACTGTCTCATTTTCGTTTTTAATTATTTTCAGCATTTTATTAGGAATATTACATTAATGACGGTCTTCTTTTGAATTACACAAATCACGGTAAAACGACATACAGTTGGAAATAAGTTGGGCGGGACCGGAATCTGACAAATGATTAAAGGGGTAAATATTGAAGGCTGACAATATTACTTATTTATTTATCTATTTATTTATTTAATTATTTTTGCAGTATTAGTAAAGCAATCTAGACCCTGGGGTATCGGCGCGTTTCATGAGTAGTTTACAATTAAAAGTTAACATAGATTTTTTTCAAGGTAGAATTTAATAAAAAACGAAGCTTTGCCATTGAAAATGATTGCAGTATTATTCCGATTTCAAAGAATATAAAAGTTTGTTTAGATGTAACTACGTCAGTCTCAATCAAAATGTCCTGCTTCCTGTGTGTCTTGAAGGAACGTGAGTATGTCCAATTTGGTGCCGACAGCAGGTATTGCATATTGTAGCTAGAATTGAAAGTGCCTGGATAAAAATGGCTTTCTTATATATAGCTATAAGTGGTCACTCCAACAGCATGCACACTGTCCAAAATGAAAAATAAAACACCTTTCCTGGCATGGCAAACGCATTACAGACCACCTGACATATCCTGTCTCTATAGCTGGGAGACCATACCCACCACTCGGGTCCTCCACCTGACCTGTTCCAATCCATCTGCAAATCCCCAAGGCTAATCATGAGAATGGTGTGGCAGGCGAGTGAACACTGGCCACAACTCAAGGCTCCATAGAGTCAGGAAGCTTCAGATTGACAGCAAGTTCGGCCCGTAGCTGTTCTCCTCTGCGACTTCTACTTGGTTCACATCTCCTTCCTGACAGCTTTCATCATGGCCCCTGCCCAAGGACAGCAAGTCCCACCCTAAGTGGTTCCACCTCTGGGGTCATAAATGGGAAGAAGCAGTCAAGTGAGTCCCCACCAACTTTCTCTTTTGGTAGTCACAGTGGAGTGGGCGAGGCATGCTAGGGGACTATAGGATAGCTGGGAGCAAGGTTGGAGAGGTTCTATTGAATTTTGAACTAATATAGGGGAGATGCCATCTCCAAGCATTAATCTGACATTGCTAAATGTGAGCTAGATGGCCAATGAACACCTGCTGGATAACAAATCACCATCGCATTCATCATTCAGGTCATATAGGGGGTCATTCTGACTCCCGCCGGCCGCGGTAACCGCAGGGCTGGCGGGAGCCGCCAGAATACCACTGTGCGGTCAGAAGACCGCCGCGGTTATTCTGGGTTTCCCGCTGGGCTGGCGGGCGACCGCCAGAAGGCCGCCCGCCAGCCCAGCGGGAAACACCCTTCCATGAGGATGCCGGCTCCGAATGGAGCCGGCGGAGTGGAAGGGGTGCGACGGGTGCAGTTGCACCCGTCGCGATTTTCAGTGTCTGCATGGCAGACACTGAAAATCTTTGTGGGGCCCTGTTAGGGAGCCCCTGCAGTGCCCATGCCATTGGCATGGGCACTGCAGGGGCCCCCAGGGGCCCCACGACACCCCATACCGCCATCCTGTTCCTGGCGGCCGAAACCGCCAGGAACAGGATGGCGGTATGAGGGTCGGAATCCCCATGGCGGCGCAGCAAGCTGCACCGCCATGGAGGAGTCCCCAGGGCAGCGGAAAACCGGCGGTACACCGCCGGTTTTCCGCCGCGGTCAGAATGCCCATGGGAGCACCGCCAGCCTGTTGGCGGTGCTCCCACGGTCCCCAACCCTGGCGGTCTCGGACCGCCAGGGTTGGAATGACCGTCATAATCTGTTGATACTCATAAGGCCTATAGATACGTATGACACTCCATTTGTTTAAAAACAAGTTGTTGCCAGATCAATTCCTAGAATGCACACAGCAGTAAACAGCATTCATACACAAGACACTCTTTCAAAGACTGCCAGCTGGGGGTACAAATTTTGAAAACCCACATCCTCCAAATTTACAATTAAACACATATTATATCTCACTTCTGATCCTTATAAGAGATATGTTATGTGCTTGAACATTGATATTCAAGTACAAATCTCTTTCCCCGTGCAGAGTTCCAACGTAGGTTGTAACTGACTTCCTCTTCCTACTAGTCCCACTTCCAGAGTGGGCACATTTCGAAAACTTGAAATACCATGGCCTTTGGACTACAAACAATTTCCAAACTATTTCTTGAACATTTATTTGAACCTGAAAGTTGCTACATTTTTCAGTGTTTTTCTGTGATGGAAAAGGGAGGATTCGTCGACTAAACTATGTTGCATACGTACATATAATAAATACTATGCATAGGGTATTAGAGTCCTCGTATGCATGTAGGATATACCAAGCTTAGGGTTCAAGAGAATGTTAACATTTTTTTGTTTATCTTGCAGTTCTACAGAAGTCAAGAAGAACTATAGCTCTACTTCCCCTTCAAAGTATATAGTGACAAAGCATGAGGTAATTATTCAAGTCATAGAGAGAAGTGCTAGTATTTATATATTTGAGGTACTCGCTAATGTTGGACCTGACTCACAAAGATAAACGTACACTTTTGTGTAAGTTTACAATTGCTTGCTGTTCACAAAGAGGGTTATGAGTTATCTGCAATGTCAGATTTTGAAAAGCAATATACCGTTACATATGCTGGACTACTCTGGTGCGGGGATATATAGGATTTGTAGGTTCATCAAGAACCCTAGGTACCCAGAGCCAATAAAGGAGCTACACCTTGCAATGGGTTTTCATTGTGTACCGGGTATATAGCAATTTATTTGGTGAAATATAAAGATTGAATAATAGATATCAAGGAAACCTTTGTATTTCCAAAATGGGCACAAGAGAAGGTGTTGAGAAGCAGTGGTTATTTGCACATCTCTGAATTCCGGGGTCCCCATACTAGCATGTGAATCACAGGGCATTTCTCAAATAGTCGTCTTTTTTACACACTGTCTTACATTTGGAAATAAAAAATGTAGAGAAAGACAAGGGGCAATAACATTGTTCTTGTATTCTGTGTTCCCCCAGCCTCCCGATAAACATTGCACCTCACTTGCGTAGGTAGGCCTAATGCCCGCAACATGAAACGCAACATGGACACATCACATTTTTACATTGAAATCTGATGTGTTTTTTGCAAAGTGCCTAGCTGTGGATTTCAGCCTCTAGCTCAGCCTGCACCAAGGGAAACCTATCAATCCTGTGCATCTTTAAAAACTAGACACCTAGGGGAATCCCGAATGGGTTGACTTGTGGGGCTCTCAAAAGTTTCTGTTACCCAGAATCCTTTGTAAACCTCAAAATTTGGCAAAGAAAAAAACACTTGTTCCTCACATTTCGGTGACAAAAAGTTCTGGAATCCAGGAGCAGCCCAACATTTCCTTCTACCCAGCATTCCCCCAGATCTCCTGATAAAAATGGTACCTCACTTGTGTGGGTAGCCCTAGTGCCCGTGATAGGAAAGGCCTCAAATACAACATGGACACATCACATTTTCCCGAAGAAATCTGACCTATTTTTTGCAACGTGCATAGCTGTGGATTTTGCTTCTAGCTCAGCCGGAACCTAGGGAAATCTAGCAAACCTATAAATTTATGGAAAGTAGACACCAAGGGGAATCCAGAATGGGTGACTTGGGGGCTCTCACCATGTGCTCTTACCCAGAATCCTTTGCAAACCTCAACATTTGGCATAAAAACACTTTTTCCTCACATTTTGGTGATACAAAAGTTCTGGAATCTAAGAGGAGGCACAAATGTCCTCCTACCCAACATTCCCCCAAGTCTCCAGATAAAAATGGTACCTCATTTGTGAGGGTAGGCCCTGTGCCCACAACCGGAAATGCCCCAAAAACACAACATGGACACATCACATTTTCCCAAGAAAAACGGACCCGTTTTTTGCAAAGTGCTAGCTGTGGATTTTGGCTTCTAACTGAGCTGGCACCTAGGGAAATCTAGCAAACCTATACATTTATGGAAAGGAGACACCTGGGGGGAATCCAGAATGGGGTAACTTGTGGGGCTCTCACCAGGTTCTATTACCCAGAATCCTTTGCAAACCTCAAAATGTGACAAAAAAGAACCGTTTTCCTCAAATTTGGTGTTGGAAAGTTCTGGAATATTAGAGGAGCGATAAACTTCCTTCTACCCAGCGTTCCCCGAAGTCTCCCGGTAAAAATGGTACCTCACTTGCGTGGGGAGGCCTAGTGGGCGCAACAGAAAATGCCCCAAAACACAACGTGGACACATCACACTTTCCCAAAGAAAACTGACCAATTTTTTGCAAAGTGCCTAGCTGTGGATTTCGGCTTCTAGCTCAGTCGGCACCTAGGGAAACCTAGAAAACCTCTACATTTATGGAAAAAAGACAGCTAGGGAAATCCAGAATGGGTTGACATGTGGGGCTTTCACCAAGTTCTATTACCCAGAATCCTATGCAAACCTCAAAATCTGAAAATAAAACACTTCTTCCTCACATTTCGGTGATGGAAAGTTCTGGATCTGATGGGAGCCACAAACTTCCTTCTACCCAACATTCCCCAAGATCTCCTGATAAAAACTGTACCTCACTTGTGTGGATAGGCCTAGTGACCGCAACAAGAAATGCCCCAAAACTCAACGTGGACACATCAAAATGATCTATTACAAACCTACCTGTTTTTGCAGAGGAGGGGCACCTGCGTTTTTGGTCCCAGGTGTGGCGGTCATTTACGGAAACCTACCAAACCCAGACATTTTTAAAACTAGGCACCCAGAGGAGTCCAGGGAGGTGTGGCTTGCATGGATCCCCCAATATTTTCTTACCCAGACTCCTCTACACTTTTGTTTGTTGGATCACTGTGCCGGTACACATTTCCTACCACCCAATATTCCCCTCAGTCTGCCAATAAAAATTATACCTTGCCTGTGTGGGTGGCCCAGGTGCTTGCAACAGGAAAAGGCCAAAAACATGTAGCGACTGAGGGGATAGCACAGCGAGTTGATAAGCACATTTTTTTAAATACATTTTTAAGTTGACTCTGCTTAGGGGTCCCACAAAAGTGAGGTATCATTTTACTTGGGAGACTGAGGGGAATGCTGGGTGGTAGGAAATTTGTACCGGTGTTGTGATCCTACAAAAGTGAGGAAACATTCTTTTTTAAGCACATTTTTGAGGTTTGCAGGGAGTATGGGTAAGAAATCGTTGGGGGATACATGCAAGCCACACCTCCCTGGACTCCACCGGATGTCTAGTTTTAAAAAATGTCTAGGTTTGGTAGGTTTCTCTAGATGACCGCTGCACCCGGGACCAAAAACGCAGGTGCCCCCCTCTGCAAAAACAGATAGGTTTGTAATAGATCATTTTGATGTGTCCACGTCCTTCTGTGATGTTCCAAACACTAAAATTGTGAAAAGACATGCACTTAGGTTATGTTAAAAAGACCCCTCAGCCACCAACCTAGTTGGTGACATGCTTTATCAACGGAGTCCCACCCGAGACACCTAGCATGTCACTGGTGTGCTTTGATGCCTGATAACAGCGGAGCAGGTTTTTTCATTTTTCCCAAATATTACTGGTTAGATTTGGCACGAGGGTGAGTGATAGTTCAGTAGATAAAATTTTATTAACAAGAGATTTCACAAAAAGGAAATGAACTGAACCAATGACTCACAGCTCATGAGCTGTAAGACCGCGACAAGGCACCAACCTTTTTACAGTCCATTCACACACCTTTCATACATAACATGCACAAGACCATTGACTCCGCCAGGCACTGGGCCAGCACATTACAACACTCGCATCAACAGACAGCTCTATCCAAGGGCCCATCAGTTTCATACGCCCACATGTCTGACACAGCAATCACACCAGCTGATGGGAGTGTGTGGACTGGCGTTTGGCTAGCAGTGTGTTGCAGTGGCCAACAGCAAGTCACTATTTACACTCCCAGCCAAGTGACACTCCATGCACAATGCCAGCCAAGCTTCACTCCATGCACAAAGCCAGCCAAGTGCCACTCCACGCACATCGCCAGCCAAGTGCCACTCCACGTATACCGACAGCCAAGCACCACTCCATGCACACTGCCATCGCTTTTTTAACAACAAAGAAACCACTAACTAATTAAAAATAAGTACAAAACTACAAACAAAAAAGCTCTCACTAAATACTTGACAGTAATGCCAACCGTGAAACAGAACATATGAAAATTTAAAACAGGCAGTTTATGCTTACGGTACTTCCCAATAACATTTTTGAGTGTGGTAACTCCTGAAACAGCCACCCACATACAACCAAGTCTTAGAAGGACAATCGGGGCAGTACATGCGAGTCTCCTCCAGGATACCTCTTCGAGCCCAGACATTATGGCCCTCATTCTGACCCTGGCGGTCTTTGACCGCCAGGGCGGAGGACCGCGGGAGCACCGCCGACAAGCCGGCGGTGCTCCAATGGGGATTCCGACCGCGGCGGTAAAGCCGCGGTCGGACCGGCACCACTGGCGGGGTCCCGCCAGTGTACCGTGGCCCCATTGAATCCTCCGCGGCGGCGCAGCTTGCTGCACCGCCGCGGGGATTCCGACCCCCCCTACCGCCATCCAGATCCCGGCGGTCGGACTGCCGAGATCCGGATGGCGGTAGGGGGGGGTCGCGGGGCCCCTGGGGGCCCCTGCAGTGCCCATGCCACTGGCATGGGCATTGCAGGGGCCCCCATAAGAGGGCCCCTACATGTATTTCACTGTCTGCTGCGCAGACAGTGAAATACGCGACGGGTGCAACTGCACCCGTCGCACAGCTTCCACTCCGCCGGCTCGATTCCGAGCCGGCTTCATCGTGGAAGCCTCTTTCCCGCTGGGCTGGCTGGCGGTCTGAAGGAGACCGCCCGCCAGCCCAGCGGGAAAGTCAGAATTACCGCCGCGGTCTTTCGACCGCGGAACGGTAACCTGACGGCGGGACTTTGGCGGGCGGCCTCCGCCGCCCGCCAAGGTCAGAATGAGGGCCTATATCTCTTAGCAAGAAAGTCTTTTTTGGCTGTGGGAGGAATGTGCTCAGCAAAGTGGCGATCTTTCAATCCATCCACATCCTCCACCACTGCTTCTCTACAAACTCTTGCCTGTTCCAGCGCAACAAGGCTTGCTGTGACAGACTCCTGAAATTTCACAAATTTCATCCTTGACTCTGGAGAACTATTCTTGAACACAACAAAAGCATTAAAAGTTGCCAAATGGAATAGGTGAACAGCTAATTTCTTATTCCAAACATAAGCCTTATGAGCAGTAGTGTAAGGTTGCAACCTCTGATTTACTCTAGCAACACCACCCATGGGCTTATTGTAGTCAACATGCACAAAGGTTTATGCAATTCAGCAACCTGACCTCAAACAGTCACAGGGAAGTACTCTCATCATGGATGGTAGTTAGCATGTAGACATCCCTCCTGTCTGTAAATTTCAGAGCTAGCAGCTCAACATTCTGCAAGGCACTGCACTGTCCCCTCTCAAGTAATTACAGACAAGCTCCCTTGGATAGCCTTTCCGGTTAGAAACGATTGTGCCACAAGCAACAGTGTCCACTCTGAACAATTCCTTGAAAAACTGCACTCCAGTGGGGAAGTTATCTACGTACAAATAGTGACCTTTGTTAAACAGTTGTCTACCAAGTTCCCACATAATTTTCTCACTAACTCCAAAAGTGGGTGGACATCCAGCGGGGTCAATACTGGAATCCCTACCAGTGTAGACCCGGAAATTATAAACATATCCTGTACTACTTTCAGACAGCATATACAATTTAATTCCATACTGTGTCCTCTTGCTAGGAATGTTCTGCCTAAAAACCAAACCACCCTTGAACCAAAGACTCGTCCACAGCTATTTCTTTGCCTGGAACATAGACCTTTGAAAACCGATCAAAAAAATGATCAAGGACAGGTCAAATCTTAAAAAGAATGTCAGAATCAGGGTGATCTTGTGGCAAAGCTAAAGCATTATCAACAAATTGCAGCATCCAAAAAAGAAGCTCATACCTTTTAACACTCATGGTTGCAGGAAATATAGCAGTTGCAATCAAGGGACTAGTGGACCAATATGAAGATAGTGATGGTTTCTTGATCATCCACATTAAAAAAGTTAAACCAAAAACTTTTTCAACTCTTCAAGATTTGTGGGAATCCACCGGCTAGCCCTAGAGTGTGGCCTAAGTCTGGCAGCGTTGTCCATCAAATACTGCTCTGCATACAAATTAATCTGCTCAACAATCTCTTCCAAAAATACATCTTCCATAAACAACTGAAAGAAATTGACAGACAAAAAGTTTTCTGTTTTTACTCTACACCCCGGGAGACCAGTAAAGGCAGCCAACTCCGTCTGCTCCATGTTTGGGGCAACCCAGAGGTCAGGTCTTCCAATGGGAAGCCTTTCAGCTGCTGGCTGCTGCAATATTGGCACATCAGTGTCCTCCTATAAAACAAGCACTTCATCAGCACTGAGAGTAGCTTCATCATCAGACGACTCCTCTCTGACCGAAAATTCACTTCCAGAATCTTGCACTTCCTCCTCTGCCTCAGATGCAGAGTCATTCTCATAATCATGGTCAGAGAAGATGACTCAAACAGTATACCGACAACTTGCTGAGTGGTCATCCTATGGCTACCCATGATCCTTCCTATGAAAAGTTGCGGGACAAATGCACCACAACAACCAGCACTGTGTAAGATAAGTAAAAAACAAAGTGTGGCTTTATCACTAAGAGTTATAAACTCAAAAACTATACCACTCACTTGCCTGAAAAAGTTAGACTCACTAGCAACTACTCTGCACAGCCACAGCAATCACCAATGATATCCCACTAAAAAGAAAAAAGAAAAGAAATTTACAATTAAGACAACAATATATAATTGTGCTCTAATCTAAGGACAATTTCACACACAATCCACCATTTAGTACACCACTTACAAAATGTAATTCATGCATGACAACAATAGTCATTTGGAGTAAAATGTTTTTTCTTACCTATACGCAATATGCAGCTATTCAAACTGCTGGTCAACCACTGCCAAAACCTCAAGGAGTCACAGCAAAGGAAGCAAAAGCATTGAACTAGAACAAAAAGGAGAGATATAACATTATAATCACAAATGCAATTACTTTTCAGATTGACAAAGACCCCCCCACCAAACATTTAGAAATTTCCCCTGGTGCCTTAGTGGCTTCTGCCCCTCTTGGGGGCAGATGGGCCTACAAAAATAGGCTGATCTTCCCCCATGGGAGGCAGAATTGGCATGCAGTGCTGTGCCCCCTTTGGGGGGGCGACCCTAACTCAAGGGGCCACCCCCCCACACAAAAAAAAACAAAAGTAAACAATCCCTGGTGTTATCGTGCTTTCTGACCCCCTTGGGGGCAGATTAGCCTAAAAATAATAGGCCGATCTGCCACCAAGGGGAGCATAAATGGTGTAAATATTATTGCCCCCCTTTGGGAGCGACCCTTGCCCAAGGGGCCACCCCCTCACACAAAATACAAACACACACACAAGATCCCTGGCGCAAAGTGGATTCTGTCCCCCTCGGGGGCAGATGGGCCTAAAAAACATAGTGCAATCTGTCACCAAGGGGGCAGAGCTGTCCAACAGTGCTTTGCACCCTTTGGAAGGTGACCCTTGCCCAAGGAGCCACCACCCACACAACAAAACACACACAAAAACAATACCTGGCTTCCAGAAGCTTCTGACCTCCCCACCCTCCTCCGGGGCCAAATGGTCCTAAACAAATTAGACCAATCTACCCCCGTGGGGGGTAGAAATGCAATAAAATATGGTTCCCCCTTTGTTGGGTGACCCTTGCTCAAGGGGCTACCCCCACACAAAACACACACACACGCAAGATCCTTGAGGCTAAGTGGCTTCTACCCCCTTGGGGGCAGATGGGCCAAAGAAGGGGTCAAGGGGCCACCCCTACACAAAAAAACACACACAAAAACAATCCCTGACTTCCAGTGGCTCCGGTTCCCTCATTGCTTTCCCCTGATGCCTCTTTCATTGCAACCCCCCTCCAGCCGCAGGAGAAATTCACTTTGTTCTCCCTTGACGCACTGGAAGCAATTGGCTTCCAGCGCGACTGGCACCATCTGATGATTTCAGCGCACGATCGGGGCT
The DNA here is from genome assembly GCF_031143425.1 of Pleurodeles waltl. Lineage (NCBI taxonomy): Eukaryota > Metazoa > Chordata > Amphibia > Caudata > Salamandridae > Pleurodeles > Pleurodeles waltl. The sequence goes on along the minus strand of NC_090444.1, from coordinate 1,234,233,424 downwards.
CCCTGCCTTTGACTGCCCTTAGCCGGTCCCAGGACGTAACAGTTACATCATTGGTGCCTCAGCACCGCCGCCTAGTATGTAACCGTTACGTCCTTGGTGACCAATGGGTTCACAGAGCTTTTCTGCCTTTGGTAATTTAACAATCCGTCTCAGATTATTAAGGTAGATTTAGCAATCATTTTAAAGTGTATTTGCCTCACGATTACTGTTTAAAGTACATACTGATTAGGGGAAAAAAATACTGGATTCGGATGATTTTCTTCATTTTTGTATAGACCAGGATACTAAAACACCCATCAGATCAGGTGTTGTGGCCCTTGCACCATTATATTTCAGCGAGCATCCAAGAACTCATAAACTTGCGGTAAAACCAGTGGCCGCTGCTATGGAATGGCGGGCAGTGAAGGATGAAACAAAAAGAACACTTACCTGTGTGTGGCCGCCATCTCTCCTTCATCCTCTTCTCTTCCTGACTCCCAGCAGCACTGAAGCACACAGGCTCCCAGACTCCCATAAGCCAATCATGACACTGCTGTCACCAGCATGACATCAGCGTGATGATTCGTCTGAGAGGCCTGGTTCGCCACTCAGACAGGAAGTGGGAGCCTGTGCATGTTCTCTACCCCACTGTCCAATACAGCTGGGTGGAGAAATGCTAGATGTGCATATCTGTTTGGCCAGCCCAAGAGGGCCGGGCAAACAGTCATGCGCACTTATGGTGCACGCACCACCCCTCTTCCCTGTGACACAGCCCAGCCCTGCCTTGCCCTAACTTGGCTCATTCTGAAAAATAAAAGGATGATGACATTGTGTTATTATAATTTTCCTTTTCCTTTTTTGGACTACTCAGAGCAGTGGAGCGATGCTCCTCCACCTTAGCGGAGGAGCCGTCTCTGTCTAAAACTGGATAATTGGATTGTATCGAATGACCCGGAAAAGATACGAGGGTTGGCTACAAATGAGTCCCATGAAACAGTTGTGAGATTATTATATACTTACAATGGTTGGTTCTTGTTGACATTGTATGGTTTGCAGCAATAATAAAGAAGGAGCAGCCCATGTCTCAATCATCGAGGGGCACAATAGAGAAATGATAATACATTAATACCTTCAGGCAGTCAGAATGGCAAGTACCTCTTCATTCTAGAAGCTTGGCTTATAAGACGAGAAGGACTTTGTGTATTTGTTGAAGAAAGGTCATTGGGGTTTTTACTTTGTGTCAAGAAGCATTTAATTATTTACTACTAAAGAAATAAACCTGTTCCCTGAGCTGCCCTTATTGAAATGTTTTCAAGGAACATGCTGTATATAACATTTTATGGAATGCCCTTATGGCTCAATTTAAAGTCTAATTAGGATAGTTTTATATACCTTAAAGGGATAATATGGTTGTAGTTATGGGCTCATTAAACTTTGATTATCAACTAAGTCATACTGAACAACATTCACCCAACAGGACAAAAGAGAAAATATGCCGACATCTAAAGAGTCTGATCAAAAGCCTCCCAAACTCTTAGAGCTAAATCTTCTGCGGTAGCATTCACCGTCCAATTAGAAAATGATAAAAGCGCTTTAATTCAGTAGTGTTTAAGCACTATGGGCCAGATGTACGTACCATTTTTCTTGGCAGATATGGCTTGATTAGCAGAATCGGGCCATTTGCGACAATAAAAAAACATTTTGGTATGAACAGACTCTATTTTGCGAGTCATAATCTATCTACCGAATCGCAAAATAGGTTTGCAGTTAGCATCAGTTTCAAATTGGTATTAACCCATTTGCAAATGGGTTTTGTGAATGTTAGTGAAAATATTGTTTCAGAGCAGGCAGTGGTCCTATGGACCACTGCCTGCTCTGAAAAAATGAAAAAAAAACTGCTTTATTTAAAACCAGTCACAGACATGGTGGTCTGCAGTCCACAGCAGGCCACCATCCCTGTAAGGGTGGCCATTCCCAGTGGGGTCGAAAATTGCGACCTACCTCATGAATATTTATGAGGTAGGTCATTTGCGACCCCATTGGGAATCGCAAACAGTGTCAATGACACTGCTGTACATCAGGTTTTGCAACTTTTTACAAAAATCAAATATGGGTCCCCTTCCGCTAAACAAACGTGAAAGTAAGGACATTAATTTACATCTCTACCCAGTATAAAATGTAGTTTCTACGTGACCTAACTTCACTGTTCATTTGAGGGGGATCTGAGGATACCCCTCTAAGATTGAGTTAGGTGCCAGCATACTCTGACGCTACAGGGATTATCACTGCCATTGTGGGCTCTTGCACCAGCCCAGCGAAGCAGTGCAAGATTTTCTGAATCATGTGGATGATACAAGTCTGTGCATGGTGCGGGCAATTGTGTGAGGCTTGTTCACAAACTGCATTCTGTAGCCGGTTTAGTAATGCTACAATAGTACTATTCGTGCTACAAAAGGCTAATCACTAACCAACATGCGGAGGTGCCTACGCTGCCTCTCTCATCTTATGCACGGAGATCTCAGCCCCTCCTGCAGAGATCTCTGCATATGTTTTAGAAGTAAGGCCCATATTTATACTTTTTTAAGCGCCGCATTTGCAAAAGCAGTGCAAACTTACAAACTACAATTGTAGTTTGTAAGTTTGTGCCGCTTTTGTATCAAAAAGCGGCGCAAATACGGCGCTAAAAAGTATAAATGTGGGCCTAAATGAACAAGAGACAGTGAGTGGCTGTAAAATGGAGACTACTTATTACAAAATGGGAGGGGTTTACGGAAAGTAAGGAAGGGTTTAGAAAGGGAAGTGCACTCATCCACGAAAGAGTAAGCCCAGCCCTGTTGACAAACCACAAGCCTAAAGTGACAGCAGCCAAAAAGGACCCAAAACAGAGTAAATTATTGTCCCCCTGAGAGGTGAAGTAATCCCAGACCCATCCATCAATGACCAACCACTGGACTCAATATCACAATCACTCATAGTAGTGGGATCAGGAGTGTCAGGATTACAATCATTAGAGAATTCAATCGAAGTGGTTAAGGTGTCATCATCACCTATAGAGAGTGCAGTATAGGATGTTCTGTATATGTTAGGTACATCTACAGCCTTTTGAATTTACCTTTATTTTGGTCAAAATGTTTCCTTAATTTGATTTACTTTGAAAATTTGAATATGTTTTTCTCAGTTCTTTGTAATCATTCCTCTTTTTTGGGCAGAAGGATGGGCTTAAACCTAGGACTTTCAATTCATTCTGAGTTGTCTATTAGACCATTTTTTTACCTTGGAGTTGTCCATCATTTCTTGCCCTTTCAGCCCCTTGTCTGCATTCCCATAGGCCCTTTGTTTTCTTCTCTATCTGCCTCTCCTGATTTTTAATGTAGGTGATGTTGATACCTTAACCACTTTGATTGGTCTCTTTAATGATTTTAATCCTGACAGTTCTGATTGCAATATAATGAGTGACTGTGATATAGTTGTTGGTAGACGTAGTTCAGAATTAAATCCACCTATATCCCTCTCTCTGCCACCGATGTGATTGATTATTTCCAGGATGCAGTGGTGAGGGTTTAAAAAAAAATATGTAGGAAGCAATTCAGGGCAACAGGTAACTTGAGTTGGTTTCAGTGGCACGCAGTAAGAGCCTTGGAAAGTGATTGTAAAATTGCGATACTCCCTTCTGATATGGTTAGAAATGTTGTAGTGATGCCAAAGGATAAGTATTTCGGGGAGGTCTGTTGCCAACTGTCAGATTAATGTTGTTATGCAGTCAGTACTAGACAACAGTACCTAGCTGTACGCTAGGGGTACATACAAGTACTGAGTGAGTGGCAAGACAGAGGTCACATTAAAATAGAAAAAATATTGGTTTTTGAAATGTGACTTTTCAGCTCTATCCATACTTTATGTGCTAACTAAGTTTCAAAAATATTAAGTGAATCCCCGGGGAGACCCATTATCATAGAAAATACTTCAAAATATGTGGACGTTTTTCCATGTCCTTTTGTGTAGTCTTTACCTTCATGTATAATGGTTATTTGTGATTTCTGGCACATATTGAGGGTATTGTTTGGAAAGAGACCTATTTGTTGGTAATTACATACATCTGTGCACTGTACACTAATACTGATCACACTACAGGTGAACAAACATGTTGATGTGTCATACATGCAAGATTCATTGCCTGTATCTTAAAAATGTGGCTATGCTGATTATTACGAGTGTGTTCTGTCTCCACAACAATTTCTTTTTTCGCCCTCAGTTAAACCCATTTGGGGATCACTGGTGGGAGGAGCAGGTCGTCTGGGCACCTGAAATGGAGAGATATAATTCACATATTGCGACTTGAATCAGATGTATTGGTGATTTGTTTTTAAATTTGGAGAGGTGACAGAGATTTGGCTTTTGAGTTTGTTGTGATTTTGAACACTAATGTTTTTAATTTGAGTTTTACGCACAATATCAGTAAAGAGATGGCGTATTTATTTGATTTGAAAATCGGTGTCAGAGGAAGTATAGTAAGCACAAGCCTGTTTTGCAAACAGACTGCAAGCAATAGTGTTCTTCATGAATCAACTGACCATCCAGTGAAGCTCAAATGGAGTATTCCACATTAAGAACTATTGCACATTAAACACAACTGTAGTATAGTTAAAGGCTCGAAGAAGAACAATTGTAGATGATTGACAGATTCCAAGCTAGTGGCTATCCCTCTTGGGTCATTAGCAAAAGTAAGGGCAAAGGGCCACACTTAAAGATGGAAAGGATTTGACTAATCCCTCTAATAAATTGCACAACACAGAAGATACACTAAGGTTTATCACAACATTTGGAATGAGTTCCAGATGGTCATGGAGAGAAACTGGTACATACTTATGTCTGACAACTCCGTTCGGAAATGTCCCAAACCGAGTATTACATATACATTACAGTTTGGCTCATATATATGAGACAAACTCATGAAATCTGATAATACAATGAACGATGGGCAGGCAGGAACAAATAATATGGTTGTTCCTCTCTGTGACAATTTCAAAGCCTGAAAGTGCAGTAGTAATGCGGTCTCTTACAGTAACTTGTATTCTGATAAACCACTGAACATTAACCATTTTCACACATGCAAGTTGGACTTTGTGGTCTACATGTTAGTGTGTCCTTGTGAATTGAGATGTATAGGGAGCACTATCCAGCAGGCTGAAACGAAAATGTTAGAATTTAGCATTGCATTGTGAATAAGAACACAATGGGCCAGATGCAGGAAACTATTTGCGAGTCGCAAACGGCAAAAAATGCCGTTTGCGAGTCGCAAATGTGAGTTTCCAATGCAGAAATGCATTTTGCGAATCGGGACCGACTCGCAAAATGCATTTCCGAATCGCAAATAGGAAGGGGTGTTCCCTTCCTATTTGTGATTCGCAGTGGTATGCAATACCATTTGCGACCGTGGTGTCGCAGTTACCATCCACTTGAAGTGGATGGTAACCCACTCGCAAATTGGAAGGGGTCCCCATGGGACCCCTTCCCCTTAGTGAATGGACCACAAAATATTTTTTTCAGGGCAGGTAGTGGTCCAAGGGACCACTACCTGCCCTGAAAAAATGCCGAAACTAAAGGTTTCGTTTTTTTTTTTTTAAAGTGCAGCTCGTTTTCCTTTAAGGAAAACGGGCTACACTTAAAAAAAAAAAAAACTGCTTTATTTATAAGCAGTCACGAACATGGAGGTCTGCTGACTACAGCAGGCCTCCATGTTTGCGAGTGCCCATAGTCGCTATGGGGCCGCAATTTGCGACCCACCTCATTAATATTAATGAGGTGGGTCTTTGCGACCCCTTAGCGACTCGCAGACGGTGTCTGAGACACCGTTCTGCATTGCAAATTGAGAGTTGCAATTTGCGAGTTGCTCGGACTCGCAAATTGCAACTCGCAATTTGCAATATTGCTACATCTGGCCATTTGTTCCCTATAGAATGCCTCTTTCATGACAAGCACAACAGTAATGCAAGTTTTTTTTTTTTTTTTTTATCAGAGAGGTCAGAAAAACAAAAGGTAAAATCATCCATTAATTATGCCATTAACAAATTTTATCTTGAGAGGGCATGAAGCCTATGGGGTAAGCAGCACATATGAGCGCTCCTGCCGTGCTCCGGCTATCTGAATCACATCTAGTGACAGCCTGACCCCCGAAATGTACCTGGGGGGTCCTGACAAACCAAAGTAAAGGCACAGGGTCCCAGAGAGCTGCACACGGTGGCCAGTAACAATAACAGGCCCAAATAACCATCCCCGGCAAACAACGCAGAGACCGCAAGACTGCAAGATGGATGCTTTATAAGGCTATGAGTCGCAAGTGGAACTCGCCTGATACCTAACCTGAGAACCTGGCACTGACAGGTGGTGTGCCCCGCTGTGGGGCAGTGTTGGACTTCTGGGCACCTTGTCGACCCCTGGACTCTGCCAGAGACACGCTGTGCAGGAGCAGGCCTGACATCGGCCAAGAGGCAGAGGGCCGAGGCTGAGCCTCTGTGACATCACTGCAGGTGCTGACAGAGCTGCACACAGCAGAGGAACCACCCCTGTGCCTGGGGCATGAGCCAAACACAGAACCACTGGGAGTGCCCCAAGAGGGGTGACTGAGGAGATAAGCGGGTCAACTATGGATCTATCTGGATGGAGCGACTGGAGATCGTAGCACACAGGGCTGTGGGCAGCAGAGAGTTGCCCGCAATGCACCAAAGACTGAGCCTGCATCCTGCTGAGGGATGAAGTGAAGGAGGGGAGTTCTGCCGCACAGTGGAGACACAGATGGGGGCCAGTCCAGCATTTTCACCAGCAAGACGCTGCTGCTAACCAAGATTCTGTGCAGTGGGACAACAAGAGGTGAATTGCCAGATGACAACCACTGTAAGCTGCCTTGTGGGCAGGTGCCACCAGTAGGAACTAACATTGGGGTCTGGTGGTATGCCAGACAGAAGCATTACCTTGGGGACTGAGCCTAACAGGTCCTGCAATGTGACTAGCCCAGCCAGGTGAGAGGTCCACTGAGAGGCCCATTAACCCAAATGGCACCAGGCTCATGAGAGTCACCTCTGATCAGGGGACAACCGGGGCACGCTCGGGCAATTAAACTGACACTGCTGACGATATCTTGCCCTGATGGAGATTAACATGAACTGTAATAGGCCTGAATAGCAGCAGGGGGCCTGGCTTCTGGCGGGTCCTTTGGTTGAGAGCATTTGGAAATACCGCGTGCCCCAACATCTCTGATGGCGGAGGTAAACTGCAATGACCTTAAGGACAGCCTTATATTCACCTGCTGCAATGGCTTTAAGTGAGAAATCCGTGTTGCCCCCCCCCCCACCGCCTCAGTCATGGCCGAGTGCAGTTGAGAGTTGTCTCCCAGCTAATAATTGTTGGACAGTGAGAGAGTGGCACTTGACAAGGATGTTCCCCCTTGGGGTCTAGCTTGGTGGGTATTCCGAGCTAACTACTCGGCTTGGGACAAAACCCTGATGTAACTCTTATGAATTCACTGCTAGCGAGCACTCCCTTCAAGTGAACATGGAAGGCCACAAGAAGGAAAGACAGAGAAGCGGAGAACACCCTAGCAGAGACCTCCATGGAATTTCTAAGAGACACTGGCTATTGGGAACTCCAATCTGTGCTACTGTGAGGTCCCACCCTCCAGGATGTTCTGTAGGCCATAGCAGCCTCCTGAGAGGCACTAAAAACAAAGGTAGACACTTTAGGGGTGGACTTGGGAGTCATACCAGATGATCACAGCTGCCTGGTTGATAGGGTCACCTCCGCTGAATGAGACATGCCTGTGGTCCCCTCTACCCCAGCTTCAATGAATGGGAGACTTCCTGCCATGGAAAGGAAGACCTGCACACTGAAAATCCACACAGAAGATGCTGAAAATTACTCATGTTGAAATAACATTTGGTTGGTAGGGTTACCCGAGTGGATAGAGGGAGACAACATGCTGATCTATTTGGAGCAACGGCTCTGAGACCAAGTTGTGCAGGAGGGACTATCTTTGTATTATGTGCTGAAAAGGGGTCATGGATTACCTGCAAGACCGCCAGTCCTATGGGCCCCGCCAAGGCCAGTTGTAGTGCAGTTACTACACTACTAGGACAGTGACAATACTCTGGCACAGGCATGTGAAAAGAGAGACATACTAGTGCAGAATAGGAGAGTTAGAATCTTTCCAGACTGCTCAGAAATGTAGCAGCGTCATTCTGCATTCTTGGAAGCCAAAAAGAAGCTATGACAACTGGGACTTAGATACGGGATGTTATTCTGAGCAAGGCTCCTAGTGGTAACACCAGATAGAACCAGATTTTTCCAATCATCATAGGAGGTACGGGACTGACTCGAAGAGCACCCTACATCAAGACCTAGTTGAGGTGCAGGAATATACCTTACAGTTCTGTCACCCTGTCACAGGATGAGGCCCAGCTGGAAAAGCGGTGGGCAGTGGAGGCAGTGGCATCTTTGAGTAGCATGAGAACAGGGCCCTCCTCACGGGTCAATGACAGGACCACGGATAACTCAGACTCTGACACCGGATCTGGTGTTTCAGGGAACTCTAGTATCATAATGCCAAAAGTCACAACAGGGACACAAGATGAACTCATATGGCACAGCAAATAAGTTTGTAACATTCAGGAGAATAATTGTGTTTCAGCTAACTGACACTGGGCACCCACAGAGGGAGAGACGGTACAAAATTCATAACTTTTCCTGGGTACAACAGCAGCATTTTGCCAACTGCACTCGATGGGGAGGGGGGTGTTATCAGGATGTCCCCCTGGTTTCCAACCTCTACTAGTTAGGCTTGTGGATAGTCTATATGCAGCAATATTTTGTATATCTGTTTTGATGGGGGGGGGGCTGGACATGCTCGTCCTGGGAAGTAGGAGTTGTGTCAGCGAGACCGGATACTCAGGGTTTGCGCCTGTTCCCAATATGTCCACCTCTTGGCAGCTCCAAACTCTACTATCCGTTATAGCACACAGTTAATGAATGGCCAAGCGGGGATGGGGTTTAGGTTGGGAACAGCGGAGAAGGAGACCTGTGGAAGCAAGAGTTAAGAACACAATAGCAAGGTCATTCACATTAATCTTCATGAACTTTGTTTTATCTCTTTATGCTCTAATAACATGAGCGATCAAGAACTTTTCAATAACATTACCTTTTTTATAATCATATACTCTGAACATTGAACTTTCTCAAGTTAATCCTTAAAATAGCAATTACATCACAACAAGAGTCAATGAGTGCATTCATTCCCAAAGAATTAACTGCTATATGATTAATGAATGATACTGTAGAATTGGCAAACTGACTCAACGGACTCAACTTGTTCTGTCTAGAAAGATTACACTCTGTTTAATCTAAATTACAAGATTAAATTGCCCAGAAGTGATTGCGCACCTAATCGCCAGACTGCGCATCAAGACTCAAGTACCTGGAATGATCGCGCGCTCTGCCGATCTGAACTGCAAGGGTTAATTGCAAAGAATGAATCGCGCACACTGTTGCTGATTCAACCATCAAGATTCAAATGTCTGGAATTGATCGCTCACTCTGACGAACCGAACTGCAAGGGTTAATTACCAAGAATGAATTGCGCACACTGTTGCCGATTCAACCATCAAGATTCAAATGCCTGAAAATGATCGCGCACTCTGACGATCTGAACTGCAAGGGTTAATTGCCAAGAATGAATTGCGCACACGGTAAATCACAAAGCCAAAAACTCAAATGTTTATAGAAAAGGGAGTTGAGGTCTGTCCCGAACTCCGCCTTACCGCCCTGCTTGAAGATCAGCAAGATTATAAGGACAGGGCCAAGAAATGTCCAAGTAGGCTTCTGGAACAGGAGCCCTGGGAAATGCTGCTGCTCTGCACTGGGACCTCTGAATAGTGAGCACGTGGAGCTGGGCTGGGTTCCTTGAATAGACCCAAGCCCCGCCCACATGCCACACCCTAGCCAGGCTGCAAGAAAGGCTTTGCAAATGAACAAGCTTGAAAATGAACAATACATTACAAACATCATTAATTACATTTCAAGATAAATACCTGTAATGCAAAAATTTAGTCTGCAATATCAGCACACAATGCATGAATTATTACATTGCATAAGATTTGTGATTCTGCATTATACTGCCCATAGAGCGCGTACTGTCCTGGTGTTGACAGTTGGTATAATTGTTATGTGTTTGCATTTAGGGTGCATGTGAGTTGTGACATTTGGAATTCTTTGCCCACAGACCTCAAGGAATGCTGCCTGACTATGGAGGGGGGGGAGGGCCTTAAGGGATGCCCCATCAGCTCAAATGTCTAATGGCTACACCCCAGACTTATAAGTTCCTATAAGAGAACAACCGTGGAATGCAGGCCATGTCCAAAAGGTATAAGGTGTTTTCATACTTCAATAAAGGGTAATTCATATACCTCTTTTACAAGAAACCCACTTTGCCAAGCATTATACTGCCACTGGAGAGGTTAGGCCTACTATACCACCTACTCGACAAATGCCAGGGGTGTACTGATAAGGATCTAGTGAGGGATGCCCTTTCAACATACAGGTGACATAATTGACCTGAATTGCTGGCTATGTAGTAGTGACGTTCAAGCTCGAGAGCCTGCACATAGTAATAGTGAATGTTGACACTCCCAACGTGGAGCAGGGCACATTTTTGATGGGTCTTTTGGGATGCCTCATCTCCCACAACCAACCATCATGAAAGGGGATTTTAATTGTGTAGTGGATGAACAGATCTCACCCCTTCTACTGGACTCTCAGGTAACCAGATTAGTCCGCACATTCACAGATTGACAGGTATGGTGGGGATTAGTGGACTCTTGGAGACAAACCCACCCACAAACCCAAGGCTACTATTTATTTTCAATCTTACATGAGCTACATGTGCATCTTGATAACTTCCTCTATACCCCTGACATTTATGGCCTAGATCACACCAATGAATATTTGACTCACACGATTTCCGATCATAATCCTGTTCTACTCCATCTGATTTGGGCACTGTCACACTTGGCATACTTGGTGTGGTTTCCCCTAACTTTTTGCCTCTGTTTCCAGGTTGATGATGTGTGCTAGACTCTGTTTTTGCTGTTTGTGATACTCTGGGCACTTTACCACTGCTAACCAGTGCTAAAGTGCAAGTGCTCCTGTGTAAAATGTATGTGTAAGTGGCTTACCCATGATTGGCATATTTGATTTACTAATAAGTCCCTGGTAAAGTGCACTAGAGTTGCCCAGGGCCTGTAAATCAAATGCTACTAGTGGGCCTGCAGCACTTATTGTGCCTCCTACATTAGTAGCCCTGTAAACATGGCTCAGACCGGTCTATGTGTGCAGTTTCAAACTGCCAATTCAAATTGGCAACTATACCCACTTGCCAGGCATAAACCTTCCCTTTTCATACATATAAGGTACCCCTAAGGTAGGCCGTAGGTAGCCCCGTGGGCAGGGTGCAGTGTATGTTAAGGGTGGGACAAGTGCTGGTGTGTTACATGTCCTAACAGTGAAATACTACTAAATTCAGTCTTCACTGTTGTAAGGCCCTTCTCTCGCATAGGTTAACATGGGGGCTGCCTTCAAATATTATTAGAGTGCAGATTCCCTTTGAGAGTAGTTAGAAATTTGGAGTTTGGGGTCTCTGAACTCACAATTTAAAAATACATATTTTAGTGAAGTTGGTTTTTAGATTGTTAATTTGAAAATGCCACTTTTAGAAAGTAGGCATTTTTCTTGCTTAAACCATTCGGTGACTCTGTTTGTGGATTGCCTGTCTGGGTCAGTTTGACATTTGGTCTGTTTGTGAATCCCCTCTAGACAGTGAGACAAAGGGAGTTGGGTGTAGGCTGCATATCCTGATGAACCATCTGTGCTATATTGGAGGGAGGAGTGGTCACTTACACCTGAATGGGCTATGCTGGCCCTCTCACAATGCAGTCTCCAACCTCCTGTTATGTGTCTGGGGCCTGTCCTGGGCAAGGCAGGATTTTGTGAACAACAGGGACTTTCCTTTGAAGTGTGCCTTCTTCAAAGGCAGAAAGGGGTATACCTATTGAACCCCAAACCCCTGAAAGTTAAATCACTTCTGGAACCAAGAGGAACCTTTACCAAGGAGAAGAGCTGAGGAGCTTAGGAGAAGTGCTGCCCTTGCCTGTGACTGTTCTTTGTTGGGCTGTCCTGCAGTTGCTGCTTCTGCCTGTGAAAGCGGACAAAGACTGGGCTTTGTTGTGCATTCCTGCTTGAGAAGAATCTCCAAGGGCCTGAATTGAGCTTGCTTCCTGTGTTTCTCAGGGCCATCAAAGACTTCCTCTGCCAACACCTGGACTCTCTGTTGAGACTCCTGCCCTGCCAAGTGGTGCCCTATCCAGTCCCTGGGCCCTTGAAAGGTGAAGTTGGCAGACCAAGAGCTGAAAATCCACACACAGAATGCTGTGCAGGTAAATCTTCGACACACCATATGCAAAGCAGCTGATAAATGGCACGCCGACTACTTCATGGATAAAATCTACGCTCCACCTGCATCGCGGCAGGGAGATCGATGCATTGTGTCTGGTGAAACGATGCGCGACACCCGCTTGCTGCTGCTGATAACGATGCAAACCCCAAACACATGCTTTTCCATCACCATGTGACAGGATTTTCCATGCATCGTCCCTGGGCATAAAAAGTGATCCGACTCTGTGCGGATCCGAGGTGCACCGCCTGAAATCGATGCATCATTCTCTTGAGAGGGAGAAAAACAATGCATCGCCAACGCAACTGGAGAAGAAATGACGCATGGCCTCCCTTGCGAGGAAGGAATCAACGCATCACTACTGTTTCCGATGCACACTGACCTGTGTGGCTTTATTTTTCACGCTAACCAGATAGTTTGTACAAAATCAACGTTTCCATTGTTTTCTATGCAGTAAGACTCTTATTTTTTTTAATTCATATTTTAACTTTTTTATTTTGCATTTTTGTTGTTTTATTCTAGTTTGATTTAGAAAAATATGGGCTATTTGTCTGAACTGGTGTGGTGTCCATTTTGTAGTGTTTTCACTGTATTACTGTGTGTGTTGATACAAATACTTCACACATTGCTTTTGAGTTAAGCCTGCTTGCTCGTGCCAAGCTTCCAGGGGTGAGCAGGGGTTAACCAGGTGCGTTCCTCCTTTGCCCTGACTAGAGTGAGGGTCCTTGCTTGGACAAGAGGTAACCTGACTGCCAACCAAAGACCCCATTTCTAACAGGCACGATCCAGAGCCTGCATCCCTACTTGGAGGCTAAAGCCTGAATCATTAGAGGATCAGGCTTTCAGGGACTAAATAAGCATTAGGATAGGTCAGTACTTCATAGAAAAAAATAGGATGCCTTCCACTTCTTAAGTAGAGTGGGATGCCTTCAAAGGGGTGCTCAGGGGACAATACATTGCAACATCAATTGGCGTTAGGGGCAGACTGCTGCATGAAGTGTTAGAAGCGGAGTATGAGTTATGTGCAATGGAAATTCAGAGGCCCGGCTGCCCAGACCTCCAGCAAATGCTACTAGATCAAAAAGAGGTGGTGGCGACTCACATATAGAGGTTGTGCTACTTTTGATAGATAAGGCTACATGTACTGCACTTACACCTAGCGGGACCACACTGGAACCCTGCTGGCCTGGTTGGGTAACTCAGCAGAGCATGGATTCTCTATAGTAGAACTTTTAACAGATAAAAGGTGGGGAATATATAGTCAGAAAGGAATCAATACCCACTTGTATCAGGGAGATCATCAGGAATTATCTGACATTATTGCCCCTTCTGCACCTTACTGCAGAAGAGGCTGAGGAACTCGGCAAATACATCACTCCATAAGAGGAAAGGGTGACTATCAAGAATCTGGTGCAGGGTAAGATGCCAGGGACAGATGTATTCCCTGCTGAATTCTATATGACCTACACTGATGAGCTGACCCCCAAACTGGTGGCACTCCATGGAGCTGCCAAGGACTCTGGATAATTACCAGTCACCTCTATGTAGGCTTTAGTGGTCCCCCTGCTAAAACCGGGAAAACCTGCTAATGACCACCAGGCGTATGGGCTGCTCTCAAAGTTAAAATGTCGACTACAAAATCTTTACCAGAATCTTGACCACAAGACTCCTTCAGTGTATAACCAAGTTAATCTACCATGACCAGGCAGGATTTATACCCAGCCGCAGCACTGTACTTAATATCAGCGTGGTTTCAAAGTGGTTGAAACTACGACACAGAGAGTGTGGAAGTTTTTTAAATGGATGTTGAAAAGGCATTTGATAGCCTGGAGTGGGGACATCTGTATGATGTGATGATCTACAATCACCTGGGAGAGGTCTTTGTTGCTTGGACTAAACTACTATATATGTACCCAAAAGCTTGGGTCCGCACGGGTAGAAGCATCTCCGAGGCTTACACAGTAGGATGCAGGACACAACAGAGGTGTCCCCAATCACCTCTGCTCTTTGCACTGTCAATGGAGCCCCTGGCTGCCTGTGCGAGACCCAGGGTAAATTATTAGGGGCTTGGCATTGGTGGCCATTGGATTAGGATGGCCTTATATGTGGATGACTTACTACTCTTCCTACAGAACATTCATGTAGATCCAGTTGGAGCGTGATCCAGGTTATCACAGTTTGGATGTATGTCTGGCCTGCTGATGAACTTGCAGAAATAATGACTGTTACTGATCACTTCCGAGAGTCCCCCCTGGCAGGGCTGGAGCTTCTAAAATCGGAACACCAATGCCTGTCCTTTCGGGGGGGTCAAGTTCTACCATACATAAATACTAGATGGGAATATAGGCCTAGCGATCAGGGCACTCATTTTCTTCATGGACTTCTGGAAAACCCTACGACTATTAGTTATGGGGAGGACAGTCCTAGTAAAAATGATTGCACTCCCACTCCTGTACTACTTTGGGACACCGCCTATCTGGGACTTTCAGCCTATGTTCATGGAGATTGAGTCTTTGCTCACAGCCTTTCTCTTGGGGTAAGGAAGTAGGAGGGTGCCCTGTCCACTTTAAAGCATCCAACAGCAGCTGGGGGCCTGGAAGTACTGGAATCTGAGGCTTACTACCTCATCACCCAGCATCAATAGCCTGTGCAGTGGTTGGGGGCAGGCATACCCAAGGCAAAATCATGGGACCTTTTGTCTCAAGTATCTCAGATCCCACCAAAGTCCTGTTATGAGTGAATGGCTCCTCGACCGGAGATACCAAGGAGTTTCGGACGATTGCAAAATACTGGTCCTGATGCCTCCAAAAAATGTGCAGAAGTATTCCATATATATCCTAGACCTACCTATCACCATGCTGACAGAATTTCCACACAGGGTGGACTGAAGGGGAGTAGAGGGCTGGGTGACAGCAGGAGCATCAACAGTCGGGGACCTTTATCAAGTAGCTGAGCTATTGTTGTTCAAGGAATTCCACTCAGAGTTTGTCCTCCCCCAGGGTAAATTCTTGCTTCACAGGGCTGTAACAATAGCACTCTGCAAACACTGGGGTACACTGGCTGTACTGAACCAAATATACATAGTAGTTGTCAATACATGTGGCTCTCTCATCAGGGACAGTCAAGGCTGTCACATGCTTGCATAGGGTGATTGGGGTAGACTTGCATCGATCCTTGGAGTGATTGAGGATCAGCTGGGAAGTGGATCTGGGCATCCCAGTGTCAGAGAGGAACTGGGACAGTGTCCTGGAAAGGATCCTGAAGGTTTCTCGGAATACCCGTTTTAAACTGATCAGCTATAACATTCTTCATAGAGCATACCTCACTCCTGAGTGTATTATTAGATATTTCCTGGTGGCTGATGCGGCCTGCCTAAGATGTGGGGAGGTTACAGCAGATCTCCTGCATATGTTAAGGTCCTGTCGGCTCTTTCACACTTATTGGGAATGGATCACAAGGACAATGAAGACAATAAAAAAATGGAGGTTCCCTGCACTCCTGATCACTGACACCTTGGCTGGTTTCCCCACACCATCAAAACCAAGGTCATGAGTAAGTTTCAAGACCTGGCTCAAACAGGAAATCACAAGAAATTGTAAATCTCCCCAGGGGACACAAGGATCTACGTGGTGCAGTGACCTGGAAAGCTGGACTGGCTGTGAGGAAAGAGTATTGATGAGGACGGCCAGTCGGGAGACTGGTACACTATAGACGGCCCGCACCTGGGAAGTACTTGTGGATGGTCTTAAGGTTCTGGAACCTGGCTCACCTCCTGAATGTCAGATATCAGGGGGGTATTGTTGGAAAGGGGAGAGTCACCCTCTCGTGCCTTCTATGTCGGATAGTCTTTTAAAATAATGGTTTTATCCAGTAGTCGAGATGGCGTCAAAGTGGATGACTGCTGCTCGAACCCTAAGTAGGGCTATGAAGGACAATTCTGAAGCAAGATCAGAGACTGAGACAGCAAATACTGAGATAGCATCTGAGGGAGAAGACATTGGAGCAGAATCTTGAAGTGATTTTTCAGTCGGCAGGTAGCATTCAATCTGTGATTCTGAGTCCTTACTCCCATGGGCTATAACTTTCCAAAAGGAGATAACAGGACCTTTTGAAAAATTATAGCCCATGGGAGCAAGGACTTAGAATCACAGACTGCATGTTACCTTAATCTGAATGATTGGGTGGAATATTTTGCTAAACTACATTCAAATAGCACTGATGTTGACTACCCACTTTCCTTAGCCCCTTCTAACTGTGGAAGTAACCACTGAACAGAGAATATCCTATTAGAACCATATTTCTCTCTTGAGGGGCACATTTAGCCATAGAGGCTGTTAAATTGTGCAAGGCCCCTGGGCTTGACAAGATTGCAGGAGAGTTATTGCACCATGATTTAACTATTTGTGTCCCATAAATTATCTATTGTGTAACTCCGTAGTCTCAGGAGCCTGATTCCCGACACCTAGAAAGAGTCAGAGATAATTCCCATTTACAAGAAAGAGGACCAATTGAATCCACATAATTATAGGACAGTCAGCTTCCTGGTTACCCTACAGAAGGTCTACAAAAGGCAGATATTAAATAAATCAACAGAATGGATGGAGGCCACAGGCCACATATCACCTAACCAGGCAGGATATAGATCAAGAGTAAGAGCTATAGATCAGGTTTTGAGACTTATTCTTATAGAATTGAAATATAAAAAAATGAAAGATGGTCACTTAGATATAGCCTTTGTAGATCTTAGGGTGTCGAAGTAAGCCTCAGCAAGGCCTACTAGTGCAAGGGGTTCGCCCTCCTCTGCACAAAGTCCTCAGACCATATAGGAAGAAGTTGGCACAGAAACTGAAATAAAAGACACAGTTTATTAAACCTCATGAGGTGGTACAACAGTTCAAACAGCACCCTTCGGTAATGTTTGAAGTAGCACACTGAACTAAGAGAGCATGGTCGTTTTATACCCACGCAGGGGCTAAAAGAAGGTGTTACAATTATAGAAGCAAGACTTATATACATACAAGGTCATATGGAAATGCACAGTCGACAGGTAGGAGGGGCTAACAGTTTTCAAGGACTAGTAGACACATTACTGTCGGTTACTAATTACTAACAGCTGCAGAATTTACTGGGCATGTGCAAAGTGGGAGATGCTAAATATAACTTGTCACTAGACAGATTTTCAAGAGTAGTTAACAGGAAGGTAGGGCAGAGCACATGGCAAGCACATGGCAGCATGTGGCAGAGATAATGGTTGCCATGAATACAAAATGGTTTCCGCGAAATGTTCACAATAGTTGCTAAATACAAGGTGTCTTCTGCTAATGCTTAATCTAATCGCTACTAAATGACAACAAGGGCAGTTTTCAACCTAGTCCTAAGGGGATTACTTTGGGCATCTGTAAAGGAGTTGGGAATTCCTGATGACCTTCTTATTCAATTACTACAATTACATCATGAGAATAATGCTCAGGTCTGTTGTAGCCAACAGGAACAACTCACCATTGTATCCCTATATATAGATGGGTGAGACAGGTTGTCTGCTAGCCCCCACACTCCTTTCCCTCTACGTAAATTATGTTATCAGGGACCTACTTATATGTAATAATGATTCCCCACAACTAGAAGGGGTTTGTGCTCTTACACTTTTATTTGCAGACAACACTCTTTTAATAGTACAAACACCTATTGGTCTGCAACAACACTTGGGTAGATTTAATACTTACTGTAAAAGGAAAGGTCTGAATTTTAACCCAATTAGGACAACATTCATGGTGATCAGGTCCATAAGTCACTCATAGAGGCCTTATGCTTGCAACAACAGAAATTCGAACTTGAATCAAATTTAGTGTACCTGGGTATTATGTTAGACAGGAAAGTGTCCTAGGCTCCTCATATTCAAAGTCAAAAGGCAGTGCTCCAGCATCGAGCCTTGGCTGTTTCTAAAAACCACCAGGCAACCTTATCAAGAGCAATAGTTCTGGCCCTCAATCTTTATAAGTTAAAAGCCCAATCCGCTGCTTTGTATGGTGGTGAAATTTGAGGCTCTGCTAACATTGAATCTCTTACACAGAGCATGAATAATCTTTTAAATTCCCCTTCACATCTCCCAAAAAGTACCCTTCTTGTTCCTATGTTATTTGATTTAGCACTCAAGAGAGTAGAACATATAGCAGTGTCAAGGCATCTCCTTTACTGAGTGAGGAACCGCTGTAGAGGAGCTTGTGCTACATAGTAGGGCTGTGATTGAAGGTTTGGATTTAGATAAGAACATCACCCTTCCTTGGTTCAGGCATGTTCTTTCATGGTTCTCCAAATTAGGTCTTGGGAGTTTTTGATCTGAGCCTTGCTCTTTAACCTCGAGTTCAAAAAAGCAATTTTCTGGGATTTTATTATTGCTGGTCTCCACCGAAGATCTAAATTGTGGAGATTGTCAGCCTGCTTCTTGGTTTATAAGCCCAGACCTTCCTATGAAGAGCTCTTGGATGCTCTCCAATCCTAACAGGCCAAGACGTTGAACATAACGTTTCGTTATGACACACTTGAACATGGGTCATTTAGGTCAAAATGGATAATGGACAGAGCTGTTCTCGACAATGGCATCTGCCCTATGTGTCAGATGTATACCAAAGAAAATATTACACATGCCTTGTTCTTCTGTCCTGCTTATGTAAAGCCCAGAAAAAAATAGATACATCCATTATGTACTTGTTTAGGCTTCCAGTGATGCAGGACACTGGCTTGGTTTGTAGTGGGTACCACAAGTACTTACACCTCATACCAGGTCTAGTTAGCCCTTATTAGCGAAATGTAGTCAGTTTCTTGAAGCCAGGCTGTCTAGAGGTAGTTGTAGGCAGAGCAGCCAAGGCTGAACTAGGAGAGATGCAAAGCTCTTGCAATACCACTGTTATCACACAGTACTCACACACATGAAAGACAATACTAAGGCCCTCATTCTGACCCTGGCGGTCTTTGACCGCCAGGGCGGAGGACCGCGGGAGCACCGCCGACAAGCCGGCGGTGCTTCAATGGGGATTCCGACCGCGGCGGTAAAGCCGCGGTCGGACCGGCACCACTGGCGGGGTCCCGCCAGTGTACCGCGGCCCCATTGAATCCTCCGCGGCGGCGCAGCTTGCTGCACCGCCGCGGGGATTCTGACCCCCCCTACCGCCATCCAGATCCCGGCGGTCGGACCGCCGAGATCCGGATGGCGGTAGGGGGGGTCGCGGGGCCCCTGGGGGCCCCTGCAGTGCCCATGCCACTGGCATGGGCATTGCAGGGGCCCCCGTAAGAGGGCCCCTAAATGTATTTCACTGTCTGCTGCGCAGACAGTGAAATACGCGACGGGTGCAACTGCACCCGTCGCACAGCTTCCACTCCGCCGGCTCGATTCCGAGCCGGCTTCATCGTGGAAGCCTCTTTCCCGCTGGGCTGGCTGGCGGTCTGAAGGAGACCGCCCGCCAGCCCAGCGGGAAAGTCAGAATTACCGCCGCGGTCTTTCGACCGCGGAACGGTAACCTGACGGCGGGACTTTGGCGGGCGGCCTCCGCCGCCCGCCAAGGTCAGAATGAGGGCCTAAGTGTTACAAAATTAAAGGTACTCTAGTTTAGTGACAGAAGTCCAAAAATACTTTAGAGACTATAATCCCTCAGGAGGTAAGTAAATTAAACAATATATACACTAGTAACTAAAAACAGGTACGTACACAGTAGGAAAACAGTGCAAATAGTGCAAATCACCACAGAATGCACTGGCCCTAGGGGGAACACAAACCATATACTAAAATAGTGGAATGCAAAAGTCGGTTTCCCACCTAGGCAAGTGTAGTGTGTAGAGGGGCACTAGGAGTGTAAGAAAACACCAAAGGTAAGTAAAATACCCCGCCCCAGAGCCCAGCAAAGCAGGAGTAAAGCACAGTAGGTTTCCTAAAACACACCTGAAGTCGTGATAGCAGATAGTGCAAGAACCAGAAAAGATTGCAAGACACTAATGATGGATTCTGGGACCTGAAGACCTGTGGAAGAAAGGGACCAAGTCCAAGAAGCACTGAAGAGTCCAGGAAAAACAAGAGCCCCTGCTTATCCGGTTGAAGGTGCAAAAGAAGAACCTCTGGTGAGAAGACAAAGGGGGGTCATTACGACCCTGGCGGTCAGAGACCGCCAGGGGTAATGTGGCGTCCGTACCGCCAACAGGCTGGCGGTACGGAGACCCGTATTATGACCGCGGCGGTAGCGCTGCGGTTGCACCGCCGGGGCCTGCGGTTTCCCGCCGTTTTAGCCCCGGCGGTGATAATCCGCCAGGGCAGCGCTGCAAGCAGCGCTGCCCTGGGGATTATGACCCCCCTACCGCCAGCCTGATTCTGGCGGTTTGCACCACCAGGAAGAGGCTGGCGGTAAGGGGTGTCCTGGGGCCCCCTAACAGAACCCCGGCAATCTTTTCACTGTCTGCATAGCAGACAGTGAAAAGCACGACTGGTGCTACTGCACCCATCGCACGGCTGCAACACCGCCGGCTCCATTAGGAGCCGGCTCCTATGTTGCGGCCTCATCCCCGCTGGGCGTAAACTTGGTTTGCGCCCGCCGGCCCAGCGGGGATGTCGTAATGGGGTCCGCGGGAGTGCAGCCGAATTGGCGCCGCCCGCCAAGCTTGTAATGACCCCCAAAGTCAGTATTGCACCAAAGAAGATAGATGTGGGTTCCTGATTGGTGCAGAAGATGTCTCATGCCAGATGGTTGAATGCAGTCTGGTTTGTGATGCTAGATTCCGCCGACAAATCTTGGGAAATGCAAATCTCGTGGTTAGCAGAAAATGTCGCTACCTGTGCCCAGGAAGGACCAGCTCGACTCTACCAAGGAGGGGGAGACTGAGAGGGCTCTCAGCAACTCAGAGAGCCCTTAGAAGACCAGGCAGTGTGCACAGGAGTCCCACAGCCCGGGGACAAAGAAGGTGCAAATGGAGGCCCATGCAGCATGACACAAAGGATTTCCAAGTCGCCGGAGAACCACTCAGGAAGCTGTGTGTCACAGGATGGAGTGCTGAGGGCCTAAGCTGTGCTGTGCACAAAGAACTTCTTGGAAGGTCGCACACAAGTCTTGGTAGCTGCAAGTCATGCAGTGCATGGGGGTACTGTCTTGCGTGGGGACGCAAGCTCTTACCGCACCAAAGTTGGACAGCTGGACGTTGGTACTGTCAGAGTCACTTTAGTCTACCACCTGTGTCACTGGATCCAAGCCTGTCATCTAGAGAGGGGACCCAAGCCACCGGTTGTCACTGCAGAAAGGTGCCTGCTGAAGCAGGGAAGTGGCTCCGTCACTCCACAAGAGATTCCTTCAGTTCTTCAAGGGCAGGCTGAAGACAGGCAGTCCTCGGAGGGTGCATGACTTGGAAAATGTTGCAGTCGCTGGCAGGAGCTGAAGTTACAATGTTGCAAAATTCATCTTTGATTCTTTGTTGAAGTTTTGTAGAGTTCCGGGAGCAGTCATCGGTTGATCCGTCGGTAGAAGATGAAATAAAGGATGCAGAGGAGAACCCAAATCTGAAGAAACATCCAGAGGAGAGACCCTAAATAGCCCTGAAAAGGGGACTGGTCACCTAACCAGGTAAGCACCTATCAGGAGGTGTCTCTGACGTCACCTGCTGGCACTAGACACTCAGATGCTCCTAGAATTCCCTGACCATCCTGAAAACAAGATGGCAGAACCAGGGACACTCTGGGTGGTGATGGACAGGGAAGTGGTTACTCCCCTTTCCTTTGTCCAGTTTTGCACCAGAGCAGAAACTGTGGTCCCTGACACTATGTAGACTGGATTATGCAAAAAGGGCACCACATGTGCCCTTCAAAGCATTTTCAGGGGCTCTGAGAGGCTACCCCTCCCATGCCTGTAACACCTATTTCCAAATGGAGAGGGTGTAACACCCCTCTCGTAAAGGAAATTTATGGTTTTGTCTTCCTGGGATTGAGCTGCACAAGCCCCAGGAAGACAGAAGCCTGTCTGTGAGGTGGCAGCAGCTGGAGCTGCAGAGAAAATCTCAGAAGGCTGGTATGGCCATAGTGGAGCCCCAAGGGTGCATGGAATTGTAAAACCAATACTGGAATCAGTATTGGGGTACAATTCCCAGTTGTAGACACCTTACATGGCCATATTCCGAGTTACCATTGTGAAGCTGTACATAGGTATTGACCTATGTGCAGTGCACACTTAAAATGGCGTCCGATTACTCCTGAAGTCCGGGAAAATGGGCCTGGATGACGTGTGCCCTCACACACAGGTACTTTGCATCCAGCCTTCAGGGTCTGAAGGCCTGATATATAGGTGACTAATAAGTGAACTGGTGCACTGAAAATGGCTGTGAAATAGTGCATGCACTAGTTCACACAGGCTGCAATGGCAGTCCTGTAGAAGCCTTTGCATAGGCTCCCTATGGGTGGCAAACAAAATGCTGCAGCCCGTAGGGATCCCCTGGAACCTCAATGCCCTGGATACCTAGGTACCATATAATAGGGACTTATAAGGGGGCATTCTGTATGCCAATTTGGAGTGAAATACTGGGTTACCAGTATGTAAGGACAAATTTGGAACCGTAGAGATCATAAGCACTAGAGTTCTGGTTAGCAGGACTTCAGTGACACAGTTAAGCATACTGACAAAAACTGTGAAACATACTGACAAGTAGGCCACAAACCATAAGCACTAGGGTCCTGACTACAAGGATCCCAGTGACACAGTCAAAACATAATGACAAACAGGCCAAACATGGGGGTTACCATGCTAGAAAGAGGCTACTTTGCTACAGGTGATGCGTTAAAGCATTAAGGGCACTGAGAGGCGATACCAGACCCTACATTGGGATTACTATGAGTAGTTATCTGTTCGCTGTAGGGCTTATGAGGAAGCAAAAGGGCTTAAAATTCTAAATGTGTGACTGATTACACAAAGTTGTTACTATGTTGCATGTGAGAGCATAAATCAAGTACTGTTTTAAGCTGCAGGCCTTATAAGTTTATCAGACATTTGATAAAAAGTATATTGATGCACCAATGTTAAATGGTAGACAATTATTTTACTGTATATGTTGACTCTCTTGTTTGTTCAGTTGTTTTTAATGCTAATTGAGTCACAAAATGTTATCGAGTACTGTTTAATTGTTTTAAGCCTGCATTTGTATTTTAAATCTGTAAAGCATTGATTACAAAGCTGCAATAACTCTTTTCTCTTCTCTTATAGGTTTTAAGATAATAATATGAATTAACATTCCTTATAGTGCAATTGCACACTGTTATGATTGCTGTTTTGACCTCTTTTATCATAGAGTCTCTAGTTGGCAGTCAGTTTACCATGTCCAAGTAGGAACCCTCAGTCTAGTCAGGGTAAGGGATTCATACACCTAAGATATCCCCTGCTCACCCCCTTGGTAGCTTGGCTCAAGCAGTCGAGCTTATCTCAGAGGCAATGTGTAAAGCATTTGTATACACACACACACACACACATATACAGTAACACATTGAGAACATCACAAAAGTACTCCACACCAGTTTAGAACAACAGCCAATATTTATCTGAGTAAAACAAAACAACAATAATCCAATATACACAAGTAAAGAGATCGCTTTTTAAAGTCAAAAGAGTCTTAATCCATAGTAACCAATGGATGCGTTGTTTTAGCACAAAGTACCTAGAATGCATCAAAAATAAAGCTGCAGTAGGGGTGATGCATCAGAAAAGGAAGCAATGTGTTAATTCCTTACTCGCAACTGAAGCAGTGCGTCAATTCTTTGCCTGCCGAGTAGGCGATGCGTCAATTCTTTTTCCCTGCAGGAGAATGATGCATTGATTTTCGGACAGCAGCCTCAGTTCCTTGTGGTGATGTTGCAAATTTGATGCCAAGGGATGATGCGTGGAAAACCTAGACGCACTGCAATGATGGATCCGCAATGAAGCAGGCGAGGCGCTGAGTTCATAGGTGCTGCATTGATTGATGCACAGCTTGATGCGTGGATTTTTTCTTCAGGTTTGCCAGCTT
Source organism: Pleurodeles waltl (assembly GCF_031143425.1). NCBI lineage: Eukaryota > Metazoa > Chordata > Amphibia > Caudata > Salamandridae > Pleurodeles > Pleurodeles waltl. The sequence continues at coordinate 1,234,208,934 of NC_090444.1, read as the reverse complement.
CCACTTTCAGGGGCCTAAGGACTGGATTTGGCACCACTTGGCAAGTCAGGACTCTCAGCAGAAGAGTCCAAGCACTTGCAGATGAAGTTTTTGATGTCCCTGAGACTTCACAACAGGAGCCCTTGGAGAACTTTGGAAAGCAGGATGTAGAACGCAAGGTCCTGCCCTTTCACACCCAGGGCAGAAGTAGCAGCACCAGGCTAGCACTGCAAAGCAACAGGCAGAGTGGCAGGTCATCCTCAAGCATCCACCTCTTCTCCCTGGAAGAATGTCCTCCTTCAGAAGGTGTTCTGGAGTTGTTGGGTCAGCAGTCGAGTCACTTCTGCCTTTGAAGTGGGAAAACTTCACAGGAAAGTCTTTCCATTGCACAAGACCCTGCCTCTCCCCGTCCTGGCCCAGACACAATCTAGGGGGTCGGAGACTGCTTTGTGTGAGGGCAGGCCCAGACCTATTCAGGTGCAAGTTTTAGCTCCTCCCACCACTCTAGCACAGAAAGACCCACCGGGATATGCAGGACACAACTCAGCTCCCCTTGTGTGACTGTCTAGAGTGAATTCACAAACAGCCCAACTGTCACTCTAACCCAGACATGCATTCAGCAGCCGGGCAGAGGCATAGACTAGTTAAGCAAGAACATGCCCAATTTCTAAAAGTGGCATCTTCAAACTTGCAATCTAAAAGCAATTTAACCCAAAGATGTATTTTTTAGTTGTGAGTTCAGAGACCCCAAACTCCACATCGCCATCTGCTCCCAATGGGAAACTGCACTTAAACGATATTTCAAGGCAATACACATATTATCGTATGGGAGAGATAGGCTTGTAATAGTAAAAAACAAATTTAGCAGTATTTCACTATCAGGACATGTACAAAACACCAATACATGTCCCACCTTTGAAATACACTGCACTCTGCCCATGGGGTTGCTTTGGGCCTACCTTAGGGGTGACTTACACATAGTAAAAGGGAAGGTTTGGGCCTGGCAAGTGGTTACTCTTGCCAGGACAAACTGGCAATACAAAAGTGCACACACAGACATGGCAGTGCCAGGTCTGAGAAATGTTTACAGGGTTACTCATGTGGATGGTTCAATCAGTGCTGCAGGCCCACTCGCAGCATTTGATTTATAGGCCCTGGGCACACTTAGTACACTTTGCTAGGGACTTACTAGCAAATTAAATCTGCTGATCATAGAGAAACCAGTCACCAATACAATTTAGACAGAGATCACTTGCATGTAAGCACTGGTCAGCAACGATAAAATGCCTAAAACCAGCAAACACAAAATTCAACACAGGGATCAAAAGCAGGGTAGAAGCAAAAAAAGAGGGGAAACCACACCAAGAGCTGACAGGTCTAACACTGTGTCTTTCAGAGAAATCTATTCAACTGTATGTTATGAAGGAATATTATTTCCGAAATAAACAATTTTGAACCAGTCGCATCTGACGACTCATCTTCCGGTGATTCTGAGGGACACGATAATGACAGATGTGCTGTCCCATGGCAGTGTCAGGTCTGAGACATTTTTACAGGTTTACTCATGTGGGTGGTTCAATCAGTGCTGCAGGCCCACTAGCAGCATTTGATTTATAGGCCCTGGGCACACTTAGTACACTTTGCTAGGGACTTACTAGTAAATTAAATCTGCTGATCATAGAGAAACCAGTCACCAATACAATTTAGACAGAGATCACTTGCATGTAAGCACTGGTCAGCAACAGTAAAATCCCTAAAACCAGCAAACACAAAATTCAACACAGGGATCAAAAGCAGGGTAGAAGCAAAAAAAGAGGGGAAACCACACCAAGAGCTGACAGGTCTAACACTGTGTCTTTCAGAGAAATCTATTCGACTGTATGTTATGAAGGAATATTATTTCCGAAATAAACAATTTTATTAACAATCCCATCTGACGACTCATCTTCCGGTGATTCTGAGGGACATGATAATGACAGATGTGCTGTCCCTTTCCAAGCAAAGTCAGTGCAGTGGGACAACAGTAGCAGGTTAGACCAACCCAAAGAGCAGGTACATGGGGTGGCAAGCATAGAGGGAGTGCTTGCTTGGCAGCCCCCCAATTTAGTTCAGCCCCAAATCCTGCTTTTCACTGGCAATGCTGGATGTAAAGTCTATACAACCAACTTTTTTGCCAGTTGACTTGGACCATCTCTTTTTGGATGTTGACTTCCTTGAGCACATTTTGCAGCAAGTAAATTTGAGTGCCAAATGATTTTTGAATATGCATGATGGCACTCTAGGGCCAAATTCTAGGGCTTGCCAGTTGACACCCACTTCGCTGGAGGAGTTGAAGATCATTTTTAAACTTTTGCTCAAAATGGGGATCATGCAGAAACAAACCTTACAGTCCTACTGGTTTACTTAATACATTTGGTTAACCTCCATCTTTGCACCATACATGAGAACAGATAGCTTGTTTGCTATTGCAGCACATGCTGTATTTCAGTGACAATTTTGCTGAATGGCCCAGGACCAACCAGACCATGACAGGTTGTTCAAAATTTGGCCTGTTGTGGAAAATATGTCTGCCAGGTTTCCAGAGGATTATACTTCTGGAAGGAAGATAGCTATCAATGAGTCTTTGATCCTGTACAGAGGGCCCTGCTGTTCATGTAGTACGTTGTGAGCAAAAGAGCTTGCTATGGCATGGAGCTGTGCATGCTGTGTGAAAGCTCTATTGGCTATGTGTACTGCATGAGAGTGTTTACAGGGAAAAACGTAACTCTAAACCCTCTAGGTTGCCCTCCGATGCTTGGAGTCACAGGAAAGAATTTGTTGGAGTTAGTCCAGTCACTCCTTCACAAAGGTTATAACCTTTATGTGGATAATTTCTAACAAGTGTAGAACAATCCTTTGAGCTGTACAAAGTTGGTACTGTGGTCTGTGGTACAACTCGTTATCGCCGCAAAGGATACCCACAAGCGCTTGATTGCAAGAAGCTCCAGAAATCCCAGAGCACTGCGTTGCATTCCAATGAACTGTTCGCAGTCAACTTCCCGAATAAGCATGTTGTGAATGTGCTCACTACAATTCATGATGAGGGCACTTCCCAGTATTGATTTTGGGTCAGATAGCTGAGGTTCGCAAGCCCACCTGCATACTTGATCACGACATGTACATGGGCAGATTGGATAAGAATGACCACGTCCTTCAGCCATACAATGTGAGTTGTACATCTTGCACTTGGTATAAGAAACTGTTTGCCCACCTGAACCAGATAGCAGCATAAAATGTATATGTTATTTATCATCAGACAACCATAGGAAGACTCATGTCTTTCCTTGACTTTCAATTGTCTGTCATTGAAAGTTTTACTGCTACAGAAGCAGCAGCATCAGCTTCATATGTTCTGGAGGACGTGGCAAGACTGCAGGAGAGACACCTTTGTGATTGCATTCCTCAAACACCTAACAAGACTCAACCATGTAATCATTGTAAAGTCTGCTCTAACCACAGAAAAAGGCAGGAGACTCGTGTTTACTATCCCCAGTGCCCTTCTCAGCCAGCCCTGTGTTTCCTACTTGCCTTATGTTGCATCAAACTAAAGTGAAGTACTGGGAAACTGACTGAGGTTGAGCTGCTGTCAGGTAAACCTTTCAATGGCTGTACATGGATACCTGCTGTTCATGGGTCACTACTGTGCTGGGCAAGCAGCCACAGAAATGTTGTTCCTCTACTTCAGGAAATCATTTACATCCTTATAGCTCATTAGCTTTATCTGCTGTCAAAACATAGTAGGTGTTATGTTTGCAAATTAACAAGTGCATTATAGCCCCCACACTGCACATACTGATGCACAGAACATATGCCACGTTGTCATGGTGTACACTATATGGCAAAATGTAAAGGCTTGACTGGTATTTGAAGTGCCTGTCAGGGAACTTATGTACACTATACAAGGACCACCCTAATTGGCCACTAGAACCAGAGTAAGTTCAATAAGTCAAACAAATGTCCTGTGGGACTTATTCACCAATATTTCTACTTGCTTTGAAAGGGTGCAAACTCAATTAGTAACTTGTGTTATAGTCAATGCTATTGAAAAGGGGTACAAGACACACTTTCTTGTATGATGATTGCTTTCACATTTTTAGTATAAGATGTGCTCATACCAAAGACATATGCTCATGCTAAAGGCACATGAAAGACATGTCTTCTTGAGCCTCATGTGGCTGTCATGGGAGCCACTAGTAAAGGTTCACTAGGCATGCATTTGGTAATGTTCAGAAAGGAGGCATTTAATTGACAGGTGGTAAAATGTAGTCAAACTGATTGCATCCTGTGGCGTATGATTGTAATGAGCTCTTGCATGGTGGTGACATGTTGATGTGAATGCGCTGATTGGCTGGATTGGGCCCATGGCTGGCGATGTGAAACTCTTGTGTGTGGTGCATAAATGGTATGTGAATGGACCATAAAGCGGTTGGAGCAGTGAAGTGGTTTTATGGCTCACATTCGGATGCCTTGGTTTCAATATTCAGATATTTGATAACTATTTGGGCTTGGAAGCCAGAGTTTATGGAGGTATTAAACCAACCAGTGTAAGTGGTGGATTAACTTTGACAAATTAGTGGCAGTAAGATGGCCCTTACTAATAAATCCTTGTTTTTTGTCTTTATGGATAGTTGTGGATTTTGGGCCCTGGCTCAGCAGGCTTGCACATTTTTAAAAACTATGCAAACAGCGTAGATCGGGAGGTCCTGACTTGTGTGGTTCTCACCACATTTTGTATGCCCAGATTCCCATGCAAATGTAAGATTTGACTAAAAAACACATTTTTTTTGCATTGCTGTGAGGAAAAGTCCTGGAATCTGCAGGCAGCCACATATTTTCTATCACCCAACTTTCCCCCAAGTCTCCTAAGAAAAGCAGTGCCTCACTTGTGTGGGTGAGCTAAGTCTGCTGTGGCAGCAAAGGGCCCAAAACATATTGTGAAGATATGAAAATTATCTATCACAAAACGACCTAGTTTTGCAAGGGGGTTACCTGCGTTTTTGGTCCTGGGCTTGGTAGTCATCTAGGAAAACATACCAAACCCACACATTTCTGAAAACTAGATACAGAGAGGAATACAGAGAGGCATGGCTTGCATAGATCCTCAACAGTTTTCTTACAGAGAATACCTCTGCAAAGATGTAATGTTGAATAAAAGTACTATTTTACCATGCATTCTGTGACGTACACTACATAATTGTGCAGGGATCTACAAAATTCCTACCATCTAGCATGCCCTCACTTGTCCTAATAAAAATGCTATCCCACTTGTGTGCCTGGGCCTAGAGCCTGTGTGAGGAATGGATCACACTAGGGTCAACAGTACCATTGAACCTTGTATGATCCATTCCTGTTGCGGACACTAGGCACACAGGTGGGGTAGCATTTTTATTGGGACAAGCAGGGGAATGCTGGTAGGATGTTTGTGGATTCCTGCAAATTCCTGTAGCTTATATCACAGAAATTAAGGAATATAGGGCCAGATTTCAGAAAAGTGGCGCTTCACCAAGTTCAGCTCCACTTTTCTTGCGCCACTTAGCGCCCCCCTATCGCCACCATGTGTGCGCCATATCTGAGATACCTCGCACCATGGCAGTAGATAGAGAACTATTGTCAGAATTTTTTATGCTAGTTCCGAGCTTTGCAGGATTAGCGTAAACAATTTTGACGCTAATCCTTCAAAGCCCATTGGGACCCATTATGAACAATGGTGTGCCTCCTTTTAACACCTGCTCTGAGCAGGTGTTTAAAGTGCCCAAAAAAATGACATGTAGAAATCTTTTAGATTTCTTTGCAGCATTTTTTTGGCCTCCTTAATGGGGGAACACCCCCTTTGCATACATTATGCCAGGTACAGGCAAAATGTAGCTGAAAGGGTTACAAAGTGGCGCAATGCATGCATTGTGCCACTTTGTAAATCTGGCACAGCAATTTTGGCCTCGTGGGCCACATTAGCATAAACAATTTGCGCTAATGTGGGGCCAGGGGCTCCTAAATCTGCCCCATAGTGTTTGTTATTCAATGTTTGACCTTTGCAGTGTATTCTGGGTAAGAAACCTTTGGGGGATCCATACAAGCGACACATCCCTGGACTCCAAATGATGTCTACTTTTCAGAAATGTCTGGGTTTGATAGATTCTCCTACATGGTTCATGACCCCACAAATAATTAGTATATCTACCATAGCTATCGTTATAGCACAATACATTTTGGGCTCCTCCCTGTCACAGGCACTTGGCCCACACAAGTGAGGTAGCATTGTTATCAGGAAACCTGGGTAGTGTGAAATGTTCACCGGCCCAGTGATCCTACAACTTTCTGTCATAGAAATGTGTGCGAAATGTGACTATTAAGCTGCATTTGAGCCCCTCGCTGAGCCCCTGATCTGCACCTGAAGAACTGCACCCACAAGGACTGCCCTGTAGCAGCTACACACTCTGGGTTTCACCACAAAAATAACTTTATCTTGCTTGTCATGATCCAGGAGGGGACTCCATGAAAGCAACAGGTACAACTGACCTGCCAAGAGTCTCCAGCATCAAGTCCTGCAAGAACAACCCTGCTGACCAGCATCCAGTGGCCTTTTGAGGTTTCTGACCAGGTGCATTCTGGAAATTGTTGTCCCAACTCCCAACTCAGAGCTTCTGGAACTGTGGGCCAACTTTGTGGACAATGCAAGACCCAGTGTCCACAAAAAGGACTTCTGAAAGATGATACAGAAGCTTGGAGGTTTGGAGCAACTTAAAAAAAGCTTCATTAGGTGACAGCCCGTTGGCAGGATTCAAGCCGGTGACATCATACTGTGACTCCGCCTGAATTTCATGTACGTCCACCTGAATCTATGGAGCTTTTCCCTGTCAACGAGACTTCCAGGAGTTTTCCAGGACTTTGCGTGGAGCCAACCTGATGACGCTGCATCGCAATCGGCCTGGAGAGGAGCCTCGCACGACTACAAGAGAAAAATCTCCAGAAACAATGCTAAGGGCCTGATTTAGATCTTGACAGTATTACCACCAATCTGCTGCCGTGGCGTTCCCAGGTACTCAGACAATCCAACAGTGTTCAAACCGCTGTATTTACATCTAGGTTGCGCATCCACTACCCATGTTGATGGAGCGTACCCTGTCGTGCTAGCTGTAACCAGCAGCTGATGAAGCAGACTCCAATGCTAGCGATGAGTCACCATTGGGAGGGTGGCATTGCACCAACCATATTTAGATCAAAGAGTTGAGCTGGCAGTGTCTCATTGGGGGCCTATGGCAGTGTGAGTCCATCACGGGACACATTCAGCATTGGACTACGGCTGCACCTATTGGGTTGAAGTTAAAATCACAAATGGTGTCCTTGTCCTAAACTGTCTATAAAAACATATATATTTAAACCTTCATTCCCAAAATAGCTTGTGTTACCCAAATCAGTAGCATCATGGTTGATACAATCTATTTAACAAAGACTGATATATATGGTCAGATTGTGTGTGGTCTCCTTGGATCACTCCTTGCATTTGCCTAGTCCTTTGCTGTACATCAATGTAGGTTGTCTTACTTCAAAAAACAAGTTCCAAACTCCATCCATATGCATATGAAGGTATAGTGGTTGTAAGTATTATTGTAACCTATACACAATATACACATAAGTTTACATATCATAAATGTGTGTTTCATTTTCACTGTACTAATTTATATAGGTATTTGTTACGCACTTTTTCACAAGTATTGGCAACAGTATTCACAAATGACTACAACTACTGTTATGCTCTACTTGTGTCTCTGCAAAACAATAACGCAAAGTGATGTTGCCCAAACTTCATTTCCCCCCACATATGCACAAAAAATAAAGCTTTAAATTGTTGTCCTTCACCATTTCATGTATGTTTAATTTCATCTGCTGTGTTGAACCAGTATGTTGTCATCTTCTTGTAACTCCATTGAATAGATCTACTTGCTTGCAGAAATCATAGTGTGCATATTGAAAGTTTTCCAATCATGTTCTGTGGCATGCTGATTATAAGTATTATTGATACACAATATACTTTGCAGTGTTACTATGATGATCAATGCCATTTGTATCCAATAAGTTGTATCATGCTTTGTTTTCGAGGCTGCTAAGCCTTGAAATGGGTCAGCTCTCAAATCTCCTCTATACGTGTTGAGTTGTATGCCTGTTACATGGAATGTACACTTCTTGAATAACAATTTACATTTGAGGACATCTCTCCATCATTATTACAGAAGTGTGCCTCTGTGAGCAATAACCTGCACGAGTAAAAAGTGAAAAATCACACAAAGGCCAAAACATCCCATTCAATATTATGTTTTCTTTTCTTTAGCCAGTGGCACCTGTAGCTGATGACAGATTTGAGGTAGAATACAGACCTTATAATGTTATTTTCTTTTGTAATTCATATTAGGTCGAACACTCAGGGCCAGTGGACCACCGCCTACAACTAAAAACAACTCCACTCCACGCCAGGATCAAGCCTTTAGTGAGGACACCACTGCTGAAAGTCCAGATGATGAGGGAATGCCTGGTCCATCAGGTCTGTATAGACAGACAGCCCCAGTGAGTCACACTCGGCCCACACCTACACCACCCATCCCAAATGCTACAACAACTACACATATGGATCTCTCTACTCCCTGTGTGCCTAGAGGATCACAACTCCAATTCTGAGCCCCCCAGTCCTGGCTGCTGTTCAGCAACCACCACCACCTCCAGTTGTGCCAAGACCCAGTGGGATTGGCCACACTGCCGCAATGGCACAGGATGGTGGGAGTAGGCATTGTGGGATGGAACCAGAGGGCCAGGAAAGTAAGGTCACTGGCATCATTGTCACCCAGAACACCTTTGACTGAATCTTGGGACCAATATAGCCGTCCCAAGATATGATGGGCCAGGTCCTAACAGCGATCAGGGACATCAAGCAGGTGCAGAGGGAGCACAATATTAAGCTATAAAATCAGAATCAATTTGTGATACTTGACTGGGGTGATATTTGACATTTATCACATGTGCAAGGCTTTTCCCGTACTATCTACTCCTGTCTGTGGTCCTTCTACGTCAGGACACAATACACCTTCTGCAGCCACAGACAGAGAGGCCCTGCCACAACAGGAAACTGATCCACCCACCCCCATCCCTACACCTGTACCTGCCCCCTTGTAGGGGAGATTAAGTCAGACCACCAGGAGAGGATGGCAAGACCTCCACCACCACCTCTAAGGGATGATGAACCTAATTCCTCCAGTGTGTGTCTACTGTTTACTCTGTGAACTATTTCATGGACAAATTTTTCTTTTCTGAGAGATATGTATTTTTTTACATTGGACTCCAAACAATTTGTCCTGAGCAAACATAGTTTCATCCAACAAGATGAACCTTTTTTATTGCTGTCTCATTTATTTCTAGTTTCAAAGCTATTGAACTCATCTTTTTACTCAAAATTAATGCACATAAAACAAAGTGAAAGACTGATTTTCTTTGTCTTATGTGCAGCATTATTTTTTAACTCTATCAAACAATACGATACTTAAACAAAAAATAGATCCCAACTTGGAAATGTGTTTTCCATCTTCAAAGAATATGGGAAAAGAAACAATGAAATATGAATGTATTGGTGTCATACATTTCTAGGCAACAAGCATGTGACACAATCGAATATGCATTCCACAAACCATGCAGATGTCAATCCATAACCTTTACAACATGGAAGAAAGGGAATATTACATGAAATCAAATTCAGTAGTCAAACTGGTATTGATGCATGACCTCTGCTGGAGCCAGATATTCTGCCCTCACAATATGAATACTACATCATTAACACCAATGGTGTATATCATGGCAGTAACAACTTTTGAGGCCACATTACCATTTCATGACACTGTGGTAGTATCTGGTGCAATGTCACAACCACCATTCAGTGATATGCTAAAAAAGATTGAGCAGCAGTAGAAGCACAGAGGTCCCCATGAGCGAGCCAAGAACCACAGACCGTTAATTAACCTAAACAGTAAAAGCTGGAAAGTGGAAGTAGAAATGTAAGTTTAAGGTTGCGTAAAAACTGGAAAGTGGAAGGGGAATTTCATGGTTGTGTTTGGAGATGTTTAGAGGCCTCATCATAGGAGTGGGCAGCAGAGTCTACATTAACAGCAGACAGCAGAGGCTCCCTAAGGTTCACAGGCCCCACTAGACCAGCCAACTTTACGAACCTCCAGGAAGGTAGTGGGCAAGCTGGAACAAAGGACAGGTATATCCCATGTGCTGTATGACAGCTGAGTTTCTGGGATGGACAGCTGTGACTGCGTTGGCCTTCCTCAGGGAACCAAGGCAGAGCATGGCATGCAGTGTTGCGGCTTGTACCCTCTGGTGCAAAGTGACTTCTACCGGCCTGTGGATGTAGGCCAAAAAATGATTGGCTAGATCTATAGTCGCTGCAAACTTAAATAAAGAATTCAAGTGTGGTGGCTTGCTCCAATTATGGTGTGAGACTTTTATATATTACACCTGTAGAGTGGGACCGGTTAATGCTGAAAACTTGAAATTGCTGCAGTCCTGTGTTGGCGGTTCTGAAGTGGTAGTGAGTATTAGGGAAACATTCTATTAAAAGTGCTCTAGTAAGTTCCTCTGGTCTGATTAAGAAGAAGGAGAGAAGTGTTTTAAGGACTTCTATAAAATGGCTCCAAGCAAGTCCTTTAAACCTTATGAAGTGAAGAAAGTAAGGACAGCAAGGGCCCAGATAAATTCCCCTAGCATTTTGAGTCCTAAAAGCAGTAGCTTAGGTCAGTCAAATGACATGGATGACTGCTCCAAGACAGGGAAGATAATAGAGGTAGAATGATAAGCAACCCCAAGGGCATCTACTGTAGTAAACCCTCTTGTGTGGAAGCATTGTTAGGGAAATCTGGCTAAAAAAGGGGAAGAAAATCATTTTATCGCAGCTCTGGCTCCCTTATTCCAGTCTCCCAAACACATAAGAATGCAACAGAGCTACATGAATCTCAATTCTTGTTTGAACAAGGGGTAGATCTGCTGGAACTCAGGCTGTCTTCACCACATTGACTGCTAATTGAGAGATCAGGGGAAGTAGGCTCTGAAGGAGACAACCAGGGTCACTGAACTGGAGCCATGGACCATTGAACCAGAACAAAGTAGTCAAGAAAGAAATACCCACCAAAGTATCTGATGTTATGGCTACCAAGCCCAGTAGTGTTTTTGAGGGGTGCCAGTTAAGTCCAATAGGTACAGAGGCCCGGGAACACCTCCCTCATCAGCATCTGGTTTGGATATTGGACCATCCTACTCTTCATCAATACTGGATATTATGGTCCTAATGCAAAAAACTCTGCAGGGTATTTTTGAATCAGTGGTTTTAAATAAGGAGGCATTTAAAGTGCATACGTCGCATCTGCAGCTTATTGCTTCAGAGTTGAAACTGATTAATCGTTGCATGCCAAAGTTAGTAAGACTTGTCATTGGGGGAGGAATCACGAACAGCGGCAGCTCCCCCGCTAAGGTGGAGGAGCAGCACCCCACTGCTATGAGCAATGCCAAAAAGGAAAAATAAAATTATAATAATGCATTGTTTATTTTCCATCCAGAGCCAGGTTAAGGAAGGGTGAGGTGGGGCTGGGCTGTGTCACAGGGAAGAGGGTGTACGTGCACCATAAGTGTGATAATTTGGCCTGCCGTATTGGGCAAGCCAAACATACATACGCTGTTAGGTTTTCTCCATCCGACTGTATTGCACAGCCATGCGAAGAACATGCACACGCTCCCACTCTCTGTCTGAGCACCGAACAAGGCCTCTCAGACCAATCACGATGCTGCTGTAATGCTAATGACAGAATCGTTGTGATTGGCTTCGGGGAGTCTGGGAGCCTGTGTACTGCTGGAAGTCAGGAAGAGGACGGAGGAGAGACGGCACCGTCTCCTGATGGAACAGGTAAATGTTCTTTTTTATATTATTTTTTTTAGACCTTTGCCCCGGCACCATGATTCACCAGTGGACATAAGCGGAGATGTCGGTCATAGACTGCTGAGGGGGTGTCTGCCAAGAATTCAGAGGTGTTTACAACCTCAGAGGGTTACCCTTGGTGTGTGTATATATCCAAACTCCTGAAGTTAATAAGGAAATGAGATAGCTAGGGGGATACTTCTTGGCGTAGGTGGCCAAGACAGTACAAAGTAACTAAAAAAGGGGTTAAACTGTTACCCAGAGGGAGGAAAAGGAAAACCCAGTGTTTCTTACAACGCTCTCAGCCGACAGCAAGAATTATGAAGATAAGAGAAGGAGAGCATGTAACTAGCTCATAGGTTCCGTGTATCCCTTCTACCTTGCACCCGACTAATTTGAGAAGAAATCTTTGTAAGAAAAGGGGAAAAAGTCCCCCTCAGGATAAGGTAGTTGGATCTGATGGCAGAGCTTGGGTGAGGCAAAAGATGCATAAAGGGCACCAGGGGGGTCAAAATGGGAAGCCCAATAGGAAGGGAGTCAGGAAGGAGGAACATAGAGAGCAAAATAAAGAACAGGAAGGGTGTATAACTGTAGTTAGGTTTATCACAGAGCGCGATAAAAGATGGGGTAAAAATATAAAGGCAGGTGTCTCATTATCTCATGGACTTAGTGAGGATCAGGGAGAGGAGGCAAACTCTTTATGGGTATACTTAGAGCCAGTTTTAGAAAACAGGCAGAGGGAAAGATGAAAGAAGCTAAACCCCTTAAATAGATCCTGGCTGCCTGAGTTATTCTCCTCCTGTCCAAGTCTCCACCCAATCTTCACAACTGACTTGAGACAAGTTTTTTTATTTTTAAATTGGAGATGGCAAGGAGGAAACAAAAGTCCTGTTATATTCAGGTTTGGTTAGAGATGCCCCTCTTAAGGCAGAAATAGAACTAAAGTCACAGGGAGTGAAAATATCCAGGGAAATAGATATAGACAAGTGTATGCCGCAAAGCCAGAGTGTTATACAATGCCATGGTGACTTTCAGAAAAATTGGAACTCACAGGTGGTTTGCTACAGGTATAGACACATACTGGAAACCAGAGAAGGTGGGCTCCATGTTACCCTGTTCCAAGAGGAAAGTTATTGTAGCATACCCTTTGATCAAAATTAAGTATGATTGCCCGAGTTGGGATGAGGACATGGGTTGGAATGGGCTGATTAAAGTAAAATGGACTAGGGATAGGTAACACTATATAGCCTTAATATGTTCTCCTGGAACTCCCATGGCTTAAATAACTTACAGAAGCTATAGATTTTTAGAGAAGTAACTGAACAGTACCCAATATTGTGTTTCCAGGAGACATGGCTGTGCAGCAGACCCCAGCGTATAGATTCATTTTTGGAAGTTCACCATATGGCATTAGATAGTATAACAGGGTGGCCCTCAGGGGGCCTGTTAACGTTGGCATCCTCCAAAATTGCCCCCAGAATATGGGAAATGAAGACACGCTGTTATTCGATCCTTGCCTGTGGCATAATGTTGCTAAATGCTGGTAGGGGTAATGAATGTATCACAATCTTCAATATCAATATTCATGTAAAAAAGTCCTCACAATTATAATAAGAATATGGAATTGTGTAAAGAAGATGTATAAGTGAGTTGTAGCCCCAAAACTTGCTAATCCTATTGGGGGATTTCAGCCATAAATTGCATTAAGAGATGGTGGACGAAAGTGTAGTAAACATGACCACAAGTATAGGTAAGGTTAAACTCTTTTATTCAAGATGTAGACCTCTGCGATGTCGCAGCTACCGCCCCAACCGTCCTCTTGACTCTGAGTGTCTCGAGCTCTCTGTCATGAGCTCAAGACGTAAAACGTGAGTCGCGAGGACGCGGCATCACCACAGAAAGGTATGAGGATTTGTTATCTGCTTTTATATCAGAAAGCCTAGGTCTTCGGCAAACGAGGCTACAGGAAGGGACGAAGCCCTGTTAGATGTTCTTACATCAAATGGGCCTGTAAAGTTAAACGGTCTGATTTTAGCAGATATTCCAGCAAGGAAACATTCCAGTACGGTAACCAAAATTGCACAATAGACTATGGGGCATAATAAACATCCCCTACTGCCTCCTTGCCCCACATTTACATAATTAGTTTTTATGCAAATGTGGCCGAATGAGGCCCAAAATGCAGTGCCATTTTTACAAAGTGGTGCAAAGCATGCAGTGTGCCACTTTGTAACCTTTTGCGCTACATTATACCTGTGCCAGGCATTATGCATGGAAAGGGGGTGTTTACCTGTTATGAGGAGCAAACAAATGGCCAAGGAAACCTAAAATATTTCCTTGCTCCATTTTTTAATGGAACTTTTAACACCTGAGGCATTAAAAGGAGGCTTCCATTGCTTCCATTGGGCCTCTGGGTGCTTTGCAGGATTAGGGTCAAAATTTGAGATGCTAATCCTGCAAATACCAGACTAGTGCCAAAAATTCTCATGCTAGTCCCCTAACTACCAGCATGGTGTGCCGTATTTTAAATATGGCGCATACATGGTGGCGTTAGGGGGGTGCTAAGGGCACAAGAAAAGTGGTGCTGTACTGTGTGAAGTGCCATTCTTCTAATATATGCCCCTATATGTTTGTGCAGGCATGGTGTAGGAGGCTGGCCCATTTTGTAGTGGGTACCTAAGGTACTTACACCTTATACCGGTTCCAGTTATCCCTTATTAGTGAAATGTAGGCAGTGTCTAGAAGCCAAGCTCTATAGGGATAGCTGTAGCTGAGCGGTCAAAGCTTAACTAGGAGACATGCAAAGCTCATGCAATACCACTGTAGTCACACAGTACTCTCATACATGAATCAAATACTCAGTGTTACAAAAATAAAGGTACTTTATTTTGGTGATATAAATGCCAGAAATACCATAGAGACTATGGGGGTGATTCTGACCCTGGCGGTTCTCTACCGCCAGGGCCAACGGGGGCGGGAGCACCGCCGACAGGCCGGCGGTGCTCCCTTGGTCATTCTGACCGCGGCGCTTTGGCTGCGGTCAGAACGGGAAAACCGGCGGTCTCCCGCCGGTTTTCCACTGCCCCTTCGAATCCTCCAAGGCGGCGCAGCTCGCTGCGCCGCCGAGGGGATTCTGACCCCCCCTACCGCCATCCTGTTCATGGCGGGAAAGCCGCCATGAACAGGATGGCGGTAGGGGGGGTCGCGGGGCCCCTGGGGGCCCCTGCCGTGCCCATGCCAATGGCATGGGCACGGCAGGGGCCCCCGTAAGAGGGCCCTGCAAAGTATTTCAGTGTCTGCCTTGCAGACACTGAAATACGCGACGGGTGCCACTGCACCCGTCGCACCTTCCCACTCCGCCGGCTCGATTACGAGCCGGCATCCTCGTGGGAAGGGAGTTTTTCCCTGGGCTGACGGGCGGTCTTTTGGAGACCGCCCGCCAGCCCAGGGAAAAACTCATAATACCCTCCGCGGTCTTCTGACCGCGGAGCGGTATAATGGAGGGCGGAATTCTGGCGGGCGGCCTCCGCCGCCCGCCAGAATCAGAATCACCCCCTATGTTTCCTTAAGAGGTAAGTAATACAAAAATGATATACACTAGTATGCAGAAATAGCTGTACAAACAGTTTGAAAACAGTGCAAATAGTGAAAATCAAAATAGTTAGAAATAGGCCTGGGGGAATACAAACCATATACTAAGAAAGTGGAATTAAAATATTGGTCTCCCACCTAGGCAAGTGTAGTGTGTAGAGGGTCTCTTGGAGTATAAGAAACCACCAAAGGTAAGTAATAGAACCCATCCCAGAGCCCAGGAAAGCAGTAGTAAATCACAGTAACTTTCCAGGAACACACAAGAACATGAGAAAGAAGATTATGCAAGAATCAGAAGAGACTGCAAGACAACAATGATGGAGTCCTGGACCTGAAGACCCAAGTCCAAGAAGCACTGAAGAGTCCAGGGAGAACAGGAGGCCATGCTAACAAGGATGAAGGTGCAAAAGAAGAACCTTCGGTAAAGAATAACTGTCAGTACTGCACCCAAGAAGACGGATGCGGGTTCCTGGTTGGTGCAGATAATGTCCCAAGCCAGATGGATGATTGCAGTCTGGTTTGCGTCACTGGATTCCGCCAACAGGTCCTGGCACAAGCAAAGCTTGCGGTTAGCAGAATATGGTGCTGCCCGGGACCAGGAGGGACCTGGTGGACTCTACCCAGAAGGGCAAGTTAGAGGGGAGTCTCAGCAACACAGAGAGCCCTCAGAAGACCAGGCAGTGTGCACAGGAGTCCCACAGTACGGGGACAAAGAAGGTGCAAAAGGAGGTCCGTGCAGCACTACAATAAAGGGTCCCACATCGCCGGAGAACCATGCAAGAAGCTGTGCGTGGCAGGATAGAGTGCTAGGGGCCGGCTCTTCATGGTGCATGAAGAACTTTGTGGAAGGATGCCAACAAGTCTTGGCAACCTCAAAACATGCAGTGCACAGGGATACTCTCTAGTGCGGTGAGGCAAGCACTTACCTCCACCAAAGTTGGACAGTAGGGCATCAGGACTGTCGGGACCACTTCAGTCTACCTCCTGTGATGCTGGATCCACGCAACCCATCAGGATCAGCGGATACAAGCCACCGGTCGTTGTTGCAGAGAGGTGCCTGCTGAAGAAGGGGAGTGACTCCTTCACTCCAAGGGAGATTCCTTCATTCAGCAGGTACAGGCAGTCCTCAGCAGATGCATGACCTGGAAAGAGTTTCTGGCAGGAGCTGAAGATACAATGTCGTCTTTGCTTCTTTGTTGCAGTTTGTAGAGTTTCTGGAGGGTAGAGAAGAACCACCAAAGAGAGAGACCCTAAATAGCCCTGAAAGGGGGATTGGTCAGCTAACCGGATAAGACTCTGACGTCACCTGCTGGCACTGGCCATTCAGATGCTCCTAGAGTTCCCTGCTAACCTGGAATCCAAGATTGCAAAACCCAGGTACCCTCTGGAGGAGTTCTGACCACCACTCCTGGGGTGGTGATGGACAGGGGAGTGGTCACCCCCCTTTCCTTTGTCCAGTTTTGTGCCAGAACAGGGACTGGGGTCCCTGAACTAGTGTAGACTGGATTATGCAAGGAGGGCACCATCTGTGCCCTTCAAAGCATTTCCAGAGGCTTGGGGAGGCTACCCCTACCAAGCATGGAACACCTATTTCCAAAGGGAGAGGGTGTAACACCCCTCTCCCAAAGGAAATTCTTTGTTCTGCCTTCCTGGGTTTGAGTTGCTCAAGCAACACGAGGGCAGAAACCAGTCTGAGAGGTGGCAGCAGCTGGGGCTGCCTGGAAAACCTCAGAAGGCTGGAATGGCAATACTGGGGGTCCTCTAAGGAGCCCCCAGAGTGCATGGAATCATACAACCAATGCTTGTAAAAGCATTGGGGTATGATTCCAACATGTTTGATACCAAACATGCCTATGTTCGGAGTTACCATTATGTAGCTGGACATAGTTAGTTGCCTATGTTCAGTACACATGTAAAATGGCATCCCTGCACTCACAAAGTCTGGGAAAATGGTCCTGGGGGTCATTGGGGCACCTCTGCCAGTGCAGTGGTGCCCTTACACACAGGTACTCTGCACCCTTCCCTCAGGGCTGAAGGGCCTGCTATAGGGGTGACTAAAAGTGACCTGGTGCCGTGTAAATGGCAGTGAAAGGGTGCATGCACCTTTTCATGCAGACTGCAATGGCAGTCCTGCAGAGGCCTTTGCATGGGTTCCATGTGGGTGGCAAAAGAAATGCTGCAGCTCATAGGGATCCCCTAAAACCCCAATGCACTGGGTACCTAGGTATCATAAATTAGAGACTTATAAGGGGGCACCAGTATGCCACTTTTGGGTGAAATACTGGATTACCAGTATTCAGTGACAAAACGTAGAGGAGAGAGAGCATAATCAAAGGTGTCCTGGTTAGCAGTAACCCAGTGAACACAGTCAAGCACACTGACATCAGGCAGAAAATTGGGGTAACCTTGGCAAAAAGAGGGCACTTTCATTCACTTGGGCCTTTGATTTAGTTGGTGAAGTTGATATATTACAAATAGAGGGGAGTGATCACTACACCCTAAGCACATCTTTTGTCTGGGAATTTTCCCAAGGCATACAAAAATCCTCCCTTTAAAGAATAGATGTCCAAAATGCTTAAGAACAAGGATGTCTGAAAAGCATTTAAGCTTATTGTAAGGCCCCAAACATAGATATGGAGAGTTTATTTCTGGAGAGGTACCCTCTGACTTTCTGCCATGGTATGAGGGAATACTAGACAAGGTGGTTGCATGTTAAAAAACCTAATTGATGGTCTTTAATAAAACATACGACAAAATGAGGTCCACTCAGCAATCCCGGAATAGATGGTTTGATAATGAATGTAGATTTGTAAAATGAAAAATAAGGAAGCTTGAAAAATATGCGACTTCATAGAAATAAAATAGATAAGCTGCGTCTTCATAGCATGAGTGTTAGACTTTTCATCCTTGGCGTGGTCTCCCTTAACCTTTTGCCTCTGTTCCCCAGGTTGTTGATGTGTGCTGGACTCTGATTTTTCTGTTTTTGTCACTCTGGGCACTTCACCACTGCTAACCAGTGCTAAAGTGCAAGTGCTCCTTTACAAAATGTGTATGTAATTGGCTTATCCATGATTGGCATATTTGATTCACTAGTAAGTCCCTAGTAAAGTGCACTAGAGGTGCCAGGGCCGGTAAATCAAATTCTACTAGTAGGCCTGCAGCACTAGTTGTGCCACCCACATAAGTAGCTCTGTAATCATGTCTCAGACCTGCCATTGGAGTGTCTGTGTGTGCAGTTTTAACTGTAAATTAGACTTGGCAAGTGTACCCACTTGCCAGGCCTAAACCTTCCCTTTCCTTACATGTCAGACACCCCTAAGGTAGGGCCTAGGTAGCTCCAAGGGCAGGGTGTAGTGTATGGTTAATGTAGGACATATAGTAATGTGTTTTATATGTCCTGACAGTGAAATATTGCTAAATTTGTTTTTCACTGTTGCAAGGCCTGTCCCTCTCATAGGTTAATATGGGGGCTACCTTTAAATCTGATTAGAGTGTAGATTCCCTTTGGGAGCGGATGGACATATGGAGTTTGGGGTCTATGAGCTCACAATTTAAAAATAGATCTTTCAGTAAAGTTGATTTTAAGATTGTGTGTTTGAAAATGCCACTTTTAGAAAGTGAGCATTGTCTTGCTTATACAATTTCTGTGATTCTACTTGTTTGTGGATTCCCTGTCTGCGTCAGTTTGACAGTTGGGCTGGTTGCACCTCACACTAGACAGTGACACACAGGGAGCTGGGGTGTAGCCTGCATATCCTGATGAGCCATCTGTGCTAGGAGGGAGGGGAGGAGTGGTCACTCGCACCTGAAAGGGCTGTGCCTGCCCTCACACAATGCAGTCTCCAACCCCCTGGTGAGTGTCCGGGGCCTAGCGTGGGCAAGGCAGGATTTCACATTCAAAAGAGACTTTACTTTAAAGTAAGCCTACTTCAAAGGAGAAATTAGGTATAAGAAGGGCACCCAAAACCACAGACTTTAAAAACACTTCTGGAAACAAGAGGAACCTCTGCCTGGAGAAGAGCTGAAGAGCTGAGGAAAAAGAGCTGCCCTGCCTGTGACTGTGTTTTGTGGAGCTATCCTGCAGTTGCTGCTTCTGCCAGAGTAATAGGGCAAAGACTGGACTTTGTGTGCCTTCCATCTTGAGAAGAATTCTCCCAGGGCTTGATTTAGAGCTTGCCTCCTGTTGTTTGAAGTCTCAGGGACAGCAAAGACTTCTCTCTGCCAGCAACTGGAGTCTCTGGAGAGACTCCCACTATGCCCTGCGGTGCCCATCCAGTTCCTGGGACCATGAAAGGAGAAGCTGGCAGCCAAAGAGGAGGAAATCCATGCACAGAGCGCCGTGCGGGAAAAGATCGACGCAACTTCAATCTGCCTCTGAAGAAACAACTCGCCACTGGCTCTGCGGCTGAAAATCAACGCTAGCCGGAAACGCAACCAAAGAATCGACGCAAGGAGCTGGAGAAACAATGTGCAGCATCACTGATGGAGGCTGGGAGATCGCAACCCGCACTGCATGGTTACTAGATCATTGTGCAGCTGGATTTCCGACACAAACACTGCTGTTTGTGTAAAAAACACGCAAGGCCTGCCTGGACCCGAGAGTGCTGACCGGATCAATGCATCGCTCTCCTGCGGAGAGAAGAAACAACGCGCCCACAACTGACGAAAGGAGAAATGACGCAAGGTCTTGCTCGTGAGTGAAATTGACGCATCGCAAGCCCTTTTTGGCACACACTCACCCATGCGGGGTTATTTTTGACGCACCCAAGGTACATTTTCATGTTAACAGTGTTAGTGTGTTTTAAACTACATAAAGACTCTTTTTTGCTTTTTAGTTGATAACTTGACTTGTGTATTGTGGATTTTGGTCATTTTGGTCTTGTTTTGTTTAGATAAATATTTCCTATTTGTCTAAACCAGTGTTGTGTCATTTTGTAGTGTTTTCATTGAGTTACTGTGTGTGTGGGTACAACTACTTTATACCTAGCACTCTGAAGTTAAGCCTACTGCTCTGCCAAGCTACCAAGGGGGTAAGCAGGGGTTAGCTGAGGGTGATTCTCTTTTACCCTGACTTGAGTGAGGGTCCTTGCTTGAACAGGGGGTAACCTGACTGTCAACCAAAGACCCCATTTCTAACTATGAGGAAAGAGTATAAAAATCTGGTCGCCAGCAAGAGGCAGGAATTTAAAGCAAAATGCTGGGATGTAATGATTGAGACAATAGAGTCTAAAATTATAAAGAAGTTTTGGGAGTTGGTACAGAGCATGGGGGAACTGACTGGCTCAGTGGGAGAGGAGGCATGGGTAGAATTATTGGCGGCAATTTATAATAAAGATGTTATACCCACCCTACACCCAATACGTTTTGTCATAAAGGAGGAAACAAAGGAGGGGTTCTCAGTGTCAACAATTCAAAAAACAATTGCAATGTTAAAACTTACAAGGCTGAATGCCCCGATAATCTACTAGCAGTAATAATAAAGTCTAATTTAGCCTGGTGGACTAGTTTGTTTCATCTCCTTTTCAGAAAATTCTTCTGTCAGGCAAATTTCGTGAAAGTTGGAAGGGGCAATAATAAAACTTATATATACAGGAAAGGTGAGTACTTACTCCCAGGAAATTATCAACAAATACATTTGTTAGATGTAAGTGGGAAGGTTTTATAAAAAAATAATTTGGGGGATGCATAGGAGCTGGGCAGAATCCAATACAATAATCCCTTAAGAGCAAGGTGGTTTTAAGGAGGGCCACTAAACAGTCGATCATTGTTTTAGTTTAAGGGCCATTGCTAGGAATTCAATAAAACAGTTCGGAGGTGTGTTCTGCGTCTTTGTAGATTTCAGCTCCACATTTGATTTGGTGGACTGCGTTTTGCTATGGGAAGTATTAAAGAGTTTTGGTGTCGCCCATGATGTACTCCTAATTGTATGAGAACCTCATGGAGATAACTGGACCCAGGTAGAATTAGATCTTGAGGGATTTTTCTCTAACAGGATAATCATAGGAAATGGTTTGAGACAGGGGTGTTTCTTGGCACTGACTAAATGTTCCCTATACCTGAACGACCACCCTAAAGTACTTAGCCAAACATCTAGTTTTAGGTCTAAAATGGATGGTTTGCATGTCAGCTGTTTCTTATATGCAGACGAACTGCTAATTCTTGACCTGACAGAAATCAGTCACCAGAGTAAATTGGAAACATTTTCTAAGTAATGTAAAATGAAAAAAAATGAAAAATTAACATGGAGAAGACAAAAGTGCTTCCAATAGGTAAGAAGAACATAAGGCTGGGGTAGTCAATGAATAAAGTTAAAATTGTGCTAGTTAGGAAATATCGGAAGGACCACTTAGCCTCTATACACGCTAAGGCACTTTCTTACGTGGGGCATCTGAAGAAAATTGATCATCGCTATGGGGGCCCTCCTTGAACCTGTGTTGGCAGTCTACCAGGGTATGGCAATAACTCAGTGCCAGTATGGCGCTGAGGTAGTCAGCATCAGTAGCAAAAAAAGCTGGGACGTTGAAAAAGGAAAGTGCTTAAAAATATTGCTTACTCTCCCACTGTCTACAATGGTGCACGCAGTTAGAATCGAGACAGGCCTGGTTGGTCTTATCTAGCACTTGCAGACATAATAGCATTTTGGATACGAACAGACTGCCAGGAGATCCCCAATATCTTACTGCTATGTAAATGGGAGTATTACAAAGCAAACTAACTTGATCTAAAGGAGTTAGAGGCAGAATTCTCGATTGCTGTAGGAAATTAAAAATAAATACAGCAAATGGATTAGTCAAACAGATCTGTAGGGAGGAGGATATTTGATATTTAATGAATAATAAATCTGTTTCCCACATGATGATATTGTGGCTGGGAGATTACATCTTTCCCTACCTGGAGAAATTCCCAAACATACAGATGTGTTGAAACCTCTTGATATTCAGATGTGAAGTGAACCAAGTTCTCATGTCTGAGGTACATAAAACTCTGCTAGATGAATATGTTATCTGTAAATGTGGCCTCAACATGAAGGGAGATCAAGGGAGATCAAGTACACTTACTAGTGGACTGCCTGTGGTTACTAGATCAATGGAAATTGTTATTAAAACCTCTTTTTTATAAAGTATGACACCAATGATAGGGGACAAGCGATCAAATTACTTGTAGAAATTAGATTTCTGGATGTAACATGTGCTATGGTGTGACTTTTATTTTTGCAGATTAAATTATATTTTAATTGATCTTTCAATTCTGTGTAGTTTTACTATACGTAGGAGTATAAAGAACTGGATGAATTGTGGTTTTAATTGAGTTTTATTAGGAGCATTGGTTATTTTAACCTTTGATTTTAATTGAGATGGTGTATTAAGAATTCTGTTTTAAAGACTAAGGGCCATATGTATCAAAGGATTTTATCCATTCTGTGTCTATGGGAAAAAGCTTTAGTACATATGGCCCCTAGGTTCTAAATAAACGTGTGTAATGACTGACTGACTACACTGAACACTATTTGAATATGTAGTCAAGGTGAAGGCAGACCAGTTTGTTATGGTCTGACATTCACATGTGGTTGGAGAAAGTTAAGCAGCACATATTGCCTTGGTGGCAACATCCCCAGAAAACAGGTCTATTACAATCTCAAGAACTTCCATCCAATCAAAGTGCAAGGTGTCCCTCGTACAAGATCTGTCCCTCCCAAGTGGGTGTTTGTCAACCCATGTTCCATTTGTACTTTCTAACAGCAACATGTCACTACACATGTCTCAACTTTGAAATGTCCAATTGAAGATGATATTGTGAAGGACCATGAAACAGAATAACAAGGAAAAATTAATGATTTCACACATATAATTTGACACAAGTTAGGAGGATGCATATTAACTGCACACACAAAATGCATCTATGTCAGTTGACACAGTTGTCAATATAGGGAAACTCTGATCCACAAACAGTTTTGCCTTTGACTTTCTTGAGCTTACCAAGTCACTGTATGTAAAGGTGCACTCATACACAGGAGAAGTTATCAATGACATCTTTCCATAGGTCAATTCCTTCCTCTTCACCATTATCAACTTCATTGGGTGTTTCAACATCCTCACCCAGTAGCTGTTCCCAATTTCCATCCTCTGCCATGACTGGGATGTTCCTTCGCAGCTCAATGTTGTGTAGCATGCAGCAGGCTACCATGATTACGCACAATTTATTGGGTGAGTAGAGAAGGGCTCCACTTGTTTTGTCCAGACACCTAAATCTGGCCTTCAGGAGCCCAAAAGCCTGTGCCTGTGGCCTCCATGTTCTTCCATGGGCCTCACTGAAACAGACATCCCCTGGGATTGCTGGATTCCTCAGCGGTGTCAACAGCCATGGCAAGTTAGGATACACTGAGTCTCCTATATGGGAGCAATAAATTGATAGATTAAAATCACATCAGGTCATTGTACATTCCTAAACTAAGATTAAAGTAAATGATCCTCAAGTTATATTGTACTTACCAACAAGCCAGGCCCTCTCAGGTCCAAGTTGTGACATTTGCAGGGGTATGGTGCTGTTCCATAGTATAAAAGAGTCATGTGCTTACCCAGGAAAGGGAGCACACACACTTAAGATGTACAAATTCAAATCTGGTAATCAGACAACTTGCACTTTGATGGAATGAAAGTTGCTCCAACTGCAGTAGACCTGTTCCATGGTGTGTGGTGGCACCAAGGCAATAGTTGTGCCATCTATTACTCCAACCACATGTGGTAGGCCACTCAAATCATAAAATTCTCCCTTCACATTGGCCAAATCCTGAGCTCTTGGAAACTAGATGAAGCTGTTGATGTGTCACATCACTGGAGCAAGAACTGGAGCAAGAACTTATAGCACAGCACTGAAAGCTGGAACAATGTATTGAAAAGAGCCACTGAACATTGGTTGTGACAATGCACTGTGCCAGATACTGGCTCAGTCTATTAAAAAGAGCCTGTGGACACAAAATTAAGTACTGCCATAAGTTTTACTATTGGTGTTATTGCTTTTGTGTTCCAATTGTGAGGCATGAAATAAGGCTCCAGCTGCTGACACAAATCAAGTATAGTTTGCCTATTTAATCTGAACTTTTTGATTATGTCCCTTTGGTCCATGGTGGCAAGTTCTGGAAACAGTCTGAAGACTTGAGGATGCCTTCTTCTACTCATCCCCTGTGTTTATATGTCTGCATGTAAGGAAAACAAACTATCAATGAAAATTGTCACAAAGACTTTTACAATTAACACACATGTCACGTCTAGGTTACATTAGTGATCTTATTGTGTCATATGTGTTTTCATCATTTTCAAATATCTTTTCTACTGCTAATCAATATATTTTTTTACATGTCTGACATTTTTTTTACAAATAATGTGCCTCATTACGACTTTGGCGGTCCTTTCACTGGACCGCCAAAGCCGCTGAAGGCAAAAGACCGCTAGTAATGGAGGTCTTTTGCCCACCATTTTAGGAGTGTTCCGCTGGGCAGCCGGCAAAAACAGTGGCCTAGCGGAACACTCACCACAACATTGACGCTAGCTCATAATTGAGCCGGCGGAAATGTTGTGGTGCGTCGGTTGCGATAGCGCCCATCGCGCATTTTACTACCTGTAATTCAGGAAGTGAAATATGCGATGGGGCTGTGCATGGGGGACCCTGCACGGCCCATGTCTAGTGCATGTGCAGGGGCCCCCAGGGGCCTCCCAATGCCCTCAGTCTACAAGTCTTTCCAGGGCAGTGTTTACCGCCATGAAAAGGCTGGCAGATGGGGAATTGTAATCCCCAGGGCAGTGCTACTTGCAGCGCTGCCCTGGTGGATTACAACCGCCGGGACCGCCAGGTTGCAGGCTGGCTGCAGCCTGGCGGTGTTGGCGGTTTGACCTTGGTGGCTCCACCACGATCATAAAGGGGCAGTCGGACCACCCTGTCTGCAGCAGTCCGACCGCCATTGCGAGGCTGGCGGTCTTAAGACCACCAACATCATAATGAGGCCCAATGTGTGAATAATACATTTTAAATGTATTATTTGCACATTGTGGGCCTCATTTCGACCTCAGTACTCTTTTTACAAGACCGCTGAGGTACCGCTGGGCTGAAGACCGCCAGTGCAGGCGGTTTTCTGTACAGCGTATTGTGACTGCTGGCAGCCCTCTGCCCTTTTCCGGACAGAGAGCCGCCTGCAGCCATACTGGCGGTCGGCAGTGAAGTGGAGGCTGCTCCACCTTCACCGCCACGTCATCAGAACACCGCCCACCGAATTACATCCCATGATTCGGTGTGGCAGTGTTCTGGTGACGGGGAGCTGGCGGCGGAGCAGCCCTCATGGATCCCGTTCCCTCCCGGAGGATCACCGGACCAGGTAAGGTGATCGTCCGTTAGGGGAGGGGGTTGGGGGGTGTTGTGTGTTGTGTGCGTGCATGGGGGTGTGCGTGTGAGTGTGTAGAGGGGGTGTGTGAGTGCGTATATGCATGTGGGGGTGTGTTGTGTATATGGAAAATGTCTGTGTGTATGTCTGTGTAGATTGTCTGTGTTTATGTGTGCGTGTATGTGTACTTGTTGTGTGAGTGTGCATGTAGGGAGGGTGTGTATGTGTCAATGTTGGAGGGGTGTGGGGAGGGGGGTCCTACCACCTTTGGGAGGTGGCAGGGGGGACGTGGGTTTGGGGGGAGGACACTGGGGAGGGGGAGCGGGTATTCCCTGGCACTGATAGTGCCTACCGCCATGGATTAGGTGGCGGTACAGAACCACATGAAATCCATGGCGGTATGCGGGGTCGTGATGCTGCCAGCAGTGTAGTGACGGCCACCGGGCTGGAGATTAAAGTCTCCAGCCCAGCGGTCTATACCACCCTGGTGGTTGGAGTGGAGAAGTGGCAGTTTTGCATGGTGGTCACCGCCATGCTTGTAATTTAAATTTGTATACCACCGGCCTATTTGCACTATTACCGCCATTTCTCCACCAACCACCAGGGTTGTAATGAGGGCCTATGTGTTTTTGAATTACCACCAATCGTAGTATTACATACACTGCTGTACTACCAATGTCAATCACAGTAATGGTTCACTGTTTTTTGTGTCATATCTTGCCAAAAACACTGTTGTACGTATCAGAGATATGTATACAAAGTAATCACAATTTTAAATGCTGGTGACGCACAAACAATTTTAAACTACACAGCTGCACACCTTAAAATGGCAGGTGGCTGATGCTGCTGTCAGGACATTAGCTATTTGGAGGTTGTCAGGGATGTTGACCGTGTAATTGGTGGAACACATATCCATGACAGACCCTGCTAAAGGCTAATGTGCGTGATGGCTACACAAAAAAGTCAATGGCTGTGCCATCTCTGTCTTGGATCGCATATTGAGAAAAAGCTCACTTTCCTCCTAACCCTCCTTCGCTTGTGATGGTGACCTCACATATAAATCCAAAGACTCCCACCAAAAAACAAGATGGGCACTCACGGGGTCACAGTGCAGTTTCTTTATTATTCTAGTGATCAAACACACTTCAGCTGTATGCCTTTATCAATGCTCAATGTTATAAAAGCATCCCCAAGACACATTCATTTAAATCCATCAGTTTGTTCTCCCATTGAATAGTTATATCTGACCATTGAAGCAAGACTCGACAACTAAGTATGAATACATTGTATGCATCCACCATCAAAGCATGTACAATTTTCAATTGGCACCAAATGTCATTCCTTGTATTTCATGGCTAATGTTAGGCAAAGGCTTAAAAATACACAATATTCCTGTGAATTAATATATGCCAAGAAAATATCAAAGTGCTTGTACGTTTTACCTACACGTTCACTGCTAATTGTCAGTCCTTCCTCAGAATGTTATACCCATATGAGTTCTGAATCGGGTACAGCTCTCAATCGTGTACAGCTGTGGTACCTTTTTGTGTCCCCTCGTAGTAATGCATTTCCAAAATGCAACACCCCCCTCGTCAGTTGAGGATGATGTAAAACAAAAATCCATGGCTCATTGCTTCAGGAATTAAGTTCAATGACCATTTTCCTCAGGTTGAATAGCCCCTAACCATTCATCAGTGGAACATGTACCAAAATGATCCATTGTGGCAGTTCCTTTACATTTGATTTACTCGGGTCATCATTAAGCCGCCAAACTCTTTACGACAGCTGCTCTGCTGGTGGTGGTGACCTCACGTATAAATCCAACAACTTCTACCAAAACACAGGACGGACACTCATGGGGTTACAATGCAGTCTCTTTATTATTCCAGTGAGCAAACACATTTTGACTGTATACCTTTATCAGTGGTCATTGTTATGAAAGCATCCCCATGACATATTCATTTAAATCTATCACTTTGCTCTCCCATTGGAGAGTTACATATGAACACTGAAGAAGGACTCACCAAATGATGCACACATCAGTGTCTGTTTGGAATGTTTCAGGGTGATCCATCGAGCCAGGGCCTAGAAAAAGGAGGGCCACAAAATGCTTTTTCCCTATCTACTTTTCCTTAGGGATTTTGAACAGGATTAGTGCCCGAACCACTGAACAGAATTACACCAAATTTACACCAAAGGTAGCTCTTGGTCCACAAAGCAACCTTTTTGTTTATTGGTGTAAATCCATTCAGTAGTTTTTTGGAAATTAAAGAAAGTCGAAATTTGTACATAGGGCTGCGAAAGGCTCTGCAAACCCTCCCGCTCTTGTTCTTGGATCTGTTTGGCTGCCAACACCTCAAAAAGGAAAACTGCTGTTCCCTAGGCAGAATTTGTAATTAAATTTGGGTGGGGGCACCTGCCCCCTGCAGACCCTGTGACAACCACCTCCCAGGGGTACAATAAAAGAATGAAGGGGGTCTGTTGTGGACGCCTGCCCCCGAGGACCACCTCCTTCCCAGGGCTACTCCACATTGGAGGAAGGCCATGCAGCCCTGGGGACCGCTACTCCCCAGAGCCCACTTCTGCTGTGTCTTGGTGTTCTCACCCCCAGGGGCATAACTGTTTGCCCTCACTTGGCAGGAGCTTTGACAGCTCCCACAAAGTCAGAGCAAACACTGCCCTTTCTCAATTGGGAACTGTCAAATAGCTCCCACTTGCAGAAAGCGGAGTCTTCATCTGTTTCCCTGCACGCAAGTATGTGTGGAGGAAAACAGTTGAAAACATTGCTCTCTGCAACCAAGGAGCGGCTATTTCAAGCAGCTGCCTGCTGGGGAGCCGACTAGGAATGCTGGGGTCTTCAGGGTCCCCCTGCGGACATGTCACTCTCTCTCTCCTCCATCCCTTAATGTGATGGAAAAGAGAGAGACAGAGATTGTTATTGCAATGGTCAATCCATGCAATGACCTCAAAGCGTCACTCTGCAAGATGTTCGGCTAGAATGTCTTACTTATGTTTTGAGGTGCAGCAGAACAGGGTCACTTCTGGCCTAATGGTAAAGCTCTTGGACTGTCAGTAGGCTGAAGGTTCAAATCATTGGATCTTAATTGCAGTGTGTCTGTTTACTTTCCAGTGTTTTGACTATTAAACATTCCTAAAGATGTAACACTGAAGTCTTTTTGAACTTAAAATCTTTGGGTTCATTGTCATAGCTAAGTCTGGACACCACATGGTAAGGAGCCATTTTTGGCCTAATGGTTAAGATCTCATAGCCGTACACTGCAGGTTGAGGGCTCAAGTGAATGTATGTCTGTGGTCATTTCCCTGGGTCCCTGAGTCAGAAATCGGCAGGCAAGGGGGGGCCACTTGGATTTCTTCCGCAAAAAAATAAACATTTGAGAAGGCCGGGTCTTGGTGGGTGGGTTCCCGGTGGGCAAAATCAGACAGGGGAGGGGGGCCACTCAAACCTGTGGCCAACTCCTGATGCGCATGGCCAAAGGCTGTGTGCAGTGTGGGGTTGGGTGGTTAGGAAGGTTGGCCACAGGATCAGGCTAAATGTTGGGTGCTTCGAGGGAGGAGGCCCAAATCACAAAAAGCACACTTTCTGCAACAACAGCAATCTTTCTGCCAAATTTGGTGTAATTCCGTCAGCGATTCAGGCTGTAGTGATCTTCAAAATCCCTATGAGAAAATGCATGGGGAAACTGCATTTTGGGACCCCCATTTTTCTCAGCCACAGCTTGATGGATCAACCTGAAACCTTTAGGAGAGCAGCTGCATCAACTTTCATATTAGTATGGAAAATGTCATGAGGATTTGTCAAGCGGCGCTAAAGTTATTGGCAAAACAAAACATGCTCTTCTTTTGGAAACTAGGGCCCTGATGTATACTTTTTTTGCACCGCATTACAGTCATTTTTTTACGCTTTTGCATCAAAAAATGACAGTAATGCAACGCAAAAAAAGTATAAATCAGGGCTTAGGTCTCCTAACTATAACTACTTACAGGTGACCGCCAGTAAGTGAATATATATATATATTTATATATATATATTCTCTGAAAAAAACAAAGGTTACAGGGACATTATAGTTAGGTTCTGAATTTCCTCGCACAAAACCATAGAAATTCAGAAGTTATAGTTATTGTTAACTCCAGTAACTATAACTCGCACCCCCACCGAGCACAGTTTTCTCATCAATTATTTTATTGCAAATGTTGCAGTAATAATATCAGTGATGCCATAGACGTTGTCATTAATGATGTAATATGTGGAAGTATTAGCTGTGCATGCACAGGCGCAAGTTATAGTTACCTTTCGGTGTGAGTTATATTTACAGCAGAATGCAAGGTGATGCAAGGGCAATGCAATCCTTAAGTCAGATTTATCAAGTCACACAAAGCAATGTTGAGTGGCTCTGTGTGGCTTGGTAAATCCAGAGTAACCCAATGAAGGGCAAGTACCAGCCTTGTATTCCTCTGTGCCAGGAAGGCGTTACATGTGAGTAGAGTGGGTGCTCTTATGCATCCAACCTTGGTTTTTGGCACTGTAGGAAAGTACCCTCTTTTTGAAATGTTACTCCCAATTTCTGCCTGATGTCAGTGTGTTTTTGACTGTGTCACTGGGATCAAGCTAGTCAGGACCCCAGTGCGTATGGCTTATGGCCTGCTTGTCAGTATGTTTCACTGTCTTTGAAAGTATGCTTGACTGTGTCACTGGAGTCCTGCTAACCAGAACTCCAGTGCTCATGCTCTCTCTTTTTCTAAATTGAACACTACATACTGGTAACCCAGTATTTCACTCCAAATTGGCATCCTGGGCACCCCTTATAAGTCCCTAGGATATGGCATCTAGGTACCCAGGGCATTGGGGTTCCAGGGGATCCCTATGGGCTGCAGCATTTATTTTGCCACCCATGGGGAGCCATACAAAGGCTTCTGCGGGAGTGCCATTGCAGCCTGTGTGAAATGGTACATGAACCCTTTATCTGCCATTTTCACTGCACCAGGTCACTTATGAGTCACCTGTATGTCAGGCCTTCCAACCCTGAAGGCTGGGTGCACAGGACCTGTGTGTGAGGGCACCCCTCCACTAGTAGAGGTGCCCCCACATCATCCAGGACCATTATCCTGGACTTTGTGAGTGCGGGGATGCCATTTTACACGTGCACTGGACATGGGGCAATACCTATGTCCAGCTTCACAATGGTAACTCAGAATATGGCCATGTAAGGTGTCTAACAAATGGGAATTGTACCCCAATACTGATTCTAGTATTAATTGCACAATTCCATCCACTCTGGGGGCTTCACTATGGACCCCCAGTACTGCCATACCAGCCTTCTGAGGTTTTCCAGGCAGCCCCCAGCTGCTGCCATCTCACAGACAGGTTTCTGCCCTCCTGTTGCTTGAGCAGCTCAAGCCCAGGAAGGCAGAACAAAGGATTTCCCTTGGGAGTAGGGTGTTACACCCTCTCCCTTTGAAAATAGGTGTTACAGGCATAGGAGCGGTAGCCTCCCAGAGCCTCTGGAAATGCTTCTAAGGGCATTCAAGGGTGCCCTACTTGCATAATTCAGTCTACACCAGTTCCAGGACCCCCAGTCCCTGCTCTGATATAAATCTGGACAAAAGAAATGGGTGTGACCACTCCTGTGTCCATCACCACCCCAGGGGTGGTGCTCAGAGCTACTCCAGAGGGTTCCTGGGTTCTGCCATCTTGTTTTCAGGATGGGCAGGGAACTCTGGGAGCAGCTGAGTGGCCTGTGCCAGCAGGTGACATCAGAGCCCTCCCCTGATAAGTGCTTACCTGGTTAGGTGACTAATCCCCCCTTTCAGGTCAATTTAGGGTCTCTCTCCTGGGTGTTTCTTCAGATTGCAAGACTCCAGCAGGAATCAACTGTGTCTTTTACTTCATCTTCTACCGACAGAACCGCAGCTGACCTCTCCAGGAACTCTACAAACTGTAACAAAGAAGCAAAGATGACTTCTGCAGCCTTGTAACTTCAGCTCCTGCCAGCAACTGCAACAGTGTCCAGGTTATGCATCCTCCGAGGACTGCCTGTCTTCAGCCTGCACCAGAAAAATTGAAGGAATCTCCCATGGAGTGACAGAGTCACTTCCCTGCTTCAGCAGGCACCTCTCTACAGCGACAACCAGTGGTGTGGTTCCCCTTTCCCGACGACGAGCATGGATCCAGAAACACAGGTGGTGGACTAAAGTGACCCCGACAGTCCCAAACTCCAGCTGTCCAATATTGGTGGGTGTAAGAGCATGCCTCCCCACGCAAGGCAGTACCCCGTGCACTGCGTGACTTGCAGTTGCCAAGAAGTTCTTCGTGCACAGCTCAGCTAAGTCCCCCAGCACTCCATCCTGCGATGCACAGCTTCCTGACTAGTTCTCCGGCGGCTTGGGATCACTTTGTGTAGTGCTGTATGGGTCTCCATTTGCACCTTCTTTGTCCCCATGCTATGGGACTCCTGTGTGCACTGCCTGGTCTTCTGAGGGCTCTCTGAGTTGCTCAGAGCCCCCTCTATCTCCTCCTCCAGGGTAGAGGTCACCAGGTCCCTCCTGGTCCCAGGCAGCACCATCTTCCTTCTACCGCAAGTTTTGCGTGTGCCAAGGC
The DNA here is from genome assembly GCF_031143425.1 of Pleurodeles waltl. Classification (NCBI taxonomy): domain Eukaryota; kingdom Metazoa; phylum Chordata; class Amphibia; order Caudata; family Salamandridae; genus Pleurodeles; species Pleurodeles waltl. Next base: position 1,234,176,387 of record NC_090444.1, on the reverse strand, counting down.
TTGTTGGCAGAATCCAGCAACGCAAACCAGACTGCAATCATCCATCCGGCATGGGACATCTTCTGCACCAACCAGGAACCCACATCTGTCTTCTTGTGTGCATAACTGACTTTATCTTCTCACTTGTGGTTCTTCTTTAGCACCATCATCCGGGTTAGCAGGGGCTCCTGTTCTCCCTGGACTCTTCAATGCTTCTTGGACTTAGTCCCCTCCTTCCACAGGTCCTCAGGTCCAGGAATCCATCACTGGTGTCTTGCAGTCTCTTCTGGTTCTTGCATAATCTTCTATCACAACTTCTTCTGTGTTTCAGGAAACTTACTGTAATTTGCTCCTGCTTTCCTGGGCTCTGGGGTGGGTTCTATTACTTACCTGTGGTGTTTTCTTACACTCCCAGCACCCTTCTACACACTACACTTGCCTAGGTGGATAACCGACATTCACATTCCACCATTTTAGTATATGGTTTGTGTTCCCCCTAGGCCCATTGCAACCTCTTGTAATTTTCACTATTTGCATTGTTTTCTGACTGTGTGCTTAACTATTTTTGGCTACTAGTGTATGTATTGTGTATATTACTTACTTCCTAAGGGAGTATAGTCTCTAAGGTATTTTTGGCATTTGTGACAACAAAATAAAGTACCTTTATTTTTGTTACACTGAGTATTTTCTTTCATGTGTATGAGTACTGTGTGACTACAGTGGTATTGCAAGAGGTCTGCATGTCTCCTAGTTCAGCCTTGGCTTCTCAGCTACAGCTACCCCTAGACAGCCTGGCTTCTAGACACTGACTACATTTCACTAATAAGAGGTAACTGGACCTGGTATAAGGTGTAAGCACCTTTGGTGCCCGCTACAAACCAGGCCAGCCTCCTGCAGGCACATTGCTAGATTTAAGGGTAGTAAACCTTGGAATGCCTTAGAACTGTATGCCGTCCCAATAGAGGAGCAACAGAGAGAAATCTATTTGTTTCTCTGGAGAAATACTTTATGTTTCTTTGTTGTTTCTTAGAAAGAGGAAAATGCCTTTAAGGATTTTTTTGTGTGCAGGAAGGTTTCACTAAAACACACACAGAAACATTCTGGAAAGGGTAGGAATGTGTTATATCTTAGCAGAAATAGCACATTCCTGCCCTCTGCATTTGATGCAGCAAAACAAGTTTTCTTGCTGCATTACACTATATCAAATATAAGTAAATCTGTCTGTCAGGTATTCCAAATAAAGCCTTATTTCTTATCATACTCATGAACAGTTGCATGATTTTGGAAGATCGTGTACCAAAATCCCATGGTTGGTCTTCAGTTTCTTTGAGTTGGTGTCATATATGATATTGGATGTGAAACCTTTAATCTTTTTTAAATGAACACATACAAAAATACATTTTATTTTGACTTGTGTGGTGAGAAAGATCAAAATGTCATATTGTTAGTTCTAGTTATTTTCAGAAAAAGAGTTCTCAAGGGGCACCATCAATCACCTTGATCACACAAGTTTCCTTCTTATCTACCAGTTACTGCTCTCATATTACATTCATAAAATAATGTATTAGATTTGTTCTACTGAACCTTGGGGAAAACTATGTTTGCATTTTTCCTGTGGATATGATTTTTGAGATTGTCACGTTTACACTGTAGTGTCTTCTTAATAGATTCCTGTGCCTTATTTCATGTGAGTGTTTTATGACTTTCATTTAACCTGAGCTCATATGTACGAAGTCCATTTATCTATACCCAACATCTGTTAATGTAACTTCCATTTTGTAATAAGAGGGGTATATCTCCTGAAAAGAGGGTTTTGGGAATATTTTAAATCATGTCAAGTTATACAGTTTTCGTCTCAGAAAACTCCAGCCTTGGAGTTAGACCCCATATGAAATTGAGGAGTATTTGGAATTAGACCCTCCAGCACCATCTACTAATTTGATCATCTCCATCTTTCCCCACCATTCCCTAATCCACTTAACTGGATGAATATTTTCATATGACCCTCACTTCCCTTTTTTGATGATCCTCCTCAGAAGCGAGGGGGTTCAGGGTCTTTGAGTATGGGAGATTAAACTAATCAATAACTGCTTTCAAGCCACCCAAACAGTCTTTTACTATTGTAGGGGCAGGTACATCAGACATATTCAGAAAATTACCATGTCCTTCATCTGTCCTCAGACATAAGCTTATGTTAACTCAGTGGCAAAGAATATTCCATAGGTTGAACTGCAATTTCCCTGAATTTGCAAGGAGGAAAGTAGTACATAAAATTACAATGTGCAGAGGGTTGATACAAATAGAGTACTTGGCCACAAAAAGACAAATAACTACTATAATCATCAAACATACTGTGCTCTATTTCTTTCACCCTGCTTATTATACTTTTTTCATCCTTATAGATTAATTGAGGTAACTATCTCCTTTTCCAAACGTGTCTCATTTTTTGCTACCTTTGCTGCCTGAAATAAATACTGCAGGCTATTCACATTGCCAACTGTCCTTGGCACATTTCTTGAGAAGGAAGTGTGACATCTGTAGATTTCTTTGAACTTACCCTCTGCAAATCACTAATAGCCATACTATGAAACAGATCCTGAAAATAGACTTTCCTCTGCCTATATAAGGATATCCATATTCTATCAGATGTTGATAAACTTCTGAAGGAACATCTGAAGATCAGCCCCTCTTCAATGATTGAACAAGCAATCATTGTTGTATTCTAAGTGGAAACTTGAGGTGAAACAGGACCTTGACTAAGCCCACAGTTGTGCATTAAACATTAGTTCTCATGATTACTGTCTGTCATTATGGCCCTCACCGCCGAGGTACATCCATGCTGAAGACCGCCAGTGCAGGCGGTTTTCCGCACAGCGTGTTATGACTGCTGGCAGCCCTCTGTCCTTTTTCGGATGGAGAGCTGCCAGCAGCCATACTGGTGGTCAGTGGGGAAGTGGAGGCTGCTCCACCTCCACCGCCATGTCATCAGAACACCGCCCACCGAATCATGTCCCATGATTTGGTTTGGCGGTGCTCTGGTAACGGGGTACTGGCGGCGGAGCAGCCCGCATGATCCCTTTCCCTCCTGGGGGTTCACCGGACCAGGTAATGTGATTGTCTGTTAGGGGAGGAGGTGGGAAGGTGTTGTGTGTTGTGTACATGCATGGGGGTGTGCGTGTGAGTGTGTAGAGGGGTTGTGTGAGTGCGTGTATGCATGTGGGGGTATTGTGTTTTTGAAAATGGGTGCCTGGCTGTCTGTTTGTATGTCTGTGAGTATGTGTGCGTGTATGACTGTGTGTGTGTCTGCTGTAATGTTTGTTAGTATGTGTGCTGGTATGTGTAGTGGTAGTGTCTGTGTACGTGTAGGGGGGTGTGTTTCGATGTTGGGGGGTGTGGAGGGGGGTCCTGCTGCCTTTGGGGGTTGGTAGGGGGGTCAAGAGTGTAAGGGGAGGACTTGGGGTGGGGGAGGGGGAGACCCCTATCAGTGCCAAGGAAGGGTTTCCCTGGCACTGATAGTGCCTACCGCCATGGATTTGGTGGCGGTACAGAACCCAATGAAATCCATGGCGGTATGCGGGGTCGTGATACCGCCGGTGGTGTTGTGACAGCTGCTGGTCTGAAGACCGAAGTCTCCAGCCCAGCGGTCGTTACCACCTTGGCGGTCGGAGTGGAGAAGTGGCAGTTTAGCATGGCAGTCACCGCCATGCTTGTAATGCCATTTTTTTTCCGCCGGCCTGTTGCCGGTAAACCGCCATTTCTCCACCGACCACCAGGGTTGTAATGAGGGCCTATATGTTTTGGAAAAGTGAGAGGAACACATTCTGTAGTTTTATACCCACCTGCCTGGAGGAGCTATCATGCAGGTACAGGGGTTTGAATACAAAGGCAAGAAACAACAGAGGCTGCTATTTATAATGGAGTGAGGTTTCCACAACACTTTGGGGGTTATTCTAACTTTGGAGGAGGTGTTAATCCGTCCCAAAAGTGACGGATTTACCACCAGCCGTATTACGAGTCCATTATATCCTATGGAACTCGTAATACGGCTGGTGGTATATCCGTCACTTTACCGTCACTTTTGGGATGGATTAACACTCCTCCAAAGTTAGAATAACCCCCTTTGTGAGGTACAATGGTACATTGGGTGATATCACTTTTAGACATTGTAATTATTTTAAGGCTTTAAATGCTTTTATGCAGGTCTTACACATTTTCTTGATATACAACTTCAAGTTAATACTCACCCATTCAGTGACTTCCAAAATAGATATATGTGGTAAGAAAAGGTAGTGGCATCTATCCAAATCACCCCACCCTAGACTACCCTGAATACCTAGCTTTCAAAAATGTTTGGCCTAGGGAGTGTTTCTGTCCTCAGCGATGTGTAGATGGGGGTTACCCCAATATGAGGGGCAGAAAGTCCACTGGGCACCATGGACATTTGTTTTAAAAATAGAAAGGGAAGGGAGTGGTTTACACAGGCTTGGGACTATGCCCCAATCACCAAATGATCCCAGCAGTCTTTCTGTTCCCCCTCCACTTGGTCAGCAGATTGTGGAGGATTACCCTTAATCAGCACCCCCAGAATGCTACTGGACACAAGGGACTATGGGGGTCATTACAACCCTGGCGGACGGTGTTAAAGCGGCGGTAAGTCCGCAAACAGGCCGGTGGATAAAAAAGGGTATTATGACCGTGGCGGAAACCTCCAACAAAGACATCCACTTTAACACTTCTAACCACTGGGCCCAAAATGCATGGGCGAGGTCCACACACGATACCTGTCCAGAAACGGAGAGAACACTGCTGGGGCATCAGATCGAAATACAACAGGCACCTCAGGGGGAAATGAAGGGGGGGGCACCTCAGACGGATGACAGCACCACGCCAGATCCACGATGGGGCTCCATGCTCATTGATGTATCCTGGGGAGTGCAAAGCCACAGTCTCACAAGTCTTTTCAGTGGGTGGTTTGCCCACTGATTTATCCTGGGGAGTGCAAAGCCACAGTCTCACAAGTCTTTTCAGTGGGTGGAACCTGGGGAGTGCAAAGCCACAGTCTCACAAGTCTTTTCAGTGGGTGGTTTGCCCGCTGCTTTATCCTGGGGAGTGCAAAGCCACAGTCTCACAAGTCTTTTCAGTGGGTGGTTTGCCCACTGCTTTATCCTGGGGAGTGCAAAGCCACAGTCTCACAAGTCTTTTCAGTGGGTGGTTTGCCCACTGCTTTATCCGGGGAGTGCAAAGCCACAGTCTCACAAGTGGATAACAGTCTCCACTGGTTCTGGAGGGGGACTGATGCCCAGAGTGCTTCATCCTGTTAAGGACTGAGGTAGTGGATGCTGTTCTCCACAGGTTCTGGGGGGGGACTGGTGCCCAGAGTGCTTCATCCTGTTAAGGACTGAGGTAGTGGATGCTGTTCTCCACAGGTTCTGGAGGGGGACTGGTGCCCAGAGTGCATCACTCTCCCCGTGACGGTCCCAGTTCCGTCACTGGCCCTGGCGCATATGGGCTACAGGTGCTTGATATTGCGGTGCTTGCCCTGTTCAGCGGTGCTTGCCATGGCGGTGCTTGCCCTGTTCAGCGGTGCTTGCCCTGTTCAGCAGTGCTTGCCATGGCGGTCTTTGCCCTGTTCAGCGGTGCTTGCCCTGTTCAGCGGTGCTTGCCATGGCGGTCTTTGCCCTGTTCAGCGGTGCTTGCCCTGTTCAGCAGTGCTTGCCATGGCGGTCTTTGCCCTGTTCAGTGGTGCTTGCCCAGTTCAGCGGTGCTTGCCCTGTTCAGCGGTGCTTGACTTTGCTGTCTCTGACCTGTGCAGCGGTGCTTGCCCTGTTCAGCGGTGCTTGCCATGGTGGTCTTTGCCCTGTTCAGCGGTGCTTGACTTTGCTGTCTCTGACCTGTGCAGCGGTGTTTGCCATGGCGGTCCCTCATTGCCCAGCGGGGCTCTGGCTGCCGGGGCCCTCCTGGGCACTGAGTCTGGTGGTGGTCTCCTGACCAGTCACGATTGGACTGCCCTCCTGGGCACTGACTTTGGCGGTGGTCTCCTGACCATTGACGATTGGACTGCCCTCCTGGGCACTGACTCTGGCGGTGGTCTCCTGACCACTGACGATTGGACTTCCCTCCTGGGCACTGACTCTGGCGGTGGTCTCCTGACCACTGACGATGGGGCTGGCGGTGGCACCTGGGCAGCAGGGATGATGGTGGCCTTCTCCGCCATGCTGCTCTTCCCAGGCTTTGGCGCTTTCTTCTGCCCCTTCCACACCTAGGGAGGAGTCACAGCTGACTCGACACTCCCCCAGGGACCCTTGTGAGCGGCTTTGCCGGCTGGAGTCTTCCCCCTATCCCGTCGGGCACTGTCCAACTTCTGGTGCTTGACAGGGGGGGGGGACTGGTTGTGCTTTGGCTCCGTGTCACACTGGCTGCCCTGATGGCCGGTGCACTCCACATACCTCTAACAGGCACCACTGGTACCGGAGATTTTTTGGTTGAGGTGCTAGTACAGGACCTATGAATTGGAGGGGGGGTGGGAAAGAGGTCAACGTTGCTCAGGAAAAGTTTCTGACGAACACTGGGACGGGTAGCTGGAGGAGGTCTGGGAGTGGAGGAAGAGGTGGTGGTTGTAGGAGGTGTAACTTTTGATGATTTGGGTGCAGGTGCATGTTCTGGAGGCTGTTGTGAGGTGGATGGATGTTGGGTGTGTGTGTGCCCGTGTTTGTGTACTTTGGGAGGGGGCGTCACAGACACACTGGGAGAGGACACAGGGGATGTGTAAATGGTAGTGAGGGTGGTGAGTGCAGGTGAGTGGGGTGTGGTGGTGGGTGTTCTGGTGCGAGTCCTAGTGGCTGTAGTGGTAGTGCATTCAGGTGAGAGTGTAGAGGACACTGGGAGTGAGGAGGGAGACGACGAGGAGGGGGACACAGTGGAGGCAGTGGATGTTGCTGTGTCTGTATGTGGGTGATGCTTGTGTGAGTGCCTGTGGGATGTGTGGTGCCTATGTTTGCCTGAGCTTCCCTTGTGTGTTGAGGTTGTGTGCATGCTGCTCTGATGATGTGCTTAGGATAGGCAGAGGTACAGGGGATTGGGTCTGGGTGGAGGAAGTTGGAGGGGGGAGGCTAGCGAAAGGGACAATGGCTGCCATCAGTGCTGAGGCCAGAGATTGCAGGGTTCGATGATGGGCAGCCTGACCAGAATGAATGCCCTCCAGGAATGCATTAGTGTGTTGCAACTCCCTTTCTATACCCTGGATGGCATTCACAATGGTAGACTGTCCAAAAGTGAGTGACCTGAGGAGGTCAAAGGCCTCCTCACTGAGGGCAGCAGAGGTGACAGGGGCAGGGGCTGAGGTGCCTGGGGTGAAGGTGATGCCCACCCTCCTGGGTGAGCGGGCACGGGGTGAAGGCTGAGGGGCTGCTGGGAGGGCGGTGCTTGTGGGGGGGTGGCGGCTGTACCTGTAGAAGTGGGGGGGCACAAATGTTGCCGCCACCACAAGGGAGCTCCCATCGGAGGACAAGTCCGTGTCGCTGGTTGCTGATCCGGTGACCAACGTAAAGCTCCCCTAGCCCTCCGTCCCACTGGTGTATTCAGAGTCCGTGGTGTGGCCCTCCATGGCCATGTGGGATGCAGCCCCTTCGTGCTCCGGTGCCACTGTACCTCCGCCTGATGATGCTGATGCACAAAAGAACAGGGAGAGTACAAAAAAGGGGGGGAAACAACAGAGGAAAGACAGGTTGAGTGCATGGCTTACCGCTACTGTTGGCGGACAATACAGACACAGCAGCCCCCTGCACTACGCCGCGCTGTTGGGCTCTACACATGCAGTTCCTGGGATATGGCCTACATGGCTATGGTGGACATCAGCACACATAGATGACACAGGGGCATGGATACCTGTACTTGGCACTCTACAGATGTGGGGTAGAGTGCCACATGGCCTGCATTACGGAGGGGCCAAGCCTACGGAACTCGCCCTGGCCTAGGGAAACCCACAGCCTTCCTCCCCCACCCAGACACCTCCACTGCACGAAAAGTCAGAAGAATGAGAGTGTACTCACCCCCTTGTGCCTGCTGTGATGCCCTCTAGCGCCCATCCAACTCAGGGTAGGCCACCGCCAGGATCCGGAACATCAGGGGGGTCATGGTGCGACGGGCACCCCTCCCACGTTGGGAGGCCATCCCCAGCTGATCCTCCGCCGTCTTTTTGCTTCAGCGGCGAATGTCCTTCGATCTTTTACAGCAGTGGGTGCTCCGTCTCTGGTGGACCCCCAGGGTCCGGACGTCCTTGGCGATGGCACGCCAAATATCCTTCTTCTGGTGGGCGCTGACCTAAATGACATGTACAGGGGAAGAAGGGATGTCATTAGCAACTGCACCGTCGAAGTGAGTGGCCCACATCCCTACCATTGCCATCTGGCACATGCATTCACAGTCCTTCGTGCTTGCAGAACTCTGCCCCCTTCCTTCTTACATCCAGTCCTCTCCGCCCAGCCATAGCCCATACAACTTGCACCCTATGTCCTCACCTGTTGGTCTGGAGGACCGTAGAGTAGTGAGCACTGGGGGAGGACCCCGTCCACGAGCTTCTCCAACTCCTGTGCAGTGAAGGCAGGGGCCCTTTCCCCAGACACACATGCCATTGTCTCTTCCAGACCGAAGTCACAGCAGCACTTGCAGTATAGGTCCTCTCTTGTCGAAGATCACGTATCGAGTGATTGAACAGATAGAAAATGGCGGTCACGTCCGCAGCGGTGACGGCCGCGGCGGTGCGTATCATCACCGCCGGCACACTTCGTCATTGGCTCCTGGGACCCATAGGGTCCAATGTTAACCAATGCAGCATTGCGCAGCGGTCTTCGACTGCCTACGGCGACGGTGTACAAAGCCAGCGCAGTTACCTCACATCCCATTGTCCCAGTTTAGAGGTCAGGCAGCCGCCATTTCAGGGGCCCACATGGCTTCATTTTCAACTGTGTCACACATACCTAGGCCTGAACTCAACACACATACAGACAACTTTTTGGATTTTGTTTCGTGTTCTGTGTAGCTGTGGGTACATACCTCTGAGTTGCTTGACTCTGTGGTTGCTGTTGTCCTTCCTAGGCACCGTCAGCTGGGACATGTGAGGAGATGACGGAATTCCTCCGGTGTACCGACCGCTGGTGGACCTGTTGACAATGGAGGAGCGACATTTAATCATCACTTACAGGTTTGACATGCCACAATCCAGGAACTGTGTACCCAGTTGGAGCCAGAACTTTTGTCACCAATCCGCCATCCCACAGGAATCCCCCCTCAAGTGCAGGTGCTGTCAGTGCTCCATTTCCTTGCAAGTGGGTCTTTTCAAACAACTGTGGCCATGGCATCAGGGATGTCCCAGCCTATGTTTTTAAACGTGTTGTCCAGAGTGTTGTCTGCCCTGCTGAAACACATGAGGAGCTACATCGTTTTCCCTCAGATGGAGGATTTGGCTACAGTTAAAGGTGACTTCTATGCCCTTGGACATATCCCTAACATCATAGGTGCCATTGATGGGACCCATGTAGCTCTGGTCCCCCCCCACAGGAGTGAACAGGTGTACAGGAACCTGAAGAGATATCATTCGATGAATGTACAGATGGTATGTTTGGCAGATCAGTACATCTCCCAGGCAAATGCTATGTTCCCTGGCTCAGTGCATGACGCCTACATCCTGCGGAATAGCAGTATCCCTTATGTGATTGGTCAACTCCAGAGGCACCAGGTGTGGCTATTAGGGGACTCAGGTTACCCCAACCTGTCATGGCTATTGACCCGAGTGAGGAATCCCAGGACCAGGGCAGAGGAACGCTACAATGAGGCCCATGGGCAGACTAGGAGGGTGATCAAACGCACCTTCGGCCTCCTGAAGGCCAGGTTCAGGGGCCTCCATATGACACGTGGTTCCCTGTTCTACTCACCAAGGAAGGTGTGCCAGATCATCATCGCCTGCTCTATGCTTCACAATCTTGCTTTGCGACGCCAGGTGCCTTTTCTGCAGGAGGATGGTCCAGATGACGGTGTTGTGGCAGCTGTGGAGCCTGTGGACAGTGATGAGGAGGAAGCAGAGGAAGAAGACATTGACAACAGGGACTCAGTCATACAGCAATATTTCCAGTGACACACAAGTGAGAACACTTTCTTGACTACTACATTTACTTTCACACTTCTACCTTTATCCTGTCTGTCAATTTCAAGCAGTATTTGATAACTGAGTTGTACATTTCCATTACGGTTTAACAGGTGTGGTTACCAACGTGTGTCATCTGCTTGCATCCTTCATGGACTTGTGATGTGTGACATAGGGCTGTTGACATTACATTTTCAAACGGATTTTGTCATTGTCATAGCTAATACACATTTTCTAAATCCCAGACTGACTCCTGAGATTTTTGTTCTTCAAGGGTGTTTATTGAAGTGCTATTTATTGGAGGGGGTGGTAAAATGGTGATGGGTGATGATGGAGAAATGTCCATGGCAGAGTCCAGTCTATTAGTCTCACAGGTGCATTACCCATATGGGCATAGGAAGTGGAGCTGGGGCAGTTCCAATATGGACAGGGTTACAAAGTGGGACAGTGGGATGACAATCAGGGTGGTCTTATTTCTTGGCGGGGGTCTTGCCATCGTGCTCTGTCCTGTTCCTGGATCTCAGGGACTGCTTGCGGGTGGTTCTCTGTCTGCAGGGGGTGGGGTGCTGGTGTGGTGGTCCTGTGGCGGGGCGTCTTGTCCACTAGCGCCGGCGGAGGTGGTGGGCAGTTCATCATCCATGCTAGTGTCAGGGGCCCCTTGGAGTGCCACAGTGTCCCTCATGGTGTTCTGTATGTCCTTCAAACTCCTACAATGGTGCCCAGGGCAGAGCTGATGGTTCTGAGTTCCTCCCTGAACCCCAAATACTGTTCCTCCTGCAGGCGCTGGGTCTCCTGAAACTTTGCCCGGACAGTAGCCATCGTCTCCTGGGAGTGGTGGTATGCTCCCATGATGGAGGAGAGGGCCTCGTGGAGAGTGGGTACCCTTGGCCTGTCCACCCCCTGTCGCAAGGCAGCCCTCCCAGTTCCCCTGTGTTCATGGGCCTCCGTCCCCTGGACCGTGTGCCCTCTACCACTGCCCCCAGGTCCCTGTTGTTGTTGGGGTGGTGGGTTATCCTGGGTTCCCTGTAGTGGTGGACACACAGCTGATTGACGTGTCCTGGGTATGGAGGTATGGGCCCGCTGGGTGGGTGCTGTACTGGTGTTTCCAAAGGGTGGAAGGTCAGTGTTGGGCTGTGCCTGTGCGAGGGGAACCGACTGTCCTGAGGCCCACGATGGTCCGGGCTGGTCATCTGGATCCAGTTGGCCAGAGCTGCTGTCATCACTGTGGGTCTCTTCTGTGGGTGGGGTAGAGATGTCTGGACCCTTTTGTCTGGTGACGTTAGGTATTGGTCCTGCAGGGGTGTAAAAGCATGATTATTGCATCTCTGTGTGTCATGGTGTGTAATGGGTGGGTGAGCGTGTACCCCAGTGCTAGTATTCCTGTGTGGGGCCTTGATTGATGATGGTTAGGGGGTGTTATGGGTATGTGCAGTGGGCATGCTTTAGTGATGGGTGTCCATGCTTTGTTGTGTCATGCAGGGCTTGGTGTTGGGATGTGTGGTTTGTGTTATTAATACATTAGTGAGGAGTTGGAGTGATGGGGAGGGTGAGGGTGGGGGTGTGTGATAGCATGCAGGTAGGGTGGGGGATATAATAGTTAAGATTTGAGTTACCAGTGTCCATTCCTCCACCGACTCCACGGAGGCCCTCTGGATGCATAATGGTCAAGACCTGCTCCTCCCATGTTGTTAGTTGTGGGGGAGGAGGTGGGGGTCCGCTGCCAGTCTGCTGTACTGCGATATTGTGCCTGGAGACCACGGAACGCACCTTCCCCCATAGGTCGTTCCACCTCTTCCTGATGTCCTCCCGATTTCTTGGGTGCTGTCCCACTGCGTTGACCCTGTCGACTGTTCTTTGACATAGCTCCATCTTCCTTGCAATGGAGGTGTGCTGCACCTGTGCTCCAAATAGCTGTGGCTCTACCCGTACGATTTCCTCCACCATGACCCTGAGCTCCTCCTCTGAGAACCTGGGGTGTCTTTGACGTGCCATGGGGTGGTGTAGGTGATGTGTGGGATGGTGTATGTGGAGATGAGTGTGGTGATGTGTAGTGGTGTGTGGTGTTTTGTGCGTGGATGTTGTGTGGGTGATGGTGTTGTGTGCCTCTGTGTGGTGGGGTTGTCTATGCTGTGCTCTCTCGGTCGCCTTCGTCTATAATTTTATTGTCGTAGGGGTTTGTGGGTGATGTGGGTGTGTGTTTTATATTGTATTGGGTGTGTGGGAGTGGTGTTTGTATGTGTATCAGGTGTGTGTATTTTGAATTGTCCAATGTGTGGTGTTTTGGAGATGTGTGTGTATTTTGAGCGCAGCGGTGTGTACCGCCAATGGAATACCGTGGTTGAAAGACCGCCGCTTGGATTCGTGGGTCGTAATAGCATGGGCGTGTTTCTGTTGGCGTGATGGTGGAGGTTTTGTTTTCGCCAGTTTATCACTGACCTTTGTTGTGGCGGACTTGTGTGGGTGTCTGAATTTCGTAGGTTTCCGAGATGTGGATCGTAATAGCTGTGGCGGAATTCCGCGGCCGCCGCAGTGTATTGGTGGTCTTCTGAACGGCGGTAAGCGGCTTTTACCGCCAATGTTCTAATGACCCCCTATATCATTTTTTTGGAACAAAATTGAGACGGGGCAAACCCACAACTCTAGCACCCTAACAGTTATTATGCCTCTGGAAACCTGAAGCATCCGCATGGAAACTGACAGGAAATTTTAATTATTTTGGGTGTAGCTCTGACATATGAGCTGACAGTGAGGGTGTAAATCCTAATATTCTCTCACTTGCGACCATGAATGGCTGCACTATTTGTGCAGCTAATCAGCTGGCAACTATGGAACCTAAGAATCGTGGTCATTTTTTAAACTTAGAGAAACAGATATCCAGGGTGGTGTGGTTTGCCTGGATCCTGGTCTGTTTTTTGTTTTTAACCCAGAATGTTCCACAAGTGGAAATACTTGCTAAATTCATCACATTTCTATGAGGGAAAATTCCAGAATCTGTTGGTAACTACAACATTTCCTACCAATATAGACTTCGTATGGTCACCATTTTGTCCATTCCTGCCATAGGCGAGAGGCCTAGTCGCAAAAGTGGGGAGACGCTTTTTTATGAGAAGTGTAGGAATGATGGGTGGCAGAAATTTTGCACATCTCTACAGACTTCAAAACATTTTGCATCCAAATTTGAGGAAAAGGTGTGATTTTATCCAAACCTTGAGGTCTTTGTGCATTCTGGGAGGGAAAAGTTAGTGGGCTCCTTGTATGTCACAGCAACCTGGACTCCACTTAGGGGCTCATTCCGAGTCCGGCGGGCGGCGGGCACCGCCCGCCGGGCGGAAACCGCCCAAAGACCGCACCGCGGTCAAATGACCGCGGGGGTCATTTTGACTTTCCCGCTGGGCCGGCGGGCGATCTCCAATGAAGCCGGCGGAGTTGCAGGGGTGCGACGGGTGCAGTAGCACCCGTCGCGATTTTCACTGTCTGCATAGCAGACAGTGAAAATCTTTGTGGGGCCCTGTTAGGGGGCCCCTGCACCCGTTCCCGCCATCCTGTTCCTGGCGGGTTTAACGCCAGGAACAGGCTGGCGGGAAGGGGGTCGGAATCCCCATGGCGGCGCTGCAAGCAGCGCCGCCTTGGATGATTCCCTGGGCCAGGGGAAAACCGGCGGGAAACCGCCGGTTCCCCTTTTCTGACCGCGGCTTTACCGCCGCGGTCAGAATAGCCCTGGAAGCACCGCCAGCCTGTTGGCGGTGCTTCCGTTGCCCTCCACCCTTGCGGTTTCAAACCGCCAGGGTCGGAATGAGGGCCTTAGTGTCTAGTCTTCAGAAATGTCTAGGTTTGGTAAATTTTCCTGGGTGGAAGCTAAACCAGGCTTAAATTTTTGGTAGATTCCTACAAGTTCTGGAAGTTTCCCTTAAAGAAATGTGAGGACAATGCATGGTTGTATCCAATGTGCAAGATTTGTAGGTCATTGTAGGTAAGCAAATGTAATTGAGCTCCACATAAGTCATACTACCCTAGACGCCACTTTGTGCTTGTCTGGTTTTTAAAAATGTGTAAATTTAGTAGGCATTTTTGGCGGCTGCCGAGCTCAGACTCAGCTTCTGCAACTATCCATATCACCAAAATGGGTAAATTTGTATTACAAGATATGTAAGGTCCTCGTGTTCTGTTTTGGGGCTTCTACTGTTGGGAGCAACAACAAGTAAGACATCAATGTTATCGGGAGAAGTGTGGAAGCACAGAGAAGTATAGCATGCAATAATATCAATTGAATTTCTCCTCATTTTTGCCTTCCAAATGTAAGTTAGTGTTCAAGAACAATTAGTTTATTTCTGAAAACTATGAGTAATCTACATTAATGACCCCTTGCTTAATTTAGAATGTTTTCTACTTTTTGGAAATGTTTAGCTTACCAGGTTCATCTTTGCATTTTATGTTAGTTTTCACCACAAACTGCAAGTCGAAACAATAAAAACCAATAATAATTACTTAATAATTGAAAAAATGCAGGAATTGGAGTAAACAACAGAATTTCTTCTTTACAACTCTGCTTGTTCCCGATAGCTAGTACAATGGAGATTTTAGCGTCGCACAGCTTTTGTGAGACAATGTCTAGAACAAATATACGCTTTCTTGTACAGCACTTTTTTGCCAATTTTCATTAAAAAAGCAACATTTTAAAAATATTTTTGGCAATTATATCTCTTCCCAACATAGAAATCCACAAACATTGGGTACTTTTTCGATTCCTAACGTGGGAATAAATGGCACTCATTTTACCTGGATATAAAAGTTATGATGACTTAAACACTACAGGGCATAGTTAAGAGCACCCAGCACAATCTTAGCACTGCCATAGCGTCATTTATTTTATGCTAAGGGGGTGCTAAAGTGGCATTTTCCCCATGCCATATTTTCAAAGTGGCACAATGCATGCATTGTGCACTTTGTAAACTCTTGCGCTACATTATGCCTGCGTGAGGCATAGTATATG
This sequence comes from Pleurodeles waltl, assembly GCF_031143425.1. Classification (NCBI taxonomy): domain Eukaryota; kingdom Metazoa; phylum Chordata; class Amphibia; order Caudata; family Salamandridae; genus Pleurodeles; species Pleurodeles waltl. The sequence goes on along the minus strand of NC_090444.1, from coordinate 1,234,161,280 downwards.
CAAGGGGGCTGTTCCCCCATTAGAGGGGCTCTGAAGAAATGGCACAAGGACATCTAAAAGATTTCCTTCCACCATTTTTTCAGAACTTTTAGATACTATTCAGAGCAGGCGCTAAAAGGGGGCATAAAATATTTATAATTGGCCCCTATGCACTCTGCTGGAATAGTGCCAAGATTTTGTCGCTACTCCTGCAGAGTACATCAATCGCATAAAAAAATGACTCTATTGCCTCTACCCTGCACCGTAGTGCACATTATTTTAAACATGCGCACACATGGTGGCAGCAGGGCAGCGCCACTTTCCTTAAATCTGCCCCAAAATTCTTTAAACTTCATCAAAAAAATCAGGACTGGGGCAAGAAAAGGCTTGGTAGCTAAAGGTTTAAGGGTTCTATCACTGGAGTCAGAAGTCTCTCACTTTGGAAGGTTGCAAGTGAATTTGACTTTTGTCATATTTTTTACAAAAAATGATAATTCCCTTCAGCCTCCTCACACACAAATATATCTCTGACAATAACTGTCATCCAAATTTGTTTGTCTGGGTCTCTTGACTGTGTAGCTGGAAATATGTATGGGTTTTCAGTGGGTTCAGAGAATTCACAGGCAATCAACTGAAAGTGAAATGCAGATTTAGGCTACTTGTCAATTTGTCATATGTCACCCCTAGTCTGTATGGAAATATACTGACTAACAGGGGCAATACACTGAACAAGACATAAGTCTGTTTAAAAAAAAAAACAACAACAAAAAAACATTGTACTTTTGTTTAGTCATCCTTACTCAGGAACATATCTTAAATCAGTGTTTGCCTATGTGAAATTAATATAGGGTTATCTGCCATGTGTGGTTTTTCATTTGTTTGGAGCAGGAATCCACACACTAGATATCAAAGATAATTTTTGATGGTAGAGATGGTAGAGAGTCAATGGGGAGGTGTCTGCAGTTCTTGGGCCCAGGGTTGGCTATTAGTAGGGGGGAAAGTTATGAAAACTAGACATAAATAGGACTAAATAGTGATGTTGATTGCATGAATTCCAGCACATAATATTACCCAAAGTGCCTTGCAGAGGTCAAATCAACAAGTAAAAAAAACTACATATTTTACTTTTTTGTGACAGAAAACGTCAGACTTTCAGTCAAATGGCAATTCTCTTTTTTAAAGAAACAATGGAAGAAGGAGCATTGCAAAACGAAGTCAAAAAGTAGTGTTTAGAAGGTTGGAGATGTAGGAAAAATCCACACCATCTGGTCTGTTTCTTCCTATGGTGGGGTCGGAGGTGTTTTGGGAGGGAAGGTACAAGTGGGTGTGCTGCTCCTCCCTTCCTCTTTCTTGCCTGCCTCCTTCTCTCCAACAGAGGAGTTGAGGGCAGAAAGAGAAGTTCTTAGCTCCTAGCCCCTCCTATTGCTGTTATGATCATTCCTAAAAGATGATCGTTTTATTTGTGCCCTTGGAGAAACTCTGCCCAAAGCAGGAGGAATCATCAGGAGATGAGGTTTAGCAGTCATACTCTTGCTTATACATATTCATTTTGGAAAGACTTGGGACAGAGTTTAACTTCTTGCATTGTGGTTGTAAATGCATTTAGAGAGACGTTGACGTTCAAGTTAAAGCAACTTAAAGGGCATTGCCCATTAAGCATTCAATAAGAGTTGAGAGCAAAAAGTTTCCAATCTCAGAGTCCATTGTTGCAGAAAAATAATAATTTTCATTCCCATTCACATGTGAATTTGCAAGTCAATTGTCACGCAGAACATACAGGACAACATTTGTGTAACTGACCTGAAGAAGACTCTGAAACCTTCTGGAAGACCTTTTAACTCTGATAAGTTGTCACCAGTATGTGTTGTGCCTATATGAAAGAAAACAATGACAAATATAAAACATTTACTGAACAAGACTCAAAGATAAAAGTAAAACCTGACATGCAAGGTCAAGATTTATTTCAGTTTCCTTTAAGAATGGTGAAAATGCAACAGAGTTCAAACAATATTTAGCAATATCTTGTGCATTATCCCTGTTCTGAGCCAAGTCAAGAAAAAATAAGTGGCATTGCAAGACTAGAAAAGAAGTAACATTAGAACTCAGGCTAATGTGAGAAATAGAAAATTTTCCTTTGGAAATACAACAGCGAATGAGATATTGTGTGGAAACAATGAAAAACAGCAATTTCTAAACATTGGAGTAAGAAAGTAATAGACAAAGAATATTCATTGCAAATATTCATGACAACATACAGTTGATAATTGTCCTTAGAAAGTACCAATCAGGTTACCTAAAGAAAGAAAAGGTGTTACAAAAAAGGAAATTTGGACATTTAGGGGCTCATTCTGAGCCCGGCGGGCGGCGGGAGCCGCCCGCCTGGAGGGAGCCGCCAAATGGCCGCTCCGCCATTTGTCTTTCTGTCTTTCCCGCTGGGCTGGCGGGCGACCGCCAGAGGGCCGGCCGCCAGTCCAGCGGGAAACCCCTTCCCACGAGGAAGCCGGCTCCGAATGGAGCCGGCGGAGTGGGCATGTGCGACGGGTGCAGTGGCACCCGTCGTGTATTTCAGTGTCTGCAAAGCAGACACTGAAATACAAAGTGGGGCCCTCTTACGGGGGCCCCTGCAGTGCCCATGCCTCTGGCATGGGCACTGCAGGGGCCCCCAGGGGCCCCACGACACCCCTCACCGCCATCCTGTTCCTGGCGGTCGGAGCCGCCAGGAACAGGATGGCGGAGAGGGGGTCGGAATCCCCCATGGCGGCGCAGCAAGCTGCACCGCCATGGGGGATTCCCAGGGCAGCGGAAAACCGGCGGGAGACCGCCGGTTTTTCTTGTCTGACCGCGGCCAAACCGCCGCGGTCAGAATGCCCTGCGGGGCACCGCCAGCCTGTTGGCGGTGCTCCCGCATCCCCGGCACCGGCGGTCCTTGACCGCCGGGGTCGGAATGACCCCCTTAGAGTCAGATGTACAAAGCATTTTTCCAGTTGCAAATGGCCCGATTTGCAGAATCGTGCAATTTGAAACCGGAAAAAGCGTTTTTTTATAATGTGCAAAATGCTATTTGGTAACGGGGCGTGTTCGAGCGTCGTTACCAAATCCTGAATCAGTTTGGTATGTATTACTGATTTTGCAACCAAATTCCAGTTGCAAAACACTAATACTTTACCAGCAGTTTAAAACTAGTGGTAACCCATTTGCAAAAAGACAATGGGTCCCCAGTGGACCCCTCCTCCTTTGAAAATGTAAATAATAATATTTTTGAGAGTAGGCAGTGGCCCCCACAGGACACTGCTTACTCTTAAGAAAATGAAAATGCAAAGTTTCATTTTTTCTTTTTAATCACATCCCATTTTGCTTTAAGGAAAACAGGCTGCTTTTAAAAACAAAGATTGCTTTATTAAAAAGCAATCACAGACAGTGTGGCCTGCTGACCCCAGCAGGGCAGTATCCCTGTGATGGCTGTGATTTCTAACAGGATCACAAACTGTTACCTACCTCATTAATAACCATGCGGTAGGCCTATTTGCGACCCACTAGGAATTGCTAGTGAAACTCAAAAGACTTTAATACATTAGGAATGCTTATTTTCTTTAAATCACAATTAGGAAATCAGTATTCCTAACGTTAATACATCTGTCCTGGGTCGGGTAAAAAAAAGCTTTAATTTGTTTTTTTACTGTTTCCAACACCCAAAATAAATACAATACATCAGAGGAGGCATTAATATACATGCATCTGTTTACACAGGACAAGCACTTAGCAACAAGCTGTAGCGCCAAGACGGATGAAAGACTTTAATAACTGGGATGACACCATGGTACTCATTGGAAGTTTAAGTCATGTTAAGGGATCCGCCAGATCCCTGGGGAGGTGTAGGTTGTAGTGTTTTAGCCAGCTCTTCCAAACCTTGCAAAATTTACACGGACACCCCTTACTCTTATAGGTGATCTTCTCAGCCACCATATATAGGTCTATCCCCTTCTTCCATTCTGCTAAGGTCGAGTCCTCCGGTGATCCCCAGCGGCAGGCCACAGCTCGCTTGGCCACCACAAGCCTCATGTTGCAAAAAAGGAGTCGAGCCCTGGGAACTTCTATTTTACTCGGGGACACCCAGTAAAATGTATTCAAGTTTAAGAGGGATGTTTTCTCCCAACACATGAACGAGGTTCCTCACCACCCATGACCTTCTATGTATTCTTGAATAGCTGGGCAACATCATATTGTATGGATAAATGTGCCCCTTGCTCCCCACAGTGCACACAATCCAGAGACACCATCCTCCCCATGCTGTGTTGGCAATCCCTATTATAGTAGACTTGATCAAGTATTTTGAGCTGGATCAAGCACAATCAGAATTTTATGGCCACCTCTCTTGGGTGCATCAGGGCTGCCTCCCACTCTCTGCCCTCCAGCTCCCCCCATCCCCCACCCACCTGGCTCACAACTTAGCTAGAGTGGCTGGCTTATTGTTGTCAAGTGTCTTGTAGGTGAGGGAGACAGCATTCGATGCTAGCTCGTCTAGCAACAGTCAGTCCTCTAGGGGGGCATATTCGAGAATGTCTGAGTCTCCCAGTCCCTCCACTTGCCAAGCGTGTCTCATTTGTGAGTATTTTAAATACTGGTTCTAGTTCATGGAATACTGCTTTTTCAGGGATAAGAAAGGCATTGAGCAGGTCCTGCACTCCAAAATCCCTGAGTTTTCCCAGCTTACACATCCATACTCCTTACCAGACTGGCGTTACCTGTGTTATCTTTCCTGCCCAGCCTATGCACATAGTGGCATTCTTCCAGGTGTCCAATGCCACCTGTGTTGCTGGCAGCAACTGATGAGCGCACAAAGATAGTATTATTATGATCGGCTGGCAAACTGTGCTTGCTTCAGTCTGTAAGTGGACTGATCCTGCAGTGCAAGCGACAATCATTTATGGCCACCATTTGGGCCCTAACAAATGGGAGAATGATCCCAACTTAATAAGGGTTACAATGAAGGGTTGCAAGTGCCATCCTGGTGTATCCAACACACAGCAATACGGTTTGCAAGTTGCCCTCTAACTTGACAAAATGTAACTTCTGGGATCATGTAGTATGTGTTCTGCAAGCATAGAGTAGTTTGGGGAGCATAATCATTTTAAAGATGGCTGCCTTCCCCAGTAGAATAAGGGACACCACCACTCCACCTCCACCTGGAAATTCAGCACCCAAATTCATCGACAAACAAGTCTCCTTGTGGGAAGTGACATAAATGCACAGGTACTGGAAACCACCAGTCTCTACTTGGAGCATCCGAGAAAGGATGGCCAGCTCTAATGGGCTATAGGGGTGCAAAAAGCACCAACCTCATCCAGCTGATATTGTAACCAGAGTGAGCCTCACTGTCTCAAACATTTGGAGGATAGCCTGAATCCCAGTCACTAACTCAGTAACATAGAGCAATATATTGTTTACCTAAAAAGAGACTTCTTTGTCACCCCGTCGGTACCGGATACTTTGGATCCCTGAATGTTGGGACAAGCACGGATAACAGCAGCTAAGGGTTTGGTGGTGAGGGCAAAAAGCAGGACAGGGGACATTCCTGTGGAGTGCCTCTTTAAATCAACAAAGCTGGTGTGAGAATGCTGTTCACCCTCATTGCTGTAGTGAGAGCCTGGAAGAGTAGTGTGATCCATTGTTTATATTTAGGGCCAAACTGATCTTCCTTAGAGTCTCATGAAGGAAAGGCCAATGGACTGCATCAAACACCTTTTCGTCATCTAGTGCTAACCTCTGACTTCCAGTTAGATAGGCAATGGCGGTGGAGTCTAGTGGACTAGCTGGGCATGAAGCCTGACTGGTCTCTGTTTATAAGAAGGACTTTCACCGTTAAGAGTCTGGTGGCCCAAATTGTGGCCAGGACCTTTGTTTCAATGTTTAACAGGGAGATGAGACTGTAGGGGTCACATCTGGTCTCTGCCTTGCCTCTCATGTGGATCATGGCAATGGTAGTGCATTGTAAATCTGGCAGGAGTTCACCCTTGTCACAGGCCTCTTTAAGGAGTTCAATCATATATGGACCCAACAGCCCAAAGTATCACTTGAAGAATTCATCTGGGAAGCCATTCGCCCCAGCGTCTTCTTTGCTTTCAAGTTTGTGATGACTGTCTGTACCTCCTCAAGTGTGCTTTCGTCTTCTAGCAGCAGTCAGTCCGCAGCAGGCACCAATGGCATGTCTACCATATCTAAGTAGTCTGCTATATGCTTCATGTCTGCCAGCACTTGAACCCTATAAAATAAGGTATAACATTGTGCAAGGGCCTCTGCAATTGCCTTGTCCACTGACTGGGGAACATTAATCTCATCTCTGACACACCCCATCCAGAATGTCTCTAAGTCCCTCCTTATTAGCAAGACAAGCAACTTGCCCACTTTTATCCCAGCATTGTAAAGGCGATGTTGCATGGCAAATAGCTGCTTTTTGTCCTCCCCCAGTGCCAGGTCCCAATATTCCCTCAGTAGCACCTCTAAGGTAGGAAGGATGTGCGTATCTATCCAGGCCCCAGGGGACTCTATTAGGTCCTTGAGCTGGCTCTCAATCACTTCTATCTCTGCTGTTACTTTACATTTCTTGTGTACTAATGCATTCTGCACCCTATCCCTCACGACTGTCTTATAGGCTTCCCAGAGCAGCATTGCCAAATATACAGTCCTCTGGTTTTCCTTGAAATACTATTCCTCATTGATCTGTATCTTTTAGGCAACCTCTGTTCCTCTCAGGGCCCATGCGGTAAGTTTCCAGCCAGCACCCCGGAAAGGGCACCTCCCACCTGGTATAATCCAGAGAGGCAAATGGTCTGACAGGTCTCATGTCAAGTAGTCTGCCCTGTCTACCCCGGCCACCTCACCTGCAGTAGCGAAGACACAGTTGATCCTAGGAAAGAACCTGTGCATCCCAGGGAAATAGGAATAGTCCCTGTCCCTCGGATGATGTCACTGCCACAGGTCGGAGAGACCCAGTAAGACCGCGAATCATGTAAAGGGCATGTCCCTCGATGGGTCCATAGCCGCGCCTGAGCGGTTCAAACTGGGGGTGATTACATCTTCAAAGTCACCTTCCATGATATGTTAGATAGAGTTGGTCTCAAGGAGTATGCCACCTGCTCCAATACAAGCGCCTGGAGAAAGGGGAGTGCATAAACGCTGATGAGAATAATTGAAGTCCCCCTATAATCCATGCATGCCATATAGCTCCAGTACAGTTCTACCCAGGTCTCTGACACCTGGAATGGGGGGATTGCTTTAATCAATATGGCCACACCCAAGCTCTTGAGGTGAACCATGCATGCACTAGTGTAGTATATGCACCCCTACCTAGGAAGTGGCTTTAGGTCCCCAGCAAATGAGTGTCATGGAATAGGACTATGTTAAGCTCTAGACATTGTGGGTACTGCATGTCTAGGCCCCGTTTCACTTGCTACTCAGCCTGTTGACATTCCAGGACACTATGGAGAACCATGTGTTATCTGGAGGTCTACCCTGTGTCATCGGGTACTGATATGACAGTGTCCAGATTACCACCCACCCGTGCTACAGATGTGGTGCATCCCTGTGTGCCTACCTCCTCAAAAACTGAATGTACCCAGCTAAACACCAACATAGCAACCCTTCACTCTCCACTCTGTTACCCCTTCCCACCTTCCACCGCCCCATGCAAGTGCAATAACTACTGTCAACTTGAAACTACTTGATAGTGAGGTAAGAGAGGTCCCTCACCCTCCCTTAGAACCCAGAACCCCTGATACTTCAATAACTATAGAGCGAGACTTAGAAAATAACCCTCTGCCACCCAAGCAAAGGAAAAGAAAAGCCAATGCCTGAGTGGGTAAGCAGACAGATAGGTAGGTGGAAAGTCTATCATCTGTAACCTGGCCCGCCTCCCCTAACCCCACCCCAAGTGGCTCATGGTGCAGCCACTAGTCTTTCTTCCACCACTTTAGGATACATACTGTTATCTTAAGAGTGGTCCAATCAAGTCCCATTTGTTAGACCTGACATCCTTGGCGTGGGCTCCCCCAACTTTTTGCCTCTACTTCCCATGTCGTTGCTGTGTGCTTGACTCGGTTTTTGCTGTTTTGTTACTCTGGGCACTTTACTGCTGCTGACCAGTGCTAAATGTGAAAGTGCTCCCTATGTGAAAATTGTGTGTGTAACTGGCTTTTACATAATTTGCATACTTGATTTACTAGTAGGTCTCTAGTAAAGTGCACTAGAGATGCCAAGGGCCTGTAAATCAAATGCTACTAGTGGGCCTGCAGCACTGATTGTCCCACCCATCTGAGGAGCACTTTAAACATTGCTATGACCTAACACTGCAATGTCTGAGTGTGCAGTTTTAAACTGCCAATTCGACCTGACAAGTGTACCCACTGGCCAGGCCCAAACCTTCCATTTATATACATGTAAGGGACCCCTAAGATAGGCCCTAGGTAGCCCCATGAGCAGGGTGCAGTGTATATTAAAGGAGGGACATGTATTGATGTATTTTACATGTCTTAACAGTGAAATATTTCCTAATTTGGTTTTTACTGTTGCAAGGCCTATCTCTCTCAAAGGTTAATATGGGGGCTGCCTTTAGATATTATTAACATGCAGTTTCTCATTGAGAGCAGATAGAAAGTTGGAGTTTGGGGTCTCAGAACTCACAATTGAAAAATACATCTTTTAGTGAAGTTGGTTTTTAGATTGTTAGTTTGCAAATGCCACTTTTAGAAAGTAGGCATTTTCTTGCTTAAATCATTCTGTGACTCTGCCTGTTTGTGGATTCCCTATCTGGGTCAGAATGACAGTTAGGCTCTTTGTGAATCTCTTCTAGACAGTGACACAAAGGGAGCTGGGGTGTATCCTGCATATCCTGATGAGCCATCTGGGCTATAGTAGAGGGAGGAGTAGTCACTTATACCTGAATGGGCTGTGCCTGCCCTCACACAATGCAGTCTCCAACCCCCTGGTATGTGATTGGGGTCTGGTCTGGGCAAGGCAGGATCCTGTAAATAACAGAGGCTTTTCTTTCAATTTGGGTAACTTCAAAGGCAGAAAGGGGTGTAGGTATTGGACCCAAAAGCCCAGACTTTGGATTTCTTCAAGATTCACTTCTGGAACCAAGAGGAACCTCTGCCAAGGAGAAGAGTTGAAGAGCTGAGGAGAAGTGCTGCCCCTGCCTGTGACTGTACTTTGTTGGGCTATCCTGTAGTTGCTTATTCCACTTGAGGAAGGGGACAAAGACTGGACTTGGTGGTATATTCCTGCTTGAGAAGAATCTCCAAGGGCTTGGACTGAGCTTGCTCCCTATTCTGAAGTCTCAGGGTCACCAAAAACTTCCTCTGCCAGCACCTAGACTCTCTGCTGAGACTCCTGCCCTGCCAAGTGGTGCCTAATCCAGTCCCTGGGCCCTTAAAAGGAGAAGCTGGGGGAAAATCAAGAAGATCCAAGGAAACCGACTTCGGATGACTCCGGACTGGCGCTGCCGCTGAGTCCCATGATGATGCCTGCAACCAAATCTGTGGTCCTCGCTAGAGTGTGACAACCCCGCTGGCCCGACGGTGCTGCAGCCTTGCTGAAATCCATGACTCTCTTGAAGTCGCCGCACCACATTATGACCGCTGAATAAAGACTCCGCCAGAAGTGCATGGATCCAATGCCTTGCATCGATGCTGCCTTACCTTAACTGCTCTGCCACAAGGACCCAATGCCTCTTCGTGACACCTTCACTCCTTCACTCCACAGCACCTGAACCGACGCCACATCAGATCCAGCGATGCTGCGATCCCCGACTCGTTTCCTCATTTTCACAAGGTACTGTACCTGGGGGTCCATGTGACTTCGTGACCGGCACCATCGGCGTCAGGCTGTTGGGAACGACTCCGTCACGATGCTGTGATATTACCGATTTCAAGCATTTGTGTTACTAAGTGCTATATTGAAGTTTAATTATTTTAAATTAATAACTTTGCCTGTGTATGTTGGATTTTTGTTGTTTTGGTCTTGTTTTGTGCAGATAAATATTGGCTATTTTTCCAACTTGGTGTTGAGTCATTTTGTAGTGTTTTTTATTGAGTTACTGTGTGTGTTGTTACAAATACTTTACACATTGGGTTAAGCCTTTCTGCTTGTGCAAAGCTCCCAAGGGGGTGAGCGGGGGTTAAGAAGGTGTGTTTCTCCTTTGCCCTGACTAGAGTGAGGGTCCTTGCTTGGACAGGTGGTAACCTGACTGTCAACCAAAGAACCCATATCTAACACCATTGGAGCTTCACTGTGCCAGCCCACATAAGCTGCTCAGGACCAGAAGTCCTCCAAGGGACATCTATCCCTCATCCAAGTAGGCCAGCCAATGTGAAGCTCCAAACAAACAACTGTCTACAGTCTTCTAATTTGAGGGTTGCTTGCCCTCAGTGCCTGGCATGTCTTCCATCACTTTTGAGCTACTGTCAGACAACAAGCAGAGGTGACCACCTCCACAAGGGCCCTGACTTCCTTCCGGTCCAGCTTCCAGCTTTCCACATTCAGCATTCCATATTGGTGCACTATGTCCCAGGTATCTAATGCTGACCTTCCCCTGTGTCTGTCTCTTTTTTGTCCTGCTATACTGTTCCAGCACCTTCTCTTCAACGAGGCCGGGGACACCCTAGGCCCTGTGCCAGAGATATGACTCGCTCTGTGGACCACAAGCCAGTCCCATATGTATTCCAGCCATGAGAAGAAAAGCAAACACCTTTTATATACCACATTTAGCTTCATCAGTGTAAGAGGACTGGGCTCTTTGCAGATGCCTTCCCCCAATTTGTTTTACTCATTTGCACCACTAGATGCTGTTTATTGACTCAGAGAGGTCATTGGGACCCAGTGTATGTGTTCTTTCCCTCAATTATTTGTCAATATGATTGGCAAAAGCTTTACCCCTTGTAAGCCTCTAGTAAATGGTTCCAGGGTACCCAGGGCATAGGTTGTAGCAGGGTCCCCAGGGCTGCAGCATGGGTTTGTGCCACCCTAGATGACCAATGCAAACTCCTGGTATGCCTGACAATGCAGACTGCCAGAGCGGTGTAAAATGCTTGTGTTCGACTGTGCCATCACCAAGAGTGGCACAGTCCCATGGACTGCCTCATATGTATGTCAGACACCCCTAAGGTAGGCCTCTGCAGCCAAGAAGGCAGGGTGCCTTATATTTAAGGTGCAGACATATAAGTACAAGCTACTATGTCTCTATAACATCCTTTCCAAGAAGGTACACTGCAAGTGCAGGCTGGTTCATAGGATAACATGGGACTTAACCCCTGTTTGACCAGTGCTGCTAACTCCATTATGGTACTGCCTAGATATGTCAAGTTTGATGTCAAATAACTTGTCTTCTCTCCTCAAGCATGATTCTTGTGTTGAGGAACAGCATGCACCCAGATGGCACACTAGAGGTTGCCCACCTGTTTGCCACATTCCTTTGGGTTGTAGTAGAGCAGGCAGTGAATGTTCATGCACTTTCATGTCAAAATGCCTGAGGTGGTACAATAGCAGCCGCCAGGCTGGAGATTCTTTTCTCCAGCCCGGTGGCTGCTACCGCCATGGCGGTCGGAGTGGTACATTATGGTGGTCATTCCAACCCTGGCGGTCGGTGTTAAAGCGGCGGCAAAACCGCCAACAGGCTGGGGGTAAAAAAAATGGTATTCCGACCCTGGCGGAAACCGCCAACAGAGACCGCCACATCAACACACCGCCCGCCACGGCGGTACAAACAAACAGCGCATCGGTCACCGCCAACAGATAGGCGGGAGTCAATGTACCGCCCACAGTATCACAACCTATCCAATCCGCCACCTTTTCCGGGGCGGGAGCCCTGCTGATAAAAACACGGCGGAAACAGCCATTTCGAATGGAAAACGCTCACCTCCATACACCCCACGAGGAATACGGACAGCATGGAACCCGAACTCCACATACTCCCAGCGATAGTCTTCCTGCTCCTCTGACCAGGAGCACGAACGCCGGCGCAGAAGACAACGGTGAGTACTGCACCTACGACACAGGGGAGGGGGGAGGGAAAAAATTACGGGGACACACATACGCGACACACCCACCCCCATCCTCACCCACTACAACACACACATCAATGCATAGCAATACATCACAGTTATCCCCCCAAACCCCCCTGAAGAATGCAAAGACAAAAGGAAATGATGCTAAACAATTAAATATATTGCAATACAGCGATAACAATTTAAATACACATCAAAAACTCTAATATACAGAAATGTCCAAGTCCGAGCATTGTAGCAGGCATTGTCCATGGACCACTGGGCCCAAATCACATGGGCAAAGCCCACACAGGATACCTGACTCCAACGGAGAGAACACTGCAGGGGCATCAGAGAGCAAAACTACAGGCACCTCAGGGGGAAGGGAAGGGGGGGCACCTCAGCCAGATGAGTGCACAACGCCAGATCAACAAGGGGCCTCCATGGCCACTGTTCAATCCTGGGGAGTGCAAAGCCACAGTCTCACAAGTCTATACAGTGGGTGGGCTGCCCACTGCTCAATCCTGGGGAGTGCAAAGCCACAGTCTCACAAGTCCAAACAGTGAGTGGCCTGCCCACTGCTCAATCCTGGGGAGTGCAAAGCCACAGTCTCACAAGTGGATAACAGTCTCCACTGGTTCTGGAGGGGGCCTGGTGCCCAGAGTGCCTCGTGCAGCCCTGCCCGACACAGATGCAGGCCAGCCCCTGCCGCTCATGGGCCAGCGGTGCCTGCGATGGAGTGGCCAGTTCAGCGGTGCTTGAGACGGCGGTGCCCAGTGTAGCGGTGCTTGAGATGAAGGGCCCAGATCAGTGGTGCTTGAGATGAAGGGCCCAGTTCAGCGGTGCTTGAGACGGCGGTGGTCAGTTCAGCGGTGCTTGAGATGGCGGTGCCCAGTTCAGCGGTGCTTGAGACGGCGGTGGCCAGTGTAGCGGTGCTTGAGATGAAGGGCCCAGATCAGCGGTGCTTGAGATGAAGGGCCCAGTTCAGCGGTGCTTGAGACGGCGGTGGCCAGTTCAGCGGTGCTTGAGATGGCGGTGTCCAGTTCAGCGGTGCTTGAGACGGCGGTGGCCAGTGTAGCGGTGCTTGAGATGAAGGGCCCAGATCAGCGGTGCTTGAGATGAAGGGCCCAGTTCAGCGGTGCTTGAGACGGCGGTGCCCAGTTCAGCGGTGCTTGAGACAGTGGTGCCCAGTTCAGCGGTGTTTGAGACGGCGGTGCCCAGTTCAGCGGTGCTTGATACGGCGGTGTCCAGTTCAGCGGTGCTTGAGACGGCGGTGCCCAGTGTAGCGGTGCTTGAGACGGCGGTGCCCAGTTCTGTGGTGCTTGAGACGGCGGTGCCCAGTTCAGAGGTGCTTGAGACGGCGGTGCCCAGTGTAGCGGTGCTTGAGATGAAGGGCCCAGTTCAGCGGTGCTTGAGACGGCGGTGTCCAGTTCAGCGGTGCTTGAGATGAAGGGCCCAGTTCCGCAGTGCTTGAGATGAAGGGCCCAGTTCCGCGGTGCTTGAGATGAAGTGCCCAGTTCAGCGGTTACGGCCATGGCGGGGAGGTCATTTGCCACCTGTCCTGTGGCTTGCGGGCTCTCCTGCCCATCTGTCCTGTGGCTGGCGGGGCCCTCCTGCCCATCTGTCCTGTGGCTGGCGGGGCCCTCCTGCCCATCTGTCCTGTGGCTGGCAGGGGCCTCCTGTGCAGCTGTGCCGGGGCTGTTGGTGGCCTCCTGCCCACCGGGGATGGTGCTGGCGGGGCCCTCCTGGCCAGCTGGGCTGATGGCGGTCTTGTCGGGCGTGCTGCCCTTCCCAGGCTTTCCTGATCGCCTGTGGCCCTTCCCCACCTTGGGCAGTGTGCCAGCTGTCTCCACACTCCCTGACGGAGTCCTGGTAGGGGTCTTAGTCCCTGGTGTTTTCACCATCTCGCGCCGGGCATTGCCTATCTTGGGATGTTTCTCCGGGGGTGGGCTGCCCGTGCCTTGGCTTCGCACCAAACTGGCTGGCCTGGAGGGTGGGGCACTCCACAGTCCATGGCAGACTGTGATGACAGGGGCCGGTTTTGTCGTGGCTGAGGTGCTGACTGTAGCCCTATGACATGGACGGGGTGGGGGAGTTGGTGGAAAGAGGTTGAGTTTGGATAGGAAAAGCTTTTTAGGAGCAGTGGGACGGGTAGGTGTAGTGGGTATGGGAGTGGAGGAATAGGTTGTGGTTGTAGGAGTTGTAAGTCTGGTGGCTTTGGGTGCAGGTGCTTGGGCTGGAGGCTGTCGTGAGGTGGATGGCTGTTGGGTGGGTGGCTGCCTGCGTTTGTGTATCTTGGAAGAGGGGGTCACAGACACACTGGGAGAGGACACAGGGGACGTGTAAATGGCAGTGGGGGTGGTCACTGCACGTGTGCGGGGGTTCTGGTGTGTGTGCTGCTGAGGGACGTAGTGGCTGAAGATGTTGTGCATGCAGGTGTGAGTGGAGACATGACAGGGAGGGAGGAGGGAGACGAGGAGGAGGGGGACACAGTGGAGGCAGTGGGTGTTGGTATGTCTGTATGTGGATGTTGCTTGTGTGAGTGCCTGTGTGATGTGTGGTGCTTATGTCTGGCTGAGCTTCCCTTGGGTGTTGAGGTGTGTGCAGGCTGGTCTGATGGTGTGTCTGGAATAGGCAGAGGCATACACCGACCATCCTCACATGCAGGCCACAGCCCCCCCATGTGTCTTCCATCCAGACAACTCCATACATTTATGTCCCATCCATCATGCTCTCAGTGTACTCACCTTTTTGTCTGGAGGACCGTAAAGTAGCGTGTATTGGGGGAGGACCCCATCCACCAGTTTGTCCAACTCCTCCGTGGTGAAGGCAGGGGCCCTTTCCCTAGACATTGTAGCCATTGTCCCTTCGAGACTCAGGTCACAGCAGCACTTGCAGTGTGGGTCCTCTCCTGTTGAAGGTCAGGTATCAAGTGAGTGAACTGATAGAAAATGGCGGTCACGTCCGTGGCGGTGCGTACCATCACTGCTGACGTACAACGTCATTGGCTCCTGGAACCCAGGGGGCCCAATGATAAGCAATGCTGAATTGGGTGGCGGTCTTCAACCGCCTACCGCAACGCTGCACAACACCAGCGCAGTTAGCTCATTTCCCATTGTCCCTCCTTACAGGTCAGGCAGCCGCCATTTCACAGTGGCATATGGCAGGGCACCCAACTGCGTCACAGCACATTTGAGCAGGAATACGGACAGACAGCACCACACACCGATTAAATCACTACGGTGCAGAACACCATTGTTCAACCTATGTGGTATATGACCCTCTGCTCACCATTCTCCTCCATAGGGCCCATCCACTGGGGCAGCTAATGAGATGGCATCATCCTCCGGTGTACTGACCCCTGGTGGACCTGTCGACAATGGAAGACAAATACATCATTATAACCTACAGACTTGATCGTGCCACAATCCATGAACTGTGTGCCCAGTTGGAGCCTGACCTGATGTCAGCTATCTGCCATCCCACAGAAATCCCTCCTCTAGTGCAGGTCCTGTCAGCGCTCCATTTCCTGGCCAGTGGTTCCTTTCAAACAACAGTGGCCATGGCATCAGGGATGTCACAGCCAATGTTCTCTAACGTGTTGACCAGAGTATTGCCTGCCCTGCTGAACCACATGCACAGCTACATCGTTTTCCCCCAGGTGGAGGATTTGCCCACAGTGAAAGGTGACTTCTATGCCCTGGGACATATCCCCAACATCATTGGTGCCATTGATGGTACACATGTGGCATTTGTCCCACCCTGCAGGAATGAACAGGTGTACAGAAACCGTAAAAACTACCACTACAGACCAGTACATCTCTCATGTGAATGCCAAGTATCCTGGCTCTGTGCATGACGCCAACATTTTCAGGAATAGCATCATCCCTTATGTGATGGGCCAACTCCAGAGGCACCGTGTGTGGCTTATAGGTGAGCCCAAGGTCCCCACACAGTTTGAATAGGTGTCTGGGTATGGGAGAGTCCCTAAGGGTTGGTGTATGTCTAACAGATACCCCTTGATATTTGCAGGAGACTCTGGTTACCCCAACCTGTCATGGCTACTGACCCCAGTGAGGAATCCCAGGACAAGGGCAGAGGAACGCTACAATGAGGAACATGGGTGAACTAGGCGGATTATAGAGCGGACTTTCAGCCTCCTGAAGGCCAGATTCCGGTGCCTCCATCTAACAGGTGGCTCCCTATACTGCACCCCGAAGAAGGTGTGCCAGATAATCGTGGCATGCTGTATGTTGCCTAACCTGGCTTTGCAATGCCAGGTGCCTTTTCTCCAGGAGGATGGAACTGATGTTGGTCTTGTGGCAGCTGTGGTGCCTGTGGACAGTGGAGAAGAGGAGGCAGAAGAAGAAGATATTGACAACCGAAACAACATCATCATGCAGTACTTCCAGTGAGACACGGTTAAGAGACTGGCACTGCTCCTCTCATATCAGACTACTGTAGGACATTGTATAAGTCTGCCTTTTTACCTCTGTGTATGGACCCTAACAGTTCACTTTGCCTTTCCTTTTCACAGATCTGGTTACCACAGTATACCTTCTGCTATGTTCACTGTTGCCCAACAACTGTCATACTTTGGCATGTACAAATGAACATTAACATTGATATTTGTCAGAGAGGTTGAAGCAACACATTTGTGAAAGTACAGACTGACTCCAGATTGTTTTGTGATTCAAGGGTGTTTATATAGGGTCTAATGTGTGTAGGGGTATGTGGAAGGGGCTGGGGCGATGGTGGAGGAATGTCCAGGATAGAGTCCAGTCTCTTGGTATCACAGGTGCATTGTCCAAGGGGGCATAGGAAGTGGAGCAATGGCAGTTCAAGGTGGACAGGGTGACAGAGTGGGACAGAAGGGTGACAATCAGGAGAGTCTTATTTCCTGGCAGGGGTCTTGGCAATGTTCTCTGTCTTATGCCTGGATCGCAGGGACCATTTGCGGGGTGGTTCTCCTTCTGCAGGGGGTGGGGTGCTGGTGGCCTGTTGGTCCTCTGGTGGGACCTCCTGTCCACTAGCGCTGGCGGACGTGGAGGGCTGTTCATCATTCAGGCTAGTGTCAGGGGCCCTTTGGTGTGCTACTGTCTCCCTCATGGTGTTGGCCACGTCTGCCAACACCCCTGCAAAGGTGACCAGGGTGGTGTTAATGGACTTCTAGTCCTCCCTGATCCCCAGGTACTGTTCCTCCTGCAGCTGCTGGGTCTCCTGAAACTTGGCCAGTACCGTGCCCATGGTCTCCTGGGAATGGTGGTATGCTCCTATGATGTTGGAGAGTACCTCGTGGAGAGTGGGTTCCTTATACCTGTCCTCCCCAGTCACACAGCAGTCCTCCCAGCTTCCCTATTGTCCTGTGCCTCTGTCCCCTGAACCGTGTGCCCACTGCCACTGACCTCAGGTCCCTGATTGTCCTGTGCTTGTGGGGTTGCCTGGGGTCCCTGTAGTGGTGGACACACTGCTGATTGACGCGTCCTGGGGACAGTGGCATGGGCCAGCTGTGTGGGTGCTGTTGTGGTGGTTCCTGAGGGGGGAGGTTCAGTGGTGGTTTGTGACTGTGGCAGGGGAACTGACTGTCCAGAGGTCCCTGATGGGCCAGGCTGGTCATCTTGATCCAGGCGTGTAGAGCTGCTGTTGTCACTGTGGGCCTCTTCTGTGAGCAGACGGGCTATGGGTGGAAGCTCCTGTCCAGTGACATTGGGTAGGGGTCCTGTTGGGGTGTAAATGCATAGTTATTGTATCTGTGTGTGCCATCTTGTGCAATGGGTGAGTTTCCCTCTAATCCTGTGCGTACATTATTGCCTTGGCCCTTGTGTGAGTGGTGATTGTGTGCCCTGGCTATGTCTCTCTACTGGACATGCTTTGGTGATGGGTGTCCATGCAGGTCTGTAATGGGTGTCCATGCATTGTTGTCACATGCAGAGCTTGGTATTGGGATGTGTGGGTTGTGATAGCAGGGTATCTGTGAGGTGTTGGGGTGATGGGTGTGAGGGTAGGGGTTGTTGTTTGTGATGGCATGCAGGTTGGGTGGGGGAAAAAGTAGTAAAGATGTGACTTACCAGAGTCCAGTCCTTCTGCTACTCCTGCGAGGCCCTCCGGACGCATGATCGCCAAGACATGCTCCTCCCATGTTGTTAGTTGTGGGGAGGAGGTGAGGGTCCACCGCCAGTCCTCTGTATGGCTACCTGGTGTCTGGATACCACAGAACGCACCTTTCCCCGTAGGTCGTTCCACCTCTTCCTGATGGCATCCCATGTTCTTGGGTGCTGTCCCACTGCATTGACCCTGTCGACAATTCTCCGCCATAGCTCCATCTTCCTAGCAATGGAGGTCTGCTGCACCTGTGATCCTAATAGTTGTGGCTCTACCCAGATGATTTCCTCCACCATGACCCTGAGCTCCTCCTCTGAAAACCTGGGGTGTCTTTGAGGTGCCATGATGTGGTGTGAGTGATGTGTGAGGTGATGGTTGATGTGATGTGTGGGGTGATGTGTTGGGGTGTGTTCTTTGAGGTGCGTGGATGTTGTATGAGTGATGGTGTTGTGCGCCTCTGGATGCTAGTGTTGTCTTTGCTGTTCTCTCTCTCTCTGCTTTGTCAAAATATTTTGTTGTAAGGGGTTGTGGGTAATGTGGGTGGGTGTTTTATGGTGGTGTGAGTGTGTGGGTGTGGTGTGTGTATGTGTATCAGGTGTGTGTATTTTAAATAGTCCAATGTGGTTGTATTTTGTAAATGTTTTGTATTTTGAGCACAGCGGTTTGTACCGCCAATGGATTACCGCGGTTGAAAGACCACACATTGATTCGTGGGTCGTGATAGTGTGGGCATATTCCTGTTGGCGTGACGGTGTGGGTTTTGCTATCGCCAGTTTATCACTGACCTTTGGTGTGGCGGACTTGTGAGGGTGTCTATATAGTAGCGGTTTTCTAGATGTGGGTCATAATACCTGTAGCGGATTTCCGCCCCGCCCATGGTATGTTGGCGGCTGTCAGTATGGCGGTAAGCGGGATTTACCACCAGGGTTGTAATGAGGGCCATTGTGTTTTGTATGTTCTCCCTACTTATGTCTTTAAATTAATTTAATTTTTTATTCACATTCCATGCAGAGTTTCAAATTGTATGGCTTCATCTAACCACTTTTCACTTTGGAAATTGTTTTAGGAATAAGAAAACAGTTTGCTCAATGGCTGCGTATCAGGCAGTGGATATACACCTAGCTGACTGTAGCTTAAGAGGGATTGCTGTACTGATGGTTTCTCTACAGACAAAAGGAGGATCACTAGCTCAGCAGGAATATTTATATTTTGCAGGAATCAGTTGAGGAATGTTAGTGGAGGTGATGATTCCCCCACAATAACAGACCCCACTGTGCATGACCAACCATACATCAGGTCCTACATTAAAAAAATAAACATTATGTAGATTTATTATTTACAAAATACAAACTCTAGCAAAAATTACTCATACAATTTTCTGTTACATTATGCGAACATCAGGCCCAGAAGGCTATCTATCTGAGAAGTATTATCCAAATGAAGAGGTGTCATACTATTTATAAGACATTGTTGGTTTACAATGGAAAATAAAAATATTATAGTATATTTGCTACACAGCAATTAATTGTTATTAATTTTCAAAAGATGTATGACTCTAATTACTGCACATTTTGTTACTGCAAGATAAATTTCAAATCTGCTAAGACAAATTATGCTACAGATAAATGTTCTTTTCAAACTTAACAAATAAGCAGAACCTTTGTATACATACTAAATGAAATGTTTGCTACCAATATTGCAGGCATGAAATTTAAAAACTTGAGGCAGTAGAGAAAAAATAATTTGTGTGATGCATTGTCTTAAAGGGAGACATTCAAATAGTACTGCACCTCTTATAGTATGGAGCTGTTTCTTGGTACCCCTATAGTATTATACCTTAGTCTGCCTTGCACCAATTCAATTACCTTTTCATCTTAGTGAAAGGGTGTGTGCTTGATGTGAAATATTTAGTTTAGTTTAAAAAGGCTACACTTTGAATAATAAATAACATACTTTGGCATACATAAAGTGTAATGCATCGTTTTAGGTGTACAGTACATTGCAGCACACTTGTAAATAATTACAATAATTTTGCAAACATACAAATATAAAACATTCATCCTCTTGATAAAGCATTCATTTTGAGTGTCAACTTATATTTTCACTGTTTTAGGCATATAGAGCTTACCAAGACAGGAATTAGATGGTGGTATGTGCACTTCCAGGGACCACCCTCTTAATGGACTCATGATTCTAAGTTAAGCCATATGACACATTGTCCTGTTTTAGGTAGGGTACGTAATAGCAGTAATAGTGTAGCAGAGTTATGTTAATACAAATATGACACTTTGATGTGGGTTAGGTGTATTCCATGTGATGACTACAATCCTGGCTGGCAAGACTCCTGTCACAATGCAGAGGACATGCTGAGTGGTAATATCCAGAGCAAGGGGTAGAAGGGATGACCAATAATGCCCAGGATGAGAAATGGAAGGGAGTGTGGGCAAGCACCTGTGACAAGCCATCACAATAGTCTGATTCATTCAGTGGAAGCAAAATAATGCTACCACATTCAGAATGCATTAGGAGGTTATGCAAAATGTTATTTATTATTATAAGATACAATAAAATACAGAAGATAAGAAATAGTACTCAGCATTATATATAAAAATAGATGTAAATACTGTTAGAAAAATGTTTGCATACGATGTACTTGGAAACATGGATATGTGAAGAAAGAAATGTGTAACATGAGTTCAAATAAAAGAAAAATGTATGTAACAAACATGTATAAATAGAGATTACATTAAACATCTTTTGCAATTATTGTAAAATTGGTATACATGTACACAAATCTAGAACAAAAATGATAGCACATTGTATGTTCTTTTTCCTACCATACCAACTGTATATTGCAAGGAATTGGGATATTTGTTGAAGGGGGTGCCAACCCTCTTAATAATAATCACATACCTCGATAGGGTGAACCTCTGAAGTCACTAAATAAACCTGTGCCTAACATGTTGGTAGCTTTTCAGAAAGCAGTCAGACTTAACTTAGGGGCAATGTGTAAGGAAGTTATGAAGCATTCAAACAGTTATACAGTGAAAACCCAACACAAGAGAAATCCCCAAACCAAAAATAGAGAGTATTTTAATAAATAAAATGCCACCAAAATGACAAAGACCCACTAATTAGAACTGGAGATATGAATTTATTTTATAATTTAGAAATAAAAATAGCATCAAAAAGCCTAAAGTGCCAATGATGGTTATTTGGTCAGACTATACTTAGCTATTGTCATAATTTAAGGCTGACCACAATGGAGCATGGGTTGGATACAGTAACCATTTGAGTTCCTGTGGAAAGTTTGCTTTGTGAAACTTTCATGGAGGAAAAGTGGTCATCCCAGAGTTGTTGATGGAACAATCTGCAATCTAGATCCAAAGCGGGGCTCTACGAAGATCTGTTGCTAAAGAATGAGGAACAATGGGCAAATCTCATGTCAATGCAACCAATACAATGTGTACCTGTCACAATTGGATTACCTGCAAATCAAATATTTGTGAAATGTCACTGTAAAGTTTTGGAGGTAGATGTCACAATACAATCAGTAGCATTGTATCTTTCACATCAACAGATCGAGCTGCAACTGGCCACACAGAGTCCATGAAAGAGACTGCCACTATCACCTTGGATGAAGCTCTCAGTGGTGAAGACACTCCTGGACATCTGGATGTGGAGGATGGTTCTGGGTCATCTGGGCAACCTGGTCAGATACCAGCAGTGAGCCTCAATGTGGCTAGTACAACACCTCCCAGCCCGGCTGCCTCTACATCACGGGTAACCATGTATCCCAATCAGTGTCCCTAGCACAGGGTCAACCATCTTGTGCCCCCAAATCCATGATCCTGAATTGCAACACAACACCTCTGACAATGATGGTCCAGAGACCAGTGGGCCGTTGGAGGTGGGTGCATGGGAAGGATGCTGTTGGCCTGTGGGGTGCGGCCACTGGGGCTGCTCATGGCCAGGGCACCATCAGCCATGTCTTGGAGGTCTTTTGGGAGTCATAAGGCATGATGGGCCATGTACTTCCTGAACTCCCGGAAATTAAGCAGCTGCAGAGGGACTTCCATCAAGAAATGTGTGAACAGTGGGAGGCTCACAATACCAACATGACATCCCTAACAGGCGTTCTAAGGGACATCAGCACCACCCTGAGCAGGGATCAACAACAACACTCTACTCCTTCATTTGACACATCTACACCAGGCCCTGCTTCATAGCTGCCAATCACTGGAAGGGAGGCCCTGTCAGGGGAAGTCCCCACCCCAGACACCCCTGCCTCTGTGGCAGCAGACCCCCACCACACAAGCGGGGACATTCAGCTAAGAATCCAAGAGGTGCTGATGGCAAGGCACCCACCACTGCTAGCAAGTGACCTCTCCCAAAATGACCTTCTTTGTGAGTCACATATTCACTCTGTTAACTGTTCTTAAACCACCTTCCTTTTACAAAATGACCTTTTTTTGAGTTACATAGTAACTCTTTGACTGTTCTTAAACGACCTTCCTTTTCCAATGGAAAGAGTATACTGGACTTTAGAAAGCCAATGGTGTGGCATCTACTCCAATGCTTTCATCCACCATGATTGAACCCTTCACTTTTCTGTTCCATGATGACCCAATTTATATTCTGCCCAAATTTCCAGTACATTGAGCTATCACAAGTTATTGTATGCTTGCTTCTATCCCACATTTTGCTATGCAGAGATCGAAGACCATATGAAGCAAATGATGAAGACACAAGATATTAATGCAAGGAGTGATGTTGAACAGGTGCAGTGTTCTGATAAGGATTACTACCAACACACACAAACACATTGCAACAAGTGCCTGGGCACACCATGGGCCTGATTCCGACCCCGGCGGTCAAGGACCGCCGGGGCCGGGGTCGGCGGGAGCACCGCCAACAGGCTGGCGGTGCTCCCCAGGGTATTCTGACCGCGGCGGTCCAGCTGCGGCCAGAAAGGGAAAACTGGCTGTCTCCCGCCGGTTTTCCGCTGCCCTGTAGAATCCTCCGGCCATGGGGATTCTGACCCCCATACCGCCATCCTGTTCCTGGCGGCTTCGGCCGCCAGGAACAGGATGGCGGTATGGGGTGTCGTGGGGCCCCTGGGGCTTAGCAGACACTGACATTCGCGACGGGTGCTACTGCACCCGTCGCACATCCTCCACTCCGCCGGCTCCATTCAGAGCCGGCATCCTCATGGAGGGGTGTTTCCCACTGGGCTGGCGGGCGGCCTTTTGGCGGTCGCCCGCCAGCCCAGTGGGAAACCCAGAATACCCGCAGTGGTCTTTCTGGCGGTTCCCTCCAGGCGGGCGGCTCCCGCCGCCCGCCGGGGTCAGAATGACCCCCCATATATTTTATTGCACTGTACAGCACTTAGGCTGTTGAAATGTCTGGACTGTCATAGCCAAGAATGGCTGACTCATACTGAGTTAAAGTACATATACCAAGGAACAGCCCCCTGAGACCACGGAAGGAAGGGCCCTGTCAGACATTGTCCTATTAAATAGCCAAACAGAAGAGTTAATGGTGTCACCAGCCGTAGCCTTATCACATACTACACCTGAGTAATCCAGCATCACATAAACCAAGGTACACAGGGCAGTAAAGCATTCCCTGTCCACAGCCCCATCATTATCCAATGACCATGCCTCTGGTGCTATAACACAAACATATCTCAGTGTTGTGGCACAGGCACTGTGGCCTGTACTGATGGAACACATCTACAGCTACATACAGGTCATACACGAAGAGTGTTTAGCCAATGTGAAGGGTGAATGCCTTGCTTGCATTTGATGACTAGGAATTTCATGCCCACATGATGGCTTACATGATGCAATTGGCCCAACACAGCACACTAAACAAGTTCAATGTGCACTTCCGACCTTCCACTCAAACGATGTTCAAGGTGCCTTTGCACAGGTCTCATGCAAATCTGTGACCTACATTACCTGGAAGAAACCATGTCCACTTCCTATATCGGAACAGTATCAGGTTCCTGCCAATGTCACAACTCTGAAATGCCCACAAAAGGATGTCATGGTGAAGGTACCTGTACAAAGACAAAACAAATATGGACCTGAGAACTATTATATAAACCTCATAGCAAACATCTGGAAATGGAATATCATTGCAATGAGACTGTCACAAATAAAGAAACATCATCAAGTTCGGGATATGTCAAAGGTGAACTCGTCAAGGACCCTTTGGCTGAATATTGCAGAGTATCAGCTCCCAAGTTGTTGCCAAAACACTCAACTCCACACATTCTCAGACCTACAGTACATTGTACAGTCACAGTCATGACACCACATGACATTCTTACACTCCTGAAAATTAGCTGTTGATGAGACTTTCCCACAAGTCAACACTTCACCACTGTCATCCTCAGTTTGCATTTCAGGAGTATCACCTGGTGGCACTGCAGGCTGACCCTACTCTGGGATGTATGGGATAGTCCTCCACAGGGCGATGTTGTGGAGTATGCAGCATATCACAGTGATCTGACAACGTTTTCAGGTGAGTAGAGGAGGGCTCCACCAGTCCCGTCAAGACAGTGGAATCTGTCCTTCAGGAGCCCAAAAGCCCACTCCACTACCTACCTTGTTCTTCTATGGGCCTCACTGAAGCAGACTTCCCCTGGAATAGTTGGATTCCTTATTGGCATCAGCAACTAGGGACGGTTTGGATATACAGAGTCTCCTGGTAAGGCATGGGACATATGTGCAACAATGAGTCACTCAATTCCTGATTGTAGCAACAGAAATTGAACACACACACTCAGGACAGATGTGACATACCAACCAGTCAGGCACTCTCTGGGTACAGTTGTGACATCAATTGGGTTATGGTGCTGTTCTGCATTATGAAGGAAACATGTTCTGAACCTGATAAATGGCACAGACCTGTAAAATGTAGAGATCCGCCAAACATTCAACTTGCACATTGATGGAACAGAAGTTCTTTCAGTTGCAATATACTCGATCATAGGCATGAGGTGGGATCAAGCCAACATGTGTGCATTTAATGGCCCCCCACCACATGTGGGGATGCATGCAAAACCATAAAATTTACCCTTCACTTATGATGAATCATCATCTCTGGGAAACTGGATTTAGCTGTCCAGATGTTTTTAATATTGCTGAGAGGACATCCTTCAACACCAGACTGAATATAGGTTGGGACATGTCAGTTGATAGGGCGACTGTATGTTGGAAGGATCCTGGAGCTAGGAAGTGCAATACTGAAATGACTTGTACAATGGGTGGTACGCTGGTTAGATAACTAATGGCTAGCATCAGATCTGGCTTTAACTGATGATATAAGTCCAATATTTGTTGCCTATTCAGACTGTAAAGGAGGATGATGTGGTGCTCTTCCATGGTCTAACGTTTTGGTAGTTGACGGTAGACAGGAGGTTGTCTTCTCCTCCCTCTCCCAGGGTACCTATGTATGACAAGACATGATTTCTAACATTAGTCAGTGTGTCCACAGCAACATACATTAAGCATGTCAAAGATATCATGTGACAAGGCATTTCTGAATGGATAGACATGGCAGCCAGTACACACCACAGATGCAATTAACACAAGGGTCAAATGTGACCCCCACGGTTGTCCACATTTGCCCACAACATCTATGTGGACCAAACTCAAAGATGTACAACACAATTGCCCCTCGAAATTTGACTCAATATCCCTACTGCAAAAATGACTGTCAACAGTGGTGGCTTGTGCCCCACTGTTAAAGGCCATCTGTGCCCTGCAGCATACTACAATGATGGGTGAGCAGTAGGACCTCAAGACAAGACAGGATAAACATGTCTGTGTGGTGAAAAACACATTTTCAAGGATGTGACTCAGCTTTTAAAGCCCAATACTGCACTTCAGGACATATGTGGCCTAGCTAAGTAACAATAACACTACCTCCATGAATCTATAGGGACAATTATCACTTGGTGAAGCGTGCATATTGAAACTGCTTCCAATGAGACATGAGTATTTCCATGTCACCTTCTCAAGGCTATTGTACTTTTGTCAGCAACAAGGCAGGATTTTGGAGCATCATTTCTTATTGTTGGGTCATTATGTATGTGACAAATAGATGTGTGCACAACCTTGTGTAGTATCTGTGGGAATGTATGTGACAGTGGCCTACTATTATATGACAACAGGTAACTGAGGTCTTCTCCATGGGGCAATGCTTTGAGGGTGATGCAGGTCTCCTACTTGTTGAATGGTTATTGTGATTGCACAACTTCACCCATACAACTGTAGTTGTATGAGAACCTGATTTTCCTGTGGGCAACTGTTGACAGTTCATATGGCATGCATGCATATGGTATGGCACATGAATGGGCCACTTAGGTGGAGTTTGTTGCTGGGGTCTACTTGATATCATGGTAATGTTTGCTAATCTGAGCTGTTGTTCAAGTGTGATCATCGACTTGTGATGACCCTATTTCTCTTTGTATTTGCAACAACAGCACTGGCAAGTGAAGGAGACGGGGCACAGTTGAGTGGGGAAGCATTTGGCCATGGGTCCTTGGGTCAAGACACCACCTACACAGAGTGACTCATTGGCCTGGAGGGCCAACGGAGTGCCACAGGGGAGACTGGAACATCCTCTTCATCATCAGATTCTTCTTCCAGTGGACACTCCATGGTGGTGGTGGACCCATCGGTGCATCCGCCTAAACCATCTTTGTCTACCACCCCCATTCTAACACCGCCTTCCCTGTTGCTCTTCTCCCCGTTGGCCGTGCCTGCTCACCCAAGAGGGTAGGAGTCTCCTTTGCTGCAGGCACCTTTGCCCCAGCGCCTGTTACCCCTTCCTTCAATGAGGAGGCTATTGACCTCCTGAGAAGTATCTCTGTGGGTCAGTCAGCCATTGTGAATGCCATCTGAGGATTGGCAACCCAACTAGAACAAAAAAATGCATTCCTGGAAGGTATTCAAGGTGAAATGGCTAGCCTACAGAGATCATTTCACACTCTGTCCTCCTCACTGAAAGCAGCCAGTCACCCCCACATTCCCTCCCCCTTCATCTCCCTCTTCCCAATCCAAATCCATACTTCTCTTGGCCTACCCAAAGCAAACAGACCAATTCGCATGCATCCACCTCAACATACAAGAACAGCACACACAGACACAAGCACCACAAAATACACTGGCATGCAAGCAAACAACAGACACCCACAGATACAACAACAGTCACTACTTCCCCAGACACCACCCCCAGCAGTACACACACAACATCTAGCATGCCCACAGGCACCACACCAACAATCAGTGACAGAGCCACAACACCCAGCATACTCGCAAACACCAACCCAACAGACACCCAGACATCCACCACATGCATCATAGCAGCAGAAACCACATAGAAACAAAGATATCCATCACATCCAGCATACCCACAGTCACCACCCCAACAGACACACACATCCACCACTCCATCTCCCAGCACCTCCGCCTCCCAGACTCCCATGACACACAAACACACTCACTTCCCCACCTAACAAATGCCAACAAAACACAAGCATACCTCCCAGGAGCATGCATCCAAAACATTCACACCTACACAGCAGACAGCCCCTCTCTTGATCTCCAAATCCCCACCCGTTCGGCTGACTGTATCTGTGTCATTAAGAACGTTTTTATGTTTGACCTTAACCACTCCCCTGTTCCCTCCATCCCTGTCCCAAATTCAAGAGGCACCAACCCACGTCCCAGGCCCTCCCTTCTACCTCCAAGGCCTCCCCTGTCCATCTGCAAGCACCCATACCACTCCACTCTAAGAAGAAGCCCAACCTTCCCAATAAGCAGATCATCCCTTTCAAATCCAAGACCAAACCCCCCTCCCAAATTGGACCCCACCCCCCTGGGATGATCCCTGACGTGCCTGCCTACCCACTTGATGTCCCTTCCTTTGGAATGTTCTCTGGCAGTTAGGAGTCAAGTGTGGGAACAGTGATGTCCATTGCCCATTGAGTATGGACTAGATAATGGCCTTGGACCTTTTGAAGTTCATGTCAATAAACCCAAATAGTTGTTTTTAGGGTACACATTTGTCCTGCAATTCCTTTTCTACCTTTATGTTGTTCCTGAGTAACTTGTGTTGTGTGCCTGCAACTGTGTGTGTTTCAGCCTGCTTGTTGATCCATTTGCTGTTTTTTGCAGTATCTGAGTTTGTCGGCAGTGCTGGTGTCTCCAAAAGAAGGATATATGTTGAATGTATGGATATGTGGGTGTAAATGCAATCGTGGTTTCATGGCATTGTGTACTGTTTGTTATGTTAAGTATTTCATCTTGTGTTGTCCAATGTGAGCATGTATGGTGTTAAACTTGTCCCCCTGATATAGATTAAGGGGGTCATTCCAACCCTGGCGGTCGGTGTTAAAGCGGCGGCCAACCCGCCAACAGGCAGGCGGTAAAAAAAATGGAATTCTGACCCTGGCGGGAACCGCCAACACAGCCCGCCACTTTAACACTCCGACCGCCACGGCGGGACAAACAAACAGTGCGGCGGGCACCGCCAACAGACAGGCGGCAGACAATGTACCGCCCACCCTATCACGACCCACCAATCCGCCACCTTTTCCGGGGCGGGAGCCCCGCCGATAAAAACACGGCGGAAACAGAGCACTAACGGGAAAACGCTCACCTCTATACACTCCACGAGGAATCTGGACAGCATGGAACCCGAATTAAACATCCTACCAGCTATTGTCTACCTGCTCCTCTACCAGGAGCACGAACGCCGCCGCAGGAGACAACGGTGAGTACTGCACCTACGACACAGGGGAGGGGGGAGGAGAAAAGGTTACGGGCACACACTTACGCGACACCCCCCCCCAAATCCCTACACACCAATGCAGAGCAACAAGTCAGAGTGACACCCCCCAAACCCCCTGGAATAATGCAAAGACAAAATAAAAAGATCATTCAAATTTAAGTATATTATAGCATATTTGAAGTTAAGTGAAATATGAAATCTATAAAATAAATGTATTACAACATGAACAATATATACATAGTCCAAAAGTCCGGCACATATTGGCAACATTCCATTGTTCGTGGGCCAATGTGCATAAACACATGGGCAAAGCCCATACACGAGACCCGATTCCATTGGAGAGAACACTGCTGGGGCATCAGATAATAAAACGACAGGCACCTCAGGGGGAAGGGAAGGGGGGGCACCTCGGCCACATGAGTCCACGACGCCAGATCCATGATGGGCCTCCATGCCCACTGTAACATCCAGGGGAGTGCAAAGCCACAGTCCATCAGGTGGATTACAGACTCCACTGGTTATGGAGGAGGCATGTTGGCCAGAGTGCTTCGTGAAGCCCTGCCCAACACAGATCCGACCCTGCCAATGGGCCAGCGGTGCTTGACAGGAAGGGCCCAGCGGAGCAGTTCCGAGACGGCGGTGCCCAGCGGAGCGGTGCTTGAGTTGAAGGGCCCAGCGGAGCGGTGCTTGAGTTGAAGGGCCCAGCGGAGCGGTGCTTGACAGGAAGGGCCCAGCGGAGCGGTGCTTGTCAGGAAGGGCCCAGCGGAGCGGTGCTTGACAGGAAGGGCCCAGCGGAGCGGTGCTTGAGATGAAGGGCCCAGCGGAGCGGTGCTTGAGATGAAGGGCCCAGCGGAGCGGTGCTTGACAGGAAGGGCCCAGTGGAGCAGTTCAGAGACGCGGTGTCCAGCGGAGCGGTGCTTGAGTTGAAGGGCCCAGCGGAGCGGTGCTTGAGATGAAGGGCCCAGCGGAGCGGTGCTTGACAGGAAGGGCCCAGCGGAGCAGTTCAGAGACAGCGGTGCCCAGCGGAGCGGTGATTGAGTTGAAGGGCCCAGCGGAGCGGTGCTTGTCAGGAAGGGCCCAGCGGAGCGGTGCTTGAGATGAAGGGCCCAGCGGAGCGGTGCTTGAGATGAAGGGCCCAGCGGAGCGGTGCTTGAGTTGAAGGGCCCAGCAGAGCGGTGCTTGACAGGAAGGGCCCAGCGGAGCATTGCTTGAGAGGAAGGGCCCTGTTCAGCGGTGCTTCTCACGGCGGGGCCCTGTTCAGCGGTGCTTCTCACAGCGGGGCCCTGTTCAGCGGTGCTTCTCACGGCGGGGCCCTGTTCAGCGGTGCTTCCCACAGCGGGGCCCTGTTCAGCGGTGCTTGTCTTGGCGGGGCCCTGTTCAGCGGTGCTTCTCACGGCAGGGCCCTGTTCAGCGGTGCTTCTCACGGCGGGGCCCTGTTCAGCGGTGCTGGTCTTGGCGGGGCCCTGTTCAGCGGTGCTTCTCACGGCAGGGCCCTGTTCAGCGGTGCTTGTCTTGGCGGGCCCTGTTCAGCGGTGCTTCTCACGGCGGGGCCCTGTTCAGCGGTGCTTCTCACGGCGGGGCCCTCTTCAGCGGTGCTTGTCTTGGCGGGCCCTGTTCAGCTGTGCTTGTCTTGTGTTCCTAGGGAACCAGATCTGGCCAATAATTCCCGCTCAGTCGCCATCCGACCTTTCGCTTGCGGTTCCCTCCTGTGCTGGAGTCCTGGGCCCGTGGGTGTCCTCCGTCACACCCCAAATGGGGCTGGTGGGGCCCTCCTGGGCAGCTCGCCTGCTGCCGGACTTCTTCGCCCTGCTGCCCTTGCCCTCCTTGGCAGAATCTCTGGGGCCCTTGCCTCCCTTTGTGGATGGGCCAGGTGACGGTGCAAGGCTGGTGTCCTTGGGGGCAGCCGTCTCAGGCCTGTGGTGCCGGCCCTTCCCTTTTTTGGTTCTTTTCCCAGGGGGTGGGCTGGCTGTCCCCTTGCTGCTGGCCGATGTTCCTGCCCTAGGAGCTGGTGGACTCCAATACCCCTGAACGATGGTCCTAGTAGGTGCAGGGCTTGTGGTGGCTGAGGTGCTGATTGGAGTCTTACGAGATGGAGGGGGTGGGTCAGTTGTTGGAAAGAGGTCAAGGTTGGAAAGGAAAATCAATTTAGAAAGACAGGGACGGGTAGTAGTAGTGGGTATGGGAGTGGAGGAAGAGGATGTGGTTGTAGGAGAATCAAGGGGCATATTTTTACTCCGTTTGCGCTGAATTTGCGTCGTTTTTTTCGACGCAAATTCGACGCAAAACTAACTCCATATTTATACTTTGGCGTTAGACGCATCTAGCGCCAAAGTTCATGGAGTTAGCGTCATTTTTTGGCGAGGACACCTTCCTTGCGTTAATGAGATGCAAGGTAGGCGTTCCCGTCTTAAAAAATGACTCCCAGGCATGTGCGTGGTATTTATACTCCCGGGCAAAAATGACGCCCGGGAGTGGGCGGGGCAAAAAATTTGCGCCTCTTTTTACCGCCTGGGTCAGGGCAGGCGTTAAGGGACCTGTGGGCTCAGAATGAGCCCAGAGGTGCCCTCCCCTGCCCCCAGGGACACCCCCTGCCACCCTAGCCCACCCCAGGAGGACACCCAAGGATGGAGGGACCCATCCCAGGGAAGAAAAGGTAAGTTGTGGTAAGTATTTTTTTTTTTTTAATTGTGGCATAGGGGGGCCTGATTTGTGCCCCCCTACATGCCACTATGCCCAATGACCATGCCCAGGGGACAGAAGTCACCTGGGCATGGCCATTGGGCAAGGGGGCATGACTCCTGTCTTTGCTAAGACAGGAGTCATGAGAATGGCGTCTGGGCGCTCAAAAAAAATGGCGCAAATCAGGTTAAGACGATTTTTTTGCCTCAGCCTGACTTGCCCCATTTTGGGACGCCGGCACTGCCTGGTGTACGTCGTTTTTTTTCACGCACACCTGGCAGCGCCAGTCGGCTAACGCCGGCTAACGCCATTCAATAAGTACGGCGCCTGCATGGCGCTTCAGAATGGCGTTAGCCAGCGCTAATTTTTTTGGCGCTAAACTGCGTTAGCGCAGTTTTGCGTCAAAAAGTATAAATATGGCCCCAAGTGTGCTGTCTTTGGGTGCAGGTGCTTGTGACGGAGGCTGTCGTGAGGTGGATGGCTGTTGGGTGGGTGGCTGCCTGCGTTTGTGTGTTTTGGAAGAGGGGGTGACAGACACACTGGGAGAGGACACAGGGGACGTGTAAATGGCAGTGGGGGTGGTGACTGCACGTGTGCGGACTGTTCTGGTGGGTGTGGTGGTGATGGACGTACTGGCTGATGGTGGTGTGCATGCAGGTGTGAGTGGAGACGTCACAGGGAGGGAGGAGGGAGACGAGGAGGAGGGGGACACAAAGGAGGCAGTGGCTGTTGGCATGTCTGCATGTGGATGTTGCTTGGGTGAATGCTTGTGTGATCTGTGGTGCTTATGTCTGGATGAGCTGCCCTTGGGTGTTGAGGTGTGTGCAGGCTGGTCTGTAGGTGTGTCTGGGATAGGCAGAGGAACAGGGGAGTGGGACTGGGTTGAGGAACTTGGATGGGGGAGGCTAGACACAGGGACAATTGCTGCCGTCAGTGATGAGGCCAGAGCGTTGAACGATCGCTGATGGGCAGCCTGACCCGAATGAATGCCCTCCAGGTATGCATTGCTCCGATGCACCTCCCTTTCTACCCCCTGGATGGCATTCAAAAGGGTAGACTGCCCAACAATGAGCTTCTGGAGGAGGTCAATGATCTCCGCACTGAGGGCAGCAGGGGTAACTGGGGCAGGACCTGAGGTGCCAGGGGCGAAGGAGATGGCTGGCTTCCTGGCCGAGCGGGCACGGGCGAAATCTGAGGGGCTGCTGGGAGGGCGGAGCTGGTGCGCTGGGTGGCAGCTGTACCTGTTGTTGCGGTGGGCACGGATGTTGCCGCCACCACAAGGGAGCTCACTTCCGAGGATGTGTCGGTGTCGCTGACGTCTCCACGGGTCCCCGTTGTGGAGCTCCCCTCGCCCTCCGTCTCACTGGTTAAGTCTGAGTCGGTTGCAGGGCCCTCCGGGGCCATGTGAGATGCAGCTCCCTCGTGCGCCGATGCCACTTCTCCTCCGCCTCATGATGCTAATGCACACATGAACAGGAAAACCAAAAAAAGGGGGGGAAGAAGAAAGAAAGACATGTTGAGTGCATGCATTGGCGGCACCGTTGGCGGAGCCCCCTGCACTACGCCGCGCACTCGGGGTACACTACTCAATTATTGTGACTTGGCCTACAAGTCTATGGACGACAAATGCACACATAGGTGAGCCCGGACCATGGATAGCTGTACTTAGCACCCTACAGAGGTGGGGGGCGGGGGCACAGGGCCATGCCTAACGGAGGGGCCTAGCCTACAGAAACCGCCCTGGCCTAGAGATAGCCACAGCCCTCCTCCCCCACCCAGACACCTCCACTGTGCACTAATATAGCAGAATGTGCTGATACTCACCCCCTTGTGTCTGCTGTGATGTCCTCATGCGCCCATCCAAATCGGGGTAGGCCACCGCCAGGATCCGGGACATCAGGGGGGTCAATTGACGACTGGTACCCCTCCTACTTTGGGAGGCCATCCCCAGCAGAGCTTCGGCGGTCTTTCTGCTCCCTCGGCAGATGTCCTCCCACCTCTTGCGGCAGTGGGTGCCCCGTCTGTTGTAGACCCCCAGGGCCTGGACGTCCTTGGCGATGTCACGCCAAATGTCGATCTTCTGATGGGCGCTGACCTATGTGACATGTACAGGGTGGAAAAAGAAATATCATCACTTTTCTGCATGGTCGATGTGAGTGGCCCCCCCTCCCCAACGTTGCCATGTGGTACATGCTCTCATCTGTCGTGCGTTGCACTCCTCATTCGCTCCCCTCCCCACCATCTTACATCCACCCCACTCAACACAGGCATAGCCCATACTACGTGCTCCCTGTGTACTTACCTGTTGGTCTGGAGGACCGTAGAGTAGCGCATACTGGGGGAGGACCCCATCAACAAGTTTCTCCAATTCCTCAGATGTGAAGGCAGGGGCCCTTTCCCCAGTCGCAGCAGCCATTTTATATTCCAGACCGAGGTCACAGCAGCACTTGCAGTATAAGTACTCTCCTGTGGATGATCAGGTCTCGAGTGATTAAGCAGTTAGAAAATGGCGGTCACGCCCGCGGCGGTGCGTACCGTGGCGGTGCGTACCGCGACCGCCGGCGCACATCGTCATTGGCTCCTGAGACCCATAGGGTTCAATGTTAACCAATGCTGCTTTGCGCCGCGGTCTTCGACCGCCTACCGCCACGGTGTGCCACACCAGTGCATTGACCTCACATCCCATTGTCACACTTCACAGGTCAGGCAGCCGCCATTTCAAGGGCCCACATGCCTTAATTTCTACTGCGTCACACAGGCCTAGGCCTTGCATTGCCACTCATACAAGCCATTCAATGCATAGCGAATCGTGTACTGTGCAAGCTGTGGTTACGTACCTTTGGGTTGCTTGACTCTGTGCTCCATGTTGTCCTTCCTAGGCACCGTCCGCTGGGACTTGCGAGGAGATGGAGGAATCCTCCCGTGTACAGACCGCTGGTGGACCTGTCGACAATAGAAGAAAGACATGTCATACTGACATACAGACTTGACCGAGCCACTATACAGGAACTGTGTGCCCAGCTGGAGCCAGACCTGATGTCCCCCATTCGCCAACCCACAGGGATTCCCCCTCTGGTGCAGGTTCTGTCAGTACTCCATTTTTTGGCAAGTGGATCATTCCAAACAACAGTGGCCATATCATCAGGGATGTCTCAACCTATGTTTTCTAAGGTTTTGTCCAGAGTGTTGTCTGCCCTGACGAAATACATGCAGAGCTACATTGTTTTCCCTGAGGTGGGCGATTTGGCTACAGTGAAGGGTGATTTCTATGCCCTTGGACATATCCCCAACATCATTGGTGCCATTGATGGGACCCATGTGGCTTTGGTTCCCCCCAGTGGAAGTGAGCAGGTGTACAGGAACAGAAAAAGTTATCATTCGATGAATGTCCAGGTGGCCTGTTTGGCTGACCAGTACATCACCCATGTAAATGCCAAGTTCCCTGGGTCAGTGCATGACGCGTACATCATGCGAAATAGCAGCATCCCTTATGTGATGGAACAGCTACAGAGACACCGTGTGTGGCTCATAGGTGACTCTGGTTACCCCAACCTGTCGTGGCTACTTACCCCAGTGAGGAATCCCAGGACAAGGGCAGAGGAACGGTACAATGAGGCCCATGGGCGAACTAGGAGGATTATAGAAAGAACCTTCGGCCTCCTGAAGGCCAGGTTTAGGTGCCTGCATATGACAGGTGGATCCCTAATGTACTCACCAAAGAAGGTGTGCCATATCATCGTGGCCTGCTGTATGCTTCACAACCTGGCTTTACGACGCCAGGTGCCTTTCCTGCAGGAGGATGGTCCAGATGGTGGTGTTATAGCAGCTGTGGAGCCTGTGGAGAGTGAAGAGGAGGAAGACGTCCGGGACGACACAGACAACAGGGACACAGTGATACAACAGTATTTTCAGTAGCACACAGGTACGAATCAACCACGCCATTTTACATTTACTTAAAGTCTCCTGCCTCTCTTCTGTCTGAGTTTCCCCCCAGTTCCTGTTAACTGAGTTGTGACTTTCCCTTCCGTTTTCAGTGCTGTGGGCCCCACTGCGTGACCTCTGCTTTGTTTGCCCATGGACTACAGCTGTGTGACAGTGGTATGTTGGCATCACAATGTAACTGAACATTTCTGCACCGTTATGCCTAATACATTTGTTCAAAATACAAGCAGACTCCAGATTTTTTAAGTGCAATAAGTGATTTAATTAAAGTGCTACATTTAGGAACATGATTGTAAAACGGGGATGGGTGATGGTGGAGTAATGTCCATGGCAGAGTCCAGTTCTCAGTCTCACAGGTGCATTGTCCATATGCCTGTGGAAGGATGGAGCAGGGGCAGTTCAAGGTTGGACAGGGTGACAATGTGGGACAGTGGGATGACATCAGGGGGTATCGTTTGCTGGCGGCGGTCTTGGCATCCTACTCTGTCTTCTTGTGAGATCTCAGGTTCTGCTTGCGGGGTGGTTCTTCTTCTGCAGGAGGTGGGGTTCTGGTGGCCTGTCGTTGTGTGGGGGCCTCCTGTCCACTAGCGCCGGCGGAGGTGGTAGGCTGTTCCTGGTCCAGGCTAGTGACAGGGGCCCTTTGTGGTGCCACATGGTCCCGCAATATGGTGACTATCTGGTTAAGGGCCACGACGATGGTCCCCATTGCGGAACTAATGTTCCTCAGTTCCTCTCTGAACCCCATGTACTGTTCCTCCTGCAGTACCTCGATCTCCTGGAACCTGGCCAGTACCGTAGCCATCGTCTCCTGGGAGTGGTGGTATGCTCCCATGATGGAGGAGAGGGCCTCTTGGAGAGTCGGTTCCCTGGGCCTGTCCCCCCCCTGTCGCACAGCAGCCCTCCCAGTTCCCCTGTTTCCCTGGGCCTCTGTCCCCTGGACGGTGTGCCCACTACCACTGCCCCCAGGTCCCTGTTGTTGTTGGGGTGGTGGGTCAACCTGGGTGCCCTGTAGTGGTGGACACACCGCTGATTGACGTGTCCTGGAGACAGACGCATGGGCCCGCTGGGTGAGAGCTGTGCTGGTGTTCCCAGAGGGGGTTGGGTCTGGTGTAGCCTGTGGCTGTCTGTGGGGAACCGACTGTCCCGAGGTCCCTGATGGGCCGGGCTGGTCATCTGGGTCCAGGGAGACAGAGCTGCTGTCATCACTGGGGGTCTCTTCTGGGGGTGGGATGGACATCTCTGGACCCTCCGTGGCGGTGTGGTGGCGTTCGGGTCCTGCAGGGGTATAAGAGTATGGTTATTGCTTCTGTGTGTGCCATTTCGTGTAATGGGTGGGTGGCCGTGTCCCCCAGTGCTGGCATTCCCTTGTGGGGGCTTTTGTGACGGTGGCTTGTGGGGGTGATGGGTGTGTGCAGTGAGCATGCTTTGGGGATGGGTGTCCATGCTTTGGGAACGCATGCAGGGCTAGGTTTTGGGATGGGTGGGATGTGATTGTGAGCCATTTGCAAGGAGTTGGTGTGATGGGGGTGGGGGTGAGGGTGGGGGTATGATTTGGCATGCAGGTGGGGTGGGGGGAATGAAGTAGTGGAGATTTGACTTACCAGAGTCCATTCCTCCACCTACTCCTGCGAGGCCCTCAGGATGCAGGATGTGCAAGACTTCCTCCTCCCATGCTGTGAATTCTGGGGGAGTAGGTGGGGGTCCGCCGCCAGTCTTCTGCACCGCGATGTTGTGCCTTGATACCATGAAACGCACCTTCCCCCGTAGGTCGTTCCACCGCTTCCTGATGTCGTCCCGATTGCGCGGATGCTGTCCCACAGCGTTGACCCTGTCCACTATTCTTTGCCATAGCTCCATCTTCCTGGCAATGGTGGTGTGCTGCACCTGTGCCCCGAAGAGCTGGGGCTCTACACGAACTATTTCCTCCACCATGACCCTGAGTTCTGCGTCAGTGAACCTGGGGTGTCTTTGGGGTGCCATGGGGTGGTGTGGATGAGGTGAGGGGTGGTGTATGTGTTGTAGAGTGTGGTGAGTGTGGTGGTGTATGGTGTTTTGTGCGTGGAAATTGTGTGGGTGATGTTGTGATTTGCCTCTGTGTGATGGTCTACTCTATGCTGTGCTCTCTCTCTCTGTCCTTCAGTCGCAATTGTGGTCGTAAGGGTTTGTGGGTGATGTGGGTGTGTGTTTTATATTTAATTGGGTGTGTGGGAGTGGTGTGTGTATGTGTCTCAGGTGTGTGTATTTTGATTTGTCCAATGTGGTAGTGTTTTGTAAATGTGTGTGTATTTTGAGCGCGGCGGTGTGTACCGCCAATGGAATACCGCAGTTGAAAGACCGTTGCGGGGATTTGTGGGTCGGAATGGTATGGGCGTATTTCAGTTGGCGTGACGGTGGAGGTTTGGTCATCGCCAGTTTCCCGCTGACCTTTGGTGTGGCGGACTTTTGTTGTTGTCGGGTTTTTGGCGGTTTGTGAGTTGCGGGTCAGAATGACCGTGGCGGTTTACCGCGACCGCGGCGGTGTTATGGCGGTCTTCTGACCGGCGGTAAGCGCCTTTTACCGCCGAGGTCAGAATGACCCCCTAAGTCTTCATCTGATGAGTGCCAGCTTGAGTTTTGTTTGTGCTGAATGGAGTGTGTTCAATTGTGCTACCTTTGTTTGCATTAGACTGTGCATGTGTCCATTGAGCTTTGCGAACCTTGCAGCTACTTCATGTAGAGGCATGTCGCATGCAGTTGGAGTTCTATGTGCTTTGTTGACTTGCACTTCCACATTGTGCAGATAGGCATGCCACTTGGGTTTAGTATTGTTTGTCCCAGGGATACCGGAAGGGCCATCTCCTGTGCAACAGTTGTTTTATGGACAATTGCAAGGTGATATGTGTCCCAGTGCAGCCTCCTTCCCTGGATGTTCCTGCTGGCTCCATTCCAATAGGGATTGGAACTATGCATTGTTTGCATAGTGAGGTTTGTATATTTGTCTCTCTGAGTATTGTGCATCCCATTGTCCTTACAATGTGTTGCAATGTGTGTGATTAGTGTGTCCAATTTAGGGCTGTTTAATGATAGTGTTGTTTGTGTTCCATGCCACACCTATACATATGCGTGTTGAATGTGATGGCAGTCCATCGCATGTGAGGAATTTGAGTGTTTCAGTGTTTGAGTTGTATTTGTATATGTGATGTTGGTGTGTTGTTGGTGTTGTGTGAGACAATATTGAAAACACTTCACTGTACTTGTGCCTGAGATAAGTGGCCATGTGTTTTTGTGTAGTCTTCTGGTGCAGTGTGAGTGAACTGCTCGAAGGGGGCATGCTGTGACTAAGAATGTGTCCTTCTTTGTGCATAATTCCTAGCCTGGACATAATGACGTGTAGTTGGTGCCTGGAGGGTGACCCCCGTATCATGTGGACAATGGTGCAATAATCTGTTGATACCGGGAAAGGTAGGTGTGTGTACTTAAGGTTGGTTGCGCCCAGGGCGGCGCTAATTTTGTGCACCTTCAAGGATCATCAACAGCAGCAGAATTTGTATGATGGGCTCCATGGTGGCACCGGACATGTAAGGTTGGATGCAATTGAGTGTCTCCCTCTATGGTCCCTGTTTTCACCTGCTAGGATGTGGTTGTTGGACTGCCACAGTCACATTGGCAGTGCACAATATCACAATGTATCCGGCGGCAACACAGGCTCTGCCAGCCTGATTGTGCTGCCTTGTGACCGTGGCGGTCTGTGCTGCTTGGCGATGCTGTTGAGCCAGCACAGTCTTTGCTCCATAGGTCCATAGGTCAGCATAACTCCTGACGGCAGTTAGACTTCCAACGCTGCTGTGGCAGTCATCGGACCGCTCAACTCATAATGCGGCCCTAAATGGTTTGTATTTACTATTCCCACTCCAAGCAAAACCATCTTGCTGAAGGTGTTGGACACTAAAGCAGTTGAATTTACTACTCCCACTCCATTGTAAACCATCTTGGGAATGGTGTGGACACTAAAGAGGTCAGATTTACTATTCTCCCTTTAAATAAAACCATCTTGGATAAAGGTGTTGGACACCAACAGGGTAAGATTTTCTATTCCCGCCTCAAAATAAACCATCTTGGGGAAGGTGTTTGACACAAAAGAGTTCAGATTTACTATTACCACTCCAAACTAAACCATCCTGAAGAAGATGTTGGACACTAATGGTATCAGATTTACTGACCCTACACCAAAGTAAATCATGTTGGGAAAGGTGTTGGATACTAAAGGGGTCAGTAATACTTTAGCCACTGAAAATAAAAAGTTACACAATACATAATACTATAAATAATTATAATGTATGCTAAAATCGTTAACCAACTTGTAGCATAATAAAGTATAACTTAATAAATAAAAATACTTTCAATGCTGAACAACAATTCCAAACATCTGTGTAAGTACAATAAGAAAACTGCAGTCATTTGTAGAAACAAATTTAAATACTAAAACAAACATAAAATATAAAAGCAACAAATAGTATCTTTAAAATATACTGATTTAATTTAGTAAAAAAAATAACATGCACTCGATTTTTAAGTAATGCAACCACATTTAACTATAACACAAATAATTATAAATAAAATGTATATGTTGAAAAAAATAAAAATATGCATTGATATAAAACTAAATAAAACATAAAATAAAAACATTTGAAATGTACATTCTTAAATGTATTTCAACCTCAGATTTTGTATTTAAAAATGGAATTTATATAATATATTTAAAAAAATTGATCTACTTTTAAAACATCTACAAAATATAACATTGAACATAAAATATAATCACCTCTAACAGGTCAAACTAATATAATTCTAATTGCATAAAAATATATTAAATAAAAAACACCTGTTGCCTGAATCAGTAAAACAAAAGTGGACATCTTGCTTACTCTGTCTGAGCATGGTAAGGGTGTTGTAAGATAAATGTTCAAATATATTCAATGGGGAAGATGCACTGCAAGCAATTATAGACAGGGCCCTAATTTGATACTCTTCTTGAAATAATACCACTTCACAATATTGTCTATATTAACAAGCTGGGAAGGCTGTTCTTTGATAATTCAACCAGAAATTACATGTCAAGACCAACATCAACTATGGCATGTGCTGCGATCAAGAGAGAAAAAATAGGTTATTGAAGCAGTTTAATAGAGCAAGCCAAGAACTTCACACCTGATACTGTAGCTGTAATGGCAATGACAACCTTCCCACAACAGCAACAAAATCTGATAATTCTGAACACATGCTTTCCTGTGTAAACATGCATTTAGTCAACTTAGGTTAACAACCAGTGGCAGAAAATTATAGAGTATAGGCAACATAGACCTAATTCTTT
Source organism: Pleurodeles waltl (assembly GCF_031143425.1). Taxonomy (NCBI): domain Eukaryota; kingdom Metazoa; phylum Chordata; class Amphibia; order Caudata; family Salamandridae; genus Pleurodeles; species Pleurodeles waltl. The sequence goes on along the minus strand of NC_090444.1, from coordinate 1,234,120,384 downwards.
AAAAAAGTGAAAATCTGCATAGGGGCGGGTCCTCCGCAATAGCAGAGGAGCGTCTCCCCACTGCAATATTGTTTTATTGTTCATCTGCTGGGACAGACAGCAGTTTAAGGGAGGGGCAGGGCCACAGGAGGTGTGGGGGAGGAGAAAGTGCACCTAAGTGCGAATGTGTATTTCATCTGCCACCTCAGGCCGGCCAAACCCACATGCGCACTAAGTTTCTCCAGCCCAGCTGGGTTTAACAGCCTGGCTGCTTTCCATTTAAGTATTAGTGATCCCCTATTTGTGTGCTCTTTTATCCATTAATAAGATTCACAATGGTTTGTGTGATTACTCCTGGAAATTTCTTGTGTGTGAATTCCCAATTACATCCAAACAGATGAAATTCCATGCACTTAGTTGCACATAGTGTATAAGTGTGCATAGAAACATTTGCATTATTGCTACTGCAAGAAAACTAAATTGTCCATAGAGAAACCCTTTCTATGCACTGGTTACCTTTCACTTCAAGGCCCCAAGAACCTCTGTTCTTATGCATACAAAAAGTGTGTCAGCACCCACAGAGTCACAAGTATGTGATTACCAACCTTGTTTTGGAACGCTGGCTTGCTGGCCTGGAAAGGAAACGTACTTAGGCCTATTATAACTCAATTCCTGTTCATATTCAGCATGAATTTGCAAGTGCAAATTGACATGGTATGAGCTTCAAAAATAAGGCACAGATTTACAAAGTTTTTTGCAATGGAGTTGAAGTACTTTTTAACCAAAAATCCAGGTTGGTATTTCCGAGCCAAAGCAAATGGTGATTTGCATAGGATGGTAACCACAAGTAACACAACACAGCACATTGTGTTGCCTTGGGTTGCTTTCCTTCAAATGAGTGTTCCATGGGTGATGCAAGGGCATTCCAGTGCATCCATTCATTGATTTTGATGCAAACCCATATCTATAGAGAATTGTAAACATGGATTTGAGCCAAAATCGTGAACCTCCCTTTGGCTGGCATTACAAGGAGCAATATTTTTCTTTATCTTTTGCAGCACAGATACAAATAGACAATACTTTAAAGCATGCACCATCTTACACAAAAAAACTATGCTGACTACAATGCAGATACCCTTGCATTATGGCACAAGGGTGCCTGCATTAGCTAATTACTGATAAAAATGTTCTGGCACAGGAACAGAACACATCACAGCATCACATTTTAGTGGATATGGTGCTGTTCTGTTCTCGCCAATTCATGCAACTCAACATAAACTCTTTGTAAATCTGGGCCTGAGTTTACTTTTGTAAGCCAATCCGTGTGCCAAACCACTTCTGCTAGTTTAACTTAAATGAATAAATGGTTTCAAGAAACTAGCTCAAATGTCCTCATTACGAGTAGCCAGAAACATGGGCTGGATTTCCGCAACTCAAGGAGTTCTCAGCCCTTGATGATTTGGACCCTGAAAGTCCACTAGAAATGAGGAATTACCAGGGAAATCGGTTCCACCAGTGATTCTTTAGTTTCTTCAGGCATTCATGCAGAGATTTTGGCTCTTTTCAGCAGCCAAAACCTTGTTAGGAAAGTAAAAAAAAACTAGGATTCTGCTGGGACAAGTAACTTCTGAACGAATCGGAATTAAGAGGCGACTCGTAATGAGGGCCTAAATGACTATTTCGCATTACACAGTTGTTTTCTCGAAAACAGTGTACTCATATATTGACTTTCATACGTGCAGCTACGTTTATAGCTTAATGTTAATGAAAGTTCAAAACACTTTGAAATTGTGTTCTAAGGAGGGCATGTTTTTATACAAAAATCAGGAAGCTAACTTTTTGTCTATTAGAAACAGGTAACGTATTTAAAAATAGAGGAGAGAACTGGGTTAACAAGGCAACCGGTGTTTTTGTATATTTTTTGTGTGAACCTGCAATGGCTTCCCCAGTGAGAGCACCGTGTCCTGATTGGCAACATTAAAAATACAAGTTCCTGTTGTGAACGCCACTGCCATTTGCATTCTGTTGTGAGGTGCTCTTGCAAAGAGCAGCGCCCTTTCAGTCCTGGTAGACGCACATTTTGCATGTGAACGTTAAAAGTAAATCTGAGAAATAAAGGGACAGAAATGCATGAAAGTACAGCAGTGATGTCAGATTTGCCCTCTGTTATATGAGCCTCCGGACTTTTACCTTTGTGAACTTCTTGATGTGGCCTGATAAGTCTGAGCACTGGCATGCTCGAGGGCTAGCTACTGATGGGCAGAGCTATAGAAATAAATACACAACCTTAAAAATGCTTCACAATTTTTTTTTTGTAATGTACAACATACATTAAAAACATGGCGAGCTTATTGATTCCCATAGTAATTTGACAGTTTGTTAAATTATAGTTCCATTCTCTCATATCAGATCCCCTCATCAGAGATAGTTACATCTCTCAACATAAATCATAAAAAAAGTATATTTTAATGCATGCATCGTTCGTAACAGAAAAAACACCTGACAAAACAGATCTCCCCTCAGAAACGTAAACGGTGGATAACTGGCAGACGCATTTAATACGTTTGAAGTAAGTACACAGTTCTACTCAGCGTGCGGGTTAGGTAATTTTTTCCAGAAAATGCATGGCATTATGCATATCCTTTACTCTCCGTGAATTATGCCTATAAATCCTACGCAGACTGCAGCCATTGTTTTTCTTCAAGGGAAATTAACTGTGTGCATGATGAGTCTAAATAATTTGGTTTGGATCAGAAGACTGTGCTGCGAATATGGGATGCAGTATTGAAAACAATTCCTTACATTTTATGAGCAATAATAAAAAGTAATGCGGGTGTTGGGAATAATTCCGTGTTGTGCACGCTTCATAGTGTTTGAAGCTGGAAATGGAATGGGCCGAGGCATTTATGGCAGGTATATCCAATACCACTGAGGTGCATGACAGCACTCTATTACAATAAGTAATACAATTCCAGAAGCAACCTTTGCGGAACATATTGCTTCTGCTACACATGTCAGAAAATGGACATTGATAGATGTTTTACAACACAAAGCCACCCGGTACAACTTTGTGATTATTACGCCGGTGTACAAGCAAAGAAGACACACGTTTTGATCACTAGCTCTGTTGAAACCTGCTGGCCACTGGCTTCTGCTGTGGGCATTGTGGCATGGTAGAAACGCTGTCCATCTCTAGCTGACGTCACTCATAAGATTGCTTCGCAATTTGATAGCAGATTCCAATTTTGATATTTCATATTCATCACACCTGGTACGATCTGAGTCAGAATTTATCAAGTGCAGTAAATCCCAACATATTACGAGTTTGTGAAGAATAATATGCAGATTTTGGCAACACCAAAATTCTGCATCTTCCAGTAAATATCAGGCATCTTTCCTCTGAAGGTTTGACCTGCCGATAGTTATCACAAAATTAATTATTACTATACGTGTGGAAAGAAGGTCAAGGTCTTTAAGTAAAATCTAAGGTCAACACATAAGATTTTACACAGCGTAATGTTAGTTTTAGAAAATGTATTTTTTAGCATTTGACTTTCCTTGTACTGTTCGCGTTTATTTAAGCCAGACTCTTCAGACTGTACAGTCCCTCATTTGAGAACCGCACATTGCGTCACCCCTATAGAGTTGGTAAATGCCACGAATTAAATTTCTGGGTAAACGGAGATGAAGAAAGAGTTATTTTATCGAAGCCAAGAAATGTTAAAATCATCTAGTACAAAATAACTGCAGTTCATCTGCCTCATTTAGAGAGGGGTGGGGAAAGTGCTGTGCTCCTCCGGAAGAATCAGGAACACCTTTGCTGGCAGTAGAACTTCTACATGCACACAAGCTTAGGACTGTCAGACAGACCACTCTATTTAGGGCAGACTTTCCAACATTTTTTTCTGTCTGTGGTGGGCATGACAGGCACAGTGGTTACAAGCAGGAAAACAAAACCATGGCCCTCATGTAGATGGCGATAACTCCCCGCAAAGAAGGGTCTCTGATTTGTTTTTGTTTGTACAAAGAAATCAATGCTTTGGGAATTTGTTTCAACAAAACAAGAAATAATGGCAACTGGCTGCTATTACTTTCCAGCCAGCATATCAGTCTTGTCGAAACTGGTTGAAGAACGTTCTTGAAGAACTTGGTTGAAGAACTTTCAGTAAAACAATTCCCAACAACACAGCAGAGATGTCAGCACCTGGCTTTCTACTCAGAGTGGTCAGGCAAGAGTCCCAGTGGCCAGTCAGGCTGGTAGACCTCCGAATGACCCAGATGTCATAACGATGCACAAGCACTGAAGAGCAAGTATAAGAGATGACTAGTGCCAACAGTATCTCATGCATTCACAGCTTGACCTCATCACCACTTTCGATAAAGATATTACAGTTCAACATTGAGTGTCTGACAGCTGACTTTTGCTAAAGCTACAGGAAAAAGAAGTCTTGTTAATCATTCCCAAAATAGATTTGACCTAATCCCATTGAATCAGTTAAAGCTTGATTGCTTTGATCTATGTCTTCTTGTGAACTTACTAGGCACCAGCTTGGACTGATTTTGATTGCTTTCCACACACATAAATGAACTAATCATTTCTACCTCAACCTTATGGCTCTCATTATCTTCTGCTTGGACTCTCGTTTTGTCGGCATCATCCAATCATCCCTAATTCCGCAGATTTTTACTTTTTTAACTCAAGAGCCTGACTAGGCGCTGCCAAGCGAAATTGTGATACATTTACTCCAATGCTGCAGGATCTAAATTGGCTTTGGTTCCAAGTAAGACTAAGAGGGTCCTTATGATAATGGCGGGATACCCCAGTGACAACCGCATTGACTTTGACGGAAGACCGACAGAGTGGCGAAGTCCCCACTGGCCCCATAATGATTTTCCAGCTGGGCCAGTGGGCGTAAACAGTGTTTCCGCCCACCGGCCCAGCGGGAAACAGGGCCTTTACATTGGAGCCGGTGCCAGTGTGGCAGTGAGGCAGGTGTAGCAGCACCAGTCGCACATTTCACTGCCCGTAATTAGAGCAGTGAAATGAATGACGGGGATGTGCATGGGGACCCCGAGTCACCCATTCCGCTTGCAGCTGCCATGTCGGATCTGAAATTCTGCCACCGCCAGGCTGCCTGGTGGCGGCATTTCCAACATGGCGTTTCTGCCAAGGTCATAATAGGGCAGGCGGACCTCCACTACAGCGGCGGACTGACCGCCTCTGTGAGTCTGCCGGTCCATGGACCTCCAGATTCATAATGAGGGCCTAAATCCTCTGCATAACCTACAGAGCTGTCCACTTGAAAACTCCACCACAGTTGCCATCCCATCAACTATTTCAAAAGCCTAGTAGATCGGCAAAGCAGAGACTATGGGCTTCATTATGTAGTTGGCGGTCTCAGAGCACCATGTTGGCAATGGCAGTCGCACTGCCAACAGGCTGGCAGATAAAACCGCCAAAATATGACCATGGAGGAATTCCCAATAGAACACAGCCAAATGACCGCTGGCACCACCAGTGGGGTCCAGCCACCACGGATGACGTTAGAGACCTGGTTTCCGCCAGACAGATTACGAGGTTGCACACTGCTAAGGTTTCCATTGCGGTCACACCATCACAGAAACCCAGGCGGAAACATTCCTTCAGGAAGCCATACTTGTCCGGAGCTGCCATGGAACCAGAACTACACATCTTCCCGCTGCTCCTCCTCTCCCAGAGACACCGGAATCAGCACCAAAGGCGACAACAGCAACCATGAGTATTCACACTTACCATTCACTGTTGTAAATTGTCAAAGTATGTACGCACACACAACATACCAATTGGGAACAAGTGGTGAGGGCGACACACACATTTAACCTGACACTGACACACACACTCACAGACAACTACATACACACCTGCATATACACAGTATACACTCTACAGCCATCTCACACACACACACACACACATAAAAAACAGACACCTATTCCCAGAAACACAGCATTGGCACAGTCACACACAACAACATACAACACCTTAAAATGACACTATAACCCCACAACCCCAACACCATCAATGCATTGGCAAGCACTCACAATAGACACTACCTATTGACAAATCACAGATACCACACAACGTACTACCAATAGGGAAAGAACACACACTTTCATACAACCATACAATGCAGCATTCAACATACCCAGCAAACACACATCACAAAATATCAGTCATACCACTCACCACTTAGGCACACAGTCAAAGCACTCAAAGTCACACAACTCTGCAGTCAACATAAACACCACTCAATACCATGACAACAACATGTCCCCAACATGCACATGGCCATCACACAACACACACCCATCATTGGGGGACAAATGCACTGCACACAACCTCACATGCTGCCCAAACAAAACAGGCAGCACAAGCACTACTTGCACACAAATACTCACACAAAAACAATGTCAGTCATTTTCAAATATGCCCTAAGAAAAGAAATCCAGGACAAATATGTAACGTTGAAAGCAACATCTGGTTGGTCCAATCGTCTGCTATAAATAATAATAAATATGTAAATGCCCAAGGCCATACATAGGCCAGTCCAAAGAGAAATCATGCAACATGCACGTGATGCACATCTTGGTGCCCCAAACTTGACTCCTGACCTCCATGTAACCTCCACAGGTAGGGGCATCAAGGGGGCAGGCAGGACCCTCAGGGATTAAGTGGGGGAGGGGGCAGAGGGGAGTTTGGGCTTCGGCTGGGGAAGAAGTCCTTTGGGATTGGGTTTGGGAGGGGGGTTTCAGTCTAGGCTTAGGGGAGGGTTGGATTTTCTTGGGAGGGTTAGACTTCTTTGGAAGGGAGGGGTATGGGTACTTGTGGGGAGAGGGAAGGCCTTGGAAGTGGAAGGGATAGGCCTGGGGGGGTAATGGAACATTTAGGGATTTCACGGGGGAAGACGAGTATGGAAAAGGTCAAAATTTGAAGGAACACTTTTTTAGACACCCTGGGACGGTCATCAGAAGGGGGTTTGGGAGTGGAGGGTGAGGGAGTGGTTGTCTGACATGTCGGTGTGGTTGTCATGGGTGCATTTGTGTGGGAGGTATGCTTGTGGGTAGTGGCTGTCTGTTGGATGGCTGAGTGTGGGCATTTATGTGTATGGGACTGAGGGGAGGTGGAGATGCTGGGGTATTTTGTGGTGGGTGGGAGGGTGACTGTTGGGTGGTGACTGGAGGTATGGTGGATGTGCTGCATGTAGGAGTATCAGTGGTTGTGATGTCTGTGGGTCTGGTGATTGGGGTGGATGTCTGATGGTCTGTTGTGGTGCTGTCTTTGGGTAAGATAGGTGTATTGGCTGGATCTGTGAATATTGGTGTGTTGTCTGCAGGTGTGTCAGGTGTTGTGTCTTTGATGCTAGGGATGGTGGGGGTGTCATGGCAGTTAGTGACTGTCGATGTGCATGAAGGTGTATGTTACTTGTGTGCATGCCAGTGGTGTGTCTCGTGTTACTTGTGTTTGTCTGAGCTACCCCTGGGTGTTGACGTGGATGCATGCTTGTCTGTTTTGTGTGCTTTGGCTGGGTCAGGGAAGAGGGGATTGGGAAGAGGAAGGTGAAGGGGGGACAGAAGACAAAGGGTGACTGGCTGCTATCAGTATGGAGGCCGGAGCCTGAAAGGATCTCTGCAGGCTAGCCAGTGCACTGTGAATGCCCTCCAGGAATGCAATATTCTGTTGGACTTGAGTTGCCAGTCCCTGGATGACATTCAGGATGGTCGACTGACCCCTAGAGATCAACCTGAGGATATCAATAGAGGGCAGCAGGGCTGACTGGGGCATGGGCAGAGGTGCCTATGGCAAAGGAGACGCCCACCATCTTGGTTGGTAGTAAGGGGGGTGGTGAACAAGGATGGTGTTGGGTTGTCCCAGATTGGTCCACCACTGCCAGGGAGTGTCCACAGGAGGAGGATTCCAATGAAGAAGACTTGCATCCTGTCTCTCCCCTCGCCCTTTGGGCCACTGGGTCCCTCAGTGTCACTGGTCTCAGCACTCCGGGTCCCATGGCAGGCAGCTTCCCCACTCGGCTGTGCGCCATCTCCTTCACCTGGTGATGCATAGGAAAAGAGAGGCTCATCATATTCTTCACACACACATACATCACAATATGAACAACAGTAACAAAACATATCTTGCAATGAAAGCCCCAGTTGGAAACCATTCAGAGCCTACATCATGTCACAACAAGATACTTCCAACTTTACCATATGTCAACAGTTTCACCCACAACATAAGTAAACCATCTGACCACTACTTCACCATCCAATCAATTCAGCTGTAACTCAAAAGCATAATACACAAAATGGACTGGCTACATCAAAAATCTGTCCCATACAGATCATCATTGTCCATCATCAAGTCAGTCTATGGAAATGCAGTTGACTGATAACACAATATCATGCATACTCTACTCCACACCTACTGAGTCAATTACCACAACTCAGGTTCACAAAAGTAAACTCATCTCACATAACATACAACACAGCATGTTGCTTTCCATTCACATGCCTAACTGATCTTTCTGTACACACTTACATAATAGCAAAAACCTCTGATGAATACACTAAAAGTGGCAGTCCCATACAGTGAGCACCACAAAATGACATAGCATGTAATTGAAACATCTATCTAAGTACTAGGCAAAGTTACATTAGGAGTTTCTGCACCCACTAATCTGATACATTGTCACATAGACAACAATTCCATGTACTGCAATAGGAGCCTAACTAGCACACAGGATACATCCACAGACAACCACAAGTAGGATAGTTACACCAACAAAACAATGGACACCAACCAATGTGCATGAAGAGCTTATGCCATTCCACCATATATGCTGAATAGAAACCTTTACATGACAGCATATGAATACCTACATCACTAAAAACTGTCCAGAAATGCGATTCCCACTACCTAATTCTAGAACTAACACTTACATATTTTATTACTAATGTGTCCATGAATGACACATACACCTAGAGTCAAGGTAATTGAATGGCAACATATCCCACAACACCAACAGGTGTATATGAAATAGAACACCTGCTACACCATTAAGTCAGGCTGAAATGAGCAGAGCCATTACCAAAACTGTCTGACACAGCCTCATATTTGTAAAGGTAAATCTGGGGGAAAAGATGCTACAGTAGTATCAAATCAGGCACAAAGTATCAATTGATACATGATGTATGCAACAAATATCATATGTTGCACTCATATAGGTATGCTATTGGCCTATGTGTCATGCACGGTGGACATGGGATAAGGGTTCAGCAGCCTAGCCACTTACCTTCTCTATTCCAAATACATTAGGATAAAAGGTATTTGTACACGTCATGACATGTCAATGTCTTATTGTCACCATTAGTTCCGCATTGTAGGCTGTCCACTCTTATCAAGCTTTACATTTCCCAATGTATGAATCTGACATGACAATGGGGACACCTCCTTAGAGCTCATAGGGACTGTAGTAAGTTGGCTATACCAAAAGCCAGATTTGGATGACAAACTCACATGAAGTGTCCAACTATTTCAGGACACAGGATTACTTGACCCTGTTACTCTTCTGTCAGACCCAATGTTACATGTAGAGCAGATCCAGTGGAATAGGAGTGGTCAGAGACCAAAGAGCTATATAACTCACCTTTTGGGTAAATGGACTTGAGAACACTAGGTGGGAAGGATGACACAATAGGTTACCAATATGTATGTCTGAGTGGAGTCACACATATGACTCAGTCACAGGTGCATTTCCACATGCAGTCATACAATTTGGTAAACAAAGGTGATTAACATGTTCCGTTGCACAATACAATGCCCACATCTGTGCATGTATGCTGGCAACTGTAGTACCATGTCTTCCTAGTAGTCACATACCTGTAGCATGTACCACGTCGTCACAGCTGCAATACTTAAATATCATACATTAAACTATCAGAGGCAAGTGTATGGGTTCTGTCAGTACTTACCCCTTTGTGTCTGCCTCAGGGTAGGCCACTGCCAAATTTTGGGCCATTAGGGGTGGTTATGGCTCGACGGGTACCTCCTATCTCGTTGGGAGGACATCCTCAGCTGACCTCAGCAGTCTTCCAGGACCAGCATCTCAGGTCCTCCCACCGCTTCCTACCGTGGGTGCTCCACTGGCAGTGAAACCCCTGGGTCCACACTTGTCTGGCGATTGTACGCCTCATTCACTTCTTCTGATGGGTGTTGACCTGCACGGATGACACAAACAAAAGGAAATAGTCATGTCCACACGCACCATATAAATTGTAGTGAGCAGTATACATCATTGAGTAGGCAAACATTCCCATTCTCTCAACTCCCACTTATTTGCAGATTATCATCTGCATGCATCAACACCTTCACTGCTTTAAATTTCAGATACACCATTTTTCACCACACCTATCACACATTGGTATTGCATTGGACTCACCAGCTCCTCTGGTGCACCATATAACTGTCACTTCTATGTGTCCAGTACAGTAAGTCAGACGGCTGCCATTTTAAGCATATTACATGTATGGAAGAGTTTTATCACATGTGTCATTAACTATACCCCATATAGTGCAGTAAACTGTGAGTACTGCCTCCATGTTTAGTTGTCAATTTGTGCATCTGTACAGTACATGCTGTGTTACAGGAGAACGTGTGGTGTTAGCAATGTACACCTACTCGATGTTCCCATGGTTTCTAGAAAATGTAGATAATGTGCAACAATATGTGTAAGACATGTCAAACCATATACAGTAACAGATTAATCTGTATGTGTAGTTCAATAGTTAAATTGGGGAATGTGTCCTTAGGAGGGTGTCATCGGGTTCATACCTTTGTGCTGTATCTGAGTTTGTAACTGACCTTGACAGCAGATATGTGTGAGTTGTGTATCTGACTTTACAAGATGTCTGCATGCTTGATATCATATTTTATGTTGAGATTTCTTCACATAGTTTTCCTGCCATGAGGAATGGAGGACAACCACCAGTGCACCGTTCACTAGTAGACCTGCACACTATGGAGAAGAGACCTTGTATCCAGACCTATCGTCTGAATCATCATACTACCATGGATTTTTGTGATCAATTGGAGCCAGATCTGATGCCTGCCATTTGCAATCCCTATAGCATACCTCCCATTATTCAAGTCTCATCAGTGCTACACTTCCTGACCACTGGATCATTTCAGAATACAGTGGCCTTAACTGCAGGAATGTCTCAGCCCATGTTCAATCTGCTTTTGAGGGATATACTGTGTGCATTGTTGAAACACCTGGACAGCTACATCGGTTTTCTGTAACGTGTGGATTTGGTCTATGTGAAGGCAGAGTTTTATGCTGTGGGACACATTCCACATGTGGTTGGAGCCATTGATGGCACCCATGTGGCCTTGTTTCACCCCAGTGCCAATGAAAAACTACTACTCAATAAACGTTCAGGTGGTGTGTCTGGCAGACTAGTACATTTCACAAGTCAGTGCCAAGTATCCTGGATCATTCCATGATTCCTTCATCATGCTGAACAGCAATTTCCCACTGCTTATGACACAACTCCACACGGATATGGCCTGGCTGGTTGGTAAGTTACAAGTGAAATATGTGTTTGCAATGTATGTCTCATGCCATCACAATTTTGCATGGCATACATATGTGTGTGTTGTTCTACCAATTTGCTCACACTTGACTCTGGCTATCCTAACCATCCTTGGTTGTTGACACCAGTGGGGTTCCCAACTACGCCAGGGGAAGTCCACTACAATGAGGCCCACGGGAGGACAAGGAGTGTCATTGAGTGGACTTTTGGGCTCAGAAGGCAAGATTTAGGTGCTTGGACAAACCAGGTGGAACCCTCCTCTACTCTCCCAACAAGTTATGTCAAATAATACTTGCCTGCTGCAGGAAGATAAAGGAGGAGACTGTAGGGGAGATCTCATCAATCAGTACTTCAACTGACTAAAAGGTATGTGAAGTAGACGTAATGTTGTGGGTAAAATTTGCAACCTGAAATAGGTATCACCTCCTTTCTTGTATCATCTGTGGGGTTGTAGTTAGCTCCAATTCTTATGGGTGAGTTATGCTTGCAAACTGTAAATTGTATTATGTGCAGAACAGAGTGGTCTTCAATATCATGTATTGTTACAGCAGATGCAAAGTTGTATTACTGGACATGACTTCCCTAAACAGGAGGAGTATATACTACTATGGCTCATCCCTCTTCTCTTACAAACACAGATATACCTAGATCCTATTTGGCTGATCAACCTTGCAAACGACAGACAATGTCAGAAGCAAATGGAAATTGCAGACAGGCATGAGAAGTAGGCATGGCTGACACCAGGTACTATTAGTCTTGATTATGTGGAGTGTGACTGACATAGTCAGGACACTGGGATGGAAATGTTTTTTCCCGTCAAGGTCATCTGTAGGGTACATGAGGTTGTTTAATGCCGTAACTTTTGTCTTAATATGTGTCTGACTCATGTAAATGTATGACCATAGTCTCTCCCTGCAAAATGTTAACAGTTTTATGTATTCTACCTTGAATCTAGCTGTCAGTGTTCCTACTTTGCAGTCCAATGTGCATGTCTCCGTGGACTGACATAGGCAAATGACAAGCCTACATATATGTGGCCATAGTAAGTGAAAGTTTCCAGGATTGGATAAATCTGTCGTGATCTCTTTCTGTACCATGGGGTATGTATATTTGGAAGCTGTGGTGTGGGTATGCGAGAAGGCTTTACCAAGTGACACAAAGAACCAATCTGTGTGCCTCCTGCCTTGTTGGTAGAGACACATCACCCTAACTTCTGTGTTGTGTACTTTAGCATTGTGTTACACCTTAGCTGACATCCTGATTCTACTCTCAGTCATGCTCTTTGTACAGTTAGCATATCTTTCACTGATTGTGTGTAGTTGTAGTTTACAACCTATTTGGTATCTGTACAGTTACAATCCTATTGTAATGAGTTTCCTGCTGTTAGAGGCCAAGTATGGAGTCCATAACAATGGTTGTACAATACAGAGGGACATGATCAGACCAGAGTTGGCATGCATAGCTATTACACATGGTTTATAAATGAGACATACACAGGACCTGTGTTTAAGTATGATTTATTGTGCAGAAATAAAACACATATGTGACTATGAATGTTAAACGCACACAAAAAATGTTGATAAATTTAGTCATGGTGGATGACATCATCAGGGTAGCTGCTACACTATGCAGGAACACAGGTCCAGTGTCCTTGCACCATAGGACAATGGAGACTGGTTACAGAACAGTCAACAAGGTGTATCTGTGGCACACAAGGGGAACAGTTCAAGAGAGGTTTACTTGGCAGTGAGTTTGTCTTGGCATCTGGTCCTGCTGGATGTCTAGTTGATTGTCCATGTTTGCAAGAGGGTTCTTCCGCTACAGAGGGTGGGGTGTCTGAGGCATGTCCTTCCCCTGGCAGGGCATCTATTCCACTAGCAGCCATAGATGTAGAGGGCCTGATGTATCATTACCAGTGGAAGGGGCCAGATGCTGGGAACAAGACCTACTCAGGGTCGTATTCAAGTCACTCAGCACCCCTGCAATAGAAGCCAAATCGGCATTTTGTGCCTGCCACTGCTGCATAACTTCCTGGTGGCTGTCTCTCTGCGCCTTTTGGATTTCTCCCAGCATGGTGATAACCTGGCCCATCATGCATTGGGAACTTTGGTAGGCTCCCAAGACATGGGAGATGGCATCCTGGTTAATAGTGTCCCTATGAAACCCCATCCTCTAGCCCACAGCATCCCTCCCACACACCTGCCCCCATGTGCCTGTGCCCCTGGCACAGCGTGCCCACTCCCAGTCGTGGCAGGTCCATCATTGTCAGGCGTGGCAAGGTGAGACTCAAGTACCTGTACTTTGGGGCACACAATTGATGACACAGTCCTTGGGACACAGGGGAGGGGACGAATGGTTGCCTGTGATGTAGAAGCAACAGGGCTGGGAGGAGTTGCTGTGGGCAGGGTGAGGCTAACAGTTGTTGACTGACCAGGTGTCTCGGATGGGCCAGGTTGTCAGTGTCCAGACATCCAGGGGTGTTGTCCTCAGGGAGCTTTCATCCAGAGGGGTAGTGGCAGTCTTTGGTATCCTCTCCAGGGTGACAATGGCAAGGTTACCTGTGGAGGGAGTGGAACACAAAGTTCAGGTTACATTGGGGGTTTTGAAACAGTTGTGTAAGATGCAGACAGGGCCGTGACATGATCCCTAGCAATGACATTGACAGCTGCTGCACTATATACCTTGGATATAACATGAAACTCTGTTACTTCAATTCCATACACCACGTTTTATGCCGGTAAACCATGTTGGTAGTGATTATACAGCTGATGGCATCTGATATTGTTAGATAATTGACATGGCTGTTCACCTCTGTTACCTGGTGAACTGTCTGCCATGCAGCTGGCACAAACAACAGCTGTAGAATGCACATTGTTGTCCTTGTGGGAACACAGTATATGCGTTTACAATGGACATGGACCTGTACTTGGATGTACTGCATGTGCATCCACTCATCCATCTGACTTTCCACACCAGGTGAGAATTTTTCTAGCTTGGGATCTTTGATCTGTAGCCATTATATATGGGCACTCAGCTACAACTGTGTTTTGCTTGGGATGTTAGTATGAGTGAGCCATTGCATTGCTGTAATTGCCATGTACTGTTCCACACTAGTACAATCAAGGTGGGATAGATCGGATATTGGTTTGACATGCATGACAAGTAATATTTGGTGTAGTGTACTGGTGTGGACTATGTTGGGATTTTGCATTTTGGGAGCTGTATTGCTATAATTAGTCAGTGCTTCATGTGCCATTTCCAAGGACCATGGGGCTATATGTGTTTAGTGGACATGTGGCATGCCAGAAAGAGGTATTAGGTGATTAGGACAGAGTTGTAGTGGGTGGTGTGCTAATTGGGGTGGATTTAGGTGGTGAGGGAGCATGCACATCTAAGCAATTGGGTGACATGAATGTTGTGGGTACTTAACAGACTCCAATCCCCCAGGTATTCCTGTCAAGCCCTCAGGATGCAGGATTTCCAATGCCTTCTCATCCCAAGATGTGAAAGTAGGGGGAGGAGGTGGCGGCCCACCACCAGTCTTAAGTACCACAAGCTGGTGCCTTGATGCCATGGAACGGACCTTTCCCCTGAGGTTGTTCCACCTCTTCCTGATGTCCTCACATGTGTGTTGATAACTGCCTGCAGAATTCACCCTGTCAACTTTCCTTTGCCACATCTCCATTTCCAGGCAATAGATGTTTGTTGGACCTGTGCTCCAAACAGGTGTGGCTTTACCCTGGCAATTTCATCCACCATGACCTTCAACTCCTCATCAGTGAAAAATTGGTGTTTTTGTGGGGACATGATAGTGGTTGTGAAGACGGTGTGGTTGTGTTCAAAGTGAAAGGGGGCAGAGTTAGGTAAATGGTGAGGTGTGGGTGCTGTGATGTGAGTGGGTGACGGATGTTGTGGATTTTGTGTGGTACTAATATGTGTGTTTTGTATGTTGTGCAGGTGTGTGCCTAGTGAAGTGTAAAGGGGTGCCTTTTCTTGCTAATTTAAACTCTCTTGGATACTGGTTGTCTGTGGCTGTGTGTAGTATTTTGATTGTAAAGAGTTGTGGGTTGTGTAGGGGTGTGGTATTTAGTACAGTGAGTAGGTGTGTTGGGTGTGTGGATGTCTATCAGGTGTGGGGTATTCAAACTATGTGGTGTGGTGTTCTGACAGAAGTGAGTGGAGACCACAGCAGTTTGCACTGCCTAAGGTTTTCCGCCACAGAAGAACCGCTGTCGCGATTTGTGGGTCGTAATATGATGGGAGGATATTTGTCAAGCTACCAGTGCTGGTGGTGGGACCACCTCTTTTCCGTCTTCCATTGTCCTGTCAGTTTTGGGAATTTGGCTGTTTTTTGGCGGATTCATAGTGTGACTCTTAATACGGCGGTCGGATTACCACCCACATGGCGGTCTTTTGGCGGCTACCACTGCGGCTATCTTGCTAAAAGACTGCCAAACTCATTATGAGGCCCTCTATTCCAGTAGAAAAACTGAAGGTTAGAACATCTCAAGCCACAAAACAATCCTTGTGAGGGGGTTGGCACTAACCCTTGTGCAACTCCTTCAGAAAACAATTGAAGGATCTAGTCTAACTTTTAAAACACTGTTTGCAATCTTAAGCACAATCTCTTAGATGTGTTCACCGGTCCTTATGCTTCCTATTGAAGATCTTTCTTCTTCATTGCCTTCCTTACAATATTGCCTGTTTTTTACACAAATTCTACACCTGTTGTGTGCCATTTTTTGTAATGTAAAGTGCATTAATACCACTTGGTGCAATAGCATTCACTTCAAATGTAACTTAGCCCTATCCTTCATTACATCTTCACTGTATGCATTGGCCTCTTTACAACAGAATAACCCCAAAACACTATTTTAGTGTAAAATATCTTCACCTGCTTGACTTCTTTAGGTGCGTTTAGTCTTTTCTCCACTGTGAGCTTGGAAAGGTTGTCACTCATTTACCCATTCTATTACCTTTTGATGCAAACATATTTAAAACTCTTTTGTTTTTCCCCACCTTGTCCAAAACAATAATATTCATACATTCTTTATTACCTTTCCCCATCTCCTGTTTCACAAATGGCTCTCTACCACCTTTAACTGTCCGTCAGTCCATTACCTTATGTACAAGAGACAGATGTCAAGTCTCTGAGCCCCCGTTCTCTTTGCCTTTTCTCTTGCTAGAAATCCTTATATCATGTTACCTTCATATACTCAACCATAGTGATTGATTAAACCATAAGTATTTGTTACTTGGCATAGATATTTGCTTACCATACAATTACGGGGGTCTAATGAAGTGTTTGACAATCAATGAAGAAAAACAGCCCAAAGAGTGGAGAAAATAATGCAAATAGTAACTAGAAACACTGCATAGCTGAGGGGGGCTGCAGCGATTAGATGCAAAGCTTCAGAATGACATACTATGTATTTCTAAAGCAGAAGTTCACCTTGCTGAATAGTAGATGTTGTATTGCTACATAACGTACTGTACTTCTTTTTATGAATCTTTGAGTGACGAAACTTGCAGTGAAACTGCCAGGATTCAAACCTGTGGCAAACATAAGATCAAGCAATGCCTCCTGGAGTAGATGCATTAGTACTGACACCAATATGAATAGATCTTAGGGAATGGGTGTTCTCACAAAGCTTTAGGAACAAAGGGGGTCATTCCAACCCTGGCGGTCGGTGTTAAAGCGGCGGCTAACCCGCCAACAGGCTGGCGGTTAAAAAAATGGAATTCTGACCAAGGCGGAAACCGCCAACAGAGACCGCCACTTTAACACTCCGACCGCCACGGCGGGACAAACAAACAGCGCGGCGGTCACCGCCAACAGACAGGCGGGAGCCAATGCACCGCCCACCCTATCACAACCCACCAATCCGCCACCTTTTCCGGTGCGGTAGCCCCACCGATAAAAACACGGCGGAAACAGACATTTGAAACCGAAAACGCTCACCTCCATACACCCCACGAGGAATCTGGACAGCATGGAACCCGAATTACACATCCTACCGGCTATTGTATTCCTGCTCCTCTACCAGGAGCACGAACGCCGCCGCAGAAGACAATGGTGAGTACTGCACCTACGACACAGGGGAGGAGGAGGAGAAAATACCACCCACCCACTACAACACACACATCAATGCATAGCAATACATCACTGTTACAACCCCCAAACCCCCCGAAAGAATGCAAAGACAAAAGGAATAGATCATAAACAGTTGAAAATATTGTATCATTGCCTTATAAAAATATCACACATTTAAAACTAATATATACATAAATATTAAAAGTCTGATAATTCTAACTGTCATTGTCCGTGGACCACTGGGCCCAAATCACATGGGCAAGGCCCACACAAGATACCTGACACCAACGGAGAGAACACTGCAGGGGCATCAGATAGAAAAACTACAGGCACCTCAGGGGGAAGGGAAGGGGGGGCACCTCAGCCACATGAGTACACAACGCCAGATCCACGAGGGGCCTCCATGGCCACTGTCCCATCCTGGGGAGTGCAAAGCCACAGTCTCACAAGTCTCTACAGTGGGTGGGTTGCCCACTGTGCCATCCTGGGGAGTGCAAAGCCACAGTCTCTCAAGTCTCTACAGTGGGTGGCTTGCCCACTGCCATATCCTGGGGAGTGCAAAGCCACAGGGGGTCATTCTGACCTCGGCGGTAAAAGTCGCTTACCGCCGGCCAGAAGGCCGCCATAACACCGCTGCGGCCGCGGTAAACCGCCACGGTCATTCTGACCCGCAACTGGCAAACCGCCAAAAACCCGACATCCACAAAAGTCCGCCACACCAAAGGTCAGCGGGAAACTGTCGATGACCAAACCTCCACCGTCACGCCAACAGAAATACGCCCATTCCATTCCGGCCCACAAATTCCTGCAGCGGTCTTTCAACCGCGGTATTCCATTGGCGGTACACACCGCCGCGGTCAAAATACACACACCTTTACAAAACACAACCACATTGGATAATTCAAAATACACACACCTGAGACACATACACACACCACTCCCACACACCCAATTAAATATAAAACACACACCCACATCACCCACAAACCCTTATGACCACAATTGCGAGTGAAGGACAGAGAGAGAGAGCACAGCATAGAGTAGACCATCACACAGAGGCAAATCACAACATCACCCACACAATTTCCACACACAAAACACCATACATCACCACACTCACCACACTCTACAACACATACACCACCCTCACCTCATCCACACCACCCCATGGCACCCCAAAGACACCCCAGGTTCTCTGACGCAGAACTCAGAGTCATGGTGGAGGAAATAGTTTGTGTAGAGCCCCAGCTCTTCGGGGCCCAGGTGCAGCACACCACCATTGCCAGGAAGATGGAGCTATGGAGCAGAATAGTGGACAGGGTCAACACTGTGAGACAGCATCCACGCAATCGGGACGACATCAGGAAGCGGTGGAACGACCTACGGGGGAAGGTGCGTTCCATGGTGTCAAGGCACAACATTGCAGTGCAGAAGACTGGCGGCGGACCCCCACCTACTCCCCCAGAATTCACAGCATGGGAGGAGGAAGTCTTGCACATCCTGCATCCTGAGGGCCTCGCAGGAGTAGGCGGAGGAATGGACTCTGGTAAGTCAAATCTTCACTACTCCATTCCCCCCACCCCACCTGCATGCCAAATCATACCCCCACCCTCACCCCCACCCCCATCACACCAACTCCTTGCAAATGGCTCACCATCACATCCCACCCATCCCAAAACCTAGCCCTGCGTGCGTCCCCAAAGCATGGACACCCATCCCCAAAGCATGCCCACTGCACACACCCATCAACCCCACAAGCCACCGTCACAAAAGCCCCCACAAGGGAATGCCAGCACTGGGGGACACGGCCACCCACCCATTACACGAAATGCCACACACAGAAGCAATAACCATACTCTTATACCCCTGCAGGACCCGAACACCACCACACCGCCACGGAGGGTCCAGAGATGTCCATCCCACCCCCAGAAGAGGCCCCCAGTGACGACAGCAGCTCTGTCTCCCTGGACCCTGATGACCAGCCCGGCCCATCGGGGACCTCAGGACAGTCGGTTCCCCACAGACAGCCACAGGCTACACCAGACCTAACACCCTCTGGGAACACCAGCACAGCTCCCACCCAGTCGGCCCATGCCTCTGTCCCCAGGACACGTCAATCAGCGGTGTGTCCACCACTACAGGGCACCCAGGTTGACCCACCACCCCAACAACAACAGGGACCTGGGGGCAGTGGTAGTGGGCACACCGTCCAGGGGACAGAGGCCCAGGAACACAGGGGAGCTGGGAGGGCTGCTGTGCGACACGGGGGGGACAGGCCCAGGGAACCGACTCTCCAAGAGGCCCTCTCCTCCATCATGGAAGCATACCACCGCTCCCAGGAGACGATGGCTACGGTACTGGCCAGGTTCCAGGAGATCCAGGTACTGCAGGAGGAACAGTACATGGGGTTCAGAGAGGAACTGAGGAACATTAGTTCCGCAATGGGGACCATCGTAGTGGCCCTCAACCAGATAGTCACCACATTGCGGGACCATGTGGCACCACAAAGGGACCCTGTCACTAGCCTGGACCAGGAACAGCCTACCACCTCCGCTGGCGCTAGTGGACAGGAGGCCCCCACACAACGACAGGCCACCAGAACCCCACCTCCTGCAGAAGAAGAACCACCCCGCAAGCGGAAACTGAGATCTCACAAGAAGACAGAGTAGGATGCCAAGACCCCCGCCAGCAAACAATACCCCCTAATGTCATCCCTCTGTCCCACATTGTCACCCTGTCCAACCTTGAACTGCCCCTGCTCCATCCTTCCACAGGCATATGGACAATGCACCGGTGCGACTGAGAACTGGACTCTGCCATGGACATTACTCCACCATCACCCATCCCCGTTGTACAATCATGTTCCTTAAATTTAGCACTTTAATTAAATCACTTCTTGCACTAAAAAAATCTGGAGTCTGCTTGAATTTTTAACAAATGTTTTAGACATAACGGTGCCAAAATGTTCAGTTACATTGTGATGACAACATACCACTGTCACACAGCTGTAGTCCATGGGCAAACAAAGCAGAGGTCACACAGTGGGGCCCACAGCTCTGAAAACGGAAGGGAAAGTCACAACTCAGTTAACAGGAACTGGGGGGGAACTCAGACAGTAGAGAGGCAGGAGACTTTAAGTAAATGTTAAATGGCGTGGTTGATTCGTACCTGTGTGCTACTGAAAATACTGTTGTATCACTTTGTCCCTGTTGTCTGTGTCGTCCCCGTCGTCCTCCTCCTCTTCACTCTCCACAGGCTCCACAGCTGCTACAACACCACCATCTGGACCATCCTCCTGCAGGAAAGGCACCTGGCATCGCAATGCCAGGTTGTGAAGCATACAGCAGGCCACGATAATATGGCACACCTTCTTTGGTGAGTAAATTAGGGATCCCCCTGTCATATGCAGGCACCTAAACCTGGCCTTCAGGAGGCCGAAGGTTCTTTCTATAATCCTCCTAGTTCACCCATGGGCCTCATTGTAGCGTTCCTCTGCCCTTGTCCTGGGATTTCTCACTGGGGTAAGTAGCCACGACAGGTTGGGGTAACCAGAGTCACCTATTAGCCACACACGGTGCCCCTGTAGCTGTTCCATCACATAAGGGATGCTGCTATTTCGCATGATGTACGCGTCATGCACTGATCCAGGGAACTTGGCATTTACATGGGAGATGTACTGGTCAGCCAAACAGACCACCTGGACATTCATAGAATGATAACTTTTTCTGTTCCTGTACACCTGCTCACTTCCACTGGGGGGAACCAAGGCCACATGGGTCCCATCAATGGCACCAATGATGTTGGGGATATGTCCAAGGGCACCCTTCACTGTAGCCAAATCGGACACCTCAGGGAAAACAATGTAGCTACGCAAGTATTTCATCAGGGCAGACAACACTCTGGACAAAACCTTAGAAAACATAGGCTGAGACATCCCTGATGATATGGCCACTGTTGTTTGGAATGATCCACTTGCCAAAAAATGGAGTACTGACAGAACCTGCACCAGAGGGGGAATCCCTGTCGGTTGGCGAATGGGGGACATCAGGTCTGGCTCCAGCTGGGCACACAGTTCCTGTATATTGGCTCGGTCAAGTCTGTATGTAAGTATGACATGTCTATCTTCCATTGTCGACAGGTCCACCAGCGGTCTGTACAAGGGAGGATTCCTCCATCTCCTCGCAAGTCCCAGTGGACGGTGCCTAGGAAGGACAACATGGAGCACAGAGTCAAGCAACCCACAGGTACGTAACCACAGCTTGCACAGAACACGATTCGCTATGCATTGAATGGCTTGTATGAGTGGCAATGCAACGCCTAGGCCTGTGTGACGCAGTAGAAATTAAGCCATGTGGGCCCTTGAAATGGCGGCTGCCTGACCTGTGAAGTGTGACAATGGGATGTGAGGTCAATGCGCTGGCGTGGCACACCGTGGCGGTAGGCGGTCGAAGACCGCGGCGCAAAGCAGCATTGGTTAACATTGAACCCTATGGGTCTCAGGAGCCAATGACGATGTGCGCCGGCGGTCGCGGTACGCACCGCCGCGGGCGTGAACGCCATTTTCTACTTGCTTAATCACTCGAGACCTGATCATCCACAGGAGAGGACCTATACTGCAAGTGCTGCTGTGAACTCGGTCTGGAAGAGACAATGGCTGCTGCGACTGGGGAAAGGGCCCCTGCCTTCACATCTGAGGAATTGGATAAACTTGTTGATGGGGTCCTCCCCCAGTATGCGCTACTCTACGGTCCTCCAGACCAACAGGTAAGTACACTGGGAGCACGTAGTATGGGCTATGCCTGTGTTGAGTGGGGTGGATGTAAGATGGTGGGGAGGGGAGCGAATGAGGAGTGCAACGCACGACAGATGAGAGCATGTGCCACATGGCAAGGTTGGGGAGGGGGGGCCGCGCACATCGACCATGCTGAAAAGTGATGATATTTATTTTTCAACCCTGTACATGTCACATAGGTCAGCGCCCATCAGAAGATCGACATTTGGTGTGCCATCGCCAACGACGTCCGGGCCCTAGGGGTCCACAACAGACGGGGCACCCACTGCCGGAAGAGGTGGGAGGACATCCGCCGCGGGAGCAGAAAGACCGCCGAGGCTCTGCTGGGGATGGCCTCCCAACGTAGGAGGGGTGCCAGTCGTCAATTGACCCCCCTGATGTCCCGGATCCTGGCGGTGGCCTACCCCGATTTGGATGGGCGCGTGAGGACATCACAGCAGACACAAGGGGGTGAGTATCAGCACATTCCGCTATATTAGTGCACAGTGGAGGCGTCTGGGTGGGGGAGGAGGGCTGTGGCTATCTCTAGGCCAGGACGGTTTCTGTAGGCTAGGCCCCTCCATTAGACATGGCCCTGTGCCCCCGCCCCCCACCTCTGTAGGGTGCTAAGTACAGCTATCCATGGCCCGGGCTCACCTATGTGTGCATTTGTCGTCCATAGACTTGTAGGCCAAGTCACTATAATTGAGTAGTGTACCCCGAGTGCGCGGCGTAGTGCAGGGGGCTTCTGTGTCTGTCCTCTCCGCCAACGGTGCCGCCAATGCATGCACTCAACATGTCATTCTTTCTTCCCCCCCCCTTTTTTTGGGTTTTCCTGTTCATGTGTGCATTAGCATCATCAGGCGGAGGAGAAGTGGCATCGGCGCACGAGGGAGCTGCATCTCACATGGCCCCGGAGGGCCCTGCAACCGACTCGGAGTTAACCAGTGAGACGGAGGGCGAGGGGGGCTCCACAACGGGGACCCGTGGAGACGTCAGCGACACCGACACGTCCTCGGAAGGGAGCTCCCTTGTGGTGGCGGCAACATCCGTGCCCACCGCAACAACAGGTACAGCCGCCACCCAGCGCACCAGCTCCGCCCTCCCAGCAGCCCCTCAGCTTCCTCCCCGTGCCTGTTCGGGCAGGAAGCCGGCCATCTCCTTCGCCCCTGGCACCTAAGGTCCTGCCCCAGTTACCCCTGCTGCCCTCAGTGCGGAGATCATTGACCTCCTCCAGACGCTCATTGTTGGGCAGTCTACCCTTTTGAATGCCATCCAGGGGGTAGAAAGGGAGGTGCATCGGAGCAATGCATACCTGGAGGGCATTCATTCGGGTCAGGCTGCCCATCAGCGATCGTTCAACGCTCTGGCCTCAGCACTGACGGCAGCAATTGTCCCTGTCTCTAGCCTCCCCCCTCCAACTTCCTCAACCCAGTCCCACTCCCCTGTTCCTCTGCCTATCCCAGGCACACCTACAGACCAGCCTGCACACACCTCAAAACCCAAGGGCAGCTCATCCAGACATAAGCACCACAGATCACACAAGCATTCACCCAAGCAACATCCACATGCAGACATGCCAACAGCCACTGCCTCCTCTGTGTCCCCCTCCTCCTCGTTTCACTCCTTCCTCCCTGTGACGTCTCCACTCACATCTGCATGCACACCACCATCAGCCAGTACGTCCATCACCAGCACACCCACCAGAACAGTCCGCACACGTGCAGTCACCACCCCTACTGCCATTTACACATCCCCTGTGTCCTCTCCCAGTGTGTCTGTCACTCCCTCTTCCAAGCCACACAAACGCCGGCAGCCTCCCACTCAACAGCCATCCACCTCACCACAGCCTCCAGCACAAGCACCTGCACCCAAAGACAGCACACTTGACACTCCTACAACCACATCCTCTTCCTCCACTCCCATACCCACTGCACCTACCCTTCCCATTGCTCCTAAAAAGTTGTTCCTCTCCAAAATTAACCTCTTTGCATCACCTGACCCACCCCCTCCATCTCGTAAGAGTCCAAACAGCACCTCAGCCACCACATGCCCTGCACCTACTAGGACCATCGTTCAGGGCTATTGGAGTCCACCAGCTCCTAGGGCAGGAACATTGGCCAGCAGCAAGGGGACAGCCAGCCCACCCCCTGGGAAAAGAACCAAGAAAGGGAAGGGCCGGCGCGACAGGCCTGAGACGGCTGCCCCCAAGGACACCACCCTTGCACCGTCACCTGGCCCATCCACAAAGGGAGGCAAGGGCCCCAGAGATTCGGCCAAGGGGGGCAAGGGCAGCAGGGCGGACAAGTCCGGCAGCAGGCGAGCTGCCCAGGAGGGCCCCACCAGCCCCATTTGGGGTGTGTTAACGAGGACACCCACGGGCCCAGGAGTCCAGCACAGGAGGGCCCCGCAAGCGATAGGTCGGATGGCGACTGAGCGGGAATAATTGCCCAGATCTGGTTCCCTAGGAAAACAAGACAAGCACCGCTGAACAGGGCCCCGCCGTGAGAAGCACCGCTGAACAGGGCCCCGCAGTGACAAGCACCGCTGAACAGGGCCCCGCCGTGAGAAGCACCGCTGAACAGGGCCCCAGCGTGAGAAGCACCGCTAAACAGGGCCCGCCGTGTGAAGCACCGCTGAACAGGGCCTGCCGTCTCTGCACCGCTCCGCTGGGCCCTTCCTCTCAAGCACCGCTCCACTGGGCCCTTCCTGTCAAGCACCGCTCCGCTGGGCCCTTCATCTCAAGCACCGCTCCGCTGGGCCCTTCATCTCAAGCACCGCTCCGCTGGGCCCTTCCTGTCAAGCACCGCTCCGCTGGGCCCTTCCTCTCAAGCACCGCTCCGCTGGGCCCTTCATCTCAAGCACTGCTCCGCTGGGCCCTTCCTGTCAAGCACCGCTCCGCTGGGCCCTTCCTGTCAAGCACCGCTCCACTGGGCCCTTCCTGTCAAGCACCGCTCCGCTGGGCCCTTCCTGTCAAGCACCGCTCCGCTGGGCCCTTCCTCTCAAGCACCGCTCCGCTGGGCCCTTCATCTCAAGCACCGCTCCGCTGGGCCCTTCCTGTCAAGCACCGCTCCGCTGGGCCCTTCATCTCAAGCACCGCTCCGCTGGGCCCTTCCTGTCAAGCACCGATCCGCTGGGCCCTTAATCTCAAGCACCACTGGCCCATTGGCAGGGCCGGATCTGTGTCAGGCAGGGCTTCACGAAGCACTCTGGGCACCATGCCTCCTCCATAACCAGTGGAGTCTGTAATCCACCTGATGGACTGTGGCTTTGCACTCCCCAGGATGGTACAGTGGGCAATCCACCCACTGTAGAGACTTGAGAGACTGTGGCTTTGCACTCCCCAGGATGGTACAGTGGGCATGGAGGCCCCTCGTGGATCTGGCGTTGTGGACTCATGTGGCTGAGGTGCCCCCCCTTCCCTTCCCCCTGAGGTGCCTGTCGTTTTATTATCTGATGCCCCAGCAGTGTTCTCTCCAATGGAATCGGGTCTCGTGTGTGGGCTTTGCCCATGTGTTTATGCACATTGGCCCACGAACAATGGCATGTAGCCAATATGTGCCGGACTTTTGGACTATGTATACATTGTTCATGTTGTGATTTATTTATTTTATAAATTTCATATTTCACTTAAGTTCAAATATGCTTTAATATACTTCTATTTTAATGATCATTTTATTTTGTCTCTGAATTATTCCGGGGTGTTTGGGGGGTGTAACTCTGACTTGTTGCTCTGCATTGGTGTGTGGGGATTTGGGGGGGGTGTCGCGTATGTGTGTGCCCGTAATCTTTTCTCCTCCCCCCTCCCCTGTGTCGTAGGTGCAGTACTCACCGTTGTCTCCTGCGGCGGCGTTCGTGCTCCTGGTAGAGGAGCAGGTAGACAGTCGCTGGTAGGATGTTTAATTCGGGTTCCATGCTGTCCAGATTCCTCATGGAGTGTATAGAGGTGAGCGTTTTCCCGATCGTGGTCAGTTTCCGCCGTGTTTTTATCGGCGGGGCTCCCGCCCCGGAAAAGGTGGCGGATTGGTGGGTCGTGATAGGTTGGGCGGTACATTGTCTGCCGCCTGTCTGTTGGCGGTGACCGCCGCGCTGTTTGTTTGCCCCGCCGTGGCGGTCGGAGTGTTAAAGTGGCGGGCTGTGTTGGCGGTTCCCGCCAGGGTCAGAATTCCATTTTTTTTACCGCCTGCCTGTTGGCGGGTTGGCCGCCGCTTTAACACCGACCGTCAGGGTTGGAATGACCCCCACAGTCTCTCAAGTCTCTACAGTGGGTGGCTTGCCCACTGTGCCATCCTGGGGAGTGCAAAGCCACAGTCTCTCAAGTCTCTACAGTGGGTGGCTTGCCCACTGTACCATCCTGGGGAGTGCAAAGCCACAGTCTCTCAAGTGGATAACAGTCTCCACTGGTACTGGAGGGGGACTAGTGCCCAGAGTGCCTCGTGCAGCCCTGCCCGACACAGATGCGGACCTGCCCCTTCCGCCAATGGGCCAGCGGTGCTTGAGATGAAGGGCCCAGTTCAGCGGTGATTCAGATGAAGGGCCCAGTTCAGCGGTTCTTGAGACGGCGGTGCCCAGCGGAGCGGTGCTTGAGACGGCGGTGCCCAGCGGAGCGGTTCTTGAGATGGCGGTGCCCAGTTCAGCGGTGCTTGATTGAAAGGGCCCAGTTCAGCGGTGCTTGATTGAAAGGGCCCTGTTCAGCGGTGCTTGAGATGGCGGTGCCCTGTTCAGCGGTTCTTGAGACGGCGGTGCCCAGCGGAGCGGTGCTTGAGATGAAGGGCCCAGCGGAGCTGTGCTTGAGATGAAGGGCCCAGTTCAGCGGTGCTTGAGATGAAGGGCCCAGCGGAGCGGTGCTTGAGACGGCGGTGCCCAGCTGAGCGGTTCTTGAGATGGCGGTGCCCAGTTCAGCGGTGCTTGTTTGAAAGGGCCCAGTTCAGCGGTGCTTGATTGAAAGGGCCCTGTTCAGCGGTGCTTGTGACGGCGGTGCCCTGTTCAGCGGTTCTTGAGACGTCGGTGCCCAGTGGAGCGGTGCTTGAGATGAAGGGCCCAGCGGAGCGGTGCTTGAGATGAAGGGCCCTGTTCAGCGGTGCTTGAGACGGCGGTGCCCTGTTCAGCGGTGCTTGAGACGGCGGTGCCCAGCGGAGCGGTGCTTGAGATGGCGGTGCCCAGTTCAGCGGTGCTTGAGACGGCGGTGCCCAGTTCAGCGGTGCTTGAGACGGCGGTGCCCAGTTCAGCGGTGCTTGATTGAAAGGGCCCTGTTCAGCGGTGCTTGAGACGGCGGTGCCCTGTTCAGAGGTTCTTGAGACGGCGGTGCCCAGCGGAGCGGTGCTTGAGATGAAGGGCC
Organism: Pleurodeles waltl; assembly: GCF_031143425.1. Taxonomy (NCBI): domain Eukaryota; kingdom Metazoa; phylum Chordata; class Amphibia; order Caudata; family Salamandridae; genus Pleurodeles; species Pleurodeles waltl. The sequence continues at coordinate 1,234,092,574 of NC_090444.1, read as the reverse complement.
CAGCGGAGCGGTGTTTGAGATGAAGGGCCCAGTTCAGCTGTGCTTGAGATGAAGGGCCCAGATCAGCGGTGCTTGAGATGAAGGGCCCAGCGGAGCGGTGCTTGAGACGGCGGTGCCCAGCGGAGCGGTTCTTGAGATGGCGGTGCCCAGTTCAGCGGTGCTTGTTTGAAAGGGCCCAGTTCAGCGTGCTTGATTGAAAGGGCCCTGTTCAGCGGTGCTTGAGACGGCGGTGCCCTGTTCAGTGGTTCTTGAGACGGCGGTGCCCAGCGGAGCGGTGCTTGAGATGAAGGGCCCAGCGGAGCGGTGCTTGAGATGAAGGGCCCAGTTCAGCGGTGCTTGAGACGGCGGTGCCCTGTTCAGCGGTGCTTGAGACGGCGGTGCCCAGTGGAGCGGTGCTTGAGATGAAGGGCCCAGCGGAGCGGTGCTTGAGATGAAGGGCCCTGTTTAGCGGTGCTTGAGACGGCGGTGCCCAGTTCAGCGGTGCTTGAGACGGAGGTGCCCAGTTCAGCGGTGCTTGAGACGGTGGTGCCCAGTTCAGCGGTGCTAGTTTGAAAGGGCCCTGTTCAGCGGTGCTTGAGACGGTGGTGCCCTGTTCAGCGGTGCTTGAGACGGCGGTGCCCTGTTCAGCGGTGCTTGAGACGGCGGTGCCCAGTTCAGCGGTGCTTGTTTGAAAGGGCCCAGTTCAGCGGTGCTTGATTGAAAGGGCCCAGTTCAGCGGTGCTTGTTTGAAAGGGCCCAGTTCAGCGCTTCCGGTCCAGGCATGGGTGTCACTCGCCAACTGGCATGTGGCTGGCAGGGCCTTCCTGCCCATCTGTCCGTTGGCTTGCGGGGCCCTCCTGGGCTGCCGTACCGGGCCTCTGGGTGTCCTCCTGCACACCTGGGAGGGGGCTGGTGGGGGACTCCTGGGCAGCTGGCCTGCTGCCGGACTTGTCGGGCGTGCTGCCCTTCCCACCCTTCCCTGGTCGTCTGTGGCCCTTTGACACCTTTGGCGGTGTGCCAGGTGGCACCCCACTTCCAGACGGAGCCAGGGTAGGGATTTTGGTCCCTGGTGTCCGTGACCTCTCGCGCAGGGCACTGCTAACTTTTGGGTGCTTTTCCGGGGGTGGGCTGGCCGTGCCTTGGCTCCTCGACGGAGTTGTTGCCCTTGAGGGTGGGGGACTCCACAGTCCTTGGACAACAGTCCTGATAGGTCCTGGTTTGGTGGTGGCTGAGGTGCTGATTGCAGTCTTATGAGATGGACGGGGTGGGGGAGTTGTTGGAAAGAGGTTAAGGTTGGCAAGGAAAAGCAATTTGGAAAGAGAGTGACGGGTAGGTGTAGTGGGTTTGGGAGTGGAGGAAGAGGATGTGGTTGTAGGAGTGTGAAGTCTGGTGTCTTTGCGTGCAGGTGCTTGGGCTGGAGGCTGTCGTGAGGTGGATGGCTGTTGGGTGGGTGGCTGCTTGCGTTTGTGTGGTTTGGAAGAGGGGGTGACAGACACACTGGGAGAGGACACAGGGGACGTGTAAATGGTAGTGGGGGTGGTGACTGCACGTGTGCAGAGTGTTCTGGTGGGTGTGCCGGTGATGGACGTAGTGGCTGAAGATGTTGTGCATACAAGTGTGAGTGGAGACGTCACAGGGAGGGAGGAGGGAGACGAGGAGGAGGGGGACACAGTGGAGGCAGTGGCTGTTGGTATGTCTGCATGTGGATGTTGCTTGTGTGGATGCTTGTGTGATGTGTGGTGCTTATGTCTGGATGAGCTTCCCTTGGGTGTTGAGGTGTGTGCAGGCTGGTCTGATGGTGTGTCTGCGATAGGCAGAGGTACTGGGGATTGGGTCTGGGTGGAGGAAGTTGGAGGGGGGAGGCTAGAGACAGGGACAATTGCTGCCGTCAGTGCTGAGGCCAGAGCGTTGAACGATCGCTCATGGGCAGCCTGACCCGAATGAATGCCCTCCAGGTATGCATTACTCCGGTGCACCTCCCTTTCTACACCCTGGATGGCATTCAAAAGGGTAGACTGCCCAACAATGATGGTCCTCAGGAGGTCAATGACCTCCTCACTGAGGGCAGCAGGGGTGACTGGGGCAGGGCCTGAGGTGCCTGGGGCGAAGGAGATGCCCACCTTCCTAGGTGAGCGGGCACGGGGCGAAGGCTGAGGGGCTGCTGGGAGGGCGGTGCTGGTGAGCTGGGTGGCGGCTGTACCTGTTGTTGCGGGGGGCAGGGATGTTGCCGCCACCACAAGGGAGCTCCCTTCAGAGGACGAGTCGCTGCCACTGACATCAGCACGAGTCCTTGCTGTGGAGCTCCCCTCGCCCTCCGTCTCACTGGTGAAATCTTACTTAGTTGCATGGCCCGCCATGGCCATGTGAGATGCAGCTCCCTCGTGCTCCGATGCCACTTCTCCTCCGCCTGATGATGCTGATGCACACATGAACAGGAAGACCACAAAAATGGGGGGTGGAGAAATAAAGACATGTTGAGTGCATGGATGACCGCTACCGTTGGCGGACAAGACAGACACAGAAGCCCCCTGCACTACGCCGCACACATAGATGACACAGGGCCATGGATACCTGAACTTGGCACCCTACAGAGGTGGGGGGCGGGGGCACAGGGCCATGCCTTACGGAGGGGCCTAGCCTACAGAATTCGCCCTGGCCTAGGGAGACCCACAGCCCTCCTCCCCCACCCAGACACCTCCACTGCGCGCAAAGTCACCAGAATGAGACTATACTCACCCCCTTGTGTCTGCTGTGATGTCCTCACGCGCCCATCCAAATCGGGGTAGGCCACCGCCAGGATCCGGGACATCAGGGGGGTCATTTGACGACTGGCACCCCTCCTACGTTGGGAGGCCATCCCCAGCAGAGCCTCCGCCGTCTTCCTGCTCCTGCAGCGGATGTCCTCCCACCTCTTCCGGCAGTGGGTGACCCGTCTGTTGTGGACCCCCAGGGTCCGGAAGTCCTTGGCGATGGCACGCCAAATCGCGATTTTCTGGTGGGCGCTGACCTATGTGACATGTACAGGCAGAGAAAAATTGTCAACACCTTCTGCATGCTCGATGTGAGTGGCCCCCATCCCCACCCTTGCCATGTGGCACATGCTCTCATCTGTCGTCTGATGCATGACTCAATCGCTCCCCTCCCCACCATCTTTCATCCACCCGACTCAACCCAGGCATTGCCCACAAAGCATGGTCCCAGTGTACTTACCTGTTGGTCCGGAGGACCGTAGAGTAGCGCATACTGGGGGAGGACCCCATCCATGAGTTTCTCCAATTCTTCAGAAGTGAAGGCAGGGGCCCTTTCCCCAGTCGCAGCAGCCATTGTCTCTTCCAGACCGAGGTCACAGCAGCACTTGCAGTGTAGGTCCTCTCCTGTGGAAGATCAGGTATCGAGGGATTAAGCTGATAGAAAATGGCGGTCACGCCCGCGGTAGTGCGTACCGCGACGGTGCGTACCGCGACCGCCGGCGCACATCGTCATTGGCTCCTGAAACCCATAGGATTCAATGTGAACCAATGCGGCTTTGCGCCGCGGTCTTCGACCGCCTACCGCCACGGTGTGCCACGCCAGCGCATTGACCTCACATCCCATTGTCACACTTCACAGGTCAGGCAGCCGCCATTTCAAGGGCCCACATGACTTAATTTCTACTGCGTCACACATACCTAGGCCTTTCCTCAACACTCATACACACCATTCAATGCATAGTGAATCGTGTTGTGTGCAAGCTGTGGGAACGTACCTGTGGGTTGATTGACTCTGTGCTCGCTGTTGTCCTTCCTAGGCACCGTCCGCTTGGCAATGCGAGGAGATGGAGGAATCTTCCCGTGTACAGACCGCTGGTGAACCTGTCGACAATGGAGGAAAGACATGTCATTCTGACATACAGGCATGACCGAGCCACTATACATGAACTGTGTGCCCAGCTGGAGGCAGACCTGATGTCACCCATCCGCCAACCCACAGGGATCCCCCCTCTAGTGCAGGTGCTGTCAGTACTCCATTTCTTAGCAAGTGGGTAATTTCAAGCAACAGTGGCCATATCATCAGGGATGTCTCAACCTATGTTTTCCAAGGTGTTGTCCAGAGTGTTGTCTGCCCTGCTCAAACACATGCAGAGCTACATCGTTTTCCCTGAGGTGGGGGATTTGCCTACAGTGAAGGGTGACTTCTATGCCCTTGGACATATCCCCAACATCATAGGTGCCATTGATGGGACGCATATGGCTTTGGTACCCCCCAGAGAAAGTGAACAGGTGTACAGGAACAGGAAAAGTTATCATTCGATGAATGTACAGATGGTCTGTTTGGCAGACCAGTACATCTCACATGTTAATGCCAAGTTCCCTGGCTCTGTGCATGACGCCTACATCCTGCGCAATAGCAGCATCCCGTATGTGATGGGGCAACTCCAGAGGCACCGTGTGTGGCTATTAGGGGACTCTGGTTACCCCAACCTTTCCTGCCTATTGACCCCAGTGAGGAATCCCAGGACCAGGGCAGAGGAATGCTACAATGAGGCTCATGGGCAGACTAGGAGGGTGATCGAACGCACCTTTGGCCTCCTGAAGGCCAGGTTCAGGTGCCTCCATATGACAGGTGGATCCCTAATGTACTCACCAAAGAAGGTGTGCCAGATCATCGTGGCCTGCTGTATGCTTCACAACCTGGCTTTGCGCCGCCAGGCGCCTTTTCTGCAGGAGGATGGTCCAGATGGTGGTGTTGTAGCAGCTGTGGAGCCTGTGGAGAAGGAAGAAGAGGAAGCCGAAGAGGACGACATAGACAACAGGAACACAGTAATAGAGCAATACTTTCAGTGACACACAGGTAAGAGTACACATTCTGCTCCATAGCTCCATCTTCCTGGCAATGGTGGTGTGCTGCACCTGTGTCCCGAACAGCTGGGGCTCTCTCGTAGGGTCAACACAATATAAAACACACACCCACATCACCCACAAACCCCTACGACCACCATTTATTGACTAAGGCCAGAGAGAGACACCACCAGCTAGTACAGAGCATTCACAGGCACATAACACTATCACTCACACAACATCCACGCACAAAACACCACCCACCACCACACTCACCATACTCATCACCACAAACGCCACCCCACACCTCATCCACACCACCCCATGGCACCCCAAAGACACCCCAGGTTTTCAGACGCTGAACTCAGGGTCATGGTGGAGGAAATAGTTCGGGTAGAGCCCCAGCTCTTCGGGGCACAGGTGCAGCACACCACCATTGCCAGGAAGATGGAGCTATGGCAAAGAATAGTGGACAGGGTCAACGCTGTGGGTCAGCATCCACGAAATCGGGACGACATCAGGAAGCGGTGGAACGACCTACGGGGGAAGGTGCGTTCCATGGTATCCAGACACAACATTGCGGTGCAGAAGACTGGCGGCGGACCCCCACCTCAACCCCCAGAATTTACAACATGGGAGGAACAGGTCTTGGCGATCCTGCATCCTGAGGGCCTCGCAGGAGTAGGCAGAGGAATGGACTCTGGTAAGTCTAATCTCAACTACTTCATCCCCCCCCCACCCACCGGCATGCCAAATCATACCCCCACCCTCCCCCCCACCCCCATCACACATTCTCCTTGCTAATGTCTCACCATCACAACCCACCCATCCCAACACCAAGCCCTGCATGCGACCACAAACCATGGACACCCATCACCTAAGCATGCCCACTGCACATATCCATCCCCCCCCCAAACCACCGTCACAACAGCCCCCACAAGGGAATGCCAGCACTGGGGTACACGGGCACCCACCCATTGCACGCTATGGCACACACAGAAGCAATAACCATACTCTTATACCCCTGCAGGACCCGAACGCCATGACACCGCCCAGGAGGGTCCAGAAATGTCCATTCCACCCCCAGAAGACGCCCACAGTGATGACAGCAGCTCTGTCTCCCTGGACCCAGATGACCAGCCCGGCCCATCGGGGACCTCGGGACAGTCGGTTCCCCTCAGACAGCCACAGGCCACAGCAGACCTACCGCCCTCTGGGAACACCAGCACAGCACCCACCCAGCGGGCCCATGCCTCTGTCTCCAGGACACGTCAATCAGCGGTGTGTCCACCACTACAGGGCACCCAGGTTAACCCACCCCCCAACAACAACAGGGACCTGGGGGCAGTGGTAGTGGGCACACGGTCCAGGGGACAGAGGCCCAGGAAAACAGGGCAACTGGGAGGGCTACTGTGCGACAGGGGGGGACAGGCCCAGGGAACCCACTCTCCACGAGGCCCTATCCTCCATCATGGGAGCATACCACCGCTCCCAGGAGACAATGGCGACCATCCTGGCCAGGTTCCAGGAGATCCAGGTACTGCAGGAGGAACAGTTTATGGGGTTCAGGGAAGAACTCAGAAACATCAGTTCCGCAATGGGCACCATCGTTGTGGCTCTCAATCAGATTGTCAGCACATTGCGGGACCATGTGGCACCACAAAGGGCCCCTGTCACTAGCATGGACCAAGAACAGGCTACCACCTCCGCCGGTGCTAGTGGACAGGAGGCCCCGACACAAGAACAACAGGCCACCAGAACCCCACCCCCTGCAGAAGGAGAACCACCCCGCAAGCGGTGCCTGAGATCTAGGAAGAAGACAGAGTAGGATGCCAAGACCCCCGCCAGGAAAGGATACCCCCTGATTGTCATCCCACTGTCCCACATTGTCACCCTGTCCAACCTTAAACTGCCCCTGCTCCACCTTCCACAGGCATATGGACAATGCACCTGTGAGACTGAAAATCTGGACTCTGCCATGGACCTTCCTCCACCATCACCCATCACCGAATTGCAACCATTACTCAAAATTGAGCACTTTAATAAACACACTTATTGCACAAAAATAATCTGGAGTCTGCCTGTAGTTGTGAACAAATGTATTACACAGAACCGTGCCAAAATGTCCAGTTACATTGTGATGACAACATACCACTGTCACACAGCTGTAGTCCATGGGGAAACAAAGCAGAGGTCACAGAGTGGGGCCCACATCTCTGAAATTGGAATCGAAAGTCACAACTCAGTTAACATACACTGGGGGGAAACTCAGACAGTAGAGAGGCAGGAGACTTTAAGTATATGTAAAATGCCGGTGTTGATTTTTACCTGTATGTCATTGAAAATACTGCTGTATCACTGTGTCCCTGTTGTCTGTGTTGTCCTCTTCGTCTTCCTCCTCTTCACTCTCCGCAGGCTCCACAGCTGCCACAACACCACCATCTGGACCATCCTCCTGCAGGAAAGGCACCTGGCGTCACAAAGCCAGGTTGTGAAGCATACAGCAGGCCACGATGATATGGCACACCTTCTTTGGTGAGTACATTAGGGATCCACCTGTCATATGGAGGCACCTAAACCTGGCCTTCAGGAGGCCGAAGGTCCGCTCGATCACCCTCCTAGTACGCCCATGGGCCTCATTGTACCGTTCCTCTGCCCTTGTCCTGGGATTTCTCACTGGGGTCAGTAGCCAGGACAGGTTGGGGTAACCAGAGTCACCAATTAGCCACACACGGTGTCTCTGAAGTAGTTCCATCACGTAAGGGATGCTGCTATATTGCATGATGTACGCGTCATGCACTGACCCAGGGAACTTGACATTTACATGGGAGATGTACTGGTCAGCCAAACAGACCACCTGGACATTCATGGAATGATAACTTTTCCTGTTCCTGTACACCTGTTCACTTTCTCTGGGGGGTACCAAAGCCACCTGGGTCCCATCAATGGCACCTATGATGTTGGGGATATGTCCAAGGGCATAGAAGTCACCCTTCACTGTAGGCAAATCCCCTACCTCAGGGAAAACGATGTAGCTCTGCATGTGTTTCAGCAGGGCAGACAACACTCTGGACAACACCTTGGAAAACATAGGCTGAGACATCCCTGATGAAATGGCCACTGTTGTTTGAAATGACCCACTTACCAAAAAATGGAGTACTGACAACACCTGCACTAGAGGGGGGATCCCTGTGGGTTGGCGGATGGGTGACATCAGGTCTGGCTCCAGCTGGGCACACAGTTCCTGTATAGTGGCTCTGTCAAGCCTGTATGTCAGTATGACATGTCTTTCTTCCATTGTCGACAGGTCCACCAGCGGTCTGTACACAGGAAGATTCCTCCATCTCCTCGCAAGTCCCAGCGGACGGTGCCTAGGAAGGACAACATGGAGCACAGAGTCAATCAACCCACAGGTACGTTCCCACAGCTTGCACAGTACACGATTCTCAATGCATTGAATGGCTTGTATGAGTGTTGATGCAAGGCCTAGGTATGTGTGACGCAGTAGAAATTAAGATATGGGGGCCCTTGAAATGGCGGCTGTCTGACCTGTGAAGTGTGACAGTGGGATGTGAGGTCAATGCGCTGGCGTGGCACACCGTGGGGGTAGGCGGTCGAAGACCGCGGCGCAAAGCCGCATTGGTTAACATTGAACCCTATGGGTTTCAGGAGCCAATGAGGATGTGCGCCTGCGGTCGCGGTAAGCACCGCCGCGGTACGCACCGCCGTGGGCGTGACCGCCATTTTCTATCTGCTTAATCACTCGATACCTGATCATCCACAGGAGAGGACCTATACTGCAAGTGCTGTTGTGACCTAGGTCTGGAAGAGACAATGGCTGCTGTGACTGGGGAAAGGGCCCCTGCCTTCACTTCTGAAGAATTGGAGAAACTCGTGGATGGGGTCCTCCCCCAGTATGCACTACTCTACGGTCCTCCAGACCAACAGGTAAGTACACTGGGACCATGCTTTGTGGCCAATGCCTGGGTTGAGTGGGGTGAATGAAAGATGGTGGGGAGGGGAGCGAATGAGGCATGCATCAAACGAAAGATGAGAGCATGTGCCACATGGCAAGGGTAGGGATGGGGGCCACTCACATCGAGCATGCAGAAGGTGATGTTTGTTTCATTTTCTCCCCCTGCACATGTCAAATAGGTCAGCGCCGATCTGAAAATCGACATTTGGGGTGCCATCGCCAAGGACGTCCGGACCCTGAGGGTCCACAACAGACGGGGCACCCACTGCCGGAAGAGGTGGGAGGACATCCGCCGCGGGAGCAGGAAGACCGCGGAGGCTCTGCTGGGGATGGCCTCCCAACGTAGGAGGGGTGCCAGTTGTGCTTTGACCCCCCTGATGTCCCGGATCCTGGCGGTGGCCTACCCCGATTTGGATGGGCGCGTGAGGACATCACAGCAGACACAAGGGGGTGAGTACAAGCACATTCTGCTGATTTTGCGCACATTGGAGGTGTCTGTGTGGGGGAGGAGGGCTGTGGGTATCCCTAGGCCAGGGCGTTTCCTGTAGGCTAGGCCCCTCCAATAGGCATGGCCCTGTACCCCCGCCCCCCACCTCTGTAGGTTGCCTAGTACAGCTAATCATGGCCCTGTGTCACCTATGTGTGGTGTCGTCGTCCATAGGCTTGTAGGCCATGTCCCACGGATTGAGTAGTGTACCCCAAGTGCGCGGCGTAGTGCAGGGGGCTTCTGTGTCTGTCCTCTCTGCCAACATTGTCGCCAATGCATGCACTCAACATGTCTTTGTTTCTCCAGCCCCCCCCCCCCCGTTTTTTTGTGGTCTTCCCATTCATGTGTGCATTAGCATCATCAGGCAGAGGAGAAGTGGCATCGGAGCACGAGGGAGCTGCATCTCACATGGCCATGGAGGGCCATGCAACTGACTCTGATTTCACCAGTGAGACGGAGGGCGAGGGGAGCTCCACAGCGGGGACACGTGGTGACAACAGCGACACAGACACGTCTTCAGAATGGAGCTCCCTTGTGGTGGCAGCAACATCCGTGCCCACCGCAACAGCAGGTACAACCGCCGCCCAGCGCACCAGCTCCGCCCTCCCAGCAGCCCCTCAGCCGTCGCCCCGTGCCCGCTCACCCAGGAAGGTGGGCATCTCCTTCGCCCCAGGCACCTCAGGCCCTGCCCCAGTTACCCCTGCTGCCCTCAGTGAGGAGGTCATTGACCTCCTGAGGACGCTCATTGTTGGGCAGTCTACCCTTTGAATGCCATCCAGGGTGTAGAAAGAGAGTTGCACCGGAGTAATGCATACCTGGAGGGCATTCATTCGGGTCAGGTTGCCCATCAGCGATCGTTCAACGCTCTGGCCTCAGCACTGATGGCAGCCATTGTCCCTGTCTCCTGCCTCCCTCCTCCAACTTCCTCAACCCAGTCCCACTCCCCTGTACCTCTGCCTATCCCAGACACACCTACAGACCAGCCTGCACACACCTCAACACCCAAGGGAAGCTCATCCAGACATAAGCACCATACATCACACAAGCATTCACACAAGCAACATCCACATGTAGACATGCCAACAGCCACTGCCTCCTCTGTGTCCACCTCCTCCTCGTCTCCCTCCTCCCTCCCTGTGATGTCTCCACTCACGCTTGCATGCACAACATCTTCAGCCACTACGTCCATCACCAGCACACCCACCAGAACACTCCGCACACGTGCAGTCACCACCCCCACTACCATTTACACGTCCCCTGTGTCCTCTCCCAGTGTGTCTGTCACCCCCTCTTTCAAACCACACAAACGCAGGCAGCCACCCACCCAACAGCCATCCACCTCACGACAGCCTCCAGCACAAGCACCTGCACCCAAAGACACCAGACTTCACTCTCCTACAACCACATCCTCTTCCTCCACTCCCATACCCACTACAACTACCCGTCCCTGTCTTACTAAATTGCTTTTCCTTTCCAACCTTGACCTCTTCCCATCAACTGACCCACCCCCTCCATCTCATAAGGCTCCAATCAGCACCTCAGCCACCACAAAGACAATAGTCCAAGGATTTTGGAGTCCACCACCTTCAAGCCCAGCTACTTCGGCTAGGAGTAAAGAGACGGCCAGCCCACCCCCTGCAAAAAAAGCCAAGAAAACCAGTGCCCGGCGCGAGAGGCCAAAGACAGCAGGCTCCAAAAGCACTACCCTGGCACCGTCTGGGAGTGGGGTGCCACCTGGCACACCGGCAAAGGGAGGAAAGGGCCACAGACGAGCAGGGAAGGGTGGCAAGGGCAGCACACCCGACAAGTCCAGCCACAGCCCAGCTGCACAGGAGGGCCCCGCCAGCCACAGCCCAGCTGCCCAGTAGGGCCCCGCCAGCCACAGCCCAGCTGCCCAGGAGGGCCCCGCCAGCCACAGCCCAGCTGCACAGGAGGGCCCCGCCAGCCACAGCCCAGCTGGGCAATGAAGGAGTGCCAGCCACAGCCCAGCTGGGCAATGAAGGAGCGCCAACTCAAGCAACGCTGAACATGGCAAGGACTGCCAAGGCAAGCACCGCTGAACAGGGCCCTTCAAGTCAAGAACCGCTGAACAGGGCACCGCCATCTCAAGCACCGCTGAACAGGGCCCTTCAAGTCAAGAACCGCTGAACAGGGCACCGCCATCTCAAGAACCGCTGTACAGAGCCCTTCAAGTCAAGAACCGCTGAACAGGGCACCGCCATCTCAAGGACCGCTGTCCAGGGCACCGCCATCTCAAGAACCGCTGAACAGGGCACCGCCATCTTAAGCACCGCTGAACAGGGCCCTTCAAGTCAAGAACCGCTGAACAGGGCACCGCCATCTCAAGAACCGCTGTACAGGGCCCTTCAAGTCAAGAAGCGCTGAACAGGGCACCGCCATCTCAAGGACCGCTGTACAGGGCACCGCCATCTCAAGAACCGCTGAACAGGGCACTGCCATCTCAAGAACCGCTGAACAGGGCCCTTCAAGTCAAGTACCGCTGAACAGGGCCCTTCAAGTCAAGAACTGCTGAACAGGGCCCTTCAAGTCAAGAACCGCTGAACAGGGCCCTTCAAGTCAAGAACCGCTGAACAGGGCCCTTAAAGTCAAGAACCGCTGAACAGGGCACCGCCATCTCAAGGACCGCTGTACAGGGCACCGCCATCTCAAGAACCGCTGAACAGGGCCCTTCAAGTCAAGAACCGCTGAACAGGGCCCTTCAAGTCAAGAACCGCTGAACAGGGCACCGCCATCTCAAAAACCGCTGAACAGGGCCCTTCAACTCAAGCACTGCTCTGCTGGGCACCGCCGTCTCTGCACCGCTCCGCTGGGCCCTTCATCTCAAGCACCGCTCCGCTGGGCACCGCCGTCTCTGCACCGCTCCGCTGGGCCCTTCATCTCAAGCACTGCTCCGCTGGGCCCTTCATCTCAAGCACCGCTCCGCTGGGCACCGCCGTCTCTGCACCGCTCCGCTGGGCCCTTCATCTCAAGCACCGCTCCGCTGGGCCCTTCATCTCAAGCTTCGCTCCGCTGGGCCCTTCATCTCAAGCACCGCTCCGCTGGGCACCGCCGTCTCTGCACCGCTCCGCTGGGCCCTTCATCTCAAGCACCGCTCCGCTGGGCCCTTCATCTCAAGCACCGCTCCGCTGGGCCCTTCATCTCAAGCACCGCTCCGCTGGGCACCGCCGTCTCTGCACCGCTCCGCTGGGCCCTTCATCTCAAGCACTGCTCCGCTGGGCCCTTCATCTCAAGCACCGCTCCGCTGGGCTCTTCATCTCAAGCACCGCTCCGCTGGGCCCTTCATCTCAAGCACCGCTCCGCTGGGCCCTTCATCTCAAGCACCGCTCCGCTGGGCCCTTCATCTCAAGCACCGCTCCGCTGGGCACCGCCGTCTCTGCACCGCTTCGCTGGGCCCTTCATCTCAAGTACTGCTCCGCTGGGCCCTTCATCTCAAGCACCGCTCCGCTGGGCCCTTCATCTCAAGCACCGCTCCGCTGGGCACCGCCGTCTCAAGCACCGCTGGCCCATTGGCAGAAGGGGCAGGCCCGCATCTGCGTCGGGCAGGGCTGCACGAAGCACTCTGGGCACCATGCCTCCTCCAGAACCAGTGGAGTCAGTAATCCACTTGTGAGATTGTGGCTTTGCACTCCCCAGGATGGCACAGTGGGCAATCCACCCACTGTAGATACTTGTGAGACTGTGGCGTTGCACTCCCCAGGATGGCACAGTGGGCAACCCACCCACTGTAGAGACTTGTGAGACTGTGGCTTTGCACTCCCCAGGATTGAATAGTGGCCATGGAGGCCCCTCGTGGATCTGCGTCGTGGACTCATCTGGCTGAGGTGCCCCCCTTCCCTTCCCCCTGAGGTGCCTGTAGTTTTGCTATCTGATGCCCCTGCAGTGTTCTCTCAATTGGAGCCGGGTATCCTGTGTGGGCTTTGCCCATGTGTTTAGGCCCATTGGCCCACGAACAATGGCTGATACCCAATTTGGACTGGACAATTTACATATGTATATATAGTTATAAATGTTTGATATATTCTTTTACTTAGCCGTACAATATACTTCAAATTTCATGATAATTTTTTTTTGTCTTTGCATTCTTCCGGGGGGTGTGGGGGTGTCACTCTGAGTTGTTGCTCTGCATTGATGTGTATGTAGTTGTGGGTGAGGGTGAGGGTGGGTGTGTCGCGTATGTGTGTCCCCGTAATTTTTTGCCTCCCCTGTGTCATAGGTGCAGTACTCACCGTTGTCTTCTGCGCCGGCGTTCGTGCTCCTGGTAGAGGAGCAGGAGGACAATAGCTGGTAGGATGTGTAGTTCGGGTTCCATGCTGTCCAGATTCCTCGTGGAGTGTGTAGCGGTGAGCGTTTTCCGTTCATAATGTCTGTTTCCGCCGTGTTTTTATCGGTGGGGCTACCGCACCGGAAAAGGTGGCGGATTGGTGGGTTGTGATAGGGTGGGCAGTACATTGTCTTCCGCCTGTCTGTTGGCGGTGACCGCCGCGCTGTTTGTTTGTCCCGCCATGGCGGTCGGAGTGTTAAAGTGGCGGTCTCTGTTGGCGGTTTCCGGCAGGGTCAGAATTCCATTTTTTACACCGCCTGCCTGTTGGCGGGTTGGCCGCCGCTTTAACACCGACCGCCAGGGTTGGAATGACCCCCTAAGTGGCTTAGGACGTTTGACTGTGTTTTCAAAGCCAGAGGAATACATCTTGGTTGAAGTTAGCATTTTTCAACCTTTCATATACGGCTCAGTGCCTAGCTACCGGGGCAACATTATAAACCTTACCAATATTAAATGTGTGTTTCATCGATTCCAGTTTTTCTGCGGTCCCCCCTTTCAGTTTAGCAATGTGTTCTTGAAGTGTCCTCGAACTGCTCTGGTGTGCCTCATATAGTAATCGACATAACATAACGAGTTAAAAAAACATTATTAGAGAGCTGATAAGTTAATCATTTCTTATTAAACTTGCAGGGTGTGACACACTGGCCGGATACAGTGTGAATATCATGATTGTTTATGAGATTTCAATTCATGATTTTTTATTGATTTATTTTCAGAAGCTCAAACTAAGGTGAAGATGGAGAAAATGCAGAATGCTACGGATTTATATATGGAAATGACCAATCTCATTTTTTATCTGGATTGCTATTTTCATATAATTTCACGTCCTAGGACTTCAATTTAACAAAACTCGGTCTGAGGGAATGATAAAACTCTATTTTGAACCAGCTCTCAAATATTTAAAATTGACCATCTAAACTGTAGCTTATTCATATAGGTTTGCCATTTATGACATCGTTTACACTATCATTAGTGTGATCAAACAAACTGACCAATCGTCCACTGCTAGCTTCCCTTTGAGTTCATCCAATGACACAACTGCTCAGTATCTGGATACGTGACGTGCCGTATGCCAACTGTGCCTTTGTGAATTTGCGGCTTTAATGAGATAATGTAATAACACACGGACATACTTCACCATCCTATTATCCTGCTGATAAAATTTCATATTTTAATTACAGCAAAGGAAGCAATGTCCATGCTAGAAGGGTTGCGAAAAAATAATTATGAGAAGGAATTCCATTTTACCTCAAGTGACGATGAGGTTGCTGCCTGTTCGTGTTGCAAATAATAACAGTTCAGAAATATGTCACAACAGCCGCACTGTTGCTTTGGACTTTCTGCACGCGTGACGGTTTGCCGTGTACTGTGTACTGCAGTCAGGACACGCTCTTCAGCAGAAAAATAAAAGAAAGCGAGGGCAAGGAAAATACTTCAAGCCAATGTCAATTAAAAGCCAGTTTCTGATGCAAATACCGCATCAGCACCAATTCTGTCAGGAACAAACTATACGATCAGAAGCAATTATCTCCAATAGCACCTTGTGTTTATGTGTCTCCCCTTCAAGGCCCTGACTGGTAATGCTGCTTCTACCATAATTTACACTGACATCTAATTTCATGAGATCTGCAAGCAATCTAACTGAAAATGGAGACACTGTGGAGAGAGAGGCAGCTTTATCACTGCAGACATACACATTCATTATATTTGTCGATTCAGAAAGAAAATGTTATAAGGATAGAGGCATTCCCTTTTCTTTTTTCCTTGCGTAACCCATTACCTAAATTATTCATCGTGTTATGCAAATGATTTCTGCTTGAACTAAATGATTGAACACTCCTGTATTTTCAAATAAAGGAAGAGAAAGAAGCAAGTTCCTAACAATTATTTGCAGAGCAGATGTTCTTATTGAAAGCCCTAATATAAAAGTTAAGGAAGCTGAGGAAAAACATTTGGGGCTAATCATGACCTTTGAAATGCTGGTAGTAGAGAATGCTCTGGCATTGTGATAGCAAAACCAAGCAAGCTGCAGAAAGCTCTTTTATTATTACTATTATTCATTTGTGTAAGGGGAGATCTCTGACCACTTGGTGGCTTTTACAGGCCAACTTACAATATATTGTCCATCATTCATTTATGCCCCTATGACACAGCTAGGTAAATGTTTGGGTTGACAGTCAGGGAGTGATATACAGGGGAAAGAGAACAAATAAGACAAATAAGTAATGAAACATAAAAGAGGCAGACATACCTGGTGATGTGCGTAATCACAAACTTTCAGAAGAGAGGTGAATGGAACAAAATGTGCTTTGCTAGCGAAAGAGCGTAGCTTGGCTGTGCCACCACATCTCTGGGAAAAGACACGTGAAAGAGTGATCATTTTCTGATGGTCACAATTTGGTGGCCACATTTTGTATAACATTTAGGCGGTCATTCTGACCACGGCGGGCGGCGGTAGCCGCCCGCCATACGTCACCGCCATTTGGCCGCTCCGCGGTCAAAAGACCGCGGCGGCCTTTCTGGCTTTCCCGCTGGGCCGGCGGGCGCCCGCCAAAGGAGCGCCCGCCGGCCCAGCGGGAAAGACCCTGCAACATAGAAGCCGGCTCCGAATGGAGCCGGCGCTGTTGCAGGGGTGCAACGGGTGCAGTTGCACCCGTTTTGATTTTCACTGTCTGCTAAGCAGACAGTGAAAATCATGCTGGGGCACTGTTAGGGGGCCCCTGCACTGCCCACGACACCCGTTCCCGCCATCCTGTTCCTGGCGGTAAAAACCACCAGAAACAGGGTGGCGGGAAGGGGGTCGGAATCCCCGCCATGGAGATTCAGCCCAGACAGGGGAAATCCGGCGGGAAACCGCCTGACCCTTTACCGCTGCGGTCAGAATGGGCAGGGAAGCACCGCCAGACTGTTGGCGGTGCTTCCGTCGTCATCCACCCTGGCGGTCGATGACCGCCAGGGTTGGAATGACCCCCTTTGTTAGAAATGGGGTTTTTGGTTGGCAGTCAGGTTGCCCTCTGTCCAAGCAAGAACCCTCACTCTAGTCAGGGTAAATCACACACAATCCAAAATCAGCCTGTGCTCACCCTCCGGTAGCTTGGCACGAGCAGTCAGGCTTAACTTAGAAGGCAATGTGTAAAGCATTTGTGCAATAAATCATACAACACCATAGCATAACACCACAAAAATACACCACACAGTGTTTAGAAAAATATATAATATTTATCTGGGTATCTTCAGGTCAAAATGATCAAAGTTGCAATACGAATTTGTAAAGATATCACTGAAAAGTGATAGAAAGTGTCTTAAGTCTTTAGAATATAAACAAAGTCTCTTTCAAGCACAAGTACCTGGTTTCTAGTGGAAAATCTCCTCAGAGGGCCACAGGAGAAGAGATGCGGGGAAAACTGGTGTGTGCGTCGATTTCTCCTCAGCACACACGGACTTGCGTCGTTATTTTCCACGCGGGGAAGTCGGCGTCGTTTTCCGGCGCGTGGACAGTCTCTTTCTGTGGATCGCGGGGATTACCAGATGTCCCGGGTCTGTGCGTGGATTTTCCTGCTTGTTCTCCGGCTGCGCGTCGGTCTGCGGGGCTGCGCGTCGAAATTACGATCTCACGGCAGGCGTCGTGTCGATTTCTCCTCTAGACTTCGATCTGCGGGGCTGCGCGTTGAAATTACGATCTCACGGCAGGCGTTGCGTCGATTTCTCCTCTAGAGGTCGGGCGGCGTTGTCCTTGCGAGGCCGTGCGTCGGATCTTCGATCGTCCCCAGAGCGTCGCGCTGATCAGCGTCGGAGTGCAGCGTTTTTCTCGCCGCGAAACAAGCTGTGCGTAGAAATTTTCGGCGCACGGAGCGTCCAAGTAAAAGAGAGAAGTCTTTTTGGCCCTGAGACTTCAAGGAACAGGAGGCAAGCTCTATCCAAGCCCTTGGAGAGCACTTTCACAGCCAGACAAGAGTTCAGCAAGGCAGCAGGGCAACAGCAAGGCAGCAGTCCTTTGTAGAAAGCAGACAGGTGAGTCCTTTGAGCAGCCAGGCAGTTCTTCTTGGCAGGATGTAGTTTCTGGTTCAGGTTTCTTCTCCAGCAAGTGTCTGATGAGGTAGGGCAGAGGCCCTGTTTTATACTAAGTTGTGCCTTTGAAGTGGGGGTGACTTCAAAGAGTCTCTAAGAAATGCACCAAGCCCCCTTTCAGTTCAATCCTGTCTGCCAGAGTCCCAGTAGGGGGTGTGGCAGTCCTTTGTGTGAGGGCAGGCCCTCCACCCTCCCAGCCCAGGAAGACCCATTCAAAATGCAGATGTATGCAAGTGAGGCTGAGTACCCTGTGTTTGGGGTGTGTCTGAGTGAATGCACAAGGAGCTGTCAACTAAACCTAGCCAGACGTGGATTGAAGGGCACAACAAGATTTTAGTGCAAAGAAATGCTCACTTTCTAAAAGTGGCATTTCTAGAATAGTAATATTAAATCCGAATTCACCAGTCAGCAGGATTTTGTATTACCATTCTGGCCATACTAAATATGACCTTCCTGCTCCTTTCAGATCAGCAGCTGCCACTTCAACAGTGTATGAGGGCAGCCCCAATGTTAGCCTATGAAAGGAGCAGGCCTCACAGTAGTGTAAAAACGAATTTAGGAGTTTTACACTACCAGGACATATAACTACACAGGTACATGTCCTGCCTTTTACCTACACAGCACCCTGCTCTAGGGGTTACCTAGGGCACACATTAGGGATGACTTATATGTAGTAAAAGGGGAGTTCTAGGCTTGGCAAGTACTTTTAAATGCCAAGTCGAAGTGGCAGTGAAACTGCACACACAGGCCTTGCAATGGCAGGCCTGAGACAGGGTTAAGGGGCTACTGAGGTGTGTGGCACAACCAGTGCTGCAGGCCCACTAGTAGCATTTAATCTACCTGCCCTAGGCACATGTAGTGCACTCTGCCAGGGACTTACAAGTAAATTAAATAGTCAATCATGGATAAACCAATCAGTAGTACAATTTACACAGAGAGCATATGCACTTTAGCACTGGTTAGCAGTGGTAAAGTGCCCAGAGGTCAAAAGCCAACAACAACAGGTCAGAAAAAATAGGAGGAAGGAGGCAAAAAGTTTGGGGATGTCCCTGTCAAAAAGCCAGGTCCAACATGACCCCCTACCAGCCTAAAGCCAGGGGAGAACAATCACTATCCTGATGTACTTCCCTGCTTGAGGCGACAGAACAAGGACCCAGGCCCACAACAGCAGGGGCATGCTCCAGTTCTTCGCCTTCCTGACTCCAATTGGATCACTCTGTCCATACTCTCAGGGCCCACTAAGCCAACCCATGGGGAACCTTTCTCCTTACCTGCGGATCCCATCTGTGCAGCACCTAACCTTACTTTGCTCACAGATGTATCCCAGGAGCAGGATAGTACCACCATGACCAACACAGTGGTGTTGCCCACTCTACCCCCGGGTTGGGACACTTGTCCCCTCCCCAGGGATAACTCTGTCCACCCGGACAGCAAGCCACAGTGATTACTGACAGCTGCCAGGGATGAGAGCCAGGCCCCAGGCCTCTCAAAGCTCTCCAACCACTGTGGCTGTGGAGAGTGGGGGGCGGTAGCCCCAGGTGCTGGGCACCCTTTAACCACTCTCCCTTCCACCAGGTCAGGGATGACAGCCTGAACCTGGTCCTCCCCTCTGGGGCTCTGTACCCTCCCTCCTGGAGCGGTACCCCAAGAGTCCAACATGGTCAGGGTGCTTACAGAAGTCGCCCTGTACCATTCCTCCACCAGTGCAGGGCTGTTAACCTGCAACTGGCCCTCCAACCTGGGGCCTGTACCTTCAGGTTGGACTAGGGCCCGGGGTGAGGCTTCCCTCCCCCTGCCCTCCCTTCTGGGGTCCAGCACCCTCCAACTAGGAGTAGCCTCCTCAGAAGACAACATGGTAGGGGCACTGTTATCAGTAGCCCCTCCCTCCAGGTCTGGGGGGACACCCTGAACCTGGTCTTCCAGCCCAGGGTCTGTACCCTCAGACTGGATCACTGCCTGGCAAACCAGGACTTCCTGGGGGGCACACCTACCCCCCACGAGGTCAGAGTTTAACCTCTGCACCTGACTATTCAACTCAGAGTCACCACCCTGAAGTTGAACAATTGCCTGGCACGCCAGGACTTCCTGGAGGGCACACTGACCCTCCACCAGGTCAGAGTTTAACCTCTGGACCTGGTTCTCCAACCTAGGGTCACCACCCTGAGGTTGGGCAACTGCCTGGCACGCCAGGGCTTTCTGGGGGGCACACCTACCCCCCACCAGGTCAGAGTTTAACCTCTGAACCCGGTTATCCAACCCAGAGTCAGCACCCTGAGGTTGGACAACTGCCTGGTACACTAGGACTTCCAGGGAGGCACACCTACCTCCCACCAGGTCAGAGTTTAACCTCTGAGCCTGGTGCCCCAACCCAGGGTCACCACCCTGAGGTTGGGCAATTGCCTGGCACGCCAGGACTTCCTGGGGGGCACACCTACCCCCCACCAGGTCAGAGTTTAACCTCTGAACCTGGTCATCCAACCCAGAGTCAACACCCTGAGGTTGGACAATTGCCTGGCACAGCAGGACTTCTTGGGAGGCACACCTACCTCCCACCAGGTCAGAGTTTAACCTCTGAACCTGGGTATCCAACCCAGAGTCACCACCCTGAGGTTGGCCAACTGCCTGGCACACCAGGACTTTCTGGGAGGCACACCTACCTCCCACCAGGTCAGAGGTTAACCTCTGAACCTTGTTCTCCAACCTAGGGTCACCACCCTGAGGTTGAACAATTGCCTGGCACGCCAGGACTTTCTGGGGGGCACACCTACCCCCCACCAGGTCAGAGTTTAACCTCTGAACCCGGTTATCCAACCCAGAGTCAGCACTCTGAGGTTGGACCAATGCCTGGTACACCAGGACTTTCTGGGGGGCACACCTACCCCCCAACAGGTCAGAGTTTATCCCCTGAACCTGGTTAGCCAATCCAGAGTCACCACCCTGAAGTTGAACCATTGCCTGGCAGGCCAGGACTTCCAGGGAGGCACACCTACCTCCCACCAGGTTAGAGTCTAACCTCTGAGCCTGGTTCCCCAACCCAGGGTCACCACCCTGAGGTTGGGCAATTGCCTGGCACGCCAGGACTTTCTGGGGGGCACACCTACCCCCCACCAGGTCAGAGTTTAACCTCTGAACCTGGTCATCCAACCCAGAGTCAACACCCTGAGGTTGGACAATTGCCTGGCACAGCAGGACTTCTTGGGAGGCACATCTACCTCCCACCAGGTCAGAGTTTAACCTCTGAACCTGGGTATCCAACCTAGAGTCACCACCCTGAGGTTGAATCTTTGCCTGGCATGCCAGGACTTCCTGGGGGGCACTCTCACCCCCCACAAGGGACATACCGTCCCCAAGGGTCACACAAGAGTCTGGTTGGCGCAGGTCTCCCGACCTCTGCCCATCCAACAGAGTCTGGGTTTCCCCCAAACCAGAAACGGTTTCACCTGGGTCATTCCTGGGGGGCTCTGCTCTCAGAGCTGTTCCCTGACTCTCAAGGTCCTCCACTGGGGTCTGCAACCCCCTTTCAACCCTATGTCTGGACTTCTGCACCCCCTCACTAGGAGGGGTACTGCCAGACACCAGAACTGTTGATATGCTGGCTACAGTCACCCCCCCAAGTTCTTCTGACACTGCGGGGCTTCCCTCAAAAGATGGCCCTACGGTACAGGCTAGGCTTCCCTCCTGGTGTTCCCTCATGGAACCCTCTAGGACCTGGGACCTACCTGGGACACTACAATCCTTTCCCACCTCACTCGGTTGGGAACCACCTAGACCACTCCCTTCAGGAGCACCCCCAAATGCCTCTTCAGACTCTCTGGTACTCACCCAGAAGTCTGCCTCCATTGTAAGTTCCCTGGGGTCAGAGAACTCACACTCCACCTGGTGTTGGCGTAGCTCTGGAAAATAAGGACCAGACATATGCTCTCCAGCAATTACATCATTCTGCCCTTCACATGTATTAACCACAGTACCCTTCACCCAACCACCCAGTAACTCAACCTTGGAAAAGCACTCTACTTCACCCTCCTGAGACTGGTGAGACAGTATCTGTCTGTCCCTGAGCCTCAACCCATACTCTTCTGGGATGTCTCTACACTCTATATCCAGGACGTCCACCAGGGGGGAACCCTTTTCTCTGTCACTCTCTGCTAGAGTCAGTAAAGTGTCCCTCCGCCCAGTAGGAATATGACTCCCTGTGCCAGTTCCCCAATCCTTCTCAGGGACCCTGTGCATAACGGGAACTACCTCATACCCTTGAACTGCCTGGGGTGTGTCAACTCCCTTCTTCAAGTTGGGCACCACATCTCTGGGCTTGTGCCCTTCTTCAGCAGTACTAGATGCAAGATTTTTGCTGCCACCATCTGAACTGGACTCAACCCTTCCGGCCTCCAGTTTCAGCTCTTTACAGCTCAGCTCTTGAGCTGCAATCTTTTCTTCCTCCAGGGCTAAGAGACTCGCTGCCTCAGCCCTTTCAAGAAACTCATCTAGTTCTTCCACCCACCGCTCTCGAGCTCGGAGCCATTCTGCTCTCACTGGATCTCTTTCCTCATCTGAGTAGTCATCCTCCTCATTTGAGTAGTCCCCCTCCTCATCTGAGGGGTATTTAGTCATTTGTTTTTTTTCTGCCTCTCTCTCTGCCCATCTTTCTTCCTCCCAGACTATGTAGGCATGAAGCATTTCCATCTTAGTAGATTTCCTTGATACACGAAGGCCCCATTTTCTGCAAAGCCTCCTTAAGTCAGCCTTAGTGAGGTGGTCAGTAGGCACAAAGAGTGAGTAGGTAAGCAATCCCATTCTGATAAGATCTTACTAGCAAAAACCAAAATCCAAAGTCCCAAATATCAATAGTATATCCAGGAGGACATCAGAGAACCAAAAGCAAAAAAAGATGAAAAATCAAGTTGACCTTCAACTGTGGGTAGGTAGTGAAATACTTAGCTACTGTATGTCACTGCACAAACACAAGTCCTATCCTCACCGCTGATCACCAATGTTAGAAATGGGGTTTTTGGTTGGCAGTCAGGTTGCCCTCTGTCCAAGCAAGAACCCTCACTCTAGTCAGGGTAAGTCACACACAATCCAAAATCAGCCTGTGCTCACCCTCCGGTAGCTTGGCACGAGCAGTCAGGCTTAACATAGAAGGCAATGTGTAAAGCATTTGTGCAATAAATCATACAACACCATAGCAGAACACCACAAAAATACACCACACAGTGTTTAGAAAAATATATAATATTTATCTGGGTATCTTCAGGTCAAAATGATCAAAGTTGCAATACGAATTTGTAAAGATATCACTGAAAAGTGATAGAAAGTGTCTTAAGTCTTTAGAATATAAACAAAGTCTCTTTCAAGCACAAGTACCTGGTTTCTGGTGGAAAATCTCCTCAGAGGGCCACAGGAGAAGAGGTGCGGGGAAAACTGGTGTGTGCGTCGATTTCTCCTCAGCACACACGGACTTGCGTCGTTATTTTCCACCCGGGGAAGTCGGCGTCGTTTTCCGGCGCGTGGACAGTCTCTTTCTGTGGATCGCGGGGATTACCAGATGTCCCGGGTCTGTGCGTGGATTTTCCTGCTTGTTCTCCGGCTGCGCGTCGGTCTGCGGGGCTGCGCGTCGAAATTACGATCTCACGGCAGGCGTCGCGTCGATTTCTCCTCTAGACTTCGATCTGCGGGGCTGCGCGTTGAAATTACGATCTCACGGCAGGCGTTGCGTCGATTTCTCCTCTAGAGGTCGGGCGGCGTTGTCCTTGCGAGGCCGTGCGTCGGATCTTCGATCGTCCCCAGAGCGTCGCGTTGATCAGTGTCGGAGTGCGGCGTTTTTCTCGCCGCGAAACAAGCTGTGCGTCGAAATTTTCGGCGCACGGAGCGTCCAAGTAAAAGAGAGAAGTCTTTTTGGCCCTGAGACTTCAAGGAACAGGAGGCAAGCTCTATCCAAGCCCTTGGAGAGCACTTTCACAGCCTGACAAGAGTTCAGCAAGGCAGCAGGGCAACAGCAAGGCAGCAGTCCTTTGTAGAAAGCAGACAGGTGAGTCCTTTGAGCAGCCAGGCAGTTCTTCTTGGCAGGATGTAGATTCTGGTTCAGGTTTCTTCTCCAGCAAGTGTCTGATGAGGTAGGGCAGAGGCCCTGTTTTATACTAAGTTGTGCCTTTGAAGTGGGGGTGACTTCAAAGAGTCTCTAAGAAATGCACCAAGCCCCCTTTCAGTTCAATCCTGTCTGCCAGAGTCCCAGTAGGGGGTGTGGCAGTCCTTTGTGTGAGGGCAGGCCCTCCACCCTCCCAGCCCAGGAAGACCCATTCAAAATGCAGATGTATGCAAGTGAGGCTGAGTACCCTGTGTTTGGGGTGTGTCTGAGTGAATGCACAAGGAGCTGTCAACTAAACCTAGCCAGACGTGGATTGAAGGGCACAACAAGATTTTAGTGCAAAGAAATGCTCACTTTCTAAAAGTGGCATTTCTAGAATAGTAATATTAAATCCGACTTCACCAGTCAGCAGGATTTTGTATTACCATTCTGGCCATACTAAATATGACCTTCCTGCTCCTTTCAGATCAGCAGCTGCCACTTCAACAGTGTATGAGGGCAGCCCCAATGTTAGCCTATGAAAGGAGCAGGCCTCACAGTAGTGTAAAAACGAATTTAGGAGTTTTACACTACCAGGACATATAACTACACAGGTACATGTCCTGCCTTTTACCTACACAGCACCCTGCTCTAGGGGTTACCTAGGGCACACATTAGGGATGACTTATATGTAGTAAAAGGGGAGTTCTAGGCTTGGCAAGTACTTTTAAATGCCAAGTCGAAGTGGCAGTGAAACTGCACACACAGGCCTTGCACTGGCAGGCCTGAGACAGGGTTAAGGGGCTACTGAGGTGTGTGGCACAACCAGTGCTGCAGGCCCACTAGTAGCATTTAATCTACCTGCCCTAGGCACATGTAGTGCACTCTGCCAGGGACTTACAAGTAAATTAAATAGTCAATCATGGATAAACCAATCAGTAGTACAATTTACACAGAGAGCATATGCACTTTAGCACTGGTTAGCAGTGGTAAAGTGCCCAGAGGTCAAAAGCCAACAACAACAGGTCAGAAAAAAGAGGAGGAAGGAGGCAAAAAGTTTGGGGATGTCCCTGTCAAAAAGCCAGGTCCAACACCCTTAATATGATTTGTTAGAAATGGGGTCTTTGGTTGGCAGTCAGGTTACTCCCTGTCCAAGCAAGGACCCTCAATCTAGTCAGGGTAAATCACACACAATCCAAATTATCCTGTGCCCACCCTATGGCAGTTTTGCACTGAGCAGTCAGGCTTTACTTAGAAAGCAATGTGTAAAGTATTTGTGTAATAAATCATACAGTACACTATATAGCACCACAGAAATACACCACACAGTGTTTAGAAAAATATATAATATTTATATGATAAGATGCAGGTCAAAACTATTAAAGTGCAATAAGTATCTGTTAAGATATCACTGTAAAAGTGATATAAAGGGGGTTATTACAACTTTGGAGGAGGTGTTAATCCGTCCCAAAAGTGACGGTAAAGTGACGGATATACCACCAGCCGTATTACGAGTCCATTATATCCTATGGAACTCGTAATAAGGCTGGTGGTATATCCATCACTTTACCGTCACTTTTGGGACGGTTTAACACCTCCTCCAAAGTTGTAATAACCTCCAAAGTGTCTTAAGTCTTTTAAAAGCAAACAAAGGCCCTCATTACAACCTTGGCGGTAAATGCTGCCTACCGCAGTGCTGACAGCCGCCAATATACCATGAGAGCAGGAGTATAATGCTACGGGTATTATGACCCACACAGAGAAATCCAACAGTATACAGACACCCACACAAGTCCACCAGCCCAAAGGTCAGTGATAAATTGGCGGTACGAAAACCCACACCATTACACCAATAGGAATACACCCACAGTATCAGGACCCACGAATCACCGCAGCAGTCTTTCAACCGTGGCAAACCATTGGCGGTACACACCGTTGCGCTCAAAATACACACACATTTACAAAACACCACCACATTGGGCAATTCAAACTACACAAATCTGCCACACCTACACACACCACACCCACACACTCAAACCACTATAAAACACACACCCACATTACCCACAATTCTTTCAATGAAAAAAAAAATGCGAACAGAGAGAGACACAAGCCAGGAGCACCCACTCAATCAGAGCCACAGAACACCATCACCCATACACCATCCACGCACCTCACAGCACACACCACAACACATCACCCCAAACAACACCCCACACATCCTCACACATATCACTCACACCACATCCATGGCACCCCAAAGACACCCCAGGTTTTCAGAGGAGGAGCTAAGGCTGATGGTGGAGGAAATCATCCAGGTAGAGCCACAGCTATTCGGATTACAGGCGCAGCCGATGTCCATTGCTAGGAAGATGGAGCTATGGTGGAGAATCGTGGACAGGGTAAACGCCGTGGGACAGCACCCCAGAACAAGGGATGGCATCAGGAAGAGGTGGAACAACCTACGCGGGAAGGTGCATTACGTGATTGCAAGACACCAGGTAGCTGTACAGAGGACTGGCAGTGGACCCTCACCTCCTCCTCCACAACTAACAACACGGGAGGAGCAAGTCTTGGCAATAATGCATCCTGAGGGCCTCGCAGGAGCAGCAGGAGGACTGGGCTCTGGTAAGTCAAATCTTTACTACCATATCCCCCACTCTACCTGCTTGCCATCACAAATTCCTACCCCTACCCTCACCCCCATCACCCCACCACCTCATATATACCCCACTGTCACAACCCACTCATCCCAAAACCAATCCCTGTATGTAACACCAGTTCATGGATCCCCATCACAGACCTGCATGGACACCCATCACCACAGCATGCCCATTAGAGAGAATCACCTGGCCCACAAAATCACCATGCACACAAGACAATGCTGACAGGGTAATCACAACCATACAGGGAAACACACCCAGGCACAAGATGGCACACGCAGATACAATAACACTGTGTTTTCATCCCCACAGGATCCCAACTCAATGTCGCCGGAGAGGATTTGCCAGCAACATCCAGTCCCCCAGAGCAGGCCCACAGTGATGACAGCAGCTCTGCACGCCTGGATCACGATGACCAACCTGGGCCATCAGGGACTTCTGGACAGTCAGTTACCCTGCCACAGTCCCAACCCACCACAGACCCTCCCCCCTCAGGAAACACCAGCACAGCACCCACCCAGCGGGCCCATGCCACTGTCCCCAGGACACATCAATCAGCAGTGTGTCCACCACTACAGGGACACCAGGCAACCCCACAAACACAGGATGATCAGGGACCTGGGGTTAGTGGCAGTGGGCACACGGTTCAGGGGACAGAGGCACAGGACAACAGGGAAGCTGGGAGGACTGCTGTGCAGCAGGGTTAAGACAGGCCCAGGGAACCGACTCTCCAGGAGGCACTCACCAACATCCTGGGAGCATACCACCATTCCCAGGAGACCATGGGAAGGATACTGTACAAGTTGCAGGAGGGACAGTACCTGGGGATCAGGGATGACCTAAAAAACATCCATACCATCCTGGTCACCATTGCAGGGGTGCACCATGAGGGAGGCAGTGGCACAAAAATGGGCCCCTGACACTAGCCACACCGAAGAACAGCCCTCCACCTCCACCGGCGCTAGTGGACAGAAGGCCCTGCCACAGGAACAACAGGCCACCAGCACCCCACCCCCTGCAGAAGGATAACCACCCTGCAAATGGTCGCTGCGATCTAGGCAGAAGCCAGAGAACAATGCCAAAACCCCGCCAGGAAAGAGGACTCTCCTGATTGTCACCCTTCTGTCCCACTCTGTCACCCTGTCCACCATGAACTGCCATTACTCCACTTACTATGCCCCCTTGGACAATGTATCTGTGATACCAAGAGGCTGGACTCTACCCTGGACATTCCTCCACCATCACCCCAGTCCATTGCACATCCCCCTCTACGTATGAGCACTTAAATAAACACCCTTGGAACAAATACAAATCTTAAGTCTGTCAAATGATTGAAATATGTATTAGTACAACATTCTAAAAACATTGCAAGTCATATGTACAGTTATTTATACATTGGCATGATCTTTAATGGGCAGCAGTAAACATACCGGGAGCCAGAGTGGGCCACAGAGATCTGAAATTAGAGATGCCAAAGGGTACAGGAAGTGGCCATAAACATAGTGAAATCAGGCTGCCATGTACAATGTCCAACACAAAACTGAAAAGTAAAGTGAAGTTACAGTGTCTTACCTGTGTGTCACTGGAAGTACTGCTGTATGATATTACTTCTGTTGTCCACATCTTATTCCTCTGCCTCCTCTTCCTCACTTTCCACAGGCTCCACCGCTGCCACAAGACCATCTCCAGACTCATCCTCCTGCGGAAACGGCACCTGGCATCTCAAGACCAGGTTGTGCAACATGCAACTATGACCTTCTTGGGTGAGTAATACGGGGATCCACCTGTCAGATGGAGGCACCGGAACCTGGCCTTCAGGAGGCCGAAGGTCCTCTCAATTATCTTCCTTGCTCGCCCATGTGCCTCATTGTAACGTTCCTTTGCACCTCTCCTGGCATTCCTCACTGGGGTCAGTAGCCATGAGAGGTTGGGGTAACCATAGTCACCTGTATATATCGAGGGACAACTGTCAGACACACACTAACCCTTAGGGACAACCCCATACCCACACACCAAAAACATACTTGGTGGGGACCTTGGGCTCACCTATTAGCCACAGCCGGTAGCCCATCACTTATGGGATGCTACTATTCCTCAAGATAAAGGCATCATGCACAGAGCCAGGATACTTGGCATTCACATGGGAGATGTACTGGTCAGCCAATCACACCATCTGCACATTCATAGAGTGACACCTTTTTCTATTCCTGAACACTTGTTCATTTCTCCGGGGGTGTGGGGGGGACAAATGCTACATGGGTACCATCTATGGCACCAATGATGTTGGGAATATGTCTCAGGGCTGGGCAAGGAAGATGGCGGAGGCCCAGCTAGGGCTGGCCTCCCATCGAGGAAGAGGTGCCCATCATACCCTGATCCCCCTGATGATCCGCATCTTGTCGGTGGCCTATCCAGAGTTAGATGGGCGCTTGAGGGCATCACAGCAGCCCCAAGGGGGTGAGAACAAATTCAGATTCATTACTTAGCACGCGTTAAGCTTTTACCTGTGGTAGGGATGTGGACAGTGGGTGCCCCTAGGCCAGGGCAAACATGGCAGGGTAGGTCCCTTGTTGGGCAGGCTCTGAAGCACTCCAAACTCAATAGTGTTAGAGGGCATCTACTACTGGTCAGGTCCCTGTTTGTTTCAGGTTTGCAGCTGATGGCGTAAGGCATTGTACCCCATGGGCTAGTGGCTGGCATTGTAACCGTTAGTGCATGGCTAGTGCATAGGGCTGTTCCCTGTGAGTTGTGTACGCCAACGGTAGTGTTGTTGCTGGTATTGACCAATTGTATCCTCTGTCTCTCCCCCCTTTTTTGTTTTGTCACCCTGTTCTTGTGTGCATTAGCATCATCTGGTGGAGGAGCATAGGCACCGGCAATGGAGGGAGCTGCATCCCACATGGGCCTGGAGGCTGAATTGTCTGACGGCGAGGGCACCAGTGGGATGGAGGCCGAGGGGAGCACCATGACGAGGACAGGAGGGGACACCACAGACAGCAACTCCTCCTCCGATGGAAGCTCCCTGGAAGTGGCGGACACCTCTGTGCCCACGCCAACAACAGGTACAGCCACCATCCCCCTTACCAGCACCGCCCTCCCAGCAGTCCCTCAGCGTGTTTCCCTTGCCCGCTCAACCAAGAGGGTGAGCATCTCCTTCGCCCCAGGCACCTCAGGCCCTGCCCCCGTAAGCCCTGCTGCCCTCAGTGAGGAGGCTATTGATCTCCTGAGATCCCTCACTGCTGGGCAGTCAACCATTTTGAATGCCATCCATGGTGTTGAGAGGCATTTGGAACAAATAAATGCATACCTGGAGGGCATTTACTCTGGTGTGGTGGCCCAACAGAGAGCATTTCAGGCTCTGGCCTCCGCACTGATGGCAGCTATTGTCCCTGTCTCTAGCCTCCCCATCCAACTTCATCTACCCAGTCCCATACCCCCAACCCCAGCCTATCCCAAGCACACCTTCAGACCAGCATTCTCCCAAATCAACACACAGGAGTGGCTAAGGCAAACACAAGCACCACTCTTCATCTCACAGGCACTCACACAAGCACCATCCCCATGCAAACACACCAACATCCACTGACTCCACTGTGTCCCCTTCCTCCTCCTCATCCACCTCCCTCCCAGTAGCGTCTCCACTCACACTTGCATGCACTACATCCTCATCCACTACCTCCATCACCAGCACACCCATCACTACACACCCCTCACTGGCAGTCACCACCCCCACATCCATGCACACCATACACACGTCGCCTTTGTCCTCTCCCAGTGTGTCTGTGACCCCTCCTCCCAAAGTACACAAACGCAAGCACCTACCCACCCAACAGCCATCCACCTCTCAACAGCACCCAGCCCAGGCACCTGCACCCAAACTCAGCAGACAGACAGCTCCTACCCCCTACTCCCTCTTTCACCACTCCCAGACCTTCTCTCTCTTCCCACCCCAGTGTCCCTAAGAAGATTTTCATGGCAAACATTGACCTCTTCCCTCCCCCTTCCCCCCTGTCTTTCCCATGCCAAAACCCAGCCCAGCACCTCAGCCACCAAGTCTGCGTCCGCTGTGGTTCCTGCAGCTGTCAGAGGATCAAAGGGGGCACTCGTCCGCCCAGCCAGTGTGCCACCAACCCCTGCCAAGGCAAAATCCATTTCGCCACCTGGCAAGGTGAAGAAGGGGACAGCATCCAGCAAGGAGAAGGAGCCACAACCACCCAGCAAGGCCACCTCCAAGACTCTAGCTGCCAGACCCAAGGTGACACCACCATCTGCCAAGGTGAGGAAGGGGCACAAAACACCAGGCAAAGGCACTTCAGCCATCCGAGGGTGCAGGTGAAGGCCTGACTAGCACCGCCACCTGCACTGCGGCCAGCACCGCAAGCAGCCCCGCCACAGGCACTGCCACCTGCACCCCCCCAAGGACCACTAGTGTCAGCAGCAGCAGCCCCAGTGGACAGCCGTCCGAGGCTGCAAGAGAAGGGCTGGAGCCTCACCCCACCACTGGCAGCACCAGCACCTGCACCGCAGCCACCACCACCACATGCACCACTGCAAGCACCGCCGCAAGCCCCGCCTCAAGCACCACCACCTGCACCGCTGACAGTAGCACCACTGCCAGCAGCAGCAGCCCCAGCGGGCAGCCGTCCGAGGCTGCAGGAGAGGGGCTGGAGCCTCCCTCGACCACTGGCAGCATCCCCACTGGCACCGCTACCACCACCAGTGTGCAGCCTTAGCCGCTGCCGGATAGACTCTCGCCCTGCATCTTTGGACTATCATGCGTCCTGGTCACTGCAAATCTCGTGGCTCAGACACCCAGGTGAGGAACTGTGAACTGCCACATCCCAAGTGTTGCATCACTGGGCACAGAGCCCCCTCCAGAACAGTGGAGAAAGGCATCCACTCACCCTATCCTTGGCAGGATGAAGCAGACTGGGCACAAAGCCCCCTCTAGAACCAGTGGAGAAAAGCATCCACTCACCCCATCCTTCGCAGGATGAAGCAGACTGGGCACAAAGCCCCCTCCAGAACCAGTGGAGAATGGCATCTGTAGGAAGGTAGGAAAAATCAAACACAGGGGTCCCTAGATTTATAAGGAGAGAAAACTAGGGAATCAAATCAATCTTTGTTCAAACACATTTATCTCCTATATATTTCTACATATAAACGTTAAACAAAAATACAAATCCTTCTAGACATCTATATATTTTTTATTATACATGAAAAAATATTTAAATTTCTTTAAGACATAAAACTGGAATATCATGAAACTAACATAAAGACACAGAGACAAACAAAGAATAATAATAATAATGACCACACAACTCCACTCAATCATACTCTCATTCAACCAACAAATACAGATTGTCACATTTCACCAAAATCAATTCAACGAATATATGACCAAATCACATGTTTTTTCTCTTTGTTGTTTGGTCCAAACTTATAACAGATAATTTGAATACAATCACATTCGAAATATCAATACATTAAATTCTTGTGGCCAGCTTTAATCGTAATGCATAAAGTCCTTAAGCCAGCCACAAAACCCATCTCCAGTCGTCAAATCCATATCCGGCACCTCTCCTTGGTGCTCAGTATTTGCCATCCACAAATTTAATCATCCAGCCACAAATTCAACTGCCAACCCGAGTTTCGTTGGATCCCGAAATTGCTTGACCCTTTATGCCACCTTCCTCAGGGCCTCAGATCACAATCCATCAGTGAACTGGAAATCGCTCTGTTGTTTAGATAAGTATTGTATGCTTCAATATATCAGACTGCCATGGTTCAAAAAACCTCCGTAGTTCCTTTTATGAACATACATTCCATTCGATCCCATCCTCCGTGTGCTACACTGGCGTCTGCAATGGAACTGGCGCCCGATACATCTGATCGCTTGTTTTCAGGATGCCTCTGTAGGAAGGTAGCCTCTTTCTAGCCTTGTTACCCCCACTTTTGGCCTGTTTGTGAGTATATGTCAGGGTGTTTTTACTGTCTCACTGGGATCCTGCTAGCCAGGACCCCAGTCCTCATAGTGAAGACCCTATTTGTCAGTGTGTTTTATATGTCTCACTGGGACCCTCTAGCCAGGGCCCCAGTGCTCATAGTTTGTGGCCTGAATGTGTTCCCTCTGTGGTGCCTAACTGTGTCACTGAGGCTCTGCTAAACAGAAACTCAGTGCTTATGCTCTCTCTGCTTTTAAAATTATCACTGCAGGCTAGTGACCATTTTCACCAATTCGGATTGGCACACTGGAACACCCTTATAATTCCCTAGTATATGGTACCTAGGTACCCAGGGCATTGGGGTTCCAGGAGATCCCTATGGGCTACAGCATTTCTTTTGCCACCCATAGGCAGCTCAGACAATTCTTACACAGGACTGCCACTGCAGCCTGAGTGAAATAACGTACACATCATTTCACAGCCATTTTACACTGCACTTAAGTAACATATAAGTCACCTATATGTCTAACCCTCACCTAGTGAAGGTTAGGTGCAAGGTTACTAAGTGTGAGGGCACCCTGGCACTAGCCAAGGTGCCACCACATAGTTCAGGGCAATTTCCCCGGACTTTGTGAGTGGGGCGCACCATTACACATGTGCACTACATATAGGTCAATACCTATATGTAGCTTCACAATGGTAACTCCGAATATGGCCATGTAGCATGTCTAAGATCATGGAATTGTCCCTCCCATGCCAAATCTGGTATTTGGGTGCCAATCCCATGCATCCCTGGGGCTCCAGCATGGACCCCGGGTACTGCCAAACTAGCTCTCTGGGGTTTTCACTGCAGCTACCGCTGCTGCCAACCCTCAGACAGGTTTCTGCCCTCCTTGGGTCTGGGTAGCCCAATCCCAGAAAGGCAGAACAAAGAATGTCCTCTGAGAGAGGGTTTTACACCCTCTCCCTTTGGAAATCGGTGTTAAGGGCTGGGGAGGAGTAGCCGCCCCCAGCCTCTGTAGATGCTTTGATGGGCACAGAGGGTGCCCTCCTTGCATAAACCAGTCTACACCGGTTCAGGGATCCCCCAGCCCTTGCTCTGGCACAAAACTGGACAAAGGAAAGGGGAGTGACCAACTTAATCAAAAATAGGGAAAGTGTTGGATTTTGGAGGGGTCATATGTATTATTCCCTCTCTCAAATTATTAATTAAGTAAAACTTTTATATATAGACCAAAAGAATACATTGATTGTTAAGCGTGAAAACAGAACTAAAATAAAAGATAATAAAAAAATGTATGTTAGAAATGCAAAGAATACATTTTAAAAGTATTACACATATTTTCATTTAAAACACTTCTCTCCCTATTACTCTAACACAAAT
This sequence comes from Pleurodeles waltl, assembly GCF_031143425.1. Taxonomy (NCBI): domain Eukaryota; kingdom Metazoa; phylum Chordata; class Amphibia; order Caudata; family Salamandridae; genus Pleurodeles; species Pleurodeles waltl. The sequence goes on along the minus strand of NC_090444.1, from coordinate 1,234,058,852 downwards.
ACCTACATTTAAAATTAATTTATTTTCTAAATGAATTTAGAAAAAAATGTATAATATTAAATTAATGAATAAAAACAATTAAAATGAAAACAAGTAATAATTATAACATGTAAACAATTTAATGGTTAAACAAGCTGGTTAACCATATAAAACTTAATTAAAAATCAAGCAAGTATTAACATGATTAACCAAACAATGTACATAATTATTTATCATATAAAAACAAATTACAAAATGTTGGAAAATGGATTATTGGTAAGGGCAGGTAAGTACCTACACTTAGCAATAGGCCACTAACCTCCGCTTAGGTCCAGTTAGGTCACAATAAATTAAACCCAGCTCAACCCTTGGTAGCTTGGCAACAAGCAACATGGCATAACTTAAGAGACAAATGTGTAAAGCATTTACAAATCACAAAACAGTTAATAAGTAAAATACAAAACACAATAATAATCCAACATGGATTTATGAAAATAGATTATATTTGTATCTTTAAAATGACTCCAAAACAAATAAAATCGGATAAGGGGAACCGATGATATGATTTTTTGAAGAATTAATGCTTTTTAGCACTTAGAAACGAATAGCGCCAATCTGGTCATCTGGTCGCACCTCGACTGGGGCAAAGTCAAAGTTTAAGGCCAACCGCAATGGAGCCCTGCTCGGCTACAGCTCATGGGAGGCCTCTGTCAAAAGTTTACCTTTGGACTTAATCGTTTTCTTAAAGATTTGCTTCAGCGGGACCAAGTCGCCAGTCCAATCCGACCTCCTGGAACTCTTCCTCGGATAAGCATTGCAGGAACCCTTGGTGGAGATTTTTACCTTCTGACTTAGTCATTTTTTAGAGATGAAAATTCTTTGACCTGGAAAAACCTGAATCTTGATCTGACGTCCCTGAAGACCTCTTCGGATTCACTGCCTAGGAGGTCCTGGTCAACTTTCTACATTCAGACTTAGTCACTTTTTTGGAGATTTTCTTCACTGGGAGGAACCTGCAAGTCAGGCCGGGTTGAGGTTGAGGCAAGCCGGCTAGAGTTGCCATGGCAGGTTGGTCCTTTTATGGAGCTTTTTTCCAAAAGTTCTCTAAACTTCTGGATCTTCTTCCAGGTGTTCTTTAAGGTTCTTTTGAGGTACCCAGCTCACTCCAAGGTTCCAGAATCTCTGAGATGCTCCTTTAGGGTGTGGAATACAACTCCCAGAATGCACCTTTGCACAATCTCCAAAACAGCTACTGGACAGTGGTCAGCTGGTCAGTTTCCTTCAGGAGTTGGTGCAGGGGACTCTGGTTAGCAATTTTTTACCTGTAGCAAACAGGGAGTCCCTCCTTGAACCAGTTGAAGCCAGGCAAAGTCCTTCTTGTGGTGAAGCCCAAGTGTGCAACTGGTGTAGTGCTCCAGAGTGCAGTGTCCAGGTGCAGGTCAGGGTTCCAGCAGGGTAGTCCTTCTTCTTCTGTAGTTATTCCTTGTTGGAATCTGGTAGGGGTCTGAGATGTGGGTGCAGGTCTGCCACTTTTATCCTTGCCTCTGGATGAAAAATAAGGGGGTCCTGGTTCTCCAGTCAGGTACAGGGTCCTTCCCCCTGTGATTACCACTTCCTGGGAAGTGTGGAAAAAATCAATCCGAGGAAGCAACATTCCTCAAAACTCCATCATGGTTGAAAGTGATTTTTGGAGGTTTCATCTGAGTGAGCCCACCCACTGGTGTAGCTAAAAATCTTAAACACACCCTCTAATCTAATCAGAGGGCCCCTAATTGTATGGGTTTGCAGGATGTGAGGGAGGTGCTGGGTTTCCCCAAATGTCCTTCCCTATCTTTGAAGACCAGTTTGGCAGCCCTCCCCCTTCCTGCCTTTCCATCTGTTGAGGGAAGTTCTCCTCCCCAGGCACATTCCTTTGTGTTGTTCAGCCCAGGCTACTTCACACCTCATCAAGGCAGCCTGGCCAATCAGAGCAGAGCAATACAGGGCTGAATTTGGCAACTTTTTAGGTAAAGTTTAAAACTCTTTACCTGAACAAGTTACATTAAATCGAACACTTGTAAGTTGTGGGTTTTATTATAACAATTAATTTGATAACAAACTTAAAGTATCTGATACTTAAGGAGACTTTATAAATTAAAATAAAGGGGGTCATTCCGACCCCGGCGGGCGGCGGGCGCTGCCCGCCGGGCGGAGACCGCCAGAAGACCGCACTGCGGTCAAATGACCGCAGCGGTCATTCTGACTTTCCCGCTGGGCGGGCGGGCAACCGCCAAAAGGCCGCCCGCCCGCCCAGCGGGAAAGCCCCAGCAACGATTAAGCCGGCTCCGAATGGAGCCGGCGGAGTTGCTGGTGTGCGACGGGTGCAGTGGCACCCGTCGCGATTTTCAGTGTCTGCTTTGCAGACATTGAAAATCTGAATGGGGCCCTGTTAGGGGGCCCCTGCAGTGCCCATGCCAGTGGCATGGGCACTGCAGGAGCCCCCAGGGGCCCCACGACACCCGTTCCCGCCAGCCTCTTCCAGGTGGTGTAAACCGCCAGGAACAGGCTGGCGGGAAGGGGGTCGGAATCCCCATGGCGGCGCTGCTTGCAGCGCCGCTGTGAAGGATTCCCTGGGGCAGGGGAAAACCGGCGGGAAACCGCCAGTTCCCCTTTTCTGACCGCGGCTTTACCGCCGCGGTCAGAATTGCCCCAGAAGCACTGCCAGCCTGTTGGCGGTGCTTCCTCCATAGGGCATACCTTTGGGGGATTTATATGTAAACATAAGGTAGTTTAAGACTTTGGAACTACTTTTAATCCAAAAGTCGAATTTGCATGTACGTTTAATTTCAAAGCTGCCAGCAAGGCATGTCTGCCTTTAGAATTACACTGGGCACCTCAGCATAGCACCTATGGCTGCACCACCTATGCTGAGGTCCCTAAACCTACATGCCCTACCATATACTAGGGACATATAGGTAGGGTGACTTAGCCAATTATAATTAGCCTAATTTGCATACTCATTTTATACAGAGCACAGGCCCTGGGACTGGTTATCAGAACCCAGGGCACCATCAGAGTCAGGAAAACACCTGCAAGCAACCCTGTTTTCTCACACAGAACAATAATTATGAATTACAAACAATAATATATATGGAAAAAATGTTCCAACCTACTTCCATACAAACCCAAAACCCACAAACTATGCTAAAACAAATTAAACACAAATATTATTTTAATACAAATAGCTTATAATAATAAAATAAATATTTATCAAACTACTTAAAATGATGTTAAATAAACTATACATATAATACTATGCTGACGGTATTTAACTGCATTTAAAGAACTATGGGCCAGATGTACGTAACTTTTTGCATGGCGCAACAACAAATTTCGCTGTTTGCGACATGCAAAAAGCACATCGCGATGCTCATTCCCATTCTGCGAGTCGGTAACCTTGTTACCGACTCGCAAAATGGGAATGCGAGTCGCAAATAGGAAGGGGTGATCCCCTTCCTATTTGCGATTCGCATCGCGATGCAGAATTGATTTGTGACCGCGAACGCGGTCTCAAAGCAATTCGCAGTTACTACCAGTGTCACACTGGTGGTAACCCATTTGCAAAAGGGAAGTGGTCCCCATGGGACTCCTTCCCCTTTGTGAATGGCCCTGAAAATATTTTTTCAGAGCAGGCAGTGGTCCTATGGACCACTGCCTGCTCTGAAAAAATGAAACATATACGTTTAATTTTTTCGTTTGTATTGCAACTCGTTTTCCTTTAAGGAAAACGGGCTGCAATACAAAATAAAAAACTGCTTTATTTAAAAGCAGTCACAGACATGGTGGTCTGCTGTCTCCAGCAGGCCACCATCCCTTTGAGTGCTGCGAATCGCAATGGGGTCGCAAATTGCGACCCACCTCATTAATATTAATGAGGTGGGTCTTTGTGACCCCCTTGCAATTCGCAGATGGTGTCAGGGACACCATCCTGCATCCGCGTTTGTGACTCGCAATTTGGATTTTGCTACATCTGGCCCTATATTAAATAACTATAAAGACAATATTTTTCCCTAGTATATTCAGTCCCTTGATATTTTGGATGTGATATTTATGACCCATAATATATTTTTCACAATATTTTGTGACAATATTTGGAAGAAAAGTCATTCATTTATTTGAATTGGGACTTGATGTCGGCTGAAGCATAACAAGGGAATCAGAGACAAAAATGTATGCAGCAAATACAGGTTTCTGTGTGATAGGTTTGTGCACTACATTTGGAAAAGATTAAGCTGTAATAATGTGTTTCCTGAACACGAGACAGTCTGTACTTATAAACTGGGCAATGTGTATTTCATTTTTGAGATCCTTTCTTTCTTAATGACCTGGACGATCTGTATAGCACTGATGCTTTGATTTGTGAATTTTCACATCTATACTGTTCTTAGAGTACTATCAAGTGAAATGTGGTAGCAGATTTTCAGATATTTGGTCTCTTTGTCTATGGTCCTTCCGTAATTGAAGAGGTAATATAAACTGAATGTTCGTTGAATGATTTATATTTTAATCAGCATGTTTAATATTTAACTATCTCTATTTGGAAATAGCCAGAGGTGTTTATCATGCCACAAGGATTGATATCTAGACAACGAAATCTTTCGTTATCCCTTGTCATTTATGAAAGAGAGAGCTTAGTTAATATGTCAATTATACCTGATTATGCTCTGTTTCATTTAACCAAATAGTCCTTTGAGTGAAGGTAAAGACACAACAAATGCTACTAATATACCATAAAAGCTATTAAAACGTTCAACTTTTATGCATTGTAACATAACAAGTGGAAATCAATGTTATGAATAATGGATGTGACCTCTTCAGCTCCTTCACTTTTTTTCTTTTTGGACCATCCTGTTCTGGAATCTCTGCAGTGAGTACGTTTCACTGACTTTAAGCTCTGGTACCATGGTTTTAAGTTGGCTTGGGTGAAACATCATTACATTTGCATAACCTTGAGTAATTTCCAGCATTCCACATTATTATTGTCACATGAAATACCAGAGATTATGTCATTATGCTACATCATGTAATCGAGATGCTATTTGAGTAAAAAACCAAGGGCCAGATGTAGCAAAGGGTTTGCGCCTCGCAAACGGCGAAAAATGCCGTTTGCGAGGCGCAAAAGCCTCTCTTCTATGCAGAAATGCATTTTGCGAGTCAGATCCGACTCGCAAAATGCATTTCCGACTCGCAAATAGGAAGGGGTGTTCCCTTCCTATTTGCGACTCGCAATGCTATTCAATTTCATTTGCGACCGCGAAAGCGGTCGCAAATGAAATCACAGTTACCATCCACTTGAAGTGGATGGTAACACAGTCGCAAACGGGAAGGGGTCCCCATGGGACCCCTTCCCCTTTGTGAATGGATTTTTTTTTTTTTTCAGAGCAGGCAGTGGTCCAATGGACCACTGCCTGCCCTGAAAAAAACCGAAACAAAAGTTTTTTTTTTTTTTTTTTCAAGTGCAGCTTGTTTTCCTTTAAGGAAAACGGGCTGCAGATGGAAAAAAAAAAACTGCTTTATTAAAAAGCAGTCACGGACATGGTCGTCTGCTGTCTCCAGCAGGCCACCATCCCCGTGAGTGCCCATACTCGCAATGGGGTCGCAAACTGCGACCCACCTCATTAATATTAATGAGGTGGGTCTTTGCGACCCCATTGCGAGTTGCAGAAGGTGTCTGAGACACCTTTCTGCATAGCAAATTGCGACTTGCAATTTGCGAGTCGCACGGACTCGCAAATTGCAAGTCGCAATTTGCTTTTTTGCTATATCTGGCCCCTAGTGTGGGAGCAGAGGAAGAAAGAGAACTAACCAAATGTAAGTTGTTGTTCACATCAAAGAGTATTTTGTGCTACAGTTTTGAGATGACGGTTCTGCATTTTACACTAAAAAATAGTGCAAAATGCTGAAGCCGGCACTTCTGGTAAAAACGTGTAATTTTGTGAAATGGTTCAGCTTTATGTGTAAATTCCTCAAAAGAAATTCCAAAAATTTCACCCACATCTAGTTTTGAGTTCTAAACACCTGTGTCTGCCTTTTAAAATAAGGTCTGTTGCTGCTCAGCTGGGGTAAGAGGATCTGGCCTGGTGACATGTGACCACGAGTCCACATGTGCATGAATACGTATTCGAGCACCGCTAATCTAACTACTGTTTAGCTTATCCTGATATCTGTGCACAGGTAGCTTGTGACAGATGGCACTCATAATTAATTGTTTACAGTCTGTGCAGGCCATAACATTTACTTAGGCATTAAAAACAAGTCCCATTTATTTTTTACTCTAGCATGAATCTGCTGTGCTTCTCTGTAAGTCTGTAGTAATTTACTGTATTTACGCATTAGGCGAAACTAGACCAGAGTAAAAACTTCTCATTGTCTGGACCTGGAGAGAAATTAAAGTTGTTTCTCTTTGTTAACAAAGGTTCAGAGTGACAGTATAATCACCATAATTTCACTCCTTCTTGGACTTTGAGATTTGGTCAAATTTTTCTGACTCAGCACTTAATTAGATTTAAGCTCCTTACTACCAACGGAGCAAAGTTAGTAAAAAATAACAGCAGGTACAATATTGCCTTCTCCATACAATAGAACCAACTGAGGGGGATTAAACGGTTCCTGGTAAATGAAGAGAGTGTAAGCAAAGTTTGCATAGGTTAATTGTATTCACACTGCCTGACAAGCTTGGGTGCATCCTTCTCATAAAAGCAAACCAAAGACAGCAGAACTATTTGTGGATGAACACCTGTCTGGTAAGGCAGGACTCTCTGGAATTGCAGTGACCATAGAGGGGGGACTGGGTGGGGACCCTGGAGAAGAGGCATCCCATGAAACGTTTGTGGGCTGGTCCTATGGGGACTGGCCCCCTAAAGGGGACCCCTGACACCTATTGGACACAAAGGCACTCTGCAAGCAGGCAACAGGCTGTTGGTGACACCAAGAAGTCTTATCAAAGTGCTGTGCGGCACTAAGCAGTTGAAGAGAGCAGTTAAACTTAAGTCCAAGACCCTGCAAAATTTTAGAGACTGGGAGGTCCAAAAAGGTGAAACATCACAATGTGGTCATGATATTTTTAGGGTTTAGGGTGGGTAAGGGTATTTGGGTAGTTAAGGGTGTTTTTAGAGTATAGTTATTGGTAAGGGTGTTTGAGTGGTAAGGCTGTTTCTAGAGATTAGAGGTGGGCGAGTTTACGGGTTAGCAGTCAGCAGTCAATAAGGTGATGTATGTATGTGTGTTTAGGTATAATCTATATATATATATATATATATATATATATACATACATGGAAAATATACATAAAGATATATATATTTATACATATATATGCATATACTTATATATATAAAATATTTTACTGCAAATGTTACAGTGATATTATCAATTGTGTCACAGAACAAGTCATCAGTGATATAATATCTGGGGTAATTAGCAGTGCATGGTGAGGATGCAAGTTATCGTTACGTTATGGCGCATTTTATAGTGATTTGAGATAACCATAACTATAACTGCTGAAGTTCTATGATTTTGTGTAATTAAAATGTGAACCTAACTATAACGCCCCAGTAACCTTTGTTTTTTTCACTGAATTTGTATTTTTTGAAAACATTCTATTTCCTAACTATAACGTCCCTGGACCTGCAGACTTTGCAACTGGGGAACCAGATTCGAGTTTTGTCATCAGCCTGGCATCCTGTGTTTGTGGGCAAATCACTTAGGGGGTCATTCTGACAAGCCACGAATGACGGAAGCACCGCCAACAGGCTGGCGGTGCTTCCTTGCCCATTCTGACCGCGGCGGTAAAGCCGCGGTCAGAAAACCGGGGCCGGCTCTTTCCCGCCGATTTAGCCCCGGTTGGGCGAATCCGCCATGGCAGCGCTGCAAGCAGCGCTGCCATGGGGATTCTGGCCCCCTTCCCGCCAGCCTGTTTCTGGCGGTTGTCACCGTCAGGAAGAGGCTGGCGGGAACGGGTGTCCTGGGGCCCCCTAACAGGGCCCCATGATGCTTTTCACTGTCTGCCTAGCAGACAGTGAAAAGCGCGACGGGTGCAACTCCACCCGTCGCACCGCCGCAACACCGCTGGCTCCATTCGGAGCCTGCTCCTGTGTTGCGGCCCCCATTCCCGCTGGGCCGGCCGGCGCTAACTTGGTTAGCGCCGGCCGGCCCAGCGGGAATGTCCGAATGCGGGAAGCGGTATTTTGGCCGCATGGCGGCCAAATGCCGGTTGCCGCCTGGCGGGCGGCTACCGCCGCCCGCCAGAGTCGGAATGATGGCCTTAATCTCCCCATGCCTAAAATCTAAATGAATGTGTCCTTGTGTAATGTAACTGATGCTCTTGTAAAGCACTTCAATAACTTTGAGTCAAGTCTGCAAATAAAAAAACGAAAAAAAGAAAATGAAGTGATTTGCACACGTTTGTCATTAGGCTATATTTGTGCTACATTTGGACACTTTTTGTCTCTGATCGCCACCTTTACTGCAGTACCCGCAGTAGAAAATGCTTTTAATTTTCCACATCGATTACATCAATATGCCGTTCAGATGCCCCACACTGTTGTCATAAATTCAGAATGTTAATACCCTAGTTGCTCATAAGAACACTGTAGTAAAGCTGCTGATCACCAGGGAGTTAACTGGCAGTCTGCTGCTGGTGTTGAAAATGCACATTTCAGTGTGCATGTGAGAATGTTTTAATGAAATAGAAGAGGAAGATATCTGAGAATTCACTTAAAACATGCCCTCATTTTTCTTTCTACAGCACTAAACATAATTTCTATGACAAAATTAACACCCTCATTTTGTTCCTTTCTAAATTATATGGTTTATGTTTTACCAGGTTGATTCAATCAAGATGACTTCAGGTGTGCCACACTTTTGTCATAAGTAAGACGGTTAGTGCTCTAGATGTTCTTTAGAACACTCTGTGAGGCTGCAGTAGAACACAAGGGAATCACCTGGTAGGCTGCTCCTGTTGGAAATATAAGTTTTACTGAGAATGTCAGACTTCACTCTCATGGGGCTGAGAACATTAGTGTCTACTAACAGAAAATATGCTCTCATTTTAGCTACTTGAGCACCTTCCATAACCTCTATGGGAAAGTGTTAGACCTGACAGCTTTAGGGTGGTCACGCCTAACTTTTTGCCTGCCTCCCTCCACATTTTGGACACTTTTTTTGCTGGTTTTAGAACTCTGCACACTTTACCACTGCTAACCAGTGCTAAAGTGCATATGCTCTCTCCCTTAAAACATGAGGACATTGTTTAATACCCAATTGGCTTATTTATTCTACTTGTAAGTCCCCAGTAAAGTGCACTACGTGTGCCCAGGGCCTGTAGATTAAATTCTACTAGAGGGCCTGCAGCACTGGTTGTGACACCCACCTAAGTAGCCCCTTAACCATGCCTCAGGCCTGTCATTGCAGGGCCTGTGTGCGCAGTTTCACTGCCACTTCAACTTGACATTAAAAATACTTTCCAAGCCTTAAACTCCCCTTTTTCTACATGTAAGTCACCCTTAAGGTTGCCCCTAGGTAACCACTAGGTAGGGTGCTATGTAGATAAAAGGCAGGATATGTACTGTGCATTTTATATGCCCTGGTAGTGTAAAACTCCTAAATTTGTTTTTACAATGCTGTGAGGCCTGCTCCTTTCATAGACTAACATTAGGGCTACCCTCATATACTGTTTGAGTGGTAGATTCTGATCTCAAAGGAGTAACAAGGTCATATTTAGTATGGCCATAATGGTAATACAAAATCCTGCTGACTGGTGAAGTTGGATTTAATATTACTATTATAGAAATGCTACTTTTAGAAAGTGAGCATTTCTCTTCACTTAAATCCTTCTGTGCCTTACAATCCACGACTGGATAGGTTACTTGACAGCTCCCTTGTGCATTTCACTAAGACAACTCCAAACACAGGATGCTCAGTCACACCTGCTTACATCTGTATACTGAATGGGTCTTCTTGGGCTGGGAGGGTGGAGGTCCTGACACTTGCATGTCAAAGGACAGTGGCTTGCCCTCACACAATGGACTGGCAAACCCCCTACTGGGACCCTGTCAGACAGGATGGAACTGAAAGGGGACCTTGTGCACTTCTAAGCCACTGTTTGAAGTCTCCTCCACGTCAAAGGCACATTTGGGTATTTAAACAGGGCATCTGACCCTATCAACTCAGACACTTCTGGGCAAGATACCACTGGTGAAGAAACTCTGAACCAGGACCTGCAACCTGTCAAGAGGAACTGCCTGGCTGCAAAAAGGACTCACCTCACTGCTTTTATGCAAAGGACTGCCTCCCTACTGTTGCCCTGCTGCCTTGCTGCCCTCTGGCTCTGCTGAGAAGTGCTCTCCAAGGGCTTGGATAGAGCTTGCCTCCTGTTCCTTGAAGTCTCAGGACCAAAAAGACTTCCTCCTGCAATGAACTCCTGGTGCGGTGAAAATTCGACTCATAGCCTGCCAGAAACTACACACAGCCTGCATCACAATGAGAATATTACCGCACGCTGAACCGGAACGACGCAGCCCGGCTCCCCGAGAGGAGATCGATGCAGCGCCTGCCATGCTACAGAAATTTCCACTCATCGCCCACTGGATTGACGCAGCTCCTGTGACTTCATCCTGCATGCCCAGGATTTCTCTACATTGTCCACAGGGCGTCCGAAAACCCCGCAACTCAAAGAGGATCCAAGTCCGCATGCCGGAAATTGACGCAAAGCCTTCCCTGCATGGAAAATTATCCACGCATCGTCTGTGTGTGCCTGGAGAAACCGACGCATACCTCCCCGTTTTTCACACATCTCCTCCTCTACAGTCCCTTGAGGAGAATTCAAATACAAACCAGGTACTTTGTGCTTGCGAGAGACACTTGTTGCTTTTTTAAAAGACTAAAGACTATTTTTAGCATTCTCTGAAGTGATATTTTAACTTGTACTCATCAAATCTTGATCATTTTGACGTGCACTTATCCAGATAAATATTCTGTATTTTTCTAAACACTGTGTGGTGTATTTTTGTGGTGCTATACTGTGTTATTGCATGCACAAATACTTTACACATTGCCTTCTATTATAAGCATAACTGCTCAGTGTCAAGCTACTCGAGGGTGGGCACAGGATAACTTGGATTGTGTGTGACTTACCCTGACTAGAGTGAGGGTCCTTGCTTGGACAGGGGGTAACCTGACTGCCAACCAAAGACCCCATTTCTAACAGAAAGTTATGAGAAAACTGTTGTCTCTCAACATGATTCATGAAATCCCAGCAGAAGGCTATTTGACAAGGTAAAATCACCTTAGAACCTACCACAATTCCTAAAAGGATCATGATACCATCACCAAATGATTTATATTCTTACAAAAATCTGTTATCTACTTTCATATGTTCCTCTTTTGGTGACCTTCAAAACCTACCTTTCACTACAATGCATTTCAGGAAGTGCTGTCATGTATATAGGTCCCAAGATGGCTACCAGGACTTCCAGGTTGAAGTGTTAACAGTCAATCAGAACTCACCAAGAGATCTTTGCTTAGGCTCCTACCAGATATCTATATTATTTTTTCCTTTAATAACTCCAAAGCTACTGAATGGATTTGCACCAAATAACAAAAGGCATGGGCCCTCATTCTGACCCTGGCGGTCGGTGATAAAGCGGCGGCCAAGCCGCCAACAGGCCGGCGGTCTAAAATATGCAATTCTGACACTGGCGGGAACCGCCAACACAGCCCGCCAACTTAACACTCCGACCACCACAGCGGTACAAACAAACAGCGCGACGGTTCCCGCCAACAGCCCGGCGGCAGACAAAGTACCGCCCACCCTATTACGACCCACCAATCTGCCACCTTTTCCGGGGCGGGAGCACCGCCGATAAGAACACGGCGGAAACAGACTACGAACGGGAAAACGCTCACCTCTACGCACTCCACGCGAGATTCCGGCAGTATGGAGCCAGAGTTACAGGTCATCCCCGCACTCCTATTCCTCCTCATATACCAGGAGCACGCCCGGCGGCGCGGAAGACATCGGTGAGTACTGCACCTACGACACAGGGGAGGGAAAAGATTACCGGCACACACCCACCCACCCACACCCACTACAACACACACATCAATGCATTCCCACAGATCACTGTCACAACCCACAAACCACCCCCCTCCGAAATAATGCAAAGACCAAAAGAAGAGATCATAAACGGGCAGATATATTTAAATATGTACGCCATTAATCCCAATAAATAAATAAACTATGTACAAAATATATACAGCTACTAAATGTAGTCCAACCACTGTCCGTGGATCACAGGGGTCCTGTGCAAAGGGGCAAGGCCCAGTCCCACGACAAGAACTCCACGGAGAGAACACTGCAGGGGCATCAGAAAGAAAATAGGACAGGCACCTCAGGGGGAAGGGAAGGGGGGGCACCTCAGCCACTTGAGTACACGACGCCAGATCCACGAGGGGACTCCATGACCACTGGGCCATCCTGGGGAGAGCAAAGCCACAGTCCATACAGTCCATACAGTGGGTGGCCTGCCCACTGGGCCATCCTGGGGAGAGCAAAGCCACAGTCCATACAGTCCATACAGTGGGTGGCCTGCCCACTGGGCCATCCTGGGGAGAGCAAAGCCACAGTCCAAACAGTCCATACAGTGGGTGGCCTGCCCACTGGGCCATCCTGGGGAGAGCAAAGCCACAGTCCATACAGTCCATACAGTGGGTGGCCTGCCCACTGGGCCATCCTGGGGAGAGCAAAGCCACAGTCCAAACAGTCCATACAGTGGGTGGCCTGCCCACTGGGCCATCCTGGGGAGAGCAAAGCCACAGTCCATACAGTCCATACAGTGGGTGGCCTGCCCACTGGGCCATCCTGGGGAGAGCAAAGCCACAGTCCATACAGTCCATACAGTGGGTGGCCTGCCCACTGGGCCATCCTGGGGAGAGCAAAGCCACAGTCCAAACAGTCCATACAGTGGGTGGCCTGCCCACTGGGCCATCCTGGGGAGAGCAAAGCCACAGTCCATACAGTCCATACAGTGGGTGGCCTGCCCACTGGGCCATCCTGGGGAGAGCAAAGCCACAGTCCAAACAGTCCATACAGTGGGTGGCCTGCCCACTGGGCCATCCTGGGGAGAGCAAAGCCACAGTCCAAACAGTCCATACAGTGGGTGGCCTGCCCACTGGGCCATCCTGGGGAGAGCAAAGCCACAGTCCATACAGTCCATAACAGACCCCACTGCCACTGGAGGAGGCAAGTTGGCCAGAGGACATCCTGCAGCCCTGCCCGAGATAGATCCTGCCCTGCCACGTCTGCCAAAGGGCCAGCGGTTCTTGCCCTGAAGGGCCCAGTTCAGCGGTTCATGAGACGGCGGGGCCCAGTTCAGCGGTTCTTGCCTTGAAGGGCCCAGTTCAGCGGTTCTTGAGACGGCGGGGCCCAGTTCAGCGGTTCTTGCTTTGAAGGGCCCAGTTCAGCGGTTCTTGCCTTGAAGGGCCCAGTTCAGCGGTTCTTGAGACGGCGGGGCCCAGTTCAGCGGTTCTTGCCTTGAAGGGCCCAGTTCAGCGGTTCTTGCCTTGAAGGGCCCAGTTCAGCGGTTCTTGAGACGGCGGACGGTCTATGGCCAACTGCTAAATGCCTGGTGGTGCCCTCCTGGGCAGCGGGGATGGTGCTCCTTCACTGCCCACCTGGGCTGTGGGTGGTGGGGCCCTCCTGGCCAGCTGGGCTGGGTCCTCCCTGGGCAGCGGCTATGGGGCTGGTGGGCTCTCCCGGGGCAGCTGTGCCGGTTCCTCCCGGGGCAGCGGCTATGGGGGTTGTGGGCTCCTCCTGGGCAGCAGGCCTGCTGCCTGACCTCTCCAACTTGCTGCCCTTGCCCTCCTTAGTCGTCGGCCTGTGGCCCTTTCCTCCCTTTGGAGCTGTGGCTGGTGACTGTCTCTGGGTGGTGTCCGGGGGGGATGTAGAAGGCGGGTTCCTGCGGCGCCCCTTCCGCCTTCTGCTCCTCTTCCCAGGGGGTGGGCTGGCTGTCCCCTTGCTGCTGGGCGAAGATCCAGACATGCGGGCTGGCGGGCTCCAATACCCCTGCACCCTTGTCAAGGGGGCTGCAGGGCTGGTGGTGGCTGAGGTGCTCTTCATACCCCGACGAGAAGGAGGGGGGGGCTCAGGGTCAGGAAAGAAGTTAGTAGTGGCGAGGAAGAGCTTCTTGGGACAATGGAGAGTGGTAGGTACAGTGGGAATGGGAGTGGAGGGAGAGGATGTGGTTGTAGGTGAGTCACGTTTGCTGTCTTTGGGTGCAGGTGCAGGAGGGATAGGCTGTCGTGAGGTGGATGGCTGTTGGGTGGGTGGGTGGCTGCGTTTGTGTGGTGTGGAAGAGGGGGTGACAGACACAGTGGGAGAGGACACAGGGGACGTGTAAATGGCAGTGGGGGTGGTGACTGCACGTGTGCGGACTGGAGTGGAGGGTGTGCTGGTGATGGAAACACTGGCTGATGGTGAGGTGAATGGAGGTGTGAGTGTAGACGTCACAGGGAGGGAGGAGGGAGACGAGGAGGTGGGGGTCACAGAGGTGGTAGTGACTGTTGGCATGTCTGCATCGGAATGTTGCGTGTGTGAATGTCTGCGTGATCTGTGGTGCTTATGTTTGGATGAGCTTCTCTTGGGTGTTGAGGTGTGTGCAGGCTGGTCTGATGGTGTGGGTGGGACAGGCAGAGGAACAGGAGACTGGGAGGAGGGAGTTAGTAGAGGCAGGCAGGAGACAGGGACAATGGCTGCCGTCAGTGCTGAGGCCAGAGCCTGGAACGATCGCTGATGGGCAGCCTGACCCGAATGAATGCCCTCCAGGTACGCATTGCTGCGATGAACCTCCCTCTCCACCCCCTGGATGGCATTCAAAAGGGTAGTCTGCCCAACAATGAGCGTTCGGAGGAGGTCAATGACCTCCTCACTGAGGGCAGCGGGGGTAACAGGGGCAGGGCCTGAGGTGCCTGGGGCGAAGGAGATGCCCGGCTTCCTGGCAGAGCGGGCACGGGGCGAACGCGGAGGGGCTGCTGGGAGGGCGGAGATGGTGCGCTGGGTGGCGGCTGTACCTGTAATGGCGGGGGGCACGGATGGTGCCACCCCCGCAAGGGAGCCCCCTTCCGAGGACGTGTCCGTGTCGCTGCAGGCTCCAGTCGTCCCCGTCGTGGAGCTCCCCTCGCCCTCCGTCTCACTGGTCCAGTCTGACTCTGTGGCATGGCCCTCCTGGGCCATGTGAGATGCAGCTCCCTCCTGCCCCGATGCCACTTCTCCTCCGCCTGATGATGCTGATGCACACAAGCACAGAAAGACAAACAAAAAGGGGGGGGGAGAGAGAAATAAAGGGATATTGAGTACATGGATCTCCGGTACAGTTAGCGGACATGACAGACACAGATGCCCCCTGCACTAAGTTGCGCACTTGGGGTACGCTACGCATTCCGTGGAACATGCCCTACACGCCTAGAGTTGACAACTGCACCCATGGATGACACGGCCCAGGGATGGCTGTACTGACAAACTACTGAGGGTGGTGGCTGGGGACACAGGGGCTTACGGGGGTGCCCAGCCTACAGATATCGCCCTGGCCTAGGGGGACCCCCAGCCCTCCTCCCCCACCCAGACACCTCCACTGCGCGACAACAGAGTAGATAATGCTTGTACTCACCCCCTTGTGTCTGCTGTGCTGCCCTCACGCGCCCATCCAAATCAGGGTAGGCCACCGCCAGGATCCGGAACATCAGGGGGCTCAGTTGACGGCAGGCACCCCGCCTACGTTGGGAGGCCATCCCCAGCAGAGACTCGGCGGTCTTCTTGGTCCCGCGGCGGATGTCCTCCCACCTCTTGCGGCAAGTGGGTGCCCCGTCGATGGTGGACCCCCAGGGCCCGGACTTCCTTGGCGATGGCACGCCAAATCCCGATCTTCTCATGGGCGCGGACCTATGTGACACGTACAGGGAGGGAGAAATACCACGTTCAAGTTACTCAGCATTTTCCTTTCCAGTGGCCCAACGCCCCCCATCCCCGCCAGGCCCCCCGCCAGGCCCCCCGCCATGCCCAACATGCCCCGCATCCCCGCCAGGCCCCCCGCCATGCCCCCCGCCATGCCCAACATGCCCCCCATCCCCGCCAGGCCCCCCGCCATGCCCAACATGCCCCCCATCCCCGCCAGGCCCCCCGCCAGGCCCAACATGCCCCCCATCCCCGCCAGGCCCCCCGCCAGGCCCAACATGCCCCCCATCCCCGCCAGGCCCCCCGCCATGCCCCCCGCCATGCCCAACATGCCCCCCATCCCCGCCAGGCCCCCCGCCAGGCCCAACATGCCCCCCATCCCCGCCAGGCCCCCCGCCAGGCCCAACATGCCCCCCATCCCCGCCAGGCCCCCCGCCATGCCCCCCGCCATGCCCAACATGCCCCCCATCCCCGCCAGGCCCCCCGCCAGGCCCAACATGCCCCCCATCCCCGCCAGGCCCCCCGCCAGGCCCAACATGCCCCCCATCCCCGCCATGCCCCCCGCCATGCCCAACATGCCCCCCATCCCCGCCAGGCCCCCCGCCAGGCCCCCCGCCAGCCCCAACATGCCCCCCATCCCCGCCAGGCCCCCAAGCCAGCCAGTGGCCCCAAATCCATATTGAATTAAACTCACTTGTTGGTCTGGAGGACCGTAGAGTAGCGCATACTGGGGGAGGACCCCATCCACAAGTTTCTCCAACTCCTCTCCAGTGAAGGCAGGGGCCCTTTCCCCAGTCGCAGCAGCCATTGTCCCTTCCAGACCGAGGTCACAGCAACACTTGCAGTATAGGTCCTCTCCTGTGAAAGTTCAAGTCGCAAGTGGATAAGTAGATAGAAAATGGCGGTCACGTCCGCGGCGGTGCGTACCGCGGCGGTGCGTCCCGCCACCGCCGGCGCCCTTCGCCATTGGCTCCTGAAACCCATAGGCTTCAATGTTAACCAATGCGGCTTCGCGCCGCGGTCTTCGCCTGCCGCCCGCCGCGGTGTGCCACGCCAGCGCATTGACCTCACATCCCATTGTCACACTTCACAGGTCAGGCAGCCGCCATTTCCAGGGCCCACATGGCTCAATTTCAACTGCGTCACACAGGCCTAGGCCTTGCATAGCCACTCAGACACGCCATTCACTGCATAGAGAATCGTATACTGTGCTAGCTGTGAGTACGTACCTGTGGGTTGCCTGACTGTGTGCTCCATGTTGTCCTTCCTAGGCACAGTCCGCTGGGTTGGGCGAGGAGACGGATGAATCCTCCCGTGTACCGACCGCTGGTGGACCTGTCGACAATGGAAGAACGCCACATTATCCTGACCTACCGTCTTAACCGTGCCACTATCCATGAACTGTGTGCCCAGCTGGAGCCCGACCTGATGTCCCCCATCCGCCAACCCACAGGGATTCCCCCTCTGGTGCAGGTCATGTCAGTACTACATTTCTTGGCAAGTGGGTCATTTCAGACAACCGTGGGAATTGCTTCCGGGATGTCTCAGCCCATGTTTTCGAAGGTGTTATCCAGAGTGTTGTCTGCCCTGATGAAATCCGTGAGGAACTACATCATTTTCCCTGAGGTGGGCGAATTGGCTACAGTGAAGGGTGATTTCTACGCCCTTGGACATATTCCCAACGTAATTGGTGCCATTGATGGGACCCATGTGGCTTTGGTTCCCCCAAGAGACAGGGAGCAGGTGTACAGGAACAGAAAAAGTTACCATTCAATGAACATCCAGGTGGTGTGTTTGGCTGACCAGTACATCTCGCATGTAAATGCCAAATTCCCAGGGTCAGTGCATGACGCCTACATCCTCAGGAATAGCAGCATCCCTTACGTGATGGAACAGCTACAGAGACACCGTGTATGGCTATTGGGGGACTCTGTGTACCCCAACCTGTCGTGGCTACTGACCCCAGTAAGGAATCCCCGGACCAGAGCAGAGGAACGGTACAATGAGGCCCATGGGCGTACTAGGAGGGTGATCGAACGCACCTTTGGCCTCCTAAAGGCCAGGTTTAGGTGCCTGCATATGACCGGTGGATCCCTAATGTACTCACCTAAGAAGGTGTGTCACATCATCGTGGCCTGCTGCATGCTTCACAACCTGGCTTTGCGCCGCCAGGTGCCTTTCCTGCAGGAGGATGGTCGAGACGGTGGTGTTGTGGTAGCGGTGGAACCTGAGGAGAGTGACGAGGAGGAAGACGACGGGGCTGAAACAGACAACAGGGACAGAATCATTGAACAGTACTTCCAATAGGACACAGGTAACATTTCAAAGATAATTTAGTAAATGTTAACTGCTCTGCAGCATCTCTGCTGCCTGTCTATTTGCCCCAGTGTATGATGACTGAGTTTTGGCTTTTCCCTCCCTATTTCAGATCTGGGGTCCCCACTACGAGTCCTGTGCTTCGTTTCCCCATGGACTACAGCTTTGTGGCAGCTGTTTGTTGACTTCACCATGTACAAGGACATATTTGCACTGTCATGTCAATTACAATCTATTGAAATCACAGCCAGACTCCTGATATTTTGGTGCAAAATAGGTGTTTATTGAAGTGCTCAAAATGGGATGGGTGGTTTCAAGTGGGTGGGGGCTATGGTGAAGGAATGTCCATGGCAGAGTCCAGAGTAACAGTCACACAGGTGCATTGTCCAGAGGCCTGTGGAGAGATGGAGCGTGGGCAGTTCAAGGATGGACAGGGTGACAATGTGGGACAGTGGGATGACATCAGGTGGTATCCTTTGCTGGCGGGG
The DNA here is from genome assembly GCF_031143425.1 of Pleurodeles waltl. NCBI lineage: Eukaryota > Metazoa > Chordata > Amphibia > Caudata > Salamandridae > Pleurodeles > Pleurodeles waltl. Next base: position 1,234,040,084 of record NC_090444.1, on the reverse strand, counting down.
GTCTTGACATCCTACTCTGTCTTCTTGCGAGATCTCAGGGCCCTCTTGCGGGGTGGTTCTTCTCCTGCAGGAGGTGGGGGTCTGGTGGGCTGCTGCTGTGCGGGGGCCTCCTGTCCACTAGCGCCGGCGGAGGTGGATGGCTGTTCTTGGTCCAGGCTAGTGGCAGGGGCCCTTGGGTGTTGTTCAGTGTCCGCCCTGCTGTTTACGAGGTCCTGCAGCAGCCCTACCATGGTAACCAGGGTGGTGTTGATGGCTCTGATGTCCTCCCTGTACCCCCGATAGTGTTCCTCCTGCAGCACCTGGATCTCCTGGAACCGGGCCAGTACCGTCGCCATCGTCTCCTGGGAGCGGTTGTATGCTCCCATGATGGTGGTGAGGACCTCGTGGAGAGTGGGTTCCCTGGGCCTCTCCTCCCCCCCCTGTCGCACAGCTGCCCGCCGAGTTGCCCTGTTTCCCTGGGCCTCTGCCCCCTGACCGGTGTGCCCACTACCACTGCCCCCAGGTCCCTGTTGTTGTTGGGGTGGTGGGTTATCCTGGGTGCCCTGTAGTGGTAGACACACCGCAGATTGACGCGCCCTGGAGACAGAGGCATGGGCCCGCTGGGTGGGAGCTGTGCTGGTGTTCCCAGAGGGGTTAGGGTCTATAGTGGCCTGTGACTGTGTGAGGGGAACCGACTGTCCAGAGGTCCCCGATGGTCCGGGCTGGTCATCGGTGTCCAGATCGACAGAGCTGCTGTCATCGCTGACGGCCTCTTGGGTGGGGGGTGTGGATAATTCTGGCCCCTCCGCCGCGGTGTGTTGACGGTCGGGTCCTGCAGGGGTATAGAGGTATGGTTATAGTTTCAATGTGTGGCATATTGGGTGTATCTGTGGGTTCCCGTGTCCCCAAGTGCTGGCATTCGTGTGTGGGGGCTTTGGTGAGGGTGGCTTGTGGGGGGGATGTGTATATGCATTGGGCATGCTTTGGTGATGGGTGTCCATGCTTAGTGGACGCATGCAGGCCTAGGTTTTGGGATGTGTGGGTTGTGATGGTGAGACATTGGCGGGGAATAGGTGTGCTGGGGGTGGGGGTGAGGATGGTGGTGGGGGTGAGGGTGGGGGTGAGGATGGGGGTGGGGTGAGGGTGGGGTTCGAGGATGGGGGTGAGGGTTGGGGTCTGATTTGGCATGCAGGTGGGGGGGAAGCAGTATTGAAGCTTCAACTTACCAGTATCCATTCCTCCGCCGACTCCTGCGAGGCCGTCAGGATGCAGGATGTTCAAGACTTCCTCCTCCCATGATGTGAATTGTGGGGGTTGAGGTGGGGGTCCTCCGCCAGTCTTCTGCACGGCGATGTTGTGCCTGGATACCATGGAACGCACCTTCCCCCGTAGGTCGTTCCATCGCTTCCTGATGTCTTCCCGATTTCTGGGGTGCTGTCCCACTGCGTTCACCCTGTCGACAATCCTCTGCCATAGCTCCGTCCTCCGGGCAATGCTGGTGTATTGTATCTGTGTGCCGAACAGCTGGGGCTCTACCCGAACGATTTCCTCCACCATGACCCTGAGTTCTTCGTCTGTGAAGCGGGGTTGTCTTTGGGGTGCCATGGGGTGGTGTGTATGATGTGTGGGGTGGAGTATGTGTATTTAAGTGAGTTGAGTGTGGTGGTGTGTGTTGTTTTGTGTGTGGATAGTGTGTGGGTGATGGTGTTGAGTGGCTGTGGCTGTTATGTTTTGGATGCTGGTGTCTCGCTCTTGTCTTCTTTACGAATTTTTAAGCGTAGGGGTTTGTGGGTGATGTGGGTGGGTGTTTTATATTGTATTGTGTGTGTGGGAGTGGTGTGTGTATGTGTATCAGGTGTGTGGGATTCAAATCGTCCAATGTGGGTGAGTTTTGTTCGTTTGTGTGTATTCTGACCGCGCCGGTGTGTCCCGCCAATGGAATACCGCGTTTGAATGACCGCCGCGTGGATTCGTGGGTCGTAATGGCATGGGCGTATTTCTGTTGGCGTGGCGGTGGAGGTTTGGTCACCTCCACCTTTCCGCCGACCGCTGGTCTGGCGGTCTGTTGTGGCGGTCGGATTTTCGGAGGTTTGCCTTCTGCGGGTCAGAATGACCGTGGCGGGTTTCCGCGACCGCGGCGGGATTATGGAGGATTTCTGACCGGCGGTAGGCGCCTTTTACCGCCGAGGTCAGAATGACCACCATGGTCTGCACACCAAGATCTAGCTTCCTGACACATCTGGTCAAATTCTGTTAGGTGGTTCAGCTGTAGTCATGTCTGAAGATCCCATGGGAAATGCATGGGGAAAATACATTTTGCCCCCCCACCCACTTTTCTCTACTCCTGCCTGTTGGGTCACTCCAACACTTTCAAGATAGCAAATGAGCTGACTGTTATACTAATTTTGAAAATTTCGAGAACGTTAGTCAAACTCTGCCAAAGTTATTGGCAAAACAAAAACAATTTTCCTACAGAAGCTAGTACCTCACTATAACTACCCACTGGCATCTGCCAGTAGGTTTTATATGCAGCTTGGTATAGGTATGTGGTTGGTAAAAACGTGTGTGGTAAAAGCAATGCCTGGTAAAGGAATTGCCTGGTAAAGGCATACCTTGTAATGGCATGCGTGATTCCATCATACATCCCCAAAAAAGGAACATCCTGGTGGCTTCTGAGTCCCACCCAGACCAAAATGCGATCAACCCCATCAAAACAAGGTAGTGGGCCAGAAATCACAACCTTTGTTTCTAGTGCTCTTATGTAGAACTTTCAGGCCCACTGGGCTGTGAGAGCCTTGACTGCATCCACAGTTCACTAGCCATTCCACAAGAGTCAGAGCTCTAAGATGTTATAAGTCAACAGAGCACATACTACTCCCTTTACTTTGCTCATCTGCCCCCGGGGACCACCAGGGCCTTGTGGGATTATTTTCCAAAGGTGGTGGGACCTGATTGTTTTGACCGCTCTCATCACTTTGATAACACAATGGAGAGTTAATGCCCTGTGGGTACTCCACCAGAAGAGCCTAACATTCTCCATCCAAAAGCCCTCTTAGAGCAGGCCTGAGTCCCATGAGCATGTCTAGGGAGAGCACAATGCATACAATTCTCGTCTAAGCTGGGATAAAGAATGCCAGCCACCTCCCCTTCTGGAAATGTAGAGAGTGCTAGGCATGAAGCAAGGCTGGTGTGTCACTGTGTGCTTGATCCCCACTACAGCAACGTGTGTGAGGTTCCCACATGGGTCAGGAAATTACCGATGAAAAAAAAGAAAAAGCATGTGCACAAGTGGAGCTTGCAAAAATATAAACAGAAAGGAACATTTACCAGCCTGTGGTGAACAAATCAAAACCCTAGCTGATGTGTATAGACCCACTACCATAAATCTTACATCCTGCTCATTATGTTTGTCTTCAATTGTGCAGAGGATAAATGATGACCTGAGGTATAGTGCTTAAAATGCATATACTTTAGTCAAATGAAAGTTAAATATGTTTGTATTGCTACTAAACCTCCTTAATGTTTAGCCATGGTTTAGATTGATTCATGCTTTCAGATGGGTTAGCAGAATAAGGCTGCATTATCTCCACTAGTTTTTAAGAGTGCAAATATTTTTAAGCTACCTCTTGTGAGAATGTAAATGAGATCTAAGAAGCCATGGCAGCAGCCACCTTAGGTGCTGCCCTATTCAGGCTGCACCCAAGCCCTGTCACAGTGCTTAGTTTACTTTTTGAGAAATGAAGAAACTTCCGTTACTTTTTTACCTACCTGGTAATACAGATTCCACTTTGGCTTCACCTTGGTAGCGAAAATTGGAGTCTTGATAGAGCTACAGTCTACCTAAGAAAAGAAAGAGGGAAATCAAGATTCAATAAGCTCAGTTGTAGGCGAAACCAAGAGACTTGAAGGGCAGTGAGGAAAATTAAGCAATGCTTTAACATGTTCAAGTAACTGAATCATCCTGAGTCTCAAGTAAAGACATTTCCCCTTCCCTCCATTTCACTTTCACAGTCTTTCTATTAAGACTGCATGTGCTTGAGGCTGTCGACGAAGGAGGATGTTGGGAGAATTCTTATTGATTCTAGCGCAACTGAGTCAGGGAACGGGTTAGGGGCCTCACAATTGGTGCCTGAGATCTTAGAGGAATATTTGCATACTAGATAAAGTGGTGTCCCAATAGAGAAAAGTGCATCAACAACAATCGTAAAGCCTCCTAGAGCTTCCTGGAGAGTGGAATGCCTCCTCAGAAACCTGGATTTGTATTCTGGTAATCCACTCCAAGTCTCACTGGGAGAGTGACCCCGAAGGCGGTGTTTATTATTTCCAAGCAATACTGGAGCTGCGGCTTTCAGTCTCATCCCTCTGGGGTGCAGTAACTTTGCTTTTAGTGTATTTTGCAGCAGGGTTGAATGTACAAGACAGACTATAACACTGCACTGAGCATTTAAAGGTTTTTGAGAGTAACAGTGAATTAGTGCACGATTGTTGAATGTGAGTGAAAGCTACTGTCATTTTGAAATGTTTTAATATTGATTGTGTTGCATTTAAATCTTATTGTTGTGCTTGTAACTATTGTGATTTACACAGTGCAAGGCTATTATGCCTGATTCTTATTAACAGTAACCACTATATTGTGTTAGGCACATGAGGGGGCTGCGTGGCAGTTTTAGGATCCAGGCACTTCTGGTGTACAGAACAAAAGTGGTGCTTCCAGCTTAGGGTTACAGGATACTTTTTGGGAGTTTCTGGATCTGTGGAACCATTCTTTAGCATATACACTCTGCTGATTGTAAGGCACTTTAGAGGGTCTTCCGACCTGACATTCAGCATGCATTTTAAACATATGCATAGCTAATATGTTTGCTGTGTACTGTTTTGTGGTTCAGTTAATTGAAAATGTTTAGCCTGTGGTCACCTGCTTCCAGTAATAACTCAGTGTTGGTCCCCCAGATTCTAATAATGAGTCAGTGGGGGCCCTCAAGTTCCAGTAATGATTACGTGGTGGTCCACAGTAGTCAAAAGGTTAAGGACCACTGCTCTAAAGGCTTTTATTCCCTAAAATCCATGGCATTCACCTTTCAACCTGCAACCCCTGTCCAAAGCCCTTTCAGGACTGGCTACATTCATTGGAGATATTTGCTGGGTAGGGTCTTTTGAAGGGGTTAGTAGGATTGTGATTTCATTTGTTCATATATTATGTGCAATCTTTGCAAAATTGCTGCTTTTATACAAAGAACATTTCTCTTGTTATTTAATGTAAACTATACACTAGGATACATCCCATTAACGAAGGTCATATGAGAACTGGTTGCAGACTTTTTCAAGTGGAAAAAATTGAGCAGCCATGTTACACATTAGTTTCACGCACCAATAGGTGATTTTTATCAAATACATTTGAAAGGAGAGAAACTAAAAAACATGTTTACTGTGCAAAACCTTGCAATTTGGAATTATGCAAAATTTCACTCCTGGCCTAGCTTCTGGCCATCTGCTACTCAGCATGCGCAGTCAGACACTTCAGGGTGTAGGTGTCAGAGTTGATTTGTAAAACAGTAAAAAACATTTGTAATATTACAACTAGTTGACACTACCACATACCCAACCATAATATTTTTAAACTCCCAAAATTCACTCCAGAAATGGAAAGATTTAGCATTATGTCCCACATGGTATGCTCAGAATACCTAACACCTAGGTTCAATGTAGAACACCAGACACACTAAAAAATTAGGATGTCAGCCAGGTTGTAGGCAGAGTCATCCAATACATTACAGATTACTTCAAGTAGTGTTCCAACCCTCAAATCATAGATACACTTACATAGTCTGCAAATAATTTACATACACCACACAAATTACTCACACAGAAAAAAACACAAAGGCTCATATTTAAGAAAAGTTTGCGCTTCCTTTGAGCTAATTTAATACACAAAAGTGGCGCTAATCCTCCACCATATTTATATTTTGTCGCTAGACCTGTCTAGCGACAAAATATTTGAGTTAGCGTCAGTTTTTGGGAGCGCCAAACCACCTTGTGTTGTTTTGTGACAATGATATGCAATGTAGGTGGTACCTTCCAAAAAATTACTCTAACCCTCTAGCGCCAATTTTTACACCCAATGCTAAAACACCGCACATAAAGGAACCGGTCCCAAAAAATTACGCAAAGCCCGATTTGCATCAAATGTTTGCGCCTGGCCCACACACTACTACTTAAGGAAAACACACAGAAGGAGCATTGTCAGCCTCCTGGACAACATGGAACTATTAATGCTCCAGTTTGGCACACGCTGCAGACGAAAGTGACAACAACAGGTCCCTCCAGCCCCACAGCAGCAACCCCAAACACCACTACAGCAGGCACAAAGGCAGTGCAGAAAGTGGGAGAGGATATTTCGACAGTACACAACCATCCTTGCGCTCAGGGAACAAGGTGCCATCAGAACCTAGCGTCTGAAGTGGGAGTCAATTGTTTGCCTGCTACCACATAGTGCCAGATATCACTTCAAGGGTGGAAACTCCAACAATTATTCCACCCATGACCAAACTCCTTGCTGTCCTCAGACAATGGGCTTACAAGTTGCTTGTATCTCCCAGCCATCCTTCTTGGCCTTCCTACAAAAGGATGCAATTATCCGCCTCATACCCCACCACATCTGCTTCCCCAACATCTAGCAACTGCAGCAGGAGACCAAGCAAGGTTTCTACCTAATTGCTATGTTCCCAAATGTGCTCGGTGAAATTGACTGCCCCCATTTCCAACTTGTGCCACCTGCAGCAACAGAACACCTCTACAGGAACCACAAACACACCCATTCAATAAATGTGCAGGCCATTGTGAGCCACTGTGAGCTCTTGACAAACATCCTAGTCCAATATCCAGGCAGTGTCCATGATGCTGACATATTCTGACATTCCACTATCAACAAGCAGTTCCAGGATGGGCAATATGGCAATGGGCTACATGTAGGTAAGCCACCATACCAGTCACTACACAGTCAACACACTAACCTTGTATTACAAACAAGACATACACCACACTAAACACACATGGGCAGGGGAACACAGATGTACATACAACAACACACATGCCACATGCTACACTACACCGCATTCATTGCACATCACACACACATACTCCCATATGTACATAATCCAGCCACAACCTGACTGGTACACCAGGTAAAGAACAGGTGGAGCTATGTCCCCTTTGCATACAGAAGCTGGTCCCAAATCACTACAAGTGTCCACTGGTTGATAACTAAATACAGATCCCACCCACACCAAACAACGAAAAGCTCAGCTATGTGAATGGCATAGGCCATGTCAGTGTAAAGAGAGTCACACATAGACACAGCTCCACATTTGTCATGGTGTTCAAGCCTCTGGTGGCACCAATATCAAATGCCACCAAAGTGTTGCTATTATCAACTACATATCACCTACACATAACTGATGTACCTCTTGTGCGCACATTCACCTGTCTGCTGCATTGTGCTGAACACATAGGAATACAACATCATCAGTCATGAAAGACCATGGGACAGATTAATAAAAAGTGGTGCAGCACCTAGTCCAGTGCCACTTCACATGCACACCTTAGCGCCCCCTAACATCACCATGTGTACACCTTACACAAGAAATGGCTCACCAGGCGCAGAGTAGATGTAATACTGTCAAGATAATGGATGCCATAGTAGGAGTCTGTAGGAGTATTGAGAACAAATTGTGTGAATCACACCTTTGTACACATGATGGCTGGCATGGGCATAATCATCCACAAAGGGTCACTAAGTGTAGCACTGAATGCATAGTGCTACATGGTAACATGGAGGTCTGAGTTTGGCTTTGTAGGGCTAACAAGGTGTCAATACAAAACACAACATTGTGGTGCAAGGAGGTGGTAGGTTCCACTAACAATAGGGCACAGCCTAAAAAATGGACAACACATCAAATATTTGGCATGGTTGAACTGTCAGTTCAGATGTATTTTGACAATCACCAGGTCCCTGAGCCGCAACCCATGATAGTAATGTCCATCAAAACAGACCAATGCAACCATTCCACAAAACAGGAACACACAATACCAGAAGCTCGCTTGAGTCACCACTCCACCTAAAACTAACATCTGTCATGGAACATACAAAGCCACAAATATGCAACACAACACATGTTTTCCCATTCCTTTGCAGCTGACCAAGGTTATGGCATTCAGCCATAGTTGATGACTCCTTTTGGCAACCCGACAATGGTGGAAGAGTGGAAATACAATGAAGAGCACAGAAGGACACAAAATGTGGTAGAGAGGTCCTTTGGGCTCCTGAAGTCAAGGTTCAGGTGCCTGGCCCTGGCAGGAGGCAGCCTGTTGTGAGCACCACTCCTGGTATGCAAGATGATACTTGTATGTGCTATCTTGCATAATATAGGTATATGGACTAATGTCCCCTGTGATGAACTGGTTGATGTTCCCAGTGAGGAGGAGGATGACAATGGTGCAGCACAGGTGGAGGGGGAACTAAAAAACACTGCTGCTGGAGTTTGCAGGAGACAAAAGAAAGAACTTCTACACCTAAACACTTTACAACTAATATCACTTTGTAAATATCACCAATAAATCACATTGCACCAGAATTCCCATTGTCTACTCATTCTCCACTACATATACCATTGGGGCATTGCTCATATCTCAGAGAGCAAGAAAGAAACACAACAGTTTCAAAGATGGTTGGAACATAGGTTGTGATGTAAGAAGGTCCATGACACACATCAGTGTCACATAACTCACAGCCATTTGGCTCTCTAAGGCCTAGCTCCACGCACCAGAAGAAATATGTGGCATTAAGTAGGCATTGTGCAAAATCCTAACCCTTCCCCCACATCATGGCCATTTCAGGCAGGATGTATGCAAGAGGGGTGAACATACAGTAGGGGCTGTTTCCAAATGGTGCATTCGAAAAATAGGAACTAAACTGTCACATCTCAGGTGGGTAGCTGCTATGCTAACACAGAGCACGTGTGACAAGGGGGGACACCATTGGTATCAATGGATCTTCATTGACTGTTCAGGGTTAGGAACCAAAGTTTGAGCCTAACCCTGCGCCATATATCAATGGCATTATGTACTGGCACCCCCATTGGTCCCAACCATGCTACATGGTGTGCTGTACCTCAAATAAATCACACACATGTTGGCTGTGGAGTATGCTAAGGGTTACACAAGTGAAGCAGCAATGGGTGCTGATCCTCTCTCCGCCCATCACCAGGAATTAACTAAGATGGGAGAATGCACCACCAAATGAATGTGTGGGTGGAATGTAGGCAGAGTCTGTCACACTCCCTATGTACATTCTGACACACTTGTCACACAAATCTGCTGTCTTGACACATGCCTTCAGCTAATCTGAATAGATATGTGAAGACAGATGTACGGGTGTATGGCCTAGGTAAGAAAGGGTATGCAATTACCTACAATGGTTGACATGTGAAAGCAAGGTTACCTAGTATAGTCTGTATGATACCATCACACACCATGTTAGATCTGACAGCCTTAGAGTGGTCACCCCTAACTTTTTTCCTGCCTCCCTTCCCTTTTTGGATACTATTTTTGCTGGTTTTTATACTCTGCTCACTTTACCACTGCTGACCAGTGCTAAAGTGTATATGCTCTCTCCCTTTAAACATGGTAACATGTACCTGTGTAGTTTAAATGTCCTGGTTGTGTTGAACTCCTAAATTAATTTTTACACTGTTGTGAGGCCTGCTCCTTCAAAAACAGGAGGTTAAACCGCTCCAACATAACTGACGCTAGTTCATCACTTAGCAAGCTCTAAGCCGGTGATTAGTCTCTAGCAGGGAAAGGGGGCCCCCTCAAATGTAATAAGAGAGGGTCAGGGGGGAGGGGGCTAGCAAACAGTACCCTTAAAAAGTTGAACTGCCTAAGGACTTTGCAGCCTCATATAAAATTGAAACTTAATAATTAAATCTGGATGTGCTCACAGCTCAAATAAGGAAGTCCCTCCTTTAATACATCCACTAGAGGGGTGTAGGGGCATCTCACCACTTTTGTCCTTTCTCAAAATAATTTCTAAAGGCGTCAAGGAAGTGCAAATCCCACAAGACGTTAAAGCCCCCCTTCCCTCTCTGGGAGCCCAGTATTGATGGAGCAAGGGCTTGAAAACAGGGACAAAGATATGACTCAAGAATGTTTTGGGAGGCAAATGGAGGCTGCTCACTTACTCCCTCCTAGTTCTCCAGAACCCGGGTCTCCGGCGGACTCCATGCAGTCTCACAGCTCAGCCATTCAGAACCTTCTAATCTCACTAACAAAGGAGATTATAGAGACGTTTGAGGTCTCCGAGCATAACCAAGGGAAAATTAGGGAAGCATGTGACGTACTGGAGAGCAAAATGAATCAAATAACAGAGAGAATGGATAGGCTGGAAGTGGCGGTGGAAGATTAGACAATGGACGCGTCGGACTTTTGAACTTTTGCTTGTTTTCTCGAACCAGCACTGTTATACCCACTGTGGCATTTGTGCCTGAAGAAACTCGGCTCTTATTTCACCTTGCCTTGAGAAAGCCCTGGCATATTCGCAATGCGGGGCGAAACACGTGTTGGCTGATACTCTACTGAATTTTGGCAGCAACTTCATTTGAACCTTTAACTTATTCTTTGGAACATATCATTTCTCCCTCAAATCTTAAGTGCGCCAATCTGCAAGCTGAATCTATGCTGAATTCTCAAACCTAAATATGGCTCCAGCCCTTCACCTGCAGCCTCAAACGGCTGAAGTGCCATGGCTGGTGTTGTGTGACCCTTCCTGCCCTTGGCAGATGGTGCAGCTTCATTGCTTCTGCCAGCTGGTGTCTTTTTCTTGCCCTTGATGACTTGTGGTGCCTCCTTCCCCTTTCTGGCTGGTGGACCCTTCTTGGTCTTGGCAAGTGGTGCTGGCACACTGGCAGGGCTGACAGGTGCCTCCTTGGAGCCTCTCACACCTGCAGTAGCTGCAGAAACCACAGTGGCCGTGGACTGGGTGGCTGAGGTGCTGGGCTGGGTTCTGGCCACCAGTGTCCCGAAGTGAAGGACGGGGGGGGAGGGGTAGGGAATAGGTCAATGTTGGTGAGGAAAAGCTTCTTAGGGACAATGGGGCGGGAACAGGATGAAGGTTTGGGTGTGGAGGAAGAGGGAGTGGTTGTAGGAGGTGTCAGTCTGCTGTGTTTGGGTGCATGGGCTGGATGCTGTTGTGAGGTGGATGGCTGTTGGGTGTTTGGGTGCTTGCGTTTGTGTACTTTGGGAGGAGGGTTCACAGACACAGTGGGAGAGGACACAGCGTACATGTGCATAGATGGGGGGGTGGTGACTGCCAGTGAGGAGCGTGTAGTGATAGGCGTGCTGGTGATGGAGGTAGTGGATGAGGATGTAGTGCATGCAGGTGTGAGTGGAGACACTACTGAGAGGTAGGTGGACGATGAGGTGGAGGGGGACACAGTGAAGGCAGTGGATGTAGGTGGGTCTGCATGTGGATGGTGCTTGTGTGTGTGCCTGTGAGATGAAGTGTGGTACTTGTGTTTGCCTGAGCCACTTCTGTGTGTTCATTTGGGTGATTGCTGGTCTGAAGGTGTGCTTTGGATAGGTTGTGGTTGAGGGGATTGGGGCTGGGTAGAGGAAGTTGGAGGGGGAGGCTGGAGACAGGGACAATGGCTGCCATCAGGGAGTTGACCAGAGCATGGAATGCTCTCTGTTGGGCTGCCATGCCAGAATGAATGCCCTCAAGGAATGCATTTGTTTGTTGCAAATGCCCTGCAAGACCCTGGATGGCATTCAGTATGGTTGACTGCCCAACAGAGAGGGATCTCAGGAGGTCAATAGGCTCCTCACTGAGGGTAGCAGGACTGACTGGGGCAGGGCCTGAGGTGCCTGGGGCGAAGAAGATGCCCACCCTCCTGGGTGAGCGGGCATGGGAAACATGCAGAGGGGCTGCTGGGAGGGCAGTGCTGGTACGGGGGCAGCGGCTCTATCTACAGTTGAGTGTGGCACAGAGGTGTCCACCACCGCCAGAAAGCTTCCATCGGAGGAGGTGTCGCTGTCAGTACTGTCCCCTCCTGTCTCCGTTGTGGTGCTTCCCTCGCCCTCCATTCCACTGGTGACCTCACCGTTGGTGGAATCGGCCTCCAGACCTATGTGGGATGCAGCTCCCTCCATCGCCGGTGCTTCTGCTCCTCCGCCAGATGATGCTCATGCACACAAGGACAGGGTGACAAAACAGAAAGTGGGGTGGAGAGACAGAGGATACACTTGGTAAATGCCAGCAACAACACTACTGTTGGCATATACAACTCACAGGGAACAGCCCTACGCTCTAGGTCATGCACTAACAGTTACAATGCTAGTCACCAGGCCATGGGGTACAATGCCTAACGCCATTAGCTGCACACCAGAAACCCAAAGGACCCTGCCCAGTAGTAGATGCCCACTAACATTATTGGGGTTGAGCTTGCCCATCAATGAACCTACCCTGCCATGTTCGCCCTGGCCTAGGGGCACCCACAGCCCACATCCCCCACCCAGGCAATACCTTACCGAGCGCAATGTCATGATTCTGAATCTGTACTCACACCCTTGGGGCTGCTGTGATGCCTTCAAGTGCCCATCCAACTCCGGATAGGCCACCGCCAGGATGCGGAACATCAGGGGAGTCAGGGTACGACGGGCACCCCTTCCTCGTTGGGAGGCCAGCCCCAGCTGGGCCTCTGCCGTCTTCCTTGTCCCACTGTTTGCAGCAGTGAGTGCTCTGCCTGTCAAACACCCCCAGGGCTTGCACCTCCTTGGCGATGGCATGCCAAATACCCTTTTTCTGATGGGCGCTGACCTGCAGAAAGAATACAGCAGAAAAGGTGTTAGTCATACCATACGGAATGTTATACTCATGGCCCCCCGCATCCCCCATCCCCTTACGCACATACATTGACCAACATACATGCAGCACTCTGCCCAGGACCCCTCAGACCCCCTCCACACGAGGCTTACACACACAGCAATCCATACATTCATGTCCCATGCATCATGCTCACAGTGTACTCACCTGTTTGTCTGGAGGACAACAGAGTAAATGTACGGGGGTAGGACCCCATCCACCAGTTTCTCCAACTCCTCCGAAGTGAAGGCAGGGGCCCTTTCCCCAGACACTCGAGCCATTGTCACTTCCAGACACAGGTCACAGCAGCACTTGCAGTGTAGGTCCTCTCCTGTTGAAGGTCAAGTAGCAAGTGAGTGAACAGATAGACAATGGCAGTCACCTCTGCGGATCCTATAGTTGACCACCGACCGCACAACGCCAGCGGAATTACTTCATTTCCACTTGTCCCTCCTCACACGTCAGGCAGCCGCCATTTCAGGGGGGCACAGGCCATGGCATCTAACTGTGTCACAGCAAATATTGGCCCATCAAGTGACTTACGAGTTCACATACTGTTTCAGTAAAGCAAAAATTTCATATTAATCTGAGAATATGTTTGAATATGACCTTTTGCTCACCATTTTTCACCCTAGAGTTCAACCACTGAGGATGAATAGGAGATGGAGACATACCCCCGCGTACAGACCCCTGGCGGACCTGGCACATTATCCTAACCTACAGACTTGATAGGGCCACAATCCAAGAAATGTGTGCCCAATTTGAGCCAGACTTGATTTCAGCTATCCGACACCCCACAGGTATCCCCCCACTAGTGCAGGTCCTGTCAGTGCTCCATTTCCTGGCAAGTGGTTCCTTCCAAGCGACAGTGGCTATGGCATCAGGGATGTCACAGCCTATGTTCTCAAACATGCTGACTAGAGTGTTGTCTGCCCTGATGAAACATATGCGCAGCTACATCGTTTTCCCCCAGGTAAAAATTTTGGCCACAGTGAAGGCTGACTTCTATGCACTGGGACATATCCCCAATATCATTGGTGCCTTTGATGGTACACATATTGCATTTGCCCCCCCCCCCCCCGGAGACATGAACAGGTGTTCAGAAATAGAAAAAGCTTTCACTCTCTGAATGTGCAGATGGTGTGTTTGGCGGATCAGTACATCTCCTATGTTAATGCAAAGTATCCTGGCTCTGTGCATGATGCCTTTATCTTGAGGAATAGCAGCATCTCATATGTGATGTCTCAACTCCAGAGGCATAGGGCGTGGCTAATAGGTGAGCCCATGGTCCTCACCCAGTTGATGTAGGTATAGGGGTGTGGGTTTGGCCCTAAGGGTGAGTGTGTGGCTAACAGGTATCCCTCGATATTTACTGGTGACTCTGGTTACCCCAACCTCTCACGGCTACTGACCCCAGTGAGGAATGCCAGGACAAGGGCAGAGGAACGTTACAATGAGGCACATGGGCGAAGAAGGAGGGTCATTGGGCGAACCTTTGGCTTCCTGAAGGCCAGATTCCAGTGCCTCATTCTGACAGGTGGAATCATGTGCTACTCACCCAAGAAGGTGTGCCAGATCATCTTTGCGTGTTGCATGTTGCACAACCAGGCCTTGAGACGCCAGGTGTCTTTTCTGCAGGAGGCTAAGCCTGGGGATCGTCGTGTGGCAGGGGTGGAGCCTGTGGACAGTGACAAAGAGGAGGCAGAGGAAGAGGATGTGGACAACAGAACTACACTAATTCAACAGTATTTCCAGTGACACACAGGTAAAACACTGTAACTTCACCTTCAGATGCAGTTTTGTATTGGACATTGAACATGACAGCCTGATTTCCCTATTTCTATGGCCTCTTACTGTGCCCTTTGGAATCTCTATTTTCAGATCTCTGTGCCCCACTCTGGCTCCTGGTGTGTTTACTGATACCCACTACAGGTCATACCTATGTAAATATTACAGTACATTTGAATTGCAATGTTTCCAGTCTGTTAAACTAATACATATGTCCAACAATTTACAGACTAAAAACTTATAATAGTTCCAAGGGTGTTTATTTCAGTGCTGAAAAGTAAATGGGGATGTGCAATAAGCCGGGTTGATGATGGAGGAAAGTCCAGGATAGGGTTCAGTCTATTTGTATCTCAGGTGCATTGTCCAAGGGGCTATAGTAAGTGGAGCAATGGCAGTTCAAGGTGGACAGGGTGACAGAGTGGGACACAAGGGTGACAATCAGGAGAGTCTTATTTCCTGGTGGGGGTCTTGGCAATGTTCTCTGGCTTCTGCCTGGATGGCAGGGACTGTTTGAGGGATGGTTCTCCATCTGCAGAGGGTGGGGTGCTGGTGGCCTGCTGTTTCAGTGGCGGGGCATCCGGTCCACTAGCATCGGCAGAGGTGAAGGGCTGTTCTTCGGTGTGGCTAGTGTCAGGGGCCCATTGGTGTGCCACTGCCCCCCTCATGGTGTTGCCCATGTCTGCCAGCACCCCTGCAATGGTGACCAGGGTGGTGTAGATGTCCCTCAGGTCCTCCCTGATCCCCAGGTATTGTCCCTCCTGCAGCCGCTGTGTCTCCTGCAACTTGGCAATTTTCTGGCCCATGGTCTCCTGGTAATGGTGGTATGCTCCCAGGATGTTAGTGAGTGCCTCGTGGAGCGTCGGTTCCCTGGGCCTGTCCTCCCCCTGTCGCACAGCAGTCCTCCCAGTTTCCCTGTTGTCCTGTGCCTCTGTCCCCTGAACCGTGTGCCCACTGCCACTGACCCCAGGTCCCTGATCGTCCTGTGTTTGTGGGGTTGCCTGGGTTCCCTGTAATGGTGGACACACTGCTGATTGACGTGTCCTGGGGACAGAGGTATGGGCCTGCTGGGTGGGTGCTGTGGTTGTGTTTCCTGAGGGGGGAGGCTCTGTGGTGGGTGGGAATGTGCCTGGGTAACCGACTGTCCAAAGGTCTCTGAAGGACCAGGTTGGTCGTCGTGATCCAGGCGTGCAGAGCTGCTGTCATCACTGTGGGCCTCTTCTGGGGGGACTGGATGTGGCTGGCACCTCCTCTCCGGTGACGTTGAGTGGGGGTCCTGTGGGGATGCAAATGCAGTGTTATTTTTCTGCATGTGCCATCTTGTGCATGGGTGTTTCCCTCTATGTTTGTTATTACCAGGGCAGCTTTGGCTTGTGTGAGTTGTGATTCGGTTGGCTAAGTGATTGTCACTGTATTGGGATGGGGGGGTTGTGATGGTGGGGTATATGTGAGGTGGTGGGGTGATGGTGGTGAGGGTAGGTGTTTGTGATGACATGCAGGTAGAGTGGGGGATAAAGTAGTAAAGACTTGACTTACCAGACTCCAGTCCTCCTGCTACTCCTGCCAGGCCCTCAGGATGCATGATCGCCAAGACTTGCTCCTCCCATGTTGTTAGTTTTGGGGGAGGAGGTGGGGGTCCACCTCCAGTCCTCTGTACAGCTATCTGGTGTCTTGCAACCACGGAACGCACCTTCCCCTGTAGATCATTCAACCACTTCCTGATGACATCCCTTGTTCTGGGGTGCTGTCCCATGGCGTTGACCCTGTCCACAACTCTCTGCCATAGCTCCATCTTCATTCCAATTGACGTCTGCTGCACCTGTGATCCGAATAGCTGGTGGCTCTTCCCGGGTGATTTCCTCCACCATGACCCTTAGCTCCTCCTCTGAGAACCTGGGGTGTCTTTGTGGTGCCATGGGTGTAGTGTGAGTGGTATGTGTGAGGGCATGTGGGTTGATGTGTTGGGGTGTGTGCTGTGAGGTCCGTGGATGGTGTATGGGTGATGGTGTTTTGTGGCTCAGATTCAGTGGGTGCTCCTGTCTTGTCTCTCTCTCACTTGCCAAAATCTTTGGGTCGTAAAGGGTTATGGGTAGTGTGTGTGTGTGTTTTATAGTGGTGTGGTTGTGTGGGTGTGGTGTGTGTGTATGTGTGTCAGGTGTGTGTATTTTGAATTGTCCAATGTAGTGTAGTTTTGTTAGTGTGTGTGTATTTTGAGCGCAGCGGTATGTACCGTCAATGGTTTACCGCAGTTGAATCGCCGCTGCTGTAATTTGTGGGTAATGATGCTTTGGGCATATTTCTGTTAGTGTAACAGTGTGGGTTTTGGTACCGTCAGTTTATCACTGACCTTTGGGCTGGCTGACTTGTATCCAAACGGTGGTGACCCTAGCGGCGGGTATTCCTCCATGAACTCCCTTGCCTTAGGGCGTGGTTTTAGTCCCTTTTTTCCACCATCACGTGATCTCGCCTTACTCTCCGGCATTATATATATCACTCATTAGGGTGGTACTCCCCACACAGGACCTCAAAAAGGCACAGGGACAGACTACCCCCTAGACTTAATCTTGCCAATCTGTTTGGTGCTTAGTTGATCATTCGGAAGTTACTGCTGTGTTATTGCCGAGTTGTAACTGTAGCTCGTCTTCTTTTGGGGGAATTTTCCCAAACTTCAAAAAGTCTACTTAGAACCTGAGCTCCACAGGGACCTTCAGCAACCTGCTGCTCCTCGCTGCTTGGTGGTACGATTTGCTGGGGGTGGGCAGAGGAGCACAAAAAAGCACAAAATGGCCTTACTCAGAGGCAAAACCGAGGTCACCAATGCCAACACCAGCTCAACTCCACACCACGAGGCCCCCAGTAGACTCCAAGCCAAGCCACGCTCCGACCTCAAACACCCTTGAACACCTCCAATTTATCCTTTAGTTCTAGCTTTCCTTTGATGACAGCCCAGTTGTTAAAAAAAATATATATTATTATTTTTTTTAAGTCCTGTCGCGGCTTCATGGCTGCAACACGATCTCTCCAGCAGCCTCTACCTGGCACCCTGGCCTCCCGCTCCTGTCGCTCCTGTCGGGCCGCCGAGGTCACAGACCCCCTGTGGGTCGTTAAACGGCGGCAGTGGCACACTGTGCACACTGCAGGCAGGCAGCGGAACACCTCATCCGCGTCTCTGCTGCTGTGAACTGCAGCACGGTGTCCACTGTGTTCGCCACAACCACAGCAGTCAAGAACACTCAGCGGGCCGGGCAGTGGTTGGAATTGGTCTGAAGGTCTTGGGCAAGTGGCGGCCGACCTAGTGGTAGCCGCAGATGAGTGGGCGAGCAGTGGCAACAGCAGCAGCGGTGACAGGCTCCACCCCTTCCTCCTCGCGTAGCTCCTTCCTCCTGGCGTCAACCCTCGCAAAGCAATCTCAAGGTCCTAATTTTCCAGGCCAGGCGGACTTGTGTGTGTGCCTGTATAGTGGCGGATTTCTATGTGTGGGTCATAATACCTGTACGGTACACCGCCGTGGTCGCGGTATGTTGGTGGCAGTCAGCATGGCGGTAAGCAGCACTTACCGTCAATGTCATAATGAGGTTCAGATGAGGTTCCCGGCCGCCTTAAGGATCATGTGGAATAATAAGATGCATAATATTAGGGGTCCTGCTGAAGCTCGTGCTCTGATTTTACAGATTAGGCATCAGGTTTTAGGTTTTTAGTCGTCCGGAAGAGAGCTCAAATGGGGTGACTTTATATGCCCCCTAAGGAAAGAGTGGAGGGTTCCCCGGGGTGGGGGGTATTGTATGAGTTTTTTTTAAAACAATGTGTTTTTTTTTGCACTAAGTGTGGGAACATGTGGGAAAATGGGAAAAAAGTGTCCTCAGATACTCTACATTTAGGTTAGCTAGGGGTTCAATGGGTTATTTTTATTTTTATTTTTTTCTTTGAGTAATGACTAGATACAACAATGCCAAGCTGAAAATACTCTCTTGGAATGTCAATGGTCTCAGGGTTAAGAGGAGAAGGAGGAAGAGGTCTGAATTTTTTTAAATGATAGATGAGGAGGTGGTTATCTTGCAGGAGACCCACTTATTACAAGAGTAGTGGGAAGACATCCGTAAGCAAATGAAGTGGTGGGTTATAGTGCAAGCATTTATCAATCGTGTTGTAAAGTGCGTGGCAATTCTTATTAAGAAATCTCTAAATGTTGTGGTAGGTAATGTAACAGCGGACTCAAAAGGCAGGTGGTTGATTGTGGAAGTGGGCCTGTATGGGGTTTGGCTTACAATAGCTGGATATTATAGCCCTAATGTTGACGACCCAGCACCTTTTCAGGATTTATATAGTAATTTACTAACATCAAAGTACACAATTGTGATGGGGGAGAGTTCAATGTTTTACTAGATGCTGTGTCAGATAAATCTACCCCAGATCAACGGTTAATTCCCCTAGAACACGATCCTGGGTGGTACAGATGATAGCGGACATTGGCCTAGTGGATATTTGGCGATAGAAAGAGCGAGAGGGTCCTAGATTTGTGTTCAATAATAAAAAGTACGGTCATTGGTCCAGGATAGACTTTTTTTGCTGCATAATAGACTATGCGGAATGGTCAACCATGTAGGCCATGCCCTGGCTCATCTTTCAGATCACTCAGCTGTCTAGCTACATGTCACATTTAATACTCAGGACCTTAGGGGGTCTTTAAATCAGGTTATTTTCCTAGATGAGTTGATTGTTGAAGGTTTGAAGTATGACACAAAATATTTTTTTTACATGAACTATGAATCTGCCACCTTACAGTTGGTGTAGGATGCATATGAAGCCTTTATCAGGGAAAAGCTTATTAATTGGGCCTCTTATAAATATAGGGAAGAGAGGGAGCAGCTGAATAGCCTAGAATCTCAATTAACAACCCTTCATGAAGTAATGTCTAATACATACCAGCTTGAGGGTAATCAGTTAGTTGGCCCAACTGGTAAAGGCCAAAACAGATTTGTAATTATTTCTTGAAAAAAAAACAGAAGAAGATGGGATAGTAGTTGGTATGCCCACTATTAATATGGGGAAGGTTGTAGTAAGCCTTTAGTGTGGAAGACTAAGCCAGACCATGCTAGGAACTATATGAATCAATTAAAGATGAGGTTACAGGATCCCTCTGTATGGAAGAATCTGAGATAGAGGAAGCTTTCAACTCCTTTTTTCAGAAACTTTATACAGATGATTTGGAGGTCTCGGAGGAGGAGGTCAGAGGATTCTTGAAGGGGATTCATCTTCCCTGTTTGAATGAGAATGAGTGGCAGCAGTTGGAGAGAAAGATAGAAAGGAGGGAGGTAGATGATGCAATGAACAGCCTGAAGAAGGGAAAGACCTCTGGTCCAGACAGTCTGCCGAATGAGCTTCACAGCTTGCTAAGTGAAAGAAGAGTATTTCATGTTACTGAAGTCAAGTTTTTATATCATCATTTGAGAGGGATGCCTTGTAACTTCACTTGAGGCAGGTCCTACAGATAATGTAAGCAGGAGAGGAAGAAGTAGTGGGGGGTGGAATGTATGTTCTATATGTACAGCAACCATCTTCCATCAAGCACATATATTCATTAAAATAAAAAGATGCTTCGAATCAGCTAAGGGATACCCTAATGACAGAGCCACCATTAATGATTTTACACTGTCTCCCCCTCCACCCATGTTCCAGTGTTTGTGATAATTATTACCAAACCTAAATGCATAATGCGCACAAACAATTCAGTTCACCAATACATAATGAAATAAATACAAAGGTGCCCCAATGTGTCAAAGGTGCCTTGACCTAATTTACAAGTGAGGTATGTAGTCATCATCCCCAAGGGCAGTTGTGTCATCTAAAAAACTAGAATACGATCACCAGCCAGAACCAAAAGCAAAGTGTAAAAGGGGAATTACCCCTCAGGACTACAGGGTGCGGAGTCTACTGGAGAATTCCCTCATCTCTGGGCACACCAAAACTCCAGTTTGAAAGATCCCCTGAGACCCAGAGCTCCACAAAGGTTTACAGAAAGGGAAAATGCCAGGGAACAATAGAACAGAGACAGGAAAACATTCTTTGCCCCGTAGTCACAACAACGACCTGCCTTTACCACGCAGTCGCTACCCTGAATGCGAAGTTACCACGCATTACTTTACCACACAAGTAGTTACAATGACTAGCGTTAGGAGGCGCATTGTTGAACTGGTTTTGGATTTGTAAGTCCAGCACCTTCCCTACTGTAGACTGGAGTAGGAATAGTAATTTATACTATTCAAAAGTCCAACGCCCCCTAAAGCAAGTAATTGTAAGGACTTGCATGGTAAAGTAATGTGTGGAACATTGTAGTTGGGGTAGTGACTGCATTGTAAAGGCATGTGGGGCAAATGCATTCAGTTTTCTGTCATACAACCATAGAGAAAATGTACCGGAGTGACCTAATATGCTATATCAAATCAAATTGTGCCTCATACATCACATCCACAGCTAGTGTCGAAGGTAAGACCTTAGTATTCCTCTTGTACTTCAAAACAAGAAAGACAAGTTCCATGCAAGGACAAAACTGATTGCTACAATGACTTACCCAATACATCTTATCCATTATTATGCCACAGATGAAGGATCACACTTAAGAATACCTAAAAAGGGTACACATGGCAGAGAAGTCATATAGGCTATGAAGTCCCATCAACAGAGGGCATGTTCATTCATAATGCAGATGGTCTTAACTCTGCAGGTTCAGTCCACACCACTTGATAGTGGACAATCTCTTTCTTAGACACAGTCCTCAGTGCAGCTCTTTGAAATGTGTGCATTTGTGCTGTACCACTCACATTTAAGTAGGCTTCTATCCACTTAGAGCAGCCCAGTTCTTCATTTTTTAACCAGAGGCAGGAGCTTTAGTCCTTTCTACTGCCGAAGCCATAGGCTCAGCCTTCAGCAAAGTTGCAACGGGGCACCCTGCCTCTTGCACATCATGATGTGAGCTAGTGCACAGAGTTTGCTTCCGAAGTCCAAAAGAGTACAAAGTCTGATGGCAAGGCAGGGTATAATCACAAACTATACAACCTTCAAATTCAATCTCCAAAGCCAACAATAACAAGGACCTTCACACAAGCGTTATGGAGTGTCCTTCACTGAGGGATGAGCAGTTGCAAATTACCATTGACATATGCATTAGAAGGACATATGCCTAACATCTTAGGTGAGGCCAAGCTTTTGTCAGGACGAAAAGAGCAGTGCAGTGCAGCACCACTTCCAATTCCAAAGTGGACACATAGAAATTCCACCCAAAATATTGCATCATATAACAACTAAATCACTATAAAATATACACCATAATTAATTCTCCACACTGTACCCAAAGTTCTATCTGTACTTCCTTCCTAAAACATTTTATCCATATTGGCCATCACTCGAAACCAAATCTATCTTTTCATTAAAGCTCAGATACGCAATTCAAAGATGATGATAGATAATAATTGCGATATAATACTACTGTATTGTAATATATTATGTTTTGATTTGTAATTAGTCCAAAATTCGTGTCACTGAGATAATTCACTGAAATTGTTTTATTCCTGAATTTGGGCTGTTTAGATGCTGAGCAAGAGTAGCATACCAAATCGTCTCAACCATGCAAACACTAGGTAGGAATCTAGCTGCACAGGCTTGTGTAACAAAACACTAACATATTTAGGAGATATACTCTTAACACTTTTATGAGTGTAATATTAAAGAAGCAGGTCTATATTTGCAACTGATTGTAACTGGCTATAAACTCAGGGATGGTGGCCTGCAGGTGACGTCAGTTCACCTTCTTAAGTGGGATACAATTATTTTTTAAAAGGAGCCTGTGTTTGTTAAGGGTACAGGTAGTACTTTTTGTAGTTGCAACACTGGGAGTTTTGGAAAGCACAAGATTTGCGACCGCAAAAGCGTTTTACACTCAGACCTCAAGTCCGAGCTACCTTATCCTATCTGTTTAAGCTTCCTATGTGCTATTCAACTCTAGGTCTGGAACTTATATCCTCTAAGAAGGAACTTATTGCTATTCTTCCATTTCAAATTCTCATATTTTTTAAAAACATTTTCCTTACTTTCAAAGATCAGTAGCATTATTGACAGGGATTGTCTAAGCCAGTAGGTGAGGCCTGTGTATGGATTAGATGTCATGACTTTGGAAATGCCTGATTAAGAAGTTACTGCCTTAAAATGTACAGCATTTACACATTTAATTAATTTCAAACACTTACATGTAAGCAGGGAAAATGCATTTGTATTCCCACCGGGCTAATAAACAAATTCATGAGTCCCGTAGTTTCCTGTCACCCAACAGGCCATGCTTTGGTGACTCACAATAGCACATGATATTGTCTGCAAACACCTCCTCAGATTCGCATTTGGAAGTGCATCGGGTGTTCCTTTGCCTTTTGTCACTGTTTGTGCCTCCATTGCTACTGAAGGGTATGCTATCTCTATTACCCCCACTGGCCCCCCTACCCCACCTCTCTCACTCACTCCACAGAGCACACTATTTTCGGCAGCTCCAGGCGCGTGTCATCGAGATATTGCGGGTTACCTCTATCAGCAAGAGCTTGACGGAAATTGTAATCGCCAAGTTCATTGTGCGCATTATATTTTATAAACCACATCCATGGCAGGGTTCCTGTTTGGTCTTGCGAGATTTGGTGACTTCTACTTCTGAGCCCAAGTTTCAGATTCGTGTGACTACATCATGTCATTGTTCTCTTTGTGGTCCTGTTTGAAATTGTCACCAGCAAGCACTAAAAAAATAGCAAAAAATAATAATGTTTTATTGAGGTTTATGTTTCTTAGGACTGCAGGTTTCAACGATTCAAAGTTTGAATGGTAACGAACACTAATTTTATTGGTAAAATTTACCCTCTACCCTTGAATAAACCAATCCATTTATGATTGTGTCATCTGAGACTAGCCAACCCAGTGACAGGACATAAAGTCTGCATTGTGTCATTGGAGCCTGGTAAAACCTTGTACATTATGTGGACAGTGCTGTTAGTTCATCGCTTGTGAGAAAAGCTTTTTTTTTACTATATTTAAATGAAATCATAGGAGTAGAAATCGGTAAATGGGTAGAAAATGGTAGTACAAAACTAGGACTTCCCAAGAGGAGAGTTTCAACATGACCTAAGGCTACTAAGGGGGTCATTCTGACCTCGGCGGTAAAAGGCGCTTACTGCCGGTCAGAAGACCGCCATAACGCCGCCGCTGCCGCGGGAAACCGCCACGGTCATTCTGACCCGCAACAGGCAAACCTCCAAAAACCCAACATCCACAAAAGTCCGCCACACCAACGGACAGGGAACAACTGTCGATGACCAAACCTCCACCGTCACGCCAACAGAAATACGCCCATTCCATTCCGACCCACGAATCCACACGGCGGTCTTTCAACCGCGCTATTCCATTGGCGGTACACACCGCCGCGGTCAAAATACACACACAGCTCCAAAACACTGCCACATTGGTCATTTTGAAACACACACACCTGATACACATACTAACACCACTCCCACACACCCACACAATATAAAACACACACCCACATCACCCACAAACCCCTACGACCCAAAATTATTGACGAAGGCCAGAGAGAGAGCACAAAATAGACAATCCCACCACACAGAGGCACACAACACCATCACCCACACAACATCCACACACAAAACACCACACACCACCACACGCACCACACTCATCACCACAAACGCCACCCCACACCTCATCCACACCACCCCATGGCACCCCAAAGACACCCCAGGTTTTCAGACGCTGAACTCAGGGTCATGGTGGAGGAAATAGTTCGGGTAGAGCCCCAGCTCTTCGGGGCACAGGTGCAGCACACCACCATTGCCAGGAAGATGGAGCTATGGCAAAGAATAGTGGACAGGGTCAACGCTGTGGGACAGCATCCACGAAATCGGGACGACATCAGGAAGCGGTGGAACGACCTACGGGGGAAGGTGCGTTCCATGGTATCCAGACACAACATCGCAGTGCAGAAGACTGGCGGCGGGCCCCCACCTCAACCCCCAGAATTTACAACATGGGAGGAACAAGTCTTGGCGATCCTGCATCCTGAGGGCCTCGCAGGAGTAGGCGGAGGAATGGACTCTGGTGAGTCGAATCTCAACTACTTCATCTTCCCCACCCACCGGCATGCCAAATCATACCCCTGCCCTCCCCCCCACCCCATCACACATCCTCCTTGCTAATGTCTCGCCATCACAACCCACCCATCCCAACACCAAGCCCTGCATGCGACCACAAATCATGGACGCCCATCAACTAAGCATGCCCACTGCACATACCCATCCCCCCCCAAACCACCATCACAACAGCCCCCACAAGTGAATGCCAGCACTGGGGTACACGGGCACCCACCCATTGCACGCTATGGCACACACAGAAGCAATAACCATACTCTTATACCCCTGCAGGACCCGAACGCCACGACACCGCCCAGGAGGGTCCAGAAATGTCCATTCCACCCCCAGAAGAGGCCCACAGTGATGACAGCAGCTCTGTCTCCCTGGACCCAGATGACCAGCCCGGCCCATCGGGGACCTCGGGACAGTCGGTTCCCCTCACACAGCCACAGGCCACAGCAGACCTACCCCCCTCTGGGAACACCAGCACAGCACCCACCCAGCGGGCCCATGCCTCTGTCTCCAGGACACGTCAATCAGCGGTGTGTCCACCACTACAGGGCACCCAGGTTAACCCACCACCCCAACAACAACAGGGACCTGGGGGCAGTTGTAGTGGGCACACGGTCCAGGGGACAGAGGCCCAGGGAAACAGGGGAACTGAGAGGGCTGCTGTGCGACAGGGGGGGGACAGGCCCAGGGAACCCACTCTCCACGAGGCCCTCTCCTCCATCATGGGAGCATACCACCGCTCCCAGGAGACGATGGCGACGGTCCTGGCCAGGTTCCAGGAGATCCAGGTACTGCAGGAGGAACAGTTTATGGGGTTCAGGGAAGAACTCAGAATCATCAGTTGCGCAATGGGCACCATCGTGCTGGCTCTCAATCAGATTGTCAGCACATTGCGGGACCATGTGGCACCACAAAGGGCCCCTGTCACTAGCATGGACCAAGAACAGGCTACCACCTCCGCCGGCGCTAGTGGACAGGAGGCCCCGACACAAGAACAGGCCACCAGAACCTCACCCCCTGCAGAAGGAGAACCACCCCGCAAGCGGTGCCTGAGATCTAGGAAGAAGACAGAGTAGGATGCCAAGACCCCCGCCAGGAAAGGATACCCCCTGATTGTCATCCCACTGTCCCACATTGTCACCCTGTCCAACCTTAAACTGCCCCTGCTCCACCTTCCACAGGCATGTGGACAATGCACCTGTGAGACTGAAAATCTGGACTCTGCCATGGACATTCCTCCACCATCACCCATCACCGAATTGCAACCATTTTCCAACATTTTACACTTTAATAAACACACTTATTGTACAAAAATAATCTGGAGTCTGCCTGTATTTTTGAACAAATGTATTACACAGAACCGTGCCAAAATGTCCAGTTACATTGTGATGACAACATACCACTGTCACACAGCTGTGGTCCATGGGGAAACAAAGCAGAGGTCACGGAGTGGGGCCCACATCTCTGAAATTGGAAGGGAAAGACACAACTCAGTGAACATACACTGGGTGGAAACTCAGACAGTAGAGAGGCAGGAGACTTTAAGTAAATGTCAATTCCGGTGTTGATTCTTACCTGTATGTTATTGAAAATACTGCTGTATTACTCTGTCCCTGTTGTCTGTGTCGTCCTCTTCGTCTTCCTCCTCTTCACTCTCCGCAGGCTCCACAGCTGCCTCAACGCCACCATCTGGACCATCCTCCTGCAGGAAAGGCACCTGGCGGCGCAAAGCCAGGTTGTGAAGCATACAGCAGGCCACGATGATATGGCACACCTTCTTTGGTGAGTACATTAGGGATCCACCTGTCATATGGAGGCACCTAAACCTGGCCTTCAGGAGGCCGAAGGTCCGCTCGATCACCCTCCTAGTACGCCCATGGGCCTCATTGTACCGTTCCTCTGCCCTTGTCCTGGGATTCCTCACTGGGGTCAGTAGTCATGACAGGTTATGGTAACCAGAGTCACCAATTAGCCACACACGGTGTCTCTGAAGTAGTTCCATCACATAAGGGATGCTGCTATTTCGCATGATGTACGCGTCATGCACTGACCCAGGGAACTTGGCATTTACATGGGAGATGTACTGGTCAGCCAAACAGACCACCTGGACATTCATGGAATGATAACTTTTTCTGTTCCTGTACACCTGTTCACTCGTGCTGGGGGGGACCAAAGCAACATGTGTCCCATCAATTGCACCAATGATGTTGGGAATATGTCCAAGCGCATAGAAATCACCCTTCACCGTAGCCAAATCGCCCACCTCAGGGAAAACAATGTAGCTCTGCATGTATTTCAACAGGGCAGACAACACTCTGGACAACACCTTGGAAAACATAGGCTGTGACATCCCTGATGAAATGGCCACTGTAGTTTGGAATGACCCACTTGCCAAGAAATGGAGTACTGACAGAACCTGCACTAGAGGGGGAATCCCTGTGGGTTGGCGGATGGGTGACATCAGGTCTGGCTCCAGTTGGGCACACAGTTCCTGTATAGTGGCTCTGTCAAGCCTGTATGTCAGTATGACATGTCTTTCTTCCATTGTCGACAGGTCCACCAGCGGTCTGTACACGGGAAGATTCCTCCATCTCCTCGCAAGTCCCAGCGGACGGTGCCTAGGAAGGACAACATGGAGCACAGAGTCAATCAACCCACAGGTACGTTCCCACAGCATGCACAGTACACGATTCTCAATGCATTGAATGGCTTGTATGAGTGTTGATGCAAGGCCTAGGTATGTGTGACGCAGTAGATTTTAAGCCATGTGGGCCCTTGAAATGGCGGCTGCCTGACCTGTGAAGTGCGACAGTGGGATGTGAGGTCAATGCGCTGGCTTTGCACACCGTGGCGGGAGGCGGTCGAAGACCGCGGCGCAAAGCCGCATTGGTTAACATTGAACCCTATGGGTCTCAGGAGCCAATGACGATGTGCGCCGGCGGTCGCGATACGCACCGCCGCGGTACGCACCACCGTGGGCGTGACCGCCATTTTCTATCTGCTTAATCACTCGATACCTGATCATCCACAGGAGAGGACCTATACTGCAAGTGCTGCTGTGACCTCGGTCTGGAAGAGACAATGGCTGCTGCGACTGGGAAAAGGGCCCCTGCCTTCACTTCTGAAGAATTGGCGAAACTCGTGGATGGGGTCCTCCCCCAGTATGCGCTACTCTACTGTCCTCCAGACAAACAGGTAAGTACACTGGGACCATGCTTTGTGGCCAATGCCTGGGTTGAGTGGGGTGAATGAACGATGGTGGGGAGGGGAGCGAATGAGGCATGCATCAAACGACAGATGAGAGTATGTGCCACATGGCAAGGGTGGGGATGGGGGGCCACTCACATCGAGCATGCAGAAAATGATTGTTTATTTTTCTCCTCCTGTACATGTCACATAGGTCAGCGCCCATCAGAAAATCGACATTTGGCGTGCCATCGCCAAGGACGTCCGGACCCTGGGGGTCCACAACAGACGGGGCACCCACTGCCCCAAGAGGTGGGAGGACATCCGCAGCGGGAGCAGGAAGACCGTGGAGGCTCTGCTGGGGATGGCCTCCCAACGTAGGAGGGGTGGCACTCGTCAATTGACCCCCCTGATGTCCCGGATCCTGGTGGTGGCCTACCCCGATTTGGATGGGCGCGTGAGGACATCACAGCAGACACAAGGGGGTGAGTACAAATACATTCTGCTGACTTTGCGCGCAGTGGAGGTGTCTGGGTGGGGGAGGAGGGCGGTGGCTAACCCTAGGCCAGGGCGATTTCCGTAGGCTAGGCCCCTCTGTTAGGCATGGCCCTGTGCCCCCGCCCCCCACCACTGTAGGTTGCCTAGTACAGCTAATCATGGCCCTGTGTCACCTATGTGTGGATTAGTCGTCCATAGGCTTGTAGGCCATGTCCCACGGATTGAGTAGTGTACCCCAAGTGCGCGGCGTAGTGCAGGGGGCTTCTGTGTCTGTCCTCTCCGCCAACTGTGTCACCAATGCATGCACTCAACATGTCTTTCTTCCCCCCCCTTTTTTTGGTGGTCTTCCTGTTCATATGTGCATTAGCATCATCAGGCGGAGGAGAAGTGGCATCGGAGCACGAGGGAGCTGCATCTCACATGGCCATGGAGGGCCATGCAACCGACTCGGAGTTCACCAGTGAGACGGAGGGCGAGGGGAGCTCCACAGCGGGGACACGTGGTGACACCAGCGACACAGACACGTCCTCGGAAGGGAGCTCCCTTGTGGTGGTGGCAACATCCGTGCCCACCGCAACAACAGGTACAGCCGCCACCCAGCGCACCAGCTCCGCCCTCCCAGCAGCCCCTCAGCCTTCGCCCCGTGCCCGTTCACCCAGGAAGGTGGGCATCTCCTTCGCCCCAGGCACCTCAGGCCCTGCCCCAGTTACCCCTGCTGCCCTCAGTGAAGAGGTCATTGACCTCCTGAGGACACTCATTGTTGGGCAGTCTACCCTTTTGAATGCCATCCAGGGTGTAGAAAGGGAGGTGCACCGGAGTAATGCATACCTGGAGGGCATTCATTCGGGTCAGGCTGCCCATCAGCGATCGTTCAACGCTCTGGCCTCAGCACTGACGGCAGCCATTGTCCCTGTCTCCTGCCTCCCTCCTCCAACTTCCTCAACCCAGTCCCACTCCCCTGTACCTCTGCCTATCCCTGACACACCTACAGACCAGCCTGCACACACCTCAACACCCAAGGGAAGCTCATCCAGACATAAGCACCACACATCACACAAGCATTCACCCAAGCAACAGCCACATGCAGACATGCCAACAGCCACTGCCTCCTCTGTGTCCCCCTCCTCCTCGTCTCCCTCCTCCCTCCTTGTGACGTCTCCACTCACACTTGCATGCACAACATCATCAGCCACTACGTCCATCACCAGCACACCCACCAGAACACTCCGCACATGTGCAGTCACCACCCCCACTACCATTTACACGTCCCCTGTGTCCTCTCCCAGTGTGTCTGTCACCCCCTCTTCCAAACCACACAAACGCAGGCAGCCACCCACCCAACAGCCATCCACCTCACAACAGCCTCCAGCACAAGCACCTGCACCCAAAGACACCAGACTTGACTCACCTACAACCACATCCTCTTCCTCCACTCCCATACCCACTACACCTACCCTTCCCACTGCTCCCAAAAAGTTTTTCCTGTCCAAAATTAACCTCTTTCCATTACCTGACCCACCCCCTCCATCTCATAAGACTCCAACCAGCACCTCATCCACCACAAAACCTGGACCTACAAGGACAATAGTCCAAGGATTTTAGAGTCCAACACCTTCAAGGCCAGCTACTTCGGCTAGCAGTAAAGATACAGCCAGCCCACCCCCTGGAAAGAAAGCCAAAAAAGCCAGTGCCCGGCGCGAGAGGCCAGAGACAGCAGGCTCCAAGGGCACTACCCTGGCACCGTCAGGAAGTGGGGTGCCACCTGGCACACCGACAAAGGGAGGAAAGGGCCACAGAGGAGCAGGGAAGGGTGGCAAGGGCAGCACGCCCGACAAGTCCGGCAGCAGGTGAGCTGCCCAGGAGGGCCCCACCAGCCCCATTCCAGGGGTGAAGGAGGACACCCACGGGCCCGGGACGGCAGCACAGGAGGGCCCCGCAAGTGAGAAGACAGATGTGCACGAAGGGCACGGCAGCCACATGTCAGGTGGCGAGTGAGATCCATGTCATAGCTGGATCTGGTGCCCTGGAGACACATGTCAAGCACCGCTGAACAGGGCTCTTCAAGACAAGCACCGCTGAACAGGGCACCGCCGTCTCAAGAACCGCTGAACAGGGCCCTTCAAGTCAAGCACCGCTGAACAGGGCACCGCCGTCTCAAGAACCGCTGAACAGGGCCCTTCAAGTCAAGCACCGCTGAACAGGGCACCGCCGTCTCAAGAACCGCTGAACAGGGCCCTTCAAGACAAGCACCGCTGAACAGGGAACCGCCGTCTCAAGAACCGCTGAACAGGGCCCTCCAAGACAAGCACCGCTGAACAGGGCACCGCCGTCTCAAGAACTGCTGAACAGGGCCCTTCAAGTCAAGCACCGCTGAACAGGGCACCGCCGTCTCAAGAACCGCTGAACAGGGCCCTTCAAGTCAAGCACCGCTGAACAGGGCACCGCCGTCTCAAGAACCGCTGAACAGGGCCCTTCAAGACAAGCACCGCTGAACAGGGCACCGCCGTCTCAAGAACCGCTGAACAGGGCCCTTCAAGTCAAGCACCGCTGAACAGGGCACCGCCGTCTCAAGAACCGCTGAACAGGGCCCTTCAAGTCAAGCAGCGCTCCGCTGGGCCCTTCAAGTCAAGCCCCGCTCCGCTGGGCCCTTCAAGTCAAGCACCGCTCCGCTGGGCACCGCCGTCTCTGCACCACTCCGTTGGGCCCTTCAAGTCAAGCACCGCTCCGCTGAGCACCGCCGTCTCTGCACCGCTCCGCTGGGCCCTTCAAGTCAAGCACCGCTCCCCTGGGCCCTTCAAGTCAAGCACCGCTCCGCTGGGCCCTTCAAGTCAGGCACCGCTCCGCTGGGCACCGCCGTCTCTGTACCGCTCCGCTGGGCCCTTCAAGTCAAGCACCGCTGGACAGGGCACCGCAGTCTCTGCACCGCTCCGTTGGACCCTTCAAGTCAAGCACCGCTCCGCTGGGCACCGTCGTCTCTGCACCGCTCCGCTGGGCCCTTCAAGTGAAGCACCGCTCCGCTGGGCCCTTCAAGTCAGGCACCGCTCTGCTGGGCACTGCCGTCTCTGCACCGCTCCGCTGGGCCCTTCAAGTCAAGCACCGCTCCGCTGGGCACCGGGGTCTCTGCACCGCTCCGCTGGGCCCTTCAAGTCAAGCACCGCTCCGCTGGGCTCTTCAAGTCAAGCACCGCTCCACTGGGCACCGCCGTCTCTGCACCACTCCGCTGGGCCCTTCAAGTCAAGCACCGCTGGACAGGGCACCGCAGTCTCTGCACCGCTCCGCTGGGCCCTTCAAGTCAAGCACCGCTCCGCTGGGCACCGCCATCTCTGCACCGCTCCGCTGGGCCCTTCAAGTCAAGCAGTGCTCCGCTGGGCCCTTCAAGTCAGGCACCGCTCGGTGGGCACCGCCGTCTCTGCACCGCTCCGCTGGGCCCTTCAAGTCAAGAACCGCTCCGCTGGGCACTGCCGTCTCTGCACCGCTCCGCTGGGCCCTTCAAGTCAAGCACCGCTCCGCTGAGCCCTTCAAGTCAGGCACCGCTCCGCTGGGCACCGCCGTCTCTGCACCGCTCCGCTGGGCCCTTCAAGTCAAGCACTGCTCTGCTGGGCATCGCCGTCTCTGCACCGCTCCTCTGGGCCCTTCAAGTCAAGCACCGCTAGACAGGGCACCGCAGTCTCTGCACCGCACCGCTGGGCCCTTCAAGTCAAGCACCGCTCCGCTGGGCCCTTCAAGTCAAGCACCGCTCCGCTGGGCACCGCCGTCTCTGCACCGCTCCGCTGGCCCCTTCAAGTCAAGCACCGCTGGACAGGGCACCGCAGTCTCATGCACCGCTTGCCCATTGGCAGAAGGGGCAGGGCCGGATCTGTGTCGGGCAGGGCTGCACGAAGCACTCTGGGCACCATGCCTCCTCCAGAACCAGTGGAGTCTGTAATCCACTTGATTGACTGTGGCTTTGCACTCCCCAGGATGGCACAGTGGGCAATCCACCCACTGTAGAGACTTGTGAGACTGTGGCTTTGCACTCCCCAGGATGGCACAGTGGGGAATCCACCCACTGTCTGGACTTGTGAGACTGTGGCTTTGCAGTCCCCAGGATTGAACAGTGGGCATGGAGGCCCCTTGTGGATCTGGCGTCGTGGACTCATCTGGCTGAGGTGCCCCCCCTTCCCTTCCCCCTGAGGTGCCTGTAGTTTTGCTATCTGATGCATACAAAACATATTTTTGCAAATATATACATCTTTTACAACAACGTGCACTTTTTGACACATAATGCAAAGATAGTATATATCACTGTATCAAACAAACTTACACATAGCCTTGTAAATATCTTGGTCTTTTACCGCAGCTTAACCTTTTCCTCAGTTCTTTGCACTCCCTGAACTCCACTCCATCTTGTTCACTCCATTAGCCACCCCAGACAACTTTGCTATTCTATGTAAATTCCAGATCCTATGGTCCACTGTTCTGATAACATTCCTGAATAACTTTATGATGTTCTTAAGAGAGAAGGATTTAGATTGAGATGGTGCACAACCTTTCTGTGGGTATCTTACTTTTATCACTTCTCCCACTCACACCAACATTTCCTTCACAGCATTGTGGGTATAACACCTTTTCTTTCATTTACACATTTTCCTTCGTGCCATTTCACTTTTCTTCTCAACATCATGCTCTACACTCATTTCACTCCCTCCTTTGTTGATAACGCAAGCTGGATACATCAAAGGTTTAGCTTTCCTTTTTCAAAACAATTTCAACAGGGCAACACCCATACTCGTATGGAGTGTCAATCTGTAATTATTAACCTGACTTAGTAACTAATTTCCTCAATACAATTGTCCACAGACAGCTTTTTGTACCAGTTCCTTTTGCAGCCTATTAAACGTTTTGACCATCCTATTAACCTCAGCGTGGTACAGAGCTGTCTTCTTATGCTTGATTCCCCTACACAAAAGACATTTCTTTACCTCCCTGAAAACCAGCCAACCTACATTGTCAGATACAAAGTGGAACCAAAACCTTCACATTCAAACACTTAATTAAGAAAGCCAATATTATCACAGGACTCAATAGAATTGGTGATATGTACCTCTGGTCACCTTGAATACATATCTAGTAAAACAATCACATATTTGTCAACACTCAAAATCCTGATGGTACCCAAAATGTCCAGAGCCATTTCCTCCCATGGTTCTTTGGGTAACGTCCGTAAAACCATTGATTGTACTATACATTTCAACATCTTGTCACAATTCACAACACTCTACACATACACTTCCAGATCTCTGTACTTGAATGTCCATATCTGTCCACCAAAACGTGAGTCTCAGGTCCTCATTATGAGTTTGGGGGGTGGGGGAAGCCACCCGCCAAACTTATTCGCCAGGAAGATCGCCATGCCGGTCTTCCACTAGCCATGATCGTCTTATGCCCACCAGCCCTATTAAGAGTTCATGCAGAGCTGCCCTGGTGGATTGCGACCACCGAGACCACTAGGCTGTTGACTGGCAGCAACCAGGCAGGGCCGGCGGTCAGACCGTGGCGGCTCCACCACAGCCATCATATGGAGGTCGTACCGCTGCTTGCCTGGAAGTCCAACCTCTATCTTGAGTCTGGCGGTCCCAGAACCACCAGACTCGTAATTACACCTCAGTCTCTCTTTTGTTTAGAAATGCTCGGATGACTGTCATGAGCAAAGGCAATTACATAATTTCACAAAGAGATGGAAGGAACTAATCTTGTTCCTCGTCAGAACAAATCACCTTGTTCGGCAAGTTCATCTCTGACACACAAATAGGCATTCAAGGTATCACATAATTTGTCCTCAGTTTTCTAACCACACTTGAGTATTTCAAATACCTAGTATAATATAGAGTCGTTGCCCAATTCTTCCAGCAACTCACTCTCTTTTTTGATACTCCCCCTGACTAAACATAAAATCTTCCTCCACCTCATTTAACTCCTTCAGCTCATGCTTTTCACACTCACTAGCCAAGTGTGAGCAGCAGTCTGCTGAGCTATTGTTCACACCTGGTACATAAGGTACATCAAACTGAAATTTCTGCAGAGATCCCATCCATTTCCGAATTCTTCCTGAGATGGCATCAATACCCTTCTTTTCAAATACTTCTTCTGAAGCTTTAGGGTCCATTGTGATCTCAAATGTGGGACCTCAAATGAATTTTCTCAACTTATGCACATTCCAATAAACAGATTATTCCTCTTTCTCTATTACAGAATAATTCATTTCAGCCCCTTTCAAAGCTCTTGAAATAATCAAGATGGTGTGCTCCACATCCTCATATTGTTGCCTTAAAATGACTCCCAATAGCTTTGAACTGGCATCAGACCTAATAATTGTGCTCCATGCAAACATAATTTCAACTTTTAGAATTCTATCTCATACTGATCAATCCACTAAAACACCATTGCTTTTTTTTTTTATGGCGTTCTCATGTTTTTGGTTTTCTCATTAAAATCTGGAACAGACTTTTTACAATACTCAAAGATGCTCAGGAATTTGGTGACTTCGGGCCAGATGTAGAAAGCATTTTGCATGGCGCAAACTGCGAAATTCGCAGTTTGCGCCATGCAGAATGCTGTTTGCGATGCACATTCACAATTTGCGAGTCGGTACCGACTCGCAAATTGTGAATGCGACTCGCAAATAGGAAGGGGTGTTCCCTTCCTATTTGCGACTCGCATCGCTAAGCTAAATTGTTTTGTGACCACGAATGCGGTCGCAAAGCAATTTGCAGTTACCACCAGTGTCACACTGGTGGTAACCCATTCGCAAAAGGGAAGGGGTCCCTATGGGACCCCTTCCCCTTTGTGAATGTTGCCAATAAGGGTTTTTCAGAGTAGGCAGTGGTCCAATGGACCACTGCCTACTCTGAAAAACCGAAACCAAAAGGTTTCGTTATTTTTTTTATTTTGCAACTCGTTTTCCTTTAAGGAAAATGGGCTGCAAAATAAAAATAAAACTGCTTTAATTAAAAAGCAGTCACAGACGTGGAGGTCTGCTGACTTCAGCAGGCCGCCATCCATGTGAGTGCAGGGACTCGCTATGGGGTCGCAAAATGCGACCCACCTCTTTAATATTAATGAGGTGGGTCTTTGCAACCCCATAGCGACTCGCAGAAGGTGTCTGACACACCATTCTGCATATGGTTTTGCGACACGGAAATTGCGAGTCGCTCCGAGTCACAATTTCCGAGTCGAAAAACCTGGTTTTGCTACATCTGGCCCTTCCTCTTTACATACAGGACTAGATGTGTTATTAATCATGGCCACCAGTTCCATTCTTGGCTCAATACCCAACGGGGTGATTAAACAAGAATTAATTTGCTTCTAATGCAAGACCTCTATCCTTCAACGTCCCAAGTTACCAATGCACATGTCTATTGTGTTCTTCCACATCACATCCATACACTAGCATATCATCTTGATAGATTTTTTATCTCATTCCCACTTTTAACATGTTTTCCATCACTCTTTGGAACACAGATGCTTCAGAAATCAGCCCAAAGGACATCTGTAAAAAGTAAATGCCCCAAAAGGTGTGACAAATACTGTCAGGTCTTGAAAATCCTTATGCAACTTCACCTGATTGGATGCTGAAGTGAGATCAGAGGATGAGAAAGGTTTCACACCTTTCAACATAGCCAGCATCCCAGTAATGTTTGACAGCGGATAATGATCAACCATAACACTTTAGTTGAGCTCACATAAATCCACCCACAATCTTGCTTTCCCACTGGATGTTGTGCATTACAATCGGTCAAGCCACCCTGTTGCTTCATCTTCCTCAAGTATGTCATATCCTTTTAGTTTTTCTAGTTCCTGCTGCATTGTATATGTAACCACCAAAGGAACACCTCTGACTTTGCTCACCACACAATCCAAATCTTTCCTTAGTATGATCTCATGAACATATCCCTTCAGACACCCCAACCTATCTTGAAAGATCTCCAGAAATTCTTTCTCATGCTCCGGCTTACTCATAGGAACTTGATTAATGTGCTCTATGCACTTTAATTGTTTGTTCCACCAGATTTTCATTGGGAACCAACTACTGAGTGTACTACCTCTCATTGAAATATAGATCTTGCTACTGTGTACCTCCCTTATAAATGGATTGACCCTGTAAAGTATTGTTACTGTGTACCTCCTTTATAAAGGGATTAAACCTGTAAAATATTGTAAGAACTTAAAGGGTTTAGCCCTATACCCTTTCGGATGAATTTCAGGTTTGAAGAAAGCGTCCTTGTCATATTATTTCTTTATATATATATATCTATGGGAATTAATGTCATTGTGCTCCAGAGTCAAACATCATGTGGCCAAAAATGTTCTTTATTTGATGTACTTCAAAGGGACCTCCTGTTCCAAAACTCCATCACCAATGAAAACATTTCTTCACAACCTGTTTCATCATCACGCGTTTCTTTACAATTTTTGTTCTGCAAATTACTACTTGTACAACACTTTGTAACATGACCCTTTCTACCACACACTTTGCAAGTAGCTTTCCAGCCAATACATTCCTTGTTATTGACATGTGATCATATTAAACACTCCTAAAATATGAAACCTGAAACTTCTTATTCTCTTTTTCTCTTTATTTTCCCACATTTGTTTGAACAAATTGTTCTTCATTGTTGCCTTTAGCTTTAGTTTTTAATACTTATTTTCCTTCTTCCTTTCTATTGCTCACAGCACTCCCATTTTTAATTCAGTCTAGTAATTGTGAGCACCTCAGACAAAAAAACTATGATCTTTTTGTTAAAAAATCATTCTTAGCTTTCTCCAAATTACAACCTAACATAAATTGATCTCTCAATCTTTATTCTCAATATGCACCAGATTGCACTTTGAACCCAATTTCTGCAAAATGGTAATATACTCTTCTACTGTTTACCCAGTTCTTAGCATCCTTTTGCCAAAATGATACCTTTCCATAAAAGTGTAAAATGTTGGTAAAAAATGTAGGTCCATTTGTTTAAACAAATATTTTATGCATTCAAGTCATGTTCTTTATCATTAGATATGTCAGGTAGGTGTTGAAATATAACTTGACCCTCTGGCCCCAAACAATGCAACAGTAATTAAATGTTATGTTCTGCACTCAGCGATGTACCACACACACAAAGCTAAGTGAGAAAATGCATTTTTCCACCTCCCCTATTTTAATGGTAGTTCACCCAGTTTCAACTATATATGAAGGAGGACACACTTTCTGCATTGTAGTTTAACCCGACACAGTACACGGGCATCCAATTCATTACCCAATTACCTCTCCTGCAAAAGAAAGTGAGTTAACGGGTACCAATATGACTGACTGCTAGTAGGATTATCATATGATGACAGCTCCACCCACAGTGTCCAGTCTTCAGTACATTTAACTGCTGTGGGACAAAAGGCAAGAACTGCAGGAACAAAACAGTACCCTGTAAATATACTCGAAGATTTTAAGAAATTGGGCTGTTGGTTGATTGGGGTGTGAGTCATTTCCAAGCAGCAACCACAATCCTTGTCAGGATCAGACACAAGCGAACCCCAAATTAACCAGTGCACAACACCATGGTAGCTTAGCACAGAGCAGTCAGGTGTGACCTAGAGACAATGTGTAAACTATTTGTACAACACTTCAAACAGTAACACAGTGAAAACACACCACAAATGGACCCCACAATAAACTCAGAAAATAAAGTTGCTTTTAATAAATAAAACAAAACAAAAGAACAAAAATCCAATTAGTAGATCTGGAGATATTTAATTGTAATTAAAAATAGCACCAAAAAGCACAAACTTAGCCTGACCTAGACAAAGTCACAAGTTGAGGCCGACCATGATGGAGAGCATACCAGCTACAGGGACCCAGTTTGGCCTGCTGAACAAAGGATCTTAAATTCTGTTTGCCTAGATTTGAGTGGATCCAGGTTGATGATGTGTCATGTAGCTGAGGCGGGGTGTTGGGTCCGAGCTGCAGGGACTCTGTGGTGCAAGGTCCTATTGCGTCAATGTCTAGGATCCCCTCGATGGGGCTTGCAATGTGAAGGCCAGTGTCAGGGATGGGATGCGCAGTTGAGTGATTCATCATTTCTAAAGGTAGATGAAGTTGTGATGCAGAGGGCCGGTGCTGTTGTTGAGGCTGCCATCAATGAGACATGTGAGGATTTGTTTCTGGAAAGCATCGTGTAACAGTGGTTCAGAAGGCGATGCATCAATGCCAAGATGCAGAATGTGGTGGTGATACAGGTCTTTTGCGATGGCTCCAATTCACGCAGCAGTGGCAATGAATCGGTTATTCTCAGGGATGTGCCACTCAACCAAGGAGATGCAATGAATCTGCTTGGGGATGCATGGTTCAGCAGAGAGGATGCATACATTTCACTGGCAAGCACCTAAGGCCCATTTCCAAGGGTCCAGGACCGGGGTGGCACCACTTTGGAGGGTAGAGTCACAGATGGTAATGCAAGATGAAGTGTGGTTGGAAGTCTATCATATCCCTGAGACTTCAGATCATGGGGCCAACTAATTGACCCTTGGAGTCACTTTGGGTCCTAGAGAGGCAGGTCCAGTCCTTCTCATCCTTCCAAGATGGCAGCAGGCAGCTTTTCAGCACAGCAAGACAGAAGTCCAGTCAAGTGCAGTCCAAGAGTGTGTCACTCCTTCAGCAGCACAGCAGTCCTTCTTTGCGGCAGAGTATCCTCAGGTCCAGAAGTGCTCTAAAGTGGTAGTGTCTTAGATCCAGTATTTAAACCTTTGTGCCCTAGTTGTAGAAGGTGGGAGAAACTTCTAGTCAGTGGCTTTGAAGTGCAAGTAATTCCCTGCATCCTCTGTCCCGGCTGCAAACTGGACAGAGTAAAAATACAGAGTAGTTATCCCTTTGTCTGTGGACAGGACACAGCCTATTCAGATATAAGTGAGACTGTCACCAACTGCTCCCTCCCACCCTACCCTAGATCACCCATCAAGTCATGTCTAAGCTCCCATTGTTTGTGGTTGTCCAGCAGGAATAAACAAAGACCAACTGCCAAATACACCCAGTCATGTGACCAGAGACAGGTGGCAGGCACCGAATGAATGGCTAACACAAGAAAATGCCAACTTTCTAAAAGTGACATGTTCAGAATGGCAATTTAAATCCGCCCTCACCATAAGTTAGGATTTTAAATTGTGATGTCAGAGGCATCAAATTTGAAAGTTACCTCTTTCCATTTGGAAATTACACTTATAAAATGTTTTTCACTATCAGGACATATAAAACTAAAAAGTAAGGCAAGGCAAAAAGCTGGGGGAAGACCACCTCAAGTCTGACAGATCTTACAAAGATGTCTGTGGTATCTGGCTCAGCAACCATAGAATCTTGCACTTGTTGGATTCTGAGAGCAAGATATAGAACACTGTATATGTCATAAGTAGGGAGTAGAATTTAATGGTCTGAATGAGATGAGTTGCTGTGAAGAACTGATGTCAAGTGGATGGGATCTTCTTTTCTTCTAATAAAGATCTTTCTTCAAGCTTCTTAGAAATCCTTGTGTGAATTTATCCTGTAAATTCCAACACTGGCGTAGTCGGCAGGATGAGAAAGTAAGAAGATTTCAATATGTGAGACTACTGGAGTCATCAGTTTCACTGGGACATTGAACGCTTCTAAAGAGACAGCATTCTCTTCTTTAGTTGTCAGAGACCGCTACACAACGCAAGTATTTCATGTTTGAATTCTGTTATCTTTGTAAAATTTATTTTGTGTTGGGGCAGGAGTTGGTCTTCAGGTTTCACTGTGACTCAACCCTCTCTTTTAAGTGATGCCCCGTGACAAGAGTTGCTGCCCTGTGAACAGCACATGCTGTCAGTAACAGTCCAATTGTGCTGTCTAACCAACAAACGCAATACACAGCACACTTCATTAGCATCTCTCAAATTTCACCGTGTGTTAATCAGAGCTGCTGCTTGTGCACCAGACACGTCATTAGTAACTATCAAAATGGGCTGTGTAGCCAAACAACACCCTTCATAGCAAACGTCATTGGTGACTCTCCATGCGTGCTGTGTATCCAGGCAATGCCGCTTCTTACGATATGGTTAATTGCCAGTGAGAGAGAGTAGCTTATATAATCTATATTAACATGAAATGTTTATGAATTAATGTGTGATAATGCCACATAGAAATTGTAATAGTAAAATTTTACTTAAACGTGCACCTGAAATGTGACCACGGGAAGTGGCCGCCAATGTATATGTGGACTAATAATGATGACTAAAATGTTTATAAAATGTTATATTGAATAAGTTCTATACTAACCATTAATCAATGTGTTATTGAATTTGTGCTGAAATCCTTGTAGGCCTTAAGTTAGCATGAGCCGAAGCTTAGCTGCTTGGCTCTCATATTAAATGTATTTTTCCTATCTTGCAGTGTGCTGACTCGCAAAAGGACATGACCTCTTGTTTTTTTCAAACTAGAAGCCGAATGTAACCATGCTAGATCTGTTCTCATGCATTCTTCATTATTTGTAGAAATTATGAAAAGAAAATGCAACAATGTAGATTAATGTAAAGTACAAGGTCATTCAAACCGGTGAAGGCAAAGGAGCTACTGACCAAAAGATGTGCAAAGAATTACAGAAAGATGAAATCATACCCGACGTGCCACCTCTGAAGACATCGAACAGGAGAACCAATGAGAGACTTGCAAAATATTATGGGGTGAAAGATTAATGACATAATGGGGGTCATTACAACCCTGGCGGATGGTGTTAAAGCGGAGGTAAGACCGCAAACATGCCAGCGGAAAAAAAAGGGAATTATGACCGTGGCGGAAACCACCAACAAAGACAGACAATTTAACACTCTGACCGCCACAGCGGTACAGACAAACAGCGCGGCGGTCACCGCCAACAGACAGGCGGGAGACAAAGTACCGCCCACAGTATCACAACCTACCAATCTGCCACCTTTTCCGGTGCCGATTCACCGTGGATAAAAACACAGCGGAAACAGCCATTTCAATGGGAAAACGCTCACCTCTACACACTCCACGAGGAAGGAGGACACCATGGAGCCGGAACTCCAAATACTCCCTGCAATAGTCTTCCTGCTCCTGTACGATCATCATCAACGCCGGCGCCGAAGACAACGGTGAGTACTGCACCTACGACATAGGGCAGGGGGGAGGCAAAAGTCAGGGACACACACACACAACACCCCCACCCCCACCCCGACCCTCACCCACCACAACACACACACCAATGTATATCCAAACATAACAGTAACAACCCTCAAACCCACCGGAAGAATGCAAAGACAAAAGGAAATTAGTGCAACCATTGTAATATATCAAAATACAGTAGGCAAATATATACAGATATAATTTCACATTCAACTAAATATTCATCACGATTAGTAGTGCAGGTAATGCACCATTCAATGTCCGTGGACCACTGGGCCCAAAATGCATGGGCGAGGCCCACACACGATACCTGAGCAAAACGGAGAGTACACTGCTGGGGCATCAGATAGAAATACAACAGGCACCTCAGGGGGAAGGGAAAGGGGTCACCTCAGCTGGATAACAGCACCACGCCAGATCCACGAGGGGGCTCCATGCCCATTGATGTATCCTGGGGAGTGCAAAGCCACAGTCTCTCAAGTCTCTACAGTGGGTGGGTTGCCCACTGTTCAATCCTGGGGAGTGCAAAGCCACAGTCTCTCAAGTCTCTACAGTGGGTGGGTTGCCCACTGTTCACTCCTGGGGAGTGCAAAGCCACAGTCTCTCAAGTCTCTACAGTGGGTGGGTTGCCCACTATTCAATCCTGGGGAGTGCAAAGCCACAGTCTCTCAAGTCTCTACAGTGGGTGGGTTGCCCACTGTTCAATCCTGGGGAGTGCAAAGCCACAGTCTCTCAAGTGGATGACAGTCTCCACTATTTCTGGAGGGGGACTGGTGCCCAGAGTGCTTCATCCTGTGAAGGACAGAGGTAGTGGATGACAGTCTCCACTGGTTCTGGAGGGGGACTGGTGCCCAGAGTGCTTCATCCTGTAAAGGACAGAGGTAGTGGATGGATCTCTTCACTGGTTCTGGAGGGGGACTGGTTCCCAGAGTGCTTCATCCTGTTAAGGACAGGCGGAGTGGATGCTGTTCTCCACTGGTTCTGGAGGGGGACTGGTGCCCAGAGTGCTTCAACCTGTTAAGGACAGACGGAGTGGATGCTGTTCTCCACTGGTTCTGGAGGGGGACTGGTGCCCAGAGTGCATCACTGTCCCCGTGACGGTCCCAGTTCCGTCACTGCCGCACATGGGCTAGCGGTGCTTGAGTTGGCGGTGCTTGC
Organism: Pleurodeles waltl; assembly: GCF_031143425.1. NCBI lineage: Eukaryota > Metazoa > Chordata > Amphibia > Caudata > Salamandridae > Pleurodeles > Pleurodeles waltl. Next base: position 1,233,997,207 of record NC_090444.1, on the reverse strand, counting down.
CCTGTTCAGCGGTGCTTGACTTTGCTGTCTCTGGCCTGTTCAGCGGTGCATGCCATGGTGGTCTTTGCCCTGTTCAGCGGTGCTTGCCCTGTTCAGCGGTGCTTGACTTTGCTGTCTCTGACCTGTTCAGCTGTGCTTGCCATGGCGGTCTTTGCCCTGATCAGCAGTGATTGCCCTGTTCAGTGGTGCATGCCATGGCGGTCTTTGCCCTGTTCAGCGGTGCTTGACTTTTCTGTCTCTGACCTGTTCAGCGGTGCATGCCTTGTCGGTCTTTGCCCTGTTCAGCGGTGCTTGACTTTGCTGTCTCTGACCTGTTCAGCTGTGCTTGCCATGGTGGTCTTTTCCCTGTTCAGCGGTGCTTGCCCTGTTCAGCGGTGCTTGACTTTGCTGTCTCTGACCTGTGCAGCGGTGTTTGCCATGGCGGTCCCTCATTGCCCAGCGGGGCTGTGGCTGCCGGGGCCCTCCTGGGCACTGAGTCTGGCGGTGGCCTCCTGGCCAGTGATGATGGGACTGCCCTCCTGGGCACTGACTCTGGCGGTGGCCTCCTGGCCAGTGACGATGGGGCTGGAGGTGGCCTCCTGGGCAGCGGGGAGGATGGCGGGCTTCTCCGCCGTGCTGCTCTTCCCAGACTTTGGCGCTTTCTTCTGCCCCTTCCCCAGCTTGGGAGGAGTCACAGCTGAGTGGACAGTCCACCCGGGACCCTTGTAAGCGGCTTTGCCGGCTGGAGTCTTCCCCCTACCCCGTCGGGCACTGTCCAACTTCTGGTGATTCACAGGGGGGGGGACTGGTTGTGCTGTGGCTCCGTGTCACACTGGCTGCCCAGGTGCCCTGTGCACTCCACATACCTCTAACAGGCACCACTGGTACCGGAATTTTTTTGGCTGAGGTGCTAGTACGGGACCTTTGAATTGGAGTGGTGGGGGTGGTGGGAAAGAGGTCAAGGTTGCTCAGGAAAAGTTTCTTACGAACACTGGGACGGGTAGCTGGAGTGGGTCTGGGAGTGGAGCAAGAGGAGGTGGTTGTAGGAGGTGTAACTTTTGTTGATTTGGGTGCAGGTGCATGCGCTGGAGGCTGTCGTGAGGTGGATGGATATTGGGTGGGTGTGTGCCTGCATTTGTGTACTTTGTGAGGGGGCGTCACAGACACACTGGGAGAGGACAGAGGGGACATGTAAATGCGAGTGGGGGTGGTGAGTGCAGGTGAGCGGGGTGTGGTGCTGGGTGTGCTGGTGCGGGACCTAGTGGCTGTAGTGGTAGTGCATGCAGGTGAGAGTGTAGACGACACTGGGAGGGAGGAGGGAGACGATGAAGAGGGGGACACAGTGGAGGCAGTGGATGTTGCTGTGTCTGTATGTGTGTGATACTTGTGTGAGTGCCTGTGGGATGTGTGGTGCTTATGTTTGCCTGAGCTTCCCTTGTGTGTTGACGTGTGTGCAGGCTGGTCTGATGGTGTGCTTGGGATAGGCAGAGGTACAGGGGATTGGGTCTGGGTGAAGGAAGTTTGAGGGGGAGGCTAGAGACAGGGACCGTGGCTGCCATCAGTGCGGAGGCCAGAGATTGCAGGGTTCGATGATGGGCAGCCTGACCAGAATGAATGCCCTCCAGGAATGTATTAGTGTGTTGCAATTCCCTTTCTCCACCCTGGATAGCATTCAAAGTGGTAGACTGCCCAACAGTGAGTGACCTGAGGAGGTCAATGGCCTCCTCACTGAGGGCAGCAGAGGTGACAGGGGCAGGGGCTGAGGTGCCTGGGGCGAAGGTGATGCCCACCCTCCTGGGTGAGCGGGCACGGGGCGAAGGCTGAGGGGCTGCTGGGAGGGCGGTGCTGGTAGGGGGGGTGGCGGCTGTACATGTAGAAGTGGGGGGCACAGATTTTGCCACCACCACAAGGGAGCTCCCATCGGAGGACGAGTCCGTGTTGCTGGTTGCTGATCCGGTGACCGCCGTGAAGCTCCCCTCGCCCTCCGTCCCACTGGTGTTTTCAGAGTCCGTGGTGTGGCCCTCCATGGCCATGTGGGATGCAGCTCCCTCGTGCTCCGGTGCCACTGTACCTCCGCCTGATGATGCTGATGCACAAAAGAACAGGGAGAGCACAAAAGGGGGGTGGGGATGACAGAAGAAAGACAGGTTGATTGCATGGCTTACCGCTACCGTTGGCGGACAATACAGACACAGCAGCCCCCTGCACTACGCCGCGCTGTTGGGCTCTACTGATGCAGTTCCTGGGATATGGCCTACATGGATATGGTGGACATCAGCACACATAGATGACACAGGGGCATGTATACCTGTACTTGGCACTCTACAGAGGTGGGGTGGAGTGCCACATGGCCTACATTACGGAGGGTCCTAGCCTAATTAACTCTCCCTGGCCTAGGGAAACCAAAAGCCCTCCTCCCCCACCCAGACACCTTCACTACGCGCAAAGTCCGCTGAATGAGAGTGTACTCACCCCCTTGTGTCTGTTGTGACACCCTCAAGCGCCCATCCAACTCAGGGTAGGCCACCGCCAGGATTCGGAACATCATGGGGGTCATGGTGTGACGGGCACCCCTCCCACGTTGGGACGTCATCCCCAGCTGAGCCTCCGCCGTCTTCTTGCTCCAGCGGCGAATGTCCTCCCATCTTTTCCGGCAGTGGGTGCTCTGTCTCTGGTGGACCCCCAGGGTCCGGACGTCCTTCGCAATGGCACGCCAAATATCCTTCTTCTGGTGGGCGCTGACCTACATGACATGTACAGGGGAAGAAGAGAAGTCATTACCAACTGCACCGTCGAAGTGAGTGGCCCACATTCCTACCCTTGCCATGTGGCACATGCATTCACAGTCCTTCATGCTCGCAGAACTCTGCCCCCTTCCTTCTTACAACCAGCCATCTCCACCCAGGCATAGCCCACACAACTTGCACCCTATGTACTCACCTGTTGGTCTGGAGGACCGTAGAGTAGCGTGTACTGGGGGAGGACCCCGTCCACGAGCTTCTCCAACTCCTGTGCAGTGAAGGCAGGGGCCCTTTCCCCAGACGCACGAGCCATTGTCTCTTCCAGACCTAGGTCACAGCAGCACTTGCAGTATAGGTCCTCTCCTGTCGAAGATCAGGTATAGAGTGATTCAACGGATAGAAAATGGCGGTGACGTCCGCGGCAGTGACGTCCGCGGCGGTGCGTATCATCACCGCCGGCGCACTTCGTCATTGGCTCCTGGGACCCATAGGGTCCAATGTTAACCAATCCAGCATTGCGCAGCGGTCTTCGACCGCCTACCACGACGGTGTACAACACCACCGCAGTTACCTCACATCCCAATTGTCCCACTTTAGAGGTCAGGCAGCCGATATTTCAGGGGCCCACATGGCTTCATTTTCAACTGCGTCACACATACGTAGGCCTGGACTCAACACACATACAGACAACTTTTTGGATTATGTTTCGTGTTCTGTGTAGCTGTGGGTACATACCTCTGAGTTGCTTGACTCTGTGGTCGCTGTTGTCCTTCCTAGGCACCGTCAGCTGGGACATGTGAGGAGATGGCGGAATTCTCCGGTGTACCGGCCGCTGGTGGCCCTGTTGACAATGGAGGAACGACATTTAATCATCACCTACAGGTTTGACTGTGCCACAATCCAGGAACTGTACCCAGTTGGAGCATGATCTGATGTCACCAATCCGCCATCCCACAGGAATCCCCCCTCAAGTACAGGTGCTATCAGTGCTCCATTTCCTTGCAAGTGGGTCTTTTCAAACAACAGTGGCCATTGCATCAGGGATGTCCCAGCCTATGTTTTCCAACGTGTTGTCCAGAGTGTTGTCTGCCCTGCTGAAACACATGAGGAGCTACATCGTTTTCCCTCAGGTGGAGGATTTGGCTACTGTTAAAGGTGACTTCTATGCCCTTGGCCATATCCCTAACATCATAGGTGCCATTGATGGGACCCATGTGGCTTTGGTCCACCCCCACAGGAGTGAATAGGTGTACAGGAACCAGAAGAGTTATCATTCGATGAATGTACAGATGGTATATTTGGCAGACCAGTACATCTCCCAGGTAAATGCCATGTTCCCTGGCTCAGTGCATGACGCCTACATCCTGCAGAATAGCAGCATCCCTTATGTGATGGGTCAACTCCAGAGGCACCGGGTGTGGCTATTAGGTGACTCTGGTTACCCCAACCTGTCATGGCTACTGACCCCAGTGAGGAATCCCAGGACCAGGGCAGAGGAACGCTACAATGAGGCCCATGGGCGGACTAGGAGGGTGATCAAACGCACCTTCGGCCTCCTGAAGGCCAGGTTCAGGTGCCTCCATATGACAGGTGGTTCCCTATTCTACTCACCAAGGAAGGTGTGCCAGATCATCATCGCCTGCTGTATGCTTCACAATCTTGTTTTGCGACGCCAGGTGCCTTTTCTGCAGGAGGATGGTCCAGATGACGGTGTTGTGGCAGCTGTGGAGGCTGTGGACAGTGATGAGGAGGAAGCAGAGGAAGAAGACATTGACAACAGGGACTCAGTCATCCAGCAATATTTCCAGTGCACACAGGTGAGAACAGTTTCTTGCCTACTACAAGTACTTTCACACTTCTACCTCCATCCTGTCTGTCAATTTCAAGCAGTATTTGGTAACTGAGTTGCACATTTCCATTACGGTTTCACAGGTGTGGTTACCAACGTGTGTCATCTGCTTGCATTCTTCATGGACTTGTGATGTGTGACATAGGTATGTTGACATTACATTTGTGAACGGATTTTGTCACTGTCATAGCTAATACACATTTTCAAAATCACAGAATGACTACAGATTGTTTTGTGCTTCAAGGGTGTTTATTGAAGTGCTAATTATTGGAGGGGGTGGTAAAATGGTGAGGGGTGATGGTGGAGGAATGTACATGGCAGAGTCCAGTCTATTAGTCTCACAGGTGCACTGCCCATATGGGCATAGGAAGTGGAGCTGGGGCAGTTCCAATATGGACAGGGTTACAAAGGGGGACAGTGGGATGACAATCAAGGTGGTCACATTTCTTGGCGGGGGTCTTGCCATCGTGCTCTGTCCTGTTCCTGGATCTCAGGGACCGCTTGCGGGGTGGTTCTCCATCTGCAGGGGGTGGGTTGCTGGTGTGGTGGTCCTGTGGCGGGGCGTCCTGTCCAATAGCGCCGGCGGAGGTGGTGGGCAGTTCATCGTCCATGCTAGTGTCAGGGGCCCCTTGGAGTGCCACGGTCTCCCTCATGGTGTTCTGTATGTCCTTCAGCACCCCTACGATGGCGCTGATGGTTCTGAGTTCCTCCCTGAACCCCAAATACTTTTCCTCCTGTAGGCGCTGGGTCTCCTGAAACTTGGCCAGGACCGTAGCCATCGTCCCCTGGGAGTGGTGGTATGCTCCCATGATGGAGGAGAGGGCCTCGTGGAGAGTGGGTTCCCCTGGCCTGTCCGCCCCCTGTCGCACAGCAGCCCTCCCAGTTCCCCTGTGTTCCTCTGCCTCGACCCCTGAACCGTGTGCCCACTACCACTGCCCCCAGGTCCCTGTTGTTGTTGGGGTGGTGGGCTTTCCTGGGTTCCCTGTAGTGGTGGACACACAGCTGATTGACGTGTCCTGCGTACGGAGGTATGGGCCCGCTGGGTGGGTGCTTTGCTGGTATTTCCAGAGGGTGGAAGGTCTGTGTTGGGCTGTGCCTGTGCGAGGGGAACCGACTGTCCCGATGCCCATGATGGTCAGGGCTGGTCATCTGGATCCAGTTGGCCAGAGCTGCTGTCATCACTGAGGGCCTCATCTGTGGGTGGGGTAGAGATGTCTGGACCCTCCTGTCTGGTGACGTTGGGGAGTGGTCCTGCAGGGGTGTAACAGCATGATTATTGCATCTGTGTGTGTCATGGTGTGCAATGGGTGGGTGAGCATGTACCCCAGTGCTAGCATTCCTGTGTGGGAGCTTGTGTGATGATGGTTGGGGGGGTGTTATTGGTATGTGCAGTGGGCATGCTTTAGTGAGCGGTGTCCATGCTTTGTTGTGTCATGCAGGGCTTGGTGTTGGGATGGGTGGTTTGTGTTCTTAGTACATTAGTGAGGAGTTGGAGTGATAGGGGAGGGGGTGAGGGTGGGGGTCATGTGAGAGCATGCAGGTAGGGTGGGGGATATGATAATTAAGATTTGACTCACCAGTGTCCATTCCTCCACCGACTACTCCGAGGCCCTCAGGATGCATAATGGTCAAGACCTGCTCCTCCCATGTTGTTAGTTGTGGGGGAGGAGGTGGGGGTCCGCCGCCAGTCTGCTGTACCCCGATGTTGTGCCTAGAGACCACGGAACACACCTTCCCCCGTAGGTTGTTCCACCTCTTCCTGATGTCCTCCCGATTTCTTGGGTGCTGTTCCACAGCGTTGACCCTGTCGACTATTCTTCAGCATAGCTCCATCTTCCTAGCTATGGAGGTGTGCTGCACCTGTGATCCAAATAGCTGTGGCTCTACCCATACGATTTCCTCCACCATGACCCTGAGCTCCTCCTCGGAGAACCTTGGGTGTCTTTGCCGTGCCATGGGGTGATGTAGGTGATGTGTGGGGTGGTGTATGTGGTGATGAGTGTGGTGATGAGTAGTGGTGTGTGATGTTTTGTGCGGGGATGTTGTGTGGGTGATGGTGGTGTGTGCCTCTGTGTGGTGGGGTTGTCTATGCTGTGCTGTCTCTCTGGCCTTCATCAAAATGTTTGGTCGTAGGGGTTTGTGGGTGATGTGGGTGTGTGTTTTATATTGTGTTGGGTGTGTGGGAGTGGTGTTTGTATGTGTATCAGGTGTGTATCAGGTGTGTGTATTTCGATTTGTCCAATGTGGCGGTGTTTTGGAGATGTTTGTGTATTTTGAGCGCGGCGGTGTGTACCGCCAATGGAATACCGCGGTTGAAAGACCGCCGCGTGGATTCGTGGGTCGTGATAGCATGGGCGTGTTTCTGTTGGCGTGACGGTGGAGGATTTGTTTTCTCCAGTTTATCACTGACCTTTGGTGTGGCGGACTTGTGTGGGTGTCTGAATTTTGGAGGATTCCGAGATGTGGGTCATAATAGCTGTGGCAGATTTCCGCGGCCGCAGCAGTGTATTGGCAGTCTTCTGCACGGCGGTAAGCGGCTTTTGCCGCCAATGTTGTAATGACCCCCAATGTGTTTTCCCATTGGATGAAGATAGTGGGGTATAACCAACTACCAATAGAATTTTGGGGGAATGTACAACGAAAGAGGGATAAAAACCCATGACACGGGGATCCATTTAGGTGGGTTAGAGAATGCTATTGATTTTATCCAGAAACTTTGTCACTCTGTTTGGTGACTTATTGGTTTGCTTAGAACCATCCTCGTCCTTAGATTGCCCATTTTACACTTTACCTCCTTATGAGGGAAGTGCCCCTTTTTGCCCCGGAGCTGAGTTCTGACTGATGGTGATTTGACTGATGTCCTGAAGACGAAGACTGAACCTGTGTGCTGACCTAAACCTTGGAGGGTAATTATGACAATGCATTTGTAATTTGTCTGTTTGCTTTTCCTTTCTAGGTACCAACTGCTTACTTTTGACAGAGACCATAGTTAGATGTTTTCCAAATAGGTGTTCTAAATCGTTTTGCATGAAGCCCAACATGCTAATGCTAATCGGTGGTTAGGACAGGTGTTCACTAAACTGACGCAAATAGACAAATGACAGAATCTATGCTTTGTTGACACTCTGCTAAATCGATCTATTTTCACGTCGTCTTATGTTTTGATGTTGATAAATTGATCTATGTTCACGCCGTGTTATGTTTTGATGTTTTTGATTTTCGCCTTAATGAAATCCTATCAAAGTTGCCATATCGTGACTATGCTATTATGTTTCTTGGTTTTGAGATTAACGCATCTGCTTTTAGAATTGTAATCAATAGGGAATAAAACTCATAAAATTCTACTAAAACTGGTGTGGTTATTCATGACTGCAAGGTCATGGTAGTAGTTTTGAATTGATTAATGACTTTGACTAAAGTGAAATATAGTGTTTTGATAAATATTGATGACATTATTGTGATAAATATTGATGACATTATTGACATATTGATTGACATATTGATTAGCTATCTCGTCCTAAGGTGTCACTCAACTGGGTCAAAAGATTAATTGGCCTAAAACGAGTCCTGATGTGTAATAAATTATCATAAAAGGACGCGTTAGCACCAGCTTTCTGGTTGTGCTTATTAACCGAGCTGTGAGGCTCTTTATTCTCAGATGATCTGTGTCCTGAGCAACTCAACGACCCACTAAGCTTATACGGCGTCTAAAGTGTTACTGCGCTTCACTAGGAAATACCTCAGTGATACTCACACTCCAGTACAAGCATACTTTGTTGTTGCTATGCTGTGCTTCACTGGGAAATATTTCAGTGATGCACACACCTTTGTGAACCAGTCTTTGTGTTCACTGATCCATTTAATGTGTGTAAATTGGTGCTGCGGTTCACCAGGAAATACCACAGTGATAAGCACACTCTAGTAGAACCATATTTTGTTGTTGCTACCCTGTGTTTCACTAAATAAATATTTCAGTGATGCACACACTTTTGTGAATCAGTCTTTGTGTTCATTGACCCGCTTAACATCACATGTTTAATGCCACATGTTTCAGTGATTACCACACATTTGCTAATCTGACTCATTCCTTGCGCTGGGTATCTCTCAGTGATGCATGCACTTTTTATGATATGTTCTCACTATTGTTTCCATGACTTCAATGTTGTGCTTCCCATGTATACACCTGGTTTGATCTAAATATCTACACATTTATTGACAGTAATATATACTGTACAATATGTTTTTGTATTTCACTTTATTGTTGTAGAGTTTATCATGCAAAACATTCCAGCTCCTGCTTTTTTCCACTCTAGTCCAGGCACTCCTCCCATAAAGTGGCAGAAGTGGAGAAAAGGTTTTGAAAGTTATACCAAGGTTTTTGGCACTTCTTTGAGTGCGGAAAGAAAAACCTCTTTATTACTTCATTGTTTAGGATCTGAAGGTCAGGAGGTTTTTGATCATTTAGCTGACCTTCCTGAAGTGAAGTTATTTCTGAACAAAGGTGGAGAGAGGAACTTAGCTCAGATAAGGTCTTGTGTGAAGTAATATCCGTGGTGCATACGGAGTGGATCAACAAGAAGCAAGCTTCTGATTCATGCAAAATGTTTTGGTGAGTAAGGTATGAACTCAGTATGATCAAGGACTTATTTGTTCAGAGGTACTAGACGTACCTCCTAGCAGTCTGAGACTAGAGTTGATAAACTTGGTGCATGAGAGGCATCAGGGAATATTTAAAACTAAAGGGAAGTTACGTACATGTTACTGGTGGCCTGGCATGGACATCCCGATCGAACGCATTTTTAGAGCTTTCCTTATTTGTCTTAATTGTGATAAGTCCAAATGTACAAGAACACAACCTGTAAAAATCAGGGAGCGTCCCTAAGGTTCCTGGAAAGACATAGCTTTCGACATTTTTTTCATTCATGCAAAATATAGAAATTAAAAATGTTACTATGTTCCTAACAGAGCTAATGGCAAGGGGAGGGTACCCTGAAACTTAACTCACAGATAATGGAGTACAATTAGTTTCTAAAGCGATAGCTGGATTCTTAAGAAAGAGAGGTATACAACATAAGAAGTGTGAGCTATATCATCCAGAAACAAAGGATTTAGTTGAGAGGTTCAATAGGGTCATTAAAGAAACTATACATTTATCTAAGCCAAATTCTATGGAGTGGAAAATAGAAGTAAAGAAGAAGATATAAATGTACAGATTTACTCCCCATAGTACAACTGGATAATGCCTTTTGAATTATTTAAAGGGAAGCTACCTAATGCATTACTAGAACCACCTTGGGGAAATAAATAGGAAATTGAACTAGGAAAAGAAAATTTAAATAGCTCTTGGAAGGAAAGGGCAGCTGTAAAACTGATCAACAGCAAGAAAAATTTTGATGGGAGTAAAGCTGCTAAAGAAACTGAGGTAGAAGTTGGAGAACTAGTTGTAATTAAGCTAACTTCGAAAAATAGTGATGGAACAATATTAAGCAAATCAATACATGTTATTAGGTAATTCAACAATGTGATTAAAACCAAAGATCACTGAATCTGGAATCTTAACAGAGTAGTGATGATAAGAGAGAATTCTGAGGTTTCTGAAGAATTGGAAGAAGGTGTGTCTGATTCCTATGAGAAGAGTAAAGATGGCAATATCTTTGTGAGGAAGTCGTGTAGAGTAACAAAGAAAGCTGGACATTTAAGTAACTATGTATAATTGTCATTATTTTTGTGTTATGTGTAATTATCAGAATGATAAATGATAATCTTGTAAATATCTGTCATTATTTGTGAAAGGAGGGAGGTGTGTGGTATCTGGCTCACCAACTGTAGAGTGTTGCTCTTGTTGGATTCTGAGAGCAAGATATAGAACACTGTACATGTCATCAGCAGGGAGTAGAATGTTGTGTCCTGAATAAGATGAGTTGCTGGGAAGAACCAATGTCAAGTGGATGGAATCTTCTTTTCTTCCAATAAAGATCTTCCTTCAAGTGCCTTAGAAATCCTTGTGTGAATTTATCCTGTAAATTCCCACAATGTCAGTTTATAGTGTCAAACCATCGATGATCAAATAAAACAAGACACGTCTCATTCACCAGATGCTGATCCAGGATGGACGATTTAATGCAAGCTACAGGCCAAAGCAAATGACGGCAAACAAACTGAAGAGGTCCGGTTGTGAGATTATTTTAACGTTTTTAGAAGGGCACATTATTTAGTTGTGTTCCAGAGGCTTGTATTCCTTTTAAAATTTTAACAACTCTTTGTTTTAGTGGAGATGTTTTTTATTCTTTTTATCAGTCGTCCTTTCTTACAGAAACTATTATTAATTTCTTCACACAACATTTCTCATCTTGTGCTGACCCGAGGCTGCTCATGATGATTACCAGGTATTACTGATCTAAAGGTAACACTGTCTACTTTACACAGAAAATATGTTTTTTCACATCATGGCAAGTTCTTAGAATAACAGGTATGTTATTATAAAACATCACTCTGCCCACAACATCTTAGAGGGGACTTTCCAGCCAGTTTGCCATCCTGTGATGCACATCGTTGCAGTTTCTGCAAAAAACATTTGGTTTTTCTTCATCTACGTGGGTAGACTCCCAGCAGACTAACAGATCTCTTCTAACCTCAAGCGAGGTATGTGGCTCGGGTGTTCCTCCCAGGACCAGAAGGGTGGATTAGGGCTAACACTGCTACTTGCTCTCATGTAGGAACTCAGTAGTGTAGTTAGGAATACCAGGTGCAGTAATATCACAGCATGGTGGGACTTTTCTTGTGTTTCACTCATGTGATTACAGCTCTCCTGACATTGTGTTTCATTATCATTATAATTGCCATTCATGCCCTCCTATGTAGAATGCAGTTGCTTCAATAAAACATATTTAACCAAACCCCCGATTCTGGTCTGTCCTTGCATGTGTAGGACTGGCATGTCTAAAAGAAAGAGATGGAATCCACTCCACCACGACTCCCCTGAGGGGTCTGAGTGGCATGCAATGGGCTGCCAAAAATCACTTTTATCCTCTGGTACTTGTGAGGTGGGGCTAGCTATCCAGAAGAGGTTAAACTGACAGCTGTCACACGTGTGGGATTAGACTCAGTCTCCCACGCTCAGTGGTACTACAACCCAAAAATCCAGCAGTCTTGTTACCAAAGCGATAGTCTCTGACAGTCCCAATTCAGTATGGAAGTGCTATCACAGGTCACTGTGAAGTGATTGCAAATAAACTGATAGGATCACATTTGAAGGTGTAGAAAAGTAGAGAGACCTCCAACAGCTACTACTCCTTGTTCTCTCCCTGTTTCTTTTTAAATCATCTTTTCATTCTACTTTCACATTCCACACAAGAACTCTATAAAACAGCTAGTGATGACATACTGTATTCAGAAGATACCACAAGGTACCACTTGGAGGGTCAGGACTCTCTCAGGCTTGGTTTAGGTGCGATTCTTCCTCGTTCAGCAAAGCAATCTTCTGAAGTACACAGCAGGCCGCAGTACGAGGCATTCCTCTAAGTGTCCTTCTGCCGGTCATGAACATAAACTGAAGTGTAGGATTGAGGGTCATATTTTTTATACCTGGTGCCTTTTTTGAAGTAGGAGATGTTTCTCTTTCAATCAATCAAGGATTTATAGAGCGCACTAATCACCCGTTAGGGTCTCAAGGTGCTGGGGAGGAGCTACTGGTCGTAAAGCCATGTCTCGAGGCATTTCCTGAATGTCAAGAGGTCTTCGGTCTGGCGAAGGTGCAGCGGTAGGGAGTTCCAGGACTTGGCAGCTAGGTGAGAGAAGGATCTTCCTCCGGCGGTGGTGCGGCGGATGCGGGGGATGGAGGCGAGGGCAGGCTGGCGGAGCGAAGATTGCTGGTGGGGGTGTGGAAGTTGAGTCTGTCGTTGAGGTAGGCTGGGCCTGTGGTGTGGAGGGCCATGTGTGCATGGATGAGGAGTTTGAAGGTGATCCTCTTTGATACTGGTAGCCAGTGAAAGTCTCTGAGGTAGGGGTAAATGTGGTCACGGCGTGGGATGTCCAGAATGAGGCAGGCGGATGTGTTCTGGATTCTTTGCAGCTTTGTTAGGAGTTTGTTTGTCATTCCTGCATATAGGGCGTTTCTGTAGTCCAATCGGCTGCTGACCAGGGCGTGGGTGACAGTTTTCCTGGTTTCGACGGGAATCCACTTGAAGATTTTGTGGGGGAGCATGCAGCGAGTGTTGTAGCAGGAAGAGGAGATGTCATTGACCTGCTGAGTCATGCTGAGTATGGAGCCCAAGATGAAGCCTAGGTTGTGTGCGTGGGGGGTGGGTGAGGGCGCGGTTCCTAGGGAGGTGGGCCACCAGGAGTCATTCCAAGTTGAGGGGTTGGTGCCAAAGATGAGGATTTCTGTCTTGTCTGTGTTTAACTTGAGGTGGCTTGATTCCATCCAGCTGGCGATGGCGTGAAGTCTGTTGTGGAGGTTGTTCTTTGCAGTTGTAGGGTCTTTCTTGAGGGAGAGGATAAGCTGAGTGTCGTTTGCGTAGGAAACTATGTTGATGTGGTGAGTTTGTGCGATGTTGGCGAGGGGGGCCATGTAAACGTTGAAGAGAGTGGGGCTGAGCGAAGATCCTTGGAGAACACCACAGATGATTCTGGAGGCTTCTGACAGGAACGGTGGGATGCGGACTCTCTGGGTTCTGCCTGAGAGAAATGACGAGATCCAGTTGAGTGCCTTGTCGCGGATTCCAGCAATGTGGAGGCATGTGCGGAGAGTGTGATGACGTACCGTGTCGAAGGCTGCGGAGAGGTCCAGGAGGATGAGTGCTGCTGTTCATGTGTTTGTAAATTTCCTTCCTTCCCTGCCATGGCACCAGGCTGACTCATTAATAATGAGGTATTGTGTTGTCCTTTGTATGAAAGCATGGCACAGGCTATTGACTTGTAAGTGAGGCTGTGCGCAGCTCTGTCCCCCGATCCTGCCAATGATAGCAAATCCAGGCACACCTTTTCCTTCTATAGCAGTGGTTTTCAAACGTGTTAATATCACGCCCCAGTGGGAAAAAATAAACCGTTGCGCCCCCTCAGAATTTTTCATAACTATTCTATTAAGTTGACAATGTTTAAATAAGTCTAGATCTGTTTAGAGATTGCATTTAAGTTCTGTTACCTTTTTACAAATACAACAAAAATGTTCTGCTTGAAACAAAGCACTATTATCTGCATAATCCTTCTTTTGGCCAGAGCCTGGCACTCCACCACCCAGGATTACTTGAGGCCCCCCCTCGGGAGGCCTGTCCCCCAGTTCGAAGACCCCTGCCCTATAGTGTGGCTATCTGAGAGGAATACGCAAAGTCAAACTGCCAACTACACCCAATCATGTGACCCAGAAACAGGCTGCAAGCACATAATAGCCAGGGAACGAAAATGCCAACTTTCTAAAAGTACCATTTTCAAAATTGTAACTTAAAATCTGACTATATCATTAAAGAGGATTTTTAATTACAATTTCTTAGACACCAAACATGATATTTCTAGCTGTAACCCATTGCTATCCTATAGGAGAGGTAACATCACAGTAGTGAAAAACAAATATAAGAATTTTTCACTACAAGGACATGTATAATGTAAAAGTACATGAATAACCTTTCACTTATAATGCACCCTTCCCTATGGCCTAGCTAGGGCCTACCTTAGGGGCGACCTTTAGGCAATTAAAGAAGAGTTTAAGGCTCAGTAATGGAGTTATTTTGCCAAGCCTGATTGGCAGTTTAAAACTGCATACAGGTTACAATGGCAGTCCTGTGACCTGTTATAAGGGGCTACTTAAGTGGTTTAGACAATGGGTGCTAAAGGCCCACTTGTAGCATTCAAATTGCAGGCCCTGAGTATATGGTATACTACTTTACTAGGAACTTATTAGTGAAAAAAAAAGCAGCTTGTAAAGCGTATTTAACCTGAGGATATCAAAATGCTAAGCCAATCTAGAGACATACCTTTTCCAGGCCGGGGGGATCTCCCAGGGATAGAAAACTGTGAAAAAAAGCTAGGTTTTAAGACTTTTACGAAACACAGGCAGTGACTTCGTTCGAGAGATGTAATTGTAATTGCAATTGCATATATATAGTGGTCACTACCATTGAGGGGGCATGGAAGCCCATTTCGGATAGTAGCATGCTACTCCAGAACCCAAAAAGATTAGTGGAGGATAAGTATAGGGGAGTATAAGTAGAGTATTAGTATTAGTATAGGGAGCTATGATTTAATTTGAGTGGAGGACGTGAGCATGTTAGTTGGATTGAATAGAGTAATTGAGGTATAGTAGAGGGAAGAATTCTGAAGTGTTAATTGGGAGATCATAGTAGCAAGATGAGATTTGGGATGAGTAAAGGAGAAATGAAGGAGGAATGAGTATGTAGAAAGGGATTGGGGAGATCATAGTAGTAAAATGGGGTTTGGGATGACTTAAAGGAGAGATAAATGAGGGAGAATTTAGTAGGGCTGTTTGGGAGGTCATAGTGGTAAACTGAGGTTTGGGGTGAGCCGGGAGGGGTAGGAGAGGGAAGAGTCTAGGAAGGTTTTTTTTTGGAGATCACAGTAGTAGAATGGGTTTGGGATGAGTCAGAGAATTACATTAGAGGATAGATTCATAGATGTAAAGGGTGATGGTGAGATAGAGTAAAGTTTTCTAGATAGTATTTTTTTTTCCTCTTTCACAGTAGTACTAAAATAATACATATATAGATACATGATTACATAATAAGGGAATTTATGTGTAAGGAATATGATGTATTGAGATTTAAGTCATATTGTATAAGCACAGACTATTAAGTGTTGCATTGTTTGAAGTTCATTTATTTGTGTACTTTTAGAACATTATTTAATCTTTCCCCAATATTTCAATAGTAAAATGCTTGTAGATAAATAGTTAAGATAATATTTACCTATTGTGATAGATAAAATGAAAACAGAGACTCTTAAGCATTCAATCAAACAACTCATATAGAAATTATACACTCTATCCCTGAAAGGGCCTTGGTTTGACTTATACTGGGTGCTCCCTTGTGTCTGGACAAAGCTATACCCCTCTGAAGAGCTCTAATGAGAGCGAAACACGTGTCAGGGGTTGCTTTACTCATTCCAGGTTGGCTTGGACGGTATTTGACCAGTCCAAAGCTGTAATACTGTGCCTGGAGTGGTAAATGGCTTTTGTCATTTTACAGCTCGGCAAGGATGACACTATGTCAATCCTATGCTGAAAGATTTTGCTGTACAAATGGCAAAAGTCTTTGTCACTATCTAGCTCGGCGAGGATAGCACTGTGCTAATCCTATGCTTAAAGACTTTGCTAGATAAGCAGACATTTGAGGTGAACAAATCTAGAGTGTCGCTGGTGTTGCAGGGTGCTCCTTACTAGAGCAGCTCTCCACCTAAAATTGGGAACTTTCCAGAGTTCTCCTTTGTGTTTTGCATAATTTATGCATCACTCTATCCCTGAAAGGGCCTTGGTTTGAGATATATATATATATATATATATATATATCACACATGCATCTACACATACAAATACACATACATACATATATTTAACTATAAGTAAAATACACAATTGTTAAAGCAGCTGTAAAGAGTATGTATATATTTTAAGATAAAATAGGTATTATACCAATTTTACAAAGAAATACACATATTTAGATATCTACATATAAAACAATTAGAAATATTTTCAAATACAGGAATATGCAGTCCATTGCTACTTGAGTATGTTGGCTATGTAGGAAAGACCCAACTCCTGAGTATTTTTCTGAAAATAAGATATTTATCCATGGATCGTATATATGGGGGGGGGGTAATGAATCCCATAGTTTGACCACTTGAACAGAGAAAGATGTACCATCTATTGTCTTTTTCTTCTATGGTGGTGTTTTGAGGCGGGGTGCCAATCATGAGTGGAGGTTTCTTTTTTTAATGTATTTTGTGATTTTATTCCTGATAAAAATGGTCCTGTTCCATGTACTGCTTTGTGGGTGATACAAAGCAGCTTGAAGGTGGATCTTCTGGCAGCATTCATTGCTAACTTGGAGTCCATGGCAATTCCAAGGTTTCTAACTTCATTATATACTTTTGGAGTTGGTCCTAGGTCATCAGGCCAGGCACAGAATGGGTCATATTATTTTCAATGTCTTTGGAGCATTCCAGTTTAAGGTGTATTTGTTGGTGATCTGCATAGGTGGAGCATGTGAGTTGAAATTCATTGATCGTTGCTGGTTATGACATCATGTAGATGTTGAAAAGCATGGGTGAGATGATTGTGGCTGTCTTGAGGTACCCCTGATTTTGTGAAGTAGGGTTAGGACTAGAAAGGGAGAGTATGGATGACATTTGTTCTGTTTTGAAGGTATGATGTAATCCAGTCGGAAGCAATCCCCTCTATGCCAGCTCCGTAAAGTACTTGTATGAGGGTGTCATGGCCAACTGTGTCAAAGGCAGCTGAGAGGTCCAGGAGAAGTAGTGCAGCACCTCCATTGCAATCTATTGTGTTATTAAGATCATCCCAGATGGCAATGAGGGCAGATTCAGTGCCTCTTTCAGGGCATAATCCAGTTTGTTAGTCTGAACGTATGGAGTTATTTTATATTAATTGTGACTTATGGGCAAAAGCTGCTCTTTCTACCAGTTTGCCTAAGAAAGGTCCATTTATAATTGGTCTGTAGTTGTTGGGGTCATGCTGATCCAGGTTTGTTTTCTTTAATAATGTGTGCATGTATGCCTTTTTAAGATCTTCAGGAAAGATTCCTGTAGTTAAAGAATTATTGATGATTCTTCTTACTGGTGTGGCAGCAGAGGTAGATTAAAGAATGTTCTTGAAGATGCATGGTGGGCAAGGGTCAGAAGGACAGCCAGTTGGCCTGCTTGCTTTGATCAGATTTATAAATTCACTTTGTGATATCTATTTGAATGAGTTCAGAGGCTGGGTTGGCTTATTCTTGGAGGGGATTTTTGGAAACAGGTTGGTTGGTACTGGTAGGTTTCCTTTGTTTTAAATAGGAGTCCAATGTCTCTGCCTTGGTTGTGTAATGAGTTTCCAGTTTGTCTGTGAATTCCTGAGTAATGGAATGAGTTTCTACCATGCATTTAGGTTTTTCAAAATTTATTGACAATTTTGTAAAATTATTTATTTGTAGAGATAGCATTTTGAATTCTGTCTGAGGAGCACCTTTTTTGATTGATGATTTGGATATTTTGTTAAGTTTGTGTAGGGGAAGTCTGTTTTGAATGTTGCTTGTTTTGAGCCAGGTTTGTTGCAGCCTTCTGATTTGCTGTTTTATCTTTTTTAGTTTTGTGTTTCTTCAAACTGCTTGTTTTCTTTTGTCCTGTTTTGTTTTTGTGAGTTGTATTCAGATAACGAAAGCTTCCTGTTGCCACTCGTAAAGCTTTTGAACAGAATGTATTGTGTTTAGATCTGTGTTGGCTGTTAGCTGTGTGTCTAGGTATGCATAATTGAGTTTGTTCCATGGTTGATTGGTAGATGTATGTAAGGTGGTCATGTGTGTGTTGATTTGTTGTGTTTTATATTGGAAATTTACCAAATGATGTGATGCTTGAACAGTAACTAGTTCTGAGTTTGCAAAAATTACATCTGGGATGTTTAGGTCCCTAAGAATACATAAGTTGGAGTGTAGTGTCATAAGTTTGAAACTATGTTCAGAATTGTGTCTGAGAATATTGAATTGCTAGATGGTGGTCTGTAATAGAGGAGAAAGTTACAGGGGGAAGGTGGTGTATGGTTGCCTCTGGTAGAAGGGCCTCAAATCATTGAATGGAGATGTGTGTTTTGCTGAGATTTATTGCTTGTTTGGACATAACAGCAAGTCCACCACCTGTTCTGCCTACATACTTTTTTGTGATGGTTTGATATCCGGAAACGGCTTCATGCAACACTGGGGCCATGTCATCTCCCAAACATAATTCATTTATGAAGAGTAAGTCAGGTTGTGTGTGAGTAAGTCATAGATGTGCTGCTTGTTTTTAGAGAGTGATTGAGCATAATCAGTAGGCAGTTTAGAGACTGTGTTTTGATGGTGGTGTAATTTTGTTTTGTAGAAGAGTGGTCAGTATATTTTGAACTTGTAGCAGGTGTGTCATTAGTGCTAATATTAACTGTATGAAGGTCATAATAGTGTTGTTTGTCTATTTTGTATCCTCATCTAGTAGGCTTAGAAGGCATTTTGTTGGGTCTGTGTGTGTCAGTGGTTGCAAGTGGCATATAGAGTTGTGTTCTTTTTTTAGCCTTTTTGTGTGATAGACATGGGGATGCACAATTGTAAAGAGTGGCATGTTGTTCAATTTGTTAGCACCTGTTTAGGGTGGAAGGGGTGGTGGTGGAGCATATAGGTCATATGCTAAGGCTTTCAATTTTGTAATGGATTATAGGCGGGTGAATGAATGTTGTTGTGTTGGGATGTTCGTGGTGGATTGTGGTAATGATTGAGAATTTAGGAGTGAAGTTGGTTCAGGATTTGTATTATTTGTGGAGCCATGAGGGTGGGAGTGGATGTGACTGGAAGTATTATGAAAATGTATGTTGTTTTGAAGTGCTGGTGTGTGTGTTTTGGTCTGTTTTTGTGAAGTAGTGAGAGGAGATATTGATGTAATGGCTTTCTGTGAAAGATGTGTATGTGGGTTACTGCTAATGAGTGGTATGTGAATAGTATGGGGGTGGTGATGTGTTTTGGAGAAGTAGGTATGTGGTGTGTAAGAGGGGATAGGCAAGAGTTATGAGTGTTAGTGTTAGATTTTATCACTGGAAGAAGTAATACGTTTGGAGGAGAGGAGTGTAAGGATTGTGTGTTGTGTGTAATTTGTAAAAAGAGGAGAAGGGTGTTAGTGGATGGTGTGGTGGAAGGCTGAGTATAGGTTTTGCCATGATAAAAAAGGGTCATGTTGGTAGGGAGTAGAGGACAGAGCTGGTGGTTTTTATGAATTGGGAGTGTGTGTCTGGATGCATAAAAGTTATGTATAATGTGTTTTTGTATTGTGTTTGTGATGCGTGGATGTGTTAGTGGTATGGGATAGAGTTGTGTTTTGTGTGAGAATGAAGGTGCCATAGTACTGTAGTTGTGGAAGAATTGTATATAAGTGTGGTTTGCAGTGTTTTGTAGTGGCTATTGAGACATTGAAATCTGCATGACGTTTGTTTGAGGTGTATGAGTAGAATGTCTTTGCTGATATTGTGCTTGGGTGTTTGTGGATGTGGAGGGCTTTTGGTGGTAGCTAATGAGTGAAAAACTGGGTAGCAGCTCTGGGCCTAACAAGTCCCAAAGAGACACAAGCAGGCAGCTGCTCATGTCATCTCCATACTTAGCCTCGATGCCCGGGCTGAGATTCCCTGAACCCTAGGCTCAAATAGCTTTTTTTGGCCAATGGAACCCTAGCCCTAACCATTCTGATTCCTAACCCTAAACACTAGAGCCAATGGGAGGCCTGGCCCCGTTAACTAATCACAGCCCTAGCTCTTACAGCCAATGAAAACCAAAACCCTAAGCTCTAAGTCCAATAGGAGCCCAAGCCCTAGTGACCAATCTGAACCCTAGCCCTGATGGCCAATCAGAACTATAACCCTTAACCCCCTAGTCCAGTGGAAACTCTAGCCCAAGTAGCCAATCAGAACCCTGGCCCTGATGGCCAATCAGAACTGTAACCCTAAACTCTTAGTCCAGAGGAAACCCTAACCCTAGTAGCCAATCAGAACCTTAGCACTGCTGGTCATTCAGAACTGTAACCATAAACCCTTAGTCCAGTGGAAACATTAGCCCTAGAGGCCAATAAGAACCCTAGCCCTGTGGGCCAATCAAAATGGTAACCCTAATCACTTAATCCAATAGAAATGCGAGCCCTAGCAACCAATCACAGCAACAGATGAAACAACCAAAAGAACCCTTTATAAGGGCAAGTGACTTTAAGCTCAGGCTGCTGGGGCAGGGAGGTGCTCCTCTATTCAGAATCTCCTTGAATACAGACAGGCACAATCCACAGATATAACTACCAGATTCTACTTTTAGAAAAGGGACAGTTTTGAAACCACTCACTTTTTCAAGCCAAAAACAAGTGCTGCACATACATTTCAAGCACAGTTTAAACCGCAGAGCAGATTAAGCAGTCTCCTAACCACACTCTGGTTAGCCACTGAGGTATATTTAGCCTTTTTAAAAATATTATAAGGAAAGAGTGGTAAGGGTTAATCCAGTCTTGGTGAAAAATGAGGAGGGAAATTCATTCAATCAAGGGTAGTACAAAAACAATAGTTTAATGGTACCAAGGTACCTGGTGCAGGCATGATGTGGTGAAAGGGTTTACAAAGTGGCATAATGCATGCATTGTGCTACTTTGCAAATATGGCGTGGGAAAAATGCCACTTTAGCGCCGCCTTAGCATCAATAAAATTATGCTATAGCAGTGTTAAGGTGGCACTAGTGGCTCTTAAATATGCCCCAAGTTTGCAGAAAAACAGAGAGCCAAATGTAAACAGAGATGGGTAGGGAAAAAGCAGTTTTTATAAACATTACAAGAAAATTTAGAAAGTCTGTGATCTTAACACCTTCTTTGACTCTTGCTCAATGGGCTGTTTAGGGTGAGAGAAGCTGGGCTCACAAAATTGAGGTGGATGTCTTTGGGGTTCCTTCCACAAACTTAAAGGACCAGTGCAGGTGTAAGGAGGGGCTCAGGTTGCCTGGGAGTAAGAGAGCCAATCACCAAACCCAAGCTGTTGGGGGAAGAGGGGTGCTCCTTTATTCAGAATCTCTCTGGATACAGACAGACCCAATCCATAATTTATAGCTACCAGATTCTACGTATCAGGTAAGGGACAATTTTGAAACCACTGAAATACTGCTTCTTGCACACTCAAACTAATCACCTTTTCAAGACAAAATTGAGTGCTGCACACACTTTCCAAGCACAGTTTAAACCACAGAGCTGATTAAGCATTCTCCTGAATACACTCTGGTTAGCCACTGAGGTGTATTTAGCCTTTTTGAAAACCTTCTGGGGGGGTGGTGAGTCTTAATGATCTCGTTGTGAAAAATTAGCAGGTGAGCATGTTAGTTATTTCTCAATTTTGCAGCATTAACAGAGAAGAAGCGTTCCTCCCCATCTGGCTTTATGGAACCTCAGCACTACCACATTCCTACTATATATCAATCTAAGTGGTCTGTTAGGCACATATCATTATAAAGATGACCTAATGAGCTGGGGTCCCTTTTTCTTCCTCACTAATAGCCAGAAAATGGCCTGAAGCCCTTCTCTGACAGTGAGATGTTTGGGAATGTTCAAAATAAGACATGTTGTAGCATTTTAGATAACGTGAAGCTTGTTCAATGAGTAGCTATTGATGTTCAGTGTATTGCTTTAGGTTAAATGGGATGTGATCAAGGCCATAGCCACCGTCTTGCAAAGTCCTTCAAGAACGAAAGGAAAACTATATTGAAAGCTGCAGATAGATCCAGCATGACCAGGTTGGCAGCACCACCCTAGTCCACCTGCCTTCTGACATAGTCTGAGAAGGGTCAAGGAGATCGCAGATATCAATGAATCACATCAGTTCCTGATTGACACATTTTACTAAACCTTTAGCAGGGGTAGACAACAAAGAAATAGGGCAAAAATGTTAATTTCCTCTAGGTCTCCATTATGTTTTCTTCATTAAGGGAATGACAATGGCTTCTTTACAAAGCCTAGGAAATATTTCTGTATCCAGAACCTGATCAAAAATCTTCACCAGGTATTCTGCAATCAAGTCAGCAAGGAGTAAGTTGCAAAATTTGGGAAGGGGCACGGCTCTGCCTAGGAGACAGATTTAATTTAATACCCACCAACAGTTCCTTAACTTGAGAAGCTGAAATAATTGCAAAAGCTGACAGCAAAGATGTGACGAGGAACAAAGAGATCTAGTAGGAACCACAAGTGCACTAGGCTGATCAGATTCCAAGTATATATTTAAAATCTTGGGCCAGATCTACGAAGCATTTTTCTAGTCGCAAAGGGGCCAATTTGCAGATGCGCAATTTGCGCATGAAAAATGCTTTTTGGGATGTACAAAGCCCAAACTGCGATTCGGTAACTTGTAACCGAATCGCAGTTTGGATTTTGCAATTCGATATTAGGAAGGGGCGTGTCAAGGGAGGCCCTTCCTTAAACCAAATCTAAATGGTATGTATGATTGTTTTGTGACCACAAATGCAGTCGCAAAACAATCGCAGTTAGCACCAATTGGTGCTAACCCATTCCCAAAAACAAAACGGTCTCCATGGGACCCCTTCCCCTTTGTGAATGCTTGGGAAAACATTTTTGCAGAGCAGCAAGTGGTCCTATGGACCACTGCCTCCTCTGAAAAAATAAAAATAAAACTTTTCATTTTTGTTTTCAAAATGCATTCCATTTTCCTTTAAGGAAAAAGGACTGCATTTAAAAAAAAAATACTGCTTTGTTTAAAAGCAGTCACAGACATGGTGGTCTGCTGACACCAGCAGGCCACCGTCCTTGTGAGTGCCGCCATTCCCAATGGAGTCACAAATTGTGACCTACCTCATGAATCTTCATGAGGTAGGTCATTTGCGACCCCATTGCGAATCGCAGACAGTGTCATTGACACTGTTGTACATTCGGTTTTGCGAGTCGCAAATTGCGAGTCGCTAAGACTCACAGTTTGTGAGTCACAAAACCGGATCTTGGCCCCTTATCTCTAAAAAAATTTGCTAACTCTTCACAGAAAACTTTTGAAGTATTTGTAAGTAGCTGACAGGGTGGATTGTACAGACACTTGATAATTTTACATAATTTGTTAGAATAATTTTTGACTGACATTATTTTAAAAAGTAGGTTTGGCCTCAAAGATGGAACGCTTATATGTTAAAAGTAATGCTTTTTTGCTTATTTTGTTTTGTCTTCTGGATCCAAATTAATGGGCCAATTATGTTCCTGTCTGCAGCAGGAGACAGGAATAAGGGGTAAGCCAATTTGTTTCATGTTATAGGGTGTGAGCCCAAGCACTTCAGCACTGGTTAGCAGTGGTAAAGTGCACATAGTCTTAGGGACAGCAAAAACTAATTCAGAAAAATTGGAGGATGGAGGCAACATTTTGGGGGAAAACTACACAAGGGCTCAAAGGTTTAACATATCTGATATGTTAACTTCTTGGGGTAAGGACATTTGCAAACTACCTTCAAAAAGAGTTTGCAGGGGGCATGCTAGGTCTGGAGAATTACTGTGTTGGGACTGGAAATGTATGCCTTGTATGAATTCACAGATGTGCTACCGACAAAAATATTTCAAACTGCTAAATGCCATATATGGCATTACTAACTGTGAATGGATGAAGTGGACGGTTATAAGAAAATGGGTTATTGATTGAGAGTGATTTAAGCCTTACTCAAGCAATAATCACAATCCTTCTTAAGGTGAAACTCAAAAGTGACAAAATTAACCTGTGCACAACCCTCTGAAAGCTTGCCACAAAAAACAGTCAGGCTTAGCTTAGAGGCACTGTAATAAGTATTTATGCAGCACTATAAGGGCCAGATCTAGCAACCCTTTTGCGAGTCGCAAACGGCGAAAATCGCCGTTTGCGACTCGCAAACGTGGGTTTGCAATGCACAAATGCATATTGCGAGTCGTTACCGACTCGCAATATGCATGTGCGACTCGCAAATAGGAAGGGGTGTTCCCTTCCTATTTGCGACTCGCAATGGTATGCAATACCATTTGCGACCGCATATGCGGTCGCAAATGGCATCGCAGTTACCATCCACTTCAAGTGGATGGTAACACAATCGCAAATTGGAAGGGGTCCCCATGGGACCCCTTCCAGTTTGTGATTACACCCAAAAATAGTTTTTCAGGGCAGGGAGTGGTCCAAGGGACCACTCCCTGCCCTGAAAAAAACGAAACAAAAGGTTTTGGATTTTTTTAAAATGCAGCTCGTTTTCCCTTAGGGAAAACGGGCTACATTTAAAAAAAAAAAAACCTGCTTTATTGAGCAGCAGGTCGCTAACATGGAGGCCTGCTGACGTCAGCAGGCCTCCATGTTAGCGAGTGCCCATAGTCGCTATGGGGCCGCAATTTGCGACCCACCTCATTAATATTAATGAGGTGGGTCTTTGCGACCCCATAGCGACTTGCAGAAGGTGTCTGAGACACCTTTCTGCATCCCAAATTGCGACTTGCAATTTGCGAGTCGCAGAGACTCGCAAATTGCAAATCGCAATTTGGTTTTTTCGTACATCTGGCCCTAAGAGCAGTAAAGTGAAAAAACACAAATGAGAAACAAAGAAAAGTCCCACACCAATTTAGAAAAATAGGGGAAAACGTAATAAATAATATGATTTTGAAATGAATTAAATCCAATCAGCATAACCTGAATGCTCACTTTAACATTTTTTTGGTGAAATCCAGCACCTAAAAGATCAAAGCCCGAACTGTGGCTATCTGGGGCAAAGTTAAAAGTTAAGGTGGACCACAATGAGCACAGTTCAGATACAAGAGGTATATTGGGCCCAGTCTCTGTTTATCTTTGAAATTGAAAGAAATCCTGAGAAAAAGTCCAGAGGTGCAAGGCAGCAGGCTGTGTCCGAGGAGAGTCAGCATCACTGGGGAGAACTGGATGAGGTCTCTGTAAAACCTTCAACAATGGCAGAAAAAAGCTCTGACTTCAAGGAAGCCATCATCGTTGATGTGAAGGCTCTCGCAGTTGAGCTGGGAATTTTATTTACCTTCGGACTTAGACAACTTTTTTGAAGTCGAAAACCTCCGGTGGGAAAAAGCTACAAAATGTAGCCAAAGAGGGCTCCACGAGGTCACATAACGTTGCTTGGAGGTCCCGCTAATCAGAATTTGCTGCTGTGGAGAAGAACATAGCAGGAGATACCACAAAGTCAGGCTTACCAGTATTTCACCTTGGGCAGACAGGCTGTCAGATAGGCCCCGTTTTTTTATCATTTCTTCTGACACCTTTGGTGAAATATTTGAAGTCCTAACTTATGAGGTTAGACAGGAACAGCTCCTCTGACATCACTTCCAAGGGTCCAGGAGGTCACTACGTAGAGGGCTAGGACTCACTCCAACTGAGGACATGTGCAGGGTGCAATATCTCTGGAGCTTGTTCTGTCCCTGTAGATCACACAGGACTATATCCAACCAGTCCTTGAAGTCACTCTGGTAGTCCTGGATTCAAGGAGGTGGTCCTCTCTCCTTCAGCACCAAAACAGGCCTTAAGCAGCTGGGCAGTCCTCTGAAAAACAAGCAGGACTCACGCAGCAGGGCAGTTCTCTGGTAGCAGCAGAGCCGTCCTCTGAAGAAGAAGACAGGCCTCAAGCAGCAGGGCTATCTTCTGGAGTACAAGGCAGCCCTTCTAAAGGCTTCCACAGGTCCCCGAGTATACAGGACAGGTGGTTTAGGATGTACAATATTTATACCTGTTGCCATCCTTTGAAGTTGGTGTGACATCCTGACTAGCTGCACATCTGGTTCTGGAAAGTTCTTTCCATGCCAAGGCTCCAAGTGGTCTGGGGTGATAAAAGACTGGTGTCAGATTCCTTTGTGTATGTGCTGGAGGCAGCTCTTTGAAATGTAAGTGGGTCAGGAAGACCTCTATTTCACCCAGTCTGCCAGCAGCTAGTCACCCTTTGTCTGTCACGATTCACCCTAGGCTTACCGTCTGTATTGGATAAGGATGGTGTGCGGCCCTGGTTCCTGCAAGTCCTGCTCTGACCGAGGTAGGGGCGACCCCTTCCGGTAGCCACAGTGCTGTTGACAATAGTACGCCACCACAGTCCGTGCCTTCCAAAAGGAGTCCCAGAGGAAAAACCCCAAGGGGAAAAAACCTCCAAAAGGAACTCCCTGGAACAAAAGGAGGACTCAAGGAATTAGCACTCAGGAGCCTGGAAATACTGGAAGGCTGAAGAAAAAACAGGAACAACTGGCGTTCAAGCGAAGACCAGCCGGAGCGTGACCACCACAGCAGAAGTATTGCAACGCAATGAGAAGAAGAAATGATTCCCCTTATATACCCCTAGACAGGAAGTGATGGACAGGAAGAAGTAACACCACCATTTTGGATTGGGAAGGGGCTACCGTAGAAAAGGGCCACCGTGGGACCCGCGACCTTTGACACAGGCCGCGGCCTCCCCCGCGGCCCACGCAACATTGTCTTGCTGTCTGAGAGTAGTATTCTGCCAAGCTATTCACCTGACCCAGGTGCCAGGCAACAGTCACAAAATGGTTGGGACAAGAAAACGTTAAGCTTCTAAAGTGGCATTTTCATAATGTGAACATAAAATTCGACTTTACCAGTAAAGGGGTTTTTAGATTAAAATTCATTCGAGTTCAAACTTGATATCCCTATCTGTTCCCAATACAAAAATAGCACTAATTAAATTTACTAAGGTACCCCATTGTATTCAAATGGGAGAGACATACTTTACAGTAGTGAAAAATGTCCAGGACATCTAAAACTTGAAAACATTAGCTCTACTATTCAAATACAATGGACCCTGCACTATGGGCTATTTAAGGCCTACCTTATGGGTGACTTATATGTTTTGAAAAAGAAGATTTAGGCTGAACATCTAAGCAAAATTCTCCCAGCCTTGGTGGAAGCAGACCAGGCATGGTTTGTAGGAGACAGGCAAGAGGAAGATACTCTGAGAGAGTCACCCATTTAGTAGAAAAGTGCAGAAAACATCAGAACCCAGCCATCCTATATCTCTTGATCTGAAGAAAGTGCAAAATAGGGTAAGCTGGCTGGGGATTCCTTACGAGCTATTCTGAACAGAATAAATCTGGGGCCCGAATTTCACTGATGAATCCTTGCAAATTATGTGCAGCCAGAGGCATGCTTCCGGGTCAGTTCATACCACAGAAATGTACACTTTAGAGATGCACGCTCTCTCCTCTCCTGTTTGTCCTATCAATAGAGCCGTTAGAGATGCAAAATAGAACCCATGCAGATATAAAGAGAGTGTGGTGAGGAGCACAACATCAAACTAATCACTAATGACATTCATTTGACCCTAACAGACCTAGAGACATCCCTTGAGGTGGTCTCTTGCTGTTTGAGAGATTATGAAATGGCTTTGGGGTTCCAAATCAGCTCAGACAAATCAGAGATTCTAAATCTATCCCTCCTTAGGGCATGTGCAGAATACTTGAGAGGGAACTGCCCATTTGAATGGGTGAGACATACACTAAAATATGTAGGCATCCATATTACTAATTAAGTTGCCACGTGGACTAAAGCGAATTGGCCCAGGCTAAAGAAACAACTATTAGCGGACCCAATGAGGTGTAAAGGGAAATACATATCCTGGCTGGGAAGAATCAATGTAGTGAAAATGAATATACCCCTCCTACTATATCTATTCCCAATAAATCCTCCATCTCTACCAAACCACAACATGCAATCCTTAGAGAAGCGTATTACCAAATATGTGTGGTGGAAAATAGAGTGAGAATTGACAAAAAAGTATCAATGGCCCCCTCTAGAGAAAGGAGGTCTGCGGCTGCCAGACATCTCCAGATACTGTCAAGCGGCCTACTTATGAATAATTATAGAGTAATTGATGCATGAATCCAAAAAGTGATGGCTCTTTATGGATGGAGCTGTGGTGGGTGGGGATGTTGGGATGTACAGTGAATACTTAAAACTCAGAGAACTAAAACATTAGAAATATGGGACTACATATCCACAAGACATGGCCTCTCGACATGAGTAGCTTCATGCATTCAGATCCATGCAAACCCAGCTTCACACTGGGTTTGGATGTGGGAAGGTCCAGACTGGAAGAAAGGTGGGTGCCTCACAATGTAAGATATGTTCCAAAAGACCATTATACAGTCTTTCCAAGATAGCAAAGAAGCAAAAAAGGCACTTACCTGTCAGATCTAGGCAGATTACAACATGCTTAAATACATTACTGAGTAATGAAACAAAGGATTAAAGTTCAGGCAACTAGAAATCTCACATTTGTTGACAAAATGCTACACACATATGACACCACTAAAGGGCTCATAGGAACCCTTCATAGAATTCTGACAGACAAAACAGTTAGGTCAAAATGGGCCTACCAATTGGCTTGGGAAGGTGAACTTGAACACACATATGGAGACAAGGTGTAGGCCTCTCAGTGACAGGCTCTTCGTAAAAACGTCAAAGGTATGCAGCACAGATAGGCAGAGTATAAATTACTTATTAGGTTGTACCACACACCTTGTAAACTCAAAGCTGTATACCCAGCTGCATCTGATCACTTCTGGAGATACGGAAGGGACAAATGGACTTTTCTCTATATACAATGGAGATGTCCAGCAATTTAGACTTTCTTGAAAGAGATATTGAGCCACATAGATTCCATAATAGGCGTGACAGTCCCGAGAGAGCCTGCCCAGATCCTACTCACCATTACAGGTGGACAAATGGGGGTGGGCAAAGGTAAGGTGCTACTGGGATAGATACCTACTAGGAGCAGCCAAAAGGTTCATTACAACATTTTGGAAGAAGGAAACAGCACCACCATAGACTTTTGGATATAACCTCTCTGGAAGAGAATGGCCTTGGAGAAATTGACATATAACCTACAAGAAATTAGCAGAAAATTGTAGAAGATCTGGTCTCCACTAGACCAATATCTGATATCCTTACCAATGACATGTTTGATGCCAGGGTATGCCCCTCCATTGGGCATTGGGCCAAACTGACCACTGGGAGTGATTACCAGCATAAAAGGAATATGTTTGTAGTTGAGGGATTCCTCCATTATGGCAGTTGTTTCGGATGAAGGTGAAGCTAAGGGCTGTATGTTACAGGTGGTGGGAGAGGGAGGGGAAGCAAATTGGCTGGTATGTTGTTAATCTCATTTTTAATACTGCAAGTAAAGCTAGGTTCTAGGGACATGAATGTTAATCTTGGTAAGCTAAAGGCCACCAGGCCATGCACAGGGCAGCGGACTTGTAATGTTTATATGGAAAATCACTAAAATGTGTTCTGCAAAAAAAAGAAAAGAAAGGTTTAGACCTGGCAAAAAGTTTATTTTGCCAGGTCAAATTGTCTGTTTTAAAACTGCAATACAGGCTGCAATGGCAGGCCAGAGAAATGTTTTAAAGTGCTACATGAGAGGGTGGCACAACAAGTGCTATAGGCCCACTTGCAGCATTTACATGTAGTGCTATATACCAGGGACTTTTAAGTAAATTATATATGCCATTCAAGTATAATCCAATTGTACCATGTTTCAGGGAGAGAGCACAAGCACTTTAGCAATGGTTATCAGTGGTAAGGTGCACAAAGTCCTAACGCCAACAAAAACAAAATTCAGAAAAAAGGAGGGGTGAAGGCAAAAGGTTTTGGGGAATACCACATAGAGAATGACAAATTCAACAGCGGTGTTCCATAATGTGAATGACAATTATAACAAAAATGGCTCATGGGCGCTTCATTTCAGGCATAGACAGTGAAGCACTCCATAGCTGAAGTAATAAATGCAGACGGTAAACCACACAAAGGTGCTGTGGTTGGATAAGGTCTCTAATCATCTAGTGCAGAACATAATATATATGGGGTGAGAGTTATTTTTAAGGGCACTTCACACTGCATGTAAATATCTCATCTTTCCAAGTTTTGTTTTACATTGATCGATAGTTAATTATTCTTCTAGATGTGGAGTATTCTGGCCAATACATAAGACTTGTTGTTAATTCCCAACCATGAAACCTTGCCGACCACTTCTGCTTAACCAAGAAGGATTGAACACAGACATACATAAAGACACAGCATGAAGGATAGGAAATCCCCACAGTCAGCCTCTCAATTTGTTAATCGGAACTGAGTGAGTTCACAAAACCGTATCGGGACCATACAAATTAAGTGCCCCTTACTGCTTTACATTCAAGTGTGCCAATTAGTTAATGACTGCACATGTATCAAGAAGTGAAAAAAGAGCTCCTGACATTTCACTGCATAGATTGATGAAGAGCCCTTGAGGAAAATCCTTATTTAGGGATCTTAAAGCTTTGAGTGGCTTTCATGATGGCCTAACCTGGGAAGATAATTGAGATGCTGAAGTGATGTCTCAGTGATGTAGGGCTTACAGGTGTTTTATGTGCAAGCTCCTTTTCCACAATACTGATTTGGTGGTATTTGTAAAAAAATATATATCTTAACACAAAAAGAAAAGGTTTAAAAAATGTTCGGCAACAGGGCAACAGTATTAACAGAAAGTTTTGAAGATGGAGCCGAAATCATAATCCCCATTTAGTCTGCAGTGTCAATTCCTGTGGTGTGATAGCTGTATCGTGAAATGGCATTGAGTTGGAATGTTAAAAATATTCACTCCTTAGACACACTCCCTGGCTCAATGTTTACCTGAGCAGCCATATTGATAGTCAGGCATGTCGCAGCTGCTTCTAGTTTTTCTTTGGTGTATCTGAAGAGACACGTCTGCACTAAATCCTTAAATTGGTGCTTGTTTAGTTTACAGGTCACCTCAAATAATCTAGGCTAAAGGAGAATTTTAGAATTGTATCCGTATTGCTCACAAGCATACTTCTAAAAACATACCCTGAAAGCTCATCCAGGGGTTTTGCTACAGGAACATGCACATGTCCAAACAATCAGAGGAAATCTGTTGGCACCATTGTTTCTGCTCCTGACATAGAGTGGAGAAGAGGATATTTGCACCATCTGATATATGTCTCGAAATAGTTTCACACAATGTTTGCAGTGTTTATATAACAGGATGTGAAGTAAAAGTTACTTACCTTCGCTAACAAAATATCTGGTAGAGACATATTCTAGTTGCAGATTCCTTACCTTAGAAATTTCCCCCAGGCGTCATACTGGATCCGGAGATTTTTTCTTCGAGCAATACCCTAGCGTGTCAGTAGGTGATGTCGGTCGACTCCGCAGGCGTCGTAGGCGTTGTGGTCGCCGTGATGACATCGGTAGTAATACATAGACGCCGCCCTCGCGCAGTGACGTTAGTTTCTTTTAACGACTTTCCACGCCAGAGCGTAGAGCCGCTAAGAACACTGATATTGGTGAGCCAGAGCTAAGGACGTGAAAGGGGGAATCCCTGTCCCTAGAAATCAGTTTGCAAGCGGGGAGGATGGGTGGGCAGCAAGAAATCTGCAACTAGAATATGTCTCTACCAGATATTTTGTTACCGAAGGTAAGTAACTTGTACATCTGATAGAGACTTCTAGTTGCAGATTCCTTACCTTAGAATAGGTACCCAAGTAATGCCATCCTCAGTGGTGGGGTCCAAACTAAGATCATACTAGAAAGTCCTGCAGGACCGAACTACCAAAGTGGCCATCCCGACGGACCTGACTGTCCATGCAGTAATGTTTAGCAAATGTGTGCAGGGATGCCAATGTAGCTGCCTGACAGATATTCAGGACAGGAACTCCGTGTGCTAACGCAGTGGATGCAGCAGTGGCCCTGGTAGAATGAGGCCCCAAGCCTTCAGGAGGTTGCTTTTTTGCCAAAGCGTAGCACATTTTGATGCAAAGAAGCACCCATCGAGAGATGGTACGTTTCTGCACCGCCTTCCCTTTCTTCGCACCCACATAGCCAACAAAGAGTTGATCGTCCACCCGGAAGCCTTTAGTACGATTGAGATAGAACGCTAATGCTCTTTTTGGGTCCAGACGGTGGAGTCTCTCCTCCTCATGGGAAGGATGTGGGTGTGCGTACAAGGTAGGCAAAGTGATGGACTGGCCTACATGAAACGGTGCAACCACCTTAGGAAGGAAGGAAGCTCTAGTGCGTAACACCACTTTGTCGGGGTGTACGGATAAGTACAGAGGCTTTGAAGAAAGGGCCTGAAGCTCACTCACCCTGCGAGCAGAGGTGATGGCGATAGGAAAGATAGTTTTGAATATGAGGAGCCGTAAGGGACAATTATGCATAGGCTCAAAGGGAGTATGCATCAAGAAAGTAAGCACAAGATTAAGATCCCACTGAGGCATGATGAAGGGAGTGGGAGGAAATAAGTGGGTGAGCCCTTTTAAGAACCTACTCACAAGAGGAGATTTAAAGAGTGAGGGCAGATCAGGAAGCCTAAGAAAGGCGGAAATGGCAGACAGATACCCCTTAAGGGTGCCCAATGCAGAGCCCTGCTGAGCTAAGGAAAGAATGAATAGAAGAACCTCTGAAAGAGGGGCAGATAGGGGGTCAACAGATTTGTTGGTGCACCATGCCACAAATGTATTCAAATGACAGGCGTATACAGTTTTAGTCGAGGGATGCCTGGCTGCCAAGATAACATTGCAGACCTCGGGTGGAAGGTCAAATTCTGTCAACTGTTGCCGCTCAATCTCCACACATGAAGACGGAGGTTGGACAGGTTCGGGTGTAGGACCGTCCTTGCAACAGAAGATCCGCCTGAAGAGCCAGTCTGAGGGGAGGATCGATGGACATGCTCAGTAGCTCGGGATACCACACTCTTCGAGCCCAGTCTGGAGCCACCAAGATAACTTGGGCCCGGTCGCTCTCGATCTTCTTGAGAACTCTGGGCAGAAGAGGGATAGGCGGGAAGGCGTAAAGGAGGCTGGAATTCCACTCGAGACGAAAAGCGTCTCCAAGCGTGTGCCGCCTTCGAAAACTCCAACTTGCAAAATAGCTGACATTGCGCGTTCTATGCGGAGGTGAACAGATCTAACCAAGGGTCTCCCCACTTGAGAAAGAGACCTTGCGCCACCTCCGGATGGAGACGCCATTCGTGATTGACAGTGCATCAGCGGCTGAGTTCGTCTGCTCTGGCGTTGAGAGAGCCCGCCAGATGTTGAACCATCAGGGTAATGCCCTGATGTTCCAGCCATGTCCAGAGGCGTAGTGCCTCCTGACATAGGGTCCTGGACTCTACCCGCCTTGTTTGCTGGAGTACCACATGGCGGTAGTGTTGTCCGTGAACACCTGCACCACTTTTACTTTGAGAGAGGGAAGGAATGCTTTCAACGCAAAGCTGATCGCTCGTAACTTCAGCATGTTTATGTGGAGTCCCGACTCTGCCGGAGACCAGAGGCCTCTGATCTCCGCCTCTTCCATGTGGGCGCCCCAACCCAGAAGCAACGCATCTGTCAATATTGAGAGATCTGGTTGGGGAAGGGAGAGGGATCTGCCATTGACCCAATTGGGATTCGAAAGCCACCACTGGAGGTCTTTCCCAGTCCCCTCCGAGATCTGGACCATGTCAGAGAGATTCCCCTGATGCTTCACCTACTGGAACTTCAAGTCCCACTGCAGAGCCCGCATATGCCACCTGGCATGTGTTACTAGCAGGATGCAGGAGGCCAAGAGGCCCAGCAGCCTCAGAGTCTGTCTCACCGAAACCCAAGACTGAGGCTGAAAGATCGGAATCATAGCCTGAATGTCTTGGACTCGCTTTTGGGGAGGATAAGCCCAAAACCGCATTGTGTCCAGAACTGCCCCGATGAAAGGGAGCATCTGAGAGGGAGTCAGGTGTGACTTCGGTACGTTGATAGTGAACCCCAGCTGGTGTAGGAGGTTCCCCGTAGTCTGGAGGTGTGGGACCACTGTCTGGGGCGAAGGTTCCTTCAACAGCCAGTCATCTAGGTAGGGGAAGACTGAGACCCCTAACCTGTGCAGATGAGCTGCAACCCCCGCCATCACTTTCGTGAACACCCGAGGGGCACTGGTAAGGCCGAAAGGGAGCACGCTAAA
This sequence comes from Pleurodeles waltl, assembly GCF_031143425.1. Classification (NCBI taxonomy): domain Eukaryota; kingdom Metazoa; phylum Chordata; class Amphibia; order Caudata; family Salamandridae; genus Pleurodeles; species Pleurodeles waltl. The sequence goes on along the minus strand of NC_090444.1, from coordinate 1,233,962,934 downwards.
CTGAAAGTGCTCGTGACCTACCACGAATCGTAGGTAACGTCTGTGGGCAGGCAGGATGGGGATGTGTAAATAAGCGTCCTGCAAGTCCAACGCTACCATCCAGTCTTCTGGGTCTAAGGCACACAGAACCTGAGCCAGGGTGAGCATTTTGAACTTCTCCTTCTTGAGGAAGTAGTTCAGGTCCCGAAGATCTAGGATAGGGCGCAAGCCTTTGTCCTTCTTTGGTATCAGAAAGTAGTGGGAATAACAACCATGACCTACGTCTGGCACATGGACCCTTTCTATAGCTCCCTTGGCCAAGAGAGCCGCGACTTCCTGGCGGAGAAGCACCAAATGATCCTCCGAAAGGGGAGGTAAGGATGGTGGCATGTGTGGTGGTGCGGATTCGAAAGGGAGGGAGTAGCCCTTCCGAATTATTTGCAAAACCCACCCGTCCGTGGTGATATGTTTCCAGTGGTGCAGATGATTGTGGATTCTGCCTCCTACTGGGCAGGAGTGAGGGGACGGACTAGGAAGGCTTGGAGGCTGCTGCGGGGGCAAGGGTGGACTGGACAGACCTCTGGTTCCCTGTCCCACAACCTTGTGGGATTCCGCGCCCCTGGCCACACATAGGCTGTCCAGCGTGCATGGCCAAGGTGGCTGGGTTGAGGACGCAACAGGGCACCCCTTCTGTGGCCACAAAAGGGACGAAAAGCGGACTGTTGGGGGCGTGTGGCGGCAGAAAGGCCAAGGGACCGAGCCGTAGCCCTGGACTCCTTGAACCTCTCTAAGGCTGAGTCCGCTTTGTCTCCAAAGAGACGGGTGTCATCAAAGGGTATGTCCATGAATGACTGTTGGACATCCCCCGAAAAACCAGAAGTACGTAACTAGGCATGGCACCTCAAGGCCACTGTCATAGCGAACGATCAGCCCAGAGAGTCGGTCGTATCCAGCCCACAACGGATGGTGAACTTTGCCACGTCTCTCCCGTCTTTGACTGCTTGGGAGACGATAGCACGGGCCTCCTCTGGTATCTGCGGCAGGACTTGCGCAACCGTATCCCACAGGGAGTGGGAATAACGGGCCAAAAGGCATGCGGTGTTCACGGACAGCAGCGCAAGGCTGGAGGAAGAAAATAACTTCTTACCAAACTGTTCCAGCCTTTTGGATTCCCTATCCGGGGGAGCGAAAGGGAACACGCCAGAAGAAGAGGACGCCTGGATAACAAGACTCTCAGGCGTAGGATGTTGGGATGGGAACTTCGGGTCATTTGGTGCAGGCCGATGGCGGCAAGTGATTGTCCTGTTCACAGGATCCCCTGTGTTGGGTTTGGACCACGTACCCAAAAGGACGTCAGTGAGGGCTTCATTAAATGGAAGAAGGGGTTCAGAAGTAGAAGACCCAGGCTGAATCACCTCTGTCAGGAGGTTAGACCTGACTTCGATAGTAGGTAGCTCGAGGCCAAGGACCTCAGCCGCACTACTAACCACCATACCATAGGTAGCTCACTCCGCCGTAGCCACGGTAGGAGGAGACAGCATGCCAGAGTCAGAAGTATCAAGACCACTGGCATCGCCCAAGTCCTGTGTCCAGTCCATAGTAGGGTTTTCCTGGTATTCATAAGGGTCCAGGGACCCCTCCAATTCCTCCCCATAGTCGTACCCATAGGAAAATGGGTCAGAATCTGACCTCTGGCGAATAGGGCCCACAGAAGCCGAAGGCGGCGGCGGCCGATGCCGCTCTGACTCCAAGTAATCAGGGATGAGAATGGGGGCGATGTTGAAAGTGGGCACTACCGACGTCAAGAGCATTGCTGATCGACCCGGCGCTGGGGAAGGTCTCGACTGTGCGACCGGCGTCGGGACGGATCCGGAGGTGACCTTGGTGGCCGGAGCCGCTGGCGTGGAACCCAAAGGCCCCTCGGCCAAGCCCCTTGGGCCCGAAGGTGGCGTATCGGAGTCGGCACGCCCAAAGATGAGACGCCTGGCCTTGTAAAACTCTTTGAGTTGGGCAGGGGTTGCTCCGGCTCTGGGATATTCAGGGAAGCTCGGAGCCGACCCAGGCATAGGCTCCGAGGACGGAGGCCTACTTCGTTGACGCTCATCCCACGTCGCATCGGCTGAGCGACGGGGTGAAGTCGGACAGCAAAGGGACTTCTTCGACTTCTTCTTTTTCTTACCGTGACCTGATGATTTCGATGACGATGAGTGGTGGTGGCTCCGCGACCGATCTCGAGACCTTCCTCTTGAGCGAAATCGAGATTTACGCGGAGTCGAGTGCCGGGCCGCCATCAGCTTTAGGGACCGCTCCCTCAAAGCCTTCGTATGCATTGCCCGGCACTCGGAGCACGACTTTGGGTCATTGTCGCGCTCGAGGCACCACAGGCAGACACGATGAGGGTCCGTCACCGACATCATGCGGTGGCAGTCCTCGCAGGGCTTGAACCCGGACTTCGGGGACATCCTCAACGCACCAAGTTAGCACCAAAAAAGTCGACAAAAAGATCGAATTCGGCCAAAAAATAGCTGAGAGTAGCTCTCTCTGGCATCAGCGCATGGCGCAGAAAGAATAGAACTGATGTCACTGCGCGAGGGCGATGTCTATGTACTACTCCCGACGTCATCACGGCGACCAAGATGCCTACGATGCCTGTGGAGTCGACCAACGCCACCTACCGACGCGCAAGGGTATTGCTCGAAGAAAAAATCTCCGGTTCCAGTCTGACACCTGGGGGAAAATTCTAAGGTAAGGAATCTGCAACTAGAAGTCTCTATCAGATAGACTGGCTAGTATGAGGGAAATATCTTTGCTTTTATTATTTATTATTATCAGTGGAAAAATCAATTTCCTATACTTAAAACAAATGGATTATTCATGGAGGAGAATTAGTTTGTTACTCAATGCATTATAATATATAAAGTGTGTTATGTATGTTTAATAATGAAGTCACAATCAATTTAAATTTTTTATCTGTGTACATTTCCTTTAACATGGACAAGGTCGCCATTTGGGTGCTCATTTACACTACATAACAAGCAAAATGAGTTTGTCCTATTTTTCATCAGATCCAAGTTTCATTAATCGGCCCCAGGACACCAACAGTGGCATTTACTGTAAGCATCTTAACAGGATGTAGGCAAATGCAAATTTTTCGATGTGACCGGAAGACTGAAGGAATGCTGTAATCGGAATAGTTATTGAATGAACACATAAACAAATGTATGAGTCAGTTCAAATATTGAACTATGGGTAATGATTATCAACCCAAAATTAGGTCAGTGAAAATGTACTGTGTGGGAGAGGTTCATTCCAACTAGACAGTGGATATTTTCTCCATGATTGCTGCCACACTAGTGATTCTTGAAACTGGTGGAAAATAATATAATATATAATTTTAGTCAAATGCAGCATGGACTAGAATCCTCTCAATGGCACTAACCTGGAAGATGGGAAGTGACCTTAAAAGTAACAGTTGGAGTTCTGGTAATATATAGGTCAATATCTTGGAGTCCTAAAATACAAGTATGGGACACAAATAGCAGAAATTTGAAATGATTCAATTACTTACCAGTAATCTTCATTACTACGAGTACCCTTCTTCACGTACCAATACTTACAACCCTCCCTCCTGTTACCCTTCACAACCTGTTTCCCTTCTCTTAGCTTGGGAACTTACAGGAAGTGTTGGGGGCTCTGTCCCCTTTTATAACCATAATGGTGGGAGGGGTATGAAGGGATGTTTTAACTGGATGTTTTTCTGATTGGATTTAGCTAAATCACGTGATGTAGTAAGTAGTGCAACGAGAAGAAGGTTCTTTTATTGTCCAAACCAAGTGGAATCTCAAGTTTAAGGAACACTGGTGAGTTCTGTTTAGCCTGCAGCTACAACTTTTGGGCCAGATTTATAAGACCCTAGCGTGTGTTAGCGCCAAACTGGCGTCATTTTTGTTTGGAAGCTCATGTGGCGTTAAGGAGGCCAGTCTCTTTCGCCATATTTACAAAGTGGCGAAATGTATGCCTTGTGCCACTTTTGGCACAAGGCATGCATTGCACCACTTTGCGCCCCCATGAACCACATTATGCATGTGTCAGGCATAATGTATAGAAGGGGGTTCCAGCAATGGGAAGCCCGTAAAAATGTTGCAGTGCAAATTACAACATTTCACTGCACCATTTTTAGCATGATTTTTAATGCCTGCTCACAGCAGGTGTTAAAATGACACGCCTATTATTTTCAATGGGCCTCCCTTTGCTTTGCAGGATTGGCACCATTATTTATGGCGCTAATTCTGCAAAGTACCAAAATAGCTTCATAAATTATGAGGCTATTGTCATAACATGCGCCATTGTGGGCCATATTGTAAATCCAGCGCTATCATGGTGTCCTTAGATGTCGGTAGAGGGGCGCAAGAAAAGTGGCGCATCACAGCTGATGCACCACTTTCTTGTCAATTTGAACTTTTATTTGCACAGTTTCAACTCATATGGTTATTGGTGGACAAAATGCCTACTCTTCATTGGATATATTTATTTAAAAAACTGAAATTCTAGTGTTAAAGAGTATATTAAAGCAAGATGGAAAACACCAATGTCAAGGACTATATTAAAAAATAATAATATTGGGAATAAAAAGTGATTTTTGTACATGCTTCAAATTAAAATCCTAAAAATGTATCTGATATTTAAATAAAGACATTTTCCTCCATGAAAGGGTTTGGGCTTTACATTTGTGCTAGAACAGAGCTCCTTCCACAATCAAGAACTTTTAGCCACTACAAAGAAGGAGCAGAAACTCATTCTTGAGCTTTAGTAGCAGGCATCACCACGTGAATAATTTCTATCAAGTGGTGTGGTCACACTAAAATGAAACACAAATGGAACAAATAGAAAACTATTCAACCAATTAAGAAATAGAATAATTAATTTCTTGAATATTTAAATTCAAGAGGAACAAAAAATTAATGAATTTAAACTCTTAAGCTAAATAATAGATCAACCAATGTTCTAAAAGTGGTACCTTCAATAACTTGAGGATGTAATTGTGGAATTGGTTGCAGGTGGCAGTGGAATCATATAAAACAATGCAAGTGGTCTAGTATCATGTTTATGCATTATTATTCTGTCATTGCAAACAGCTAGTATATAATATACTTAATTCCAATGCATGCTACTGGAGCCTTACTCATTAAGTTAATTAAAAGAGGCCATAACCCTCAGAAGATGCTGGAAATATTGATGACTAAGGGCCAGATATACTAAGCATTTTAACGGTTACAAATGCTCAATTTCTATATTCCTAATGTACTGATTCCTTTTTAGAGTTAGAAAAGGTTTCCAACTCCTAAAATGAGATTGTGAATGTATACTGCTTCGTTATCTGGAAGGAGAGTGTCTTAGGCCTCTCTCCCAAATACTGAATCTGCATCTAGTGTATCAATGTTTTGTGACCGAAATCCAGTTGCAGAACATTGGTGGGACATATTTATGGCCTAGTTTGAGTTGCTCTTGCAACAAGCAATGCAGTGCAAGAGCGATGCAAACCTAAAGTGAGATTTATGAAGGTGGCCATGCGTGGCTTCATATATCTCGAGTAAAGTAACACGGGGCCAGATGTAGCAAAATAACATTTTGCGACTTGCAAATAGCGAGTCATTGCGACTCGCTGTTTGCAAGTCGCAAAATGTTATGCAGAACGGTGTCTCAGACACCGTCTGCAAGTCGGTATGGGGTCGCAATGACCCACCTCATGAATATTCATGAGGTGGGTCGCAATATGCGGCCCCATACCGACTATGGGCACTCGCAAACATGGAGGCCTGCTGTAGTCAGCAGACCTCCGTGTTCGTGACTGCTTTAAATAAAGCAGTTTTTTTTTTTTAAGTGTAGCCCGTTTTCCTTAAAGGAAGACGAGCTGCACTTAAAAAGAAAACCGAAACCTTTAGTTTCGGTATTTTTTCAGGGCAGGGAGTGGTCCCTTGGACCACTCCCTGCCCTGAAAAAATGTTTTTGGGTCCAGTCACAAACTGGAAGGGGTCCCATGGGGACCCCTTCCAATTTGCGAGTGGGTTACCATCCACTTGAAGTGGATGGTAACTGCAACACCATTTGCGACCGCATATGCGGTCGCAAATGGTATTGCATACCACTAGGAATCGCAAATAGGAAGGGAACACCCCTTCCTATTTGCGATTCTGAAATGCATTTTTCGAGTCGGTCCGACTCGCAGAATGCATTTCTGCATAGGAAAATGTGATTTGCAACTCGCAAACTGCAGTTTTTGCCGTTTGCGAGTTGCAATTCCTTTCCTACATCTGGCCCACAGTGCATATCGCTGTGTTACATTACTCTGCACCATAGATGCAACATCCATGGATTTTGATGCATTCCCAGATTTACAAGAAATTGTAAACCTGGGAATGCACCAAAAAGATATGCCTTCCCAGAAGAGGTGTAACAAGGAGAAATATGTTTATTTCTCCTCTTTTTCTTCTTCTCGTTATATGTTTTGCATTGTGCAGCACACATAGAAAGAGGAAAAAATCACTCTGAATAGTTTTTGTGCAGGAAGGTGCTACTTCCTGCACAAAAACAATGCACAAAAACAATCCTGTGTGCAACGCAACCACCCTTGCACTAGCTTGCAAGTGTGCCTGTATTGGTGCTAATGTGCGAAAAGGACACCAGTGCACGGGGGAAAGGATAGGAAGGCCACATATTGGATAACTATAGTGCATCCTTGCCTTTCCCTGGTAATGCAGGACAGTACAGCAAGGTGACTTGCTGCACTGCAAAGTCCATAAATATGGGCCCAATTTTTTTTTCCAACACCTCAAAATGAAGGAGTTCCCAGGGGACCCGTCCTCTTTTGTGAATGGGTTTCCACTTTCTTTGGAATATAAAAAATGTTTAAGAAAAGGCAGTTGTTCTGGGGGCTGCTACCTCTTGTTAACCAAACTTAATACAAACAAACAAAAAACTTTTTTTAAACACAGCCCTGCTTCCTTTACGGCAAATGCATTAAACAGCAAGGGCCTGTGCGTCCTGAATGGGAGGATGGAAAGTGGCAGCGCACACTCACAAATCACAAAGATTACCTCTATAGGAATATCTATGGATTCCATCACAAAATTTCATCAAATATTTTATTTCAAGGTAAACTCTAATCAAGCCTGCGATCATGCAATGTTGAGAAGCACCCTCAACTTACAGAGGGTCTACTTAGAGTAAGAAAAGCTTATAGTAACCCAGGCTGAAATGGAATCTATCAAATTAGTTAAAAAGTACATGGTAACTTGCACTCATTATCAGTGGTTCAACAAAGCATGAGGGGGTCCCACTGCAAAATAAATGGAGGGGCCCCTTACACTCCGGACCAACTCAGGCATTCTCGGGCCAGGGGCCCACCACCCGTTCACATTACCGGTGGGGGCCCACTGGAGCTCGGGGACCCCTCACACCACAGGGGCTGTGGAGACTATAGTTATACCACTGCTTATTATCAAAACTATTCTAGAAGTCTTCATTCAGGTAATGGGTATCCAACTGCAGAAGACTGGCCTCAAATTTACATTAGAAGGAACAAATATGAACTTTCGACCAGAAGAGACATTAAGGGGGTCATTCTGACCCTGGCGGTCACCGACCACCACGGCCAATGACCGCGGAAGCACCGCCAACAGGATGGCGGTGCTTCCTGGGCCATTCTTTTTTTTTTTTTTTTTTTTTTTTTAAAGTTTTAAAAGTTTTATTAAGAATATATAAGGCGGTAAATACAGCATATAAACAAACTGTTTAGCTTTCAAAACATTGTTTTTGTTCGTTTACCACAATTATTTCCATTGTAAGCATATATACATATACTGTCAGGTAAGTAAAAATTCACAGTTGCATAGTTGAGTTGTGTACCCTTATTTTGAAGAAGAGTGGAAAACAGGTGGGGGGGGTGGTAAGGGGAGGGGGAGCGAGGATAGGGTTGTGTAGGAGGGGTTGGTCTTGGTATAGGGGAGAGACAAAATAGTCATATGAAATGGGGAGGGGGAGAGAAGGGAAAGAAAGAGGGAGAAAGAGGAAGGGTAATCACGGGGGAGTGTAGAATGAAGAGACTCGAGGTAGGCAGGGGGTCTTTGTATCCTGAGACTAGCTTGTTCAGGCCTAAGAGTAGATCGTTCTGTACTTCTCCGTCTGTAGCAAGTTATTATCTAGGGGTAGATGATATGTATGATAGATATGGTAAGGTCGGTTAGAGAGTGTCTACGTCTTATATGAGTTGATTTCTCAGTCCTTGTTTGTGTTAGGAAGCGACTTGTATTACTATGTTGGGTAGTTCAGGGTCTCGGGCATGTGACAAAATTAGAGGCCTGTGGATTGATAGAGAGAGGGAAAAAAGAGAGAGAGAAGAGAGGATAGCGTAGCTAGGGAGAGAGAGAGGGGGCAGTAGGAGATTAAATGTGTTTCCGGAGTCTAGGATTCTCAGAGGGTGATTGGTAATTAATATTCCCTAATCATTGATCATTGAACATTGATCATCCGTTGGTCATCCACCAGCCGCTTCATGGTCTCTTCAAGAATGGGCGCCAGACCTCCTCAAATTGTTCTGCTTGGTCCTGTAGGTTATAAATCACTCGTTCATGGGTAGCCGTTTGATACATGGCCGTCATCCATTCCATGGGTGTGGGGGCAATGCTAGATCTCCAGTGCCGGAGTATGCATATTTTGGCCGTGGCTAGCGCCGTGTGGATTAATCGTTTATGTGCCCACGATAGGGAGGGATACGGGCGAATGTCATGTTGGATGATAAATGCTGGTGGGGTCGGTTTTGGTATCTGTATGAAGTCCGATAAGGCGAGGCGTACTGCGTCCCATAGTGACTGTACCGTGGGGCAGTGGCATAAAATATGAAGTTGATCGCAATATGGCTCTGTGCATCTCCAAAAGTTCGCGTGAGGTATCAGCCCTGCCCTGAAGAGTTTAACGGGGGTCCAGTACCATCCCTGAAGGATTTTAAATAGGCAAAATTTCAGGCGTGCTTCACGTACGCCCCTGTCGAGGGCTTCTAGTATGTCTGGCCATTCTTCGTCCGTGTAGGTTATCTCTAGTATGTCCTGCCACTTTAAGCGTAGTCGTTCAAGTAAAGGCTGAGAGTAAAGGTGGTTAGTTAATTCGGCATAGAGGCCAGCCAAGACGCCTTTTTGTCGGCCCCATTTCTGAAGATAGGTGACGATGGGTGAGGTTTTGAGCAGCCACGGGGGGGTTCCTAATGTTCTCCGCATACAGTGTTTGAGCTGTAGATATCGCCACTCCTGGTTACTTTGGATACCGAATTCTTCCTGGAGGGAGGCGAATGTGCGGAAGCTATCTCCATCTATTATGTGAGATATATTGTGGATACTTGCCTCGGACCATTGGGGCCATCTGAGAATAGTCCCTCCTATTTTAATGCTTTTATTCCCTGCTATGGGAGCCTGAGTATGCAGGGAGGGGTGTACTCCTAGTAGTCGATGGGCTCTGCACCACGCTGTGTTTGTAGCCTTGAGGATGGGGTTAGTTAAGGGAACGTGGTCGGCGTATGTTCCTCCCATCTCCGTATACTGTCCATATAGGAGTTTCTCTGTGATCACCCATTGCGGTGGATCGGCTATATCCGGAAGCGCATATATTAGCTGTGAGAGTTTTAGGGCCAGAGAGTATTGTTCTACCGAGGGTAGTCCTAATCCTCCGTAGAGCCGTCGTGCCAGTATTATTGCAGGTTTCAGTCTTGGGCGTGAGGAGCCCCAGACGAAGGCCCTTATGGATGCGTCTATTAATCGGAGTGAGGAAAGAGGTATCTGTAGGGGAAGCATGCCTAACACGTATGTGAAGCGTGGTAAGGTGACCATTCTGACCGCCTGTGTCCTGCCCCACATGGACAGGCCTAGTAGGGACCATTTGGCAAAGTCTTGTTTCATTTTAGATATAAGGGGGTCTATGTTGTCCCTGACCATATGTTCTGGACCTCTGTTAATAAACGTTCCTAAATATTTAAGGCGGGTCGGGGTCCATTTGAATTGAAGGCCATGTATCGCTGCCCTCGTCGTTATGCGGGATAATGGGAGTGCCTCACTTTTATCCCAGTTTACCCGATATCCGGATAGGGATGCAAAGTCTTCTATAGTGGAAAGTAATGCTGGGAGCGAGGTTTCTAGATCGGACATTGTTAACAGAATGTCGTCTGCGTAGAGATATATTTTGGATATGCCCCCGGTGATATGGATCCCTTTTATTTGGTGAGAATTTCGTATGGTGGCAGCTAGGGGTTCCATGGCCAATAAAAATAGAAGTGGCGACAAAGGGCATCCCTGGCGTGTGCCCCTTCCGATAGGGAATGGGTCTGACATGATGCCCCCACAGTTAACCTGTGCTGTGGGGTGGTCATATAATAAACGTACTTTAGAGATAAATTGTTCCCCCAGGCCAAAATGCTTCATGGTTGTGAATAGGTAGGGCCACTCAATGCGGTCGAATGCTTTCTCCGCGTCTAGGGACAGGGCTAGGGCTTCATCAGGTAATTGTATGGATTCTAACAGTGTATGGCAAAGAGTTCGCAAATGATTTCTGGAGGTACGGCCTGGTACAAATCCAACTTGGGTATTGTGAATCAATGATGGTATCACCTTGCGGAGCCGCGCTGCTAGAACACTGGCTAGGAGTTTGACATCCCCATTCAAAAGGGAGATAGGACGGTAACTGCCGCAAAGAAGGGGGTCTCTCCCTGGCTTAGGCAAGATGACAATCGTGGCTTTATTGGATAGAGCGCCCAGGGAGCCTTCTTGACATGCTTCCGTCAGTGCTTCATGTACTGCGGTTATTGCCTCCTCCCCAGCCCATTTATAGAATTCCGCAGGGAATCCGTCCTCTCCTGGTGATTTATGGTAGGGGAGGCTTGTTATAACTTGGGTTATCTCTTCTTTGCTTATGTTACCGTCCAAGAGGGCCCTGCCTGCCTCAGACAGACGGGGTAGATTGGCCGCGGCAAGGAATGTCTCCATTTGTGTTTGATTTGTTGTTGTTTCAGGAGTGTACAAATGTCGGTAGTACTTGGCGAACTCGTTTACAATGTCTTGTGGGCGAGTTAGCACTGCTCCTGAAGAAGATGTTATGGCCGCAATGGCAGAGGCTGCCTCTCTTTGTCGGAGCTGCGCCGCTAGGAGGCGACCTGCTTTTTCCCCTTGTTCGTAATGGCGGCCTCGCAATTTTTGCAGTGCGTATTCCGCCTGAGATGTATAGAGTTCATTGTGTGCCATGCGGGCCTGTTCTAAGGCGTGTCGCAGCCTAGGGGATGGTTGGGCGGTATATTGTTTAGTGAGGTCCTGTATCGTGGTCTCTAAGGTGGTTTGGCGGGCTATTCTGTCTTTGTTGGCCAGTGCTGCATCTCGCATCATATTCCCTCTTAGGGTTGCTTTTGCTGCCGCCCATAGGATCCTTTTTGAGGATACAGTGCCTGAATTCTCGGCCATGTATGTGGTTACATGAGCTTTTAATTGTTCCTTCCCTTGTGGAGAGCGATATCTGTGTACAGCCAGTCGCCATGGTTTACGACCAGAGAAGGAGAGTCCCACCTGGATCCGGATTAGTATTGGGGAGTGATCTGAGAGCCCGCTGTCTAGGATACAGGTGTCTTGTATATGAGGGATTACAGTGTGTGATACTAAGAAATAATCCAGATGCGATTGGGTGCCATGGACGGTGGATAAGAAAGTATATTCCTTATCTTTCGGGTGTTGTATTCTCCAGCAGTCCACCAGACCGACGTCAGTGGTCAGGTCTGTCAGAAGCGCTCTGTCGTGATTGTTACATACATCGACAGGGCCTGTCCTATCCATTATGGCGTCTTGGACGAGATTCCAGTCTCCCCCAATTATGTATCGAGTAGTTCCGATTTCTGTCAGGAGGCGATTTAGCTGTAGAAGGAATGGGCGTTTTGGGCCGGTTGGTGCGTAAACGGATCCCACGCATAAAACAGTGTCCCCTAGTTTTAATTTAGCAAATATATACCTTCCTTCCGTATCATTCCAGGTTTTAATGATAGTGACCGGGAGGGATTTACGCACTAGTATCGCCACTCCACATTTGCGGGGTCCGTTACTTCCAGATTCCTGACTCGTTGGACGGCAGCTGAAGGCAACCCTCCCTACCCAATCCCGTTTAAGTTTACTGGATTCCAGAGTGTCAAGGTGAGTCTCTTGAATCAGAGCTATATGTGTTTTTTTGGATTGAAGATAGGACAGTATCTTTTTCCGCTTAACATAGCTCGTCATGCCGTGTACATTCCAAGAGAGTATGCGTAATGGTCGCGTCGCTTGAGGGTGGGGCTTCGACATATTGGATAATTGTGAGTAAGTAAGCACCCTCGATCCGGGGTTGGTGTTGGTGGGGGGGGGAGGGAGGGTGGTCGATATTGACTTAGTAGTTAGAGTGGGAGTTGTGTTTCGATATGATACGGTGTTTTATTTTATTTTATTTTATACGGGGGTTAGTAGCTGGTGGAGGCCAAGGGAATCCTCTGGAGAAGAAAGAGAAGAGAGAGGAGAGGGTGAAGGAAGAGAGGTAATGTAAGTAGGACGAGAGCCAGATGGAGGGGAAATATGAGGGAAAAAGAAGGCAAGGAGAAATGAGAGGGAGAAGAAAAGAGGGAGAAGGGGGGGAAGGGATGGATGCGTGTGCTGAAGTTGAGATTGAGAGTATAGCAAGAGAGCGTGCAATTTGGGGGAAGAAGTGGAGAAGGGTAGGGATGAGGGAGGTTAGGAGTCCAACCTCCTTCGTTCGTTAGGTCTGTAAACGGCGGGACCGATTTCTCTCGGAGCTCTCGTGCCGTCGGGCGGTCTCGATCGGGGGGGCGAAGGGGGGAAACAGCAGACAGCCAGTCATCGATATGTCGGTGATAAGGAGGGGTGGGGGGGGGCACACAGCAGTGCTTTTGTTTATGTATCGGGAAGTGGGTCTGTTCATCGGTGGTTAGTGGCTAGTGTATTAGTTATATAACTAAAGTGTATATTGGCAGAAGTAATGATCGGTTAATAACTATAGTACCTGAGCGGCGCTGGAGAGGAGGAAGGGGGGTGTCGGGTGTTGATGGGGTATGGTGTTTAGGATGTTGAGCCTAGTACTTGATGTTGTATGTTATCGTAGAGTGTTTAGGAGTTCATAAGATAGGGTCGTAAATTAAAGTAGGGACTGGGCAGACAGAAAGACCGAGACCGGCTGGCGAGGGGAGGGGGGGGGCAGGGCAGAGGAGGGGGGGGAGAGAGCTCAAACAGAGTATTATAGTTCTCGCGTATGCATGGGTACATAAAGATACCAATATACAGTATAATATAATACTTCCTGAGCATTTCTTTTCAACTATAACACTGCCTCGTCTCGTCTCGCCTTACAACTGTTCAATGACATATTAGGTTGATCGACATAACATATCCTGGCATCTTATCACATTATCATGTTAGGAGCCATTATGCCAAACGTCTCTCTATTAATCGTAGGATAGGTAATGAGTGTAGCTGAGCCCCGGGTTACGCGAGGATAGTGCGTTTCTCATCCTATTACTAGCTCCTTGCCGTGTATTATTACATCATAATACTGACCTACTAAGGTCTTACTTGGTATGTGCCACCATCATAGTCGTTCTGTTGTTGATGATAATTTAAGATAGTAATAATGATTAGGATGGGGGTAGGTACGAACATCTGGGGAAAAGAATAGCTAATAGTTTATAATTTACATTGTGATGTTATAATGTGGTGTGGAGTGGCAGTGTAGAATGTCATAATATTTCGCTTTGTTATGCGGTATTATGTTGTATTATGTCCTCGTGTTCTATTTTTTTTTTTTTTTTTTTTTTCCAGTTTCTTATTGTAGAATAAGGTAAAGTCAAGTAGTGGGAGCTTTGATATGTTTCAGGTTATATCGTATTGTATGTCCCTGTATTGGAATTAATTTATCTTTGCGTGGTCTAGTCCCATCCCTTGGGGTGATAATGGGGGCTAAACGGTTCTAATGTCGGCGCTGGTCGAGTGTGGTGTGTATTAGGAAAGTTTCACATACTTTGTTGTTTACTACCATGAGATACTTTGTAGTGTGTGGAATGTAAGGTAAGTTCCATGATAGTTAATTAGTGTTTATTTTTTGTTATCTGTTTAATGCCCCTGTTACCTTGTTACCTTGTTAAAGGGTTATAGGGTCGGGACCGGGCCCTTATTCAACATACAGTGAGTTGGTGGGGTCTGATCCCTGTTCTAGTAATCATCATCTGTTGTGTACTGAGGGCAAATAACGATTTACTGGTAGTTTCCATTATAGGGTCTCGGCTCTAGTCATAAAGAGCATAGATTTTTCATGTATCTGGTTTTAACATTGATACTAGCAGTCTTAGACAATTACAATAGTAATACACATATGATCTGGAAAGGTACTCATCCTTCCGCGGAGTCTATAGTTGTTATTTTCGACTCTCTGGCGATAGTCCCATAAGTCGTCTTGTCGCGTTACCTTCTCAAGAAGACCCAGTTGTAGGCTTTAAAGGAGAGCGGGATTTGTCTCTTTCCGATAATTGGGTGTGGGTTACTACTGCGTGTAAAATCTGACCCCTGTCATCATATGATCTAGTTAGTCTCTCCATGTCTCTATCTCTATGACTGGCTCCGGTGTCGTGTAGAGCCGTCTTCACCTTTTCTATTCCCGAGTGGGGGGTTTCGGCCCTATCACTGCCTCCTACAATGTCATGCTCACTGTCTGTGTTGTAAGAGTCCATAGGCTGGGATTGGAAAGAGTCAAGGAAGAGTCTCAATTCGTCGGGGTTATAAAAGTCCTTGGATACTCCATTTTTTGTAACCCACATTCTTGCAGGGTCAAAGAGACCGTATTTCATCTCTAGTTTGCGAAGACGGGGTCGTAGGGCTAGGAAAGCCTTTCTACGTTCGTTGGTTTCCTTGGAGTAATCGGCGGTTATTCGGATCTCGTGCTGGTCTATTCGGAAAGGGCCGTGGTTGCATGCTACTTGGAGTATTTGTCGGGTTTGATTATGCCGCAGCAAGCATGCGATGATTGGGCGGGGCCTTGAGGAGTTGTCAGAGCGTTTTGGGCCCATCCTGTGTGCCCGTTGGAATTCTAGCGGCGGGTCAAAGTCCAATGAAATCATTTTTGGAAGAGTGGAGGTCAGAAAACTCTGCATATCCGAGCCTTCTTCGTTTTCCGGGATCCCAAGTATGCGGATATTGTCTCTCCGGCTCCTGTCCTCCATGTCCGTTAGTTTGCTCCTGAGGTAGATGAAGTCTTGTTCTCGCACCTGAGACGTGTTGATCTGCGTCTCTAGTGATCCCATGCGTTGTTCTAGCCCTGTCACTCTAGATTGAAAGCCGGCAATGTCAGATCGCATGGATTTGGTTTCTAGTGTCAATGAAGTTATAGAGGCGTCCATCCCCTCTATGCGGCGGCTGACGGTGGTGATCTCTTGTAGTATCCTGTCCATAGTCGTGGATTGATCTTTATCAGGCATCGTGGTGGACTCGTTTAAAGGTGGCGATGTTTGAGGGTTTATCTTCGTGGGGGTTAGGCGTTTGTGTTGTAGCGCTTCTGAGAATAATAGTTGTCTTGCAGGCTTGCTGACAGGTTTATGGTTCGGTTTGTTGACGGGCATCGCCTCAATTGTCTACAGAGTCTGACCACGTGGGGCCCGAGATTCCCTCCGTAGATTCCGATAAGGATATAGATGTTCGGTGGCTTACACTGGTGTCAGTCCACTCCCTTCTCCTGTATCTCTGTTCTCTTGGCTCCCTCTGGCTCTCCTCATCTCCGGTGCCCCCCCAGTCGCTCACCCCTCTCGTCCCCTCGCCTCCACGTGCCTCCCGTCGTGCCCCTCTGCCCTCCTCAGTATTAGTTGTCTGGAGGGGGGGGGAGAAAGTTTATTATCTCAGCGGGAGGGTTTTTGTTGTCCCTCTGTGATGGAAAAGAGGGGAGAAGTCGTGCCTCTGCCTCCGGCGATGCCGTTCTTATTTTGAAGAGATTCGATCCTACCTCTCTTTGGGTTTCTCTCCCGGCTGTCGAAGGGGCCGCACCCCTTTGCTGCGTCTTCCCGTCTCCCTGTGGGGGGGGGAAGGTCCACGGGTGTTTGTTGGCGTTGTAGGGAGATGGATGCGGGTCGTCACGGCTCCCGCAGTCCCTGCGGCCTGTTCAGCTTGCTCCTTGCCGCTACGGGCACGCCGTCCACGGTCTTCCGAAGACGCGACTCCGCCCCTTTCTCCAGGCCTTATCGGCCTGGGGCGAGTCGCGAGTTTCCTGCCTTGCGTCCCGCTCCTACGGGGTCCCCGGACATGGTTCCGTGTCGCCGCTGTTGTAGGGGTGGAGGGGCACCGAACCCGGTGTGTTGTACGGCTGTCTTCTCGCCCCCGTCGCCCCTCCGGGACCGCCTCGGCGCGGAGCTCTCGCTCTAAGCGGCCATCTTGTTTCGTGGCCCGGCCACGCCCCTTCCTGGGCCATTCTGACCGCGGCGGTAAAGCCGCGGTCAGAAAAAGGGGAACTGGCGGTTTCCCGCCGGTTTACCCCTGGCCCAGGGAATCCTCCATGGCGGCGCTGCTTGCAGCGCCGCCATGGGGATTCCGACCCCCTTCCCGCCATCCTGTTCCTGGCGGTTTTTACCGCCAGGAACAGGATGGCGGGAACGGGTGTCGTGGGGCCCCTGGGGGCCCCTGCACTGCCCATGCCATTGGCATGGGCAGTGCAGGGGCACCCTAACAGGGCCCCAGAATGATTTTCAGTGTCTGCCTCGCAGACACTGAAAATCGCGACGGGTGCCACCGCACCCGTCGCACCCCAGCAACTCCGCCGGCTCCATTCGGAGCCAGCTTCATCGTTGCTGGGTCTTTCCCGCTGGGCCAGTGGGCGGCCTTTTGGCGGTCGCCCGCCGGCCCATCGGGAAAGCCAGAATGGCCGCCACGGTCTTTTGACCGCGGTGCGGTCATTCAGCGGTTCCCCCCAGGCGGGCGGCTACCACCGCCCGCTGCGGTTGGAATGACCGCCTAAGAGTCATCAGTCACAAATAATTGTGGAAATAATTAAGATGATGTGAACTAAAGGTGTTCCCAGTCCAAATGCCATCCCATCTGCAATAATCAAATGAACTGAACAAGAATGGTCAGATGCTCTTCTTCTCTTTTGGAACTGTGTGTCTAATATTCAAATCCCCTACAGCAGCAGGGGCTTCCTTCTGGTTTGAATTCACGTAAGGTGTTCCTTCAGCCTGCCAGAAAATGTCTAACAAATTGAATACCTTGATGTCAGTGGAAATCGGGAATTTAAAAAATGGGCAACAGAAAAACAGCAGATCCCTCTAAAACAAACTTTATGATTCAGGAAAGGAAGGACCACGGAGTACAATGGGGGTATTAGGAGTATGGCAGACAGAAACATCTGTCTGCCAAACTCTAGACGAGGAGACCGCCACGGTGGTGGCAGTCGCCCCCACTGGCCCCATTACAACTTTCCCACTGGGCTGATCATTCATTCCAGTGGGAAAGGTGTGGCAGCATAGTTCCAAGCTCATAAGTGAGCCGGCGGAATGCTGCTGCACGCAGGGTGCACCAGCATTCTTGAAATGCAGATCTGACAGTGTACATTTCAAGGATGCTGGGCAGTGGACCCCTGCACTGCCCATGCCATTGCCCCCCTGGCCCTGACACAGGCTCCCCTGTACCTCCCAGAACTTGTTCTCAACCAGCCTTTTCATGGTGGTCAGACCTCCATGAAAATGCTGGTGGAGAACAAGGTTGTAATCAGCACGGCAGCGCTGACTTCAGCGCCACCGTGGCAGATTACAACAACAAACGCCATCACCATGTTGGGATTACTGATCCTGGCAGAGATGGAAGTCTTCTGGCGGTCCGACTTCCAAACTCTTAATTTGATGGTTGGACCCTCAAAGCTGTGGCAGTCCAGACCGCAAGTCTGTCAGTCTAGTGAATGCCAGACTCATAACTAGGCCTTATATCTTTTGCCTCAAGTCCCTGATTGACCAAGCAATATCTAGGAAAAACCCACAACTCTATGTTGCCTTTATTGACTTCATTATCACATTTGACGGTATGGGCAGTGGCAGACTTGGGCAAAAGCTAGCAAACTGAGGCAATCCCCATATCATTCAAGAACAATCACCCGCCTCTATTGAGAGATTTGCATCAAAATCAAGGTGTCCACCAAATGGCTCATGCCAAAAAATATCCATACACATTGAAGCAAAGTTGCATTCGGGCTCCCTTGCTATTCAATCCATATGTAAGAGACATAAATACATCACTAACAATAGCAAGAGTTTTTGTACCAAAGGTAACAGGCACGGCAAAACAAGTGCTCTATGCAGACTATAGTATTGGATCAATCTCCAATCTTCCTGCAAAGATCTCTGGACTTCCTTTTGAGTAGTGCTAGATGGACAAAATCAAAATAAACAGGGTAAAATCATAAAAAAATAGTATTGGGCAGTAACATTATTAAGAAAGGCTCCTGGTTCCTGGAAAGAGGAGGGAATGGAGAGGATTAAATCTTACAACTATTTGAGAGGTGAGATAAAGAAAGGAGGCTACCATTGAACTCATCTGAATATGCTCAAGAATACTACAACTGCATTGATCCTTGTGTTACAAGGGCTATCACATAATTTAACAGGTCTGCTGGCACTATGCACTGTACTTAGGAGTAAATGTTTGCCCTCATTAACGTCCTGGAATCCTTGCTTACAGAAATAAACTGATCAATTAGCTTAATAAAATTCAATGTAAATGTTATTGTAGGCTACTCCATCTCCCTTGCTCCAGGGACAAAGAGCAAATTTGCCTTGAATTCAGTTTATCAAGGCAGGATCAAATTTTATATGCTAGATTGTTAGTGTTCTGCAAGAAATTAAAAGCAGCTGAGGGAAGCTTGCTAACAGCGTTGCCCCCCTTGGCCAAGAGCCAGGAGATAAAAAATAAAACAATAGTTGACTATTGTTTTATTTTTCATCTACCGGCTCAGCCAGCAGTGCAGGGAGGGTTGGGCTGGGACATGGCAGGTAGGGTGGGGAGGCCAAGAGAATGCACCTAAGTGCACATGTGAGTTTGGCCGGCCATCTCAGGCCTGCAAAACACGCATGTGCACTTAGGTTTCTCCAGCCGACTGTGTTTAACAGCTGGGTTGGAGAAACTGTACAAACCCCTGGGCTATGTCTGAGCGGCAGTCCGAGCCACTTAGACAAATATGGGTGCTCCTTTCATGCTAGTTTTATCATGACAACAGTGCCAGGATTTCTGGGGAGCCTGTGCTGGTGTCCCAGTGAATGATGAGACACCAAAAGAAGAGGAGAGAGCAAGGCAGCAGGAGTCGGCAGGAACAGTATGTTTTTTTCATCCATCCCTGTCATGGCCCCCCACTACTCATTTGCAGCGGCCACCACAGTTGTTGAAACAACTATTATTGGACAGCCTAAAAAGGTAGAAAAATCTCCTTGAAAGGATTAACTGGATGAAGCAATCCTTGAAAGGCCATGCATCATGGCAATGTAGTATCCCTTTCAAGGTAGCTTTCAAGGGTGTTATTGAAATAAGCTAAACTATATCAACATCTCAGGACCTTCTGGAACTTTGTAGGAAGGCTCATGCAAATATGTCAAAAGGTTTTTATGATCCCTTGAATTTGACTGTATATTTACGCCAAACTCACCCTCTGGCTACAGAGACAACTTGGTTGGTTGATATACAGATGTGCCCCCTTCCAAGCATATCACTATAGCCATCTTAATGACCACACAGACCAAAAATGCCGTTTAAGCAGCCTAACTCAAGAGTTACTCATTTAAATAGTGTACATCTGTGGATCTCTGGGTACACTTCACAGCTATTTTCTACTTCTGACTGTCCGTCTTTAAAAAATATATACTAAATTGTAGAATGGCAATTTCGAACTGCCAGAAAGGAGACTTTTATCAAATGACAGCCCGATTTTTTAAATTGATGAATTGTGCAACAATTGCACTGAATAATACCATGAATACATACACTAGCTGAGGAGGATTTAACAGCGCTCCAGTATGCTGTGTTCCAAAATTCTTGTAGTGATGCACTCTCATGATCTGATTCATTTTCCATTGAGTTCTTCCTTTATTCACTCCCGCCTTCAGTTCTACAATTGTCTTATGCATGTTTTCAAATGTCCATTTCTACTCTAGTTTTAAAGGACATTTTCGATTGTATGACACTTTATTAACCTGTGTTTTTGCCCACATTAAGGGGGTCATTCTGACCCCCGCGGGCGGCAGAAGCCGCCCGCCTGGCGGGAACCGCCAGAAGACCGTACCGCGGTCAAAAGACCGCGGCGGACATTCTGACTTTCCCGCTGGGCTGGCGGGCAACCGCCAAAAGGCCGCCCGCCCGCCCAGCGGGAAAGCCCCAGCAACGAGGATGCCGGCTCCGAATGGAGCCGGCGGAGTTGCTGGTGTCCGACGGGTGCAGTTGCACCCATCGCGATTTTCAGTGTCTGCCAAGCAGACACTGAAAATCTCAATGGGGCCCTGTTAGGGGGCCCCTGCAGTGCCCATGCCAGTGGCCATGCCAGTGGCATGGGCACTGCAGGGGCCCCCAGGGGCCCCACGACACCCGTTCCCGCCATCCTGTTTCTGGCGCTGAAAACCGCCAGAAACAGGATGGCGGGAAGGGGGTCGGAATGGCAGACACTGAAAATCTTTGTGGGGCCCTGTTAGGGGGCCCCTGCAGTGCCCATGCCATTGGCATGGGCACTGCAGGGGCACCCAGGGGCCCCACGACACCCCATACCGCCATCCTGTTCCTGGCGGCCGAAACCGCCAGGAACAGGATGGCGGTATGGGGTCGGAATCCCCATGGCGGCGCAGCAAGCTGCGCCGCCATGGAGGATTCCCCAGGGCAGCGGAAAACCGGCAGTACACCGCCGGTTTTCCGTCACTGACCGCGGCTGTACCGCCGCGGTCAGAATGCCCAGGGGAACACCGCCAGCCTGTTGGCGGTGCTCCCGCGGTCCCCAACCCTGGCGGTCTCGGACCGCCAGGGTTGGAATGACCGCCTTGGTCTCTGAGAGCTTGTTTAGTAGTAACAATTCTATGATGTCCTTCATGGGCTACTTCAATTACCTGTTGATACAGACTCTCTGGTATGGCAGTTCTTGAACCTTATTAGACAATACCTTCTTCAGTAACAGATTTTCATTTTTGAACTCCAGATATTCCCTGTCACATGTGAGAGGTAGAGTGTGCTGTTTCAGGATTGATGTGCAATAATGACCTTCAGTACCAACATGTCACTGTCTTTGCTTGTTGCAGCAATAATCTGTTCCAAAGTAGTAGTGACATGGGTGTTTGACATATAATGAAGTTAATGTAGGCTTCAGCCACTTTGGAAGTGGAACCATAACACTGTACTGGCACTCATGAAAAGTAGTCAGCAGGGTTTTGATATTTCCCTGGTTGGTGCACAATAGTGTAGCCATAATACTGCGATTGCAAACCCTAACATTCAATTCTGGGAGGAATCTTGGTGTCTGGATTGCCAAAGATGATAAGCAGTGCTTGATGATAAGTTACAAGAGTGAATGGTTTTCCATATTAAAATATTTGGAAATGTTCACAAGCCCACACTACTGCTAAACTTTCTTTCTCAGGTTGTGAATAGGTATGTTCAGTTTGTGACAAACATCTGCTTCTGTTTGCCACAATATGCCTTCCAGCAGTTGGGTGTCCTTTGTGTTGGGCAAGGATCATGCCCAACCCGTCCAGCTTGCATCAACAGCAACCTCAGAATGCAGCTTTGGATCAAAGTAAGCCATTTCAGTGGCATTCTCAATTGCATGCTTGAGTTTCCTGAAACCGCTCACACTTGTGTGACTAGTAACATAGAACATATCTTTATGTTAAGTCTCTTTAGGGAGCACTTACTGTGGCAAAGTCAGATATGTATCTGGAACAGTAACTGGGCATGTCAAGGAATGAAACTAAAATGGTAATATCATGTGGTGGATTGGTGGCTAACAAAGCTTGTACTTTAGTGGGATCTGGCGTCATTCCCCATCAGAAAAGATATGGTCAGGGAATTTTTGTTTTGTTTTGTGGAACTCACACTTTTCTGTCTTCAAGTTTAGATCTGTGTCAGCAAGTAGTCGACAAACTTGTGTGAGAGCTTTATCATGTTCTTTTTGTGTGGCATCACTTGAATTGAAAGCATTTGTGACAGACTGCATTACAAATTGAATGACATCTTGTAAATGTTCTGCAGCTGATGACACACTGAAATGAAATATTTTATACCTGAATAAACCAATGTTAGTAGGAAAAGTAGTAATGCACCTGCAATTTTCATCAAGTTCCAATGGATGATACGTTTTGATCAGATTGAGGCAAGAGAAGACTTTGGCACCATATAACTGTGGGATCATGTCCCCAATCTGTAGACTGGGATGTTCCCTTATAATTGCCTTGTTAGCTTGGCGCATATGAACATAGATGTGTGAGGCTCCCTCACTGTCCCTTTTGTGTACTACCACTATGGGCAGAAATCCATGGAGTTGGACCAGTAGATCGCTCAATGGTATCATGCTTTAGTAATGTCTCAAGCTCTTTCTCAATAGCTTCTTGTAAATGAAATGCAATTTATCTATGTCTGAGCAGGAGGACAAACGTGCACAATGACATGCAGTTTCGGGGTCTTAATCTCTCCTAATCCATTAAACAATGAAGGGAACTGATTTACTATTTTGTGATGAGCATTCATGTAGTTTACAGATAACTGTCCCATACCAGCAGCAGTGCTGAAAACGAGTAAAGCGGCACTTGACACAGTACCTTGAAATATGTGACAGGGTGCTTGTACCGTTGCCTTTTTGTGTCTCATGGTTGCTACAAATGAACCTTAACTCTGTTCAGAGTGTAATGACGTAGATGCAGCCCACGCATACACTTTACTCTTCAACGGTGTGAGATGGGGCAATAGAGATAGTTCATTGTATTTCTCCTCAGACATAGGGGGTTATTACAACTTTGGAGGAGGTGTTAATCCGTCCCAAAAGTGATGGTAAAGTGACGGATATACCACTATCCGTATTACGAGTTCCATAGGATATAATGGACTCGTAATACGGCTGGTGGTATATCCGTCACTTTACCGTCACTTTTGGGACGGATTAACATCTCCTCCAAAGTTGTAATAACCCCCATAATGTTTATTGATGCACCACTGTCAATAATAATAGGTATGGAGCAGCGGTTTATCTTTAGCGTAACTTTTGGACAATGTTTGAGTGAGTTTTGTGATTTTTCTTGGCAACATTTCTTCGACTCGTATTTTTCTTCACCCGTGGCCAGTCCGACATTCACACATTTTTCTGAGGTAAATATCAACATTGCGCATCCACCTTCCTCAATGTTACTTGACAATGACACTAAAGAACTCTTGGACTAAGACTTAGGGGGTCATTCTGACCCTGGCGGTCCATGACCGCCATGGCGGAGTGCGGCGGAAGTACCGCCAACAGGCTGGCGGTGCTTCCTGGGTGATTCTGACCGCGGCGGTAAAGCCGCGGTCGGAAAAGGGGAGCCGGCGGTTTCCCGCCGGTTTCCCGCTGGCCCAGGGAACCCGCCATGGCGGCGCTGCTTGCAGCACCGCCATGGGGATTCCGACCCCCTTACCGCCAGCCTGTTTCTGGCGGTGTCCACCGTGCACTGCACCCGTCGCACCCCTTCGACTCCGCCGGCTCCATTCCGAGCCGGCTTCATTGTCGAAGGGGCTGTCCCGCTGGGCCGGCCGGCGGTCTTCTGGCGGTCGCCCGCCGGCCCAGCGGAAAAGCTGGAATGGCCGCCGAGGTCTTTTGACCGCGGTGCGGTCTTTCGGCGGGAACCGCTTGGCGGCGGCGACCGCCGACCGCCGCGGTCAGAATGACCGCCTTAATGACAATCGACTTTGTTTAGTGTCAGTTTACCTCATCTGATGTTGCCACATGGCCTTGTGGGTGCACATCGAACGCTGCTTCTGGAGCATTCGGGCATCCATTTTTGTTTTTGTGGCATGACATACTACGTTCTTCCTTTGCTTTGGAAACCATTACAAAATGGTCTCTTTCCAACAGCCCTTGCATATTTGTCCAATGGCAGGAAATTTACCTTCATGTGGAAACAAAAATCTTTATCTGAGGCACAATTTATTTTTCTTTGGAGACTTTGGGCCTGATTACAACTTTGGAGGAAGGTGTTAATCCGTCCCAAATGTGACGAATATACCACCAGACGTATTACGAGTCCATTTTATCCTATGGAACTCGTAATACGGCTGGTGGTATATCCGTCACATTTGGGACGGATTAACACCTCCTCCAAAGTTGTAATCAGGCCCTTTGTGTCCCTCAGCCTTATATTACTGCTTACTTTTCATAGTCATGGCTGACTCACTGTGGGCACCTCAGGCCTCAATGTCAGCAACTTGTTGAACTGCACTTTCCTCAGCTCTAGTAGCCGTGATTACTCACTGCAGACTAAGGGCCTGATTACAAGGCTGGTGGTCTTGAGACGGCCAGCCTCACAGTGGCAGTCAGGACCACTGCTGCTATGGCAGTCCGACCACCACAATATGACCCTGGAGGTCAGACGGCAAGATTACGACCATCGCTGCCAGGATTGGTGATCTTGACTCGCTGATGGTGGCGGAGGTCAGAATCAGCCAGGGTGGCGCTGCATGCAGAGCCGCCCTTCTGATTACGATCTGGTTCTCCACCGGCCTTTTCATGCGGTATCACCGCCATGAAAAGGCTGATGGGGAACACCTGCAGGGGGCCACAGGGGGGCCCTGCACTGCCCATGGCTTGGCATGGGCAGTGCATGGATCCCCCTGCTGAGCACCCTTGCAATGCTCACCGTGCATTATGAGGGTGCTGGTGCTCCCTGAGGTGGCAGCATTGCCACAGGCTCTACTACAAGCCGACGACAATGTTGCCGCCAATTTCCCTCTGGGCTCAAAGGCAGAAAACTTGGTTTCTGCCCGTCAGCCCAGCGGAAAAATCATAATGGGCCCGACGGAGAGGTAGCCAGCATGGGGGCAACCTCCCCATCAGAAGTTCAGCAGACAGGTTATCTCGTCCACTGAACACGTAAGTGTTCCTACGTGTTTCTCTCAGGATTTGCCTTCTGAAGTAATTTGACAAGCAACCATCTATAACTCTGGTACAAAAGGCTTTTTCATTATTTAATTAATTGAACTTTTGATGTGTGTATCAAGTTTCTCAACAAATTTGTCAATTATTTCACCAGCTCTCTGTCTTGCCTGACTGAAGATGTATCTTTTGCAATCACCATTCAGCATTGGATTGAACTTGACATTTAGGGGGTCATTCCGACCCCGGCGGTCAAGGACCGCCGGGGCCGGGGATGCGGGAGCACCGGCAACAGGCTGGCGGTGCCCCGCAGGGCATTCTGACCGCGGCGGTTTGGCCGCGGTCAGACCAGGAAAACCGGCGGTCTCCCGCCGGTTTTCCGCTGCCCTGGGAATCCCCCATGGGGGATTCCGACCCCCTCACCGCCATCCTGTTCCTGGCGGCTCCGACCGCCAGGAACAGGATGGCGGTGAGGGGTGTTGTGGGGCCCCTGGGGGCCCCTGCAGTGCCCATGCCAACGGCATGAGCACTGCAGGGGCCCCCGTAAGAGGGCCACACTTTGTATTTCAGTGTCTGCTTTGCAGACACTGAAATACGCGACGGGTGCCACTGCACCCTGCACCGTCGCACATACCCACTCCGCCGGCTCCATTCGGAGCCGGCTTCCTCGTGGGGAGGGGTTTCCCGCTGGGCTGGCGGGCGGCCTTCTGGCGGTCGCCCGCCAGCCCAGCGGGAAAGCCAGAATGGCCTCCGCGGTCTTTTGACCGCGGAGCGGCCATATGGCGGCTCCCTTCAGGCGGGCGGCTCCCGCCGCCCGTGGGGGTCAGAATGACCCCCTTAGTGCTTATTTGATTTGACAGTAAGATACTTTAGCAGCATGTGGTATTTTCACATTAACACATTGAGAGTCCTTTTTGTTATTTGTTTCTTCCAGTACATCGATGAAATCATCAAAAATGTCTATCCAGGCAGTCCATCTGTCACTAATGCATTGCTTTTTGATGGTATCGAAGGGAGGCAGTGGTTTCAAGAATGCAGCATCATAACCTGTGGAACTCTCTACTGCCTCTTGTGCTTCTATAACCTGGTAATCGCTGCCTTTAGCGTTATTGTTCCGTGTATCTTATAGCTCAGTGTTGTGTTGTGAAGCAGAATCTGTTTCATGGCCTCCTCAGCAGATTCCTAGCCAGTGATACACAAATTTCTCTGTAGGGCCTTTGTCCTCTTCAAAAGCTGCCGCTGACTGGAGTGGCACTGTGTCTCCACATACACCAAACGTCGATCTTTACTTTGACTGAAGTGCGTGTTGCCTGCATGAGCAGTTTGCTGGACCACAACAAAATATCTGGGAGAGCACTGTCAGATGTTTGGGTTACATATCCCCTATCTCGTCAGCAGTTGTAGCATCATGTCAATCATGGGTACTCGTAAATGAATATGCCAAACATGGAGTTTGGTCTTACATATCTTTATTCCTCTGCATGCAAGCACTAACTCAACATTCTAAACATAAAATCTATTTATGTAGGAGACTGGCCTTCTATGTAGTATGCAAAGCTATGCACACTGTGCAGGGGTCCAGGCAGCCACACGTTGGTTTACAGGGGTAAAAACTGCATCACCCAATGCTCTGCTCTAGTTTTTATGGCAGCTTGGTCAAGTGGTTAGGCTAGTCTTGGAGAAGTGCAAAGTATTTGTTGTACTTACAGAATCAATTTTGCAACTCACACACTCAAAGGAATACCTCAAGACCCATTTATAAAAATATTTCAGATTTTCATGTCATTTTTATGACCAAGATCATCCATATTGGTTAACTACTTTTTCAGATTTGAATTTTTGAATTTTAATGAAAATAGTCTTTTGTGTGTAGTTACACACCATAGGAATCAATGGAGGATAACCTTTAAAAATACATATAAAATCACACAGTTGATTTAACAAGTTCTTCTTTTGCAGGTTGGTCGAGATCGTTGGTGGGCATGCTCTGCGAGCTGGAGAAGTTTGGGTGGCTCCTGTTTCCGTTGGGAGCAGCAAGAAAATGTCTCTTGAACTGGTGCATGGCCACTGGGAGGAAAAGCACAGCACAGGTAAGTTTAAAGGTGAATCCTGGGGGTCCCCTTGGAGTGTCGAGGTTGCAAAGGGTAAGGGACCCCTATGGCACAGCAGGTTCTTTGTTGCAGGGCACAGGGCAGCCAGGTGTAGAGCAAACTGGTGAGCCAGGAGCTGTGCACAAGGATGCCCTCAGAAGCAGGAGGCAGACTGTTCAAGGGACATTACCAGGACAACGGGAGCACACCGGCAGGAGGTCCAGGTTGTTTCTGGAGTCCCTTGACTGGGGCTTCCTATTGATCCTTTTTCAGCCCCAGGTGGGCTGTTTTTCTTGGTGTCCGAAGCCAGGTGATCAATACCCAGGCTATTGGTACGATTCAGCAGCTAGAGAGCACAGTGCTACCGAACTTGGCACACTGGCAGGGTTTGTCCTCGCGGTCATTGGTGTGGAGTTTGGTGTAGTTGTACTTCAGGTTTCAAAGTTAGCATCTAGTCAGTGAAGTGGAGCTCACTGGCTTAATGGTTCCTTCTGGATATAGACTGGTACCCCCACTCTGGAGGGAGTTCTCTGGCAAATTGCAAAGCCTGCAAGTCCTCTGGGGTTCTCTTGGAGTTTTTTTCAGTTGTCCAGCAGCTCCTCAGTGGCGATTGTCATGTCCTGGGTGTAGCAGACAAGGTTTGGTGCAGCTTTAATGCAGCAGGTCCACAGTTCTCCTACCCTGGATCTTCTTGGTGCTGGTCTTCTTCTGTCCATTGAATCAGATTTCTTGGTCTAGGGATGCCCACTAAATAGTGTATTTAGTGGGCATTCTAGGGGGAAGCTGTTAGTGACCAATGGGTCCTCTACATTAGGTTGGCTCCACCCACTAAGTGACCACTTCCTGTGGGCGGGGGTCACTTCCCTACACCTGATTGGCTATTTTCCTTCCATCCAAGATAGAGGAAAATGAAATGGAGGGTCCACCTTGCATGCAACACCTTAGGGCTCCTGCCAAATGTGTGAGTATGCAGCAGGCCTGGAGGTCAAGTTTCAAAGGCAGTAAACCCTTCGAAGCTCACCAACAGTTAGGTGTACATTCCTGAGCAAGGGACCTCCACCCAGTAAGGGCTTTGTTCTAAATCCCAGAGGGCAGAGGCACTCACCCCAGGGGTGCAGATTTGTGTCTGGAGGTGGCAGGCTGGATGTGACTGGCCAGCAACCGTGCCAGGGTAATTAACGTTTGCAGGGGGCACCTTTAAGGTGAACCCTGGGTACATTTTATAATAAAATCCAACACTGGTACCAGTTTGGATTTATCCTTCTGAAATGTTTGATACCAAACAACACAGGGTTGACAGTGGTCATCATGTAGCTGTGAAACTCGTATTGACCAGTGTCCAGCACATGTATTAAAATAACTGCTCTGTTCACTCACTTATGTACCAGGCGTTGACAAGGACACAATGGGGGGATATTGCTCATGCAGCTGTGCTCTCACATGCAGTATAGTGCACTATGCCTTAGGGTTGGAAGACCTGCCTGAGCGTTGTCTTACCAACATTGCATGCAGTGCATAGTGGACAGGGCACACAGGCAGTATGCCATGGCAAGTTTGCATTTTAGGTTAGCATCAGGACACTCAACCTGCAATGTCAGTGCCTGAATGCAGGGCCATAAAGGGTGGTGCTATTTTTGCTGCTGCCCTCAGGGGCCTACCCTTTGTACCTCCTGCCCATGGTTTAAGGGGGCAGCTAAAGGTTCTCCAATTATGCCAATGCTTCACAACAATTTATGGAAAGAGCTCTGACCCCGGGATCCTGGTCAACGTGGGCCCTGGGCACTAACAACTTCTAGGCTGCATCATATATCAGGCAAAAAATGGGGGCTAACCATGTCAAAAAGAGACCTTTTCTCACAATTCACCACACTCAAACACTTAAGTGAATGTTCCACAGAGTCCATCAGGAATAAAAAGAGTCCTGTCATTGCTAACTCCCAAGACTCTTCATCAATGACACACCTTGATTCATGGAGTTATTTACAACCTGGATGAGCAACAACACTATCGTAAATTGACAGTGTTCTGGCCCTATCAAATGGTGGGTCCCCCTCTACATTCAGAGCGAAGCGGAGCACTGGATTTACACAGGTGGAACATCAACAGTCTCTATCAGCATATTACTTTTTTTGAGCTGATGGCCTGTTCACCACAGGACTGTCAAGTCTCAGTGACAATCTTCCTGCCCTTTATAGGTAGAGTGACCACTATTTTGCCCTACCAGGACAAACATGCTAGACATGGTGGTCCAGGATACAGAAAATACACAATGACCTCCACACATAGGGAGAACACTCATTAAGTGTCAGGGCCAATGTTTTTTTTGTCACTTTCCTGAAAGCAAACTCCTGGATAGAGCAAATAGTATTTTTGAACTGTCACTAAATTCTGCATTGGAATGCCACTGGTGTTTTCAAGAAAGGTCTGACCATGTGATATTCTTCATCCCAAGGCCTAAATATTGTGAATGAAAAGACACATGCCACTGGATGTACTAAAGCTGGAGAGGGTCAAAGTTCAAGACAGTAACTATCTAGGTTACTGAAATCAGTCATATTCAAGAGAACATCAGAGCTCATGGGGCTATCTTGGGGGAAAACTATGTCAAAGTAATGAAATGTACAGGATTATGGATAAGCACAGATATTTTCCTGAAGGTTTAGGGAATTGCTATACACAAATGTCTGGCTTGTTTTATGGATTATGCCACAAAATGTTGTTACAAGGTCAGACTTAGGCTTGAATGTAAGTGAGAGTTGTTTCTGCTAAAACAGATCAAGAAAGAATCAACAGCATGCCAAGAGTCTTCATGTCATTGATACACTCGTAAAACTACGTCTGTATAAAGGAGATTGTCTCCTCTTGTAAAAGTGTATGTTGTAGCTAGGAAGGTTTGTAATGTTGCTAACTTAAATTATTTATTAATAAGAAGCTGTGTAATCCATCAGGAGTATGGACTCTCTGTGTGCCTATGTTTTTCTTTACTTTAATTTTAGGAAAAAGAACACATTATTGTGGTGTCTACTATAGTGCAAATGACAAATAGGACACCCAGGAATGTGCTTTCGTTAATGAGGAAGTTTCTCTGCTGTTTCTGTCAAGCTGTGGTGCAGCTGGAGATGTAATTGGAAATTACACTGCTATAGTGCAGCATTTAGCAACTTAACACGTGAGGAGTCTTCCCTCTTCTGAGGAACGTTGTTAAAAGTGTAGAGTCAAAAGTATGGACGACTGACAGAAGCATATTCTCAGGCATATTTATGAGATCCTTATGCCGCCGTTGCATCACTTTTTGTAATGCAACAACAGCGCAAATCTATGTGGCTACACAAAGCCGGGCTGTGTGGCTTTGAATGGCCTTATAGATATGGAATAAGGCAAGGCAGCGCAAATCGCTGAGTTGCCTTACTCTGCACAAGGGAGGCATTCCATGGGTGTTGCAGTGGGTCTTATATTTTGAGCATCCCAAGATGCTCTTTCCTTTCCTTCCCCCGTGCGCTGGTGCCCTTTAGGCAGCCTAACATCAATGCAGGCACCCTTGCACCATGGTGCAAGGTTGCCTGCGTTGCAAGTAGGATAAGGCAGGATGGTGCACATTCCTGAACAAAAACAATCCTGAGAGGCTTCTTTGCCTACTGCAACACACATAGAAACAGAAAACTACTAGGAGAAATAAAGAGATTTCCCCTCAGTTTGTATCTCGTGGGGAGGCGTACATTTTCGGCGCAATCCTCAGTTTTACAAGTTCTTGCAAATCTGGGAATACATCCAAATCCATGGATGTTGCATGAGACCACTCACACAACACCCATGGAAACGTCTCCCTAGAGCCGAGTAATGTAATGTAGTGATCAGCGCTGCTTTACATTACTCAAGATTTATGAAGACACGCAGGGCCACACAAGAAAGCCTTGCTTGGCTTCATAAAACTCACATATACTGCATGGTGGAAGAGCAATGAAAATGCTTCTCAAAGCATTTTTATGCCTAATTTATGATGTATGGGCTTTGATGCACCTTGCTGCACTGCCGTGCATCACAGGGAAAGGGCAGGAATGCACTGTAGTTATCCAATACGGTGCATTCCTGTCCTTTCCCCCTTGAGCTGGCACCCATTTGGAAGCCTAGCCCCATTGCAGGCACCCTTGCACCATGGTACCTTCCTTCACAAAAACACTCCAGAGAGGCATTGTCCTCTTTCTATGGAGCACAGATAGAAAGAAGAAAAACAAGGAGAAAAAGACACATTTCTCCTTATTACTCCTCTTCTGGGAGGCATATCATTTTGCCGCATTTCCAGGTTTACAAGTTCTTATAAATCTGGGAATGCATCAAAATCCATGGATGATGCATGGAAACACCCACTGAACATCCATGTAACTGCCTCCCTCACATGAGTAATGTAATGCAGCAATTTGCTCTGCTTTATATTACTCAATATATATGAAGCCACGCAGGGCCACCCAAGGACGCCTTGCGTGGCTTCATAAAACTCATTTATTGCCTGGTACAAGAGCAATGTAAGCAAAGCCACAAATATGGCCCTATGTTTGCTTCAAAAAGTATTTTTCAAACCTGTTTTACGATTAGGGTCTATATTCATAGGCTTTGTGGCGCAGGCAGCACAGCAAGCCACTTTGCTCTGCTGCCCTGCATCGCAGAGAAAGGGCAGGACTGCACTGTATTTATCCTACAGGCACATTCCTGCCTTTTCCCCCTGAGGTGGCACCCTTTTGTCAGCTTTGTGTCAACGCAGGAACCTTTGTACCAAGGTGCATGAGTTCCTGTGTTGCATGCAGGATTGTTTTCATGCAGAATGAACACATTTCTGCACAAAAACAATCCAGAGAGGCTTTTTCCTCCTTCTCTCTGTGCTGCAGAAATAAATATATTTCTCCTTGTTACGCCTGTCCTCGGGAGATGTATCTTTTTGATGCATTCCCAGACGTCTTGTAAATCTGGGAATGCATCAAAGTCCATGGATTTTGCATGGGAACACCCATGCAGCACCAATGGAAATGCCTCCCTAGCGCAGAGTAATGTAACTTAGTGATTTACGCTGATTTACATTACTTGAGAATTATGAAGCCATGCAGGGCCACACAAGGTGGCCTTGTGTGGCTTCATAAATCTCAATTAAGGTTTGCGTCGCTTTGTACCATTTTGAGTGGTGCAAGAGCAAAGCATACCAAGCCATGAAATGGTCCTATGTTTGCTTCACAAAGCATTTTTTAAAACTATTTAGAGATTAGGGCCCATAAATATCGGCTTTGTGATGCAGGACATTGCAGTAAGTTACCTTGATGCACTGCCCTTTGTCACAGGGAAAGGGCAATAATGCACCATACTTATCGAATACAGCACATCCCTTTCCTTTCTCCCCTGCGCTGGAGTCTAGAACCAATGTAGTCACCCTTGCACCATGGCTCAAGGGTGCCTGCATTCTAAGCAGGATTGTTTTTGGTGCAGGAAGGGACATCTTCCTGCACCAAACAATACTGAGATGTGTTTTCCTCTTTGCTAAAAATGGGGTCCTTGGTTGGCAGTCAGGTTACCCCCTGTCCAAGCAAGCACCCTCACTCTAGTTAGGCTAAAAGAGAATCACCCTCAGTAAACCCCTACTTACCCTTTTGATAGCTTGGCACGAGCCGTAGGCTTAACTTCAGAGTGCGAGGTGTAAAGTATGTGTACCAACACACACAGTAACTTAATGAAAACACTATAAAATTACACAACACAGGTTTATAAAAATAGAGAATATTTATCTAAACAACACAAGACCAAAATGACAAAAATCCACAATACACAAGTCAAGTTATCAATTAAAAAGCAAAAAGAGTCTTCATGTAGTTTTAAACACACTAACACTGTTAGTGTGAAAATGTACCTTGGGTGCGTCAAAAATAACCCTGAATGGGGAAAGGTGTGTCAAAAAGGGCTCACTCACAAGCAAGACCTTCCGTTGTTTCTTCTTTCGTCGAGTCGGGCGCATCCTTTCTACTCTCCATAGCATCAATCCAGTCAGCACTCTCGGATCCGGGCAGGCCTTGCACTGTTTTTATACACCCAGCAGTGTTTGCGTCAGAAATCCAGCCGCACGATGATCCGAAAACCTGGCAGCGCGGGTTGCGATCTCATCAGCCTCCGCCCCAAGTTCCCCTGACACTGTGGGATCTCCCTCAGCAGATGGCCCTATGGTACAGGCTAGGCTCCCTTCCAGGTGTTCCCTCATGGAACCCTCCAGAACCTGGGACTGGATCTCGGGCACCCTGGGCCTCAGTCCATCCCCATTCCCTCTTCTCTGAGACTGGACATGGGGTCCCTTACCCATCCCACTACACTGGGACCTACCTGGGACACTATAATCCTTCCCTATCTCACCTGGTTGGGAAATACCTAGACCACTCCCCTCAGGAGCACCCCCAAATGCCTCTTCAGACTCTCTGGTATTCACCCAGAGGTCTGCCTCCAGTTTAGGTTCCCTGGGGTCAGAGAACTAACACTCCACCTGGTGTTGGTGTAGCTCAGGAAAATGAGGACTAGACATTTGCTCTCCAGCAATTACATCACATAGCCCCTCACATGAATTAACCAAAGTACCGTTCCCCCAAACATCCGGTGACTCAGCCTTGAAAAAGTACCCCACATCACCCTCCTGAGACTGGTGAGACAGGACCTGACTGTCCCTGACACTTAACCCACACTATTCAGGGAAGTCTTCACATTCCATAACCAGGACTTCTACCTGGGGGGAACCCCTCTCCCTGTCACTCTCACCTAGAGTCAGTAGAGTGTCTCTCCCCCCAGTAGGAATATGACTCCCCATGCCAGTTCCAAAAACCACCTCAGGGACCCTGTGCATTACTGGAGCTACCTCATACCCCTGAACCTCCTGATGTGTGTCAACTCCCTCCTTCAAGTAGGGCACCACGTCTCTGGGCATGTGCACTTCTTCAGCAGCACTGGATATAAAATTGTTGCTGCCACCATTCCAGCTGGTCTCAGCCCTCATGACTTCCAGCTCCTTCAGTTTTAGCTCATAAGCCAAAATAATTTATTTTATCTCTAAGTCCCTCACCCACTCATTGAACTCCCTTTGCATCCTCAACTTTTCTGGCTTCAACCGGCGAGCCCTTTCTGCCTGTCTGTCCTGCAACTCTTCAGGAGTCAGACCCTTAGAGGACCTACTGCTACCTCTCCTTGGGACCCTCCCCCAGGTATAACAGGTACCTCCTCTACACCACTGTGTAGACTCTGCACTTCCCCATCCATATCCTCTGTGTGCCCCTTAGCCTCCTTGGCTGTCACCCAGGCCCTTAGTGCCTCTTGCAGCTCCCCCTTCCTGGTGGAGCTCTTAACGGGACAGGCAAGATATTTACAGAACTGTTTCAATTGAGCAACTGAGTACCTTTCCAGTTTCGCTAATTCAAAAACAGCTCCATCTGTTGCATCTCCAGATTGAGACATGATGGCAACAAGTGCAAAGTTCCAAAGGCAGAAAACAAGTTCCCAAAGAAGTAAAAAGAATCAGTCAAGGGATCAGCAGGAGGAGAGTGATGCATCGATCCAGTCAGCACTCTCGGGTCCGGGCAGGCCTTGCAATGTTTTTACACACCCAGCAGTGTTTGTGTCGGAAATCCAGCCGCACAATGATCCGAAAACCACGCACCACGGGTTGCGATCTCATCTGCCTCCATCAGCGATGCTGCGCATCGTTTCTCCAGCTCCGCTTGACGATTCTTCGGTTGCGTTACAGGCGAGTGTCGATTTTCAGCCGCGAATCCAGCGACGCGTTGATTTCCCAGGCGCAGATCGGAGTTTTGTCTATCTTTTCCCTGCACGTCGTTCTGTGCATGGATTTCTTCCTCCTAGGCTGCCAGCTTCTCCTTTCAGGGTCCCAGGAACTGGATGGGCACGACAGGGCAGAGTAGGAGTCTCTCCAGAGACTCCAGGTGCTGGCAGAGAGAAGTCTTTGCTGTCCGTGAGACTTCAAACAACAGGAGGCAAGCTCTAAATCAAGCCCTTGAAGTTCCTCACAAGATGGAAGGCACACAAAGTCCAGTCTTTGCCCTTTTACTCTGGCAGAAGCAGAAACTGCAGGATAGCTCCACAAAGCACAGTCACAGGCAGGGCAGCTCTTCTTCCTCAGCTCTTCTCCAGGCAGAGGTTCCTCTTGTTTCCAGAAGGGTTTCTCAAGTCTGTACTTTTGGGTGCCCTTCTTACACCCAATTTTTCCTTTGAAGTAGGCCTACATCAAAGTAAAGTCTCTTTTGAATGTGAAATCCTGCCTTGCCCAGGCCAGGCCCCAGACACTCACCAGGAGATTGGAGACTGCATTGTGTGAGAACAGGCACAGCCCTTTCAGGTGTAAGTGACCACTCCTCCCCTCCCTCCTAGCACAGATGGCTCATCAGGAAATGCAGACTACACCCCAGCTCCCTTTGTGTCACTGTCTAGTGTGAGGTGCAACCAGCCCAACTGTCAAACTGGCCCAGACAGGGAATCCACAAACAGGCTGAGTCACAGAAATGGTATAAGCAAGAAAATGCTCACTTTCTAAAAGTGGCATTTTCAAACACACACTCTTAAAATCAACTTTACTAAAAGATGTATTTTTAAATTGTGATCTCAGAGACTCCAAACTCCATATGTCCATCTGCTCCCAAAGGGAATCTACACTTTAATCAGATTTAAAGGTAGCCCCCACGTTAACCTTTGAGGGGGACAGGCCTTGCAACAGTGAAAAACGAATTTAGCAATATTTCACTGACAGGACATATAAACCACATTACTATATGTCCTAGCTTAACCATACACTGCACCCTGCCATTGGGGCTACCTAGGGCCTACCTTAGGTGTGTCTTACATGTAAGAAAAGGGAAGGTTTAGGCCTGGCAAGTGGGTACACTTGCCAAGTCGAATTTACAGTTTAAAACATCACACACAGACACTGCAGTGGCAGGTCTGAGACATGATTACAGAGCTACTAATGTGGGTGGCACAACCAGTGCTGCAGGCCCTTTAGTAGCATTTGGTTTACAGGGACTTACTAATAAATAAAATATGCCAATCATGGATAAACCAGTCAACAATACAATTTACACACAGAGCATATGCACTTTAGCACTGTTTAGCAGTGATAAAGTGCTCAGAGTTCAAAAGCCAATAGCAACAGGTCAGAAAAAATAGGAGGCAGGAGGCAAAATGATTGGTGATGACCCCGCACAAAGTCAAAAGTCTAGGACTCTTTCCATCTGTGCTGCAGAATGCACATGATGAAAGTGTATTTAAAATATAAATATTGTATCTCTGTGATATTTGTACATTCCAACAGTAGTGCACTCATTAACGCCTCCATTCTGATGGTCTAATGAATAGTTTGTGATACATAGACCTCGGAGTGCTGTAGTATGTTATTATCTTAGTTTTGTTCAAAATGTAGTTAATTTAACCATAGACAAATAAACTTGTTACGGAGATCATTCCTATGTCTGTATTGTGTATCTGTCAACTGGTTTCTTTGATGTTTCCCCAGATCCTTTACATACCTACCCACATGACACACATGAAATAAGTGATGTCACTGTACATAGGTGGCATTTGAAGAAGTGCCTGCCTCTGGCACAATGCTATACAAAAGACATTGGTAGCGTATATGGTGAGATTCTGAGGCCTTCTTGAAAGACTGCAACATCTATTCACCTTGTGCAATCAACTGTTGGGCGGTCCACAAAGGGTACTGTGCTAACAGAGAACATTTTTATCACCAGTAATTAATAACTTATTATTTGAAAACTTGTAGAATTACTCATGTTGATGTGGATGGAGGTGACTCTTGCTTATGGACATGGAATGTGAATCAATATATGACAAAAAAATAAGATATTGTTGGGAGGGTGACATTAAATTGGCATACAGAAGGATAACACTGATGTCATTGAATGGATAAGGCTGTTGGAGAAGGTAAAATGGTAGTTAAAAAGCATGAGTGAGAATAGATTTAGAGGCATGCGAATGGGACTCTGCTAGAAATGTGGGGTCAGATTTAAGAAAAGTGGCACTGTACACAGTGCAGAGCCACTTTTCTTTCATCCCTTAGCCCCCCTAACACCACCATGTGTGTGCCTTATCTAAGAAATGGCGCACCATGGCAATAGTTAGGGAACTAGCATCAACATTTTTTACGCTAGTTTGGAGTTTTGCAGGATTAGCGTGAATAACTTTGATGCTAATCCTGCAAAACCCAATCAGGCTCATTGTAAAAAACGGTGTGCCTCCTTCTAATGCTTGCTTTTAGCAGGCATTAAAAGTGCTGAAAAAAATGACGCAAACAAATCTCTCAGATTCTATGTGCCATTTTTTCAGCCCCCCCTAACATGTGAACACCGCCTTTGCATGCATTACGCCTGAGGCAGACATAATGTACCACAAAAGGTTACAAAGTGGCAGAATGCATGCACTGTGCCACTTTGTAAATATGGGGCAGGGAAAAAGCCACCTTATCGCTGCCTCATCGTCAAAAGAACTATGCTAAAATCAGGGACTTGGGGGCATATTTATACTCTGTTTGCGCCGAATGTGCGTCAAAACTTTTGACACACAATCGGCGCAAACCCTGCCCCATATTTATACTTTGACGTCAGACCCCGCGGGCGTCAAAATTCCCCCATGTGCGTAATTTTTTGGAAGGGGGAACCAGCCTTGCGTTAATTATATGCAAGGTAGGCGTTCCCTTCCAATAAATGACTTTAAGGCCTGTGCCCCTTATTTATACTCTGACGTCATTTTGACGCACAGGAGGGGGTGGGCCTTAAAAAAGGGCGCACAGCCTGATGGGCGCCGTTTTTTAACGCCTGGGTCAGGGCAGGCGTTAAGGGACCTGTTGGCTCGGAAGGA
This sequence comes from Pleurodeles waltl, assembly GCF_031143425.1. Lineage (NCBI taxonomy): Eukaryota > Metazoa > Chordata > Amphibia > Caudata > Salamandridae > Pleurodeles > Pleurodeles waltl. The sequence continues at coordinate 1,233,924,808 of NC_090444.1, read as the reverse complement.
GCCCAGAGGTGCCCTCCCCTGCCCCCAGGGACACCCCCTGCCACATTTGCCCACCCCAGGAGGACACCCAAGGATGGAGGGACCCATCCCAGGGAAGTAAAGGTAAGTTCGGGTAAGTTTTTTTTTGTGGCATAGGGGGGCCTGATTTGGGCCCCCCTACATGCCACTATGCCCAATGACCATGCCCAGCGGACATAAGTCGCCATTGGGCAAGGGGGCATGACTCCTGTCTTTACCAAGACAGGAGTCATGTCAATGGAGGTTGGGCGTAAAAAAAAATGGCGCAAATCCGGTTTGAGGCCTAAATTTTGCCTCAGACCTGCCTTGCACCATTTTTTGACGCACAACCCCCATTTTCCCATACGCCGGCGCTGCCTGGCGTGAGTAATTTTTTTTTACGCACACCAGTCCGCAGCGCCGGCTAACGTCATTCCATTAATAAGGCGCCCGCATGGCGCGTTGGAATGGCGGTAGCCGGCAGTAAAAAAATTTACGCACAACTGCGTTGGCGCAGTTGTGCGTCAAAAAGTATAAATATGGGCCTTGGTTTCTGGTTGGCAGAGATAAGGACCCTGTCCAAGTAGGAATCACAATCATAGTCAGAGTAAGTCAGGTACACACTAAAACCTAACCTGTGCTCACCCTCTGGTAGCTTGGCACAGAGCAGTTAGGCTTAGCTTAAGAGGCAGAGTAAAGTATGTGTGCAACACTTCAAATGGTAAAATAGTGAAAACACCACACAAAAATAATCCACACCAGTTCTGAAACATAAAACTTAATCCAATAAACAAAATTAGACCAGAATGACAAAAATTCAATAAATAGAAGTCAAGATATGAATTTTCTAATGAATAAATGTGCAAGTAGCACTTAGTAGCAATATATGCCAATGGGGATGTCTGATTGGGCTGGAACTGACAAAGTTCAAGCCACCCGCAATGAAGCGCCGGCAGACTTCAAACACTATGCAGAGCCTGCTGAGCAACAGTACCTTAATCCTTGTCACAGCATGAGCTGCATCAATGAAGCTCATGCAGTAGGGGGGTTGTGCCGTATTTCTCTATGTAGCAGCGGTGATGCATCAGTTTTTAGTGCAATGAAGCAGTTCAGAATGCGATGCGCTGGGTTAATCCACGCTGGAAGGCAGTGTCGATCTTCTCCACTCAGTGGTGGTGATGCACTGGTTCCAGAGGGGATGCAGCAGTTCCAAGAGTGCCGGTCCGGTTCCTGCAGCAGTGGTGATGCATTGATCTCAATACAGATAATGCATCGGTTCTGTTCGATGCAACTGTGTTGATGCACAGGTCTGGCAGATGCACCACATCATACTCACTTTCAAGGGCACAGGGCTAAATGGGCACCACCTGGCGAAGTAAGACTTGAAGCAAGCAAAGTTCAAGTGCTGTTTGTGGATGGGATGAAGTCTTTGATGTCCCTGAGAATTCAAAACAGTAGACGAGCCAGCAAGCCCTTGGAGTCACTCTCGTTCTCCCAAGCAAGAGGATAGCAGGTCAGTTCAGCAAAGCAGGAGTCCAGCAGAGTAGCAGCTGAGGCTACTGGCAGTCCATATAGCAGCACAGCATTCCTTCTTCCTAGCAGAGAATCCACAGGTCCAGAAGTGTACTGAGTTGGTGATGTCAGAGGTCCAGTGTCAGAACCCAGGCGAGCACCTCAGCCACCCAGTCCACGGCCACAGTAGTGTTGGCAGCTACTGCAGGTGGGAGAGGCTCCAGGGAACCAACCATCAGCACTGACAGTGTGCCTGCACCAGCTGCCAAAGTGAAGGGCAAGGAGGCACCACCAGCTGCCAAGGGGAAGGGCAAGGAGGCACCACCACCTGCCAAGGGGAAGGGCAAGGGGCCTGTACTTGCAGGCAGGAAGGACAGGAGGCCTGGTGCTGGGACTGATCTGAGCCCCCACCACCAACCATGGCGGTTCAGCCATCCGTGGCTGCAGGGGAAGGGCTGCAGTCTCCCCCCACCACTTGCATCCCCGACACCAATACCGCCACCAGCACCACCACCAGCACCCCTGCCAGCAGCAGCAGCCCCAGTGGGCAGCCTTCCGAGGCTACAGGGGAAGGGCTGGAGCCTCCCCCCACCACTGGCATCCCCAACACCAGCACTGCCACTACAGAGCAGCCGTCACCGCCGGCAGGCAGTTTGTAGTCCTGCCTCCATGGGCTGTAGTACATCCTGGACCCTGCAAATCCTTTAGGTGTGACACCCAGGTGAAAGACTGTGACCTTGCACTCCCCAAGTGCTGCATCACAGGGCACAATGCCCCCTCCAGAACCAGTGGAAGAAGCCATCGACTCACCTTTCCTTGCCAGGATGAAGCACGCTGGGCACAAGGCCCCCTCCAGAACCAGTGAAGAAGCCATACAATCACCCCCTCCTTGCCAGGATGAAGCACACTGGGCACAAGGCCCCCTTCAAAACCAGTGGGCAAGTCACGCACTTGAGAGACTGTGGCCTTACACTCCCCAGGACCCAGCAGTGGGCAAACAACCCACTTGAGAGACTGTGGCCTTGCACTCCCCAGGACCAAGAAGTGGGCAAACCACCCACTTGAGAGACTGTGGCCTTGCCCTCCCCAGGACCAAGCAGTGGGCAAACCACCCACTTGAGAGACTGTGGCTTTGCACTCCCCAGGACCAAGCAGTGGGCAAACCACCCACTAGAGAGACTGTGGCTTTGCACTCCCCAAGACATAGCACAGGGCATGTAGCCCCCTCCAGGACCAGTGGTGTTGTACCATCTTCTGGCTGAGGTGCCCCTCCCGTTCCCTTTCCCCCTGAGGTGCCTATGTATTTTCGACCTGATGCCCCTCCAGTGTTCTCTCCGTATTGTTGCAGGAGTCAAGTGGGGCCTTTGCTTATGTGATGTGGCCCTCTGGCCCACGGACATTGAGGACTGGGCAGTGTCCCTCTATTTGCATATATGTATATACTGTTTTGATTTTGAAGCACGTTTTTCTAGTATTTTATCTTGTTACACTCACTTTAATCAATTCCTTTCGTTGTTGATCCAACATTAATCAAGACCGCAGTTTGATGTTGTCTGAGAGCTGAAGCACCGTGTAGAGCTTTCAGAAATGGTGCCCTTAATCAAGGAATTCAGGGCACCAATGTTGGCTGCCACTGAACAGGGGTGGTGGGGCGGGGGGAGATGGGAATAGCAAAAAAATAAAGAAAATAAAAAACACTTAATTCGACTACGGAGGCGGGTTTGTCTCCTTTGTCCTCTTCCCGGAAGCACACAGGCTTCCAGATTCCCCTCCAATCATGACGCTGCTGTCACCAGCATGACACCAGTGCTGTGATTGTTGTGGGCGCCCTGTTTCGGTGCTTATACAGGGAGTCGCACTCTGTGCACTTTCTCATCCCGTCTGTTTAATACAGCCAGGTGGAGAAAGGCAAAGTGTGCATGACTGTTTGGCCAGCAAGCGTCATGCGTATTTCTGTGCACCAACCACTCCTCCCTCCAGTCCCGCCCTAACCTAGCTCACAGAAAAAGAAAATGATAATGCTTCGATATTATTATTTTATTTTTCCTTCTCCTTTTGCTGAAAGCAAGGGGGCGACGCTCATCCGCCTTAATGGAGGAGCCACCAGCAGAGATTTTCCTTTTCTTTTTGTTGATGTGCACCTGGAAGAAATGCAAGAGGACCCACTCCCAAGCAATGGCTGCTTTTTTCCCGAATCAAATGCTGGGGCCCCTCTTACTCATTTCGTCAGCCAGTGGGCAGTGTCAAATGTGGACACAAAAGGAGGACGTCTCCATCAAGGTGGGTGGGCAGGCGGGGGCGAGGGTGGTTACTTTTGCTGTGGTGACATATTTCCAATTTTCTCAAGCGTTGGTAGCACAGTGCTGGCTTGTACACAATTTGGTTGTCTATAATTTAGACAACTTGGAACGTTGCCCGCTATTGTTTCACGCTTTACCCTTTAGTCTATTTTGTAATATTATTGTTAACTGAAAATATATGTAAAGTTAGATATTAATCTCTTTCGGAATTACCGCTATGTTCTGCATTAAATACACACTGAAAGTCTAAAACAGTTGACGATAAAAGTGCCCAAGGCGGTGTTGAAAACACATAGTAATAGCACATCTGCCTAATTAACAATGCATAATGGGAATCCTTGGATAATTGAGTGCCTCCATCTCTAAATGCATTTGTTTGCTCTTGCATTTCTTATATTGTAATTGCCTTGCTTCCATTGCCCATTGTGCAATTTATTGCTTGTATCATTCTAATTAGATAATTAAAAACACTCTCATGCACACAATTTTATTCTGTATTAAAGTGTATTTTTGATTTCTTTAACGGGATTAATTTATTCTCACCAGAAACTGCAATAGAAGTTTCAGGGTACATTTTTGAATAAAGAATAACATGAAAATATACACTGCCTTTGTGAGGAAAAGATGCTTTCAATTTGAAAATATAATTCAAAACACAATTATTCAAGTATGTCAAATGAAATAATCTGCATTTCTATGATTATTTCTAACGAAAAACAACAAAGTGTAAGTTGCTCATTTCATGCAGCTAACACGTTTTTTGATCAGTAGTATTGTCTATCATCCCATAATAATTATGTCAAGACTGCGTGTCATATTGTAGTGGTTGTGAAATGAACAGCTACACAGTACCTACAATGTAGAGAATTATTCACTAATATTTTTCTAAACAGTAACCCGATATGTTTAACACTGTCCCCATTTTGTGATTTCAGGCCATAGTTTTCTTGTAAAAATAAGCTAACCACTCTCAAGGAACTACACCTTACATTAACTGGAGCCCTTCTCCCATTCTACCCTCCCTCCGGCCACTGCCAGCTCTGTAACCTACAGCTCTAACCTGGATAGATAAACCTCACGGACTTCCTTCCTAACACGTCCTGAACGGAATGCACCGACAACAACTCAATTCACCTTATTTTTTTGGTGATTTAACATCTGACAAATGTTGTAGTCTTTTTGGTGGCATGCATTTGGGGTCTATAGAATATCAAATCTATCTTCCCAATATGATTTTAACATTTTTTTTGACAGCGCAGAAATTAGGGTTATTTCAGCTCAAACTATCTTGGATCTAGAAAATGATCAATCAAGTTGAACGACCTGGGAGCCCTGATCTTGAAGAAATCCTGCAACATCTGGAGTCAGCCAATCCGAGTAAGGTAGAAAAAGTGTGGATTTATAATTGGTGAAGTTGGAATCTGAACTTGGAGTTCCAGATCATGGGAGGAAAGCATAATGGTGCCAGTGACACCCAAAAGTTAAAAGGCTACATGTGCCTATTCATGGTCATCCTGAGGTAGAAAATGAACCCGGGCACATAAAAAGTGGCCACATAAGTAAATTAGCTTAAAAACTGCCCCATGGTTGCAAATAGGGGAAGATTTGAACTAGCAAAGACACGACAATGAAGTGTTTTGGAGTGTATGGAAGGCTGCATGGATTTGAGCTTGCTTTAGGAAATGTTTGGTTTAATACCAGGGAAACTAACAGTGGAAATTAATAGGGAAAAACAGTTGAACAACCATAAAATAGGCCCACAAACAGCCAAAAAAAACAACCACACACTGACCTGTCAGACCAGCACATCAGACACTGTCTGATTGCCCACTAGGGCAGTCCTACCTTGAGTATAATTTAAATGTGGAAAGCCTAGTGGCAATGTCTGGAGGCAAAAGCAGCTGAGGAAATAAAAACAGAACGGTGATAAGAAAGCTTGTGCTAGAACTCGCTTTCCTCAAGTGTAGAACCTTACTAAACCAGGGACTGGTAATTCTGGAGGGGGTTCGAGCTCGATCGGAAACCGAAGATGAGATAATACTTGCCTTTAGCGGTAAAGCGGCAATGAAGGTGTTAAAGTCGTCGGAGAGAAAGGGCCAGTCTGAAAGGAGGTGAGAAGGAATGCTGTAACTAAAGTAGTTGTGCTAGTTGGCGACTGTTAGAAATGGGGTCTTTGGTTGGCAGTCAGGTTACCTACTGTCCAAGCAGGGACCCTCACTCTAGTCAAGGTAAGTCACACACAATCCAAATTATCCTGTGCCCACCCTCTGGTAGCTTGGCACTGAGCAGTCAGGCTTAACTTAGAAGGCAATGTGTAAAGTATTTGTGCAATAAATCATACAATAACACAATATAGCACCACAAAAATACACCACAGTGTTTAGATAAATATATCATATTTATCTGGATATTTGTAGGTCAAAACGATAAAAGATGCAATAAGAAATTGTCTCCTTCTGTGGGTTGCAGGGTTTTCAGACGCCCCGGGTTCTGTGCGTCGAATCCTGGGCTTGTTGTCCTGTCTGCCAGGGTTCCAGATGGGGATGTGACAGTCCTTTGTGTGAGGGCAGGCCCTCCACCCTCCCAGCCCAGGAAGACCCATTCAAAATGCAGATGTATGCAAGTGAGGCTGATTACCCTGTGTTTGGGGTGTGTCTGAGTGAATGCACAAGGAGCTGTCAACTAAAACCCAGCCAGACGTGGATTGTAAGGCACAGAAAGATTTAAGTGCAGAGAAATGCTCACTTTCTAAAAGTGGCATTTCTAAAATAGTAATATTAAATCCAACTTCACCAGTCAGCAGGATTTTGTATTACCATTCTGGCCATACTAACTATGACCTTCCTGCTCCTTTCAGATCAGCAGCTACCACTTCAATAATGTATGAGGGCAGCCCCAATGTTAGCCTATAAAGGGAGCAGGCCTCACAGTAGTGTAAAAATGAATGTAGGAGTTTTACACTACCAGGACATGTAAACTACACAGGCACATGTCCTGCCTTTACCCACACAGCACCCTGCTCTAGGGGTTACCTAGGGCACACATTAGGGGTGACTTATATGCAGAAAAAGGGGAGTTTTAGGCTTGGCAAGTACTTTTAAATGCCAAGTCGAAGTGGCAGTGAAACTGCACACACTGGCCTTGCAATGGCAGGCCTGAGACAAGGTTAAGGGGCTACTGAAGTGGGTGGCACAACCAGTGCTGCAGGCCCACTAGTAGCATTTAATCTACAGGCCCTGGGCACATATAGTGCACTCTACTAGGGACTTACAAGTAAATCAAATAGTCCAATTTGGTGTGATCCAAGGTTACCATGTTTAAGGGGAGAGAGCATATGCACTTTAGCACTGGCTAGCAGTGGCAAAGTGTGCAGAGTCTAAAAGCCAGCAAAAACAGTGTCCAAAAAGTAGAGGGAGGCAAGCAAAAAGTTAGGGGTGACCACCCTAAGACTGTCAGGTCTAAAAGCGACTGAGATGCAGTGGTCCCCAGGGAGGTTGGAACCTACTTATTGAGGTGAAATAAAAGAGATGCCGCAATCTGACCAGCTCCAGGAGGAGATTGAGCTGAATCTGGTTTGCTATGAATTCAAACGAACCACAACAGAATAGCACATATTCCTATGCAATTAAGCAATGCGATTAAGATGGGTCAATTAATCACTGTTGCTTGCCAGTGCAGCTAGAATAAAAACAGCCTGAAATTCTACAAAGCAATGGGAGGGAATTTAGGCTTGCTCTCCTCCCTATCACCTGCCGTTTGGATGAATCAGAATGATATTGCAGTGTGCACTGACCCAATCATTGTAGGGTTTTCTGCTGTACACAAAGAGAGTGTTATGTGCCACACAAAGTCAACCAAACCTCTAATAAGAGAGGCAGCCTCCTGTGCTTTCCCCAGGTGCCCTGCCATGCTCATGTCCACCCACAGGAAGCTGAGCATCAACGCCTAAGTGGCTTTAAAACTGCTGAGCTGCTGGAGCCATAGGAGCCATTAAGACTGTGAGCCTCTCTCCTTTTTGGTCCGTATATTGGCATCTATAGCAGGCCTAACTCGCAGGTGGCATTGAACTCTGCTTTGAGTCCACTTGTGGGTTTATGCCTTTATCCTGTCTTTAGCAGCACAACTTAGGTTGGGTGCTGCCACTACTGGGCTGGACTATTCCCATTGGGAGCAGGGTCAAGACTGATATGCATATGGCTGTGTCCAAACTGGAATGGCACAGTGAGCACAAAAACAATGGGTTTAGGCGCGGATCTGTGACTGGGGGTGAATGTTTGACATTGTTCAGCATTCCGTCCATCATATGTTCTTTTTGTATTTGTGGCCCCAAGTGGAAAGTGTATGCCCAGACCTTGGTCTCAAACACTCTATGCCAATCCATTCAAGCTAAACTGGCTGATGAGGGCTGGTACCCTGATATTGGTCCCTGGATGTTTGTTTTGCAGACCAGGGAGAACTTGGACTGGCAGATCAGGCTGGACTGTTCCTATAGGGAGAAGAGTCAAGACTGATTTGCATACGGCCGTGTCTAAACTGAAATCGCATGGAGAGAAAAGAAACAATGGATTTAGGCCCAGATCTATCACTAGGGTTGGATTTTTGACATTGTTCAGAATTCCATCCATCATCTGTAATTTTTGTATTTGTGGCCCTGAGTGGGAAGCGTATGCCCAGATGTCCCATGTTCGCTACGCCACCAGATTCAAACTAGCCTGGCTGATGAGGGGTGATACCCAAAAATCTGTTCCAGGATCCTCGTTCTCTGGTCCAGGGAGGATGTGGCCTGGCAGTTTGGGCTGGACTATTCACATGGGGAGCTAGGTCTAGACTGATTTGCATATAGCTGTGTCCAAACTGAGATGGTGTGGCGAGCAAAACAACAATTGATTTAGTCCCAGATCTGTGACTTGGGGGGGGGAATGTTTGACGTTGTTCAGAATTCCATCCATCATCAGTTCTTTTTGTATTTTTTACCCTAAGTGGGAAGGATATGCCCTGACGTGGGTCCTGTGTTCGCTATGCCACTGGATTCAAGCCAGCTTAGCTGATGGGGGGTGATACCCTGAAACTGGTTCCAGGATGTTTGTTTTCCGGTCCAGGGAGGACCTGGTCTGGCAGTTTGTGTTGGACTGTTCCCATTGGAAGTAAGGTAAAGACTGATTTGCATATGGCTGTGTCCATTATCAATCTCACCTCTAGAGGTCGACTGAATCTTTGGACTTGGCAAGAGTGTGGTAGTAAGAATCATTTAAACACAAATCAATGACATTATACCATAAACAAAACTAAATACCATAAACAATTTAAACACTGAATCAAAGTCTAAACTAAATTAAGTTTCAAAGCTTTATTAGAATCCCCAAATCAATGTCACATATATAGTGAACAAGACTAAATTATAAACATACGTGAAAACCAAAGGCTGACAGAAACATCTGAAAAGATTTAGTCTACTAAATATCAACACTGTTAAACACTCCAAAAGAACAATGTATATTAGCAACAATACGATATGCACATTATTGTTAGAATTTGAAAAAGATGATGGTGACATCAGTAAATCATCAAATACAGTTTAACATTCAAATTCTGATATCAGATTTCAGAGCTGAGCCATTCCTATCACTAACATCAATTTGGACTTGCATGTGTGGGAGCCGGCTTACACATGTGGACAAAAGCAAAAGAAAAAAGGACAAAACGAATTTGGAAAAACATCTTACTAAGATAACTCTACAAAAATATGCAGGTATAAGTACCGAACTGAAAAGGAAAACAAGAAACGACATTTAATTATACCTCTCCTCACGAGACAACACACAATAGTAGTGTGACGGCAGACTTACACAGACTCAGACAGAGTTCTGAACAACACTGAAGTTGGGAACATGACAGACCGAAGAAGACTGAACTCAATTCCAAAGTTCCTCCATTAATTGTTCCTACAGGTGGGCGCATTTCAGAAGTCAGATCCAGCATTCAATCAATGCAGATGGCACCACAATTACTTCACTTTTAAAAATCTTCTCAGCAAAAGTGCATTGTCATCTGTATGCTTTCATACATTTGTAACAAAATATTAAATTCTCTAATTATTTGTTACTTGAGATCTTTTCTCACGGCACAAACTAAACTAAACTAATACTTTTCACATGAGAACTGCAAGTTTCCTGCCTTGTTCGCCAGCTAAAACAAATAATATAACATTGTTGCTTCTAAAACATGCCTCTCACCTACAATACAACAGGGCATTCAACATTCACATTAACTGCCTAGGGAAAGAAATCAGGACAGAGGGGACATAATAAACAAGTGATTTTACATTACTACTGCAAAGTTAACCTTTTCAGGCCTAGTCAAGCTAAGAAGCCTTAGTACACGTTAATATATTTAATATGTCAATAAACCTATTGTTCACCTTACAATTCATATATGGAAAACACATTATTTAATTGCAAATATTGTTTATAACATGTAAGAATAAATTTAAAAGTGCATTTATTTTTCTGAACACATGTAACTCATAGTAATAAAATTTATTTAATTCAATATATGTATGATTAATTTATATTAATTTAATACTTTCAATAACACTTTTAATATTAATTCACATTAGTACTTCATTTAATGTGACTGCAAAACTCTCATGTTAAAATGTGGTGCACAATACGAATGATGCTCACGTGGTTTACCATGATTCAAACGTGCACATTTTGCAGCTCATGTTATTTTCTCTGTTAGGCCTTGATATGTAGGATAATTAATCATTTGCTAACCTCTATGCCACTAATTTATTAGTAACATTTGCTCCCTCTCAGTCCCTCCTCTGACAGCAAACTATGCCATCACAAACATACTATTCTCATTCACAAGGAAACAAAATTGAAACCTTGTAGTTTGGTATTGCATTGATCTAGGTTTGCGATAATTGTCTATTTCATTCATCATCTAATAATACCTGTTCTCATATTCTCCATTTCCATTTCTTCCCTCCTCTGTTTATTCTTTGCTCTTTGTTTTCTCCAGAAGTTATAAGCTTTGTAAAATCCAAGTGCACAAACTATGCATACTGTCCCAATCAATAAAGGTTTCAGGTTCATCTTCAAAAAAACATTTACCAAGGTTCCCAAACCAAGATCCCACCTTAGAGAATCATTCCCCTATAGTCTCCCAGACACTTGTCTCTTTTAAGTAATTTAAGTCATTTTTCAGACTTCTCAGATTAGATAAGTATCTCCTTAATTATTTGCTGTAATTGGGTATGTAAGTGCAGCAGTGCTGTGATTTCAAAAATTTAGCAGACTCCACCCTTTTTTGCTAAAAGGCTGTCCAACACAAGGCGATTCTGAAGATTCATAGAGCTTGACCAAATCATTTTTGTATCCATTAGGAGCATTGAACCTGAAAAATCAGTTGACATCTCATCTACAATTGTTGATAACTTCCTTATCTTAATGTCATTCAATATCAGACCCACTGAAGGATTAAATGCTCCAAAAGTATCTCCTGTAATTTCTGGACTACTTGCTCCTCTTTTAAAACTCATTTTAGGTCTCTCAATCCTTTCTGGATTGTCAATGTTGTCCACTTTATATATTTTCACGAAACCATTCGCAAATAGCATGTAACATACCAGACTTTTACCAATTTGTAATAAGCGTTCTTACCACAGATGTAATAAACAACAGTAACAGCAGGGTCTTGTTCATTTGACATAAAATTCCGTACACTTTTGAACAGGAACACATGTCTGTATTCACCAGTTTTTGTTGTCAGCCCTTGATTGCGGCACATATATATAAACGTTTCCTACATGTTGTCAATCTGGAGCTAAGCATCCCTATGTATTCTTTGAGTCGTGAACTGTTTTCTTCTTGCTAACTATACCCTTATCTACCTTTCATTTCATTGCTTTTCTTCCATCTACCTGATTAATGAACTCTTTTTTTACCTGTGTAAGCAAACATGTTAAGTTATTCTGGTGTACATATGCTGTGCAAAAAGTCAGTGTAGGCTCAAAGAAACCTCCTACTATATCTATGTTCCTAGCCTTCGCAATGTTGTTCAAATGCTGATTAATGGGAATAAAAGAGAAAACTAAATCATAGTTAGAATAAAAATACTGAATGTTCTCTTGATTGTACAAACTTGTCGATAATAGACTGCAACTAATCCCATAAGTAAGGGGTAAGCTATGATATGTGATTCCTTCTTGTACTGATGAAGTAAGTTGTGTACACACATAACAATCACGAACATTCATTGTGTCCACATACTCGTACACCAAGCTTTAATATACAATGGAAGATAAATCTCCCTTTGTGTAATCTAACTGAAGCAATCCCTCATCCTTATAAAACTTATCCTGCTTAGATGTTGTCATTCTCAGCACTGGAGTTGCTGTACTTTGCAGCTCTCATTTCATTGAAACACTCACTCCTGCAATCAATAAAATGTTCGCAGTCATAGATACTATTATTAAACCAATGTACACATATTTACATCTACTGTGCTTACCCTGTCCAGGATTCATGGCTTCTATAGAATCAGAGGAGAAAAGAAAAAGGGAGAACAACTATAGAACCAAAGGCAAGCAAAAATCAAAAACAAAGCAGCTTTTCGGAATCTTTGCACTATTTACAGCAGTTCTCAATCTTCAAGACAATTCTTCAAGATTCAACTATAAGCTCAAAAATAGTTCAATGTTCATTTTCAAAAGAACATAGCCTGATGATCGCTAATGATCACTTCCAGAGTGTAATGCCTTTGTTGATCAATTGGCAAGGATATTTCAAAGCTCAGTTCAAATGCAATTTCAAGTTCCAGGATGTTTAACGGAAATCTCACAGTCAAAACAAAAGGCCATAAACTTGCTCTCCCATTCATTTGTGACAAGATAGATCCATTCAGGTGAAGAGTATCTGCGACATGGCACTATTTTCTTTTTTGCTCTCCTTATAGCACCATCTTCGTCTTCACTCTGATTTGACTCTTCAACTGCAACTTTTATTGATTGAAGTTTATCAGCAATCCGTTCATGTGCAGCTGCAAGCCATTTATCTCCTTTCACAGTTCTCTTTGCTGGTGTAACTGCTTTTACAACGTTTGCTGCACTGGCAGGAATCAGTTGACTTTGGTCTCCTGCACTTTTGTCTGTGTGCAGGCTGCTTGCACCTTCACCACTTTGCAACATTTCTGCTTCAGCCACTGGCTCCGTCCTGACAGCTTGGTTCAGTCAAATCCCTTATTCATCAGCATGTGCTCTTGCAGGATCAGACTCTGTGCTTTCAAGAGGGCATGGTGTTTTGGTGTATGGCTTGCATGTATCCAGTTTAGAAGACCAGCACACTTCACAGCTGTTGGCATCACCAAGAGGACTTGAAACTGTCTTTTCCACCGTGGCTCTAAGCAAGTCTTCCTCACATGTTTCTTTACCATGACCCAATTTCTAGCTTTCATGCTGTGACACTGTTGTTTCGCCATTTGAACTGTTGCTGCTTCAACCTTATGAGACAAAGAGTAAACCACATCAGCCAGACCTTTGCAATAATCCAGCACTAAGTCATCAGTTATGTTCACAAGTGCATTTGCAGGTACTGCTGGTAGTCTAATTGCACGACCCATCAGAATCTCGTGGGCAGACAGTACTGTCTTCCTATCAGGGGTGCTACGCATGCTCATCAGGCCAAGTGGTAATGCATCAGGCCATTTCAACACTGTAGAGGCACAAACCTTTGCCAATCAACATTTCAGTGTTCCATTCATTTGCTCCACCAATCCAGATGCCTCTGGTTTGTAACTGCAAGCACTTTTTGCACAATGTTCAGTGCTGCACACAACAACTTTATGATCTCATTGGTAAAATGAGTTCCTCAATCTGATTCCAAAGAAGTCGGTAATCCATATCTTGCTACTGGTTCCTTGAGCAGCAGCTTAGGTACAGTGAGACTATCATTCCTACATGTTGGATAAGACTCAACCCAATGGGAGAATAGACACACAGGGCCTCATTATGAACAGGGCGGTTCAGACTGCCATGCCGCAGCTGGCAGAAATTACCGCCTCTGGCATGGCAGTCTGAACCGCCATATAATGTACAAGGGAGGGCCGTGATGGGCGGCCCTCTGCCACCGCCAGGCTACCGCCGACAGGCAGTCTGACGATGGCAGATATCATTATCCGACAGGGCAGTGCTGCAAGCAGCGCTGCCTTTCGGATAATGAACCGTTTTTCCTGTAGCCTTTCCCTGGCGGGTTTCCCCGCTAGGGAAAGGCGGGCAGAAGGGGTGCTCCTGGGTCCCCCTGGAGGCTCCTGCACTGCCCATGCACTTGGCATGGGCAGTGCAGGGGCCCCCGTGCAGTGCCCTGTCACGCAGGTTACTGCCCGATTTACGGGTAGTGATCTGAGCACAGGGTGCTGCTGCACCCACCGCACTGAGGCATTGACGACGGCTGTTGGCAGTGTCCCAGCACTGTTTCCGCCCGCCGGTCCAGCAGAATTTTTGTTATTCGGCCGGCAGTGTCTCAAGGGGGGATGGCAGTCTATTAAAGGACTGCCATCATCAACGTGAGCCCCACAATGCCCAAGACGTACTTCAGTCCATTACAGGCAGGCATTTCAATGAAATCAAGTTTTATTCTGTTAAATGGACCTCCCAATCTGCCTTTGGGGCTTAAATTGACAACTGTGTGTTTCTCTATGTTCATTTTTTGGCATGTATCACATCTGTGACAAACCTCTTCTGCAACCAATCTAAATCTGGGGTTGTACCATGTCTATTTGAAAGTGTGAATCATTGGATCTATGCCAAGATGAACCTGACCATGATAATATCTAGCAATCGAGTTCAGCAAACAATCTGGCAACACAACATTCCCTTCATTTGAAATCCAGACATCATTTCCCTCTCTTTGTGCACATCCTGCTTTTATCCAACCTCTGTGTTCATCCTCTGTTGCCTCCTCCTGAGACCTCTTCATCTCATCCCAGCTGTCAACCACCAACAAGAAATTTTGATTTATCTAACTGGTGTCACTTTCATTACTTCACTCTTCATAGAAGGTGACACAATGAAGTGCACAATATCTGGCAACTTGATCAGCGAAGGCATTGCCCAATGTTACATAGTCAATAGACTTCTGGTAGACTACACACTCAGGTAGGCATAATGCCTTCAACAATTTATTAATTCTTTCATCATTTTAAATGGGTGATCCAGACGATGGCATGAAACCTCGTTGGTGCCATAACTGCCCAAAATCATGGACAGCACCATATCCGTATTGACTATTTGTTAATATTGCCACTTTGAACTGCTGTGATACACATAATGCTCTTGTAAGAGCAATCCATTTGGCTACTTGGGAAGACATGAGTCAGTGAAGGCTTGAAGTTTTGATAACTCCTGAGGGTGGTAGCTGCATAACCTGCTCTCAGAGTATCCTTCACTGTCTCTTACACAGGAGCCATCAACAACAACAACTTGTTCATTTTCCTCTAAAGGAGAATCCTGAATATCAGGCCTGGGTTTTGTGCACAATTCAGTGACATGGAGGCAGTCATGTTCCATTTCACTAACATCATTTGATTCATCAATATTTACAGGCATCAATGTGGTGGGTTTTAAGACCACACTCCTCTTGACTGTTACAGGTGCAGATCTAAGGATCAATAACTCATAACGGGTAAGATGGCATTAGTCAATTATTGGGTCTTGTACGGGGTCAGGAGAACTTCAACTAGTGTTGGGCATAAACAGCTAAAGGGTGTCCTACCACAAGGCCTTCACATTGACTGATGCTTACACCAGCACTGGCACAGCTTTCAAACTACCTGGCAAAGTAGCAGCAACAGGATCCAATGTGGTTGAAAAATATGCCACTGGCCTATTTGTTCCTCCATGCCACTCCCTCAAAACAGAAATAGCACAACCATCACGCTCATGTCAAACCAATGCAAAACCTTTTGAATAATCAGGCTTTCCGAAAGCTGGAGCTGTGCACAAACTCTCTCTCAACTCAGTGAAAGCTTTCATGCACTCTTCATTGAAGGGGACTGGATCTGTGACTTCCTTGTGTGTTAATTTCTGTGACGATTATGAAATTACTGAAAAATTTGGGATGGATTGTCGACAATAGCTCACCATGCCCAAAATCATTCTGACATCTCTCTGTGTAACTGAGGGATTAATTTGCATAATTGCTACAACTCTTTCTTGGGACACTTTCCTCACACCTTTCTCAATTTGGTGACCCAAATACCTTACTTATTTCTCACAATACTGTAACAGGGGAAACCTTGTGTCTGTTCTCACACAAATGATTCAATAACACTACTATATCTTGTCTGCAAACTTCACGCATATTGGTCAGAACTATCAGTTTATTAATGTACTGCAGTAAAGCAGACTGGAAAGGCATGTTTAAGGACTCTAAATTCTTCATCAGGTTCTGTTGGAAATGGGGTCTCTAGTTGGCAGTCGGTTTGCATCGTGTTGAAGTAGGGACCCTCACTCTAGTCAGGATAAGGGAGATACCCGCTCAGATAACCCCTGTTCACCCTCTTGTTAGGTTGGCATGAGCAGTCAGGCTTATCTCAGAAGCAATGTGTAAAGCATTTGCCCATAAGACACAGTAACACAGTGAAAACACCACAAAAGAACACCACATCACTTTTAGAAAAATAACCATTATGAATCTATATAAAACAAGACCAAATATGATAAAACGCCGACATACAATAATAAAACTAGGAATTCTGCAAGATTTACTCAAAAATACAGTTGCTTGTAGTTGATATCTCTACCTGGGGCTATCACGGTGTCATGATCAACAAAACCAACAAGTCAGGCCAGCCGTGGCATCATGGGCCAGCTACGGTGTCGGGAAGACATGTAAACAGTACCTTTGGAATTGCAGGGGGTCGTGATCCTTGCGATGAGATCCAGAGAGCAGCGTTGCTGGAGTTGCAGGGTCGGTTCCAGAGTCGGTGTGGGGATCGTTGGGCCCTTGAAGTCATACATGTTGCGGATCGAACTCTGGGCTGATGAAGTCAGGAGCACTGGCGTGGGTGGTGTTGGGTCTGGAGGATCGGCGGCGGCGGGGATGCCCAGGCTGTGGTGTGAGCAAAGCGCAGGGCCCACAGATCACGGTGTGGGTGAGACCAGGCTTGCGGCGTGAAGCAGGGCTGTGCGGCGTCGGCAGATCATGGTGCAGGCCAGCGGCGTTGTTGGCAGAGTCACAGTGGTTTTTCCTCTTGAACAGCACAAAACACACAGTTCCCAGTGCTGCAGGATGAGGAAACTGAAGGCTTTGGTGTTCCTAAGACTTCCAACAGGAGGCAGGCTCTGCTCCAAGCCCTTGGAGAACTTTCTCAAGCAGGATACACAGCAAAGTTCACCGTTTGCTCTCTTTTTAAGGCAGAAGCAGCAACTGCAGGCCAATCCAGCAAAGCAATCCAACAAAGGGACTATACTCCTCCTCCAGCTCTTCAGCTCTTCTCCTTGGCAGGGGCTCCTCTTTATTCCAGAAAGATTCTCCCAGTCTGGGGGTTTTGGGTCCAACAATTATACCCCTTTCTGATTTTGAAGTTGGCAAACTTCCAAGCAAAGTCTCAACTGTTTGTAAGATCCTTCCTTGTCCAGGCTAGGAAGCAGACACACACCAGGGGGTTGGAGACTGCATTGTGTGAGGGAAGGCACATTCCTTTCAGGTGTAAGTGACCACTCCTTTCTCCTTTCTAGCTCAGATGGCTCATCAGGATATGCAGGCGACACCCCAGCTCCCCTTGTGTCACTGTCTAGAGAAGAGGTGTAAAGAGCCCAACTGTCAAACTGACACAGACAGGGAACTCACAAACAGGCAGAGT
The DNA here is from genome assembly GCF_031143425.1 of Pleurodeles waltl. Taxonomy (NCBI): domain Eukaryota; kingdom Metazoa; phylum Chordata; class Amphibia; order Caudata; family Salamandridae; genus Pleurodeles; species Pleurodeles waltl. Next base: position 1,233,907,133 of record NC_090444.1, on the reverse strand, counting down.
TACAGAATGGTTTAAGGAAGAAAATGCCTACTTTCTAAAAGTGGCATTTTCAAACTCACAATCCAAAAAACAACTTCACTAAAAGATGTATTTTTAAATTGTGAGCTGAGAGACCCCACACTCCACATTTCTACCTGCTCTCAAATCTGCACTTTAGTAATATTTAAATGCAGCCCCCATGTTAATCTATGAGAGAGATAGGCCTTGCAACAGTGAAAACCTAATTTGGCAGTATTTCACTGTTATAAAAAAAGAAGGTTTAGGCTTGGCAAGTGTGTACACTTGCCAAGTCGAAGTCTCAGTTTAAACCTGCACACAGACACTCCAGTGGCAGGTCTGAGCCATGTTTACCAGACTACTAATGTGGGTGGCACAACCAGTGCTTCAGTCCCACTAGTAGCATTTGATTTACAGGCTCTAGGCACCTCTAGTGCACTTCACTAGGGACTTACTAGTAAATCAAATATGCCAATCGTGGATAAACCAACCAACAATACATTTTACATTGGTGAGCACCTGCACTTTAGCACTGATCACCAGTGGTAAAGTGAGCAGAGACAATAAACCAGCAAAAACAGAGTCCAGTATACCATAAGAACAGGAGTTCAGAAGGGCAAAAGACAGGGGAGACACACCAAAAAGCTGCCAGGTCTAACAGGTTCTGATTAAAAATAGATGGAGATTCTGAAAACCCTGTGGAGTATGACAGCATGAATACACACGGTTGCTGAATCAGAATGAAACAAGGAACTAACTATCCTCATGCAATGGCACTGGAAAAAATGCTTGTGACAAAATAATAACTGAAAACCATTCTGCTTCACATGGAATCTGAAACACAATCACTGCTGGATTTGGCACTATGGGACTACAGGATACTACAATTGTGTTCACCTTTCTCAAATCCTGAACTCTGCAATATTTCCCACTTGGCTTTCTAAGACCCATAATTGGTGAATTACATGGGCTGCCCATCACTTCTTTTAACACCACCTGCTCAACAAATTCTGCAATTACTAGGGTATTACCTTCAATCACTTCTGGGCTCATGTGACACCGTGGTATTCTGGGGAAAACTGCATTTGGTGTTACTGTCACTTTGACTAGTTCAACTCCTCAAATAAGTTCAATATCTTTTCCAGAGAGATACCAAACTCTCAGAGTTACTGTCTCTTGTAATTCATTAAGCAAGTCTCTAACTGTAATGGCAGGAAACAATGTTATGAGAGGATACATCTCATCAGTTTGACTGGAAGTTTCCTCATTGCTATTGGTTTGAATTGCTATCCTTTCATGTGTACAAGTGATGGAACATTTCAATTTACATAGAAAGTCTCTTCCTAACAAACTCAAGGATTTAATCGCAAACTATAAGTCAGTGAAGATGCTCACAGGTTCCTATCTTAACTGGAATTCGCTCTGTAATGAGGTTTACCAAATGCTGTTTGCTACACCTACAACCTGAACTATTCTTCCTGAAAGGGGCACATCAGTGACTTCTGCAGACCTGGCAGTGGAACAAGTTGCTCCAGTGTCAACCCAGAATGAAACATCCTGACCCATAATATTTGCCTGCACATAAGGACCACGATGACCTACCTACAATGAGGCACCCAATAAACAGTCTTCCTCTTCTGAATTCTCACTTATGCATTCTTCACTCATGTCATCATCACTGAAATGAATCAATGGATATTGTGTGATTTACATTTGCATTTGTTCTTTGGTTTGCTGTCTGCTGAGGAACCATCACCTGTTGCCAGGCCATCAGAGCTTGTGGTATGCGCATTTGCTGTGGGGCTTGGATTTGCTGTTGAGGAACTTTTACTTGTTGTTGGGAAACTTGTATTTGAACTGCTTCAGTGGGAACATTTGCGGTTTGATTTCAGGGCCTTCGAACTCTCTGGTTTTGATATTGACTGTTGTCAACCATCTGCCCATCACCACCACCTTACACCAAATGATTTACATTATTAAAGGGACACTCCCATTCCCAATGTCCGACATTGCCGCAAACATGACAAGGAAGCATCTTCTTCATGCTCTGAACATCATCCACATTCGCTTCTACCCGAATTCTACAACCTCTACCTTTATACTGAGGCACCATTTTGCCTTGCTGCTGCTGTGTTCCCTGCATTTTTCCTATATTCTTCATTCCCCGCGGACTCTGCATACCTGCTAGTTGGGCAGGCTTGATCTGTATCACCATTTCCTCTTTCTTCAACTTTTTCTGCTTCAAATCAATCTCATCACTGCAATATTTTGGGTAGTGCAACATTTCATCAATCAGCTTTCAGTGCCAGCAAATCCACGATCTTTGATCATAATGCTAATTTCAGGCTTCAATCATTGAACAAATCACACATAAAATGCATCATGTCTGTCAGCTCAATCATTTCTGTGCCACTGTATTGTCTAAATGCTTTCAGCAGTCTCTCATAATAAGCATGAATGGAGTCCTTTGTTTCCTGAGATGTCCTGTCAATTCTTTGCCAATCAATATCTCTAGGGGAAATTCCAGTTTTCACAAACTTCATCACCATGTAATAGTTTTTCATCACCTTTTCAGACAAAGGACCTGTTAGTGCATCTCTCAATGGCTCATACATTGGCCAATCAATGCTCCGCTTACACTCAATCCATAAATCTGCAAGAACTACAATCTCAAACAAAGTGTACAGATATTCCCACAAACACTTCACAAACTTGTTTGCTGCTACCATTCCACTGGTTTTCCCCTCAGCTTTGGGTAATCATTTGTAAATGACAGTTTGCCACTTCTACTATAAGGAACATGAACAAAATTCCAGGAATTTCTCTCATTGGCATCATTTTTACAGCTCCATCAGCCTGCTGTACATCACTTGAAGTTGCAGTTGACTTTGCCTTCTGATTTCTTTTCTTTGCCCGTCTGCCTTGCCATTTATCTAATGATCCCCATGTTTGAATGCTTTGAATCAACTCCTTAATGTGAATTTTCATTCCAGGTGATCTCATGTTTGTAGTGTCACTCGCATCAAATTCTAATCTGTAACTCTTCTTCAACTGTTTGGATTTATTCATCTCAGTTTCATATTTCTCAGCTAAATTAGCTAAGTTCTCATAAACATGTACTGCTTGAAGAGTAACATCCTTGCCATGAAGCATAATTCATTTTCACTTTAAAAATCTAATCTATTGAATTCAAGGGTTCCCTCAATCATTTCATTTGATTCCAGTTTTCATCTAGCCATATTCAATGTCTTTTCTCCATCAGGCATGTTTCCTGGAATTGATGTTCCACTCAAATTGTCTAACCATTCAGTCAATTGTTGTGCTGATTAGCCTTGTACACTAATGTTATTTCCTATATCTTTGGGCATAAACTCTGGTACATTGCATGGGGCTCTCATTACCTGCCCTTTAGTCATCACAGATGATCAGAAGGAGCACAAGGGACAAGTCACATCAATCAGTGACCCTAATCCATTATGTGTCTGGTTCTATCCAAAAGAATCAATAGGGGTCATGGCTGGAACAGTAGTGCTCAGTCTCTCCATTTCTGCATTAGTTCCAAAAGCTGAATTCATTTATGAAACTGGATTTGGAATATGGGGACCACTCTCTTTATTACCCTGGGCATACAACGGGACTACTGGACCTATGGTTATGGGAACTGTTAATGCTTTTAGACGTGACAAATTCAACTAATTTTGTGGGAACATTAATTCTTTACCTTGGCTAGTCAACACAGTACCAAAAGCCTGATTTGACTGATTCGGAGCAACATTCTGTGGTGTCACCTTCTTACAGTGTCACTTAGCAGCATCAGGACAGTGCATAATATGAGCTGCACATAGGGCAGATCAGTAGTTCAGAATTAGTTTGCCTTAATTGTATTGAACCACAAAACAGAATAGGGCAGTTAAGACTATGATTAGGAAACTCATCAGGACACTCAGAGAATAGGAGTGTGACAGCAGCCTTAAACAGACTCTGACAGAGTTCTGAATAGCATTGAAGTTGGGAACAAGACACACTGAAGAAGACTGAACTCAATTCCAAAGTTCCTCACTAATTAGAAGCATGCACATTGTCATTGGTCCTTCAGGTGGGCACAATTTGAACATCAGATTCTGCATCCAATCACTGCAGATGGCACTACCAATTCTGTTGCTTTTAAAAGTCTTCTCAGCAAAAGTACATTGCCATCTTTATGCTTTCACACGTTTCTAAAAAAATACTAGAGTCTCTAGTTATTTGTTACTTGAGATCTTTTCTCATGGCACACAATAAACTAAACCAATACTTTTCACATGAGAACTACAAGTTTCATGTCCTGTTCGACAGCTAGAATAAATAATCTAACATTGTTGCTTCTAAAACATGTCTCTCACCTACAATGCAATTGGGCATTCAACATTCACATTAACAGCCGAGGGAAAGACTTCAGGTCAGAGGGGGCAAAATTCCATTACTACTGCAAAATGAATCTTTTCAGGCCTAGTCAAGCTAAGAGGCCTTAATGCACATTAATATATTTAACACATTAATAAACACACTGCGCACCTTACAATTCATATATGGAAAGCTAATGATTTAATTGCAAACAATGTCTATGCTATGGAAGAACAATGTTTTAAAATCACATTTATTTTCCTGCACATGTGTAACTCATAATAATAAAATTCATTTAATTCAATATAATTAGGATTAATTTACATTAATTGAATACTTTAATTAACAATCTTAATATTAATTCGCATTAGTACTTCATTTAATATGTATGCAAAACTCTCATGTTAAAACATGATGCACAATATGAATAGTGGCCACATGGTACACCATTATTCAAACATGCATATTTTATAATTCATATTATTTTCTCTGTTAGGCCTTTATTGTTAGGATAATTAATCAACATATGCTGACTTCTATGCCACTAATTTATTAGTAATATCTGATCTCTCTCAAGCTCCTGGAGGAGATTGAGCTGAATCTGGTTTGCTATGACTTCAAACAAACCACAATAGAAAAGCACATCTTTCCATTAATTAAGATGGGGCAGTTGATCGGTGCTGGTTCCCATTGCAGCTAAAATAAAATCAGCCTAAAATTCTACAAAACAACAAGAGGGAATCTAGGCTTGCTGTCCTCCCTGATATCACCTGCAGTTTGGATTGATTAGAATGATATTGCAGTGTGCACTGACCCAAAAACTGAGGTTCTTCTGCTGTACACAAAGAGAGTCTTAAGTGCCACACGAGGCCAACCAAACCTCTAATAAAGGAGGCAGCAACTTGTTCTTCCCCCTGGTGACTTGCCGGGCTCATGCCCACCCTACATTGTAACAGTTTCCAAGGTCATGACATGCGTTATGAATGTGTTATACCCACCAACGCATATGGTGGGGGAAATAACCTTGTGGCCAACAGTCCCTACTTCCTTTGATCGGCTAAGCCAACTGAAAGCCTTATTGTTTCAAAAGGGCATAGCTTTAACATCTGCCAGAGAATCTTTTGATCTCCAAGTTGCTTTATCATCTTCCGAAGTACCTACGCTGCTGCACACTAATTTGTCACCTCTATTTAGGCGAACTTGTACACTGAATCGCTTCATTCCACAGCATCCTTGATCGTTCAGAATCAAGTAACTTCCATTAGAAAAAAAAGAAAAAAATGGCTTAATCAAGGTTACAGTGAACACCCTTTAATAATACGCCAAGTTTGCCATGGATGCATCACACGTGACATGCAGTGTTATCCCTACACAAAGCAATGAATGGGCTAAGGAAACACCACATTCATTACCACTCAGAAAATCCTCCCATTACCCACTCACACATTTGTAATTGAAGGAAAGAAACCTTTCATGGGGATTTGGTGCAGGGATGCACAACAAGTCACCTTGTTGCTCTGCCCTACATTAAATTGAAAGGACAAGGGTGCCTGTGTTGCATGTAGGATATTTTTTGTGCTGCAAGGGGGGCCTTCCTTCACAACAAATATCCTGGGAGGCTTTTTTCTCTTTCTATGTGTGCTGCAGAATGCAGCACACATAGAAAGAGGAAAAATGAGGAGAAATAAAGATATTTCTCTTTGTTGCACCTCCACTGAGGAGCCATAAAGTTTTGACGCATCCCCAGGTTTACAAGGTGCATCAAAATCCATGGGTGTTGTGTGGGAACACCCACAGCAATGCCCATAGAACACCTCCCTAATGCAGAGTAAGACTACACAGTGATTTGTGCTGCCTTGCTTTACTCCATATCTATAAGACTGCCACTTTGCATGGCCTCATAGATATTGTTGAAAAGTTTGTGCCACCATTACATCAAAAAAGTGACACAACAGCAGCACAAGGCTCTCATAAATATGCCGCCGTGTCTCGTGCAGGAAACTCCCACCCATTTGCTCATGTCTGCCTACCTGAAAGTGTTTCAGACAAGACTTGATGAAAAATAGAAATTAATAAGGAAATGAAACCATGAATTAACCAGACATCTGAAGGTGCCCCAGCTACAGTGAAACCATTACAAGCTAATGGGGTACCCCAAACAAGGCCAAAGGACCTGGGTACAATGCGATAGCATTGATTGTATGTAATTTTTTTTGGTTAAATATATAAAACATTGATTTGATTTTCATGATACAGTGTTTAATTGTTTTTTCTTTCTCTTTCTTGCAGATAATTTTTTAAAACTTTTTTGTGGCTGTAAATATAATAATGAACATTGGTATATATTTTTGCTAGTAGTACCATTTGTTCTTTGGTTCCCAGCTACAGTGAAAAGCTATTTCTCTAAATGATCCAGGTTAAGCATAGTGTATGTTGCATCTTGCTTCGCCATGACCTATTGGAAACGCAACAAGTTATAAAACAAAAACAATTCTGTTGCATGCAAATAGTTTGATTTTAAAACCTGAGATGTCCAACTCAATCTTAATTGATTTTGACTATGTAATAGGGCAAACGTCATTTTTTATAATATCAAATGCAGATGACAAAATATTATTTCATGAAAACATTTTTAGTAGATAATGTAGTTATGCCATGATGAACTGCAGCCAACACCTTTTCTAAATGTTCTTTGTCAATTTGACACAACCTTTCAGTGCTTCTTGTTGGGAAGCTTTTCAAACTTTATTATTAATAGCATAGAGAAAATATTTTGAATGTGGAGATCTGGGACCTAATAAAAAGTCCTGCAAAACCATGTTGTCAGAAAAGAGAGATAAATGTTGCTTAACTGCTGAAAAGTGGAATGCTCTAGCCATTGTTGAGATAACTTACCCACACTGTGAGTAGTTACTACACCGGAGTGTTGAGAATGACCATATCAAGGGTTCTGCTCTTCCAGCGTTATAGCTCTAGGAAGAGGTAAAAAATGTGCATTACATCTAATTGGTGTCAAAGGGCCACACCAATCACCCCTCTGAACCATAAAGTGAAGGTTTATGTACCATTCTGGCCAGTTTCTTAAAGCTGTTCATCTGTAAGTCTAATGTACTGTTACTATTTATCAAATCATGCAACAGAAGGAACGCTAGGTGTACTTACATTTTCAGTGTTAGACATTCCAAGACAAATAGGGCCTCATTTACAAGGATTGTGCACCACCATAGCATCATTATTTTTTACGCTAAGGCAGTGCAAAACAGACCCCCTCACCATAATTTAAAAAAACTGACGCAATGTCACCATTGTGCCAGTTTGTAAAGCCTTGCACTGCATTATACCTGCACCAGGTATAATGTATGCAAGGTAGGCATTCCCCTGTTAAAGGTCCAGCAGCAATGGCACAGTGAAAGCTACAAGATTTCATTGCACCATGCTGCCCCAGCATAGCACCATTTTGTTATTGCCTGCTCAGGACAGGCGTTAAAGGTGAATCTGTGCTGTTGTCTATGGGCACCCTCAAGAGTTTGATGCTAGAGGTTTAGCACCACAGTGACGTCAGAATTTCTGACGATGTTGTGGACACAGTGCCACGAACCATTGTACTGTAAAACAGCGATCCCATGGCGTCGTTAAGGAGGGCGTAGGGCGGTGCAAGAAAGCTGATGCATCAATCACAATGCTCCAGTTTCTTGTAAATGAGCCTCATAGTCTGCGTTACTATTTTGCTTAGTAATATAATTTGTCTAGGAATAATAAAAGCCCTGAATAAAGCAACAATGTCCTGTGCCTGCCAGTGTCTTGTACCCTAAATTGATTTTCAATCAATGCTTTCTTTCTTGACATCCCAATAGTCTGAAACAACATCTGGAGTGGCAAAGTCATCCGCAACTATCTTTAAAATGTATGGAATATGTGATGTTTCTGTGGAACCAACAATATCATATGGGATCTTGCCCCAAACAATACCATCATGAATGGGAAATGCAGTAATGTTCACAAGGGACATGACTATTTGGACCTTATGTGAGGAGGGATGAGGTTTAAATAATTCAAGTAACAGTTCTGGATAAGACAGTTCTGGGACATGGTGTCCATTCAACAGCAGGAAAAAGACTGTAATAACTCCAATCTAGATGAAGGAAAAAAACAATCCAAAGGTAATACAATGAAGGAATCAAAATACGTTTTTTCTCAACCAAGGCCATTGTGCACAAGCACCATGACAGGAAGTTTGTGAAGAATCTGAAGAAAAATCGGCAATGTTGGTAAAATAATCAGACACAGTCTATGCAAAAACAAGAGTGGCATGAGGCAAAGAAGAGTTTGTAGTTGCCTCCAGAGGTGGTTGATAATATATAATTGTATTGCCAAGAGTAGCAATAGAGCATTGTATACCCACATCAGAAACATATGCTGTGTTGTCAGTAGAAACAGGCATGAGTGCATTTTCAGTATCAGAAGACCCCATTTGGGCAATAAAAATATTAGGATTACTTAATGCATGTAGGTGGATCTCTTGCAGGGTAGAGGGAGGAGAGAAGGAACTACCCAAATGCCCTCATGACCTAACTGTAGAACTGACAAGGTGGTGGAGCTAAGTAAATCAATGGAAGGTTTGAGTATCTTGAACAGTAAGAACAGGCACTGGAGCTCGGTATGGCGGGCCAAACTCTTTTCTACCTGAAATCCTCTCCCGGAACAAATCCCAATCTTTAGAAATCCAGCCAGAAGTGGCACGTTGCGCCTTCACTTTGTCAGTGGCAGAACATTTATGGTTCACATTCGAGAGCTTCTCCCGGAAGTCTTGTTGTTCCTGTGTGACAGCAAAACTTTCATTGATGTCAAAGTGCATGTCAGCTGCCACTGTCCTGAAGTTATCTAAATCTGGAACTCACATCTCGACTCTGAAGAGAACTTTGTAGGGGTCTGATCACCCAAAGATCATCTAGGCAGATCATTTAAAGCTCTCTGGACTCCATACAGGTGATAGCTCCATCTACAACCTGAACCTAATACTCTAGCTGTTATGGACTGTTTTAAGTCAACGTTCTTCCGTTCCACTATTGAATTCCCTTCTTGATTATAGGGAGAGGAATAATGCCTAGCAACACCCAGTGTTCCCATAATGTACAGATAATCCTTTGAAGCAAACGCCGGCCCCTAGTCCGAGTGGAATGCTGCTACTGCATGTGTACCGATGAAGGCTTGCAAGTCTTAGACAACAGTTCAAGTGTCAGACGATCACTGTTGCCACACCCATAGAAATTAAAAGCATGAATCAAAGGCCAATAATATAAATTTAAAGGCACCATCTGAATGAGGACTAGTTAGAAAAGATCCAAAGAGACACATTGTAGTATTTCTTTTAGAAACTAGAAGTGTGTCTGTGCTGGGCTGGCAATGGTGGAACTTTTAATTTGTTGACAAATGTCACAAGTGACACACTATTTATTCTGTTTTTAGAGACACTGCCACCAGCATGATTTCTGTAACAAGGAAGCTGTAGCCTCCACACCAGCATGGGCAATGCTAGTCTTTCATGAATAGCAGATGTTAATCTTTCATGATTTCTAGACTGCGGTCCTGGTTAGGTATCACTCAATTATCCACTCCGGCAATGTGAGCAAAAAGAATATTTTAAGCACTCAATAAATAGGGGTATTTTGCTGGGACGTTCTTTGATAATGGTGCGTCACTAGCCGAAGCAGCGGCCATGATGTCATCATCAATTCTCATCTGGGAACGAGGAATTGTAGCTACCTATGCAGTCTGAACAGCTGCCTTAGCAGATTCATCAGCCAAAGATTTTCTACACATGTATTCCAAAACACTGATGACTCAATGAGTGTAATACAAAACCCATGGCAAAGCTTCCTTAAAAGCTGCCACCTATCTCCAAAGCAACTTATGCTTGATAGTGTTACCTTCAGAGTTTCTGAATCTATTCAAGCACAAATAAGGTAATTTTCATCATGGGACTGAAAGCAGTAAGGGGAATCACACACTATAAGTGTCAGGAGTTCAGCATCCATATTCTGCTGTGCCAGAATTAAAGCTTTCAATGCAGCCAGCTGAGGGGTACAGTTGCCCAAAGTTTCTGTGTATGGTTTTGTGCTTTAAATTCCCTATCTTTCATGACACTTTTCACTGCAGCACATCCTGCTGAGTATTTATGCTAATACCAACTACGAGCTGGGCTCAACCATCAGTATATATTATGAAAATATAGCTGTCAAGGAAGTGGTCCAATGTGTCTGTCATGGATGTAAGGCTTTGGCCATAGAAATGCTCACCTTTGTAACAGCCTCTAAAGTATGGAATGGGAGAAACCCAAATTATGTGCATCCCCTGAGCCAATAGATGTTTCTTTAGAGTAGCTGTTTGAACTGCAGTCACATTGTTTTCAATGAATTCAAAATGCATTTCTGCATTCCAATATAAATGCAAATTATATGCAATCAGTACTGTTTCACCTTCATTAAAGGTGACATATGTTTAGTCATTGGAAACCTCAGTGATGTGGATGGCCAAATTAGTTATGCTAACACTAATGTGTGTTAGTGTTTGGTTGCAGGCATTTCAGTTTGCAGTGTTCTGAAAATATTGGTGTATTTTGCAGTTCAATGTTTGATAAATCTGGCTGAAATAAATGGTAGAATGGTTTAACCCATTTTGTATAATCTGTTATGTATGTTGTACCAAAGTTTACAAAGCCTAGCAGTGATTGTAGCTTTTTTAATGTATTTTGTGGTTTTAGAAGAGCACACTTCTCTATAACATGTGGTGCAAGGCTTCTGCCATCATTTAATAGTGTGTGTCCTAAAAAGAGGACACTAAGAAAAACAATTTTCTATTTTTGGAAGTTTATAGCTGCGGTTTGCAAATCCCAGGATTATGTGATCCAATTTGGTCACATGTGTGTTTAAATCATCATCTATGTGGTATATTTCATCAACATATGACAGTGATTCTGTGTAAATTCCTTGTCAAATTGATGTCACACAGACATCAAACAGTGCCAAACTGTTTTTATACACTTGTGAGAGTCGACAGAATTTTCTTTGTGACCATAGGGCAGTAAACAAAACAAACCTCTGCTTTCAGGCTCTATATTTTGATGGCAAAGCTATTGGAGATGTCCAATATTGTTTTGTATTTTGTACGAACAATGTTGTTCATCAATGCTGTGCTGTGTGAATTTTGTATTACAAAGGTGCATCTATGTCTATTTAAGTGTATATAGTCTTAGACTATGCAAAATTAATGATCAACTTTATATATATGGATGTAAAGGATTATTCATTGGCGAACTACAAGGTTAAATGACACCTTAATAATCTAATTTTCATAGAATTTCCCTAACAGGGCACTTATCTTCATGCCTAATAGGATAGTCTGGTTGTGTTTGCGGGCTGGACCTTATAGGTATGATGTGATAAAGTGAGTCTTTGTCCCAGCCTGCTTGATTGCTACATAATGCAGGTGATTTTGCAAGAGCCCATTCTGCAGCATATTTTTCTTTAACTTACTCAGGAGCAAAACTAGAGAAGGACAGTAAAATTACGTTCTTTCCATGGGACTTCTCTAACAAACTTAGGCGGACAATATTTCTCAGCGGAGAGTATGTCATAAGCATTAGACAAGTTTGGCCAGAATACTTTATTACTATGTAGTATATCACCTTTGATTTGGATGTCCAAATCAAAAAGGCTACCAGGAGGGCTGAGCCACTGGTGTGGACTTTCAACTTGAATTAATTCATTAGTCAGTATCTGCAGCAGAAACTCTCAAAGAGTCCGACAAATTTTTGCGGCCTCTGCTGTCCTGTCAAGAAGTGTTCTCATCCACTTATTTGTCAGAAGAGGCATCCTGAGTATTTGTGGTATATTTAGCATACATTCCTACCACTTTCTTCTTCTTGACTTGGGGTTTTTGTTGTGGAAGTTTCTCTTCTTTTTTATGATGATGTCAGAAGAGCGTTGTTATTCATTTTTCTGTTTTATGTATTCTTCCTGTCTGTTTCTCAGTAGACTCTGGTTGTGGAGATGCATCATTTGTTTTATCCCAGCTTTTTTTTAGAAGCCTCAGATGTCTGCTTGGTGGTATCTGAATCAGATTTTGTTTTAAGTTGCGGCTTAATAAGCCTCACTCCCAAATTATTACGACCTATTGAAACATAGGTCTCAGAAGTTATTTGAGGTAGCCTGTGTCCCTGATCTACAGGAGGGACTGTTGTGAGACCTTGTGGTATTGACAACAATGCGGCCTCTTCTTTAATATTACCTAAAATCATTTAGGAAACTGCAGCTAAATTGCTAATCAATTTCATCCCCAAAAACAGGACAGGGACTGCCCCATGCACATTTTGAATTTGCTTTAGCACTGCAGGCAAAACAGCAATTGATTGGGTACTGTCTGCTATAGTGTGTATAACAGCAAATAACGTATCCTTAGTAGTGCAGTCTTTGACTGCAGGAACCATACTGAGTGGTAGACAAATTGTGAGATTAAAAATTTGTCTTAGGGTCCCGTATGAGGAAAAACTGCTTTCATCTGGCTTGTGTTTTGTGCAATCAAAAACAGAATTTCATCCTGTTTCATGTTTTTTTTTACAAAAATGACATTAATAGTAACTGAGTAATTGCAGGCACAACCCACTTTGGCTGCACAGCTTGAACAACCCTTGCTGGGGCAGTTTTTAGTGTATGCATGACAAACTGCATTAAACGCCAACACAGACTAAGAGGCATATTTATACTTGTTTTGCCCCAAATTTGCATAATTTTGTTTTATGCATATTTGGTGCAAAACTAACTCCATATTTATACTTTGGCACTAGACCTGCCTAGCACCAGATTTATGGAGTTAAAGTCATTTTTTAAACGTGGAACCTACTTAGCATCAATGAGATGCAAAGTAGGCATCCCCGTGCATAAAATGACTCTATGGCTTTAGTGCCATATTTAACCCTCCCCCGGTAAAATAATGCACTGGGGGGAGGAGGAGGCAAATAATGGTGCAAAGCCTGCTTTGCACCATAATTTAACGCCTGGGTCAGGGTAAGTGTTAGGGGACCTTTGGGCCTATTTCCATAGTGGAACACCATGGAATAAGCCCACAGGTGCCCTCCCCAGGCCCCAGGGGCACCCCCACCCACACCAGAGGGACAGCGGAAGATGGGGGACCCCATCCCAGGTAAGTATAGGTAAGTATTTTTGTAAGTGCCATTGGGGTCCCTGAAGTGGTCCCCCCTACATGGCACTGGCTACAATGGCCATGCCCAGGGGACCCTGGTGGGCATGGCTCCTGTCTTTTCTAAGACAGGGGTCATGTGGTATGGATGGACTTTTTTTTTTTTACTCTATCCTGCCTAACATAATTTTTTGGTGCAAAATCCCCTTCTTCCATACCACCAGCCCCACCCGGCTAATGTCATTGTTGTTTTTTTAACGCTAGCCTACTTTGCACCAGCTTGCACCATTCCATAAATATGGTGCCCGACTGGTTCTCACAAATGGTAAAAGCCGGTGCTAAACATTTTGGTGCAAAACTGCATTGCTGCAGTTTTGCACCAAAAAGTATAAATCGGGGCCTACATTTGTGTAAAGGCCACAAAGTTCAACATTATTTAATGGTCCTAAATTTGGATATGGTGTGGTCGGCTAAAACTAGCCAGGTTGCCCCATCATTACTGTTGGGACCCAGTCTTACATATTGCAGTGTGTGTATGAGGGTGCTTTGGACTCAATTTGAGGTTCTTGAAATGTCAATGGTAATTCTAAATAATCATAAGCTCTATATTGGCCCAGTACTGCAGCTTCAGTGTACATATGAAACGTTTGTGTATTAGCATGAACTGCAGGAAAATGAACACATGAATAAAAGGTTTCACATTCAAATCCTTTGTGTGACTCAGTCACGAAGATAGCAACACAAAAATATGATGGATGGAGTGTTGAACAATGCAAACACTCACCCCCATTCACAGATCTGGGTTAAATCCCTCGTTCTTTTGTTCGCAATGCCACCCCAATTTGGACCCAGCCATATGAAAATCAGTCTTGACCCTGTTTCTCATGGGAGCAGTTCAACCCCAACTGCCAAGCCACGTCCTCCCTGGACCAGAAACAAGCATCCTGGGACCGGTTTCAGAGTGTCACCCTTCATCAGCCAGGCTAGCTTGAATCCAGTGGCACAGTGAGCATAGGATCCACATCTGGACATACCCTTCCCACTTAGGGCAACTTTAGCAACGCAAAAGCATGATGGACAGAAAGTTGAACAATGCAGATACTCACCACAGTCATAGATCTGAGTTTAATCCATCATTCTTTTCTTCATCGTGCCACCCCAGTTTGGACTCAGCCATATGCAAATCAATCTTGACCCTGGTCCTCATTGGAACAGTCCAGCCCAAACTGCCAAGCCAGGTCCTCTCTGAACCAGAAACAAGCATCCTGGGACCAGTTTCAGGGTATCACCTTTTATCAGCCAGGCTAGCTTGAATCCAGAGGCACAGTGACCATGGGACCCACATCTGCACATACCCTTCCCACTTCAGGCAACTTTAGCAACACAAAAAGATGATTGACAGAGAGTTGAACAATGCAGATACTCACCTACAATCATAGATCTGAGTTTAATCCCTCATTCTTTTGTTCATCATGCCACCCCAGTTTGAACTCAGCCACATGCAAATCAGTCTTGACCCTGTTCCTCATGGGAACAGTCCAGCCCGAACTGCCAAGCCCAGTCCTCCCGGGACCAGAAACAAGCATCCTAGAACCAGTTTCAGGGTATCACCCTTCATCAGCCAAGCTAGCTTAAATCCAGTGGCACAGAGACCATGGGACCCACATCTGGGCATACCCTTCCCACTGATGGCACCTTTGGCAACTCAAAAGGATGATGAACGGAGGGTTGAACAATGAAAACACTCACCCCCAGTCACAGATCTGGGTTTAATCCATTGTCCTTTTGCTCACCATGGCACCCCAGTTCGGACTCAGCCATATGCAAATCAGTCTTGACCCAGTTCCTCATGGGAACAGTCCAGCCTGAATTGCCAAGCCAGGACCTCCCTGGACCAGAAACAAGCATCATGGGGCCGGTTTCAGAGTATCACCCTTCATCAGTCACAAAGATAATATTTCCCCTGCCAGGGATGAGCCCATGTGCAGTTAAATATGCAGTTACTGCCTGTCTATAGTTAACAGGAATAACAATTACTTGTGCTATGTTTAGTGAATGGTAAAGAAAGGTAGACTATATTGGCTGGGGGGAAATCCTTTTAAAGGTTCAAGCTTTAACAATTTACAGACATAAATAGGATTTTTCCATTAAGCTGAGGAGAATATATCCTTTTCACCATAGATGTTTCCACGGAGAGGGGAAAGGGAGCTTTGGACATACATAATAAAACTACTCAGGAGAACAGTTAAATAAGTACTTCATCTAAAACGGTGATGCCTTGTTATATGGTCTCTACAAATATAGCAGGACTGTGTATTAGACCAACATAAACTTCACAATATAGTGACTCAGTCCACATATACCATTGGTATGTGTTGTTGTATCTTGGCTAGCTCACAGTACCATATCCAGCCCCCAAACAGACCAGGAAAATATGTTTTTAGCAACCTTGAATATGGCTCTCTGATTCACAAGGAATACATGCAAACTGATCTAAACTTTTCATTAGTCACTCTTGTACACCCAAGATAAACACAAGAAAGATATGAAAAGCATTTTAAAAATAGTCTTTGAAATTATTGTACTCATATATAACCCCTTCGCTGCCAGGCCTTTTCCCCCTCCTGTGCCGAGCCTTTTTTTGGCTATTTGGGGCAGTTCGCGCTTAGGCCCTCATAACTTTTTGTTCACATAAGCTACCCACGCCAAATTTGCGTCCTTTTTTTCCAGCATACTAGGGATTCTAGAGGTACCCAGACTTTGTGGGTTCCCCAGAAGGAGGCCAAGAAATTAGCCAAAATACAGTGAACATTTTGTTTTTTAATAATAAAATGGGAAAAAGGGGCTGCAGAAGAAGGCTTGTGGTTTTGTCAGAGAAAATGGCATCAACAAAGGGTTTGCAGTGCTAAAATCACGAGCTTCCCAGCGTTCAGGAACAGGCAGACTTGAATTGGAAAACCCCATTTTTACGATGTTTTGTGCTTTCAGCCTCCTTCCAGTCAGTGACAGAAATGGGCATGAAACCAATGCTGGATCCCAGAAACCGAAACATTTCTGAAAAGTAGACAAAATTCTGAATTCAGCAAGGGGTAATTTGTGTAGATCCTACAAGAATTTCCTACAGAAAATAACAACTGAAAAACAAAAATATTGAAATTGAGGTAAAAAAACTGCAATTTTTCTCTACGTTTTACTCTGTAACTTTTTCCTGCAATGTCAGATTTTTTAAAGCAATATACCGTTACGTCTGCTGGACTCTTCTGGTTGCGGGTATATATAGAGCTTGTAGGTTCATCAAGAACTCTAGGTACCCAGAGCCAATAAATGACCTGCACCCTGCAGTGGGCTTTCATTCTATACTGGGTATACAGCAATTCATTTGCTGAAATATGAAGAGTAAAAAATAGCTATCAAGAAAACCTTTGTATTTCCAAAATGGGCACAGGATGAGGTGTTGAGGAGCAGTGGTTATTTGCACATCTCTGAATTCCGGGGTGCCCATACTAGCATGTGAATTACAGGGCATTTCTCAAATAGACGTCTTTTTTACACACTCTCTTATATTTGGAAGGAAAAAATGTAGAGAAATACAAGGGGCAATAACATTTGTTTTGCTATTCTATGTTCCCCCAAGTCTCCCGATAAAAATGATACCTCACTTGTGTGGGTAGGCCTAGCGCCCGCGACAGGAAATGCCCCAAAACACAACGTGGACACGTCCTATTTTTGACAGAAAACAGAGGTGTTTTTTGCAAAGTGCCTACCTGTAGATTTTGGCCTCTAGCTCAGCCGGCACCTAGTGAAACCTACCAAACCTGTGCATTTTTTAAAACTAGAGACCTAGGGAAATCCAAGATGGGGTGACTTGTGGGGCTCTGACCAGGTTCTGTTACGCAGAATCCTTTGCAAACCTCAAAATTTGGCTAAAAAAACACATTTTCCTCACATTTCGGTGACAGAAAGTTCTGGAATCTGAGAGAAGCCACAAATGTCCTTCGATGCAGCGTTCCCCCAAGTCTCCCAATAAAAATGGTACCTCATTTGTGTGGGTGGGCCTAGCGCCCACGAAAGGAAATGGCCCAAAACACAACGTGGACACATCACATTTTTTAACAGAAAACAGAGGTGTTTTTTGCAAAGTGCCTACTTGTGGATTTTGCCCTCTAGCTCAGCCGGCCCCAGGGGGAGCAGAAATGGCCTAAAATAAATTTGCTCCCCTGTTGGGGACAGGGACTTTTTAACACATTTGCAAGCATGCTTTAGACCAAAGACAGGAACTTTGGACCAGGTACTTTGGGTTTGATTGACCAAGTGGAATAGCTTTGCTTTTTTATTACTTACACAGACCTCCATTGCTCATTTGATCTTGTTCCTAGGGCTAAGCCCTGGAAAGTACTGGCTAATATGGGTGTCTCTAGCAAATTCCTTGACATCATAAAGCTATTCCATGAGGGATCTATGCCCAGGTGCAGTAGGAATCCAGTGGTGAATTCACCAAGGAAGTCAATGCTAAGTATGGAGTCAGCCAGGGCTGTGTTCCGGCCAGACTATCTTCCGATTCTTCATCAACAGCTGCATAGGTTTCATTTCAGGACTGCACCAATGATTCACCAACTCTCACAGCCCAAAAGGTGTCCACACTGATATTTGTGAACAACATTCTCTTGTTTTCCAAAACTACAGTTAGGCTGCAAACCTTATTGACAGATTCTCACTATTTTGTGAGCTATATGGTATGGAAATCAATGCTTTGAAAATTAAGTTTATGATCTACCATACATGCAAGAACCAAAAGGGAAACATGAGCTCAGGATCTAACAACTTGGAGAGAGTATAAGGATTGGATTATTTAGTGATCATGCAGTCCAACAAAAAATGTTGGTCATCCCAAATCTCCTTGAAATGTTTGTTGATCAAACACAGGTGTCAGTATTAGAAAGGTTTGCCAAAAAGGCCCTCTTTCATCCTATTTCACTAGCAATAGAGAGCTA
This sequence comes from Pleurodeles waltl, assembly GCF_031143425.1. Taxonomy (NCBI): domain Eukaryota; kingdom Metazoa; phylum Chordata; class Amphibia; order Caudata; family Salamandridae; genus Pleurodeles; species Pleurodeles waltl. The sequence continues at coordinate 1,233,888,567 of NC_090444.1, read as the reverse complement.
AAACACTCAGATTGGGAGTGCAGCACCGTATAGAGCATACTAGTGGGGCCACTGGAAAGGGTCAACTATGAGGATTTATGAAAATAAGTTTATTAAGTCCCTCCTTAACCTCAACTATGGCAATCCCTTGATGCCTTTTAGGCCTGACCTTGCTCTAAAACCCATCTCAGAACCTGGTAAATTGCACCAATTCTAAACACAATCTAAGTATGGAGTACTAAAGAGTTGGCACAATATAAAGACACCCTTATAGATATCATTAGCTGTCACAATAGCCAGAGGATTCCCTGGCTGGCTTATGTCTAGCAATCCACTGAAGCTAGGTCTATTAGAGTGTTGGCGTAATCTATTATCCATTTGTGCATCCATGAAGAATAGATTTTGGACAAAGCATATTGAAGAAAGTGAAACGTCAGTCTCAATGGGCAGCCGGTCCAAATTTTTCCTCCTCTACAAACATGTATTTAAGGCAGAAGATTTCCCAGACTATATCATTCCTACACTTTCAAGGTCATATTTTCTGAAGTTCCGATATAGCAGTTCACCTACTGCCATTTTAACTTTCTCTAGGCTATAATCATCCACAAACAATTCTAAGATGTATCCGTTGTGTGTAGTCAGTCTTGCACTGAGGGGCAGATTCATGGAAAGTGGTGTTGCACCGAGTGTGGCGCCACTTTCCCTGGACCCCTTAGCACCCCCCTACCACCACCATGTGTGCGCCGTATTTGAAATACAGCGCACCATGGCGCAGGGTAGGGGGCAATAGTGTGATTTTTAATGACGCTCTTGATGTACTCTGCAGTATTGGCGCTACTCATGCAGAGTACATAGGGCCCAATTCTAAAGAATGGAAGGCCCCTTTTAACGCCTGCTCTTGAGCAGGCATTAAAAGTGGCATAATAAATGCCACAAGGAAATCCCATAGATTTCCTTGCACCATTTTACCTGCTCCCCTAACAAGGGAAAGCCCCCTTTGCATACATTATGCGCAGGCATAATGTAGTTCAAAGGGTTACAGGGGGGCGCAATGCATGCATTGCACCACCTTTAAAATATGGCGTGGGGATTTCGGCCTCATTGGGCCACATTAACGTCAAAATAAATGATGCAAGGTGGCGCTCGGGGACTATGAATATGCCCCTCAGTGTTTTAGCGTCCGGCGTATTCTAAACCCAGATTTCCCTGGATTACATCTATGTATGATCTACTAGGGCTAACTAATTGGGTAGCTGCACTAGGAATCTGCAGAAGCACCCTTGTGATAACTGCTGTATCTACAGTTCTGTACTTGTCCCAGCTGATTTGATTGCACACACTAGCTTCTCTTCCCTCCTAACACTTCTTGTAGTCTGAGATCTGTGCAATCTGCATTTTCTGGCCTTAAACTGTTTTTAAACTGTTTTCAAATTGTTGCTTGCCTGATTTTGACCTTATATTTTTTTAGGTTAATATAGGCGGTCATTGCAACCCTGGCAGTCGGTGCTAAAGCGGCGGTAAAACCGCCAACAGGCCGGCGGTAAAAAAAATGGAATCACGACCGTGGCGGAAACCGCCAACATAGACAGCCACTTTAACACTCCGACTGCCACGGCGGTACAAACAAACAGCGCGGCGGTCCCCGCCAACAGCCAGGAGGGAGTCAAAGTACCGCCCACAGTATAACAACCTACCAATCCGCCACCTTTTCCGGGGCGGTAGCACCGCAGATAAAAACACGACGGAAACAGGCATTTCGAAGGGAAAACGCTCACCTCTACACACCCCACGAGGAACGAGGACAGCATGGAACCGGAACTCCAAATCCTCCCAGCGACAGTCTTCCTGCTCCTCTACCAGGAGCACGAACGCCGGCGCAGAAGACAACGGTGAGTACTGCACCTACAACACAGGGGACGGGGGATGGAAAAATCAGGGACACACACACGCGACACACCCACCCCCACCCTCACCCACTACAACACACACATTAATGCATACCAATACATTACAGTTACACCCCCCCAAACCCCCTGGAAGAATGCAAAGACAAAAGGAAATGATTGTAACCATTGAAATATATTAAAATACAGCAATCAAAAATATATACACACTAAAAACTATTATATACACCAAATTTACAAGTCCAGGCATTGTACCAGGCATTGTCTGTGGACCACTGGGCCCAAATAAAATGGGCAAAGCCCACACCGGATACCTGACTTAAACGGAGAGAACAATGCAGGGGCATCAGATAGCAAAACTACAGGCACCTCAGGGGGAAGGGAAGGGGGGGCACCTCAGCCGGATGAGTGCACAACGCCAGATCCACGAGGGGGCTCCATGCCCACTGTTCAATCCTGGGGAGTGCAAAGTCACAGTCTCACAAGTCAATACAGTGGGTGGTCTGCCCACTGCTCAATCCTGGGGAGTGCAAAGCCACAGTCTCACAAGTCTATACAGTGGGTGGTCTGCCCACTGCTCAAATCCTGGGGAGTGCAAAGCCACAGTCTCACAAGTCTATACAGTGGGTGGTCTGCCTACTGCTCAATCCTGGGGAGTGCAAAGCAACAGTCTCACAAGTCTATACAGTGGGTGGTCTGCCCACCGGTCAATCCTGGGGAGTGCAAAGCCACAGTCTCTCAAGTGAATAACAGTCTCCACTGATTCTGGAGGGGGTCTGGTGCCCAGAGTGCATCGTGCAGCCCTGTCCGACACAGATGCGGCACTGACCCTGCCGCTCATGGGCCAGCGGTGCTTGAGATAGCCGTGCCCTGTTCAGCGGTGCTTGAGATAGCCGTGCCCTGTTCAGCGGTGCTTGAGATGGAGGTGCCTGTTCAGCGGTGCTTCAGATGGCAGTGCCCTGTTAAGCGGTGCTTGAGATGGAGGGGCCTGTTCAGCGGTGCTTCAGATGGCAGTGCCCTGTTCAGCGGTGCTTCAGATGAAGGGGCCTGTTCAGCGGTGCTCCAGATGGCAGTGACCTGTTCAGCGGAGCTTGAGATAGCCGTGCCCTGTTCAGCGGTGCTTGAGATAGCGGTGCCCTGTTCAGCGGTGCTTCAGATAGCCGTGCCCTGTTCAGCGGTGCTTCAGATAGCTGTGCCCTGTTCAGCGGTGCTTCAGATGGCGGTGCCCTGTTCAGCGGTGCTTGAGATAGCCGTGCCCTGTTCAGCGGTGCTTCAGATGGCAGTGCCCTGTTCAGCGGTGCTTCAGATAGCCGTGCCCTGTTCAGCGGTGCTTTCAGATGGCGGTGCACTGTTCAGCAGTGCTTGAGATGGAGGGGCCTGTTCAGCGTGCTTCAGATGGCGGTGCACTGTTCAGCGGTGCTTGAGATGGAGGGGCCTGTTCAGCGGTGCTTCAGATGGCGGTGCACTGTTCAGCGGTGCTTGAGATGGAGGGGCCTGTTCAGCGGTGCTTCAGATGGGAGTGCCCTGTTCAGCGGTGCTTGAGATGGAGGGGCCTGTTCAGCGGTGCTTCAGATGGCAGTGCCCTGTTCAGCGGTGCTTCAGATGGAGGGTCCTGTTCAGCGGTGCTCCAGATGGCAGTGCCCTGTTCAGCGGTGCTTGAGATAGCCGTGCCCTGTTCAGCGGTGCTTCAGATGGCGGTGCACTGGTCAGCGGAGCTTGAGATAGTCGTGCCCTGTTCAGCGGATTCTTCAGATGGCGGTGCCCTGTTCAGCGGTGCTTGAGATAGCCATGCCCTGTTCAGCGGTGCTTCAGATGGCAGTGCCCTGTTCAGCGGTGCTTGAGATAGCCGTGCCCTGTTCAGCGGTGCTTCAGATGGCGGTGCACTGTTCAGCGGTGCTTGAGATGGAGGGGCCTGTTCAGCGGTGCTTCAGATGGCGGTGCACTGTTCAGCGGTGCTTGAGATGGAGGGGCCTGTTCAGCGGTGCTTGAGATGGAGGGGCCTGCTCAGCGGTGCTTCAGATGGCGGTGCACTGTTCAGCGGTGCTTGAGATGGAGGGTCCTGTTCAGCGGTGCTTCAGATGGCAGTGCCCTGTTCAGCGGTGCCTCAGATGGCAGTGCCCTGTTCAGCGGTGCTTGAGATAGCCGTGCCCTGTTCAGCGGTGCTTGAGATAGCCGTGCCCTGTTCAGCGGTGCTCCAGATGGCAGTGCCCTGTTCAGCGGTGCTTGAGATAGCCATGCCCTGTTCAGCGGTGCTTGAGATAGCCATGCCCTGTTCAGCGGTGCTTCAGATGGCGGTGCCCTGTTCAGCGGTGCCTCAGATGGCAGTGCCCTGTTCATCTGTGCTTCAGATGGCGGTGCCCTGTTCAGCGGTGCTTGAGATGGAGGGGCCTGTTCAGCGGTGCCTCAGATGGCAGTGCCCTGTTCAGCGGTGCCTCAGATGGCAGTGCCCTGTTCAGCGGTGCTTGAGATAGCCGTTCCCTGTTCAGCGGTGCTTCAGATGGCGGTGCACTGTTCAGCGGTGCTTGAGATGGAGGGGCCTGCTCAGCGGTGCTTCAGATGGCAGTGCCCTGTTCAGCGGTGCTTCAGATGGAGGGGCCTGTTCAGCGGTGCTTCAGATGGCGGTGCCCTGTTCAGCGGTGCCTCAGATGGCAGTGCCCTGTTCAGCGGTGCTGGCCATGCCGGGGTGCTCATGTGCCATCTGGCCTGGGCCTGGCGGGGCCCCCCTGCCCACCTATCCTGTGGCTGGCGGGGCCCTCCTGGGCAGCTGTGCTGGGGCTGTTGGTGGCCTCCTGGCCAGCTGGGATGGGGCTGGCGGGGCCCTCCTGGCCAGCTGGGCTGATGGCGGTGTTGTCGGGCGTGCTGCCCTTCCCTGCCTTTCCTGCTCTCCTGTGGCCCTTCCCCACCTTGGCCGGTGTCCCAGCTGCCTCGACACTCCCGCCGGGACCCTTAGTAGGGGTTTTTGTCCCTGGTGTCTTGACCCTCTCCCGCCGGGCACTGGCAATTTTTGGATGTTTCTCCGAGTGGGGGGGGGGGGGGATGGCTGGCTGTGCTGTGGCTCTGTACCAGACTGGCTGCCCTGGTGGGCGGTGCACTCCAGTGACCATGGACGACATGCACCACCGGGCCCGGTGATGTAGTGGCTGAGGTGCTAGCTCTGGTGCTATGACATTGACCGGGTGTGGGAGTTGTGGGAAAGAGGTTGAGTTTGGACAGGAAAAGTTTTGTGGGAGCAGTGGGACGGGTAGGTGTAGTGGGTATGGGAGTGGAGGAAGAGGTTGTGGTTGTAGGAGGTGTAAGTGGGGTGGCTTTGGATGCAGGTGCTTGGGCTGGAGGCTGTCGTGAGGTGGATGACTGTTGGGTGGGTGGCTGCCTGCGTTTGTGTATCTTGGGAGGGGGCGGCACAGACACACTGGGAGAGGACATAGGGGACGTGTAAATGGCAGTGGGGGTGGTGAGTGCACGTGTGCGGGGTGTTCTGGTGTGTGTGCTGCTGAGGGACGTAGTGGCTGAAGATGTTGTGCATGCAGGTGTGAGTGGAGATGTGACAGGGAGGGAGGATGGAGACGTGGAAGAGGGGGACACAGTGGAGGCAGTGGCTGTTGGTATGTCTGTATGGGTATGTTGCTTGTGTGCCTGCCTGTGGGATGTGTGGTGCTTATGTCTGCCTGAGCTTCCCTTGGGTGTTGAGGTGTGTGCAGTCTGGTCTGATGGTGTGCTTGGGATAGGCAGAGGTACAGGGGATTGGGTCTGGGTGGAGGAAGTTGGAGGGGGGAGGCTAGAGACAGGGACAATGGCTGCCATCAGTGCTGAGGCCAGAGTCTGAAAGGCTCGCTGAAGGGCCGCTTGACCAGAATGAATGCCCTCCAGGTATGCATTACTTTGGTGCACTTCCCTTTCTACACCCTGGATGGCATTCAGAATGGTAGACTGCCCAACAGTGAGCGACCTGAGGAGGTCAATGACCTCCTCACTGAGGGCAGCAGGGGTGACTGGGGAAGGGCCTGAGGTGCCTGGGGCGAAGGAGATGCCCACCTTCCTGGGTGAGCGGGCACGGGGCAAACGCTGAGGGGCTGCTGGGAGGGCGGTGCTGGTGCGGGGTGGCTCCCATCAGAGGACGAGTCCGATTCAGTAATGTCCGCTCGTGTCCCCACCGTGGCGCTCCCCTCGTCCTCCGTCCCACTGGCAAATTCAGAGTCGGTAGTGTGGCCCTCCATGGCCATGTGGGATGCAGCTCCCTCGTGCTCCGGTGCCACTGCTCCTCCGCCTGATGATGCTAATGCACACATGAACCGGAAGACCACAAAAAGGGGGGGGGAAACAGAATAAAGACATGTTGAGTGCATGCATTCCCGCTACCGTTGGCGGACAGCACAGACACAGAAGCCCCCTGCACTACGCCGCGCACTTGGGGTCCACTTTGCAATCCATGGGACATGGCCTAGAAGGCTATGGACGATATCTGCACACATAGATGACACAGGGCCATGAATAGCTGTACTTGGCACCCTACAGAGGTGGGGGGCACAGGGCATTGCCTTACGGAGGGGCCTAGCCTACAGAACTCGCCCTGGCCTAGGGATACCCACAGCCCTCCTCCCCCACCCTGACACCCCCACTGCGCGCAAAGTTAGCAGAATGAGAGTGTACTCACCCCCTTGTGTCTGCTGTGATGCCCTAACGCGCCCATCCAACTCGGGGTAGGCCACCGCCAGGATCCGGAACATCAGGGGGGTCAAGGTTCGACGGGCACCCCTCCCATGTTGGGAGGCCATCCCCAGCTGAGCCTCCACCGTTTTCCTGCTCCAGCGGCGAATGTCCTCCCATCTCTTCCGGCAGTGGGTGCCCCGTCTGTGGTGGACCCCCAGGGTCCGGACGTCCTTGGCGATGGCACGCCAAATATCCGTCTTCTGGTGGGCGCTGACCTATATGAAATGTACAGGGGGAGAAAAAAAATCATTACCTTCTGCACCCTCAATGTGAGTGGCCCCCCATCACTACCCTTGCCATGTGGCACATGCACTCACCGTCGTTTCATGCATGCCTCAATCTCTCCCCCCCTCCATCTTTCATCCACCCCACTCAACACAGGCATAGCCCATACAGCATGCTCCCAGTGTATTTACCTGTTTGTCTGGAGGACCGTAGAGTAGCGCGTACTGGGGGAGGACCCCATCCACAAGCTTCTCCAACTCCTCCGATGTGAAGGCAGGGGCCCTTTCCCCAGTCGCATGAGCCATTGTCTCTTCCAGACCGAGGTCACAGCAGCACTTGCAGTGTAGGTCGTCTCCTGTCGAAGATCAGGTATCGAGTGATTTAACAGATAGAAAATGGCAGTCACGTCCGCGGCGGTGCATACCCGGACCGCCGGCGCACATCGTCATTGGCTCCTGAGACTCATAGGGTCCAATGTTAACCAATGCAGCATTGCGCTGCGGTCTTCGACCGCCTACCGCCACGGTTTACAACGCCAGCGCAGTTACCTCACATCCCATTGTCACACTTTACAGGTCAGGCAGCAGCCATTTCAGGGGCCCACATGCCTTACTTTTTTTACTGTGTCACACATACCTAGGCCTTGCATCCACACTCATACAAGCCATTCTATGGATTCAGATTTGTGTTTTTGGCAAACTGTGGTTACGTACCTCTGGGATGTTTGACTCTGTGCTCGCTGTTGTCCTTCATAGGCACCGTCCGCTGGGACATGTGAGGAGATGGTGGCATCCTCCGGTGTACAGACCGCTGGTGGACCTGTCGACAATGGAGGAGAGACATGTCATCCTGACATACAGGCTTGACCATGCCACAAATCAGGATCTGTGTGCCCAGCTGGAGCCAGACCTGATGTCAGCTATCCGCCATCCCACAGGAATCCCCCCTCAAGTTCAGGTGCTGTCAGTACTCCATTTCCTAGCAAGTGGGTCATTTCAAACAACAGTGGCCATATCATCAGGGATGTCCCAGCCTATGTTTTCCAACGTGTTGGCCAAAGTGTTGTCTGCCCTGCTGAAACACATGTGGAGCTACATCGTTTTCCCTGAGGTGGAGGATTTGGCTACAGTGAAAGGTGATTTCTATGCCCTTGGACATATCCCCAACATCATAGGTGCCATTGATGGGACCCATGTGGCTTTGGTCCCCCCCTACAGGAGTGAACAGGTGTACAGAAACCGGAAGAGTTATCATTCCATGAATGTCCAGCTGGTATGTTTGGCAGACCAGTACATCTCCCATGTGAATGCCATGTTCCCTGGCTCAGTGCATGACGCGTACATCATGCGGAATAGCAGCATCCCTTATGTGATAGGTCAGCTCCAGAGGCACCGTGTGTGGCTAATTGGTCACTCTGGTTACCCCAACCTGTCATGGCTACTGACCCCAGTGAGTAATCCCAGGACAAGGGCAGAGGAACGCTACAATGAGGCCCATGGGCGAACTAGGAGGGTGATCGAGCGGACCTTCGGCCTCCTGAAGGCCAGGTTCCGCTGCCTCCATGTGACAGGTGGATCCCTATTCTACTCACCAAAGAAGGTGTGCCAGATCATCGTGGCCTGCTGTATGCTTCACAACCTGGCTTTGCCTCGCCAGGTGCCTTTTCTGCAGGAGGATGGTCCAGATGGTGGTGTTGTAGCAGCTGTGGAGCCTGTGGAGAGTGAAGAGGAGGAAGCTGAAGAAGACGACATAGACAACAGGAACACAGTGATACTGCAATATTTCCAATGAAACAGAGGTAAGAATACAAACCGGCCTACTATATGTACTTAAACACTACTACCTCTCTACTGTCTGTTCTTTTCACCCAGTGTATGGTAACTGAGTTGTCACTTTCCCTTACGATTTCAGAGATGTGGGTCCCACAGTGTGACATCTGCTTTGTTTCCCCATGGACTACAGCTGTGTGACATTGGTATGTTGGCATCACAATGTAAATAAGCATTTTGGCACTGTAATTACAGATAATTTTTTCAAATTCACAGACAGACTCCTGATTGTTTTGTGCAATACAGTGTTTATTAAGGTGCAAAATATTGGAGGGGGGTTGTAAATTGGTGAGGGGTGATGGTGGAGGAATGTCCATGGCAGAGTCCAGTCTATTAGTCTCACAGGTGCATTGTCCAAATGGGTCTGGGAAGTGGAGCCGGGGCAGTTTAAGGATGGACAGGGTGACAAAGTGGGACAGTGGGATGACAATCAGGGTGGTATCCTTTCTTGGCGGGGGTCTTGGCATCTTACTCTGTCTTCTTCCTGGATCTCTGGGACTGCTTGCAGGGTGGTTCTCCTTCTGCAGGGGGTGGGGTGCTGGTGGCCTGTTGGTCCTGTGGCGGGCCTCCTGTCCACTAGCGCTGGCGGAGGTGGTGGGCAGTTCTTGGTCCATGCTAGTGTCAGGGGCCCTTTGTGGTGCCACAGTGTCCCTCAAAGTGGTCACTACCAGATTCAGCACCCCTACGATGGTGCCCAGGGAGGAGCTGATGGTTCTGAGTTCCTCCCTGAACCCCAAATACTGTTCCTCCTGCAGGCGCTGGGTCTCCTGAAACCTGGCCAGTACCGTAGCCATCGTCTCCTGGGAGTGGTGGTATGCTCCCATGATGGAGGAGAGGGCCTCGTGGAGACTGGTTTCCCTGGGCCTGTCCCCCACCTGTCGCACAGCAGCCCTCCCAGTTCCCCTGTTTCCATGGGCCTCTGTCCCCTGCACCGTGTGCCAACTGCCACTGCCCCCAGGTCCCTGTTGTTGTTGGGGTGGTGGGTTAACCTGGGTGCCCTGTAGTGGTGGACACACTGCTGCTTGACGTGCCCTGGAGACAGAGGTATGGGCCTGCTGGGTGGGTGCTGTGCTGGTGTTTCCAGAGGGGGGTAGGTCTGCATTGGCCTGTGGCTGTGTGAGGGGAACCGACTGTCCCGAGGTCCCCGATGGGCCGGGCTGGTCATCTAGATCCAGGTCGACAGAGCTGCTGTCATCACTGTGGGCCTCTTCTGGGGGTGGAGGGGACAATTGTGGACCCTCCTGTGCGGTGACGTTGCGTAGGGGTCCTGCAGGGGTATAAAAGCATGATTATTGCATCTGTGTGTGCCATGGTGTGCAATGGGTGGGTGCCCGTGTCTCCCAGTGTTTGCATTCCTGTGTGGGGGCTTTTGTGACGGTGGTTTGGGGGGGTATGGGTATGTGCAGTGGGCATGCTTTGTTGATGGGTGTCCATGCTTTGTGGTCGCATGCAGGGCTTGGTGTTGGGATGGGTGGGTTGTGATGGTGGGACATTTGTAAGGAGTAGGAGTGATGGGGGTGAGGGTGAGGGTGGGGGTATGTGTTGGCATGCAGGTGGGGTGGGGGGGATGAAGTAGTAAAGATGTGACTTACCAGAGTCCATTCCTCCAGATACTCCGCTGAGGCCCTCAGGATGCAGGATCGCCAAGACCTGCTCCTCCCATGTTGTAAATTCTGGGGGAGGAGGTGGGGGTCTGCCGCCAGTCTTCTGCACTGCAATCCGGTGTCTGGATACCACGGAATGCACCTTCCTCCGTAGGTCGTTCCACCTCTTCCTGATGTCATCCCGATTTCTTGGGTGCTGTCCCACTGCGTTGACCCTGTCGACTATTCTGCTCCATCTTCCTTGCAATGGACGTCTGCTGCACCTGTGATCCGAATAGCTGTGGCTCTACCCGGATGATTTCCTCCACCGTGACCTTGAGTTCCTCCTGGGGTGTCTTTGCGGTGCCATGGGGTGGTGTAGGTGATGTGTGGGGTGGATTGTGTGGTGATAAGTGTGGTGATGTGTATTGGTGTGTTGTGTGAAGTGCGTGGTAATTGTGTGGGTGATGGTAATATGTGCTTCTGGGTGCTCGATTCTTCTATGTGGTCTCTCTCTCTGTGCATCGTCCCGATTTTTTTGTGGTGGGGGTTTGTGGGTGATGTGGGTGTGTGTTTTATATTGTATTGGGTGTGTGGGAGTGGTGTGCGTATGTGAATCAGGTGTGTGTATTTGGATTTGTCCAATGTGGCTGTGTTTTGTAGGAGTGTGTGTATTTTGAGCGCGGCGGTGTGTACCGCCAATGGAATACTGCGTTTGAAAGACCGCCGCGTGGATTCGTGTGTCGTGATAGTGTGGGCGTATTTCTGTTGGCGTGACTGTGTCGGTTTGGTTATCACCAGTTTATCGCTGGCCTTTGATGTGGCGGACTTCTGTGGGTGTCTGTATTTTGGCGGTTTCCGAGTTGTGGGTCATAATGACAGTGGCGGTTTACCGTGGCCGCAGCGGTGTGTTGGCGGTCTTCTGAACGGCGGTAGGCGCCTTTTACCGCCAATGTTGAAATTACCACCATAGTGTACTATGTTTTTTAGATTTAGTAGTGCAGATTGATGTTACCATTTATGTATGTGTTTTGATACATTTTTATGTTCGATCTGACACTAAATGATGATGAAAAGAAGTTATCATAAGGCAAATCGTGTCTGTGGAACAGCTACCCAGTTTTCTGAGTAGGAAAACATAAATCTTGTTCACAGGTCTCAATGAATTGGAAGGCATACACTGCTCACAGAGAACTTTAAAAAATGAGTGTTTGTTAATTCTAAGTAAATTGTCCATGATGTAGTGCCAGTATACAGCTCATTGCTCATGGGTCTCTAATCAGGATTTACCTGAGAGCATGTGAGAGCTCTCTGCATCATCACATGTAGGGAAGGCAAAATAGAATGCATCAGTAGGGAAGAAAGACCACCAAGAGACAAAGGAAGGCCAGATAACAAAATAGAAAGGGTGAAAGGACTGTAAAGGGAAAATAAAGAAAGGACTGTAAAAACCTGGGTGAAGGCATTTCTCTGTGCAAGCAGGACCAGAAACAGGATGTACCTTGGGAGACTACCACAAGGACTCTTGGCACCAAAACACCACCAATCACCAATGAGACATCCAAATTGCCACCTGAAGTAGAAGCAGACTGGAGGAATTGATGCATTGAGGCAATAACCCACAGCTGAGATGACAATGGGGAGGAAGGCATGGCCCCACCTAACTATGAACCGGTACTGCCACAGTCCAGAGGAAGGTAGTGACTAGCCAGCTGTGTGCCGAAGTGTCTCTTGGATTAGAAGGTAAGTAGAGAGGAGGGGGTGTGCACACAATTTATCCCAGAACACCTAGAATTCCCTGGAGGACAGGCAAGCTGAATGAAGAGTAGGTCAGGAACAGAGGTCAGACAGGATTCAGAGGCACCAATAGAGAAAAGAGCAAGGAAAGAAAAAACCCACCAGAACCCAGTGAAAATAAATGACAGAAAAGAGAAAGCAGCACTGCAGACATTAGGGAAAGAGCTAGCAGTTAAAACTACCAATTTTTATAAAAGAAAAAGAAAACTACACCAGGAGAGAGAAAATATGCAAAATAGCCTTAATAGTACTATTATTCTGTGTTCTGTTCATATATATTTATCTTATTCCCTTTCATTTCTCAGAGGTTCCTGAAAATGGAGGTGTGTGCTGCGAGGGAAAGATGCTGGACACCTGCAGTGTAACTTCGACCTCAGCCTTGGTACCTGCCAATGATTACGCCACACATGGAGTTGTACATCAATTCTTTATTCCTCTCCATGTATCAGGAACTGAAACTTTCTAAATCAAGTTTTCATTATATTATATTCTAGTGATTATGTCACACTGATAAGGAGTCCATTAAGAGGCAGAGAGGTTCCATTCGAAAACATGTAAGACACTATACCACCCCCTCTGTAAAAAATGTTTTTTAAAAAATCAGCAGACATACACACATATATATATTTATATATAAATATATATATATATGTATATATATATATATGTATATATATATATATATATAAATTAACGTTTGCCGGCATTTCCCAGCTGCTTCCACACTATCGGGGTCAGTGCATGGAGCGGAAGCCGGCCACCACTCTATGAATAAATAAGAGACATCCAGGTAGCACCGTCTCCGGTACCTGGAAAAACGCACTCCACAGGCTTGCAGCTTGTGATAAGAAAGTTTAATTGCAATGCGTTTCGATCTCCCTGAGATCTTCCTCAGGATTGTCTTTATCATTAATTGGAATGGTGCCCCCTCTCTTAGCTGCCATCTTCAAATTTCATAACTCCAACTGTTGCCTTTAACTCTTTGCTCTTGGAAAATGTATGAAGTTATTCTGAGCCCCACTGGGCAGCTTGATGAGCAACTGCTTCGGGTATAGACAGCTTAGCATGCACAACCCTGAGCACTTCTCCTTGACCCACTCTGTTGAATGCTGTAGCACATTGACTCTATTTAGTGGGCTCAGTATGTTATTTATTCACTCCTTTCTACAGGTCAGTTTACATTTTCTGACACCTGGTTGATCTCTGCCTTGCAGCACTTTCTAAACCTGGGTGTATCCGCCTTCATTGTAAATGCTCTGTACAATGTATAACCTTATTTTACATGGCAGAGCGGTATTTTTAGTAGGGTATTGGTCATGGCTCATTGACCAATGATGCATAGACTTCTAATTGAAGTTTTCTTTCCATTCAAATACTCCACACTGGCTCAAGTTGTGGTTTGACTCAACATATGCCAACAGACAACTTGGTGCTCCGACAAAGGCACACGTGGCATGAACAAGCAGTTTGCTTGGGCCACCGCAAAGTATCCAGGAGAGCATTTTCTTCTTCGGGTAAGTTATACCCTGTCTCTTCACCAGTTGTAGCATCTTACCTAGCCTATGTTCCTGCCAATGACTACACTACACATGGAGCTGTTTATTCCTCTGTATGTACCTGTGAACTGCAAAATTCTAAACCAAGCTTTCCTTGCATTCTATTCTAGCGGTTACATCAAAATGATACGGAGCCTCTAAGCCACCAGAAAAGTTATGTCTTAAAACATGAAAACACTACACACAGGAGTCCTTGAAAAAAAAGAAAGAGTAAAGAGTCTATAGTTATGAACCAAAGAAAGCCTGGGTAAAACCTAAAGGCTATGTTCTTTTCCTTTTGGTGATGAATCCAAAGTAAACACAGTTTCTTTTACATTAAAGTTTAATCTTTAGCCCTATTCATTATGAACTATTATTCCCACCCTTTTTAGGGTATCTGTGCACCTGAAGATTGAGAATACGGGCATAACCAATGACTTGCAGATAACAACAGATGAAAAGAGCAATTGGCCAGGATGTCTTTCCACAGAGAACGGAGATACTAGCAAATGCAAACACTCCAATAAATTAGTCTCAAAACACTGTGCAGTCAGAGAAATTAGAGAGGCTTTGGAATTGAAAATGGAAACAATGGCAGTTGACCTACGTCTTCTGAGAGTAGATCACAAAAAGTGGCTGAACAGATAAATTAACTGAGGTGGAAATAGCAGAGTGGAAACGAATGGTAGAGCAGCGTTTGACAAAAAAATAGTCCTGACAGAAAAGGTGTACTTTCTCGAGTATGGAATAATAGAGCTGGAAGGCCATGCGAGCAGTAATGCCTAAATTGGTGAGGTTACCTATAAAGGTTGAAGGATTGGTTGAGTGGGGAAGTAGCTCCAAAGTGTCTCTCAAAGTTCTTTATGATTGAATAAACACATTGAGACACAATGTTCTTTCCCTTGCAAGGAACTCAATGACAAAATATAGTTGCCTTCCTCCTTAATTACCATGACACAGATCTAGAAATCCAAAGAGCTAGACAACTGGGTTCTCTAAGCATGAAAAACAGCACAGTATGTTGTTTCCAGGCTTCCCAATCGCTATCTAGAACAGCTGTAACTATTCTACAGATCTGAAGTCTCTTGACATTGAATCTCAAACACATTTTGCAATTTCTAGTGCAATTGAACATCATGAACCAAGAATGCTCACATTTTCACTGAACAAGAGAAAACACAAAACTAGGTGAAAAAATGGGCAGCATCTAATGGAATAGCTCCAGAGCCCAAACACAATCAGAGCAAATATGAGAGACAGACTAAAAACCCACTCAAAATATTAGGGAGATTCACAATGAAACAGATGATGGAGAGCATAGCAGATGGCCGGTATCCAATGACAGGTGAATACTCTGGAGCACCAGACTGGATCAGAATCTACACAATCCACACACAACTGTTTAATCTCTTTCTTTCTGTGATTTAAATTGTGTGTAGAAACTGTCTGCATCCCCTGTTTTTTTGTCTTAAAAAAGCCACATTTCAGAGTTCGCGACAAGCAGTATGTCAGTGTTTTTTTCACAATAACTCCCTTATCTGGAAAGTAGATTCTGCTAGCTTGGAAGTGTGAATTCAGCCTGTCTGTATCCAAGGAGATTCTGAATAGAGCAGCAGCTGCCTCCTCCCTTCCCACAGGGGCTGGGCCTAGCTGATTGGCTCTCTGAGTCCCTGGCAACCTGAGCCCTCCTCCCACACCTGCTCTGGCCCCTTAAGTTTTTGGAGAGAAGCCCAAGACAGCCACCTCCATTTTGTGAGCCCCACATTTTCCCTGTGGCCTAATACAGCCAAGTGATCAAGGATTCCTAAAAGACCTAGGTAAGGAGCCGCAGACTGTTCTGGGAAATCTTATTATTTGTTTTAAAGTGTTTTTACTTCTACCCGTGCCTGGTTACTGTAGACTCTCTGTGTTTCAGGCAGCTTGGCCTTTTAAAGAGGTGTTTTTTCAGCTGTGACTGTGTGAAATTTCCCATCTAGTTTGTGGCACAAGACTGCATAAGAGCCCGACCCCCCTTTTCTAATTAAAAAGGCTACATACATCTTCCAGAGTGTGTTTAGGAGACTGCTTAATCTGTTTCTCTAATTTATATTGTGTTTAGAAACTGTCTGCATTCCCTGTTTTTTGCCTTAAAAAAACACATTTCAGAGTGCCCGACAAGCAGTATTTCAGTGTTTTTTTACAATCCCTCCCTTACCTGGAAAGTAGACTCTGCTAGCTTGGAAGTGTGGATTCAGCTTGTCTGTATCCAAGGAGATTCTGAATAGAGCAGCAGCTGCCTCTTCCATTCCCACAGGGGCTAGGCCTATCTGATTGGCTGTCTGAGTCCCTGGCAATCTGAGCCCTCCTCCCACACCTGCTCTGGCCCCTTAAGTTTGTGGAGGGAAGCCCAAGACAGCCATCTCCATTTTGTGAGCCCAGCATTTTCCCTGTGCCCTAATACAGCCCAGTGATCAAGGATTCCCAAAAGACCTAGTTAAGGAACCCCAGACTTTTCTGGGAAATCTTATTATTTGTTTATTTGTTTAAAAGTTAAAAGTGTTTTTTTACTGCTACCTGTACCTGTTTACTGTAGACTTTCTGGCCCATATTTATACTTTTGAATGCACAACTGCGCCAACGCAGTTGTGCGTAAAAAATTTTACCGCCGGCTAACGCCATTCCAACGCGCTATGTGGGCACCTTATTAATGGAATGACGTTAGCCGGTGCTGCGGACTGGTGTGCGTTAAAAAAAATGACTCAAACCAGGCAGCGCCGGCGTATGGGAAAATGGGGGTTGTGCGTCAAAAAATGGTGCAAGTCAGGTCTGAGGCAAAATTCAGGCCTCAAACCGGATTTGCGTCATTTTTTTTTACGCCCAACCTCCATTGACATGACTCCTGTCTTAGCAAAGACAGGAGTCATGCCCCCTTGCCAAATGGCCATGCCCAGGGGACTTATGTCCCCTGGGCATGGTCATTGGGCATAGTGGCATGTAGGTTGGCCCAAATCAGGCCCCCCTATGCCACAAAAAAAATCAGAAAAAAATACTTACCCGAACTTACCTTTACTTCCCTGGGATGGGTCCCTCCATCCTTGGGTGTCCTCCTGGGGTGGGCAAGGGTGGCAGGGGGTGTCCCTGGGGGCAGGGGAGGGCACCTCTGGGCTCCTTCTGAGCCCACAGGTCCCTTAATGCCTGCCCTGACCCAGGTGTTAAAAAACGGCACACATCAGGCTGTGCGCCGTTTTTTAAGGCCCACCCCCTCCTGTGCGTCAAAATGACGCCAGAGTATAAATAAGGGGCACAGGCCTTAAAGTCATTTTTTGGAAGGGAACGCCTACCTTGCATATAATTAATGCAAGGCTGGTTCCCCCTTCCAAAAAATGATGCACATGGTGGAATTTTGACGCCCGCTGGGTTGGGCGTCAAAGTATAAATATGGGGCAGGGTTTGCGCCGATTGTGCGTCAAAATTTTTGATGCACATTCGGCGCAAACAGAGTATAAATATGCCCCTCTGTGTTTCAGGCAGCTTGCCCTTTTAAAGAGGTATTTTTTTAGCCGTGACTGTGTGAAATTTCCCATCTATTTCGTGGCATAAGACTGCATAAAAGCAACCCCCCCCCCTTTTCTTAGTAAAAAGGCTACATACATCTTGCAGAGTGTGTTTAGGAGACTGCTTAATCTGCTTGACTGCTTAATCTGTTTCTCTGATTTAAATTGTGTTTAGAAACTGTCTTCATCCCCTGTTTTTTCCCTTAAAAAAGCCACATTTCAGAGTGCGCAACAAGCAGTATTTCATTTTTTTTTACAATCTCTCCCTTACCTGAAACTTAGACTCTGCTAGCTTGGAAGTGTGTATTCGACCAGTCTGTATCCAAGGTGATTCTGAATAGAGCAGAGCTGCCTCCTCCCTTCCCACAGGGACTAGGCTTCAGTTAACTTGGCCGAGATTCTGATTTGTTCCTGCTTCTAGGGCTGGGCTTGTGATTGGTAGTAGTGCTGAGATTCTGATTGGTTCCTGGTTCTAGGGCTGGGATTGTGATTGGTAGTAGGGCTGAGATTCTGATTGGTACCTCGTTTTTAGGGCTGGGATTGTGATTGGTATTAGGGCTGAGATTCTGATTGGTTCCTGGGTTTTAGGGCTGGGTTTGTGATAGGTAGTAGGGCTGAGATTCTGATTGGTTCCTGGTCCTAGGGCTGGGCTTGTGATTGGTAGTAGGGCTGAGATTCTGATTAGTTCCTGGTCCTAGGGCTAGGCTTGTGATTGGTAATAGGGTTGAGATTCTGATTGGTTCCTTGTTCTCGGGTTGGGAGTTGTGATTGGTTGTCAGGATTGGGAGTATGATTGGTGATTAGAGCTGGGTCTTCCATTGGTTGTTTAAAATACGGTTACAAATCTGATTGGTTAGGGTTAGGACTAGGTTTGTTTTGACCAGGAGTGACCCCTGACCTGCTTTTAGGGTCAGAGCTCACCCCTCATGCCGCGCAGCTCCACCAGACTGTGCCTGTGCCTTCCACCCCGCCCTCGCTGCTGCCGTGAGTTCGAGGCCCTCCACCACCCGCAGGCACCCGGCTGTAAGTGTCGTTTTGTATCTGCTTGTATCCTTTTTTAATTGTGCCGTTTCTGTGCTTTTCTGTGTTTTTTTGCCCTTTTTCTGCTTGCTTTGCTTTGCGCTCCCTCTTCTGAGCCGTTCTTTCTTGCTGCTGCATCCCTGCGGCCCCCATTCGCCCTCAACTCCCACCTCCAGCTGCTCCTCCCTCCCACCTCCCCTTCTTAATGGTGGCTGCTGTGCGGTGCGCCGGCACATCAGAGGCAAGCTTGTCTGTGCCCATCCTCACCTGGACCGCGCCCAGCACCAGTCCCCCTGGCCCTCGTGCCCCCCACACTGCCAGACGCTGCTACAGGGCCAATGAATTCCACGCCTTCAACCCAGGCTATTCCACCACCTGTGTCAAATCCACCCCAAGGCTCACACATGAACCCTTCTCCTGTCAGTTCTGCAGCTTCACCTGCCACCAAGCACCATAACAGCTCCACACACAACCACCTCAGCTGCATCCTCCTCAACACCCGCTCCATACACAAGCACGCCGTCGAACTCTGGGCCCTACTCACCTCAGCCTCCCCAGACATCGCCTTCCTCACCAAAACCTGGATGACCCCCTCCTTGGAACCTGACATCACCATAGCCATCCCTGAAGGTTATAGGATTACACGTAGAGACCTTACCAACAGACTGGGAGGAGGAAACCTCAGGAGAACAATCAGGATCTCAACCAACACCAATGACACCATTGATGCCGCCGAACACTTACAATTCCAGATTCACATCAACACCAACACCACTCTCAGACGAACCCTTGTCTACAGAACCCCAGGCCCCCGACCACAGTTCTGTGACGCCATCGCCAACACAATCAGCACCCAGGCCCTAGCCTCTACGGACTAAGGTGGTCATTCCGAGTTTGGCAGGCGGCGGTTGCCGCCCGCCAAACTTCCCCCTTCGAAAGACCGCTCTGCGGTCAAAAGACCCCAGGGGCCATTTAGACTTTCCCGCTGGGCCGGTGGGCGACCGCCAAAAGAGCGCCCGCCGGCCCAGCGGGAAAGGCCCTGCAACATTGAAGCCTGCTCCGAATGGAGCCGGCGGTGTTGCAGGGGTGCGACGGGTGCAGTTGCACACGTCGAGATTTTCACTGCCTGCAAAGCAGACAGTGAAAATCGTGCTGGGGCCCTGTTAGGGGGCCCCACAACACCCGTTCCCGCCATCCTGTTTCCGGCGGTGAAAACCGCCAGAAACAGGCTGGCGGGAAGGGGGTTGGAATCCCCATGGCGGCGCTGCAAGCAGCGCCGCCATGGAGGATTCTCCCAGCCGGGGGAAATCCGGCGGGAAACCGCCGGACCCGGCTGGGCGACTGCTGCTTTACAGCCACGGTCGGAATAGCAAAGGAAGCACCGTCAGCCTGTTGGCGGTGCTTCCGTGGTCGACCCTGGCGGTCCCCCTAAATGCTCCTCTGCAACTTGAATTTTCACCTAGAGAACGCCAACGACAGCAACTCCTCTGCCTTCATCGACAACCTCGGTCTCAAACAACTTGTAACAACACCCATCCACTAAGCCAGCCACACACTCGACCCCATCTTCTCTGCCAGAAGCCACATAACCTTCACCCATACCACTGAACTCCACTGGACAGACCACTGCTGTGTCCACTTCACCCTCCAGAATCCCACCGATCACCACCACCCAACACAGGTCCCTCGCCACAGCTGGAACAAAATCTCAAAAGACCAGCTGATCTCAACCCTCACCTGTGCCTTGCCACCCAGCACCATCGACCCCAACACAGCCGCCCTCAACCTCAAACAGTGGTTAGACGACGGCACCAATACCCTCGCTCCACTCAGGAAACCCTCCAACAACTGCACCAGCACGAAAGCACTCTGGTTCACTGTGGACCTTCAGGCCTCCAAGCGGGAATTGATAAAATGTGGTGCCACGAACAAACAGAGAGCAACCACGCAGCCCTCAAGACAGCCATCTGCAAGCATCACCAGCTCATCTGGACTACCATAAGATTTTTCGACAAAGACTGCATCAACAACAACGCGCACAACAGCATAGAGCTCTTCAGCATCATCAAAGAACTCGCCAATCCCAAGTCATGCTCCATCGACCCCCCTCCTTCGCAAGACCTCTACGACTCCCTCACCACCTTTTTTTACCGTAAGATCATGGACATCCACGGCAGCTTCAACTCCTCGACCCCCACGACCACAGCTGCCACCACTAACCCCAATGCACCCAGCCACACCAACCTCTTGAGCACCTGGACCCAAACCAATGATGAGGACACCACCAAGGCCATGAATACAATCCACTCCGGATCAGCCTCCAACCCCTGCCCCCACCATGTCTTCAACAAAGCAAGCCAAATCAATCGCCCCCCAACTCCGTGCGATCATCAACAGCTCCTTCGAGACCTCCACCTTCCCGGAGAGCTGGAAACACGCCAAAGTCAACACCCTGCTCAAAAAAACCAAGGCAGACCCCGAAGAGCTCAAGAACTACCGGCCCATTTCCCTCCTTCCCTTCCCAACAAAGGTCATCGAGAAGATTGTCAACAGCCAACAGACCCCCTTCCTGGAGGACAACAGCACACTAGACATCTCCCAATCCGGCTTCTGTAAGAACCACAGCACTGAGACCGCACTCATCGCCGCAACCAATGACATCAGGGCCATGCTTGACAAAGGCGAACCCGCTGCTCTCATCCTCCTAGATCTCTCGGCAGCCTTCGGCACCGTCTGTCACCAAACCGTCCGCACATGCCTCTACGATGCCGGGATCCATCACAAGGCCCTGGACTGGGTCACATCCTTCCTCTCCGGTAGAACTCAGAGTCCACCTCCTTCCTTTCCTGTCTGAAGCCACCAAGACCATCTGTCGCGTCCCCCAAGGATCCTCTCTCAGCCCAACTCTTTTTAACATCTACATGGCTCTGCTCGCCAACCTCATTCGATCTCACGACCTCAACATCGTCTCCTACGCATATGACACCCAACTGATCCTTTCACTCTCCAAGGACCCCGTCACCGCTAAGATCAATCTCCACAATGGACTCAAACAAGACTGAGATCCTCATCCTCAGTTCTAACCACTCCGCATGGGACGACTCCTGGTGGTCAGCCACCCTTGGAGCGGCACCAACTCCCACAACCCACGCACGCAACCTTGGTTTCATTCTAGACTCATCGCTCACCATGACCCAGCAAGTCAACGCCGTCTCATCTTCCTGTTTCAGCACCCTCCGCATGCTTCGCAAGACCTTCAGATGGATCCCCATCGAAACCAGAAGAACAGTCACCAAGCCCTCATCAGCAGACTACGGCAAGGTGCTCTACGCAGGAACAATGGCCATGCTCCATAAGAAACTGCAACGTATTCAGAACACCTCCGCACGCCTCATCCTCAACATCCCACACCACAAACACATCTCAGCCCACCTCAGAGACCTACACTGGCTCTCCGTAAACAAGAGAATCACCTTCAAACCCCTCATCCGTGCCCACAAAGCTCTTCACAACACAGGCCCTGCCTACCTCAACGAGCGACTAAGCTTCCACACGTCCATCCGCCAACTCCGCTCCGCCAACCTCGCCCTCGCCACCATTCCCCACATCCATCGTACCACAGCCGGCGGCAGATCCTTTTCTCACCTCGCCGCCAAAGCCTGGACCTCCCTCCCCGTCGACCTACGACTGACCCAGGACCTCCTGATCTTCAGGAAACGCCTCAAGACCTGGTTATTCAAGCAGAGGCAACCCTCCCCCCAGCGCCTTTAGACCCTAACGGGTGAGTAGCGTGCTTTACAAGTGATTGATTGATTGATTGATTGATTGGCCAGTAGGTCTATTTAAGCCTAGAACTCAGGGCATCTTCAGCCTGGGTGTCGAGGCTAAGGGCGGAGAGGACAAGGGCAGTTGCCTGTTTAGGCCTGTTCGGGACAGGTAGGGCCTAGGGCCAGAAATGCTTCCCAATTTTCCCTTTACCAAAAATGACGTTACACCCTACACATCCATCAACATGCAAACACATTATCTGCAAAGACATCCAACTCCTGCATCACAAATTGACCACATACAGGTTGCAATGTCCCATCATCCAACACGATACCCCATTTACAACACCTATACACATATCCACCACAACTACAACAGTAAAACACCTTCATTCTCACAGCATATACTACTCTGCCCACTTCCACTAACACAACCTGCCATCACCCACACAACACGAAACAACACTATACATTACTTTCAGCCTTCCAGATACACACTCCCTGTTCATACAAACCAACAACACTATCCTCTATTTGCTCCACACAGACCACCTTTCATCATGACAATTCCTAAACCCAGCCTTCCAGCACACCATCTACAAACGCCCTTCCCCTCTCTTCACCAATTACGCTCAACCATACTATCCTCACACTCCACTCCACAACACATATTACCTCTTCCAGTCATCACAACTAACACAAACTCCCCTGACACACACCCATCCCCTCTTACACACCTCATACATTAATCTCCAAAACACATCAACACCCCCTCTAATACTCTAATTCCACTCACCAGCACTTACTCACATTCAAATCCCTCACTGAAAACAACTACATCAATATCCCATCTCACTATTCCACAAAAACAATACAGACCACACACATCAGCATATCCAATCAACACAAACTTTGATTATACTTATCGTCACACCCACTCCCACCCTCATGACTACACAAAGATTACAAATCCCGTCCAATCTTTACCCCTACATTCTCATTCTTTACAAACATCTACCACAAGCACCCCAACCCAGCAACTTTAATTTCAAGTTAACAATGAATGCCCAAGTGGACAAGTGGGAATTAACAAGCTTCATCAACTTGAAGGCTCTACGAAGCATCTTCCCCCACCTCGGATTTCCACACAAGGTGCAAGCTACTGTCTCGGTTGTACTATCCAAATTGGATTATGCCAATGGCCTCTACCATGGATCATCTCTATCTATTATGAAAAAGCTACAACATATTCAGAACTCCGCAGCCAGGCTACTATTACATGTAAAACCACAAACCCACATCTCCCCTGCCTTGAGAGCACTACACTGGTTACCCATTAGTAGAAGATGCACCTTCAAGCTGCTTTATATCACCCACAAAGCTATACATGGAACAGGACTGCTCTTTATCAGAAACAAAATAACAAAATACATTCAGCAAAGAAACCTCCGCTCAAGATTGGCACCCCACCTTAGTACACCACCATACAAGAAAAAGACTAGAGGTGGTACATCCTTCTCCGGTCAAGCAGCCAAACTATGGAATTCATTACCCCCAACTATAAGAGCCACATATAACTATCTTGTCTTCAGTAAACTACTCAAGAGTTGGCTCTTTCCTTCATAACCACCATATTCAAACAGCTATGGACTGCATATGCCTATGTTGATAAATATTTTTTAACTGATCATATGTATATTCTAGTTATATATAGTTCTTTAGAAAATATGTGTTGCTACTATGTCATAACAATAAATTACACACCAGCTATTTAGACCTGTTTTACTCATGTATATTTACTCATGGTTTAAATATGTATATGTATGTACATATATGTGTGCATATGTGTGTGTATTCATGTGTGTGTGTGTATATATAATAAATATATATATATATGTGTGTCTGTGTATGTTATTCTAGGCTTACCATGTTCATAGGTCATTGCATAACTCCTAGATAAGTTGTTATATTAGATACTTATGAATCCCTGCTCTCATTTTATATCACACTTAGGGGGTCATTCTGACCCCGGCGGCCGGGGTCGGCGGTAGCACCACCAACAGGCTGGCGGTGCTCCGCCGGGCATTCTGACCGCGGCGGTACAGCCGCGGCCAGAAACGGCAGACACTGAAATTCGCGACGGGTGCTACTGCACCCGTCGCACATCCTCCACTCCGCCGGCTCCATTCGGAGCCGGCATCCTCATGGAGGGCTGTTTCCCACTGGGCTGGCGGGCAGCCTTTTGGCGGTTGCCCGCCAGCCCAGGAGGGCTGTTTCCCACTCGGCTGGCGGGCGGCCTTTTGGCGGTTGCCCGCCAGCCCAGTGGGAAACCCAGAATAACCGCAGCGGTCTTTTGACCGCGCAGCGGTATTCTGGCGGTTCCCTCCAGGCGGGCGGCTCCCGCCGCCCGCCGGGGTCAGAATGACCCCCTTAGTCTACCCATCACCATATGTCATGTCTCTATCAATCTATCCTCCATTTTCACTCTGACTCATCCCAAATTCATTCTACTACTTTCATCTCCTAAGTAACCCTGCCTAAGCTCTTTTCTCCTCTTTCACATCTAACTCACCCAAACCTCACTTTACTCCCATGATCTCCCAAACAACCCTACTAAATTCTCCCTCATTTATCTCACCCTGCTACTATCATCTCCCTAACCCTTTCCACAGAGTCTTTCCTCCTCCATCCCCCCTTTGCTCATCCCAAGCCTAAATCCTATTACCGTAAACTCCCAATTAACACTTCTGGATTCTTCCCTCCTTCACTCCATTACTCCAGTCAATCCAACTAAGAAACTCACATATCCGCGGCTCAAATTAACTCATAATAATACCAAAACTGTACTCATATTTCCCTATACTAATACACCACTAATTCCTTTTGGGTTCCGGAGTAGCGTGCTATTCACCAAAAAGCTCTTCGACGCCTCGTCAGGGGTAGTAAGTGCTATATAAATACTATTACAATACAATACGATCGGAAACTGGTGCTAAAGCGACGGGCTGTCAGCTGGAAGAACTGGTCCTTTTTATGGTCAGGGCGGCCAATGACATCAAATGAACGTGTATGAAACCTATAGCTGTTTGGGTGGGTATGAAAGAACTGCACTTTTGACATATTTATTTGGCAGAGCAAGTCAAACTGTGCAATGATCAATGTAATTCCAAGTAATTGCCATAGTGTCACCACATGAATAGGGTCACTGGGTGTGAGGCTAGCACTTAACACACCATTATGTGGTTCTAACTTCAATCTTTTACTTCTACGAACTAAAGCTATTTTATGAGAGATTAGTTCTTGGCCAGAACGTTGTTATTTCAACCGTTCGTATGTGATTTGCTGAGGGATTGAAATGAAAAGAGCAAAACAAATGTTACTCCACCAACCAGGAAATTCTACATTATCCATGGGTTTGAATACATCTCATATGTGCACCAGCAGCACGCATCGGACTGGGTGCTGCAACACATGATAATATGTGAGAGGTGTTCAAACTCTCCATGTTGACTCACAACAAGCCCCGTAAACTTACAGAATATGTAGAGGTTCCTGTCTTGAAATGAGCAATGGAAATGGCTCAGCTAGTAAGCAGACAGAGCACACACACTGGAAACAAAGGCGCAAAGGTGTAATATTTTACAAGAATCACATCTAGAATAAGCAAGTGAAGAAAAAGTGGGGATGTAGTTATTTTCCACAGCTTTCTCCGCCTACGCAAGATAACTGTGATATGGATAAGACTTGGAATTCCTTTATAAAATACTCTGGTAATATCGATCCAGAGATTCATTATGCGGTGGTGGAGACAGAGTGGCTGGAAAACATGTCATTGTTATGATCTTATGCCCCAACTTTGTTATAGGTTGAATTCCCGAGGAGTGTTTCTGACCACAGCCCAGATCTGATGTGGGCCTCATTGATGAGGGAGGACCCTTTAATGCTGTTTCTGATTTCAAAGCAGACAAGAACCACCCTTCATTGCCTAATAAAAACCCAGAGAGGCGGTGCACAGCCACACAAGTACACACGTTGTATAAAGTGAAAAGAGAGTCCAGTACTCCAATGGTGCAGATGAAAGATCCTTCTTTTTAATGATTCTTTGCAAGTCCAAATGCTTTGTGTTCTCACAGTTCCGTGAATAAAGCAAGTGATACAATGGATGGACATCCAAGTGATACAATGGATGGACAGCCAAAGCATTTCGCCCATTAAAGGGACTTCTTCAGGGCTGTAATATAATATACACTCAATTACAAAAACCCATTACATAGAAACAAATAAGGTTCAGATTGGGAAAGTAAACAGAAGAAATTCTATGTACCAACACGATATAGAGCACGGTGAAGCAGAACGTAAGTGCATAAGGGTCATAAGTGCATTCAAATACGCACGCGTTGAGAATAGTGTGATTACAAAGTGGCATGTATCATGCAAAACTTAAAAAGAATGTATAAGAGAACACCAAGTGAAAAGTGACATGTGGAAAGAATGGACTCATCGAAAAAATGAGCATGTAGAAACAAATATGTCCATACTTCCAAAAACAGAAAGATACAGGATATCACCCAGTGCCTGACCCTGTGTAGGGGTGAAAAAACAACAAAATCAAGAAACGTATGAGAGATAATGCACATAAGATTAAGCGTACCACAGTGGTGTACAGTCAGTCGGAATAGTCAAAAGATAGCAGTACATGTAGTGCCTGATGAAAAAGAAAAGGTCATGAGTCAAAAGAAATTAAAATATGGAAAGACCGAAAGTCAAGGGGAAAAGGAAGAAGTTTCCTAATCAAAAGGAAATGCACACTTAGTTTACTCAAAAAACGGGGTCCTAGGGTGCCCAATGACTGAGATCAGTTACAGGGAAACGAAAATACATGTGCAAGACGACTCTCAAAAAAGAGAGTCGTTTATCAGCACTATTCAATGCAAGTGACTTTGGGACCACTCCAATAGTGGATAAAAATAATGTTTTCACTATAAAGAGACTAATCTGCCTAAACTACAGAGGACACATCTCAAAACAGCATGGCGAAAGAGATAGGATTGGAAAACTGCTAACAGAATTTATATTTATCAGAGCGAACATTAGTAGCTCACCCGTAATTTTTATATGCAGGAATGATAGGACTATTTAGTCTATGCACAAGATGACATTATTTGTGTTTTTACAAACTATAATGCAGACTTGTTATGGGTCAACCAGCATTATGTCCTACAAAAGTTGTGAGTTTGTTAGATCTGCAGGCATTCTCAAAGCACACCTAAGGGAAGAGTTAAATGCCCCATTTACCATGGTGGAAATCCATCAAGCAATGTGAGCATTGCCCGCGTGTAAAACACATAGCTTAGACTGCATGCCTGCTGAGTTTATAGCATATATGATTGCATACTAGCTCTTCAACAGGTGGAAATGTATGAAGCAACTAAACAAGAGGGAAGTTTGACTCCAATCACTAAGGAAGCTGTGATAGTTACGCTGTCAAACCATACAAAGATGCCTTGAATAAGGCCTATTATCACTCACTATCAATATTGAATGTAGATGTTAAAATATTAGAAACTATTACAGCACATTGATTTCAGTTCAACCTAGTCTGGTACACCCAGACCAATGTGTTATTGTACCAGGCCGAAGCAATTCATCTTACTTCCACAGACTTCTTCATTTCATGACCAGTATCTCTGAGGAATACTCAGCGTTTGACATGATTACCTATTTTTTTTTGTTTTAGTGCTGTTTTAGTGTTCTTCGTAAAATGGGATTTGGAAGACACTTTCATAGGGTAGATTGGTTCAGTATATATGTGCTCCACAAGTTTAGTATGCACTAGATGGATCATATCAGAATTTCGGGTGCTGGAAAGAGGGACCAGGCAACCAGTCCCCTGTCTCCCATAACAATTGCACTAGACATGGAACGATTGACTGCTATGATACAGATAGTGGGATGAAACTGAGAAACCTAGTGGAGCATGGCTCGATATATCACAATGCCAATTATGTGCTACTGTATATTTGACATCTGGGGATCAATCTAGAACCAATAATTGCAAATGTCAAAAAAGTCATCATAACCTCGGGACTCTATTTTAAGTGGAAGACATTTTATTTCCGATGGCGCCAGATACATTTACACATAAGCAATACACAAGAAATGACTTTTTAAAATGGGAGATAAACACATTTAAGTATTATAGAGTTCAAATTTATCGTAAATGAAAGGATGTGCTGGTGGGCAACGTGTCCAGAGCGTTGGTGACCCTGAGAGGTTCTGTCGGTTTCTGGAAAAGCGTCTGTCACGGGTAGCCCAAGTCAAAAAGGAAGATCTTCCTGGAGTCATTCTGAAGTCATCTGATGACTTCAGCTGGGCTATTCCTGCAATTAACTGGTGAAGTCATCCCAAACCATCCTGAAGTATATGTATAGACCGAAAAATTTAAATGAGATGACTCTAGAATCATCACAAAAACTACTCTAAGATGGTGTTCTGATGACTTCCACTGGCAGGGAGTAATGACCTTCTACAACTCCAAGAATACTAATTGACAACTTCAGGATGAGTGTGAATTACTACAGGATGGTCTCTAGACAATTTACTGATTCTTGTGGATTACTCTAGGATGATTCTACAACAGTTTCAAGATGACTGTGGATGGTTTCCCGATGATCCCATGACCACTTCAGGATGGCTGTTGATTACTCTGTAATGACCACACTACAATTTCAGGATGACTGTGGGTTATTCCTCGATGATCCTATTACTGCTTTAGGATGGCTGTTGATTATTTTGGAATGATCCCATGACAATTTCAGGATGAGTGTGGATTACTCTAGGATGATTTAAAGACTACTCAGGAATGAGCATGGACTCAGGATTATTTTAGGACAACTTCAGAATGAGTGTGGATTACTAAACCATGACTACATGTGGACTTTCAGATGATTGTGCAATACTCTTGGCTGATTTTCTGCCAACTGCAGGCCAACTGTGCATAGCTCCTAGATGATTTAATAAATTATTTAGAATGGCTGTGGATCACTGTTAAATCCTTAAGGGTTGGATTACACCTTGACAATTCCATGTTACAAGCACATTAGCCAACTGCCAATATTTCATTGCAAGGTCTCACTAGTAGTTTAGGAATATGGATTTGTTGATAGTGAAATATTTAGATGACCACTTCCTCAAGCTTCCTTCCAATTGAAAAAAGGTCACTTGGAAGTAACATGCCTTCTTTACACAATACCATGAATTATTTGCAATGCCATGAGTTCCAAAGAACTAAGGCGGTCATTCTGACCGCGGCGGGCGGCGGTCGCCGCCCGCCATGCGGTCACCGCCGAATGACCGCCCCGTGGTCAAAAGACCGCGGCGGCCATTCCAACTTTCCCGCTGGGCCGGCGGGCACCCTCCAAAAGAGCGCCCGCCGGCCCAGCTGGAAAGCCCCTGCAACAATGAAGCCGGCTCCGAATGGAGCCGGCGGAGTTGCAGGGGTGCGACGGGTGCAGTGGCACCCGTCGCGATTTTCACTGTCTGCTAAGCAGACAGTGAAAATCTTTGTGGGGCCCTGTTAGGGGTCCCCTGCACTGTCCATGCCAGTGGCATGGGCAGTGCAGGGGCCCCCAGGGGCCCCACAACACCCGTTCCCGCCAGCCTGGTTCTGGCAGTGAAAACCGCCAGAAACATGCTGGCGGGAAGGGGGTCAGAATCCCCATGGCGGCGCTGCCGGCGGCAAACCGCCGGTTCCCCTTTTCTGACCGCGGCTTTACCGCCGCGGTCAGAATAGCCCAGGAAGCACCGCCAGCCTGTTGGCGGTGCTTCCGCTGCCCTCCGCCCTGGCGGTCAGAGACCGCCAGGGTTGGAATGAGGGCCTAAGTGCCAGAATTACAAAACTGTCACTGAACCTAGCACAGCACCCAAAATTGCTGTGTTGCATGATGGGAGAGAACATGAAAGTACCGTTTCTCCCCCTCTCCCTTGCACCAGTGGACCATCAGGCAGCCGGGCACCATGCACACACCTCTGCATCATAGTGCAATGGTGTCTACCATAGTCTAGCCTAGGCTAGACTTAGCCTAGGCAAACTTAAAAACTTTTTCCCACTTTGGACAGGTATCGTACCAAATACCAATTTGCTTCAGTTTTTAAATCCAGAAAAGGAGTTTGCATTAGTTCCGAGTTATAAAACATAAGCAAACTAAACACAAAACTTCCATAAATCTGGTCCCAATAATCAGATCATTATTCTTCTGCTTTGGAAAGATTACTTTTTAATCTCTACCAAGAGGGGGGCACTGGTATGAAATAATTCTGAGAATCATGCTTTTTGGCTAGATTGGTGCTGTAAAAATACCATATATACAAAAGTAATTGCCTGCAACAAAGTTAAACTTTCCATTCAGAAAAGCTTAACTTGTGGTGCTTCACTTCCCATGCTCCTGCACATTATTAGTTGTTTTACATAGTGACTAGTGGCAAAAGACTGAACAAAACAATGGTTCAAGTAAAAAGGATTAACAGGGGTATGTCATCATGTCATTTTATTGATCTAAAGCACATCATTAGCCCCATGGGGGCCAGGATACTGAACATGAGAACAAAAGAAAGCCCATGACACTGTATGAGAACAAAAAGAAAAGCCAGAAGGCTACAAAAGAGAACAAATAGATTCAATGAAAACCAGCAACTTCGTTGTTTGTTTCTAGATGTGGAGTTTTCTTTAGTCCTCTTCTTGCATTGCAGATCTTTATAGTCAGCTTCCTTCTCATAGTTCTGTTGTCCAGTGACGGCCAGCCGTTTACCCTGCACTTAGACTTCATAAACTCTGAAAAATTAAATGAACATACATTAGTATCATTTTACAACCACTATTTTAGTTTTTTCATAGGGCTGGGTTGCCTTTAAAATGTTCCAATCTAATATCTCATGTTGTGTGCCTGATGAGATATGGTTTTGATTGCAAGGGTTCATAAGTTTAACATTAATAGCACTTGGTCAAAAAGGCAGAGGTGAGAGCAAGGCATTGATGAAGAGGATGTAGAAGGTAAAGAAAGAAAATGCTCCTTTATGAATTTATGAGTGAAGCAGCATGTTGTGGACTTAGGAAATCTGTTTGCGTTTCAGGAAGAGGTAAGAACAGTTCCATCTACATCAAAGGCCCTTAAATTCTTGTGATTTCATATAACTACACAACATCAAATTACGCAAATTACACCCTCCCATAATTAGGACAGCCTGGAAAAGCACTAATTAAACAAAGTCACGCATCGTGGCCATCTTCATTTACAAGGTATTTGTGCCCCACTGGAATATACCCATAAACCCATGGGGCTGCACACACCCCAGTTTGAAAACCTCAGATCTAGAAGCTTGCTGTTTCATCACATTATACATTATTTTCCCAAAACACAAGGGCATATTGGAGGGTCAATATCTGGCCAATGTGGACCTGGATGTTGCACACAAGTGGGTGTTTGAAAATTCCCAAGCTTTTTAAATGCTGCCGTATTTGAAAGAATGATTGATTCAAGTACAGATGTAGGTGTTGAAACAAACCTATGTGTCCTCTGCAAACAAAGTAGTCAATACCAGATTTCATTTACATAACCATCTTAAAACGCAGCTATGTCGAGCCTGAACTCTACTTCAATATTCATATTTGGAAAACAGTCTATGAAACTACCATTCTGACCAGAAATCCAAATAGGAGCTTGTAAAATGTAAATGTAAATTAGCACTTGTATAGCGCACTACTCACCCGTTAGGGTCTCAAGGCGCTGTACTCATACCGCTATGGAACCCCTCCTGGCTTTTCCCTGTGAGGCGCCCACTCCTGAGCACCCCCAGGGTGAAGCCAGGCATCCAAGCGCTGTTGGGGCCGTTGTGGAGATTAAGCAAGCTATTGCCCAGAGTTGCAGAGTGGGACCC
This sequence comes from Pleurodeles waltl, assembly GCF_031143425.1. NCBI lineage: Eukaryota > Metazoa > Chordata > Amphibia > Caudata > Salamandridae > Pleurodeles > Pleurodeles waltl. The sequence goes on along the minus strand of NC_090444.1, from coordinate 1,233,856,755 downwards.
ATGAATTAGATTAGGCACCGAGGCGAGAATTATCTGGTCAAGGGGAATTGAGCCCGAGACCTTCCGAAGCGGGACTTGAACCCTGGGCTTAGAACCAAGTGCTAGGAAGAGGGTTGCTGATCTAATTAATGGAACAGTTGATCAGGTCTAAATACAATCTGTGAGCACGGTGTTTTTAGCAGTGCAGTCTGCCAGTGCACATTCATCCACTTTGACCCCCCCCACACACATGACCTACATATTTGGAAATTAAATCCCAGCACATGGCCTTGCACCAGATTTTCATGTCATTTGTAGCACAAACCCAGGACAAACAGTTACAAAATTACACCTCCCAGCTGTTAGTTAAGCGTGATGGAGCCCTTGTGCAATAATTTAATACAGGACCACATATGCAAACATTGGAGGTATACTGTATTTTCATAATCTATATTGACTGAAAGTTAATTTGAACATTTATAATATCTTACCAAATAATGCATCAACCTTCTACTCATCTAGGGCAGTTTCTCCAGCACGAGCTTTAGTTATACCTTTTGCAGATGCAAGTTCTTTCGGTGAAAAAAGGATTTCACTGACACCATTCAGAAGGAAACCTGCACTATCTTCATTGTCCTGAGGGGTAAAAAAGGGGAAAAAAAAGAAATCAATCTTCAAGCCATCTTTTACATTGTACAGCTCAAGCACTTTTCCATTTGTTTATTCACATTTTAAAGGTATAAATATGTGTCTTACTGTTGACGTTGACAAAATTAAGGCACTATATTAATTCTATGCTGTAATAAGGATTGAGGCTATTGATACTGCTGACAGGTAGAAATTAGGTAGTTAGTAAAAATATGTCTAAGCAGCAAAAGGTATGTTATGGTCATCAAGAAAAAAGACTGGCATGCCGGCTTAACAATATGCAATTGTGTATTATGGCAGCACTCATTTAGCTCTACTTACGTCAAGGCCACCTCTTTCGTTGCTTGGAAATGGGTCAGCATGGCAAGGCGTATGGTTCACATTCACATCTGTCAATGTTGCTGTAGACGGAAATTCACTGTAGGCCAGACTGTGTGACTGTGAACTGTAAGCCAAAAAACCTTGTGGTGTCAACAAATTTGGTGCCATTTTATGATCACGTTTGCAGGGTCTTGTAGGTGTTACTTCATTGTGTGAAGCAGTCATTTCTTGTGTAGGAAATCGTTTTTTGGGTATCAGCTGGTGACGTGGTGAAGGGAAGGCAAGTTTTTGTCTTTGATCCTTGAATTTGAGAGCGGACTCCAAGAAAGTTTCATTTTCACCACCTACTGCTTCATATTTGTTTGTAGATTTCGGATGAAGGACACTAGCCATCCCCGCTAAAAGAGCCAGGTTTTCCAGTTTCTGCAAGTTAATCTGTGAACTTGCTTCTCCAGGCTGAGAAGATGTCCTTTCAACATGAGCTTGGATAGCAACTCTTATATTATCCTGGCCACTCTGCTTGGCTTTATGTTTTTCCTTGCATCTTTTCTCTTCAATCTCTTCCTCTTGGAGCTCACCCAATACCCTTTTAAGTCTTCCAGCACTTCCTCGACTGCCACAATCCATTAACAACTGCTTTTCTTCCTGTGCCCTTTGAAGTAACACCTGTTTTAGACCTTCCGTTGTGCCAGAATAGCTTGCAATTAAGTCTTCAAAAATATTTTGAATCATAAGGCACTGTTTTTTCACTGGAAAAAAAACAAGAAAATGATAATTTCAAAACTGTGACAAGACCACAGTGAGGATTTGAAATATCTTCCCTTGTTTACCTGAAATATGTACATAAACATGTATTGATATCAAAGGACACAAACTTACTATCAATCTATAACAAAGTAAGTTTTTCTTAATGGGCAGTACACATTTTAATTTTTTAACTTGATCTTCCTGAATAAAGGAACAGTAGAAAATGTGCTGTTATCGAATGTTCCACCATCCCTATACGTTGTGGTAGTTTATATGCTTTATCACTTTCTGAGTTTAAATAAGCCTTTTAGAGCGATATACGTGCTCCCCTAAGGCAGATAATGCTCATATTTGAATCTGGAGTGAAGTCAATGAAAACAGCGTTTAAATGCCGCGGGGAGTGTTTTAAACATCATTTGGCGTACTTTAGCATACAAGCGAGCAAGTGATATTTGTCTTGGAAATTAATGGTTAATGAGCTAGGAAATGCTTCAGAACAGTAGAAAATGTACTGTTATCGAATTTTCCACCATTCCTATACGTTGTGGTAGTTTATATGCTTTATCACTTTCTGAGTTTAAATAAGCCTTTTAGAGCGATATACGTGCTCCCCTAAGGCAGATAATGCTCATATTTGAATCTGGATTGAAGTCAATGAAAACAGCGTTTAAATGCTGCAGGGAGTGTTTTAAACATCATTTGGCGTACTTTAGCATACAAGCGAGCACGTGATATTTGTCTTGGAAATTAATGGTTAATGAGCTAGGAAATGCTTCAGAACAGTAGAAAATGTGCTGTTATCGAATGTTCCACCATTCCTATACGTTGTGGTAGCCTGAGTTTAAATAAGCCTTTTAGAGCGATATACGTGCTCCCCTAAGGCAGATAATGCTCATATTTGAATCTGGATTGAAGTCAATGAAAACAGCGTTTAAATGCCGCGGGAGTGTTTTAAACATCATTTGGCGTACTTTAGCATACAAGCGAGCAAGTGATATTTGTCTTGGAAATTAATGGTTAATGAGCTAGGAAATGCTTCAGAACAGTAGAAAATGTGCTGTTATCGAATGTTCCACCATTCCTATACTTTGTTGTAGTTTATATGCTTTATCACTTTCTGAGTTTAAATAAGCCTTTTAGAGCGATATATGTGCTCCCCTAAGGCAGATAATGCTCATATTTGAATGTGGATTGAAGTCAATGAAAACAGCGTTTAAATGCCGCAAGGAGTGTTTTAAACATCATTTGGCGTACTTTAGCATACAAGCGAGCAAGTGATATTTGTCTTGGAAATTAATGGTTAATGAGCTAGGAAATGCTTCAGAACAGTAGAAAATGTGCTGTTATCAAATGTTCCACCATTCCTATACTTTGTGGTAGTTTATATGCGTTATCACTTTCTAAGCCTAAATAAGCCTTTTAGAGCAATATACGTTTTCCCCTAACAGGTCATGTCCTTGGGGTATGCAACCAGGTCACAAAACTGCCTTGATGCCCTATTGCATGGAGCAATGATATCCCTTTTTTGCTTTAGTGGTATGGAGAGGCTAATGCCAAAGATCTTGGCTAGTTATGCGCTGCGCGCGCGTGAATAGTCAATTTCTTGGCGTACGTATCCTTGGCTGCATTGGGGGTGAGTGGGACTGGAAGCAGTTGGACTGGGAATAGAAAAAATAAAAAGCTGTTTTTAAATGTGTATGTGAGGGGTGCGATATATTTCCTTAAAACCACAAGAGTGACAAAAATCTGATGTGTAAACTCTGAATAATTACCTTTGCTGCTTTATGTACTTCTGCAGCAAGTGTCAAATCCTTGCATTCCGACTTACTGATTCAAAGGAAAAGCTGTTTAAAAAGAGACTTAGGGGGTTATTCCAACTTTGGAGGAGGTGTTAATCCGTCCCAAAAGTGACGGAAAAGTGACGGATTTACCACCAGCCGTATTACGAGTCCATTATATCCTATGGAACTCGTAATACGGCTGGTGGTATATCCGCCACTTTACCGTCACTTTTGGGACGGATTAACACTCCTCCAAAGTTGGAATAACCCCCTTAATGACCCATGGGGATATAAAAGTAACGTACGGCTGTGCAGTTCTTTTTTGCTTTCTTAGAAAGTAAGCACGCTGGGCGTTCAGAGTGTTTTATGGGTCACGAGGGAAGAAGGCAGAAGAGTTCTGTTTTTTCCTCTAACTGTGGCTCTTGTTGGGGACCAGCAAAATAAGAAGATGTGTTTGTGTCTCAGAGTTCTTCTGTAAAATGCAACTTGTGCCTGCTTAGGATAGGTGGATGAGGGATGGATGGATGGAAAAGATTATGAGAGATAAAATGATGTGTGGATGAGTGAAAGGATGGCTGAGTGAAAGTATGGATGGAGAGTGAAAGGGAAGGTGGATTGATAAATGGATTAAAGGGTGGATAGATGGATGAGGGAAATAATGGGTGGATGAGTGAAAGGTAGGGTCGATGGATTGATGAAAGGGTGGATGGATGAATGAGTGAGTGACTGAAAAGATGGATGTGTGAAAGGATGGATGAATGATAGGTGCGTGGATGGATAGGTTTGATGGCTACGTATTGAGATGAATGGATAGACTGGAAATGTATGGGTGGACGGACAGAATGGTGAAAGACTGAATGATGGATGAAATAATGAATGAATGACAGAATGAAATGGTGGTTATCAGCAGGCGAATGGAAGGAGGAAAAGGTGAATGGATACAATTAAAACAGGAGCGCTCTTTTGGGAAGGGACGCCAGATCTATCTCCCTGCCCACGCTGCTGTGTCCCAGCTTAGCCAGCAGCAAAGGACAAGGTGGACATTTTGTTCTCCTGTACTTGGACTTCCCTCCTTATGAGTCCAAGCAGACCAGGATTGGGGGGTCTCAAAGTGCACACACCTAAACAAACAGTGGTAAATTGCAAGAAGTAGCACCGCAGTGGTTCCGATTCTAGGGCCACCTACAACCTCACTGGTACCCTCAAGCTGCTTCGGTAACCCTACTTGGGATTTCCTCCTCATGGTTCCTGGTGTCTAGGAATCTCCAGGAATAAAAAGGTAACAAGCATTTGCAATGCAATTGGTCTCACATCTGCTTGAGTTAGAGCTATTGGCGTTGTAAATTAATAACTGGACATTTCTTGCCACATAAATTAGTCAACCCTGCCTCATAATTTGTCCTTTTCCTGCCACATAATTCCAGTGGCCCTGAATATATCTAAAGTACTTCAATATGCCTTCTTCCTCTATCTGCAGCGAAAAATGAAAATGTTGCCATTTTGCATCCTAATTTAAATCTGCCATGCTAATTCCAATAGAATACCACTTTCACCACCCCACCATCAAACTAGCAATTCATGTTAAAATCACCAGAAAAAAAACATTTTATTGAAAACAAAATCGTACTTTTGAAGTAATCAGATACTCATTTTCAAATCATCCAAAAGTCATCAGGAACAGTCTCATCTTATAAAGTAATCGGATACTCATTTTCAAGTCGTTCTTAAATCATCAGGAATAATGGCACCTTCTGAAGTCTTCAGAAACTCATTTTCAAGTCATCTTTAAATCATCAGGAATAATGACACCTCCTGAAGTCATTGGATACTCATTTTCAAGTCATCCGCAAATCATAAGAAATAAGGACACCTACTGAAGTCATTGAATACTCATTTTCTAGTCATCCTTAAATCATCAGGAATAATGACACCTTCTGAAGTCATCAGGTACTCATTTTCAAGTCATCCTCAAATCATCAGACTGAGCTTTTAAGCTTTCCTGATGACTTCAAGAGCTTGATGATGTCTGATGATGTGAAAATGACTTCTAATGTGGTTGGATGATCATCAAATGACTCTAGGATGGCTTCTAAAGCAATCCTGTTTGACCTGGGAGGGTGTCAAAATCAAAACTATACATGTTGCCAATACTTACATACTTTTTCATCAACGTACCATTTCCTTCTTATTGAGTTGGAATGAGACAGAGAGGATAGAGCCAGAGAGGACAGAAGTATAGCTTCAACTTCCAATTACAGAAGGGGGCTTCGATGTGACGAATTTGGAAATGTGTTAACTATCTACACATCTGTAGGTGGTGGCACATTTGCTGACACGGGAAAAATCATGGTGTCACAAACTTAACAGGAAGCACAAAAACGCCATGCGATTTAAACTATTGAAACTGACATGGTACTGTTGCTCCAGGTATCTGAAAGCATTGAACAAAAAATGGCTGATGGTCCAAATTTGTCGATTTGGTGCTTGCCCAGGTTTAAGACACATGCCCAGAGGAGTCGCAGCTAAAACCTGGAAAGATATCGGAGTCTCCAAGATTTATGAAACTAAGGCCAATATTAATACTCGGTTTGCGCTGAATCAGCAACATTTTCTTTTTTTACGTTAATTCAGCGCAAACCTAACTCCATATTTATACTTTAGCACTAGACACGTTTAGAGCCAAAGTTATGGAGGTACGTTGTTTTCTGTACGTGAAAACCTTCCTTGTGTCAATGAGATGCAAGGTAGGCGTTCCCATCCAGAAAAGGACGATATGGCCTTAGCACCATATTTATCCCCCGTGTTAAAATCCAGTATGGGGACCTTAAATAATGGCGCTTAGCTTGCTTAGCGCCATTATTTAATGCCTGGGTCCGTGCAAGTGTAAGGGGACCTGTAGGCATATTTCCATGGTCAGAGACCATGGAAAGCGCCCACAGGTGTCCTTCCCTGGCCCCAGGTACACCCCCACCCACACCAGAGGGACACCACAGGATGGGGGACCCATCCCAGGTAAGTCCTGGTAAGTAATTTGTTTTTTCTTTCACACTCTGGGGCCCTGACTTGGGGCCCCCTGCATGACACTATCCCCAATGGCCATGCCCAGAGGACATTCGTTCCCTGGGCATGGCCATTGGGGTGCTGGTCTTGGCTCCTGCCTTTACTAAGACAGGAGCCATGTCCATGGGGGTTGTGCTCCAGAAAATGGCGCCACACTGCTTAGAGGCATTTTTTGCCTCTAAACAGTGTAGTGCCATAATTTGGCACACAAGCTCATGTTTCCCCTACGCCTCCCCCACCCTGTTAGCGTCCTTTATAAAGACGCTAACAGGGCATTAGTGCCGGCTAGTGCCATTCTATAAATATGGCGCCCGGCCGGCGTCTTCGAATGGCGCTAGCTGGCGCTACACTTTTTCACACAAAACTGCGCTAATGCAGTTTTTTGTGAAAAAGTCTAAATATGGGCCTAAGATGATCCGCACACATAAGAATATCAAGTGTGAATATGTGATACAAGAAATGCAGTGTGTAACATACAGAGCTATTGTAAGAGCTGCAAATTGACATGTAATGTGAGCAACCATGAACCAGCTACAGAAGATGGGGCAGATCCACCTACTTTTTTCGATGAATATGCGTCATGAAAGTGACGCAAACCTGTACAAAATGTTCTTTGTAATATTTACTTTCCAGCGCAAAACAAGTTTTGCATTGGAAAATGACTAAAAGTGACACAAAGTAGTGTGAGCGCTGCTTTGCATTAGTTTGCGTCAAGGGGGTGTCTAAGAATAGAAAACAGCTACCAGACTCCATGCGCGAAGCATTAATAGTAGTCCTGCCAAAACCAGGCCGTGACCCACAAGACGTCAGATCCTACAGACCACTCTCCCTTCTGAACTCCGACTGCAAACTGTTAGGGAAGATCCTGGCAAACAGATTGCTCCCTCATCTATCGCACCTCATACACTCAGACCAATCGGGATTTATCCCGGGTAGGAACACCTTCTTAAACATCAGACGGTTAATTCGCATCATGCATAATACTACAGAACCAGAAACGGTGGCTGTGTCGTTAGATATAGAAAAGGCATTTGACACGCTCGGTTGGGATTACCTCTTCCGCACTCTTAAAGCGTTTGGTTTCCAGAGTGGCTTCATTAGCTGGATCGCAACATTATACTCCAAACCAATAGCTCGTGTCAAAACCGGTCAAGTAATATCGGAAGCATTCCCCATCGGTAGAGGCACTAGACAGGGATGCCCGCTCTCTCCGTTATTATTTGCAATAGCCATGGAACCACTGGCAATTAAGCTTCGCAGCTATGCACAAAAATGGGGCATCCAGGAATTTAAAACATACCACATAATATCCCTATACGCAGATGATGCCCTGATATATTTACGCAATTATTCTACCTCTCTATCTAGGGTTATGCAAATATTGGATACTTTTGCTCTTGTCTCTGGCCTACGTGTCAATTGGACTAAATCATGTATTTTCCCCCTCACTCGTATACCCACCGAGCAGCAAACGACAATCCCTAGTCACCAGTTACCATGGGCTTACCAGACCTTCAAATACTTGGGCGTTCAGACATACCACTCTTTGACAGACCTACGTGAAGGCAACCTAGATCGTTTACTCCGATCCACCCGGGGCTCCCTGTCATTTTGGAGCTCGCTGCCCTTATCACCAATGGGCAGGATGGCCATAGCCAAGATGCTAGTGCTACCGAGATTCCTATATTACTTTACCGCGCTTCCGATACCCTTGCCACGCTCGTTTTTTCGCAAAATACACTCACTACTAACTGACTTACTCTGGGGCAAGGACAGGCGCAGGGTAGCACTAGCCGTTACGCAATACCCACAAGAAGAAGGTGGGCTTGGCATGCCGAATCTAGAATTATATTACGTAGCAGCCCAACTGCAATGGGTCAAAATGTGGATCAACGAACCGACCATTCCGGAGAGCATAGCGATAGCTGCTCACACAGCACCACAAGCGATACTGACCTCTTTGCTGGCAGGACCCCCCTACCCAGCAAAGTATTCACCTCTATGGAACACGGCCAGGCACTGTTGGCAGAGATACGTACAAGGCAAGGCACTGTCCCCCCCCTACTCCCCCTTGCTTCCACTGTCGCAGGTACCGGGCATTCAAGCTCTTTCATCCTATCACGATATACGCGTGACCAATACCTTGAACCTGGGAGACCTCTACTCGAGCTCCAAAGCAAGAACGTTTGCAGAATTGGTAGCGGCAGATATAATACAACCTGGGGCTTTCTTGACACACAGCGCCATCGCTAACCTTTTACACAACCTATGGGGACGTAGCCCCAACGAACCTAATGAATCCCTTCTACTCACTTTAGTACTTTCAATGGGCAACGCAAAAGGTTCCATTACCAAATTGTATAAAACGCTTCTAGCAAGCAACTGTACCGCCTTAAGTCAGGCTAAATACCGATGGGATTCAGTCCTCAATACACCAACCACTCAGGAATCCTGGGAAGCAGCCCTCACCTCTATTAAGTCCGTATCTCGTAATACTAGGCTAAGATATACGCAATTTAATTACATACATCAATCATATCTTTCCCCAGCTCGTATCCATAAAATATACCCAAATTCTAAACCAATATGTCCAAGGTGCGCCACCTCCGCAGCTAACTTCTATCATATGGTTTGGGAATGTCACTCTATAAATACTGGTTGGTGTCACATTATTGAAACCACGGCAGACATAGTGGACCACGCGTTAACACCCACTCCGGAATCATGCCTGCTTGGTATACGACACCGCGCTAAAGGAGATAAATACACCCACAAGTTTGTGGACCTGGCATTTGTGATATACAAGCGCCTGATCGCCACCCACTGGAAGGCCCCAAATGCCCCTCCTCACTCCACCTGGCTGAGAGATTTACATAGTTGCGCAATAGCAGAGGCTCAAACACTTAGACAACTGCAACTTAAGGGACAGATAGAGGAAGGCGCTGCAAGCTGGGATATGTTCGTAGTAAAAATAGAGTCCAGAGATGACAAGTACCCTCCCTGAGACGCCCAAAGTAAAGTACGTCCGTTAGTGGACCCCCTGCCCGATACTCAGCAAACACAATACCTGCCTCCTCACCCCTCTCCCTTCCTTTCGCTATGCACTAATAGGCTGACAGGATATCATCACATTCAACCAAAGCATAAAGGACACGGAGCCGAATCCTAAGGCATACTGCAACACCACGCTCGCGCACCACTAATCTTCTGGCCCTGATCCGATACCACTAACTATCCACGCCAAGCAAACACAAAAGATAGTTACCTTTTGCACCTATACTGCCTAACGTAAACATCATTACCTCTGACACTGACATATAGACCTACGCATATTGTTTGTCAAGACTAGTATTGAAAGTTACACAATGTTAAGTTATACGCCAGTACGCTAAAAAGAACCTGTATTATACACAAACTACTAATACGCACGGATATACATGAGTAGAAAAGTTGTGTATTCTCTCGCCAAGTTAAGTGGAATGTACTGCAGCCCTTGTATTATGTTTTGAATAACGTTGAATAAACAGATTTAAAAAAAAAAAAAAGGGGGTGTCTAAGAAAACTGTCAGACAAAGTTTTGCTTAAAAAATGAACACCTTTTAAAACCAGGTGTTAAAAGGAGAAATGTTGTCATTTCTCCTTTGTTTTCCTACTTTGCATATGTGCTGCACTGTGCAACACACATACAAAGCAGGGAACGTTTTAGAAGTTGTCTAGGTCAAGTATTTTGTACTGGAAGGGTATCCTTCCAGTACAAAACCCATGCTAGACTCTCGCACACATCCTTGCAGTAAGGCGCAAACGTGTGTGTGTGGGGCATGGCAGCTGGAATCAGCACCAGTGCTAGGGAAAGGGGAGGGGAAAGCAATATCTCTGCAGCTATGGCGCTCTCCTGCACCCTCCTTCTTGCATAACACAGCACAGATTTTTGCCTGCTGCGCTGTGTTGCCAGGAAGGAGGGTAGATCTGCCCTGATGTCTCACCCCACTGTTTAATATGGGTACTAGTGGTAAGAAGATGATTCTGCTATTAAACTAAGGCCCATATTTATACTTTTTTTGTCCTGTATTTGCCTCATTTTTTGAAGCAAAAGTGATGTAAACTTACAAAATACAATTGTATTTTGTAAGTTTGCGCCACTTTTGCATCAAAAAGCGGCGCAAATGCGGCGCTAAAAAATTATACAACAACCAACCACATGGATAATTTTGAGCAACAAGCGCTGCATTCACATGAAGTACGCCGACTTCCCTACTCTCATACTGTGGAGTACGCCTACTCCTTCTAAACAACACTTAATTTGGCCTAATCACACTCAAATATTCACAATCGTCTGCAAAGTGCATAAGATTTAATAAGCGCAAAAAGACCCTAACCACACATACTATGGCGCCAAGAACATTCCCAACTCATTTAGGCAGGCTCCGAGATCCCGGGAAAGCCCACGGCGAATATAGCAACTCATTATCTTCCCAAATTGCATTTTCACAAGAAAACAAATTAAGCAATGAAACTCCGTCCTAGGGCCCCCAAGGGCCATACTGTACTCTGCTACCAGAACTGCTAACGCGTCCATCTATGTTAATCTATACACATCAGGACTCGTTTTAGGCCAATTAATCTTTGGACCCTGTGGTGAGACACCGTAGGACGAGATAACTGATCAGAACACCAATCAATATGGCAATAACATTGTCAATATTTAACATCAAAATATATCTCGCTTTAGGCATTAATAAACATGCGGCGCAATCATGACCTTTAGTCATGAATAACCACACCTTAATGAGGTTTTTATGAGTTTTATTCCCTATTGATTACAATCTAGTAGCAAAGGCATCAGTCTCAAAGTCAAGAAGCATATAAGCACAATTACAAGATGACAGCCACAGTAAGCTTTCAATAGTGCAGAAATCAGAAGCATAGATAATCAGATGAGTATAACCAGATCACAATACATTGAATGTTCTAAGATACAAGTTCAGCATAGCATCATGTCAGTCACGTCAGTTTGTCAGTCAAAATGAATACCTCATCTAACCTCTAATTAGCATTAGCATGTTGGGCGTCATGCAAAACAATTTTGAACACCAATTTGGAAACATCTAACTAAGGTCTCTAATCAAAAACATACAGCAGTTGGTACCTAGAAAGAAAAGGCAAATAAAGAATTTTTCATTAGCAACATATAATTACCCTCCTCTGATTAGGTCAGCATTCAGGATTAGTCTTCGTCTTCAGGACATCAGTTAGATCGCCGTCAGTCTATCTAAGTTTAAAAGACAAAGACACTCTTCTATAAGGAGAAAAGTGTAGGGGCAGTCTAATGGGCAAAGATGGTTTTCTCTAAGTCTCAGGTCACCAAATAGAGTGACAGAGTTTTGAGATCCAATCGATATCATTCCCTACCTAATGCGCTTTGTCTCTTGTGTCATGGGTTTTTAAACCTTTTTCGTAATACATTCCCCCAAAATTCTATTGGTCAGTCACTACACCCCACTATCGGTAGCCTATTAAATTATACATTAAGTAATGTATTTGTCATTTCATGATAATTCCCTAATTCCTAATTGGTCTTTATAATTGACGTTTTTCGTAGGTGGCATATCCGGGGTTACTTCATCTCCTTGGCACTCGTCAGGTCAAAAGTTCTCTTCTTCTCGCTTCATCGTCCTTGGAAGTGTCCAATAATGTTTCAAAGCGCATAATTCTATCCTAAAAGCTGCTAGCATACGGATGGGAATATCTGGTACTGTTGCGAACTTATTGAAGAAAAGAACAATCGTTGGGTCATGGTCTTTTACAAATCAGCACCCTGAAGAGACAGAAGAATACGCTTTAATATGAGAACTACACGGCTCATGCTAACTTAAGATATACGAGTTCTAATGAATGCAGTGTTATGCGTTTAAATGTACACAGTTTTAGCAATTTATGAATGATTATTTCTTATAGTTGACATTAGTTTACACACACATAAAATCCTTTATGTTAATTAATATATTTAAATGAATATTTTGTTTGATGCAGTATTGTTAATCATAAGCATTTCACGTCTATAATATGTATTATAAAGCTACGCTCTCTCAGTCCCTCCTCTGATGACGCTCGTCATCACAAATTCTTTAGCCTTAATTTTTCACCTTGCGCATAATACGCATTTCAACATCTTTTCCTTTATGTGAACTTTCCCATATTTCATTGAACATTTTCTCTCTTTCACTTTCTTCATTTCTCTTGGTTCTTTTAGTCCAATTTCTTTTCACTTTGTCATTCATTTTTGCATATTCCCCAAAATCCCAATAAACAAAACAGAACAATTAATAATCCCATCATAATTTTTGCAAGTACCCCATTCCAAATGTTGGTAAACCAGCTTCCCACTCGGGCAATTCCTTTCCCAAATTTCTCCCAAACACCAGTTTCTTTTAAACCCTTCAAATCTGTACTATCTATAGTTAGGTTAGTAAGCATGCTTCTAATTTTCTTACTGTTATCAGGTATATATGAGCAGCAATGACGTTCATTAAGCATTTTGCACACACCTCCACTCTTTGCTAAATGAATGTCCAAAGCAAGCCGGTTTTGAAGAGTCATAGCTCTTTCTGCAGCAAGTTCAGTATCCATCAGGAGTATGGCTCCTGTAAAATTTGCCAGCATGTTGTCCACAATAGTAGACAACTTTAGAATTTTCATAGAATTTAGGATAACCCCTACTGAAGGGATTATAGCTCCAAATATGTCACCAATGACAGCCGCCACTGATTCTCGTTTTTGTCTGGCATGTTGTAATTCAGACGTTTTAGGTAGTTGTTTTAAGTCATCAATCTGGTAAATCTTTGGGAATATTATTCCCAAATAACATGTCCCATACCATCCCCTAGGGAGACGGTAATATGCATTTAACCCACAGATGTAGTAGATTCCAGGAATCGCTGGGTCTTGTCCATTTAACATAAAGGTCCATTTGCTCTGAAACAGAAACACATGCCTACATTCACTCGTTCCCAAAAACAAATTATCTTGATCAGATTTTGGTCTATATACACAGAGTCTACCTACGTGTAATGCATCTATAGCTAACTTGCCTTGTGTTTTAATTGCAGTATAAGCGTAATCATTTGCATAAGTGCGTTTTTCTAAACCTTTTTCTAATTTTTCTTTTAATGCTTTGCGTCTATCATCTGTTTGATCTAAAAAGCTTTTCTCCACAGGAGACAGTAAGCATGTTAAATTGTTGCGATGTGCATAAGCAGTTCCAAATGTTAGTGTTGGCTCAAAGAATCCTCTAACTAATTTTATATCATGCTCTTTAGCTAGCTTATTTAAGAATTCAATAACAGGCACAAAAGAAAACACAACATCTAAATTTGAATAAAAATATTGCGCATGCTCTTGATCATAAAATCTTGTTAGTAGCAAGCTACAGCTGATCCCATACGTAAGAGGGAGGCTATGATAAGTAACTCCCTCCTGCACAGATGAAGGAATTTTAGTACATACATAACAGTCTTTCGCATCCATAGTTTCCACATACTCATTTAGTAAGCGATAGAAAACATTAGTAGAAAGTTCCCCTTTTGTATTAGTTCCCTCATGCAGATGTCTTGCGTCTTGCTCAAATTTCTCCCATGGTGATAGTTTATTAGTTGTAGTAGTAGTCTCAGGTTTTAAAGTTTCATTAATGGTTTCACTCTCTCTCCATGGCATTCCCACAATCACTCCCACAATCATTATTGCACATACGACACCTATCATAAGTCCTAACCAACCACACACTTTACTTCCTTTGTTACTATAAGCCATGTTTGTATAGAATCAGAATAGCAGATTAACAATCAACTCTGAGCAGCAAACTCTTTCTGCGTAATTTACAGCGTCTTCACTCACTCCAGGACCCTTTTCGTCAATTCAGGTTAGCAGCTTGTCGTAATCAGGTTTCTATAAGTCAATTCCAGGTTTAATGTCACTTTCCGGTAGTTTTTTTTTCTTAAGATTTTTTTGTTATTATTTTTCAGCTTTCACAATTTCAACCTTTATCTCAGCTTTCTTGTTGTATATTCTTCAGGTACCGTAGTACTGGCCTGGTATTTCTCGATCAAAACAGAACGCTAAGAATTCTTGTTGCCATTCAGAGGTTGTAGCATATGCCCATTCAGGACCGGTATATCTTCTGTTTGTTATTCTTTTTCTTTTTAATTTTCGTTCTCCTTGCTGTTCTCCTTCACTCAGATTGTCTGCTCGTGAGGTATCGCTTTCCTCTATTATTGTTTCGTTTGCTATTTCTCTTATTCTAAAGTGTGATTTGTCTGACCAATGGTCACCTCTGTTCGTCTTACTTCGGCGTTTCCCTTCAGTACTTTGGACAGCACCCTCCTCTGGTGATATGGTGTTTTCTCCTGATAGGCTTGGGATTTGTTCGGGAGATTCTGATTCGTTCTGATTCAAATTTACCACTTCTCCGTCTCTTTCTCCGTCTTGTTCGATACTGTATTCAGACTCTGAATTGTAATCGTCTGCTTCTGGGAGAACCTCTTCTTGTCTTTGTTCTCCTGCTGCCTCCACTGAGATTGGCACTCTGTCACCTCTCTCGAACTCACTGATAGTTTGAGGGACACAGCTGTTCTCAGCGGGCTCTCCTGCAGTCTCAGATCTTTCTTGACTGATCTCTGACTCTGAGACTTCTTCTCTTGAAGTTGCTGTACCAGAATTTTCAAGTTCCTCTTCAACAGGACACGTTACCCTTTTTGTATGGCTGGCATGTATCCAGTTGGGAACCCCGGCACACTTTACAGCAGTAGTTGTTGTTAGTATTACTTGATATGGCCCTTTCCAACGCGGCTCAAGACACGATTTCCTCACGTGTTTCTTGACAACCACCCAATCTCCAGCTTGCAGAGAGTGTCCTGGTTCGCCGATTGGTGGTAACGTGTTAGCTTCCACCTGGTGAGAGAAAGAGCGAATCACGTGAGCCAAACTTTTGCAGTAATCCAACACCATATCATCTGTAATATTCACTAGTGCGTTTGCAGGTACTGTTGGTAACCTCATTGCTCTGCCCATGAGGATTTCATGTGGGGACAATCCTGTTTTCTTATCTGGCGTGTTTCTCATAGACATCAGCACTAGAGGTAATGCATCTGGCCACTTCATGTTTGTTGCTGCACACATTTTTGCTATTCTTGATTTCAGAGTACCATTCATCTGCTCGACTAGTCCTGAGGCTTCAGGGCGATAGCTACAATGCAGCTTTTGTTCAATGTTGAGTGCGGCACACAGAAGTTTAATCACCTCATTGTCGAAGTGTCTTCCCCTATCTGATTCTACAGAAACCGGAAACCCGAACCTGGGTATTAATTCTCTGAGTAGTAGTTTTGCAACCGTAAGACTGTCATTCCTACGTGTGGGATATGCCTCAATCCAATGACTAAAAACACACACAATCACCAACACGTACCTCAAACCTCCGCAAACAGGCATTTCAATGAAATCCATTTGTATCTTATTAAATGGACCACCAGCTCTCCCAATGTGGCTCAAAGTTACCACGGTTCCTTTTCCAGCGTTCATCTGTTGACAAATGACGCACCTGTGACAAGTAATTTCTGCGGCATGTCTGAATTTTGGATTGAACCAATCGATCTTAAAGGATCTGATCATGGCATCTCTTCCTAAATGTGCCTGCCCATGGTACAGTCGGGCAAATTGTGACAGAAGACTGTTTGGCAAAACCAGTTTTCCCTCTTCTGACACCCAAATATCATCTGCTCTTTGTACACACTGCATTTTCTGCCAGGAACGTTTTTCTTCTCTACCAACGTGGCTTTGTAATGTTTTTAATTTATCTAAGGTATCAACCACTTGTAATGCTAGGCTTAAGGTTGTGTCATTCTCAGGTTGTGGTAACAGTTCCCACTGCTCTTTAAAAGATATACAGTTTAATGCACAAAATCTGGCAACTTGGTCTGCATAACCATTCCCCATTGACACAAAATCTTGTGATCTGGTGTGAGCACTGCACTTCACCACGGCAATTTCAAGAGGCAACTGAATCGCATGTAACAAATCTCTTTTTTGTTCTCCATTTTTCACTGGTGAACCAGAGGATGTCATAAACCCTCTCTGTAACCAGAGTTGACCAAAATCGTGTACAATTCCAAATCCGTATCTGCTGTCTGTATAGATTGTGACTTTCAGATTTACAGCAGCATGGCAGGCTTTTGTGAGAGCTATTAATTCTGCCATCTGTGCAGAAAACACTTTCTCGAGCCAGGAGGCTTCTACTATGCCAGATATGGTACATACTGCATAACCAGCTCTCAAGGTTCCTGTCGAATCTCTTAAGCAGGACCCATCAACGAACATAATGCAATCGTTTTCCTTTAACTGGGTATCCTGTATATCTGAGCGAGGTTTGGTACTAAGCTCAGTCACCTCCAGACAATCATGCTCAAACTCTTCCCCATCTTTTATTTCTGTATTCTCATTGGGAAGTAGAGTTGCCGGGTTCAGCACAGTGCACCTTTTCAACGTAACATTGGGTGACCCCAGAATAATCGTCTCATATTTGGTAAGTCGTGCATTTGTCATATGTTGTGTCTTAGTTCGTGTCAGCAGAATTTCAACAGAATGTGGAACCAAAACTGTCAAAGGGTATCCCATGACTATGCCCTCACATTGTGAAAGGCTTTGACCAACTGCTGCGACTGCTCGCAAACAACCTGGTAAGGCTGCTGCGACAGGGTCCAAAGTAGCTGAAAAATATGCTACAGGGCGATTTGCATCTCCATGGACCTGTGTTAAAACAGACAAAGAACAAGCATCAAGTTCATGACAGAACAACAGAAATGGTTTCTCATAATCAGGCATTCCTAATGCTGGAGCCCTGCACATGCACTCTTTCAGCTTTAAAAATGACTCAAGCTCTTCTTTTGTTACTGTGATTGTGAATGGTTCATCCTTAACTTCTTTTCCTGTTAGTTTTATTAGTGGTTTTGAAATAATCGAGAAGTTGGGTATCCACTGGCGACAGTAGCCCACCATTCCCAAGAACATCCTGACATCTCTCTTTGTTGTTGGAGGATTCATTTGTAAAACAGCTGTTATTCTCTCTTTTGATATTCTTCGGGACCCTTTTTCAATCAGATGCCCCAAATACTTCACTTCTTTTTGACAGTACTGCAGCTTTTTAGGTGACACTTTATGTCCGTTTTTCCCTAAATGATTCAATAATGCAATGGTATCATATTTGCAGCTGTCTCTGGTTTTGGATGCAATCAACAAATCATCAATGTACTGTATAAGAGTCGAATTGTAAGGCAACACGAGAGGTTCCAGATCCTTCTTCAATATCTGATTGAAGATGGATGGTGACTCAGAAAATCCCTGAGGAATTCTGCACCAATTGTATACCTTATCCAGGAATTTGAAACTGAACAAAAACTGGCTGTCTTCGTGAAGTGGTATCGAGAAAAACGCTTGTGATAGGTCTACTACGGTAAACCATTCAGCATCACAAGGAACCTGGAACATTATTACCGCTGGGTTGGGAACCACAGGGCAGCATTTTATCACAATTTCATTTATTTTTCTCAAATCCTGCACAATTCGAACTTTCCCACAGGGTTTTCTCAAACCCATAATAGGAGAGTTACATGGACTGCTCAGGACCTCTTTCAGAACTCCCTGTCTGAGAAAATCCACAATTATCTGTGTCACTTCAATAAGGACATCCTGAGTCATGTGATATTGTGGTACTTGTGGGAACACTGCATCCTGCTTTATCTGCACTTTGACTGGACCTACTCCCTTGATTAATCCAACTTCCTTTCCAGTCAAATCCCATACTTTCTCTGTTACCGATCCTTGCAGATCAGCAGGTAGATCGATCAGGGTAAACACTGGGAATAAAGTAATTAGAGGGTAATCTTCATTCATCTCTCCTCCTTCTTCTATGAGTTGACCCTCATCTGCCTCATCATCACTGTTTGTCTGAAACTCTATTCCACCATTGGAACAGGTAATTGAACATTTGGTTTTGCACAATAAGTCTCTTCCTAATAAGGATACTGGACTTGAATCACATACAACAAATCTATGCAGGCCCTGGAAATTTCCGATTTCAACCTGCACTGGGTCAGTGATTGGATTAGTCAGGTACTGGTTAGCCACACCAACCACTCGTATGGTGCGCCCCGAGAGAGGTAATCTTGGTACCTCTGCACTGCGAACCGTAGAGCGTGCAGCTCCTGTATCAACTAAAAATGAGACCTTATAGCCCATTACTTTTCCCTCCCCATATGGGCCTCTCTGGTCTACCTCTAGGGATGCTGCGAGTCTGCACTCTTCACTGTCTGAGCTGTCATCGGACCAATCCTCATTCATATAATTTTCACCTCGTAATGGGAATTGTTGTACAGTGTTGTTTTGATTTGTTACCTGACCTGTGACCTGCTGAGGAAGCGTCACCTGTTGCTGTCCCATCGGAGCTAGGGGTAACTGCATTTGCTGTCTAGGCACCATAGGGATCTGCTGTTGTATTGGTTGTACTGGCACTGTTTGGAAACGCGGCATCTGCATTTGCTGCATGGGTTGCACCCCTGACATTTGCACCAAATTATTTTGATAGTTCTGATTCTGGTGTCTCATTCTTGGACCTCGTGAATTTTGTAGTGTACCGGCATTAAAACTCTGCTGAACCGTACCATCCTGCATTATATTCAGACAATCCCGTTTCCAATGTCCCACGCCCCCGCACGCATGACATGGTGACATCTTTTTCACTCCTTGACCATCATTTTGAATAACAACATTATTCATGTCCGAACCACGGTTCACAAACCCTCGACCTCTACCTCTCGGCTGTGCCTGAAACACACCATTCAATTGCGGTTGTTGCTGTATCATTTGCTGAACACCATTTCCCTGTATTCCAGCCTGTGCAGCCCTTATCTGCATCACCATCACTTTCTCCTTCAACTTTTTCTGCTTCAACTCAATTTCGTCATTACAGTATTTCACAAACTGTAATACTTCATCAATCGGTTTAGCTTGCCAACAAATCAAATGATTTTTAATCATTTGGCTGACCTCCGGTCTCAGCCCTTCGACGAATCTGAACACAAGATGGTTCATGTCCTTCGGTTCAATTGTTTCAGTACCACTGTAATGTTTGAATGCTTTCAACAACCTTTCATAATACGCATGTATTGACTCTTTAACCTCTTGAGAGGTCCGGTCGATTCTCTGCCAATCAGTCACCTTCGGCGACACCTTTTGTTTCAAAAACTCAATTACTTTATGATAATATTTCATCACCTCTTCAGAAGGTGCTCCAGTCACTTTATCCCTTGCCGGTTCCTTTGTGGGCCAATCTACCCCTCTCTTGCACTCAAGCCACAAGTCTGGCTGAACAATAATCTCAAACAATGTATTTAAATCTTCCCAGAGACATTTTGCAAGCTTCACGAATCTATCTGTCTGTTGATACCACTCGATCGGTTTTTCCCTTAACCTAGGATAGTCATTCGTAAAAGACAAAATGTCTCCCCTGGACCAAGGCACATGCACCAAAACACCACCAGCTGTTTTTCTCATAGGTAGGATTTTTACCGTATCTAAATTAGGTGTGACTGTCGTTTCATTAGATCTCGAACTATCTCTTTTCCCCTTATCTCTTTTCTTCATCCATCGGCCTTCCCATTTCTCTAGTGCTCCCCAAATTTGTGCGCTTTGCAGCAACTCTTTCAAATGTGTCTTCATGCCTGCGGATCTCATGTGTTCGAAATCTTTCGTGTCAAAATCTAACCTATAACTTTGTTTCAAATGTTTCGTGTTTCCAATGTCGATATTGTATTTGTCTGCCAAATTCGTTAATTTCTGGTGTACTTTGCCTACCTCTTTGGTAATTTTAGGGCATAAGTATCTTAATTCTGCCTCAGTGTAAGACTCCAACCTATTTACTCCCATTGTTCCATCCACCAATTCAGCAGCTTCTGCTCCTAGTCCTACTAGATTTAGGTATTCATCTTGTTTTTCTTTTTCAGGTTCGATTGTAATCGCTGTAGTCTTTTGTGATGTGCAAGTTTTCTCTAACCACTCATTTAACTGTTGTACTGTAAAACCCTGCAGTGAAATGTTCCCTGCATGTATCATTGGAGTGTATGAGGTATTTGTACTCATAGTTTGGGGAGTCAGGACTACCAACCCTGCTTGTCGCATTACCTCAGGAGGTGCCCCTATTGGACTGAGGTCCATTAAGGGTCTTGATTGTTCGCAAAACTGTTCTCCCTGGGCCATTATTTGTGAAGTTCTAATAGGCCCTCCTCTTATCATTTCATGAGTCATAACTCCCTGTTCACACGTCCTTGTTTTCTCCTGTGCATATAACGGCACCGGGGGACCAACCGTAATGGGTAGTGATATAGCGGCAGGTGTCTGGCCTGCTCCCAAGCTTCTTGGAGCTTCAACACCATAAGTCTGCTCTAATAATCCTGGTGCAGGTTCTTTCAAAGGACCCGCTACTGGGTTGTACCCAGGTATCAGTTGTGGCGGTTGTGACACTAACTGTGGAGTTGACTCGATTTGTATTAACCTTGGTTTTGTATATATCGGGTCTGGCGGCACCACCAAGTTTGTAGTAGTCTTGAGTACTGGAACATCGGGATAAATTCTTTTTATCTGTGGTGGAGGCTGTAACTGTATCGGCGAGTCTGGTGCAGTGGGTACACTGACACCATTCTGTATCAAAGCTGTATCGCTAGTCTGCACTGTATCAGTAACACCCTTCTCCTTCGTCTGGTTCCCAGGATCCAAGCTAGTACTTGGAGCACTGTCGTTCACCGCGTATGGTGGCGGACGATCATGTAACAATCTATCCATAAAAGCCTCATCATCTGAATCATCCTCCTCTTCCCAGGATCTTTTATTCT
The DNA here is from genome assembly GCF_031143425.1 of Pleurodeles waltl. Classification (NCBI taxonomy): domain Eukaryota; kingdom Metazoa; phylum Chordata; class Amphibia; order Caudata; family Salamandridae; genus Pleurodeles; species Pleurodeles waltl. The sequence goes on along the minus strand of NC_090444.1, from coordinate 1,233,835,289 downwards.
CTTTGTGTTTGCCTAATTCTTTGTCAGTTTTGCAGGAAGCTTTCTTTCCCTGTGTCTCCTCTCCCTGGGTTATTGCCGGAAACAGCTTCAACCCATCCACTATTCCTCGTCTCCACATTTTGTTCTCATTATCCCACCTGGCCTCTGCATAGGATTTTTCTGCCCTTGTCAATCTTCTGTGAAATCTTTCTTGTCTATGTTTAAGAGCCATCAGGTCCCAAATTGCCAAAGCCTCATATTGTGCTGGTCGAGGAGGTGGATTCTGCGTACTTAACATCCACCTCAGATTTTCTAACACCTTTTGATTGAACGTTCCATGTTCCGGAAACGCTAGACACCCCTCTTTCTCAGTTAATTTGCGCCATTGTTTTATCCATAAACATGGTGCAACACCCTTTTCCTTCATAACCGTGTAAGCTGGTGTACCCTCAGGTGGTGTAGGTTCCCCATCAGTTGCAACAATATACACATCTCCCTTCAAACCGCTTTTAAATGCCTTAACAAAATTCATTTTATTTGATATTTAATCAGAAAACGGCTTTGTTCCCAGGACACTCTTCACCTACCCTTTACTCAACCTATTGCCTCTCACGAACGGCAGCCAATCCGTGCGCGACCCCTCTCGGCATCTGACCTATCTCAGCGCGGCACCACTGACGTCACACTCACACACACTGCAGCTGACAAAGTATTGCGGCTTGTCCACACCTCGCTTACTACTTACAACTCATACAAACTAATGCGAATTATTGCTAGCACTTAAATGACAACACAAATCTGCCGGTTTACTACAGGAAAGGTAACACATTCGCTTCAGAACTTTACAGACATTTCACTTGAAGCCTCGGCCGCTACTCTCTCCTTCTCAGTTCCCTCATACGCAAGCAGAATTCGACCTGCAAATCCTACTCTCGACTTGTCAATGACTCCTTCTAGTGCACTTTAGAACTTGTCAAATCTCCATCGAAGGTTACACACATGCATCATAACTCGAAACTCGACTTGTCAACCACGTCCGATTGACCTACTAAACCGCACAGATTACGACATAAACCATTTTAACATCATACTCCGGAGTCTTAGACCTCAATAGGTCCGTATACAACAACCAACCACGTGGATAATTTTGAGCAACAAGCGCTGCATTCACATGAAGTACGCCGACTTCCCTACTCTCATACTGTGGAGTACGCCTACTCCTTCTAAACAACACTTAATTTGGCCTAATCACACTCAAATATTCACAATCGCCTGCAAAGTGCATAAGATTTAATAAGCGCAAAAAGACCCTAACCACACATACTATGGCGCCGAGAACATTCCCAACTCATTTAGGCAGGCTCCGAGATCCCGGGAAAGCCCATGGCGAATCTAGCAACTCATCATCTTCCCAAATTGCATTATCACAAGAAAACAAATTAAGCAATGAAACTCTGTCCTAGGGCCCCCAAGGGCCAAACCGTACTCTGCTACTAGAACTGCTAACGCGTCCGTCTATGTTAATCTATACACATCAGGACTCGTTTTAGGCCAATTAATCTTTGGACCCAGTGGTGAGACACCGTAGGACGAGATAACTGATCAGAACACCAATCAATATGGCAATAACATTGTCAATATTTAACACCAAAATATATCTCGCTTTAGGCATTAATAAACATGCGGCGCAATCATGACCGTTAGTCATGAATAACCACACCTTAATGAAGTTTTTATGAGTTTTATTCCCTATTGATTACAATCTAGTAGCAAAGGCATCAATCTCAAAGTCAAGAAGCATATAAGCACAATTACAAGATGACAGCCACAGTAAGCTTTCAATAGTGCAGAAATCAGAAGCATAGATAATCAGATGAGTATAACCAGATCACAATACATTGAATGTTCTAAGATACAAGTTCAGCATAGCATCATGTCAGTCACGTCAGTTTGTCAGTCAAAATGAATACCTCATCTAACCTCTAATTAGCATTAGCATGTTGGGCGTCATGCAAAACAATTTTGAACACCAATTTGGAAACATCTAACTAAGGTCTCTAATCAAAAACATACAGCCGTTGGTACCTAGAAAGAAAAGGCAAATAAAGAATTTTTCATTAGCAACATATAATTACCCTCCTCTGATTAGGTCAGCATTCAGGATTAGTCTTCGTCTTCAGGACATCAGTTAGATCGCCGTCAGTCTATCTAAGTTTAAAAGACAAAGACACTCTTCTCATAAGGAGAAAAGTGTAGGGGCAGTCTAATGGGCAAAGATGGCTTTCTCTAAGTCTCAGGTCACCAAATAGAGTGACAGAGTTTCGAGATGCAATCGATATCATTCCCTACCTAATGCGCTTTGTCTCTTGTGTCATGGGTTTTTAAACCTTTTTCGTAATGCATTCCCCCAAAATTCTATTGGTCAGTCACTACACCCCACTATCGGTAGCCTATTAAATTATACATTAAGTAATGTATTTGTCATTTCATGATAATTCCCTAATTCCTAATTGGTCTTCATAATTGACGTTTTTCGTAGGTGGCACATCCGGGGTTACTTCATCTCCTTGGCACTCGTCAGGTCAAAAGTTCTCTTCTTCTCGCTTCATCGTCCTTGGAAGTGTCCAATAATGTTTCAAAGCGCATAATTCTATCCTAAAAGCTGCTAGCATACGGATGGGAATATCTGGTACTGTTGCGAACTTATTGAAGAAAAGAACAATCGCTGGGTCATGGTCTTTTACAAATCAGCACACTGAAGAGACAGAAGAATACGCTTTAATATGAGAACTACACAGCTTTGCTTGGCTCATGCTAACCTAAGATATACGAGTTCTAATGAATGCAGTGTTATGCGTTTAAATGTACACAGTTTTAGCAATTTATGAATGATTATTTCTTATTGTTGACATTAGTTTACACACACATAAAATCATTTATGTTAATTAATATATTTCAATGAATATTTTATTTGATGCAGTATTGTTAATCATAAGCATTTCACGTCTATAATATGTATTATAAAGCTACGCTCTCTCAATGAGATGGACTTCAAGTCTGGCGCCATCAGTTTTCAACTCTTGAAGTCTAGAATGATTGGAGGCAGAAGTAAATGGCAACACAGCACAGATGACTCCCGGAGCAATCAGCCGTCTTCGACAAATAGGAATACCACTCTGCTTTAATTTTCGGAGAACAATTATAAATGCACATCTAGGACAGTAAGACAGTTTCTTATTAACTACTTATTAGAACACAAAGACACCTAATAACGATCTGAGAGAAAGCATGTAGATGAGGTATCATGTATGTTACACTTAAAATGGAAAACTTTATGTGCAAAGGAAAACAGAATGATTGGATGTACAGCATATTTTAATGAATGTTAAAATACAATTTTAACTTCCAATGGTTTTATTTCTTTTATTTGCTTTTACTCTTTTTTCAATTTTAATTTACAATGCTATCCTTAGTTTAGTACAGATGGAAAACTATATATAGGAACTTGACAGGGAAGAACAATAAAGAGATACTACAAAAGTGTTTTTTTGAAGTGGTTTGACATATTTAATTCCTGAGTTGAAAGACCAACAGATTACTAAATTCTAACCCAAAAATAGGACTACTCATGTCAATCAAATAGAAAAAAATGACCGTCTGGCTTACTCCTGACTTTAAGGGTGTACAAGAGTCATTTTCAAGAAAAGAGGCATTAGTACAAAATGACGGCAAGACAATGGCCCTCATTACAACAATGGCGGTAAATCCCACTTACCGCCGTGCAGAAGATCGCCAACACACCGCTGCGACACCCACACAAGTCCGCCACACCAAATGTCAGTGATAAACTGGCGATAATAAAACTGACACCGTTACGCCAACAGGAATACGCCCACACTATCACGACCCACAAATCCACGCGGTGGTCCTTCAACCGCGGTATTCCATTGGCGGTACACACCGCCGCGCTCAAAATACACACACATTTAAAATAGACAACCACACTGGACAATTCGAAATACACACACCTGATACACATACACACACCACTTCCACACACCCAATACAATATAAAACACACACCCACATCACCCACTAACCCCTATGACAAAAATTTAGAACAAAGCACAGAGAGAGACACCACCATCAACAAACTAGCATCCACAGGCACACAACACCATCACTCACACAACATACACACACCTCACACAACACACACAAACACATCCCCTCACACATCACAACACACACTACCTAACACATCACCCACACCACACCATGGCACTGCAAAGACACCCCAGGTTCTCTGAGGAGGAGCTCAGGGTCATGGTGGAGGAAATCGTCCGGGTAGAGCCACAGCTATTCGGATCACAGGTGAGGCACACCTCCATAGCTAGGAAGATGGAGCTATGGCGCAGAATCGTAGACAGGGTCAACGCAGTGGGACAGCATCCAAGAACTAGGGATGACATCAGGAAGAGGTGGAACGACCTATGGGGGAAGGTGCGTTCCATGGTTTCATGACACCAGATTGCAGTTCAGAAGACTGGCGGCGCACCGCCACCACCTCCCCCAAAACTAACAACATGGGAGGAGCAGGTCTTGGCTATACTGCATCCTGAGGGCCTCCCAGGAGTAGCAGGAGGAATGGACTCTGGTAAGTTAAATCTTAACTATTACATCCCCCACCCTACCTGCATGCTATCACATACCCCACCCTCACCCTCACCTCCATCACTCCAACACCTCACATATGTCCCACTATCACAACCCACACGTCCCAACACCAAGCCCTGCATGCAACACCAAAGCATGGACACCCATCACCAAAGCATGTCCACTACAGATACCCACACAGATCCCCAAACCAAATATCACCCAAGGTCCTAGACAAGAATGTAAGCACTGGGGTACAGGGTCACCCACCCATTGCACACAAATGCACACACAGATGCAATAATCATGCCTTTACACCGCTGCAGGATCCCTACCCAACGTCATCAGACAGGAGGTTCCAGACATGTCCACACCCCCACAGAAAAGGCCCACAGTGATGACAGCAGCATTGTCTAACTGGATCAAGATGACCAGCCCGGCCCATCTGGGACCTCGGGACAGTCGGTTCCCCACACACTGGCACATGCCACCACAGAGCCTCCCCCCTCAGGAAACACCAGCACAGCACCCACCCAGCGGGCCCACACCTCTGTCCCCAGGACACGTCAAGAAGCAGTGTGCCCACCACTACAGGGAACCCAGGCAAACCCACCAACCCAAGAACATCAGTGACCTGGGGGCAGTGGCAGTGGGCACACAGTTCAGGGGACAGAGGAAGAGGAAAACCGGGGAACTGGGAGGACTGCTGTGCGACAGGGAAAGGACAGGCCAAGGGAACCCACTCTCCACAAGGCCCTCTCCAACATCATGGGAGCATACCATCATTCCCAGGAGACAATGGCAACAGTACTGGCCAAGTTTCAGGAGACCCAGCGGCTGCAGGAGGAACAGTATTTGGGGATCAGGGAGGAACTCAAGTCCATCAACACCACCATGGTCACCATTGAAGGGGTGCTGAAGGACCTTGTGAACACCAGGAGGGACACTGTGGCACAACAAGGGGCACCTGACACTAGCCTCAATGATGAACAGCCCACCACCTCCGCTGGCGCTAGTGGACAGGAGGCACCGCCACAGGACCACGACCCCAGCACCCCACCCCCTGCAGATGGAGAACCACCCCGCAAACAGTCCCTGAGATCCAGGACAAAGACAGAGAACAATGCAAGACCCCGCCAAGAAATGAGATCACTCTGAATGTCATCCTTCTATCCCACTTTGTCACCCTGTCTACCCTTAAACTGACCTAGCTCCACTTCCTATGCCCCTTTGGACAATGCACCTGTGAGACAAATAACTGGACTCTGCCATGGACATTCCTCCACCATCACCCCTGACCATTTTACAACCCCCTCCACTATTTTGCACTTAAATAAACACCCTTGAATCACGAAACAATCTGGAGGCAGTCTGTGCTTTCACAAATGTGTATTTGCTATAACTAAGGAAAATAACAATGTCCATTGTATTGTCAACATACCTATGTCACACAGCTCTAGTCCATGAGGTAATATAGCAGAGGTCAAACAGTGGGACCCACATCTGTGAAATGGAAATGCAAAGTGACAAGTCAGGGTCCATACACTCGGTGAAAGTGACATACATATGATAGTTCTAACAATTGTATGAGATGTAGGAGGCAGTGATGTCTTCTTACCTGTGTCTCACTGGAAGTATTGCTGGATAACGTTGTTTCTGTTGTCGATATCTTCTTCATCTGCCTCCTCTTCTTCACTGTCCACAGGCTCCACAGCTACCACAAGACCTCCTTCTGGACCATCCTCCTGCAGAAAAGGCACCTGTCATCGCAAAGCCAGGTTGCGCAGCATACAGCAGGCCACGATTATCTGGCACACCTTCTTTGGTGAGTAGTAGAGAGAACCACCTGTCATATGGAGTCACGGGAACCTGGCCTTCAGGAGGCCGAAGGTCCTTTCGATCACTCTCCTAGTTCACCCATGTGCCTCATTGTAGCGTTCCTCTGCCCTTGTCCTGGGATTTCTCACTGGGTTCAGTAGCCATGACAGATTGGGGTAACCAGAGTCACCTGAAAATGTCGAGGGACAACTGTTAGACACACACTAACCCTTAGAGACAACCCCAGAACCAGACAATCATTCACACGGTATAGGGTCCTTTTCCTCACCTATTAGCCACACACGGTGCCTCTGGAGTTGCCCCATCACATAAGGGATGCTGCTATTCCTCAAAATGTAAGCGTCATGCACTGAGCCTGGAAACTTGGCATTCACATGGGAAATGTACTGGTCGGCCAAACACTCCATCTGCACATTCATCGAATGGTAGCTCTTCCTGTTTCTGTACACCTGTTCACTCCTGTGGGAGGTACCAATGCCACATGTGTCCCATCAATGGCACCTATGATGTTGGGGATACGTCCCAGGACATAGAAGTCACCTTTCACTGCGGGCAAATCCTCCACCTGAGGGAAAACGATGAAGCTGCGCATGTGTTTCAGCAGGGCAGACAACACTCTGGACAACACGTTTGAGAACATAGGCTGGGACATCCCTGATACAATGGCCACTGTTGTTTGAAAACACCCACTTGCCATGAAATGGAGTACTGACAGGACCTGCACTAGAGGGGGGATTCCTGTGGGATGGCAGGTAGCTGAAATCAAGTCTGGCTCCAACTGGGCACACAGTTCCTGGATTGTGGCATGATCAAGTCTGTAAGTGATAATGATGTGTGTGTCTTTCATTGTCGACAGGTCCACAAGCAGTCTGTACACCGCAGGATGCCACCATCTCCTCACCTGCCCCAGCGGACGTGCCCTATGGACGAGAACAGCGAGCACAGGGTCAGCCAATACTGAGGTATTAAAAAAAGAATTTATTGCACACATTTGTCAATCTGCAATGTGCCTGTCACTGTGTGTATGCAAGGCCTAGATAGGTGTGACGCATTTAATGCCATGTGGCCCCCTGAAATGGCAGCTGCCTTACCTCTAATGTGGGACTAGAGGATATTAGGTAACTGCACTGGCGTTGTACACCGTTGCAGTAGGCGGTCGAAGACCGCGGCGCAATCCTGCATTGGTTAACATTGGACCCTATGGGTACCAGGAGCCAATGACGATGTATGCCGGCGGTGACGGTACGCACCACCGCGGACGTGACCGCCATTTTCTCTCTGTTCACTCACTTGATACCTGACCTTCAACAGGAGAGGACCTACACTGCAAGTGCTGCTGTGACATCAGTCTGGAAGCGACTATGGCTCATGTGTCTGGGGAAGGGGCCCCTGCCTTCATTTCGGAGGAGTTGGAGAAGTTAGTGGATGGGGTCCTCCCCCAGTACACGCTACTCTACGGTCCTCCAAACAAACAGGTGGGTACACTGTGAGCATGCTGTTTGGGCAATGCCTGTTTGGAGTGGTGTGGATGGAAGATACAGGGGTGGGGGGGGACTGAGGCCTGCATGAGCAGACGGTGTGTGTATGTGCATCAGTGCAAGGGTGGGAACGTGGTTCAATGACTGTGACGATCCGGACGGTTAAAGATTATCCTTTTCCCCTGTACTATTCCTCTAGGTCAGCTCCCACCAGAAGAAGGATACTTGGCGTGCCATCGCCAAGGACGTCTGGACCCTGGGGGTCCACCACAGATGGAGCACCCACTGCTGGAAAAGATGGGAGGACATTCGCCACTAGAGCAAGAAGATGGCAGAGGCCCAGCTGGGGATGGCCTCCCAACGTGGGAGGGGTGCCCGTCGCACCATGACCCCCCTGATGTTCTGGATCCTGGTGGTGGCGTATCCGGAGTTGGATGGGCGCTTGAGGCCATTACAGCAGCCACAAGGGGGTGAGTACATTCACATCCATCTGACTCTGCGCCCATTACGAGGTGTCTGGGTGGGGGAGGTGGGCTGTGGGTTCCCCTAGGCCGGGGCGAGTTTTGTAGGCAAGGTCCCTTCGTGAGGCAGGCGATGTGGCACCACAACCCCACCAGTGGTAAGAGCCATTTACACCTAGTCAGGCTCCTGTGACTTCCATGTGTGCAGCAATCGGGCGTAGGCCTTGTACCCCATGTCCCTGTGATTAATTAGGGAACTCTAAGTGCATGGCGTAGTGCAGAGGGCTGGTGTGTCTGTAGTGTCCGCCAACGGAAGCGGTATTGCATGCACTGACATGTCTTTCTTCTGTCTCCCCCCCACTTTTTGTGGTCTCCCTGTTCTTGTGTCCATTAGCATCATCAGGCGGAGGAGCAGTGCCACCGGAGCAGAAGGGAGCTGCATCCCACATGGCCCTGGAGGGCGAGACAACAGAGTCTGAAGCCACCAGGGGGACGGAGGGCGAGGGGAACTCCATGGCGGGAACAGGAGGTGACATCTGTGACAGCGACTCCTCCTCTGATGGGATCTCCCTTGCGGTGGCGGGCCCTTTGTGCCCCCGCATCAACAGGTACAGCCGCCACCCCTCCTACCATCACCGACCTCCCAGCAGCCCCTCAGCGTGTGTCACGTGGCCGCTCACCCAGGAGGGTGGGCATCTCCTTTGCCCCAGGCACCTCAGGCCCTGCCCCAGTCACCCTGCTGCCCTCGGTGAGGAGGCGATTGATCTCCTGAGATCCCTCACTGTAGGGCAGTCTGCCATTCTGAATGCCATCCAGGGTGCTGAGAGGCAGTTGCAGCAAACAAATGCATACCTGGAGGGCATTCATTCTGGCCAGGCAGCCCAACAGCGAGCATTTCAGGCTCTGGCTTCTGCACTGATGGCAGCTATTGTCCCTGTGTCCAGTCTCCCGTCCCCCAACTTCCTCCACCTAGACCCAATCCCCTGTACCTCAGCCTATCCCAGCACACCATCAGACCAGCATGCATACACATCAACACAAAAGGGTGGCTCAGGCAAACATAATCACCACACACCCCACAGGCACACACACAAGCATCATACCCTTGCACACATGCCAACATCCACTGCCTCCAGTGTGTCCCCCTCCTCCACGTCTCCCTCCTCCCTCCCTGTCTCGTCTCCACTCACACCTGCATGCACTACATCTTCAGCCACTACCTCTATCACCAGCACGCCCATCACCACACACCGCTCACGTGCACTCACCACCCCCACTATCATTCACACATCCCCAGTGTCCTCTACCAGTGTGTCTGTGAGCCCTCCTCCCAAAGTACACAAACTCAGCCACACACCCACCCAACAGCCACCCACCTCACAACAGCCTACAGCCCATGCACCTTCATCCAAAGTCAGCAAACGTACACCTCTTGCATCCACTACCTCTTCCTCCACTCCCAAACCCTCTCCATCTACCCGTCCCAGTGTGTCTAAAAAGCTTTTCCTATCAAATGTTGACCTCTTGCCTACACCTCCCCTCCGTCCGTCCCTAGGGCCCGCCTTTCCAGGTCCCAACCCAGCACCTCAGCCACCACATAACTGAGCAAAGTGGTGCCAGCAATTGCGGGATTTTGGAGTGCGCCAAGCAACAGGGCTGCCAGTGTCCCACGGAGCGAGGGCAAGGACATTCCGCCACCTCCAAACGTCAAAAAGTTGCCCACATCCCGGAGGGAGAAGACAAAAACACCTGCCACCAAGGGCTCAGGCAAAACAAAAGTGGAAAGTGGCAAGACAGCTGCGCCAGCATCCAAGGTGGGAAAGGGCCAGAAAATCAAGGGCAGGTCCACGTCCACGCCAACCTGCACGGCGGACAAGACCGCCACCAGCACCGCCACCACAGAGCCCTCCGCCAGTACCGCAGACACTCAGGCCGCCACCAGCACCGCAGTCATTGAGCCCGCTACCAGCACTGCAGTCACTGAGCCCGCCACCAGCACCGTAGTCACTGAACCCGCCACCAGCACTGCAGTCACTGAGCCCGCCACCAGCACCGCCACCACAAAGACCGCCACCAGCACTGCCGTGACAAAGGCCGCCGCCAGCACCGTTTCCACAGAGGCCGCCACCAGCACAGATTCCACAGAGGCCGCCGCAAGCACCGATGCCACAGAGTCCGCTGCAAGCACCGGCGCTTCTGACACCGCCGCCAGCACCGATGCCACTGAGGCAGCCGCAAGTACCGCTGCGACTGACACCGCCGCTAGCACCGCCAGCGGCCCCGCAACATCCAGAGCCAGTGGCACCACCGCAGACATGGCTGCCATCCCCAGTGGTCAGTCGTCCGAGGCTGGTGGTCAGTTCCAGGAGCCTGGGCATCTTGCATGTTGCACCACCGTCAGTGGAGTGTCACATCCACTACCTCAGTCCTTGGCAGGATGAAGCACTCTGGGCACAAAGCCCCCTCCAGAACCAGTGGAGTATCACATCCACTACCTCAGTCCTTGGCAGGATGAAGCACTCTGGGCACAAAGGGCCGTATTTATACTTTTTGGCTCACAACTGCGCCAACGCAGTTGTGCGTCAAAAAATTTAGCGCCGGCTAACGCCATTCCAAAGCGCCATGCGGGCGCCTTATTTATGGAATGACGTTAGCCGGCGGAGCTGCCTGGTGTGCGTAAAAAAAAATGACTTACACCAGGCAGCGCCGGCGTAGGGGAAAATGGAGCTTGGGCGCCAAAAAATGGGGCAAGTCAGGCTGAGGCAAAATGTTCACCTCAACCCGATTAGCGCCATTTTTTTAGACTCCCAACCCCCATTGAAATGACTCCTGTCTTAGCAAAGACAGGAGTCATGCCCCCTTGCCCAATGGCCATGCCCAGGGGACTTGTGTCCCCTGGGCATGGTCATTGGGCATAATGGCATGTAGGGGGGCACAAATCAGGCCCCCCTATGCCACCCAAAAAAAAAATACTTACCTGAACTTACCTTAAGTTCCCTGGGATGGGTCCCTCCATCCTTGGGCGTCCTCCTGGGGTGGGCAAGGGTGGCAGGGGGTGTCCCTGGGGGCATGGGAGGGCACCTCTGGGCTCCTTCCGAGCCCACAGGTCCCTTAACGCCTGCCCTGACCAGACGTTAAAAAATGACGCTAAAGCGGCTGGACATCATTTTTTTTGACCCGCCCACTCCTGAGCTTAATTTTTGCCCGGGAGTGTAAATACGGCGCACATGCCTCGGAGTCAGTTTTTAGACGGGAACGCCTACCTTGCATATCATTAACGCAAGGAAGGTGTCCACGCAAAAAAATGACGCAAACTCCAAGATCTTTGGCGCTAGACGGGTCTAACGCCAAAGTATAAATATGGAGTTAGTATTGCGTCGGATTTGCGTTAAAAAAAACTACGCAATTCCGGCGCAAACAGAGTATAAATATGGCCCAAAGTCCCCTCCAGAACCAGTGGAGTATCACATCTACTACCTCTGTCCTTGGCAGGATGAAGCACTCTGGGCACAAAGCCCCCTCCAGAACCAGTGGAGACTGTTATCCACTTGAGAGACTGTGGCTTTGCACTCCCCAGGATAAAGCAGTGGGCAACCCACCCACTGGAGAGACTTGAGAGACTGTGGCTTTGCACTCCCCAGGATGCAGCAGTGGGCAAACCACCCACTGGAGAGACTGTGCCTTTGCACTCCCCAGGATAAAGCAGTGGGCAACCCACCCACTGGAGAGACCTGACAGACTGTGGCTTTGCACTCCCCAGGATAAAGCAGTGGGCAAACCACCCACTGGAGAGACTTGAGAGACTGTGGCTTTGCACTCCCCAGGATAAAGCAGTGGGCAAACCACCCACTGGAGAGACTTGAGAGACTGTGGCTTTGCACTCCCCAGGATAAAGCAGTGGGCAACCCACCCACTGGAGAGACTTGAGAGACTGTGGCTTTGCACTCCCCAGGATGCAGCAGTGGGCAAACCACCCACTGGAGAGACTTGAGAGACTGTGGCTTTGCATTCCCCAGGATAAAGCAGTGGGCAACCCACCCACTGGAGAGACTTGAGAGACTGTGGCTTTGCACTCCTCAGGATACATCAATGGGCATGGATCCCCCGTGGAGCTGGCGTTGTGCACTCATCCGGCTGAGGTGTCCCCCTTCCCTTCCCCCTGAGATGCCTGTTTCATTTTGATCTGATGCCCCAGCAGTGTTTTCTCTGTTTGGAGTCCGGTATCGAGTGTGGGCCTTGCCCATGCATTTTGGGCCCAGTGGTCCACAGACTAGGAATGGTGCACTATCCGGACTGTATAGTTGGTGTACATAATTGTTTATACTGTACTTCAAGTTTTGACTAATGGATTTTTATTGATTACAATCATTCAACTCATTTCCTTTTGTCATTGCGTTCTTCCGGCGGGGTGTAAATGTAATGTTGCAGCATGTATTAGTGTGTATGTTGTTGTGGGTGAGGGTGGGGGTGTTGCGTGTGTGTGTCACTCTCTTTTCCATCCCCCCTCCCCTGTGTTGTAGGTGCAGTACTCACTGTGGTCGTCGCTGCCGTCGTTGGTGCTCCTGGTAGAGGAGCAGGAATACTATCACAGGGAGGATTTGGAGTTCTGGCTCCATGGAGTCCTGGTTCCTCGTGGGTTGTGTAAAGGAAACCCAAACGGGAGACTGGCAACTGGCGCCTAGTTCCAGCCTGAAGTCAAGCAGATTTGAATCTGAATCTCTGAAGTCCCGAGTCATCCTTACAAAAGCGTGCCCCCTCCTCTCAGACTCGGGAAAACTACGCAAGCCTTTGGAGACTGGCCAGATCTCCTAGACTTCTCCTCTTCCCAAGCCTGAGCAGAAAGGAAAACACCAAATGTACTCTCTCTTATCAGGTCTAGTCTGGTGTGAAGAAAACAGCTTGATTCATCTTGTGGAAAAACATAGCTTGGAAAAATAAAGCTTGGATTCTCAACTGCAATGTCTAACTCCACGTTAAAGGCAATAGGCAGCTAACCTAAATATCAAATGTAATGTCTAATGTCATGTCAAAGCCAATAGGCAGCTGAGCTGAATACAAAATGCAATGTCTAAAATCATGTCAAAGCCAATAGGCAGCTGAGCTGAATACAGCATGTCAAAGCCAATAGGCAGCTAAACTGAATACAGCATGTCAAAGCCAAGAGGCAGAATACAGAATGTAATGGCTAATGCCATGTCAAAGCCAATAGGCATTTATTGTGGGCGTCGCCCATCCATTTTTGGACTGTTGGTGCACGGACATTGTTGTGTACATATCTGCACTACTTCTTGTTTGGTACATTTATTTTTGACAGATTTCGTGATATATATCCGTATATTTTTTAATGAGTAGTATATTGGCACAATACAAAGTTTGGCCGCTATTCGCTTTGTCATTGCATTCTTCCGGGGGGGTTGTGGGTTGTTACTGTGATTTTTGTGACTGCATTGGTGTGTATGTTGTAATATGCGAGGGTGGGGGTGGGGGTGTTTGGTGGGTGTCCCCGTAACTTTTGCCTCCCCTCTCCCCCGTGTCGTAGGTGCAGTACTCACCGGTATGTTCTGCGCTTACGTCGCTGTTGGTCGTAGATGAGCAGGAATGCAAGGGCAGGTAAGATTTGTAGTTCCGGGTCCATGGAGTCCTCGTTCCTCATGGGATGTGTTGAGGTGAGCGTTTTCCCATAGCAAAAGCTGTTTCCGCCGTGTTTTTATCCACGGTGAATCCGCCCCGGAAAAGGTGGCTGATTGGTGTGTTGTGATAGTGTGGGCGGTACATTGTCTTCCGCCTGTCTGTTGGCGGTGACCGCCGCGCTGTTTGTCTGTACCGCCCTGGCGGGCGATGTGTTAAAGTGGCTGTCTTTGTTGGCGGTTTCCGCCAGGGTCGTAATTCAATTTTTTTGTCCGCCGGCCTGTTTGCGGTATTACCGCAGCTTTAACACCGTCCGCCAGGGTTGTAATGACCACCTATATGTTTTGTTAAGTTTAGCTGCCTATTGGCTTTGACATGGCATTAGCCATTACATTCTGTATTCTGCCTATTGGCTTTGACATGCTGTATTCAGTTTAGCTGCCTATTGGCTTTGACATGCTGTATTCAGCTCAGCTGCCTATTGGCTTTGACATGATATTAGACATTGCATTTTGTATTCAGCTCAGCTGCCTATTGGCTTTGACATGACATTAGACATTACATTTGATATTTAGGTTAGCTGCCTATTGCCTTTAATGTGGAGTTAGACATTGCAGTTGAGAATCCAAGCTGTATTTTTCCAAGCTATGTTTTTCCACAAGATAAACCAAGCTGTTTTCTTCACACCAGACTAGACCTGATAAGAGAGAGTACATTTGGTGTTTTCCTTTCTGCTCAGGCTTGGGAAGAGGAGAAGTCTAGGAGATCTGGCCAGTCTCCAAAGGCTTGCCTAGTTTTCCCGAGTCTGAGAGGAGGGGGCACGCTTTTGTAAGGATGACTCGGGGCTTCAGAGATTCAGATTCAAATCTGCTTGACTTCAGGCTGGAACTAGGCGCCAGTTGCCAGTCTCCCGTTTGGGTAGATAATCTCTTTCTCGCAGTTGTCCGGAGTCATCAACTTGCAGACCCCAGAAAGATGAAGCTGAGTATGTAGGCCCTGCCGCCTTGCTCAAACGGTGAAGAATTTGATTTTATATGCTTTGCATTGAATATCTTATCTGTACGCTGTTTACATTGCAACTGAGAAGTACTGTGATATATTTTGTTTTCATTGCTGCAACTACTTTTACTCTTCTGAATGTGTGCTTGAAATCTATTAGTTCATCTCTCAAGAACTTGTGGGTGGGGAAGAATTAACAACAATAAAGGTCTTCTTTGAACTCAGAAGTGCATTCCAGAGATGTTCTGTAAGTTCTGATACAAGATAAGTAGGAAGGCAGAACATTTTGGTACCAGGAGTGGGGTCGAATTATAGATTTCTACGTGCGCAATTTAAAAGTGTAATTGTTTTTTGTTGTTTAGAGAATTACAGAAGCACGGCAGACCATGTTAGAAAATGCATGTGTAGTTAAACTGCCTGATGGTGCTGTGAGAAACATGTTTTCTTTTTGTGATAAAGCGTATTTAGAAAATGTGCCTTTTGGAAGCAATGAAGTTCCTTTTGTTTTTGACAGAAGGATTTGGATACTTTTATCTGCTTACAGAAAAATGCAGGAGAAATGTAGGCAGTTGGAACATGAAAATAAGAATTTACGTGAGCAAATTAGCCAGAACACATTAATGCAAGATAATGCTGAAATGTATAAAAATGCTGTTTTAGAAGAATCTGTCTTTTCCCATTCCAGTAATGAGGGGGTTAAGACAGCTGTGAGACAGTCTGAGCCTCGGTGTGAGCCAGGTTTTTTGGCAGTCAAAGTGCATTCCTTAACTGATAACACAGCTCAGAATGTGATTTACGAGTTACCGTTGCAAAATGAAGTAAAACGAAAGATTGCACTAAGCAAGAGACACCAAGTTTCATTAGCTTGTTTGATTTTTGGAAACAGAATAGCCCTCATCTGAGTGAAATCCTAACACTTTGGTATATGGTCACTGGGAAAAATCATAAACAGCTGCGCGCTTGTGATTTGGCAAATGAAATAATGCAGACTTTAGGTTTCTGCGCAGGGCGAGAGGGAAACACTGATTTACAGGTAAATCAGGAACAGGGGAAGAAAAGAGTGCCCCTAGCTAGGATCATACATTGGATCTGGTACATGCAAGACAGGGCTAGAGTACCACAGGTAAAAGAGTCACCAGTGAAATTGAGTGCACCATTTGAATTTGTGTCCACTGAGGATAAAAAGCATGTTTATTTGACTAATGATTCATTGACTGAAATGTTGTTTTCTGGCACAGTAGAAGGAACAGTGTTGTTCAATGTGTGTCAGATTTTAAAGCAAGAGCTGCTTGAGATGTGTCATTTTTACACTGATTCTTGGTTCATTGCCAATGGTTTAGCCGTTTGGTTTTCCACATGGCTTGTACCTAACTGGTTCAATTCCCTTGCCGATGTTAAAGAGAAAAATTCTGAGAGAGAAGTGTTCACCCAGAATTCTGACTTAGTGGGGATGGCTAAGTGGGTGCACCAGAAATGTGAACAGCTGGGAGAAAAAGCCACTTACAGGTGGGCAGAGATGAGAGAGATGCACATTCCCCTAGATTTGATAAAAACTGTGCAGCACGCACAAGAGCAATCTGTCCCACAAGAAGTCACAGAGCAGTTGGGGAGAGGAAAATTACCAGGAGAGATATGGCAAATTAATCAGGTTTTAGGGGGAGTGATTGCTGCAGATTACCAAGGAGAAATCAAAATTATGTTGATAACTGGAAAATAATCTGATTAATTCATACAAATTGGAGACAGAATGGCCCAACTTGTCAAAAGTGCAGTGAATGGAGGTTTGGAAAAGAATGAGTCTGCCCCAGTCCTTCTGACAGTGCAAGAAAAGGGAAGCAATGGTGCAGCAGATAAAAACCTCAGTGCTGAGGTGTGGGTTGAAGCCCCAGATGACCCTCCAGAACCTGCAGAAAATATAACAAAGGGCCCCAAAAACGTCCTGCTGATTATAGAACAGGGAAAGGAAGAGGAAGGGTACATTTCAAATGACAAATGTTATTTGCAAGAAAAGTCATACTTTTTTTCTTTTGCAGATCCTACCACGTTTCGCCACTGTCCCTGAGTGTGCTGTGTGGTCCCCCTTCGGGTGTGTGCGTGTGGGGTCGGGGAAGGGACCGAACCCCCAACCTGAACCTGACTGAGTAAAGTGCAAGCACCATGGATCCATTTTGCGCAAATGGCGCCTTCAGTTCAAATTCAACTTGTTTGATTACATTCTTCCACTGGAACTAAGCAACCTTAACAGTTAACTGTCTGTGTTTTTTCATATGGAACTCTGACTTTCGCTTACCTTCCAGCAAATCTTTCAGGTGGACCGTGCACCTTTACATGAGTAGAACTCATGCTACATCAAATTGCTATTTTAGAGACACTATAGTCTCATTCAGAGTATAAAAGTTTCAGTCTTTTCTGTGCAGATGTATCTGATGTGAAAGGTTATGAGATCAATATGTTAATCCACTTCCATTGCTTTACAGTGATTGCTTTGATCATTCAAATCTGATTTGCTGATAATGTTTTTTTTGTGCTGATGTTTTTTTTTGTTTTTTGTTTGAAACAAGAGATATGTGAAACAAAAATTAATTGGTCATAGGGTGGAATGTGATGCTATTAATTGTGTTTGACCAATGACTTTGTGTTTCACCACTGCGCATATTAGTTGCTCAATGTTCACCAGTAGCACATTTTATGTGTGAAACGCTCACCTCAACACATCCCACGAGGAACGAGGACTCCATGGACCCGGAACTACAAATCTTACCTGCCCTTGCATTCCTGCTCATCTACGACCAACAGCGACGTAGGCGCAGAACATACCGGTGAGTACTGCACCTACGACACGGGGGAGGCAAAAGTTATGGGGACACCCACCAAACACCCCCACCCCCACCCTCGCATATTACAACATACACACCAATGCAGTCACAAAAATCACAGTAACAACCCACAACCCCCCTGAAGAATGCAATGACAAAGCGAATAGCGGCCAAACTTTGTATTGTGCCAATATACTACTCATAAAAAAATATACGGATATATATCACAAAATCTGTCAAAAATAAATGTACCAAACAAGAAGTAGTGCAGATATGTACACAACAATGTCCGTGCACCAACAGTCCAAAAATGCATGGGCGATGCCCACAATAGATAACTGACCAAAATCCGAGAGAACACTGCCGGGGCATCAGATAGAAACACTACAGGCACCTCAGGGGGAAGGGAAGGGGGGGCACCTCAGCCACATGAAAGCGAAGCCAGATCCACAACGGGGCTCCATGCCCATTGATGTATCCTGGGGAGTGCAAAGCCACAGTCTCTCAAGTCTCTACAGTGGGTGGGTTGCCCACTGTGCCATACTGGGGAGTGCAAAGCCACAGTCTCTCAAGTCTCTACAGTGGGTGGATTGCCCACCGCCATATCCTGGGGAGTGCAAAGCCACAGTCTCTCAAGTCTCTACAGTGGGTGGATTGCCCACTGCCATATCCTGGGGAGTGCAAAGCCACAGTCTCTCAGGTAGATGCAGGTCTCCACTGGTTCTGGAGGGGGACTGGTGCCCAGACTGGATGAGTCTCCCCGTGAAAGTACCTGTCCTGTCACTGTCCCAGCTGCACATGGGAGAACGATGCCTGATGTGCCGTACTATTTATACCCACACGGTCTTTGCCCTGTTCAGCGGTCTTCACCATAGCGGTCTTGGCCTTGTTCAGCGGTGCTTTGCCATGGCTGCCTATGGACTGTTCAGCGGTGCTTTGCCATGGCTGCCTATGGACTGTTCAGCAGTGCTTTGCCATGGCAGTCTTTGCCCTGTTCAGCGGTCTTCACCGTGGCGGTCTTGGCCTTGTTCAGCGGTGCTTTGCCATGGCTGCCTATGGACTGTTCAGCGGTGCTTTGCCATGGCTGCCTATGGACTGTTCAGCGGTGCTTTGCCATGGCGGTCTTTGCCCTGTTCAGCGGTCTTCACCATGGCGGTCTTGGCCTTGTTCAGCGGTGCTTTGCCATGGCTGCCTATGGACTGTTCAGCGGTGCTTTGCCATGGCGGTCTTTGCACTGTTTAGCGGTCTTCACCATGGCGGTCTTGGCCTTGTTCAGCGGTGCTTTGCCATGGCTGCCTATGGACTGTTCAGCGGTGCTTTGCCATGGCGGTCTTTGCCCTGTTCAGCGGTCTTCACCATGGCAGTCTTGGCCTTGTTCAGCGGTGCTTTGCCATGGCTGCCTATGGACTGTTCAGCGGTGCTTTGCCATGGCTGCCTATGGACTGTTCAGCGGTGCTTTGCCATGGCGGTCTTTGCCCTGTTCAGCGGTCTTCACCATGGCGGTCTTGGCCTTGTTCAGCGGTGCTTTGCCATGGCTGCCTATGGACTGTTCAGCGGTAGCCTAAGATGGCGGTTCAGATACTGACATTGGTGTGTGGCATGACGTTCCATCATTGCCCAGCGGGTCTGTGAGATTCTGGACCCTCTTGGGCTGTGACTCCGGCGGTTGCGGTGGTCTCCTGACCAGTAACGATACTTGAGCCCTCCTGGGCTATGACTCTGGCGGTGGTCTCCGGACCAGTGACGATACTTGAGCCCTCCTGGGCTATGACTCTGGCGGTGGTCTCCTGACCAGTAACGAGGGTGCTGGCGGTTGTGTCTGGACCGCCGGAAATGATGGCGCACTTCTCCGCCGTGACACTCACAACAGGTTGGGGAGACTTCCTCAGGACCTTCCCCACCTTCTTTTGAGTTACAGATGACTCACCAATCGCCTTGGATCCCATTTCACTGTTTGTACCACCAGGAGTCTTGACATGGTCCCGTCGTCCAATCTCCAATTTCGGAGCCTTCACAGGGGGTGGGCTGACAGTGTCTTGGCTCCGGGTCCTACTGCCTGCCCTGGTGGACGGGGCACTCCAAAAACCTGGAACACGCACCACTGGTACTGGAGGCATTTTGGCTGAGGCGCTACGATGGGACTGATGAATTGGAGGGGTGGGGGTGGGGGCAAAAAGGTCAATTTGACAAAGGGACAGTTTCTGACGTACACTGGGATGGGTAGTTGGAGGGGCTCTGGGAGTGGAGGAAGAGGAGGTGGTTGTAGGAGGTGTCACTTTAGGTGTTTTGGGTGCAGGTGCAGGTACTGGAGGCTGTCATGAGGTGGATGGATGTTGGGTGAGTGATTGCCGGCGTTTGTGTACTTTGGGAGGGGGCGTCACAGACACACTGGGAGAGGACACAGGGGACGTGTATATGGCAGTGGAGGTGGTGAGTGCAGGTGAGCGGCTTGTGGTGCTGGGTGTCCTGGTGCGAGTCCTAGTGCCTGTAGATGTGGTGCATGCAGGTGTGTGTGTAGACGAGACTGGGAGGAAGGAAGGAGAAGAGGAGGAGGGGGACACAGTGGAGACAGTGGATGTTGCTGTGTCTGTATGGGTCTGATGCTTGTGGTGAGTGTGGTGCCTATGTTTGCTTGAGCTACTTTTGGGTGTTGACTTGTGTGCATGCTGGTCTGTTGGTGTGCTTGGGATGGGCTGGGGTACAGGGGATTGGGTCTGGGTGAAGGAAGTTGGAGGGGGGAGGGGGGAGGCTGGACACAGGGACAATGGCTGCCATGAGTGCTGAGGCCAGAGATTGCAGGGTTCGCTGAAGGACAGCCTGACCAGAATGAATGCCTTCCAGGAATGCATTACCGTGTTTCAACTCTCGTTCTACACCCTGGATGGCATTCACAATGGTAGACTGCCCAACAGTGAGTGACCCGAGGAGGTCAATGGCCTCCTCACTGAGGGCAGCAGGGGTGACAGGGGCAGGGCCTGAGGTGCCTGGGGCGAAGGTGATGCCCACCCTCCAGGGTGAGCGGGCACGGGGCGAATGCTGAGGGGCTGCTGGGAAGGGGGTGCTGGTAGGGGAGGTGGCGGCTGTACCTGTAGAAGTGGGGCGCACAGATGGTGCCGCCACTACAGGGGAGCTCCCATCGGCGGACAAGTCCGTGTCGCTGTTTGGTGATCCTGTGGCCGACGTGAAGCTCCCCTCGCCCTCCGTCCCACTGGTGAAATCAGAGTCTGTGGTGTGGCCCTCCATGGCCATGTGGGATGCAGCTCCCTCGTGCTCCGGTGCCACTGTACCTCCGCCTGATGATGCTGATGTACAGAAGGACAGGGAGAGCAGAAAAAGGGTGGAGACAGAAGAAAGAGAGTTTTAGTGCATGGCATACCGCCACCGTTGGCGGACAAGACAAACGCAGCAGCCCCCTGCATTACTCTGTGCTCCTGCCCTCTGCACATGCAATTCCTGGGAAATGGCCTACATGGCAATGGTAAACATCTGCCCACATGGATGGCAAAGGGGCAACTATACATCAATTTGCCTTTTTTTTGAGCTGGGGTAGAGTGCCACATAGCCTACATAACGGAGGGGCCTTGCCTACCTAACTCGCCCTGGCCTAGGGACACCCACAGCCCACCACCCCCACCAAGACAGCTCCACAGCACGCAAAGTCCATTGCATGAGGTTGAACTCACCCCCTTGTGTCTGCTGTGATGTCCTTAAGCGCCCATCCAACTCCGGGTAGGCCACCGCCAGGATCCGGAACATCAGGGGGGTCATGGTGCGACGGGCACCCCTCCCACGTTGGGAGGCCATCCCCAGCTGAGCCTCCGCCGTCTTCTTGCTGCAGCAGCGAATGTCCTCCCATCTCTTCCGGCAGTGGGTGCCCCGTCTATGGTGGGCCCCCAGGGTCCAGACCTCCTTGGCGATGGCACGCCAAATGTCCAGCTTCTGGTGGGCGCTGACCTACATGACATGCACAAGGAAAGAGGAACAGTCATTACCTACTGCACCGTCGCTGTAATTGGCCCCCTCCCAACTCTATCCCTGTGGCCCATTCATCCCCATGCATGACTGTTCTATGTACTCTGCTCCCTTCCCTCATCCACCAAGCCCTCTCCACCCAGGCCTAGCCCATACAACGTGCTCCCTGTGTACTAACCTGTTGGTCTGGAGGACCGTAGAGTAGCGTATACTGGGGGAGGACCCCATCCACAAGTTTCTCCAACTCCTGTGCAGTGAAGGCAGGGGCCCTTTCCCCAGACGCAGCAGCCATTGTCGCTTCCAGACCGAGGTCACAGCAGCACTAGCAGTGTAGGTCCTCTCCTGTCGAAGGTCAGGTATCTAGTGATTGAACAGATAGAAAATGGTGGTGACGTCCACGGCAGTGACGTCCGCGGCGGTGTGCATCATCACCGCCAGCGCACCTGTTCATTGGCTCCTGGGACCCATAGGGTCCAATGTTAACCAATGCAGCATTGCCCCGCACTCTACGACCGCCTACCGCGACGGTGTGCAACGCCAGCGCAGTTACCCCACAATTCCATTGTCCCATTTTAGAGGTCAGGCAGCTGCCATTTCAGGGGCCCACTTGCTTCATTTACTACTGCGTCACACATACCGAGGCCTACACTCAAAACCTTTCCCGGATGGGTTAATTGTCTGGTGTAGTCTTGTGTATGACTGTGGGTACATACCTGGAGGAATGCTGACAGTTTTTTCGCTGTTGTCCTTCTTAGGCACCGTCAGTTGGGACATATTGGAAGATGGCGGAATCCGCCGGTGTACCGACCGCTGGTGGACCTGTTGACAATGGAAGAGCGACATATCATCGTGACCTACCGGTTTGACCGTGCCACAATCCGGGAACTATGTACCCAGTTGGAGCCTGACCTGATGTCACCAATCCGCCATCCGACTGGAATACCCCCTGACGTGCAGGTGCTGTCAGTGCTCCATTTCTTAGCAAGTGGGTCTTTTCAGACAACAGTGGCCATGGCATCAGGGATGTCCCAGCCTATGTTTTCCAACGTCTTGTCCAGAGTGTTGGCTGCCCTGCTGAAACACGTAAGGAGATACATCATTTTCCCTGAGGTGGCGGATTTGCCTACAGTGAAAGGTGACTTCTATGCCCTCGGACATATCCCCAACGTCATAGGTGCCATTGATGGGACCCATGTAGCTCTGGTCCCCCCGCAGGAATGAACAAGTGTACAGGAACCGGAAGAGTTATCATTCGATGAATGTCCAGATGGTCTGTTTGGCAGACCAGTACATCTCGCAGGTAAATGCAATGTTCCCTGGCTCAGTGCATGACGCCTACATCCTGCAGAATAGCAGCATCCCTGATATGATGGGTGAACTCCAGAGGCACCGTGTATGGCTATTGGGGGACTCTGGTTACCCCAACCTGTCCTGGCTACTGACCCCAGTGAGGAATCCCAGGACCAGGGCAGAGGAACGCTACAATGAGGCCCATGGGCGGACTAGGAGGGTAATCGAGCGGACCTTCGGCCTCCTGAAGGCCAGGTTCAGGTGCCTCCATATGACAGGTGGGTCCCTATTCTACTCACCGAAGAAGGTGTGCGACATCATCATCGCCTGCTCCATGCTCCATAATTTGGCATTGCCTTTTCTGCAGGAGGATGATCCAGATGACGGTGTTGTTGCAGCGGGGGAGCCTGTGGACAGTGATGAGGAGGAAGCTGATGAAGATGAAAATGACAACAGGGAGTCAGTCATACAGCAATATTTTCAATGAGACACAGGTGAGTACAATTTCATGTTTCACATTATATTACATTTCACACGTCTACCTCTATCCTGTACCTACATTTCACTCCCTATTTGTTAACTGAGTTGTCCCCTTCCATTTCAGTTTCACTAATGTGTTGACCTACGTGTCAACAGCTTGCACCCTTGAAAGGCTTGTGATGTGTGACATTGGTATGTTGACCTTCCAATGGCTAACCTTTTTTAACACTGTAATTGACAATACAAAGTTCACAATCATTGACTTACTCAATATTATTGAGGTTTCAAGGGTGTTTATTGAAGTGCATAAAAATGTAGGGGGGTTGTGAAATGGGGAGAGGTCATGGTGGAATAATGTCCATGGCAGAGTCCAGTCTATTAGTCTCACAGGTACATTGCACATCTAGCCATTGGAAGTGGAGCTGGGGCAGTTCCAATCTGGACAGGGTAACAAAGTGGGACAGTGGGGGGACAATCAAGGTAGTCTTATTTCCTGGCGGGGGTCTTGCCATCTTGCTCTGTCCTGTTCCTGGATCTCAGGATCTGTGCGTGGTGGTTGTCCGTCTGCAGGGGGTGTGGTGCTGGTGTGTTGGTCCTGTGGCGGTGCGTCCTGTTCACTAGCGCTGGGGGAGGTGGTGGGCAGGTCGTCGTCCTGGCTAGTGTCAGGTGCCCCTTGGAGTGCCACAGTGTCCCTCAAGGTCTTTTGAATGTCCGTCAGCACCCCTACGATGGTACCAGGGCGGAGCCGATGGTCCTGAGCTCCTCCCTGAACCCCAAATACTGCTCCTCCTGCAGGCGCAGGGTCTCCTGCAACTTGTCCAGGACCGTTGCCATCGTCTCCTGGGAGTGGTGGTATGCTCCCATGATGGAGGATAGGGCCTCGTGGAGAGTGGGTTCCCTTGGCCTGTCCTCCCTCTGTCGCACAGCAGCCCTCCCAGTTCCCCTGTGTTCCTGTGCCTCCTTCCCCTGGACCGTGTGCCCACTACCACTGCCCCCAGGTCCCTGTTGTTGTTGGGGTGGTGGGTTAGCCTGGGTGCCCTGTAGTTGTGGACACACCGCTTATTGACCTGTCCTGGGTAGGGAGGTATGGGTCCGCTGGGTGGGTGCTGTGCTGGTGTTCCCAGAGGGTGGCAGTTCGGTGTTGGGCTGTGGCTGGGCAAGGGGAACCGACTGTCCTGAGGCCCACGATGGTCCGGGCTGGTCATCAAGATCCAGTAGGGCAGAGCTGCTGTCGTCACTGTGGGTCTCTTCTGGGGGTGGAGTGGTGTTGTCTGGACCCTCTGGTGTGGTGACGGTCCTTCGGGTTCCTGCAGGGGTATGAGAACATGATTATTGCATGTGTGTGTTTCATGGTGTGCAATGGATGGGTGTGCGTGAACCCCAGTGCAGGCATTCCTGTGTGGGGGCTTGTGTGGTGATGGTCGGGGGGTGTTGTGGGTCTGTGCAGTGGGCATGCTTTAGTGATGGGTGTCCATGCTTAGTTGTGTCATGCAGGTCTTGGGGATGGGATGGGTGGTTGGTGTTATAGGTAGATTAGTGAGGAGTTAGGGTGATAGGGGAGGGTGTGAGGATGGGGGTGTGTGATAGCATGCAGGTAGGGTGGGGGATATGATAGTGAAGATTGGACTTACCAGTGTCCGTTCCTCCGACGACTCCTCCGAGGCCCTCAGGATGCAAGATGGACAAGACTTGCTCCTCCCATGTTGTTAGTTGTGGGGGAGGAGGTGGGGGTCCATCGCCAGTCCGCTGTACCGCGAAGTGGTGCCTGGATACCGTTGAACGCACCTTCCCCCGTAGGTCGTTCCACCTCTTCCTGATGTCCTCCCTATTTCTTGGGTGCTGTCCCACAGCGTTGACCCTGTCGACTATTCTTTGCCATAGCTCCATCTTCCTGGCTATGGATGTGTACTGTACCTGTGCGCCAAATAGCTGTGGCTCTACCCTGATGATTTCCTCCACCATAACCCTGAGCTCCTCCTCGGAGAAGCGGGGGTGTCTTTGGCGTGACATGGGGTGGTGTGTGCGATGTGTGGGGTGGTGTATGTGTTGATGAGTGTGGTGAGTGTAGTGGTATGTGGTGTTTTGTGCGTGGATGTTGTTTGGGTGATGGTGTAGTGTGCCTCTGTGTGATGGTGTTATCTATTCTGTGCTGTCTCTCTCTGGCCTTCGTCTCTAATTTGTGGTTGTAGGGGTTTGTGGGTGATGTGAGTGTGTGTTTTATATTGTATTGGATGTGTGGGAGTGGTGTTTGTATGTGTATCAGGTGTGTGTATTTTGAATTGTCCTATGTGGTGGTGTTTTGGAGAGGTGTGTGTATTTTGAGCGCGGCGGTGTGTACCGCCAATGGAATACCGCGGTTGAAAGACCGCCGCGTGGATTCGTGGGTCGTAATAGCATGGGCGTGTTTCTGTTTGCATGGAGGTGGAGGATTTGTTTCCGCATATTTATCGCTGACCTTTGGTGTGGCGGACTTGTGTGGGTGTCTGAATTTCGGCGGATTCTGTGATGTGTGTCATAATTGCTGTGGCGGTCTCCCGCCGCCGCCGCGGTGTATTGGCGGTCTTCTGCACGGCGGTAAGCGGCTTTTACCGCCAATGTTGTAATGACCCCCTTAATGTGCTACTGGTGAACATTGAGCAACTAATATGCGCAGTGGTGAAACACAAAGTCATTGGTCAAACACAATTAATAGCATCACAGATGGAAGTGCATACGTTCACAAGTTACCTGATTTCATTCTAATCCACATATGCATGGTGTATCAGTCGGGTACTCTGAGTCCCGCAGGTGAGTGTAAATTTATAAGTAATCCCTGACATGAGTATAAAATTTGTGATGAACCTTTCTTGCTGGGTTAGCTTCACATGTTAACTCTATGGTTAGTAAAGAAATTTCCTCATGACACTATAGGGGACCACTTTCAAATATGATGATTTTTTTGCCTCAAGCATGGCTACCTTGCATATAATATAATTTACTCAATATTGCTCCCACGCCCGATTGGTAGTACAGGTCAATAATATTGAAGCATTGGATGATGCCGGAATGATGTCTCTCTCTAGAGAACCCACATCTGGCAAGTATCCCGACTTTGTCCAAGTGTGGAAACAATTGCTTATAATTTGAGAGCTGTGGTCTCAGGAAGTATTTTTAGATCACTAGCGGGCTCATGCATGGATGTACAAATGTTCTAAGAATATCAGTGTCAAGTCACCTGCACCCATAGCCATGATGTCCAATTATATTTCAACAAATGAGGTAGGATGTGATGCAAGTTTGAGGTGTTCAGGATCCATACTGACCTGCTCCAGGAGGATGCATGGAAGGATGCATAGCCTCTCCATGTCTACATTGCTTATCCCAATGATTTTGCATGGCTGAATAAGTTGTTTGGGCAGTGGTGGATTACTTTCTTCGTTAATGAATCATGCCACCAAGGGTGCCACCTTTGTGTTAAATACCTTAGGAATTCTTCAATTGGCATACCAATATTGGTAACTGAACGAAATGATAATGAACTTCAAATTAGATCTATTTATGAAGACTAATATGTATGGGGACAGGGATGTATGTATGCTAGAGGTTTAGTGCTATCAGTTATTCCTACATCCCTTTCATAGTAATAAACCTTTGCTAGGTCTGTTTTGATGGGTATATTTTTGCTTTTCTATATTTGGGAAAACCTTCCCAAATATAGAATGACAAGCCTGTGGAGGTTCATTAAGGCTTATTTCAACAAAAGTAGCACATTACATTTCAATCCGAGAGGTGAAGTGTGATTAATTCATGTCACCATTGATAAACTATATCAGAACAGGCTTGGTTTGGATTTCATATTTTTAGTGAATACATTTGTCAATACTTAATAAGAGGTAAAATGAGAAACTGCTAAAGTGCTTCGTAGAAGGTTTAGGAACTTGATGTTTTTTTCATTTTATAGTTTGATCATAATAGCTGGTGTTTTCAACTCTAAATTATGCCCTACTAAGATAGAGGATACTTACGGAGAGATATTATTTTGGTATAATACCCCTAAAGTGCATATCCCTAGTTTTTCGATAGAGGGAGCTAACTGTGTAGTAAGCAATCTAGGATTTGTTTTCTTAATTAGTCATTTTAAAACTACTTACCAGCTTCTCAGCCTTCAAATTGATCATGTATGGGTTTCATTTTGGAATTTTGTAATGATATAAAGGATTAGCATAATAAAAGAGGGATATGGATGATCACTTCCCTATAACAGTCCATATTGAACTAGGGATAGTGAATCGTAAATGAGTATCTTTCCCATTGCATGCTGATTGTTCAAGAAGATTTGTTAGAATTTGAGAAGAACAGATAAGATTACTAATGTAACTCCAGTTGAAGAGTATCTGTATGAATAGCATTGAAACTATAACTGACATGAATGGACAGTATATTCAAATTGTACAGAAGGTAAGAAAATGCTTAGCAGTAGAATTTGGAAACTAGAATAAAATGCTTGTAGGGAATATGATGGATCAATGCCCATTTTCAAGCACAATATCCTTGTTAAGCAGAAAAAAGCAAACTATGGAACCTGAAGAAACTAAAAAGTAGGTTGGGCAATGTAGGAGGCTGGCCTGGGTTGTGGTGGGTACCTATAGTACGTACACCTTATAACAGGTCCAGGTAACCCTTATTAGTGTGGTGTAGTCAGTGTCGTGAAGCCAGGTTCTCTAGAGGTAGCTGGGGATGAGCAGCAAAGGCGTATCTAGGAGACATGCAAAGCTCATGCAATACCACTGTAGTCACACTTAGTCCCTCATTATGACATTGGCAGTAAGTACCACTTACCGCCATGCTGACTGCCACCAGCATACAGCCACCACAGCGGATTACCGCTACCCATATTATGACACACACATAGCAATCTGTCACTATACAGCCAGTCACACAAGTCCGCCAGGCCAACGGTCGGTGATGAACTGGCGGTATCCAAACCCACACCGTTATGCCAACAGAACTACGCACACAACATTATGACTCATGAATCACCAAGGCGGACATTCAATGGCGGTAAACCATTGGCGCGACATATCACCGCCCTCAAAATATACACACACATACAAAACAACACTACATTGGACAATTGAAATAACACACACACACGACACACATTCACACACCACACCCAGTCACCCACACCACTATAAAACACACACCCACATTACCTGCAGCCCTTTATGGATACAAACAAGTGCCACAAGAGAGATAGCAAGACCTATACACCATCCACGCACCTTACATCACACAACCCCAAAACATCACCCTACACACCCTCACCCACACCACTCACACTACACCCATGGCACCACAACAACACTCCAGGTTCTCTGAGGAGGAGCTCAGGGTCATGGTGGAGGAAATCATCCGGGTAGAGTCACAGCTATTCAGATCACAGGTGCAGCAGACATCCATTGCTAGGAAGATGGCGCTATGGCGGAGAATTGTGGACTGGGTCAATGCCGTGGGACAGCACCCAAGAACAAGGGATGACATCAGGAAGAGATGGAACGACCTACAGGGGAAGGTGCGTTCTGTGGCAGCAAGACACCAAATATCTGTACAGAGGACTGGCGGTGGACCCCCATCTCCTCCCCCACAACTAACAACATGGGAGGAGCAAGTCTTGCCAATCATGCATCCTGAGGGCCACGCAGGAGTAGGAGGAGGACTGGACTCTGGTAAGCCAACTCTTTACTACTTTCACCCCCCCCTACTTGCATGCCATCACATACCCCCACTTTTACCCTCACTACCATCACTCCACCACCTCCCACACACCCCACCATCACAGGCCCCCGCACCTCCCAATACCAAGCCCTGCATGCAACACCAATGCATGAACCCCATCACCGACCTGTATGGACACCTATCACTAAAGCATGCACACTAGAGAGAAACAGCTAGATCACCAAATAACTATTCACACAAGTCAAAGTTGCCAGGGCAATAACAATAATAGAGGGCAACAAACCCATGCACAAGATGTCACACATAGAAACAATAACACTGCATTTACATCCCCACAGGTCCCCCAGCCAACGTCACCAGTGCCAGCAAAATCCAGTCCCCCCCAGAAGAGTCCCACAGTGATGACAGCAGCTCTGGACGCCTGGATCTGGATGACCAACCTGGCCCATCACCGAACTCTGGACAGTTGGTTACCCAGGCACAGTCCCATACCACCACAGAGCCTCCCCCCTCAGGAAACACCAGCACAGTACCCACCCAGTGGGCCCATACCTCTGTCCCCAGGAAACGTCAATAAGCAGTATGACTACCACTACAGGGACCCCAGGACACCCCACAAACACAGGACGATCAGGGACCTGGGGTCAATGGCAGTGGGCACAATGTTCAGGTAACAGAGGCACAGGACACAGGACAACAGGGAAGCTGGGAGGAGTGCTGTACGACAGGGGGAGGACAGGCCCAGGGAACCAACTCTCCAGGAGGCACTCACCAAGATCCTGAGAGCATCCCACCATTCCCAGGAGATGATGAGCCAGATACTGTACAAGATGCAGGAGAACCAGTGGCTGCAGGAGGGCAGTAGCTGGGGATCAGGGAGGACTTTGAAGAACATCAACACCACCCTGGTCACCATTGCAGGGGTGCTGGTAGACAAGGCCAACACTATGAGGGAGGCAGTGGCACACCACTGGGCCCCTACCACTAGCCAAACCGATGAACAACGCTTCATCTCTGTTGCCGCTAGTGGGCAGGAGGCCCCAGCCAGGAACAACAGGCCACCAGCACCCTTCCCCTTGCAGAAGGAGAACCACCTCACAAACGTTCTCTATGATCCAGGCAGATGCCAGAGACTACTTATTAGTACTTAAATAAACACCATTTGAAGAAATACAAGTATGAAAACTGTCAAATGATTGAACTATGTATTTGTTCAACAAGCTTTAAACACTGCAATACAATTGTACAGTAATGTATACATATGAATGACCTGTAGTTGGCTGCAGTCAACACACCAGCACAGCAGGAGTGATAGTGGGGCACAAATATCTGCAAATAGAGATGGCAAAGGGTACAGTAAGTAGCCATAGAAGTGAGAAAAGCAGCCTGCCAGTGACAATGTCAAACACAAAACTGTCAATTAAATGTGAAGTTACACTGTCTTACCTGTGTGTCATTGGAAGTATTGACAAATTATTGCACTTCTGTTGTCCTCATCCTCATCCTCTGCTTCCTCATCTTCACTGTCCACAGGGTCCAAGGCTGCCACACGGCCATCTCCTGCCTCATCCTCCTGCAGAAAAGGCACCTGGCAACGTAAGGCAAGATTGTGCAACATACATCATGCCACAATGATCTGGCAGACTTTCTTGGGTGAGTACCACAGGAAACCACCTGTCAGATGGAGGAAACGCAACCTAGCCTTCAGGAGGCCGAATGTCCTCTCTATGATTCATCTTGTTCGCCCATGTGCCTCATTGTAACGTTCATCTGCCCTTGTCCTGGGATTCCTCACAGGGGTCAGTCCCCTTCCCCTGCCCCAGTTAGCCCTGCTGCCCTGAGTGAGGAGGCTACTGACCTCCTGAGATCCATCTCTGTTAGGCAGTCAACCATTGTGAATTCCATCCAGGGGCTGGCAGGGCATATGCAACAGACAAATGCATTCCTGGATGGCATTCACTCTGGCATGGTGGCCCAATGGACATCAATCCAGGCTCTGGCCTTCTCTCTGATGGCAGCCATTGCCCCTGTTTCTAGCCTCCCCCCTCTGACTTCCTCTACCCAATCCCATTCCCCTCAACCCCAACCTATCCCAAGCACACAGGCAGAGCAGCATGTACACAAGACAACACACAGGAGTGGTTCGGGCAAACACAAGCACCACACATCATCCCACAGGCACTCACACAAACACCATCCAGATGCAGACATACCAACGTCCACTGCCTCCACTGTATCACCCTCCTCCTCATCATCCACCTCTCTCCCAGTAGCGTCTACACTCACACCTGCATGCACTACATCCTCATCCACTACCACCATCACGCCTATAACTACACACCCCTCCCTGGCAGTCACCACCCCCACATCCATGCACAAGTCCCCTGTGTCCTCTCCCACTGTGTCTGTGCCCCCTTCTCCCAATGTACACAAACGCAAGCACTCAGACACCCAACAGCCATCCACCTCACAACAGCATCGAGCCCATGCACCTGCACCCAAAATCAGCAGACAGAAACCTCCTACAACTACTTCCTCTTCCTCCAATCCCTAACCTTCACCCTCTTCCCGCTCCAATGTCCCTAAGAAGCTATTCCTCCCCACGGTTGACCTTTTCCCTACCACTCCCCCAAGTCCTTCACGTCGGGCCAGGGTGTTCAGAACTCAGGTGAGCACCTCAGCCACCCAGTCCACGGCCACAGTAGTGTCGACAGCTACTGCAGGTGGGAGAAGTTCCCGGGCACCAGGCAGCCACACTGAAAGGGTGCCTGCACCAGGTGCTTCAAGGAAGGACAAGGAGGCACCACCAGATGCATCTAGGAAGGGCAAGGAGGCACCACCAGCCGCGTCTAGGAAGGGCAAGGAGGCACCACCAGCTGCATCAAGGAAGTGCACATAGGCACCTCCAGCTGCTACAGGGAAGGGCAAGGAGACACCCCCAGCTGCTACAGGGAAAGGCAAGGGGCAATCCCCGGCTGCTGACAGGAAGGGCAAAGGGCCTGAACCAGCAGGCAGGAAGGACATGAGGCCTGGTGCTGGGACTCATTCTGAGCCCCCACCATCAACCATGGGGGTTCATCTGTCCGAGGCTGCAGAGGAAGGACTGGAGCCTCCCACCACCACTGCCAGCACCACCACTAGCACCACCACCAGCACCACTGCCAGCATCTGCAGCCCCAGTGGGCAGCCGTCTGAGGCTGCAGGGGATGGGCTGGAGCCTCCCCCACCACTGCCAGCACCGCCACCAGCACCACTGCCAGCAGCAGCAGCCCCAGTGGGCAGCCGTCCGAGGCTGCAGGGTATGGGCTGGAGCCTACCCCCAAAACTGCCAGCACTGCCACTAGCACCACTGCCACCACCGCCACCAGCACCACTGCCAGGAGCAGCAGCCCCAGTGGGCAGCCATCCGAGGCTGCAGGGGATGGGCTGGAGCCTCCCCCCACCACTGCCAGCACCTCCAGCAGCACCAACACAGCCACCACAGAGCAGCCTTCACCGCCAGTGGGCAGTGTGTAGTCCTGCATCCATGGGTTGTTGTGCGGCCTGGCCCCTGCAAATCCTGTGGGTCTGACACCCATGTGAGAAACTCTGACCATGCACTTCCCGAAATCTGCATCACAGGGCACAATGCCCCCTCCGAACCAGTGGAGAAGTCATCCACTCACCCCATCCTTCCCAGGATGAAGCACACTGTGCACTATGCCCCCTCCAGAACCAGTGGAGAAGCCATCCACTCACCCCATCCTACCAAAGACCAAGCACACTGAACACTATGCCCCCTCCAGAACCAGTGGAGAAGCCATCCACTCACCCCATCTTCCTGGAATGAAGCACACTGGGCACAAAGCCCCCTCCAGAACCAGTGGAAGACGGCATCCACTAGAGAGACTGTGGCCTTGCATTCCCCAGGACCAAGCAGTGGGCAACTCACCCACTTGAGAGACTGTGGCCTTGCACTTCCCAGGACAGTGCACAGGGCATGTTGCCCCCTCCAAGACCAGTGGTGTTGTATCATCTTCCGTCTGAGGTGCCCCCCATTCCCAGTCCCCCTGAGGTGCCTGTCTATTTTCGAACTAATGCCCCTGCAGTGTTCTCTCCGTGTTGTTGCAGGAGTGAGGTGGGGCCTTGGCCTGTGTATTGTGGCCCACGGACATTGAGGACTGAGTAGTGTCCTTAAATTTGGAAATATGTATTTACGTTTGGATTTTGATGCACCTATTAATAGTATTTTGTCCTAGTACACTCACTTTCCTCAAATCATTTTGTCCTTGCATTATTCCTGAGGGGTATGGGGTGAATATGTGATGTTGCTGCATCTGGTTGTGTGTATGGTGTTGGGGATGAGGGTGTTGCATGTTGCGTGTGTGTGTCACTCTCTTTTTCCTTCCCCTTCCCTTGTGTGCAAGGCGGCAGTACTCACCGTGGTCATCTTCGCTGGCGTTGGTGTTCGTAATACAGCAGAATGTAGACGAACATGGGGAAAACTTGCAGCTTGGGCTCCATGGCGTCGTGGTTGTTCCTTGAGTCTCCAGAGGTGAGTCCTTTGACTTCTGTGCAGTGTTTCAGCCACGGTTTTGATGTCATTGGTACCGCCCCGGAAAAGGTGGTGGATAGGCCGGTCATAATAGAGTGGGCGGTACATTGTCTTCCGCCTGGCTGTTGGTGGTTACCGGTATGGTGCTTGTTGATTCCGCCATGGCGGTCAATGTGTTAAAGTGGCTGTCTGTATGAGCGGTTTCCACTGTGGTCATGATTCCATTTTTGTTACCGTCGGCCTGTTGGCGGTATTACCTCAGTTTTATCACCAACCACTAGGGTTATAATGAGGGCCTTAGTACTTACACACATGAAAGAAAACACAGGCCCTCATTACAACATTGGCGGTAAATGCCGCCTACCGCTGTGCTGACAGCTGCCAAGATACCGTGACCGCGGGGGTATACGGTTACGGGCATTAAGATCCACACAAATAAATCTGCCACTACACAGACACACACACAAGTCTGCCAGACCAAAGATCAGTGATATACTGGCAGTACCAAAACCCACACTGTTACACCAACAAAAATACGCCCGCATTATCAGGACCCAAGAATCACTGCAGCGGTTTTTCAACCGCGGTAAACCATTGGCTGTACACACCGTTGCGCTCAAAATACACACACACTAACAAAACTACAACACATTGGACAATTCAAACTACACACACCTGACACACATACACACACCACACCCACACACCCACACCAATATAAAACACACACCCACATTACCCACAACCCTTTCAATGAAAAAAAAGATTGCTAACTGAGAGAGAGACAAGCCAGGAGCACCCACTCAATCTAAGACAAGGAACACCTTCACCCATACACCATCCACGCACCTCACAGCACACACCCCAACACAGCACCTCACACACCCTCACACATACCACTCATACCACATCCATGGCACCCCAAAGACACCCCAGGTTTTCAGAGGACGAGCTAAGGGTCATGGTGGAGGAAATCATCCGGGTAGAGCCACAGCTATTCGGATCACAGGTGCAGCAGACATCCATTGCAAAGAAGATGGATCTATGGCAGAGATTAGTGGACAGGGTCAATGCCGTGGGACAGCACCTCAGAACAAGGGATGATTTCAGGAAGAGGTGGAACAACCTATGGGGAAGGCGCATTCCGTGGTTGAAAGACACAAGGTAGCCGTTAGAGGACTGGCAGTGGCCCCCCACCTCGTCCCACACAACTATCAACATGAGAGGAGCAAGTCTTGGCAATAATGCATCCTGAGGGCCTTGCAGGAGTAGCAGGAGGACTGGACTCTGGTAAGTCAAATCTTTACTATAATATCCCCCACCCTACCTGCAACATCCAGTCCCCCCCAGAAGAGGTCCACAGTGATGACAGCAGCTTTGTATGCCTGGATCACAATGACCAACCTGGCCCATCAGGGACCTCTGGACAGTCAGTTACCCTGCCACAGTCCCATACCACCATAGAGCCTCCCCGCTCAGGAAACACCAGCACAGCACACACCCTGTGGGCCCATACCACTGTCCCTAGGACACGTCATTCAGCAGTTTGTCCACCACTTCAGGGACCTAAGGCAACCCCACAAACACAGGACAATCAGGGATCTGGAGTCAGTGGCAGTGGGCACACGGTTCAGGGGGCAGAGGCACAGGACAACAGGGAAGCTGGGAGGACTGCTGTGCTACAGGGGTAGGACAGTCCCAGGGAACCCACTCTCCACAAGGCACCTGCCGTGATCCTGGGAGCATACCACCATTCCCAGGAGACCTTGGGTCAGATACTGGCCAAGTTGCAGGAGACCCAGCGGCTGCAGGAGGGTCAGTACCTGGGGATCAGGGAGGACCTCAAACACATCCACACCATCCTGGTCACCTTTGCAGGGGTGCTGGCTGACATGGCCAACATCATGAGGGAGGCAGTGGCACACCAACGGGCCCCTGACACTACCCACACCGAAGATCAGCCCTCCACCTCTGCCGGCACTAGTGGACAGGAGGCCCCGACACAGGGCCAACAGGCCACCAGCACCCCACCCCCTGCAAAAGGAGAACCTCCCCGCAAACGTTCGATGCGATCCAGGCAGAAGCCAGAGAACATTGCCAAGACCCGCGCCAGGAAATGAGACTCTCCTGAATGTCACCCTTGTGTCCCACTATGTCACCCTGTCCACCATGAACTGCCATTGCTCCCCTTCCTATGCCCCCTTGGACAATGCACCTGTGATTCAAAGAGACTGGACTCTATCTGGACATTCCTCCACCATCACCCCAGCCCACTGCACATCCCCCTCCACCACTTAGCACTTAAATAAACACCCTTGGAACAAATACAACTATGGAGTCTGTCAATTGATTGAACTATGTATTAGTTTAACAAGCTGTAAACATTTTAACTCATGTGTACAGTTATATATACATTGATATGACCTGTAGTGTGTAGCAGTAAACACACCAGGAGCCAGAGTGGACCACCGAGATCTGAAAATAGAGATGCCAAAGGGTACAGTAAGTGTCCATGGACATAGGGAAATCAGGCTGCCATGGACAATGTCTAACACAAAACTGCAATGGAAAGTGAAGTTACAGTGTCTTGCCTGTGTGTCACTGGAAGTACTATTGAATGAGAAAATTTCTGTTGTCCACATCTTCATCCTCTGCCTCCTCTTCATCACTGTCCACAGGCTCCACCACTGCCACAAGACCATCTCTAGGCTCATCCTCCTGCACAAAAGGAACCTGGCGTCTCAAGGCCAGGTTGTGCAACATACAACAATGATCTGGCACACCTTCTTGGGTGAGTAGTACAGGGATCCACCTGTCAGATGGCGTCACCTCAACCTGGCCTTCAGGAGGCCAAAGGTTCTTTCAATTATCCTCCTTGTTCACCCATGTGCCTCATTGTAACGTTCCTCTGCCCTTGTCCTGGTATTCCTCACTGGGGTCATTAGCCATGAGGGGTTGGGGTAACCAGAGTCACTTGCAAATATCGAGGGATACCTGTTAGCCACACACTCACCCTTAGGGACAACCCCATACCCATACACCAACATATACTGGGTGAGGACCTTGGGCTCACCTATTAGCCACACCAGGTGCCTCTGGAGTTGAGCCATCACATATGGGATGCTGCTATTCCTCAAGATAAAGGCATCATGCACAGAGCCAGGATACTTGGCATTCACATGGGAGATGTACTGCTCTGCCAAACACATCATCTGCACATTCAGAGAGTGAAAACTTTTTCCATTCCTGAGCACTTGTTCATTTCTCCCGGGGGGATACAAATGCTGCATGGGTACCATCAATGGGACCAATGATGTTGGGGATATGTCCCAGGGCATAAAAGTCAGCCTTCACTGTTGCCAAATCCTCCACCTGGGGGAAAACGATGTAACTACGCATGTGTTTCAGCAGGGCAGACAACACTCTGGTCAACACGTTGGAGAACATTGGCTGAGACATCCCTGATGCCATGGCCACTGTTGTTTGGAAGGAACCACTTGCCAGGAAATGGAGCACTAACAGGACCTGCACTAGAGGGGGGATACCTGCGGGCTGGTGGATAGCTGAAATCAGGTCTGGCTCCAATTGGGCACACAGTTCTTGGATTGTGGCCCTATCAAGTCTGTAGGTCAGGATAATGTGCCTGTCCTCCATTGTCGCCAGGTCCACCAGTGGTCTGTACACGGGGGATGTCTCCATCTCCTATTCATCCTCAGCGGTTGAACTCTAGGGTGGAAAACGGTGAGCAAAGGGTCATATTCACACCTATGTGAAAATAACAATGCATTACTTCCTCTACAGAAACAGTATGTGAATTCGAAAGTCAGTTGATGTGCCCATGTCTGCTGTGATGCAGTTAGGTGCCATGGCTTGTGCCCCCCTGAAATGGCGGCTGTCTGACCTGTGAGGAGAGACAAGTGGAAATGAGGTAAATCTGCTGGCGTTGTGTGCCGTTGCAGTCGGAGGTCGACGAACACCGCGCAACTTTGCATTGGTTATCATTGGGCCCTATGGTTCCAGGAGCCAATGGAGGTGTATGCCAGCGGTGACGGTACACACCGCCGCGGACGTGACCGCCATTTTCTATCTGTTCAATCACTTGCTACCTGACCTTCAACAGGAGAGGACCTATACTGCAAGTGCTGCTGTGACCTGTGTCTGAAAGTGACAATGGATCGAGTGTCTGGGGAAAGGGCCCCCACCTTCACTTCGGAGGAGTTGGAGAGACTGGTGTATGGGGTCCTACCCTAGTATACTTTACTCTATGGTCCTCCAGAAAAACAGGTGAGTACACTGTGAGCATGATGCATGGGCCATGAATGTATGGATTGCTGTGTGTGTAAGCCTTGCTTGGGTGGGCTTAGGGGTCATGGGCAGAGTGCTGCATGTCTGGTGGTCAATGTCTGCGCGTAAGGGGATGGGAGGGATATTGTGGGACATGAGTGTAACAATACGGATGGTATGACTAATCAGTTTTTTCAATGCATATTTACCTGCAGGTCAGGGCTCATCAGAAAAAGGGTATTTGGCGTACCATCACCAAGGAGGTGCGGACC
Source organism: Pleurodeles waltl (assembly GCF_031143425.1). NCBI lineage: Eukaryota > Metazoa > Chordata > Amphibia > Caudata > Salamandridae > Pleurodeles > Pleurodeles waltl. The sequence continues at coordinate 1,233,796,883 of NC_090444.1, read as the reverse complement.
CTGGGTGGATTTGACAGGCGGAGCACCCACTGCCGCAACCGGTGGGAGGACCTGCGCCACTGGCAAGGAAGACGGCAGAGGCCCAGCTGGGGCTGGCCTCCTAACAAGGAAGGGGTGCCCGTCGTACCCAGACCCACCTGATGTTCCGCATCCTGGTGGTGGCCTATCCGGAGTTGGATGGGCGCTTGAAGGCATCACAGCAGCCACAAGTGGGTGAGTACAGATTCAGATTAATTACTTTGCGCGCGTTCAGGTTCTACCTGGGTGGGCGATGTGATCTGTGGGTGCCCCTAGGCAAGGTCGAACTGGCAGGGTAGGTCCCTTGTTGGTCAGGCTCTGAAGCACTCCAACCCCAATAGTGTTAGTGGGCACCTACTACTGGGCAGGGTCCTGTTGGTTTCAGGTGTGCAGCCAATGGCGTTGGGCAATGTACCCCAAGGGCTGGTGACTAGGATTGTAACTGGTAGTGCATGGCCTAGTGCATAGGGCTGATCCCTGTGTGTTGTGTATGCCAGCGGTAGTGTTGTTGCTGGCATTGACCAAGTGTATCCTCTGTCTCTCCCCCCCTTTTTGTTTTGTCACCCTGTCCTTGTGTGCATTAGCATCATCTGGTAGAGGAGCAGAGGCACCGGCGACGGAGGGAGCTGCATCCCACATGGGCCCAGGAGGCCGAATCCACAGACGGTGAGGGCACCAGTGGGACGGAGGGCAAGGGGAGCACCACGACGGAGACAGGAGGGGACACTACAGACAGCAACTCCTCCTGCGATGGAAGCTCCCTGGCGGTGGCGGACACCACTGTGCCCACCCCAGCAACAAGTACAGCCACCACCCCCGTACCAGCACCACCCTCCCATCAGCCCCTCAGAGTGTTTCCCTTGCCCGCTCACCCAGGAGGGTGGGCATCTCCTTCGCCCCAGGCACCTCAGTCCCTGCCCCAGTCAGCCCTGCTGCCCTTAGTGAGGAGGCTATTGACCTCCTGAGATCCCTCACTGTTGAGCAGTCAACCATTCTGAATGCCATCCAGGGTGTCGAGAGGCGTTTGCAAACCTGGAGGGCATTCACTCTGATGTGGCAGCCCAACAGAGAGCATTTCAGGCTCTGGCCTCCGCACTGATGGCAGCCATTGTCCCTGTCTCCAGCCTCCCCACTCCAATTTCTCCTACCCAGTCCCAATCCCCTCAACCCCAACCTATCCCAAGCACACCTTCATACCAGCATTCACCCAAATCAACACACAGAAGTGGCTCAAGCAAACACGAGCACCACACATCATCCCACAGGCACTCACACAAACACCATCCAGAAGCAGACACACCAACATCCATTGCCTCCACTGTGTCCCCCTCCTCCCCCATCGTTCACCTCCCTCCCAGTAGCATCTCCACTCACACCTGCATGCACTACATCCTCATCCACTACCTACATCACCATCAAGCCTATCACTACACGCCCCTCGCTGGCAGTCACCACCCCCACATCAATGCACACATCCCCTGTGTCCTCTCCCACTGTGTCTGTGACCCCTCCTCCCATAGTACACAAACGCAAGCACACACCCACCCAACAGCCATCCACCTCACAACAGCATCCAGCTCATGCACCTGCACCCAAACACAGCAGACTGATTCCTCCTACAACCACTCCCTCGTCCTCTACTCCCAAACCTTCACCGTCAACCCACCCCAATGTCCCTACGAAGCTTTTCCTCACCACCCTTGACCTCTTCCCTACCCCTCCCCCCCATCCTTCACCTCGGGCTAGGGTGGCCAGAACCCAGCCCAGTACCTCAGCCACAAAGTCCACCTCTGCTGTGGTTTCTGAAGTTCTGAGAGGCACTAAGGAGGCAAATGTCAGGCCAGCCAGTGTGCCACCAACACCTGCCAAGGCCAACAGGAGAGCATCCAGCAAGGAAAAGAAGGCACAAGCAGCCAGCAAGGCCAAGGCAAAGACTCCAGCTGGCAGAAGCAAGGAGGCACCACCATCTGCCAAGGGCAGGAAGCAGCACTTCAGCCATCCGAGGCTGCAGGGGTAGGGTTGGAGCCTCCCCCCTCCACTGGCAGCACCGCCTCCTGCACCGCGGCCAGCACCGCCACCTGCACCGCAGCCAGCACCGCCACCTGCACCACGGCCAGACGCGCTGAAAGCACCAGCAACAGCAGCATCAGTGGCCAGCCATCCGAGGCTGCAGGGGAAGGGCTGGAGCCTCCCCCCTCCTCTGGTAGCACCTCCACCTGCACCGCTGCCAGCAGCACTACCTGCACCGTCGCAAGTACCGCCGCAAGCCCCACCGCAAGCACCACCGCCACCAGCAACAGCAGCCCCAGTGGGCAGCGGACCGAGGCTGCAAGGGAAGGACTGGAGCCTTCCCCCTCCACTGGCAGCACCGACACCTTCACCGGCACTGCAACCACTGTACAGCCGTCCCCGCCGGCGGATGGACTGTAGTCCTGCATCCATGGTGTGTCATGCATGCTGCAAACAGAAAATCGTGTGGATCTGACACCCAGGTGAGTGACTGTGACCTTGCACACCCCATGTGCTGCATCACTGGGCACAAAGCCCCCTCCAGAACAAGTGGAAGAAGGCATCCACTCACCCTATCCTTGGCAGGATGAAGCACACTGGGCAAAAAGCCCCCTCCAGAACCAGTGGAAGAAGGCATCCACTCACCCTATCCTTGGCAGGATGAAACACACTGGGCACAAAGCCCCCTCCAGAACCAGTGGAAGAAGGCATCAACTTGAGAGTCTGTGGCTTTGCACTCTGTAGGACCAGGCAGTGGGCAAACCACCCACTTGAGAGACTGTGGCTTTGCACTCCCCAGGACCAGGCAGTGGGCAAACCACCCACTTGAAGAGACTTGCTTTGCACTCCCCGGGGCCAAGCAGTGGGTATGGAGCCCCCTTCAGGAGCAGTGGCGTTGTACCATCTTCCGGCTGAGGAGCCTGTGTGTTTTCGACCTGATGCCCTTGCAGTGTTCTCTCCGTATTGAGGCAGGAGTCAAGTGTGGGCTTCGCCTGTGTGTTTTGAGCCAGTGGACCACGGACATTTTGAGTGGACATTGTCCCACCTTTTGTAAATATTGTATATTTTCTAAATACTGTTTTTGAATTATAAACGTATTTCGAACTATTTTTAATATAACACTCATTTTAATCCATTCCTTTTGTCCTTGCGTTATTCCAGAGGGTTACGGTGTATATATGTAATATTGTTGCTTGTGTTTGTGTGTATGGTGATGGGGGTGGGGGTGTTGCGTGTGTGTGTCACTCTCATTTCCCTCCACCCCTCCCCTGTGTGCTAGGTGCAGTACTCACCGTGGTTATCGTCACCGGCGTTGGTACTCCTGGTATATGAGCCGATACACCAGCATTGGGAAGACCTGCAACTCGGGCTCTATGGCTTCCTGGTTCTTCCTTGAATGTCGAGAGGTGAGTTGTTTCACTTCAGAATACTGTTTCCGCTGTGTTTTTGATGGCGTTGGTACCGCCCCAGAAAAGGTGGCAGATAGGCCTCTTGTAAAACAATGGGCGGAACCTTGTCTTCCGACTGACTGTTGGTGGTTACCGCCAAGGTGTTTGTTGCTACCGCCATGGTGTTCGGAATGTTAAAGTGGCTGTATGTGTTGGCGGTTTCTGCCATGGTCATGATTCCATTTTTTTTACTGTCGGCCTGTTGGCGGTGTTACGGCCGCTTTACCACCGACCTCCAGGGTTATAATGAGGGCCACAGTGTTACAAAAATAAAGGTACTTTATTTTGTGGACACAAATACCAAAAATACCATAGAGAGTATACTCCCTTAGGAGGCAAGTAATACACAAATTATATACACCGGTATGCAGAACTAGGCATAAAAGCAGTTAGAGAACAGTGTAATTAGTGAAAATCACAATAGAAGGAAATGGGCCTAGAGGGAGGACAAACCATATACTAAGAAAGTGGAATGCGAAAGTCGGTCCCCCACCTACGTAAGTGTAGTGTGTAGAGGGGAGCTGAGAGTACTAGGAAAGCACAAAGGTACGTGCCACAACCTACCCCAGCGACCAAGAAAGCAGGAGTTAGTCACTGTAAGTTTCCCAGAAAACCCACGGAGAAGTAAAGAAGAATATTGCAAAACCCAGAAGAGACTGCAAGACATCAACAGTGGATTCCTGGAGAAGAAGACCTGTGAAAGAAGGGGAACAAGTCGAAGAAGCACAGCGGAGTCCAGGAAGGGCAGGAGCCCCTACCCACCAGGATGAAAGTGCAAAATGTGAACCACCAGCGAAGAAGAGTCAGCACTGCACCCAAGAAGACAAAGTCATGTTCCTGGAGGATGCAGGTGATGTCCTGTGCCAGAAGGAGGATTGCAGTCGGGTTTACATTTTCAGATTCCGCCAACAAGCCTTGGCACATGCAAAACCCGCAGTTGGTGGAAAGTGGAGCTGCCGGGGACCAGGAAGGATCAGGTGGACTCCACCCAGGAGTGGGAGTGAGAGGGGGCCCTCAGCAATACAGAGAGACTATAGAAGCCCAGGCAGGACTCACATGAGTCCCACAGGACGGGAACAGGAGAGTTGCAAAAGAGGCCCACGCAGCACTACGAGAAAGGCTCCCACACTGCTGGAAAACCACTCAGGAAGCTGTGCGTTGCAGGAGGAAGTGCTGGGAGCTGGAGCTTCAGGATGCCTTAGGTCTTGGAAGAAGGATGCCAACAAGCCTTGTAGCTGCAAAGGACGCAGTGTATGGGGGTACTGTCTTGCGTGGGCTGGCAAGGGCTTACCTTCACCCACGTTGGATAATTGGAAGAGAGGACTGTTGGGACTACTTCAGTCCACCGCCCGTGATGCAGGATCCACAAGAGTCAGCAGGAGAGGGGATCTGCGTAGTCGGTCATTGTCGCAGTTGGTGCCTGCAGAAGTAGGGGAGTGACTCCTTCAGAAGTCGAAGTGGAGGGTGCAGAGGATTTCTGGTGGAGTCTAGCAATCCGAATCTGAGGAACCACCCAAAATAGAGACCCTAAATAGCCCTCAAGGGGGATTGGTCAGCTAGCTAGGTGACCACCTATCAGAGGGGCTCTGATTTCACCTGCTGGCACTGGCCACTCATCTGTTCCTGAGTTCCCTGCCGACCTTGAATCCAAGATGGCAAAACCAAGGGGCCCTCTTGAGGAGCTCTGAGCACCACCCCTGGGATGGTGAGAGTCAACGGAGTGGTCACTCCCCTTTCTTTTGTCAAGTTTTGTGCCAGAGCAGGGCCTGGGGGTCCCTTAACCGGTGTAGACTGATATGTGCAAGGAGGACACCAAATGTGCCCTTCAAAGCATATTTAGAGGCTTGGGGAGGCTACCCCTCCCAAGCTTGTAACAGCTATTTCCAAATTGAGAGTGTGTAACACCCCTCTCCCAAAGGAAAGGTGGCAGCAGCTTTGGCTGCCCGGTAACCCTCAGAAGGCTGTAATGGCAGTACTGGGGGTCCTCTTAGGAGCCCCCAGAGGGCATGGAATCATACAACCAATGCTTTCATTAGCCTTGGAGTATGATTCCAACATGTTTGTTACCAAACATGCCTATGTTCGGAGTTACCATTAAGTAGCTGGACATAGGTAGTGACCTATGTCCAGTACATGGGTAAAATGGCGTCCGGCACTCACAAAGTCCAGGAAAGTGGGTCTGCAGTTTGTGGTGGCACCTCTGCTAGTGCAGGATCACACACAGGTACTTCACACCCTGGCCTCTGGGCTAGAAGGCTTGCATATAGGCGACTTCTAAGTGATCTGGTGTAGTGAAAAATGGTAGTGAAATGGTGCTTGCACCTTTTCACACAGGCTGCAAAGGCAGTCCTGCAGAAGCCTTTGCATGGGATCCTTATGGGTTGTAAAATATATGCTGCAGCCCATAGGGATCCCCTGGAACCCCAATGCCCTGGGTACCTTGGTACCATATACTCATTTACTAGGGACTTATAATGCAACACCAGTTTGACAATTTGTGGGTGAAATACAGTTTTGGGAGAGAGAGCATAATCACTGTGGTCCTGGTTAGCAGGATCCCAGTGAACACAGTTAAACTTACTGACATCAGGCAGAAAAAGGGGGTAACCATGCCAAGAAAGAGCATACTTTCATATAGGAAACAGTAATATAAAAAAATCACCAGAGTTCAATTAGAATAAAAGTTGTTGATTACTGATAAAAAGAGAGAATATTTTTTTTAAACTATTGGGAAACCTCTGTAATTCAGACAAAACACTATTGGACATTTTGGAAATTGGTACACGCTGGTACCAGAGATAGACTTAACAAAATACATTGTGTAGTTCCAGAAAACTGATGGAAACTTTGAAGAGATTTTTAGTTAAGTATATGTCTATGATAATGAACTCCTGTTGGGAGATATTTCTATGATAATTAACTTCTGAACTATATATCCCTGGAAGCAATCAAGATGGTAATTATGGCCCTTAGGTTAACATGAGCAGCAGGACAGAATAGTCTCCTAGCTGTATTAACTAAGTCGAATAGTGAGAAGTGAGATCAGTTCTTTGTGCACAAGTACTGCAGCTGTCAGGATTGTCACTGGTTGCAGGAAAGAGGCCTTAATAAAACCCATTTTCAATAAAAGGAATTCTACTGACCAAAAGAATTATAGTCTTATGAGTCAAACTGATAGAGGGTAGAAAGATTTCACAAGACTTTACCTATCAAGACGAAAGAGTGGGTTGATACCAATGAACTAATTCTAGTGGAATAAGATAGGTTCAAAAGAAGACATTCATGTTTGAACCACTGTTTCACTTTATGGGATGGTAGCCCAGAGGTATACAAAATCCAAGGGAAATTTTAACTGCTGATTTGGAAACTTTAGGACAGCATTTGGTTTGGTAAACATGGAAATACTTTCGGAGACACAGAAAGAGTTGGACATATCAGGAGAAATATTAGCAACCCTTAGGGAAATGCATAGGGGGAAACTGTGTGTGATTGGAATTAAATCAAGAAGGCTTGTTGTCAAGACAAATTGCCAATAAAAAAATGGATTACACCAATAATGCACACTGGTCCATCTCTATTTGCTCTGTACCTTTGTGATTTACACTCCTTAAGACTGAATTCCCACACTTTTTTTTACTTAAAATGGAGGACAGTGCATACCCACCCTCTATATGCTGGTGACTTGGTTGTTATGGACAGGACTCAAATAGGCTTACAAAGGAAATTGGATGCTTTTGTAATATATATGTGAAAAAAGAAATTCATGATAAATATGGAAAAGATCAAAACTATGAATTGTTGTCATAAGAAGAAAAATTACAAACTGATCCTGAACAAATTAAAGGTGGAGGAAGTATCCTTTTGTAAATATCTCAGAATGATCTTTACTTCTAAATTGAATTGGAATATGCATGTTGATGCAGTAAAATGTAAAACTTTACCAGATTAAGGGGGGCTTTTAAAGTTTAGCAGGGACTATGGGAGCCCATTCCTGGTACCCATGTTAGATGCATTGAAAGCAACTGTGCAAACAAAATATTTATATGTATGGAATTACTATATTTTAACAAATTGCAAATTTGGAAAAAGGTAAATGCCATGTGCATAAAATTGCTTTTAAATCTTCCTAATATAAATGATAAGAATGGAAACAATATTGATTTACTGGTATTATATACCAATGAAGTTGAAATTGAAATTTTGGAATAGATTCCCAAATTCTAATCTGGATAAAGGTTCTTTTTTCATAGTGAATTGGTGTGGGCTGTAAATTTGAGAGTGAAGAGAGAACCGATAATTGACCTGATTTCTTTAGACTCTCCCACCTTGGATGCTGTTGTTAGTTTCTCTCATTCTGACCTAAACATAAAAATGGAATGTTGTCATAGGTTTACGATTTAAAATATTTACAATTAAGAATTCAGTTTCCTACTTAATAGATTCCTGAAGTAACTACACCACATTTCTGTACATTTCAATGCTTCCTGACTAAGGCATGCAGCAAAGACCTTTAAGGATAGGATTGGGGGTAACCCTATACTTGCTCTGCCTGTGTTAGCCAATGATCCATGGAAAGCAGGGGGACCCTGCAGATGTGCCTTAAAAAGGGCATGTTCAAATTACATAGCTTATTGTCACTTTTTTATAGATACTGTAAGAAATTAGCTTGCTGTTTCACTGGGGTGTGAGTACCACAATCCTAGTAAAGGTAAGGCTCAAGCAAACCCAAAATTAACCTGTGCCCAACTCCCTGGTAGTTTGGCACAGAGCAGTCAGGCTTAACTTAGAGATTTGTGCAACACTTCAAACAGTAAAACAGTGAAAACACTACACAAGAAGGCCCCATGTCCAGTTAGGAACATATAGCTTTATTTAATAAACATAATGACAAAAATCCAATCGGAAGAAGCAGAGTTATAAATTTGAAAAAGAATAAACTGCAAAATAGCACCGAAATGCATAAAGCGCCAGTTGAAGCTATCGGATCCCGTTGGACCGAGTCAAAGTCAAAAGTTCAGGCGGACCGCGATGGAGCGCATGTCAGATACAGTCTCAAATTAATCCAGTTACCTTCTCAGATTTTGTGCCAAGAGACTAGTTGGCATTGGAGAGGGTTGTAGGGAGCAAGGAGAACATCGCAGGTGGTTGTCGACGTGGCACAAAGACCAGCCGGACGTCAATGGGTGGGCTGGAGCTTTGTGGAGGCCGTCCTCCGTGGGAGATCAATGTCTGCTGTGTGAAGAGACAAGCTGGTGGTAGCTCGTGCTGGTATTGGCAAGTAAACTTTCTAAAAATTGACTTTTTAAAATTGTGCTCCAAAATTCTATTTCACCACTGAAAAGGCTTTTCACCTCAATTCCAATGACACCAAAAATGAACTGCTCATCTCTTCCCATTTGGAAATGTCACTTATAAAATGTAATTAGGCAACTCCAATGTTATCGTATGAGAGAGACAGGCCTTGCAGAAGTGAGCAATGAATTTAAGTTTTGTTCCCTACAAGGACATGTAAAACCTAAAAGTACATGTCCAACTTTTTAAATACATTATACCCTGCCCTCTGGACTGTCCAGGGCCTACCCTATGGGTGACTAATATGTATTAAAAAGGAAGGTTTAGGCCTGGAAAAAGGCTTAATTTTGCCAGGAATAAGATTTCTTTTGCCAGGACAAAAAGGCAGTTTAAAACTGCACACACTGGCTTTGCAATGTCAGGCCTGAGACATTTTCAAAAGTGGGTGGCACAATCAATGCTGCAGGCCCACATGTAGTAACACTTTACTTGGCATGTACAATTAAATTGAATGTGTTAATTGGGTATTAGCTAATGTTTCCATATTTTAAGCAGAGCCCACAAATATTCTAACACTGGTTGGCAGTGGTAAAGTTCCCAGATCCTAAGGTCAACGAAAAGGAATTCAGCAATAACTGGACGGAAAAAGGCAAAATGTTTGGGGGTGACCCTACAGAGAATGTCAGGTCCAAAAGAGACATATAGGCGGTCATTCTGACCTCGGCGGTAAAAGGCTCTTACCGCCGGTCAGAAGTCCGCCATTCTACCGCCGCGGCAAACCGCCACGGTCATTCTGACCCACAACTTCCAAACCGCCAAAAACCCGACATCCACGGAAGGCCGCCTCATCAGCTGTCAGCGATAAACTGGAGATGACCAAACCTCCACCGTCACGCCAACACGAACATGCCCATGCCATTACGACCCACGAATGCACGCGGCGGTCTTTCAACCGCGGTATTCCATTGGCGGTACACACCGCCGCGGTCAAAATACACACACCTTTACAAAACACAGCCACATTGGACAATTCGAAATACACACACCTGATACACATACACACACCACACCCACACATCCAATCAACTATAAAACACACACCCACATCATCCACAAACCACCACTACTAGAAATTCGGAGAGAAGGCGAGAGAGAGAGAGAGAGAGAGAGAGAGAGAGAGAGCACAGCTATCGCAAACCCCAACACACAGAGGAACACAACATCATCACCCACACCACATCCACGCACAAAACACCACACACCACCACACACACCACACTCATCACCACAAACACCACCCCACACCACCCCATGGCACCCCAAAGACACCAAGAACTCAGGGTAATGGTGGAGGAAATAATCAGGGTAGAGCCCCAGCTATTCGGCACACAGGTGCAGCACACCACAATAGCCAGGAAGGTGGAGCTATGGCAAAGGATCGTCGACAGGGTCAACGCTATGGGACAGCATCCCAGAAACCGGGAAGACATCCGAAAGCGGTGGAACGACCTATGGGGGAAGGTGCGGTCGATGGTGTCAAGACACAACATCGCTGTGCAGAAGACTGGCGGCGGACCCCCACCCACTCCACCCGAATTCACATCATGGGAGCAAGAGGTCTTGAACATCCTGCATCCTGCGGGCCTCGCTGGAGTAGGCGGAGGACTGGACTCTGGTAAGTCTAATCCCAAATACTTCACCCCCCCAACCACCAGCATGCCAACCTGCACCCCCACCCTCACCCCCAACCCCCCAGCACACTTCCACCCTGCCAATGTCTCACCAGCACAACCCACCCAACACAACACCAATCCCTGAATGCCAACACAAACCATGGACACCCATCACCCAAGCATGACCACTGCACATACCCAACCCCCCCCCCAAACCACCCTCACAACTCCTCCCACAAGGGAATGCCAGCACTGGGGGACAAGGGCACCCACAAATCGCATGCCATGGCACACACAGAAGCAATAACCATACTCTTTTACCCCTGCAGGGCCCGAACGCCAACACACCGGCCAGGAGGGTCCAGATTTGTCCATCCCGCCCCCAGAACAGGCCCCCAGTGATGACAGCAGTTCTGTCGACCTGGAACCTGATGACCAGCCCGGACCATCGGGGACCTCTGGACAGTCGGTTCCCCACACACAGACACAGGCCGCAGCAGACCCAACCACCTCTGGGAATACCAGCACAGCTCCCACCCAGCGGGCCCATGCCACTGTCTCCAGGACGCGTCAATCAGCGGTGTGTCCCCCACTACAGGGCACCCAGGCTGACCCACCACCCCAACAACAACAGGGACCTGGGGGCAGTGGTAGTGGGCACACCGTCCAGGGGACAGAGGCCCGGGGAAACAGGGCAACTGGGAGGGCTGCTGTGCCAGAGGGGGTTGACCGGCCCAGGGAACCCACTCTCCAAGAGGCCCTCACCACCATCATGGGAGCATACCACCGCTCCCAGGAGACGATGGCGACGGTACTGGCCAGGTTCCAGGAGATCCAGGCACAGCAGGAGGAACGGTACATGGGGTTCAGAGACGAACTCTGGCACATTGGGACCGCAATGGGGACCATCGTCCTGGCCCTCAACCAGATAGTCACAACATTGCGGGACCATGTGGCACCCCAAAGGGCCCCTGTCACCAGCCCGGACGATGAACAGCCTACCACCTCCGCCGGCGCAAGTGGACAGGAGGCCCCCACACCCCGACAGGCCACCAGAACCCCACCTCCTGCTGAAGATCAACCACCCCCCTAGCGGAACCTGAGATCACACAAGAAGACAGAGTAGGATGCCAAGACCCCCGCCAGCCTACGATACCCCCTGATGTCATCCCACTGTCCCACATTGTCACCCTGTCCAACCTTGAACTGCCCCTGCTCCATCCTTCCACAGGCATATGGACATTGCACCTGTGCTACTGAGAACTGGACTCTGCCATGGACATTACTCCACCCCCACCCATCACCGTTTTACTATCACGGACCTATACGCAGCACTTAAAATAAATCACCAATTGCACTTCAAATGTCAGGAGTCTGCTTGTATTCTTTACAAATGTATTACACATAACGGTGCAATAATGTTCATTTACATTGTGATGACAAAATACCAGTGTCAATAAGCATTAGTCCATGGGCAAACAAAGCAGAAGTCACGCTGTGGGTCATACAGCTCTGAAAAGGGAAGGGAAAGTCAAAATTCAGTGAAAAGGAACTGGGGGGAAACACAGAAAGTAGAGATGCAGGAGGCCAGAAGTAAATGTAAAATGGCGTGGGTGATTCTTACCTGGGTGCTACTGAAAATACTGTTGTATAACTGTGTCCCTGTTGTCCGTGTCGTCCCCGTCGTCTTCCTCCTCTTCACTCTCCACAGGCTCCACAGCTGCTACAACACCACCATCTGGACCATCCTCCTGCAGGAAAGGCACCTGGCGTCGCAAAGCCAGGTTGTGAAGCATACAGCAGGCCACGATGATATGACACACCTTCTTTGGTGAGTACATGAGGGATCCCCCTGTCATATGCAGGCACCTAAACCTGGCCTTCAGGACCCCGAGGGTCCGTTCTATAATCCTCCTAGTTCGCCCATGGGCCTCATTGTACCGTTCCTCTGCCCTGGTCCGGGGATTCCTCACTGGGGTCAATAGCCAAGGCAGGTTGGGGTAACCAGAGTCACCTATTAGCCACACACGGTGTCTCTGTAGCTGTTCCATCACACAAGGGATGCTGCTATTTCGCATGACATACGCGTCATGCACTGACCCAGGGAACTTGGCATTTAGATGGGAGATGTACTGGTCAGCCAAACAGACCACCTGGACATTCATCGAATGGTAACTTTTTCTATTTCTGTACACATGCTCATTGTCTTTTGGGAGTACTAAAGCCACATGGGTCCCATCAATGGCACCAATGATGTTGGGGATATGTCCAAGGGCATAGAAATCACCCTTCACAGAGGCCAAATCACCCTCCTCAGGGAAAACAATGTATCTCCGCATGTTTTTCATCAGGGCAGACAACACTCTGGACAAAACCTTAGAAAACATAGGCTGAGACATCCCTGATGACATGGCCACTGTTGTCTGAAAAGACCCACTTGCCAAAAAATGGAGTACTGACAGCACCTGCACCAGAGGGGGAATCCCTGTTGGTTGGCGGATGGGGGACATCAGGTCTGGCTCCAGCTGGGCACACAGTTCATGTATAGTGGCTCTGTCAAGTCGGTATCGAAGCATAATATGTCGTTCTTCCATTGTCGACAGGTCCACCAGCGGTCGGTACACGGGAGGATTCATCCTTCTCCTCGCAAGTCCCAGCGGACGGTGCCTAGGAAGGACAACATGGAGCACAGAGTCAAGCAACCCTCAGGTTCGTTCCCACAGCTTGCACATTACACGATTCGCTATGCATTGAATGGCTTGTATGAGTGGCAATGCAAGGCCTAGGCCTGTGTGACGCAGTAGAAATCAGGCCATGTGGGCCCTTGAAATGGCGGCTGCCTGACCTGTGAAGTGTGACAGTGGGATGTGAGGTCACTGCGCTGGCGTGGCTCACCGTGGCGGTAGGCGGTCGAAGACCGCGGCGCAAAGCAGCATTGGTTAACATTGAACCCTATGGGTCTCAGGAGCCAATGACGATGTGCGCCAGCGGTCGCGGTACGCACCGCCGCGGTACGCACCGCCGCGGGCGTGACCGCCATTTTCTATCTGCTTAATCACTCGAGAACTGATCATCCACAGGAGAGGACCTATACTGCAAGTGCTGCTGTGACCTCGGTCTGGAAGAGACAATGGCTGCTGCGACTGGGGAAAGGGCCCCTGCCTTCACTTCAGAAGAGTTGGAGAAACTTGTGGATGGGGTCCTACCCCAGTATGCGCTACTCTACGGTCCTCCAGACCAACAGGTAAGTACACTGGGTGCACGTTGAATGGGCTATGCCTGGGTTGTGTATGGTGGATGTAAGATGGTGGGGTGGGGAGCGAATGAGGAGTGCAAGGCACGACAGATGAGAGCATGTGCCACATGGCAGGGTTGGGGAGGGGGGGGCAATCACATCTAACATGCAGAAAAATGTTGAAATTTCCTTTCCCACCCTGTACATGTCAAATAGGTCAGCGCCCATCAGAAGATCGACATTTGGCGTGCCATCGCCAAGGAAGTCTGGGCCCTGGGGGTCCACACAAGACGGGGCACCCACTGCCTAAAGAGGTGGGAGGACATCCGCCGCGGGACCAGGAAGACCGCCGAGTCACTGCTGGGGATGGCCTCCCAACGTAGGAGGGGTGCCAGTCGTACCTTGACCCCCCTGATGTCCCGGATCCTGGCGGTGGCCTACCCCGAATTGGATGGGCGCGTGAGGACATCACAGCAGACACAAGGGGGTGAGTCCCAGCACATACTGCTATCTTTACGCGCAGTGGAGGTGCCTGGGTGGGGGAGGAGGGCTGTGGGTGACATTAGGCCAGGGCGCTTTCTGTAGTGTAGTCCCCTCCTTTAGGCATGGCCCTGTGCCCCCGCCCCCCACCTCTGTAGGGTGCCAAGTACAGCAATCCATGGTCCTGCATCACCCATGTGCGCATATGTTGTCCATAGACCTGTTGGCCTAGTCACAAGTACTGAGTAGTGTACCCCGATTGCGCGGCGTAGTGCATGAGGCTCCTGTGTCTGTCCTCTCCACCAACGGTGTTGACAATGCATGCACTAAACCTGTTTTTATTTCTTCCCCCACCCTTTTTCTTTGTCTTCTTGTGCATGTGTGCATTAGCATCATCAGGCGGAGCAGAATTGGCATCGGAGCACGAGGGAGGTGCAACTCACAAGGCCCCAGTGGGCCATGCTACAGACACCGAGGTCACCAGTGATACGGAGGGCGAGGGGAGCACCACAACGGGGACCCGTGGTGACACCAGCGACACCGACACGTCCTCGGAAGGGAGCTCCCTAGCGGTGGCGGCAACATCGGGCCCCCCGCCTCTACAGGTACAGCCGCCACCCAGCGCACCAGCTCCGCCCTCCCAGCAGCCCCTCAGCCTTCGCTCCGTGCCCGCTCGCCCAAGAAGGCGGGCATCTCCTTCGCCCCAGGCACCTCAGGCCTTGCCCCCGTTACCCCTGCTGCCCTCAGTGCGGAGGTCATTGACCTCCTACAAACCATCATTGTTGGGCAGTCTACCCTTTTGAATGCCATCCAGGGGGTAGAGAGGGAGGTGCATCGGAGAAATGCATACCTGGAGGGCATTCATTCGGGTCAGGCTGCCCATCAACGATCGTTCAATGCTCTGGCCTCAGCACTGACGGCAGCCATTGTCCCTGTTTCCAGCCTCCCTCTTCTATCTGCCTCCACCCTGTCTCTGTCTCCTGTTCCTCAGCCTATCCCATCCACACCATCAGACCAGCCTGCACACACCTCAACACCCAAGGGCAGCTCATCCAGACATAAGCACCACAGATCACACAAGCATTCACCCAAGCAACACCCAGATGCAGACATGCCAACAGTCACTACCACCCCTGTGTCCCCCACCTCCTCGTCTCCCTCCTCCCTCCCTGTGATGTCTCCACTCACACCTGCATGCACACCACCATCAGCCAGTACTTCCATCACCAGCACACCCTCCAGTACAGTCCGCCCACGTGCAGTCACCACCCCCACTGCCATTTACACGTCCCCTGTGTCCTCTCCCACTGTGTCTGTCACCCCCTCTTCCAAGACACACAAACGCAGGCAGCCACCCACCCAACAGCCAACCACCTCACGACAGCCTACCTGCACCCAAAGACAGCACACCTGACTCTCCTACAAACACATCCTCTTCCTCCACTCCCATACCCACTACACCTACCCTTTACATTGGTCCTAAAAAACTTTACCTCTCCAAACTTAACCTCTTTGCCCCACCTGACCCACCCCCTCCATCTGCTAAGAGTCCCAAGAGCACCTCAGCCACCACCAACCCTGCTTCAAGTGTCACCATTGTGCAGGGGTTTTGGAGTCCACCCTTTTCCAGCACAGATACATCGGCCAGCAGCAAGGGAACAGCCAGCCCCCCTCTGGGAAGAGGACCCGTAAAATCAGGGGCCGCCGCGAGAAGACTGACACGGCTGCCCCCAAGGAGCGAAGTCCTGGGCCCTCACCTGCCACAACATCCAGGGGAGGCAAGGGCCAGAGAGCCTCATCGAAGGAGGGCAAGGGCAGCAGGGCGGAGAAGTCAGCCAGCAGGGGCGTGGACCAGGAAGGCCCCACAAGCCCCATCCCGGGTGTGAGGGAGGACACCCACGGGCCCAGGACTCCGTCACAGAAGGGTCCAGCAACTGCACGGTCGGAGGGCGACTAAGCAGGGAGTCCTGGCCAGGTCTGGCTCCCTTGGATGACTGGACAAGCACCGCTGAAGAGTGCCCCGCCGTGCAGAAAGACACCGCTGAAGAGGGCCCAGCCGTGCAGAGAGGCACCGCTGAAGAGGGCCCCGCCGTGCAGAGAGGCACCGCTGAAGAGGGCCCCGCCGTGCAGAAAGACACCGCTGAAGAGGGCCCCGCCGTGCAGAAAGACACCGCTGAAGAGGGCCCCGCCGTGCAGAAAGACACCGCTGAAGAGGGCCCCGCCGTGCAGAAAGACACCGCTGAAGAGGGCCCCGCCGTGCAGAGAGGCACCGCTGAAGAGGGCCCCGCCGTGCAGAGAGGCACCGCTGAAGAGGGCCCGTCGTGCAGAAAGACACAGCTGAAGAGGGCCCCGCCGTGCAGAAAGACACCGCTGAAGAGGGCCCCGCCGTGCAGAAAGACATTGCTGAAGAGGGCCCCGCCGTGCTGAGAGGCACCGCTGAAGAGGGCCCCGCTGTGCAGAAAGACACCGCTGAAGAGGGCCCCGCCGTGCAGAGAGGCACCGCTGAAGAGGGCCCCGCCATGCAGAGAGGCACCGCTGAAGAGGGCCCCGCCGTGCAGAAAGACACCGCTGAAGAGGGCCCCGCCGTCTCAAGCACCGCTCCGCTAGGCCCCGCCGTCTCAAGCTCCGCTCCGCTGGGCCCTTCCTGTCAAGCACCGCTCCGCTGGGCCCCGCCGTCTCAAACACCGCTCCGCTGGGCCCTTCCTGTCAAGCACCGCTCCGCTGGGCCCCGCCGTCTCAAGCACCGCTCCGCTGGGCCCTTCCTGTCAAGCACCGCTCCGCTGGGCCCTTCCTGTCAAGCACCGCTCCGCTGGGCCCTTCCTGTCAAGCACAGCTCCGCTGGGCCCCGCCGTCTCAAGCACCGCTCCGCTGGGCCCTTCCTGTCAAGCACCGCTCCGCTGGGCCCTTCCTGTCAAGCACCACTCCGCTGGGCCCTTCCTGTCAAGCACCGCTCCGCTGGGCCCTTCCTGTCAAGCACCGCTCCGCTGGGCCCCGCCGTCTCAAGCACCGCTCTGCGGGGCCCTGCCATCTCAAGCACCGCTCTGCTGGGCCCCGCCGTCTCAAGCACCGCTCCGCTGGGCCCTTCCTGTCAAGCACCGCTCCGCTGGGCCCCGCCGTCTCAAGCACCACTCTGCTGGGCCCCGCCGTCTCAAGCACCGCTCCGCTGGGCCCTTCCTGTCAAGCACCGCTCAGCTGGGCCCTTCCTGTCAAGCACCGCTCCGCTGGGCCCCGTCGTCTCAAGCACCGCTCCGCTGGGCCCTTCCTGTCAAGCACCGCTCCGCTGGGCCCTTCCTCTCAAGCACCGCTCCACTGGGCCCTTCCTGTCAAGCACCGCTCCGCTGGGCCCCGCCGTCTAAAGCACTGCTCCGCTGGGCCCCGCCGTCTCAAGCTCCGCTCCGCTGGGCCCTTCCTGTCAAGCACCGCTCCGCTGGGCCCCGCCGTCTCAAGCACCACTCCGCTGGGCCCTTCCTGTCAAGCACCGCTCCGCTGGGCCCCGCCGTCTCAAGCACCGCTCCGCTGGGCCCTTCCTGTCAAGCACCGCTCCGCTGGGCCCTTCCTGTCAAGCACCGCTGGCCCATTGGCAGTCCCGGTTCTGTGTCGGGCAGGCCTTCACGACGCACTCTGCCCACCATGCCTCCTCCATGACCAGTGGTCTCTGTAATCCACCTGATGGACTGTGGCTTTGCACTCCCCAGGATGTAACAGTGGGCAATCCACCCACTGTAGAGACTTGTGAGACTGTGGCTTTGCACTCCCCAGGATGGCACGGTGGGCAACCCACCCACTGTAGAGACTTGTGAGACTGTGGCTTTGCACTCCCCAGGATGGCACGGTGGGCAACCCACCCACTGTAGAGACTTGTGAGACTGTGGCTTTGCACTCCCCAGGATGGCACAGTGGGCATGGTGGACCCTTCGTGGATCTGGCGTCGTGGACTCATGTGGCTGAGGTGCCCCCCCTTCCCTTCCCCCTGAGGTGCCTGTAGTTTTGTCATCTGATGCCCCAGCAGTGTTCTCTCCAACGGACTCAGGTCTCCTGTGTGGGCTTTGCCCATGTGTTGATCCACTTTGGCCCACGGACAGTGGAAATTTAGGTGACTGTGCAGGACTTATTGCCTATGTTTATCGGTTTTGTTATTTTCTTACTTGTTTTTTTACTATTCATATTGCTATTTTACCATGACTTCAAAGAACCTCTTATATACATAAATGTTGTTTCTCACTTTAATTATGTCTTTGCATTATTACGGGGGTTTGGGTGGTGTCACTGTGACTTGGTGCTCTGCATTGGTGTGTAGATAGTTGGGGGGGGTCGCATATGTGTGTGCCCGTAAGCTTTCCTCCTCCCCCCTCCCTTGTGTCGTAGGTGCAGTACTCACCGTTGTCGTCCGCGCCGGCGTTCGTACTTGTGGTAGATGAGCAGGTAGGCAATAGCCGGTAGGATGTGTAATTCGGGCTCCATGCTGTCCTCCTTCCTCGTGGAGTGTGTATAGGTGAGCGTTTTCCCGTTCGTAGTCTGTTTCCGCCGTGTTTTTATCGGCGGGGCTCCCACCCCGGAAAAGGTGGCATTGTTGTGATAGGGTGGGCGGTACATTGTCTGCCGCCTGGCTGTTGGCGGTGACCGCCGAGCTGTTTGTCTGTCCCGCCGTGGCGGGCGGAGTATTAAAGTGGCGGCCTGTGTTGGCGGTTCCCGCCAGGGTCAGAATACCTTTTTTTTTACCACCTGCCTGTTGGCGGGTTGGCCGCCGCTTTATCACCGGCCGCCAGGGTCAGAATGACCCCCATAATTTTAAATACATTTTTTATTAAAAATGGCATTACATCTTACGAAAACTAATTGAGTTTCCTATTTGCTTTGTGTTCCCTTGATGTAATTAATGCTGTTGGGAAGTTTTTACAGATGGTAACAAGAAAATGGATTTAAGTTGAACTTTATAGTTTGCTTTAAAGTTAGATTAACTGTTGATCATATTGAATTATTCATTTTAGATTTTATGATATAATGTGTTGCAAACTAGGTTGCACCCATTTAATATGCCCAGATTTTGTGTTTTTTTGATCACCCAGTTTTGCACTTTTTACTCTCTGTGAGTCTGACTACATATGTACCACCCACTTTAATCACAAGGTAAATGGACTGGGAATATTTACCACCAGTGTTATTGAGGGCACTTGGCTTGGCTGGTTACACGTGAACACTACCGTTGTGTAGCCTGGCACAGAAGGGACTCTGCAGGGTTAGATCTTGACCTGGGGTAGACCTTTTAATATTAGTGGGCACTCCTAAGTAAAGTCAGTATGATTTACTGTTTGGTCTGCAGTGACACTTTATTATACACAGAGGGGGAAATCTACCTCAGAGAGTAGTTTCACTTCCCTTAGGCCTACAAAGTCACATGAGGTATGAAACTGGGATGGAAAGTATGCACCTAGTTCCTATACATAGATCCCAATATCATACATATAAACTTTATGGGTCATCCATAATTTTCATATTTCTCTGGCTCATCTCAGAAACAAATATCAGTCGGAACAACGCATGCTGGAACCACGCATGCCTAAACAACGCGGTCGGAAAAAGGACCGCGTTGTTACCTCAAATGCCTTTACCACGAATGCCTTAACACCGAATTTTTGTTGCAAAGGCATTCCTGGTAAAGGGATGCATGGAACAGCATGGGTGGCTCCAGCATGCGACCCCCCCCCACCTTGACCCCGCACCCCTAAAAAAATCGCACCTCAAACCCCCACCCCTAAAAACAATTCTAACCCAAACACACTACCCCGACCCCCACCCCTAAAATTTAAACTACCCCACCCCTAAAACTACAGTGACCCTCCACCCCACTAAAAACTAAAAATACCCTGACACCTGCCCCTAAAACTACCGCTACCACCACACCTCCTAAAACCCAAACTACCCTGACCCCCATCCACCCCACCCCCAAAAACTAAAATTACCATGACCCCCCACCCCGCCCCTAAAACTTTGTTGTTCGGCACATGCATGGTTAGGGCACAGAAGAACGAAGTTGTGGTTAACTAAAGCATTGTTCGTGGTTAGGGATGTTTCCACTCAGAAACAGAACCCAGGCCTTTTGTGATCCTCCTGGGCCAAGTTAATTACATTTCTCCCTAGCAAGGTCTACCCACACAAAAGGAGTAATTAAGTATTTAACAGTACATCTTTCAGAACCTGAGGAAGAAGGGTAGGAAGAAAATCTGCATCTGTTATTCAGCTATCACACTGTACCAGGACTGGGCATAGCCAGGCCCCACTGAGCAAGGAAGGACACCCAGAGAACTGTACCTAGCACAGGAGGGGGGCCCTCTTTGAAGTTTTGGTGGTAAGGTCCCTGGCAGTGATGTCAGCGAGAGGCTGAGTTGAGGATGTCAAAGTTAATGTTACCAATGACATTTGAATAGTGTCATCCTTGACTTTCTCAGCATGATGTGCAGGAGGTTTGGGACAGGGTAGAGAGGTGATGTGGCACACCACGGTTGGCTGGGGATGCTTGTCTTCCAGAACCTTTCACCCCCATTAACAATTCTTACACAAGGCGAGAGGAGGGATTTTTGTGCTTTTTTTTGGGACTGCGATGGAGGCAACATTCATGGACAACTGGAAGGATAAGTTCCTGATCCCTAAAGTTCTAAAGATTCTGCCCCAGTTGACCCCAGGAAAAGTGGGTCTCTCCAAGGGCCAGTTAGGCTGCCCCTCTTATGCCCCATGATGATCAGCTGGGGGAAGGATCTGGATTTCTAAGCCCAGAAGGGGTAGAGGGCCCAAAACAAAGACCAGAGGAAAGCTGGCACAGGGGGCCAGTGGAACCAGCCACATGCTAATTACACATTTTATGAGGCCACAAGGCTTTCTAGAACTGCTTCTGGGCATGCCAGCTAGAACAAATGAGCACGAGAGCATGTAAAACAGACCAACTGTGTCCAAGATATACCCTTTTAAAGGCTGACAACTTTTCCGAAGGATCAGTTTTAATTTACGTAAGCACACCTCGCCTTCACAAATCAGGCCGGAGTTTGGCCTACAAAAGCAGTCTCTGGCAAGGCAAGGAGCTTTCATTAACCTCTGGGGCAAAATTAAGAAAGCGGTCTCCTGCACTCTCAATTATTACTTATGGCAGGAGCTCCAAACAGAAGGATTTGTTACCTGCCAGAGCATACCTCAGGGAGTCATTATCCAGGGCTGGGCTGACTGAGCTTTGGGAGACCCCTGCTAGTCATCCTGTCTTTAAATAATCTGTGTGGAAATCAATCAAACTCCTCTCCCTAGTGGAGGACAAGGTGGCATTTTCACCTAGAGCTCACACTTGGATGACATTAAACACTTACACTGCACCTGCGCCCCAGACTTTCTTCAGCCATGGTTTTTCTAGATTTGTCAAAGAGAAATTTATGAAGTACTGCCTGGGGTTGATACCCTGTGGACTCCATTTGCCACACTGGCTGAGCGGATCAACAACAAATACCTGCCATCTGTGTGGCAACAACATTGAGGACTTGCCACACTTGCTATGTATTTGTGAAGAGCTGCTGGAGGAAAGAAGACAACTTTTGAAAGCCCCTTTTAACCAAAGAGAGATTTGTGCATGAGACGGGCCATGCTGGCTTACTTTCCCTCCGAAGACCCATAGCTGAATTGTTGATTGATAACATTTCTTGCAGGGTTGACAGGACACTGTTAAGGGTTACATAACCATCTAAAATCAGGCAATTACCACTTTAACTATCTAGTCTGCTGTGGTTTGGACACATGCACTTTAAGTCATTACTCTAGGAGAAGCTGCCATGACCAAGACTTTTCTGATTTTAAAATATGTCCATGTACATAGCACTCCCCAGTCATGATCTTGCGATCCCGGCAGTCAATAAAAAACTTCTTTGTGGACTCTTGACGAAACGATAGCAATGGCCAAGCATATGTATCTTCGAATTGCGTTGCTCATCACTCCCTGTGCAAGGTCGCTGGCTTGTGTTAAATAAGGGCTTTGGACCTCAACTTAGGGAATTAGTCAATTTTTCACTAGACTACTTGACTTTAGACTCAGCCTCTGTAAACAGCATTATGGCGGTCATTCTGACCGCGGCGGCCATTCCAACTTTCCTGCTGGGCCGGCGGGCGCCCTCCCAAAGAGCGCCCGCCAGCCCAGCGGGAAAGCCCCTGCAACAATGAAGCCGGCTCCGAATGGAGCCGGCGGAGTTGCAGGGGTGCGACGGGTGCAGTGGCACCCGTCGCGATTTTCACTGTCTGCTAAGCAGACAGGGAAAATCTTTGTGGGGCCCTGTTAGGGGGCCCCTGCACTGCCCATGCCAGTGGCATGGGCAGTGCAGGGGCCCCCAGGGGCCCCACGACACCCATTCCCGCCAGCCTGGTTCTGGCAGTGAAAACCGCCAGAAACAGGCTGGCGGGAAGGGGGTCGGAATCCCCATGGCATGGAGGATTCCCTGGGCCAGGGGAAAACCGTCGGGAAACCGCTGGTTCCCCTTTTCTGACTGCGGCTTTACCGCCGCGGTCAGAATAGCCCAGGAAGCACCGCCAGCCTGTTGGCGGTGCTTCCGCTGCCCTCCGCCCTGGCGGTCAGAGACCGCCAGGGTTGGAATGAGGGCCTATATGCTTACAAACCTGCACTAGTCACAATTACTAATTATTTTGCTACCTGTTCTTTTTAGCATTTTTTAATGGGTATAAACATAGAATGATTTTATTTCATGTGTAATGTGGCAACCCATGAACATTCATTTTTTTATTTTTACTTTTTAATGTTTGGTGCAATGGTTTTAAGTATCTATGGAAATAAATATGTACTTGAATTGAGGAGTAAGGGTTGAGAAAGAAAATCTGCACCTGTTAGTTAACTGTCACACTGTACCAGGCCTGACCTAGCCCCACTGAACAAGGAAAGACACAAGACAACTGTACCTAACACAGGATGGGGCTCCTCTTTGAATTTTTGGTGGTAAGGCCCTTGAAGTGATGTCCGTGAGGGGCTAAGCTAAGGATGTCAAGGATAATGTGACCAATGACTTTTGGATAGTGCCATCCTCGTCTGTTTCAGTATGATGTGTAGGAGGTTTGGGACAGGGTGGATAGGTAATGTGGCATCCTAGGATTGGCCAGGGATGCTTGGCTTCCAGGACCTTTCACGCCCATTAATGATTCTTGCACAAGGGAGATATAAGGGCATTTTTTGTGCTTTTTACTTGGAACTGAGACGGAGGCAACATTCATGAACAACTGGAAGGATAAGTCTCTGATCCCTAAAGGACTAAAGACTGTTCCCCAGTTGAACTCAGGACAAATGCTTCTCAAGAAGGGCCAGTGAGGCTGGCCCTCTTATGCCCCCTGAGGACCAGTTGGGAAAGAATCTGGATTTCTATCCCCAGAAGGAGGAGAGGGCCCCAGAGACAAAGCCCAGAGGAAACCTGTCAGTGGTAGCCAATGGATCCAGCTACATGCTAATTACACCACTTTTGAGGTCACAAGGCTTGCTAGAAGTTCTCCTGGGCATGCTACCAAGAAGAAAATGAGCCCAATAGCATGCAAAACAGACCAACGGGGTCCAAGATATTCTAGTTTGAAGGCTGGCAACCTTTCAGGAGCTTCTGGGGTTTGCCCTTTTTCAACTAGTTACTCCTAGAGTATCCCGTGGCCTGGGGTTAGTGCAGCATTCCACTGTAAAGGGGAGCAGGCCTGTGTGGGACTACTCCCTTGTGTTGCAATTGCCCCCAGGGCCCCAATCTCCCTGGGGCCGACACATGATGGAGAGGCTGCCACTGTACTGCCCTAGGAAAGAAACAAGGTGCCCAGGACCCCATCTCCGGTCCCCCAGCCAGAAGAAAATGAGGGGGAGCACCCTCCCACCCTCCATTAGTGGTGGCCTTGCCCCATTTCACTGTGCCCGTGTCTAGTGGGAGCGGATGGCCACTATACAACAAACATCCTGACAATTTAAAAAACAACTTTACCAAAGATGTATTTTTAAATTGTGAGTTCAGAGACACCCAACTCCAAATTTATATCTGCTCCCAAAGGGAAACTGCACTTAAAATATATTTAAAGGCAGCCCACTTGTTAACCTATGGGAGAGATAGGCCTTGCAACAGTGAAAACTGAATTTGGCCATATTTCACTGTTATGAAATGTAAAACAAATCAGTACATGTCACACCCTTAACATACACTGTACCCTGCCCATGGGACTACCTAGGGCCTACCTTAGGGGTGCCTCAAAGGTATAAGAAGGGAAGGTTTGAGCCTGGCAGGTGGGTACACTTGCCAGGTCGAATTGGCAGTTTAAAACTGCACACACAGACACTGCAATCTGAGCCATGTTTACAGGGCTACTTATGTGGGTGGCAAAACCAGTGCTGAAGGCCCACTAGTAGCATTTAGTTTACAGGCCCTGGGCACCTCTAGTGCACTTTACTAAGGACGTACTAGTAAATCAAATATATCAATCATGGAAAAGGCAAATACACATACAATTTACACAGGAGCACTTGCACTTTAGCATGGGTTAGCAGTGGTAAAGTGCCCAGAGTACAAAAAACAGCAAAATCAGAGTCCAGCACATAGTCAAAACATGAAAAGCAGAGGCACAAAAGACAGGGGAGAGCACGCCAAGGATGTCAGGTCTAACACCTTAATATGGGTAAGTACAGGCAGCATCCAAAAATAAATGGTGATGAGGCTGAAGCCTACAGGGACAAAGGTGCCAGTGTCACTATGGTGACTATAGAACTGGTGTCTCCTGAGCAACACCTACTTGGTCACACAAACCAAGTGACTGATGCTCATAATAACACTTTGTGCCACCCCATGGCAGTTATTGATTTTAACTAGGAGGGGTGCTACTTGCCCTGAAAAGGTTGTAGTGTCCTCTGATCTACCTGTAGAATGTCTGCTAGGTAATGACTTGGAGACTTCAGCTTGGGCAGAAGTGGGATTGGAGACCCATGCAGCAATGCAGGGTATTCCTGGGCATGTATTTGCCCTCATCGGATCACAGGCAAAGAAACAAAGGGAACAGAGAGCCCTGGAGCCTGGAACAATTTGCCCAGGAGGCTCCTAAAATAGCAGAAAGGGTAACAATGTACCCCCTGTCCCAGCCTCCAATGAGGATTCAACTCCTGAGGGAGAAGAATCTACTCCTTGGGTGGAACCTACACCAGAGGAGCTTCAAGCTGACACAGCTGAGCTCTTGGGTGCAGGGGGGCCACCAGGGAGGAACTCAATAAGGAACAGCAAAACTGTCTCACACTGGAGAGCTTAAGGAAGCATGCTACAGCAGAAGAGGCAGGGGATATCAGTGGCAACCATAAGGTATACTGGGATAACACCCTCCTGTACTTAGAAGCAAGGGATACTAAACCTAGTGCCACCAGGAGAATGGTAATCTCTTTGACGTTTACGGTGTTCCTATGAACTCTAGCACATGATATCCCCTTATAGGCCATTTGGGGCAAAGCAAAATCTGGGATAGACGTGTCCCTCACTTTCACTGGCCCCATATGTCTGAAGACACTAAGGAGTTCTGTTGCTTCTGTGTCACCTGTCAAGCCAGTGGCAAGACAGGTGGCACCCTAAAGGGCCCTTTTACTTCTATTACCAGTGGTTGGGATACCTTTGAGAGGGTAGGGGTGGATATTGTTGGCCCCCTGGACCCTCCAACAGCCTCTGGTAATCTTGGTGGTAGTGGACCATGCCACCAGATACCCAGAGGCCATTTGTCTTAGGACCACTTGTGCTCCTGCAGTGGCCAAAGCCCTCTTGTGAATTTTCTCCAAGGTGGGTTTTCCTAAAGAGGAGATATCAGACAGAGATACAAACTTCATGTCTGCGTATCTGAAAGCCATGTGGAAGGAGTGTGGTGTAAATTTGCCACCCCTTACCATCCACAAACAAATGGACTAGTTGAGAGGTTTAATAAAACCCTCAAAGACATGATAATGGGAATTTCTGAAAAACTCAGGAGGAGATGGGATGTCCTGTCACCTTGCCTCCTCTTTGTCTATAGGGAGGTTACTCAGAAGGGAATTGGCTACAGCCCCTTTGAATGTTTGTTTGTCACCCTGTTAGGGCTCTCCTTGATCTTGTGAAAGAAGGCTGGGAGCAACCTCTCAAGCCTTTCAAAACAAGCCAATGTGGACTATGTATTAGACCTCAAATCTAGGATGGCTGAGTACATGAAGAGGGTTTCCAAAAACCTTCAGGCCAGCCAAGAGTTGCAAAAACAATGGCATGACCAGAAGGCTGTGCTGACCTTTCACCAGCCAGGAGAGAAGGTGTGGGGAGCCTGTGCCTCCTAGGGCACTCCAATATGAATGGAGTAGACCACACATTATTGTGGAGAAAAAGGGTGAGGTCACCTACTTGGTTGACCGAGGCACTCCTAGAATCCCCCACAGGGTGCTTCATGTGAACTGGCCAAAGCCGTACTTTGACAGGTCTGACATGACCTTGCTCAAGGCAACTGATGAGGGACAGGAAGAAGAGAGTGGCCCTCTCCCTGACCTCTTCTCCCACAGTACAACTGGTGGCTCAGTAGATGGGGTTGTGCTTGTAGATTGCCTCATTGAGTCACAAAAAGATGACTGCAGAAACCTCCTGTGCAAGTTCTCTGAACTGTTCTCCCTGACACCTGGCCAGACTACATGTGTGAACACACCATTGACACAGGTGACAGCTTGCCTGTTAAAAGCAAAATATACAGGCAATATGATCATGTCAGGGATACATCAAATCTGAAGTCCATAAAATGCAAGGCCTAGGAGTCATTGAGCCTTCAGACAGCCCCTGGGCTAGTCCTGTAGTGCTTGTCCCAAAACCCCTGTCTCAGAATGGCAAAAGAGAAATGAGGTTTTGTGTAGACTACAGAGATCTCAATACTGTTACTAAAGCAGATGTTCATCTTAGCACTAGGGCAGATGAGTTCATAGATACACCAGCTGCTGCCAAGTATCTGAGCACTTTTGATCTGACTGCTGGCTTTTGGCAGATCAAGTTGTCAGAGGATGCTAAGCCAGAAATTGCATTCTCAACTCCTAGTGAGCACTGTCACTTCACACTGATGCCCTCTGGATTAAAAAAAAAAATGCACCTGCACATTCCTAAGGTTAGTGAACGAAGTTCTCCAAGGGCTGGAAAGCTTCAGAGCAGCTTATCTTGATAATATAGCTGTCTTAAGCTCTACCTGGGAGGGCCACCTGGTTCAACTTGGGCATGTATTGAAGGCCCTGCAGAAAGCAGGCCTCACTATCAAGGCCTCAAAGTGCCAGATAGGGCAGGGAAAGTGGTTTATCTGGGCCACCTAGTAGGTTGAGACCAGATCCAACCACTACAGGGCAAAATCCAGATCATTCTGCATTGGACTGCCCCTACCACACAAACCCAAGTCTGAGCCTTCCTAGGCCTGACAGGGTTCTACCGGAGGTTTATTAAGAACTATGGCTCCAATGTAGCCCCTCTAAATGACTTCACCTCCAAGGGAATGCCCAAGAACGTTTTGTGGATAACTAGCTGCCAAAAAGCTTTTGATGATCTTTAATAGGCCATGTGCTCTGCTCCTATATTAAGAAGCCCTGACTACTCCAAACAATTTATCATTTAAACAGATGCTTCTGAGGTAGGGATAGGGGCAGTACTGTCTCAACTAAATGAAGAGGGGCAGGATCAACCTGTAGCTTTCATTAGCAAGAGGTGACCCCCAGGGAAAAACGTTGGTCAGCCATGGAGATGGAGGCCTTTGCTGTGGCTTGAGCTTTGAAGAAGCTGAGGCCATACTTATTTGGCACCCTCCTCCTTATTCAAACAGACCACAAACCCCTCCTATGGTTAAAATAAATGAAAAGTGAAAATCCCAAACGTTTAAGGTGGTCCATATCCCTACAGGGAATGGACTATACAGTGGAACATAGACCTGGAATTAACCACTCCAATGCAGATGGATTCTACAGATATTTCCACCTAGACAATGAAGACTAAACTGGGCACTGTTAGCCTTATTGTCCCTCATTTGGGGTGGGTGTGTGTGTAAGAAAATACCCTCTTTCTTGGCATGGTCACCCCCACTTTTTGCCTGCTATCAGTGTGCTTTGACTCTGTTCACTGGGATCCTGCTCACAAGGACCCCAGTGACTGTGCTCTCTCCCTCTGAATTTGGTTGCTTGGGACTTTGCACACCCCACAATTGGCATACTAGTGCCGCCATATAAGTCCCTAGATTAAGGTACCCACGTACCCAGGGCACTGGGGCACCAGGGGTTCCCCATGGGCTTCAACATGTATTTTGCCACCCATGGGAGCCCATGCAAAATGTGTCTGCAGGCCTGCCATTACAGCCTGTGTGAAAAGGTGCATGCAACCTTTCACCACAGGTCATTGCACCAGGTCACTGTAGATCAGCCCTATAGCAGGACCTTCTAGCCCATATGGCAGGTACCTGTGTGTGAGGACACCCCTGCCCACAATCCACTCTGTGAATGCATTTACACACAGTTCCAGTGAGAACCATAAGCAGAGGTGCCCCAACAAACTCAAGCTCCAATTTGCTGGACTTCGTAAGTGCAGGGAAGCCATTTTACCCATGACCAGTTCACCCGTGTACTGGACACAGATGGACCCATATGCTGGACACCTGTGTACTGTGCACAGTTGCATAATGGTAACTCCAAATCTGGGTATGTTTGGTATCAAACATATCGAAATCATACCCCAATACTGTTGCCAGTATTGGTTGTATGATTTCATGCATTCTGGGGGCTCCTTAGATGGTCCCCAGCATTGATACTAACAGTCTCCTGGGGTTTTCCAGGCAGCCTGCGCTGCTGACACCCCACAGACAGGTTTCTGCCCACTGGCTGCTTGACCAGTCCAAGCAAAGGAAGGAAGAACAAAGAATTTCCGTTTGGAGATTCATGGCTTGGGAAGGGTAGCCTCCAAAAGCCACCAATATGCTTTGAAGGGCACATTTGGTGCCCTCCTTGCATATACCGGTTTGCACCAGTCAAGGGACCTCTGGTCCCTGCTCTGCCATGAAACTGGACAATGGGAAGGGGAGTGACCACTCCCATGTCCATCGCCACCCCAGTGGTGGTGCCCAGAGCTCCTCCAGCTGGCCATTTGATTCTGCTGCCTTGAATCCAAGATAGGCAGAGGTCCCTGTGAGCATCTGAGTAGCCAGGTCAGACAGGTGATGTCACAGCCCCCTCCTGATAGGTGATCACCCTGCAAGGTGACATATCCCCTTTGCTGGGCTATTTAGGGCCTCCCTCCAGGGTTGGTCTTCAGATTCAATGTGTAAGATTCCAGCAGGACTCCTTTGCATCGTTTACTTCATCTTCTATCCACGCATGCTGCAACTGGACCCTCCAGGAACTGATAATTTGCAACCACAGCGACGACTCTGCTCTGCAACATTTTTTCTCCGGCTCCTTCCAACAACTGCAACATTTCCCTGGCTGTGCATCCTCTGTGGGTGATGAGTTTTCAGCCTGAACAAGAAGCAAGAGGAATCTTCTTCAGAGTGAAGAAGTCAAACCCCTGCATCCACGGGCACCAACTGCAACGACAACTGGCTGCATGGATCTTCTCTCTTCCAGAGCTGTGTGGATCCTGCATCACAGTTGGTGGTCTGGCGTGGTCCCCTTGGTCCTCTCTACTGGCTGTCCAACTTGGGAGACGGTAATCCCTTGCCTTTCTTTGCAGGACAGTCCCCCTGTGAACTGCAACTCTTGGCTTGTTTGTTCCTCCTCCAAGGGAGCTTCAGGCTCTTTGTAACCCTGGCCTCCAGCAGTCTTCCATGCAAAGCATAGTCTCCTGCCTGCTGCTCCAGCAACGTGGGACTCCCCTCCAAGTGTGTTGAGAGGGCTTCACTGTGACTCCTGAGCCTGCTGCCTGTGGGTCGCCTGTAGGGGCTGCCTACTTTTCTTGTGACTGTCCCAGCTGCTGAGGGTCAGCTCAAACTCCCCTCCTAGGGTCAAGTCCTCTGGGCCTTGCTGGTCCTCTTCAGCCTTGCAAAACCTTTATTTCCAACTCTTACATTTGCCAAGGCTTCTTGATGGTTTTCCAGCACCTCTGACTGACTACATCACTACCGCTGACTTGGGACATCAGTTGCATCACTTCTGGAACTCCTGTTCTGCTCCTGTGCCGCACTGCTGATTTTCTTCATCCACTGTCGACTTGGTCCTGCATCCACAGAAGGATGGTAGCAGCTCCTGCCACAGCCAGAAACTCCATCTTAAAATGGACTTGGTGCCCTTCTTTTGCAGGTCCTCTTCTGTTGGGATCTACCTTTGGTTTCTTCCAGTCTTGTCTGGGTTTTGCACAATCCTTTTTCAAAGTTCTCCTGTGGGTTTGGACAAAAAAAGGGTACTTACCTCTTCTCTCCTGGTCAATGGGGGGGGGCACTCTGGTGCTTACCTTTTGGTGTTCCTTGTTCCTCCAGCTCCCCTCTACAGATTCCACTTTCTTGGGTGGTGGGACTTCCTTTCACTTTCCACTTATTTGGTATATGGTTTGGTCTCCCCTAAGGCCTTCACTATTTTCTATTGATTTACTGTTTGCTATTGCTTTCTATGCTAATCACTGACTTCTAATGTGTATATAATTGTGTGTTTACACACCTCCTTGTGAAGTATTGCCTATACAGTATTTTAGTGTTTGTGTTACCATAATAAAGCTCCTTTTTTTGTAACACTGTGTGGTTCTTTCATGGGTGTAAGGGCTGTGTGACTATAGTGGTGTTGCATAAGCTTTGCATGTCTCCTAGATATATCTTGTTTGGTCATTCACAGCTACCTCTAGAGAGCACTGGCTTTCTAGACACTGTGTATACCTCACTAATAGGGGATACCTGGACCTGGTATAAGGTGATAACACCATAGGTGCTCACCACACACAAGGCAAGCTTCTTACACTATGTTTGCTGTATTCTGCAGAAAGAGCAAAATGCCATGAATGTTTGTTTTTGTGCCAGAGGTGTCTCTTCCTGCATATAAACAATAATTAAATAATTACGATTTGCTTCTTCTATGTGTGTTGCAGAATGCAGCACACGTGGAATAGCAAATTGTCATCATTGACTGTTTAAGTGCAGGAAGGGACACCCTTGCACTAGGGTGCAAGGGTGTCTGCATTGGCACTAGGCAGATAAATTTAGCACCAGCACTAGGGAAAACACAGGGATGCCCTGTATGTTTGTAGATATGGGGCATCCCTGTGTTTCTGAAGTGACGCAGCGCAGTTCTGCCAATTTCGGTGCAGCACTGCACCTCTTCCTCGTAAATGAGGCCCCTAATTTGTACAAGAGACTTGGGCCCATATTTATACTTTTTTAACACCACATTTAAATCATTTTTTGAGGCAAAAGCAGTGCAAACTCGCAAAATACAATTGTATTTTGCAAGTTTGCGCCTCTTTTGCCTCAAAAAATGACGCAAATGTGGCACTAAAAAAGTATAAATATGGGCCTTGGTTCAAAAACAGAAAATGAAAGTGTATGCAAACAAAAGGCACCATGTGAAAGACCTCTTCTTCAGAAAAGGAGATTTGGTGTTCTGTCAACAGCTGCAGAAAAGAAAATCTGATGCTCCTTACAATGCTGAACCTTTTCAAGTTGTGTCTACCAAAGGACACCTGGTGACTGCCCAGTGATCTGGGAAGACCCTTTCCAGACATTCTTCTATCTTCAGGTCTGTGTTTCACCGGCCTTCAACTCGAGATGGTGAAAGAAGGGCTGATTGTGAAAACTCAGTGACGGTTGCTGATTCCTTACCATCGTTGGCAATTTCACACATTGATGACAACCGTTTATAGTTTCCAATAACCAGACTGGGAGAACAGATCAAACCACCACGAAGGTCGATTGAAGAGATGTATTTGTACATGTTTCTATATATGTAGATATTTGTGTCTGTCTAATGGGTTTCTAAAAATGTGCTGTTTTCATGTAACAGAGCCGAACCTTTCTGACTCCCTGAAGACTCTGTATCAATGAGTAATGTAATCATAGATAGAATTTATGAAAGCTTGCTTTTTAATGTTGGAGTTCACAGGTACACCCAGAGGAATAAAGATGTGTTATTTACAGCTCCATGTGTGGTCTAGTGATTCAGCAGGTAATAGGCTGGGGAAGATGCTACAGTATTGACGGTACTGCACAAAGCAAGTAAACGAATATAGGGGCAGATCTATGGAAAGTGGCGCTGCATTGAGTGCAGCAACACTTTTTCTGCGCCCCTTAGCACCCCCCTACTGCCACCATATGTGCGCTGTATTTAAAATACAGCTGGGGAAGATGCTACAGTATTGATGGTACTGCACAAAGCAAGTAAATTAAGATAGGGGCAAATCTATGGAAAGTGGCGCTGCACTGAGTGCAGCGCCACTTTTTCTGCGCCCCTTAGCACCCCCCTACTGCCACCATGTGTGCGCTATATTTAAAATTCGTCTCACCATGGCGCTGAGTACGGGGCAAAAGAGTCAGTTTAAATTACTTTATTGATGTACTCTGCAGGATTAGCGCCAAACTGTTGGTGCTACTCCTTCAGAGTACACAGGGGCCCCTTCTAAAGAATGGAAGCCCCCTTTTAACACCAGCTCTTGAGCAGGTGTTAAAAGTACCGTAATAAATGGCGCAAGGAAATCCCATAGATTTCCTTGCACCATTTTACCGGCTCCCCTAATGAGGGAACGCCCCCTTTGCATACATTATACCTGGTGCAGGCATAATGTAGCGCAAAGGATTACAGGGTGGAGCAATGCATGCATTGCGCCACCCTGTAAATACAGCGCAGGGATTTTGGCCTTGTTGGGACACATTAACGTCAAAATAAACAACGTTATTGTGGCGGAAGATGGTGCTAGGGGCCTATAATTATGCCCCCTAGTTTTACCACCATTGTGCAGACTATTCACTAATGTTGCTTTGAATCCCATTCTTTTTAGTGCCTCAATAACTTTGACTTTGTTAATTAACATCATTCACACAAGTGCACCTAAAATGTGACCACCAATGCCAAGATGTGTGTTGTCACTAAAAGGTATACATCCATATATGTTAAGGATAACAAACTTCTATGCAGGGCTGGCTTAGTGCTGGTGGCACCCAGTGTAACAATCTTTGTTGTGGCACTCCCAGAAAAAATCCTCCTGCTGCAAGAATTTCCTAACTTCCATGCTCCTTCATTGTGTCTCTACAGCCCCTTTCTGGCATGCATTTTATTTGTTTTATATCAATACTTAAACCAGTGTAGTGTGTCAGAGCACTTCACATCACGCACACAATATATAGAGCCAACCAATCATATGTGTATAAATCAGTCTATAGGAAATATTTTAAAAGACTACGAGGATTACTAGGTGTAGGAGTCACATCCCATCCATATTAGTAGGCAGTATATTTTACATATTTGATCTGGAGAAGCACACATTTGGAACTTAAAATGTACTATAGTGGTTGGATTTACTAATAAGAATGTATTTCTACCCAAATTAACCCTTTTTAGAAACATTGAGGTAATGAAAGACTGGGAAAATATAACCCTCGAACATACATCATGCAGTTTGCATGCATCTCTTTGATGACAATTCATAGCTGACTGTGCAATATAAGGGTTGTAACTTGTTGCAACTTATGAACTGCAAGCAACAAAAGAATCTCTATGACAAAATAACCTACTGTGTGATCCATGTAAAATACAGTTGGTGCTTGCGTGGTACACACACTTTGCAGAAGTCACATTAACTCTCTGTGCTACTTTATCGTGAGTGGAGCTCTCCCACTAGACACAACTCCGTCCTCCTCCAGCAGGGACAATAATTGCCATGTTATCTTGACATTTTATTGATGCCTGAAAACTGCGGGACACACAATGAACTCTCCAGCAGGTGCTCTTTAAACCTGAGTTATTTCTAACACGTGGCCTCCCCCCCCCCCACTCGAGATCAGCGCCAGGTTCAGCTGCACCAGTCGCACTGCCCTACAGCCGACCCAGCATCTATGCCTCCAGCACAGAAATTGCTATTCACATACTCACATGTATATCCAGAGCAGAAGACTCTTATCAGCCTATTTAAGCATGTACACTCTAGGAGGCTATCGTCTGTCTGAGATCCTCTCCTTCCCATTAGGAATAAGTAATCAGTACCCACTCAGAACTGTTCAAATGACTCACGTAAAGAGAAGGCAATCCTTTCCCAGGTGCATGGAGTAAATGGTATTAGCGATAGTTCATTTCCCTTTCCTCATTAGCCACTGGCCATTCCCACGAATTAATGAGATGTGGCCCCAGCTCATCTTAGTTAGGCTGTATGGTCATTGCGACCCACAATTATTCTTTGTTGATGCAGGCCATCAACAAAGAATGATCTCTTCAATTTTTTCAGTGATGAAAGGAGCAAAATGAAGCACAATTTTTTGTTCCGTGCATTATAAGTTCAATTTTAGACATCCTGAAAAACAACAGTGAACTATAACACCAAAGTTTTAGCACAGTCTGTAACAAATTTTAAAAAAATACTGAACAAAAGTACCAAGACAAAATGGTATCGCAGATTTGATCAGCTTTGGTCCAACTTTGATTTAAAAAATCCATCTAGCAGTTTTGCATAAGGTTTGGGGAAACATTC
Source organism: Pleurodeles waltl (assembly GCF_031143425.1). Taxonomy (NCBI): domain Eukaryota; kingdom Metazoa; phylum Chordata; class Amphibia; order Caudata; family Salamandridae; genus Pleurodeles; species Pleurodeles waltl. The sequence goes on along the minus strand of NC_090444.1, from coordinate 1,233,762,079 downwards.
TTTGAGGGAGTTCGAGTAGGTAAAGTAAGTTTTTGAAACCCATAAAATATATCTTCTGTGTGATCAAAATGAGTGAAACATTGCATGGTCGACCAACAGTGAAGAGTGTGTTGCTTTAGCTGGGTCTGTTGCCGCTTATTTAGGCAAGAGCAATCTGAATAGCAACACTAAGGCCCTCATTCTGACCCTGGCGGTCGGTGATAATGCGGCGGCCAAGCCGCCAACAGGCCGGCGGTCCAAAATATGCAATTCTGACCCTGGCGGGAACCGCCAACACGGCCCGCCGCATTAACACTCCGCCCGCCACGGCGGAACAAACAAACAGCGCGGCGGTCCCCGCCAACAGCCAGGCGGCAGACAATGTACCGCCCACCCTATCACGACCCACCAATCCGCCACCTTTTCCGGGGCGGGAGCACCGCTGATAAAAACACGTCGGAAACAGACTACGAACGGGAAAACGCTCACCTCTACGCACTCCACGCGAGATTCCGGCAGTATGGAAACCGAGTTGCAGGTCATCCCCGCACTCCTATACCTGCTCCTGTACCAGGAGCACGCCCGGCGGCGCGGAAGACATCGGTGAGTACTGCACCTACGACACAGGGGAGGGAAAAGAGTACCGGCACACACCCACCCACCCACACCCACTACAACACACACATCAATGCATTCCCACAGATCACTGTCACAACCCACAAACCCCCCCCTCCGAAATAATGCAAAGACCAAAAGAAGAGATCATAAACGGGCAGATATATTGAAATATGGACACCAGTAATCCCAATAAATAAATAAACTATGTACAAAATATATACAGCTACTAAATGTAGTCCAACCACTGTCCGTGGACCACAGGGGTCCTGTGCAAAGGGGCAAGGCCCAGTCCCACGACAAGAACTCCACGGAGAGAACACTGCAGGGGCATCAGAAATAAAATAGGACAGGCACCTCAGGGGGAAGGGAAGGGGGGGCACCTCAGCCACTTGAGTACACGACGCCAGATCCACGAGGGGACTCCATGACCACTGGGCCATCCTGGGGAGAGCAAAGCCACAGTCCATACAGTCCATACAGTGGGTGGCCTGCCCACTGGGCCATCCTGGGGAGAGCAAAGCCACAGTCCATACAGTCCATACAGTGGGTGGCCTGCCCACTGGGCCATCCTGGGGAGAGCAAAGCCACAGTCCAAACAGTCCATAACAGACTCCACTGCCACTGGAGGAGGCATGTTGGCCAGAGGACATCCTGCAGCCCTGCCCGAGACAGATCCTGCCCTGCCACGTCTGCCAAAGGGCCAGCGGTTCTTGCCTTGAAGGGCCCAGTTCAGCGCTTCTTGCCTTGAAGGGCCCAGTTCAGCGCTTCTTGCCTTGAAGGGCCCAGTTCAGCGGGTCTTGCCTTGAAGGGCCCAGTTCAGCGGTTCTTGAGACGGCGGTCCCCAGCGGAGTGGTGCTTGAGACGGCGGGGCCCAGTTCAGCGGTGCTTGAGACGGCGGGGCCCAGTTCAGCGGTGCTTGAGACGGCGGGGCCCAGTTCAGCGGTTCTTGAGACGGCGGTCCCCAGCGGAGCGGTGCTGGAGACGGCGGGGCCCAGTTCAGCGGTGCTTGAGACGGCGGGGCCCAGTTCAGCGGTTCTTGAGACGGCGGGCCCAGTTCAGCGGTTCTTGAGACGGCGGTCCCCAGCGGAGCGGTGCTTGAGACGGCGGGGCCCAGTTCAGCAGTGCTTGAGACGGCGGGGCCCAGTTCAGCGGTTCTTGAGACGGCGGGCCCAGTTCAGCGGTTCTTGAGACGGCGGTCCCCAGCGGAGCGGTGCTGGAGACGGCGGGGCCCAGTTCAGCGGTGCTTGAGACGGCGGTCCCCAGCGGAGCGGTGCTGGAGACGGCGGGGCCCAGTTCAGCGGTGCTTGAGACGGCGGGGCCCAGTTCACCGGTGCTTGAGACGGCGGGGCCCAGTTCAGCGGTTCTTGAGACGGCGGGCCCAGTTCAGCGGTTCTTGAGACGGCGGTCCCCAGCGGAGCGGTGCTGGAGACGGCGGGCCCAGTTCAGCGGTGCTTGAGACGGCGGGGCCCAGTTCAGCGGTGCTTGAGACGGCGGGGCCCAGTTCAGCGGTTCTTGAGACGGCGGCCGGTCTATGGCCAACTGCTCATTGCCTGGTGGTGCCCTCCTGGGCAGCGGGGATGGTGCTCCTTCAATGCCCACCTGGGCTGTGGGTGGTGGGGCCCTCCTGGCCAGCTGGGCTGGGTCCTCCCTGGCCAGCGGCTATGGGGGTGGTGGGCTCCTCCTGGGCAGCAGGCCTGCAGCCTGACCTCTCCGACTTGCTGCCCTTGCCCTCCTTAGTCGGGAGTCTGTGGCCCTTTCCTCCCTTTGGAGCTGTGGCTGGTGACTGTGTCTGGGTGGTGTCCGGGGGGGATGTAGAAGGCGGGCTCCTGCGGCGCCCCTTCCGCCTTCTGCTCCTCTTCCCAGGGGGTGGGCTGGCTGTCCCCTTGCTGCTGGGCGAAGATCCAGACATGCGGGCTGGTGGGCTCCAATACCCCTGCACCCTTGTCAAGGGGGCTCCAGGGCTGGTGGTGGCTGAGGTGCTCTTCTTACCCCGACGAGAAGGAGGGGGGGGCTCAGGGTCAGGAAAGAAGTTAGCAGTGGCGAGGAAGAGTTTCTTGGGACAATGGAGAGTGGTAGGTACAGTGGGAATGGGAGTGGAGGGAGAGGATGTGGTTGTAGGTGAGTCACGTTTGCTGTCTTTGGGTGCAGGTGCAGGAGGGATAGGCTGTCGTGAGGTGGATGGCTGTTGGGTGGGTGGGTGGCTGCGTTTGTGTGGTGTGGAAGAGGGGGTGACAGACACAGTGGGAGAGGACACAGGGGACGTGTAAATGGCAGTGGGGGTGGTGACTGCACGTGTGCGGACTGGACTGGAGGGTGTGCTGGTGATGGAAACACTGGCTGATGGTGAGGTGAATGGAGGTGTGAGTGTAGACGTCACAGGGAGGAGGGATACGAGGAGGTGGGGGTCACAGAGGTGGTAGTGACTGTTGGCATGTCTGCATCGGAATGTTGCGTGTGTGAATGTCTGCGTGATCTGTGGTGCTTATGTTTGGATGAGCTTCTCTTGGGTGTTGAGGTGTGTGCAGGCTGGTCTGATGGTGTGGGTGGGACAGGCAGAGGAACAGGAGACTGGGAGGAGGGAGTTAGTAGAGGGAGGCAGGAGACAGGGACAATGGCTGCCGTCAGTGCTGAGGCCAGAGCCTGGAACGATCGCTGATGGGCAGCCTGACCCGAATGAATGCCCTCCAGGTACGCATTGCTGCGATGAACCTCCCTCTTCACCCCCTGGATGGCATTCAAAAGGGTAGTCTGCCCAACAATGAGCGTCCTCACGAGGTCATTGAGCTCCGCACTGAGGGCAGCGGGGGTAACAGGGGCAGGGCCTGAGGTGCCTGGGGCGAAGGAGATGCCCGGCTTCCTGGCAGAGCGGGCACGGGGCGAACGCTGAGGGGCTGCTGGAGGGCGGAGATGGTGCGCTGGGTGGCGGCTGTACCTGTAATGGCGGGGGGCACGGATGGTGCCACCCCCGCAAGGGAGCTCCCTTCTGAGGACGTGTCCGTGTCGCTGCAGGGTCCAGTCGTCCCCGTTGGGGAGCTCCCCTCACCCTCCGTCTCACTGGTCCAGTCAGACTCTGTGGCATGGCCCTCCTGGGCCATGTGAGATGCAGCTCCCTCCTGCCCCGATGCCACTTCTCCTCCGCCTGATGATGCTGATGCACACAAGCACAGAAAGACAAACAAAAAGGGGGGGGGAGAGAGAAATAAAGGGATATTGAGTACATGGATCTCCGGTACAGTTAGCGGACATGACAGACACAGATGCCCCCTGCACTAAGTTGCGCACTTGGGGTCCGCTACGCATTCCGTGGAACATGCCCTACACGCCTAGAGTTGACAACTGCACCCATGGATGACACGGCCCAGGGATGGCTGTACTGACACACTACTGAGGGTGGTGGCTGGGGACACAGGGGCTTACGGGGGTGCCCAGCCTACAGATATCGCCCTGGCCTAGGGGGACCCACAGCCCTCCTCCCCCACCCAGACACCTCCACTGCGCGACAACAGAGTAGATAATGCTTGGACTCACCCCCTTGTGTCTGCTGTGCTGCCCTCACGCGCCCATCCAAATCAGGGTAGGCCACCGCCAGGATCCGGAACATCAGGGGGGTCAGTTGACGGCAGGCACCCCGCCTACGTTGGGAGGCCATCCCCAGCAGAGACTCAGCGGTCTTCTTGGTCCCGCGGCGGATGTCCTCCCACCTCTTGCGTCAGTGGGTGCCCCGTCGATGGTGGACCCCCAGGGTCCGGACTTCCTTGGCGATGGCACGCCAAATCCCGATCTTCTCATGGGCGCGGACCTATGTGACACGTACAGGGAGGGAGAAATACCACGTTCAAGTTTGTCTGCATTTTCGTTGCCAGTGGCCCAACGCCCCCCATCCCCGCCAGGCCCCCCGCCATGCCCCCCGCCAGCCCCAACATGCCCCCCATCCCCGCCAGGCCCCCCGCCATGCCCCCCGCCAGCCCCAACATGCCCCCCATCCCCGCCAGGCCCCCCGCCAGGCCCCCCGCCAGGCCCAACATGCCCCCCATCCCCGCCAGGCCCCCGCCATGCCCCCCGCCATGCCCCCCGCCAGGCCCAACATGCCCCCCCATCCCCGCCAGGCCCCCCGCCAGGCCCCCAAGCCAGCCAGTGGCCCCAAATCCATATTGAATTAAACTCACTTGTTGGTCTGGAGGACCGTAGAGTAGCGCATACTGGGGGAGGACCCCATCCACAAGTTTCTCCAACTCCTCTCCAGTGAAGGCAGGGGCCCTTTCCCCAGTCGCAGCAGCCATTGTCCCTTCCAGACCGAGGTCACAGCAACACTTGCAGTATAGGTCCTCTCCTGTGAAAGTTCAAGTCGCAAGTGGATAAGTAGATAGAAAATGGCGGTCACGTCCGCGGCGGTGCGTACCGCGGCGGTGCGTACCGCCACCGCCGGCGCCCTTCGCCATTGGCTCCTGAAACCCATAGGCTTCAATGTTAATCAATGCGGCTTCGCGCCGCGGTCTTCGACCGCTGACCGCCGCGGTGTGCCACGCCAGCGCATTGACCTCACATCCCATTGTCACACTTCACAGGTCAGGCAGCCGCCATTTCGAGGGTCCACATGGCTCAATTTCAACTGCGTCACACAGGCCTAGGCCTTGCATAGCCACTCAGACACGCCATTCACTGCATAGAGAATCGTTTACTGTGCTAGCTGTGAGTACGTACCTGTGGGTTGCTTGACTGTGTGCTCCATGTTGTCCTTCCTAGGCACCGTCCGCTGGGTTTGGCGAGGAGACGGATGAATCCTCGCGTGTACCGACCGCTGGTGGACCTGTCGACAATGGAAGAACGCCACATTATCCTGACCTACCGTCTTGACCGTGCCACTATACATGAACTGTGTGCCCAGCTGGAGCCCGACCTGATGTCCCCCATCCGCCAACCCACAGGGATTCCCCCTCTGGTGCAGGTCCTGTCAGTACTCCATTTCTTGGCAAGTGGGTCATTTCAGACAACAGTGGGAATTGCTTCTGGGATGTCTCAGCCCATGTTTTCGAAGGTGTTATCCAGAGTGTTGTCTGCCCTGATGAAATACGTGAGGAGCTACATCATTTTCCCTGAGGTGGGCGAATTGGCTACAGTGAAGGGTGATTTCTACACCCTTGGACATATTCCCAACGTCATTGGTGCCATTGATGGGACCCATGTGGCTTTGGTTCCCCCAAGAGACAGGGAGCAGGTGTACAGGAACAGAAAGACTTACCATTCCATGAACATCCAGGTGGTGTGTTTGGCTGACCAGTACATCTCGCATGTAAATGCCAAATTCCCAGGGTCAGTGCATGACGCCTACATCCTGAGGAATAGCAGCATCCCTTACGTGATGGAACAGCTAGAGAGACACCGTGTATGGCTATTGGGGGACTCTGGGTACCCCAACCTGTCGTGGCTACTGACCCCAGTAAGGAATCCCCGGACCAGGGCAGAGGAACGGTACAATGAGGCCCATGGGCGTACTAGGAAGGTGATCGAACGCACCTTTGGCCTCCTAAAGGCCAGGTTTAGGTGCCTGCATATGACAGGTGGATCCCTAATGTACTCACCTAAGAAGGTGTGTCACATCATCGTGGCCTGCTGCATGCTTCACAACCTGGCTTTGCGCCGCCAGGTGCCTTTCCTGCAGGAGGATGGTCGAGACGGTGGTGTTGTGGCAGCGGTGGAACCTGTGGAGAGTGACGAGGAGGTAGACGACGGGGCTGAAACAGACAACAGGGACAGAATCATTGAACAGTACTTCCAATAGGACACAGGTAACAATTCAAAGATAATTTAGTAAATCTGAACTACTCTCCTGCATCTCTGCTGCCTGTATATTTGCCCCAGTGTATGATGACTGAGTTGTGGCTTTTCCCTCCCTATTTCAGATCTGGGGTCCCCACTACGAGTCCTGTGCTTTGTTTCCCCATGGACTACAGCTTTGTGGCAGCTGTTTGTTGACTTCACTATGTACAAGGACATATTTGCACTGTCATGTCAATTACAATATTTTGAAATCACAGCCAGACTCCAGATAGTTTTGTGCAAAATAGGTGTTTATTTCAGTGCTCAAAATGGGATGGGTGGTTTCAAGTGGGTGGGGGCTATGGTGAAGGAATGTCCATGGCAGAGTCCAGAGTAACAGTCACACAGGTGCATTGTCCAGAGGCCTGTGGAGAGATGGAGCATGGGCAGTTCAAGGATGGACAGGGTGACAATGTGGGACAGTGGGATGACATCAGGTGGTATCCTTTGCTGGCGGGGGTCTTGACATCCTACTCTGTCTTCTTGCGAGATCTCAGGGCCCTCTTGCGGGGTGGTTCTTCTCCTGCAGGAGGTGGGGGTCTGGTGGGCTGCTGTTGTGCGGGGGCCTCCTGTCCACTAGCGCCGGCGGAGGTGGTTGGCTGTTCTTGGTCCAGGCTAGTGGCAGGGGCCCTTTGTTGTTGTTGAGTGTCCGTCCTGGTGTTGATGAGGTCCTGCAGCAGCCCTACCATGGTAACCAGGGTGGGGGTGAGGGCTCTGATGTCCTCCCTGTACCCCCGATAGTGTTCCTCCTGCAGTACCTGGATCTCCTGGAACCGGGCCAGTACCGTCGCCATCGTCTCCTGGGAGCGGTTGTATGCTCCCATGATGGTGGTGAGGGCCTCGTGGAGAGTGGGTTCCCTGGGCCCGTCCCCCCCCTGTCGCACAGCTGCCCTCCGAGTTGCCCTGTTTCCCTGGGCCTCTGCCCCCTGGCCGGTGTGCACACTACCACTGCCCCCAGGTCCCTGTTGTTGTTGGGGTGGTGGGTTATCCTGGGTGCCCTGTAGTGGTAGACACACCGCAGATTGACGCGCCCTGGAGACAGAGGCATGGGCCCGCTGGGTGGGAGCTGTGCTGGTGTTCCCAGAGGGGTTTGGGTCTGTAGTGGCCTGTGCCTGTGTGAGGGGAACCGACTGTCCAGAGGTCCCCGATGGTCCGGGCTGGTCATCAGTGTCCAGGTCGACAGAGCTGCTGTCATCGCTGACGGCCTCTTGGGTGGGGGGTGTGGAGAATTCTGGGCCCTCCGCGGCGGTGTGTTGACGGTCGGGTCCTGCAGGGGTATAGAGGTATGGTTATAGTTTCAATGTGTGGCATATGGGTGTATCTGTGGGTTCCCGTGTCCCCAAGTGCTGGCATTCGTGTGTGGGGGCTTTGGTGAGGGTGGCTTGTGGGGGGGATGTGTATATGCATTGGGCATGCTTTGGTGATGGGTGTCCATGCTTAGTGGACGCATGCAGGCCTAGGTTTTGGGATGTGTGGGTTGTGATTGTGAGACATTGGCAGGGAATAGGTGTGCTGGGGGTGGGGGTGAGGATGGTGGTGGGGGTGAGGATGGTGGTGGGGGTGAGGGTGGGGGTGAGGATGGGGGTGGGGGTGAGGGTGGGGTTCGAGGATGGGGGTGAGGGTTGGGGTATGATTTGGCATGCAGGTGGGGGGGAAGCAGTAGTGAAGCTTCAACTTACCAGTATCCATTCCTCCGCCGACTCCTGCGAGGCCGTCAGGATGCAGGATGTTCAAGACTTCCTCCTCCCATGTTGTAAATTGTGGGGGTTGAGGTGGGGGTCCTCCGCCAGTCTTCTGCACGGCGATGTTGTGCCTGGATACCATGGAACGCACCTTCCCCCGTAGGTCGTTCCATCGCTTCCTGATGTCTTCCCGATTTCTGGGGTGCTGTCCCACAGCGTTGACCCTGTCGACAATCCTCTGGCATAGCTCCGTCCTCCGGGCAATGCTGGTGTATTGGATCTGTGTGCCGAACAGCTGGGGCTCTACCCGAACGATTTCCTCCACCATGACCCTGAGTTCTTCGTCTGAGAAGCGGGGGTGTCTTTGGGGTGCCATGGGGTGGTGTGTATGATGTGTGGGGTGGAGTATGTGTAGTTAAGTGTGTTGAGTGTGGTGGTGTGTGTTGTTTTGTGTGTGGATATTGTGTGGGTGATGGTGTTGAGTGGCTGTGGCTGCTAGTTTGTGGATGGTGGTGTCTCGCTCTGGCCTTCTTTCTGAATTTTTGGTCGTAGGGGTTTGTGGGTGATGTGGGTGTGTGTTTTATATTGTATTGTGTGTGTGGGAGTGGTGTGTGTATGTGTATCAGGTGTGTGGAATTCAAATCGGCCAATGTGGCTGAGTTTTGTTCGTTTGTGTGTATTCTGACCGCGGCGGTGTGTCCCGCCAATGGAAGACCGCGTTTGAAAGACCGCCGCATGGATTCGTGGGTCGTAATGGCATGGGCGTATTTCTGTTGGCGTGACGGTGGAGGTTTTGTCACCTCCACTTTTCCGCCGACCGCTGGTCTGGCGGTCTGTTGTGGCTGTCGGATTTTCGGAGGTTTGGCTGCTGCGGGTCAGAATGACCGTGGCGGGTTTCCGCGACCGCGGCGGGATTATGGAGGATTTCTGACCGGCGGTAGGCGCCTTTTACCGCCGAGGTCAGAATGACGACCTAAATGTTTTTTTCGGGGTGTAGACCTACAAAATCATGTCAATAACTATAGAATAGCTATTATCGACTGTATAATTGAACCTCAAGTTATAAAAAATGTTAAATACTTAACGGAGAGGACTATGAGTATAAGTACACATAGATCTTGAAGTAGACACTCTATTATATTTGTTTCATTTTGTAGAATGGCTCGACACTAAATTGCTCATTCCTAAAATGAAATCCTATTATGAAATCGGTCCTTGCAATATATATTATATCAATAGAAACACGAGCAGGTGCAACTGATCAATATTCAATTTAGAATATTAATTTCAGTAGTTCAAATGAATACGTAAACCACGCAAGGGACAATAACAGTGTGATGGTTCTCACTGTGGAACTGTGTGTAAATGCATTCACAGAGTGGATTGTGGGCAAAACAACATGAGCCAGGAATCATTGCAGTTTTCGTTGATTTTCAAGCTTAGCTGAAGGGAGTTATGTGAAATGCAAAATGAGTGTGAATCAAATCTGCATACCTGTATGAACAGTGGTGTCTCCTCTGCTAAGGCTGAGGAGTGTTGCACCACTGGATTTTAGCCAAAGGGAAATTAAAATGATAATAATGCTATGGTAAGGGGGCAGGGCTGGGCTGGAGGCGGGCTGGTGGAGGGGTATGTGCACTGTAAAGTGCACATGTCTGTTTGGCTGGCTGTGTTAGGCGTGGTGAGCAGTCACACTTTCGAGATTGCCAGTAGTTTCTTTCCGGTTAATCTCAGTGATCGTGGTACAGCATGTTAGTGTAAAATGAACTTTACATAATGTTAATATATCCTGCATGTGTGAAAGTTTTTTTTAAATCTTTAGTTTTTAAATTGCAAACAAAATAAACAGAAAATAAAACAAAAACATATTTTAGAATTACAGTTTATATTTGAATTGTCACAAGATTCCTTCCCACTAGTTCCTTGCTATGATGCATGGGCATGTTAGAATCTTTGGTCCATATTTACAAGGAGCTTGCACTGCCACTGCTTCCCTTTCTTTGACACAAGGGAGGAGATTCCTTTGCTCTATATTTACAAAGTGACACATTCAGTAAAATGCATCACTTTTATCTCTAGTGAGTCAAAGTTAACCTGCACTACAACCAGCTGAGTCAGATTACTTACTTACAAGTTTTAGGCAAGTGGGGCATTGTTGGAAAATGTCCAAAATACTTCAACATTCCTGCTTAACCCAGGCATAAAAATGACGCATTGGCTTTCCAATAGGGGTCTGACCAGCTGAAGTCACTTTATACACTGGAATATGTCTGTATTTAACTTCCCCTCTGCTAGTAGGTGGTCCACACATGTGCCACTCATGGTGTAGGAAGCATTGACCAAGTTGGGACCATGGCACCTATGATTCTGTCATCCTCTGCTGCAAGGCAATGTGGTGTTTTGTTTTCAAGGGACAGGACTGGATTGTCACTTATCCATGGAGGAAGGGGTCCCCATGTCTAAGTCTGCGTACAGAGGACAACAGGTAAGTACACACATAAGGTACGCAATACATTTATTTCCATTTCACATTCCAACATATACTTCCATTCACTTAGATTACACTGTCACTCACTGTCAAACATACTCAAGTCTCTACATACACAAATGTACACTATGCCCACTGCAATGTGACACATAGACATACTGCCCTCTTACATCCATGACCAATGTAAAAGCCTAAGTGGTGATATTCCACAATTTTACAGTCTTTTACATTGGTACTAAAACATTATTTAAAACTAATGCAGTACCTCTACATTTTGATGCATCACTGAAGTTGTGTCAGTTCTGAGGTCTGCCTCTGCGGTGCACCATTTTCTGGGTGGAATCGTTCTGTCAAATTTCCCACTGATGCATCAACATTTCTGACGAACCTTGGGTCCTTGTGCCAATGTGCCTCATAATGTAAATGTGGTGCATCCATGGCATTGCAACGGATTCCTGTGCACCACAAATGTTCTTGATGCATCGCTTCTGCAACGCAATGATGAAACATTTCTTGTAAATGGTGCCCTTCATTTCCACTGTTGTCTCAAGCAGAGCCAACATTATTTTGTATTGATAGTTTTATACTGCAACTAAAAAATCTGCATTTTGCAGCTGACAACATGCAGAGCAACTGTATTTTTTCACTGCCAATAACATATGTATTGGAAACTTGGAAACTGAAAACACTTCATAAGGATTATTAGAAGAATCCGATTTCATGTAGAATAGCTATGGAATATGGAATCCCTTCCTATGTACTTCTATTTCCAAGCTTTTTGTTCATGCTTAGCTCCTGTTCTTAGCGTCATCAGGGTCTTGTTCAATTGCTGTGGCCCAGGCCTTTTATAACTTTGCTCTTTATCAGCACGCATGAAAAGGAACTAATGATGCCTCACATGAGGAAGCCTGACAAGCAGCATGTAGCTTAAGCCAAATGCCTCAAAGCACATTTCATGTCACAAATCCCATTAGGCCAGATAGCAAGGCATCAAATGAAAATGTACAAGAGGAATCAATTCGGTTTTAACATTTGAACTTTGATTCAAAACGAGAATAATTCTCTAATGTCAGACACTTTTGTTTTCTAAATGTAAGATTTTACCTCAGCACACTACTGGTGTGTTGTGTGTGGAACCAAATAAAAAGTCTCACTGCTCCCAAAAGTATTTTGCCATGAAGTCCTCCTTCGTCATTTCTGATGACAGAAAAAATTTCCTTTATCAGTCTGAAGGGGTTAACATTGAAAATAAAATTATCCACAAAAACGTTATCAGACAATGGTGCGAGGACCTCTGTCTTCATGGGTTGCAGTGCACGCCTTAGGGCAATTCATCTCGATGGAAAACCACACACATATTTCGGGCCTTCTCAGATCATCAACTGCACCTATCAAAGCACATCATACAAGTATCTGAACATCTTGTCATAGGCACCGTTAGAAATGTGGTCTCTAGTTGATGGTGGTTTGCACCCTGTCCAAGCAGGGACCCTCACTTGACTCAAGCAGTTAGGCTTATCTCAGAGGAAGTGTGTAAACTATGTGTACCCACAAACACACAGTAACACAGTGAAAACATCACAAAAATACTCCAAACTAATAAAAAAAAATAGCCAATATCTATCTGAGTAAAACAAGACCAAAACATCAAAAATACAACATGCACAAGTAAAGATATGAATTGTCAGAGATTAAACCTTAGTAAAGTGCTAATAAACACAATAGCTCCAACTGGGGCTATGATGGCATCTTGACAGAGTCGTTCCCAACAGCCTGATGCCACGCACAAGGGATTGTGGGGCGGTCATGAAGTCGCACTGACCCCAGGTACAGTACCTTGGAAAATGATGAGGAAACAAAGACGTTGTACGGAGTCGGGGAGATGAGGCATTGCTTGAGCCAGTTCAGTGTTGGTTCCTTACTGCGACCCAGGAAGTGAGGCATTGGTTCCTTATTGCTAGGCAGGGGAGGAGAGGTGTTGGCTCCTTATGGTTGAAGGGGAGGTGATATGGTGCTGGTAGCAAAGCATTGTTTTCTTACAACTCAGTGGGGTCAATGAAGCCGGCAGATCAAGATGTAAGGCATCAACTTTGTTGTGTCTCAATCACATGAGGGGGCCGCAGGTGCTGCGGTGGAGTCGGAGTTGTGTGTCAAGGAAGTTTGAAACTCGGCAGTCAAGGCTCAAGCTGTGGTGGGACTTCAGTGGTGCTGCAGAGGCAGTGGGCCTGTGGAGTCGTTCACAGTCACAGTCGCTGCACTCAGTGGGGACAATGGCTCTAGTGCAGGCAATGTTGCGGAGTTGGACAGCGGCACCGGTTCCGAAGTTGCTCTGGAGTCAATGTGCTTAGTTTCTTCTTGGTTGCACCAGAACTCACTCCCAAGGGCCCAGGAACTGGATTTGACACCATTTAGCAAGTCAAGGCTCTGAGCAAGAGAATCCAGATGCTGACAGATGAAGTTGTTGATGTCCCTGAGACTTCTTAACAGGATGTAGAAAGCAAAGTCCGGTTCTTTCACTCCCAGGACAGAAGCAGCAAGCAGCAGGCCAGCATAGCAAAACCACAGGTAGAGTGTCAGTTCCTCCTACAACAAATAGCTCTTCCTGGCACATTGTCCTCAGTCCATAAGGATTCTAACTCTGTTGAGTCAGAGGTCCAGTACTTATACCTATTTCTGTCTTTGAAGAAGGCAAACTTCAAAGAGAAGTCTCTGTAGTGCACGGGACTGCCTTTCCTTGCACTGGGACCAGATACACTGTGTGGGGTTAGGGACTGGTTTATGTGAGGATAGGCACAGCTCTATTCAGGTGCAAGCTCTAGGCACCTTGCACTGGGACCAGATACACTGTGTGGGGTTAGGGACTGGTTTATGTGAGGATAGGCACAGCTCTATTCAGGTGCAAGTGTCAGCTCCTCACACCACTCTAGCCCAGGAAGACCCATCAGCCTTCTGGACCATCTGCATATGCAGAGCACACATTCGCTCTTTTAGAGTGACTTCCTAGAGTGAATGCACAAACAGCCCAACTGTCATCCTGATCCAGATGTGTACTCCACAGACGGGCAGAGGCACAGAGTGGTTAAGCAAAACAATGCCCACATTCTAAAAGTGGCATTTTGAAATCTAATTCACCAAAAGAAAGTATTTTTAAATTGTGAGTTCAGAGACCACAAACTCCATATCTCCATCTGCTCCCAAATGGAAATCACACTTTAAAGATATTTCAAGGCAATCCCCATGCTACCCTATGGGAGAGATAAGCCTTGAAATAGTGAAAAACAAATTGAGCTGTATTTCACAATCAGGATGTGTAAAACTCACCGGTACATGTCCTACCGTATAAATACACAGCACCCTGCTCATAGGGCTGCTTTGGGCTTAAATTAGGGGTGCCTTGCATGTAGTAAAATGGACGGTTTCGGCTTGGCAAGTGAGTGCACTTTCCAGGTTGACATGGCAGTTAAAAATGGCATACAGAGGCACTGCAATGGCAGCTTTAAGACATGTTTACATGGTTACTCATATGGGTTGCACAATCAATACTGCCGGACCACTAGTAACATTTGATTTACAAGCCCGGGGCACACATGGTGCACTATACCAAGGATTTACTAAATCAAATATACCAATGACCAATACAATTGAGACAGAGAGCATACACACATTAGCAGTTGTTTGCAGTGGTAAGGTGCCCAGGGTCCTAAGGCCTGCAAAAAGGGCCAGGTCAAATAGGCAAAATAAAAATAAAATATCATCACTCATATTTAAAAAACAAATCTGCCTTCTGTGACGGTGGTTCCTGGCAATCTTTTAATAATGATCACCTGCTTCGAGGTCACGTCTCCTACCAGTAGCCAAAAATGCTACACAACTAGTGGCTGTCTCTCCTTTGGCCCAAAGTATTCTTGGTTGATGTCAAGACAACACATTTATAGATCTTTTAACAGCTTGAAATATCTCTCTGTATCAAAATACCAACTGTGGGCCACCATCCTAGTCAATCTAGAGTGATTAATATCCCTTTGCGAATCTTTTGCCAAAGACCGAAAAGCCTTTGTACATGAGTGGTGACAAAGCCCCATTGGTCAAGCGCTCAATTACAAAACAGTAGAAAGGAGTCAGAATTTTAGACTGACCAACAAACATGGAAATATACATACCCAGAGTTAAGTGGATGCAGGTTGGCTCGTATTTTGCCATTGTCAATATCTAAACCTTGAATGGATTTTACTGTTTGAAGCCCCAGTGTAAGAAATTGGGTTGTTGATTGATTGGGGGGTGAGACCTGGTAAAGCATCAACCTCAATCCTTGTCAGTATAAAGCACAATCAAACCTCACATTAACCCATGCTCAACCCACTGGTAGCTTGGCACAGAGCTGTAAAGCTGAATATAGAGGCAATGTGTAAAGTATTTGTGCAACACTTCAAATAGTGACACAGTGAAAATACACCACAAAAGGAGTCCATCACAGAGTTAGAAAAACAGAGTAGCATTTAATAAATAAAACAGGCCTGACATGAAAAAAAATCCAGTTAGTAGAACCGGAGATACTAAATTTTAATGTTTTAAGTGAAAATATCACCAAAAGGTATAAAGTGCCAACTGTGGAAATCTGGTCGCGCTGGAATGAGGTAGTCACAAGTTCAGGCTGACAGTGATGGAGCACAGGCCAGCTACAGTGACCCAGTTAGGCCCAGAGAACAGACATACCTTTGATCCTAGTTTGCGGAGAGTGTTTGGATCCACATTGAAAATGCTTTATCAGTCGAGGCAATGCATTGGTTCTGAAAAGCGTTGGGGCTGTGGTTCGAGGTCCTATGCATTGATTTCACAGATCCCGTTGACGGGCTTGCAATGCGAAGTCCAGTATCGGGAATGCAAGGGGCAGTCAGGATGATGTATCAGTTCCCGAAGTGCTGAAAGACTGTAATGTAGAGTCCGGCATCAACACAGAGGCTGCTATTGATGACAGATATGAGGAGCTGTGCCAACGATGCATTGCACAGTGTTGGTTCCGAGCACAATGTGAGCTGTGGAATTGGGTGCAATCCAGCCAGCAGCAGTGATGCGTCGGTTCTATTTGGGGTTGTGCTATGCAGCAGAGGCAATGCACCAGTTCCAATGGATCATGAGGCTGGCAGAGCACTTTAGGCCCACTTCTAAGGGCACAGGACTGGGGCAACACCACTTGGCAGGGCAGACTCACAAGTGGCAGAACCCAGGAGTAGATGTAAAGTCGCAGAAAGCCTGTTATGTCCCTGAGGCTTCTGATCAGGAGTCCAGCAACTAGCTCTCGGAGTCACTCTAGATCCTGGCTTCAAGACATGCATGTTCATTCCTTCTTACATAGGGAAGAGGGCAGCAGGCCATCACGTCAAAGCCAGAGTCCAGCAGAGTGTAGTCCAGCAGAGTGGCAGCCATTCAGCAGCACAGCAGCCCTTTTTCCTGGCAGAGTATCCACAGGTTCAGAAGTGTACTCAGGTGATGGCGTTTGAGGTCCATCTTTCATACTCCAATGCCCTGGTTCTGGAAATTGGGAGAAACTTCCAGACAGTGGTTTTGAAGTTCAAGGAATTCCCTGCCTCCTCTGCCATGGCTCTAAGCTGGCTTGAGTGACAATACATGACAGTTAGACCCTTTGTGTGTAGACAGGACACTGCCTATTCAGGTGTAAGTGAGTCTATGTCCAGCTCCACCCTCCCATCATGCCCGGGGTGGCTCATCAAATCACACCTAAGCTCCCTTTGTGCGAGGCTGCCTAGGAAGAATATACGAAGCCCAGCTGCCAACTACACCCAGTCTTGTGAACAGAGAAAGGTGGCAGACACCAAATGGTTATGGCAAGAAAATGCCAACTTTCTAAAACTGGAAATTTCAGAATTGCAATTCAAAATTGGACTTCACCATAAGTTATGATTTCAATCAGAATTCCAGGTACACCAAACTTGAAAGAGTTATCTTTTCCCACTTCTTACCACTGTCAAGGCTGCACACCCAGACAAAATATTTAGTGGGACAAAACGGGAATAAACACATATATCGCTTGATTGTATCCTTTCACTCATTTTTGGCAGCTTGATCTTGCACAGAGGCTAGACTTCATAACTTTGGAACACGTGAGGGGGTGGGTATGTAAGATAAAAACACTGCTGACATCAACACATTTAAGAGATAGACAGTGTTAACGTTGAATTTTACTAGAGATTATTCATGCATTCTGAGTGTTTGATTTGCGTAGAAAATGAATTAATGTAGAGAAAATTAATGCACGCATTTGAAGTTGCACCCACCTGAGTGTCCGCCAGTGTTCATGAAGTGTACTTATTAATAGCTTATTAATGTAAAATGTTGAGCTTATGTTTGATTAATGTAGTACTATGTCGTATTAAAGGTTATGCATTATGTATTAGCTTTATTAATCATAGGCCTTAACTTATCGAGGTCTTGGGCCTAGTTACATGGCCTCATGTCAAGCTGCATTTCATAGATGGCTTATAAAATAGATGCTTAGAGAGTTAAATTGTGATTTTTTCACTGTACTGACCATTTGTTCGTAGCTGAAGTTAGTTCTCATCAGAGCTGCTTGCTAGAAGATGCTGTACTACCTAGGGATACATTGTATTATGTAGTGTGTAAGAGTGACCTTCCCAGGAGAAGACAATGGATGCCCAGACTGGAGTATAAGCTTCAACAATATTGATACCTAGTGAGCACAATGTTGAGAACGGGAGAAGCAGAGCCAATCATCGACATGTGAACCGTGTAGTAGTAAACATTTAGATTTTGAGTTTTATTTTCAGTGGACTAAATGCTAACATGCAATTCTTTGACCAATGAGGACATGGGAAGTAGTTTTAGGAAATCTAACTTAGCCGGACTGCACCAAGAAGAGGACAGCATTTGCCCATTATTCAATTTTTCACTTTGTTATTAGCTATCCTTTCCGAACTGCATGAAGAGACTTTGCTGTTCTGAACTTTAATGCTGAATCCTGATGTCTTGCTGATCGAACTGATGTCCTGTTAATGAAGAATGTCACAGCTTGCTGAACTATACTGAGGCAAGATGTAAGACTATGTTACTAATTGCTTTTGTCCCTAGGTACCAACCGCTATTGTGATAGAGTCTTAGTTAAATGTGTTTCCAAATTTGTGTGACTAAAGTGTTTTGCATGATGTTCAAACATGCTATTTTAATCTGGTGTTAGTTAGGGTTCTTACTGATTAGGTCCGCTACATGTAATAATAGTTGATGTCTTTTCTTTGCTGAATCTAAATGTATGCCATTTCCTTTGCACAAATTTTCATGCTATTAATTTGTACTGGACACTTAGAATGTGTAGTGGCTCAAGCTTTGGTTAGATTGCGATTTTTTTGCCGCTTTGGTCAGCCAGTATTTTTTTGGGATGTTTATCATTTGATTTTGTGACTAAGTTACATAACATTAGCATTGTTAATATAGTGAAATAAACATTCTATCTTTTACATGAAGGTGTGGTTATTCATGGTCGCAAGGTCATGGTGTGTGGAAATTATTGACTCCTATTGATTATTGATGTCATTGATTGATATTGTTATCGATCTGTATTGATACAAGATATATGGTGGGATCTACTTGAAGCACAGTGAAAAGGTCCATTAGCCCATAAGTGTCTCCCTTGTAAGTCTACTTAATAAGGTCTAATGCACTAACAGAGATGGTAGCAGAGCTTGATGATTTGTCTCCTTAAGAGCCCATCATAAAGGCCCGGTTCATGGTTTGTCTTCTTAAGAGCCCATCATACAGTCCAGACATAGGTAGTAGAGTATTTGGGCCCGTATTTATACTTTTTGACGCTAAACTGCGCTAACGCAGTTTAGCGTCAAAAAGTTTAGCGCCGGCTAACGCCATTCTGAAGCGCCATGCGGGTGCCGTATTTATTGAATGGTGTTAGCCGGCGCTAGTAGACCGGCGCTGCCTGGTGTGCGTGGAAAAAAACCACGTACACCAGGCAGCGCCGGCGTTGGGAAAAATGGCGTTAGGGCGTCTTAAAAATGGTGCAAGTCAGGTTGACGCTAAAAAATCGCCTCCACCCGATTTGCACCATTTTTAACGACGCCCAGACGCCATTTACATGGCTCTGTCTTAGTAAAGACAGGAGTCATGCCCCCTTGCCCAATGGCCATGCCCAGGGGACTTATGTCCCCTGGGCATGGTCATTGGGCATTGAGGCATGTAGGGGGGCATAAATCAGGCCCCCCTATGCCAAAAAAATATATAAAAAAAATAAAAATGTATAATTACCTGAACTTACCTGAATGTCCCTGGGATGGGTCCCTCCATCCTTGGGTGTCCTCCTGGGGTGGGCAAGGGTGGCAGGGGGGGTCCCTGGGGGCATGGGAGGGCAGCTGTGGGCTCATTTTGAGCCCACAGGTCCCTTAACGCCTGCCCTGACCCAGGCGTTAAAAAGAGGCGCAAATGCGGGGTTTTTTGCCCCACCTACTCCCGGGTGTGATTTTTGCCCAGGAGTATAAATACGACGCATTTGTGTCGCAGTCATTTTTTTGGACGGGAACGCCTACCTTGCATCTCATTAACGCAAAGAAGGCGTTCACGCAAAAAAATGACGCTCTTTCCTCATACTTTGGCGCTAGACGCGTCTAACGCCAAAGTATAAATATGGCGTTAGTTTTGCGCCGAATTTGGGTCGAAAAAAACGACGCTAATTTGGCGCAAACGGAGTATAAATATGCCCCTTGATCCCAGAGATTGTAAGCGAGAAATAACAGGTGTCCCCAGAGATGGTAGTAGGGTGAGGGTTAATATCCTACAAAGAGCAAAATAATACTCAAATTGGATGAAATTGGTGAAATTTTGGGGTTTTTCTAGATTCAATGCCACAAAGTGGAAAGAAAATGTGCCCCTAAGTACCTAAGATGACTTTCCCAGAATCTTGGAGCTTGCCAATGATTGTTTAAGAATGTTCTCAACATTTTAGTGATGGTGTGAATTAAGTAGGTTTTGCGCTTGCACAGCTTATGCAAATCGCAGGTGAATTGTGATATTTGTGATGGTTTAGGGAATTTGCATACTCCAAATGAAGTTGTAGAAGAAGCGTGCATACTCTGAAGTTTGCAAGTAAGGAAGTCATCAAACTTCACATGTGTGTGGTGCTTTGTGCTCAAAAAATTGTCCACTTGGTTTTTGGTATATGGACCCTGAGTGGTCTAAGACTCCAGAGTATATTGAAAAGTGTATGAGACACTTTGATTTTGTTGTAAATTGGCTGGTTTAATAGGTTGATCGGGTGTGGTTGACAAGTCAGCGTGTGAGTCAAAGTAAGTGGAAGAAGTTTTTGACTGAGATCTGGCTAGTCCTTTGTGCACCAGGACAGACCCACTGATCAGTTAGAGTGAAATTTGCAGGTCGAAGTTTGCTTGCGAATCAGGGAAACTGAGAAAGAAGGAGTAGCTGCTAGAGCGATTTGCTGTTCGTGAAAAATCCGTAAAGTTTCTGAAGTGGTTGTGTTACCCTACCTGTAGTAAACTGACAAACTGGGTTTGATTTTGTTTGGTGCTCACAAAAATTTGCATTAGTTTTGTGTGAATCTGAGTTTGGGAGGACATGCCACAAGACTTTGTCAGCCTCAGTACGGGTGCGTGTGACATCATTGGAGCCGCACTGGGATAGGTTGGTTAGTGAGAAGGGTTGCGCAGGGATTGGCAGACAACCGTGAAGCGCAATTGGTTGAGAAGGTAAGTGAAGAGAATTCTGGGATTGAAAGTCACTTTCTGATTTGATTTAGAAAACTATAAAGGTCGCAAAAATGAAAACTTTCATAGCTTTAAAGAGTTCTTTAAGGGGAGATACGTACATTACAAAGAATACAGGGGATATTGCACCACCAGAAGGCACACCATCTTACATTGTAATCGAAGAGCAGGGCATTGTGCCATGTCTTTGGCTGAAGCGATGGTGCAAAGTGACAGAGAAAGATGGGAGTTTAGCGTTTCCTGCCCATGGAACATTTAATCTGAGGAGGGTGCTGTATGATCTCAAACCCCCTCTGTACTGTACCAATGTTGATTGGAAAGGCAATGCCAACAGTTCGAGGCATTTGCAATCTTAGGAGCCAGACAGCAATAGCAAACAGAAATTTGAAAGGAGGATGAGAAAGGCCGAAAAGAAACTATCAAAGGCTAGATGGGACAGTGATCAGAAACTGTGGAGAACCAACACTTTACAGGTGATCAAAGTTTTTCCAGCGATTACACAGGACAGCGAGAGAGAAGGAAGGAAAGCTACTAGAAAAATAAACAGTAGCCCTTCCGAGAGTAAGGAGCGGAGATCAAAGGAGTCTCGAGGATCTTTTAAGCTTGACGAAGATTCAGACGATGATGATTTTATTTTGCAGTTATTGAGAAATCGTCCCCCACCATATGCAGCACGAGAGAGTGGTCCGAGTACTAGTGTAAATCCTTCAGCACCATCACAGGTTAATATAACAATGAGTCCAGTGCAGATTAATCCTAGTATGACACTGAGCCTAATACAGAGCAGTCTCAAAGCACCTATCACTCTGGTAGCACAAAATCAGGTGCCACAGTCGAATGTTCCAAGAATTTACCCTGATGTACCTATAGTGGAAACTACTACAAACTTGACAGTGCCTACAGGGCAGGTTTTTCTGAAACCAATATTGGTACAGACAGAGCCAACTCCACTTTTACTGCCTCAAGTGCAGTCACAAGCAGTGCCGAAATATGCACCAATAATAGCAACACATTCAGATAGGTCCGTACTGATGAGCCAGAATACAGGAACTATGCACCCACAAAACTTGAGTATCAGACCAAGCCCAGATGCGGTATCTGTACCTGTTATCATTGGTCCAGTTGTACCTTTGTTCACACAAGAGAATAACAGTGCAAATAGACACGGAGTTCTGAGTCAGAATTCAATGAGGGAAGGACTTAATGAGAATATCCAAGTAGTCTCTCCTATGGGACAGACCTTTGGCAGATCGAGATAATTGTTAGACCTTAGTCCATTCGGAGTTCCTCCGGATACTGTCATAGGGTTGAATGTTAGCCAGGGCCTGAAATTACTGACACCGCAGTTGTGCAACAAGTGCCACAAACCCAGACCAACAATACTTCATTGCAAGGTTTCACTGCCCAACAATTGACTGAATGGTTAGACAAGCTGAATACCCCGCAGAGTGCTCCTAGGGGAAAGGAGTACTTGAAGTATACACGACTAGGAATGGAAGCTGGTGAGCTCATTGAAGGAACTATGGGTGTGAACAGACTAGAGTCCTACACAGAAGCAGGGCTGAGATATCTGTGCCTGAAAATTATGCGGGAGGTGAGCAACGTGCATCAAACAGCAGACCCAGCAGAGAAGTATGGCATGGAAATAGAGAAAACAAAGCATTTGAAAAGGAGTTACAGGTTAGATTCTGACACAAAAGGCTTCAAACACATGAGTTCTGCAGGAATGAAGGCACACCTTAGGGAGTCACTTAACAGTGTCCAGATATGGGGAGCCTTAGACAGATGGGAAGGCAGATGGGTAAAGAAAAGAGATAAAAGAAAAAAGTATTCTGCGGAGCTCACTGCAAATGTGCAGCGGGGCAAGGATCCATTGAAAATCTTACCAATTGGAGAGATTCCAGGAGGGAATTTTGTCCATGTCCCTTGGAGCAGAAGTGACACTTTGTCATTTACAAATGACTATCCCAGGTTGAGAGAGAAGCCAGTAGAATGGTATCAGCAGACAGACAGGTTTGTGAAACTTGCGAAGTGCCTGTGGGAAGACTTGAACACTATTAGAGATAGTAGTTCCAGCTGATCTGTGGATGGAATGTAAGAGGAGTATAGATTGGCTGACAAAAGCGCCAGAGAGAGAGATCCTACTACAGGTGCTCCATCTCCTGAAGTAATGAAATATTACTACAAAATGATTGAGTTCCTGAAAATGAGAATTTCACCCAAAAACATTGACTGGAATAGACAGGACAGCTCAGGGAGCAAAAGAGTTGATACATGCATATTATGAGAGATTGTTGAAGGCATTTAAGCATTACTGTGGTACAGAGACAATTGAGCTGTAAGACATGATTCATTTTGTGTTTAGATTTGTGGAATGATTGAGACCTGAAATTAGCCTGATGATTAAGAGTCATTTGATTTGCTGGCAAGCAAAGCTGATTTATGAGGTGTTGCAGTATGCAAATTACTGTTGTGATGAGACTGAGTTGAAGCAGAGAAAGTGGAAAGAAAAGGCAATGGTGATGCAGATTGAAGCGGCACAAACAGGAATGCAGGGAAATTTTCTGCTGCAGCAGCAGGGTAATGTGCTGTTTCAAAATCAGATGAGAGGTAGAGGTTGTGGAGGAAGTGGTAATGGAAACCATAGTCCGGATTTGTCTACTGTATTGGTCCAGAATGATGTGCAGTAAATGAAATAATTGTTGCCTTGTCACGCTTGCGGAGCGGTCGGACATTGGAAGCGGGAGTGTCCAATGATGGTACAGGAACGTGCTGTTCAGCAAACAAGTGATATCATTTTGTTTCAAAACATGAGAATGAGAGGTCATAATTCAGATTTTCATAATAATGAGAATCAAATGCAGAATTATCAACCCGTGCAGCAGGTGAAAATTCCATGTGCACAAATGACACAGTTGCAGCCAATGCAACAGCAGGTTCAAATGGTACCTAAACAGCAAATTCAAATACCTCAAGCCCCAATGGTTTAGCAGCAGGTGATGCTTCTTCGACAGGTCACAGTTTAGAAGTTTAACCAAAGTAATAACAAAGTTCACCAATTCCCATTACACAGTGAGAATGGAATAAATTATGATTGTGTGAGTAAGAGTTTGGGTGAAGAAGAATGTGTGCTTGCAACTTCTTTAGAAGTGGATCAGAAAGGCCCAGATGTGAAGGGAAAGGTGATGGGCCACAAGGTTTCATTCTTGGTTGACACAGGAGCGACACGCTCTACTGTGTGAACTGCAGAAGTTCCAAACTTACCCCTTTACGGAAAGGCAGTTCAGATTGTAGGAGTAGCAAATCAGTATTTGACCAACACAATTACAGAACCAATTCAAGTTGAAATTGGCAACTTTAAAGGATTGCACAAATTCGTAGTCTGTGATTCAAGTCTGGTATCCCTATTGGGAAGAGACTTGCTGTAAAAAACCAGGTGCTCGATTACGTGTTCAAAAGATGGAATCGAGATACAGATGAATAGTGATGATGAGGCTAATCCAGCACCAGAGACCGAGTGTGAGACAATAAATGAGGAGTACCTCCTGATTAATTTCTTTCCTGATTTACAGGGAATGGTTAAGGAGTAAGAGTGGGATTTGACAGGGAAAAAGATAGGTCTGTGAAAGGGAGTTGAGCCAGTTAATGTATCACATGCCACAGTATATCCTTATGAAGGTTGCCCACTTAATTGCAGAATTCGTAAAACATGGGATCTTGAAAGAGGTGTTGAGCAGCCCATGTAATTCACGGATTATAGGATTCAAAAAGCCCTGTGGGAAAGTTTGAATTGTCTAGGACCTGAGAAAAATAAATGACATTGTGATCAAATGTTGCCCATGGTGCCAAATCCAGCCATGATTCTGTTTCAGATTCCATGTGATGCTGAATAGTTCACCATCATAGACTTGTCACAAGCCTTCCTTTCTGTGTCTCTTCCCGAGGATAGTCAATTTCCCTTTTGTTCCAAATTCTTGGACCCAGTTTACTGTTGGTGTTGAATTCCTCAAGGGTTTTCAGAGCTACCTTCCATATTCAATCAGATCTTGAAAAATAATTTGGAGTCGTTGGCATTGCCTTTCCAATCAACATTGGTACAGTACATTGATGATTTTCTGACTGCATCCAAGACAAAGGAAGAGTGCAAATTTGACACAATTGCCTTACTGAACCATTTGGGAAAGAATGGTCATAAAGTGCCTCCACTTAAATTACAATACTGTCAGAAAGAAGTGAAATACTTGGGTCTCCAGATCGAGAAGCTATCATGAAAAATATTCACCGACCACCCAGAGAGATGTCAGGCTGTTTTTAGGGATGGTAAGCTATTGTCGCCAGTGTATTCCCAATTTTTCAGTCATTTCCAAACTGTTGCAGAAGCTGACTCACAAGAAGTTTACTGATCCCCTAGTGTTAGATCAGGCTTGCATGAAAGCATTTTCTGAATTGAGAGAGGGTCTGTATAAAGTTTCAGCTTTAGGAATGCCTGAATACACTAAGTCATTCACGTTGTTTTGTCAAGAGGGTGATGCATGTTCTTTGTCTGTCTTGACACCGGTCCAGTAGCATATTTTTCAGATACTTTGGACCCAGTTGCAGCAGCTTTACCAGGCTATTTGCATGCAGTTGCAGCAGTTGGACAGAGCCTCACACAGTGTGAAGGGGTTGTGATGGGACATCACCTGACAATTATGGTCCCTCACTCAGTTGAAGTTGTGCTTACCCAAACCGAAACCCAGTACCTAACTGGTGCAAGATTGACTCGCTAAGAGATGAGTATCTTAGGGTCACCTAATGTGTCATTAAAAAGATGTATAGTGCTTAACCCGGCAACCTTTCTTCCGAATGAAAATGTCAAAGTTGAAAAATTGGAAGACATTGAGCATGGTTGTCTTTCAGTAGCTGATCTGTGCACAAAACTGAGACCTGATATTAGAGATACCCGATTGGAAGAAAATGACCAAATTATCTTTGTTGATGGTTCCTGTCTAAGGGACAATACAGGAGTACTGATAGCAGGATATTCTGTGTGCACAATTTTTGGAACACTGGAAGCGTCTTGGCTTCAGGGAGTATATTCTGCACAAATAGCGGAACTGGTAGCCCTAACTAAAGTGTGCCATGTTTCTGCCCAGCTTAAAGGTACCATCTATACGGATAGCCAGTATGGATTTGGAATAGTCTATGACTTTGGCCAGTTGTGGTCACAGAGGGGTTTCATGACCTCTTCTGGTTCACCAGTGAGAAATGGTGAGAGAATTTGAGAATTGTTGCAAGCTTCCCAAATGCCTGAAAAGATTGCCATGGTGAAATGCAGTGCACATCTGAAATCGTAAGATTTTGTGTCAATGGGAAATGGATATGCAGATTAAGTTGTAAGGTTTTGCGCAATGAGCTGTACATTGTTCAAGGATAAGTGGGAATTGTTACCTGAAGAAGGTGAAATATG
The DNA here is from genome assembly GCF_031143425.1 of Pleurodeles waltl. Classification (NCBI taxonomy): domain Eukaryota; kingdom Metazoa; phylum Chordata; class Amphibia; order Caudata; family Salamandridae; genus Pleurodeles; species Pleurodeles waltl. Next base: position 1,233,736,291 of record NC_090444.1, on the reverse strand, counting down.
TCCAAGTTATGCATTACATGTGAAAGATACATTGGAAGAATTGAGAACACTGCAGAATAATGTTGATAGTGAGGAAAAACGATCATGGAGCAAAATAAAATGTGTACAGTGAAAGGATGAATTGTGGGTTTAAGAGGAGGGTCAATTGGGTTTGCTGAACAGTTTGTTGTCACAAATGGCTGGGTATTATAATGGTCATGCACATGTTGGGAAGGATGCGATGATTCGCTTCTTCAAACAAAATTTGTTCAATCGAAAGACAAACAGAGCAAATGCCAGAACCCGAAGGGCAAGGAGTTGAGGCAGATCAAAGCCAACGTGGTCTGACTCCTCCTGACCCTGTTGCAGGTCCGTCAAGAGAAAATCCTGCAAAGCAAGAAGAAGTCTTGAGTTCAACACTGAAAAGAGCATTGACCAAGGGTCCACTGAAAGGAGATAAGTGGCCAGGGTCAAAAGCAAAGAGAAAGGAAGAAGTCACTGTGACAACAATTGTGAAAGAAGTAGATAGGACAAGAAGAGAAGACCTAAGTGAAGGAGAATTGAATGGAGATCGAAAGTTTAAAAGAAGGAGCATAGCAATTCGAAGGAACATAGGTCCTGAATGGGTGTATGTAACAACAAGTGAATGGCAAAGACATTTTTTGTCTTTTTGTTTTGATCGAGACATTCAAGGTCAGTATTTTAGCACTTGAAAGAAGCTAATGAACTGAACTGTAGAAATTACAAACTGGGAAAAAGTACATAGAGAAAAATACTGCTGAAAGGAACAGGGAAAAGACTTTTGAAAACCTGATTTGACAAGATAACCTGATTTCACAAGCTGCTAAACTGATTTTGACAAAGGATCCTGGAAGTGAGACTGAAAGCTGTAAATAACTGCTGAAAGAAGAATGAAGGTTCTTGTTTTTGATTTTTGCTGCATAGTTATAAATGTTTCTCTTCTACTTTCTGATTCTTTGCAGATCATGGGTAACATTAGACAGCAGGGTATGAAGAACAGGTGCTGTAAATACATGAGTATTGGTTTGGCAATTGAATGTGTGATATTGTTTGTGGGTACGACAGTTCTTGACAAGAGTAAAGCCAACCATACTTAAGCTTCAGAGACAACTGCTGCATTAATCGGTGAAAGAGAATTTTAGGTTAGATAAGAAGTATCTGCATGTAGACAATGCACAAGGGGAACTTTCTTCTGATATTTTCTGTCGCTTGTTGAGTGAGTATGTTGAGACGATAGATGCGAGGAATTGTTATGTGTGTACGCAGATTCCTTCATCAGTTGAAGAAGGAGTCACCTATCATAGTTTGCCTCTTACTTATGAGATAAGTTGTAGTACGTTACTAACAAGGTTCTATAACCAGGATACATTCAGTATTTGTGCACTAACTACGATGTTATGTTTTTGTTTGTCCCCATAATTAGGCATTGGAGTAGAGGAGCTAAGGACAATGACATAGTATTAGTAAGGCTTTTTTTTTTTAGCCTACATTAACTTTTGGAACAGCACACCGGCGCGCTCAGAATGGCCACCCAAATACAAAACAACAAAACATTAGCCAAAACGAAAATCACACACCTGACATTTATACACACACCACACACACCCATACACAGCACTACAAAATAGATACCCACATTACCCACAACCCTTTACGAACACCAAATATTACCACGAGAAAGACACGAAAATCAAAGAGACAACTAAACATACACCACAAACACCCATTCATCCATCACGCACCCCAAATCCCACACCCCACCACATTACTCAACACCCTCTAAACAACATACACCACACAACACCCATGTCCCCTCTAAGGCACCCCTGTTTCATCAATGAGGAGTTGCGGGTCATAGTGGAGGAAATAGTCAGGGTAGAGCCACAGCTGTTTGGAGCAGAGGTACAGCAAATATCCATTGCCAGGAAGATGGAGCTATGGTGGAGGATTGTAGACAGGGTGAATGCCATGGGAATGAGACTCTCCTGATTGTCCCCCTTCTGTCCCACTCTGTCACCTTGTCCACTCTATACTGCTTTTGCTCCCCTTCCTATGGCCCCTTGGACACTGGACCTGTGCTATAAACAGACTGGACCAATACCCTGGACTTACCTCTAACATCACCCCATTCCATTGCACCATACCATCTATAATTTGCACTACAATAAACACCCTTGAACATAATATGACTGATAGTGTTTCATGTTATGAAGATGTGCAATGATGGAAACAGTCACATCTAGTGCAAATGATCTGAACACTGTCATAGCGTACAAGTGAAGACCTGTAGCTGTCTGTAGTCATCACATAAGTACACAGTCGTAATAACACCGACATCTGCAAAATTAGAAGGCATAGGTGACAGTCAGTTGAGATGCAAAGGAAGTAAATGCCACCCTGCTACAGCCCCACAGAAAACATCAATAGTCAGAGGAATGGTCAGTTACACTGTCTCGCCTGTGTCTCATTGGAATTATTTTTCTACAGCTGATGTTCTGTTGTCCACATCCTCATCCTCTGCCTCCTCATCCTCACTGTCCTCAAGGTCCACTGCTGCCACAGGGGAATTTCCAATCTCCTCTTCCTGCAGTTAAGGCACATGTCATCTGAGGGCCAGGTTGTGCAACATGCAGCATGCTACTACAATCTGGCAGACCTTCTCGGGTGAGTAGCACAGGGATCCACCTGTCAGATGGAGGCATCTGAACCTAGCCTTCAGGAGAATGAAGGTCCTTTCAATAATTCTTCTGGTTCACCCATGTGCACCATTTTACCAATTCTCAGCCCCTGTCCTGGCATTCTTCACAGAGGTCAGGAGCCACAATAGGTTTGGGTAGCCAGAGTCACCTGCAAGTATTGAGGGACAAACATTAGCCTTAGAGAATGGTATGGGGTTAACTCCTGAAGGCATACACTGACATACATTGGGTGGGGACTCAGGCTCACCTATTAGCCACACCTTGTGCCTCGGTAGTTGTGCTATCACATCTGGGATACTGCTATTCCTCAGGACGAAGAGGTCATGCACCGATCCAGGATATTTGGCAGTGACGTGGGAGATGTACTGGTCAGCCATGCACACCATTTGCACATTGAGTGAGTAAAAACTCTTCCGATTCCTGAACACCTGCTCATTATGGCGGGGGGGGGAATGCTATATGTGTTCCGTCAATCGTCCCAATAATATTAGGTATATGTCCCATTGCATAGAATCCTGCCTTCACAGTGGCCAAATCTTCCACCTGGGGGAAAGCAATGTAGCTGCACACGTGTTTGACTAAGGCAGGCAAAACCCTTTCCAGCATGACTGAGAACATTGGCTGTGACATTCCTGCTGCGAAGCCCACTGTCACTTGAAAAGAACCAGTTGCCAGGAAATGGAGCACAGATTGAACTTGCACAAGAGGGGGGATCCACGTGGGATGACAAATAGCTGATATCAGATCAGGCTCCAATTGAGCACACAGCTCTGTTTTTGTGTCCCTGTCCAGTCTATAGGTAAGTATTATGTGCCTGTCCCCAAGTGTATCCACGTCCACAAGGGGATTGTACACGGGGTCTTGTATCCTCCTCCTATTCATCCACATTGGTTGGTAGTTAAAGGACAGAAGAGTGAGTAGGTTGTCACAATTTGTACAATGGACCTGCCACCTCAGTGTACATCATGCATTAATGTGTTGGCACAATGGGAATGGCAATGTATGTGCAAAGTATAGCAATGACGCAGTTCTTGTTAATCTGAATGTGTCCACCACCATAAAATGGCAAACCCCTGTCCTGTATGTAGGGATAGGTGGAAGTGAGGTAACTTTGCCGACGTTGGGCTTCATGGCGGAAAGTGGTCTTCCATCGCTGTGCTATTCCTCATTGGCTAATATGGGGCTTTATGGAGTACAGTGGCCAATGAGGATCACCGGTGGAGGTGAGGGTGTACACCGCCGTGGACGGGACCGCCATTTTCTATCTATGACCTCACTTGATTCCTGACTTTCCACAGGACAATACCTATACTGCATGTGCTGCTGTGACCTGTGTCTGGTTCCTGCCATGGCCTGTGTGGCCGGGTAAATGGCCCCTGCCTTCACTCTGGAGGAGTTGGAGCACTTGGTGGATGCGGTTCTACCCCAGTATGGATAGCTGTATGGGCCTCCAGACCAACAGGTGAGTACACCATTGGCACAATGCTTGTGACAAGGTTGCATGGAGATGTGTGTGCCAGCATTGTGTCATTTGGGGAGGTGGTATGTCTGGTGGTAGTGTACATGGTGGGCGACGGGTTATGTGTGTGCCAATGGAGGTGGAAATTGGATTTGTGGGCCATTTGTGTGACAGGCTGGATTGTATGTGTAATGATGTCCTCCTGTCATTATTACTTCTGCAGGTCAGCGTCCATCATAAGAAGGGATTGTAGCTTGCCATCGCTATGGACATTTGGACCCTGGGGGTCTACAGCAGGCAGAGCACCCACTGTAGGAAAAGGTGGGAAGATTTGAGATGCTGGGCCCGGAAGACCGCAGAGGCCCAGCTGGGGATGGCCTCCCACTGATGGTGGGGTGCCTGTCGGAACCTGACCCCCATATGGCCATCACAGCAGCCACAATGTGGTGAGTACAGTGGGTGTTACAACTATAATTGGTAGGTGGCATGGGATCCTGGTGGTGGGTGTCAGTTAGTGGGTGCCCCTTAATGCCAGGTCAGACATTGCAGTGTGATCCAGCTCAAGGGTAATAGGTGTATTGCAAAATCTGGTAACCTACCTAGTTTGCATTTCCTGTCAGAAAGGGCTTAGGGGGTCCCAGGAGGGGTGCAGTTGGTGGTGTTTGGCTCTCATCTTGCTGTGGTACCTAGCCAATGGAATGCCAGTGCAATTCATGGTACTCAGTCTTGATCCCTTTGTGTGACGGTAATGTGTATGCCATCTGTGGTGTTGGTGCTGTAATTGACCCAGTGCTTCTTTCTCTCTCTCTCCCCCCTTTTTTCTTCTGTCATCCTGTCCATGTGTGCATTAGCATCATCTGGCAGAGGAACAGGGGCACCGGCGACAGAAGGAGCTGCAACTCACAGGACCCAGAAGACCCAGAAGGCAGAGTCCACCGACACCGAGGGAACCAGTGGGACCGAGGGTGAGGGGAACACAATGGCAGAGACAGGAGGTGACAACACTGACTCTGATTCCTCCTCCGATGGAAGCTCCCTGGTGGTGGCGGACACCTCTGGGACCACCACAGCTACAGACGCAACCCCTGTACCAGCACCGCCCTCCAGTAGCCCTTCACCGAGTTGCCCGTGTCCCCTCACAGAGGAGGGTGGGCATCTCCTTCTCCTCAGGCACCTCAGGCCCTGCCCCAGTCAGCCCTGCTGCCCTCAGTGAGGAGGCTATTGACCTCCTGAAATCAATCTCAGTAGGGCAGTCAACCATTGTGAATGCCATCGAGGGTCTGGCATCCCAGATGCAGCAATGTGTTCGTGGAGGGCATCCACGGTGGACTGGCTGTCCAACAGAGACCGTTTCAGGCTCTGGCTGCCTCTCTGATGGCAGCCAACATCTCTGTTCTGACCGTCCCCCTCAAACTATCACTTTCCAGGCCCAGCCTACTCAACCCCAAACCATCCCATGCACACATACAGACAAGAATGCACATAAAACATCACACAAGAGTGGCACAGACAAACACAGGCAGCACAGTTCAGGACACAAGCACTCACACAAACAACAGACGGTTGAACACACAACATCCATCATCTCTGTTCTGACCGTCCCCCTCAAACTATCACTTTCCAGGCCCAGCCTCCTCAACCCCAACCCATCCCATGCACACATACAGACACGCATGCACACAAAACATCACACAAGAGTGGCACAGACAAACACAGGCAGCACACTTCAGGACACAAGCACTCACACAAACAACAGACAGTTGAGCACACAACAACATCCACTGCCTCCACTGTCTCCCCCTCCTCCTCTTCCCTCACAGTCACATTCACACTCACACCTGCATCCACTGCATCAATATCCACCACCACCTCACCACACCAAGCAGCACACACACCTCACTTGCAGACACCTCCACAAAATCCATCCACGCGTACCCTGTGTCCTCTCCCACCCTGTCTGCCCCCCTAAGAGACACAAACGTGCGCACTCTAACTCCCAACAGCCATCCACCTCACATCAGCACACTGCCCATGCACCTGCACCCACGTCCAGCAGACGTACACCTCCAACAACCACTCCCTCAACCTACACTCCAATCCCTCCTCCCTCATCCTGCCCCACTGTTCCTAAGAATCTTTTCCTTGCCCAATTTGACCTCTTCTCTCCCCCTCCACCCCCATCCTGCCTGTAAGAGCAGGGTCCCAACGACCCAGTCCAGCACCTCAGACAAACAGTCCACAGGGACAGTGGAGACACCACCTAGTTGTGGAGGCAAGAAAGGGAAGGATCCCACTCCACCACCCAAGAAATGGAAGGATCCCACTCCACCAACCAGGAAAGGGAAGGATTCCACTCTACCACCCAGGAAAGGGCAGGATCCGGCTCCATCACCAGGAAAGGGAAGATTCCCCACCAACTACGAGAGGCAAGAGGCCCCCTCCAACAGCAGTGGCTAAGGAGCTCTCACCTCCAGCAGAGGCTGGCAGGGTTACACCTCCAACACCAGTGGGCATGAAGCCCTCACCTCCAGCAGAGGTAGCAGGGTAACATCTCCCACAGCAGTTGTCAAGCAGCCCTCACCTCCAGCTGGAACAAAGCAGCCCTCACCTCCAGCTGAGACACAGCAGCCCTCACCCCCAGCTGGGACACAGCAGATCTCACTTGCAGCTAGGAAACAGAAGTCCTCACATCCAGCTGGGGCACAGCAGCCTTCGCCTCCAGCTGGGACACAGCAGCCCTCACCACCAGCTGGGACACAGCAGCCCTCACCTCCATCTGGGACACAGCAGCCCTCACCTCCACTTGGGACACAGCAGCCCTCACTTGCAGCTGGGACACAGCAGCCCTCACATTCAGCTGGGACACAGCAGCCCTCACCTCCAGCTGTAACACAGCAGCCCTCACCTCCAGCAAAGGGCATGTAGCCCATCCTCCAAGAAATGTTGTACAAGGAGCCCCCTCCAGAACCAGTGGGTAAGTGCCCCACCTCAGGGACTGTGACTTTGCACTCCCCAGCAAAGGAAAACGGGCATGGAGCCCCCTCCAAAACCAGTGGGCAAGTTCTCCACCTCAGGGACTGTGACCTTGCACTCCCCAGCAGAGGAAATGGGCATGTAGCCCCCTCCAGAACCAGTGGGCAGGCTCCCCAGCTCAGAGACTGGGACCTTGCACTCCCCAGCAAAGGAAAATGGGCATTGAGCCCACTGCAGAATCAGTGGTCAAGTTCCCCACTTCAACTGAGTTGCCCCTCACCCTCATTCTCCCAGAGGTGCCTACCCTTTTCCAACATGATGTCCCTGCACAGTGTAGTCCGGATATTGTCAGGAAACAAGTTGGGGCTTGTACTGTGGCCATGTGGGCCTTTTGTACTTTGGACTGGCCATTGGCCCTTTCTGAACATGTACCCCAATTTCTTTTATCACATGGACAATATGGTGGCTGCTGGCATCAAATTACAATATCAATTATACATATTTGTTGTCCTTGCATTATTTTGACGTGGGTCTTGTGACATTGGTTTTCCTCTGCAGCTGGTTGTGTGTATGGTGTGTGTGTGTGAATGGTGTGTGTTGTGTGTGAATGTGTCACTCTCCTTTTCCTTCCTCCCTTGTGTGCTAGGCAGCTGTCCTCACTGCCGTCATCTTCGTCGGTGTTGGTGTTCCAGGTGGAGCGTGGTGTAGAAGAGCATCCAGAAGACTTGAAGTTCTGGCTCCATGGTGGCGTTGATCTTCTCTGTGTTTCTGATGGTGAGTCTTTCGTCTTGTGTGCAGTGTTTCCACCAGGCTTTTGATGGTTCTGGTACCGCCCCGGAAATCGTGGCTGTAGGAAGTTGGCTCTGTATATACTATTTCAAAGTAAGAAATAGCGTGCACAGAGTCCTATGGTTCCCCTTAGAGGTAAGATAGTGGCAAAAATAGATAATTCTAATGCTCTATTTTGTGGTAGTGTGGTTGAGCAGTAGGCTTATCAGAGGGTAGTGTTAAGCATTTGTTGTACACACACAGGCAATAAATGAGGAACACACACTCAAAGACTTACTCCAGGCCAATAGGTTTTTATATTGAAAAATATTTTTTCTTAGTTTATTTTCAGAACCACAGGTTCAAGATTTGCAGTTAATAATTTAGATGTAAGGTACTTCACTTAGATACTTTAGGAACTTTGAATGAACCCAATATCATGTACAGTCTTTGTAAAAATGGCAATAAGCTATTTCAAAAGTGGACACTGCAAAAATCAACAGTTCCTGGGGGAGGTAAGTAAAGGTTAGTTTTGAAGGTAAGTAAAACACTTACAAGTCTCAAAGTTGGGGCATAGGTAGCCACCGTTGGGGGTTCCTGGAGACCCCAAAGTCACCACACCAGCATCTCAGGGCCGGTCAGGTGCAGAGGTCAAACAGGTGCCCAAAACACATAGGCTTCTATAGAGAACAGGGGTGCCCCGGTTCTAGTCTGCCAGCAGGTAAGTACCTGCGTACTCGGGGGCAGACCAGGGGTTTTTTTTAGGGCACCGGGGGGGACACAAGAAGCACAGAAAGTACACCCTAAGAGGTACAGGGGCGGCCGGGTGCAGTGTGCAAACAGGCGTCAGGTTTTGTATAGAAAGCAATGGAGAGACCCGGGGGTCACTTCAACGATGCAGGCAGGCACAGGGGGGGCTCCTTGGGGCAGCCAACACCTGGGCTAGGCAGAAGGTCGCCTGGGGGTCGCTCTTGCACTGGAGTTCGGTTCCTTCAGGTCTTGGGGGCTCCGGGTGCAGTGTTGGTTCCAGGCATCGGGTCCCTTGTTACAGGCAGGGGGAGCCTCTGGATTCTCTCTGCAGGTGTCGCAGTGGGGGCTCAGAAGGGTCGACTCTGGTTACTCACGGGCTCGCAGTCGCTTGGGAGTCCTCCCTGAGGTGTTGGTTTTCTGCAGGTTGAGCCGAGGGCGTCGGGTGCAGAGGGTGAAGTCTCACGCTTCCGGCAGGAAACGTGAAGTCTTTGGAAGTTGCTTCTTTGTTGCCAAGAAGTAGTTGGTTTTGAACAGAGCCGCTGTTCACGGGAGTTTCTTGCTCCTTGGGTGCAGGGTAGTCCTCTGAGGCTTAAGAGGTCACTGGTCCCTGTTGGAAGCGTCGCTGTTGCAGTTTTCTTCGAAGTTGGGAGACAGGTCGGTAGGGCTGGGGTCAAGGCAGTTGTCGTCTCCGTCTTCTCTGCAGGGCTTCAGGTCAGCAGTCCTTCTTCTTTGTTAAGGTTGCAGGAATCTAGTTTCCTAGGTTCTGGGGTACCCCTAAATACTAGATTTAGGGGTGTGTTTAGGACTGGGAGGGTAGTAGCCAATGGCTACTGTCCTTGAGGGTGGCTACACCCTCTTTGTGCCTCCTCCCTCTGGGGAGGGGGGCACATCCCTAATCCTATTGGGGGAATCCTCCACTCTCAAGATGGAGGATATCTAAAAGCAGGAGTCACATCAGCTCAGGACACCTTAGGGGCTGTCCTGACTGGTGGGTGGCTCCTCCTTGTTTTTCTAATTATCTCCTACAGCCTTGCAGCCAAAAGTGGGGGCAGGGGCCAGAGGGGGGGGGCATCTCCACTAGCTGGGATGCCCTGTGGTGCTGTAACTAAAGGGGGGAGCCTTTGAGGCTCACCGCCAGGTGTTACAGTTCCTGCAGGGGGAGATGAGAAGCACCTCCACCCAGTACAGGCTTTGTTCCTGGCCACAGAGTGACAAAGGCACTCTCCCCATGTGGCCAGCAACATGTCTGGTGTGTGGCAGGCTGGCAGAAACTAGTCAGCCTACACTGGAAGTCGGGTTGGTATTCAGGGGGCACGTCTAAGGTGCCCTCTGGGTGTAGGTTACAATAAATTGCACACTAGCATCAGTGTGCATTTATTGCGCTGATAAGTTTAATACCAAACTTCCCAGTTTTCAGTGTAGCCATTATGGAACTGTGGAGTTCATGTTTGACAAACTCCCAGACCATATACTCTTATGGCTACCCTGCACTTACAATGTCTAAGGTTTTGCTTAGACACTGTAGGGGCATAGTGCTCATGCACATATGCCCTCACCTGTGGTATAGTGCACCCTGCTTTAGGGCTGTAAGGCCTGCTAGAGGGGTGACTTACCTATGCCACAGGCAGTGTGAGGTTGGCATGGCACTCTGAGGGGAGTGCCATGTTGACTTAGTCATTTTATCCCCACCAGCACACACAAGCTGTGAGGCAGTGTGTATGTGCTGAGTGAGGGGTCCCCAGTGTGGCATAAGACATGTTGCAGCACTTAGAGACCTTCCCTGGCATCAGGACCCCTGGTACCAGAGGAACCAGTTACAAGGGACTTACCTGAGTGCCAGGGTTATGCAAATTGTGGAGACAAAGGTACAGTATAGGGAAAGAACACTGGTGCTGGGGCCTGGTTAGCAGGGTCCCAGCACACTTTCAAATCATAACTTAGCATCAGCAAAGGCAAAAAGTCAGGGGGTAACCATGTCAAGGAGGCATTTCCTTACTCAACCCCCCCCCCAAACAAAAGAGGATGAGACTAACCTTTCCCAAGAGAGTCTTCATTTTCTAAGTGGAAGAACCTGGAACGACCATCTGCATTGGTATGGGCCGTCCCAGGTCTGTGTTCCACTATAAAGTTCATTCCCTGTAGGGATATCGACCACCTCAACAGTTTTGGGTTTTCTGCTTTCATTTGCATCAGCCATCTGAGAGGTCTGTGGTCAGTCTGAAGTATAAAGTGAGTACCAAAGAGGTATGGTCTCAACTTCTTCAGGGACCACACCACAGCAAAGGCCTCCCTCTCTATGGCACTCCAACGCTGCTCTCTGGGGAGTAACCTCCTGCTAATGAAAGCAACAAGCTTTTCAGGTCTATCATCATTTGTTCGGGACAGGACTGCTCCTATCCCATCTTCAGAGGCATCTGCCTGCACAACGAACTGCTTAGAGTAATCTGGAGCTTTTAGAACTGGTGCTATACACATAGCTTGTTTCAGGGTGTCAAAGGCCTGTTGACATTCCACGGTCCAGTTAACTTTTTGGGGCATTTTCCTTGAGGTAAGTTCTGTGAGGGGTGTCACTAATGATCCATATCCCTTCACAAACCTCCTATAGTACCCAGTCAAGCCAAGGAATGCCCTGACATGAGTCTGAGTTTTCGGAGCTACCCAGTCCAGAATAGTCTGGATTTTGGGTTGGTGTGGCTGAACTTGACCTCCACCAAAAAGGTGTCCCAAGTAAACCACAGTACCCTGCCCTATCTGACATTTAGATGCCTTGATAGAGAGGCCTGCTGCTTGCAGGGCCTGCAAAACCTTCTTCAGGTGGACCAGATGATCCTGCCAGTTAGAGCTAAAGACAGCAATATAATCAACATGATCTGTACTAAATAACTCCAAGCCAGCAAGGACTTGATTCACCAACCTTTGGAAGGTGGCAGGGGCATTCTTTAAGTCAAAGGGCATCACAGTAAACTGGTAGTGCCCATCAGGTGTAGAGAATGCTGTTTTCTCTTTTGCTCCTGGTGCCATTCTTATTTGCCAGTACCCTGCTGTCAAGTCAAAGGTACTCAAGTATTTTGCAGCCCCCAACTTGTCAATTAACTCATCTGCTCTTGGAATGGGATGAGCATCTGTCTTGGTGACAGAATTTAGCCCTCTGTAGTCCACACAGAACCTCATCTCTCTCTTGCCATCTTTTGTGTGAGGTTTGGGGACTAAGACCACTGGGCTAGCCCGGGGACTGTCAGAGTGCTCAATTACTCCCAATTCCAGCATCTTGTGGACTTCCACTTTGATGCTTTCCTTAACTTGATCAGACTGTCTAAATTGTTTGTTTTTGACAGGCACGCTCTCTCCTGTGTCCACATCATGGGTACACAGGTGTGTCTGACCAGGGGTTAGGGAAAAGAGCTCAGCAAACTGCTGGAGGACTTGCCTGCAGTCAGCTTGTTGTTGGCCAGAGAGGGTGTCTGAGTAGACCACTCCATCTACTGAGCCATCTTTAGGGTCAGAGGAGAGGAGATCAGGGAGAGGTTCACTCTCAGCTTCCTGGTCCTCATCTGTAACCATTAACATGTTTGTATCTGCCCTGTCATGAAAGAGTTTGAGGTGGTTCACATGGATCACCCTTTTGGGGGTCCTGCTAGTGCCTAGGTCTACCAGGTAGGTGACCTGACTCTTTCTCTCTAGCACTGGGTAAGGGCCACTCCATCTGTCCTGAAGTGCCCGGGGAGCCACAGGCTCCAGAGCCCAGACTTTCTGCCCTGGCTGAAACTCAACTATAGCAGCCTTTTGGTCATACCACATCTTCTGGAGTTGTTGGCTGGTCTCAAAGTTTTTGCTTGCCTTTTCCATGTACTCTGCCATCCTTGAACGTAGGCCTAGTACATAGTCCACCTGTTGCTATTGGCTTTTGAACTCTGAGAACTTTAGCACTGCTAACCAGTGCTAAAGTGCATATGCTCTCTGTGTAAATTGTACGTAATTGGTTTATCCATGTTTGGCATATTTGATTTACTAGTAAGTCCCTAGTAAGGTGCACTAGAGGTGCCAGGGCCTGTACATCAAATGCTACTAGTGGGCCTGCAGCACTCGTTGTGCCACCCACATAAGTACCTATGTAATCATGTCTCAGACCTGCCATTGCAGTGTCTGTGTGTGCAGTTTTAACTGTAAATTCGACTTGGCAAGTGTACCCACTTGCCAGGCCTAAACCTTCCCTTTTCTTACATGTAAGGTACCCCTAAGGTAGGCCCTAGGTAGCCCCAAGGGCAGGGTGCAGTGTATGGTTAAGGTAGGACATATAGGCCCTCATTCTGACCCTGGCGGTCGGCGGAGAGGCGGCGGTCGGACCGCGACCAGACCGGCGGTAAAAAAAATGGCATTCTGACCGCGGCGGTCACCGCCGCGATCGACCGCAACTTCACCACTCTGACCGCCACGGAGGTCATGACCGCCGGGCTGGAGGTTGCGCTCTCCAGCCCGGCGGTCGACCCAAGACCGCCAAGGGTATCATGAACCCTGCTTACCGCCGCGGTTTCTGGCGGTCGGGAACCGCCATGCGAACCATGGCGGTAGGCACTATCGGGACCAGGGAATTCCTTCCCTGGCAATGATAGGGGTCTCCCCCACTAGTCCTCCCCCCACACCCTCCACCCCCCTGCCACCCTCAGAGATGTTACAAACCCCCACCCCGACATGCACATACACGCACCCCGACATGCACACACCCCCAACATGCACACATACACACCCCCTACACACACACATACACGACGGGGACACATACCCGCACACATACATGCAGACATGTGCACCCGCCGAACTGCACACATTACCCATTGACACAGCAGCACCCCCGCCCGCATACACGCACTCACACACCCCCTCTACACACTCACACGCACACCCCCATGCACGCACACATCACACAACACCCCCCCCACCCCCTCCCCTCACGGACGATCAACTCACCTTGTGCGTTGGTCCTCCGGGAGGCGATGGGAGCCATAGGGACGTGACCGCCAACAGAAGACCGCCAACAGAAGACCGCCACACAGAAATGTGGGTCGTAATTCTGTGGGCGGTGTTCTGCTGGCGTGGCGGTGGAGGTTGACCAGTCTCCACTTTCCCGCCGACCGCCAGTGTGGCTGCTGGCGGTTTTCCGGCGGAACGCTGCCAGCGGTCGGAATACGCGCAGCGGCATACCGCCGCGGCCGGCGGTCTTCACCGCGGCGGTAACTCGCCGGTCTTGCGAAAAGACTGCCAGGGTCAGAATGACCCCCATAGTAATGTGTTTTATATGTCCTAACAGTGAAATATTGCTAAATTCCTTTTTCACTGTTGCAAGGCCTGTCCCTCTCATAGGTTAACATGAGGACTACCTTTAAATCTGATTAAAGTGTAGATTCCCTTTGGGAGCGGTTGGACATGTAGAGTTTGGGGTCTCTGAGCTCACAATTTAAAAATACATCTTTTAGTAAAGTTGATTTTAAGATTGTGCGTTTGAAAATGCCACTTTTAGAAAATGAGCATTTTCTTGCTTATACCATTTCTGTGACTCTGCCTGTTTGTGGATTCCCTGTCTGGGTCAGTTTGACAGTTAGGCTGGTTGCACCTCACACTAGACAGTGACACAAAAGGAGCTGGGGTGTAGTCTGCATTTCCTGATGAGCCATTTGTGCTAGGAGGGAGGAGAGGAGTGGTCACTTACACCTGAAAGGGCTGTGCCTGTCCGCACACAATGCCGTCTCCCACCCCCTGGTGAGTGTCTGGGGCCTGGCCTGGGAAGGGCAGGATTTCACATTCAAAAGAGACTTTACTTTGAAGTAGGCCTACTTCAAAGGAGAAATTGGGTATAGGAAGGGCACCCAAAACCACAGACTTCAGAACACTTCTGGAAATAAGAGGAACCTCTGCCTGGAGAAGAGCTGAAGAGCTGAGGAGAAGTGCTGCCCTGCCTGTGACTGTGATTTGTGGAGCTATCCTGCAAGTGCTGCTCCTGCCAGAGTAAGAGGGCAAAGACTGGAATTTGTGTGCCTTCAATCTTGTGAAGAAATCTCCAAGGGCTTGATTTAGAGCTTGCCTCCTGTTATTTGAAGTCTCAGGGACAGCAAATACTTCTCTCTGCCAGCACCTGGAGTCTCTGGAGAGACTCCTGCTCCGACAAGTGGTGCCCTATCCAGTCCCTGGGCCCTTGAAAGGAAAGCTGATCGAAATCCAAGGAAATCGACTTCGGACGACTTCAGACCGACGCCGCTGCTGAATCCGGTGACACCGCCTGCACCCGACTCCGTGATCTTCGCTGGAACGTGATGACCTTCGCAGGCCCGACGCCGCTGCAGCCCCGCTGAAGTCTGCGACTCCGTGGAAGTCGCCACACCACATTGTTACTGACGCTGCTCAAAGTGCGCGTTTTCAATGTTTCGCACAGACGCCGCGATCCCCGTCTTCGCGCATCGACTTGTTTTCACTCTTCACCAAAGGTACTGTACTTGGGGGTCTACGCGACTCCGTGTCCGGCGCCGCTGGTGTCGGCTTGTTTGGAACGACTCCATCACAACACTGAGTTAACACCTCATCGAAGCATTTGGTGTTTCTAAGCGCTATTTTTGAGTTTAATCTTTAAAAATTCATAACTTAACTTGTGTATGTCGGATTTTTGTCATTTTGGTCTCGTTTTGTTTAGATAAATATTTCCTATTCTTCTAAACAGGTGCTGTGTCATTTTGTAGTGTTTTCCTTAAGTTACTGTGTGTGTTGGTACAAATACTTTACACCTAGCACTCTGAAGATAAACCTGCTGCTCTGCCAAGCTACCAAGGGGGTAAGCAGTGGTTAGCTGAGGGTGATTCTCTTTTACCCTGACTAGAGTGAGGGTCCTTGCTTGAACAGGGGGTAACCTGCCTGTCCACCAAAGACCCCATTTCTAACAGTCCCCTGACAGGATAGCCAAACAGAAGTTCAAAGGGGGAAAACCCTACTCCCTTCTGAGGCACCTCTCTGTAGGCGAAAAGCAGGCATGGCAAGAGAACATCCCATCTCCTTTTGAGTTTTTCAGGGAGCCCCATGATCATGCCCTTCAATGTCTTGTTAAATCTTTCAACAAGCCCATTGGTTTGTGGATGGTATGGTGTGGTGAATTTGTAAGTCACCCCACACTCATTCCACATATGTTTTAGGTAAGCTGACATGAAGTTGGTACCTCTGTCAGAAACCACCTCCTTAGGGAATCCCACTCTGGTAAAAATACCAATGAGTGCTTTGGCTACTGCAGGGGCAGTAGTGGACCTAAGGGGAATTGCTTCAGGGTACCTAGTAGCATGATCCACTACTACTAGGATATACTGATTCTCTGATGCTGTGGGAGGTTCAAGTGGACCCACTATATCTACTCCCACTCATTCAAAGGGGACCCCCACCACTGGAAGTGGAATGAGGGGGGGCTTTGGGGGGCCACCTGTCTTTCCACTGGCTTGACAGGTGGCACAGGAGGCATAAAACTCCTTCACCTTCTGGGACATATTGGGCCAATAGAAATGGTTGACTAACCTCTCCCATGTCTTGGTTTGTCCCAAATGCCCAGCAAGGTGAATGTCATGGGCTAAGGTCAGAATGATCTCCCTAAACTCCTGAGACACTACCACTCTCCTAGTGGCACAAGGTTTTGGATCTCTTGCCTCAGTGTAAAGGAGTCCATCTTCCCAATATACTCTGTGGGTTCCACTGGCATTTCCTTTGGTTTCCTTAGCAGCTTGCTGCCTTAGGCCTTCAAGAGAGGGACATGTTTCTTGCCCCTTGCACAGTTGTTCCCTTGTGGGTCCCCCTGGGCCCAAGAGCTCAACCTGATAAGGTTCTAACTCCATAACCTCAGTTCCCTCAGGGGATAGAACTTCTTCCTGAGAAGAGAGGTTCTGTTTCTTTTTCTGTGTTGAAGCTGGTTCCCCAGTCTTCTTTCCTTTTCTTTTGGAAGGTTGGACCATTATTCCAGACTCCAACACTTATTTTTCACCCTGAGCCTTGCACTGTGCCCTTGTCTTGACACACACTAGTTCAGGGATACCCAGCATGGCTGCATGGGTTTTAAGTTCTACCTCAGCCCATGCTGAGGACTCCAGATCATTTCCAAGCAGACAGTCTACTGGTATAGCAGAAGAGACTACCACCTGTTTCAGGCCAGTGACCCCTCCCCATTCAAAGTTACCATAGCCATGGTATGTACTTTAGTCTGATTGTCAGCGTTGGTGACTGGATACGTTTGTCCAATCAGGTATTGTCCTGGGGAAACCAGTTTGTCTGTCACCATTCTGACACTGGCACAGTATCCCTCAGGGCTTCTACTCTAGCCCGATTAATAAAGAGCTGCTGCCTGTATTTTTGCATGTTAGGAGGCCAGGCAGCTAGTGTGGCTAGGTCCACCCCACCCTCAGAGACTAATGAAGCTTCAGTGTGGACCCTGATTTGCTCTGGGCACACTGTTGATCCCACCTGGAGACTGGCTATTCCAGTGCTAACTGGAGTAGTAGAAGTGGAACCTTTCTTGGGACAGGCCTTGTCTCCAGTTTGGTGTCCCTGCTGATTACAGCTACGAGACCAGGCCTTTTTGGGATCAAAGTTTTTACCCTTGTGTCCAAATGAGGATTGTGAAGAGGCTTTGGACCCACCCTCCTGGGCAGGTTTTTGGGGCCCTGTAGAAGACTCTTTACTTTTTTCCTTGGATGTCTCAACACTCTTCGCCTGGGGAGTCTTTGTGACCCCTTTCTTTTGGTCACCCCCTGTGGAAGTCTTAGTCACCCTAGTCTTGACCCAGTGGTCTGCCTTCTTTTCCAGTTCTTGGGGAGAAATTGGACCTCGGTCTAAAAGATGCTGATGCAGTTTATCATTGAAACAATTACTTAAAAGGTGTTCCTTCATAAACAAACTATACAGCCCTTCATAATCATTTACACCACTGCCATTAATCCAACCATCCAGTGTTTTGACTGAGAATTCAACAAAATCAACCCAGGTCTGGCTTGAGGATTTTTGAGCCCCCCTGAACCCAATCCTGTACTCCTCAGTTGAGAATCCAAAGCCCTCAATCAGGGTAGCCTTCATGAGGTCATAGGATTCTGCATCTTTACCAGAGAGTGCAAGGAGTCTATCCCTACACTTTCCAGTGAACATTTCTCAAAGGAGAGCACCCCAGTGAGATGTGTTTACTTTTCTGGTTGCACAAGCCCTCTCAAAAGCTGTGAACCATTTGGTGATGTCATCACCATCTTCATATTTTGTTACAAACCCTTTGGGGATTTTTAGCATGTCAGTATTCTCTCTGACCCTATTTAAGTTGCTGCCACCATTGATGGGAGCTAACCCCATCTCTTGTCTTTCCCTCTCTATGGCTAGGAGCTGTCTCTCCAAAGCCAATCTTTTGGCCATCCTGGCTAACAGGAGGTCATCTTCATTGAGGCTGCCCTCAATGGTTCAGAGTTGCTGGACTCCCCTGTGGGAGAAGCAGCATATCTGACTATCACTTGTGGAGTCAGGGTTTGAGGGACCCTGGTCTCACTAACTAGGACAGGAGGAAGGGAGTTATCCTCCAGGTCACTAGTTTCCCCCTCTGTAAGGTTGACTTCAGAGGGGTGGTCTCCAACAAACTCTGCCAAAAGCTCCTGAAGCTGTACTTTGGTAGGGTTTGATCCAGTTTTTATATTTTTTATTTTACAGAGAGTCCTTAACTCTGACATCCTAAGATGCAGGTAAGGGGTGAGGTTGAGGTCTACCCCCATCTCATCTGTGCTAGACATTATGGGCCAGAGGTAGCAAACGTTTAGCGAGTTGCAAACGGCAAAATTTGCCGTTTGCGACTCGCTAAACGCGTATCCCAATGCAGAAATGCATTTTACGAGTCGTTACTGACTCGCAAAATGCATTTCAGACTCGCAAATAGGAAGGGGTGTTCCCTTCCTATTTGCGAGTCGCATTGGGATGCAATACCATTTGCGACCGCATATGCGGTCGCAAATGGCATCGCAGTTACCATCCACTTCAAGTGGATGGTAACCCAATCGCAAATTGGAAGGGGTCCCCATGGGACCCCTTCCAGTTTGTGACTGGACCCCAAAATATTTTTTCAGGGGACCACTCCCTGCCCTGAAAAAAAACCGAAACTAAAGGTTTCGTTTTTTTTGAAGTGCAGCTCGTTTTCCTGTTAGGAAAACGGGCTACACTTCAAAAAAAAAAAAAACGACTTTATTGAAAAGCAGGTCGCAAACATGGAGGTCTGCAGACGACAGCAGGCCTCCATGTTTGCGAGTGCCTATACTCGCAATGGGGCCGCAATTTGCGACCCACCTCATGAATATTCATGAGGTGGGTCATTGCGACCCCATTGCGAGTCGCAGTCGGTGTCTGAGACCCCGTACTGCATAGCAATTTGCGATTTGCAAATTGCGAGTCGCAGGGACTCGCAATTTGCAAGTCGCAAATTGCCGACTTGCTACATCTGGCCCTATTTCTCTAAAAGTTGGGATACTTTTTAAGAATCTAAAACTATCTCTAGAACGTAATCCAAACTTTTACAAAACTTTTAAACTCTAAAAGAAATGCTAACAGGGCCTTACACAAGGCCCTAGCAGGACTTTAAAAAATTTAGAAAAATAGCTCAAATTGCAAAAATCAGTTTCTAATGACAATTTTTGGAATTTATTTGTGTGATCAGGTATTGGCTGAGTAGTCCAGCAAATGCAAAGTCTTAGACCCCACCGTTGATCCACCAATGTAGGAAGTTGGCTCTGTATATACTATTTCAAAGTAAGAAACAGCGTGCACAGAGTCCAAGGGTTCCCCTTAGAGGTAAGATAATGGCAAAAATAGATAATTCTAATGCTCTATTTTGTAGTAGTGTGGTCGAGCAGTAGGCTTATCAGAGGGTAGTGTTAATCATTTGTTGTACACACACAAGCAATAAATGAGGAACACACATTCAAAGACTTACTCCAGGCCAATAGGTTTTTATATTGAAAAATATATTTTCTTAGTGTATTTTAAGAACCACAGGTTCAAGATTTGCAGTTAATACTTTAAATGTAAGGTACTTCACTTAGCTACTTTAGGAACTTTGAATGAACACAATATGATGTACAGTCTTTGTAAAAATGGCAATAAGCTATTTCAAAAGTGGACACTGCAAAAATCAACAGTTCCTGTGGGAGGTAAGTAAAGGTTAGTTTTGAAGGTAAGTAAAACACTTACAAGTCTCAAAGTTGGGGCACGGATAGCCCACTGTTTGGGGGTTCCAGGCAACCCTAAAGTTACCACACCAGCAGCTCAGGGCTGGTCAGGTGCAGAGGTCAACGAGGTGCTCAAAACAAATATGCTTCTATGAGGAACAGGGGTGCTCCTGTTCTAGTCTGCCAGGAGGTAAGTACCTGCGTCCTTGGGGGCAGACTGGGGGGTTTTGTAGGGCACCGGGGGGGGGACACAAGAAGGCACAGAAAGTACAGCCTCAGCGGCAGAGGGGCAGCCTGGTGCAGTGTGCAAACAGGCGTCGGGTTTTGCATAGAAAGTAATGGAGAGACCCGCAGGTCACTTCAACGATGCAGGGAGGCACAGGGGGGGGGGGCTCCTTGGGGCAGCCACCACCTGGGCTAGGCAGAGGGTCACCTGGGGGTCGCTCTTGCACTGGAGTTCGGTTCCTTCAGGTCCTGGGGGCTGTGGGTGCAATGTTGGTTCCAGGCGTCGGGTCCCGTTTTACAGGCAGTCGTGGTTAGGGGGAGCCTCTGGATTCTCTCTGCAGGCGTCGCTGTGGGGGCTCAGGGGGGTCGACTCTGGTTACTCACAGACTCGCAGTCGCCGGGGAGTCCTCCCTGAGGTGTTGGTTTTCTGCAGGTCAAGCCGGGGGCATTGGTTGCAGAGGGTGAAGTCTCACGCTTCCGGCGGGAAACGTGAAGGCTTTGGAAGTTGCTTCTTTGTTGCCAAGATGTAGCAGGTTTTGAACAGAGCCGCTGTTCACGAGAGTTTCTTGGTCCTTGGGTGCAGGGTAGTCATCTGAGGCTTCGGAGGTCGCTGGTCCCTGTTGGATGCGTCGCTGTTGTAGTTTTCTTCGAAGTTGGGAGACAGGTCGGTAGGGTTGGGGCCAAGGCAGTTGTTGTCTCCGTCTTCTCTGAAGGGCTTCAGGTCAGCAGTCCTTCTTCTTTGTTAAGGTTGCAGGAATCTAGTTTCATAGGTTCTGGGGTGCCCCTAAGTACTAGATTTAAGGGTGTGTGTAGGACTGGAAGGGCAGTAGCCAATGGCTACTGCCCTTGAGGGTGGCTACACCCTCTTTGTGCGTCCTCCCTCTGGGGAGGGGGGCACATCCCTAATCCTATTGGGGGAATCCTCCACTCTCAAGATGGAGGATTTCTAAAAGCAGGAGTCACCTCAGCTCAGGACACCTTAGGGGCTGTCCTGACTGGTGGGTGGCTCCTCCTTGTTTTTCTAATTATCTCCTCCAGCCTTTCTGCCAAAAGTGGGGGCAGTGGCCAGAGGGGCCGGCATCTCCACTAGCTGAGATGCCCTGTGGTGCTGTAACAAAAGGGGGGAGCCTTTGAGGCTCACTGCCAGGTGTTACAGTTCCTGCAGGGGGAGGTGAGAAGCACCTCCACCCAGTACAGTCTTTGTTCCTGGCCACAGAGTGACAAAGGCACTCTCCCCATGTGGCCAGCAACATGTCTGGTGTCTGGCAGGCTGGCAGAAACTAGTCAGCCTACACTGGAAGTTGGGTTGGTATTCAGGGGACACCTCTAACATGCCCTCTGGGTGTAGGTTACAATAAATTGCACACTGGCATCAGTGTGCATTTATTGCGCTGAGAAGTTTGATACCAAACTTCCCAATTTTCAGTGTAGCCATTATGGAACTGTGGAGTTCGTGTTTGACAAACTCCCAGACCATATACTCTTATGGCTACCCTGCACTTACAATGTCTAAGGTTTTGCTTAGACACTGTAAGGACATAGTGCTCATGCACATATGCCCTCACCTGTGGTATAGTGCACCCTGCCTTAGGGCTGTAAGGCCTGCTAGAGGGGTGACTTACCTATGCCACAGGCAGTGTGAGGTTGGCATGGCACTCTGAGGGGAGTGCCATGTTGACTTAGTCATTTTATCCCCACCAGCACACACAAGCTGTGATGAAGTGTGTATGTGCTGAGTGAGAGGTCCCCAGTGTGGCATAAGACATGCTGCAGCCCTTAGCGACCTTCCCTGGCATCAGGGCCCTTGGTACCAGATGTACCAGTTACAAGGGACTTACCTGAGTGCCAGGGTTGTGCCAATTGTGGAGACAAAGGTACAGTTTAGGGAAAGAACACTGGTGCTGGGGCCTGGTTAGCAGGGTCCCAGCACACTTACTTTCAAATCATAACTTAGCATAGCAAAGGCAAAAAGTCAGGGGGTAACCATACCAAGGATGCATTTAATTACACTGGCGGTTTGCTATGTCATAATATGGTGGTGGTACCTTGTCTTCCACCTGGCTGTTGATGGCTGCCACTGTGGTTAGTGTTGTTAACACCCTGGCAGTTGGTGTGGTACATTGGCTGTCTATGGGAGTTATCACCACCATGGTCATAATTTGGCGGTAATTGCCATCAGCCTGTTGGCAGTATTACCGGCACTTTAACAGTCACCGCATTGTCTTAATAACCACCTAGGTATGATGACACATTTAGGGGGTCATTATGACCCTGGCGGTCTTGCTCCACCACGCCACCGGTGGCAGCCAGACCACCGCAAGCATGGCGGTGCAGGGCTGGCAAATTATGACAACGGTAGTGAACTTTCTGTATTGCAGCCAGTTCACCACCTGTACCACCACGGAGCTAGGACCGCCTGGCCGAAGGTTGACCACTTTCGACCCTTGTGGTCCACCTAACACCGCCTGCGGTATGTTGAGCATCCTTACCACTAGGGATTCCATGGTGGCAGCCCCGCCATGGAATCCCTGGTGTAATGATACCGGTGACAGGAATACTCATTTCTGTCCCCACTGCAGGAGTTCCCAACACCCCATGTAGGACCCTCCCCCCACCCGTGACCCCATCAGAAGCCCCCAAACCCAAGCAATGACACCCCCTCCCCTGATCCCCATTCTGAACCCCCTGCCCCCAATCCCCACTCTGTACTCCGTGCCCCCGATGCCCATTCTGAACTCCCCCACCAACGATTCCCATTCTGTACTCCCCCACCCCTGTACTTCCAGGCACACATCATACATACATACATACATACATACATACACACACACATACACGCACACTCATTCACACACACATGCACACACAGCCACGACACCCCCCACATAAATGCATTCACACAAGCACACATACACTTGTATACAAACGCACACAAACACACACAACACCTCCACCCCCCATTCACACAAACACACAACTCCATTCACGCACACAACACTCAACACCCCCCTCCCCTGTTGGTCGATCACCTTACCTGGTGGTCATCCGGGAGTGAACGGGGTCCATGGTGCTTGCTCTGTCACCACAACACCGCCATGCCCTTTACACTGATGTATTATGGACGCGGTGTTGTGGTGATGTGATGTTGGCGGTGGAGTAACCTCCACTAGACCGCCGACCGCCAGTCTGGCTGCTGGCTGCTTCCCCTTCTAATAGTGGTGAAGAGCAGCCAGCAGCCATAATATGGGGGTCTGAAGACCACCAACACTGGCGGTCATTTGGCTGGCCCACATTGGCAATCTTTGTAAAAGACTGCCAATGTCAAAATGACCACCGTAGTCATCAGAGGAGGGATTGTTAACGAAGAATTGTACTAATGAATATTCATGCATTCTGAGTGTTGGATTTGCATAGAAAATGAATTAATATAGAAAAAATAGTGCACGCATTTGAAGTTGTGCCCACCTGAGTGTCCGCCTCTGTTCATGACGTGTACTTATTAATATCTTATTAATGTAAAATGTTGAGCTTCTGTTTAATTAATATAGTAATATGTCATATTAAAGGTTATGCATTATGTAGCTTTATTAATTATAGGCCTTAACTTAGCGAGGTCTTGGGCCTAGTTGAACAGCCTCATGTCAAGCTGCATTTCTTAGATGACTTTTAAAATGGCTGCTTAGAGAATTAAATTGTGATTTTCCACTTTTCTGGCCATATGCTCGTAGCTGAAGTTAGTTCTCATAAGAAACTGCTTGCTAGAAGATCCTGTACTAGCTAGAGATTCATTGTATAATGTAGTATGTGTAAGAGTGACCTTCCCAGGAGAAGACAATGGATTCACTGACTGGAGTATAAGCTTCAACAATATGGATACCTGACGAGCGCAATGACGAGAACGGGAGAAGTGGAGCCAATCATCGACATGTGAACCATGTAGTGGTAAACTTTTAGATTTGGGGTTTTATTTTCATTGAACTAAATGCTAGCATGCGATTCTTTGACCAATAAGGATGTGGGAAATAGTTTTAGGAAATCTAACTTAGTCGGACTGCACTGAGAGGAGGACAGCATTTGCCCATTATTCCATTTTTCACTTCGCTATCAGCTGTCCTTTCTGAAATGCATTGAGATTTGCTTTTCTAAACTTTAATGCTGAATCCTGATGTCTTGCTGACCGAACTGGGGACCTGTTAACGGAGACTGTCACAGCTTGCTGAACCGTACTGATGCAAGGCATAAGACGATGTTACTGATTGTTACGCCTATTGGCTTTGGTCCTTAGGTACCAACCGCTATTTTGATAGAGCGATAGTTAGATGTTTTTCCAAATTTGTGTGACTAAAGGATTTTGCATGATGTCCAAACATGCTATTTTAATCTGATGCTAGTTAGAGTTATCACTGATGAAGTCTGCTTCATGTAATAATAGTTGAGGTATTTTCTTTGCTGAATCTAAATGTATGCCATTTCCTTTGCACAGTTATTCGTGCTATTAATTTGTACTGTAATCTTAGAATGTGTAGTGGCTCAAGCTTTGATTAGATTATGATTCTTTCGCCGCTTTAGTCAGCCAGTATTGTTTTTGTATGTTTATCATTTGATTTTGAAACCAAGGGCTAGATGTACCAAAAAATGGGTATGCGACTCGCAATTTGCGAGTCGCAATCCCATATGCAGGATGGTGTCCCTGACACCATCTGCGAATCGCAAGGGGGTCGCAAGGGCCCACCTCATTAATATTAATGAGGTGGGTTGCAATTTGCGCCCCCCTTGCAATTAGCTGCACTCACAGGGATGGTGGCCTGCTGGAGACAGCAGATCACCATGTCTGTGACTACTTTTTCATAAAGCAGTTATTTTTTGTATTGCAGCCCGTTTTCCTTAAAGGAAAAGCGAGTTGCAATACACTTGAGAAAATGAAACGTTTTTGTTTCATTTTTTCCAAGCAGGCAGTGGTCCATAGGACCACTGCCTGCTCTGAAAAAATGTTTTCAGAGCCATTCACAAAGGAGAAGCATGGGACCCCTTCCCTTCTGCGATTGGGTTAGCACCCATTTGAAATGGGTGCTAACTGCGTATTGCATTGCGACCGCATTCGCGGTCACAAAGCAATTCTACATTGCGATGCAAATCGCAAATAGGAAGGGGAACACCCCTTCCTATTTGCAAGTCGCATTCCCATTTTGTGAGTCGCAAAATGGGAATGAGCATCGCAATGCGCGTTTTGCATGGCGCAGACAGTGAAATTTGCTGTTTGCACCATGCAAAACGCTTTGTACATCTGGCCCTAAGTTACCTGACATTAGCATTGTTAATATAGGGAGATAAACATTCTAGATTTCACATAAAGGTGTGGTTATTCATGGTCGCAAGGTCATGGTGTGTGGAAATTACTGATTCCTATTGATTATTGATGTCATTGATTGATATTGTTATTGATCTGTATATATGTGTTATTTGGTGGGAACTACTCGAAGCGCAGTCAAAAGGTCCATCTGCCTATACGCGTCTCCCTTGAAAATTTACTTAATTAGGTCTGACGCGCTAACAATTTCAAAAGAGATCTAAGTAACGCTGCAAAAAAGTAATAATATATTAATTGGAAAGTTAACTCAACATTCTCTTTTCTATTTTTTTTTTCAAGTATGGTTAATGCATTTTTCCATTTCAAAGCTTTGATGTTTGCAAAGCAGGTTCTGTATATTAGTGTGCTACAGCGCCTACAGAGACACCGTTCTCCAGCTCACAACCTTTTAACGCGCCTTAGCGGGAAAGAGCGTGTGGCTTTTCCCACTGGTTTGCGACTCTCAAGGTTCGTTCAGCCGTGGCATAAAATGAAGTGAAAGAACCCAGTCAAATGAATAACTAGACATTTCCTCTTTCACACACCACCAGTTTGTTTACTTGAAAGCTCATGCTTGCTTGGTTAGGCTTCTTGGCCGTTAGAGGGTTTCCCACTTTTATCTTTTATCTTCTGTGAACTCCTTTTGGACTAACTTTTTTTTGCTTTCCTATAAATAATATAGCAAATGGCCGCAGGGATGTTGTGCAAAATGCAGATAGAAGCAAAATGTTCTCGGAAGTCGGGTAAAGTAGAGAGAGCCAGTATTGACTCAGTTGATGGAATTTTGGATTAATACGGGGAACTTTCATCACTGAAAAGGACGCTTCCTGCAAGTCACTTTAGAGAGATGCAAGTATCCCGTCCTTTCAGGCTCAACACGAGCACACCATGCATTCTAAATCAGGACAATAATTCTTGCACTGTCTCTGCAAACCTCATGTGGCAGTCAAAAACAGGGAGAAACAGGGAAATATTTCTGCTTGAATGTCGAGAGGGATAATGCAAGAACATAGCATTTTAGTATACAGACTGTACTAGTCTCTATCCGCCATAGATGTCTAATTTACCTAGCCATGCCTAGTTTTGACTGCATTTTCTCCTCTCATTTCTTTAATTTGATGTAAATGTTGATTATTGATTGCATAAACGATATCAGTTATGTTGCCAAATTTTATCCTAATAATCCCGCGAATGCATGTGTTGACTTCTTGTTCAGATTAGCCATGTTTTCGCAGAAAGATGGCGCAAAACTATAATAAACGCTATTTTCGCATCGTTGAAAAAGTGCGCAGTTTTGCTCCCAGGTCTGCAAATCCATTCCTCATGGGACATTTCGCTGCAGCCGAATTCCGCGCGTTTTTTAAGAACGTTTCGCCCAACTTTAGTCTCCATGCTAGTTTGGGATTCGGTCCTAGATGAAAATCTGATTAAGTAATGACTACGTTGTATTGCTTCCTGGGGGAATAATTAAGTACTACAAGTCTATTTGGTATTTATGTGTATATTTTATTTTTGTACGCAGCACACGACTTTGCCCCACAGAAGAGATTTGCGACCTGCTACTCTTTAAAGTTACATAAAACAAAGCCTTACTGTACCTACTTGAATTTGTTAGAGCAGTATTTGTGTGCAAAAAAGATCCATGCAAACATCCATACTGGCATGATAATCGAAACAAGAGCCTTGTGTATGAAACCGTTTTGAGGTCACAAAGCATGGAGTTTGCAAAATCGCAGGATATGAAACATTACCAGTGTGACCCAATGTACTAAAGACGAATTGCAAGTCAAAGATGCCACGGTCTCCATTTTTATTGGGGAGTCTGTCCCGATCAGTCCACTTGCATCACCAGTAGTGATTGTCGGACGTTACTCATTTAGATGGTCCTTTTCCCGAGCACGGCTACCCAAACACTGGTTTCAGAAAGTCATTTATTAATAGATAATATGACCACCCTTGGTTACATTTCTAGAATTTATCGTGTAGGAGAATTAGGCACTGAGTTTTTGAGGCAAATTTTATACTTAACCTTGCACGTGGTGCATTTAAATTTGGGCTCATTTACCTCTTTGTTAGGGCCTTATAGCAGCCCTGTGCGGGCGTACCAACAGATGCACTATAACACCTGAAAAGGTTTTTATTTTGATTATGAGAACGTTTCCATGTTCCTGCCTCCTGTTTGGCATCTGAGACTAGAACTCTATGACCTTCAAGTCACTCATTTGAGTCTTTCCAAACTATTTCCTTCACGGTCCTTACTGCTTTCATAACAGCTATGTCAGCAAGGCAGCTTTGGAACGTAGATATTTTGAGGATACAGTTTACCTACCTACCAGGAAGATACTGCATCAGAGATATTATTTAATTAGTGCTTTGATTAAAGTACTCGAGATAAGAGGGCTGACATCTGTATATAATGTGTTACTGATGTTGCAAATTTCTAGTGGTTTCTGTAGTTTTTAGATCTTTGCAAAAATGTCTAACATGATCACTGACACAATGGACTATGGGATACAATACTGCATAAGTATTTTTGCTAAACTGTAGACATTTGGGTTAGTGGTTGGGGGGAGTGAAACCCTTCTGAAGCAGCAACCTATATTTTTATCAGGATGAAACACAAGCAAACCCCAAGTTAACCTGTTCTTAACCCTCGTGTAGACTATCACAAAAGAAGTCAGGTTTAGCTTAGAAGAAATGGCTAAAGTATTTATACAGCACTTCAAACAGTAATAAAGTGAAAACACAAAATGAGAAAACCCCACACCAATATAGACAAAATAGAGTAAAATGTAATGAATTATTTGCGACCAAAAATAGCAAAATTCAATTAGTAGAACCAGAGATATGCAATTTTAAAGACTTTAGGGAAGTAAATCACCTAAAAGCACAAAGAACCACTCAAGGCTATATGGTTGTGCGAGACCGGGTGAAAGTCACAAGTTCAGGTCGACCATGATTGAGCGTGGGCCAGATATAAGGATCAAGATAGCCCTGCTGAATGAGTTACCTTCAAAATCTAATGTGAAGAGTCTACTTCGTAGTGGAAGAGGCAGAGAGGTTTAAGGAGAGCATTGCGGATGGCCACCACTGTAGTGCAAAGAGCAGGCCAGGCATCGGGAACCGTCATCATGGTAGCACCAAAATCCCAGGGAGCGTCATGCACAGTTGTTGATTGAGATTTGTGTTGGCAGTCGCTGCAGGCTGTTGATATTGTAGAGAGAAGTGCATATCATGCATTGCCGTTCTCTGCTGGCAGACGCTGTAGCATGAAGAGTTAGGTTCACCAGAGGTCCTTGTAGCTGGTCAGCACAGGCAGCAATATCTTGGTGTGAACAGGCCTGTTCGTGGTCGCAAAGATCCCAAACATTATGATTTCTCCTTTTCTATGAGAAGGAGCTCTACTGATGCTACACCAAGGGTCCAGGACCTGAGGGACACCTCTTCGAAAACAGATTCACTCCAGCAGAGACCAGCAGGGCTCAGGCAGGTCCAATTGCAGGTCGAGGAATAAAGTCAGCTGGGCAGATGCAGGGAGTCTCTGGAGTGTGTTAGGTCCTGGTAGCTCAATACAGAAGGTCAGTCATCTGACCCTTGGAGTCATTTCAGCCTGGGAGGAAGGGTGCAGATCCGGAATTCCCTCTTAACTGCCCTGTCTGGAAGGAAGGGGCAGGCCCAAAATTCCTTCTTAATAATCAGGGCAGTAGACGGCTAGGCAACAGAGTAGGAAGGTAGCAGTCCTTCTGGAAACAGAGCAGCACAGAAATCCTTTTTCTGTAGTATTCACAGGTCCAGGAGTGAACTGAAGAGCTGGGTCTGAGGGTCCAACATTTATACCTGGTGCCTCCTTTAAAGTAAGAGACGTGTCTAAAGGTTTCCACCTCCAGATGTGCTTGGAATTTCGTGCCTCCCTGCCCTGACCCCAGCTTGTCTAGGTTCACAACAGGTCTGTGTCAATCCCTTTGTGAGTATGCTGATGCTTTGTGGCGTGCAAGTATGGTAAGTGACAGCTCCACTCCACCATAAAGTCAGGGAGTAATACACAAAGGTCATCTGTCAGCTACACCTAGTTATGTGACCAGGATACAGACTCAATGTACCAAATGGTTAGAACAAAAATATGCCAACTTCCGAAAGTGGCATTTTCAGAACTGTGACTTAAAATCCAACTTTACCATTAAAGAGGGCTCTAAATTACAATTATTTAGACACCAAATTTGATATTCCCATCTCCTCCAACATTGGAAGTTACTACTTATTAAATTTAATAAGGGAATCTAAAGTTATCCTTTGGGAGAGCTAGGCTTCACAGTAGTGAATAACAAATTTAAGAGTATTTCACTAAAAATACATGATTGGCTTTTTAAATACACCGCAGCCTGCCCTATGGGTTGTTGAGGGCGTATCCTAGGGGTGACTTATGTGTATTGAAAAGGGAGATTTGGGACTGGTAAGAGATTTTCTTGCTAATGGAAATTTCAGTTTAAAACATCACATACAGGCTGCGATGGCAGGCCTGAGACAGATTTTAAGGGCTGCTTAAGTGTGTGTGTGTGTTGGGGGGGCGGTGATACCACTGCAGGCCCACTAGTGGCATTTAATTTACAGGTCCTGCCTTGGCAAGTGTAGTATCACTTTACGAGAGACTTACAAGTAAATTAAATGTGCGAATTGGGTGTGAACCAATTTTAACATGTTTAAAGGAGAGACCACAAGAACTTTAGCACTGTAGATGTAGAACAAAGTGGGACTGAGGAATGCCCCCTGGGGGACTCAGCAGATGAGGTCCTTAGTCTTTGATGTGAAGGGTTGAAGTCCTACGTTTGGACTCTTCCTGTGCAGAAGGAGCAGATCAAGTTGAGTGTGGATCCTCTGAAGTCAATCTCATAGAGTATTTTGATGAGTGTGTAGTGGGAGACAGTTTGGCTGTGATGAGTGCTGGTTCAGTGTTGTGGTTCTTTCGGAATCCTGATTGAGTGTGGTCCAACCAGTGGTGAGTCTTGAGGTGAGTCAAAAGTTGCCTGTTAACAGCCATCACATCACTTTGGCAGGGTAGGGAAGCAGGGAGATGGGTCAGAAGTTCCTCTGTTGGTTCAGGTATGTGGATGGTTTCTTGAAGTGGAGCTTTGCATGTTTGCAATCATCCAGGAATATGGCAGACATGATGGAGGTGTTAATGAAGTGGGTGACAGGGGTGCTGACTAGAGTTGCTACTAGGTTGTATATGTGGTGGGGGCATGAATCCTTTGGAGCCCCAGAGTGAATGGTCCACTTGATTGTTGCTGTGGTGTCTCCGGTAAGAGTTGCCTATTTTGTCAGGTGGTTCTCTTGGTTGGTGATAGGCAGGATGGTGATGAGTTAGCTAGAATCAGGTTGGTGTACTAAGTTGCTATAGATGTTTGCGATTTTGCTATAGAACAAATCTGATAGGTAGTTTCAGAGTTCGTTGGAGGGGTGATGTTGTTGACAGAGACTGAGGGTAGGGTGAGGTCTCTGCTGATCGAAAAAGTTCTCCTTGAAGATGTGATCGCCTAGAGCTCTTTTCTTGGTGCTCCTTTGTTGCTGGTGGTAGGATCTGAGTGCAGATTTTAGGTGTTTCTGTCAGTGGTTTTGTGGCTGGCTCTCCATTTCCTTTATGAAGGTTTATAGTATTGTTTAGTGTTTTGAAGGTCCTTAGTGTACCAGTTGGCTTTTATTGGTCCTTCTCTGCTTGTTGGAATGTGAGGAAGGCACCCATATAGGCCATGCTTCTCATCCGGTTGTTGTAGCTGTCAATGCCCTTGTTGAGGTTGTCTCTGGGGGCTGGCATGATTTGTTCTGAGGGTCCTAAGCCAATGTGCTTCTGTGATTTTTCTCCAATTGTGGGGTGATAGGCAGGTACTAGGGAGTGCGTTGACCAGGGGTGTGTTGATTTGGAAATGGATGATAGAGTGGTTGGTCCAAGTGAGCGGGAAAATGGAGTTGTATTTGATTCTGTCACTGGTGGTGAAGATGGGGTGTCCTTTGGTGTGTGTTGGTTCTGAAAGGAACTACAGGAGTTCAATGTTGGCCTGGCTTTCAAGTAGAGCTGTGAAGCAGGGGTCAGTTCTGTCTTCCAGGTGGAAGTTGAGGTCACTAAGGAGTATGCAGGCTATGAATTCGATGCAGAGTGTGGCTCTGAAGCTGATGATGAGGCTGGTGAAGGGTGCTAGTGTTCCAAGAAGTCGGTAGATGAGGGCCCCATTCAAGGTGAATTTTTCACAGATTAACCCCTTCGCTGCCAGGCCTTTTTCTTTTTTATTTGGGCAGTTCGCACTTTGGCCCTCATAACATTTTGTCCACATAAGCTACCCACACCAAATTTGCATTCATTTTTTCCAACATCCTAGGGATTCTAGAGTTACCCAGAGTTTGTGGATTCCCCTTGAGGACACCAAGAAATTAGCCAAAATACAGCAAACATTTTGTTTTTCTAAAACAAAATGGGAAAAAGGGCTGCAGAAGAAGGCTTCTGGTGTTTTCCCTGAAAATGGCATCAACAAAGAGTTTGTGGTACTAAAATCACCATCTTCCCAGCTTTCAGGAACAGGTAGACTTGAATCAGAATATGACATTTTTTAACACAATTTTGGCATTTTACTGGGCCATACCCTATTTTTACTATTTTTTGTGCTTTCAGCCTCCTTCCAGTTATTGACAGAAATGGGTCTGAAACCAATGATGGATCCCGGACAGCTAAACATTTCTGAAAAGTAGACAAAATAATGCAATTCCGCAAGGGGTCATTTCTGAAGATCTCTTAAGGTTTTCCACGGAAAGTAACAGCTAAAATAAAAACAAATATTGAAATTGAGGTGAAAAAACTGCAATTTGTCTGCACGTTTTACCCTGTAACTTTTTCCTGCAATGTCAGATTTTCAAAAGCAATATACCGTTATGACTGCTGGACTCCTCTGGTTGTGGGGATATATTGGGCTTGTAGGTTCATCAAGAACTCTGGGTACTGAGTGCCAATAGAGGAGCTGCAAATTGAAATGGGCTTTCATTGTGTACCGGGGCATATAGCAATTCATTTTCTGAAATAGAAAGAGTGAAAAATAGGTATGAGGGAAACCTTTGTATTTCCAAAATGAGCATAAGATAAGGTGTTGAGAAGCTGTGGTTATTTCAAAATCTCTGAATTCTGGGGTCCCCATACTAGCACATGAATTACAGGGCATTTCTCAAATAGATGTCTTTTTTACATACTGTCTTACATTTGGAAGGAAAAAAAGTAGAGAAAGGCAAGGGGCAATAACACTTGTTCTTCTATTCTGTGTTCCTCCAAGTCTCCCAATATCAATGGTATATCACTTGTGTGGGTAGGCCTAATGCCCACGACAGGAAACGCAATATGAACACATCACATTTTTACATTGAAATCTGATGTGTTTTTTGGAAAGTGCCTAGCTGTGGATTTTGGCCTCTAGCTTAACCGGCTCCTAGGGAAACCTACCACACCTGTGCATTTTTGAAAACTAGACACCTAGGGTAATCTAGGATAGGGTGACTTGTTGGGCTCTCACCAGGCTCTGTTACCCAGAATCCTTTGCAAACCTCACAATTTGGCAAAAAAAAAAAACGATTTCCCCACATTTCGGTAATCGAAAGTTCTAGAATCTGAGAGGAGCCGCAAATTTCCTTCAACCCAGCATTTCCCCAAGTCTTCCGAAAAAACTGATACCTCACTTGTGTGGGTAGGCCTAGTGCCAGCGAAAGGAAATGCCCCAAAACACAACATGGACACATCACATTTTCCCAAAGAAAATTGACCTGTTTTTTGCAAATTGTCTAGCTGTGGATTTTAGCCTCAAGCTCATCCGGCACCTATGAAAACCTAGCACACCTGCACATTTTTGAAAACTAGACACCTAGGGGAACCCAGGATGGGGTGACTTGTGGTGCTCTCACCATGTTCTGTTACCCAGAATCCTTTGCAAACCTCAGCATTTGTCAAAAAACACTTTTTCTTTACATTTCGGTGATAGAAAGTTCAGGAGTCTGAGAGGAGCCACACATTTCCTTCAACCCAGCATTCCCCAAGGTATCCTGATAAAAATGGTACCTCACTTGTGTGGGTAGGCTAGTGCCCACAACAGGAAATGCCCCGAAACACTACGTGGACACATCAAAACTACCTGTTTTTGCAGGGGGCACCTGCGTTTTTGGTCCTGAGCTCAGCAGCCATCTAGGGAAACCTACCAAACCCAGACATTTCTGAAAACTAGATACCTGAGGGAGTCCAGGGAGGTGTGACTTGCGTGGATCCCCCAGTCTTACCTAGAGTCCTCAGCAAACCTCAAATTTCCTACTACCCAATGTTTCCCTCAGTCTCCCGAAAAAAATGATTCCTCACTTGTGTAGGTGGGCCAAGTGCCTGTGACAGGGAAGAGCCAGAAACAGATTGAAAATGATGGGGAACCAAAGTGGGTCCAAAAGCACAGTTTGAGAAAAAACGTTTTTAGGCTGACAAGTGGGGAAGAACTTTTATCGGTATAGATGCAACAATGCTGGGTGGTAGGAATTTTGTTGATTCCTGCAGATTCTGGAAGGTTCCATCACAGAAATGTGGGAAAAATGTGTGATTTCAAGCAAAGTTGGAGGTTTGCAGGGCATAGGGGGTAAGAAATCGGTGCAGGGTGCCTGTGAAGCACACCACCCTGGACTCACCCAGATGTTTAGTTTTCAGATGTGTCTAGATCTCATAGATTTTTCTAGATGGCAGCGTCCCACAGTCCAAAAAGTGCAGCCCTCTCCATTCCAAATGGGATGATTTTGAGAGTTAGACAAGCTCTCATGGCCCAAATGTAAAACCAAAACCCAAAATAATCAAATATCCTCTTACTTGCGGTGGGATAAGATGTTTTAGTGTGCTGGGGTAGAGCTGAAAGACTGTTACCCCCTTCAGTTGGGGTGGGGGCATGACCATGCTCATACTGGTTGGTAGCCAACACCCCATAATTTCTTTCCTTTTTAATTTCCCAGCATCTAGTGGGCTTTCTGCCCACCCAGGGGTTGGATCGGGGGTAATCGCCCCATCTGCCCACCGGTGGGCACAACAAATTTGTTCCCATTTATTTGCAGTGGGGATAGGTGTAGGAAAGTACCATCTTTCTTGGCATGTTACCTCCAATTTCTGTCTGTTTGTCAGTGTATTTTGCCTGTCTCACTGGGATCCTGCTAGCCTGGACCCCAGTGCTCATAGTTTGAGGCCTATGTGTGTTGTCAGTATGCTTAATTGTGTCACTGACGTTCTGCTCACCAGAACTCCAGTGCTTATGCTCTCTCTAATTACCAAATTTGTCACTACACTTTAGTGACTCCATATTACAATTCTGATTGGCATACTGGACCCCCCTTTTAAATCCCTTGTATATGGTACTTAGGTACCAGGGCATTGGGGTTCCAGGAGATCCTTATGGGCTGCAGCATTTATTTTGTTCATTTACTGAAAGCTAGGTGCAAAGTTACTGTGGGTGAGGGCACCCTTGCACTAGCAGAGGTGCTGCCACGTTGTCTAGGGCCAATTCCCTGGCCTTTGTGAGTGCGGGGACACCATTATAAGAGTGCACTACATATATGTCAATACCTAAATGTAGCTTCATAATGGTAACTCCGAATATGGCCATGTGAGGTGTCTAAGATCATGGAATAGTCCCCCCACTCCATTCTAAATCTGGTATTGGAGGGCCAATCTCATGCACCCTGGGGCCTCCACCATGGACCCCCAGTACTGCCAAACCAGTTCTCTGAGCTTTCTAATGCAGCCCAGGCTGCTGCCCCCTCACAAACAGGTTTCTGCCCTCCAGGGGGACTGAGCAGCTCAATCCAGGAAGGCAGAACATTGCATTTCCTTTGGGAGGAGCGTGTTACACCCTCTCCCTTTGGAAATAAGTATGACATGCTTGGGAGGGGTAGCCTCCCAGAGCCTCTGCAAATGCTTTGAAGGGCTCCTTGCATAATCCAGTCTACACCGGTTCAGGGACCCCCAGTCCCTGCTCCGGCATGAAACTGGACAAAGGAAATGGGAGTGACCTCTCCCCTGTCCATCACTACCCCAGGGGTGGTGCCCAGAGCTCCTCCAGAGTGTTTCTGGCGTTAGCCATCTTGGATTCCAAGGTGTGGGGACCCTCTGGAGATCTCTGAGTGGCCAGTGCCAGCAGGTGAAGTCAGAGACCCCTCCTGATAGGTGCATACCTGGGTAGGTAGCCAATCCCCCCCTCAGGGCTATTTAGGGTCTCTCCTCTGGGTGTTTCCTAAGATTCAGTTTGTAAGATTCCTCCAGGACTCCACTGCATCCTCTGCTTCAACTTCTGACCATCGGATCAACTGCAGACTGCTCCAGGAACCGATGCAACTGCAATAAAGTATCCAGGACGACTCCTGTGACCTACAACTTCAGCTCCAGCAGGCATTTGCAACAGTTTCCAAGGTGTGCACGCTCTGAGGACTGTCAGTCTTCACCTTGCACCAAAAGAACTGAAGGAATCTCCCGTGGATTGACAGAGTCACTTCCCTGCTTCAGCAAGCACCCTTCTCCTGACGAAGAGCTTGCTCACTGGAACACAGGTGGCAAACCAAAGTGACCCAGATTGTCCAAAGGTCCAGCGGTCCACAATTGGTGGAGGTAAGAGCTTGCCTCCCAGTGCTGCAACAGTACCCCTGTGCACCACGTGTTCTGCAGCTCCTTGGGCTTCTGTGTACTTCCTCCAAAAGTTGTTCATCCACAGTGTAGTCCAGGTCCCCAGCACTCCATCATGTGACGCACAGCTCTCTGAGTTGTTCTCCGGCGGTGTGGGACATTTCTGTGTAGTGCTGCAATGGCTGCACTTTGCTTCTTCTTTGTCCCCATGTTCTGGGACTTCTGTGGGTGCTGCCTGATCTTCTGAGGGCTCGCTGAAGTGCTGAGTGCCCCCTCTGTCTCCTCAGTCTGAGTTGAGACCCCCAGGTTCCTCCTGGGTCCAGGTAGCTCCTTTTTGATGCAAACCGCATACTTGCCTGAGCCAAGGCTTGTTGGCGGAATCCAATAAAGCAAACAGCCTGCATCCAACAACTTGACGTGGAACATATCCTGCAACATGCAGGAACCCGCAGTCATCTTTTTTGGTGCTCTTCTGTACTTTTCTTCTGACTGGAGAATCCACTTTTGCACCTCCTTCTAGGTTGGTAGGGTCTCCTGTCCTTCCTGGACTCTTCTTCAACTTCTGGACTTGGTCTCCTCTCTCCACACATCTTCAGGTCCAGGAATACATTGTTTATTGCTTGCAGTCTTGCTTGGTTCTTGTAATATCCTTTATCATGACTTGTAGTGTGTCCTGAGGAAACTTGCAGTACTTTACTCCTGCTTTCCTGGGCTCTGGGGTGGGGTACTTTACTTACCTTTGGTGTTTTCCTACACTCCCAGTACCCCTCTACCCACTACACTTACATAGGGGAGAATTCGTTATTCGTATTCCACTATTTTTGTATATGGTTTGTGTTGCCCCTAGGTCCATTGCAATCTATTGTATTTTCTACTGTTTGCACTATTCTATGACTGTTTACTCACCTGATTTTGGTTGCTAGTGTATAGTGTTGCTGTTGCACTTTATTTTCTGAATTAAGCTCTTGGGGACATATTTAAGATCCCCTTGCACCACTGAAGCATACTTTTTTTACACTCCCATGGCTCAGACTAGAAAATCATATCTATAAGGCCATGCAAAGCTGCTTTGCGTGGCTTTGAATGGCCTCATAGATATGGAGTAAAGCAAGGTAACGTAAGTTGCTGCGCTGCCTTAATCAGCGCTCGGGAGCCGTTCCCTGAGCGTGGTGTAAACCTGGGAATGCGCCAAGTCTTACACCTCCAGAAGTGAGGTGAGGCATAATGAGGAGAAATATTTTTATTTCTCCTAATTTTGTCCTCTTTCCATGGGTGCTGCATTGGGAACAGCTTCCCGGTATTGTGTTTGTACAGGAAAGTGCCCCTTCCTTCACAAAAACAATCCTGCTGACAACACAGGCACCCTTGTACCATGGTGCAAGAATGCCTGGATTAGCCGAAACAGTGCCAGCGCAGGGGTAAAGACAGAAATGCACCATATTTCATAAGCACAGTACATTCCTGCCCTTTGACAAGGTGGCTTGCTGCACTGCCCTGCGCCTAAACCCGGTAAATGAGGGCCTTAGTTTTCATGC
The DNA here is from genome assembly GCF_031143425.1 of Pleurodeles waltl. NCBI lineage: Eukaryota > Metazoa > Chordata > Amphibia > Caudata > Salamandridae > Pleurodeles > Pleurodeles waltl. The sequence goes on along the minus strand of NC_090444.1, from coordinate 1,233,698,671 downwards.
TGGTATATTTATGTTGATAACATTGATTACTTCCATTCTTTAATCCACACTACTTACCCATTATGCAGCTGGAAATATCTAAATTCTTCATTTTCTATTTTGTGCTCTCAATTAACACCAAGTGAATTCCTTTTTGCATTTTTATTTCTATTTCAAGTTTTGCATAAGACTCTCTAGATGTGAAATATAAGTTGCCATATATAAAACTGTATTGTCTATGTGTGAAGGGAGTGTTGCAGAAGCAAGAGCCAGAAATATTTAATTGGGACACTGCTGAATGTGTGCTTTTCACGCAATTACACATATTCATGTTACATAACATTACACATATTTACAGTGTAGACAGAAATCATTGAAATTCCCTCTCAGTTGAAAGAACAGTGCTCAGATAGGGAGATCGAAAAGGGGTCACCTTGCGCCATGATGCTGCTCCAGTGTTTGTCAAGATAGCATCTTCTATTTTCAAGCCATTGCATTTTCCCTTACGCCCACAGGGACAGCCTTGGTATTAGCTGCATTTCTGAGTGCTATGATTAAACTTTCTCTCCTGACTCAAAGGAAATAACAACAACTACTTTTGGGGTAGATATTGCAGTTCATCAAATATTTCTGGCACCTCCAAGTTTTCAATTTCATATATTTTATGCTTTATCAGTAAAGCTGCCTATCACACTGTCACATGGAATGAGCCAGGGAGGACATTTGCACATGTTTAACGCGCGGCGCAGAATATTGTTTTCCAGAATTATTCTAAGTAGCTGTTGTCATTTGTGTCACCTATAGTAAAGTATGGTAAGCAAATAGTAATGGGGTTTTCACAATATATTTTCTGTCAAGGACATAGGACAAAGACACGCTCTCCTTTTCTGTTCTTTGTACTGCAGTAAACAGTGAAAGCATATTCCTCTGAAAGGTTTCAGGAAAAAAACACGTAATGTGGTGTATGCTAAAAGGTTCTGAGAGTTTGGTTTAACAAGGTTGCGTTGAATTGTACTTATATGCAAAGGAATGTAAAATAATATGCATGCAGACATCACATTTCTGCAACTTTAAAAATAAATATTTGCATGAAGTTTTACCACTAACCACCTAAAAATATATTGAAGGGCAGGTGTATATATTTTTGATGTATTTTCATTATTAGAATTATTAGAATTGCTTTATTCCTTTGCATAAAACTAGCAGTAGCGAAATATAGCTGCAACATCCCCTGTGTGTAGCAGGACCCCATCAATTAAGGTATAATTTTTTTTTTTCATATCTGTATGCTGTTGTCAGACATTGCTGGTGGCAGGAAGGCAGTTACGTACAGGTGGTGGTGATCTTGCCATTTGTATCTGACATTGAGTTTAGGTAATTTTGTGTTATGTATTTTTTCTAGAACAATACTTTCTTGGCAGTGTTAGGCCACGTGTAGCTGTGAGAAAGTGCCTCTTTTTGTGTGGTCGCCTTACTTTTTTGTGGTTGGCCATGCCAGTGCTTTCACATAGGTACGTGTAAAATCTGCTCCCAGAAAACAATTACTTCGACCTTTTCACAGAAAGACTGGGTGTGAGGTGTGTGGCAGTTATCAGCTCAAGAAGTACAACTGGGGAGGGTTTAAGAACTTCATTAACTTGAAAAGGACCAGGGTGAGGACTTCCCATTCATAGCTAAAGGCAATAGGAGACCTGGAGAAGAGAAGCATTTTGTTACCTAGGCCCTCTGTAGACAATTTGGCACAATCTCAGTGGGAAGGGAAGCTGGCCCCAGAACCGGTTTGGTATAGATGAGGAGAAGGGAGCTATTCAATTCCCTAAACACACTCCTGGCTAGTACATAAACTCCCATCAAGAGCAGAACAAAATCTGCCATTTTGAATTTCCCCTCAGAATAGTGTTCTTTGGGATAGTTAGCACTAAGGCAAACAGGATGGGCTGCAAAAGGAAGGATTGCCCGTGGATTTTTTAAAAAAAATCTTTGAATAGGGTATGTCAAGGAGTTACCTAGTGAAATCTAAAAAGCTGTCACCTCACCCACACCTTCCTGTGAGGATCCCATCAGCATCCATCTGGGCCAGGACTGCACCCAGAGACAGGAACCCTGGTCCAATCACCTCCAGCAATCCTCTGCAGACTTCTTTCAATCACTTGACGCAGTTCGCCTCTCCTCCATCTACTGCTGCACGGTATCACACAACAGGGCAGCAACTTTAACCTGCACCCACTGCCGGTTCTCTTACAGCCACCCACCTAAGCAAGCACTAGCAATGCCATCAGCGCCCACACCCAGCACCACATGCCATGCCACTGGGAACTGGCACTACATCACTCACTTGAAACCATACTACTCAACACCCCATCACCTAGTAAGCATGCAATGGAAATCTGGGACCTGTTAGCAGCGACACACTAGATATCCTCCTACTCACTGAAATCTAGCTCAACTCCAGTTTGGCATCCAACATTGCCACGGCAATCCGAGCAGGTAACAAGATTGCACAACACAATAGCACCCACAAGCCAGGTGGAGGACTCACAATCATCTACAAGGAATCCATCAAATGCTCGACATTCACAGAAAATGCCCCACTCGTATCGGAATATCTGCATATCTGCATAATTAACCCCTTGGTCGCCAATGACATAATGGTTACTTAGATGGCATGGTGCTGAGGCACCACAGACGTAACCATTACGTCCTGGGACTGGCCCTCAGGAAGCTCTAGCACTACCCCCGAGGGCCTCCCCCACCCCCTAAGTCAGAGCTGGAAGGGGAATCGCTTCCCCTTCCACCCCTACCCCACCCCCCCAGTGACGTCTGATGATGTCAGAGCGCGATCGCGTGCTCACCTCATCAGAGGTCACCTCCCATTGCTCTGGGACAGAGAAGAAACAGATTAGTTTCTCCTCGGTACGGGGGCCAGGGGAGGCAGAGAGGCATGAAAAGGGAAGGAATGGCATTTCCTTCCCTTTTCATGTCTCTCTGAGCATTCCTGCAGCAAGATTGCGATCGCGCTGTAGGAATGCCCACTAGACACCAGGGAGTTTGTTTTTAGTTTACCTTTATAAGGGGAGCAACCCAGGAGGCAATTTTTTAATTAGGTTTTTTCTGCCCCCCCAGGGGCGGGTGGCAGAAGCCACTAGACACCAGTTTTTTTTTTTTTGTTATTATGTTTATAAGGGGAGCCACTCCTTAGGCAAGGGTCGCTCCCCAGGGGCAATTTTATTATTAGGCCTTCTGTGGCCCCACGGGGGCAGATCAGCCTATATTAATAAGGCCGATCTGCCCCAGGGGGGCAGAAACCAGTAGACACCAGGGATTTTTTTTTATTAGTTTACATTGACAAGGGGAGCGACCCCTTAGGGAAGGGTCGCTCCCTAGGGTGCACTTTTTTTATTAGGCTTTTTCTGCTCCACAGGGGGCAGATTGGCCTATATTATTTTGTTTTGTGCCCATATCACACAAGGGGAGCTACCCCTTAGGCAAGAGTCGCTCCCCTGGGGGGCAAATTTAATTTAGGCCATTTCTACCCCCGTTTTTCTAAGGCCCATCTACCATCAAGGGGGGCAGAAAGCCCACCAGAGACCAGGGAAGATTTTTTTTTAAAAAGAGGGTGGGGGTATGGTCATACTGTAGGAGGCTGGCTTTGTTTGTAGTGGGTACCTAAGATACTTCCACCTTATACCAGGTCCAGTTATCCCTTATTAATGAAATGTAGGTGGTGTTCTAGCAGCTTACGCTGACTAAACATAGCTGTAGCAGAGCAGCTTAGGCTGAACTAGGAGACATGCAAAGCTCCTGCAATACCACTATAGTTACACAATACTTATACACAATGAAAGACAACACTCAGTGTTACCAAAAATAAACATACTTTATTTTATTGACACAACGCCAAAAGTATCTTAGAGGCAATACTCCTTCTGGAGATAAGTATTATACACAATATATACACTAGAGACCAAAATCAGGTAAGTAAATAGTCATAGAATAGTGCAACCAGTAGAAAATACAACAGAATGCAATAGGCCTAGGGGCAACACAAACCATATATTAAGAAAGCCGAATGCGAATCACAAATTCCCCCCTAGGCAAGTGTAGTGTGTAGAGTGGCACTGGGAGTGTAAGAAAACACCAAATGTAAGTAATATACCTCACCCCAGAGCCCAGGAAAGTAGGAGTAAAGTACCACAAGTTTCCTCAGGACAGACTACAAGTCAGGATAAGAGTCATTACAAGAACCAAGCAAGACTGCAAGCAACAAATGGTGGATTCCTGGACCTGAAGACATGTGAAGAGAGGAGACCAAGTCCAGAAGTCGCAGGAAGGACAGGAGCCTCCGCCAACCTAGATGATGGGGCAAAAGAGGATTCTCTGGTTGGAAGAAGTGTGTAGAAGAGCACCAAAGAAGATGGCTGCGGGTTCCTGCATGGTGCAGGAGATGTCCCATGTCGAGATGTTTGATGCTGGCTATTTGCATCGCTGGATTCATACATCAAGCCTTGGTTCAAGCAAGGCCGCGGTTTGTGTCAAAACAGCGCTGCCTGGACCAAGGAGGGACCTGGGACCTCAACTCGGACTGAGGAGGTAGAGGGAGCCCACAGGTAAACAGGCAACACCCACGGGGGTCCCAGGACACAAGGACAATGAAGGTGCAAATTGAGGTTGGTGCAGCACAACAAAAGAAGGTCCCATGCCGCCGGAGAACAACTCAGTGAGTTGTGCATCGCAGGATTAAGTGCTGGGGACCTGGGCTACACAGTGCATGAAGGATTCTTGGAAGAAGTGCACAGGAGCCCAAGGAGCTGGAGATGACATGGTGCACATGGGTACTGTCGCAAACCGGGAAGGCAAGCTCTTTTCTCCACCAAACTTGGACAGCTGGACCTAAGGACAGTCTGGGTCATGTTGGTCCACCACTTGTGTTCCAGGGAGCAAGCTCATCATCAGGAGAGGAGTCCCAGAGAGCAGGTCATCGTCGCAGAAGGTGCCTGCAGGAGCAGGGAAGTGACTCCTTCACTCCACAGGAGATTCCTTTGGTTCTTCTGGTGCAGGGTAAAGACAGGGAGTCCTCAGAGCGTGCACACCTTGGAAACTGTTGAAAATGCTGGCTGGAGCTGAAGTTCCAGGTCACATGAGTTGTCCTAGATACTTTGGTGCAGTTACAGTGGTTCCTGGAGCAGTCTGTAGTTGATGTGATGGTCAGAAGCTGAAGCAGAGGATGCAGAGAATTCCTAGAGGAGTCTTGCAAGCTGAATTTGAAGAGGCACCCACAGGAGAGACCCTAAATAGCCCTGAGAGGGGGATTGGCTATATATCAAGGTATGCTCCTTTTAGGAGGGGTCTCTGATGCCACTTGCTGGCACTGGCCACTCAGAGATCTCCAGAGTGTCCCTACACCTTGGAAAACAAGATGGCTAACGCCAGGGGCACTCTGGAGGAGCTCTGGGCACCACCTCTGGGGTGGTGATGGACATGGGAGTGGTCACTCCCCTTTCCTTTGTCCAGTTTCGCACCAGAGCAGGGACTGGAGGTCGCTGAACCTGTGTAGACTGGCTTATGCAAGGAGGGCACCATCTGTGCCCTTCAAAGCATTTCCAGAGGCTCTGGAAGGCTACCCCTCCCAAGCCTGTAACACCTATTTCCAAAGGGAAAGGGTGTAACACCCTTCTCCCAAAGAAAATACATTGTTCTGCCTTCCTGGGACTGAGCTGCTCAGACCTCAGGAGGGCAGAACCCTGTCTGTGAGGTGGCAGCAGCTGTAGCTGCAGTGCAAGCCTCAGACAGATGGTTTGGCAGTACTGGGGGTCCATGGTGGAGCCCCCAGGATGCATGAGATTGGCCCCCCAATACCAGATTTGGAATGGCGGACTATTCCAGGATCTTAGACACCTTACATGGCCATATTAGAAGTTACCATTGTGAAGCTACATATAGGAATTTACCTATATGTAGTGGACGGGTGTAATGATATCCCCACACTCACAAAGTCCGGGGAACTGGCCCTGGACAGCATGGGGGCACCTTTCCTGCCCTCACACTTAGTAACTTTGCACCTAGCCTTCAGTAATTTAATGTTAGACATATGGGTGACTTATAAGTTAATTAAGTGCAGTAAAAATGGCTGTGAAATAGTGTGTGCACTATTTCACTGAGGCTGCAGTGGCAGTCCTTAAGAAAGGTTTGTCTGAGCTCCTTATGGGTGGCAAAAGAAGTGCTGCAGCCCATAAGGATCTCCTGGAACCCCAATGCCCTGGGTACCCAGGTACAATATACCAGGAACTTATAAGGGGGTCCAGTGTGCCAATTGGAATATGAAGTCACTAATCTATAGTGACTAATGTGGAAGTGTAGAGAGCATAAGCGCTGGAGTTCTGGTTAGCAGAACTTCAGTGCTACAGTTAAGCACTACTGACAACATACACACAGGCCACAAACTATGAGCACTGGGGTCCTTGCTAGCAGGATCCCAGAGAGACAGGCAAACCACACTGACAAATAGGGTTTTAACTATGAGCACTGGGGCCCTGGCTAGCAGGACCCCAGTGAGACAGTAAAAACACACTGACACACACTAACAAACAGGCCAAAAGTGGGGGCAACCGTGCTAGAAAGAGGCTACATTCTCACAACATGGTTTCAAGGTAAAAATGAATAACTAATATGGCACTTCACAACACCATAACGTATTAAGAGCTTACTACAAAGCATTTTATTTATCTTGAAAATACATTGAGGCATATTTACAAGCCCCTTGAACCTCCTTCCGCCGCCCTGCATCATTTTTTTCATACTAAGGAGGAATCAGGTATAATGTATGCAAAGGGTGGCGTTCCATAGCAGGAAGGCCAAATAAAATGGCACTTAAAAAATTTACAAGATTTCACTGTGCCATTTTTCCCATAATTTTTAATGCCTACTCAGGACAGGTGTTAAAGTGATGTTCCCATAATAACCTATGGGCCACCTTGTGCTTTGCTGGACTAGCGCCATAGTTTATGGCGCTAATCCAGCAAAGTGCCACAATAGCATCATACATTTTGAAGCTATTGTGCTAACATGCACTGCAGTACGCTATATAGTAAATACAGCGCTACCATGGTGAAGTTAGGGGGGGCGCAGGTCGACGCAAGCAAAGTGGCGCATCAGAGCTGATGCACCACTTTCTTGTAAATATGCCCCATCGTTTTACATAATTTGAGACTGATTGTAAAGTTATACATGCTCAGTATTTCAGATCAACAACTTTAGAGCAGCATCATTCAATGTAACAAATTTAGATCCATGTTTAACAAAAATGACACAAAACTGCCATCGCGCAGTAGTGCGTCAAAAATATTACCGCTAGCTAACACCATTCCTTAGCTCCATATTTATAAAAAGACGCACAATGGCGCTAAGGAATGGTTAGAAGAAAAACACAAAATATACTAACCTTTGCAACATGTCAGGATGAAAATGATGCTAATGCTGCAAAAGTGGTGTTAGCACGATTAGCGGCACATTTTTTGATGCTAAATGTGTGAGCACCATATTTAACAGTATTAGCGTAAAAAAAAACAGCATGGAATTAAAAAATTGGTGGGCAAGATGGAGAATGCAGGCCAAGTGAGACCTCAGAGAGATCCCAATCAGCCCGTACCAGCCAGGAGGGACCAGCAAATTCCTAGGAGAAGGAGGAGAGAAAGCAGAAATGTTGCTTTAGTGAGGAGAAGCATGACATCTTGGTCAGAGAGGTGATGGAGCACCAACACCAGATCTTGGTCACCTCCAAACTGTCAAAAGGTAGGAGAGAGACTATATGGCAGGCAACAGTAGATAAAGTCAACAGCATGGCAGAGGTGAAGAGGACTGTCACTGATTGTAAGAAGCTCTGGCACGATTGTGAGTGCAGAAACTGGCCAGGAACCAAAAGGCAGAACTGCACACTGGCGGTGGAAGTGGTGCACCCCAGGAGGACCTGGATGACCTGGAGGAGATGGTGGCAGCAGTCATTCCAGAGGAGCTGGTCACTGGAATCTCAAGACAGGACAGCACAACCTCCCAAGAGCTATCACAAATTCATGGTAAGTTGCAGGGGGACTATCTGGAATTTCACAGATGGCAGAAGGGGGAGGCACATAGGACTCACTGAATGCATGCAAATGGGTTGCATCAGGACACATAGGGCTAGATTCAAAAGGCCCCATTACCACTGAAGCCTCACTTTTAGTGACGTTCTAGTGGCGCTATGCACTCCAACATATACACAACGTGGCCTCAAGCTACTTACAGTGGCTTAATACCATCTTGTAAATATGGCCCCTACACACTGTGTCTGGAAGAGGTGTGTCTGTGCCACAACAACACCCACTGTATATTGTTGTTGCCCTAAATCCAAGACTACAGATTATCCTGAGGCTGCGACTAAAGTCAACACCACCCCAGGGGTGGTGTTAGAATGGTGCAACAAGGCAAAATCCTTTCCTTCCCCCTCATGTCATTGACCTTCTAATGTGTGCTGCAGCCTGCAGCACATGTGGAAGTGCCAAATTGCAATGATAGATTGTTTATGTGCAGGAAGGAATAGCTTCCTGCATATAAACAATCTAAGGACTCAAAGCAGGCACCCTTGCGCTATAGTGCAAGAATGCCTGCATTAGTGCAGGGAGATTAATTCTCCTCAGGCGAAGGGGTAAACGCAAGTGTGCGCTGTATTCCTGTAAATATGGTGCATCAAATTTGCCGCTTCACTGAGCTGCACCACTTTAGAAAAAATCAGGGCCTCAGTGTGCAACATGTCCTATGCAACTCGCACAGGGTGGCCCAATAATAACTCTCATACACCTGCATGCACCATTTGGGAATGGGCACAAAAGTGAACATATACAACATATAGGGCATGTCTGTGATCATCATTTGTGCTGCTGTACAAATAGCTCCCATTTGACCATGTAACAAAGTTGCCTGGGTTGTAGGAATGGTTGGGATTGTGCACAAAGTGCCACCTTCATGTGTAAGAACAGGCACAAGTGGCCTTAATGTTGCACTACGGGCACAATGTCACTAACCCATAATGCAACAGTACCATTGTAAAAATAGTTGCTAATTTGGATCCAAGCTGTCTATTCCCCTTGTGCCACATTAAAAAACTCCCAAAATGCATGCATTGATCCACATTGTACATCCTGCCACCAAAATATGCCTGTTGCAGATATGCTGTATGCAAGGAAATGTCCCTAATGTAGGAAGGGACAAACAAATGGGGCTGACAATCCATAAAGCTTATACTGTGACATCCAATTAGCACATGTGTGGGCCCTTCTAAAGACAGATGACAAGCATTACAAGCAATGGACATCCCTGTGCTATGTTGCAACAAGTGCCATCATTCATGGGGGCAATGCAATAAAGCACCAAAATAGTGAGTACTCTCATTACACTACTGTGTGAATGTCCACCATGGTGAATAGGAATGTAAATGACGTGCTACCATGGTGTTACTGGCTGGGGAAAGGGGCCTGCAAGGAACATGGTGGTGTGAGAACAATGCACAATAAACTTTGACAGGTTGCCCCATGTGTGATGCACAATGCAACACATAATAAACAACTACAACCTGGGGTCTGTACACTATACTGAGCCACAAGTAGCAAGTAAATGATGTCCCATGTCAACAGGCACTACAGTCATGAATTGACATTTTATTATCTCATTGCAGAGGATGATGCCTTACCTCCTTCTGACCTGCCTATCCTGGATTTTACAGATGACATGGATGACCAGCTGCCGACCATGAGTGGAGAGACTCTCAAGGATGTTCCTTCCAGACAGCACCTCCAGTTGCAGTGAGGACACACAGCGTTGCGGGTCTCCTCCTGAACCTCCCAACTACCAACACAGAGCATCAACCAGTCCTGCCACAGCCCTGGAGTCTGAGGACCCTGACATGATCTTTCAGAGGACAGTGGTAGGAGTCCAGTGGGAGCTGGCCAAGCAGGTGTGGGTGGGGATGGCAGAAAGCCTAACGGGAGTGCAGAGGTGCCTCAGTCCAAATAAGGACAACTCAGCTGCCACCAGAGGCACCCACTTCCAGCTACATGGACTCCAGAAGTCCCTTGCCAACATAGCTGCTGTCATGAGGCAGAGGCCTGAACAATTGCACTCCCAAAGTGGCAGCAGCATGATAGATAACAGGCGGAGGGTGATACAAAATGGCCTCAGGGAAAACATGGTTGCTTACCACCGTGATGTAGCAGCAGTGTTGAGAAATCAGCAGTTCCTCCTTGCTGCAGTGATGCCTTGTGTGTTCCCACAAATGGCAACTGCTGGGACCTTTGATTCTACATCTCTATCCCCTGATATGTGTGTGGCTCCCTCAACTTCAACAATAGCAACACCCATGACACAGGAAGCACCACACACATCAGAGGATGAAAATGTGGAGGGAACAACATTCACAAGTAAAATCACCTGGTAGCACCAATCTGTGCCATTTGGACGATATCTCCTTAGTTCTGTGCTTAAGATCATGCCAGTGTTGTGACAACTGACAATGTGCCCTCTTCACTCAACCACTGTTGACTTATCTTTTATGGACTGTCATTGTCTCAATTCCTACCTATTATAAATTTGGACACCAACTCACCAATGCGTACTTCACCTACCCATGTCTCATGACATGTCCCTCACCCTTTTATTTTGAATGTACATCAAATGGCTCAGGATCTCTCATGGGGTCAGTGAACTGGACATTGTCCTGCACTGGAGAATAAACTTGCACATATAAATAAATCTCCATAGTCACATGTAACATGACATCTTTTACTGTGATCCATCAACTCATCTAAATGAATGCATTGTGTGAAGATATGTCAGTGAGAACAGAATCTAATTACATGTGTGTTGGTTACTGTCAGACACAAATCCACACACTAGGACTCTAAAATGAAAAAGGTGACTGATAGTGTTGTGGAGTACAACCAACTTACATAGCCTTGAAAGCATGTGTTGAACAGATTTCCATGCAAGTTGACATATGGCATGTATGGATCATATCTCAAGTGTCTGGAATTTTCCCTGATGATAGCAATAGTACAACAAATATGTGTGGAACAGAAGAGGCAAAATTGATCAGTGACAGGCAGCTGTCAGTGTGCCAGAATATATACCCCAAATAAGGTGAAGTAAAATGTGCTGCACTTTACAAGAATAATTGTGACAGACCTCAGTGATGACAGTTGATGTTCCATTCGTACCCGTCAAAGATTTTGTATACACACACACAATGTCATTGTCAGGAACTGGGGGTGAAAAATGTTTTGAGTAGCTGATGTCTTATTGCAGCCAGACAGCTCCTTGGCCATTACGAATACACAAAGTGATACATGTAAATCAATACAGAATGCATACCCTAAGGCATTCCTCTAACTTGACCGGTGCACACATGAGAACACCCAGACACTCAACCATCATGGACAGCTAATTGTCTACAACTAACAGGATTTATTTGTACTTAAAAAAACACCTTTTGTTGAAATGATGGTTGTCACTACGGATGCTTGACTGTCTGTTAGGGAGATTAGGGTCATATATTGCCACTGGGTGTTATAAGTTTACTTTATTTAATTTATCTATATCTGCACACTGTGATTTTGGTGCATGTACATACTTGGTGGCGATGGTGGTTGCTGTAATTAGTTACCTGTGATATCTACCGGTATCTTAAATTTTTGGTTTTAATATGAGCTCTGTTGTTTATTTTTTTTCAGAGGTAAGTGTGAGACCCCCTCACACAGAACATTGGAGAATTTATAAAACTGACCGTCCTTTTCTTATGATTTGTTGTATTCAGATGCGCCCTGAAGAAGGTGGTTCCTAAACTGGAGAGACACCGAAACGAGCGTCGCCGCTATTTATCATAGTGTTGCATCACATTGCACCACACAACGGGGTACAAGGGCAATGCAAAAATAAAGTCAGATTTATCAAGCAACACAAGTCCACGTTGCATGGCCCTGAATGGCTTAATAAAACTAGAATATTGCAAAGCAGCACAAATTGCTCGCTTGGGCTACTCTACTTACAGGAAGGCATTCCATGGGTGGAGTGTGATTGTTCCCATGCATCCACCCATGGATTGTGGCACATTTCCAGATTTACCATTAGTGATAAACCTGGGAATGCATGAAAATGATAGGCTTCCCTACAGGAGGCGTAACCAGGAGAAATATATTTTTTTCATCTCTTTTGGTCTTTGTGCATATGCTGCATTCTGCAGCACACATAGAAGGGGGAAAACACCTATGAGGATTATGTTGTGCGGGACTGTTTCTCTTCCTGCACAAAAACAATTCTGCCTGCAAGGCAGGGGTCCTTGCACCATGAAGCAAGGGTGCCTGGATTGGGGCTCGGTGGCCGAAAGCATTCCAGCACAAGGAAAGGACAGGAATGCACTGTATAATGTTAAAAATGATGTATTCCTGCACTTTACCTTTCACATAGTGCAGAAAAGTGGTTTGCTATGTTGCGCTGCTCAAAAGTATGATAACTCTGTGCTTAAGTCTCTGAAATGGAAGTCACAATCGTCCAGCTAGGCATGGTCCAAGGCTGAGGGCGTCAAGGTTTACTTGAAGCTGGATACATAGTAATAGAGCTACTGCTGGAGCTGTCGGTTTTCGAACCGTTAGTACCGTTAGTAACTTAATGTTACGAGCCACTCACCTAAATTCCATGCGGTTCCGATGAGACAGCACTTTTCCTCAAAAGCTCCTGAGGGCTAGCCTCGGTAGTAGTCATTCAGTGACACTGTAGTCTCCAAAGGGATGGGTGCTTGGGAATGAAGAGGGACAACAAATATTCTATGGGTATTTGTCTGTGCCTTTTAGTGCTGAAGGAAAACGCTGTCCACAGCTTCCATATTCAACAGCGCTGGATGTATCTGTGAATGACAAAATACCATTGACCAAAACCTTGACAATGAAAACTGTTTTTTCACGGACGTATACTGTTCATGTGGTCACTCATTCCAACTGGCTTTCTGGGGAATCATATATGTAATGAGCAATAGATTCTTCTTCTCTATTCAGGGTTGATCGAAAGGGAACCTGTTGCTTCACGGTATTTCTTGTTTCTTGTCACAGTGGTGTTTTACAGACATATCACTTACTTCATAAGTCCACAGACGTATTAGATCGTACGTCGTAAATTAATCTCTCTCATGAAGATCAAATAATGTTCACAGCACGATACAAGTTTATGCTACACAACGAGTAAGAATTTTAAACAAGTTCCAAAAGCAAATGCCAATGCTTGGCTTGGCCTAAGTCTTTCAAGGAGTCATTTTTCCAACGAGTGCGGAGTCCTAATCATAACTAAGTTGCTAGTTCAAAGAGCTGTCAGCTGGCTGTGTTTGCCTAAGTTCTTTTACAAGTCTAAGTGCTACGTGCAATGAGAAAAATACAGTCTACCTTAAATGCAGCTTTATAATTTGTGGCTGTCTGATGAGACTTCCGCAAGACACAGAGCCGGAATACTTGCTTTGATTGTCCTTTCTTTGTTTATTCTGTTTTCATGAAGTTCGGGAAGCACCGATGCCGAAAGTGTGCAGCGGAAGCGAAACCAGTCTAGAAGAGAAGACAGAAGTCCAGGAGCGAAGCTGGGAGTGCAGGTAAGTGGTCGCATACGGATGAGGCTAAGCAATGATGCGGGGCAAGGGCACAGTTTACATAGAGGCTCGCTCCGTCTGTTTACAGGCCCAGTGGAGATCTGGTGGTGGATCAGCGTGTGCCGGCAGGCAGAATGATAACTTAGCGTGCATGTGCCTGCACGTGGACCAGTCACTCAGCGTGTTTGCACAAGGAGAAATGTTCACATGCCAGTTTGCCTTTCCTTGACACAACCATACCACTGCCACCAGGGAGTAAACACAACATCAAATACAATAGTAAACAAACAAAAGAAAGCTCACTGTTGAGTTTGTGCATTCATACTGTCTGGAATACCTACCACTGCTGCTACGGAACAGTGAATAAATCCTATACGTATAAATCATCAGAACACTAGGGAATGGGGCCACTTTTCTTGATCATAAAGAATGGACATCACATCCATGGGGTTATTATTATGAGCATGTAGTGCCGCGATCTGTAGCAGGGACTGTGGGGACCACGGCAGTCACTCCCTCCAAGGGCCGCTAGAAGGGGCGAGGCTTTGTTGGATTGAGAGCATGAAATCGCTGTACCGAAGAAGGAGCATGCACAAAAGCAGGGCCCCATGAGCGCTCTGAGATATCATATCCTTTCCAATCTTTTGGATAGCGTATCGAGCCTTGCATGCTTTTCAAGTCATTGTGTTGGATTTATATTCTTGATAACCATTAACTAGAATGGGTAGATGTGTTGAGTCTTTTTGAGTGTTAGGATGATAAGGTTTGATAAGGGAAATGTGAAAAGCTGGGTGAAATGTATATTCAGTTGGCACCTGTAATTTAACTGTGACAGGGTTGAATACTTCAGCTATAGGGTAGGTTCCAATAAATCGTGGTTGAAGCTTACATGGAGCATCCAATTTTAAATTACATGTTGACAACTAATGGAACATCCAATTTTATGATACATGTTGACAACTATACGAGCTCCCCTGGTTTATACATTGGTTCTGGTGTTCTATGTTTGTCAGCCTGTGCTTTCATGATCTGTTTTGCTCTGGTTAAACTTTTCCTAGCTTAGTCTTGTATGAGCTGTAGCTGATGTAGGTGTTCGGTAGCAGAAGGAACTGACATAGAAGCACTAGTGGTCAGTATAGGAAGTGCTTGGGGTTGAAACCCTGTAATAAAATAAAATATGTGTACATCCTATGGCAGAATGTGAGCTGTTGTTGTAGGCAAATTCTGCTAATGGGAGTGCTTGAGCGCACTGACCAGTGATGGAAGATAGTAAACACCAAATGGTTGTTTCAAAGGACTGGTTGACCCATTCAGTTTGTCCATCTATTTTAGGATGGAATGCAGATGACAGGGCTACCTTGATACCTAGAAATTTACAAACCGTTTCCCAACATTTTGAAGTGAATTGTATCAAGTGCTCAGAAATTATTTTGGAGGGAAGACCATCTGGTCTAACTATTTTGTGAATAAAGATGTCACTGAGTTCTGTGGCTGCGGGTAAACCTTAAGAGGTCTAAAATGTGCTATTTTGAACGGCATATCAACTACAACAAGAAATGTGGTGTATTTATTAGATGCTGGTAAGTCTGTAATAAAATCTATAGTTTTGGTGTGCCATGGGGTGGGGTGTATTGCTAATGGTTGCAACACGACTGAGGCCGAGTCCATTGGGGCTTCTTTCGAGCACACGTTGGACAGGTAGAAACATTCTCCAGTATGTCTTTTCACATTCCCTCCCACCGAAAATGTTGCTGGCAATTCTGTAAAATGTTGTGTATCCCTGGATGACCTGCTAAAACAGAAACGTCTTCCACTTTATCACCCGCAGTCTTAGGGCCATAGTGGGAATGTACAAAGTACCAGAATGGACCATGTATTTCACCTCCAGCAAGTGATGTTACCACTCACGGAAGACCAGCTTGATTGCCAGATCAGGTTCTGGATGTTGTAATACTGATGTGAACTTTTCTTTCAAGATATGGAGCACTTGGGCTGTATCATTAGAGCAACAAAAGGGTTGCCCCGTTTTTAATAACTGAGTTATTGGGACCACTATGTCAGAAAAATGAGGAATGAACCTCCTGGTGAAGTCAGTGTTAGGCCTGACAGCCTTAAGGTGGTCACTCCCAACTTTTTGCCTGCCTTCCTCCACTTTTTTGACAGGGTTTTGCTGGCGTTAGGACTCTGCCCACTTTACCACTGCTAACCAGTGCTAAAGTGTATTTGCTCTCTCCCTTAAAACATGATAACATTGGTTCATACCCAATTGGCATATTTGATCTACTTGTAAGTCCCCAGTAAAGTGCACTACATGTGCCCAGGGCCTTTAGACTGAATGCTACTAGTGGGCTTGCAGCACTGGTTGTGCCACCCACATAAGTAGCTCCTTAACCATGTCTCAGGCCTGCCATTCCAAGGCCTCTGTGTGCAGTTTCACTGCCACTTCGACTTGGCATTTAAAAGTACTTGCCAAGCCTTAAACTCCCTTTTGTTCTACATATAAGTCACCCCTAAGATAGGCCCTAGCTAACCCATAGGGCAGGGTGCTGTGTAGGTAGAAGGCCACATCATCCCTGGGTGTCAAAAGACCCTGCATTGCAGTGAGGCTCCAAGACTGCGTGCCGGAAATCAACACAAAGTCCTTGCAGCATGGGATGAATTGACGCATTGTCTGTGTGCATTCGGAAATACAACGCACACCTTCCTTTTTCCACACATCCCCTCCTCTGCGGTCTTCGTGCATGTACTTTTGGCACATACCAGGTGCACGCAAGATTAATTTGTTGATTTTTAAAGACTGAAGACTCTTCTTATCATTGCAAAAGTAATATTTCAATTTGTGCTTATCAAATCTTGATAGTTTTGACCTTAATTTACTCAGATAAATATCTTATATTTTTCAAAACCTTATTGGTTTATTTTTGTGTTGTTTTCACTGTGTTATTGCATGATTTATTGCACAAATACTTTCAACATTGCCTTCTAAGTTAAGCCTGACTGCTCAGTGTCAAACTACCAGAGGCTGGTCACAGCATAATGTGGATTGTGTGTAATTTATCCTGACTGGGATTGAGGTCCCTACTTGGACAAGGGTGTATACCTCTGCCAACTAGAGACCCCATTTCTAACATTGGTGATCAGCGGTGAGGATGGGTCTGGTGTTTGTGTAGTAACATGCAATAGCTACATGTACATTACCCACCCACAGTGAAAGATCAACATGTTTATTTTTCTATTTTTGCTGCAATTCTTTTCTCTGCTTGATATTTTAACCTAATCCTCAAACAACATGTCTCTGGCTGGGTCTCAAGGAGGAGCTAGAGAGTTTGACCTAGCCAAGCTGGATGCATACACTGTCAGGCAGCTGAAAGGGTTCTGCAAGGGAATGGAAGTACCTACCCGGGGTGTTTCCAGGAAGGAGGACTACCAAAAGGAGCTGAGGGTCTTGGCAGAAGCCCGTTCACAAGAGGATGTGAGGTGGAGGAGCCAGAGGATGGCCCCTCAGAGGATTTGCCACCAGGAGTGGGGAATGCTACCACTGGAATTGTGCCCCTGCTAAACCAGGGAGGAGTGTCTCTAGCCAAGGCCTGACCGCAGAGGAAAGGAGGGAGGAGAGAGAGTTTCAACTGCAAATGGCAAGGTTAAACATGGAGGCAGAGGAGAGAAGGGCTGAGAGGGAAGCCAAACAGGCTGCAGCTGAGAGAGCAGCCAAGCAAGCTGAGGCTGAAAGGACCTTGGCTGAGAAGAAACTTCTTCTGGCTCACAAACTGAGTTTCAAAGAGCTGTAGCTCAAGTCTAGGCAGTCTTTGTCCAGCAATGATGGTGGCAGCTTCCATACCGGACCTGCTGGAGAAAGGAAGGTTCATATACCCAAAAATGTGGTGCCAAATTATGTGGTGGGATATGACATTGACAAATGGTTTGATGCGTATGAAGTTTCACTAAGGGCCCATGGGGTAACTGCAGGTCAATGGGGAGCGGGTCTGTCGAAACATGTTCATAGGAGGGACACACTCCTCACATTAGCACCAGAGGACCACAACACATACACACTCATGAAGGCCATTTGAATTGCCAAGTTTGTGCTGACCCCTGAGAAGTACCATCAGAGGTTCAGGGACAGCACCAAAGTCTCCACACAGACTTGGGTAGACTTCTTTGATTTTTCCAGTAAGGCACTGAATGAATGGGTGCGGGGCAGTAATGTAAATTATTATGTGGGGTTGTATAATTTAATCCTGAAAGAGCATATGCTCAGTGTTTGCTTTACAGTGTTGCACCAGCACTTGATTGACAGTAAGCTGACTGATGCTAGGAAGCTTGCTGAGGAGACGGACATCTGTGCTAGCACCAGAGTGTCCAGAAAGCTATCTGTGGGTGACACGCAGAAAGCTGGTCAGGGTTCCGATCAGAAGAAAGAGGGGGAGAAAAACTTAAAAATAAGGAGTTCCCAAAAGGCCCCCAAAATAAATCCCAGGGAGTGGAGGTAACCAGTCCCAACCTGATTCTGAAGAGAAACCGCAGTTCTTAGATAAAAAGAAAGGGAAGTTTGTACCCAAATGCTTAGAGTGCACCAAGTATGGTCACTACAAGGGCAACTCCAAGTGTCCAATGCGGGCACAGCCCCCTACTGGAGGGCAGACACCTGTGTTGACTAGCGTAGTGCTTGGGGAGGAGCTAGTCCCAGATAGTTTTCGGGAACAGATAGAGGTAACCCTAGTGTCCCTGGGAGATGAGGAAATGGTGCCAAAAGCACACATGTCTGCAAATACTTCCAAGTAAAGACAGTTGGTCACCATTAATGGACAAAAGGTGAAGGCTCTGCGTGACACAGAAGCCAGCATGACTACTGTCAGGGGTCAGCTGGTGTCAGCGGAGCAGGTCATTCCCAATACATTTCACCAGGTCATAGCCGCTGAGAATCATGAGAGTCACCTACCGGTGGTTCTCATTCCCTTTGAGTGTGGGGGGGTCTCTAGTACTCTGAAAGCAGCTTTGAGTCCTGCCATGCCTGTATATTGTCTATTAGGCAATGATCTTGAGCATACTACCTGCAAGGAGGTAGAGCTCTGGTCTGACCTGGAGATGTTAGGTTTGCCTGAGTGGGTCTGCATGACCACAAGACCCATGGCTGTCTGGGAAGGGGAGGGGCAAGGGGCAAGGGAAACTGCTACCAGACTTTCCCGAGGTAGTTGAAGGGGTCCCAGAGGAGGAGGCCCCTGAGTCAACCAGGGAGGACATTGCCGCCCTGGGTAACCTGCCTGAGCTTGCTGGCTGGCAAGTTTACGGTGAGCCAACCAGGGAGGAATTCTGCAAAGGTCAGAAAGAGTAGCCCACTCTTGAGGGTCTGAGGTGACAGGACAAGGCCCAGGGAGAAGGTGAAGCCTTTGGCAATCACCATATCTATTGAGAGATTGATCCCCTTTACAGTGAACCTAAGGTGCCGGATGCTGGGGCAGCACGTGTGCTGGTGGTCCCCCATTGCCACCGGGCCTTCCAACTGGGTCTGGCTCACAACATCACCGTGGCAGGACATTTGGGCAAGACAAGACCTTCGCCAGGCTTGTCACCCACTTTTATTGGCCCCAAATGCATGTGGCCTCAGATGCTTTCTGTAGGTCATGCCCAACCTGCCAGGCTAGTGGGAAGACAGGGAAAAGGCTCAAGGTCCCCCTGGTCCCACTCCCCGTCCTTGGCACCCCCTTTGAAAGGGTGGGCATCAACATCATTGGTCCCTTGGACCCCAAAACTGCTCTAGGCAGCAGGTTCATCCTAGTTTTGGTGGACCATGCCACCCGCTATCCAGAGGTGATCCCTCTAAGGACAGTGACTATACTGGTGGTGACCATAGCTCTGATGGGGATATTTACACGTGTGGGCTTCCCAAAAGAGATTGTGTCTGACAGAGGCACAGACTTCATGCATGCGTACATGAACTCCATGTGGGATGCATGTGGGGTGACCTACCGCTTCACCACCTCCTACTATCGTCAACCCAATGGGCTTGTGGAAATGTTCAACAAGACGCTAAAAGGCATGATCACAGGCCTGCCTGAGGCCATGAGGCATAAGTGGGACATCCTCTTGCCATGCCTTCTTTTTGCTTATAGAGAGGTGCCCCAGAAAGGGGTGGGGTTCAGCCTCTTTGAACTTCTCTATGGTCACCCTGTCAGGGGACCCCCAAGCATAGTGAAAGAGGGGTGGGAAAAAGCTCCCAGGAACCCACCCCCAGGATGTGGTCAGTTACATGCTGGCCCTCCGCAACCTGATGCAACCCTTCTGGAAACAGGCCAAGAGCAACCTTGAGGCCAGTCAAGAGGTGATGAAGCAATGGTATCACCAGAAGGCCACCCTGGTGGAATTCTCACCTGGAGACAAAGTATGGGTAATGGAACCAGTAGAGCCTAGAGCTCTCCAGGACCACTGGACTTGCCCATTCAAGATCAAGTAGTGGAAGGACACTTACTTAGTGGATCTCAAGACCCCTAGAAACCCCTAAGCATGCTCCATCAGAACAGACTGAAGCCTCATTGTGAGAGGTCTGAAGTCAGCATGCTTCTGGTGACAGATGAGGGTATGGAAGAGGAGGGTGAGCCTCTCCCCGACCTCTTCTCTGCCAAGGAAGGTGATGGGGCAGTGGAGGGTGTCAATCTATCTGACTCCCTGACCCTAGATCAGAGAGGGGACTGCTACCATTTATTGGAACAGTTCTCTTCCCTGTTTTCCCTCACCCCTGGACTCACACATGTGTGGGTCCATGATATTGACACACGAGACAGTCCCCCTGTAAAGAATAACCTTTACAGAGTGTCAGATAAGGTGACGTCCAGCATCAAGGAGGAAGATGCCAAGACGCTGGCTCTTTGGGTGATTGAGAAGTCCAGCAGTCCCTGGTCCAGCCCAGTGGTGTTGGTTCCCAAGGCTACCGCTACAGGTGCCAAGCCAGAGCTTAGGTTCTGTATGGACTACCGGTGTCTCAACTCTGTCCCAAAGACAGATGTTCACCATATCCCCGAGCTGATGAGTTCGTAGACAGGGTGCGCGCTGCCAAGTTCCTCAGTACCTTTGATCTCATGTCAGGGTACTAGCAGATCGCCTTGACTGAGGGGGCAAAAGAGAGATCCATTTTGTCTACTCCTGAGGGTCATTACCAGTTCAGAGTAAAGCCGTTTGGACCTTTCAACAATTGGTTAACAGGGTCCTAGCTGGCAGGGATGCATTCTGTGCAGCCTATCTAGACAACATCAACGTAGTTCCAGCTGGGAGGAACACCTGCTCCACTTCAAGGAGGTGCTTCAGGCCCTGCAACAGACTGGCCTGACCATCAAGGCCAGTAAGTGCAGATTGGGCAGGGTTCCGTGGTGTATTTGGGACACCTAATAGGTGGTGGCAAGGTGCAGCCCCTCGAGGCCAAGATTAAAACAATCAAGGCCTGGCAACCACCTAAAACCCAGACAGAGGTGAGAGCCTTCTTAGATCTCACCAGATATTACTGCATTATTTGTTAAGAGCTATAGCACCATAATGTCCCCCTTAACATAACTCACATTAAAAAAGCAACCTAGGTTGTTGAATTGCACAGAGGCTTGTCAGAAAGCCTTTGACTCCCTGAAGGAAGCAATGTGCCCGGCACCCATGGTCAAGGCCTCTGACTACTTCAAAGAATTTATCGTGCATACAGATGCTTCAGAGCATGGCATAGGGGCGGTGATAGCACAGCTGAATGAGGAAGGCCTAGACCAATTGATAGTCTTTATTATCAGAATACTATTACCACAGGAACATAGGTGGAGTGCTATTGAAAGAGAAACATTTGCTGTGGTCTGGGCATTGAAGAAGCTGAGATCATACTTGTTTGAGACTCATTTCTGGGCTCAGACAGACCACAGGCCCCTCAGATGGCACATGCAGATGAGGGGTGAAAATCCTAAACTCTTGAGGTGGTCCATTCCCCTACAGGGGGTGGACTTTATGTGGAGTTTGGGAAGCATAAATGCAGAAGACATGCAGCAGAAGCAGAAGAAGTCAGAAGTGAAGCCAGAAGTCCAAGATATGGCATTAGGCAACATGGAGCAGTCCAGGTGTGAAGTCGGGAGTGCAGGTAAGTGGTCTCAAACCTATTTGGCTAAGCACTGATGTGTGGTGAGGGCATTGTTTAAACAGAGGCTCCCTATGCATGTTTACAGGTGCATTTGGAGAGCCAGCATTTGCTCAGCTGGTGCCGGCTTGCGGAGCAGTGATTAAGGGTGTTGCCTTCACACGGAGCCATGACTCAGCGCTTGTGTGTTTGCACAATTAGCGGTTTTCTCATTCCTTGACATGAGCCTACCACTGAAACCAGGGAGTGAACATAGAAGTGAATACAATGGTAAACAAACAGAAGAAAGCTCAATGTTGAGTTTGTGCATTCATGTAATTTGCAATACCTACCACTGCCACTAGGAAACAGTGAAGCACATAAAATCCTTCGGCATATCTCATCATAACAACGAGGAACGAGGTCACCTTTACTGATCGTATCCATGACTTTATTGAGAGTGTGCAGTGTTGTGAGCTGTAGCAGGGACTGCAGGGACCATGCAGGAAACATGCAGGAAACATGAGAATTACATTACAGTCCTAAAATTAACTGTAGAAGTGAATGAAAATACCTTAGTAATACCTCTCTGTAGCCAGATAGCTGTGCTTTGATATGCTTTAATATGAAACATACAATTCCTGTAAGTAAATATACAAGAGATGGCTATTTTGGTTACATGTCCACCAAAGCTTTTCTCTCTGAGCAGAAAACCTATCTCCAGTATGTCATTTTTGCCAAAGATTAGTTATAGCTTTTTCTTCATTCTTATATCACTGCAGGGTAATCTCCAAACATTAATATTCTGCAATTCCTTGTATGCAACCTATATAAACATATTAGAATTCACACTTTGACATATACATCTAGCATAAGCAATAGAGGTCCTTAATTAAGAATGCTTCCTGCTCTGTTGCAAGATAAACCTCAATTGCAATGTCACAAACTTACACTCTTTATTGGATTTCATATTCAGTGCTAAAGTGTATGCATGCTTTCCTCTAAACATTGTAAAATTGGCTCATACTCAATTGGCATATTTAGTTTATTTATAAGTCCCTAGTAAAGTGCACTCTATGTGTCCAGGAATGGCAAATTAAATGGTACAAATGTTACAAGTGGGCCTGTAGCACTGATTGTGCCACGCATTTAAGCAGCCCTTTAACCATGTCTCAGGACTACCATTGCAGAACCTGTGTGTGCAGTTTTAAACTATCATTTTTACCTGGCAAGTTAAACCTATTGTCAGGCCCAAGCCTTCTTTTAAATACATATGTCAACCCTAAGGTAAGCCCTGGATAGACCATGGGAAGGGTATAGTGCAGTTAAAAAGTGGAACATGCACTCTTAATTTTAATTTTACATGCCCTGCCAGTGAAAAACTCCCCAAATCATTTTTCACTACTGCAAATCTCTCCCATAGGATAACATTGGGATTTCCTTATTACATCTTAATAGTGTAATTCACAATCTAGAAGAGATGAGTTTGTCAAGTTTGGTGTCTCTGAACTCAAGATTTAAAATCACAACTAATGCTTACGTCGGATTTTAAATTGTATTTCTGAAAATGCCGCTTTTAGAACCTTGGGCTTTTCCTAATTTTGCCATTATGTGCTTAATGTCTGTCTCCAATACATATCTGCGGTGGGGTGATAGTTGGGCTTGTGCATTCCCTCTAGACAGCCACACACAAAGGGAGCTTAGATGTGACTGATAGGCCACCAACATACTGAGGGTGGGGCTGACACTTACACCTATATGGGCAGTGTCCTGCGAAACACAAAGGGTAGCATACACCCCTGTAATGAGTTTTGAGCCAGGGCAAGAAAAGAGGAGCTCTTTGCACTTCATTGACCTTTCTTTGAAGTCTCCTCCACTTCATAGGCAGAACTTGGTATAAGTACTGGACCTCTGACACCACCAACTCAGTATACTTCTGAACCTGTGGATACTCTGCCAGGAAGAAGGACTGCTTTGCTCCTAGAAGGACTGCCACGCTGCCGAGCTGCTACTGTGCTGGACTCCTGCTTTGCATAGCTGACCTGCTGCCTGCTGCCCTCTTGCTTTGGAGTGAGAACGACTGGACCTGTATCTCTACATCCAGGAAGTCAAATGACTCCAAGGGCTTGATGGCTTGCCCTCTGTTTTCTGAAGAAGAAAGGCACAAAAAACTTCCAATTCACCTTCTGCA
Source organism: Pleurodeles waltl (assembly GCF_031143425.1). Lineage (NCBI taxonomy): Eukaryota > Metazoa > Chordata > Amphibia > Caudata > Salamandridae > Pleurodeles > Pleurodeles waltl. Next base: position 1,233,674,776 of record NC_090444.1, on the reverse strand, counting down.
GCTCCTGGATCCATCTTCAACCACTTTCTGACCCCCAAGAGGCATCCCTCCAATCCTGGGCCCATGAAAGTGGTTTTGTGGCTCCTATAATTACGTTTTTGTGCACTTTGTGATCGCGAACAGGCCAGCTCGTACCTGAATCACCAACTCACATAAAGAATAAGTTTAAGCTGCCTCCATTTTGTCTCTTCACACAGCAAGTATCCCTGCTTGTGATTGCAAGGCTCCAGCCCGCCTATCTGCAATGGTCTGCCAACTCATCACGCCAGTGGCTCACCACTAGTGATGCTCTCCTTGTTCTTGGGACTCCTGGGTGAGTTTTGAAAAGGTAAAACTTCAGCAGGACTTTTTGCTGGAAGTGAATTGAACCCAGTCTCTATCGCAGTTGGTCTGAACTTTTGGATTTTTTCCCAGTCTAGACGGCTGGCACTTTAAGCACTATGGGCCAGATGTAGCAACCCTTTTGCGAGTCGCAAACAGCGAAAATCGCCGTTTGCGACTCGCAAACGTGGGTTTGCAATGCACAAATGCATATTGCGAGTCGTTACCGACTCGCAATATGCATTTGCGACTCGCAAATAGGAAGGGGTGTTCCCTTCCTATTTGCGAGTCGGAGTGGTATGCAACTCCATTTGCGACCGCGTACGCGGTCGCAAATGGAGTCGCAGTTACCATCCACTTGAAGTGGATGGTAACCCACTCGCAAACGGGAAGGGGTCCCCACTGGACCCCAAATTATTTTTTCAGGGCAGGGAGTGGTCCAAGGGACCACTCCCTGCCCTGAAAAAACCGAAACAAAAGGTTTCGGATGTTTTTGAAATGCAGCTCGTTTTCCTGTGAGGAAAACGGGCTGCACTTAAAAAAAAAAAAAAACCTTTATTTAAAAGGCAGGTCGCTAACATGGAGGCCTGCTGACGTCAGCAGGCCTCCATGTTAGCGAGTGCCTATACTCGCAATGGGGTCGCAAACTGCGACCCACCTCATAAATATTTATGAGGTGGGTCTTTGCGACCCCATTGCGAGTTGCAGAAGGTGTCTGAGACACCTTTCTGCATGTCAAATTGCGACTTGCAATTTGCGAGTCGCACAGACTCGCAAATTGCAAGTCGCAATTTGATTTTTTCCTACATCTGGCCCTATATTGTATTTTAATGTTTAAAAAATCACATCTCCACTTCTACTTATTGGATTTTCTTTCATTTCAGTCTTGTTTTATTCATAAAAGTAAACTGTATATTTCTAACTAGGCGTGGTGTCTTTTTGTGTGGTGTTTCCAACATTTTACTGCTGCTCAACTACTTAGGTTAAGCCTGCCTGCTCTGTGCCAAGCTCCCAGAGGTTGTGCACATGTTAACCTAGGATATGTTTGTGACTTACTCTAACTAGGATTGTGGTTTCTACTAGGACAGGGTGCATACCTCTGCCAACTTGAAACCCAGTTTCAAACACATAAAATCCTAGATCTCAGCAGCATGGTATTGGTTGCAGTAAAATTGTATTACAGTTCCTTAGTGAAACTGTGGTGGCCCACAAGTAAAGATATAACCAGATATCTAAAATGCCTGCCATTTCTACAAACTATGTGGGAGCTCATTGTCTGATAGAAAATGTAGTTTATTTTTGGGGAGCAGTGTACTTCATTTTCTACACAAACAAACTAAGTAAACTTGGATCACACCAAATTGGACTATTTGATTTACTTGTAAGTCCCTAGTAGAGTGCACTATATGTGCCCAGGGCCTATAGATTGAATGCTACTAGTGGGCCTGCAGCACTGGTTGTGCCACCCACTTTAGTACCCCCTTTACCTTGTCTCAGGCCTGCCATTGCAAGGCCTGTGTGTGCAGTTTCACTGTCACCTCGACTTGGCATGTAAAAGTACTTGCCAAGCCTAAAACTCCCCTTTTTCTACATATAAGTCAACTCTAATGTGTGCCCTAGGTAACCCCTAGAGCAGGGTGCTGTGTGGGTAAAAGGCAGGACATGTACCTGTGTAGTTTACATTTCCTGGTAGTGTAAAACTCCTAAATTCGTTTTTACACTACTGTGACGTCTGCTCCCTTCATAGGTTAACATTGGGGCTGCCCTCATACATTGTTGAAGTGGTAGCTGCTAGATCTGAAAGGAGTAGGAACGTCATATTAAGCATGGCCAGAATGGTAATACAAAATCCTGCTGACTGGTGAAGTTGGATTTAATATTACTATTTTAGAAATGCCACTTTTAGCAAGTGGGCATTTCTCTGCACGTAAATATTTCTGTGCCTTCCAATCCACATCTGGCTGGGTTTAGTTGACAGCTCCTTGTGCATTCACTCAGACACACCCTAAACACAGGGTACTTAGCTTCACTTGCATACATCTGCATTTTGAATGGGTCTTCCTGGGCTGGGAGGGTGGGAGGGTGGGAGGGTGGAGGGCCTGCTCTCATTCAAAGGACTGCCACACTCCCTACTGGAACCCTGGCAGACAGGATTGAACTGAAAGGGGACTTGGTGCACTTCTAAGCCACTCTTTGAAGTCTCCCCCACTTCAAAGTCACATTTGGGTATGAAACAGGGCCTCTGCCCTACCACCTTAGACACTTCCTGGAGAAGAAACCAGAACCAGAACCTGCACCCTGACAAGAAGAACTGCCTGGCTGCCTAAAGGACTCACCTGACTTCTTTCTACAAAGGATTGCTGCCTTGCTGTTGCCCTGCTGTCTTGCTGCTCTCGTGCTTTGCTGCAGAAGTGCTCTCCAAGGGCTTGGATAGAGCTTGCCTTCTGTTCCCTGAAGTCACAGGACCAAAAAGACTTCTCTCTTGCAACTGGACTCCTTGTGCGGCGAAAAATTAAATGCACAGCTTGTTCCGTAGTGAAAAATTCACCGCTCACCGAACCAGAAAGACAGCGCTCGACTTCACAAGGAAAAGATCGACGCGGCACCTGCGGTGCGACCGGAACTTCGACGCACGGCCCGCCTGGACAACGCCACCCGACTTCCAGAGGGGAAATCGACACAGCGCCTGCCGTGAGGGAGAAAATTCCACGCATCGCCCACCGGAACGACACGCAGCCGGTCAACAAGCTCAGGATTCCACGCACAGACCCCGGGGTATCTGAAAACCCCGCGACCCAAAGAGGAGACCCGTCCGCGCACCGGAAATCGACGCAACGTCTTACCCGTGTGAAAAATAATGACGCAAGTCTGTGTGTTAAGGGGGAAACTGACGCACACACCATTTTCCACGCATCTCCTCCTCTGCGGCCCTTTGCAGAGGTTTTTCACTCCAAACCAGGTACTTTGTGCTTGAAAGAGACTTTGTTTCCTTTGTAAAGACTTAAGACACTTTATATCACTTTCCAGTGATATCTTTACATTTTCATATAGCATCTTTTATCGTTTTGACCTGCAAATATCCAGATAAATATTATGGCCCATATTTATACTTTTTAATGCAAAACTGCGCTAACGCAGTTTTGCGTCAAAAAAATTAGCGCCGGCTGACGCCATTCTGAAGCGACATGCGGGCGCCGTATTTATTGAATGACGTTAGCCGGCGTTAGCCGGCGGCGCCGTCTGGTGTGCGTTAAAAAAAACGACGTACACCAGGCAGCGCCGGCGTAGGGGGATATGGGGCTTGGGCGTCAAGAAATGGGGCAAGTCAGGTTGAGGCAATTTTTTCGCCTCAACCCGATTTGCGCCATTTGTTTTTCACTCCCAACCCCCGTAGAAATGACTCCTGTCTTAACAAAGACAGGAGTCATGCCCCCTTGCCCAATGGCCATGCCCAGGGGACTTCTGTCCCCTGGGCATGGTCATTGGGCATAGTGGCATGTAGGGGGGCACAAATCAGACACCCCTATGCCACAAAAAAAAAAAAAAAACTTACCTTAACTTACCTTAATGTCCCTGGGATGGGTCCCTCCAGCCTTGGGTGTCCTCCTGGGGTGGGCAAGGGTGACAGGGGGTGTCCCTGGGGGCATGGGAGGGCACCTCTGGGCTCCTTCAGAGCCCACAGGTCCCTTAACGCCTGCCTTTTGCAGGCGCTAAAAAACAGCGCAAAAGCGGCCGTACGTCATTTTTTTAGACGGGAACGCCTACCTTGCATATAATTAACGCAAAGTAGGTGTCCACGCTAAAAAATTACGCTAACTCCATGGACTTTGGTGCTAGACGAGTCTAACGCAAAAGTATAAATATGGAGTTAGTTTTGCGTCGGAATTGCGTAAAAAAAAACGACGCAATTCCGGCGCAAACGGAGTATAAATATGCCCCTATGTATTTTTCTAAACACTGTGTGGTGTATTTTTGTGGTGCTATATTGTGTTATTGTATGATTTATTGCACAAATACTTTACACATTGCCTTCTAAGTTAAGCCTGACTGCTCAGTGCCAAGCTTCCAGAGGGTGGGCACAGGATAATTTGGATTGTGTGTGACTTACCCTGACTAGAGTGAGGGTCCTTGTCTGGACAGGGGGTAACCTGACTGCCACCCAAAGACCCCATTTCTATCAAATGCAAAAAGGCTTTTCCAATGTATCATACCCAACTTGCAATTTGGTAATTCATTATTGAATTGCAATTAGGGTTTGTGACCTAATAACAACTCAGTATTTGGAAGTGGTAGGTTTAGGACGTTCCTTCCAAAAACCGAATTATAGTTGTATGTACTAATTTTTTGTGATCAAAATGCGATTACAAAACAACATCTAAAAGTTGGTGGTAACCTATTCACAAAGGAAACGGTCCGTTTGGGACACTTTCTCTTTTGAGAATGTTCAAAAAGCATTGTTTAAGAGCAGGCAGTAGTCCCACAGACCACTGCCTACTCTTGAAAAATTAAAAATAAAACTTTTCATTTTCATTTTAAACACATCCTGTTTTCCTTTAATGCTGCATTTAAATACAATTATTGCTTTAAAAGCATTCACAAACATGGAGGTCTGCTGATCCCAACAGGCCACCATCCCTTTGATGGCGGTGAATTCTACTGGGCCACAAATTGCGACCTACCTCATTAATATTCATGAGGTAGGTCTATTTGCAACCCACTATGAATCAATAATATGGAAATCAGGGGCAGATGCACTTCAGTGCATTACTAATCGTGAATACCAAATAGCAATTCACATCAAGCCATTAGTTATTTAAAAGTTATTAAAATGGAGCATTGTAACCAAACATGCACACATTGGTAAAATAAATATGCATTTCCGTTTTCATCGTTCCACCATGTTCCACAATCAAAATTCCTAAATGAGTCATTTTTCTAACATTCGTACACTTTAGATAGGATCTAATCAAAAGAGTGAAAACGTTTGTCAGCAAATGCCATCTCTTTGAAACCACATAATTTAAACTTAGAGCAAAACTGCAATTTTTTTTTTAAAGTGTCTTGTGCATCCCTGAATTGGATATCATCTTTCACTGCATTTCAACAAACATGTTTTGCAATGAAAAGACTGATTGAAAACCCCTTTTCAATGTTCTTTCTGTGATATTGCTGTGTATTGGTGTGCTGCAGAACTTGCTGCTGCCCTGCTTCTCTGTTATAGTGCTGTAGGATTTGGCATGTTTAATGAGAGCTACACCAAAAAGGTTTTAACTATGTAACTATAAATGAACACAAATTACTTTCTATAACCCTCTTTTCATTTCAAATTCAGAAGCCAGGCAGAGTCCTCTTTGGTGAAGACCAGAGTGTAAACCAGGTGCAGCCCTTGTGAGTGCAATTCTTTGGGGTGCAGACCAGGGTTCCAGCAGGACAGACCTCCTTCCCCTAGTTTCAGGCAGGGATCTGAGTTGCTGGGTAACTCTCTCAGATTTATCCAGTGTTCCTGGATCACAAGCAGGGGGCACCACTGACCAATGGGGTGCAGGGTGACACCTAAAAGTATGATGATTTCCTCCAAAGTGTGGCATATTCTTGTCCCAGAAAACACTATTCTTCCAAAATCCAAAATGGAGAAACCCTCCCCTGGAGGTTAAGCTCTGGTTGAATCATCCAACTAGTGGGCTAAATTTCCTTCACACTCCCCTTCCAGCCCCTCTGCTAATCTAATTACTGGAACTGCCATCTGGATGGGCTAGCAGGACGTAGGGGTGAGCCCTAGTCTTGTCATTCCCTTTTTGAAGACTGGTTTGGCTACCCAGCTCCCTTCCTGCCTTTTGCTCTGCAGCTTGCAGATCTCCATTCTCCACATGTCGATTTAGGTCACTTTTAGAAAGAGTTCTAAAACTCTTTCCCAGCAATAGTTAAAATACATCTAACATTGGCAAGCTGGTGAATTTATTCTAAGTATTAATGTGATACCTTACATGATATATGTAGGTTGTTCCTACCACAAATAAGTCTTTATCATTTAAAAATAAAGCCTTGCAATGTTAGCCTATGAAACTAATGCACTACCATGGAGAAAAATGAAATTGGAAGGTTTTTATTTTTCTCTCCAGGGCTTAAAACACATTTTATAATGTCCCTGCTTATATTTACAAGGCACCGTGTCCCTGGGGCACCTCCAGGAGACCTTAGGGGTGATTTATATGTAAAAATAAGGTTGTTTAAGACTTTGGAAGTACCTTCAGTTTCAAAGTCAATTTTGTATATAATTTGCTTTTAAAAGCAGCCTTTAAAGCAGGTCTGCTATTAAAGTGACAAGCAGGCATCACGGCAGAGCACACAAATGCATTATGTCTACTGGCGTCTAAACCTACAACCCCTAACATATATTAAGTTCTGTGTTAGCATGTTCACCTCTGTTGTTTGCTGGTAAGTTCTGTTTTGCTTTTTAATTTTTTTGAGTGCCTTTTGAGACGACTGAACATGTCACATGGGAAGTGGGACACATTCCTCTTGTGCAATTTTACCAGATTAGTGCCTCACTGTTGTCATACTAAATGGAAACCTTTTCCAATTCATGATGACAGCAGTGTTGTCCCAGAACATGGTTTTGAAAGTCAATAAAAATCTTTTAAAAGTCATATATTTTATTATAGATTTTGAGATTTTACAAAACACAGGGCCAAATTTACACAGCATTTTATTACCAAGGTGAGCAAGTGGTTAGGAAGTATTAGAAATTCAAGTTCTGAACCACTTATATGTGAGTTGTGCAGGAGTAAATTAAAAAGTTTAAAGAATGAACTAGATAATTTTGTTACTTATTTTATCTGTTCTGCTACTATTGTTACACTTATTTATTCATTCATTCACTTTAGTTTTCTCTGTAGCAAAGCCTATGCACAAGGGGCCATCATAGACAGAGTTGCAGTCACCACTGTTTAGGCATATTTAAGTCAGAGTTTCTGTAAGAAGAGGTGTTTTTTGATTCACTAATAACTTTGGTGCTGTCTTCACAAAACCTTCCAAAAAAAGGTTCACCTACCTCAACTTCTTTCGATAAGCAGGTGCAGAGAAAATGGGGGTCCCAAAATAGAATTTCCACATGCAATATCCATAGAAAATTTCAGACAGGGCTACTGCAAAAACGGCTGAACAGAATTGCACCAAATTTGGCAAACAGCTAGATCTTTACCCAGAAAGTGTCTGATTGAGAGGTAATGTAAATCCACTCAGTAGTTTTTGATACATTATGTTTAAAACATATAGGTATATTAAAGATTGAGCATGTATTAAAACAATCAAGGGTTCTCAATCAATCCATCATAGCATTTGTAAAGCGCAACTTTATTATCCCTAAGGGTATCTGGGCGCTGAGAGTGCAGTGTCTGTGTCAAAGAGCCACATCTTGAGTCTCCTTCTGACATCCACCATGGAGGGAGCTGTTCGGAGGTGGAGGGTCCGGCTGTTCCAGGACTTGGCTGCTGTGTAGCAGAAGGGGCTTAGGGTTCTGATTTGCCAAAAGGGCATTTTGGAGTGAGCACTCTGATTGGCTGGCTGCAACATGGACAGAAATGTTGCCATAAAAAGACTTGGCGACACGGTCCCCTGTCCTGAAAATGTTTTTAAAATCTATTTAAGAGAGTATGGATACTCTGTTCAGCCCCTAGTCCTTGTGGAAAAGATGGGGGGTACCGGGGGACGTATGTCCAGAAAGCCTATAGGACACTTCCACAATGCTTGTAAGGCGTAGTCAAGTAGGTCATCACTTGTCACTTGAGAATTTAAGATTTGAGCAGCAGCCCTCATTGTGCCACACACCAAGGTAGCATTGGAAAACATGTCTCCAGCCCTGCCCTTGGAGCCAGTGGGTGCAGTTTCCAAATGCTTGTTCAATCTGACAAAATAAACCTTTGCCGGGGTGGGGGTAAGTCTTACTTTATAATAGGGGTACGCCTTCCTTTATCATACTTATAAGTCACCACTAAGATCAGCTTTAAATGCCTTTCTCGCAGAGTGCTTGATAGTTGAAAAGTAGGACATGTATATTTAAAGTTTTACATGTCCTAGCAGTGTAAAACCTCCAAAATCGTTTTTCAGTGTAGCACATCAGGCTCTCCCATAGAAAAACACTAGGTTACAATATACAATTTATAATGTTTAACTTCAGTTTAGGATTAGCTAGAAACATGATTCAATGAATCGCTTGAGTGGTAATTTAAAATCTAACATCATAGTAAAGTTGGGTTTCATATTACTATTTTAGAAATTATTTATACTTCTGGAAATTTGGCATTTTCCTGCCAAAGTCAAAAGTGCCTTTCTGTGAGTGGTCCTGTGTCACATGACCCCTGACGGCTGCACTAGAGTTTTATGCATGTTGCTTCCAAGCAGTGTACAAGGGCCTTGGCTATGGGAAATGGTGGTCCTCTCGTGAGCAGGATGGCCTCGGGCATGCACCTATCCCTTCCTGAACTTCAGAAGGTAGCCTGAAGGAGGTACCCAGCATCTTCCTGACTTGAAAGTAAGCCTACCCATGTCACTCGCAGATGCAGCTTACACCTGGGTCTGCATGGCCTTTGTCTCTAAAGTCAGGGGGCCACTAAACCTAGTGCAGGTAGATGGACTGACTAGAACTGATTTAGGGGATGCCCAAAGCTTGCTCTTCACCCACAGGCTGGTATTGGCTTTAAAGGTGAATCACACAGACCTCCTCTCAGGACACTCCTGGACCTGTGTGAATCAGAAGAGGGATTGCCCTGATTTCAGAAGAACCTGAAGGAGTTCCTTGAACCCAGGGCCCAAGAAGTGACTCAAGTCAGTTGGCTGACCTCCTGTTTGAGCTATGGGGATACAACAAGCTTTCAGATGCCTCTCTCACTGCAACCCTAGTGGACCATTTCTAAATGAAATTGCCCTGAATCCTGCTGATGCCCTCTGTGGGAGTGAGTCCTAATTCCCAGGTGGTGCCCTTCAGCTCCTGGACTCTTGGCTGGTTTTATAGTATACTCATACTTCATACTCTGCAAAAGCTGGAACTTAGAAACCTTTTGCTAACGTTTCCTCCAGAGAACTGAAGTAGGACCTGAACTGCCATTGAGGCACAGCTGTCACCATCACTGATGAATCACTGGTCTGATTCAAGTTGCTGGTTTGCCCTGCTGAAGGAGATCTGGCTTCCAGAAAATGTTCTTAATTTGAACATAGAAGCTCCATCATCACCAATGCTGAGAAGCAACCCATTGAGATTGAGGTATTCTTGGGCAAGGACTTTGGACTTCACCTACTGTGAGCTTTTCCGCCATTGACGATGACCAATCTGGGACCAACGTTCTTCAGCAACCTGGTGTTGTCTCTTAGGCAACCTGCCATTGTCATGCTTTAGTTCAGATTCAGTAGATTGCCCTACCAATGACTGACAAATTATCACTTTTGTTCGGGAATGGTTTCTAAGTCAGATGGTAAATTATTCACTGGGACGAGTATGGTGCCCATGTCCAACCCCCACCCCATCGCGGTCAGTCTGAACTTTGGACTTAGAACAGGGCTCAGCATGTCCAGATAACCATGGGTAGCACTTTGTGCTTTTTGGTGCTATTTTGAACTCAAATTAGAAAAAATATTATCTGTGGTTCCGCTTATTGGATTTTTACTTCATTTCATAATTTGGTTTGGGATATTTCTTGCTTTATATTTTCCCTTTATTACGGGTGGAGTACTGCATTAATATTTTACACATTGCCTCTAAGTTAAGCCTGATTGCTTGAGTGCCAAGGTACCATAGGGTTAAGCATAGGTTTATAGAGTGACATTTGTGGTTCACCCTGACAAGGATTGTGACTGTTATTTGAGGTGGGTTCCTACCCCCTTCAACTAATACTCACATTTTTTACATTAGCTCATTTCATCTACTACATTACTATCACTTTTGTTATTTGCTGTGATTTTTTGGGCTTATTTTAACTTAGATGAGATTGTATTTCCAATGCTTAACTATAATGTTACTTTAACCTTTATTTTTTCAGTGATCTTCTGTGCTTTTTTGATCATCTCATAATTAAACATTCTCACAACCCCCTTGGACAATGTGTGCCCAAACCTTCATCGAGTGGGTAATCTGGAACCAGGCCCTGCTCCCAACTCTCCAGGAGCAGCCAACCCTCCGTGCCACTCATCATTTATTTTAATTGTTATTCTGGGAACTGCAGTATCACTATGGTACCATATTACAGTGGGAATAGCACAGCACTGCATGTAGGGCCGCACAGGGTTCTATGTTGGTACTGAAGAACTATTAATAAATTCTGCTTTTTTATCTTAATTCTGGATGGGGGTGTCCCTATGTATCTGCACTACCCACACTGGCCTGGGAGACAAGGTGTTAATTTTTGGGTACCGAGAGCTATTTTTTCCAAAGGTAAACACCTTCAGGCTCAACCCGAGTCCCTCTTTATATGCTAATTATATAAAAGCTGAAAAGATTTACACAAAATAACAAAAAGCTCTTTTTCTGAGTAACATTCCAACATTCTACCCAATTTGGAGTGATTTAATGGTGCAAAGTGTCCTTTGTGAATTAAAGCATTCAATAGTGTTTTTGGGACCCCACTTTCTTTCTTGGTCCCACCTGAAAGATCAGCTGCAAATATTTAATAAAGGAGACAAAGTAGGTGAACATTTTTTGGGAAAGTTTCAAGCAGATTCATCAAATGGCGCTAACCTTATTAGGAAAACAGAAGTTGCTTCTCCCATGAAATCACTCATCTAACTGTAATGACACAGTGACAATCAGCACTGTTTAATACATATAGAATCTTTTAATTATGCTCTAGGTAATCAAATCTCATTATTAAAAAATAAAATAAGGCCAAAAGATGCTCTAGTAAAATACAACCAAAAATATATAAAAGAACAGTAATTAATAAGCTCTAACTAAGTCAATAAGAATAATGTTTTGTTAGGGGAATTCCTTGTTACTTAATCAAAAAATCTGAATTAATGTTAATGGGTCAACAAAGGTGATTGCAGATTGGCTGAATAATGAAAGTAAAGTTGCACACCAAATTTAATATAAAAGTGAGGCATGCTCTGTTTTCAAAATGTTATTACTAATTACATCCAATTTTGCTACTCTCTTCTAGGACATAAAGGGTGCTATTTAGACTGATTACATTAAAGGCGATCCTACAAGAGCTTCATTTGTTTGATACTGTGTCACAAACATCCAAATATTATGACTAGGACCTTGTTTTGCTTCACTAATGACCGGGTTGAAACACTCACGCACTGCAAAAATCTCTGGAATGCGATTCTTAGTCTAAAGAAGATATTTATTAATTCACTTTGCAAGGTTAGTTAAGGAAGGTCAGCATGCTGAAAGCACGTTTAAAAATGGTCACAGCAATGAAATGAAAACATGTACAAATGATTCTCCACTGCAATATACACAGCAAATATATGTAGCTATATATATATATATATATATGTGTATATATATATATATATATATATATATATATATATATATATACACATATATATATATATATCTCACAATGCAAAACAGATAACAAGAATTAAATATGCATCACCATGAGACAAGGGCACATCTGCTTCAAGTCCCTCCCATCAGCATCAGATTGCCAGATCCCAGAATCGATCGTGGAGAGAGAGAGATCAATTATCCTCACGGGAATCATGACACACCTCAGCTTTCTGAGCATGTCTGAGATCTGAATCACTCCCCTGTCCTTTTGGTCTAGGGACTCTTATATTTTCAACAAACAAGAGAGGAAAATTCTGGAAATTCACTGCTCATAAGTTTATTATAAATAAAATGTTGAAAATCCCAAGGTGCCCTTAAGCAAAACAAAATTGTTCTGTGCCGTCCTAGTACATTCTTTTCAGCCTAAGCCCTTGGCGAGAAAAGAACACACAAAATAAAAACATGAGCACATTGTGTAACGTGAGCATGGAAACTTACTTGCAGCTTTTAATGTGGCGGTGGCTAATGCTAAAATAAAGTCAAAAGGCAAAATGAAGTTGGTGGTCTCTAATGTGACGGTGTGCTGCCAGGCTAAGTGCAACGTGGAATCAGTGGTCAAACCACAAATATCATTACACTCCACCCTTTTGACCAATGACTCATATACCCTACGGTCCTAAAATCAACTTCTCTTTTGTTTTAAAAAACATTACAAGCAAATTAGGTATGCATTGATCAGAGCAACATAATGAATTGAGATGAGCAATCACTACAAAACAATGGAAGTGGGATTAAGTTATTAATCATTCATGTATTATAAACATCTAAACTAATAGAAAGACTTAAGCTTATAATTTCTGATTGGGATAGTAATTGAATCACAGTCTTCACTTAGTTGAATAGTGTCTCTAGGATAATGAGTTGGTATAGAATTAGAAGGAAACATCATGAGTCCTAGTTATGTAAAGGTACACAGTTCACCTGTAAAGTTTGCTGGAATGTAGGTAAAAGTGAGGTTCCCATAAGAGAATAGTCAGCCAAATGGCAACTTAAACATGTTTAATGTGACTTGCAGGAGTCACCAGGTGATAACAAGCCATGTTGTTAGTTCCATTAGAATTGCAATCAAACAGGTTGATAGGACATCCATGGTATCCTGCATTATTCCCATGCAGAACTTTGATCTGTGAAGCACAACTTGCACCAAATGGATCCATAGGTATCGCCCTGCAAAAGCAGCAGGGGTGTTGCGCAACATGAGCGATCAATCAGCTTCAGGTTGGGGGTGCTATCCCTCCCGGCTGCACACGCCCAAAGGGAGACCACACAGCACACTCATGGTCAGAGGCAAGCCGTAGTATGATCTGTAAAAGAAACAAGTATGATCATTCTTGCAAATAACATTTGTCAGCTGAAATGTTCTCCCATTTTCCTTTCCTAGTTTTATGATCAGCAGGACATTATTAGGGTCCCTGGCTATAATTTCTGCCGGTTCTGGAGGGCCATGTGGGGATTCCATCCACACGTTAGCACCAGGGTTTTTGTCAGTTGAACTAAAACCTCCCTTTCCTTGTACTGTCGGAAGGGCTGGGGCAGTCCCCTTCCTCGCCAATCCTCTATACACTGGACTTCTAACAAGCTGGGCAATTTTGTAAGCATGTAGGTCAAGACCTGCAGATTCCGGTGTGGCTCAGTAAGGAGCTGAAGCTCCAGGTTTTATTTCCCAGTGCATAATGGTGTTGATGGCCACATGTGGTTGTATCAGGAGAGGTTCAGAATTTTTCAATTGCCTGTTATTTAGAATCAGGAGGGGTTCATTTAAATGTTCTCTCCAGTTTTTCAGAGTCCCATCAGATAATGTTTTAGTCCAGACACTCCTGTTCTTCTCTGCTTTTGCCACCTGCTCCAATCTACACATTGGTCCTGGATAGTTACATGCAACTCAATGTCTCCTCCCTGCACTGTCCACAAGTCTAAAGCCTGTTGAATTATATCTTTTGCCAAATTAAAAGCACACTGCTGCTCTTCACTCCATTCAAACTCATGTGTTTTTCTTGTCACTTTGTACCAAAGAATTAAGGGCCTCATTATGAACCTAGCGGACGGCGGAAAGCTGGCGGTAACACCGCCAACAGGCTGGCAGTGTTCCGCCAGCTATTATGACCGTGGCACTATAGCCACGGCAATATCACCGGCCCCTCCACTATACCTCCAGGCTTTCGCCAGGCGGTCATAATCCCCAGGGCAGCAGTGCTTATGAGTCCCCGACCGACCGCCAGCCTGGCCACGACAGTGAATACCGCCATGGAGAGGCTGGCGGTAAGGGGGACTTGGGGTGCCCATTGGGGCCCTTGCACTGCCCATGCACTTGGCATGGGCAGTGCATGGGCCCCAAGGCATAGCCCCATCGCGCATTTCACTGCCCGAATTTTGGGCAGTGAAATGCGCGACGGGTGCTACACCCGCTGCACATCAGCATTGCCACCGGCTCTATTACGAGCCGGCAGCAATGTTGATGTGACTTTTCTGCTGGGCCAGCGGACAGTAACACTGTTACCGTCCGCTGTCCCAGTGGAAAAGTCGTAATAGGGAGCCAGAAATACAGCCGGCGGTATTCTGACTCACGCAGCCTCGGAGGTCTTTTGTAAAGACCGCCGAGGTTGTAATGAGGGTCTAAGATTTTACTCAGATGAGGGTCATGCTGTCTCCAAAAATCAAACAATTCCATGAATTGCTGTAACTCTTGCTTAGTGCAAGGACTAGCAAACTCCAAAATCTTTTGTTTAAACTGTAGCAACAACTCTCTATGTCCTGGCCACATTTTAGTCTGCAAAAGCTCTGTGACTATGGCCCTCATTACGAGCCTGGCGGTCTTAGACCGCCAGGCCCGCGGTTGGCGGGAGCACCGCCGACAGCCTGGCGGTGCCCCGCAGGGCATTCTGACCGCGGCGCTTTGGCCGCGGTCAGAAATGGAAAACCGGCGGTCTCCCGCCGGTTTTCCGCTGCCCGTTGGAATCCTCCAAGGCGGCGCAGCTTGCTGCGCCGCCGAGGGGATTCTGACACCCCCTACCGCCATCCTGTTCCTGGCGGTTCGCCCGCCAGGAACAGGATGGCGGTAGGGGGTGTCGCGGGGCCCCTGGGGGCCCCTGCAGTGCCCATGCCAATGGCATGGGCACTGCAGGGGCCCCTGTAAGAGGGCCCGCTTGTATTTCACTGTCTGCTTAGCAGACAGTGAAATATGCGACGGGTGCAGTAGCACCCGTCGCACCTTTCTACTCCGCCGGCTCGATTACGATCCGGCTTCATCGTGGGAAGGACGTTTTCCCCTGGGCTGGCGGGCGGCCTTTTGGAGGCCGCCCGCCAGCCCAGGGGAAACCTCAAAATACCCACTGCGGTCTTCCGACCGCGGTACGGTATTTTGGCGGCTCCCGCCGGGCGCGCGGTGACCGCGCCCGGCGGGAGTCAGAATGACCCCCTATATCTTTAACATCCTTAACTTCTTGCTGGGTGTAATCTTTTAAAGAATGTATTTCAACTCCTGCCAAAAACTGTGGGCTACCCTGTAGTTTTCATCTAAATATTGGCTGAACATGAACTACGTTCTGCTGATGTAGCTCACACTGGCCCCCACCTTTTTTAACCTCCTCATTCCTGGAATGTGAAAAATCAGCTTTCCTTGCGACGGCTTGGTAGAAATCAGCCTTATCTTGTAATAACTTATTCTGACAAGACAGCATAGTTACAGTATTTATTGTGTCAATAAATTATTTCTGTTTCTGTAATTTTTTATTTTCGTATTCCAACTGCTTACATCTCGCATGCATTTTTCTGTAAGCAGACAAACGTATCCAAACCCTCCTGCTAAGAACAAAAGGGGCATCATTCCATTAAAAAACACCTTTTTTAAACATATAAGAACAGTTATTAATTCTGTTTAATCCAAGCACCCATCCCAAAATTTAGAAAGTCCTGATAAACAAGAAAACACATTTGCCAAGACATCTTAAGGCATTTTAATTTCACATGCATGTTCCGAAAAGGTTTGCGGTGCCTCATTTAACTCTCTGTCACACATATTTTCACTTTCAAATCGTACACTTTCAACTTCTAACCTCCCTTTAGACTGTCCGACTACGACAAAATGTTTTGCTTCACTGATGACCGAGCTGAAACACTCATGCACTGACAAAAATCTCTGGAATGCGCTTCTTAGTCTG
The DNA here is from genome assembly GCF_031143425.1 of Pleurodeles waltl. NCBI lineage: Eukaryota > Metazoa > Chordata > Amphibia > Caudata > Salamandridae > Pleurodeles > Pleurodeles waltl. Next base: position 1,233,658,747 of record NC_090444.1, on the reverse strand, counting down.
AAGAAGACATTTATTAATTCACTTTGCAAGGTTAATGAAGGAAGGTCAGCATGCTGAAAGCACACATTTAAAAATGGTCACAGTAATGAAATGAAAACATGTACAAATGATCGTGGAGAGAGAGAGATCAATTATCCTCACGAGAAGAAGGAAACACCTCAACGTCCTGAGCATGTCTGAGATCTGAATTACTCCCTGGTCCATCTGGTCTCGGCCTCTTATACGTTGAACAAACAAGAGAGGAGAATTCTGGAAACTCCCTCCTCATAAGGTTATTATTAAAAAAATGCTGATTACTTTAGGCTAACTTTGAAAAGAACACCTCGGTACCTGGCCAAAATCCCAAGGTGCCCTTAAGCAAAACCAAACCTTTCTCTGATGTTCTAGTACATTCTTATCAGCCCAAGCTCTTAATGAGAAAAGGACACGCAAAATAAAAACATGAGTATATTGTATAGCATGAGCATGGAAAATTACTTGCAGCCTTTAACATGGTGGTGGCTAATGCTAAAATAAAGTAAATAGGCAAAATTAAGTTGGTGGTCACTAATGTGATGGTGCACTGCTAGGCTAAGTGCAAAGTAGAGTCAGTGGTCAAACCACAAATATCATTAAAGACCTGAACCTCAGATCATACCACAACTTTGGTATCATTAAGTGGTAAGCCAATTTACCATGGGCTGTCATGGCCAATATAAAAAACGGCAAACGATTCACAACATGGATTTGTACAATCAGTGAATCGATATGCTTCAAAAACAGAGGAAAAGAAACAGTTATTCTGCCCTTAATAAGACTAAACAACACCAAGTTACTCAATGGAAATTGCCAAAGTCATTTGTTAGACTTTTCATCCTTGGCATGCTCCCTCTTCACTTTTTGCCTCTGTTTCCCAGGTTGTTGATGTGTGCTGAACTCTGATTTTGCTGTTTTTGTTCCTCTGGCACTTTACCACTGCTAACCAGTGCTAAAGTGCTCCTTTGCAAAATGTGTATGTAATTGGTTTATCCATGATTGGCATATTTGATTTATTAGTAGGTCCCTAGTACAGTGCACTAGAGGCACCCAGGGCCTGTAACTCAAATACTACTAGTGGGCCTGCAACACTGGTTGTGCCACCCACATGAGTAGCTCTGTGATCATGTCTCAGACCTGCCACTGCAGTGTCTGTGTGTGCAGTTTTAACTGTAAAATCAACTTGGCAAGTGTACCCACTTGCCAGGCCTAAACCTTCCCTTTTCTTACATCTAAGGCACCCCTAAGGTAGGCCCTAGGTAGCCCCAGGGGCAGGGTGCAGTGTATGGTTAAGGTAGGACATATAGTAATGAGTTGTGTATGTCCTGACAGTGAAATACTGCTAAATTCGTTTTTCACTGTTGCAAGGCCTGTCCCTCTATTAGGTTAACATGGGGACTACCTTTAAATCTGATTAAAGTGTAGATTCCCTTTGGGAGCGGATGGACATGTGGAGTTTGGGATCTCTGAGCTCACAATTTAAAAATACATCTTTTAGTAAAGTTGATTTTGAGATTCTGTGTTTGAAAATGCCACATTTAGAAAGTGAATATTTTCTTGCTTATACCATTTCTGTGACTCTGCCTGTTTGTGGATTTCCTGTCTGGGTCAGTTTGACAGTTGGGCTGGTTGCACCTCACAATAGACAGTGACACAAAGAGAGCTGGTGTGTAGTCTGCATTTCCTGATGAGCCATCTGTGCTAGGAGAGAGGGGAGGAGTGGTCACTCACACCTGAAAGATCTGTACCTGCCCTCACACAATGCAGTCTCCAACCCCCTGGTGAGTGCCTGAGGCCTGGCCTGGGCAAGGCAGGATTTCAAAATCAAGAGAGACTTTGCTTTGAAGGCCTACTTCAAAGGAGAAATTGGGTACAAGAAGGGCACCCAAAACGACAGACTTTAGAACACTTCTGGAAACCAAGAGGAACCTCTGCCTGGAGAAGAGCTGAAGAGCTGAGGAAGAAGAGCTGCCCTGCCAGTGACGGTGCTTTGTGGAGCTATCCTGCAGGTGCTGGTTCTGCCAGAGTAAGAGGGCAAAGACTGGACTTTGTGTGCCTTCCATCTTGTGAAGATCTCCAAAGGCTTGATTTAGAGCTTGCCTCCTGTTGTTTGAAGCCTCAGGGACAGCAAAGACTTCTCTCTGCCAGCACCTGGAGTCTCTGCAGAGACTCCTACTCTGCCAAGTGGTACCCATCCAGTGCCTGGGACCCTGAAAGGAGAAGCTGGCAGCCTAAGAGAAAGAAATCCACGCACAGAACGCCGTGCGGTGAAAAGATCGAAGCAAACTCCGATCTGCGGCTGAAAGATCAATGTGCCGCCGGCTTTGCAGCTGAAAATCAACGCTCGCTTGCAATGTGACCTCAAGATCGACGTCCGGGGCTGGAGAAATGATGCACACCACCGTTGACGGTGGCTGGTGAGATCACAACCCGCGTTGAGTGATTTTCAGATCATCGTGCAGCTGGATTTCCAACGCAAACCCCGCTGGGTGTGTAAAAACGATGCAAGGACTGCCCGGACCCGAGAGTGCTGACTGAGCGGGGAGAAGAAACGACACACCAGACCCGACACAAGGAGAAACAACGCAAGGTCTTGCTTGTGAGTGAAATAGACGCATCGCAAGCCCTTTTTGATGCACACTGGCCCAAGCGGGGTTAATTTTGATGCGCCCAAGGTACATTTTCATGCTAACAGTGTTAATGTGTGTTTAGAATTACATGAAGTCTCTTTTTGCCTTTTCAGTGATAACTTAACTTGTATATTGTGGTTTTTTTGTTGTTTTGGTCTTGTTTTGTTTAGATAAATATTTCCTATTTTTCTAAACCTGTGTTGTGTCATTTTGTAGTGTTTTCATTAAGTTACTGTGTGTGTTCATACAAATACTTTACACCTAGCACTCTGAAGTTAAGCCTACTGCTCGTGCCAAGCTACCATAGGGGTAAGCAGAGGTTAGCTGAGGGGTTAGCTGAGGGTGAATCTCTTTTACCCTGACTAGAGTGAGGGTTCTTGCTTGGACAGGGGGTAACCTGACTGCCAACCAAAGACCCCATTTCTTACATTATTGCAACCTATAAAGGGTAGGATACCAGAATATTGTGGCCTAATGCCATCTGACAAAAAAGTTATTCAGGAAAATATCATTCCACTCTAGAAAAAAACAGCCATTTTTAGGCAATGTTTATAGCATGATATTTATGCCAGGGGATATTTTTATTATCAAGATTCTTATACACAATGCAATCCTCAAAAAAGGAGAATATAGTAAGCTGCAGTTGAAAATTTCACTCCTACAACCAGTGGTGAATCCAACAAGCCCTCAATAAGCCACCCCATAAATAAGGCATAACACCAAAAAAATATAATATAGCACTTACAATAACTGACCTCCTATCTCAGAGTGCTATTGGGAAGAAGATGAACATTGAATTATTATTATCAGATGCAAACTCGAAAATGGCTGGTCATACTGATGGCATGGCACTCTTTGTCCCTGCGCAGGTGCCTTCAAAGATAAGTAGTCAGAAAAGAGGAATCCAGTGCACAGGGAAATCTCTGAAAACCGATCAGCAGACATGCATAATTTTAAAATTGACTCTAGAACTCAGTCCCTTTGATAACAACATATAACCTACATGTACGTGCCAACCATGTGCAGGCCTGCCAATATTTTTTTGCATAAATCAGTTCGATCACCACCTTTGCAAAGCTTGCTCAGTGGAGAAACCAGACCCAAACAGTAATAGTTCAAAATATAATGACTTACCCTGCATTGTATGAAGGCATTTAATTAAAATATTGTAATTAATGCATAGATTAAATGCAAAGGCTTCCATAGCCAGATGTATTTATCTAAAGTTAATGACTAATGCATTATTTTCTCCCACTGTTTTTCCTGACAGAGGTCGAGAATTTAAAATATTAACCTTCAATGACATACATGTGATTTTGAGACAATAGCTTGGATAGAATTAGGATTAAACTTCATCTTTCTGACTTGCATGCTTTTCATAGAATAGAATCATGTACTAAAATGCTGAGTTTAATTTCTGTAGAATGTTTCTTTATGGCTAAGGTTGGTCAATTGAAGCCTATGGGAAAGGGAGTGATCTCACCGAGTAATGTACTGCTCTCATCTTAACCTGTTTTGTCCTATATTAAGAAGCGTTGGGAAACTGAGCTGAATTGATAGTTGTGTTACAATTTGTAGTACAATTGTATCTTATGTTTAGTACCCTCTTTGTTTTAGTTAGCTTGTTTCCATGAAGAATCTACTATTTGATTTGGAGAGATTTCCGGAGAATTTTCCAGGGAGACTGCCAGAGATACTGTTGACACTTCTCAGTTTTACACTAACTTTTATTTCCCTTGCCTGAATTATATGTTACCTATGAATTTCTTGAACTTTTCTTTATGGGAAGTTCTGCTAATGATTTGCAAAGAAACTAATGTTTTCACTTCCGAACTAAGAGCTCTTCATGAGTTCTAATTGATGCCCTTGCTCACACTCCCCTTAGCTTAGAATAGGGATTGGAATGCGTTTTATTGTTTTTTTCTATATTGTACTGATATTTTCATAGACTAATTGATGATTTGCAATAAAGGATTAAGGGGCATATTTATACTCCGTTTGCGCCGAATTTGCGTCGTTTTTTTCGACGCAAAATCGACGCAAAACTAACTCCATATTTATACTTTGGCGTTAGACGCGCCTAGCGCCAAAGTTCATGGAGTTAGCGTCATTTTTTTGCGTGAACACCTTCCTTACGTTAATGATATGCAAGGTAGGCGTTCCCGTCTTAAAAAATGACTGCGATGCATATGCGTCGTATTTATACTCCCGGGCAAAAATGACGCCCGGGAGTGGGCGGGACTAAAAAACCCGCATTTGCGCCGGATTTTAGCGCCTGGGTCAGGGCAGGCGTTAAGGGACCTGTGGGCTCAGAATGAGCCCAGAGGTGCCCTCCCAAGCCCCCAGTGACACCCCCTGCCACCCTTGCCCACCCCAGGAGGACACCCAAGGATGGAGGGACCCATCCCAGGGAAGAAAAGGTAAGTTGTGGTAAGTATTTTTTGTAATTTTTTTTTTGGCATAGGGGGGCCTGATTTGTGCCCCCCTACATGCCACTATGCCCAATGATCATGCCCAGGGGACAGAAGTCCCCTGGGCATGGCCATTGGGCAAGGGGGCATGACTCCTGTCTTTGCTAAGACAGGAGTCATGTTAATGGCGTCTGGGCGCCAAAAAAAAATGGCGCAAATCGGGTTAAGACGATTTTTTGGCCTCAGCCTGACTTGCCCCATTTTTGGACGCCCAAACGCCATTTTTCCCTACGCCGGCGCTGCCTGATGTACGTGTTTTTTTTTCACGCACACCAGGCAGCACCGGTCGGCTAACGCCATTCAATAAATACGGCGCCCGCATGGCGCTTCAGAATGGCGTTAGCCGGCGCTAATTTTTTTGGCGCAAAACTGCGTTAGCGCAGTTTTGCGTCAAAAAGTATAAATATGGGCCTAAATACTAAAAGAATTCAATACTACTTTAAAACTTAAATAAAATCTAATTATTGACTCCTATAAGAACGTGCCCTTAAGCAAATTGGAATAGCGTAGTGAGAAAAAAAATATGGATTTAGGTACAGATCTGTGACTAGGGATGAATGTTTGACATTGATCAGTATTCCTTTCTTCGTCTGTTCTTTTTGCATTTGTCACCTGTATGTGAGAAGTGTATGCCTAGAGGTGGGTCCTGTGCTAACTATGCCCCCAGAAGCTGGCCTGGCTGATACCCTGAAACCGGTCCTAGATTGCTTGTTTCCGGTACAGGAAGGATCTGGCCTGGCATTTTGGCCTGGACTGTTCCAATGGGGAACTGGGTCAAGACTGGTTTGTATATGGCTAGGTCCAAATTGGTATGGTGTGGAGAGCAAGCAAATGATGGATCTAGGCCAAGATCTCTAACTGGGGGTGAATGACATTGTTCAGCATTCTGCCCATCATTCGTTCTTTTTAAAAAGGTAATAAAAAGGCACCTTACAAGCTTGCCTCAGGTGTGACTGGTGGCATGCACTTACCTGTCACTGAACCTCCTCAATGTTTGTGTGGTCTCTGTCTGCTACCCTGTTCCTTCTCCTCCTCAGTCTGTAAAACAACTGCTTCCAGATCTCTCAATGTTCAACCTATCCAACACTATTACTGATTCTTACCTTGTTGATTGTTCTTGTTCCAGATGTGGCTCTGAATGGTTTCCTCTCGGGGCTTTGCATGGCCCTGGAAGAAATGACCCATTGGTGGCATGTGTTCATCTTATTGTCTTGACTGGAATCACTGGCCCAGCAGCAGCAGATGCGGTAACAGAAGAAGTAACAAAGAAGAGATATACGATGGTTACTTGAAGGTGAAATAAGGTGAGCGAGTTGATTGTATGGCTATAATAGGAGGTAAAAACCAACAAATACGTCTCTGTTATGTTTCTTTACACGTAAACATCTTACTAGTTATTATAACACCTTCACTATGTAGTAACCGCAATAGGATAGCTGAGAAAGGTTCTTTATTTAACAGCCCCAGAAATGTCACACAGGCACAGGACCCTTCACACTCCACCCACAACAGCCACCTCTGGAATCTTCATCCTTATACGTTCTATGTTTACCTCATAAACAGTGGTGTGCCAGCCAATCAATATCAGGAGTGCAATTATTATTTACGCTAAAACACATCTTCCCCTTTTACACGTTCAAAACTGAAATAATAAAGGAACTTCATAACTTATACCTTATTACATAAATGATCTCATAAAAATTTTAATTTTTATAAATGCACAACAATTGATGAATCAACATTGTAACTTATCTGATAAACAAAACATGCTAGCTGGCATGGTATTAAGCTTTATTAAGACATACAAAATCATCAAACATTTTTGGTTCGGAAATAATTCTACCAAATCTTCCAGTATTGATTTGGCCGTTCTTCGTTTGTATTATTCTGTAAGTGTTGAGTATCCGATGTTCCACAGTTAAGTAGTGGAGTCTGAGCACTCTTATCCATTTGTGTTTCTGAATTTGCCTCCTCCCTATTTACTACTTCATCTGTTTCTATCCAATCATAACTCTTGACATTCTCCCTTTCAGCTTGTATGTCATTCCTGTACTTGGAACTCCTCTCAAATGCCACAATTTCCAGTCACTTCATTTAACTAAGTTACGGAACATTCAACTCACTCTGAGTGGCTCAGAAAATCTGCTTTCTCCTTAACGAACTTTCATTTCTTTTCTTACTCTAGTACAATCTCCACATTAGACTCTCTGGTTCCGATTTTCTTGTCATACCACTCCTTATATGCTGATTGGGCCATTTTGATTTCCATTCTCACTTGATCGGGAGACCACTCAACTTTTCTTTTACAGACGATGACCAACCAAGATCTTTGCCAATAGCTTCTTGACCTCTCTTAAAGGAAAATTAGCTTTCTTCAGTGACACTCCTGGGAGTAATTCTATAAGCCCAAATTAACTTATGTTACTCGCATTCCCAATTCAATCCAATATTCTTAGCCAATTGAATACTACTTTAATGACCCTGTTGAAGCGCTTCTCTAAACTATTTCCTTCTGGATGATATAATGAGGTTGTATTATGAATGATACAATTGTTTTTTTTTTAATTCTTACATTTCTTGGCGATGAAATGAGGTCAATTGTCAGTATTCATAATCTTAGGTTAGAGCTTCTCTCCTAAAAATTTGGTCTAAAAATGTAATGATCCTTTCACATTCTGCCTTATTCACTATTTCAATCTCTGGACATTTTCAGGCATGGTCCATTGCAACCAGAATAAAATTGTATGCACCATTGTCCCATTCCACTGGACCCACCACATCTAAACCTATCTTCTCCCAAGACATGTTGGGACATGCAGTGGGTGATAGAGGTGGTTTAAACGTCTTCTTGCAATCTCATATTTTTTTTCAATTTGTTTATTACGTCCAGGCCACCAATACATGCTTTTGACTCTTTGTTTAGTTTTAGATACTCTAAGATGTCCTTCATGACATACATTTAGGGGGTGATTCTGACTATGGCGGACGGCGGAGGCCGTCCGCCATAGTACCGCCGCCAAATGACCGCACCGCGGTCAAAAGACCGCGGCGGCCATTCAGACATTTCCTCTGGGCCGGCGGGCGCTCTCCAAAAGAGCGCCCGCCGGCCCAGAGGAAATGCCCCTGCAACGAGGACGCTGGCTCAGAATTGAGCCGGCGTAGTTGCAGGGGTGCGACGGGTGCAGTTGCACCCGTCACGTATTTCAGTGTCTGCAAGGCAGACACTGAAATACTTTGCGGGGCCCTCTTACGGGGGCCCCTGCCGTGCCCATGCCATTGGCATGGGCACGGCAGGGGCCCCCAGGGGCCCCGCGGCACCCCCTACCGCCATCCTGTTCATGGCGGGTTTCCCGCCATGAACAGGATGGCGGTAGGGGCTGTCAGAATCCTCATGGCGGCGGAGCGCGCTCCGCCGCCATGAAGGATTCCCCCGAGCAGCGGTAAGTCGGCGGGAGCCCGCCGACTTGCCGCTTCTGACCGCGGCTGAACCGCCGCGGTCAGAATGCTCGTGGGAGCACCGCCAGCCTGTTGGCGGTGCTCCCGTGGTCGGTGGCCCTGGCGGCCACCGGCCGCCAGGGTCAGAATGACCCCCTTAGTGTCTTTCTCGTAAGAGTTACAGGAGGTACTGCTCTCCCACATCTGAACATTATGTCATTCTATAACAAAGTGCATTTCTTATTTTCCAGAATATGTTTTTATCTGTTCCTAGATATTTTTGTTAGGCCACCCTGCATTTATGTAACAAGATTTTTTTTTAAATTGTCATCTTTATTCCAACCGTCCTTCAATTCAGTAATGTCAGTGCTTTCCATCCCCCCACAAATAATCCAGCCACACAGCTTTCCTCATCCATCACTCATTCTGCATCAGTTATTGGTAATGACATTCTACTTAGAAAGTCAGTCACTCTTTTCTTGACTCCTGGCCGATACTAAACATCATGAGTAAAGTCCAACAATTTTACTGGCATCCTGCTCAATCTTGGGAATGCATTTTGTAAACCTCCAGCTGGTAAAACATTTGTTAAGGGTTTATGGTCTGATCTTAACAATACATGGAGTCCCCACACAAACTGAAGAAAATCTATAACCAAATATATTTTTTCAGCTGCAATCAAAGAATGTGATGCAAAGGCAACAACCCGTTTATTGTTCTCATCATCACACTTGGTCAATACCGCCCCCAACCCTCTATTTCTTGCATCAGTTATAAAAATGGTTTTGCATTTTCAATCAAATCCTTTTAAAAATGGTGCATTACAAATAACAATTTTCAAATTCTGAAATGTATTTTGACATTCTTTTGACCAAATAAATGTTGATTTATTCTTGAATAGTTTTTGTATATGATATGTTTTTTCAGAAAAATGTATAATGAACTTGGAATAGAATTTGATTAAACCTACAAAAGCTCTTATATCAACTTTCCCAGTTGGACATGAAGCATCCTTGATGGCTTCTCTTTGAACTTGTTTAGGTTTAATGCCATTCTTTCTGATATTATGTCCAAAGTATACCAATTCCTTTTGAGTGAATTTGCAGTTACTCTATTCTATTGTCAATCCTTTTTTCTTGAGAATTTCTAGAACCTGTTTCAACTTATTGTCATGCTCCTTTCTATTTTTCCCCATAATCAGAATGTCATCTTGGAAAAACATCACCTCAGCGATTCCACTAGGTGTTACTCATAATCCTCTGGAACATCGCTGCAGATGATGCAAATCCAAAAGGTACCATGATAAACATATAACATTCGAAAGGTGTTATGTAAGTTGTGTACTTCTTATTATCCTGGTGTAATGGCACCTGATACTTTAGATCAATAGTCGAAAACCAGCACACGTCTTTTGTTGCAGCAAACATTTCATTTATGCATGCTAAGAGATACTGATCAACTAGGATGTTTTTATTCAGTTCCCAAAGGTCCACGCATAATCTTACTTTCCGATTGAATCGCCTTACACTTACTAATGGAGATACCCATTCTGCTGGCTCAACTTGCTCAATAATGCCATTCTCCACCAGTTTTCCCAATTCTTGACAAATCTCCTCCTTAACTTAATAGACACAGGTATGTGCCTGACTTTATGAACACATGGACTCTCTGATGACTTTAATTCTATTTTGTGTATAAAATCAACCAGCAACCCTATTTACTAGAAAATACTTCAGGATATGCATCTAACAATTCTTCTTTTTTTATATCAATAATGTTCTTAATTGCCAACAACTTTTCTGGGCTTTTCGGGTTCATAATTATTCCTTGTTCATCTTGATCATCCCAGCCTAAAACTGAAGGTCCCTTTTTGGATACGTACAATTTGCACTTTGCCTTCCTTTCTTTAAACTGAAATTCTAACTCTCAGAAACCCAGGAATTCAATTCTCCTGTATAACTCTTGGCTACTACATCAGATTTGTTAAGATGTCTGCCTAAGTTTTCTAAAAATCAATTTTTTCATACATCTTTGTCCACTCTGGTAAAGGGTGATCCGGAATCTGTGATTACATTAACTCTCACCCCCCCAACATTCAATTTGTACATGGGTTTCTTCCTTTTAACTTGGTCTACATCTAAAATGTCATACTCAATACAAAACACATGATGTACATTTGTGTTCTTTGAATCATTACAATTGGAGTCATTGTCCTCTCTAATGCATTTAACATTCATTTTAGTATTACTATTTTGCCCTCTTTCACACCTTTGCATAGTGACCTACCACACCACATTGGGAACCACATTGGGAACACTTTTGATTTCTTGCAGGACAATTCTTAAAGGATGTTAAGTGATCAGCACTCCCACACCTGTAACACTTCTTTTGACCCACATTCATACGTTTAAAGTCTGCGCCAATTTTACATTTCCTATTTTTGCCTTCTTGTAGTCCTTTCTTATTTTCATCCACTTTCCTGTATGCTGTACTCAATATTTTGCTAACTTCTTTTACTTCTTGTGTCTCATCCATAACTGATTTGGCACTTCTTCCTGTGAGTTCCTCTTTCTTTACAAGAGCGATTACCTCCTTTGAGGGTGCCTCATCATTGACCCACAGTTTATCCTGAATACATGGGGTGCTTGCATGCATAATAATTGAATCACAAATGAGTTCTTAGTGAAGTGGTCGAAAACTACAAGTTAACGCCAGAGCACGCAGTGCAGCAATGTAGTCATCAAAACTTTCAGCATTTCCTTGTTTTCTCTGGAAAAACATGTACCTATCCACAGCAACACACACAATAGGACCAAAAATGTGCAGCAAGGTCCTCCAATGCATGCATATATACATCTCCTCCCTCTCTTGGTTTCTTTTCTATTTGGTTGCATTTTTTAAGCCCTCCTGGACATAAACAATACAATAATACTTTTTTTTCTTCTCAGGTGAAAAATCCTCTTCCTCAAAAGTGTCAATATAATTACAAAAGAACTCTTTCCAGTCCTTCCCAGGCATAGCGGGTTCACCTTTCGCAGGTAAAAATGGTTGAAGATTTGTTAAATTTAATGTATGTAATGCACACATTTCACAACTTGTAATGAAGCTGGTGTCTCTGAAGGGGTTTAAATATATTATAGTCTTTGTTGTTACTTAATTAATCAGAAGAATAAAATGAGTTTGTAGTATATATGTGATAAAATATGTATATATTTGGATGTTGCATACACTTTAATGGTTGTTAAAGTTCCAACGTTGTTGAGACACCTCTCTGTTAAATTTGTTAGCCTGTAATTAATTTGTTGATAGCATGTGTAAACCCAATGTTTTTTATTTTATAATCGTGCTATTCGCTGCTAGCAACTGAAAATCCAGTAGGTGGCACACTTGTATTAAAAAAACTTTGTAGATTGTAAACGTTCCATGTATTATCCATAGTGAAATGAAAGCAAATCATTGTTTAGGGGTTGTTCAGATTAGTAAAGGTGATTGACAGATCCGCTTTTGTTAACAGCTGTGCGGGTCAGCAGGAATTTGCCATATGCACACTTTAAATACCATCAGCTGTGCACATCAGCAAATATCCATAAAAAATGTCTGCAGCATAGGGATGTTGTACTAACAGCCTGTCTCGATAGTGTTCCACTGTTACTGGGAATGTGCGCACATATGCTGTACGCCAACCGACAGTTCCCTGAAACTTACCCACACCCATTGAAGATGGTTTGTATCAAAATGCGGTACCAACTTAGGCCAATATACACATCAAATATTAGGGTACTAGCCATGATAGAGCCATTATATGTCTCACATTGTGTAACAGGTGGCAATGTGCTAATAGCTTCCTCACTGCTGCAGTCTAAATCACTGCATGCTGCTTTACATGTCCAGGGCTAAGCCACCTTTGTCGCCAATTTCTGTAGTAACCATGACAGGATAGCTGAAAAAAGTTTCTTAATTTAACAGCCCCAGACACGTCATACAGGCACAGGACCCTTCATACTCTGCCCGCAACCTCCACTCCTGAACTCTTCATCCTTATAAGTTCTATGTTTAACTCATAAACAGTGGTGTGCCAAGTGGTGTGCCAACCAATCAATATCATGAGTGTGATTATTATTTACATTACAACAAACTACAACAGTGGATTGATTGATTAATTCATAATTACTCAATTTAATACTGCTTTACTTTGACGAATTGAAGTTGGTCAAAGTAAAGCAGAGAGCTAAACCTGGTTTAGGTCTGCCAATCAATTATATTGTTTGTTGCTCAGCTGTTCAGCTGTTTGTTGTTTCATATGTCATTTGATCCTTTGCAGTGAAATGTTCCGGAACAATTATGTTACACTCTGGGAGAAAGTTGGCTGCAGGCCCCAGGACATATAAGGGGAAAAAGAGAAGTAGGACTTAAAATGTGCTACTTAGCTTGCACCACAAAGGAGTAGAGATGAGAACAAAAAAATAAACAAATGAGACACAGAGACATGAGGCCAAAGGCCGAGTTCATTTATAAGGTTATGGAACTCCGACTATATAGAGATTACAGAATCCCATGTATTATAAAACTGCTACTAATGGAATTAATAATGGCACTCAAACTTCACCAGTTGACTTTTCTAGTTCTATCAGAGATTTTATTAGTTGTAATTATTAATCTAATTTGGTGGCTATATAAATAGTTGCTGAAAGATCCTTGAAATGGAAATATATTGCTGAAGAAGTAGAGCTTTTGAACTGGGGCCTCGGGATCAAATGACTGGGAATCTAAAACCCCAAGCATCTTGTTTCAATCATGATGATGCATATTACTTATCCATCACTAAGTGGTAGTTCTGAGCCAGACTATAACAACTGTAATCTGCTGACTAATTGAGCAAATAAGCAACTACCACAATGAAAGTTGTAACAACATGCATTGAAAATAACACTGAGGCTACTCTTGAACCTTTTAATTCCTTGCTGGAAACTACTTTTGATGCAGATAGCTTTGGACGTTTTGCTTGTAACTTTAATATGTTCTTCTAATGGACAATCTATTAAAAATCCTATGATATATTGAAACAGAACTTTGTGTGTGAAGGACGAAATTGTTAAAAACACAGCTGAAAAACAGGATGGGGTCTGCCTGAAGCTCAGGACATACTGATTGCATATCGCATGTAGACAGACGAAGCATAATGCTATTAGAAGCTGATTAGCATTCATTAAACAGCCCTTAACAACAACCACTGAGGTTGCCAAGCCTAGTGAGAATAAGGAAGAAAAACACATTGCTGCTTCCATTTCTAAACCAGTAAACAGCCCTTAACAAAAACTTAACAAAACCAACTGAGGTTGCCAAGCCTACTGAGAAAAAGGAAGGAAAACAAGTTTGCATCCATTTCTTTAAAAAAAAATCCAGCTAAACTGAACTTTGATTCCTGATGCACCCTTCTTAACCTAAGACTGATGTAATAGCCCACAAAATTAAGGCCTAACCCTAATGAAAAGCAGAGGAAACATAAAGCTGTAGCACAAAAGCAATTTCCAAGCAAATCAACCGAAAGATAAGAGCGCTTTAGTTTGTCAAGAGAGCAAGACAGAAATCTAGATAGGTTGGAAAATGTAAAGATACTTTACTTTTCTAAACTAATAATCACAATCTTCTCTCAGCTAGTTTCTCTGACAATAACGTGTGTTCATAAATTTGAGCATGCTGGAGACAGATGTCATTAGCTGCTTTGCAGCTGTTTAAGACTGTGTACTCTCATGGCTTTTTGTGTCAGTCACTACATTTTAAGAATTTGGGCCCATATTTATACTTTTTTTGCTCTGCGTTTGTGTAATTTTATGACGCGAAAGCGACGCACACTCATAAAATATAAGTGAATTTTCTAAGTTTGCACCACTTTTGTGTAAAACAATTACACAAATGCGACACAAAAAAAAGTATAAATATGGGCTTTGGTCTCTGGAGGTATGAAAATCATTGAGTTTATTGTCGACAATGTTGAAAGTGAATATAAGCAAACTAATTTCTACTCTCCTTTTGTCAGAGACACAGTATTAGCGACAGAAGAGGAGTTCAGTTCTATAGGAGCGGTCATGTCAAATAAATTAATATTAGTAATAAAAATTACATTTACAGGCATTTTGCACAGGAGCAGTGAGCTGGTTGGATGCCAAAGAAAACAGAACATGTATGCAATTATTTGGAAGCAGAAGCAAGTACACATACCATTGTTCACCGCAATGCTCCTAGATAAAATATTAAAATACTGCTCGAAATCCGCTTTCTTCTTATAAAAGCTGATAGGAAGTAGCATTGGAAACTGCAAACTTTATAAGACTCACAAATTAATGTAGCACATTCAAAAAGGCAATAGGCTAACAACTTAAGTTGAATCCTTAATGTTGATGGAGGTTACTGATGATGGATGTAATCTCAAGCAATGTATTTGGATGTGCACTTTACATTTTAATCTTATCATTGCAAGCAATTCTGCTTTCTTACTTCTGAAACTTGGTCCCACAGATGCCTGATTCTAAATTACTTTTGCTCCTTTTTCTTTGAGGCATTCTGTAGTCATAAGGGTTAAACAATGGGGGCTTGGCCATTCCTGTTATCATCCAGTTAACTTGCATGTTTGGAACTGAATTTAAAATAACTTACAAAATAGCAGTAAAAGTTGATTTTCAAGATACAGTGATAGGGCAAAGCCTCATTGTACTGAATTTATAGCTGACGCCTGATAGAGATTTAGAATGGCTTCATAAAAGAATAGGAAATAGGTTAAGCAATGCACAAGAAAATGTTGCTCCTTTAAATATCTTTAATTTTGGGCGATGATAATAACACAAGAATGCAGAGAATGCTCAATTGGTATGAGCATGACCCCAATACAAATGTAAAGGACAAAGTTAAGTGTGATTTATTCTGTATCAGTGAACCTAATCATCGTAGAGAAGCTCTTTGTAAGAAAGAAACTGTTATATCGAGAGGCTGACATGTCACACATAGAGTTATGGACCAGCAAAGTTCAAATTTCTTATAGGTAATTCATCTTGTTGAATTGATTATTTTATTATTGATTTTTTGACTTTTTTAACAATTGCAAGCCTTTTAAAGTATTACTGCGGATAGTGATGACCACCTTCCTGTAACGCCTACTAACCATTTACCTTTCCGCCAAAACCTGAGTACAATTTGGGTGTATGAGAAAGGGCCTCTTTTGACATGGTTAGCCCCCCACGTTTTGCATGGTTTTTTATGTGGTTTCAAAATTGTTAGTGCCCAGGGCCCCTGCTATCCAGGTTCTCTAGGCCAGATCTCTCTCCCACAATTGTTGCGATGAATTGGCACAATTGGCAAATCTTCACCTGCCACTATAAGTCCCTAGTAAATGGTACTTAGGGACCAAAGGCATGGGGTACTAAGGGGCATATTTATACTCTGTTTGCGCCGGATTTGCGTTGTTTTTTTTTACGCAAATCCGACGCAAAGCTAACTCCATATTTATACTTTGGCGTTAGACCCGTCTAGCGCCAAAGATCTTGGAGTTTGCGTCATTTTTTAGCGTGGACACCTACCTTGCGTTAATGATATGCAAGGTAGGCGTTCCCTTCTAAAAAATGACTCCAAGGCATGTGCGCCTTATTTAAACTCCCGTGCAAAAATGACGCACGGGAGTGGGCGGGCCTTAAAAAATGACGTCCAGCCGCTTTAGCGTCATTTTTTAACGCCTGGTCAGGGCAGGCGTTAAGGGACCTGTGGGCTCGGAAGGAGCCCAGAGGTGCCCTCCCATGCCCCCAGGGACACCCCCTGCCACCCTTGCCCACCCCAGGAGGACGCCCAAGGATGGAGGGACCCATCCCAGGGAACTCAAGGTAAGTTCAGGTAAGTATTTTTATTTGTATTTTTTTGTGGCATAGGGGGGCCTGATTTGTGCCCCCCTACATGCCACTATGCCCAATGACCATGCCCAGGGGACATAAGTCCCCTGGGCATGGCCATTGGGCAAGGGGGCATGACTACTGTCTGTGCTAAGACAGGAGTCATTTCAATGGGGGTTGGGAGTCAAAAGAAATGGCGCAAATCGGGTTGAAGCCAATATTTTGCCACAGACCTGACTTGCCCCATTTTTTGACGCCCAAGCTCCATTTTCCCCTACGCCGGCGCTGCCTGGTGTGGGTCATTTTTTTTGACGCACACCAGGCAGCTGCGCCGGCTAACGTCATTCAATAAATAAGGCGCCCGCATGGCGCTTTGGAATGACGTTAGCCGGCGTTAAAAATTTTGACGCACAACTGCGTTGGCGCAGTTGTGCGTCAAAAAGTATAAATATGGCCCTAAGTGTAGGCCAGTGAGGGCAGCAGCACAGTTTATGCCACCCTCAGGGACCACGCATCCAAGTGCACCCAGCACTGCCATTACAGGCTGAGAGTACAGGGGAAATCCCGAAATGCAAAACTGACATTGCATACAGCCTGTGTGACCTGTCCACTATACACTGCATGTAATATAGGTAAGCCACCCCTCTGGCAAGCCTTTCAGCCCTAAGGCAGGGTGCACCATAATGCATGTGGGAGCATAGATACATGAGCAATATGCCCCTACTGTGTCCTTTCCAAACTTGGGACATAGTAGGTGAACAGTGCAGTCATTTTAAATGCTTGTGCTGGACACTGGTCAGTATGGGATTTACAGCTACACGATGGCCACTCTGAACCCTGGGTTTTTTGGTATCAAATCAGAACACTAAATCCAAACTGGTACCAGTATTGGGTTTATTGCAAAATATACCCAAGAGCCACCTTAGAGGTGCCCCCTGCAAAAGCTATTTCATCCTGGCGTTATACCACCTCCCCCAGGAATGGGTACTGCCCTGCCAGCAAGCTTCTAAGGGCTTGTTGCCTTTGAAACTCGACCCCCAGCCATGCCTTTGGCAGGAGCAACAGTGGGAAAAAGCACAAAGGACAGGAAGAGTCACCACCCTCAGCTTGCATCACCCCCAAGGTGTTGCATGTGAGGTAACTTCTCCATTTCATTTTCCTCCATCTTGCATGGCAGGAAAATATTCAATCAGGGATAGGGAAGTGACCTCTGCCCACAGGAATTGGTCACATAGTGAGTGTAGCCACCCTAAGGTAGATGACCCATTGGTCACTACTAGGGACTTCCCTAAATGCCCACTAAATGCATTATTTAGTGGGCACCCCCAGAAAGACAGATCAGATTCCAAAGACAAAAGAAAGCCAGCAACAATGAAGGCTCAAGGCTCGAGAACTGCATTCCTGCTCCACAAAGAAAAAGGTGTCAATCCCTGTCTGCTGCACCCAGGACCCAACAATTGCCACTGAGGGGTTGCATGGACACCAGAGGGACTCTGCAAAACCCCAGAGGACCTCCTCCCTTCTGAAAATTGCCAAACATCTCCCTCCAGATTGAAGGCATGACTCCCTGCAACAAAGAAGCAAAAGACCAATGAAGTCCAGTTCACCTTCTAGCCGCTGTCCAAGGAACTGGGCACAGCAGCCTCACCAATCTCCACCCAATAGACCCGGAGGATACATTTTCCAACACTGCCAGGTTTGGTGGCACTGCAGCCCCCGTGGCTGAACCATACAATAGTCTGGGGTACAAGACCCCCAACATCGGACACCCAGAAAAAAGTCCTCTCCAGACTCTGAAAAGACCAGGAGCAAGCCCCAGTCAAGGGACTTTATGACTCAGAAGAACTACCCCCCAAAGTGTCCCTGCTGAGCTGCAATCCACCCTCAAAGTGACCTGCCTCCTGCTTCCAAGGGCACCTTTGTGCACAGCTCCTGACTCACCTATCTGCTTTGTACCCAGACTCCCTGGACCCTGCACCCCACCCCTTGCAACCTCTACACTCCACGGGTACCCACCGGACTCACCTTGAAGTCTACCTGTGCATTGCTTTTCCAAGTTGTCCCCCACAGGGGTCCCACACTAGCTCCTATGGGGAGCCGACCAAACTGCCCCAGCTGGTCTACAGGACATCTCAGCAATCTCAAACTATAAACAAAAGGAGACATTGGTAAATGCATTGCATGATTTTATATGCATTCTTAACGTTTTCTGCCATTGATTCCTATGGTGCATATTTACGCCCCAAAAAAGAATACTTTTGTTAAACTTTAAAAAATCATAACTAAAAAAAAGTACTTACCTGATTTTGATGCTGTTGGTCTTAAGTCTTAAAAAGTTTATACTAATCTGGAGTATGTTTGTAAATTGGTCTCAAGTTACTCTTTTGAGTGTGTGTCCACATTTATTGACACTGTATATACAACAAATGCTTAGCAACTCTCCAAGATTGGCCTAACTGCTCGACCGAGCTACTATACAAACTAGAGCATTAAGTGGTCTAGTTTTTACTTCTGTATACCAAGGTAAGGTTGCTTGGACTCTGCACAGTGCACATCATCTTTATACATTATATAGTGAGTCAGCCTCCAACAGGATGTTGGTGCTTTGCTTCACAAATCGGCTTTTGTTAACTCAACGAGCAAGCAGAAGACTGCTTTGTATGTGATAATGGATTACACATCTGTAAGGGAAAAATACAATTTGTGGGCTAGGTAGTGTTGTGTGAGTGTGAATGACAGAACCCTTTTGGCTTCTGAAAGACTCTATAGAGTGAAGAGGTGAGTGTTAGAACATGGTGAAGTTAACACAGGTTTATAATGCTGAGTTCGCAGTTACACATAGACAAATAAAGGCATGTAATACATAGCTTCATGTGTGGCATATAATCGGTGGGTACCCAGGCTGGGGAGGACATTACTACTGGTGATGAAATAGGGGACAAGTAACCCAAAGAATGACAGTGCACTCCCAGAGAAGGTTGCCTTGGTCGAAGCAAACTGCTCATGAATGCCACATGTGCCTTTGTTAAAGTGCAGAGTCGATGTTTGCCATATGTGGAGTAAAAGCGCAACTCCAACTGGTGTGAAGCATTTGAAGATTAAAAGAAGCCTTACTAAGAGGTCTATCATTATCACCGATGTTTACAGATTACACGGCTACTCAAACAGAGTGTCCCGGTGCTACAGGACTGAGGCTGTTGATGAAAATCGGGCGGCTTAGAATGCTGAAAAAAAAGTCATGTTTTCAAATTGTGCTTGAGTGACCCTACGTCTTTGATCACCCGAGGATGCCTGGGCAGAGAGTTCCAACCCCATGTTGCCAACACAGCAAAAGAGATATCCCCCCTTCTTTTCTTCTTTGTTTTGGGCACCACAGTCAACAGTCCATCTACGGAGTGAAGAGCTCCAGAAGGCTGATTGTCCTGGAGCCTCTTGGGTAGGTATTTAGGTCCAAGTTTGTAGTAAACTCTGTGTGCTAACATCAGTCCTTGAACTGCACTCTCACCTTAATGAGCATCCAGTTCAATTCCAGGAACAGAAGTGTACTTAGGAATCCTAAGCAGGAGCCAAGCACTGCATTCTGTACCAGTTGGAGTCTCCTTAGGAGGTACCCCGGGAGACCCCAGTAAAGAGCATTGGCAAGCAGCAGTCAGCACAGACCTAAATTTCATCAACATCTGCAGAAAGCCAAAACTAGTCCTGCATCACTGGCCAAGAAACTACTGAAAGGTATAGCGCTACTACATAGTATAAAACTATACAGTGCATGGATCAATAAAATTAAAAGTAGCCACAAACAGATATAGAAAACAACGCTAGCTGATAGAAAAGTTAGTCATAAAGAATACTGAGGTTACACATACCTGAGTCTAGGGACCCAAAAAAAATCACAGAGGTTATGCTTACTGAGCTGTCCTATACCTAACCGGCACACCACCAAAGCTGCCCGAGTGGCAGCTCAGCACAACTCCAAAAGTCTCCAGCATGTGAAAGGTTCAAATGGAGACCAAGAAAGAGGTCATAGTTCCACAGACTGTCCAAGTTGACTTAGAGGCCAGCACATCACGAAGCCTCAGAGATGGTGTGGATGTGTTCATCAAGACTGCCGGATGGGGTCAGAGAGAGCTCCAGTCACAGTGTCAGCCAATCCTGTGAGCAGCTAACATGCTGCTACCTTCCTAAAACCAACACCACCCTTTAATGCCACTAAAAAGCAAAATATTGGCGATAGATGGACTGCTTCAATAGAGTGATTTGGGGGCAGATTTAAGAGCCCCTAGCGCCTCCCTGTGTCACATTAGCATATTTTGTTTATGCTAATGTGGTCTAACGAGGCCAAAATCGACGCACCAAATTTACAAAGTGGTCCTATGCATGCATTGCACAACTTTGTAACCCTTTGCGTTACATTCTGCCAGCGCCAGGCATAATGTATGTAAAGGGGGTGGGCACCCCTGAGGGGGGGGGGGGGGGGAAATGGCATAAAGAAATCTTAGAGATTTTTTTCTGTCATTTTTTTATGGCACTTTTAACGCCTGCTCAGAGCAGGTGTTGAAAGGAGGCACACCATTGTTTACAATGGGCCTCAATGGGCTTTGCAATATTAGAGTCAACATTTGTTATGCTAATCCTGCAAAGCTGTGAAGTAGCATCAAAAATTCTGATGCTACTTCCCCAACTACTGCCATGGTGCACCATATATTAAATATGGCTCATACTTAGTGGCGTTAGGGGGTGCTAAGGAGCGCAAGAGAAGTGGTGCTGCACTAGGTTCAGCTCCACTTTTCATATATCTGCCCCTTGATATTTTCATTGATAGGCTAGTTGAAATGGATAACATAACGATTATCAAGCACCTGAAGAATGTTGCTGGTGAGGGAGTAAGGAAAGACATAAAAAATGCTGCAAGCGGGTGAAGATAGATACTGTCAAATTAAAAAAGCTTTGAATTTCAAGTTTAATTCAATCCTGAATGTAGATTATGAAGATACATTTTTCAGTCAAAAATGACAAAGAATTTGTGAAATCACAGACAAATTTGTTGAGAGACTGGATGCACTCATCAAACACTGTAGATTCAAGAAATTGAATGACTAAGAGGCAAGACACCTCTTCGTTATTGATGGATGCCTGTCAGATTCATACGGATGATGAATGTTGCGGGAAACTCTTAGTTTGGAGTGAGTTCTCATGGCTGCCAGAGCTGAAGAGTCTACTGACCGACAAGCTGCTGAAATGAAGGCTGGAGGTGCCCAAAGTGAGCCAGTCATGAACATGAAAAGCGAACCAAGACACAAAGTTGAAGGACACAAGGTGATGTCTTCACAGAAAAAAGTTGTGTTTCAGATGTCAGCTATTGTTACAACAAGAATGTAAATTGGACATATATGCAGAGGCTGTGCTAAAGAGACCCATGTTGTAACGCTTTGAAAGCCCAAGGAAAAAATAAGTGCATCACACTGGGAAGTCCAAATGGCTGACTGAACGTTCCAGAAGCAACACTCGATGCATGCCCACAAAGCCAAGCATTAATATCAGTTGAGACAAATCAACACCAAATGAAGGCGATTGTCATCTAAATCATTGTCGAAAAGTATGTCAGTGCCAGAATCAAGTGAAAGCAAAGAAGATGATTGTGCAATGTCGATGTTTAACTAAGTAAATTTGCACATGTTGGACTGGCTTCATGTGAAGAAAAATACCAGTCAAAGAAAAGTTGACATGAAAAAGCACCCAAGTCATTCAAACATTGTCTGAAGATTACGCTGAAGATAAATGTTTGTTTAATACCTTTCATCATCGACAGTGGAACATCAATAAACATTATGCCTGAGGAGAAATATAGTGAACTATCTCCATTGCCACAACTTAAACAATTGAAAACCAAAGTATGCACATGGGCTGCATCAATACCCTTGAAAAGTAAAGGTTCATTCATAGCGACTATGAAACACATAAAAAGAGAAGTGGAAGCGCCCGTTCATGTACTTCAAAGTATCGTGTCAAGTACCTTTTTACTCAGTTTCAGCAGAGCTGATGACTTGGGACTGATTTCAGTGAAGTACAACCTGAATGCTCATCACGAAATAGTAAGCCAGTTTCCTTCATTGTTTCATGGACTAGAAAAACTTGAGACTATGAAAGTACAATTGCATATTAATGAGGATATCCATCCTATTGCTAAAAGACACAGAAGAATTGCATTTCATTAACAAGCAGCTGTTGAAAAGGAACTCAAATCAATACCTAAGCATAACATCATTTAGGATTCTACTGATCCAACGCTTTGGGTTTCTCCCATATTGGTTGTGCCCAAAAAGGACAGTGAAGGAGCTGTACTCATCTGCATAGATATGTGTCAAGCGAACAAGGCAATTGAAAGAGAATGACATCCAGGTACTCACATTGTTGACATGATAACACAATTGAATAGTGTAAAAGTCTTCTCTCGATTTGAATAAATAATTGCATCCGTTGGAATTTGAGGAGAATTGCAAGTACATTACAACCTTTTATACATATATTGGTTGGTTTTAATATAAAACACCAAGGTTCCTTTTTTAGAGTTTGGCGGATGGGTTTACTCCATCATAAACATGACAGATATACAGTCTGACATATTAAAATTCCATTATGGCCTCTGGAGATCGTAATAGGGCAGACAGGATATCTGTCACATTTGTGACCAAATAACCCATCTACCAAACTCTGAATAAGGCCCTAGGTTTTAGCGTGCCATCAGCTGCAGGGATTTTTAAAGATGCCATTAGATGTGTCATCCAGCCTGTTATGACTGCTTTCAACGACAGCAAAAACATATTAGTTTTCCAAGGTGCATAGAAGGAGTATGATAAAGCTGTCAGGCAATTGTGACAATTACTCATTGATACAAATTTAACGCTAAATACTGAGAAATGAGACAGTAAGACAAAGCTAAATTCTTTGGCCATATCTTTCTGATGGGGGCATGACACCAGATCCAGCTAAAGAACAAGCGTTGTCAACTGCCAGTCCCCCAAAGATGTTTCCATATTAGGCTCATTCCTTGGCCTGGCAAGTTGCTGTTCTAAATACATTAGAGGCTTTGCCACTGTGAGTGCACTATTGAAAGAGCTGATGAAAAAGAATATTTCATTTCACTGGTCGCACAAAAGCTGTTGTTGACTCTAGTCCGGTTGGGTTAAGCATAATCGTTGCACAGCACAACGGCCATCCAAATACTCAAATATATAGTGTGGTGTAAGCAAGCAAAAGTTTGTCCCAGACTGAACATGCTTAATCACAACATGAAAAAAAAAGTTTAGCAGTGGTGTGGGCTTGTGAACATTTCCACATGGTTTCATGGTTCTGACAGATCATCAAGTATTGCTAAACATCTTTGACAATTCAAGGGCCATGATGCATCTGTGCACTGAACATTGGGGTCTTTGATTACAAGTGTACAACTACACAGTTATGCATCATCCAGGGAAAGTTCAAAACCCTGCCAACTACTTCGCCAGAGTGCCTATACAATGTCAAGGTACTCTATTTAAGACAGCTAAAGCCTTCATAAACTTCATCAAGAAATAAAACACACCAGCTGTCATTTCATTAGAACAAATTGGCACAGCCATGAGTCAGGATAGTGACATGTTAAAACTGAAACATTATTTACACATTAGTCATTGAACCAACATTCTCGCCTCTTACCAGTGACAGAGAATACCAGATGTTAAAAAATGTCAAAAATGACAAGTCTGTTACAAAAGAAGGCATAATCCTAAGAAATTTGAGAATTGTCAATCTGGAGAATGTGCGACAACAGATAATTGAAGTTACCCATGTAGGACATTGTGGAATTGCTACAAAACAAGCTCGCCAAGTTTGAGCCTGATTCCCTCATCTTGATGAAAGAGTTGAAAGTGAATTGAAGGCCTGTCATTTATGCAACTACTTGTCATCAAAAACTGTTGATTTTGTTTAGTCCATGTGACAATGGGCATCACCTGATGGTAATTGTGGATTAATACTCCCACTTTCCATTAACAGATCTCTTATCTATCATGCAGGAAAGAGTCACAGAGAGATTAGAAGGCATCTTTGCAGCATGGGGCATTTGTGCAATTTTAAAATCTGACAATGGCCCACCTTTCAATAGTCAAGAATTCAGTGACTTTCTCAATGTGCTTAATGTAATGCATCAGAAGAGCACACCTCTTTGGTCACAGGCTAATGTCCCTGTTGAAAGTTTCATGAGAGCACTAAGGAAAGCTATTCAGTGTACTGCTTTAGAAAAGCTCGACCTCAAGACTTTCTTGAGTTCTACCCTTCGAGCTTACCATTCGACTCCTCACTCAACCATAGGTGAAAACCCTACAATGCTGATGTTCCGGAGAGCAATGACGATCAAGTTACATCAGTGGACCAAAACAAGATCAAGAATTGAGGAAGAAACTAGTACAACAGACTTGGTTCGTAAAAACAAAATGAAGGCCTATGCTGACAAGAGATGACTTGCAAAATACATTGTTTTCACAAGAGGAGATTGAGGGCTCGACTGTCATCCGAGAAAACTTAAATCTGATGGGCCATTTGATGCAGAGCTAGTCCATGTTGTAACCAGCATAAGATGCGTGGTGACTGCCCAATGTCCTAGGAAATCCATCACGAGAGATTCCTCGCTTTTCAGACATGTGGCTTATTGCTCATCATGTACTGACGTCAATGCAGAAACTGGTTCAGAAAAGACAACGGGAAAACCACAGACTGCTGTTGCTCTTGCATCGCCAAAGCAAATTATGGACATTCCTGTTGCTGATTCCAAGTTTCTAAAGAAATGATTGGGACTAGTCATCAAAGCATCAAGAAGGCTTATTGAAGAGTTATGATGATGCATATGTTTGTCAAAAATTGTAATTTCTTTTAGCAGAGGGGGAGATGTAGCTGTGTGAGTGTGAATGACAAAACCCTGTTGGCTCCTGAAAGACTCAGTAGAGTGATGATGTGAATGTTAGACCATGGTGAAGTGAATGCAGGTTTAGAATGTTGAGTTTGCGGTTACACGCAGACGAATAAAGATGTATAATAAATAGCTTTGTGTGTGTGACGTACTCATTGGCTGGTACCCAGGCTGGGGGAGAGCTACAGTCTTGACAGTAGAGAACAGAAATATAATCCTAGGAAGAGTTTTCCACGCATGTCAGTCTGAACATGGCAGCTGAATTATATATTTTTTATGAAAAAATCAAATCATAGTTAGGAGAAATGTTGCAACTTTCAGCTTGAGATCCCTAAAAATGAATTCTTTATTTGACTGTGAGCCTAGATCGAATCTTACCGTACTTAAAAACATACTATGAGCACTTGGTCGGAATTACTGCAATTTAAAAGTTAGACTTTGAAGTATTGAGCTATTATAAGTAAAACTAAACAAATGCTAAAATGAACACGAGGAAATCATTAAGTCCGAAAATATTAAACCTTTTTGGAACATGGAAGAAGAGCCAGCACTCTACACAGAATATGTGTAAAATGATTGATTATCGACACACTGTTGGGTCTGGAAGCTTGCCTGCAACTGTTAACAATGTCTATACCGCTTATGTATATCTTCTAAATAAATTACATTTTGATAATTTGGCAGTGATATCCAACCATCTCAGTTCTAGTCGAGTGCTCGGGCCTGGTGGTTTATCAATTACAGTCGTTAGATCAGATTCATAAACATGGGTGCACGCTTACCTTTTTTAAGATTCATAATGTACACATGCATTATCCCCCCGACATGGCACAAATCATTAATTAAACCAATTTGCAAGACAAGTGATAGAAGCAACCCAGACACATATCGGCTTACATACCTACTTGATTTTTCAGTAAACCGTTTTGGCTGAGTAATATTGCATGAATTGGAAGAATGGATAGACCGGCATGCACCTATTCAGATTCAACATGTAGGGTTTAGGCCAGGCAAATCCACTTTACCTCACATATTCTGTTTGAGCTACAACATGAATGTCCACCATAGATAGCAATTTATATGCATGTCCATGCAGCTTTTAATTAGTTGATCACCATTTTTTATGGAGAAAATTAGATGCCTTTAACTCGAAATGTTTTCTGCTCCTTGCTCAAGTGTTGCTTGCAGGCACATGGGCAAAGAGTCAATTGTGTGGAAGAGGTCAGCTTCCTGACAAAATGAAACCCCTTAATAGGCTGAAACAGGACTAGTTCCTTGCCCTACTTTTACTTGCTTTGTATTTCCCAGACCTTCGTAGATCCTTGCTGCAGCACAGTGTTTACCCATGAAATTAAGAACACTGCACACCAATGTTCTTCTGCATGCCGGTGATTTAGTTATCATAGGTCCTACCCCAGTTAATGTGCAGCACTAGCTCAATACTCTGAAATAATATTGGCTTATGAACAAACTCTCTATCAATACAGATACATTTCAAATAATGATCTTTGGTACAAAAAACTAAACTTAAATAGGTGGCTAAAAGGCATTGCATTAAAAAAGGTAAAGGCTTATAAATATCTCAGAGTTGTGTTTATGGGTACAGTATCTTGGAATTCCTATTTAGAGGATAGATGTGGATTCTTGTTGTAATGGCCATCTTCGTTCACTTGAGTAATATGCACGGAGATGTTTCTTTTATACTTTTGACTAAAGCATTTCTACAAAGGTAGTACCTATGTTACTATAGGGATCACCAACCTACACCTTGGAAGAAACAATGGGGGCAGATTTAAGAGCCCCTTGCGCCTCCTTGCGCCACATTAGTGTCATTTTTGTTGACACTATTGTGGCCCAACAAAGCCAAAATTGCCACAGCAAATTTACAAAGTGTCACAATGCCTGCATTGTGCCACTTTGTAACCCTTTGCGCTACATTATGCCTGTTCCAGGCATAATGTATGCAAAGGGGGCATTCCCCCATTAAGGGGGCAGAAAAAATGGCACAAAGAAATCTAAGGGATTTATTTGCATAATTTCTTTCAGCACTTTTAATGCCTGCTCAGCGCAGGCATTAAAAGGGTGCACACAATTATTTATAATGGCCCCTGTGTACAGTTCAGGGTTAGAGCCAAAATTTTGGTGCAATGCCTGGACAGTACATCAATAGCATCAGAAATTCTGACGCTATTGCCCCCTACCCTGCGCCATGGTGTGCCATATTTTAAATACGATGCATACATGGTGGTGGTAGGGTGGTGCAAGGGGCCGCAAGAAACATCATGCAATGTAGCGCCACTTTCAAAAATCTGGCTCATGGACTTTTACAAAATGAGCAAGCGCCTGAAAAGTGTTTATTATTGTCTTAGGCCGCAGGCATAGAAGTACTCCACTTGGAGATTTAAATAGATGCTGCGTTTTCCAAAGTTACATTTTTAGTAGGCAAGACAAAAGTAAAAGGTGATTGCATTGCAGCACTATGTTCGAAAGCACTAAGATATTCTGAAAGTGTATGAGAAAACTTAACTAAAATGAAAACTGTTTGTGATATATCTTCCTTGTCTGAAGATAGGCAAGGAGAAAGAAAGGGTATATATTAAAAAACCGTTATTAGAAATAGGAGATTAAGTGAAAACATCGATACAGACGTTATTACAATATTTTGCAGTTACCTTAATTAGGTTTGATGGTTACAGCATTTAATGTCATTAAATCTAGAATTGTGCCGGTTGACATTAGTTTGTAATAGCCTTTATTTTCTGTTTGAAATATCAGTGATGTCAGATGAAAATGACCTGTGAAATATCAAAGGGAACATTATTACATTGATGATTTGTTGATGGCTTGTTTCACAAATTTGTGCTGTATGCTTGGGGCTTTCTCAAGGCTGCATGTATTAATATTAATGCAAAGAGCTAAATACAGTATTTACTAGGAGTGGGCAATTAATTCTGCTCCACCGGTGGAGTGGTGGGATTTTGGCCACTCCCTGTTATGCTTGTAATTCGGAGTTCCAACCAAGTTTCACCAACCTCCGCATGGGGAAGTTTTTTCTTGAGAGTTGGTGTCCCCTAGTGTGATTTTCAGACACTAGGAGGACACCTGGCGAGATTTTCCCAACACGGGCAGTTGCGACATTCATCTTGAGAAAGTTGCAGAAATACAATTGTATTTTGTAAGTTTGCTCGCTTTTGCTTCAAAAAGCAGCGCAAATGCGGCACTAAAAAAGTATAAATACGGGCCTATGTATTTATGTTTAGATCAGAGTTTCCATTGAAAACATATTTTTTGTTTTCTTAAACTTTTGGTGTTGTTTGACAGATCTGCACACAACCATCCAAAGAAAGCATTGGCAGAGCCAATAGGTCAGGCTTATGAATGAAAGCGCTTTTTGTGTAATTGGTGGGTGAACACACACAGTAAGTCATCATACACACACTCTATTATTAATTGTTGCACTCATGCATCCATTCATCAATACATTGACTTACACTTCCATTCACCCTCTGACGTAACCTCAGTAAAACACACCCACATTCAACAACATATATAAGATAAAGTAAAAAAAAAAAAAAAGAAAACATGCTGTTATTTAAACACAGAGAGCATGTGGCTTGCAATAACAAAACTGAAAAAAGCAGCAGATATCCATCTTGGTAAGGTATTGTTGATAGTCTATAATTATTTTAAAGTTCAAGCATGGCTGCCATATTTAGACCACTGTTAGCCATCAATGAATGGTAAAATAATGATACACTATGGACAACAGCATTCCATAATGATCTCCTGGCTTATTGGAAGTGGCCACATGGAATTTGGTGCACTGAGAGCTGTAGTATCTCCTAAAACCATTAATATAAAATGAAGAAAAGCAACAAACTGAAAGGTGAAGGAGAAAATTAAACACTAAAGGACTGGCCAACCAGCCCTGATACTGAAGCACACTCATATTCAGTACATGCACACACATGCTCAGAAAATGTCTTCATTCACATGGTAAAAGTGTAATGACTGATGCAGACAGAACCATTACCACATCCAGTTCACTGTCATGGCTAGGAGCAGGGTCTAAATGACAGACAGACCAATGGCAGAATAGAATGGATCCAAAGTTCCTCTGTGTATCTTCATCAATATACATTTATATATACGGATGCCTGTATTATTTAATTATTTTGTTGTATTACAAGATCCAAACAGACATCGAAGAAGAGATTCTAGCAAGAATTATGACAGTGCAAATCTTCTGTCCTAGGTTTTGTCAGAGGTAACAATCCATCCTTGAATTCCTGTTGATTTTACCATATGCTTTTCACCATCAAAATGTCTAACCTAATATGTTTGTCATGCCTTTTCATTATAAAAAGATAAAACCTGTGGCAACAGAAATATTTGTTCCTAGTGAACCAATCAGTCATTCAGCTGTTATCAATTGATTATAAATAAGTCAAACATGACATGTTTATCATCTTTTTCATAATAAACAGATAAGACCTGTGGCAACAGAAACATTTGTTCCAAGTCCACCAAACAATCCTGTAGCTGTTACCAGTGGCTTATCACCAGACCCAATTCAGGCCTCCTGTACTTAGCATAAGCATTTCCACAATATACCAAAGTACAGTTGGCAAAGCAAAATACTATCTCTCCTAGGAAGGCCTAATAAGGACTGTGAAAGTGCAAATCTTCTATACCCATTGTTTCACTGAGGAGGTAACCAGCACCAAAATGCTTGCCTGCTATGGGAATCTGGGAGATTCTATGTAACAAAACACCTATCTGCAGGACTTAATATAGAGCAATAACTATCTACATCTAAATGCCTATAGCATTTATCATAATTATGTATTATGAACAATCGTGCCTATAAACTTTATTGTTGGCTTGTCACCATAAGCAACCCAAACCGACTGTGTTGGTTCATCAGCCATAACACAAGGCAACCATCATGTTTACCATAACAAATTACAGATATCTACAACATACAGTTGTCAAATCACAACAAAATCCCTACTAATAAGTTCTAATAGGGATTACCATAGTGCAAATTCTCTATCATATGGTTTGTTCAGGTGGGTCACCAGCAGCACACCCTGGCTTACTACAGGAATATACAAGACTGCATGAACGAAAACACCTCCCTGCAAGATTTAACACAGTGTAGTAACAATGCACCCTTAAAAGCTGTTTGCCTTTAACACATACTTTTCACAATAAGTAAATAAGGCCTACTTGCTTTATCATAACTTTTCATTACAAACAGATCACAGTCTAGAAATCTGACAGAACTTTTCCCTATGAACTGGAAAGACCTCTATCTTTTACCAATGGTGTGACACTATATAAAACCCAGGCCTACAGATTTTGCAGAGGCTGGCAACCATCAGGCATGCATTTAAAAATTACAAATAAATACAAAATTACAGTTAGCAGAACAATATACAGATCCTCTCACTATGGACTAACAAGGATCCTAACAGTGAAATTCCACTCCTAGGGCTTGTCAAAGCGGGTAACCAACACCGTAACCATAACCCTTGTCTATGTTGGTAATCTGTGATATTACATGTGACCAAATACCACTCTAGGGCATGTAACATAATGTGACAATAATCCATTCTTAGGGGCAGATTTGCTAAAGTGTCACCCAACGCAGCACAGCAGGCAAAAATGCTGCGCTGCGTTGTGTGGCAGGGCGGAAGCAGGGGAGCGTGATATCTGCAGAAATATGGCTCTCTCCTCCCCTCTCCCTAGAGTCAGTGCAGAATTTTCCTGCTATGCGCCACTTACATACCTTGTGCCATAGTTCAAGGGTCTGTGTGAGAGTCTAGCATAGGTATTTTACTGCTTCCAGTACAAAATACTATACAGTGCAGCACACATACAAAGTCAGAAAAGAAAGGAATAGTAAAAGGATTTCTCCTTTTAATCACTGCTTTCAAATAGTGTTATTTTTTTATGCAAAACCATGTCTCACATTTTGGCAGATAGGGTTTTGCATCAAAAAGCATGTATGGTTGCATGGGAACACCCAAGTAACGCCACTTGACGGTAAGTTACACAAAGCAGCGTTTTGCACTACTTTGCATTACTTTTAGGTAATTTTAAGTGCAA
Source organism: Pleurodeles waltl (assembly GCF_031143425.1). Lineage (NCBI taxonomy): Eukaryota > Metazoa > Chordata > Amphibia > Caudata > Salamandridae > Pleurodeles > Pleurodeles waltl. Next base: position 1,233,627,267 of record NC_090444.1, on the reverse strand, counting down.
AACAGTGTTTTTGATGAAAAACCATTTTGTGCCTGTTTGCTTCACTTTTGTGATGCAATCGCAGCACAAAATATTGGTAAATCTTCCCGCTAGAGGCCTACTCCCCTACCATACGCTTTCCAAAATAAATAAGCCAGGCTAATTGCCTCTGTAATAATGTTTCATAATAAGCAGGCCAGACCTATGGCATCAGACATAACATTTTTCTGCACACTAATCAAACATATTTATTGCTTTTATCATTGGGTTATCACCATAACCACCTCAGGCTTACTGTACTGAGAATAAGTTTTTCCACAAGGCAACCACCAGGCATACAGTCATAAAATTACAAATACATACACATTTATAGTTGGTAGAGAAAAATAGTACCTCTCCTAACAGGGCTTAACATGGTTTCTCACAGAGCAAATCATCTATGCTCAAGGTTTGTCAGAGCGGGTAACCAACACCAAAATCCTTGCCTACTAATGTAATCTATAATTTACTTTGTGAACAACTCTATCCATAGGTGTTAATTCATAGTAAGAACAATTCATCCTTAAATGCCCAATGACTCTAACATATGCTTTTCACAATCAAAATGTCAGGTCTACTGCCTTCATCATAACTTTTCATGATAAACAATCAGGCATATAGCTTTTCTCACTGGCTTCTCATCATAACCAACTTAAGCCATTGTACAGAGTGTTAGCATTCCACAAGACGACCACATGGCATACAGTCGCAAAAGTACAAATAGATACACGAATTCAGTTAGCAAAGCAAAATATTATCTTCTCTAAGAGAACTTAATGTGGATTATTGTAATCTATAGATTAATCCCCACAGTTTGCTTGTGTAGCTCACCAATACCAAAACCCTTGCCTACTACAGTAAACTGTGAAATTCCATGGAACGAAATACCTGCCTACAGGCTTTAGCACAGAGTGCAAACAATCCATCCTTAAAACCCTACTGTCTCCAACACATGCTTTTCACAATAATTAGGCCAGGCCTACTGGCATTCTCATAGAGGTTCATAATAAACAGATCAAAGCTTTACACTAACCCAACACTGGCTTATTCAATTGCACATAAACTGGCAGCCATCATGCATACAGTTATAAAATGAAATGTATACAGGAAAAATACAACTTACAAAACAATATACAACCCCTTTCAACAGGGCATAGCAAGAATCATCAGAATAAACCCACTCAGGTTTGTCAGAGTGGGTGATCAATATCAACAGCCTTGCCCACTACACTAGTTTGGTAGTTTGTGATATCCCCTGCTTCAAAATACCTGTCTATTAACAATTCAAACCTAAATGCCTAGTGACTGTAACATATCCTTTTCACAATAAATATGACAGGCCTAGTACCTTTATCTTAATGTTTCATTACAAGCAGATGAGGCAAATAGCCAATATCATTTGCTTGCTACCATAACCATCTCAGTCCTGCTGCATCGAGTATAAACTTTGCCACAAACCAAAAAGTACAATACATGTAGTGTTATTAGTAGAAGCATGTGCATTCTTCTCATTAAAATCCTGTTCTTATGAGGACCAACATGTGAGTGTAGCCTAAACCCCTCTCTCAGAAGGACTCTGACAGCTCTTTATGTGTTGATCACATCAGGTCAATGCCAATTTCACTGTTGAGCCAGACCTAAAAATCCATGAGTGGTATAAACTATCCTCCCCCCATCTGTGCTACTGCCAGAAATGACACTGTAAATGATCTAGTTATCTAAGAATGTTTAATAGCATTACAATGTCATGTGTGTGCTCTTGATATGTCAGGTGAAAGAAAATAATCACAGCTGCGAAGAAGGCAAGAGCTTTATTTGTGGGAGCACAAAGCATCTACCCCATTAAAAACATGTTCTCTTGGCTCCTAACTTGGGTGGAAGCAAGGCCTCTCTACTGGGGATTCTCAAATAATTGGCTGGTGACAGCTGTGCTGTCAAGACAGAGTTTCAAAGTATGTTTTGTGCAGATCCATCAAGAAGAAGAGAGAAACAAACATTGGTAAATGTATTAGGTTTTGCCTATGTGATTAACGATGAGCTGTTTTTTGTTGTACGTTGTAGCTTGCTGAGTAGTTGTACAATACGAGTTACAGAAAGTCTGGTAAAATGTTATGACTTGTTTATGTACAAAAAGGCAATATATTGCTCTGTTACTATTGGTATAGTGGGGCTGTAAGTAATAGCAAAATTTTCAAAAATGAAAGGAAACAGGGAAATGATAGGATTAATTGATGTAATAGCAATATTATGTGTTTAGAGGAGTTCTGACAACGTTTGGGCCTTGCGCCAGTGCACCTGTTGCACAATTCAAATCATAACCCTTGTGTCTGCAAACGAACTGCATTGGCGAAAATATTGCAATATTTAGTGTTTAGAGGGGTTCTTAGAGCTTTGGGCCCTGGTGTCACTGCGTCTGCTGTACCTTTGAAATCATGACCCTAGTGCCTGCAAGGTAATTGCACTTGTAACTGCCCGTTTAGTACCTAAATATAGAAAAGTTGGCATTTAGAGAAGTTCTGACAACGTTTGGCAGCAGTGCCACTGCGTCTGCAGCATCATTGTAATCAAGACCCTAGTGCCTGCTGGAAAACTCCACTTGTAACTGCCTGTTTAGTTGTATAATGAACCAATAATCGATGTTTAGTGGGGTGCCTGGAACTTTTGGTCCCAGTTTCATGGCACCTGCTGCACTATTGAAACCATGACCTTAGTGCTTGCTAGGTAATTGCACTTATGATTGCCTGTTTAGTTGTAAAATATAGTAATATTAGGTGTTTAGAGGAGTTCTGACAACTTTTGGGCCCGGTGCCACGGCACCTGCTGCACCATTTAAATATTGACCCTGTTGCCTGCTTAGTTGTAAAATATAACAATAATCATTTTTACTGGGGTGCCTAAAGCCTGGTTCCGGTACCAATGCACTTGCTGCACTATTAAAATCATGGCCCTTGTGCCTGCTACATAACTGCACTTATGACTACCTGTGTAGTAGTAAAATATAGCACTATTTGGTATTAAGTGGAGTTATGACAACTTTTGGCCCTGGTGCAAGGTAAATGCAATTGTGACTGCCTGTTTAGTAGTAAAATTGAGCAATAATCAGTGTTTAGTGGTGTTCTGACAACTTTTGGGCACGGTGCCACTGCACCTGCTACACCATTCAAATCATGACCCTAGTGCCTGCATGATAACTGCATTTGTAACTTCCTGTTTATTTGTAATTATAGGAATAATCAGTGTTTAGTGGGGGGCATAGAAATCATGGCCCAGTGAAGGAAACGACTGCACTCACAAAACTCAAAGAATTATTTTAGAACAGTCACATGAAAACTCTGCTGTAATTGTCTGGTGCTATACAGATATTGTCCCAACAGATAAAGGAGGATGAAACATCCCTTCAAAGAATCATGGAGCGTGCTCATGTAAAGCACTGAAAATCACTTTGTTCGGCTTTACCTTACATATACACGAAGAGTAGCTCTGGTATATTAACTTTATTTTTAATGTGCAAAGTTTATCACATTTAGGATTTGATCATAAGGACCAAATAGTTCAAAGTTGCCAAAATCATCTGATAATGCCTACAAAGTGCAGAGAAAGATACTGAGGCAAGAATGGAAAACACCTCAAACATTCTAAGGCTACATAATCTGCTTTACACAACAAAGTAATAAAATGCAAGCATTTCCACTTACTGTTAGAAGCTGTATGCCTTTTCCGTGGGAAGAGATCTTATGTTATAGTTTAACAGTCCCTGAAGTCTGACAGTGAATGGGGCTTAAACAGTGTGAATTGCCCAAGATCGCCATATGTTAGGGTGACACAGAGACTTATATGTACTTTTGTTCTTTGAAATCTTCCAGCTACACACATAATTGCCAATTGTGTACAAATAATGTCGAATATAGCCTATACAGTTTCTGGGAGTGCATTTAATGTATAGGAACTGACAGTGTGGATAATAATGGGAAATGACATTAAATGCAAACACTTAGTGTACCCAAAACGTTGATTTAAATTAAGGTTGTCATCTAATCATCAGAAAAAAAACACAAATTATCATCCACAGATTTGTATTAAGCTAATGCTGGCTTCATTTAGCCCTGTATTGCATTTCAGGCAATAAAGCTTTGAAAATGCACAAAATTATTAAATGAAATATGGAGTCAATCATGCAACAACCCCCCATAATAAAGAAAGCAGCAGAGACCAGTTCAGTTACTAAGCTTTTTTTATAACATCCATGAGATACGCTTACATATTCTGTAATAATAGATTTCACAGGCACAGGCAGGCACTATGCAGGCGAAACCTAAAAATGGGGCTCGCAAAAGTGACATTTCCCATTTTAACTGTAATAAGTTTCTTTGCTTTTTGATGTTGAAACGATGGTTGAACAAATGTAAATAGAAATTCACTCAAAGAAGTGGCTTTGCTTGAAATACATCCATCGAGTACTTTTCAAGAATTTAGGGTTTAAAAGGTATTCGGGTCTGGGCATGAAAAGGTTACATTTTATAACTATCTTGACATGTGGGGAGGTATTCCTCAGAGTAGTCTGTGATTTTATTAATTATTTCATTTAACATGTTATTAATGAAGTCATATGAAGTCATAAACAGAGGTTGACAGGGGTGTAAATTATATTTGGTTTACCTATGCTTTACTTCTAAATTTCAGTGGCTTTTAGATTTGTTTTCTAACCTTAACTGCACTTTTACTGTGTTTACTTCATTGAATCTTAAACTTTTTAAAAACATATAGTAATGTCTTAGAAGTAAAGTTAACTATAACTATTCTTTAATCCTTATTTGTTCCAATAAAGTGTTTTAACAAATGCCACATTTAACTGCTCCTTACACCTTTCCTGCTACTATAACCAAAACTTGCAGCATGCAGGTTCGACGGCCAAATTGCATTACACACAGCCCTTGGCCTTTTGCTGTGAGGGTTCTATGCAGTAATTGCACCAAATCTACCTCAAGTGTACAACACCAATTGTGTACGGACTGGGTTGAAATCAGGGCCAGACAGCCAACCCCTACTACATACAGCCTTCAGTTGTGTGTAACACATGGCATACAGCAGATGTTGGGTTTACGGCACACTGCTTCGGGGCTGTGCACTGCATTCAGCAATATGTGGGTGGATGTAATGAGTGTCAATGGAATACACCATTGGGATAATTAGCATAAACAAGGGTTTGGATGCATGCAATATACCTATACTTAAATTGTAACCTCCTTCATCCCAGTTGCCAGTTCCTCAGAGGCATTGTTTTACTTCTATCTGCACCTTTTGTGATTTGTGGATGTACCATGCTCCCATCTCCCCTACTATTCTACTCTTCTAAAGCATCATCGAAAACAAGCACAAGGGTTCACAAATGCCCACTTCTGCTTTCTTGGGATAGCATTAATGATTGCTTCAAAGTCAGGTCTATTTGTATCACTAACGTTTATTTTAAAAATACCACGCACTGAAATTACTTCTCGAAGAATTTCTTTGTATGTTGTTGCATACTGAAAAAAATACCTCGCATTTTAGTTCCACACGTGACTCGTTTCCCAAACTTCCCACTTGCCACACTGCAATGGATCGCATTTCCATTATACCTGTTCACACAATGGTTTAAATTTGCCCAGGTTCGCTGGAGCAAATGCTTCCCGGGAGTAGCTTCAAATTGTCAATAAAATTATGTATTGACCCGGGACTGAGTCATTAGCCATCACGGAAAGTTGCACACCACAATGCAAAAAAACACAATTACAATCGATTATGTGCTATGTGCATACGTGTGCAAAATTGAATCTATCATACTTCCCCTGTTTTTACACTGCATTACTTGATGTACAACATTTGTGCGTAATCAGCAGCATCCACGGATATTGGGAGCCCAAATGAACGGCAGACTCAGCTCATAAACCAGTCTCTTTTCAGAAAATTTATAATAATTTCATGATTTTAAAGGCTGAAAAACTCCAAACTCCAAAAGATTTTTTCTGTGTTCAATCTATAAAAAAGAAAACGATTTATACATGAAAATACAACTCTCTGTGCAGAATGAGACTATTTTGCCAACTGAACACACAGAGTTTTGCTTAAAAAGTGAACGTCTAAGATATTTACGTGGATAAAATGACAGTGATACTTATAACAGACGAGTTTTGAGCACCCCTTTTTGAGTGGCATTCATGCTTTGTGAAAATATAATGCAGCCTAGCATCATCCCCGTTGTAATGCGAAAGGTTCACTTGTCAGGACTTTTTCTATCATCACATTTCGTTAAAAACGCAGCCTATTATGGCCGCCAGACATGCATTTCTGTCTCTCTAACACAGCTGTCCACCTCAATATTGAAAATAAACTGTAGGATCGGCACATGCATAGGCAGGTGATCTTGCTGTCTTAAGGTCCCTCGCTGAGTGGTATGCCTGGTTTTAGCCGGAACAAAAAAGAGATTTATAAATGGTTTTCTCAGCGCAATGTGGCGGAGAGGGGTGCAAAGTATGGCAAGGGTAGTTTCGAGTGCAACAGATATTGTACAAATGTGCGTTTGTTTTCAGCGTAGATGGTACCTTGTGCTGCTTTGCCTAACTTTGTGTCAAGGGCACGTTACTGGGTATGATATAGTTTGGTTGCATTATTTTGGCATATCAGAACTAACACTAATAGTTTTTGATGCAAAGCTTGCTCTACTAAGATAGGCAGACTGACTTTGTGTGAAAAAATAGAGGGAGGTTTTAAAAAGGATAAAGGCCCATATTTATACTTTGTTAGCGCCGCATTTGCGTCATTTTTTTACGCAAAGCAGCGCAAACTTACAAAATATAATTGATGCAATGCGGCGCTAAAAAAGTATAAATATGGGCCAAAGTGTTTTCGTTTCACCAAACAAACTGCATATTACACATGTGGTGCGTGGCACAGCACATGTCCAATGCGAGGTATGTTACACAGTTTACCTTGTAGGATATGCTTCCAAAACAAATCCTAGCTAGTGCACAGTCACCTCTGCACTAGGCATGGGCAGGATGTCGATTATGCTTGAGTAATTGGAGTAATTTTTGAATTCCTCAATACCCTTTGACGAGGAATTACCAATAGTTATAGGATTACTCTTGCTTGCATAATTGAAAGTAATTTTAGCACTAAATGTCGGTAGTAAATTGGGGGCAAATCCTACCCCAAGAGCACATTTAGCAAGCATGAGGAACTGCTCACTATTTATGTTCTGATGCACTTAGGCAATTTCTTAGTGCAAAATGCACCCTTCCAATTTCAACTCAACAGGGCAATTTTGTCCTAAGAAAAAGCTCTAAAAACAGAATTACTTTTCTAAAAGAAATTCAAGCATAATCTTGAAGAATTCTTAGGCAATTCTGTGTGAGTACACTGTATGGATTTATGAGTTACATCCACCATTACTCTACACCTTAGAGTGTGGTGCGTCGCGCAATTAAGCCTTTTTAGTTACAGGAAATGATAGAAGCAGTAGACCGTTTGGAATAGCTATAGCTTTGCACTGACATATCTTTATTTAGTTATTTATTTATTTGCATGATTAATTAAAATCTTAGCAAAATAGTCAACTAATTAAATAATTATTATAGCTAAACATCTAAAAGCTGCCCTTATGTTGCTGGCTTAACTACATATGCGGGATAGCAATATTTGATAAAACTAAGCACAATTAAGTCTCAATATCCACTATAACATTTTTGAATTTATGCTAAAACAATAATAAGAGTGACTAAACAATTATTAAAAAGCACAAACTTTTCAATGTGCCTGTTTCTGCATTTTTCAAGTGCATACACTAAATCTTTATGATGTACTAACAGTCACAGTCCACAAGTTTAGGCATTGGGGCTGTGATTTATACTTTTTTTGGGCCGCATTAGTGTCATTTTTTAACGCAAAAGCAGTGTAAACTTACAAAATACAATTGTATTTTGTAGGTTTGCGCCGCTTTTTGCATCATAAAATGACTCTAATGCAGTGCAAAAAAAGTATAAATCAGGGCCTTGGTCTGTACAGCCAAAAATTTAACGAGTCTACAGTTTATCTGTGGGTCAGTTGAATCAAACATTTTAATTACTGCTGGCGGACAAGAGCGTATCCCATTTGTACTAAAAACTGGTTTCAGCAGTTGGCGACGTGCTTCTCTTAGGGCCAGGGAGATACAGATCAGATGTACCATGTCCTCCCTGGCCGCATTTTATAGCCTGCATGACGTCTCTCCCCCTTTCTTCCACAGTGGTTGATCCACTCTTGATGGAAGGGATCCTAGCCATATTGCGAGCAGGTGGCGTTTGACGTATACTGAAAATGATGGGATCAGATTTTGCGATGGGGCCAGGGTAGAGTAAGTATGCATGAGAAGCCAGGCATGCGAGCGTGGTGCAAATTTGCGTTTATCATCTAGCAAAGATTGCAGACCTATTTCCTTTTTTAACACACGGCACAGAAGGGGATATAACATATTAGAGTCCCATAGGTATGTCATTTGTGTCTCTTGCAGCAAGTACTGCAAGTACCTATTGTACACTGACTTTGAGTCATTGCTTACTGAACTCAATAAAGCCACCACTAAAGGGCTGGTGTTGTTTCCTCTTATTTTGTACCAGGTCTTTCCTGTCCAGCTGTTGTTGTTTAAGGTAAAATTCAAGTCTAACTTGGTCAGGGGAAGATTGAAAACTTGTTTGTAGATTTTTATTTGTTGCTGATTCAAGAGCGAAGTGTCTTTCCCATATAGTGCTGCTTTTCCATATGTAGTGGCTGGAAGGAATTTGGCCGACATGACAGACAGTAAAGGTTTCTACGAAGGCCCTTTTAACCTTTTGGCCCGTTTGGAATAGCTAAATCTCTGCACTGTTTTCTCCCCTTATGCAATACAGCATAGCAAGTTTGGTTGCTGCACTGAAAAATAAATCTGGGCCTAAGAGTTTGTGTTCAAGGTCTGTAAATGTGATTTTCTCCAGGGGATGTATCACATAGAAATGCATTGGCTCACTGCAGAGCTAACTTTCATACAGATAACTGTAAACTTCTCTGGGTTAATGCATAGAATTTAAATAGAATAATTTGGAAACAGAGAGAGGCAATTTATGCTCAGTTTCTGACTTGCGCTGTTTGTATTTCATGCACTAGCTTCGTAAAATTCAGTCTTTTATGTGAGGAACTTTAGACACTCCCAATGAAGAAACAAACAAGCATCCAGATCCACGCAAAACCAACCCAACTTTTAATGACATGGCTCCAGGTACTACCTGGTAAAACACACACATAGGCTAGTGTGGTGTTCAGAAGAACATGCACAAATATAATTGCAAGTATCATTTTTGTGCAAATACTGACCAAGTACCAAGCTCATATTGTATTTCGGGAACCTTTTAGGCTCCCACCACCACTGCAGCGCTAGAATTAGGGCCATAATTTATTTATGTTTAATCTCAATAAAAGCAGGTCGTATCATAGTCAGTAAGATACTAGCTGACATTGCGTATTCGATAAGTATTCTGACCCTCCCAAAATGATCTGAAAATGTTATACCAGCTTCTGAGCTATAAAGAAAAATACATAGAAAATGTAAGTGAATGTAATAATCTAAAGGTAAATGATATAATCAGCAGAAATTAACACACAGGCTGAATGTTTGATGTCTGTAATTATTTTGTATGACACCAGCGCAGAAACCAGCTGAGAAGTTGAACATCTATTAAATCAAAATCATCTGGACGCACGTCTGACATTCCCAGGCATCCTGGGACCATCTAAAATGTTTTCCTTTTAAAGGTTGAGGAGCATGCACTGCAAAGTGCTCTTGTCAGTGCACCAGGAGTCTAAAATTTATAAGCATCTGGTTCCCAAAATGTCATAATTTATTAACACCCTTGTTGTGCACTTTTTACTTCTTCCTTCCTTCTGGCTGCTCGTAAAATAGGAATGGGTGGCATAAATCTGGATGCTAATTGCTGAGAATGTTAGAGGGCTGGTATCATATAAAGCACTGAATTCATTGCACCAACATGTTTTATGTACGTCTACTGATAACTTCCTACCAAAGCAAAAGTTTGTATGCATGGTTTCCAATGGAAAAAACAAACGCAATGCAAGCAATACATTATTGATATGTGATTTTATTTTATTCAACTTAACTGCTTATTGTTTATGTTTCCAGAGCCTTTGCGAATAATTTACTGGCTAACTAAATTTACCATAATTTAACACGTAGCTAAATTTACCACATTTTTTTTATAATCCGATACGTTTATAGTATATTATTAAGCACACAAATGCTGAAATTGTGCTGCTATTTAAAATAAGTTCTCATTAGTTTATAGTTAATGTATTCTATGGTAGTGTAAATAATCTAGGGCCAGATGTACTAAGCATTTTAATGGTAGAAAACGCTCCAGTTCAGTGTTTGTGACGATTAAATGCTTTATTTATGTACCAGTACTTTATTTAGCAGTTGGAAATGTTTTTCTGACGCGAAAAATGGGATTGTGAATTGATACCATTTTGATAGATGAATGGGCATGTTCCCTTCTGAATACTGGAACTGATTTTGAGTTTGGCGGACAGGTTAGTCCATCACAAATGTGACAGACATCCCGTCCACCATATTACATTCCCCATAGGCTGTAATGAAGTCATAATACTGCAGATGGGATATCCATCATATTTGTGATAAAGTATTCCCCTCCACTAAGATCTAAATCAGGCCCACTGAGTTGATATCTAATGTGCCAATGTTTTGTCTTTGTATTTTATTGACAATTCAAAGGAGGTGTTAATGAATTCCCAAACGGGAAGAACTCACCTAGGAAACCCTTATAGCTTGTCAATGAAAAAAATGTGACAGTTGAAGAGTAGTGATATAGCAGAATTTGTGGTACTGTTCCTCATGTCACAGTGATCATTTATATGTGGTATTTTATGGATTATATTAACTAAGGTACAAATAGTTTGGTTGTAAAGTGATTCACTGAGAAGTCATATTAGCGTGCATTCACTCTGGATAACTAGTGAAACCCTTGTGGTATAGCTTCTGAATTCTATGTTTGAAGAATTAATTTATCATGAAGTTATATTTTAGAGTGGAAGCTAACAGTCTACATTAAAACAATATTAGATTTTCTGTGGGAAATGTATTTAACTCATTTTCAAAGGTAGATAAATGCAGTTTTGCATCATATTAACAGAAATGTATTAACATATTTATTTCATGTAAAGTTATTGTAACAGGAACACTGATAGAAGTTTATTCATGTTGAATTTATAATTTGACTGTTATATGTGCTTATTCTTATGATTTAATGTGCTGTTGTAATTCACCTGCATTAGCCTAAGTGAGGCCTGTTAGGCCCTGTATTCAGGACTGTGCAGTAAATTTTTAGTCATCTTGTTATTGTGGACCTTTCTACCAGATATTGTTCTCATGAGAATACTCAGCTTGGTAATGGATGTCTATTGTTTTACGCATAGTGAGCCTGGGAAGTTGTCCTTGAGTACAGTACATTCAGGAATGTGACCTGGCAACATATACAGTTGTTACAATGGACACTGTTCTCATGAAAGTCTTGAGAATCGTCACTAATGTTGCGGTCTGAATTTCACAATAATTTTCTTTTGGATATTACACCTTCAACGTCATGTGAATAGAGAAATCATCTTGCCCTAGGAGCTGTAAAATACCATTCTTCAGATGGAAGTTGAGCTGCCCCTCTCCAGACCCCATTGCATCTCTCTGTCCCATCCTATTCAGTCTGTGGAACCCCTTGGACTCTGAGAGGTATAATCCTCTTTGCCCTTACCTTTTGAAATGCTTTGCTGAGACTTAGAGATTTTCCCTTTTACACCAAGAAGAAGATTGTTGACCAAGCTTTTAAAATGCTGATGGCTTCCCTTTTCCTTACTTTTTGTCCACTTTAATTAGTGATTCGATGCCTCATATTTTCTTTTTCTAAATTCTTTTTGTCCTTTTTATCTCCATTTCATGACAGATTTTACTAAGTGGCCTGGTGCTTTTTTGTCTTTTGCCAACATTTGATCAGCCCAACACATTTTAACTGCTGATTGGCAAATCTGAAAGTTTTCCCTTGCCCAGACTAGATAAAACATAGATTATTTAAATTGCTTTAATGCTTATTGAAACTGAGCAATGCTTGTTTTTTGTACATCAGGTTATGCTTCTGATGTTTTGTTTTGTATTTGTTGAAGGTTTAGTTCTTCGAAATGTTAGTTCGCCTAAACCTATTTCATCAGCTTGGGAGGCCCTTGTTATGCTGTATCTTTATAACTTTGTTTTGCAAATTTTCTATTGTCTATATGGCTATAATTGTCTAGATGGCTATATGGCTAAGCCTGTAATAAAACCCTTTAACTTTATTCCAGACTGAAGTTTTCTTTGTGTGAACTTATTTATCTTTGCTGTTAATATTGTCACAAGGCAAAGAATTTTTAAATTTTGAATTGGGGTTCAACCTTGGTATTCTTATAGAGAGCTGGCCATGGTACTGAAAAAAACTAGTGGCTTCTGGTAATTGTAGGCTAGGAATCAATTCCACTCACATATTTTTTTGATTGTTTGTTTTTAGAATCGGGTGACGTTGGTTTGTAAAGCCATTTATAATGAAAACTTATGTGTTTAAATAGCATGAAGCCCTGACCTTTTTGTCCTGCTTTCAGTTCTTTGGTGTGGTTTGTGCAATATGGGGTTTTCTATCCTTAGTTAAGGAAATATTCATTAATTTTTAAAAGTAGAGTAGTTTGTATGGAGAGAAAGGGTTAGTTTTAAAAATGTTTGGAAGTAAGGGATTTTGTACTAATTATCATATATGATAATCATTTAATTTATGGTTTTTAAATTCAAATGATAGTTTAATGGTTATTTTAAGTTGTGTGTGGATATTGTTTAATGAAAGGTCTAAATAAAAATATTTTTTGAACTGAAAAGATATACAATAAAAGAAAAATATGTCTTGTGTATTTTTTTTTTAATTTGGAAAGCTTGTCAGAGGACAGAATTTCAGTGATGGAGGCAATAGAATGCCAAAATAGGCTGGTTGTAACAGTTAGTATGGATATGGTAGGATATTTATTTCGTGAGATGATGGAATTACTCCTTGAAGAGATGGGTATTTCTAGAAATTATTTTTTAATTTAGTGGATTTATTTTCTCTTTTAAATTGGCCAGAAATCTCAATCTGGTGAATCTGTTTTCTTTGCATATAGTGCCATATGTACAAATATTTTTATGGCCATTGCCTTAACATATGTACAAATCCCAAACTGTGATTCTCTAACACGTTACCAAATTGCAATTTGTGTTTATGATTCAGTATTTGGAAGGTGCAAGTCCCTTCGAAATACAGAATTGCAGTGGGATTGATGAATATTTAGCAAAGAATTACAGTCACAAAACATTCATTTTTTTTACCAACACCTCAATGGAGATTGTATCCATTCTCAAATAGGAAGAGGTCCCCAAAGGACCCTTTCCCCTTTGTGAATGTTGAATAAAATATTTTTTAACAGTACGATTGGCACATGAACACAGCCTACTCCTACAAAATGTGACCTGAACGGTTCATTTTCTTTTTTTAAAAGGCATCCTCTTTTCCTTTAAGAAAAAAGTGCTGCATTAAAAAAAAAAAAAAAAAAAAAAAAAGATTGTTTACTAAAAAGCCTCACAGACATGGTGGTCTCTTGACCTCACCAGGCCACCACCACTATGATGTCCACAATTCCTAATGGGTCACAAATTGTGACCGACCTCATCAATATTTGTGAGGTAGGGGATTTGCTAACCCATTAGGAATCATTATTTTGGAAATCTTTATCGTGTACAATTTTCTGATTGTGATTTGGTTAGAGTCACAATTAGAAAATCACAATTCATATTGTCCAGTGGTTAAGATTGATCTTTATTAGCTTTAGTGCTTTTGCTAGTTTGACATGTATTCTTCCTAAGCCCAGCAGAGAAGCTACCAAAGCGGGTTCAAATCATTAGTTGGAGTTCCAGCTACTTCTCACTTAGTTAAGTCATCTGCCTAGTCAAATCAGCATCTGGCAGAACAATACAACACAAAACCAAGATTGAGAGGATAGAATATAATTAGTCCTTCCAAGTTCACATATGCCTGTGAATTACTGTCATACAGAGAAAAAGCTACATTTCTTCTTAGGCCACATCTGCCTTTGAATGGCTCCTGCATACCAACTCGAGGTGTGTAGGAGTAAAACACCTGGAGCGTAAACTATGATGGTCAAACTAGGATTCTCACTGCAAATAGAGGTGTTTACCCATGAAGTATTCAAAAACAAAGTGTTGGAATTCATAGGGAGTACGTTTTATATATTTTGGGACGTCAGAGGAAAAACTCAAAATGAAACACACCACCTCCAGGTCTTTAAGAAGGACTTGTTAATAGCAGCACCAAAGACCTTTGTTTAATTTGAAGGGAAACACCTCTCATAATTTTTCTGAACTGATGCTGCTGGTCTTTTGACTCTGTGCACTGGGGCTGTGCTAACCAGGCCTCATTGCAAATGCTCTGAGCCCCAAAACCTGTTGAAATTGGCTATACTCCAAAGTTGCATATTTTATATTACCTATACAGCCCTAATATGTGGTGCAAAGTGGCACAAAGGGCCTCTAAGTTAAATGTCATGAGTTGACTGCAATGCCCATTGTGCTACCCACAATGGTAACAGTTCAAACATGACTACAGGCCTACCATTGTAGCCTGGCTGTACAGTTCTAAAACAGCAGATTTGTAGGCCTTGTAAGTGCTAGTGCAGGGTGCATGGTATTCAAAAGTAGGACACAAACATGTCCTTATGGTGAAAAGGGACTAAATGCTAATTTCACTATAGCAGGTCCGGTTGTTCCATAGGAAAGAAGTGGATTGTTTTATTACATTACATACATTTTGATTTGGAAACAGCTAGAAATACCATTCAAATACTAATTTAGAAGTTATTCAAAAACAATTTAATGGTAAAGTCAAAATCAAAATCTTTTAAGGAAAAGGTACTTTTACAAAGTCTCCTTATCTGTAGCTGAAGTCTCTGCTCTAAGCGTCTGGAAGCCCATTTGCATGAGTCTCAACTGTCAGCCAGGGGCTGAGTATCCCCCTAATGAGGTGTCAACTTACTCAGAGAACTGAGAGATGAGACAAAGGCCTTGGATGTGGAGAGACATTGTTGTCCCATTGGCAGGATGGCCTATAGGCTGGGCACAGCAACCTGGTTAACTCCAAAGTGGTCTACATTGTCTAAAGCAGATATGCTAACACCTGGACTAGCCTTTGTCAAACTAGTCAGGCAGGCCCCATTCCGAGTGGGAGGGGAGCTGCCCCCAGAACTTGTTTAGAGTAAACACAGAGGTGTGAACTACTCATTATCATGAATTCACCTCTGGGTGGGTACACAGGCTCTGAAAAGAGAAAGAAAGCTTCTTCCATATTGGATTTAAGTAGAGGTGTTAAGTGTGGGATTGTTTGGGATTGTGGAATTGTTTGGTGTAAAAAAGGAGCCGTTGCAAAAGTGGGTAGTGCTACCACTGGAATCTCTTTCTGTATTGGCTAGGTACAGGCCAGGAATCTTTTCCAGCCAAAAGCTAGTGCCAGGCATCAATGTGGTACCACTGGGTATCTTCTTCAGAATATTACTGGACCTGTGGAAGGCAAAAGAATGTTGGTACCTGTTGTAGAGACCTGCAAGGAGACCTGAGTGGCTGGACTTGCTGCCACCTGTATGCAGGAGAAAGATGTGGACTCCAGGGGCTACTTGGCTGGCCTCCTTTTGTGCGACAGGATAACAACAATTTACTAGCCATCTTTTTCCTGAACCACCAAGCTGACCAGTTCCAACTGGACTTGTCCTTGACCCAGCTAGTGATTTCTGCTGGAGTGAGTCTTGACACCAAGTACTGTTCATGAGGTCTTGTGACCTTTGGCTCTGTCAAAGTCTACCTCTCCTCACATTCTAAAAAACATGGGCAACCTTTTGCTCCAAATATCTCCGGAAGACTGGGCTAAATGTGCCATGTCAATCTGACAAAGGTCTGTATCTACTGGCCAAAAATTCACTTTGCTCCCACTCGGAGCCTTTCAGCAACAGCAAATCCTTTTCAGCAGGAATTTGTGGCAATTGTGTGTGATCTAATGGAGCATTGTTTGGATACAATTTGCAGGCTTTCCCTACTGGAAGAATCAGAGCTCTAAAAAAGTGATTACATTTGAAAAATTGTCAAATGGTAAAAGGTGTCAAAATGATCCGGCTGTCAAGAAATCTTCCTAGGGCTTGAATTTTGAATGTTTCCTGCTCTGACCTTTCCTACCAAAAGTCAAAGGCTTCACTGGGACCACCCCCAATCACTTTCTGGCCTTGGGGAGCCCTCTTCAGCACAGCTTAAGCCCTTGCCTCACTGATGATTTTTTACTTCCATTTCAGAGACTAAGGTGGTCATTACAACCCTGGCGGACGGTGTTAAAGGTGCGGTAATACCTCAAACAGGCCGGCGGACAAAAAAAGGCAAACATGACCGTGGCGGAAACCGCCAACATAGACAGCCACTTTAACACTCCGACCGCCACGGCGGTACAGACAAACAGCGCGGCGGTCACCGCCAACAGACAGGCGGAAGACAATGTACCGCCCACAGTATAACAACCCGCCAATCCGCCACCTTTTCCGGGGCGGATTCACCGTGGATAAAAATACGGCGGAAACAGCTTTTGCACTGGGAAGACGCTCACCTGAACACATCCCACGAGGAAGGAGGACACCATGGAGCCGGAATTACAAATCCTACCTGCCCTTGTCTTCCTTCTCATTTATGAACACCAGCAACGGCAGCGGCGAAGACAACGGTGAGTACTGCACCTACGACATAGGGGAGGGGGGAGGCAAAAGTCAGGGACACACACACGCAACACCCCCACCCACACCCCCACCCTCGCACATTATAACACACACAGCTATGCATGTCAAAACATCACAGTAACAACTCACAACCCCCCCGGAAGAATGCAAAGACCAAAGGAAATCAGTCGAAAAATTGTAATGTATCAAAATACAGTTACCAAATATATACAGATACATATATACACAATCAAAAGTATATACCTTACGAGAAGCAGTGCAGGCATGCACATCTCAATGTCCGTGCACCACTGGTCCAAAAATGCATGGGCGAGGCCCACAATAGATACCTGTCCACAAACAGAGAGAACACTGCTGGGGCATCAGATCGAAATACAACAGGCACCTCAGGGGGAAGGGAAGAGGGGGGCACCTCAGCCGGATTACAGCACCACGCCAGATCCACGACGGGGCTCCATGCCCATTGATGTATCCTGGGGAGTGCAAAGCCACAGTCTCTCAAGTCTCTACAGTGGGTGGTTTGCCCACTGTTCAATCCTGGGGAGTGAAAAGCCACAGTCTCTCAATTCTCTACAGTGGGTGGTTTGCCCACTGTTCAACCCTGGGGAGTGCAAAGCCACAGTCTTGCAAGTCTCTACAGTGGGTGGTTTGCCCACTGTTCAATCCTGGGGAGTGCAAAGCCACAGTCTCTCAAGTCTCTACAGTGGGTGGTTTGCCCACTGTTACATCCTGGGGAGTGCAAAGCCACAGTCTCTCAAGTCTCTACAGTGGGTGGTTTGCCCACTGTTCAATCCTGGGGAGTGCAAAGCCACAGTCTCTCAAGTCTCTACAGTGGGTGGTTTGCCCACTGTTACATCCTGGGGAGTGCAAAGCCACAGTCTCTCAAGTCTCTACAGTGGGTGGTTTGCCCACTGAACAATCCTGGGGTGTGCAAAGCCACAGTCTCTCAAGTGGATAACAGTCTCCACTGGTTCTGGAGGGGGAATGGTGCCCACACTGCATTTAGCTCCCCGTGACTGTTCCTGTACCGTCATAGTCCCAGCTGTACATGGGATAACGATGCTTGATGTGGCGGTGTTTCCTTGTTCAGCGGTGCTTTGCCATGGCGGTCTCTGATCTGTTCAGCAGTTCTCTGCCCTGTTCAGCGGTGCTGTGCCCTGTTCAGCGGTCTTCACCATGGCGGTGATTCCCTTGTTCAGCGGGGCTTTGCCATTGCGGTCTCTGACCTGTTGAGCGGTGCTTTGCCCTGTTCAGCGGTGCTCTGCCCTGTTCAGTGGTCTTCACCATGGTGGTCTTTTCCCTTATTCAGCGGTGCTTTGCCATGGCGGTCTCTGATCTGTTCAGCGGTTCTCTGCCCTGTTCAGCAGTGCTGTGCCCTGTTCAGCGGTCTTCACCATGGCGGTGATTCCCTTGTTCAGCGGGGCTTTGCCATGGCGGTCTCTGATCTGTTCAGCGGTTCTCTGCCCTGTTCAGCGGTGCTGTGACCTGTTCAGCAGTCTTCACCATGGCGGTGATTCCCTTGTTCAGTGGTGCTTTGCCATGGCGGTCTCTGACCTGTGCATTGGTGTGTGGCATGATGGTCCCTCATTTTCCAGCGGGGCTGTGGCAGCCGGGGCCCTCCTGGGCACTGACTCTGGCGGTGGTCTTCTGACCAGTGACGATACTCGTGCCCTCCTGGGCAATGACTCTGGCGGTGGTCTCCTGACCAGTGACGATACTCGTGCCCTCCTGGGCAATGACTCTGGCGGTGGTCTCCTGACCAGTGACGATACTCGTGCCCTCCTGGGCAATGACTCTGGCGGTGGTCTCCTGACCAGTGACGATATTCCTGCCCTCCTGGGCAATGACTCTGGTGGTGGTCTCCTGACCAGTGACGACGGTGCTGGCGGTGGCATCCCGGCCGCCGGGGAGGATGGCGCCCTTCTCCGCTGTGCTGCTCTCACCAGACTGTGCAGACTTCCTCTTGCCCTTCACCACCTTTGGAGGAGTCACAGCTGACTCTGCAATCCCCCTGGGACCCTTGTGAGCAGTTTTGCCACCTGGAGTCTTCACCCTGTCCCATCGGCCACTTGCCAACTTGAGATGCTTTGAAGGGGGTGGACTGGCAGTGCTTTGGCTCCGTGTCACACTGCCTGCCCTGGTGGCCGGTGCACTCTACACACCTGTAACACGCACCACTGGTACTGGAGTCTTTTTGGCTGAGGTGCTACTACGGGATTTATGAATTGGAGGGGTGGGGATGGGGGCAAAGAGGTCAACTTTGCTGAGGGAGAGTTTATGACGAACACTGGGATGGGTAGCTGGAGGGGGTCTGGGAGTGGAGGAAGAGGAGGTGGTTGTAGAAGGTGTCACTTTAGCGCCCACCAGAAGAAGGACATTTGGCGTGCCATCGCCAAGGACGTCCGGACCCTGGGGGTCCACCAGAGACGGGGCACCCACTGCCGTAAAAGATGGGAGGACATTCGCCGCTGGAGCAAGAAGACGGCGGAGGCTCAACTGGGGATGGCCTCCCAACGTGGGAGGGGTGCCCATCACCCGATGACCCCCCTGATGTTCCGGATCCTGGCGGTGGCCTACCCTGAGTTGGATGGGCGCTTGAGGGCATCACCGCAGACACAAGGGGGTGGGTACATAATCATTCTGGGGACTTTGCGCGCAGTTGAGGGGTCTAGGTGTGGGAGGAGGGCTGTGGGTTTCCCTAGGCCAGGGCGACTTCCATAGGCTAGGCCCTCCGTAATGCAGGCCATGTGGCACTCCACCCCACCACAGTAGAGTGCCAAGTAAAGGTATACATGTCCCTGTGGCATCCATGTGTGCAGATGTCCACCATAGCGATGTAGGCCATATCCCAGGAATTGCATCTGTAGAGGCCAGGAGCACGGCGTAGTGCAGGGGGCTGCTGTGTCTGTATTGTCCGCCAACGGTAGCGGTATGCCATGCACTCAACCTGTCTTTCTTCTGTCGTCCCCCCCCTTTTTTCTGCTCTCCATGTTCTTTTGTGCATTAGCATCATCAGGCGGAGGTACAGTGGCACTGGAGCACGAGGGAGCTGTATCCCACATGGCCATGGAGGGCCACACCACGGACTCAGAATGCACCAGTGGGACGGAGGACAAAGGGAGCTTCACGTCGGGCACCGGATCACGAACCAGCGACACAGACTCGTCCGCCGATGGGAGCTCCCTTGTGGTGGCGGCACCATCTATGCCCCACACTTCTACAGGTACAGCCGCCACCTCCCCTACCAGCACCGCCCTCCCAGCAGCCCCTCAGCGTTCGCCCCATGCCCGCTCACCCAGGAGGGTGGGCATCACATTCGCCCCAGGCACCTCAGCCCCTGCCCTTGTCACCCCTGCTGCCCTCAGTGAGAAGGCCATTGACCTCCTCAGGTCACTCACTGTTGGGCAGTCTACCATTGTGAATGCCATCCAGGGTGTAGAAAGGGAGTTGCAACACGGTAATGCATTCCTGGAGGGCATTCATTCTGGTCAGGCTGCCCTTCATCGAACCCTGCAATCTTTGGCCTCAGCACTGATGGCAGCCATTGTCCCTGTGTCTAGCCTCCCCCTTCCAACTTCCTCCACCCAGACCCAAGCCCCTGTACCCCAGCCTATCCAAAGCACACCAACAGACAAGCATGCACACACTTCAACATACAAAAGTAGCTCAGGCAAACATAGGCACCACACATCCCACAGGCACTCACACAAGCATCAGACACATACAGACACAGCAACATCCACTGCCTCCACTGTGTCCCCCTCCTCATCATCTCCCTCCTCCCTCCCAGTGTCGTCTACACTCTCACCTGCATGCACTACATCTACAGGCACTAGGACTCGCACCAGAACACCCAGCACCACACCCTGCTCACCTGCACTCACCACCCCCACTCCCATTTACACGTCCCCTGTGTCCTCTCCCAGTGTGTCTGTGACACCCCCTCCCAAAGTACACAAACGCGAGCACCCACACACCCATCATCCATCCACCTCATGACTGCCTCCACTACCTGCACCTGCACCCCAAACACCTAAAGTGACACCTCCTACAACCACCTCCTCTTCCTCCACTCCCAGACCCCCTCCAGCTACCCATCCCAGTGTTCGTCATAAACTCTCCCTCAGCAACGTTGACCTCTTTGCCCCCATCCCCACCCCTCCAATTCATAAGTCCCGTAGTAGCACCTCAGCTAAAAAGACTCCAGTACCAGTGGTGCGTGTTACAGGTGTGTGGAGTGCACCGGCCACCAGGGCAGGCAGTGTGACACGGAGCCAAAGCACTGCCAGTCCACCCCCTGTAAAGCATCTCAAGTTGGCAAGTGGCCGACGGGACAGGGTGAAGACTCCGGGCGGCAAAACTGCTCACAAGGGTCCCAGGGGGATTGCAGAGTCAGCTGTGACTCCTCCAAAGGTGGTGAAGGGCCAGAGGAAGTCTGCACAGTCTGGTGAGAGCAGCACGGCGGAGAAGGGCACCATCCTCCCCGGCGGCCGGTACGCCGCCGCCAGCACCATCGTCACTGGTCAGGAGACCACCGCCAGAGTCATTGCCCAGGAGGGCACGAGTATCGTCACTGGTCAGTAGACCACCGCCAGAGTCAGAGGGCAGGAGTATCGTCACTGGTCAGGAGACCACCGCCAGAGTCATTGCCCAGGAGGGCAGGAGTATCGTCACTGGTCAGGAGACCACCACCAGAGTCATTGCCCAGGAGGGCACGAGTATCGTCACTGGTCAGGAGACCACCGCTAGAGTCAGTGCCCAGGAGGGCCCCGGCTGCCACAGCCCCGATGGAAAATGAGGCACCGTCATGCCACACACCAATGCACAGGTCAGAGACCGCCATGGCAAAGCACCACTGAACAAGGGAATCACCGCCATGGTGAAGGCCTCTGAACAGGTCACAGCACCGCTGAACAGGGCAGAGAACCGCTGAACAGATCAGAGACCGCCATGGCTAAGCCCCGCTGAACAAGGGAATCACCGCCATGGTGAAGACCGCTGAACAGGGCACAGCACCGCTGAACAGGGCAGAGAACCGCTGAATAGATCAGAGACCGCCATGGCAAAGCACCGCTGAACAAGGAAAAGACCACCATGGTGAAGACCGCTGAACAGGGCAGAGCACCGCTGAACAGGGCAAAGCAACGCTCAACAGGTCAGAGACCGCCATGGCAAAGCCCCGCTGAACAAGGGAATCACCGCCCTGGTGAAGACCGCTCAACAGGGCACAGCACCGCTGAACAGGGCAGAGAACCACTGAACAGATCAGAGACCGCCATGGCAAAGCACCGCTGAACAAGGAAACACCACCACATCAAGCATCATTATCCCATGTACAGCTGGGACTGTGACGGTACAGGAACTGTCACGGGGAGCTAAATGCAGTGTGGGCACCATTCCCCCTCAAGAACCAGTGGAGACTGTTATCCACTTGAGAGACTGTGGCTTTGCACTCCCCAGGATTGTTCAGTGGTCAAACCACTAGAATAAGAGCCTTAGGCCCTCATTACAACCCTGGCGGTCGGTGTTAAAGCGGCGGTAATACCGCAAACAGGCCAGCGGTAAAAAAAATGGGATTATGACCGTGGTGGACACCGCCAACATAGACAGCCACTTTAACACTCCGACCGCCACGGCGGTAGAAATAAACAGCGCAGCGGACACTGCCAACAGACAGGCGGGAGACAAAGTACCGCCACCGTATCACAAGAGGCCAATCCGCCACCTTTTCCGGGACAGAACCAACGATTTCAAAAGCACGGCAGAAACAGTACACAGAAGGGAAAACACTCACCTCTCGACACCCAACGAGGAACCAGGATGCCATGGAGCCCGAACGACACGTACTGCCCATGTTGGTTTACCTCCTCTTCTACCAGGAGTACGAACGGCGGCGACCACAGTAAGTACTACATCTACAACACAGGGGAGGGGGGGAGGAAAGAGAGTGACACACACACACAACATGCAACACCCCCACCCTCACCCTCACCCTCACACACAACAACATACACACCAATACATGCAGCAACATTACAAATACACCCCCTCCCCCTAGAAGAACACAAGGACAAAAGGAAATGATTGTAACAATTGTAATCTTTACAAATCCATTAGTCAAAACTCCAAATTCAGTATATACAAATATGTCCACCAACTACATAAGTCCGGATAGTGGACTAATCATTATCCGTGGACCACTGGGCCCAAAACGCATGGGTGAGGCCCACACATGATACCTGAATGGAAATGGAGAGAACACAGCTGGGGCATCAGATCGAAAATATACAGCCACCTCAGGGGGAGGGGGGGCACCTCAGTCTGATTAACGCACAACGCCACTGCTGCGCGAGGGGGCTCCATGCCCATTGATGTATCCTGGGGAGTGCAAAGCCACAGTCTCACAAGTCTCTACAGTGGGTGGTTTGCCCACTGATACATCCTGGGGAGTGCAAAGACACAGTCTCTCAAGTCTCACAAATTGGTGGTTTGCCCACTGAACAGTCCTGGGGAGTGCAAAGCCACAGTCTCTCAAGTCTCTCCAGTGGGTGGTTTGCCCACTGCTTTATCCTGGGGAGTGCAAAGCCTCAGTCTCTCAAGTCTCTCCAGTGGGTGGTTTGCCCTCTGCTTTATCCTGGGGAGTGCAAAGTCACAGTCTCTCAAGTGGAAAACAGTCTCCACTGGTTCTGGAGGGGGCCTGGTGCCCATAGTGCCTCATCCTGCCAAGGACTGAGGTAGTGGATGTGATACTCCACTGGTTCTGGAGGGGGCATTGTGCCCAGAGTGCTTCATCCTGCCAAGGACTGAGGTAGTAGATGTGATACTCCACTGGTTCTGGGGGGGGCCTGGTGCCTAGAGTGCTTCATCCTGCCAAGGACTGAGGTAGTGGATGTGATACTCCACTGGTTCTGGAGGGGGCCTGGTGCCCAGAGTGCATCATCCTGCCAAGGACTGACGTAGTGGATGTGATACTCCACTGGTTCTGGAGGGGGCCTGGTGCCCAGAGTGCTTCATCCTGCCAAGGACTGAGGTAGTGGATGTGATACTCCACTGGTTCTGGGGGGGGGCTGGTGCCCAGAGTGCCTCATCCTGCCAACGACTGAGGTAGAAGATGTGACACTCCACTGGTTCTGGAGGGGGCATTGTGCCCAGAGTGTTTCATTATGCCAACAACTGAGGTAGTGGATGTGATACTCCACTGGTTCTGGAGGGGGCCTGGTGCCCAGAGTGCTTCATCCTGCCAATGACTGAGGTAGTGGATGTGATACTCCATTGGTTCTGGAGGGGGCATTGTGCCCAGAGTGCTTCATCCCGCCAAGGACTGAGGTAGTGGATGTGATACTCCACCGGTTCTGGAGGGGGCCTGGTGCCCAGAGTGCCTCATCCCGCCAAGGACTGAGGTAGTGGATGTGATACTCCACTGGTTCTGGAGGGGGCATTGTGCCCAGAGTGCTTCATCCTGCCAAGGACTGAGGTAGTAGATGTGATACTCCACTGGTTCTGGAGGGGGCCTGGTGCCTAGAGTGCTTCATCCTGCCAAGGACTGAGGTAGTGGATGTGATACTCCACTGGTTCTGGAGGGGGCCTGGTGCCCAGAGTGCCTCATCCTGCCAAGGACTGAGGTAGTGGATGTGATACTCCACTGGTTCTGGAGGGGGCCTGGAGCCCAGAGTGCTTCATCCTGCCAAGGACTGAGGTAGTGGATGTGATACTCCACTGGTTCTGGGGGGGGGGCCTGGTGCCCAGAGTGCCTCATCCTGCCAACGACTGAGGTAGTGGATGTGACACTCCACTGGTTCTGGAGGGGGCATTGTGCCCAGAGTGTTTCATTATGCAAACAACTGAGGTAGTGGATGTGATACTCCACTGGTTCTGGAGGGGGCCTGGTGCCAAGAGTGCTTCATCCTGCCAATGACTGAGGTAGTGGATGTGATACTCCACTGGTTCTGGAGGGGGCATAGTGCCCAGAGTGCTTCATCCCGCCAAGGACTGGGGTAGTGGATGTGATACTCCACCGGTTCTGGAGGGGGCATTGTGCCCAGAGTACCTCATCCCGCCAAGGACTGAGGTAGTGGATGTGATACTCCACTGGTTCTGGAGGGGGCCTGGAGCCCAGAGTGCCTCATCCTGCCAACGACTGAGGTAGTGGATGTGACACTCCACTGGTTCTGGAGGGGGCATTGTGTCCAGAGTGTTTCATCCTGCCAACGACTGAGGTAGTGGATGTGATACTCCACCGGTTCTGGAGGGGGCCTGGTGCCCAGAGTGCTTCATCCTGCCAAGGACTGATGTAGTGGATGTGATACTCCACTGGTCCTGGAGGGGGCATTGTGCCCAGAGTGCTTCTTCCCACCAAGGACTGAGGTAGTGGATGTGATGCTCCACCGGTTCTGGAGGGGGCCTGGTGCCCAGAGTGCCTCATCCTGCCAAGGACTGAGATAGTGGATGTGATACTCCACTGGTTCTGGAGGGGGCCTGGAGCCCAGAGTGCCTCATCCTGCCAAGGACTGAGGTAGTGGATGTGATACTCCACTGGTTCTGGAGGGGGCCTGGTGCCTAGAGTGCTTCATCCTGCCAAGGACTGAGGTAGTGGATGTGATACTCCACTGGTTCTGGAGGGGGCCTGGTGCCCAGAGTGCCTCATCCTGCCAAGGACTGACGTAGTGGATGTGATACTCCACTGGTTCTGGAGGGGGCCTGGAGCCCAGAGTGCTTCATTCTGCCAAGGACTGAGGTAGTGGATGTGATACTCCACTGGTTCTGGGGGGGGGCTGGTGCCCAGAGTGCCTCATCATGCCAACGACTGAGGTAGTGGATGTGACACTCCACTGGTTCTGGAGGGGGCAATGTGCCCAGAGTGTTTCATCCTGCCAACGACTGAGGTAGTGGATGTGATACTCCACTGGTTCTGGAGGGGGCCTGGTGCCCAGAGTGCTTCATTCTGCCAAGGACTGAGGTAGTGGATGTGATACTCCACTGGTTCTGGAGGGGGCATTGTGCCCAGAGTGCTTCTTCCCACCAAGGACTGAGGTAGTGGATGTGATGCTCCACCGGTTCTGGAGGGGGCCTGGTGCCCAGAGTGCCTCATCCTGCCAAGGACTGAGATAGTGGATGTGATACTCCACTGGTTCTGGAGGGGGCCTGGAGCCCAGAGTGCCTCATCCTGCCAAGGACTGAGGTAGTGGATGTGATACTCCACTGGTTCTGGAGGGGTCATTGTGCCCAGAGTGCTTCATTCTGCCAACTACTGAGGTAGTGGATGTATCTCTCCACTGGTTCTGGAGGGGGCCTGGTGCCCAGAGTGCTCCACGTGCAGTGAGGCCAGTACAATTCCCTCACCTAGGTGTACGTGCCATGAGATTTGCGAGGTTCAGTGAGCATGATACGCCATGGAGGCAGCGACTTACCCCACACTGCTGTAGCTGCGCCTTCCACTGTGCAAACAGTGATGGATGAAATTCCTCATGGAAGCTGCCCAGGGTCCAGGAACTCTCCTCCAGCTTCAGATGACTGACCACTGAGGATGGTAGCCATGTCAGCAGTGGTGCCTGTGTCCGAGGACGCCGCGGGGTCGGTGGCGGTGCTTGCGGCGGTGTCTATTGCGGCAGTGCTGGCGGCGGTGCCTGGGTCAGCACCTGCTGAGGGACACATTAAAAAACAACAGATGATGGATGGAATGTGGAGCAAATCAAACATTCACCCCCAGTCACAGATCTGGGTTTAATCCATCAGTTTTTTTGGCTTGCCATGCCATTCTAGTTTGGACCCAGCCAATTGCAAATCAGTCTTGACCCTGTTCCCCATGGGAACAGTTCAGCCCGAACTGCCAGGCCAGGTCTTCCCTGGACCAGAAACAAGCATCCTGGGACCGTGTTTCAGGGTATCACCCTTCATCAGCCAGGCTAGATTGAATCTGGTGGCATAGCAAGCACGGGACCCACGTCTGGGCATACCCTTCCCACTTGGGGCGACAAATGCAAAAACAACAGATGATGGACGGAATGTAGAGCAAATCAAACATTCACCCCCAGGCACAGATCTGGGTTTAATCCATCAGTTTTTTTGCTTGCCATGCCATTCCAGTTTGGACCCAGCCATATGCAAATCAGTCTTGACGCTGTTCCCCATGGGAACAGTCCAGGTCGAACTGCCAGGGCAGGTCTTCCCTGGACCAGAAACAAGCATCCTGGGACCGGTTTCAGGGTATCACACTTCATCAGCCAGACTAGCTTCTATCTGGTGGCATAGCAAGCACAGGACCCACGTCTGGGCATACCCTTCCCACTTGGGGCAACAAATGCAAAAACAACAGATGATGGACGGAATGTAGAGCAAATCAAACATTCACCCCCAGTCACAGATCTGGGTTTAATCTATCAGTTTTTTTGCTTGCCATGCCATTCCAGTTTGGACCCAGCCATATGCAAATTATTCTTGACCCTGTTCCCCATGGGAACAGTCCAGCCCAAACTGCCAGACCAGGTCTTCCGTGGACCAGAAACAAGCATCCTGGGACCGGTTTCAGGGTATCACCCTTCATCAGCCAGGCTAGCTTGAATCTGGTGGCATAGCAAACACATGACCCACGTCTGGGCATACCCTTCCCACTTGGGGCAACAACTGCAAAAACAGCAGATGATGGACGGAATGTAGAGCAAATCAAACATTCACCCCCAGTCACAGATCTGGGTTTAATCCATCAGTTTTTTTGCTTGCCATGCCATTCCAGTTTGGACCCAGCCATATGCAAATCAGTCTTGACCCTGTTCCTATAGAAACAGTCCAGCTCGAACTGCCAGGCCAGGTCTTCCCTGGACCGGAAACAAGCATCCTGTGATCGGTTTCAGCGTATCACCCTTCATCAGCCAGGCTAGCTTGAATCTGGTGGCATAGCAAGCACAGGAGCCATGTCTGGGTATACCCTTCCCACTTGGGGCGACAAATGCAAAAGCAACAGATGATGGCCGGAACGTAGAGCAAATCAAACATTCAACACAGGACGTCTCCTGCAGCCTCGGATGGCTGCCCACTGGGGAGGGGGCTGGGGACTGTCGCTGAGGCTGTAGACTTGCCGGGGGCAGTGCAGGTGGCGGTGCTTGCGGCGGTGTCTGTCGCAGCGGAGCTTGCGGTGGTGCTGCCGGCGGTGCATAAGTCAGCACCTGCAGCGGGACACAGCAGGATGTCTCCTGCAGCCTCATACGGCTGCCCACTGGGGAAGAGGCTAGGGACTGTCGTTGAGGCTTTAGACGTGCCGGGGGGCGGAGCAGGTGGCGGTGCAGGTGGCAGTTGTGGTGGCAAGGCAGCTAGTGGTGTTCGCCGCCAGACAGGTTGGCGTGGTCGTGGACAGAAAGTGTGACACTGGTCCCTCAGTCGGTGCCACCATGCCCTCTCCTCACCTGATCTTCAGCTTTGGCCCTTCCCCAGCTTTGATGGTGCCGCAGTTCTCTTGCCACTATCCACTTTGTTTTTTGCTGAGCCCCTAGGTGGCTGGTACTTTCGGTTTCTCCCTCAGGGATGTGGCACCTTTTTCACCTTGGCAGGTGGCAGAATGTCCTTGCCCTCGCTATGTGGCACACTGGCAGCCCTGATGTGTGGTGCACTCGATGACCCCTCAGTTGCTGGCACCACTGTGGAGCTCCCCTTGCCCTCCGTCACACTGGTGGCTTCAGACTCCATTGTTTCACCCTCCAGGGACAAGTTGGTTGCAGCTCCCTCCTGCTCCGGTGCCAGTGCTCCTCCGCCTGATGATGCCATTGCACACAAGAACAGGGAGACCACAAGAAGGGGGGGAAGACAGAGGAAAGACATGTTCAGTGCATGCAGCACCACTACCGTTGGCGGACACAACACACATGGAGCAGCCCTCTGCACTACGCCATGCACTATCAGTTCCTAGAAATTTCAGCTGACCATGGGGTACGAGGCCCAAGACCAATTGCTGGACACCTGGAAGTCACAGGAGCCTGACTAGGTATAGATGGCTCTTACCACTGGTGGGGTTGGGGTGTCATATACCCTGCCTCACAAGGGACCTTGTCTACCAAGTTCGCCCTGGCCTAGGGGAACCCACTGCCCACCTCCCCCACCCAGACACCCCATAATGCACGCAGAGTCAGCTGAATGAGAGTGTACTCACCCTCTTGTGGCTGCTGTGATGCTCTCAAGTGCCCATCCAACTCCGGATATGCCACCACCAGGATCCGGAACATCAGGGGGGTCATGGTGCGACGGGCACCCCTCCCATGTTGGGAGGCTATCCCCAGCTGGGCCTCCGCCGTCTTCTTGCTCCAGCAGCGCAGGTCATCCCATCTTTTATGGCAGTCGGTGCTCCGTCTGTGGTAGACCCCCAGGGTCCGAACGTCCTTGGGAATGGCACGCCAAATACCCTTCTTCTGGTGGGCGCTGACCTAGAGGAATGGTACAGGGGGAAAGGAAATTACTTTCCCGTCCGAACCATCATACTCATTGCACCCCAGTTCCCACCTTTGCCCTGACGCACATACACTCACCATCCGCACATGCAGGCCTCAGCCCCCCCATGTATCTTCCATCCACCCCACTCAAAACAGGTATTGCCCATGCAGCATGCTCACAGTGTACTCACCTGTCTGTCTGGAGGACCGTACAGTTGCGTGTACTGGGGGAGGACCCCATCCACTAGTTTCTCCAAATCCTCCGAAGTGAAGGCAGGGGCCCTTTCCCCAGACACATGAGCCATTGTCGCTTCCAGACTGAGGTCACAGCAGCACTTGCAGTGTAGTTCCTCTCCTGTTGAAGGTCAGCTATCAAGTGAGTGAACAGACAGGAAATGGCAGTCACGTCCGCGGCGGTGCGTACCGTCACCACCAGCGTACATCGCCATTGGCTCCTGGGACCCATAGGGCCCAATGTTAACCAATGCAGAATTGCGCCGCGGTCTTCGACTGCCCACCGCGACGGTCTACAGCGCCAGCGCAGTTACCTCATATCCCCTTGTCCCACCTTACAGGTCAGGCAGCCGCCATTTCAGGAGGCCACATGGGATGGATGTTAACTTCATAACACCTATCTAGGCCGGGAACATAGACAGATAACAGCACATTGCGGATTGATAACGTTTCTGAAAATAAGGCATTGTGATACGTCAGTGTTGGATGGCTCTCTGCTCGCTGTTCTCCTCCATGGGGCAAGTCTGCTTGGGCAGGTGTTGAGATGGCAGCATCCTCCGGTGTACAGACCCTTGGTGGACCTGTCGACAATGGAAGAGAGACACATCTTGGTCACATACAGACTTGATCGTGCAACAATCCAGGAACTGTGTGCCCAGTTGGAGCCTGACCTGATGTCAGCTATCCGCCATCCCACAGGAATCACCCCTCTAGTGCAGGTCCCTTCTGTACTCCGTTTCCTGGCCAGTGGGTCTTTTCAAACAACAGTGGCCATGGCATCTGGGATGTCCCAGCCAATGTTCTCTAACGTGTTGTCCAGAGTGTTGTCTGCCCTGCTGAAACACATGTGCAGCTACATCGTGTTCCCTCAGGTGGAGGATTTGCCCTGGGACATATCCCCAACATCATTGGTGCCATTGATGGTACACATGTGGCATTTCTCCCCCCCGCAGAAATGAACAGGTGTACAGAAACTGGAAGAGCTACCATTCTAGCTACCATTCTTTGAATGTGCAGATGGTGTGTTTGGCAGACCAGTACATCTCCCATGTGAATGCCAAGTATCCTGGCTCTGTGCATGACGCTTACATTTTGAGGAATAGTAGCATCCCTTATGTGATGGGGCAACTCCAGAGGCACAGTGTGTGGCTAATAGGTGAGGACAAGGACCCAATACAGTTGACATAGGTGTCTGGGCATGGGGCTGTCCCTAAGGGTTAGTGTGTGTCTAACAGTTGTCCCTCAACATTTGCAGGTGACTCTGGTTACACCAACCTGTCATGGCTACTGACCCCAGTGAGGAATCCCAGGACAAGGGCAGAGGATCGCTACAATGAGGCACATGGGCGAACTAGGAGGGTGATCGAATGCACCTTCGGCCTCCTGAAGGCCAGATTCTGGTGCCTCCATCTGACAGGTGGCTCCCTATACTACTCACCGAAGAAGGTGTGCCAGATAATCGTGGCCTGCTCTGTGCTGCACAACCTGGCTTTGCGACGCCAGGTGCCTTTTCTGCAGGAGGATGGGCCAGATGGTGGTCTTGTGGCAGCTGTGGAGCCTTTGGACAGTGAAGAAGAGGAAGCAAAAGAAGAGGATATCGACAACAGAAACAACATCATCATGCAATACTTCCAGTGAGACACAGGTAAGAAGATGTCACTGCTTCCCACATCTCATACTATTGTTTGAGCTAGCATAAGTCTGTCATTTTCTTTTCGTGTATGGACCCTGACTTGCCACTTTGCCTTTCCATTTCACAGATTTGGGTCCCACTTTGTGCCCTCTGCTATGTTTACTCCTGGCCTACAGCTGTGTTACATTGGTCTGTGAACAAGTGAATTAACATTGCTATATTCCATAGATATTGCAGTTACACATTTGTGAAAGCACAGACTGACTCCAGATTGTTTTGTGATTGAAGTGTGTTTATTCCTGTGCTAATAAGTGGAGGGGGTTGTAAAATGGGCTCTGGTGATGGTGGAGGAATGTCAGTGGCAGAGTCCAGTCTATTTGTTTCAGAGGCGCATTGTCCAAAGGGGCATAGGAAGTGGAGCAATGGCAGTTTAAGGATGGACAGGGTGACATAGTGGGACAGAAGGGTGACATTCAGGGGGGTCTCATTTCCTGGCGGGGGTCTTGGCAATGTTCTCCGTCTTGTTCCTGGATCTCAGGGACCGTTTGCGGGGTGGTTCTCCATCTGCAGGGGGTGGGGTGCTGGTGTCCTGTTGTTCCTGTGGCGCTGCCTCCTGTCCACTAGCACCGGCGGAGGTGGTGGGCTGTTCATTGTCCAGGCTAGTATCAGGGGCCCCTTGTTGTGCCACTGTGTCCCTCCTGGTGTTGACAAGGTCTGCCAGCACCCCTGCAATGGTGACCAGGGTGGTTTTAATGGACTTCAAGTCCTCCCTGATCCCAAGGTAGTGTTCCTCCTGCAGCCGCTGGGTCTCCTGAAACGTGGCCAGTACCGTTGCCATTGTCTTCGGGGAATGATGGTAAGCTCCCATGATGTTGGAGAGTGCCTCGTGGAGAGTGGGTTGCCTGGGCCTGTCCTCCCCCTATCGCACAGCAGTCCTCCCAGTTTCCCTGTTATCCTGTGCCTCTGTCCCCTGAACCGTGTGCCCACTGCCACTGCCCCCAGGTCCCTGATTTTCTTGGGTTGGTGGGTTATCCTGGGTTCCCTGTAGTTGTGGACACACTGCTGATTGACGTTTCCTGGGGACAGAGGGATGGGCCCGCTGGGTGGGTGCTGTGCTGGTATTTCCTGAGGGGGGAGGCTCTGTGGTGGCATGTGACAGTGTCAGGGGAACCGACTGTCCCGAGGTCCCTGATGGGCCGGGCTGGTCATCTTGATCCAGGTGTGCAGAGCTGCTGTCATCACTGTGGGCCTCTTCTGTGGGGGGACTGGATATGTCTGGCACCTCCTGTCCAGTGACGTTGGGTAGCTGTCCTGTTGGGGTGTAAATGCATAATTGTTGTATCTGTGTGTGCCATTGTGTGCAATGGATGGTTGTCCCTCTACTCCACTGCTTCCATTATTGGCTTGGTCCTTGTGTGATTGGTGATTTTGGGGCATGAGTGAGTCTCTCTACTGGACATGCTTTGGTGATGGGTGGGTTGTGTTGGTGGGGTATCTGTGGGTTGTTGGGGTGATGGGTGTGAGGGTGAGGGTGGGAGTATGTGATGGCATGCAGGTGGGGGGATAAGGTTGTAAAGATTTGCATTACCATAGTCCAGTCCTCCTGCTACTCCTGCTAGGCCCCCAGGATGCAGTATTGCCAAGACTTGCTCCCATGTTGTTAGTTGTGGGGGAGGAGGTGGGGGTCCACCGCCAGTCATCTGTACAGCAATTTGGGGGCATATTTATACTCCATTTGCGCCGGAATTGCGTCGTTTTTTTTTACGCAATTTCGACGCAAAACTAACTCCATATTTATACTTTGGCGTTAGACGCGTCTAGCGCCAAAGTCCATAGAGTTAGCGTCATTTTTTTGCGTGGACACCTACTTTGCGTTAATTATATGAAAGGTAGGCGTTCCCGTCTAAAAAATCTACTCCGAGGCATGTGCGTCGGATTTATACTCCCGGGCAAAATTCACGCCCGGGAGTGGGCGGGTCAAAAAAAATGACGTACGGCCGCTTTCGCGCCGTTTTTTAGCGCCTGCAAAAGGCAGGCGTTAAGGGACCTGTGGGCTCTGAAGGAGCCCAGAGGTGCCCTCCCATGCCCCCAGGGACACCCCCTGTCACCCTCGCCCACCCCAGGAGGACACCCAAGGCTGGAGGGACCCATCCCAGGGACATTAAGGTAAGTTCAGGTAAGTTTTTTTATTTATTTTTTTTGTGGCATAGGGGGGCCTGATTTGTGCCCCCCTACATGCCACTATGCCCAATGACCATGCCCAGGGGACAGAAGTCCCCTGGGCATGGCCATTGGGCAAGGGGGCATGACTCCTGTCTTTGCTAAGACAGGAGTCATTTCTATGGGGGTTGGGAGGGAAAAATAAATGGCGCAAATCGGGTTGAGGCGAAAAAATTGCCTCAACCTGACTTGCCCCATTTCTTGACGCCCAAGCCCCATATCCCCCTACACCGGCGCTGCCTGGTGTACGTCGTTTTTTTTTAACGCACACCAGACGGCGCCGGCGGCTAACGCCGGCTAACGTCATTCAATAAATACGGCGCCCGCATGGCGCTTCAGAATGGCGTTAGCCGGCGCTAATTTTTTTGACACAAAACTGCGTTAGCGCAGTTTTGCGTCAAAAAGTATAAATATGGGCCCTGGTGTCTGGAGACCACGGAACGCACCTTCCCCCGTAGGCCGTTCCACCTCTTTCTGATGTCATCCCTAGTTCTTCCCTAGTTCTTGGAAGCTGTCCTACTGCGTTGACCCTGTCGACAATTCGGCGCCATAGTTCCGTCTTCCTTGCAATGGATGCCTGCTGCACCTGTGATCCGAATAGCTGTGGCTCTTCCCAGACGATTTCCTCCACCATTACCCTGAGCTCCTCCTCAGAGAAACTGGGGTGTTGTTGAGGTGCCATGATGTGGTGTGGGTGATGTGTGGGGTGGTGTCTGTTGTGATGTGTGAGGGGGTGTGTTGGTGTGTGTTTTTTGTGGTGCGTGGATGTTGTGTAAGTGATGGTGTTGTGTGTCTGTGGATGCTGGTGTTGTTTTAGGTCGTGTCTCTCTCTGGCCTGCTTTCAAATTTCTGGTAGTAAGAGTTTGTGGGTGATGTGGTGTGTGTTTTACATTGGATTGGGTTGTGGGTGTGGTGTGTGTATGTGTATCAGGTGTGTGTATTTGGAATTGTCCAATGTGGTTGTGTTTTGTAATTGTGTGTGTATTTTGAGCGAGGCGGTGTGTACCGCCAATGGATTACCACGGTTGAAAGACTGCCGCGTTGATTCATGGGTCGTGATAGTGCGGGCGTATTATTGTTGGCGTGATGGTGTGGGTTTTGTTATCGCCAGTTTATCACTGACCTTTGGTGTGGCGGACTTGTGTGGGTGTCTGTATTGTGGCAGATTCCGGGCTGTGGGTCGTAATACCTGTACCGGAATTCCGCTGCCGTATCGGTATGTTGGCGGTCTTCTGCACGGTGGTAAGCCGGATTTACCGCCAGGGTTGTAATGAGGGCCTTAATCCTTAGAAAATAGTGAGAATGCTGTTGTTACACAAAGTACCTGGTTAGTGTCAAAAATAAAGCTGCACAGGTGAGCGTGCGTCGGAAAAAGGAAGTGATGCGTCAATTCCTTACTCGCAAGTGAGGCCGTTGTCATTTTCTTTCTCCGGTCAGGTCGGCAATGCGTCATTTTTCTCCCTTGCAAGAGAGCGATGCATCGATTTCTGGATGGGGCACATCGGGTCTGCGCAGAGTCAGGTTGACTTTGACTCCCAGAGGCAATGCGTGGAAAATCTGGTTGCATGGTATCAGAAAACTGTGCTGCATAGGGTTTGTGTTGTTATTAGCCTCCGTAAGCGGGTGTTGCGTGTCGTTCCTTCAGCCACGGTGCATTGATCTCCTAGCCACGATGCAAGTGGAGCGTCGATTTCAACCTTAAAGCCAGCAGCGCCTCATTTATCAGCCGTGTTGCGGAAGGTGTGTCAAACATTTCCCTGCATGGCGTTCTGTGCATGGATTTTCAGTTCTTGTCTGCCAACTTCACCATTCAAGGGCCCAGGGACTGGATAGGGCACCACTTGGCAGGAGTCTCAGCAGAGAGTCCAGGTGCTGGCAGAGAAAGTCTTTGAAGGCCCTGAGACTTTAAAAGCAGGAGGCAACCTCAGCTCAAGCCCTTGGAAATTATTCTCAAGCAGGAATGCACAACAAAGTCCAATCTTTGTTCCCTTTCACAGACAGAAGCAGCAACTGCAGGATAGCCGAACAAAACACAGTCACAGGTAGGGGCAGCACCTCTCCTCAGCTCTTCAGCTCTTCTCCTTGGCAGAGGTTCCTTTTGAATCCAGAAGTGATCCAAGTTTCAGGGGCTTTGGGTCCACTACTCATACCCCTTTCTGCCCTTGAAGTAGGCAAACTTCCAAGGAAAGTCTTTTTTGTTGGTAAGATTCTGCCTTGCCCAGGCCAGGCCCCAGACACACACCAGTGGGTTGGAGACTGCGTTATGCGAGGGCAGCCCACAGCCCTTTCGGGTGTGAGTGACCACTCCTCCCCTTTCTCCAAGTACAGATGGATCATCAGGATATGCAAGCTACACCCTAGCTCCCTTTGTGTCACTGTCTAGAGGAGAGGTACAAACAGCCCAAATGTCAAACTGTCCCAGACAGGGAATCTACAAACAGGCAGAGTCACAGAACGGTTTAAGCAAGAAATTGCCTACTTTCTAAAAGTGGCATTTTCAAACACACAGTCCAAAAACAACCTTTACTAAAAGATAATTTTTTTAATTGTGAGTTCAGAGACCCTAAACTCCATATTTCTCTCTGCTTACAAAGGGAATCTGCACTTTAATAATATTTAAAGGCAGCACCCATGTTAACCTATGAAAGAGATAGGCCTTACACATTGAAAACCGACTTTTGCAGTATTTCACTGTTAGGACATAAAAAACACATTAGTATATGATCTACCTTAAACATACACAGCACCCTAACCATGGAGCTATCTAGGGACTACCTTAGGGGTGCCTTACATGTATGAAGAGGGAAGGTTCAGGCCGGGCAAGTGGGTATACTTGCCAAGCTGAATTGGCAGTTTAAAACGACTTACACAGACACTGCAGTGGCAGGTCTGAGCCATTTTTTACAGGGCTACTCATAAGGGTGGTGCAACCAGAGCTGCAGGCTCACTAGTAGCATTTGGGTCACAGGCCCTGGACACCTCTAGTGCACTGTACTAGAGACTTTCTAGTAAATCAAATATGCCAATCATGGAAAGCCAACTACACATACATTTGACATAGGAGCACTTGCACTTTAGCACTGGTGTCAGTGGTTAAGTGCCCAGAGTATCAAAAACAACAAAAACAGAATCCAGCACACATCAACAACCTGGGAAACAGAGGCAAAAAGTTAGGGGAGACCACACCAAGGATGCCAAGTTTAACATGTGTCCCCCCCAACTGAAAATGGGGACCAACTACCCAACCCCATGGGAGTTCTCAACACTAAGGCAGACAAATCTGGACAGACCATCAGCATTGGCGTGTTCTATACCAGGGCGGTGTTCCACTGTAAAGTTCATCCCCTGTAGGAAAATGGACCACCTCAACAGTTTTGGATTCTCATTCTTCATTTGCATTAACCATCTGAGGAGCCTGTGGCCGGACTGAACCCGGATGTGAGTCCCAAACAAGTAGGGTCTTAGCTTCTTCAGTGCCCAGACCAAAGTAAAAGCTTCACCCTCTATTGCACTGCACATACATTCCCTGGGAAGTAACCTCCTGATAATGAAGGCTACATGTTTGTCTAGGCCCTCTTCATTAAGCTGTGGGAGTACTGCCCATATAAAATGCTCTGAGGCATTTGTTTGCACAACAAACTCCTTGGAGTAGTCAGGTGCCTTCAGCATAGGTGCTGTGCACATGGCAGCCTTCAGGGCATCAAAAATGGTCTGGCAAGCCTCTGTCCAGATCACCTTCCTTGGTTTCTTCTTGGGAGTCAACTCATTCAAGGGGGAAGCAATGGTGCCATATCCCTTGACAAACCTCCGGTAATAGCCAGTGAGACAAAAAAAGGCCCTCTCCTCAGTCTGTGTCATGGGAGGCTCCAAAG
The DNA here is from genome assembly GCF_031143425.1 of Pleurodeles waltl. Taxonomy (NCBI): domain Eukaryota; kingdom Metazoa; phylum Chordata; class Amphibia; order Caudata; family Salamandridae; genus Pleurodeles; species Pleurodeles waltl. The sequence continues at coordinate 1,233,589,978 of NC_090444.1, read as the reverse complement.
CCAGAATGGTGTCAAATTTTGGCTGTAAGGGTGCCACCTGGCCACTCCCAACCTGGTGTCCCATATATATCACAGAACTCTGCCCTATTTGTCACTTACTGGCCTTAATAGTGACACCTGACCTTTGAGGAGCCTCCAACACTCTGAGAGGTGCTGAAAGTGTTCCTCCCAGGTGGAGCTGAACACTGCACTGTCATCCAGGCAGGCTGTGCTGAAGTCACCTAGCCCATTCAACACCTGGTTAACCAACCTCTGAAATGTGGCAGGGGCATTTTTCATCCCAAATGGCAGCACTTTAAAGTGCCCATCTGGGATAGAAAATGCTGACCTCTCCTTGCCCCCCTCAGTTAGGGCAATCTGCCAATACCCAGACTTCAAGTCAAATGTACTGAGGTATTTGGCAGCTCCCAACTGATTGATGAGCTCATCAGCTCAGGGGATGGGGTGCGAGTCAGTTTTAGTGACAGCATTGAGACCCTGGTAGTCCACACAGAACTGGAGTTCTGGGGTGGTACGAGGAGCAGCAGCCTTTAGGATCAAGACCATAGGGCTGGCCCAAGGACTGCTAGAAAACTCAATTACCCCTAGGGTTAACATCTTAGACACCTCATCTTTGATGCTAGCCCTGACCTTATCATTCACCCTGTAAACCTTCTGTTTAATAGGTGGAGTGTTCCCAGTGTCCACATCACGTACACACAAGTGTATGACCCCTTGGGTCAGGGAGAACAGGGAGGCAAACTGACCCAGTACCTGGCAAGAGTCCCTCTGTTCTTCTGAGGTCAGGGAGGGGGAAAGGTTCACTCTCTCCACAGACCCATCTTTATCTCCAGCAGACAGGAGGTCTGGAAGAGGCTCGCTCTCTTCCTCCACTCCATCATCTGTTTCTAAGAGCAGGGACAATTCAGTCTGCTCAAAGTGTGGCTTGAAACGGTTCAGATGCAGGACCCTTAAGGGGTTCCTGGTAGTCCGCAAGTCCACCAGGTAGGTGACTTCGCTCTTATGGTCCACCACCTCAAATGGCCCAGTCTACTTGTCTTGTGGCACCCTAGGCTCCACAGGCACCATTACCCACACTTTTTGCTCAGGCTAAAACTCAACCAGAGTGGTATTCTGATCATACCACCATTTCATATCTTCCAGCTTGCTTCTAGGTTGTGCGACAACTCTAAAGTGGGCAGTCTGGTCTCTGAAGGCCAGCATGTAACTAAAAACATCCTGGGGAGGTTTACTGGGGTCTTTCTCTAAGCCCTCCTTCACCAGACTCAAATGTCCCTTGACAGGGTGGCCATGCAGTAACTCAGAAGGACTAAATCCAAACCCTTTTTGAGGCACCTCCCTGTAGGCGAACAGAAGGCATAAAAAGAGGACATCCCACTTCCACCTCCAGGGCCCTGACAGGCCCATGATCATGCCTTTTAAGGTGCTGTTGAATCCTTTAACCAGACCATTGGTTTGGGGCTGGTAAGGACTGGTGAACTTATACGTTACCCCACACTCCTTCCACAGAGACTTTATGTAAGTAGATATGAAGTTGGTACCCCATCAGATACCACTTTCTTAGGGAACCCCATGTGGGTAAAAAACCCCTTCAACACACGACCCACCACAGGGGAGGTAATTGACCTCAGAGGATTGGCTTCTGGGTGGCATGATCCACCGATACCAGAATGAACCTGTCACCCATGGCTGTCTTGGGATCCAGAGGCCTCACAATGTCAATACTGACCCTTTCAAAGGGGGTACAAACCACTGGAAAAGGGTGGAGGGAAGCCTTGCACTTCTCCTCACTCTTGCCACTTGCCTGACAAGTCTGGCAAGATCTGCAATGAGCATCTGAGTGCCTGTGCATCTGGGGCTAGTAAAAGTGGGTGGCAAGCCTGTCAAAGGACTTGTCTTACACCCCAGATGTTCAGCAAAAGGCACATCATGAGCCAGACACAGTAGGAAGGCTTTGAAGAACTGGGTTACCACCAGCACTTGGGCTGACCCAAGTTCAGCAACCTTAGGCTCACTACACAGGAGGCCATCCTCCCAATAAATCAGGTGCGATCCTGGTTCCTTGCCAGTCGCCTGGTCTGTAGCCTGCTGCCGCAAACCCTCCAGAGTGGGGCATGTCTTCTGTGCTGCACCAAATGCTTCCCTGGTGCGCCCCCCTTCCTGCTGTCACTGTGACAGCTCAGGGACCTCTCCCAGTTCAGCCAATTGTTCCTCTGCAGGCCCCGGGGTGTCACCCTCAAGCTCCGCCTCCTCCCGGACCGTGGGAACTTCTGGGGCCTGTTTCCTCTGCTTCTGCCCTTCCTCTTTCTGGCAGTCCCCTGGGTCACTGTTTCAGGTTCCAGGGGGTCTTGACCACACTGATGGGCTGCCATTGACTTGGTGGATACATATACCCACCCAGGCAGACCCAACACCTCCAAGTGAGACCTGTGTTCCACCTCCTTCCAAGGGGAATCCTCCAGGTCATTGCCAAGCAAACAATCTACAGGCATGGTTGGACTCACAGCTACCTTCGAGGAACCTGAGACTGCCCCCATTCAAAGGGAACCTGCCCCGCTCTACACAGGCGCTCTGAGTTGTCCACTGCAAGTACTTGGTGAAGTACACAGGGATCAATCTGCTCTTCAGACACCAGGTGACTCCTCACTGTAGTCACACTGGCTCCCGTGTCTCTCAGAGCCTCCACCCTATGTCCATTAATGGTCACCCACTGCCAGTACTTTATAGTGTTCTCAGGTATGACGGTTCTGTGGACCATCTCACTGTCCCCTAGTGAGACAGGGGTCATCTCAGCTGGCTCCCACTCACCTGGAGCCAAATCCTCCCCAAGAGCTACACTAGCCGAACCCTGGGACTGCGCAAGAGTGGGTACCGGTGTACTCTTGGGGCATTTGGGGTCCCCCCTCACATGATCCACTTGGTCACAATCATAACACTTATGTGAGGGACCCCCTGCCACTGGCTTCCCTTTGGAGAACCATTGCTTCTTCTCACTGGGGGGTTGGGAGTCTTTACTCTGGGAATCGGTTTGTGGCCCTTTAGAGAACTCCCCCTGTTTACCCTTACCCCCCTTCTTCTGAGAGGGACCCTACCCACCCTTGGCGTGGTCTCCCTCATACTTCTTGAGGACCCTGGTGCTCTCCGAGGGGTCATCTTCCTGTGCAAGCTTTCTAGGATCATTCAGCTTGCTGTCAATTAGGTACTGGCGCAGCTCTGGAGAACATAAACTGTACAAGTGCTCCCAAGCAATCAAATTGTAAATCCCTCATAAGTTGTTACCTTACTGCCCTTCATCCAACCATTCAGTGACCTGCAGAATGAATCAACACACTCCAACCATGTTTGGGATTCCTTCTTTTTATAGGACCTAAACTTGTCCTTATACTGTTGAGGGGTGAGACCATATCTTGTGAGTAGGGCATCCTTCAGAGTAAGTGAGCCCCTGAGAATCCCCTAAGGATGTCATAGTATCCCTCCCCTCTACCTCAAAGTGCTTCCACAGACCCCTCCCCCAATGCGCTTCAGGGACCAGATTCATGTGGAGAGCAGACTCATACCCCTTGTACCTCAAGTATATGTCATCCTCCCCCTTGTAATCCTTCACTTAGTCTTTTGGAATGTGAACCCTTCTCTAAGGCTGCACTGTGCTGTTGATGCCACCATCTCTACTGGACTGTCTCCCATGATCTAACTCCTTCGAGCTAAGCTCATGAGCCAGCAGCATCTTCCTTTCCTCCATGGCCATCCTTCTCTCTTGCATCTCTAGACTGAGCTTCTTCAGGTCCAATTGGTATTCTCTCTCTGCCTGTCTGTCCTGTAACTCTTCAGTTGTCAGACCCTTGGAGGACACATTTCTATGTGCCCTGGAGACTCTCTCCTTGGACATTACAGGCCCACCCACTACATCATTGTGAGTGACATGCACCCTCCTCTGTGTGCTCCTCGGCTTCTTTGGCTGCCACCTACGCCCTCCGCGCCTTTTGCAGCTCCTCCTTCTTGGAGGAGCTCTTAATGGGACAGGCAACATCTTTACAGTACTTCTTCAACTGAGCCACTGTATAGCTCTCCAATTTCTCAGGGGCAAAAACAGCTTCAACTGATGCATCTCCAGATTGAGACATGATGAGTTAAAAGTGCAAAGTTCCAAAGGCAGAAAAACAAGTTCCCAAATGAAGTACAAGAAAAAGTCAATCAAGGGATCATCAAGAAGTAGAACAAAAAGAAGTCCCAAAGAGGAAAGCAAAAATCACAAGACAAGTAGTATGTGGCCACGTAGTGGTCTGCACTGAAAACAGCAGTGTACACTTAATCTCTGTATGTCAAGTACAAATACAAGTCCAATCCCAACTGCTGATCACCAATGTTAGAAATGGGGTCTTTGATTGACAGTCAGGTTACCCTCTGTCTACGCAAGGACCATCACTCTAGTTCGGGCAAAGAAGAATCACCCTCAGCTAACCCTGCTATCCCCCTTGGTAGCTTGGCACGAGCAGGCAGGCTTAACTTCAGAGTGCTAGGTGTCAAGTATTTGTACAAACACACACAGTAACTTAATGAAAACACTAGAAAATGACACAACACAGGTTTACAAAAATAGAAAATATTTATCTAAACAAAACAAGACCAAAACTACAAAAATCCAACATACACAAGCCAAGTTATTATTTTAGAATCAAAAAGAGTCTTAAATCCTTCGGTAAACAGATAAAACACTGTTAGCGTTAAAAAGTACCTGGGTCATGTTAAAATAACAGGCACAGGCGAGTGTGCCTCAAAAAAGGTAAGCGGTGCATCGATTTCTCACCTGGAAGTGAGCTCGCGCATTGTTTCTCCTTCTCCAGTCGGACCCCGTGTGTCATTCTTCCTCCCCGCAGGAGAGCAATGCGTTGATCCAGGCAGCACTTGGGTCCGGGCAGGCGTTGCGTAATTTTTCCGCACCCAGCAAGGTTTGCATCGAAAATCCTGCTACACAATGATAGCAAAACCACGCTGTGTGAGTTGCGATGTTACCGGCCTCCGTTAGCGATGCAGCGTGTCGTTTCTCCAGCTGCGAGTGTCAATCTCCCAGCCGGGCTGCAAGTGATGTGTTGATTTCAGCGGCGGACCTGGCGGTGTTTTGTTTCCTCACCCGCTCTCGGAGGTTGCATCTGAAATTTCCCTGCACGGCTTCTGAAATTTCCCCCCACGGCAGTCTTTGCATGGGTTTTCAGGCTTGGTCTGCCAGCTTCACATGTCAAGGCCCTAGGAACTGGATGGGTCACCACTTGGCAGGGCAAGGCAGGAGTCTCAACAGAGAGTCCAGGTGCTGTCAGGGGAAGTCTTGATGGACCTGAGACTTCAACAACAGGAGGCAAGCTCAGGACAAGCCCTTGGAAATTTGTTCACAAGCAGGAATGCACAACAAAGTCCAGTCTTTGTCCCCTTTCACCAGGCAGAAGCAGCAACTCCCGGATAGCTCCACAAAGCACAGTCACAGGCAGGGCAGCTATTCTTCCTCAGCTCTTCTCCAGGCAGAGGTTTCTCTTGATTTCCAGAAATGATCTAAAGTCTGTGGTTTTGGGTGCCCTTCTTGTACCCATTATGCCCTTTGAAATAGGCTTACTTCAAAGAAAAGTCTCTCTTGTTTGTGAAATCTTGCCTTGTCCAGGCCAGGCCCCAGACACACACCAGGGGGTTGGAGACTATTGTGTCAGGGCAGGCAAAGCCCTTTCAGGTGTGAGTGACCACTCTTGCCCTCCGTCCTAGCACAGATGGCTCATGAGGATATGCAGGCTACACCCCAGCTCCCTTTGTGGCACTGTCTAGAGAGAGATGCAAAACAGCTCAACTGTCAAACTGACCTAGACAGGGAATCCACAAACAGGCAGAGTCACAGAATGGTTTAAGCAAGGAAATGCTCACTTTATAAAAATGGCATTTTCAAACACACAATCAACTTTACTAAAAGATGTATTTCTAAATTGTGAGTTCAGAGACCCCAAACTCCACATGTCTATCCACTCCCAAAAGGAATCTACGCTTTAATCATATTTGAAGGCAGCCCCCATGTTAAGCTATGAGAGGGATAGGCCTTGCAACAGTGAAAACCCAGTTTGACAGTATTTCACTGTTAGGACATGTAAAAAACACATTAGTATATATCCTACCTTAAACATACACTGCACCCTGTCCATGGGGCTACCCAGGGCCTAGCTTAGGGGTGTCTTACATGTAAGAAAAGGGAAGGCTTATGCCTGGCAAGTGGGTACACTTGCCAAGTCGAATTGGCAGTTTAAAAACTGCACACCCAGACATTGCAGTGGCAGGTCTGAGCCATGTTTACAGAGCTACTAATGTGGGTGGCACAACCAGTGCTGCAGGCCCACTGGTAGCATTTGGTTGACAGGCCCTGGGCCCCTCTAGTGCACTGTACTAGGAACGTAACAGTAAATCAAATATGCCAATCATGGATGAACCAATTACATACACATTTTGTATAGGAGCACTTGCACTTTAGCACTGGATAGCAGTGGTAAAGTACCTAGAGTAACAAAAACATCAAAAACAGAGTCCAGCACACATCAACAACCTGGGAAACAAAGGCAAATAGTTTAGGGGAGACCACGCTAAGGATGCCAAGTCTAACAACCACAATCTCTGAAATAATTAATTAACCATAATGTAAATTTTCATTCTTATACCTTCTGTAAAATTTAATTAGGTAAACTAATTACTTCCTATACTTTGACAAATTCAAGTGTATAAGTATTCTGTAAAAATGTAGTGTGGCCTGACTATATAAATTAGACTCCTATCTGCTGTCAGTCATGTAACAGCAAAATTCTCACAGTAGTGTCCCTTACTGTGCAAGGAAGGTGTTAGGGTTTGTCATCAAAATGGGAATGAAAGCTTAGCATACATCCTGACAAGCAGGCAAGGATCATCTTACTATTCAGCATTTGTTGATTCCAAGAACATCAAACACTGAGCCCAGCACTCAGGTAGTGAAAACAGCACAACCATAGAAAAATTGCAAATCAAGAGCTTGCACTTTGGGAAATATTTAGGCCCCCTGACATGGCCTTTGTCTCGGTGGAACTTTTACCAACTAATTAGCTGTGACAATGGGCTCCAAAAGCCCCCAAGCAGCAAATGGAATGCATCTGTGTTAGAAAGTACTGCATCATCGTCCATAATTAGAGCTGTGACAAAAACTTGCTAATGGCATTAATGCTAGAAACCATCATGGCCTCAGGAAGATCACTAAGCTACAGATAAAACATATTGGCATAAATTATAACTTTAAGAGATTCCAGCATGGATTGGAAGTGGCATGCTTGATAGTGTTGTGCAACTGCAAAACTTGTATTTGGCATATGTAATATCGTTACGTTACTGGTTATTGCCCTACACATCATTTGCTTAGTTTCTCATATTTATGTACCCACTTTAGCATAGTTTTCTCTTGCAAGTGTTAGTTGGCACCAGTAATGTCAAATCAATTTGTATGCAAAGACAAAGGAATAGCTAGAAAATAAAAAAATAAAAATTTGAACCAAAGCTTTCATGGGACCAAGCAAGTGAAGCAAGTCAGTGCAACCCTCCTCAGAAGAGCTCTCTTGTCTGTTCCATGCAAGCATCTATATATTCATTCTACCATCCCTGATTTCCACCAGGCAGCTTTACATTCTGTCATTCATTCATTTTTTCAGCCTTTCGCCTCATTCAGACATTTACTATTCCATCCATCAGCCCATCAATATCAGAACCTATCCATCCATCAAACCTATCCATCCACCCATCTATCCTTCCATCATTCTTGAACTCATTCATCCCTACATCTACCGTTCCACTCATCCATCCATCCTTTGAGTCATTCATCCATCCTTTTGCTCATCCATCCACCCTTTCATTTATCCATCCACCTTTCTACTCCATTCATCCACTAATCCATTCATCCATCAATCCTCCCTTTCACCCATTTACCCATCCACCCTTTCACTCAGCCTTCCATCCTTTCACTCATCCATCCATTTACCCTTTCACTCATCTGTTTATCCATTCGCCTTTTCACTCATCCATCCACCCTTTCATCTATCCACCTTCTCTTTCACTCCATCCATCCTCCCTTTCACTCATCCACCCTAACACCATTTACTCAGCCATCTATCTCTTTACTCATCCATCCATCCTTCCACCCATCTTTTTTTCCGTCCCCCTGCTAATCCATTCATTCACCCTTTTACACATGCATCCATCCTTTCACTCTCATCCATCCATCCTCCCTTTCACTAATTCTTCCACCCTCCCTTTCACTGATCCATCCATTATTTCACTAATTCATCGCTACATCTGTCTTTTCACTTATTCATGCACCTATCATCTATCCTTTCACTCACCCATCCATCCTCACTTTCACTCACACATTCATCCATCCTTTAATTTACTCACCCACTTTTCAGGTCATTTATGAGCCTTTGTCCACAGATCTGCAGACAGAAGAGGCCTCTCAAGAAACTCCACCCCGCTGTAACTGCTAAAGTGGAGAATTCACAATGCCACTGTGCAAGGACATCACTTTCACAACATTTTGTCATAAGTACTCTGAAGCTGCATTAGGCCAGTAACTTTAAAATATGTTCCATGCAAATGCATAAATTGCCCATCTTATGCTAATAAGCACTCTGAACTTGCAACAAACCAGTAACTCATTAGCACTGAACAATCAAGGAGTTAAGCACAAAAGCCTCACTCTTTGGACTTTTAATATTTTCAGTTTTTTTTTAAAAGAATTAGAGTTTGTGAGCAAAAAAAACTTTGCAACTTTTCACACCCCTAATCTACATGTAAAAATAATGATATGAATGAGAGTCAACAGAATTACCATATGCCCTTCAATTATCTTTTAACGATGCATCCCTCATATGTAATTTATTCAACAAGTGAAAATAAATCTTTAGGTCCACAAATCTAAAAAAATAGATTTTATCTCCCAACAGTAACTTATCTCTCACTAGGACAATTGCAAACATCCGTTAAGTGTTCTCACCCCTTTGCTTAATCATAAGCCCCAGAAATTACAGTGTTTAGCCACTTATATATATATGATTCATGATAATTTTCTAAAAAACCTTGACTGAGGCTTTGATCCAGGATATTGGTCAGTAGTTACGCATTAGTCAGTGGGTACTGAAAACATTCTGTCCAATATTCTTTTTAGTCACATGAGTGTTGAGGGTTTTGCTTCCATTACAGCAACCTTTTTTTGTCCACAAAAGCTACCCAGTCCACATTCCCGTTGCTTGTTCTCACATGCTGGGGATTCTTACCAATTTGTGAGTTCCCTTCTAGGTAAAATAGAAAAAAGATCAAATGTATCCAAATTTGTTTGTGGTAAAATTAGAAAATATCTTGTGGAAGAAGTAAATATTTTATTTTAAGAACGGCATCAAGAAAAGGTTTGCTCTGCTATGATCACCCTCCCTTTTTAGGGACAATCAGATAAGTAAAAACAGGTGCTTACTTACGAGCCCCTTGTGCCCCCGCTGCATCACATCTTGTAATGTAAAGGCATTGCAAACCTTGAAATCATATATACGAGGCCATGCAAGACCACTTTGCTTGGCCTTGAATGGCCTCATTGGTATGGAGTAAATCAAGGCAGTGCAAATCGCTGTGTTGCCTTACTCAGCGCAAAGGAGGCGTTCCATGGGCATTGCGGTCGGTGTTCCCAGTAACACCCATGGATTTTGATGCATCCCCAGATATACAAGACCTTGTAAACCTGAAGATGCACCAAAACATTCCACCTCTCCAAGGGAGACTCAAATATATTTATTTCTCCTAGTTCTTTCCTCTTTCTATGTGTGCTGCATTCTTTGCTTCAGAAAATCACTAGCAATGTGGGTTGCTGCAGTATTTGAGGCTGGTTTGGCTGGTACCCAGAGAAAAATATGAACCCAATTATCCATTCCTGAATACTAGATGTTCGACCTGGCCCTTTTTGCAGGGTCATCCCCAGACTTGCTGCCTCCTTCCTCCTATTCTTTCTAACGTGTTTCTGTTGGTTTTAGGACTCTGGGCACTTTACCGTTGCTAACCAGTACTAAAGTGCATATGCTCTCTGTGTAAACCGTATTGGTGGTTGTTTTTTTCCATGATTGGCATATTTCATTTACTAGTAAGTCCCTAGTAAAGTGCACTAGAGGTGCCCAGGGCCTGTAAATCAAATGCTACTAGTGGACCTGCAACACTGATTGTGCCACCCACATGAGTAACCCTGTAAACATGTCTCAGACCTGCCACTGCAGTGTCTGGGTGTGCAGTCTTGCACTGTCAATTCGACCTGGCAAGTGTACCCACTTGCCAGGCCCAAACCTTCCCTTTTTATACTTATACATGTCAGGGACCCCAAAGGTAGGCACTAGGTAGCCCCATGGGCAGGGTGCAGTGTATGTTAAAGATGGAACATTAACTGATATGTTTTTCATGTCCTAACAGTAACATATTGCCAAATTCGTTTGTTGCAAGGCCTAGCTCTCCCATAGGTTAACATGGGGACTGCCTTTAAATATCTTTTTAGGTCAGTTTCCATTTGGGAGCAGATAGAGATCTGGAGTTTGGGGTCTCTGAACCCACAATTTAAAAATACATCTTTTGGTAAAGTTGTTTTTTTAATTGTCTGTTTGAAAATGCAATTTTTAGAAAGCGGGCATTTTCTTGCTTAAACCATTCTGTGACTCTGCCTGCCTGCTTGTGAATTCCCTGTCTGGGTCAGACTGACAGTTGAGCTGTTTGTGAATCCCTAGTAGACAGTGACATAAAGGGAGCTGGGCTGTAGTCTGCACATCCTGATGGGCCATCTGGGCTAGAGTGGAGGGAGGAGTGGTCACTTACACCTGAATGGGCTGTGTCTGCCCTCACACAATGCAGTCTCTAACCCCCTGGTATGTGTTTGAGGCCAGGCCTGGGCAAGGCAGGATCTTTTGAACAACAGAGAATTTCCTTTGAAGTTTGCCTACTTAAAAAGCAGAAAGGGGTATAAGTAGCGGACCCAAAACCCCAGATTTTTAGATTTACTTCTGGAATCAAGAAGAATCTCTGCCAAGTAGAAGTGCTGAGGGAAAGTGCTGCCCCTGCCTGTGACTGTGCTTTTTCTGCTATCCAGCACATTTTGCGCATTCCTGCTTGTGAAAAATCTCCAAGGGCTTGAGTTGAGCTTGCATCCTGTTTTGAAGTCTCAGGGCCATCAAAGACTACATCAAATTCTACACAACCCAACACACATCACTGGACACATCCTAGATGTAATTTTTGCCTATCCAGAACTAGTTACCATTCAAAACATCCCATTGGTCACATAATCAGACCACGATATGGTAACTTTCTGACATAAAGCACCAAAAAGCAACACATCCAAGACCACCTCACATGCATCCACCTATAGACCATGGAACATACTCAGTTTTGATTACTTAAAAACACAACTAACAGCCAACACAGATTTAGATGCAATACATTCTATTAAAAAAATCAATGAGTGGTTACAGGCAGCTTTTGATATCCTAGTATCAGAAAAACAAAACAGGACAAAATAAAACAAGCACCTTGGAGACATACAAAACTATAAAAGCTAAAACCTCAAATCAGAAGCCTGCAATGAACCTGGCTCAAAACAAACAACATTCAAGATAAACTTCAGCTATGCAGCCTTAACACAATAGACTCCTGCCCTGCCAAGTGGTGTCCTATCCAGTCCCTGGGTCTTTGACAGGTGAAATTAGCAAACAAGAGCTGAAAATCCACGCCACAATGCTGTGCGGGGAAATTTGCGATGCACCATCTGCAACGCGGCTGATAAACGACGCACGACCGGCCTCGCAGCTAAAATTTCCCCTCCACCTGCATCGCGGCTGGGAGATCGACGCATCGCAGCTGGAGAAACGACACGCAACACCCACTTTCTGCTGCTAATAACAACAAAAACCCCACACAGCGTGGTTTTCGAACACCATGTGACAGGATTTTCCATGCATCGTCCCTGGGTGTCAAAGTCAACTCAACTGTGCTTGGATCCGAGGTGCCCCGTCCAGAAATCGACGCATTGCTCTCTTGCAAGGGAGAAGAAACAACGCATTGCTGTTCCGACTGGAGAAGAAAACAACGCACGTCCTCCCTTGTGAGGAAGGAATCAACACATCACTACCTTTTCCAATGCACACTCGTCCGTTTGGCTTTATTTTTGACGCTCACCAGGTACTTTGTGTAACAACTGCATTCTCACTGTTTTCTAAGGATTAAGACTCTTATTCTTTTGAAAATTCATATCTTGACTTCTGTATGTTGGATTTTTGTCATTTTGGTCTTGTTTGATTCAGATAAATATTACCTATTTTTCTAAATTGCTGTGGTGTCCATTTTGTAGTGTTTTCACTGTATTACTGTGTGTGTTGATACAAATACTTTAGACATTGCTTCTGAAGTTTAGCCTGCCTGCTCGTGCCAAGCTACCAAGGGGTTGAGCGGGGGTTAACTGAGGGTGATTCTCCATTACCTTGACTCAAGTTAGGGTCCTTTCTTGGACGGGGGCAACCTGACTGCCAACCAAAGCCCACATTTCTAACAGTAATAAATAAACTTGCTCCTGACCACGAGTCAAAATCATCTTCAACAAGAAAATTCAGAAAGCCAGCACGAAATACGATCTCCATCCTAAAGAAGTCCACTAGGCTCTCGGGTATTAGTGAAAAGAGTAATAACCTAAAAGATCCTGAAAAGGAGCAGGACTTGGTTATATCACAAAATTTGTAGTTAATGATAAAGAGAGTCCTTGCACAACTGGATAATTTAGACAGCAAGCTCCTATTCGAATTAAGATACGTCAAGGAAATTACTTACAACTTTGAACAATGTAGTTAAAAATTGTTCTGCCACTATCCAAAATGGAGGGAAATTCCAAATTGAGCCTAAGGCTACCATCGAGGAAGCTGTGATCAAAATGAAGCATCCAGTATCAAACAGCTCGGACTATGTGCCACCTTCCACCAGGGCACATCAAGTACATCAAATTAGTGACATTTCTGAGGTGCACCCTATTATTCCACCAATTATTTCTTCAATATTGCGGGTGATGGCAAATGCACACTGTTGGAAAATGCATTATTGGTAAGGGCAGGCACCTACACTTAGCAATAGGCCACTAACCCCTACTAGGTTCAGTTAGGTCTCAGTAAATTGACCCCAGCTCAACCCTTGGTAGCTCAGCAATGAACGACAAGGCTTAACTTAAGAGACAAAGGGGGTCATTACAACCCTGGTGGACGGTGTTAAAGCGGCGGTAAGACCACCAACAGGCTGGCGGTCTTTTTTTTAGTATTATGACCATGGCGGTTACCGCCATGGTCATCCGCTGCTTCTCCGTTCCGCCCGCCAGGGCGGAGATGACCGCTGGGCTGGAGACCTGGGTCTCCAGCCTGGCGGCCGTCACAATACCGCCGCCGTTATTTTGACCCGGCTTACCGCCGTGGATTTCAAGAGGTAAGCACTATCAGTGCCAGGGAATTCCTTCCCTGGCACTGATAGGGGTCTCCCCACCACCCACCCCGACTCCCTCCCCTACACCCCCCACCACCCCTGCCACCCCCAAAAGGTGGCTTGGCCCCCCTCCCACCCCGACCCCCAACATCACATAACTCACACACACACTACACGCACGCAGGCACCACCAACACACACACGCACACACACCGACATACATGCCTACATCCACACACTCAGTCAGACACGTACACCCATATACAGACATACACGTACACATCCATACAGACATACACGCACTCATTCCCAAAACACGCAACACCCCCGCAAGCATACACGCACTCTCACACCCCCTCTACATACACAGACGCACACCCCCATGCACCCACACCACACACAACACCCCCCACCCCCCTCCCCTAACGGCCGCTCGACTTACCTGTTCCGTCGATCCTCCGGGAGGGGATGGGAGCCATGGGGGCAGCTCCACTGACACCACACTGCCAACCGAACACCGCCACAGGACGTGATTCGCTGGGCGGTGTTCTATTGGCATGGCGGTGGAGGTGGAGCAACCTCCACTACCCCGCCGCCCGCCAGAATGACTGTTGGCGGCTCTCCGTTGGAAAAAGGACGGAGAGCAGTCAACAGTCATAATACGCCGAGCGGCAAACCGCCACTACTGGCGGTCTTCCGCACGGCTGTCCCTCGGAAGTCTTGTTAAAAGACCGCCGAGGTTGTAATGACCCCCAAAATGTAAAGCATCCAAGTATCACAAAACAGTAATTAAATAAAAAACAGGAAACAGTTCAATAATCCAAAACAATTAGGAAATATTTTTAACTCTAAAATGACACCAAATCGAATAAAATCAGATAAAGGGAACCAGAGATATGAATTTTAAAGAATCAATGTTTTTTAGCGCTAAGAAATGAATAGTGCCAATCTGGTCATCTGGTCACACCTAGACTGGGGAAAAGTCAAGGTTTAAGGCTGACCTTGATGGAGCCTTTACCTTCAGACGTAGTCGTTTTCTTGAAGATTTTCTTCAGCGGGACGAAGTCTCCAGTCCAATCCGACCTCCTGGAGCCCTTCCTCAGATACGTGTCACGGGAGCCCTTTGTGAAGATTTCTACATTCGGACTTAGATGATTTTTCGAGATGAAAATCCTTTGACTTGGGCAAACCTGAATCTATCCGATGTCCCCGGAGTACTCTTCGGATACACTGCCTGGGAGGTCCCGGTCAACTTTCTAAGTTCGGACTAAAACTCCCAGAATGCACCTTGCACAAACTCCAAATTGGCCACTGGACAGTGGTCAGCTGGTGAGTTTCCTCAGGAGTTGGTGCAGGGGACTCTGGTTAGCAATTTATCACCTATAGCAAACAGGGAGCACCTCTTTGAACCAGCTGAAGCCAGGCAAAGTGCTTCTTGTGGTGAAGCCCAAGTGTGCTGCTGGTGCAGTCCTCCAGAGTGCAGTGTCCAGGTGCAGGTCAGGGGTCCAGCAGGGCAGTCCTTCTTCTGTTGTTCTTCCATGTAGGAATCTGAGGTATGGATGCTGTTCTATCAGTTTTATCCTTGCTCCTGAGTGAAAAACAGGGGGGTCAGTGATGACCACTTCCTGGGAAGTGTGGCAAAAATCAATCCCAGGGAGCAACATTTCTCCAAAATCCATCAAGGCTGAATATTTTTGGAGGTTAAATCTGGCTGAGCCCACCCATTAGTGTGGCTAAAAATCCTAAACACACCCCTCTCCTGCCCTCTCCTAATGCGATCAAGGAGGTGCCTAAATGTCTGGCTTTGCAGGATGTGAGGGAGGTGCTGGGTTGTTCCAAATGTCCTTCCTGCCTTTGAAGACCAGTTTGGCAGGCCTCCCCCTTCCTGCTTCTCCATCTGCTGAGGGGAGTTCTCCTCCCCCAGGCACATCTCTTTGGGTTCAGCCAAGGCCACTTCACACCTCATCAAGGCAGCCTGGGCCAGGCTGCCAGAGGCTGGCCTATCAGAGAAGGGCTGAAGTTGGCAACTTTTTAGGTAGAGTTTAAAAATCTTTACCTGAGCAAGTGATATTAAATCCAACAATTGTATGTTGTGGAATTTATTATAACAATTAATTTGATATCAACCTTGATGGTATCTGACACTTAAGGGGACTTTGTAAATTAAAATAAAGTCTCCCCATTTCAGCCTATGGAGGCCATTCACTACAGTGAGGGAAAATGCATTTGGCTGTTTTTTCTCATATAAATAATATCTATACGGTCCATGCTTATAGTTACATGGCACCCAACCCTAGGGGCACATAGGGCACACCTTAGGGGTCACTTATGTGGAAGAATAAGGTAGTTTAAGACTTTGGAACTACTTTTAATTCAAAAGTCGAATTTGCATATAACTTCAGTTTAAAAGCAGCCAGCAAGGCAGGTCTGCCTTTAAAATGACACTGGGCACCTCAGGAGTGCACCTAGGGGTGCACTACATATGCTGGTGTCCCTAAACCTACGTGCTCTACCATATACTAGGGACTTATAGGTAGGTTAGTATTGCCAATTATAATTGGCCTAATTTGCATATCCACTTTACACAGAGCACTGGCCCTGGGACTGGTAAGCACACAACATCAGGGTGAGGCCAATTTAGGAACCAAGGTGACTCCTCTGGACCCCTTACATCTACTGCCCAATGCTGCTCCCTACGTTATCATCTTGAAGGATGCCCCCAAGCTCTAGGGATATTTGGGGTGACTTAAAAAATAAAGATGTACATTGGATTTCAGATGGTAATTGTATTGCAGTCAACTTCCGGCACCCAGATGTGAGAAAGTCTGTACTGTCAAACCTGTATTGTAAATAGAAATCCTTGAATAACCCTGACAGGAAGATAACTGGTGCACAACTGGGCTTCTTCTATAAACCACCAGTAAAAGATCTGCAACTTCAGGGGTTTTCCTCTTTGTACCATCCATGTAGACCCAGGATACTTCCTTGATTAATTTTAATAGATTTGCTCCACTTCACAGCATTAGGGAACAGGATTGACAACAGGGGGTTATTGGGATTGCCGATGAATACGGGGGCTGGGGACTATTACAGATCAACAAGATAAAATGGGCAGGAAACACTATGGTAGCAATACCAGCAATCTACTGATTATTAGATGTTGGTATATTGCTGGAATGAAAAATAAAATAGAGAGCAAGGAATTTCTGAGTTCCATAAACAACGGTCACAACTGATATGCTTGCAGGAAACTTGGCAAGTGGAACATTTTAATATCAAAGGCCTTGTCTCCATAATCACCCCTATACCCCCCTCCCCCGACCAGTGGGTGGGCTAAGGGGGGGAATGGCAGTGTTAATCTCAACTATTGCACCAGTACCCTACTACTAGTTTGTACTCCTACAGACTACATAAAATTAATTGTATTGGTTCATTTTTAAAACAATGTTTTTAATAATATGAGAGCATGGTAATGAGCTGGAAAATTTCACAAGTGGATATGAGGATGAGTGTGGATATATATGGGTGGAGGATTTCAACATAATTAAATGTCAACTCGCATCCAGAAAGTCATGGGGATATACGGATGGTTCAGGGAGTGCTCAGTCTTATCTCCCACATGATTTATATGGGGAGACTGCCATTTAAAATTATTTTCCAAATTCACAATTTTCATCTTGCTGTGGGTTGGTCCATCTACAACTTCTGCTACTTCTCATGTCTGATTGCCACAGTGACAATATGCGTTCTCTACATAAACATCAATCAGAGATATCAGGCCATAATCCCTTTGTGTTTTATTTTGCCTGGAGACATGGCACATTGGCACCAGACTTCACCTTAGCTTTACCCTCTGGATTTAAAGCTACACATGCCCCCTGCCTTAATAAAAGAGGAACACCCTAAGTTGTATCTGTTAAATCTTGCTCCATTTTCCCATGCTTAGCTCATAGTTTTCAGTCTTTCACTTTGTCCATATCATTCAGTGACTTGAATTCTTGTTTACAGAATATGATGAACAAGAACACAGTAGCTAAATACTCTGGTCTCACCTTTGTAATCCATACCTTCCTGGTTCTTCTCATAGTTCTCACCTGATTCACCTATGCAGGAGTACCATGGAATAAGGTTAGTGCCCTCCTTCTCCTATCCGGGGTGAAAGTGGAATTGGAAAAAAGAGAAACACTCATACTGACAGTATAGCAGATTCTGATATACTTCTGGTTCTTTCTGATACAGGACACTTCATTAACTCAGAAGCAATAATATACACAAAAGAAAATAAGCTCCCTAAAAGCCTTATTTATTTTCAAAATATATTGAATAAGCAAGATCCCACTTTAATTAACTACCTTAGCTCAGCGTGGGTTTCTCTAACATGTAATATCTATGTAGCAATGCTCCTGAATAAAAACAAACATAAATGAAGGTAGCCTTGTAGAATGTGTGTCTCATTCTATTTTAGAAAATAAAAAATATAAACATGTTGAACACAAACCAAGTGTAGCAGAAATGGCAACCTTAGCAAACTACTCTTCCAATAATAAATAAAGACAAAAAATACTCCATGACAAAAAAAGTACCCAGCTTTCTATAGATTTCACGTCACAAAAATCTTCCAGCAGGAAAGCAATTCAACAAAATGAAACAGTTTCACCGATTGAAGAAACAGACACCTCACAAACTGCAATCATGGCTTGGAAGCTTTCATGTTTGTGAAGCAAAACATATCTGACTTACGCGGTGCTTGAATATCCAGAGGTGACAAATTAAGTAGTGAGCTCCTTGGAAGATAACTCAGTAGTCTCATTTTCAGAGAGCGCTGCAGGCGCTCATACACTGTTATGTTTGTTTGTTTTGCTGAAGGGAGAGCAAGATAAGGTTTAAAACTATACTGATATTTGAAAGCCACAGCTGTGCCGCAGCCTGTGAATGCTAGTATGAACTTGTCATTAGTGCCTAGAACCTCTGTTATCTTGCATAATATTATCCTGCCATTTCTGTAATTTCTGCCTTTTCCTCCCTGTGACACTATGCTTAGCAAGAAGCGTCCTCCTGTCCTCCACCTCTAGTGCATAATCTAACAGTGGTGTTGATGTGTCTATGATCATGATATGTCTTCCCTATTGATAAAAAATTCTCAATGGAGTCATTTGCCTTCTGCACACTGCTTTATGGTGTTGAAAGAATACAAAGGTCAATATTGCTTACTTTCCTGCTCCCGTGGGCTACATCGCATCCAAATGCAATTTATGAAAACAGAGAATATTTTAATGAACAAATGACACTGAATCCAATAGGGGAACCAGATATATGAATTGTAGTGTGCCTGGACAAAATATTACATAGAAAATATAACACATAAATATAGTGTCAAGAAAAATGTGAAATCAATAATATTGTAGACGAATATCGTAGGGAAGAATAGCGCTTTAAGTGTTGTTTTTAAAATCATTGTAGAAATATTGTTCTCTAAAATATTGTATGTAATATCATATATATGGGTTAATTATTAAGTGTGATTCCTACTTTTCTATGTATTTTGTATATTAATTTTTGTGTTAATATTTAGTGTAATTGTTTGCAATTAATGGTAATTGTGAACACCTGTTTTAATTAATGTATATGTTGTGATATTATAGGAGCACAATAACGAGCTTATAGGGGAAAAGGGTGGGGAGATTATTAGAATATGTTTATATTCATTTGCGGGTAAATTTAAGGTTTCTAAATATATTATAATATTTATTGAAATGTTGTTTTTATTGTCAAAATGGATGACATATTTTTAATTCCTAATTATTTTAAATGTTTTAGTTTTTTTAAACAATCTATATTAAAAATATATTTAATTACGTGTTGTTGAAATTTTCCCAGGTTATGTATATTTCTGTAAATTAAATTATTTCTTTTTTTGCGAAAGGGTTTGAATTTTTGCATTTTTAAATGGTTTACATATTTTTGCTTTCGTCTTCATGCATAAAAAAAAGTTACTATTTTAAATGTATATACGTTTTTAATTGTGAAATAATTCACAGAAAATAATTGTAAGGGTAATTTTCATCAGTAAATATTTTATTCATTTACTAATTATGATTTGTAATATAATAAAAACATAGAAAAACATATACATATTTTGTGATATTTAATTGTATTCTGATTTTTATATGATTATTTTTTATGTTTTGTATGTAATAATGTTGCATTAAATTGAGTGTATCTTATATCATAAAAAGCATGCAGAATTCTATATTTTTTGTTATAAAAATATTTTTATTTCAAACTATAGGATATTTACTTTTATTTTATTTAGAGAAAGAATCCCCTTGAATTATTATAGATAGATAAATGTATTAAAAACAAAATGACTTATATGTGTAATTAAAATTGATTCTGTGTGTGTGTATATATATGCACATATATATCATAATAAATAAATGTTATTTCAAATGTATGCTTTTTAATTAATGTATAATTTAGTAATATATTTAGTTATGTTAATGTTCTATGTTATGTAGTAGATGTAATATTTTTAAACAATAATTATTAATATTAACTATATTGTATCATTTTCATAATTTCATAATATTTTTACTCACTTATGTATTTTCTTTAATTTTTTGTACTGTTTATAAGATCATACATATCCATTAGGTAACAGTGTGTAAAAGTAGTTTCACTTCTTCACTGTTAAACCGTCTGTAAGATGTCTTAATATGGAGTGAGAATTATTAATTGTTTTGTGTCCAACGTATTCACAAATTAATATAGAGTGTAGTGGGAATTGTAAATGTCACCTCACCAGTTTAAAAATCATATAGAGTACCCCTTAAGGACCTTCTGCCTCGGCCTTGTGCCCTGGTTTGTGCATGTCAGGTCTATGATTAAAAAGCTGGGGATGAAAACATTTTGGGCAGCACCGGAGGATCTCATCTCCATCTCTAAAATGGATATCAAACTAGCTCACTGGCAGAATAGACAGGTGGAAACTTAATATAGCAGTAGGGGCTTGTTGACTTTGGAGTTAATACATTTTAAAATTAAATGCTACCAACCCATAAGCAGTTGATTGATGAGATAAGCCCCCTGCTAGCTTGGAAATTGTTTTTACAATTTAGATACCAGATTCTCCCCATTAGGGCTTTCTGTGGTAAATAGGTCAATGTGAAATGTAAAAGCACTGAGTGCAATGCGTGTAGAGGGGCCATCTGAAATTATAACACATTTTGGCCCAAATTTAAGAAAAGTTAGCGTCTTCTTTGTACCGTTTTGTTTTACTTAAAAGTGGTGCTAACCCAGTGCCACATTTAAATAGTGTTGCTAGAGCAGTCTAGCAACAAATTTCCAGACTTATGGCCTCATTACGACTTTGGAGGTCAAGACCGCTGCGGTGGCAGCCGACAAACAACCTCCATGTTGGTGGTCATCCGACTGCCATATTAAGTGTCACACAGTGAAGACCGCTAACAATCAGACAAAAATTTGAGACTGCCAGTAGGGTGGGAAAGAGCTGGTTCCATCACAAGGCACTGCCAGCCCGACAAAAATCCACCCACTAGATTACGAGCCAAAAATCACCACAGTGGTTCTTCCATGATGGAAAATCATTGGCGGTGCAAATCGCCATGGCCAAAACTCAGCTTCAGGCAGAACACCACACCACATTGGATAGTTTGAATACCCACACCTGACACACATTGAACACACCTACTCACCTAACTCTATAACACCCCCCACACAACCCACAATCCTTTGCATCCGGAATACCACTCATAGACAGACACTAGCAAAGAAAATATAATTAGCAAACAAACAATAGGCTCCCCTACACATTACACTCAGCACACATCCCACACTTGCACAACATACACAACACACAAATAACAAACCCACACAATATACATCAACTGTCACCCACTCACATCACAGCACCCACACATCCTCACAGACATTATTCATCCTTTTAATCACATCCCCGTTGTTTTTACCACCGCTACCAAGTCCACACAAAAACACTCATGTTTCACTCATGAGGAGCTGAGGGTCATGGTGAAAGAAATTATCAGGGTAGAGCCACAACTGTTTGGAGCACAGGTCCAACAAGCATTGATTGCCAGGAAAATGGATTTGTGGCAAAGGATAGTTGACAGGGTCAACTCAGTAGGCAGCCATCTACACCCAAGGGGCAACATCAGCAAGAGGTGGAACCACCTACGGGGGAAGATACGTTCCATGGCATCATGTCACCAGATCACTGTGCACAAGACTGGCAGTAGGCCCCCACCTCCTCCTGCACAGTTCACATCTTGGGAGGAGAAGGACTTAGACATACTGAGGCATAGTGCATTTATACATGACTTTCCCCTTTAGTCTGTGTCATCCATGCAGGTAAATGCCCATTAGAAGAGGGGTATAAGGCATGCCATCTCCCGGAAGTGCGGACCCTGGGGGTCCACAGCTGGCAGAGCACCCATTGTCTCAACGGGTGGGAGGACCTGAGACGCTGGGCTCAGAAGATCACAGAGGCCCAGCTGGGGATGTCCTCCCAAAGCCACTAATGGCCCGCAGCTTGGTGGTGGCCTACCCTGAGGTGGATGGATGTTTGAGGACTGCAGAGCAGCCACAAGGGGGGAATACTGACTGTATCCTTGTACTTGGCTCTGGTTCTCTGGTGTTGGCAGTCACACTGTAGCAGCTGTGACAATGTTGTGGGTGCTACAGGTATGTAGATTAGTAGGAACACGTAGTACCCACATTGCCTTACTATTATATGTAGATCTAGAATTAATGGTTCACTTAGTATACATTTATTTCACCTGTGTCCCCATATATCTATGACTGCATGTGGAGATGCTCAGATGACAATGCCACATGTGTGAGTTCACCCAGCCACTTTATAGTTGCACGCTGCAGTTTTATACTATCCATAGAGTAAGTCCTGGTCCACCCTTCAACATTCATGCTGTAGTAGCTCCAAGGTGTCTGAGCACTTCCATCTTTCTTGATCACCTGTACTAGCCACTGGGTGCTGAATTTGTACAGGGGCCATGTCACATTTTTCATGGAACAGGAATAGACTCCATGTGAGGCAGGCCTCTCCATCACTGCACAGATATGGCCAGGATAAACCAGTACATATGGGTCTGTAAATGTATCCCCATTCATCCATCTTCTCCAATCTATGGGGTATGTGAGGGTAGTAAGGGAAGGCTATTCAACTGTGGGTGTCTGATTTTGTCTATTTGTCCTTTACATGCATGTCCAAGGCATTGCCATTTGGGCAAATCACACTTAGCTTTGTTCCCTAGGTGATAAGTGGCTAGGCAGTGCTACACTATCACTATTTGCAATGTTTATGTAATGTGTGCCAATGTCCTACCAATTACAGTGACACATGTGTTATTATCTGACTACATTATGCCTCAATGGTTACTTGGGGTCACAAGTAATAGAGTGTGTCAATCATTACTACCCTCTGCCTAGATGATGTGAAGAGTTTGTACAGGATTTGTCATAGATTGACTTATAATTTTATTGTATGATGGTTTAGCTGTACTACCATTTCTAAGATAGGTGTTGCTGTGGGATATGTTGTCAGTGCAGTGGCAGTCATGTAATACCATGTGTACATCATGTTTTCATATCTCTTCAGTAGGATATGTGTGCTGTGTGCACTTAGGTACAGCTAATCAGGTGTCAGGAAAGGTATGAGTGATGCTGCTTCAATCATGTATTCATGGGGTGGAACTGTAACAGAGTGTCAGGTGGTATGTTAGGTGCCCTGTGAATTTTTCATGGCTGGCTAATGTTTACACTGCACTCAGTGATTGTCAGTGGATGTCTCATGTGTGCTATGTAGCCTACGGTAGCTGCATATGCATCTAGTAAGTGATGTGGTGTATCTGTGTACAGTCTGCAGAGGTTCCTCTGGAAAATGGTGCATGTGGTCACATGACTATTCTCCAGACATTTATTATACACACCAGATGTCACCTGTGTGGTAGTGCCTCATGTTGTGCCTATATCCGTGATAATTTCCATTATGGCATATATGTACAGCGGGTTCAGTCAGGCATGTGATTTGAATGGCAGGTACTGTGTGGTCTGTGATTTGAGTTTATTTACTATCATGGGACATTACTTAAAGGACATGGACTGGTCAGGTGTATATTCAATTACTGCAGTTTATGTTGTGATGACTCAATTGTTTTAACTACAGATTATACAAGTATGGAGAGTTATGATCCAGACTAGGACAGATTTTCTGCTTCTGCCATGGCATGATGACATGCTGACATACCTTTTCAGGTGATTTCTTAGAATGCTCCAGTCATGCTTTCACATTTGGATTATGATGTGGTTAAGAGGGTAGCCATGATGGGGTGGATAGGAATAGCATGTTGGGACATGATTGAGGTTATGTGGGTTACTAGATGACAAAGCCTAGCCCGGAGGTGTATAACTACAGTTGTCCTTGCTCCAATGTGTGCATGTGAAGAATGTGATGACTCTCCCTCTCCCTCTCTATTTGTAACTCACTGTATCTCTATTTGGGTGCATCAGCAGGCAAAGGAGACAGGGCACAGGTGAGTGTGGATGCTGCTGACCCCGGAGCCAGGAGTGCTGATGCCACTGACAGTGAGGGACCGAGTGGCTCAGAGAGTGAGAGGAATGCCACAGGGGACATTGGACCTTTCTCTTCATCAACCTTGGAATCCTCCTCCAGTGGACACTCCCTGGCGGTGGGGGATCCTTCTGGGACCACCCCAGCACCATTTTTGTCCGTCACCCCCCTTACTACCACCTGTAGCTCCTACCTGCATTGACTTCTCCACCACCTCCACTTTCACAGACACTACACTAGACACACTTGCAGACACCAAACCCATATTCACCGTACATCCCCAATTCCTATCCTACCTACAGTCACCACAATACCAGACCTTCAGACATCCACCCCAGTCACCACATCCACAGACATGACTACATGCAGCACATCCACCATACCTGCAGTCACCACCCCAACAGACACTCATCTATCCACCATGGTATCCACCAGCACCTCCACCCCTTCCCAAAACACATAAACACCCACACTCACCCACCCAACAGACACTCAGCACACACAAGCATATCTCACACACATGCACCCAAGACATCCCCCAAAACACCTCTCACAACAACTCCCTCTCCCTCCACTCCCAATCCCTTTTGCCATGACCGTCCCCGTATGGCTAAGATTTTTTTCCTCTCAGAGTTGTACCTGTTCCCTACTACTCACCCCAAGATCTGTGCCCCTCCCTGTCTCCAGTCCCTCCATCTCCAAGTCTTCCCCTGGCCCTCCTGCAGGTACCCATGCCCCTCCTCCTGCCTAGAAGTTGACCCCTCCCAGGAGTTACCAGCCCTCCCTTAAGCCTCGACCTAAGCTTCCTCCTCCCAAGCCCAAGCCCAAGCCCAAGAATCCACCTCCTGAACCCAAATCCCTCCTGAGCTCCCCCTATCCACTGAGGTGTCTGCCCACCTCCTTCATGCCCTTACCTGTGGAGGTTGTAATGCAGTTAGGAGTCAAGTAGGGGCACTGGAATATACCATCTGTGTATGATGCACATATTTTATTGGACTGGCCGTTGACCCACTAATTTTGTAATCTTGTCCTGTTTTTAATATATTTATTGCCATACAACAGGGCCAACCAGTTGTTGGTTCAAGGTTACATTTTAGTCCTGGCTTTTGCCCCTTATGGCTGTTTTGGTCTTGCCTACCTAGGTTTCTG
Source organism: Pleurodeles waltl (assembly GCF_031143425.1). Classification (NCBI taxonomy): domain Eukaryota; kingdom Metazoa; phylum Chordata; class Amphibia; order Caudata; family Salamandridae; genus Pleurodeles; species Pleurodeles waltl. Next base: position 1,233,564,693 of record NC_090444.1, on the reverse strand, counting down.
TGTGAGTACGTATGTTTTAGGTGTGTGTTGTGTGTGTGTGTCGATAGTGCTACCAGTTGTCTGCGGCCAGCATGTGTGGGTGTGTGCATTGCATTTGTCCCGCTGTGATGGCTGTGTGTTGTGTGATGGGCATGTATGAGTTAGGGACATGGATTAATGTTGATGTTGTGTGTAGTGATTGTGTTGACGTGTTATTTTGAGTGTTGTGTGCCCTTGTCTGGTTGTACCGGATATGACATATGGCTTGCTGTATGGATGTTTGATTGTGTGTGTTGGTTCTCTGGTGTTGTTAGGTTGTACTACATGCATGATTGGTAAAGTAGAGATGTGTATTGTGAATGTATGATGGTGATTTTGAGGTGTTGCAGTTGTGGTGTTGTTGTGTCATTTGTGTTTTTTAGTGTTAGACTGTGCGGGCTATGTATCTGGATGTTGGTGTGTGTTTTGAAAGTGTGTGTGTGTTGGCTGTAGTTTGTGTACTATGTATATGCGTGTGTGTATGTGGCTGTGTGTGGGATGTGTGTGTCAGTGTGAGGGTGTGTGTGTGTCGCAATTGCCACTCATTCAGAATGTGTATGTTGTGTGTTCGCATATGCATTGACATTGTGCAATTGGGTCAGGAAAGTGTACGTACTCATGGTTGCTGTTGTCGTTGCTGGTTCCAGAGTCGTTGGGCGAGCAGGACTGGGAAGACCTGTGGCTCAGGCTCCATGGCAACTCAATATGGGTATGTGTTTCTGAAGGATTTGTAATCAAGGATTCAATCAATCAAGGATTTGTAAAGAGTGCTAATTGCCTATAGGATCTCAAATTGAGTGTCTCCTTCAATAGAGTTGGTTTATGCCAGGGTTTCCATGGTGGTGCGACCACGGCGGAAACCTTGATGATGTGCAGCCTCATAATCTGTCTGGCAGGAGCATGCTCTATGCCGGCCTGAAGGTGGCTGTCATCATCTGTGGTGGCCTGACGACACTGGCATGCCGTGGAAGATTGGCTGTATCCTGTTGGGAAGACCACCCTGGTCATAATTTGGCAGTCTTCTCTGCCAGCTTGAAAACACACAGAAGGAACCCTGCAAGCAACTGGACAACATGGACCTGTAACTGCTACCGCTTGACACCCAGCAGAAGATGACAGCAACAACTCTAAGTGCCACCAGCACCATCATAGCAACCTCAACCACCACCAGTACAGCCCCAAGGCAGCGCAGAAGGAGGGAGGGACTATTCCACACATGTCCATCCTTGGCCTCAGGGATGAAGAGGTCATCAGACTGTACTGTCTCAAGCTGGAGTCCATCGTACAGCTGCTAGACCACATTGCTCCTGACATCACAGCAAGAGTGGAAAGTCACACAACCATACCACCCATGGCAAGACTCCTGGCTGTCCTCCACATGCTGGCCTCTGGATCATTTCAGACCACTGCAGCACAAGTGGGTGGTATCTCACAACCATCCCTTTCTGCCTTTCTTTCCATGGTTCTGGACACCATCATCCACCTCACAACCCACCACATCCGGTTACCCAGCAACTGCAGAAGAAAACCAAACAAGGATTCTACCAAGTTTCTGGGTTCCCACATGTGCTGGGTACAATGGACTGCACACATGTCTAACTTGTCCCTCCTGCTGCAATGGAAGACCTCTTCAGGAACAGGAAACACACACACTCAATTAATGTAACGTTAAGAAAGTGTTGCCAGTGCCCCCTGACAGTCCTGAAGAGGCCTTGAGTGCTAGGCCGAAACGCGTCGACATCTCTTTAATGGAATCAAGGGTCTTGTATTATAATGAACTGAGACATATAAATGGGTGAACACTACACAATACCTACCCAAAAAACATCTAGGTATTGTTCAGCTGGGTGTCAGGCCCTTGGTTACCATTTAATACTAGATCACATTGTGAACTGTGTTATAGTGACTATTTGTTTAAGCTTTTAAGACGGGCACACCTTTTTTGCATTTTTTGTATTTTGTGTATTATTTGTTTGTATTATTGTTATGATTTTTGTAATATGAGAATGTTATATGAATATGTATTTATGTTTTATATGCTAGATATAAATATTTGTATGGAGATTTGTGTATAGAGATAGAGACAGGTGTCTCTCCAATGAGCCTGATGTTGCATTACTGTGAATTTATGAAATAAATAAGGGCAAATAATTTACCCCTGAAACCAAGAGTTAATATTGGTTATTAGAAATTAAGATTGAATTTGTCCCTTGCCTGCTAACTGTTGTGTATGTGATTTGGATAGTATCCTAAGCAGGCATGGGTTATAGGATACCCCCCTTTTAGGCAAAGAAACACCTCTTCAGGAACAGGAAACACACGCACTCAATTAATGTGCAGGCCGTTGCGTACCATTGTGGAATATTTAACAACATCCTTGTTAAATATCCTAGTAGCATCCATGATGCCTACATCTTCAGACACTCTACAATTAATCAACGGTTCCAGGATCAACACTTTGGCATTGGCCTACTCGAAGGTATGCCAACATACACTTCATAACACAGACAACACATTAAACATGTGGGACAAACAATACATACACCACACTACACACACATGGACAGTGAAACACAGATGTTTGGACAACAACATATATGTCACAGGCTTCACTCCACCACATTCAATGCACATCACCCTCATATACACCCATATGTACAAGTTGGTAGCACCACCTGACTGACACTGAACATGATGAACTGGTGAAGCAATGTCACCTCTGCATTCAAAATCTGTGTTTAAGCCACTACATGTGCCACATGTTTACCACAAAATACAGATCCTTCACACATAACAATTAGCATGGAATAGCGCAGCTATGTGTATTGCATTGGCCATGCTACTCTCAAACAACTCACATAATGGCATTGCCCCACATTCACCATGCTGTAGAAACCTGAGGCACCACTGACAATTATTGCCACCCTAGTGGTAGCATCACCATGTACATATCATCAAAATATTCCTGATATACTCATTGTGTTCACCTTTCCTTGTGTGGTGCATAGAACAGCACACATTGAAACAGAACATCACCATCATTGATAGATCATATGTAGGAATGGACACCTCACAGCACACCAACAATCAAGCACGTAAATCCCTCATCTCCCTATCATGATACAAGGGTGCCAACAGTGGACTGTGTCAGCTGAATTCTTGCCAGCACACTGGTAGAGGCCAGAAATGCAAAATATTAAGGAGACATGGGACTTTGCAGGGCTGGACTGGTGATGCAGGGCTGTACAAAAAAGCACCTCATGCCCTGTCCCACAGGTGTCTGAAAACCTGTTGCTTACTTCACAATACATACCTTACAACTGTGCCACACTTTGCAAATGGACCACATACGCATGCTAGCCAGCAGTTGGCACCAATAACACTCTGTGCAAGGGAGGTAATTCAAGGCCAAGCGGGTGGGATTCAGATGCAACACATGGGGTGCAACATCTGTCTAATGGCACACAACACACAAAATAGGTACAAAATTAGCAAACAACGCTCTTCTGCAGGTGTAAAGGTATGGGACTGAGGGACAAATATAGACAACACTACACATATTCTGCATCGGTGAACTGTCAGACCACAAATTAATCAACAATCATCAGGTTTCTGAGGCACAATCCATGACTGGAAAGTGCATCATCACACACCTAATACAATCATGCATTCAAACAGGAACATACACAACACTTGATGCAAGTCTGAATCACAAATCTACTGGAAACAAATATGTGCCATGGCACATAGCAATAAACAGATATGCATGTGTAACACATTTTCTTACATTCCATTGCAGCGAACCAAGGTTACGGCATCCAGCCCTGGGTCATGACCCCATTTTGAAACTTACTAACTGATGTTGTGTGGCCTTACAAAGAAGCACACAAAAAGACCAGGAATATGGTGGAGGGGACATTTGCCATACTGAAATCCAGGTTCTGGTGCCTATTTAGCAAGCCTGTTATAGGCACCTCCCCTTGTGTGCAAAATAATACTTGCCTGTGTAATTTTGCACAACATCTGTGTACGTACCAATGTCCCAAGCGACGAACAGGTAGATGTCCCCATTGAGGAGGATGAGGACAATGATCCAAAACAGGAGGATGGGGAGCAATCAAACTCTGCTGCTGGTGCACACAGAAGAGACCAAGTTGTGCACGTTTTCACTTGCAGAGTGCACTCCAAGCATCAATCTATAGAAATACATAAATAAATCACTTTAACTCTTATTTCTCATGGCGTACTTCTTTTCACAGTCACACTCCTATTTAACTCACCCACATCTCAGAGAGCATGACTTTACCACAAAAGATGTAAATAACTTAGGAACATAGTCAGAAACTTAAATCAAATTAAAACAATGCACAACCACATAAATGTGTGGGAGAAATGCTGGCATAGTCTGTAGCACCAACAATTACATTGTCACACACATATCACACAAGTGTGTTGGGTTCACCATTGCCTGCAGCAATCCTGGAAATACACATGAAGACTACTGTACCGGTGTCTGGCCTAGGTAGGAAAAGAGTAGCAATCACCTACACTGGCAGGTTTGTTTTGTGTCTGCTACATAAAGAAGCAATGTCTGAATGTCACACTCCCAGGTGATAACTTAAAACATACTCCTCAGTGGCACTCACATGTGTGACCAAAAAGAGTGACATACATGGACCAAAACACCTAAATGTCTAGGTATGTCACACACAATCCAGTTTGGAATGTGCAAGTAAGTGAAGCAATGTCAAAACAAGTCACAAACCCTTGCCAAATTACACGTGTGATGAAGGACACAGATAGGTTGAATGTTGCATCTTCTGTACTCATAGCTGTCATGAGTAATCACACACTCTAAATACACTCATAGTAGATGTGACAAAGATTGTAGAATGGAGGCGTGGCCAACATGGCGGCCAGAGTGGTCAGATAAAGCACAGCTCTGCTCTCGGCCCGAATAAAAATCCTCCACAAGACGCCTCCGTTTCTAAAAAACGGTAGGCCCTGAATGTGCGACCATCGGGACCCTCCCGGCGGCTCCGAACATACCCTGGGTGCCTCCGGGTGGCGGGGCAGCGACCGCGAGGATGAGCGCGGAGATTGTGTGCTGGTGCGGGCAGCGCGATCACGCGAGGAACCGGAATCGGCGGCCTCTGCACCCTGGTCGGGGGTGGGGCCGAAACGGAGTCGGAGCCCGCGCACTGAGTGGAGGACCTGGCGGGGCGGCTGTGGAGGCGGCACGGGACCCGGGAGACAGGTGAGAGCCCCCGGGGATGACGAGAGGAGACCTCGGATGCCTCTCAGTCAGGCCGCAACGGCCTAGGATAGCAGGCCCGTCCACGGGCAGCTAACACGTCCTGTTGGGCACCCTTGGTGCCGCGCCCTCGGGACTGCGGGCCTCCTCTTCCCCCCACACAGGGCCCAGCAAAGCAAGAGCACCAACTGGAGGCATTTACACACCGGTGTACTCGCGGGCGGCGTACCCGGCCTGTGGTTGTTGCTGGCGGCGCGGTGTAGGCGTGGACTCAAACAAGTAGGGTCTGCACAATCCCACACAGATGGAAAACAGCGCAAGGTGACGCACCAAGTATCCAACGTTCGTAAATACCCCACACTACCCGGAGCACAATTGCGAGCCATACTTGCGACATTGATCGGGTCGCAAGGTCCCCCAAAGTATATCAGGCACCACACAGGTGCCCAGTAGACGCAATAACTGTTTCACAGCAGCCCGCTGCCTGTAAGGGCGCCACACAGCGCATTGTAGCTGTCCACATCAGGCAGCTCTCAACAACTACCGCTTGCCACAAAACAAAATAAAGGAAAACCCTATGCATATTACTTAACTGCATCAACCAATTTTACGAGGGATAGGCTAGACTGCCATTGCTGGTGTTATCCTGAGTGCAAAGGAACCAAAAAACACCGGCAAACTCAATTAATACAGCTCTCAGATTGACCTGAAAGTACCACACCAGCTCCCCCGCAACAAATCAAATTACACTCAGATCATTAATGGGCAAATCAAAGACCGCGTGAGCACCACCAGGCAACATGGAGCCAAACGAGTCGGCTCGACCGCCAGAGTCCTCGGTCACACACCAAGCACTTCAGAAGCTCGAGGCAACCTTACAGACAGACACTACGCAATTTGAGAAAATACTACAAGCCATCCTGGATACCAAATCCACATTAGAAGCAAAAATAGGAACGGTCACGGAAGACGTTAACCTTCTTCGCATGGATCAACAAGCATTAACGGAAAGAGTAACAACACTCGAAGAGGATACGGCACGGATAACGCCATCGATTAAAGACCTTCAACTACTACTGACGACAGTAACAACTGAAGTCGAAGCCTTGAAGCGCAGGGCCGAGGACACTGAGGGCAGATCACGCCGGAACAATGTCCGATTCCTGGGATTTCCAGAACAAGCAGAAGGTCCCAGCGCAGACCTATTCATTGAACAATGGCTAACGAACACAATATTACAAAATAACATCCCCAAATTATTTTCAGTGGAACAAGCACATAGAGTGCCCGGAAACCCCCCCTCCGGGGGCCCAGCCCCGTCCGCTCATAGCAAAACTCCTTAACTTCTGTGACAGAGACTTTATCCTGCAACTGTTCAGTAAATCAGGCCCTGTTAGCTTTGAAAATGCAGAGATACCGGCCTATCCAGATTTGACTGCGGAAGTACAAAAGAAACGCAACTTCTTTTTTAGGGTCAAAGAAACACTGCGTGAACATAACATTAAATATGCCCTTCTGTTCCCTGCAAAATTGCGTATTCAGAATGATACTCGCACTCCCTTCTTCACCACTCCTGAGGAAGCCTGGACCTGGTTGCATGCTAAAGGCCTGGCCGACCAAACAAACCTGAGAAACCCAGCTGTAAAATGGTCATTCCCAAAGACTAGACCCAAACACGCTTTATCAACACATCTCCAACCCCAGTCCACCCAAAACGAAGCTGAGCTGGAACTCGGAACACAATATGACTCCACAGACTCCAACGCGGCCCTAATCTAACACCGCGCACAGCAGATGACATTTGCTAAACAAGCAGGCCCAGAATATCTTTACAACCAGGAGCAAACTTCCTCCCCGAGTAAACAGCCTACCCAGTCTGTTGACTAGTAATGGAGCGATGTATTGCCAAACCTGGCTGCCAGCCAGGATTGCGGACCCGCAGCCGCCGGGGGTCCCCAAGAGGACGCACCAGCACCAGGAGTGAAGAGGGCCGAGAAGTTCGTTGACTCGGATACATGTACCCACAGTGCCCCCTACTCCATATGGACTGGTTCTTTAAGAAGGCAGACACAGGCTCTCTCCCAGCCATGTTGTATGCACAGTTACAGTTATATATAGTTGTTGTTTTGTATGTCACTAGACGTGAATTACTTAAGGCACATATCGTAGCTCACGATCATAGTAATTAGTGCTGTAAATACTCCCTCAACACAAATGTCGTAGTCATTACCACTGTTGGTAACACCCTAACTATAAAACACGTTGGGGAATGCCGGATGGGGCATAGCACACAGACAATATACCCACCAAGCTCAACAAAACAACACACATAGCATGGCACCCCAACATCACCAAAACACCTCACTATATAAAATAATCACATGGAACATCAGGGGCATGGCATCTATACGTAAACGGCAACAAATGAATGCATATCTTAAGCGACACCGGATACACATAGCTATGCTGCAAGAGACTCATCTCAATGGGGCCTTACTAGAAAACCTACGCGCAAAATTGCGGGGTCAAATATATGGTACCATCTCCTCGTCCTTCGCTCGCGGGGTGGCAATCTGGGTTACACCAGGGGTCCCGTTTGTAATGTCCCACACACAAATTGACCCAAAAGGACGGTATGTGATATTGGAAGGGGAACTAGATGGTTACCCTTTAGCATTAATGGCTTTATATACCACGAATACAGGCCAACGCGAATTTCTGTGGACACTTAACAACAGCATACTTAGAGATCCATCCGAGCCTAGTATTTGGTGTGGTGATTTTAACTCGGTAATAGACATACACATGGACTGATCAATCCCCCCACTGGTCACTGCCCCAGCCAGAAGCACAACTGCCGACCTAGTAGAGTGGGCTACAAATAACGGCCTGAAAGAAATCTGGAGGGCGGAACACCCAATGCACTGCGAATACTCTTACTACTCATCAGTACACAAAATACACACAAGAGTAGATATGCTATTCGCAACACCTTCCATAATTCACAAAATAAACACGTTAGAATATCTAGCTCGTACTATCTCGGATCACAATCCGCTACACGCCACAATAGCATGGGGACCCACACATGCTCGCATCCCAACTTGGCGTCTACAATCAGAAGCCCTCACAGGCCCCCCCCCTTTCAAGCAGAGTTGTCCAAATGCTTATCAAATTATTTTACGTCAAACAAAGACGCGCTATTGAATGGGATGCCCATAAAGCTGTGACCTGTGGCCACTGTTTAGCGGCCACAGTGGGAGTCAGAAAAGTGCTCACTAAAGAACTACAGGAATTAGAAATTAAAATGCGCACAGTGGAAGTTGAGGTCTCAACGAATATATCCTCACTAAAAACACTGAGGGCCAGATGTAGGAAACAAAAAAATTGCGAGTCGCATTTTGCGAGTCAATGCGACTCGCAAAATGCGACTCGCAAATTGGTATGCCAGGAAAGAAACCGGTCCGATTTAGCGACTCGCATCCGGACTCGCAACGCTGTGTGCGAGTCCGCAGATTGCGAGGTCGCTGTTTGCGAGTGTGCAAAAAACGAACTCGCAATTAGCGAGTTGGTGTCGCAAATTGCGAGTTCCCTCAAAATTGCTTGCAGGTGCAGCAGAACACTCCAGAAAGCACACCAAAACACTCTGGAAACACTTCCTGGCACATGATGATGACATCACAGCCAGGAAGTTAACAAATACACCTGGGAGGAGGCTGGACCACACCCTTTTACAACTGCCAGTCTGAACACTGAGCTAGCTGCAGCAGCCATGGAGGGAACCCCCCGAAAAAGGAAAATTAAATTCTCAGAGAGGGAGCTTGATGTGCTGACCGAAGAATGTTGTCAGCACCATGATGAGCTCTTTGGGAGAGCTGCCCTCACTGTTCCAGAGGCCACCAAAAGAAAAATCTGGCAGGAAATGCAGGAGAAAATCAATGCCCTGGGGGTGAGCCACAGGACAATTGAGGACATAAGGAAGAGGTGGTATGACCTCCGCTCCCGGACCAAGGAGAGGGTGGCAGAAAGGCTCCGGGAGATGAGAGGCACTGGAGGGGGACCATCATCTGTGCCACCACCCACACCCCTTGAAGACAGGATTGAGCAAACCTTTGAGCCGGAGGCAGTGTGTGGATTTGGGGACCTGGACACTTCAGAGCCCAGCACATCAACCGGTGAGTACCATGTGATAAGCCTGTACCCCTATCAATGTCATACCCCACCCACCATGTACACATGTGCATGCACAACCAAATTAGCTCCATTTCAGGGTAGAAAAAGCCAGAATGATGCATTATGGGAAATGTAGTCCAATAGGCAGTGCATAGGCAAATGTTTATTAGGAATTGTGCAACAGATACTAGACACTGACAGTGTGTTCCCCATGTCCCACAGGTCTCCAGCAAGACACCCCCTACACCCCAAGCACCCAGGCCCAGGAGGACACCCCAGGACCCTCCAGCACCCCCACATGCACAGTCAGCAGCATTCCTGCAGTTGTAACGCCTGCTGCAACAGCAACGCCAGGAGCTGCCCCAGCAACAGCCAGGGAGGATACAGGTGCGAGGACAGGGCAGCCACCACTGCGCAAGCGTCGCAGGGCAAGAGCGTCTGATATCCGGATTCATCCTCCAACCAGCAGTGAGGCACATCTGCTGCGGGGTCAGCGCCTGCAAAACACAACATTGGGCAGGATCAGTGGGGTGCTGCACCGCATTGAAAGACAAAACCAGGCAAGCATGCGGCACCTCAAGAGGCCGATGGACCTGATGTGCCAGAACACTGGGGACATTGCCTCTGCCATCAGGGAACTGGCGGCCGGACTGCTGGGTCAGGCAGAGGCTGGGCGGCGCAGGGATAGGCAGATTATGTTAAGACTGGACAGGATGGCCACATCAATCGGCAGGCTAGCCATCAACACAACAGGCCTGTCGAGGAGGACAGTTGGCCTGCAAATTGAGATGGGCCATTTTGCTGGGGATGTTGCCAGGGGCCTGGGACGTCTCACACATATCATTGAACCAATGGAGACACGTGAGATGTCGAGGGCCACCGGGGAAACACCCCAAGATACTGAAGAGGGCTCCACAGTGAGCAGTGTATCTGCCACTGACAGTAGGGTGCTAAGGAGTGGGAGGCAGAGCACCATAGATGCGGCTGGGACCAGCCAGGCTGGCAGGAGGGGCAGGAGAAGTTAGCCAACAGCCCGGACAAACAAATGTGGCACATGGCTTTAATGTGCCACATGAGTGGTTGGCATTTCCCTGCCCATGGACAATTGAATCATGTATATAGTTCATCCATTACATTATTAAAACAGTTATTTCTCTTCCACTTAACAAAAGGAGTGTCTGGTTAATGGGTGAGTATGGTGGGAGTTTACACGTACCGTCCAAAATATTGCGTTGCAATGTGTTCCCGTCTCAGTCTGCCTTGATTAGCTAGACTCCTATCCCCATGATGGCGGTGTGGTTGTTCTTGCTCTTCCTCATCAGGATCTGGGTCTGCAGGGGTGAGAGGTAGCCCACGTCTGGTGGCTATGTTGTGGAGGATGGCGCATGCGACCACAATTTTGAAGGCGGTAATGGGGGTGTATTGGAGGGCGCCTCCGCTGCAGTGGAGGCATCGGAATCTTGCCTTCAGGAGTCCGAAGGTGCGCTCGATCAGGTTCCTGGTCCTCTTATGCGCACTGTTGTATTGCTTCTCTGATTCATTGCTGGGTGTTAAAAATGGAGTCATGATCCATGGCCTTAGAGCATATGCACTGTCACCTGTTGGGCATAAAAGTACACTGTTAGTAAGTCCAGATAGTCATGCACAGTGACCTGTGTGTATGTCTGCAAGGTGTATGCAGCTCTACCTAGGAGGTATCCGTCTCCAAACTCCCCACGTTCCAGGCGTTGATGGATCCCACTATGTCTAAAAATGTATGAGTCATGGGTACTGCCTGGAAACTTAGCTACGATGTCCGTGATGACGTAATGGGCATCACAAACAACCTGTATGTTGAGTGAGTGGGTACACTTTCTGTTGCGAAAAATATGTTCCAGATTAGCGGGGGCATATTTGAATGTGTGTCCCATCTACACATCCAATGACCTGGGGGAAGTGGGCAATGCGGTAATAGTCCAGCTTCGTGCTGTTAATTTCTGCCTCATTCCTTGGTAAGTATATGAACTGAGACCTGTGCGCTACTAAGGCATCTAGGAATGCCCTGAGGAACCTTGACACTGCACTTTGGGATACCCCACCTGCCACTGCAATGACCCCCTGATAGCTCCCTGATGCCAAGAGGTGCAGTGCGCATAGTACTTGCACATGTGTAGGGATGGCGCAGCCACGCAGGGTCTTGTGTTCTAGCTGTGGTTTTAGTAAATCTATTAATTCTAGAATGGCAGCGCTGCTAAGGCGGTATTTATCATAGATCTCCTATTCAGTTTGCTGGAAAAGGGTCTGCCTTGTTCTATATATCTTCTCCTGTCTGTGGCCCCTCCTCCTCCTCTGCTGGGCTGCGTAGACTCTCCTCCTCACTGCTATCAGGTATATGTCCGCCATCTTGAGTGACCCAGATGCCTTCTGGGTCTCCTTTTATACTTTGGTAATGGTTACCACCTGCTCTGAGTTAGTGGTAAATGCGACTTGCAAACTGGGTTTTTTGCGACTAGTCGCAATTTGCGAGTTGCAATTGCATAAGCTTTGCGAGTCGCAAATTGCGACACGCACATTGCGGGTCGCAAAAGGGGGTCGCAACGGGTGCGACTCGCAAACAGGGCACATCGCTTTTTGCGAGTCGGAAATGGACTTTTTGCATCCCATTTCCGATTTTGCACTGTCGCAAATTGCGATTCTGCCCGTTTGCGAGTCGCAAACCTTTGCTACATCTGGCCCTGAGTGGTCTCAGAGCAAGCTACAGGGAAACAGACACTAGACTATGCAAACACGATTACAGACACTTTCAGGCACGACAACACGCAGAAGGTGATAGATTCAGAAAATTATTAGCTTGGCTGTTCCGACAGCCAATGCAGACATCACCTATAGGTGCGATTAAACTTCACACAGGCCTTGTTGTCAATACCCAAGTTGAAATTAACACAGCCTTCCATACGTATTATCGCACTCTATACCAACCCTCTAATACTCCTCCTGAACAACAGTTATCTTAATTACTAACAATGATTCCCCAACATCCACACATAATAATCAACTCAGAGGTGCTAGACGGCCCTATCACAATAGGAGAGCTACGAGCGGCTCTTTCTCAAATGGCAAGGAATAAGGCCCCTGGCCCTGAAGGTTTGCCAGAGGAATATTATAAATCGCAACCTAATTACTTACTACAACCCTTCCTTGAGGTGTTCAATGAAGCCCACAGCAGAAAGCAACTCCCAGACTCCATGCGTGAAGCACTAATAGTTGTGCTCCCAAAACCAGGCCGTGACCCATTAGACGTCAGGTCATACAGACCCCTCTCGCTCATTAACTCTGATTGTAAACTTCTAGGGAAGATCCTTGCAAACAGACTACTCCCTTACCTACCAAACCTAACACACCCAGATCAATCTGGGTTTATACCAGGCAGAAATACTTTTCTAAACATCAGAAGACTATTTCGCTTAATGAACAGCACCATCGGGGAGGAAGCAGTGGCTATGTCCCTGGACATAGAAAAAGCTTTTGATACACTCAGCTGCGACTATCTCTACCGAACATTAGAAGCATTCAGGTTCCAACGTGGCTTCATAAATTGGATTAGGACGCTATATCACAAGCCCATAGCACGAGTCAAAACTGGTCAAATTATATCCGAGGAACTTCCAATAGGCAGAGGCACCCGGCAGGGCTGTCCACTCTCTCCCCTATTATTTGCTATTGCAATGGAACCTTTAGCAATTAGACTTCGTAGAGACGCTAATAAATGGGGCATACCAGAAGCTGACCTATATCACATTGTGTCACTATACGCTGATGATGCCCTAATCTATCTACGTAAGCATTCAACATCTATTACAGAAATAATGCTAAATACTAGATAGCTTTGCACTGGTCTCCGGATTACATATAAATTGGTCCAAATCATGCATTTTCCCCCTTGTCCCCACACCAAATGAACAACACAGTAGTCTAACCCAATATCAGCTACCCTGGGCTACCTCAACTTTCAAGTATTTAGGCATACAGATTTATCACTCAATGACAGACCTAAAGGAGGGCAATCTGGACCGTTTGCTCAGATCCACCCGGAGCTCCCTGTCATTCTGGACATCGCTCCCACTATCCCCCATGGGTCGTACCGCCATAGCTAAATTGCTAATCCTACCGTTTTTCTGTACTATTTTACAGCCCTCCCGCTGACATTACTATGCACATTCTTCCATAAACTACATTCCCTCCTAACTGAATTACTATGGGGTAGAGACAGACAAAGGGTATCGCTAGCTATTACACAACACCCACAAGTAGAAGGTGGTTTGGATATGTCAAACCTGGAATTATACTACGCAGCGGCCCAACTGCAATGGATAGCCTCATGGTTCAATAACTCAACCTCCTCAGAATGCGTAGCACTGAATGAATACACAGCATCACAAACAATATTAACGACACTACTAGTGGGCTCCCCTTCCCCAACAAATAGATCTCCAATATTGGAAGCTGCTAAATTTTGCAGGAAAAGATATGTCCTGGGGAAGTCCAACCACCCCCCATACTCACCTTCAATACCCTTATCCCAAATCCCGAAAATACAGAACCTATCACTTCACCACGATATATGTGAAGCTACAACTTTAAATGTGGGTGACCTATACTCTAATTCCCATATAACAACTTTTGTGGAACAGGTGACTGCGGGAATAATGCACACTGGAGCTTTTTTAATGTATGGGGCCATCACCAAATTGATACGTTATCAATGGGGCAACAGTAACAACGAGCCTAGCGAATCTGGGTTGCTTACAATACTCCTAACAATAGGTAACACTAAGGGTACTATTTCAATGATATACAAAGCTTTGTCAGCAAATGCCCGCGCAGACCTATCCCCAGCTAAATCTCGCTGGGACACCGCCTTAGCTGCTCCAATCCACCAAAAAACCTGGGAAGTCATCCTTGCCACGATCAAAACGGTGTCACATAACACTAGACTGAGATACACTCAGTTTAACTATATTCATGAGACCTACTTATCCCCTGCCCGCATCAACAGAATCTATCCCAGTGCTAAGTCGGAATGTCCTACATGTGCCAAACCCACTGCCAATTTTTACCACATGGTCTGGGAATGCCCCTCAATAAATGCAAGCTGGCAGAGAATCACAGAAACTACTTCAGAAGTCACTGACCACGCACTCAGCCCCTCCCAAGAATCATGTCTCCTAGGAATCTGCCACCGCTCCAAAGGAGACAAACATCAACACAAATTCACAGATTTGGCATTTGTAGTTTACAAGCGCTTGATCGCTATACATTGGAAGGCTCACCAAACCCCCCATTACTTAGCCTCGCTGCGCGACCTACATAACCGTACACAAGCAGAAGCCCACACACTAACACAATTACAACAGAAATATGGGACAGCTTCGTGGTTAAAATAGAAACCAGAGATGATATGTTCCCCCCATGACTCCTTACACTCCCTTCACCAATAGCGCTGACAATAGAACACCCAATTAACACACAAGCCAAGTAATTACCAACATACTCCAAGACAGAATTGTTGTACACTCCTCCAAACTAACACGCATATGCCAGGCCCACTCAAAAACATGCACCCTTGGTTAAAGTCCATATCCACATCAGATATGCACCTCTTCCCCCTATGCACCCCAATGACAATTTCAATGTTCGAAACGCCATTACGTATATATGCATAAAAACTATAACCAGAGTGACCATAGTTATATATTATATAGTTTCTCTTTTTTCTCTTCTCTGTTCTTTCTTTCTATTTGATGCATACTATTAAAAGCTTTTTGTTGACTACGCGGCTTAATGTTCAAAGATGTAGGTGAAGCTACATGAGCTAAGACGCAGCACACTCCTTGGAAACAATTGTATTGCACTGTCAGTTTCTATACCTTGTTTAATAAACAGATTAAAAACGAAAAAAAAAAAAAAAAAGGTACTAGAATGCCGATGTGAGCGAGTGCCCATGTCAAATAAAATATGTAGAAGGACAGCTGAGAGACTCCCTTACTTCAGATCACACAGACACTACACAAGTGCTATGGCTGGTGTTCTGTAATGTGTGGGGGTCAGTCATTTGATCTTGAAAAGTGTGGAAATGCGAAGGCAAACATTGCTTAACCTGTAGAAGAAGCTATGTCCATCTACAAAGCTCACAAGTCTGACTTAGTATGCTGTGCTTGAATGAAGAGACAATGTCAATGAAGAAGATGGATCCTTAGGGTAGTCTGCAGAAATCATGCCTGACAAAATATGTCATTAATGTGTGTGAAGGAACACACATAGACTAATACTCACTGTACGACACAAGCATGTTTCCATGTAACACCAGGCACATAGGCGGTCATTATGAACTTGGCGGGAAAGACCGCACCAACGGCGGTGGCGGTAACTGCCTCCAACAGGCCGGCAGTGCAGATGCCAAATAAAGAAGCATCGGAAAAAAGCCAGAGGCCCATCCACTCACCACTATTTTGGTAGCACCGCCAACGATGGCGGAGGCCATCTTCAGTCCGGCAAAAAGGCTGAACCCGACAACCATATAATGAAACACCAAACCGCCATTAGTTCCGGGGCGGGAACCACTGCCACGCAAAGTCAGTGGGGTTCTTGGTGTAGGGTCTGGAGGCCAAGGGAACGTTAAGGTGCAAGACGGGGTGGGCCAGTGGGTTCGAACAGGTCAACACAGGTTAGGAAAAGCGTTCAAGAAGCAGCTAGAGTGGTCTTGGAGAAGAGTTTGGGAGTGGGGGTTGAGGGAGTTATGCTATGAGGTGTAGGTCTGCTGTGGGTGGATGCAGGTGCCTGTACAGTATGCCAATGTTTAGTGGATGTGTGTGGAGTTGATGTCTGGGAGCATTTCTGTGTCTTGGGAGGAGGGGGGGGTGGACACAGTGGGGAGGTGGATGTTGCTGTGTCTGCCTTGGCATGTTGGGTGTGTGCCCGCTTCTGGTGGGACGTGTGGTTGTTGTGTTTGTATGCCTGCTTCTTGGGTGTTGATTTGGGTGCATGGCTGTCTGGATGTGTGCTTGGGATGTGAATAGGGAATGGGGTGCTGGAAACGGTAGAGGGGCTGAGAGGGGGGTTGGAAAGACAAGGGACCCTGGCTGCCATCAAAGAGGAGGCCAGAGCCTGAAAAGATCTCTGTAGGCCAGGCATGGCACTGTGAATGCCTTCCAGGAATGCATTGCATTGCTGCATGTCTGATGCCAGTCCCTGAATGCATTCACAATGGTTGTCTGACCTACAAAGATGCTCCTCAGAAGGTCAATACCCTCCTCAGTGAGGGCAGCAGGGCTAACGGAGGCAGGAGATGTAGTGCCTGGGGTGAAGGAGATGCCCACCCTCCTGGGTGAGCGGACACAGGCTACTTGCAGGGGAGCTATTGGGAGGGCAGTGATGATATGGTGGGTGGCAGAAGATGATAAAGAATGGGTAGGCCCAGTAGGGTCTGCCACCGCCAGGCACCTGCCATTGGAGGAGGGTTGGAGTCAATACCTCCAGTGGTAGTTGCCTCCCCCATGGTACTCCCCTCACCTTCCAACCTACTGGTCCCCTCGGCGTCAGTGGTCTCTGCCTCCTGGGAACTATGGGCTACAGCATCCCCACTCACCAGTGCCTCAGCTCCCTCGCCAGATGATGCTAAACCACACAAGGACACAAGAGCACAGAGGGGTGGGGAAGAAAGAAGTATGTCAAATCAAGGTCAAACATACCTGTTTGCACACATACACCCCCACCCATCTCAGGCACTAACCCCAAGCAGACACAATGTTTGACATGAATATGCCCCTGGCTGGTAGGCACTACATGACCATCCTGGCCCTCTGCTTGCTCTGATACACTTTGCAATGGGATACAATGAGAGACGATGGCAAGAACACAAATCTGCAAATCCATAAGGCTACATCTAAACCAATAGGCCCTCAAAGGCCTACATTCCCAGCCATATCTACCTATGTACACTATCCCATGGACATAGAGGGGGCAGGAGTGCTGAGACACACCATGTGCCTGGCTCTACACTGCATGCACCCCATGGCACAGAAGTGACACAATAGTGTTGGTACTCACCCCCTTGTGGCTGCTGTGCTGCATTCAAGCACCCATACAAATTGGGATAGGCCACTGCCAGTAATCGCCCATTGGGGGTATCAGGGTCAGACGGGCACCTCTCCCACGTTGGGAAGCCGTCCCAAGCTGGGCCTCTCCAGTCTTCTTGGCCCAGCATCACAGGTCCTCCCACCACTTCCTGTAGTGAGTGCTCCGCCGGTTGTAGACCCCTAGGGTCTGCACTTCCTTGGCGATGGCTTGCCAGAATCCTTTCTTCTGATGGGCGCTGACCTGCCTGAGATACACAGAGGAAAGAAACAGACATCAGTGTGGGTTCCCTATGCACAAATGCCATGCCAGTTCAACCTGACATGGCCCATGGAGACACACATATTGACAATAGCCAAGGCAACAACTGCCAGACACATTACGGGTATGCATCCACACAGCCAACAAAAATGCCTACAGGCATCCGCCACATTCTCACACATTCATGGAGGACAAATAGCAAGTTACCTGAGACTCTGATTGCCCATACAGCTTTGCATATAGGGGTAGGACCCCGTCCACCAGCACCTCCAAGGGGCCCGTTCCCCTGTTGCACGTGCCATCTTGAGGACCAGAGTCAGGACACAGCAGCTCACACAGTGGAGTTCTGTCCCTCTCGAGGTGCATGAGTCAAGTGGTAAGGGCAAAGCAAAATGGCGGTATTCATCGTGGCAATGTGCACCGTCACCACCACCGGTGATTGTGATTGGCCCTGCTTCCCCATAGATGCCAATGATATCCAATGAACAGGTGCACTGCGGTGATCACCCCCTACCGCCATGATGCTTAATTAATGCTAGTGGAATGAAGTCACTTCCTACACTACACCACCTTTAGGGCAGGAGGCTGCCCTTTTCCATCCACCACGCCTTCATAGTCTGTCTGGGGACCTAATCCATTGCTTCTTTCCCTCTCCCCTTCGTCGAGTACTGGTATGATCAGTGATCCTCTTCATAGAATCACAGTGGGAAGTGTGCCTACACTGTGATGCAATGACACATACACACCTCACCAGACATTACCCTGACAGGATTACCATGTTCTCTGTGTCTGTGTAAGGGACAATAGTGTTGCATATACAAGATGAATTGTGGAACAATGTAATTGAAGTGTTTGTCGCAACTCAATGTGTCTCTCTTCCACCCCATAGATACAGACCCATTTGGTCGAGGGAGGGCTCCATCTGTTTACAGACCCCTAGTTGATCTGGCCACCATGGAGGAATGTCACATCATCATCACTTACCACCTGATTCGAGCCACGAATCCTGGAACTCTGTGCACAAATGGAGCCTGTTCTGATGCCAGCTAATAGGAATCCCCATGCCATACCTACAGCTGTGCAAGTACTATCTGTGCTACATTTTCTGCCCACAGGCTCATTCCAAGTTACAGTGGGCATGGCAGCCGGGGTATCTCAGCCAATGTTCAGCAACATCCTGTCTAATATACTCGATTCCTTTGTGCAACACCTGTAAAGTTATGCCCACTTTCCCCAAAGGGCTGAAATCACCTCCATCAAATCTGGATTCTATGCTTTTGCAAATATCCCCCATGTGATAGGTGCCATTGATGGTACCCATACAGCCCTTATACCCCCAAGAGTAAATGAACAGGTGTTCAGAAATGGTAAAAGCTTTCCCTCCACAAATGTTCAATTGGTGTGTACTGCTGATCAGTCCATTGCCGATGTCAATGCAAGGTTCCCAGGATCAGGCCATAACTACTTGGTCCTGAGAAACAGCAGTGTGCCACACATGATGGGACAACTACAGGGGACAGAGCTTGGCTCATAGGTGAGTTTGTAGTTAGATAGCTGACAGGCAGGCTGTATGCAAGTAGATATTGTATGTTTCAACCATCTTTTGCCCACTTTTCCAGGTCATTGAGCAGACCACAGGACTCCTGAAGGCAAGATATTGTTGCCTCCATCTCTCTGGAGGATCCCTGTGCTACTCACTGACAAAGTGTGTCAGAAAGTGGTGGCCTGCTGCATGCTGCACAACTTGGCTTTGAGGAAAGCTATCCTACTACTGGATGAGGAGGATGCTGTCCAACCACCCCTGAAACCTCAGAAGATGGATGAGAGTGATGGGGAAGAGGAGGGGTAAGATATCAACTCCAGGACCCAGCTAATCCGGCTATACTTCCAGTGACTCTCAGGTACTGTTCTATGATGCTAATGGGTCTATTGCATTGTTTCAGGGTGACTCATGTGCAAGGTGCTCTGGTGTTCCTTACCAGTAATGTATAAACTTCATGAAGGAAGGGAGAGATGGGTGTTACAGCAATGGAATGTACAGTGTGACATACTTCAAACACTGCAGTCTGTTAGACTCCCTCATGCAATGAAAACGGCATTATGATGGCAACTGGCTAATATATTCACATTTCTATTTGATTGGTCATATTAATCAAGGACAGATATTTTGAGTGCACAAGCGTATTTATTCTCAGACAAAGCATCCATGAGTGATGGGACAGTGAAAGGGAGTGGGCACATGGTGAACAATATCCTCAGGTACATTTCCACAACTGTTGGTAGCACAGGAGCCTATTCCATGGGGCCATTTGGAAGATGGTGATATGGCAGTGGCATGTTGACAAGGTAGCTCAGTGGCACACAAGGGAGACAGTTCAGGGTAGAGTCACTTCCTGACAGTGGGCTTGGTCTTGGCTGGTGTTTCACAGGGATGTCTGGGTCTGAGGCCATGTTTGCAAGGGGAAAGCGTGGGGAAGAGGTGCTAGTGTCCTGTGAGCCCTACGGCAGTGTGACCAGTCCACTAGCAGCTGCAGATGTGGATGGCAGGGCATTGTCCTGGCTAGTGAAAAGGTCTTACAGGTCGGTGGAGGACTCAGGCTGGCTGTGATACTGGCACTGCAGCACCCCTGCAATGGTGGCCATGCAGTGCCATGGTAGTATTGAACTGTTTCCATTGCTCCATGGTCTCCTGATGGTGTGCTACATGCAGCCTCTGATTCTCCTCCAGCGTGGCCAGGATCTGGCCATCCTGTCCTGGGAATGGTGGTTTGCTCCCAGGACCTCAGCAATGGCCTTCTGGGCAGCAGCATTACTCCTTGGACCATCCCCTGACCTGCTGCTCCCTCCCACTGGCCCTAAACCCCGTACCTGTGTCCCCTGCCAATCCCACTTGCACTGGGCCCTTCATCATCTTGCCTTGTGGTGGATGGAGACTCATGCCTCAGTACTTGTCGGCAGCCAGTCCATGGCCTGGAGACACTGGTGTGGGGGCGTTGTGCTCGAGCGGATGGTGGTGGCTTAGTGGTAGGGGTGTCAGTGGGGTCCTGGTGGGGGCTTCTGGAGGGGTTGTCCAGGGCTGTGGGATGGCCCAGGGAATTCTTCTGTGTCCAGACATCCCTCTGCACTCTCCTGAGTGGGGCCTTCATCTTCAGGTGGAGGACTGGCACTCCTTGACATCTCCATCCGGGTGGCATGGGTGGTGGTGCCTGTGTGTGAGAGAATAGAGATGTGGGTGTCCTGCACTTACTTGTCCCTTGCAGCACTGCTTAGGAGTTATTCCATGTGGTAGCATGCTGGGTCCCTTTGTGTTCTTTTGGATGCATTTAGTTAGGGGGGGTGTTGTAGTGCTCCTGCCATTTTTTTATGCCTGGGTTGGTGACTGTGCACAGGTGGATGGATAGTGATCTACGGGGGGGTTGTGGGCATGCAGGGAATATAGGTAGGAGTATCTGGGTGTTGTGGGCTGGGCAGGGAATGGTGGCATGGTGGTAGTGAGAGGGATGGGGTGATACATGCATACCAAGTGTATTTGACTTATTCGAGTCTACTCGTCCAGGGAGTCCAGTGAGGCCCTCCGGGTGCAGGATAGCCAAGACCCTCTCCCCTCAGTTGGTGTATTCGGGGGAGGAGCTGGGGGACCACAGCCAGTCTTTTATACGGCGATGTTGTGTTGTAATGATATGAAAGGCACCTTCCCCTGCAGGGCATTCCATCTCTTCTTGATGTCCTCCCATGTGCGTGGATGGATTCCCAGAGTATAGACCTTGTTGAAAATCCCCTGCCATAGCTCCATTTTCTTGGCCAAGGGCGTCTGCTGCACCTGTGCCCCAAATATCTGCGGCTTGGCCCAGAGTATTTAGTCCACCATGGTCTTCAGCTCCCTGTCGGTGAAGCAGGGTTGCTTAGGGGTGCCATGGTGTGTGTTGTGGGTGATGTGTTGTGGGTGTATTGGTGACGGTGCTGTTATGTGGTTGAGTATGTGTTCTGTGATCGTGTGTATGCTGTGTTTGATTTTTGGTGGTGGTTTTGTGTGTGTGACTTGTGTGATGGTTGTTTGAGTGTATGTGTGTTGTGGTGTCGATTTCTGTGGTGCTGTTGGCGTTTTTTATGGTAGAGTGGATGTGTGTCAAGTGTGTGCTATACATATTTGCCAATGTGTGCTCCTGTTGTTGGCGGGTCACGTTTCTGAGCGCAGCAGTCGTTTCCGCCAATAGTCGTTCAACATCCACTGTCCACCGCACTGATTTGTGCATCATTGTTTGGTGGGGGGGTGGTGTGACGGGATGGCGGTGGCGGAGTGCTGTGTCCTGCCTTTCCACTGTCGTTGGCCATGGCGGTGAGTGTAGGCTGTCATTCTTTTGCTGGAATGTGTTTTTGGCATCATTACTCGGCGGTGTGCAGTCCACCACCACTGGCGGTCTTTTGTTCACCGTTGGCACAGCAGTGATTGCCGCCAAGTTCATAATGAGGGCCATGTTCACAGAGATTGTGTAGGTCTGTACATATTCCAGTTGCATTGGTAAAAACTACAACTATGTTCTTGGCTAGCACAAACAGGTGTGACAGAAGCAAGTGATAAATGACAGTATGTGTACCCTGGGTCTGCAGATATGACCCAGTTCCACAATCTATCCATGACTTAACCAAGCATCATAGGAATATTCTCACCTATGTATGCAAAGTCATGTTCAACCATAGCAAATGATGAGGCATGTTCAACTCAAACAAGCTGTATGTCCCTAGTAAATAAATAGTGAGTAAGTAAATGCAAGCCTGAGATCAACAACCTCAAAGTCAATAAAACATAGTTGGCCATGGGACCACAAATGTGCATGTGTTTGTCTGCAGGTGTTTGTGCATTGCACCCTACACACCCTAATCCCCAGCTGAGGCATTATCGACTGTTACCACAGTCAGGGGCCTGCTGCCTGTGCACAGGAACTGTGCTGAGGTGACCACAGTCAATCTGTATCAATACAAACAATAATGTGCCTGTGTGGGCATACAAAGTGCCACTGGAGCACTGATGACTAGGCTGCCATCACTGCCTGAGAGCAGCCCTGCCATACAGATTGTATGCTAAAAGGGAAATCTGGCTGTAAAACACGGGTGAGTCACAGTGCATTCCAACTGTATGTGCCAATCATATAATTCCTAAATTTTAGCACACATGTCCCACCTAGGTGGACCAGGCTTGGTGCTGTTTATTTCCATATGGACAAAAGTGACCATTTTACCTAAGAAACTGTGTATATGTCAAATATTTACTTACAACTAATATGACCAGTGCATATGTTTCGACATAGGGAAACATAGTAAAAACAGATATGAGTACACAACTGTGATATAATGGTCTACATATACTCATGCTGGAATAGATATTGGTAGTTGTCATATCCCTGAGCACGCTGCTGTAGAATGCATTTCTTATCATACATGAAACATATCATTTCACACACAAGCATGTCATATACATAACAACCATGACACATGTCAGCACACCATCTTCAACAATTTGCAGGCATGGGTAACTCTACGTTACACATGTTGCATTGGATTATTAAGTCTGGCCCTTAGAACACACAGAGATGTGACACACACTTGCACTTACATTGTCATGGGTTACCGGATCATAACCAAGGCTTAGTCAGCAGCATCTTTAGCTAAGCATTTGTCAAGACTATCATATGCATGAAAATGTTTTGCACACAGCCATTTTATCTTATGCTGTGTTGTTAAACAAACAGTGGGAATTCCGCCATAACTATGTGTTATACCTCCAATATGAGTTCCATCATATATGTGCACTCACAGTACACACATTTTACCCATGTGGAAACATGTGTGTGGAAAACATCTTAATATAAATGCACATTTGCAAATAGTACCAGTCCTCCCATGCATCACACACACATACAAGTATATGGAAACACATCCCAATGTTACCAGTACACAGTGAAATACAAACAATAAAGATTCATAGCTCATGTAACTAGAAATGTGAATCTGGGTGCCCTGTCAGTCTTCCCTCAAAGAATTTGATGATTGCGGTAGTACTTCATACATCAAAAATACCAAAAATGACGCCTCACACCTGTCCGCCTAAACTAATTCTTCATACAAAAAATCGTGCTTGGCCGTCATGCATCTAAAAAAGAACACATACAGTATTTCTTTCAACATCGCAAATACCAAAAATGATGCCTTGCACCTACGCATCTAAACTAAGTCGCTATGCCTTGTCAGCCTTCATACAAACTTTCACGCATGCATAAACAAAATGACTCGTATCAGAAAACGTGACGCATATGTCTAGGAAGAGATGTAATAGGACTTCCTTGCTGCACACATCGAAAAGTGAATTTACTTTCATGTTTACTTTACAGGCTTGTAGTCTGTGATTGGGAGAGGTTGTGTGGTGCTTGTGCTGGTGTGAGGAGTGGTGGATTTGGAGTCTTTTGTACTTTTTGCTCTCGGTGTCTTGTTCATCTAGTAATTGTGTCATTGTATATGGACGTTTTTGTCCTGTTATTGTGTCAGTAATGTTGGGTATTTGTCTTAGGGGTAGATCTGTTTGTTGGGGTAGTTGGGGAATAGTATTTTTATTATTTTATCTGGGTATTTAGGTTGCAGTGGAGGGATACCGCAACACGTCAGGTAAGGGGTGGGTGCAAAGAATGACTGGGGATGAACTGGGAGGCTTCATTTCGTTGGTCTGCCACTACCTTCCTAACATGGTGACAATGGGTGGCCATGTGGTAATGGGCTACTGACGTATGCACGGAAGCTGCGCTGGGGCAAGGTGCTATACCAGCTCACACGCATTAACTCGGTCCAGGGCACTGACCACCAGTTGAAGCACTTGTGGGCAGACCTCATCTCCTGTGAAACGGATCTCCTGGATCACCTGGTTATTCAGGTCAGTGGAACTGTTGGTAAGAATCCCTTAGACACAGCAACATTCTTATTTGAATGACAGTAGGAAATAAGGATTACTTTTTTATGTCATGACAAAGGTGAGGACAGCAAATTCTGTGTCTCAGCCAACCTGCATTCATGAGAGATCAGCAATACTGGCGATTTGCACATTCCTCTCTTTGCTGCTTGTGTATCACATATACATGTTGAATTACAGTAAACAAAGCACACATGTGTAATGGTGTAAGGGTTCATGTTTTCCAGGCACAACTGTGGATGTCTATCATGGGTTTGACAACTGTGGAAATTTGCATAGAACCTCAAAACAGCAGGTCAGGGGTTGGTCTGCAGGTTCCGCCCCCTCAACATCAACAGCCCCTATCACAACAGCATCCAGCCTCAGCCAAGACCAGCGTCACTGCCTCTGATGTTGAGGATGAAACGAGGAAGGACATGGCTGAGATCAAGTCAAGGTTGGCCAAATTGAAGGAGGCAAGTGAGAGGAATTATCAACTATTAAAGTAGAGTAGCAAAGAAGATGAAGAGGCACTGCCTTTGGTAAATAGTTTTTGGGGGTTTTATATAGAAGGCATAGGTAAGCTTCACAGGTGGGTGGGGTACCAACGTGTATTGTGTGGTGTTATATGTATAAGATAAGTTTAGGTAAGGATTGTTAGCTGTAGGGATAAGATAGGTGTAGTTTAGGTTTTTGCTAAGTAGAACTTTTCAGTATTAATAAATCATGTTAGTTTCCTACAATATGGTGACCATGATGATTGACTGTCTGGGTGTCATCGTGTCTGCGCTGGTCATGTTAGACAAATGCCTTTGGGTGTGCATTCAGTATTGATTAACATGTGTGAATATGTGTATCCCCTATGACCAAGTAACTGTCTGATTGACAGCAGTATGACATCAGTTACTCAGCGTAGTTCCTGACACTTATTCTGCATAGATAAAAAATCTAAGACAGGTAAACAGGAACCATCTATTGTTTTTGGTAGGTAATGTCACATTCATTGTTCAAAGGTTTAGAACATTGCACTCCACCTCATTTGGGGAATAGATCCTGGCACACTAACCGCTGCCCCTCACAGTCTCACATATGCTTAATTTGTTTGTCACATCAGTGTTGTATTGGTACAATCATCAGAGATATTTCCAGTCACTTTTGTTCTCAGCCAAACATGCCATATGTAGACCTGCATGGTGCCTGTTTAATACATACTTGGAAGACTCAGAAATTTTGTGGGAGTCGACAATGTTATCAGTCAACTTAATCATGTTTGAGCCTATGTTTGTGGCTTTGTGTCTGACAGAAAGCTACACATGTCCTTTTGTTTACTACTCATTGCCATAGCTTCACACAATGCATACATTTGAAACAGTTGATGGATCACTGAAAAAAGCAGAACATTTGTGAATATGGTAATTTATTTGCATGTGCAAGTTTTGTTTCAGATTATGTGCAATGTACAGTTCATTGACCCCATGACAGAGCCCAAGCCACTGAATGTCCAGTAAGAGTCCAATGGTGAAGGATATGTCATGAGACATGTGTGGGAGAGGTGTGCATCAGTGAGGAGGTGCCCAAATTGACAGTAGGTAAGAACTGAGACAATCACAGTCCATGCACGATAATTCAACAGTGGTAGAGTGAAGAGGGCACATTGCCAGCTGTCACTACACTGGCATGCTCTTAAGCACAGAACTAAAGAGATACAGTCCATGTGGTATAGAATGTAGCTACTGGGTAGTTTTCTGATAAATGGTCCTTCCACATCTTCACTCTCTGATATGTGTGGTGCCTCCTGTGCCATGGATGGTGCTGTTGTTGTAAGTGAGGGACACACACACATCAGGGAATAGAGATGTGGAATCAAAGGTCCCGGCAGATGCCATTTGTGGAAAAGCAAAGGCATCACTGCAGCAAGGAGGAACAATGAAGCAGCAGCAATATCACAGTGGTAGGCAGCCATGTTTTCAAGGAGGAGGCCATATTCTGGTGCATGGACTCCAGGACATTTTGGATACCAACCAGCCTGTTGTCACTCATGCTGCTGCCACTTTGGGAGGGCAATTGTTTCAGCCTCTGTCTCAGGACAGCAGCTATGTTAGCCAGGCACTGCTGAAGTCCACTTAGCAGAGAATGGGTGCCTCTGATGGCAGTAGAGTTGTCCTTATTCGTACTGAGGAACCTCTGCACTCTCTCTAGGCTGCACACCATGGTCTCTATCCCTGCCCACACCTGCTGTACCAGCTCCCTCTGGACTCCTACTGTTGACCTCTGAAAGGTAATGTCTGGGTCCTCAGAGTCCAGGGCAGGTACTGGTCTGTGCTGTGTGTTGGTTGTTGGGTGGTTCATGTGGAGACCCTGTAACACTGTGTGTCCTCCCTGTGACTGGAGATTTTGGCTGGAAGGAACCCAGGACATCCTAGAGAGTGTCAGCATTGATGGTCGGCAGCTGGTCATCCAGATCATCAGAGAAATACAGGACAGGCAGCTCAGCAGGACGTAAGGCTTCATCCTCTGCAATGGGAAAGTGAAATGTCAATCTTGGACTGTAGTGGCTGTTGACAGGAGGCATGATTTACTTGCTACTGGTGGCTTAGTGATATGGTACAGACCCACATATCAAGGCACACATTTATGGACCCCTAGTAGCACACTGTGCCACCTGAGCATCATTTCTGTCGAGTCATCACTGGCACAATCTGCCAGTTCACATTTCCCAGTGTGTTCCACACATCTTGAATGACTTATAATGGTCTTCTGCATATGTACCCCTTTCATTGATTTGAATGTGTTAGATATGCATGCCAGGAGCGTTGTTAGAAATGGGGTCTTTGGCTGGCAGTCAGGTTACCCCATGTCCAAGCAAGGACCCCCACTCTAGTCAGGGTAACTGAGAATCACCCTCAGCTAACCCCCACTCACCCCCTTGGTAACTTGGCATGAGCAGGCAGGCTTAACTTCAGAGTTATAGGTGTAAAGTAGTTGTACCAAAACACACAGTAACTTAATGAAAACACTACAAAATGACGCAACACAGGTTTAGAAAAATAGGAAATGTTTATCTAAACATAACAAGACCAAAACGACAAACATCCACCATACACAAGTCAAGTTATTAATTAAAAAGTAAAAAAGAGTCTCAAATCCTTTTAAAACAGGTAAAACACTGTTAGCGTTGAAAAGTACCTGGGTAGCGTCAAAATAACACGAACGTGCGAGTGTGTGTCAAAAAATTTAAGCGGTGTGTTGATTTCTGACCCACAGATGAGACTATGCATAATTTCTCCTTCTCTGGTTGGGTTGTTGTGTGCCATTTTTCCTCTCTGCAGGAGAGCGATGCATTGATCCAGGCAGCACTCGGGTCCAGGCAGGCGATGGGTTGTTTTTCTGCACTCAGCAAGGTTTGTACTGGAAACCCTACCGCACGGTGCTATCAAAACCACGCTGTGCCTCCATTAGCGTTGTTTCTACATCCGCGAGCGTTGATCTCCCAGCCGTGCTGCAAGCGATGCGTCAATTTCAGCCACAGAGCAGGCGAGACGTTGTTTCTTCAGCCGCATCTCAGAGGTTGTGTGGAAAATTCCCCGCATGGCGGTCTGTGTGTGGACTTTCAATCTTGGTCTACCAGCTTCACCTGTCAAGGCCCCAGGACCTGGATAGGGCACCACTTGGCAGGGCAGGAGTCTCAGCAGAGAGTCCAGGTGCTGGCAGGGGAAGTCTTTGTTGGCCCTGAGACTTCAACAACAGGAGGCAAGCTCAGGACAAGCCCTTGGAGACTTCTTCACAAGCAGGAATGCACAACAAAGTCCAGTCTTTGTCCCATTTCACCAGGCAGAAGCAGGAACTGCAGGATAGCTCCACAAAGCACAGTCACAGGCAGGGCAGCACTTCTCCTCAGCTCTTCAGCTCTTCTCCAGGCAGAGGTTCCTCTCGATGTCCAGAAGTGCTCTAAAGTATGTGGTTTTGGGTGCCCTTCTTATACCCATTTGGCCTTTGAAGTAGGCTTACTTTAAAGGAAAGTCTGTGTTGTTTGTGAAATACTGCCTTGCCCAGGCCCCAGACACACACCAGGAGGGTTGGAGACTGCATTGTTTGAGGGCAGGCACAGCCCTTTCAGGTGTGAGTGACCACTCCTCCCCTCCCTCCTTGCATAGATGGCTCATCAGGATGTGCAGGCTACACCCCAGGTCCCTTTGTGCCACTGTCTAGAGAGAGGAACAGACAGCCCAACTGTCAAACTGGCGCAGACAAGGAATCCACAAACAGACAGAGTCACAGAATGGTTTAAGCAAGAAAATACTCACTTTCTAAAAGTGGCATTTTCAAACACACAATCTTAAAATCAACTTTACTAAAAGATGTATTTTTTAATTGTGTGCCATGAGACCCCATCCTCCACATGTCTATCCGCTCCCAAAGGGAATCTACGCTTTAATCATATTTAAAGGCAGCCCCCATGTTAACGTATGAGAGGGATTGGCCTTGCAACAGTAAAAACCGAATTTGGCAGTATTTCACTGTATATTACGCGCTCTATTGGCAACTAGAATGCAAAAAAAACAGCACTCTCAAAACAATATAATGTATGGATTTTGTTGATAAGTTGTGGTTTAACCTTTTGCATTGCAGAATTCAATCCTGAAGAGCCCAACTCCCAGTGCTCACTATTCAGAGGTCCCGGTGCAGAACAGCAGCTATTTCTAGAGTTCCTGTCCTGGTGGTCTATTTGATTTTCCAGTCCTCTGCTTTTCATGCTTCAATGGTGAATCTTGTTCTTGGGCGGTAAGACGATAGTTGGGTTTATTCCCAACACTGTTTATTTTCAGAACTCTTGTATTCTAGAGTCTAATTATTTATTTGATTAATCTTACTTTGAACTCATTGAAAATGTGCATTTGAGTGTTTATAATACTTGCTTGGAGGTTTATGAATCGGCAAGACACGCAATTTGTTTTATAAAATGTAGAACTTGTGTTTCATTGTGCGCTATCATTTTTTAACTTGTACATGGACGCTTACGAATCGGCAGGACGCACAATTCATTTTATGAAGCTTTAAAACTTGTGTTTCATTACGCCCTACCATCTATTGACATTTACATGGAGGCTACGAATCGGCAAGGCGCGCAATTCAATTCAAGATCATTTTAAAGCTTGTTATTTATAGCGCGCAACCATTTCTTGACATTTACATGACAGCTTACGAATCGGAAAGACATACGATTCGTTTCTTAATGATTTAAACCTTGTTATTTATTACGCGCTACAATTTCTTGACATTTTTGCATGGTGACATTTAAATCAGTAAGACGCGCGATTTTCTCATTCAGCCTATTTCATATTGTTCATTTTATGCTACCATTCTAGGATATTTGTTTGGTAGTATTCGAGTTGGTAAAGGTGTGATTTATTTCCTGAACTCATATCATGCTAGTTATTGAAATATAATTCTTCCATAGTGTTTATTATACATAAATACATATATCTGCAAAGTGTGTAATCTGTGTTGATACATTTCTAGAAAACACAAAAAAAGGGCCAGAGTTTCTGAATGTAATGTTGTATGCTTCTATTATGCATTCTTAAAAAAAGGATTTATACGACTGATTTAAAATTTAGTCCGAATATTGTTTCTGATTCTCATGTAAAGGAAAATGTTTGAATAAGAAAGTTTTAATTTAATTAATCTTGATTCCAGTACAGGTATCTGGCCATCTTGAAACCTAGTCATTTTAAAACTTAATTCTTAGACTATTCACGTTTTCAGAATGACTATGCTTAAAATCATAGTCTAATATTGCTTTCAGGAGATATAGGGCCTGATTACAACTTTGGAGGAGGTGTTAATCCGTCCCAAAAGTGACGGTAAAGTGACGGATATACCACCAGCTGTATTACAAGTCCATTATATCCTATGGAACTCGTAACACGGCTGGTGGTATATCCGTCACATTTGGGACGGATTAACACCTCCTCCAAAGTTGTAATCAGGCCCATAATTTTCATATTGTGTGTTCTAAGCTTTTTTCTTACTATAGGTCTCCTTCCCAGCTGTTCCCTTCCTAAATCCCCTCTTCCGCTCTTGAACTCTCTTAGCCTCTGTGATTTATCTATCAGAGTCTTGGAGCTGTTCAGTGGTGGACGTGTTGGGAACGTGCGCAGACCCTGAGGATCTGGTGACTCTGACAGAATAGTGAGCCCACGAATTATTAACCTTCTGGATTGTGTATGTTCTCAGCATGGCCACGCTAGACGAGTTAGTCAAGGCTATCACCCAGCTACAGGCAGAGGTTCTATCATCCAAAGAATTAACAACTAGCTTAGCTTCGAAAGTGAGTCAGTTGCAAGATAAGGTAGAGAAGAAGGAACAAAGTCCCACAGGTGTGTTTTGGCCAGGGACTTCTTCTCAGGCTTCTGGAAGTAATCCGACAAACATTTCTCTAAATGTTACTTCCGCAATTCCTTTAGCTCCCCCAGAACGTTTCTCAGGTGACCCTTTGAAAGCGCAATCTTTCCTGGTTTAAGTGGGACTACACTTCACCTGCAGACCACATACTTTCCCCGATGCCCGGTCCAAAGTAGCTTTCTTGTTATCATATTTGGCTGGGGATGCAGCTACTTAGGCAATACCTCTTGTGCGTAAAGATAGTCCCTTGTTGTACAACTGGAGAAATTTTGTTTGTGAGTTTGAGAGAGTTTTTGATCATAGAACTGTAACACAGTCAGCAGATCGTGAATTATTAGATTTACGCCAAGGGAATCAAGATCTAGTATCGCATTTAGCCAATTTTAATCGGTTAGTTGCCGAGACATCCTGGCCTGAAGAAAAACAAGCGTTTTTGTTTTACAAGGGACTCAAAGAGGAATTAAAAGATATCTTAGCGCAAATTGACCCACAACCGACAGACTGTCAAGAATTAATAAACCTTGTTTTGAGGCTTGATCATCGTTTAGCAGAACGTAAAGGAACGCACAACAAGATTGAAAAATATTCATGGCATATTCATGATAACAGAGACTCAAGAATTCCGCAAAGAGAGAACGCCGGAACCAATGGAAATTGGATCCATCAGAAGACCTTTGACCAAAGAGGAAAAGGATTTATGCAGAAAAAATGGACAATGTCTTTATTGGGGGCGGAAGGGTCATTTTGCCAAAGATTGTCCAATCAAACCAAAGAACAAGCAAGGTCCGGTTCAGAAGGTCACAGCCAACACACCAGTCGAGTTGGAAAACTAAAACACCCTAGATGCAGAGAAGGGTTGCTCTTGGGTGTCACCACTGACCCTTCACAATCTAGGCATCTTAAACTGGAAATAAGAGTTCAGGTCAAGAAAAAGAGTTATTTCAAAAGGGCTCTAGTCGATTCTGGGGCTACTGGGAACTTTGTTGATATCCAATTGGTTTGTGCATGGGGGATCCCATGTATTGAAAAGAAAACCCCAGAAATCATCCAGGTAGTCGATGGAAAACTCTTCACTGGAGGCCCAGTAACTCTGCAGACTATCCCCTTGTCAATGATTTGTGAAGATAAGAATCAAAGAAAGAAACATAATGAGAAAATCATCTTTGACGTGATTCATGCTCCCCAATGTGGGATTATCCTCGGCTTGCCATGGTTAACTCATCACAATCCAGAGATCAATTGGGCAGAACGAAAAATCATGTTCTCATCTGCGCTATGTAACGAACAATGTCTCCAAAAGATTCAAGTACCAAAAATGTGCAAATCTTCCATAGCTACTGCAGCGGAGAAAGAAATTCAATTGCCCAGTCAGTATTCAACTTACAAAGATGTATTTGATGAAAAAGGAACAGAGAATCTACCTCCTCATATGTCTTATGACTGCCAAATTGATCTAGCCCCAGGTGCGATACTTCCCAACTGTCGTGTATATGCCCTGTCAGAACATGAAAACCAACATTTACGAAAATACCTAGATCAATTTTTGGAGAATGGCTTCATTCGTCCCTCTAAGTCTCCTGCAGCTTCTCCTTTGTTTTTTGTTCCAAACGCTAATGGAGAACTTCGAACTTGCATCGACTATAGGGGTTTAAACAAAGTCACCATCAAAAATAAATATCCTTTACCCCTAATTCCGATTTTATTGGAACAAGTAAAGAGAGCAAAAATCTACACAAAGCTTGACCTTCGAGGTGCTTATCATTTGGTCAGAATGAGAGAGGGTGACAAATGGAAAACAACATTCAAGACAAGATATGGCCTTTTTGAATACACCATCATGCCTTTTGGTCTTTGTAATGCTCCAGCAGCATTTCAATTTTTCTTGAATGACGTTCTTAGAGAGTACCTCGAAATATTTGCCATAGTCTACATTGATGACATTCTGATCTACTCAGACAATGAAAACGAACATGTCCAACATGTCAAGAAAATGCTTGCAGCCCTTTGAAAGCACCATTTATACTGCAAACTAACCAAGTGTGAGTTTCACGTTACCACAGTTGAGTTTTTAGGAGTTATTCTTACCCCTCAAGGTATGGTGATGGCAGAAAAGAAAGTGAAAGCAGTATCTGATTGGCCCACCCCATAGACTGTTTGTGATGTACAATGTTTTCTGGGGTTTGCAAATTTTTACCGGAGGTTCATAAATAATTTCTCCCAGACAGTAGCTCCAATCACTAAAATACTAAGAAAGAAAGAAAAATGTGTATGGTCCCCAGAAGCTGAACAAGCCTTCTCGACTTTGAAGGAAGCTTTTTCCACTGCTCCAGTCTTGATTCATCCTGATGCAAATTGACCTATAATAGTAGAAGCTGATGCTTCAGATGTAGCAATAGGGGCCGTCTTATCACAATGAAATAAAGACACTGGTCAACTTCATCCTGCAGCTTATATGTCTCGGAAGTTGAACGAAGCCGAACAGAACTATGTCATTGCTGAAAACGAGATTCTGGCGATTCGTGATGCCTTTAAAGAATGGAGACATCATTTGTTGGGTGCCAAATACACGGTTACAGTATATACTGATCATCGTAATCTTCAATTCATGAGTTCCGCCAGACTTTTGACCCCTCGGCAATTACTCTGGATGCTGTTTTTTGCCGAATTTGATTTTGTAGTAACTTTCCGGCCTGGTAAAGATAATCGCAAAGCTGACGCCTTGTCCTGTCAAGAGTCTACCATGTTGCCTGCATTTCAACCCTCCAGAGCTATCATTGCTCCTGACAAGGTTCTATGTATCATGAAAACTGAAGATTTCTTTGAAGAAATTCGGAACGCTTTCACTGTTGAAAAATGACAAACATGGGCCCAAGCAGATCACAAAAGGTCAATCAAGCAAGGACTACCCTTTCATAACGCTCATCTGTTTGTACCCACTACCAAGCTTCACAAGATAGTGTTTCATTGGTTGCATGTTATACCTACGGCAGGTCACCCAGGTACTCCTAAAACTATTGAACTGATCCAACGTTATTTTTGGTGGATTACCCTAACAAAAGATGTAAAAGCAATTGTGAACACCTGCGAAGTTTGTGCTCGCATTAAAACAAGTCATTCAAAACAAAAAGGGTTGTTACAACCACTTCCAACTCCAAGTCATCCATGGGAGCACATTTCTTTAGACTTTATTACCGGTTTGCCAGTGGTTCAACAGCATTCAGTATTCTGGTGGTAGTAGATAGTCTCACGAAATATGGACATTTCATTGCCTGTAAAAAACTGCCCACTTCTAGTGAACTGGCAACTATTTTACTGAACAGATTAATTTGTTATAATGGACTGCGAAAAGTTATCCTCTCCGATCGGGGGTCACAATTTACCTCCAATTTCTGGAAGACATGGTGTAAAACACTTCAAGTGACATCTACACTATCTACTAGTCACCACCCTCAAACGGATGGTCAAACGGAGAGACTAAATCAGACCTTGAAACAATACCTACGTGCCTATGCTGACAAGGCACTTCATTCTTGGACATCTATGCTCTGGTTAGCTGAGTTAGCTTATAATAACTCATTCCACACTTCAATTGGCGTTACACCCTTTTTTGGTTTATTTGGCTATCATCCTGACACATTGCCCATCACAATTCCTAAAGAAAGTTCTCTTACTCCAGCTGTGTCAGAAACCATTCAGCATTTTCATCAAACCCAGAAACTGATTCAACAGCATTTAGAAAAAGCCAAACAAAAATACAAAAGGCATTATGACAAGAAACATTGTGAGGGACCGCAATATCAACCATGTGACAAAGTGTGGCTTTCCACAAAAGATATAGACCTCAAGAAGAAGCACATGTTTAACCCCAAATTCATAGGTCCTTACACTGTCCTTCAGCAAATCAATCTGGTGACCTATAAATTACAATTACCCAGATCCTTACGGATTCATCCAGTGTTCCACACTTCCCTCTTGAAAAAGGCAGTCCAAAAGATCCATCCTCATCCAGCTCCTGTTCTAGTACAAGGGGAAGAAGAATACGAAGTCAAGAAAGTGTTGGATTCTAAACTGAGAGGGTGTAATCTATGGTACTTAATTTCATGGAAAGGTTATGGTCCTGAAAGTAACTCATGGGTTTCCGCCTCTGATGTTCATGCTCAAGTACTTGTGAGGCACTTTCATCGTCTTAATCCAGGCAAACCAGGCCCTAGAGCGCACCTGGTAGAGGGGAGTACTGTCAACACCAGAAAATTACGCGCTCTATTGGCGACTAGAATGCAAAAACCCAGCACTCTCAAAACATTATAATGTTTGCATTTTGTTGATAAGTTGTGGTTTAACCTTTTGCATTGCAGAATTCAATCCTGAAGACTGATTTTTAATATGCTTACAAATACTGTTCCTTTGCAAAGCATTGTTGCAGGTTTTCTAAGTGTGTTAGGGTGTGGTCCCTTTCCAGGGTCTTCCAGAGACTTCCCTGCAGCATGCCTGGCCGTGGTTGAGGTCTGGGCCAAGACTCTATAAAAGGAGAGCCAGCCCAACTCCCAGTGCTCACTATTCAGAGGTCCCGGTGCAGAACAGCAGTTATTTCCAGAGTTCCTGCCCCGGTGGTCTATTTGATTTTCCAGTCCTCTGCTTTTCATGCTTCATTGGTGAATTTTGTTCTTGGGCGGTAAGACGGTAGTTGGGTTTATTCCCAACACTGTTTATTTTCAGAACTCTCGTATTCTAGAGTCTAATTATTTATTTGATCAACATTTTACTTTGAACTAATTGAAAATGTGCATTTGAGTGTTTATAATACTTGTTGGAGGTTTATGAATAGGCAAGACACGCGATTCGTTTTATAAAAATGTAGAACTTGTGTTTCGTTGCGCGCTATCGTTTTTTAACTTGTACATGGACGCTTACAAATCGGCAGGGCGCGCGATTCGTTTTATGAAGCTTTACAACTTGTGTTTCATTACGCGCTACCATCTATTGACATTTACATGGAGGCTATGAATCGGCAAGAAGCGCGATTCGATTCAAGATAATTTTAAAGCTTGTTATTTATAGCGCGCAACCATTTCTTGACATTTACATGACAGCTTACGAATCGGAAAGACATACGACTCGTTTCTTAATGATTTAAACCTTGTTATTTATTACGCGCTACCATTTCTTGACATTTTTGCATGGTGACATTTAAATCAGTAAGACGCGCGATTTTCTCATTGCGCCTATTTCATATTGTTCATTGTATGCTACCATTCTAGGATATTTGTTTGGTAGTATTCGAGTTGGTAAATGTGTGATTTATTTCCTGAACTCATATCATGCTAGTTATTGAAGTATAATTCTTCCATGGTGTTTATTATATATAAATATATATATATATATCTGCAAAGTGTGCAATCTGTGTTGATACATTTCTAGAAAACACAAAAAAGGCCAGAGTTTCTGAATGTAATGTTGTATGCTTCTATTATGCATTCTTAAAAAAAGGATTTATATGACTGATTTAAAATTTAGTCAGAATATTGTTTCTGATTCTCATGTAAAGGAAAATGCTTGAATAAGAAAGTTTTCATTTAATTAATCTTGATTCCAGTACAGGTATCTGGCCATCATGAAACATAGTCATTTTAAAACTTCATTCTTAGACTATTCAGGTTTTCAGAATGACTATGCTTAAAATCATAGTCTAATATTGCTTTCCGGAGATATAATTTTCATATTGTGTGTTCTAACCTTTTTTCTTGCTATAAGTCTCCTTCCCAGCTGTTCCCTTGCTAAATCCCCTCTTCCCCTCTTGAACTCTCTTAGTCTCTGTGATTTATCTATCAGAGTCTTGGAGCTGTTCAGTGGTGGATGTGTTGGGAACGTGCGCAGACCTCTAGGATTTGGTGACTCTTACAGTTAGTACATATAAAACACATTAGTATATGTTCTACCTTAAACATGCACTGCACCCTGCCCATGGGGCTACCTAGGGCCTATCTTAGGGGTGTCTTACTTGTAAGAAAAGGGAAGGTTTAGGCCTGGCAAGTGCGTACACTTTTCAAGTCAAATTGGCAGTTTAAAGCTGAACACACAGACACTGCAGTGGCAGGTTTGAGACATGATTACAAGGCTACTAATGTGGGTGGCACAGCCAGTGCTGCAGTCCCACTAGTAGCATTTGATGTACAGGCCCTCTAGTGCACTGTACTAGGGACTTACCAGTAAATCAAATATGCCAATCATGGAAATCCAATTTCATACACATTTCATATAGGATCACTTTCACTTTAGCACTGGTTAGCAGTGGTAACATTCCCAGAGTAACAAAAACAGCATACACGTAGTCCAGCTCACATCTACAACATGGGAAACAGAGGCAAAAGTTAGGGGAGACCACGCCAAGGATGCCAAGTCTAACAAACGTTGATAGGGATTTTTGCACACACCACTAATGGAGATGTACAGAATAATTTAGATTTGGTTTTACAGATATTTTAGTAAGGAACTGACTCCTCTGCCACTCTATATGTGTTGCTAGAGTGATGGAAGGGTACAAGCTGTTCACATGCATCCTCACTACCCATTTTCAAATCCAACCACCTCGAGTGTATGTGTGCAAACAGGAATTTTTCCCTTCCTACAGAACAAAACTCATAGCTGCAAGGATGCCTGCATTTTTGGATGGAGTGTTGTTGTGCTGGAAGTTAGACCTTCCTGTTTGCACACATACAGAAGAGGTGGTTCATCGTTACAATGTTTGGTGTAGGATGCTGGAAACATGACTCAAAGCGGCTAGGATGATGCATGTGGAAAGCACACCCACTTCCATCACTCTTACAACACAAGTTGGGTGGCATGAGGACCTGACACACTTTGAGGCTTGTTGATGTGTGGATGCATTATGTTGGGACACCACATCAGGGGTGGCATTGTAGTCATGGTACTAAGGACCGACATTGTTGTAGTCCTATTGTGGACTACTTTAAATGTGTGTTGCAATCATCATCATTCATTGTAATAGGCAGACAGCTTTCTTGTTAGTTTAATTTGCAGAATGTGTACCTACCTGCACATGTGCATTTTGACCATCAAGAGGGGCACCGCTACACTATGCAGATTGTGTACCAAATTTGGTATGGTCCGTCATTTCTTTTTCCATAACCAAGGATAATAGAGGGATGCATTGACTACCTGTGACAAGTACACATCCCTGCACATTTGAAATGATGCTGCACAGCACAGCAAGCTGAGCTGTTGCACTGCATATTTCTTCATAAATGGGTAAATACATGCCCCAGTGCCCACACACAGACATCATAGTGCTCTACCAAGGCAGAAATTTCGTAAATTAAACTCCAGTGGTCGATAGTAGTAGCTCATAGTTGCCATGCAAAAATAAGGCACCTTGCATAGCCTAAATCTTATGTGCCCCTTTCACACCTGACACTGCATGTAGTTTGGCATTCCTCGTGGGATCTTCCCATGAAACACATGTGTGACCCGCCAGCTTCTGATGCCTTTAAAAAAATATGCACATCTGGATTTGGTCCAAGAACTCAAGGGTGGTGTGGGAGTGACCAGTGGGTGTGTGACAAGTTTGCATTTCCAAAGAATTTTAGGTTCATTGTGTGATACATTGTGCATCATACCTAGGGCAATGTATTTGGTGCTTTGATCCCAAACCACCATTTTCCTTTCAGCCTCCTGACCCAGCCAACAACATCACTGGACCTTATTTACATTACTGGTCACCACAGTGGACATTTCCACAGTAGCCTCATGGGTTTTGGCACTATGGTAGTGTTTTATTGCATTGGCACCATAAATGATGGCACTATTGCAGCAAAGCACAGGGGGGTCCATTGCTTACAATGCTTGCGCCACTTTCACATCTGCCTATTGCCGGCCTCACAAATAAGGTTAACAGATAGCACAGTGCAATCTTTATGGATTGTGTGCCCCGTTTGTTCTTCCCTCCCTGTACATGAAATATTTCCTTGCACACATCATATCTGGCACAGGCATGTTGCGGTACACGGATGTACAAAGTGCTGGGAGCTCCCTCTGTGCAACGGTATTTGCCTCGGACTCCATGAGTAGCCGAGGCCAATGCCGCTGCACTGTTTTCAATGGGCTGACCAGTGGAAACTTCCAATTTTGGAGGTTTCTGCCAGTCAGCCCAGTGGAAACCTTGTAAATAGCCTGGGGGAGACCACAAGCTCCATGGCAGTCTCCTCTCCATGGGCCTGGCAGGCCGACAGTCGGCCCACCAACCTTGTAATGAGGTCCTAATTTGTATTGATTAGTTACCGCCGATACAGTTACATAGGCTAGTGTAATCATTTTTTATTCCAATGGCAAATTGATTGTTGTTGCATATGCTGCACTTAGTGCAGATTGTTGGAGGTGTATCCAAGTGTATTGATTAAAATTATAGTAACAGACTTTTTTAGCTGTGTGTGGGTATGGTTTAAAGATTGTTTGGATCATGGCTTGTTCAGAATTTATTCTTATTATTTTATGAGAGGGAGTAGTTGTTTGATTCAATTTTAATTCTGTTTAGTATTTCAAAGTAAATATTCTTTGTCAATTAGTTAACAAGACATATACAAAAGATATTTCATTGTTTTGATAATGACAACATATGGGGCATATCTGAGTAAATAATTTAAGGCACATTTTGGATGCCCAATCCATCATCCATCCAGCGTAGCAAATAATTTAAAGTGTTTGCAAGTTTTAAGGTTAAGATTAAAGGTTCTTCATTATGTGAGGATATCATGTCAGCATAAAGGTTATTCACTATGGGACTCATATCGAGTATGTCAGTCCCAGGACCGCCAAGGTGACGGTCTGACTGTCATCGGTCTGGCAGATGTGACAGCTGTATTACAAGTTTGCCTGTCATACCAACAGAAGACCGATAGTGGTCCACCGGCACCGCCAAGCAGCACAGACTGCCACGGTCACGAGGAAGCACAAACAGGCCAGCGGAGCCTGTGTTTCCACTGGACTCAATTCAATTCTCTTTTATTCGGTCAAAATTTAGACCATTAGAG
This sequence comes from Pleurodeles waltl, assembly GCF_031143425.1. Lineage (NCBI taxonomy): Eukaryota > Metazoa > Chordata > Amphibia > Caudata > Salamandridae > Pleurodeles > Pleurodeles waltl. Next base: position 1,233,524,492 of record NC_090444.1, on the reverse strand, counting down.
TACAATCAACCATACATCAGTACATAAAAAAAGGGCTAAAAAAAGTATATAAGAAAATAAATGATAAAACTCTTAATAAATACTAAAAACAGAAGCAACCATTGGCTTCTTTATAATCTGGGGAAAATAACAAGAGGCCTTCTTGCCTACTTAAAAGCCAATCATCAACACATTTTGGCAGACTCCTGCTGGAGGCTATTGAATTTCTATTCACAGCTATTTAAAATGAGATATACTTTTAACCATTAGTAAATATATAAATACGTTATAGAATCAGGACTTTATTATAAGAAAAATTCTAGGACCACTGGTCTAGTATTCAATGTACCATTGTCCTAAGGAAAGACACATTTTGTAGTCACAACCGCTCGTATTAAAATAGTTCTAGTACTAACAATCTAAAGTGCAATGTGCTGTCATACAATAAGTGAATTTATAAATGAATGCTATATCTCGGATATCTAAGATGCAGTGTTCTGTTATACAGTAAGTAGATTGATAAATAAGTGCTTTATCTCAACCACTGACCATAAAAGCTATGAATAGAATAAAATAGGCAAATACTTTTGTTATCATGATATTATCGCTATAGATTATAATAAAATTTGTTATGAGAAAAAAGGGAAAAGCCATTCAAAGGTCGTAACCATCTGTTATTCCCCACTATTCCTACTATGTGGCTCAGCATTAAAAGTCAGGCACTAAAAGTGGCCCTATGACAAATGGACCAAGCTGCTGTCAAAAATTTAGTGACCGCGCTTACAACCAATGTAGACAAATCATATTTACAAATTCTATAGGCGTTAGCTCGATCATATAGTAGCAAAGCTTTACACAATGGAATGATCCATTTTTCCCTAGGACTCTTATATAGGGGACAAAAAACTGAACATGTTCAATTGATTCCTCCAATGTATTGCATTTTAAGCACTTATTTGCCTCAGAGTTGTTCTTCGGCCATCGAACAGTAAAACTATTGACGGATAAAGTTCCATATCTGAACTGGAGAAATAAAACACGGGCGTAAGCAGGTATCAGGAGATCAAAAAATTGCTCAGGCCATGGTTCTTGTTTTACAAGCAGGAACTCAGATGTTAATCGACCCACCCGATTACTATGGAGGATCTCCACATTGGCCTTCTCCTAGTATCTTTGTTTAACCAATGAGGTGGCATTGGTGGGGATCGACTCGGGTCTCTCCCAGAAGTGGGAGAAAGCCAATTCGTCCCAGGCCATTTTCATCTCCCTCAACCATCTTACCTTTTTCCAACTATACTGGGTCTTTATAAGATCTTTAATTGCCTCTCGGAAGGGTTCCAGTTCTTCCGTTTTCCATAAGCGGATCCAATATAAGAGGGGTCTCAGTCCCGCTACATCTTTGATGCTGTTTGTTCCAAGATCAAGTCTGAGAGGGCTCATCGCTGTACCCTTCCCTAACCTAGTTATATACCTAAAGAAATGATTCTCTTTAATTTGGAGGACATCCAACGGCCTTTGGGAACCCCATAACTCTGCCCCATACAGTGCAGAACCTCAAATTTGGACTTTATAAATCTCAAGGATAGGATTCAAAGGTGGACTAGCTACAGTTCTAGCTTTACGTCCTAGGGCCCCCCTCTTTGGCATATGATATGAGACCTTTTTCTAATAGCTGCGACCCAACTACCCGAGTCCATTAATCTGATCCCCAAGTAATCATACTCATTGCCCCTTTCCAAAGGAATGGAATTCATTGAAATGGTCGCTTTTGCTTTTATTTTCCGGGAACTACACATCATAAGCTTGGTTTTCATGATGTTAACTTCCAAACCAAAGTCTTTGCAGAACAAGCAGAATTGGTCAGCCAGATTTTGCAATCACATGGGAGTTTTGGCTAATAGGATGGTATCATCCGCATAAAGCAGACCTGGGATTTTCTTGCCTGCCAGCTTGGGTGAGTCATTATTACAATTAGTTAAATATTTGATACAGTTGTTTATGTATAGAAGAAAGAGGGTAGGTGCTAAGACACAGCCTTGCCTAACTCCTCTTTCGATAGCAACTGGGTCAGATAATTCACCATCCTTGCCGCTCCTGATTTGGGCAAAAGTGGAGTCGGACTATAAGATTTAGAAGACCTTTAGGGACACCCATGTTGGTTAGTGTCAGCCACAGTTTATTCCTAGGTACCAGGTCAAAAGCCGCTCTAAGATCGACAAAGGCCACATATAGGTTCCTACCTCCAATGTCCACCGTATTCCATTTGATTGCTAAGAACCTCAGGATCCGGTCTATTGTACTGACCGCAGGTCTAAACCCTGCCTGTAAGTCAGAAATGGCTCCGTTCTCTATTATCCACTCATCTAGGTTGAACAAGATCTGCTTTGCAAACGTTTTTGGAGGTTATCGAGTAGACATATTGGGTGATAATTAGAGGGATCACTAGGGCTGCTTTTTTTTAAAAGGGGAACTATCTCGGCTCCCCTCCATGTCCGGGGAATGGGAGCTTCTGCGGTGACTACATTGCAAACCAAATTCAGATAAGGTGCCCAGATTTCGGGGTTCGATTTTTAAACATCACCAGCGATTTTGTCGAGACCCGGAGCCTTCCCCCACTTCAAAAAGGTTATTGCTGCCTTGGTTTCTGCCAAGGTGAAACTGATTGGGGGTATATCAGGTTTCCAAATTTCGACCAATTCCCTGAGGTTTGATGCATCTGCCCCTGTGTAAAGAGACCCAAAATGTTTTACCCATGTTACAGGGAGAATTGAGGTACCAGGCAAGGGCCGGGAGTCACCACTGTCACTTGAAATCAGCTTCCAGAACTTGGAGGTGTCATTAGCTTTTGCAGAATCCAAAAGAGCAGCCCACCTTGCTTCCTCCCTGCTCCTACGGGCTTGGTAAGTTCCTTTTTATAGCTCTCTTTTGATTGTCTTATAGGCTCTCTAACCCCCCTTCTCAAATCCCTCAATAGCTTGAGCTTAGCTTCCCTGCATGAATAGTTGAACCACCTCTCATTGCACTTATTCCTTGTTTTGGCGGCCGTCTCTTTAATAAAATGTTTTTTAAGAGAGTTGAATAATTCTAAGTGTGCTGCCATGAGCCTATCCCTATCCTCAGAAAAACGGAGCATATGCTCCATTCGTTCTGCTAATAGGCTATATATCGATGTAAGGGAACCCAGTGAGGAATTAACAGCGTTCCACTCAATATTACATTTGTTATTGGTCATGACAAGCTGCTGTACATAATCCTTAGGGTCACAAGCTTCTAGTATAAGTAGCAGTCCCCTGGTACATACAACTAGTGGTTTTTGGTCACTTTCTTCATGTTCCATTGCCACCATATCGACCATATGTCCCCACAGACAGATATCCAATAAAAAATAGTCAATATGGCTCCTATAAGCTCCTTGCCTAAAAGTGGGGCGGGGTTTGGCATCTGAGCAAGAACAGCCATTGCAGGCACGAAGACCGTATGCAAGTGTAATATCAACAATTAGGTAGGCTGTTCTGCTCATTCTAAGACTTTTGTTCGATGTTAGATGCAGAATACCCCAGTAAATGTCTTCTTCTTCATAGAGTTCTTGGGCCACTGAATAAGGCTCGAAAGTCGCATTAAAATCCCCTGCAATTATAATATGGTGAGTGGTTGATTTACTGGACAAAATATTGTCTAATACAATCAAAGCATCTGACTCACAATTGCTGCCCAAACTCCTACTGTATATGTTTACTAATAATAGGGTTTTTTCCTTATAAGTCGATGTTGGACCTGGCTTTTTGAGAGGGTCATCCCCAAACTTTTTGCCTCCTTCCTCCTATTTTTTCTGACCTGTTGTTGTTGGCTTTTGACCTCTGGGCACTTTACCACTGCTAACCAGTGCTAAAGTGCATATGCCCTCTGTGTAAATTGTACTATTGATTGGTTCATCCATGACTGGCTATTTAATTTACTTATAAGTCCCTAGTAGAGTGCACTATATGTGCCTAGGGCCTGTAGATTAAATGCTGCTAGTGGGCCTGCAGCACTGGTTGTGCCACCCACTTCAGTAGCCCCTTAACCATGTCTCAGGCCTGCCATTGCAAGGCCTGTGTGTGCAGTTTTACTGTCACTTCGACTTGGCATTTAAAAGTACTTGCCAAGTCTAGAACTCCCCTTTTTCTACATATAAGTCACCCCTAATGTGTGCCCTAGGTAACCCCTAGAGCAGGGTGCTGTGTGGGTAAAAGGCAGGACATGTACCTGTGTAGTTATATGTCCTGGTAGTGTAAAACTCCTAAATTCGTCTTTACACTACTGTGAGGCCTGCTCCCTTCATAGGCTAACATTGGGGCTGCCCTCATACACTGTTGAAGTGGCAGCTGCTGATCTGAAAGGAGCAGGAAGGTCATATTTAGTATGGCCAGAATGGTAATATAAAATCCTGCTGACTGGTGAAGTCGGATTTAATATTACTATTCTAGAAATGCCACTTTTAGAAAGTGAGCATTTCTTTGCTCTTAAATCTTTCTGTGCCCTTCAATCCACGTCTGGCTAGGTTTAGTTGACAGCTCCTTGTGCATTCACTCAGACACACCTCAAACACAGGGTACTCAGCCTCACTTGCATACATCTGCATTTTGAATGGGTCTTCCTGGGCTGGGAGGGTGGAGGGCCTGCCCTCACACAAAGGACTGCCACACCCCCAACTGGGACTCTGGCAGACAGGATTGAACTGAAAGGGGGCTTGGTGCATTTCTTAGACACTCTTTGAAGTCACCCCCACTTCAAAGGCACAACTTAGTATAAAACAGGGCCTCTGTCCTACCTCATCAGACACTTGCTGGAGAAGAAACCTGAACCACAAACTACATCCTGCCAAGAAGAACTGCCTGGCTGCTCAAAGGACTCACCTGTCTGCTTTTCTACAAAGGACTGCTGCCTTGCTGTTGGCCTGCTGCCTTGCTGAACTGCCTGGCTGCTTAAAGGACTCACCTGTCTGCTTTTCTACAAAGGACTGCTGCCTTGCTTTGGCCTGCTACCTTGCTGAACTCCTGTCAGGCTGTAAAAGTGCTCTCCAAGGGCTTGGATAGAGCTTGCCTCCTGTTCCCTGAAGTCTCAGGACCAAAAAGACTTTCTCTTTCACTTCGACGCTTTGTGCGCTGACATTTTCAATGCACAGCTTGTTCCGCGGCGAGAAAAACGCCGCACACCGACGCTGATCGACACGACGCCTTCGGGACGACCGGAACTTCGACGCACGGCCTCGCAAGGACAATGCCACCTGACTTCCAGAGGAGAAATCGGCGCGACGCCTGCCGTGAGAGCGAAACTTCTACGCACAGCCCCGCGGAACGACGCGCAGCCGGAAAACAAGCAGGAGAATCCACGCACAGATCCGGGACATCTGGTAATCCCCGCGATCCACAGAAAGAGATTGTCCGCGTGCCGGAAAATGACGCTCGACTTCCCCACGTGAAAAATAACGACGCAAGTCCGTGTGTGCTGAAGAGAAATTGACGCACACACCATTTTTCGACGTATCTCTTCTTCTGCTGCCCTTTGCGGAGATTTTCCTCTCCAAACCAGGTACTTTGTGCTTGAAAGAGACTTTCTTTGCTTTTTAAAGACTTAAGACACTTTATTTCACTTTTCAGTGATATCTTTACAAATTCATATTGCATCTTTGATTGTTTTGACCTACAATTATCCTGATAAATATTATATATTTTTCTAAACACTGTGTGGTGTATTTTTTGTGGTGTTATATGGTGGTATTGTATGATTTATTGCACAAATGCTTTACACATTGCCTTCTAAGTTAAGCCTGACTGCTCGTGCCAAGCTACCAGAGAGTGGGCACAGGCTGATTTTGGATTGTGTGTGTCTTACCCTGACTAGAGTGAGGGTTCTTGCTTGGACAGAGGGTAACCTGACTGCCAACCAAAAACCCAATTTCTAACAGTCGATAATACTAAACATTGCAAATCAGCACTGCCCATATCCACTTCTTCAACCAGCACTTAAGGGAACAGATAACCCATATAAGTAAACCACCCGAAGGTCTCCCAGAACTCACCTTACAGGTTGGGACCCAGTAACTTTTAAAACCACATCTATACTTGGGCTCCAAAGCCCACGTCTCTTGAAATAAGCATATCTTATGCTCGTCTATAAAATGGCCCCAGTCAGGGATTCGCATTTTATGCTCAAGACCAGCTATGTTCCAGCAAAGGATTTTTGCTGAGATATCATCTCGGACTTGTGGCACATCAGTCGAAGTTTGAGAAGTGATGTCTGAGTTACTCATAGGATTTGTGTTACACATTGAGACTATCGATGAACTGCTCTCAGTGAGTTCCCCAGCTTCCTTGTCTCCTGTAATATCACTCAAACCAGTAAGTTCAGGGCTGATCGTATTCCATCTATTTACTGGGGTCCTTACATCATTCTGGGTTAACATTGTAGTTTGGGTAGGGCCCCTAGGATCCGCAATTAGAGTTGAAGTTCTGTCTAAGCTGCCTACTCTGGATCTTCCCTGCTCATTATCATTAGAGATGGTACATGCCCGGTCGTTAATCCAGACCCGGGAATCTCTGAAATGTCCTGTATAGCACTAACTTTATGTCAATCCACATCTGGGAGGGTGGATAATGTGTACCTAGGATCCAACTGGTAAGCATGCTGCAATTGAGGGCGAGGGGGGCCTCTGAAGTCTGGTGTTAACCCACTTGGGGCACATTTGGCTACTGGGGGGTAAAAGGCTGCAAGTTTGCACAAGGAGGCACCTCCTGCTGAAGGGCCGGTTTTACATGAATTTAGAAAAAGCTGTTGGACCAAGGCGGGTGAATCAAAATTAATAACAATACAATCCCCCGTTCCAATCTTATTCAACGGGCCCACCCATTCCACCCTCCTCACCATTAATATAGAGGGTACCATGCAAAATACAAAATTAGCATTAACATGCAACCAATGTATAACCTTGTTTTTCAACTCAATATAACACTTATGTCTCTGAACACATTAACCACTCTGCTCTTATTGTTTCAACTTTAGCAATCCCATTGTCCCAAATGGACTCTGAAATTCGGGGAATTCCTGAAAACATCTTTCATTTAGCCAACAAGGAGTGGGGGCCCACTCCCTACAACCACCCCCAGTGAATTTGGGCCCTGTAGTTTTGATACCTTACCAGATATAAATTCACTTGGTTCAGCACTCTGCGACATTACACAGATCAATACTGATGCAGGTAACTACATGTCAGAGGGGAATAGCACAGCTCTCTGCTGTACTGCTCCTAGTATGAAATATCCCTCAAAGGAAGCTAGATATACTAAGCCAAATTATCTTGCCGAGGTCCTCAGCTGGAATATAGCAGGGCTGGAAAGTACATTGCAAAACCTGGAATGGGGTCAATTTATTGATGAACACCTATTATGTTTATTCCAGGAAACTTGGGCGTTGGGTCCCAAACATAGATTATGTTTTAGAAGGTACTGGGTTCCAGCACGAAAGTCGCCCTCTGGGAGACCCTCTGGAGGGCTACTTACATAGTTAAGTAGTTCTCTCAGATGTAAAGTTGTAGCAATAGACACAGGCTGCCCTGATTTACAGGCCTTATTGCTAACGATCTCCGAGGAGAGATCTTTATTAATAATTAATGTTTACATCAGGAGTGAGGGCAGTCCCGTAGACTATGAGGCCCTATCCTCACTGTACAGCCTCCTTAAAAATAATTTATCTCACTTTATTCTGATTGGAGGGGACTTTAATGTCACTTTTGTGCCCAACTCCCTGGTCCAAGAGATATATCAAGAAGAGGATGCCTATTGGGGGATCCCACAGTTAATCTCTAATAAAAGACCGAGATTGAATAAAACAGCACGTTTAGTGGCAGATATTACAATAACATATGGCCTTCGAGCCTGCAATGGTCGCTCTCGCTCTGATACAAACTTGCATCCAACTTTCAAACGAGGAGGGTCCAGAAGCTAGATTGATTATATACTTCTTGACATCCGACTATGAGGCCACATGTTTGATATGAGAATACAAGAGCATGAAGAGAGTGACCATGACCCACTGATTCTATCGACTAGAGGTCTATTCCCTTTACTTGAGACACCCCACTCTAAGGCTTACACCCAACAGCTAGTGTTATCAAATAATAGATGCAATTTAAAATAGGAATCTGTCATCACATCCCCCGATCATCTCTCATCAATATATAATCTGTTAGCCGATCAAATGGAGTGTATGCTTCAATATAAAGAAGACGGCGATGGTAATAGGTTTTTAGCAGCCCATAGTAAACTGTTTGATTCTTTAAAACACCTTTTTACAAAAGAGATCATCAGTAATCCCAAGAAAAAGTGCCGGGCATGGTGGTTCATTAATCCATGTAGGTAAGCACAGCTCACACTATTGAAAGCTTTAAAAATAGGCCAGATTGAATCTATAAGATCAGCTAGAAAAGATTATAAGAACGAATGTGCCAAGGCACGTAGAAATTCGGAAGAGGACAGATGGGCTTCCATTCTGGAGACCGCAAAATCAAATGACACCTCCAGATTTTGGAAATTAATAGCTGGAAAATGTGGAGACTCCGCCTCTGTACCTGGCACATCAATTCTTCCTGCAGCTTGGGTTGAGCATTTTAGTCAATTATACGCAGGTCCACTTGAGGAACCTCCCAGGACCTCTAAAGTTTTAACAACCCAAGATGCTATCCCGATTACATTTACTCTAGCTGAAACAAGTGCCGCAATAGATTCATTAAATTGGGGAAAGGCTCCAGGTCCTGATAAGATTACAGGCGACTTATACAAGACAAGATCTGATGTATGGGCTCCTTATTTCAATCGAATCTGCAATGCAATTGCAGCAGGAGGCCCTATCCCTCCTTCATGGAAAGGGGCTGAGATAGTCCCCATCTTTAAAAAAGGCAGCCCCAACAATCCAGCTAACTATCGACCGATTAGTCTCCTGGATAATTTTCAAAAGATTTATGCCAAACATCTACTGTGCCACCTCGATGAATGGATCTCGGAATCCAACGCCTTATCTAATTTACAAGCAGGGTTCAGACCCGCCGTGAGCACTATTGATCAAGGTTTGAGATTCCTGGCAATTAAATGGAAGAATGTGGACCTGGGGGGGGGATCTGTATGTGGTTTTCATAGACCTGAGAGCTGCATTCGATTTGATCCCCAGGAACAAGTTATGGTTAACACTTTCGAACATGGGGGTTCCATTAGGTCTCTTGAATCTTATCATCTGACTCCATGACAATACTTATGCACAAATTAGATGTGGCAAGGTGGGCGAGCTGACAGATCCTGTACCCATCAATAGAGGAGTCCGGCAGGGGTGTGTTCTGGCTCCTACTCTCTTTTTGCTCTACATCAATAACTGTATTCGCTACTTGGAGAATTGCATAAACGACTCGCCAAAATTGGCTTGGGATAAAATTCCCTGTTTATTGTATGCGGATGATACAATTTTGTTAGCTAAATCACCCATGGGAATCCAAAATTTGGTTAACCAATTTTGCACTTTTTGCAGGGATTTTGGGCTTGATGTTAATGTCAAGAAAACGAAACTTATGATATATAGCACTCTAAGAAAATGCCCACTTGTCAGAATTGAAATGAACTCAGTCCCGCTGGAGAAAGTGGACGAGTTTGACTACCTGGGAATCAGATTATCGACCACAGGAAAATGGGAGGCTGCTATCGATAAAGGGGCACTTGTCCTAAGTCAAAGAGGTGGGGCCCTAGTGCGTAGGTCAAGAAAGGCTTCGAGTTCCCCTTTGATCATAATTGCTGAGATCTATAATGCCCAAATCCGTGCGGCGGCCCAATATGGAGCAGAACTTTGGGGATTGCACAGAAGATTGGATATCCTACAAACAAAAGAAAATAACTTCCTCAGACAGGTCTCCCGGTTAGGGGTGGGTACTCCAATGACTCCTCTCAGGCTTGATTTAGGACTAAACAGAATTAAATCCATAGCGGCCTTGAGACCACTTTCCTATTGGATTCGTCTATGGAAAACTGCTGAACTCGAACCATTCAGGATGGCGGTGAGAGAACTTATAGCCATTCTCCAGGGCCCGACTAAAATTCAATGGCTCCAGGAGATGAAATCTGCTTGTGTTAAAATAGGTCTCCCTTATTTTTGGGAACATCCGGAGCTGATTCCCAATAATGCGAGATAAGTTGTTAAAAGAAGATATTGGGAAAAAGTTAACAAAGACATACTGCGCCAAAATGGGATGGGCAGGTTAACAATGGAATTCCTTCAAATTAAACACGAAACTTCTCCTGTGATTTTCATGAACCTCCCCATGCCACCCTATGCTCGTGCCCTTTATCTCCAGCTTAGATATGGTTCTTTGCCTATCAACAACCTCACGGCCCACTGGTCATCCAGCGACCCTCCAACTGACAGATGTATATTTTGCCCTTACTATAAAAAAACAATAGAGCATATCCTGTTTTTTTGCCCTTCATATAAGAGCCCTAGAGGAAAGTGGATTATCCCCCTCTGCAAAAATTTATCACTATTGGACAGAGCAAATGCCACTAGAATATGTAAACATGATACATCCACATTGGTAGTCATCTCAGTCACAAAATTTTTATCGGCGGCTTGGTGTATCCGCCGTAGGCTCACTCCTGCGAAGGGTTCCTAGAGTCGAGTGAGCCTCTGTTTATAGAGGGGGATTTTAATTCGATATATATATTTCGCTATCATTGTGATCATGTTAGTTTATATGTGACACCTTATTTGTATTTTAGTAAGAACTTGTGGCCCATTGTAGGAGCAAATTGAGACTGTAGAAGCTTACAGAGATATTTTTATGTCAAATCAGTTAAACTGCTGTATTTTTAGTTAGATTTTAACTACAGTTATAAGGATTTTATCAAAATATTTTTTATCCTGCATGATTGTTATTATGGAAAATTATAGGTTATAGTGTTTCTAATGGATTTTAAATATTTATGTAAGATTGTTACTTCTACCAATTTTAAATGGCCCAAATTTTTGGGGACCAATTGTATTTAAATAAAAATAAAAAATAAAACTCAATACAAGTTTCCAGACTATTTGATCGAAGTCTAGGAACATTAGTGATGACAAGGACATATAGACAGGATTCCGAGGGCAGATATAAAACTCTAGGCTGACCCCCGTGATTGTCAAGGCTAATTCTGCTGGGCTCCAAGACCATCTCTATGGGGCCTTGTTGTTGGCACTCACAAACATTGAAGGCTTTGCTGGATTTATTGGCTGTGTTAGTAGTTGGGGCTACTCCTCCAGTTCCCCTAATAATGGTGGCTGTTGCCTTGAAGCAGTTGTCATCTGGGTTGGTATGCGGCCTGGCATTCCAACCCATCTCTAGTTGATGAGGATAATCATAGCGGTCCTTAAATGACAGAGGGCCCTCACCCAAATTTACGGGGATCCTGTCATTAGTGCGGGAGGAATGACCCAACGTGAGGGAATAACAGTGAGGTTGTATGTCAGCTCGCGGGGGATGTCAGGCATATGAGGCTTAATAAGCCCTCCTAATTTCTCCTCGATAGCTTGAAGGCGGATTTCAATAGGATGCAGTCTCTTAATGAGCTCCTCCCTTATATGCTCCATTATACCTTCAAGCGCCAGTTGACCAACGTCACTTTCTTGTGGTATTGCAAACCTATCATTCCCAGCTTCAGGCCCCGGGTTTTTGGTACTCATGGTACGGGCTCGTTTGTTCATCAGATTAGCCTCACCACGCTTTCTTTTCCCTTTTGGGTTAGGCTCTTGATCAAGTACTAATGCTCCAGCTGAAAGAGCCAGAGTTGACTGACCAGGGTCTGATTTAATAGCCTTATCCAAGGTCACTAAGGTAGTCTCCCGAGCATTTTTTGAATGGACAGCTGGGGGAGTTGCCAGAGCTGGGTACGTGCCTTGGGACTGCTGGAGGCACTGGGACTGTGAGAGAGTTTGTAATAAATGTGGAGAAGGGGGGTGGAGACTGGTGAGGCTGGGGATATTGAGATGGATAGGCGACACCCTACCAACTCTATCTCTTTCTCCAAGGTGCCCACTGCCTTTTGTAAAAATCCATCTAAACTTTTATTAGTTTTGAAATTATCTTGTAATACCACCCCCTTTCGTCTACCCATCTCTCACCCTTGTGTGCTTTCTCTTCTCTTCTCACTTCTGTGTACTTTCCTCGCTGCGTACTCTACCCCTCCTCCACTTCCTCCTCTGAGGTATCTGCAAAAAGCCCTCAGGGACACTTCGAACTTTTGCCACTCGTCTCACCTTCAGTGATCTCAGATCTTCAGACAACACAGCTTCACTGATTAGCCCAAGTCACTGGGGCCTCTAAACACGAAATAAAGGGGGGTGGCCCGACCCGACCTCTTACGATCGCTGACGATCACTGACGATCGCTGACATGCCCACCCTTGGCCCGGGCTTTGCCCCGGCACGTCCCGTGCAGCGGCGTTGCCCAGTGTGCTTTGAAGCGCCCACGATGAGGAGGGGGTCCCCACCTACAGCGGCAGCTGGGGATCCTGGGACGTGGAGTCCCTTGAAGGTAGTCAGCAGTGAGGGAAGCAGTTTGCGGCGTTGCGCTGCACAATTTGAAGCACCCTCGATGAGTAGGCGGTCCCCACCAACAGCGGCAGCCGGGGATCCTGGGACTTGGAGTCCCTTGAAGGTAGTCAGCAGTGGGGGGCAGCTCAATATGAGGGTGCACACCACCAATGTGATTGTGGCAGTCCAACCACCACATATCAGAAGGCAAAAATGGAATATATAAAAGGAGACACTCACCTGCAGGAAGCCTTACAGATTCAGTGTTGCCATGGAGCCCTTCACACACTTAATGTGGCAGCTGATGGTCATCAAAAGACAACAAAGTCAACGTCACCATAGACACCAACAACCGTTAGTGCACAATCAATCAATCAAGCAATCAATCATAGGATTTATAAAGCGCACTACGTACCTGGAGGGTTTCAAGGCGCTGTGGGGGGGTGGGGGAGCTGTTGTTACTGGTCGAAGAGCCAGGTCTTGAGGAGTCTTCTGAAGGTGAGTAGGTCTTGAGTCTGTCGCAGGGCGGTGGGGAGAGTGTTCCAGGTTTTGGCGGTGAGGTATGAGAAGGATCTGCCGCCGGAGGTCTTTCTTCGGATGCGGGGGATGACGGCGAGGGCGAAGTTAGTGGAGCGGAGCTGACGGGTGGGGGTGTAGAAGCTGAGTCTGTTGTTTATGTAGGCTGGTCCAGTGTTGTGGAGCGCTTTGTGAGCTTGGGTAAGAAGCTTGAAAGTGATCCCTTTGTCCACGGGGAGCCAGTGAAGGTTTCTCAGGTGGTGGGAGATGTGGCTGTGGCGAGGTACGTTGAGGATCAGCCGGGCGGAGGCGTATTGGATGCGTTGGAGGTGTAGTAGGTCTTTTGCTGCGATGCCTGTGTAGAGTGCGTTGCCGTAGTCCAGCCTGCTGCTGACGAGGGCCTGTGTTACTGTCCTTCTTGTTTCTGTCGGGATCCACTTGTAGATTCTGTGGAGCATGCGGAGTGTGTTGTAGCAGGAGGAGGAGACTGCGTTGACCTGTTTAGACAAGGTGAGGGAGGAGTCGAGGATGAAGCCCAGGTTGCAAGCGTGGTCGGACGGTGTCGGTGGGGTTCCTAGTGCGGTGGGCCACCAGGAGTTTTCCAAAACGGAGGGGGTGGGTCCGAGGATGAGGACCTCTGTCTTGTCCGAGTTCAGTTTCAGATGGCTGTTTCTCATCCATTCGGCGATGGATTTCATTCCCTCGTGGAGGTTGGTTTTGGAGGTGCGCGGGTCTTTGGTGAGTGAGAGGATGAGCTGGGTGTCGTTGGCGTAGGTGAGAATGTTGAGGTTGTGTTGTCGGGCCACTTGTGCGAGGGGGGCCATGTAGATGTTGAACAGCGTCGGCCTGAGGGATGAGCCTTGGGGGACGCCGCAGATGATGTCGGTGGCTTTGGAGCGGAAGGGGGGAAAGCGGACTCTCTGGGTTCTGCCGGAGAGGAATGAGACGATCCAGTCAAGGGCTTTTCCTTGAATTCCGGTTTCGTGGAGGCGTGATTTCAGGGTGCGGTGGCAGACTGTGTCGAAGGCGGCAGATAGGTCCAGGAGGCTGAGGGCTGATGTTTCGCCGTTGTCCATTTGGCGTCTGATGTCGTCTGTGGCGGCGAGAAGGGTGGTTTCGGTGCTGTGGTTTCGTCTGAAGCCGGACTGGGAGGGGTCTCGGATGCTGTTGTCTTTGAGGTGGCTGGTTAGTTGTGTGTTGACGATTTTTTCAATCACCTTTGCTGGGAAAGGCAGCAGGGAGATGGGTCGGAAGTTCTTGAGGTCGTTGGGGTCTGCTTTGGGCTTCTTGAGGAGGGCGCGGATTTCGGCGTGTTTCCATTTTTCAGGGAATGTCACTGTTTCGAGGGAGATGTTGATGACCTTCCGTAGTTGGGGGTCGATGGTGGAGTCGGCTTTGTTGTATACGTGGTGGGGGTAGGGGTATGACGGAGATCCTGAGTGGATGGAGTTCATGATCTTGCGTGTCTCTGTGTCGTTCACGTTGGTCCAGGAGGTCAGGAGGTTTGCACATGTGGAGTGTTCGGGGGTGGGGTCTGGCGTGGGAGTGGTGTCAAAGCTGTTGTGGATGTCGGTGATCTTCCGGTGGAAGAAGGTGGACAGTGCGTTGCAGAGTTCTTGGGATGGAGGGATGTCGTTGACGTTGGTGCTGGTGTTGGAGAGTTCTTTCACGATGCTGAAGAGCTCTTTGCTGTCGTGTGCGTTGTTGTCCAGGCGGTCTTTGAAGTGGGATCGTTTGGCTTGTCTGATGAGTTGGTGGTGCTTGCGGGTGGCGTCCTTGTGGGCTGTGAGGCTGTCAGGTGTGTGTTTGAGGAGCCATTACTTTTTTAGCTTCCGGCAGTCGCGTTTGGAGTTTAGGAGCTCGTCGGTGAACAAGGTGGCTTTTCTTCTGGCTTGGTTGTCTGTGGGTTTTTAGAGTGGCGCGAGGGTGTTGGCGCAGTCGTTGATCCACAGGGTGAGGTTGTGGGCGGCGTGTCTGGGTCGGTGGAGTCGGGGGTGGGTTCTGGGCGAGGGTGTTGGTAAGCTGGTCTTCCGTAACTTTGCTCCAGCATCGGCGGGGTGGTTGTTGGGAGCGATGGTGATCGGTATGTTTCTTGTAGGTGAAGTGGATGCAGTGGTGGTCAGTCCAGTGGAGTACGGTGGTATGGTTGAAGGTGACGTGGGTGCTTGAGGAGAAGATGGGATCAAGCGTGTGACCGGTGATGTGGGTTGGCGTGTTGCCGAGTTGTCTGAGGCCGTGGTTGGTGAGTTTGTCGATCAGAGTAGTGGAGTTGGTGTCGTTGTTGTTCTCCAGGTGGAAATTTAGGTCCCCGAGGAGGATGTAATCCGTTGAGTTGAGTGCGTGGGTGCTGGTGAGGTCGGCGAGGGATTCACTGAATGGTGCTCGTGGTCCGGGGGGTCTGAGAGTGGTGTTGGGGTCGGTGTGGATGCGGAAGTGTAGGTGTTCGACGGTCTTAAGGGAGTCGTCAGTGTGGGTGTCGACCTTGAGGGAGGATTTGTGGGCGATGGCTATGCCTCCTCCGATTCCATTGTTGCGGTCCCTACAGATGATCTTGTAGCCGTCCGGGATGGCTATTGCGATGTCGGGTGCCGAGGAGTCGTTCCACCAGGTTTCGGTCGGGAAGGCTACGTCTGGGGCGGTGGAGTCCAGCAGGTCCCAGAGCTCAATGGCATGCTTGCATGCGGAGTGGGTGTTGAGGAGTATGTGGTGGAGGTGGTTAGTTTCGGTCTTTTTTGGTTTCGTTGTTCTGTTGCAGGTGAATCTGCAGGAGCGGCATGCGAAGGGTCCGTGGGTGTTCCTTGGTGAGGGCTTGGAGCATGCTGTGATGCGGCCGGGATTGAGGGCGTTGAGTTGGTCGGCCGTGTAGCGGCATCTGGAGGTGCAGGGGTCTCGCGAACCAGGGGGGGTGGCGCTGGGCGTGGTCCAGGTGCGGACAGGCACAGACGGGTTTGCCTTTGGCGCGCCCACTGCGCGCGGCTGCCATAAGAGGAGGGGAGGGTGGGAGTGGCAGCTGGGAGGCCGGAGGGCTTGTCCTGTGGGAGGGCTGGGTGGAGGGGATGCAGGGGACGCAGCGGCAGGAAAGGCAAGTGGAAACGCTGAGAGAAAGAGGGGGTGGGGGAGGGGCCGCTGGGGGCGCAGCGGCGGGAAAGGCAAAGTGGAAAATGGTGAGAGAGGAGGTGGCGCGGAGGACAAAGCAGGGAGGGACTTACCTGCAGCAGCACACACACCTACCTGCACCACCAACCTTAAAAACAGCTTGTAGCGCAGGTGAACGCATCATGGGGGTGCACACCAGTGGTAGCAGGTAGACGTCGCAAACACACACACTCACAAACATACTTCAACCTCGACAAGTACACAGTCACAATACACACACTTTGGCCAGCACACTGACACTGCACTGTAATACTACACAAATACACACAGCCACACAGCTCAGACACAGGGTCAGTGAAGGCTACACAACATTGTCATGCACAACAACAACACATCTACAGCACATATACAAATATAACCCACACACTCTCATTCCACACTGACCAGTGACTGTCCTTACATATAACACATATATATATTAATGTGGCATGCAACACAAACAACACCGCCAGTAAACAACCCTGCAGTGGGCACACACATCACAGCACAATGGAAGCACAATGACATGGATAAAACACAGAGACACAAATAGACACCATGACAACTATACTTACACATTTGGGGTGGGGCCATCTGGGACATCCAGGGACGGAGATTGCACTGGCACATATAACGCTTTGAACAGGCCCACAAACAACATATGCACAGGAAAAGGTCAAGAAAGCACAAACAACTCCTACTGCATGGGACATACCACTACAAGAACTAGCTGCAAGGGAAACACGCCGAAATGGACATGCACAGGCAAATGCAAAGGAAGACTGCACATTTGAACAAACTACATGTTGCACAAACAAAACTGAAGCTGACACACATCAGATGAATCCATATGTCATATCAGGGGACAAGTCTAACACCATACATGCCCACATTGGACAACACAAAAAGAGATACTTACCATACAAAACAGTACACAGTGCTATGACACCACCATTGCATTGACACACACATACCTATACACACAACATATGCCATTCTCTTGGGGGACAACAGCACTGCACACAGACTCACATACTGCAAGCAACAGCATATGGAGCAGCAAGCTAGCTCAAACACACACAACTGGAGGCACACAACCAAAGTCACTCAGGAACAACACAAAACTAGAAAAGGAATTGCAGGACAAATGTATACCCCAAAAAAACAAACTGGGCTTATAAACTGGTAAATTGGAAAATTCCGAAGGTCATTGGCCAGTCCATATAAAGTCCAATAATGGCACAATGTTGTGCCTAAACTTGCCTGTCAAATGCCATGGAATCTTCACAGGAAGGGGCATCAAGGGAGGCAGGCAGCCACCTCAGGGATTATCCGGGGTGGGGGATCAGATTTGGGAAGGGGGCTTGGGTTTGCGAGGGGTGGGTTTCTTCTTGGGAAGGGTGCGCTTCTTCTTTAGGTAGGGAGAGGTATGGCTACTTGTAGGGGGGCAAGGGAGGCCTTGGAGGTGGAAGGGGCAACCTGGAAACTGGGTGGGGTCCTTCTGGGTCTGGGATGTGGAGAACAGGCTAAAGGTCAAGGTAAAAAAAAAGGTTTTCCGGATAGACGGGGAGGGTCATCAGAAGGGGGTTGGGATTTGGAGTTTGAGGGAGTGGTTGTCTGATGTGATATGATGGATGATTGTGTGTCAGTAATTGTGGTGTCTGTGGGTGGGTAGTGTGTTGTGGTGGATGTCTGCTTGCCTGCTGGGATGGTGTCTGCGGGTAGGATGGGTGTTGTGGCTATATCAGTGACTACTGTGGTGGTGTCTGTAGGGATGCTTGATGTCGTGTCTGATGCTGGGGGTGGTGGGAGTGTCAGGGGAAGTTGTGAGTGCTGCTATGTCAATGGGTGGATGTTGTTTGTTAGGGTGCCAGTGGATCTTGTGGTGTTTGTGTTTGTGGGTGCTCCATTTTGATGTTGAGGTGGATGTCTGTGGATCTGTTTACATGCTTTAGGTAGGTAGGGGAAGGACGATTTGGAATGGGAAGAGGGAGGTGGCGGGGGGGGGTCAGAAGTTGGGGGTCCTGGCTGCTATCAGTGTGGAGGCCAGATCCTGAAAAGATCTCTGTAGGCCAGCCATAGTGCCATGAATACATTCCAGGAATGCATTAGTCTGTTGCAGCTGACTTGCCATTTACTAGATGGCATTCATGCTGGTTGTCTGACCCAGAGTTATACTTCTCAGGAGGTCAATAGCCTTCTCACTGAGAGCAGCATGGGTAGCAGGTGCTGGGGCAGTGGTGTCTGTGGCAAAGGAGATGCTGGGTGGGCAGCAACAGTGAGGGTGGTGATAGAAGGGGGTTAGTGGACAAGGATGGTACTGGGGTGTGCCCCAATTGGTCCACTACCACTAGGTATTGGCCACTGGAAGAGGAATCTGAAGATGACAACGATGTCCCTGTCTCCCCTGTGGCACTCCCCTCACCCTCCAGGCCACTTGATCCATCGGTGTCAGTGGTGTCTTGACCTGAGGTCCCGTGGCCACATGCTTCCCTACTTGGCTCTGCCCGTTCTCCTTTGGTTGCCTGTGCTGATGCTGCAAATACATGATAAATAGGATCATAACATGTCCATTATAACATTTCAGTCACAACTCTGATTGATATACAACACCAACATGTCAAGTAGGCCCAGGAAAAACTTGTACATAGGGGACACACATGTATTAAAACATATGAATGCATGTCATCTGGATTTACCAAAGTTGCCCACAGGAAAATCGGGATCTCAGACAACTACATATGCATGGCTGAGGTTGTGCAATCGCAGTAGACCTCTCCATCCTCAAAGCTGTGCCACATGCAGCAGACCTAAGTTACTTTTGACAAATAATGGTATCCCATTGTGAAGTCCATTCCCACATATCACACACAAGGTCCTGCAAACCTCTATTTGGCACATACATAATGTACCAACAATTAGAAATGATGCCATTAAATACTGCAATGTTGACTACAAAAGTGCAATATCCTGGAGTAGCTGACATGGAAATACCCATGTCATACTGGAAACATTTCAACAATGTACACTTCAACATGTGACACCTGTCCCAATAGAGTCATGGAGGTAGTATTCATGTTACGCACATAGGGCATACATGTGCCATTAATAGGGACACCTTTGACATCAGGTTCAACATGTCAGGGAGTGATATCTCTATAATACACAAAACAATGAATCAGTAAGCCCCAGGATAGTCACCACTAATGTCAGACAACTATTACAATGACATTTTCTGAGTGTTTCTGTAGTAATCATCTGTTTTTTGCATGTTGTGGAGATACAGAACTTCAAATAGAAGGACCTCGACTTCTTGTCCAATGAAAAACAACATCACTATCCACATCTTGGTCATGCCAACCCAGATGTCTGTCTGTGGATGAATGACTATACCCAAACACATGTTAGGTCAACTTCACAGCAAGTCGCTCCATGATGCATGCCAACAGTCAGGGCATAATCCTCAACCATTACACATGTGCAGTGCAGTTGTACAGATGAATTCACATACAGGACATAGATAAACACAGAGTAGTCCCACAATCTGGGCCCTACTGTCATGTCCCTCATTGCTACTGCAGTTCTACATGTCAATGACACACTATAATGCATGAAGGTATCTGTCAGATAAGAAACAATGATGACACACTACTGTCTGTGACACAAAATGGAATGTACCACCATTGTTAATGTCAAATTCCACAAACAATTTTTCATGCACATATATGTGAGGGAATATAGACATTATACCATCAACATAGGTAGACCATGCATGAAATTGCAGATTAAGAATGTACCTCACTCAATCACCTGGAGGTGGGACAGGCAGGAATGTGCTGTGTATTCACCCCTTTGTGGCCGCTGTGCTGCCCTCAAACACCCATCAAACTCTGGGTAGGTCACCGCCAGAATGTGGGCCATTGGGGGGTCATTGTCCGACAGGCAACCAATACACGTTGGGAGGACAGCCCCAGATGGGCCTCCATGATCTTCTGGGCTCAGCGTCTCAGGTCCTCTCAACTCTTGAGACAGTGGGCGCTCAGCCAGCTGTGGACCCCTATAGTCTGCACCTTCTTGGCGATGGATCTCCATATCCCTTTCTTCTGATGGGCATTGACCTGCATGGATGGGGGAAGTGCGTTTTCCAGCAAAGGGAGGAGGCGGCACCAGCGGCAGCATCACAATCGGGCAGGAGCTCTTTAAATTCCCTTCTTGCGCTCACGCTCGGTGGGAAGTGCGTTTTCCAGCAAAGGGAGGAGGCGGCACCAGCGGCAGCATCACAATCGGGCAGGAGCCCTTTAAATTGCCTTCTTGCGCTCCCGCTCGCGGAACGTGCGCGGGCGGCGCCCGGGCGAAGCGCGGGCCAAGGGCGGGCCCGTCCTGCGCCCGTCAGCGGCCGGCAGAGGCTGGGCTGGGCCACCCCCTGAGATCTTCTCCGCGACCCCAGGATCTGGTATTCATATTTCCAAAACAGGTACTGTGTCTCTCTCCCTTGGCCCTCCGTGACTATACTTCTGTAGCCTGCATCTCGCCTCTCTTGTTTCCATCTTTTTTAAAAAAAATCAGCAGTCTGTTATTCCACCTCTTAAGTGTACTTTCTCTTGGTAAATAATTACCGTAGAACTTTTGTCCTCAAGGCAGCCAGTAATAATGGGGAAAAGGAAACAACCCAGTGTAAATGACATTCCATTTTTAAAAAATCACACGTCAATCCTGAAATTCATATCTGGAGCAATGGGAGAAATCGACAAACAGATCACCAATGTTAAGGGGAAAATACTCACCCAGAATAAGTCATTAGTAATCCCTAACTCTCCCCCTTCAATAACAATCCCTGAACATCCGGCAAACCTTTTTGGAAGTGAAACCCAGTCTAGAATTACTAATGGCTGTATCCAAGATATAATTGACACAATCTCAGATGGTGATGACCATCCTCCCTCACCAAAACCTAAGAGGAAACCCCAACCAGCAAGGAAGGATGTCCCATCCAAACAAGAGCCACCTGTGAACGCTAGACATGGCTCTTCGAAAGTACAATCCAATGTATGTATCCAAAATGCTCAAACCTGCCCCCAAAATCAAAAATCTTACCATAAGAATAAACCTCATATAGTGAAAGGGAAAACTAATACTGCAGAGACACTGACTGCTCTAGAAAAATTAGTTAGTACACGTTTTGATCAAGTAATGGAACGTCTAACTCAATTGGAGGGGAAAATGGATTATCTACTTAAAACACTGAAACCACAATTAATAAACCCTTCATCCCCAACTGCACAACAGCTTTGTTATTCTGATTTTAACGTCAGGCCTCCTTTAACGCATCAGGCCCAATCATACACTTTACAGATTACCCAAAGACAAGTCGACCCCTGTGCCTCACCTGAAAGAACTGGCAATGCCCAACCCCACAAAATACTGCCAAAAAGAAGGAAACATGTAATCACTCCTAAAGTTTACCAGGGTGCCCCTTTAACCGAGAGAGATATACTTGACCTCCCACCTGCAGCAACCCCTTACGTGGCAGTTCTTGCCAATGTCCCCATTTTATCTGGAGCAGGGGGGGAATCATGGGCAGCTCTGAGGAACAAGGCCCTGCACTGGATTGCAACTCGCCTAAAACCTGGCCTGACAAACAAACTTTTTGAAGACATCAAGATGGTCAGAAGGGTAAAATGGGTGGGAAGAAACCGTAAAATATTCAAGGGTGATTGTGTAGTTCTTTCATTTAAAACCCCTACGTTGGTCAAAGATATCTTAAGAAACTTAAGTCCACATCAGATTACCGACCATGGTGTTGCCCTGCTTCCTCTGGGTTTCTTTTATACGAGCACCAAAAACTATGAAGGACCTGACCTTTGTCTTGAGGATCATAGAACCAGGCCTGAGTCACAATATATGATTTCTACTGCGAACAGATTTTTGGGGCTCAGTATGGAAGATACTGATTGACTATTATCCAACAAGGAACCTTGTAGATTCAAGCACCTTACAGAAATATCGGACCACGGCCATCTGGTTGTAGATAATTCAGTAGCAGACAATGGAGAAGAACGATCGAACATGGAACCCTCTTCTAGGCAATCTGTCAATGATGAATCCTTATCAAGAGCCCTGCCAAAAAAAACTTTTACCTGTGCCCTGACTCCTTTGGTAGGCACAGAAACCATTACTACCTCAGGGAAAACTCAGATAATTGACAAGTCTTCTGTTGATCAGGCTAGAACAATGCATAAAGACCATCTTTCTTTCTTATTCTGGAATGTGGCTGGCCTCCGATCTAAGGTGGAGAACGAGGTCTGGTTAGAATACATTCAGTATTTTCCCTGGGTATGTCTCCAAGAGACCTGGTCTGTGAATCCGATTCATATAAATGGCTACAGGACACTACATACTCCTGCCGTTCCTTCGGCACGGGGCAGGGCTAAGGGTGGCTTGTGCACCTTTACATCCAACAAGTGTGATATAATCAAGGACATTGCTTTAATATCTTATATGTTCTACCAAGTGATTTCATGTCATTTAAAAAACATTGCACAATTGGTGGTCATTAATTTCTATATTAATGTACCTTTTCAAGATCTTCGATTAATACTTAACCTCCTTCAGGATGACATAGACCGAGTATGTGACTCCTCAAATAAACAATCTTATATTGTGTGGGGAGGTGATTTTAACATATACCTGTGCCCCAGCTCAACTAAGGGATACTGCCCCCACGCCCCTGATGGTGAAAACGATTTATTACATTTCATTCACAACAACTCAGGCAACTCGTTGAATGAAGTTCTATTTAGTCTCGACCTCATCCTATGCAATTCCCTCACTCAGGGTAGGCCACAACTGAAACCCACCTTTAACGGTAGGCAAGCCAACATGATAATTGATTTTATTCTATTTTCCAACAATCTCTTTCCTTATGTACTTGATTATAGCATTCAAGACACCATATTCAGCGACCATAACCCTCAAATCTTAGGCCTTACATTTCCCCAACACGCCTTTATACACAGGGACATGGAAGAGATAGTAGGAAATATTGAATTAGGAGCAAGAAATGGTTACACCATCCGGTGGTCAGATATTGAACCTACAGGTTTTATGAACCAACTAGTGACCAATCATGCTAACGAATTTAATACTTGCCTTGCAGACAACACGTGTCCACAAGACCGTATTGAGGCCTTTATGGTAATTACGGCTGGTATAAAACAGTCTCTTAAAGCAACTTTTAATAAACCGAAAGTGAAAGAAGGTAAAGGCTGGTTTAACGCCGAATGCACACAAGCCCGTAAGAACTTAAAAAGTTACCTACATTCACAAAACCCGGATAAACGCCAACTAAGTTTAAAGAGGAAGGAGTATAAAAATGCCATAAAGAAAAGGAAACAGAACTTAAAAAATGAGGCATGGCAATCCCTCTATGATGCGAGCACCCGGAACGATAATGTAAAATTCTGGAAAATTGTGAATTCTCCGCTCCTATGTGATGAAGAAATACCCAAAATTGAAATTGCCATCACGGAAGAAGAGTGGGTTGCCTTCTTTTCCGCTATTTACTCCTCAGAAAATTTGGCACTAGAAATAAATCACCCTAAACTAGACTCCTATGACCCCATCTTACCATTTACTTTAAATGAGGTCACTGACGCTATAAACGCAAGTAAAAGCGGAAAAGCCCCAGGCCCAGATGGAGTTCCAGTTGATATCTAATCTAATACCTCTTTTTGGGGTCCACTATTGACGCAGGTGCTACGCGCCTGTTGTTCAACTGCTTTCATCTCGACCTGGGCTGAGTCAATAATTATTCCAATCTATAAAAAGGGAGATCGCCATAATCCCGCATGTTACCGTCCTATTTCACTGCTTGACACACTTGCAAAGATTGTGGGACGCATCATCCTAAACAGACTACAAGATTGGATGGAGGAAAATCATATCCTCTCTGATCTACAATACGGGTTCAGGGCTGGCATAGGGACAACGGAACAGGCTCTTAACTTAGAGATCATACTTGGTAAATATACAAGGGCCAAGCCCGGAGCATTATACCTTGCATTTGTCGATTTAACTTCCGTATTCGATATTGTGGTGCATTCAAAATTGTGGCCCATTTTTCTGGACTTGGGGGTCGATACCACCATGGTCCTTTTTATTAGGGAATTGTATGCTGGTGCAGACACTAAGGTTCGCTATGGGCGTCAAGGGGAATGTACTTCATCTTTCCCCATTGAACGAGGGGTGCGTCAAGGATGCATGTTAGCTCCCCTATTGTTCGCTTTGTATATTAACAGCTTAGAGGGGACCCTTTCTGATGCCTGTAGTGATCTTCCATAAGTAGGCTTTCGGAAGATTCCGGCCCTCTTGTATGCGGATGATGCCGTTTTGATGGCCCCACCCCAGTTGCTCTGCAAAGATTAGTTACAACCTTTGATAACTGCATGGACGTTTTGGGCCTCAAAATCAATCATACTAAAACTTTTTCTATGACATATCCTAGATGCAGCACAAAAAATTGCCATATAGCCTTAAAAGGTGTAAAACTAGTCAACACAGGGACATTTCCATATTTAGGTATCATGTTCGATGATAAAGGTACATGGGTACAAGCCATAAAAGCGAGAAAATTGTTATTTGCGAAAACCGTTATGGCGGTAAAAAACTTCTCTAAAAGGGTGGGGAGAGTAATTCCCAAAGACATGATGACTCTTTACAATGCGAAATGTGTCTCTGTAGCACTGTACGGGGCCGGACTTTGGGGATATCGAGACTGCACTACTTTACAGATGACAGAAAACGCTCTCCTGAAAACAGTCCTAAGTGTCCCGCAATCAACATCAACAGTAGTATGCCATTCAGAAATGGGAGTAACATACCTTACAGATCTCATTCGTGTTCAACCAATCCTACTTTGGCATAAAGTATGGACTTCAGATCCTGCGAGGTTGAACAGGACTATTATAGTAGATGCCCTAGCACTTACTTACTCGTCCAAAATTCCATGGCTAAATTATATAAAGCACTTTCTTATTAAATTAGGCCATCCTGAGCTGTTTTTTACCCCAGATGAATTGAAAACAATCACCAGGAAAGATCTGAAAAATACTTGCCTCACCCATCTGGCTGAATTGAGATGGGACGTGGAGGCAAACAAATATAGTGTCAGGAGAAACCATAAGATACAACAAACGAATGGCATGGAAC
The DNA here is from genome assembly GCF_031143425.1 of Pleurodeles waltl. Classification (NCBI taxonomy): domain Eukaryota; kingdom Metazoa; phylum Chordata; class Amphibia; order Caudata; family Salamandridae; genus Pleurodeles; species Pleurodeles waltl. The sequence continues at coordinate 1,233,499,073 of NC_090444.1, read as the reverse complement.
CATACTTATGCAAAGTCACGAACCCAAGACATTGGTTTGTCCTTACGCGTTTGAGACTAGAGTACTTTCACCGCCTCGTTAGTTTCCCCCTGATTAATGATTGGTCTCCACAATTGGAAAAATGTCCCTGTGATAATGTCTCTGACCAAAATACATTGCACACACTTTTCTTTTGCAAATATTATTCAACTTTTAGGAAAACGTTTGTGATACCACTTTTAAAATTAATGCATTTTAAACAATGTCGTCCAGCTTTCTTATATCTTTTATCTCTTCCATCTATCATGGTTTGTAATGGATTAGCTTTGTTCCTGTGTTCAGTGATTAAGGCCAGAAAATGTCTTGAGGCAAATGGGTGAGATTTCCAAGTACTATATTCGAGGCCTTTTTTATTACTCCTCTTAATCAAACTGTTCATAAAATTTCATTTCTTTTTTAAATTTTAATTTTTTTTAATTTTACCTGTTTATATTCATATTCATATTTATATGTATTTTACTCTTTGCATCCCTTCTCCTGCTGAAAATAGTTTTTTTATGTAAAATGACTTTTATGATTGCTAAAAATCAATCAAATAAAGTTTCTTTGATGGTGATGATGACCTCCATTGATGCAAAAGGCAAGAAAAGAAATGTTGTCCACAAGTCCCATCCAAAATGACTATCACATTCTTGTCAGTACACAAAGCTCAGAACATTCTTCTTTTGCCCAAACTCCCCGAGTGTGGCACATGCTAGCCATTGAATACAAGGACATGCCTACAAACACTTCCCAGTCTCCAGACCAACCCACAACCCTGCTCAGGCCCTCCTCTGACTAGGTAGGTCAAGTGACATCAAGTGGGACATGTTATAGCAAGCTGACTATGATTTGAGGAACTTTGGGACACATCAAACCTCTTTGTCTCCTGAAAGGTGGACTCCTTAGGCATGAATGCATTAAAAAACTCACATCCTGTGAGAATGATTTTCTGCATACAGTTCAGACAGGCTACTGCCAGAGAACAAACTCAAATATTACACATAGGCAACAATGAGGGGACTTCTATGGAGGGTACAGAAAGTGCCTACCCTGTCCATGTGTGGACATGTGGCCTAACAAATGCAGACTTATGCAATCTCAGGGTGAGGGGTTGTCATTTACTTGTGCCACAGTATGTGCTTTTGTCCCTCATACAGGGATGGCATCCAACAAACAAAGGATTGCATTGTCCATTTACTGACATGTGACCAAGCTACTGAATCACATTTCATGGCCTCCAATGAATCAATACACTGTCTGCACTAAGGGACTATCAATTATAAAATAAGTCTGCACAGGACCTATTTGACCTGTGTGAGGGTGATAACAGGGCTGTGTGAGTAAGGAACCTGTCAGGGGATGGATACACACATTGACAATGATGCGAAGTGCAGAATGGACACAGATCATTTAATCTCCCTCAAAACCATTTTCATACTTATTAGGGAAAGAGCCTCAACAAGCTGCCAATTGGCATAGAGCCTAGATTTGGCCACATAAGAGGATCAACTGGTGTTAGACATGGGGTATCTAGTAGGCAGAGGTATTCACCTTTGTCCAAATAAGGATCACAATCCTAGTTAGGGTAAATCACACATAATCCAAATTATCCTGTACCCACCCTCTGGTAGCTTGGCACTGAGCAGTCAGACCTATCTTAGAAGACAATGTGTAAAGTAATTCTGCAATAAATCATACAGTAACACAGTGAAAACACCACAAAAATATACCACACAGGGTTAGAAAAAAATAAGTTATATAGTTATATATCTGGTTAAATTACAGTAAAAATAAAAAATGATTCAATAAGCACAAGTTGAGATATCACTTTTACAAGATTAAAAAGAGTCTTAAATCTTAGAAATCAACAGTCGTCTCTTGTTTGTACAAATTACCTGGTTTGCCTAAAAAAGAACACGCACAGAGCCCGCAGAGTAGGAGATGCATGGAAAAACAGGGTGTGCGTTGGATTTTCTGACGTGGCACAGATGATGCATCATTTCTTTCCATGCTGCAAGGGGCTTTGCGCTGATTTAGGAAGTGCAGTCTTGGTTCCTCACTGCAATGCAGGGATCTTTTTGATGCCCAGGGTCAATGTGTAGAAATCCTGGGCGTGCAGGACAAAGTCACAGGCGTTGCCTCGATCCGGTATGACCATGTGTCGAATTTTCTGTTGCATGGCAGGCACTGCATTGATTCTTCACTCGGGAAGTCAGGCTGTGTCATTCCAATTCAGCTGTTCATCAACCCGGTAGGGCTGTGTGTCGTATTGTCAAATACAGATAAATATATGTGGACATGAGGCCTTTCCATGCTCCTCTGGAGCACCACAAAGCTGTCAAAACAGGGTTAGGACTTTGGTGACTAGCCTCCCCAGCTCCTCCGGGGAGTAGGCAGGGGCCCTATTACCTGCTGGACATTACTTGATTGCTCCAAGAGGCAGTACACAGCAGCTCAGATAGTGGAGGTCTTGCTGACAGCAGTGTCAGGAGTCAAGGGAGAGATTTTGCAGAACACGGCGGTCACGTCCACCACGTACGTGATCCACATTACTGGCAGACACAACGATTGGCCTACGACCACCACTGGCATCAACGTTAGCCTATAGTTGTGTCTACCGCGGTTGCAACCGTCATGGCGACTCCCGCCGGCGGTCGCGGGTTGTTCCAGTGGAGTAGGTCAAGCAGCTGCCATTTTAGAGACCTGAAATGAGTTATATGACCCTGAAAAATGTGTCATAACTCTGAAAGTGTTGTATTTTGCAGTGATAATTGCTTGTCTTGTCCCGACATGTAGGTGATACTATTCAAGCAACATTTTTGTACATTGTTGGGCACATATGGCAATTTTCTTTGGGGTACAATCCCTCCCGGACAAAGCTAATTTTAAAGCTTGTGACATGAAGTAACAGTTTAAGTGGCTAATTTCATGTACAAATTGTTGATGACCAGATAGAAGATGTGTACACATATTTTTCAAAGCAAGAGGGTATCATGTTACATCTGTGTGAATAACAGCTTTGATGTGCACTGTGTATCATGTTCTCAACTTATGACATGCCTTGTCAATTTGTCATTGACCTCCCTCATGTATGTTGCAAGGGACACATTGAATGATGGACAAAATCATTACTTGTGATGCATAGGTACTCAGGGAGTTAGAGGATCAGACAATCTCCTGTCTGTCATCCACTGCCCAACCTTCAGACCACGGAAGAATGCCACATCATCCAGATCCATCATCTGAATAGGCAATCACTCATCAATCTATGTCTTCAGTTGGAGTCAAATCTGATGCTTGCCATTCATCATCCAAATAGTATACTACCTTCTGTACAAGTCATGGCAATGTTGCACTTCCTGGGCACTGGGTGCTTCCAAAATAGTTGCCTTATCTGCTGGTACGTCCCAACCTATGTTCAATCTTGTTTTGAAGAAGTTATGTCAAGTTTCCTCAATGTAAGGATTCCACACATGTGAGTTTTATGGCTTGGCACACATCTCACATGTGGTGGGAGCCATTGATGGTACACATGTTGCCTTGTCCCACTGCATGACAGTGAACAGGTGTACTGCAACACAAAGAACTTCCATTCCATCAGTGTCTAATTGTTTGGGGGACCTCTACATTTCACAGGTCTGTGCCAGTTAGTTGTGTTCAGTCCATGATGCCTTCACTATGCGGAACAGCGCGATCCCCCAGCTGATGTCATGACTGTACCCAGAGAGGGCCTGACTGGTTGGCAAGTCACATATGTTGTGTTTGTGTGTGTGCAATGTCTGTTGCAACAATTCTGACGAGAGGGACTCACTGTTGCACATATTTCCCATTCCAAAGAGGGAACTCTGCATACCCAACCTGTCCTTGGTTGTTGACGCCAGTGAGAAGCGCAACTATGCCAGGGGACCTCTGCTTCTACGATGCCCATGCAAGAACAAAGCATGTTGTGGAGTGGGGTGTTGGGCTCCTGAAAGCCAGATACATGTGTCAGGACAAGACAGATGGAACCCTCCTATACTCACCCTAATAAGTGTGTAAGATCATTGTGACCTGCGGCATGCTTCACAACTTTGCCCTGCCAAGAGATATCCCACACATTCCAGATGAGGGGGGCTAGCAGTGCCACCGGGGAAGAATCCTGACATGCTAAATATGGACAACTGTAATGAAGAGGAAGGTGAAGACTTGTGGGCATATCTCATCAATCAATTCTTTACTTGAGTGTAAATATGTAATGTTATCACTGTGACTGTGACTGCATGAGGAACTCTAGTTGTTGTCAGGATGTGTTAAGTTGGGTATATTTTTCCAAAAGACAGGGGTTCTTATGCTTTGCAGTACACAACCAAGGTTTGATTGCTAAGTCAGACTTGAACATTTCATTAGCTTGATGATCTGCTTTGTTTGTGTCAGTCTCATTGCAATGTAAGTGGATCCACTGATGTTTGACATGTGGTTTGGGTCATAGGTATGAAATGTCCTGCCTAAACTCCTTGAATTTTATTTTTACCAGATACCTTCACCAGGACATCCTCATATGGGTATTTTAGAGTTTTGACACTGGCAGATATCTGTTGCTGCTCTTACATATGAAGTCCACATGGATTGATCCAGGTAATGTTGGACACAGATTTAGGGTGTATGAGTCCTGTGCCAATGCAGGTTGGACAGTGGGTGGGTGGAATTCTGATGTGCACAATACACTGGTTTGATGTGGTGTGTTGGTCCAATTGTCTCATATGTGTGACCATATTTTCATGCCATCATCAAGTGCAATCCAAGCATTCTTCCTTCACACTGTGTTGACAATGATCTTATGTGACCTTTTTGTAGCTGTAGATGTGTTTCATCAGTGCAGACCATAGTGCTTGTGCTATAAACACTGACATAGGTCTGTGTGCTTGGTCATTGTAATGGGATGGGCCTATGATTAGTGACTGTTGTACTACCCTGTATCTGTGCCATGGTGTATGTTATGTTGGCAGGTCTTAATGTTTGCATATGATAAGGCTCAAGCTGGTGACAGCATCCACCAATATGTTATCCTATTCTGCTGGATGAGGTCTGACAAAGCCCTTTCTTCAGTGGACTGGGGGATGGTACCTTGGGGTATCTAGCCTGACTCAATATGGTTCAACCATTCTTGGCTATGACATACCAAATAACTTCTCAGCCTATGTGTTATACAGTGAAATAAAATGTTTGGTGTGACCAGACACTTGTATCATTGTGTTACAAGTAATCCTCAGCACTTCACTACCTGAAAGATATCCCTCCTTCCATTACCATCCTGTGTCTTCCTCATGTGCATCACATGGGCTCACATTTAAAATTTTCAAAATGTGGAAAAAGAAGGTAGAAGGCAGTTTTTAGTGATAGGTGAGTTTATTGACATAGGTGCAGGAAATGGTTGAGAGATGCTACAGAAAAATAAAGTGGAGGGAATCAGTCATGGTGGATGTCATCATCTTAGTAGATGCTGCAACATTTGAAGTCCAAAGTCCATTGTCTTACTACCATGGGAAAGGAAGATGGCCAAAGAACAATCAACAGAGAACATATTCAGGAAGAGGTCACTTGCTGGCAGTGGTTGGAATCTTGCCATACGCACCTCCTGGATGCTTGGCTGAAGGTCCCCAATTGCGGGAGATCTGCTGCTACAGAGGCATGGATTTCTGAGGTGGATCCTTCCGCTGACAGGGCCTCCCTTCCACAGGCTGCCACAGATGTTGAAGGGATTGGTGTTGGTTGGCCAAAGGAAGGGCTGTGGTGTTTCTCACAGTCTGTGAACAGGGTACTGCTTATCTCCCTGAACACCCTTGATAGGGAGGCCAGGATGGTGTTGGTGGCCTCCCACCTTTCCAGGGACTCACAATGGAAGTCCCTCTGCAGCTGCTTGATCTCCCTGATTTTGGCAAATACCTGGTCCATCACATCTTGGGATTCTTGATAGGCTCCCACGATTTGGCTGATGGTGTCCTCTACAGTATTATCCCCAGTAGACTCATTACGCTGGCCCACTATATCCCTCTCACACACCCTACCCCAATGTGCCTGTGCCCTTGGGGGGCACAAGATGGTTGTCACTGTCCTTGGACACTGGTTCGGGGTGAACGGCTGTCTGTGATTTAGATGCAACCGGGCAGGTAGGAGTCAATGTGGTCATGGTGAGACTCACTAGTGTCATCTGACCAGGTTGCCCTGATGGGCCAGAACCATCCTCCATGTACAGACATCCCAGAGTGTTGTCCTCACTGATGGCTTTATCCATGAAGGTAGTGGCAGTCTCTTTAGTGGGCTCTGTTTTCCCAGTGGCAACTAGACCTATTGATGTGAGAGATACAATGTTACAGGTTGTATTGTGACATCTATCTCCAACAGTTAACAGTAGCATCTAGCAAAGGCCATGTACACATTGGATTTGCAGTTTTTCCTTATGTGACAAGTACACATGCTATCAATTGTATTTACCTGTCATTTGAGTAACATACCAATTCCTTTTCAGCCAACCAGTTGCAGAATGTATGAGTTAATTGGCACTTGGGAGGCTAGTCATAGACTTATATCTTGCCAGCAGTAAATTTAGCTGTGCAGAATGTGATTTAGATGATTGTATTGCTTAGTTGACTGTTAAGCAGGCAGACTCAGAATTATGTTGTTGTCATCATGTGGTCAGTGCATTGTGCATGTGTCTGCTGCCAATACCATTCAGGTGATACATCTTGGGGCTTTGATTTTTTTTTTTTTGTTGTTGCACACAGGTTGAGCTATCCTTCTTGTCCACAATATGTTCATCGCGGCTTAGCTGCTCAAGATGGATCTAAGTGATTAGCCACATCACAGAGTGTATCATGATCCATATCTTGGTCTATCCCAGGTTGTGTAACTTCATTTTTGAGTTGATAGACAGATGCATGATCTCCTATGGACACTGGCCTGGTGATTGGAGTTACAGGGAGTGGCTCTCCTGGGATCTACAGTCATGTTACTCCAAGTACTACACACAGTATACATAGATGATCTCCTCAGGTGAGTACACTTCCAAAGTGAGTTTATGAAAGAGGATGTTTGGACAGATGCACAATGGGTGTGTGCTTGGCTTTGGGGAGACAGAGCCTCCTAGCCTTTGCAGTCAAGTCCCTGTACTTCATGCACTGATTGTATATCATCCCCCCAGGTCATGTGTGATTTCCAAAATAAGTGTATATTAACAAGTGTACACTGGACTTGTGTATGGAGTGACAGTAAGGGAGACCCCTGTGAGCTGCATCCATGCACCTCCCTGTATTACAAACACCATACTAATGGTTTCCTCTCTGGTGTGTACACTTCAATGCTCATTTGGTACACAGGTGTATTTTGGGGGAGGGCACAGTATATTGTATGTAGTTAGGGGAACATTAATTGCTGTGAGTTGCAGTCCACATCATGTGAGATTAGAGATACTGCTGTCTTTAGGGATGGTATTTCTAGTGACAGTAGCAGTGCCTTTTGGCCTTGCCAATCATGTCAGTAACTGTACTTACACAGACTCTATACAAATGTTATCCTCCCAGGTGAGTCTACTTCAATTGTAAGTTGACATACAAGGGTCATTGGAGCAGAGGACAGTGCTGGCTGAGTGGAGGAAAGGTAGCAGTGCTTCCTGATCCTAGCAGTCCTGTCAGTCCCTATACTACATTGACTACACAACTGTCATCCTCCCAGGGGAGTACACTTCTATTGGGAGTTGACAGAGGACACTATGCTAGCTGAGTGGAGTAACAGTAACAGTGCCTGCTGAGAGTTGTAGGGCCAGATGTACGAAATTCCTGAATTGCGACATGCAAATTGCGAGTCAGAGAGACTCGCAATTTGCGAGTCACAATTCAGAATGCAAGATCATGTCCCTGACACTATCTGCGACTCGTAAGGGGGTAGCAAAGGCCCACCTCATATATATTAATGAGGTGGGTCACAATTTGTGACCCCCTTGCGACTCGCAGCACTCACAGGGATGGTGGCCTGCTGGAGACAGCAGACCACCATGTCTGTGACTGCTTTTAAATAAAGCATTTTTTTTTTTGTAATGCAGCCCGTTTTCGTTAAAGGAAAATGAAATGCATTACAAAATGAAAAAATGAAAAAATGAAAGGTTTTAGTTTCATTTTTTCAGAGCAGGCAGTGGTCCACTGCCTGCTCTGAAAACAATGTTTTCCATGCCATTCACAAAGGGGAAGAGGTCCCATGGGGACCTCTTCCCTTTTGCGAATGGGTTACCGCCTGTGTGACACTGGTGGTAACTGCGATTGCTTTGCGACCGCGTTCGCGGTCACAAAGCAATGCACCATTGCGCTGCTACTCGCAATTAGGAAGTCCCGTTTTGCGAGTCGGTAACCAGGTTACCGACTCGCAAAACGGGGATTGGTAATCGCAATGTGGTTTTCGCACGTTGCAAACAGTAGAACCGTGCCTGCTGGGAATTATACTGCTCTCAATGCCTGTACTATACACACACTATACATAATTCATCCTCTCAGGTGGGTACACTTCAATGTGAAGTTGACAAACAAGGTAATTTAGAGATGGATATACTATTCTGGTTTTTGGAATAGTAGAAGAATGCCTGCTTGGAATTTGCAGTGCAGTCAATCCCTGTACTACACACACTTTAAAGATATGTTGTTCCCCTAGGTAAGTCTACTTCACATGTGAGATGCCAGACCAGGGTCTATAGACAAATGGACCCTGGGCTGGTGAGTGGGGTGGCAGTGCAGGTGTCCAAAGATGATCAGTGAGCATGCATGACAATACATTTTGGTGAGATATTTTTGTGTTATGACTTCCCACACTCGACTATCCCATGTACTCCTGTCAAGCCCTCAGGAGCAGGATGCCCAAGACCTTCTCCTTCCAGGATGTGAGTTGTAAGGGAGGAGGGGGGACCACCTGCAGTCTTCTGGATATGCAGATGGTGCCTGGATGCCATGAAACAGACCTTTCTTCTGAGGTCTTTCCACCTCTTCCTGATGATGTACCTTGTGCATGGGGCAGGGTCTACAGAATTCACTCTGTTTGACACATTTCCATTTTCCTGCTGATAGTGAATGTGGCTCACCTCTTATTATTTCATCCACCATGACTCTTAACTCATCTTCATTGTAACAGGGATTTTTCTGGGGTGACATGGTGGGGATCGAAAATAAGTGGTGGGAAATGGACAGCCGATGTGAGTTAATGGGACTGGGATGTGCAAATGGATGTGATTGGAAATAGGAGTGTGTTGAGGGTGTGGGATATGTGCTTAGGGAAAGTTGTGGTAATGCTTAATTTTTGGATGTGCTCTGGCGTTTGTGTTGTAGATGCAAAGCAATGTGGTTAGTGAAGTTGTGTGTTTTATGGTGCCCTTTGCAGGTGTGTCGGGTGTGGCAATGTGTGCCAGCTGTGTTGTTTTCAAATCCATCCAATGTGGTATTGTGTATTACTTTGTTGATTGTGAACTGGTGTGGCATGAACCGCCATTAGCTGACCATGCTGGGTGTCCACCACAGCGACTTCTGACTTGATGTTTGGTGGTTGGCTGACAGGCTGTCAGTGCTGGTGGTCAGACCACCTATTTACCACCCTCAACAGGGCTGGCCCTGTGGGTTTTTTGGCTGGCTTTTGGGTGGCCTGCCTGTGTAACTCAGAATACAGTAGTCTGTGTGACCACCAATATGGCGTTCCTTTGGCAGACGCCACTATGGCTGTCAGGTGGTCTGACCGCCAAACTCATATTCAGGCCCTATGTGTGGTATGAGGTGGTTCTTCATTATGTGTGGTGGTTAAGTGTTTAGGACTTTCAAATAATTTGGTATCTTCTAGAAGCAGGAGGAGTATCACAGATGCCTTTTTTAAGTTGTGGGACTAATAATTTCAAAGTGCGTATAGTTTGTACCTGGCCTGTGATGTGTTCAGGTACTGTAGGTAGCAAATCTGTTAGGGGCACATTTAAGAGCCCCTAGTGCCATTCTAGTGCATTGTTTTATGCTAATGTGGCGTTAGAAGTCCAAAAATGTTGCGCCATATTTACAATGTATATGCATGCATTACACCACTTGTAACCCTTTGCTCTACATTATGCCAGCGTCAGGCAAAATGTATGCAAAGGGGGCTGAAAAATGGCACAAGAAAATCTAAAAAAAAATTCAGCACTTTTAACGCCTGCTCAGGGCATGCCTTACAAGGGGGCATGCCATTGACTACAATGGGCCCCTATGAACTCTGCAGGACCCCTATGTACTCTGCAGGAGCAGCACCAAAAATTTGGCGCTACTTCTGCAGAGTACATCAATAGCTTAAAAAAATGATGCTATTGCCCCACATTCTTTGCCTTGGTGTGCCGTATTTAAAATATGGTGCACACATGGTAGCTGTATGGACCACTAAAGGGTGCAAGTAAAATATGCCCATTAGTATTTTAATCATGTGGTCTTGAGAACTAGTGCTTGCCTCTCTTAAGTCTTTTTAGTACATGTCTTACTTCAATTTGGGTGGCATAAAGGGGGTGGTTGTGTTCTCTTACATTAATAACAACATTATCTTCTGTAGTAGCCCTCCCATAGCAAGCATTAGAGTATTATTTTGTACATTTCCAATTGATGGTTTCTATGCTTGTACTTTCTTGCCTGTAAGTGTGGACCACATGAGAGAGTAATTGTTTCTCTTTCTGTGATGTGATGTATCATCTTGCTCTTTCTGTCATTATGTATGAAAACAATGTAATAATACAATTAAATAAATGTTAACAAATGTACATCACATTTATAATCTGAATACAAAGTTATGGCAATTGTTTTCTATTTTATTCTTACATATGTGTTCTTACTGGTAGATCTTTATATTAATTGTAATCTTCATTGTTATTTTCTGGTTTTCTGTTGGGGTGTTGTGATGTGGGTCAGGTGGCTCCTTTTCTCTTGGAGAAATAAAAGTTGTTTTACTTTTGTTTAAAACTGTTTGTTAGTTGGTAGCAAGAAGGGGCTGAGGGATTTTAGCATTGTTTTTAGGATTTAACCTGTTGGGTGCTGTGGGAGAGCTGGTCTTGTCCAGGCACACGGTTGTCACTCTCTCCAGAACATTACAGAGACAGGCACGTATCACTTCAGTCACCAGCAGCCTGCCTCTATTGTCCGGGGGTTCTGCCGGGGCTACCCATTCTTCCATAAGGAGGTGATCTACACCCAGAGGTGCAATTCCTATCTTGGCATTAAAGTCCCCCGCTAAAAGGACATTAAAACAACCCATCTTAAGGGCCACCCTCTCTTCCAAGATCAGAAGGGCCTGGAATAGAGACCTGATTTGACACCCCAAGTAACAAACTGAGTTATACAAATTTGTGAAGAACTGAAACTTTTCAGAAACCACAACTCAAGAATTCTGTATACCATTGTGCCTAAGAGGGATTGGAGCAACTCACAGTTGTGCAGTTACTCGGAATAATAGAGCCAAACCACCACTCACTCTTGACCATTGTGAAGGAGTTGCTAATACAACATGGGTCTCAAAACCCTCTACAGAAACCAGCTCCTGTGCCCATGTTTCATGAAGTAATTTAGGCCCTCACTACGACTTTGGTGGCCTTGCAAAAAGACCACCAAAGCTGCGGGTGCCACAATACCACCAGTACTGGCGGTATTGTTGGCACCCTATTTTGACATTTCCACTGGGCCAGCGGAAAAGTCACATTAACATTGAAGCCAGCTCATAATAGAGCCGGCGGCAATGTTGATGTGCAGCGTGTGCAGCAGCACCCATCGCGCATTTCACTGCCCGAACTTAGAGCAGTGAAATGCACGATGGGGTTGTGCCTTGGGGCCACTGCACTGCCCATGTCAAGTGCATGGGTAGTGCAGGGGCCCCCAGGGGCACCCCAGGTCCCCCTTACCGCTAGCCTTTCCAAGGCAGTGTTTACCGCCATGGACAGGCTGGCAGTTGGGGACTCATAAACCCCAGGGCAGCGCTGCTTGCAGCACTGCCCTGGGGATTATGACCGCCTGGCAGCAGCCTGGGGTTATAGTGGAGGGGCTGGCGGTATGGCCGTGGCTAATGCGCCACAGTCATAATACACTGGCGGAACACCGCCAGCCTATTGGTGGTGTTACTGCGAGTGTTCCGCCGGCCGCCAGGGTCGTAATGACCCCCATGATGTCATACTGGGAGATGAACGTAATCCACTGAGGGTCAGAGATTTTATTCTCCAGACTTGCACAGTTCCATCAAAGGAAACTTAGTTACCTGGGTGCGCATGCGGGAATACCATCCTGAGGGCTGCAAACATCTGGCTTAACCCCATCCAGAACCCCTATAGGCACAGTGATAATTTGTCAATCTAACTCATCAAGATCAGACAGGGGGGTGAACCTATTTCTGGTGGGTATCGTGGGAGCGGAGCACAGCCCTAATCTCTGCTCCAGATAATTAAAACCCGTGGCTACCAACAGGGTGGTGAGTTTATAGAAAAATCCTAATTTTCAAAATCTTGATGTCAGGTCCCATCATAGAAGGTTGCGTGGCAGAGAAAATCCACCCCGCCATATGCGGGATTCTACAATTAATCACCACGCAGTCACCGTCCATGGACTTGTTTGTAGGTCCAATCCACTCAACTCTTCGCACAAATAGTATATTCCTATATTCCAATGGGTGAAAAGTAGTGTTTTGGCTCAGCCAGTGACAAACCTTATTTTGCAGGTTTTCAGTTGACTCACCATAGTGAAACTCAAGGGGGGGGCACCAGTTAATACTGCCACATATGGGCAGGACTCAGGCAGCAGATTCAGATGGGGCAGTCTTCTGGATGGCACATATCGAGCATCCTTATGCCAGTTTTTTCTAGAGACCCCCTCTGTGGATTGCCCCTGATTCACCATTTCCCTCCCAACTTCACAAAACAAAGGGCACCTTTTAATACCTAATAAGGAGCCAGCAGCATGAGATTGTGGGGGTTTAATATAAGAAGGAGCTGAAAGCAGAACTCCTGAGAAAGGACGACCCCCCTCCCTAAACTCTGGATTACTAACGGCTTCTTCCTGCAAGCGACTATCCTCACATCTTCTTTCCTCCAGCACCAGTGAACCATGAGTGGTCAACGCGAGATCTGGCCTATTCAAAGTTTACATTTTTAAAGGAGTTATTTATGTTTGTTTAATTAAGTGTTTAGTTACTTTAGAAGGTAGTTGTGCATATCCTTCTACATCTGTTTTCAGATTTTCTGTGGTAAATCTGGCAAAGTATCATCATCTTGCAGCGTTCATAGTTTTTGGTGTAGTAAGTAATCACATTTTTGATCCTTTTATATTGTTAGTTTAATTGATCATATAATTGTACTGGTTACTTTGCTTTACATTTTGTTTTTATTTGTTAGTGTACGTTAGGGGAGGGCGGAACTTGCAGAGTTTCACTCCGAAGAATTCTGTGGAGTTACAGAAAAATTCTGCAAGATTCCATTGAATTCCACCAATGGGCAAAAAATGTGCTGCTAGTGGTGCAATTTAGCGCAGGTAGTTCGAGCAGTGCTGAAAAATAGCATGAACAGCACCATGCAATGCTCAAGAGTGCACAGCCATTCAAGTTGATTTTGCTGCTGTTCGAGTAGAAAATCTACTAGAGTGGCAGCAAGTCTACTCAAATGGCTATCCTCTCGGACCTCTCATGCCCACCAGCATTATAAAATGGTGCCGGAAGTCTCAGTGGCTATTGGAAATCGTTCCAGGGCCAAGATATCTTGCTTGAAAGAGTATGTTGTGGAACCTCTTGATGTTCCTGAGAGGGGCGAAAGGCAAACTAATTCTGCCACGTGCCAATTGGCAGAATTTGACAGGAACTCCGCATTACAACTGTAACACCGAGTTACCCAAATTCTGCCAATTCTGCAAGCGGATTAATAAATACACCCGGGTCTAGTGGTTGTTTAGTTTGATTTTTTTCTTACAGTTATTGTCTTTTATGAAGAACACTAACTGTTGGTTATTTTATAATATTACATATATTTTTATTTTTTTGTGTTAATTTTTGTGTACTATTATGTATATAATTTACTTTACTTTTGTTTATGTTTAGATTTTAGTTTTTCTTGTAAATATGTATAAGACTGTGATTAGGGCTCCCATTTTTTTTTTTTTTTTTTTTTTTTTAACATTTCCATCTGTATTTATCCATATTTACTTTTTGCCCATCTTATTAGTATTTATTTGTATTTTATATTTTGTGGTTTGGAAATAGGTGAAGTCAAAAATGGTACATTTCCACATTTAGTTAACTGATAAACATGCACTCATACTTTGATATTGGTGGTGTTTAGCAAATTCAGTAGCCAAATGTGGCAAAACACAGTGGGCCCCATTCACAAAAATAAGTTTAGTCCAAACGTCAGCTTTTTCCATGTTACTTGCGGCCTCCTCCAGTGTGAACAGAACTCTTTGTGCTGGACGTTAGACAGTAAGGCCCATATTTATACTTTTTTAGCGCAGCATTTGCGTCATTTTTTTGACACATAAGTGGCACAAAGTTACAAAATAGAATTGTATTTTGTAAGTTTGCGCCGTTTTTGTGTAAAAAAATGACGCTAAAGCGGCGCTAAAAAAGTATAAATGTGGGCCTAAGTTTTTTACGGGACATACCTGGTTCCTGCATCTGGCCTTTGTTCCATCGTGATCAACCTGAACTTGAGACATTTACCCGGTCTTGCATGACCAGATAACCACAAGTGGCTCTTTGTGCCTTAAGGGGTTATACTTATCTTAAATCTTTGAAATTGTATATCTCCACGCCTGCTGATTGGATTTTAGTCATTTTGGTGTCAATTCATTTATTAAATTTTACTCTGTTGTCTAAATTGGTGTGGGGCTTTTCTTGTGTTGTGTTTTAACTTTATTACTGTTTGTGTGCTGCATAATTACTTTACACCTTGCCTCTAAAATACACTGCTAATGTACCAAGCTACCACAGGGTTAAGTGAAGGTTAATTTAGTGACTTTTGTGTTGCACCCTGACAAGGACTGTGACTGTTGCTTGAGAATGGTTTGCACCCTCCTCAACCTACCCAATTTCTCACATCTGCCCAACAGCATTTATTCATATGAAATTAGGTATGCATTCCCGTGTTCACAGTAATTTTAACTCCTGAAATGGAAAACAATAAAATAGCATAGATTAATTATCTGTAGTATGCAGCACAATTTTCAGCATGCTGTCTAAACATCATGTAAAAAACATAAGTAATCAGTTTAAAAGTTTTCGATGTAATTGGAAATTACCATCTCCCTACTATCACCATTTATTTTTATTTTTTATTTATTCTGAGATGATGTGCTGCAGAAGACAAAATAAATATGAAAAGAATTTGTATCGCTTAAAATTTGATCCTAGAGTATACATCTCATTGCAAAAACGTCAACGTCCGTGCTATAATCTGTGTTTTATAAAATAAAAGCATACTCGACAAAGGATCAATAGCCAACATTCTGAAGGAAAAATGTACTCTTTTATGTGCCTTCGAAACTGTCATTTTCAAATATTTCCCAAGTATAATCCGGTCACATATTTATTTTGAAAATGGAATTAAACATGTGCCCTATCGAATTTGCATAACTGTATAAAATATCTGAGTGGGAATCATTAAAATGTGTTTTAGTATTGACATTAATAATGCATTCGCTTTTTCCAAATTAAGATGTATGCGTGCTAAATAGTAAATGCTCTGCATTATGTATGCTTGCATTTTTTTGATGTTCACTAAGCAGAAAATATGATTTTGCTTAAAAAATACTCGAATCAATATTTCACATGGTGATTATGTTTGACAGCCATGAAAATACCTACACCACACACAACAAAACTATTGGAATCTAAAGGTCTGAAACAATTACATGTTTTTACCTTCAATAATAGTATACTATTTAATGTACTGCTCATACTTTGACCATAATTACCACATAGATACACATTTATTGTGTTCATGCTGACAGATTCTAGGACAACTCATTCAACCATTAATTCAGGTTATATGAAAGATTAAGGACTAATCTTTAACCCCCCAGTTTTGGTTTCCAAGTCTCCTCCTTAGTACTCCACAAAGAATATCAAACCCCTGCGATACTGCCTTCAAAATAGGCCACTTGAAAATGTGCAGAACCACACAATGCAAATTGGTGCGGTAAAAATGCATACCAAATGTGCCTAGTGATGCGCTGGTTATTGTGCATTACTGATTAAGGTGTCTCTTTTGCACCATATCAAATGCCCCTACGGATACTTGTGTTTGTCCAGTCACATAAAGCGAAAGCTGCTGTTTTCCACAGTGTGTAGAAGGGGGCTATCAAACCCCTGCCTTTTATAAGGGGTTATTGCAATTTAGTACAAACTACCAATTGTCACAACGGACAAGAGAGAGTTTACTGTTTGGCAGATCCACTGAGAAGCCAAAGGGTGTATGCGCGTGTGAGCCTGTGCGAGAGAGGCATGGAGAGAAAAGTTACCACATCAGACTTTTGGTACAGGCGCTAGCATGACACCCTAGGTATAGAGTATTTTGCTGCATTCAGCTGGGCAGGACCAGCTCGTATAGTCTAAGGCAAAAGGGAAAATGACATGCGCGTCGCTGTGCCAAATTTGGCAGCATCACACACTGTCATTTTCACAATGCAGGAATGCGCCGTATTTAATAGAATACGGCGAACCCCTGTGTTTTCCTCTCTGCCGGCGCTGAATTTTCTGCTGTGCGCCAATGCAGAAAGCCTTGCACCATTGAGCAAGGATGGCTGCATTGAGTGGAAGATTGTTTTTGTGCAGGAAGGAACACCTACCTGCACAAATACAATCTTAAATGGAGATTTGCTCGTTCTATGTTGCTGCAGAATGAAAGCATTTCTCCTCATTGCGCCCTGCTAACGCCACCTACAGGATGGCTTTAGATTTTGGCTCTGCCTCAGGTTTACGAAAACTCATAAATCCGGGGCAGTGTCAAAATGTAATTGGTGTTGCTGTTGCATGCCCACAGCAACACCCATTGCAGGCCCCTGCATTGTTGTGTGATGGTGTTCTATGGGAGTATGATGCTTGGTATGACAATTGGCGGTGGGTGTATGGGTATGTTATATAAATGTCGCTGGGTGATAGTTTCATGGTGTGTCTGTGTGTGTATGAGTGGTTCTGTAAATATGTAGTGCTAGTTGTCTCATCATAAGTAATGTTGGGAGGTGGCCATGTGATGGTTACTGTCTGTCTGGCTTTTTGATGGTGGGGGGCCTTTATTATTAGGTTTGTGTTGGTCTACTATGTTGAATTGTGTACATTTTATGTTGATTATTGTTAGACCTGACAGCCTTAAGGTGGTCATCCCCCAACTTTTTGCCTGCCTCCCTCCACTTTTCTGACACTGTTTTTGCTGGATTTAGGAGTCTGCACATTTTACCACTGCGAATCAGTGCTAAAGTACATATGCTCTCTCCCTTAAACATGGTAACAATGGTTAATTCCCAATTGGCATATTTGATTTACTTGTAAGTCCCTAGAAAAGTGCACTGTATGTGCCCAGGGCCTGTAAATCAAATGCTACTAGCAGGCCTGCAGCACTGATTGTGCCACCCATAAAAGTAGCCCCTCAACCATGTCTCAGGCCTGCCATTGCAAGGCCTGTGTGTGCTGTTTCCCTACCACTATGACTTGACATTTAAAAGTGCTTGCCAAGCCTTAAACTCCCCTTTTTCTACATATAAGTCACTCCTAAGGTAGGCCTTAAGTACCCCAGAGGGCAGGGTGCTATGTAGGTAAAAGGTAGGGCATATACCTGTGTGTTTTATATGTCCTGGCAGTGGAAAACTCCTACAGTCGTTTTCTACTACTGTGAGGCCTGCTCCTTTCATAGGCTAGCATTAGAGCTATCCACATATACTGTTTCAGTCGTAGATTCAGATCAGAAAGGGGTAAACAGGTCATGTTTAGTATGGCCAAAATGGTAAAAGAAAATCCTGCTTATTGGTGAGGTTGGATTTTATATTACTATTTTAGAAATGCCACTTTTGGAAACTGAGCATTTCTCTTCATTTAAAATCCATCTGTGCCTTCCAGCCTGTCTCCAATCAACGTCTGGGCTGAGCTGGTTGACAACTTCCTAGTGCATTTCACCCAGACAACCACAAACACAGGATACTCAGTCACACCTGCACTCATCTGCATACTGAATGGGTCTTCCTGGGCTGGAAGGGTGGAGGGGCCTGTCACTTACATTTCAAATGCTAGTGGCCTGCCCTCACACAATGAACTACCAAACCCCCTACTGGGACCCTGGCAGACAGACCTTCACTGAAAGGGGACCTTGGGCACTTCAGAACCACTCTTTGAAGTCTCCCCCACTTCTAATGCATTTTTTGGATATATAAACTGGGTCTCTGACCCCACTAGATCAGACACTTCTGGACCAGATCCTGCAACCTGTCAGGAGTAACTGTCTGACTTCCCAAAGGACTCACATGGACTGCTTTGCTGTGAAGAACTGCTGTCTTGCTGTTGCCCTGCTGCCTTGCTGGCCTCTGACTTTGCTGAGACGTGTTCTCCAAGGGCTTGGATTGAGCTTGCCTCCTGTTTTCTGAAGTTTCAGGGCCAAAAAGACTTCATCTCTTCAAGGAAACTTCTTGTGCTCTGAAAATCATCACACAGCCTGCCGGAAACAAAGCACAGCCTACCCTGTAATGAGAAAATAACCGCACAGGCAAACCAGAACAACGCAGCCTCATTTCCCAAGCAAAGATTTGATGCAGCGCCTGCCGTGTGACAGAAAATTAGACGCATTGCCTACAGGATTGACGGAACACCTGTGACTTCTTCCCCGCATGCCCAGGATTTTTCTGCGTATCGTCCCTGGGCATCCAAAGATCCCCCCATTGCCTTGAGGAACCAAGACTGTGATCTGGAAATTGATGCAAAGCCTCTTGCAGCATGGAAAGAAACAACGCATTATGTGTGCTGCATTGGAAACTTTTACGCAATCCTTATTTTTTCATGCATCTCCTCCTCTGCTGTCTCCGTGTGTGAAATTTTGATGCAAACCAGGTACTTTGTGCAAACAAGAGACAACTGTTGATTTCTAAGATTTAAGACTCTTTTGAAACTGGCAAAAGTGATATTTCAACTTATTGAATCTTGATCGTTTTGACCTTAATTTAATCAGATAAATATCTTATATTTTTCTAAACCTGTCTTGTGTATTTCTATGATGTTTTTACTGTGTTATTGCATGATTTATTGCAGAAATACTTTACACATTGCCTTCTGAGTTAAGCCTTACTGCTCAGTGGCAAGCTACCAGAGGGTGGGCACAGGATAATTGGATTGTGTGACACTTACCCTGACTAGGATTGTGGTCCCTATTTGGACAAAGGTGAATACCTCTGCAACTAGAGACCCCATTTCTAACAATTGTGTAGCTTTGTATTAGTGGTTATCTTGGCATGTCATGAGGCAAATTATGTTTTAGATTGTTTATTTATTTATTTAAAAGTGACTTACTGTAGAAGGCTGGCCTGGTTTGTAGTCGGTACCAAAGGTACTCACACCTTATACCAGGTCCAGTTATCCCTTATTAGTAAAATGTAGTCAGTGTCTAGAGGCCAGGCTGTTTAGAGGTAGTTGTAGGCAGAGCAGCCAAAGCTGAACTAGGAGACATGCAAAGCTCTTTCAATACCACTGTAGTCACACAGTATTCCCACACGTGAAAGACAATACTCAGCATTACAAAAATAAAGGTACTTTATTTTAGTGACACAATGCAAAAAAAAAACCTTAGAGACTATACTCCCTTAGGAGGTCAGTATCATACACAATTTATACAGTAGTAACCAAAAACAGGTAAGTACACAGACAGAAAACAGTGCAAATAGTGAAAATCACAATAAGTTACAATGGGCCTGGGGAACACAAACCATATACTTAAATGGTGGAATGAGAAAGTTGGTTTCACGCCTAGGCAAGTGTAGTGTATAGAGGGGCGCTGGGAGTGTAAGAAAACACTAAAGGTAAGTAATAGACCCCACCCCAGAGCCCAAGAAAACAGGCGTATATCACAGTAAGTTTCCTAAAACACACAAGAAGTCATGATAGAAGATTACCCAAGAACCAGCAGAGACTGCAAGACACCAATAATGGATTAGTGGACCTGAAGACCTGTGGAAGAAGGGGACTAAGTCCAAGAAGCACTGAAGAGACCAGGAAGAACAGGAGCCCTTGCTAACCCGGATGAAGGTGCAAAAGAAGAACCACCGGTGAGAAGACAAAGTCAGTATTGCACCAAAGAAGACAGATGCAGGTTTCTGGTTGATGCAGAAGATGTCCCACGCCGGATGAATGAATGCAGTCTGGTTTGCATCACTGGATTCTGCCAACAAGCCTTGGCACACACAAAACTTGCAGTTAGCAGAAAATGGCGCTGCCTGAGACCATGAGGGACCTGGTAGCTTCTACCCAGGGAGGGTGAGACAGAGGGGGCTCTCAGTAACTCAGAGAGCCCTAGGAGGACTAGGTAGCACACACAGGAGTCCCACAGCACGGGGAGATAGAAAGTGCAAATGGAGCCCAATGCAGCTTGACATAAATAGATCCCACACCGCTGGAGAACCACTCAGGAAGCTGTGCGTCGCAGGATGGAGTGCTGGTGGTCTAAACTGTGCTGTGTAGGAAGAACTTCTTGGAAGGTCGCACACAAGCCTTGGCAACTGCAAGTCATCTGGTGCACGGGGGTACTGTCTTGCATGGGGAGACAAGCTCTAACCTCCACCAAAGTTGGACAGCTGGAAGTTGGGACTGTTGGACTCAATTTAGTCTACCACCCTTGTTGCTGGATCCATGCCGTCGTCTGGAGAGGGGACCCAAGCCACCGCTCGTCGCTGCAGTCAAGTCAGAGAGGTGCCTGCTGAAGCAGGGAAGTGACTCCATCACTCCATGGGAGAATCCTTTGGTTCTTCTGGTGCAGGTTGAAGACAGGCACAAACTGGAAACTGTTGCAGTTGCTGGCAGGAGCTGAAGTTACAATGTTGTAGAAGTTGTCTTTGCTTCTATGTTGCAGTTTTGTAGATTTCCTGGAGCGGTCAGAGGCTGTTCCGTCTGTAGAAGATGAAGTAAAGGATGCAGAGGATCCCTGCTGGAGTCTTGCAATCTGAATCTGCAGAAACACCCAGAGGAGAGACCCTAAATAGCCCTGAGAGGGGGAATTGGTCTCCTAACCAGTTAAGCACCTATCAGGAGGGGTCTCTGACGTCACCTGCTGGCACTGGCCACTCAGATGCTACCAGAGTGCCCCACCACCTTGGAATCCAAGGTGGCAAAACCCAGAGACACTCTGGAGGAGCTCTTGGCACCACACCTGGGGTGGTGATGGACTGGGAAATAGTAGTCACTCTCCTTTCTTTTGTCCAGGTTGGTGCCAGAGCAGGGACTGGGGGTCCCTGAACCAGTGTAGACTGGATTTTGCAAGGAGAGCACCATCTGTGCCCTTCAAAGCATTCTTAGAGGCTCTGGGAGGATACCCCTCCCATTCCTGTAACACCTATTTGCAAAGGGAGAGGGTGTACCACCCCTCTCCCAAAGGAAATGCTTTGTTCTGCCTTCCTGAGATTGAGCTGCTCAAGCCCCATAAGGGCAGAAGCCTGTCTGTGAGGTGGCAGTAGCTGGGGCTGCCTGGAAAACCTCCGAAGGCTGGTATGGCAGTACTGGGGGTCCACTGTGGAACCACCAGAATGCATGGGATTGTGCAACCAATACTGGAATCAGTATTGTGGTATAATTCCCAGTTGTTATTTAGACAGCTTACATGGCCATATTTGGGGTTACCATTGTGAAGCTGGACATAGGTGCTGACCTATGTCCAGTGCATGCGTAAAATGGTGTCCCCGCACTCACAAAGTCTGGGAAAATGGGCATGGATGACATGGGGGCACCTCTGCTAGTGCAGGGGTGCCCTAACACACGGGTACTTTGAACCCAGCCTTCAGGGTTGGAAGACCTGATATATAGGTGACTTATAAGTGACCTGGTGCAGTGAAAATGGCTGTGAAATAGTGCATGCACGGTTTCACACAGGCTGCAATGGCAGTCCTGTAAAAGCCTTTGCATGGGCTCCCTATGGGTGGCAAAAGAAACACTGCAGCCCAGAGGGATCCACTGGAACGTTAATGCTCTGGGTACCGAGGTACCATACACTAGGGACTTATAAGGGGGGACAAGTATGCCAATTTGGAGTGAAATACTGAGTTACCAATATGTAAGTACAAATTTGGAAACAGAGAGAGCATGAGCACTAGGGTCCTGATTAGCAGGACTCCATTGACAATTTAGAGAACAGTGAAACATGCTGTCAAGCAGGCCATAAACCATAAGCACTGGGGTCCTGATTAGCAGGATTCCAATGACACAGTCAAAAGCCTCCTTCCACTGACATCAGGCAGAAATTATGGGTAACATGCCAAAAAGAGGGTACTTTCCTACACAACCCCCAAAACGAGGGACTATAAGGCTAATCTTGCCCAGATGAGTCTTCATTGTCTAAGTGGAAATATCTGAAGAGTCCATCTGCATTGGAATAGTTACTCTCGGGTCTATGTTCCACTTGAAAGTTCATCTCTTTATGGAAATGGACCACCTCAACAATTTAGGGTCAAAACACACTGACATCAGGCAGAAATTGGAGATAACATGCCAAAAGAGGGTACTTTCCTACACTTATTAAGCATCAGATGTTGCAGAGCCCCTTTCAAAGCACTGAATTGCAGGGGGGAGAGGCACTCAAAGAAGAAAGAAGAGGAAGTAGAAATACAAGAAAACATAGCCATTGTTTAGAAGCCAAGAATGAGCAATGGGGAGAAACTAAAGCTAGAGAAACTTAGGGCACAAAACAAGGATTCAGTTGGGTCTTAAAGTAGATTTTCAGGAAGGCGTGTTAGTAAAGGATGGTTTTCAGTTTCTTTCAGAATTTTAAGTGATCCTGCTGATGCCTGAGTTCAGGGGGCAGCCAGTTCAATGATGAAGATGCTCAGCTTTTTCTTTCTAATTCTTCTTTTTGCTGAATGGTGAAATTATAATCCTTCTGTCCTGTGAAGTTCTACGAAGGCATAAAACGTTGACACTTGAGAAACTTGGCTGCAAGAAGACTCAGGCCCTGACTTAACCTTTGCCCTCTACCCTGGTTTCTACATCTACAGACTAGACCATGCAAATAGAAAAGGTGGAGGAATAGCCATCATCCTTAAAACAGGGAATCATTGTTGGATCGAGCCCTGCTCGACTGTAGATAGTGGAACGATGACTTTCGCCATCTCATTCTCCTCTACATACAAGTTCTCTGGTCTCTTAATGTATCGCCCGCCCTTGCTGAGATAATAGCCAATTTATCTTTCTCTAAACCCAACTTTACCTTTCTGGGTGACCTTAATTTTCATTTTGAGGACCCTGCAGACATTCAAGCAGTTATGCTTATGCATGAACTTTTGGCTATCGGTCTCACCCAACTAGTATCCAGGCCTACTCATGAAAACGGACACCGACTCGATCCCATTTTTACGAATGAAAATAGACTACTAACTCAGTCTTCCATCCCAGTCACCTGGTCTGACCACTTTAATATTCCTTTTAGGATAGACTTCCCTTGCTTTTCTTCTCCAACTCACCTCACTCCACGCATGGAGCTTAAGTGGTCTAAACTTAACATGGATTCTTTTATACAGGCTCTTATAGATTCCAAACCAGCTGCTCAGGAAGATCCCTTTGTTGCCTACTCGGATTTTGCTTGTTGGATTAACCAATCTCTAGACACATTTGCCACCATAATGAAGCAGACCAAGAAATATGGGACGAAACTCTCTCCCTGGTATACTCTGCAGCTTAAATTGCTGAATTAACAATGTAAGTGGGAAGAAAGAGTATGGAGAAAGGACTACTCTCCTAATGGTAAAGCCACTTATAGAGAAGCCATCAGGATATATCTCTTGGAAATTACTAATGCAAAAAGGACTTTTCATGATAATAAAGTTAAAAATGCACCCAACATCTTGATTATTTCAAATAATTTAAGGACTCGCTAATCCTATTTCTAACTCACCTACCTTCCAACAGTCTTCAACACACTGTAGTGACATCGGCACAGCATTCATAAAGAAGTTTGAGGATATGTCTTTTGCTTAGCTCCACTCCCTCAGTGCAACAGATACAGGATAGGAACTCCTGCCAAAAAAGTTCTAATCCGGCCCCTGTGGATTTTCTCAAGATCTCACCTGAGGTCTTTCTCACAATTTTAATGAAACTTAAATCTGGCTGTCCCCGTGACCCTGCCCCACCATTTATTTTAGCTAAAGTCCAAGAAAAGATTAGTCCCATTCTGTTGGAAATCTTGCACTTATCATTAGCAAAAGCTTTGGTCCTCTTCCCCTGGAAACATGCAATGGTTAAAGCCTTATTGAAAAAAAAAAACATCTGGACCTGACCGAACCACAGACCTATCTCCTTACTGCCGGCCCCAAGTAAAATACTTGAGTACCACATGAACAATCATTTGTCTGAGTTGCATGAGAAATATAATATCTTATATACTACACAGATGGGTTTCAGGTCCAAACACAGAACGGAAACTGCTCTTTTGGTGGCAGTAGAGGAAGAGAAAATGCAGCTTGATCAGGGAGGCACGATTGCAATCATCCTCTTTGACCTCAGCATAGCCTTTGATATGGTCAGCCATGAAATTCTCCTGTACAGGCTTGCAGAGGTCGGGGTGTCCGGCCTAGCACTGTCGTAGTTTAACTCTTTTTTGAGTAAGAGATCTTTCAAGGTGTTTGAGGGTAACTGTATCTCCAACATCTTTTTTCTCAATTGCAGTGTACCTCAGGGATCTTCTTTGTGTCCCACTCTTTTTAATGTGTACATACACTCCTTGGCAGAGGTGGTGAAGGCCATCAGCATATCGATCATTTTGTATGCCGATGACACCCAACTGTTTTTCTTCCTTAATCCTACCCAGTCTCCCTCCTCATCAACTTTAAGTCCATGCTTAACCGCAGTGGCCAATTGGATTAAATCGGCTTCCTTAAAGCTCAATGGGGAAAAGACTGAACTCCTGATCTTGGGCAACCCGACCTCAAAACAGCTTGACGTGGGCTGAACAATATCTTGGGTGTGTCACCTGTCCCCAAGCCTGCTGTAAAGAGCTTGAGATTTTGGCTTTACAAGGCTTTGACCATGGACCTCCAAGCTACGAAATTAACAGCAATCTGTTATGGGCTCCTCAGACTGTTTAGGAAAATCCTCCACCTTCTTTCTTTTTTATTCAAAAAGATTAGTCATCCAAGTTCTTGTGTTATCTCGTTTGGACTATGGGAACTCCCTTTATTTAGGAGAGCCCGAATCCACATTAAAGGAAACTTCAAGTGGTTCAGAATGCTGACTGCCTCTGTACTCTGTCAGGTTCCCAGATACCTGTCAGCACAGCCTTTTCTTAAATCCGTACATTGGCTTCCAGTGTCATAGAGGATTAAGTTTAACCATCTCTACATTGTTTGAAGGGCTTTTTTGAGCACTGGACCTACATTCTGTAACACGCTTATAACATCTTATGAGTCAACTAGGTCCCTGGGCTCATCTAAAGCCTCTGACTGTTCCTGTTATAAAAAGAATCAGGAAAGAATCGTATTCATTCCAATTTAATGCAGCAAAACTGTGGAACTCGCTGCCTCCTTTTATCAGGTCTCTGGACTCTGAACTTCTGTTCTGGAGACATGTAAGAACCTGGTTGTTTACTCAGGCTTTCTTTGATGCTCACGTTGGTTGCTCGCCTCTCACCTTACTTCATTGCCAGTATGCTACAGTGCTGGGTCACCTTGGGGCAGCGATGAACTATACAAGAATTACCAAATGGAAAATAGAAATAAAATAGCTTTGACAATCATTTTGGGCCGTGGAACTAATATGCTCTGTGGGTGGAGCCCAGCAGCTTGCATGTTATCCTTTGTTTGATAGGAGAATAGTGTGTTACTTTCTGTTAGAAAAGGTGTGCAACATTGTAAAAACTATGGGCCTGATTTGTGAAAAGTTAGTGCAGCCTTTGTGTCATTTGTTGATGCAAAAGTAGCGCAAACTTACAAAATATAATTGGAGTTAATGTTGACTTCTCACAGTGGAGTAATGACACACAGTGAAGGTAACGCTTTGATTTGTGAGTTGTGGATCTTTTTAAGTTTGGTGGTGAAGCCACTGTTAAGGTACTAGTTAGCCAACACTTCCTTTCAAGTGTAGGTTTTCAGGAAACTTGATTGTTTTTTGTTTTTGTGCCTTGCATAACATGTTGATTTTTGGGGCTAGGTCACATCTGATGATAATATAACTTGGCAACAAATTAGGATAACGATTCACTCTCCTTTTGGAAGGCATTCTGAAAATGTAATTATCCTAGTATGGTTGTTATCAGAACCTGCTCCTCCTGTTGATTTCCTTAAAGAATTATGATTCTAATCATCATTCTAATTATCATTTTAAAAACGCAGCATTCATCCTCAAATAAAACATAATGTAAATTCCTCAAGTGTATATGACTAACTCCATCCATTAACAGAGTCCTTAATATCTTGGTTATTGCTGTATGAGAATTAGGAATCTTGTCCAGATTTTTCCAGCTGCATATTGCCACATGTATTGTTGTGCTGGTGGGAGGACAGTCTGACAGTGGAGTCATGTGGCCCTTCTTGATGTGTGAAGTGCAGTACGGCACAACATCTTTGTGCTAAAATAGTGGAGATTGTGTGCTGTGTGACTAAGATGTATATAAGTCTCCCCATAGAGTATATTCACACGGTGCTGCCACCATCCAGGTCTCTTTGGTGGCATTGATGTGAGGGAAGCGTCCCCCTAGAAGGGCAGAATATCCTGCTGTAGTATGCTTTGTTTCAACTGGAAGCGCTACGAGTATTAGGCAACAATAGTTTGTTACCTTTTTGTTAAGATTCTCCCCAGCTTAAATTACAGTCAAGTTAAAGGGAGAAGAGAAAATTTAGGATATAACAGCAACTCCAATGCAGAATGGAGGGCAGTCACATACCACTAATCTGAGGATAGCCTATCGCTTTACATGTGGCCGGGGTCGTGATACTCTCGCAGCCTTTAGTAATCCGTGTTGGGCTGTCAATGCCTAACTTCCTCCGCAGGTTATTGAACCGCTTGATGTCACTCATCTGCGAGTATCATAATGTACATATTAAACGTGGTTGCGACCTTCGAGTACTACATATAATTTTGGGTCTTTACTATGTCAGATAGGTTAGTTAATGGTATATGTTGATTCAGCAGGAGTCTTTTGGTTCTGGTGGGTTACTGGCCAGTTCCTGCTGTCCGATCACAACGACTTTGTCTTCTCATTTGGTGCAGCAGACTAGATCGCTTGCCACTTTCCAACCAATTCACTTATGAAATTGAATAAGGATATTCATTTACCCTTTTCTGTACAATTACACGAGATAGGAGTACATTTCCTTACTTTTCTTTCCAGCAAAATAAATGAAATGGCGCCCCACGGTTCCTTCCTGCCACGAAGTGCTATAATCATCAGCAAGCGACAGTAAGCCGCATAGAGCCGGAGCAGCGGGCATTGAGACTAATGGGCTGGAAGGCACATTCGGTTCTCCGCCGTTCTTTCCTGGTATTTCTTCAGAAGGGATATTCTTTCAGACATTTATCATACCCATAGCCACAAGCATATACACTTGCTGCACAGCTGCGCTGCGTGATCTAAGAAATGAGTTTGTGCTGATGACTGAAGTGTATGAAGAGCTCCCCTCAGGTCTCCATTATTCCACAGAGAGCATTTCATGAAATGGGTCTCTGTGCAAATAACCCTGCGGTTTAATAAAAGTAAGAGGGGCGACACAAATGTGTGGCGTCTGCTGTCTGGTCTCTGTTTATGTTGCTCTTTTCGGGAAAATGAAATGCCTATAGATGAATGAGGGTGGGCTACAAGCTCCACGGATAAACACCTTCTTCGGAATTGTAAATAAGGCTCCGATGTCTGTAATGTTTACTGATGCATTGCAGAACAACATAGAATGGCATTTAGACAGGATAGTCACGTATATAGATGTACAGTGGAGCAGTAGAAATTATTGTCAGGTGTACTGGTGAGCTGAGGCGTTGTAAGGGTGCCCCGACACAGAATGCAAGCAAAGGCAATGCTCCCCATCTCTTGGTTTGAAAGTAAAAAAAAAAACAAAAAAAAAAAAAAAAAATACCTCGGTTCCGGTTCCACTGCACTCGCTGCACCGCTGTGTTGCGGTTTGACTGCACAAAAAATGTATTGAGAGTTTCTTAAATCTTTTTTACTATAGTTAAGTAACGCAACATACAATAGTTTGACAATAGAACATTGAAGAAGGTGTTTGTTCACATTTTGAATAAAAACTATTAAAGCCACGAAGAAGACAGAAATCTGAACACACCTTGGACTGCACAGAAAGCCATCCTTACGACTCGGGAGGTTTGTCGGGGATGAAACTGGTCGAAAGCTAAAAAAGACACACAAACTCCTTTACTACATTGCCTGTTTTTTTCCACAGATGCACATGGATTTATCCAGAACAAGTCTCCCACATCAAATTTGTGCTTCGCCTTAGATGTCGAACAATCAATGTGGCAGTGACCATAACGTGGTACATTGTGAAATGTTAGGATTCTGTAAATGGATGGTGTTTCGATATCCAAATATCACCAACGGAGAGTTCAGAGAAGACAACACCTTATCACGTTATAAATGTACCGGAGCAGAATTACATAGTTGGTGTGGTCGGTGCTTGTTCTGAAAAAATCACTGGGACATTCAAGTATTTAATCACGCAGCAAAGGACAGAGTCACCCTGAAAGTATGAAGGAATACTATTTGAAGCTATTCAGCCAACAATATTGCCTGTATAGATAACTAAATGGCGCCAGGAGCCTAGGGCCAGATGGAGCAAATTCCGGCTTTGTGACTCGCAAATTGCGAGTCTGAGCGACCCGCAATTTGCGAGTCTCAAAGTCGGATACAGGATGGTGTCCCTGACACCATCTGTGAGTCGCAAGGGGGTCGCAAAGGCCCTCCTCATTAATATTAATGAGGTGGGTCACAATTTGCGACCCCCTTGCGAGTCGCAGCACTCACAGGGATGGTGGCCTGCTGGAGACAGCAGACCACCATGTCTGTGACTGCTTTTCAATAAAGCAGTTTTATTTTTTTTGTAATGCAGCCTGTTTTTCTTAACCCCTTCGCTGCCAGGCCTTTTCCCCCTCCTGTGCCAGGCCTTTTTTTGCCTATTTGGAATAGTTCTCGCTTAGCTTTCAGGAACAGACAGACTTGAATCAGAAAACACAAATTTTCAACACAGTTTTGGCATTTTACTGGGACATACTCCATTTTTTAGATTGTTTGTGCTTTCAGCCTCCTTCCAGTCAGTGACAGAAATGGGTGTGAAACCAATGCTGGATCCCAGAAACCTAAACATTTCTGAAAAGTATACAAAATTCTGAATTCAGCAATGGGTAATTGGTGTAGATCCTACAAGGGTTTTCTACAGAAAATAACAACTGAAATAAAGAAATATTGAAATTGAGGTGAAAAAAAACAGCCATTTTTCTCTACGTTTTACTCTGTAACTTTTTCTTGCGATGTCAGATATTTGAAAGCAATATACTGTTACGTCTGCTTGACTCTTCTGGTTGCAGGGACACATAGGGATTGTAGGTTCATCAAGAATCCTAGATACCCAGAGGCAATAAATGAGCTGCACCTTGCAGTGGGTTTTCATTCTATATGGGGTATACAGCAATTCATTTGCTGAAATATAAAGAGTCAAAAATAGGTATCAAGAAAACCTTTGTATTTCCAAAATGGGCACAAGATAAGATAAGGTCTTGAGGAGCAGTGGTTATTTGCACATCTCTGAATTCTGGGTTGCCCATACTAGCATATGAATTACAGGGCATTTCTCAAATAGATGTCTTTTTTACACACTGTCTTATATTTGGAAGGAAAAAATGTAGAGAAAGACAAGGGGCAATAACACTTGTTGTACTATTCTATGTTCCCCCAAGTCTCCCGATAAAAATGGTATCTCACTTGTGTGTGTAGGCCTAGTGCCTACAATAGGAAATGCCCCAAAACACAAAGTGGACACATCACATTTTCTCAAAGAAAACAGAGGTGTTTTATGCAAAGTGCCTACCTGTGGATTTTTGCCTCTAGCTCAGACGCCACCTAGGGAAATCTACCAAACCTGTGCATTTTTGAAAATCTAGAGACCTAGGGGAATCCAAGATGGGGTGACTTGTCGGGCTCTCTCCAGGTTCTGTTAACCAGAATCCTTTGCAAACCTCAAAATGTGGCTAAAAAAATACTTTTTCCTCACATTTCGGTGACAGAAAGTTCTGGAATGTGAGGGGAGACACAAATTTCCTTCCACCCAGCGGTCCATCAAGTTTCCTGATAAAAATGGTACCTCACTTATGTGGTAGGCCTAGTGCCCGCGACAGGAAATGCCCCAAAACACAAAGTGGACACATCACATTTTCTCAAAGAAAACAGAGGTGTTTTTTGCAAAGTACCTACCTGTGGATTTTGTCCTCTAGCTCAGCCGCCACCTAGGGAAACCTACCAAACCTGTGCACTTCTGAAAAATAGAGACCTAGGGGAATCCAAGATGGGGTGACTTGTTGGGCTCTCACCAGGTTCTGTTACGCAGAATCCTTTGCAAACCTCAAAATGTGCCTGAAAAAACACTTTTTCCTCACATTTCGGTGACAGAAAGTTCTTGAATCTGAGAGGAGCCACAAATTTCCTTCCACCCAGCGTTCCCCCAAGTCTCCCGATAAAAATGGTACCTCACTTGTGTGGGTAGGCCTTGTGCTCGCAACAGGAAGTGCCCCAAAACACTATCTGGACACATCAAAATTATCAAATAGAAAACGACCTGTTTTTGAGGGGGGGCACCTGCGTTTTTGGTCCTGGGCTAAGCAGCCATCTAGGGAAATCTACCAAACCCAGACATTTCTGAAAACTAGACACCCAAGGGAGTCAAGGGAGGTGTGACTTGTCGTGGATCCCCCAATATTTTCTTACCCAGAATCCTCAGCAAACTGCAAATTTAGCTAAACAAATCACATTTTCCCCACATTTCTGTGTGGGATCACTGCACCGGGCCAAATTTCCTACCACCCAACCTTCCCCTCAGTCTCCCGGTCAAAATGATACCTCACTTGTGTAGGTGGGCCAAGTATTTGTGACAGGGAAGAGTCAAAAACACGTCGAAATTGAGGGGAATCAAAGTGGGTCCAAAAGGGCAGTTTGAAAAAAAACATTTTTAGGCTGACAAGTGAAGCAGAAATTTTATTGGTACGGATGAGACAATGCTGGGTGGTAGGAATTTTGTGGATTACTGCAGATTCCGGAAGGTTCCATCACTAAAATGTGGGAAAAATGTGTGCTTTCCAGCAAAGTTGCAGGTTTGCAGGGCATTGTGGGTAAGGAAATGGTGCGGGGTGCATGTGAAGCACACCACCCTGGAATCAACTAGAGGTTTAGTTTTCAGATGTGTCTAGGTCTTGTGGATTTTTCTACATGGCAGTGTCCCAAAGTAAAAAAAAGTGCAGCCCTCACCATTCCAAGTGGGACGATTTTAAGAGTTACCAAGCTCTCATGGCCCAAATGTAAAACAAAAAACAAAAATAATCAAATGTCCTCTTGCTTGCCATGGGATAAGATGTTTTAGTGTGCGGGGTAGAGCTGAAAGACTGTTAGCCCCTTCAGTTCGGGTGGGGGCATAACCAGGCCCATTCTGCTTGGTAGCCACCACCCCACTATTTTCTTTTATTTTTTTATTCCCTGGCATCAAGTAGACTTTCTGCCCCCCCCCCGGGGTGTGGATTGGGGGTAATTGCCCAATCTGCCCACTGGTGGGCAGAACAACTTTGGCCCCACTTATTTGGGGTGGGGGTATGGCCATGTCCCCAACCTCTTATTTTGAAAAATAATCTTCCCTGGCCTCTGGTGGGCTTTCTGCCCCCCTTGGGGACAGATGGACCTTCCAAAATAGGCCAATCTGCCCCCAAGGGGGGCAGTTATGGCCAACAATAATGTGCCCCCATGGGGGAGACCCTTGTCCAAGGGGCTGCCCCCTCCAAACAAAACACACACATACACACACACCAATCCATGGTGTCTAGAGGTTTATGCCCCCTTTGGGGACAGATTGGCCTAACAAAAATAGGCTGATCTGCCCCCAAGCGGGGCAGAAATGGCTTAAATACAATTTGCCCCCATACATAAAAACATAAAGTAAATAAAAAAATATATATATCCCTGGTGTCTAGAGGTTTCTGGACCCTCAGGGGCACAGCCGCCTAATTATATTAGGCCGATCTGCCTCCACGGGGGAAGAAAAGGCCTAAAAATATTCCCCCCCCCCGGGGAGTGGCCCTTGCCAAAGGGGCCGTTCCCCTTATGCTTTAGTATGAAAAAAATTAAAATTCCCTGGTGTCTTGAGGCAGGTCGGCCTACTTATATTAGGCGGATCTGCCCCTGGGAGGACAGAAATGGCCTAATAATAATTCCCCCCCCTGGGAGCGACCCTTGCCTTAGGGGTCGCTCCCCAAACATAAAAAAATAAAAGTAAACAAAAAAATAAATTATCCCTGGTGTCTAGTGGTTTTCTGCCCCCCTGTGGGCAGATCGGCCTAAGAATATTAGGCCAATCTGCCCCGGGGGTGGGGGGGGGGGCAGAAATGGCCTAGAAATAAACAATAAATAACATTTTCCCTGGTGTCTAGTGGATTGCAGAAATGCCAAGAAATAAATTGCCCCCCCCCCCGAGGAGCGGCCCTTGCCCAACGAGCTGCTCCCCTTATTTGAAATAACAAAAAAAATAAAAAATCCCTGGTGTCTAGTGGCATTTCTGCTGCCCGATCGCATTGCGATCGGGCAGCGGAAATGCTCAGAGAAGCCTGAAAGGAGAGGAAGGGCCTTTCCTCTCCTTTCAATGATCTCTGTCCCCTCCACGTGATCGGAGGAGATTTGCATTTCTCCTTTGATCGGGCACTGGAAGCTGAGCTACCAGCGCCGAGGGGAAGGCCTCTAATGAGGTCAGCACG
This sequence comes from Pleurodeles waltl, assembly GCF_031143425.1. Taxonomy (NCBI): domain Eukaryota; kingdom Metazoa; phylum Chordata; class Amphibia; order Caudata; family Salamandridae; genus Pleurodeles; species Pleurodeles waltl. Next base: position 1,233,465,899 of record NC_090444.1, on the reverse strand, counting down.
CGAAAGCGCGCTGACGTCATCAGAACCCACAGGGGTTGACAGGGGAGTGGAAGGGGAAGCGATTTCCCTTCCATCCCTGCCTGAGGGAGGGGGTGCCTGGCCATCGGGGGGAACGCTAGTGCTCCTCCTGGGGGCCCATAGCAGGACGAGGTGGTCTCGTCCTTGGCACCTGGGAGCCGAGGACGAGATCACCCCGACCTGGGCACCCAAGGGGTTAAAGGAAAATGAGTTGCATTACACATGAAAAAATGAAACGTGTCAGTTTTCATTTTGTCAGTTTTCATTTTTTCAGAGCAGGTAGTGGTCCATGGGACCACTGCCGGCTCTGAATTTTTTTTTTCAGGGCCATTCACATGGCGAATTGTGGCTTTTGCAAATGGGTTACCATCAGTGTGACACTGGTGGTAACTGTGAAGTGCTTTGCGAACACCCCTGCCTATTTGCGACTCGCATTCCCATTTTGCGAGTCGGTAACCAGGTTACCGACTCGCAAAATGGGAATGGGCATCGCAATGTGCTTTTTGCACGTCGCAAACAGCGAAATTCGTTGTTTGAGCCATACAAAATGTTTACTACATCGGGCCTCTACTGATTAAAGCTAGAACTCCTTTGATGCATGGAAGCAGATTTGCATGATAAGTATGGTTGATTGTTCGTGACCATGCGAGCAGACATTTGGGCACATCAACTAAAACTATGGGTCATGGAGGGAGTGCACAGCTTCTTGAAGCAACTGTTTTGACACTTTGCACGGATCTACCCCAAGCTGATAAGATAGTTCCTTGAAAAACTCCAATATGCGTGTGTCAGTGGGTGTGTGGTTGGTTGTATGTGTGTGAGAGCTAGGAGAACGGAGTGCTTGTTTTCTGCAAAACAAAATTGCACCAGAGGCTCTCTGTTATGCCTACAAGTTATAACTTTGCTAATGCATGCTAGTGAGAGGTGCAGGAAACATTGGTAAATATACCCTTGTCTGTTAACCGCTTCTATGCCTTGAACGAGATGATCTCGTCCAAGGCTACAGTTCCCCTGTGCCTTGGACGAGATCATCTTGTCCTAGGCACAGGGGAATTGGGGGAGCGCTAGCGCGCCCCCCGTGCACCCCCCTCCCCCCCGACAGGTGGGGATGGAAGGGGAAGACCTTCCCCTTCCACCCCCGCCGCCCCCCACGGCAATCCGATGACGTCAGCGTGCGCACAGCGCGCTGACGTCATCTTGTGTTGCCGGGCGCGCTGGAAGCCATTTGCTTCCAGCGTGTCTTCGGAGAAGGACACAAAAGGTGAGTCCTTTCCGTTTTTGGGGGGCGGGGGGTGGTGAAAACAGACACGGGGGTAAAGGAAAGGGTTTTTCCTTTCCCCCTGTGCCTGTTTTCACAAGATTCCTGCTCCACGATCACGGGCAGGGCCCGCGATCGTGGAGCAGGAATCTCCACTAGGACACCAGGGATTTTCTTTTTTGTTTATTTTGGGGGCAACCCCTTGGGCAAGGGTCGCCCCCGGGGGCAATTGTTTTTAGTATTTCGCCCCCCCCGGGGGCAGATCCGCTGATTTTTTGGCGGATCTGCCCCCGGGGGGGGGGCGAAAACCACTAGACACCAGGGATGTTGTTTTTTATGTGTATTTTGGGGGCGACCCCTTGGGCAAGGGTCGCCCCCCCCGGGGGCAATTGTTTTTTTGTATTTCACCCCCCCCCTGGGGGCAGATCCGCCAATTTTTCGGCGGATCTGCCCCCAGGGGGGGGCGAAAACCACTAGACACCAGGGATGTTATTTTTTATGTGTATTTTGGGGGCGACCCCTTGGGCAAGGGTCGCCCCCCCGGGGGCAATTTATTTTTGTATTTCGCCCCCCCCTGGGGGCAGATCCGCCGATTTTTCGGCGGATCTGCCCCCAGGGGGGGGGCGAAAACCCCTAGACACCAGGGATTTTATTTTTGGTGTGTATTTTGGGCGTGACCCCTTGGGCAAGGGTCACACCCCCGGGGGCAATTTTTTTTTGTATTTCGCCCCCCCGGGGGCAGATCTGCCGATTTTTCGGCGGATCTGTCCCCAGGGGTGGGCGAAAACCACTAGACACCAGGGATTTTATTATTTGTGTGTATTTTGGGGGCGACCCCTTTGGCAATTTATTTTTGTATTTGGCCCCCAGGGGGTCGAAAACCACTAGATACCAGGGATTTATTTTTATTGTAAAGTTTTTTTGGGGGGCGACCCCTTGGGCAAGGGGCGCCCCACTGGGGGGCTATTTTTTTTGTATTTCACCCCCCCCCCCCGGGGGCAGATTGCCAATTTTTGGGCTGATCTGCCACCGGGGGGGGGGCGAAATCCACTAGACACCAGGGATTTTGTTTTTATTGTTTATTTTGGGGGCAACCCCTTGGGCAAGGGTCGCTCCCCTGGGGAGCTATTTTTTTTTTCTGTTTCGGCCCCCCGATGGCAGACCAGCCATTTTTTGAACGATCTGGCCCGGGGGGGGTGGAAGCACACTAGGCGCCAGGGATTGTGTGGTGTGTGTGTGTGGTGTGTGTTTGGGGGCACCCCTTGGGCAACGGTCGCCCCCCTAAGGTGGGGAAAATTCGTATTGGCCATCTCTGCCCCTAATTTTGTAGGCCCATCTGCCCCCAAGGAGGGCAGAACCACCAATACGGCAGGGATTTTTTTGTTTTGTTTTGTGTTGTGCTGGGGGTGCCCCCTTTGGGAAGGGTCGTCCCCTAAAAGGGGGCACAGAGGTGTTTCCCATTTCTGCCCCCCTTGGGGGCAGATTGGCCAATTTTTTTACGCCCATCTACCCCCGAGGGGGGCAGGATCCACTTAGGTACCAGGGACAACTTCTAAGTTCTTGGTGGTGTCTTGGTGGTGGGGTGTTTGTCAACTGGCAAAGTATTTGTATTTGTGATTATAACAATTTATTTCTTCTTTTTCTTCTAGTTCAACGCTTTTGCTTTCTTTGCTGTGGATCTTTGCGGTTTTGGCAGTAGTTGTCCTGCGGTTTGCATAGTTGCATGTTTTAGGTAAGTGAAAGCAATTTACTCCAAAGGAGTATTGTTGACATGCATGAATGACATGTTTGTAGGTGGTGTACTAAATGCAGTATTGTGTGTTTGACATTGTCCTTAGATTTGAGCACAGTGATGTTTGTGTTGTCATATGTCTAATTTGCTTTTTTCTTTTTAGTGGGATATCATTGATGATTGCTGTGCCTGTGCAGAGTAGTTGCTTGGTGAGTAGCTATTTCAGGCAACTGAGTGGTATAGTTTTTTGTAGTACATAACTCTTTGTGATAAAGCTACACTTTGTTTATTACTTATTTTAGTGCTAGTTGTTGTTGGCAATCCATTTGTTGTTAGGGTCATGGCTAGCCGCAAAGGGACCGCTCAGCAGGTTGTTCGCATGCTCTTTGAGTCGTCTTCAGACCATGATTATGACACTGACTCTGTATCTGAGGCAGAGGAGGAAGCAGGAGATTCTGGAAGTGAGTTTTCTGTCCAAGAGTATTCTTCTGATGAGGAAGCTACTCTCAGTGCAGATGAAGGGCCTGAGTTAGAGGAGGACATTGATGTGCCAAGAGTGCAGCAGCCTGGGGCTGAAGGGTTTCCCATTGGAAGACCTGACACCTGGATTGCCCCAAACATGGAGTAGCCACAGTTACCTGCATTTACTGGTCTCCCAGGGTGTAGAGATAATACAGAAAACTTTTTGCCTGCCCATTTCTTTCACTTGTTTATGGACGATGTATTTTTGGAAGAGATTGTGGAGCAGACAAATGTGTATGCAGAGCAATATTTGCGGGACAATGCTGCCAGACTTAAGCCTCAGTCTAGAGCTACTCAGTGGGTTCCCACATATCTGGAAGAGATGAAAAGGTTTTTAGGTTTGTCTTTTTTGATGATTTTGATCAGGAAGCCATCACTGGCTTCTTATTGGTCTACTAGTCCCTTGATGGCAACTGCTATATTTCCTGCAACTATGACACGTAATCGGTATTTGCTTCTTCTTCGTATGCTGCATTTTGTAGACAATGCTTTAGCCTTGCCACGAGATCAGCCTGATTGTGACCGCCTTTTTAAGATTAGGCCTGTCCTTGATCATTTTGTGGATCGGTTTTCAGAGGTCTATGTTCCAGGCAAAGAGATAAGTGTGGATGAGTCTTTGGTCCTTTTCAAGGGGCGTTTAGGTTTTAAGCAGTACATTCCTAGTAAGAGTGCACGGTATGGGATTAAATTGTATCTGCTGTCAGAAAGCAGTACAGGATATGTGTATAATTTCCGGGTCTACACTGGTAGGGATTCCAGTATTGACCCTCCTGGTTGTCCGGCCACTTTTGGAGTTAGCGGGAACTTGCTAGACAGCTGTTTAACAAAGGTCACCATTTGTACGTAGATAATTTCTACACTGGAGTGCAGTTGTTCAAGGAGTTGTTTAGGGTGGATACTGTTGCTTGTGGCACAATCCGTTCTAACCGGAAAGGCTATCCAAGGGAGCTTGTCTGTAAAAAACTTGAGAGGGGACAGTGCAGTGCCTTGCGGAATAATGAGCTGCTAGCTCTGAAATTTTCAGACAGGAGGGATGTGTACATGCTATCGACCATCCATGATGAGAGTACTTCCCCTGTGGCTGTTTGGGGTCAGGTTGCGGAAGTGCGCAAACCTGCGTGCATTTTGGACTACAATAGGCACATGGGTGGTGTTGATAGAGTAGATCAGAGGTTGGAACCTTACACTGCTCTTCGTAAGTCTTATGTGTGGTATAAAAAGTTGGCCCTACATTTATTTCATTTGGCAACTTTTAATGCCTTTATTGTATACAAGGATTGTTCACCTGAGTCAAGGATGACATTTGTTAAATTTCAGGAGTCGGTGATAGAAAGCCTTATTGTGGTGGAACCGGCAAGAGTTCCTAGAGTAGAAGTGGTGGAGGATGTGGCTAGATTGAAAGATTGGCACTTTCCAGATCACATTCCTCCCACTCCCAAAAAAGACATGCCCACAAAGAAATGTAGAGTATGTGCCCGGAGATTAGGCCGGAGGGAGAGCCGGATGTACTGCCCCGAATGCCCTTCAAAGCCTGGGCTGTGTGTGCCCGGCTGTTACAGAAGTTACCATACCAAAAAAAAAATCTGGGAAATACCTTGAGCGTAAGCTGTCTGTTTTATATTTTCATATGTTTCACGGTTGGCATCTCTGTCATGTATTTAGTTAGAGCTTTTGTGTTTGTAGTTTTGTGCTTATTTTATAATTAGTGGTTTCTTTGTTGTTTATAAACAAAAAAGTGATGGTGGTGTGCTTGGGGTGGCGCTTGACTGGCGGTGTGCTTGGGGTGGCGCTTGGCTGGCGGTGTGCGTGGGGTGGCGCTGGCTCTTTGTTGTTTATAAACAAAAAAGTGATGGTGGTGTGCTTGGGGTGGCGCTTGACTGGCGGTGTGCGTGGGGTGGCGCTTGGCTAGCAGTGTGCATGGGGTGGCGCTTGGCGTGCAGAGTGCGTGGGGTGGCGCTTGGCTGGCAGTGTGCGTGGGGTGGCGCTTGGCTGGCGGTGTGCTTGGGGTGGCGCTTGGCTGGCGGTGTGCGTGGGGTGGCGCTTGGCTGGCAGTGTGCGTGGGGTGGCGCTTGGCTGGCGGTGTGCGTGGGGTGGCGCTTGGCTGGCGCTGTGCTTGGGGTGGCGCTTGGCTGGCGGTGTGCTTGGGGTGGCGCTTGGCTGGCGGTGTGCTTGGGGTGGCGCTTGGCTGGCGGTGTGCGTGGGGTGGCGCTTGGCTGGCAGTGTGCGTGGGGTGGCGCTTGGCTGGCGGTGTACTTGTGGTGGCGCTTGGCTGGCGGTGTGCGTGGGGTGGCGCTTGGCTGGCGGTGCCAGACAAACGGCAGTCCACACTCCCATCAGCTGGTGTGATTCTTGTATCAGGCATGTGGGCGTATGTAAGTGATGGGCCCTTGAGTGGCGCGGTCTGTCGATGTGACTGTTGTAATGTGCTGGGCCCGTGGCTGGCAGTGTGAATGGTCTTGTGCGTGTCATGTATGAAAGGTGTGTGAATGGACTGTAAAGCGGTTGGTGCCTTGTCGCGGCTTTACAGCTCACGAGCTGTGAGTCATTGGTTCAGTTTTTTGCCTTTCAGTTATTAGCAGTGCATTTCATTTTTGTGAAATCTCTTGTTAATAAAATTTGATCCACTGAACCATCACTCACCCTCGTGCCAAATCCAACCAGTATGTGTGGTAAAAATGGCAAAACCTGCTCCGCTGTAATCAGGCGTCGCAGCACACCTGTGACACGCTAGGTGCCTCGGGTGGGACCCCGATGATGAAGCATGCCACCAACTTGGTTGGTGGGTGAGGGGTCTTCTTCACATAACCTAAGTGTGTTTCTTTTCACAATTTTAGTGTTTGGCAAATCACGGACGTATGTGCACACATCAATATGATATATTACAAAAATACCTGTTTTTGGGGGGGAGGGCCCACCTATGTTTTTGGTCCTGGGTGCGGCCTTCATCTAGGGAAACCTACAAAACCCAGACATTTTTTAAAACTAGACACCCCAATGAGTCCAGGGAGGTTTGGCTTGCGTGGCTCCCCCAACATTTTCTTACACAGACTCCTCTGTAAACCTCAAAATTTGCATAAAAAAGTATCTTTTCCTGACTTTTCTTAGTAGGATCACCGCTCCAGCACAAAATTCCTACTCCCCAGTTTTCCCCTCAGTCTCCCAAGTAAAATGACACCTCACTTATGTGGGTCCTCAAAGCAAAGTCCGTCTAAAGATGTATAAAAGAATATGCCCTTATAAACTCGCTGTGCTATCCCTTCTATCTCTTCAAGTTTTGGGCCTTATTCTGTTGCAGGCACCTGGCCCACCCACTCAAGTGAGGTATCATTTTTATCGGGAGACTTGGGGGAACGCAGGGTGGAAGGAGATTTGTGGCTCCTCTCAGATTCCAGAACTTTCTGTCACCGAAATGAGAGGAAAGGGTGTTTTTTTAGCCAAACTTTGAGGTTTGCAAAGAATTCTGGGTAACAGAACCTGGTCCGAGCCCCACAAGTCACCCCATCTTGGATTCCCCTAGGTCTCTAGTTTTCAAACATGCACAGGGTTGGTAGGTTTCCCTAGGTGCCGGCTGAGCTACAGGCCTAAATCCACAGGTAGGCACTGTTTTCTTTCAAAAAATGGGATGTGTCCACGTTGAGCTTTGGGGCGTTTCCTGTCACGGGCGATAGGCCTACCCACACAAGTGAGGTATCATTTTTATCGGGAGACTTGGGGGAGTGCTGGGTGGAAGGAAATTTGTGGCTCCTCTCAGATTCCAGAAATTTCTGCCACAGAAATGTGAGGAACATGTGTTTGTTTAGCCAAATTTTGAGGTTTGCAAAGGATTCTGGGTAACAGAACCTGCTCCGAGCACCGCAAGTCACTCCTCCTTGGATTCCCCTAGGTCTCTAGTTTTCAGAAATGCACAGGTTTGGTAGGTTTCCCTAGGTGCCGGCTGAGCTAGAGGCCAAAATCTACAGGTAGGCACTTCGCAAAAAACACCTCTGTTTTCTTTAAAAAATTTGGATGTGTCCACGTTGCGCTTTGGGGCGTTTCCTGTCGCGGGCGCTAGGCCTACCCACACAAGTGAGATATCATTTTTATCGGGAGACTTGGGGGAACGCTGGGTGGAAGGAAATTTGTAGCTCCTCTCAGATTCCAGAACTTTCTGACACATAAATGTGAGGAACAGGTGTTTTTTTAGCCAAATTTTGAGGTTTGCGAAGGATTCTGGGTAACAGAACCTGGCCCGAGCCCCGCAAGTCACCCCATCTTCGATTCCCCAAGGTCTCTAGTTTTCAGAAATGCACAGGTTTGGTAGGTTTCCCTAGGTGCCGGCTGAGCTAGAGGCCAAAATCTACAGGTAGGCACTTTGCAAAAAACACCTCTGTTTTCTTCCAAAAATTTGGATTTGTCCATGTTGTGCTTTGGGGCGTTTCCTGTCACGGGCGCTAGGCCTACCCACACAAGTGAGGTATCATTTTTATCGGGAGACTTGGAGGAACGCTGGGTGGAAGGGAATTTGTGGCTCCTCTCAGATTCCAGAACTTTCTGCCACAGAAATGTGAGGAACAGGTGTTTTTTTAGCCAAATTTTGAGGTTTGCAAAGGATTCTGGGTAAAAGAACCTGGTCCGAGCCCCACAAGTCACCCCATCTTGGATTCCCCTAGGTCTCTAGTTTTCAGAAATGCACAGGTTTGGAAGGTTTCCCTAGGTGCCGGCTGAGCTAGAGGCCATAATCTACAGGTAGGCACTTCGCAAAAAACACCTCTGTTTTCTTCCAAAAATTTTGATGTGTCCACGTTGCGCTTTGGGGCGTTTACTGTCGCGGGCGCTAGGCCTACCCACACAAGTGAGGTATCATTTTTATCGGGAGACTTGGGGGAACGCTGGGTGGAAGGAAATTTGTGGCTCCTCTCAGATTCCAGAACTTTCTGCCACAGAAATGTGAGGAACATTTTTTATTTTAGCCAAATTTTGAGGTTTGCAAAGGATTCTGGGTAACAGAACCTGCTCCGAGCACCGCAAGTCACCCCTCCTTGGATTCCCCTAGGTCTCTAGTTTTCAGAAATGCACAGGTTTGGTAGGTTTCCATAGGTGCCGGCTGAGCTAGAGGCCAAAATCTACAGGTAGGCACTTTGCAAAAAACACCTCTGTTTTCTTCCAAAAATTTGGATGTGTCCATGTTGCGCTTTGGGGCGCTTCTTGTCGCGGGCGCTAGGCCTACCCACACAAGTGAGGTATCATTTTTATCGGGAGACTTGGGGGAACGCTGGGTGGAAGGACATTTGTGGCTCCTCTCAGATTCCAGAACTTTCTGCCACAGAAATGTGAGGAACATATGGTTTTTTAGCCAAATTTTGAGGTTTGCAAAGGATTCTGGGTAACAGAACCTGGTTCGAGCCCTGCAAGTCACCCCATATTGGATTCCCCTAGGTCTCTAGTTTTCAGAAATGCACAGGTTTGGTAGGTTTCCCTAGGTGCCGGCTGAGCTAGAGGCCAAAATCTACAGGTAGGCACTTCGCAAAAAACACCTCTGTTTTCTTCCAAAAATTTGGATGTGTCCACGTTGCGCTTTGGGGCATTTCCTGTCGCGGGCGCTAGGCCTACCCACACAAGTGAGGTATCATTTTTATCGGATGACTTGGGGGAACACTGGGTGGAAGGAAATTTGTGGCTCCTCTCAGATTCCAGAACTTTCTGCCACAGAAATATGAGGAACATGTGTTTTTTTAACCAAATTTTGAGGTTTGCAAAGGATTCTGGGTAACAAACCTGGTCCGAGCCCCGCAAGTCACCCCATCTTGGATTCCCCTAGGTCTCTAGTTTTCAGAAATGCACAGGTTTGGTAGGTTTCCCTAGGTGCCGGCTGAGCTAGAGGCCAAAATCTACAGGTAGGCACTTCGCAAAAAACACCTCTGTTTTCTTCCAAAAATTTGGATGTATCCACGTTGCGCTTTGGGGCGCTTCCTGTCGCGGGCGCTAGGCCTACCCTCACAAGTGAGGTATCATTTTTATCGGGAGACTTGGGGGAACGCTGGGTGTCAGGAAATTTGTGGCTCCTCTCAGATTCCAGAACTTTCTGCCACAGAAATGTGAGGAACATGTTTTTTTTAGCCAAATTTTGAGGTTTGCAAAGGATTCTGGGTAACAGAACCTGGTCCGAGCCCCGCAAGTCACCCCATCTTGGATTCCCCTAGGTCTCTAGTTTACAGAAATGCACAGGTTTGGTAGGTTTCCCTAGGTGCCGGCTGAGCTAGAGGCCAAAATCTACAGGTAGGCACTTCGCAAAAAACACCTCTGTTTTCTTTCAAAAATTTGGATGTGTCCACGTTGCGCTTTGGGGCGTTTCCTGTCGCGGGCGCTAGGCCTACCCACACAAGTGAGATATCATTTTTATCGGGAGACTTGGGGGAACGCTGGGTGGAAGGAAATTTGTAGCTCCTCTCAGATTCCAGAACTTTCTGACACATAAATGTGAGGAACAGGTGTTTTTTTAGCCAAATTTTGAGGTTTGCAAAGGATTCTGGGTAACAGAACCTGGTCCGAGCCCCGCAAGTCACCCCATCTTCGATTCCCCAAGGTCTCTAGTTTTCAGAAATGCACAGGTTTGGTAGGTTTCCCTAGGTGCCGGCTGAGCTAGAGGCCAAAATCTACAGGTAGGCACTTCGCAAAAAACACCTCTGTTTTCTTCCAAAAATTTGGATTTGTCCACGTTGTGCTTTGGGGCGTTTCCTGTCACGGGCGCTAGGCCTACCCACACAAGTGAGGTATCATTTTTATCGGGAGACTTGGAGGAACGCTGGGTGGAAGGGAATTTGTGGCTCCTCTCAGATTCCAGAACTTTCTGCCACAGAAATGTGAGGAACATGTGTTTTTTTAGCCACATTTTGAGGTTTGCAAAGGATTCTGGGTAACAGAACCTGCTCCGAGCACCGCAAGTCACCCCTCCTTGGATTCCCCTAGGTCTCTAGTTTTCAGAAATGCACAGGTTTGGTAGGTTTCCATAGGTACCGGCTGAGCTAGAGGCCAAAATCTACAGGTAGGCACTTCGCAAAAAACACCTCTGTTTTCTTTCAAAAATTTGGATGTGTCCTCGTTGCGCTTTGGGGCGTTTCCTGTCGCGGGCGCTAGGCCTACCCACACAAGTGAGGTATCATTTTTATCGGGAGACTTGGGGGAACGCTGGGTGGAAGGACATTTGTGGCTTCTCTCAGATTCCAGAACTTTCTGCCACAGAAATGTGAGGAACATATGGTTTTTTAGCCAAATTTTGAGGTTTGCAAAGGATTCTGGGTAACAGAACCTGGTCCGACCCCCGCAAGTCACCCCATATTGGATTCCCCTAGGTCTCTAGTTTTCAGAAATGCACAGGTTTGGTAGCTTTCCCTAGGTGCCGGCTGAGCTAGAGGCCAAAATCTACAGGTAGGCACTTCGCAAAAAACACCTCTGTTTTCTTCCAAAAATTTGGATGTGTCCACGTTGCGCTTTGGGGCGTTTCCTGTCGCGGGCGCTAGGCCTACCCACACAAGTGAGGTATCATTTTTATCGGGAGACTTGGGGGAACGCTGGGTGTCAGGAAATTTGTGGCTCCTCTCAGATTCCAGAACTTTCTGCCACAGAAATGTGAGGAACATGTTTTTTTTAGCCAAATTTTGAGGTTTGCAAAGGATTCTGGGTAACAGAACCTGGTCCGAGCCCTGCAAGTCACCCCATCTTGGATTCCCCTAGGTCTCTGGTTTACAGAAATGCACAGGTTTGGTAGGTTTCCCTAGGTGCCGGCTGAGCTAGAGGCCAAAATCTACAGGTAGGCACTTCGCAAAAAACACCTCTGTTTTCCTTCAAAAATTTGGATGTGTCCACGTTGCGCTTTGGGGCGTTTCCTGTCGCGGACGCTAGGCCTACCCACACAAGTGAGATATCATTTTTATCGGGAGACTTGGGGGAACGCTGGGTGGAAGGAAATTTGTAGCTCCTCTCAGATTCCAGAACTTTCTGACACATAAATGTGAGGAACAGGTGTTTTTTTATCCAAATTTTGAGGTTTGCAAAGGATTCTGGGTAACAGAACCTGGTCTGAGCCCCGCAAGTCACCCCATCATCGATTCCCCAAGGTCTCTAGTTTTCAGAAATGCACAGGTTTGGTAGGTTTCCCTAGGTGCCGGCTGAGCTAGATGCCAAAATCTACAGGTAGGCACTTTGCAAAAAACACCTCTGTTTTTTTCCAAAAATTTGGATTTGTCCACGTTGTGCTTTGGGGCGTTTCCTGTCACGGGCGCTAGGCCTACCCACACAAGTGAGGTATCATTTTTATCGGGAGACTTGGAGGAACGCTGGGTGGAAGGGAATTTGTGGCTCCTCTCAGATTCCAGAACTTTCTGCCACAAATGTGAGGAACATGTGTTTTTTTAGCCAAATTTTGAGGTTTGCAAAGGATTCTGGGTAACAGAACCTGTTCCGAGCACCGCAAGTCACCCCTCCTTGGATTCCCCTAGGTCTCTAGTTTTCAGAAATGCACAGGTTTGGTAGGTTTCCCTAGGTGCCGGCTGAGCTAGAGGCCAAAATCTACAGGTAGGCACTTCGCAAAAAACACCTCTGTTTTCTTCCAAAAATTTGGATGTGTCCACGTTGCGCTTTGGGGTGTTTCCTGTCGCGGGCGCTAGGCCTACCCTCACAAGTGAGGTATCATTTTTATCGGGAGACTTGGGGGAACGCTGGGTGTCAGGAAATTTGTGGCTCCTCTCAGATTCCAGAACTTTCTGCCACAGAAATGTGAGGAACATGTTTTTTTTAGCCAAATTTTGAGGTTTGCAAAGGATTCTGGGTAACAGAACCTGGTCCGAGCCCCGCAAGTCACCCCATCTTGGATTCCCCTAGGTCTCTAGTTTACAGAAATGCACAGGTTTGGTAGGTTTCCCTAGGTGCCGGCTGAGCTAGAGGCCAAAATCTACAGGTAGGCACTTCGCAAAAAACACCTCTGTTTTCTTTCAAAAATTTGGATGTGTCCACGTTGCGCTTTGGGGTGTTTCCTGTCGCGGGCGCTAGGCCTACCCACACAAGTGAGGTATCATTTTTATCGGGAGACTTGGAGGAACGCAGGGTGGAAGGGAATTTGTGGCTCCTCTCAGATTCCAGAACTTTCTGCCACAGAAATGTGAGGAACAGGTGTTTTTTTAGCCAAATTTTGAGGTTTGCAAAGGATTCTGGGTAACAGAACCTGGTCCGAGCCCCACAAGTCACCCCATCTTGGATTCCCCTAGGTCTCTAGTTTTCAGAAATACACAGGTTTGGTAGGTTTCCCTAGGTGCCGGCTGAGCTAGAGGCCAAAATCTACAGGTAGGCACTTCGCAAAAAACACCTCTGTTTTCTTCCAAAAATTTTGATGTGTCCATGTTGCGCTTTGGGGCGTTTCCTGTCGCGGGCGCTAGGCCTACCCACACAAGTGAGGTATCATGTTTATCGGGAGACTTGGGGGAACGCTGGGTGGAAGGACATTTGTGGCTCCTCTCAGATTCCAGAACTTTCTGCGACAGAAATGTGAGGAACATATGGTTTTTTAGCCAAATTTTGAGGTTTGCAAAGGATTCTGGGTAACAGAACCTGGTCCGAGCCCCGCAAGTCACCCCATATTGGATTCCCCTAGGTCTCTAGTTTTTAGAAATGCACAGGTTTGGTAGGTTTCCCTAGGTGCCGGCTGAGCTAGAGGCCAAAATCTACAGGTAGGCACTTCGCAAAAAACACCTCTGTTTTCTTCCAAAAATTTGGATGTGTCCACGTTGCGCTTTGGGGCGTTTCCTGTCGCGGGCGCTAGGCCTACCCACACAAGTGAGGTATCATTTTTATCGGGAGACTTGGGGGAACGCTGGGTGGAAGGAAATTTGTGGCTCCTCTCAGATTCCAGAACTTTCTGCCACAGAAATATGAGGAACATGTGTTTTTTTAACCAAATTTTGAGGTTTGCAAAGGATTCTGGGTAACAAACCTGGTCCGAGCCCCGCAAGTCACCCCATCTTGGATTCCCCTAGGTCTCTAGTTTTCAGAAATGCACAGGTTTGGTAGGTTTCCCTAGGTGCCGGCTGAGCTAGAGGCCAAAATCTACAGGTAGGCACTTCGCAAAAAACACCTCTGTTTTCTTCCAAAAATTTGGATGTATCCACGTTGCGCTTTGGGGCGCTTCCTGTCGCGGGCGCTAGGCCTACCCTCACAAGTGAGGTATCATTTTTATCGGGAGACTTGGGGGAACGCTGGGTGTCAGGAAATTTGTGGCTCCTCTCAGATTCCAGAACTTTCTGCCACAGAAATGTGAGGAACATGTTTTTTTTAGCCAAATTTTGAGGTTTGCAAAGGATTCTGGGTAACAGAACCTGGTCCGAGCCCCGCAAGTCACCCCATCTTGGATTCCCCTAGGTCTCTAGTTTACAGAAATGCACAGGTTTGGTAGGTTTCCCTAGGTGCCGGCTGAGCTAGAGGCCAAAATCTACAGGTAGGCACTTCGCAAAAAACACCTCTGTTTTCTTTCAAAAATTTGGATGTGTCCACGTTGCGCTTTGGGGCGTTTCCTGTCGCGGGCGCTAGGCCTACCCACACAAGTGAGATATCATTTTTATCGGGAGACTTGGGGGAACGCTGGGTGGAAGGAAATTTGTAGCTCCTCTCAGATTCCAGAACTTTCTGACACATAAATGTGAGGAACAGGTGTTTTTTTAGCCAAATTTTGAGGTTTGCAAAGGATTCTGGGTAACAGAACCTGGTCTGAGCCCCGCAAGTCACCCCATCATCGATTCCCCAAGGTCTCTAGTTTTCAGAAATGCACAGGTTTGGTAGGTTTCCCTAGGTGCCGGCTGAGCTAGAGGCCAAAATCTACAGGTAGGCACTTTGCAAAAAACACCTCTGTTTTCTTCCAAAAATTTGGATTTGTCCACGTTGTGCTTTGGGGCGTTTCCTGTCACGGGCGCTAGGCCTACCCACACAAGTGAGGTATCATTTTTATCGGGAGACTTGGAGGAACGCTGGGTGGAAGGGAATTTGTGGCTCCTCTCAGATTCCAGAACTTTCTGCCACAAATGTGAGGAACAGGTGTTTCTTTAGCCAAATTTTGAGGTTTGCAAAGGATTCTGGGTAACAGAACCTGGTCCGAGCCCCACAAGTCACCCCATCTTGGATTCCCCTAGGTCTCTAGTTTTCAGAAATGCACAGGTTTGATAGGTTTCCCTAGGTCCCGGCGAGCTAGAGGCCAAAATCTACAGGTAGGCACTTTGCAAAAAACACCTCTGTTTTCTTCCAAAAATTTGGATGTGTCCACGTTGCGCTTTGGGGCGTTTCCTGTCGCGGGCGCTAGGCCTACCCACACAAGTGAGGTATCATTTTTATCGGGAGACTTGGGGGAACGCTGGGTGGAAGGAAATTTGTGGCTCCTCTCAGATTCCAGAACTTTCTGCCACAGAAATGTGAGGAACATGTGTTTTTTTAGCCAAATTTTGAGGTTTGCAAAGGATTCTGGGTAACAGAACCTGCTCCGAGCACCTCAAGTCACCCCTCCTTGGATTCCCCTAGGTCTCTAGTTTTCAGAAATGCACAGGTTTGGTAGGTTTCCATAGGTGCCGGCTGAGCTAGAGGCCAAAATCTACAGGTAGGCACATCGCAAAAAACACCTCTGTTTTCTTCCAAAAATTTGGATGTGTCCACGTTGCGCTTTGGGGCGTTTCCTGTCGCAGGCGCTAGGCCTACCCACACAAGTGAGGTATCATTTTTATCGGGAGACTTGGGGGAACGCTGGGTGGAAGGACATTTGTGGCTCCTCTCAGATTCCAGAACTTTCTGCCACAGAAATGTGAGGAACATATGGTTTTTTAGCCAAATTTTGAGGTTTGGAAAGGATTCTGGGTAACAGAACCTGGTCCGAGCCCCGCAAGTCACCCCATATTGGATTCCCCTAGGTCTCTAGTTTTCAGAAATGCACAGGTTTGGTAGGTTTCCCTAGGTGCCGGCTGAGCTAGAGGCCAAAATCTACAGGTAGGCACTTCGCAAAAAACACCTCTGTTTTCTTCCAAAAATTTGGATGTGTCCACGTTGCGCTTTGGGGCGTTTCCTGTCGCGGGCGCTAGGCCTACTCACACAAGTGAGGTATCATTTTTATCGGGAGACTTGGGGGAACGCTGGGTGGAAGGAAATTTGTGGCTCCTCTCAGATTCCAGAACTTTCTGCCACAGAAATATGAGGAACATGTGTTTTTTTTAACCAAATTTTGAGGTTTGCAAAGGATTCTGGGTAACAAACCTGGTCCGAGCCCCGCAAGTCACCCCATCTTGGATTCCCCTAGGTCTCTAGTTTTCAGAAATACACAGGTTTGGTAGGTTTCCCTAGGTGCCGGCTGAGCTAGAGGCCAAAATCTACAGGTAGGCACTTCGCAAAAAACACCTCTGTTTTCTTCCAAAAATTTTGATGTGTCCATGTTGCGCTTTGGGGCGTTTCCTGTCGCGGGCGCTAGGCCTACCCACACAAGTGAGGTATCATGTTTATCGGGAGACTTGGGGGAACGCTGGGTGGAAGGACATTTGTGGCTCCTCTCAGATTCCAGAACTTTCTGCGACAGAAATGTGAGGAACATATGGTTTTTTAGCCAAATTTTGAGGTTTGCAAAGGATTCTGGGTAACAGAACCTGGTCCGAGCCCCGCAAGTCACCCCATATTGGATTCCCCTAGGTCTCTAGTTTTTAGAAATGCACAGGTTTGGTAGGTTTCCCTAGGTGCCGGCTGAGCTAGAGGCCAAAATCTACAGGTAGGCACTTCGCAAAAAACACCTCTGTTTTCTTCCAAAAATTTGGATGTGTCCACGTTGCGCTTTGGGGCGTTTCCTGTCGCGGGCGCTAGGCCTACCCACACAAGTGAGGTATCATTTTTATCGGGAGACTTGGGGGAACGCTGGGTGGAAGGAAATTTGTGGCTCCTCTCAGATTCCAGAACTTTCTGCCACAGAAATATGAGGAACATGTGTTTTTTTAACCAAATTTTGAGGTTTGCAAAGGATTCTGGGTAACAAACCTGGTCCGAGCCCCGCAAGTCACCCCATCTTGGATTCCCCTAGGTCTCTAGTTTTCAGAAATGCACAGGTTTGGTAGGTTTCCCTAGGTGCCGGCTGAGCTAGAGGCCAAAATCTACAGGTAGGCACTTCGCAAAAAACACCTCTGTTTTCTTCCAAAAATTTGGATGTATCCACGTTGCGCTTTGGGGCGCTTCCTGTCGCGGGCGCTAGGCCTACCCTCACAAGTGAGGTATCATTTTTATCGGGAGACTTGGGGGAACGCTGGGTGTCAGGAAATTTGTGGCTCCTCTCAGATTCCAGAACTTTCTGCCACAGAAATGTGAGGAACATGTTTTTTTTAGCCAAATTTTGAGGTTTGCAAAGGATTCTGGGTAACAGAACCTGGTCCGAGCCCCGCAAGTCACCCCATCTTGGATTCCCCTAGGTCTCTAGTTTACAGAAATGCACAGGTTTGGTAGGTTTCCCTAGGTGCCGGCTGAGCTAGAGGCCAAAATCTACAGGTAGGCACTTCGCAAAAAACACCTCTGTTTTCTTTCAAAAATTTGGATGTGTCCACGTTGCGCTTTGGGGCGTTTCCTGTCGCGGGCGCTAGGCCTACCCACACAAGTGAGATATCATTTTTATCGGGAGACTTGGGGGAACGCTGGGTGGAAGGAAATTTGTAGCTCCTCTCAGATTCCAGAACTTTCTGACACATAAATGTGAGGAACAGGTGTTTTTTTAGCCAAATTTTGAGGTTTGCAAAGGATTCTGGGTAACAGAACCTGGTCTGAGCCCCGCAAGTCACCCCATCATCGATTCCCCAAGGTCTCTAGTTTTCAGAAATGCACAGGTTTGGTAGGTTTCCCTAGGTGCCGGCTGAGCTAGAGGCCAAAATCTACAGGTAGGCACTTTGCAAAAAACACCTCTGTTTTCTTCCAAAAATTTGGATTTGTCCACGTTGTGCTTTGGGGCGTTTCCTGTCACGGGCGCTAGGCCTACCCACACAAGTGAGGTATCATTTTTATCGGGAGACTTGGAGGAACGCTGGGTGGAAGGGAATTTGTGGCTCCTCTCAGATTCCAGAACTTTCTGCCACAAATGTGAGGAACAGGTGTTTCTTTAGCCAAATTTTGAGGTTTGCAAAGGATTCTGGGTAACAGAACCTGGTCTGAGCCCCACAAGTCACCCCATCTTGGATTCCCCTAGGTCTCTAGTTTTCAGAAATGCACAGGTTTGATAGGTTTCCCTAGGTCCCGGCGAGCTAGAGGCCAAAATCTACAGGTAGGCACTTTGCAAAAAACACCTCTGTTTTCTTCCAAAAATTTGGATGTGTCCACGTTGCGCTTTGGGGCGTTTCCTGTCGCGGGCGCTAGGCCTACCCACACAAGTGAGGTATCATTTTTATCGGGAGACTTGGGGGAACGCTGGGTGGAAGGAAATTTGTGGCTCCTCTCAGATTCCAGAACTTTCTGCCACAGAAATGTGAGGAACATGTGTTTTTTTAGCCAAATTTTGAGGTTTGCAAAGGATTCTGGGTAACAGAACCTGCTCCGAGCACCTCAAGTCACCCCTCCTTGGATTCCCCTAGGTCTCTAGTTTTCAGAAATGCACAGGTTTGGTAGGTTTCCATAGGTGCCGGCTGAGCTAGAGGCCAAAATCTACAGGTAGGCACATCGCAAAAAACACCTCTGTTTTCTTCCAAAAATTTGGATGTGTCCACGTTGCGCTTTGGGGCGTTTCCTGTCGCAGGCGCTAGGCCTACCCACACAAGTGAGGTATCATTTTTATCGGGAGACTTGGGGGAACGCTGGGTGGAAGGACATTTGTGGCTCCTCTCAGATTCCAGAACTTTCTGCCACAGAAATGTGAGGAACATATGGTTTTTTAGCCAAATTTTGAGGTTTGGAAAGGATTCTGGGTAACAGAACCTGGTCCGAGCCCCGCAAGTCACCCCATATTGGATTCCCCTAGGTCTCTAGTTTTCAGAAATGCACAGGTTTGGTAGGTTTCCCTAGGTGCCGGCTGAGCTAGAGGCCAAAATCTACAGGTAGGCACTTCGCAAAAAACACCTCTGTTTTCTTCCAAAAATTTGGATGTGTCCACGTTGCGCTTTGGGGCGTTTCCTGTCGCGGGCGCTAGGCCTACCCACACAAGTGAGGTATCATTTTTATCGGGAGACTTGGGGGAACGCTGGGTGGAAGGAAATTTGTGGCTCCTCTCAGATTCCAGAACTTTCTGCCACAGAAATATGAGGAACATGTGTTTTTTTAACCAAATTTTGAGGTTTGCAAAGGATTCTGGGTAACAAACCTGGTCCGAGCCCCGCAAGTCACCCCATCTTGGATTCCCCTAGGTCTCTAGTTTTCAAAAATGCACAGGTTTGGTAGGTTTCCCTAGGTGCCGGCTGAGCTAGAGGCCAAAATCTACAGGTAGGCACTTCGCAAAAAACACCTCTGTTTTCTTCCAAAAATTTGGATGTATACACGTTGCGCTTTGGGGCGCTTCCTGTCGCGGGCGCTAGGCCTACCCTCACAAGTGAGGTATCATTTTTATCTGGAGACTTGGGGGAACGCTGGGTGTCAGGAAATTTGTGGCTCCTCTCAGATTCCAGAACTTTCTGCCACAGAAATGTGAGGAACATGTTTTTTTTAGCCAAATTTTGAGGTTTGCAAAGGATTTTGGGTAACAGAACCTGGTCCGAGCCCCGCAAGTCACCCCATCTTGGATTCCCCTAGGTCTCTAGTTTACAGAAATGCACAGGTTTGGTAGGTTTCCCTAGGTGCCGGCTGAGCTAGAGGCCAAAATCTACAGGTAGGCACCTCGCAAAAAACTCCTCTGTTTTCTTTCAAAAATTTGGATGTGTCCATGTTGCGCTTTGGGGCGATTCCTGTCGCGGGCGCTAGGCCTACCCACACAAGTGAGGTATCATTTTTATCGGGAGACTTGGGGGAACGCTGGGTGGAAGGAAATTTGTGGCTCTTCTCAGATTCCAGAACTTTCTGCCACAGAAATGTGAGGAGCATGAGTTTTTTTAGGCAAATTTTGAGGTTTGCAAAGGATTCTGGGTAACAGAACCTGGTCCGAGCCCCGCAAGTCACCCCATCTTGGATTCCCCTAGGTCTCTAGTTTTCAGAAATGCACAGGTTTGGTAGGTTTCCCTAGGTGCCGGCTGAGCTAGAGGCCAAAATCTACAGGTAGGCACTTTGCAAAAAACACCTCTGTTTTCTTTTTAAAAAATGGGATGTGTCCACGTTGCGTTTTGGGGCGTTTCCTGTCGCGGGCGCTAGGCCTACCCACACAAGTGAGGTATAATTTTTATCGGGAGACTTGGGGGAACATAGATTAGCAAAACAAGTGCTATTGCCCCTTGTCTTTCTCTAAATTTTTTCCTTCCAAATATAGGAGAGTGTGTAAAAAAGACACCTTTTTGAGAAATGCCCTGTAATTCACATGCTAGTATGGTCACCCCGGAATTCAGAGATGTGCAAATAACCACTGCTCCTCAACACCTTATCTTGTGCCCTTTTTGGAAATACAAAGGTTTTCTTGATAGCTATTTTTTACTCTTTATATTTCAGCAAATGAATTGCTGTATACCCGGTATAGAATGAAAACGCACTGCAGGGTGCAGCTCATTTATTGGCTCTGGGTTCCTCGGGTTCTTGATGAACCTACAAGCCCTATATTTCCCCGCAACCAGAGGAGTCCAGCAGACGTAACGGTATATTGCTTTCGATAATCTGACATTGCAGGGAAAAGTTACAGAGTAAAACGTAGAGAAAAATTGATGTTTTTTTCACCTCAATTTCAATATTTTTCTTTTTCAGCTGTTATTTTCTCTAGGAAACCCTTGTAGGATCTACACAAATGACTGTTTGCTGAATTCAGAATTTTGTCTACTTTTCAGAAATGTTTAGGTTTCTGGGATCCAGCATTGGTTTCATGCCCATTTCTGTCACTGACTGGAAGGAGGCTGAAAGCACAAAAAATTGAAAAAATGGGGTATGCCCCAGTAAAATGCCAAAATTGTGTTGAAAAATTGGGTTTTCTGATTCAAGTCTGCCTGTTCCTGAAAGCTGGGAAGCTGCTGAGTTTAGCACTGCAAACCCTTTGTTGATGCCATTTTCAGGGGAAAAACCACAAGCCTTCTTCTGCAGCCACTTTTTCCAAATTTTTTGAAAAAAACGACATTTTCACTGTATTTTGGCAAATTTCTTGGCCTCCTTCAGGGGAACCCACAAAGTCTGGGTACCCCTAGAATCCCTAGGATGTTGGAAAAAAAGGACGCCAATTTGGCTTGGTTAGCTTATGTGGACAAAAAGTTATGAGGGCCTAAGCGCGAACTGCCCCAAATAGGCAAAAAAAGGCCTGGCACAGGAGGGGGAAAAGGCCTGGCAGTGAAGGGGTTAAAGAACTTGTATGTTTACTACAACACCTCAGTTCAATGCTACACTTTTGATTCTATTCACCATTTCTGAGTTTAGGGTTACACCTAGGTATAGACTTGCATGTCTCTACCACCTAAAATTAGGGCATGGAGCCTCCCTACAACAGGATTGATGATTGTAAAAGTTACTACTAGGAGACGGAGATCTCCACCACTGTAGCAGAAATTTCCCGATCAGAATGTACAGTGAACATTATTAAAGTAAATTATTCTTTCAAATATAAATGTAAAAAATGAACACAGGGCCGGAGGGCCAGGGGACCTGCAACTCCCAGGTGACTGTGCGATACGTGGGCTGCCCAAGACCATAAATTTGCCCTTCAGGGCCCACTGCGTGGGGTGCACAATCACAGGGCAAGGGAGCTTACAACTCCCAGGTGACTGCGCGGCAGGGCAGCCACTCACAACCAGCACCTGCACCCAGAGGCTCATAAATCTGCTCTTTTGGGGCCACTGCGTGGGATGCAAGATCACAGGGCAGGAGGCCCAGGGGGCCTACAACCCCCAAGTGACTGTGCGGCAGGAGGGCCGCCCACGACAAGCATCCACACCCGGAGGTGCATAAATCTGCCCTTCTGGTCCTGCTGCATGGGATGTACGATCACGGGGCTGGATTGCCAGGGGGCCTAAAACTCCCAGGTGACTCTGGGCAGGAGGGCCACCCGCTGCCAGCATCTGTGCCCGGAGGCACATAATTCTGCTCTTCTGGTCCTGCTGCATAGGATGAGCGATCACAGGGCCAGAGGTCTAGGGGGCTTACAACTCCCAGGTGACTAGGCAGCAGGAGGGCCACCCATGACCAGTGTCTGTGCCCGTAGGCTCATATATCTGCTCTTCTTGTCCCGCTGAGCTGGACGTGCCTGGGCGAAGACCAGGCCAAGGGCGGGCCAAGAGCAGGCCCGTCTGTGCTCGTCCATGGCCGGTCAAGGCCTGGCTGAGACCTCCCTCTTGGCCCGCAGTTTTTTTTACCGTAAAGGTTTAGTCAGCAGGCTCTCCGGGTGACTGTAAGGTATTGTGATTTTTGCTATGTTTTACGTGGATCCAATTGGTCGCATTATATGGTTAATTTGGCTGTAATTTTGGTGGTCTCTTGTTGAATTGTAGGTTGTTGGTTGGGACAACTAAAAATCAACTAATATGAGCAAATGCAAGTATACAGTGGTGACGCAAGGCGCTAATACTGCCAATACAACGCTGGATGGCTTTTTACAAAGAGCCGTGGATATCCTTGCTAAGGAGATTGAATTGGCAGAGAGGAGTTTATCTTTATCTTCATCTCCACCCCTGCATTCTGTTTCATCCTTAGCCCTGGCATTGTGCCGGGGTGGGGGGAGAGAGTTTGAAGGGAGGCATCTCACAATTTCTCCCATTGTGGTATGTGAAGACCCTTCTACAAATTGCACTTCCCCGTGTTAACCCCATCTCTCCCCAGAAGAGAGGGAGTGGTCTCCAAATCTCATACTGGGAAAAGAAAAAGAGGTGAGATCATCACAAGATCTAAGAGACCAAAGTACTCCTATTCTATTAATAATGTTTGCAGCTGAAACAAGGAAGCAGCTGTAGAGGAGCCTGAGTCAGTCAGGGGACCAGTATTCCCCTGGGGGATTTGTTATCAAGTATTGGGAAACTTATTACTGATGCCTCAGACCTGATATTGAATTCCCTGAGGAAGATCAAAAGCCATCTTGAGGTGCTAGCAAATCCCCTGGCAGAGGATCGTTCCCAGGATTAACTCAGGGAGGTGCCCAGGCCTCGAATCAACCTTAGGGTCCACCACCTGCTGGATGTGACAATATGGCTCTGCTGTTAGCTGTCAAGGTCAATCTTATTGAGGATTCTTCTAGCAATCAAGGCCCCAGCATTGACATTAGCAGCAGAGTTGGAAATTGCCCTTTGCCTCAGAAAGAGCACCTCATCCAGCAGACCTGGGTAATGTCCTTGCCGGATTATCTGCAACCTGTCGGTCAGGCAAAACTTAAAGGGCAAACTGATAATTTACATCTTCCCTCGGAAAGCACTCGCTACTCATTGGTATTAGCTGGGGTTCCTCCTCTGGCTGATGATACACATGAGGACCATGTGAGTTTGATGAATAAAGCTACTCTTTGGTGCAGGAAACATTTTGATGCCCACCAGGATCTACTCAATAAACTCATTATGGTACGTAGAGTAAGATGGGTGTGGCAAATCCCAAAGTTCATTGATGGGGATTGTGTGGTGCTAAACTTTTCTGATCTTCGGTGTGTCCAATTTTTACTTTCTCATCTGAACATGACAAATGTGAATCATAGCACAATAGTGGCAAGAACTTTGGGCTTTTTTTATCCAGCATCGCGGAATGAGTTGTGTAAAGTAAGGAAGAGTATTTCCCAGGGGGACAGTAGTGAATTACATAGGCCAGCATCTTTATCATTGTCGGCCCATCCTAATCATTTTGAGACTCCATCAGGTTTATGGTATAATGATTAACGATCTGCCCTGCCAATGTCACAAGGAGAGGGGGGTTTTGGTAGCTCAGGCAAAAAATCCTCGCGTTGGCCCCTCCTCTCAAGTTTCCTGCAGCCGCCTCCCTATGGTACTCAAGATGTGAAGGACGTAGATTGTGGGCAGTGCCATCAAGTTCTAACATGAACATTGCTGGGATTTATGATAAATTGCTCATTGAGGATTGGCGGAACTGCATCTTTAAATATGACATAATTTGTTGTCAAGAAACTTGGGCTGTAAATCTTGTTTTTTTAAATGGGTATACACCTATTGTTCAGCCGACACACCTTCAGTAGCTGGTAGAGGGAAGGGGTGTGGGCAGTTTTTGTCACTTGTGCATGGAGTGATTATAAGGTGGATGTTGTAGCAGCCACCCCATACTTTCAAATCTTATACTTATGAATAGAAATTGCGTTGAATCGGATCTTAAATCATTTTTACTATATTCACTTTGCAACACAGACAACTGCGGTACTTGAGGATCTGGGGAAGTTGCTTTTTGCATTTCATAATAGGCTGAAGAATGTCTTGACTTCCATTATATGGGCAAGTGATTTTAATACCACTAAATGCCAGTATAGTGCTGAACGCATATGTGGTTCCTGGATGGGGAGGGGCCTATTAGGGGTACTTCTCACATACTCCTTACGGGGGAGCTGTAAATAAACTAATTCTATCTTATAACCTCGCTGATGAAGCAGACATATTGGGACAAAATAATATTGCTCCCCCTACATTTATAGAAAGGGGAAGGGTAATAATATTGATTTCTTGCTTTTATCTTCAGATCTGCCAAACTGTCTAGGATCCTTTAGAGTACATCCTCTACATTTCAGTGATCATAATCCTATTCCAGCTTGTTTTATCACCCACCACTATGAGGAAAAGAAGGTGGGAAATTTTCCTATAGAGCACGATTAATGGTGGCGTCCATTTCAAGTAGAGTAAAATGAATCTTCAAGATTTTACTAATAACCTCATTTACACAATGTCTGATGATTTCACTTGCTGCTGGTCAACAGATAGGATGCCCGGAGAGACTCTGGAAAGTTTTCATAATATTTGCTGTACTGTTGCACATAATTTAACCTCAAATAAACCAATACGGGAGCATCCAGTGAACTCTTAGTTTAGCCATGAATGCACAACACCGCTTAAGGCACTAAAAATGATCACTTCCTATACTCTGTTCAACCCAGTAGCTATAAGAAGGGCTAGAGTAGTTTACAAGAAAACCCTTTTTAAAAGGAAACAAGAATTGCAGATTAAGGTCTGGGAGGAT
Organism: Pleurodeles waltl; assembly: GCF_031143425.1. Lineage (NCBI taxonomy): Eukaryota > Metazoa > Chordata > Amphibia > Caudata > Salamandridae > Pleurodeles > Pleurodeles waltl. The sequence goes on along the minus strand of NC_090444.1, from coordinate 1,233,441,150 downwards.
TTAGAAAAAGTGGCAGCCTTAAGGTGTGGTTACTCCTTTTGGAAAATTGTTAATCAACCCCTTTATACCAATGATTTCTTTTCTGAAATTGAGTGTCACATTAGTACCCAGGAATGGATGAATCATTTCACAGCTATTTATAACTGTGAGGATGGTTTAGTAACTCAAAGAGATGTTACAGGTTCTGCCTCTCCTGTGGTTAGTGAAGATTGGCTAACTGACCTAGTGGACTATGCAGCAGTTGTTAAAGCAATCCAAGGAGCAGCCAATGACAAAGCCTCAGGTAGAGATGGGGTACCCATTGACATGTTTAAAGACAATATCGATTTCTGGGCCCTGATGCTGACCAATGTCTTGAGGGTGGCAGTTAAAGGAAATCTAAAGGATTCATGGAAAGATACCATCATAGTCCCAATCTTTAAAAAAGGAGACTGAAGTATACCCTCCAGTTATCGCCCAATTTCTCTGTTTGACTCTGTTGGAATTTGGGTTTCTGGTTGGCTAGGGTATTCACCTCCGTCAGGCAGAACCTACCCACTCTAGTCAGGGCAAGGGAGTTACACGTCCAAGATGACCCCTGCTCATCCCCTTGGTAGCTTGGCACGAGCAGTCAGGCCTATCCCAGAGGCAATGTGTAAAGCGCTTGCACAACACACAAAACACACGTGATGCAAAATGTACACCACAAAGTAAACACAACACTGAGCTAAGTAAAAATAATCTGTATTGCACAAAACATAATTAGACCAACGTTACACGTAAGTAATACCCTGCTACCTTAGCAGTTGTCAGATTGTTACACAAGTTACTAATACTCTGCAAGAATATGCAGTTGTCACATTAGAATACGTAAGTACTCAGAATCCTGCAACATAAGCAGTAGTCAGGATCTACAATAAGGGTTATATGCACTTGTCATGAATAATTCCTAAATACCCATAGAAGGAACATTGAAGAACACATCACAAGTCATAAAATTACATATCAGCTAGACATGCCCATAAAAGGAACAGCAGCACATATATGTTACGTCATACAAGCAGGTAGGTAATCTATGATTCCCCCATGGTCCATACCATGCTATTAAAGCAAAATATGTGCCCCACAGTAACTGTTCGATATGAAGAGGCACTCCCAGTGCCTAGAAGATGAACAATGGGGCCCCTGCGCTCCTATGCACAAAAACGGGGGCCTCTGAGATCCGTTTGAGGAGAAGAGGGTGGCACGCATCTCCTCTATTCCATTTCCGGGCCCCTCTGGGGACCGTAATTACTGGGAGCCTTTCTAGGCCTCCACCAGCCCTCCCCAGGGGGGGCCCAAGTCAGGGAAATCCTCAGGGGAGGAGGGGGGCTCCACGCAGTTTAAAAACGGGCCCCTCCAGGGACCCCCAAACTCCTGGGTCTCCCCGGGCCTCCACCGGCCCTCACACAGGGGGACACCTCCGTAAAATGACACTGGCCCACGAGGGGGCCAACAAGGGAGCCGGCGATATGGGCGATGCTCGGGTGAGGCTACCGCCTGGCCCGTAAAACAAAGGAGAGTCCTCCGGAACTCCCACAGGCCAGGGAGAGGCGTCCTCCTCTCTCTCCGGTTCTCGATGGCGTCCTGGGCCAAGGCAGGGCCTGCCGGTGCCCCGGGGGTGCTCCACGGAGCGATCCTCGCCCCAGGGGAACCAATAGGAGCGCGCTTGCTCCAGGCGGCAAGAAGGAGGTTTTCTTCGTGCCCCGGGGGAACCAGTAGGCACGTAACACTTGCGCTCGAGCAAGGTAGCTTCCCCGGGCTGCAGCGGTAATTTGGGCACTTTGAAAACAGCGCACTTAGGAAAGTGCAAGGGCTCTGTCCCAAGCCCGGGTTGCAGTGGTGATTTCAGGGATCAAAATATGGCGCTTTTCAAATCGCTAAGGCAAATCTGCAGCCCCGGCTGCGGCAGTGATTTTCTGCAGCAATTTAAGAGAGAGCGCTTTTTGCAAGCGCTTCGGGCAAAGCTGTAGAGATCGTTGCAGGGGCCACACCACCCTGCCCCTGGGAACAAGCAAGAGCACAAGGAAGCACAGGGCTGGTGGGCCAAGCTACAGGCCAGCACAAGGGTGCAGATGTTGGCAGTTCCTCCTGGTGACCAGGCAGGTCAGCACAGCAGCAGCAGTCCAAAGTGGTTTCCTGGTGAGTCCATTCATCAGCGTTCTGTGTCCAGTTTCAAGTGCCAAGAATGTTCAAATTGTGGGGAAAATTCACCTGTATTTATAAAGGGTTTACAGTGTGTTTTACAATGGTAGGGAGAGGAGGTTCCAGCCAATTACAACTGGATCTTGGAGTGCCCCCTCTCTCCTTTCAGCACAGGCTCCAAACATCAATGGGGGTTAATGACCCTATTGTATGAGGCCAGGGCACAGCCTTTACAAATGCAGGTGTGCCCCGCCTCTCCCTTCTCTCAGCCCAGGAAGGCTTTACAATATGTAGATGCACCTCTGTGACACCTCCACCCTCCCTGTGTTCAGGCTGTCTAAGAAGTATGCACAAAGCCCCAACTGTCAGTCTGCCCAGACGTGGATTGGTGGCAAGCTGCAAAACACCAAAGTCATAAGCAGAGATAAATGGGCACTTTCTAGAAGTGGCATTTCTGTGATAGTTATACAAAAATACACCTACACCAGTAAGCATAATTTCTCACCACTATCACAACCATACCTTCACTACCCCTTATAAATCATAAAATACCCTTTACACATAAGGCAGGGCATTTCCAATGCAATCGTATGAGGAGGCAGCACTCACAGCAGTGAGACACCAAGCTAGGCTGGTTGTCAATACCAGGACAGGCCACACAACTTGGCACATGTCCTTCCTTGTACATACATGGCACCCTGCCCAAAGGGCTAGCTAGGGTGTGACTTTCATGTAGTAAAGGGGGAGTTCTGGGCCTGGCAAGTAAATTTAGATGCCAGATCCCTGTGGCAGGAAACTACACACACAGGCTCTGCGCTAGCAGGCCTTAGATAAGTTTGACAGGCTACTTCAGTGGGTGGCGCAAGCAGCGCTGCAGGCCCACTAGTAGCATTTAATTTACAGGCCCTGGGTGTAGGGATACCACTTTACAAGGGACGTATAGGTAAATTAAATATGCCAATTAGGTATGATCCAATCATACCAATTTTGTAAGGGAGAGCACATGAACTTTAGCACTGGTTAGCAGTGAAAAAGTGTTCAGAGTCAAAACGTCAGCCAACAAAGGTCAGAAAAATAAGGAGGCAAAAAGCAAAAAGTCTAGGGAATGACCCTGTAAAAGGGCCAGGTCCAACAATATGTAGATAACTTCTACACTGGAGTGCAGTTGTTCAAGGACTTGTTGAGAGTAGACACTGTTGCATGTGGCATAATCCACTCTAACTGGAAAGGCTATCCAAGGGAACTTGCCTGTAAAAAAACTTGAGTGGGGACAGTGCAGTGCCTTGCAGAATGATGAGCTGCTAGCTCTGAAATTTGCAACCAGAATGGGATGTCTACATGTTAGCTACCGTACATGATGAGAGTACTTCACCTGTGGCTGTTTGGGGTCAAGTTGCTGAAGTGCGCAAACTTGTGTACATTTTAGACCAGTGGTTCCCAACCTTTTGATTTCTGTTGACCCCCAATTTAACATTAATGGAACCCAGGGACCCCCACTGAATCATCATTAGAATCCGGGGACCCCCGCCTGAGTCATAACTGGAAGCTGGGGACCTAATTTGTCAATATTTGTTAATATTTTTTAATTTTCTAGGCTTTCGCGGACCCCCTGAGAAGGCATTGCGGACCCCCAGGGGTCCCCGGACCACAGGTTGGGAACCACTGTTTTAGACTACAATAAGCACATGGGTGGTGTTGATAGAGTAGCCCAGAGGTTGAAACCTTACACTGCTATTTGTAAGTCTTACATTTGGTATAAAAAGTTGGCCATCCATTTGTTTCATTTAGCAACTTTTAATGTTTTTATTATGCTCAAGGATTGTTTCAGAGTCAAGGATGAAATTTGTTAAATTTCAGGAGTCGTCATAGAGAGCCTTATTGTGGTGGAACAGGCAAGAGTTCCTAGAGTAGCAGTGGTGGAGGATGTGGCTAGATTAAGATCGCCACTTTCCTGATCACATTCCTCCCACTCCTAAAAAAGACTTTCCTACTAAGAAATGTAGAGTCTGTGCCTAAAGAGATATTCGGAAGGAGACTTGGAACTACTGCCCTGATTGTCCTTCTAAGCCTGGGCTGTGTGTGGCCGGCTGTTTTAGAAGTTACCAAACGCCCCAAAAATATTATTTTATATTTTGTGTTCAGTTTCATGGTTGGCATTACTGTCATTTAGTTAGAGCTTTTGAGTTTGTAGTTTTGTACTTATTTGTAATGAGTTAGTGGACTCTGTTGTTTAAAAAGAAAAGTGATGGCGGTGTGCGTGGAGTGGCATTTGGCTGGCAGTGTAAGTAGTGACTTGCTGTTGACCGTTGCAACACTTCCAGCCAAACGCCAGCACACACACTCCCATAAGCTGGTGTGATTGCTGTATCAGGAATGTGGGCGTATGAAAGTGATGGACCCTTGAATGGCGCTGTCTGCTGATGCGAGTGTTGTAATGTGCTGGGACCGCAGCTGGCGGCGTGAATGGTCTTGTGCATGTCATGTAAGAAAGGTGTGTGAATGGACTGTAAAGTGGTTGGTGCCTTGACGCAGCTTTACAGCTCACGAGCTATGAGTAATTGATTCAGTTTTTTGGCCTTTCAGTTACTAACAGTGAATGTAATTTCTGTGAAGTATCTTGTTAATAAAATTTGATCTGCTGAACCATCACTCACACTTGTGCCAAATCCAACCAGTATGTGTGGCAAAAATGACTGTGTGGTAAAAATGACAAAACCTGCTCCTCTGTAATCAGGCGTTGGAGCACACCAGTGACATGCTAGGTGTCTCAGGTGGGACCCCGATGATGAAGCATGCCACCAACTCTGTTATCGGGTGAGGGTTTTTTTTTTTCTTAACATAACCTAAGTGCATTTCTTTTCACAATTTTAGTCTTTGGAACATCAGAGAAGGACGTGAACACAGCAACACTACCTGTTTTTCTGGGGGGGTCATCTGCGTTTTTGGTCCTGGGTGCGGCTGTCATCTGGAGAAACCTACTAAATCCAGACATTTTTTACAACTAGACACCCAGAGGAGTCCAGGGAGGTGTGGATCCCCAAATATTTTCTTACGCAGACTCCTCAGCAAACCTCAAAATTTGCTTACAAAAGCATATTTTCCTCACTTGTCTTTGTAGGATCACTACACCGGCACAAATTCCCTACCACCCAGTGTTCCCCTCTGTTGGAAACAGCTCTTTTTTCAGGGTCATCCCCAATCTTTTTGCCTCCTGCATCCTATTTTTTTTCTGACCTGTTGCTGTTGGCTTTTGAACTCTGAGCACTTTACCACTGCTAACCAGTGCTAAAGTGCATATACTCTCTGTGTAAATTGTATAATTGATTGGTTTATCCATGATTGGAATATTTGATTTACTAGTAAGTCCCTAGCACAGTGTACTAGAGGTTCCCAGGGCCTATAAATCAAATGCTACTAGTGGGCCTGCAGCACTGGTTGTACCACCCAGAATAGTAGCTCTGTAAACATGTCTCAGACCTTCCACTGCAGTGTTTCTGTGTGCTGTTTTAACTGCCAATTCAACTTGGCAAGTGTACCCACTTGCCAAGCCTAAACCTTCCCTTTTCTTAAATGTAAGACACCTCTAAGGTAGGCCCTAGGTAGTCCCATGGGCAGGGTGCAGTGTATGTTTAAGGAAGGACATATACTAATGTGTTTTACATGTCCTAACACTGAAATACTGCTAAATTCGGGTTTCACTGTTGCAAGGCCTATCCCTCTCATAGGTTAACATGGGGGCTACCTTCAAATATGATTAAAGTGTAGATTCCCTTTGGGAGCGGATAGACATGTGGGGTTTGGGGTCTCTGAGCTCTCAGTTTAAAAATTCATCTTTTAGTAAAGTTGATTTTAAGATTGTGTTTGAAAATGCCACTTTTAGAAAGTGGGCATTTTCTTGCTTAAGCCATTCTGTGACTCTGCCTGTTTGTGGATTCCCTGTCTGGGTCAGTTTGACAGCTGGGCTGCTTGCACCTCTCTCTAGACAGTGACACAAAGGGAGCTGGGGTGTAGCCTGCATATCCTGATGAGCCATCTGTGCTAGAAGGGAGTGCCTGCCCTCACACAATTCAGTCTCCAACCCCCCGGTGTGTGTCTGGGACTTGGCCTGGGCAAGGCAGGATTTCATAAACAAGAGAGACTTTTCTTTGAAGTAAGCCTCCTTCAAAGGGCACAATGGGTATAAGAAGGGCACCCAAAACCACTGACTTCAGATCACTTCTGAAAACCAAGAGGAACCTCTGCCTGGAGAAGAGCTGAGGAAGAAGAGCTGCCCTGCCTGTCACTGTGCTTTGTGGAGCTATCCTGCAGTTGCTGCTTCTGCCTGTGCAAGAGGACAAAGACTGGATTTTGTGTGCCTTCCTGCTTGTGAAGAACTCTCCAAGGGCTTGCTATTGAGCTTGCCTCCTGTTGTTGAACTCTCAGGGACAGCAAAGACTTATCTCTGCCAGCACCTGGAGCCTCTGCTGAGACTCCTGCCCTGCAAAGTGGTGCCCTATCCAGTTCCTGGGGCCTTGAAGGAGATACTGGCAGGCCAAGTTTGAGAAATCCAAGCACAGGCCGCTGTGAGGGGGAAATTTAACTTCACGGCTGAAATCGACTCTCCGTCTGCAGCGCGGCTAGGAGATCCACACACATGGCTGGAGAAATGAAGTACAGCATCGATGACGGAGGCTTGTAAGATCGCAACCCACACTGCATGGTTTTTGGATCACCGTGCAGCATGATCTCTGACGCAAACATCGCTGGGTGTGTAGAAATGATGCAAAGCCTGCCCGGATCTGAGAGTGCTTGTCCGGATTGACACATCGCACTCCTGCAGAGAGAAGAAACAATGCACGCCGACTCGACCGAAGGAGAAACGGTGCATGGTCTCGCTTGTGAGTGATATAGATGCATCGCAGGCTTCTTTTGAAGCACACTCACCCACGGTCCAGGTACATTTTCACGCTAAAAGCATTAGCGTTGTGTTTAAAAGAACATGAAGACTCTCTTTACATTTTAATTATTAACTTGACTTGTGTATGTTGGACTTTTGTCATTTTTGTCTTGTTTTGTTTAGATAAATATTTCCTATTTTTCTAAACCTATGTTGTATCATTTTGTACTGTTGTCATGAAGTTAATGTGTGTGATGGTACAAATACATTACACCTAGCACTCTGACGTTAAGCCTACCTGCTCATGCCGAGCTAGCAAGGGGGTGAGCGGGGGTTACCTGAGAGTGATTCTTTTTTACCCTGACTAGTGTGAGGGTCCTTGCTTGGACAGGGGGTAACCTGACTACCGACCACAGGCCACATTTCTAAAACCCTCAGTCCCCCAAGTAAAATGAAATCTCACTTATGTGGGTCCCCAAAGTAGAGTAAGCCTAAAAATGCATGAAAACAAATTGTGCATATCAACTCGCTTTGCTATCCCCTCAGTCTCTACACGTTATTGGCCTTTTCCTTTTGCAGACACCTCAGCCACCCACCCAAGTGAGGTATCATTTTTATCAGGAGATCTGGAGGAACGCTGGGTACGCTGGGTAGAGGGAAGTTTATTGCTCCCCTCAGATTCCAGAACTTTCCATCGCAGAAATTTGAGGAAAAAGTGTGTTTTGTCAAATTTTAAGGTTTACAAAGGATTCTGTGTACCAGAACCTGGTGGGAGCCCTACAAGTTACCCCATTCTGAATTTCCCTAGGTGTCTAGTTTTTAAAAATGTATAGGTTTACTAGGTTTCCCTACGTGTCAGCTGATCCACAGCTAGGCACTTTCCAAAAAACAGCTCAGTTTTCTTTGGGAAAATGTGATGTGACCATGTTTTGTTTTGGTGCATTTTCTGTCACGGGCACTATGCCTACCCACACTAGTGAGGTACCATTTTTATTGGGAGACTTGGGGGAATGCTGGGTGGAAGGAAATTTGTGTCACCTCTCAGATTCCAGAACTTTCTATCACCGAAATGCAAGGAAAAAGTGTGTTTTTTTACCAAGTTTTGAGGTTTTCAAGGGATTCTCGGTTACAGAACCTGGCGAGAGCCCCACAAGTCAACTCATTCTAGATTCCCCTAGGTGTCTACATTACATAAATGTATAGGTTTGCTAGGTTTGCCAGGGTGCCAGCTGAGCTAGAGGCCAAAATCCACAGCTAGGCACTTTGAAAAAAACAGCTCAGTTTTCTTAGGAAAATGTGATGTGACCATATTTTGATTTGGGTCATTTCCTGTTGCGAGCACTAGGCCTACCACACAAGTAAGGTAACCATTTTTACCGGGGGACGTGGGACAATGCTCGGTAGAAGGAAGTTTGTGGATCCTCTCAGATTCCAGAACTTTCAATCACCGAAATGTGAGGAAAAACATTTTTTTGTCAAATTTTGAAGTTTGCCAAGGATAGTGGGTAATAGAACCTGGCGAGAGCCCCACAAGTCACCCCATTCTGAATTCCCCTAGGTGTCTAGTTTTTAAAAAATGTACAGGTTTGCTAAATTTCCCAAGGTGACGGCTGAGCTAGAAGCCAAATTCCACATGGTGGCACTTTCCAAAAAACAGCCAGGTTTTCCTTAGGAAAATGTGATGTGTCCACGTCGTGTTTTGGGACATTTCCTGTTGCGGGCACTAGGTATACCCATAGAACTGATGTACCATTTCTATCGGGAGACTTGCGGGAACGCTGGGTGTCAGGAAATTTGTGGCTCCTCTCAGATTCCAGAACTTTCTGCCACAGAAATGTGAGGAACATGTTTTTTTTAGCCAAATTTTGAGGTTGGCAAAGGATTCTGGGTAACAGAACCTGGTCCGAGCCCCGCAAGTCACCCCATCTTGGATTCCCCTAGGTCTCTAGTTTACAGAAATGCACAGGTTTGGTAGGTTTCCCTAGGTGCCGGCTGAGCTAGAGGCCAAAATCTACAGGTAGGCACTTCGCAAAAAACACCTCTGTTTTCTTTCAAAAATTTGGATGTGTCCACGTTGCGCTTTGGGGCGTTTCCTGTCGCGGGCGCTAGGCCTACCCACACAAGTGAGATATCATTTTTATCGGGAGACTTGGGGGAACGCTGGGTGGAAGGAAATTTGTAGCTCCTCTCTGATTCCAGATCTTTCTGACACATAAATGTGAGGAACAGGTGTTTTTTTAGCCAAATTTTGAGGTTTGCAAAGGATTCTGGGTAACAGAACCTGGTCCGAGCCCCGCAAGTCACCCCATCTTCGATTCCCCAAGGTCTCTAGTTTTCAGAAATGCACAGGTTTGGTAGGTTTCCCTAGGTGCCGGCTGAGCTAGAGGCCAAAATCTACAGGTAGGCACTTTGCAAAAAACACCTCTGTTTTCTTCCAAAAATTTGGATTTGTCCACGTTGTGCTTTGGGGCATTTCCTGTCACGGGCGCTAGGCCTACCCACACAAGTGAGGTATCATTTTTATCGGGAGACTTGGAGGAATGCTGGGTGGAAGGGAATTTGTGGCTCCTCTCAGATTTCAGAACTTTCTGCCACAGAAATGTGAGGAACAGGTGTTTTTTTAGCCAAATTTTGAGGTTTGCAAAGGATTCTGGGTAACAGAACCTGGTCCGAGCCCCACAAGTCACCCCATCTTGGATTCCCCTAGGTCTCTAGTTTTCAGAAATGCACAGGTTTGGTAGGTTTCCCTAGGTGCCGGCTGAGCTAGAGGCCAAAATCTACAGGTAGGCACTTCGCAAAAAACACCTCTGTTTTCTTCCAAAAATTTGGATGTGTCCACGTTGCGCTTTGGGGCGTTTCCTGTCGCGGGCGCTAGGCCTACCCACACAAGTGAGGTATCATTTTTATCGGGAGACTTGGGGGAACGCTGGGTGGAAGGAAATTTGTGGCTCCTCTCAGATTCCAGAACTTTCTGCCACAGAAATGTGAGGAACATGTGTTTTTTTAGCCAAATTTTGAGGTTTGCAAAGGATTCTGGGTAACAGAACCTGCTCCGAGCACCGCAAGTCACCCCTCCTTGGATTCCCCTAGGTCTTTAATTGTTTAGAAATGCACAGGTTTGGTAGGTTTCCATAGGTGCCGGTTGAGCTAGAGGCCAAAATCTACAGGTAGGCACTTCGCAAAAAACACCTCTGTTTTCTTCCAAAAATTTGGATGTGTCCACGTTGCGCTTTGGGGCGTTTACTGTCGCGGGCGCTAGGCCTACCCACACAAGTGAGGTATCATTTTTATCGGGAGACTTGGGGGAACGCTGGGTGGAAGGACATTTGTGGCTCCTCTCAGATTCCAGAACTTTCTGCCACAGAAATGTGAGGAACATATGGTTTTTTAGCCAAATTTTGAGGTTTGCAAAGGATTCTGGGTAACAGAACCTGGTCCGAGCCCCGCAAGTCACCCCATATTGGATTCCCCTAGGTCTCTAGTTTTTTAGAAATGCACAGGTTTGGTAGGTTTCCCTAGGTGCCGGCTGAGCTAGAGGCCAAAATCTACAGGTAGGCACTTCGCAAAAAACACCTCTGTTTTCTTCCAAAAATTTGGATGTGTCCACGTTGCGCTTTGGGGCGTTTCCTGTCGCGGGCGCTAGGCCTACCCACACAAGTGAGGTATCATTTTTATCGGGAGACTTGGGGGAACACTGGGTGGAAGGAAATTTGTGGCTCCTCTCAGATTCCAGAACTTTCTGCCACAGAAATATGAGGAACATGTGTTTTTTTAACCAAATGTTGGGGTTTGCAAAGGATTCTGGGTAACAAACCTGGTCCGAGCCCCGCAAGTCACCCCATCTTGGATTCCCCTAGGTCTCTAGTTTTCAGAAATGCACAGGTTTGGTAGGTTTCCCTAGGTGCCGGCTGAGCTAGAGGCCAAAATCTACAGGTAGGCACTTCGCAAAAAACACCTCTGTTTTCTTCCAAAAATTTGGATGTATCCACGTTGCGCTTTGGGGCGCTTCCTGTCGCGGGCGCTAGGCCTACCCTCACAAGTGAGGTATCATTTTTATCGGGAGACTTGGGGGAACGCTGGGTGTCAGGAAATTTGTGGCTCCTCTCAGATTCCAGAACTTTCTGCCACAGAAATGTGAGGAACATGTTTTTTTTAGCCAAATTTTGAGGTTTGCAAAGGATTCTGGGTAACAGAACCTGGTCCGAGCCCCGCAAGTCACCCCATCTTGGATTCCCCTAGGTCTCTAGTTTACAGAAATGCACAGGTTTGGTAGGTTTCCCTAGGTGCCGGCTGAGCTAGAGGCCAAAATCTACAGGTAGGCACCTCGCAAAAAACACCTCTGTTTTCTTTCAAAAATTTGGATGTGTCCACGTTGCGCTTTGGGGCGTTTCCTGTCGAGGGCGCTAGGCCTACCCACACAAGTGAGGTATCATTTTTATCGGGAGACTCTGGGGAACGCTGGGTGGAAGGAAATTTGTGGCTCCTCTCAGATTCCAGAACTTTCTGCCACAGAAATGTGAGGAACATGTGTTTTTTTAGGCAAATTTTGAGGTTTGCAAAGGATTCTGGGTAACAGAACCTGGTCCGAGCCCCGCAAGTCACCCCATCTTGGATTCCCCTAGGTCTCTAGTTTTCAGAAATGCACAGGTTTGGTAGGTTTCCCTAGGTGCCGGCTGAGCTAGAGGCCAAAATCTACAGGTAGGCACTTTGCAAAAAACACCTCTGTTTTCTTTTTAAAAAATGGGATGTGTCCACGTTGCGTTTTGGGGCGTTTCCTGTCGCGGGCGCTAGGCCTACCCACACAAGTGAGGTATAATTTTTATAGGGAGACTTGGGGGAACATAGATTAGCAAAACAAGTGCTATTGCCCCTTGTCTTTCTCTAAATTGTTTCCTTCCAAATATAGGAGAGTGTGTAAAAAAGACACCTATTTGAGAAATGCCCTGTAATTCACATGCTAGTATGGTCACCCCGGAATTCAGAGATGTGCAAATAACCACTGCTCCTCAACACCTTATCTTGTGCCCTTTTTGGAAATACAAAGGTTTTCTTGATAGCTATTTTTTACTCTTTATATTTCAGCAAATGAATTGCTGTATACCCGGTATAGAATGAAAACGCACTGCAGGGTGCAGCTCATTTATTGGCTCTGGGTTCCTCGGGTTCTTGATGAACCTACAAGCCCTATATTTCCCCGCAACCAGAGGAGTCCAGCAGACGTAACGGTATATTGCTTTCGATAATCTGACATTGCAGGGAAAAGTTACAGAGTAAAACGTAGAGAAAAATTGATGTTTTTTTCACCTCAATTTCAATATTTTTCTTTTTCAGCTGTTATTTTCTCTAGGAAACCCTTGTAGGATCTACACAAATGACTGCTTGCTGAATTCAGAATTTTGTCTACTTTTCAGAAATGTTTAGGTTTCTGGGATCCAGCATTGGTTTCATGCCCATTTCTGTCACTGACTGGAAGGAGGCTGAAAGCACAAAAAATTGCAAAAATGGGGTATGCCCCAGTAAAATGCCAAAATTGTGTTGAAAAATTGGGTTTTCTGATTCAAGTCTGCCTGTTCCTGAAAGCTGGGAAGCTGCTGAGTTTAGCACTGCAAACCCTTTGTTGATGCCATTTTCAGGGGAAAAACCACAAGCCTTCTTCTGCAGCCACTTTTTCCAACATTTTTGAAAAAAACGACATTTTCACTGTATTTTGGCAAATTTCTTGGCCTCCTTCAGCGGAACCCACAAAGTCTGGGTACCCCTAGAATCCCTAGGATGTTGGAAAAAAAGGACGCAAATTTGGCTTGGTTAGCTTATGTGGACAAAAAGTTATGAGGGCCTAAGCGCGAACTGCCCCAAATAGGCAAAAAAAGGCCTGGCACAGGAGGGGGAAAAGGCCTGGCAGTGAAGGGGTTAAAGAACTTGTATGTTTACTACAACACCTCAGTTCAATGCTACACTTTTGATTCTATTCACCATTTCTGAGTTTAGGGTTACACCTAGGTATAGACTTGCATGTCTCTACCAACTAAAATTAGGGCATGGAGCCTCCCTACAACAGGATTGATGATTGTAAAAGTTACTACTAGGAGACGGAGATCTCCACCACTGTAGCAGAAATTTCCCTATCAGAATGTACAGTGAACATTATTAAAGTAAATTATTCTTTCAAATATAAATGTAAAAAATTAACACAGGGCCGGAGGGCCAGGGGACCTGCAACTCCCAGGTGACTGTGCGATACGTGGGCTGCCCAAGACCATAAATTTGCCCTTCAGGGCCCACTGCGTGGGGTGCACAATCACAGGGCAAGGGAGCTTACAACTCCCAGGTGACTGTGCGGCAGGGCAGCCACTCACAACCAGCACCTGCACCCAGAGGCTCATAAATCTGCTCTTTTGGGACCACTGCGTGGGATGCAAGATCACAGGGCAGGAGGCCCAGGGGGCCTACAACCCCCAAGTGACTGTGCGGCAGGAGGGCCGCCCACGACAAGCATCTACACCCGGAGGTGCATAAATCTGCCCTTCTGGTCCTGCTGCATGGGATGTACGATCACGGGGCTGGATTGCCAGGGGGCCTAAAACTCCCAGGTGACTCTGGGCAGGAGGGCCACCCGCTGCCAGCATCTGTGCCCGGAGGCACATAATTCTGCTCTTCTGGTCCTGCTGCATAGGATGAGCGATCACAGGGCCAGAGGTCTAGGGGGCTTACAACTCCCAGGTGACTAGGCGGCAGGAGGGCCACCCATGACCAGTGTCTGTGCACGTAAGCTCATATATCTGCTTTTCTTGTCCCGCTGAGCTGGACGTGCCTGGGCGAAGACCAGGCCAAGGGCGGCCCAAGAGCAGGCCCGTCTGTGCTCGTCCATGGCCGGTCAAGGCCTGGCTGAGACCTCCCTCTTGGCCCGCAGTTATTTTTACCTTAAAGGTTTAGTCAGCAGGCTCTCCGGGTGACTGTAAGGTATTGTGATTTTTGCTATGTTTTACGTGGATCCAATTGGTCGCATTATATGGTTAATTTGGCTGTAATTTTGGTGGTCTCTTGTTGAATTGTAGTTGTTGGTTGGGACAACTAAAAATCAACTAATATGAGCAAATGCAAGTATACAGTGGTGACGCAAGGCGCTAATACTGCCAATACAACGCTGGATGGCTTTTTACAAAGAGCCGTGGATATCCTTGCTAAGGAGATTGAATTGGCAGAGAGGAGTTTATCTTTATCTTCATCTCCACCCCTGCATTCTGTTTCATCCTTAGCCCTGGCATTGTGCCGGGGTGGGGGGAGAGAGTTTGAAGGGAGGCATCTCACAATTTCTCCCATTGTGGTATGTGAAGACCCTTCTACAAATTGCACTTCCCCGTGTTAACCCCATCTCTTCCCAGAAGAGAGGGAGTGGTCTCCAAATCTCATACTGGGAGAAGAAAAAGAGGTGAGATCATCACAAGATCTAAGAGACCAAAGTACTCCTATTCTATTAATAATGTTTGCAGCTGAAACAAGGAAGTAGCTGTAGAGGAGCCTGAGTCAGCCAGGGGACCAGTATTCCCCTGGGGGATTTGTTATCAAGTATTGGGAAACTTATTACTGATGCCTCAGACCTGATATTGAATTCCCTGAGGAAGATCAAAAGCCATCTTGAGGTGCTAGCAAATCCCCTGGCAGAGGATCGTTCCCAGGATTAACTCAGGGAGGTGCCCAGGCCTCGAATCAACCTTAGGGTCCACCAGCTGCTGGATGTGACAATATGGCTCTGCTGTTAGCTGTCAAGGTCAATCTTATTGAGGATTCTTCTAGCAATCACGGCCCCAGCATTGACATTAGCAGCAGAGTTGGAAATTGCCCTTTGCCTCAGAAAGAGCACCTCATCCAGCAGACCTGGGTAATGTCCTTGCTGGATTATCTGCAGCCTGTCGGTCAGGCAAAACTTAAAGGGCAAACTGATAATTTACATCTTCCCTCGGAAAGCACTCGCTACTCATTGGTATTAGCTGGGGTTCCTCCTCTGGCTGATGATACAGATGAGGACCATGTGAGTTTGATGAATAAAGCTACTCTTTGGTGCAGGAAACATTTTGATGCCCACCAGGATCTACTCAATAAACTCATTATGGTACGTAGAGTAAGATGGGTGTGGCACATCACAAAGTTCATTGATGGGGATTGTGTGGTGCTAAACTTTTCTGATCTTCGGTGTGTCCAATTTTTACTTTCTCATCTGAACATGACAAATGTGAATCATAGCACAATAGTGGCAAGAACTTTGGGCTTTTTTTATCCAGCATCGCGGAATGAGTTGTGTAAAGTAAGGAAGAGTATTTCCCAGGAGGACAGTAGTGAATTACATAGGCCAGCATCTTTATCATCGTCGGCCCATCCTAATCATTTTGAGACTCCATCAGGTTTATGGTATAATGATTAACGATCTGCCCTGCCAATGTCACAAGGAGAGGGGGGTTTTGGTAGCTCAGGCAAAGAATCCTCGCGTGGCCCCTCCTCTCAAGTTTCCTGCAGCCGCCTCCCTATGGTACTCCAGATGTGAAGGACGTAGATTGTGGGCAGTGCCATCAAGTTCTAACATGAACATTGCTGGGATTTATTATAAATTGCTCATTGAGGATTGGCGGAACTGCATCTTTAAATATGACATAATTTGTTGTCAAGAAACATGGGCTGTAAATCTTGTTTTTTTAAATGGGTATACACCTATTGTTCAGCCGACACACCTTCAGTAGCTGGTAGAGGGAAGGGGGGTGGGCAGTTTTTGTCACTTGTGCATGGAGTGATTATAAGGTGGATGTTGTAGCAGCCACCCCATACTTTCAAATCTTATACTTATGAATAGAAATTGCGTTGAATCGGATCTTAAATCATTTTTACTATATTCACTTTGCAACACAGACAACTGCGGTACTTGAGGATCTGGGGAAGTTGCTTTTTGCATTTCATAATAGGCTGAAGAATGTCTTGACTTCCATTATATGGGCAAGTGATTTTAATACCACTAAATGCCAGTATAGTGCTGAACGCATATGTGGTTCCCGGATGGGGAGGGGCCTATTAGGGGTACTTCTCACATACTCCTTACGGGGGAGCTATAAATAAACTAATTCTATCTTATAACCTCGCTGATGAAGCAGACATATTGGGACAAAATAATATTGCTCCCCCTACATTTATAGAAAGGGGAAGGGTAATATTATTGATTTCTTGCTTTTATCTTCAGATCTGCCAAACTGTCTAGGATCCTTTAGAGTACATCCTCTACCTTTCAGTGATCATAATCCTATTCCAGCTTGTTTTATCACCCACCACTATGAGGAAAAGAAGGTGGGAAATTTTCCTATAGAGCACGATTAATGGTGGCGTCCATTTCAAGTAGAGTAAAATGAATCTTCAAGATTTTACTAATAACCTCATTTACACAATGTCTGATGATTTCACTTGCTGCTGGTCAACAGATAGGATGCCCGGAGAGACTCTGGAAAGTTTTCATAATATTTCCTGTACTGTTGCACATAATTTAACCTCAAATAAACCAATAAGGGAGCATCCAGTGAAATCTTAGTTTAGCCATGAATGCACAACACCGCTTAAGGCACTAAAAATGATCACTTCCTATACTCTGTGCAACCCAGTAGCTATAAGAAGGGCTAGAGTAGTTTACAAGAAAACCCTATTTAAAAGGAAACAAGAATTGCAGATTAAGGTCTGGGAGGATTTAGAAAAAGTGGCAGCCTTAAGGTGTGGTTACTCCTTTTGGAAGATTGTTAATCAACCCCTTTATACCAATGATTTCTTTTCTGAAATTGAGTGTCACATTAGTACCCAGGAATGGATGAATCATTTCACAGCTATTTATAACTGTGAGGATGGTTTAGTAACTCAAAGTGATGTTACAGGTTCTGCCTCTCCTGTGGTTAGTGAAGATTGGCTAACTGACCTAGTGGACTATGCAGCAGTTGTTAAAGCAATCCAAGGAGCAGCCAATGACAAAGCCTCAGGTAGAGATGGGGTACCCATTGACATGTTTAAAGACAATATCGATTTCTGGGCCCTGATGCTGACCAATGTCTTGAGGGTGGCAGTTAAAGGAAATCTAAAGGATTCATGGAAAGATACCATCATAGTCCCAATCTTTAAAAAAGGAGACTGAAGTATACCCTCCAGTTATCGCCCAATTTCTCTGTTTGACTCTGTTGGAAATTGGGTTTCTGGTTGGCTAGGGTATTCACCTCAGTCAGGCAGAACCTACCCACTCTAGTCAGGGCAAGGGAGTTACACGTCCAAGATGACCCCTGCTCATCCCCTTGGTAGCTTGGCACGAGCAGTCAGGCCTATCCCAGAGGCAATGTGTAAAGCGCTTGCACAACACACACAACACACGTGATGCAAAATGTACACCACAAAGTAAACACAACACTGAGCTATGTAAAAATAATCTGTATTGCACAAAACATAATTAGACCAACGTTACACGTAAGTAATACCCTGCTACCTTAGCAGTTGTCAGATTGTTACACAAGTTACTAATACTCTGCAAGAATATGCAGTTGTCACATTAGAATACGTAAGTACTCAGAATCCTGCAACATAAGCAGTAGTCAGGATCTACAATAAGGGTTATATGCACTTGTCATGAATAATTCCTAAATACCCATAGAAGGAACATTGAAGAACACATCACAAGTCATAAAATTACATATCAGCTAGACATGCCCATAAAAGGAACAGCAGCACATATATGTTACGTCATACAAGCAGGTAGGTAATCTATGATTCCCCCATGGTCCATACCATGCTATTAAAGCAAAATATGTGCCCCACAGTAACTGTTCGATATGAAGAGGCACTCCCAGTGCCTAGAAGATGAACAATGGGGCCCCCGCGCTCCTATGCACAAAAACGGGGGCCTCTGAGATCCGTTTGAGGAGAAGAGGGTGGCACGCATCTCCTCTATTCCATTTCCGGGCCCCTCTGGGGACCGTAATTACTGGGAGTCTTTCTAGGCCTCCACCAGCCCTCCCCAGGGGGGGCCCAAGTCAGGGAAATCCTCAGGGGAGGAGGGGGGCTCCACGCAGTTTGAAAACGGGCCCCTCCAGGGACCCCCAAACTCCTGGGTCTCCCCGGGCCTCCACCGGCCCTCACACAGGGGGACACCTCCGTAAAATGACACTGGCCCACGAGGGGGCCAACAAGGGAGCCGGCGATATGGGCGATGCTCGGGTGAGGCTACCGCCTGGCCCGTAAAACAAAGGAGAGTCCTCCGGAACTCCCACAGGCCAGGGAGAGGCGTCCTCCTCTCTCTCCGGTTCTCGATGGCGTCCTGGGCCAAGGCAGGGCCTGCCGGTGCCCCGGGGGTGCTCCACGGAGCGATCCTCGCCCCAGGGGAACCAATAGGAGCGCGCTTGCTCCAGGCGGCAAGAAGGAGGTTTTCTTCGTGCCCCGGGGGCACCAGTAGGCACGTAACACTTGCGCTCGAGCAAGGTAGCTTCCCCGGGCTGCAGCGGTAATTTGGGCACTTTGAAAACAGCGCACTTAGGAAAGTGCAAGGGCTCTGTCCCAAGCCCGGGTTGCAGTGGTGATTTCAGGGATCAAAATATGGCGCTTTTCAAATCGCTAAGGCAAATCTGCAGCCCCGGCTGCAGCGGTGATTTTCTGCAGCAATTTAAAAGAGAGCGCTTTTTGCAAGCGCTTCGGGCAAAGCTGTAGAGATCGTTGCAGGGGCCACACCACCCTGCCCCTGGGAACAAGCAAGAGCACAAGGAAGCACAGGGCTGGTGGGCCAAGCTACAGGCCAGCACAAGGGTGCAGATGTTGGCAGTTCCTCCTGGTGACCAGGCAGGTCAGCACAGCAGCAGCAGTCCAAAGTGGTTTCCTGGTGAGTCCATTCATCAGCGTTCTGTGTCCAGTTTCAAGTGCCAAGAATGTTCAAATTGTGGGGAAAATTCACCTGTATTTATAAAGGGTTTACAGTGTGTTTTACAATGGTAGGGAGAGGAGGTTCCAGCCAGTTACAACTGGATCTTGGAGTGCCCCCTCTCTCCTTTCAGCACAGGCTCCAAACATCAATGGGGGTTAATGACCCTATTGTATGAGGCCAGGGCAAAGCCTTTACAAATGCAGGTGTGCCCCGCCTCTCCCTTCTCTCAGCCCAGGAAGGCTTTACAATATGTAGATGCACCTCTGTGACACCTCCACCCTCCCTGTGTTCAGGCTGTCTGAGAAGTATGCACAAAGCCCCAACTGTCAGTCTGCCCAGACGTGGATTGGTGGCAAGCTGCAAAACACCAAAGTCATAAGCACAGATAAATGGGCACTTTCTAGAAGTGGCATTTCTGTGATAGTTATAAAAAATACACCTACACCAGTAAGCATAATTTCTCACCACTATCTCAACCACACCTTCACTACCACTTATAAATCATAAAATACCCTTTACACATAAGGCAGGGCATTTCCAATGCAATCGTATGAGGAGGCAGCACTCACAGCAGTGAGACACCAAGCTAGGCTGGTTGTCACTACCAGGACAGGCCACACAACTTGGCACATGTCCTTCCTTGTACATACATGGCACCCTGCCCAAAGGGCTAGCTAGGGTGTGACTTTCATGTAGTAAAAGGGGAGTTCTGGGCCAGGCAAGTAAATTTAGATGCCAGATCCCTGTGGCAGGAAACTACACACACAGGCTCTGCGCTAGCAGGCCTTAGATAAGTTTGACAGGCTACTTCAGTGGGTGGCGCAAGCAGCGCTGCAGGCCCACTAGTAGCATTTAATTTACAGGCCCTGGGTGTAAGGATACCACTTTATAAGGGACGTATAGGTAAATTAAATATGCCAATTAGGTATGATCCAATCATACCAATTTTGTAAGGGAGAGCACATGAACTTTAGCACTGGTTAGCAGTGAAAAAGTGCTCAGAGTCAAAACGTCAGCCAACAAAGGTCAGAAAAATAAGGAGGCAAAAAGCAAAAAGTCTAGGGAATGACCCTGTAAAAGGGCCAGGTCCAACAATATGTAGATAACTTCTACACTGGAGTGCAGTTGTTCAAGGACTTGTTGAGAGTAGACACTGTTGCATGTGGCATAATCCGCTCTAACTGGAAAGGCTATCCAAGGGAACTTGCCTGTAAAAAAACTTGAGTGGGGACAGTGCAGTGCCTTGCAGAATGATGAGCTGCTAGCTCTGAAATTTGCAACCAGAATGGGATGTCTACATGTTAGCTACCGTACATGATGAGAGTACTTCACCTGTGGCTGTTTGGGGTCAAGTTGCTGAAGTGCGCAAACTTGTGTACATTTTAGACCAGTGGTTCCCAACCTTTTGATTTTTGTTGACCCCCAATTTAACATTAATGGAACCCAGGGACCCCCACTGAATCATCATTAGAATCCGGGGACCCCCGCCTGAGTCATTACTGGAAGCTGGGGACCTAATTTGTCAATATTTGTTAATATTTTTTAATTTTCTAGGCTTTCGCGGACCCCCTGAGAAGGCATTGCGGACCCCCAGGGGTCCCCGGACCACAGGTTGGGAACCACTGTTTTAGACTACAATAAGCACATGGGTGGTGTTGATAGAGTAGCCCAGAGGTTGAAACCTTACACTGCTATTTGTAAGTCTTACATTTGGTATAAAAAGTTGGCCATCCATTTGTTTCATTTAGCAACTTTTAATTTTTTTATTATGCTCAAGGATTGTTTCAGAGTCAAGGATGAAATTTGTTAAATTTCAGGAGTCGTCATAGAGAGCCTTATTGTGGTGGAACAGGCAAGAGTTCCTAGAGTAGCAGTGGTGGAGGATGTGGCTAGATTAAGATCGCCACTTTCCTGATCACATTCCTCCCACTCCTAAAAAAGACTTTCCTACTAAGAAATGTAGAGTCTGTGCCTAAAGAGATATTCGGAAGGAGACTTGGAACTACTGCCCTGATTGTCCTTCTAAGCCTGGGCTGTGTGTGGCCGGCTGTTTTAGAAGTTACCAAACGCCCCAAAAATATTATTTTATATTTTGTGTTCAGTTTCATGGTTGGCATTACTGTCATTTAGTTAGAGCTTTTGAGTTTGTAGTTTTGTACTTATTTGTAATGAGTTAGTGAACTCTGTTGTTTAAAAAGAAAAATGATGGCGGTGTGCGTGGAGTGGCATTTGGCTGGCAGTGTAAGTAGTGACTTGCTGTTGACCGTTGCAACACTTCCAGCCAAACGCCAGCACACACACTCCCATAAGCTGGTGTGATTGCTGTATCAGGAATGTGGGTGTATGAAAGTGATGGACCCTTGAATGGCGCTGTCTGCTGATGCGAGTGTTGTAATGTGCTGGGTCCGCAGCTGGTGGCGTGAATGGTCTTGTGCATGTCATGTAAGAAAGGTGTGTGAATGGACTGTAAAGTGGTTGGTGCCTTGACGCAGCTTTACAGCTCACGAGCTATGAGTAATTGATTCCGTTTTTTGGCCTTTCAGTTACTAACAGTGAATGTAATTTCTGTGAAGTATCTTGTTAATAAAATTTTATCTGCTGAACCATCACTCACACTTGTGCCAAATCCAACCAGTATGTGTGGCAAAAATGACTGTGTGGTAAAAATGACAAAACCTGCTCCTCTGTAATCAGGCGTTGGAGCACACCAGTGACATGCTAGGTGTCTCAGGTGGGACCCCGATGATGAAGCATGCCACCAACTCTGTTAGCGGGTGAGGGGTTTTCTTTTCTTAACATAACCTAAGTGCATTTCTTTTCACAATTTTAGTCTTTGGAACATCAGAGAAGGACGTGGACACAGCAACACTACCTGTTTTTCTGGGGGAGTCATCTGCGTTTTTGGTCCTGGGTGTGGCTGTCATCTGGAGAAACCTACTAAACCCAGACATTTTTTACAACTAGACACCCAGAGGAGTCCAGGGAGGTGTGGATCCCCAAATATTTTCTTATGCAGACTCCTCAGCAAATCTCAAAATTTGCTTACAAAAGCATATTTTCCTCACTTGTCTTTGTAGGATCACTACACCGGCACAAATTCCCTACCACCCAGTGTTCCCCTCTGTTGGAAACAGCTCTTTTTTCAGGGTCATCCCCAATCTTTTTGCCTCCTGCATCCTATTTTTTTTCGGACCTGTTGCTGTTGGCTTTTGAACTCTGAGCATTTTACCACTGCTAACCAGTGCTAAAGTGCATATACTCTCTGTGTAAATTGTATAATTGATTGGTTTATCCATGATTGGAATATTTGATTTACTAGTAAGTCCCTAGCACAGTGTACTAGAGGTTCCCAGGGCCTATAAATCAAATGCTACTAGTGGGCCTGCAGCACTGGTTGTACCACCCAGAATAGTAGCTCTGTAAACATGTCTCAGACCTTCCACTGCAGTGTTTCTGTGTGCTGTTTTAACTGCCAATTCAACTTGGCAAGTGTACCCACTTGCCAAGCCTAAACCTTCCCTTTTCTTAAATGTAAGACACCCCTAAGGTAGGCCCTAGGTAGTCCCATGGGCAGGGTGCAGTGTATGTTTAAGGAAGGAAATATACTAATGTGTTTTACATGTCCTAACACTGAAATACTGCTAAATTCATGTTTCACTGTTGCAAGGCCTATCCCTCTCATAGGTTAACATGGGGGCTACCTTCAAATATGATTAAAGTGTAGATTCCCTTTGGGAGCGGATAGACATGTGGGGTTTGGGGTCTCTGAGCTCTCAGTTTAAAAATTCATCTTTTAGTAAAGTTGATTTTAAGATTGTGTTTGAAAATGCCACTTTTAGAAAGTGAGCATTTTCTTGCTTAAACCATTCTGTGACTCTGCCTGTTTGTGGATTCCCTGTCTGGGTCAGTTTGACAGCTGGGCTGTTTGCACCTCTCTCTAGACAGTGACACAAAGGGAGCTGGGGTGTAGCCTGCATATCCTGATGAGCCATCTGTGCTAGAAGGGAGTGCCTGCCCTCACACAATTCAGTCTCCAACCCCCCGGTGTGTGTCTGGGACTTGGCCTGGGCAAGGCAGGATTTCATAAACAAGAGAGACTTTTCTTTGAAGTAAGCCTCCTTCAAAGGGCACAATGGGTATAAGAAGGGCACCCAAAACCACTGACTTCAGATCACTTCTGAAAACCAAGAAGAACCTCTGCCTGGAGAAGAGCTGAGGAAGAAGAGCTGCCCTGCCTGTCACTGTGCTTTGTGGAGCTATCCTGCAGTTGCTGCTTCTGCCTGTGCAAGAGGACAAAGACTGGATTTTGTGTGCCTTCCTGCTTGTGAAGAACTCTCCAAGGGATTGCTATTGAGCTTGCCTCCTGTTGTTGAACTCTCAGGGACAGCAAAGACTTATCTCTGCCAGCACCTGGAGCCTCTGCTGAGACTCCTGCCCTGCAAAGTGGTGCCCTATCCAGTTCCTGGGGCCTTGAAGGAGATACTGGCAGGCCAAGTTTGAGAAATCCAAGCGCAGGCCGCTGTGAGGGGGAAATTTAACTTCACGGCTGAAATCGACTCTCCGTCTGCAGCGCGGCTAGGAGATCCACACACATGGCTGGAGAAATGAAGTACAGCATCGATGACGGAGGCTTGTAAGATCGCAACCCACACTGCATGGTTTTTGGATCACCGTGCAGCATGATCTCTGACGCAAACATCGCTGGGTGTGTAGAAATGATGCAAAGCCTGCCCGGATCTGAGAGTGCTTGTCCGGATTGACACATCGCACTCCTGCAGAGAGAAGAAACAATGCACGCCGACTCGACTGAAGGAGAAACGGTGCATGGTCTCACTTGTGAGTGATATAGATGCATCGCAGGCTTCTTTTGAAGCACACTCACCCGCGGTCCAGGTACATTTTCACGCTAAAAGCATTAGCGTTGTGTTTAAAAGAACATGAAGACTCTCTTTACATTTTAATTATTAACTTGACTTGTGTATGTTGGACTTTTGTCATTTTTGTCTTGTTTTGTTTAGATAAATATTTCCTATTTTTCTAAACCTATGTTGTATCATTTTGTACTGTTGTCATGAAGTTAATGTGTGTGATGGTACAAATACATTACACCTAGCACTCTGAAGTTAAGCCTACCTGCTCATGCCAAGCTAGCAAGGGGGTGAGCGGGGGTTACCTGAGAGTGATTCTTTTTTACCCTGACTAGTGTGAGGGTCCTTTCTTGGACAGGGGGTAACCTGACTACCGACCACAGGCCACATTTCTAAAACCCTCATTCCCCAAGTAAAATGAAATCTCACTTATGTGGGTCCCCAAAGTAGAGTAAGCCTAAAAATGCATGAAAACAAATTGTGCTTATCAACTCGCTTTGCTATCCCCTCAGTCTCTACACGTTATTGGCCTTTTCCTTTTGCAGACACCTCAACCACCCACCCAAGTGAGGTATCATTTTTATCAGGAGATCTGGAGGAACGCTGGGTACGCTGGGTAGAGGGAAGTTTATTGCTCCCCTCAGATTCCAGAACTTTCCATCGCAGAAATTTGAGGAAAAAGTGTGTTTTGTCAAATTTTAAGGTTTACAAAGGATTCTGGGTACCAGAACCTGGTGGGAGCCCTACAAGTTACCCCATTCTGATTTTCCCTGGGTGTCTAGTTTTTAAAAATGTATAGGTTTACTAGGTTTCCCTACGTGTCAGCTGATCCACAGCTAGGCACTTTCCAAAAAACAGCTCAGTTTTCTTTGGGAAAATGTGATGTGACCATGTTTTGTTTTGGTGCATTTTCTGTCACGGGCACTATGCCTACCCACACTAGTGAGGTACCATTTTTATTGGGAGACTTGGGGGAATGCTGGGTGGAAGGAAATTTGTGTCACCTCTCAGATTCCAGAACTTTCTATCACCGAAATGCAAGGAAAAAGTGTGTTTTTTTACCAAGTTTTGAGGTTTGCAAGGGATTCTCGGTTACAGAACCTGGCGAGAGCCCCACAAGTCAACTCATTCTAGATTCCCCTAGGTGTCTACATTACATAAATGTATAGGTTTGCTAGGTTTGCCAGGGTGCCAGCTGAGCTAGAGGCCAAAATCCACAGCTAGGCACTTTGAAAAAAACAGCTCAGTTTTCTTAGGAAAATGTGATGTGACCATATTTTGATTTGGGTCATTTCCTGTTGCGAGCACTAGGCCTACCACACAAGTAAGGTAACCATTTTTACCGGGGGACGTGGGACAATGCTCGGTAGAAGGAAGTTTGTGGATCCTCTCAGATTCCAGAACTTTCAATCACAGAAATGTGAGGAAAAACAGTTTTTTGTCAAATTTTGAAGTTTGCCAAGGATTCTGGGTAAGAGAACCTGGCGAGAGCCCCACAAGTCACCCCATTCTGAATTCCCCTAGGTGTCTAGTTTTTTAAAAATGTACAGGTTTGCTAAATTTCCCTAGGTGACGGCTGAGCTAGAAGCCAAATTCCACATGGTGGCACTTTCCAAAAAACAGCCAGGTTTTCCTTAGGAAAATGTGATGTGTCCACGTCGTGGTTTGGGACATTTCCTGTTGCGGGCACTAGGTATACCCATAGAACTGATGTACCATTTCTATCGGGAGACTTGCGGGAATGCTGGGTGGAAGGAAATTTGTTGCTCTTCTCAAATTCCAGAACTTTCTATCACCGAAATGTGTGGAAAAGATGCTTTTTTTATCAAATTGTGAGGTTTGCAAAGGATTCTGGGTAATAGAACCTGGGGAAAGCCCCACAAGTCACCCCACTCTAAATTCCCCTAGGTGTCTACTTTCCACAAATGCATAGATTTGCTAGGTTTCCCTAGGTGCCAGCTGAGCTAGAACCCAAATTCCACAGGTAGGCACTTTCCAAAAAACAGCCCAGTTTTCCTTAGGAAAATGTGCTGGTTCTTTGTCGTGTTTCAGGGCATTTCCTATCGCGGGCACTAGGCCTACCCACAAAAGTGAGGCACCATTTTTATCAGCAGACTTAGGGGAATGCTGGGTGGAAGGAAAGGTGTGTCTCCTCTCAGATTCCAGAACTTTCGATCACTAAAATGTGAGGAAAAAGTGTTTTCTTTGCCAAATTTTGAGGTTTGCAAAGAATTCTGGGTAATAGAACCTGGTGAGAGTCCCACAAGTCACCCCATTCTGTATTCCCCTATGGGTCTACTTTACATAAATGTATAGGTTTGCTAAGTATCCCTAAGGGCCAGCTGGGCCAGGATTCTGGGTAAGAGCCCCACAAGTCACCCCATTCTGAATTCCCCTAGTTATCTAGTTTTCAAAATTGTATAGGTTTGCTAGGTTTCCCTAGGTGTTAAAAAACAGCTCAGTTTTCCTTAGGAAAATGTGATGTCTCCATGTCATGTTTCGGGGCATTTGGGTCTACTTTACATAAATGTATAGGTTTGCTAGATATCCGTAGGTGCCAGCTGAGCTAGAGGCCAAAATCCACAGCTAGGCACTTTGCAAAAAACAGCTGATCTTTCTTTGGGAAAATGTGATGTGACCATGTTTTGTTTTGGGACGTTTCTTGCCGCGGGCACTAGGCCTACCCACACAGGTGAGGTACTATTTGTATGAGCAGACTTGGGGGAATGCTGGGTAGAAGGAAGTTTGTGGCTCCCCTCAGAGTCCCGAACATTCCAACACTGAAATGTGTGGAAAAAGGGGTTTTTTTGGCCACATTTTGAGGTTTGCAAAGGATTCTGGGTAACGGAACCTGGTGAGGGCCCCACAAGTCACCACATCCTGGATTCCCCTAGGTGTCTAGTTTTAGAAAATGCACAGGTTTGGCAGGTTTCCCTAGGTGCCGGCTGAGATAGAGGCCAAAATCCACAGCTTTGCACTTTACAAAAAACAACTCTGTTTTCTTTGGTAAAATGTGATGTGTCCACGTTGTGTGTTGGGGCATTTCCTGTCCCGGGCGCTGGCCTACCCACACAAGTGAGGTACCATTTTTATCGAGAGACTTGGGGGAATGCTGGGTTGAAGGAAATTTGTGGCTTCTCTCAGATTCCTGAATATTCTATCACTGAAATGTGAGGAAAAAGTGTTTTTTTGGCCAAATTTTGAGGTGTGGAAAGGACTCCAGGTAATAAAACCTGGTGAGAGCCCCACAAGTCACACCTATTCTGGATTCCCCAAGGTGTCTAGTTTAAAAAAATGCAGAGGTTTGGTAGGTTTCTCTAGGTGCCAGCTGAGCTAGAACCCAAATTCCAAAGGTAGGCAGTTTCCAAAAAACAGCTGATCTTTCTTTGGGAAAATGTGATGTGACCATGTTTTGTTTTGAGGCATTTCTTGCCGCGGACACTAGGCCTACCCACACAGGTGAGGTATCATTTGGATTGGCAGACTTGGCGGAATGCTGGGTAGAAGGAAGTTTGTGGCTCCCCTCAGATTCCAGAACTTTCTATCACTGAAATGCGAGGAAAAAGTGTATTGTTTGCCAAATTTTGAGGTTTGCAGAGGATTCTGGGTAACAGAACCTGGTGAGTACCCCACAAGACACCCCGTCCTGGATTGCCCTAGGTGTCTAGTTTTGAAAAATGCAGAGGTTTGGTAGGTTTCCCTAGGTGCCAGCTGAGCTAGAACCCAAATTCCACAGATAGGCAGTTTCCAAAAAACAGCCCACTTTTCTTTGAGAAAATGTAATGTGTCCATGTCGTGTTTTGGGGTATTTCCTGTCGCGGGAACTAGGCCTACCGACAAAAGTGAGGCACCATTTTTATCAGGAAACTTAGGGGAATGCTGGGTGGAAGGAAATGTGTGGCTCCTCTCAGATTCCAGAACTTTCTATCGCTGAAATGTGAGGAAAAAGTGTTTTCTTTGCCAAATGTTGAGGTTTGCAAAGGATTCTGGGTAATAAAACCTGGTGAGAGCCCCACAAGTCACCCCAGTCTGGATTACTCTGGGTGTCTACTTTCCATAACTCTATAGGTTTGCTAGGTTTCTCTAGGTGCCAAATGAAGTAGAACCCAAATTCCACAGGTAGGCACTTTCCCAAAAACAGCCCAGTTTTCCTTAGGAAAATTTTATGTGTCTAGTTCATGTTTTGGGGCATTTCCTGTCGCGAGCACCAGGCCTACCCACACAAGTGAGGTACCATTTTTATCAGGAGACTTGGGGGAATGCTGTGTGGAATAAAATTTGTGGCTCCTCTGAGATTCCAGAACTTTCTATCACTGAATGTAAGAAAAAAGTGTGTTTGTTTGCCAAATTTTGAGGTTTGTAAAGAATTCTGGGTAATAGAACCTGGTGAGAGGCCCACAAGTCACCACATTCTGGAGTGCCCTATGGGTCTACTTTACATAAATGTGTAGGTTTGCTAGGTATCCGTAGGTGCCAGCTGAGCTAGAGGCCAAAATCCACAGCTAGGCATTTTGCAAAAAAAAGCTGATCTTTCTTTGGGCCAAATTTTTAGGTTTACAAAGTATTCTGGGTAACAGAACCTGGTGAGGGCCCCACAAGTCACCGCATCCTGGATCCCCTAGGTTTCTAGTTTTTTTTAAATGCGCAGGTTTGGTAGGTTTCCCTAGGTGTCGGCCGAGCTAGAGGCCAAAATTAACAGCTTGGCACTTTGCAAAAAACAACTCTGTTTTCTTTGGGAAAATGTAATGTGTCCACGTTGTGTTTTGGGGCATTTCCTGTCCCGGGCGCTGGCCTACCCACACAAGTGAGGTACCATTTTTATCGAAAGACTTGGGGGAATGCTGGGTAGAAGGAAATTTGTGGCACCTCTCAGATTCCAGAACTTTCTATCTCTCAAATGTGAGGAAAAAGTGTTTTTTTTTTGTGTCAAATTTTGAGGTTTGGAAAGGATTTTGCGTAATAGGACCTGGTAAGAGCCCCACAAGTCACACCTATTCTGGATTCCCCAAGGTGTCTACTTTTCATAAATGTATAGGTTTGATAGGTTTCCCTGGGCGCCGGCTGAGCTAGATCCCAAATTCCACAGGTAGGCACTTTCCAGAATGTGATGTGTCCATGTCGTGTTTTGGGGTATTTCCTGTCGCAGGAACTAGGCCTCCCCACACAAGTGAGGTACCATTTTTATTGGGCTACTTGTAGGAATGCTGAGTAGAAGGAAATTTGTGGCTCCTCTCAGATTCCCAAACTTTCTATCACCAAATTTGAGGAAAAAGTGTTTTTTGCCAACTTTTGAGGTTTGCAAAGGATTCTGGGTAACAGAACTTGGGGAGAGCACCACAAGTCACCCCATTATGAATTCCCCTAGGTATCTAGTTTTCCTAAATGTATATGTTTGCTAGGCTTCCCTAGGTGTCGGCTGAGCTAAATGCCAAATTCCACAGGTAGGCAGTTTCTAAAAAACAGCCCAGTCTTCATTCGGAAAATGTGGTGTCCGCGTAGTGTTTCAGGGCATTTGCTATAGAGGGCACTAGGCCTACCCACAAAAGCGAGGCACCATTTTTATCAGAAGACTTGGCGGAATGCTGGGGGGAAGGAAATGTGCGTCTCCTCTCAGAATCCAGAACTTTCTATCACCGAAATGTGAGAAACAAATGTTTTTTCCCACATTTTGAGGTTTGTAAAATATTCTGGGTAATAGAACCTGGTGAGAGCACCACAAGTCACTCCATTCTGGATTCCCTTATGTGTCTACTTCACATAAATATATAGGTTTACTAGGAATCCCTAGGTGCCAGCTGAGATAGAGGGCAAAATCTGCAGCTAGGCACTTTGCAAAAAACAGCTCATCTTTCCTTGGGAAAATGTGATGTGACCATGTTTTGGGTCATTTCCTTTCGCAGGCACAAGGCCTACCCACACAGGTGAGATACAATTTTTATCGCAGGCTTGGGGAAATGCTGGGTAGAAGGAAGTTTGTGGCTCCCCTCAAATTCCAGAACTTTCCATCACTGAAATGCGAGGAAAAAGTGTATTGTTTGCCAAATTATGAGGTTTGCAAAGGATTCTGGGTAACAGAACCTGGTGAGTGCCCCACAAATCACCCCATTCTGGATTCCGCTAGGTGCCTAGTTTTCAAAAATGCAGAGGTTTGGTAGGTTTCCGTAGGTGGCAGTTGAGCTAGAACCCCAATTCCACAGGTAGGCACTTTCCAAAAAACAGCCCACTTTTCTTTAGGAAAATGTGATGTGTCCATGTCGTGTTATGGTGCATTTCCTGTTGAGGGCACTAGGCCTACCCACACAAGTGAGGTACCATTTGTATCAGGCTATTTGTGGGATTGCTGAGTGGCAGGAAATTTGTGGCTCGTCTCAGATTCCAGAACTTTCTATCACTGAAATGTGAGGAAAAAGTGATTTTTGTTTCCAAATTTTGAGGTTTGCAAAGGATTCTGGGTAATAGTCCCTGGAAAAGCCCCACAGGTCACCCCATTCTGAATTCCCCTTGGTATCTATTTTTCAAAAATGTATAGGTTTGCTTGGTTTCCCTAGGAGTCGGCTGAGCTAGATGCCAAGTTCCACAGGTAGGCAGTTTCTATAAAAACAGCCCAGTTTTCCTTTGGAAAATGTGATGTGTCCACGTCATGTTTTGGGGCATTTCCTGTCGAGGGCACTAGGCCTACCCACACAAGTGAGGCACCATTTTCATCAGGAGACTTGGGGGGCTGCTGCGTGGAAAGAAATTTGTGGCTCCTCTCAGATTCCAGAACTTTCTATCACTGAAATGTGAAAAAAAGTGGGTTTTTTTGCCAAATTTTGAGGTTTGTAAAGAATTCTGGGTAATAGAACCTGGTGAGAGTCCCACAAGTCACCCCATTCTGTATTCCCCTATGGGTCTACTTTACATAAATGTATAGGTTTGCTAAGTATCCCTAAGGGCCAGCTGAGCTAGAGGCCAAAATCCACAGCTAGGCACTTTGCAATAAACAGCTGATCTTTCTTTGGGAAAATGTGTTGTGACCTTGTTTTGTTTTGAGGCATTTCCTTTTGCCGGCTCTAGGCGTACCCACACAAGTGAGGTACCATTTGTATCGGCAGACTTGGGGGAATGCTGGGTAGAAGTAAGTTTGTGGATACCCTCAGATTCCAGAACTTTCCATCACTGAAATGTGAGGAAAAGGTGTTTTTTTTTGCCACATTTTGAGGTTTGTAAAGGATTCCTGGGTAACAGAACCTGGTGAGAGCCCCACAAGTCGCCCCATCCTGGATTCCACCAAGTGTCTATTTTTCAAAAATGCACATGTTTGGTAGGTTTCCCTAGGTGCAAGCTGAGCTAGAGGCCAAAATTTCCAGCTTGGCACTTTGCAAAAAACAGTTCTGTTTTCTTTGAGAAAATATGATGTGTCCACGTTGTGTTGTGGGGCATTTCCTGTCCCGGGCGCTAGACCTACCTACACAAGTGAGGTACCATTTTTATCAAGAGACTTGTGGGAATGCTTGGTGGAACGAAATTTGCGTCGCCTCTCAGATTCCAGAACTTTCTATCACCGAAATGTGAGAAAAAAGTGTGTTTTTTCCCACATTTTGAGGTTTGCAAAGGATGCTGGGTAATAGAACCTGGTGAGAGCCCCACAAGTCACTCCATTCTGGATTCCCCTACGTGTCTACTTTACATAAATGTATAGGTTTGCTAAGTATCCCTAGGTGCCAGCTGAGATAGAGGCCAAAATCCGCAGCTAGGCAATTTGCAAAAACAGCTCATCTTTCCTTGGGAAAATGTGATGTGACCATGTTTTGGGTCATTTCCTTTCGTGGGCACTAGGCCTACCCACACAGGTGAGGTAGCATTTTTATCGCAGGCTTGGGGGAATTCTGGGTAGAAGGAAGTTTGTGGCTCCCCTCAGATTCCGGAACTTTCCATCACTGAAATGCGAGGAAAAAGTGTATTGTTTGCCAAATTATGAGGTTTGCAAAGGATTCTGGGTTCAGAAACTTTTGAGAACCCCACAAGACACCCGATCCTGGATTCCCCTAGGTGTCTAGTTTTCACAAATGCACATGTTTGTTAGGTTTCCCTAGGTGCCAGCTGAGCTAGAGGCCAAAATTTACAGCTTGGCACTTTGCAAAAAACAGTTCTGTTTTCTTTGAGAAAATATGATGTGTCCACGTTGTGTTGTGGGGCACTTCCTGTCCCGGGCGCTAGGCTTACCCACACAAGTGAGATACCATTTTTATCGAGAGACTTGGAGGAATGCTGGGTGGAAAGAAATGCGTGGCTCCTCTCAAATTCCACAACCTTCCATCACTGAAAAGTGAGGAAAAAGTGTTTTTTTGACAAATTTTGAGGTTTGCAAAGGATTCTGGAAAACAGAACCTGGTGAGAACCCCACAAGAAACCCCATCCTGGATTTCCCTAGGTACCTAGTTTTCAAAAATGCACAGGTTTGTTAGGTTTCCCTAGGTGCCGGCTGAACTAGAACCCAAATTCCACAGGTAGGCACTTTCCAAAAAACAGCCCACTTTTCTTTATTAACATGCGATGTGTCCTTGTCGTGTTTTGGGGCATTTCCAGTTGCGGGCACTAGGCCTACACACACAAGTCAGGTACCATTTGTATCGGGCTACTTGTGGGAATGCTGAGTGGCAGGAAATGTGTGGCTCCTCTCAGATTCTAGAACTTTCTATCACCGAATTGTCAGGAAAAAGTGTTTTTTTTTTGTTGCCAAATTTTGAGGTTTGCAAGGGAGAGACTTGGAGGAATGCTGGGTGGAAAGAAATGTGTGGCTCCTCTCAAATTCCACAACCTTCTATCACTGAAAAGTGAGGAAAAAGTGTTTTTTTGACACATTTTGAGGTTTGCAAAGGATTCTGGAAAACAGAACCTGGTGAGAACCCCACAAGAAACCCCATCCTGGATTTCCCTAGGTACCTAGTTTTAAAAAATGCACAGGTTTGTTAGGTTTCCGTAGGTGCCGGCTGAGCTAGAACCCAAATTCCACAGGTAGGCACTTTCCAAAAAACAGCCCACTTTTCTTTATTAACATGCGATGTGTCCTTGTCGTGTTTTGGGGCATTTCCAGTTGCGGGCACTAGGCCTACACACACAAGTCAGGTACCATTTGTATCGGGCTACTTGTGGGAATGCTGAGTGGCAGGAAATGTGTGGCTCCTCTCAGATTCTAGAACTTTCTATCACCGAATTGTCAGGAAAAAGTGTTTTTTTTTTTGCCAAATTTTGAGGTTTGCAAGGGATTCTGGGAAACAGAACCTAGTGAGATCCCCACAAGGCACCCCATTCTAAAGTCCCCTATGTATCTAGATTTCAAAAATGTATAGGTTTGCTAAGTTTCCCTAGTTGTTGGCTGAGCTAGAAGCCAAATTCCATAGGTAGGCAGTTTCTAAAAAACAGCCCAGTTTTCCTTTGGAAAATGTGATGTGTCCATGCCGTGTTTCATGCCATATCCTGTCGCGGGCACTAGGCCTACCCATACAAGTGAGGTATCATTTCTATCGAGAGACTTGGGGGAATGCTGGGTGGAAGGAAATTTGTCGCTCCTCTCAGATTCCAGAACTTTCTATCACTGAAATGTGAGGAAAACTGTTTTTTGTTTGCCTAATTGTGTGGTTTGGAAAGGATTCTGCAAAATAGCGCCTGGTAAGAGCCTCACAGGTCACACCTATTCTGGATTCCCCAAGGTGTCTACTTTCCATAAATGTACAGGTTTGATAGGTTTCCCTGGGCGCCGGCTGAGCTAGATCCTAAATTCCACAGGTAGGCACATTCCAAACAACACCCCACTTTTCTTTAGAAAAATGTGATGTGTCCATGTCGTGTTTTGGGGTATTTCGTGTCGCGGGCACTTGGCCTACCCACACAAGTGAGGCACCATTTTTATCAGGAGACTTAGGGGAATGCTGCGTGGAATGAAATGTGTGGCTCCTCCCAGATTCCAGAAATTTCTATCACTGAACTTTGAGAAAAAATTGTTTTTTCCCACATTTTGAGGTTTGTAAAGTATTCTAGGTAACAGAACCTGGTGGGAGCCCCACAAGTCATTCCATTCTGGATTTCGCTACGTGTCTACTTTACATAAATATACATCAGTTTACTAGGAAGCCCTAGGTGCCAGCTGAGCTAGAGGCCAAAATCCACAGCTAGGCACTTTGCAAAAAACAGCCCACTTTTCTTTAGAAAAATGTGATGTGTCCATGTCGTGTTCTGGTGCATTTCTTGTTGAGGGCACTGGGCCCACCCACACGAGTGAGGTACCATTTGTATCAGGGTACTTGTGGGATTGCTGAGTGGCAGGAAATTTGCGGCTCGTCCCAGATTCCAGAACTTTCTATCACTGAAATGTGAGGAAAAAGTGTTTTTTGTTGCCAAATTTTGAGGTTTGCAAAGGATTCTGGGTAACAGAACCTGGTGAGACCCCCACAAGGCACCCCATTCTAAATTCCCCTAGGTATCTAGGTTAAAAAAATGTATAGGGTTGCTAAGTTTCCGTAAGTATCGGCTGAGCTAGATGCCAAGTTCCACAGGTAGGCAGTTTCTAAAAAACAGCCCAGTTTTCCTTTGGAAAATGTGATGTGTCCATGTTGTGTTTCGTGACATATCCTGTCGCGGGCACTAGGCCCACCCACACACGTGACGTACCATTTTTATCAGGAGAATTGGGGGAATGCTGGGTGGAAGAAAACTTGCAGCTCCTCTAAGATTCCAGACCTTTCTATCACTGAAATGTGAATAAAAGTGTGTTTTTTTGGCCAAATTTTGAGGATTGCAAAGGAATCTGGGTAATAAACCCTGGTGAGAGCACCACAAGTCATCCCATTCTGGATTACTCTAGGTATCTACTTTCCATAACTGTGTATGTTTGCTAGGTTTCCCTAGGTGCCGGCTGAGCTAGGACCACAACTCCACATGTAGGCACTTTCCAAAAAACAGACCAGTTTTCCTTAGGAAAATGTGATGTGTCTAGGTCGTGTTTTGGGACATTTCCTGTCGCGAGCACTAGGCCTACCCACACAAGTGAGGTACCAATTTTATCAGGCTACTTGTGGGAATGATGAGTGGAAGGAACTTTGTGACTCCTCTCAGATTCTCGGACTTTCTATCACCGAAATGTGAGGCTAAAGTGTTTTTTTTGCCAAATTTTGAGGTTTGCAAAGGATTCTGGGTAATAGACCCTGGGGAGAGCCTCACAGGTCACCCCATTCTGACTTTCCCTAGGTATCTAGTTTTCAAAAATGTATAGGTTTGCTAGGTTTCCCTAGGTGTTGGCTGAGCTAGATGCCAAGTTCCACAGGTAGGCAGTTTCTAAAAAAAACAGCGCTGTTTTCCTTTGGAAAATGTGATGTGTCCACGTCATGTTTCAGGGCTTTTCCTGTCGCGGGCACTCGGCCTACCCACACAATTGAGGCACCATTTTCATCAGGCGACTTGGGGGGCTGCTGCGTGGAATGAAATTTGTGGCTCCTCTCAGATACTAGAACTTTATATCACCGAAATTTAAGAAAAAAGTGTGTTTTTTTTTACTCCAAATTTTGAGGTTTGTAAAGAATTCTGGGTAATAGAA
Organism: Pleurodeles waltl; assembly: GCF_031143425.1. Lineage (NCBI taxonomy): Eukaryota > Metazoa > Chordata > Amphibia > Caudata > Salamandridae > Pleurodeles > Pleurodeles waltl. Next base: position 1,233,405,751 of record NC_090444.1, on the reverse strand, counting down.
CGTGGTGAGAGTCCTACAAGTCACCCCATCCTGGATTCCCCTAGGTGTCTAGTGTTAAAAAATGCACTTGTTTGTTAGGTTTCCCTACGTGCCAGCTGAGCTAGAGGCCAAAATTCACAGCTTGGCACTTTGCAAAAAACAGTTCTGTTTTCTTTGAGAAAATATGATGTGTCCACGTTGTGTTGTGGGGGCATTTCCAGTCCCGGGCACTAGGCCTACCAACACAAGTGAGGTACCATTTTTATCAAGAGACTTGGGGGAATGCTGAGTAGAAGGAAGTTTGTGGATACCCTCAGATTCCAAAATGTGAGGAAAAAGTGTTTTTTTGCAAAATGTTGAGGTTTCCAAAGGATTCTGGGTAACAAAACCTGCTAAGAGTCCCACAAGTCACACCGCTTCTCGATTCCTCAATGTGTTTACTTTCCATAAATGTATAGGTTTGTTAGGTTTCCCTAGGTGCCAGATGAGCTAGAACCCAAAATCCACAGGTAGGCACTTTCCAAAAAACAGCCCACTTTTCTTTAGGAAAATGTGATGTGTCCATGTCGTGTTTTAGGGTATTTCCTGTCGCAGGCACTAGGCATACCCACAGAAGTGAGGTTCTATTTTTATCGGGCTACTTGTGGAAATGCTGAGTGGAATGAAATTTGTGGCTCCTCTCAGATTCCCGAACTTTCTATCACCGAAATGTGAGGAAAAAGTAGTTTTTTGCCAGAATTTGATGTTTGCAAAGGATTCTGGGTAACAGAACCTGGGGAGAGCCCCACAAGTCACCCTATTCTGAGTTCCCCTAGGTATCTAGTTTTAAAAAATGTATAGTTTTGCTAGGGTTCCCTAGCTGTCTGCTGATGTAGATGCCAAGTTCCACAAGTAGGCAGTTTCTAAAAAACAGCCCAGTTTTACTCAGGAAAATATGATGTGTAAACGTCGTGTTTCGGGGCATTTCCTGTTGCGGTAACTTGGCCTACCCACACAAGTGAGGCACCATTTTTATCGGCAGACTTGGAGGAATGCTGGGTTGAAGGAAGTTTGTGGCTCCCCTCAGATTCAAGAACTTTCCATCACTGAAATGCGAGGAAAAAGAGTATTGTTTGCCAAATTTTGAGGTTTGCAAAGGATCCTGGGTAACAGAACCTGGTGAGAACCCCACAAGACACCCCATCCTGGATTTCCCTAGATTCCTAGTTTAAAAAAATGCACAGGTGTGGTAGGTTTCCTGTTAGACTTGTCATCCTTGGCGTGGTCTCCCTTAATTTTTTGCCTCTGTTCCCCAGGTTGTTGATGTGTGCTGGACTTTGATTTTGCTGTTTTTGTTACTCTGGGCACTTTACCACTGCTAACCAGTGCTAAAGTGCAAGTGCTCCTTTACAAAATGTGTATGTGATTTATTTATCCATGATTGGTATATTTGATTTACTAGTAAGTCCCTAGTAAAGTGCACTGGAGGTGCCAGGGCCTGTAAATCAAATGCTACTAGTGGGCCTGCAGCACTGGTTGTGCCACCCACATAAGTAGCTCTGTAATCATGACTCAGACCTGCCATTGCAGTGTCTGTGTGTGCAGTTTTACCTGTAAATTCGACTTGGCAAGTGTACCAACTTGCCAGTCCTAAACCTTCCCTTTTCTTACATGTCAGACATCCCTAAGGCAGGCCGTAGGTGGCCCCAAGGGCAAGGTGCAGTGTATGGTTAAGGTAGGACATATAGTAATGTGTTTTATATGTCCTGACAGTGAAATATTGCTAAATTCTTTTTTGAATGTTGAAAGGCATGTCCTTCTCATAGGTTAACATGGGGGCTACCTTTATATCTGATTAAAGTGTAGATTCCCTTTGGGAGCAGATGGACATGTGGAGTTTGGGGTCTCTGAGCTCACAATTTAAAAATAAATCTTTTAGTAAAGTTGATTTTAAGATTGCACGTTTGAAAATGCCACTTTTATAAAGTGAGCATTTTCTTGCTTATACCATTTCTGTGACTCTGCATGTTTGTGGATTCCCTGTCTGGGTCAGTTTGACAGTTGGGCTGGTTGCACCTCACACTAGACAGTGACACAAAGGGAGCTGGGCTGTAGCCTGCATAGCCTGATGAGCCATCTGTGCTAAGAGGGAGGGGAGGAGTGGTCACTTGCACCTGAAAGGTCTGTGCCTGCCCTCACACAATGCAATCTCCGACCCCCTGGTGAGTGTCTGGGGCCTGGGCAAGGCAGGATTTCACATTCCAAAGAGACTTTACTTTGAAGTAGGCCTACTTCAAAGGAGAAATTGGGTATAAGAAGAGCATCCAAAACCACAGACTTTAGATCACTTCTGGACATCAAGAGGAACCTCTGCCTGGAGAAGAGCTGAAGAGCTGAGGAGAAATGCTGCCCTGCCTGTGACTGCTATGTGGAGCTATCCTGCAGTTGCTGCTTCTGCCATAGGGGGGCAAAGACTGGACTTTGTGTGCCTTCCATCTTGTGAAGAAATCTCCAAGGGCTTGATTTAGAGCTTGCCTCCTGTTGTTTAAAGTCTCAGGGACAGCAAAGACTTCTCTCTGCCAGCAACTGGAGTCTCTGGAGAGCCTCCTGCTCTGACAAGTGGTGCCCTATCCATTCCCTGGGCCCTTGAAAGGAAAGCTGGTGGAAATCCAAGGAAATCGACTTCGGACAACTTCGGACCAATACCGCTACTGAATCCGGGGACGCCGCCTGCACCCGACACTGTGACCTTCTCTGGAACGCAACGCTCTTCGCAGGCCCGATGCCGCTGCAGCCCCGCTGAAGTCCACGACTCCGTGGAAGTCACCGCACCACGTTGTGACCGACGCCGCTCAAAGTGCACGGATTCAACGTTTCGCACCGACGCCGCGATCACCGACTTTGCGCATCAACTTGTTTTCACTATTCACCAAAGGTATTGTATTTGGGGGTCTACGCGACTCCGTGTCCGGCGCCGCTGGTGTCGGCTTGTTGGGAACGACTCTGTCACGATGCCGTGTTAACACCTCACCAAAGCATTTTCGTTTCTAAGCGCTATTTTTGAGTTTAATCTTAAAAAATTCATAACTTGACTTGTGTATGTCGGATTTTTGTCATTTTGGTCTTGTTTTGTTTAGATACATATTTCCTATTTTTCCAAACTGGTGTTGTGACATTTTGTAGTGTTTTCATTAAGTTACTTTTGTGTTGGTACAAATACTTTACACCTAGCACTCTGAAGTTAAGCCTACTGCCCTGCCAAGCTACCAAGGGGGTAAGCAGGGGTTACCTGAGGGTGATTCTCTTTTAACCTGACTAGAGTGAGGGTCCTTGCTCGAACAGAGGGTAACCTGACTGTCAACCAAAGACCTAATTTCTAACATTGGTGGCAGCGGTGGGATTTGGACTTGTATTTGTACTTGACATACAGTAATTAAGTGACACTACTGTTTGAGTTCAGACCACTACGTGACCACATGCTACTTGTTTGGTGATCTTTAGATTTTTTCTCTTTGTGACTGTTTTTGTTCTACTCCATTTTTTTTTGCTGATTCCTTGATTGACTTTCTTTGGAACTTCATTTAGGAACTTGTTTTTCTGCCTTTGGAACTTTGCGCTTGTTTTTGAATCTTCATCATGTCCCAAGCTGGAGATGCATCAGTTGGAGCTGACTTTGACCTTGAGAAATTGGAGAGTTATACCAAAGCTCAGTTGAAGCAGTTCTGTAAAAGTTTTGACTGTCCCATTAAGAGCTCATCCAGGAAGAAGGAGCTGCAAAAGGCATTGAGGGCCTGGGTGACAGCCAAGAGCACTGAAGGACACACAGAGGATGAGGGAGATGCGGAGGAGGAGGAAGAGTGTTCAGTACACAATGGTATTGTGGGTGGGCCTGTTATGTCCAGGGAGAAGGTCTCCAGGGCAGGTAGCAGTGTCTCATCTAAAGGTCTGACACCTGAAGAGTTGCAGGACAGACAGGCAGAAAGGGAGTACCAATTGGAGCAGAGAAGGCTAGCTCTTGAGGAGAGGAATATAGTGATGGCTCATGAGCTTAGCTTGAGAGAGATGGATCATAAAAGCCAGTCCAGTAGAGATGGTGGCAGCATCCCTACAGTGCAGCCTGAGAGGAGGGTGCACATTCCTATAGACCTTGTGAAAGATTACAAGAGGGGGGATGACATATACTTGTGGTTCAAGAGGTATGAGTCTGCTCTCCACATGAATCTGGTCCCTGATGCTCATTGGGGGGTGGGTCTGTGGAAGCACTTTGAGGTAGATGGGAGAGGTACACTGACAGCCTTACGGGATGCTCAGAATCTCACCTACTCTAACATGAAGGATGTCTTGCTTACAAGGTATGGTCTTACCCCTGAGCAGGACAAGGATAGGTTTAGGTCCTACAAGAAGAAGGAATACCAAACATGGTTGGAATGTGTTGATTCTTATTGCAGGTCACTGGATGGTTGGGTGAAGGGCAGTAAGGTAACTACGTATGAGGGGCTTTACAATCTGATTGCTTGGGAGCACTTGTACAGTTTATGTTTTCCAGAGCTGCGCCAGCACCTGATTGACAGCAAGCTGACTGACCCCAGGAAGCTTGCACAGGAAGCAGACCACTGGGAGAGCACCAGGGTCCAAAAGAGGTATGGGGGAGACCACGCCAAGAAAGGGGGGGTAAGGGTAAACAGGGGGGGTTCTCTAGAGGGCCCCAAACAGATTCCCAGGGTAAGGATTCCCAAATCCCCCCAGTGAAAAGAAGCCATTGTTCTCCAAAGGGAAGCCAGTGGCAGGTGGTCCCGCACGTAAGTGCTATGCATGTGACCAGGTGGGTCATGTGAGGGGGGGCCCCAAAAGTACACCAGCATCCACTGGTGCGCCGTCCCAGGGTTTGGCCAGTGTAGCGCTTGGGGAGGAGTTGGTTTCAGGTGGATGGGAACCAGCTGAGATGACCCCTGTCTCACTAGGGGACAGTGAGATGGTCCAGAGAACCCTAGTGCCTGAAAACACTAAGAAGTACAGGCAGTGGGTGACCATTAATGGACAGAGGGTGGAGGCTCTGAGAGACACAGGAGTCAGTGTGACTATTGTGAGGAGTCAGCTGGTGTCTGAAGAGCAGATTGATCCCCGGGTACTTCACCAATAGTTGCAGTGGACAACTCAGAGCGCCTGTGCAGAGTGACGCATGTTCCCTTTGAATGGGGGGGGTCTTAGGTTCCTTAAAGATAGCTGTGAGTCCAACCATGCTTGTTGATTGTTTGCTAGGCAATGACCTGGAGTATTCCCCTTGGAAGGAGGTAGAACACAGGTCTCACTTGGAGATGTTGGGTCTGCCTGGGTAGGTATGCGTATCCCCCGGTCAATGGAAGCCCGTCAGGGTAATCAAGAGCCCCTGGAGCCTGAAACAGTGGCCCAGGGGACCGCCAAGAAGAGGAAGGGCAGGGGGCGCGGGAAACCGGCACCCAGAAGTTCCCACGGTCCAGGAGGAGGCGGAGCCTGAGGGTGACGCCCTGGAGCCTACAGGGGAACAGGTGGCTGAACTGGGGGAGGTCCCTGAGCTGTTGCAGTGGCAGTAGGAAGGGGGCCCACCAGGGAAGCATTCTGTGCAGCGCAGAAGTCATGCAATACTTTGGAAGGTTTGCGGCAGCAGGCTGCAGACCAGGCGGCTGGAAAGGAGCCAGGATCACACCTGATTTATTGGGAGGATGACCTCCTGTATAGCGTGCCTAAGGTTCCTGAGCCTGTGTCAGCCTGTGTGCTGGTGGTACCCCAGTGCTTCAGCGCCTTTCTACTGGGGTTGGCTCATGATGTGCCTTTAGCTGGACATTTGGGGCAAGACAAGACCTTTGAGAGATTTGTCACCCACTTTTACTGGCCCCTAATGCGCAGGCACTCAGATGCACATTGCAGGTCTTGTCAGACTTGTCAGGCAAGTGGCAAGAGTGGGAGGAAACGTAAAGCTCCTCTCCAGCCTTTGCCTGTTGTCAGTACTCCCTTTGAGAGGGTAGGCATTGACATTGTGGGGCCTCTGGATCCCAAGACAGCCATGGACAACAGGTTTATCTTGTTCTTGGTGGACCACGCCACCCAGTACCCAGAAGCCATTCCTTTGAGATCAATCACTTCCCCTGTGGTGGGTCGTGCATTGATGGGGGATTTTACCCGCATGGGGTTCCCCAAGGAAGTGGTATCTGAAAGGGGTACCAACTTCATATCCACGTATATGAAGTCTCTGTGGAAGGAGTGTGGGGTAACCTACAAGTTAGCCACCCCCAAAGTAATGGTCTGGTTGAGACATTCAACCGCACCTTAAAAGGCATGATCATGGGCGTGTCAGAGCCCTTGAGACAGAAGTGGGACGTCCTCTTGCCATGCCTTCTGTTCGCCTACAGGGAGGTGCCTCAAAAGGGACTTGGGTTTAGTCCCTTTGAGCTGATTTATGGCCACCCTGTGAGGGGACCTTTGAATCTGGTTAAGGAAGCTTTGGAGAAAGCTCCTAGTAAACTCCCCCAGGATGTATTCAGTTACACGCTGGCTTTGAGAAACCAGACTGCCCGCTTCAGGAGTCTCACTCAGGAGAACCTGGAAGCAAGCCAGGAGGACATGAAATGCTGGTATGACCAGAATGCCACTATGGTCGAGTTTCAACCTGGACAAAAAGTGTGGATGCCATTTGAGGTGGTGGAGCGCAAGAGCGAAGTCACCTACCTGGTGGACTTGTGGTCTCCAAGGAACCCTTTAAGGATCCTGCATGTCAACTGCCTCAAACCTCACTTTGAGCGGACTGAACTGTCCATGCTCCTTGCGACAAATGATGGGGTAGATGAGGAGAGTGAGCCTCTTCCTGACCTCCTGTCTGCCGGAGAAAAAGATGGGTAAGTGGAGGGAGTGATCCTCTCCCCCTCCCTGCCTGAGGAGCAGCAAGGTGGCTGTCGCCACATGTTGGGACAGTTTTCCTCATGTTTTCCCAGGAGTCACACACTTGTGCACACATGATGTGGACACTGTGGACAGTACACCCATTAAACAGAAGGTTTACAGGGTGACTGACAGGGTCAGGGCATGCATTAAGGATGAGGTATCCAAAATGCTTACCCTAGGGGTTATTGAGCACTCCAGCAGTCCATGGGCCAGCCCAGTGGTATTGGCCCCAAAGGCTGCTGCACCTGGTGCCACTCCAGAACTCAGGTACTGTGTGGACTACCGGGGACTCAATGCGGTCAGCAAGACTGACGCACACCCCATCCCCCGAGCTGATGAGCTCATTGACTGGTTGGGAGCTGCCAAGTACCTCAGTACATTTGATTTAACATCTGGGTACTGGCAGATTGCCTTAACTGAGGGGTCCAAGGAGAGGTCAGCATTCTCTACACCAGATGGACACTTTCAATTTAAAGTGATGCCATTTGGGATGAAGAATGCCCCTGCCACCTTTCAGAGGTTGGTCAACCAGGTGTTGGCTGGGCTGGATGAGTTCAGTGCCACCTACGTGGATGACATTGCTGTGTTTAGTTCCACATGGGAGGAACACCAGCAATACCTCTGGAGAGTGTTAGAGGCCCTTCAGAAGGCAGGCCTCACTATTAAGGCGAACAAGTGCCAAATAGGGCAGGGTTCTGTGGTGTACTTAGGACACCAGGTGGGGAGTGGCCAGGTGGCACCCCTACAGCATAAGATTGACACAATTCTGGCTTGGGAGCCTCCCAAGACCCAGACTGAAGTGAGAGCCTTTTTAGGTCTCACAGGATATTACAGGAGGTTTGTTAAGGGATATGCTACCATTGTTACTCCCTTAACTGAGTTGACTTCTAAGAAGCAACCCAGGAAAGTGATCTGGACAGAGGCTTGCCAGAACGCTTTTGATGCACTGAAGGCTGCCATGTGCACAGCACCTGTGCTGAAGGCACCTGACTACTCCAAGGAGTTTGTTGTGCAAACAGATGCCTCAGAGCATGGTATTGGAGCAGTACTCTCACAGCTTAATGAAGAGGGCCTGGATCAACCCGTAGCCTTCATTAGCAGGAGGTTACTACCCAGGGAACGTAGGTGAAGTGCCATAGAACGTGAAGCGTTTGCTGTGGTCTAGGCACTGAAGAAGCTAAGACCCTACTTGTTTGGGACTCACTTCCGAGTTCAGACCGACCACAGGCCCCTCAGATGGTTAATGCAGATGAGGGGTGAGAATCCAAAACTGCTGAGGTGGTCCATTTCCCCACTTGCAGCTGGGGGGGACACGTGTTAGACTTTTCATCCTTGGGGTTGTCTCCCTTAATTTTTTGCCTCTGTTCCCCAGGTTGTTGATGTGTTCTGGACTCTGATTTTGCTGTTTTTGTTCCTCTGGGCACTTTACCACTGCTAACCAGTGCTAAAGTGCAAGTGCTCCTTTACAAAATGTGTATGTGATTGATTTTTCCATGATTGGCATATTTGATTTACTAGTATGTCCCTAGTAAAGTGCACTAGAGGTGCCAGGGCCTATAAATCAAATGCTACTAGTGGGCCTGCAGCACTGGTTGTCCCACCCACATAAGTAGCTCTGTATTGATGACTCAGATCTGCCATTGCAGTGTCTGTGTGTGCAGTTTTACCTGTAAATTCGACTTGGCAAGTGTACCTCCTTGCCAGGCCTAAACCCCCCCTTTTCTTACATGTCAAACACCCCTAAGGTAGGCCCTAGGTAGCCCTAAGGGCAGGGTGCAGTGTATGGTTAAGGTAGGACATATAGGGGGTCATTACAACATTTGCTGTAAAAGCTGCTAACCGCCATGCAAAAGACTGCCAACACACCGCAGGGGCAGCGGAATTCCGCCACGGTCACAATGACCCACTGCTCGGAATCCACCAAAATTGAGACACCCACACAAGTCCGCCACACCAAAGGTGAGTAATAAACTGGCGAAAACAAAACCTCCACCGTCACGGCAACAGGAATACGCCCACACTATCACGTCCCACGAATCCATGCGGCGGACTTTCAACCGCAGTATTCCATTGGCGGTACACACCGCTGCGCTCAAAATACACACACATTTACAATACACTACCACATCGGACAATTCCAAATACACACACCTGATACACATACACACACCACTCCCAGACACCTAATACAATATAAAACACCCGCCCATATCACCCACAAACCCCTACTACCAAAAATTCCAAAAGAAGGCCAGAGACAGACACCACAATCTACAAACTAGCATCCACAAGCACTCAACACCATCACTCACACAACATCCACGCACCTCACTCAACACACCACTAAATATCACCCCACACATCACAACACACACCACCCCACACATCACCCACACCACCCCATGGCACGGCAAAGACACCCCAGGTTCTCTGAGGAGGAGCTCAGGGTCATGGTGGAGGAAATCATCCGGGTAGAGCCATGGCTATTCGGATCACAGGTGCAGCACACCTCCATAGCTAGGAAGATGGAGCTATGGCGAAGAATAGTGGACAGGGTCAACACAGTGGGACAACTCCCAAGAAATAGAGATGACATGAGGAAGAGGTTTAATGACCTACAGGGGAAGGTGCGTTCTGTGGTCTCAAGACACCACATCGCAATTCAGAGGACAGGCGGCCGACCCCCACCTCCTCCCCCACAAGTAACAACATGGGAGGAGCAAGTCTTCGCTATTCTGCATCCTGATGGCCTCGCAGGAGTAGCTGGAAGAATGGGCTCTGGTAAGTCAAATCTTAACTATTACATCCCCCACCCTACCTGCATGCTATCACATACCCCCACCCTCGCCCTCACCCCCATCACTCCAACTCCTCACAAATGTCCCAGTATCACAAACCACCCATCCCAACACCAAGCCCTGCATGCAACACCAAAGCATGGACACCCCTCACCAAAGCATGGCCACTGCACATACCCATACACCCCCAAACCATCATCACACAAGGTCCCACACAGGAATGAAAGCACTGGAGTACACGGTCACCCACCCATTGCACACCATGGCACACACAGATGCAATAATCATGCTTTTACACCCCTACAGGACCCCTACCAACGTCACCAGACAGGAGGCTCCAGACATGTCCACACCAACAGAAGAGTCCCACAGTGATGACAGCAGCTCTGTCCAACTGGATCTAGACGACCAGCCCGGCCCATCTGGGACCTCAGGACAGTTGGTTCCCCTCACACAGTCACAGGCCACTACAGAGCTTCCCCCCTCTGGAAACACCAGCACAGCGCCCACCTAGCGGGCCCATACCTCTGTCCTCAGGACACGTCAATCAGCAGTGTGTCTACCACTACAGGGAACCCAGGCTAACCCACCACCCCAACAACAACAGGGACCTGGAGGCAGTGGCAGTGGGCATATGGTTCAGGGGACAGAGGCCAAGGGAAACAGGGGAACTGGGAGGGCTGCTGTGCGACAGGGGGAGGACAGGCCCAGGGAACCCACTCTCCACGAGGCCCTCTCCAACAACATGGGAGCCCACCATCATTCCCAGGAGGCAATGGCAACGGTTCTGGACAAGTTTCAGGAGACCCAGCGGCTGCAGGAAGACCAGTATTTGGGCTTCAGGAAGAAACTCAGATCCATCATTTCCACCCTGGGCACCATCATAGGGGTGCTGAAGGAAGTCCTCAATACCAGGAGGGACAGTGTGGCACAACAAGGGGCCCCTGACACTAGCCTGGACGATGAACTGCCCTCCACCTCCAATGGCACTAGTGGACAGGAGGCCCTGCCACAGGACCACCACACTAGCACCCCACCCCCTGCAGATGGAGAACCACCCTGCAAATGGTCCCTGAGATCTAGGACAAAGACAGAGAACAATGCCGAGAACCCCGCCAATAAATGAGATCACCCTGATTGTCATCCTTTTGTCCCACCTTGTCACCCTGTCCATACTCAAACTGCCCCAGCTCCACTTCCTATGCCCCTTTGGACAATGCACCTGTGAGACTAATAGCTTGGACTCTGCCATGGACATTCCTCCACCATCACCCCTCACCATTTTACAACCCCCTCCAATATTGAGTACTTAAACAAACACCCTTAAAGCACAAAACAATCTGGAGTCTGTCTGTGATTTCAAATTAGTGTATTAGCAATTACAGTGACAAAATGCTCTTTCAATGGTAATGTCGACATACCTATGTCACACAGCTATAGTCCATGAGGAAATAAAGCAGATGTCACACAGTGGGACCCACATCTGTGAAATCATAAGAGAAAGTGACAACTCAGTGACCATACACTGGGTGAAAAGGACAGACATTAGAGAGGTAGTAGTGTTTGTCTTCTTACCTGTGTCTCACTGGAAGTATTGCAGGATCACAGAGTTCCTGTTGTCTATGTCCTCTTCTTCTGCTTCCTCGTCTTCACTGTCCACAGGCTCCTCAGCTGCCACAACACCTCCATCTGGACCATCCTCCTGCAGAAAAGGCACCTGTCGTCGCAAAGCCAAGTTGTGAAGAATACAGCATGCCACGATGATCTGGCACACCTTCTTTGGTGAGTAGAATAGGGAACCACCTTTCATATGGAGGCACCAGAAACTGACCTTCAGGAGGCTGAGGGTCTGCTCTATAATCCTCCTAGCTCACCCATGGGTCTCATTGTAGCATTCCTCTGCCCTTGTCCTGGGATTCCTCACTGGGTTCAGTAGCCATGACAGGTTGGGGTAACCAGAGTCACTCGCAAATGGCAAGGGACAACTGTTAGACACACACTAACTCATAGGGACATCGACAGACCCAGACAATTATTCACACTGATTTGGTTCCAGGTGCTCACCTCGTAGCCACACACGGTGCCTCTGTAGTTGCCCCATCACATAAGGGATGCTGCTATTCCACAGGATGTAAGCGTCATGCACTGAGCCAGGGAATTTGGCATTCACATGGGAGATGTACTGGTCTGCCAAACACACCATCTGCACATTCATCGAATGGTAACTCTTCCGGTTTCTGTACACCTGTTCACTCCTGCGGGGGGGACCCAGGCCACATGTGTCCCATCAGTGGCACCTATGATGTTGGGGATATGTCCCAGGGCATAGAAGTCACCTCTCACTGTTGGGAAATCCTCCACCTGAGGGAAAACGATGTAGCTCCGCATGTGTTGAAGCAGGGCAGACAACACTCTGAACAACACGTTGGAAAACATAGGCTGGGACACCCTGATGCTATGGCCACTGTTGTTTGAAATGACCCACTTGCAAGGAAATGGAGTACTGACAGCACCTGCACTTGAGGGGGGATCCCTGTGGGATGGCGGATAGCTGACATCAGGTCTGGCTCCAACTGGGCACACAGTTCCAGGATTGTGGAACGATCAAGCCTGTAGGTGATGATTACATGTCTTTCCTCCATTGTCGACAGTTCCACCAGCGGTCTGTACACCGGAGGATGCCGCCATCTCCTCACATGTCCCAGCAGACGGTGCCTATGGGGGACAACAGCGAGCACAGAGTCAACCAACTCAGAGGTACGTAAACACAGCTTACTCAGAAAACTATTCATAACCCGAAATTTGCCTGTATGAATGTTGAGCCAAGGTCTAGGTATGTGTGACGCAGTTAAAAATAAAGCCATGTGGGCCCCTGAAATGGCGACTGCTTGACCTGTAAAGTGGGACAATAGGATATGAGGTAACTGCACTGGCGTTGTACACCGCCGCGGTAGGCGGTCGAAGACCCCAGCGCAATTCTGCATTGGTTAACATTGGACCCTATGGATCCCAGGAGCCAATGACGATGTACACCGGCGGTGACGGTACACACCGCTGCAGACGTGACACCCATTTTCTATCAGTTCAATTACTCTATACCTGATCTTTGACAGGAGAGGACCTACACTGCAAGTGCTGCTGTGGCCTCAGTCTGGAAGAGATAATGGCTCGTGCGCCTGGGCGAAAGGGCCCCTGCCTTCAGCACGGAGGAGTTGGAGAAACTCGTGGATGGGGTCCTCCCCCAGTACACGCTACTCTACGGTCCTCCAGACAAACAGGTAAGTACACTGTGAGCATGCTGTATCGGCAATGCCTGTGTGGAGTGGGGTGGATGAAAGATATGGGGGGGAGAATGAGGCGTGTATGAAACAACGGTGAGTGCACGTGCCACATGGCAAGGGTAGGGATGCGGGCCAATGACTGTGACGGTGCAGTTGGTAATAACTTTTCTTTTTCCCCTTTACAATTCCTGTAGGTCAGCGCCCACCAGAAGAAGGATGTTTGGCGTGCCATCACCAAGGACGTCCGGACCCTGGAGGTCTACCACAGAAGGAGCACCCACTGCCATAAAAGATGGGAGGACATTCGCCGCTGGAGCAAGAAAACGGCGGAGGCCCAGCTGGGGATGGTCTCCCAACGTGGGAGGGGTGTCTGTCGCACCATGACCCCCCTGATGTTCAGGATCCCGGCAGCGGCGTATCCGGAGTTGGATGGGCGCTTGAGGGCATCACAGCAGCAACAAGGGGGTGAGTACACTCTCATTCAGCTGATTCAGCCTGCAGTGGAGGTGTCTGGGTGGGGGAGTGTGCTAGTTAAGTCCCCTTTTTCAGGCAGACCCTGTGGCACCCCACCGCACCTGGGTACAGTGCAACTACATCTAGTCAGGCTCCTGTGACATCCATGTGTGCAGATATCGGCCATAGCCTTGTAGGCCATGTCCCAGGGATTGAATAGTGGACCCCAAGTGCGCGGCGTAGTGCAGGGGGCTTCTGTGTCTGTCGTATCCGCCAACGGTAGCGGTAATGTATGCACTCAACACGTCTTTCTTCTGTCTCCCCCCGCCCCCTTTTTGTGGTCTCCCTGTACTTGTGTGTATTAACAACATCAGGCGGAGGAGCAGTGGCATCGGAGCAGGAGGGAGCTGCATCCCACATGGCCCTGGAGGGCGAGACTACAGATTCCGATTTCACCAGTGGGACGGACGGCGAGGGGAGCTCCACGGCAGGGGACAGGAGCTGACACCAGTGATACGGACTCGGCCCCTGATGGGAGCTCCCTTGCGGTGATGGGCCCATCTGTGCCCCCTGCATCTACAGGTACAACAGCCACCACCCCATCCAGCACCGCCCTCCCAGCAGCCCCTCAGCCTTTGCCCCATGCCCGCTCACCCAGAAGGGTGGGCATCACCTTCGCCCCAGGCACCTCAGGCCCTGCCCGAGTCACCCCTGCTGCCCTCAGTGAGGAGGCCATTGAGCACCTCAGGTCCCTCACTGTTGGGCAGTCTACCATTTTGAATGCCATCCAGGGTGTAGAGAGGCAGTTGCAACAAACCAATGTATTCCTGGAGGGCATTCATTCTGGTCAGGCAGCCCTTCAGCGAGCTTTTCAGACATTGGCCTCAGCACTGATGGCAGCCATTGTCCCTGTCTCTAGCCTCACCCCTCCAACTTCCTCCACCCAGACCCACACCCCTGTACCTCAGCCTATCCCAAGCACACCATCAGACCAGCATGCACACACCTCAACACACAAAGGAAGCTCTGGCAAAGGAACCTCTGGCAAACATAAGCACCACACATCCCACAGGCACTCATGCAAGCATTACACACAGGCAGACATACCAACATCCACTGCCTCCACTGTGTCCCCCTCCTCCTCATCTCCCTCATCCCTCCCAGTCTCGTCTCCACTCACACCTGCATGCACTACATCTTCAGCCACTACGTCCATCACCAGCACACCCCGCTCACGTGCAGTCACCACCCCAATACCATTCACACATCCCCTGTGTCCTCTCTCAGTGTGTCTGTGAGCCCACCTCCCAAGGTACACAAACGCAGCAACACACCCACCAAACAGCCATCCACTTCACGACAGCCTCCAGCCCATGCACCTTCACCCAAACTCAGCAAACTTACCTCCTACGACCACTACCTCTTCCTCCTCTCCCAAACCCCCTCCATCTACTCATCCCAGTATTCCTAAGAAACTTTTCCTGGCCAGCCTTGACCTCTTTCCCTCACCTCCCCCACCCCGTCAGTCTCCTAGGGCCCGACTCTCCAGGTCCCATCCTAGCACCTCAGCCATAACATCAGCGGGACCAGTGGTGCCAGTAGTCACCGGATTATGGAGTGCACCAGGCAGCAGGGCAGCCACTGTGGCAAGGAGCCACAGCACGGACAGTCCCCCACCTGTTAAGCATCAAAAGTTGGGCAGTGCCCGGCAGGAGAGGGGGAAGACACCAGCCACCAAAGCCGCTCCCAGGGGTACAGGTGCGATGGAAGAGTCAGCTGCGACACCTTCCAAGGTAGGGAAGGGGCACAAGAAAACCGGCAAGTCTGGGGAAATCCGCACGGCGGAGAAGACCGCCATCAGCCCCGCTGCCAAGGAGCCGACTGCCAGCAGCCCCACTGCCCCAGACAGGACTGCCAGCAGCAGCCCCGCTGCCAAGGAGCCGACCACCAACAGCCCCACTGCCCCAGACAGGACCGCCAGCAGCAGCCCTGCTGCCAAGGAGCCAGCCAGCAGCAGCCCCGCTGCCCAAAACATGACCGCCAGCAGCAGTCCCGCTGCCCCAGACAGGACCGCCAGCAGCAGCCCCGCTGCCCAAGACAGGACCGCCAGTAGCAGCCCCGCTTCCCAAGAGAGGACCACCAGCAGCTGAACTGCTGCCAAAGACACCGCCGCCACAAGCACCACTGCCAAAGACACTGCCGCCAAAAGCACCGCTGCCAAAGACACCGCCGCCACACCACTGCCACAAGCACCGCTGCCAAGGACACTGCCGCCACAAGCACTGCTGCCAAAGACACTGCCGCCACAAGCACCGCTGCCAAGGACACCGCCGCCACAAGCACTGCTGCCAAAGACACCGCTGCCCTAAGCACAGCTGCCAAAGACACCGCCGCCACAAGCACCGCTGCCAAGGACACCGCCGCCACAAGCACTGCTGCCAAGGACACCGCTGCCACAAGCACTGCTACCAAAGACACCGCCACCGCTACAAGCACCGCTGCCAAGGGCACCGCCGCCGCAAGCACCGCTTACAAGGACACCGTCGCCACAAGCACCGCTGCCAAGGACACTTCCGCCACAAGCACTGCTTCCAAGGATTCCGTTGCCAAAAGCTCCGCTGCCAAGGACACTGCCGCCACAATCACCGCTGCCAAAGACACCGCCGCCACAAGCACTGCTGCCAAGGACACCCCCGCACAAGCACCGCTGCCAAAGACACCACCACCACAAGCACTGCAGGCCCATGAGCGCCAAAAGCTCTGACACTACTGAGGCCGCCACGAGCAGGATGAAGCACTCTGGGCACAAGGCCCCCTCCAGAACCAGTGGAGAGATACATCCACTACCTCAGTCCTTGGCAAGATTAAGCACTCTGGGCACAAGGCCCCCTCCAGAACCAGTGGAGACTGTTATCCACTTGAGAGACTGTGGCTTTGCACTCCCCAGGATTGAACAGTGGGCAAACCACCCACTGTAGACTTGAGAGACTGTGGCTTTGCACTCCCCAAGATTGAACAGTGGGCCTGAGGCCCCCTCGTGGATTTGGCGTTGTACACTCAACCGGCTTAGGTGCCCACCCTTTCCCTTCCCCCTGATGTGCCTGTTTTATTTCTAACTGATGCCCCTGCAGTGTTCTCTCCGTCTTGTTCGGGTATCTTGTGTGGGCCTCGCCATTGCATTTTGGGCCCAGTGGTCCACGGACTTTAATGGTGGAATACCTTGGACTAATATTATTGGTGTATATATTTGTAAATAGTGTATGTATATTTTTTGAATACTGAATTTTAATATATTACAATCGTTTACCTCATTTCCTTTTGTCTTTGCATTCTTTAAGGGGGTTGGGGGGTGCAACTGTTATGTATCATGCTGTATTAGTGTGTGTGTTGTTGTGGGTGAGGGTAGGGGTAGGTGTGTTGCGTGTTGCGTGTGCCTGTCACTGTTTTTTCCATCCCTCCTCCCCTTTGTCGTAGGTGCAATACTCACCTTGGTCTTCGACCACGGGCGTTCGTGATCCTGGTAGAGGAGCAAGAAGATAATGGCTGGAAAAATGTGGAGCTCTGGTTCCATGGCGTCCTGGTTCCTCGTGGGGTGTGCAGAGGTGAGCGTTTTCCCTTCTAAGTCCTGTTTCCGCCGTGTTTTTGTTAGCGGTGAATCCGGCCCGGAAAAGGTGGCAGATTGGTAGGTTGTAATTCTGTGGGCGGTACATTGTGTTCCGCCTGTCTGTTGGCGGTGACCGCCGCTGTGTTTGTTTGTACCGCCGTGGCGGTCGGAGTGTTAAAGTAGCTGTCTATATTGGCGGTGTCCGCCACATTTGTAATTCAATTTTTTTTACCACTGGCCTGTTGGCGGTCTTACCGCCGCTTTAGCACCGAACGCCAGGGTTGTAATGACCCCCATAGTAATGTGTTTGATATGTCCTGACAGTGAAATATTGCTAAATTTGTTTTACACTGTTGCAAGGCTAACATGGGGGCTACCTTTAAATCTGATTAAAGTGTAGATTCTCTTTGGGGGCGGATGGACATTTGGAGTTTGGGGTCTCTGAGCTCACAATTTAAAAATACATCTTTTAGTAAAGTTGATTTTAAGATTGCGCGTTTGAAAATGCCACTTTTAGAAAGTGAGCATTTTCTTGCTTATACCATTTCTGTGACTCTGCCTGTTTGTGGATTCCCTGTCTGGGTCAGTTTGACAGTTGGGCTTGTTACACCTCACACTAGACAGTGACACAAAGGGAGCTGGGGTGTAGCCTGCATATCATGATGAGCCATCTGTGCTAGGAGGGAGGGGAGGAGTGGTCAATCGCAAGTGAAAGGGCTGTGCCTGCCCTCACACAATGCAGTCTCCGACACCCTGGTGAGTGTCTGGGGCCTGGCCTGGGCAAGGCAGGATTTCACATTCCAAAGAGACTTTACTTTGAAGTAGGCCTACTTCAAAGGAGAAATTGGGTATAAAAGGGCACCCAAAACCACAGAATTTAGATCACTTCTGGACATCAAGAGGAACCTCTGCATGGAGAAGAGCTGAAGAGCTGAGGAGAAGTGCTGCCCTGCCTGTGACTGCGTTGTGGAGCTATCCTGCAGTTGCTGCTTCTGCCAGAGTAAGAGGGCAAAGACTGGACTTTGTGTGCCTTCCATCTTGTGAAGAAATCTCTAAGGGCTTGATTTAGAGCTTGCCTCCTGTTGTTTGAAGTCTCAGGGACAGCAAAGACTTCTCTCTGCCAGCAACTGGAGTCTCTGGAGAGACTCCTGCTCTGACAAGTGGTGCCCTATCCAGTCCCTGGGCCCTTGAAAGGAAAGCTGGTGGAAATCCAAGGAAATCGACTTCGGACGACTTCGGACCGACACCGGTACTGAATCCGGGGACGACGCCTGCACCCGACACTGTGACCTTCTCTGGAACGCAACGCTCTTCGCAGGCCCGACGCCGCTGCAGCCCCGCTGAAGTCCGCGACTCCGTGGAAGTCCGACAAGTCAGCCCATTCTGAATTCCCCTAAGTATCTACTTTTAAGAAATGCATAGGTTTGCTAGGTTTCCCTATCTGTCGGCTGAGGTAGATGCCAAGTTCCATAAGGAGGCAGTTTCTAAAAAATAGCCCAGTTTTACTCTGGAAAATATAATGTCTACACGTCGTGTTTCTTTGCATGTTGTGGGGCACTTGGCCTACCCACACAAGTGAGGCACCATTTTTATCAGGAGACTGGGGGGAATGGTATGTGGAATGAATTGTGTGGCTCCTCTCAGATTCCTGAGCTTTCTATCACCTGAATTTGGGATAAAAAGTGTGTTTTTTCCCCAAATTTTGAGGTTGGCAAAGGATTATGGGTAATAAAACCTGGTGAGGGCCTCACAAGTCACTGCATTCTGGATTCTCCTATGTGTCTATTTTACTTAAATGTATAGGTTCACTAGGTATCTCTAGGTGCCAGCTGAGCTACAGGCCAAAATCTACAGCTTGGCACTTTGCAAAAAACAGCTCATCTTTCATTGGGAAAATGTGAGGTGTCCATGTCCTGTTTCGTGGCATATCATGTCGCGGGCACTAGGCCTACCCACACAAGTGAGGTACCGTTTTTATTGGCAGACTTGGGGGAATGCTGGGTAGCAGGAAGTTTGTGGCTCCCCTCAGAGTCCAGAACTTTCTATCACTGAAATACAAAGAAAAAGTGCATTGTTTGCCAAATTTTGAGGTTGGCAAAGGATTCTGGGTAACAGACCCTTGTGAGAACCCCAAAAGACACACCATTCTGGATTTCCCTTGGTACCTAGTTTTCAAAAATGCACAGGTTTTGGTAGATTGCCCTAGGTGCCGGCTGAGCTAGATCCCAAATTCCACAGGTAGGCACTTTCTAAAAAACAGCCCACTTTTCTTTAGGATTCAGGGTAACAGAACCTGGTGAGAGCCCCACAGGGCACCCCATTCTAAAGTCCCCAAGGTGTCTACTTTCCATAAATATATAGGCTTGATAGGTTTCCCTGGGTGCCGGCTGAGCTAGATGCCAAATTCCACCGGTAGGCAGTTTTTAAAAATAGCCCAGTTTTCCTTAGGAAAATGTGATGTGTCCACGTCATGTTTCGGGGCATGTCCTGTCGCTGGCACTAGGCCTACCCACACAAGTGAGGCACCATTGTTATCAGGAGACTTGGGGGGAATGCTGCGTGGCATGACATTTCTGGCTCCTCCCAGATTCCAGAACTTTCTATCACCGAAATTTGAGAAAAAAGCGTGTTTTTTTGCCAAATTTTGAGGTTTGTAAAGGATTCTGGGTAATAGAACCTGGTGAGAGCCCCACAAGTCACCCCATTCTGGATTCCACTATGGGTATACTTTTCATAAATGTATAGGTTTGCTAGGTATCCCTAGGTGCCAGCTGAGCTAGAGGGCAAAATCCACAGCTAGGCACTTTGCAAAAAACTGCTCATCTTTCTTTGGGAAAATGTGATGTGACCATGTTATGTTTTGGGGCATTTCTTGCTGCGGGCACTAGGCCTACCCACACAGTTGAGATGCCATTCTTATTGGCAGACTTGGGGGAATGCTGGGTAGAAGGAAGTTTGTGGATACCCTCAGATTCCAGAACTTTCTATCACTGAAATGAGAGGAAAACATTTATTTTTGGCCAAATTTTTAGGTTTACAATTGATTCTGGGTAACAGAACCTGGTGCGGGCCCCACAAGTCACCGCATCCTGGATCCCATAGGTTTCTAGTTTTAAAAAATGCACAGGTTTGGTAGGTTTCCCTAGGTGTCGGCCAAGCTAGAGGCCAAAATTCACAGCTTGGCACTTTGCAAATAACAACTCTGTTTTCTTTGGGAAAATGTGATGTGTCCACGTTGTGTTTTGGGGCATTTCCTGTCCCGGGTGCTGGTCTACCCACACAAGTGAGGTACCATTTTTATCGAGAGACTTGGGGGAATGCTGGGTAGAAGGAAATTTGTGGCTCCTCTCAGATTCCACAACTTTCTATCTCTGAAATGTGAGGAAAACGTGTTTTTTTTTTGTGTGCCAAATTTTGAGGTTTGGAAAGGATTTTGCGAAATAGGACCTGGTAAGAGCCCCACAAGTCACACCTATTCTGGATTCCCCAAGGTGTCTACTTTTCATAATTGTATAGGTTTGATAGGTTTCCCTGGGCGCCGGCTGAGCTAGATCCCAAATTCCACAGGTAGGCACTTTCCAAAAAACAGCCCACTTTTC
This sequence comes from Pleurodeles waltl, assembly GCF_031143425.1. Lineage (NCBI taxonomy): Eukaryota > Metazoa > Chordata > Amphibia > Caudata > Salamandridae > Pleurodeles > Pleurodeles waltl. The sequence goes on along the minus strand of NC_090444.1, from coordinate 1,233,385,143 downwards.
TTTAGGAAAATGTGATGTGTCCATGTCGTGTTTTGGGGTATTTCCTGTCGCGGGAACTAGGCCTCCCCACACAAATGTGGTACCATTTTTATCGGGCTACTTGTAGGAATGCTGAGTAGAAGGAAATTTGTGGCTCCTCCCAGATTCCCAAACTTTCTATCACCGAAATTTGAGGAAAAAGTGTTTTTTTGCCAACTTTTGAGGTTTGCAAAGGATTCTTGGTAACAGGACTTGGGGAGAGCACCACAAGTTACCCCATTATGAATTCCCCTAGGTATCTAGTTTTCCTAAATGTATATGTTTGCTAGGTTTCCCTAGGTGTCGGGTGAGCTAAATGCCAAATTCTACAGGTAGGCAGTTTCTAAAAAACAGCCCAGTCTTCATTCGGAAAATGTGGTGTCCACGTAGTGTTTCGGGGCATTTCCTATCGAGGGCACTAGGCCTACCCACAAAAGTGAGGCACCATTTTTATCAGCAGGCTTGGCGGAATGCTGGGTGGAAGGAAATGTGCGTCTCCTCTCAGAATCCAGAACTTTCTAATACCGAAATGTGAGAAAAAAGTGTTTTTTCCCCATTTTGAGTTTTGTAAAATATTCTGGGTAATAGAACCTGGTGAGAGCCCCACAAGGGACCCCATTCTATAGTCCCCTAGGTATCTAGCTTTAAAAAATGTATAGGTTTGCTAAGTTTCCCTAGCTGTCGGATGAGCTAGGAGCCAAATTCCATAGGCAGGCAGTTTCCAAAAAACAGCCCAGTTTTCCGTTGGAAAATGTGAGGTGTCCATGTCCTGTTTCGTGGCATATCATGTCGCGGGCACTAGGCCTACCCACACAAGTGAGGTACTATTTCTATTGAGAGACCTGGGGGAATGCTGGGTGGAAGGAAATTTGTGGCTCCTCTCAGATTCCAGAACTTTCTATCACTGAAATTTGAGGAAAACGTGTTTTTTTTGCCAAATTGTGAGGTTTGGAAAGGATTCTGCGTGATAGGACCTGGTAAGAGCCTCACAAGTCACACCTATTCTGGATTTCCCAAGGTGTCTACTTTCCATAAATGTATACGTTTGATAGGTTTCCCTGGCCGCCGGCTGATCTAGATTCCATATTCCACAGGTAGGCAGTTATAAAAAACCGCCCACTTTTCTTTAGAAAAATATGATGTGTCCATGTCGTGTTTTGGGGTATTTCGTGTCGTGGGAACTAGGCCTACCCACACAAGTGAGGTACCATTTTTTTCAGGCTACTTATAGGAATGCTGAGTGGAAGGAAGTTTATGGTTCCTCTCAGATTACTGAACTTCCTATCACTGAAATGTGAGGAAAAAAAATTTTTGGGCCAAATTTTGAGGTTTGCAAAGGATTCTGGGTAACAGAACATGGCGAGAGCCCCACAAGTCACCCCATTCTGAATTCCACTAGGTATCTAGTTTTCCTAAATGTATATGTTTGCTAGGTTTCCCTAGGTGTCGGCTGAGCTAAATGCCAAATTCCACAGGTAGGCAGTTTCTAAAAAACAGCCCAGTCTTCATTCGGAAAATGTGGTGTCCGCATAGTGTTTCAGGGCATTTGCTATCGAGGGCACTAGGCCTACCCACAAAAGCGAGGCACCATTTTTATCAGGAGACTTGGGGGAATGCTGTGTGGAATGAAATGTGTGACTCCTCTCAGATTCCAGAAATTTCTATCACTGAACTTTCAGAAAAAAAATGTGTTTTTTCCCACATTTTGAGGTTTGTAAAGTATTCTGGGTAATAGAACCTGGTGAGAGCCCCACAAGTCACTCCATTCTGGATTCCCTTATGTGTCTACTTCACATAAATGTGAGAAGGTAGCCTCTTTCTAGCCTTGTTACCCCCACTTTTGGCCTGTTTGTGAGTGTATGTCAGGGTGTTTGTCACTGTTTTCACTGTCTCACTGGGATCCTGATAGCCAGGCCTCAGTGCTCATAGTGAAAACACTATGTTTTCAGTATGTTTGTTATGTGTCACTGGGATCCTGCTTGTCAGGACCCCAGTGCTCATAGGTTTGTGGCCTATATGTATGTGTCACTGGGACCCTGTCACACAGGGCCCCAGTGCTCATAGGTGTGCATGTATATGTTCCCTGTGTGGTGCCTAACTGTCTCACTGAGGCTCTGCTAACCAGAACCTCAGTGGTTATGCTCTCTCATTACTTTCAAATTGTCACTAACAGGCTAGTGACCAATTTTACCAATTTACATTGGCTTACTGGAACACCCTTATAATTCCCTAGTATATGGTACTGAGGTACCCAGGGTATTGGGGTTCCAGGAGATCCCTATGGGCTGCAGCATTTCTTTTGCCACCCATAGGGAGCTCTGACAAATCTTACACAGGCCTGCCACTGCAGCCTGAGTGAAATAACGTCCACGTTATTTCACAGCCATTTTACACTGCACTTAAGTAACTTATAAGTCACCTATATGTCTAACCTTTACCTGGTAAAGGTTAGGTGCAAAGTTACTTAGTGTGAGGGCACCCTGGCACTAGCCAAGGTGCCCCCACATTGTTCAGAGCCAATTCACTGAACTTTGTGAGTGCGGGGACACCATTACACGCGTGCACTACATATAGGTCACTACCTATATGTAGCTTCACCATGGTAACTCCGAATATGGCCATGTAACATGTCTATGATCATGGAATTGCCCCCTCTATGCCATCCTGGCATTGTTGGTACAATTCCATGATCCCAGTGGTCTGTAGCACAGACCCTGGTACTGCCAGACTGCCCTTCCTGGGGTTTCACTGCAGCTGCTGCTGCTGCCAACCCCTCAGACAGGCAGCTGCCCTCCTGGGGTCCAGCCAGGCCTGGCCCAGGATGGCAGAACAAAGAACTTCCTCTGAGAGAGGGTGTGACACCCTCTCCCTTTGGAAAATGGTGTGAAGGCAGGGGAGGAGTAGCCTCCCCCAGCCTCTGGAAATGCTTTGTTGGGCACAGATGTGCCCAATTCTGCATAAGCCAGTCTACACCGGTTCAGGGACCCCTTAGCCCCTGCTCTGGCGCGAAACTGGACAAAGGAAAGGGGAGTGACCCCTCCCCTGACCTGCACCTCCCCTGGGAGGTGTCCAGAGCTCCTCCAGTGTGCTCCAGACCTCTGCCATCTTGGAAACAGAGGTGCTGCTGGCACACTGGACTGCTCTGAGTGGCCAGTGCCACCAGGTGACGTCAGAGACTCCTGCTGATAGGCTCCTTCAGGTGTTAGTAGCCTTTCCTCTCTCCTAGGTAGCCAAACCCTCTTTTCTGGCTATTTAGGGTCTCTGTCTCTGGGGAAACTTTAGATAACGAATGCATGAGCTCAGCCGAGTTCCTCTGCATCTCTCTCTTCACCTTCTGATAAGGAATCGACTGCTGACCGCGCTGGAAGCCTGCAAACCTGCAACATAGTAGCAAAGACGACTACTGCAACTCTGTAACGCTGATCCTGCCGCCTTCTCGACTGTTTTCCTGCTTGTGCATGCTGTGGGGGTAGTCTGCCTCCTCTCTGCACCAGAAGCTCCGAAGAAATCTCCCGTGGGTCGACGGAATCTTCCCCCTGCAACCGCAGGCACCAAAAAGCTGCATTACCGGTCCCTTGGGTCTCCTCTCAGCACGACGAGCGGGGTCCCTCGAATCCAGCGACGCTGTCCAAGTGACCCCCACAGTCCAGTGACTCTTCAGCCCAAGTTTGGTGGAGGTAAGTCCTTGCCTCACCTCGCTGGGCTGCATTGCTGGGAACCGCGACTTTGCAAGCTACTCCGGCCCCTGTGCACTTCCGGCGGAAATCCTTCGTGCACAGCCAAGCCTGGGTCCACGGCACTCTAACCTGCATTGCACGACTTTCTAAGTTGGTCTCCGGCGACGTGGGACTCCTTTGTGCAACTTCGGCGAGCACAGTTTCACGCATCCTCGTAGTGCCTGTTTCTGGCGCTTCTCTGGGTGCTACCTGCTTCAGTGAGGGCTCTTTGTTTTGCTCGACGTCCCTTCTCTCTGCAGGTCCAATTTGCGACCTCCTGATCCCTTCTGGGCCCCAGCAGCGTCCAAAAACGCCAAACGCACGATTTGCGTGTAGCAAGGCTTGTTGGCGTCTTTCCATCGGGAAAACACTTCTGCACGACTCTCCAAGGCGAGAGGGATCCGTCCACCAAAGGGGAAGTCTCTAGCTCTTTTCGTTCCTGCAGAAACCTCAGCTTCTTCTGTCCAGTCGAAGCTTCTTTGCACCCGCAGCTGGCATTTCCTGGGCTTCTGCCCATCTACGACTTGCTTGTGACTTTTGGACTTGGTCCCCTTGTTCCACAGGTACCCTAGATTGGAAATCCACAGTTGTTGCATTGCTGGTTTGTGTCTTTCCTGCATTATTCCTCTAACACGACTCTTTTGTCCTTAGGGGAACTTTAGTGCACTTTGCACTCACTTTTCAGGGTCTTGGGGAGGGTTATTTTTCTAACTCTCACTATTTTCTAATAGTCCCAGCGACCCTCTACAAGGTCACATAGGTTTGGGGTCCATTCGTGGTTCACATTCCACTTTTGGAGTATATGGTTTGTGTTGCCCCTATCCCTATGTTTCCCCATTGCATCCTATTGTAACTATACATTGTTTGCACTGTTTTCTAAGACTATACTGCATATTTTTGCTATTGTGTATATATATCTTGTGTATATTTCCTATCCTCTCACTGAGGGTACACTCTAAGATACTTTGGCATATTGTCATAAAAATAAAGTACCTTTATTTTTAGTATAACTGTGTATTGTGTTTTCTTATGATATTGTGCATATGACACTAAGTGGTACTGTAGTAGCTTCACACGTCTCCTAGTTCAGCCTAAGCTGCTCTGCTAAGCTACCATTATCTATCAGCCTAAGCTGCTAGACACCCTATACACTAATAAGGGATAACTGGGCCTGGTGCAAGGTGCAAGTACCCCTTGGTACTCACTACAAGCCAGTCCAGCCTCCTACAATAAATATATAGGTTTACTAGGAATCCCTAGGTGCCAGCTGAGATAGAGGGCAAAATCCGCAGCTAGGCACTTTGCAAAAAACAGCTCATCTTTCCTTGGGAAAATGTAATGTGACCATGTTTTGGGTCATTTCCTTTCGCAGGCACAAGGCCTACCCACACAGGTGAGGTACAATTTTTATCGCAGGCTTGGGGGAATGCTGGGTAGAAGGAAGTTTGTGGCTCCCCTCAGATTCCTGAACTTTCCATCACTGAAATGCGAGGAAAAAGTGTATTGTTTGCCAAATTATGAGGTTTGCAAAGGATTTTGGGTAACAGAACCTGGTGAGTGCCCCACAAGACACCCCATCCTGGATTCCACTAGGTGTCTAGTTTTCAAAAATGCAGAGGTTTGGTAGGTTTCCGTAGGTGCCAGCTGAGCTAGAACCCCAATTCCACAGGAAGGCACTTTCCAAAAAACAGCCCACTTTTCTTTAGGAAAATGTGATGTGTCCATGTCGTGTTATGGTGCATATCCTGTTGAGGGCACTAGGCCTACCCACACGAGTGAGGTACCATTTGTATCAGGCTACTTGTGGGATAGCTGAGAGGCAGGAAATTTGTGTCTCGTCTCAGATTCCAGAACTTTCTATCACTGAAATGTGATGAAAAAGTGTTTTTTGTTTCCAAATTTTGAGGTTTGCAAAGGATTCTGGGTAATAGTCCCTGGGAAAAGCCCCACAGGTCACCCCATTCTGAATTCCCCTAGGTATCTAGTTTTCAAAAATGTATAGGTTTGCTTGGTTTCCCAAGGTGTCGGCTGAGCTAAATGCCAAGTTCCACAGGTAGGCAGTTTCTATAAAAACAGCCCAGTTTTCCTTTGGAAAATGTGATGTGTCCACGTCATGTTTTGGGGCATTTCCTATCGCGGGCACTGGGCCTACCCACACAAGTGAGGCACCATTTTCATCAGGAGACTTGGGGGGCTGCTGCGTGGAAAGAAATTTGTGGCTCCTCTCAGATTCCAGAACTTTCTATCACTGAAATGTGAAAAAAAGTGCTTTTTTTGGCCAAATTTTGAGGTTTGTAAGGAATTCTGGGTAATAGAACCTGGTGAGAGTCCCACAAGTCACCCCATTCTGTATTCCCCTATGGGTCTACTTTACATAAATGTATAGGTTTGCTAAGTATCCTTAGGTGCCAGCTGAGCTAGAGGCCAAAATCCACAGCTAGGCACTTTGCAAAAAATAGCTGATCTTTCTTTGGGAAAATGTGTTGTGACCATGTTTTGTTTTGGGGCATTTGCTTTTGCCGGCTCTAGGCATACCCACACAAGTGAGGTACCATTTGTATCAGCAGACTTGGGGGAATGCTGGGTAGAAGTAAGTTTGTGGATACCTTCAGATTCCAGAACTTTCCATCACTGAAATGTGAGGAAAAGCTTCTTTTTTTTGCCACATTTTGAGGTTTGTAAAGGATTCCTGGGTAACAGAACCTGGTGAGAGCCCCACAAGTCACCCCATCCTGGATTCCACCAAGTGTCTATTTTTCAAAAATGCGCATGTTTGGTAGGTTTCCCTAGGTGCAAGCTGAGCTAGAGGCCAAAATTTCCAGCTTGGCACTTTGCAAAAAACAGTTCTGTTTTCTTTGAGAAAATATGATGTGTCCACGTTGTGTTGTGGGGCATTTCCTGTCCCGTGCGCTAGACCTACCCACACAAGTGTGGTACCATTTTTATCGAGAGACTTGTGGGAATGCTTGGTGGAAGGAAATTTGCGTCGCCTCTCAGATTCCAGAACTTTCTATCACCGAAATGTGAGAAAAAAGTGTGTTTTTTCCCACATTTTGAGGTTTGCAAAGGATGCTGGGTAGTAGTACCTGGTGAGAGCCCCACACGTCACTCCATTCTGGATTCCCCTACGTGTCTACTTTACATAAATGTATAGGTTTGCTAAGTATCCCTAGGTGCCAGCTGAGATAGAGGCCAAAATCCGCAGCTAGGCACTTTGCAAAAAACAGCTCATCTTTCCTTGGGAAAATGTGATGTGACCATGTTTTGGGTCATTTCCTTTCGTGGGCACTAGGCCTACCCACACAGGTGAGGTAGCATTTTTATCGCAGGCTTGGGGGAATGCTGGGTAGAAGGAAGTTTGTGGCTCCCCTCAGATTCCGGAACTTTCCATCACTGAAATGCCAGGAAAAAGTGTATTGTTTGCCAAATTATGAGGTTTGCAAAGGATTCTGGGTTCAGAAACTTTTGAGAACTCCACAAGACACCCGATCCTGGATTCCCCTAGGTGTCTAATTTTCAAAAATGCACATGTTTGGTAGGTTTCCCTAGGTGCCAGTTGAGCTAGAGGCCAAAATTTACAGCTTGGCACTTTGCAAAAAACAGTTCTGTTTTCTATGAGAAAATATGATGTGTCCACGTTGTGTTGTGGGGCACTTCCTGTCCCGGGCGCTAGGCTTACCCTCACAAGTGAGTTACCATTTCTATCGAGAGACTTGGAGGAATGCTGGGTGGAAAGAAATTTGTGGCTCCTCTCAAATTCCACAACCTTCTATCACTGAAAAGTGAGGAAAAAGTGTTTTTTTTGCCAAATTTTGAGGTTTGCAAAGTATTCTGGAAAACGGAACCTGGTGAGAACCCCACAAGAAACCCCATCCTGCATTTCCCTAGGTACCTAGTTTTAAAAAATGCACAGGTTTGTTAGCTTTCCCTAGGTGCCGGCTGAGCCAGAACCCAAATTCCACAGGTAGGCACTTTCCAAAAAACAGCCCACTTTTCTTTAGGAAAATGTGATGTGTCCATGTCGTGTTTTAGGGTATTTCTTGTCACGGGCACTAGGCCTACCCACACAAGTGAGGTACCATTTGTATCGGGCTACTTGTGGGAATGCTGAGTGGCAGGAAATGTGTGGCTCCTCTCAGATTCCCGAACTTTCTATCACCGAAATGTGAGGAAAAAGTAGTTTTTTGCCAGAATTTGATGTTTGCAAAGGATTCTGGGTAACAGATCCTTGGGAGAGCCCCACAAGTCACCCCATTCTGAGTTCCCCTAGGTATCTAGTTTTAAAAAATGTATAGTTTTACTAGGGTTCCCTAGCTGTCGGCTGATGTAGATGCCAAGTTCCACAAGTAGGCAGTTTCTAAAAAACAGCCCAGTTTTACTCAGGAAAATATGATGTGTAAACGTCGTGTTTCGGGGTATTTCCTGTTGCGGTAACTTGGCCTACCCACACAAGTGAGGCAACATTTTTATCGGCAGACTTGGAGGAATGCTAGGTTGAAGGAAGTTTGTGGCTCCCCTCAGATTCAAGAACTTTCCATCACTGAAATGCGAGGAAAAAGAGTATTGTTTGCCAAATTTTGAGGTTTGCAAAGGATCCTGGGTAACAGAACCTGGTGAGAACCCCACAAGACACCCCATCCTGGATCTCCCTAGATTCCTAGTTTTAAAAAATGCACAGGTGTGGTAGGTTTCCTGTTAGACTTTTCATCCTTGGCGTGGTCTCACTTAACTTTTTGCCTCTGTTCCCCAGGTTGTTGATTTGTGCTGGACTTTGATTTTGCTGTTTTTGTTACTCTGGGCACTGCTAGCCAGTGCTAAAGTGCAAGTGCTCCTTTACAAAATGTGTATGTGATTTATTTATCCATGATTGGTATATTTGATTTACTAGTAAGTCCCTAGTAAAGTGCACTAGACGTGCCAGGGCCTGTAAATCAAATGCTACTAGTGGGCCTGCAGCACTGGTTGTGCCATCCACATAAGTAGCTCTGTAATCATGACTCAGACCTGCCATTGCAGTGTCTGTGTGTGCAGTTTTATCTGTAAATTCGCCTTGGCAAGTGTACCAACTTGCCAGTCCTAAACCTTCCCTTTTCTTACATGTCAGACACCCCTAAGGCAGGCCCTAGGTAGCCCCAAGGGCAAGGTGCTGTGGATGGTTAAGGTAGGACATATAGTAATGTGTTTTATATGTCCTGACAGTGAAATATTGCTAAATTCGATTCACACAGGTTAACATGGGGGCTACCTTTAAATCTGATTAAAGTGTAGATTCCCTTTGGGAGCGGATGGACATGTGGAGTTTGGGGTCTCTGAGCTCACAATTTAAAAATAAATCTTTTAGTAAAGTTGATTTTAAGATTGTACGTTTGAAAATGCCACTTTTAATAAGTGAGCATTTTCTTGCTTATACCATTTCTGTGACTCTGCATGTTTGTGGATTCCCTGTCTGGGTCAGTTTGACAGTTGGGCTGGTTGCACCTCACACTAGACAGTGACACAAAGGGAGCTGGGCTGTAGCCTGCATAGCCTGATGAGCCATCTGTGCTAAGAGGGAGGGGAGGAGTGGTCACTCACACCTGAAAGGGCTGTGCCTGCCCTCACACAATGCAATCTCCGACCCCCTGGTGAGTGTCAGGGCCTTAGCAAGGCAGGATTTCACATTCCAAAGAGACTTTACTTTGAAGTAGGCCTACTTCAAAGGAGATATTGGGTATAAGAAGAGCACCCAAAACCACAGACTTTAGATCACTTCTGGACATCAAGAGGAACCTCTGCCTGGAGAAGAGCTGAAGAGCTGAGGAGAGGTGCTGCCCTGCCTGTGACTGCTTTGTGGAGCTATCCTGCAGTTGCTGCTTCTGCCATAGTAAGAGGGCAAAGACTGGACTTTGTGTGACTTCCATCTTGTGAAGAAATTTCCAAGGGCTTGATTTAAAGCTTGCCTCCTGTTGTTTAAAGTCTCAGGGACAGCAAAGACTTCTCTCTGCCAGCAACTAGAGTCTCTGGAGAGACTCCTGCTCTGACAAGTGGTGCCCTATCCATTCCCTGGGCCCTTGAAAGGAAAGCTGGTGGAAATCCAAGGAAATCGACTTCAGACGACTTCGGACCAATACCGCTACTGAATCCGGGGACGCCGCCTGCACCCAACACCGTGGCCTTCTCTGGAACGCAACGCTCTTCGCAGGCCCGACGCCGCTGCAGCCCCGCTGAAGTCTGCGACTCCGTGGAAGTCGCCGCACCACGTTGTGACCGTCGCCGCTCAAAGTGCACGGATTCAACGTTTCGCACCGACGCCGCGATCCCCGACTTCGCGCATCAACTTGTTTTCACTCTTCACCAAAGGTATTGTACTTGGGGGTCTACGCGACTCCGTGTCCGGCACCGCTGGTGTCGGCTTGTTGGGAACGACTCTGTCACAACGCCGTGTTAACACCTCACCATAGCATTTTTGTTTCTAAGCGCTATTTTTGAGTTTAATCTTAAAAAATTCATAACTTGACTTGTGTATGTCGGACTTTTGTCATTTTGGTCTTGTTTTGTTTAGATAAATATTTCCTATTGTTCTAAACTGGTGTTGTTACATTTTGTAGTGTTTTCAGTAAGTTACTTTTGTGTTGGTACAAATACTTTACACCCAGCACTCTGAAGTTAAGCCTACTGCTCTGCCAAGCTATCAAGGGGGTAAGCAGGGGTTACCTGAGGGTGATTCTCTTTTAACCTGACTAGAGTGAGGGTCCTTGCTCGAACAGAGGGTAACCTGAATATCAACCAAAGACCTAATTTCTAACATTGGTGGCAGCAGTGGGATTTGGACTTGTATTTGTACTTGACATACAGTAATTAAGTGACACTACTGTTTGAGTTCAGACCACTACGTGACCACATGCTACTTGTTTGGTGATCTTTAGATTTTTTCTCTTTGTGACTGTTTTTGTTCTACTCCATTTTTTTTGCTGATTCCTTGATTGACTTTCTTTGGAACTTTATTTAGGAACTTGTTTTTCTGCCTTTGGAACTTTGCACTTCTTTTTGAATCTTCATCATGTCCCACGCTGGAGATGCATCAGTTGGAGCTGACTTTGACCTTGAGAAATTGGAGAGTTATACCACAGCTCAGTTGAAGCAGTTCTGTAAAATTTTTGACTGTCTCATTAAGAGCTCATCCAGGAAGAAGGAGCTGCAAAAGGCGTTGAGGGCCTGGGTGACAGCCAAGAGCACCGAAGGACACACAGAGGATGAGGGAGATGAGGAGGAGGAGGAAGAGTGTTCAGTACACAATGGTATTGTGGGTGGGCCTGTTATGTCCAGGGAGAAGGTCTCCAGGGCAGGTAGCAGTGTCTCATCAAAGGGTCTGACACCTGAAGAGTAACAGGACAGACAGGCAGAAAGGGAGTACCAATTGGAGCAGAGAAGGCTAGCTCTTGAGGAGAGGAATATAGTGATGGCTCATGAGCTTAGCTTGAGAAAGATGGATCATAAAAGCCAGTCCAGTAGAGACGGTGGCAGCATCTCTACAGTGCAGCCTGAGAGGAGGGTGCACATTCCTATAGACCTTGTGAAAGATTACAAGAGGGGGGATGACATATACTTGTGGTTCAAGGGGTATGAGTCTGCTCTCCACATGAATCTGGTCCCTGATGCTCATTGGGGGGCGGGTCTGTGGAAGCACTTTGAGGTAGACGGGAGGGATACACTGACAGCCTTAGGGGATGCTCAGAATCTCACCTACTCTAACATGAAGGATGCCTTGTGTTGGACATGGCTTTTTGACAGGGTCATCCCCAAACGTTTTGCCTCCTTCCTCCTATTTTTCTGACCTGTTGTTGTTGGCTTTTGACCTCTGGGCACTTTACCACTGCTAACCAGTGCTAAAGTGCATATGATCTCTGTGTAAATGGTAGTATTGATTGGTTTATCCATGATTGGCTATTTAATTTACTTATAAGTCCCTAATAGAGTGCACTATATGTGCCTAGGGCCTGTAGATTAAATGCTGCTAGTGGGCCTGCAGCACTGGTTGTGCCACCCACTTCAGTAGCCCCTTAACCCTGTCTCAGGCCTGCCATTGCAAGGCCTGTGTGTGCAGTTTCACTGCCACTTCGACTTGGCATTTAAAAGTACTTGCCAAGCCTAGAACTCCCCTTTTTCTACATATAAGTCATACCTAATGTGTGCCCTAGGTAACCCCTAGAGCAGGTTGCTGTGTAGGCAAAAGGCAGGACATGTACCTGTGTAGTTATATGTCCTGGTAGTGTAAAGCTCCTCAATTCGTTTTTACACTACTGTGAGGCCTGCTCCCTTCATAGGCTAACATTGGGGCTGCTCTCATACATTGTTGAAGTGGCAGCTGCTGATCTGAAAGGAGCAGGAAGGTCATATTTAGTATGGCCAGAATGGTAATATAAAATCCTGCTGACTGGTGAAGTCGAATTTAATATTACTATTCTAGAAATGCCACTTTTAGAAAGTGAGCATTTCTTTGCACTAAAACCTTGTTGTGCCCTTCAATCCACGTCTGGCTAGGTTTAGTTGACAGCTCCTTGTGCATTCACTCAGACACACCCCAAACACAGGGTACTCAGCCTCACTTGCATACATCTGCATTTTGAATAGGTCTTCCTGGGCTGGGAGGGTGGAGGGCCTGCCCTCACACAAAGGACTGCCACACCCCCTACTGAGACTCTGGCAGACAGGATTGAACTGAAAGGGGGCTTGGTTCATTTCTTAGACACTCTTTGAAGTCACCCCCACTTCAAAGGCACAACTTAGTATAAAACAGGGCCTCTGCCCTACCTCATCAGACACTTGCTGGAGAAGAAACCTGAACCAGAAACTACATCCTGCCAAGAAGAACTGCCTGGCTGCTCAAAGGACTCACCTGTCTGCTTTTCTACAAAGGACTGCTGCCTTGCTGTTGGCCTGCTGCCTTGCTGAACTCTTGTCTGGCTGTAAAAGTGCTCTCCAAGGGCTTGGATGGAGCTTGCCTCCTGTTCCCTGAAGTCTCAGGACCAAAAAGACTTCTCGCTTTCACTTGGACGCTCCGTGCGCCGAAATTTTCGACGCACAGCTTGCTCCGCGGCAAGAAAAACGGCGCACACCGACGCTGATCGACGCGACACCTTCGGGACGACCGAAACTTTGACGCACGGCCTCGCAAGGACAACGCCGCCCGACTTCTAAGAAGAAATCAACACGACGCCTACCGTGAGCTCGAAACTTTGACGCACGGCCTCGCAAGGACAACGCCGCACGACTTCCAAGGAGTAATCGACGCGACGCCTGCCGTGAGACCAAAACTTCGACGCACGGCCTCGCAAGGACAACGCCGCCCGACTTCCGAGGAGAAATCGATGCGACGCCTGCCGTGAGATCGAAACTTCGACGCGCAACCCCACAGAACGACGCACAGCCGGAAGACAAGCAGGAAAATCCACGCACAGACCCGGGCCATCTGGTAATCCCCGCGATCCACAGAAAGAGACTGTCCGCGCGCCGGAAAAAGACGCACGACTTCCCCGCATGGAAAAAATAACGACGCAAGTCTGTGTGTGCTGGGGAGAAATCGACGCACACACCATTTTTCCACGTATCTCTTCTCCTGTGGCCCACTTAGGAGATTTCCCACCAGAAACCAGGTACTTTGTGCTTGAAAGAAACTTTATTTGCTTTTTAAAGACTTAAGACACTTTATATCACTTTTCAGTGATATCTTTACAAATTCATATTGCAACTTTGATCGTTTTGACCTGCAAATGCCCAGATAAATATTATATATTTTTCTAAACGCTGTGTGGTGTATTTTTGTGGTGTTATATTATGGTATTGTATGATTTATTGCACAAATGCTTTACACATTGCCTTCTAAGTTAAGCCTGACTGCTCGTGCCAAGCTACCGGAGGGTGAGCACAGGCTGATTTTGGATTGTGTGTGACTTACCCTGACTAGAGTGAGGGTTCTTGCTTGGACAGAGGGCAACCTGACTGCCAACCAAAAACCCCATTTCTAACATTGGTGATCAGCGGTGAGGATAGGACTTGTGTTTGTGCAGTGACATACAGTAGCTAAGTATTTCACTACCTACCCACAGTTGAAGGTCAACTTAATTTTTCATCTTTTTTGGCTTTTGATTCTCTGATGTCCTCCTGGATATACTATTGATATTTTGGACTTTGGATTTTGTTTTTTGCTGGTAAGATCTTATCAGAATGGGATTGCTTACCTACTCATTCTTTGTTCATACTGACCACCTCACTAAGGCTGACCTATGGAAGCTTTGCAGAAAATGGGGCCTTCCTGTAGCAAGGAGATCTACTAAGGCGGAGATGCTACATAACTACATAGTCTGGGGGGAGGAAAGATGGGCAGAGAGAGAGGCAGCAAGAAACCAAATGACTAAGTACCCCTCAGATGAGGAGGAGGACTACGCACATGAGGAGGAAGACTGCTCACATGAGGAGGAAGACAACTCAGATGAGGAAAGAGACCCAGAGATAGATGAATGGCTCCGAGGTCAAAGGCGACAGGAGCAACAATTAGAGGAGTATCTTGCATGGGTTGAAGCAAAAAGACTCTTAGCCCTGGAAGAAGAAAAGATTGCAGCTCAAGAGCTGAGCTGTAAAGAGCTGAAACTGGAGGCCGGAAGGGCTGAGTCCAGTTCAGATGGTGGCAGCAAAAATCTTGCATCCGGTACTTCTGAAGAAGGGCACAAGCCCAGAGATGTGGTGCCCAACTTGAAGAAGGGAGTTGACACACCCCAGGTGGTTCAAGAGTATGAGGTAGTCCCCGTTATGCACAGGGTCCCTGAAAAGGATTGGGGAACTGGCACAGGGAGTCATATTCCTACTGGGGGGAGGGACACTTTACTGACTCTAGCAGAGAGTGACAGAGAAAAGGGTCCCCCCCTGGTGGACGTCCTGGATATAGAGTGTAGAGACATCCCAGAAGAGTATGGGTTGAGTGTCAGAGACAGGCAGATACTGTCTCACCAGTCCCAGGAGGGTGATGTAGAGTGCTTTTCCAAGGCTGAGTTACTGGATGGTTGGGTGAAGGGTACTGTGATTAATACATGTGAAGGGCAGAGTGATGTAATTGCTGGAGAGCATATGTCTGGTCCTTATTTTCCAGAGCTATGCCAACACCAGGTGGAGTGTGAGTTCTCTGACCCCAGGGAACTTACAATGGAGGCAGACTTCTGGGTGAGTACCAGAGAGTCTGAAGAGGCATTTGGGGGTGCTCCTGAAGGGAGTGGTTCCCAACCGAGTGAGGTGGGAAAGGATTGTAGTGTCCCAGGTAGGTCCCAGGTCCTAGAGGGTTCCATGAGGGAACACCAGGAGGGAAGCCTAGCCTGTACCGTAGGGCCACCTTTTGAGGGAAGCCCGCAGTGTCAGAAGAACTTGGGGGGGTGACTGTAGCCAGCATCCCAACAGGTCTGGTGTCTGGCAGTACCCCTCCTAGTGAGGGGGTGCAGAAGTCCAGACATAGGGTTGAGAGGGGGTTGCAAACCCCACTGGAGGACCTTGAGAGTCAGGGGTCAGCTCTGAGAGCAGAGCCCCCCAGGAATGACCCAGGTGAAACCGTTTCTGGATTGGGGGAAACCCAGACTCTGCCGGATGGGCAGAGGTCGGGAGACCTGCGCCAACCAGACTCTTGTACGGCCCTTGGGGACGGTGTGTCCCTTGTGGGGGGTGAGAATGCCCCCCAGGAAGTCCTGGCATGCCAGGCAAAGATTCAACCTCAGGGTGGTGACTCTGGGTTGGATACCCAGGTTCAGAGGTTAAACTCTGACCTGGTGGGAGGTAGGTGTGCCTCCCAAGAAGTCCTGCTGTGCCAGGCAATTGTCCAACCTCAGGGTGTTGACTCTGGGTTGGATGGCCAGGTTCAGAGGTTAAACTCTGACCTGGTGGGAGGTTGGTGTGCCTCCCTGGAAGTCCTGGCCTGCCAGGCAATGGTTCAACCTCAGGGTGGTGACTCTGGGTTGGCTAACCAGGTTCAGAGGATAAACTCTGACCTGTTGGGGGGTAGAGGTGCCCCTCAGAAAGTCCTGGTATGCCAGACAATGGTTCAACCTCAGGGTGGTGACTCTGGGTTGGATACCCAGGTTCAGAGGTTAAACTCTGACCTGGTAGGAGGTAGGTGTGCCTCCCAGAAAGTCCTGGTGTGCCAGGCAATTGCCCAACCTCAGGGTGGTGACTCTGGGTTTGATACCCAGGTTCAGAGGTTAACCTCTGACCTGGTGGGAGGTAGGTGTGCCTCCCAGGAAGTCCTGCTATGCCAGGCAGTTGTCCAACCTCAGGGTGTTGACTCTGGGTTGGATAACCGGGTTCAGAGGTTAAACTCTGACCTGGTGGGGGGTAGGTGTGCCCCGCAGAAAGTCCTGGTGTACCAGGCAGTTGTCCAACCTCAGGGTGGCGACCCTAGGTTGGAGAACCAGGTTCAGAGGTTAAACTCTGACCTGGTGGAGGGTCAGTGTGCCCTCCAGGAAGTCCTGGCGTGCCAGGCAATTGTTCAACTTCAGGGTGGTGACTCTGAGTTGGATGGCCAAGTTCAGAGGTTAAACTCTGACCTGGTGGAGGGTCAGTGTGCCCTCCAGGAAGTCCTGGCATGCCAGGCGATTGTTCAACTTCAGGGTGGTGACGCTGAGTTGGATGGCCAAGTTAAGAAGTTAAACTCTGACCTGGTGGAGGGTCAGTGTGCCCTCCAGGAAGTCCTGGCGTGCCAGGCAATTGTTCAACTTCAGGGTGGTGACTCTGAGTTGAATGGTCAAGTGCAGAGGTTAAACTCTGACCTGGTGGGGGGTAAGTGTGCCTCCCAGAAAGTCCTGGTTTGCCAGGCAGTGATCCAGTCTGAGGGTACAGACAGGGCTGGAAGACCAGGTTCAGGGTGTCCCCCCGGACCTGGAGGGAGGGGCTACTGATAACAGTGCCCCTACCATGTTGTCTTCTGAGGAAGCCACTCCTAGTTGGAGGGTGCTGGACCCCAGAAGGGAGGGCAGGGGGAGGGAAGCCTCACCCCGGGCCCTAGTCCAACCTGAAGGTACAGACCCCAGGTTGGAGGGCCAGTTGCAGGTTAACAGCCCTGCACTGGTGGAGGAATGGTACAGGGCGACTTCGATAAGCACCCTGACCATGTTGGACTCTGGGGGTACCGCTCCAGGAGGGAGGGTACAGAGCCCCAGAGGGGAGGACCAGGTTCAGGCTGTCATCCCTGACCTGGTGGAAGGGAGAGTGGTTAAAGGGTGCCCAGCACCTGGGGCTACCGCCCCCCACTCTCCACAGCCACAGTGGTGGGAGAGCTTTGAGAGGCCTGGGGCCTGGCTCTCATCCCTGGCAACTGTCAGTAACCACTGTGGCTTGCTGTCCATGTGGACAGAGTTATCCCTGGGGAGGGGACAAGTGTCACACCCCGGGGGTAGAGTGGGCAACACCACTGTGTTGGTCATGGTGGTACTATCCTGCTCCTGGGATGCATCTGTGAGCAAAGTAAGGTTAGGTGCTGCACAGATGGGATCCGCAGGTAAGGAGAAAGGTTCCCCATGGGTTGGCTTAGTGGGCCCTGAGAGTATGGACAGAGGGATCCAATTGGAGTCAGGAAGGCAAAGAACTGGAGCATGCCCCTGCTGTTGTGGGCCTGGGTCCTTGTTCTGTCGCCTCAAACAGGGAAGTACATCAGGATAGTGATTGTTCTCCCCTGGCTTTAGGCTGGTAGGGGGTCATGTTGGACCTGGCTTTTTGACAGGGTCATCCCCAAACTTTTTGCCTCCTTCCTCCTATTTTTTCTGACCTGTTGTTGTTGGCTTTTGACCTCTGGACACTTTACCACTGCTAACCAGTGCTAAAGTGCATATGCTCTCTGTGTAAATGGTACTATTGATTGGTTTATCCATGATTGGCTATTTAATTTACTTATAAGTCCCTAGTAGAGTGCACTATATGTGCCTAGGGCCTGTAGATTAAATGCTGTTAGTGGGCCTGCAGCACTCGTTGTGCCACCCACTTCAGTAGCCCCTTAACCCTGTCTCAGGCCTGCCATTGCAAGGCCTGTGTGTGCAGTTTCACTGCCACTTCGACTTGGCATTTAAAAGTACTTGCCAAGCCTAGAACTCCCCTTTTTCTACATATAAGTCATCCTTAATGTGTGCCCTAGGTAACCCCTAGAGCAGGGTACTGTGTAGGCAAAAGGCAGGACATGTACCTGTGTAGTTATATGTCCTGGTAGTGTAAAACTCCTAAATTCGTTTTTACACTACTGTGAGGCCTGCTCTCTTCATAGGCTAACATTCGGGCTGCTCTCATACATTGTTGAAGTGGCAGCTGCTGATCTGAAAGGAGCAGGAAGGTCATATTTAGTATGGCCAGAATGGTAATATAAAATGCTGCTGACTGGTGAAGTCGAATTTAATATTACTATTCTAGAAATGCCACTTTTAGAAAGTGAGCATTTCTTTGCACTAAAACCTTGTTGTGCCCTTCAATCCACGTCTGGCTAGGTTTAGTTGACAGCTCCTTGTGCATTCACTCAGACACACCCCAAACACAGGGTACTCAGCCTCACTTGCATACATCTGCATTTTGAATGGGTCTTCCTGGGCTGGGAGGGTGGAGGGCCTGCCCTCACACAAAGGACTGCCACACCCCCTACTAGGACTCTGGCAGACAGGATTGAACTGAAAGGGGGCTTGGTGCATTTCTTAGACACTCTTTGAAGTCACCCCCACTTCAAAGGCACAACTTAGTATAAAACAGGGCCTCTGCCCTACCTCATCAGACACTTGCTGGAGAAGAAACCTGAACCAGAAACTACATCCTGCCAAGAAGAACTGCCTGGCTGCTCAAAGGACTCACCTGTCTGCTTTTCTACAAAGGACTGCTGCCTTGCTGTTGGCCTGCTGCCTTGCTGAACTTTTGTCTGGCTGTAAAAGTGCTCTCCAAGGGCTTGGATAGAGCTTGCCTCCTGTTCCCTGAAGTCTCAGGACCAAAAAGACTTCTCGCTTTCACTTGGACGCTCCGTGCGCCGAAATTTTCGACGCACAGCTTGCTCCGCGGCAAGAAAAACGCCGCACACCGACGCTGATCGACGCAACGCCTTCGGGACGACCAAAACTTTGACGCAAGGCCTCGCAAGGACAACGCCGCCCGACTTCTAAGAAGAAATCGACGCGACGCCTACCATGAGCTCGAAACTTTGACACACGGCCTCGCAAGGACAACGCTGCACGACTTCCAAGGAGAAATCGACGCGACGCCTGCCTTGAGACCAAAACTTCGATGCACGGCCTTGCAAGGACAACGCCGCCCGACTTCCAAGGAGCAATCGATGCGACGCCTGCCGTGAGATCGAAACTTCGACGCGCAACCCCGCAGAACGACGCGCAGCCGGAAGACAAGCAGGAAAATCCACGCACAGACCCGGGCCATCTGGTAATCCCAGCGATCCACAGAAACAGAATGTCCGCGTGCCGGAAAACGACGCACGACTTCCCCGCGTGGAAAAAATAACGACGCAAGTCTGTGTGTGCTGGGGAGAAATCGACGCACACACCATTTTTCCACGTATCTCTTCTCCTATGGCCCTCTGAGGAGATTTCCCACCAGAAACCAGGTACTTTGTGCTTGAAAGACACTTTATTTGCTTTTTGAAGACTTAAGACACTTTATATCACTTTTCAGTGATATCTTTACAAATTCATATTGCAAATTTGATCGTTTTGACCTGCAAATACCCAGATAAATATTATATATTTTTCTAAACGCTGTGTGGTGTATTTTTGTGGTGTTATATTATGGTATTGTATGATTTATTGCACAAATGCTTTACACATTGCCTTCTAAGTTAAGCCTGACTGCTCGTGCCAAGCTACCGGAGGGTGAGCACAGGCTGATTTTGGATTGTGTGTGACTTACCCTGACCAGAGTGAGGGTTCTTGCTTGGACAGAGGGCAACCTGACTGCCAACCAAAAACCCCATTTCTAACACCTTGCTTACAAGGTATGGTCTTACCCCTGAGCAGGACAAGGATAAGTTTAGGTCCCACAAGAAGAAGGAATCCCAAACATGGTTGGAATGTGTTGATTCTTATTGCAGGTCACTGGATGGTTGGGTGAAGGGCAGTAAGTTAACTACGTATGAGGGGCTTTACAATCAGATTGCTTGGGAGCACTTGTACAGTTTATGTTTTCCAGAGCTGCGCCAGCACCTGATTGACAGCAAGCTGACTGACCCCAGGAAGCTTGCGCAGGAAGCGGACCACTGGGAGAGCACCAGGGTCCAAAAGAGGTATGGGGGAGACCACGCCAAGAAAGGGGGGTAAGGGTAAACAGGGGGGGTATTCTAAAGGGCCCCAAACTGATTCTCAGGGTAAGGATTCCCAAACCCCCCCAGTGAAAAGAAGCCATTGTTCTCCAAAGGGAAGCCAGTGGCAGGTGGTCCCCCACATAAGTGCTATGCATGTGACCAGGTGGGTCATGTGAGGGGAGACCCCAAATGCCCCAAAAGTACACCAGCATCCACTGGTGCACCGTCCCAGGGTTTGGCCAGTGTAGCGCTTGGGGAGGAGTTGGTTTCAGGTGGATGGGAACCAGCTGAGATGACCCCTGTCTCACTAGGGGACAGTGAGATGGTCCAGAGAACCCTAGTGCCTGAAAATACTAAGAAGTACAGGCAGTGGGTGACCATTATTGGACAGAGGGTGGAGGCTCTGAGAGACACAGGAGCCAGTGTGACTATTGTGAGGAGTCAGCTGGTGTCTGAAGAGCAGATTGATCCCCGGGTACTTCACCAATAGTTGCAGTGGACAACTCAGAGCGCCTGTGCAGAGTGGCGCAGGTTCCCTTTGAATGGGGGGGGGGGTCTTAGGTTCCTTGAAGGTAGCTGTGAGTCCAACCATGCTTGTTGATTGTTTGCTAGGCAATGACCTGGAGGATTCCCCTTGGAAGGAGGTGGAACACAGGTCTCACTTGGAGATGTTGGGTCTGCCTGGGTAGTATGCATATCCCCCCGGTCAATGGAAGCCCGTCAGGGTAATCAAGAGCCCCTGGAGCCTGAAACAGTGGCCCAGGGGACCGCCAAGAAGAGGAAGGGCAGGGGGCGCGGGAAACCGGCCCCAGAAGTTCCCACGGTCCGGGAGGAGGCGGAGCCTGAAGGTGACGCCCTGGAGCCTACAGGGGAACAGGTGGCTGAACTGGGGGAGGTCCCTGAGCTGTCGCAGTGGCAGTAGAAAGGGGGCCCACCAGTAAAGCATTCTGTGCAGCGCAGAAGTCATGCCCTACTTTGGAAGGTTTGCGGCAGCAGGCTGCAGACCAGGCGGCTGGAAAGGAGCTAGGATCACACCTGATTTATTGGGAGGATGACCTCCTGTATAGCGAGCCTAAGGTTCCTGAGCCTGTGTCAGCCCGTGTGCTGGTGGTACCCCAGTGCTTCAGCGCCTTTCTACTGGGTTTGGCTCACGATGTGCCTTTAGCTGGACATTTGGGGCAAGACAAGACCTTTGAGAGGCTTGTCACCCACTTTTACTGGCCCCTAATGCGCAGGCAATCAGATGCACATTGCAGGTCTTGTCAGACTTGTCAGGCAAGTGGCAAGAGTGGGAGGAAACGTAAAGCTCCCCTCCAGCCTTTGCCTGTTGTCAGTACTCCCTTTGAGAAGGTAGGCATTGACATTGTGGGGCCTCTGGATTCCAAGACAGCCATGGACAACAGGTTTATCTTGTTCTTGGTGGACCACGCCACCCAGTACCCAGAAGCCATTCCTTTGAGATCAATCACTTCCCCTGTGGTGGGTCGTGCATTGATGGGGGGTTTTATCCGCATGGGGTTTCCCAAGGAAGTGGTATCTGAAAGGGGTAAGAACTTCATATCCACGTATATGAAGTCTCTGTTGAAGGAGTGTGGGGTAACCTACAAGTTCGCCACCCCCAAAGTAATGGTCTGGTTGAGACATTCAACCCCACCTTAAAAGGCATGATCATGGGCGTGTCAGAGCCCTTGAGGCAGAAGTGGGACGTCCTCTTGCCATGCCTTCTGTTTGCCTACAGGGAGGTGCCTCAAAAGGGACTTGGGTTTAGTCCCTGTGAGCTGATTTATGGCCACCCTGTGAGGGGACCTTTGAATCTGGTTAAGGAAGCTTTGGAGAAAGCTCCTAGTAAACCCCCCCAGGGTGTATTCAGTTACACACTGGCTTTGAGAAACCAGACTCCCCGCTTCAGGAGTCTCGCTCAGGAGAACCTGGAAGCAAGCCAGGAGGACATGAAACGCTGGTATGACCAGAATGCCACTATGGTCGAGTTTCAACCTGGACAAAAAGTGTGGATGCCATTTGAGGTGGTGGAGCGCAAGAGTGAAGTCACCTACCTGGTGGACTTGTGGTCTCCAAGGAACCCTTTAAGGGTCCTGCATGTCAACTGCCTCAAACCTCACTTTGAGCAGACTGAACTGTCCATGCTCCTTGCGACAGATGATGGGGTAGATGAGGAGAGTGAGCCTCTTCCTGACCTCCTGTCTGCCGGAGAAAAAGATGGGTAAGTGGAGGGAGTGATCCTCTCCCCCTCCCTGCCTGAGGAGCAGCAAGGTGGCTGTCGCCACGTGTTGGGATAGTTTTCCTCATGTTTTCCCAGGAGTCACACACTTGTGCACACATGATGTGGACACTGTGGACAGTACACCCATTAAACAGAAGGTTTACAGGGTGACTGACAGGGTCAGGGCATGCATTAAGGATGAGGTATCCAAAATGCTTACCCTAGGGGTTATTGAGCACTCCAGCAGTCCTTGGGCCAGCCCAGTGGTATTGGTCCCAAAGGCTGCTGCACCTGGTGCCACTCCAGAACTCAGGTACTGTGTGGACTACCGGGGACTCAATGCGGTCAGCAAGACTGACGCACACCCCATCCCCCGAGCTGATGAGCTCATTGACCGGTTGGGAGCTGCCAAGTACCTCAGTACCTTTGATTTAACATCTGGGTACTGGCAGATTGCCTTAACTGAGGGGGCCAAGGAGAGGTCAGCATTCTCTACACCAGATGGACACTTTCAATTTAAAGTGATGCCATTTGGGATGAAGAATGCCCCTGCCACCTTTCAGAGGTTGGTCAACCAGGTGTTGGCTGGGCTGGATGAGTTCAGTGCCGCCTACCTGGATGACATTGCTGTGTTTAGTTCCACATGGGAGGAACACCAGCAACACCTCTGGAGAGTGTTAGAGGCCCTTCAGAAGGCAGGCCTCACTATTAAGGCGAATAAGTGCCAAATAGGGCAGGGTTCTGTGGTGTACTTAGGACACCAGGTGGGGAGTGGCCAGGTGGCACCCCTACAGCATAAGATTGACACGATTCTGGCTTGGGAGCCTCCCAAGACCCAGACTGAAGTGAGAGCCTTTTTAGGTCTCACAGGATATTACAGGAGGTTTGTTAAGGGATATGCTACCATTGTTACTCCCTTAACTGAGTTGACTTCTAAGAAGCAACCCAGGAAAGTGATCTGGACAGAGGCTTGCCAGAACGCTTTTGATGCACTGAAGGCTGCCATGTGCACAGCACCTGTGCTGAAGGCACCTGATTACTCCAAGGAGTTTGTTGTGCAAACAGGTGCCTCAGAGCATGGTATTGGAGCAGTACTCTCACAGCTTAATGAAGAGGGCCTGGATCAACCCGTAGCCTTCATTAGCAGGAGGTTACTACCCAGGGAACGTAGGTGAAGTACCATAGAACGTGAAGCGTTTGCTGTGGTCTGGGCACTGAAGAAGCTAAGACCCTACTTGTTTGGGACTCACTTCCGAGTTCAGACCGACCACAGGCCCCTCAGATGGTTAATGCAGATGAGGGGTGAGAATCCAAAACTGCTGAGGTGGTCCATATCCCCACTTGCAGCTGGGGGGGACACGTGTTAGACTTTTCATCCTTGGGGTGGTCTCCCTTAACTTTTTGCCTCTGTTCCCCAGGTTGTTGATGTGTGCTGGACTCTGATTTTGCTGTTTTTGTTCCTCTGGGCACTTTACCACTGCTAACCAGTGCTAAAGTGCAAGTGCTCCTTTACAAAATGTGTATGTGATTGATTTTTCCATGATTGGCATATTTGATTTACTAGTACGTCCCTAGTAAAGTGCACTAGAGGTGCCAGGGCCTATAAATCAAACGCTACTAGTGGGCCTGCAGCACTGGTTGTCCCACCCACATAAGTAGCTCTGTAATCATGACTCAGACCTGCCATTGCAGTGTCTGTGTGTGCAGTTTTACCTGTAAATTCGACTTGGCAAGTGTACCTCCTTGCCAGGCCTAAACCCTCCCTTTTCTTACATGTCAGACACCCCTAAGGTAGGCCCTAGGTAGCCCTAAGGGCAGGGTGCAGTGTATCGTTAAGGTAGGACATGTAGGGGGTCATTACAACATTTGCGGTAAAAGCTGCTAAGCGCCGTGCAAAAGACCGCCAACACACCACGGGGGCAGCGGAATTCCGCCACGGTCATTATGACCCACTGCTGGGAATCTGCCAAAATTGAGACACCCACACAAGTCCGCCACACCAAAGGTCAGCAATAAACTGGCGAAAACAAAACCTCCACCGTCACGCCAACAGGAATACGCCCACACTATCACAACCCACGAATCCATGCGGCGGACTTTCAACCGCGGTATTCCATTGGCGGTACACACCGCCGCGCTCAAAATACACACACATTTACAAAACACTACCACATTGGACAATTCCAAATACACACACCTGATACACATACACACACCACTCCCACACACCTAATACAATATAAAACACCCGCCCACATCACCCACAAACCCCTACTACCAAAAATACCAAAAGAAGGCCAGAGACAGACACCACAATCTACAAACTAGCATCCACAAGCACTCAACACCATCACTCACACAACATCCACGCACCTCACACAACACACCACTATATATCACCCCACACATCACAACACACACCACCCGACACATCACCCACACCACCCCATGGCACGGCAAAGACACCCCAGGTTCTCTGAGGAGGAGCTCAGGGTCATGGTGGAGGAAATCATCGGGGTAAAGCCATGGCTATTCGGATCACAGATGCAGCACACCTCCATAGCTAGGAAGATGGAGCTATGGCGAAGAGTAGTGGACATGGTCAACGCAGTGGGACAACTCCCAAGAAATAGAGATGACATGAGGAAGAGGTTTAATGACCTACAGGGGAAGGTGCGTTCTGTGGTCTGAGTACACCACATCTCAATTCAGAGGACCGGCGGCGGACCCCCACCTCCTCCCCCACAAGTAACAACATGGGAGGAGCAAGTCTTCGCTATTCTGCATCCTGATGGCCTCGCAGGAGTAGCTGGAGGAATGGACTCTGGTAAGTCAAATCTTAACTATTACATCCCCACCCTACCTGCATGCTATCACATACCCCCACCCTCGCCCTCACCCCCATCACTCCAACTCCTCACAAATGTCCCAGTATCACAAACCATCCATCCCAACACCAAGCCCTGCATGCAACACCAAAGCATGGACACCCCTCACCAAAGCATGGCCACTGCACATACCCATACACCCCCAAACCATCATCACACAAGGTCCCACACAGGAATGCAAGCACTGGGGTACACGGTCACCCACCCATTGCACACCATGGCACACACAGATGCAATAATCATGCTTTTACACCCCTACAGGACCCCTACCAACGTCACCGGACAGGAGGCTCCAGACATGTCCACACCAACAGAAGAGTCCCACAGTGATGACAGCAGCTCTGTCCAACTGGATCTAGACGACCAGCCCGGCCCATCTGGGACCTCGAGACAGTTGGTTCCCCTCACACAGTCACAGGCCACTACAGAGCTTCCCCCCTCTGGAAACACCAGCACAGCGCCCACCTAGCGGGCCCATACCTCTGTCCCCAGGACACGTCAATCAGCAGTGTGTCCACCACTACAAGGAACCCAGGCTAACCCACCACCCCAACAACAACAGGGACCTTGGGGCAGTGGCAGTGGGCACACGGTTCAGGGGACAGAGGCCAAGGGAAACAGGGGAACTGGGAGGGCTGCTGTGCGACAGGGGGAGGACAGGCCCAGGGAACCCACTCTCTACGAGGCCCTCTCCAACAACATGGGAGCCTACCATCATTCCAAGGAGGCAATGGCAAGGTTCTGGCCAAGTTTCAGGAGACCCAGCGGCTGCAGGAAGACCAGTATTTGGGCTTCAGAAAGGAACTCAGATCCATCAATTCCACCCTGGGCACCATCATAGGGGTGCTGAAGGAAGTTCTCAACACCAGGATTGACAGTGTGGCACAACAAGGGGCCCCTGACACTAGCCTGGACGATGAACTGCCCTCCACCTCCACCGGCGCTAGTGGACAGGAGGCACTGCCACAGGAACACCACACCAGCACCCCACCCCCTGCAGATGGAGAACCACCCTGCAAATGGTCCCTGAGATCTAGGACAAAGACAGAGAACAATGCCAAGACCCCCGCCAATAAATGAGACCACCCTGATTGTCATCCTTTTGTCCCACCTTGTCACCCTGTCCGTACTCAAACTGCCCCAGCTCCACTTCCTATGCCCCTTTGGACAATGCACCTGTGAGACTAATAGCTTGGACTCTGCCATGGACATTCCTCCACCATCACCCCTCACCATTTTACAACCCCCTCCAATATTGAGTACTCAAACAAACACCCTTAAAGCACAAAACAATCTGGAGTCTGTCTGTGATTTCAAATGAGTGCATTAGCAATTACAGTGACAAAATGCTCTTTCAATGGTAATGTCGACATACCTATGTCACACAGCTATAGTCCATGAGGAAATAAAGCAGATGTCACACAGTGGGACCCACATCTGTGAAATCGTAAGAGAAAGTGACAACTCAGTGACCATACACTGGGTGAAAAGGACAGACATTCGAGAGGTAGTAGTGTTAAAGAACATGTAGTAGGCAGGATTGTCTTCTTACCTGCGTCTCACTGGAAGTATTGCAGGATCACAGAGTTTCTGTTGTCGATGTCCTCTTCTGCTTCCTCGTCTTCACTGTCCACAGGGTCCTCAGCTGCCACAACACCTCCATCTGGACCATCCTCCTGCAGAAAAGGCACCTGTTGTCGCAAAGCCAAGTTGTGAAGCATACAGCATGCCACGATGATCTGGCACACCTTCTTTGGTGAGTAGAATAGGGAACCACCTTTCATATGGAGGCACCGGAAACTGACCTTCAGGAGGCTGAGGGTCCGCTCTATAATCCTCCTAGCTCACCCATGGGTCTCATTGTAGCATTCCTCTGCCCTTGTCCTGGGATTCCTCACTGGCTTCAGTAGCCATGACAGGTTGGGGTAACCAGAGTCACTCGCAACTGGCAAGGGACAACTGTTAGACACACACTAACTCATAGGGACATCGACAG
Organism: Pleurodeles waltl; assembly: GCF_031143425.1. Taxonomy (NCBI): domain Eukaryota; kingdom Metazoa; phylum Chordata; class Amphibia; order Caudata; family Salamandridae; genus Pleurodeles; species Pleurodeles waltl. Next base: position 1,233,358,016 of record NC_090444.1, on the reverse strand, counting down.
ACCCAGACAACTATTCACACTGATTTGTTTCCAGGTGCTCACCTAGTAGCCACACACGGTGTCTCTGTAGTTGCACCATCACATAAGGGATCCTGCTATTCCACAGGATGTAAGCGTCATGCACTGAGCCAGGGAATTTGGCATTAACATGGGAGATGTACTGGTCTGCCAAACACACCATCTGCACATTCATCGAATGATAACTCTTCCGGTTTCTGTACACCTGTTCACTCCTGCGGGGGGAACCAAGGCCACATGTGTCCCATCAATGGCACCTATGATGTTGGGGATATGTCCCAGGGCATAGAAGTCACCTTTCACTGTTGGCAAATCCTCCACCTGAGTTTCAGCAGGGCAGACAACACTCTGGACAACACGTTGGAAAACATAGGCTGGGACACCCTGATGCTATGGCCACTGTTGTTTGAAATGACCCACTTGCAAGGAAATGGAGTACTGACAACACCTGCACTTGAGGGAGGATCCCTGTGGGATGGCGGATAGCTGACATCAGGTCTGGCTCCAACTGGGCACACAGTTCCAGGATTGTGGAACGATCAAGCCTGTAGGTGATGATTACATGATTTTCCTCCATTGTCAACAGGTCTACCAGCGGTCTGTACACCGGAGGATGCCGCCATCTCCTCACATGTCCCAGCGGACGGTGCCTATGGAGGACAACAGCGAGCACAGAGTCAACCAACTCAGAGGTACGTAAACACAGCTTACTCAGAAAACTATTCATAACCTGAAATTTGCCTGTATGAGTGTTGAGCCAAGGTCTAGGTATGTGTGACGCAGTTAAAAATAAAGCCATGTGGGCCCCTGAAATGGCGACTGCTTGACCTGTAAAGTGGGACAATGGGATATGAGGTAACTGCGCTGGCATTGTACACCGCCGCGGTAGGCGGTCGAAGACCGCGGCGCAATTCTGCATTGGTTAACATTAAACCCTATGGATCCCAGGAGCCAATGACGATGTACGCCGGCGGTGACGGTACACACCGCCGCGGACATGACACCCATTTTCTATCAGTTCCATCACTTGATACCTGATCTTTGACAGGAGAGGACCTACACTGCAAGTGCTGCTGTGGCCTCAATCTAGAAGAGACAATGGCTCGTGCGCCTGGGCGAAAGGGCCCCTGCCTTCAGCACAGAGGAGTTGGAGAAACTTGTGGATGGGGTCCTCCCCCAATACACGCTACTCTACGGTCCTCCAGACAAATAGGTAAGTACACTGTGAGCATGCTGTATCGGCAATGCCTGTGTGGAGTGGGGTGGATGAAAGATAGGGGGGGAGAATGAGGCATGCATGAAACGACGGTGAGTGCACGTGCCACATGGCAAAGGTAGGGATGCGGGCCAATGACTGTGACGGTGCAGTTGGTAATAACTTTTCTTTTTCCCCTGTACAATTCCTGTAGGTCAGCGCCCACCAGAAGAAGGATGTTTGGCGTGCCATCACCAAGGAAGTCCGGACCCTGGAGGTCTACCACAGACGGAGCACCCACTGCCATAAAAGATGGGAGGACATTCGCCGTTGGAGCAAGAAGACGGCGGAGGCCCAGCTGGGGATGGTCTCCCAACGTGGAAGGTGTGCCTGTCGCACCATGACCCCCCTGATGTTCAGGATCCTGGCGGTGGTGTATCCGGAGTTGGATGGGCGCTTGAAGGCATCACAACAGCAACAAGGGGGTGAGTACACTCTCATTCAGCTGATTCAGCGTGCAGTGGAGGTGTCTGGGTGGGGGAGTGTGCTAGTTAAGTCCCCTTTTTCAGGCAGACCCTGTGGCACCCCACCCCACCTGGGTACAGTGCAACTACATCTAGTCAGGCTCCTGTGACATCCATGTGTGCAGATATCGGCCATAGCCTTGTAGGCCATGTACCAGGGATTGAATAGTGGACCCCAAGTGCGCGGCGTAGTGCAGGGGGCTTCTGTGTCTGTCGTATCCACCAACTGTAGATGCATGCACTCAACACGTCTTTCTTCTGTCTCCCCCCGCCCCCTTTTTATGTTCTCCCTGTACTTGTGTGTATTAACATCATCAGGCGGAGGAGCAGTGGCACCGGAGCAGGAGGGAGCTGCATCCCACATGGCCCTGGAGGGCAAGACTACAGACTCCGATTCCACCAGTGGGACGAACGGCGAGGGGAGCTCCACGGCAGGGGACAGGAGCTGACACCAGTGATACGGACTCGTCCTCTGATGGGAGCTCCCTTGCGGTGGTGGGCTCATCTGTGCCCCCCGCATCTACAGGTACAACAGCCACCACCCCATCCAGCACCACCCTCCCAGCAGCCCCTCAGCCTTTGCCCCATGCCCGCTCACCCACAAGGGTCGGCATCACCTTTGCCCCAGGCACCTCAGGCCCTTCCTGAGTCACCCCTGCTGCCCTCAGTGAGGAGGCCATTGACCACCTCAGGTCCCTCACTGTTGGGCAGTCTACCATTTTGAATGCCATCCAGGGTGTAGAGAGGCAGTTGCAACAAACCAATATATTCATGGAGGGCATTCATTCTGGTCAGGCAGCCCTTCAGAGAGCTTTTCAGACTCTGGCCTCAGCACTGATGGCAGCCATTGTCCCTGTCTCTAGCCTCATCCCTCCAACTTCCTCCACCCAGACCCACACCCCTGTACCTCAGCCTATCCCAAGCACACCATCAGACCAGCATGCACACACCTCAACACACAAAGGAAGCTCTGGCAAAGGAAGCTCTGGCAAACATAAGCACCACACATCCTACAGGCACTCATGCAAGCATCACACACATGCAGACATACCAACATCCACTGCCTCCACTGTGTCCCCCTCCTCCTCATCTCCCTCATCCCTCCCAGTCTCGTCTCCACTCACACCTGCATGCACTACATCTTCAGCCACTACGTCTATCACCAGCACACCCACCACCACACCCCGCTCACGTGCAGTCACCACCCCCACTACCATTCACACATCCCCTGTGTCCTCTCTCAGTGTGTCTGTGAGCCTACCTCCCAAGGTACACAAACGCAGCCACACACCCACCAAACAGCCATCCACTTCACGACAGCCTCCAGCCCATGCACCTTCACCCAAACTCAGCAAACGTACCTCCTACGACCACTACCTCTTCCTCCACTCCCAAATCTCCTCCATCTACCCATCCCAGTGTTCCTAAGAAACTTTTCCTGGCCAGCCTTGACCTCTTTCCCTCATCTCCCCCACCCCGTCAGTCTCATAGGGCCTGACTCTCCAGGTCCCAACCTAGCACCTCAGCCATAACATCAGCGGGACCAGTGGTGCCAGTAGTCACCGGATTATGGAGTGCACCAGGCAGCAGGGCAGCCACTGTGGCAAGGAACCACAGCACGGACAGTCCTCCACCTGTCAAGCATCAAAAGTTGGGCAGTGCCTGGCGGGAGAGGGGGAAGACACCAGCCACCTAAGCTGCTCCCAGGGGTACAGGTGCGAGGGTAGAGTCAGCTGCAACACCTTACAAGGTGGGGAAGGGGCACAAGAAAACCGGCAAGTCTGGGAAAATCCGCACGGCGGAGAAGACCGCCATCAGCCCTGCTGCCAAGGAGCCGACCGCCAGCAGCCCCATTGCCCAAGACAGGACTGCCAGCAGCAGCCCCGCTGCCAAGGAGCCGACCACCAGCAGCCCCACTGCCCCAGACAGGACCGCCAGCAGCAGCCCCGCTGCCAAGGAGCCGGCCAGCAGCAGCCCCGCTGCCAAGGAGCCGGCCAGCAGCAGCCCCGCTGCCAAGGAGCCGGACAGCAGCAGCCCCGCTGCCCAAGACAGGACCGCCAGCAGCAGTCCCGCTGCCGCCGACAGGACCGCCAGCAGCAGCCCTGCTGCCCAAGACAGGACCGCCAGCAGAAGCCCCGCTGCCCAAGACAGGACCACCAGCAGCAGCCCAGCTGCCCAAGTGAGGACCACCAGCAGCTGAACCGCTGCCAAAGACACCGCCGCCACAAGCACCACTGCCAAAGACACTGCCGCCACAAGCACTGCTGCCAAAGACACCGCTGCCTCACCACCGTCACAAGCACCGCTGCCAAAGACACTGCCGCCACAAGCACCGCTGGCAAAGACATTGCCGCCACAAGCACCGCTGCCAAGGACACCGCCGCCACAAGCACCGCTGCCAAAGACTTCGCTGCCACAAGCACAGCTGCCACAGACACCGCCGCCACAAGCACTGCTGCCAAGGACACCGCCGCCACAAGCACCGCTGCCAAGGACACCGCCGCCACAAGCACCGCTGCCAAGGACACCGCCGCCGCTACAAGCACCGCTGCCAAGGACACCGCAGCCACAACAGCGCTTCCAAGGACACCGTCACCACAAGCACCGCTGCCAAGGACACTTCCGCCACAAGCACTGCTTCCAAGGACACCGCTGCCACAAGCTCCGCTGCCAAGGACACTGCCGCCACAATCACCGCTGCCAAAGACACCGCCGCCACAAGCACCGCTGCCAAGGACACCCCCGCACAAGCACCGCTGCCAAAGACACCGCCACCACAAGCACTGCAGGCCCATGAGTGCCAAAAGCTCTGACGCTACTGAGGCCGCCACGAGCAGGATGAAGCACTCTGGGCACAAGTCCCCCTCCAGAACCACTGGAGAGGTACATCCACTACCTCAGTCCTTGGCAGGATGAATCACTCTGGGCACAAGGCCCCCTCCAGAACCAGTGGAGAGATACATCCACTACCTCAGTCCTTGGCAGGATGAAGCACTCTGGGCACAAGGCCCCCTCCTGAACCAGTGGAGACTGTTATCCACTTGAGAGACTGTGGCTTTGCACTCCCCAGGACTGAACAGTGGGCAAACCACCCACTGTAGAGACTTGAGAGACTGTGGCTTTGCACTCCCCAGGATTTAACAGTGGGCCTGGGGCCCCCTCGTGGATTTGGCGTCGTGCACTCAACCGGCTTAGGTGCCCACCCTTTCCCTTCCCCCTGATGTGCCTGTTTTAATTCTAACTGATGCCCCTGCAGTGTTCTCTCCGTCTTGTTCGGGTATCTTGTGTGGGCCTCGCCCATGCATTTTAGGCCCAGTGGTCCACGGACTTTAATGGTGGAATACCTTGGACTAATATTATTGGTGTGTATATTTGTAAATAGTGCATGTATATTTTTTGAATACTGAATTTCAATATATTACAATCGTTTACCTCATTTCCTTTTGTCTTTGCATTCTTTAAGGAGGTTGGGGGGTGCAACTGTTATGTATCATGCTGTATTAGTGTGTGTTGTCGTGGGTGAGGGTAGGGGTGGGGGTGTTGCGTGTTGCGTCTGTCTGTCACTGTTTTTTCTGTTCCCCCTCCCCTTTGTCGTAGGTGCAATACTCACTGTGGTCTTCGCCACCGGGGTTCGTGCTCCTGGTAGAGGAGCAAGAAGATAATGGCTGGAAAAATGTAGAGCTCTGGTTCCATGGCGTCCTGGTTCCTCGTGGGGTGTGCAGAGGTGAGCGTTTTCCCTTCGAAGTCCTGTTTCCGCCGTGTTTTTGTTAGCGGTGAATCCGGCCCGGAAAAGGTGGCAGATTGGTAGGTTGTAATTCTGTGGGCGGTACATTGTGTTTTGCCTGTCTGTTGGCGGTGACCGCCGCTGTGTTTGTTTGTACCACCGTAGCAGTCGGAGTGTTAAAGTGGCTGTCTATATTGGCGGTGTCCGCCACATTTGTAATTCAATTTTTTTCACCGCCGGCCTGTTGGCGGTCTTACCGCCGCTTTAACACCGACCGCCAGGGTTGTAATGAACACCATAGTAATGTGTTTGATATGTCCTGACAGTGAAATATTGCTAAATTCGTTTTTCACTGTTGCAAGGCTAACATGGGGGCTACCTTTAAATCTGATTAAAGTGTAGATTCCCTTTGGGGGCGGATGGACATGTGGAGTTTGGGGTCTCTGAGCTCAAAATTTAAAAATACATCTTTTAGTCAAGTTTTAAGATTGCGCGTTTGAAAATGCCACTTTTAGAAAGTGAGCATTTTCTTGCTTATACCATTTCTGAGACTCTGCTTGTTTGTGGATTCCCTGTCTGGGTCAGTTTGACAGTTGGACTTGTTGTACCTCACACTAGACAGTGACACAAAGGGAGCTGGGGTGTAGCCTGCATATCCTGATGAGCCATCTGTGCTAGGAGGGAGTGGAGGAGTGGTCACTCGCAAGTGAAAGGGCTGTGCCTGCCCTCACACAATACAGTCTCCGACCCCCTGGTGAGTGTCTGGGGCCTGGCTTGGGCAAGGCAGGATTTCACATTCCAAAGAGACTTTACTTTGAAGTAGGCCTCCTTCAAAGGAGAAATTGGGTATAAAAGGGCACCCAAAACCACAGAAATTAGATCACTTCTGGACATCAAGAGGAACCTCTGCATGGAGAAGAGCTGAAGAGCTGAGGAGAAGTGCTGCCCTGCTTGTGACTGCTTTGTGGAGCTATCCTGCAGTTGCTGCTTCTGCCAGAGTAAGAGGGCAAAGACTGGACTTTGTGTGCCTTCCATCTTGTGAAGAAATCTCCAAGGGCTTGATTTAGAGCTTGCCTCCTGTTGTTTGAAGTCTCAGGGACAGCAAAGACTTCTCTCTGCCAGCAACTGGAGTCTCTGGAGAGACTCTTGCTCTGACAAGTGGTGCCCTATCCAGTCCCTGGGCCCTTGAAAGGAAAGCTGGTGGAAATCCAAGGAAATCGACTTCGGACGACTTCGGACCGACACCGCTACTGAATCCGGGGACGCCGCCTGCACCCGACGCCGTGACCTTCGTTGGAATGCGACACTCTTCTCAGGCCTGATGCCGCTGCAGCCCCGCTGAAGTCCGCGACTCCGTAGAAGTCGCCGCACTACGTTGTGACCGACGCCGCTCGAAGTGCGTGGATTCAACGTTTTGCACCGACGCTGCGCTCCCCGACTTCGCGCATCGACTTGTTTTCACTCTTCATCAAAGGTATTGTACTTGGGGGTCTACGCGACTCCATGTCCGGCGCCGCTGGTGTCGGCTTGTTGGGAACTACTCCGTCACTACGCCGTGTTAACACCTCATTGAAGCATTTTTGTTTCTAAGCGCTATTTTTGAGTTTAATCTTTAAAAATTCATAACTTGACTTGTGTATGTCAGAATTTTGTCCTTTTGGTCTTGTTTTGTTTAGATAAATATTTCCTATTTTTCTAAACTGGTGTTTTGTCATTTTGTACTGTTTTCATTAAGTTACTCTGTGTGTTGGTACAACTACTTTACACCTAGCACTCTGAAGTTAAGCCTACTGCTCTGCCAAGCTACCAAGGGGGTAAGCAGGGGTTACCTGAGGGTGATTCTCTTTTACCCTGACTAGAGTGAGGGTCCTTGCTTGAACAGAGGGTAACCTGACTGTCAACCAAAGACCCCATTTCTAACAATTCCCTAGGTGCCGGCTGAGCTAGAACCCAAATTTCACAGGTAGGCACTTTCCACAAAACAGCCCACTTTTCTTTAGGAAAATGTGATGTGTCCATCTCTTGTTTTGCAGCATTTCCTGTTGCGGGCGCCAGGCCTACCCACACAAGTGAGGTACCATTTGTATCGGGATACTTGTGGGAATGCTGAGTGGCAGGAAATTTGTGGCTCCTCTCAGATTCCAGAACTTTCTATCACCAAAATGTCAGGAAAAAGTGGTTTTTTTTGTTGCCAAATTTTGAGGTTTGCAAAGGATTCTGGGTAATAGAACCTGTTGAGAGCCCGACAAGTCAGCCCATTCTGAATTCCCCTAAGTATCTACTTTTAAAAAATTTATAGGTTTGCTAGGTTTCCCTATCTGTCGGCTGAGGTAGATGCCGAGTTCCATAAGTAGGCAGTTTCTAAAAAACAGCCCAGTTTTACTCTGGAAAATATAATGTCTACACGTCGTGTTTCTTTGCATTTCCTGTCATGGGTCACTTGGCCTACCCACACAAGTGAGGCACCATTTTTATCAGGAGACTGGGGGGAATGGTATGTGGAATGAAATGTGTGGCTCCTCTCAGATTCCAGAGCTTTCTATCACCTGAATTTGAGATAAAAAGTGTGTTTTTTTCCCAAATTTTGAGGTTGGCAAAGGATTATGAGTAATAGAACCTGGTGAGGGCCTCACAAGTCACCGCATTCTGGATTCTCCTATGTGTCTAATTTACTTAAATGTATAGGTTCACTAGGTATCTCTAGGTGCCAGCTGAGCTACAGGCCAAAATCCACAGCTTGGCACTTTGCAAAAAACAGCTCATCTTTCATTGGGAAAATATGATGTGTCTGCGTTGTGTTTTGGGGCATTTTTTGTCCAGGCACTAGGCCTACCCACACAAGTGAGGTACCGTTTTTATTGGCAGACTTGGGGGAATGCTGGGTAGCAGGAAGTTTGTGGCTCCCCTCAGAGTCCAGAACTTTCTATCACTGAAATACAAAGAAAAAGTGCATTGTTTGCCAAATTTTGAGGTTGGCAAAGGATTCTGGGTAACAGACCCTTGTGAGAACCCCACAAGACACACCATTCTGGATTTCCCTTGGTATCTAGTTTTCAAAAATGCACAGATTTGGTAGATTTCCCTAGGTGCCGGCTGAGCAAGAACCCAAATTCCATAGGTAGGCACTGTCTAAAAAACAGCCCACTTATCTTTAGGAAAATGTGATGCGTCCATGTCATGTTTTGGGTCATTTCCTGTTGCGGGCACTAGGACTACCCACACAAGTGAGGTACCATTTGTATTGGGCTACTTGTGGGAATGCTGAGTGGCAGGAAATTTGTGGCTCCTCTCAGATTCCAGAACTTTCTATCACTGAAATGTCAGGAAAAATGTTTTTTTTGTTGCCAGATTTTGAGGTTTGCAAAGGATTCTGGGTAACAGAACCTGGTGAGAGCCCCACAAGGCACCCCATTCTAAAGTCCCCAAGGTGTCTACTTTCCATAAATATCGAGGCTTGATAAGGTTCCCTTGGTGCCGGCTGAGCTAGATGCCAAATTCCACCGGTAGGCAGTTTCTAAAAAACAGCCCAGTTTTCCTTAGGAAAATGTGATGTGTCCACGTCATGTTTCGGGGCATTTCCTTACGCGGGCACTAGGCCTACCCACACAAGTGAGGTACCATTTTGATCAAGAGACTTGGGGGAATGTTGGGTGGAAGGAAATTTGCGGCTCCCCTCAGATTCCTGAACGTTCTATCACCGAAATGTGAGGAAAAAGTTTTTTTTGGGCCAAATTTTGAGGTTTGCAAAGGATTCTGGGTAATATAACCTGGTGAGAGCCCCACAAGTCAACCCAGCCTACATTCCCCTAGGTGTCTACTTTACATAAATGTATAGGTTTGCTAGGTATCCCTAGGTGCCAATTGAGCTGGAGGGCAAAATCCACAGCTAGGCACTTTGCAAAAAACAGTTCACCTTTCCTAGGGAAAATGTGATGTGACCATGTTTTGTTTTTGGGGAATTTCCTGCCACGGGCACTAGGACTACCACACAAGTGAGGTACCATTTGAATCGGCAGACTTGGGGGAATTCTGGGTAGAAGGAAGTTTGTGAATACCCTCAAATTCCAGAGCTTTCCATCACTGAAATGCAAGAAAAAAGTGTTTATTGTTTGCCAAATTTTGAGGTTTGCCAAGGATTCTGGGTAACAGAACCTGGTGAGAGCGCCACAAGTCACCCCATCCTGGATTCCCCTAGATGTCTAGTTTTAAAAAATGTGCATTTTAGTAGGTTTCCCTAGGTGCCGGCTGAGCTAGAGGCCAAAATTCACAGCTTGGCACTTTGCAAAAAACAGCTCTGTTTTCTTTGGGAAAATGTGATGTGTCCACGTTGTGTTTTGGGGCTATTTCCTGTCCAAGGTGCTAGGCCTACCCACACAAGTGAGGTCCCATTTTTATCGAGAGACTTGGAGGAATGGTGGGTGGAAGGAAATTTGTGGCTCCACTCAGATTCCAGAACTTTCTATCACTGAAATGTGAGGAAAAAGTGGGGTTTTTTTGCCAAATTTTGAGGTTTGCAAAGCATTCTGGGTAATAGAACCTGGTAAGAGCCCCACAAATCACACATATTCTGGATTCCCCAACGTGTTTACTTTCCATAAATGTATAGGTTTGATAGGTTTCCCTGGGTGCCGGCTGAGCTAGAACCCAAATTCCACAGGTAGGCACTTTCCAAAAAGCCCACTTTTCTTTAGGAAAATGTGATGTGTCCATGTCATGTTTTGGGGTATTTCCTGTAGCGGGAACTAGGCCTACCCACACAAGTGAGGAACCATTTTTATCAGGCTACTTGTAGGAATGCTGAGTGGAAGGAAATTTGTGGCTCCTCTAAGATTCCCGAACTTTCTATCACAAGTCTCCCCACAAGTCATCCAATTCTGAATTCCCCTAGGTATCTAGTTTTAAAAAATGTATAGGTTTTCTAGGTTTCCCTAGCTGTAAGCTGAGGTAGATGCCAAGTTCCACAAGTAGGCAGTTTCTAAAAAAACAGCCCAGTTTTACTCTGGAAAATATGATGTCTACAGGTCGTGTTTCTTTGTATTTCCTGTGGCCGGGCACTTGGCGTAGCCACACAAGTGAGGCACCATTTTTATCAGGAGACTGGGGGGAATGCTGCGTGGAATGAAATGTTTGGCTCCTCTCAGATTCCAGAACGTTCTATCACCAAAATTTAAGGAAAAAAAGTGTGTTTTTTCCCACATTTTGAGGTTTGCAAAGGATTATGGGTAATATAACCTGGTGAGAGCCCCACATGTCACCGCATTTTGGATTCCCAAATGTGTCTACTTGACTTAAATGTATAGGTTTACTAGGTATCCCTAGGTGCCAGCTGGCTGAGCTAGAAGCCATAATCCACAGCTTGGCACTTTGCAAAAAACTGCTCCTCTTTCCTTGGGAAAATGTGATATCACCATGTTTTGTTTTGGGACATTTCCTTTTGTGGGCACAAGGCCTACCCACACAGGTGAAGTACCATTTTTATTGGCAGGCTTGGGGGAATGCTGGGTAGAAGGAAGTTTGTGGCTCCCCTCAGATTTCAGAACTTTCTATCACTGAAATGCGAGGAACAAGTGTATTGTTTGCCAAATTTCGAGGTTTGCAAAGGATTCTGGGTAACAGACCCTGGTCAGAAACCCAGAAGACACACCATCCTGGACTTCCCTAGGTACCTAGTTTTCAAAAATGCACAGGTTTGGTAGATTTCTCTAGGTGCCGGCTGAGCTAGAACCCAAATTCCATAGGTAGGCACTTTCAAAAAAACAGCCCACTTTTCTTTTGGAAAATGTGATGTGTCCATGTCATGTTTTGAGGCATTGCCTGTTGCGGGCACTAGGCCTGCCCACACAAGTGAGGTACCATTTGTATTGGGCTACTTGTGGGAATGCTGAGTGGCAGGAAATTTTTGGATCCTCTCAGATTCCAGAACTTACTATCACTGAAATGTCAGAAAAATGTTTTTTTTGTTGCAAAATTTTGAGGTTTGCAAAGGATTCTGGTTAACAGAACCTGGTGAGAGCCCCAAAAGGCACCCCATTCTAAAGTCCCCTAGGTATCTAGTTTTCAAAAATATATAGGTTTGCTAAGTTTCCCTAGTTGTCGGCTGAGCTACAAGCCAAATTCCACAGGTAGGCAGTTTCTAAAAAAATCAGCCCAGTTTTCCTTTAGAAAATGTGATGTGTCCATGTCGTGTTTCGTGGCATATCCTGTAGTGGGCCCAAGGCCTACCCACACAAGTGAGGTACCATTTTTATCAGGAGACTTGGGGGAATGCTGGGAAGAAGAAAGTTTGTGGCTCCTCTCAGATTCCCGAACTTTCTATCACCGAAATCTGAGGAAAAAGTGTTTTTTTGCCAAATTTTGAGGTTTGCAAAGGATTCTGGGTAATATAACCTGATGAGAGCCCCACAAGTCAACCCATTCTACATTCCCCTAGGTGCCTACTTTACATAAGTGTATAGGTTTGCTAGGAATCCCTAGGTGCCAGTTGAGCTAGAGGCCAAACTCCACAGCTAGGCGCTTTAGAAAAAACAGCTCAGTTTTCTTTGGAAAAATGCCATGTTTCAATGTTTGCTAAATTTTGTGGTTTGTAAAGAATTCTGGGTAATAGAACCTGGTGAGAGCCCCAAAAGTCAACCCAGTCTACATTCTCCTAGGTGTCTACTTTACATAAATGTATAGGTTTGCTAGGTATCCCTAGGTGCCAATTGAGCTGGAGGGCAAAATCCACAGCTAGGCACTTTGCAAAAAACAGTTCACCTTTCCTAGGGAAAATGTGATGTGACCATGTTTTGTTTTTGGGGAATTTCCTGCCACTAGGCATACCACACAGGTGAGGTACCATTTGTATCGGCAGACTTGGGGGAATTCTGGGTAGAAGGAAGTTTGTGAATACCCTCAAATTCCAGAACTTTCCATCACTGAAATGCAAGAAAAAAGTATTTATTGTTTGCCAAATGTTGAGGCTTGCAAAGGATTCTGGGTAACAGAACCTGGTGAGAGCGCCACAGGTCACCCCATCCTGGATTCCCCTAGGTGTCTAGTTTTCAAAAATGTGCATGTTTGGTAGGTTTACCTAGGTGCCGGCTGAGCTAGAGGCCAAAATTCACAGCTTGGCACTTTGCAAAAAACAGCTCTGTTTTCTTTGGGAAAATGTGATGTGTCCATGTTGTGTTTTGGGGGTATTTCCTGTCCCAGGTGCTAGGCCTACCCACACAAGTGACTTGGAGGAATGGTGGGTGGAAGGAAATTTGTGGCTCCACTCAGATTCCAGAACTTTCTATCACTGAAATGTGAGGAAAAAGTGGTTTTTTTTGGCCAAATTTTGAGGTTTGCAAAGCATTCTGGGTAATAGAACCTGGTAAGAGCCCCACAAATCACACCTATTCTGGATTCCCCAACGTGTCTACTTTCCATAAATGTATAGGTTTGATAGGTTTCCCTGGGTGCCGGCTGAGCTAGAACCCATATTCCACAGGCAGGCACTTTCCAAAAACCCCACTTTTCTTTAGGAAAATGTGATGTGTCCATGTCATGTTTTGGGTATTTCCTGTCGCGGGAACTAGGCCTACCCACACAAGTGAGAAACCATTTTTATCAGGCTACTTGTAGGAATGCTGAGTGGAAGGAAATTTGTGGCTCCTCTAAGATTCCCGAACTTTCTATCACAATTCTCCCCACAAGTCATCCAATTCTGAATTCCCCTAGGTATCTAGTTTTAAAAAATGTATAGGTTTTCTAGGTTTCCCTAGCTGTCAGCTGAGGTAGATGCCAAGTTCCACAAGTAGGCAGTTTCTAAAAAAACAGCCCAGTTTTACTCTGGAAAATATGATGTCTACACGTCGTGTTACTTTGTATTTCCTGTGGCCGGGCACTTGGCGTAGCCACACAAGTGAGGCACCATTTTTATCAGGAGACTGGGGGGAATGCTGCGTGGAATGAAATTTGTGGCACCTCTGAGATTCCAGAACTTTCTATCACCGAATTTAAGAAAAAAGTGTGTTTGTTTGCCAAATTTTGAGGTTTGCAAAGGATTCTGGGTAATAGAACCTGGTGAGAGGCCCACAAGTCACCACATTCTGGAGTGCCCTATGGGTCTACTTTGCATAAATGTGTAGGTTTGCTAGGTATCCGTAGGTGCCAGCTGAGCTAGAGGCCAAAATCCACAGCTAGGCACTTTGCAAAAAAAAGCTGATCTTTCTTTGGGAAAATGTGATGTGACCATGTTTTGTTTTGGGGCATTTCTTGCCGCGGGCACTAGGCCTACCCACACAGGTGAGGTACCATTTGTATCGGCAGACTTGGGGGAATGCTGGGTAGAAGGAAGTTTGTGGATTCCCTCAGATTCCAGAACTTTCCATCACTGAAATGAGAGGAAAACATTTTTTTTGGGCCAAATTTTGAAGTTTACAAAGGATTCTGGGTAACAGAACCTGGTGAGGGCCCCACAAGTCACCGCATCCTGGATCCCCTAGGTTTCTAGTTTTTAAAAATGCGCAGGTTTGGTAGGTTTCCCTAGGTGTCGGCCGAGCTAGAGGCCAAAATTCACAGCTTGGCACTTTGCAAAAAACAACTCTTTTTTCTTTGGGAAAATGTGATGTGTCCATGTTGTGTTTTGGGGCATTTCCTGTCCGGGGCGCTGGCCTACCCACACAAGTGAGGTACCGTTTTTATCGAGAGACTTGGGGGAATGCTGGGTAGAAGGAAATTTGTGGCTCCTCTCAGATTCAAGAACTTTCAATCTCTGAAATGTGAGGAAAAAGTGTTTTTTTTTTGTGCCAAATTTTGAGGTTTGGAAAGGATTTTGCGTAATAGGACCTGGTAAGAGCCCAACAAGTCACACCTATTCTGGATTCCCCAAGATGTCTACTTTTCATAAATGTATAGGTTTGATAGGTTTCCCTGGGCGCCGGCTGAGCTAGATCCCAAATTCCACAGGTAGGCACTTTCCAAAAAACAGCCCACTTTTCTTTAGGAAAATGTGATGTGTCCATGTCGTGTTTTAGGGTATTTCCTGTCGCAGGCACTAGGCCTACCCACACAAGTGAGGTTCTATTTTTATCGGGCTACTTGTGGAAATGCTGAGTGGAAGGAAATTTGTGGCTCCTCTTAGATTCCCGAACTTTCTATCACCTAAATGTGAGGAAAAAGTATTTTTTTGCCAGAATTTTATGTTTGCAAAGGATTCTGGGTAACAGAACCTGGGGAGAGCCCCACAAGTCACCCTATTCTGAGTTCCCCTAGGTATCTAGTTTTAAAAAATGTATAGTTTTGCTAGGGTTCCCTAGCTGCCGGCTGATGTAGATGCCAAGTTCCACAAGTAGGCAGTTTCTAAAAAACAGCCCAGTTTTACTCAGGAAAATATGATGTGTAAACGTCGTGTTTCGGGGCATTTCCTGTTGCGGTAACTTGGCCTACCCACACAAGTGAGGCACCATTTTATCGGCAGACTTGGAGGAATGCTGGGTTGAAGGAAGTTTGTGGCTCCCCTCAGATTCAAGAAGTTTTCATCACTGAAATGCGAGGAAAAAGAGTATTGTTTGCCAAATTTTGAGGTTTGCAAAGCATCCTGGGTAACAGAACCTGGTGAGAACCCCACAAGACACCCCATCCTGGATTTCCCTAGATTTCTAGTTTAAAAAAATGCACAGGTGTGGTAGGTTTCCTGTAAGACTTGTCATCCTTGGCGAGGTCTCCCTTAACTTTTTGCCTCTGTTCCCCAGGTTGTTGATGTGTGCTGGACTTTGATTTTGCTGTTTTTGTTACTCTGGGCACTTTACCACTGCTAACCAGTGCTAAAGTGCAAGTGCTCCTTTACAAAATGTGTATGTGATTTATTTATCCATGATTGGTATATTTGATTTACTAGTAAGTCCCTAGTAAAGTGCACTAGAGGTGCCAGGGCCTGAAAATCTAATGCTACTAGTGGGCCTGCAGCACTGGTTGTGCCACCCACATAAGTAGCTCTGTAATCATGACTCAGACCTGCCATTGCAGTGTCTGTGTATGCAGTTTTACCTGTAAATTCGACTTGGCAAGTGTACCAACTGGCCAGTCCTAAACCTTCCCTTTTCTTACATGTCAGACACCCCTAAGGCAGGCCCTAGGTGGCCCCAAGGGCAAGGTGCAGTGTATGGTTAAGGTAGGACATATAGGCCCTCATTCCAACCCTGGCGGTCATGGACCGCCAGGGTGGAGGGACACGGAAGCACCGCCAACAGGCTGGCGGTGCTTCCAGGGCCATTCTGACCACGGCGGTAAAGCCGCGGTCAGAAAAGGGGATCCGGCGGTTTTCCCGCCGGATTTCCCCTGGCCCGGAGAATCCTCCATGGCGGCGCTGCTTGCAGCGCCGCCATGGGGATTCCGACCCCCTTCCCGCCAGCCTGTTTCTGGCGGTTTACACCGCCAGAAACAGGATGGCGGGAACGGGTGTCGTGGGGCCCCCTAACAGGGCCCCATAAAGACAGTGAAAATCGCGACGGGTGCAACTGCACCCGTCGCACCCCTGCAACTCCGCCGGCTCAATTCGGAGCCGGCTTCATTGTTGCAGGGTCTTTCCCGCTGGGCCGGCGGGCGCCCTTTTGGCGGTCGCCCGTCGGCCCAGCGGGAAAGTCGAAATGACCCCCGCGGTCTTTCGACGGGGTTACTTTGGCGGGCGGCGTCCGCCGCCCGCCAAAGTCAGAATGACCCCCATAGTAATGTGTTTTATATGTCCTGACAGTGAAATATTGCTAAATTTGTTTTGGAATGTTGAAAGGCATGTCCTTCTCATAGGTTAACATGGGGGCTACCTTTAAATCTGATTAAAGTGTAGATTCCCTTTGGGAGCGGCTGGACATGTGGAGTTTGGGGTCTCTGAGCTCACAATTTAAAAATAAATCTTTTAGTAAAGTTGATTTTAAGAATGTACGTTTGAAAATGCCACTTTTATAAAGTGAGCATTTTCTTGCTTATACCATTTCTGTGACTCTGCATGTTTGTGGATTCCCTGTCTGGGTTAGTTTGACAGTTGGGCTGGTTGCACCTCACACTAGACAGTGACACAAAGGGAGCTGGGCTGTAGCCTGCATAGCCTGATGAGCCATCTGTGCTAAGAGGGAGGGGAGGAGTGGTCACTCGCACCTGAAAGGGCTGTGCCTGCCCTCACACAATGCAATCTCCGACCCCCTGGTGTGTGTCTGGGGCCTGGGCAAGGCAGGATTTCACATTCCAAAGAGACTTTACTTTGAAGTAGGCCTACTTTAAAGGAGAAATTGGGTATAAGAAGAGCACCCAAAACCACAGACTTTAGATCACTTATGGACATCAAGAGGAACCTCTGCCTGGAGAAGAGCTGAAGAGCTGAGGAGAAGTGCTGCCCTGCCTGTGACTGCTTTGTGGAGCTATCCTGCAGTTGCTGCTTCTGCCATAGTAAGAGGGCGAAGACTGGACTTTGTGTGCCTTCCATCTTGTGAAGAAATCTCCAAGGGCTTGATTTAGAGCTTGCCTCCTGTTGTTTAAAGTCTCAGGGACAGCAAAGACTTCTCTCTGCCAGCAACTGGAGTCTCTGGAGAGACTCCTGCTCTGACAAGTGATGCCCTATCCATTCCCTGGGCCCTTGAAAGGAAAGCTGGTGGAAATCCAAGGAAATCGACTTCGGACAACTTCGGACCAATACCGCTACTGAATCCGGGGACGCCGCCTGCACCCGACACGTGACCTTCTCTTGAACGCAACGCTCTTCGCAGGCCCGACGCCGCTGCAGCCCCGCTGAAGTCTGCGACTCCGTGGAAGTCGCTGCACCACGTTGTGACCGACGCCACTCAAAGTGCACGGATTCAATGTTTTGCACCGACGCCGCGATCCCCGACTTCGCGCATCAACTTGTTTTCACTCTTCACCAAAGGTATTGTACTTGAGGGTCTACACGACTCCGTGTCCGGCGCCACTAGTGTCGGCTTGTTGGGAACGACTCTGTCATGACGCCGTGTTAACACCTCACCAAAGCATTTTTGTTTCTAAGTGCTAATTTTGAGTTTAATCTTAAAGAATTCATAACTTGACTTGTGTCTGTCGGATTTTTGTCATTTTGGTCTTGTTTTGTTTAGATAAATATTTCCTATATTTCTAAACTGGTGTTGTGAAAATTTTGTAGTGTTTTCAATAAGTTACTTTTGTGTTGGTACAAATACTTTACACCTAGCACTCTGAAGTTAAGCCTACTCCTCTGCCAAGCTACCAAGGGGGTAAGCAGGGGTTACCTGAGGGTGATTCTCTTTTAACCTGACTAGAGTGAGGGTCCTTGCTCAAACAGAGGGTAACCTGACTGTCAACCAAAGACCTAATTTCTAACATTGGTGGCAGCGGTGGGATTTGGACTCATATTTGTACTAGACATACAGTAATCAAGTGACACTACTGTTTGAGTTCAGACCACTACGTTACCACATGCTACTTATTTGGTGATCTTTAGATTTTTTCTCTTTGTGACTGTTTTTGTTCTACTCCATTTTTTTTCGCTGATTCCTTGATTGACTTTCTTTGGAACTTCATTTAGGAACTTGTTTTTCTGCCTTTGGAACTTTGCACTTGTTTTTGAATCTTCATCATGTCCCAAGCTGGAGATGCATCAGTTGGAGCTGACTTTGACCTTGAGAAATTGGAGAGTTATACCAAAGCTCAGTTGAAGCAGTTCTGTAAAAGTTTTGACTGTCCGATTAAGAGCTCATCCAGGAAGAAGGAGCTTCAAAAGGCGTTGAGGGCCTGGGTGACAGCCAAGAGCACTGAAGGACACACAGAGGATGAGGGAGACGAGGAGGAGGAGGAAGAGTGTTCAGTACACAATGGTATTGTGGGTGGGCCTGTTATGTCCAGGGAGAAGGTCTCCAGGGCAGGTAGCAGTGTCTCATCTAAGGGTCTGACACCTGAAGAGTTACAGGACAGACAGGCAGAAAGGGAGTACCAATTGGAGCAGAGATGGCTAGCTCTTGAGGAGAGGAATATAGTGATGGCTCATGAGCTAAGCTTGAGAGAGATGGATCATAAAAGCCAGTCCAGTAGAGATGGTGGCAGCATCCCTACAGTGCAGCCTGAGAGGAGGGTGCACATTCCTATAGACCTTGTGAAAGATTACAAGAGGGGGGATGACATATACTTGTGGTTCAAGGGGTATGAGTCTGCTCTCCACATGAATCTGGTCCCTGATGCTCATTGGGGGGCGGGTCTGTGGAAGCACTTTGAGGTAGACGGGAGGGGTACACTGACAGCCTTAGGGGATGTTCAGAATCTCACCTACTCTAACATGAAGGATGCCTTGCTTACAAGGTATGGTCTTACCCCTGAGCAGGAAAAGGATAAGTTTAGGTCCCACAAGAAGAAGGAATCCCAAACATGGTTGGAATGTGTTGATTCTTATTGCAGGTCACTGGATGGTTAGGTGAAGGGTAGTAAAGTAACTACGTATGAGGGGCTTTACAATCTGATTGCATGGGAGCACTTGTACAGTTTATGTTTTCCAGAGCTGCACCAGCACCTGATTGACATCAAGCTGACTAACCCCAGGAAGCTTGCGCAGGAAGCGGACCACTGGGAGAGAACCAGGGTCCAAAAGAGGTATGGGGGAGACCACGCCAAGAAAGGGGGGGTAAGGGTAAACAGGGGGGGGTTCTCTAAAGGGCCCCAAACTGATTCCCAGGGTAAGGATTCCCAAACCCCGCAAGTGAAAAGAAGCCATTGTTCTCCAAAGGGAAGCCAGTGGCAGGTGGTCCCCCACGTAAGTGCTATGCATGTGACCAGGTGGGTCATGTGAGGGGGGACCTCAAATGCCCCAAAAGTACACCAGCATCCACTAGTGCGCCGTCCCAGGGTTTGGCCAGTGTAGCGCTTGGGGAGGAGTTGGTTTCAGGTGGATGGGAACCAGCTGAGATGACCCCTGTCTCACTAGGTGACAGTGAGATTGGCCAGAGAACCCTAGTGCCTGAAAACACTAAGAAGTACAGGCAGTGGGTGACCATTAATGGACAGAGGGTGGAGGCTCTGAGAGACACAGGAGCCAGTGTGACTATAGTGAGGAGTCAGCTGGTGCCTGAAGAGCAGATTTATCCCCGGGTACTTCACCAATAGTTGCAGTGGACAACTCAGAGCGCCTGTGCAGAGTGGCGCAGGTTCCCTTTGAATGGGGGGGGTCTTAGGTTCCTTGAATGTAGCTGTGAGTCCAACCATGCTTGTTGATTGTTTGCTAGGCAATGACCTGGAGGATTCCCCTTGGAAGGAGGTGGAACACAGGCCTCGCTTGGAGATGATGGGTCTGCCTGGGTAGGTATGCGTATCCCCCCGGTCAATGGAAGCCCGTCAGGGTAATCAAGAGCCCCTGGAGCCTGAAACAGTGGCCCAGGGGACCGCCAAGAAGAGGAAGGGCAGGGGGCGCGGGAAACCGGACCCAGAAGTTCCCGCGGTCTGGGAGGAGGCGGAGCCTGAGGGTGACGCCCTGGAGCCTACAGGGGAAGAGGTGGCTGAACTGGGGGAGGTCCCTGAGCTGTCGCAGTGGCAGTAGGAAGAGGGCCCACCAGGGAAGCATTCTGTGCAGCGCAGAAGTCATGCCCTACTTTGGAAGGTTTGCGGCAGCAGGCTGCAGACCAGGTGGCTGGAAAGGAGCCAGGATTACACCTGATTTATTGGGAGGATGACCTCCTGTATAGCGAGCCTAAGGTTCCTGAGCCTGTGTCAGCCCGTGTGCTGGTGGTACCCCAGTGCTTCAGCGCCTTCCTACTGGGGTTGGCTCATGATGTGCCTTTAGCTGGACATTTGGGGCAAGACAAGATTTTTGAGAGGCTTGTCACCCACTTTTACTGGCCCCTAATGCGCAGGCACTCAGATGCACATTGCAGGTCTTGTCAGACTTGTCAGGCAAGTGGCAAGAGTGGGAGGAAATGAAAAGCTCCCCTCCAGCCTTTGCCTGTTGTCAGTACTCCCTTTGAGAGGGTAGGCATTAACATTGTGGGGCCTCTGGATCCCAAGACAGCCACGGACAACAGGTTTATCTTGTTCTTGGTGGACCACGCCACACAGTACCCAGAAGCCATTCCTTTGAGATCAATCACTTCCCCTGTGGTGGGTCGTGCATTGTTGGGGGTTTTTACCCGCATGGGGTTCCCCAAGGAAGTGGTATCTGAAAGGGGTACCAACTTCATATCCACGTATATGAAGTCTCTGTGGAAGGAGTGTGGGGTAACCTACAAGTTCGCCACCCCCAAAGTAATGGTCTGGTTGAGAGATTCAACCACACCTTAAAAGGCATGATCATGGGCGTGTCAGAGCCCTTGAGGCAGAAGTGGGACGT
Organism: Pleurodeles waltl; assembly: GCF_031143425.1. Taxonomy (NCBI): domain Eukaryota; kingdom Metazoa; phylum Chordata; class Amphibia; order Caudata; family Salamandridae; genus Pleurodeles; species Pleurodeles waltl. The sequence continues at coordinate 1,233,337,245 of NC_090444.1, read as the reverse complement.
CCTCTTGCCATGCCTTCTGTTCGCCTACAGGGAGGTGCCTCAAAAGGGACTTGGGTTTAGTCCCTTTGAGCTGATTTATGGCCACCCTGTGAGGGGACCTTTGAATCTGGTTAAGGAAGCTTTGGAGAAAGCTCCTAGTAAACCCCCCCAGGGTGTATTCAGTTACACGCTGGCTTTGAGAAACCAGACTCCCCGCTTCAGGAGTCTCGCTCAGGAGAACCTGGAAGCAAGCCAGGAGGACATGAAACGCTGGTATGATCAGAATGCCACTATGGTCGAGTTTCAACCTGGACAAAAAGTGTGGATGCATTTGAGGTGGTGGAGCGCAAGAGTGAAGTCACCTACCTGGTGGACTTGTGGTCTCCAAGGAACCCTTTAAGGGTCCTGCATGTCAACTGCCTCAAACCTCACTTTGAGCGGACTGAACTGTCCATGCTCCTTGCGACAGATGATGGGGTAGATGAGGAGAGTGAGCCTCTTCCTGACCTCCTGTCTGCCGGAGAAAAAGATGGGTCAATGGATGGAGTGATCCTCTCCCCCTCCCTGCCTGAGGAGCAGCAAGGTGGCTGTCGCCACGTGTTGGGACAGTTTTCCTCACTGTTTTTCCAGGAGTCACACACTTGTGCACACATGATTTGGACACTGTGGACAGTACACCCATTAAACAGAAGGTTTACAGGGTGACTGACAGGGTCAGGGTATGCATTAAGGATGAGGTATCCAAAATGCTTACCCTAGGGGTTATTGAGCACTCTAGCAGTCCTTGGGCCAGCCCAGTGGTATTGGTCCCAAAGGCTGCTGCACCTGGTGTCACTCCAGAACTCAGGTACTGTGTGGACTACCGGGGACTCAATGCGGTCAGCAAGACTGACGCACACCCCATCCCCCGAGCTGATGAGCTCATTGACCGGTTGGGAGCTGCCAAGTACCTCAGTACGTTTGATTTAACATCTGGGTACTGGCAGATTGCCTTAACTGAGGGGGGCAAGGAGAGGTCAGCATTCTCTACACCAGATGGACACTTTCAATTTAAAGTGATGCCATTTGGGATGAAGAATGCCCCTGCCACCTTTCAGAGGTTGGTCAACCAGGTGTTGGCTGGGCTGGATGAGTTCAGTGCCGCCTACCTGGATGACATTGCTGTGTTTAGTTCCACATGGGAGGAACACCTGCAACACCTCTCGAGAGTGTTAGAGGCCCTTCAGAAGGCAGGCCTCACTATTAAGTGCCCAATAGGGCAGGGTTCTGTGGTGTACTTAGGACACCAGGTGGGGAGTGGCCAGGTGGCACCCCTACAGCATAAGATTGACACGATTCTGGCTTGGGAGCCTCCCAAGACCCAGACTGAAGTGAGAGCATTTTTAGGTCTCACAGGATATTACAGGAGGTTTGTTAAGGGATATGCTACCATTGTTACTCCCTTAACTGAGTGGACTTCTAAGAAGCAACCCAGGAAAGTGATCTGGACAGAGGCTTGCCAGAACTCTTTTGATGCACTGAAGGCTGCCATGTGCACAGCACCTGTGCTGAAGGCACCTGACTACTCCAAGGAGTTTGTTGTGCAAACAGATGCCTCAGAGCATGGTATTGGAGCAGTACTCTCACAGCTTAATGATGAGGGCCTGGATCAACCCGTAGCCTTCATAAGCAGGGGGTTACTACCCGAGGAACATAGGTGAAGTGCCATAGAACGTGAAGCATTTGCTGTGGTCTGGGCACTGAAGAAGCTAAGACCCTACTTGTTTGGGACTCACTTCCGATTTCAGACCGACCACAGGCCCCTCAGATGGTTAATGCAGATGAGGGGTGAGAATCCAAAACTGCTGAGGTGGTCCATTTCCCCACTTGCAGCTGGGGGGGACACGTGTTAGACTTTTCATCCTTGGGGTGGTCTCCCTTAACTTTTTGCCTCTGTTCCCCAGGTTGTTGATGTGTGATGGACTATGATTTTGCTGTTTTTGTTCCTCTGGGCACTTTACCACTGCTAACCAGTGCTAAAGTGCAAGTGCTCCTTTACAAAATGTGTATGTGATTGATTTTTCCATGATTGGCATATTTGATTTACTAGTACGTCCCTAGCAAAGTGCACTAGAGGTGCCAGGACCTATAAATCAAACGCTACTAGTGGGCCTGCAGCACTGGTTGTCCCACCCACATAAGTAGCTCTGTAATCATGACTCAGACCTGCCATTCCAGTGTCTGTCTGTGCAGTTTTACCTGTAAATTCGACTTGGCAAGTGTACCTCCTTGCCAGGCCTAAACCCTCCCTTTTCTTACATGTCAGACACCTCTAAGGTAGGCCCAAGGTAGCCCTAAGGGCAGGGTGCAGTGTATGGTTAAGGTAGGACATATAGGGGGTCATTACAACATTTGCGGTAAAAGCTGCTAACCGCCGTGCAAAAGACCGCCAACACACCGCGGGGGCAGCGGAATTCCGCCACGGTCATTATGACCCACTGCTCGGAATCCGCCAAAATTGAGACACCCACACAAGTCCGCCACACCAAAGGTCAGTAATAAACTGGCGAAAACAAAACCTCCACGCCAACAGGAATACGCCCACACTATCACGACCCACGAATCGATACGGTGGACTTTCAACCGTGGCATTCCATTGGCGGTACACACCGCCGCACTCAAAATACACACACATTTACAAAACACTACCACATTGGACAATTCCAAATACACACACCTGATACACATACACACACCACTCCCACACACCTAATGCAATATAAAACACCCGCCCACATCACCCACAAACCCCTACTACCAAAAATTCCAAAAGAAGGCCAGAGACAGACACAAACTAGCATCCACAAGCACTCAACACCATCACTCACACAACATCCACGCACCTCACACAACACATCACTAAATATCACCCCACATATCACAACACACACCACCCCAAACATCACCCACACCACCCCATGGTACAGCAAAGACACCCCAGGTTCTCTGAGGAGGAGCTCAGGGTCATGGGGGAGGAAATCATCCGGGTAGAGCCATGGCTATTCGGATCACAGGTGCAGCACACCTCCATAGCTAGGAAGATGGAGCTATGGCGAAGAATAGTGGACAGGGTCAACGCAGTGGGACAAATCCCAAGAAATAGAGATGACATTAGGAAGAGGTTTAACGACCTACAGGGGAAGGTGCGTTCCGTGGTCTCAAGACACCACATCGCAATTCAGAGGACCGGTGGCGGACCCCCACCTCCTCCCCCACAAGTAACAACATGGGAGGAGCAAGTCTTTGCTATTCTGCATCCTGATGGCCTCGCAGGAGTAGCTGGAGGAATGGACTCTGGTAAGTCAAATCTTAACTATTACATCCCCCACCCTACCTGCATGCTATCACATACCCCCATCACTCCAACTCCTCACAAATGTCCCAGTATCACAAACCACCCATCCCAACACCAAGCCCTGCATGCAACACCAAAGCATGGACACCCCTCACCAAAGCATGGCCACTGCACATACCCATACACCCCCAAACCATCATCACACAGGAATGCAAGCACTGGGGTACACGGTCACCCACCCATTGCACACCATGGCACACACAGATGCAATAATCATGCTTTTACACCCCTACAGGACCCCTACCAACGTCACCGGACAGGTGGCTCCAGACATGTCCACACCAACAGAAGAGTCCCACAGTGATGACAGCAGCTCTGTCCAACTGGATCTAGACGACCAGCCCGGCCCATCTGGGACCTCGGGACAGTTGGTTCCCCTCACACAGTCACAGGCCACTACAGAGCTTCCCCCCTCTGGAAACACCAGCACAGCACCCACCTAGCGGGCCCATACCTCTGTCCCCAGGACACGTCAATCAGCAGTGTGTCCACCACTACAGGGAAGACAGGCTAACCCACCACCCCAACAACAATAGGGACCTGGGGACAGTGGCAGTGGGCACACGGTTCAGGGGACAGAGGCCAAGAGAAACAGGGGAACTGGGAGGGCTGCTGTGCGACAGGGGGAGGACAGGCCCAGGGAACCTACTCTCCACGAAGCCCTCTCCAACAACATGGGAGCCTACCATCATTCCCAGGAGGCAATGGCCAAGTTTCAGGAGACCCAGCGGCTGCAGGAAGACCAGTATTTGGGCTTCAGGAAGGAACTCAGATCCATCAATTCCACCCTGGGCACCATCATAGGGGTGCTGAAGGAAGTCCTCAACACCAGGAGGGACAGTGTGGCACAACAAGGGGCCCCTGACACTAGCCTGGACGATGAACTGCCCTCCACCTCCACCGGTGCCAGTGGACAGGAGGCACTGCCACAGGACCACCACACCAGCACCCCACCCCCTGCAGATGGAGAACCACCCCGCAAATGGTCCCTGAGATCTAGGACAAAGACAGAGAACAATGCCAAGACCCCCGCCAATAAATGAGACCACCCTGATTGTCATCCTTTTGTCCCACCTTGTCACCCTGTCTATACGCAAACTGCCCCAGCTCCACTTCCTATGCCCCTGTGGACAATGCACCTGTGAGACTAATAGCTTGGACTCTGCCATGGACATTCCTCCACCATCACCCCTCACCATTTTACAACCCCCTCCAATATTGAGTACTTAAACACCCTTAAAACACAAAACAATCTGGAGTCTGTCTGTGATTTCAAATTGGTGTATTAGCAAATACAGTGACAAAATGCTCTTTCAATGGTAATGTCGACATACCTATGTCACACAGCTATAGTCCATGAGGAAATAAAGCAGATGTCACACAGTGGGACCCACATCTGTGAAATCGTAAGAGAAAGTGACAACTCAGTGACCATACACTGGGTGAAAAGGACAGACATTAGAGAGGTAGTAGTGTTAAAGTACATGTAGTAGGCAGGTTTGTCTTGTTACCTGTGTCTCACTGGAAGTATTGCAGGATCACAGAGTTCATGTGGTCGATGTCCTCTTCTTCTGCTTCCTCGTCTTCACTGTCCACAGGCTCCTCAGCTGCCACAACACCTCCATCTGGACCATCCTCCTGCAGAAAAGGCACCTGTTGTCGCAAAGCCAAGATGTGAAGCATACAGCATGCCACGATGATCTGGCACACCTTCTTTGGTGAGTAGAATAGGGAACCACCTTTCATATGGAGGCACCAGAAACTGACCTTCAGGAGGCTGAGGGTCCGCTCTATAATCCTCCTAGCTCACCCATGGGTCTCATTGTAGCATTCCTCTGCCCTTGTCCTGGGATTCCTCACTGGGTTCAGTAGCCATGACAGGTTGGGGTAACCAGAGTCACTCGCAAATGGCAAGGGACAACTGTTAGACACACACTAACTCATAGGGACATCGACAGACCCAGGCAATTATTCACACTGATTTGGTTCCAGGTGCTCACCTAGTAGCCACACACGGTGCCTCTGTAGTTGCCTCATCACATAAGAGATGCTGCTATTCCGCAGGATGTAAGCGTCATGCACTGAGCCAGGGAATTTGGCATTAACATGGGAGATGTACTGGTCTGCCAAACACACCATCTGCACATTCATCGAATGGTAACTCTTCCGGTTTCTGTACACCTGTTCACTCCTGCGGGGGGGACCAAGGCCACATGTGTCCCATCAATGGCACCTATGATGTTGGGAATATGTCCCAGGGCATAGAAGTCACCTTTGGCTGTTGGCAAATCCTCCACCTGAGGGAAAACGATGTAGCTCCGCATGTGTTTCAGCAGGGCAGACAACACTCTGGACAACACGTTGGAAAACATAGGCTGGGACACCCTGATGCTATGGCCACTGTTGTTTGAAATGACCCACTTGCAAGGAAATGGAGTACTGACAGCACCTGCACTTGAGGGGGGATCCCTGTGGGATGGCGGATAGCTGACATCAGGTCTGGCTCCAACTGGGCACACAGTTCCAGGATTGAGGAACGATCAAGCCTTTAGGTGATGATTACATGTCTTTCCTCCATTGTCGACAGGTCCACCAGCGGTCTGTACACCGGAGGATGCCGCCATCTCCTCACATGTCCCAGCGGACGGTGCCTATGGAGGACAACAGCGAGCACAGAGTCAACCAACTCAGAGGTACGTAAACACAGCTTACTCAGAAAACTATTCATAACCCGAAATTTGCCTGTATGAGTGTTGAGCCAAGGTCTAGGTATGTGTGACGCAGTTAAAAATAAAGCCATGTGGGCCCCTGAAATGGCGACTGCTTGACCTGTAAAGTGGGACAATAGGATATGAGGTAACTGCGCTGGCGTTGTACACCGCCGGGGTAGGCGGTCGAAGACCGCGGCGCAATTCTGCATTGGTTAACATTGGACCCTATGGATCCCAGGAGCCAATAACGATGTACTCCGGCGGTGACGGTACACACCGCCGCGGACGTGACACCCATTTTCTATCAGTTCAATCACTCGATACCTGATCTTTGACAGGAGAGGACCTACACTGCAAGTGCTGCTGTGGCCTCAGTCTGGAAGAGACAATGGCTCGTGCGCCTGGGCGAAAGGGCCCCTGCCTTCAGCACGGAGGAGTTGGTGAAACTCGTGGATGGGGTCCTCCCCCAGTACACGCTACTCTACGGTCCTCCAGACAAACAGGTAAGTACACTGTGAGCCTGCTGTATCGGCAATGCCTGTGTGGAGTGGGGTGGATGAAAGATAGGGAGGGGAGAATGAGGCATGCATGAAACGACGGTGAGTGCACGTGCCACATGGCAAGGGTAAGGATGCGGGCCAATGACTGTGACGGTGCAGTTGGTAATAACTTTTCTTTTTCCCCTGTACAATTCCTGTAGGTCAGCGCCCACCAGAAGAAGGATGTTTGGCGTGCCATCAACAAGGACATCCGGACCCTGGAGGTCTACCACAGACGGAGCACCCACTGCCATAAAAGATGGGAGGACAGTCGCCGCTGGAGCAAGAAGACAGCGGAGGCCCAGCTGGGGATGGTCTCCCAACGTGGGAGGGGTGCCCGTCGCACCATGACCCCCCTGATGTTCAGGATCCTGGCGGTGGCGTATCCGGAGTTGGATGGGCGCTTGAGGGTATCACAGCAGCAACAAGGGCGTGAGTACACTCTCATTCAGCTGATTCAGCCTGCAGTGGAGGTGTCTGGATGGGGGAGTGTGCTAGTTAAGTCCCCTTTTTCAGGCAGACCCTGTGGCACCCCACCCCACCTGGGTACAGTGCAACTACATCTAGTCAGGCTCCTGTGACATCCATGTGTGCAGTTATCGGCCATAGCCTTGTAGGCCATGTCCCAGGGATTGAATCGTGGACCCCAAGTGCGCAGTGTAGTGCAGGGGGCTTCTGTGTCTGTCGTATCTGCCAACGGTAGCGGTAATGCATGCACTCAACACATCTTTCTTCTGTCTCCCCCCCCTTTTTGTGGTCTCCCTGTACTTGTGTGTATTAACATCATCAGGCGGAGGAGCAGTGGCACTGGAGCAGGAGGGAGCTGCATCCCACATGGCCCTGGAGGGCGAGACTACAGACTCCGATTTCACCAGTGGGACGGACGGCGAGGGGAGCTCCACGGCAGGGGACAGGAGCTGACACCAGTGATACGGACTTGTCCTCTGATGGGAGCTCCCTTGCGGTGGTGGGCCCATCTGTGCCCCCGCATCTACAGGTACAACAGCCACCACCCCATCCAGCACTGCCCTCCCAGCAGCCCCTCAGCCTTTGCCCTATGCCCACTCACCCAGAAGGGTTGGCATCACCTTCGCCCCAGGCACCTCAGGCCCTGCCCCAGTCACCCCTGCTGCCCTCAGTGATGAGGCCATTGACCACCTCAGGTCCCTCACTGTTGGGCAGTCTACCATTTTGAATACCATCCAGGGTGTAGAGAGGCAGTTGCAACAAACCAATGTATTCCTGGAGGGCATTCATTCTGGTCAGGCAGCCCTTCAGCGAGCTTTTCAGTCTCTGTGCGCAGCACTGATGGCAGCCATTGTCCCTGTCTTTAGCCTCACCCCTCCAACTTCCTCCACCCAGACCCACACCCCTGTACCTCAGCCTATCCCAAACAAACCATCAGACCAGCATGCACACACCTCAACACACAAAGGAAGCTCTGGCAAAGGAAGCTCTGGCAAACATAAGCACCACACATCCCACAGGCACTCATGCAAGCATCACACACATGCAGACATACCAACATCCACTGCCTCCACTGTGTCCCCCTCCTCCTCATCTCCCTCATCCCTCCCAGTCTCGTCTCCACTCACACCTGCATGCACTACTTCTTCAGCCACTACGTCCATCACCAGCACACCCACAACCACACCCCGCTCACGTGCAGTCACCACCCCCACTAACATTCACACATCCCCTGTGTCCTCTCTCAGTGTGTCTGTGAGCCCACCTCCCAAGGTACACAAACGCAGCCACACACCCACCAAACAGCCATCCACTTCACGACAGCCTCCAGCCCATGCACCTTCACCCAAACTCAGCAAACGTACCTCCTACGACCACTACCTCTTCCTCCACTCCCAAACCCCCTCCATCTACCCATCCCAGTGTTCCTAAGAAACTTTTCCTGGCCAGCCTTGACCTCTTTCCCTCACCTCCCCCACCCGGTCAGTCTCATAGGGCCCGACTCTCCACGTCCCAACCTAGCACCTCAGCCATAACATCAGCGGGACCAGTGGTGCCAGTAGTCACCGGATTATGGAGTGCACCAGGCAGCAGGGCAGCCACTGTGGCAAGGAGCCACAGCACGGACAGTCCCCCACCTGTCAAGCATCAAAAGTTGGGCAGTGCCCGGCGGGAGAGGGGGAAGACACCATCCACCAAAGCCGCTCCCAGGGGTACAGGTGCGAGGGTAGAGTCAGCTGCGACACCTTCCAAGGTGGGGAAGGGGCACAAGAAAACCGGCAAGTCTGGGAAAATCCGCACGGCGGAGAAGACCGCCATCAGCCCCGCTGCCAGGGAGCCGACCGCCAGCAGCCCCACTGTCCCAGACAGGACTGCCAGCAGCAGCCCCGCTGCCAAGGAGCCGACCACCAGCAGCCCCACTGCCCCAGACAGGACCACCAGCAGCATCCCCGCTGCCAAGGAGCCGGCCAGCAGCAGCCCCGCTGCCCAAGACAGGACCGCCAGCAGCAGTCCGCTGCCCCAGATAGGACCGCCAGCAGCAGCCCTGCTGCCCAAGACAGGACCGCCAGCAGCAGCCCCACTGCCCCATACAGGACCGCCAGCAGCAGCCCCGCTGCCCAAGAGAGGACCACCAGCAGCTGAACCGCTGCCAAAGACACCGCCGCCACGAGCACCACTGCCAAAGACAATGCCGCCACAAGCACTGCTGCCAAAGACACCGCTGCCACACCACCGCCACAAGCACCGCTGCCAAGGACACTGCCGCCACAAGCACTGCTGCCAAAGACACTGCCGCCACAAGCACCGCTGCCAAGGACACCGCCGCCACAAGCATCGCTGCCAAAGACACCGCTGCCACAAGCACAGCTGCCACACACGCCTCCGCCACAAGCACCGCTGCCAAGGACACCGCCGCCACAAGCACCGCTGCCAAGGACACCGCCGCCACAAGAACCGCTGCCAAAGACACCGCCGCCGCTACGAGCACCGCTGCCAAGGACACCGCCGCCACAAGCACCGCTTCCAAGGACACCGTCGCCACAAGCACCGCTGCCAAGGACACTTCCGCCACAAGCAATGCTTCCAAGGACACCGTTGCCACAAGCTCCGCTGCCAAGGACACCGCCGCCACAATCACCTCTGCCAAAGACACCGCCGCCACAAGCACCGCTGCCAAGGACACCCCATGCACAAGCACCGCTGCCAAAGACACCGCCACCACAAGCACTGTAGGCCCATGAGCGCCAAAAGCTCTGACGCAACTGAGGCCGCCACGAGCAGGATGAAGCACTCTGGGCACACACAAGGCCCCCTCCAGAACCACTGGAGAGGTACATCCACTACCTCAGTCCTTGGCAGGATGAATCACTCTGGGCACAAGGCCCCCTCCAGAACCAGTGGAGAGATACATCCACTACTTCAGTCCTTGGCAGGATGAAGCACTCTGGGCATAAGGCCCCCTCCAGAACCAGTGGATACTGTTATCCACTTGAGAGACTGTGGCTTTGCACTCCCCAGGATTGAACAGTGGGCAAACCACCCACTGTAGAGACTTGAGAGACTGTGGCTTTGCACTCCCCAGGATTGAACAGTGGGCCTGGGGCCCCCTCGTGGATTTGGCATTGTGCACTCAACCGGCTTAGGTGCCCACCCTTTCCCTTCCCCCTGATGTGCCTGTTTTATTTCTAACTGATGCCCCTGCAGTGTTCTCTCTGTCTTGTTCGGGTATCTTGTGTGGGCCTCGCCCATGCATTTTGGGCCCAGTGGTCCACGGACTTTAATGGTGGAATGCCTTGGACTAATATTATTGGTGTATATATTTGTAAATAGTGTATGTATATTTTTTTAATACTGAATTTTTTGGTTTGTACCGCTGTGGTGGTCGGAGTGTTAAAGTGGCTGCCTACATTGGCGGTATCCGCCACATTTGTAATTCAATTTTTTTTACCACCGGCCTGTTGGCGGTCTTACTGCCACTTTAACACCGACCGCCAGGGTTGTAATGACCACCATAGTAATGTGTTTGATATGTCCTGACAGTGAAATATTGCTAAATTCGTTTTTCACTGTTGCAAGGCTAACATGGGGGCTACCTTTAAATCTGATTAAAGTGTAGATTCCCTTTGGGGGCGGATGGACATGTGGAGTTTGGGGTCTCTGAGCTCACAATTTAAAAATACATCTTTTAGTAAAGTTGATTTTAAGATTGCGTGTTTGAAAATGCCACTTTTAGAAAGTGAACATTTTCTTGCTTATACCATTTCTGTGACTCTGCCTGTTTGTGGATTCCCTGTCTGGGTCAGTTTGACAGTTGGGCTTGTTGCACCTCACACTAGACAGTGACACAAAGGGAGCTGGGGTGTAGCCTGCATATCATGATGAGCCATCTGTGCTAGGAGGGAGTGGAGAAGTGGTCACTCGCAAGTGAATGGGCTGTGCCTGCCCTCACACAATGCAGTCTCCGACCCCCTGGTGAGTGTCTGGGGCCTGGCCTGGGCAAGGCAGGATTTCACATTCCAAAGAGACTTAACTTTGAAGTAGGCCTCCTTCAAAGGAGAAATTGGGTATAAAAGGGCACCCAAAACCACAGAATTTAGATCACTTCTGGACATCAAGAGGAACCTCTGCATGGAGAAGAGCTGAAGAGCTGAGGAGAAGTGCTGGCCTGCCTGTGACTGCTTTGTGGAGCTATCCTGCAGTTGCTGCTTCTACTAGAGTAAGAGGGCAAAGACTGGACTTTGTGTGCCTTCCATCTTGTGAAGAAATCTCCAAGGGCTTGATTTAGAGCTTGCCTCCTGTTGTTTGAAGTCTCAGGGACAGCAAAGACTTCTCTCTGCCAGCAACTGGAGTCTCTGGAGAGACTCCTGCTCTGACAAGAGGTGCCCTATCCAGTCCCTGGGCCCTTGAAAGGAAAGCTGGTGGAAATCCAAGGAAATCGACTTCGGACGACTTCGGACCGACACCGGTACCGAATCCGGGGGCGCCGCCTGCACCCGACGCCGTGACCTTCGCTGGAACGCGACGCTCTTCGCAGGCCCGATGCCGCTGCAGCCCCGCTGAAGTCCGCGACTCCGTGGAAGTCGCCGCACTACGTTGTGACCGACGCCGCTCAAAATGCGCGGATTCAACGTTTTGCACCGACGCTGCGATCCCCGACTTTGAGCATCGACTTGTTTTCACTCTTCATCAAAGGTATTGTACTTGGGGGTCTACGCAACTCCGTGTCCGGCACCGCTGGTGTCGGCTTGTTGGGAACTACTCCGTCAAGACGCTGTGTTAACACCTCATTGAAGCATTTTTGTTTCTAAGCACTATTTTTGAGTTTAATCTTTAAAAATTCATAACGTGACTTGTGTATGTCGGATTTTTGTCCTTTTGGTCTTGTTTTGTTTAGATAAATATTTCCTATTTTTCTAAACTGGTGTTGTGTCATTTTGTACTGTTTTCATTAAGTTACTCTGTGTGTTGGTACAACTACTTTACACCTAGCACTCTGAAGTTAAACCTACTGCTCTGCCAAGCTACCAAGGGGGTAAGCAGGGGTTAGCTGAGGGTGATTCTCTTTTACCCAGACTAGAGTGAGGGTAACCTGACTGTCAACCAAAGACCACATTTCTAACAATTCCCTAGGTGCCGGCTGAGCTAGAACCCAAATTCCACAGGTAGGCACTTTCCACAAAACAGCCCACTTTTCTTCAGGAAAATGTGATGTGTCCATCTCTTGTTTTGCAGCATTTCCTGTTGCGGGCGCCAGGCCTACCCACACAAGTGAGGTACCATTTGTATCGGGATACTTGTGGGAATGCTGAGTGGCAGGAAATTTGTGGCTCCTCTCAGATTCCAGAACTTTCTATCACCAAAATGTCAGGAAAAAGTGTTTTTTTTGTTGCCAAATTTTGAGGTTTGTAAAGGATTCTGGGTAATAGAACCTGTTGAGAGCCCGACAAGTCGGCCCATTCTGAATTCCCCTAAGTATCTACTTTAAAAAAGTGTATAGGTTTGCTAGGTTTCTCTATCTGTCGGCTGAGGTAGATGCCAAGTTCCATAAGTAGGCAGTTTCTAAAAAACAGCCCAGTTTTACTCTGGAAAATATAATGTCTACACATCGTTTTTCTTTGCATTTCCTGTCGTGGGGCACTTGGCCTACCCACACAAGTGAGGCACCATTTTTATCAGGAGACTGGGGGAATGGTATGTGGAATGAAATGTGTGGCTCCTCTCAGATTCCAGAGCTTTCTATCACCTGAATTTGAGATAAAAAGTGTGTTTTTTCCCAAATTTTGAGGTTAGCAAAGGATTATGGGTAATAGAACCTGGTGAGGGCCTCACAAGTCACTGCATTCTGGATTCCACTATGGGTATACTTTTAATAAATGTATAGGTTTGCTAGGTATCCCTAGGTGCCAGCTGAGCTAAAGGGCAAAATCCACAGCAAGGCACTTTGCAAAAAACTGCTCATCTTTCTTTGGGAAAAGGTGATGTGACCATGTTTTGTTTTGGGACATTTTCTGCCGTGTGCACTAGGCCTACCCACACAGTTGAGATGCCATTCTTATTGGCAGACTTGGGGGAATGCTGGGTAGAAGGAAGTTTGTGGATACCCTCAGATTCTAGAACTTTCCATCACTGAAATGCGAGTGTTTTTTTTTTTTTTGTGCCAAATTTTGAGCTTTGTAAAGGATTCTGGGTAACAGAGCCTGGTGAGAGCACCACAAGAAACCACATCCTGGTTTCCCCTAGGTATGAGCAGGTTTGGTAGGTTTCCCTAGGTGCCGGCTGAGCTAGAGGCCAAAATCTACAGCTTGGCAAATTGCAAAAATCAGCCCAGTTTTCCTTAGGAAAATGTAATGTGTCTAGGTCGTGTTTTGGGGCATTTCCTGTCGTGAGCACTAGGCCTACCCACACAATTGAGGTACCATTTTTATCAGGCTACATGTGGGAATACTGGGTGGAAGGAAATGTGTGGCTCCTCTCCAATTCCAGAACTTTCTATCACCAAAATGTCAGGAAAAAGTGTTTTTTTGTTGCCAAATTTTTAGGTTTGCAAGGGATTCTGGGTAACAGAACCTGGTGAAAGCACCACAAGACACCCCATTCTAAAGTCCCCTAGGCATCTAGTTTTCAAAAATGTATAGATTTGCTAAGTTTCCCTAGTTGTCGGCTGAGCTAGAAGCCAAATTCCACAGGTAGGCAGTTTCTAAAAAACAGCCCAGTTTTCCTTTGGAAAATGTGATGTGTCCATGTCATGCTTTGTGGCATATCCTGTCGCGGGCACTAGGCCTACCCACACAATTGAGGTACCATTTTTATCAGGAGACTTGGGGGAATGCTGTATAGAAGAACGATTGCGGCTCCCCTCAGATTCCAGAACTTTCCATCACTGAAATGCGAGGAAAAAGTGTATTGTTTGCCAAATTATGAGGTTTGCAAAGGATTCTGGGTGACAGAACTTGGTGAGAACCCCACAAGACACCCCATCCTGGATTTCCTTAGGTACCTAGTTTTAAAAAATGCACAGGTTTGGTAGGTTTCCCTAGGTGCCGGCTGAGCTAGAACCCAAATTCCACAGGTGGGCACTTTCTAAAAAAACAGCCCACTTTTCTTTAGGAAAATGTGATGTGTCCATGTCATGTTTTGGGGGCATTTCCTGTTGCAGGCATTAGGCCTACCCACACAAGTGAGGTACCATTTGTATTGGGCTACATGTGGGAATGCTGAGTGGCAGGATATGTGTGGCTTATCTCGGATTCCAGAACTTTCTATCACTGAAATGTCAGGAAAAAGTGTTTTTTTGTTGCCAAATTTTGAGGTTTGCAAGGGATTCCGGGTAACTGAACCTGTTGAGAGCCCCACAAGGCACCCCATTCTAAAGTCCCCTAGGAATCTAGTTTTCAAAAATGTATAGGTTTGCTAAGTTTCCCTAGTTGTCAGCTGAGCTAGAAGCCAAATTCCACAGGTAGACAGTTTCTAAAAAAACAGCCCAGTTTTCCTTTGAAAAATTTGATGTGTCCAGGTCGTGTTTCGTGGCATATCCTGTCGCGGGCACTAGGCCCACCCACACAAGTGAGCTACCATTTTTATCAGGAGACTTGGGGGAATGCTGGGTGGAAGAAAATTTGCGGCTCCCCTCAGATTCCTGAACTTTCTATCACCGAAATGTGAGGGAAAAGTGTTTTTTTTGGCCAAATTTTGAGGTTTGCAAAGGATTCTGGGTAATATAACCTGGTGAGAGCCCCACAAGTCAACCCAGTCTACATTCCCCTAGGTGTCTACTTTACATAAATGTATAGGTTTGCTAGGTATCCCTAGGTGCCAATTGAGCTGGAGGCCAAAATCCACAGCTAGGCACTTTGCAAAAAACAGTTCACCTTTCCTAGGGAAAATGTGATGTGACCATGTTTTGTTTTTGGGGAATTTCCTGCCACGGGCACTAGGCCTACCACACAGGTGAGGTACCATTTGTATCGGCAGACTTGGGGGAATTCTGGGTAGAAGGAAGTTTATGAATACCCTCAAATTCCAGAACTTTCCATCACTGAAATGCAAGAAAAAAGTGTTTATTGTTTGCCAAATTTTGAGGTTTGCAAAGGATTCTGGGTAACAGAACCTGGTGAGAGCGCCACAAGTCACCCCATCCTGGATTCCCCTAGGTGTCTAGTTTTAAAAAATGTGCATGTTTGGTAGGTTTCCCTAGGTGCCGGCTGAGCTAGAGGCCAAAATTCACAGCTTGGCACTTTGCAAAAAACAGCTCTGTTTTGTTTGGGAAAATGTGATGTGTCCACGTTGTGTTTTGGGGGTATTTCCTGTCCAAGGTGCTAGGCCTACCCACACAAGTGAGGTCCCATTTTTATTGAGAGAGTTGGAGGAATGTGGGTGGAAGGAAATTTGTGGCTCCACTCAGATTCCAGAACTTTCTATCACTGAAATGTGAGGAAAAAGTGGGTTTTTTTTGCCAAATTTTGAGGTTTGCAAAGCATTCTGGGTAATAGAACCTGGTAAGAGCCCCACAAATCACACATATTCTGGATTCCCCAAAGTGTTTACTTTCCATAAATGTATAGGTTTGATAGGTTTCCCTGGGTGCCGGCTGAGCTACACCCAAATTCCACAGGTAGACACTTTCCAAAAAGCCCACTTTTCTTTAGGAAAATGTGATGTTCCATGTCATGTTTTGGGTATTTCCTGTCGCGGGAACTAGGCCTACCCACCCAAGTGAGGAACCATTTTTATCAGGCTACTTGTAGGAATGCTGAGTGGAAGGAAATTTGTGCCTCCTCTAAGATTCACGAACTTTCTATCACAATTCTCCCCACAAGTCTTCCAATTCTGAATTCCCCTAGGTATCTAGTTTTAAAAAATGTATAGGGTTTCTAGGTTTCCCTAGCTGTAATCTGAGGTAGATGCCAACTTCCACAAGTAGGCAGTTTCTAAAAAAACAGCCCAGTTTTACTCTGGAAAATATGATGTCTACACGTCGTGTTTCTTTGTATTTCCTGTGGCCGGGCACTTGGCGTAGCAACACAAGTGAGGCACCATTTTTATCAGGAGACTGGGGGGAATGCTGCGTGGAATGAAATGTTTGGCTCCTCTGAGATTCCAGAACGTTCTATCACCAAAATTTAAGGAAAAAAAGTGTGTTTTTTCCCACATTTTGAGGTTTGCAAAGGATTATGGTCAGTATAACCTGGTGAGAGCCCCACATGTCACCGCATTTTGGATTCCCAAATGTGTCTACTTCACTTATATGTATAGGTTTACTAGGTATCCCTAGGTGCCAGCTGGCTGAGCTAGAAGCCATAATCCACAGCTTGGCACTTTGCAAAAAACTGCTCCTCTTTCCTTGGGAAAATGTGATGTGACCATGTTTTGTTTTGGGACATTTCCTTTCGTGGGCGCAAGGCCTACCCACACAGGTGAAGTACCATTTTTATTGGCAAGCTTGGGGGAATGCTGGGTAGAAGGAAGTTTGTGGCTCCCCTCAGATTTCAGAACTTTCCATCACTGAAATGCGAGGAACAAGTGTATTGTTGGCCAAATTTCGAGGTTTGCAAAGGATTCTGGGTAACAGACCCTGGTCAGAAACCCAGAAGACACACCATCCGGGACTTCCCTAGGTACCTAGTTTTCAAAAATGCACAGGTTTGGTAGATTTCCCTAGGTGCCGGTTGAGCTAGAACCCAAATTCCATAGGTAGGCACTTTCCAAAAAACAGCCCACTTTTCTTTAGGAAAATGTGATGTGTCCATGTCATGTTTTGAGGCATTGCCTGTTGCGGGCACTAGGCCTACCCACACAAGTGAGGTACCATTTGTATCGGGCTACTTGTGGGAATGCTGAGTGGCAGGAAATTTGTGGCTCCTCTCAGATTCCAGAACTTTCTATCACTGAAATGTCAGAAAAATGTTTTTTTTGTTGCCAAATTTTGAGGTTTGCAAAGGATTCTGGGTAACAGAACCTGGTGATAGCCCCAAAAGGCACCCCATTCTAAAGTCCCCTAGGTATCTAGTTTTAAAAAATGTATAGGTTTGCTAAGTTTCCCTAGTTGTCGGCTGAGCTACAAGCCAAATTCCACAGATAGGCAGTTTCTAAAAAAAACAGCCCAGTTTTCCTTTGGAAAATGTGATGTGTACATGTCGTTTTTCGTTGCATATCCTGTAGTGGGCCCAAGGCCTACCCAAACAAGTGAGGTACCATTTTTATCAGGAGACTTGGGGGAATGCTGGGTGGAAGAAAATTTGTGTCTCCTCTCAGATTCCTGAACTTTCTATCACCGAAATCTGAGGAAAAAGTGTTTTTTTGCCAAATTTTGAGGTTTGCAAAGGATTCTGGGTAATATAACCTGATGAGAGCCCCACAAGTCAACCCATTCTACATTCCCCTAGGTGCCTACTTTACATAAGTGTATAGGTTTGCTAGGTATCCCTAGGTGCCAGTTGAGCTAGAGGCCAAACTCCACAGCTAGGCGCTTTACAAAAAACAGCTCAGTTTTCTATGTCATGTTTCAATGTTTGCTAAATTTTGTGGTTTGTAAAGAATTCTGGGTAATAGAACCTGGTGAGAGCCCCACAAGTCAACCCAGTCTACATTCCCCTAGGTGTCTACTTTACATAAATGTATAGGTTTGCTAGGTATCCCTAGGTGCCAATTGAGCTGGAGGCCAAAATCCACAGCTAGGCACTTTGCAAAAAACAGTTCACCTTTCCTAGGGAAAATGTGATGTGACCATGTTTTGTTTTTGGGGAATTTCCTGCCACGGGCACTAGGCCTACCACACAGGTGAGGTACCATTTGTATTAGCAGACTTGGGGGAATTCTGGGTAGAAGGAAGTTTGTGAATACCCTCAAATTCCAGAACTTTCCATCACTGAAATGCAAGAAAAAAATGTTTATTGTTTGCCAAATTTTGAGATTTGCAAAGGATTCTGGGTAACAGAACCTGGTGAGAGCGCCACAAGTCACCCCATCCTGGATTCCCCTAGGTGTCTAGTTTTCAAAAATGTGCATGTTTGGTAGGTTTCCCTAGGTGCCGGCTGAGCTAGAGGCCAAAATTCACAGCTTGGCACTTTGCAAAAAACAGCTCTGTTTTGTTTGGGAAAATGTGATGTGTCCACGTTGTGTTTTGGGGTTATATCCCGTCCCAGGTGCCAGGCCTACCCACACAAGTGAGGTCCCATTTTTATCGAGAGACTTGGAGGAATGGTTGGTGGAGGGAAATTTGTGGCTCCACTCAGATTCCAGAACTTTCTATCACTGAAATGTGAGGAAAAAGTGTTTTTTTTTTGCCAAATTTTGAGGTTTGCAAAGCATTCTGGGTAATAGAACCTGGTAAGAGCCCCACAAATCACACCTATTCTGGATTTCCCAACGTGTCTACTTTCCATAAATGTATAGGTTTGATAGGTTTCCCTGGGTGCCGGCTGAGCTAGAACCCAAATTCCACAGGTAGGCACTTTCCAAAAAGCCCACTTTTCTCTAGGAAAATGTGATGTGTCCATGTCATGTTTTGGGGTATTTCCTGTCGCGGGAACTAGGCCTACCCACACAAGTGAGGAACCATTTTTTTCAGGCTACTTGTAGGAGTGCTGAGTGGAAGGAAATTTGTGGCTCCTCTAATATTCCCGAACTTTCTATCACAAGTCTCCCCACAAGTCACCCAATTCTGAATTCCCCTAGGTATCTAGTTTTAAAAAATGTATAGGGTTTCTAGGTTTCCCTAGCTGTCAGCTGAGGTAGATGCCAAGTTCCACAAGTAGGCAGTTTCTAAAAAAACAGCCCAGTTTTACTCTGGAAAATATGATGTCTACACGTCGTGTTACTTTGTATTTCCTGTGGCCGGGAACTTGGCATAGCCACACAAGTGAGGCACCATTTTTATCAGGAGACTGGGGGGAATGCTGCATGGAATGAAATGTTTGGCTCCTCTCAGATTCCAGAACTTTCTATCACCAAAATGTAAGAAAAAAGTGTGTTTTTTCCCACATTTTGAGTTTTGCAAAGGATTATGGGTAATATAATCTGGTGAGAGCCCCACATGTCACCGCATTTTGGATTCCCAAATATGTCTACTTCACTTAAATGTATATGTTTACTAGGTATCCCTAGGTGCCAGCTGGCTGGGCTAGAAGCCATAATCCACAGCTTGGCACTTTGCAAAAAACTGCTCCTCTTTCCTTGGGAAAATGTGATGTGACCATGTTTTGTTTTGGGACATTTCCTTTTGTGGGCACAAGGCCTACCCACACAGGTGAAGTAACATTTTTATTGGCAGGCTTGGGGGAATGCTGGGTAGAAGGAAGTTTGTGGCTCCCTCAGATTTCAGAACTTTCTATCCTTGAAATGCGAGGAACAAGTGTATTGTTTGCCAAATTTTGAGGTTTGCAAAGGATTCTGGGTAACAGACCCTGGTCAGAAACCCAGAAGACACACCATCCCGGACTTCCCTAGGTACCTAGTTTTCAAAAATGCACAGGTTTGGTAGATTTCCCTAGGTGCCGGTTGAGCTAGAACCCAAATTCCATAGGTAGGCACTTTCCAAAAAACAGCCCGCTTTTCTTTAGGAAAATGTGAAGTGTCCATGTCATGTTTTGAGGCATTGTCTGTTGCGGGCACTAGGCCTACCCACACAAGTGAGGTACCATTTGTATCGGGCTACTTGTGGGAATGCTGAGTGGCAGGAAATTTGTGGCTCCTCTCAGATTCCAGAACTTTCTATTACTGAAATGTCAGAAAAATGTTTTTTTGGTTGCCAAATTTTGAGGTTTGCAAAGGATTCTGGTTAACAGAACCTGGTGAGAGCCCCAAAAGGCACCCCATTCTAAAGTCCCCTAGGTATCTAGTTTAAAAAAATGTATAGGTTTGCTAAGTTTCCCTAGTTGTCGGCTGAGCTACAAGCCAAATTCCACAGGTAGGCAGTTTCTAAAAAAAACAGCCCAGTTTTCCTTTGGAAAATGTGATGTGTCCATGTCGTGTTTGGTGGCATGTCCTGTATTGGGCCCAAGGCCTACCCACACAGGTGAGGTACTATTTTATCAGGAGACTTGGGGGAATGCTGGGTGGAAGAAAATTTGTGGCACCTCTCAGATTCCTGAGCTTTCTATCACTGAAATTTGAGAAAAAAGTGTTTTTTTGCCAAATTTTGACGTTTGCAAAGGATTCTGGGTAATATAACCTGGTGAGAGCCCCACACGTCAACCCATTCTACATTCCCCTAGGTGCCTACTTTACATAAGTGTATAGGTTTGCTAGGTATCCCTAGGTGCCAGTTGAGCTAGAGGCCAAACTCCACAGCTACGCGCTTTACAAAAAACAGCTCAGTTTTCTTTGGAAAAATGTAATGTTTCAATGGTTGCTAAATTTTGTGGTTTGTAAAGAATTCTGGGTAATAGAACCTGGTGAGAGCCCCACAAGTCACCCCATTCTGGATTCCCTTATGGGTATACTTTTCATAAATGTATAGGTTTGCTAGGTATCCCCAGGTACCACCTGAGCTAGAGGGCAAAATCCACAGCTAGGCACTTTGCAAAAAACTGCTCATCTTTCTTTGGGAAAATATGATGTGACCATGTTTTGTTTTGGGGCATTTCCTGCTTCGGGCACTAGGCCTACCCACACAGGTGAGGTGCCATTTTTATTGGCAGACTTGGGGGAATGCTGGGTAGAAGGAAGTTTGTGGATACCCTCAGATTCTAGAACTTTCCATCACTGAAATGCGAGGATTTTTTTTTTGTTTTTTTGGCCAAATTTTGAGGTTTGCAAAGGATTCTGGGTAACAGAACCTGGTGAGAGAACCATAAGAAACCACATCCAGGATTCCCCTAGGTGTCTAGTTTTAAAAAATTATCAGGTTTGGTAGGTTTCCCTCAATGCCGGCTGAGCTAGAGGCCAAAATCCACAGCTTGGCAACTTGCAAAAAACAGCCTAGTTTTCCTTCGGAAAATGTAATGTGTTTAGGTCATGTTTTGCGGCATTTACTGTCGTGAGCACTAGGCCTACCCACAGAAGTGAGGTACCATTTTTATCAGGCTACTTGTTGGAATGCTGTGTGGAAGTAAATGTGTGGCTCCTCTACGATTCCAGAACTTTCAATCACCGAAATGTCAGGAAAAAGTGTGTTTTCTGTTGCCAAATATTGAGGTTTGCAAGGGATTCTGTGTAACAGAACCTGGTGAAAGCACCACAAGGCACCCCATTTTAAAGTCCCCTAGGATTCTAGTTTTCAAAAAGGTATAGGTTTGCTAAGTTTCCCTAGGTGTCGGCTGAGCTAGAAGCCAAATTCCAAAGGTAGGCAGTTTCTAAAAAACAGCCCAGTTTTCCTTTGGAAAATGGGATGTGTCCATGTCGTGTTTCGTGGCATATCCTGTCGCGGGCACTAGGCCTACCAACACAAGTGAGGTACCATTTTTATCAGGAGACTTGGAGGAATTCTGTGTAGAGGGTAGATTGCGGCTCCCCTCAGATTCCAGAACTTTCCATCACTGAAATGCAAGGAAAAAGTGTATTGTTTGCAAAATTTTGAGGTTTGCAAAGGATTCTGGGTAACAGAACCTGGTGAGAACCCAACAAGACACCCCATCCTGGATTTCCCTAGGTACCTAGTTTTCAAAAATGCACAGGATTGGTAGGCTTCCATAGGTACCGGCTGAGTTAGAACCCAAATTCCACAGGTAGGTACTTTCTAAAAAACAGCCCACTTTTCTTTAGGAAAATGTGATGTGTCCATGTCATGTTTTGGGGCATTTCCTGTTGCAGGCATTAGGCCTACCCACACAAGTGAGGTACCATTTGTATCGGGCTACTTGTGGGAATGCTGAGTGGTAGGAAATTTGTGGCTTATCTCGGATTGCAGAACTTTCTATCACTGAAATGTCAGGAAAAAGTGTTTTTTTTTTGCCAAATATTGAGGTTTGCAAAGGATTCTGGGTAACAGAACCTGGTGAAAGCACCACAAGCCACCCCATTCTAAAGTCCCCTAGGCATCTAGTTTTCAAAAATATATAGGTTTGCTAAGTTTCCCTAGTTGTCGGCTATTCTAGAACCCAAATTCCACAGGTAGGCAGTTTCTAAAAAATAGCCCAGTTTTCCTTTGGAAAATGTGATGTGTCCATGTCGTGTTTCGTGGCATATCCTGTCGCGGGCACTAGGCGTACCCACACAAGTGAGGTACCATTTTTATCAGGAGACATGGGTGAATGCTGTGGCTCCTCTCAGATTCCTGAACTTTCTATCACTGAAATGTGAGTAAAATGTGTATTTTTGCCAGATTTTGTGGTTTGCAAACGATTCTGGGTAACATAACTTGGTGAGAGCCCCGCAAGTCAACCCATTCTACATTCCCCTAGGTGTCTACTTTACATAAATGTGTAGGTTTGCTAGGTATCCTTGGGTGCCAGTTGAACTAGAGGCCAAACTCCACAGCTAGGCACTTTGTAAAAAACAGCTCAGTTTTCTTTGGGAAAATGTCATGTTTCCATGTTTGCCAAATGTTGTGGTTTGTAAAGAATTCTGGGTAACAGAACCTGGTGAGAGCCCCACAAGTCACCCCGTTCTGGATTCCCCTATGGGTCTACTTTACATAAATGTATAGGTTTGCTAGGTATCCCTAGGTGCCAGCTGAGCTAGAGGCCAAAATGCACATCTAGGCACTTTGCATAAAACAGCTCATCTTTCTTTGGGAAAATGTGATGTGACCATGTTTTGTTTTGGTTATTTCCTGCCGCGGCCACTAGGCCTACACAGACAGGTGAGGTACCATTTGTATCAGCAGACTTTGGGGAGTTGTTGGAGCGTAGCTCTTATAATCAAAATTAACATGAACATGTTTGTGAGTTAATGCATATTAATGCTGCATAGAAAAATATTGCTGTTTTACTAAACGTGTGTTTGAAATGTGCCCACGGGGAGTGGCCACCAATATATACAGTGTCTAATAAAATTCACTAATAATGAATTATTCATGTACTAATGTATGATTTTGTATTGGATATTAAGAATTATATGTTAAGGTTTTGCTAATTAATCACTAGGCCGTAGTTAGCATGAGTCGGGGCCTAGCTGCCCGGTTGCATATTAAATGTGTTTTTCTAACGTGCAGTGTGCTGACTTGCTGAAGGACATGTAATCGTATTTTTCCAGAAGCTAGAAGACGAGTGTAGCAGTAGTAGATCCGTTCTCATGAGACTCGACTTGGTCAAGGAAACATTCTTGCTGAATGCAACAGTGTAAACTTGCAACAGGTACAAGGTCGCCTAAACCGGTATAGACAACGGAACTACTGACTGGGGATGTGAGAGGACCACGAGAATATGAAATCATACCGGACATTCTACCCGTTGGAGACGTCAATCACAGGAGCCAATAAACTATGTGAGAACTGTTATGAGGTGACAATTTTGAGGGGACGAATAGTAAACTATTGGACGGAGATAGTGGTGCGCCAAACCCGCCCAATTGGAAATTAGGGGACTGTACAACCGAAAAGGGATAAAATCCTTTGACACGAGGAGCCATGAAATGTCATTGTGAGCCATTCTTGCTATTACCCAGCCACTTTGTCACTCTGCCTAAAGACTTAGCTGTTTGACTCTTCAACCCATCCTCACCCTTACCTTGCCCGTTTTATACTTCTCCTCCTTATGAGGGAAGTGTACCTACTTACCCCGTCTTGCTGAACTTTGCTGTGTTTCCTGGCTGATGGCGAATCAACTGATGTCCTGAGGACAAAAACTGACTCTGTATGCTGACCCATTACGGAAGGTAATTATATGATGATGACATTTTTATTGTCTGTTTGCCTTTCCTTTCTAGGTACCAACTGCTTCTTTTGACAGAGACCTTAGTTAGATGTTTTCCAAATTTGTGTAAATAAATGTTTTGCATGAAGTTCAACTTGCTAATGCTAATTTGCGGTTAGGTAAGGAATTCACTGGACGGATGCAAATAAACAAAGAACTGAATCAATGCTTGTTGAATAATGCTCTAATGATACTCTGCTAAGATTAATCCATGCTGACATCGTGCTATGTTCTAATGTTTATGATTCTTGCTTTAATGAAATCTTATTTGAGTTGCCATATTATAACGGTGTTGATGTGTTTTATGGTTTTGAGACTAATAAACTTGCTAGTAGATTGTAACGAATAGGGAATAAAAATCAAATCCTTACAAATTAATTGTGGTTATTCATGACTGAAAGGTCATGGTGTGTCCTGATTCTCATTAATGCCATTGAATTGATTTGTTATGGTGAATATTGATGACGTTATTGACTTATTGATTGACATGTTGATCAGTTAGTTCGTCTTAAGGTGTCTTCAATCAGGGTCAAAAGATTCATCGGCCTAAAATGAGTCCCAGAGTGAATAAATTATCTAGTAAGGGACGCGTTAGCAGTTCTGGTAGCAGAGGACGGTTTAGGCCCTTTGGGGCCCTAGGACGAGGGACCATTGTTTAAAAGTGTTTTCAAAATAATGCAAACTGGAGGTATGATGTGCCCCTAAGTCCCAAATGACTTTCCCGTAATCTCGGAGCTTGCCGAAGTGAGTTGGGTATGTTCTCGGCATTCTAGTGATAGCATGTGTGATGTAGAATTTGCGCTTGCTCAGCTTATGCATATCGCAGGTGATTTGTGAAGTTTGTGTGAATTTAGGCCAGGTAATGTTTTAGTAGGAGTAGGCGTACTCCGCAGTATGAGAGTAGGCAAGTCGACGAACTTCATGTGAGTGTGGCGCTTTGTGCTCAAAATTGTCCACATTGTTGTTGGTGATGCACAGACCCGTCATGGTCTGAGACTCCGGAGTATATTGAGAAGTGTATGAGACACTTGGTTTATGTTGTAATTTGTGCCGTTTAATAGGTCAATCGGGCGTGGTTGACAAGTCGGGTTTGAGTCAAAGTGTGTGAGTGAAACCTTCAATGGAGATTTGGCAAGTTCTAAAGTGCACTAGAACAAACCATTGACAAGTCGAGAGTAGGATTTGCGGGTCAAATTCTGCTTGCGAGTGCGGGATCTGAGAAGAAGAGAGTAGCGGCCGAGGCTTCAAGTGAAATCTCTGTAAAGTTGTGAAGCGATTGTGTTACCCTTCCTGTAGTAAACTGTCAAATTTGAGTTTATTGTTAAGGTGCTCACAATATATTGCATTCGTTTTGTGTGGATTCAGAGTGAGGAAGACAAGCTGCAAGACTTTGTCAGCCGCAGTGTGTGTGAGTGTATCGTAATTGGATCCGCGCTGGGATAGGTCAGTTGCCGAGAGGGGTCGCGCACGTATTAGCAGCCGTCCGTAAGAGGCAATTGGTTGAGAGGGTAGGCGAAAAGTGTTCTGGGAATTAAAGTCACTTCCTGATTAGATTCTAAACAAAATAAAAGACGCAAAAATTAAGTTTTTCAAGGCTCTAAAGAGTGCTTTGAGGGGAGATACATATATTACCGCGAGTGTGGGGGAGCCTACACCACCAGAGGCTACTGCGGCTTATACCATAATGGAGGAGAAGGGAGTCGCGCCATGTCTTTGGCTAAAGCAGTGGTGCAAAATGACAGAAAAGGAGGGATGTTTGGCTTTTCCGGAGTACAGAATGTTTAATATAAGAATTTTGAAAAATTTACAGAGGGTGTTAAGCAAGCAAAAACCGCCTCCGAGACCAGCTCAGTTTGAGGCATTAGCAATTTGGGATTTAATGGCCATGCGACAGAGGCAGCAGAAATTTGAGAGGAAAATGAGAAAAGCAGAAAAGACTCTAGCGGAGGCTAGATGGGATAGTGAGACCAAGATGTGGGAAGGGGAATAGTAGACGGAATTAGGATGTTTCCGGCAATAACTCAAGAAGCCAAAATACAGGGAAAGAAGGCCACTTGTAAAACCGACAAGGGCTCTAGCAAGCAAAAGGAGCATCAGAAGTCTTGGGCGGATGCAGATGATTGAGACAATGAGTTTCTTAATCAGTTGTTACATGATCGACCCCCACCATATGCCATGAATGATAATGGACCGAGTACTAGTGCGGGTCCTGAAGATCTGACGCAAAATCAGGGAATCGTAAATACAGTACAGACAAGCAATACAGTTCCGATACAGAATGGTGCTAGTGTATCCACTGCACCAGACACGCAGGTAGAGTTGCAGCCACCACCAATTCAGAGGCTCTACCCTGATGTCCCGGTACTAGAGATAACTACGAATTTGATGGTACCGCCTGATCCGGTATACACGAGATCAAAGTTAGTGCAGATAGAGCCAACTCCACAATTGCTGCCCCAGCCGCAGCACCAGGTGGTTCCGAATTACACTTCGGTCGCAGGACGGCAGTCAGCAGCTACAGCACCCATGATGAATCGAGATGTGGGAGTTAATGCTCCACACGGTTTGGGAACTGGACAGACACCAGCTGCTATATCATTGCCAATTACTGTTGGCCCGCCAGTACCATTGTATGTGCAATCAAAACCTACCGTATGCGACCAATTGGTAATGACTCAAGAGGCGATAAGAGGAGGGTTCGCAGGAAGCTCCCAAGTGATGACGCAAGGAGAACAGACGGCCAAAAGGTCTAGATCCTTGTTGGACTTCAGTCCGATTGGGGTTCCTTTAGAGACAATGAGGCAAGCAGGGTTGGGTACACTAACCCCTCAGGTAATGAGTACAAATACGTCACAGGCACCAATGATGCAGTCTGGAAATGTCTTGTTGCAAGGCTTAACAGCGCAACAATTGAACGAGTGGTTAGACAAACTCAACACTCCGCAGACTACTTCAGTGACTGCAGAGCAATCAGAAAGAGAGGAATACCTGAACAGCTGGAGGGGTTCTAGTCCATGTACCGTGGTCTAGGGGTGACATTCTGTCATTCACAAATGATTATCCCAGGTTGAGGGAGAAGCCAATAGAGTGGTATCAGCAGACGGACAGGTTTGTGAAGCTTGCGAAATGTCTTTGGGAAGACTTGAATACATTGTTTGAGATTGTAGTCCCAGCTGATTTGTGGCTTGAGTGCAAGAGGGGTGTGGATTGGCCAACAGAGGAACCGACAAGGCTACTGAAGCACCGTCTCCTGATGTGATGAGGTATTACCATAAAGTGATTGAGTTTTTAAAACAGAAGGTGTTGCCGAAAGTCACTGATTGGCAGAAAATTGATCGTACATCACAAGAAGGCAAGGAGTCAATACAAGCTTGCTATGAGAGATTGTTAAAGGCATTCAAACACTATAGTGGCACTGAGGTCATAGAACTGAAAGACATGAATCACCTTGTGTTCAGATTTGTTGAAGGGTTGAGGCCAGAGATTAGCCAGATGATTAAGAATAATTTGATCTGTTGGCAAGCTAAGCCGATTGATGAGGTGTTGCAGTATGCGAAATACTGTAGCGATGAGATTTAATTGAACCAGAAAAAGATGAAAGAGAAGGTGATGGTGATGCAAATTAGAGCAGCTCAAGCAGGGATGCAGGGAAATGGAGTACAGCAGATGGTACAGCAGCAACAGCAAGGAAACTGAATGTTTCAGGCGCAACCAAGAGGTAGATGTCAGGGAGGTTTTGTGAACCGTGGTCCAGATTTGAATACCGTTGTGGTTCAGAATGATGTTCAAGGGATGAAAAAGATGTTACCATGCCATGCGTGCGGGAGCATGGGACACTGGAAGCGGGAGTGCCCAATGATGGTGCAGGATGGTGTTGTTCAACAAAGCAATGATGTTGGTACATTTCAAAATGGAAGGGGCCTGAGAATGAGTGGTCCAAATCCAAACTTTCAGAATAATATGGTGCAGATTCAGGGCCTTCAGCCTATGCAACAAATGCAAATGCCACGTATGCAACCAGCACAGGTGCAGAAGGTGCAACACCAGATTCCCGTGGTACCTAGACAGCAAATGCAGTTACCATTAGCTCCAATGGGACAGCAACAGGTGATGCTTCCTCAACAGGTCACAGGCCAAGCAATGAGTCAAAATAATACAGTACAACAGTTCCCATTGCGTGGTGAGGATGTAGTAAACTATGAATGGTCGGATGATTGTTCAGATAGTGAGGAGTGCAGGCTTGCAGCATCCCTAGAAGTAGATCAAAGGGGACCTTACATGCAAGGGAAGGTGATGGGTCACAAGGTTTTGTTTCTAGTTGATAAAGGAGCTACACGGTCTACAGTTAGAAGTGCAGAGGTTCCGAAATTGCCGCTTTCGGGGCGTACCAAAAGGGTGGTAGGAGTAGCAAATCAGCTTTTAACTAACCCGATTACAGAACCGGTCCAAGTTGAGATTGGTACCTTCCAGGGATTACATAGATTTGTAGTCTGTGACTCGATTCCCGTATCCCTACTGGGAAGAGACTTAGGGCCAGATGTAGGAACCAGTTTGTGAGTCGCAAACCGGAGTTTCCTATGCAGAAATGCATTTTGCGAGTCGGGACCGACTCACAAAATGCATTTCCGACTCGCAAATAGGAAGGGGTGTTCCCTTCCTATTTGCGACTCGCAGTGGTATGCAATTCGATTTGCGACCGCGTATGCGGTCGCAAATGGAGTCGCAGTTACCATCCACTTGAAGTGGATGGTAACCCACTCGCAAATTGGAAGGGGTCCCCATGGGACCCCTTCCCCTTTGTGAATGGACCCCAAAATATTTTTTCAGGGCAGGTAGTGGTCCAAGGGACCACTACCTGCCCTGAAAAAATACCGAAACAAAAGGTTTCGGATTTTTTTTTTAAGTGCAGCTCGTTTTCCTTTAAGGAAAACGGGCTACACTTGAAAACAAAAAACTGCTTTATTAGCAAGCAGTCACGGACATGGAAGTCTGTTGACTACAGCAGGCCTCCATGTCAATGAGTGCCCATAGTCGCTATGGGGCCGCAATTTGCGACCCACCTCATTAATGTTACACCGTTCTGCATAGCAAATTGCGAGTTGCAATTTGCGAGTCGCTCGGACTCGCAAATTGCAAGTCGCAATTTGCTTTGTACCTACATCTAGCCCTTACTGTGTAAAACGAGGTGTACGATTACCTGTACCAATGAAGGGATTGAAGTGCAGACAAACAGTGATGATGAAGGGGAGGATGGTCAGATCTCAGAACCTGAGACGGAGTCTGTAGATGAGGAGTACCCTTTGATAACCTTCTTCCCGATGTTCACAATGACTGATCTGCCAACCGAATTGCAGGGAACAGTGACAGAGAAAGTGTGGGACTTGACAGGAAAGGAAGTGGGATTAATAAAAGGAGTAGAACCAGTCAAGGTAGAAGTGAAGCCAAATGCAGTGTTTCCCCAAGTACCGCAGTACCACATGGCACAAGATGTCCTTATACAGGTGACGCAGATAATCGCAGACTTTGTAAAGCAAGGGGTCCTAAAAGAAGTGATGAGCAGCCCGTGTAATTCACCAATAATGGGTCTGAAAAAGCCTTGTGGGAAAGTTCGAATTGTCCAAGACCTGAGAAAAGTTAATGAGATTGTGGTAAAATGTTGGCCCATAGTGCCAAATACAGCCATGATTATGTTTCAGGTTCCGTGAGATGCAGAGTGATTCAAAGTTTTGGACCTGTCTCAAGCATTCTTTTCGGTGCCTCTTCATGAGGACAGCCAATTTCTCTTCAGTTTCAAATTCCTGGACAAGGTTTACAGTTGGTGTCGAATTCTTCAAGGGTTTTCGGAATCACCTTCTGTTGGACTTTTGCTTATGCAAGGTCATCCTGATTTTTTTTGCCTCCTGCCTCCTATTTTTTTCTGACCCATCGCTGTTGGCTTTTGAACTCTGAGCACTTTCCCACTGCTAACCAGTGCTAAAGTGCATATGCTCTCCGTGTAAATTGTATTAATTGGTTTATCCATGATTGGCCTATTTGATTTACTAGTAAGTCCCTAGTAAGGTGCACTAGAGGTGCCAGGGCCTGTAAATCAAATGCTACTAGTGGGACAGCAGCACTGGTTGTTCCACCCACATAAGTTGCTCTGTAATCATGTCTCAGACCTGCCACTGCAGTGTCTGTGTGTGTATTTTTACACTGTAAATTCGACTTGGCAAGTGTACCCACTTGCCAGGCCTAAACCTTCCCTTTTCTTACATGTAAGGCACCCCTAAGGTAGGCCCTAGGTAGCCCCAAAGGCAGAGTGCAGTGTATGGATAAGGTAGGACATATAGTAATGTGATTTATATGTCCTGACAGTGAAATACTGCCAACTTCGTTTTTCACTGTTGCAAGGCCTGTCTCTCTCATAGGATAATATGGGGGCTACCTTCAAATATGATTAAAGTGTAGATTCCCCTAGAGAGTAGATGGACATGTGGAGTATGGGGTCCCTGAACTCACAATTTAAAAATACATCTTTTAGTAAAGTTGATTTTAAGATTGTGCGTTTGAAAATATAACTTTTAGAAAGTGAGCATTTTCTTGCCTAAACCATTCTGGGACTCTGCCCTGTTTGTGGATTCCCTGTCTGGGTCAGTTTGACAGTTGGGTTGTTTTTCACCTCGCACTAGACAGTGACACAAAGGGGGCTGGGGTGTAACCTGCATTTCCTGATTAGCCATCTCTGCTAGGAGGGAGGGGTGGAGTGGTCACTCTCATCTGAAAGGACTGTGCCTGCCTCTGACAATGCCGGCTCCAACCCCCTGGTGTGTGTCTGAGGCCTTGCTTGGGCAAGGCAGGATTTCACAAGTAGGTGTGAGTCCCCTTTGAAGAAAGGTGACTTCAAAGACTAAAATGGGTATAAGAAGGGCACCCAAATCTACAGACTTTAGAAACACTTCTGGAACCAAGAGGAACCTCTGCCTGGAGAAGAGCTGATAGCTGAGGAAGAAGTGCTGCCCTGCCTGTGACTGTGCTTTGTGGAGCTTTCCTGCAGTGCTGCTTCTGCCAGAGTAAGAGGGCAAAGACTGGACTTTGTGTGCCTTCCATCTTGTGAAGAAATCTCCAAGGGCTTGATTTAGAGCTTGCCTCCTGTTGTTTGAAGTCTCAGGGACAGCAAAGACTTCTCTCTGCCAGCACCTGGAGTCTCTGGAGAGACTCCTGCTCTGACAAGTGGTGCCCTATCCAGTCCCTGGGCCCTTGAAAGAAAAGCTGGTGGAAATCCAAGGAAATCGACTTCGGACGACTCCGGACCAACGCCGCTGCTGAATCCGGTAACGCCGCCTGCACCCAACGCCATGACCTTTGCTGGAACTCGACGCTCTTCGCAGTCCCTACGCCCCAGCAGCCCTGCTGAAGTCCACGACTCCGTGGAAGTCGCCGCACCACGTCGCGACCGATGCCTCTCGAAGTGCACGGATTCAATGTTTCGCACAGACGCCGCGATTCCCGACTTCGCGCATCGGCTTGTTTTCACTTTTCACCAAAGGTACTGTACTTGGGGGTCTACACATCTCATCGAAGCATTTTTGTTTCTAAGCGCTATTTTTTTGTTTAATCTCTAAAAATTCATAACTTAACTTGTGTATGTCGGATTTTTGTCGTTTTGGTCTTGTTTTGTTTAGATAAATATTTCCTATTTTTCTAAACTGGTGTTGTGTCATTTTGTAGTGTTTTCATTAAGTTACTGTGTGTGTTGGTTCAAATATTTTACACCTAGCGCTCTGAAGTTAAGCCTACTGCTCTGCCAAGCTACCAAGGGGGTAAGCAGGGTTTAGCTGAGGGTGATTCTCTTTTACCCTGACTAGAGTGAGGGTCCTTGCTTGAACAGGGGGTAACCTGACTGTCAACCAAAGACCCCATTTCTAACACCTTCCATCTTCAATCAAATATTGAAGAAGGACTTGGAATCACTAGAATTGCCTTTTAGTTCGACTCTAGTACAGTACATTGATGATTGGTTGGTTGCGTCCAAAACGAAAGATTACTGCAGGTACAATACTGTTGCCTTACTGAATCATTTGGGAAAGAATGGACATAAAGTGTCCCCAAAGAAGCTACAGTACTGTCAGAAAGAGGTGAAGTACTTAGGCCACCTGATTGAAAAGGGGTCGAGGAAAATATCCAAAGAAAGGGTGACAGCCATATTGCAGATGAATCCCCCGACAACCAAGAGGGACGTTAGGATGTTTTTGGGAATGGTGGGCTACTGTCGACAGTGGATTCCCAATTTTTCGATTATCTCTAAACCTCTTGGGTGATGTTGACTGTCAAAGAAATTCAGGATGGCCCAGGTGCCATAACCATGTCTGAGAAAGAGATGAGGGCATTCATTGAACTGAGTGAAAGCATGTGCAGGGCACCAGCTTTAGGTATGCCTGATTACACAAAGCCTTTTGTATTGTTTTGTCATGAATGTGATGCTTGTTCTTTGTCTGTCCTGACACAGGTCCATGGAGGTGCAAACCACCCAGTAGCGTATTTTTCAGCTACTTTGGACCCAGTCGCAGCAGCCTTACCGGGTTGTTTGAGTGCAGTTGCAGCAGTTGGTCAAAGCCTCATTCAGTGTGAAGGTATAGTGATGGGACATCCCTTAACAGTAATGGTCCCACATTCAGTTGAAATTCTGTTGACCCGAACAAAGACTCAGCATATGACGAATGCTCGTCTGACTAAATATGAAACCATTATACTGGGGTCACCTAATGTATCTTTGAAGAGATGTACTGTGTTGAACCCGGCAACTTTGCTTCCTGATGAAAATGCAGATATTGATGATGCTGAGGAGGTAGAACATGATTGTTTTGAGGTAATAGATCTGTGCACCAAACCGAGACCCAACATTAAAGATACCCAATTGGAAGAGAATGATTACATTATCTTTGTTGATGGTTCATGCCTGAGAGATTCAGTAGGAGTGCTGAGAGACGGATATGCCGTGTGTACAATCTCTGGTATCCTTGAAGCATCTTGGCTCGAGAGAGTATACTCTGCTCAAGTGGCTGAATTGGTTGCTCTTACAAGGGCATGCCATACAGCCGAAAATTTGAAAGTCACTATATATACTGACAGCAGATACGGATTTGGAATTGTCCATGATTTTGGCCAGCTATGGTCACAGAGGGGTTTCCTGACCTCTTCTGGTTCTCCAGTGAAAAATGGCAAAAGAATTAAGGAATTGTTGCATGCGATTCAGTCACCTCTTGAAATTGCCGTGGTGAAATGCAATGCTCATCTTAAATCACAAGACTTTGGCCCTCATTCTGGCTTTCCCGCTGGGCCGGCGAGCGCCCACCAAAGGAGCGCCCGCCGGCCCAGCGGGAAAGACCCTGCAACAATGAAGCCGGCTCCTAATGGAGCCGGCGGAGTTGCAGGGGTGCGACGGGTGCAGTTGCACCCGTCGCGATTTTCACTGTCTGCAATGCAGACAGTGAAAATCTTTATGGGGCCCTGTTAGGGGGCCCCATGACACCCGTTCCCGCCATCCTGTTCCTGGCGGTAAAAACCGCCAGAAACAGGGTGGCAGGAAGGGGGTCGGAGCAGCGCCGCCATGGAGATTCAGCCCATGCAGGGGAAATCCGGCGGGAAGCCGCCGGATTCCCTTTTGTGACCGCGGCTTTACCGCTGCGGTCAGAATGGGCTGGGAAGCACCGCCAGCCTGTTGGTGGTGCTTCCGTGGTCCCCGGCCCTGGTGGTCTTGGACCGCCAGGGTCGGAATGACCCCTTTTGTGTCAATGGGAAATGGATATGCAGATCAAGTCGCAAGGTTTTGTGCATTGAACTGTATATCGTTTCAAGACCAGTGGGAATTGTTACCTGAAGCTGAAAATGAAACATGCTCAGGTTATGCATTGAGGGTGGTTGACACACTGGAAGAGTTGAAATCGTTGCAGGGACATGCCAGCAGAGAGGAGAAACGCTCTTGTCTCAAAATGCAATGTGTACAGAGACCTGATGATTTATGGGTTTCAGATGAGGGAAAAATGGTTTTGCCAAACAGCCTTTTGTCACAATTTGCGAGGTTTTACCATGGTCAAGCACGTTAGGAGAGACGAAATGATCAGGTTGTTCAAAATCGATTGGTTCAATCCAAAATTCAGACAAGCTGCAGAAGTTATCTGTCCCAGGTGCATTTTCTGTCAGCAAATGAATGCGGGGAAAGGGACCGTGGTGAATTTGAGCCACATTGGGAGAGCAGGAGGTCCATTTAACAGAATGCAGATGGATTTTATTGAGATGCCTGTGTGTGGAGATCTGAGGTACGTGTTGGTGATTGTGTGCATTTTCAGTCACTGGATTGAAGCTTACCCTACACTTAGAAATGACAGTCTCACAGTAGCAAAGCTGCTGCTTCGGGAATTGATACCACGTTTTGGGTTTCCGATCTCTTTACAATCAGATAGGGGAAGTCACTTCAACAATGAGGTGATTAAGCTCTTGTGTGCTGCACTGAACATTGAACAGAAGTTGCACTGTAGCTACCGCCCTGAAGCATCAGGACTACTGGAACAAATGAATGGTACCGTGAAGTCGAGAATGGCAAAAATGTGTGCAGCTACAAATTAGAGAAAAATTGGCAAAACGCAATAAGATGAAAGAGGAAAAGAAAAAGGAGAAAATATGAAAAGAAATTTATGAAAAGTCAAAAAGGGGGGAATAAATTGAAATGCGTGAATTAAGAAAGTAAAAGGTTGTGAAGGGAAAGGTTTTGCGTGATGACAAGTGTCATCAGAGGAGGGATTGTTGGAGCGTAGCTCTTATAATCAAAATTAACATAAAAATGTTTGCGAATTAATGCATATTAATGCTGCATAGAAAAATATTGCTGTGTTTTACTAAACGGATGTTTGAAATGTGCCCATGGGGAGTAGCCACAAATATATACGGTGAATAATAAAATTGACTAATAATGAATTATTAATGTACTAATGTATGATTTTGTATTGAATTTTAAGAATTATATGTTAAGGTATTGCTAATTAATCACTAGGCCGTAGTTAGCATGAGTCGAGGCCTAGCTGCCCAGTTGCATATTAAATGTGTTTTTCTAACATGCAGTGTGCTGACTTGCTGAAGGCATTTTTCCAGAAGCTAGAAGATGAGTGTAGCAGTAGTAGATCCGTCCTCATGAGACTCGACTTGCTCAAGGAAACATTCTTGCTGAATGCAACAGTGTAAACTTGCAACAGGTACAAGGTCGCCTAAACCGGTATAGACAATGGAACTACTGACTGGGGATGTGAGAGGACCACGAGAATATGAAATCATACCGGACATTCTACCCATTGGAGACGTCAATCACAGGAGCCAATAAACTACGTGAGAACTGTTATGAGGTGACAATTTTGAGGGGACAATCAGTAAACTATTGGACGGAGATAGTGGTTCGCCAAACCTGCCCAATTGGAAATTAGGGGACTGTACAACAGAAAAGGGATAAAATCCTTTGACACGAGGAGCCATGAGATGCCATTGTGAGCCATTCTTGCTATTACCCAGCCACTTAGTCACTCTGCCTAAAGACTTTGCTGTTTGACTCTTCAACCCATCCTCACCCTTACCTTGCCCGTTCTATACTTCTCCTCCTTATGAGGGAAGTGTCCCTACTTACCCCGTCTTGATGAACTTTGCTGTGTTTCCTGGCTATTAGAGAATCAACTGATGTCCTGAGGACGAAGACTGACTCTGTATGCTGACCCATTACTGAGGGTAACTATATGATGATGAAATTGTAATTGTCTGTTTGCCTTTCCTTTCTAGGTACCAAATGTTTCTTTTGACAGAGACCTTAGTTAGATGTTTTCCACATTTCTGTCACTATGGGGCATATTTATACTCTGTTTGCACCGGAATTGCGTCGTTTTTTTTTACGCAATTCCGACGCAAAACTAACTCCATATTTATACTTTGGCGTTAGACGCGTCTAGCGCCAAAGTCCATGGAGTTTGCGTCATTTTTTAGCGTGGACACCTACTTTGCGTTAATGATATGCAAGGTAGGCGTTCCCGTCTAAAAAATTGACTCCGAGGCATGTGCGCCGTATTTACACTCCCGGGCAAAATTCACGCCCGGGAGTGGGCGGATCAAAAAAAATGACGTACAGCCGCTTTTGCGCAGTTTTTTTGCCCCTGGTCATGGCAGGCGTTAAGGGACCTGTGGGCTCGGAAGGAGCCCAGAGGTGCCCTCCCATGCCCCCAGGGGCACCCCCTGCCACCCTTGCCCACCCCAGGAGGACACCCAAGGCTGGAGGGACCCATCCCAGGGACATTAAGGTAAGTTCAGGTAAGTTTTTTTTTTTTTAAAATTTGTGGCATAGGGGGGCCTGATTTGTGCCCCCCTACATGCCACTATACACAATGACCATGCCCAGGGGACAGAAGTCCCCTGGGCATGGCCATTGGTCAAGGGGGCATGACTCCTGTCTTTGCTAAGACAGGAGTAATTTCAATGGGGGTTGGGAGTCGAAAAAAATTGCGCAAATCGGGTTGAGGCGAAAAATTTGCCTCAGCCTGACTTGCCCCATTTTTTGGCGCCCAAGCTCCATATCCCCCTACGCCGGCGCTGCCTGGTGTACGTCATTTTTTTTCACGCACACCA
The DNA here is from genome assembly GCF_031143425.1 of Pleurodeles waltl. NCBI lineage: Eukaryota > Metazoa > Chordata > Amphibia > Caudata > Salamandridae > Pleurodeles > Pleurodeles waltl. The sequence continues at coordinate 1,233,300,728 of NC_090444.1, read as the reverse complement.
GGCAGCGCCGGCGGGTAACGCCGGCTAACGTCATTAAATAAATACGGCGCCCGCATGGCGCTTCAGAATGGCGTTAGCTGGCGCTAATTTATTTGACGCAAAACTGCGTTAGCGCAGTTTTGCGTCAAAAAGTATAAATATGGCCCTAAATGTTTTGCATGAAGTCCAACATGCTAATGCTAATTTGAGGTTAGGTAAGGAATTCACTAGACGGACGCAAATAGACATAGAACTGAATCAATGTTTGTTGAATAATGCTCTAATGATACTCTGCTAAGATTAATCCATGCTGACATCGTGCTATGTTCTAATGTTTATGATTCTTGCTTTGATGAAATCTTATTCGAGTTGCCATATTATAATGGTGTTGATGTGTTTTATGGTTTTGAGATTAATAAACTTGCTAGTAGATTGTAACGAATGAGGAATAAAAATCAAATCCTTACAAATTCGGTGTGGTTATTCATGACTGAAAGGTCATGGTTTGTCCTGATTCTCATTAATGCCATTGAATTGATTTGTTATGGTGAATATTGAAGACGTTATTGACTTATTGATTGACATGTTGATCAGTTATCTCGTCTTAAGGTTTCTTCAATCAGGGTCAAAAGATTCATCGGCCTAAAACGAGTCCCAGAGTGAATAAATGATCTAGTAAGGGACGTGTTAGCAGAGTTCTGGTTAGAAGGAAGTTTGTGGATACCCTCAGATTCCAGAACCTTCCATCACTGAAATTGGTACCATTTTCATCAAGAGACTTGGGGGAATGCTGGGTGAAAGGAAATTTGTGGCTCCTCTTAGATTCCAGAACTTTCTATCACTGAAATGTGAGGAAAACGTTTTTTTGGGGCCAAATTGTTAGGTTTAAAAGGATTCTGGTTAACAGAACCTGGTGAGAGCCCCACAAGTCACCCCATCCTGGATTCCCCTAGGTGTCTAGTTTTCAAAAATGTGCATGTTTGGTAGGTTTCCTGTTAGACTGGGGTCTTTGGTTGACAGTCAGGTTACCCCCTGTTCAAGCAAGGACCCTCACCCTAGTCAGGGTAAAAGAGAATCACCCTCAGCTAACCCCTGCTTACCCCCTTGGTAGCTTGGCAGAGCAGTAGGCTTAACTTCAGGGCGCTAGGTGTAAAGTATTTGTACCAACACACACAGTAACTTAATGAAAGCACTACAAAATGACACAACACCGATTTGGAAAAATAGGAAATATTTATCTAAACAAAACAAGACCAAAACGACAAAAATCCGACATACACAAGTCAAGTTATGAATTTTTAAAGATTAAACTAAAAAATAGCGCTTAGAAACAAAAATGCTTCGATGAGATGTTAACACGGCATTGTGACGGAGTCGTTCCCAACAAGCCGACACCAGCGGCGCCGGACACGGAGTCGTGTAGACCCCCAAGTACAGTACCTTTGGTGAAGAGGGAAAACAAGCCGATGCGTGAAGTCGGGGATCGCGGCGTCTGTGTGAAACGTTGAATCCGTGCACTTCGAGCGGCGTCAGTCACGACGTGGTGCGGCGACTTCCGCGGAGTCACGGACTTCAGCGGGGCTGCGGCGGCGTCAGGCCTGTGAAGAGCGTCGCGTTCCAGCAAAGGTCACGGCGTCAGGTGCAGGCGGCATTACCGGATTCAGCAGCGGCGTCGGTCAGAAGTCGTCCGAAGTCGATTACCTTGGATTCCACCAGCTTTCCTTTCAAGGGCCCAGGGACTGGATAGGGCACCACTTGTCGGGGCAGGAGTCTCTCCAGAGACTCCAGGTGCTGACAGAGTGAAGTCTTTGCTGTCCCTGAGACTTCAAACAACAGGAGGCAAGCTCTAACTCAAGCCCTTGGAGATTTCTTCACAAGATGGAAGGCACACAAAGTCCAGTCTTTGCCCTCTTACTCTGGCAGAAGCAGCACTGCAGGAAAGCTCCACAAAGCACAGTCACAGGCAGGGCAGCACTTCTTCCTCAGCTATCAGCTCTTCTCCAGGCAGAGGTTCCTCTTGGTTCCAGAAGTGTTTCTAAAGTCTGTAGATTTGGGTGCCCTTCTTATACCCATTTTAGTCTTTGAAGTCCCCTTCTGGGGACTCACACCTACTTGTGAAATCCTGCCTTGCCCAGGCAAGGCCTCAGACACACACCAGGGGGTTAGAGCCGGCATTGTCAGAGGCAGGCACAGTCCTTTCAGATGAGAGTGACCACTCCACCCCTCCCTCCTAGCAGAGATGGCTAATCAGGAAATGCAGGTTACACCCCAGCCCCCTTTGTGTCACTGTCTAGTGCGAGGTGAAAAACAACCCAACTGTCAAACTGACCCAGACAGGGAATCCACAAACAAGGCAGAGTCACAGAATGGTTTAGGCAAGAAAATGCTCACTTTCTAAAAGTGTCATTTTCAAACGCACAATCTTAAAATCAACTTTACTAAAAGATGTATTTTTTTATTGTGAGTTCAGGGACCCCAAACTCCACATGTCCATCTACTCTCTAGGGGAATCTACACTTTAATCATATTTTTAAAGGTAGCCCCCATATTATCCTATGAGAGAGACAGGCCTTGCAACAGTGAAAAACAAAATTGGCAGTATTTCACTGTCAGGACATATAAACCACATTACTATGGGGGTCATTCTGACCTCGGCGGTAAAAGGCCCTTACCGCCGGTCAGAAGACTGCCATTCTACCGCCTCGGCCGTGGAAACCCGCCACGGTAATTCTGACCAACAACTGCCAAGCCGCCAAAAACCCGACATCCACGGAAGGCCGCCTCATCAGCGGGCAGCGATAAACTGGAGATGACCAAACCTCCACCGCCACGCCAACACAAACACGCCCATGCCATTACGACCCACCAATCCACGCGGCGGTCTTTCAGCCGCGGTATTCCAGTGTCGGTACACACCGCCGCGGTCAAAATACACACCCAGGCTCCAAAACCCAGCCACATTGGACAATTTGAAATACACACACCTGATACACATACAAACACCACCCCCACACATCCAAGCAACTATAAAACACGCACCCACATCACCCACAAACCCGCACTAGTTGGAAATCGGAGAGAAGGTGAGAGAGAGCGAGAGAGAGAGAGAGAGAGAGAACAGCAATCGAAATCCCCAACACACAAAGGAACCCAACATCATCAACCACACCACATCTACGCACACATCACCACACACCACCACTCACATCACCGCAAACACCACCCCACACCTCATCCACACCACCCCATGGCACCCCAAAGACACCCCAGGTTTTCTGACCAGGAACTCCGGGTAATGGTGGAGGAAATCATAAGGGTAGAGCCCCAGCTCTTCGGCACACAGGTGCAACACACCACCATAGCCAGGAAGGCGGAGCTATGGCAGAGGATTGACGACAGGGTCAACGCTGTGGGACAGCATCCCAGAAACCGGGAAGACATCAGAAAGCGCTGGAACGACCTACGGGGGAAGGTACGGTCGATGGTCTCCAGACACAACATCGCTGTGCAGAGGACTGGCGGCGGACCCCCACCCACCCCTCCCGAATTCACAGCATGGGAGCAAGAGGTCCTTAACATCCTGCATCCTGCGGGCCTCGCTGGAGTAGGCAGAGGAATGGACTCTGGTAAGTCTAGTCTCAACTACTCCCCCCCAACCACCAGCATGCCAACCCACACCCCCACCCTCACCCCCAACCACCCAGCACACAGCCTCCCTGCCAATGTCTCACCAGCACAACCCACCCAACCCAAAACCAAACCCTGAATGCCAACACAAACCATGGACACCCATCACCTATGCATGACCACTGCACATACCCATCCCCCCCACAAACCACCCTCACAACTCCTGCCACAAGGGGATGCCAGCACTGGGGGACAAGGGCACCCACAAATCGCACACCATGGAACACACAGAAGCAATAACCATACTCTTTCACCCCTGCAGGGCCCGAACGCCAACACACCGGCCAGGAGGGTCCAGATATGTCCATCCCACCCCCAGAACAGGACCGCAGTGAGGACAGCAGCTCTGTCGACCTGGAACCTGATGACCAGCCCGGACCATCGGGGACCTCTGGACAGTCGGTTCCCCACACACAGACACAGGCCACAGCAGACCTAACCCCCTCTGGGAATATCAGCACTGCTCCCACCCAGCGGGCCCATGCCTCTGTCTCCAGGACAGGTCAATCAGCGGTGTGTCCGCCACTACAGGGCACCCAGGCTGACCCAACACCCCAACAACAACAGGGACCTGGGGGCAGTGGTAGCGGGCACACCGTCCAGGGGACAGAGGCCCGGGGAAACAGGGCAACTGGGAGGGCTGCAGTGCGACAGGGGGGGGAGGACAGGCCCAGGGAACCGACTCTCCAAGAGGCCCTCACCATCATCATGGGAGCATACCACCGCTCCCAGGAGACGATGGCGACGGTAATGGCCAGGTTCCAGGAGATCCAGGCACAGCAGGAGGAACGGTACATGGGGTACAGAGAGGAGCTCAGGAACATCGTCCAGGCCCTGAACCTAATAGTCACCACATTGCGGGACCATGTGGCACCCCAAAGGGCCCCTGTCACCAGCCCGGACCAGGAACAGCCTACCACCTCTGCCGGCGCTAGTGGACAGGAGGCCCCCACACAACGACGGGCCACCAGAACCCCACCTCCTGCTGAAGATCAACCACCCCGCAAGAGGAGCCTGAGATCACAAAGGAAGACACAGTAGGATGCCAAGACCCCCGCCAGCCTAAGATCCCCCCGGATGTCATACCACTGTCCCACATCGTCACCCTGTCCAACCTTGAACTGCCCCTGCTCCATCCTTCCACAGGCATATGGACAATGCACCTGTGCGACCGAAAACTGGACTCTGCCATGGACATCACTCCACCCCCACCCATCACCGTTTTACTATCATGGACCTATATGTAGCACTTTAAATAAATCACTTATTGCACATAAAACACTCAGGAGTCTGCTTGTTTTCTTAACAAATGTATTATGCATAACGGGTCAAAAATGTGCAGTTACTTTGTGATGACAACATACCAATGTCAATTTGCTTTACTCCATTGCCGAACAAACCAGAAGTCACGCAGTGGGTCATACAGCTCTGAAAAGCCAAGGGAAAGTCACAATTCAGTTGAAAGGAACTGGGGGGAAACACAGAAAGTAGAGATGCAGGAGGCCAGAAGTAAATGTAAAATGACGTGGGGGATTCTTACCTGGGTGCTACTGAAAATACTGTTGTATGACTGTGTCCCTGTTGTCCGTGTCGTCCCCGTCGTCTTCCTCCTCTTCACTCTCCACAGGCTCCACAGCTGCTACGACACCACCATCTGGACCATCCTCCTGCAGAAAAGGCACCTGACGTCGCAATGCAAGATTGTGAAGCATACAGCAGGCCACGATGATCTGGCACACCTTCTTGGGTGAGTACATTAGAGATCCTCCTGTCATATGCAGGCACCTAAACCTGGCCTTCAGGAGGCCGAAGGTCCTTTCTATGATCCTCCTAGATCGCCCATGGGCCTCATTGTACCGTTCCTCTGCCCTGGTCCGGGGATTCCTCACTGGGGTCAGTAGCCACGGCAGGTTGGGGTAACCAGAGTCACCAATTAGCCACACACGGTGTCTCTGTAGCTGTTCCATCACATAGGGGATGCTGCTATTTCGCATAACATACGCGTCATGCATTGACCCAGTGAACTTGGCATTTACATGGGAGATGTACTGGTCAGCCAAACAGACCACCTGGACATTCATAGAATGGTAACTTTTCCTGTTTCTGTGCACCTGCTCATCGTCTTTTGGGGGTACTAAGGCCACATGGGTCCCATCAATGGCACCAATGATGTTGGGGATATGTCCAAGGGCATAGAAGTCAGCCTTCACAGTGGCCAAATCACCCTCCTCAGGGAAAATTATGTAGCTCCGCATGTATTTCGTCAGGGCAGACAACACTCTGGACAAAACCTTTGAAAACATAGGCTGAGACATCCCTGATGACATGGCCACTGTTGTCTGAAAAGACCCACTTGCCAAGAAATGGAGGACTGACAGAACCTGCACCAGAGGGGGAATTCCTGTGGGTTGGCGGATGGAGGACATCAGTGCTGCCTCCAGCTGGGCACACAGTTCATGTATAGTGGCTCGGTCAAGTCGGTAGCGAAGAATTATATGACGTTCCTCCATTGTCGACAGGTCCACCAGCGGTCGGTACACAGGAGGATTCATCCTTCTCCTCGCAAGTCCCAGCGGACGGTGCCTAGGAAGGACAACATGGAGCACAGAGTCAAACAACCCACAGGTACGTAACTACAGCTTGCACAGTACACGATTCTCAATGCATTGAATGGCTTGTATGAGTGGCAATGCAAGGCCTAGGCCTGTGTGACGCAGTAGTAATTAAGCCCTGTGGTCCCTTGTAATGGCGGCTGCCTGACCTGAGAAGTGTGACAATGGGATGTGAGGTCAATGCGCTGGCGTGACACACCGTGGCGGTAGGCGGTCGAAGACCGCGGCGCAAAGCCGCATTGGTGAACAGCGAACCCTATGGGTTTCACGGGCCAATGACTAGCTGCGCCGGCGGTCGCGGAATGCACCGTGGCGGTACGCGTCGCCGCGGGCGTGACCGCCATTTTCTATCTGATTAATCACTCGAGATCTGATCATCCACAGGAGAGGACCTATACTGCAAGTGCTGCTGTGACCTCGGTCTGGGAGATACAATGGCTGCTGCGACTGGGGAAAGGGCCCCTGCCTTCACAACAGAAGAGTTGGAGAAACTTGTGGATGGGGTCCTGCCCCAGTATGCGCGACTCTACGGTCCTCCAGACCAACAGGTAAGTACACTGTGTGCACGTTGAATGGGCTATGCCTGGGTTGTGTATGGTGGATGTAAGATGGTGGGGTGGGGAGACAATGACGAGTGCAAGGCACGACAGATGAGAGCATGTGCCACATGGCAAGGTTGGGGAGGGGGGGCCAATCGCATCTATCATGCGGAAAATTGATGATATTTCAATTTCCACCCTGTCCATGTCAAATAGGTCAGCGCCCATCAGAAGATCGACATTTGGCGTGCCATCGCCAAGGAAGTCCGGAACCTGGGGGTCCACAACAGACGGGGCACCCACTGCCGCAAGAGGTGGGAGGACATCTGCCGCGGGACCAGGAAGACCGCCGAGTCACTGCTGGGGATGGCCTCCCAACCTAGGAGGGGTGCCAGTCGTACCCTGACCCCCCTGATGTCCCGGATCCTGGCGGTGGCCTACCCCGATTTGGATGGGCGTGTGACGACATCACAGCAGACACAAGGGGGTGAGTACCAGCACATTCAGCTATCTTTACACGCAGTGGAGGCGTCTGGGTGGGGGAGGAGGGCTGTGGGTGACATTAGGCCACGGCACTTTCTGTAGTGTAGTCCCCTCCTTTAGGCATGGCCCTGTGCCCCCGCCCCCAACCTCTGTACGGTGTCAGGTACAGCTAGCCATATTCCTGCATCACCCATGTGCGCGTTTGTTGTCCCTAGACCTGTTGGCCCAGTCACAAGTACTCAGTAGTGTACCCCGATTGCGCGGCTTAGTGCATGAGGCTCCTGTGTCTGTCCTCTCCGCCAATGGTGTTGACAATGCATGTACTCAACCTTTTATTATGTCTCCCCCCACCCTTTTTCTTTATCTTCTTGTGCATGTGTGCTTCAGCATCATCAGGCGGAGGAGACTTGGCACCGGAGCACGAGGGAACTGCGACTCACAAGGCCCCGGTGGGCCATGGCACAGACACCGAGGCCACCAGTGATACGGAGGGCGAGGGGAGCTTCACAACGGGGAGCCGTGGTGAAACCAGCGACACCGACACGTCCTCGGAAGGGAGCTCCCTAGCGGTGGTGGCAACATCCGTGCCCCCCGCCTCTACAGGTACAGCCGCCACCCAGCGCACCAGCTCTGCCCTCCCAGCAGCCCCTCAGCCTACGCCCCGTGCCCGCTCGCCCAAGAAGGCGGGCGTCTCCTTCGCCCCAGGCACCTCACGCCCTGCCACTGTTACCCCTGCTGCCCTCAGTGAGGAGGTCATTGACCTCCTGAGGACCATCATTGTTGGGCAGACTACCCTTTTGAATGCCATCCAGGGGGTAGAGAGGGAGGTGCATCGTAGCAATGCATACCTGGAGGGCATTCATTCGGGTCAGTCTGCCCATCAACGATCGTTCAATTCTCTGGCCTCAGCACTGGCGGCAGCCATTGTCCCTGTTTCCAGCCTCCCTCTTCTAACTTCCTCCACCCTGTCTCTGTCTCCTGTTCCTCAGCCTATCCCATCCACACCATCAGACCAGCCTGCACACACCTCAACACCCAAGGGCAGCTCTTCCAGACATAAGCACCACAGATCACACAAACATTCACCCAAGCAACACCCAGATGCAGACATGCCAACAGCCACTACCACCTCTGTGTCCCCCACCTCCTCGTCTCCCTCCTCCCTCCCTGTGACGTCGCCACTCACACCTGCATGCACACCACCAACAGCCAGTACACCCATCACCAGCACACCCTCCAGTACAGTCCGCACACGTGCAGTCACCACCCCCACTGCCATTTACACGTCCCCTGTGTCCTCTCCCACTGTGTCTGTCACCCCCTCTTCCAAGACACATAAACGCAGGCAGCCACCCACCCAACAGCCAACCACCTCACGACAGCCTCCAGTCCATGCACCTTCACCCAAGGACAGCACACCTGACTCTCCTACAACCACCTCCTCTTCCTCCACTCCCATAACCACTGCACCTACCTTTTACCTTGGTCCTAAAAAGTGTTACCTCTCCAATCTTGACCTCTTTCCCTCACCTGACCCACCCCCTCCATCTGCTAAGAGTCCCAAGAGCACCTCAGCCACCACCAGCCCGGGTTCACGTGTCAGCGTAGTCCATGGATTTTGGAGTCCTCCCTTTGCCAGCAGTGAGACATCGGTCAGCAGCAAGGGGACAGCCAGCCCCCCCCCTGGAAAGAGGACCCGGAAAGTGAGGGGCCGCCGCAGGAGGAGTGCCACGGCTGCCCCCAAGGACCAAAGTTCGGACACTTCACCTGCCACAACATCCAGGGGAGGCAAGGCCCAGAGAGCCACAGCGAAGGAGGGCAAGGGCAGCAGGGCGGAGAAGTCAGGCAGCAGGAACGCGGACCAGGAGGGCCCCACAAGACCCATCCCGGGTGTGAGGGAGGACACCCAAGGGCTCGGGACACCGTCACCGAAGGGTCCAGCAACTGCACGGTCGGAGGGCGACTGAGCAGGGAGTCCTGCCCAGGTCAGACTCCCTGGAATTACAGGACAAACACCGCTGAAGAGGGCCCCGCCGTGCAGGAAGGCACCGCTGAAGAGGACCCCGCCGTCCTGAAAGGCACCGCTGAAGAGGGCCCCGCCGTCCTGAAAGGCACCGCTGAAGAGGGCCCCGCCATCCTGAAAGGCACCGCTGAAGAGGGCCCCGCCGTGCAGGAAGGCATCGCTGAAGAGGGCCCCGCCGTCCTGAAAGGCACCGCTGAAGAGGGCCCCGCCGTCCTGAAAGGCACCGCTGAAGATGGCCCCGCCGTGCAGGAAGGCACCGCTGAAGAGGGCCCCGCCGTCCTGAAAGGCACCGCTGAAGAGGGCCCCGCCGTCCTGAAAGGCACCGCTGAAGAGGGCCCCGCCGTGCAGGAAGGCACCGCTGAAGAGGGCCCCGCCGTCTCAAGCACCGCTCCACTGGGCCCTTCCTGTCAAACACCGCTCCGCTGGGCCCCGCCGTCTCAAGCACCGCTCCGCTGGGCCCTTCCTGTCAAGCACCGCTCCGCTGGGCCCCGCCGTCTCAAGCACCGCTCCGCTGGGCCCCACCATCTCAAGCACCGCTCCGCTGGGCCCCGCCGTCTCAAGCACCGCTCCGCTGGGCCCTTCCTGTCAAGCACCGCTTCGCTGGGCCCTTCCTGTCAAGCACCGCTCCGCTGGGCCCCGCCGTCTCAAGCACCGCTCCGCTGGGCCCTTCATCTCAGGCACCGTTCCGCTGGGCCCCGCCGTTTCAAGCACCGCTCCGCTGGGCCCTTCCTGTTAAGCACCGCTCCTCTGGGCCCCGCCGTCTCAAGCAACGCTCCGCTGGGCCCTTCCTGTCAAACACCGCTCCACTGGGCCCCGCCGTCTCAAGCACAGCTCCGCTGGGCCCTTCCTGTCAAGCACCGCTCCGCTGGGCCCCGCCGTCTCAAGCACCGCTCCGCTGGGCCCTTCATCTCAGGCACCGCTCCGCTGGGCCCTGCCGTCTCAAGCACCGCTCCGCTGGGCCCTGCCGTCTCAAGCACCGCTCCGCTGGGCCCTTCCTGTCAAGCACCGCTCCGCTGGGCCCCGCCGTCTCAAGCACCGCTCCGCTGGACCCTTCCTGTCAAGCACCGCTCCGCTGGGCCCTGCCGTCTCAAGCACCGCTCCGCTGGGCCCTTAATCTCAGGCACCGCTCCGCTGGGCCCCGCCGTCTCAAGCACCGCTCCGCTGGGCCCCGCCGTCTCAAGCACCGCTCCGCTGGGCCCTTCCTGTCAAGCACCGCTCCGCTGGGCCCCGCCGTCTCAAGCACCGCTCCGCTGGGCCCTTCCTGTCAAGCACCGCTCCGCTGGGCCCTTCCTGTCAAGCACCGCTCCGCTGGGCCCTTCATCTCAGGCACCGCTCCGCTGGGCCCCGCTGTCTCAAGCACCGCTCCGCTGGGCCCCGCCGTCTCATGCACCGCTGGGCCAATGACTGTGCCGGTTCTGTGTCGTGCTAATGTTCACGCTGCACTCGGCCCACCCTGCCTCCTCCATTGCCTGTGGAGACTGTTATCCACTTGATGGACTGTGACTTTGCACTTCCCAGGATATGACAGTGGGCAAGCCACCCACTGTAGAGACTTGAGAGACTGTGGCTTTGCACTCCCCAGGATATGACAGTGGGCAAGACACCCACTGTAGAGACTTGAGAGACTGTGGCTTTGCACTCCCCAGGATATGACAGTGGGCAAGCCACCCACTGTAGGGACTTGAGAGACTGTGGCTTTGCACTACCCAGGATTGGACGGTGGGCATGGTGGCCCCTTCTTGGATCTGGCGTTGTGGACTCATGTGGCTGTGGTGCCCCCCCTTCCCTTCCCCCTGAGGTGCCTGTAGTTTTGTCATGTGATGCCCCTGCAGTGTTCTCTCCAACAGACTCAGGTCTCCTGTGTGGGCTTTGCCCATGTGTTGATACACTTCGGCCCACGGACATTTGCAATTTCTGTGACTGTGCGGGACTTTCTGCCTCTATTTCTCGGTCACGCAATGTTTACATTAGATAATTTTTCCATCATTTTCCTATTTTGCCATGTCTTCATTTAACTTATTTTGTACATAAATGTTGTTTCTCACTTGAATCAAATCTTTTCGTTATTCCGGGGGGTTTGGGTGGTGTCACTTTGACTTGGTGCTCTGCATTGGTGTGTAGATAGTTGGGGAGTGGGTGTGATGCGTATGTGTGTGCCCGATACCCTTCCTCCCCCCCCTCCCCTGTGTCGTAGGTGCGGAACTCACCGTTGTCGTCTGCTCCGGAGTTCGTACTCGTGGTAGATGAGCAGGTAGACGAGAGCGGGTAGGATGTGTAATTCGGGTTCCATGCTGTCCTCTGTCCTCGTGGAGTGTATAGAGGTGAGCGTTTTCCCGTTCGTAGTCTGTTTCCGCCGTGTTTTTATCGGCGGGGCTCCCGCCCTGGATGAGGTGGCGGATTGGTGAGTTGTGATAGGGTGGGCGGTACTTTGTCTGCCGCCTGCCTGTTGGCGGTGACCGCCGCGCTGTTTGTCTGTCCCGCCGTGGCGGTCGGAGTGGTAATGTGGCGGGCTGTGTTGGCGGTTCTCGCCAGGGTCAGAATTCCATTTTTGGAACCGCCAGCCTGTTGGCGGGTTGGCCGCCGCTTTATCACCGACCGCCAGGGTCAGAATGACCCCCTATATGTCCTACCTTATCCATACACTGCACCCTGCCCTTGGGGCTACCTAGGGCCTACCTTAGGGGTGCCTTACATGTAAGAAAAGGGAAGGTTTAGGCCTGGCAAGTGGGTACACTTGCTAAGTTGAATTTACAGTGTAAAAATACACAGACACTGCAGTGGCAGGTCTGAGACATGATTACAGAGCTACTTATGTGGGTGGCACAACCAGTCATGCAGGCCCACTAGTAGCATTTGATTTACAGGCCCTGGCACCTCTAGTGCACCTTACTAGGGACTTACTAGTAAATAAAATATGCCAATCATGGATAAACCAATTATATACAATTTACATGGAGAGCATATGCACTTTAGCACTGGTTAGCAGTGGTAAAGTGCTCAGAGTTGAAAAGCCAACAGCAACAGGTCAGAAACAAATAGGAGGCAGGAGGCAAAAAGACTGGGGATGACCCTGCATAGGCAAATGTCCAACATTTCCCTAGGTGCCAGCTGAGCTAGAGCCCAAAATTCACAGCTTGGCAATTTGCAAAAAAAAAGCTCTCTTTCCTTTGGGAAAATGTGATGTGTCCACGTTGTGTTTTGGGGCATTTCCTGTCACGGGCGCTAGGCCTACCCACACAAGTGAGGTACCATTTTTATCGAGGGACTTGGGGGAATGCTGGGTGGAAGGAAAGTTGTGGCTCATCTCAGATTCCAGAACTTTCTATCACCAAAATGTGAGGAAAAAGTGTTTTTTTGCCACATTTTGAGGTTTGCAAAGGATTCTGGGTAATAGAACCTGCTAAGAGCCCCACAAGTCACACCCATTTTGGATTCCCCAATGTGTTTACTTTCATAAATGTGTAGGTTTGCTAGGTTTCCCTAGGTGTTGGCTGAGCTAGATGCCAAGCTCCACCCATAGGCAGTTTCTAAAAAACAGCCCAGTTTTCCTTAGGAAAATGTGATGTGCCCATGTCATGTTTCGGGGCATTTCCTGTCACGGGCACTAGGCCTACCCACACAAGTGAGGTACCATTTTTATCAAGAGACTTGGGGGAATGCTGGTTGGAAGGAAATTTGTGGCTCCTCTCAGATTCCAGAACTTTCTATCACTGAAATGTGGGGAAAAAGTAATTTTTTGCCACATTTTGAGGTTTGCAAATGATTCTGGGTAATAGAACCTGCTAAGAGCCCCACAAGCCACACCCATTTTGGATTCCCCAATGTTTTTACTTTCATAAATGTATAGGTTTGCTAGGTTTCCCTAGGTGTTGGCTGAGCCAGTTGCCAAGTTCCACCGGTAGGCAGTTTCTAAAAAACAGCCCAGTTTTCCTTAGGAAAATGTGATGTATCCATGTCATGTTTCGGGGCATTTCCTGTCACGGGCACTAGGCCTACCCACACAAGTGACGTACCATTTTTATCAAGAGACTTGGGAGAATGCTGGGTGGAAGGAAATTTGTGGCTCCTCTCAGATTCCAGAACTTTCTATCATTGAAATGTGAGGAAGAAGTGTTTATTTTTTTTGCCAAATTTGTAGGTTTGCAACGGATTCTGGCTAACAGGACTTGGTGAGAGCCCCACAAGGCACCCCATTCGGAATTCCCCTTGGTATCTAGTTTTAAAAAATGTACAGGTTTGCTCAGTTTCCCGAGGTGTTGACTGAGGTAGAAGCCAAATTCCACAGGTAGGCAGTTTCTGAAAAACAGCCCAGTTTTCCTTTGGAAAATGTGATGTGTCAATGTCATGTTTCGTGGCATATCCTGTCCCGGGCATTAGGCCTACCCACACCAGTGAGGTACCATTTTTATCAGGAGACTTGGGGGAAAGCTGGGTGGAAGAAAATGTGTGGCTCCTCTCAGCTTCCCGAAATTTCTATCACTGAAATGTGAGGAAAAAGTGTTATTTTGCCACATTTTGAGGTTTGCAAAGGATTCTGGGTGCTATAAACTGGTGAGAGCCCCACAAGTCAACCCATTCTACATTTCCCTAGGTGTCTACTTTACATAAATGTATAGGTTTGTTAGGTATCCCTAGGTGCCAGTTGAGCTAGAGGTCAAACTCCACAGCTAGGTACTTTGTAAATAAACAGCTCAGTTTTCTTTGGGAAAATGTCATCTTTCCATGTTTGCCAAATGTTGTGGTTTGTAAAGAATTCTGGGTAATAGAACCTGGTGAGAGCCCCACAAGTCACCCCATTTTGGATTCCCCTATGGGTCTAATTTACATAAATGTATTGGTTTACTAGGTATCCCTAGGTGCCAGCAGAGCTAAAGGCCAAAATCCACAGCTAGGCACTTTTGCAAAAAACAGCTCATCTTTCCTTAGGAAAATGTGATTTGACCATGTTTTGTATTGGTTCATTTCCTTTCGCGGGCACTAGGCCTACCCACACAGGTGAGGTACCATTTTTATCGGCAGGCTTGGGAAATGCTGGGTAGAAGGACGTTTGTGACTCCCCTCAGATTCCAGAACATTCCATCACTAAAATGCGAGGAAACAATGTATTGTTTGCCAAATTTTTAGGTTTGCAAAGGTCTCTGGGTAACAGACCCTGGTGAGAACTCCACAAGACACCCCATCCTGGATTCCCCTAGGTGTCTAGTTTTCAAAAATGCACTTGTTTGGTAGATTTCCCTAGGTGCCGGCTGAGCTAGAACCCAAATTTCACAGATAGGCACTTTATAAAAAACAGCTCACTTTTCTTTCAGAAATTGTGATGTGTCCAAGTCATGTTTCGGGGCATTTCCTGTCGCACGCACTAGGCCTACCCACACAAGTGAGGTACCATGTTTATCAAGAGACTTGGACAAATGATGGGTGGAAGGAAATTTGTGGCTCCTCTCAGATTCCAGAACTTTCTATCACTGAATTGTGAGGAAAAAGTGTTTTTTTTGCCGAATTGTTAGGTTTAAAAGGATTCTGGTTAACAGAACCTGGTGAGAGCCCCACAAGTCACCCCATCCTGGCTTCCCCTAGGTGTCTAGTTTTCAAAAATGCGCATGTTTGGTAGGTTTCCCTAGGTGCCAGCTGAGCTAGAGGCCAAAATTCACAGCTTGGCAATTAGCAAGAAAAAGCTCTCTTTCCTTTGGGAAAATGTGATGTGTCCACGTTGTGTTTTGGGGCATTTCCTGTCCCGGGCGCTAGGCCTACCCACACAAGTGAGGTACCATTTTTATCGAGGGACTTGGGGGAATGCTGGGTGGAAGGAAATTTATGGCTCCTCTCAGATTCCAGAACTTTCTATCACTAAAATGTGAGGAAAAAGTGTTTTTTTGCCACATTTTTTGGTTTGCAAAGGATTCTGGGTAATAGAACCTGCTAAGAGCCCCTCAAGTCACACCCATTTTGGATTCCCCAATGTGTTTACTTTCATAAACGTATAGGTTTGCTAGGTTTCCCCAGGTGTTGGCTGAGCTAGATGCCAAGTTCCACCGGTAGGCAGTTTCTAAAAAACAGCCCAGTTTTCCTTAGGAAAATGTGATGTGTCCACATCATGTTTAAGGGCATTTCCTGTCGCGGGCACTAGGCCTACCCACACAAGGGAGGTACCATTTTTATCGAGAGACTTGGGGGAATGCTGGGTGGAAGGAAATGTGTGGCTCCTCTCAGATTCCAGAACTTTCTATCAATGAAATGTGAGGAAAAAGTGTTTTTTTGCCAAATTTTGAGGTTTAAAAGGATTCTGGGTAACAGAACCTGGTGAGAGACCCACAAGTCACCCCATCCTGGATTCCCCTATGTGTCTAGTTTTAACAAATGCGCATGTTTGGTAGGTTTCCCTAGGTGCCAGCTGAGATAGAGGCCAAAATTCACAGCTTGGCAATTTGCAAAAAAAAGCCATCTTTTCTTTGGGAAAATGTGATGTGTCCATGTTGTGTTTTGGGGCATTTTATGTCCCGGGCGCTAGGCCTACCCACACAAGGCAGGTACCATTTTTATCGAGAGACTTGGGGGAATACTGGGTGGAAGGAAATGTGTGGCTCCTCTCAGATTCCAGAACTTTCTATCAATGAAATGTGAGGAAAAAGTGTTTTTTTGCCAAATTTTGAGGTTTGCAAAGGATTCTGGATAACAGAACCTGGGGAGAGCCCCACAAGTCACCCCATTCTGGATTCCCCTATGTTTCGAATTTACATAAATGTATAGGTTTACTAGGTATCACTAGGTGCCGGCTGAGCTAGAACCCAAATTCCACAGATAGGCACATTACAAAAAACAGCCCACTTTTCTTTAGGAAAATGTGATGTGTCCACATCATGTTTCCGGGCATTTCCTGTCGCGGGCACTAGGCCTACCCACACAAGTGAGGTACCATGTTTATCAAGAGACTTGGAGGAATGCTGGGTGGAAGGACATTTGTGGCTCCTCTCAGATTCCAGATTTTTCTATCACTGAAATGTGAGGAAAAGGTGTTTTTTTTGCCAAATTGTTAGGTTTAAAAGGATTCTGGTTAACAGAAACTGTTGAGAGCCGCACAAGTCACCCCATCCTGGATTCCCCTAGGTGTCTAGTTTTCAAAAATGCGCATCTTTGGTAGGTTTCCCTTGGTGTCAGCTGAGCTAGAGGCCAAAATTCACAGCTTGGCAATTTGCAGAAAAAAGCTCTCTTTCCTTTGGGAAAATGTGATGTGTCCACGTTGTGTTTTGGGGCATTTCCTGTCCCGGGCGCTAGGCCTACCCACACAAGTGAGGTACCATTTTTATCGAGGGACTTGGGGGAATGCTGGGTGGGAGGAAATTTGTGGCTCCTCTCAGATTCCAGAACTTTCTATCACTAAAATGTGAGGAAAAAGTGTTTTTTTGCCACATTTTGAGGTTTGCAAAGGATTCTGGGTAATAGAACCTGCTAAGAGCCCCGCAAGTCACACCGATTTTGGATTCCCCAATGTGTTTACTTTCATAAATGTGTAGGTTTGCTAGGTTTCCCTAGGTGTTGGCTGAGCTAGATGCCAAGCTCCACCCGTAGGCAGTTTCTAAAAAACAGCCCAGTTTTCCTTAGGAAAATGTGATATGCCCATGTCATGTTTCGGGGCATTTCCTGTCACGGGCACTAGGCCTACCCACACAAGTGAGGTACCATTTTTATCAAGAGACTTGGGGGAATGCTGGGTGGAAGGAAATTTGTGGCTCCTCTCAGATTCCAGAACTTTCTATCACTGAAATGTGGGGAAAAAGTGTTTTTTTGCCGCATTTTGAGGTTTGCAAATGATTCTGGGTAATAGAACCTGCTAAGAGCCCCACAAGTCACACCCATTTTGGATTCCCCAATGTTTTTACTATCATAAATGTATAGGTTTGCTAGGTTTCCCTAGGTGTTGGCTGAGCCAGTTGCCAAGTTCCACCGGTAGGCAGTTTCTAAAAAACAGCCCAGTTTTCCTTAGGAAAATGTGATGTATCCATGTCATGTTTCGGGGCATTTCCTGTCACGGGCACTAGGCCTACCCACACAAGGGAGGTACCATTTTTATGGAGAGACTTGGGGGAGTGCTGGAGGGAAGGAAATTTGTGGCTCCTCTCAGATTCCAGAACTTTCTATCAATGAAATGTGAGGAAAAAGTGTTTTTTTTTTGCCAAATTTTGAGGTTTAAAAGGATTCCGGGTAACAGAACCTGGTGAGATCCCCACAAGTCACCCCATCCTGGATTCCCCTATGTGTCTAGTTTTAACAAATGCGCATGTTTGGTAGGTTTCCCTAGGTGCCAGCTGAGCTAGAGGCCAAAATTCACAGATTGGCAATTTGCAAAAAAAAGCCATCTTTTCTTTGGGAAAATGTGATGTGTCCACGTTGTGTTTTGGGGCATTTTATGTCCCGGGCGCTAGGCCTACCCACACAAGTGAGGTACCATTTTTATCGAGAGACTGGAGGGAAAGCTAGGTGGAACGAAATTTGTGGCTCCTCTCAGATTCCAGTACTTTCTATCACTGAAATGTGAGAAAAAAGTGTTTTGTTTGCCACATTTTGAGGTTTGGAAAGGATTCTGGATAACAGAACCTGGGGAGAGCCCCACAAGTCACCCCATTCTGGATCCCCCTATATGTCTAATTTACATAAATGTATAGGTTTACTAGGTATCCCTAGGTGCCAGCAGAGCTAAAGACCAAAATCCACAGCTAGGCACTTTGCAAAAAACAGCTCATCTTTCCCTAGGAAAAAGGGATGTGACCATGTTTTGTTTTCTGTCATTTCCTTTCGCGGGTACTAGGCCTACCCACACAGGTGAGGTACCATTTTTATCGGCAGGTGTGGGGAAATGGTGGGTAGAAGGAAGTTTGTGACTCCCCTCAGATTCCAGAACATTCATCACTGAAATGCAAGCAAACAGTGTATTGTTTGCCAAATGTTGACGTTTGCAAAGGTTTCTGGGTAACAGAACCTGGTGAGAACTCCACAAGACACCCCATCCTGGATTCCCCTAGGTGTCTAGTTTTAAAAAATGCACAGGTTTGGTAGATTTCCCTAGGTGCCGGCTGAGCTAGAACCCAAATTCCACAGGTAGGCACTTTACAAAAAACAGCCCACTTTTCTTTAGGAATATGTGATGTGTCCACATGATGTTTCGGGGCATTTCCTGTCGCGTGCATTAGGCCTACCCACACAAGTGAGGTACCATTTTTATCAAGAGACTTAGGGGAATGCTGGGTGGAAGGAAATTTGTGGCTCCTCTCAGATTCCAGAACTTTCTATCACTGAAATGTGAGGATTTTTTAGAACCCAAATTCCACAGGTAGGCACTTTCCAAAAATCAGCCCACTTTACTTTAGGAAAATGTGATGTGTCCATGTCATGTTTCGGGGCATTTCCTGTCACGGGCACTAGGCCTACCCACACAAGTGAGGTACCATGTTTACCAAGAGACTTGGAGGAATGCTGTGTGGAAGGAAATTTGTGGCTCCTCTCAGATTCCAGTACTTTCTATCACCGAAATGTGAGAAAAAAGTGTTTTGTTTGCCACATTTTGAGGTGTGGAAAGGATTCTGGATAACAGAACCTGTGGAGAGCCCCACAAGTCACCCCATTCTGGATTCCCCTATGTGTCTAATTTACATAAATGTACAGGTTTACTAGGTGTCACTAGGTGCCGGCTGAGCTAGAACCCAAATTCCACAGATAGGCACTTTACAAAAAACAGCCCACTTTTCTTTAGGAAAATGTGATGTGTCCACATCATGTTTCCGGGCATTTCCTGTCGCGGGCACTAGGCCTACCCACACAAGTGAGGTACCATGTTTATCAAGAGACTTGGAGGAATGCTGGGTGGAAGCACATTTGTGGCTCCTCTCAGATTCCAGAACTTTCTATCACTGAAATGTGAGGAAAAGGTGTTTTTTTGGCCAAATTGTTAGGTTTAAAAGGATTCTGGTGAACAGAACCTGGTGAGAGCCCCACAAGTCACCCCATCCTGGATTCCCCTAGGTGTCTAGTTTTCAAAAATGCGCATGTTTGGTAGGTTTCCCTAGGTGCCAACTGAGCTAGAGGCCAAAATTCACAGCTTGGCAATTTGCAAAAAAAAGCTCTCTTTCCTTTGGGAAAATGTGATGTGTCCACGTTGTGTTTTGGGGCATTTCCTGTCCCGGGCGCTAGGCCTACCCACACAAGTGAGGTACCATTTTTATCGAGGGACTTGGGGGAATGCTGGGTGGAAGGAAATTTGTGGCTCCTCTCAGATTCCAGAACTTTCTATCACTAAAATGTGAGGAAAAAGTGTTTTTTTGCCACATTTTGAGGTTTGCCAAGGATTCTGGGTAATAGAACCTGCTAAGAGCCCCACAAGTCACACCCATTTTGGATTCACCAATGTGTTTACTTTCATAAATGTATAGGTTTGCTAGGTTTCCCTAGGTGTTGGCTGAGCTAGATGCCAAGTTCCACTGGTAGGCAGTTTCTAAAAAACAGCCCAGTTTTCCTTAGGAAAATGTGATGTGTCCACATCATGTTTCAGGGCATTTCCTGTCGCGGGCACTAGGCCTACCCACACAAGGGAGGTACCATTTTTATCGAGAGACTTGGGGGAGTGCTGAATGGAAGGAAATGTGTGGCTCCTCTCAGATTCCAGAACTTTCTATCAATGAAATGTGAGGAAAAAGTGTTTTTTCTTGCCAAATTTTGAGATTTAAAAGGATTCCGGGTAACAGAACCTGGTGAGAGCCCCACAAGTCACCCCATCCTGGATTCCCCTATGTGTCTAGTTTTAACAAATGCGCATGTTTGGTAGGTTTCCCTAGGTGCCAGCTGAGCTAGAGGCCAAAATTCACAGCTTGGCAATTTGCAAAAAAAAGCCGTCTTTTCTTTGGGAAAATGTGATGTGTCCACGTTGTGTTTTGGGGCATTTCCTGTCCCGGGCGCCAGGCCTACCCACACAAGTGAGGTACAATTTTTATCGAGAGACTGGGGGGAAAGCTAGGTGGAACGAAATTTGTGGCTCCTCTCAGATTCCAGTACTTTATATCACTGAAATGTGAGAAAAAAGTGTTTTGTTTGCCACATTTTGAGGTTTGGAAAGGATTCTGGATAACAGAACCTGGGGAGAGCCCCACAAGTCACCCCTTTCTGGATTCCCCTATGTGTTTAATTTACATAAATGTATAGGTTTACTAGGTATCCCTAGGTGCCAGCAGAGCTAAAGACCAAAATCCACAGCTAGGCACTTTGCAAAAAACAGCTCATCTTTCTCTAGGAAAAAGGGATGTGACCATGTTTTGTTTTCTGTCATTTCCTTTCGCGGGTACTAGGCCTACCCACACAGGTGAGGTACAATTTTTATCGGCAGGTGTGGGAAAATGCTGGGTAGAAGGAAGTTTGTGACTCCCCTCAGATTCCAGAACATTCATCACTGAAATGCAAGCAAACAGTGTATTGTTTGCCAAATGTTGACGTTTGCAAAGGTTTCTGGGTAACAGAACCTGGTGAGAACTCCACAGGACACCCCATCCTGGATTCCCCTAGGTGTATAGTTTTAAAAAATGCACAGGTTTGGTAGATTTCCCTAGGTGCCGGCTGAGCTAGAACCCAAATTCCACAGATAGGCACTTTACAAAAAACAGCCCACTTTTCTTTAGGAAAATGTGATGTGTCCACATCATGTTTCAGGGCATTTCCTGCCGCGTGCATTAGGCCTACCTACACAAGTGAGGTACCATTTTTATCAAGAGACTTAGGGGAATGCTGGGTGGAAGGAAATTTGTTGCTCCCCTCAGATTCCAGAACTTTCTATCACTGAAATGTGAGGATTTTTTTTTTTGCCAAAGTTTGAGGTTTGCAAAGGATTCTGTGTAACAGAACCTGGTGAGAGCCCCACAAGTCACCCCATCCTGGATTCCCCTAGATATCTAGTTTTCAAAAATGCGCAGGTTTGGTAGGTTTCCCTAGGTGCAGGCTCAGCTAGATGCCAAAATCCACAGCTTGACACTTTGCTTTTTTTGGGAAAATGTTACGTGTCCACATTGTGTTTTGGGGGATTTCCTGTCCCTTGCGCTATGCCTACCCACACAAGTGAGGTACCATTTTTATCGAGAGACATGTGGGAATGCTTGGTGGAAGGAAATTTGAGGCTCCTCTCAGATTCCAGAACTTTCTATCATTGAAATCTGAGGAATAAGTGGTTTTTGTTTTGCCAAATTTTGAGGTTTGCAAAGGATTCTGGGTAATGGAACCTGGTAAGAGCCCAACAGGTCACACCTATTCTGGATTCCCCAAGGTGTCTACTTTCCATAAATGTATAGGTTTGATAGGTTTCCCTGGGTGCCGGCTTAGCTAGAACCCAAATTCCACATGTAGGCACTTTCCAAAAATCAGCCCACTTTACTTTAGGAAAATGTGATGTGTCCATGTCGTGTTTTGTGGTATTTCCTGTCGTGGGAACTAGCCCACCCACACAAGTGAGGTACCATTTTTATCGGGCTACTTGTAGGAATGCGGAGTGGGAGGAAATTTGTGGCTGCTTTCAGATTCCTGAACTTTCTATCACCGAAATGTGAGGAAAAAGTGTTTTTTTGACAAATTTTGAGGTTTGCAAAGGTTTCTGGGTAACAGAACCTGGTGAGAACTCCACAAGACACCCCATCCTGGATTCCCCTAGGGGTGTAGTTTTCAAAAATGCACAGCTTTGGTAGATTTCCCTAGGTGCCAGCTGAGCTAGAACACAAATTCCACAGATAGGCACTTTACAAAAAACAGCCCACTTTTCTTTAGGAAAATGTGATGTGTCCACATCATGTTTCGGGGCATTTCCTGTCGCGGACACTAGGCCCACCCACACAAGTGAGGTATCATTTTTATCGAGAGACTTGGGGGAATGCTGGGTGGAAGGAAATTTGTGGCTCCTCTCGGATTCCAGAACTTTTTATCACTGAAATGTGAGGAAAAAGTGTTTTTTTTTGCCAAATTTTGAGGTTTAAAAGGATTCTGGGTAACAGAACTTGGTGAGAGCCCCACAAGTCACACCATCCTGGATTCCCCTAGATGTCTAGTTTTCAAAAATGCGCAGGTTTGGTAGGTTTCCCTTGGTGCCGGCTGAGCTAAATGCCAAAATCCACAGCTTGGCACTTTGCTTTTTTTGGGAAAGTGTGATGTGTCCACGTTGTGTTTTGGGGCATTTCCTGTCCCGTGCGCTAGGCCTCATCACACAAGTGAGGTACCATTTTTATCGAGAGACTTGGGGGAATGCTGGGTGGAAGGAAATGTGTGGCTCCTCTCAGATTCCAGAACTTTCTATCACTAAAATGTGAGGAAAAAGTGTTTTTTTTGCCAAATTGTGAGGTTTGCAAAGGATTCTGGGTAACAGAACCTGGTGAGAGCCCCACAAGTCACACCCATTTTCGATTCCCAATGTGTTTACTTTCATAAATGTATAGGTTTGCTAGTTTTCCCTAGGTGTTGGCTGAGCTAGATGTAAAGTTCCACTGGTAGGCAGTTTCTAAGGGAAACAACCTTAACAACTAAGTTTGAATTACTACTTGCTTTAACAACGAATCTTGAAGAACTACTGGGTCTTAACAACGAAGTTTTGAACAACTACTGGTTTAACAACGATTTTACCTTAACAACTAATGCCAGAACAATGAATTTTTAAGTAAGTGAATTATTTTTTGATGAATTTTAAGGTGGGTTTTGTGTATTGTTTTTTATTTGTTTAGGGTTTAATTATTATATGTTTAGTTTTTTAAAGTATATTGTGTGGATTAAGTAATGGATTCTATGGGTTGTAGGTGTTATGGGTTGGGTATTGTATTAATACTCAGGTATTATTTTAAGTACTTGTGTTTTTTTATATTGTGTAATTTATGTTGTGGGTTTAGGGGCGGGATATATGAGATGTAGGGGTTATGGGTGGGGAAGTGTATTAATACTCAGGTATTAATTTTAGAACTTGTGTTTTTTTATATGGTGTAATTTATGTTGTGGGTTTAGGGGCGGGATATATGGAATGTAGGGGTTATGGGTGGGGAAGTGTATTAATACTCAGGTATTAATGTAAGTACTTATGTTTTTTTTATATGTTGTAATTTATGTTATTGGTTTAGGGGCGGTATATATGGGATGTAGGGGTTATGGGTTTGGAAGTGTATTAATACTCAGGTATTATTTTAAGCCATTGTGTTTTTTTATATGTTGTAATTTATGTTGTAGGTTTAGGGGCGGGATATATGGGATGTAGGGGTTATGGGTGGGGAAGTGTATTAATACTCAGGTATTAATTTTAGAACTTGTGTTTTTTTATATGGTGTAATTTATGTTGTGGGTTTAGGGGCGGGATATATGGGATGTAGGGGTTATGGGTGGGGAAGTGTATTAATACTCAGGTATTATTTTAAGTAATTGTGTTTTTTTATATGTTGTAATTTATGTTGTAGGTTTAGGGGCGTGATATGTGGGATGTAGGGGTTATGGGTGGGGAAGTGTATTAATACTCAGGTAGTAATTTTAGAACTTGTGTTTTTTTATATGGTGTAATTTATGTTGTGGGTTTAGGGGCGGGATATATTGGATGTAGGGGTTATGGGTGGGGAAGTGTATTAATACTCAGGTATTAATTTAAGTACTTGTGTTTTTTCATATGTTGTAATTTATGTTATTGGTTTAGGGGCGGGATATATGGGATGTAGGGCTTATGGATGGGGAAGTGTATTAATACTCAGGTATTATTTTAAGTAATTGTGTTTTTTTATATGTTGTAATTTATGTTGTAGGTTTAGGGGCGGGATATATGGGATGTAGGGGTTATGGGTGGGGAAGTGTATTAATACTCAGGTATTAATTTTAGAACTTGTGTTTTTTTATATGGTGTAATTTATGTTGTGGGTTTAGGGGCGGGATATATGGGATGTAGGGGTTATGGGTGGGGAAGTGTATTAGTACTTGTGTTTTTTTATATGGTGTACTTTATGTTGTGAGTTTAGGGGTGTGATATATGGGATGTTGGGGTTATGGGTGGGGAAGTGTATTAATACTCAGGTATTAATTTAAGTACTTGTGTTTTTTTATATGTTGTGATTTATTTTGTGGGTTTAGGGGCGGGATATGTGGGATGTAGGGGTTATGGGTGGGGAAGTGTATTCATACTCAGGTATTAATTTATGTACTTGTGTTTTTTTATATGTTGTAATTTATGTTGTGGGTTTAGGGGTGGGATATATGGGATGTTGGGGTTATGGGTGGGGAAGTGTATTAATACTCAGGTATTAATTTTAGTACTTGTGTTTTTTTATATGTTGTGGGTTTAGGGGCGGGATATGTGGGATGTAGGGGTTATGGGTGGGGAAGTGTATAAATACTCAGGTATTAATTTCAGTACTTGTGTTTTTTTATATGTTGTAATTTATGTTGTGGGTTTAGGGGCAGGATATGTGGGATGTAGGGGTTATGGGTGGGCAAGTGTATTAATACTCAGGTTTTAATTTAAGTACTTGTGTTTTTTTATATGTTGTGGGTTTAGGGGCGGGATATATGGGATGTTGGGGTTATGGGTGGGGAAGTGTATTAATACTCAGGTATTAATTTAAGTACTTGTATTTTTTTTATATTGTAGTTTATGTTGTGGTTTTAGGTGCGGGATATATAGGATGTAGGGCTTATGGATGGTAAAGTGTATTAGTAATTGGGTGTTAATTTACATAGTTGGGTATTTTTTTTTTGTTTTGTGAAATTGGTGTGGGGTAGTATATTCATATTTGAGTATTTTATTAGGACTTTAAGTATTTTTTTATCTTTTATTAAGGGTATATTGTGGATTAATTTTTGGAATGTATGGGTTGTGGTTGTTATGGGTGGGGAAGTGTGTTAATACTTGGGTATTAATTTAAGTAATTGTATTTTATTAAATTTTGCAATTTATGTTGTGGGTTTTGGTGTGGGATATATGGGATGTAGGGGTTATGGGTGGGGAAGTGTATTAATACTTGGGTATTAATTTAAGTTATTGTATTTTATTAAAATTTGGTATTTATGTTGTGGGTTTAGGGGTGGGACATATGGGATCTAGGAGTTATGGGTGGATAGTATATTAGTAGTCTGGTATTATTTATTGTATTTGGTTATTTTTTTTTTTTTTATTGAAAGTATATTTAGAATTTGGGGTGGGATATAGGGGATGTATGGTTTATGGTTGGGGTATTGTTCTTATGATTAGTTTTTTTTTTCTATGTTTGAGTTTTTTTTTAATGTTATTTATTTTTTGGGGGATGCAATTTGGTTTATTGGTGTATCATGATTTGGACATGTATTGATAGTTTATAATTTTTTATTATGGGTGAATTATTTTTTTGTGTTATATTTTTAGGTTTTGTATTTTTTTGTTGTTGTTATTGAAGGTGTAAAAATAATTGTGTTTAAAAATAGTTATGTTTAAAAATTTATATTTGATTTTTTAATATTATAGTAGTTGGTATAGTAGATTTTGGAATATAATAATGTTACATTTTTTTATTTTAAATATTTATTAGATTTAAAAAAGAAATTGTTATTTTTAAAATTTGTGAAAATGTTTTTTATTTTTTATTTTGATTATTTTTTTTTGATCTGATGTAATTAATATTATTCATATTTTGTAATTATTTTTTGGGATGGATAATTGTATACATATATTAATTTGTCTTAATATTATTTCTAAAAATTAATTAATTAAATAATTATTTGTAGATTATATATAGAATGTTTTTTTTTTTTGGTGTTAGAAATGTTTGCATTTGCAATAAAAATAAATTCATGTACATATAATTAAAAAAAAAAAAAAATACCATTCTTTTTTTAAAAATATTTTTTATTTTGAACATTATCAAGTTTAAAAAATGCAAAAAAAAGTTTTAAATTATTGTTTGATATTTACAGATTTATAGAATTTTTTTATTAATTTTTTTATATTTCTTTATCTATTTTCTGTGGTATTTTCTTATTTTCCCTATTATAGTCTATGAGTGAAATAGTCCGTTTTCTATTTTTAGTGCTCTTCCATGTTTACGTTGTTTGACGTCTTCTGTGTTCAGTCGGTGGAGCGTCGCGGTCAAGATAGGACAGAATCGGAGACCTCGTTCAGGTAAGTGGGATTATAATTTTTTTTACAGTATGCAGTAGGGTATTTTTATTACAGAAATAGTTGTTGGAGGTAGTTATAAGGTAGGTAGTAGATTTTCGGTGTTTGTTATGTTTCTTATGTTTAATTATTTGTTATCGTATATTTTTGAATACGATAGTGGTTTTGTAAAAGTAAACAAATTTGTTTAGCAGCGTTTTATCTTACAAATGATTATACTGCTTTTGTAGTAGTTGGAAAGAAATGTATATTTTTTTGATAAATTTAGTTTTGGGATTAATAGGTTTTGTGATTATTTTTTTATTTTGTGTTAGTAGTATCCTTTATATTGTTTTCATGTCTTTTTCTTGATAGTTAATGTTTTAATTAATGATGTGGCTTTGGTTAGTAGGTGATTAATTTTTTTACTTTTTTTTGGTAAAAAAAAGTATATTTGGTATTTTACGTTTTTTAGATATTTCTCGAATTTCTGGTTTGGTAAAGTATTATATTTTATTTCTTTCATTGTTTTTATAGTATATAGAGTTGTTTTTTGTATCATCCATGCAATATGAATATTTTTTATTTGTTTTTGGATGACTAATGTTTTTTTTTTCTTTTCTAAGTATGAGATGCTTCTTTCTATATTAATGAAGAAGATGTATTCAGCATCACATGTTTGGATAAAGACATGAAAACTTGAAAGGTAAGAACAATTTTTGTTGTGTAAATTTAGTGTAATTTTTTTTTGAAAAATGCCAATTTAATTGATGGTGTTTGGTGTTTTTTAGAACTGGCAAGTCATTTTTCAGTAGGTTAGTGGTTGTTAGTAATGTAGAATATATGCTAGACTGTTGAGGTACTCTGATGGTGTTATTGTATCAAATTGTTGTATTTTTGCCAAAATTCTTTCGGTCATTTCTTTGCTTTTTTTACTTGTGCGTGGGTTCAGGCTACCTGACAGTGATTGAGCAAGTCTCATTTCTTGGAAACTTTGTTCCTTTTTCAAAATTTCCATGAAATGATACAGGTTTGGGTGGGGTTTACCTATTACTTTATTGAAGGCGTTGTGCCATCCTTCAATGGCATTATTAGTCTTTGCACCACCTTCTAAACAGGTTTGGTAGCAGTTCCACCATTCTATTGGAAATCTTGGTTTTCGTCTGCGACCAGATCTGTTTAGGTGCCCAATCCAGGTTTCTTCGAAGTAATTTAGTAAGGGTTCTAATTTGTCTTCATTTTTTGTATAATAGTTAGACTCTGTTATTGCGGTGTAATACTCATCTACTTTTGTAGGTGGTACAAAGCATAATGCTGTGAGTTTTTTAAATTCAAATTGTAGTATGCAATCTGAGAAATATTCTCTACTTAGGGATGATTTTTGTATTCTACGCCAATATGCTTGTGAAAAGTGGAAAAAGCATCCTTGAAGTTGGGTTTGTGGATATATTTTTAGTATTGTATTTATCATTGATAATTTGAAATCTAGTATTACTTTTCTAGGTGTTTTATTTAATGTTTTGTTTTTGATTGTTGATAAAAATTCATTGTATGTAGAGGAATGTTTATCAGGTAGTAATGCATACACTAGGGGGATTGTAGTGTTATTTTTTGTGGCATGTATGGTGTAAATTTGAGTGAATGGATGGGGTGTAGATTTAAAAGTTCCATCCATCATCCAAATTTCACTATTTTGTAGGATTAGTAAGTTGGATGTTGTGCTGAATATTAAAATTATTTTTTGAGGGTTTTCGTTGTTGTTAATGAGGAAAGTTTCTTTGGAGAAGGTAATTGTTAGTTCTGGGGGGATGTTAATGTCTTCATAGGTTTGTGGTGTTATATGTTGGGGATTACTTGCCAGTCTTTCTCGTTCAAATATTCTCCTAAGGTTTGGTACAGAAGGCATGCTACCAGAAATCTGTACTGGAATATATTGTACTACCTCCCTTATAACTTGTCCGCAGGAGTGATTGGAGGTGTGTGCAATGTTTTTTATTTTTTGTATGTTTTCTCTTATCTCAATTTCTATTGCAGAGGCAGAGTGGTTGTGATCTGATGTCTTAACAACTGTGTTTTCTAGAGTTACAGCTCTGCCTCTACAATGTGAAGAGTAGAATTGTACACACCTCCAATGGCTCCTGAGGTTGACAACCTTGTCTCTGCAATAAAGATAACCTTCATATTTTAGTAGCTGGTTTCCGGTTCTTGAGGTTATGTAACTTGCTTCTCCTTGCGATGCCATTTGTGAAATATCTGTAAATAATATAAAAGAAATAGGTTAAAAGAAGTTTGCAGTTTTTATTATTAAATTTGTGGTGTATTTAGTTTACTACTTAGTAAGTTAATTAATATATAATGTGTTCTATTTGTAAGTGTTTGGTGTAGGTGGTTTGTTATCTTTTATATTTGGTGATTGTGTGTTATTTATTGAGGTAATTAGGTTAGTGGGGTGTTTTAGGTTTTGGGGAGGGGGTGGGGGGTTAGGGGGTTTTAGGTTTTGGGGTGGGGTTGGGGGGTGGGGCGTTTTTGGTTTTGGGGGGGGTTGGGGTAAGGGGGATTTAGGTTTTGGGGTGGGGTTGGGGGGGGGGGCGTTTTTTGTTTTGGGGAGGGGGTTGGGGTGAGGGGGTTTTAGGTTTTGCGGTGGGTTTGGGGGAGTGGGGTGTTTTTGGTTTTGGGGAGGGGTGGAGGGTCAGGGGGTTTTAGGTTTTGGGATGGGGTTGGGGGTGGGGTGTTTTTGGTTTTGGGGAAGTGGTGGAGGGTGAGGGGGTTTTAGGTTTTGGGGTGGGTTTGGGGGGTGGGGCGTTTTTGGTTTTGGGGAAGTGGTGGAGGGTGAGGGGGTTTTAGGTTTTGGGGTGGGGTTGGGGGGTGGGGCGTTTTTGGTTTTGGGGAGTGGGTGTGGGGTCAGGGGGTTTTAGGTTTTGGTGTGGGGTTGGGGGGTGGGGCGTTTTTGGTTTTGGGGAGGGGTGGGGGGTAGGGGGTTTTTGGTTTTGGGGTGGGGTTGGGGGGTGGGGCGTTTTTGGTTTTGGGGAAGTGGTGGAGGGTGAGGGGGTTTTAGGTTTTGGGGTGGGGTTTTGGGGGTGGGGTGTTTTTGGTTTTGTGGAGTGGGTGTGGGGTCAGGGGGTTTTTGGTTTTGGCGTGGGGTTGGGGCGTTTTTGGTTTTGGGGAGGGGGTGGGGGGTCAGGGGGTTTTAGGTTTTGGGGTGGGGTTGGGGGGGTGGGGTGTTTTTGGTTTTGGGGAGGGGGTGGGGGGTTTGGGGGTTTTAGGTTTTTGGCTGGGTTGGGGGGTGGGGCGTTTTTGGTTTTGGGGAGGAGGTGGGGGTTAGGGGGTTTTAGGTTTTGGGGTGGGGTTGGTGGGGTGGGGCGTTTTTGGTTTTGGGGAGGGGGTGGGGAGTCAGGGGGTTTTAGGTTTTGGGGTGTGGTTGGGGGGGTGGGGTGAGGGATGTAGGGTGAATGGTGATTATTAGTAATGCTTTTATTAAGAATGCTTTTACAATGAAATATTGTTGTTAAGGCATTTGTGGTAAAATTATTAGTAGTAAAAACAAGGTTGGTGTTCTGTCCTTGTTGTTAAGGTACTAGGGGCCATATTTATACTTTTCGAGGCAAAACTGCGCTAACGCAGTTTTGCGTCAAAAAAATTAGCGTCGGCTAACGCCATTCTGAAGCGCCATGAGGGCGCCGTATTTAATCAATGACGTTAGCCGGCGTTAGCCGCCGGCGCTGCCTGGTGTGCGTGGAAAAAAACGACGTACACCAGACAGCACCAGCGTAGGGGGATATGGAGCTTGGGTGCCAAAAAATGGGGCAAGTCAGGTTGAGGCAAATTTTTCGCCTCAACCCGATTTGCGCCATTTTTTTCGAATCCCAACCCCCATAGAAATGACTCCCGTCTTAGCAAAGACAGGAGTCATGCCCCCTTGCCCAATGGCCATGCCCAGGCAAGGTCACCTCGGCATGGTCATTGGGCATAGTGGCATGTAGGATGACAGGGGGTGTCCCTGGGGGCATGGGAGGGCACCTCTGGGCTCCTTCCGAGCCCACAGGTCCCTTAACGCCTGCCTTGTCCAGGCGCTAAAAAACGGCGCAAAAGTGGCCGTACGTCATTTTTTTTGACCCGCCCACTCCCGGGCGTGAATTTTGCCCGGGAGTGTAAATACGGCGCACATGCCTCGGAGTCAATTTTTTCGACGGGAACGCCTACCTTGCATATCATTAACGCAAAGTAGGTGTCCACGCTAAAAAATGATGCAAACTCCATGGACTTTGGCGCTAGACGCGTCTAACGCCAAAGTATTAATATGGAGTTAGTTTTGCGTCGGAATTGCGTAAAAAAAAACGACGCAATTCCGGTGCAAACAGAGTATAAATATGCCCCTTGTTGTTTTGGAAGTTGGTGTTTTGTTGTGAAATTTATTTATGTTTATAGTCCAGCAGCTGTTTAGAGGGAAGTGTTTGGTGGAGTTGTAATAGTTATTTTTTTTATATAATATATGTACTGTGTTTGTGAAGTGTTTTTAATGTCATTGAATTTATGTGTTTGGTGTTAAGTTAAGGGGTATTTGAATAAGAATGTTTGTTTAGTTTTATTTAACTAGAAAATCTGGTTGTATGTTATAATGAAAATATTATACTTACTTTGAGTTTATTTTCTTATTTCAGATGTTATTTTTTTTTAATTGATTTATTTCACTTTTCTATGTCTTCTGGTGTTTTTTGGGGTTCTTGGAGTCTGTAAGAAATAAGAAAGTGTGTATTATTTAGTTTATTCTTTTGTTTTATTAATTATTAATTTTTTGATTTAAAAGTAATTTTTTTAGTAGGCTTGAAATTTGGTGAATAATATTTGTTTTTTGGTTAAATTTATTAGGTGAATTAATTTTTATTTTTAACTAATTTGTAGATTTAATATTTTATATATATATTTTAATTATATTATGGTATTCGTTATTTAACAATTTTTGTAATGCAATTGTTTATGGTTTAGTGAAATTGTTTTTGAATAATGGTAATGGTTTACCTTTGATGGTGAAGGTGTGGTGTTTATCTTTTTGGTCAGATTCTTGATATTTATGCCTGTAACAAAATAGTACGAAAGGTACATTAATTATATATTATTTTAGCTGTGGTATAGGTTAGTACATTTCTTTATATTTATTTATGGATATTTTACCTTGTTATCTCAGTAGATGGCGGTGTTGGATAAATTATATTTTAATTCTTTTCCGTAGTGGTATGCTCGTCTTCTCTGTAAGTTGTTCGGTGTAGTAATGAGTAGAAAATGGAGGTCGTTGGTATTTATATGTGTTTTTGTAAGTATTGTTTTATTTGTAAATTGAATGTGTTTTCGATGTGTTTTTTTATTATGAATTTGTTTGTGATGTTAGATATATATAATTGTGGAGTGTATTTGTTTTGTAGTTTGTATTTTTTTTAATGTTCGTTCTCGTTTGTTTAGTAGAGGAAGTACTTCATGGGTCATGTAGAAAGTGTTGTAGGACTATCGTTTTATGTAGGTTTTTTTTTTAGTGTTGTGTTTGTTTTATAATTATTTAAGTATTATTTATTTTGATTTAAAACAGTGTTTATATGTTTT
This sequence comes from Pleurodeles waltl, assembly GCF_031143425.1. Taxonomy (NCBI): domain Eukaryota; kingdom Metazoa; phylum Chordata; class Amphibia; order Caudata; family Salamandridae; genus Pleurodeles; species Pleurodeles waltl. Next base: position 1,233,268,709 of record NC_090444.1, on the reverse strand, counting down.
GGATTTTTGTGATGTTTTGTTTTTTGTATGTAGGAAATATATTGTTATTTTCGATTTCGTTTATTTTTTACGCAGTACTGTAGTGGTTTTAATATTTTATTTATTAATCGTTATTGTTTAGTTGTGATATTAATTATTAATATTTTTCGTTGTTTGGAGTTCGTTTTAAATATATTAGGTGTTTAGGCGTTTTCGGTCTTGGGTAGTATTTGTTTGGGTATTCGTTGTTTGGCTAGTCGTTTGTTTGGGTAGTAGTTATTTTAGGATTCGTTGTTTAAGTATTCGTTGTTTGGGTAGTAGTTTGTTTGGGTATTCGTTATTTGGGTAGTCGTTATTTAGGTAATATTTTTTTGGGGTAGTCGTTGTTTAGGTAGTAGTTATTTGGGGAGTCGTTGTTTAGGTAGTCGTGGTTTACATAGTAGTGGTTTAGTGGAATATTCGTGATTTAGTGGTTTTCGTAGTCGTTAAATAGGTGTTCGTTGTTCAGGAATAATTTAGTTAATGTTTTTTTTCGTTGTTTAGACTTCGTTGTAAAATAAATCGTTTTATAGGTTTTTTCAGTGTTGGGAAGTCTTTTTTAAGTAGTAGTTGTATAGGTAGTAGTGGTTTAGTGTCATATTCAGTTTCTAAAAAACAGCTCAGTTTTCCTTAGGAAAATGTGATGTGTCCACGTCATGTTTCAGGGCATTTACTGTCGCGGGCACTAGGCCTACCCACACAAGTGAGGTACCATTTTTATCGAGAGACTGGGGGGAAAGCTGGGTGGAAGGAAATTTGTGGCTCCTCTCAGATTCAAGAACTTTCTATCACTGAAATCTGAGGAATAAGCGGTTTTTGTTTTGCCAAATTTTGAGGTTTGCAAAGGATTCTGGGTAATGGAACCTGGTAAGAGCCCAACAAGTCACACCTATTCTGGATTCCCCAAGGTGTCTACTTTCCATAAATGTATAGGTTTGATAGGTTTCCCTGGGTGCCGGCTGAGCTAGAACCCAAATTCCACAGGTAGGCCCTTTCCAAAAATCAGCCCACTTTACTTAAGGAAAATGTGATTTGCCCATGTCGTGTTTTGGGGTATTTCTTGTCATGGGAGCTAGGCCTACCCACACAGGTGAGGTACCATTTTTATTGGGCTACTTGTAGGAATGCTGAGTGGAAGGAAATTTGTGGCTCCTTTCAGATTCCTGAACTTTCTATCACCGAAATGTGAGGAAAAAGTGTTTTTTTTCCTAAATGTTGAGGTTTGCAAAGGATTCTGGGTAACAGAACCTGGGTAGAGGCCCACAAGTCACACCATTGTGAATTCCCCGAGGTATCTAGTATTAAAAAATGTATATTCTTGCTAGCTGTTGGCTGAGGTAGATTCCAAGTTCCACAAGTAGGCAGTTTCTACAAAACAGCCTAGTTTTACTCAGGAAAATATGATGTGTACACGTCGTGTTTCGGGGCATTTCCTGACGCGGGCACTTGGCCTACCCAGATAAGTTAGGCACCATTTTTATCAGGAGACTTGGGGGAATGCTGAGTGGAATGAAATGTGTGCCTCCTCTCAGATTCCAGAACTTTCTATCACCAAAATTTGAGAAAAAAATATGTTTTTTTCCAAATTTTAAGGTTTGCAAAGGATTCTGGGTAATAAAACCTGATGAGAGCCCCACAAGTCACCTCATTCTGGATTCCCCTGCGTGTCTACTTTACATAAATTTATAGGTTTAATAGGCATCCCTAGGTGCCAGCTGAGCTAAAGGCCAAAATCCACAGCTAGGCACTTTCCAATAAACAGCTCATCTTTCCTTGGGAAAATGGTATGTGACCATGTTTTGTTTTGGGGCATTTCCATTCCCACACAGCACTGTGCGTGGAAGGGGCATGCAGTGGGTTTTGCTGTGGGCGCTCCACAGCAACACCCATTGCATTTTGACGCTGCCTCAGATTTATGAAATCTTGTAAACCCGAGGCAGTGCCAAAATCTAACACCACCCCCAGGGGTTGCGTTAGCAGGGTGCAACGAGGAGGAACACTCTTATTCCTCCTTGTTTTTGCTTTTTCTATGCATGCTGCAGAATGCAAAATGCCAGAAATGATTGTTTATGTGCGGGAAAGTGTCCCTTCCTGCACATAAACAATCATTTGAAAATGACGGTTGGGCACTTCTGTGTGTGCTGTACTGTGCAGCACACACAGAACTGCCAAAGCAACATTTGTGATTGTTTATGTGCAGGAAGGGACACATTCCCGCACATAAACAATCACACCCCTCAACACAGACATCCTTGCACCATGGTGCTCAGATGCCTGCATTGGCACTGACACCTAAATTTTGTGCCAGCGCAGGGGGAAATGCAGGGGTGCGCCATATTCCCTTAAATACGGTGCATCCCTGCGTTTCTAAAGTGATGCAGCACGGCGCTGCCATTTTTGGCGCAGCATCGCGCTGTGCCACTTTTCTTTCAATTTGGCCCTTAGTGTTTGCTCTCACTTGGCAGGGGTTGTCAAAGCTCCCACTAAGCAATAACAAACAACTACCTCGGACATAGGGAGCTGGTTCTGGGGGTAGCAGTCCACAAGGCCATTAATGGCTCTGGGAAGGGGGCTGGGAGGTCCTCATCCTTTGTATTTCTTTGGCCAACCCTGTGGAAGTGGTGATCCCAGGGCTGAGAACAGCCCGGGAATGACGATGCATGCACCCCTCCCCCTCTAATTATTGAATAAAGGTCCCAGGGATGTGGTGGTCCCTGAGGCCCTTTTGGGCTAAGCAGGGGGGTCCATGCTGCCTCCCCTTTTAATTTTGGGACAGATCCTGAAGTCCTAAACTACCTTGGACCCCCTCCATATAATTTACATTTGGCCTTCCCCGGGTAGGTGGTGGTCTCCATTGGCAAAGGTTACCCATGGGGAGGGGGGGCTACGTGTGCCCCCTCCTGATTATAATTACTACTTTTTGCCCCGAGACCTGGTCCATATGAGGGCCTACATTTTAAAAAGTGCGTAAGAATGTACCTGTTTTTTAAATATATTTTTTGCCGGGATCCTTGGATTTTGTTGTTTTCACAGCAAATATTTTAAAATGCTTTTTGACCGAGGTGGACCCCACCTTCAGGCCTAGGGGTTCAGGGTATTCCTACTCTGCCCTTTTTTCTTTTTTTCAACTTTCTTTTGAGACTTGTTTAAGGTCCTAACCATAACTACCCATAGGTAGTTATGGTTGGGACCTAATTTCCATAGTGTTGTTTGCTTTGTCAATAACTTTAGTGCCATTTGATGAATCTTCACAAAAGTTTTAAAATTAGTACACCATTCATTCAGCTCTTGTTGTGAAAGTTTTGATGTGGTTCGTCAAGTGGGGTGTGAGATAAAGGGAGGTCCAAAAGCGTCTTTTTCGCATGCAATTTCCAATAGGGTTTTAAACATGAATACAGCCTGTGAAGCTCAATGGAATTACACCAAACTTGGCAGAGAGCTAGCTCTTGGTCCAGAAAGAGCCCTTTTTGCTCTTTGGTGTAAATCCATTCAGTAATGTTTGAGATATTAAATTAAAAAGAAATATAGATTTCTAGTGATGCGGATCCTTCGCTGATCCGACAGTTCCTGTGCTGATATCTGATTGCCTGCCAATACTTCAAACAGGAAATGCTGTCTGCCATTTTGGGCACTTGGACTCTGCAGAGTCCCAAAAAAAACCTTAAAAATAAAGAAAAGGGGGCATGGTAGGGTAATATGTGGGGAATTGAGCAGTGCATGGCAAGCGCACAAGTTATATTTACCTTAGGCCATAAGTTAGAGTTACTTGAAATAACACTAACTGTAACAGGTGAATTTCTATGGTTTTGTACATTTAAAATTTGAGCCTAACTATAACGTAGCTGGAACCTTTGTTTTTTACGTAAATTTCCATGTTTAAAAAAAAATCAATTTCCTAACTATAACGTCCCTATAACCTTTGGGTTTTTCCTCAGTGAATTTCTATTTTTTTTACATAAACACATTTTTAAGAGTATTCGCTAATCCAACCCTGCACTGCTCACGGCCTTTGGCAGTGTGTGGTGGAAGTTGGCATCGGCCTGTCTCTCTGGGTGTGAGAATAGGTGCGAGAGGGTGTATCTGTGTGTAAGACTGGCTGTGAGAGTGTCTGTCTGGATGTGAGAGTGGGTGCATCAGTGTCTTAGTAGGTCTGTGAGTGTGTGCATCAGTGTTTGTGTGGGTCTGTGAGTGGGTGCATGAGGGATTCAGTGGGTCTATGAGTGGGTGTGTAAGAGTCTGAGTGGGTCTGTGTGTGGGTGCGTGAGTGTCTGAGTGGATCTGTGAGTGGGTGTGTAATGCTCTGAGTGGGTGTGTGCGTTGGAGAAAGAGATTCAAAGAGAGAGAGAGAGATAAAAAGTGAGAGGGAGAGAGATAGGGAGTTTTTTAGGTTTTGATGAATGATATACTTCGAATGAGATATTTCTGAACAAATTGAAAAGAAAAATGTATTAGTCAATTAAAATGAATGAGATCACCTTTCAGTATGAACTGTAAACTTTTGAAGTTTAAAAGAAATTAAAGAAGGAACATGACCGCAGACACATCTTGAGTAGAACCCTCAACTTTTAGTGCAAGGGTATGTGACTTTAACCTTTAGACCATAGGTGACTGTTTTCTGTGATGATTCCAGACATACCTTTGACAGAAACCCAGTCAGGTGATTAGAAATAAATGTGAATGTTCCATAAATAGGAAGGTTTAACAGTCAACGCACTAGTAAATAAACAAAAACACTGCCAAGCGATACTAGGATTTGAATCTTCAGCCTATTGAGTGACTGCACAAACACTTGACCATTAGGCCAGCAGTAGCTTTGTTCCATTCTGCATCTAAATGTATCTGTAGCATTTGTACCATACATCTTGCTAGTCTGTCTCTTTGAAATCATTGTATGGAGAGACTATTGCAATAACAATCTTTCTCTCTCTTCCATTCCTTTATGGGACTGCAGGGGGAGTTTCAAGGCCCCGTGGTCCTAACTGGCTCTTGACGTCCTGTGGGAGCCATTATTGCTCCCACAAGAAGGTAGCTGTTTTAAATAGCAGCTCCCTGCTGCAAGGTTTTCATCCGTTTCCCTGCACGCATATTTGTTTGACAGCTCCCGCTGTCAGAAAGCAGACTATGTTTGCTTTTGCTTGGTTGGAGCTATATGTACATATGTATATATATATATATATATATATATATATATATATATATATATATGTATATATATATATATATATATATACGCCAACAAGAAGTGCTGCACTCCCAGAAGTAAAGATAAGCAGATTCCATTTAGTCACAGAGCAGCACTGCAAACACCACTGCATGTTTAACATTTCATCTTCCTCAGGTGATTTTAGTTTGTAGGCACACATGGTTCTCATTTACCTGTCTTATATAGACACAGCGGCAATCTGGGAGTTATAGTTCAAAATGTCCACTTTCAGAGTCCTTCTTTAAATGTTACTAATCAATATTTGCGTTCTGCTTATTTCACAAGTAAACAAACTATGAGAGGTCGTAACAGTCTTTGTGTAGTTTATGCTTAGTGATTTTATACTTGTACTTCCATTAATAAACACGACATTCACATAGAGGAAATTCACTAACAAACATATATATACCTTGCTTAATAATGACAGGTAATTCATTTTTAACAAACATAAAATGCCTGTTCAGTTTAAACCAAAATCATGTTCTGAACTGATTATGTGATTACGTGGGTGTTCTAGCTTAATTACTCCTGTCAGTCAGTGTTATGATTGGTTACCACTGTATGATGTGATGCATGGGTTGGAAAAAATTGTCCCAGGCTGTGTGACTATTATATATGCAGGGAAACATTGAATAATATAAAACAATAATTGCTGATATCTCACTCAGGACTATGAGAGATCCCTTGGGAGGCAAGGAGGTGCAAGGGAAAATGTAAAAACTGCATACACTACATACATACTACTCCTCAAGCACATTAAACTGATATCAGGGACAAACGTTAAATAATTAACAAAACACAAAAGGTCACAGCCCTCTTCATTGTCCCTAAAACATGGATTTGACATCTGGAAAAATGCTTTATCATACTAGCCAAATGTTCAAACCCCAACAAGCAAAGAGGCATGGACGAGAAAGAGCATATGCAGGCCTATGGCAAAAGCACACTGGCTGACTACACAAAACAGCCACTGGCCACATGGTCAAAGAACAATAAGCAAGGATGTATGCAAGCTCATTACTACACAAAATGGGAGCCATCCACATGGCATAGAGAACAAAGACAAAAAGGTAGCCTATAGCAAATACACACACACACACACAGCCCTCCACACTCGCACACTGGCCAGACAAAGGAGACATGGCAAACAATGAACAAAACACTACCATTATTTCAGCAATGCCAAAAATAAAAAGTAAGTCAGCTATGAAAATGGTACAACAACAGACTTCTTCAAAGGCATCAAAATAAATTACCCCACCAAAATAAAATATGCTGTGCGCAGAAAAAGTGAAATAGGCCAAATGGTGAAATAAATGAAAAGTGAAAATGTAACAAACAAGAAGAAAATGTACTTAACTGTATAGCCTTTTCCCTTATAAAAGCAAGCAAATTAAATAAAAAAAATAAAAAAAAACACTAGGCCCATTCTGCAACTCCTGGCCACCTACCTCAACCACAATCAAATGTAAAAAATGAATAAAAGTACAAATATATCATAATGCATTCCGTCTGTCTAACAACATTGTTGTAACTTATTCGTGGTGTTACAAAAACAAAGTCCTTAATTCAATTCAATAGTCTAAATGCAGCAGGAATGGCAGACAAAGGGAGGAATACTTTCACTGTGAAATGCAAATGAAAAGTGACCAGGAGATGAACAAATCACTGAGTGGAGCCTTCAGGACAGGAACAGGAAGTTGGAGTCTCTGTGGCACCTCCTTCCTGTTGAAAAAAAGTATATTTATTCTAAAAAACAACCTGAACCATCAGTTCAAGTAGATTATCAGCTTAAAAAAGGTATTTTTGAGTTGATTCAGCTGCTTCTCAAGTAGAAACTCTACTCAAGAAGCAGATGTGGAAGCTTGCCGTTGCTGGCATCACAAAATGGTTACAGAAGTCTTTATGGCGGCTGTCACTCACTCTAGTGACCCGCAGATTTTGCTCACAAGCAGGCAATATGCAGCCTCACGTAATTCAGGTGAAGAATTGTGAGGCATCAATGTTAAAAAAATTACGCCACACGCAAATTGGCAGAATTTGGCAGGAACTGCACGTTACCAAATACTGTCAATTCTGCGAGCAGAATTCAATTTTCTACCCGGGCCTACACAAATGCAGTCAGTCTTAACTTGGAAGCGATGTGTAAAATATTTATGCACTACTTAAACAGTGATAAAACTGAAAACAGAACACAATAAAATTTTAAAACCAATTAAGAAAAATAGATTACATTTTACTGAATAAAATGGTGCCAAAACAGCATAAAAATTGAGGTGTCAGGCTTTAAACATTTTGTCAAAATTAGCACCAAGAAGCACAAAATACCTCTCGCAGTTATCTGGTCGTGCTTAACTTGGGATGATCAAATGTTCAGGCCAACTGTGTCATTCACGTTGGAGGGACCTGTGAGGAGCTGGTTGGCCATAGTGGATGGTCGCTGCTGTATCACAAAGAGCCATTCATCATTGCATATTCATGTTGGTGGTGGATTTGGGCTTCTACTGTAGGTACAAAGTGGAGGACTTGCATTTGCAGTCATCACAGGCGTCTGATGTTGACATGAAGAGCAAGTCCTTTGGACCTTCCCTTTAGCAAAATATCATAGGTGGTGGATTCTCAGCACAAAGAGGTCACTTCGCCGTTGTTGGGAGCCCAAAATTTCTGCACCTTAATTTTTTAATCAGGAGGAGTATTGATGCAGACATGTTCAGGGACTTTGGGGTCACCTATGTGGATCAGAACTCATTCCAGCAGAGACCAGCACCAGGGCTCACGCAGCTCCTCACAGGTAGCAGATGGTGCTGGTCACCTGGGGAGTTGTAGGGAGGCCTCTGAAAGCTTGTTATGTCCAGATAGCTCAGTCAGGAGGTCAGCCAAATGATCCTTGCATTCATATCTGGGGAGCCTGGGATCAAAGCAAGTAGGTGTAATCTTCCTTCTTTAGACAGCTGGACAGCCACCAGTCCATGAGTATTCTGATGAGAGGTTCTGAAGGTGCCCTGTTCACACATGGTGCCATCCTTTGTGTGATTGAATTCCCGGGCCTACCCCCAAAACTGATGCTGGTCAGTTTACCCCTTTCCCTGGTCCTGGCACCAACCTATCTAGAGTGACAAAGGCAAGGGCAGGCCTGATGTCAAGTTTAATTGTGTGTGATGTAAGCAAAGCCTGTTGAAGTGTAAATGGGTCTGGGTGCAGCCCCTATCCAGCCATCTTGCTAGAATTTCATTTCCTGTCCACACCAAAGCCTTCTTTGTCTTACTTACTGTTTGGAAGCAATACATAAACCCCACCATTCAAAGTCAGGTGACCCAGGACCCTGGCAAGAAGGCATAGTTGGTTGAGACAAGATAATGTCAGCTTTCTAAAAGTGGTATTTTCAGAATTATAACTTTAAATCCAATTTCAAATTTAAACAGCATATCTCTATCTGCTACTAATGTGAACTTAGCACTTGTTACATGCAATAGGGTAATCCATTGTTAGTCAATGGGTAAGCTGGGCCTCACAATAGTGAAAAACAACTTTAGGAGTCTTTCACTGCCAGGACATGTAAAACCTAAGTATGCATGCCGTGCTTTTAAAATGCACTCTGCCCTTTGAGCCTTTAGGGCCTACCTTAGGGGTGAATTTTAAGTACCAAAAAAAAAGATATAGGCATGGCAAAAGATTAATTTTGCTAGGTCAAAATGTCTGTCTAGCATTGCACTACAGGCTGCAGTGGCAGTTTTAAAAGGCTACAATGGGTGCTGCTGCCTACTAACATCATTTTCTTTTACAAGACCTGAGAACAAGTAGTACCATATACTAGGAACCTAGAGGTAAAATAACTCTACTGATCAGGTGTAGGGCAGTTTTACCATGTTTTAGGGAGTAGGCACGAGTGGTTTGCCACTGTCTAGCAGGAAAAAAGATGTCCAGAGTCTTATACACAGACAAAAAGGGTTCAGCATAGGATGGCAGCGGGATGCAAACATCTAAAGTAACATTCAGGAAAGGGTCCAACAATAGGCAATTTACTCCACATGTAGGAGCCTAAATCACTAAAGTCAATACCTTTTTTGTGACTTAGGCCAGTAGCAGTTACTCTTTACATATAAACCTAGTACAGCAAGAAGTGTTTGAGATGGGGTGTATAAAATATTGAACATTTTATCTTAATTATGTAGCTCAAATCTATTTATTTGATAAGACTGTATGTTGTTTTCAAAGCATTAAAGTGAAAATGTCGATCCTGGTACAAAAAAATTGTGAATGTAAAGTGTCCACAAGGCAGCATGCAGCACTTTGTAAACTAAACAAATAAATACTGCATAGATTATATAGTCCTCTAAAGTCCTTAAACAGTTTTGAAGAAATGCTTTCTGGATGCGTCCACAAATCATTACTAGTACCCCTTTAGGAAATATAGCCCTGTTAACATATTATAAAATACCCTATAAAGCATTTCTATGCAATATTTGTTTCCCAGGAGCATCTTCAAATGAACAAGCCTGACACTTATTTTTAGTCTTCCTCCCTGCATTACTAACTCTTGCAAGGCCATCTTTCTCTTTAGTGAGTTCAAAATCAGATGGCTGCGAGTTTTTGCTTACCACAGGGCATAGGCACGGTTTACGCTACACCCATCTGGATTATAATACTGTTGCTCTTCTCAGTTCTCCCCTGAAACATTTTCTCCTAACACATTACTCTTAATGACAGGTCAAGACTTTTTATCTGATGCTTCTGGTAAACTTTAAACTCACAAAAACTGAAAGCATGTTCGGCTGAAAGTAAGAGTTTCGTACAAGGCCTTGCTTTCCTGAAGATAACTATGTGTTTCTTTCATGCATGTAGAGTTTGAAAGCCTGATGTTTTTAAATTTAGGGCCGTATTTATACTCTGGTTGCGCCGAATTTGCGTCGTTTTTTTCGACGCAAATTCGACGCTAAACTAACGCAAACTAACGCCATATTTATACTATGGCGTTAGACGCTTCGGGCGCCAAAGTGCCCGGAGTGTGCGTCATTTTTTAGCGTGAACCCCTTCCTTGCGTTAATGATATGCAAGGGAGGCGTTCCCGTCTTAAAAAATGACTCCCAGGCCTTTACGTGGTATTTATACTCCCGGGCAAAAATGACGCCCGGGAGTGGGCGTGGCCAAAAACGGCGCATTTGCGCGGCTTTTTAACGCCTGGGTCAGGCATGGCGTTAAGGGACAAGTGGGCTCAAAATGAGCCCAGAGTGCCCTCCCCTGCCCCCAGGGACCCCCCCTGCCACCCTTGCCCACCCCAGGAGGACACCCAAGGACGGAGGGACCCATCCCATGGACATTAAGGTAAGTTCAGGTAAGTATTTTTTTTATTTTTTTTGTGGCATAGGGGGGCCTGATTTGTGCCCCCCTACATGCCACTATGCCCAATGACCATGCCCAGGGGACATAAGTTCCCTGGGCATGGCCATTGGGCAAGGGGGCATGACTCCTATCTTTACAATGATAGGAGTCATGTTGATGGGGGATGGGCGTCGTTAAAAAATGGCGCAAGTCGGGTTAAGACGATTTTTTTGCCTCAACCTGACTTGTCCCATTTTAAGACGCCCATACGCCATTTTCCCCCTACGCCGGCGCTGTCTGGTGTACGTGGTTTTTTTCCACGCACACCAGGCAGCGCCGGTCTGGTAGCGCCGGCTAACGCCATTCAATAAATACGGCGCCCGCATGGCGCTTCAGAATGGCGTTAGACGGCGCTAAATTTTTTGACGCTAAACTGCGTTAGCGCAGTTTTGCGTCAAAAAGTATAAATATGGCCCTTAATCCTTGACACATTGCACTGTAATTCTGTAAGGTTACTGCTCCTAATGTCTCTGCTTCAGGGCACTGTTTGTGCAAGATGTCCTATTTTCTAGTAGTTCAGTTAGTTTGGTGCACCACCGGGAACAGTGAAGCATTTCTGTAATTTTTTCTTTTGTGGCTTATCATATGTGGCTTTTTCCTCTGTATGGCAAAATGCAGTTTTGAAATTCTGAGAGCAGCAGCTGTTTCACTATCACGTTCTCCAAACTCAGAACTAATTACAATTATATTATGTAAGAAACTCAGGGGCATGTTTATGAGTTTTGTTGTAACTCCGCACTGTGGCATTGTTGCATCAGAAAGAAGGCCATATTAATGGTATGGTACACCATGGTGCAAGGAACAAAGATGTGTCAAAAATTCTGGCAAAACAGTGTCATGAATGGCGTAAGGTGCTGCAACACAAGTATACTGTCAGTCACACAAAGGGGCATATTTATACTCTGTTTACGCCGAATGTGCATCAAAAAATTTGGCGCACATTCAGCGCAAACCTTGACCCATATTTAAACTATGGTGCCCGATCGCGCGGACGTCAAAAAACCTCAGTGTGCATCATTTTTTGGATGCGGGAAACCGCCTTGCATTAATGACAAGCAAGGTAGGCGTTCCCGTCCAAAAACCGACTTTAAGGCCTGGGTGCCTTATTTATACTCCTGTGTCATTTTGACGCACAGGAGGGGGCGGGCCTTAAAAAATGGCACACAGTCTGATGTGCGCCGTTTTTTAATGCCTGGGTAAGGGCAGGCGTTAAGGGACCTGTGGGCTCACTTCCATGGTCTTAGACCATGGAATCAGTCCAGAGGTGCCCTTCCTTGCCCCCAGGGACACCCCCTGCCACCCTCGCCCACCCCAGGAGGACACCCATGGATGGGGGACCCATCCCAGGTAAGTACAGGTAAGTTGAGGTAAGTATTTTTATTTTTTAAAGTGGCATGGGGGGCCTAATTTGGGCCCCCCTACATGCCACTGAGCCCAATGGCCATGCACAGGGGACAGAAGTCCTATGGGCATGGCCATTGGGCAAGGGGCCATGACTCCTGTCTTTGCTAAGACAGAATTTCAAGTGGTGGTTGGGTGTCAAAAAATGGTGCAAGTCCAGTTTGAGCCATGATTTGTGACTCTAACCTGACTTGCACCATTTTTTGACGCACAACCCCCATTTTCCCCTACGCCGGTGCTGCCTGGTTTGAGTCTTTTTTTTTTACTCTGACCAGCCCGCAGTGCCGGCTAACGTCAGTCCTTAAATAAGGTGCCCGTATGGCGCGTAGGAAAGGCGTTAGCCGACGGTTAAATGTTTTGACGCAAACCAGCGCCAGAGCTGGTTTGCATCAAAAAGTATAAATATGGGCCAAAGTGTTTTTTTGGCATCGTAAAGCATTTCTATGTGACGCAAATCAGCATTGCAACGTGTATGAGTGCTCTGAGCCACTGGAGCATTAAAACAAATGATACATTTCCATTCATAGCAGCTAAGGGAATATCCTGATAATCGTGGAGAAAGCCTCTAAGAGCTAGGAAGAAAACAACCACAAAACTGAGGATTTGCACTTATACAAGGAAGAAGTCCAACTGCAATGAGGGGAAGAACCAGATCCTGATATATGAGGTGGCAAATCATGAACATCTCCTTTTTGTCACTTCGAAGTTATCATTGGGGAGGAAGGAAGCAATTTGTCTAGCCATAGTGGAAAAAATCAACTGTATTGGACAAACAAAGATGACCATTTCAGAATGCTCGAAGAGGTGACGAGTATAGGTACAGGGCCAACTGGCCAGCAACTGTAGGACAGCCACGAGGACTGGAGGAGGGTGGGCGGCATCCCTCATCCCAACAGAATTGGTAGCTGGAGTGGAAGGGCAGGACGGTGCTGAAGTGAAGGACCAGGAATATTATATAGTGTTCTAAAGTCTTTAAATCGTTTTTTAGAAATGCTTCCAGGATTTGTCAAATTTCTGCAAAGAATTAATAGTATTCCTTTATTAAATATATCCATGTTAACATGTTATAGAACATCCTGTAAAGCGTTTCTGTGCGATATATTCTTCCCAGGAGCACCTTAACATAAATATGCCTGATACCTATTTTTAGTCTTCGTCCCTGCATTATTTACTCTTACAACAGCATCTTCCTCTTTAGTGGTTTAAAAAAAAGATTGCTATAAATCATAGCTTTCCACAGGGCATGCACACTGTTTACACTAAACCAATCTGAATTATGATACTGTTGCTCTCCTCAGTTTTACCTTGAATCATTTTCCCTATCACATTAATCATAATGTCAGGACAAGAGTTGTAATCTTGTAAATTGTAAACTCACATAAACTGAAAGCATGTTAGGCAGAATGTAAAAGTTTCGTACATAGCTTTGCGTTCTTGAAGACACAACTGTGTTCTTTCACTCATGTAGAATTTGAAAGCCAAATGTTTTTATTTTTATGTTTTTTAACTTGAGCTTTTAAACAGACCGTCAAGGAAAACCTACCACAGACACTTGCCACTATATTGCTCTTGAAGACCATAAGCCACACCACAAACAACTGCTCATAAATATAAAAGTACTATTTCCAATGTAGGCCCAACATCAAAAAAGCTGATCAGAAGTATACGACGAATTTAACAAATGTAAACCAAAATTCTGGTCACAAAATGTTATTTTCTTGACACATTGCACTGTTCTTCTGTAAGGTTCCCGCTCCTATATTTAGCCAAATTACAATGATTGAAATTTCAGATGGGGAACTCATTGAAAACAGATAATTTGCTTCATTATTTTCATGAAATGTTATAATTTATGCTTCTGGGCATTTTTTTCGAAGATCTGACATTTTTTATTAGTGCATTCGAGCATTTATTGTAATTTTGTGTTTTGTGGCTTTTCTTTGGTGCCTTCTTCTCTGTTTTGCAAAATGCAGTAGTAAAAATCTGAGTAGCACTGTTTCCCTATCAATAGTATTCCAAACTCAGGACTAATTACAAATATGTTATGTAAGAAACTGGGGGCATATTTATGAGTTCTGACGCAACGCTGCTTTGCAGTAGTGTTGCATCAGAAAAACATATGGTGTGCCATTTCTTTGCCACATGGATAAGCCATATTTATGGTATAGTACACCATGTGCAAGGAACAAAGATGCATCAAAATGTCCGACACAACAGTAGTGTGAATGGCGTAAGGTGCTGCAATGCAAGTATACCAAAGTGGTGTTGCATGTCATAAAACATCTACATGTGCCACAAATCAATATTACATTGTGTATGAGTGTTTTGAGCCACTGGAGGAACAAAAAATAATGCATTTCCATCCATAGCAGCTAAGGGATAGCTTGATAGTCATGGAGGGAGCCACTGGGGGCCAGGAGGCAAACAACCCCAAAATTGAGGATATGAACTTATACAAGAAAGGAGTCCAAATTAAATGAGGAGAACCAGATCCTGATAAAAGGAGGTGACAAAACATGAACATCTTCCTTTTGTGATTTCTAAATTACCACTAGGGTGGAAGGAGGCAATTTGGCTAGCCATAGTGAAAACAATCAACTGTGTTGGACAAAGAAAGAGGACCATTCTGGAATGCAAGAAAAAGTGGCATGATTATAAGCACAAGACCAAGGAAAAGCTGGCCAGGAACTGTAGGACAGCCATGTGGATTGGAGGAGAACCTGATATCCAGGAGGAGTTGGATCCATTAGAGGAGCAGGTAACCTCACTCATCCCAACAGAGCTGGTAACTGAAGTGGAAGGGCAGGACAGTGCTGAAGTGGAGGACCAAGAAAAACTACAAGGTGAGTTTAATACAATGGACCATATATCAGAAAACTGTCCTGTGGGGTACTGTCACGGTTTTGGGCGGGTCTGATCAGGACTCTGGTTGGGACACCCCTTGAGGTCACCGAATATCCTAAAGAGGTAGTGTACTTGGCCAGAAGAGCAGCTAAAGGCATAAACGGAAAAGACAGCTATGGACAGACACAGGAAACAGGAAAGTAAAAGCAAAGCAACCCTTGTGTGAACAAATAAGAAACGGATTATTAGTGGACAAACACGCTGGGGTTGTACACAGAGTAAGGCGCAGAACCTCCCACAGTGACAGGGAATCTCAATGCCTCTGTGCAGTTTGCTCTTACCGATAGTCACCCTGCCAGCCCCATAGAAGGAGGCAGTAGAAGTGATTCTGTCTCTGGACCCTAGAGCACAAACAAGGATAGTACTTACATACACAGGACATGCTCTTGTGGGTCCAGCTGGAAACACAGTGGCGATTCCTGAGAAAACAGCAATAGCACACTGTCACTGTTAGGCACGAAAGACAACGTATAACACTAGACAAGGATGGCGGCTGGAATTGCCTCCTGGAAACCAGGAGCCAACCCCACTACAAAGGAGGACACTTATATACTGGTGAAGACTGATAGAACACTTACCAGACACAAAGAATCAAGAAGAAACAGAAACAGAAGGGAACAAACAAAGAGGCAGAGGCAAGAACTGGGAACAAGCTCAGGCTGAAGCAAAGGCAGGACTAGGACTTGAAAACAGGGTGCAAACTTCTGGCTGGAACAAACAGAGATAGGACTGGGAAACTGTGAGCAGGCTCTGGCTGGAACAGGCAAGGACAGGACTGGAATACAGGGAGTAGGAAATTAGCAGTAAACAGGACTGGGAAACAGAGAGAAGGTTCAGGCTGAAACAAGGCAGGAGCAGGGCAGAGAAACAGGGAGCAGGCTCTGGAAGAAACAAACAGGTACAAGGCTAAGAGATAGGGAGCAGACTCTGGCTGGAACAATCAGGAGCAGGGCAGAGAAACAGGAAACAGGATCAAGCTGGATCAGAACAGGAACAAAACTGGAACACCATCCGACAAAGGGTCTGTAACACAAAGGAATCGAACTCCAATGCACGACGGGGATCTTGAGGAAATGGCTGCTTATAAGCAGTTCCAAGCTGGGCTGCACAGGAGAGGTCTCAGGTGTGTGTAATTTCAGACACTTGCAAGTCCTGCAGTAGAGGATCCGGTGAAAAGGAGCAACTGGACTTCTCCCATAGAAAACAATGGGAAACAGAATCCAGGTTTTCCTGACTACCAGGCTGTGCATTATGGGAGTTGCAGTCCCAGGAAACAACTGTAGTACTACACAAGTATACCATGGCCAACAGAGAAACAAACAGGAGTCAGCAAGGGACTCTAGATAATTCAGCAAGGGACTCTAGATAAGTGTTGAAGGTGATTCCCAGGCTTCCAACAGTCCCCTTACAGCGCCCCCTAGAAATGGGACGACAGAGTCGTAACAGGTACAGCAGCAATGCAGCAACACACTTAGCTGCACAGTGCTGCACAGCGCTATGTTGTGTGCAAAGAAAGGGCCTGAATATTCCACAGGTCAATTCATCCATCAGATCACTTCCCTTTTCGTGGACATCAACAATACTCCAACCACCTACCACCCCTTGCAGGTTTCCATGGTCCATGTGTGAATGGTTGGTCCATTCAAAGTATTACCTTTCATTAATGTGTCTGGTTGTGTCACCTCTTTACAAAACAGGACTACAAGCCACAGAATACTAACTAAAAAACACACTACTGGACCAGTACATCACAAATGGACATGGGTCCCAAGGCAGATAGACCTGGTCTAATGCAGGACCCCTTGGCCCAGTTGTGTATGTGTTAGGGCCACGTAGGCATACGTCTACTGTAATGTCAACATAGTCACTTTATATTTTGTAATTTATGAGGGTAATTGCGTTACCCTAGAGGTTCATCATGTGCTGATGCATGGACTGCAAGTAGTATCACCACAAGAGCCAGGTCTTTACTTTCTAGCTCAAAGCCATCTGTCACAATTCTGACTGAGGTTGTGGGGAGGTTTCCGAGGTTGTAGAAAGGTGTAGGGTGCCAGGTAAGACAACAACCCACTCCAGCGATGACCACATGTATATTTCGTGTGTCAGGAAAGAACAGTATGAATAATACACGTGTAATGTTACTACAGTGCAAGCATGAAGAGGTGAATGTGAGTAATCTAACTGTCATGGTGAGGTATGTTTCCAGGATTGTGGATGTGTGTGTGGTGTTGTCTAGTTGTGAGCTTGTAGCCTAGTCATATGACTAGCCAACATGAGTACATGTTCCACAATGTCATTACACATATCCTGTCCCTTTGAGTATGAACCACTAATCACATATAAAGGTAGGCATGTTGGTCAATGTCTTAGTCTAACTACTGTTGGTGGTGTTGGTGTCACTTGACAGGTAATGTTTGATCAGGGTGTCAAAGGTATAAGAGATGATATACTGCCTGTGGCTCAGAAAGGGGATTGCATGAGCAGTCATCTACCTGTCTAAGAGAGTGGGCCATATTGAGCTGATGTTCCTTATTTGAGGAAATTATTTCCTTGGGTACTGAGGCAATGGAGTGAGCATGAGCTGCCGTACAGTACCAAATATGGAAATGTATATACAATTCAGAGATACAACTTAGTACTCAGGGTCATTGAATCATTGGTTTGCTGTGTTTGTACCTGTAAACAACTGCACCGTCCAAAATGAACTGGAATATTATATCTAGAGGCCTTGCAAATACAAGCAGTGTAGCAAGGTGGGTTGCTGTGTCCAGTTGTGTGGGTGTACGTGAAAGGAGAATCTTTGTGCAATAATGCACAATGTGCAAGCAAGACATTGTTGCAAGCCAGCCAGTTGTGTACTGATGTGTGAAAAGCTGAGTGCACAATAGTGTGGGGTAAGTCAATTATTCACACATATTGGACAGCAGTGGCATGCAAACACAGGGCTATAGCAAATGCATTAAGCCAACATACACAATGCAATGGTCTCTGCAATTGTGCGTAGAACCCATAGTTGTAGTTGTGGTGGGAGACAGCAGAAACATGTCAAGAGTTGCCCGTAGATGCACTCAGACTTTAGCCAGGGCAGGGCAGCAAGCTGCAGAGATTTCTTGTGTTGTCTTGAAACTACACAAATAGTTCCCCAAGTGAATTCTGTGTTTGTGTGAACAGTCTGAATGTACTGACATGGCAAAAGCAACATAAGTACCACATGCCCATATACACTCGTAGAAACAGATGTTCAACATATCTCCGTGTACTTGGAAGCAAATACAAATACTGATTGAAAGTGAAAGGAACTGTTTTTGTCACATCAATTATTGGAAAATCCTAACATAATGTTATCTCTTTCTAGAGGGACCAACAACACCTCCTGGTGATCAGCCTGTCAATGATGCCCATCCTGTTGAGGGCACCATTGTGGATGATGACACTTTCCAATAACTCCTAGACTCGTTTGGAAAATCTCCTTTAAAAATGGCAAGTGTAGACAACAATATAGGGTCTTCATGTGAAACAGCACACACAGAACATGGTCCATCAACTGCAGACTTTGAGGACCCTCAAGTTGTCTTTCAATGCTGAGTGGTAGGAGTCCAGCAGTGGATGGCTACTGAGGTCTGGTCAGAGATGGAGACCATAATGAGCACACTTGAGAGAGTCCATAATTGTGTTAGTCCAAATAAGAGTTTGACAAGGCCATCAGAGACACCTACACTTGGCTCCATGGGATTGATGAGTTCCTAGCTAACATCTCTGGTGATCAAAAACACCAGCTTTCTATATCTGACACTAGTGAGATTGTCAAGCAGCTGGGGGCCATCAATACCTCCATCCAGCCTCCATCCAGCCCCTGGAGTCCAAGCTAGACTTCTTTATAGCAACAACAAATGCCCTCCATAGCAAGGTTGTTGCTTTCCTGACAAACCAGCAAACCCTTGCCCAAGATCACCTTGCTGCCTTACTGGCAATCACAAATGGCATTGGGAACATGGGAGTCACATCTTCAGCCTCTGAAATGTGTGTACTTTTCATTCAACACCCACAACATCCAGAGGAGGCTGAACATGCATTAGTTTCCGTAGGAGAATGTCCCGATGACCATTTCTAGCTGACCCCTGGCCAGTAATACAGTTTGTCATGTATAGGATATCATGCCACCCTCTTGTGCACCCAGTACAGTACTCCTTGCTTGTTCTGCAATTTTTGTGTCCACTTGGTCATCTAAAGCAATATCAACACCACCTAATACAATGTTCTCCTCCTCATTGAAGTCATGACACATATGTAATTCTTTTATTCCATGGGTAAAATTAATTGTAACTATACTTTGCCTTTTTTACTATCTATATATATATATAGATTAGCACTGCGTAATCTAACAATGTCATCTCTGAATGTATCAACAAGATGGATTTACTCGATAGTCAAACAGTGAGAACCTACTGACAAAGTACACACAATAAATCCTCATATTCATGGGATTTGTGAGGCATGGGAGGTTAACACAGTGTAACTAAGGTGAACAATAATCTGCAATGTCAAGAGTACTACATCATCTACTAACTAGTAAACATCACTAGTCTACAAAATGACAATAAACAACATCAAGGTCTTGATTGTTGAACCTTAACTAGCCAGATTGCTATGACCATCATCAAAATGTCTTTGCATTGTACTTGTGACACAGGAGGATGTGCAAGGGTAAGGTAAAACTGTAAGTTAGTCTGCCCTAGATATACAAGTTACCCTTGCCTCCCATGTGTATACTGATAAGTGCTGAATAAGTAAACCCTGGCTCAAATATACAGCTGCAGTTACTCTGCCACAGAGAGGCCTCACCTGTCTTGAGTGTGAGTGCATCCACATATTTCATCATATTGCCATATATTGTTTCCATTGGTGGGACATCAAAACAATAATAAACCTGCCCAGAGGAGGGCTAATTGTGAGAAATATGCTAAGAAATACATTAGGGTTGTCTTTTGACATATGAAGTGCAGGATGTGGAACACAGAGCACACATAGAAATTGTTAGAAATGGGGTTTCTAGTTGGCAGAAGTATGCACCATGTCAAGCAGAGACCACACTCCTAGTCAGGGTAAGTCAGATACATACCATAAAGGAACCTGTGCTCACCCTCTGATACCTTGGCACACAGCAGTCAGGCTCAACTTAAGAGGCAATGTGTAAAGTATTCGTGCAATACTTCAAATAGTAAAACTGTGAAAAACTACACATAAAGAAACCACATCTGGTTAGAAAAATGGAGCTTAATTTTATTTTATGAGTAAAATAAGACCAAAATGAGGTAAACCCAAGAAGTGAAAATTGAAAGTTGAGATATGAATTTATAAAGATTAAAATGCAATATAGTACTTAAAAGGATGAAGTGCCAACCAGACCTGTCTGGTCATGCTAGACCGGGGTAAATTAAACATTTTATGCTGACCGCCATAGAGTGCAGATCGGATAAGGTCGGATAAGGTCCAAGGTTTGTCCAACTGAAGTTTTATCTTCTTAGAAATGAGCCAAGAGTCCTGTTCACGGGGAAGAAGTTCGCCAGGAACAAGGAGAGTGTTGCTAGCGGTATTCTGCAGGCCCGAAGAGTCAGTCAGGCATCACGGGCAGGTGGAATGGAGCCTCCTGATGATAGCTGTGCAAAGAGACAAACTTTGGGTGGCTTGTAGTAATTCTTCATGTGAGTGGCGTGGTTCTGGTGCACGTGGGCCTGTTTGTGGCCATGAAGCTGGATTCCAGGGGCTGGTTGATGGTGGGTCCACGGGCTATAGCAGGATCGTTGAAAGTCTTTTGTTTCCCTGAGACTTCAGAAAACAGGAAGCAAGCCAACACGCGCTTGGGGTCACTTTGGTTCTGGGATGGAGGGATGCAGGCCCCGTCACTCTCAGGCAGGAAGTCAGCAGACAGCAGGTAAATCAGGAAAGCAGGACTCTAGCAAAGTAGCAGCTCAGCAGATTGGTAGTCCTTGCTGCAGCACAATAGTCCTTCCTGGAAGAGTATCCACAGGTCCAGAAGTGTACAGAGTTGGTGGTATCAGAGGTCCAGTACTTATACCCTGGTGTGCCTTTGTAGTCCAGGGCCCATATTTATACATTTTGACGCTAAACTGCGCTAACGCAGTTTAGCGTCAAAAAATTTAGCGCCGTCTAACGCCATTCTGAAGCGCCATGCGGGCGCCGTATTTATGGAATGGCGTTAGCTGGCGCTAGCAGACCGGCGCTGCCTGGTGTGCGTGGAAAAAAACCACGTAGACCAGGCAGCGCCGGCGTAGGGGGAAAATGGCGTTAGGGCGTCTTAAAATGGGGCAAGTCAGGTTGAGGCAAAAAAATCGCCTCAACCCGATTTGCGCCATTTTTTTCGACGCCCAGACGCCATTTAAATGACTCCTGTCTTAGTAAAGACAGGAGTCATGCCCCCTTGCCCAATGGCCGTGCCCAGGGGACTTATGTCCCCTCGGCATGGCGCATTGGGCATAGTGGCATGTAGGGGGGCACAAATAAGGCCCCCCTATGCCACCAAAATAAATTAAAAATATAAAAAATTATACTTACCTGAACTTACCTGAATGTCCCTGGGGTGGGTCCCTCCATCCTTGGGTGTCCTCCTGGGGTGGGCAGGGGTGGCAGGGGGGGTCCCTGGGGGCAGGGGAGGGCACCTGTGGGCTCATTTTGAGCCCACAGGCCCCTTAACGCCTACCCTGACCCAGGCGTTAAATAGTGGCGCAAATGCGGGGTTTTTTGACCCGCCAACTCCCGGGCGTGATTTTTGCCCGGGAGTATAAATACGACGCATTTGCGTCGCCGTCATTTTTTTAGACGGGAACGCCTTCCTTGCATCTCATTAACGCAAGGAAGGCGTTCACGCCAAAAAATGACGCTATTTGCCCATACTTTGGCGCTAGACGCGTCTAACGCCAAAGTATAAATATGGCGTTAGTTTTGCGCCGAATTTGCGTCGAAAAAAACGACGCTAATTCGGAGCAAACGGAGTATAAATACGGGCCCAGGAGTCTTCAAAGAAGGGTTTTTAAAGTGCACATAGGCCCTCCTTTCCTGCCTTAGCTCCAGACTCACTACAGGGGGAATGGAGCTCTTTGTGTGTGGCAGGACACTGCACCTTCAAGTGTGTCAGCTTCTCCCAACCATCCTACCCAGGATGGCCCATCAGGAAGTTGATGGCCTATCAGTCACATCTAACCTCCCTTTAGTGTTTAGAAGACAGGCAGTAGGCACCAAATGGCTAACGTAAGAAAATGACAAAATGATGTGAAGAAGAAGAAGAGATTTTATTGTTTAGTTACTTAAAACCATAACACAAGAAATAAAAATAGATAAGCACTATATAAAAAGGTAAAAAAGAAAAATCGTTGTTCAGTCATTTCAGTTCGGCTCCATAGGAGCTCGCTTTAAATGGTGGTTAAGTGTTGCTATTTAAAAAATTTGCGTTGCTCCAGTGTGAGTACAGCAACGCTTAATGCCATTGTAGTCCATTGTCAGGCATTAAGCCTGTCTTCCTCCTTTAGATCGACAGGGGGGCAATGTTGCTTCTTTAACTCCTGCTTTTGTGACACCTGCAGTAGAAACTTTACCAAGGCACAATTCAACTGTGGGTCACCCAGTGCAAAGCACACCATTACTGCTTGTCTCCGTGTCCGTATGCCCTTTTCATTAAAATTGCACTTCAGTAGAGCTTTTCATTCTAGTGCAGGATGATTGCAAGAACAAAGGACGTGGAGGAGATCTTCCGTGTCCTCACCGCACAGGCGGCACAGAGTTGGTTACGTCCTTCAACCAGGTTTCACATGTAAGGCAAGTGGTAGGAGACCAAGTCGGTACTTAAAGAAGTCGTCCTTTGTTCGTTTTCGAGAAGCCCTGGCCTAGGTATGGCTGTGGTGTCAAAGACGTGTAGGTGTGCAGGGTCATCCAGGTGTGAGACCTCTTTGAGAAGGCTGCTTTGTCCTTCAGTAGTGACTGGAGCCTAAGTGATTTCCTAGCTGCTTTCTTAAAGGCATTGTGTGGGATTGAGGTCCTCCACAAGTCCGTTAGTCCGGTCTTCTTAAGAGAGTCATCTAAGTGAATTCTGAATGGGGAGGTGTTCTTACATTCAAGCTCTTGCCACAAATGATAGTTGAGAGTGCCCGGGAAGGCACTGCGGGCTTTGCTCCAAAAGCTTATGTAGGCGACAGGTCGAGCCAGGGTTTGGTTCAGCAGACCAAACTCCAATCTCAGTTGGGCAGGGGAGGTGAATCTGGGGATGTTAAAGATCGTTCCGTAAGCTTTGCTCACTGAACGATTTAAGAGATCAGAGTCCCTGCCTCTTTGAGCTTCACTCCTGTATGTTATAGTGGGGAGGAGCTTGGCCTTTAGCACTTTTAAGAGGGTGGGTGTATGAGGGCCCATTCAAAAGGGGTTTTAGTCTTTTTAGTGAGAGTGCTATGGCTAGACTTTTTCCCATTAGGCTTTTCTTTTGATGCTTGAAGTTCCCTGGTTTGTCAACAGTGACTCCAAGATATTTGTACTTATCTGTGTGGACCAGTCGTGTCTCACCCCAAAACTAGGCTCTCGCAGATGGCTTTGACCTAATTGACAGCTTGCGTGTTTTGCCAAAGTTTGCTGTCAAGGCATTCGTAGCTGTGTAGAGCTGAGTGGCGTTGAGTAGTCTCTAAAGGCCTACCTCCGTGTGGCTGAGTAGTACGAGGAAATTGCCGTGCATGAGGCATGGTAGCTCGAGGTCCCCAATTTTTTGAGGGTGCAGGTTTGGAAGGGTGAGTGCACCCGCTAAGTCTGCTAGATATAGATTGAACAGTGTGGGTGCCAGAACGCAGCCCTATTTTAGGCCTTTGGTTGTAGGGATCCACCTTGAGAGATAAGTGGCTGTGCCTAGTTTTATCTGGACCCATGTGTCTGTGTGGAGAGTTATTAATAGGCGTAGAAGTGGATGGGGAAGCCCCCAGGTTGCAAGCTTCTTCCACAACCGGTTTCTGTCCACATGGTCGAATGCCGCCTTAATGTCAACAAAGCATAGGTGGAGCTGACGTTTCAGTGTTTTTGCTTTGTCACTTAAGAGGGCAATGGCCGTGATGTTCGTGATGGTGCCGGTATGTATGGAGAATCCTGTTTGAATCGTAGGGATTATTTCCTTTTTGGTAGCCCATGCCAGCAGATGATCCAGTAACAGGCCTGCATTGTAATTTGCGTCATTGTCAATTAAGGTAATCAGAGGATAGTTATCGGGAAGTGACATATCCCCTGTTTGAAAGATGGGGGAGATTATGGACCCCTTCCAGGACTGCGGGATCGTTCCTGTCAGACCTATTTCCAGGTAGAGGGGTTCAATAATCTTTTCCCAAAGGGGTCTATTGTGCTTGAAGACTGCGGGCGGGAGGCCATTTAGTCCCGGGGCGCCATATCTCCGACCTTTGGCTAGCTGGTTATGTATAGTGACGGAATCGGTGAGTAATGAATGCTTAGTCTTTGGTGCAAGCCTGTGTAAAGGAAGACATCGTGGTGTGATCATGCTTTGTGTGTCCATGCCAACTGATATTGGTCCGTTGAAATGCAGTCCGAGATATTTGTCCCAAACAGTTTCTGGTATATGCGATGTTATGGCACAATGGTATGGGGGTGTGAGGTTGCATATTGTGCACCAGAAGCGTACGCTGTTGTTACTCCTTGTATCCGAATGTAGCCTGGCCCACAAGTCTTCATTGCTGCTCCTATCGATTTCCCAATATTCGTTTTTTCAGTTCCTGCTTGTGGTGCCTGAGGTTTGTCAGAAGTTCTGGATTACCCAGGCTGCCACGGAGTCGCCTTATGCTGGAGTTGATTTTTCTCTTTGCATCTCGCAGTGCTGACCTGTGGGCTTGCGCCAGGTGACTTACTGCTGCAGGATGTGGTGGTCGCCTTTTGGTAATTGTTACCGCAAACATTCCGCTAAGCCTGGTTGTGAGTTGTTCCCATTTCTGTACTTTGCTATCGTTAGTTGTGTCAAGTTCGAGTGTGAGATCCGTTGCTGTTTTGATGAGTTGGTTAATGTTTGATTGCCCACATTTGACACGCTTGCAATTTGTAGTAAAAGTGGTGATTTGTGCAATGTTCGTTTTCTCCATTTTGGTTATCCCCAGTTTGATGGATACTTCCTGCGGGCAGTGATCACTCTCGCACCTGTTGCCTAGCTGAAAAGAGGCTACTAGCTTGAATAGTGGAAGAGAAACGAATATGTAGTCAATTGTGGTGGATGCAATTGTTGAAAAATATGATGCTGTCGGAGGCAAGTCTTCAGTAAATCTGCCATTCGGGGCTCTTAGCTGTAACAGTTCCAAGCCACTGAGCAGCATCCTGCTGATCTTTGTTGGACGGCCATGTATGTTAGCCCCTTGTGCAGGGAGGTCCCAGGCGCTTGAAAGAGCAGTTGTAACTTCATCTGTTGAGGATCCTAGCAGGTGCAGATTGAAGTCCTCTGAGACGATGATGTCGACCGCGTCAGCTATGACGCCGCTGCTTATGAAGTTCTCGAGGAGAGCCACTAAATTATTGATGTGACCCACTCTGCTCTTTGAGCTTGACTTCTGTCCCCAAACCAGGAAAAACTCTGTCCACAGGGACAACAATCAACAGAGGCCACTGGCAGCTGGCAGAGTCAAAAGCCTGGCTTAAGGCCATCCAGGCCTCTCTGACCTCTGAAGTTTGTTGGGGGGCAGTAGCCCCAAGTGACTTGCACCCTTTTTCCAGTTCACCTTTCACTAGTTTAGAAGTGATATCCTGACACTGGTCCTTCAAACCAGAGTCTGTACATTTAGACCATGGGCTGGAGTCATTCTACACACCTGGTTGGTGTACTGTTCTGGGGAAACTAGCTGTTCCACCATCATGGTATGACTAGCCCTATGTCCCTCAGAGCAGTGACTGGGACCCCATTCACTCTCACCTGGCGGATTTCGCTTCTCCCAAACTCATTTTTCACCAGCTCACACTCTGAGTCCATCTCCTAGCTAAGGGAGATCCTGACATGGTCTATGGCCTGCCCTTGGGGACTACTTGCCCCTAATGCCACATCGGCCACCCCTGTAGAGGTAGCACCAGTGGGTGGTTTCTTTGGACAGACCGAGCCCTCATGCTTCTGTCCTAACTGGGAACACTCAAAGCAGCGACGTTGTAAATATTATGCCTTGGGCCACTTCCCTCCAGAACCACCACCCTGTTTTTCAAATGGGAAATGGGAACCCTTTCTTCCGCACTCACCC
This sequence comes from Pleurodeles waltl, assembly GCF_031143425.1. Classification (NCBI taxonomy): domain Eukaryota; kingdom Metazoa; phylum Chordata; class Amphibia; order Caudata; family Salamandridae; genus Pleurodeles; species Pleurodeles waltl. The sequence goes on along the minus strand of NC_090444.1, from coordinate 1,233,242,540 downwards.
TGGTGCTTGTCTGAGGCATTTTTAACCTCCACCTGCTGTGGGAAAGCAAGAACACCCTTGGGGGTCTCTCCCAGGTACCTTCTTGGGCACTGTGGTGCTAGCCCAGTGGTCCACCTCCTCACCAACCTTCGAGGGGTCAGTCAGCTTAATGTCAACTAAGTGCTGGCACAATTCTGTAAAAAAGACACTAAGCATGTTCTCTCATGATTAAACTGTATAACTCAACATGCCCCTCACCCAGTTATTCAATGCCTTAGCAGAGTAATCAACTAAATCTACCCAGGATTGGTTGGTGAGCTTCTGGCTGTCCCTGAATCTCTATCAATACTTTTCAGGGATCAGCCCAAATTTGGCAATTATGATGGTTTTCATGGGGGCATACTTGGTTTGATTCCCAACCTCCAATGTCAGAAGTGTGTCCTTCCCCACAGTAGGCATGTGTTTCCATAGTGCACCCCACCCAGTGCTCCTTAGGAACCTTGTAAACCCTCAGTGCAACTTCATAAGCAGAAAACCACTTATCAATGTCATCTCCCACCACATAACTGGACACCAAATCCTTGGATAGACAAACAGTTTTGTTCCTATCAGGTACTGCACGTATGCTTCCACCATCACTGTTGGAATTAGACTGCCTGGCCTTGATTTATAGGCTTAACTGCAATGACATTTGCACACTGTCCTCCCAAAATACACTTTGCACTGAGATATGCAAATCGACATCCAATTTACACCCGCTAAGCCATATGACTAGAACACTGCCATGTGGACATCTATTGGCATATTTACAGAAATGTCATGCAGTGCAGTGCAGCAAGTCAGCTTGCTGCGCCACACCACGTGACAAGGAAGAGGCAGTAATGTGTCATAGTTAAGTCAATACAATGCATTCCTGACTCATTCCCTGTGCTGTCACAAAAATAATCCTGAGAGACATATTCCTTTCTATTTGTGCTGACAAGTGCAGCACACATAGAAAAAAAAGTGACGAGGAGAAATAAAAACATTTATCCTTGTTACCTCTCACCTGAGAAGGCATGTGTTTGGGCCATTCCCAGGTATACCTGTTCTAGTATATCTGGGAACCCATTATAAACCATGGGAGTTGCATGGTAAAACCCATGCATTACCACAGAACACCTTCCCAGGGCAGATTAAGGTAATGCAGCAATTCGCACTGCATTGCCTTACACCAGATTTATGGAGCCAATCAGGCCCTCACAAAGTGGCCTTGCGTGGCTTCAAGAATCACATGTAAGTTTTGCAATGCTCTTGCACCACGCAATGTGGAGCCAACAGGCTCATAAATGGGCCCTACGATGTCTAACAGTTAGGCAGCATTGTAATGATTTGTACAACACAATGGATCAATAGAGTAGCAGGCCTACATCCATGCAGCCTGCAGGGCCTCAGTGCAATTGTTATTCTGTCACTCCATTTCACATAGGTATGAGTGGACTTTTCTGAGGGAGTCTCAGACATCCATAAGGCAGGATTAGAACAGTAGAAACTAAGATAATGTTTTACAAAAGCTGATTTGTACATGCTTAAATAATTTGACTAACATTACAGAAACACATGGTGAGAAGACATTTATACCCTTTCATATGTCAAAATCATGATGTGAATACAATTGGGGATGTCACGGGTACATTTGCAGCAACTATGAATAGTAAAATCTAGGGACTGTGCTGGCTACCCTGCTGACACTGTCCTCCATGTTTTCACAATTAGGCTTTTGAATTGCCACTCAAGTATAGGGACAGGTATCAGTGCACAAAGAGCTTGAGTGTTGATTAGCAGAAATCTTAATCCATACCTATATTCAGTTACACTTGAAATGTGAGGGAGGAGACTTTAAACTTATGCAGCATGTTGTAGTATAGAAGGCTGCAAGGTACCACACATAATGCATAGTTTGTAATATTCTGATTTCATTATACCTTCATGTTCACACTTGGGAACATTGTCTGGGTATTGTTTGCACTTCATTGGCCCCAGTTTCATACTTAAATATGGACAGAGGCAACAGTAACGTGCACATTAAAGATTTGGTAAGGTCATTCTACTTTGCTAAAACATCTGTTGAATCATTGATTGTGAGGTTTGCGACGTTTATGGTATGAGCAAATTTGTTTGTGTTGAACATCTGCATATTAAGAACCAGATGAAGTTTCATATGCCAAATGCATAAAATAAATATAGATATGCAAACAGCACCACATATGCAAAAATGCATACATCTTGTGAGCCTTCTTATATTGCCCCTACATTCACAATAACATTAATCCCTGTCAAATCTAAATGAGTCTGCCGGTACATTATGTTGTGTTGCCACACTGACTATAATTTGGTTGCAGGTGATAAATACCTCCCCATACAGATCACAATGTTACAACTATCATGGATTACAGACAGACGTCACAGAGCTACAACCATGTACTCATTACACTTACTGGTTGCATTTAGATCCCAGAAGTTGTCTACTTCTCCCCAGGTGAACGGGACATGTCAACCAACAAGACAAAGATGCAGACATTGCATTGTAAATAGTGCACCTACACACAATAATTGTTGTACAATAAATACAATGAGATCCCAGTGTACTTTGAAAAATCAACAATCTTGACACACATATGTATATATTGTATGAATATGGGATGAAGCTATTCACCTTACAGGGCTAAGCTGGATGGATGATGAAGGTCAGAGGTATCTAACATCATATGCCTGAAGCATTCATCAGGCTGTGATGTTTTAAGTACTGCTGGCCAGCATCACCTCAGACAAACTTGCGCCATGACACAAAAGTAAAACCATTGACCCTAGGCAGAACAAAGTTGACCAGCAATGGGAAAGGACAGGTATCCACCATATGTAACATTGTAGGGTCCGTATCAGACTTTTTATAGCACTGGGACACAAAACGCTGACTAGCGGCTATGCATGTAACCATGCAATGTGGTGCAAGGGTGCATGACTTGCAAGCAGGTTTGTATGGTTTTGTACTGGACGGGGAACCTTCTTCCACAAAAACAATTGCCTGGGGCATCTTAAGCTGTCTGAAAGTGCTGCACAATGAGCACACATAGGTAGTTTAAAATAAAAGGGCATTACATATTTATCTCCTCCTTACTCATCTTGTGAGGAGTTGTAGCATTTTTGGGGCATTCTCTGGTCTATCATGTACATACCACCTAGGAATGATTCAAAATCCATGTGTGTTATATCTGAACACAAATGCACAACACATAGAACAGCACCCTGGGGCAGGGTGTGGCAATGCAACAATTAGCCCTACGCTGCAATACTCTGGGTTTATGAAGTCACTCTGAGGCACACAAAGTGGCCTTGTGTTTCTTCATAAATTGCACTTCAAGTTTAGCCTTGCGCTAGAAGCAAGTGGCATGGTGCAATATCCACCAAACACATTAACAAAAAAGCCACTTTGATGCATAAGCTTAGCCTAACTAATATAGCAATATAACTAATTGCAGATAATACATAAATACATATTTACAGAGTCTCTAATCTCCAAATCCAGCAGGCCTCATGTGCCACAACATCAGCCCACCAATGCTTCAGTTGGGCGACAGTGTGATCTCCTCCAAATACAAGATTCATTTGCCAATACACCCACTCCCAATGGTCTTTCTTGTCCTTTATGGGACAGCCTTGCTTGACCATACCTCCTGAGGCCACCACGTGTGGCAGGTAGCACATAAGTAGCCAAATTAGGGCCCCCATCCTCTCGCGCAATAAAATTATTTCCCCAACCCTTCCCTGACATGACCCTATTCCTCCTTAACAAGCTAAACCACAAAATGACCCCTTGTTAGAAATGGGGTTTCTGGTTGGCTAGGGTATGCACCTAAGCCAGGCAGAACCCACCCACTCTAGTCAGGACAAGGGAGTTACCTGTCCAGGATAACTCTTGCTCACCCCCTTGGTAGCTTGACATAAGCAGTCAGGCCTATTCCATAGGCAATGTGTAAAGCGTTTGCACAACACACACAATACACGTGACACACTATCCCCAACACAAAGGAAACACAACACCAAGTTATGTAAAAACGAACTGTATTGTACACAACATAATTAGACCAAATACAACATGTCAGTAATACCCTGCTACCCAAGCAGTTGTCAGAACATTACACCATAGTTACTCAGCAGAGATTAGCAGTAGTCAGACATAACACACAGGTTTCCTATTATTCTGCAACATAAGCAGTAATCAGGAATCAAATTACTAAGGAAATGCACTTGTTATAAAAATATCATAAATGCCCATACCAGGAACATTTGAAAACATATGGCAAGTAATATGAACATATAAGCATGTTATGTCCATAAAAGGAACATCAGCACATATATAGTACATCATAAAAAAGAAAAAACAGGCTAACATAATAATCCACAATGTCCATACCAGGAACATTTGAAATCATATGATGGCATGGCACCTCTAGTGCCACAAAACATTACGGTGGCCCCCGGCGCTCATCTATGCCAAACGGGGACCTTACGGTAATTTGAGGAGAGTGGGGTGGCACGCACCCCCTCTGGTTTTTATATCAGCCCCTCCTGGGGCCCGTGATCTATGGTTCCCCCCCGGACCATGACTGGCCCTCCTCGCGGTGCAAAGCACAAAACACCACAAGGGGCACAGCGAGGGGACCTTGTGGTGTGGGGGCCTCCAGCAAGGCTTCCACCTTTCCCACAATCTTCAGTGAACACAGGGGGAGAGTTGTAGCCCACCCTCTACTCTGGGGTCATAACAACCATGTGCATCCCCCGAATGCAGCACACACCCCTTCCTCAATGGGGTTTACCAGCCGGGGATCACGTCCTCATGGTCTGGCTACAAGTTGTGAGCCCCTGCATGCCTCCTCCAAGCAGCACAGCTCCTTTCTTCTCATCGAGCTGGGCCGCGGCTGTCAGGAATCCCCAAGGTGCTCCTGCTTTGTCAGCATCCTCAGGGAGTAAAGTTAAATCATATTTCTGTTCTTGCTTTAACCTTCAGGTTTCTAAGTAAACATAATCTGGTGTGTTACACAATTAGTTTTATCAATGCTTGTTTTACCAATGCTTGTTTGTTAATGTGAGTAGGTGTAGACATGTGCTTCTAATTGGGAGTGGTGACATTATTTTCATCCACACGTTGAAACTCAACTGCTTTCCTGATTGGCTATAAACAGCAGAGTGAAGTGTGCCTCCCTGCTTGGCTTTGTTTTGCTTCCTGATCTCAGCATCTGACTTGGCAGTCCAGCCCCTGCTGTCATCCTCATATTCAGGTCTTTTGAGGCAATTCTTTTCTTCGTTCCTGTACCAGCTGACACTAGGCATTCCTCCAGTACTCCAGAAAAGCCTGCAGCTAAGTGACTAGTATTCTCCAGGGAGTTTGTTCTTTGAGCGCCGCACTTTCCTAGAACAGCTGGTGTATTTCAGACCTTGTATTTTGGCAGAGTGCTTATCTTAAAGAGACAACTGCATTTCTGAACATTCTACATTATTATTGTAGTTACTTGCCTAAATGTGCTTCAGTAAATCTGCTTGATCTCAAGTACTACAAACAGTGACAGTGCAATTTTAAAAGAGCATTTACTTGACTTTTCTTTCTCTAATAGGATAACTCTTGAAACTAAATTGTGTCATTCATGCCTGTGTTTAAGGATTGGGGATTTTGCTTTTTGCTTTTTGAAGGGGTTTTCACACAAACAGTGAAACCAAACCAAACTGTGCCACCCTAACGGTTTGAACCCAGAGTGGTCATTTGTATTTCTTGGATTGTTTTTGTTCCTTTTAGTTTATCCCTATGCATGCAGGAAGGTTACATGTGATATAATTATTGTTCTTGTTTGTCTTTCTTTTGCATGATAAGTACAACCACAGTTCTAATTGTAGTGTCTGTAGGAGGCTGGCCTGGCTTGTAGTGGGTACCAGAGGTACTTACACCTTGTGCCAGGTCCAGTTATCCCTTATTAGTGCAGAAGAGGTGTTTCTAGCAGCTTAGACTGATAGAAGGTAGCTATGACAAAGCAGCTTAGGCTGAACTAGGAGACATGCAAAGCTCCTGCTATACCACTTGTATCATATGCACAATATCATAAGAAAACACAATACACAGAGTTACTAAAAATAAAGGTACTTTATTTTTTATGACAATATGCCAAAAGTATCCCAGTGAGTACCCTCAGTAAGAGGATATTATATAAACACAAGTTATATGTACACAAACCAAAATTAGGTAAGTAATAGCAAGAAAAGTAATTAAACAGTGTAGAATTACAATAGATTGCAATAGTAGCACATAGGTAGAGGGGCAACACAAACCATATACTCCAAAAGTGGAATGCGAACCACGAATGGACCCCAAACCTATGTGAACTTGTAGAGGGTCGCTGGGACTGTGAGAAAACAGTGAGGGTTATAAAAGTACCCCACCCCAAGACCCTGAAAAGTAGGAGTAAAGTACACCTACTACCCCCAGAAAGCACAGAAGTCGTGATAGGGGGATTCTACAGGAAGAACAAACACCAGCAATGCAACAACAGTGGATTTCTGGACCTGAGTACCTGTAAAACAAGGGGACCAAGTCCAAGGGTCACAGTAGAGGTTTTTGGGTGCTGTTGTGGCTCAGGAGTGACCAGGAAGTTGCCACTTGGAGGAAGAGACAGACGGGGCGCCCAGCAACTCGGGGAGCCCTCACAGAAGCAGGCAGCACCCGCAGAAGTACCCCAACAGGCACTTAGAAGAGAAGTGAACCAGAGTCCACGCGAAGTCACAAAAGGGAGTCCCACGACGCCAGAGGACAACTCAGAAGGTTGTGCACTGCAGGATGGTGTGCCAGGGACCCAGGCCTGGCTGTGCTTGAAGGAAATCCTGGAAGAGTGCACAGGAGCCGGAGCAGCTGCAAATCACACTGTACACAGCTTTGCAGTCTAGCGTGGGGAGGCAAGGACTTACCTCCACCAAACTTGGACTGAAGAGTCACTGGACTATGGGAGTCACTTGGACAGAGTTGCTTTATTCCAGGGACCATGCTCGTCAGGATGAGAGGGGGCCCAGAGGACCAGTGTTGCAGTCTTTTGGTGCCTGCATTAGCAGGGGGAAGATTCCATCGACCCACAGGAGATTTCTTCGGAGCTTCTGGTGAAGGGTGAAGGCAGGCTACCCCCAGAGCATGCACCACCTGGAAACAGTCGAGAAAGCCGGCAGGATTAGGCGCTACAATGTTGCTGGTAGTCGTCTTGCTACTTTGTTGCAGTTTTGCAGGCGTCCTGAGCAGTCAGCGGTCGATCCTTTGGTAGAAGGTGAAGAGGGAGATGTAGAGGAACTCTGGTGAGCTCTTGCATTCATTATCTGAAGAATTACCCAAAGCAGAGTCCCTAAATAAATACCCAGAAAAGGAGGTTTGGCTACCAGGTTAGGAGGATTGGCTACCAAGAGAGGTAAGAGTCTATCAGAAGGTGCCTCTGGCGTCACCTGCCGGCACTGGCCACTCAGAGCAGTCCAGTGTGCCCCCAATAACTCTGTTTCCAAGATGGCAGAGGTCTGGGACACAGTGGAGGAGCTCTGGGCACCTCCCCTGGGAGGTACTGGTCAGGGGAGTGGTCACTCCCCTTTCCCTTGTCCAGTTTCGTGCCAGAGCAGGGCTGGGGGATCCCTGGACCGGTGTAGACTGGCTTATGCAGAGATGGGTGCCATCTGTGCCCATCAAAGCATTTCCAGAGGCTGGGGGAGGCTACTCCTCCCCAGCCCTTCACACCTATTTCCAAAGGGAGAGGGTGTAACACCCTCTTTCAGAGGAAATCCTTTGTTCTGCCTTCCTGGGCCAGGGCTGCCTGGACCCCAGGAGGGCAGAAACCTGTCTGAGGGGTTGGTAGCAGCAGCAGCTGCAGTGGAGACCGCTGAAAGGCAGTTTGGCAGTACCCGGGGTCTGTGCCAGAAAGGTATTGAGGTGACAATTCCATGATCTTAGACATGTTACATGGCCATGTTCGGAGTTACCATTGTGACGCTATACATAGGTAGTGACCTCTGTATAGTGCACATGTGTAATGGTGTCCCCGTACTCACAAAGTCCGCGGAATTTGCCCTGAACGATGTGGGGGTACCTTGGCTAGTGCCAGGGTGCTCACACACTAAGTAACTGTGCACCCAACCTTCACCAGGTGAAGGTTAGACATATAGGTGACTTATAAGTTACTTAAGTGCAGTGGTAAATGGCTGTGAAATAACATGGACCTTATTTCACGCAGGCTGCACTGGCAGGCCTGTGTAAGAATTGTCAGAGCTCCCTATGGGTGGAAAAAGAAATGCTGCAGCTCATAGGGATCTCCTGGAACCCCAATACCCTGGGTACCTCAGTACCATATACTAGGGAATTATATGTGTGTACCAGTATGCCAATGTGAATTGGTAAATTTAGTCACTAGCCTGTTAGTGACAAATTTGGAAAGCAGAGAGAGCATAACCACTGAGGTTCTGGTTAGCAGAGCCTCAGTGAGACAGTTAGGCATCACACAGGGAACACATACAGGGCACAAACTTATGAGCACTGGGGCCCTGCCTGGCAGGGTCCCAGTGACACATTGACTAAAACAACATATATACAGTGAAATATGGGGGTAACATGTCAGGCAAGATGGTACTTTCCTACAGTGTGCAACAGTGAATCTCTGTGAAGCTATCCCTAGTGTTGCAGTACTTATTGTTATGGTACTCAGTTTGGGTTTTTGGTAATGCAGTGTTAGTAATTTTGCCAACAGTTATTATTATCCAAGAAAAGTGCTGGAGCATCCCGGTGTTCTTCTACCACTCTGTGCCCATATGAGAAAGAGAGATTCAGTTTCAAGGAAGTTGAGTGCACTAACTCTACTATCACTCTGTCAACAACTACCTGCCCCCCGAAGATACAGGGTGCCTGGCTGGACCTGCAAGACTCGGCAGTGTTTTGTCTCTTTCTCTTCCACTTCTCCTTTCCTTTTGGGACACCTGCCAGGGCTTCTGTGTCCACCAGGAAGTGCCAAGAGGTGTTCCAGGAGTTCGGGGGACATACCATCGCCCCTGCAGACATCCTGCTTTTCAGGTGAGTTGCCCCGTCTCGACAGCAGCGGTGAAACACCCAAAGACGGTGTCTGTTGGAGCTCGTCGCCCCAAGAACACTATCAGGAGCACGCTTGTTCCTTCTTCACCTGGCCCTGTCCCGGGGGCCCAGGACAGCGAGGATCACTCACGCTAGAATGAAAGCAGCCCGCTGCGACAATTATCCTGAGTATCGGAAAAAGCACTTTCCAGCACCCAACGCCTTAGTCGCAGCAGTGATTTCAGGACTCAAAAAGGCGCATTCAGAGTGCAAGGGCAATTAAAAGAGGAAGCGCTCTCAAAGAGCTATGAGATCAATAAATAGAAAACTCTCAGCACTGGGGGCATAAGCAGAAGCACTTTCCAAGTGCTTTACCAGATGATGGCAGGGGTCAGGGGCCACAGCACCCAGCCCCTGGGGGACAACAACAAAAATGGAGCACAGGGTGGCAGGGACCAGCAGCAGGCCAGCACAAGATGGATGCAGGCAGTTGGCACTTTCCCCAAGTGACCAAGCAGGTCACAGGTCAGCACAGCAGCAGCAGTCCCAGACGGTTCCTGGTGAGTCCATCCAGCAGCACTCTGTGTCCAGTTACAAGTAAGTTCAGAGTGTCTCCAAATTGTGGGGAAAAATCCCCTCTACTTATACTCTGTTTTTGCAGTGGGTTAACAAAGAACGGGAGGGGAGGTTCCAACCAGTTACAACTGGTTATGGGAGTGCCCCCTCTTTCCTCCAGCAGAAACATCAGTTGAGGATAAACTATCCTTTTGTGTGAGCCCGGAGCACAGCCTTTACAGATGCCTGTTTGCCCCGCCTCCCCCGTCTCTCAGCCTACAATGACTATTCAAAATGCAGATGCAACTCTGTGACACCTCCAATCTTCCTCTGTACAGGCTGTCTGAAAAGTATGTACAAAGCCCAACTGTCATTCTGCCCTGACATGGATTGGAGTCAAGCTACAAAACACGAGAGTCATAAGCACAGCTAAATGTTCACTTTCTAGAATGGCATTTCTGTAATAGTAATAAAAATTCACTTACACCAGTAAGCAGCATTTCTCACTACCATAACAACCATACCAAACATGCCTACGCTACCCCTCATAAATCAGACAATACCCCCTAGACATAGGACAGGGCATTTCCAATGCAATCCTATGAGAAGGCAGCACTCACAGCAGTGAGAAACCAAATAGGGTGTTTGTCACTACAAAGACAGGCCACACAACTAGGCACATGTCCTGCCTTCTACATACAAAGCACTCTGCCCATAGAGCTAGCTAGGTCCTACCTTAGGGGTGACTTGCATGTGATAAAAGGGGAGTTCTGGGCCTGGTAAATAAATTTAAATGCCAGGTCCCTGTGGCAGAAAACTGTGCAGACAGGCCCTGCGCTAGCAGGCCTGAGACCGGATTGAAAGGCTGCTTCAGTGGGTGGCACAAGCATTGCTGCAGGCCCACTAGCAGCATTTAATTTACACGCCCTGGGCATACGGATACCACTATACAAGGGACTTACAGGTAATTTAAATATGCCAATTAGGTATAAGCCAATCATACCAACTTTAGAAGGGAGAGCACCTGCACTTTCGCACTGATCAGCAGTGATAAAGTGCTCAGTGTCCTAGAGGCAACAGCGAGAGGTCAGACAAAATAAGAGGAATGAGGCAAAAAGTCATGGGATGAACCTGCCAAAAAGGGCCAGGTCCAGCACCCCTCTTCAACTATTAACTATTCCTAATCTACAAAAACACCCACATTTCCAAACAACAATATTACAAAGACAAATACTTATACAATAGATTACAAAAACACACAAAATTGATACAATTAATAGAGGACAATAACAGATCAGACACCAACTAGACAACAAACTCCAAAAACTCCACCAGAGACTCTACAAACACCACCAACAACCAACTCACACTATCAGACTGTAACTGAAACTTCCTAGTATGCAGCCTGCCACATCCATTCAATCATTTCCTGACCAGCATATTTTTTACATTTGTGTCAATTTGTCTAGCACATCGCTTCACAAATGTCATGGATGCACTGTACATTTTCACTTCAGCAGCTACAGTAAGTTGAATGGAATGGCAGCAATGCCTGTGTTCCAAACCACACAACTGGTGCTATGCACAATTTCAGACCCAGGCAAAAAGGTGAAACACGGGTTCAGACCCCCGCAATCAGGGGCGATGCGCAAGATCTACAATAAAATCTTGGCTTCAGCTGCTGCAAACACATTAGGGCCACTTCCACTGATCCAGGACTGAGGTGGCCCTACTTGGGAGGTCAGAGTGACAAATATTAGTATCCAGGTGCTGAATGAGGGTGGTTGGATGCCTTTCATGTCCCTGAGACTTCATTACAGGAGGCCATGCAGATAGCGTTTGGAGTCACTCTGGGTTTAAGTGATGTAGTCCTTATCACCCACTGCAGCACAGCAAGGCAGAATTCCAGAGCAGAATACTCACACATCACGTTTCATTTGCATTATCAGGGTACACACCTGAATGCCTGCCACTGTGATATGTGGGCGTAAAGCTTCAAGCTGGCGCCTATGTCCCACTGTTTTAGTCTCACTATTCAGCGCAGCCTCTTTCTTTGTGCAATGTGTCAAGGCCTCTTCCTTCTGATGTATCAGGGATGTCACGTACACTTAGGGCAGCGCAAAGATAGGTTGCCTCTCCCATACCCCAGTTGCAGCTTTGATGGACTGTGAAAAGGCAGCTGGTGTGATTACTCTAATCTCCATGTTTGAACCAGGCAGTCATGTCTTAACCACAGAGGATGACAAAAACCCTCCAAGCAATGTAGTAGTGGTCCCACTTTTGCACTAAGTGTGCTATCACTGGACATTCAGTAGCCAATACTGTAATCCACATGTATCATGCTCTACTAACATACTCACATACAGCAAACACACTCAGACTGTACACACTCCTTAGTTGAACAGTCCCTTTGTATCAAACTAGAGTGTCATGTTGAACACACACTACCAGCACACACACATTAACCATGCGCACACTGTTCCACATGTATGTCTTGCGCAAGCATGTGCTTTCTGCATACGATTCTATCTTGTATACATTTCAAGATCAACCTGATGTTGGACTGAGGTAAGTGAAACACAAAGCAACAGAACTTGAGACGATCTGAGTGAGCCAGTAGGCCTCACTGCAGTAAATCTAGGAGGCATGGTCATTTTGACTGCTCACTACACACTAGGCTGTCACCCCCACTTTACTTCTGTCTAACTCCTGGCACAGACAGAAGCATACATCAAATATGAGGACAGTTCTTTGTATGGTCCTCCTGGCCAAACCTGACTGCACTCTATGACGCAGGCCTATGTCATGGCAGACACGCATATTCCATGTTTCCTATTGGGAATATAGCAGAATTGGTGAGCCACACAACTATGCATTCGGGGACTGAGGCCAGGGGTATACTACTCTCGCCATGCAGGGGATTGTCCCAACCCAAGACCTTCATTGCATTATATTCAATAAAATTGTGAATGTACCTGTAGATCTGTGGTTGCATTTTGACATGTACGCTTCACAAATTAACCATCTCTGACTTTGTGATGTGAAGTGATGTGATGGTTTACAAACACCTCCCTAGTCTTACCACTCTGAGTACCATATGAAACACACTTTAATGCTGCAGAGCACAGCAAGGTAGCTTGCTGAGCAGCACTGTATTGCTTGAAAGATTAAGACAGGAATGGCCAATAGCTATCTAAATATGTGCCGATCTTGCCACGTTCCCTTAATGCAGTGCACTGCATCACATTGGCTTGCTGTGTCAATTTAGGTGTATTTGGAGTTATGGTTCGATGTTGATCAACAGCTCTGACAACATCATTAACATATGTTGAATTCTACATCTAGTTGAGAAGATGTGACTGACTATTGTACATATTGTTCATGTCTGGGACATATGACACTTTTACACGCTGACTTCTATGTTTAGGCAGTTGAATAATATGATATGTAATTTGTAACAGCTGCAGGTTATTTGCACTCAATATGTCCGAAAACTCACAAATTTATGATCAGAATCATTTGCATACATTAAGCCCTATATAGGTTGTGACAGTTGCAAAATTTTTGACACCCACACAAACATTTGACATTTTGTCACCTATGATGTCATTGCTTTCCTGTATAATACTAGCACAGCCTTTGATGTGTTTACTTAATTTATCATGGCTATTTCCTTAGAGGACATGTAATTACTTTCCAACATGTGACATGGATATTTTTTTTTTTTGTCAGACAACAGCCAATGATTTTTCTATGGCAAGGTATCCTCCAGAACATAGATTAACAAATAAGTATGGCAATGTAGGCCAATTTCATGTGGGACAAACTGATGTAGGAAAAGATACCTTTATACTACAAACCTATATACAATACTTTTTTATTTCACATGTATGTATGTGATGTTGTCTGGCAGGTGATTCAGTACGTGTGTGCCTTGATTCTTACAACACTGATGTGGCAAGAGAGTGTTACATTTAGGATCCTGAGTACACTGAGATACCTTACCTTGGTTGCATTTCATTCTAGGCTATGGTTTATGACATATTTGACAGTATATGTGTCAGTTTTACATTGATGGACTAAGATGCAGGGGATGTAGCCAACTTGAGCCACCAAACTGGTCATCTATTACATTGAGGTAGTATGTCAATGTGGGTTTTTATATATGTGTATGCTTGTACCTCAAATGTTCGAATCCCTGAAAAAATGATTTACTTTGTACTTTTGGTATCACATATGTATATTGAATTGACATTTACACAAATTAAAACTACACTTACAGTGCATGACATCCATGGAATTTACAATGCTCCAGATACTTTGGCCAACATATACTTTGTCAGCCATGTGTGTCACATTTGCTTAAGGTCACGTGATTTATTCAACAAATGTAAGTTGTTAGAAATGGGGTCTCTAGTTGGCAGTGGCTTGCACCTTGTCAAAGTAGGGACCTTTACTCTAAATGGGTTATCAGAAACTTGAATGTATGAGACAACACCAACCAGAGCTCCGAAGCCTTGCAAGCACTGCGATGGCCCTTTGTCTCTATCTCCACATTGCAACTACTAAAAGCTATGCATAAGTTGTCATCGTTATCTACAATTTCTAATGGATGATTCAATCATAATGAAACTCAGATATGACACATTTTGATCTTCAATCAAGTATTGCGCAATTTCAACACAGCCATGGCGATTTTAAGTTTACACATTTTTGTCTCCCGCTCAATAAACTTATTTTTAAATCATATCTTGACTATGACACTTTAAACTCCAAAACATTGGATGAACATAAATGACATATTTCAAGAAACATAAGTATTCTGATAAAATTCACATTTTATGAGCTGCATGGGATTTGCGTTGCATAATTAAAAGAGGTTAACTATTCCTACTAAGGCATTTCCTGGGGGCCTAAATGGCATTGGCGAAGACGCGAAGCCATGCCTTGGAGATTACAACATGCCCTGCAGGATCGCAGAGATGTCTGGAGGGCTGCAGGCCAGCATGTCACTTGAGCATTTACTTAGATGTGAACTGATGCGATCTTTTATGAAATATTCAGGATGTTTCTGCTCATGTGACGGATACGAAGAAGACGTTGGTTCAGCTCTAATAAGGAGCAATAAACGATCGCTGATTTTACGTGTCCTGCTTAAAACTATGTTGTACATGTTTGTTTATTATATTGGGTTGCTTTTTTCGTTTATAGTAACTTCTTTGCTCAGTTTTGATTGAAGAAGGAATTGTCATGTACAATATAGAAGATGTAATTCGGAAGTGTAAAATGTAAATATGTCCTGATATCTAAGATATTGTGGGCCTCTCAACGCTCTTCTCAGATTATGGAGTCACCTAAATGTTTGGTGATTGTGCTGCCCTTCTATGGTGTTTATTTTGGGTGTTCCAGTGGGGAGTGCAATACTTATCACACAGATAAAATCATGTGCCACCGGGATACGCACCAAACTGAGTATGTTCTGATACTCAATGGACTTTCCCCATTCCATTCTAGCAAGTGTGATTTATTCAGAGATGTGGACTTTATCTCACCTTCTAATTACAGGGTGCAGTAAATTCTGCCCCACTTGTAAACACAATCCCTGTGCAAAAATGTGTATGAACAGTGGTCGGTAATTCGTAACTGACACCAATATAGATGCTCCCGATGCTGCTCACCGATGGCGGGCAGCATCGGGAGATACTGGTTATCTGTATCCTCTTTCCCAAAAACTGTGAGCTAAGAAAATTGTGACAAATTTAAAAGCACTCTTCAAATTAAAAATCAAATAATTCAGATTTTAATGTACGATCTATTTACCTGGCGCCACATTAAATAAATGGCACTCTTTCGTTCACTTGCGACTTTTGGAAGAGCTGGGCTTTCGCCCTGCGCACCTTTCACTGAATGAGATTAACCTAAAACATGAATAGCCTTTTTGTCCAAGTCTGAATTTTGTGCGAAATTAGTAAAAAAAAGTCACACATAGGCTTACATTCAAATTGTGCAGTTTGTTCAGTAATTAATTTGTAAAAAAGAGGAAAACGTGAAAATGCAAATAAGGAATTATTTTCAAAATGAAACTGTTTAACAAACTGTTCAGATATTTTTAGTATGGAACATATTGTAGTAGTGTTTTGTAAACTGTACCACCGTACAAATGTGCAATGTCGAGTAAAAAAATATTTCTGAAATTGTGAGGTTTTGATAATGAACAAAGTGGTAACCAATGAATTAATAATGACACACTTGAAATTAATTTACTGAGTCATCTAGCAATGTAATGACCACTGTTAAATAGTCATGCCACATTTTCGTACTAAGAGCTTTTTCTGTACTGCATCAATTTTTTCCTTATTTTTATCTAGAACTCAGTTATTAGTACTTCTGCATTTAAACTGCTTTACTCTGCTAAACTGCATGTGCATCCAAGAGGAGTGTAGTCGCTAGCCGGGAGATCTGTGGGATACTTTGGAGCCTGAATAATTGGGTAAGAATTGGGGTGTTTGAAATATTGGAGTTCTCATAATTATTGGGGTCCCACTTCGACAAATGTGTAGTAGCAGAGGATGTTTTGCTCTAGAGCACCTGCTCTTTAAGCAGTCGCCCTGTTTAGAATTATAGTTTTTGGGATCAGTTTTGCCCTGATCGAAGGAGAAAGACGATTTTGGAAAATGGTCAACTTTCCCGTCGTGCTGGATCCTAATTACAGAGAGACAAGCTGTGCTGCTGTGCAGTTCT
The DNA here is from genome assembly GCF_031143425.1 of Pleurodeles waltl. NCBI lineage: Eukaryota > Metazoa > Chordata > Amphibia > Caudata > Salamandridae > Pleurodeles > Pleurodeles waltl. The sequence goes on along the minus strand of NC_090444.1, from coordinate 1,233,226,153 downwards.
GAATGGACTAGGAGGGTGAACAAGAAGAGTTTGCGTTTGTGAACAAGCGCTGAGATGAGATGGATTATGATGATGGAGTTCTGTTTTTGTGTTGAGTTGTTTGGTTAAGTGATAATGACCATGGGGTCAACTGGTGAATTGATTACTATTGACAAGATGTATTATTATTAATATTTGTAAACTCGTTTGTTATTGTGTGATTTACATAGCATTGAGCTGGTCAACAGACTTTGTCGAAAATCTCAAGATATTGATTATTTGTCTGTGTGGGGTGTGTAGAGACAGACACCGCTTAGACATCAGTAGAGATTCTGAATTCATGAATTTTCTTTTACAGAACTGAGAGTTTGATATGATTTGTTGTACTTAATCTGAGTGCACAGGGCGAAGTATGATAACTGGAGTGAAGATTTCTGCTAGGCAGAGATTACCTAGCAAAAGTTTTACTAGAATGTAGAGGCTCTTTCTCTTATCACTCAAATTTATAATTTATGGTTTGCTAGTGTATTGTCTTAAGTAAGAAAAATATTTTTAGTTTACCTTCTAAGTTAAACACAAGGTTATTGATTTAATGTGATTTAATGTGATTCTGCAATTGTTTTTCACATTCAAGAGAGAACTGTATTCTGAACGGTTGCTCATTCAAGAAGCTATGTTGTCATCGGTGCAACATCATTGCTATTTGTAGACTCATTGGTGATTTATTGACAAGACTAGTCTGTGATAGGCTGATCGCTGACATGCTGTGCTGCTATTGGTGGTTGTTCATAAGTTCTTTATTTACAGTTTTTGATTTGTTTTGAGTTATTAGGTTGATTCTGAATTTGTTTGATGAAATCCTAGAGGAGTATCCACAGAAAAAACTAAGCCTAAGGGGCAAGAGAGACTTAGGAAGGGCAGTAAATGCATGCCAGCATATGAGATGATGTAGGAGGTGGGATGTTTCACGTGTGTCTGGATTCCTGAATGGAATGAATATCTGAAGCATAATGAGACTTTACAGTTTCCAATGGAGGGTACCTTCGATCTTAAAAAATTAGATTTCCTGAGGCACACAGTGTACGAAATGAAACAAATGCCAAGAACAACACAGTGTGAGCCACTCAATAGATGGGTTCCTATGGTGTTAGATATTGGGTTTCTGGTTGGCAGAGGCATGCACCCTGTCTAAGCAGGAACCACATTCCTAGTCAGGATGAAGTCCCACACACATGCTAGGTTAACCTGTGCTTACCCTCTGGTAGCTTGGCATAGAGCATTCAGGCTTAACCTAAGAGGCGATGTTTTAAGTTTTGGTGCAGTACTTCAAACATTAAAAACAATGAAAATGCCACACAAAAAAATACAACATATGGTTGGGAAAATAGAGATTAATTAACATAAAAAATTCAATAAGTAGAACTTGAGGTATGATTTTTAAAGAATAAGCTGCAAAATAGCACTTAGAAACAAGAACCACCAACCGGGGATATATGGTCACGTCAGACCAGGACAAAGTCAAAAGTTCAGGCTGACTGTAATGAAGCGTTGGCTGGCTATAGGGACAACCGTTGGGTCTGTTGAACAAAAGTACATCAAACCTTGTTACATACATTTTGAGGATTTAAGGTGCAGGCTGAAGCAATCCATTGGTGCGATGTTCATCCCTGCATTGAAGACGATTTATCAATCCTTCCCATGCAGTAGGTAACATGCATCAATTTTCTCTGTGAAGAAGCAGTGATACATCGGTTACGAGATGTGGCAGTTCTGAAGGTGAGGCACCAAGGACGATCCGCGCTGGAGAGGTGATGGATTGACTCCAATCCATGCAATGGAACCCATGTGTTGGTTCTGGTCCACTCAACAGGGGTGATGTGCCGTTCTGATCCAGTGCAGTGGGAGCGATGCATTGGTTCTGACTGGAATAGCAATGTATACCCACTTCCAAGGTCCCAGGACTGAATTTGCATGACTTGCCAGGGCAAGACTCACAATTGGCAAGCTCCAGGTGCTGAAGCAGGTGAGTTGGGAGTCTTTTGTGTCTCTGAGACTTCAGAAAACAGGAGGCAAGCCAGCAAGCCCTTGGAGTCACTTTGGTTCTGGGTTGGAGAGATGCAGGCCTGGTCCTTCTCACTTCTTGGCAGAGTATCTACAGGCCCAGAAGTGTACTGAGTTGGAAGTGTCTTAAGAACAGTACTTGTACCTGTGCCTTTTGAAGTAGGGGGAGACTTCAAAGAAAGTAATTTGAAACGCACAGAGTCTCTGTCCTTCCTGCCCTGGCTCCAGACTTACTAAAGGGAGATATGCAGCACTTTGTGTGGGGACAGGACACAGCTTATTAATTTTTGTCACTCCTCCCTCCTATCCTGCCCAGGATGGCCCATCAGGATGTGGATGGCCCATCGGTCACACCTAAGCTCCTTTTCTGTATGACTGTCTAGAGTGAAAGCACAAAGCCCACCTGTCACTCACCCCAGACATGTGTTCGGAGACAGACAGAAAGCACCAAATGGCTCAAGTAAGAAAATTGCAAATTTCTAAAAGTGGCATTTTCAGAATTACAATTTATAATCCAACGTCACTGTAAATGATGATTTAAATTGTGATTCTAGAGACACTAAAGTAGGAGGATCCCATCTCTACCCAATTGGAAATTACATTTATAAAATGCAATAAGATAATCCCAATGTTATCCTCTGGTAGAACTAGGCCTTCCAGTAGCTTTTCACTACTAGGACATGTACATTTTGAAAGAGCATGTCCAATGTTTTAAATACCTGCCCTTAGGTTGTCCAGTGCCCACCTTAGAGATGGCATATGTATTAAAAAGCAATGTTTGGACCTGGCAAGAGGGTTAACTTGCTAGGGCGACATGGCAGTTTAAAACTGCACCCACATACTCTGCAATGGCAGGCCTAAGACATGTTTGACGGGCTACTTAAGAGGGTGGCAAAATCCGTGCTGCAGGCCCACTAGCAGCATTTAATTTCCAGTCCCTGGGCATGGGTAGTGCACTTCACTGGGGACTTATTAGTAAATTAATTATACCAATTGTGGTTAAGCCACTCTTACCATGTTATAAGCAGAGAACACATGCACTATTGCACTGGTTAGCAGTAGTAAAGTAAAAATGAAGGGAAAAGTCAAAATGTTTGAAGGTGAGCTTGCAGAAAGGGCCATTTCTAACACATGGTGACAAAGAAAGTGAAGGACAAGAGAGATAAAACCATGAAAAATTGTTAAGAGGTTGGTTAGATTGTCAGGAAATTGTGGAGGGAATATATGATGAGGTATGTTAACACATTCCCAGCTGAATTTACAGAAATAAAGCAGGATAAAACTAAAACGGAAAATGAGAATGAGGAATCAGATGATGATGATAAGTTCATGAATGAACTGTTCATTTTAAGACCTCCTTTGTAGATGGACAGATGTATGGGACCGGCTCAGACTACTGTCGGGTTGGCAAGGATGGAAGAGTAGAGTGAAAGCCCTATTTTGATGTCACAGAGGTTCTGTCAAAGCATGTGGGAAGACCATTCTTTTGGAAGAGGAAGCCTCACACACAGTACAGACTCGACCTCCTGATGGACTAGAAAGAAGAAGGGAGTTCTTAGATAAAGTACAACTGGATAGATTACTTAAAAATCCCTTGGGGTGCCCAGTTGTATCACCTTTGCTGTTTGGGGACCACCGGTATGTCTAAAACGTTAAAGAGAGGGCAGGTGAGCACAATGGCTCAATCCATCTCCCTAAGCCAAAATGTTTCTGCCTCTGTCACTAGGCTATGTAGGTCTTGGGAATTCTTCAGGGCCAAGGATCCCTAGTTGACTGGCCTATTCTCCAAAGAAAGAAACTTGGTGAAACCAAACAGAACCCAGGTGAATCCTCCAGGATGTAAGTATCTGAGTTTGTGAATTGACTAATATCAGAAATAAGTCATCATTGTCAATAGAGTGAGTTATGTTGGTCAACAAAGGATAATGATAAAATTTTGAAACTGGAAAATAATAGTAGTGTTTACCTTACAAAACAAAAAAAAAAAATTAAAGGAAAAACTGATGCTTGCTCAAATGAAGCAACTTGAAAAAGGATCAATACATCAAATGGGTTCAAATATGATACTTGTGTGAAATTAATGGAATGAATCAGGTGATGCAAGGAGGTAAAATTAATGGAATAATTGTAAATGTTGAAATGTTGAAAAAGAGTACAGCTTGTCATATTTGTAGCCAGACCGGGCATTTGAAGAGGTAAAAGAGACAGAAGACAGAACGCGCTCATGGTGATTTGGGAAGAAATCAAGCAGTCCAGAGACATAATATGATGTAGAATAGGCCATATTTTGGGCAGAATATGCAGAGTCATTCCAAATGTCACTGCCAACAGCCCCAGTAATGCAACACAACATGAGAAATAAAGTGCCTTATAATACAGGCTGTAAGCAGTATGCTTTGATCATTAGTGATGACATAGTAGGAAACAGTTCACTATGCAGGTGCCAGAGTGGGGAGGAGGACTGCTTATTTGAGCAAAACTGGCCCATACATTGATGAAGAAGTTAATGGTAATCGTGTTTTATTTCTGATTCATACAGTGGGTACCCATTCCACAGTACGTTCTGTGGAAGTTCTAAACCTACCCCTCTCTAGAAAAGATTCCAAGTTGTAAGGATTAGCAATAAACACACTGTCAAGCAAGTTTCAGCAAATGTTCCAGTTAAAAATAGGACAGATAGAGAATACACATCAGATTCGTTTTTGTATCTTAGCCCAGTCAACTTGTTTGGAAGTGGTATTCTATGCAAGATGAACTCTGTCATTTATTGCACACTTGACTGTATTGCAGCAGAAACACAGGATAAGGAATCAGTTTTTAAAATGTGTTCAGAAGATGCCAGAGTAGAAATGTACTTGGTTATGACAAGGGAAGACGTGCCTTCAGATTTAAAACATACCATCGAGAGGAGGTATGGGATTTAACTGGGAAAGAAATTGGATTGATTAAGACAGCAGAACCAGTGAAGATTAAAGTAAAATTGGATGTAATTTACCCTCTGAAGCATAAGCTGAAGAGGGAATGAAACCAGTAATTTAAAAAATGACAGAACATGGAATTCTTTGAGAAATGCTTGGTAGTCCTTGCAATTTTCCTGTAATGGGAAATAGGAGATCTTGCAAGTTCTCAGGAAATAAAATAAAATTGTGGTTCCTTTTTGGTACTGAAATCCAGCAGTAATATTGCAAATTTTAGCAGAGGCAGAGTGGCACACAGTCATTGACTTGTGCTAAGTATTCCTTTCAATATCAATAGGATTCTCAGTTCCTATTTCATTTCAATTTGAATAAATTACTCATGTGGTGTAGATTCCAACAAGGGTACACAAGGAGACACTTGGGCCCATATTTATACTTTTTTGTGCTGCATTTGAGTCATTTTTTGATGCAAAAGTGGGGCAAACTTACAAATTACAATTATATTTTGTAAGGTTGTGCAACTTTTGCGTAAAGAAATGATGCAAATGCGGCACAAAAAAGTATAAATATGGGCCTTGATTTCCTCTCAAATTCTCAAGAAAGATTTGGAGGGTTTAAAGCTGCAACATAACTCCACTTTATATAGATGATCTCTTAATAGCATCTAAGAATAAGGAGAGTTGTAAGCTTGATACCATTACATTGTTCAATTATTTGGCTGACAATGGACATAAGAACTCCCCAGCAAGAATGCAGTTATGTGAAAAGGAGGTTATTTATCTTGAAAACCATATTGAAAAAGGTGTGTGAAAGGTCTCAAAACAACGTGCTTCTGCAATTTTTAAATTGAGTTCCCCAAACACTCAGAAGCAGGTTTGGATGTATCTTGGAATTGTTGGATATTGTTGACAATGGATCCCAAACTTTTCCCTCAATAGCAAGCCTTTAGTACGGCTAACCTGCAATAATGTACAACATCATTTGATGATAAGTGCCTTGAGGCATTCAAAAAATTGAAAGAGGGTTTGAGTCAGACACCACCACTCGGGATGCTGGATTACTATATGCTGTACTACTTGTTATGGAATGAGAAAGATGGATGTACATCTTAAATTCTTACACAAAAACATGGAGGATTTATGTGCCGAGTGGGACATTTTCCCAGAGTGATGGTTCCAGTTGCTGTAAGTCTTTTCTGGATGTATAAAATTGATTGCAGCAGTTTGTCTGGCAATGGAGGAAAGGGAAGAGATTGTAATGCATACTCTAATTGTTTTTGTCTCAAATGTGGTTGATATTCTTTTGACAAGAGCAAAAACACAGCACATGACAAACAGCAGGTTAACACAGAATAAGCAAGCGATTCTCAGGCAGAGAATATTTCCATATGAAGATACAATGTTTTTAGACCAGCTACACTTCTTTTGATTTCAGACAGAGGTGAGAATAGGGATAATAGACTTGATACTGAATTGGAGCATGACTTCATTGAGGTGACACAGTTATGCTCAAAACCAAGACCAGACATTAAAGAAATTCCATTAGAATCATCACATTTGACATTGTTTGTTGCTGCTTATTGTTTGAGTGACCAGTATGGAGGACTGAGATCTGCCCATGCAGTGTACTCTTTTACAGAAACATTAGAATATCCTCCTTACCACATGTGACTTTGGCATAGGTAGCAGAGTTAACTGCTATAACTAGAGCTTGCTGCTTGCCATTACACTTGGATGTAACGGTTTATACAGATAGCCTGTATGGTTTTGCTGTTTTCCATGATTATGGGCAACTGTGGTCACAGAGAAGATTTATGACAACGTCAGGTGCTCCTGTAAAAGATAGCATGTATATATTGGATTTATCAAATACGATAAAAAACCAAATTAAATAGCAGTTGTAAAGTGTTAGGCCTTAAGGCTAGCAAGGATTTTTTCATATTAGGAAATAAATATGCTGACCAAAATGCAAGGTATTGTGCCTTGCATGAAAAATGGGTTATTCAAGGAATAGAAAAAAACAGTTTTGCAGCTGTACCTGGCTCAAATAATGTGAATTGTGTCTATCTGGATTGAATGCAGACTATTTTGAGTGAGTTAAGAGACCTACAGCAAGACACTTCTGAGAATGAGAACATGAAATGGGAAAAATTAGGCCATAGAAAGAACTATCAGGATTTGTACATAGATTTTGATCAAAAAAGTGTCCTGCTGGACACTATGTTACATCCCATGCATAAATATTAACATAATTAAACTCATGGAGAAAGAGATAGTTTGATCAGATTTTATAGACAATATGGGGGAAGCACAGGTTTGCTACATGTTTGCAGAGGATGTTTGCAATCTCTGTTTTGTTTGTTACCTGAACAATCAAAGTCAAAAGACTGTCACTATCATGAATCACATTGGCAAATCAGAAGGTCCATTTATGAGATTGCCGGCAGACTTTATTGAAATGCGTCATTGTAGTGGTTTAAAAGTTATCTTGTTAGTAATTTGCTATTCTAAAAATGGAGAGCACACACCCTTACAGTTGCCAAATTGTTGTTGAGGGAATTAATACCATGTTTCAGCCCCTCAACTTCTATTGAGACTGATTGTGTGGTTCAATTTAAGAATGAAGTACTACAAGTAAGAAAGATAAAGCAAATATTCCATTGGAGTTATCTATACCAGTCTTCAGGTGTGGTGAAGCGTACAAATGGTTCTCTCATGCATAAACTGACCAATATCTCTGTTTCAACAGAGCTGAAATGGCCAGACACCCTTCCTCTTCTATTAATTAATATGAGAACATTAAGACAGGAGAGTCACCCCTTGAAGTGAATATGGGCAGAGAAATGAGACTTGCACATGTACCTTCAGCTGCACTCGTTTTTATAACTGATGACATTGTACTGGATTATTGAAAAGGTCTGTCTGACATGGGGAAATTTGTGTGGTCCAGGTCAAGTGCGCTGGAGTGTCTCAGTGGATTCATGCAGCTCATACATAAAAGTGAGAATAGCTGCAGCAGTGGATGATGCAAAAATAGATGCTGGAGATACAAGGTCTCTTGACCAAGATCAAAGTCAGACTTGGATTTGCAGCATAGATCCAGAGTAAGAGAGTGAAATTGTTCTGTTATTGGTGAAGAACAAACAAAAAATTATAAAGATCAAGCAAAAAGTAAAAGTGAACAGTTTCAGGTGAGCAAATGTTCAGACAAAGAACCTTAAACTTCTAATGCCAAGTTACAAAGTGGTCGGAGTGAAGGGCTACTGCAATGCAAAAGCACAAAGCATGAGTGGCATCAAGAAGAGGAAGTCTCTGACCAAAGTGATAACAAGTTGCAGCTGAAAATCAGATTACAAACAATCCCTTTTGCGAGAAGAAAATTCGCTATGAGAAAGCCTTACAAGACTGAATCTGAATCAAGTGCAAGCTCAAGATTGGAGAAAAGTTCTAAGAACAAAAGAAATCCAAATGCTGTGGTTGAAGAAGTACCTAGAAAAATAATTTGTAAAAGGAAGCATTGCAAATCGGAAAAAAGATCTAAGAAGACCTTTCAGCTGGGAAACTGATGGAAATGAATTACGGGCAGCCAAATGACCAGTTAGAAAGAAAGCTCCCAATCAGAAAGATGCTTCCCCAGAATAGGCATACGTAGCAACAGATTCAGAGTCAGAAACTGATGAAGACGCCTATTTTCAAATAAATAAGTTCCTTTATATTCAGAGACTGACACAGAAGAAGAGCCACTCTGAGCGAAAAAAATAAAATAAAACATTCTTTTGAAATATGAAACTCATGATGATTACCGAAAACCATTAGACATTAGACAACATCATTTTGAGAACCTTTGGCATAAGAGACTGAAATAACCGAAGGAGAGAAACTGGTAAAGGCTGATAGCACAGATACTGACAAATTCTGAATGAATCAATTATAATTTTTGATTTTTAATTTTTAATATAGACTGAAAAAAATACATTATTTTTGAAGTTGGAAACAATAGATGCTGTAAAATTGCAGGGATAATATTATTAACAATGATACACTTAAAAACAATTGGCCTGTTGGTGTGCTTAATGATTCCTGTTGGAAATGTTTCAAAGCAGATAATGAATAAAATAGCAAATAGGTCTAGTAATAAATGAATTAAGCAACTTAAAAACATTTAGTTAACCATTTTATAGAAAATGTTTATGGCCAAATGATGATGGAGTAAATTGAGATTATGAAAGATAAAAGTTTTTTTTGTGTGTATTTTCCTTCCTACATCAGAAGGTGAAAGAGCCACCTATGCTCACGTGGAGTTTTCTTACCTCCTTACATGTAGTGTGTTTTAGCTATTGTTAATCATGAAGAGTTTCTTTTTCTCTACCTGTCGGATTATAATGTGACTTTAGAGAATGTATTAATTAGTGAGAGAAGTAGGAAAATTAGTTATGGTAAATGTCTCTGAGAGATAGGACAAATCAAACCTAATATCAACAGGGAATTATTTTATTCATGTCTATTGAGTAAAGAAAAGTGTGATGTTATCTATGAAAATAATGAAAGGGCTATAAAGGTGTTGAGCAATTTTGAAGAACAAAAGATTGTTTGAGATTAAATACAAAAGCAGAAGAATTTACGTTTTCAGGGTTATATCCAAAGTTGAATTTGGAGCACGATAGAGGAGATGAGTTGTGTTTAGCAAAGCTTAGTTCCAAAGAAGAAGGAACAGTATACTTTGTTGCTGAGGGTATATGAGACTTATGAAATCAGCAGAGATCTTTTAATTGGAGGAGTTATGAGCAGTATTTATTATGTTTGTGATAGGACTGCTTATTTTAATCTACCAAAGAAGTGGATTGGCTCATGCTATTTGACATTAGTTTCTCCTGGAAATTATCATGTGTCTTGTTTTAGAAGAGGAAACATGGTTTAAGGAGAGTGAAAAGCTGTTTTGGTCAAGTAGTCATGAATGTTTTAGGGGTTATTATTACTCCAATGGGGATACTGATGAATAAAGTGAAAAATGGGAAATTATACAGCAGGATCTTGGTGACGCAGAACTGTCTCCCCTTATATATATATTCTTGGAGAAGTAGGATGTTGTCTGTAAGGTAACTGGTGCACAGAGGTGTTGTACCTACATCATAGATTATAGTGGCAAGATCGATTCTTATATTGTTAATATATCTATTTTGATTCATGATATTGGCTCATTACAAAAACCAAGGCCCAGATTTATGAAAAGTGGTGCTGCACTTTGTGCAGCACCACTTTTCTTGCTCCCGTTAGCTCCCGTCTAATGCCACCATGTGTGCGCCGTATTTAAAATATGGCACACCATGGCTGTAGTCAGGGGTACTAGCATCATAATTTGTGACGTTAGTCCGGAGCTTTGCATGATTAGTGTCAAAAATGTTCACGCTAATCCTTCAAAGCACAACAATGGGAGCCTCCCTTTAACACCTGTACCTAGGAGGTGTTAATGTTGCCAATAAATATGCAAAGAAATCTCTTAGATTTCTATGCACCATTTTTTCGGTCCTGCTATTGCCTAAAACCCCCACCTTACATACATTATTCCTGGCACAGAAATAATGAGGCACAAGGGGTTACAAAGTTCACAATGAAATCATTGTACCATTTTGTAATTATGGACCTGCATTTTTGGCCTTCCAATGCCACATTAGCATAAAAAAAATTACACTAATGTGGCATTGGAGTGGTGCTAGGCCCCCCTAAGTCTGGGCCCAAGTGTTTGTAGGAAGGTATAGGATCTTGGCTAAAGCAAATAGAGAGTGGTTTTAGGAAGGTAGGTGAGTGGCTGAGTAGTTTTGGTAGTGGAGTTTTACAATCTAAATTAACACCAATAATAATAAGAATGTTGACTTGTGCCATTTTTTTATTTCTTGTATTGAAATTAATAGACAGCGAGTATTAAAAGTATACAAAAAATAGTCAAAGTAAAAGGTGTGAAGACATTTCTTCAAGAAAGAGGAAAATAACACAATATTTTGAAATAGATGATTACAGAAATGCAATATTTCAAAATATGAAAAAGATGAGGAGAATGTCTGATTTACCAAGAATAATAAGACGTCAAAAGACTAATAGCTGATTAATAAAGTTATTAATTTAGGTTTTAGTGATTATGTATTATTAATTGGAGGGAGAATTTGTAGTAGTATTTTATAAAATGTACAACCATGCAAATGTGCAATGATGAGTGAACAATTATGTCTGAAACTGTGGGGTTTTGTTGATGAATTAAGTTGTGTCAGATGAATTAATAATGATGCACTTGAAACAAATTTACTGGTTTCTTTAGAAATGTAATTAGCACTGTGAAATACTGATGCCATATTTTTATATTAAACAGCGTTTGTTTTCATATGGATGAAGTTTGGGATGTTCTGCACATCTTGCTCCTGGTCATTCCCACCTCACAATTAGTGTCCTGCTACAAACCATCTCTCATCTTGCTTCTGTGGAACATCAAATGAATGATGTCAAAAACTTAAAATGTACTATTGTGTTAGGAAGTGTGTACCTTGAATGGAGCTTTTCCTGCATACCCAAAGCATAATATTCAAGGACTTCCCCTTGAAGTTCCGCTAGAGAGATGTTGGGGATAATTCTCTGAGCCTTTGTTGAGAAATGGTCCATTTTGAGCTGACCATCTCTGGAGACCAGTTGCTGAGAGCGTAGGTGGAGATTTCCCTTACCTTAAGAAATGGGTTAGTGATAAAGTGATAAATAATGACATAGTTTTAGTTACTACGTTGCTGTTTTTGATTTGCCAGTGCAACCCTAACCATGATTATACCATGCTGAATTTGCAGAATCTATCAACAGAAATATATGTGAATGCTCTTGGGCCTTGGATTGGTGGGCATATTTTATTCACATTTTATCAGGCTCATTCTATTTTACTGCGCGTAGTTTCCTTGCATGGTGCATTTCATGATGCACACTGCTACTGCGATTGTTTTCCGAGACTTTGTACATTTGTCCTCATTACGAGTTCAACTCTTAGGGTTTTGCCTAACTAGACTAACTGGGCTGTTTTATGATTCTGTATTTCTGTATATGAGCCTTCATGTCATGTCCATGTATTTTTACTGTGTGCCATATTAACAGACTTTTCTGTTATTAATCCATTTTTATTTTATTATTGATTTAGAACCCAATTATTAGTATTTACACTTTTTAAACTGTTTTACTCTGATAAACAGCAAGTGTTTCCAAGAGGAGTGTAGTCTCTAGTCACTAGATCTATGGGAGAATTAGGAGTCACGTTAATTGGGTAAGAATTGGGGTGTTTGAAATATTGGAGTTCACATGATTCTTGGGGTTCATCTCCCACAGTATATTGCTGTTAGTCTGCGCCAGTAAATTTTGAAATACAGCTTACCCAGCGCAAAATTATGTTAAAACTACTCAACACACATTTAGCAGAGGCTCCGACTTTGGTGGCCCTCCTTAATTTAGTACCTTGTCTTACACAGGAAATAAGCAAGGAACCATCTCAATCTCTACAAATGTTAAGACTTTGTTTATCCATTTTATTCAAAACACAATGCAAATGAAGGCTCAAAACACGTATTATGCCATCAATATCTCTAACACTATATAGTCAACTCTTTTGGATAAATAGGTTGAGATTTGAGAAAGAACATGTACATGCTGTAGAGATCTGTGTGCATTCATAGGTTTGAATCACACAATAGCTCAGAAAGTTACTGTGTCTAATGTAGACCATAGCATGTTAAAGGTAGGAATGTTGAGAAATATACACAGAATTACTAATTGTTCTCATGTTCCTTTAGCTCTCTTTAAAAAATATATTTGATTGGAGGAGGCACTTGTCCATTAAACATGATATAATGACATTCCAGCTGAATTTAAGTAGCTCACAAATAGCATGACTTTACACAGGAATTAGGCAATTTATTGACAGATTATGAATAGGGGGATCTGAACAGGTGCATTTTAGCCCCTTGCAGTGGTTCAAGGGTAAAAGACAACACCACCGTCCACACACAAGTAATAATGAAGGTGCCCAGGCTAATAGGACACTCATGTGCTTACAGGCATTGCTTTGTGCCCAAAGGACACCATCTCAAGACATATCTGAGTGACTAGTATTCCTTTATTTTTTTAAGAGGAGGTGAAAGATATTTCAACACACCCAGAGTCTGGGGGCTGCTGCTATCCGCAAGGTACAGGGTGTTAGTTTAAGAGTGTCCACTGTAGATGACCTCTATGAGTGCACTCCATTCTCTGAGTTCTGCATGCAGGCCAGCTCCCCTGATTTGGCAGGGAGAGATCCTCTATTTAAGCCCACTAATACACACTTCCTAGCAATGTTGTGGTTTCTATTGTAACCACTTCAAATGTGTTGAATCTCTCAATAAGATGAAAAACACATGACCTGCAGTTGGCACTCACATATATGTAACTGGTGCATTAGTCATGACCTGCAGTTGGCACTCAAATTTATGTAACTGCTGTATTAGGCACCTGAGCTATTTTGTTTCATTCGTAGGAGTGCACTGAAGTTAGCGACGAGGGAGTTATTTATTTATTAAAATGCAGCGTTTTAAACAAGGGTATATAGGTTTTAATCCTGTATTCTCCTTTGATCAGGATTTCCGTCATCTCAGGCAAATAAGTTTCTTTGTCTATGCAACAGTTCCTATATCTGCAACATTATTAATAAACGCAGACAAGCCATGCAGCAGGGAGCTTCAATTTTATTTCACAGCCATCTCCGTGTCCCCCTTGTTCTCTTCCCACTCCACAGTCAACAAATTTGCTCCCCAGGGTGCCTCCTGTTGAAAACCTCCAGTGCACTCTGATATATATTAAGAGGTGGAATCATGGGAGGGCAGTGGAACTGGATTCTATTTCGGTAGCACAGCTGCCAGGCCAGGTTTTTTACAAGGTGGGGGGGTGGATATCTTACTGTCCTAACATGAATAAACAATCTCATTCCTTCTAACCACATTGGAGATCTGAGTAAATAGGAGGACAGCTAACAATAAGAGCTCTAGGAATTCATAAATATTTATACTCAACTACAATGCAGTGCTATATAGATCTGGTTCAACCCCACATGGCTCCCGATATTGCCACAGCAATCCCAGCTGTCTAAAAGATCTTTCAACAGGATCGCCTTCACGGGCCAGGAGGAGGACTCACTATCATCTACAAGGAATCAATCAAATGCACAACATCCACAGAGTAGGTCACACCATTCAAGAGATTGGATACCCTCTTTGGTGAATAGTGCACTATACAAATCTAAATAACATACCAATGACCACTAGTACCAGGAGTTCATGGCCATTTACAAGCTGAATGCTTGACTTGTTTGCTTGGGCTCTGCTCCCACTTAGTGACAACTTATGCAGTGGTTTTATGGTTCCTTCAAAGTATCACATTTTTGCCCAATAGGTTTTTACTCAAGGTAATTGATTAAAACTGAAAATATAAATATTTGGTTCCAATGATTGACCAACTGTGGTTAAAAACACATTGTTCTTCGTGCCAAATATACTACCATTAAACAAATACATGGCTTTAAAGGCTAATTAAAACAAAGGACTCAGGAACGTAAACTTGCTGAACCCACAGAAAGGTCAGCATGTGCTTTGAAATGAAGGGGCAGCAAAACACTCAAAGTGTAGAGGGATTACCCTTAGATTAAAGAAGTCTCTTACAGATGAGACAAGTAAATTGGGTCAGAAATTCAGAGAGTTTCTTTGATTCCTGTTGGGAGTAACATGGCATGTCTTGAAAGATGCTTGGAGAAGGACAGAAGTGAAGCATGCCACTACAATTTATATCTTTTGTAGAGCAGGGGACCTTAGGATATCTACTGAAGTACATCACATACCGGAAATACAAAGTGCATCACAATTATGAAAATATTGGCTGACCAACGTGTGTTTATTTGATTTACTCAGGGACTTCTGTCACTCACAGACTGTTTTTACCATTTAAATAAACATGCATTGCCCACTCTAAATAGAAAACTGCCTTGTTCCTATGACACCACAATGCCTGGCACTGTGAAGGAATCCTGTCCACCTGTGTGCTTGATTAGAGGGTATGGATTTTCTCGTCTGTAGACTAGAATCTCTTTACTGAGAACTTTACTCTGGCTTCAGCGGTCTACACTCGTGTTGACCTCAAAATCATAATGAACCTATTCTGATACAATGAAACCTTCCTAACCTTGGTGTTTTCCTCCTGAAGATATAGAGTGTATATTTTTATGGGTTAAAGGAATCTGCATTAATCTTGAAGAGAACCAGTAGGCGAATCACAACTTAATATTTTTTCAGCAGCCCCATGTCAATCTTCTCTTCTGTGACTTGGAAATTAAGGAAGTCCCAGCAGGTGCTGTGATGGTAAACTACAGGAGTCACTTGTAAATGGATATTTTGATGATGGCCTGCACTGGGGTTGTGTGGAGACTTCCTCAAGCTTGAACAAATGCAGTAGTACTTAAAGAAATATTCCACAAAGTTAACTAATTTTTGGATCACTAAGAAAAAAGTTTCAGAACTTTTTTGAAAAAGGTGAAATTCACAGATGTATCACCTGTTGAAGGATCAGAATAAGGGCCAACCTTTTCCAAAACAGATGTGATCTCAAATTCATTTAAAATGTTCCATACTGGCATAATTTTGGGCATGTTGTGAGAAAAGCATAAAAAGAAATGCCCAAAATTATGCACGATAATACTGGTGTAACAAAAATTTTGACTGGCCCTGCTCATAAGCAACTGAGCTTCATCAATGTTATGTTTTGACTGTGGTAAACCAACTTCACTCGGAACATAGTTAACCTGCCAAGGGAGTCTTGATCGAGGATTGCTCCTCGGCATAGACTGAGAGTAAACTTTGATTTCCTACTTTGTCCAATGGAACATTTTTAACAAATTTTATTGAAACACACCTGATCAAAAGCAGCACATAAATGATTGCAGAGGGCCTTATTTACAAGAATCTGACACATCATGATCGATGCATCAGATTTCTTGTGCTTTCTGCACATTCCCTAACAATGCTATTGATGTGCTGTATTTACGAAACAGAGCTCCATAGCAAACGTTTTCACAGATGCGTCAGAAATTTTGACTCATCTGTTGGCTCTAAACTCATGCATTGCCGGAGTTGCGTTGTTAAACTGACACAACTCTAGCAGGGAAAAAGCCCTTCATCAATTTTACACCTGCTCTGAGCAGACGGCAACATTTTGATGCATTGAAGTTGCAAAATGACGCACTGAAATGTAAATTTCACTGCCCAAGTTCTGTATGGCTTTTCCCGTGGGAAAGCCTACCCTGCTTACATTATATCTAGTGCAGGTATAATGTGATGCTGGGCTTTACAAACTGACCCATTGGGCCCAATGCATCAGTTTGTAAATACAGAGCAGTGTAGTGCGCTGCTAGCGTCACTGCTGCATCAAAAGAAATTACACAGTAGTTGTGCAAATTCTTTTAATTTTATTTCGGTTTTAAAGTCACTTAGTTCTGAGTTTGGTGGGTGGCGGAGGCCGCCCACCAAACTAAACCTGCCACCTGACCACTGGTGCCGTCAGGACACCGCCAGCCGTATTCCGACTTCACCACAGTGTTTCAACCCGCCAGACTTGCGGTGAAGAGGGCCTTAATATTAGCCGCCACCAATGTGGTGGTGCAGCGGATGCAGCAGCACCCATTGCGCATTTCATTGCCCATAATTCAGGCAGTAAAATGGGCAACAGGTTGTGCATGGGGACCCCTGCACTGCCCATGCCAAGTGCATGGGCAGTTCAGGGTCCCCCAGGGGGGCCCAGCACCCCTATTTTGCCAGCTTTTCATTGATGGTGTGAACCGCCATGGAAAGGCTGGCCGAATGGATCTCGTAATCCGGAGGGCAGCACTGCTTGCAGTGCTGCCCTGGTGGATTACAACCGTGGGGACCGCCAGGCTGTAGGCTGTCTCTGGCCGGGTAATGTTGAGGGTATTACTGCAGCGTTTTATCGGCGGTCGGAATGTGGTGGATCGGACCACCACTACCACGACGGTCCGATGGACACCCCGAGTGTGGCGGTCTCAAGAGCACCAGACTCAAAATTACCACCTCAACGTTAGCTGCATTTCTGGGGGAAGGAATTACTTTACAATATCATCCTCAAAGTATTGACTTACAAAAAGATTTTATCACCCTCATTGACCACCAAGTTGATGTTGCATTGAGAATATTACGTATATACTTCCCTTGACAATACAGCGTCAATCAATCTTGTGGGTATAATATTTGGGTACAATATTTGTGTAGATATATGCTTCTACATGCATAGTGTGACATACAGTCTTTCTCGCAGAATCCATTTTATCAAATTTGAAGTACATTTCGTTGTCTTCGTGAGTGCATAGACTCAAGTTTTATCATGATTACATCCTCTTTGCAAAAACTTTATAATCTGGGTTCCTGCATGAAGCAATGATGCCCTGCTGTTCCAGCCTACAAACCTGCAGCTGTTCTGCTGTCCCAGGGAATGTTGTGTCAAATAAAAGGAAGAACTGTGTTCACTGTGTTGTCCCCAGTAGGAACCCTACTCTACCTTTGAGAACAGCGTCTTCCATCATCACAGCTGAAAAATAGGAATTTACATTTTCTTATGTCGCCTATCTAGAACAGACTTTGCCGATATTGTGTCTATTATAAAACGTACATTGTCTTGTATTTCTATAGGTTTTCTGAATGTTTAGAAATCCATTCTAGTCCCAGTGATTTATTATGTCATAGGTATGAAGGGTGCTTGGCCAGTGCGATTGTCATACTGTCGAAAGGTCTTTCAATTCTTTGGAGTGCTTGGCTAATTTGCATTTCAGTAGATGGCAATGGGAGAAATTTCCTTCAACCTACTTAATTGTGTGCTTTTGTTTCTTAGCCTGCAAGCGTATCTTTTACCAGTAGCACTGCACTCACAGTTAATGTGCTTCATGAGATGTAGAGTTAAGGGTCTCCACCCTCTCAAATGAAGGAGCGTATACTTAGACAGTTGAATTTAAGGGTCTCATTTACAAGGCCTTTGCGCCACTGTTGCATCATTTTTTTTTTACGTAACGGTGACGCAAACAGTGCTCTGCACTGCTCCACATTCATTAGCTGATGCATTGGGCCCAATGCGTCCATCTGTAAAGCCTTGCATTACATTATACCTGCACCAGTTATAATATATGCAAGTTAGGCATTCCCACAGGAAAGGCCACACAGAACTGATGCAGTGAAATTTACAACCTTTCACTGCATCATTTTAAGAATTCACTGCGTCAGACTTTTACTGCCTGTTCAGAGCAGGTGTAAAACTGATGCGGGCGTTTCTCACTGGGGCCTCCAGACATTGCTAGAGTAGCATAATTTTTTTGATGGTAGTCCAGCAATATGCGTGTTTAGTGCCACAGATGCATCCAAATTTTTGACACGTCTGTGAAAACGTGCACCATAGAGCTCTGTATTGTAAGTACAATGCATCCACGGTGTTGTTAGAGGGTCATAGGGCAAAGCAAGAAATCTGACAGATCGGAGCCGATTCATCATATTCTTGTAAATGAGGCCCTTTATGAGTACAGTTACTACTAAACAGATCTAGATTTATAAATATCCACTCTCTTAAATGAGTCAGTGGAGACACCACTAAATAAGTATGCCATGCTTTCCTTTGCAATATCTCTGCTTTCTGGATCTTAAACTGCCAGTGCTTCAATTTTTTTTAATGACTTTAGTACATGTTTACACTTGGCTGGTGGTCCTAGTGACAGCTGACCAGGTGTTTTTTTGTCTTTCTGTAAAATGAACTTTCACTTCAGAGATCACAGGCATTGTGTGTGCTATTCACACTGTAATGGGGTGGAAATACCATAGCAGTAGACCTTTTTAGTCTGAGTCTTTTCAGATGATATGTCATCCCATAGTTACATTTCAGATTTCTCTGGCTTGATTATATATTATGTGGCATAGTTTGCAACTGCTGTTAAGTTCTCAGCCACTAATTGTACATCAATGTTGGTATTCCACATGCCTAAAGTAACTGCCTAAAATAACTGTATTATAGCCATTACTGTATTTACAGGCCTCTTCCCTTTCAAATACAAAAAGTGTTCTTAGGGTTCTTTTTGGATATTGTATGCCTTAAGGCAGAGATAAAGCTTTTTGTAAATTTGGTCTAGGGTGGCAAAATCGACATTTCGTGTCAAACTTGTACTTTTGTCTGAAATAACAATACTTTCCATATTTATGTCTCTTGAATCTTAGGGCCCGATGTACGACGCCATGAAGTGTCGCAAAAGGCAAATTTCACCTTTTGCAACTGCATAATGGCCTTTCTCTCTGTACTATCCCTATTTTGAAAGCTGGCATGCAAATACCGACTCGCAAATTGGGATGGCGACTCGCAATCAGGAAGGGGCGTCCCGAGGGTGTCCCTTCCTATCTGCGAGTCGCAGGGGAATGCATGATTGTTTTGTGACATCAATTGCGGTTGCAAAACAACTGCGGTTACCAGCAATTTCAAATTGGTTGTAACCCATTCGCAAATGGAAGGGGTCCCCATGGAACCTCTTCACCTTTGTGAATAGATGCAAAAATATTTTTTCAGAGCTGACAGTGGTCCCATGGACCACTGCCTACTCTGAAAAAATGAAACTGAAACGTTTCATTTTTCTTTTTAAAATGCATCCTGTGCTGCATTTCAAAATAAAAAACTGCTTTATTTAAAATCAGTCACAGACATGGTGGTCTGCTGTCCCCATTTTACGTATAATGCCCAGAGAGCATTTGAATGTGGTGAAATGTACGGAGCCTCCCTATGTTAAAGTATAGGATTTTTCTAAAATAATTAACATGAAAATAAATATTACACATATATTTGTAGATATATGATATACTTACTTTATAAGTATACCAATATAGAACAAAATAAAAGCCACAGCACTATTAGCTTAATTTTGAAATACATCTTCAATTAATGGCAATATATTAAATTAATTGTATTTTTCTGATGTTTGAATTAAGAAATAAATTCCCACACAAAGAAAAAACAACAATTGTTTTAACATGCATTATTAATTATTCAAAAGTATGAACATAATTCATCAAAATATATAATTATATTTTAATAAAATTGTTCCTACATTGTGTTTAAATTCAAAATAAGTTGTTATTACATTTTAGAATGAAATAATATATATGCAGTATTTTATATATATTCTTTCTATTAAAATATGTTTATTTGCATCTTTAACTATTCAAAATCATTTTATTTAATTTAACAATGTTTCCCATTTTCCTTTATTGTAATTCCCTACCACCACTAGGGTGTTGCAGTGCCATTAGTTGGTCATGTGTGGTGCTGGACTTAATACTATTTTTTTTTACTAGCAACTTGCACTCAGATTTTGTGAATATGTAAAAATTAGTGAACCTACTCAAAAGTTAGCTCTGTGACTAAAACTCCCACCAGTGTAAGTCAGACGTGCTAGCTTGGGGGTGTACGTTTCACTGACCAGACTCCTAATATTGTAACAAAGTGAGTGCTGATGTCAGAACAGACCTGAATTGGATATGCATTTTGTCAGTATTGCTTTAATACTATAGTTGAATTTTTACCTGGGACTGCCCTTCAGTGTGTGTCTGACAGAGTGTTTATCAATATGGATCTGAAATGAACACACACTAATTAAGTGTCTCCTTACCAATATGGTTGTGTTCATATTCTTGTGTATAACCCTTGGTTGTACATATGTGTGTGTATTTGTATGTTGCTATTTGTTAATGTAGACCAAAGTTAGACACCCATTGCATGAACATGACTGTATCTCCATCACTGAAGTTACCAAGAAATGTGTGTTTTAGTGAGTGCCAATGACTGTGTTTTAGCTTGTGTGTGTTTATACCATCACAGATGTGTAATTATCCCTAAGGCTACTCCTGAGTAAGTGTCAGTGTCCCTGAGCTAGGTTCAGTTGCACACCCATGAATAAGTGTGGGCTTGTACATGAGTTACACAAGCAATATGTGCATCATTGATAGGAGCATGTACATATCATTCCTGAGTATGTCTTAGTAAGTGGTTATACCTGTAAAGTCACACCTGAGTTAATCACCCATTGCAAGATTTTATGCTTAGTCCTTATTTCAACACAGTACGAGTATGCCCCTATGAGAAGCTCTTAGTGAGTGTTTGAGTGAGGCTATGAGCTGAGATCAGACTTATACAACCAGTGCTTAACAACGAATGCTGGAACAACGACTTCAATGGTGGAACAACAAATTTAATGGTGGAAGAAAGAATTTTAAGGTAAGAATTTGTTTTGGTTTATTAGTTATTTTTGTATGTATAATTTTTATATGTAATATAATTATATATATATATATATATATACATATATATATATATATATAATTATATATATATATATATATATATACACATATATATATATATATATTATTTTTTGTATGGATGGTATGTTAGGGATAGAGGGGAATTTTGTTTTGTTTAAATATGTTGTGGTAGAAGGGGTGGGATACATGGGAATTGCATTAATAGTGAGTTAGTCATTTAAATACTTGACTATTTTTTTGGGGGGGAGAAAACATGCTGCAGAATAAGGGGCGGGATGTATGGGATGTAGGGGTTACGGGAGGGGAAGTGTTTAATACTCAGGTTTTAATTTAAACACTTGAGTATTAAATAAAAAATCTAGTGGAATTAGGGGCGGGATACATGGTATACAGGGATTATGAGAGTGGGGAAGTGTATTAATATGTATTGGGGTAAGGAGTGGGATGTACGGAATGCAGGCGTTATGGGTGGGGACGTATATTAATACCTGGGTATAAATTTAAGCTGTTGTGTATTTTTTTTTTTTTGAAAAAGAAATGTGGTGGAATAAGGGGCGGGGTATATGAGAATCAGGGGTTATGGGTAGGGAAGTGTTTTACGTTAAGGTATTAATTTAAATATTTGAGTATGAAATGAAAAAGTCTAGGGGAATTAGGGGTGGGATATATGATATATAGGGGTTATGGGTGGGGAAGTGTAATAATATGTATTGGGTAAGAAGTGGGATGTTTGGGATGCAGGGGTTATGGGTGAGGAAGTACATTAATACCTGGGTATTAATTTAAATACTTGTGTATTTTTGCATTTTTATTTATTTATTTATTTTTTTAGAAAAAAAATGCTGTAGAATAAGGTCTGGGATATATGGGACTAAGCAGTTATGGGTGGGGAAGTGTTTTAATACTCAGGTATTAATTTAAACAATTGAGTATTTTTTGTTTTCTTTTAGATATTTTTTGAATGAACCATGTAGTGCAATTAAGGGTGGGATATATGGAATACAGTGGTTATGGTTGGGGAAGTTTAATAATACGTACTTCTAAAAGGGGTGGGATGTATGGAATGCAGGGATTCTGGTTGGGTAAGTGTATTAATACCTAGGTATTAATTTATAGACTTGTGCATTTTTACTTTTTTATGTATTTATTTTTTTGCAGTTTTGCGCAATTTTTTTTACCGTCGGCTAACGTCATTTATTTGCGCCACTCGGGCATCAAATTTATACTTTGACGCACAGCGGCACAAACCACTGGTGTGAGCCACTTTTTTTTACTCAAACCAATGCGTCACGTCGTAAAGAAAAACGGCGTTAATGTGGCGAAAATGACTGTGAACCAGTTTATGTCACAAACCGGATACGCGCCTTTTTTGACGCAATATCGTCAAAAAGCGGTTCAAACACAGCAAAATGTGCTAAGGAGAGCCAAAATGGATCACAGATGCTTGGACAGACCCCAGGAAGATGATAATAGACCAGGAACCAGCCAGGAGGACCCATACAAGACCCAGGAGAGAGAAAAGAAGACAATAAAGTGTTACTTCAGTGCAGAGGAGCAGAAAATTCTGGTGAAAGAGGTGAAGGAACACCAGCACCAACCTTTTGTCACCTCAAAGTTGCCAATTAGTAGGAGAGAGGCAATATGGCAACAAATTGTTGACAAGATAAACAGTGTGGCAGAAATACGGAGAACAATCATCGAGTGCAAGAAATGCTGGCATTACTGCAAGCACAGGACCAAAGAAAAGATGGCCAGGAAGAGGAAGGCAGCACTGCAGACTGGAGGTGGGAGTCCAGCACTGCAGGAGGCCCTGGTACACATGGAGGAGATGGTGGCAGCCATCATCCCTGAGGAGATCGTCACAGGGATTCAAGGACAGGACAGCATAGACTACCAGGAGACAACACAGATGCAGGGTAAGTCGCATGGGGAATTGAAATGCACAAATGTTAACTGCAAGCAGGGGGGCATATCTACTACACAATGCATGTAAGTCATGATATACAGGGAGTGGCATGGGTAAAGGGGCACAGCACGGGGGCATGGGCTGTTCAGAGGAAACCTGGGGCACAGTACTACACTACACCAACAACCTTTGCATGGGGGTATGCTGCTATGCCAAGGATGTTGGAAAGGTAAAGCCTGTCCAGGAGGGCAGGGTGCAACATAAAACTGGCCTGCTGTCACACGACAGCTGGTATTCTCCCTACATGAACTAGGGCTCAATTAACAGTCTCAGGCCATATCTGCAAGTGGAATTTAACATTGACAACAGTTGCCACTACCACCTCTGCTGTGTGTGCAGGTCAAGTAGCTAATGGCAGTAACGTCCCCATGGATCAAACACACCCAAATTAGAGGGTTCAGGATGACAACGTTATCAATTCCCTGTAATCAATAAAAATGTTCTAATCCTGTCAAATGTGAATGTCTATGGTTGCTACAAACATCATCCATTGCCATGAACATTATGAGGTACACATCACCAATGTCATACCCATGGTGCAGAGTCCACCCTGTGCCTGGGTCACAATAGCTCCAATGACACCATGCAACATCCCAAATGACATACTTCTCAGAAAACAGCATTGAGGGGGGGCACATATGTCACTGGGTAGTGAAATTCACCCTCACAGTCAGAAAAGGAAATGGAACACTCCTAGGACCATCAGTGCAATTCAATGTAGCACACATTCCCCAACATCAACATTACACACTACCAATGCTGACATCTGTAGTGTGCCAGGCCAATGATATACATAGTATATGCTATGTCTCAGCAACATATAGCTGGATATGAAATATCTGAGACTGGCTCAGTTCCAGATTGTCAAGTGTGGTGCATGTGCCATCAGAACAACCACAGCCAGTGCAAGGCCTCACCATGAGAATGGAAGTAGACAGAGGCTTGAGTAGGACAAGAAGGTGGCCATATATAATTTGGCCAGAACCAACACCTAGAGGATGTGATGCTGACAAGTCCCCAAACTGACCACACTACATGTGACATGCAGGTGGGGCATAGGCCTGGGAGACTGCTAATATTATAGACAGGAACAATGAACAGGAACCAAGATCACAAAGTGCAACAAATAGGAAGGCAGGCATGTCACATTACAAATCCAATAACACAGACACACTAATTGTACAATATCTCATTGCAGAGGACAATGGCTCTCCTAGGGATATGCCTGTCCTGGACTTCCCTGATGACATGGATGACAAGCTGACAAACATCTGCCAGCAGACCCTCCAAGATGTCCTTGAAACCCTCCAGACCCACCTTCAGTTGCAAGGAGGAGCACAGATACAGCAGCCATCACAGAGGACCCACCCACCACCCCAATTGTATGACCTGCCAGCTCCAACCCAGCTGAGGACTCTGATGACACTGGCACCAGCTTTGAGAGAACTGTAGTTGGAGTACAGCGGGAGCTGGCCAAGGAGGTGCGGGTGGGGATAGAAAATATGGCAGCTAGCCTAGAGGGGGTGCGTACTTGCATGATGTCAACAGCAGAACAGGGAGCAGCCATGCAAGGGCGAACATCAATCTTGGAAGAACTTGAAAAAAGTGTGAATGAAATCAGCACAGCTGTAAGAGAGTTGACACAACACCTCCAACAACAAACTTTTCAACGCCTTAACGAATGCAATATTGACCCCCTCAGGGCCGACCTGGCTGCCTACCACAGTGATGTGGCTGCTATTCTTAAGAACCAGCAGCTCCTCCTTGCTGCAGTATTGCCCTTATTAGCCCCACAGTTAGCGGCTTCCGGGATGTCTGACTCCACGTCTTCAAACACTGAGGTGTGTGTTGCTCCTGCACAACCACCACCAACAAGGGCAGAGGAGACAACACACACATCAGAAGATGAAGACGTGGAACTGATCACCTTCAACCATAGGAGTACCCAGTAGCACTAGTCCCTGCCACATGGCCACTTATTACCAACATTCTGTGCTTTGTAACATGCCAGTCTTGCAACAGCTGCTCTCAATCACTGTTCTCTAGCCCACTGTTTATCTTGTCACTGTGCACTGTGATTGTCTCTCACTAACTCATTGTCAAATCATGTCCCTTTGCTCTGTCTGACACTTCACCCCAGCATGTCCAATGACATGTCCTTTTGCACTTGTGTATGATCACAATGGAAGGTGTCACACTAATGGACTCACAATCATGGACAATGTAAATATAACACTAAAGCACTTTATGATAAATAGCACTTACACAACCACTTTGTCTCTGTGTAATGTGACACATCAACCGTGATGGAGATCAGTGATGTTTGCCTCATGTCAATGATTATAGAATGTATATACAACTGCCCTGAAAGTATGTGGGCTGATAACTATGCACTGTGGTCTGGATTGTATCATCATCTGCCCTTCCTGAGGGTTAATTCTAAGGTAAATAGAAACTATACAGTATAATGCTGTGTTGGACAGAATAAGTCTTCCTCAAGAGATGTCTAAGCCAAAAATTATTGTCTTCAAATTTTCCTTCAAGTCAATCTTTACGTATGTGACATTTGACCCAAAATGTTCTTTACACACACCATACAGCATGAATGGATGTATATGAGTGTACATACAAATAGGTAACCTGGCTGATGTAACAAATGATAGGTGTGAGTTATGTATACCATACTACATGAGATCATACCACCACTCTCCTCATAAGGCTTCACTTGTACATCAGGCTGCAGGCAGACGTAACACAGTGTCCTCAATATCAAATTTGGACACAAAGTATGTGAGATTGAAAACATACATAAAAAATTAACAACACATTGGGTTCCATAGTAACCTGCTCTGCTGTAGCTGCCAATGTAACAGCTCAACTGGGAATTGGTTGCAGGATGGGACACAAATGCAAATACTAAAGAGACACTGTTCAGATATGGCAAGGCCCTGATCACCAAGCATTTGACACATACTGTAAAGGAGTACCTAAATATTTATTTAACAGTAAAAAAAGAAGAGAAAACCCGGGGAAACACTTTAACTATTACCCACAGCAGGCCCTAACTAACCTAAGCTAAACTTACTTATCACATTTAACTCGAAACATCAACCCCGCTTATAAGACGGGACACATGGAGGACAACATATACTAACCTAAACACATACTATCTTATACTAAACAAATATATATTTTTTTGTATTTTTAGAATTTTTTTTTTTTCTTTTTTTTTTTAAAACACCAAGACCCCAACATCATCAAACACCCACAAACATAATGAAAAACATGCTAAATTATCATACCCCCACCCCACCAACCCACTACTACTAACTAAACTAACTGAAAACTGCCCGGTTGTTGGTGCCATGCTTGTAGGGGGAGGTGCAGGTGGTGCTGTCATAAGTCCTGGAGCAGTGGAGGTCGACGGTCCTGCAGTGGTGCCTAATATGCTTGGTGCCACCTGGGTGGTAGTGGTGGTGCTGGTGGTGGCGGCTGTTGTGGCCAAATGCCCTCCACACTACTGAGGCTCTATCATGGCGATAACGCCATGCCATGTGACGGAACCCAGACTCCACATCCAGAATGTGGCGGTAACGCATCGCCTGGTGCTAAAACTCCAGAATCTGGATGGAATTCATATTGGCTGCTGTTAAAAAAGATAAAGCCAAACATTAGGTACTTCATTGTGTGATATAGCTACTGAAGAAAATCAGACAATACATCTAATGTAGCTGAAACAGGACATATTACCATACAGATCACAGATTCTCCCTGAGGAAGTACATGCCAATGCAGCCTACACATGTCCTATCTAACAGCACAACAATGCTCTAAAAGATGTGTAACAACTTAAATGACCTATGCATCATTGTTCAGCCATTTGTCACATAAAAAATGCTGCAAGACCTCCACATGTGGCAGGCCAACTAATGACTATCTTCTGGATGACAATTGAGGGCCACAAGATCTGTGATTTGTTAATGGAATTGCCAGGATGGAATGCAGTTGCTAATCATGAGTGGGTAGCCTAGGTTTGGAAAAGTGATTTACAGATTTACATTTCTGTGTACAATCCCAAAATATGACTATACGCTAATGATTGTCCAACTCAAAGATGGGAACAAAATGATACTCCACTCAAGTAACATATCTGATCATTTATCAGCACATCATACCTTGCTATGTGTCCAACACACAGGAGTCAATCACACAACAACTGCAAACACAACACAGAACTGAAATATCAACACTTACTGGATATGTCTGGGTCCGCAAATCGAGCCACCTCTCCGATTGTGTAGGGGGCTGGTCCACCCATAAAGCAGGGAAGGGAGAAATGTGCTCAATGTCTGTGCACTGTACAACACTTCCAAATAAACATAATGTGTGTAAAATTAAATCTGAAAGTCCAGCCTCTCAGGCATGATGATACTGCAACAGACATACCACTGCAAACATGTACAGACCCGGTCACTCCACTGAGTGATACACACATATCTGCACACATGCAGTGGCCCTAACTATCATGTGGTGACAAACATGTTCCATCAATTATTTGCAGACTCATTTATGGAGTGTACTCCTCTCATCATTTGTAGTAATGAGAGACATGCAATGCCACTTTCCTGGAGCACTGCAATACCAGTCACTCAGGTATTGTGGCTTGTGCATCAAGGGACAATAATTTTCTGTGTGACACACCTGTGTGTTGATTTAAGGTCATGATTTATCATGCTTTCTATGGTCCCTTACATGTAGAGCCTGTGTTGTGTCTAGGTTACATATGCTACATTAACAGTGTACCCTGACCCACATATGCCCCCTATGACACCATCATGCAGGGATCCTACACATTAATTGGT
Source organism: Pleurodeles waltl (assembly GCF_031143425.1). Lineage (NCBI taxonomy): Eukaryota > Metazoa > Chordata > Amphibia > Caudata > Salamandridae > Pleurodeles > Pleurodeles waltl. The sequence continues at coordinate 1,233,197,977 of NC_090444.1, read as the reverse complement.
GACAGTTTGAGACTAGCCATGGATTGACCAGTTTTAATATTTGGATACAACAAGGAGATATATGTTGACAGTGTATATTGTAGTCATCCATGACAGACTGCAGGGGCACAGGTGTAGTCATTGTACCTGAAATGTGTCACTCATTTCCCTGTGTACCCATTATGGGTTTTGGAATTCACAATGAGCCACATTCATCATCTTACATTTGCCAAGTTGGTTGATCAGAGCATATACAGCAAACTGACACTGTCATATTATTAACACATGGTTTAGCAAATGTACCACTGTGTCAATCATGATGATGTAGGTTTCAATTTGTATGTACTTTCGGAATGGCAGCAGTCACAGGAATGCTGGTCTTCTGACCTTAGCATACACCCATGTCTGTGATAGACTTCATACTGGGAATTTATTTATTAAACTTATGCTGCACTAGATCAGGAGGAGTGTGCCAAACTAAACTAGCAAAGTATTAATAAACTTTATAAGTATGATGGAATTGGTCATCGGTCCCTTGCATGACATCATGCACGTAATACATTGTGATCATGCATTCCCCAATGTCAGGTAACCCATGATGATCCCATAACTTATAAGAACTTCATGGCTATAGAGTAACACAGATGGCAAATGCATTAGCTCTGTTCCAGTTATTGTGCCCAAGACTAATGTAAAACACACAGGTACAATGAACAGAGGGCCATGGATAGTTGTTACCCCTCAATTTGTATCATTTGCTTCATTTTATGTGCCACAGCTATGGAAAGTAGCACCAAACATTTAGATATGAACCCGTGTGCATTACGTTTTGGCATCCATCCCTAATTTAACTGCGGCACAACCAAGTCAAACTATCAGCCTAAGATCTTACCTGAGGTTAGAAATAACTTGGTACATATGTGTCAGAATCCAGTTCAGACATGTATCAGAAATAATTGGGGGACACATTAATTTTTGAAAATATCTGGATTAAAAACATGTCTTTCCTGGTACACTCACAGACCATGCCTAAAACATATGTTAGAGCCACATTTCTATCATCTATTGACGTGAAGACAGCACTAATTTACAGGCTCCAGTTGTGTTTTGTAACTCAGTGCAGCTGTTGCATCAAGAAATGATGGTAATGTGTACCAATTATTGTATAACTCACAGCCACTGTATGTTTAACTTGCATTCGACATGTCCAAAAGCATTGCCTGCAGCATTGAACAAATCTGCTACTGTCACTACAGAGCATTTAAATGTGCACATTACTCTGAATTGTACTCACCAACAGGCCACCGATCACAATCCCCAGGTGGTCCATCAGGTCTTGCTCCCTGGCAACAAGGTCAGACCAACTGTGCTTTAGCTGGTGGTCGTTGCGTGGTGTGTTGTATATGTGTTGCAGATGGTACAGGACCTTTGACCACCGGAGCCTCCTTGCCTCTGTGTGATACCCCTGTATCACCTGGCCACCTGCTTCTTTCATCAATGCGAGGAAGTGGCACACCAGCCAAATGAATCCCCCCAGCTCTTCCTCTATCATTCTACTGAGACATGGCCTACCCAACATGCTTGAAATATTAAAGGAATTAAGGGGTACAGAGGATAACAAAGGGAAATGAGGAGAGGGAAATGAAAAGTAAATAACACTAAAACAGCCCAACTATCCCCAAACTAACACTCCCCACAACAGACTCCCAACAGTACAAAGACAAAATTAGACACCAGAAATTACATAAATACACTTACACAGGATACCACAGACACTTAGAAAACACAAAAAGACAATATAAAGAGCACACAGAAGACAAATTCACAATATTCACAAAGAGACAAGCCCAAACACAGCCACACAGTCAAAAAAATCACAGACTGCAAAGTAAAAGTGAAAGTACACCCACTGTACCAATTCTGTCAACAGGATATCCTAGTACATCACTTCCTGCCTCAAATGCAGTGCATTTTTATTATGATGCGTCAAAATATTATAACGCTTATAGTCTGTGCGTCATTTTTTTTTGACGCACATGCTTAGAAATTACCCTGCATCCATATTTTCAAATATTTTTCATAGTTAACCAATTTCATGGGGTACAGTGTGGGAATTACCACTCAGGGCCAATGGATGTATCATGGCAGTGAGTGTCATTTTTCTATGCATATGCAGCGTTTTTTGACGCATTTGCATCTTTTTTGATGCGTATGCGTCAAAATGTAGGTCTTTTACTGGGTTTGGGTCATTTCTCAAATTTTATAGTACATGACAGCTGTAATTTAGATGTTGTTGTAAAAATAGTCATTGTTTAGGCTTTTTCGTGGTTCAGCAGTAGTTGTTTAGAGCGTCGTTGTTTAGGTAGTAGTTGTTCCATCGTATATTTGTGTGCTGGGATCTGTGCCGGAGAACTACTGCCTGAATGTGTGATTCTTACTTAAGTGTGCCATTACCAACATGGTTGTGTTCACATCTCTGAGGGGAAATATCGTCTGTGAGCCAATTTCCCTGTTGCTTACCCTCCTGAGTGCATGTCTCACTGTGTACCAATGAACCTCATCTTGCACATGAGTAGGGCACCACATTCTTTACTGTGTGCTTGATAGTAGAGCACCTACTGTGTAAGTATGCTATAGTCTCCCTGGGCAAGTAGACATCCTTAAGGGTACACTTGAATGTGTAGCTGAGTGAATGCTAATATATGAAAGCTCAAATTAGAGTTGGTGCTTGATTTTTTGCTTGGACCTGAGCACATTGCTGGAATGGCTCATTCACCTAAATGTGCCTATTATTTAGGGAATAGTTGGATGTCTTTGAGGATACTCATAATCATATGTGAATGACTGGTGATTGCATTATCACCCCCATTTTGTGGACTAATATTTCTGTTGTTTTTACTCTGTGCTCTGGAACTCTGGTAACCAGGTCCAGGTGCATGTGGTCTAACCCCTAAAACATAATGGAAATTTCTATACTCCTGATTAGTATATTTATCTTACCTATACGTCTCTAGTATATGATATAAAATGTACACATAGCCTGTTCCATTGGCAGGATAACCATCTGATGTGTGCCCAGGAACTCAACTTTAAATGGGCCTTTTTGCTGCAGGCAGATGTAACTAACTCCTGGGCCTGCCTCCACCTTTCTCCCTTTAGATAGCCACTCACCAATCCCAGTGTGAAAGGAGCTGCCCCAGAGGTAATTTTGAATGACCACAGAAGAGGGTTGCTCATTTTCATTAGCCACAGTAGATCTGTACAGGGGAAGAAATGTTCAAATTCATGTAGCTAGGGGCACTGTGAGATTGTTTGCAGTAGGGCACACAAAAAATGCTGCAAAGTGTGGGTAGAGTAAACCCTGGGAATGTGTTCCCTATTGGTTAGGGAGGGACCAAGAGTCACCCAACCCACAAAGTAGCCCCAGGCACAAATGTAGCACCCTTGGGCACCCTATTATGAACAGTTCTGTTCTGGACCTATGGAAGACCTAAGAAGGTCCACACCTGTGAGGAGAGCTGAAAGGCCAGACATGCTCTCACTTGTACACAGGACCAACATGTGTATTCCAAGGGTCAGTTGGGTGACCTCCTGTTACGCTACAGGGACACAACAAGATTATAGAAGAGCCCTTTTCCCCAAAAACCCTGCTGACCAGTTCCAACTGGATCTGCCCTAGACCCTCCTGGTAATTTCTGCTGGAGTGAGTTTTAAACCCTAGGTACTGTTCTGAGGTCCTGGGACCCAAGGCTGAGACCCATGGCTTTGTCAAAGTGTTCTCCTCCTAGTATCCTGTAAAACTCAAAACTTAACAAATATTCTGTTCTGAAGACTTTTGGAGGACCAGGACAAAACTGCTAATTCAATCCAATGAAGATGGGTTGTCAGTGGGCCATAGATACATACTGCTCTTTCTCAGAGCTTTTCCACAGCTGCAAATCCATATTTAGTGGGAAATCACAGAAAGGGTATTTGGTCTAGCGCAGCCCTGTTCAGCTACAGTTTGCCACCTTGCCCCTCTAAAGGAATCAAAGCTCAAAAAAGTGACTAAGGGATTCATGTATATGTGGGAAGAGAGGGAAATCCATTGCAGAGTACAGAGTAAAGGTCATTGGAGGCAGACCTCTAATTATGCACAGCTGATTTTGTTGGGTGGAGTTAAAGGTCAGTTTTCACTGCCATCACATCAAGTAAAACCCAGGCAGTAAAGGACAGCAAAAACTTGAAAACTGCTAATGCGCCACTTACCATGTAAGAGGACTCCCATGGTGAGGGGAGCATTTTCTTTTTCAAAACAAAAAAAATAGTTTGATGCAGAGTTCCGTCATGTTGATAGAGCCCTGCACCAAACTGTAAAGAGCACTGACAGGAAATGCTTTGAAGGCAGTTTCTGCTAACGCTTTAGAAATGACCACTAGCTTGACATTGTTTCTAAATTAGGCAAGTGCCATTGCAATTAGGGTGTTGGAATAATTTACTCCATCACTCTGGTGGAGAAACGGGTCACCAGCATAAACATAAATCAGTTTCTAAGCCTGAATATACAACTCTTCACTAGTCACAGGGACCAAATGCATCTGGCTGGCAAAGGACCTTCTTTTGGGCACAAATGTAAAATTTCTGCCACATTGAGCTTTCCTGCTAAAAGTCAACAGCATGACCTGGACTTTGTCGAATGGCTAGCAAGCTTCTTAGAGCTCTTCTACATTTAAGTCTGCTACCTTGCCCTACAGAGGATTTTTCACTTTCGTTTCAGAGACTAAGGGCCTAATTTAGATCCAGGAGGATGGAATACTCTGTCATAAATGTGATGGCTATCCCGTCCATTGTATTATGAACTCCATAAGATATAATGGAATCGTCATATGGCAGAAAGGGATATCCATCATGTGTGTGACAGAGTATTCCCCTCCTAGATCAACTTTTAACCGAGACAAAACCTTGCTTCTATATTTGACATACGCTCCATTGCATTCAAGCTCAACCAGATCACAGTGGGTGGTGATTAGCGGTCTTTGGTGCTATTTTTATTTAGAACTATAAAAAATCATATATCCCATTCTCTTTTGGTGGATTTGTGTTGTTTTGGTGTACTTTTGTCCATTAAATTATCCTCTATTTTTATAAATTTGTACTTTAATTGAGAAGTGTTTTCTACTTTTCAACTGTATTGGTGCTTATAAATGCTTTACACATTTTCTTATGCCTGCCTGGTCTATGCCATGGCTACCGGGGGATGAGCTCAACTTTCAATGACTGAAACCTTTATTGGACCTAACAGGAATATTGCCGTTATGACTTGTGAAGTGCTACCATCCACCCCAACTAAAAACTCACTTTATCAATAAACACAATACCTGCATTTGGACACCAGTGTATGACTGAGTGCCTGGTCCTCAGTTGGACTAGCTTCACCTTAGTGTATAATTCCCTCTATGGATATGTGCAGCCCCATGAACGTAGCCTTGAGTAAGTTTTGGAGTGAGTAGTGATATTTGTGAGCTTGATACAAAGTTGGGCAGCCATTGCTAAAATTGTATAGACACTTGGATGTGAATTGTACATCCATTATCTTAGTGCACTATTCCCTTAAAGGATAAGTGCATCACTGATTGTGCCCTTAATTCTTGTGTGTGTGAGCAGTGAGGATGCCCCTGAGTTTGGACCACAATTCAACAACCCTTGCATGACTGTGTGCTTCATTCTCAGTTGGACACAATCACTATCTAAATGTACTATTCCCTAATGGGTATTTGCAAGTCCCTGATGGTGCCCTTGTGTGAGTTGTGTTGTTTGTGACTTTAGACCAGAATTGAACTTCCAGTGTGTTACTGTCTGTTTGATCTGAGTTGGACATCCACTATGTTAGTATGTCATTCTCTCAGTAGATAGGTCCACATCACTGAGAATACTCCAGATTATGGGTGCGAGGGACTGAGTGTTGATGTCAGTGAGCTTGAACCAATGTTGGACAACCAGTGCTAGGGTGCTAAGGACTGCTGTACTACATGGGGAGAAGCTCTATCTAATTGTGTCATTTCCACCATGGATATGTACATGTCCCTGGGGGAAGGAGTGAATGTGTTCTTTAAGGGAGTGGTGTTGTCTGTGAGGTCGTGGCAGAGTTTATCAGTCAGTGTCTCAGTGTGTGCTTGGATCTGGGTGAGAGAACCACTGCCAGCCTATGATATACTCTATAAGTATATGTGCATGTCCTTGGTGGTAGCTATATGTCTGTGGCTGAGTAAATGTCAGGCCGACATTCTTTGCTTAGGGCCAATTAGTAGTTGTGTTTACCATGGTGGATGAATATTTATTATTTAACACCTTCCTATTGACAGCCATTCCTGTTTTTTAATTTTACTGTGACAGATTGTAAGGACTATTTATCCCTCATGATGCAGTACCCACAACTCTTACTTCATAACGTAGTGTTGTTGAAGCTATCTGAGCTTTGAGAGTTCCTTAAAATAGCTAAGTAAAATTGTGTGTTCAGTGTATTCAATTCAGAATTTTTGTTTTACCTTGAGTCTTAGATAATGATCCATTTTGGTGGATTGTAGTCTCTAACACTGTCAAAGGTGGTCTTCACTGACAAATTATAAAGAAAATGTACTAAATAATCAATAAATATGATGTTTCTCATAAAATTGTTGCCAATTTTAAAAAGCAGAGTTTGAGGAACGTTGTTTGCAGCACTTTGAGTGGAAACATCACTAAGGACAAAATGGTGCTACTCACTTGAAAACATCCTGTAATCTTCCAATAGTGACATAAACATTCCAAAGAATAAGTCTAAAATAAAAGAGTCAGTTACAATGATAAACATGCATCAGAGTGGCAGTCATGACAAATGCTATGAAAATGAACGCACCCATTGAGACTGACAAAGGACTGTTTTGCAGAATGATTCTTTCTAGAGTGTAAAAACATGCAGGTTACACAGATGGAATGAGGTCAAGTTAGAAGAGATATAATTTAATAACAGCAGGGTACTAAGTTACATATTTGGAGTGCACAAGTTAGTTTTGCATCAAGTTAGAGAGTATAGGTTTAAATATGACATATCTTACATATTTTCTTACAATTTGGAATGCACATTTGAAACTAAAAGCATAGTAAGTTGAATGTTCTTCCTTCCTGTTGATGATAGTGTAAGTGACTTAAAACATGTCTCATGAATTACAAAGTAGCAAGCTTTCAGCTGATATTTGTTTTTCTTTTAATTCTATAAATGTTCCTGATTTTAAGCTACACTTCTGTTAGTCCAAAATGCAAGCCACGTGACTTAAAATGGAGCCTGACGCCATGAAAAAGTGCATTTGCAATGTAACTTAACAATGTAACTTCTACACTACTGTTTGCCCTTTTCCTCTACCCTGCTCCCTCTGAATTACCCCATAGAAGCAAGAGCACTTACTAACAGTGTTCACTGCAAGTTAGAAATCTCACCCACAGTATTTAGCGTTTTAGTCATTGGAAAAAAGTCTTGGACCAATCATACATTGCTTTTCCATGTTAGCTATGTTTTAACTCTTAACTACCTCATGTTTTAACACCCTTACTGGTGACTAACTGTGGGGAAAGTGCTCTTTCCTTTGCAATAGATTGTCTTATGACTTTGGTGAGAGTGGTAGGAAATATTTACAGGGTCATTACGAGTTTGGCGGTCCTAACCAGGGACCCCCCAAACTCGCGGCGAGGATGACACCACCATGGTGGTGGAGTCCCCCCTGCCCTATTATGATGTTTGAACTACATAGTTCCTGCTGGTCAGTCCAGTGAGAAAAGTGCTATTAGATAGCACTTGGCTCCCTTAAAGGAGCAGTGTGCTATTTTGTAGCACAGAGGGGTCTGACCAGAACCCTCGAAAAGGCTGGTGGAAAGGGGGGAAGTAATCATTATGCCTCGCCATGGCTGACTACAAGCCCAACTGCCGTCACGCCATTTGGATCCATGATCCCAGCAGGGATGGCGGTTCTTTAGCAGTCCGACCACCAAAGTTGTAATTTGGCAGGCAGACTCTCAAAGCCACGGCTGTCTGACCGCCACCACGAGTCTGGCAGTTTGATGACAGACAGACTCGTATTAAGGCCCTTAGAAGTTTTAGCTTCAGATATACGCAAGAGATTTACTTATCTTTAGGATTTTCAAATGTGGACATCACTCGGGTGGGTATTAGAGGTATGGGTACTGTAATTTGCTTGAAAATTTGAAAACTTTGTCTCATTATCCACCCTCAAAAGGCTACACTCATTTATTGTTTTTTTGATTCAGTGGACACTGTACTGTCATAGACTTGGCAATTGACATGGAAGGTAATTAAAGGCTAATTGTGTCATTTTGCCCTAGCACCAAATTAGTATTTTCTAACATCCGTCAGATTCAGAATGGATGTGGACCACCAAGAATTGTCTAAAATTGTAAAAAGCACAGAAGAATATTAACATAGCTGTCTCATCATTCTTCAGACGACATGGCATGGCTTATATCTACCACAAGAATATATGTTATGACTTTCCAGCACTCTATAGGAAAGATGGTATACACCTAACTGATGTATGAAATCTAGTGCTTCTCAATAACATTAAAGAGTGTTCTATCTCATTTTAGAATGACTTTAAATCCCACCCAAAAGGCTCTTTTCAGAGCCATCCTAGGTTTAGAAATCTCTGTATTTCTTGGGTTGTCTCTTTCCTATTTCTGGATTTTTTCTTACTCAAAAGTTACAAATAATGTGAGGTCACATTCCATTCAGGAATTCTTTTCCTCTTACGTTTTGTATTTCATACTTGTTGGAGTTGACGTTCATATTAACATTTGTGAATCATAAAAGTATAAGGAGTTTATGGTAGACTTTTGGAAATGGTCCTTTCTGCAGGGTCACCCTAAAACGTTTTGCCTCCCTCTTCCCCTTTTTGCTGAATTTGTTTGTGTTGGCTTGAGGACTTAGAATTTACCAATGCTAACCAGTGCTATAGAGAGCATGTGCTGACTCCTCTAAAACATGGTAACATTAGTGTATCCACAATTGGTATATTTAATTTATGTATAAGTCACTGGTAAAGTGCACAATAAGTGCCCCGGGCCAATCAATTAAATGTTACTAGTGAGCCTGCAGCACAGATTGTGCCACCCACTGAAGTAGCCCTTTAAACATGTTTCGGGAATGCCACTCCAGAGCCTGTATGTGCAGTTTCACTGCCATGTCAACTTGGCATTTAATATTCCTTGCCAAGCCTTCTGGTCCCCTTTTATTACATATAAGACATACCTAGGCCCTAGGTAGCCCATAGGACAGGGTGATGTGTAAGTAAATGTCAACACATATACATTTTAGTTTTACATGTCCTGATAATCAAAAACTCTCAAATTATTTTGTCACTACTGTGAGGTCTTCTCTTCTCATAAGATGGCATTGGGGGTTCCTCAATACATTTATTAAGTGTAATTCCTGATTGGAAGTCAGTAGTCATGTTTAGTACCTATGGAATTGTAATGATAAATCCTCTTTAATGGTAAAGTTAAATTTATTGTTACAGTTTTAAAAATGCCACTTTTAGAAAGTTGGCATTTTTCTGCTCTTAGCCCTGTGTGCTTGCCTCCTGTCTTTAATACATTTCTAGGGTGAGTGACACTGGGCCTTCTGCCTTCCCTTTAGGCAGCCACACACTGTGGAAGATTGGGTGTTACTTTATTGGCCTTAATGGACCATTACCTAGTTTGATGAAGAGGGGGCAAAGGGCAGCAACTGCCAAAGATACACCTTAATAGACTCGTCCTGTCCATACACAATAGGGTTTAATGACCCTTCATTGTCACTCCAGCCACCATGGAGCTAGACATAGGAGGCAGCTCATCTGTGCCCTTCAAAGGCATGCCTCTAGAAGCTTCTTCCACCTTGTAGAATCAGGGTACCAAAGTATAAATACTGGATCTCAGAGATCACCACTGCAGTATACTTTTGGACCTGTGGTTACTCTGCCAGGAAGAAGGACTGCTGTGCTGCTGACAGGACTGTCACTCTGCTGGACTCCTGCTCTACTGTGCTGACCTGCTTGCCTGGTAGTGAGAAGGACTGGACCTGCCAACCCAGAACCAAATTGACTGTAAGGGCTTGCCTCCTGTTTTCTGAAGTCTAAGGACACTAAAGACTTCCATCTCACCTGCTACAGCACCTGGATACTGCTGTCTGTGAAACTACCCTGCCAAGTGTTGCCACCCAAGACCTGGATCCTGGGAAGTAGGCCTAAAATGTTCTGCCTTCTGTGGTCCGTCTCGGAACCAATGCTGGACAATACAAAGCCTTGTAAAGCAATGTAGCCCAGACCGCGCCCCAGGATTTAACATACTGTGTTCAGCAGGGTCAGGTTGATCACTGTAGCCGGCCCATGCTCCTTCGCAGGTGGTCTGGCCTTGTTACTTTGTCCTGTTCTGGCGTAACCAGATAACCACCACAGTTGTCGCTTTGCTTTTTATGTGCTGATTGTAACTAAATATCTTAAATTGCATATCTCAGCATCTACTTATTGGATTTTTGTCATTTTGGTCTTGTTTTGTTTATTCATTTACGCTCTATTGTTCTAACATTGTGTGGATTATCATTGTGTAGTGTTTTTTGCTGTTTTACTGTTTTATAGGTTGTACAAGTACTTTACACATTGCCTCCTAGGTTACACCTGACGGTTCTGTGCCAAGCTACCAGAGGGTGAGAGCAGGTTAATTAAGGGTTTGTATCAGACTAGGATTATGGTCCCTAGTTGGACAGAAGGCATAGCTCTTCCAACTAAACACCCAATTTCTAGCAGGTCCAAACACACATTTTAAATTTGTTTTTTCCTACACTTTTAATGTATGTTGTCACACTTTCCCTGATGTTTTTCTTTGATCTCCCACCTTATATATGATTTTAATATTTTTTATGTGTTACTTTCAAATCATAAAACATTCAATAGATTTGCACATGCATGATAACTCCCTGTGGGATAGTGGTACCATCTTGTAGAAAGACATGCAGCATTGAGCAGTTGCATGATCTTTTTAATTTGGTTTTGTTGGCGGTGTTGGTGTTTTTCCTTTTTTGGGAGGGCATATTTATCTTTATTATAAAGTATATTTTGGCTCCATTAATTAATTATTTAAAACATTTTAAGAGTTACAAGCAACTCACAAACCATATATTTCTAGTAGACATTCATGTCCTTCTAATTATTATGCTTTTTAATGTGTTCATAAAAAATATGAAGTCATATTTTTTTTTAAAGAATTCCCCAATAAATGCATTCACACTTTAAGGCACTGGGTTCTAATCCAATATCCATTATCTGATCAATCCCTTATCGAACTTTTCATGGTTTCATGTGTGACCCCATTTCACTCCAGGCTTTCATTGTGGTTGGACTGTGCCCTGATCAGTTCATCTTAATGAGAAAGGAGACATAAACCAATGCCATACCTGTGCTGCCAAGTTCAGTGTTATTTTCATATTCATGTTTTTTGTTTAATGTATAGACTTTTAAATTGCTTTCTTGCCTCTACTTTTGTGGTGTACTACTAGATCTTTATTGTTTTAACACTTTACGTCAAGTTTGCTACAGAAAAGTAAATTTCACATTTTATTCTCTTGTGGAATGTTTAGTTTCACAACAGTAACAGAGTCTGCATATTTCTTTGTGAGTGACAATGTGAAAGATCTTCACTCTGTTTTGTTCACTGATTATCTAGTAGTTTAAACTCTAATGTGCTCACTTACCTAAGCTATCTACTGACTGTGTGTCAGCGAGAAGCTTTGCATTGCACCAGAGTTGGATAGACAGTGTGTCATGTTTCTCTTGAATTATTAGAGTAATGTAAGCTCTCAATCTACCCCTGAGCATATTATGTGTGACTGGCAAAAGTGCACACGTTTTTTAAGGCATTATACACTGACCACATTCATGTACTTCTTTGACCATTGTAGCGCTCAATTTCAAAAGTATAACTCAGAATGCATATTTGAGTGGCCAGCATCATTGTAGTTTTGCCAATACAGGTTTGTTGAGTTTCCTGTGACACTCTCTGGTTGTATCTCAATGAGCGAGCCAGCTGCTGTAAAGGTTTGAAAATAGGTGTGAGGCAGTCACTGCCAAAAAAAAAAAAAAAAACTGAACTTGAATTATCTCAGTTTATTGTTTTATTATGTTTTGGCTGTTTTTATTGTTTTGTCTTACCACAAATAATGTTTACTTTGTGAGAGATTATAACGATGATTAAATAGTATTGTACTTTGAATTTACAATTGCATTTGTCATAAATTATTGTTGTTTGTGTGGGCTTCATTATGTTAAAATTTCTACGTTTGTTTTTTCTTAACCACAGCACTTCTATGGCACCAGCAGAAGCAACAACATCAGTTCTTGTACTGCGTTGCACATCCGGCGGCACCAACAATGTTGTCTCTGGCTGCTCAGCCTGAGCTGCCTTCTACAGGCGGGAAAGAGAAGGAAGAGCTTGCACTTCAGAGGGTGCAACTCAGGACTGCAAGTGCTTGTCTTCCTTATGGCTCATTATGGCTCATTATGTTAAACCACAAGGGAGAAATGCATCACTAATGCAGACTGTGTAGAGTAAGCACAGCCTAATAGATATTAGGCTTGGGATGCCAGGGAAGTACTCCTTCCCCCCACTACACAGGCCAACCACTGTTCAGCACACATCTACTGTACAGCTTATTCCAGACAGGTAAGTTTGCATGTTTTACTGATGGGTTAAAATTGGCAAAGCCTGTTCTCCCACCCACCACCTTGGCATCTTTGCCACAAAGTAGCCATCAGGACATGGAGATGGCATACGGGCACATTGGACAGATATGCCTGTGATGGGGCAATTGTTGACTTGTGGAGAAAATTCCACATGAGCTCGTTTACCAGTTATTGGAGCCCATAAATACAACCACGGAGGAATACATTTTGAATCTGGCTCCCTTTCTGCTTTTTGAAATTATGACCAGGTGTTGGAAAATGGGTTATTGTCAAGGGCAGGTAAGTACCTACACTTAGCAATAGGCCACTAACCTCCACTTAGTTCCAGTTAGGTCTCAGTAAAATAAACCCAGCTCAACCCTTGGTAGCTTGGCAATGAGCGACAAGGCTTAACTTAGGAGACAGAGTGTAAAGCATTCAAATATCACAAAGCAGTAATTAAATAAAACACAGGTCTCAGTAAATTAAACCCAGCTCAAACTTTGGTAGCTTGGCAATGAGCGACAAGGTTTAACATAGGAAACAGAGTGTAAAGCATTCAAATATCACATAACAGTAATGAAATAAAACACAAAAAACTGTTTAAAAATTCAAAACCAATTTATAAAAATGGATTATATTTTTATCTTTAAAATGACACCAAAACAAATAAAATTGGATACGGGAAACTGGAGATATGAATTTTTAAAGAATTAATGCTTTCTAGTGCATAGAAGCAACTAGCGCTCAAAGGGTTAAAAAAGGTCACACTGGAAAGGAACAAAGTCCAGAGTTCAGGCAAACCATGAGGTAACACTGTCACACTTACTTTCAGAAGTGTTTGATTCAGGAAAGTGGTCCACAGCACCAGCTAAGGGTTCAGAGGCTCTGGTGTGCCTCTTGGGGTCATGGACTACAACTCCCACAATGCACCTCTTCAATTTATGGAGTTGCTCCAAATATCTCCAGACTTCTGGATCTTCTTCCAGAGGTCCTTTTTGTGTCCTTGAAGTGTCCACAAATCTATCCAAGGTTCCAGAAGCTCTGAGTTGCTCCTTGGGGGTGTGGACTAAAACTCCCAGAATGCACCTGGCGTAAACTCCTTTTTGGCCACTGGGCAGTGGTCAGCTGGTTGGTTTCTTCAGGAGTTGGTGCAGGGGACTCTGGTTAGCAATTTTTCACCTGTAGCAAATAGGGAGTCCCTTCATGAAGCAGTAGAAGACAGGTATAGTCCTTTTAGTGGTGAAGCCCAAGTGTGAAGCTGGTGCAGCCCTCCAGAGTGCAGTGTTCAAGTGCAGGTCAGGGGTCCAGCAGGGCAGTCCTTCTTCTTCTGTAGTTCTTCCTGGTAGGGATCTGGTAGGGAACTGAGGTGTGGGTACAGGTCTGCCAGTTTTATCCTTGCTCCTGGGTGAAAAACAGGGGGGAGCTGGTTCTCCAATCACGGGCAGGGTCCTTCCCCCTGTAATGACCACTTCCTGGGAAGTGTGGCAAAAATCAATCCAAGCGTGCAACATTCCTCAAAAATCCATCATAGCTGAAAGTGATTTTTGGAGGTTACATCTGGCTGAGCCCACCCACTGGTGTGGCTAAAAATCCTAAACACACCCCTCTCCTGCCCACTCCTAATCTAATCAAGGGGGCACCTAATTGTCTGGGTTTGCAGGATGTGGGGGTGTTGCTGGGTTGCTCCAAATGTCCTTCTCTGCCTTTGAAGACCGGTTTGGCAGCCCTCCCCCTTCCTGCCTCACCATCTGCTGAGGGGAGATATCCTCCCACAGGCCCATCTCTCTGTGTGAAGCCAGGCCACTTCACACCTCATCAAGACAGCCTATCCAGGCTGCCAGAGGCTGGCCAATCAGAGCACAGCAGCAAAAACACTGCAGGGCTGAAGATGGCAACTTTTGACATAAAGTTTAAAACTCTTTACTGGAACAAGTTATATTAAATCCAACAACTGGAAGTTGTGGGATTTATTATAACAATTAATTTGATACGAAACTCGTGGTATCTGTTACTTAACGGGACTTTTCAAATTAAAATAAACTCTCCTGATTCTAGCCTATGGAGGCCATTCACTACGAGGGAAAAACAAATTTGGCTGTTTTACCTCACCATGGCTTATAAAACTATTTGTATAAGGTCCCTGCTTATAGTTATATGGCACCCAGCCCTAGGGGCACTTAGGGAACACCTTAGGGCTGACTTATATGTAAAAATAAGGTTGTTTAAGACTCTGGAACTACTTTTAATTCCAAAGTCGAATTTGCATGTAACTTTGATTTAAAAGCAGCCAGCAAGGCAGGCCTGCCTTTAAAATTACACTTGGCACCTCAGCAGTGCACCTATGGGGGCACTACCTATACTGGGGTCCCTAAACCTCCATGCCCTACCATATACTACAGACTTACAGGTAGGTTACCTTTGCCAATTATAATGAGCCTAATTTGCATATCCCATTACACTGAGCACAGGCCCTGGGACCGGTTAGCAGTACCCAGGGCACCATCAGAGTCAGGAAAACACCAGCAAAAAGTGGAAAATTGGGGCAAAACGTTAGGGGGCCTCTGCAATCAGCCCTGTTCTCTCACACCAGTTTTTTTTATTATTTTAAGACAAAGAACAGATTGTTTTTAATGCCACTGGTTTTTAATATTTTGACCTGTATGGTATAGCTATTTTCCACATTCTTCTCCCCTTTCAAAACCTTTTAGAGCCACCACAAATTCAAGAAAAAGCTGGTTCATATGTTTGTACACATCCACACTTCTTCAACTCATTTGTCATCCATCTGTAACTTTGTTGCTTCATATCTTCCTTCTGTTTTGTTACACTACCTTTTCTTTCCCATTACTAACTGCAACTTTACAAAACCCCTTTCTCATTTTGTGTAACTGTTGGTAGGTAAAGTATCAGTAATTGATCAGTATATGCCTAACTATGTCATCAGCATATATCAGACTGTGTGTGCCTGTGCACACACAATCTTGTGCTGGAGTCTGACTAAGTCAATGTCTGTTTGATTATTTTGAAGTGTTGTCAAGTAACTGTCATTGTGCTTATTTAAGACCTTATGTGTTATCATTATTGTTCATCAGTCTAACTGGCAATGTTACCTTGATTATTCTACTGTAGAAAGCTGACATCATTGGTACACTGGTATTCACTTTGGACTGTGTGTCAATGAATGGTGACACCAATGTTCATCATTGTGCTACTGCCTGTGTTTGTGGTTGAATGTACTGCACATGCAGATGTCTGTGAGTTGGACCTTTACAGCATCACTATTACTGTACCTCAATGTCCAGTTGCCAAATCAGCTTTTTTACACTTCTTTAACTCCCTCAGAGTGCACCTAACTTTAGGCCAGGTGAGAGTATGCCTTGGAGTGTGTGAACATGCTTAAAGATCAGTCATATTAGGTTAGATTATATACACAAATAGTGCACTAAAGAGGTTTCATTATGTGTGAGTTCTAAATATTAGAAAACATCTATCCAGTCTCCTAAGTTTTGTAAATGACTGACACCCTAATAATTTTTTAATCCAAACATTTGAAGCTTTATCATAAACGTAGATAAATTTGACACTATGAAATACTTTATCAAGGGGATTAATACAGTAATTGTTTTCTTCCTCTTGAACAAAGAGCTCATGAATTATAACATTAAATGTGTATTATAATTTTTTGTAAAATAAATTCAGGGTTGATGTGTGATTGTGACAGATCTAAGAACCTTAAATGGTCCACTATTTCACAATCCAATAGATATGTAATGAATAAAGAATACACAGACTAAAATAAAGAATAAAGCATGAATTTTAGGACATTAATACCTCTAAGTGTGCAACTGCTTATGCAACAGCGTGATGAACATCCTGTAAATCACTGTACATTTGTCTCTTTCAAAGCACTGATTTATCTGACTATGGCCATAAAAGTGTACCTGAGTAGCAGTGTGCATAAAAGATGGCCAGTGTGGGACATCCACCAGCTCACTCTACTTTTAACTGATTTGGAGCATCCATATTACTAAGTGAATTCATGAATGCATATCTAGGTGAGTGGCAATGAGTGTAAGATTGGGCTTGCATTTGGCACCCACAGCCTCACTGTGTAATTGACTCCAACTGAGCACTCATCAATCAGCCTGCTTTGGACACCCTGGAGCTCACTGTGCTTTTCTCTACTTTTATGAAAAGCCTTGAATGTTTATGTGCGTGAGTGGGAGTGACTGTAAACTATGGACTTGTGTTGGACACCTACCCCCTAACTCTACTTTTGCTGCCATTGGTGCATTACTACAAATCCCTGCTTGTGACCCTGGGTACTGTTATGGTTGAGTGAAGGGTGTATGTTAAACTTGGGCCTCATTGAGTGCTAGTATGGTAAGTGAGTTGTGTGAGCAAACTGAACCTGCATTGAACACACTCCATCTCACTTTACTTTTGAATGACTTTGAGGAACTTCCCCCAGACCCATGATTGAGACCCTGAGTGCTGATATGGGTGAGTGGTGTGAATATATAAGCCTCACTCTGGTGTTGGACATTCACCAAGAGCTGTCCTTAACAGCTGGTATTTGTAAATGGGATGTGTGCCTTACCTTTGGATTTGTGTTGGGCACCCTCAACCTGACTCTTGTTTTGATTGCTGGTGGGGAGCTCCCTCAAATTTCTAATTGGGGCTCTGAGTATCATATGGATGCATGGGGGTTTTTGCATAAAATGGACCTGGACCAATTGTAATTAAACTGATGTAATTACTAAAATTATGCCATGATGATACATCAGAACATTTGAGCTGTTCACCGCAAAATATTACCTTGATCATGCATGGAAAATGCAAATGGTCAGAACGCAAATAGCTGTTGCTCATGCCACTTCTGTTTTTAGCTCTTTTTTTTAATTGTAAAATGCGTACTCATGCCAAAAATTGACACAATGACGCATTTGATGAATCTGCATCTTGAGTAATTATGCATATTTTCAAGTAATTTTCCACCAAATGTGCATTATTACCTCAAATCAAATATGGACATTTTGTGGGTAACACTAGATACGCATTGGGCACCCTCTGACTCACTTTAATTTTCATTATTGTTCAGGTGCTCCCCCTAATCCCTAATTGTGGCCCTGAATGCAGGTATAGGTGAACAGGGTGTGTGTAAATCAGGAAATGTTGAGCCCCCCTCCTCCTCACTATACTTTTGATTGCAATCCGGGCGCTCCCTAAAAACCTGTTTCCAACCCAGTGGGCAGTGTGGCTAAGTGAGGTTTTTGCATAAGGCTTGATCTTAGTTGGATACTGTGGTCACCACCAAACCTTTTATCTTCCTCCTCCTCTTTTTCTGACCTCATTTTTGCTGGCTTTGGGACTCTGCAGACTTTACCACTGTTATTAGTGCTGAAGTGCATATGCTCTCTTCCTAAAACATGGTGACATCGTCTCATACCCAATTGGCTTATTCAATTTACTTGTAAGTCCCTAGTCAAGTGCACTACATGTGCCCAGGGCCTGTAAATTAAATGCTACTAGTGGGCTGCAGAACTGATTGTGCCACCCACATAAGTAGCCCCGTAACCGTGTCTCAGGACTGCCATGGCAGGGCCGGTATGTGCAGTTTTACTGCCACTTCGACTTGGCATTTAAAAGTAATTGCCAATCCTTAAAAGCCCTTTTTTCTACATTTAAGTCACCCCTAAGGTAGGCCCAAGTAGCCCATAGGGCAGGGTCCTATGTAGGTAAAAGGCAAGACATGAACAAGTGTGTTCTATATGTCCTGGTAGTGTAAAACTCCTAGATTTGTTTTACACTGCTGTGAGGCCTGCTTCTTTCAGAGGATAGCACTAGGGCTACCCTTATACACTGTTTGAGTGGTAGATTCTGATCTGAAAGGAGTAGCCAGGTCATATTTAGTATGACCAGAATAGTACTAGTGAATCCTGCGTATTGGTGAAGTTGGATTTAATATTACTATTTCAGAAATGCCACTTTTGGAAAGTGAGCATTTCTCTGCACTTAAATTCTTCTGTGCCTTACAATCCACGTCTGGCTAGGTTAGTTGACAGCTTCCTTGTGCATTTCACTCAGACAACCCCAAACACAGGATGCTCACTCACACCTGCACACATCTGCATACTGAATGGGTCTTCCTGGGCTGGGAGGGTAGAGGGCCTGACACTCACATTTAAAAATGACAGTGCCCTGCCCTCACAAATGGACTGCCAAATCCCCTACTGCAACCTTGGCAAACAGGATGGAACTGAAAGGGGGCCTTGTGCACTTCTAAGCCACTCTTTCAAAGGCACATTTGGGTATTTAAACAGGGCCTCTGACCCGACCAACTCAGACACTTCTGCACAAGATACGACTGGTGAAGAAACTCTGAATCAGGCCCTGCAACCTGCCAAGAGGAACTGCCTGGCTGCCCAAAGGACTCACCTGACTACTTTTCTGCAAAGGACTTCTGCCCTGCTGTTGCCCTGCTGCCTGCCTTGCTGCCCTCTGGCTCTTCTGAGAAGTGGTCTCCAAGGGATTGGATAGAGCTTGCCTCACGTTCCTTGAAGTCTCAGTACCAAAAAGACTTCCTCCTGCAAAGAACTCCTCATGCAGCGAAAATTCGGTGCACAGCCGGCCAGAAACGGCGCACAGCCTGCATCACTGTGAGAAAATCATCACACATCAAACCGGAACGATGTTGCCTGGCTCCCCTAGAGGATATCAACGCAGCAGCAGCATTGCGACCGGAACTTCGAGGCACGGCCCACTTAATCGACGTATAGCCAAGCCAGAATGACGCATCCTGACTTCCTGCCAGAATAATCGATGCAGTGCCTTCCGTGCGACACAATTTCCCCCATCGCCCATGGGATCGACGCAGCTCCTGAGACTTCGTCCTGCACGCCCAGGATTTCTCCGCATCATCCCCGGGGTGTCCAAAAACCCTTCAACCCGAAGAAGATCCCAGTCCACCCACCAGAAATCTACTCAAAGCCTTCCTTGCATGGAAAATTATCAACATCATCTGTGTACACCCGGAGAAACCGACGCACACCTCCCTGTTTTCCATGCTTCTTCTCCTCTGCAGTCCCTTGCGGAGAATTTAAACGCAAACCAAGTACTTTGTGCTTGCAAGAGACATTTGTTGCTTTTTAAAAACTAAAGACTCTTTTTATCATTCTCTGAAGTGATATTTCAACGTGTATTTATCAAATCTTTATTGTGTTGACTTGCATTTATCCAGATAAATATTCTATATTTTTCTAAACACTGTGTGGTGTATTTTTGTGCTGTTATGCTGCGTTATGTCATGATTTATTGTGCAAATACTTTACACATTGCCTTCTAAGTTAAGCCTGACTGCTCAGTGCCAAGCTACCAGAGGGTGGGCAAAGGACAAATCGGACTGTGTTTGACTTACCCTGAGTAGAGTGAGGGTCCTTGCCTCGACAGGGGGTAACCTGACTGTCAACCAAAGACCCCATTCAACATACCAAAGCAAGACACTTATTTTAGTGTCTGGCTTTTCTATTTTTTTATGAGCACTCCATTAAAGTCTTATTTCAGAGGTGACTCGAGATTTAGGGCCAACATTGTGGTTAATCTAGGTTGTAAAATGTCTGCTGAATAGCTCATGAGTGAACTCCATCTTATATTGTCTCTGCATCTTGATATCCCTTAACACTGCCATGGGGTCATTCAATTATATTGTTGGTCCCCATGGCTGTTAAGTTTTATTTTTCTTAGTGCAAAACTCATGTGTTAGTTCTGACTCAAAATTTCTTAGTGGCCCAAAAATATCAGCCCTAATCCAGCCAATAATATTGTGCAAGAAATTCAAAAGATATGATTGGCAGAATAGACTTGTGAATTCTTACAAATATATACAGAGGTGGTAACCCCTTAAATCTGGCCTGGCACCTTTTTTCATTGCAAATATCTCAAACCTCCTGCACTAAATCAACAATGCCTGAGTAAACCTTTATTATCATGCCAAGTTTGGTGTGAATCCAGTCTGTATTTATGGTCATTTTTTGGCAAACTTTCCAATAGGAGCTAAAATGGGAAATTCTAGCATTTTTACCACATCTTAACTTTTTCCACATTGACAGATCTTCACAAAACATGCCAGACTGACTTATGCAACATATATGTACACAAAAGTGTACAACACCATGCTCAGGAGAGGCCAAAGAGGATTCTACTCTTTGAGCTCATCTATCACTTCCAGGCACCTAAAGGCAAAGCATGAGAAGAAGTTCACAGAATTCCTCAGACAACAGTTCTCAGAGGCGAGGCTAGACCTTGGAACACCACAAACTGTCCCTGATGCCCCTCCCTGCACAAAAACAATCCTGCATGAAATGCAGGCAGGCCATTATGTTACAGCTCAAGGGGAAAAGTCAGAAAATTGCCACAGGCCTTAAACATGGCACATTCCTGTCCTTTCCCAAAATGTAGTGCAGCACACCAAGGTGACTTGCTGCGCCACACTGTGCGGCCTGGCCATAAATATGGCCCTTATATTTCAGGTCTTAAGTTAGACTACATGATTAAGTTTACCTTTGTGAACTGTGCCCGTTCAGGCTTAAACTTAGGCTTCAGGTTTAAACTTAGATTTAAGTCTTAACCTGGGCTTTGGTTCTGAGTCTACTTTTGTGAATTGGGCCCATAATTCAGTGAGTTAAGGCTCGCTGCTGATATTCACAGTGTTTGAAGGTCACATTTTAAATCTCTGCAAAGAACTCTCAGCCTCCTTTCGATCCAAACTGAATATCAGTAAAAGCAATTGGTGTTTTCAGAACTTAGAAAGAGCAGAAGTACAGTATGACAGGCTGTATGTATTATTGTGACTATGGATACTGTCACCTGTTTGGCATCTGCTTCACATTACAATGCAACTATATGCACCAGTATGAGTACATAAACCAATGCTGTGAAAATTCAGACCACGAAATTCCGAAGTTCAGAAGGAATTTTACATTGTTTTGTTACAAGTAGGAAAATTAGTAGGAATTTTTTATTGGGCCCAGAAATAACAATCATGATAAATATTTCATATGTGATTTTGTACATTTAAATGACTTGCTTCTGTTTTTTCACGGGTTTCCGAATGGGTAATAAAAAGAATGCCCCAGTACGCAGCCTCGATTAATATTCAGTTCACCATTATACCTGTAGAACGTTGTAGGATTATATGATCGTATTTTTCATAAAGAAGTGGTACTTAGCAAATCTGAATGCCCGTCAAATCATATTTATGTTGTGGGCATTTAAATTCCGCTGCGCCTACACCCTGCAGTCAGCTATCATTAGAATTCTGTAGCCTATTTCCTGCCTTTATTGATGTGCACTGAGCATTTCTCAGTGCTGTTTTCATGGTTTGCAGAACAGATCAGAACTTCGCCGAGAAATACTTTCTTAAGTAGTCTACCACTGGGAATGTCAATAAGGGACAGTCATTTCTGACATATTATCTGCATTGCTGAGCTTTATTTGATTTGCAAGATGAGAGCAAGTTAGGAGAACCAGCTTATGTAGGCAGAAGTAGCATGGAACAATGGCCCTGCATGAGAAAGAGATATGTGTGATTTGAAGCAGTGATTGTCAGGGGCAGCTTAATAACCGTTGCAGCATTATGAACCCTCTGTGCTCCACGTTCAAGAAAGACGCTGAATGATATAAGAGTTTTAAATAGCACATGTTATATGAAAGGGTCTGTCATCAGGAACTTCCCTATATAAAAAACTGTTATGCTTCATCACGTGAAGGGATGATCAACACACCTTTTGAAGGTGTGGTCATACTAGAAACTTATGCTGCCTAGTTATATAGTTCATAGCCACACAAATGTTTTAAACTGCCATGTAGGGCTGAACAAGTCACTTGGGCTACCTTCAAGTTGATATAGGTGCATTTGAAACTTTGAGCTTCACATTGACAGCACAATCAATGGAAACCAGGGGCCATACTTATAAGCCCCTTGCGCTGCCTTTGCGTCACCTTTAGTGATACAATGGCTACACAAGCCTTGAAATCATATCTATGAGGCCAATGCAAAGCCACTTTGCATGCCTTTAATGGCCTCATTGATATGGAGTAAGGCAAGGCATCTCAAATCGCTGTGTTGCCTTACTCTGCACCAGGGAGGTGTTCTTTGGGCGTTGCAGTAGAAGTTCCCACACAACAACCATGGATAACGACGCAACCCCAGGTTTACAAGAGCTTGTAAAACTGGGGATGCTCCACAACCTTATGCCTCCCCCGGGGAACTGCAATGTGGAGAAATATGTTTACTTCTCCTTGCTTTTACCCCTTTCTATGTGTCCTGCATTCTCCAGCACACATAAAAAGAGGAAAAAGCCTCCCAGAATTGTTTTTGTGATGGAAGGTGCCTCTTCCTGCACAAAAACAATGCTGTATGCAATGCAGGCACCATTGCACCTTTGTACGTGGGTTCCTGCCATGGTGTTAGGATGTCAAAATGGCACCAGCACAGTGGGAAAGGACAGGAATGTGCCGGATGCCAGAGATACATTCTTGCCCTTTCTCTTTGATGTAGGGCAGCTCAGCAAGGTGAATTGCGGTGCTGCCCTGTGTCAAAACCCCATAAATAAAGACCCAGGTGTTCGCGGGCAACGGCCCAAAGACTTTGATTCTCCACCTTGGTTGATACATTAAGAATGTGGTTTCACACACTTCTGGCTACAGATCTGAATACACATGACCAGAACTGTTTTTCCTTGAAATGACATAGGGGGTCATTCTGACCCTGGCGGTCTTGGACCGCCAGGGCAAGAATGACGGAAGCACCGCCAACAGGCTGGCGGTGCTTCATTCCCTATTACGACCGTGGCGGTAAAGCTGCGGTCCCACCGCCGGGGCCGGCGGTGTCCCGCCGATTTCCCCCCAGCGGTGATAATCCACCAGGGCAGCGCTGCAAGCAGCGCTGCCCTGGGGATTATGACCCCCTTACCGCCAGCCTGTTTCTGGCGGTTTACACCGCCAGGAAGAGGCTGGTGGTAAGGGGTGTCCTGGGGCCCCTGGGGGCCCCTGCACTGCCCATGCCACTGGCATGGGCAGTGCAGGGGCCCCCTAACAGGGCCCCAGCCTGCTTTTCACTGTCTGCATGGCAGAGAGTGAAAAGCGCGACGGGTGCAACTGCACCCGTCACACGGCCGCAACTGCACCCGTCGCACGGCCGCAACACCGCCGGCTCCTGTGTTGCGGCCCAGCGGGAATGTTGGAATGGGGGCCGCGTTATTGCAGCCGCATGGCGGTTCCCGCCTGGCGGGCGGCAATAGCCGCCCGCAAAGGTTAGAATCACCCCCATAGTGTACATGTTGAACAAACGCTTGCTTCTTCTTTGGAAAGGAATTCCATCTCCCATGGTCATCTCACGTTTTTAGCTTGCTTTTTGGCCCCCTAAATTTTGGAGCACTGCTGTGTGTGAGGCTTCTTGAGGAGGCATTGGCACCATGTGCTATTTGTGACATGGATTTCACTTCATTCATATTCCAGGGCCTGTAATCCTGGGACAAGACTGATATTGTGTATGTCACCATGCTGAAACTTAGCATCAAATAATAATATGTAGCACATTGTAAGCTAACTGATGTATGTTTGGTGCATGCCAGACCAAGTACATAAGCATGTGATAGCTGTGAAGCAAGATACAACTTTATATTCAAAATGCATAACATGCATGACTGTACATTGACAGCTGGAAAACAACTTTGAACTTGATCAATGAAGTGTAATTTTCCTTATATTCCTAAAATATCCATATTGTCATCAGTATAGTTCACATTTGAATTTTATATATGGTAGTGCATTTGATATATCCTAGTGGTGGCCAGGAGGTAGTTAGAATTTGGACCTAGCTGCCATAGGAAAAGTTGACACTGTTGTATGAATCATAATGAAACTAGTGTGCCAGCCCCTTCAGCTGCTGTTTGGAAAGTTTCAGTGTGATTCGTCAAGCAGAGGCTGAGAAACAGAGGGGGTCTCAAAATGCGTTTTTCTCATGTAATTTCCAATAGGGAATTTAGACATGACTACAGCCCGAACCACTGAATGGAGCTACACCAAATTTCGCAGAAAGCTAGAACTTGGGCCAGAAAGATCTCTTTTTGTAATTTAGTGCAAATCTATTCAGTAGTTTAGAAGTTATTAAAGAAAAAAGATTTATGTATATCTAGAGACACAGATTTACCTTAGTTGGATTCACTTGCAAACAGCAGCACCGTGATTGCCTGCCACCCCTTCAACAAGGAAGGGGTGGCAGCCATCTTGGGACTTGGGACTGGGCTTGTGGTCGAAGAAAAACACAAACAAAACCACAAGGGAGCTGGGTATGAGTACCCTGACCACCTAGCCCACAGACCGCAACTGGGGCGAATAAAAAAAAAAAAATTGCTGCAAATTCACAGACGGTCTGTGGCAAATAAAAAAAAAAAACAGGCTCAGTGTCCGCGCTTGTTTCTTTTAAGCCCCCCCAGGTGGGCCAGGTCCCGGGGGAACTATATATATATAGTTATGGCTAGGACCATATTTCCATAGAAAAAGCGTTTGTTGACTTACCTATATCTTTGGCACCGCTTGACAAATCTTGAAATGAAATGTCCAAAAAAAGTGTCACTGTGATTCTTGTTGTGCTCGTAAAGTTTCAGGGTAATCCCCATAGGACTTGTGTAGGGAAATGCATAGCTCTGATTGGCTGCCAAAACTTCAAACCAGGAAGTGTTGCCAACCAAGCCGAGTCCCAGAAAAGAAAGCAAAAAATAAAGGAAAGGGGCAAGGGTAGGGACACCCTGATCCCGTAGCACAGGGGGGAGGAGGATCCCAGAGGGACTTCACCCCCAGAGCAAGACTGCATTTTTTAAAATTGTTTTTTTGCCACTAATTTGCAAAATTCACGAATCTGCAGACAAAATGTAAAAAAACAAGCATGAGCTTCCATGCTTGTATTTTATAGGCTCAAAGGCTGGCCAGGCCCTGTGGGCATTAAAAATTGTGTGTGGGGGGGTTCCTGCCCCGACAGCCCTGGGGAAATCCACCTCCCCAGAGCTTTCATTTTTAAAGGTGTGGGAGGCCACACACCCCCCCCCCCCACTGCCCTGGGGACCACCACATTGCAGGGCTTTCATTATTATATGTGCAGGGTCTTGTGGCCCATCACTTTCCTGGGGACCACCACCTCCCCAAGGCTGTGTTAATTATAATCTGCTGTGGGTCTGCCCGGCTCCCTCCTGCTGCCCCAGGACCACCCCCGGGAAGATTAAAGTGATTAATGCGGGGGGAGCCTATGGTCCTCCGCGCCCTGGGTACCATCACCAGGCTAGGGTAATGGGATCTATGGGGCCACATTTGGATTGGTGGCACATGCCCCTCTCCTCCCAAAAATTTGCCAGGCCCTGGGGAACGGGTTTTTTGGGCTAAATGCAGCCAAGTAAGGTGGGCATAGGGCCCCCTCCCTCCCTATAAAATATGGATCTGGACCCCAGGGGATGAGTCCCTATTGTTAAAATCAGCCTGGGGAGGGGGCTGTGTGCCCCCCTTAACCTGAAATATGTTGCTTGGGACTATGCACCCATCTTGCTAAAAATGCACCAGGCCCTGAGGATGGGTCCCTGCCACCAAAAGCAGCCCAGGAAGAGGGCCAGTTGGTTGGCTGCCTTTGGTCATAGGGCCTGGCCCAGCAGTCAATCCCCTGCTGTGCACAGCCTTTGGCCATGAGCAGCATGGATTGGCTGCATATGGGGTTGGCCCCAGGGCTTGGGCGCAGGCCAGGCCCTGCAGCCTACCCCTGCCTCACGTGGCCAAAGCTGTGTGCAGCATGGGATGGCTGCACGCAGGGGGCTGGGTGCAGAGCCTTGCCATAGGCAATTCACTGTGGCCAATGCCCCACTGCACATGCCCGAAGACCATGCACAGCATAGGGTTAGCTGCTTGCAGGGGTTTGGACACAGAGCTTGCCCACAGGATGGGACCTGCGGCCAAACCCCCACCCCACTTAGCCGAAGGCCGTACACAGAGTGGGGTTGGCTGCATGCATGGAGTTGGCCACAGGTCTCTGGCAAAGGCCATGCAGTGGTTGGGTAAATGTGTAATAATTTTATATTGCGTCACGTTAATAAAAACAACCTAAAAATACACTGAAAAAAACAAAGGTTACTGGGACCTTAAAGTTAGGAAATAAAACTTTAAAAATCTTTGAAATTTACTAAGAAAATAAAGGTTAGAGGGACATTATAGTTAGGGGCAGATTTTACACAGATAAAACCATAGAAATTCAGCAGCAGTTATAGTGCCCTAAGGAAACTATAACTCACACCCTCACCATACACTGCTAATTACCCCACATATTACATATGTAATGACATCTTCTATGACATTATTGATATATCTCTGCAACATTTGCAATCAAATTATTGATCAGAAAACTGTGCATGGCAGGGGCTGATGGTATAGTTTCCTTAGGGCACGAGTTACAGTTTCTTGAAATAACTATAACTAGGTTGTTGGTTTGTTTGATGATGTCAGCTATAGGTTTGAGTTGTATTGTGGTACTATCCACTAGATAGCTCCTTCAAAAAACACACAGACAAATAGACCTCAGCATGCAAAGGAGGTATAAAAGAAGGACCCTCAGAGTGCTGAAAAGAACTCATTCTAGACTAATGGAGAAGTACTGATGGTGTTGCCTGAAAATCTTCGTTAATTATCTGTTTCAAGGGCTTGCTCTATGAAGAGGAGGAGACAGTTTACAGGCAGTTTAGAATGTCTAAACAATCAAGTGACCACATTCCATGATCAGAGTGGTGACAAAGAAAATGCATTACTTGTACTGTGGTCTTCTCTCTATTGGGTTGGTTACAGGTAAGAGTAAATAAGTGATTTACCTTTGTTGTTTATACAGATATCAATTTGGTAAGTGACAAAACATCAAAAATACATTATTTGCACCACTGTATTTTCTCTTTTGGGTTGGATACAGTTAGCAATGAAAAATGATTTATCTGTGTTCTCTATGCAGATTTCATTTTCGTAAGAATCTCCATTTCCGTCCCCAAAAGACCAAGTGAGTTGCAACTTATTGATTACAGAATATATAGCTAAATATATTACACATTGACTCGGTAGTCATAGTTAGGATGGAGTTTCCAAAGGAAGAACTTTTTTGACTCACTAATAATTTTGTCACTGTTTGATGAATCTTATGGAAACATTCTACAAAAGTGCATCTAACTCAGCTCCTTCCTGGAATGTATCATGCTTAAACATCTATCTGGGGCAAGAGAAGGGGGGGGGCAAAACATTGACATCCCATCCTAATTCCCATTGTAAATTTTCAGAAGAGACACAGAAAAATTTCTGAATGCCAAAAAGTTAGAGCTTTATCCCCCAAAGTGTGGTTTTTGTCATTTGCTCTAAATCCATACAGCCATTTTTGAGAAATTGACGAGGGGCTTCAGATGGCCCTGCAGTTGTTAACCATCAGACAATTTTATGTATATCTGGACTGTTGGTATTTAGATGTGCTCTGGTTTGCCCATTCAAAGTGGATGACTGGAACCTGATTAGCTGGACTTAACATGGAGAATAAATTGTGGCAGTCATTACAAACCTCCTGGCAAACAAAGAAAAGCCAAATAATGAGGCATGATGTGTGCACACTGAACCTGAAAGGCCATGTGGGAGTCAGTGGGTCTGAAGAGACCTTTCCTGGTGGGGAGAGTGGCCCAAGAGGAGTACAAGGTTATCCAAATATCCAAAATGATGCATTACATGCTGAAAAAACACTGCAAGAAGCTTGATCCATGGGGGACCAGCTAGGAATGGAAAGAGTCGCTCTCTGCTCCCATACCTGTTTGAGTCC
Source organism: Pleurodeles waltl (assembly GCF_031143425.1). Classification (NCBI taxonomy): domain Eukaryota; kingdom Metazoa; phylum Chordata; class Amphibia; order Caudata; family Salamandridae; genus Pleurodeles; species Pleurodeles waltl. The sequence goes on along the minus strand of NC_090444.1, from coordinate 1,233,169,399 downwards.
ATGGGGACGGCTAAGGCCCCATAGGTCAGCTCAAGGAGTTAAACAAATAAATAGTCTGGGAGGGGCATGGGAGCTCCCTCCTCATAAGTGTTTTACCTCCTGAGGCTGCATCTAGCTGGGGCAAAGGAGTGCCATTGCAATCTTTCAATGTCTGGTCTTTTGGTGACCTCATCTAAAATTTGTGCAACAAGGAAATCTGCAAAGTGCTCCTCCCATGCTGTGGCTGTCTCTGGGTTCTGAGAGAATCAAAAGTTTTAGTCTCCCATTCACTCAGATTGCAGGAAGTAGGAATGCTCTGATGCCCACCTATAGTCAACACAGACGAGAGCAGAGAAAGATGCAGCTCCCATAGTGGGTGTGAGCTAGCGGGGGCTTCATGATGCAGCTCACAGCCCATAATGAAAAATAAGCTGTTTTTGCTATGGATGGGACCTGGTCAACCATTATTTTAAATTAATAATAATTTTCACTTCTGGTGATGTTTCAAAAGAGCCATCACAGGGATAGGATTAGTTGGGGCCTGGAGTGCCCAATAAGCTCTTGCATGCGCCTAAATTATGTGGCCTGGAGTGCAGCAGTTCCCACATGTGCCCCACTGAAGATTGTTTTTAAATGCACCCTACGTTTCCGAGGAGGGTTCAATTAGTGACACACAGGACTCATAGATTTCCCCGCCCCCTTGTTTCAGGGTTGGAGACATGTAAGTTTACATTTAGCTATAAATCTACATTGAATTGATGAAAAGCACCATACCAAAGAAGTGAATGGTGACAAAACATGTTGCAGTCTGGAATCTAGGAACAATTGGCAAACCAGGAAGCATATAGGAATTATGGCAGAAAGTGAAAACTGTGCTTACAAATGAGGAGGTTGCTATGTTCACCGCTGCGATGAACAAACACACGACCAATTATTGAATTGTAAAATTGCAACAGAAAAAATGTTTGACGGTTCAATACAAATTGTTCAAACATAAATGAAGTTGCGCTCACAGAGAGAACTCTAGAAACAATTCTAAGAAAAGTAGCATGGCCTGAAGTGTAAAACAAAATAGAAATTTGACAAAAATATGAAATTCAGTGCAAGTAACATATGTTGAATTAGTCATGTTGGAAGGACTTCTTGCAAGTGAGAAGCAGGCGGCAGGTGCAACTGCCCCTGAAATAATGACATGGGTGAGGGAAGATACACTGCTGACATCGTGCAAGAGGAAATTATACCTTCTAAGAAGAATTTAAAATACACAGTGGGGGTCATTCTGACCTCGGCGGTAAAAGGGTCTTACCGCCGGTCAGAAGACCGCCATTCTACCGCCACGGCAACCCGCCACGTCATTCAGACCAACAACTGCCAAGCCGCCAAAAACCCAACATCCACGGAAGGCCGCCTCATCAGCGGGCAGCGATAAACTGGAGATGACCAAACCTCCATCGCCACGCCAACACAAACACGCCCATGCCATTACGACCCACGAATCCACGCGGCGGTCATTCAACCGTGGTATTCCCTTGGCGGTACACACCGCCGCGGTCAAAATACACACCCAGCTCCAAAACCCAGCCACATTGGACAATTTGAAATACACACACCTGATACACATACAAACACCACCCCCACACATCCAAGCAACTATAAAACACACACCCACATCACCCACAAACCCCCACTAGTTGGAAATTGGAGAGAAGGCGAGAGAGAGAGAGCGAGCGAGCACAGCAATCGAAAACCCCAACACACACAGGAACCCAACATCATCAACCACACCACATCTACGCACACATCACCACACACCACCACTCACATCACCGCAAACACCACCCCACACCTCATCCACACCACCCCATGGCACCCCAAAGACACCCCAGGTTTTCGGACCAAGAACTCCGGGTCATGGTGGAGGAAATCATAAGGGTAGAGCCCCAGCTCTTCGGCACACAGGTGCAACACACCACAATAGCCAGGAAGGCGGAGCTATGGCAGAGGATTGTCAACAGGGTCAACGCTGTGGGACAGCATCCCAGAAACCGTGAAGACATCAGAAAGCGCTGGAACGACCTACGGGGGAAAGTACGGTCGATGGTCTCCAGACACAACATCGCTGTGCAGAGGACTGGCGGCGGACCCCCACCCACCCCTCCCGAATTCACAGCATGGGAGCAAGAGGTCCTTAACATCCTGCATCCTGCGGGCCTCGCTGGAGTAGGCGGAGGAATGGACTCTGGTAAGTCTAGTCTCAACTACTCCCCCCCCCAACCACCAGCATGCCAACCCACACCCCCACCCTCACCCCCAACCCCCCAGCACACAGCCTCCCTGCCAATGTCTCACCAGCACAACCCACCCAACCCAAAACCAAACCCTGAATGCCAACACAAACCATGGACACCCATCACCTATGCATGACCACTGCACATACCCATCCCCCCACAAACCACCCTCACAACTCCTGCCACAAGGGAATGCCAGCACTGGGGGACAAGGGCACCCACAAATCGCACACCATGGAACACACAGAAGCAATAACCATACTCTTTCACCCCTGCAGGGCCCGAACGCCAACACACCGGCCAGGAGGGTCCAGATATGTCCATCCCACCCCCAGAACAGGCCCGCAGTGAGGACAGCAGCTCTGTCGACCTGGAACCTGATGACCAGCCCGGACCATCGGGGACCTCTGGACAGTCGGTTCCCCACACACAGACACAGGCCACAGCAGACCTAACCCCCTCTGGGGAATATCAGCACCGCTCCCATCCAGCGGGCCCATTCCTCTGTCTCCAGGACAGGTCAATCAGCGGTGTGTCCGCCACTACAGGGCACCCAGGCTGACCCAAAACACCCCAACAACAACAGGGACCTGGGGGCAGTGGTAGTGGGCACACCGTCCAGGGGACAGAGGCCCGGGGAAACAGGGCAACTAGGAGGGCTGCAGTGCGACATGGGGGGGAGGACAGGCCCAGGGAACCGACTCTCCAAGAGGCCCTCACCACCATCATGGGAGCATACCACCGCTCCCAGGAGACGATGGCGACGGTAATGGCCAGGTTCCAGGAGATCCAGGCACAGCAGGAGGAACGGTACATGGGGTACAGAGAGGAGCTCAGGAACATCGTCCAGGCCCTGAACCTAATAGTCACCACATTGCGGGACCATGTGGCACCCCAAAGGGCCCCTGTCACCAGCCCGGACCAGGAACAGCCTACCACCTCCGCCGGCACTAGTGGACAGGAGGCCCCCACACAACGACGGGCCACCATAACCCCACCTCCTGCTGAAGATCAACCACCCCGCAAGAGGAGCCTGAGATCACAAAGGAAGACAGAGTAGGATGCCAACACCCCCGCCAGCCTAAGATCCCCCCGGATGTCATTCCACTGTCCCACATCGTCACCCTGTCCAACCTTGAACTGCCCCTGCTCCATCCTTCCACAGGCATATGGACAATGCACCTGTGCGACCGAGAACTGGACTCTGCCATGGACATCACTCCACCCCCACCCATCACCGTTTTACTATCATGGACCTATATGTAGCACTTTAAATAAATCACTTATTGCACTTAAAACACTCAGGAGTCTGCTTGTATTCTTAACAAATGTCTTACACATAACGGTTAAAAAATGTAGAGTTACATTGTGATGACAACATACCAATGTCAATTTGCTTTACTCCATGGCCGAACAAACCAGAAGTCACGCAGTGGGTCATACAGCTCTGAAAAGCCAAGGGAAAGTCACAATTCAGTTGAAAGGAACTGGGGGGAAACACAGAAAGTAGAGATGCAGGAGGCCAGAAGTAAATGTAAAATGCCGTGGGGGATTCTTACCTGGGTGCTACTGAAAATACTGTTGTATGACCGTGTCCCTGTTGTCCGTGTCGTCCCCGTCGTCTTCCTCCTCTTCACTCTCCACAGGCTCCACAGCTGCTACAACACCACCATCTGGACCATCCTCCTGCAGAAAAGGCACCTGGCGTCGCAATGCAAGATTGTGAAGCATACAGCAGGCCACGATGATCTGGCACACCTTCTTGGGTGAGTACATTAGGGATCCCCCTGTCATATGCAGGCACCTAAACCTGGCTTCAGGAGGCCGAAGGTCCTTTCTATGATCCTCCTAGATCGCCCATGGGCCTCATTGTACCGTTCCTCTGCCCTGGTCCGGGGATTCCTCACTGGGGTCAGTAGCCAAGGCAGGTTGGGGTAACCAGAGTCACCTATTATCCACACACAGTGTCTCTGTAGCTGTTCCATCACATAGGGGATGCTGCTATTTCGCATAACATACGCGTCATGCACTGACCCAGGGAACATGGCATTTACATGGGAGATGTACTGGTCAGCCAAACAGACCACCTGGACATTCATCGAATGGTAACTTTTCCTGTTTCTGTACACCTGCTCATCGTCTTTTGGGGGTACTAAGGCCACATGGGTCCCATCAATGGCACCAATGATGTTGGGGATATGTCCAAGGGCATAGAAGTCAGCCTTCACAGTGGCCAAATCTCCCTCCTCAGGGAAAATAATGTATCTCCGCATGTATTTCGTCAGGGCAGACAACACTCTGGACAAAATCTTAGAAAACATAGGCTGAGACATCCCTGATGACATGGCCACTGTTGTCTGAAAAGACCCACTTGCCAAAAAATGGAGGACTGACAGAACCTGCACCAGAGGGGGAATTCCTGTGGGTTGGCGGATGGGGGACATCAGTGCTGGCTCCAGCTGGGCACACAGTTCATGTATAGTGGCTCCGTCAAGTCGGTAGTGAAGAATTATATGACGTTCCTCCATTGTCGACAGGTCCACCAGCGGTCGGTACACAGGAGGATTCATCCTTCTCCTCGCAAGTCCCAGCGGACGGTGCCTAGGAAGGACAACATGGAGCACAGAGTCAAGCAACCCACAGGTACGTAACTACAGCTTGCACAGTACACGATTGTCAATGCATTGAATGGCTTGTATGAGTGGCAATGCAAGGCCTAGGCCTGTGTGACGCAGTAGTAATTAAGCCCTGTGGTCCCTTGTAATGGCGGCTGCCTGACCTGAGAAGTGTGACAGTGGGATGTGAGGTCAATGCGCTGGTGTGACACACCGTGGCGGTAGGCGGTCGAAGACCGCGGCGCAAAGCCGCATTGGTTAACATCGAGCCCTATGGGTTTCACGAGCCAATGACTAGCTGCGCCGGTGGTCGCGGAACGCACCACAGTGGTACGCGCCGCCGCGGCCGTGACCGCCATTTTCTATCTGGTTAATCACTCGAGACCTGATCATCCACAGGAGAGGACCTATACTGCAAGTGCTGCTGTGACCTCGGTCTGGGAGATACAATGGCTGCTGCGACTGGGGAAAGGGCCCCTGCCTTCACTACAGAAGAGTTGGAGAAACTTTTGGATGGGGTCCTGCCCCAGTATGCGCGACTCTACGGTCCTCCAGACCAACAGGTAAGTACACTGTGTGCACGTTGAATGGGCTATGCCTGGGTTGTGTATGGTGGATGTAAGATGGTGGGGTGGGGGGACAATGACAAGTGCAAGGCACGACAGATGAGAGTATGTGCCACATGGCAAGGTTGGGGAGGGGGGGACAATCGCATCTATCATGCGGAAAATTGATGATATTTCAATTTCCACCCTGTACATGTCAAATAGGTCAGCGCCCATCAGAAGATCGACATTTGGCGTGCCATCGCCAAGGAAGTCTGGACCCTGGGGGTCCACAACAGACAGGGCACCCACTGCCGCAAGAGGTGGGAGGACATCCGCCGCGGGACCAGGAAGACCGCAGAGTCACTGCTGGGGATGGCCTCCCAACCTAGGATGGGTGCCAGTCGTACCCTGACCCCCCTGATGTCCCGGATCCTGGCGGTGGCCTACCCTGTTTTGGATGGGCGCGTGACGACATCACAGCAGACACAAGGGGGTGAGTACCAGCACATTCAGCTATCTTTACGCGCAGTGGAGGTGCCTGGGTGGGGGTGGAGGGCTGTGGGTGACATTAGGCCAGGGCGCTTTCTGTATTGTATTCCTCTCCTTTAGCCATGTCCCTGTGCCCCCGTCCCCCACCTCTGTACGGTGACAGGTACAGCTAGCCATGGTCCTGCATCACCCATGTGCGCGTTTGTTGTCCCTAGACCTGTTGGCCCAGTCACAAGTACTCAGTAGTGTACCCCGATTGCGCGGCTTAGTGCATGAGGCTCCTGTGTCTGTCATCTCCGCCAACGGTGTTGACAATGCATGTACTCAACCTTTTATTATGTCTCCCCCCACCTTTTTCTTTATCTTCTTGTGCATGTGTCATGCATCATCAGGCGGAGGAGACTTGGCACCGGAGCACGAGGGAGCTGCGACTCACAAGGCCCCGGTGGGCCATGGCACAGACACCGAGGCCACCAGTGATACGGAGGGCGAGGGGAGCTTCACAACGGGGAGCCGTGGTGAAACCAGCGACACCGACACGTCCTCGGATGGGAGCTCCCTAGCGGTGGCGGCAACATCCGTGGCCCCCGCCTCTACAGGTACAGCCGTCACCCAGCGCACCAGCTACACCCTCCCAGCAGCCCCTCAGCCTACGCTCCGTGCCCGCTCGCCCAAGAAGGTGGGCATCTCCTTCGCCCCAGGCACCTCAGCCCCTGCCCCTGTTACCCCTGCTGCCCTCAGTGAGGAGGTCATTGACCTCCTGAGGACCATCATTGTTGGGCAGACTACCCTTTTGAATGCCATCCAGGGGGTAGAGAGGGAGGTGCATCGTAGCAATGCATACCTGGAGGGCATTCATTCGGGTCAGTCTGCCCATCAACGATCGTTCAATTCTCTGGCCTCAGCACTGACGGCAGCCATTGTCCCTGTTTCCAGCCTCCCTCTTCTAACTGCCTCCAGCCTGTCTCTGTCTCCTGTTCCTCTGCCTATCCCATCCACACCATCAGACCAGCCTGCACACACCTCAACACCCAAGGGCAGCTCATCCAGACATAAGCACCACAGATCACACAAACATTCACCCAAGCAACACCCAGATGCAGACATGCCAACAGCCACTACCACCTCTGTGTCCCCACCTCCTCGTCTCCCTCCTCCCTCCCTGTGACGTCTACACTCACACCTGCATGCACACCACCAACAGCCAGTACACCCATCACCAGCACACCCTCCAGTACAGTCCGCACACGTGCAGTCACCACCCCCACTGCCGTTTACACGTCCCCTGTGTCCTCTCTCACTGTGTCTGTCACCCCCTCTTCCAAGACACACAAACGCAGGCAGCCACCCACCCAACAGCCAACCACCTCACGACAGCCTGCAGCCCATGCACCTTCACCCAAGGACAGCACACCTGACTCTCCTACAACCACCTCCTCTTCCTCCACTCCCATAACCACTGCACCTACCGTTTACCTTGGTCCTAAAATGTTTTACCTCTCCAATCTTGACCTCTTTCCCTCACCTGACCCACCCCCTCCATCTGCTAAGAGTCCCAAGAGCACCTCAGCCACCACCAGCCCGGGTTCACGTGTCAGAGTAGTCCATGGATTTTGGAGTCCCCCCTTTGCCAGCAGTGAGACATCGGTCAGCAGCAAGGGGACAGCCACCCCCCCCCCTGGAAAGAGGACCCAGAAAGTGAGGGGCCGCCACGGGAGGAGTGCCACGGCTGCCCCCAAGGACCAAAGTTCGGACGCTTCACCTGCCACAACATCCTGGGGAGGCAAGGCCCAGAGAGCCACAGCGAAGGAGGGCAAGGGCAGCAGGGCGGAGAAGTCAGGCAGCAGGAGCGCGGACCAGGAGGGCCCCACAAGCCCCATCCCGGGTGTGAGGGAGGACACCCAAGGGCCCAGGACACCGTCACCGAAGGGTCCAGCAACTGCACGGTCAGAGGGCGACTGAGCAGGGAGTCCTGCCCAGGTCTGACTCCCTGGAATTACAGGACAAGCACCGCTGAAGAGGGCCCAGCTGTGCAGGAAGGCACCGCTGAAGAGGGCCCCGCCGCGCAGGAAGGCACCGCTGAAGAGGGCCCCGCCGTGCAGGAAGGCACCGCTGAAGAGGGCCCCGCCGTGCAGGAAGGCACCCCTGAAGAGGGCCCCGCCAAGACAGGCCCCGTTCCGCTGGGCCCTTCCTGTCAAGCACCACTCCGCTGGGCCCCGCCGTCTCAAGCACCGCTCCGCTGGGCCCTTCCTGTCAAGCACCGCTCCGCTGGGCCCTTCCTGTCAAGCACCGCTCCGCCTGGCCCCGCCGTCTCAAACACCGCTCCGCTGGGCCCTTCCTGTCAAGCACCGCTCCGCTGGGCCCCGCCGTCTCAAGCACCGCTCCGCTGGGCCCTTCCTGTCAAGCACAGCTCCGCTGGGCCCCGCCGTCTCAAGCACCGCTCCGCTGGGCCCCGCCGTCTCAAGCACCGCTCCGCTGGGCCCTTCCTGTCAAGCACCGCTCCGCTGGGCCCGGCCATCTGAAGCACCGCTCCGCTGGGCCCTTCCTGTCAAGCACCGCTCCTCTGGGCCCCGCAGTCTCAAGCACCGCTCCGCTGGGCCCTTCCTGTCAAGCACCGCTCCGCTGGGCCCCGCCGTCTCAAGCACCGCTCCGCTGGGCCCTTCCTGTCAAGCACCGCTCCGCTGGGCTCCGCCGTCTCAAGCACCGCTCCGCTGGGCCCTTCCTGTCAAGCACCGCTCCTCTGGGCCCCGCCGTCTCAAGCACCGCTCCGCTGGGCCCTTCCTGTCAAGCATCGCTCCGCTGGGCCCCGCAGTCTCAAGCACCGCTGGCCCAATGACTGTGCCGGTTCTGTGTCGTGCTAATGTTCACGCTGCACTCGGGCCACCCTGCCTCCCCCATTGCCTGTGGAGACTGTTATCCACTTGATGGACTGTGACTTTGCACTCCCCAGGATATGACAGTGGGCAAGCCACCCACTGTAGAGACTTGAGAGACTGTGGCTTTGCACTCCCCAGGATATGACAGTGGGCAAGCCACCCACTGTAGAGACTTGAGAGACTGTGGCTTTGCACTCCCCAGGATTGAACAGTGGGCATGGTGGCCCCTTCTTGGATCTGGCGTCGTGGACTCATGTGGCTGTGGTGCCCCCCCTTCCCTTCCCCCTGAGGTGCCTGTAGTTTTGTCATCTGATGCCCCTGCAGTGTTCTCTCCAACGGACTCAGGTCTCCTGTGTGGGCTTTGCCCATGTGTTGATACACTTTGGCCCACGGACATTTGCAATTTCTGTGACTGTGCGGGACTTTCTGCCTCTATTTCTCGGTCACGCAATGTTTACATTTGAAATTTTTTGCTTCATTTTCCTATTTTACCATGTCTTCAATGAACCTATTTTTTACATAAATGTTGTTTCTCACTTTAATCATATCTTTTCGTTATTCAGGGGGGTTTGGGTGGGGTCACTTTGACTTGGTGCTCTGCATTGGTGTGTAGATAGTTGGGGGGTGGGTGTGATGCGTATGTGTGTGCCCGTAACCCTTCCTCCTCCCCCCCTCCCCTGTGTTGTAGGTGCGGTACTCACCGTTGTCGTCTGCGCCGGAGTTCGTACTCGTGGTAGATGAGCAGGTAGACGAGAGCGGGTAGAATGTGTAATTCGGGCTCCATGCTGTCCTCCGTCCTCGTGGAGTGTATAGAGGTGAGCGTTTTCCCATTCGTAGTCTGTTTCTGCCGTGTTTTTATCGGCGGGGCTCCCGCCCCGGAAAAGGTGGCGGATTGGTGAGTTGTGATAGGGTGGGCGGTACATTGTCTGCCGCCTGCCTGTTGGCGGTGACCGCCGCGCTGTTTGTCTGTCCCGCCATGGCGGTTGGAGTGTTAAAGTGGCGGCCTCTGTTGGCGGTTCCCGCCAGGGTCAGAATTCCATTTTTTGAACCGCCAGCCTGTTGGCGGGTTGGCTGCCGCTTTATCACCGACCGCCAGGGTCAGAATGACCCCCAGAGTCTTTTCAGGTGCCCCTTTTGAGTGCATTAGAGAAATACATTCTGGTACCTATGGTTTGGGCAAAATCAAAACTTACTCCAGCAGATTTAACTTAATAGGAATATTCTGTATAGAGCTGATAGCAGGGATCAAATATCATTCCTAGTAGTCAGAACATAACGACCTGTGAGTTCTGCAGTTGTTATAGCCCTCTCTACCCTGTTATACATACAGGCAGGAATGAAACAGTACTACCATCGCATGTGAGAAGTACTTTAAAAGAACCCTGGGATTTTTCCTTTTTCATATTAGGTTTTGACTTAATCTCCCAGGACTTTTTGTGGTTTGATATTCTGGTTTTCCTTTTAGTAATTATACCTAATCTATTTGGTTCTACAGTTTTTTTCAGATCTTTTCTCATTGTTCTGGTTCACTGGGTTTTATCGGCTGAACTGTTATTTCTGGCTGCCAGAACCCCCTGGGGTTCTGGCTAGATACAAATAGGGCAACTGTTTTTACACCTATCAAGGAGAGATGCATATATGCCAAAGGACCAAATTCAGGCAGGAGACGCCCCTTTGTAAGGTGAACTTGTCGTTATATTAGGTATCTCCAACATAACATTGCATCTGCTTCATTATAAGCCAGTGGGGAAATGCATTCCCCCATTGTTTACTCAAATCTCCTACTTTTGCAGAGATGAGGATATGTAACAGTCAGTAGATATTTTAACACCTGTACATTGCATAAAGATTTTAAGGAAACATTTTAGCCCAGACCTATAATTAACCTAAACCTTGGTGGATTGTATGTAGTGGCTTTATGTTAAAAGTATTAGGTGTATTCAGTTCCCAAATATCTGATAAATTAATTAGCTAGTTTTATATTGTGAGGTTTCAAAATGGAACTCAAAATGAATCTTTCACATTCTTAGGAAGAAATTTGCTCTCCTAACTTTAAGATCTCCATAAGTATGCAACCCATAGAGTTATAACTGTAAAAGTTTTAATTTGTAAATCATGAAGCAGAACATTAAGTGTACAGTTTATGAAGCAAAATATTTCTCATAATTAACAATTAATTAGGGTTCTATTGCCTTCTTGTGATAAATGAAGTAAAATGAATGCTGTATTTGTAATGGCAAAGATATGCATATCAAAGTTCTTTGGGAGCAGGTGCATTTGATGTTTGAGAAAAATGTTTAACGTGATGTGAATTTGTTGTGACATTTTAGTTCTGTTCTGTGTTGGTTTAGAGTTACAGTTCTAAACAACTTTATTTAGTAAAACCCATTTTACTTTCTCAATTAATATTTATTTTTTTATAGACTGAAGTTTATGTATCAAAAGAAGCATCAAGTAGACCATGATATCATCCATTTGAAGTTAGGCCTGCAAAGAACATTTGCAATTGGACATAGAAGAAATCAAAGTTTAAAACCTTCATTACACTAGATAAATGGGAAGCTTGCTTTGGGTCCAAACTGTACCAAATTCAATGACTCTTTGGTTTGATTGGTGCTGAATGTGAGTCAAGAATGCAAAGCAAATATTATTTTTTTCTCGGATTCCAATCATCATTTAACAGCCATGTTCCTCTCTCAAAAAAACAAACTGTCTTCAAGGATGCATTTTGAAGTTAAAACCCATAACACAAGAAGGCCTACAATTCTTTCCTGAAATACTACCATCATGCAGTGGATAATGAAAAAATATGAAAAAGACATTATCATTCAATAAAAATAATTCTGCCTCCAATAATCTTAAAATTCTGATCTAGTCCATCACTTTCCATCTCACTCCTCGCTTAAGTAATTTTACAGATTACTGCTCCCCAAACCCATATTTCTAGACTTGTTAATAAACAAACAAGTGTTCTTTTAGGAATCAATAATACAGTTACAACAGTTCTGCTAAAAATGTGAAATCTGACCCTTCAGACAGTAGCAGCTTTCCGCCTATTGCAGATATTTGCACATGTGGGAGTCATTTAACTAAATCAAACTGAATACAATTAACATGTAGAACAAACATGTAGGCCTTAAATGAAAAGCAGCACTTTAAACGCAATTGAGAGCACTACATGAACTTAGCTAAGTCCACTGACTATTACATTTTTCTTTCTTTTAACCTGACCTGGGTCAGGACTGTGAGATGTAAAACCTTCAATGATGCAAATTTGCTGAGAAAATAGTTTAAATATATATAGTGCTATACTTCAACTTTCTCATAGGTAGAGTTTTCATACAATATAATATTGTATTAAAATGTTTAGTTTAAATTCCGTTGAATGTTTCTTTATGAATCAGTTTTGTCAATAGAACAGTATGGGAAAGGGAGTGAATTCATATAGTAATGTAATGTAATTATAATGAACTGTATTTGGTATTAGAGTAAAAGGCACTGGTAATCAAGCTTCAGCTTATAGTCACATTACATTTTGTAGCACATTTGTATCTCATATTTAGAAGCTCTTCATCCTTAGAATGCTTAGATGACAGAAGCTGCCCTGTTCCCATGATGATATCATGTTCTGATTAGACCCACAAGGAAATCATTTGCAACATTTGTAATAGTGATAGATATTGAAATGTTATAATAGTGCATGTTCCTAGAACAGATGAAGAGATACGCTTTTTACTTCCCTACAGACCGAGGCTTTCTACATAGGCTTCTCAGATTTATTCTGATAGACTCATTCTCTCACTTGCCTGAATCTATGCTGCTCTGAGACTTTACTGAGTTTCCTTAAACCTCGCTTTATGAGACGATCTGACTGATTTAGAATTTGAGTTCCAACTGACACTTTTCTCTCTCACCTCCCAAAGTTTAGAATAGGGAACTCTACAGGGAACTCACTTTATGCTTTGTTCTGTATTGTTGTGCTATCTTGATTGATTGATCAAAAATAAGGGCATTTAAATAAAGAAATAATTACTAGATGATTTAATAAAGGGCCTTGAAACTCACACCAAAATCTAATTATAGATTCCCATGAAAACGTAAACAATTTATGATGAAAAATAGTTTTTTTGATTTGCAGCTCCTGATTAAATCCTTTCTTATGGCAAAGGTCTATCGCCCTTCAGCCCAGTAATAAGCACAGACTTGTGGCTGGATGAACAGGTAAGGTTTACCTCATAAATCAAAAATATTTATTTTGAGTCCCTGCTCCAACACTCTTAACAAGTTGTAGTTTTACTTTTGAGATGTCTTCCTGAAGTTGGGTCAATCCCCAATTCTTTTTTGGTTGATGATCCTGACTTTTTTCATGATGACTTACTGGAGCTATCAAGGTACAGGATAGATACATTATGTGTGGTTTGTCACAGTTTCAAGCTTTCTTGTACCTCTATAATTTTTTTACACATGCATGGTTATTGCAACATTGAGCAATCCGTACTATTTAGGGAGCGCCTTTCATAGAATTTGGCTGCATTTGTATTAATAACCACCACAATAATCCCTCCTTAATTATGTTCTTAAAAACATCATCAAATGTCACCTCTGTTCTACAATGTTTCTTGGTTATCTTTGTTCCACTTGTTACATAGTGAAATGTTCGCTTCATGATTCCATTATATTTAGTTGCACTGTTAAAATGACAATTGTCAGTAATGGATATTTTTGTTTCAACAATTCTCATTGCTCTAATTCTGCCTGCCTTTGAAGAGAACGTATTCTCCCAGCACAGCCTATTTATATTATAAATAATCTGACATTTAAAAAAAATCACACAATTCTACTGGTAATTCAAAAATCTTTAATTCTGATACTACTTCACCTCCATATTTCATTGGGTCATTTTGAGACTATGTTTGTTTGAGGATGCAGGCTTTCTTAAAAGTGGCCAGAGGGCATGCTGGAATCATCTTATTTAGGTCTTTGACAGTAGGCAGAATGTCCCTCTAGTTTTGTTAAGACTTTTAAAACTAATATCATTATTAAAAGGACCTCCTAATAACTTGAAAGATTTGAATGTGCTAGAAACTATTGATATCTCTAGTTTTTACAGTATAGTTGACAATGGAATCAGATTGAAAGCATTCAGGTTCTTTCTATTTGTGAGATCTGCAAGTGACCTTAAGTCTTCCCTTATGTAACTCACAATAACAAAGTTTGTCCCAGAGAAAAATTGCTTCCATTGGTTCGCCCTAACATTTATTAATCTTTTCAGAGACCTGTATGAAAGGCAACATGCATGATCAGGATTTTTCTACTAAAAGGTTGTTTTTTTGGGTTTGATATATCAAGGATATTCACATGATCTGGAAGGGAATGTTTCAGAACTAAAAGACTACCATGCATATACTGATCGGAACATGTATATCACCAAACTTTCACTTGAGTGTAGCAGAGAGGAGAAATTATATCAGTTTTAGCTAAATGTTGCACAAGGTAGAGTGAAAACTAAGAAACAGCACCCAAGAAGGCAGATTAAAAATATTTCCTTTTCTGTACTATTGAGAGCAAACATAAATGGCAGTGCTGAAAATATTTTTCTGGAAGCGAAGAAAGTTATTGAAAAGGGATTAATTAAAAGAGGGTATAGTAAAAAAAACACACAGACCCATTAGTAAGAAGAGCAGAGATGGTCATCAGAAGAACATAAGGAATAATAATATATCACTGTGTTGTAACGTTCATTGTGGCATGTAGCTTGGATGGTCATATATTTTTGAAAGTCTTAAACACAGAGACGTTCTGCAAAGTTATTTCCAGTATGCTATCTGGTCACTTTTAGGAAAGCCAGAACCCTCAAGCAAATGTTGTGCCCCAGTTCCACAATGAAATACGGCTGTAAAGTAGCATCAAATCGTAGTTTACACTCACAAAATTGTGAGATTTTTTTAATATCTGAAAAGTGTCAGTTGTGAATATACTGGGTTGGGACAATAAGGACTTGCCGAAGTCAAGCTGAGTTGGAACAATAACAATTGCTGAACCTGTAGCAGACTATGGACCTGATTATAAGTTGAGGCATTATTTCTCACCCTTGATAAATAACAATAACACCTGGTACATTACTTATCAGGTGCAACGTATAATACTAATTATGAGTTTATGGTGAATAGCATGCAGATGTTGGTTGGTAGTTAACCAAAGACTGCATGACACAGTAAATACTGTGGGCCTGATTTAGAAGAACTGAAACATCAGCATCGATGCTTCACATTTATTTCACCTGCTGCAAGTGACCTAACTACACCATGGATGTGCTGTATTTACAGTACAGAGCTCCATGGTGCACGTTTACGTGGATGCATCAAAAATTCTGGTGCATCTGTTGCTACTAAAGTGACGGATTGCTGGAGTTGTGTTGGAAAACTGGCTCAACTCCAACAATGCATCAGAAGACAGAGGAGTTACCTGTGTTAAAAGCCCTACATCAATCCTTATGCCTGGTCTGAGCTCAAGTTACAGAGTGATGCAGTGAAAAGTTGTAAATTGCTCTGCATCAGTTCTGCATATTTTTTTACGTGGGAATGCATGGCACAGGTAAAATGTGACACAGGCGTCTACAGACTGACTCATTGGGCCCAATGCATCAGTTTGTAGATATGGAGCAGTGTGGAACAATGTTCCACACTGCTCCGTGTAAATGAGACCCTGTATGTTTTTCCCTGTTAAATTTCGGGAGGCTTGACCTGACGGAATTTAATGAATGATGGGTTACTTAGAGCACAGATAATTAACCAAACTCCTTTTTCCGTCTGTGCGGAAAGAGTACTTTACGCACAGGATGGATTTATTCCCCCAACTTGAAATCAGGCCCAATTACAGGCAAGAGCCAGGGAAATATCCTTCGCAAGAAGCAAATTAAATAAAACATAATTTTATAGTGAAATTAAACATGTAATCGTGAAGAGTAAAAGGCGAAACAAAGACATAATTAAGGAACTCCTTTGAACTTGATTGGTTTTGGTGTGTGGTTTTGGTGTTGATAAAAATGTAACAAACCTATGAAACAGGAAGTTGAAGGAATGGAAGATGGGAAAGAAAGAATGAAATTAAGAATCTGAGATAGAGGAGAGAGAGGTCACAGTGAGAAGAATGGGACGAAGGGATGTGAAACTAAGGACAAAACGAAAGGGGAATAAAGGAATGACGAAAGATAGACGCTAACAAAAGGAAGAACGAAGGAATGAAAGCCAGATTAAAGATGTAAGAAAAGAGAAATAAGAAATAAGTACAGAAGGAGGGATAGTAAGAAGTGAAAGAAAGTAGAAGCAAGGGAAACAAGGCAGGAAGGATAAAGGAAGTAGAGAGCGAAGGAAATGTGGAAGGGTGGCAGGAAGGAAAGGAGGGAGAAAGAACGTTACAATCGAAGGATGGAAAGAAGGAAACAAGTAAGAAAAATAGTAATACAGAAGGAAGTAAACAAGGCTCAAAGTAACGCATATAGCAAAAAAGAAAGAGTGAAGGAGGGAAAAAGGGAAGGAGGAGGGATTCCACGAACAGAGAACACGAAGAAAGAAAGGAAGAATATGAAATTAATAAGAAAAAATAAATAAGGTTAATTGAATCCATCCTATTGTGCCTTGGAACGTTCTATGTCTTTCTACTTGTACAAGGTCTCAAAATATACAAGTTTTATATTTAGTAGTCTGCAGCAGTTGATGAAAAAGGTAACTCATGCAGAACTGAAATGTATTTTTCCGAATAAAAATGTAGTATAGATAATGTCCCCCAGCTACTCCCTTTGTTAAATCGCATGGAGAAATTATGCTTATTTATAGCTTACACGTGTTCAGCAACACACAAACATATTTAACTAGGTTTCAGAACGGCAATTTGAATATGGATTTAAGGTTTTCTAAAAAATAATGTGTTTTGCTTTTTTTGATAGAACTACAGTGCCAATGTTATATATCGGTTTACGAATAAAAACACAAAATGTCACTGGAGTATCAGCAACGAATAAACGCGCAATGATAGTCATTTGCAAGCAATTTCATATTCACTGTTAAATTTAGACATGTGGAAGTGATAGGATATTCCATGATCCTTGTCTATTTTATGGAGACAGATACTTGCAGTGGAGCCATCGATCACGATTTCATCAAATCCGTGTAGTAGTCACACATCATTAATTCAAAGCTGTGATTTTGCTTGGGTTTTGGAGGGTTACTTTTGGACAGTCATGCTTCTCATCCATGGCAGATTTTCATTTATTTCGAAAAAGCCAAAGCTATACTGCAAAATCCAGCTTCTGATTGAAAACTCTGAGTATTTAGAGGCATATTTACAAGCAGTTTGAACCGTTGTTGCGCCATTTTATTTGGTACAACAGTGGAGCTAACTCAGTGCCATATTTACAAAGTGGCATTAGAACTGTCTAGCACCACTTTTTCTAGGCGTGTCATTTTTTAGGAGCGCTGGCTCACCCTGCGCTCTATACCCACAATGATATGCAGGGTAGGCATTCCCGCTTAAAAAATGATGTTATCCCCGTAGAGTCATATTTACAAGCCTCACAAAAAAAGATATGCTGAGGAAAAATGACGCTAGCGCCAACATTTTAATGCCTGGTCGAACCAGGCATTAAAATGGCCCACCGATATAAAAAGATAACACACACAAAACACTCTGGCATCCCACAGGACAACATGGACCAGCTACAGCTCCTGCAAGTCAGACAGAAATGATGACAATGCCAGGCATCACCAGCACCACTGCATCACCCAGCATCATCACAATAGCAGCCACAAAGGCAGCGCAGGAGAAGAGAGCAAATCCATTGACACTGGATGTCCATCCTTGGCCTCAGAGAATAATATGTCATCAAATATTACTGTTTGAAGGAGGAGTCCATTGCCCAGCTGCTCCGCCATATTGCACCCACAATCACGGCAAGAGTTGACAAGATGACAAATATACCACCCTTGACAAAGCTCATGGCTGCGCTGCACATGCTGGCCTCTGGTTCCTTTCAGACCATGGCAGCATGAGTGGGTGGTATATCACAGCCATCCTTGTCTGACTTCCTGCCATCTGTACTAGACGCCATCATCTGCCTCACTCCCCACCACATCCTCTTCCCCAACACCCAGCAACCGCAGCAGGAGACAAAAATGTAGTTTATGCAATTGCTGGGTTTGTATACGTGTTGGCTGCCATTGATTACATGCATGTGCAACTTGTATCTCTGACTGCAACAGAACATCTTTATTGGAACAGGAAGCACAAACACTCCATTAATGTGCAAGTCATTGTGGACCATCATCAGCTTTTTACCAATGTACTGGCAAAATATCCTAATATATATATATTAGTCACATACATGCCAATACATCTTAAGCTGCTATGCCACACTTTGCATGATGTATGCACACACACATGCATGCCAGCCAGGAAATATGGATAACTGCTCTGTGTGCATGGGAGGTGTACCATGTCCATGGGGGTTCACTTACAACACACAGGACACAACACCCATCTCATGGCATTCACAACACAAACTAGATGAAAACTCGCACAACATGGCTAATCGGCAGGTCACATGTTACTGGACACGTGCAATAATCTGCAACATCACACACATCCCACATGGGTGAACTGTCATGCCACACTGATCACACAGTCATCATGCCCCTGAGCATGTACCCTTGACTGGAAGGTGTACCACAACACAGAAACAAAATCATGCATGCAAACAGGAAACCAAACAATGCCAAATGCAGGTCTGCATCTCTGCTTCAAAGATAAATACTGTGCAAGGCCAGTTGGAAAGAAGTACAAGGGCAAGTCTGCCACTGTACCTCCTCAACCATTGCATCTAACCAAGGATATGGCATCCAACTGTGGGTGATGACACCATATGGAAACCCACAGAGCAAAGCATAGAACGCATACAATCAGGCACATATCCAGACCTGGAATATTGTCGAGTGGGCATTCAGCATTCTGAAGTCCCGATTCAGATGCCTTTATTTATCGGGGGACTCCTAGATTCACCACCCCTTGTCGGCAAAATTCATAGTAGTTTGTGCCATATTGCACAACATTTGTTTGTGGACTAATGTCCCCTGGAACAAACAGATGGAGGACCCCAGGGAGGAGGATGAGGACAATGATGCCCCACCTCAGAATGAGGAAACAAGAAAATACTACTGGTAGGGCACGCAGGCGTGCACATATTGTGCAAAACTTATTTTAATGAATGTTGTAAATAATATTTCACATTGCAAATATTTGTAAATAAATCATTTTATCACACAATTTTCTTGGAGTATCTGTCACATGCAAATGCAACAGCAACTCATACACATCCAGGAAAGCAAGACTAGGTCACAACAGCAGGAAAACAAGTAGGAAGACACTCAGGAAGACCTACCAACTGCACACAAAGCACTGCTAAAGGAATGTGCAGTTGTAATTGCCAGTTTAGCACACATTTTACATAGCATCACAGATATCACACAGGTCTATCTGATTGAAATTTGACAGCAGCCACATTGGAACTCCATGTGATGAATGTTATAAATATGTCAGGCCTTGTTAGGACAAGAGTAGGCATTACCTATAATATTAGGTCAGTGTCAGCTATGTGACAACACAATGTGTTCATGTCATAATCACAGGTGACAACTTATAACATACCCCCAGTGGCATTCACATGTATGACAAATAGTGTGTGACATACAGAGGACACTGCTCCATTATGTTTAAGCCTGTCTCACTCAAATCATTTGTCGTCTTGCATGCAGGTAAGACAATATTATAGCATGTCTCGTTCCCTTGGCAAAATACGTGTGTAAATCATGACACATATATGTTTCCACATGCATGTTTTACGCATAGCTGTCAGGACTATTCAAATAATACAAACACATTCATTGTGCATCTGATAAAGGATGTTAGCAGCAGCTGTGTGTAAGTATCCACGTAAAACACACATATGTTCAAGGACAGCTGAGACACTCCAGTATTGAACTGGCACAGCTACTTTGTGGAGGTTACTCATAGATTATACAAGTGCTGTGGCTGTAGTCTGGAGATGTGTGGGTGTCTGTCACTCACCCTGCATACAATGGATATGCTACGGCAAATATGGCTTGCTCTATAGATAACTCAATGTTCATTGGCAAATATCACATGTACAAAATACAGTGACCTGCATGAAGGACTGGACAGTGAGGATGAGGAAGATGAGGAGCAACTACCAAGTTTCCAAACAATGCCAGTAATGTGGCACTTGAAGCTGACAGTACGCAATCAACCACAATCTGCCCTCAACTTGTGGGAATGTCTGCACAGTCTTAAAAAAATCACTCCACAAAATAATTTTGTAGATGTATAAGATAACACACATGATAACACACATTGTGTAGGCTACTTAAAATCCCAGTCACACTGTCAGCAAGTTCTCCTGTTTGCTTGCCCACCACAAATATGTATGAATGATGCATGTGTGAATTCACACTATCTGTATCCTGGGTCTACAGACATGTTCTAGATCCACTATCTACCAATGGAGTGTCAATGCAATAATGGCACATCTACCATCTCAATTCACAGACTTGTAAGTCCCTAATAGATAATAGTTCAAGGCTGACATAAATCACCTGTAAGTCCCTATTGGATAATAGGGCAAGGCTGACATAGATGACCTGTAAATTCCTACTAGATAATAGGGCAAAGCAGACATAAATCACCTGTAAGTGCCTAGTAGATTTTAGGGCAAGGCTGATATCAACAACCTGTAAGTACCTAGTAAATAATATGTAGTTGTATATTTGGATACCTGCACTTGAGTGTGCACTGATGTACAGCCTGCCATCCCTCTCTGATGGCAGCCCTGCCATGCACACTGTGGGCTACAAGGGAAGTCTGTGCAAAACTATGTGGTAAGGAATTTTACTGTAAAAATGCATGTTGAAAAAACATTTTTACAAAATGCAACCTTAACCCCCCCCACAGGTGCTCTAGGCTCTGTGTGGCCCACTATTGTGAGCATGGACAAATGATAAGATGCATCATAGTGGCTGGGGTTTGCGTGAACCAACTCTTAACATTTGCAAACAGTAGCTTTATATCTACAAAGGGTAACATGTCAGTCATTGATGTAAGCAAAGATATTGTTCTGAAGGAGCACTATGACCCATGAATTGTTCATGAAGATTGTTAAACTGATATCCCAAACATACCACTGTAGTAAGCAGGAGAAATCACACATGAAGAACGTGATCCAACCACATGCATGGCATGACAAACACATCCATGACAAATATCTGTCTAGCACATCCCAATACTTGCCTGCATGGGGAACTGTAAATTATCCATGATGCTTGACAGCCTGATATCTGCTCCTTTGGACAAGCATTGGATTCTCACACAAATGCACTGTCATAGGGGTGGGTAAGCTGGCCACAATCCGGGCAGTCAACAATATTTTAGGATATACTCTTAGCAGGGGTATCATGTGTATGAACTTTCCAAGCACATGGGTCAGCTATCCAAAGCTGTGTTGTTACAGAAACTGTGGAAATGTGACATCTGTATAGTTTGAACCCAATAATGCATGTACCCTAACATATGCACACTCACAGTAAACATATTGTACACATGGGAAAACAGAAAGGTGGTTGATAGTAAAGTTTCTGTTGAGCTAGCAGCTTGTAAATAAGATCACCATACTTGCCAACACCATACATTGTAACCGCCGCCACCCCTTGTGTGACAGCCCACTGTCTGTACTTTGGGATGTAGCACATTTGTTTGTTTCACATATGCACAGTCCTATAAGTGGATGTATGGGCCACATTCTATGGCTACTCCATTGCACCCCTCGGAGTAAACTAAACAATGGACTGAGGTGCAAACGCTTAGGGGCATATTAACAAGGAACTGGTGCATCAGCTACAATGCACCAGTTTCCTTGCACTGCACCCCCCCAAACCACACCATGGTAGCACTGTATTTGCAATACAGTGCACCATGGCACTTGTCAGCACAACTGTGCAAAAATTGTGGGTGCAGTTGTGGTGCTTTGCTGGACTAGTGCCAAAAACAGTTGCGCTATGCAAGTAAAGTTCAGGTAGGACCATAAGATATAGCACTAGCGTCAGTCTAACATCTGCTCTGGGCAGCCATTAAAAATGATGCTAGAATGGATCTGCCATGCTGTACACCAGGAACTGCAAATTTACTTTCACTTTCTTTTACAGTCACAGCCCTTTTGTCTGTGTTGGAGAGAGGTGGTGTGTTTTGTGAGCTGTGTTAGAGAGTTGTGTTAGAGGTGTCTTTTGTGCTGTCTTTTGTCTTCATAGTGTCCTTGTTGTCTGTTTTGTCCTGTGTATTTATTTGCATTGTGTTGTGATTGTATGGTTGGTTGTTGGTCTTTGGGATACTTCTGTCAGCTGGGTTAGTTGAGGGTAGGTTTGGGGTTATTTTTGTTTTTGTTAAGGGAACCATGGGTTTCTTTAAGGACATGTCAGGGAAGGAAAAGGCTGATCACCTCAGTGCAGATGAATTGGGTGGCTTCCCATGGCTGGTCAGACATTACCTCCCCAATATGGTGGCCATGGGGGAAGAGTGATATAGGACTACTGAAGGAGGTACGCAAGCTGCAGTGGGGGAAGGTTGTGTTCCGCATGACCTGCATATGTAAGGTCGAGCGCACTGTCCGGCAAATGAAACATTGCTGGGAAGACATCATGAGCATGGAAGGCGACCTTCTGGACCACCTTGGAATCAAGGACAGTGGAACTGTGGGTGAGTACACAATCTATGTGACTGATTCCTGTTTAGCAATTGCAAGTACATGTCTGTTGGCTATAGGACCTCCTTTACTAATTTACGACAAAGGGCAGGGCTATGATTAATATGTTCATGCAGAACAGCATCCATGACGAGGGTAGCAATGCACCATTATGAAGACAAATGGCATATTCCTGTCCTTGTCTCCTGGGTTTTGGCAGTAAAGTCTGATGTGCACTAATGCAGACACAACTATCATGGTGGAAGGGTACATAGTTACCAGGAACACATGTCCATGTCCACTAAGGGGGTCATTACAACCCTGGCGGAAAGCGGAGAACCGGCGGTAAGACCGCCAACAGGCTGGCTGTCTTACTCTGTGGAATTATGACCATGGCGGTTACCGCAATGGTCATCCGCCGGTTCTCCGTTCCGCCCGCCGGGCTGGAGACCTGGGTCTCCAGCCTGGCGGCCGTCACTATACCGCCGGCGGTATTTGGACCCGGCTTACCGCCGTGGATTTCCAGAGGTTTGAACCGCCATGAAATCCATGGCGGTAAGCACTATCAGTGCCAGGGAATTCCCTCCCCTACACGACATGCACGCAGTCACCACCTACATACTTACATGCACACACGCCGACATACATGCCTACATCCACACACTCAGTCATACACGCACACCCACATTCAAACATACACGCACACATCCATACAGACATACCCACATACATACACGCACTAATTCCCATACACACAACACCCCCGCAGGATGTGATTCGCTGGGCGGTGTTCTGTTGGCGTGGCGGTGGAGGTGGAGCAACCTCCACTTCCCCACCTCCGGCCAGTATGGCTGTGGCAGCTCTCAGTCCGTAAAAGGACAGAGAGCTGCCAACGGTCATAATAGGCCGAGCGGCAAACCGCCACCAATGGCGGTCTTCCGCACGGCGGTCCCTCTGCGGTCTTCAAAAAAGAGCGCCGAGGTCAAAATGACCCCCTAAGTGCCTGACAACTATTGTATGCTGCATAGTCATGTACATATGATTTTCAAAATTGCACAAGAGTAAAGAGAGTCACGGCTGAGTGTGTCTTGTGAGTCATGTATGTGCTGAGTGACATTACAATTAGCTATGCTTGGAAAATGTTGCAGTAGGGCGTCATTTGCAAAATTTTGACAATGTAGCCGAGACATGTATGTCAGGTTCTAGCACATATGTATACATGTCAGCCTGGCCTACCGATGTATATGACATATATAATGGCCAAACTGAGTAGTCACTAACCTAAGTATACTAAGTTCATTAACAAATGATGTCTGATGTGCAGGAGTTGTCCACTGTGTACACTGAGCAACATTCACAGTGCTGTGTCTCATGTTCCTTCTTGCAGGTGGACCCCAGCCATACACCACTGGAGAGGTGGCAAGCTTTGCAGACGCCGATGCAACCAGCGAGTCACAATCTGTATGTGTAATGTGTGGTGCAAGTAGTGTGTGTGCTGTTATATGGTGTGTGCAATGCCATGTGCCAAGTGCATGCATGCTGCTACAAACAGTGTAGGCTAAACATGGATATGGACTGTATGGTAGCAGTTGTGTGTAGGATGTACATCCTACAATAATATGCACTGATAACAACATGTGTAGCAAGTGCCATGGAAAGGTTAGACATGGTACATGAGTCCAAAAAACAGTGATGTCACTATGGATATGTGGCAAAAGTAAAGGGTCCTACACTACTATGCAGGGTGGCAAGTTGTTGTTCACTGATCATGTCACTGATCCGTGTGCCACATGTAGCACAAATTAACTTGGGTCATGGTGTGATTCATGGCAATGTGAATAGTTTCCTAATATTAGCAAGACAGTGGTCAACATACCACACTTGAAACTGGCAAAATTGTGCCCACCATTGTGGTGTGATGCCCCAAAATCTGTGTCATAGATTGCAACATTGCCAACCCATATCATCCTCACAGATCTTGTCATGTGTGTTTGGCCAGATGGATGTCCATACTACATTGACATATGTCATGCTACCACACACAACATCATCAGATCATGGTGGTCCAGATAGTGTTCATGATATGATGAAAAAAGCATCACACAATGTATAGCATTAATGTTAGACCTGAGAGCCTTAGGATGGTCACCCCTAACTTTTTACCTGCCTCCCTCCACTTTTTAGATACAGTTTTTTTGCTGGTTTTAAGACTCTGCACACTTTATCACTGTTAACCAGTGCTAAAGTGCATATGGTCTCTTTGTCTCTCCTTTTAAACATGATAACATTGGATCATTCCCAGTTGGATTATTTAATTTACTTACAAGTCCCTAGTAAAGTGCACTATATGTGCCCAGGGCCTGTAGATTAAACGCTACTAGTGGACCTGCAGCACTGATTGTGCCACCCACTTAAGTAGCTCCTTAACCTTGTCTCAGTCCTTCCATTGCAATGCCTGTGTGTGCAGTTTCACTGCCAATTTGACTTAGCATTTAAAAGTACTTGCCAAGCCTAAAACTCCCCTTTTACTACATACAAGACACCCCTAAGGTATGCCTTAGGTAACCCATAGGGCAGGGTGCTGTGTAGGAAAAAGGCAGGACATGTACCTGTGTAGTTTACATGTCCTGGTAGTGTAAATCTCCTAAATTCGTTTTTATACAACTGTGATGCCTGCACCCTTTATAGGCTAACATTGGGGCTGCCCTCATACATTGTTTGAGTGGTGGCTGCGGATCTGAAAGGAGTAGGAAGGTCATATTTAGTATGGCCAGAATGGTGATATAAAATCCTGCTGACTGGTGAAGTTTGATTTAATATTACTATTTTAGAAATGCCACTTTTAGAAAGTGAGCATTTTCCTGCATTTAAATCTTTCTGTGCCTCACAATCCACGTCTGGCTGGGTTTAGTTGACAGCTCCTTGTGCATTCCCTTAGACACACCCCAAACACAGGATACTCAGCCTCACTTGCATATATCTGCATTTTGAATGGGTCTTCCTGGGCTGGTAGGGTGGAGGGCCTGACACTTACATGTCAAATGACAGTAGCCAGCCCTCACACAAAGGACTGCCACACCCCCTACTGGGACCCTGGCAGGCAGGATTGAACTGAAAGGGGACCTTGTGCACTTCTAAGCTACTCTTTGAAGTCTCCCCCACTTCAAAGGCACATTTGGGTTTTTAAACAGGGCCCCTTTCCCTACCAACTCAGACACTTCCTGGAGAAGAAAATCTGAATCGGAATCTGCAACCTGCCCAGAAGAATTGCCTGGCTGCCCAAATGACTCACCTGACTGCTTTCGGTGAAGGACTGCTGCCTTGCTGTTGCCCTACTGCCTTGCTGCTCTCTGGCTGTGCTGAGAAGTGTTCTCCAAGGGCTTGGATAGAGTCATCATGTAGCTGTGAAACTCATAATGACCAGTGCCCAGCACATGTATTAAAATGGCTGCACTGTTCCCTCTCTATGTCCAAAGTTTGTCAAGGACAGAAACGGATCCTGTAATTATTCAAACTGCTCTACATGGTCAGTAAATGTATAAATATTTTTTGTGAATGAAGCCTTAACAACCCCCCACACCTATCCATGTTTTATATATGAATATCATTAATGTTTCCTACGGACTCAAAATATTTATATTCACCTCCATTGTTGCAGTGATGAACCATTACATAACAGGAATGAAATGCTTAGGAAATTGAAGGTGTCATAAAACCATGCAATTTTATGCAAAAAGTCTGAGTCTGCCTGTGCTGTTTTCATTTCTCCCAGGTTTTTTGCTAAAGAGTATTTCCATAGCGGCAGCCCCAAAGAAAGTGAACTGTATCACACTCAGTCAATTCACTTCTCCAGCACCTAGATGTTCGACTTACTCCTTCTTTTTCTCTGCAGCAGTTGACGAGTACCTGATGTCTGATGGCAGTGGCATTCAGGACGTGTTGAAAGGTGATCTACTAGGAATGACTAGAGGCCAAACACAGCGCCCCTGCATGCTTTCCACAGCTGAAGGTTGGGTGAAAATTAGTGGCCGGTAGGCATAGTGCCCAATAGCCGTGTAAAACACTTAGGGGGTCATTATGACCTTGGCGGTCCATGACCGCCATGGCGGAGTGCGGCGGAAACACCGGCAACAGGCTGGCGGTGCTTCCTGGGCGATTCTACTGCCGCAGTCGGAAAAGGGGAGCCGGCGGTTTCCCGCCGGTTTCCCGCTGGCCCAGGGAACCCGCCATGGCGGCGCTGCTTGCAGCACCGCCATGGGGATTCCGACCCCCTTCCCGCCAGCCTGTTTCTGGCGATGTCCACCACCAGAACCAGGATGGCGGGAACGGGTGCCGTGGGGCCCCTGGGGGCCCCTGCACTGCCCATGCCACTGGCATGGGCAGTGCAGGGGCCCCCTAACAGGGCCCCACAAAGATTTTCACTGTCTGCTGTGCAGACAGTGAAAATCGCGACGGGAGCCACTGCACCCGTCGCACCCCTTCAACTCCGCCGGCTCCATTCCGAGCCGGCTTCATTGTTGAAGGGGCTGTCCCGCTGGGCCGGCTGGCGGTCTTCTGGCGGTCGCCCGCCGGCCCAGCGGGAAAGCCGGAATGGCCGCCGCGGTTTTTTGACCGCGGAGCGGTCTTTCGGCGGGAACCGCTTGGCGGGCGCCGACCGCCGCGGTCAGAATGACCGCCTTAGTTCATTTAAGAATTCTCTTGTCTATCGATAATGTTCACTGTAATTTTCCCTGCCCCCCGATTTTTCCAACATAGGGCATTTGTGTGCACCCTGGTCATGGTGCCAAGAATTTTGTGGGATCTATGACAAGCATATGCTGTACAGTGCATCAGCGAGTTACACTGTATTTGTACTGCTGTATTTCCTTCATAAAACAGGTCCAGTTCCTCTATCAAGTAAAGAATGCCTTTTTCAGTCAGTACTAATGTCAGTGTCTCCCTATCTGTTGGTAACCCGTAGACCATAAGGTTCAGATGGTGGGCTTGCCAATAAGGTTCCTTATGTGAAAGCCGTAATCTACCAGAAGATGTGGCAGCATACAAACTCAATGATTTTACAATAGGCGGACCTCCCAAAATGAGATGATTTTAATCACAGTTTTCCTTAATAAATCTGGGGAATCTTCAACTGAAGCATCCAAAAGCATAATTGAATCTAGGGACAGTGTTCTATTTAATAATCTGGTTCCTTTCCCACATTGGACCAGGGAAACAGTATAAGAATTTGGATGAGGTTTTCTCTATCAGTGGCGCAATGTTGTCTTAGAACATAGGACTTATTTACAAGCGCCCGTGAGCCACCGGAGAGTCACTTTTTTGATGCTCCTGAGGCACACAGTGCAGACCCATATCTACAAGGCCACGCAAAGCCACCCTGCATGGCTTTACATGGCCTTGTAGATGTGGTGTAAGGCAATGCACCACTAGTCGCTGCGTTGCTCACACTATGGCCCTCATTATGACCCTGGCGGTGTTGCACCGCCAGGGCCAACGGGGGCGGGAGCACCGCCGACAGGCCGGCGGTGCTCCCTTGGGCATTCTGACCGCGGCGCTTTGGCCGCGGTCAGAAATGGAAAACCGGCGGTCTCCCGCCGGTTTTCCGTTGCCCATTTGAATCCCCCATGGCGGCGCAGCTCGCTGCGCCACCATGGGGGATTCTGACACCCCCTACCGCCATCCTGTTCCTGGCGGTTCGCCCGCCAGGAACAGGATGGCGGTAGGGGGTGTCGCGGGGCCCCTGGGGGCCCCTGCAGTGCCCATGCCAATGGCATGGGCACTGCAGGGGCCCCCGTAAGAGGGCCCCGCTAGTATTTCACTGTCTGCATAGCAGACAGTGAAATACGCGACGGGTGCAGTAGCACCCGTCGCACCTTCCCACTCCGCCGGCTCGATTACGAGCCGGCTTCATGGTGGGAAAAGTCAAAATACCCGCCGCGGTCTTGCGACCGCGGTACGGTATTTTGACGGCGGGACTTTGGCGGGCGGCCTCCGGCGCCCGCCAAGGTCCGAATGAGGGCCTATGTTGGCAAGGCAATAGATGTTCCCAATCAACACCCATGGTTTTGTCACTGCCCCAGATTTACAACACCCATCACTTTGACACTGCCAAAAACGTATGCCTCCCCAGAGCGGGCGTAACAATGAGAAATGTTTAGATTTCTCCTCATTTTTTCCTCTTTCCATGTGTGCTGCATTTTGCAGCACACAGAATGAGGAAAACATCTCTTGTTTTTGTAGAGGAAGATTACCCGTCCTGCACAAAAACAATCATGCCAACACCAAAGACACCCTTGCAACATGGTGCAAGGGTGTCTGCAAAACACACAAGATGACTTGCGGCGCTGCCATATGCCAATTCTTTGTAGACAGCTCAAGACAAGACCTTTATCAACAAAAATTCCCAAATATTTCACACAGGATTTGTAGTGCCTTTCTGGGTAGGGAAATGAGAGTAGCACCCTACACTATTCACCGCAGCTGTAAGGCCATTATATTATCAATGGACCTTGTCGATAAAATATTGTTCCAACACCATCTTGTGCATTTTTCGAAATAAGTAGCCCCATGCAATGCCTTCAAGTGGCATCCAGTGGCTCTGTCACCTTCTCATCCTATCCATGTCTGACATGCCAAATAAAATGAGTCCCCATGTGGGTGTCAGATGAGCACCCAGTACAAATCCAGCCTGATTAGGGTGGGCAAGAGATGGTATGAGGAACTTGAGCCTGTTCAGTAAGACTTTCATCAACATTTTCATGTCCATATAAATGAGTCCCCATGTGGGTGTCGGATGAGCACCCGGTACAAACCCAGCCTGAGTAGGGTGGACAAGAGATTGTATGAGGAACTTGAGCCTGTTCAGCAATACTATCATCAACATGTTCATGTCCATATTTATTAGGCATATGAGCCAACAACTATAATAACATAGTGGAGCTCTACTTAGTTCAGGGATTACAAAGATCCTGGCCATGTTAAAGTCTGCTGATAAGTTCCCAGTTTCTGATGCCTCTTAAAAGACTTTCTAAAAAAGTGGTACAATCGGCGATTTAATAATTTTGTAAAGCTCTAACAAAGGGCCCTCTTCTACTTTTTTCCTATGCACAGACATTTCATTGGTTGCTCTAGAAATTTCTTCTTTAGAGATGTTGTCACCGAAAATGTATCTTTGTACATCTGTCAGAGAGGAGAGACTAAGATTCCGCTGGAAAATTGTTTCCCATCGGGCATATCTAGGATGTTCGATCTGTATTCTCTTGTAGAAAAATATACATTCAAGGTAATTTTAATCGGGTTAGTCAAAAAGGTGATCATCGCAATTCTCAATAGTTTGGTTGGTCTGAAGGGATTTGATTTGCTTCATATGCAGAGCCACAAGCCATCTATATGTCTCACTGCATTCACAATGCCTTTGGCATGATCAGAAAGCACTCATTCCACTTGAACTGTGTATAGTGTGTCATACTTGGCTTCAACTAAAACACAGAAGGGAGGAAGGGAGGGTTACTCAACCTGTGAAATGCAAGCTCTTCATATATTTTATTCATGAAGTGTCAGCTGATAAACTATGTAACATTGTAACACTGTGCTTTTTACAATTTCCAAAAATGCCAATAAATACAAAACAAAAAATATGTGGCTTTGATTAGGGATTTCAACGTTTCCTGTGTGGGCCAGTCATTATAAGAAGAAAATATATGCTTATATAGTCCGTTCAAAGCTGCGTAGTGTAGGAAAGTAGCCTCTTTCTAGCATGGTTACCCCGACTTTTGGCCTGTTTATCAGTGTGTGTCAGTGTGTTTTTACTGTGTCATTGGAATCCTGCTATCCAGGATCCCAGTGCCCATAGATAAAAACCTATATGTCAGTGTGTTTTGCCTGTCTCACTGGGATCCTGCTAGCCAGGACCCCAGTGCTCATAGTTTGTGGCCTAATATGTATGCCTGTGTAGTGCCTAACTGGGTCACTGAGGCTCTGCTAATCAGAACCTCAGTGCTTATGCTCTCTCTACTTTTAAATTTGTCACTGTAGGCCAGTGACTTCATTTACCAATTTTCAATTGGCACACTGGACCCCCCTTATAAGTCCCTAGTATACAGTACCTTGGTACCCAGGGCATTGCAGTTCCAGGAGATCCATGTGGGCTGCCTCATTTCTTTTGCCTCCCATAGGGAGCTCAGACAAACCCTTACACAGGACTGCCACTGCAGCCTGCGTGAAATAGTATACACACTATTTTACAGCCATTTTCACTGCACTTAAGTAAATTATAAGTCACCTATATGTCTAACCTTCACTTGCTGAATGTTAGGTGCAAAGTTAATAAGTGTGAGGGCACCCTTACACTATCAAAGGTGCCCCCACATAGTTCAGGGCCATTCCCCCAGACTTTGTGAGTGCGGAGACGCCATTACACGAGTGCACTACATATAGGTCAATACCTATATGTAGCTTCACAATGGTATCTCCGAATATGGCCATGTAACTTGTCTAAGATCATGGAATTGTCCCCCCATTCCAAACCTGGTATTGGTAAGCCAATTCCATGCATCCTGGGGGCTCCACCATGGACCCCTATTACTGCCAAACCAGCTCTCTGAGGCTTGCACTGCAGCTACAGCTGCTGCCACCTCACAGACAGGGTTCTGCCCTCCTGGGGTCTGCGCAGCCCAGTCCCAGGAAGGCAGAACAAAGCATTTCCTCTGAGAGCAGGGTGTTACACCCTCACCCTTTGGAAAAAAGGTGTTACGGGCTGGGGAGGGGTAGCCTCCCCCAACCTCTGGAAATGCTTTGAAGGGAACAGATGGTGCCCTCCTTGCATAAACCAGTCTACACTGGTTCAGGGACCCTTTCTCCCCTGCTCTGGCAGACAACTGGACAAAGGAAAGGGGAGTGACCACTCCCTTGTCCATCACCACCCCAGGGGTGGTGCCCAGAGCTCCTCCAGTGTGTCCCAGACTTCAGCTATCTTGCTTTGCAAGGTGTGGGGGCACTCTGGAGGGCTCTGAGTGGCCAGTGCCAGCAGGTGATATCAGAGACCCCTCCTGATAGGTCCATACCTGATAAGGTAGCCAATCTCCCTCTCAGGGCTATTTAGGGTCTCTCCTGTGGGTTCTCTTCAGATTCTGCTTGCAAGCTTCCTTCAAGAATCCTCTGCAACAACTTCAGCACCCTCTGACCTCGGATCAACAGAAGCCTGCTCCAAGAAACGCTGTAACTGCAACAAAGTGTCTACAAGAGACACTTTTCTTCAGCAACCTCAGCTCCAAGTCAGCATCTGCAACAGTTTACATGGTGTGCATGTTCTGGGGACTCCCTGCCTTCATCCTGCACCAGAAGGACCAAAGGCATCTCCTGTGGAGTGAAGGAGTCACGCCCCTGCTCCAAGCAGGCACCTTCCAAGGTGACGACCGGTACCCTGGAACTCCTCTCATGGCAACGAGCTTGCTCATAAGGACACAGAGGGTGGACATCATCGACATAGACTGTCCTAAGGTCCTGGTGACACAATTTGAAGGAGGTAAGACCACCCTGCGATGCTCAACGGCTGAGTTCTTCTCCGGCGGTGGGGGATCTTCTTTTGTTGTGCTGCATCAACCGCATTTTGCACCTCATTTGAACCCAGATCCTGCGGCTTCTGGGGGTGCTGGCTGGCATCCTGAGGGCTCTCTAAAGTTCTGAGAGACTCCTCTTCCTCTTCACACAGAGTTGAAGCCCCAGGTCCTTCCTGGGTCCATCCAGCGCCATTTTGATGAAAAACGCACTTTTGCCATAGCCAAGGCTTGTTGGTGCCTTCCAACACCAGATCTCATCTGCAACAATCTTCACGCTGTGGGACATCTTTTGCATCATGCAGGATCCCATTGGCATCTTTCTAGAGTGCATTTCTGCAGTCTTCTAGTAACCAGGAACTCTTCTTTTGCACCCTCTTCTGTGTTGGCAGGGGCTCCTGTCCTTCCTGGAACTTCTTTCGACTTCTGGACTTGGTCCCCTTCCTTTTCAGGTCTTCAGGTCCAAAAATCCAGCAGTTGTTCTTTGCAGACTTGGTTGGCTGCTGCAAAAGCCCAAACATGAGGTGTAGTGTACCCTAAGGAAAGTTGCAGTACTTTACTGCTGCTTTTCTGGGCTCTGGGTGGGGTATTCTGCACTTAACCGAGTCCATACACAAGATCCCATTGGGGAATCCAAGAGGCCTATATACAAGTGCAAATCTACTAGGACATGGTCCAAGACACTGTCTGCAATAATTGAGGTTGATATGAGCCTCAATGTCAGTATTTATAAGAACAGAATAAAGTTGACCTGCGCATATCCCTTGAACGTAGGAGGCAAAAGTATTGTCACTTCCCAACATGTGGCCCTGTAGTGATATTTGTGTTTTGACCACTGACTACATCTCGAGCCACTTTGCACTTGTCCACCGTCACATTAGTGGTTACAAGTTACAGACTCCATTTTCCATTCAGCTTAGCCTTAGCTTCACCGCCATGTTAAAGGTGCAAGTGTTTTTCCATACAAAACATGTTATGCAATGTGTTTTCTCATTCATGTTTTTATTCTGCGTGTCTGCGTGTTCTTTGTCACCAAGGGCTAGGATATAACGTGGAGGAGTCAGTCAGTCAGCAAGATAAGGATGTACTGGGGTGATGTTTATAGTACGGCAGGGAACAGTTTAATTTTTTGAGGGACACTTTGGGAACCTGGCCAGTTCCAAAGTGTTTCTTTCAAAGCTGACCTGAAGTAGCTTTGAATAACAGGGAGCTGGGGGAGGTTTTCTAGAACTCTCCCCTCTGGCTTGTTTAAGGTATATAAGAGACCCAGTATTGACAGTGGGAGATTCAGAGACTTTGGTCAAGATTGTGATGTCGAATGCCTGACACCCCAAGAGGGTAAATCTCTCTTTCTCTTTCACAGCTGATCTCAGAGTCTACAGCTTGATGCTACTAAGAGA
The DNA here is from genome assembly GCF_031143425.1 of Pleurodeles waltl. NCBI lineage: Eukaryota > Metazoa > Chordata > Amphibia > Caudata > Salamandridae > Pleurodeles > Pleurodeles waltl. The sequence continues at coordinate 1,233,135,855 of NC_090444.1, read as the reverse complement.
AAGATGAAGAAGCAGCTGGTCCCCATGGTGATGAATGTTTACTAATCATTTGCTTTGCATTGTGTGTGACTATATATATATATATATATATATATATATATATATATATATATATATGTATATATATATATATATATATAGGAATCTGTATCTTTGTATCTTTGCATGTATAGATTTGCTGTTGATGGATTGAAGATTCTTTGTACATGTTCTCACTTTATTGTTGTGCACATTTTAAAGGTGCATTTTTGGTTCTACTTCCTTTATGAGCCTTGAAGAGTGATTTAATAAATGTATTCTTTAGACTAAGAAATGCATTCCAGAGATTCTTTTGACTCTTTCAGTGTCTGTGTGTTTTTGCTTGGTCAGCAGTAAAGCAAAACAGGCCCATCATGACATCACCCACTATGAGTCTGTCCTTGACTTGTCTGAGGTCAAGCCTATCAGTGTTATCAAGAAGTGAATTGATGGCAAGATTCCGATCCCCACCCAAAAACACTTTAGCCTTCCCAAAGAAATTGTAGATGTGAGAGGATGGGAAGGAAGTCTGCTTTGTCTCCTCCTCGTGTGTAGAACCAGCGATGAAGAATGTGCTGCAAGTTGGATTTTCTAAAAACATTGGCGTAGTGTATAAGACCATATTTGAAGCATTTTCACTGGTTAAGATTACTCAAATAGAATTGTGACACCTCCCTTTCTATGATGTAGGGAGACAGCCCTTTCACCTGCACTGGAGTGGGACTTAGATGCATAGCTCCTCCTACTTATCAAGTCAGGTCTCAGTTATCAAATTCTTCCAGAAACAGATGTGTTCCACGGAATAAAGCAGCATTAAAGGAGAGGAGAGATAGGGGTATTGTACCACTTTTACTTCTGGCATATGTGAGAAAAGGTAGGTTAGCAGTCAGTCTTCACCTTTGTCAAAGCAAGTGTGATGGGAGGAGAATGATAGTTATATGATAAAATGAAAAGTAATTGGAAAAGCAACTGCTAAGCACTGTAAGATGGGGTGGGCGGGGCTGTGATAAAGGCTGATACTAATATATACTAATCACCACCACTGCACAGATGTACTGTGAACTCTTGTCAGGTGGAACATAGACAGAGTAGGCTCCGCTTCCACCTATACATGCAGTACAATGTCATGTATAGAATGTAATACTGCTAATGAGATTGAAAACTTTCACAAACATTTATTTTTTTCAAGAACTAAGAGCAACAGATCCAAGAAACCAGCTCCAGCTGATTATTTGTATGGAAAAAACTTTAAACAGGTGGGGAAGATACCAGTAACCCTTTGGATTCCAACAAGTATCAACCCTAACATGTACTGATGTGCCCATACAGGGAGGAGTCAAAATTTCTACATCAAGATAAGACGGAGTGATACAATTCAAATCAAGACCCAGGTAACACTCCCAGTCCATATCACACTACTGGCCTGATTCTGAGTCAGGTGGAGCTAAATTACCACATAAAATTTCAGTCCGCCTGATTCAAAATTGTAGGTTTTTCAACACCAGATTTACTGGGTGTGGGAGACCCATATCTGATTTCCCCCTTCCTTTTCCTGTTACCACCGTCTTTCTCCCTCACCCTCCAAACAAGAAACAGGTCCAAGCATAACTTGTTCACCTGCTCAAAGCAGGAGGAACATACATGTGTTAAAACCACATGAGATGTCAACTTCTATGACGTTTTACAAGTTAATTGGTTCCACACAGTAATTACTTACTCAAAAGATGTGTACTCGTTATTATACAGCACGGGTGTGAGATTACCACACATTAACATCAAAATCAATTTGTAATCAGAGTCTACGCAGTCAAGTATGCAGCATACGCCTGACATACAATAGTGTAGCATGCCAAGCACACCTTCCTCCGCGACACCTCTACTGATTGTCATAATCAGTTGGAATCATCAATAGAATAGCATGAAATCTGAGAACAAACAACATTTGACATTCTCTCCCCATCTAAAATACAAAGGTAATGTAATTTTCCAGTGAACTGCAAAAGACAGCAATAATTGCAATGATACAATGATAGCAAAAGATGGTTTGCTTGATATATCCACATTGTGCGTAAAATACTTGGCACAGTGTAAATATTGGACTTTAAGGAGAAATCTGGGCTTCTCTTGTTGGACCTCGCCCTTTTAACAGGGACATCCCCAAACTTTTTCCCTCCTCCCCCTATTTTTCTGACCTGTTTTTGTTGGCTTTAGGACTTTGAGCACTTTGAGTGATTTGAGTGCTAAAGTGCAGTTCTAAACTTGGTATGATTGGCTTACACCTGACTGGCACATTTAATTTACCTATAAGTCCCTTGTACAGTGGTATCCCTTATACCCAGGGCCTGTAAATTAAATGCCACTAGGAGGCCTGTAGCACAGCTTGCTCCATCAACAGAAGTAGCCTTTCAAACCTGTTGCAGGCCTGTCACCGCTGAGCCTGCATGCACAATTAGTGCCACATGGGCCTAACATACGTTTACTTGCCAGGCCTGGAACTCCCCTTTTACCATATATAAGTCACCCCTAGGGTAGGCCCTAGCTAGCCCTATGGGCAGGGTGCTGTGTATGTAAACGGTAGGTCATATGTCTTTATGCACTGCTTGTCCTAGTAGTGACAAACAGCCTACTGTGAGCACTGCTCCTCTCATAGGATTGCATTGGAAAAACCTTATCATATGTCTAAGTGTTTTTGTCTGATCTGTGAGGGGTGGCATAGGCATGTTTAGTGTGGTTGGAATGGTAGTGTGAAATGCTGCTTTCTGGTGTAGGTGGATTTCTTATTACCATTGTAGAAATGCCACTTTTAAAAAGTGTGCATTTCTCTGTACTTATGACTTTGATGTTTTGCAGCTTGAGTCCAATCCACACCTGGGGCAAAGTGACAGCTGAGCTGTGTGCATACTTCTCAGACAGCCTGTACACAGGAAGGGTGGAGGTGTCACAAGAGTGCATCTGCATACTGAATGGTCTTCCTGGGCTGGGAAAGGTAGAGGCAAGGCACACCTGCATCTTTAAAGGCTGTGCCCTGGCCCCACACAAAAGGCTTGTTTACCCCATACTGATGTCAGGAGCCATTGCTGGAGGAAAAAGGGGATGTTCCTAGAACCGGTTGGTGATGATTGGAACCCCCTCTCCTTCTACGTGGAAGGTGTGCAAAATGAGTATAAGTACAGGGGGGTTTGTCCCCCACCAGGAAAGACAAGAAGAGGCAACTGCGTATACCTGCCAGAGGAACCTGTTATGCCGCTATGAGGAGCCACCATCTGAACTGACCTACTGTGGCCCTGACTTGTGGCCTGCTAGGCCCCAAGAGGAACTGTTTATTTGTTCAAGGACCCTGATGTGCTGGCCCACTTCTTGATTTACTTCTTCTTCCTTGGCCCTTCCTCATTGGTCTCCAGGGGGCTGGGTGGTGTGCTCTGTTTCCCCCTGCACTTCTTCTCTGGCACTGTTTCACTAATCGAGTTCTTCCTGTTATTGTCAAGTGCATGAGAGCACTTCATTAATCTTTGGCCAAACAGCGTATGGATAACACTTTATTTTATGCCCAGAGCACTTGTTTGGGTGTTGACACACTGAGGGCAGGAAGTGCCCTGTGTTCCCATTTTGTGAGGCTCCTCCATTGCCAGAGAGGAAGCGAGGAGTCCCTCATTACAGCGCACGGACGAGTACTTGATGTAGCGCCCCCAGGGCACAGGAAGGCACCTTCTTTGGGTGTAATCACCGTTATGGCCCGGGACAGTGGAATCATGGTCAAGGGGGCTTGCGAACTTTGTTAGGTGTGGGTGTATGGCTGCAGGAACATTAGCTGGATGGCAGGAAGGACCAATGGAGGCCTCCCCACAGCAACCTGCAGCAACCTGATCAGCAAACTTCCTTCCTCCCCACCTGGCTGCATGTTGAGACCCACAGGGCAGAAGACAGCTGCACAACGCACTTGCGGGCAGCTGAAGAAGGTAAAAGAGACACGGCCAGAGGGAGCAGCTGACCGCAGGGAGGTCGACAACTGCAGGGCAGTGTTCTTTTCCCATGAGGTACCCAGGGAGGGTGCCTTGCTGTAACATAGTAGCTACAGTCGCTGATCAGTATGGCAGGCAGTGAAGACTTACAGAGATCTTCTCACTGCATGGAATAGTGTGGGTGACCCCTTTCCCTGTTTGCGACCTACCTGCATGGGGGCATCTCAGACACGGCTCACAGGGAGGAAGGGAAACCTCAATGGAGATCCTGTCCCTGCCAAGCCCCTCTGTGTCTCTAACATAAACTGAGTAATAGGAGCGTAGGAGCTCCTGGGGTGACGGAGTGTGCCCCAGTTGCCGAAGTGTATGTAAACAAAATGCTGAGGTGCTGGGATTGTCATGTAGGAGGGACCCTGAAGTGGTTACCTCTCGAATTGTAGTTTCTATAGCCAGGGCATGTTTTTCTATGATGTGCATATCTCCTTTTATTTGCATTCATGACGATGCCTGGGCATTCATGATAAAGTGTGTATTATGATCTATGGCATATAGAAATTCTCGGGGTATGTGCATTTATGTTGGGGATAATGAGGACTTACCATTTAGGAATGTTCCATTCTATGTGCATTTAATCTTGGTAAATACGAATATGCCTGACTACTGCTGGCTTTCACAGAATACTAGTGACCTGTGTGATGTTCTGACAACTGCTTGTGTAGCAGGGTATTACTGATACATGTTATTTTCAGTCTAATGATTTATGTGCAATACAGTTTATTTTTATATAACATGTTGTAGCATTTCCTTTGTGGTGTATTTATTGTGTCACTTGTGCTGTGTGTGTGGTGCAAATGCTTTACACATTGCCTCTGGGATACGCCTGTCTGCTTGTGCCAAGCTACCAAGGGGGTGTGTAGGGGTTATCTTGGGTGTGTAACTCCCTCGCCGTGGCTAGAGTGCTCTGAGCAGGCATTAAAAGTGCCGAAAACAATGATGCAAAGAAAACTCTTAGATTTCTTTGCACCATTTTTTCAGCCCTCCTAACGGGTGAACGCCCCCTTTGCATACATTTTGCCTGGCGCAGGCATATTGTAGAGCAAAGGGTTACAAAGTAGTGCAATGCATACATTGCGCCACTTTGTAAATTTGGCTCTGTCATTTTGGCCGTGTTAAGCCACATTAGTGTAAAAAAAAGACACTAATGTGGCACGCGGAGGCACTAGGGGCTCCTAAATCTGCCCCAAAGTCCGATGCCTAGAGCACACGTGGATTAGGCAGCCCTCATCAGCGTTTATATTGTTATATAAAGAGACATTGTGGGAGTATAAAATTATGTCTATTAACACTGAAACATTTATTCAATTCTGCCTTGACTAAAACATCTCAAAATATACAAAACATCTTTACAATACATATGTGCTCCTAAAGGATCCCACGTCTTTGATGTTAAAATCTCCTCTTTTCCATATATATTTAGAGAATAATTCAACAGTTCCTTTGCTGGTGTGATTGAAGCCATCAGAAAGGATATCAGCTCAAGTGTCCCTCTTGAAACTGTTGTGCAGCCATTTTAGTCATAGCTCCATGCATGTTATTTTAACACACTAGGCTGCTGTGTACTTTAACCTAGATATATTTTCAGCTTTGCATTGTTATTTTTACAATAACCATTTTTACGGTCTTGTTTTATTTTCATCTATCTAACTGTTTTTGCCTAGCCCAGAACTCTGTTCTCAAACAAGACATTCTTGATCACTCTGTGCTTCATTCAAGGCTACAGTTCGGTACATTGCTGGGGAACGTGGTAGAAGTTTAGTCTCCAACATTCATAGAAAATACAAATCCTTACATAGGGACATTTTCTCGGAACATCAGCTGTGTTATTATAAAAACACTTCCTTGTCCCATTACACGTCAGAGTGAGATTCCATTAGGGAACCATGACTGTATGCTGATTGCTGAATGCTTCGCTACAGATGCTAATGCAGACTACAGGCCTTTGCTCAGGTATGAGGGTTGATGTCTTCCCGGGGGAACCTGAAAGGCAGAATTAGAGCTTAACATGCTGTGCTTGAGTTATAACTTAGATAGGATATAGTCCATCGATCATAGTGACAATATGATAGCGTTGTTTTTGTGCTTCACTCTTCTCGTCACAATTCTAATACTGTCATGTTGTGTTGTCCTGGTTATTGCAGCTCACACTTTGCTATCTAAGATGCAGTTGTTTTATTAAACTCATTATTAAAACATATACTGCCTCTGTTTGTCGTTTATATAGGAGACTGAATTGTAAATGAGAGAACCGGAAGCGACCTGAGTGACCATGACTTCCCTGAGAAGCCTAGTATGTCATGCTCTCGGCTGCCCAATCATCACTATCCTCTGGTAGAGATGAGGCACTGCTAGTTAGCCGGAGCAAAACCCGGATTTAGAGCGACAGGTGTCACTTGCAGTGGGTTAGACTCAGTCTCCCACACCGTGGACGATTCTGCTGCTCAAAATCCAGTAGTCTCATTAGACTAATGAGAGCCTACGCAACATGGCACTGCCAATGTTTGGTCAGGCTCTAATTTTCGGGTCCTCTGTAGTAATTCTGTCTCAATATATATAATGACACCTCAATACCGTATGGAGAGGCGTCCGTGGTACTGAGGATTTCCACCACAGCTGCGTAGGCTATCCTACTGCAGCTGGAGGTTGTTCAAGCTTGAACTTTAAAAGGAAAGCCCTATTTGGTGTGCCTTCTCTGAACTCATAGTGTCACTACAATGGTGAATCCACAGCAGGTAAAAATAGCAGTTAATATGAGACAACCTCTAACTGCACATTTATTAGTGCATGGCCTAACGGCCCAGGGGGGTCCAGTCACATTTGTGGTGGATGCCCATGCAGCTTATAGAACAGAACTTTTCTATTCTTGGGTCCCATTTCCAGCAGTTGATGGGAACACGAATACATTTCACCAATATACACCTGCAAATGCGCCTGGACAATACAGAGCATACGCATATTTAGAAATACCTCTATCCTATCAAGAACATAATAATTGGCTTGATGGCGCCCTACCCCACACAACCAGTAAGGTTAGGCCCGCTAAGTAATGACGGTCCTACCTGGCCTTTATCGGCCACTTATACAACCACATCCTGCGGTTGCAAATCTAGCAGTAGCTGAGGTTCGTCGTTTACATAATGAACTAATAGCAATATATAGACGATTAGTACAATTTGCGATGCAAATATTAAATACAAACCCAGCACGTGCTGCTCCAGAAGACAGCGAAACCTTCATTCTTGAGGTCCCTGCGCTATCATTCGAGGACATGGTGGACTAACTATGCAACTGCTGAAGTCAGGTTTCCTGTTTCCCATTGATCCTTGTACTTCAAGGGTGTGCAATCAGCTTAGTTCTCTGTTAGCTCACCGCTTCTGTCATCTTTTGAATTCACCCTTGGAGAAAGTGGCTGCCCCTCAGTTTAAAAAGTCTATAATTCAGTTGCTGAAAAAATATGGAATGGATTCAACAGTTAAGCAGAACTATCGCCCCACCTGATTCTTGGTGACATATGAAACCTCCACTGTCAGTAAATTCATGCATTGAGGTTTTGGGAATAATGCAGTCTGGTTTCCATCCAGGTGTGGGTTCCATCCTGTCTTCTTACAATTGAGACATGCATTCTCCGATTTAGGCGAAGTTTAAAAAACGTGGCTATTCAAGGAAGAATATGGTTAATGCATTATAGGCTCGCACTTATGCTGCTATCACCGGGAGACCGATGGTATTATTGTGTTACATAAAGAGAAATGTAAATTACGTAGACTCACTTTCTTTATTTCTGAACCACTGGCTCTAGAACATTAGATATAACCATACTAGCTGCCTGGTTATATATAGTTTCTCCAGTTTTGTTGGATTGGCGCTAGAATACTCGGGCCCATATTTATACTTTTTTAGCGCCACATTTACGTCATTTTTTGACGCAAAAGCGTTGCAAACTTGTAAAATACAATTGTATTATGTAAGTTTGCGCCATCTTTGCGTCAAAAAGCAGTGCAAATGCGGTGCTAAAAAAGTATAAATATGGGCCTCAGTTTTATCTAGCCTTTTTGTAATAGGCGTTTAAAAATCAAATACAAATTGAGAGCATGTGTATCGTTTTAAAATGTTATTGGTAAATAAACGAGAACAATAATAATGCAAGTGAAACTAAAATTTGTTATTAGTAAACAATAATGTTTACATATTAAACGATTTAGAGTAATAGGAAAGGCAATGCAAGTCATATAGATAAAATAATATATTACATACATTGTAGTTCTTTCTTTTTTAAGAAACAATTTAAGTTTTAATTTCTTCTGAATAATTCAGATATGAATGCATACACGTTTTAGTAAAAGCATCATGCAATTGTTTCAGTAAATAGTGAAAGTAATAAAAATAGAGACCTATGGCGCATCGTTTAAAATGTTTTAATATGGACAAAATCTGTATTAAACAGAAAATGTGGTCTTAAATTTCATACTACATAAACATATTGATAAACATTGTATTTATTAGCAAAGTATAAATACCATTTTAAATTATGTTTGCATTCTTTAATATTTTTCTACAGTACAAAACGTTTGAATACAAAATGTAACCTGTAACGTTACAATATTAGAATAGAACTTTCGTTTTTTCATTTCTTCATATGGCTCTTTGGAAAAGATAGGTCTAGTCTTTTTTTTTTTTTTTTTAAATAACGTAACCGTTTGTGGGAAGGATTTTGTTTGTGAAGGCCTTAAGGTGTGTGTATAGAATGTGACGATAGGTTGTCTAATTGTATTTAGCGAATCGCATACTGAAGTTGATATTGTGTGCATGTGGCTTATTAAGTAGTATTAATTATCCTATTACTTAGTTTTGGAATGGGCTGACGTGTATAACTTTTGGTTAAATATGTTTTTACAGTTGATTTAGAAGATGAGTGCTCATACAGTTGATTTATTTTTCCGGAATGTCTTCTGGAAGTATTGGACTCCATATGGCGTTTGCCGGATAATCCATGTTGACATGACAATAGGTTTCCAAGTGTTGCCATAGTTTTAAAGATGCATAGCTGAAATAACCATTGTACATAATGTATATGTTTACGCACGGTGGCACTTGTAATGTTGTGGATCCCGGCAGTTCCTGTTTTTGTCTGCCAATCAATATACCTCCTTTCGAGTGAGAGGCAAATGCGGAAGGTGCAACTCTTTATGGGAAGATGACTGGACTATGAAAACGTTTCATGAAGGGTAGATTTTATTTTATTAGTTCACCACATAAAACACACAAGGAATAAAAGTCATTAGGTGAAGCTGTTATGTAGTGCATGTACACAAAGACACACAGCACGCATGCACATAGAGAATACAACGATGCCCCAAAAACGGAATAAAGAAAACACATATAGACATCCTTTAGCATGAAAAGATCGCCATACGTGCACGTACACACTTAAAAGTACTCGTGGACACATACTGCCAAACACACACACAGCCTATACGTGTATTCACATCCAAAATAAGATAAATGCATGCAGATGAACACTGGCACATATACACACTTGCAATCACTCTATCACTCTTAGATTATCCATCTCTTTACATATAATCGACATACCTAGAGGGTCTAATACCAACACAGATAACACACAGGAAGCCATAGTTAAAATAGCAGACTACATTATGCAGTTACACATAGACATACTGATGGATAAATAGCCTGAGTGTGTGGCTATATGATGAACGGATGCATGAGTGCATGCAGAGAAAATGAATTGATGTTTGGATGGAAGGCGTCGGGAGCTCACAGATGAAAGAATGGATGGATGGGGTGATGGATGGATGTGCATTAGTGAGTATGTGGTCAGATAGCTAAGAAGAATGACATAGGGGTGTGGCTGGGTGGAGAACCCACTTAACTGTCCATCTATAGCCTCAGTCATAAACTGATTCTCCTTGGCATCCCTCCATCCACTAGCTCATTTCTCATTTACCATCCATTCCTTCATTTAACCATTTTTTCCTCCATGCACTTGATATCTCATTCATTTATTTCACATCCATGCAGCCATCCTTCTATGCACACAGTCACTATAATGTCATCCATGCATCTACCCATTGAGTCATTCTCACATTCACTCATTCAACCACCCACACACAAACTCACCATTTACAGAAGAAGCATTTTCTCTTAAGAAAAAAGCCAGACCTATTGTCCTTGTCAGTGTGTGCTTTTATCAAACATACTAAGGCAATTCAATATTTTATCTGACATATCTTAGTCAATGGTGCCTACATTAAGGCACATCATGTGTCCTTCGCACACACAGAACATGAAGAGTCGAGGAAGCAGCCACACAAGCTTTTATCACACACTAAACAGGCAAACAGGCACAGCATTCAAAACTGCCAGCACATTCAAAATCTCACCACTGCAAGTCTAGGACAATTTTTTCGCCAACAATGTAAAAGTCAGCTGAGTTAAATTGGAAGTTATTTGTCTGTCAGACAGGCCTTCTTTAAACTGCATCATGCCTGTGTGAGCAGCAAGTGTATCAAAATTAAAACATTCATGATCTGACTGGTTTGTAGGGCATCTGACAGTGGGTGAACTACTGCATCTTGCACAGTTTTCCATGGGGCAAAACTATCAAGAGGGCCTTGCCGTAGACTACGCTTTAAAGTGCAAAAGAACACGCTCTATTAAAGATGTTATGCAATTCCTACTTGGGTAATAGGACTACATGTTTAGGATGGAGGAATTTCAGAGTATAGGATACTGAGTCTCACGGTGCCTCACCTGAGCCCCAAACACACTGGGATGATATATGATTATGGCAGCCTGAACATGACTCTGACTGCCAGGGAGGCCGTGGAAACATATCTTACCCCTTTCATGCTGTAAATCATGCATGCCAAGGTGTAACACAAAAGAAGCAAGATACATTTTCAGTGCACTTATTAAAACAATCACAATCTAGCATATAGAGAGTGAGCTGCGATAATTAGGCAGATGAAACAAAGCAAGGTAATCAGCATTACGAACATGGTGAAGGGAATAAACAATCCAAACATGATGCATGTGGTTCTAGATGTTCTTGAGGTTCCTACCTAACCATAGGTCTATACTGAGAGCATAGCAGGTACACCCTTGTGCTAGCCTGATCTAAGGGATTAGCTCCAACCCTATACCAGGAATAATGTCTAGAGTGAGTCCGTAATGTAGATGCAATCCCCTCAGGAGACAGTTATATCGGCGCCAGCTGAGCTATGTGTTGCAGAGGATGCATCCCAGGATAGTCGTGGCTGGAGTGTTCTTTGCCTCGTCTGTGTCAGTGCAGCATTTATATAATAAACCATACCATGTTGGAAGTACAGTTCCAAAGCAATGCTATGTCTAGATGGTAGAAGCTATCTTCTGAACGGGCAACACAAACCAGCATATCATGTAAAGAGTTCTTTAGCTTTGGACACAGAGTACTGATTATATGTCATGCAAAGGCTAACCAAACAAACAGCCTTTTCATTGCTTTCCTAGAATAAAGACAGCTGATAACAAATATGTAAACATCATCGCTAAAAGCAACCTTAATTAGTAAAATATGAACACTAAAATGAGCTAAACTGAGGTGGACATATTCTAAGAACCAATATAAAATGTGAAAAGCAATAAAATGTTTACACCAGCAATCAGAGTAAACCATTGAAAAAGCCGATAAACTAGTCAATTTTTGTAAAAACAAAGGCCAAACTCAAAAGTCATCTGGGGAAGCCTTTATATCATCCAAAACATCATTAGGAAAGGAGTCCAAGGGGGTGGCCCCTCCTCCACAGCTGATGGAATCATCAAAGCCTCAGTTAGCAAATTGAAGCAACAGACATGATTCAGAGCCTCAGCCTCCGCCAAGGAAGTAACATCCTTTGCAATGCCCACAGTTAATGAGCCAGATGAAAAGATACCAGGAGCTGTAGCACCAGTATTGCTTGGAAAGGCTAATAAAGGGCACCTCGAAGTAACTGTGAATTCATAGGACATCTTCATATATGAACACTCAATTAGAACATCACAAGATCCATGTCCGTAGACAGTAAGAATTGCTTTGCAACACACACTTCCAGTGTGCACTTAAAAGGAAACCACAAACAGCAGAACACAGGTTGTATGCAGTAGAATCAAACAGGATAAAAAGACAAAGACCAGTTGTTGTTTAGTTCCTCCAACAAAGACACACCAAAGTGCTGCATCAAGAGTTTACAACACAATGGGACATTCTGTAACTCCACAAGTAGTCAACTTTGAGATGGACATCCATTGCAGATAACATTGCAGATACCAGGAGCTGTAGCACCATTATTGCTTGGAATGGCTCTTCAAAGGCACCTTGAAGTAACTGTAAATTCATAGGACAACTTCATATATGATCCCTCAATTAGAACATCACAAGATCCATGTCTGTAGACAATAAGAATTGCTATGTAACACACACCTCCAGTGCACACTGAAAAGGACACCACAAACAGCAGAACACAGGCTGCATGCAGTAGAATCAAACAGGATAAAAAGACGAAGACAAGTTGTTGTTTAGTTCCTCCAACAAAGACACACCAAAGTGCTGTTTCATGAGTTTACAACACAATGAGACATTCTGTAACTCCACAAGTAGTCAACTTTGAGATGGACATCCATTGCAGAGCAAAATTAACTACAGCAGAATACCACCAATTAATGTCAATACCAGCCGTTTGTCCCCAAAAACAGTGAACAGCTAGATGATGGTATCACTTCAAAAACAGTCTGTAAAGTGCTGACAAAGTCAGACCCAATCACTTTGAAAAAGTGAAAAACACATTTGGTGTTGGGAGCATTACAAATGCGGATCTCAAGTGCAAGTTCATCGAAGTGTCTTGGAAAGATGGCATTTAAAAGTGACTTTGTCTCGGTGGATGACCTCACCACTTGCAATTCAAATGTTTCACAGGCAGATCTGAGTGCCATGTGTTTCTGAAGCAATAGTGCTTTTTGTCAGCTCAGCTTGTCGAAGTTAACATTAAATGTAGGAATGGAAGGCCACAATCTTGCTTCCCTAATCTCATGCATCTGAGGGAATATCACATTACCACAGCAGGTCAATGTTTCAGAAACAGAAATCAAATATGGGACACCTGCTCCCATCCCATAGCAGCCGTGATCACTCAACATTAAGTTACTTACATCTGAAAGTGCTGACTCACTGGGTGACTCAAGGGGGTGTGAATTCCCCTCAAATAACAAGCTAAACTAGCCATTAACACACTGCAAATGATGTGCAATATCACCTGTTTACAAATAATTATATGGATTACAGAAGTTTTGCAATCACTACCTCTAAAAAAGACTTCTTTTTATCCGCTCATACATTTGTAATCAAAATGCAGTTCATACACCTCATGAATAAACTTTCCCCTAAACCTTCAAACCTGCCTCCCAGAAAATATTTCAAACACATGTAAATTGAAATGTGGAGATTGGCAGGGATATAACCTTATTGTTGGAAAATGGGTTATTGGTAGGGCAGGTAGGTACCTACACCTAGCAACAAGCCACTGACCTCCACCTAGGTACAGTTAGGTCTCAGTAAATTAATCCCAGCTCAACCTTTGGTAGCTTGGCAACGAGCGTCAAGGCTTAACTTAGGAGACAAAGTGTAAAGCATTCAAATATCACAAAACAGTAATTAAATAAAACACAGGAAACAGTTTAAAAATCCAAAACCAATTTATAAAAATAGTTTATATTTTTATCTTTAAAATGACACAAAACGATTAAAATCGGTTCAGGGGAACCGGAGATATGAATTTTTAAAGAATTATTACTTTTCTAGCGCTTAGAAACAAAAAGCGCCAATCGGGTCATCTGGTTGCACCTCGACCGGGGCAAAGTCAAACTTTCAGGCCGACCGCAATGGAGCCCTGCTCGGCTACAGGTCGCGGGAGGCCTCGGTTAAAAAGTTACCTTCTGACTTAGTCTTTATTTTGAAGTTTTTCTTCACCGGGACGAACCTGCCAGTTGAATCCGACCTCCTGGAGCCCTTGTCCGGATACGCGATGTGGGTTTCCTCGGTGGAGACTTTTACCTTCGGACTTAGTCGTTTTTTCGAGATGAAAATCCTTCGACCGGGGTAAACCTGGATCTTGATCCGACGTCCATGGAGCCCTTCTCGGATACGATGGCTGGGAGGTCCCGGTCAACTTTTTACCTTCGGACTTAGTCTCTTTTTTGGATGTTTTTCTTTACCGGGATGAACCACGAAGTCAGGCCGGGTCGCGGTTGAGGCAAGCCGGCTAGAATTTCCGCGGCAGGTCGGTCCCTCTCTGGAGCTTTTTTCCAAAAATTCTCAAATCTTTTCCAAACTTCTGGGGCTTCACCCAGATGTTCTTTTAAGGTTCTTTTGGGGTCCACAGCTCACCCCAAGGGTCCAGAAGTTCTGTGATGGTCCTTGGGGGGTGCGGACTTCAACTCCCAGAATGCACCTGGCGCAAACTCCTTTTTGGCCACTGGACAGTGGTCAGCTGGTCGCTTTCTTCAGGAGTTGGTGCAGGGGACTCTGGTTAGCAATTTTTCACCTGTAGCAAACAGAGAGTCCCTCCTTGAACCAGTTGAAGCCAGGCAAAGTCCTTCTTGTGGTGAAGCCCAAGTGTGCAGCTGGTGCAGTCCTTCTGAGTGCAGGTTCCAGGTGCAGGCCAGGGGTCCAGCAGGGCAGTCCTTCTTCTCCTTAAGTTCTTTCTTCTTGAAATTTGGTGGGGATCTGAGGCGTGGGTGCAGGTCTGCCAGTTTTATCCTTGCTCCTGGGTGAAAAGCAGGGGGGCCCTGGTTCTCCAATCAGGGACAGGGTCGTCCCCCTGTGATGACCACTTCCTGGGAAGTGTGGCAAAAATCCATCCCAGAAGGCAACAGTCTCTAAAAATCCAACATGGATTAATCTGATTTTTGGAGGTTACATCTGGCTGAGCCCACCCACTGGTGTGGCTAAACATCATAAACACACCCCTCTCCTGCCCTCTCCTAATCTAATCAAGGGGGCACCTAATTGTCTGGGGTTGCAGGATGTGGGGGTGTTGCTGGGTGCTCCAAATGTCCTTCTCTGCCTTTGAAGACCAGTTTGGCAGCCCTCCCCCTTCCTGCCTCACCATCTGCTGGGGGGAGATTCTCTCCCCCAAGCACATTCCTTTGTGTGAAGCCAGGCCACTTCACACCTCATCAAGGCAGCCTGGCAGAAGCTGCTGCAGGCTGGCCAATCAGAGCACAGCAGCAAAAACAATGCAGAGCTGAAATTGGCAACTTTTTAGGTAAAGTCTAAACTTTTTACCTGGACAAGTTATATTAAATCCAACAACTGGAAGTTGTGGGATTTATTACAACAATCAATTTGATACCAAATTCTTGGTATGTAACATTTAAGGAGACTTTAAAATTTAAAATAAAGTCTGCCCATTCTAGCCTATGAAGGCCATTTACTTAAATGAGGGAAAAACGAATTTGGCTGTTTTTACCTCACCAGGGCTTATAAATCTATTTTTATAAAGTCCCTGCTTATAGTTACATGGCACCCAGCCCTAGGGGCACATAGGGCACACCTTAGGGGTGACTTATATGTAAAAATAAGGTAGTTTAAGACTTTAGAAGTACCTTTAATTCCAAAGTCGAATTTGCATATAACTTTATTTTAAAAGCAGCCAGCAAGGCAGGCTTGCTTTTAAAATGACACTGGGCACCTCAGCAGTGCACCTAGGTGTGCTCCACCTATGCTGTGGTCCCTAAACCTACATGCCCTTCCATATACTAGGGACTTATAGGTAGGTTAACTTAGCCAATTATAATTAGCCTAATTTGCATATCCATTTTACACAGAGCACAGGCCCTGGGACTGGTTAGCAGTACCCAGGGCACCATCAAAGTCAGGAAAACACCAGCAAAAAGAGGAAAATGGGGGCAAAAAGTTATGGGGCCTCTGCAATCAGCCCTGTTTTCTCACACTTATGTACTAACCACACTGCTGATGGTGTCTCAGCCACTGTGAAAGATAACTTTTGCAATTTTTCAGTATTTAGCATTGTACATGTTGCATCCTTCTTAGTCATTATTTGTTGTTCACATATTAGATTAAAGGGAAAAAAAATAACTCTGTCAAGTTCATGCGCTGCCAGAACATGTTTTTAGATTTTATGAACTGTAAGGTCCAACTCAGCTGCATGATGGATCTAAGCTGACTCTGTCCATGTTGTAAACACAATATGTCATTTTGTATAACATCAATTGCAGAAGATATAATGTGATTTAGTGTGCAAGTGAGAGTAGACAATGTATTCATACCATTATCAACAACGGCTAATGCTTTCTCTACATTCTCCTGATCTATTTGCTTCAAACAAGCTGAAGCTTCAGTCTGAGAAAGCTTCCATATTTCATGGTATATTGCATACAAGAACCTTTTGGAGCATGGTAACCTTTGACCTGACAAGAAATCTTGCAAATCCATGTCATCAGAGAGGAGAGAGAGGTGATCTTTTACCACTGTCAAGGTGGAATGTTGGAACAATTGCAGACATAACTTCCCCATGCTGTATGTAATGGTAATCCCTGAATGTTGTGTCTCGACATATTGAGGGTCTTGTCTGTTCGCTTTAAAGCCCTGTGTAGAGTTAATAAAACATGTTTGACAACCATTTGTATCTAATGGCTACAATAACCACCAGTTGGGAACTGACAGTGAAATTAAGTGTACTGTTTGTGACCATACCATTGACCTGATGGTCTGTATAGTTTGGCATACTTTGCCAATCATTACATTTTGCAATTGAAGGGATTCCCGGCTGTTAGACCTGTCAGCCTTAGGGTTTTCTTCCTCCAAACATTTGGCCTACATGCCTCATATTTTTTTTACTCTTTTTGTTCGCCTTACTCTGGGCATTTTACCACTGCTGACCAGTGCTATAGTGCATGTGCTTCTCCCCTAAAACATGGGAACAATATTGTTTACACAACTTGCATATTCACTTTACTTGTACGTCCTTTGTAAAGTTGTATACCATACACCTAGGGCCTATAAATTAAATGCTACAAATAGGCATGGAGCACTGATTGTGCCATCCACTTAAGTAGCCATTTAAACATGTCTCAGTCCTGCCACTGCAGAACCTGTGAGTGCAGTTTGACTGTCACTTTTATTTAGCATTTAAAACCCTTTGCCAAGCCTTAAATCACCTTTTATTACACACGTCACCCCTAGGCTAGGCCAAACAGCACGATGCTCTGTAAGTGAAAGGTAGAGCATGTACTGTTAAGTTTTGCATGTCATAGTAGAGAAAAACGTAAAATTCATTTTTCACTACTGTGAGGCCTACTTCTCCTATAGGTTAAAATTGAAAACTTAAGCTTTAAGCTGTAATTCGTGATTAGAAAGAAGTAGCTGTATTATGTTTCATATCTTTGGAATGGTAATGATAAATCCTTTTTGCAGATAAAGTCAGATTTAACATTTCTATCCTAGAAATGCCATGGTTTGTGGTGATGCTGGATTGCTGTTTGTTGACGGTCCTTTGAGCGGAGCCGAAGTGGAGTGGAAGCCTGCCTGGGTCGAGTGCGGGTGTCTTGCCATGCGGCTGTACCGGTGTGCTACCTGCCTGCCTGTTGCGAAGTGGGTGCTGTCCTGTTGCAATGCGTTGTCCTGACGGCTGCCATGCCATCCTGGTAAAAAAACTTATGAACTTACAAAAACCTATGAACCTACGAAGAAAAACCACGGAGCCCTCCCGGCTGACATGTTCTGCCATCCTGGAAAAAACCCAAGGAAAATTGCGGAGCTCTCCCTCTGCCTTCTCGCTGCCTTCAACCTCCCCCGGCCTCCTTACCTTGGTCAGCACTGCAAGGAATGCGGCAAGCAAGGTAGGAAGATACTTGGAGGAGTGGGAAAGAGGAAGGGAGGTGGCCTTAGAAAAGCGGCCAAGGCAGTGGGGTTAGGGCAGGAAAACTCAGGATACTATAGGAAGCTGTAGGAAAAGCTGAGTACAGTGAAGTGCAAGCGCAGCAGCCGTAGGTGGCTGCCGCCGAGTGAGAACCTGGTCCACCACAGAAGCGGCCCAGCCAGGTATGGGTGCGGCTTGTGGGGGAACCAGCAGGACTCGCCTTTGTCATAGCAGTTATAGCAGTCTGTCAGGAATCAAACAGGAAGCAAGCAGCAATACCCATGGGACTGCCTTCCTCCTTGTACTACTTCAAACCCAAGCAATTTGTTAATTAAATCCCAGACCTCACTGCTCACTGAACCATAGAAGATTATAAGCTCAGAGTAAGTGGTCCTCTACTCTTCTACCTCTACCGAAGGGGGCTCGTGAGGTGTGGCGGCGTGGACTACAAATCGGAGATCAGGAAAAATATCAAGGTTGGAGAAGATGCGATCTGGGAAAGAAAGGGCTTTTCAGCCGTCAACTAAGGGGAATAAGAGGAAAAATAAAAAACCCTTTTCTCCTCCAGTTTTAAAGTGGAAAACTAAAGCGAACCAGGAGCAGCAAGCTCCAATTTCACCAATTTTCCTTATCTTTCAAATTAAGGAAAAATCTGCAAACATCCCTCATAAATGGGATTTCTTGAAGGACCCTGTGGAAGCTATTTTTTCAATCCCCCAAGGCTCAGTGGCCCTACCTCATCCCATCTCCCTTATAAAAAGTGAAGACAGTTTGCTAGACGATCAGGGGGGAAAAAGCTGGCCCAAGGAGGGTGCGGGGATGGAAAACTCTCAGGCAATATCACAAACTTAACAGATGATATACCTAAAGATAATGACTGGGGCCCAATCAGAGACTTAGAACTAATGACCCTAAGGTTATCATCACCGTCCCCAGTCGCCTCCGTATGTCCAGCTTTAAAAGTCTCGACTGATTACTCACTTACATGTGTTCAACCCCCCATTGGAGTAAATGTAATTGTTAAAAGAGGTACTGCTTCCACATAATGACTACTTGCCCAAGGGCTTCATGAGGCTGATTCAACATGGGAGGCAAATACATTCTCAAAAAACATTTACAATTCAGATAATATTGAGAATATATGTCCACTCAACCTCAATTCTAGTCTACCCTCCCGAGCACAACTACACCCCATTACGCACGTCTTTAAAATATCTCTTACAAAAGATTTGGGGGTAAACCAAGAACGACTGACCTGTGCTTCTGATATTCTGATACCTCTGTTTCTGACTATAAATCCCCAAATGTCTTTGGTTCACCAAAAAAACAAACAAAAGTAGATAATGAAGCCACAAATGAAAAATTCACTTCCCCCACATAATACTCCTAACAAACTAGATTAAAATGCTGTGTGGGATATCTTCTTTAAGACTTCGCAACTGACTCTTGATGCCTTGTCTCATCAGTCTAAAAAAATGGAGGTCCAGGTGGATCTGTCAAATGCTATTGCAAAATCAGTATCAGGGATCAATCAGAAGCTGTCTGATCTAATTGGCTTGATTAGGCGAGCTCAAATTTTTGCAGAGATAACAAAACAAGGCTGCACTTGTGAGCCCATAATTAATAAATTGGCCACACTCCGAGAGGCATTGAATTCCTTGATGGTTGATCTTAAGGTGAATCTTAACATGGTAAAAAGGGGTGAAACTGTAGCTCAAGTGACTCCCACACTACGGGAGGAGGCGGGCCTAAAAGATTATAAGGATGGTATAGCCACTGTCAACATAGAGTTAAAGATTGACAAAGAAGCAGAATGTTCTGAAAAGATGGGGAGCGGTCAGGGGTGGGGACCTAGGGAAAAAGTGTGTTCACTGAAGTTCTCTGAGAAAGGGAAAGGCCTTCAAGCAGTTGCTCCAATTGACTTAATCTCTTCCCCCTCCACACTGAAAGAGATGCCGGTTACTAAAAGACAAAATAAAAACAACGGGAAGCAAGGAAAAAAAAGAGATATCTTAATGGCCCTTCCAAATATAATGATGAGTCCCTCCCCCTTTGCCGACACTGGAAAAGGGAAAAATCAGTTTTATGACTTGAGCACTAACAATGGGAGCAGCCAAACGGATAAGAAGTTGTTCCATTTATTTAATACACATAAGAAGGGGCCCATTCGCCAAGATCCCTGGGTCTTAAATGAACCGAACCCCAACATGGAAAGTATAAAAAGTAAGGAACGACAAGATCCTCAAAATTCAAATGGCAAAAGAATAACAAAATGGGAATCGGCAAATATAAATTTATAGCAATGGGAGCCGAAAGTTAAATTAAGTACCATTCCAGAGGTATATAGTACAACTTCAGAAGTAGAAGATTTAGGCATTACAATCACAAAAATGTACATGCTGAAGGTCAAGAGCACTATATGGCTGAACTCTAGGTAAAAATGGGAAGGGGCTCTGCCTCCGAACAACTGGCAGCTGTGAGATCAGGGGTAAAGGGAACAGAGGAAATGCCAGGGAAATTCATGGAGGCAGAGCCCCTAAACAGGCTAGCCGTGCAATCAAAAGTAATAAATTAGGGACCGCTTGAGGGGGAATTTATCTGTCAGCCCTTGACAAATCACATAGGGACAGCTGCAGTGGGAAACGGGATGTCTGTATGGGAAGCCCCAGTTATAGTCCTCCTGTAGACTGTACTCAATTAATCCTCGAACCATGATACCAAACCAGAGGCCCACATGATATACTTATAAGAGGAAATATATTAAAACGTTTACAAGCTTTCTTAGCTCTAAAGGATATTCAGTCTACTGATATCGTCTCTATAGCATTTATACCAAGGGTAAAGACCGATGGTGCCAATTCTAATGAATCTACTATGGTGATTTGGACGACAACTGGTTAGAAGAATCTTTAAAGAAAAAAGCACCTTCCTAAATTGGGGAATTAGAGTTAAAACACCCCAACAAGTAGGGTTTCCCATCCCTTTAGAGGCCCATTTTTTTTGCCAAAATCAAACAATTCGACAAGTCCAAATCAACCTTTCTGAGTTCTTAGATTGGCAGTTGGCAACGTCAGTTTTGCTGATTACTACACAGGAGCCATTGTATTCAATAGACATTGTTTTTAGCAGCTTGGCCTGGGGCGGTTGTCAGTAGCACTTCACAAAGAAAACTGCTAGTGACCCTTGTACAGTCCAGCAAGAGCTGGATTGGTATTCCCCAACAACAAACCTCTCCAAGTCTGCTCCTGGAATATAAACGAAATTAGGTCAAACCATCAACAAAAAAACTTGACAAGTCTTCTAAATAAATTCCAAATCACCTTTTTACGGGAGACCTGAGCCACAACCCCCTTTACAATTGATGGATTTACGGGCTTTTTTCCCCAGCAACTAGGGAAAAGAGGTTCGGACATCAGAGGGGGGGCTAGCAATATTTATTTCAGCAGGATTGAATATACCATGCACGCAGGCAAATAAGGGTAAGGAAGACTTTTTGATAGTTAGGTTAGAAAATTGGAATAAAGAGAACTCCAGCCCACTTTTATTAATAAATGTCTATATCGATTGAGATGCACATTCCAGGAGACTTATCCCCCTTAAACTGGTTGACACAATTTAAACTAACTATCAAGATCTGGGATCCCCGGAGTTTTTAGTAACAGAGGACATCAATATAAAACTTCTGTTTCTCTTTGAAAGGAAGGCAGAGACTATAATGCAAGACCATCTATGGGCAGTCCCGCTGCAATCCCTGGGGTCCTTAGAGTTGTGTAAACCCGACATCAAGGCAATCTCCTTTATAAAAAATGTGGAAGCCCTCTGGCTTAGATTTTTGAATGGGAGGTTTCCACAAGATATGCCGCTGGTGGTTACCTGTTATGTCAATGGAACCCATGCAACAATTGATTATACTGTGGTCTATCTGTCCCTACTTACTCTAATTATCTGTCTCTATATTATAAAGACAGATAAGAGTAATCATGGTCAACAATGTTTGGAGATTGGTTACGGTTTCCCTACATTTAATCCTGCTTCCACTATTCTAGGGGACATCACTTCTACGAACTATAAGAAACTTCGATGGAATAAAAATTCAATGCAATCCATTGGTGAACTTTCAACCGCGCTATTAAGCCAATGCCAGAATGACGTGCCCAGCGACCCAATATCCATTTGTTTGACTTTCTTAGATAGGTTTGCAAGCAGGCTCTGTGTAGACAGGCCACAAAAAAAACTTTCAGAGCCAGGGGCAGGCCAAAATAAAAATCAGCCCATATGATCAACTTAAGAAGGCAATGAAATAGACTTTTAAGGTCTTCTAAGAAACATCTAACTGACCTCCAAATTAAGGCTGATTTAAAAAATATCAATAATATATATCAGAAATGGATCTGGGATTATAAATTACAGAAAAGTCATGACTTTTGGGCTAAGGCATTATTTCTAAGTAAAAAAACAACAACACTCAGGGATGCTGACAACTGGTTAACTAATTAAATAAACCTCCATTTATTCTAACTAGTTCAAATATTTCAGAATCCTCATGGTCAGATTACTTAGCTCATCATTTCAAAGGATGCAATGAAAATAAAGTAGATACAAATTTTTGGGAAACGTGAACAAATGAGTTATGCCAAGAAGGAGTTTTATTAAAGCCCCTAGCTGATGAAAAAGAAGTCATAAATTTAACATTCACAGTCATGGAGGTAGCCAATTTAATAAAGAACAGCAGGAGCCCAGGGGCCCCAGGCCCAAATGGAATCCCGAATGCACTATTTAAATTGAACCCGGTATTGTGGGCGGAAAGATCGGATCTGATTTTTAACCATTGTATAGAACTAGAAAACATTCCAAGCTCTTGGGGAGGTCCTATAATCCATCCTATATTCAAAGGAGGTCACAAATTTCACCCAGAGAACTACCGTCTGGACACCCTAACAGACTCAGAAGCAAAACACTATGCTGGGCTATTACTGGCGCACCTACGTATCTGGGCGACTGTGAACAATATTATACCCCCAAATCAATCAGGTTTTGTAAAAGTTCAAGGAACGGCTAAAAACATTTTAACTCTTTCCATCATCACTGCCAAATGCAAACAAAAAAATCAACCTTTGTATTTGTGTTTTGTTGATTTCGGATCAGCTTTTCACTTGTTACAGCAAGATTATTTATGGGAGAAGTTAGCCTCTTGGGGCATACCAGAGAAATTATTAAAAGCTATATGGTTACTATACACAGATGTATGGGTCAGAGTAAAGATAGGGGAGGGTTCCTTCTTATCAAGGAGAATTGAGACAAAACAAGGATTGAAACAGGGCTGTGTGTTAGCTCTGTTTTGCTTTCATCTTTTCCCAGCATATCTGTCAGTGAAGCTCAGCAAGGTAAATGCGCATCCCCCAAAGGTCGGTGATATGCCTATTTCGAATCTGCTATATGTTGATGATGTAGTTATGTTAAGTCAAACTAAAGTAGGATTACGCCAGCTTATTGTTAAATTAATAGAATTTGCGGAGCAGAACGGAATGAAAATAAATCAGAAAAAAACAAAGTGATGGAAGTTAGTATACAAGTTTTTAGTGATAATAAGTGGTACATACAAGGGGGAGGATTAGAATCAGTAAAACATTATGGATACTTGGGTGTATTATTTGATAAGTGGGGTCCTTTCTCCTTCAGAATCAGGAATTACAAAGAAAAGGAAACACTCTACTGCTTGCCTTTCACACTCTAAAAAGGTCACTTGACCGCCCTAGCTACCGTCCCTTGCTACAAGTAATTTGGGAAAAACTAATTTCAAATATAGGGTATGATAGTGAAGCTAACCAGGGACAAGATGACAACACTCTGAACAGCATGGTTGGGAAGGTGCTTAGATCCTTATTCCGTCTACCAGGGAATACTTTTCAAGCTCAAATTAAGCTCAAGTTTGGGTATTTGAACCAAAATATAGCTAGGAGTTGCAGTTATATGATAACCTGGAAACACATACAATTAAGAATGGGGAGCCAACTTTGCCAGGATCTTTGGAAGGAGATCAGTTTGACTCCCACAGCGGAATCTAGACTGTACTTACACTGTGCCCTGGAAGATCTGGAGGTACAGGATTTGTGGGATGTAAATCTCTCCTATCACGCATTTAAAAAAACCATAAACCTCATAGCAAAGAAGCAATCATTGCTTATGGATAAGAACCTGTTAGCAGATAGATTGCACTCATGGATGGTAATTAATGAGTATAAAACCTTAAAATGTAAGCCATATCTGGAGGCCAGATGGTCAAAAGCTGACTAAGAGTTATTTAGCAAACATCGATTCATCCTTATTCCAGGTGGCGCCCACATAGCACCCTGGGAACGTCATGCAACAATTCCCAAGTGTAGGCAGTGTGGTTGCAGAGTGGAGAATGTCACCCACCTGATCTGTATCTGTAATGGCGCACTGAATGAGCACAGGTCTCTATTAAAGGTAGCCTTTAATCAGAGGGGTAAACGTCTTGTAGAGAAGCGGTGAATGCTTGCTTCAAACCATCTGACTACATTCTGAATGCAAGATTTACAAAAGTTTTTACGTTTGACATCTATATGCTCACAAATTAAGACAAATAAAATAGGTGCCTCTTAATGGATATACATTGATAACTTCAATAGGAACCACTTTTAGCCAACATAAGAATACAGGTTTATCCCCCAATTTGTAATCCCCTTTGGTACCAACAGTTCTTGTCAGCTATGAGCTGTGAACTGTGAATTTTGTGATGATTGTTACAGATTGAAAGCTCCATTATAGTATCTGCTGAAGCACCTTTGTATTTGCAAGCCCTTATTGAATTGTTTATGAATTATTAATGTAATATGTGTTGAGACCGGGCCACTCACCTGAAAAGCAGGATGTCTGCAGGGGCAGACATGCCCCTGACCTCCTGGAACACCTCACAGCACTTCCTAGTGGACACGGAAACCCCGGCAGGTGTCCCAAAAGGAAAGGGGGAGTGGAAGAGAAACAGACAAAACACTGCCACGTCTTGCAGGTCCAGCCAGGCACTCTGTATCTTCTGGGGCAGGTCATTGTTGACAGAGTGATAGTAGAGTTAGTGCACTAAACTTCCTTGAAACTGAATCTCTCTTTCTGATATGGGCACAGGAGTGGTAGAAGAACACCGAGATGCTCCAGCACTTCTCTTGGAAAATAATAACTGTTGGCACAATTACTAACACTGCATTACCAAAAACACAAACTGAGTACCATAACAATAAGTACTGCAACACTAAGGCTGGCTTTACATATATTCACTGCTGAACACTACAATTAGAACTGTGGTTGCAATTATCATGCACAAGAAAGACACACAAGGGCATTAATTATAGCATGTTTAACTTTCCTGCATGCATAGGATTAAACTAAAAGGAACAAAAACATTCTAAAAATACAAATTTCCACTCTGGGTTTAAACAGTTAGGGTGGCACAGTTTGGTTTGGTTTCACTGTATGTGTGAAAAACCCTTCAAAAGCTAATTCCTCAAACCTGAAACACAGGCATGAATGACACAATTTAAATCCAAGAGTTATGCTATTAGAGAAAGAAAAGTCACGTAAATGCTCTTTTAAAATTGCACTGTCACTTTTTGTAGTCCTTGAGCTCAAGCAGATTTCCTGAAGCACATTTAGGCAAGTGTTGGACCTGGCAAGTAACTACAATATTAATGTAGAATGTTCAGAAATGCATTTGTCTCTTCAAGATAAGCACTCTCCCATAATACGAGGTCTGAAATACACCAGCTGTCCTAGGAAAGCGCAGCGCTCAAAGAACAAAGTCCCTGGAGAATACTAGTCACATAGCTGCAGTCTTTTCCAGAGTGCTGGAGGAATGCCTGGTGTCAGCTGATACAGGAACGAAGAAAATAATTGCCTCAAAAGTCCTAAATACGAGGATGACAACAGGGGGTGGACTGCCAAATCAGATGCTGAGATCAGGAAGCAAAAAAAAGCCAAACAGGGAGGCATGCTTCACTCGGCTATTTATAGCCAATCAGGAAAGCAGTTGAGTTGCCATATGTGGATGAGTCACCACACCCAATTAGAAGCACATGTCCACACCACACCCAATTAGAAGCACGTCTACACCTGCTCACATTAGCAAACAAGCATTGGTAAAACAAGCATTGTGGCAGTGGATGGCATTATTACCCGACAGGGCAACGGTGCTGCCCCTCGGATAATGATCCCTTAGGCTTAAGCCTTTCCCTGGCGGGTTTCCTCGCTACGGAAAGTCTGGCGGAAGGGGTGCACCGGAGCACCCCTGGGGGCCCCTGCACTTCCCATGCACTTGGCATGGGCAGTGGAGGGGCCCCTGTGCAGTGCCCCATCGCGAAAGTCACTGCTCAATTTATGGGCAGTGATCTGCGTGACAGGTGCAGCTGCACCCACCGCACAGAGGCATTGGCAGCGGCTCCATGTGGAGCCGCTGTCAATGTCCCGGCCAGGAGTTCCTCTGAGCCGGCAGGTGGAAATAATGTTTTCGCCAGCCGGCCCAGAGCAATGTACATTATATGGCCGGCGGGGATCCGGGGACGCTGGCGGTCACTGAGAAGACCACAAGCATGAACAAGGCGGTTTTCACTGCCGTGTTCATAATGAGGCCCTATGTTTACTTAGAAACATGAAGGTTTAACCAAGAACAGAGATATGATTTAACCCTAATCCCTGGAGATGCTGACAGATAACGCAGGAGGCACCTTGGAGATTCCTGACAATATGATGGCAAAAACATTTCTTTATTTAATGATATCTCAACAAGAATCCTGGATTAACAGGCATAAATTATTGTATTAAGAAATCAACTGTAGATTATTAACATATTTATGCGAGTCCTCATCATAATGTATACACATTTGTTGGGAAGGATTATGACAGCAACAATAAATAATAGTGGCTCCTATTTTAACTATGTGTAATATGTACAAGAAGTATAATGTGTAGATAATTATGTTTATTTATACCGAGTTCTTACGTAAATTATTATGAGGGATTTTAAACTATAAAGGATGGTTTTTATTTGTTTGGAATTATTTAACTATTTTTAATGTGTGATGTATTGGTTTTAATTAACTATGCATTTAATAAAATTGAACTTGAAATATCCTAGAAATGCCACTTTTAGAAAGAGGACATTTCTCTGCTCTTACAGCTCTGTGTGCCTGCAGCCTGTCTTCAAAACATGTCTGGTGTGGGTAACAGTTATACTTTGTGCATCCCACTCTAGAAAATCACAAACACCGGAAGGTTAGGTGTATCTAAGTGCTCATCTGCATGCATCTGCATACTGATGGCTCTTCCTAGGCAAGAAGGGAGGTAGGAAAGGACACTTACACCTTAATGGGCAGTGCCTGTCCCCAAAGAAAGGGCTGATTACCCCTGGAGCCAGGGCTGAGGAACAAATGATACATGTGCACTTCAAAGGCCATTCTTTGAAGTCAACACCATGTTTAAGGCACATTTGGGATAAGTATGGGGTCTCTGACTCGATCAGCTCAGGCACTTCAGGAACTACAACTGGACTCTGCCAGAATAACTGCTGTGCTGCATCAAGGACTGCTTATCTGCTGGACTGCTGAACTGTAAGGATTGCTTTTCTGAGGTGCTACCCTGCTGCCTGTTGCTCTGTGACCTTGCTGAGGGAGACCTGTACTCTGCCTTGCACCCCAATGGGATTTCAAAGAGCTTGTTGGCCTGCTTCGCATTGCTAGAGACTCAGGGATATCAAAGCCCCTACTCCTGCCCCTGTGCCTGGTTCACTGGAAGTGGACCCAGATACTTGCATCAGTGAAATCATGCATCTCCTGCCTGTTGAAAGTGACAACTGACGCACCAACCATGTTGCAGGAGTAAAATTGGCTTATCGCACATGGGGCCTGAACAGCACCTCCAGAGCCGCCACATTGACTGATGCATTCCCCACTTGGTACAAGCAGCACCAGGGGCATTAGCATTGATGCAGCACTAGGACCACTGCATTGTTGCGATTGCTGCAGGACAATCAATGCATCCCTTCGACAGGGTGGAGAAACCCAGTGGATTGGCTTTAGAATCCGTGCATAGCGGCTTCGACGCTCATCTTCAGAAACCAGTGCATCGCCATCAACATGTAGGAAAAATCAATCGATGCATTGTTCCCCATCTCTTGCTTGTGACCAGGATCAAGGTCCTCTGTTCCCCAGGCCTGCATGGCTCCTGTACCCGTCCCGTGCTCTCTCGCAATTGGTTTGAACAGTTGACTTTGTCCTGGTCCGGAATGACCTCAAATAATCCCAAAAACATATTAGCTTCTAAGCACTAGAACTCTTTAATTCTTCTAAAGTTCATATCTCATTAGTTTGTTATTGTTCTGGACTTTAATTATTTATAAAATAATAATCTATTTTTTAATCTGGTGTGGAGTCTTTTGTGGTGTTTTTATTGTGTTGCTGTATGTGTGTGTGTTGCACAAATACTTTACACATTTTCTCTTGAGATAAGCGTTACTGCTCGGTGTCAAGCTAGCAGAGGGTGAGCATTGGTTATCTTTTAGCGTGCATCTGGCACACCCTCACTAGAGTGGTGGCCCCTACTTGGACTGGGTTTATACCCCTGCCCACTAGAGACCCCATTTCTAACATAGACATATTCAGTTCTTAAATTTTGATAGACCTAGGCAAGTAGTCTGTTAAACAGTTTCTTCAGAAAAATCATCTGTGATGGAATCAGACATGCTTTAAATAATGTAACCATGCCCTTAACCTTCCAGTCATTTGTTCTCCAAACTGAGTTCAAATAAATTGTAGCTTTTCAATATTCATCACCCTTATAGGCTAGCTGGGAAACAAATGAACCCAAATTAATTAATTTAGCAGCCGTGTTTCCTCCCTTTAGTGGAGGATCATTTGAAATAATAGGATACGGAATCAGTAACATCATGCCCAGGAAAATATGTAAATTAGTCTAAATATGTTTTGGAACTCCCCACTGGTGGAGGTGAAGTGTGTTCCCAATGTGTGTAACTAAACATTGTATGTGGAGTACTAGCTCTAAGTAGGTAATGGTGCACATAATGGTGATAACAATACTTTTCTCCAAAATTTGTGGAATTTATAAACATATCTTCACTTTCAAAAACAATATAATATTCAAGCTCAGAGAGCATTGAAGAAGCAGTATTTACATCCCAATCATTAGACACAACCCCACGCGTCATTATGTCGTCTATTTAAATTTTAAAAACATAAGGAATTTGAATTCCTTCAGTAGGACCAAATATATCATAGGGAACCTTATCCCAAACAATTCCACAAGGAACTGGACAGCTGAAATGTTCACTCGGGACAAGTCTCTTTGCACTGTTTTGGAAGACAAATGAGGCTTCAGTACCTCATCTATCAATTCAACAGCAGATTTTTCAGGAAGATAATGCCCATTTATAAACAGGAAGAAAAAAATAATAAATCCATTGAGAGAAAGAGAGTCAGTAGGGTGAGTTGAATCCACAAATAGGACCATGAATGGATCAGAGGAATGCATTTAAGCCATTTAAAAAGCTTTCATATACCATGAAGAGATGGTTGAATCTGAAGAGAAGTTGTCAATATTGATAAAATACCCATAAACAATCTGCGTGAAGACAGGAGCCATTGCAGGTGAAAGAGAACAGGTAGATGCCTCTAAAGGTTGTTCATCATAAATAAAAGTAGTTGAAGACTCTAGACTTACATCTGGTGCGGTTCTGGTACTTGTAGCAGTAATTGTAACCACTAAACGTTTATTCTCCACCCTCCCCAGTCTAGGGGAAATAATTTCAGCTTTGTTTAATACTTCAAGAGGTATCTCCTGTATGGATATGAGAGGGGATAGGGAACTACCCAGGAATCTGCTACTGTTTAGGATCAGCCACATGATGCAATTTTACTTGATCAATGGAGACAGGACATTTTTCTTTGCAACCTGCCAGTGGGGGCAAGATGACAGTTCTGGTGCCTTGAATTCCAAGGACTGGTGCATGGTATGACAGGCTGAATTCTTCTTTCACCACTATCTTTTCTCAGACCAGATCCCCAAATTGTGGAATCCACCATGTAGATGTTGGTGTATTCCTCATTCCCACAGCAGCATATGTGGTAGAATGCTCATCTTGGAAATCTTGGATTTCCTCTAAGACGGCAAGACATTCATTCATGTAAAAAGGAGTTTCTGCCACCAAGTGCCAGCACCAAAAAGATCCGAAACATACATCAGGTTGCCAAATAGGACTTCATATGGTGTGCAGCCTCTCAAAGATCTTCTTGGCCAACCCCATAAAGATAATCGATCTAACCACGACATGAACCTAGTACTCTAGCGGTTAAGGATTGCTGTAAGACTCAGTTCTTTATCGCCACTTTACAATTTCCCTTGTAATGATAGGGGGAAGAAAATGCACAGCTACACAGTGGGTTCCCATAGTATCCCTGTATGCTTTAGTGGCACATGTCCACAAAAAGACTTTCAAATTTTTAATAGCGGTGGGAGTGTCAGCCAATCTTGTAGCCACACACAAAGGAATCTGGAGTAAGAATCTACTGCTAGTAGAATGTGTTTGTATGCACCATCAGAATTTAAGGGACCACAATGGTCCAAGTACACATATTGCATAGCTTTCTTCGACACTAAGAGGGGTGTCTGTGGTGGGTGTCTAATGGTGGAACACTTATTTTCCTGGCAGATGTCACAACTAAGGACATACTGCTTTGTCTGATTGTACAGACCATGCCAACAATTGTTGTGTATCCCGGAGTGCCCCTAACCCATGCAACCAGCTCCAACGTGTACATTCTGTTAATGTATTTTAGGTGTCACTCCCCAAGACATTTCACACCAGGGATGATTATGGTATGCTTACATTACAGTGTTGTTGCTTTGTTTCTGCTGCTATGCATGTTTGTTTCCAGATGTGATATTCATGTTCATAGTTGGCCACAATCTCAGCCCACAGAATTCACACTCTTTCATTCCAGTTGCCTGATGCTGAACACAAACTTCGTTGAGACCTTGCGAGATCTGGGCTAAGTCTGACAGCCATGTAGGGAGTGGTTGGGTGTGGTGCCTGCAATTTATGCCACGCCGAGCCTCGAGAAGGTGTTTTGCCTTTAAGATTTTGGGCCTCATTCCGACCCTGGCGGTCATGGACCGCCAGGGCCAGGGACGGAGGAAGCACCGCCAACAGGCTGGCGGTGCTTCTGGGGCAATTCTGACCGCAGCGGTAAAGCCGCGGTCAGAAAAGGGGAACCAGCGGTTTCCCGCCGGTTTTCCCCTGCCCCAGGGAATCCTCCACGGCGGCGCTGCAAGCAGCGCCGCCATGGGGATTCCGACCCCCTTCCCGCCAGCCTGTTCCTGGCGGTTTACACCGCCAGGAAGAGGCTGGCGGGAACGGGTGTCGTGGGGCCCCCTAACAGGGCCCCATTCTGATTTTCAGTGTCTGCAAAGCAGATACTGAAAATCGCGACGGGTGCCACTGCACCCGTCGCACACCAGCAACTCCGCCGGCTCCATTCGGAGCCGGCTTCATCATTGCTGGGGCTTTCCCGCTGGGCGGGCGGGCGGCCTTTTGGCGGTCGCCCGCCCGCCCAGCGGGAAAGTCAGAATGACCGCCACGGTCATTTGACCGCGGTGCGGTCTTCTGGCGGCGCCCGCCGGGGTTGGAATGACCCCCTTTGTGTCCAACACCACATCTCAAAAATGCTTCCTGAGAACCTGTTCAGCAACTACCAGAGCATCTCCATGAGTGACTCTCCTTCACCCATCATGTCCTCCGATCCTTCAAACTTCAGAACGCCACTCGGCCACCTAAAAACAAAAGATAAAAACTGTGAGTAAAGGTAATCAGACCACTACAGATCCAGAGTAACAAAGATTAAACAGCAGCACCAGCTGAAGGTACCCTACACAAGTAGACATGGGGGCCATCATTTAACCCTGGGAACTTTCAATGCTGATTTTAACTCATGCTTTACCCCTAAGACTTACCTTGTGATACTTACTGGGATGAGACTTATCCTGAACAAACTAGCTAGGTTGATACTTACCTTATGCTACTATCAGGGTTGATATTTACCTAACAGGGTATAACTAGCACAAAAGACAATTGATACAAAAGGCATTTGATACAAAGAGTGTGCTAGGGAAATATTCTTCTATGAACTTGAGTGGTGAATATTTACCTATGAATTGATTAATCTGTGCAACTATCTTGAAGAGTAGATCGTTGCAAGACTTCTTTGTTCTACATTATAGGTCCACCCTCAGTTTGTCTACTCCTAAATCTTAGAGATGATTCAGGAATATGACTAGGAACAACTACACAAACATTACATTGACAAGAGGAGGGTGGCAAGACTACAACACAGGTGGGAGAGGTTGGGTATGGATGCAGGGTTGTTCAGGTAGGGTGGCACAGAACAGTAAAGACCTCAGAGAATTCATACAGTATCCCCACTTTTCTTAAAGATAGACTTTTGTGACAGGGTCTCAATGATGTCTGAACAATCAGGCCTTCTTCCCTGGACCCTCCCAAAACTCTTTCTTGGGCATCTCAAATACACAGTCAGCAAGAAGTTGGATTTGTATTGTCCCTGCTAATCAAAAAGTGTGGGCTCTTAGGTAAGCATGTATTGTTGATACCTTGACAGAAAGCAAAGCCCACGGTCATTGCTTCACCCGGACATTATGACCTCACAGGATATTTCCCTTCAGGATATTGCAACTATGCTAGCCGCTATATAGTCAGAAAATGCCACCCTGCAACATGATCTAATGGCTATTCAATCACAACTAAAGGCCCCAAAACATCTGTGGGCATTGCCGCCACCAGCACAACAGACCAAGCCCATGTTAAAAACTCATACCTTCTAGGCACTGACTGGAGCATCTGCTACAGGTGGCATTTCCCCGATGCAAATTCAGGTTGCTACCCCTATCATTTTTCCGTTAGCACCTGTGGAGCATTTTTATGGGAATAGAAACAAGATTGCCATTTTTCTTAACCAATGCCACCTGCACTTCATGGATCTCCCAGGAGCTTTCCTGGATGACACTAATAAGGTAGCTTTCATACTCTCCTATATAGGAGGAGACACAGCATTGTGGTCAATCCCCATAGTGGAGCAGGATGACCCTTTACTGTACAGCTACAGATAGTTTAAGGAATCAGTGGAGCGCTTATTCATGTGACACACTTTTGTTCAGGCAGCAGATAATGAGTTGTTTAACCTGAAGCAAAGATCTTTAGATGTGTTTCATAATATATCTTGCTTTAAAAGACCAGTTATTGAAGCTGAATGGCCGGAGGACAAGAGAGTGTCCTTATTTTATAGGGGGTTCAGAACGAACTAAAAGACCTGCTATCCCAAATCCTAGACCCACCAGAGAATTGTGCTGAGCTTATAGACCTAGTGGTCAAATTGAACCACCGTCTTTCTAAATAGAAGGGTGTGAAGGAGAAGTCAACAGATCACAGAATGTTTATAGTTAGAGGTAGAGGAAGCAGCAAAAGTGAATACTCCAGTAAATCTGACATACCTGAACCTATGCAAATTAGAACAACAAAAAGGCCACTCACTGAAGAGGAAAAATAAAAATTGAAGAAAGCTTAATCAGTGCCTTTATTGCAGGAAGTCAGGGCATTTTGTAAAGAAAGTCCTACCCAGTGAACCAAACACAGGGCAGTCAGACCAAGTACATCGTCTGTTACCCCGCAGGTCTGCAGCCAACCCATGACATCCGATTTTGAACTGCAGCTATCATTTCACCCTGATTTTTTGGGGAACTTTCATTGCTGATTTTAACTCATTGGTTTACTCCTAAGACCTACCTTGTGATGCTCAGAGGACTGAGACTTATCTCAAACCAACTAACTAGGTTGAGATTTACCTTGTGCTACTAACAGGGTTGTTACTTACCTTGTGCTATTAACAGGGTATAACTAGCACAATAGTCATTTGATACAAAAGATATTTGATACAAGAGTGGGCTAGGGGAACATTCTTTTACAAACCTGAGTGGTGAATACTTACCTGCGAAGTGATTGATATTGTGCAACTAACTGGAAGAGTAGATTGTTGTGTGACTTAACTATTATACATCATAGGTCTACCCTCGGGCACTTCAGTTCATCAACTCCTAAATCTTAGAGACGATTCAGGAACATGACTATAACTACACAAAGATTACACCAACAAGAGGAGGACATCAAGACTACAGCACTTGATCCAAGAAGGAGATGGTGGATGCGGACACACAGTTGTTCAGGCAGAGATTAATAGAACACTGAAGAACACAGAATTCACACAGTGTCCCCACTTTTCTTAAAGGTCAACAATTGCGACCGGGCATCAACAATCCAAACAACAAGGCCCTCTTCCCAGGTCCCTACTGAAACTCTCTTGTAGGCATCTCAGACACATGCAGTAAGGTGGGGTATGAGGAGTTGGGTCCATATCATACATGCAAATCAAACAATCTGGGCTCTCAGCTCAGGTGCGCACGCATTGTTGATACCTTAACACCAATAGAAATTTTGTGGTAAGACAATTGGAGCCACCACACCAGCATGGGAAGATACAACACACTCATGTGTTGCCTGCACTAATTCTAGCCTATGATCCTAATTGGGGATCACACGATCAACCACTCCTTACATAAGGAATGTTTTGGGCACTTAAATTGTAGGATTATTTTACTGGATATGCTTTTGGTAAAGGGGTGCCATCACCCGAAGAATTCATGACATCCAATGTTCATCAGCCAGTGAATTCCTTACAATGTGTATTCTAAAACATTGATGTCCAATATATGTATGAGCCAGTGGCAGTTTGTTTTTGAGTTCTGCCACTTACCCCCAGAGTCATTTATGCATTATTGTGTTTCCTTTTGAGTCTCTGACTCCATTAATGCACAATTAATGCAGATTATAATTGAAAGACTGGACACAATAGTATGATTCATACACTATAAGTGTTGGGAATTTGGGATTCATAAGTTCAAGTGCCTGAATCAATGCTTTCAGTTCACCTAAATGTGCAATGCAATCCACTTGGTACTGCATAAA
Organism: Pleurodeles waltl; assembly: GCF_031143425.1. Lineage (NCBI taxonomy): Eukaryota > Metazoa > Chordata > Amphibia > Caudata > Salamandridae > Pleurodeles > Pleurodeles waltl. Next base: position 1,233,100,795 of record NC_090444.1, on the reverse strand, counting down.
TGTTTGTTGAGGGTGAAATCATTTGTCCCTCACCACTCAATAAACAGCTGTGCAAGCCGCAGAGTATTGATGTTTAGTACCTGCAGAAGGTTGAGTTAAACCTTCAGTGCAAATAACCTATTTATATTGATTAAGAGACATAGGCCCTCATTGGGGCCCTGGCAGTGAGTGATAAAGTGGTGGTAATACCCCCAACAGGCTGGCGGTAATTACAACCAAATGATGACCATGGTGGTGAGAACTCCCATAGATAGCCAATGTACCACACCAACCGCCAGGGCGGACACAACACTCACCACAGCAGTAGCTGTCCACAGCCAGGCGAAAGACAAAGTACTGCCCACCATATTAAGACTCTACAATCGGCCACGTTTTCTGGGGCAGTACCAACGTCACCAAAAACCTGGTGGAAACACATCACAGAAGCTTCACCATCGGAGACACAGGGAAGAAGAATGCCACCATGAAACCCGAACAAGTTGTTCCTATGATCTTCTACGTTATGCGCCACCTGGAACACCAACACCAACGAAGACGATGAGGGTGATTACAGCTGCCTAGCACACAAGGGAGGGAGGAAGGAAAACAAGAGTGACACACCCACGCACGACACACACCCAACACACACAAACCATACACACAACCAGCTGAACACAAAAAACAATTTGCACCTGATACACGGCAGAATAATGCAAGGACAACAAGAATTCACCAAGGTGAATGTATGATGATCAACAGCTAATAAATAATCCATTTGTCCGTGAAACAGATATGTACAAATGTACACAAAGAGAAACTGCCCAGTCCAATGGTCATAGAGTCCACATGGTCATAGGGCACAGTCCAAGGCTCAACTCGAAACCTGACTTCATCTGGATAGAACTCTGCAGGGGCATCAGTTTGCAAGTGGGCAGGCACCTCAGGGGAATGGGGGTAGAGGGCACCTCACCTGAAGTCGGGAACAAGCCCACTGGTTCTGGAGGGGGCACCATGGCCATTTCTCTGTCCTAAGGAGTGCAAGGCCACAGTCTCTGGAGTGGGTGACCTTCCCACTGGTTCTGGAGATGACTCCATGCCCAGTTCTCTGTCCTGGGGAGTGCAAGGCCACAGTCTTTGGAGTGGGTGACTTTCCCACTGGTTCTGGAGGGGGCTACATGTCCTGTTCTCTGTCCTGGTAAGTGCAAGGCCACAGTCTCTTAGGTGGGTGACTTTCCAACTGGTTCTGTAGGGGGCCCCCGTGCAGCAGCTCCTGGAGGGTGGTCTAAATGGCTTCCGCTGGTGGTGATGGCTGCACTGTGGTGGCAGATGGAGGTGCCTCCGGGCCATCCTCTGCAGGTGGTGATGTCTGCAGTGTGGTGGCAGATGGAGGTGCCTCCGGGGCATCCTCTGCAGGTGGTGATGTCTGCAGTGTGGTGGCAGATGGAGGTGCCTCCTGGGCAGCTTCTGCAGGTGGTGATGGCTGCATTGTGGTGGCAGATGGAGGTGCCTCCTGGGCAGCCTCTGCAGTTGGTGATGGCTGCACTTCCTCAGCTCTCGTGGTGGCCCTGTGACTACTGGTAGTGGTGAAGGTGTCACCCTCCGCTGGAGTAGAGGGCTTTGTCCGCTCCACGATATGGGTCGAGAAATCGTTACCTTTCCTGGCAGGGGTTGATGGCTTCTTACACTTCATGGCAGGTTGTACGTGCTCCTTGGCCTTCCAGGCAGGAGTTGAGGGCTTCTTCCCCTTCAAAGCAGGAGGTGCAGGCTTCTTCCAATTCTGGGCTGGAGGTGCAGGCTCCTTCCCCTTCTTGACTGGAGGTGTGTGATCCTTCCCATTCATGGCTGGAGGTGTGGGATCCTTCCCCTTCGTGGCTGGTGGAGTGGGATCCTTCACTGTCTTCCCACCACGACTAGGTGGTGCCACCACTGTCCGCATGGCCTGATTGGCTGAGGTGCCGGGCTGGGTCATTGGGACCATGCTTTTACAGGTAGGACGGGGAGGGAAGAGGTCAAGTTGGGCAAGGAAAAGCTTCTTAGGGACAGCGGGCGGGAGGAGGGATGGGAGAGGAGGTTGAGGGAGAGGTTGTAGGAGGTGTATGTCTGCTGGATTTTTGGTGCAGGTGCATGGGCAGTATGCTGACGTGAGGTGGATGGCTGTTGGGTGTGTGAGTGCTTGCGTTTGTGTCCTTTAGTAGAGGGGACAGCCAGGGTGAGAGAGGACACAGGGGACGCGTGCATGAAAGTTATGGAGGTGTCTATTAGTGAGGTGTGTGTGCTGCTTGGTGTGGTGATGCTGGTGGTGGATGTTGGTGCAGTGCATGCAGGTGTAAGTGTAGACGTGACTGGGAGGGAGGTAGAGGAGGAGGAAGAGGGGCGGGAGACAGTGGAGGCAGTAGATGTTGTTGTGTTTGCAACTGTCTGGTGTTTGCATGAGTGCTTGTGGGATGAAGTGTGGTGCCTGTGTTTGCGTGTGCCACTCTTGTGTGTTGTTTAGTGTGCATGCTCATCAGTACATAGGAAGCAAGTCATAGGATTTGGGCGCTCACAGTGAGTCAACATAATAGCATTAACATTCCAATTTTAACATGGTGCTCCTGGCAAGAGGATCTTCCCAACTCCTCTAATGTTTCCAGGGAAACTCAAAATGACAAAAAAAAAACAGCTGTCAGGGCACCCATGAATATGTAATTCAAAGTGAGTAATGTATCAATATGTAATGTATAATGGCATTAACACCATGGAGAGTTTCAAGCTCAATTTATTCTTCAACAGAAAAGTTCATCATAGTAACCACAGAATTGTCCTTTGACATCAATGTTCATGTAGTAAACACAGTATTGAAGTCAGTATCCATGTAGCACATACAGCCAACACGTGTTTCGTCCTATGAGAACAGTACTCTCACGGACTTCATCAGGGCTTAACTCAAATTACATCTACGTGTATAACCAGTATCATTAAGAACCGTCCAGAGTCTGAGCGGCGTCACAGCGAGGCGCTGGGTGCTTCTGGCTTCAGCCTACCCACGGGGAGTCGGGAAGTCCGTGAGAGTACTGTTCTCATACGACGAAACATGTGACTATTCCTATGACTATTATTGTATTCTGTGTGGCTGTAGCATGATGACATTAACTTCCTTTGCATCTCAACTTACTGTCACCCTGGCTTGTCATTTTACAGATGATGGTGATTTAACAACTGTGTACTGATGTTCTGACTACAGACAGCTACAGCTCATTATTTCCATGCTCTCACAGTGTTCAGATCATTTGCACTAGATGTGACTGCGTCCATAAATGCACCTTTTCAAAACATAAAACACTAGTAGTCAAATTGTGTTCAAGGGTTTTTATTGTACGGTTAAGAAATTGAGGGGGAAGTGCAATGGAATGGGGTGATGAAGGAGGAAAGTCCAGGGTATTGTTCCAGTCTGTTTGTAGCACAAGTCCAGTGTCCAAGTGGCGATAGGAGGGGGAGCAAAGGCAGTTCAAAGTGGACAAGGTGACAGGGTGGGACACGAGGGGGACAAGCAGGAGAGTCTCATTTCCTGGTGGTGGTCCTTGCAAGTGTCTCTGGCTTCTGTCTGGTTCACAGGGAATGTTTGTGGGGTGGTTCACCTTCTGCAGGGTGAGGGGAGATGGTGGCCTGTGGTGGGCCTCCTGCCCACTAGCTGCAGCAGATGAGGTGGGCTGGTCAATGGACTGGCTAGAGGTAGGGGCCTGCTGCTGGGCTGTTGCCTCCCTTATGATGTTGGCCTTGTCTGCTAGCAACCCTGCTATGGAGATTAGGGTGTTGTTGTTGGCCTTCAAGTCCTCCCTAATCCCCTGACACTGTCCCTCCTGCAGCCGCCGGTTATCCTGCACATTGTCAGGGATCTGGCCCATCGTGTCCTAGGAATGTTGGTAGGCTCCCAGGATCTCGGAGAGTGCCTCCTGGAGGGTCAGTTCCCTGGTCCTGTCCTCCCCCTGGTGCACATCAGTCTTCCCAGTGTCCCTATGGCCTGTGTCTCTGTCCCCTGAACGGTGTGCCCACTGCCACTGCCCCAGGTCCCTGATTGTCTTGGGTATGAAGTGGGGACTGAGGTCCCTGTACAGGTGGGCACACTGCTGATTGATGTGTCCTGGGGATAGAGGTGTGGGTGTGTTGGGTGGGTGCTGTGTTGTTGGATATTGATGGGGGAGGCTCTGTGGTGGACTGTGAGTGGGCTGGGGTGACTGACTGTCCAGTGGTCCCTGATGGGCCAGGTTGTTGGTCCAGATCCTGAAGTCCAGAATTACTGTTATCACTGGGGGCATCTTCTGTTGGGGCACTGGATAGTCGTGGCACCTCCTCTCCGCTGAAATTGGCTGGGGCACCTTTGGGGATGTAAGTGATGTATTATGCTTCATGTCTGTGACATATTGTACATCCCTATCTTCCCCTCTATCGTTGGTATTGCCCTGCCACCTTTTTCTTGTGTATGGTGATGTATTGTGTGATTGTTAGCTTTCCTATGCTGTGCATGCTTTTGTGATGGGTGTCCATGCAGGGCTGGGAGGGCTGTAAATGCATTGGTATAGCATGCAGGGCTTGGCATTGGGGTTAGTCATATGTGTAGGTGCAGTATGTGGGATGTGGTGGAGTGATGGGAGTGAGGATGAGGGTGTGAAATGGCATGCAGGTATGGGGGGTGATTAGTAGTAAATATTGACTTACCAATGTCCAGTCCTCAGGCTACTCCAGCAACTCCCTCGGGATGCGGTAATGCCAAGACGTGCTCCTCCCATGCTGTGAGCTGTGGGGGTGGAGGTGGGGGCCCTCCGCCAGTCCTCTCTATGGTGAACTGGTGCCTTGCTGCTATGGAATGTACCTTCCCCCGTAGGTCATTCCACCTCTTCCTGATGTCATCCATTGTTCTTGGATGTTGTCCCACGGCATTCACCCTGTCCACAATTCTCCGCCATAGCTCCATCTTCCTTGCAATGGATATCTGCTGGACCTGTGCTCCAAATAGCTGTGGCTCTACCCTGGCAACTTCCTCCACCATGACCATTAACTCCTCATCAGTGAAACAGGGATGCCTTTGATGGACTTGTGATGTGGGGTGTGTGAGGGATGTATGGGTGTAACGGTGTGTGTGCCTAGTTGTCGCAGTGGTCTTGGTGTCAGTCTGGTGGCAATAATTTGTATTCATAAAGGGTTGTGGGGAATGTAGGTGTGTGTTTTATAGTGCTGTGGGTGTGTGGGTGTGGTGTGTGTATGAGTGTCAGGTGTGTGTTTTTAGTATTGGCTATTGTGGTGTTGTTTTGTATGTGGGTGTCCATTCTGAGTGTGGCAGTATGTACAGCCAATAGTTTACTGCTGTTGAATGTCCGCCGTGGTGATTCTTGGGTAATAATGTGATGGGCGTTGTTTTGTTGGTGTAATGCTATGGGTGTTGGGACTGCCACTTTTCCACTGACCTTTGGGCTGGCAGATTTGTGTATGTGGCTGTATTCTGTTGGATTGGTGTGTGTGTCATAATATGGCAAACGGATATTTGCCACTGAGGCGGTATGTTGACGGCCGTCAGTGCGATGGTAAGCGGGATTTCCTGCCAGTGTCATAATGAAGGCCATAATGTTTGTGAGAACAGGGTACTCAAGCTCGTATTGGGGAAATTTTTGAGTTTGCAATTGAGGGCCAAACACATAGGGGTCATTATGACCCCGGTGATAATGTGGCGGTAGTACCACCAACAGGCTGGCGGTACTTACCTCCATATTATGACATTGGCGGGTTGGCTGAAGCCAAACCGCCAATGTACCACTCCGACCACCATGGCGGTAACAGCCGCCGGGTTGGAGATTTCTATCCCCCTAACATCCACGCCCCCTTCACAAACACACACGCAGACACACACTCATTCACACATACATGCATGCATACATCCAATCACACACACATCTGCACACACTTTAAATATACAACAGACATGCATCACGAGTACTATACACACATGTACTCACACTTCCATACATTCATGCACGCAGGCAACATACAACATGCACCTGCAATCACGCAAACACATACATACACACACCCCCACACCCACAACACCCCCCACCCCTGTCGGAGACCCGACTCACCTGGATCCAGGGTTCCTCTGGCAGGAGACGGGATGGGGCGCTGCTACTGCCAGCAGCGCGCACCAGCAGAACACTGCCAGGCCATATTATTTGTCATAATACGGCTGCCGGCAGTCTAATGGCGTGGCGCTGATGGTGGTAGCAGCACCACCTTACCACCAGACGCCAGTATGGCCACAGCCAGATTTCCACCCTTATTGTGGCGGAAATCCGGCTGTGTTTATAATATGGCAGAATGCTGGTAGCCACGGCAACAGTCTTTTGGCGGCCGTTGCCATGGCGGTAGGCGTTTTTTACCGCCAATGTTATAATGAGGGTCATAGGCTACATCAGTGGCAGTCAAGAAAGTGGCCCATTATATCCATCGTGGATGTGAAGCTTTTGCATTTGGTATGCTAGGTTTTGTCACAGCCTCTAAGACTGGGACCAGGGTTACGACAGTGATGCAATTTCCCTCAGCATGTGGTCTTTCTTTAATGACAGCCCTCCAAACTACAGTCAGTTTTTTGTCAGTGGATGCAAGATGCATTTCTGCATTGAAATATAAATATGATTTGTATGCAATAGGCACTGTGTCACCCTCATTAATTGTGACATCGGAAATGCCAATAGCACCCAGAGTTATCCGGGTGACCAAATTAGTTTTGTTTTTACGTGTGTGTAAATGTTTTGCTTGAAGCTTGCCAATCTGTAGTGATCTGAGTATTTGTGTGTGTTTTGGTGTCCAATGTTTGTTAGAAAAATCTGGACAAATGAAATCATTATGTTCTGCCAAAACTAAAGAATCCTAACAAGGATTGCAGTTTTGTTATGGTATTTGGTGATTGTAAATGTGCACACTGCTCTAGGACGTGTGGTGTCACACTCTTCCCCTCATTTGAAATCTCATATCCCAAAAATGAGGCACTGACGAAAACAATGTTTGTTGTTTTTAAGTCGATTCTGTGGCCATGTCCAGCAAATCTCAAAATAATGAGATCTACTCTGGCCAAATGTGTGTTTAAGTAATCCTCCATCAGGTATACTGTATGTCATTGACATACGACAATGCTTCTGGATCAATATCATGCAATATTGATGTCACCCAGGCAGAGAATGGACATGGAGTGTTCTCTTACCCTTGGGGAAGTCAGCAAAATTGACACTGAGAGCTAAGCATGGAAAATGTGGTTAGATCCCTGCTTTTAGGTGCTATATGTTGGCAGAAAAACACATTGGAAACATCCAAGGTAGTTTTGTATTTTTTGTTGTTAATGTTGTTCATTAATTCTGTATTATGTGAAATTGTTATTGCTAATGTGTGTATGTGACTAAATATCTATAATCTAAAACTATTCTCTATGAATGATCCAGCTTTCCTATTGGAAACAATGGATTGTTCATAGGAGAAATGCAGGGTTCAGTTACTCTCTGGTACTCGACCTGTGATAGAATCTCCCTTACAGGGGCTTTTGCTTAATGTTTTATGAGGTATTGTGGTTGTGATTGCGGGCTGGACCTTATGTATATTAGATGGTAAGGAAAATCTCTTTCCCAGCCCACACGGTTGCATTACAGTGCTGGGGCTTGTGCAAGAGTCCAATCTGCAGCATATGCTTGCTTTGCTTGCTCTGGAATGAGGACTGAGAAAGACAGTAAAATCACATCTTCCCCTTATGATAGTGCTCTAACAAACTCTGGTGTGCAATTTGTTTCACCTAAGAGAATGCCATAGCCTAGTGTTAATCTTTATCAGAAAATTACCTTAATTGTGTGAATTATGACTACCTCAATTTGTATGTTTAATTTATAAACTCGGTCTGGAGGGGCAACTCGCCTATTTGGGTTTCGACTTCTATGTAGTCATTAGTTGCTCTCACATTAAGAAAGTCTTGAGGATTCTGGTGTATTATGCCACACTGTCCATCAGATTCACTGCCCATGCCCTGTTCTGCAGTAACTTTATCAATATGTGTGGTATATTTTGCCAAAATTCCTGCAACCTTCTTCTTTTCAAATTGGGATTTTTGTTGAGGAAGTTTCTCTTCCTTCTTTATGACTATGTAAGATGGGCATTGTGAGTCCTTCTTTGGTTTCACGTACTCCTCTGCTCAGCTTTGTGACTACCTAGCTCTCTCTGATCATTTGTTGAGTCCTGAAAGGATCGAGAAGGGTGTCTATCAGTGTACTGATACTTGTGAGGTTGTTTCAAATTATCACGGTTACATAGGTTGTAACATTTTTCAGAGCTGTCCAAATGTGGAGATTCTTCGAATATTGTTTGTCCCATTGTTTTTTTAGAAGATCCCTGCGCTTGCTTGCATCCCTTTTTTCAGGATTATCTTTAAGCTGTGGCTGATTTGGTGTGGCCCCTAAATTATTGTGACCTATACATGTGTAAGTCTTGGCAATTAGTTTTGGAAACTTGCGCTCCTAGTCTATTAAAGGAACTTGTGCGAGTCGTTGGCACACAGCCAACACTGCTGCTTCTGCTTTAAATATTTCCTAAAATATTTGAGGATACTGGGTTAAAACTACCAATTAATTTCATCCCCAAATCCAGGGTAGGGGCAGCCTTGTATTCATTTTGGATTTGTTTTAGCACTTTTAGTAAAATCACAAGCATTGGTGTGCCATGAGTTCAGTGCTTAATTTGTGCTTGTTGTTTCCGGTGCTGAGCACCGGCACTTATTATTGAGGGCCGGGGCTTACTCTTCTGCCTCAAGCATTTGCTGCAAGCAAAAGACACATATGGGGAAGACGGAGGACGGGAAAAACGAAAAAGCGTCACAAAGGAAGAAAGTAGAAAGCTGCAAGAGTGAGCTGAAGGGGCAGGGAGTAGCTTTATATGGATTGAAGAGGCCCAAGATGGCTTCAGGATTACAGCGCCTCAGTACTCCGTGTTCACACATTTAATTGCAGCAGCTGCATGTTTAAGAGGAGGGCTTTGGGCACCGGCACCTCTTTATTTACAAATTAAGCACTGCATGAGTTATGGTATATATTGCAACAAAGACTGTTTCCCAGGTAGCACAATCGTCAATAGAGGATACCATCCCAAGTGGCAAGCACATTGTGAGAATTCTATGTTTATCTTGGGGGGTCACATGTAAGGAAACACTATTTATAGCTGATTTGTTTTTTGAGAAATCCAAAACGGATGTTCCTCCCATTTGATGGCCACTTTACCCATAATTGCATCGATAGTAACTGGGTTAATCCCAGGTGCAGCCAATTGTTGTTGAACAACTGGAGAAGCCCTTGCTGGGAAAATATTCTGGGACATATTTAAGAGCCCCTAGCACTACCGAGTGTCACTTTTAGTGAGGGTCCGGTGGCGCTATGCATTGCACCGTATTTACAAGGTAGCGTTAAGCTACTTTTTGTAAATACACCACTTTACACACAGCACTTTGTGTGGAAGGGGCGTGCAATGGGTGTTGCTGTGGGCATGCCACAGCAGCACCCATTGCAGTTTCACGGTGCCCCAGATTTATGAGTTTTCATAAACCTGGGGCAGCACCAAAATGTAATGCCACCACTGGGGTAAAGTTAGCATGGCACAAAAAGGAGAAATCCTTTCATTTCTCCTAGTTTCTTACTCTTTCTATGTGTGCTGCATCGTGCAGCACACATAGAAAGAGCAAATTGCCATGTAAGATTGTTTTTGTGCAGGAAGGCCTTCCTTCCTGCACAAAAACAATCTACTCCTCAATGCAGCCATCCTTGCACAATGGTGCAAGGGTTGCTCCGTTGGCACACAGCAGCAAATTCAGCACCGGCACCGAGGGCAACACAGTGGTGCGATGTATTCTATTTAATATGGCGCATCCCTGCATTGTGAAAATGGCAGTCCACAATGCTGATAAATTTGGTGCAGCATCGTGCACCGTCATTTTCCCTTAAATCTGGCTCTGAATGTTTGCATTACATGTTAAATGTCAATCTAACCTAATTGCTAAATTTGGTATTTTTGGATATAGTGTGTAGCCAGTTAGAACTGGCCATATTGCCTCCTTATTATTGGTTCATTCGCAATTGGCATATTTGATTTACTTGTAAGTCCCTAGTAAAGTGCACTACCTGTATCCAGGGCGTGTAAATCAAATGCTACTATTGGGCTTGCAACACTGATTGTGCCACCCACATAAGTAGCCCATAAACCATGTCTCAGGCCTGCCATTGCAAGACCTGTGTGTGAAGTTTCACTGCCACTTTGACTTGGCATTCAAAAGTAATTGCCAAGTCTTAAACTCTCCTTTTTCTACATATAGATCACCCCTAAGGTAGGCCCTAGGTAACCCATAGGGGAGGGTGCCTTATAGGTAAAAGGCAGGACATATACCTGTGTGTTTTATATGTCCTGGTAGTGGAAAACTCCTACATTCTTTGTCCACTACTGTGAGGCCTGCTCCTTTCATAGGCTAACATTAGGGCTGCCCTCTTATACTGTTTGAGTGGTAGATTCTCATCAGAAAGGGGTAAACAGGTCATGTTTAGTATGGCCAGAATGGTAATAGAAAGTCCTGCTTATTGGTAAGGTTGGATTTTAGATTACTATTTTAGAAATGCCACTTTTAGAAAGTGAGCATTTCTCTGCACTTAAAATCCATCTGTGCCCTACAGCCTGTCTCCAATCAACATCTGGGTTGGGCTGGTTGACAGCTCCCTTGTTTATTTCACCCAGACAACCACAAACAAAGGATACTCAGCCACACCTGCACTCATCTGCATACTGAATGGATCTTCTTGGGCTGGAAGGTTGGAAGGGTGGAGGGGCCTCACACTTACATTTCAAAGGCTAGTTGCCTGCCCTCACACAATGGACTGCCAAACCCCCTACTAAGACACCCCCACTTCAAAGGCATTGTTGGGTATAGAAACAGGGTCCCTGACCCCAGCAAATCAGACAATTCTAGACCAGATCCTGCAACCTGTCAAGAGGAGATGCCTGGCTGCCCAAAGGACTCGCCTGGACTGCTTTGCTGTGAAGGACTGCTGCCTTGCTGGTATCTGACTTTGCTGAGAAGTGCTCTCCAAGGGCTTGGATTGAGCTTGCCTTCTGTTTCTAAAGTCTCAGGGCCAAAAAGACTTCCTCTCTTCAAGGAAACTCCTTGTGAGGCGAAAAGTAATGCACAGCTTGCCGGAAACAATGCACAGTCTGTCCAGCGACAAGAAAATCAGTGCAACCCCGAACCGGAACGACGCAGCCTGGTTCCCCGAGTGGTGATGGGTGCAGCGCCTGTGTTGTGACCGGAACTTCAACACACAGCCATACCAGATCGATGCATAGCCGAGCCGGAATGACGCAGCTCGACTTCCTAAGTAAAGAATCGAAGTAGCGTCTGCCGTGTGACAGAAACTCTGATGCATTGTCCACTGGATCAAAACAGCGCCTTTGACTTCATCCCGCACGCCCAGGATTTCCACGCATCATCCCTGGGCGTCAAAAGAACCACACATCGCAGTGAGGATCCAAGACTGTGCACTGGTAATCAACGCAAAGCCCTTGCAGCATGGGAAGAAACAACACATTGTTTGTGCCGCATCCGGAAATGTGAAGCACACCTTTGCGGTCTCAGTGCATGTAACTTTGGCGCAAACCAGGTACTTTGTGCACACGAGACAATTGCTGATTTTAAAAGACTTAAGACTCTTCTCAACATTGTAAAAGTGATATTTCAAGTTGTGCTTATCAAATCTTTATCGTTTTGACCTTAATTTAATTTAATCAGATAAATACCTTACATTTTTCTAAACGTGTTTGGTGTATTTTTGTGGTGTTTTCACTGTGTTATTGCACAAATACTGCAGATAGCCTTTTATGTTAAGGCTGACTGCTCAGTGCCAAGCTGCCAGAGGGATGGCACAGGATAGTTTGGATTATGTTTGACTTACCCTGACTCGTATTGTGGTCCTTACTCGGACAAGGGTGTATACCTCTGCCATCTAGAGACCCCATTTCTAACAGGATCGTAATACAATCGACTGGCTATCTACCACATTTGTGTCAGAGTAACCCCCTCAGACAAACTCTAAATCAGGCCCTTAGTGTGGTATCCTTGAAGGTTCAAGCTTTAACAACCTACAGCTAAATATTGATGCCACCTATAACGCTGAGGAGGATAATTCCCTTATACCACTGGTGCCTCTCTATAAAGGTGAATAGAGCACCTTAGGCATACAAGAGAAAACTACTCAGGAGACCTGTTAAATAAGTTCCTGACCTTGATACGTTATTGGCCCCATGTAATGCTGTTCCTACTCTGGTAATAGGACTGTATGTTTACAATGGCAGAACAGCAGAATGTGGAAGACTGACTCCACCCACAGCATTAGTAAATGCAACCTAAGTCCTGGCTGGCTGATAGTCCCCCACCCGAGCCCCACCAGGGTGAAAGGTGATTAAGACATCCTGAACATGACACTCAGACTCAGCTAGGAAGTCATGGTAACAGATCGTCCCCTATAACTAGGAGCTCTTTACTCTTAGACAGAGAGTACTGATTATATGTCCCGCAAAGGCTAACTAAACAAACAGCTTGTTCCTTGCTTTCCTAGAATAAAGTCAGCTTTTAAAAAATGTGTAAAAATCATTGCTAAAAGCAACCTTCATCAGATGAATAAAATATGAACACTAAAATGAGCTAAATAGGGATGACCAAACCAGGTCCTAGAGGTCATCAGGACAAAGGCATGTTTCAAAAAAATAGTCATTAATGTTTGTCAAGAGAGGATTGAAATTAAATAATTTTGACCCTGTGCCGATGTTACTTGCTTGTCAATATGCAATGTGTAAATCAATATAAAATCTTAGGATCTTTCTGCTAGGTATGGATGTATTGATATTTATATATTGTGAACCTAGCTGTGACACATCAATTTACTGTACATTACATGAGAGATTGGGAAAAGATCTAATCATTGATAGAGCAGGGATTTCACATACATATTAAACACAATTAAATGTATTTGTATTTATATGGGCCATCCTATTCCTGACAAGGTGCTGAAATAGCATTTTGTGTTTAGCTAAAACCTCGACTCAAACCTTTGGTCCCAGGTTCTAAAAGTGGCAGGTGAACCCTTTGGAGGCAAAGTCATGTAGTTCTATTTTGTAGCACCTAAGTCGAAAAAATGGTAAAACATGATTTTCCTTTAAAAATTCTTTGGCACAGTTAAAAAGAATTTAACAGTGCGTTGAAAATGTCCTTACAATCCATTTTCTGTATTCTGCTCTGGTGCAAACACATTTCTGTAATCGTGACTGTAGCAACGTCTGGTTGCTCAATTTCATATTGTACAAGTAGCAACAAAAATGCAAATGAAAAAGATATACTTTTCCTTCAGTGCAAAATTCCGATTTCATATAATAATTGCCAACTAGTTCTAAATGGAGAGGTGGGAAATGAGTGAGGGTTATTTAATAAAAGTTTTTTTGGCATCCTCTTTGCAATGTACGTTCAAGTTTTGCTGCCTAGAGCCTGTGTATATATGTCTCTAGAGCCTGTGTATAAATGTCTCGTGCATTTCGACAAAATATGCCACATTTTAGGATCTGATAATCTTACCAAAAACTCAGATGAAATGACCCAAAGGTCAAAATCTTTTTGATTCAGGCTGTATAATTCCTGATTGTATATGTTATCAATTACGAAAAAACTCTAAACGATAGAAAGTTAGAAACCTAAGATTAGGTGTGCGCGAAAGGCTGCCTGTGCTGAACAGTAACCTTTATAATATTTCGTTCTTTTTGCTTTATCCCAGAGTGTTCGAGCAATTTACGGTGCTTAAAATACACAATGAGGCAGGAGGAAAGAAATTCTTATTTTCCTATCACCTCACAAGAAGTGTTATCATTCCACTGTACTATGATGCCGGAACAACGGGCACATCAATCGTATTTGAAAACGTGCATTTTAGCTTCCTTTACGGGTACAACGTGTCTTTAAACGTGCAAGGGCATAACGAATAGTTCACTTATGGCTAATGACTGGTAACTCATTTATAAATGTATGCAAATTAGATTCAAAACTCTATATGAAGACATACATGAATAATTCGCAACTATGGCCATGCTTGAACTACACCTCATGTTTAATAATGTATTTGGTAATATTTGATTCACAATTACACTAAAAGCATAGTTGCACACTAGGCAAGGCAACATGGAATGACCGGGCATGTGGTAAGCTGAACTGTTCTGTTATTAAATTGAGCTACAGGCTAGTAAGGAAGGTAGAGAAATAAAAAAAAATATGTTGGGCTTGTATTTTCTTCGAAGCTATTCAATTAATTTACATAAAGAATGCAAGAAGCCGACAGTTTCCGTTTCTTAAGGTTTTGAGAACAAAATAGCAAAGAACTTCAGATGTGCAATTATGCTTGTTTTTTATTTCAGAATATCTGATAAATGTTTTTTATCTTTGTACTTGCAGTCCCTAAGTAAGACTTGCATTGTCCTGTGCCTAAATCCCTAAAACGCATCACTCTAGTAATTTTAAGATATTATATCAATATCAGGGGAACTATTAAGCCTTTAGCCCATAGGTGTTCTTGTGGGTATATCGATATTTGCAATCTGAAATGGGTATGACTTTTGACAGCTAGTTGATAATGCTTTTTTACATATTGACGTAATTAACTCTCAGCAAAGTGGCTTGAGTGGTGATGCAAGATTGTGTAAAAGGTGGTATATAATACAGCTGAGAAACAATAAAGAAAACATTAGCCGAAGCGTTGACCTAAATTAAATAGTTCCTCTGATGCGTACGAAAACATTGTTCACTCCTACTGTTGTTTCACGTTTGAAAACGTTTTTTGGTTTTCTGCCTTCAGAGATAGTTCCTGTCTCTGAAAATGACAAATGAGAGTGTCAGAGATAAAAGGAATGTTGGAGAGACGTGTGAGATGAGCTGCATACAGATAATAGTCGCATTTGTCAGCGCAGGTTCACCCAGGAGGGGTCTGTTGACATTCTGAGCGATACAATTGGTTTTGTGCTACCCAACTCAGAGGTACAGATTTTATCAATCTCAGAAGAATCAAAGGCTGATTGGAATCAACAAGATTCAAGTCTGTGATCATGAAGTCTAAGACTGTTGCCTGCTGGGGATGCATTAGTTGAGACAGCCACCAGATCGAGCGTTAGCGCCTTAGCGGAGTACACATTAGAAACCTGAGAATTTCAATATCTATATCTACTCTTACACCCGTGCACTGTCTGCAGGGAATGAGAATGGAAAAACCTTGATGCTGGCTTTTCAGGTAGAGATTTTTAAAGCATGGAAAAGTGGACAATTACCAGGGGCACCTATCTTCCAAGGGTCCCCCAGGAAAGTTAACTTTCTCTCTATTTGATCAGTCTATGTTATTTCTCTTTCTAAACCGCTCTATGCTGTACCTATATCTACCTCTGACTATTTATTTGCTGAGCATCAAGTTAAGGATTTTCGAGGTTATAGGCAAAACATTTTTCCACTGTTTTTGAGAAGTGCTTTTTAAGTTGACCATTAAGTTAGAAATTGTGTTTCTGGTTAGCAGAAGTATGTACCTTGTCCAAGCAAGAACCACAATCCTAGCCAGGGTAATTTAGATGATCTAGCATACCTTTTGGGGGCTGAAGAGGAGGGCACCTCCAGAGACGTGCAGGCGCCTGAACCTGGCCTTCAGGAGGCCAAATGTCCTTTCTATTACACACCTCATCCTGCCATGGGCCTCACTGTAACGGTGTTCCCCTTCAGTGGCAGCGTACCTCACTGGTGTCAACAGACAGGGAAGGTTAGAATAGCTAGACTCACCTGTGTGCACAGAGATAGGACCTGTATCAGGATAGGTACAGCCACAGGGAACATTATGGTGACAGGTGCCATAACAGGGACACACATCCAAATGCTTACATACCAATGAGACAAACCCTCTCCCTCTGTAGATGTGCTATCATGTGTGGGACATTGTTGTTCCTCAGAATGTAAGAGTCATGCACAGATCCAGGAAACTTGGCTGTCACTTGGGAGATGTACTGATCTGCCACACACACCACCTGAACATTGATGGAGTGGTAATTTTTCCAGTTCCTATACACATGTTCATTGGCACTGGGAGGGACCAAAGCTACATGGGTGCCATCTATGGCCCCTATCACATGAGGGATGTGTCCTAAATCATAGAAGTCTACTTTCACATAGGCCAAATCTCAAACTTGGGGGAACCTGATGTAGCAGTCTAGGTGTTTCAAAAAAAGCACACAGTACATCCTTTAACACAAGACTGAACATGGGCTGTGACATCCCTGCTGCCAAGACCACTGTATTTTGAAAGGATCCTGTGGCAAGAAAGTGTAGCCCTGACAAAACTTGAACTGTGGGAGGGTGGCATAGGGATTACACGTGGCAGGCAATAGATCTGGCTCCAACTGGGTACAGAGATCCATGATGGTCTGACGATTCAGACGATAAGTCTGTATTATATGCTTCTCCTCCAGTGTTGCAAGGTCCACTAGCAGACGGTACACTGGTGCATGTCTCAATATCCTCATAACAGGGTATCTAGGACGGAAAGGAGAAATTTTGCAATTGTGAAATGCACCCCACACGTTACCAGAACATATAAAAGTAGCACACACCTAACAGTGCAGACATGCCGCACACTGCTGACACATACTACATTGGGCATGCTGAAATGGCAAGGACTATGCCCTTGATGTATAATGCTACCCCTGAAAAATAGTTCATGACTTACATCACATCTCTCATGTACCATAAATGGAACACTGACCTGTCCTGCACTGAGCATGTATGTAGTCATGTCATATACCAATACGGTAAGAGCGCCAATCAGGCGACGCATTTCTGGACATGCTGGTCATTAGACAACCAGTCAAATAAGGTCACTGTGTCATGCATGTCTCATGTATGTGCCAAACCATGATGGCATGACTGGGCCCTACTGGGCATTCTGCCGAAAAAGGTGTATGGCACACTCAATTTGCTGCCTCAAGGTGTGATATGTGCATAAAATGGAAGCCGCATGTCCTGCAGGATTGAACAGATGGAAGTGACCTAAGTCCACTGGCGTATCTTGTATGGTGGTAGGCGGTCACAACTGCCATGCATCTTCTCATTGGGTAACATTGGTGCCTATGGGGGACTGGGGCCAATGGGGATCACTTCTGGCGGTGATGGTGGAGTACACAGCTGCCATGACTGCCATTTTCTGCCGCCTTGCTCACTTGACTCCTGATACTCAAGCAAGCAAGACCTCTACTACATAAGCTGCTGTGTAGTGTCTCTGGGAGCCATCATGCCACATCCTGAAGGTGATAGGGCTCCTGCCTTCACCCAAGAAGAGATGGAGAAGTTGGTCAAAGGGGTCCTACCCCTGTATGGACAGCTTTATGGGGCACCAGAGGAACAGGTGAGGCCAATGCCTTAATCATGTGTGATTGGGGTGTGTAGGAGGGTGAATGGCATATGTGTACTGGTCAGGGATTACATGCATGCAGGGGGAATGGGGTTTAGCAGTGTGAACCATGAGGTGGGTATGTGTGGGCATTTGATAGCTCTGCTGTAAATGGTCCATTGCTGTTGGTATGGTACCAGTGTACATGACTTTCTCCTACTGTCTGTGTCACCCATGCAGGTCAACCCATTCAGAAGATGGGTATCTTGCGTGCCATTGCCAAGCAAGTGCAGACCCTGCAGGACCATAGCCGGCAGAACACCCATTGTCACAAGCGGTGGGAGGACCTGAGTTGCTGGGCGAGGAAGACCGCAGAGGACCAGATGTAGATGTCCTCCCAACGAGGGAGTGGTGCTTGTTGAACCCTGACCCCCCCTAATGGCCCGCACATTGGTGGTGGCCTACCCTGACCTGGATGGGTGTTTGAGGGCAGCACAGCAGCCACAAGGGGGTGTGTTCTGACTGTATCCTGGGACTTGAGTGCCCTTATTTGGGATATGGGTTCCTCAATGCTGGCAAAGTGCCATAATAGTGATTACCACATGTGCCTCAACTTTTGGGAATTGACAATAGGCACCCTGGAAGACTATTATATGTAGATGTGTCCCCATGCTTTACTGTTAGTGGATGTACATCTCCCTGTTCCATACCTCTCCATATCTGTGATGTGGAGATGCACTAATGACATAGACACTTATGTGACTCCATCCTGGCCATACGATGGATGTGTGTATCAGTAGCACCATAAGCATTGTGAATCAGCAGCTCCATCTATCTGCATTGGTGGCTGTGAGGTGTCAGTCCACTGCCATCTCTGTAGGGGTTATGTAAATCATATACTAGTGTAGACAGATTGTGGGGCTGGCATCACAGTTCCACCACAGAACTGGCCATCATGGGACAGGAGTACTGGCCTGATAACTGACTAGGCTTATACAGGTGATCTGCTGACTGTAGGATATGTGTAGACAGTCAAACTGGGATATACTGATACATGTTGATTTGATGAAGCCTGATAGCACAGATGTTGTATTCTGAGGATCAGTACTTGTGGGGATATGGCCTTCCATACCATGGGTTGGTACTCTTGGTGGTAAGTACCCTGGGAGATCTCTGATGTGTCACCATGGTGTGCATATGGCATCTATTATACAGCCCCTAGCTTGTCCTCTTACAGCTTTGCTTGCCTATTGGGCTGTGCCAGCTTAGGAGGGCATAGGTTGGCATCACAGGGATGAGTCAAGTAGTGCAGTCCTACTTAGGTTTTTCAGTAGGTGTGAGGGTTGGCAGACAGGTGTGGGTAGTAGTGAAATGTAATGACATGTTGTAGGTAATCTGTCTTTGCAAATGAGATTGCCTAGCCATGATATGTATTGTGACTGATGTACATGTTTAGCTGTGTCAATGGGAGGTGTGTGTTTGCCATTTTGCCCCTATCTCTCTCTGCTCCTTCCTCTCTCTCTCTCTCTCTCTCTCTCTCTCTCTCTCTCTCTCTCTCTCTCTCTCTCTCTCTCTCTCTCATTGTGTGCAACAGCATTGTCGGGCGAAGGAACAGGGGCACAGGTGAGTTGGGAAGCAGCAGCCCATGGGACCAAGGAAGGTGGCACCACCAACACAGAGGGACCCAGTGGGATGGAGAGTAAGGTAAGTACCACAGGGGAGAGCAGATCCAACACCTCATCTTCAGAATCCTCCTCCAGTAGACACTCCCTGGTGGTTGTGGACCCATCTGTGACCACCCTAGCACCATCATTGCCCACCAAATCCTTACAAGCACCAACCTCCCTGTAGCTCCACACTCAGTTGCCCGTGCCCACTCACCCAGGAGGGGGGACATCTCCTTCACCACAGGCACCTTTGCCCCTGCCCCAGTCAGCCCTGCTGCCCTCAGTGAGGAGGCTATAGACCTCCTGAGGGCCATCTCTGTGGGTTGGTCGACCATCGTGAATGCCATCAAGAGACTGGTAACTCACATACACATAAACAATGCGTTCCTGAAAGGCATTCATGGTGACCTGTCTGACCTCCAGAGATCCTTACAGGCTCTTGCCACCTCAATGATGGCAGCCAGTGTTCCTTTGTCTGCTGCTCCTCCTCCACCTACCTCTTCCCAATCACACATTCACACAGGCCTGCATCTACCTCAACATACATGGTTGACACTGACAAACACAAGCACCACAAGACCCACCAGTGGCAGGCACACAGAAAACACCCACCTGCAGACACACAAACATGCACTCCCTGCACAGACTCCCCTACCACCCCCTCCTTCACAGACACTACACCAGACACTCCTGCAGCCAGCACATCACCATTTGCAGATTCAGCTACCAGTCCCATCATTCCCACAATCACCACAATATCAGACCCTCAGACATTCACCCCAGTCACCACATCTGCACTCACCACAACCACGATATCCCCACATGCAGCACATGTATCATACCTGCAGCCACCACCACAACAGACAGTCACCCATCCAGCATGGCATCTCCCAGCACCTCCTCCCCCTTCCTCCAAAGAGATCAAAATGCCCGCACTCACCCACCCAACAGACACCCAGCACACACAAGCATTCCATGCATGCGCCAGTACCCAAGGCACCCTTAAAGACACATCTTTTCACCACTCCCTCTCCCTCCACTCCCAAGCCCTTTTGCCATGACTGCCCCTGTGTGTCAAAGAAACATTTCCTTTATGAATTGTCCCTGTTATGTACTCCTTTCCCACCCTGTGAGAACCCTAAGAACTCTGTGTCCATCCCCAAGTCCAGACGCTCTACCTCCAAGTCCTCCCCTGCAACCCCTAGTAGTGCCCATGCCCCTCCCCCTGCCAAAAAGTCAACCCCCCAAAGGCCAAGGAGCCCCCTCCCAAGCCCAGACCCAAGGAATCCCTGCCCAAAGCCAAAACCAGGGATCCCCTCCCAAGCCCAATCCCAACCCCCCAAACTCCCCTCTTGCCACTGAGGTGCCTACCTACTCCCATGATGCCCCTAACCAGTGGAGGTCAAATTGCAGCCAGGAGTCAAGTTGGGGCACAGTGAGGTGCCTAATGTGCCTTTGGCACTTCGGACATTGTGCTGACCTAGGGCCTATTTTGTACATACGTAGTGTGTTATTATGACCTGGCGGTCAGAGCAAATGTGACGGTGTACCGCCAACAGGCTGGTGGTACTTACCGCCACATTATGACATTGGCGGGTTGGCTGAAGCCAGTCCTCCAATGTTCCACACCGACCACCATGACGGTAGCAGCTGCCAGGCTGGAGATAAGAATCTCCCACAGGCAGTATCATGACCCTGTCTACTGCCATGGTTTTCGTGGCATTCGAAACGCCATGAAAACCATGGTGGTAGGCCCTATCAGTGACAGCGAATTCCTTCCCTGTCACTGATAGGAGGCCCCCTTCCCCCAAACACTCCCCAGACACCCCTCCAGCCCCTCCTACATCCACACCCAATTCAAACACACACACACAATGACACATACTCATCCACACATACGTACACGCATGCATTCATTCATTCACGCACACACATCAAGACATACACACAGACATGCATTCACATTTCCATACATACACGCACTCACACACATTTATAAACGCACGCAAACAACACTAAACACACACTCACATTCACGCACACACTCACACATACATGCACACCCTCCCTCCCACACACACACACAACACCCCCCTTCTTTGTCAGAAATCAGACTTACCTGGATTCAGGGGCTCTTCCAGCAGGGGATGGCATGGCAAGCAGTGCCCGCCAGCAGAACACCTCCAGGCCGTATTATTTTTCATAATATGGCTGGCGGTGGTCTACTAGCGTGGCGCTGCTGGTGCTAGCAGCGCCACCTTACCTCCGTCTGCCAGTATGGCCACAGCCGGATTTCTGCCCTTCTTGTGGACGGATGGTAGCTGCAGCGAGGGTCTTTTGGCTGCCATTGTCATAATGGGGGCCTTAATCTTTATTTATTATTTACACAATTTAATACATCTGGGCCAACAAGATATTGGCATCCATCTAACACTACTTTTCCTACCTTTCTTTCTCCATGTGAGATTTGTGTTTGTGGTCCTTAGTCTGTGTGTGTCACATGTTTGTGTGTTGGTTGTGCATGCTGTTGTGCATGGCCTGCCATCAGTCACGCTGTGATGGGTGTGTATTGTGTGTGGGAAATGATTGTGTAGTGACATGCATGTGTGTGGCTATATTGTGTTTTGTTTGAGGTGCAATGTGTTGTGGTGTTGTTGTGTGCCATTGTGTGGTTGTTGTGTGTGTGTCAGTGTGTGTGGTGATGGCTATGTCCCAAGCGTTGTGTGTTGTGTGGGCATGGGGTGACATATGGTACGTTATATGGGTGTGTAATGTGTTGATTAGTTGTGAGTTGTCGTTCAGCCTAACTCAGCGTTGTTCAGCATTGTTATCAGTATCCGTTGTCATGTGTAGGTGTGCAATGCATTGACTTGCCAATGCGTTTGTGTAGTTGCTGTTGTGATGTCATTGTGTGAATCTGTGGTGTTGTGTTTGTGTGTGTTAGCCAGTGGCAGTGATGTGTATGTGTGGGGTAGTGTGTGGTTAGCAAGTGTGTGTTGGCCACGGTGTGTGTATTTTTGGTGTGCATGTGTGTGGTTTGTTTGTGCGTGTGTGTATGTAGCTGTGTGTAGCTGTGTGTTTTGGAATGGGTGTGTGTGCGTGTGTGTGGCTGCCGCTGGCCGTCCTGGCTGTGTGTGTGTTCTAATGGCTTTCCCTCCAGTGTGTGCTAGGTTGGTGTACCTACACTTGTTGTCTTCGTCATCGCCGGTTCCGGAGTCGTAGTGTGAGTAGGAGTAGTTGGGGGACTTTGAGTTCTGGTTCCATGGCAGCTTTGAATGTATCTGTGTTCCTGAATGTCTCCTTTTATTGAGTTGGTTTTGGCCAGGGTTTTGGTGGTGGTGCGACCATGGCGGAAACCCTGGCAGTGTACAGCCTCATAATGTGTTCGCAGAAACATGGTCCCCGCTTGTGTGAAGGTGCCTACCACTGTCAGTGACAGCCTAACAGCACTGGCGGTACTGGCGGTGTATTGGCTATAAACTGTTGGCAAGACCACAATGGTAATGATTTGGCGGTCTTCACCACCAGGCCGTTGGCAGTACGACAGCCAACATAGCAGTCTGGGTACTGCCAAACTCATAACGAGGGCCTATATGTGTGATATTTGTATCATATGTATGAAACAATATATATTCACTTTTTTTGTTGTCTTAATTTAGTGGGTTAATTTACTCCTGTAGTTTTACAGAGTAGCATCAAGTGAAGGGTAAAGTTAAAACATGGATACAAAAGTGGTAATTTACTAATTGATAGCATTGGCACTATCTGACAAATCTGCACAGAATTAGGCAGATGTTTTAAAGGGCAAGTTAGGTCTTGTGCTCATTGACTAGGGGACAATATTTAATGGTGGGGAGCAATAAAATGTTCAGTTACATTTAAGTTTTTTTCAGGAACCAATCAGCAATGTTGATCAGTGTTAGAAATGGGGACTTTGGTTGACAGTCAGGTTACACACTGTCCAAGCAAGGACCCTCACTCTAGACAGGGTAAAGGAGAATCACCCTCAGCTAACCCCCAGTCACCCCCTTGGTAGCCTGGTACGAGCAGGCAGGCTTAACTTCAGAAGCAAGGTGTAAAGTATTTGTACCAAAACACACAGTAACTCACTACAAAATGAGACAACATAAGTTTAGAAAAATAGGTAATATTTATCTAAACAAAACAAGACCAAAATGCAAAAATCCAACATACACAAGTCAAGTTGTGAATTTAAAAAACAAAAGAGTCTTAAATCCATTAGAAAACAGTAAGAACATTGTTAGCGTACAAAAGTACTTGGGTAGTGCCAAAAATAAAGCCGCACAGGCGAGCGTGCGTCGGAAAAGACTAGTGATGCGTCGATTTCTCACTGGTAAGCGAGAACGTGAGTTGTTCCTCTTTTGGTTGAGTTTGCATGCAGCGTTACTTCTCTCCCACAAGAGAGCGTTGCGTCGATCCAGACGGGCTCCTTGGGTCCAGGCAGGCTTTGCATTGATTTTCCTCATGCAGCGATGTTGCATCGAAATCCGTTAACACTGTGGCAAGAAACCGTGCTGTGTGGGGGCTTGCGTCATTAACAGCAGCCACTGCAGGTGCTGCACGTCTTTTCTTCAGCTGCGTTACATTGAGATTCCAGCTGTGATGCAGGTGGATCGTCATGGTTAGCTGCGAGGTTGTCGGCGTGTTGTTTATCAGCTGCGAGGCAGGTGGTGCGTCAAAAGTTTCCCCGCATGGCAGTCTTTGAGTGGATTTCTCTCCTTTTCCACCAGATGCACATGTTAGGGCACCACTTGGCAGGCAGGACTCTCAGCAGAAAGCCGAAGTGCTGGCAGAGAGAAGTCTTTGATGTCCCTGAGACATCACAACAGGAGGCAAGCTCAGTTCAAGCCCTTGGAAATTCTTCACCAGTGGAAAATCACACAGTCTTTGTCCTCTCTCAGGCAGAAGCAGCTACTGCAGGCCAACCCAGAAAAGTACAGTCACAGGCAAAGGGACAGTACTCCTCCTCCAGCTTCTCTAGCTCTTCTTCTTGGCAGAGGTCCCTCCTGCTTCCAGAAGTAATTTGATTTTCAGGGGTTTTGGATGCTCTTCTTGTACCCCTTTCTGCCTTTGAAGTAGGCCTACTTCAAACAAAAGTCTCTGCTGTTTTCAAGATCCTGCCTTACCCAGGACAGGCCCCAGACACACACGAGGGGGTTGGAGACTGCAATGTGTGAAGGCAGGAACAGCCCGTTCAGGTATAAGTGACCACTTATCCACTCCCCTCAGCCCAGACGGCCCATCAGGTTACACAGACTACACCCTAGCTCCCTTTGTGTTACTGTCTAGATGAGAAGTGCAAACAGCCCAACTGTCAAACTGACACAGACAGGGAATCCTTAAACAAGCAGAGTCACAGAATGGTTAAAAGCAAGAAAATGCATACTTTCATAAAGTGGCATTTTCAAACACACAATCTAAAAACCAACTTCACTAAAAGATGTATTTTTAAATTGTGAGTTCAGAGACCCCTTACTACATATCTCTATCTGCTCCCAAAGGGAGTCTGCACTTTAATCATATTTAGAGTCAGTCCCCATGTTGACATATGAGAGAGATAGGCCTTGCAAGAGAAAAAACCAAATTTGGCAGTATTTCACTGTCAGGACATGTAAAAGACATAAGTACATGTCTCACCATTAACATACACTGCACCCTGCCCAAGGGGGTACCTAGGGCCTACCTTAGATGTATAAAAAAGGAAGGTTTAGGCCTGGCAAGTGGGTACACTTGCCAAGTCAAATTGCCAGTTTAAAACTGCACTCACAGACACTGCAGTGGCAGGGCTGAGCCATGTTTACAGGGCTACTAATGTGGGTGGCACAACTAGTGTTGGAGGCCCATTAGTAGCATTTGATTTACTGGCCCTGGGCACCTTTAGTGCACTTTACTAGGGACTTACTACTAAATCATCTATGCCAATTATGGATAAGCCAATGTACACATACAATTTATAAAGGGAACACTTACACTTTGGAACTGGTCGACAGTGATAAAGTGTCCAGAGCAAACAAAACAGCAAAAACAGAGTCCAGCACAGAAACAACCAGGGAAGTAGAGGCAAAACGTTAAGGGAAACCATGCCAATGATGCCAAGTCTAACAATCAGCATATTTTAGGTTTCTTTTGCATGCAGTAAGTTGTTTGATGATGAAGGATTTTTTGCGGTGATTGTGGAAATCATGTCCTACAGATATTGTTTGTGATGGGATGTAGTCAATTCCTGTCACTCATGAATGATCCCCTGTAACACAATAAAAAGGGGAAAAACTCAATGAAGGAAATATTGTTATGGACAAACTCTGGCACTCACAAGGACCTAACCCAACCCTCAGGGTCTTAAAGCAAAGGCCACAAAGATATTGTTCTAGGCTGCGACTAATTTTCTTCATCTGGGCGTCTTTTTGAGGGTTATAACTGGTTGACAGATAAGCATCAGTTTCCAGGAGGACACAAGGAGGTTTTCAAAAATGTGATGAAAATTGAGGCACATATTTATACTTTTTTAGCGCCACATTTGCGCCACTTTTTGATGCAAAAGCTGCGCAAACTTACAAACTACAATTGTATTTTGTTAGTTTGCGCCGCTTTTGCGTCAAAAAGCGGCGCAAATGCGGCGCTAAAAAAGTATAAATATGGGCCTGAGTGTCCTTATTGTAACCAATGTAATATTCCATGTGGTAACCGTATGTTCTTCAGAGCCTGGGCTAGTTTGTAGTATATTTATCACAATTGTTCTGTTGAATTATACTTGGAAAAATATCTTGCTTTTAGCTGGGAGGCTAATGAGAATGTTGTCACCCTGGAATATATTATACAATAAATTATCACACACAATAGTTTCACTGATTCTCGGAGCCAAGCAAATCAGAAATTGCCTATACTAGCTAACTGACTTTTATAGACACAGCTCATGGGGTTCTATAAAATGTGAAACAGGTGCAGTACTTATGTAATAGGAAATTAGTGCAGGAATAATTCAGAGCTAGACAAGAGTACATCAATCACTGTCTTTCTCCAATTAAGATGTAGCAGTCTAGGCAAATTAACGTAATATTGTGATACAAACTTATTGTGATGCAGGAATCTTATTGTCAAGAATATCATTTTTTTCAGGTAAGCAATATCATTGTTAAGAATATTGTTGTTAATATCATTTTCAAAAATATAGTTGTAGCAAATTTCATTTTTAATTATTTTAATGTGTTTTAGTTCATATAATAATTGTGTATGATATCATTGTTTGTATAATTCTTATTCATTTTTTAAATAAAGGGCCATATTTAAGAGCCTGTAGCACCTCCTTGTGCAACATTAGCTAATGTTCCCGAGGCCAAAATCCCCACATCATATTTACAAAGTGAAGCATTTTGTAACCCTTTGCGTCACATTATGCCTGCACCAGCCATATTGTATGCAAAGGGTGGCGTTCTCCCCTTAGGGGGGGCATTAAAAATGGTGCAAGGAAATCCAATATATTTCCTTGGGGCTTTTTTTGGGGAACTTTTAATGCCTGCTCAGAGCAGGAGTTAAAAGGGGGCACACCATTGTTTAAAATAGACCCTTATGTATTTTTGTGCTACTCCTGCAGAGTACATCAATAGCGTCATAAAAATGTTGCTAGTGTCCCCTACCAGGCGCCATGGAGTACCGTATTTGAAATACACCTTACACATGGTGGTGGTAGGGGGCCGTAAAGGGTGCAATAAAAGTGGCTCCACACTATGTGTAGCACCAGTTTTCTTTAATATGCCCCATAGTTTGTATTTTTAAGTGACTTAACCCCTACGGTGCCCTGGACAAGGTGATCTCGTCCAAGGCACCGGTTCCCGGGTGCCTTGGACGAGATCACCTCGTCCTGCACCCGGGAACAGGGGGGAGCGCTAGCGCTCCCCCCATGTGCTCCCCACCCACCCCACCAAGGCAGGGATGGAAGTGGAATGCCTTCCCCTTCCACCCCATACCCCCCACCCCGTGACATCAGCGCGTGATCGCGCGCTGATTTGTCACAGGGCCTCCTCCCATCGCGCTGGAAAGAGAAATGCAAAGCATTTCTCTTCCGATCACGTGGGGGAGGCCGAGAGAGGCTTCAAAGGGAAGGAAAGGATTTTCCTTCCCTTTGAAGTCTCTCTGAGTGTTTCAAAAGCCGGATTGCTTGCAATCCGGCTTATGAAACGCCCACTAGACACCAGGGATTTTCTTTTTTGTGTGAAACTGGCATGAGGGAGCGACCCCTTAGGCAAGGGTCGCTCCCCTGGGGGGAAAATTTATTTTAGGTCATTTCTGCCCCCCTGGGGGACAGATCAGCCTATTTTGATTAGGCCGATCTGCCCCCAAGGGGGGCAGAAACCACTAGGCACCGGGGATTTTCTTTTGGCGCCAATGTCACGCAGGGGGAGCGACCCCGTAGGCAAGGGTCTCTCCCGGCTGGGGATGGGGGGGTGGGGGGAAACATTTATTTTAGGCCATTTCTGCCCCCCCTGTTTGTTTGGTTTTTTAGAGATGGGGAGCGACCCATTAGGCAAGGGTTGCTCCCCTGGGGGGCAAATTGTATTTAAACCATTTCTGCCCGGGGCAGATTGGCCGATTTTAGGTCAATCTGCCCCCAACGGGGCAGAAACCACTAGGCACCGGGGATTATTTTTTTGGGCGCCAATGTCACGCAATGGGAGTGACCCCATAGGCAAGGGTTGCTCCCCAAGGGTTGGGGGGGGTGGGGGAGCAAATTTATTTTAGGGCATTTCTGCCCTCCCTGGGGGCAGATCGGCCTATTGTAATTAGGCCGATCTGCGCATGGGGGGCAAAAACCTATAGGTCTGATACCCCGAAACTGGTCCCAGGATGCTTGTTTCTGGTCCATGGAGGACCTGGCCTGGCAGTTCGGGCTGGACTGTTCCCACAGGGAACAGGGTCAAGACTGATTTGCATATGGTTGGGTCCAAACTGGAACGGCATGGTGAGCAAAAAAACTGATGGAATAAACCCATATCTGTGACTGGGGGTGAATGTCTGATTTGTTCTACATTCCGTCAATCTACTGTTCTTTTTGTGTTTGTCGCCCCAACTGGGAAGGGTATGCCCAGACGTGGGTCCCGTGCTCACTATGCCACCAGATTCAAGCTAGCCTGGCTGAAGAGGGGTGATACCCCGAAACCGGTCCCAGGATGCTTGTTTCTGGTCCATGGAGGACCTGGCCTGGCAGTTCAGGCTGGACTGTTCCCACAGGGAACAAGGTCAAGACTGATTTGCATATGGTTGGGTCCAAACTGGAACGGAATGAGCAAAAAAAACAGATGGATGAAACCCAGATTTGTGACTGGGGGTGAATGTCTGATTTGTTCTACATTCCGTCCATCTACTGTTCTTTTTGCGTTTGTCGCCCCAACTGGGAAGGGTATGCCCAGACGTGGGTCCCGTGCTCACTATGCCACCAGATTCAAGCTAGCCTGGCTGAAGAGGGGTGATACCCCGAAACCGGTTCCAGGATGCTTGTTTCTGGTCCATGGAGGACCTGGCCTGGCAGTTCGGGCTGGACTGTTCCCACAGGGAACAGGGTCAAGACTGATTTGCATATGGTTGGGTCCAAACTGGAACGGCATGGTGAGCAAAAAAACTGATGGATTAAACCCAGATCTGTGACTGGGGGGTGAATGTCTGATTTGTTCTACATTCCGTCCATCTACTGTTCTTTTTGCTATAGGCGCCAGGGCAATTTGTTTTTGGTGTTTTTTTGTGTGTTTGTTTGTGTTTTTAGAGATGGGGAGGGACCCATTAGGCAAGGGTTGCTCCCCTGGGGGGCAAATTGTATTTAGAGCATTTCTGCCCCCCTTGGGGGCAGATCGGCCGATTTTAGGTCAATCTGCCCCCAAGGGGGAAGAAACCACTAGGCACCTGGGATTTTTTTTTGGGCGCCAATGTCATGCAGGGGGAGCGACCCCGTAGGCAAGGGTCGTTCCCAGGGGGTGTGTTGGGGGGTGGGGGGAAATTGAATTTAGACCATTTCTGCCCCCCTTGGGGGCAGATCGGCTGATTTTAGGTCAATCTGCCCCCAAGGGGGGAGAAACCACTAGGCACCGGGGATTTTTTTTTTTGCGCCAATGTTACGCAAGGGGAGCGACCCCGTAGGCAAGGGTTGCTCCCAGGGGTATGGGGGGGCAAATTCATTTTAGGCCATTTCTGCCCCCCCTGGGGCCGGCTGAGCTAGTGGCCAAAATCCACAGGTAGGCACTTTGCATAAAACACCTCTGTTTTCTGTGAAAAAATGTGATGTGTCCATGTTGTGTTTTGGGCCATTTCCTTTTGTGGGCGCTAGGCCTACCCACACAAGTGAGGTACCATTTTTATCGGGAGACTTGGGCGAACGCTGAGTGGAAGGAAATTTGTGGCTCCTCTCAGATTCCAGAACTTTCTGTCACTAAAATGAGAGGAAAAAGTGTATTTTTTGGCAAAATTTTGATGTTTTCAAAGGATTCTGGGTAACAGAACCTGGTCAGAGCCACACAAGTCACCCCATCTTGGATTCCCCTAGGTTTCTAGTTTTTAAAAATGTGTGGGTTTGCTAGGTTTCCCTAGGTGCCGGCTGAGCTAGAGGCCAAAATCCACAGGTAGGCACTGTTTTCTATGAAAAAATGTTATGTGTCCTCGTAGTGTTTTGGGCCATTTCCTTTCGTGGGTGCAAGACCTACCCACACAAGTGAGGTACCATTTTGTATCGGGAGACTTGGGGGAACGCTGGGTGGAAGGAAATGTGTGGCTCCTCTCAGATTCCAGAACTTTCTGTCACCGAAATGAGTGGAAAATTTGTTTTTTTAGCCAAATGTTGAGGTTTGCAAAGGATTCTGGGTAACAGAACCTGGTCAGAGCCCCACAAGTCACCCCATCTTCGATTCCCCTAGTTCTCTAGTTTTAAAAAATGCGCAGGTTTGGTAGGTTTCCCCAGGTGCCGGCTGAGCTAGAGGCCAAAATCCACAGCTAGGCACTGTTTTCTATGAAAAAATGTGATGTGTCCACGTTGTGTTTTCGGCCATTTCCTTTCGTGGGCGCTAGGCCTACCCATACAAGTGAGGTACCATTTTTATCAGGAGACTTGGGGGAATGCTGGGTGGAAGGAAATTTGTGGCTCCTCTCAGATTCCAGAACTTTCTGTCACCGAAATGAGTGGAAAATTTGTTTTTTTAGCCAAACTTTGAGGTTTGCAAAGGATTCTGGGTAACAGAACCTGGTCAGAGCCCCACAAGTCACCCCATCTTGGATTCCCCTAGGTCTCTAGTCTTCAGAAATGCACAGGTTTGGTAGGTTTCCCTAGGTGCCGGCTGAGCTAGAGGCCAAAATCTACAGGTAGGCACTTTGCAAAAAACACCTCTGTTTTCTGTCAAAAATTGTGATGTGTCCACGTTG
Source organism: Pleurodeles waltl (assembly GCF_031143425.1). NCBI lineage: Eukaryota > Metazoa > Chordata > Amphibia > Caudata > Salamandridae > Pleurodeles > Pleurodeles waltl. The sequence goes on along the minus strand of NC_090444.1, from coordinate 1,233,070,245 downwards.
TGTTTTGGGGCATTTCCTGTCGCGGGCGCTAGGCCTACCGACACAAGTGAGGTATCATTTTTATCGGGAGAAGTGGGGGAACTCGGGGTGGAAGGAAATTTGTGGCTCCTCTCAGATTCCAGAACTTTCTGTCACCGAAATGTGAGGAAAATGTGTTTTTTTAGCCAAAGTTTGAGGTTTGCAAAGGATTCTGGATAACAGAACCTGGTCAGAGCCCCACAAGTCACCCTATCTTGGATTCCCCTAGGTCTCTAGTTTTCAGAAATGCACAGGTTTGGTAGGTTTCCCTAGGTGCCGGCTGAGCTAGAGGCCAAAATCTACAGGTAGGCACTTTGCAAAAAACACCTCTGTTTTCTTTAAAAAATTGTGATGTGTCCATGTTGTGTTTTGGGGCATTTCCTGTTGCGGGCGCTAGGCGTACCCACTCAAGTGAGGTATCATTTTTATCGGGAGACTTGGAGGAACATAGAATAGCAAAACAAGTGTTATTGCCCCTTGTCTTTTCCTACATTTTTTCCTTCCAAATATAAGAGAGTGTGTAAAAAAGACATCTATTTGAGAAATGCCCTGTAATTCACATGCTAGTATGGTCACCCCGGAATTCACAGATGTGCAAATAACCCCTGCTCCTCAACACCTTATCTTGTGCCCATTTTGGAAATACAAAGGTTTTCTTAATAGCTATTTTTCACTCTTTAAATTTCAGCAAATGAATTGCTGAATACCCGGTATAGTATGAAAACACACTGCAGGGTGCAGATAATTTATTGGCTCTGGGTACCTTGGGTTCTTGATGAACCTACAAGCCCTATATAGCCTTGCAACCAGAAGAGTCCAGCAGACGTAACGGTATATTGCTTTAAAAAATCTGACATTGCAGGAAAATGTTACAGAGTAAAACGTAGAGAAAAATTGCTGTTTTTTTCACCTCAATTTCAATATTTTTCTTTTTCAGTTGTTATTTTCTATAGGAAACCCTTGTAGGATCTACACAAATGACCCCTTGCTGAATTCAGAATTTTGTCTACTTTTCTGAAATGTTTCGGTTTCTGTGATCCAGCATTGGTTTCACCCCCATTTCTGTCACTGACTGGAAGGAGGCTGAAAGCACAAAAAATCGTAAAAATGGGGTATGTCTCAGTAAAATGCCAAATTTGTGTTGAAAAATTGGGTTTTCTGATTAAAGTCTGCCTGTTGCTGAAATCTGGGAAGCTGGTGATTTTAGCACTGCAACCCCTTTGTTGATGCTAATTTCAGGGGAAAAACCACAAGCCTTCTTGTGCAGCCACTTTTTCCCATTTGTTTGAAAAAAATGAAATGTTCACTGTATTTTGGCTAATTTCCTGGCCTCCTTCAGGTGGACCCACAAAGTCTGGGTACCTCTAGAATCCCTAGGATGTTGAAAAAAAAGGACGCAAATTTGGTTTGGCTAGCTTATGTGGACAAAACGTTATGAGGGCCTAAGCGCGAACTGCCCCAAATAGCCAAAAAAAGGCCTGGCACAGGAGGGGAAAAGGCCTGGCAGCGAAGGGGTTAAACTTTTTTATTTAATTGTTGATAGAATCCCCGTACACTCCACTGTCTAACTCTATCCCACTCCATGCCCATACACTTCATTGTGCAACACTCCATTCAACTACACAACACTTTTATATATGACACAACACTTCACTCTAGTTATGAGACCCCTCTCCAATTTATGACAGTTATAACATTTTACAACAGTTTATAACACTATGCCATTACACCCTCTGACACAGAAATACACTCAATTGTGCTTTCCTCCACACTAAGCTAGAACCACTTCACCTGACTGTACTCCACGATTAATCATTTTAAAAATGGAATTCAGACAGGGAAAACACTTAGGGCCTGATTTAGAGTTTGATGGACAGGTTACTTAGTCACAAATGGGACGGATATCCTGTGCACTGTATTATGATCTCCATTGGCTATAATGGGGTCGTAGTACAATAGTACTAATAGTACAATCCTTTATTGCAAGATACTGTAAATAAGCCTCATTTTCTTGATTGCTTCTTTCTAATTGTACATACTTTTTCCTAATTATATTCACCTTCGTCTACCTATGGTATTTTCGATTAATAATATGTTATAAGTTGATCCTACATAGTTATTTTGCAGATCATCTTTTGAAATAGAGTTTACATAGATGATTGTTCTGCAAGATTATTATTGTCTACATAATATGGTATGTTACATTTAACTATTCAGGTTACGATCCTACACATTTATTTTGCAGATCATCTTTTGAAATAGAGTATATATAGCTGATTGTTCTGCAAGCTTAATATTGTCTACATAATATGGTATGTTACATTTACCTATTCAGTCACAAATTTGCTTGAATCCAGTGCCGATACTGTTAATTTTTGCTTTATTTTCTGACATTTTTTCACATTATTTGAATACCAATCACTAGAAAAATTTCTCTTGGAATGAAGAATTCGGTTTTGAGGTGCATGACCCTCCTTACGGACTTTGGGTCTTCACTTTTCGGTGATTTTTCTTCATAACCCCTTTTCAATTAACTACAACCCCCAGTCTTATGTCGCTCTTCTTTTTCAGCCTTGAGAAATCCCTGGCATACGTGCCTGAGGGGCGAAACACGTGTTGGCTGAGTTTCCTTTCTTCTTTGGGACCATTCTTTTTGTACTTCATTCAGGAATTACTCATGTTCTACCAATAAAATTCGAATTAGGGTAATAAAGCTTCTTCTTCACTCCTTTTTCATGAACTTTATGAAATTCAAGGTAATACAACAACACCTAAACTATCACTTACAACAGTAGACCTTACCATCTTTTCAGTAGCGCATTTCTCGTGCTGGACTAGGGTCCATGTCCTCTGATAAAGCTCCCACGTTAGGATATGGCATTTTAATACAGGAAGTCTCTGGCTTGGACCCTTTCCTTGGAGCAGCTTTAGCAACAAATATACTTCCTGACTCAAGCCTCTGATACCTAAAAGATCTCAGGATGGCCTTTCAAACTAATCGACGTGAACAACATAACTCTAAATTAGACCAAGTTTTCAACACATCAGGTGCTGGTATTCCTCACTTAACAACCACCAACCTATCATCAGCTAAAAGTACCTTTCTAGCATTGGAGAAATCCCTCAAGAAGGAAACTTCGAAATGGTGGGAAGTAGCTTCTCTTAAAAAATATTTGGAAAATGATCGTATCCCTCGTGGACTCTGCATCTTGATCTTCCCACCGACGGACACAACCTCACAGGAGCACCTACAAAAATGGGAAGCCAACTTAAAATTGGCATAAATTAATATGATAAAACAACTAATTGAAATATCTCAAGAAGAATATGAAAAATACCGACAAGAAGTTGACAATCTGAATCAACGCATAGAGGAAGCCAACTGGGGAGAAATTACAACAAAAAATTATGCCATTCTTAATAGCATCATTGATCGATATGAGGAGGATATCATCCAAAGAAAAAATCATAAATTTAGAAGAGACCTCCATGATTACCAACAAGGGAGAGTCTATACTTTCAGTAAAAAGTATGACAACATCAAGGACTCTAACCTTTCCTTGGACAAGCAAAGTTGCCCTGAAACTTTACCGTCCTCAGAAATTGAACCCTGTGATGATTCTGAAAGATGTCCAACAATTAGACCTAAGGTAAATTTTTCCGAGGAGGCAAGGTGATATCGCCTGGGAACTCTAAAAGATACACAAGCAAAACCACCAGATACTTCAATGGAAGTACCAACTACATAAGGCATACAAACGCGAGCTCGCAGCAAAACTACAAGACCATGAAAGTTGACACACAACTGATTGTTAATCTCTCAGATCATGAGTGCTCTCCTCAACAGACCAACACATACTGAATAGAGGTCTTTCTTTCTGTCCCACCAATCATTGGAATATCACCCAAACCAAAATTTACCTTTTTAAGTTTATACGTCATCTAAAACTCAAATCCTTCTTTTCCACTATTTCTCCTCTTCCCCGTCTATCATCTCCCTTACCCAATTCAAGTGACTTTTCCGTTCAAGATCTAGAAGACATCTGTCTTTTACTAAATTTGTCTAACACTGACAAACCAGACCTTTCACTCTCTTCAATAGCACAAGAATTAGACCTAGACATCAATCAACATCACCCCTCTGATCTACGGCCAAGATCTACCTTCACCCCTATCCTTCCGGCAGGCAATTCCATTGACTTATTTGCAACAGCTGTATTGAGGGACCTTGACCGAGAGTATGAACGCTATTGTAACAAATGGAAATATCTACCTTCTAACATCAATAGACATCATTTCATTTCATTTATTTAATTGTTGTTAGCCTATCCGGCCATAACAATAATCAAACAATAAATATCAATCCATCACACTCGGTAAAAATCACATTAATAAAACATCTCAGTAGAAAAGGAAACTGTGCTTAAGTTATTGATTTAACATGTGCCGAAATGTATCCGATTTACCCTACATTATCATAAAACATAATATATAACCATAATTTACATAAAAACTTAACTTATTCTAAAAAACGTTATAAATCTAATATTTAAATATCTTGTTCTGGCACAAATCATTTGGGACCTTGCAGTGTCTGCCAAACGTTTAATGGAAGCCCGAGGCCTAACCCAGTTTTACACCACCCTGCACCGATTTCCCAAGCTGGATAGCTATGGGATGACATAAGCGATTATGCCTGTGCCAACTGTGGGTGCATTGATGAACGTAACTTCCATGCTTCCAAGATATAAGTTGAAACCTTTGTCACGATGTGTTTCTCGTCTGATCGCATACATAACACTTCCGCCTCCTTGCACTTCCTAACTCCGTAAGATCTGAAAAGTGGGCGTAAATACAATTTGCGGAGTTTGAGCGTAAAGTGACATAATAAAAGGAAGTGGGAAAGTGTTTCTGGGCCACCATGAAGACATGGACAACATTCTAATCTACCCAGAGGAACGGGTTGCCATCTGTTTACCACCGCCGTCACAGGTAGTGTGCCCATACGGAATTTAAAATAGAGAACCCTTTTTTCCTCCGGAAAAATATTGTCTATGAATGTTGCTGGTTTAAGTTCTTGGTTAAACAAAATGTAGCGCTTAAATAAAGGGCTAGGTGACTCACACATAATCTCAGTCTTTTGCTCCCAATATGCCTTTTTTATGACAGCTAAACTAGGCCTTCTGATTTTTTCTGGATGGAGCCAGAGGTCTCCCTGGCCGATAGCAGCCAGGGTAGTTGAGATATGTTTGAACCAGGGCAATTTCCGATGGCTTTGTAGCTTCATGATGTCCTTAAGTACGTCTCTATATGGTTTAAGTTCCTCTTTTGACCAAACACGGATCCAGTATCTTACTGGAGCCAGAGCAATGTAGTCCTCAACCTTTCTCATTTGAAGATCAAGTCTTATTGCACTCATTGGTGTAGCATTGCCTAAGCAAAGTAATCGGCGTAAAAATGTATTCTCGGTTACTTGTATTGATGGCGTCTTTCTGAATCCCCAGATCTCTGCGCTGTAAAGTGCTGCAGCTCTTGCTTTTGTTTTATATGCTAGCAGTGCAGAACTCACAGAATGGTTGCCTGTAGCTTTTGCAAATCTGAGTACTGCTCCAGCTTGTTGGTCCAAGGAAATACTACTTTTATAGATTTGGGGTTTCCATGTCTGTTTTTCGTCTAATCTGCAACCCAGGTAATCATAAGTAGCCACTCGGGCCAAAGGCTTGTTGTTTGCCCTAAAAGTCGATTGCATCGTCTGTTTTTGGTTAAGAATCATAAACTTTGTTTTCCCCTCGTTGATTACCATGCTCCTTGAGGTACAAAATAATTCGAAACCCTTGAGTAGTCGATGCATTGCTATCTCCGTTCTTGCTAGTAGTACAGCGTCATCAGCAAAGAGCAGGATAGGTATGCTTTCATTGGCTAGTTTTGGCACATCCAGATTTAATTCCCTCAGGACTTGACTTACTTCATTTATATAACAATTAAATAAGGTTGGGGCCAAAACACAGCCTTGTTTTACACCTCGCTCGATTGGAATTTCTGCCGTATAATCATTTCTCGTGGTGTATCTGACCCTGGCAGTATTTCCTGTATGCAATAGAATTAACAGCCTTAAAATTTTTCCTTGTATGCCCATTTCCGACAATAATTGCCATAGAGTTTGGCGATTTACGCTGTCAAAGGCTGTTTGAAGATCCACAAAGACCAGATATAATGGACAATCTTTAAGGGTGGCATATTTAGCGCAGATCATGTTTAGCTTAAAAAGCTGATCTGTTGTACTTTGGCCTCTCCTAAAACCAGCTTGGTGTGTTGATATTAGATCTCCATCCTCTAACCATTGGTCTAGGCGCGACTGAATCATTTTGGCAAAAATCTTTCCAACACTATCAAGCAGTGAAATAGGCCTGTAATTGCTCACCATATCCCGAGGCCCTTTTTTGTGAATTGGAACAATTATTGATTTCTTCCAAGAGGTAGGGATTACCTTGTGGTGCCAAACACTGTTAAATAGACGGGCTAGAGCAGGTAACCATAACGCTAGCTGGTTACGGTAAGCGTCTAAAGGAATGCCGTCTGGGCCTGCGGCCTTATGCGGCTTTTGGAGGAGTATAACTTGTTTAATCTCTTTCTCACTGAATTCCGGTATTAGCTCCATTACACATGGAATGGCATAGGCTACCTGCATGGAATTTGTGCTGGGGAATTCGTTAGGGACTAATTCATTCTGGGTTTCATTTGCTAATCTAGCAAGCCAATTTGAAGATACTGCATAAGTCTTTTGAGGTGGAAATACCTTAGTTGATCTTTGATTTCTGCCTACCAGCCCTTGAGTGAGAGTGTTTGAGTTATTGGTGCTCCCGGATGCCGTCTTGGCCACTTCCTGGTACAAGGCGGTAAAATGCTTTACCCAAAGTTGTGGGTTGATATTCAGTTCTAGATTTTTCGAAGGACCTTCGCATCCCCACCTGACTATCTCCCAAAACTTTTTGCAGTTCCCTGCCGATATTGCCTGCAGTAGAATTTTCCAGAGTTTATGTGGGAATATCTTCCTTTTGTATCTCAGTAATTTTTTGTACTGTTGCCTGCATTCATGAAAATATTGCTCATTGAAGTCGTTCAAATGCCGGTTCTTTAGTGCTTGTGATAAGGTCTTTTTTAGCTTCAAACACTCTTCATCGAACCAGCCCTCCATCATTTTAGGATTAATTTGAAGATGCTTGGTCTTTTCCTTTTTTGTTTGTACTAGCAAATTATTAAAATTATGCAGGAGGGGTGAGGCTTCGTTAACTGGTAGGTTTAAAAACGTGCTAAGTGATAGCAACCAGGTTTGACTAGGTGCACTCATATAAGGTTCGTCCTCATTTGACCTTAATATGTTTTTCCTGTTTGGTCTCATGGTTATTGTTAAGCTATTTCCATTGAATGGAGACTCAGCCTTCCCTGGGCTCATGTCCGGATGGACTATCTCCATTAGCAGTGGGTCGTGATCACTCTCAATCCTGTCCCTTATTTCCATATCGATGACATAATGCCATCAAGCAACAGCCCTGTCACATCTGAGCAAAAATAGTCAAATTATTATTAAAGAGGCCGACAAAGGTGGGAATATAGTAATTCTTAACACCCATGATTATCTGCAGGAAGCATATCGACAACTTCAGGATAACAAAATGCTATGAAAAGCTCTCTCATAACCCAACAGTTGAAATTCAACAAAGATTGTCTGATCTTCTGGAGCATTGGCAATCCCTCCAAACCGTTTCTAGTAAAGAAAAAAGTGCAGTTTTTCTTCAGTTTCCTACCATCCCTACTTCATATCTCTTACCTAAAATACACAAAAAAGGTCACCCACCAAAAGGAAGGCCGATAATATCAGGCATCAACTCTGTTTGTTCCAACCTGGGTACTTTAATTGATAAAGAACTACAGCCTTTTATGACTAATTTACCCTCTTTTGTCAGGGATACTAAAGACATCTTACAAAATATTGATTGGCAACCTGATTAATTCCTTGTCACTATTGACGTAGTTAGCCTCTACACATCCATAAAACATAGTGATGGTCTAGAAGCAGTCGGAAAATGTCTCTCCACGAAATCAGTGCAATATACGGCACGTAATTCTATGATTCTGGAAATGTTTAAATTCTGTCTAGAAAATAACTACTTCCTGTTTTACGGACAATTCTATTTGCAACTCCAGGGGGCAGCGATGTGGGCAAAATTTGCACCACTGTATGCCTGTATCCTGATGGGTGCAGTTGAAAACTTCTGGCTTTGAAACGATAAAACTAAACACCTTTCACAACATATAATTTTTTGGGGCCGCTATATCGACGATATTTGCTAATTTGGCAAGGCCAGAAAGATCTTCTTCACCAATTATTACAGACATTAGTACCCAACAGATGGGGAATTGACATCACATATCAAATCTCTAACTCATCAGTAGAATATCTTGACCTTTTGATTTTTATTGATGATGACAAGTTACAGACTAGGTTTTTCCGGAAAAAGACAGCAGCAAACTCAATTCTTCATGCCACCAGTTGTCATCCTCCTAGCACTATCCGGAATATTCCCCAAGGCGAATATAGGAGAGCTAGATTGAATTGTACCAACAAACCAGATTATGAAATCATCTCCACCCAAATGACTGAGAGACTCACAGCTAGAGGCTACAATTGCAAATCACTTAACATAGTTAAGGACAAAATGAGAGACATGGATCGCAACAAGATGTTAAACAAACTCCATCAGGCCAGTGAGAACCCTGGCATTCGGTTCATTACCGAATTTCATAATGGTCACCACCTCATCCGAAAACACCTGAGAAAACACTGGTACCTATTACAAAACAATACTTCAATTAAAAAAATATTTTACCAACTATCCACAAATAGGTTTTCGATGTGCTCCCAACCTAAGGGACAAATTATGTTCATCTTTCTTCAATGTCAAGCCCTCTGGCACATTCCTACCTCCAAAACCAAAAGGCTTTCATACCTGCAGTAAATGTTCTATTTGCAAGTTGGGTCTTTCTAAATCCTGAACAATCACCATAAATGACCAATGCTACAATATTCATGACTTCATAAACTGTGAAAGCTCCAATGTTGTGTATGCAATAGGGTGCCCCTGCCATCAAGTCTATATAGGTAGCACTACTCGCTTACTTAAAATTAGGATTCAAGAACACTATTGTAACATTCAGAAATTGGACACGAGGGCACCACTTGTTGAACATTTTACAGAATTTCATCTTCATGAACGTACGTTTACTTTTTGTGGCCTTCAACTATTCACATTATCCCCCAGGGGTGGCAATCTACCATTACAATTACACCAGGAGGAAAGTCGACTGATAATACAATACGATACAGTGAACAATGGACTAAATAAAGATCATGAATGGCACTATTAGTTGATGTAAAGTGCCATTGATGTATTTATATTATTGGTTATTACTAATGCTAGTAAGGCTAACTTACTGTTCCACTTAAAGAACTCAATCCAAATTTGATGTCTAATATGTATATCAAACTATTCCTTTCTTTCAACTTAATAGGTACATTTTATCCTCTGAATTGTATGTTCTTTTTTTTTCTTCTCTTTCTTTTTCTTTAGCCTTTAATCACTAGTGTTATCTTATTGGTAGGGGGGTATGCAATGTTTTTGTTGTGTATATTGGAGCTCTTTAGCTGACATTTCCTTTTATTAGAGTTTATAAGGTATATCGTTTTCCAAAACATTTTTGTCGTTTTTCGATCGCTTTTTAATTTTACTAGTATTATCTCTTGAGGGAGCATTATTACCAGTATTTTTCCTTATAATAACAGCTCTGCTTTACATCTTTATTTCATTGCAATCCTCGTCTTCTCCTGTGGATGGTGATTGTATCCTTACAAGACGGCGCCGCCTGGTTCTTTTAGGGGTCCAAGATGGCGCCCTCCATAGCCGTTATGGTACTCAATGATGCCGGTCACAAATATAATCACTTTTTTGTGTCCGTACCTCATAAACAACAACGAGGTAGGACTTACTTCAATGTGATATTGTATAAATGATGCGGTGCAAAGTGGGCGCGTCCCCCCATTTGACAAAATGGCGATGGACGAGACCGCAAAGTAATAGGACTTTACCGACCTACAACAGGTGAGAACTGGCCCCGAATTAGTAGCTTCTTTTTACGCTCCGTGCAAGTAACATTAGCCTCCCTCTGCATTCTTAGTTATTCTGTAAATAACTTGAAATGATTAGCTCACTAGCACATACTTTATAACATACATCATGCTCGTATTGGTTTTTTAAACACCAGTATAATTACACGTTTCTTAACCATATAAATATAAGTTTCTCCCCAGGAAATTAACATTTTCTTCAAATATTATTTCTTCAAATATTATTGTTTCTTGCTATGACTCGCACATGAGTAAAGAATTCTCCTGTGCTAGTTTAGCTATACTTGGGATAACTTTGTATCATCGAAGTTATTAATATTTTTTACACAACAGATACATCTTTTATTGCAAGATACTGTAAATAAGCGCCATTTTCTTGATTGCTTCTTTCTAATTGCACCTACTTTTTCCTAATTATATTCACCTTTGTCTACCTATGGTATTTTCGATTAATAATATGTTATACGTCGATCCTACATATTTATTTAGCAGATCATCTTTTGAAATAGAGTTTACATAGATGATTGTTCTGCAAGATTATAATTGTCTACATAATATGGTATGTTACATTTAACTATTCAGGTTACGATCCTACACATTTATTTTGCAGATCATCTTTTGAAATAGAGTATATATAGCTGATTGTTCTGCAAGCTTAATATTGTCTACATAATATGGTATGTTACATTTACCTATTCAGTCACAAATTTGCTTGAATCCAGTGCCGATACTGTTAATTTTGTTCTGAAGCTCTCTGGTCACTCTATCTAAAATCTTTGGGTTACCTTTTCTTGTCTTTTTCCACCTTTCATTTTTCCACATATTTATAAGTCAGCTTGAAAGGACACATGTAACAGCATCTTTACTTTTTTTTCTCACATATTTTTTCACGTTATTTGAATACCAATCACCAGAAAAATTTCTCTTGGAATGAAGAATTCGGTTTTGAAGCGGAATAACCCTCTTCACGGACTTTGGTGATTTTTCTTCATAACCCCTTTACAATTAACTACAACCCCCAGTCTTATGTTGCTCTTCTTTTTCAGCCTTGAGAAAGCCCTGGCATACGTGCCTGAGGGGTGAAACACGTGTTGGCTGAGTTTCCTTTCTTCTTTGGGACCAGTCTTGTTGTACTTCATTCAGGAATTACTCTTGTTCTACCAATAAAATTCGAATTGGAGTAACAAAGCTTCTTCTTCACTCCAAAATTCAAAGTAATACAACAACACCTAAAATATCACTTACAACAGTGGGACCTTACCATCTTTTCAGTTGCACATTTCTCGTGGAGGACTAGGGTCCATGTCCTCTGGTAAAGCTCCCACGTTAGGGTAAGGCATTTTAATACATGAAGTCTCTGGCTTGGACCCTTTCCTTGGAACACCATCAATGTTGCAAAAAATTATTTGCTCCTGTTCTGAAGCACAAATCTGTGGAATTTTGCCAGCACCCATCTGAAAACTTCTAAAGTTAAGCGCCTTATTGTATGCCTGACCTGTCCTTGTTCCCTTATCCATCTTTCCAAAATACATGCCCCCACCTCTCCAGCTGATGCGCATAGCCCACAATAATTTACCCATGAAAGCTACGCCCGCTAATTTACCTGCAATAGTCACCTTTGACTGCCCTTTTGCTATCAGATCTAAAATGAATCTTCCACTCTATCCCTGCCTCTCTCTCTTCTGACTCCCTTCAACCCAATTAATTCAATCCAGGGCAGCTAATATGCCTTCCTTGTTGGTCATGCCAATGACCCTACCACCATCCTTTCTAACCTACATTCCAAAAATTGTGTTGCATGCAAATCTGTTGCCTGTCTGCTTCAGTGGTAAGCGCATGGAACCTCTTCCGCTGTGAAAGATACAAAGCATCCGTGATGTCATTGTCTACCCCAGGCATGTGTTTTGCTTTAAACATGATATCATAATACAGACACGCTAGGACAAACACTCTAATTTTAAGACCTGCGGATCCCTGGCTTATTGCCTATTAACCACTTGTACTACTGCCAAATGATCCACATGAAATAGTACCCTCTTATGCCGCAGTAAGGGGCTCCACAAATATTCTGCCACAGCCAAAGGGAAGAGCTTCAGAAAGGCAATACTTCGTACACCCTGTTGGCCACGTCTCCGCACACCATGTTCCTTGCCAATAAATGTCAAAACCAATCCTTCCCGAGGCATCCGATAATACCTGTGCCTCCCACTCTATTTCCAGCGGGGTACCCATGGGGATGCCGTTGAATGTATCTAAAAACACACACCACATGTGCAAATCCTCCTTCAGACCCGCTGATAACCTCAGGTGATGATGAGGCAAAGACAGCCCTGACAATGCCAGCCCTAACGTCCGGCAAAAGGTTCTTCCTGCTCTCACTACTCTGCATGCAAAGTTCAGGTGGCTCAGTAATGCTTGCACTTCTTTCACTGTGACCTTCTGTCTAGCCAACATCTTGTCCAACAACAACTGTATTGCTACCTTCCTGTCAAGTGGCAGTCGGGCCTCCATAGACACTGAATCCAACTCAATCCCCAAAAAGGAAATGAATATGGCGGGGCCCACTGCCTTCTCCATGGCCAAAGGCACTACTACATCCTACATGAGCTCTTGAAATCTGTCCAACAAAGTATGGCTGCCCGTGGAACCGGAAGTTATAACTAAGATAAACTTTATCTAGAAAATGCGTTACTTCCTTGTGTCCCGTATTATAAGTAAACAGCCACTCCAAGAAAGATCTGAAGCCCTCAAACAGTACACAAGATAGTTCACATCCCATAGGCAGAGCCTTCTCCACGTATGACATGCCTTCAAACGGTATACCCAACAATCATCTGGTTACATCAGGAGCAACCAAAAGGCTGATATCACATTTTTCCATAAGTGTACCTCTTCCTACATGCTCAACTAATTTCATAGCCACGTCAACTGAGGAATATGACACACATGCCACTTCCCCGTGATGAATTCATTGACAGACTGTCCTTCTGGCCAGGATAAATGTTGTATTAACCTGAACTGTCCTTGTTCTTTTTTGGGCACCACCCCAACGGGAGAAATTATGAGATTGTCCATTGGCCAATCCTGAAAAGGTCCTGCCATCCTACCTTCGGCAACTTCCTTCACTAACTTTGCCCTCACCCCATGTGGATAAGTCTTGGCAGATTTTAAATTCACAGACCAGTGCCTCTGTCTTGGTCCTTCGTAACCCAATACGAAATCATGTATAGCCTGTAAGCCTCCTCTTCCCCCCAAAGTTCCCTTGACCTCCCTGATGCCATCCTTGTGTGGCTGGTGGCTATTGTCCCCTGCTATTGTAATGCCCAACCTTGGCTGTTCCCTGGTTGCCATAACACTGTACCAATGCGTGCATGCCCCCTCACTTCGAGCACTCACGTTTAAACTTGCAGTACTTTCTTGTGCAGATTCCTTTATTGAAATCCCAGCATGCCCCCAAGATCCATCCTTGTGTTTTGGTTCCTGACCCTAGCCTAGGTAGGACATTGCTGAAAGGGCTGACACTGTATCTGCAGCCCACTGGCTGTAAACACTATCTTGCCAAACTTTGCTGGGCCCATTGTCTTCTGCCACAAATCCATATCTATTTTCCCCCATTTTTCTCCCGGGTCAGCTGCCATTCTCGCCCTGAGCTCCTTGTCATGAATTCCCACCAAATTAGATCTGTGCCTTTCTAATAATGTCCATATATTTTGGAAAAGCAATGCTCCTCTCTGGGTATTTTTCATACTTTACACTTGAATATATAAGGAAGGCTGATTTCCAGTATTCTATGGTCACTGGCACCTGTGGGCATTTCGCCAGTTCAAATTCCTCTGCCCTTACTTCCCTGTGTAATAATTTCAGTACCTTCACAAATTCTCCCTTGCAAGCCTTGTCCTTCATAGCTGGCAACAAGTGTGACCCCAAAGGTTTAGTAAACCCCATATAAGGGAGTTTTTTAACTTTTACCTCTTTGCTTCCTTTCCTTCTACTGTCTTCACCTCTATGTCCTTCCCAACATCTTCACCCTTGTTTCGCTCTGTAGAATTTGTCCTCTGCTTGCCCCCCTCTCTGTGCTTCCGAATCCTTTACCTGTAACGTCTAATCTTCACCTTTGTTGTCAGGCCCCACACCTGTGTCCTTGACATATGTACCTTTTCTGAGCTGTATCTCATCAACCCTCCCCCCACAGCCAACCTCAATTTCTTTTTGTTCCCAATTCCCACCCTGTCTCTGCTTACCTGACATCAATGTCGGTGACCGCCCCAAAGCCTGCCGCAGCGCCAGTGTCCGTGAGGCCGTTCTCTCTTTGGCTGGCTGTCACTGCTTTGTCTTGCCCTGCAAAATACTATTACAAACAACATTAGCTACACCCCCTACTCCCCCAATGCCCTTGCCCCTCCTCTTTATCACTCTCTCCATCCACAATCTCCCATTCTTCTGGACCATCCTCAATATAATCCAGCTCCAATTCTTCAAACCCGCACCCTTGGGCCTCTCCGCCATATCCATTTTTGGGCACCTCCTTGCTCCTGTCCTTTCCCGACCTGGTACCACTTGTACGCACCACCTCAAGTGACACCCTCTCCTCCACCCAGGGATGAAACTCCATTGCTCCGTAAAGACCTTATCAAATTCATTCATGTGGCTGTGCTTGTGCTGATTTCCTGACTCACCATGCCGGCGGAGCGGGCATGCTCACGCTCGGCCATTCCCCCCTGCAAGGCCGTTGCCAACCTATGCAGGGTGCTCACCTCTGTATCCCACGATGTTGCCTGGCTGGCCACCCCGCTCCAAGTGGACTCTTCACCTCAGGGTTGTTGAGCCAACCAATTCCCCCCGACTCTGCCACACCTGAGTACATTCTGCCTGTAAGAAAGTCTGTGAGACCGGTGTGTAGCCCAGTACCCCCTCTACCTGTCTAGAACAACACTCACCTAGGCCTCCCACAACCCCCCTCACTCGAAGACCTCCCTTTCCTGTTCCTGGTGTAAACTCTGCCCTGGAGCTCCCTTCTTCTTCATCTTCGCTCCAGGGAAACACATTCACTTGCGCCACCATGGACGTGCTCGGCCCAGTTTCCTTCAACTCACGACCCCCTCCACTAGTAATGCTCCATGTTTCCCTGCTTCCACTCCTCCCCACCCTCCCCCATATGCCACCCAAGCCCTCCCCCCATACCCCATCCTCCTGATCATCCCTACCCTTTGCCCACCCTTTGCTGTCTGGGCGCTGCTCCCCCAGGAATAACTTTTCCTAATGACTGCCTCTGCCTGAACCCCTTCTGGCTCTGTAATAGCACCCCCTGCCTGGCCCTGGTGTACCAGGTCTGCCCTGATCTGCTCTCTCTTCAGGCCCCAGCCTAGCCTTCTTATGCCCTGGGCCCACACATGGCAGTGCCAGGGCGTGGCTGCCTGGAGCACTTCTGACCAGCTCCCTGAGCTCCTGATGCCGTGCCTCCAGTTATTCCCCCCTCTCCCTCCATTGTGCCCCCCAATAGCTGGACATGTCTTTCCGCCCATCCCGCCCATCCCGCCCTTCAGTGGCACCCTCTGGGATGTCTCTCTGGTCCCCCCAATCACCTGCAGCTTATACCACATGGCCCTTCCCCCTCCTCTCCAATAGACACACCTTTGGCCCTGGTTGCTCCGCTTACTCGCGGGCGACCCTGGCTGCTTACCTGCTTCTCTTGCTCGCCTTTGTAAGTAAGGGGTGGTGAGCACGTGATTACCGGTGCTGCTACTTCGCTGATGACATCCTTGCGCGCTGCTCTGCCTCCTTGCTATCTACTCTGCTGTCGTCCACTAGACTCCCCTAACTAAGTCCGGACTGAAATTCCTCCCCAACTAACTAACAGGGCGGCCACCATGTGTTCCCACACAAAATGGTGGCTAGCCCTGTAAAATGTCTGACTATATAACCCTTGGGCCACATCCTTTAACGGATGTAGCCCAAACACAACCCAGTCATCTGGACTGTGCTAACTCCTTCCAATAACCCCGGTGGCCAGCCGCCTGCCAGCAGCTGTCCCCCAAAGCCCTTTTCTAAATGAAGAGATGGGAAAGGAGTGAGGGGGGAGCTCCCATTTTGTTTTCAACATTAGTTTTTTGGGGATGCACTTTACAATGTACGTGCATTTTTTGCTGCTTAGAGCCCGTATGTCATCTCGTGCATTTCGACAAAAAATGCCACATTTTACGATTTTGGCAGATTCTGACTTGAAAAAGATTTAGGTATCAAACCAAACACGTTTGATAATCTTACCGAAAACTCAGATGAAATGATGGTAAAATCAAATGCTTTTTGCTTCAGGCTGTATAATTCTTGTTTGTGTATGGTATCAATCACGAATAAACGCTAAATCATAGAATGTTAGAATTTAAGATTAGTTGTGCGCAAAATGCTGACTGCGATCTAAGGTCGAATTTGAACAGTAACTTTCATAATATTTTGTTCTTTTTGCTTTATGCCAGGGTGTTAAAGCAATTCACAGTGCTTAAAGTACACAGTGAGACAGGAGGAAAGAAATTCATATTTTCCTGTCACCTCACAAGAAGTGTTATAATTTCACTGTACTATCATGTCATGACAACCGGCACATGAAACGTATTTAACAAAGTACATTTTAGCCTTTATTACGGGTACAACGTGTCTTTAAAAGTGCAAAGGCAAAACGAATGGTTCACTTATGGCTAATGACTGGTAAATCATTTATAAATGTATGCAAATTGGATTCAAAACAGTATATGAAGACACATATGAATAATTCGCAACTGTGGTCATGGTTGAGCTACACCTCATGTTTAAATAATGTATTTGGCAATATTTGATTCACCATTACACTACAAGCATGGTTGCACACGAGGCTTGACTACAGCATGGAATGACTTGGCATGTTCTAAACTGCACTGTTCTGTTATGAAATTGAGCTACAAACGACTAGTAAGCAAGGTAGAGAAATAAAAAACAAATGTTGGCCTTGTATTTTCTTCGAAGCTATTCAATGAATTTATATAACGAATGCAAGAGTCCGACAGTTTTCTTTTCTAAAGGTTTTGAACAAAATAGCAACGTTCTTCAGATGTGCAATTATACTTGTCTTTTTATTTTAGAGTATCTGAAATTGCACATTTTTTATCTTTGTACTTGCAGTCCCTAAGGAACACTTGCATTTCCCTTTGCTTAAATCTCCAAAATGCATCATTAGCATTTTTAAGATATCATATCAATATCACTGAACTATTGAGTCATTAGCCCCTGGGTGTTTTTGTGAGTATTTAGATATTTGCAATCTAAAATGGGTATGATTTTTGACAGCTAGATGATAATGCCTTTTTA
Organism: Pleurodeles waltl; assembly: GCF_031143425.1. Lineage (NCBI taxonomy): Eukaryota > Metazoa > Chordata > Amphibia > Caudata > Salamandridae > Pleurodeles > Pleurodeles waltl. The sequence continues at coordinate 1,233,052,706 of NC_090444.1, read as the reverse complement.
CATATTGACGCCATGTACTCTCAGCAGATTGGCTTGAGTGGTGATGCAAGAATGTGTAAAAAGTGGTATATAGTACATCTGTTAAGCAATAAAGAAAACATTAGCCGAAGCTTTAACCTAAATTAAATAGTGCCTCTGATGCGTACGAAAAAAATGCTCAATCACAACAGTTGTTTCACGTTTGCAAACGTTTTATGCCCTCAGAAAACGTTAAAATCTCTGAAAATGACAAATGAGAGTGTCAGAGATAAAAAGAATGTTAGAGAGACGTGTGAGATGAACTTCATACAGATCATAGTAACATTTGTCAGTGCAGGTTCTCCCGGGAGGGGTCTGTTGACACTCTGAGCGATGCAATGCGTTTTGTGTTATTTTAGCGCATCTGACCTTATTTGGTTTCTTACCTTTAATTTATACGGGACACATTAGAGGATCTATGGACCTTTTGACTGTGCTTAGAGTACTTCCCTACATAGGACTCAATTTCAATGCAAATCATCAACAAATATCAATCAGCAATATCAATAATATTTGGAGTCAGTAATCTCACGCACTATGACCCCTTTGGCCATGAATAACCACATCTTTATGTAAAGTTAGAATGTTTATTTCCCTATATGAACAATGCTAGTATCACATAACTTAGTCTCAAAATCAAATGATATACGTAAAAAAATAACACTTGGTTGACTGAACCTCCTAAAGAATCTCAATTTAACTAAAGCATGGATTACTACGCATTCAAGAGTTTCAGTACAAATCAATAGCAAGATCAACTGTGCAAGAGAAAAAGCATACATCTAGAGTCTGCAACTGAGCAACATCAATTATTTTATTAATAGGACCAAATAGCCTTTTAGGGTCTTCCTTCACTAACCTTCTGATTAGAATAGCATGTTTGGACTTCATGCAAAACAATTTCGTCAACATAAATTTGGAAAAAAAACATCTAGCTATGGCTCTAGAAAAATAGGGGTTGGTACCTAGAAACAAAAGACAAATTGCAACAAGAATAATATCATTTTGTTATACCTCTCCTCGGTATGGATCATCAAGCTGTGATTGTCTTCGTCAGTTGGGCATCAGTTCAGTCATCATCAGCATCGGGCAATGAGAGGGAATGGTTCAGAACCAGGGACTCTAAGCTATCTTATCCATTTGGAAAGCAATGTCTAAAGAATCAGCATTTAGCATCAGGGGCCAGATGTAGGTACAATCCGAATTGCGACCCGCAAATTGCGAGTCAGAACAACACGCAATTTGCGAGTCGCAATTCGGAATGTTGGATGGTGTCCCTGGCACCAACTGCGAATCGCAAGGGGGTCGCAAAGGCCCACGTCATGAATATTCATGAGGTGGGTCGCAATTTGCGACCCCCTTGCGATTGGCGGCCCTCACAGGAAGGGTGGCCTGCTGCAGACATCAGACCACCATGTCTGTGACTGCTTTTTAATAAAGCACTTTTTTTTTTGTAATGCAGACTGTTTTCCCTAAAGGAAAACGAGATTCATTACAAAAACGAAAAATGAAACGTTTTCTTCTCATTTTTTCAGAGCAGGCCGTGGTCCATAGGACCACGGCCCGCTCTGAAAAGATTTTTGCAGTGCCAGTCTCAACTGGGAAGGGCTCCCATAGGAACCCCTTCCCTTTTGCGAATGGGTTACCACCCATTACAAAAGGGTAAAAACTGCAATTGGTTTGCGACCGCGTTCGCGGTCACAAAGCAATCCTGCATTGCACTGCGACTCGCAATTAGGAAGGGAGCACCCCTTCCTAATTGCAACTAGCAAACCCGTTTTGCGATTCGGTAACCAGGGTACCAAATCGCTAAACGGGGTCTGTGCATTGCAAAGTGCAATTTGCACATCGCAAACAGCGAAATTTGCTGTTTGTGACGTGCAAACTGCTTAGTACATCTTGCCCTAGAAGCTTAAGCAATAAAGTTAAAGATGGAATTCTCTAAGTAGGAGAATCAAAAGGCTAGTACACCTCGTCAGTGGAAAATGGAAATGAGAATGCGCATGGAAGGTGAGAATGATCAAAATGGCGTCCTTCTCCTCTGTGCTGTCGGGCTAAGTTAAAAACATCTAAAACACTTCCCAAGTTGCCATTGGTCAAAGAATCGAATGTTTACATTTAGTCCAATGAAGGTAGACCTACAAATCTAAAATGTTACTAAACTGTCGATGATTGGCTCCTCTTCTCCTGTTGCCATTGTCATGCTCGTCAGGTAACAATTTTGTATCCCTTTGTCCTCCAGTCAGTGCATCCATTGTTAGATCCTGGGAACATCACTTTTACAGACACTAAACTATACAAATTATTAGTAACTAGTACAGGACATTCTAGCAAGTAGCTCTCTTGGGAAAGGAAAGACATCTGCTGGCGTTTGGTCAACTCAGTGGAATAAAAAACAGTTAATGGATTAACTTATTCAAGGGAACATTTCTCACAGCTTTTATCTGAACAGTGCAGCTTACATAGGGCTATGCAACTAGGTCCAAGACTTTGCTAACTTAAGGCCTACAATTAGTAAAGCAAATACATAATAAGTAATCATTAATATAACACACTACTACATTAATTTAAGTACAACAATTTATATCAATAATCTTTTAATAAGGACACTTCTTAATTACTGAAGGCCACTCAAGTGGCACATTTTCCAATTGGTGCATTATTTTCTATATGAAGTAAAATTCCATGCAGATTCAAAATTCAAAATACATGAATATTTGTTAGTAAAAATTCAGCGTCCACAGTTACTCAACTCAAAGGTCCAAATTTGATCAATCTCAGAAGCATCAAAAGCTGATTGGAATCAACAAGATTCAAGTCTGTGATCATGAAGTCTAAGGGCCGTATTTATACTCCGTTTGCGCCGAATTTGCGTCGTTTTTTTCGACGCAAATTCGACGCTAAACTAACGCCAACTAACGCCATATTTATACTATGGCGTTAGAGGCGAATAGCGCCAAAGTTCCCGGAATGTGCGTCATTTTTTAGCGTGAACCCCTTCCTTGCGTTAATGATATGCAAGGGAGGCGTTCCCGTCTAAAAAATGACTCCCAGGCCTTTACGTGGTATTTATACTCCCGGGCAAAAGAGACGCCCGGGAGTGGGCGTGGCTAAAAACGGCGCATTTGCGCCGCTTTTTAACGCCTGGGTCAGGCATGGCGTTAAGGGACAAGTGGGCTCAAAATGAGCCCAGAGTGCCCTCCCCTGCCCCCAGGGACCCCCCCTGCCACCCTTGCCCACCCCAGGAGGACACCCAAGGCTGGAGGGACCCACCCCAGGGACATTCAGGTAAGTTCAGGTAAGTATTTTTTTATTTTTTTTTAATAATTTTTTTTGGCATAGGGGGGCCTGATTTGTGCCCCCCTACATGCCACTATGCCCAATGACCATGCCCAGGGGACAGAAGTCCCCTGGGCATGGCCATTGGGCAAGGGGGCATGACTCCTATCTTTACAATGATAGGAGTCATGTTGATGGGGGATGGGCGTCGAAAATAAATGGCGCAAGTCGGGTTACGACGATTTTTTCGACGTAACCTGACTTGCCCCATTTTAAGACGCCCATGCGCCATTTTCCCCCTACGCCGGCGCTGCCTGGTGTACGTGGTTTTTCTCGCGCACACCAGGCAGCGCCGGTCTGCTTGCGCCGGCTAACGCCATTCAATAAATACGGCGCCCGCATGGCGCTTCAGAATGGCGTTAGCCGGCGCAAAACTTTTTGACGCTAAACTGCGTTAGCGCAGTTTAGCGTCAAAAAGTATAAATATGGGCCTAAGACTTTTGCCTGCTGGGGATGCATAATTTGAGAGAGCCTCCAGATCGAGCGGCTTGGCACACATTAGAAACCTGAACATTTCAAAATCTATATCTACTCCTGCACCTGTGCACTGTCGGCAGTGAATGAGAATAGAAAAACCTTGAGGCTGGCATTTCACATAGAGACTTTTTAAAGCATGGAAAAGTGGACAATTACCAGGGGCCCTTACCTTCCAAGGATCCCATAGAAAAGTGAATTTTCTCTCTATTTGATTAGTCTAAGTTCTTTCTCTTTCTAAACTGTTCTAGGCTATACCTACATCTACCTCTGACTGTTCCTTTACTGAGCATCAAGTTTAAGTAATTTTAGAGGTTACAAGCAAAACATATTTCCACTGTTTTTGAGGAACACTGTTAAAGTTTACCATTTAATTTATGTTAGAAACTGGGCTTCTGGTTAGCAAAAGTATGTACTCTGACCAAGCAAGAACCACAATGCTAGTCAGGGTAATTCAGATACATACACTAAATTAACCTGTGCTCACACCTTGGTACCTTGACAAAGAGCAGTCAGGGTTAACTTAAGAGATAATGGTCGTCATTATGACATTGGCGGTAAATCCTGCTTACCGCTACGATGACAGCTGCCAACAAACCGCCACGGTGGCGAATATCTGTTCAGCACATTATGACACACACACACCAATCCGACAGAATACTGCCACATACACAGATCCGCCAGTACAAAGGTCTGTGCTAAAGTGGCGTACCAACACCCATACCGTTACACCAACAAAACAACACCCACCACATCATGACCCAAGAATCACCACGGCAGACATTCAACGGTGGTAAACCATTGGCAGTACACACTGGCGCACTTAGAATGGACACCCAAATACTAAACTGCACAACATTGGCCAATACCAAAAACACATCTGACACTCATACACACACCACACCCACCTACCCACAGCACTATAAAACACAAACCCACATTAGCCACAACCCTTTACAAATACAAATCATTGCCACCAGACTGACACCAAGACCACTGCGGCAACTAGACACGCACACCAATTACACCCATACATCCCTCACGCACCCCACAACGCACACCCAACCACAGTACACAATACCTCACATACTTACACACACCACACAACACCCATGTCCCCACAAAGGCACCACCATTTCACAGAGGAGGAGTTGAGGGTCATGGTGGAAGAAATAGTCAGGGTAGAGCCACAGTTGTTTGGAGCATAAGTACAGGTGATCTCCATTGCCAGGAAGATGGATCTATGGTGGAGAATTGTGGACAGGGTGAATGCCGTGGGACAGCATCCAAGAACAAGGGACGACATCAGGAAGAGGTGTAATGACCTACGGGCGAAGGTACGTTCCTTAGAAGCAAGGCACTAGCTCGCTATACAGAGGACTGGCGGTGGACCCCACCTTCTCCCCTACAGCTCACAGCAAGGGAGGAGCAAGTCTTGGCAATACTGCATCCTGAGGGACTTACTGGAGTTGCTGGAGGACTGGACAGTGGTAAGTCAATATTTATTAGTTATCACCCCGATACCTGCAGGCCATCACACCTCCTCACCCCCACCCCCATCACTCCACTCCATCCCACACACTGCAACTACACATATAACTAACCACAATGCCCAGCCCTGCATGCAATACCAATGCATGGACAGCCGTCCCAGCCCTGCATGGACACCCATTACTACAGCATGCACAGCATAGGGGAACTAACAATACCACAATACATCAACTTACACAAACGAAGGCGGCAGGACAACAGCAACAGTAGAGGAGAAACTAGGGATGTACAATATGTTACAGGCATGAAGCATAATACATCACTTACATCCCCGCAGGTGCCCCAGCCAGTGCCAGAGGAGAGGAGGTGCCACGACAAACCAGTCCCCCAACAGAAGATGCCCCCAGTGATGACAGTAACTCTGGACTTCAGGATCTGGACCAACAACCTGGCCCATCAGGGACCACTGGACAGCCGGTCACTCAAGCCCACTCACAGTCTACCACAGAGCCTCCCCCATCAGTTTCCAACACCACAGCACCCTCCCAGCAACCCCACACCTCTGTCCTCAGCACACATCAATCAGCAGTGTGCCTACCTGTACAGGCATCCCAGTCCACACCTCACACCCAAGACAATCAGGAACCTAGGGTCAGTGGGCAAAACCATTCAGGGGACAGAGGCACAGGGCAACAGGGACACTGGGAGGACCGCTGTGTGAGCCAGGGGGAGGACAGGCCCAGGGAACCGACTCTCCAGGAGGCACTCACCAAGATCATGGGTGCCTACCAACAATCCCAGGACACGATGGGGCAGATCCTTGACAACATGCAGGAGAACAAGCGGCTGCAGGAGAACCACCATCAGGAGATCAGGGAGGACTTGCAGGCTCTCAACACCACCATGATCTCCAAAGCAGGGGTGCTGGCAGACATGGCCAATATCATGAGGGAATCGACAGCACACCAGCGGGCCTGTACCACCAGCCAGCCTATTGACCAGCCCATCACCTCCGCTGCAGCAGGCCCCGCCAACGGACCCACAGGCCACCAGCACCTCACCCCCTACAGAAGGTTAACCACCCCGCAAACATTCCCTGCAATCCAGACAGAAGCCAGAGACACTTGCCAAGACCAAGACCACCACCAGAAAATGAGACTCTCCTGATTGTCCTCCTTGTGTCCCACCCCATCACCTCTTCCACTTTGAACTGCCTCTGCTCCCCTTCCTTTGGACCCTTAAATACTGCACCTGTGCTACAAACAGACTGGAGTAATACCCTGGACTTTCCTCTACCATCACCCCATTCCATTGCACTTTACCCTCACTGTTATAGCACCACAATAAACATCCTTGAGCACAACTTGACTGATAGTATTTTATGTGTTGAAAATGTGCATTTAGAGGAACAGTCACATCTGGTGCAAATGATATGGACACTGTGATAGCATACAATTAATGACCTGTAACTGTCTGTAGTAATCAGGACACTTGTCATATCACCAACATCAGTAAACTGACAAGCCATAGGTGACAGTAAGCTTAGATGCAAAGGAAGCAAATGCCATCATGCCACAGTCACACAGATGAAATCAATATTCAGAGCAATGATCAGTCCCACTGTCTCACCTGTGTGTCATTGGAAGTATTGATGTATAACTGATGTTCTGTTGTCCACATCTTCATCCTCTGCCTCCTCATCCTCACTGTCCTCAGGGTCCACTGGTGCCACAGGGGCAGCTCTAGTCTCCTCCTCCTGCAGAAAAGGCACATGCCATCTGAGGTCCAGGTTGTGCAACATGTAGCATGTCACTATTATCTGGCAAACCTTTCTGGGTGAGTAGCACATGGATCCACCTGTCAGATGGAGGCACTTGAACCTGGCCTTAAGGAGGCCAAAGGTCCTTTCAATTATTCTTCTGGTTCGCCCATGTGCCTCATTATAACAGTTCTCAGCCTCTGTCCTTGCATTCCTCACAGGGGTCACGAGCCACGAAAGGTTTGGGTAGCCAGAGTCACCCTCAAGTAGTGAGGGACAAACATTAGCCTTACACAATCATATGGGGATAACACCTCAAGGCATACACTGCCTTACGTTGGGTGGGAACTCTGGCTCACCTATTAGCCACACCCTGTGCCTCTGTAGTTGGGCCATCACATTTAGGATGCTGCTATTTCTCACGACAAAGGTGTCATGCACCGACCCAGGATAATTGGCAGTACATGGGATATGTACTGGTCAGCCAGGCACAGCATTTGCATATTCAGTGAGTGGAAACTCTTCTGATTCCTGAATACCTGTTCGTTCTGGTGGGGGGAGGAACGCAATATGTGTACAGTCAATCGCCCCAGTAATATTGAGGATATGGCCCATTGCATAGAATCCTGCCTTAACAGTGGCCAAATCATCCATCTGGCAGAAAACAATGTAGCTGCACATGTGCTTCACCAGGGCAGACAGAACCCTTGCCAGCACGATTGAGAACATTGGCTGTGACATTCCTGCTGCCAAGCCCACTGTCACTTGGAAAGAACCAGTTGCCAGTAAATGGAGCACTGATAGCACTTGCACAAGAGGGGGAATCCCAGTGGGATGACGGATGGCTGAAATCAGGTCAGGTTCCAATTGGGCACACAGCTCTTTGATTGTGGCCTTGTCCAGTCTACAGGTGAGTATAATGTGCCTGTCCTCAAGTAAGCCAAGTCCACAAGGAGACCGTACACGGGGATTTTGTCTTCTCCTCCTATTCATCCACAGCAGTAGATATATAAGGTACACAAGAGTGAGGAGGCTGTCACAATTTGAACACTGGAACCACCACCTCAATGTACATAGAGCATCAATGTGATGGGACAGTGGGAATGGCAATGTATGTGCTATTTCAGGCAAGGTTGCAATTATGGTTTATCTGATCATTGTCCACAACCATGAAATGGTGACCGCCTGTCCTGTGTCATGTGCACCGCTGTGCAATTCCTCATTGGCTAATAAGGGGCTCTATGGAGTACAGTGGCCAATGGGGATCAGCGCCGGCGGTGACGGTATACACCGCCACAGACGTCACCGCCATTTTCTATCCAAATCCTCACTTATTTCCTGACTTTCCACAGGATGACACCTACACTGCGTGTGCTGCTGTGACCTGTGTCTGGAACCTACCATGGCCCGTGTGACCGGGGACAAGGCCCCTGCCTTTACTTCAGAGGAGTTGGAGCGACTGGTGGATGGGGTCCTACCCCAGTATGGACTGCTGTATAGGCCTACAGACCAACAGGTGAGTACACCATGGGCACGATGTATGTGGGAAGAATGCATGGGGATTTGTGTGCAAGCATTGTGTCATGGGGGGATGTCTGGTGGTGGTGCACAAGGTGGGCGCCGGACAATGTTTGTTCCATAGTGGATGGAAACATGATTGGTGGACATATGTGTGAAAGTGTGAATTACATGTGTTACGGTGTCCTCCTACCTGCATTCCTTCTGCAGGTCGGTGCCCATCAAAAGAAGGGTTTGTGGCGTGCCATCACCATGTATGTGTGGACCCTGGTGGTCTGCAGCAGGCGGAGCACCTACTGCAGGAAATGGTGGGAGGCTCTGAGACGCTGGGCATGGAAGACCGCGGAGGCCCAGCTGGGGACGGCCTCCCAATGAGGAAGGGGTGCCCATCAGAACCAGACCCCCCGATGGACCGCATACTGGTGGTGGCATACCCAGAGCTGGATGGGTGCTTGAGGGCATCACAGCAGCCACAAGGTGAATACAGTGGGCATTACTACAATAATTGGTAGGTGGCATGGAATCTGGGTGCTGCGTGTGAGTAAGTGGGCAACCCTTAACGCCAGGCCAGACATTGCAGCGTGATCCAGCTCAAGGTTAATGGGTGTATGGCAAATGCAGGTAAGCTAGCTTGTTTGCATTCCATGTCAGTCAGGGCTTTGTGGGTCCCAGGAGGGGCGCAGGTCGCGGTGTTTGGCCCTCATCTTGCTGTGGCAGCTACCCAAATCAATGGCAGTGCAATGCATAATGCTCAATCATGATCCCTGTGTGGGTGACAGTGCTGTGTATGCCAATTGTGGTGTTGGTGCTGTAATTGATCCACTGTTCCCTTTCTCTTTCTCTCCCCCATTTTTCTTCTGTCATCCTATCCATGTGTGCATTAGCATCATCTGGTGGAGGAGCAGGGGCACTGGCGATAGAGGTAGCTGCATCCCACGGGACCCAGGAGGCAGAGTAAACCGACGGTGAAGGAACTATTGGGACGGAGGGCGAGGGGAGCACCACAGCAGAAACAGAAGGTGACAACACTGACTTAGATACCTTCTCAGATGGAAGCTTCCTGATGGTGGCGGACACCTCTGTGACTACCCCAGCTACAGGTACAGCTGCCACCCCAAACCAGCATCGCCCTCCCAGTAGCCCCTCAGTGAGTTTCCCGTGCCCGCTCACCCAGGAGGGTGGGCATCTCCTTCACCCCAAGGACCTCTGGCCCTGCCCCAGTGAGCCCTGCTGCCATGAGTGAGGAGGCTAATAACCTCCTGAGATCCATCTCTGTAGGGCAGTCAACCAATGTGAATGCCATCCAGGGGCTGGCATCCCAGATGCAGCAACCCAGTGCATTCCTGGAGGGCATCCACAGTGGATTGGCGGCCCAACAGAGATCGATTCAGGCTCTGACCTCCTCTCTGATGGCAGCCATTGTCCCTATTCCTACTGTCCCCCCTCCAACTACCACTTCCCAGTCCCAGTCTCCTTATCCGCAACCCATCCCATGAACATTTCCTGAGGAGCATGCACACAAGACAACACACAAGAGTGGCACAGTCAAACACAGCCACCCCACTTCAGTACACAAGCACTCACACAAACAACAGACAGTTGCACACACATCCACTGCCTCCACTGTCTCCTCCTCCACCTTCCTCACAGTCACGCCCACACTCACACCTGCATGCACTGCTTCAACAGCCACCACCAGCATCACCACACCAAGCAGCACACACACCTCACTAGCAGGCACCTCCACAACATTCATCCATGTGTCCCATGTATTCTCTCCCACCTTGTCTGTCCCCCTCTTCAAAAGGGCACAAACGCAGGAATTCAGACACCCAACAGCCATCCACCTCATTTCAGCACACTCCCCATGCACCTGCACCCAAGTCCAGCAGACATACTCCTCCAATAACCACTCCTTCAACCTTCAATCCCATCCCTCCTCCCTCATTCCGCCCCACCATCCCTAAAAATCTTTTACTTGCCCAACTTGACTTCTTCCCTCTCCCTACCCCCATTCTGCCCCTAGAGCAGGGTCCCAATGACCCAGCCAAGCATCTCAGTCAAACAGTCCACAGGGAGTCACCTCCTAGTTGTGGAGGCAAGACAGTGAAGGATCCCACATCAGCAGCCAGGAAGGGGAAGAATCCCACTCCAGCAGCCAGGAAGGGGAAGGATCCCAAACCACCAGCCAGGAAGGGGAAGGATCCCACTCCACCAGCCAGGAAGGGGAAGGATCCCACTTCAACAGCCAGGAAGGGGAAGTATCCCACTCCAACAGCCAGGACAGGGAAGAAGCCTTCACCTCCTGCCATGAAGGTGAAGAAGCCCTCACCTCCAGCTGCTACACAGCAGACCTCACCTCCAACAGAGGCTGCCCATGAGGCACCTTCCATGGCTGAGACACAGCAGCCCTCACCTCCAGCAGATGCTGGCAGGGTACTACCACCAGTGGTCATGGAGCCCTACCCTCTGGTTGAGACGGTGCAGCCCTCACCTCCAGCAGCGGACATGTAGGCTACCCTCCAGGGACTGGTGTGTAAGGAGCCCCCACCAGAAGTAGTGGGCATGTTCCCCACTTCAGAGACGGTGGCCTTGCACTCTCCACCAGAGACAATTGAGCATGGAGCCCCCTCCAGAAGCAGAGGGCAAGTTCCCCACCTGAGAGGCTGTGACCTTGAACTCCCCTGCAAAATGAAATGGGCATGGGGCCCCCTCCAGAAGCAGTGTGCAAGTTCCCCACCTGAGGGACTGTGACCTTGTACTCCCCAGCAAAGGGAAAGGGCATTCAGCCCCCTCCACAACCAATAGGCAAGTTCCCCACTTGAGAGACTGTGACCTTGCACTCCCCATCAAAGGGAAATGGGCCTGGAGCGCCCACCAGAAGCAGTGGGCATGTTCCCCGCTTCAGAGACTGTGGCCTTGCACTCCCCACCAGGGACAATTGGGCATGGAGCCCCCTCCAGAAGCAGTTGGAAAGTTCCCCACCTGAGAGACGGTGACCTTGCACTCCCCAGCAAAGGGAAATGGGCATGGAGCCCACCCAGAACCAGTAGGCAAGTTCACCACCTGAGAGACTGTGACCTTGAACTCCCCAGCAAAGGGGAATGGGCATGGAGCCCCCTCCGGAACCAGTGGGCAAGTTCCTGACTTCAGCTGAGGTGCCCCCACCCCTTTCCCCCTGAGGTGCCTGCCCACTTCAATAATGATGCCCTTGCACAGTTCTGTGAGGATGTCGTCAGGAAACAAGTTGGGCCTTGGATTGTGCCCTGTGGCCATGTGAGCCCTTAGTACTTTGGACTGGGCATTGGCCCTTTGTGCACAATTGTACACATCTCTTTTTTATCCAATTAGTTCATTTGGTGGCTGTTCCCATTCAGTACATTCTCAGTACTGCCTTATTGTTGTCCATGCATTATTATGACGTGTATTGTGTGCCATTGTTTTTCGTCTGCAGCTGGTTGTGTGTATGGTTTGTGTGTTTCTGGTGTGTGTATGTGTGTCACTGTCCTCCCTCCCTCCCTTGTGTGCTAGATGGCTGTACTCACTGTTGTCATCCTCGTCTGCGTTGGTGTTCCAGGTGGAGCATGGCGTAGAAGAGCATCGGGAAGACTTGCAGTTCCGGTTCAATGGGGGCGTTGTTCTTATCTGTGTTTTTGATAGGGAGTCTTTGGTCTTCTGTGCAGTGTTTCCGTCAGGCTTTTGATGGCGTTGGTTCCACCCCAGAAATCGTGGCAAGGTCATGATATGGTGGGTGGTACCTTGTCTTCCGCCTGGCTGTTGATGGCTACCGCTGTGGTCAGTGGTGTTAACGCCCTGGCGAATGGCATGATACATTGGCTGTCTATGGGAGTTCTCACCACCATGGTCATAATTTGGCGGTAATTACCGCAAGCCTGTTGGTGATATTTCTGCCACTTTATCACTCACTGCCAATGTCATAATGACCACCAATGTGTTAAGAATTTGTGTAACACTTGAAACAGTAAAACAGAGAGAACACTACACAAAAAGATACAACACCTAGTTAGAAAGGTCAATCTTAATTTAATCAGCAAAAGAAGAACACAACAACAAAAATACCACAAGTAGAAGTTAAGATATGATTTTTTAAAGAATAAACTGAAATATAGGCCCTCTCTACAACCCTGGCGGTCGGTGTTAAAGCGGCGGTAATACCGCCAACAGGCCGGTGGGAAAAAAATGGGATTACGACCATGGAGGAAACCACCAACATAGACAGCCACTTTAACAATCCGACCGCCACGGTGGTACAAACAAACAGCGCGGCAGACACCGCCAACAGACAGACGGGAGACAATGTACCGCCCACTCTATCACAACACGCCTATCCGCCACCTTTTCCGGGGTGGAACAAACGTGAATAAAAACACGGCAAAAACAGACCACAAAGGGAAAACACTCACCTCTCCACACCCCACGAGGAACCAGGACGCCATGGAGCCTGAATTGCAGATACTGCCGGCGATGGTCTTCCTGCTCCTCTATCAGGAGCTCCAATGACGGCGGTGATGACCACGGTGAGTACTGCACCTACAACACAGGGGAGGGAGGAGGGAAAAGAGAGTGACACACACACACACGCAACACGCAATACCCCCACCGTCACCCAAAACACCATACACACAAACACATGCTGCAACATCACATATACACCCTCCCAACCTCCTGGAAGAATGCAAGGACAAAAATAAATTATTTGAACTAATGTAATCATGTGAAAAATCATTATCAAAATGCAAAACCCAGTATATATAATTATGTGCACCAAATACACAAGTCTGGATAGTGCACCAATCATTGTCCGTTGACCACTGGGCCCAAAATGCATGGGTGAGGCCCACACTAGATACCTGACTCCAGACGGAGAGAACACTGGAGGGGCATCACATAGAAAATATACAGGCACCTCAGGGGGAGGGGGAGAGGGGCACCTCAGCCTGATGAACGCACGACCCCACTGCTCCACGAGGGGGCTCCATGCCCAAGGTTCGGTCCTGGGGAGTGCAAAGCCACAGTCTCTCAAGTCTTTCCAGTGGGTGGTTTGCCTACTGCTTTATCCTGAGGAGTGCAAAGCCACAGTCTCTCAAGTCTTTCCAGTGGGTGATTTGCCCACTGCTTTATCCTGGGGAGTGCAAAGCCACAGTCTCTCAAGTCTTTCCAGTGGGTGGGTTGCCCACTGCTTTATCCTGGGGAGTGAAAAGCCACAGTCTCTCAAGTCTTTCCAGTGGGTGGTTTGCGCACTGCTTTATCCTGGAGAGTGCAAAGCCGCAGTCTCTCTAGTGGATAACAGTCTCCACTGGTTTTGGAGGGGGCTTTGTGCTCAGAGTGCTTCATCCTGCCTAGGACTGAGGTAGTGGATGTATCTCTCCACTGGTTCTGAAGGGGGCATGGTGCCCAGAGTGCTTCATCCTGCCAAGGACTGAGGTAGTGGATGTATCTCTCCACTGGTTCTGGAGGGGGCATGATGCCCAGAGTGCTCCATGTGCAATGTGGCCCGAACAATACACTCGCCTGGGTGTGTGTGCCACAAGATTGCTGACGTACAGGTAGCACGAAATGCCATGGAGGCAGGGACATACCCCACACTGCTGTGGCTTTGCATTCCATATGCAGGTGACAACTGTGTTGACAGTGATGCTTTATGGAAGCTGCCCAGGGTCCTGGAACTCACCACCAGCCTTGGACGACTGATAACTGGGAATGGTAGCCATGTCAGCGGTGGTGCCACTGTCTGAGGACGTCGCGGGGCCACTGGCGGTGCTTGCAGCAGTGTCAGTCGCGGCGGTGCTTGCGGAGGGGTCTGTGGCGGCAATGCTGCCTGCAGGCTCTGTGGCAGTGGTGCTGCCTGCGGGGTCTGTGGCGGCAGTGCTGGCTGCGGGGTCTGTGGCGGTGGTGCTGGCTGCGGGGTCTGTGGCAGCGGTGCTGACGGCAGGGTCTGTGGCAGCGGTGCTGGCGGCGGGGTCTGTGGCGGCGGTGCTGGCTGCGGGGTCTGTGGCGGCAGTGCTAGCGGCGGGGTCTGTGGGGGTGCAGGTGGCGGCGGGGTCTGTAGCGGTGCAGGTGGCGGTGTTCTCCACTGTACAGGTTGGCGTTGACGTGGACAGAAGGTGTGACACTGGTCCCTCAGTCAGTGCCACCATGCCCTCTCCTGACCTTCAGTTTTTGGCCCTTCCCCACCTTTGATGGTGGTGCAGCTGTCTTGCCACTATCCCCTTTCCTTTTCCCTGACCCCTTGGTGGCAGGTGTTTTCGGCTTCTCCCTCTGGGATGTGGGCACCTTTTTCACCTTGGCAGGTGGCGGAATGTCCTTGCCCTCACTCCGTGGCACACTGGCAGCCCTGATGGTTGGTGCACTCCATGACCACACCGTTGCTGGCACCACTGTGCCTGGGGATGTGGTGGCTGAGGTGCTGGGCTGGGACCAGGACAGCCTGGCAGTAGAGAAAGGACGGGGGGAGGTGTAGGGAAGAGGTCAATGTTAGCAAGGAAAAGAGTTTTGGACACACTGGGACCGGTAGATGGAGGGGGTTTGGGAGTGGAGGTAGAGGTAGTGGTTGTAGGAGGTGTACGTCTGCTGAATTTGGGTGAAGGTGCATGGGCTGGAGGCTGTTGTGAGGTGGATGGCTGTTGGGTGGGTGTGTGCCTGCGTTTGTGTACTTTGGGAGGAGGGCTCATAGACACAGTGGGAGAGGACAATGGGGATGTGTGAATGGTAGTGGGGGTGGTGAGTGCACGTGAGCGGTGTGTGGTAATGGGCGTGCTGGGGATGGAGGTAGTGGCTGAGGATGTAGTGCATGCAGGTGTGAGTGGAGACGAGACTGGGAGGGAGGAGGGAGACGTGGAGGAGGGGGACACAGTGGAGGCAGTGGATGTTGGTATGTGTGCATGGGTATGATGCTTATGTGAGTGCCTGTGAGATGTGTGGTGCTTATGTTTGCCTGTCTGGGTGGAGGAAGTTGGAGGGGGGAGGCTGGACACAGGAACAATGGCTGCCATCAGTGCTGAGGCCAGAGCCTGAAATGCTCTCTGTTGGGCTGCCTGGCCAGAATGAATGCCCTCCAGGTATGCATTTGTTTGTTGCAAATGCCTCTCAACATCCTGGATAGCATTCAGAATGGTAGACTGCCCAACAGTGAGGGATCTCAGGAGGTCAATAGCTTCCTCACTGAGGGCAGCAGGGCTGACTGGGGCAGGGCCTGAGGTGCCTGGGGCGAATGAGATGCCCACCCTCCTGGGAAGCGGGCACAGGACACACGCTGAGGGGCTGCTGGGAGGGCGGTGCTGGTAGGGAGGGTGGCGGATGTACCTGTTGATGTGGTGGGCACAGAGGTGCCCGCCACCGCAAGGGAGCTCCCATTAGAGGAGGAGTCGCTGGTCTCTGCTCCTGTCCCCACTGTGGAGCTCCCCTCGCCCTCCGTCCCACTGGTGGCTTCAGACTCTGCTGTTTCTCCCTCCAGGGCCAAGTGGGATCCCGCTCCCTCCTGCTCCGGTGCCAATGCTGCTCCGCCTGATGATGCTATTGCACACAAGAACAGGGAGACCACAAAAAGGCGGGGGAGACAGGAGAAAGACATGTTCAGTGCATGCAACACCACTACCGTTGGCGGACACAACAGACACAGCAGCCCTCAGCACTACGCCATACACTTATAGTTCCTAGATTATTCACATGCCCATGTGGTACAAGGCCTAAGCCCGATTGCTGCACACCTGGCAGTCACAGGAGCCTGACTAGATGTAGATAGCACTAACTACTATTGGGGTTGGGGTGCCACAGAGCCTGCCTCACAAGGGACCTTGCCTACCAAGATCGCCCTGGGGGAACCCACTGCCCACCTCCCCCACCCAGACGCCTCGTAATGCGTGCAGAGTCAGCTTGATGAGAGTGTACTCACCCCCTTGTGGCTGCTGTGATGCCCTCAAGCACCCATCTAACACCGGATATGCCACTGCCAGGATCCGGAACATCAGGGGGGTCATGGTGCGACGGGCACCCCAACCAAGTTGGGAGGCTATCCTCAGCTGTGCCTCCGCCATCTTCTTGCTCCAGTGGTGCAGGTCCTCCCATCTTTTACGGCAGTGGGTGATAAGTCTGTGGTGGACCCCCTTGTCCGGACGTCCTTGGCGATGGCACGCAAATAGCCTTCTTCTGGTGGGTGCTGACCTAGTGGAATAGTACAGGGGGAAAGGAAAATCATTACCTGTCCGGACTGCCATACTCATTGATCCACGTTCCCACCCTTGCCCTGACGCACATACACTCACCGTCCGCACATGCAGACCTCAGCCCCCCCATTTATCTGCCATCCACACCACTCCAAACAGGCATTGCCCATGCAGCATGCTCACAGTGTACTCACCTGTTTGTCTGGAGGACCGTACAGTTGTGTGTACTGGGGGAGGACCCCATCCACTAGTTTCTCCAACTCCTCCGAAGTGAAGGCAGGGGCCCTTTCCCCAGACACATGAACATTCGTCGCTTTCAGACACAGGTCACAGCAGCACTTGCAGTGTAGGTCCTCTCCTGTTGAAGGTCAGGTATCAAGTGACTGAACAGACAGAAAATGGCGGTCACGTCCACGGCGGTGTGTACCGTCACCGCCGGCATACGTTGTCATTGCCTCCTGGGACCCATAGAGTCCCATGTTAACCAATGCTAGATTGCGCCGCTGTCTTTGACTGCAACAGTGTACAACGCCAGCGCAGTTACCTCATATCCCCTTGTCCCACCTTACAGGTAAGGCAGACGCCATTTCAGGGGGCCACAAGGCATTAATATTAAATGCGTCACACCAATGTGGGCCTTGAATACACACAGTTACAGGCACATTGCGGATTAACAAATGTGTGCAAATGACATTTTGTGATACCTCAGTGTTGTCTGACTCTCTGCTCGCTGTTCTCGTCCATAGGGCACGTCTGCTGGGGCAGGTGATGAGATGGCGGCATCCTCCAGTGTACAGACCTCTGGTGGACCTGTCGACAATGGAAGAGAGACACATAATAGTCACCTACAGACTTGATCGTGCAACAATCCATGAATTGTGTGCCCAGTTGGAGCCAGACCTACTGTCAGCTATCCGCCATCCCACAGGAATCCCCCCTCTAGTGCAGGTCCTGTCTGTACTCCATTTCCTGGCAAGTGGTTCCTTTCAAACAACAGTGGCCATTGCATCAGGGATGTCCCAGCCAATGTTCTCTAACGTGTTGTCCAGAGTGTTGTCTGCCCTGCTGAAACACATGCGCAGCTACATCGTGTTCCCTCAGGTGGAGGATTTGCCAACAGTGAAAGGTGACTTCTATACCCTGGGGCATACCCCCAACTTCATAGGTGCCATTGATGGGACACATGTGGCCTTGGTACCCTCCTCCATGAGTAAACAGGTGTACAGAAACCGGAAGAGCTACCATTCTATGAATGTGCAGATGGTGTGTTTGGCAGACCAGTACATCTCCCATGTGAATGCCAAATTTCCTGGCTCAGTGCATGACGCTTACATTTTGAGGAATAGCAGCATCCCTTATGTGATGGGCAACTCCTGAGGCACTGTGTGTGGCTAATAGGTGAGGACAAGGACCCTATACAGTGTGAATAGGTGTCTGGGTATGGGGTTGTCCCTACGGGTTAGTGTGTGTCTAACAGTTGTCCCCCCATATTTGCAGGTGACTCTGGTTACCCCAACCTGTCATGGCTACTGACCCCAGTGAGAAATCCCAGGACAAGGGCAGAGGAACGCTGCAATGAGGCACATGGGCGAACTAGGAGGGTGATTGATCGCACCTTCGCCCTCCTGAATGCCAGATTCCGGTGCCTCCATATGACAGGTGGTTCTCTCTACTACTCACCAAAGAAGGTGTGCCAGATCATCGTGGCCTGCTGTATGCTGCGCAACCAGGCTTTGCGACGCCAGGTGCCTTTTCTGCAGGAAGATGGTCCAGCTGGTGGTCTTGTGGCAGCTGTGGAGCATGTGGACAGTGAAGAAGAGGAGGCAGAAGAAGAGGATATCGACAACAGAAACAACATGATCATGCAATACTTCCAGTGAGACACAAGTAAGAAGATGTCACTGCCTCCCATATCTCATACTATTAATGGAGCTAGCATAAGTCTATCATTGTGTGGACCCTGACTTGTCACTTTGCCTTTCCATTTCACAGATGTGGGTCCCACTTTGTGCCCTCTGCTATATTTCCCCTGACCTACAGCTGTGTTACGTCAGTATGTGCACAAGTAAATTGACATTGCTATATTCCATGGTTATTGCAATTACACGTTTGTGAAAGCACAGACTGACTCCAGATTGTTTTGTAATTGAAGTGTGTTTATTTCTGTGCAAATAAGTGGATGGGGTTGTAAAATGGGCAGGGGGTATGGTGGAGGAATGTCCATGGCAGAGTCCAGTCTATTTGTTTCACGGGTGCATTGTCCAAAGGGGCATAGGAAGTGCAGCAATGGCAGTTTAAGGATGGACACGGTGACAAAGTGGGACAGAAGGTTGACATTCAGGGGGGTCTCATTTCCTGGCAGGGGTCTTGGCAATGTTCTTTGTCTTGTTCCTAGATCTCAGGGACCATTTGCAGGGTGGTTCTCCATCTGCAGGGGGTGGGGTGCTGGTGTCGTGTTCCTGTGGCGGTGCCTCCTGTACACTAGCGCCGACGGAGGTGGATTGCTGTTCATCATCCAGGCTAGGGTCAAGAGCCCCTTGTTGTGCCACAGTGTCCCTCCTGGTGTTGACAAGGTCTTGCAGCACCCCTGCAATGGTGACCAGGGTGCTGTTTATGGACTTCAGGTCCTTACTAATCCCCAGATAGTGTTCCTCCTGCAGCCGCTGGGTCTCCTGAAACTTGGCCAGTACCGTTGCCATCGTCTCCTGGGAATGATGGTAAGCTCCCATGATGTTGGAGAGGGCCTCGTGGAGAGTGGGTTCCCTGGGCCTGTCCTCCCCCTGTCGCACAGCAGTCCTCCCAGCTTCCCTGTTTTCCTGAGCCTCTGTCCCCTGAACCGTGTGCCCACTGCCACTGCCCCCAGGTCCCTGATTTTCTTGGGTTGGTGGGTTTACCTGGGTTCCCTGTAGTGGTGGACACACTGCTGATTGATGTGTCCTGGGGACAGAGGGATGGGCCCACTGGGTGGGTGCTGTGGTGGTGTTTCCTGAGGGGGGAGGCTGTGTGGTGGCTTGTGACAGTGTCAGGGGAACCGACTGTCCGGAGGTCCCTGATGGGCCGGGCTGGTCATCTTGATCCAGTTGTGCAGAGCTGCTGTCATCACTGTGGGTCTCTTCTGTGGGGGTACTGGAAATGTCTGGTACCTCCTGTCCGGTGACATTGGGTTGGGGTCCTGCAGGGGTGTAAAGGCATGATTATTGCATCTGTGTGTGCCATTGTGTGCAATGTGTGAGTGACCCTGTACTCCAGTGCTTGCATTCTTGTCTTGGTCCTTGTGTGATATTTGGTTTGGGGTCTGTGTGGGTATCTGTAGTGGACATGCTTTGGTGATGGGTGTCCATGCTTTGGTGCTGCATGCAGGGCTTGGTATTGGGATGGGTGGGTTGTGATAGTGGGGCATATGTAAGGTGTTGGAGTGATGGGGGTGAGGGTGGGATTATGTGATTGCATGCAGGTAGAGGGGGCGAGGTAGTAAAGATTTGACTTACCAGAGTCCAGTCCTCCTTCTACTCCTGCGAGGCCCTCAGTTTGCAGTATTGCCAAGACCTGCTCCTCCCATGTTGCTAGTTGTGGGGGAGGAGGTGGGGGTCCACTGCCAGTTCTCTGTACAGCAATCTGGTGTCTGGAGACCAGGGAACGCAAGTTCCCCCTTAGGTCGTTCAACCTCTTCCTGATGTCATCCCGCGTTCTTGGATGCTGTCCCACTGCGTTGACCCTGTCGACAATTCTGTGCCATAGCTCCATCTTCCTTGCAATGGAGGTGTGCTGCACCTGTGATCCGAATAGCTGTGGCTCTACCCAGACGATTTCCTCCACCATGATCCTGAGCTCCTCCTCAGAGAACCTGGGGTGTTGTTCAGGTGCCATGATGTGGTGTGGGTGATATGTGAAGTGGTGTGTGTTGTGATGTGTGAGGGGATGTGTTGGTGTGTGTTGTTTGAGGTGTGTGGATGTTGTGTAAGTGATGGTGTTGTGTGTCTGAGGATGCTGGTGTTGTTTATGGTGGTGTTTCTCTCTGGCGTGGTTTCAGAAATCTGGTAGTAAGGGTTAGTGGGTGTGTGCTTTATATTGGATTGGGTGTGTGGGTGTGGTTTGTGTATGTGTGTCAGGTGTGTGTATTTTGAATTGTCCAATGTGGTTGTGTTTTGTAAATGTGTGTGTATTTTGAGCGCAGCGATGTGTACCGCCAATGGATTACCGCAGTTGAAAGACTGCTGCGTTGATTAGTGGGTAGTGATAGTGTGGGCGTATTCCTGTTGGTGTGACGGTGGAGGTTTTGTTATCGCCAGTTTATCACTGACCTTTGATGTGGCGGACTTGTGTGGGTGTTTTGATTATGGCCGATTCCGAGCTGTGGGTCGTAAAAGCTGTAGCGGAATTCCGCGGCCGCAGCGGTATGTTGGCGGGCTTCTGCACGGCGGTAAGCGGCATTTACCACCAGGGTTGTAATGAGGGCCATAGTGCTTAAAAGTATATTGCCAAACAGGTGTAATTGGTGGTGCTAGACTGGGTTAAATTTGAGAAGTCGTGCTGACCATGATTGAGCCCGTTTTGCATACAGGGACCAGCCTTGGCCCGCTGAAACAGTACCTTGGTTCAGAGCTGTGCCGACCTCGAGAACAAGATGCGAGGAGCAGAGGATGTGATGCGTTGGCATTGATCCAGAAGATGTAGGTGATGTGTCGGCTCTTAGCCAGGCAAATTTAAAGATTCCCCTGGAATGGAGGCAACGCGTCATGCAGTCGGTAACATGGTGTTACCAACCCTCGCAGCAAAAGTGATGCGTTGATAGTGATGTGGTGTCCTCGATCCTCTCAGCAGCAATGATTCATCCGCGTCAATGGGGATGCGCCAGTTCTTTGAGGCTCAACACTGTTGATGGGTGGATTTTGGACTAGGGCAGTACTTCATACCCACTTGCAAGGATCCAGGATTAGATTGGTGTCACTCATCAGGGCAAGGCTCACAGATGGCAGAACTCAGTTGATGTAGGTGATGAGTTGGAAGTCTTTTATGTCCCTGAGACTTCAGAAGAAAAGGAGGCAAGCTAGCAAACCCTTGGAGTAACTCTGTCCCTGGCTTTAAGTGTGGTGGGTCCTATCCTTCTCACCCAGGCAAGAAGGGTTCTTATATGAAGTGGTACCTTTAATGTGGGGGAAGGATTTTTAAGTGGACATAGGTCTTCCCTTTCTGCCCTAGCTCCAGACTCACTACAGGGGTTAAGCAGTCCTTTGTGTGGTGTCAGGACACAGCCTGTTCAAATGTAAGGGTAAGGCTATGGCCAGCTCCTCCCTCCCTTCCTGCAGAGGAGAGCTTATCAGTCACACTCAAGCGCCTTTTGTGTGTGGTTGTCTAGAGGGAATGCACAAATCCAGTTTTCACCCCAGACGTGTATTGGAGATAGGCTGCAGGCACACAGAGCTAAGAGCAAGACAATACCAGCTTTCTAAAAGTGGCATGGTAAAAACTGTTAAAAAAAAAAATGACCTTAACACTAACAAGGATTTAGTAGTACAAATCCATAGGTACCAAACATAACAGGTCTATAACTTCCCAATCAGGAATTACAGCTTATTAAATGCAATAAGGTATAGCAATGTCATCCTGTTAAAGGGGTAGGACGCACAGTAGTGAAAAATGAATTTGAGAGTTTTTTCGCAACCAGGACATGTAAAACTTGTATGTGTCCGATCTTTTAATTACATAGCACCCAGCCCTATGGGCTACCTCGGGCCTACCTTAGGGGTGACATATGTCATAAAGGGAGAGTTTAAGGCTTGCCAAGGGGTTTTAAGTGCCAAGTCAACATGGCAGTGTAGCACTGCATACAAGCTGCAAAGACAGGTCTGGCATGTATTGTAAAGTGCTACTTAAGTGGGTGGCACAAGCAGTGTTGTAGACCCATTAGTAGTACTTAATTTACTGGGCACATGTAGCATATTTTATTAGGGACTTACAAGTAAATTGAATATGCCAGTTATGTATGTATGAATCAGACTATGTTTTAGGGAGTGAGCAAATGCACTTTAGCACTCGTCCGCAGTGGCAAGGTGCTCAGAGTCAAAAGGCCAAGAACAAGAAATCAACAGAAATGTGAAGCAAGCATATTTAGTATTGTTTAGCATCATGCAGGTTTCAATTAACAGGCAATGGGTAATAAAGTGCAAATGTGTTCCTTATTGGTGCCCAACAAGTATGTCTTGCCCCCAAAATCCTTAAGAGGACACTGTATTCACCCAACATGAATTGTTATGCCCTGCCCATCCCCATCCAGCTACGACACTTGAGAGGGGAGCTCACATCAACTGTTAACACCCAGCAATGACTGCTATGACTGGTTACCCATAACATGAGTTAAAATCTTACCTTCTGCTCATGCAGCACTTCCGTCAGATGAAAGGAACAAGCAGGAATGATGTAAGGGAGGAGGAGAACACATTTCAGGTGCTTCCATTTGCAGTACTAAAAATATGAAAAAGGTTTCTCTCTCTCAGGTGGTGAAGTGGCCTCAATAGTTATTAATGTGACAAGACGGACTGGGGGGGGTTATGCGTATATTTGCAAAATAAATAATATGTCTGAAAAGTGCACTCTTGCATGGAAATAAGGGAGATAGATTAAAGGACGAAAGTTCTCTACTGAAGCTCTCATTGTACCTGAACCCAAGCGCAAACAAAAGACATCAGTCACCATAGGATACTTTGGGATTTAGAAATCCCTTTGTTTAAGATGTTAGGAATTAGATCCACAAAACTGGTCTTGAATTACTTGTTTTCCAGTTTAGAGAGGACCTGGCCAGGAAGTTCAGGCTGGAATGTTCTTAATAATGTAGGACCAAGACTGACTTGCACATAGCTTGATCTAAACGATGATGGAATGGTGCTCAGATGAATGCTGGGTTGAAGTGCTACCCTGAGTGATTGCCAAATCTGTTTGCTTTATGTTTGCTCTTCTCCTCCCATCACCATTTGTAGGATTTTTCAGTGGACCAACAATCCAGTTGCCTTAAAAACAGTAGAGAGATCAAATTAAAGGCAATGAATTAAAGTTGTCTGTGAGTGGTAGTCCTTCTAGAAGTGTTCATTTCCATTAGTTAACATTTAAAAAAGAGTAGTATCAAGAACATGTAAAATGTATTTCTTTCTTATCTCTGTCTCCACTCTTTCTCTTTCTCTTCTTCTCACTGTCTGTCTTATTTCTAGCTTTTGTCAGTCCCCGTTCAGGGGCCACCATGTAGACAGGAATTAGTGGATCACAACCATTGTGATTAGGGTAGTTTGCTATGGTACGCTGATGTCCATCTTACTATGGATCTGTCAATTCGGCCACATACTGCCTTTATGAACTTGACTCCCAGGGTAGCGAGAACAAGCAGTTAAAGGCTTTTCATTGAGTCTGTGTGGGGAAGAGGCTCAGAACTCAAACTATTAAACCATAGACACAATCATTCACTATCAAAGCCCAATGCTAATCTATAGTGAAAGAAAGCCCTTTAAAATCACAGATAAATGAAACACCACACAACTAAATGGGGGTACAGCTACAAGGCAGACAACGATCACACCTATGCGATCTTAGTTTTGTGCCCTCTATGGGTTCTCATAACACTGCAGGGTGCTACCCCAATATCAATGATGAATTCACAGAAATATACATTCTGGTCCAGATGTGAGTTCACTAAGCGTATACCCAATTGGAAGTCGATAAGTCTGCTCACTTACTTTTTGAGCTAAAGAGACCACAATTTCAATTTTCTAACAGCAGGATTATCTTTGTGCATTCAAGGTAGTGTCATGATCATTGACGATTAGGCCTTGCTTTACATGCTCAGTATACAGTGCAACTGATGTCGGCGCTGGACGATTGTTTTTTTCAGAATCACACCATCAACATCTTCTTTGGTGCTGTGGACTGTGGATGATGGCCTCCCTGCTCAGTGAATGTTATTTTTAAATTGTTTATACATCTAGGGGCATATTTAAGAAAAGTGGTGTTGCACACAATGCAGCACCACTTTTCTTGTGCCCCTTAGCACCCCCCTTCCTCCACCATGTGCGCGCCATATGCATGCATGCATTACCCCACTTTGTAAATATTGAGGCCTTCTAATGCCATGTTAGCATAAACAATGACACTAATATGGCATTCGAATAATGATAGGGGCTCTTAAATATGGCCCTTAGACTTTAAGACAGGGCTTCCAATTCAGAGGCAATAATAGCTGTTAGACCATGAGTAGGTCCTCCTTCAGGCAACAGTGCTGATCAACACTGTGGGCCTGTTTTCCAGGATGTGGGTCAGGCTTTCTGCTTCAGCAACAGCAATGGCTCCTAACTAGACACAAGTGAAATTCTAAATATGCTGGAGTGTTCGGAGTAATTTCAGTCATTTTTCATTACTCTTTTGTTGCAAAATTACCTAAAATGTAATGAGTAATTTGGTGCAAACATACTATCACAGGAGACAAGAACAACACACTAAACAAGTGGCTTTTGACTGCTGTTGTTCACGTTCTGTTACAATTAGCACTGTATTCTTAGCAGAAAATGCATCCTTGGGTGTATTTTGAATGAAGGGTGCATTTTGTGCTAAATGCTGGGTTACAATGCTCATGCAAACCTGCTTAATATCATGTAATTACTGTGCTATAGTAAAATATGCAAGTTACACCCACCCCTACTATTAAAGGGTGCTCTTGCACATTAACACTACTACTGCACATTGAACAGCTACAGCACCAGTCCTTTGTGAATGCTGTAGATGACACACTTTTATTCTGGTTTTAGTTTCTTCACACAGTCCAATGCATGAATTGTGTTTTTTTTAAATTAATGACCATTCGCAACATTGTTTAGCACCTGCTTCACTTTTGATGGCACCATTATTCTGGGTGCTTCACACACTACTGGGTGCTCCACACTCTGGGAGCATGGTTTGGTTTCTCCTCTCGGAAAGTATCTCCTTCTGTAAGGCTAGTTATACTCCTTCCCTCTCTGAGCAGGTAGGCAGATAGATTTCCATGCACATCAAAAACCCTTAGCTTTTCCAGCAAGTTGTGCAGACTTCGGGTTATGTCCTTTCACTTCTGAAAAAATAGCTGTCAACCTATCTAGCCCTGGTTTCAAATGAGCTCTTTCAATATCTGGAGATCAATCCCTCCGTTGGTCAAGAACTTGGACCTGAAACAAAGTAGCATGATTTGGCTCCCACTTTATTCTCACTCTGCAGACATGGAATGTGGATCCAATGGTTCCATTGTTTAAGACCCTGTAACTGCAGGTTCCCTTTTATTAGACCTGACATCATTAGAGGCCCTGTCTGCAATGAACCAGTACCACCTGGACTTACTTTAGCCATTCTGCTGGCTTCTGCACAAGTGAGTTTGGATCCCTAAGTGGTGCTCCTCAGGTTCTGGACCCTAGGTTGGCATCAGAGTGTACTTGTCCTGAATTACAGGTGAAAATCCAGGAGTTTTGGGATGTTCACAACCTTAAAAGAATACCTCGCAGCAAACAGCAACCGTCCATGACACCCACCAGCACCTATCTCCACTGATGACTATTCTTCATGTTAGCCAGGACAATCCATGCCGGAGGTGACAGTTCACGTCCACCATGAATGTGGGGCTCCAGCAATGACCAGCTCTTTCTGCCACAGTAGCAATCATGCACAAAGCCTCAACTGCTCCTCACACCAACACCAATATCCCCACTGCCGACACCAATGTGAAACTTCACCTACTGCTTCCCATGTGAACTTTGATTTGAAAAGGTAAGCACTTCAGCAAGACAAACCTGGCCTTTGTATCCAACCCGTAATCCTTTGTGGATGGCCTGTACTTGGGAGTTTGCACCAATCAGCGCAGCCAGATTACCTCAATTGGCTATTTCTGCTTTTTGGAGCAATTTTGATTCAACACTTTAGTAGTTCATCACTCCAGTTCTACTGATTTGTGTTTTTTTTGTTTTGGTGTCATTTTATTTATTAAAATTAGCTCTATTTTTCCACTCATAAGAGACCATCATTTTATGAGACCTAAACAAATGCTCAGCTACACTAATATTACCTCTTCCATAACTGATCCTACCCACAGTACACACAAAAGTCCCATCCCTACTATAAATAAATTACTGCTTCAGTCCCTCCATCCTCACCAACAGTCCTTATTGTCCCATGGCAAGTGTCTCCATGCCCTCAAATACCTTTCAAATGATGATCTCTGTTGTTGTTGAAGAGTGTCTTGTTGCAGTTGGCTTGGGGTGGCTCAATCACCTTCTGTGACTGGCAAGGAGGTTGGGGAAGCTGCTCTTCCTGTCTCCTCCTCCAAATCCCTCAACCGGTGGTAGACCACTGCAATTTTCAGGATTTTCCTCCAGATGCAGCTGAGCAGCTATCTCGGACTAGGCCTTTATCTAAGGATCTTCCTCCTACTTCTGCTCCTGGTCTCTGGGTGGACCAGCAAGATGGCTAACAAAAAGGAGAGAAACGATATGAATTGTAGTACCCAATGGAAATATGAGTTTATGTAATTAATAACACAACATTGAAGGTTCTTTAGAAATACTGGACCTATGTGTCTGAATTTTTGTCATAATTGTAATTTTAAGTGCTCACCAATAATTAACCAGAAAAACTGCTTTATTAGGAAGAGGTCTTCCCTTAAATTGAATAAAAAATAAAATATTAATTCATTATTTGACACTTTTACAAGACATAAAAAATACATAAACTGAAAAATAGGGTGCAATAAATGTATACTGCACAACTTATTTGACTTTTTTGTGCAACCTTATTGAGCTAACCTGGTAGAATGTTTTTGGAAACTCTTGGCAACCATAAGTTCAGTGACCCTACTCTTTTGCTACCTGGTTCCACATCCAATTCCACATTGCATCCTCCCCCTCTAAGTCTATATCAGTACAATAAATATTGGTCCTGAGTTATAGAGCAAACAAGAGTTAAATACGGTTAACTATAAGCCTGGGCTATGGTTTGATGATGGATAGATTAAGTGGTTAATGGAAGGTAGGAAATGGACCAGTGTAAGAGGTGACATAAGAAGAAATATAGAAGTTGTAGTAGTACGGTGCATGTGGTTGAATGAGACAAGATGAGATGTGATAGGTGCAGGTAGGTAAAATTCCTATTATGCTAATTAATTTATCTGAACAGCTAAGAGGCACACGCATAGTGAATTTGATTACTTTAAAAAAAAGGTTGTGCACTGGGCTTCGGAGCAAGGAAGAAATTATCTTTGGAAAAACTTCAGATCCTATTCTTCCTGGTCTCTGGTCTCCACAGAGTCTACCAGGCAGGCGCTAGCAAAAAAAAACATATATATATATATATATATATACATAGTGTACCGGAGCAGTATATGCACAAGTAAAGAAAATACATAATACATTTGAGAATATTGCTAAACACAGGACAATTTAAAATGTTAACTTCTACATTTTAAAAGTGAAGGATTCAAAATTCAAAGTAATACCAAATTATAATAATAGGGTAATTGGATATAAACGAATAAGGAAACAATGTATTAGAGAAAGAAAAGAATGGGAGAGAAGGAAATGAAATGTGAGGTAAAGGTAAGGCGCGGTAAGAGAAAAAGTTGTTACTACATAAAGATAAAAAGGGGAAATGAATGGAGGAAACCAAGGGACACAGGGGAAAATGGGATGAGAAAACAGAAGGGAAGGTAAAAGGAAGCAGAAGAAGGTGTGAAGGTTTAATGGTCACAACATAGGTGAAAGAGGATGTTACGGGAAATTACGAAAAAGATAGCAAAATACACAAAAATACAAAAACAAGGAAAATATAGGATTCTATACTGAGGGGAGGTTAATAAGTTTTAAGTCAAAGACTAACAAATAAACAAGACTTACAAGCACCGGACACACCTTCAGGAGTGGAGGAGGTGACAGTTGTGGAATCACTACCACTGGTATGGGCACTGGTCTTCCTTAGCTGTCCTGACAAGAGGAAAGACAATGAAGATCATGAGTAGTAGTAGTATCTGCAAAGTTGGGACGCTTGTACCCCACAAAAACGAAAACTGTACAGCAACAAAATTCATGGAAGAGCCACATGATCCTTAAGACTTTTCGTCTTTCCTCACCACCCTTTGACCATAAACCTAAGCCTAAACCTACCAGCTCTCCTTCTGCCTGCTGCCACCATAGGTAAACCCATTCACTACAGAAACTATTTTAAAATAAATTCCATAGGGGGCATGACTACACATCCACCCCTGACTCTTTCCTTGACATTACAGATTAATTACTGAAAAAGAAGCACTGTCCACTTCAGTCCAACACAGTCTAAATAAATCCTTTCATAATTCGGATATATGTAAAAATACACAATTCTCTTTCCATCTATGTGTACAATCTTATTAATATGTTTGTTCTTTGGGTGTAAAATACTATATGTGTGATTATCTGTATCATATGTATGACACAAAATGTATTCATTTTTTTGTTGTCTTTACTTATCAGGTTCATTTAACTCTGTAGTTTTACAGAGTGGTATCAAGTGAAGGGTAAAGTTGAAACAGATAAAGCAAGTGGTCATTTACTAATTGATAACATTGGAACTATGTGACAAATCTGCACAGAATTAGGCAGATGTTTTAAAGGGCTGATTCTTGATTAGCAAGTTAAGTTTTGTGTACATCCACCGGGGGACAATATCAAGAGGTGGGGGCCAATAAAATGTTCAATTATAGTTAAGTTTATTCAGGAACCAATCAGCAATGTTGATCAGCATATTTCAATATTGCAGGTTTCTTTTGCATGCAATAAGTTGTTTGATGATGTATGAATTTTTTTGATGTGGTTATGGAAAACACGTTCTACAGATATTGTTTGTGATGGCGTGCAGTCAATCCCTGTCATTCATTAAGGATCCCCTGAAGCACAATAAAAAGAAGAAAAACTCAATGAAGAAAATATTGTTATGGACAACCTCTGCCACTCGCAAGGACCTAATCCAACCCTCAGGGCCTTGAGGCAAAAACCACAAAGATATTGTTCTGGGCCATCACTTATTTTCTCAATCTGGGTGTCTTTTTGAAGGTTATAAGTGTTTGAAAGATAAACATGAATTTCCAAGAGGACACAAAGAGGTTTTTTTTAAATGTGATGAAAATTGAGTGTCCTTGTTGTAATCAATGTAATATTCCCTGGGGTAACTGTATATTCATCAGAACCTGGTCTAGTTTATGGTATATATTTCACAATTGTTCTGTTGGATTATACGCGGAAATACATCTTGGTTTTATCTGGGAGGCTAATGAAAAAGTTCTCACCCTGTAATATATTATACAATAAATTATCATACACAATAGTGACAGTGATTCTACCCATTAGGTAAATCAGAAATTGTCTATACTAGTTAACTGACTTTTATAGACATAGCTCATGGGATTCTATAAAATGTTAAACAGGTGCTATGTTTAAGTAATAGGAAATGAGTGCAGGAATAATTCAGAGCTAGTTAAGAGTATATCAATTACTTTATCTCTCCATTTAAGATATAGCAGTATAGGCACATTAACGTAAAGGCATTTGCACAAAATATCACATTTGAAATATCAGAACACAGAAATATTGGACAAAATATTGTGATGCAAACATATTATGATGCAGAAATCTTATTGTCAAGACTATTGTTTTTTCAGGTACGCAATATCATTAATAAGAATATTGTTGTTGTTAATGTCATTTTCAGTAATATAATTGTAGAGATTTATTATTATTTTTTTCGTGCTTATGTGTAGAGAATTACATTTTTTTATTATTTTTATGTGCTTTATCGTTTGTATCATTGTTATTCATTTTTTAAAAATAGATTGTAATTTTAAGCATTTTAGAATGTTTAATTTAAATGTTAATAGTATCCCCATGCACTCCACTGTCTCTCTACCCCACTCCATGTACAACATTCTATTTCCGTAAACAACACTTTTATATATAACACAGCACTGCACTGTACTCTCATTTCTAACACTTTATAACGTTATGCCAGTACACTTTTCGACATAGCAATATAATCTATTGTACTTTCCTCCACACTACGTTAAAACCACTCCACTTGACTGCACTCCACTTTATGAAATGTCACCTCATTCTACGCTACTAATATACAACAGTCCATACAATGGAGCACCGCTGTTTCCCACAAGATTGTACTCTATGCAATTCAACTATACAATACTCTACTACACTGTATGCAACTCTTAACGCCTGTCTATACATTTTCACTCCACTGTACAATACTTTACTATACTGCATACTGTATGCTGCTGTCAACACTCTACTCCACTCTACGCTACAATACTTTAGACCACTATCCAATACTGTATGCAACTCTTTGTGTGCCACTGCACCCCACTTTACTCTACTTTACTCTGACGCAGTACTCAATCCTACTCCACTGCTCCATTGTGCACAACTCCACTCTACACCACTCACTGACATTGTACTCTATAACAATGTATGCCAATCCATTGTATCATACTCTTAGAACACTGTACTGTACACTACCCCACTCTATAAAAACTCAAGTAGACTGTATGCCACTCTGCTCTACTGTACAGTACATTACTTTCCAATACTGTACAACACCCCACTACACTCAACTGTACAACAAATTACTCCAATTCATTACACTTTACTCAACTGTATGCTACACCACTCAATTCTACTGCACTCCATGTGCTATAGCCTAAGATACACCACTCCAATCTATGACATTTTACTCCATCCTGCGCTACCCCACCCCAGTGTAGATCACTTCACTCTACTCCACCCTATCTCGCTCTCAGCCACTGTACTATACTCTGCACTATGCTACTCCACTGTCTGAAACTGCATACGGCCAACGGCAGGGGTTGGTCTCAAAGCCTGGTCTGCAGCCAGACCTTGCAGCAAAGCCCTTATAATCACCCAACA
This sequence comes from Pleurodeles waltl, assembly GCF_031143425.1. NCBI lineage: Eukaryota > Metazoa > Chordata > Amphibia > Caudata > Salamandridae > Pleurodeles > Pleurodeles waltl. The sequence continues at coordinate 1,233,020,967 of NC_090444.1, read as the reverse complement.
CCACACCACACACATCCCTTGGCTGTAGGTAGCACAGGTTGGCCACAGTACCTGTCTCTGTCAGTGGATCTGTGAGTGGGTGCATGAGTGTTTGAGTAGGTCTGAAAGTGGGTGTGTGAGTCTGAGTGGGTGAGAGAGGGTGCATGAGTATCTGAGTGGGCGTGTGAGTGGACGCATGAGTCTTTCAGTGCAGGTAAGAGTATATGGTTTTTCTTTCAAATGTTTCCATAATGGCAAATAATTTATGAAAATTCATGAGTTTTCATGAATATCGCACATGGTGACACAAAATTATTTTTAACTCATAATTTGCAGCTAAAACACACCTATAACACACTCCTGGGGTCAGGGTATCTTCACCCTGACCCCTTATGCCACTTTAATTTTCAATTTTCACCACCCGGGACCATGTCCCGTGAATAAAATGGTGGCCACAACTTTGTTGTCAAGTTACACTCAACCAATTGCAACGCTTATTTTCGCTTGCCTATTCACGAAAAATTCACAAATTTCATAAATTATTTGCAGCCAGAGATATACAAATTCATTTTTTCTTCAGAATCTCAAATTCTACTGAACAGATTCACACCAAATAAGTGAAAATATAATCTGCGTATCGACAGCTAGCTTTTTGCTAAATTTGGTGTAATTCCATCCAGTGGTTTGGCCTGTAGTCGTGCCTACAGAATCCTATGGAAATTAACATGATAAAAACAACCTTTTTGAACCCCCTTTTCTCAGTCCCTGCTTGATGAATCACCCCAAAACTATGCGCACCAAGAATCACTGTGACACTTTTTTGAGAAAATTTCATGAAGATACGTCAAATGGTGCCAAAGAGATATAGGCAAGTCAAAAAACGCTTTTTCTATGGAAACATGGTCCTAACTATAACTACCTAGTGGCGACTATATATATATGCATGTATATAAACTACTAGCATCGCAAATAGGTAGTTATAGTTAGGACCTAAATTCTGTAGAAAAAGCATTTTTGATTTGCCTATATCTTCAGTATCGGCTAATGAATCTTCACAAAAACTTTTACGCTCACTTGAGCTGCTTTCTGGAAAGTTTAAGGGTGATCCGTCAAGCAGGGACAGAGAAAACACGTTTTCACCATTAATTTTTCAAAACAGATTTTGAACAGCGATAGCGCCTAAACCACTGGATAAAATTACATCACATTTGGCAGAAAGGTATCTCTTGGTCCAGCTATAGGGACACAAATGATTTGCAACCCCTTCTGATTCTGATCTCGTGCTGAGATCTGATTGGTTGCCAACACTTCAACAAGGAAGTGTTGACAGCCATGTTGGGACTCGGCTTTAGCGGAGTCCCAAATTAATGTGTTTGAAAAAATTTAAAAAGGCAAGTCTAGAGGGACCCCCGGACCTAAAAAGCAGTTGTTTCAAAAAAAATTCACCACAATTCAAGGCTGATCTGTGAATCGGGAAAAAGCACAGTCTCCCACCTCCCCGGGGCTATTGTCAAATTCTATGTGAGGGCCATGTGGCCCCTGTAGCCCCAGGGACCACCACCTCTCTGGGACTAAAATGTAATTCAGTGGGGGGCTGTGTGCCCCCCTGCAGCCACGGAGACCACTACCTCCCCGGGGCATAACAGAAATATTATGTGGGGGGACTGCATGGCCCCCCTGCAGCCCCCCAAAAAAACAGGTAACTCTAACAGGTGAATATCTATGGTTTTGTACTTTTAAGATGTGAGCCTAAATATAACCTTTTGATTTTTGAGTGAATTTCTATGTTTTTCAAATTCTATTTCCAAACTATTATGTTTCTGTAACCTTTGTTTTTTCAGTGAATTTCTACATTGATTTAATGCAATGTAATTTTATTTATTGTACATTAATTCAATCACCACCGGCCTTGCCTGCAACCGATCCCTGCGGCCAACCCCAGTAACCTCCCAACCCTGAAAGAGAGATAGAGAGAGAGAGAGAGAGAGAGAGAGAGAGAGAGAGAGAGAGAGAGAATGAGAGACTGAGGGATAAAGAGCAACTTAGGCTTTGATGAATGGGATACTTAGAATGCGATATCTCTGGACAAATTGAAAAGATACATGTTTTTGTTATTTAAAAAGAGTGAGATCACCTTCCATTATGTAACTTAAATATTTTTAGTTGAAAAGAAACTAAAGTAAGGAATGACCACAGACCCACCCAGACTAGAACCCTAAACCTTCAGTGTGCATGTCCTTAACCAGTAGGCCAGAGGTGACTCCTTACTGTGCACTGTCAAGACGTAGCTGTGACATTCAACCCACAGATCTTAAGAGGAAAACAGTGGAAAGTAAACAGACATACTGCCAAGAGACGCAATGATTTGAAGCCTACTGAGTGATGGTGCAAGAGCTTTATCATTAGTCCATAAGTGACCATGGTCTGCTGTCCCTCAAAACATTACTATCACAGGCAAAACAAACTTCTTGCTAGTTTGATGCTTTGAACTCATTATATAGATTGACCATGCAATAACAATATCTCTCCCTCTCGCTCTTAGATTATGGGATGGAAGAGAGAAAGAGAAAGAGAGAGTGACAGGACCAAGGGGAAAGCCTCAAGGCCCCCAAGCTCCTAGCCGGTCCCCCGTATCCTGTGTGAGCCAGCATTGCTCCCACAAGCAGGGAGCTGCGTTAAATATCAGCTTCCTGTTTGTGGGAGCAATGTCATCATCTATTTCCCTCCACACATATTTGTGTGCAAGGTAACAGATACAAACTTCACTTTTTGCAAGTGAGAGATGTTTGGCAGCTCTCACTTGCAGAAATTGAAGTGTTTGCGCTGACTTGGCGGAAGCTGTCAAAGCTCCCACCAAGTCAGTGCAAACAGCTATGTCCCGGGAGTGGGCACCCTGAGATATAGCAGGAGCTGGCCTTGGGGTGTGGTGATCTCCACAGCTATCTATGGCTCCTCAAGGGGGGTTGTAAATCCCTCTTGCAATGTGAAATAGCCCAGTGGAGGTGGTGGTCCCTGGGGCTGTGGGGTCATACAACTATATGCATTGTAATTGATTTCAGCCCCGGGGGGTGGCAGTACCTGGAGCTGCATGGGGGCTGTGTGGCCAACCTTGCATTGTATTTGATTTTAGCCCCAGGGAGATGGCAGTGCATGGGGCTGTGGGGAGACATCATGGCTCCCCCTGCACTGTATTTGATCAAAGCCCTGGGAATGTGATGGTCTCTGGGGCTGCAGGAGGGGGCATATGGCCCCTGCATTGTATCTTTTTTCAGCCTGGGGAGGTGGTGGTCCCCAGGGACTGTAGGGGGGGGCCATGAGGCCCCCACAATTTATTTAATGAAGATGGTTGTTCCAGGGTTGCAGAGGGTTTTCATGCCCCCCACATACACTACGATTTTTGCCCCAGAGAGGTGGTGGTCCCTGGGGATACAGGGGGTCCACACAGCACCCTGCACTTGATTTTGTTTTAGCCCCTGGGAGGTGGTGGGTGGTCCCCAGGGCTGTGTGGGGACAGTGTGGCACCTAAGCATAAGCACATTACTGAAAATTGCCCCTGGGGAGGTGGCAGTCCCCAGAGCATGAAGTTCAGCTGACCCCCTCTACATTAACAAAAGCATTTTGCCCTGGGGAGGTGGCAGTCCCTGAGGCTTCAGAGCAAGCACTGTCCCCACTCCTTATTTTTGGCATACCCCCAGGACCTGGCCCACCCATTGGCTTCAGTTAAAGAAAAGGGCAGTAAACCACCCGTTTTTTTTTTTTAAATGTCAGAAAGATCTGGGATCCCAGCACCTGAGCTAAGGGGGTCAGGTTGTGCCTACCTTAGTCCGTTCTCTTTTCCTTTACTTTTTTTCTGGGACTCAGCTGAAGCTGAGTCCAAGGTGGCTGCCAACACTTCCTGACTGAGGTGCTGGCAGCTAATCAGATATCAGCACGGGGACAGATGGATCCACAGATGATCCACATCTCTATGTACATATTTCTTTTAAACTACTGAAGGGATTTACACCAAATCACAAAAGGCACACTTTTTGGACCATGAACTAGCTTTCTGTCAAATTTGGTTTAATTCTGTTCAGCGGTTCAGGCTGTAGTCAGGTTAAAAAAAAAAGAAATTCCATTGATGTAGATTTAGGAAAAAGTGTTTTGGGACCCCACTTTTTCTCAGCCCCGCTGACAGATCATCCCGAAAACATTTTTAAAATTTCCTGTAGATTCACCAAGTGACGCCAAAGCAAAAAATGCTCTGTCCATGGAAAAAATGGTCCTAACTAACTACCATAGATATAATATAGTTAGGACTAGTGTTTTTTGATCTGTTATTAACTTTGGTGTGTTTGATGAATCTTCACAAAACTTTCCAAAAGCGAGTTTTGGCCACTTCAGCTGTTGTCTGGAAAGTTTCAGGGTGATCCGTCAAGCGGGGGCTGAGAAAAAGGGGAGGTCCCAAAACATTTTTTCCTCATTCATTTTTCCATAGGGATTTTGAACAGCGATAGCACCAAAACCACTGGACGAAATTACACCAAATTTGGCAGAAAGGTAGCTCTTGGTCCAGAAAGAGGCCTTTTTGTTATTTGGTGTAAATCTGTTCAGTAGTTTTAGAGGAATTAAAGGAAATCTAAATTTGTATATTTAGGGATGCAAAGGATTCGTGACCACTCCCGAATTCGTGCTAAGATCAGATTGGCAGACATGTTGGGACTCAGAAAAAAGGTTAAAGATAAAGAAAAAGGGCCAGGGTAGTGACATCCTGACCCCTTAGCTCTGGTGGTGTGCGTCCAAGAGGGACCCCGATGGCTAACAAAGCATTTTTGAAAAAAAAAAATTGCCACAAAATTACAATGGGGTCGCAAACCCATGGTAATTTTTTTGTTTTTAAATGAAGGGTGGGCTGCTGTGATTTGTTATTCTGAAGCCTAAGGGTGGGCAAAGTCTTGGGCATTGTTTGTTGGAGTGCAGGCCCCCCCAGCAGCACCAGGGACTGCAACCCCCAAAGGGCTTAAAACAAAAAACAACAAATATCACCCCTTACAGCCCTAGGGACCACCCCCGGGACACTTAGGCCCTCATTCTAACCCCGACAGACCGGCGGTGCCCCGCAGGGCATTCTGACCACGGCGGTTTGGCCGCGGTCAGAAAGGGTAAACCGGCGGTCTCCCGCCGGTTTACCGCTGCCCTTAGAATCCCCCATGGCGGCGCAGCTTGCTGCGCCGCCATGGGGGATTCTGACACCACCTACCGCCATCCTGTTCCTGGCGGTTCGCCCGCCAGGAACAGGATGGCGGTAGGGTGTGCCGCGGGGCCCCTGGGGGCCCCACAAAGTATTTCAGTGTCTGCCTAGCAGACACTGAAATACGCGACGGGTGCAACTGCACCCGTCGCACCTTCCCACTCCGCCGGCTCAATTCTGAGCCGGCATCTTAGTGGGAAGGTTGATTTGCCCTGGGCTGGCGGGCGGCCTTTTGGCGGCCGCCCGCCAGCCCAGGGCAAATCCCAAAATACCCTCAGCGGTCTTTCGACCGCGGAGCGGTATTTTGGTGGGGGAACTTCGGCGGGCGGCCTCCACCGCCCGCCGAAGTTAGAATCACCCCCTTAGTACTTTGTGTGCAGGTGGGCTTTACAGCCCCCCACCACAGCCCCGGGGACCACCACTTCCCTGGGGTGTATACTAAAAGAATGATGGGGTCTGTTTCGGACACCTGAAGCCCAGGGGACCACAACCTCTCTGGGGCTATTTATTGATGGGGGCGTGTGGTTCCCCTCAAGTAGCCACTGATGGCCCTGGGGACTGCCACCCCCAGGGCTGGCTTCTGCTTGTCACAGGGTGCCCACCCCTGGGACATAGCTGTTTGCTCTGGTTTGGTGGTAGCTTTGACAGCTGCTGCCAAGCCACAGCAAACACTCTGCTCTGCTCTCATGTCAAACAGCTCTCCCTTCATCAGAGCAGAGCTTTCCTCTATCTGTCTGCCAGCGAAGATGCAGGTCGGCAGACAGATGAAATAGCTTTCACAGAGAGAGGGCTGCTTTAGCAGCTCCCTCTCTGTGACAGCATGCTGGCTCCTGCAAGAGGCGGGGAGCCAGCTGGGATTGTGGGGGCCTTCAAGCTAACCCCATCTTCCCCAATAAAGAGACTAACTACCCTGGGGTGCACCCAGGTCACATAACCTGGCCCCAGGGATGGAGTCCCTCTGGCTGAGATCGGCTATGGGGAGGATGGTCACATAGCCCCCTTTCCACTTAAAAATATAATTATGTCGCGCCCCAGGGGATGGGGTCTCCAGGGCCAAGATTGGCCTAGGGAGGGGGGTTACAGGGCCCCCTTCCTACAAAAATGAAATTAGGCCAGGCATCGGGGAATGGGTCCTGGGGTCTAAGATCAGTCTGGGGAGGGGGGCTGCGCAGCCCTTCAACCCCCCAAAAAATTAAGGCCCATATTTATTCTTTTGTAGCGCCGAATTTCCGTCGCTTTTTTACGCAAAATCAGCGCAAACTTACAAAATACAATTGTATTTTGTAAGTTTGCGCTGCTTTTGCGTAAAGAAATTACGGAAATGCGGCGCTAAAAAAGTATAAATATGGGCCTAAATGTTTATGCTGGGTTCTAAGAGATGGGGTCACCGGAGAGAGGTTGGCCTGGGGGAGGGGGGCCTTGCGGCCCCCTACCCCCCAAAAAAATTTAATGTTTAGGCCAGACCCCAGGGATGGGATATTTACACTGGGCTCTGGGGGATTGGGTCCCTAGGCTGATATCGGCCTGAGGAAGGGGGCCATGTGGGGTTGGGTTGTTATAGGCTTTGGCTGCAGGGCCTTTGGCCAACCCCGACTTTATATGGCTGAAGGGATGCACAGCATGGGGTTGGGTTGGGTAGATATAGGGGTTGGCTGCAGGGACTGGCCAAGGCTTTGTGTGGCGGTGGTTGGATTAAGGTATAGTAATGACATTTACTATATGTTAAACAAAAACATAGTAATTATGTATATATATAGATATATAGATATATATATATATATGTCAAAACAAATCCCCCTCGGGGTTAGAGTGACGCATAAATTATGCAAAAAAGAATAGAGAACTCTGGGTAGTTCCCAAGTTTAGGTGGAGAGCAGCTCTAGTGAGGAGCATCCTGCAACACTAGCGACACTCTAGATTTGCTCACCTCAAATGTCTGTTTATCTAGCAAAGTCTTTAAGCATTGGATCAGCACAGTGCTATCCACGCCGAGCTAGACAGTGACAAAGGGGGTCATTCTGACCCTGGCGGTCACTGACCGCCAGGGCCAACGACCGCGGAAGCACCGCCAACAGGCTGGCGGTGAAACTGTAAACTTCATACTTGTATAGCGCACTACTCACCCGTTAGGGTCTCAAGGCGCTGTGCGCATACCACTGTGGAACCCCTCCTGGCTTTTCCCTGTGAGGTGCCCACTCGTGGGCAGCCTCCAAGGTGAAGCCAGGCATCCCAGCGCTGTTGGAGCCGTTGTGGAGATTAAGCAAGCTATTGCCCAGAGTTACAGAGTGGGACCCATGAATTAGATTAGGCACCGATGCCAGAATTATCAGGTCCGAGGAAATTGAGCCCAAGACCCGCTGAGCCAGGAATTGAACCCTGGTCCTGGGCCAGATTTCTGCATCAGGGTCTGCTGCTCTAACCATTGAGCCACACTTCTCCCTTGCGGTGCTTCCATGGGCATTCTGACCGCGGCGGTACAGCCGCGGTCAGAAACGGGAAACCGGCGGTATCCCGCTGCCCCAGGGAATCCTCCACGGCGGCGCTGCTTGCAGCGCCGCCATGGGGATTCCGACCCCCTTACCGCCATCCTGTCCAGGAACAGGATGGCGGTAACGGGTGTCGTGGAGCCCCTGGGGGCCCCTGCAGTGCCCATGCCAATGGCATGGGCACTACAGGGGCCCCCTAACAGGGCCCCACATTGATTTGCAGTGCCTGCCAAGCAGACACTGAAAATCGCGACGGGTGCCACCGCACCCGTCGCACGCCTTCAACTCCGCCAGCTCCATTCGGAGCCGGCTTCCTCGTTGAAGGCGCTTTCCCGCTGGGCCGGCGGGCGGCCTTCTGGCGGTCGCCCGCCAGCCCAGCGGGAAAGCCAGAATGGCCACCGCGGTCATTTGACCGCGGTGCGGTCATTTGGTGGCTCCCGCCGGGTGTGCAGTTACCGCCGCCGGCGGGAGTCGGAATGACCCCCAAAGTCTTTTGCCATTTGTACAGCAAATATATATATATTGACTGAAAAGACCAAAGGTTACATGGACGTCATAGTTAGGTTCTGAATTTACTCAAATAGAAACCAAAGAAATTCATCAGTTATATTTACCTAAGCTAACTATAACTTATTCCCCCATAATGCACTGTTTATGACCTCACAGATTACATCAGTCATGACGTAGACAGTGACATCACTGATGACATCAAGTATGACATCACTGTTGGCATCTCAAATTACATTACTGATGATATCATCCCATGATTGTTAGTGTATTCTAAAAGTTATTAAGTATTAAATGTTTATACTAAGGTAAGTTACTTGTGTGTACCTGTATAGGTGAGTGAGTGGGTATGTAAGTGGTGTATAGAAGACTGAGTGGGTATGTGGAATACTGCATACATGACTTAGTGGGGGTGAGTTTGTGTATGTATAAGTAAGTGGCAGTGTTAGTGGGTGTAAGAGTAAGTATGGAGGTGTGTGTATCTGTATTGGTAAGTTGGTGTGTAAGTGGCTATAATTCTGAATGAAAGGGTGCATGAGTGGTTGAATAGGTGAGTGTGCGTTTCTGTCAGGGCTGTTAATGATGAATGAGATGGTGTGTGAGTGGCTAAATGGGTGATTGGGCAGTTACACAAGTGACTGTATGGGTGAGTAATAGTGTACAAGAGTGCCTGCATGGGTGCATGAATGAGTGTGATAGTAGATGTAAGGATGAGTGAGGGATTTTGGAATTGGTCGTATGAGTGAGTGAATGGCTGTGTGAGTGGCTCTCTGAGCAAGTAAAGTAGTGGAAAGGTTCTTTGGGAAAGTATGTCCTTGTCTTGCTGACTTTTTACATGATTGAGTACATGTGTTAGTATATATATCAGTAAATAAATGCGTGTGTGAGGTACTGTGTGGGAGTCTCAGTGGCTGTATGTGTGACTATGTGAATGATTGAGTACCTGTATGCATGTGTGATTTAGTGTGTGAATGACTGTAGGGGTGTATGAGTGGGTGTGTTAATGTCTGTTTTTTTCTACGTGAGTGGATGTGTGAGTGAGTGTGTTGGTTAGTGTGTTGGTTCATGAGTGGCCGTATGTGTGAGTTAGTACTTGTGTTAGTCACTGTATGGGTTGTTGATGTGTAAGTATCTCTATGTTTCAGTGGTAGATGTGTGACTGGATTGCTTTTTCAATAACTGGCAGTGGTTGTGTTGACATGGGTGTATGAGTGACTATTAGAGGGGTGTAAGTGGGTGAGTGAATCGGTCTGTCGATGATGTCAGCAGTGATGTAATTTGTGATGTCATCAGTGATGTCACTGACTACATAATGAGTGATGTAATATGTGAGGTCATAAGCAGTACATTACAGGGTGTTAAATTATAGTTATCTTAGGTAACTGTAACTGCTGAAATTCTTTGGTTCTGTACCAGTGAATTTAGAATCTAACTATAAAGTCCATGTAACCTTTGTTTTATTTCAGTGAATTTCTAAGGATTTTTTAATTCTATTTCCTAACTATAACATCCATGTAACATTTGTTTTTTCAGTGTATTTTCTAAGGATTTTTTAATTCTAATTTCTAACTAAAACATCTCTGTAACTTTTGTTTTTTTCCAGTGAATTTATTATGTTTTTTTTAATGTATAGTAATTTTCATTGCTGTTCGTTAAAACAACCACTACTGCACATAGTATTTGGCTATGTGCAGTGGTGCTTGGCCACTGGGTCAGGCCTTGTGGCCAACCCCTATAATCACCCAAAGCAGTACTGCACAGAGAGATGCACAGAGTGTGCTTTTGTTTTTCCGTTTGTATGTAGAAATTCTCAGTGAAATCCAAGGCATAACTGCACGTTTGATTACAGGGCCGGTTTTAGTGCTGGTGGCACTTAGTGTGACAATGAATGTAGGTGCCCCCAATGAACACCTTTGTCATAGATTTTTTTACTACCACCCTTTAAAGGCCTATTGAAGTGTCAACCACAACTCTCTTTAAGATACATTTTATTAAATTTTAGCATCACTCATACTATGGTATGTAAGGGTGATATAGGAGAAAGAGAAGCAATCATATGTGAATAAGTCTTTTTGCAGGAAATACAAAGTGATAAAGAGCACAGTTGCAAGCATGGTGCCCCATCCAAAGTAGGCAACCAATTTGTAGTATCAGATGGAACACTATAGACTGGCCCACTCTCATTGGAAAGAAATGTCCCGTACTATTTATCACAAAAGAGATTTATGAGAGAGGTTTGTATTTAATTTTTTCACCTTTTTTCATTAATCGCGAATATGTTGTGAAATGTAGCGATACTGATGTTCCGCTTTTGTGAATAATCACTGATTTGTCATATTTCGGACAAATTGTAAATATCAAATATAGAGATATTGTAATTAATTCTTAAAGGTAGTAGTGTTCTATAAAAAGTTAAACATAGAATCATTTGTGCTCAAACATAATTTCCCCAATTTTTGTTTTATGTTTTTCGACATCGCGACGACGTCAGTCTCAGCTATGATGTCAGCATTTGCAGAGATCGCATGACAATGAGATAAAGAGATTTGATTGGGGCAGACAGCTCTCTGTCTCTTGATCAGAAACACCACACCCCACCCAGTTTCCTTTTGTTTTCACCTGCCATGCTGTTTGGAGGGAGTTCTTTTGGAGCTCTATATTGACTTCATTTTGAAGGTAATTTTGTGTTTTCTTTTTTCTTTTCAAACAATGAAATGCCATCTGGATGTACGGGGGAGGACGCTGCTCACCACCATGAAGAAAGTTCTTTAGAAAAAGAACCGCCTGCAAAAAAAGAAAGACTTTGCATATATCTTCTTCACTGTACCCTCGGGGGGAGAGCAAAACCGTTGCAAAACTGGTCCAGTGCACTCTGTGTGACAAGAGCTTATCCAGGGGGGGCACTTCAAAGGAGTATTTGTGTGGCCTGAATTGAGTGAATGAGTGGGTATGTGATTGGTTGTGTGGGTGACTAAATGAGTGCATTAGTGCATTTATGGGGGAGTGAGTGAATGCATGTATGGGTGAGTAGGTAAGTGCAGGAGTGGTGTATGAGTGGTTGAGTGAGTGTTTTAGTGAATATATGTGCGATTGATTGAGTGCATGAATTCATGTATTGGTGAGTCAGAGAGTGAGTGTATAAGTGGTGTATGGGTGATTGAGCACATTAGTATATGTATGGGTGAGTGACTGAGTGAGTGCATGAGTGGTGAATTGGTGATTGATTGAGTGCATGAGTGGTGTATGTGCAATTGCCTGGGTGCATGAGTGCATGTATATGGGAGTCAATGAGTGCATGAGTGTGTGTATGGGTGACTCAATGAGTGATGAGTGCATGTATGTTTGAGTGAGTGAGTACATGAGCATTATGTGGGTAATAGCCCAAGTGTATGAGTGTGTGTAAGGGTGATTGATTAAGTGCATGAGTGCATGTATGGATGAGTGAGTCTGTGAGTGGTGAATGGGTGATTGAGTAGAAGAGTCATGTATGAATGATTGATGGAATGCATGAGTGCATGCATGGGTGAGTGAGTGAATGTATCAGTGGTGTGTGGGTGATTAACTGAGTGTATGAGCACATGTATTTGTGAGTGAGTGTGTGAGTGGTGTATAGGTGATTGAGTGAGTGCAGGAGTGAATATATGGGTGATTGAGTGCATGCATGGGTCAGTGAGTGGGTATATGCGTGGTGTGGGTGATTGACTGAAAGTATGAGTACATTTATGGACAACTGATTGTGTGAGTGGTATATGGGTAAGTGAGTGAATGCATGAGTGGTATATGGGTGATTGAGTGAGTGAGTGATTGACTATCTGCATGAGTGCATGTATGAGCTAGTGCATGTATGAGCAAGTGAGTCCATGAGTGATGAATAGTTAATTGAGTATATAAGTGGTGTATGGGTGATTCACTGAGTGCATGAGTGCATGTATAGGTGAGAGTGGCGTATGGGTGGTTTAGTGAGTGCATGCATGAATATATGGGTGATTCACTGAGTGCATGTATGCATTCATTGGTGTGTGAATGAGTGTATAAGTGATGTGTGGGTGATTGACCTAGTGGTGAATGGGTGCTTTATTGAGTGCACGAGTGGTGTATGAGCAATTGACTGGGCGCATGAGTGCATGTATGGGTCAGTGAGTGACTATGTGAGTATGTGTGTAAGGGTTATTGACTGAGTGCATGAGTGTGTGTTTGACTAAATGTGGCATAAATGCATGTATGGGTGAGTGAGTGAGAGCATGAGTGATGTATGGGTGATTCAGTGAGTGTATGAGTGCATGTATGAGTGAATGATTGACTGCATGAGTACATGTATGTGTGAGTGAGTCCATGATTGGTGAATGGGTGATTGATTGAGTATATGAGTGGCGTATGGATGATTCACTGAGTGCATAAGTACATGTATGGGTGAATGAGTGCATGAGTGGTGTAAAGGTGATTGAGTGAATGTATAAGTGTATGTATGAGTGATTGACTGACTGCATGAGTGCATGTGTGGGCAAGTGAATCCATGAGTGGTGAATGGGTAATTGATTGAATATATGAGTGCTGTATGGGTGATTCACTGAGTGCAAGAATGCATGTATGGGTGACTGAGTGAGTGCATGAGTGGTGTATGGGTGATTGACTGAGTGAATGAATGCATTTATGGGTGAATGAGTATATCATGGTGTATGGAGGATGGACTAAGGTCATTAGTGTATATATGGGTGAGGCGACTGAGTGAGTACACAAGTGGTGAATGGATGGGTGACTGAGTGCATGAGTGGTGTATGTAGACTTGACTGAGGACATGAGTGCATCTATGAATGAGTGAGTGAGTGTATAAGTGTGAGTATGGGTGACTGAGTGATGAGTGCATGCATGGGTGAGTGAATGAGTGCATGAGTGTCTGTAGGGGGTTTGACTAAGTGCATGAGTGTTTGTAAGGGTGATTGAATAAGTGCATGAGTACATGCATGGGTGAGTGAGAGAGTGTGTGAGTGGTGTATGGGTGAGTGAGTGCAGGAGTGCATGTATGGGTGTGTGAGTGAATGAGTGGTGATTGGGTGATTGAGTGAGGGTAAGAGTCCATCTATGAGTGATTGACTGACTGCATGAGTGCATGAATGTGTGAGTGAGTCCATGAGTGGTGAATGGCTGATTGATTGAGTATATGAGTGGTGGATAGGTGATTCACTTAGTGCATGAGTGAAAGTATGAGTGAGTGAGTGTGTGAGTGGTGTATGGTTGGTTGAGTCAGTGCATGAGTGAATATGTGGGTGATTGACCTAGTATATGAATGCATGTATCAGTTAGTGAGTATGTCAGTGGTGTGTGGGTGATTGAGCGCATTAGTGGATATATAGGTGAGTAAGTTACTGAATACATGAGTATTGAATGGGTGCTTGATTGAGTGCAGAGTGGTGTATGTGCTATTGACTGGGTGCATGAGCTCATGTATGGGTGAGTGAGTGCATGAGTGTGTAAGGGTGATTGACTAAGTGAGTAGTTGTGTGTGAAGGTGATTGACTAAGTGCATGAGAACATGCATGGGTGAGTGACTGAGTGCATGTGTGAGTGATTGACTGACTGCATGAGCGCATGTATGGGTGAGTGAGTCCAATTGAGTATATGAGTGGAGTATGGGTGATTGACTGAGTTCATGAGTGCATGTATGGGTGAGTGAGTGATTGCATGAGTAGTGCATTGGTGATTGACTGAGTGCATCAATGAATGAGTGAGTGAGAACATAAGTGTGAGTATGGGTGACTGACTGAGTGATGAGTGTATGTATGGGTGAGTGAGTGAGTGCATGAGTGGTGTGTAAGGGTGATTGACTAAGTTCATGAGTGTGTGTAACGGTGATTGAATAAGTGCATGAGTGACTGAGTGAGCGCATAAATTGTGTATGGGTGAGTGAGTGCAGGAGTGCATGTATGAGTGAGTGAGTGGATGAGTGGTGTATGGGTGATTGAGTGAGGGTAAGAGTGCAAATATGAGTGATTGACTGACTTCATGAGTGTATGTATGGTCGAGTGAGTCCATGAGTAGTGAATGGGTGATTGATTGAGTATGTGAGTGGTACATGGGTGATTCACTGAATGCATGAGTTCATGTATGAGTGAGTGAGTGAGTGAGTGCATGAGTGGTGTATGGCTCATTGAGTCAGTGCATGAGTGAATATGTGGGTGATTGACTGAGTACATGAATTTGTGTATCAGTGAGTGAGTATGTCAGTGGTGTGTGGGTGATTGAGCACATTAGTGGATGTATGGGTGAGTGAGTTACTGAATGCATGAGTGGTGAATGGGTGCTTGATTGCATGCATGGGTGGTGTATGTGCAATTGACTGGGAGCATGCATTCATGTATGGATGAGTGAGTACATGAGTGTGTAAGGGTGATTGACTAAGTTCATGAGTAGGTGTAAAGGTGATTGACTAAGTGCATGAGTACATGTATGGGTGGGTGAGTGAGTGTGTAAGTGGTGTATGGGTGAGTGAGTGAGTGCATGAGTGCATGTATGGGTGAGTGAGTATATGAGTGCATTTGTGAGTGATTGACTGACTGCATGAGTGCATGTATGGGTGAGTGATTCCATGAGTGATGAATGAAAAATCGAATGAGTATATGAGTAGAGTATGGGTGATTAACTGAGTTCATTAGTGCATGTATGGGTGAATGAGTGCATGAGTGGTGTATGGGTGATTAGTGAGTGCATGAATGAATATATGGGTGATTGACTGTGCATGTATTCAGGTATCAGTAAGAGAGTGAGTGTATTAGTGGTGTATTGGATGATTGACTGAGCGCATTATTGGATATATGGGTGAGTGACTGAGTGAGTGCACAAGTGATGAATGGGTGGTTGACTGAGAGCATGATTGGTGTATGTAGAATTGACTGAGTGCATGAGTGTATCTATAAATGAGTGAGTGTATGACTGCGTATTGGTGACTGACTGAGTGATGAGTGCATATATGGATGAGTGAGTTCATGAGTGGTGTGTAAGGGTGATTGACTAAGTGCATGAGTGTGTGTAAGGATGATTGACTAAGTCCAAAAGTACATGTATGGGTGAGAGAGATGATGCAATAGTGGTGTATGGGTGAGATTGAGTGCATGTGTGGGTGAGTGACTGAGTGCATGAGTATACATATGGGGAGTAAGTGGATTAGTGTATATGGGTGACTGACTGAGTGCATTATATGATGTATGGATACTTGAATGAGTAATAAGTACATATATGGATAATTGACTCTTTGGATCAGTGCATCTATGGAATACTGACTGAGTGTATCAGTGTATGTATGAGTTACTAAGTGAGTGTATTAATTGTGTATGAGTGACTGAACTACTGTATGAATGGCTTATGAGTATGTAACTCAGTGTATGAGTAGTGTGTGAGTGAGTTCATACTTGTATGGCTGTTTCTATGAGCAATTAGTTGAATTATTAACTAAACTGTTCTATACCTACTTGAACAATGCTCAAATTATATTGAAACATTTATTATAAAGTATGTCACAAATTACATACTGCCATAGGTAGATTTTGTTATGATGAAGAGTACTGTGCATCGTATTTGTGAGCAATATGTATACGCTTCAAAAACTCTTTTAGGATAACTAACATTGATGAACTGCAGCAACTATTAGGAAGAAAACAAAAGAGAAAGTCATGGTAGTATTTGTTAGTATTTCAACTTCACAGTTACAGAAACATAACAATATTCATTGTATTACTGTAAAGCATTACTATAATGTAGTTGAAGCATCCATTTGTTTTTTTCACTGTTCTCATCTTTTATACCCCTTAACTGTATAACAATGGGCTGTATAGAGCTTCATCTTCAGATAGTGGGGTTAAAAACAATCGCTGGACTGAAAACAAATCCCAAAGCTGCACAGTAGACCACAACAAATAAGTGAAACAATGCTTTGCACTCACTACATTTCTTTAGTGATTTTCTTTCTAGATAATACAGTAATTTTAACAACTAGATTTTAATATTTTTCTTCAATAGTTATATTTGGTACACTATAAGAAGACAATGTAAAGTTTTATTCTTTATAAGCAATCATTCTGTAAAACATCATTCTTGGCAGGCCAAATGATGTATAAGATGTTGATAATGAATATATATACAATCTCAGTGACAGTTTTTCTCTTCAATTAGGATGTAGAAGTGTTGTTGGAGAAACAAAAGGGAACTTTTTTAAAGTGTTGAATAAATGTTAATTGTTTAACCTACAGCTTCTGTAGTTTCAGTATGTTCGTCCATTTTTACAGTTTATTTAGATAGTGTTATAGAGATGTGATATATTAACTCCTTTGTAGAATATTAAAAGGACTTGATACATGATGATGTTTTTCAAGACATTAACCTATATCGACCAAATATTGTCTGAAGAAGAGATGAAGCATGTACAGGAAAAATGGTACACCATTTTTTAACCATAATATTTCCTTATGCATTTGGTTGAAGAAAGATAAGATTGGAGTTAGGTAGTTTGAAGAGAAGTTTTGGTTTCTATTTCAGGTTCCTGTCATCACATTCTGTCCATCCATTTTTGCTTTTTAAATATAGTGTAATGTCTGGAGGTTGTATAAACTCCCCGTGAAAGATTAGAGCCAAACTAGTGAAAGTTCTTCCTGAAAGTGATATTTGTCCAGCTTTAAAGTTTGCTATTTGTGTCTATAGCTCTGCAAATGTTGTACCATTACTATAACATATTTTCCTGCTCGTTGTAGAATTAATGTAGAGATAAGGTCAGTTCTGCAGTTCGGACAGGTAATACTTTGAGTAGCATTTCTGAACAATTTGTCAAAAGGCACCGTTTGTGAATCTGGCAATGTTAAGTAAAGGAATCGTTCAGAATTTAGTGGTAGTTGTAAATGAGTAGTCTTCACACTGATGGTCCAATTTGTAACTGAGTATGAATAGCTCCTCAAGTTTTACTTCTTGTTCTTTTAAAACACCAAGGATGACCATAAAAAAATATTGTACATGTTAATGAACATTGAGTATAAATGTTATTGATCCTGTACTTGTGTCTGAAAGGTATTGGATCCCTGAAGCAGAAAGTAACATAGCTCTGTCTCTTCTTAATCATTGCAGCAAATTAAATAGTGAAGAACACATTCTCTTATCTGACTTTTCTTCAATTTGGCTTACTACATGGGATAAATGGAATAGTGCATTGAGAACAGCATTTGCATAGCATTTGACACCTGTACTGTTTTCCAATTGCTAACCAACTATTTTACCATCATTTTCCACTTTCCTCTTCTTCTTAGCACTGTTTGTCTTGTCTTTCTATTCTTTCTTTTCTTGAACGTCCATAGTTTGCTTTGTAATCTTCCACACAGTATGCATTTCTCATAAGCTGGATACTAGCCACACAGTATGCATTTCTCATAAGCTGGATACTAGCCTAAATGTGAAGCGTATAGACTTCTTAACCAGTTTAATTTTTTTACACAGCTAACATCAGCACTAAATTTACTTGCATTAAAGTCAATCAAAAACAATCCTGACAAGGTCCTTATTCAAGACTTTCCTACATATGATATTCGTTCTTTGAATACAGAATTCCAACATTAACAAATGCTGCATCTACACTTAAACTTTGTGATTTATTAATGCTTACTACATGTGCTAAGGAGAGAGGAAACTGTATATAAGTATTTTACAAGAAAAAACATACAACACACCAGCCAGTCTTCTTCACCTCACTTATCTAATCAAATGTTATAGCCAAATATTCCACCTCATCTCTATTTGGAAAATTAATGAAATCTACAACTTTACCCATTGCACCATATACCAAGCCTTCCTCAACATTTAAATTACATCATAAAATAACTTGACAGTTTTTGCAGACACCAAAATGCTTCTCTAACCCTGTCGTTCTGGATACAGATTTCTCCAAAGAATACATGTATGTTCGATACCATGTTTACTTCAACAGCGATGAGAAGAGTCATCTTTTTCAATACTCTGGATACTTAATGGCAAGCTTACTCAGATAACTTCTGATATTCAAGTGTATTGTCATGTTCCACAGGTCACCTTAGTAGTCAATGCAGCATCATTGCTTTAATGTTATGAGAAGCTAATCCTGATGGTGCTGTTACTACACATGAACAATTTGAATCAGTAGTATTTTGTAAATAACTAGCAATACCTTTAATTAGGACTGTTTTGCCAGTACCAGCTTGTTCATTGATGTACAAAAATATTGGTTTATATGTAAAACATTCACATAGTTTTTTCTAATGTAGAAACCCATGCTCTATTTTATTTTTAATTTCTCTCTGTTCATTGTTCAGTTGATTCACTAACTGTTCAAAGTCCAGTTTCCTCTCTTGCCTGCTGCACCGCAGTCTCCACCTCATCCAAAGCTATTGCTACTTCATTTTGAATTATTGGTTCTCCAAGAGGATCTTGACTTCGTGGTGTAGAACTTTGGCTGTTTTGTAAACTCTCCCTGTCTATTTCAGCAGCAATGGTTTCATCTTGTGTCACCTCAGCTTTCAACATCTGCAAGTACATTTTAAGCAAGGAACACTAAATGGTATTTTTCACAACATGAATGAGTCTTCATAACAGTCATAGGCCAAGATTTGAGAAAAGTGGCACTTCATTACATGATGCACCACTTTTTTTATGCCCCATTGTGCCTCCTTAACGCCACCATGTGTGTGCCATATTAATGATACAGCACACCATGTTGCATACTCGGATCAATAGTGTCATATGTTCTGACACTATTGTGGTACTTTCCAGGATTAGTGGCAAACATGTTGGCGCTAATCCTGCAAAGTACATAGAGGCCCATTATAAACAATGACGAGAAAATATCTCATAGATTTCACTGCACCATTTTTCTGTGCCCCTCCCGTCCTCCCCCACATACACACACTTGCACGCACCATCATGCACACGCATACACACGCTCATACCCACATTCACCTACGCATGCATACACCCATTCACACACACATCCACACACACTTACATACATACACGCACCCATGCATTAAGACAACAAAACATGCATGCACACTCACAACCATGCATTCACACACGCATTCAACACGCCACACACCTGCATGCACTCAAACACAAACATACACCCTCACACACACACACAGCACCCCCCAGGCCCCTCCCATGTTGGAGCACCTGACTTACCTTATTTGAGGGCATCCTCCACCAGCAGGACACCACCAGGCCGTATCATGGGTCACGATACGGTCTGTGTCAGTCTACTGGCGTGGGCGGCTGCTGGCAGCAGTGCCACCTTACCGCCATCGGCCGCCATTACCGAAGCCAGAATTCCGCCGTCCTTCTGGCAGAATTCTGGCTACAGTCATAATATGGTGGACGTTAGGTAGCTGAGGCGACAGTGTTTTGGTGGCCGTCGCCGCAGTGGTAGGTGGCCAATACTGACAATGTTATAATGAGGATCTATGTATCAATATATGCATTCCAAATCTTTAGAAGAACAGGGTTGTAGTTGTTCAGATATTTTGAAGCTTCTGTTCGTCTGATGTTGTATATATTTTTGGGTGATTTCCATGTCAAGATGTGTCTCGCTGCAGACAAAAACTATTCCCTTTCCCTTCTGAGATAACAGGATTGTGGAAATCCAAAGCGACATTGTGTATAAAAGTTTGCTTTTGATTTGTATTTCCAGCTGCAGTATTTTCCACACCTATGAGTTTGAAATCTAGCAACTTGTTGTCTCAATTCCTTCTCAAAACGTTTGGGCTATCCCATGTCACGCACTGTTCTATGAAACATAAGACAGACTCATCACTGTCTGTTCCAAACTTTGGTGCATCTTTTACCCATAACAGCATGTGAATATGTGGAACACCTCTGCTTGATACTCTTTCCGCCAAAAGAAATCAGTAACTTCACCAAGAGATTGATTTGTTTTATTGTGGATGAAAACCATCAATGCTTGAAATCAGTGGTTAAAATATCTGCAAAAGTTTGCAGGATCCAATGAACAGAGTTCTCCTGGTGTTTTCAGATTGATCAAGTTGTACTCAAGGTATTCGTCTTTTCCATAAACTTTGTTAACAATTTCCCTTGCTGTGAGATTCAGAAGGTTTACTCCTGTTTTTTAGAATATGATTTATTACATATTATAACCCTGACATGCTGCTCTCAAATAGTACATAAATTATATAAGGAATACACTGTCAAAATCTTGGATCTTCTGAATTTGGACAAGTAGACCAGTACTCGGTTGCTGGTATTTGCATAGGCCAGTCATCATACCTGCCACCAACTCCAGTAGGAAACATGTGGAAAACAACATGTTTCTAAGCTTTCCGCCCCACACTTAATGGAGTACCATTTGCTTTTTTTCAGTTTTTTTTCATTTGAGATGGCTCAATAGGATCTCCAATAATCACTTTAGAATGTAGGGAGTAAATTCTATAGTGTTCATAAATTTCTCCTGTTCTCATTTGATCCACCTTTTTAATTTAGTATCTTGACGGTACTATATCATTATCTATATTTGAAATATCTTGAAGACCACCTACATTGTTATAGCAAATGTCATTTTCTACCAGATATAATGTTGCTTAACTTTACTAACATCTACTAACTCTTGCCATATCTTTACTCTTACCATATCTTTTTACTCTAAGTAAGCACAAAATTGGCCAAATCTCTTTCCATACTTACAGTTTCAACATTCTGCTTAAAGTCTAATGGTAAATAAACAACACTACCTTTTAAACCCTTCTGGAGCTCAGTTGGAGGTAACTTTACTGTTTTTGGCTCCAGACTGACTATTTCTTGGAATGGATGTATACATTGCATAAGGATAGGCTATTACAGATTTAAGTCTTATAGTTCTTGTGGAATAAAAACTAGTTCTAACTTGTTATATACTGCTGTAGCTGGCATTTTATTCTCCTCTAATTTATTAGAACAGTACTTTCATATTTGTCATTTGTCATTGTTATTTTATCAATTGCAACAATCAAATCATTCCTCTACAAATAAATAAGCTGTAAATTCTAGGCATTTATCACTGTTGTCTTTTTTTTTTGAAGAAACAATAACACGTAATGAGTTTCAGTTTGGTAGTGGGTATGTCTACAGCATATACAAATACACTCTGTTTTTTCAGAGCAGATTGTTTTAAACTTTCTAATCTCTTCATGAACACTAATAGATATTTTCTGATCTGCTACACATGCATAGTCCAACTGTTAATTTTCTCTACACTACTATTCAGGCCCAGGGAAGCGGAACTGTACATCGTCACAAACCTTTTCTACCTTTGCTACTGTTTCATGCAAAAGAGATCTATTAATTTCCCCTAAAGATAGTGCAGGGGTCTTCACATAGTAAAGTTCCCTAACTAAAGTTTACATTCTTGAGTGGTGTACACTCCACATTCTAAAATGATGAAAGATGCTTTACCATACTTTCTTTGACAACCATGCTAGTGAAGGACCCTGTAGCTTTGTACATTTTCTTACTGTGCGTGGATCTAATCCTTTCAAAATGTCAATTTTCTGACTTTTATTTAGAAAGATACAAAGAAAATGTCTGACTGTGTCAATGGATTGCTGATGAACAATACAAATACTGCTACAATTATACTTGTAAACAGGGGCCCATCTATACCTTCTGTGAATCTCTTTTGCTATGACTCCCTTTACATTTCTAAGTAATATTACCTCTTTCTCGATAGGAGTGCCATCTTTCACTTCATAACACCATTCAGATTCATCAATTGCATGCAGTAGTCTGTTCTCTTGCAAGTAGCTCTCTGCAATAAAGCAAGGCTCAGTACTAGATGTATGTTTCCATTACACACTAAAAACTCTGCAAAATGTAGTTTTGCCTATAAGTCTTTTCTTTTGGCTTTTCCTCCTCATAATCAACACTATTGTATCTAGTGTCTTCATTCTGTTCAAAATAAAAATAAATAGCATCCTCTTTAGTGCAAAGGCCTTATCAAATATATTGTCAACACGTTCCTGTTGTCTCACAGCTTCTCTCTTTCTTTCATACTTCTTTATACTTTTCATTAAAATTATGGATTACCCTACTATGGAACAGTCCAACTCCTACTTTTTTAAATTGGCACTGCTTTCTAGCTAAACACATGGCATCTTTGTAGGATTTTATGCTTCCAACATCATGTACTTTGACTCTTTTCTTAGTTGATTTCAAACTTTGTCTCTTCTGCAATTCATTTTGTTTTGTGTCAAGTTGATGACATAGTACTTTGAGAAATCTCTTTGTTCTCCTACCATCAGCTCTCTTTTCTTTCACTACTTGGTCTGCATTTTTCCCCTTTGGCATTTCAGTTCTAATGAAGTAATATTGTTTTTTTTGTTTCTTTCTTCTCTGACTTATTAATGACATAGTAAATGTGTGTATGTTCAACATTCAGAAAGCACTTTTACAGGCCAATTTCAGTGGCCACTGACTTTGCACAGATATCCTCTGTACTAGCCTTTGCTTCTGAGTGAACATAGGTATCTATCTCTACTAGCGCAAAGAAATATATTAGTACATTTGCCGGTATATGACTGCCTGTTTTAGTATGTTTATGATTCAATAAATATGTATGTAAGTGGCAGAATATATCCCTCAGTTAGGGCCAGATGTATCATGTTTCCTAATAGCGATTACCTAATTACGACTTTCTGTGAATCACAATTAGGTAATTGCTATTTCAATGTATGAAACTCCAGGAGTTTCATTTAGCAATTCCCAGCGGCTCGCAAATCGACCTACCTCATTAATATTCATGAGGTAGGTCGCAATTTGCAACCCATTATGAATGGCTACAATCACAGGGATTGTGGCCTTTTGGGCTCAGCAGACCCCCACGTCTGTGATTACTTTTAAATAAAGCAATCTTTTAAAAAAAATATAGCCTGCTTACCTTAAAGGAATGTGAGATGCGTTTAAAAATGAAAAATGAAAAGTTTTATTTTTTAAGAGTAGGCAGTGGTCAGTGGGACCACTGCCTGCTCTTAAATATTTTTTTTGCATACATTCACATAGGGGAAGGGGCACCAACTTTGGTCAAAAGCTACAGCAACTGTGAAGTAAGCGTACTGCATTTATCAGGATGCAATGGGGTGAATTGTGCTTAGATGAGAGACAGTGCCCCTCCTCCCCCTTATGTTTAAAAGGCTTCCTTCAGGCAATGAGCTAATGAGCTCACCTGGGATGCACCTGTGTGCCTGTGAAGAGGTGTTGTGACCTGTGAAGACTTGGGTAGCATGCCAGGAACCCCAGATTACTATTCTCTACTCTCTACTACTTCCATCTCTACTGATGAAGGGCTAAACTGAGAAACATGTGTCAAGAGATAACAGTACTACCTGCACCAACTTTGATGAAACACTACAGCAACTTTGAAGTAAGTGCACTGCATTTACCAGGATAAGGATACAATGGGGTGAACTGTGCTGGGATGAGAGGCAGTGTGCTCCTTCCCCCCTTGAGTGCTAGTCTCTGTTTTTCTATCAGAGGCTGAGATAGAGCATTCATCCCTTGGAAACATGAATATCAATTCCTTGGTAAGTGGGGTACACTATGTAGTGCTTAGCTTAGGAGTCTGAAAGCGCACGACTAACTTTGTAAAACTGAAACGTTCCTTTCTTAGTCACGTTGCACCATGCTTGATGGCATAGTTAAAACATATCACAGAGTTCAGATACTAGCACTAACAGATGAGTGTCAGACTTCACAAAGATATTTTACAGGCCAATTTCAGTGTCCAGTGACGGAGCACAGACCGGCTTTGAACTACTAGCCTTCATCCTTCTGAAAGGCAGTATTTGTCTACGTACTTGAAAATATTGTGTGTTTACTTGCCTATATATCTGAGGGATTCTACCTGTCTACTTCAAGTAGTGATGTGAGATATTTCAGTACAGCTGCCAGTATGTAACTGCCTGTTTTAGTACCTGTACAGTATGACTCTGTAAATATGTATGTAAGTGGCTACATATATACCTCTGTGCCTCTGTTAGAGAATACAGGGGTATGTGAGTGTGTCCGCAATTGCTTTTGATGTTACTGCCTATATACGTGTTTTCTGAGTATGTCATTGAATGTACAAGTATCTCAGTTTCTCTAACAGAGGCAGAGAATCCATCCTTTGGAAACATGAATGGCAGTTCCTTGATGAGTGCTATACTCTACGCAGTGCTTGCTTTGGAGTCTGAAAGTATATGACTAACTTTCTGAAACTGGAAAGTACTTCTCTTAATCACATTGAATCAAGCCTGATGGTATACCTACAAGATATCACAGAGGTAAGATAGTGGCACTAAAACATGAGTGTCAGAGTGTGTCTGCAATTGCTTTTGATGTTACTGCATATATACATGCTTTCTGAGTATGTCAGTGGATGTACAGGTATCTCAGTTTCTCTATCAGAGTCTGAGACAGGTGATCCATCACATTGCACCATGCTTGGTGCTATATATCTTAGAGACTCTACTTGTCTACTTCTAGTATCATTGTAATACATTTGCAACTCACTAATAATTCTAAGAACAAATCTTACTATGTAAGTACATAGAAAGCTGACCTTTAATTTACTTACACCTATTCTAACAAGTATGTAATACATTCCTGCGACCTTTTACACTTAAATATTTCACAGGTTTTTCCACTACAACATGACTTTTACACATTACGGAGAGGCTGAGAGGTCAATTTCAGTGGACAGTGACACAGCAAAGAGAAGCTATCCACAACTAGGCCTCTCTTTGATGAAAAAAGTATTTGTTTGGTAACATGAGTAAATTATGTCACTACTCTCCTATACATGTCAGTGCATGTAGATGTTTACCTGTATTAGCACCAGAAGATTTTTATAACATTTCCTAGTATGTGAGACCATGTTTTAGTACATGAATGGCTTTTTTAAAAGTGTACATAAGTGGCTGAACAAATACCTTAGTCCATCTCTTACAGAAAACAGGGGCATGCATGATTAAACCAGTATTTGTCTAAGTACTTGAGGAGATTGTGTCACTACTTGCATTTATAGATCAGGTGTCTATATAGTGTAGTGGCCAGCGATGTTTCATTACATCTGTTTGTATAACGGGTCTGTTTTAGTACCTGTATGGCTAAGTAAATGTGTTCATAAGTAGCTCAATAAATACCTCTGTGCTGGTGTGATTGAATACAGGGGTATACTTCCTATTCCTCTACAGTGCATATTTTTGCCTTTCAATACTGACTCCTATAGACCTCTTCTAAAATGAAATAAATAAGACTACAGGTCCCAGAATTTCAAGAAACACAATCTTTGTGAGCAGTACATCATCTATAGACATGTGAAACTTGCACATCTTCTAATACATTGTTAAATATATATTTACCTCTTAGCATACAGTTTTGTTCTAGCAATTAGACCATGAAGTAAAGCAACACATGTATAATATGTAATAAATATTGCCTAAACGCCTTATGGAGCTGTGGTCATTCATGAATTGATGGTTCTAGTTGTAATGATTTTATAGTTGATTGCATTGATTATTGATACCATAATCACTACGTAATTAGGACATTCCATATGAATCAAAAGGTTCATCGGCCTATACGCATCCCGTTGTAAGTTTACTTACTAAGAACCAGGCACGCTAGCAGTTTTTGGTAGCAGCTTGATGGTTAGTTTCCTTAGAGGGCCAGATATTTGGTGATTACTGGTTATGGTGGTAGTTTAAGTTAGGATTAGTTGTTCGTATGTTTATGAGATTTGAATTTTGTTTTTCTAAAATAGCAATGGCAGCAAAGATGATGTCCCCTTAAGCCCTGAAATCACTTTCCCAGATCCTGGATCCCGCTAGTAGATTTGGGAATGTTCCCAGGGTTCTTGTGATAGTGTAAGTGGTAGGTTGCGCTTGCAAAGGCTTATGCAGACCGCAGGTGAATTGTGATGTATGCAAGGTAAAGTAGGGAGTGTGCGTACTCCAGTTGTGCTTAGCAGGAGTGTGCGTACTGCGCAGTATGAGAGTAGGGAAGTCGTCTAACTTCATATGTGTGTGGCTAATTATGCTCAAAAATGGTCCACGTGGTTGTTGGTGATGTACGGACCCTGCGTGGTCTAGGACTCCGAAGTATATTGACAAGTGTAGGAGACACTTGGGTATGTGTTGTAATCTGTCTGGTTTAGTAGATTGATCGGGCGTGGTCAACAAATCAGTGTGTGAATTAAGCAAGTAAGATAAAACTTCAACTGAGATTTGGCATGTCCTATGTGCACCAGGACAGACCCATTGATCAGTTGAGAGTGAAATTTGCAGGTCGAATTTTACTTGCGAATGTGGGAGACTGAGAACGAGGAATAGCTACATGAGCGGGAGGGCCATAAGTGAAAATCCATAAGGTCTCTGAAGCGATTGTGTACCTTCCTCTAAGAAACCAGCTGATGTGTTTTAGTTATTGGTTTTTGGATAGTGCTCTCAATAATTTGCATTAGTTCTGTATGAATTGAAGTAGGAGGACAAGCAAGACTTTGTCAGCCGCAGTGTGCGAGTGTGACATCAGAGTATGCCGCGCTGGGATAGGTTGGTTAGTAAGAAGAGTCGCGAGCGGATTGGCAGCCGTCCGAAGAGGCAATTGTTTGAGCAAGTGGGTGAAAGGATTCTTCGGAGTAAGTCATTTCCTTATTGAATTGAAATAAATACAACAGAGAAAATAAAGTTTTTCAAGGCATTTAGAATTGCCATGAAGGGTGATTCATACATTAAGGCAACAGTGGGGGAGCTGACCCCACCAGAAAATTCTCTTGCATAGATTGTGATGGAGGAGCGAGTTGTCACACCGTGTCTTTGGTTGAAACAGTGGTGCAAGATGACAAAGAAATTGGGAGCTTTAGCATTTCCAGAGCATGGAACATTTAATTTGAGAGTTTTGGATGAGTTGCGAATGACATTATATGAGACAAAGCCGTTACCGAGGCCAGCACAGTTTGAGGCTTTAGCAGTTTGGGAACTCATAGCAGAGACAGCAGCAAGAAATTAAATATCAGAGGAAAGTGAGGAAGGTAGAGAAGTCCTTGGCAGAAGCAAGATGGTACTGGGAACAGAAAAGGTGGAGAACAGAGACATTACAGGGTATTAAATTATTTCCTGCAAACACTGAAGAAGACGAGTCAGAAAAAGAAGATGCTGCTAAGAGTAATGAGAGTCCAGGGACTAAGCAAAAGAAAAAGTCCTATATAGAAGAAGATTCAGATGTTGAGGATCTCATTACACAGTTGTTGAGGGATTGACCTCCGCCATATGTGTCGCATGAAGGGGGTCCAAATACTAGTTCTGCCACAACTGCTCCAGCACAAGCATTGGTGATGTGGGATCAATGCAGACAGATGATGGACAGGTACAAGGGGTAGTGCAGAGTACTCCTAATGCAGTGACTACTTCAGTGGTCCAGGCGCAGATGCACCCACCACCAATACAGAGAATGTATACAGATGTGCCAGTTTTTGAGACAACTTCAAACTTAGTGTGCCATCAGAGCAAGTGCTCCAGAGGCCACTGCTAGTTCAGACTGAGCCAACTCCAATGTTGTTGCCTCAGGCACAGCCACAGAGTTTGCCGAAGTTTACACCAATAAAAGGAACACAGTCAGATGTGACACCAGTAATGAATATGATGACGGGAGTAGCTCTTCCACAAAATGCGAGTGTCAGGGCAGCTCCAGATGCAATATCGCTACCGATTACTGTTGGTCCAGCAGTACCATTATTTGCACAAAAGAAAACAGTTACAGGAGATCAGGGTGAAATGTCACAGAGCCTTGTGAGGAGGGGAATGAGTGATCGTGTGCAGGTGGTAACATCTATGGGTCAAACCTTTGATGGATCTACACCATTAATGGATCTTAGTCCACTTGTAGCGCTCCCAGATGCAGTAAATGGTCTGAGTACGAGTCTAAGTTTGAAGCTTTTAACGCCGCAAAAGCCAGGTGCAGCGTTGCAACATGTATCAGTGTCAAGTAACATTTCGTTACAGGGATTAACAGCACAGCAATTGAGTGAATGGTTGGATAGTTTAAATACTCCTCGAAATACATCAAAGGGTGAAGAGCTGATAAATCGTGTAAGGCTAGCTACAGAAGTAACAGAGCTAGTTGAGGGAACAATGGGGGTAAAGAGGTTAGAATCCTATACAGAAGAAGAGCTGAGGTACTTATTTCTAAGGATTACAAGGGAAGTGAGTACGATACATCAGAAAATGGCAGAGCTGGCAGACAAACATGATATCGAGATTGAGAGAACAAAACATTTGAAAAGGAGTCACAGGCTAGATTTTGAAGCAAAGGATTTTGAGCACATGAGGTCAGCAAGAATGAAGGCTCACTTAAAATAGTTGTTGCAGAGTGCTCAGATTTAGGAAGCACTAGAGAAGTGGGAAGGTAGATGGGCAAAGAAGAAGGGTAAGTGGAAACGAGATTCACAGGAAGGGTCTGAAGGTGTTCAGAAAGAAAATGATCACTAAAAATGTTAAAGATGAGAGAAATTCCAGGAGGGCAGTTCATTCATGTCCCATGGCACAGAAGTGATATATTGTCATTCACAAATGATTACCCAAAACTGAGAGAGAAACCGGTTGAGTGTTATCAGCAGACAGATAGGTTTGTGAAACATTCTAAATGTTTGTGGGAAGACTTGAATACATTGTTGGAAATAGTGGTTCCAGCTGATTTGTGGGTTGAATGCAAGAGGGCAGTGGATTGGCCGACGAGTGAATCAGAAAGGGATAGAGTCACTAGTGCATCCTCCCCTGAAGCAATAAAGCATTATTACAAGGTGATTGAGTTTCTGAAGACGAGAAGTTCGCCTAAAAACATTGATTGGTATCGGATTGACAGGACAGTGCAGGAAACGAGAGTCGATACATAACTATTATGAGAGATACGTGCAAGCATTTAAAGAGTACAGTGGTAAGGAAGCAATCAAGCCGAAAGAAATGTTACAATTTGTGTTCAGGTTCGTCGAAGGATTGAGACCAGAAATAGAGCAGATGATTAAGAGGCATTTGATTTGTTAGCAAGCAAAGCTGATTGATGAGGTATTTTGCAGTATGCAAAATACTGTAGTGATGAGTTGAAGCAGAAAAAAGCTAAAGGAGAAAGCAATGGTGATGCAAATCAAGGCAGCTCAGACAGGAGTCCAAGGAGCTTTAGTGCAACAAATGCCACAACAGCAGGGAACTGTTATGTTCCAACCTCAGATGAGAGGTAGGGGTAGTGGATTCAAGTATTGTAGTGGTTCAGAATGGCATGCAGGGAATGAAAAATATGTTTCTCTGTCATCTGTGCAGAAACGGACACTAGAAGCGGGAGTGTCCATTGATGGTGCAAGATGGTGTTGTTCAGCAAATTGGTGATGTCAATACATTTCAAACTGTGAGAGTCCCAAGAATGAGATGATTTAATCCGAATGTTCAGAATCAAGTGCAGAATTTCCAACCCATGCAGCAAGTGCAAGTGCCACATGCACAACTGACACAGTTACAGCCAGTGCAGCAGCAGGTTCCCATGGTACCTAGACAGCAAATGCAGATACCTCAAGCCCCAATGGAACAGCAACAGATGATGCTTACTCTGCAGGTCACAGTTCAGAGACAAGACAGAAATAATGAAACAGTACACCAATTCCCATTTCACAGTGAGGATGAAATAAACAAAGAATGGATGAGTGACAGTTCGGATAAAGGACCGTGTATGTTTGCAGCATCTTTAGAAGTAGATCAGAGAGGACCTTTTGTGAAGGGAAAGGTAATGGTTTACAAGGTCTCATTTTTAGTGGACAGAGGAGCTACAAGCTCTACAGTGAGAAGTGCAGAAGTTCTGAACTTACCTCGTTCAGGCAGAACAGTTCAGGTTGTGGGAGTAGAGAACAGGCAATTGACAAATCCAATCACAGATCCGGTACAGGTTAAAATTTGTAACTTCCAGCGACTGCATAGATTTGTAGTTTGTAGTTTGTGACTCGAGTCCAGTATCCTTACTGAGATGGGACTTACTGTGTAAGACAAAATGTTCTATTAGTTATTCGAACACTGGAATAGAGGTGCAAACTAATAGTGATGATGAGGAAGAACAGACATCTGAGACCAAGAATAGTAAAGTTAATGAAGAATACCCATTGATCGAGTTTTTCCCAATATTAACTGTGAAAGATTTGCATGTTGATTTACAGGGAACAGTACAGGAAAATGTGTGGGATCTGACAGGTAAAGAAGTGGGTTTGATTAAAGGAGTGGATCCGATTAAGATCACTCTAAAGCCCAATGCAGTATTTCTGCAGCTTCCACAGTATAACATGGCACAGGATGTCCTGATAAAGGTAGCACAGATAATTGTAGATTTTCTGAAGCAAGGATTTTTTAAAGAAGTGTTGAGCAGTCCATGTAATTCACCAATAATGGGTTTAAAGAAGCCATGTGGAAAAGTACGTATTGTGTAGGACTTGCGAAAAGTGAATGATATGGTGGTCAAGTTTTGTCCGGTAGTGCCAAATCCAGCAGTGATACTTTTTCAGCTTCCTTGTGATGCAGAGTGGTTCACAGTGGTTGACTTGTCACGAGTCTACAGCTGGTGCAGGCTTCCACAGGGGTATACGGAGTCACCATCTCTCTTTAATCAGATAATGAAAAAGAATTTGGAGTAATTGGAACTACAGTACCAATCGACTTTAGTGCAGTACATTGATGATTCGCTGATTGCATCCAGGACAAGGGACTAGTGTAAGTACGACTCGATTGCCCTATTGAATCATTTGGGAAAATTCTGACATAAGGTGTCACTTTTGAAATAGCAGTATTGTCATAAATCAGTGAAATACCTGGGACACCAGATTAAGAAAGGGTCAAGGAGAATCTCCAGAGAGAGGATTACCATGATTTTGCAGAGAAGTCCTCCGACTTCATAAAGAGAAGTGGATTCCAAATTTTGCTGAGATTGACAAACTATTGTAGCAGCTGACACACAAGGATGTCACAGACCCCATTACACTAGATGAGGATAGATGAAAACGTTCACTAAGTTAAGACAGAGTTTGTGCAGAGCACCAGCATTGGGAATGCCTGATTAAACAAAGCCATTCACATTGTTTTGTCATGAACATGATGCGTGTTCTTTGTCTGTTTTGACACAGGTCCATGGAGGTGTTATCGCCCAATAGCCTATTTTTTAGCTACCTTGGACCCAGTCGCAGAAGCTTTACCAGGTTGTCTGTATACAGTAGCCGCAGTAGTCAAAGTCTTTTTCAATGTGAGGGAGTAGTAATGGGATACCCTTTGATGGTAATGGTACCGCACTCTGTTGAGATTTTACTGACAAAGACGAAAACACAGTATTTGACTGGTGCAAGACTGACGAGGTATGAGACAAGCATATTAGGTGCTCCAAATGTAACATTAAAAAGATCTACGGTGTTGAATCCAGAAACATTACTTCCAGTGATACTGTTGAAATTGAAAAGAAGAAGACATCGAGCATGATTGTCTTGAGGTAACTGAGTTGTGTACGAAACCAAGGCCTAATATCAGAGAGACCCGATTGAAAGAAAATGACCAAACCGTCTTTGTCGATGGTTCATGTCTCAGAGATGGTACAGGGACATTGAGAGCAGGATATGCTGAATGCACGATCACAGGCACATTAGAAGCTTCTTGGCTTCGAGGTGTATATTCTGCACAAGTGGCAGAACTGGTAGCTCTTACTAGGGATGCCATGTTTCTGCATGATTGAGAGTCACAATCTATACTGACAGTCAATATGGATTCGGAATTGTTCATGATTTTGGTCAATTGTGGTTGCAAAGAGGTTTCCTGACCTCAACTGGTACACCAGTGAGAAATGGCGACAAGATAAAGGAGTTGTTATAAGCAATACAGGTACCCGAAGAAAGTGCAGTGGTAAAATGCAGTGCACACCAAAAGGCACAGGACTACATTTCATTGGGAAATGGGTATGCAGACCAAGTTGCAAGGTTTTGCGCATTGAACTGTATATTGTTTAAAGACAAGTGGGAACTGATACCCGATGAAGACACTACTTGCACAAGCTTTGCATTAAAGGTGATTGATACTTTGGAAGAGTTAAAAACATTGCAGGAAAATGTTGACAAGGAAGAGAAATGACTCTGGGTTAAATTAAAATGTGTACAAAGACCTGATGAAATTTGGATTTCTGAAGAGGGTCAGATGGTCTTACCCAATAGTCTATTGTGTCAGATGGCCCGTTACTATCATGGGCAGGCACATATTGGAAGGGATGCCATGGTCAGACTGTTCAAAATGACTGGTTTAATCCTACATTTAGGCAAGCAGCGGAGGCAGAATGCCATCGCTGCATAGTTTGTCAGCAACTAAATGTGGGAAAAGGGACAGTGGTGAATTTGAGCCACATCGGAAGAGCAGGAGGTCTATTCAGCAGAATGCAACTGGATTTCATTGAAATGCCTGCTTGTAGAGGTTTGAAGTACATGCTGGTAATTGTGAGTGTCTTTAGTCACTGGATTGAAGCATACCCCACCAGGAGAAATTACAGTCTCGCAGTAGCAAAACTGTTGCTTACGGAGTTTTTTTTTTTTTTTTTTTTAAAATCTATTTATTAAACATTATGCACACATAACAACACGTTTAGTCATTGATAATTTTTCAAACTGTTTACACACATTTATAAGTCTTTGCAGCGCGGTTGCGCAATACAGTACCAAAAACACCACTGAAAATTGTGCAACTAATTAATTGAGGTCACATCTAAACACCGCCAATATCATACTTGATACTGGATACACCAATTGGAGGGTGGGAGGGATAAGGAAAAGATCCGATTATTGTGCATGGAGGTCAGGGCATCACAATTGAGATGTTAGTTGCGAGGGCAGGATAGGGCATGGAGCCACTTTAGGGGTAAGCAAAACAAGGCACGGAGTGCATGAGAGCGTGGCCCCAGCATAAGCATCCAAAAGTGCCACATCATTACGTTAGGGGGGGGATATGAGGAGGTTAATGGACAGAATAGTTGAAGATGGGGCAGCTGAGGATACATGCTATAATTATTAAACAGAAGGATAATGCCTTTACCGTTACTAAATTTTGGGGGGGTATGTGTCATCCCTATTTTCGATCGCTATCACAAAAGTGTCCCAGACTTCGGGGCCATCCTGTAGTAGGCCTTTGTATTGCAGTAAGCGTAATGTCTGAGCTTCGGCTTGTGAGCAGCTGTGTAAGTTGCGAAGCCAGGCAGAATGAGATGGTACATGTGGGGCTTTCCATTGCGTGGCTATTAGGCGTTTAAAGACAACAAATGCCAAATCAATAAATCTGTGCAGATGTTTATCGCCTTTGGCGCGTTGACGTATGCCAAGTAAACAAGAGTCTGGGGTGGGCGACAGAGTATGAGATGAAATGTCTGCTGTGGCATCTGTAACCCGATGCCAAGCCGAGTTTATGGGGTGACAGCTCCAGACCATGTGGTAGAAATCTTCTGCTGGAGTAGCACATCTAGGACATGTCGGGTTTGCGCTCGGGTATATTCTTTGAATGCGGGCCGGAGATAAATATGAGTTGTGAATATAATTGAATTGGGTGTAACGCAGACGGGGGTTTGCAGGATATTGACTTAATCATTGTGAGATCCGCAGCCCAAGTTTTTTGTGGTAATGGTGCAGGGAGGGCAGAGTCCCAGCGTGCTTTAGCGATCGGTAACGCAGAGCAGACTTCAGCTAGCAGTACTTTATATAGTTTAGCTATGATGCCTTTTGTGCTACCCATGGTAAGAATAACGGTGAGTAGTTGGGATTCGGTGGTTCATTGTTGCCAGATCCCCAGAGGTTGTTGAGTAGCCGTTTAATGGCGCTATACGTCAAAAAGGCTCCTGTGTGCATAACCCCAGCAGCCACTAGGTCCGCGAAGGTGCGCATTTTAGAGCTAGAGTAGTAGTCGCCTGCGTTTAGGGTACTTATGTCCCACGTATCGTGGTTTAATGATAGTATTTGGGTGCTCGGCAAATGGAACAGTGGTTACAGAGGGGAGTAAGGAGGTGAAGGGATCTTACTTTGAACGTATCTGTGCCAGCAGAAGCGTGCTGCGTCTAACAATATAAGTTTTGAGGGTAGGCGGTTAGGACCGGATAAAAGTGAGGACAGTAGCGTTTGCGGGGCCAAATATGCCTGCAGCATTATATATTCGGGAGAGGGGGTTTCCTTGAGCCATGTAGATACCCACATCAGCTGAGAAGCTGCATAATATCTCTCGAAGTTGGGCATGCCCAGACCGCCTGCCTCTTGCGGATATTGTGTTGTAGCTAACGCTACCCTGCGTCTGTCCCTGCCCCAGAGTAAGTCAGTTAATAATGAGTACAATTTGTTAAAAAACGAACGTGGTAAACATAGCGGAAGGGCGGTAAAAAAATATAAAAACCTTGGGAGGATGAGCATTTTGGCTATCACTACTCGACCAATGGGAGATAAGGGGAGGGAGCCCCAGAACGACATTGAGCTGCGAGTAGAGCTGAGTGCCCTATCGATATTACCTTCTTTCACGTCAGCAATGGAGTGATAAATTTGTATCCCGAGATACTTAAAGGTAGTGTGTGACCATGGGAGTTGATGTCATGTGAAGTTCTGTTGGTATAGGGGTGAGAGGAAAAGTACTTGATTTGGACCAATTGACGCGTAGACCAGAAGCCAGGGCAAAGGAGTCAAGCATTGATAGCACCCAGCCATGGAGACGGAGTGATTACGCAGGTATATCAGGGCATCATCTGCGTATAAGGATATAATATGATGTGTGTTAGATTCGGAGATGCCCCATAGGTGTGCGTAGCTGCGTAGCTTAATTGCTAGTGGTTCCATGGCTATAGCGAATAATAAAGGAGATAATGGGCAACCCTGTCTGGTACCTCTGCCTATGGGGAACGCCTCAGAGATAGCATGTCCATTTTTGACTCGAGCTGTGGGTTTAGAGTAGAGCGTTTTGATCCATCGGAGGAAACCGGGGCCAAATCCAAACGCTTTAAGTGTACGTAGAAGGTAATCCCAGCTCAACGTATCAAATGCTGTTTCAATGTCTAGGGAGAGGGCTACAGCATTTGGTTCTGCGTTGCTATGCATTATGTGGAGCAGTCTTCTGATGTTTAAAAAGGTGCTTCTCCCTGGGATAAAGCCAGACTGGTCCTAGTGTACTAAACTTTCTAGATGGGGAAGTAACCTATTTGCCAGTATTTTCCCCAATAGTTTATAGTCTATGTTGAGAAGAGAGAGCGGCCTGTATGATTTAACGTCTAGAGGGTCGCGGCCTACCTTCGGGAGGACGACTATTAAAGCTTTGCGCATGGATTCTGGTAATAGTAATTTATTACGCGCCTCATTAAATACTTCTATGAGTGGCTGCATAAGATGTGTAGCGTGGGAGTTAAAGTACTCCACCGGCAGGCCATCTGAGCCAGGGGTTTTGCCACGTGCCATCTGTGTTAGCGCTGAGCGCAATTCTTCTATTGTAATGGGACCGTCTAAGGTGGTGACATTGTTAGTAATATGTTGGTTGTGGGAGACAAATGATAATATGTCAGTTAGTTGCTGCTCCGATGGGGGGGGGAGGAGGTGTATATAGTGCACGATAGTATGTAGAGAAGGCGTTGTTGATTTCAGATTGAGTATTGACAATGACGCCGGAGCTCAAACGTATCGCACCAATGGGTGATGATTGCGAGGATTGGCGGGTCAGCCACGCTAATAGTCTACCTGATCTATCCCCCTCAGCGTGTTGTCGTGTCATGTAGTGTCTGTAGTCGTGTTTACACAGTCTAGTGTCTGCTTCTCTATGGGCAGCTCTAAGCGAGTTCAGTCCGCTAGTGTGGCCTCACCTCTGGAAACCTCAATCTCCGCTTTGCGGAGCTTAACCTCCAGATCTTGTAGTTCTTTAGTGAGTATCTTCTTTACCCCCACTGTGGGTGCGAGGCAGTGGCCACGTATCACCGCCTTGTGGGCGTCCCATTCTATAGCGCGAGATACAGTTGTGTTTTTATTTAGTGAAAAATAATCAGCCAATTGTTTGGACATTTCTGCATGGAAGGGGGGGTCTAAGAGAGTTTCTGGCTGCAGTCGCCATGTTGGTATGCGAGTATGTATGTGGCCCCAGGCCATTATTGCGCATAGTGGGTTATGATCTGATATAGTGCATGCCAGATATTCGGTCCTGCACATTTTCTGGATTACGGTTGCGGACACAAAGATCATATCTATTCTAATGTGCAACTTATGTACTGGGAGTAATAAGAATATTCGCGGTGGGTGGGGTGACCCATCCTCCAGATGTCTCTTAAATCGTTGTGAGAGGCCCATTTTGCTAAAGCTTGCGAGGCACGGTTGGATGGAGCCGCAACAAGAGGGGGGAATGAGCGGTCTATTTGAGTATATAGTACGCTATTAAAGTTGCCCCCCAAATGCACTCTAATGTGGGGTTACTAAGACTGCCAGTGGTAAGCGTATTCAGGAAGTCACGTTGACTTGATTTAGGGGAGTATAGTGCTACCAGCGCTAATGGGGATCCGTCAAGGACGCCTTCTAGTATCACGTATCTACCTTCTGGGTCGCATTGTGTGCGAGATGTAGTAAATGGGACCCCAGGGGCAATCCAGATCGCCACACCGCGAGCAAAGGAAGAGGAAG
Source organism: Pleurodeles waltl (assembly GCF_031143425.1). NCBI lineage: Eukaryota > Metazoa > Chordata > Amphibia > Caudata > Salamandridae > Pleurodeles > Pleurodeles waltl. Next base: position 1,232,984,069 of record NC_090444.1, on the reverse strand, counting down.
TGGTGCCGTGTAATTGTCCTTTCCATTTTAAGCATCTGTTTTCTAACGTGGATTTAGAGAGGTGTGTCTCTTGTAGCAGGGCAATGTGTACTTGTTGTCTTTTAAGAAATGTATGAATCCTTTGCCGCTTTTGCGGTGTTGCCATACCTTTAATGTTCCATGTGAGTATCTTGTATTTCAAGATTCCCTGTTGAGTTTGAGAAGCCATAGTGCATTTGTAAATGAAACTGAACCGGAGAAATGTTTGTCCTCCAGCCCCATTATGGAAATATTGCATTGATTACCCTCCCAGGCGAGCCAGGCAGTGTTCCCAGTATTGCTAAATGTAAACCTATTGATGTGGTATATATGGGGTAAGCATTTGCGATTGTATTTGCGATTAAATAGCGTGTGACAAAACCAATAACCAAAGAAAAAACAAATGCACTCAAAAACAATATATAACATCAACAAAAATACTGAAAAAATGAAAAAAAATTCTGGCTATTGTCGGCATTAGAGAATAGTCCATATGAAGCATGGGGGGTGCCGAAAAGCGTTAGTTCAAAGTGATGAGATTACCCTGCCCAAGTTGCTTATGGTGCTGAGTTCGCCGCCCAGGTCTGCAAGCGGGCCGCGCGCTGTGTCCAAGGATCTGCGGTGCCGCCAGGTCATTCCCGAACATCCGCGGAGGAAAGTCCTGTTATTGTGTGTAAAGAGCAGGGGTGAATAACAAATATCGTCTGCTGTGTGCGGCGTGAGAGTAGGGCCCCGTGCGGATTCCGCCGAGTCAGAGGTAGGATCATGGTCTAGTTCCCCATCAGTTTGAATAGACAGGGCAGTTGGTGATGTATTAACGAATCTAGACGTGGCCTGCAGGAGAAGGGAGTGTTCAGTTTGTGACTGTTCAGGTGAGGGTTTAGCGCCTTGTTTTTTACGCTGCCTCCGCCTTGTCTTGGGTGAAGACCAGCTGTTACCTGGAGTGTTTATGTCTATTGGGTCGGCAAGGCACTTGGCGTGTAGCCAGGTCCAGGCATCCTCCGGTGTAGTAAAGAAAAGTACATGGGTGTCTGGCTGGGAACATCAATGCATACTTGATGTGGTGCTTGCGAAGGCATTCTTTAACACGATAGAAAGAGCTCCGTTTCCTCTGGACTTCTGCTGTGAAGTCTGGATAAGCAGTGATCACTGCATTTTCAAAGCGCAGTGGGCCGGATTTGCGAAATAATTGTAGAATGAGGTCTCTGTCACGGTAATTAAGGAGTCTCAGTATCAGCGGGCGAGGCTGCGCACCAGGTGGAGGGGGCCTGCCCAGAACCCTGTGGGCGTGTTCGACGGAGAAGAACTTCAGAATATTGTCTTTGAGAATTGTGTCAGTGAGCCATTGTTCTATGAATAATTCTGTGCTGGGGCCTTCAACCCGCTCAGGAAATCCCACCAAATGTATGTTGTTGCACCGAGACCTGCTCTCTGCATCCTCAGCTCTGCGTTTTAAGAGGTCCACGTCCGTTGTTAAATGTGATAATTGCGATTGGAGATCCTTCACAGTCCGGGGTAGGGTTGCAGAGTCTTTCTCTTATGCAGACACCCTGTCGGCCAGTGCGTGTTGATCAGTGCGGAGTATGTTAAGGTCTTCTGTCGCCAAGCCTATTTTGGCTTCTAGGGTGGACTTAGTGTCTAGGATAGCTTGCAATATCTTCTCAAACTGCGATGTGTGTGATTGTAATGTAAGGTCCATCTTCTGCAAAGCCAGTTGCATGGTCGCTTGGGCGTCAGTGGGAGAGGGGGTGCTGAGATCCATTTTACCCGGAGGTGCACGTGGGGTTTTTGGTTTGACCATTTGACAAGTGCAATTTCAGGTGGACCCAGACAGAATAGAACCGGATGGAGGCGATGCGGGTGGGGTGATCAAAAAAGCTGGCTGTGGCGCAGTGAGGACGCAGTTCCAGAGAGCTGAGGATAACAATTGAAGGCCAAAAGTGATATACTAACGTCTGCAGGGTAGTATGCAAAGTGTGGGAGTCGCTTCCCACGCTTCCGGGCCAGATGTACAGGGTCGTGGTGGAAATGTGAGCTGATTAATATCTGGTGGGTAGAAGGGTGCTCTGATGGTTTAGTCTGTGCTTACCGCCTGCCCTGATTCCAGGCAGTTGATGGGCTAAGCGTGCTATACTGCTGCAGTCGTAAGAAATGGTGATGCCCCAGAGCCACACAAGGGCAGCAGAACAACAGGATAGTTGGAAGTGTCACATACGGCCAAGATGGGGAGCGCACCACAGATCAGTTCAGCCTGGGTACTGAAGGCAGACAGCCCAGTAGTGGGTCGATGAGAGAAGATGCGTAAATAATGGCCTAATACATTAGCAATTGCTAGCGTGATTTAAAGGTCTATTGCGCTTCCGCTATTGGTTCGCTACTCCGGCATGTCCACACCAGGTACATCACTGTGGCCCCAAGCAATGGGCCCTGCAGGACTTCAGATGCGCCCACTCCCAATGGCGACAACCCCACAGGGGGTTGTTGATGTGCTGAGTGTACTGTAAGCCCGCTCCCACAGGCACAACGTGCAGGGCACAGCACAGCTAAAGGCAAGCACCCACCTCAGGCATAGTCAGCAGGGCTGAGACTTTTGCAGCACGCCTCCAGGCCGGACTTGAGTACGATCCCCAATGTGGGTCCACCGGCAGCAGCACGCGATTATGTGAGCCGCAGGCACGGCCGCGGTCCCGGCTGCTCAGCAGGTCGCGCACCGCTCGCACAGTGGTGCCAACCTCAACCGGAGGTTGGCGGGAGAAGTACGCTGTAGGCCGGAGCGGCAGGCATCCATTGGTGGAGTGTTGCGTTGTGGCGGGGCAGCCTCATCCAGCGCGGCTGCCCCGAGGCGTAGTTAAGAGTGTGGAACCGTCAACGGATACACCATCTGGGCTGATATTACCGCGACTCGGCCTCCGGGCCGGTCGCAAATGCAATAACTGGTGCAGGTTCAAGGTAGGTGGCCCGCGGCCACACGAGCCCCCAGGCCGCAGACGCGATCGCGGACCCGGCCGCTCAGCAGCCCGCTCGCAGCATGCGAAGCGGGCGCGGCACCCAGACCGCAGACGCGGGCCCCAGCGCGGGTAGAACCGGCGACGGCTCCAACAGCTGGGCAGATATACACGCGACTCGGCCTCCGGGCCGGTCGCAAATGCATTAACTAATGCGGGACCGAGATAGGCGGCCTGCGGTCACACGAGTCTTTAGGTCATAGCCGCGAACGCGGACACGGCCGCCCAGCAGCCCGCTCACAGCACGCGAAGCGGGCGCGGTGTCCAGATTGCAGCCGTGGACTCCAGCGTGGGTCTAGGTTGGCGGGTTTGGGCAACGCCTGCAACCTTTGCTCGAGGCGCAGGCACCGCAAACAGGATATTTGTTCGGGCCAGGGATCAGAGCTGCAGTTTATGCTGCCGCTGCGGTCGCCATGTTGGCCACGCCCCCGTTGCTTACGGAGTTGATACCACGTTTTGGGTTTCCGATCTCTTTGGAATCAGATAGGTGAACTCACTTCAATAACGAGGTGATTAAACTATTATGTGCAGAACTAAACATCAGGCAATGTTGCATTGCAGCTATCGCCCTGAAGCATCAGGACTAGTGGAACAAATGAATGGTACTTTGAAATCCAGAATTGCCAAGATGTGTGCTGCTACAAATCTGAAATGTCTAGATGCATTACCTTTGGTGTTGATGTCAATGAGAAACACCCTGACAGAAAGACAGGGCTTTCGCCCCATGAAATCCTCATGGGCAGAGCAATAAGATTACCAGGAGTTCCAGCCAATGTGCTTGTCAATATTACAGATGATATGGTGTTGGACTACTGAAAGGGTCTGGCTGATGTGGTTCACTCTTTCTCTCAGCAGGTGCCACCACCCTGCCACCCATCCAAGATCAAGGTCACAATCTGTGAGCTGGAGACTAGGTCGTGGTCAGGAAACATGTTTGCAAGACTTGTTTGGAACCACGTTGGAAGGGTCCTTACCAGGTGGTGCTAACATCTACGGCAGCAGTGAAGTGTGCAGGACTTCCGAACTGGATACACGCAGCCCACACAATGAGAGTGGTGTGTCCACAGGAGCACGAAGATGTGTTGTTGAGAGCACCAACAGCAGGAAAACAGGTCACCGCATGTGAGACAGAACAGGAGCCAACGGAGCCCGACATTGAACAGGAGCTCGTGGAAGATGGGTCTATCACCCCTATAAGAGATGAAAGTGAAGACATACAGGAGGGTGTGCAAGAGCCTATCTCAACGGATACAGCAGGGGAGCCTAGCTCAGCAGAGGTTCTCCCAGAAGCAGATGGTACTGAAAAGCAGACAGAGCAAGTACCAGACCAAGAGGGTGAAAGAGTCGAGACGGATCAAAGTCAAGGTGATTCGACTCCTCCTAAACCCGTTGCAGGTCTATCAAGAGAAAACACCATAGAAAAAGAGAAGAGTCCAATCTTGAGGAAAATATTGACAGAAGGAACAAGAAAGTGAGGTAATTGGCCTGAATTGCAGATTGGGAAAAAGAAGGAACTGGTCATAAATGAAACAATAGAGGAAGAAGTGGATACTACGAGAAAAGAAGAATTAAGTGAAGGAGAATTAGGTGGTGAAGAAAGTTGAAAAGAAAGAGACCAGAAAGTCAGTGCTATGCAGGTCCTGAATGGGCATAGGCAGCTTCTAATGAATGGCAACATGAGTTTATGTCTTTTTGTTTTGATAGAGAAGTTCTGAGTCAGTATTTTGGTGTAACCTGAAGGTGGCCGAAGAACTGAATTGTTGAACTAATCTGAGAAACATAGAAAGAGAGTGTTGAAATAAAACCAAAAGAGACATTGATAACATAATATGACAATTGAAACCCGGATGTGACAAGCTGTTAATCGATTTTGACAAGGAAGAAGGTTCCTGGATGTGAAACTAAACTGTGAAAAAATGAATAATTGTTTCCTTTCATTTTTGATTTTTGTTGCACTTTATCTAAGAGTTACTTCTGCTTTCTGATTCTTTATAGGTCATGGCTGAGCTAAATAATCAAGGTAGAAATATTACACGCTGTAGATACATGAGTATTGGATTAGCAGTTATGTGTGGAGTAATGTTTATAATAATGATTGTCGGAATGTCTGTTCATGATATGAAAAAGGCTATTATTACTTCTGCACCTGAAACTACTACACTAACAGCTTTAGATAGGTCTAAGTTAGATGAGAAATACTTGCATGTCTATACTAATGCTCAAGGAGAGCTTTCTTCTAACGTTTTCTATTGATTGTTGAGTGAGTATGTCGAAACAATGGATGCGAGGAATTGTCTTGTGTGTACTCAAATTCCTTCCTCAGTAGAAGAACATGATATAGTATTAGTTAGAGGATTCTTTGAACCAGCACTAACGTTTGGAACAGCTTACACTCACTAAAATAACCGAACATGCTTGCTTACACCGTTAGAAAAGAGCTCTTTAGGGCACACTGATGATAGAAGAAAGGCATTAAAGGAGAAATTAGAAAAAGGATTAGAGAAAATAACTTTTAAGAATGATTATGTTTACACCACAATTAAAACACAAGGGAAATTAGCCTTAGATGCATTACATATAGGGAAGCTTTATATATATTGGCCAAAGTCACGCACTGACACTTTATTTGTGGGAACAAGTGAATGTAGGCATGTGTTTTTGTTTCAGAGTAAATGGACTTTTATGCTGAATGGTCAGGACCCTCCGATTCCTGGAAATATGATATTTGTGGACATAATGCTTATTACCGTCTTCCTAGAGGATGGTACCGGGACATGTTATTTGGGGATAGTTTTCCCTAAAATTGATCAAATAGATGATTTAAAGAAGTTTCTGAAAGTGACTGAATTACATCATAAGCGACAGAGGAGGGAAACCTCTTCTGCAATTTTGGGAGATATTTTTGGTGCAGTAATTCATTCTGTGGGAGTTATTTTGAATGCAATCAAGATATGAAAGTTGTCTACTATTGTGGATAACATGCTGACAAATTTTACAGGGGCAATGCTCCTATTACATCCTGAATTAGCAGTGGATAGAGCTATGACGCTTAAAAATAGGCTTGCTTTAGACATTCTTTTAGCAAAGGACAGCGGAGTCTGTAGGATGATTAATGCTAGTCATTGTTATTCATTTATACCCAATAATGAGGAAATAAGAGACTTACTCACTAACTTAACAAATTCTAGTAAGGATTTTAATGAATTGAAGGAGCTTGGTGTTTGGGAAAAAGTTGGAAAAGGATTTGCTTCAGTGGGCAATTGGCTTAGCCAAATTTGGAATGGGGAATTATTGAAATTTATACAGGGAATATTAATGGTGATTGCTTGCATATTAGGTTAATGGGGTATATGTAAATTATGGAAAAAGATAAAGTTGAAGAGATTTAAAAATAATCAGAGGAGGGAAGAACAAAACAGGGAAAGAAACTATAGGGGAAATTTAAGACGAAGACAAAATACAAGTGAAACCAAATTATGAAATGATGGAGAGAGAAAAGTGTGATGACACATTTAGTCATCAGAGGAGTGACTGCTGGCGCAAATATGCTAATTAGAAAATATTAATGAATGTTTACATGTTTGATTAATGAAAAGCTTGTAGAGAAAATGAGATGCATGTTTGAAATGTGACCTCAGGGAGTGTCAGCCACTTAAACAAAGTTATTTTAAAATGACCAAAATTGTGTGAAATATTGAAAATATGTAAGACTAATGTAATAATATATCATAATGAGATGTATAACCTATGTTTTGAATTAACTAGTAGTGTTAATTTAGCTGAGGTGAAGGCCTAGCCTTTCTAGGCTCCACACACAAAGAGCTAAAATACTAATGTGCTGCAGAGAAGCGGACGCATAACCTGACCCTGAACCATCCGATGTTAAAGTTGATTAGCTAGAATGTTCTGCAATGTACCGACAAACAGGAGATGATGAAGACAATTTGATACAATTATGTGTAGAGTAGGCTAAATGTACTTTCCGAGGACTTGAACAATGAAAGCATTGACTGAAGAGGAACATGCAACATTTCGATACCTGTCGAGCCGGATGATGAGCAAAGCAAAACACAAAAAGTTGCCCTAAGTTGGAAGGGTATGCCCAGACGTGGATGCCTTGCTCACTGTGCCACTGGATTCAAGCTAGCTTGGCTTATGAAGGGTGATACCCTGAAACCGGTCCCAGGATGCTTGTTTCTGGTCCAGGGAGGACCTGGCTTAGCAGTTCGGGCTGGACTGTTCCCATGAGGAACAGGGTCAAGACTGATTTGCATATGGCTGGGTGTAAACTGGGGTGGCATGGTGAGCAAAAGAACAATGGATTAAACCCAGTTCTGTGACTGGTGGTGAGTGTTTGCATTGTTCAACACTCAGTCCATCATCCTTTTGTGTTGCTAAAGTTGCCCTAAGTGGGAAGGGTATGCCCAGAGGTGGGTCCCAGGCTCACTATGCCACTGGATTCAAGCTAGCCTGGCTGATGAAGGGTGATATCCTGAAACCGGTCCCAGAATGCTTGTTTCCGATCTAGGGAGGACCTGGCTTACCAGTTTGGGCTGGACTGTTCCCATGAGGAACAGGGTCAAGACTGATTTGCATATGGCTGGGTCTAAACTGGGGTGGCATGGTGAGCAAAAGAACAATGGGTTAAACCCAGATCTGTGACTGGGGGTGAGTGTTTGCTTTGTTCAACACTCCATCCATCATACTTTTGTGTTGCTAGAGCCGGATGATGAGGACATTGTATACTGGACCAATCCGTGTGCTGAGAAAGGACTAATATTAAAATGTATAGATTTGGTAATTTAATATTATAGGTTAGAGACGTATCTGCTAACTGACTGACCAATTTGGAATTAGGGGGATGGACTGGGAGACCCTAATAAAAGGTCATGGCAAGGGGCTAAAACTTCAGATGTGGGAGACTTTTAGGCAGATGCGAGGGGAGTATTGATGACGTCAGGAGACTTGATTTGAGATTCTGTCATTGGGCTCATACTCTGAGAGCCTGATGCATTGATGCTCTATTGATGACCTGAAGACGAAGACTGACTTTGTTGCTGATCAATTCCGTGAATAGGTAGCTATGAAAATGTGACTGATTAACTTGTGCCTTTTCTTCAAGGATTCACTGTGCTGTTTTATAAAAAATTTCTCATAGCAAGATTCTTTTTCCAAATTCATGTTCTCTAAATTATTTTGCATGAAGCCCAACATGCTGATGCTAATCTGGGTTAGGTAGGCTTTCCATGGTGACGTTTGACAGTGACAAATGACTGACGAACTGCTTGTAGAACTCTGCTATTAATGGCATTGTAGTCATTTTTCTTGACTTATGTTGAAGTATTCTATTATGTGTTTCTCAGTTCCAATTAGTTTATGATATTGATGGCAATTAATAAACTAATTATTTGCGGATTAAATAAAGATGACTTGATGACTTAGTATTGTAACTAATAGGGAAATAAAAACTAGTTTAAAACGCTTTATGGAGTTGTGGTTATTCATGAATTAATGATTATAGTTGTTTTGATTTTAATGTTATTAATTGGTTCTGTTGATTATTGATGCCATTGGTCACCACATGATTAGGATATTCCATGCGATCCAAAAGATTCATCGGCCTATACGCGTCCCCTTGTAAGTTTACTTACTAAGGACCAGGCACGCTAGCAATTGCCATCTATTTAGATACGCTCAGAAGTGTTTGAAGTAATTGCAGAACTTCTCACAAGAGGTACGGCCGTTTGGATTGGGAGATTATCCATAAGAACAACCTAATGGTGTGTTACTGTGACTCCAATTTTTGAAGTTGCCATATTTAACAGCATTTCTAGGGTTCAGATTACTATTGCAGGAATTCAGTAAGAGTGAATAGTAAGGCTGTTTGTTTGGGGAGCTTAGAGTATTTGTGTTGTGTTTTTAGGAAGAATGGATCCTGAACAAGGTTGTAGGTTGGACATTATGGCTAAAATGATTATTGAGTAAGTTATTAAGAAGTTAATGTAACATGAAATGAAATTCAAGTAGGGGAAACAGTGAAGAAACAGTTTGAAAGATAAGAAGAGGAAAGAAATTGAGTCTAGAGAAGAGTTGTATTCACTTCTGAGGGAAAATGAAAGAGTGATGAGATAGGAAGGAAAATAACTAAAAAAACAAGACATGTGGAAGATGTGAGATCAAAAAAAGGGAAGGAAGGCCTTAACTCCATTTCAAAGAAGGGTATCCTTGGTGGCAGACAGAGATCAGGTGTCCTTGGTGGCACACAAGGAAGAGGTGTCCTTTGCGACACGCAAGAAAAAGAACATTTTGAAAGGGAAATGGAGAACATGTCTTGCTTTGAAAATTAAGGATTTATTCATGACTATGGCCCTCATTAAGAGTTTGGCAGAGGCCCACCAAACCCTTCCCGACCTTAGACCGCCTGTGTGGCCTGAACCCCGCCAACCCTTATAGGGCTTCACTGCAATACTGTAATTCGGGCAGTGGAATGTGTGAAGGGGCTGTGCATGGGGGCCCCTGCACTGCCCATGCCAAGTGCATGGGCAGTGCAGGGGCCTCTAGGGGTCCTCCAAATTCCCCATTCCGCCAGCCTTTCCATGGCAGTGGGAACCGCCATGAAAAGGCTGGCAGATGGGAACTCCTAATCCCCAGGGCAGCAGTGCAAGCAGCACCACCCTGGAGGAAGTGAAACCACCATGACTGCCAGGCTGCTGGCTTGCAGCAGCCTGTTGGTGTCAGTGGTCCGGCCATGGTGGCTCCACCACAGTCATAATGTGGCAGTCCCACCACAAGTCTGTTGGTGGTGGGACCGCCACCGCGAGTCTGGTGGTCATGTGACCGCCAGACTCGGAATGACCACCTATGTCTTGGATTTACCTCAGGATTATGAATTTAATGAGGAATATGAGTCCTTTGAAGGGGGATGCTCATATGATTCAATGCAAGATCCTTTTGTGGGGGAAATGTTTTCTCCTTTAAATATTAAACATTTGTAGAGCAGAGAATGGTAGCCAATGAGTCATGTAGGGAAGTTTATAAAAGAGCGGATTCATAAATCCATGCTCTCGACCGGTTATTATGGAAAAGGTGTGCAATACACCAAATCTGGATCCAGAATGATTCAGTTTTTTTCTATTTAGGCAGAGATCCTAGAAAGGGTCTTGAACACTTCTTGAAATTTTGCCAGGATAAGTTGTTAGATGTTATGGGTCCTTTGGACAGAAAATTGGACATGATCAAGGAGGCTTATGTGAATTAGGATCAGATGGATCTGAAGCTACTAAGAGGATGGAGCCAGAGGGCTATGGTCATATTAGGAAATGCAAATGCTGGGTTAATGGCAGAAAGGGGAAGGGCAATTCTGATGAAAATTAGCCCAAAATTGGGAGACATGGCTCAGAAGGACACCAGCAATGATTCTAAGAGGTTACTGTTTGGTGATATGAGAATATTGGAAAGTATGTGAACATTTTTACAGCCTTCGGCAAGGCCCAAGGTAATATGTGGAGGATGTTTGGAAATAGTGTTTTTGGGCGGGTCGGTAGAAGAGAATCCATTACTGGGTTTCAGATGTCCCAATACAGTTGATAATATGGCAACCAGTATAGAGGAAGTGGTTTCAAGTTGACAGGGTTTTACCCCAGCAGAGGATGGATGGCCAGGCAAGGCGATAGGGAGATTCACATGTTGACGAAGTCAATCTCAGAACAGAAGCTATGATGAGTACAGGTATTTGTCCTATTTTTTCCCTAGCAAGTGTAGGGGAACGTTTGAAACAGTACATAGGAGAATGGGAAAAGATAATGCAGGATCCTTGGGTGTTGGAGACTATCCAGGGATATACAATAGAATTCATGAAATTTCCTCACCAGGGAAGAGAACAAAGGAAGTTAAGTGTTTCAGAGGAATGGGAACGTATGTAGATTCAGAAATAAATGCATTAATTCAAAAAGGTGCAATAATTTGCATAGAAGAGACTGCAAAGTGTTGTAGGCAATAATTTTCTGGTCAGGAAAAAGGAAGAGGAATTTGCATGATTATTTACTCATACAACATTCTTTGGATGTCTCAGAATGTAGAGGAATTGAAGAAGGAGTTGGCATTGGTGTTGAAGATGCTTGTGGTTTCTAGTGAACAAAGAGACATCTGTATTGGTACACTCTCAGAATTTTTAGAGTCCCAGGTAAATACAGTGGAGAGTATTTTACAGCTTCCACAGAAAAAGATAAAGATAGGCTCGGAAAAAGGAGACTTTAACATTGAGGGAACTAGCAATGATAGTAGGTTTGTTGTCGTTTTCAATTCTGCCCATTTCGTTAGGGCCCCTACATTAATGTGCATTACAGAAGTCAAAAGGGGGGGCATTGAGGAAAGGATTATTGTATGGAGGCAGCGTTTCCTTGGATGTGGATGTGAAGGAAGAGTTACTTTGGTGGATAAAGCATATGGAGAATGTTAGAAATGGGGTCTTTGGTTGGCAGTCAGGTTACCCCCTGTCCAAGCAAGGACCCTTACTCTAGTCAAGGTAAGGCACACACAATCTAAATTAACCTGTGCCCACCCTCTGTTAGCTTGGCACTGAGCAGTCAGGCTTAACTTAGAAGGCAATGTGTAAAGTATTTGTGCAATAATTCATACAATACCACAATATAGCACCACATAAATACACCACACAGTGTTTAGAAAAACATATGATATTTATTTGGATATTTACAGGTCAAAACAATCAAAGTTGCAATAAGTAAATGTAGAAATATCACTGAAAAGTGATATAAAGGGGGTCATTCCAACTTTCCAAAGTTCCACCGCCAGAAGACCGCACCGCGGTCAAAAGACCGCGGCGGTCATTCTGGCTTTCCCGCTGGGCTGGCGGGCGACCGCCAAAAGGCCGCCAGCCCGCCCAGCGGGAAAGCACCAGCAACGAGGATGCCGGCTCCGAATGGAGCCGGCGGAGTTGCTGGTGTGCGATGGGTGCAGTTGCACCCGTCGTGATTTTCAGTGTCTGCCAAGCAGACACTGAAAATCATTGTGGGGCCCTGTTAGGGGGCCCCTGCAGTGCCCATGCCAATGGCATGGGCACTGCAGGGGCCCCAGGGGCCCCACGACACCCGTTCCCGCCAGCCAGGTTCTGGCGGTGAAAACCGCCAGAACCAGGCTGGTGGGAAGGGGGTCGGAATCCCCATGGCGGCGCTGCTTGCAGCGCCGCCGTAGAGGATTCCCTGGGGCAGCGGGAAACCGGCGGGACACCGCCGGTTTCCCGTTTCTGACCGCGGCTGTACCGCCGTGGTCAGAATGTCCATGGAAGCACCGCCAGCCTTTTGGCGGTGCTTCCGTGGTCGTTGGCCCTGGCGGTCCATGACCGCCAGGGTCAGAATGACCCCCAAAGTGTCTTAAGTCTTTTTAAAGCAAATAAAGTGGCTTTTAGCACAAATTACCTGGTTCGCGTGAAAAATATCCGCAATGGGCCATGGAGGAAGAGAAGCATGGAAACAAAGGAGGTGTGTGTCGATTTCTTGGGCCGCACACAGTGATGCGTTGTTTAGTTTCCATACAGGGATGGCTGTGCGTCGATTTCCGGTGCTCGATCGTGGATCCTCTTCGGGTTGCGGGGTTTTCCGATGCCCCAGGGCCTGTGGGTGTAATTCTGGGCTTGTGGAGCAAAGTCACAAGTGTTGCGTCGTTCCAGTGGGCGTTGTGGTCAAGTTTCTCCCGTATGGCAGGCACTGCATCAATTTTTCCTCTGGAAGTTGGGCTGTGTCGTCCCAGGTCGGCTGTGCGTCGATCTGGTGGGCAGTGCGTCGAAGTTCTGGTTGCAACGCAGGTGCCGAGTTGATCTTCTCCTTGCGAAGTTTGACTGCGACGTTCTGGTTCGGCGTGCAGTGAATTATTCACAGTGGGGCAGGGGGTGCGTCGTTTTCAACAAGCTGTGCGTCTAATTTTCGCTGCACAAGGAGTCCAGTTGCAAGAGAGAAGCCTTTTTGGTCCTGAGACTTCAGGTAACAGGAGGCAAGCTCTATCGAGGCCCTTGGCGAGCACTTCTTCACCACAGCAAGGGAGCAGCAAGGCAGCAGGGCAACAGCAAGGCAGCAGTCCTTCACAGAAAGCAGTCAGGTGAGTCCTTTGAGCAGCCAGGTAGTTCTTCTTGGAAGGATGCAGGTTCTCGTTACAAGGTTCTTCTCCAGGAAGTGTCTGAGTTGGAAGGGGCAGAAGCCCTGTTTATATGCCCAAATGTGCCTTTGAAGTGGGGAGACTTCAAAGACTGGCTTAGAAGTGCACCAGGTCCCCTTTCAGTTCAGTCCTGTCTGCAAGGGTCCCAGTAGGGGGTGTGACAGTCCTTTGTGTGAGAGCAGTACCTCCACCCTCCGAGCCCAGGAGGACCCATTCAAAATGCAGATGTATGCAAGTGAGGCTGAGTATCCTGTGTTTGGGGTGTGTCTGAGTGAATACACAAGGAGCTGTCAAATAAACCCAGCCAGACGTGGACTGTAAGGCACAGAAAGATTTAAGTGCAGAGAAGTGCTCACTTTCTAAAAGTGACATTTCTAAAATACAGTAGTAATATTAAATCCAACTTTGCCAGTCAGTAGGATTTGATATCACCATTCTGGCCATACTAAATATGACCTTCCTACTCCTTTCAGATCAGCAGCTATCACTCAAACAATATATGAGGACAGCCCCATTGATAGCTTATGAAGGGAGCAGTCCTCACAGCAGTGTAAAAATGAATGGGGGAGTTTTACACTATCAGGATATGTAAACTATATAGGTACATATCCTACCTTTTGCCTACACAACACTCTGCCCTATGGGTTACCTAGGGCATATCTTAATGGTGTCTTATATGTAGAAAAAGGGGAGTTTTAGTCTTGGCAAGTACTGTTAAATGCCCAGTCGAATTGACATTGAAACTGAACACACAGGCCTTGCAATGGCAGGCCTGAGACAAGGTTAAGGGGCTACTTAAGTGGGTGGCACAACCAGTGCTGCAAGCCCACTAGTAGCATTTCATCTACAGGCCCTGGGCACCTATAGTGCATAATACTAGGGATTTATAAGTAAATTAAATAGTCCAATTGGGTATGATCCAATGTTACCATGTTTAAAGAAAGAGAGCATATGCACTTTAGCACGGGTTAGCAGTGGTAAAGTGCGCAGAGTCTAAAAACGAGCAAAAACAGTGTCCAAAATGTGGAGGGAGGCAGGCAAAAAGTTAGGGGTGACCACCCTAGGCTGTCAGGTCTAACATATTTCCTCTCCAGCTGAAAGTGGGGAGAGCTACCCAACCTCCTGGGAGCTCTCCTCTGGAGAGACCACCAGCGTTGGGGTGGTCAATCCCCGGGCAATGCTCCACCGTATAGTCCATCCCCTGTAGGGAAATGGGCCAACTCAAGAGTTTTGGATTCTCACCCCTCATCTGCATGAGCCATCTGAGGGGCCTGTGGTCTGTCTGAACTCGGAGGTGAGTCCCAAACAGGCAGGGTCTTAACTTCTTCAGTGCCCAGACCACAACAAATGCTTCTCTCTCAATAGCACTCCACCTCTGTTCCTGTGGAAATAGCCTTCTGCTAATAAAGGCTACCGGTTGGTCTGATCCCTCCTCAATTAGCTGTGCTAGAACAGCCCTTATGCCATGCACTGAAGCTTCTGTCTGCACAATAAATTCCTGGGAGTAGTCAGGGGCCTTGAGCATGGGGCAGTGCACATGGCTTCCTTCAGAGAATCAAAGGCTTTCTGACAAGCCTCTGTCCAATTCACTAACCTAGGTTGCTTCTTGGAAGTGAGTTCTGTCAAGGGTGACACAATGGTACCATAGCCCTTGACAAATCTGCAGTAGTATCCAGTGAGGCCTAAAAAGGCTCTCACTTCAGTCTGTGTTCTAGGTGGTTGCCAGGCCTTGATAGTTTCAATCTTGGCCTGGAGTGGCTGCACCTTGCCAACACCTACTAGGTGTCCCAAGTACACCACGGAACCCTGCCCAATCTGGAACTTACTAGCCTTGGTGGTCAGGCCTGCCTGTTGCAGAGCCTGAAGCACCTCCTTGAGGTGGAGCAGGTGTTCCTCCCAGCTGGAACTGTAGACAGCTATGTCGTCCAGGTAGGCTGCACAGTAGGCATCCTTGCCAGCTAGGACCCCGTTAACCTACCGTTGGAAGGCAGCGGGGGCATTTTTCAACCCAAATGGCATCACCCGGAACTGGTAATGGCCATCAGGTGTAGAAATGCTGATCTCTCTTTGGCCCCCTCAGTCAGGGCGATCTGCCAGTACCCTGAAGTAAGATCAAATGTACTCAGGAACTTGACAGTGCCTAGTCTGTCAATGAACTCATAAGCTCATGGGATGGGGTGAGGATCAGTCCATGTGACTAAGTTGAGACCCCGGTAGTCCACACAGAACCTGAGTTCTGGCTTCACACCGGGGCGGCAGCCTCAGGAACCAGCACCACAGGGCTGGCCCAGGGACTACTGGATTTCTCAATAACCCCTAAAGTCAACATCTTGGAGACCTCCTCCTTGATGCTTGCCTTCACTCCTTCACCTTATCTGGAAACCTGTAAATTTTGTTCTTCACAGGGGGAATGTCACTTGTGTCAATGTCATGAACACATAGGTGGGTCAGTCCAGGCGTAAGGGAGAACAGGGAGGAGAACTGCTCTAACAGCTCATAGCAGTCTCCTCTTTGGTTTAGAGTCAGGGAGTCAGAGAGAATGACACCCTCCACTGACCCATCAACTTCTTTGGCAGAGAGGAGGTCGGGGAGAGGTTCACTCTCCTCTTCCATTCCCTCATCTGTGACCAGGAACATACTGATCTGAGACCTCTCAAAGTGAGGTTTGAGCCTGTTGTAATGGAGGACCCTTAGGGGGTGCCTAGGGGTCTTGAGGTCCACTAGGTAAGTTGCCTCCCCTTTACGCTCCTGGATCTCAAATCGGCCAGCAGGTGGTCCTGGAGAGCCCTGGGCTCTACTGGCTCCATCACCCAAACCTTGTCTCCAGGTGAGAACTCAACCAGAGTGGTCTTCCGGTCATACCACTCCTTCATCACCTCTTGACTGGCCTCGAGGTTACTCTTGGCCTGCTTCCAGAAGCGTTGGGTTTGGTTGCGGAGGGCCAGCATGTAGCTGACCACATCCTGGGGAGGGGTCTTGGGAGCTTTCTCCCAGCCCTCTTTAACAATGCTTAGAGGTCCCCTGACAGGGTGACCATAGAGAAGCTCAAAAAGGCTGAACCCCAAGCCTTTCTGGAGCACCTCCGGGTAAGCAAACAACAGGCATGGTAAGAGGACGTCCCACTTACGCCTCATGGCTTTAATGAGGCCATTAATTATGCCCTTCAGGGTCTTGTTGAATCTTTCAACAAGTTCATTGGATCGAGGATGATAAGGGGTGGTAAACCGGTAGGTCACCCACCACTCATCCAACATAGATTTCATGTACGCAGACATGAAGTTTGTGCCCCTGTCAGACACAACCTTCTTAGGGAATCCCACACGGGTAAATATTCCCAAGAGTGCTCTGGTCACCACTGGTGCAGTCACTGTTCTCAGAGGGATTGCCTCTGGGTAGCGGGTGGCATGGTCCACCAAAACCAGGATAAACCTGTTGCCTAAGGCAGTTTCGGGGCCCAAGGGACCAATAATGTTGATGCCCACCCTTTCAAAGGGGGTGCCAACGACTGGGACTGGGAGCAGGGGAGCTTTCAGCTTTTGCCCTGTCTTCCCACTAGCCTGGCAGGTAGGGCAAGCTCTGCAGAAATTATCTGAGGCTAACCTCATTCTGGGCCAATGGAAGTAGGTGACAAGCCTGTTAAAGGTCTTGTCTTGGCCCAGATGTCCTGCCAGGGGAATGTTGTGAGCCAGACCCAGCAGAAAGGCCTGGTGACACTGGGGGACCACCAGCACACGTGCTGCCCCAGGACTTTGAACCTTAGGCTCACTGTAAATGAGATCATTCTCCCACTAAATATGGTGAGTGCCACAGGTGTCACCTGCTGCTTGGGCTGTGGCCTGTCGCCTCAGACCCTCAAAGGTGGGGCATTCCTCATGTGCCTTGCAGAATTCTGCCCTGGTTGGCCCACCCTCTACTTGCCAGCCAGCAAGTTCAGGTAGGTTACCCAGGTCAGCTATGTCCTCCCCAGTTGGCTCAGGGGCCTCCTCCTCTTCAGAGGCCCTGTCTACCACTGTGGGAACATCTGGGGCAGGTTTCCCACGCCTCTTGCCCTTCCTCTTTGCAGCTGTCTGGGCCATTGTTCCAGGTATCAGACACCCTTGACTCCCTTCCCGGGCAGCCATGGACTGTGTGGTTATGCAGACCCACTCAGGCAACCGTAACATCTCCAGGTGGGATCTGAGCTCTACCTCTTTCCAGGCAGTATGCGCAAGATCATTGCCTAACAGACAATCTACAGGCATGGCAGGACTCACAGCTACTTTCAGAGTACCAGAGACCCCCACCCCACTCAAAGGGAACCTGAGCCACCGGTAGGTGACTCTCGCGATTGTCAGCGACTATGACCTGGTGGAATGTATCTGCTTTGATGACACCAGCTGACTCTTGACAGAAGTCATACTGGCTCCTGTGTCACACAGAGCCTCCACCCTTTGTCCATCAATGGTGACTCAGTGCCTATACTTTGAAGTATTTTCTGGCATGTAGGCTTTAGGCAACAGCTCTCTTTCTCCCAGTGGCACTAGGGAAACCTGTGCCTGCTCCCCAAAGCTAATTGGGACTGTCTCCCCCCCCGAGCGCTACACTAGCCAACCCAGGTGTCTGTCCAGTGGTGGACTGTGCCCTCTTGAGGCATTGGGAGTCACCCTTAGAGTGTCCAGGCTGGTAGCTCTCTAAGCATTTGGGGATGAATTTCCCTAAAGTTTTATCAAAATACCCTGGCTTCTTTGAAAACCTCGAAGAGGAATGGTATCCACCCCCCCCCCCTTGGGAATTCTTTTAGGGGCCTTTTGAGAACTCCTTTTCTTTAAGTTTTTCTCCCCCCTCTTTCTTCTGTTGGGAGCCCTGGCCACCTTTGTGGGAGTCCCCCCAGATGCCTTTTGAACACTCGGGTGCTAACCCAGAGGTCCGCCTCCTCAGCAAGCTTCCTGGGGTCAGTAAGCTTACTATCTACCAAGTGCTGCTGCAACTCTGTAAAATAAATATTGGGCATATGCTCTCTCAGAATAAAGTCATATAACCCTTCATAATCATCTGCTTTGCTGCCCACACCCATCCATCCAGTGTCTTGTTAGCTAAATCATAACAGTCCACCCAAGTTTGTGTTGAAAGTTTGGTGCTGACCCTGAACCTCTGACTTTATCTCTCAGGGGTCAGCCCAAACTTGGCCAGTAAAGCAGCTTTCATATGTGGGTATTCATTTCTGATCTGTGGAGCAAGTGTGAGAAGTGTGTCCCTCGCTAAGGAAGGTACATAAAACCACATGGCCACCCCCCCAGTGCTACTCAGGTGTCCCATGGGCCCTTAGTGCAACTTAATAGGCAGCCAGCCACTTATCAATGGCATCTCCCACCACAAAACTTGGCACCACATTCTTGGGTATACGAACCTGTTTGTCCCCATCCGGTCCTGCACGTATGCTGCCACCATCACTGCAGGACTCAGACTGTCTCGCCTTGATCTCCAGCTCCTTGAGACTCAGTTCATGAACCAACAATAGTTTTTTCCCAGCAAGGCTCTCTCAGCTACAGCTTCAGCTCTTTCAGCTTCAATCTGTTTGGCTGCTCTTTCAGCCTCAGCTTGCTTGGCTTCTCTCTCTGCCCTCCTTTCCTCCTGTTGAGCCTCAATTTTTATCCTTGCCATTTGCAACTGAAACTCTCTCTCCTCTCTCCTTTCCTCTGCGGTCAGGCTTTGATCGGAGACACTGCTCCCTGGTTTGGCAGGGGGAACAGTTGCAGTGGTAACATCCACTGATGGCAAATAATCCTCTGGGGGGCCATCTTCTGGCTCCTCCTCCTCAGCACCCTCCTATGAATGGGCTTCTGGCAGGCCCTCATCGCCTTTTGAAATTCAACCTTTCTGGAGGCACCTTGGATGGGCACTCCCATATCCCTGCAGAACCCTTTCAGCTGTTTGACAGTGTATGTCTCCAACAGGGCTTGGTCAAAATCTCCTGCTTGAGACCTAGCCTGAGACATGTTGATTGAGGATTTCGGTCCAGAAATTGAGAGGAAAAACTAAATTGTAGAAAAAAGATAAAAATCATGTTGACCTTCAACTGTGGGTAGGTAGTGAAATACTTAGCTACTGTATGTCACTGCCCAAATACAAGTCCTATCCTCACCGCTGATCACCAATTTTTAGAAATGGGGTCTTTGGTTGGCAGTCAGGTTACCCCCTGTCCAAGTAAGTACCCTCACTCTAGTCAGGGTAAGTCACACACCCAATCCAAATTATCGAGTGCCCACCCTCTGGTAGCTTGGCACTGAGCAGTCAGGCTTAACTTAGAAGGCAATGTGTAAAGTATTTGTGCAATAATTCATACAATACAACAATATAGCACCACAAAAATACACTACACAGTGTTTAGAAAAATATACAATATTTATCTGGGAATTTGCAGGCCAAAATGATCAAATATGCAATAAGTAAATATAGAAATGTCACTGAAAAGTGATATAAAGTGTATTAAGTCTTTTTAAAGCAAATAAAGTCTCTTTTAGCACAAAGTACCTGGTTCGCGTGAAAAATCTCCGCAATGGGCTGCAGAGGAGGAGAAGTGTGGAAACAAAGGAGGTGTGCGTCAATTTCTCGGGTCACACACAGTGATGCGTCATTTAGTTTCCACGCAGGGACGGCTGTTCGTCGATTACTGGCGCTCGGTCATGGATCCTCTTCGGGTTGCAGGGTTTTCCGATGCCCCAGGGTCTGTGCGTGGAATCCTGGGTTTGTGGAGCAAAGTCACAAGCGCTGCGTCGTTCCGGTGGGCGTTGCAGGGAAATTTCTCCTGCACGCAGACGCTGCATCGATTTCCCCTCTGGAAGTTGGGCTGCGTCGTCCCAGGTTGGCTGTGCGTCGATCTGGTGGGCCATGTGTCGAAGTTCCAGTTGCAACTCAGGCGCCGCGTCATTCTTCTCTTTGCGAAGTCAGGCTGCGTCGTTCCGGTTCGGCGTGAGCTGAATTTTTCACCGTGTGGCAGGCTCTGCATCGTTTTTAGGAAACTGTGCGTCGAATTGTCACCCCACAAGGAGTCCAGTTGCAAGAGAGAAGTCTTTTTGGTCTTGAGACTTCAGGGAACATGAGGCAAGCTGTATCCAAGCCCTTGGTGACCACTTCTTCACCACAGCCAGGGAGTAGCAAAGTAGCAGGGCAACAACAAGGCATCAGTCCTTCACAGAAAGCAGTCAGGTGAGTCGTTTGGGCAGCCAGGCAGTTCTTCTTGGCAGGATGCAGGTTCTGGTTACAAGGTTCTTCTCCCGGAAGTGTCTGAGTTGGAAGGGGCAGAGGCCCTGTTTATATACCCAAATGTGCCTTTGAAGTGGGGGAGACTTCAAAGAGTAGCTTAGAAGTGCACCAGCTCCCCTTTCAGTTGAATCCGGTCTGTCAGGGTCCCAGTAGGGGGTCTGGCAGTTCTTTGTGTGAGAGAAGGCCCTCCACCCTCCCAGCCCAAGAAGACCCTTTCAAAATGCAGATGTATGCAAGTGAGGCTGAGTATCCTGTGTTTGGGGTGTGTCTGAGTGAATGCACAAGGAGCTGTCAACTAAACCCAGCCAGACGTGGATTGTAAGGCACAGAAAGATTTAAGTGCAGAGAAATGCTGACTTTCTAAAAGTGACATTTCTAAAATAGTAATATAAATCCAACTTCACCAGTAGCAGGATTTTATATCACCATTCTGGCCATACTAAATATGACCTTCCTACTCCTTTCAGATCAGCAGCTACCACTCAAACAATATATGAGGACAGCCTCAATGTTAGCCTATGAAGTAAAAATGAATTTGGGAGTATTACACTACCAGGACATGTAAACTACATAGGTACATGTCCTGTGTTTTGCCTACACAGTACCCTGCCCTGTGGGGTACCAGGGCATACATTAGGGATGTCTTATATGTAGAATAAGGGGAGTTTTAGGCTTGCCAGTTGAATTGGCAGTGAAACTGCACACACAGGCCTTGCAATGGCAGGCCTGAGACAAGGTTAAGGGGCTACTTAAGTGGGTGGCACAACCAGTGCTGCAGGCCCACTAGTAGCATGTAATCTACAGGCCCTGGGCACATATAGTGCACAGTACTAGGGACTTATAAGTAAATTAAATAGTCCAATTGGGCATGATCCAATGTTACCATATTTAAAGGAAGAGAGCATATGCACTTTAGCACGGTTAGCAGTAGTAAAGTGCACAGTCTAAAAACCAGCAAAAACAGTATCCAAAAAGTGGAGGGAGGCAGGCAAAAAGTTAGGGGTGACCACCCTAGGCTGTCAGGTCTAACAGAGATGCTCTGAAACTGGTTTTGGAGACAAATGCAAGTTTGAATGGTTGGGAAGCATGATTAAGAGAACAACAAACAGGTGGAGTTTGGTAAAGGGGAGAGACGTTGAGTTATATAAATTGCTTAGAGTTGACAGCTGGGTTGTAATGTTTAAAAGTTTCAGGAGGAGTTTAGAAGGACAATCAGTTTTGATGGTGATGGACAACATTTCAGCTGTTGCTAATATCAACAAATTGTGAGGGCCCTGATGCCAAAGATTGGCAGAATTGGCAAAGTAGTTTTGGAGTTTTCACCTGAAACACCAGATAGAAGTGAAGGCAGAATATTTGCCAGGGATTTTGAGTTTGACAGCATATTGGAATTTGAGTCATCTAAGGGATTTCAGTGACCGGAAGTTGGATAACAGTTGTTTTTTCAAGACAGACAGAATTTGGCATCCATTAGAAGTGTATCTCTTGCAACTCGATTAACCTATCAGATGGTGAATTATTGCAGTTGGATGGCCGATCCTATGGCATCAGCAGTGGACGCATTTCAACAGATGTGGAAAGTAACGAAAGCTTCTGTGTTTTCACTGTTTGCAATAATATAGAGGCAGTTGTTTACATTGAGAAAGTAGAGATGGCAGATGGTAGATAGTCTTGGTGACTTAATTTTGGATCTCACAGGTTTGGCTTCCAGCAGTGATGGAGTTGCCTCGTGCAGAACGTTTCTTAATTCCAGTTAGGAAAGAGTTATTGAGGAATGCAGAAGGAGAGGATCACCCATTGGTGCAGAGCAGGGTCCTAAACCTTCTACTTTGGAAGGTGTCTGGAAATCTAACTGTTTCAGAGGACTTCGAAGAGAGCTGCAGAATTGCTTGAAGAGTCATGGGCTCCCGGGACAAGGAGAAGATACAAGGAACATGGGAAGTTTGGGTTTGTTGGTGCATGGAAAGGAGTCTGAATCCCATGGATGATTCTATAGCGGACGTGGTCATTTTTTGGTTGAGTAATTTAAAGAATGTTTGGGTTATCGAACCATGAATTGTTGCAGGTTAGCCATTTCTGCTGATGTCAGGTCATTTGGTAAAAATGTTATAGCATGCAAATTCTTTAAAAGTATGAGATTGAGAAGACCACCTAGACCACAATACAGTGTGCTAGGGGGTGTTAACTTGGTGCTGTCATTGTTTTTGGAATGGCCTTCAAATTAAGATATTCAGACTTAAAGATACTTTCAGAGAAGTTAGGACCCTTACTATGTATGGCCCCATGGAGAAGAGCTTCGGATGTGAGAACGCTAAGGTAAGTAACAATTTATTTTGAAATCAGTAAGAGAACAAAGACTATGTCAGAATCTATATTCTTTTCCATTTTTCAAGATGAAAAGAAATTGTGTCCGGTGGACTGCATGAATATGGTAACAGCGTTTTAGAATATAGAAAAGATGGAGAGAGTTAGTTGTTGTTAGGCTGCGGTAAGAACCCAGACATTGTCAAGGTGGGTAAAAAATGTCATGAAGGAAGATGGTATTGATGTGTAAAAATTTAAGTTACATTCTGTGCGAGGGGCAATGGCGAGTAAGATGCATTTGTCTGGTGGTAGGTTAGAGGAGATTCAGATGGCAGCTGATTGTGCAAATGTTAGTACTTTGGCAAAACATTGGACCGGATTTACAAGAAAGTGGTGAATCAGCTGTGCACCACTTTTCTTGCACCCCCCTACCAGCAGCTAACAACACTATGGTAGTGCCGTATTTACAAAACAGCTCACCATGGTGAAGGTTAGGACAATAGCATCATAATTTATCACGCTATTGTGGTACTTTGCAGGATTAGTGCTATAAATAACGGCGCTGTTGGAAAGTGGATTATTGGTAAGGGCAGGTAACTACCTGCACTACCTATGCTGCGGTCCCTAAACATACATGCCCTACCATATACTAGGGACTTACAGGTAGGTTGACATAGCCAATTATAATTTGCCTAATTTGCATACTCACTTTACACAGAGCACAGGCCCTAGGACTGGTTAGCAGTACCCAAGGTACCATCAGAGTCAGGAAAACACCAGCAAAAAATGGAAAACAGGGGCAAAAAGTTAGGTGGCCTCTGCAATCAGCCCTGTTTTCTCACAGGTGCCAATCCTGCAAAGCAAAGAGAGGCCCATTAAAAATAATGGGTCCGTAATTTTAACGCCTAGTCCGAACAGGCGTTAAAAATGATGAAATGATGCTAAACATGGTGCAGTGAACTCTTGAAGATTTTTACTGCTGTACTGCCTCCCTTGCATACATTATGTCAGGCAGAGGCATAATGTGGCACAAGGGGTCACAAATTGGCACAATACAATCATTGCACCTCTTTGTAAATGTGACAAAGGAGGATGGCCTCCTTCACGCCACATTAGTGTAAGAAAATGATGCTAGTGTAACATCAAGAGGTGCTAGGGCCTTGTAAATCTGACCCATTATTTCAGTCCAATAAAGCATTTGTCGAGTGTAGGTCTTTCAACATGCATAATAGTAACCTTTAGTCTTGAAATGAAATGGCAATTCTCATAGTGTAACTAATAGAGAATCAAGACCTCATTAAAGAGACAGAGGCTAACATTATCCCACCCTCCTCAACCCACCATAAAATGGTGTAATATAGGTTTGTGTATAGAATTGTCACAGTATTATTATTGGGCACAGTATTGTTAAGATATATTGGTATAGAGTAAGCTGTTGGCGATGAGACAAAACATTTTCTGTAGATTAACCTGGACAGAAGTTGTTTTGGGACAGAAGATAGAGGATAATTAGTTGCAGAGGAAACAGAAAAGTGAAGAGGATGTGCTGCACTAAAAGATGGTGATATAAACCACAGAGGGTAACCCTGGAAACCCAAGAGGGGCTAGGTAGAAATTTACTTCAATGGACTACAATGCCCATTCTTGGACCAACTATAACATAACATATACATGCAGCATCATCAAATACTATTTAAAAAAATGTATTTGATTTACATACAAAATGAAATTATATATCCACATTCAAATACCCCTATCACAAATTGTTAAACAAGGACAGGAAAAAGAAGTGTCAAAAGAATAAGGGCTCGTGTTCAAGAAGAAAGAGAACTCAATTTCACACCTAATCAATAAAATCTAAATATATAGGGCAGCCTGTTGGTTCAACTTTTGGCATATTGAATCTTCCAGTATAATTAAAGGAGTATTAAATCTCCAATAAAGTCCTTCTTTCATCCTGAAATCAAAACCAAAAAACACATCCAGGCTCAAAAATCATCATCGACGTTTCGACACCCTCTGGCTCTTGGGCTGATTCCGGGCTCACACACGGGTCGTCATCGGGACTAAAAAAGATAGGGGACCAAATTATTATGCTTCCATTCTTAAGGCCAGAATCCTCTTCTGTTGAACTTCACAACATCATCATTGATGACAAAAGTGTGACGCAGCTAAATCCATCTTGATTGACTCAAACTGGTAAAATGTAAAACATTTAATTTAGAAAGGAACAAAACACGGGGGTTCAACAATATTTCAAGTAACTATAGATCGTGCCTTAAGGAAACTATAACTCATGACCTCGCTATGCACTGCTAATTACCCAACATATTGCATCACTCATGACATTTTTTTTTACATCTTTGATAATATCACTGTAACATTTGCAGTAAAATTATTGTTGAGAAATGCAAGGCAAGGGTCTGAGTTATAGTTACTTGAAGTAACTCTAACTCTAACAACTGAATTTGAATGATTTTGTGCATGTGAAATCTGAACCTAACTATAACGTCCCTGTAACCTTTGGTTTTTAGTGAACATATTTGTGTGTGTATATATATGTAAACACACACACACATACATGTATTTGTATTGATTTCATCAGCTATTTTTTATTTGAGACTGAGACAAAGATACAGTACATTTCTTCCTTCAGGGTATTCTGACATAATGCATATTTTCCAGAATGTAGAACTTTCATTTTTAATTTGCCATAAATGGAAAGTTTAAAACTGATGGGAACATTCTTTCATACCAACATAATAAATAATATAAAAGAAAATGAATTGTTAAAATGCGTTTCGAGTATTTTGAGGCGCATCATGCCGTGTTTAACCTGTATTCCGATAAACTTCATAGCATATGCAACTAGTAACGATCATTGCCCAGAAAGGGTGATGAATCTTACACATCACAGCAAAAAGAGGACAGACCATGTTAGAATACAAAGCATCGTATTGTCATTATTTTCAACCCATGATTTAATATTTAAAACAATTAAATGTTTGCTTACACTGTTATAAAAATAAGATTCATTCGCAGAATTTAAGTATCTCCTCGGAAGATGGTCACATTTTGGATCCAGAGGGTGTCAGTTTGTTTACAGTATAACCAATGTGGGGCTAAAGTACTTGTCAAATTCTGAATATTTTTAGAAATGCAGCCTTCAGCAAACTTATTATTAATATTTAATAGGAATATATTATTCCAGCTTTCTGTGAATCCTACTAGAGCATCACCCCCGTATTTCTCAAATACGTGGCGATTTTATTTCTTTTTAGTCTAGCAAGGACCATGCGCACCTTCATCAGGTTCCGTAAGTAACATTTCCCTCTCTTAATTTAGAGTTAGTTTAAGAACATACTAGAGTGACCTTTAAGCAATAAAATGCCCATTGAACTGATCAATATTAGAAACCAATCTCTGAGGATCTAAATTTAGAATGATTAAATATTGATTGTAATGCTAAATTCAAAACGTATTTGTACCTGAATTACATTTGAACGTATATCTACACAAGTGAAGGAACAGCATAATGTATTATTCACCAAGGGAAAGGAGGTTACCTTCCAAATTATTTTCAGTTCTGAGTTTCCGTTTTGACATTTCATTTTTTAGTTCTCCCATTTCCTTTGAAAGTAGGTGCATTTCCCTGAATGACCGTGTACTGGGTTTAAAATTAGTGTTAGTGCAATTTAAACAGAAGAAAATCGTATGATTGAAAATAGTGATATATTGCTTATAAATATTAATTTCTGTCTACATTAAAAATAACAATACACACAAGTAATACATGAATTCTTTTTAAAATAAGTGAAATTGCAAATCAGAAATACCAATAAGTAACAATTTAAAATACACTGAAAACTTTCATAATTTTTAAGGTGGGTTCGCTTCAAATGTAAAATAAATCAGGATAGGAATGATTATTTCCGAAACTTATAACAACAGAAAGGAGAAACGCAGTAACGAGATCATTCTAAAGCTGTCTTTTTTAGAAGGAGGTTTCCTAGTATAGGTATATTCTTTGAGATACGTGAATATACTAGTTCTTTATTAGAACCCTGTGGCATTTACACGCAGCTTTTAGAGGAAAGAGTTGCAGTGCTATATGGGTCGGTAATGTAATTAAGCTTGTCTCAAATATGCTATCCTAGCTATGACTATCCTGGATAGATATTAACTGGCTAGGAGCCAATCAAAACATAGCTTTAGCAGTGTACAGCTGTTTGAACTTCAATATTATTTATTAGCACCCCCCCAAAAAAAATACAATGATGAAGATATGTATTAGCTCTGGATACGTATGTGCCATTATGTCCTATGAAAAGGTCCTTGCAATGCAGCAGATGTATAGGCCCACTCCCGGTTTAGATAATCCTGTTCAAAGAAAATAACAAAATATGTGTAGAGGTGATTCATGGTAGATTGTCCACTTAAAGAACCACATTCATTAAATATAAAAGAACAAAACAGATAAAATAGTGCACACAAAGAACAAGCATACTGTGGGAAATTTTGGTTTCAAGTATATATACAATACAATTAATTCTGAATTCAACTTTATGGTATAGTATTAGAAACAATTTAATAGTGAAATACCACATCTCAGTACTACACATTTTATCTATTCACATGACAGACTTCACAGCAACAATGCTGCATAACATAGGGGGTCATTATGACCCTGGCGGAAGGCGGAGAACCTGCGGTAAGACCGCCAACAGGCTGGCGTTCTTACTTGGTGGAATTATGACCATGGCGGTTACCGCCATGGTCATCCGCCGGATCTCCGTTCCGCCCGCCAGGGCGGAGACGACCGCTGGGCTGGAGACCTGGGTCTCCAGCCCGGCGGCCGTCACTATACCGCCGGCGGTATTTTGACCCGGCTTGCCGCCGTGGATTTCCAGCGGTTTGAACCGCCATGAAATCCATGGCGGTAAGCACTATCAGTGCCAGGGAATTCCTTCCCTGGCACTGATAGGGGTCTCCCCCACCCCCCACCCCCACCCTGACTCCCTCCCCTACCCCCCCACCACCCCTGCCACCCCCCAAAGGTGACAGGGCCCCCCTCCCCACCCCAACCCCCAACATCACATCACCCATACCCACACGACACGCACGCAGGCACCACCTACACACTTACACGCACACACGCCTACATCCACACACACAGTCAGACACGCACACCCACATTCAAACATACACGCACACATCCATACAGACATACCCACAGACATACACACACTCATTCCCATACACACAGTACCCCCGCAAGCATACACGCACTCACACACCCCCTCTACATACACACACGCACATCCCCATGCACCCACACAACACACAACACCGCCCCGTCCCCCTCCCCTCACGGACAATCGACTTACCTGGTCTGACGATCCTCCGGGAGGGGACGGGAGCCATGGGGGCAGCTCCGCCGACACCACACTGCCAACAGAACACCGCCACTGCGAATTCCAGGAAGTGATTCACTGGGCGGTGTTCTGTTGGCGTGGTGGTGGAGGTGGAGCAACCTCCACTTCCCCGCCTCCCGCAAGTATGGCTGTTGGCGGCTCTCCGTCCATAAAAGGACGAAGAGCTGCCAACGGTCATAAAAGGCCGAGCGGCAAACCGCCAACACTGGCGGTCTTCCGCACGGCGGTCCCTCGGCGGTCTTTAGAAAAGACCGCCGAGGTCAAAATGACCCCCATAGTGTTGGAATGCTTTATTTATATCACCTGTATGAGAAATCAAAGACAAAATTCGAGGGAAGCATTTATTGTTATTTTGCTGTAAAGCTGGCACTCACTGCACACTGACATCACAGGAAAACAAAAGTGAAGGAAGGCTGCAGTAAATGGCTTTCACTTGTGATCAGTGCCAGGGTATAAAACTACAGCTGAGCACCAATCATCATAGGAGAGGCAATGTTGGAAAGTTTATTTCTCCCTAGTGGATTCCTGTCTGAGATCACAGTGGGCACAGGATCCCTAATCAGGAATCCACTTCATTACAGTTCTGAAACATACCTTTGGGGGCGAGGCCCCCATAGACATGGGCCATCGCTTTCCCCTGCTCCCCTTTAAATCGACATGGGTGTTTATTTGAACTATTTTGTGGTGGAGGGGAGAGCTAGCCCTCAGGAGTGGGCCTGTGCTCCTACCACTTCCCATGGGCGCAACAGGTTTTTTGCCATCCTAGGGGCTAGATAGGGGGAATATAAACAAATCTACTTCCCCAGGGTCCAAGTATACAACAGGAAATTTCTAGTATGCCGCTTTGGGGGAAGTGCTTCACCTGGCACCAGTAAATGACAAAGGTACTTTTTTAAGAGAGGGGCTCCCCTGGGCATGGGTTTGAGCTTCCCCTTCCCATGGGTACAACAGTCTTTCTACTTTCTTAGGAGACCTGAAAGACCTGAGAGACCTGAAAGGGGATGTTTACCCCGTCTCCCAGTGGGGAGCTGAAAGCAGAAAAGGCATGTGAGAAAACAGGGCTGATTGCAGAGGCTCCCTAACTTTTTGCCCCCATTTTCCACATTTTGCTGGTGTTTTCCTGACTCTGATGGTGCCCTGGGAACTGCTAACCAGTCCCAGGGCCTGTGCTCTGTGTAAAATAAATATGCAAATTAGGCTAATTATAATTGTCTAAGTTAACCTACCTATAAGTCACTAGTATATGTGTAAAATCAATTTGCAAATTAGGCTAATTATAATTGTCTAAGTTAACCTGCCTATAATTCCCTAGTATATGGTAGGGCATGTAGGTTTAGGGACCACAGCATAGGTAGGTCACCCATAGGTGCACTGCTGAGGTGCCCAGTGTCATTTCAAAGGCAGGCCTGCCTTGCTGGCTGCTTTTAAATTAAAGTTAAATGCAGATTCAACTTTGGAATTAAAAGTAGTTCCAAAGTCTTAAACTACCTTATTTTTACATATAGGTCACCCCTAAGTTGTGCCCTATGTGCCCCTATGGCTGGGTGCCATTTAACTATAAGCAGGGACCTTATAACAGTAGTTTTACAAGCCCTTTTGAGGTAAAAACAGCCAAATTCGTTTTCCCTCTTTGTAGCAAATGGCCTTCATAGGCTAGAATGGGGAGACTTTATTTTAATTTTTAAAGTCCCCTTAAGTAATGGATACCAAGAGTTTGGTATCAAATTAATTGTTATAATAAATCCCACAACTTCCAGTAGTTGGATTTAATATAACTTGTTCAGGTAAAGAGTTTTCAACTTTACCTGAAAGGTTGCCAATTTCACCCCTGCATTGTTTTTGATGCTGTGCCCTGATTGGCCAGCCTTTGGCAGCCTGGGCAGCCTGCCTTGATGAAGTGTGAAGTGGCCTGGCTTCACACAAAGAGATGTGCCTGTGGTATGGAATTTCCCCTCAGCAGATGGTGAGGCAGGAAGGGGGAGGGCTGCCAAACTGGTCTTCAAAGTCAGAGAAGGACATTTGTAGCACCCCATTAACACTCCCACATCCTGCAACCCCAGACAACTAGGTGCCCCCTTGATTAGATTAGGAGAGGGCAGGAGAGGGGTGTGTTTATGATTTTTAGCCACACCAGTGGGTGGGCTCAGCCAGATGTAACGTCCAAAAATCAGATTCGGCCATGATGGATTTTTGAAGAATGTTGCGTCCTGGGATTGATTTTTGCCACACTTCCCAGGAACTGGTCATCACATGGGGAAGGACCCTGCACCTGATTGGAGAATCAGGACCCCCCTGTTTTTCACCCAGGAGCAAGGATAAAACTGGCAGACCTGCACCCACACCTCAGTTCCATACCAGATCCCCATCAGATTCCAACAAGGAAGAACCAAAGGAGAAGAAGGACTGCCCTGCTGGACCCCTGGCCTGCACCTGGAACCTGCACTGTGAAGGACTGCACCAGCTGCACACTTGGGCTTCACCACAAGAAGGACGTTGCCTGGCTTCAACTGGTTCAAGGAGGGACTCCCTGATTGCTACAGGTGAAAAATTGCTAACCAGAGTCCCTTGCACCAACTCCTGAAGAAATCAAACAGTTGACCACTGCCCAGTGTCCAAAGAGGAGTTTGGGCCAGGTGCATTCTGGGAGTTGTAGTCCACACCCCCAAGGATCATCTCAGAGCTTCTGGACCCTTGGGGTGAGCTGTGGACCCCAAAAGAACCTTAAACGAACATCTGGGAGAAGACCCAGAAGTTTGGAGAAGTTTGGAGAACTTTTGAAAAAAAGCTCCATAGAGGGACCGACCCGCCGCGGTAACTCTAGGCGGCTTACCTCAACTGTGACCTGGCCTGATTTGCGGATTCATCCCGGTGAAGAAAATCTCCCAAAAAGAGACTAAGGGGGTCATTCCGACCCTGGCGGTCATGGACCGCCAGGGCCGGGGACGGAGGAAGCACCGCCAACAGGCCGGCGGTGCTTCTGGGGCAATTCTGACCGCGGCGGTAAAGCCGTGGTCAGAAAAGGGGAACCAGCGGTTTCCCGCCGGTTTTCCCCTGCCCCAGGGAATCCTCACACTTTCCCCAAAACTAGGAAGGTACATTCCAATGACTGTATGTGGTGTGAGTAAGACAGACATCATTATTTTGGATATATAGCATTTATAATAGTATCCCCTTGTAAAATAGGATTCATATGAATAGCAACAAAGAGATTGACCACACTCACACGGTCCTATGCCACCTGTCCCACTGCCATCCCTTCACAACATTTAAACTGGTCTGTGATGGATGCTGGGCTGCAAGAGACACTACTTTACATAAGATGTGGGTGGATCTGTAAATATCTGACAGCACATGCCATTTTGTTTTCCCAGTAATGGTCTGTCTCTAAGGCATACAGGCTTATTTGTGAGCCTTACTTGATTTTACCCTGCAAAACAGGGGCTGGAAGTAACATTAATCCAAACTTCCCAGAAATCCAAACCATTTTTGCTGGGTTTAGATTTCCATGCTTTTGGTTCAAACCTGAGTCTATTTTTATTGGGTCCAGGTAGATGAGCTCACTC
Organism: Pleurodeles waltl; assembly: GCF_031143425.1. Taxonomy (NCBI): domain Eukaryota; kingdom Metazoa; phylum Chordata; class Amphibia; order Caudata; family Salamandridae; genus Pleurodeles; species Pleurodeles waltl. The sequence continues at coordinate 1,232,952,335 of NC_090444.1, read as the reverse complement.
AATGTAAGTTGTATTTTCTCTTCAACTTCAGTATAGCTCTTGGTTTTCTTCAAATGAGGTAGTTATCTGAAACTAAGCTACACCTAGGTTACTTTGTCAACTGCACTATTAGGTGTAACAGAGGAATTATGGGTTTCAGCCGATCATATGGACCTTTATTTGTTCACAAAGAGAAATGAGGAGAAATCAGTCACATAACAATAAATCATTAAAGACTTTCATATCAGTCAATAAAGAGAATTAGTGAGAGTTAAAGGGTTTTATTTTTGATTTTTTAGCCTTTCGTCTGTTTATTCATTAGATTGTAATCCTTAGCTTTCAGCATTAAAAGGTAATATAATCCATCAATTGAAATTTGACTGTATAATAGAACAAAACGTTCATCAGAATCACAGTTAATATAGGTATGTTGCAACAAGTGTGTTTGGTAAAGTTAAATATACTATTCTAAAAAACTGGAATAACGAAAGAAAAAGGTGTCAGCTTAGAAATCAAAGGAGGGTTCGCTTGAGAGTGAAATCAGAAAGCAGAAAGCTTTGCATTATAGCTGGAAAGCATTCTCAGCTCAAACATATCAGCGTACAATTTAGTAAAACCTAAGTAAGGTAGCTTCTCAAGAAGAAAGGCATCAGAAACTCAAGGCGAGTCTCTAGTCAGAGAATCACAGAAGTACTCCTACTCTACTGTAGGAAAATGCTCTAATGTAAACACACAAATTCTATGTTGCAACATTAACTTTTCCTTCTTCTTCTTCATTCTCCAATAGAATAACAGCAACCTGCAGAAAATAAGAAAACTCCCCATTTTCTAAGACGTGTCCAATATGCTTTCAGACATTGAACCTTGAAAAGTTACTTTGCAGGTGTTTTGTGGTCCAGACTGTTTTTCCATGATTCCTTCTGGTCACCTCCTCCTCTCGATGAGAATTCACTAGCAGTTGTCTAATACATAGCAAATGCCTATACACTTGCTAACAGCAGGTTTCTGGAAAAACACAGCATTTGAAATAAAAAATAAATAAAAAACATTGTATGCCAACAAATATTAAATGTGGAAAAACAGGTTTTTCTGTGTTATTGCATTATTTTGTAGTTAACATGGCATTGACCGGCTAGTTTAAATCGTCACTTATAACATTTAAGTATGATTACCTTCTACAAATTTGCATGTGGCATAAGTTTTCTTCAAACATAAACTTTGCAAATTATTAATAAAATCATTTTGTCACTGAATAATTTCACATCAACAGTTTCCCCCATGATGGTTGAAAAACCATCACAATTTCTTCCCAATAAAACTTTAGAGGGCACCCTCATCTTCTGTTTGGTCATCCTTTTCAGGGTTTTGATTTTCTTCAACTTTTTATATGCTCTATTATTTATCTGTTCTGTTTCTAATTCTCCTCTAATAATGTATCTCTCCATTTCTATTTCTCCTCTAATTTGTCTACATCTTTATTCTTCTTCCTAGTTATATAGCACCTAAATCCTGTTTACAAAGTGTATAAGGATATCACGCATATACAAATATACAAAATGATTAGTACAAGTCTCAATATGACCCTAAAAAGTCCATCACCTAGTGTTACACACCAGTTTCCAATGGTTTTGCCTAAGCTCCCTAACACACTATTGTTTTCAGAAAGTTCTAATTCAGGTTTCATGTCAGAAATGTTCTTTGCAAAATTGTCTATCTTTCTACCCTCATTGGGTATTGTTAGACTTGGCATCCTTGGTGTGGTCTTCCCTAATCTTTTGCCTCTGTTTCCCAGGTTGTTGATGTGTGCTGGACTCTGTTCTTGCTGTTTTTGTTCCTCTGGGCACTTTACGCTGCTATCCAGTGCTAAAGTGCAAGTGATCCTATGTAAAATGTATGTGTAATTGGATCTCCGTGACTGGCATATTTGCTTTACTGGTAAGTCCCTAGTACAGTGCACTAGAGGTGCCCAGGGCCTGTAAATCAAATGCTACTAGTGGGCCTGCAGTGCTGATTGTGCCACCCACATTAGTATCCCTGTAAACATGGCTCGACCTGCCACTGCAGTGTCTGTGTGCAGATTTTGACTGCCAATTCGACTAGGCAAGTGTACCAATTTGCCAGGCCTAAACCTTCCATTTTCTTACATGTATGACACCCCTAAGGTAGGCCCTGGGTAGCCCCATGTGCAGGGTGCAGTGTATGTGTAAGTTAGGACATACACTAATGTGTTTTATATGTCCTGACAGTGAAATACTGCTAACTTCGGTTTTCACTGTTGCAAGGCCTATCTCTCTCATTGGTGAACATGGGGGTTACCTTTAAAAATGGTTAAAGAGTAGATTCCATTTGAGAGTAGATAGACATATAGAGTTTGAGGTCTCTGAGCTCACAGTTTAAAAATACATCTTTTAGTAAAGTTGTTTTTGAGATTGTGTGTTTGAAAATGCCAGTTTTAAAAAGTGGGCATTTTCTTGCTTAAACCATTCTGTCACTCTGCCTGGTTGTGGATTCCCTGTTTGGGTCAGTTTGACAGTTGGGCTGTTTACACCTCTCTCTAGACAGTGACACAAAGGGAGCTGGGGTGTAGCCTGCATATCCTGATGAGCATCTGTTCTAGGAGGGAGGGGAGGAGTGGTCGCTAACACCTGAAAGGGCTGTGCCTGCCCTGACACAATGCAGTCCCCAACCCCCTGGTGTGTGTCTGGTGCTTGGCCTGAGCAAGGCAGGATTTCACAAACAAGAGAGACTTTCCTTTGAAGTAAGTGTACTTCAAATGCCAAAATGGGTATTAAAAGAGCACCCGAAACCACAGACTTTTGATCACTTCTGGAAATCGAGAGGAACCTCTGCTTGGAAAAGAGCTGAAGAGCTGAGGAGAAGTGCTGCCCTGCCTGGGACTATGTTTTGTGGAGCTATCCTGCAGTTGCTGCTTCCACCTGTGCAAGAGGACAAAGACTGGACTTGGTTGGTATTCCTGCTTGTGAAAAAATCTCCAAGGGCTTGAAATTGACCTTCCCTCCTGTTGTTGAAGTCTCAGGGCCTTCAAAGACTTCTCCTGCCAGCCCCTGGACTCTCTGCTGAGACTCCTGCCCTACCAAGCAGTTCCCTATCCAGTTCTTGGGGCCTTGGAAGGTGAAGCTGGCAGACCAAGACTGAAAATTATCGCACAGACCACTGTGCATGGAAAATACTGACACACCTTCCGAGACGCGGCTGAAAAATGACGTGCTGCCAGCTTCACAGCAGAAATCAACGCTCCATTGGCATCGCGGCTGGAAGAGTGACACATGCAGTTGGAGAAACGATGCACAACAAACTCTGACAGAGGCTGATAATGTTGTAACCCACATTGTGCGATTTTTGCTGATACCGTGCAGCAGGATTTTCGACACAAACTTTGGTGGGTGCAGAAAAACAACACAAGCCTGCCCGGACCCGAGTGCTTGCCCGGATCGATGCATCGCTGTCCTGCGGAGAGGAAAAACGACACACGCAGACCCGACCTGAGGAGGAGAAATGACGCACGGTTTCTATGGCGGGTGAGAAATCGACCAGGTACTTTTCCATGCTAACAGTGTTTTTACTGTTTGCAAAAGGATTTCAGACTCTTTTTGCTTTTAATTCCTAACTTGACTTGTGTATGTTGGATTTTTGTCATTTTGGTCTTGTTTTGTTTAGATAAATATTTTCTATTTTTCTAAACCTGTGTTGCATCATTTTGAAGTGTTTTCACTGAGTAATTGTGTGTGTTGGTACAAATACTATACACCTAGACTCTGAAGTTAAGCCTGCCTGCTTGTGCGAAGGTACAAAGAGGATGAGCGGGGGTTAACTGAGGGTGATTCTTCTTTACCCTGACTAGAATGAGGGTCCTTGCTTGAACAGGGGATAATCTGACTGCAAACCAAAGACCCCATTTCTAACAGGCATACAGGACCAGCAATGTTGAGCTTTCAGCATCTTGCAGACTCTGCCTTTCTCGGCTAATATTAAGTCTAAAGCTACTCAATCTTGCAAGACCACTGAGCTAATAACCACTAATTCTGTTTTAAATGTTATAAAGGCATCAGATGTACTAGTAGCTACTTTATCCACTACTATTGATAACGTTCTAATTTGCCCATCATTTAAGACTTCTCCTACAGGTAGTATGATTAGTCCAAAAATATCTCCCACTAATTGTGTCCCATCATTATCCTACATGGATGTCTAAGGGGTGGTATCATTGTTAAAACATCCATGCTGTTTACATGATACATCTTAAGAAACAGCAAAGCTAAATAGCAAACACCCTTCCAAACAGCAGGCAACTGAAAATAGGCATCCTGTCCACACACAAAATAAATGCCAGGATTAACTGCCTCTTCCCCTGTTAATATTTGAGTGTTACTATCTCTGGTGTAAAACTCATTCCAACTAGAAGAACTATTATAGCTAGTACAACAACTATCAGTAAGACAACAATGACTACTCTACACTCAGCTTCGATGAGAATACACATTTGTCTACAGTCAAACCTTAAGTAGAATATAGCAGCAGGCATCTTCAGTTTGCTGTGCTAACTTCTACTTGTGTAAATTTGTAAAACGTTTAATGAGACACCCCTAGCCCAACTCTATCTTCTTTTAAATGTCTTATTGCTACCCTTCTACAGCAACTTTGGCCCTATGGAATTCTTCCTAGTTCTTCTTATTCACTTTGGTTAATTGTTTATAGTCAGTTTGATTTATTTCAATCATTTGCTGTCTTAGTTAATTCAATTTTGAAAATTTACTGAATAGTGCTTGTTAGCTTCCTGATTTACTATTGGTTTTGGATATTTTATTTAATCAATGCTGTTTCTTAGTGTGGCACACCATGGAAGTTGAAATGGCTCTTGTCTCAGTTCATTAGTATTTTGGTCAGAATCATTTAGGAAATTCTGTGCCTGGTAAGTCCATATAGGTGCAGAATACCTATGACAAGGTAATCTTGCTCTCCTTGATCTCTTCAGTGTCTGTTGATATTCTTTTGTTTCACTTATGCATCACACATGACACACATGATCTCAGTTGCCTTCTACCATTTGCCTATTCTGATCTCTATAGGGGTTTTTCTGTTCTCTCCCTCATTCCCTCATCTGGATCATTTAACTGTTCTTGTGATGCTTCTGCAGTACCTTTATTATCAGATCTCATCTCTTCCTTCTCAGAGTGTTTCCACACTACTTTGCAAGATTCCAGGAATTTGCACTGGTGTGTTATTTTGTTGTACTTGACCCCCCTTTGGTCCTTCTGGACATATAGGTACGGGAGATCTTGGATCGGGCGTAAAGTACACTAGTTCTTGGTCTTGGTACCTTACTCTCTGAGTGTGCAAGGCATGCACTCAATTAGGTATCCCAGCACATTTGAAGCAGTGTTGGTAATCAAAATGACCTGGGTCTTTTGATCGTGGTTCCAGGCAGGATTTTCACACATGTTTCTTCACCAAAACCTATTCACTCAGGCTAAGGTTGTGGCATTGCTTCTGATGTGGATGAGCAATGACAGCTCCAACCTTGTGAGAAACAGAACACATCACATCACCTAATCCTTTGCAGTAATTGAATATCATGTTATGTTTACATTTGCAGGAACAGCAGTCAATCTCATGAGGATTTCGTGAGGTGATAATCCTGTTCTCCTGTCAGGGGTAATTCGAAGACTCACCAAAACCAGTGGTAAAACATCAGGTCATTTCAATAAAGTGGATGCTCAGACTTTGGCCAATTTAGACTTCAATATCCTGTTTAACTACTCCACTATCCGAGAAGCCTTGGGACAATAGCTAAGGTTTAACCTCTCTTCCATCTGAAGAACCACACACAGCATTTTAGGGACCTCATTATTAAATGGTTCCCTTTGTCTGACCCCATAGAAACCGGGTATCCAAACAATGGAATGAGTACAAGTAAACACCAGTTTAGCTACAGTGAGACTATCAATCCTTAGCGACAACCAGGACATATCTCTAACAGGCATCTCTATAAAATCCAATTGCATCCTGCTAAAAAGTCCTCCTGATCTTGAAGTGTAGCTAAGTCCTACAGGGGTTCTTCTTCCCACATTCATCCGCTGACATGATGCACACGTATGGCATAACTCTTCAGCTAAAACTCTGAATCTGGGAATGAACACTTTCTGGTTAAACAGTCTCACCATTATGTTCCTCCCAATATGGGCAGGACTGTGGAAATGTTGTGTCATGGGGAATAACAAACTGTCTGGCAATACTGGTCTTCCATCTGCTGAAACCCGAATGTCATTTGCATTTTTAACACATTTTACTCTAATCCACCCTTGCTGTTCTGCCTCTGAAACTTCTTCCTGGAGTCTCTTGATTTCTTCGCGAGTATCAGCTACTACATATTCTCCATTAAATGTGCATACTACAAGTGCACAATACCATGCAACTTCTTCAGCATTTCCAACAGTGACAAAGCCATTGCCACGTCTGTGAGCTGCACAGTTAAATACTGCAAATTCTTGGGGTAACTGCAATGCTTCCAATAATCCCATTATATATTCCCCATTTCTAGTAGGGGAATCTGATGATGCCATAAATCCCTTTTGTGACCTTAGCTGCCCAAAATCATGGACCACACTGAGGCCACATTGCATATCTGTAAATATAGTGACTGAGATAAAGGACAGCAAGCTCTTGCAAAGGCACATAATTCAATCACTTGTGCAGCAGTAATACTTTGAAACTAAGAGGGTTCTAACACTTCTTGAACTGTGCAAACAGCATAACCCACTCTCAATGTTCCTACAGTGTCTCCCAGATATGGACTGTCCACAAAGATGATATATTCGGGCTCACCAAGAGGTTCACCTTCGATCTAGGCACTCATGTTCAATTTCATCCCCATCAATTTCATTCTCAGGCAATGGTAGCAATGTAGATGGATTTAGTATTTGACATCTTTTTAAAACACCATTCTTAATAGAAAGTATTTGTTGTTCATTTTAACGTCTGCTGTTTATCAGGTACTGTGCTTTTGTATGAGTGAACAATATCTCCACCAAGTGAGGGACCATGACTGTAAGAGGGTGTGTTATCACTATGCTCCCACATCTTTCAATACTGATACCAACTGCTACAACCACTTTCATGCAGCCAAGCAATCCTGCTGCAACAGGATCAAGTGTAGTTGAAAAATATGTCACAGGTCTTCAAGCATCTCCTGTCAACTGTGTAGGAACTAAGGCCCATATTTATACTTTTTTAGCGCCGCATTTGCATCATTTTTTTACGCAAAAGCAGCGCAAACTTACATAATATAATTGTATTTTGTAAGTTTGTGCCACTTTTGAGTAAAATAATTATGCAAATGTGCCGCTAAAAATGAATAAATATGGGCGTAAGAAAGCACAGCCCTCCCTCTCTCTGCAAAAAAATGTGAATTGCTTGATGTAATCAGACAGACTTAGAGCTGGGGCACGGCAGAAACTTTCTCTCAGTTCTAGGAAAGCTTTTAAGCAATTGAAGTGGATCAGGCACAACCTTGTGCGTCAGGCTCAGGGAAAGGCTTGATCACTAAGGAAAAGTTTGGGCCTATAGTCACCGACCACTCCCAGGAACATTCTAATTTCTCTCTGATTTCTGGGTGGAATCATTTTCAGAATTGTCTCTATTTTCTCCCATGATACCTTTCTCATTCCCTTCTCAATGAGATGTCCCAATTATACGACTTCTTTTTGACAGTATTGCAATTTGCTCAGGGATACCTAAGCCCTCATTAGGACCTTGGCGGCAAATGCTGCCTACCGCCACGGCAGCGGCTGCCAACATACCGTCACCATGGCTACTGACAGTCCATGCCATTATGACCATAGCCAGAATTCCACCAGAAGGCTGTCGGAATTCTGGCTACGGTCATGGTGGCGGATGGCAGTAAGGTGGCGCTGCTGCCAGCAGCAGCACCACACCAGCAAAACACTGCCTACCATATCGTGTTCCATGATATGGCTTGGAGGTGTTTTGCTGGCGGACGGTAAGTCGGGTTCTCCGACAGGAGAGGTGGGGTCGGGGGTGTTTTGTGCGTGTGTGGGAGTGTGTGTGACTGTGTGTGAATGCGTGCATGTGTGTTTAATGCGTGTGTGCATGAGTCGGGGTGTGTATGTGCATGTTGTGTCGTGTGAGTGTGTGTGTGTCTGGATGTATGTCATGAGTGTTGCTGTTATTGTGTATGAATGTATGCATGCGTGGGTGAATGTGTGTATGCATGTGTGTATGTATGTGAGTATGTTTGTGAGTGTATGTCTGTATATGTGTGGGGCTCAGGAGGGGAAAAGGTCTGGGGAGGGGGGTGAGGGAGACCCCTATTAGTGCCAGGTAAGGAATTCCCTGGCACTGATAGTGCCTACCACCATAGTTTCCGTGGCGATATAGAAACCACGGAAACCATGGCGGTGGGCGGGCTCAAAATGCCATGGGCGGCCTAGTGACAGCCGCTGGGCTGGAGACTGAAGTCTCCAGCCCGACGGTCATTACCATGGTGGTGGTAGGTGTGTTGACTTGGCGGTTTGGCTTTGGCCAAACCGCCAATGTCATAATAGTGGAGCTAGGTACCACCAGCCTGTTGGTTGTAATACCTTCATTATACCACCGATCACCGGGGTCGTAATGAACCCCCTTGTGTCCATTTTCAGTTAAATGATTTCAAAGTGAAATTGTGTTCTGTTTAAAAGGATCTTGCATGCTTGGTGCCACAAGTAGGTGGTCAATATATAGTACAAGAACTGAATTGCAAGGCATCTGCAGAGTCTCAAGATTATTTTTCAAGATCTGATTCTTTTTCAAGATCTGATTAAAGATAAAGGACTCTCGGTATACCACATTCCTAGAGCTGGGCATGGCAGAAACTTTCTCTCAGGTCCATGAAAGCTTTTAAGCAATTGTTAAGCACTGTGGAACTCAGCACCATTCTAAAAATCTATCTCTAAACACAAATGAGAACAGTAATTGACTTTCCTCATGCAACATTATATAGAAGAAGGCCTGAAGAAGAGCCACAACAGTAAACAACTCCTCAGTGCCGGGTATTTGAAACAGTATTATTGCTGGATGCAGTACCACGGGACAACATGGGACAACTATTTTGATAATTTGTCTGAGATCCTGACCAATTCTATATTTCCCATTGGGCTTCTGAAAACCTGTGATAGACGAATTGCAAGGATGTCTGGAAATGTCCTTTAAGATCCCTTTTTTAACATATTTGCAATCACTTTAGTAATTCCAGCCACTGTCTTTGATGTTAGATTACAAAGTTGTGCTCTCAGAAAACCTTAATTTGTTTTTATTGTAATTCAGACTGGTTCTACACCTTTAATTACCCTGATGGCTTTCCCTCAAATCGGGAGGTAAATCCTCTACCACTCTCATAGGATGCAGCCATGCAGCTTTTCCTTGTCTAGCCATTTAAAATTCAACATCTTCATCATGCATTTGAAATTCAATCCCATTCGGTGTACAGTGAATATTTAAATTTAATTTTCAAAAAAGATCTCTTCCTAACAGATTTACTAGACTTGAATTGCATACCACAAATTGATGGTCTTCTTCATGTGAATTTACCTTGGAAAACCAAAAGACAAGAGGAGTTTGGCAAAACAGGAACCGTTGGTTTAATTAAACTCTAAGACTGAGGGAACAGTTAGAGAAGTGGGGTCTGAGGACTGTCTCAAAGTGTAATTGATCTGAGCGGTGTTTTATAAATTTCTCTGGGCACTATAACAAAATTACAGAATTCCCTTTCTGATAAAGAATGTGTGTCCTTGTCTTGGAGTTGTAACTAAGGTCCTATTAACAAATGCAGATGGACCTTGACCTTGCGTGGACACAATGAAGGCCAGTGAGTAAAGTGTCCAGATGTACAGCCTGAGGGGTGCATGCTTGCTGTGGGTTACTGCATGTTCTCCGTTCTCATTGTCTGTGTGTTCCTAACTTCACGTGGCATCTGCGTTTATTGTGTTTTTGGGAATGTGCACACCCCTCTGGCCATGTGTGTTTTATTGGGGCCAATCTCTTGGGACCATTGTGGTGTCGCTGAGCCTATCTGTGGGATTGTTCTGAGTTTCCTGTTCACGGTTTTGTCTGCCAGCTGCGTGCTGCCCCACCTGTGACCTATCAATCAATAACCTCAAGTCTAAGTCTCAGAGCTGCCTGTCCATGTATTTCTGAGTCAGGGTTGATGGAGAGTTCATGATGGGTGAATTTGATGACAGTGATGTGATTTCATTTTTTTTAATGTGAAAATATTGTGGTGCACATTGACTTTTTCAATATTAACACTCAAATAATTCTACTTTTGCAGGCACTTTCTTTAAGCAGGGTTAGTTATTTGGTTATTTGTGACACCTACAACTGCACCAAGTTCCTCCTCCCTCAGACACTGTCACTGAAAATTGTCAGAATCCAAAAACTTGTTTCTCGTTTCAAAACTCCCATTTTCCAGATTGGGGAACTGTTGAAACGGGTTCAGATATTGGAATGGATTTGAATTTGCTCTCGATGTCTGATTCATTTTGAATTTGGCATCACCCGTACTCTGGGGTCCATCGGAGCTTGTGGGACCTGCATTATGAGAACTTGTGATCGCATTGGCCTCTACATTTATTGGACTGGATGTAGGAGGCTGGCCTGGCTTGTAGTGGGTACCAGAGGTACTTACACCTTGTGCTACGTCCAGTTATCCCTTATTAGTGTAGAAGAGGTGTTTCTAGCAGCTTAGGCTGATAGAAGGTAGCTATGGCAAAGCAGCTTAGGCTGAACTAGGAGACATGTAAAGCTCCTACTATACCACTGGTGTCATATGCACAATATCATAAGAAAACACAACACACAGAGTTACTAAAAATAAAGGTACTTTATTTTTTTTTTATGACAATATGCCAAAAGTATCTCAGTGAGTACCCTCAGTATGAGGATAAGTTATATACACAAGATATATGTACACAAACCAAACTTAGGTAAGTAATAGCAAGAAAAGTAATGCAAACAGTGTAAAATTACAATAGGTTGCAATAGGAGCACATAGGTATAGGGGCAACACAAACCATATACTCCAAAAGTGGAATGCGAACCACAAATGGACCCCAAACCTATGTGAGCTTGTATAGGGTCGCTGGGACTGTAAGAAAACAGTGATGGTTAGAAAAATAGCCCAACCCAAGACCCTAAAAGGTAGGTGTAAAGTGCACCTACTACCCCCAGAGAGCACAGAAGTCGTGATAGGGGGATTCTGCAGGAAGAACAAATACCAGCAATGCAACAACAGTGGATTTCCGGACCTGAGTAACTGTAAGACAAGGGGACCAAGTCCAATAGTCGCGACAGTGTCGAGAGTGGGCAGGAGCCCAGGAAATGCCAGCTGAGGGTGCAAGGAAGCTGCCACTGGATGGAAGAAGCTTGGAGTTCTGCAAGAAAGAAGAGAGCTAGGGACTTCTCCTTTGGAAGACGGATGTCCCACGTCGCAATGAAACTTGCAGAGGTATTCGCACGCAGAAAGACTGCAAACAAGCCTTGCTAGCTGCAAGGGTTGCAGTAGAGATTTTGGGAGCTGTTGTGGCCCAGGAGGGACCAGGATGTAGCCACCTGGAGGAGGAGACAGAGGGGGCACCCAGCAACTCAGGGAGCCCTCACAGAAGCAGGCAGCACCCACAAAAGTACCTGAACAGGCACTTGGAAGGAAAGTGAACTGGAGTCCATGCGAAGTCACAAAAGGGAGTCCCACGACGCCGGAGGACAACTCAGAAGGTTGTGCACTGCAGGATAGAGTGTTAGGGACCCAGGCTTGGCTGTGCACTAATGAAATCCTGGAAGAGTGCACAGGAGCCGGAGCAGCTGCAAATCACGCGGTACCCAGCAATGCAGTCTAGCGTGGGGAGGCAAGGACTCACCTCCACCAAACTTGGACTGAAGAGTCACTGGACTGTGGGAGGCACTTGGACAGAGTTGCTGAGTTCCAGGGGCCACGGTCGTCAGGCTGAGAGGGGACCCAGAGGACCAGTGATGCAGTCTTTTGGTGCCTGCGTTAGCAGGAGGAAGATTCCGTCGACCCACAGGAGATTTCTTCAGAGCTCCTGGTGCAGGGAGGAGGCAGGCTACCCCCAGAGCATGCACCACCTGGAAACAGTCGAGAAAGCCAGAAGGATGAGGCTATACAAGGTTGCTAGTAGTCGTCTTGCTACTTTGTTGCGGTTTTGCTGGCATCCCGAGCAGTCAGCGGTCGATCCTTTGGCAGAAGGTGAAGAGGGAGATGCAGAGGAACTCTGGTGAGCTCTTGCATTCGTTATCTAAAGAATTCCCCAAAGCAGAGACCTTAAATAGCCAGAAAAGGAGGTTTGGCTATCAAGGAAGGAGAATTGGCTACCAAGAGAGGTAAGGGCCTATCAGAAGGAGCCTCTGACGTTACCTGATGGCACTGGCCACTCAGAGCAGTCCCGTGTGCCCCCAACACCTCTGTTTCCAAGATGGCAGAGGTCTGGGACACACTGGAGGAGCTCTGGGCACCTCCCCTGGGAGGTGCAGGTCAGGGGAGTGGTCACTCCCCTTTCCTTTGTCCAGTTTTGCGCCAGAGCAGGGCTGGGGGATCCCTGAACTGGTGTAGACTGGCTTATGCAGAGATGGGCACCATCGTGCCCATCAAAGCATTTCCAGAGGCTGGGGGAGGCTACTCCTCCCCAGCCCTCACACCTATTTCCAAAGGGAGAGGGTGTTACACCCTCACTCAGAGGAAGTCCTTTGTTCTGCCTTCCTGGGCCAGGGCTGCCTGGACCCCAGGAGGGCAGAAACCTGTCTCAGGGGTTGGCAGCAGCTGCAGTGGAGACCCCGGAAAGGCAGTTTGGCAGTACCCGGGTACTATGCTAGAGACCCAGGGGATCATGGAATTGTCCACCCAATACCAGAATGGAATTGGGGTGACAATTCCATGATCTTAGACATGTTACATGGCCATGTTCGGAGTTACCATGGTGACGCTATACATAGGTAGTGACCTATGTATAGTGCATGCGTGTAATGGTGTCCCCGCACCCACAAAGTCCGGGGAATTTGCCCTGAATGATGTGGGGGCACCTTGGCTAGTGCCAGGGTGCCCACACACTAAGTAACTTTGCACCCAACCTTCACCAGGTGAGACATATAGGTGACTTATAAGTTACTTAAGTGGACGTTATTTCACGCAGGCTGCAGTGGCAGGCCTGTGTAAGAATTGTCAGAGCTCCCTATGGGTGGCAAATTAAATGCTGCAGCCCATAGGGATCTCCTGGAACCCCAATACCCTGGGTACCTCAGTACCATATACTAGGGAATTATATGGGTGTACCAGTATGCCAATGTGAATTGGTAAATTTAGTCACTAGCCTGTTAGTGACAAGATTGGAAAGCAGAGAGAGCATAACCACTGAGGTTCTGGTTAGCAGAGCCTCAGTGAGACAGTTAGGCATCACACAGGGAACACATATAGGCCACAAACTTATGAGCACTGGGGTCCTGGCTAGCAGGGTCCCAGTGACACATAACAAACATACTGACAACATAGGGTTTTCACTATGAGCACTGGGCCCTGGCTAGCAGGATCCCAGTGAGACAGTAAAAACACCCTGACATATACTCACAAACAGGCCAAAAGTGGGGGTAACAAGGCTAGAAAGAGGCTACTTTCTCACACTGGAATCTTCAGGTGGAACATTTTGCATTTGCTTTATTCCTTGCATTTGTCTTTTACCACTCACTTGATTTGGATTCTGTTGACACTCTCACTTTCAATGCCTGAGCATATTACAATAGTGACAAGGAGTCAATTTTTTCAATGTTGCAAAATCTGTTTCCAAATTTGAATCACCTGAAACACCCCAACACCTACCTTGTGAAATACCAACTCCACTTTGTGCAATTTGACCTCCAACCTGAAAACTGACACCTTGAATCCCACCAACATACTCTCCATGCAATTGATTATAATAACCCTTTTGAACTAGCTTTGTTTCTTCTGCTTCATTTTTATTTGATCAATACAGTATTTTGCGTGCCTCAGGGGCTCATCTAAAGGCTTTTTCTGCCCAAAAATAACTTTTTGTTCTATGTGCATACTGATCTCTGATGGCAACCCAAGAATGAAGTGTGACACAAAGCTCCCCTATCTCCTATTTTGGGAATTTTCTTGTCCACTGTGTTGTTTAAATACCTGCATCAATGGTTTGTAGTGAGCATGCACTGATTCTTTAGCTTCTTGGGTAGTTCTATTGATGTTTAGCCAATTGATGTATTTTGTAAAGTCCCCTTTTTAAATGGACACCCCCGCCATCTTTTGCTGTTTGATGCATTGCTTTTGACCTGGAAGTGTACTGAGGCCTGCTAACCAGCCCTCTTCCCCTTAAATTGTACTGAGACAATTGCAATCCCAATTGACAAGGACTTTACCACCCCTGTAAGACACTAGTAAATTGCAACAGTGGTACCCAAGGCAGGGATGGTAAAGGGTCACAAGGGCTGTAGCACTGATAGTGCCACAGTGTGTGACCAGAGTAAAAGTAAACCTGCAGAGCTGCCATGTCAGCCTGTCTGCTAGAGCTTGACTCTGCCCACTCCAAGTGCAGGCAGAGTCCATTCATTGCCATAGCACAGGTCAGTCACCCCTAAAGCAGGCCTCCTGTAGCCCAGGAGGCAGGGTGCACTGTTATGAGAGTAGACATATATGCACAAGCCCTGTGGCAGCATTCAAAACCCAATGCTACAGCAAGTGGTTCAAAGAATACCATGAGCTTGCAACCAGGCAGACCCCATATATCGAACTCCATGATGGTCTGACCAATTTTCCCCATGTTTAGATACCATACTTTCTAAACCTGAGCAGGATTTTTGTGCCCAGTATTATCTAGCATGTACCCTGGTGGTGTCCTTAGAGGATGACCACCAAGACACCAGCTTTCCGCCTGCCTTGGCGGGCCCCTCTTAACCATTTGTCACCAAGACAAGAGTCTGCCCTCTTGCTGGTCATGCTAACACTTCCCCCAGGATGGAGCCAAAGGACCTGGGCAGGATGGAGGTCACACCTGTGCCCTCCCAGGATGGCTAGTTCTAACAGTGATCATGACAATGGGTCTCAAAGGCTTTTACTGCCCTTAATATGTGATCTCTTGTCCCCAACTCGAGGAGAAAGTCCTTCCGCCCTGTCCAAGCTGGCAGGTAGGAAAATTAATTAATCAGGATATGTACACCTCCAAAAGGCTAACCACACCTTTAGGTTGGGCTAGGAAGTCTGTACAGCCGAGGGAAGGTTTTGCTATATTGGCAAACCTTAGAAATAGTGGGTTCTGGGTAGAAAAGTGATGTTCTCCCACAGGAAGTCATCACTTCAGGGGCAGACTAGCTGCAGATACCAATAGGCATTGGCCACTGTCCCCCACACACTTAACACCCTCTAAAGCAGTATTTTAGGGCCTCCCTGGCACAGAACCTCAATTCTGAATACAGAAGAGGCACAAAGAAGATGCCATCACTGACAACAGGACTTCAGAACAAAGAGAGGACCCATAAGTGCCCTCAGGAGACCATATTCTGGAACTATGTGATTGACCTGTGCCTGTGGTGGAAACTCATTGTTCCCAGCAAGAGAGACTCCAGTAGAAGCCAGAAAGTAAAGCAGACTCCCCTGATTGTTGCTGCCAGTCACCTGGGTTCCACAGAAACTCACCCACAAGTGCCCGATGGCACTCTGTGCCATCCCCCCCTTGGACTTTGATGAAACTGCTTGATAACTTAAAGTGCATCTATTTTTCAACGTCTCTAAAATCCACAACTCTGGTTGTACATGAGATACAAAGTTTGTTTTGGTGTCTAAATAAAAATAAAAATCAGTTTTATCTCACTAAATTGGTGTTGGATTTCTTTTGAGTCATGTCATTTACTTATCGTCCATGAGGGTGCTGTGAAATACTTTACACATCTTCCTCTAAGTAGCCTGACTGCTTTCTGCCATACTGACAGAACTGAGCTAAGGTTTACTGGTAAGACTCCCCAGTCATAACACATAATTATGCCACCTTGCTACAGTGTCCCTTCCTGGAGCTTTTCCTTTAAAAATATTAATCACCTCATCACATTTAGGGCCTGATTACGAGTTTGGGGGCTCATGCACCACCATAGTGGTGTTGGGGGTCCGACCGCCATCGGCCTGGCAGTCAGATCACTATATTACGATTCTGGCAGATCTATGGAGCAAAGATCGCAGCTGTTCCGCCAGCACCTTCAGGCAGAGCAGGACAGGATGAGGCAGGACAAACAGGCCAGAGGAGCCAGTGTTTTCTCTGGACTCATTATGACGTTGCACTCTACCAATATGACCATGGTGGTCCAACCACCACATCCCAGCAGGCTGAAACGGAGAGTATAAAGGAAGCAACTCACCTGTAAGCAGGGATACATGTCCTGTGCCACCATGGAGCCCATCACACACTTCCTGCCACTGCTGTTGCTCAATGATGGAGCACAAAACCCACACAGCCGTGAAAGCAACCAATAGGAAGTACACACACCAACCTGTACCATCAACCTTAACAACAAATTGTTGCACAGTCGTTCACATAATATGGGGCCCACTCTATGGTCACCAGGTTCATGTGTCGTGTTAACAGTCGGATTCATTCACAAAGAAGAACACATTCACATTCATTAAACACCCTTTTGTGCAGGTCACTCACACTGCACTGCTACACTATACAAAACCACACGTCTGCACATTTTAGGCACCGGGACAGTTAAACATACACAACATTGTGTCACACAGCAGCAACATCACATCTACCAATGCAACTGACACCCTTACATTGCCGACATGCCTTGGACTGTTGTCACATTCAACACACATACGTATGGATGTGTCATAG
The DNA here is from genome assembly GCF_031143425.1 of Pleurodeles waltl. Taxonomy (NCBI): domain Eukaryota; kingdom Metazoa; phylum Chordata; class Amphibia; order Caudata; family Salamandridae; genus Pleurodeles; species Pleurodeles waltl. The sequence continues at coordinate 1,232,935,440 of NC_090444.1, read as the reverse complement.
AACACAAACACCTCTCTCATGAAACAGCCCTCCAATGAACCCGCACATCATCCATATTGCAATACAATGTAAGGACATTGGGATGCACAATAGTCAGGGAGACAAATATCCAAAGCCCACTATTCAAGCAATATCTGTATAAGGGATTGAGCCATAAGGAGCACTCATGGAAGGATGCTGGCCTAGGACACATTACACTTTGCACATGCCCCTAAAACAACATTTGCACAGGAACTGACTCTTTAGGTATCTCAGGGACTAACAATACTAGATCCATGTGACATGCCCATCTGCATAATGTGGAAGTGCAAGTCAAGAAACACATACAACAGCAACAGCCTGGGCCAAACATCCAGATGAAGTAGCTACAAGATACACATCAAAATGGACAAATGCTCAGTCAAATGCAAAGGAAGCTTGGACAATTGAACACCCCCCATGTCTGCAAACACAAGCTGCCACAGATGAGATAAAACTACAATACATATCAGGGGGACATGTCTAAACCCATGCATGCTGACATTGGATCATACAAGATGAAATACTTACCTTACCAAACAGAACACAATGCAATGACACCCCATTTGGATTAACAGCCACTTATCCATACTGTCAACATCTACCTTTGACTTGGGTGACACCAGAACTGCCCCCAAAGTCAGATATTGCAAACAACAGCAAATGGTTCAGCAAGCAGGCTGAAACACACACAACTGTAGGCAGACAGCACAAGTTATTCAGGAACAACATATCGGTAGAAAAGGAAACACAGCACAAATCTGTACAACAAAACAACTACTTGGGTTTAATATTGCAAGGTGAGGAGTATGAGTGTGTGCAGGGGGAAGGCATGAAAGGGGAGGACTTGGTTGTGGAAGGGATGGGTTTGGGAAGTGGGTGGGGCCTCAGGTTTGTGAGGGTGTTTGGAAATAACAGGTAAAAGGGCAAGGTTGAAAAGAAAACTCTCCTTTGGAACACAGGAACAGTCATTAGAAGTGACTGGGTATTTGGAGGATGAGGGAGTGGTTGTCTGGTGTGTGGTTGTAGATGTTTTGGGTGTGTACGTGTGTGAGCTATGCTTTTGTTTGGGTGGTGCCTGTTGCATGTGTGAGTGTGGGTGTTTTCATGTCTTGGGGGCTTGGAGGTGGAGGTACTGGGTGATGGATTGGTTGATGTGTGTGTCTGTTGGGGTGGTGTCCGTGGATGTGCTGGATGTGGTGGAGGTCTGTGTGCCTGTTGGGGTGGTATCTGTGGAAATGGTGGATTGGATGTGGTGGATATGTCTATGTGTGTTGGGGTGGAGACTGTGGGTATGAATGGTGTGGTGGATGTGTCACTGGCTGTTGTGGTGGTACCTGCAGGTATGCTGGATGTGCTGTGTGGGTCAGTACCACACAACACTCCTTTGACATATGTTTCTATCCTACAGAGATGGCATCCACCACACAAAGGTATGCATTGTACAATTTCTGTTATGTGAACAAGTTACTGACTCACAGGATTCAACACACTGTCTGCACTGTGGGACTCTCATTTGTGCAATAAGCCAGTACTGTATAATTATGAAATGTGAAGATGACAACAAAGTTGTGGGAGTCAGGGACCTGATATGAGTCAAAGACACACATTGACAATGATGCAAAATGCACATATGGCCTTGTTCTGGAATGTACCTCAGTACCCATTCCTAATCAAGTCAATGGACTGAGGCATTCAGGGTAAGTTTTGCCACTAGAGCATCATATTGTCCGCAGGAGAGGATCTGCTGGTGTACAGGGAATATTCACAGTGCCACAGTTGCTTAGCCACACTGACTCTCCCACAGTCTGAACTAGGTTCCATACTGAGAGATACATGTGACAGGCCCTGGTCTCTGCAGGCTGAGCATACAGAACCTATATGTCACTCACATTTCAATCACTTCAATGCTTGACAGTGCATCATGTGGCCATCAGTAATTTGGCATGTGGTTTGTTTGGCAACCTGAAGGGCAGACTGAGTCAGGATGTGACTTTCAGACAACAGTTTTGCAAGGCCAGATGTGGGTTGAAAGATCTGTGTTACTATACACATTGCTTACAATATCCTAAAATGAATCATACTAAATGCAGAAACAGCTCATGCTGTCATCCACATACAAGTTGTCCAACATTTACAACCATCATGAAGAAAGTGATGTCATTGGATGACAGCAAAGTATCTTTGCCTAGTAATGTGCACCCAACACAAGGAGGATCTAGGACCTCAAAAACCTCACACAACACAGTGTAAATGAAAACATCATATAGTACTGGCCACCAATACCTGCAAAATGTACATCCAGTCGATGCCACACAAACTACAATGGCAGACACACAAGAAGTGTAACTGGCACACAGGGGCACACTGTAGCCTTTTAGGAGGGAAAGGATGGTATCAAACAGAGTCAATTGTGCCAATGAGGTACTTAACTGCTCCTCTGGTGAGCCATAGAGCTGTCCACACAGGGGAAGGACCTCATTAACAAGCCTCTCAAGCTCTTCTGGAGAGAAGGCAGGGGCCCTATCATTTGCTGGATGTGATATGATTGCTTCAAGAGGTGTTGCACAGCAGCTCAAGTAGTGGAGATTTTGCTTGCAGCAGTGTCAAGAGTCAACTGAGTAAATTTGCACAACGCCCGTCACATAAGCGGTCATCACCACAGACGGACACAGCCATTGAGCAGCGACTGCCACAGGCAACAAAGTTAGCCTATGGCTGTGTCCGTCTTGGTTGGAGCTGCCCAGACGACTTCTGCCGGCAATCGCGGGCAGTTCCTAATGCCCAGTGGAGTAGGCCAGGTATCTGCCATTTTGGTGGCCTGCAATACTGTATTTGGCTTTGTAAACTGTGTCACACATACAATAAAAGTGTTGTAGGATCACAAACATCCATATTCTGTCTTGTCATGTGAGTTCTTCTACAAAACCGCCAGTTTAATGGGTTGCAGAGCACAGATGGCATTTGACAGCAGTGCATGCTCCACCGCCGCCAATGGTCGGAAAATGCAGTCACATTTCAAGGGGCAATTGTGTAGCAGATAATTGAGTTGTATCCAAATCTATGTTGTGGACATGTGTGTTGACAACCACGGGGGTGACAGGTGACCCTTGTGTAGTTGCCAGCTGGGATATGTATTGGGAAATGTCAGAAATGTTTTTTCACATGTTATCATTGGTATGCATTATGTATGTTGCTGTGGACACACTGACTAATGGTACAAATCATGTTTAGTCACACATAGGTACCCTGGGAGAGGGAGGATCTAACAACCTCCTGTATTCTGTCCACTGCCAAACTTTCAGAGCATGGAGCAATGGCATATAATTCAGTTATATAGCCTGGATAGGCAAACAATAGTGGGCTTATGCTGCCAGTTGGAGCCAGATCTGATGCCAGCTATTAGTAATCCAACCTGCAGACCACCCATTGTACAAGTCATATCAGTATTGCACTTTCTGGCCACAGGGTCCTTCCAATATACAATGGCCCTATCTACTAGTATGTTCTAACCTACATTCAGTCTGGTGTTGAAGGATCTCCTCATCTGGAATGTTGAAACACATTGACAGCTATATCAGGTTCCCCCGATGTGAGGATTTAGCAAATATGAAGGCTGACTTTTATGGTTTTACCCACCTCACACATGTGGTGGGGTCAATTGATGGCACACATGTTGGCTTGATGTCACCACAGGCCAAGTCTATCACAACAGAAAGAACTTCCATTTCATCAATGTGTAAGTTGTCTACATCTCACTTGTGTGTGCCCATTAGCCGGGATCAGCACATGAATCCTTCATAGTGCGGAACAGCACCATAACCCAGCTGATGTCACAACTGAATCCAGAGAGGGCCTGGCTGGTTGGTAAGTCATGTCTGTCCCGGTCGTGTGTGAGCAATGTCAGTTTCTACAATCATGAAGGACTCATTGTTGCACTTATGTCTCATTCCTTTACAGGAGACTCAGCATATCCAAACCGTCCTTGGTCGTTGACCCCGCTGAGGAATCCAGCTACGCCAGGGAAAGTCTGCTTCAATGAGGCCCATGGAAGAACACAGAGGCCAGTGGATCAGGCTTTTGGGGTCCTGAAGGCCAGATTAAGGTGTCTTGACAGGACTGGTTAAGCCCTCTTCTACTCGCCCAGAAGAGTGTGTCAGATCACTGTGGCATACTACATGGTCCACAACATCGCCCTGCGTAGGAATATCCCACACATCCCATTCAAGACGGAGTCCGTAGGGCCACTGGATGAGAATCCTGAAATTCCAACAGAGGATGACAGTGGTCAAGAGAAAGGAGCTGACTTGTCAGAAGATCCCATCCACAGCTACCTCTCATGAGGGTAAGCATGTCTTGTGATGTCATGACTGTGACTGTGTGACGAACTGTAGTTGTGAGAATGTTTTGAGTTTAGTGTTTTGGATACAGCTAGGGAGTAATAGTTTTGCAATAATCATCTAGAGTCTGCATGTTGGGATAGCTTTAGATACATCCCCACCTTGATGTTGTTGCTTCGTTTGTGTCAGTTTCCTTGCTGTGTACTTTGTTTTCCAGATGCTTCCTATGTGACATGTGTCATATGTATGGCTTCAAACCTATACACCTTGTTTTGCTCATTGTACAGGTACCTTCACCATGACATCTTGATGTGGGCATTTCAGAGTTGTGACATTGGCAAGTATGTGATGCTGTTCTAACATACGAAGTGGAAGAGGATTGTTACAGGTAATGTAGGTCACAGAGTATTGGGGTATGAGACCTGTGCCAAGACAGCTTGCACAGTGTTTGGGTGGAAGGTTATAAATGCCCATTGAACTTGTTTTGTGTGTTGTGGTGGGCCTGATGCATCATGGGTGTCATCATGTGGGCATTAAATAAATAGTCCTAGCTTATGACCAAGTCATTTACCTTCACATTAGCTAAACACTCTTTTTGTCTGTCATGTATCTAGCTGTTGATGTGTCCCATCAATGTAGGCCACAGTGCCCATGCCACAACACCAAATTATGTGTTTGCCATACCACCAGATACATGGGAATTGGATTATGATGGCCTTGGCAACAAGGACTGTTGTACTGCCATCTGTCTGTATATTGGATTCTGTGATGTTGAATTACTTCTGTATGGTATGTGATAAGGATCAAGCTGCTGACATAAACAACATAATTGTTTGCCTTTTCTACAGGACACTGTCTGACAAATCCCTTCCTACTGTGGTCTGGAGGTCTGGATTTCAATAGGTACATCATATAAATGCCTGCTCTGAGCAGGTGTTAAAAATGACGCCAAAAATGGCTGTGCCATTTTTGTGGTCATCCTGATGCTGGAACTCCCCCCTTGCATACATGATGCCTGACGCAGGCATAATGTGGTTCAAGGGGTCACAAAGTGGTGTAATGCATGTATTGTGTCACTTTTCAAAACTGGTGCAGCAAAAATTGCCTCTTTGAGCCACATTAGTGTTAAAAAAGAAATACGCTCATGTGGCACAAGGAGGCTCTAAGGCCCTGTAAATCTGGTTCTAAGTTTGAGTCGACACTTGTATATATGTGTTTGTGTGGGAGGGTTTTAATCCTGAGCTGGACACTGTGAACATGCAACGCATCCCATCTTGGATAAGTAGCTTGGATCATCATTGTATGGTGCACATGGTCTGACATATCTACATGGCTAAATATAAAACCAAATCAGCAGAGAAACAATCAGTGAAGGGTGATTTTATTGTGCAGCTATGACTAACAAAAAACATATTTGACATGAATCAATACAAATCAAATGTAAAGGGGTCAGTCAAGGTGAATTAAACCATTGAAGTAAATGCCACACCACTGGGGGTCCAGAGTACTCCTCCCATTGGAAATGGAAGGTGGTTCAGGATAAGTCCAGGATGAATGTGTAACACAAAAAGGAGGAAGAGGGTTATTACTGATGGTGGTGGGTGTCTAGGCCATCCGCACCTCCTTGATTCTTTGCTGGACATCCCCGCTTGTGGGGGGGGGATCTGCTGCTAAAGAAGCAAGGGTGCCTGGGACTTGGTGTTCCTCTGGAAGGGCGTCCCTTCCAGTGGCTGGCACCAACGTTGGAGGGCCTGATGTTGATTGGCCAAAGTAATGGTACACTGGTGTTGAAAAGCCCTGCTCAGGGTGGTATGCATGATCATCAACACCTCTGTTAGGGAGGCCATGTTATTGTGGGCTTCCATCTGTTCCCGCATGCTCCAATGCATGTCCCTCTGTAACTGCCTGATTTTCCGGAGTTTGGTCAACATCTGGCCCATCAAGCCTTGGGATTCTTGATCGACCCCCAAGACCTGGCTGATGGTGTCCTGGCCAGGGGCAGCCCCAGTGGCTTTACCCCGCTGGCCCACAACATCTCTCCCACACACCCTACCCCCAATGCCCTGTGCCCCTGCCACAAGTGGCCCCGTTCAACTTGTTCCTGTTCCTTGTTCATTGTCTGAAGTGTTGCCCTGCACCTCAGGATCCAGGACTGGGGGGACACGAGATGGTTGCCACTATGCTCGGGACACAGCATGGAGGGCGAAGGTTGCCTGTGATGTTGAAGCAACAAGACTGGGGGGTAACATTGTGGGTACAGTGAGACTCACTGTTGCCATCTGACCAGGTTGCCCAGATGGGCCAGAACCATCCTGCAAGTCCAGGAGTGCTGTCGTCACTGAGGGCTTTATCCCGAGGAATAGTGGCAGTTTGTTCTATGGACTTCATAGCATGCCTGGTCCTTAGTAAGTAAACTTACAAAGGGGTGCGTATAGGCCAATTAACCTTTTGCATCGCATGGAGTATCCTAGCCATGTAGTGACTAATGTTATAAATTTTCAATATAACCAATCAATAATCACTAAGAGAATCATTAATCATATCAACATTTCATGAAGAACCACAACTCAATATACGTTTTAACCATTTTTATTTCCCTATTTGTTACAATTCTAATGCATAAGTTTAATCAAACTTTATTCAACAGCTCAGAATTAATTCATTAGAGACCACCAATAACATAATCTAATCAGAACTTGAGAAAGCATATACTCTAATGCTTCAGCATAAGCTAACAAGGGTGAACATAGCAACATCAATAGCAGAGTTCAGCAATCCGTTTGTCAATCATTGTAACTGTCAAGTCATTCATAGGAACCTTACCTAACCCAGATTAGCATCAGCATGTGGGACGTCATGCAAAAACAATTTAGAAGCTGAATTTGGAAAACATCAAGCTGAGAGAAAAACTATTTGAACAGCGCAGTTGGTACCTAGACAGAAAGGTACAAAGTTAATCAGTCACATTGTCATAGCTACCTATCCACGGAATGGATCAGCAGCAAAGCCACTCTTCGTCTTCAGGTCATCAATCGATCAGCAACGCATCAGGCTCTCAAGGGCATGAGCACGATGACAGAATCTCGAATCGCTTTGATTGCCCACGCCTAACCTCGATAAGACCGCCAACAGGCCGGCGATAAAAAAATGGGAATTATGACCGTGGCGGAAACCGCCAACAAAGACAGCCACTTTAACACTCAGACACGGCGGTACAGACAAACAGCGCGGCGGTCACCGCCAACAGACAGGCGGGAGACAAAGTACCGCCCACAGTATCACAACCTACCAATCTGCCACCTTTTCCGGGGCGGATTCACCGCGGATAAAAACACGTCGGAAACAGCCATTTCAAAGGGAAAACGCTCATCTCTACAAACTCCACGAGGAAGGAGGGCACCATGGAGCCTGAACTCATATTCTTCCTGCACTAGTCTTCCTGCTCCTATACGACGATCATCAACGCTGGCGGCGAAGACAACGTGAGTACTGCACCTACGACATAGGGGAGGGGGAGGCAAAAGACAGGGACACACACACGCAACACCCCCACCCCGACCCTCACCCACTACAACACACACACCAATGCATATCCAAACATTACAGTAACAACCCCCAACCCCCCCGAAAGAATGCAAAGACCAAAGGAAATGAGTGGAACCATTGTAATATATCAAAATACAGTAACCAAATATCTACACATATATATATATACACATTAAACAAAATATACAACACGATTAGTAGTGCGGATAATGCACAAGTCATTGTCCATGGACCACTGGGCCCAAAATGCATGGGCGAGGCCCACACTAGATACCTGATCAAAACGGAGAGAACACTGCTGGGGCATCAGATACAAATGCAACAGGCACCTCAGGGGGAAAGGAAGGGGGGGGCACCTCAGCCGTATGAGTGCACCACGCCAGATCCACGAGGGGGCTCCATGCCCATTGATGTATCCTGGGAGTGCAAAGCCACAGTCTCTCAAATCTCACAAGTGGGTGGGTTACCCAGTGTACCATCCTGGGGAGTGCAAAGCCACAGTCTCTCAAGTCTCTACAGTGGGTGGTTTGCCCACTGTACCATCCTGGGGAGTGCAAAGCCACAGTCTCTCAAGTGGATAACAGCCTCCACTGGTTCTGGAGGGGGACTGGTGCCCAGAGTGCTTCATCCTGTGCAGGACAGACGGAGTGGATGCATGTCTCCACTGGTTCTGGAGGGGGACTGGTGCCCAGAGTGCTTCATCCTGTGCAGGACAGACGGAGTGGATGCATGTCTCCACTGGTTCTGGTGAGGGACTGGTGCCCAGAGTGCATCACTCACCCCGTGACGGTCCCAGTTGCGTCACTGCCACTGCCGCTCATGGACTGGCGGTGCTTGAGTTGGCGGTCCTTGCCCTGTTTGGCGGTGCTTGCCCTGTTCAGCGGTGCTTGACTTAGCGGTGCTTGCCCTGTACAGCGGTGCTTGCCCTGTTCAGCGGAGCTTGCCATGGCGGTCTTTGCCCTGTTCAGCGGTGCTTGAGTTTGCAGTTTCTGACGTGTTCAGCAGTGCTTGCCCTGTTCAGCGGAGCTTGCCATGGCGGTCTTTGCCCTGTTCAGCGGTGCTTGCCCTCTTCAGCGGTCCTTGACTTGGCAGTGCTTGCCCTGTACAGCGGTGCTTGCCCTGTTCAGCGGTGCTTGCCATGGCGGTCCTTCATTGCCCAGCTGGGCTGGGGCTGGCGGTCCTTCATTGGGCAGCTGGGCTGTGGCTGCCGGGGCCCTCCTGGGCAGCTGGGCTGTGGCTGGCGGTGGCCTCCTGGCCACTGATGATCCCGCTGCCCTCCTGGGCACTGACTCTGGCTGTGGCCTCCTGGCCACTGACGATCGGTCTGCCTTCCTGGGCACTGACTCTGGCACTGACTCTGGCGGTGGCCTCCTGGCCACTGACGATCGGGCTGCCCTCCTGGGCACTGACTCTGGCGGTGGCCTCCTGGCCAGTGACGATCGGGCTGCCCTCCTGCGCACTGACTCTGGCGGAGTCCTCCTGGCCACTGACGATTGGGCTGGCCGTGGCCTCCTGGGCAGCGGGGATGATGGCGGTCTTCTCCGCCGTGCTGCTCCTCCCAGACTTTGGCGATTTCTTCTGCCCCTTCCCCACCTTGGGAGGAGTCACAGCTGAGTCGACAATCCCCCCGAAACCCTTGTGAGCGGCTTTGCTTGCTGGAGTCTTCCCCCTCTCCCGCCGGGCACTGTCCAACTTCTGGTGCTTCACAGGGGGGGACTGGCTGTGCTGTGGCTCCGTGTCACACTGGCTGCCCTGGTGCCCAGTGCACTCCACATACCTGTAACAACAGGCACCACTTGGTCCCGGAGATTTTTTGGCTGAGGTGCTAGTACGGGACCTATGAATTGGAAGGGGAGTGGGAAAGAGGTTAAGCTTGGTCAGGAAAAGTTTCTTAGGAACACTGGGATGGGTAGCTGGAGGGGGTTTGGGAGTGGAGGAAGAGGAGGTAGATGTAGGAGGTGTAACTTTTGTGGCTTTGGGTGCAGGTGCATGCGCTGGAGGCTGTTGTGAGGTGGATGTATGTTGGGTGGGTGTGTGCCTGCGTTTGTGTACTTTGGGAGGGGGCGTCACAGATACACTGGGAGAGGACACAGGGGACGTGTAAATAGGAGTGGGGGTGGTGAGTGCACGTGAGCGGGGTGTGCTGGTGCGGGACCTAGTGGCTGTAGTGGTAGTGCATGCAGGTGAGAGTATAGACGAGACTGGGAGGTAGGAGGGAGATGACGAGTAAGGGGACAGAGTGGAGGCAGTGGATGTTGGTGTGTCTGTATGTGTGTGATGCTTGCATGAGTGCCTGTGGGATGTGTGGTGCTCATGTTTGCCTGAGCTTCCCTTGTGTGGTGAGGTGTGTGCATGCTGGTCTGATGGTGTGCTTGGGATAGGCTGGCGTACAGGGGATTGGGTCTGGGTGGAGGAAGTTGGATGGTGGAGGCTAGACACAGGGACAATGGCTGCCATCAGTGCTGAGGCCAGAGTTTGCAGGGTTCGATGAAGGGCAGCCTGACCAGAATGAATGCCCTCCCGGAATGCATTTGTGTGTTGCAATTTCCTTTCTACACCCTGGATGGCATTCAAAATGGTAGACTGCCCAACATTGAGTGACCTGAGGAGATCAATGGCCTCCTCACTGAGGGCAGCAGAGGTGACAGGGGCAGGGGCTGAGGTGCCTGGGGCGAAGGTGATGCCCACCCTCCTGGGTGAGCGGGCACGGGGCGAATGCTGAGGGGCTGCTGGGAGGGCGGTGCTGGTAGGGGGGGTGGTACCTGTAGAAGTGGGAGGCACAGATTTTGCCGCCACCACAAGGGAGCTCCCATCGGAGGACAAGTCCGTGTCACTGGTTGCAGATCCTGTGACCACCGTGAAGCTCCCCTCGCCCTCCGTCCCACTGGTGTATTCAGAGTCCGTGGTGTGGCCCTGCATGGCCATGTGGGATGCAGCTCCCTCTTGCTCCGGTGCCACTGTACCTCCTCCTGATGATGCTGATACACACAGGAACAGGGAGACCACAAAAAGGGAGGGGGCGACAGAAGAAAGACAGGTTGAGTGCATGGCTTACTGCTACCGTTGGCGGACAATACAGACACAGCAGCCCCCTGCACTACGCCGCGCTGTTGGGCTCTACAAATGCAATTCCTGGGGTATGGCCTACATGGCTATGGTCGACATCTGCACACATGGATGACACAGGGGCATGTATACCTGAACTTGGAACTCTACAGAGGTGGGGTAGAGTGCCACATGGCCTGCATTATGGAGGGGCCTAGCCTACGGAACTCGCCCTGGTCTAGGGAAACCCACAGCCCTCCTTCCCCACCCAGACACCTTCACTGCGCGCAAAGTCAGCAGAATTATGTTGTACTCACCCCCTTGTGTCTGCTGTGATGCCCTCAAGCGCCCATCCAACTCAGGGTAGGCCACCGCCAGGATCCGGAACATCAGGGGGATCATGGTGCGACGAGCACCCCTCCCATGTTGGGAGGCCATCCCCAGCTGAGCCTCTGCCGTCTTCTTGCTCCAGTGGCGAATGTCCTCCCATCTTTTCCGGCAGTGGGTGCTCCGTCTGTGGTGAACCCCAGGGTCCAGACGTCCTTGGTGATGACACGCCAAATATCCTTCTTCTGGTGGATGCTGACCTAAATGAAATGTACAGGGGATGAAGAGAAGCCATTACCAACTGCACCGTCAAAGTGAGTGGCCCACATCCCTACCCTTGCCATGTTGCACGTGAACTCACAGTCCTTCATGCACGCAGAACTGTGCCCCCTTCATTCTTACAACCAGCCCTCTCCACTCAGGCATAGCCCATACAACGTGCTCCCTGTGTACTTACCTGTTGGTCTGGAGGACCGTAGAGTAGCGTGTACTCGGGGAGGACCCTGTCCACGAGCTTCTCCAACTCCTCTGCAGTGAAGGCAGGGGCCCTTTCCCCAGACGCACGAGCCATTGTCTCTTCCAGACCGAGGTCACAGCAGCACTAGCAGTGTAGGTCCTCTCCTGTCGAAAATCAGGTATCAAGTGATTGAACAGATAGAAAATTGCGGTCACGTCCGCGGCGGTGCGTACCATCACCGCCGGCGCACTTCATCATTGGCTCCTTGGACCCATAGGGTCCAATGTTAACCAATGCAGCATTGCGCCGCGGTCTTCGACTGCCTACCGCAACGGTGTACAACGCCAGCGCAGTAACCTCACATCCCATTGTCCCAGTTTAGTGGTCAGGCAGCTGCCATTTCAGGGGCCCACATGGCTTAATTTTTAAGTGCGTCGCACATACCTAGGCCTAGACTCAACACACATACAGGCAACTTTTTGGATTATGATTCGTGTTCTGTGTAGACTGTGGGTACATACCTCTGAGTTGTTTGACTCTGTGGTCGCTGTTGTCCTTTCTAGACACCATCCGCTGGGACATGTGAGGAGATGGCGGAATCCTCCGGTGTACTGACCGCTGGTGGACCAGTTGACAATGGAGGAGCAACATTTGATCATCACCTACAGGTTTGACCGTGCCACAATCCAGGAACTGTGTGCCCAGTTGGAGCCTGACCTGATGTCAGCAATCCGCCATCCCACAGGAATCCCCCCTCAAGTGCAGGTGCTATCAGTGCTCCATTTCCTTGCAAGTGGGTCATTTCAAACAACTGTGGCCATGGCATCAGGGATGTCCCAGCCTATGTTTTCAAACGTGTTGTCCAGAGTGTTGTCTGCCCTGCTGAAACACATGCGGAGCTACATCGTTTTCTCTCAGGTGGAGGATTTGCCTACAGTGAAATGTGACTTCTATGCCCTTGGACATATCCCCAACATCATAGGTGCCATTGATGGGACCCATGTAGCTCTGGTCCCCCCCCCCCACAGGAGTGAACAGGTGTACAGGAACTAGAAGAGTTATAATTCGATGAATGTACAGATGGTATGTTTGGCAGACCAGTACATCTCCCAGGTAAATGCTATGTTCCCTGGCTCAGTGCATGACGCCTACATCCTGCGGAATAGCAGCATCCCTTATGTGATGGGTCAACTCCAGAGGCACCGGGTGTGGCTATTAGGGGACTCTGGTTACCCCAACCTGTCATGGCTACTGACCCCAGTGAGGAATCACAGGACCAGGGCAGAGGAACGCTACAATGAGGCCCATGGGCGGAGGGTGATCGAACGCACCTTCGGCCTCCTGAAGGCTAGGTTCATGTGCCTCCATATGACAGGTTGTTCCCTATTCTACTCACCAAGGAAGGTGTGCCAGATCATCGTGACCTGCTGTATGCTTCACAATTTGGCTTTGCGATGACAGGTGCCTTTTCTGCAGGAGGATGGTCCAGATGACGGTGATGTGGCAGCTGTGGAGCCTGTGGTCAGTGATGAGGAGGAAGCAGAGGAAGAAGACATTGACAACAGGGACTCAGTTATCCAGCAATATTTCCAGTGACACACAGGTGAGAACACATTCCTGCCTACTACAAGTACTTTCACACTTCTACCTCTATCCTGTCTGTCGATTTCAACCAGTATATGGTAACTGAGTTGTACATTTCCATTAAGGTTTCACAGGTGTGGTTTCCAACGTGTGTCATCTGCTTAGATTCCTCATGGACTTGAGATGTGTGACATAGGTATGTTGACATTACATTTGAGAACGCATTTTGTCACTGTCATTGCTAATACACATTTTCAAAATCACAGACTCACTCCATTTTGTTTTGTGCTTCAAGGGTGTTTATTGCAGTACTAAATATTGGAGGGGGTTGTAAAATGGTCAGGGGTGATGGTGGAGGAATGTCCATGGCAGAGTCCCGTCTATTAGTCTCACAGGTGCATTGCCCATATGGGCATAGGAAGTGGAGCTGGGGCAGTTCCAATATGGACAGGGTTACAACAAAGTGGGACAGTAGGATGACAATCAGGGTGGTCTTATTTCTTGGTGGGGGTCTTGGCATCATGCTCTGTCTTGTTCCTGGTTCTCAGGGACCGCTTGCGGGGTGGTTCTCCGTCTGCAGGGGGGGGGGTGCTGGTGTGGTGGTCCTGTGGTGGTGCCTCCTGTCCACTAGCGCCAGCGGAGGTGGTAGGCAGTTCATCGTCCATGCTAGTGTCAGGGGCCCCTTGTAGTGCCACAGTGTCCCTCCTGGTGTTCAGTATCTCCTTCAGCACTCCTACGATGGTGCTCAGGGCTGAGCTGATGGTTCTGAGTTCCTTCCTGAAGCCCAAATACTGTTCCACCTGCAGCCGCTGGGTCTCCTGAAACTTGGCCAGTACCGTTGCCATCGTCTCCTGGGAGTGGTGGTATGCTCCCATGATGGAGGAGAGGGCCTCGTGGAGAGTGGGTTCCCTAGGCCTGTCCGCCCCCTGTCGCACAGCAGCCCTCTCAGTTCCCCTGTGTTCCTGTGCCTCCGTCCCCTGGACCGTGTGCCTATTACCACTGCCCCCAGGTCCCTGTTGTTGTTGGGGTGGTGGGTTATCCTGGGTTCCCTGTAGTGGAGGACACACAGCTGATTGACGTGTCCTGGGGACGGAGGTATGGGCCCGCTGGGTGGGTGCTGTGCTGGTGTTACCAGATGGTGGAAGGTCTGTGGTGGGCTGTGCCTGTGTGAGGGGAACCGACTGTCCCGAGGCCCACGATGGTCCGGGCTGGTCATCTAGATCCAGGTAGACAGACCTGCTGTCATCACTGTGGGCCTCTTCTGTGGGTGGGGTGGAGATGTCTGGGCCCTCCTGTCTGGTGATGTTGGGTAGTGGTCCTGCAGGGGTGGTAAGGCATGATTATTGCATCTGTGTGTTTCATGGTGTGCAATGGGTGGGTGAGCGTGTACCCCAGTGCTAGCATTCCTGTGTGTGGTCTTGTGTGATGATGGTTGAGGGGGGTGTTATGGGTATGTGCAGTGGGCATGCTTTAGTGATGGGTGACCATGCTTTGTTTTTGCATGCAGACTTGGTGTTGGGATGGGTGGTTTGTGTTATTAGTACATTTGTCAGGAGTTGGAGTGATAGGGGTGGGGGCGAGAGTGGGGGTATGTGATAGCATGCAGGTAGGATGGGGGATATGATAGTTAAGATTTGACTTACCAGAGTCCATTTCTCCACCAACTCCTGCGAGGCCCTCAGGATGCAGAATAGTCAAGACCTGCTCCTCCCATGTTGTTAGTTGTGGGGGAGGAGGTGGGGGTCCGCCGCCAGTCCTCTGTACCGCGATGTTGTGTCTGGAGACCACGGAACGCACCTTCCCCCGTAGATCGTTCCACCTCTTCCTGATGTTGTCCCAATTTCTTGGGTGCTGTCCCACTGCGTTGACCCTGTCGACTATTCTTCGCCATAGCTCCATCTTCCTAGCTATGGAGGTGTGCTGCACCTGTGATCCAAATAGCTGTGGCTCTACCCATACGATTTCCTCCACCATGACCCTGAGCTCCTCCTCCGAGAACCTGGGGTGGTGTAGGTGATGTGTGGGGTGGTGTATGTGGTGATAAGTGTGGTGATATGTAGTGGTGTGTGGTGTTTTGTGCATGGAAGTTGTGTGGGTGATGGTGTTGAGTGTCTGTGGCTGCTAGTTTGTGGATGGTGGTGTCTCTCTCTGTGCTTCGTTCTCAATTGTTGTCGTAGGGGTTTGTGGGTGATGTGGGTTTGTGTTTTATATAGTATTGAGTGTGTGGGAGTGGTGTGTGTATGTGTCTCATGTGTGTGTCTTTCGAATTGTCCAATGTGGTGGTGTTTTGGAGATGTGTTTGTATTTTGAGCGCCGCTGTGTGTACCGCCAGTGGAATACCGCGGTTGAAAAACCACCACGTGGATTTGTGGGTCGTTATAGCATGGGCGGATTTCTGTTGGCGTGACGGTGTCGGTTTTGTTTTCGCCAGTTTATCACTGACCTTTGGTGTGGCGGACTTGTGTGTGTGTCTGAATTTTGTCGGATTTCGCTGTGTGGGTCATAATAGCTGTTGCGGATTTCCACGGCCACGGCGGTGTGTTGGCGGTCTTCTGCACGGCGGTAAGTGGCTTTTACCGCCAATGTTGTAATGAGGACCCAGCTTCTCTAGAGTGTGCTAGTAATTCAGCTTCTGCATGAGGCCTGGCAACTACGCCAAAACTTCGGCTAAGTTAACTCTACAATATAATGCAAAACATAGCGTATACATCTTAATATGACATACTACTACATTATTATTACACATTTTCATTATTTCATACATTTATAGTCCTTTTTAATATAATTCGTGAACATTGACAACCACTCTTCGTGGGCACATTTTCAAACATGCACATTAATTTCTCTACATTTAGGGGGTTATTCTAACTTTGGAGGAGGTGTTAATCCGTCCCAAAAGTGACGGAAAAGTGACGGATTTACCACCAGCCGTATTACAAGTCCATTATATCCTATGGAACTCGTAATACGGCTGGTGGTATATCAGTCACTTTACCGTCACTTTTGGGACAGATTAACACTCCTCCAAAGTTAGAATAACCCCCTTAATTTTTTGTATCAACTATTTTGTTAATCAAAACACATAAACATTCATTAATAATTTCTAATTAGCATATCTGCTTCAACAGTCCCTCCAAATGATGACTAAATATGTTACTACACCATTCTTCACCAACATCGTTTTCATAGTTCTGCTTCATCAGCATTTTGTCTTCTTCTCAAATCTTCCCTATATATTCTATCCTGTTCCATTCTTCCCTTCTGTAATTATTTTTAGATCTTCCCAATTTTATCTTTTGACATAATTTACATGGACCCCATATACCTGATATACAAGCAATCACAATTCATATTCCCTCTACGATTTTTAATAATACCCCATTCCAAATGTTACTAAGCCAATTTCCCACTGAAGCAAATCCTTTTTCAACCTTTTCCCCAACACCTGTTTTTTTCAATTCCTTTAAATCCTTACTTGAGTTAGTCAGATTAGTCAGTAAGCTTCTTATCTTCCCATCATTATCCGGAATATATGAACAACAATGCCTAGAATTAATCATCTTGCAGACTCCAAAGTCTTTCGCTTAAAGAATCTCTAACGCATGCCTATCTTGAAGCTTCATAGCTGTATCTGCGGCTAATTCAGTATCTATCAGGAGTATTGCCCCTGTAAAGTTTGTCAACATGTTATCTACAATAGTAGACAGCTTTCTTGATTGAATTCAGGATGACTCCCACTTAAGGAATCACTGCACCAAAGATATCTCCCACAACTGCAGAAGAGGTTTCCCTCCTCTGTCGCTTATGATGTAATTCAGTCAATTTAGGAAACTTCTTCAAATCATCTATCTGATAAATCTTTGGAAAAACTATCCTCAGATAACATGTCCCATACCATCCTCTTGGAAGACGGTAATAAGCATTTAGTCCACAAATATTATAACTCCCAGGAATCGCAGGGTCCTGACCATTCAGCATTAAAGTCCACTTACTCTGAAACAAAAACACATGCCTACATTCACTTTTTCTCACAAATAAAGTGTCAGTGCGTTATTTTGGCATATATATACACAAAGCTTCCCTACATGTAATGCATCTAATGCTCATTTTCCTTGCTTCTTAATTGCAGTATAAGCAAAATCGTTCATGTAAGTCCTTTTCTCTAGACACTTTGCTAAGTTTTCTTTTAATGTTTTTCTTGTGTCATCAGTATGCCCTAAGAAATTCCTATCTAAAGGTGTAAGCAGGCACGTAAGTTGTTTTTATGCGCGTGTGCAGTTCCAAATGTTAGTGTAGGCTCAAAGAATCCTCTAACTAAGACTATGTCATGCTCCTAAGCTACTCTACTCAGATATCTAATAATAGGAACAAATGAAAACACAACATCGTAATTAGAGTAAAAATATATGCTTTCAGGGCCATTCTGACCGCAGCGGTAAAGCCGCGGTCAGGAAAGGGCAACCGGCGTTTTCCCGCCGGTTTACCCCTGGCCCAAGGAATCCGCCATGGCGGCGCTGCTTGCAGCACCGCCATGGGGATTCCGAACCTCTTCCCGCCATCCTGGTCCTGGCGGTAAATACCGCCAGGAACAGGATGGCGGGAACGGGTGTCGTGGGGCCCCTGGGGGCCCCTGCACTGCCCATGCCACTGGCATGGGCAGTGCAGGGGCCCCCTCACAGGGCCCCATAATGATTTTCAGTGTCTGCAAAGCAGACACTGAAAATCGCGACGGGTGCCACTGCACCCGTCGCACACCAGCAACTCCGCCGGCTCCATTCGGAGCCGGCTTCATCGTTGCTGGGGCTTTCCCGCTGGGCCGGCGGGCGGCCTTTTGGTGGTCGCCCACCGGCCCAGCGGGAAAGCCAGAATGCCGGCCGCGGTCTTTTGACTGCGGTGCGGTCATTTGGCGGTAACCGTATGGCGGGCGGCTACTGCCGCCCGCCGCGGTTGGAATGACCGCCATAGTCTTGATTATAGAAGCTTTTTAGCAGCAAGCTACAGCTTATTCCGTAGGTTAAAGGTAAGCTATGGTACGTAACTCCTTCCTCTACGAACTAAGGAATTTGCGTATACAGAAGACAATTCTTTGCATCCATTGTTTCAACATACTCACTCAACAAGCTATAGAAGACATTATAAGAAAGCTCTCCTTGAACATTAGTACAGTCATGCAAGTACTTCTCATCTAATTTAAACCTCTCTAAAGCTGTTAGTGTAGTAGTTTCAGGAGCAGAAGTAATAGTGGCACTTTTCATATCATGAACAGACATTCCCACAATCATCACTATAAACAAGATCCCACACAAAATTGCCAATCAAATACTCATGTATCTACAGCGCCTAGGATTTCTACTTTGATTATTTTGCTCAGCCATGATCTGTAAAGAATCATAAAGCAGAAGTAACTCTTATATAAGTACAGTAAAAAAAATTAAAAAAAGGAAAAATTCTTCTCTCCCGGTTCAGTTTCACATCCTGGAACCCTTTTCCTTGTCAAAATCGATTAGCAGCTTGTCACATCCGGTTTTCAATGTCAAATCAAGTTATCAATGTCAATTTTGGTTTATTTCTCAAGAGCCTCTTTTAGGTTTTTCAGATTAGTTCAACAATTCAGCTCTTTGTTCACCTTCAGGTTACATCAAAGTACTGACTTGAAACTTCTCTATCAAAACAAAATGACATGAACTCATTTTGCCATTCATTTGTAGTTGCAAACGCCCATTCAGGACCTTCGTAACATCAACTTGCTATTCTCTTTCTTTTCAACTTTCGGTCACCACTTTTTTCACCTTCGCTCAGTTCTTCTTTTCATGTAGTATCGACTTCTTCCTCTAATGTTTCATTTATAACCATTTCCATTTTCTTTCCTAGCTGTGATTCAGGCCAATTATCTCCTTTTCTTGATCCTTCTGTCAATATTCTTCTCAGTATTGGACTCTTCTCCTTCTCTTTCTCTATGGTGTTCTCTCTTGATGGACCTGCAACGGGCTCAGGAGGAGTCTGATCACCTTGACTTTCATCCATCTCAACTCTCTCTCCCTCTTGGTCTGGCACTTGCTCTGTCTGCTTTTCAGCACAGTCTGCTCCTGGGAGAATCTCTGCTGAACTAGGCTCTTCTGCTGTATCCGTTAAGATAGATTCTTCCGTACCCTCCTGTAATTCTTCACTCTTGTCTCTTAGAGGGGTAATAGAACCATCTTCCACCAGCTCTAATTCCATTTCAGGCTCTATAGATTATTTTTCTGGTTCAGGTACGGCAACCTGTTTCACTGTATTTGGTGCTTTCAACAACGTTTCTTCATAATTCTGTGGACATACCACTCTTTTTGTATGGCTTGCGTGTATCCAGTTCGGGAGTCCTGCACACTTCACAGCTGTCATAGTTTTCAGGATCACTAGAGAAGGACCTCCCCAATGTGGCTCCAGACACGTCTTGCAAACATGTTTTCGGACAATGATCCAGTCACCAGCTCTCAGATTGTGCCCTGGATCGTGGATGGGTGGCAGGGTGGTAGCCTGCACCTGCTGAGAGAAAGAGCAAACCACATCATCCAGACCCTTGTAGTAGTACAACACCATATCATCTGTAATGTTTACAAGTGCATTGGCTAGAACTGCTGATAATCTCATTGCTCTGCCCATGAGGATCTCATGGGGTGACAGCCCTGTCTTCCTGTCAGGTGTGTTTCTCATCAACATCAGCACCAAAGGCAATGCATCTGGCCATTTCAGATTTGTAGCTGCACACATCTTTGCAATTCTTGATTTCAAGGTACCATTCATCTGTTCCACTAGTCCTGATGCTTCCGGGCGATAGCTACAATGCAACTTTTGCTCGATGTACAGTGCTGCATGTAAGAGTTTAATCGCCTCGTTATTGAAGTGAGTTCCTCTATCTGATTCTAAAGAGATCGAAAACCCGAAACGTGGTATCAATTCCCTAAGCAACAACTTTGCTACTGTGAGACTGTCATTCCTTCTTGTAGGGTATGCTTCAATCCAGTGACTAAAAACACACACTATCAGCAGCATGTACTTTAAGCCTCCGCACACAGGCATCTCAATGAAATCCAATTGCATTCTGCTGAATGGACCTCCTGCTCTTCCAATGTGGCTCAGATTCACCACTGCCCCTTTTACCACGTTTAGTTGCTGACAAATTATACAGCGATGACATATGGCCTCTGCTGCCTGCTGGAACTTAGGGTTAAACCAGTCAATCTTGAACAACCTAACCATAGCATCCCTACCAATGTGTGCCTGGCCATGGTAATACCTGACCATTAGCAATAATAAACTATTAGGCAGGACCATCTGACCCTCCTCAGAAACCCATATCTCATCAGGTCGCTGAACACATTTGAATTTGGACCAGAGACGTTTCTCTTCCTTGTCAGCATTACCTTGCAATGTTTTTAATTCTTCCAAA
This sequence comes from Pleurodeles waltl, assembly GCF_031143425.1. Lineage (NCBI taxonomy): Eukaryota > Metazoa > Chordata > Amphibia > Caudata > Salamandridae > Pleurodeles > Pleurodeles waltl. Next base: position 1,232,914,694 of record NC_090444.1, on the reverse strand, counting down.
GTATCGATCACTTTTAATGCAAAACTTGTACATGTATTATCTTCTTCTGACATCAATTCCCACTTATCTTTGAATGATATACAGTTCAATACTTGAAACCTCGCGACTTGATCCACATATCCATTTCCTAGTCAGATGTAGTCCTGTGTCTTTTGATGTGCACTGCATTTTACCACGGCAATTTCTTCAGGTAACTGTATTGCATACAGCAACTCCTTTATTCTGTCGCCATTTCTTACTGGTGAACCAGTAAAGGTCAGGAAACCAGTAGGTGCCCACAATTGACCAAAATCATGAACATTTCGAAATCCATAGCGGCTGTCAGTATAGATTGTGACTCTCAATCACGCAGAAACATGGCATGCTCTAATAAGAGCTACCAATTCTACCACTTGTGCAGAATATACACCTCGAAGCAAGGAAGCTTCTAATGTACCTGTGATTGCGCATACAGCATAACCTGCTCTCAATGTCCCTGTACCATCTCTGAGACGAGCCATCAGCAAAGACACTTTGATCATTTTCTTCCAATTGGGTATCTCTGATATCAGGTCTTGGTTTTGTGCACAATTCAGTTACCTCGAGACACTCATGCTCAATGTCTTCTTCTTTTTCAATTTCAACAGTATCACTTGGAAGTAATGTTGCTGGGTTCAGCACTGTACATCTTTTCATTTGGAGCACCTAGAATGCTCGTCTCATACCTTGTCAATCTGGCATCAGTCAAATATTGTGTTTTCGTCCTTGTCAGTAAAATCTCAAAGAATGAGGAACCATTACCGTCAGACGGTATCCCATCACTACTCCCTCACATTGTGAAAGGCTTTGACCAACTGCGGGCACTGCTCGCAGACAACCTGGTAAAGCTTATGAGACTGGGTCCAAGGTCGCTGAAAAATAGGCTACTGGGCGATAAGCACCTCCATGGACCTCGGTTAAAACAGACAAAGAACAAGCATCACGTTGATGACAAAACAATGTGAATGGCTTTGTGTAATCAGGCATTCCCAATGCTGGAGCTCTGCACAAAAGTTCTCTCAACTCAGTGAATGCTTTCATCTGATCTTCATATAAGGTTATGTGGTCAGTAATCTCTTTATGTGTCAGCTGTTGCAATGGTTTGGCAATCTCAACAAAATTTGGAATCCACTGATGACAATAGCCTACCATTCCCAGAAACATTCTGACATCTCTCTGTGAAGTTGAAGGACTTCTCTGCAATATCATTGTAATCCTCTCCCTGGAGATTTTCCTCGACCCTTCCTCAATTTGGTGTCCCAAGTTTTTCACTGACTTCTGACAGTACTGCAGTTTCAAGGGTGACAATTTATGTCCAAATTTTCCCAAATGATTCAACACTCGTCCCTTGTCTTGGATGCAATTAGCAAATCATTGATGTAATGCACTAGAGCGGATTGGTACAGTAGTTCCAATGACTCCAGATTATTTTGAAGATCTGATTGAACAGAGACGGTGACTCTGTGTACCCTTGAGGAAGCCTGCACCAGCTGTAGACTCTGTCTAGGAATTTGACACTAAAAAGGAACTGACTATCTTCATGAAGAGGCACAGAAAAGAAAGCTTGTGACAAGTCAACCACTGTGAACCACTCTGCATTGCATGGAATCTGAAGCAATATTATCGCTGGGTTTGGCACTACAGGACAACACTTGACCACCATGTCATTCACTTTTTGCAAATCCTGCACAATGCGCACTTTCCCACATGGCTTCTTTAAGCCCATTATCGGTGAATTACATGGACTGCTCAACATTTCTTTCAAAACTCCTTGTTTCAGAAAAACTCCAATTATTTGCGCAACTTTCATCAAAACATCCTGTGCCATGTTATACTGTGGAAGCTGCGGAAACACTACATTCGGTTTCAAAGTGATTTTAATCAGCTCCACTCCCTTGATTAAACCCACTTCTTTACCTGTCAGGTCACACACACTTTCCTGTACTGTTCCCTGTAAATCTGCATGCAATTCTTTCACAGTAAATATTGGGAAAAACTATTCAACGGGTACTTTTCATTAATGTTTTCATTCTCAGTTCCAGGTGCCTGTTCTTCCTCATCATCACTATTAGTCTGAAGCTCTATTCCAGCAGTTGAACAACTAATGGAACATTTGGTCTTGCATAACAAGTCCCTTCCCAGCAGGGATTCTGGTCTTGAGTCACAGACTACAAACGTATGTAGTCCCTGGAAGTTGCCAATCTCAACCTGTACTGAATCTGTGATCGTATTTATCAGCTGTCTGTTTGCTACTCCCACAACCTGAACTGTTCTGCCTGAAAGAGGTAAGTTCGGAACTTCTGCACTTCTTATTGTAGAATGTGTAGCTCCTGTGTCCACTAAGAATGAAACCCTATGACCCATCACCTTTCCTTTCACAAAGGGTCCTCGTTGATCTACTTCTAGTGAAGCTGTATGCATACATGGCTCTTCATCCGAACTAATACTCATTCATTCATCATTTATTTCATTCTCACTATGAAAGGGGAATTGGTGCACTGCATCACTACTTCTGTCTTGTCTCTGACCTGTGACCTGCTGAGTAAGCACCATCTGTTGCTGTTCCATCGGGGCTTGAGGTATCTTTATTTGCTGTCTAGGTACCATAGGAACCTGCTGCTGCATTGTTAGCAACTGTGTCATTTGCGCATGCAGCACTTGCACCTGCTGCATGGGTTGAAAATTCTGCGCTTGATTCTGGAGATTCAGATTAAGTCCTCTCATTCTAGGGACTTTCACAGTTTGAAATGTATTGACAACACCACTTAGCAGAACAACACCATCCTGCACCTGCAATGGACACTCCCGCTTCCAGTGTCCCACGTTTCCGAACAGATGACACAGTAACGTCTTTTTCATCCCCTGCACATCATTCTGAACCACTACAGTACTCAAATCAGGACCACAATTCATAGTGACTCCACAACCCCTACCTCTCATCTGAGGTTGGAACATGACAGTTCCCTGCTGCTGCGGTATTTGTTGCACTAAAGCTCCTTTCACTCCTGTTTGAGCTGCCTTAATTTGCATCATCATCGCCTTCTCCTTCAACTTTTTCTGCTTCAATTCGATCTCATCACTACAGTATTTTGCATACTGCAACAGCTCATCAATCGGCTTTGCTTGCCAACAGATTAAATGACTCTTAATCATCTGCCCTACTTCAGGTCTCAATCCTTCCACAAACCTGAATACAAAGTGTAACATGTCCTTCGGCTCAATTGCTTCTTTACCACTGTACTCCTTGAACACCATCAGCAATCTCTCATAATAGGTATGTATAGACTCCTTCCCTTCCTTCACTGTCCTGTCAATTCACTGCCAATCAATATTCTTAGGCGAGATTCTTATCTTCAGGAACTCAATCACCTTATAATAATGTCTCATTACTTCAGGTGATGGTGCATCTGTAACTCTATCCCTTTCTGGTTCACTTGTCGGCCAATCCACTGCTCTCTTGCACTCAACCCACAAGTCAGCTGGAACCACTATCTCCAACAGAGTATTCAACTCTTCCCACAGACATTTAGAAAGTTTCACAAATCTAACTGTCTGCTGGTACCACTCAACCGGTTTCACTCTCAACTATGGATAATCATTGTGAATGACAAAATATCACTCCTGTGCCAAGGAACATAAACAAATTGTTCTCCAGGAATTTCCCTCATTGGTAAAATGTTTACTGGATCCTTTTCTTTCTGAACACCTTCAGACCCTTCTTGTGAATCTCATTTCCGTTTATCCTTCTTCTTTGCCCATCTGCCTTCACACTTCTCTAAGGCTCCCCAAATCTAAGCACTAGTTCCTTGAGATGTGCTCTCATTCCTGCTGATCTCATATGTTCAAAATCTATTGCCTCAAATCTAACCTATTTCTCCTTTTCAAGTGCTTTGTTTTCTCAATTTATGTGTGTTCATCGTCCAGATCTGACAATTTCTGATGCATCTTGCCCACTTCTCGCATAATTCTTGGACACAAATATCTCAGCTCCTCTTCGGTATAGGATTCTAACCTATTCACTCCCATTGATCCCTCAGCCAGTTCAGTCACTTCTGTAGCCAGCCTTACGCGATCAATTTGCTCTTCACCCCTGGATGCATTTCGAGGGGTATTCAGACTGTCTAACCACTCATTCAACTGCTGTGCTGTTAATCCTTGTAATAAAATATTACTTGCATTCGGCATTGGCACCTGCTGTACCCCTGCACCTGGAGTTTGCAGCGTCAAAAGCTTCAAGCTCTGACCTATACTCGGGTCATTTACCGCATCTGGAAGCACAACAAGTGCACTAAGGTCCATTAACGGTCTAGATCCATCAAAGGTCCGAACCATAGATGATATTACCTACACATGATCTCTCTCTCCCCTCCTCATAAGGCTTTGTGACATTTCATCCTGTTCTCCTGTAATCGGCTTCTTTTGCGCAAACAGTGGTATCACTGGACCAACAGTAATTGGCAGCAATATTGCTTCTGGTGCTGTTCTGACACCCGCATTTTGTTGAAGAGCTACTCCCACACTCTGATTCATCACTGGTGTCACACCTGACTGTGTCCCTGTCATTGGGATGAACTTCGGCAAACCCTGTGGCTGTGCCTGAGGCAACAACATTGGTGTTGGCTCAGTATGAACTAACAGTGGTCTTGGAACCACCTGCTCCATAGGAAACATTAAGGCCCATATTTATACTCTGTTTGCGCCGAATGTGCGTCAAAACTTTTGATGCACATTCGGCGCAAACCGTGCACCATATTTATACTATGAAGCCCGAGCCCGCAAATGCCAAAAGTCCGCCGTGTGCGTCATATTCTGGATGCGGGAAACCGCCTTACATTAATGTCATGCAAGGTAGGCGTTCCCGTCCCAAAAATTACTTAAACACCCGTGCGCCATATTTATGCTACCGCACAAAAATCCCTCACAGCCGGGAGGCGGAGTCAGAAAATGACGCACAGCCGGATTTGCGTAAAAAAATAACTCCTGGGTCAGGGCAGGTGTTAAAATGGGGCAAACACACCAGTACTTAAGAAAACACACAGACGCAACAGCAGAGCTCCAAAAGGAAGACATGGAGGTGCTTTTCATCCAGCATGCACGCAGACGCAGAGCACAGAACCAACAACAGCAGCTTCTACAACACCAGCAGGGACCCCAAAGGCAACGCAGAAGGCAGGAGAGGATATTCCACACCAAGACAACTCTTCAGGGATTCTGGCAACAAGACATCATCCAGAGGTACAGACTCAACTGGCAAGCCATTCAGCAGCTGCTGCGCAACATTGAGCCATGGTTGGCACCCAGCTTGCAGACCCCCCACACCATTCCACCAGAAACCAAGCTGCTAGCTGTACTCCACACGTTGGCAAGTGGCTCCTTTCTAACCACTGGTGCCCTGGTTGCCGGGATCTCACAGCCCTCATTCTCTGCCTTCCTACCCAAGTTATTAGAAGCTATCATCTCCCTCACACCCCGCCACATCACCTTCCCCAACACACAGCAGAAGCAGCAGGAGACCAAACAGGGCTTCTACCAAATCAATGGCTTCCCACTCGTGCTTGGTGCCATTGACTGCATACATGTATGCATTGTGCCACCTGCTTCAACCGAACATCTGTACCGCAACAGGAAGCACACACTCCATCAATGTGCAGGCCATTGTCGATAACCGGGGATTGATCACCAACATCGTGGCAAAGTATCCTTGGAGTATACATGATTTATTCATCTTCCGTCACTGCACCATCAATCAACACTTCCAGGATGGATGATTTGGAAATTGCTTACTTGTTTGTAAGTACAGAAACCTACTTAGACACACACTGCACAGCAACCCTGTAGGACACACAATACATACACCACTACATTGACATGTGGCCATGAAAACACTGAGGTTGTGACACTGCTAGGCATGTTTGATATCCTCACCCATTTGGATACACACCTATGGACAAATGAAAGATCCAAATAACAACAGATGCCACTCCACAGACACAAGGGAACAATTTAAAACAACACAATGACAATGACATGGCCTCAACTGGCAGTACAACTTGGAAGATTAATCTTTCAATATCACATCAAGAACACTCAATCAAACACCCTCCCAAGAAATACGTACTGTGTAAGGGGTGTGTAATGTGTTTTGCTGCAGGTCAAACACCATGAAACACATAGCATGATGATGATGACTACAATGAAGGTGACATGGAATCATTGAGGCAGTACCAATAACTCACATCACTCCTGCTCTGACACTGCGCACTACCAATAATCAAGTGGACTGTGCTAAGAACACATATTGATGTGACAATATTGAAAGTGCACATTCCTGCACATACGTTTTGAGACAATTACACATATACACAACAGATGTACAAGCATATGGACCTTCTGACACTGTAAATGACACCCTCACAACGAAGTTAGCCATCTGAACTGGAACATGTTCAGTAGTATAGGTACATGTTTAAACCTGAGTCGACTTTGCAAGGGCAGAGAGATAGGTCTGCAGAGAAATTGTCACACATAGGATATTTGTGCATAGTCAATTGTCAACACGTCAGTGCTGACAACTTATGGAGATGTGTTGTACATTGTCACCTTGCCAAATTTAAGGGCCTCACTGATGTTTAACTAATTCTATTGCATATGTTAAATTGGATGGGATGTCCAGGCCATATAGATGCAACTGTGTTACCACCACTGTGGAATTGATTCTGTGTATGGAAGTATCATGTCACCCCCAGTTAAGACACACGGACACCTCTTTCACATGACATAATGCAAGGGAGTACACAATGTACTGCAACTCTACAAAAATACAGCTGACATCCGGTCAATCAGCCAAACACCAGTTCAGACAAGGAAATAACCCAATGCTGATGGTACATCCTAGAAGCCTAGGGTTCCACAGAATAAAACAAACACCGAAGAGTCACAGACAACACAAGGGAACAACTGTCGTGCAAAGTGATAATCATGGTGCAAGCTACATCAACATTTTCTCACTCATTTTCTCTTTCGGCTGATCAGAGGTATAAGATCCAGTCATGGATCATGACCCCATTTGCAAACCCAAGCACAGCGTCAGAACGTGCCTATAATGAGGCACAGCACAGAACATGCACCATAGTCGAGAGGACCTTTGGCATCCTGAAGTGAAGATTCAGGTGCCTCAACATCACCGGAGGCAGCCTCCTATACTCACCAGAAATGGTCTGCAAAATCATTTTGACCTGTGCCATCCTGCACAACATATGTGTAAGGAGGAACATTCCCCTATATGAAGCCGACCCACAATTGCCTGAAGAGGAGCAAGAGGAGGATGCTGTCCATCAACATGAGGGGGACCATCCAAACACAGCTGCAGGATTGCGTCGGAGACAACATATTGTCCAAAATTTCTTTTAACTCTACTCACCATCACCACTGTCTTACCATATGTCAATAAACACCTATTCTAATCACTATATCATGGACTGGGTAATCATTTTTGCATAACATTATCCCTAAAATTCATAATCTGAGTGTAGCCACATGGAGCATTGCAGAAATACAGATTAGGATACAGACAAATCCACATAATATTTGATGGGTATGAATGTACACTCAACTTCACACACACTGTAAATGACATATCCAGTCCATTTCACATTTGAAGGGCAATAGAAGAGGAGCACAGCTATTTCACACAAACATGTTGGCAACATGGTTCATTGCAGCATATTGCACACAACTAAGACACCATCATTCACTAAGGAACAAAATGCCTCATGCATGAGGCAGTGGATGTGCTATTGCATTGGTAACAAGAAGGTATGACCAGACCCTTGACAGCAGTAAGTGTGACATCAGCTATCTTTGCAAGGAGTATGTGTGACAAGAAATCCATATAAGCAGCAAATGGATAGCAGAAGTGCCCCAGGTATGACTAGCATTGCTCACAAGACATCCCCTGCACATGCCATCCCAGGTCATAAGTCCTGTCACTGCCATGTTTTCATTCTCACCCCACCCTTCTTCAGAGGGCCCTGAAAATGGAATATTTTTACCCAGATAATCCATCATCAACACACACCCAGACTCACATTCTGATACCAGTGTGCTTCCCTCTTTAGCATGGTATGCCATAGTCATTTTTCTTCTGTCTGCATGGACATCGGGGCGAATAATGCACTGCCTTGTAGTCTGTAGGACCTGTAATCACCTGTACATTGCTTCCCATGTGAAAGGTACTGTTGGCCATTTTAACTTGATTCTCACCTACAGGACTTGTGAGAGACTGAAGCTGCACACACCTGTGTGCACCTCCATGCAGACCAGCCATTTCAACATGCACTGCCCTTGCAGCTGTCTGGAACGGCATAAAAACTGCCATTATATGTATAACACTGTTATGCATTGCCACATAAACAAATTGTGTAATACAGGCCTTGGGTTATTGTGTTACGTTACAACACACAGGACAAAGACAGTTTTCATTTTCCACAGTGCTATTACAGCTTTGACCAGTCTCAGTCTGCTCACTGTGTACTTGCCTTCTTCATTTTTGTTCCTGATTGACCCTGCATCCTGTTAGCCTGACTGGTTCCTGTCCTTGCATCACCATAAAGGTTCCCTGTGGCTACATTTGTCTCATAGTTGCTTTCCATGCCCTCACTCTCCTCCTGGGGTATTGTGTCATGTAGGTCTACAATGAATACTCAAATACATTGTATAGCGTAATCAGTTTACTTACAGTATCATGGGGTGGAACTTGTATTCAAATAGCCTAATCATGGCCCATCCCTTGTCTGTGTTTCATGTATACAGGAGTGGCAAATAGTGACAGTGTTCCATGGCTGTATGCATGGATTGGGTATGGTGCCTCCAGCACAACAAACAACTTTAGATAATGTGCATGAAATGTCAACACATGTTTGTACCCTGACAGTCCACACACTGATTCACACTGCCCCCAACAGATTGATGGGGCTCGCGTGGTGAATAGCTGTGAGATTAATCAGCATAGAGGCACTGATGTTCCCAGCTGCAGTGGGAATTTTAGAGGCCACCCTGTGTACAAATGTTGTGAGGAAACCTGCAGGTTTAAAATTCCTGATCCATTAACTTTGTCCATTAACTTTGTCAGCAAGACAAGGTTGCCCCGTTATCATTCTCATAAAACGTCTGCAGTGCCATTGCTGGACTATCCGCAAGTGTGTTCTCAATTCCTCTTCGGCTTTCCTTCAATTCAGCTGTGAAAGATACTTTGTAAATGCAGGCAATGGCTCCACAGACTCATGAGTAGACCTGCACGTAACTGTCACAACCTGGACCCCAATAATGACACACTTGAACTGGACACCTTTTGTACAGTTAACCACTGGAAATATGATCACATGTGCTGCTTGGTTTGCTAGTCCTCCACTGCCACAGGAGAAACATATGTCTTTTACATGACTCAAACTGTGGTGGGACATGAGATTTGTGGATTGGTTTTGGGACTAGGTGTCACAAACACCGTACCCACATAGCATTTTCCAATGCCTGACTCATGGGTAGTATACAAACAAGTGCCCAGGAAGTGGTATCCAACATTCCAGGACATGTGATGGCCTAGTCTTGGAACCTTGCCATGATCAATCGTCTTCGATCTATCCTATGCATGGTTTGTCATTGGAGATGCTTATGTCCCAAAAAACGTGGGAAGTTCACACAGCATTTGTTGCTACGTGTATGAAAAACACATTTCCTTACTCATTTCCACGCTGAATGGCATCTGATGGTTTACCACATTGAGAACACATGCATAGAAGCACATTTGAGAAAACGTGTCTTGTGATGTTCACACAGTGGAACAACTACATTAGTAAGAGCCAATTCACACATATTGACACACAGGCAATGAATTACTGTATTGAGTTGCGTAGCCTTGCTATCCTCTATTGATGCGTAACATGCCAATTTGTATTCCACACGTTTGCCCATCTATTGAGTCAGTGAAGAGTGCAAATCCGGCACAACAAGTAGAGGATCATGGTCCACAGTAGTATAATCTGTCACATGTGCCCATACACTGGAATGCACAATGTAGGTTCAAACAACCTATCTCTGTATAGTCACACCTGTCATGTACTATTAAAATTGAGAAATGACCCAAACCCAGTCAAAGACAGAAATTTTGATGCATATGCATAAAAAAAGACGCACAGGCATCAAAAAATGCTGCATATGCGTGGAAAAATGATGCTCACTGCCATGATACATCCATTGGCCCTGAGCGGTAATTCCCACACTGTACCCCATGAAATTGATTAAGTATGAAAAATTATTGAAAATATGGATGCAGGGTAATTTCTAAGCATGTGCGTAAAACAAAAATGACACACGGACTGTAAGCGTCATAATATTTTGATGCATAAGAATAAAAACCCATTGCATTTGAGGCAGGAAGTGATGTAATAGGATATCCTGTTTACAGAATTGGTGCAGTGGGTGTACTTTCACTTTGCAGTCTGTGATATTTCCCGACTGTGTGGCTGTGTTTGGACTTGTCTCTCTGTGCATTTTGTGAATTTGTCTCCTGTGTGGCCTTTAAACTATCTTTTGGTGTTTCCTAAGTGTCTGTGTTATACTGTGTAAGTGTATTTTTGTCATTTCTGGTGTCTAATTTTGTCTTTGTACTGTTGGGAGTCTGTTGTGGGTAGTGTTAGTTTGGGGATAGTTGGGCTGTTTTACTGTTAATTAGTTTTCCTTTCCCTCTCCATCTTTCCCTTCATTATCCTCTGTACTACTTTATTCAATTTTTTTTCAAGCATGTTGGGTAGGCCAAGTCTTGGTAGGATGGGAGAGGAGGAGCTGAGGGGATTTATTTGGCTGGTGTGCCACTTCCTATCATTAATGATTGAAGCAGGTGGCTGTGTGATACAGGTGTATCACACAGAGGCAAGGAGGCTCTGGTGGGCAAAGGTCCTGTACCATCTTCAAAGAATCTTCAACACACCGCACAACGACCACCAGCTGAAACACCGTTGGGCTGACCTGGTTGCCAGGGAGCAATACCTGCTGGCCCACCTGGGGATTGTGATTGGTGGCCCTGTTGTTGAGTACAATTCAGAGTAATGTGCATATTTAAATACTCTGTAGTGACAGTAGCAGATTTTGTTCATATGCTGCAGGCAATGTTTTTGGACATGCGGAATGCAAGTTAAACATACAGTTGCCGTGAGTTATACAATAATTCCTACACATTACCGTCATTTGTTGACGCAACAGCTGCACTAACTTACAAAACACAACAGGAGCCTGTAAATTAGTGCTGCCTTCACGTCAATAGATGATGCAAATCTGGCTCTAACATATGTTTTAGCCATGGTCTGTGAGTGTACCAGGAAAGACATGTTTTTAATCCAGATATTTTCAAGAAATGATGTGTCCCTCAATTATTTCTGATACATGTCTGAACTAGATTCTGACACATATGTAACAAGTTATATCTGACCTCAGATAACATCTTAGACTCAGATTTGGACTTGATTGTGCCGCAATTAAATTAGGGATGGATGCCAAAAGTAATGCACACACATTCCTATCAAAAAGTTTTGTGAAACTTACCATAGCTGTGGCACATAAAATGAAACAAATTGTACAAATTGAGGGGGTAACAACTATCCATGGCCCTTTCTACATTGTACCGGTGTGTTTTACATTGGTCTTAGTCACAATAGCTGGCCCGAGCTAATGCATTTGCCATATGTGTTACTCTATTGCCATGTACTTCTCATAAGTTATGGGATCATCATGGGATACCTGACATTGGGGACTGCATGATCACAATGGATTAACTGCATGATGTCATGCAAGGGACCACTGACCAATTCCATCATACATATAAAGTTGACTAATACTTAGCTAGTTTAGTTTGGCACATCCATGCTGATCAAGTGCAGCATATGTTTAATAACTAACCTCCCAGTATGGAGGCTGTCACTGACATGGGTGTATGCTAAGATCTGTAGACCAGCATTCCTGTGACTGCTCTCATTCTGAAGGTACATTCAAATCGAAAACTACATCAGCATGCTTGACACACTGGTACATTTGCTAAACCATGCATTAATGCTTTCACAGTGTCAGTTTGCTATAGATCCGCTGATCAACCAAATTAGCAAATGTAAGATGATGAATGTGGCTCATCTGTGATTTCTGAAACCCATATTGGGTAAACAGAGCAATGAGAGACACATTTCAGGTGCAATGACTACACCTGTGCCAATGCAGTCTGTCATGGATGAATTCAATATACACTGTCAACATATATCTCCTTGTTGTATCCAAATATTAAAACTGGTCAAGGTTAGCCTCACGCTGTCACCAAATAATGCACAGGATCCCTGCCATTATGGTGTCTTAGGGGGCAGATGTGGCTCAGGGTACCCTTTTAATGTAGCATATGTTACCTAGACACAACACAGGCCCTACATGTAAGGGACCATAGAAAGCATGATAAATCATGCCCTTAAATCAACCCACAGGTGCGTCACACAGTAAAGGGTTGTCCTTTGTTGCCCAAGCCACAATACCTGAGTGACTGGTATTGCAGTCCTCCAGGAAAGTGGCTTTGCATGTCTCTCATTGATACACATGATGAGGGGAATACACTCCATAAATGAGTCTGCAAACAAATGATGGGGCATGTTTGCCACCACATGATAGTTAGGGCCACTGCATGTGTGCAGATATGTGTGTATCACTCACTGGAGTGCCCGGGTCTGTACATGTTTGCAGTGGTATGTCGGTTGCAGTATCAACATGCCTGAGAGGCTTGGCTTTCTGATTTAATCTTACATGCAGTAATTGTATTTGGAAGTGTTGTACAGTGCACAGACATTTAGCACATTTCTCTCTTCCATGCTTTACAGGTGGACCTGCCCCCTACACTATCGGAGAGGTGGCTCGATTTGCGGACCCAGACATCTCCAGAAAGTGTTGATATTTCTGTTCTGTGTTGTGTATGCTGCTGTTGTGTGATTGACTCCTGTGTGTTGGACACATAGCAAGGTATGATGCGCTGGTAAATGATCGGTTATGTTCCTTGAGTGGAGTATCATTTTTTTCCATCTTTGAGTTGGGCAATCATTAGCGTATAGTGATATTTTGGGATTGTAGGGCAGCCCTGTAGGCACGGCAATGTGAATAGGGTGACTTTTGTGGATAAAACTTTTATTAAGAAAATTTAGCAGAGAACCATATTTATGATTTTGTTAGAAAGTCAGACCCTGAATCTTACAGAATAGGGATGAAAAAGTCTTACCCACAGACTTGAGCCTCCCTGTTCACTAATGAACATGTTTGACTGTATGTTTGACTTCCTAGCAGCATGTAGCTCCACATGTTGTGCTACGTGTATGAGGCACTTGAGTACAATGGCCTAGGTGTGCATGCAGCTCATGGCCAGATATGTGCTTGCATCTATCTGCTTGTTGTAAGTCATATGTTACTGGTATGAAATGATGTTGACAATTGTCTGCATTTCCAAACATAAATGTGGATGGGATTTTCCAAGGTTTGGGTGTGTTCTAGTTGGACATCCTCCTTACCTGTGGTGGACTGCCCAAACCCATGTACAGCTGTCCAAAGCTTCCTGGGAGTCCTTGATGTTTGAAAGTATTTGTTGCTTGTCCATCCCAATGCTCATGGCAGAGGCGTAGGGTTATGAAATGTGTACCTAGGACTGATGATCCAAGTTTAGTACACAGACATGTAAATCTGTAAATCAGTTTTCCAAAGCTAGGATACCCACTCATGATTAGCAACTGCATTCTATCCTGGCAATTCCATTTACAACTCACAGATCTTGCGGCCCTTGATTGTCATCCAAAAGTTAGTCATTAGTTGGCCTGTCACATGTGGAGGATTTGCAGCATTTTTTACATGACAAATGGCTGAACAATGATGCATTGATCATTTAAGTTGTTACACATCTTTTAGAGCATTGCTGTGCTGTTTGATTGGACATGTGTAGGCTGCATTGGTATGTATTTCCTCAGGGACAATCAGTGATCTGAATGATGATATGGCCTGTTTCTGGTACATTAGATGTATTGTCTGATTTACTTCTGTAGCCATATCACACAATTAAGTACCTAATGTTTAGTTTAATTTTTTTTGAACAGCTGCCAATATGAATCCCATCCAGATTCGGGAGTTTCAGCGCCGGGCGATGTGTTACCGCCACATTTTGGATGTGGAGTCTGGGTTCCGCAACATGGCAAGACGTTATCACCGTGAAAGAACCTCCGGAGTATGGAGGGCATTTGCCCAAGGGGGCTCTTCCATGTCCAGCACAGCCACCACCCCCAGCACCACCACTACCACCCAGGTGACACCAACCATAGCAGGCACCACTGCTGGACCGTCAACCTCCACTGCTCCCGGACCTCTCACAGCACCACTTGCACCTCCTCCTACATGCATGGCACTGACAATGGGACATAAATCTTCAACTGGTACCCAGACCACCCCTGCCGCAGTCATTGACCCAGCAGATTTTCAACGGATGCACCGTGACATTGACTGTATGTTGAGGAAATGAACAGGCTGCAGCAGTAGGTGGCACAAGTGAATAGGAGGGTGCGTACCATAAATAAGACCCTGCGGAGGGCGAACTTGTAAACATTTTACCCTCAGCCATGATTCCCTCCCTCCTCTTTCCTGGTTGGTTATTTTCATTAGTGGGTTTAGGGGGCTTAGTGTTAGGTTACACTAGGCTGTTAGTTTAGTTAGTAGTAGTGGGTGGGGGGGTGACTGTATGATACTTTTAATATCAGTTTTCTATTATGTGGGTTGGATGATGTTGGGGTTTTGGTGCTTTAAAAAAATAATATAAAAATACAAAAAATATATATTTGTTCAATATAAGATAGTATGAGGGTCATTCTGACCCTGGCGGCCGGTGGCCGCCAGGGCCACCGACCACGGGAGCACCGCCAACAGGCTGGCGGTGCTCCAACGAGCATTCTGACCGCGGCGGTTCAGCCGCGGTCAGAAGCGGAAAGTCAGCGGTCTCCCGCCGACTTTCCGCTGCTCGTGTGAATCCTCCATGGCTGCGGAGCGCGCTCCGCAGCCATGAGGATTCCGACCCCCCCTACCGCCATCCTGTTCATGGCGGGAAAGCCGCCATGAACAGGATGGCGGTAGGGGGGGTCGCGGGGCCCCTGGGGGCCCCTGCCGTGCCCATGCCAATGACATGGGCACGGCAGGGGCCCCCGTAAGAGGGCCCCGCAAAGTATTTCAGTGTCTGCCTTGCAGACACTGAAATACGCGACGGGTGCCACTGCACCCGTCGCACCTTCCCACTCCGCCGGCTCGATTACGAGCCGGCATCCTCGTGGGAAGGTCGTTTTCCCCTGGGCTGGCGGGCGGTTTTTCAGCAACCGCCCGCCAGCCCAGGGGAAAACTTGTAATACCCGCCGCGGTCTTTTGACTGCGGCGCGGTATTTCGGAGGGGGGAATTCTGGCGGGCGGCCTCCGCCGCCCGCCAACATTGGAATGAGGGCCTATGTGTTTAAGTTAGTATATGTTGTCCTCCATGTGTCCCGTCTTATAAGGGAGGTTGGGGGTTGATGTTTAGATTGTTTCATTAAATGTGATAAGTACGTTTAGCTTAGGTTAGTTAGGGTCAGTTGTGGGTAATGTGTAGTTAGGATAGGTTAGGTTAGATAAGGTGTTTCCCCTGGTTTTAGCTTCTGTTTTTACTGTTAAATAAGTTTTTAGGCAACCCTTTACATTATGTGTCACATGCTTGGGGATCAGGGCCTTGGCATGGGTGAACAGTGTCTCTTTAGTATTTGCATTTGTGTCCCATCCTGCAACCAAATCTTAATTGAGCTGTTACATTGGCAGCTACACCAGAGCAACTTTGCCAAGATTCTGCCATCCATTCCACCCACCACTCAAGGTTACTATGTATCCCAAAGGGTTGTTCATTTATGATGTATGTTTTCAATCTCACATACTTTAGGACCAGAATTGGTATTGAGGACACTTTGTTAAGTCTGTCTGCAGCCTGATGTCCAAGCAAAGCCTTATAAGGTGAGTGGTAGTATGATCTCATGTAGTATGGTATACATAACTCACACATATCATTTGTTACACTGTTCAGCCAGGTTACATATTTGTACACCATACACATCCATTCATGCTGTATGGTGTGTGTTAGATAAAATTTGGGTCAAATGTCACATACGTAAATTTTGGCTTGAAAAAAAAGTTGAAGGGAATCATTTTTGGCTTAGACATCCCTTGAGGAAGCGTTATTCTATCCAACATAGAATTATACTGTATAGTTTCTATTTCCCTCAGATTTAACTCTCAGGAAGGGCAGATGATGGTACAATCCAGACCACATTGCATAGTTATCTGCCAACATTCTTTCAGGTCAGTTGTATTGACAATCTATAATCATTGACCTGAGGTAAACATAATTGATGGCCATCACGGTTGATATGTCACATTCCACAGAGACAAAGTTGTTGTGTAAGTGCTATTTATTTGCAAGTGCTTTAGTGCTATATGTACATTGTCCATGATTGTGGGTCCATTAGTGTGACACCTTCCATTGTGATCCTACACAAGTGCAAAAGGACATATCAATGGACATGCTGGGCTGAAGTGTCAGACAGTGCAGAGAGACAGGATTTGCCAATGAGTTAGTGAGAGACAATCACAGGGCAAGGTGACAAGATAAACAGTGGGCTGGAGAACAGTGTTAGTGAGCAGCTGTTGCAAGACTGGCATGTTACAAAGCACAGGACCTTGGTTATAGTTGGCCATGTGGCAGGGACAAGTGCTACCGGGTACTCTTACAGGTGAAGGTGATCTGTTCTACGTCTTCATCTTCTGATGTGTGTGTTGTCTCCTCTGCCCTTGGTGGTGGTGGTTGTGAAGGGGCAACACACACCTCAGTGTTTGAAGATGTGGAGTCAGACATCTCGGTAGCTGCCAACTGTGGGGCGATTAAGGGCAGTACTGCAGCAAGGAGGAGCTGCTGGTTCTTAAGTATAGCAGCCACATCACTGTGGTAGGCAGCCAGGTCAGCCCTGAGGGGGTCAATATTGCATTTGTGCACGCGTTGACAGGATTGTTGTTCGAGGTGTTGAGTCAACTCCCTTACAGCTGTGCTGATTTCCTTCACACTTTTTTTTAGTTCATGCAAGATTGATGTTCGCCCTTGCATGGCTGCTGCCTGTTCAGCAGATGACATCATGCACGAACACCCCCCCTCTAGGATGGCTGCCATATTTTGCATCCCCACCCACACCTCCTTGGCCAGCTCCCGCTGTACTCCAACTACAGTCCTCTCAAAGCTGGTGCCAATGTTGTCAGAGTCCTCAGCTGGGTTGGAGCTGGCAGGTCGTACAATTGGGGTGGTGGGTGGTTCCTCTGTGATGGCTGCTGTATCTGTGCTCCTCCTTGTGACTGAAGGTGGGGTTTGGAGGGTCCCAAGGACATCTTGGAGGGTCTGCTGGCTGATGTTTGTCAGCTCGTCATCCATGTCATCAGGGAAGTCCAAGACAGGCATATCCCCTGGAGAGCCATCATCCTCTGCAATGAGATATTGTACAATTAGTGTGTCTGTGTTGTGGCATTTTTAATGTGACATGCCTGCCTTCCTATTTGTTGCACATTGTGATCTTGGTTCCGGTTCATTACTCCTTTCTATAATATTGGCATTCTCCCATGCCCTATGCCCCACCTGCATGTCACATATATTGTGGTCAATCTGTGGACTTGTCAGCATCACATCCTCTATGTGTTGGTTCTGGCCAGATTGTGAATTGCCACCTTCTTGTCCTACTCAACCCTCCGTCTACTTGCATTCTCATGGTGAGGCCTTTCACTGGCTGTGGGTGCTCTGATGACACTAGCACCACACTTGACAATCTTGAACTGCCCCAGTGTCAGATATTTCACATCCAGCTATATGTTGCTGAGACCTATCATATACTATGTATAGCATTGGCATGGCACACTACATATATCAGCATTGGTAGTGTGTAATGTTTATGTTGGCGAATGTGTGCTACATTGGATTGCACTGATTGTCCTAGCAGTGTTCCATTTTCTCTTCTGACTGTGAGGGTGAATTTCAGTAGCCGGTGACATATGTCCTCCCACTCAATGCTGATGTCTGATGTATGACATTTGGGATGTTGCATGGTGTCATTGCAGCTATTGTGACCCAGGCTCAGGGTGGACCCTGACATATGCAGCATGGGTATGAAATTAGTGCTGTTTACCTCATAATGTTTATGACAATGGCTGATGTTTGTAGCAACTATGGACAATCACATTTGACAGGATTGGAACATTTGTATTGATTACAGGGGATTGATAAAGTTGTCATCCTGAACCCTCTTATTTGGGTGTGTTTGATCCATGGGGACGTTACTGCCATTAGCTACTTGAGCTGCACACACAGCAGAGGTGGTAGTGGCAACTGTTGTCAATGTTAAATTCCACTTGCAGATAAGGCCTGGGACTGTTAATTGAAGCCTAGTTCATGTAGGGAGAATACCAACTGACGTGTGACAGCAGGCCAGTTTTATGTTGTACCCTACCGTCCTGAGGTACTGGGTTTTTCAGAACCAGTACTGATCCGGTAACCCAGTGGTGCCAGGGTACACCCAAAGACCTCGGGTACTTTCCTGATTCAGACCACAGAAACTCAGAGTCTTCTAGGTGAAGTCAAAGATCGAATTTATTGGCTGCAACCAAGTAACAAGTGTCCTAGAAGTACAACAGCACGGTTTGTATGTTCTCAGGAGACTGTGTGTCAATGCAAAGTCAGGTTTCCTTATATACAGTTTTTTAAGCTTCAGGCAAACATTCTTGACATTTTGGTTGGTCATTCACATGTTTTCACTACAAAGGAAAAAACAGTGTCATGATGAAACCTCATATTTCATGTCATCCAACCCATAATAAATTACCCGGCAAGGCCTAGTATTTTACATCAGATAAGTGTGGACCCCCAATAAAAACGGGCACCTCCCCCTCGTAAAGTAAGAAGAAGAAAAGAGCAGGTGTAGGTGTGAGCAAGATTAGGCAGGGTGTGTGAGCGATAATAAGGGTTTTATGGCATGGTGTGCCTTGATGCTATCTGATTCGGCCACTGGGAGAGGGACTGACCAAACAGGTTTGGCCTGAGGCAATGGTTCCAGCTTGCCCAGGTCAGAGAAAAGTCAATCAAGGTGTACGTGTCCTTGGAATCAAATCTGACTGTATTATAAGCCTATTTGAGGGCAACTTTTAAAAATGGCTGCCGTGTATAAAATGGGAGCCACGAGTGCAGGACGAAAATGGCGATTTCGAGGTGAAAACGCTGCTGGAATTGAGCGAAAATGCTCATGCTTAGTGTACTAGTCATTATCGGTCTTTTGATACTAAAATCGTACTGCTGTGGCAAAGTAAATTACATGGGTCCAGAATTTTTAGAACCACAGTCCTGGACTGGCTTTACCTTTCCAACATCCTTGGCATGACAGCATACCCCCATGCAAAGGATGTTGGTGTTGTGTAGTACTGTGCCCCAGGTTTACCCTGCACAGCCCATGCCCCATGCCGTGCCTCTTTACCCATTCCACTCCCTGAATATCATGGCTGACATGCATTTTGTAGTAGGTATGTCCCCCCTGCTTGAAGTTAAGATTTGTGCATTTTAATTCCCCATGCGACTTACCCTGCATCTGTGTTGTCTCCTGGTAGTCTGCGCTGTCTTGTCCTTGAATCCCTATGACGATCTCCTCAGGCATGACGGCTGCCACCATCTCCTCCATGTGGTCCAGGAGCTCCTGCGGTGCTGGACTCCCACCTCCAGTCTGCAGTGCTGCCTTCCTGTTCCTGGCAATCTTTTCCTTGGTCCTTCGCTTGCAGTCATGCTAGCGTTTCTCGCACTTGATGACTGTTCTCCATACTTCTGCCACACTGTTTATCTTATCACCAATTTGTTACCATATTGCTTCTCTCCTACTAATTGGCAACTTTGAGGTGACAGAAAGTTGGTGCTGGTGTTCCGTCACCTCTTTCACCAGAATTTCCTGCTACTCTGCACTGAAGCAACACTTTCTTTTCTTCTCCCTGTCCTGGGTCTTCTGTGGGTCCTCCTGGCTGGTTCCTGGTCTGTTGTCATCTTCCTGGGGTCTGTGCAAGCATCTAGAATCCATTTTGGCTCTCCTTAGCATATTTTGCAGTGTATTTGCCGCTTTTTGACGGTATTGCGTCAAAAAATAGCACTTATCCAGTTTGCGGTGTCGTAAACCGGCTCACAGTCATTTTCGCAGCATTAACGTCTTTTTTCTTTATGATGTGACGCATTGGTTTGAGTTAAAAAAAAAAATGACTCACACCCGTGGTTTGCACCGGGCCCGAGCGGCGCAAATAAATGGCGTTAGCCGGCAGTAAAATGTTTGACGCAAAAGTGTGTCGGCGCAGTTTTGCGTAAAAAGTATAAATGTGGCCCTAAGTTGTCTCAAGAATCTGTACTTCTGGATAAATTCTCTGTACTGGTGGTGGGTGCATCTGCGCTTGGACCACCAAAGTAGTCAGTGCATTAGGAGTACTCTGCACTACCCCTTGTACCTGTCCATTATCTGTCTGAACTGGTCCCACTGTCCCGACACTTGAGCTGGGGCAGTTGAAGCAGAACTAGTACTTGGGACCTCCCCCACTGCATAGGGTGGAGGTCGGTCCCTCAGTACCTGAGTAATGAGATCCTCGACATCTGAATCTTCCTCTTCTACATAAGTCTTTTTCTTCTTCTTACCCCCTGATGAACTCTTATCACTCTTGCTAGTATCCTCTTTATCTTCTCACTCATCTTCCTCTGCGATAGCAGGAAACAATCTAACACCCTATAACGTTGCCATTCTCCACTTCTTTTGTTCCCAATCCCATCTTGCCTCTGCTAAGGATTTCACTACCTTCCCTTTTCTCCTCTGGAATTTCATCTCTTGCTGCTGTCTGGCTATGAGCTCCCAAACTGCTAAAGCCTCTAACTGTGCTGGTCTCGGAAGTGGCTTCGTCTGATATAATGTCATTCACAACTGATCCAAAATTCTCAAATTGCACATTCCATGCTCTGAAAACACTAAAGCTCCCTGTTTCTCTGTGAATTTGCACCACTGCTTCAACCAAAGACATGGCAAAACTCCTCGCTCCTCCATCAAAATAAATGCCGGAGAATTTTCCGGTAGGGTAGGCTCCCCAACTGTCGCCTTATTGTAAGAATCACCCTTCCTGGATCTCCTAAACGCTTTGAAAAACGTCATCTTTGCTATCTTTTGTGTATTCGATTCAATAAGGAAATGACTTTTACTCCCACGATTCCTTTCCCCCGCTTACTCAACCAATTGCCTCTTACGGACGGCTGCCAATCCGCTTGTGACTCTTCTTACTAACCAACTTATCCCAATGCGGCTCACTCTGACATCACACTCACACACTGCGGCTGACAAAGTCTTGCGGCTTGTCCTCCTACCTTTGACTCACACACAACTAATGCAAAATTATTGTGAGCACTAACCAATAACCAATAACCAAAAACAAAACTGCTGGTTTACTACAAGAAAGGACACAATCGATTCAGAGACCTTACGGATTTTCACTGATGGCCCTTTCGCTCATGCAGCTATTCCTCTTTCTCAGTCTCCCACATTCGCAAGCAAAATTCGACCCATGAATTTCACTCTCAACTGATCAATGGGTCTGTCCTGGTGCACATAGGACTTGCCAAATCAACACTGAAAAATTTATCTTCCTCACTTAACTCACACACCGACACACACCGACTTGTTGACAACGCCCTATCCACCTTCTAAACCAGACAGATTACAACATATAACCAAGTGTCTCCCATACTTGTCAATATACTCCTGAGTCTTAGACCACGCAGGGTCTGTACATCACCAAAACCATGTGGACAATGTTTTAGCACAAAGCGCCACACACATGTGAAGTTCAACGATTTCCCTACTCTCATTCTGCGGAGTACGCACACTCCTACTAAACCTCAACTGGAGTACGCAAACTCCCTACTTCCCTCACATACATCACAATTCACCTGCGATTTGCGTAAGCCTTTGCAAGTGCAAGCTACCAGTTTCACACTATATCAAATACGCCAAGGACATACCCAACTTTACTAGCTAGATCCGGGATCTGGGAAAGTCATTTCTGGACTTAAGGGGACATCATGCTTGCTACAATTGTAATTACGAAAAACAAAAATTAAAACCTCATAAAATGAACAACTAACCCTGTCTTAAACTACCACCATAACCACTAATCACCACATAACTAGTTCTCCAAAGAAACAAACCATCAAGCTGCTACCAAAAACTGATAGCGTGCCAGGTCCTTGGTAAGTAAACTTATAAGGGGACGCGTATAGGCCGATAAACCTGTTGGATTGCATGGAGTATCCTAGCCATGTAGTGACTAATGTTATCAATATTCAATATAACCAATCAATAATCACTAGGAGAATCATCAATCATATCAACATTTCATGAATAACCACAACTCAATGTAAGTTTCAACAATTTTTATTTCCCTATTTGTTACAATTCTAATGCATAAGGTTTATCAAACTTTATTCAACCAGCTCAGAATTAATTCATTAGAGACCACCAATAACATAATCTAATCAGAACTTGAGAAAGCATATACTCTAATGCTTCATGTTAGATATGGGGAATTTGGTTGACAGTCAGGTTGCCCCCTGTTCAAGCAAGGACCCTCAGTCTCGTCAGGGTAAAAGAGGATCACCCTCAGCTAACCCCTGCTTACCCCCTTGCTAGCGTGGCAGAGCAGTAGGCATAACTTCAGAGTGTTAGGTGTAAACTATTTGTACCAACACACACAGTAACTTAATTAAAACACTAC
This sequence comes from Pleurodeles waltl, assembly GCF_031143425.1. Lineage (NCBI taxonomy): Eukaryota > Metazoa > Chordata > Amphibia > Caudata > Salamandridae > Pleurodeles > Pleurodeles waltl. The sequence continues at coordinate 1,232,891,750 of NC_090444.1, read as the reverse complement.
GAAATGACACAACACCAGTTTAGAAAATCAGGAAATATTTATCTAAACAAAACAAGACCAAAACAACAAAAATCCGACATACACAAGTCAAGTTATGAATTTTTAAAGATTAAACTCAAAAATAGCGCTTAGAAACACAAAATGCTTCGATGAGGTGTTAACACGGCATCGTGACAGAGTTGATCCAAACCAGCCGACACCAGCGGCGCAGGACACGGAGTCACGTAGACCCCCAAGTACAATACCTTTGATGAAGAATGAACACAAGTTGATGCGCGAAGTCGAGGATCGCTGCATCTGTGCGAAACGTTGAATCTGCGCACTTTGAGCGGCGTCGATCACGACGTGGTGCGGCGACGTCCCCGGAGTCGCGGACTTCAGCTGGACTGCAGCGGCGTCACCGGATTCAGCAGCGGCATCTGTCCGAAGTCGATTTCCTTGGATTTCCACCAGCTTTCCTTTCAAGGGCCCAGGGACTGGATAGGGCACCACTTGTCAGATCAGGAGACTCTCCAGAGACTCCAGGTGCTGGCAGAGAGAATTCTTTGCTGTCCCTGAGACTTCAAACAACCAAACAACAGGAGGCAAGCTCTAAATCATGCCCTTGGAAATTTCTTCACAAGATGGAATGCACACAAAGTCCAGTCTTTGTCCTCTTACTCTGCCAGAAGCAGCAACTGCAGGATAGCTCCATAAAGCACGGTCACAGGCAGGGTAGCACTCCTCCTCAGCTGTTCAGCTCTTCTCCAGGCAGAGGTTCCTCTTGGTGTCCAGAAGTGCTCTAAAGTCTGTGGTTTTGGGTGCCCTTCTTATACCCAATTTCTTCTTTGAAGCAGGCCTACTTCAAAGTAAAGTCTCTTCTGAATGTGAAATCCTGCCTTGCCCAGACCATACCCCAGACACTCATCAGGGGGTCGGAGATGGCATTTTGTGAGGACAGGCACAACCCTTTCAGGTGTAAGTGACATTTTCAAACACACAATCTTAAAATCAACTTTACTAAAAGATGTATTTTTAAATTGTGAGCTCAGAGACGCCAAACTCCACATGTCCATCCACTCCCAAAGGGAAACTACACTTTAATCAGATTTAAAGGTAGCCCCCATGTTAACCTATGAGAGGGACATGCCTTGCAACAGTGAAAAACTAATTTAGCAATATTTCACTGTCAGGACATATAAAACGCATTACTATATGTCCTACCTTAACCATACACTGCACCCTGCCCTTGGGGCTATCTAGGGCTTACCTTAGGGGGGCCTTACATGTAAGAAAAGGGAAGGTTTAGGCCTGGCAAGTGGGTACACTTGCCAAGTTGAATTTACAGTTAAAACGGCAAACACAGACACTGCAGTGGCAGGTGTGAGACATGATTACAGAGCTACTTATGTGGGTGGCACAACCAGTGCTGCAGGCCCACTAGTAGCATTTGATTTACAGGCCCTGGCACCTCTAGTGCACTTTACTAGGGACTTACTAGCAAATCAAATATGCCAATCATGGATAAACCAATCACATACAATTTACACAGAGAGCATATGCACTTTAGTGCTGGTTAGCAGTGGTAAAGTGCTCAGAGTTCAAAGGCCAACACAACAGGTCAGAAAAAATAGGAGGCAGGAGGCAAAAAGATTGGGGATGACCCTGCATAAGCAAAAAAGTCCAACACTTCAGCATAAGCTAACAAAGGTGAATATAGCAACATCAATAGCAGAGTTCAGCAATCAGTTTGTCAATCATTGTCACTGTCAAGTCACCCATAGGAACCTTACCTTACGCAGATTTGCTTCAGCATGTCGGACTTCATGCGAAAACAATTTAGAACATGAATTCGGAAAACATCTAGCTAGGAGAAAAACTATTTAAACAACGCAGTTGGTACCTAGAAAGAAAGGCACAAAGTTAATCAGTCACATTGTCATAGCTACCTATCCACGGAATGGATCAGCAACAAAGTCAGTCTTCATCTTCAGGTCATCAATCGATCAGCAACACATCAGGCTCTCAAGAGCATGAGCCCAATGATAGAATCTCAAATCGCTTTGAACATCCACGCCTAATCTCGAACATCTTCCTCAATTCTGAATTTCTAGCCCTCTCTCATGATTTTTTATGAAAGTTTTCCAGTCCATTCCCCTGATTACTAATTGGTCAATTAGTCCCCAGATATGACTCTACCCAATTAAATTAATTTTGCTAATCTATGAATTCTAATAGTACGCTGTTCTCACTTCGTTGACTGGTTCACTGTACGCTGTCCTCATCATCCGGCTCATCAGGTATCGAAAATGTTACATTTTCTTCTCCAGTCAGTGTCTCTATTGTTCAAGTCCTGGGAAACTACTTCAAGTCTGTCTTACACCAAATCTGTTACATGTGTAGTTCCATCATCTCCTTTCCGTTGGTACATTTCAGAGAATTCTAGCTAAGCAGACTTTATTAACATTAGCGGTTCATGGTCAGTTTAATGCATCAGCTTCAATACAGTGCACTAGAAATTCAGATTCTGCATGAGGCCTGGCAACTAGGCCACATCTTCGGCTAAGATAACTCTACAATATAATGCAAAACATAGGTTATACATCTGAATATGACATACTACTACATTATTATTACACATTTTCATTATTTCACACATTTTTTGGTCATTTTTAATATATTTTGTGAACATTGGCAGCCACTCTTCGTGGGCACATTTTAAAACGTGCACATTAATTTCTCTACATTTAATTTTTTCTATCAACTTTTTTGTTAATCAAAACACATAAACTTTCATTCATAATTTCTAATTAGCATATCTGCTTCAACAGTCTCTGTGTGCCCAGCAACAGATCCACCTGTTGATGTAAAACGGACATTCTTACTTGTTGTTGTGTGACATCTACCATCACTGGTTTAGAGTTACAGTAAGCAGAGAGCTTGTGCAAAGTTAAGTTGTAGTTAAACCAATTGTGGCAAGTAACCATGTTATTGGGTGATCTGACATGACATGTGAAGCATGCCAACTCATTTAGACTCAAACAGCTGCTGAGATGTGCAGATCAGTTTCACTTGGGAGGATGTCCTGAAAATTATATCTTTCTACCAGTGCAGCCAACACAGTAGATGGACATGATATGGCTTTGACTATATGGAGGCCTAGTTGAGTGGGATGCAGGCAGACCCATGAGTTGGTTGCATATGTGACTGTTGTCATCATGTGAACTGTGCTGAGTCAATGTGTCTGCTGTCAATCTGTTAATGCATCTTGAGACCTTAGGAATAATTTTGCACACTCTGGGTAAATTGTCCTTCCTGTCCTCAATAGTTTCATCTAAGGTTAGCAAGTCAAGATGGTTATACATAGACATACATGTCTCTGATTTGAGCATGATTTGTGCTTGCTCAATCCCAGGTGAGTACACTTCATTTGTGAGTTGTCAAACAGGGGTCTGTGGACCAGAGGACAATGTGCTTGTGGTTGGAGTTGCTGAAACAGTGCCTTATATGAGTTACAGTCAGGTCACTCCCTTTGCTACACACACTAGACCAATGTCACCACACCAGGTGAGTACACTTTATTAGGGAGATGATACACAGATGTATTGTGGCATGTGACCACTGGGATGGTGGTTAGAGTAACTGCAACAGAGTCTGCTGGGGGTTACAGTCAGGTCACTTCCTGTACTGCACACACTTGACAAATGGTATCCTCCCAGCTGAGTACACTCCAATTGAGAGTTAACAAACACAAGTGAACACGGGGCTGGTGGTTGTAGTTACAGAAACAGGGCCTGCTGGGAGTTGCAGTTAGGTCATTCACTCTACTACACTCACTAAACAAATGGTATCCTCCCAGGTGAGTACACTTTGCAGTGAACTCTGTGCTGGTGGTTGGAGTTACTGAAACAGGGCTTGCTGTGAATTGCAGTCAGGTCAGTCCCTCTACTTCCCAACACTTGACAAATGGTATCCTCCCAGGTGAGTAAACTTAATTTGAGAGTTACAAACAGAGGTGTATGGACAGGTGAACATTGTGCTGGAGGTTGAATTTACAGAAACAGGGCCTGCTGGAAGTTGCAGTCTGGTCACTCACTCTACTTCCCAACAATAGACAAATGGTATCCTCCCAGGTGAGTAAACTTCATTTCTGAGTTCACTTACAGATGTATTTGGGCAAGTGAACACTAGGCTGATGGTTGGAGTTAGAGAAACAGGTCATTTTTGGCTTTGCAGTCGGGTCAGTCCCTCCACTACACATACTTCACAAATGGTATCCTCCCAGGTGAGTACAATTCAATTGTGAGTTAACAAACAATGGTAGTTGTGCAAGCGAACCCTGAGCTGCTGTTTGGAGTTACAGACCCAAGGCCTGCTGGGAGTTGCAGTCAGGTCAGTCCCTCTACTTCACACACTGGACAAATGGTATCTTCCCAGCTGAGTAAAGTTCATTTTGGAGTTGACAAACAGGGGTACTTGGACAAGTGAACACTGGGCTAGTGGTTGGAGTCACAGAAACAAGGCCTCCACGGCATTGCAGTAATGTCACTCTCTCTAAGACACACATTATACAAATGTTATCCCCCAAATGAGTGAAGTTCAGTTGAGAGTTGAAAAACAGATGCTTTGGGGCATGTGACCACTGGTCTGGTGGTTTGAGTTGCTGAAACAGGGCCTGCTGGGGGTTGCAGTCAGGTCACTCTCTCTACTGCACACTCTAGATCAATTTTATCACCCAGGTGAGTGAAGTTCATTTGTGAGTTGACAAACAGAGGTCATCAGACAAGAGAACACTGGGCTGGTGGTTGGAGATGCTGAAACAGTGCATCCTGGTAGGTGCAGTCAGGTCACTCCCACTATTCCTCAGTACAGGACAATTGTTTTGTATTAGATATCTATGTGTATTCTGCATTTACATTCATGCAAGTAATTTGGGGACATGCCATGGACCCTGGAGTGTGTTTCTGATATTGTGAGATTTCCAGGCCCCATTTGGACATATGGCATGTGATGGGCCTTGGTAATTGTGATGTTGGGTCCAATGATACCCCTTGAGAGTGTTTGAACTCAGATAATCAGGGTATTGAATGTTGGTGGGATACAAGAATAAGCCAGTGGCCAAAGCTGAGCATGCAGGCCATTGCATTATTGTGACTTTTTTGTGTTGTGACTTACCAGACTGCACTCCCCCAGGTTTTCCTGCTAAGCCCCCAGGATGCAGGATGGCCAAGACATTCTCATCTCAGGGTAAGAGTATTAATGGGGCACTGGGAGGGCTACTGCCAATCTTTTTGGCCTGCAGCTGGTCCCAGGAGAACAGGGAGCACACCTTGCCACTGGGGTCATTCCACTTCTTCCTAATGTCTTACTTTGTGCCCAGGGCGGTGCCTACAGCATTCACTCTGTCGACTATCCTGACCTACATTTACATTTTCCTACTGAGAGCAGTGTGCTAGACTGGTGCTCCAGACAATTGTGGTTCTACTCTTATGATTTCACCCACCATGACTCTTAACTCATCTTCAGAAAAACAGAGGTTTTCTGGAATGTGACATGGTGAAAAAAACACTAATGAGGGTGACAAGGACTTACTTAAAAGGTGAAGTGCAATAAGGTATGAAGGGACAAAAGTGTGTGCAGTATGTTCAGTGGGATAATGAAACAAAAAACGGTTGCCTAATCTATATACTTCTCAGATTTAAGTTGCTCAGGCTTCTTTGGCTTGCTGTGTGGGCGCAAAGGATTGTGGACTGTGAAGGGGTGTGTTTTATACTATGCTTTGCAGGTGTATCCTCTTGGCCAGCTGTGTTGTTTTGTAATTAATCCAATGTGCAGTTGTGTGTTACTTTGCTGACCGCAAACCACTGTGGTCCTGACTACCATTAGCTGACCGCCCTGAAGAGACCTTCAGGCATTGGTGTGCTTGTAATAAGCTTGTGGGATAGCCACAGCACTGTTTGTACTGGAGGTCGGACTGCCTATACCCAGGCCGCCACACCACTGGAGGTCTGACTTTTTTGCTTGGCAGTTGACGGTCCTGCTTGTGTGACTCATATTAGGCAGTCTGTAAGATCACAGCCGTGGTGGTCTTTTCAGGACTATCAACATGGCAGTCTGGCAGTGCGACCACCAAACTATGTAATGAGGCCTTTAGTCATTACTACAGGTGGAGGTACACAAGTAAGATGTAAGACATGGCCATTGTACAGCTATCTTGCATTCAGCCCACAGATCACTCAATACCACAATATCAATGAAAGTATTCAAGTCTGTCCACAAACATTTGAAATCTTAACACATCTGTCAAACTGTATATACCACTATGCAGGATTCTCTCACAGTTTTGGAAAAGTGTTTGTAAATGTTGCAATCACCTCTACTTCAAGCTACATAAACAGAACCTCCACCAGATATATTCCTCTTAAGAAAAGCTAAAGCCTCATCTTTTTCTGGAGGTGCTGGTATTAGCTTTGGTAGCATCAATTTGTTTCTTTTTCCTTCCCTGTTTCTTTGCCCACTTATTCTATAACCTGTTAAAATCAATCTATTTGCAGATGCACATTCAGAAATATGTGACCTCATCATCCCTGAATACTTCCTTGCCACAATAGCTTCATCATCTAACTGTGCCCTGAGGCTTTTCTGTAAAAGAACATCCATTGAAAGGTCCACCTTATAGTTTCCTGCCAAACGTTTTGTACATTTCTTTAATCTAATGTAGCAACTAAGTTTCCTGGTATTGATTCAAATGTGAAATTTCTAGCGATCCTCTAATATTCTCTTCTAACTCCATCTTTAACTTTTGTACATCTAAGGTCTCATTGTTTCCTGGCTAGCAGATAGTCTCTCTGTTTCTCCCACCCTTTCCATTTCTAAAGTTTCTTCAAATCCCATTGTCAAATTCTATATGCAATTAGTGTCAGAAAGACAATTTCCTTCCCTTCTATAAATGTTTGAACATGTTGTGGTGGTGTCTAGGCAACAATTTGTGAATTTTGTGACATCAGGATGAACCCTGATGCAGCTACTACTTCTACAGCACTTTGAACAATAGCACTTGGTATAATATTTATTGATAGAGTTGCAACAGGTTCTGGCAATGTCTGAGCTGATACAACTTGTGCCACTGGAGGCAGCAACAGTCATAATTTAAGCAGTAACACCAAGAGCAATTAAAGGAGGGGCTGCTTCAGCTGGTGCAGGTGTAGGAGCAATCAAAATTGTTGGAATTGTTCTTTCAAACTGATTTGCATTCGGGTCAATTGGGGGCTGTTTCCACTGAATCACTAGCAGCTGTAACACCCTCTGTATTTATTATCGGTGCAACATATGATGGTGGTTGTGAGAAAAAAACAATCTAAAAAGTCACCTCCTGAATCACTATCAGTATGTTTTTCATGTAACTTCCTCATCAACATTTCTATGTTTTTGATTCTTTTTTTACTTCTCTGTAGCTAAAACTGATTACATGCTAGCTCCCTTGACTACACATTTCCTCCACCTTTGCTGCTATTTATATCATTGAGCATTCATGTAATTTCACACTGCTCCCATTGCTCCATTCTGTTACTTTTCTTTTTCCTTTGCATGGGCTGCTCGTGCCCAAGAACTCAATGCTTCATATTGTATAGGTCGAGAAGGTGTTTTCATTTTGTATAACTTTTTCCTTAAATTTTCAATCATTTGTAAATCAAAAGTACTGTACTGTGGAAATTTAAATGGTCCTTCATTTTCAGTGATATTGCACTACTGCCGAAACCATAAACATGCATGAAACCCTACTTTTGTCACCGAATAATGAGCTGGCGTAACCTCTGGTGGTGCTTTTTTAACTTCCTGAACAGGAACTCGCACATTACCCCTCATAAAATCTGTAGGAACTTTGAAACATTTTATAAATGCAAAACAATGCATGAGCAATGGACAAATTCAAAATTTCAGTGTTGCTCAATTTACAGTTCTGTATACATCAATCTTTCCCTTCAGTCCTTGCACAATTTTCTTTTGCAAACCAAACACAGCTTAGTACTTGATTTTTATCATCCAGACCACTGATATAATATTGATTCAACAAATATCGCAAAATACACATATCCGATCTTAAATATGGAAAACAAAAATATCGCCTCTGTGCAAATAATTATAAAAATGTCAAGCACACAAATCTTGTAAAAAACACCAGTTTTTACAGAAATTGATTAAAAAACATCAGAAACCCAAATATAAATAAACATATAAAATGTCAAAAATATCAATTATCACTCTATTGGCTACAAAATTCAACATAACAAAGAAATCAGTAAAAATACACAAAGGACAATTTTAACATAAAACAATCACTTCCAATAAACCTTATGCTTATAATAAACATCTAGTATTAAAAAAAACAAATATATCACATCATTCAAAAATTAAACATTCACCTAGAAAAACCATAGACCTAAAATACATACAATAACAACACCAAAAGCATTAATATTAACTATAAACACAAAATAACATGTACATTAATATAAATGAATGAATCAATACATATGTAAATAAAACAAGCTATATATTACAATACAAAAAGGAAGCATAACTTAGAGCCTCATCAGGAGGCTGGTGGTCCTAAGACTACCAGCCTCACGGTGGCTGTCAGGACCGCTGCTGCTGTGGCAGTCCGACCACCACATTAAGACCCTGGTGGTCAATTGGTGATCAGAATTAGCCAGGGCGGCACAGCATGCCAGCCTTTTCATGCTGGTTTTGACACTATGAAAAGTATGGCAGAGAACAGGTGCAGGGAGCCACAGGGGGGGCCCCTGCCCTGCCCATGCATTTGGCATGGACAGTTCAGGGGTCCCCCTTTCTAGCACCATCGCAATGCTCACTGTCTACACAGCAGACAGTGAATATTGCGAAGGTGCACCCTGCGGCGGCAGCATTGCCACCAGTTCCATTACATGCCAGAGACAATGCTGCCTCCAGTTTCCCGCTAGGCTGGCGGGTAGAAACCTCAGTTTCTGCCAGCCACCCTGGCGGGCAACTTGAAATGTGTCCGATGGGGAGGTAGCCAGTGTGGTGGCAGCCTCCCAGTCGGAAGTTCAGTGGACGGTTCAAACTGTCCGCTGAACTCCCAATCAGGCCCTTAGTGTTTAACAAACAAGGACTAAAGGCCTGATTATGAGTTTGGCAGATGGGATGACCCATCAGCTGAACTTCCGACGGAGAGGCTACTGCTGTGCTGGCTACCTCCCTGCTGGGTCCATTACAACTTTCCCACAAGGCTCAGAGGTGGAAACTAAGGTTTTTGCCCGTCAGCCCAGCTGGAAAGTGGTGACAGCATTGTCTCCTGCTCTTAATCGAGCTATCGGCAATGCTCCACTTGCAGACAGTGAGCATTGTGAGGGTGTTGGCCAGGGGGACCCCTGCACTGCATATGCCAAGTGCATGGGTGGTTCAGGGGACTCCTGTGGCCCCCTGCCTCTGTTCTCCGCCAGTCTTTCAATGGCGGTAAAACTGCCATGAAAAGGCTGGCGTAGAACCAGGTCATAATCAGCAGAGCGGCGCTGACTTCTGCGCTGCCCTGGCAGATTCCGACCTCCTCCACCGTCAGCCCATCGGGATCGAAGATCCCGGCGGAGACGGCAGAAGGTGGCAGAGCTGCCCGCAAACCTCATAATGTGGTTGTCGAACCGGCACAACCTCAGCGGACAGACAACCACTGGGAGTGTGGCGGTCCACACTGTTTTGTAGCTGCAGATCTTTTTCCATCTCCACAAAAAGATGAAAAAAAAGATTAAACCACCCAAAAAGTCAAAAATATAAACATCCCAATCAAAATCCCTCAAAGCAATCCTAAGTCTGTATGCTCCATAAAAAAGCCAGAGAAAGTGTTTTAAAGAAGAACTGCTCTAGGAAATCCGAAAAAAGGAAATCTATGTAAAAACAATAGTTGATAATAAACCAAAACTGATTTCCTTTAAAAAACAAAATCGTAAACGCCAATTCCACATAGAAATCGTTCATACACAAAAACCTGCCACCAGCACAATATATACCAATCCCAATCATACACATATATAATATTTAATCATCAAAACATGAGTAAAATTACAACATAACAGATTTAGAGATTAAAATTACAATTTAATAAAATGAGGCAGAACAAGATAGTGCAACACTGTAACAAAACCACATGTAAATATCCCAAAAACTCTTAAACAACACCATTGTAATCCACCCTCCCCTCAAAACCATTACAAATACTTTAAAAATGACTTACCTGTTATGATGAACAGCAGCACCTTACTGTGTCTTGGTTCCTCGTAAATAAACACAGAATAACACCAACTAAATTGAAGGTAGCAGTAACAAACAAAATGGCAGCCATATGAAACTAAACAAAATCATTGGGAAGTATTGTAAAAATATTTAATATTTACAAAATTATAAAAAATGTATAACAAGCCAAATAATATTGTAAACATGTTTACAAATTGTAAATTATAGATTAACTAATAGCATAAAATAAATACAATTATTCAAAATATTTTGTAATAAAGAATATGTTGGTATAACGTTAAAAACATATTTAAAGCAAATTAAAAAGTGTATAAAAATGTTAATGAAAATAAACATTTGAAAACGTACATTATATAAATATTTACAAAATGTGATTTACTTCTGTTTTTAGAATAAAAATAAAATGATTTATGTAATTCACTTTACAATTACTTTTATTTTTACAAAAAAATTATATTTGTCAAAATGTAAAAGTGTTAAATAAATAAAAATTGCAAAAAAATGAATTTTAAACAAATGTATAATGAATTAAAATTATACTAAATTTGGAGAACATTTTGAACACGAAAAGGGTGAAATTTACTATTCCCAGTCCAATCACAACCAGCTTGGGCAAGGTGTTGGACACTAAAAGTGAGACATTTACTATTCCCATTCCACACTAAAACAAATTGGAAAAGGTATTGGACAAGCCAGCCCCGCAGTGGCAGTCAGGACCCCCGCTGCTGTTGTGGTCCAACAACCACATAAAACCCCTGGGGGTCAGACCACCAGGGTTCCACCAGTACCACCGTGATCGGTGAGACAGATGGCCTGGCGGTGACGGAGATCATAATCCACCTCCCTTATTATCTGCCAGCCTTTTCACGGCAGATTTAGTGTCATGAAAAGGATGACAGAGAACAGGTGCATGGGTCACAGGGGAGCCCCTACAGTGGCCATGCACTTGGCATGGGCAGTGCAAGGATCCATCTGCCCAGCCATGTTGTAATGTTCACTGTCTGCTGTGCAGATGGTGAACATTGCAAGGGTGCTGGTACACCCTGCGGGCTACAGCATTGCATCTGGCTCATTTACGAAGCAAAGACAATGCTGTAGCCTGTTTCCTACTAGGCCAGGCATAGCAGGAAACTCCTAATAGGTCATGCCGGGTGATTGCCACTATGGCAGTGACTACTCTGTCGGGAGTTTGGAAAACAGGATTTCCCATCTGCCAAACTCATAATGAGGGCCTTAAGATGTGTCATTTACTCTTCCCACTTCAATCTCCAATCTAAACCAAATTAGGGAGGCATTGGGTACTAAAGGGGTGACCTTTATTCTTCCAACTCTAATCTAAACCAACTTGGGGAATGCACTGGACACTAAAGGGGTAACGATTACTATTCCTACTCCAATTTAAGCCAACATCAGGAAGGTATTAGACACTAAAGTGGTGACATTTATTATTCCCACTATAAGCTCAACCAATTTGGGAAAGGTTGAGGACACTAAAGGGGTGACATTCACTATTACTAATCCAATCTAAACCAAATTGGAGAAGGTTTTCGACCCTGAAAAAGTGACATTACTATCATGATTCTAATCTACACTAAATTGGGAAAAATGTTGGACACTAAAATGATTACTTTTATTATTGCCCCTCAAATTTAGACAAAATTGCAGAAGATGTTGTACAATAAAGGTGTGACATTTACTATTCCCACTCCAATATAAACCAACTCGGTAGAAGGCATTGGAAACTAAAGTGGTATAGTTTACTATTCCAACTCCGGTCTAAACAAACTTGTGGAAAGTGTTGGACACTAAAAGGATGATATTTACTATTCCCACTCCAATCAAAATCAAATTGGGGAAGGTGTTGAAAACTCAAAAAGCGTTATTTTATAAATCCAATTCAAAATAAAATGTAAAATACACTAATAATATTAACCCTTCTCACACTTTAGTAAATTACAATACATTTAGAAATAGTATAGTAAAACACACTAACTCAAAGTACTAATATATTTTTAATTGAATATTATAATATACAATATATATGTTAATTAGTAACATAACGTTTTAAAATTTTAAATAATTTCTACCATTCATAAACTTTAAAAAATGCATTTACATCTGATTAAAATAATAAAACCATTAAAACATGTCTTACATTTTTCTATTGTACAAGTTTTCTAAAAATGTGCTTTATTTTTCCAAACAAATTATGTTATTTTAAATATGTTTATACAATTATAACAACGTAAAAATGTAATAAATTCAAATTAAACAACAAGATAATCCAAATATACAACTTTATACAAAATTCAAAAAATTGAATAAATAGTTACAAATATTTACATTTTTTTTAAAACATTCAATTGGTTATTAAAAAAAAAAATGCATTTAAAAATAAAATCCAAATTTAGTATAATTATATATTTTAAATTTGACAAATTTGAACTTACATGTCTTTTCAATTATTATCTTAAAATTATCAAATAAAAATGCACAAATTAAAAAACAAAGTTCCCACCATTGTCACCTAATAACCACAAATCCTGCTACTAAATAAATAAGGTATTAATAAAAACATAACTAGAATTTAAAATGCATATTTAAACAATATGATAAATAAAAAATCTAAAATATGGACAAAATAAAAAACATTTTAAACGGAATTTAAAAAATACATCACATACTAAGAAACACTTAAAAACAATATTATGTGCAACAAATTTACTACATTTATATTTTTGACAACAATATCCAAAACAACACAAACAATTATATTTTCACCTTCGATATTCCTGTCCATATATAGCTGAAGTCCAGATATCAATAGCACAATATTTCTGCAGCACAATATTTTTAGTTCATTATTTTGTTCAGACACCTCATCAATCAATCTCAGTGCAGCACTTCACACCAACTGACCTATCTCAGTGGGCTGGCACACTGATGTAACTCTTCACTGCTTGCAGTCGTTCACCCTCCTTTTTTCCATACACAAATTCTATAACTCTAAGCAAGCAGAATTAACATAGACCATTTGTCTGCTCCACTAACGTATTCAAAGTAGACCATTCTTCAGAAGTAAGGTTTTAATACCTCTGACTTTACATACACATACACACAAATGAAATTTCAACCAGCGTGTATGATATAGCGCCTCCTTTGCACAACAGGTTCACACATCAATCAATATTAGTACAAACAAAACAAATAGTTATATTACCTATCTCAATTGTGCAGTCAGTGGTACCTCACAAATCTGCACCATGAACCGTAGCAGTCAATTAACACTACAAGTTCAACTATCCAGGGATCTTCAACTACTTCAAGTCCAATACCAACTTTACTTGCTCAACACCTATGCATATATGCCACTACTTCATGAAACATATCACCTCAGCACAAAAACAAGATCTCAATCAAGACAATTGAGACACATAACATATCAATACTCCCACCTCCACTACTGCCACCACCTTCGAAACTGCGACTCATCCAGCCTTCAGGTTGAGGCTTTGGACTCATGAGACATGGGCAATACTAAGGTCAAATTATATGAGCACCACTCTCTTGTGACATAAACCATCCTCTCACTACCTCTTGGGGGGGGCTTTCTATATATCAACTGTCAGGTATATTCATTAAATAACCTCTGCTACTGATCATATGGGACCTTTGTTCATCGACAAAGAGAAATTATGAGCAATCATTCACACAATACTAAATCATTAAAGACTTTCTATTCAGTCCATAAAGATAATTAGAGTGAGTTAAAGGATTTTGTTTTGAATTCTTTTAATTCTTTCATCTGTTTATTAGTTACATTTGAACTTGTAACTTTTAACATTAAAGGTTATTATAATCCATCAATTGACAATGATTATAGAATAGAACACAATGCTAGTTAAAATCACAATTAATATAGTAATGATATAACAAGCATTTTCCATAAAAGATTATTCCCTATTCTAAATAAGTTGGAATAACAAGAGAAAAATGTGTCAGCTCAGAAACCCAATGAAGTCTTCTGATGCAAGAGAGAATTTTATTCACACGCATGAAGCTTCTGCATTACAGTTGAAAAGTGTTCTCAGTTCAAAGATATCAGTAGACCATTCAGTAAACCCTAAGTAAGGCAACCTCTCATGAAGAAAAGGTATCAGAAACTCAAGGCGGGTCCCAGTGACAGAGGTGGGAAAGGAATTCTACTCTACTATAGGAACATGAACTAATATAAGTCCACAGATTCTTTTTTCCAACATTATTTTATTTCTTGTTCTTCATTCTCCAATAGAATATCAGCAAACTCCTGGTAGTAAGCAAACTCCCCATTTCTTCAGAGGTGCACAATGGACTTTCAGAAATTGAACCTTGAAAGTTACTTTGTTGATTTTTTGTGGCTCAGAAAGTTCTTCCCATAAATTGTTCTTCCAGTCACTTTCTTTTCTATCGGTGAGAACACACTGTAAGTTGTCTAATACATACCAAACATTTATTCACTAGCTAACAGAAGTTTCTGGAAAAATACAGCATCTGAAATAAAATAAAAAATTGGGCTTCAAAACAAGTTTGGCGGTATTTTGGCAAGACCGCCGGGGTGGCGGCTGCCAAAAGACTGCCATTTTGGCAGTCATCCGACCGCCATATTATGACTCACACTGTGAAGACTGACAAAAAAAAGCCAAAAATCCTAAACTGCCATGACACTGGAGGACAGAAAAGAGGCAGTCATGCCACCAGCACTGCCAGCCCGACAAAAATCCATCAGATTAAGAACCACAAATCACAACAGCGGTTCTTCCATGGCAGAAAACTATTGGAGGATCGGACCGCAGCGGTCATAACTCACTTCAGTCAGAACACCACACCACATTGGATACTTTAAATACCCCCCACCTAACACACATCTACACACCTGACACAGCTACTCACTGCACTATATAACACACCCCTACACCACACACAATCCATTGTATCCAGAACACCATTCAGATACTCTGAGAGGCCAAAAATATAGATTTAGCTCTTTTGCACTATAGTCACACATACACGTCACTCAGTTCACACCCCACATCAGCACAAAAATCACAATATACACATCACTAGCCCACACAATCTGCAACTACCATCTCCAACTCATATCACAGCACCCACACCTCACCAATTATCTAACACTGCACCCCCACACACCATCTACATAACCACCACCATGTCCCCATGAAAACACACATGTTTCACTGCTGACGAGGTGAGGGTCATGATGGATGAAATTGTCAGGGTAGAGCCACACCCGTTTGGAGCACAGGTCCAACAAACATCTATCACCAGGAAAATGGAGTTGTGGTGAAGGATAGTCTACAGGATCAATTCTGTAGGCAGTCATCCTAGCGCAAGGGATGACATCAGGAAGCAGAGGAATGACCTACTGGGGAAGGTTCGTTCCATGGCATCCAAGCAGCAGATAGCCATGAAGAAGGCTAGCGGTGAGCCCACACCTCCTTCCCTCACAGTTCACATCTTGGGAGGAGACGGTCGTGGACATACTGCATCCTGAGGACCTGACAGGAATACCTGGGGGACTGGAGTCTGATAAGTACCCACAACATTAATATCATACAATTGAATAATCCTGCATGCTTCCTCACCACCCAAATTCTCCCTATTTAACTATTTTAGCTACTACATCTCTCACCTGATCACCTACAACCACTCTCTGGAATGCCCCCTCTCTACTTAGCCCAACTGCCCTCAGAGCCCTTAGAAATGGCCTGTTAACTACAGGCTAATCAGATCACTATGACTCTCAGAATGCACCAACCCATCATTGTGGAAACCTGGATTGTGCACATCACATCACATGTTACGCATGCATAACTAAAGTACCAGCTACAGCATCTAAAGTGTCCAGGTGAGGGCCAGTACATGGCAGTGACAGAAATGCAATAGCACATTCACAATAGCAACCAAGGCAAAACACAGCTACAGCTGGGTGACCATTCCCAATGGTCACAGATCCAAAACCAGAAATAGACAGACATGGGTTGGAAAGTAAGATGGCAGAGTTGATGCACATGCACCATAACTGGTTACAGGACAATTTCTCCTGCACACTCACATACTGTATTCCCACTAGGACACCAGCGTGCATTGTGCAGCTTTAATGTGTGACATCTAGCAAGCATGACTATTCTCTAGGTAACAGAGCTGAACAGTCATGTCATTTTTTAGACATAATTAGATTGCATCTGCACTTATTTCTGTACCCAATTAGTATGACAGCTCTCAACATGAAGTAAGAAAAAAACAAGTCACAGAGTTGTATTTACAACTAAAGTATGTTGTGCAGCATATGTCAGTGTCATTGCAGGGTATCATGTTAAGTCACTGTCTGCTGCTCACAAAACAAACAACCAAACACACATTCTAACCTAAACTCTGTGTCTCACTCCTTCAACAGGTAACCTTGCCATTGCCACCATGGAGAGGATACCTGAGACTGTCAGTCCCCTGCAGGATGAAGGCCCTAGTGAGGACAACATGTTTGGAAGTCTGGACACTGATGAACAACCTGGTCCATATAGGATACTCGGCCAGTCAACGACTCTCAGCCTCACCCTGCCCACATCAACTCCTCCCAACACTGTTGCATCAAAATCACAGGCAATCATTCATTCCCAAACATGTGTCCCAAGGACTTTTCAGTCTATTATGTGTCCCACAGCATATAGATCTGAGTCTAACCCTGACACCCCTGACAGTGATGGACCTGCAACTACTGGAAGTGGGCTCACTGTGCCAGTGGCACAGGCATGTGGGGGTAGGATGTGTGGGAGGGATGCTGAAGGCCAGAGGATGGGGCCTCAAAGGGACACAACTGACCTGGAAACCATCTCTCAAGTCTTAGGAACTCATCAAAGGTCCCAAGACTGGATGGTCCAAATCATCACCATGTTGGGGGGAAAATCAAAGGCTGAAGAGGAAGCACCACCAGGAAGTCATGCAGTAGTGGCAAGCACAAAATGCCCACAAGTCTACCATTGCAGGAGTGGTGAGGGACATCAATACCACCCTTCTTAGGTTCTCCACACATCACCAGGCCCCTTCCACTAGCAATGTTACATCTGCCCCTTCTACATGTGCAGCAGCAAGAGGAATGGAGGCCATGCCAGGGAAAGGACATAACTCAGGCACCCCTCCCTCTGTAGATGAAGACCCTCCCGCAAATGTGGACATCCACCTCGACATCCAGGTGGAGCAGATGCCAAGACCAAACCCACTGCCAAGAAGTGAACCTCTCCTGATTTGTCACCTTTGTGTGCCACATATACACCCTGTTGACTGTTCTGAAACCTAATTCTATTTTCCTATTTACAAGGACACTGGACTTGTGTAACATCCACCTAGACATCCAGCTGGAGCAGATGCCAAGACCAAACCCACTGCCAAGAAGTGAACCTCCTCTGATTTGTCACCGTGGTCTGCCACATATACACCCTGTTGACTGTTCTGAAACCTAATTTTATTTTCCTATGGTACAAGGACACTGGACTTGTGTAACCACATGCTGTAGCAGCTACCCTGATGAATACATCAATCATGACTTCGCTCATCACTTTTATTTTCATTTATGCACTTTAATTGTAACTGATAGTATTTTGATGTGCACAATAAATCACACTTAAACACAGCTACTGTGCATGTGTCCTTTATAATACATGTACAATAGTCATGCTTGTCACCTGTGGTTTGGTCACGCACCCTGTATTGAACAGCCAGTGTAATGGTTATCAGACGGAGGCTCCCTAAGCAGGAGACACATTACAACAGAAATGTCACAGGACAGATGTCAGAGAGGTTGAAATCCAGGTCAACACAATTGTATAGTCAGTATTCCAATCTGCAAATAGAGCATGACGGAGAGTACCATCAGGATGTAAGCCATGGTATCATGCAATGCACTACACAGGTTATAGAAATCAGGCTCATGGTAATCTACCTACAAAGCAGGGGCACACAGATAGGTCCTCTGTATCACCAGGTACAGGCTCTTCAAAAACCATACCATAGCTTCAAAATCACATATCCCATGGAATACACAAAGAACATGACAGAAGAACCCAGTTCTGAAAACATACACTAACATTGGCCCCATACCTGTAGGATTGTCACTCATCTATGTCAGTATACAGTTACATGTACTGTGGACAGCAAAGTTAGAACACAAACACAGCTAGGTCCCATGGCCATCACCTATTGTGAAGTGAGAGGCTATGATTCAACCTTCACACGCCTCAACCCCACAGGTAAAAGAAAAGGACTAAGCATTTACCATCCCACTTTTATGAAGGATAAACTATCAGGGTACCACCCCACAGAAACTAGTCTTATTTTCACAGGTATCTGTCAGGTATACCTCTCATGTCTGTCAGCTATTACCATTGGCTACTGACACATAATACCTCAAATCTAGGTTGCTGAGCCAAACATGATCTAGCTAAATCAGTGAGTAGAAGGAAAAGAGGATAGGATATGGGACAAAACATACCTCAAATCTGAGAAGTTTTTACCATAGGTGTATCAGATTAGCTGCTGTAAAATACATGAAAAGCAGAACATTCTATCCTGTACACAATACAATCTATCAGACTGCATCCACAACTAACACATAGGCATTGGAGCTGATTACACCCCCACTGATGAAGCAAGAAAGGAGGTGTAATTGCAGCTATCTTCTTCAAGTTGGACACATTAATCACAACAAAAGGTCCACTTCACATACCTGTATGTCAGTTGCAGTACTGATTGATGATAACTGCCCTAGAGTCACCTACTCCTTCTTCCTCTGGTTCTTCATCACTTGCCATATCAGTATTTCTAGCCACTGCTCCAGCTGCCTCACCCTCATCTGCTATCAATGGTATCTGACATCTC
This sequence comes from Pleurodeles waltl, assembly GCF_031143425.1. Classification (NCBI taxonomy): domain Eukaryota; kingdom Metazoa; phylum Chordata; class Amphibia; order Caudata; family Salamandridae; genus Pleurodeles; species Pleurodeles waltl. Next base: position 1,232,872,556 of record NC_090444.1, on the reverse strand, counting down.
AGGGCTAGTTTGTGGAGAATGCAGCAGGCAATAATTATTTGGCATTAACGTTTGGGGTAATCTGACCGCCATATTATGACTCACACAATACCAGTAAGAGTGCAACATATGGTATTACCTGCCTACATCATGTTTCAATGGTTACTTGGGGGCAGATCTTGTAGAGCTGGACAATCATTGCTACCCTTAGGCTAGCTGATGTGGGCGGTTTGGACAGGAAGTGGTATTGGCCCACCTCATATTTCAAGATGTCAAAGTTTAGCTTTACTACTATTTATCATACAGGTGTTGCTGTTGTGGGATATGTTTTCAGGGCAATGGCAGTCGTGTAGGTCCATGTGTACATCATGTGTACATGTCTTATCAGTGGGATATGTGTGTTGTGTGGACTTAGCTACTGGAAATCACATGTCAGGAATGGTGTGAGTGATATTGTTGTACTCATGTTGTAATGTCGTGGCTCTGTATCTGCATGCCAGGTGGAATATAATGTGCCCTCCTAGGAATTAGTAGGCTGTCCTTTGTTTAGTAGTTGTAGCTATGCTCTCTGTGACTATCAGTAGATATCTCATGTGTGCTAAGTAGGCCACTATAGCTGTACATGCATTTATGGTGTGATATGGAATATCTGTGAATAGTGACTGTGGCTATTCCTCTAAGATTTGGTACATGTATTGACATAGCTGTTCTCCAGACATGAAATGTAAAAATATGATGGCAATTTTATAGGTCTGCCACAGATTATGTCTTCATCAGAGATTGTTGCTATTGTTTCAAATATATACAGAAGGATAAGCTAGGCATGTGATTGGAATGGCAGGTACTGTGTTGTTTGTGAAGAGAGTTGTCTTTACTTGCATGGAGCATGATTTATGGTCATGGACTAGCCAGGTGTAGATTGGGAAAAGGCATGATGGTGTTATCAGAACTGCATTTTTCTTTAAAGTGATAAGATAATGGAAAGTTATGACCTGGATTAGGATGATACATCAGCTTTAGCCAGGGCATGATGAGCATGCTGACTTAGATTTACAGGTGATGTTCTAGCTGTGCTCCCTTACTTGGTCTATGATGTCGGTGAGAGAGATGAGAAATGGGGTAGATAGAAGTAACATGTTTTGACATGTTGTAGGATCTGTGGGTTTCAATCTGTGATTTACTTTTCAGGAGATGTCTACCTACAGATGTGTAGGTTGAAATGTGTGCATGTGAAGAATGTGATGACCCTCTCTATCTCTTCCTCCGTCTCTCTCTGTTTGTGTACATCAGCATTGACAGGAGAAGGAGACAGGGCACAGGTGAGTGAGGATGCTGCCAGCCACAAGACCGGGAGTGCTGATACCACTGACAGTGAGGAACCCAGTGGCCCAGAGGACGAGGGGAGTGCCACAGGGGAGACTGGATCAAGCACATCATCTTCAGAATCCTTCTGCAGTGGACACTCCCTGGCGGTGGTGGACCAAGCACCTTCTTTGCTGCCACTTTCCTTTCTACCACTGCCTTCCCTGTCGCTCCCCACCCAGTTGTGTGTGCCTGCTCACCCAAGAAGGTGGGTTTCTCCTTTGCCACAGGCACCTCTTCCCCTGCCCTTGTCAGCCCTGCTGCCCTCAATGAGGAAGCTATTGACCTCCTGAGGTCAATTTTTGAGGGCCAGTCGAACATCGTAAATGCCATCCAGGGACTGGCAACTTAGATAAACACATAATGCATTCCTGGAGGGCATTCACAGTGACCTGGCTGGCCTACAGGGATCCTTTCAGGCTCAGTCTCCACACTGATGGCAGCCAGTTACTCTTCCGTCCCCCCTCCACCTTCCTCTTCCCAAACCAAGCCCCTCTTCCCTGAACCAGCCATAGTACACAGACAGGCATGCACCCACCTCAACATCTAAGGATAGCGCTGACAAACACAAGCACCAAAAGACCCACCACAGCCATGCACACAAGCAACATCCACCTGCAGACACATCAACAGTCACTACTTTCCATGACACCCCAACTGCCCCAGCATCACATACACCTGATACATCTGCAGTCACCACACCAACATTCACCAGTACAGTCACAATACCTATCCTACCCACAATCAGCACATTAGTAGACCCTCAGACATCCACCCCAATCACCACATCCGCAGTCACCACAACCACACACGCCTACATGCAGTACATCCACCATGCCTGCAGTCATCACCCCAACAGACATTCACCCATCCATCACAGCATCTCCCTAGCACCTCCACTCCTACTCCTTCCACAGACACAGAAATGCCCACACTCACCCACCCAACAGACACCCAGCACCCACAAGTATACCTTGCACACACATGCACCCAGGACATTCACCAAAACACCTTAGACAATAACTCCCTTTCCCTCCACACCCAAACCAAAACCCTTTTGCTGTGACTGTCCCCGTGTGTCACAGAAAGCTTTCCTCTTGGAGTTGAACCTTTTCTCTTCTCCTCTGCCACCCGTGTGACCCCAAAATGCTCTGTGTCCCTCCCCAAGTCCAGCCCTTCCACCTTCACCATCTCCCCTACCCCACCTGCAAGTACCCATGCCTCTCCCCCACCAAGAAGTCTACCCCTCCCAGGAGTTCCCAACCCTCTCCTAAGCTTTGACCTAAGTCCCCCCTCCCAAACCCAAACCCAAAGATTCCCCTCTGTTTTGCTTCACTAATGACCGAGCTGAAACACTCATGCACTGACAAAAATCTCTGGAATGCACTTCTTAGTCCAAAGAAGACATTTATTATTTCACTACGCAAGGTTCCTATAAGGAGATTAGCATGCTGAAAGCACACATTTAAAAATGGTCACAGCAATTAAATGAAAGAATGTACAAATGATTCTCCACTGCTATATACACAGCAAATACATGTATCTTTATTATAATGCAAAGCAAATAATTAACTTAAAAATATGCATCACCATGAGGAAAGGGCATCACTGCTTCATCTCCCTCCTATTCAGCATCAGATCGCCAGATCCCAGAATAGATCAAGGAGAGAGAGATCAATTATCCCCATGGGAATAATGACACACTCCAGTTTCCTGGATATGCCTGAGATCTGCAAACACTCTCTGTCCCCGGTCCATCTGGTCTCGGCCTCTTATACTTTGAACAAACAAGAGAGGAAACTTTTAGAACCTCCCTCTCCCTACAGAAGTTGGGGCCAGATGTAGCAAACGTTTAGCGAGTCGCAAACGGCAAAATTTGCTGTTTGCGACTCGCTAAACGCGTTTCCCAATGCAGAAATGCATATTGCGAGTCGTTACCGACTCGCAATATGCATTTCCGACTCGCAAATAGGAAGGGGTGTTCCCTTCCTATTTGGGAGTCGCATTGGGATGCGATACCATTTGCGACCGGGTATGCGGTCGCAAATGGCATCGCAGTTACCATCCACTTCAAGTGGATGGTAACCTACTCGCAAATTGGAAGGGGTCCCCATGGGACCCCTTCCAGTTTGTGACTGGACCCAAAAATACTTTTTCAGGGCAGGGAGTGGTCCAAGGGACCACTCCCTGCCCTGAAAAAATACCGAAACAAAAGGTTTCGTTTTTTTTTAAGTGCAGCTCGTTTTCCTGTCAGGAAAACGGGCTACACTTAAAAAAAAAAAAACTGCTTTATTGAAAAGCAGGTCACGAACATGGAGGTCTGCTGACGTCAGCAGGCCTCCATGTTAGCGAGTGCCTATACTCGCAATGGGGCCGCAAATTGCGACCCACCTCATGAATATTGATGAGGTGGGTCATTGCGACCCCATTGCGAGTCGCAGTCGGTGTCTGAGACACCGTACTGCATAGCAAATTGCGACTTGCAATTTGCGAGTCGGATGGACTCGCAAATTGCAAGTCGCAATTTAGCATTTTGCTACATCTGGCCCTTGATGTATTCAAAACATGCTGATTGCTTTAGGCCAGCTTTGAAAATAACACATCAGGAATTGGCCACAATCCCAAGGTACCAATTTAAAAGAAGACCGTCCCTGCTGTCTGAGTGAATTCTTATCAGCCTAAGACCTTGAAGGGAAAGAACATGAAGAATAAAAACATGTGCACATTGTACAATGTGGAAAACTACTTGCAGCTTTTAACATGGCAGTGTCTAATGCTAAAATAAAGTCAATAGGCAGAATGAAGTTGGTGGTCACTAATATGACGGTATGCTGCTAAACTAAGTGCAACATGGAGTCAGTGGTCAAAACACACATATCATTACCCCCCACCCTCAGCCTCCCTAATCCCTGAGGTGTCAGCAGCCCCCTAGATGCCCCTGCCTGTGGAGGTTACATGGCAGTGAGTAGTGAAGTTAGGGGTACATACAAGTGCATTATGTGCAAACTGCACTTGTCGAATTTGGACTGGCCTATGGCCTTTATTTTTATATATATATATATATGTGTGTGTGTGGTTGTGTGCAGTACATTTATCCCTCATTGATGCCTTTGTGTGTTTGTACTGTGTGCGTGTGTGTCAGATCTGTTGTGATGTGTGTTTGCAGGGTATGACGTATGCTGCGTTGTTTGGATGTGTGATTGTGTGTGTTTGTCCTCTGGTGTTGTGTTGTATGTATGATTTGTCAAATGGTGGTGTGTTTTGTGGGTGTTTGATGATGCTTTGGTGGTGTCGCGGTTGTGGTGTAGTTGTGTCTTTTAATCGTGTTGTGTGTTGTTTTGTGTGACTGTGCCGGTGCTGTGTATCTGGGGGTTGGTGTGTGTTTTAGCCATGTGTGTGTGTTGGCCATAATGTGAGTACTGTGTATATGCATGTGGATATCTGTCTGTGTGCGATTATGCGTGTTGGTGTGGGGTTACGTGTGTGTCTCACCCTCGCCACCTGTTCCCGATTAGTATTTTGTTTGTGGTAAGTACTTTGACATTTTTCAACAATGACAGGTAAGTGAGTGTACTCACGGTTGCTGTCATTGTCATCGCTGGTTCTGAAGTCGTTGGGTGAGCAGGAGCAGCGGGTAGACCTGTAGTTCTGGTTTCATGGCAGCTCCGGACAGCTATGGCTTCCTGAAAGTGAGTGTTTCCTTTTACACTGTTGGTTTCCATGGTGGTGCGACTGCAGCAGAAAACTTGGGGATGTGCAGCCTCATAATATGTCTGACAGGAACATGGTCTCCGCCAGCCTGCAGGTGGCTACCATCGACTGTGGCTGTTTGACTGCACTGGCGATGCCAGCGGTGGCTTGGCTGTATTCTGTTGTGAATACCGCCATAGTCATAATTTAGCAGTCTTCTCCGCCAGCCTATTGATGGTGTGACCGCCACTACCAACATTGCAGTCCTGAATCTGACAAACTCGTAATGACCCCCATTGTGTCCAAACAACTAATCAATGTGGAAAAACAGGCCTTTTCGGTGTTGATGCATTATTTTTCAGCTTCCATGGCATTGGCAGTTAGGTTACATTAAAACAGCACTTTTATGCCTTTGCAGGCCTATAACATTTACATTTGATTACCTACTGCAAGTTTGCATGTAGAAGGTATTTTATTTGAAAGTAAACTTTGCATATTATTAAAAAAATAATTTTGTCAACAAATAAATTTGTGTCAAAATGATTGAGGAGCAAAAAAGAATAACAGTGCATTGTGGCAACAGTAAAAAAAAAAAAAGAAATCCCAGCCTGTGGTGCTAAGTAATCAATTATCACCAATTCTTCGATTTTACCAGACTTAAAGGTTGTCCCCTTCCTAGACAATCCAGTGTAGGTAGTTCAGCTGATCTCCCCTGAGGCACCATGGAGGTCACTACAAGTTTGTCAGAAACATTTGACTGCCAAACTCCTGATGAGGATACCGCTAAAGTGCTGGCGGTATTCCCTCCCACCCCATTACATCTTTCCCATTGGGCTGATGGGTGGGAACCAAGGTTCCCATCCGTCAGCCCAGTGGCAAAGGTGCAGCAGCTGTATCAGTCTAACCACCAGTGTAAATCTGGGTCTATACATCCCTTGTGACTCAATGTCCACTGAACAGGCTGTTTCAGAGACAGCACAGTGCTGAAAGCCAACCTGATTCAGCTACGAACTAGCCCCCCACATTGTAGATGAGTGAAAGAATGGGTAAAAACACATTGTTCTGCTTTTTTCAATCTCCATCATCTAATGGTAAGATAAGACGTCAGCTCCTGAAAGATTCTTTTTAATTTCTGAATCTCTATTTGTGAGTAGTTCTTCAGTGAAGACACAATCTATCAATATTTTTTAAATATCCCATCTCTCTATCGTATACCTTTTCAATGAGCACCAGAATTTTTAAATAAACATACAAAACATTAATATGGTAGCCACTAGCATTCAGATTATACATTATTGTTTCCATATCACTTGATGACGAGCATCCTGTTTCTTGGCACTAGTTTCAAACTATAATGGAACTAACACAATTTGCTCAATTATTTATGCGATTTACTGGTTTGCTATTTCTTTAACCCAGCAGCTGCATAAGTTGCTCACATTTTCGTTGTACTCCTTTTTCCTAGCAAGCCAAAGTACAGGGTTATCTGCACATTTTAACAACCCTCAGCCTTGTGCTTTTTTGCTACGTACTAGTGGTTAATTGTGAAAAATCTAATAGCGCTCAAACGCCTACTCTTTCACTTAGTCTGGAGGCTACCTCGGACAGATCAGATATCAAGAAATAAAGTTGCTTTGCTTAGCTTGTAAAACTCAGCTACCGCCATCTACTTATTAATGTTTGTGGAGGGGCTTGTCTAGACTGCTTAGCAACTTTGACAATTCTGGATTCTTCTTGATGGGTTACCTGCACACCGAGACTAAGTTTAGCAAGGGATGGCAGATGCTTCTAGTACTCTAAGGACCAGATGTAGCAAAGGTTTTTACACATTCTGTGTCTATGGGAAAAAGTGTTCGTACATATGGACCTATGTTTCCGGTTTGGCAGCCACAAGAAAGATTTCTGGGTGTTGCGAACATTAAAAAGAAAATCATGCTGCACTATCAAATTCAGTTTTATTGACAAAGGCCTGATTTATATGTTAAAAAATGGTGAAAGGACCCACACAAAAATGTCAATTAGTCAAGTTCAAAGTTGTGTTTATTTTAAGGAAGAACTGAATATTTAGACTTTCTTTTTCAACACGTAGATAGTTTAATCGGGATACTTGGAAGTAACAGCCAATCGGGATACTTGGAAGTAACAGCCAACACGTGTTTCGCCCCCTGATGGCTGTTGAGCCAGGGCTTTCTCAAGGCTGTGAAAAATGTACAAAGACATATATAATAAAAAGTATAATAAAATATAATGAAATGCTAAAGAAAAAAAGGGTGCTCCCCGAAAATGATGGTTGATTGCTAACAAGCAAATAGGTCAAGCAACCAAGTCTAAATGTGCTCCCCAGGTGGTGAGAAAAAAGAAAATGTACTTTGAAGGAACAAAATTCCAGTTAAGACCAAAACATTAACTAATGAGAAAGACAATCAAAAGTGAGATATGAGTTAACCGTTGTTAACCTTTTTGGAGCCTTATAACGCGGGGCCTTTCACCGCGCATCCGCGATTCACCGCAGGACACGTAACAAGACTTTACCTTATCTACGATCGGTAAGAGTTTCCACCGGAGACGTATTGGCTATTCTAGTCTTTGTTTTGCTCTGTTTCCTCCTCTCCGCTTTTAGCGGTCATTGGTAGAGGTTACCTTACCTTGCTCCTTCACGAGTCCCTCCTTTGACAGTATGTAAACTATTTCGTATATGGTATGGTGACATCGTTCTAATGGGGTTTTTCGGCGAGTTGCCCTTCAGATGCCTTTTCAAATTATCTTGATTTATTTTCTTTCCTTTCTTGAGTATACGCCTACGGGCTCGCGATGTGCATTATTACTTTCCTTTTGAATTGTCATGACGCTTTAATGTCTTTTGTTATGTTTGTACTGTTTAATGTGTCAAATATATTTTTTTGCCTTATAGATTTTCTTGGCATGTACATATATATTAATTTTGAGTATGATATGGATAGATTTATACTTAATAATTTTTCTTCTGGCAGCTAAACTATTGTTAACTTTCAATTAATTTCTTGCTTTTTTAACCATCGTTTCAATTTACTGTACTAGTCCTTCTGACAGCAATGAATTTCTCTGTGCTTAGATGAATTGTTTTATATACCATTGAAGTACTCCTATGCATCTGACTACTGGTATGCATTTTTTTTTTTTTTTTCTGTTTATTCTGAGATATATATATCGGATACTTTTCCTCTTCACTTTATCATCAGTTCTATGTACTAACATAATAACTAGGAGAGTGCCAGCTTGCTTTTACTCACTGTTTGCTTTAAACCATTTATCAATGGAGTTATTCTTTTGAGTATACCCTTAATTCAATCTTATTGTATTCTTACAACGGTTAACTCATATCTCACTTTTGATTGTCTTTCTCATTAGTTAATGTTTTGGTCTTAACTGGAATTTTGTTCCTTCAAAGTACATTTTCTTTTTTCTCACCACCTGGGGAGCACATTTAGACTTGGTTGCTTGACCTATTTGCTTGTTAGCAATCAACCATCATTTTCGGGGAGCACCCTTTTTTTCTTTAGCATTTCATTATATTTTATTATACTTTTTATTATATATGTCTTTGTACATTTTTCACAGCCTTGAGAAAGCCCTGGCTCAACAGCCATCAGGGGGCGAAACACGTGTTGGCTGTTACTTCCAAGTATCCCGATTGGCTGTTACTTCCAAGTATCCCGATTGAACTATCTACGTGTTGAAAAAGAAAGTCTAAATATTCAGTTCTTCCTTAAAATAAACACAACTTTGAACTTGACTAATTGACATTTTTGTGTGGGTCCTTTCACCATTTTTTAGCTCAGTATTTTTACTCAAGGAGGGATTGGGTCCAGACCCTCCGGTGATAAACTCCCACAGCTCTATCTACGGCATTCTATACAGGAAGCTCCTTGCTTTGGACCCTTGCATTACTTAAACTGATTTATATGTTGTCAGAGAGGGAACTCCAGCGCAACATCGCAGTAGTTCTCTGCCCATCAACATTTTTATCCTTCTGTCAGATTTTCAATCAGGTGGGTCATAGGTTTGATGACAATGAAGACTACTCAGCTGAAGTCAAACCCCTCTTACAATCTGAGAGAGTTAGGGCCCTCAGAGGTTTGGCTGCATGTCTAGTCACCTAATTCAGATGGGCGGGCATACTGCTGATTTTCAATGTCGGTCACCGACAGGAAAAACCTGGCAATTGGGTCACTGAAAAGTGCTCAATGCCCCACAGGGAGCAGAGCCAAGACTGAATTACAAAAACTGGAATGGAGTGGAGTGGCAAGGGAAATAAATGAAGGATTTAGGCCCAGATCTGTGACTAGGGGATGAATGTTTGACATTTTTCAGTATTGCATCCATTGTTGGAAAATGGGTTAGTGGTAAGGGCAGGAAGGTACATATGCTTAGCAATAGGCCACTAACCTCCACTAAGGTCCAGTTAGGTCTCAGTAAATTAAACCCAGCTCAACCCTTGGTAGCTTGGCAACGAGCGTCAAGGATTAACTTAGGAGACAGAGTGTAAAGCATTCAAACATCACAAAACAGTAATCAAATAAAACACAGGAAACTGTTTACAAATCCAAAACCAATTTATAACAATAGATTATATTTTTATCTTTAAAATGACACCGAAACGAATAAAATCGGATAAGGGGAACCGGAGATATGAATTTTTAAAGATTTTTTTTTTTTTTTTAGCGCCTAGAAACAAAAAGCGGCAATCGGGTCATCTGGTTGCACCTCGACCGGGGCAAAGTCAAACTTTAAGGCCGACCGCGATGGAGCCCTGCTTGGCTACAGGCCGCGGGAGGCCTCGGTTAAAAGTTTACCTTCACACTTAGGGGGTCATTCCAACCCTGGCGGTCATCGACCGCCAGGGTGGATGACCATGGAAGCACCGCCAACAGGCTGGCGGTGCGTCCCTGCCCATTCTGACCACGGCGGTAAAGCCGCGGTCAGAAAAGGGGATCCAGCGGTTTCCTGCCGGATTTCCCCTGTTTGGGCTGAATCTCCATGGCGGCGCTGGAGATTCCGACCCCCTTCCCGCCACCCTGTTTCTGGCGTTTTTTACTGCCAGGAACAGGATGGCGGGAACGGGTGTCGTGGGGCCCCTGGGGGCCCCTGCACTGCCCATGCCACTGGCATGGGCAGTGCAGGGGCCCCCTAAAAGGGCCCCAGCATGATTTTCACTGTCTGCTTACCAGACAGTGAAAATCACGACGGGTGCAACTGCACCCGTCGCACCCCGGCAACACCGCCGGCTCCATTCGAAGCCGGCTTCTATGTTGCAGGGCCTTTCCCGCTGGGCCGGCGGGCGCTCCTTTGGCGGGCGCCCGCCGGCCCAGCGGGAAAGCCAGAATGGCAGCGGCCAAATGGCGGTGACCGCATGGCGGGCGGCCACCGCCGCACGCCGCGGTCAGAATGACCGCCTTAGTCTTTTTTTTGAAGATTTTCTTCAGCGGGACGAACCTGCCAGTCCAATCCGACCTCCTGGAGCCCTTCTCCGGATACGCGATGCTGAAATCCTCGGTAGAGATTTTTACCTTCGGACTTAGTCGTTTTTTCGAGGTGAAAATCCTTCGACCGGGGTAAACCTGAATCTTGATCCGACGTCCATGGAGCCCTCCTCGGATACGCTGGCTGGGAGGTCCCGGTCAACTTTTTACCTTCGGACTTAGTCTCTTTTTCGGAGATTTTCTTTACCGGGACGAACCAGCAAATCAGGCCGGGTCGCGGTTCAGGCAAGCCGGCTAGAGTTGCCGCGGCGGGTCGGTCCCTCTATGGAGCTTTTTTTTAAAAATTGTCCAAACTTCTGGGGCTTCTCCCAGATGTCCTTTAAAGGTTCTTTTGAGGTCCACAGCTCACCCCAAGGGTCCAGAAGTTCTGAGATGGTCCTTGGGGGTGCGGACTACAACTCCCAAAATGCACCTGTCGCAAACGCCTTTTTGGCCACTGGACAGTGGTCAGCTGGTCGCTTTCTTCAGGAGTTGGTGCAGGGGACTCTGGATAGCAATTTTTCACCTGTAGCAAACAGGGAGTCCCTCCTTGAACCAGTTGAAGCCAGGCAAAGTCCTTCTTGTGGTGAAGCCCAAGTGTGCAGCTGGTGCAGTCCTTCTGAGTGCAGGTTCCAGGTGCAGGCCAGGGGTCCAGCAGGGCAGTCCTTCTTCTTCTGTTGTTCTTCCTTGTTGGATGTGGTAGGGAACTGAGGTGTGGGTGCAGGTCTGCCAGTTTTATCCTTGCTCCTGGGTGAAAAGCATGGGGGTCCTGGTTCTCCAATCAGGTGCAGGGTCCTTCCCCCTGTGATGACCACTTCCTGGGAAGTGTGGCAAAAATCAATCCCAGGAGGCAACATTCTCCAAAAATCCATCATGGCTGAATCTGATTTTTGGAGGTTACATCTGGCTGAGCCCACCCACTGGTGTGGCCAAAAATCATAAACACACCTCTCTCCTGCCCTCTCCTAATCTAATCAAGGGGGCACCTAGTTGGCTGGGGTTGCAGGATGTGGGGGTGTTGCTGGATGCTCCAAATGTCCTTCTCTGCCTTTGAAGACCAGTTTGGCAGCCCTCCCGCTTCCTGCCTCACCATCTGCAGAGGGGAGATTCCTTCCCACAGGCACATTCCTTTGTGTGAAGCCAGGCCACTTCACACCTCATCAAGGCAGCTTGGCCAAGCTGCTCGAGGCTGGCCAATTAGAGCACAGCAGCAAAAACAATGCAGGGCTGAAATTGGCAACTTTTCAGGTAAAGTTTAAAACTCTTTACCTGAACAAGTTATATTAAATCCCACAACTGGAAGTTATGGGATTTATTACAACAATTAATTTGATACCAAACTCTTGGTATGCATCATTTAAGGAGACTTTAAAAATTAAAATAAAGTCTCCCCATTCTAGCCTATGAAGGCCATTTACTACAATGAGGGGAAAACGAATTTGGCTGTTTTTACCTCACCAGGGCTTATAAAACAATTTTTATAAAGTCCCTGCTTATAGTTACATGGCACCCAGCCCTAGGGGCACATAGGGCACACCTTAGGGGTGACTTATATGTAAAAATAAGGTAGTTTAAGACTTTGGAACTACTTTTAATTCCAAAGTCGAATTTGTATATAACTTTATCTTAAAAGCAGCCAGCAAGGCAGGCAAGGCAGGCCTGCCTTTAAAATGACACTGGGCATCTCAGCAGTGCACCTATGGGTGCACCACCTATGCTGTGGTCCCTAAACCTACATGCCCTACCATATACTAGGTAGGTTAATTTAGCCAATTATAATTAGCCTAATTTGAATATCCATTTTACACAGAGCACAGGCCCTGGGACTGGTTAGCAGTACCCAGGGCACCATCAGAGTCAGGAAAACACCAGCAAAAAGTGGAAAATGGGGGCAAAAAGTTAGGGGGCCTCTGCAATCAGTCCTGTTTTCTCACATCCATCATCTGTTCTTTTTAGATCCCAGAGATGTGGCAATGGAAATTAGCAACCTCCACTCTGTAGTTACTCCAGGTGAGCTCTGGTGGCAATGCCCCCTGTAGTGGAATTAGTGCCTGCTTGACTGAGGAAACTCAAAAAAGGGCGTGTCAAGGCGATATCTAACATCTGTCTGCAATAAGGGTGGCAACTGTGAAGTAATTACAAATCCAGGAAGCTGGCCAAATGGCCATCCTGCCAGAGGAAACAAGACACATCCCCACACCGAGGCCTTTATTTCAGCTCTGAAAGAAGTGTTCAGGCCTCATTCAGGGCTTGTACACTCAGGGCTGCAGCCGGAGTTTAATGCATATTAGCCTTCAGAGGCTTTAGGCAGAGAAAATGTAACTTTCTAAGATAACATTTCCTTAAAATGTCATAAAAATCAGACTCAACTAGTGAATTGGCCTTTTTTGTATACTACAACGAGTTCTTGAATTATGTTTTCAAACATTTCTAAGCCAAATATATCTCTACTAAACGTAATAGTGTATCCCAGTGTTTTTCTAAAGACAGTCATGTGACAGCCAGTCTTTGTACAATGAAAACAGCTTCTGGGTGGCAACCACTTTAATGACATTTTTAACATTAACTTCTACAAGTCCTAATTTTCAAAGCAAAGCAACCTGCCTTATGGGCTATAAGGTCTGCTTAGGAGTGACCTATTAGGACTTAAAGAAAGGTTTTTAGGCCAGTATTTTGACAAGTTGAATTGCAGTTTTCTAAACAGCTGAGCCAGGTTACAAATTTAGTCCGGAAGCAATGCTTGAACTTTCACTGTTGTGGATAGCACAATAGGTTCTGCAGTTCACTAATAGTATATAACTGACAGGCCGGGGTACATCTTGTTCCAGATATCAGGTAGCTATAGATAAATTAAATATGCCAATTAGGATTATATCAACATGTGCACAGAGTTCTACAACCAGCAAAAACACGGATCAGCAAAAAGGTATAATATTTAGGTTGACAAAACAGGAAAGGTGGATTTCCCATTCCTCTCAAAAGGAATCCTTCATCTCCAGTGCTACAGATTAATTTTAACAATACAGTTTATTTTTAGTGGCTTGTAGATTAGGAGGTTATTTTAATGGCTGAGGCATGATATATGGTATTTAAAGCAATGTCTCTGTATGGATTAATTTACTAATGATTTATTTTATTAATATTTTAGCATTCTCATACAGCGCATTAGATATACTGTAGCAGTGCACAGTACAATTAAACAACAAATGCAGAGCATTTTGCAAGAAACATATACATTAGTTAATATGCTAAAAATCGAGTTAAACAAGGGATGCTTTTAAACAGAAAAAAGTGAGAAGCTGCGTTTACAATTAGAGAGAGAGAGGCACTGGCAACAAAACTGTGTATTATTTTAATATTGGGAGGATAAAGTTGTAAGACTGAGGCACAAATTGGTTTGTCCAGGAGACAGTTCCATGAAACTGATTATGACAGAACAAAAGAATCATGAGAAGATGGATGAGCGAATTTAATGAGAATTATACCACAGCAGAGAGAGAGACAAGAAAAGAGATTTAGATTGTGATGAGCAGAATTTAGAGAGTCTAAGCTTCTTATCATGGAATGTAGAGATCTTCAAGCGATGCCGGCACATTTTAAAGCTCCATAGTGTTAACTGTTGCTTTTTCATTTACTCCTTTTTTTGCTTTCTACTTTAGAAAACAATCTAAAGAACGAATTACACAGTGTCCGAGACCAAGGGCCTAATTTCAACCTCGGCGGTCTTTTCGCAAGACCGCCGAGGTACTGCCGTGCTGAAGACCACCAGTGCAGGCAGTTTTCCGCACAGCGTATTATGACTGCTGGCAGCCCTCCTCCCTTTTTCGGACGGAGAGCCGCCACCAGCCACACTGGCAGTCGGCGGGGAAGTGGAGGCTGCTCCACCTCCCCCGCCACATCATCAGAACGCCGCCCACCGAATCACGTTCCATGATTCGGTGTGGCGGTGTTCTGGTGATGGGGAGCTGGCGGCGGAGCAGCCCCCATGGATCCCGTTCCCTCCCGGAGGATCACCGGACCAGGTAAGGTGATCGTCCGTTAGGGGAGGGGGTGGAGGGGTGTTGTGTGCGTGCATGGGGGTATGCGTATGAGTGTGTAGAGGGAGGGTGTGAGTGCGTGTACGCATGCGGGGGTGTGTTGTGTGTTTGGAAAATGTGTGTATGCCTGTCTGTTTATATATCTGTGTGTATGTGTACGGGAATGTCTGTTTGTATGTCTGTTTGTATGTCTGTATGTGTGCAGGTATGTGTAGTTGTAGTGTATGTGTGCGTGTGGGGGTGTGTGGGGGTGGCAATGTTGGGGTGGTGGGGAGGGGGTCCTGCCACCTTTGGGGGACGGTAGCGGGGTCGTGGGTGTGGGGGGAGGACTCTGGGGAGGGGGAGGGGAGTGGGGGAGACCCCTATCAGTGCCAGGAAAGCAATTCCCTGGCACTGATGGTGCCTACCGTCATGGATTTCGTGGCGGTACAGAACCCCACGAAATCCGTGGCGGTATGCGGGGTCGTGATACCGCCGGCAGTGCAGACCAAAGTCTCCAGCCCAGCGGTCATTACCACCCTGGTGGTTGGAGTAGAGAAGTGGCGGTTTAGCATGGCGGTCACCGCCATGCTTGTAATGTCATTTATTTTACTGCCGGAATGTATTACCGCCACTTCTCCACCAACTGCCAGGGTTGTAATGAGGGCCTATATCAGCCTTGTCTGGCATGCATCTGTATTATTTAATTCATCATGAATGCAATAGAATGTGTTGGGCAGTAAACTTAAGGACATATCCTTTTTTGCCATAGTATATTCTTGCAATTCAAACAAGTTCAAGAAAAACATTAACCTACACAGCCGGCTTTCACTCATGTGGTTCCCAGTGCAACAATATTTGTTTGTGCCACCCCAAAAAATCCTATTTCTCTGCCAATTCCTTTACTA
The DNA here is from genome assembly GCF_031143425.1 of Pleurodeles waltl. NCBI lineage: Eukaryota > Metazoa > Chordata > Amphibia > Caudata > Salamandridae > Pleurodeles > Pleurodeles waltl. The sequence continues at coordinate 1,232,857,103 of NC_090444.1, read as the reverse complement.
TTATGCTACACCACTTCCCCTTATCTCTCCATTGCTCCCCCCTCACATGCAGTTCATTTATTTTAAAGTGCTACTTATATTAGTGTAAGGTGTCAGAGTACTTTACATGACACACACATTATACATAGCCAATGAAACATACATGTGTTAAATAAGACAATGAGGATCATAAGGTGTAGTAGTCACATGTCACCGATACTAGTAGCCAGAATGTTTTAAGAGTATTTGAGCTGTAGAAACACAAACTCAGGATTTAAACCATACCACTGTGGTTAGCGTTACTAATAAGAATGCAATTCTATGCAAATAAACCCTTCTTAGCAACATTAGGAAAATGAAAGACAGGGGGAAAAATAATGATGTAACCGATACCATGTATATATAGCTCTTTGATGACAGTCCTAGCTTAATGTGCTATATCAGGTTTGTAATTTAAGAACTGCAAGTAAGATCACCGTGACAAAAACAGTAACCTACTGAAGCATGTATATAAAATACAGTTTGGTAATTTGTGTGGTACACTTTCTTTGCAGCATGCATATTATCCCTCTGTGCTACTTTATCATGAGTAGAACTGCCACCAGACAACAGACCTCTCTCCAGTAGGAAAACTAACAAAGCAAGTTAATCTTGAAATTTTTCCTCTTGCCTGAAAACTGTTGGACACACAAGGAACTCTGAGCAAGTGCTTTTTAAACAGTGGTAGGTAGCTCGTATTTACAATGGGGGCGGGTGGGAGGGAGGTTACAATAATAATAAAATGTTAAAAAATGATACTTACCTTGGGAGTCTTCCTCTCCTCTCATCATCTCTCCTCTCTCCAATGCGTGACAGGACCCAGGAAACGGTACAAGCCAATTCTGGTGCTGCTTTCATGCTGACTAATTCACTTTTAACATGTGCCTTGGAGGGTGGCCATACAGCCTTGGTGGACATTGTAAGTGGGAAAAGCCAAGTCTGTAATTCCCAGCCTTCTACAGTACTAGTATTCAAATGTGATTCTCACATCATAGGAAGTAGTCATTCAATTAACAAAGGCCTACTTATGTATAAAATCCACATTTATTAGCTTACGTTAAGGAAACCTAAAAAAATAATCTTCTCTGCATGTTGCTAAATATTGAAAACATAAATTATTGTGGAACATAGATATTTATCATTATGGTCATTTAGAGGATTTTTGGAAATGTTGTTTATCTATGCCTAATCCATTTCGGTCAAAGGCCCATATTTATACTCTGTTTGTGCCGGATTTGCATCATTTTTTTTAATGCAAATCTAGCGCAAATTGAACTCCATATTTACATTTTGGTGCTAGACACGTCTAGAACCAAAATATTGGAGTTAACAATTTTTTTTGCCTGCGGAAAACTATCTTGCGTCAATGAGATGCAAGGTAGGTGTTCCCGGGCAAAAACTTAGGGCCATTATTTAACGCCTGGGTATGGGCAGGCGTAATGGGACCTGGAGGCAGATTTCCATGGTCGGAGACCATGGAAATTGCCCACAGTTGCCCTTTCCTGTCCCCAGGGTCACCCCCACCCTACCCGTACCAGAAGGTCACCTATGGATGGGGGACCCATCCAAAGGTAAGTCTGGGTAGGTTTATTTTTCTATCCAACACTGCTTGGGGCCCGGACTTGGGGCCCCCTGCATGGCGCTGGCCCCAATGGCGATGCCCAGGTGATATTTAGCCATTGGGGTAGTGGACACCGCTCCTGTATTTTCTAAGACAGGAGCCATGACCAGAAAATGGTGCTACACTGCTTAGAGGCAAATTTAGAGGCAGTGTAGCGTCATAATCTGGCACACAAGCCCTGGTTCCCCCTTTGCCTCCCAGGCCCTGTATGCGTCCTTCAAAGGACGCTAACAGGGCCTTAGCGCCGGCTAGTGCCATTCCTTAAATATGGTGCCCGGCCAGCATCTAGGAATGGCGCTAGCCGGTGCTATACTTTTTGCCGCAAACCTGTGCTAACGCAGGTTTGTGGCAAAAAGTATAAATATGCCCCTAATTTGTTTGGGCACCCTCTGCAGGAACTCTTTGAACAACTGTCATCAGTGTTGCCATACAAACAAAGGAGTCTACTGGGGACATTGCCTTCGTGGTTAATTTCTTTAGCAGGTCTAGGAAAAGATGATTAAAGAGCCTCATACACCCAAGAAACTCCTGCCTACAGGCATCAGAGGAATGTGAAGAAAGATGTTAAAAGAAACCTAGACATTCAAAGGACAGGCAGAAACGTCTGTGTGTCTTCTGTTTCTGTTAGGGAGAGAAGAAATGTGAGACTGCCTTAAAGGTTTGGCTTTCCCAGACACACTGGCATCTTTCACAAACAATAGTGCTGGGGGAAAGTACCAACCTGATAGGGTGAGGAGAGGGAGTAGTGTCTCATTTTAATAGACAGCCCTAAGGACGTGCCTGAGGAACTTCAGCACCTGAAAAGTCACCTGTCATCATAGAAAACAAACAGAACAAGGCATTCTGGGATAGATGTAGTGACGGATCAGGAAGGATAATGCACAGTTGGGAAGGACTGAACATGGGCACTTTATTGGAATAGGTATAGGTTCCTCCAACAACCACTGCTGAAGTAGCAGTATATCACCAGGCTCCCACTACCTGGAAATGATTATAGTCTGAAAACTGAGTCTAGGATAAATATGCTTCTATGATGAAGGGCAGAGGGTTTGTATCCTGCTTCTTCTCAAATCTAACTCTCTGAAAAAAATTCTCATGTGGTCAAGGGAGCATTCCCCTAGAAGTTTTCTTTTCCCATCACTGACACACTTTTGGCTGCTATAGACCTTTCCCTTCTATTACAAACATTTTCCTTTGAGACTTTGCTGTACAATGCAGCACACATGCAAACGTGGAAAATGAAAACATTTCTCCTCGTTACATTTGCCTTGAGGAATAGTAAGATTTTTGTGCACATCCTTCTCAGTGAATGTGAGTTGATAAGGATTTGCATCAAAACCCCTAGGTGATTGCATGGGAATGCCCATGTACCATCCATGGAATGTCCTATGATACAAATTAGTTCAGCTTTGCATTACTTTAGGGGTACTTTAAAAAATAAATCTTGTTTTTTGTTTGATAGTAAATCACAACCCGACATTTTATGATGAGAACCCGCCCAAATTGTTATTAAATCTGTTCACTGATTTTAAGCATAGACCCTGTTCTGACAGATGAAGAATTCAATACTGGCACAGGTGATGTTACTTATGGTTTTGAGATGCTCTACTGTCACAATGACAGGAGTCGAGGGACCTGGACCAGACAGGCTCTAGCAAAAAACAGACAGATGAGGGGGACTGTGTGTCCACCTTAGAATTTGTGGACTGCCAGGCACATGTTCAATTCCAGGATACAGACCCTGAGATCAGTGGCATAATGAAACTTGAGGGGTCTACCTGCAAAGTACATGGATGCCACACCCGGACCCAGTCATGAATCATCAGGCCTGGGGCCCACCAGCCGTCCACTGTGTACTGTGCTGACATGCCCCCCCGGAACTCGGAGGCCCCCGGCATCTCAGGGGCTATTGTTACTTCACTGCCTAAGATAGCCAATGGAAGATGGGAAGGAGAGTGTCTGCAACTTGAAGTTGTAAACCCACACTCTGAGTAATGTAAGAGGCCAAAAGAACCTCAGGAGACTCTTTGCTAACCCAGCAGCTGAAAGTGAGGTCTACTCCAGACACAATATTGGAGCAGCCGTTTGTCAGCGGCTTCCTAGGAACTTGAATCCTGGCACTAAAAGTTGTCAGTGGCCTCTGTTGTTTATCTTCCATTTTGGCAGAGCTGGCCCTCACTTTGGGACCGAAATATGACCTATGAGTAAGACCGTCCATATTAATTCTTTGGTCATGGTGATATGTTCAGCTGACGAGATTTCTCTGTTAGTAAGTCTGTTATAGCTCTCCCACATATGGGGTCTTCAGAGGAGGAGAGTTTTCCTTGGGTCCGGTAAGTGGCTGAGCATGACTCAATGGCAGTACAGCCAAAGTTGAACAATGAGGTAAGGTCCGGAACTGTAAAGGTGGTCTCTCATCTGACAGGGAGTGTGTGATGCTATAAATTATGTTTGACCAATGACTTTGTGTTTCACCACTGCGCATATTAGTTGCTCAATGTTCACCAGTAGCACATTATTCAGTTTAGCTGCCTATTGGCTTTAACATGGCATTAGACATTACATTTGGTATTTAGGTAAGCTGCCTATTGGCTTTGACGTGGAGTTAGACATTGCAGTTGAGACATTGCAGATGAGCTGTGTTTTTCCAAGCTGTGTTTTTCACACCAGACCCTAGCTGATAAGAGCGCATAGATTTTGTGTTTACCTCTCAACCCAGTCTGAGAACGAGTGAGGCTTGGAGAATTGGCCACTCTCCAAGTTTCTTCGGTTCTCACACTGAGTTTGCTTTTAAGGGTTGGCTCTGGACAACAGAGTTAGATTGAAACTATCTTGACTTCAGACAGGAACGGAGACGTCAGTTGCCTGTCCCCGTTTGGGTAGAAAATCTCTTTCTCGCAGTTTAACCGGAGTCATCAACTTTCTGACCTCAGAAAGATGAAGCAGTAATAGGCCCCACAGCCTTGCCTTACGGTGATGCAGTTTTGACTTTTATGCTTTGCTTTGAAGTTATGCTATAATATAATCACATGTATTTGCTGTGTGCATTGCAACTGAGAAGTACTTTGATATATTTTGCTTTCATTGCTGTGACTACTTTTGAACGTGTGCTTCAAACCTATTAATTTTGTCTCTCCGGAACTTCATGGTGAAGTAATAATAACAATAAGGCCCATATTTATACTTTTTGACGCTAAACTGCGCTAACGCAGTTTAGCGTCAAAATATTTAGCGCCGTCTAACGCCATTCTGAAGCGCCATGCGGGCGCCGTATTTATGGAATGGCGTTAGCCGGCGCTAGCAGACCGGCGCTGCCTGGTGTGCGTGGAAAAAAAACACGTAGACCAGGCAGCGCCGGCGTAGGGGGAAAATGGCGTTAGGGCGTCTTAAAATGGGGCAAGTCAGGTTGAGGCAAAAAAATCGCCTCAACCCGATTTGCGCCATTATTTTCGACGCCCAGACGCCATTTAAATGACTCCTGTCTTAGTAAAGACAGGAGTCATGCCCCCTTGCCCAATGGCCATGCCCAGGGGACTTATGTCCCCTGGGCATGGTCATTGGGCATAGTGGCATGTAGGGGGGCACAAATAAGGCCCCCCTATGCCACCCAAAAAAATTAAAAAATATAAAAATGTATACTTACCTGAACTTACCTGAATGTCCCTGGGGTGGGTCCCTCCATCCTTGGGTGTCCTCCTGGGGTGGGCAGGGGTGGCAGGGGGGGTCCCTGGGGGCAGGGGAGGGCACCTGTGGGCTCATTTCGAGCCCACAGGCCCCTTAACGCCTACCCTGACCCAGGCGTTAAATAGTGGCGCAAATGCGGGGTTTTTTGACCCGCCACCTCCCGGGCGTGATTTTTGCCCGGGAGTATAAATACGACGCATTTGCGTCGCCGTCATTTTTTTAGACGGGAACGCCTTCCTTGCATCTCATTAACGCAAGGAAGGCGTTCACGTAAAAAAATGACGCTATTTGTCCATACTTTGGCGCTAGACGCGTCTAACGCCAAAGTATAAATATGGCGTTAGTTTTGCGCCGAATTTGCGTCGAAAAAAACGACGCTAATTCGGCACAAATGGAGTATAAATACGGGCCTAAATGTCTTCTTTAAACTCAGAAGTGCCTTCCAGAGAAGTTCTGTAGGCTTGGTCATGAGATAAGAGAAGGAAAGCAGAACATTTTGGCGTGTCGTCAGCCTGGGAGTCGAGTTGGAGATTGGAAATGCACTATTTAAAAGTGTAATTGTTTTTTGTTGTTTAGAGAATTAAAGAAGCACGGCAGACCATGTTTGAAAATGCATGTGAAGTTAAAATGCCTTATGGTGCTGTGAGAAACATGTTCTTTTGTTTATTAGGACTGTGTGAGTCTTGGGATGAGTGCTGTGATAAAGTAAATTTAGAAAATGTGCCTTTTGAAAGAAATAATGTTCCTTTTGTTCGTGACAGAAGGGTTTGGATACTTTTGTCTGCTAACAGAAAAATACAGGAGAGATGTAGGCAGTTAGAACATGAAAATAAGAATTTACGTGAGCAAATTAGCCAGAACACATTAATGCAAGATAATGCTGAAATCTATAAAACTGCTGTTTTAGAAGAATCTGGCTTTTCCCATTCCAGTAATGAGAAGGTTAAAAAAAATGAGCCTCCGTGTGAGCAGAGCAGCCTGCAGTTTTTGGCAGTTGAAGTGCATTCCTTAACAGATGACACTGAGAACAGAGCTCAGAATGTGATTTACAGACCGCTTTTGCAAAGTAAAATTAATTCGGACAAGGCAGAAGTACTGTCGCAAAATGTGCAGTTACTGGGAATTCAGTGAAACCCAGAAAATAGACAGATGTGGTCACAAGTAAAAGAAAAGATTTTAGAGTTTCTTATTATTTGCACTAAGCAAGAGACACCGAGTTTCATGAGCTTGTTTGATTTTTGGAAACAGTATAGCCCTCATCTGAGTGAAATCTTAACACTTTGGTACAAAGTAACTAGGAAAAAACATGAGCAGCTCGCGCTTTTGATATGGCAAATGAAATAATTCAGACTTTAGGTTTCTGCGCAGTGCAAGAGGGAAACACTGATTTACATGTCAATCAGGAACAGGGGAAGACAAGAGTGCCCCTGGAACTTTGGACATTAAATGATAATGTAATTCTCAAACCTGAAATATCAAGCATGCAGTGGGTGATGAGTTCACCTACATCTCACAGTTTAGGACAGGCACAGGAGACTAGTATCATACACTGGATCTGGTACATGCAAGACAGGGCTAGAGTCACTGCAGCCCTACATGAACAGGTGTCACAAGCCCCTTTTCAGGATGAGGAGAGGGTGCAGAGAGTACCACAGATAAAAGATTCACCAGTGAAATTGAGTACACCATTTGAATTTGTGTCCCCTGAGGATAAAAAGCATGTTTGTTTGACTATTGTTTCAGATTTGTACAATGTGTGTCAGACTTTAAAGCAAGAGCTGCTTGAGATGTGTCATGTTTACACTGATTCTTGGTTCACTGCCAATGATTTAGCCATTTGGTTTTCCACATGGATTGTACATAACTGGTTCAATTCCCTTGCAGATGTTAAAGAGAAAAATTCAGGGGCATATTTATACTCTGTTTGCACCAAATTAGTGTCATTTTTTTTTTACTCTAATTCGGTGCAAAACTAACTCCATATTTATACTTTGGTGCTAGAACCCTCTAGCACCAAATTTATGGAGTTAAAGTCATTTTTTGAAAGTGGAGACCTACTTTGCCTTAATGAGATGCAAGGTAGGCGTTCCCGTGCAAAAAATGACTCTATGGCCTTAACGCCATATTTAGGGGCATATTTATACTCTGCGGCATATTTATACTCTGTTTGCACCGAATTAGTGTCATTTATTTTTACTCTAATTCGGTGCAAAACTAACTCATAATTACACTTTGGTGCTAGACCCATCTAGCACCAAGGCCCTGATTTAAACTTTTTTTGCACCGCATTAACGTCATTTTATGACACAAAACTGGCGCAAACTTACAAAATATTGGCCCTTATTTTTTCTTTTTGCTGCAAAACTGCACTAACCCAGTTTTGCACCAAAAAGTTTAGCACCGGCTTGCACCATTTCTGTGCACCAGCCGGGCACCATATTTATGGAATGGTGCAATCCGGTGCAAAGGGTAGGCTAGAGTTTTAAAAAATGACTTTAGTCGGGTGGAGCTGGCAGTATAGAAGAAGAGGGTTTAGCACCAAAAAATGGCTTTAGGCAGGTTAGAGTAAAAAAAAAACGACTCTAACCAGATTAGCGTCATTTTATGGTGCTAAACCTACCATGCCACATGACTCCTGCCTTAGAAAAGGCAGGAGTCATGCCCACCACCCCAGTGGCCAGCACAGAGGACAGGGGTCCCCTGGGCATGGCCATTGCACCCTGTGCCATGTATGGGGGCCCATTTCAGGGCCCCCTATGGCACTTTCAAAAATAAAATGCACTTACCTGTACTTACCTGGGATGGGGTCCCCCATCCTTGCAGTCCCTCTAGTGTGGGTGGGGGTGCCCCTAGGGCCTAGGGAGGGCACCTCTGGGCTTATTCCATGGTGTTCCACCATGGAAATAGGGCCACAGGTCCCCTAAAGCCTGCCCTGACCCAGGTCTTAAAAAATGAGGCAAAGCAAGCTTTTCCCCATTTTTGCGACCCCTCCTCCCTCCCTTGCACCATTTTTACATGGGAGTATAAATATGGTGTTAAGGCCATAGAGTCATTTTTTTGCACGGGAACGCCTACCTTGCATCTCATTAAGGCAAGGTAGGTTTCCACTTCCAAAAAATGACTTTAACTCCATAAATATGGTGCTAGACGGGTCTAGCACCAAAGTATAAATATGGAGTTAGTTTTGCACTGAATTAGAGTAAAAAAAAAATGACGCTAATTCAGTGCAAACAGAATATAAATATGCCCCTTAGCGTCCAAAAATTATGCTAATCGGGTCAGAATCATTTATTTTGACTCAAAACTGCCTAACGTCATTTTTTTTTAAGCTAGCCTACCCTTTGCACCGGCTTGCACCATTCCATAAATATGGTGCCCAGCTGGTGCTAAAAAATGGTGTAAGCCAGTGCAAAACTTTTTGGGGCAAAACTGCCTTAGTGCAGTTTTGCACCAAAAAGTATAAATAAGGCCCTCAGAGTCTGAAGTGTCCACCCAGAATTCTGACTTAGTGGGGATGGCTAAGTGGGTGCACCAGAAATGTGGACATCTGGGAGAAAAAGCCACTTATAGGTGGGCAGAGATTAGAGAGATGCACATTCACGCACAACAGCAATCTGTCCCACAAACAGTCAAAGATCAGTTGGGGAGAGGAAAGTTACCAGGAGATATGGCAAATTGATCAGGTTTTAGAGGGAGTGATTGCTGCAGATCATCAAGGAGAAATCAAAATTATGCTGATAACTAGAAAATAATCTGATTCATTCATGCAGATTGGAGACAGAATTGCCCAGCATGTCAAAAGTGCAGTGAATGGAGGTTTGGTAAAGAAGGAGTCTGCCCCAGCCCTTCTGACAGTGCAAGGAAAGGGAAGCTGTGGTGCAGCAGATAAAAACCTCAGTGCTAAGGTGTGGGTTGAATCCCCAATTGACCCTCCAGAACCTGCAGAAATGATAACAGAGGGCCCCCAAAATGACCCGCTGATGATAAAACAAGGAAAGGAAGAGGAAGGGCACATTTCAGATTACAAATGTTATTTGCGAGAAAAGTCATACTTTTTTCTTTTGCAGATCCTACCACGACTCGCCACTGACCATGAGTGTGCTGTGTGGTCTCCCTTTGGGTGTGCGTGTGGGGTCGGGGGAGGGACCGAACCCCCAACCTGAACCTGATTGATTAAAGTACAAACCCTATGGATCCATTTTGCACAACTGGCGCCTTCAGTTCAAGTTCAACTTGTTTGATTACATTCTTCCACTGGAACTAAGCAACCTTATCAGTTAACTATCTGTGTTTTTTCGTATGGAACTCTGACTTTCGCTTACATTCCAGAAAACCTTTCAGGTGGACCGTGCACCTTTACATAAGTAGAACTCATGCTACATCAACTTGTTGTTTTAGAGACACTCAGAGTATATACATTTCAGTCTTTTCTGTGTAGATCTGAATTGAAAGGTTATGAGATCAATATGTTAATCCACTTCCATTGCTTTACAGTGATTGCTTTTATCATTCAAATCTGATTTGTTTATAATGTTTTTTGTGTTGATGTTTTTGTTTTTTGTTTGAAATAAGAGGTATGAAACACAAATTCATTGGTCATAGGGTGGAGTGTGATGCTATTAATTGTGTTTGACCAATGGCTTTGTGTTTCACCACTGCACATATTAGTTGCTCAATGTTCACCAGTAGCACATTATTCAGTTTAGCTGCCTATTGGCTTTAATATGGCATTAGACATTACATTTGGAATTTAGGTTAGCTGCCTATTGGCTTTATCGTGGAGTTAGACATTGCAGTTGAGACATTGCAGATGAGCTGTGTTTTTCCAAGCTGTGTTTTTCCACAAGATAGACCAAGCTGTGTTTTTGTGTTTACCTCTCAATCCAGTCTGAGAACGAGTGAGGGTTGGAGAATTGGCCACTCTCCAAGTTTCTTCGGTTCTCACACTGAGTTTGCTTTTAAGGGGTGGCTCTGGACAACAGTGTTAGATTGAAACTATCTTGACTTCAGACAGGAACGGAGACGTCAGTTGCCTGTCCCCGTTTGGGTAGAAAATCTCTTTCTCGCAGTTGAACCGGAGTCATCAACTTGCAGACCTCAGAAAGATGAAGCAGTAATAGGCCCTATAGCCTTGCCCTACGGTGATGCAATTTTGACTTTTATGCTTTGCTTTGAAGTTATGCTATAATATAATCACATGTATATTCTGTATGCATTGCAACTGAGAAGTACTTTGATATATTTTGCTTTCATTGCTGCGACTACTTTTGAACGTGTGCTTCCAACCTACTAATTTTGTCTCTCTGGAACCTCGTGGTGAAGTAATAATAACAATAAATGTCTTCTTTAAACTCAGAAGTGCATTCCAGAGAAGTTCTGTCATGAGATAGGAGAAGGAAAGCAGAACAGAGTGGAATTCACAGTTGGATGAGATTCTGTAATTAAAGGCCAGACTGCAGATAGCTTTTTCACATTCTTACTACTTATTTAATGAGAACTACAAAAGCAATTGGTGTGTTCCTCCTCTCCTTCAATCTGAGATGAGGAGCATTGTGAGAATGTGCTTTTTTGTGTGGTCACCCCTGTTTTTAGTTGACTGGTATTGTTGGTTTATATGCTGGGCTCCTAACATGTAAAATTGGCTAATCCCTAATTGATGTACATTAGTATACAGTAAAGGCTTTGTGTATGGTGCAGGAAAACACCCCAGTGGCATGGAAAGGGAAATAAATATATTCTGCTGACTGAAACACTTAATATTATTATTCCCCCGATGGAGCAGGAACAAATGGTTTAAGATCTACCTGTATAGCCTGACTTGTGCAGATTTTAAACCTGCAGGTCAACCTATCAAACTGACCATTTGTGACAGGAAAGACCCCTACATTTTAACAGTAAATAAGCCACACCTAAGTTAACATTGCAGTCTTACTAAAACTGGTACACACAAGCATTGGCATGCACCTAAAGTGACTAGCCCCCAAATTATATTCTCACTGTGAAGGATTGGAGCTGTCCTTAAAAAAAAAACTAAAGTTTGAACTAAAATTGTAGTGATGTTGACTTTGGGTTGGGATAAGCTAAACAGCCAATCAAATCACTATTTTCAATATTTATTAAAAATCTATTTAATTCACAACTTCATGCTCACTCCTATGTATTCCAAAATGGGCAAAGTTTTTTTTTTAATTAACACCTGTTTCTTCAAGGAACACAGGCGGCTTTAAAAACAAGTTTGCTTTTTGGGAATGCAAACACGAGGATGGTTATTTAATGTGCCTTAAAGGCCACCGTACCATGTTTGTAGCCAATCAAAGAGGGTTACAGATAGGGACTTTCCTAATTATTATTCATTAAGCATGTAATTCTGCTACCCTGTGTGACTGGAGATTTTAAGATGTGAACTATTAATACGTAGGTCGCAATGCAAAATCTGAGAGAGATTTTAAAAAGCCAATGACCAATATACAACCACTTCTTGTGGCCTGCTCTTAGCACATCAAAGCCAAAATATTTTGAGCAAGATCCTTTAAGACTGTAGGAGGCTGGCCCTCTATGTAGTATGCAGAGCTAGGCACACTGTGCAGGGGGTCCAGGCTACCACATGTTGGCTTACATAGGTAAAATCTAGATCACCGAATGCTCTAATGTTTATGGTAGTTTGGTCGAGCAGTTAGGCCAATCTTGGAGAAGTGCAAAGCATTTGTTGTACTCACAGTATCAATCATGCAACTCACACATTCAAAGGAATAACTCAAGACCAATTTATAAAATTATTTCAGATTTTTATGCATTTTTGAGACCAAGATTATCAAAATTGTTTAAGTACATTTTGAGATATGGATTTTTGAAGTTTAATAAAAGTAGCCTTTTTGTCTGTAACTACACACCATAGGAATCATTGGACATTGTGCCAGCTGGATAAGTTTGGGCGGCTCCTGGTTCGGGCGGGAGCAGCGATGAAAGGTCTCTGGAGCTGGGCCAGGGTCACTGCGAGGGACCACTTGGGAAAGCACTGCACATGTAAGTTTAGAGGTAGTTCCTTTGGGTCCCCTTGGAATGTTGAGGTTGCAAGGGGGGTGGGACCCGTAGAGCACAGCTGTTTTTTCATTGCAGGGCACAGAGCCGCCGGGTGAAGAGCGAATCGGTGAGCCAGGAGCTGAGCACAAGAGTTCCCTTTGAACCTGAAAATAAGTCAGTTCAAGGGACATTTTCAGGACAACAGGGGCACTGTGGCAAGAGGTCAGTGGTGTTCAGGAAGTCCCTCAACTGTGACTTTCTCCTGATCCTTTTTCAGCCACAGGTGAACTGGTTTTTTGGTGTCCAGTGTCAGCTGAGCAGTACCCAGGGTAATGGTACGGTTCGACAAATGAAGGGTGCAGTGCCACCAAACCTGGCACACTTGCAGGGTTTGTCATTGTGATTGTCTGTGTGTTGTTGGGTCCAGCTGCAGTTTCCAATTCAGGACTTAGTGGCCGGTCAATGAAGTGACCTTCCCTGGGTTGTTTTTTTCTTCTTCATTGCAGACTGGTACCTGCTCTCTGGAGGGGGTTCTTGGGCTATTCGCAAAGCCTGGTGGTCCTCTGGGCTTCTTGAGGTCAGTTCAGTTGTCAGCTTCTCCGCAGCAGTGATTGTTGGGTCCTGGATGCAATAGGCAGGGTTTGGCGCCTTTTCTTTGTGCAGCAGGTCCACAGTTCTTTTGCATTGGATCTTCTTGGTGCTGGTCTTCTTTGTGTCCTTTGAATCTGATTATCTGGTCTAGGGGTGCCCACTAAATACTGTATTGTGTGGGTGATTTAGGGGAAACCTGGTAGTATCCAATGGGACACTTACCTTTGGGTGGCTATAACCACTATAGTGGCCACTTCCTGTCGGAAGGATCACTTCCCTATCCCTGCTTGACTATTTTCATTCCATCTTAAATGAGGGAAATGAAATGGAGTGTCCACCTCACAGACAACACCCTTGGGGTGGTGCATGCCAGGTGTGGCCACTCCCCCTGCCCTTCATGTGGTTTCCCGCCTTTGCTCCCACCAAATGTGGGGGTTTGCAAAGGGGCTGACAATCTGCTGCTAGCAGCAGGCCTGAGGGTTGAGTTTAAAGGTGATAAGCCCTTTGAAGCTCACCACCAGGGTAGTGAACATTTCTGAGAGAGGGACTGTTGGCTCTTCCACGCACGAAAGACATTGTTTTACGAACCAGAGAGACAGGGCTCTCCCCCAAGGATTGCACATTGGATGTCTGGAGGTTGCAGTCAGCATCCATGCCTGGTAGTTAGCTTTTGCAGGGGGCACCTCTAAGGTGGTTCCTGAGTACTTTTAGGGATAAATCCGATATTGGTACCCGTTTGGGTTTATCATTCTGAGTTGTTTGATACCAAACAACCCACGGTTCAGAGTAGCCATCATGTAGCTGGGAAACTTGTGTTGACCAGTGTCTAGCACATTTATAAAATTGGCTGCTCTGTTCACTCACTATGTCCCAGGTTTGACAAGGACACAGTGGGGGAATATTGCTCATGCAGTTATGCCCTCTCATATAATGAGGTGCATCCTGCCTTTGGGCTGTAAGGCCTGCCAGAGTGGTGTCTTACCCATAGTAAATGTAGTGTATGGTGGGCAGGGCACACAGGCAGTGTGCCATGTAGAGTGTGTGTTTTAGGTTTGCACCAGGACACTCAGCCTGCAATGGCAGTGCTGGATGCATCTGGATGCATGGCCCTAGTGGGTGGCACAATCAGTGCTTCTGCCCTCAGGGGCCTACCCTTACTACCCCATGTCCTGGGTACCTAATTGCCCATTTACTAGGGTCTTATAGTGGTAGCAAAGGGTGTATACAATTGTGCCAATGCATCACAACAGTTTTAGGGAAAGAGCTCTGGCCCAGGGAACCTGGTTAGTAGGAGCCTTTGGCACTACAACTTCTAGGCTACCTCAAACATCAGGCAAAAAGTGGGGGCTAAACATGTCAAGAAAAGGCCTTTTCTCACAAAGACTTACAGATTGCTTTGAATGTATTCAATATTTGACTCTTTTGTGAGCCTTTTACATTTTCTATTGATATTGATAAGATGCAAGTGGCAAGATGCAGTTTTTGAACAAAATGTGTGTCACGGTACACTAAAGCAATCCAAGATGCATCTGCAATTTTTAGTCTGTCTCTTGCGGGATATTTGACATTACGTTTACTGATTATGTTCTGTATATGAGTATTCACTGAAATAAAATTTCATTTAGAGTTATATTATTATTGTTTTTGCAATCAAACTGTAGGATAGCGAGCATAATAAGGCACATCAAACTATAATGGAGGAGTCATTTCAAGTTACGTAGTAAAACCTGCACATTTTATTACTTCTGTGATCCGGAAAGATTTGTTCATGGTCTGGGGATATAATTACATAATTACTTTCCAGGTTATATTAAAAAAAAACTTTAATAAGCATGGCAGTAATGTCAAAATGAAGTTATAATCAGTTTTGAACATCATTCCTTTTTTCTCATACAGTTCACAGTCATCATCAAGTTTATCTGCTGTCGGTGTCAGATCATTCCCCAGGCTGTGCTTATTTCCCCTCAAGAAGCACAGCAAATAATTTAACACAATTGTGCACCTCTCAGTATTCATTGACATTACTGAACCGCAGTAGTCGAGAATATTTGAGCTCCATAAGGCACACTGGTTCCAGCAACTTCATATTCATTTGCAGTCAATGTACTAAAGGAAGTTTCCTTTTATATGCTCCTTTTTTATCATTCTTAAAAAACATTGTCAAACCACAGTATGAAATGTATGGGAGAGTCTGTTGTCATTCACGTTTAAAGACGTGTATTGATGCTTGCATTTACATGTGTGTGTATTTTAAGTCTCCGTTAATAAGTGCACCAATCCATATGCACTGAAAATGTAAAATCAAGTAAATACTGGCAATGGGTTTTGCATTAAATGCAGTAAGAGTTCTAGGGCCAGATGTAGAAAGGGTTTTACGCATCGAAAACAGCGAAAATCGCTGTTTGCAACACGCAAAACCCACATTGCGATGCCCATTCCCATTTTGCGAGTCGGTAACCTGGTTACCGACTCGCAAAACGAGACTGCGAGTCGCAAATAGGAAGGGGTGTTCCCCTTCCTATTTGCGAGTTGCAGCTCGATGCAGGATTGCTTTGTGACCGCGAATGCGGTCGCAAAGCAATCACAGTTGCACCAGTGTCACACTGGTGGTAACCCATTCGTAAAAGGGAAGGGGTCCCCATGGGACCCCTTCCCCTTTGTGAATGGCCTTGAAAACATGTTTTCAGAGCAGGCAGTGGTCCTATGGACCACTGCCTGCTCTGAAAAAATGAAACTGACACGTTTCATTTTTTTATTTTGTAATGCATCTCGTTTTCCTTTAAGGAAAATGGGCTGCATTACAAAAAACAAAAAAAAAACTGCTTTATTTAAAAAGCAGTCACAGACATGGTGGTCTGCTGTTTCCAGCAGGCCACCATCCCTGTGAGTGCTGCGTGTCGCAAGGGAGTCGCAAATTGCGACCCACCTCATTAACATTAATGAGGTGGGCCTTTGCGACCCCCTTGCGACTCCCAGATGGTGTCATGGACACCATCCTGCATCCTGCATTGCGACTCGCAAATTGCGACTCGCAATGCAGGATTTTCCTACATCTGGCCCTTTATGTTAAAGGCGTCAGCTTTTATTCAATGTAATAGACTTCCTTAGTGTCAGAAGTAACTACTACGTGATGGTACCAAAGCACCTAAACATTAAGGGCCGTATTTATACTTTTTGGCGCACAACTGCGCCAACGCAGTTGTGCGTCAAAAAATTTAACGCCGGCTAACGCCATTCCAAAGTGCCATGCGGGCGCCTTATTTATGGAATGACGTTAGCCGGCGGAGCTGCCTGGTGTGTGTCAAAAAAAATGACTTACACCAGGCAGCGCCAGCGTAGGGGAAAATGGAGCTTGGGCGTCAAAAAATGGGGCAAGTCAGGCTGAGGCAAAATTTTCGCCTCAACCCGATTTGCGCCATTTTTTTAAACTCCCAACCCCCATTTAAATGACTCCTGCCTTAGCAAAGACAGGAGTCATGCCCCCTTGCCCAATGGCCATGCCCAGGGGACTTGTGTCCCCTGGGCATGGTCATTGGGCATAGTGGCATGTAGGGGGGCACAAATCAGGCTCCCCTATGCCACCCAAAAAAAAAAAAAATACTTACCTGAACTTACCTTAAGTTCCCTGGGATGGGTCCCTCCATCCTTGGGTGTCCTCCTGGGGTGGGCCAGGGTGGCAGGGGGTGTCCCTGGGGGCATGGGAGGGCACCTCTGGGCTTCTTCCGAGCCCACAGGTCCCTTAACGCCTGCCCTGACCAGGCGTTAAAAAATTACGCTAAAGCGGCTGGACGTCATTTTTTTTGACCCACCCACTCCCGGGCATCATTTTTGCCCGGGAGTGTAAATACGGCGCACATGCCTCGGAGTAATTTTTTAGACGGGAACGCCTACCTTGCATATCATTAACGCAAGGAAGGTGTCCACGCTAAAAAATGACGCAAACGCCAAGATCTTTGGCGCTAGACGGGTCTAACGCCAAAGTATAAATATGGAGTTAGTTTTGCGTCGGATTTGCGTAAAAAAAAACGACGCAAATCCGGCGCAAACAGAGTATAAATATGCCCCTAAATCGCCTGTAAAGCTAAATGGCCGCTATTTCTCATACTAATCGAGTTCAAGAGTTCAGAATCTGATTGCGTGTATTCATGTTGCAAGTAATGTAACTGTAAAGGAGCTTTCGTAGGTAAGTAGGGTTTAAGGCTCACTATAAGCTTGGAGTATGTCTCCTACCTCCATAATGCAGAGCGGGACGATGGGACCAACGCATTTGTTTGTTTCTGTAACAACCAGTCTTAGTGAAAGTGTAAGGGGCCTTCCACCAAATTTCGCAGAGTAGAGGGAGGCAATAATTCATACAATTTTCTATCAGGCGGAGTGGAACATAACACGTAAAACATTAAAATCATAATACTATACAATGTGCAATCTGTATCGTCACGCAAATATTACAGTATTAGAACAATTAAAATAAAAAATCCCATCGTTACCATAACACACTACAAAGATATTGCGTTGCAATACACTTCTAAAATCAACAAGCACTAGCAATTTTAACATAGTGAAACAGGTAAAATTCTGACTAAACTTAAAGGACAGGAACGCGATGTCTACTATATCAGCAGTCTAGAAGAAGGCAAATCGTCCAAGATTCAAGAGTTCTACTTCAAACTGAAGAAAGAAGAAGCTACTTTTCCAACAAAGTAGGTCGAAAGCATTCACTTACCCCTTTCGATGTTGACTGCAGGGCCACGTTAGAAACACGCATTACGGTCGAGAAAATTGCCACTGAGATTAATAATCTCCGAGTTTGGAAAGTTACAACTACAGGTTATATCACACCAGTTCTATAAAATGTTTTTTGAACTGAGTTTACATTCTTTGAAATCATTTTGTTTCTTTACTGAAATAATCAACAATCAGAGCAAAGGACAAGATATCCCCGTAACTTGGAAAAAAAACTTTTATAGTCGTTTTAAGAAACAAAAACGAAATACAGGTCCTAAGATTTTATCAAACCTATCTCTCTTATAGAAAACAAATAATAGAATTTCTTCCACGTTTTTGGCTATCCATATTTCCAATTGGTTTCAGCTATAAAAAACGTTTTTAATCCTCATCAGCACCCAGCAACACTTATCAATATGAGAGTTTGTTTATCTGAAGTAGCAACAAAATCTCGGGAGGCAGCGAAGGTGGTCTTGCAAGACTCTGGAAAGACGCTCAACACTATTGTCTGACCACATCTTTTTTGGCTAAGCAAGGTTTTGGGACTAATTGTCTCAAACATATTAAACTATTATGCCAGAATATGGGGCCAGATGTAGGAAACGTTTAGCGACTCGCAAACGGCAAAAATTGCCGTTTGCGAGTCGCTAAACGCGTTTCCCAATGCAGAAATGCATATTGCGAGTCGGTACCGACTCGCAATATGCATTTCAGAATTGCAAATAGGAAGGGGTGTTCCCTTCCTATTTGCGAGTCTGAGTGGTATGCAATACCATTTGCGACCGCGTACGCGGTCGCAAATGCTGTCGCAGTTACCATCCACTTCAAGTGGATGGTAACCCACTCGCAAATTGGAAGGGGTCCCCATGGGACCCCTTCCCCTTTGTGAATGGACCCAAAAAATGTTTTTCAGGGTAGGTAGTGGTCCAAGGGACCACTACCTGCCCTGAAAAAAAAACGAAACGAAAGGTTTCGTTTTTTTTTTAAAGTGCAGCTCGTTTTCCTTTAAGGAAAACGGGCTACACTTAAAAAAAACAAAAAACTGCTTTATTGAAAGCAGCCACGAACATGGAGGTCTGCTGACGACAGCAGGCCTCCATGTTTGCGAGTGCCTATACTCGCTATGGGGCCGCAATTTGCGACCCACCTCATGAATATTGATGAGGTGGGTCATTGCGACCCCATAGCGAGTTGCAGTCGGTGTCTGAGACACCGTACTGCATACCAATTTGCGAGTTGCAAATTGCGAGTCGCATGGACTCGCACTTTGCAACTCGCAAATTTTTTATTTGCTACATCTGGCCCCAAGTGCCTTCAACATAACACGAGGTACAAGGCTATGGTGTCCACTTTCATCACTTTCATTTACTCTTTATTTGTAGCCTTATTTATGGCATCTGGAAAGAGAAAAATACATATTTCTTTCAGTAAGATACAAGGGACAGAAGGAAAGATTTCTAGACAACGTTGATGCCTTCAACTCTAACTTGATTGCTGCTGTTCCAGCAACTGGGAGAGAGGATGGCCTTTTTGGACAGATACTTGGCTATTCACTGAACAAAACAAAAAAAACTCATTCAAATTAATTCATACATTAAAAACACGGATGAAAAAAAGATCGTTCCTCAACATTAATATTTGGGTTTTGCTGTCTCCCTCGAGACAGATCACATTGTTGAACTCAACAAACAACCTCTGTTGCAGCATTCCGTGGTTCAAATGTAGAAGTGAAACTGGCAACCTTGAGTGGTCGAGTGCACATATTTAACATCTCCCAAAGATCCTATATTAAGTTTGCTCTGTATTTTTAAGTCTCGTCAGAGTTCTTTTGGGAGGTTGAATCCACCTTATCCAACTTTAGATAAGAATATACGAAACACCACAGAAGCTTTGTGTGATTTAAGCCTTTAGGTAAACTGTTGGTTATCGGTAAAGAAATATGGCCTCCTAGACATCTTTATGTGGGTACTGTAGATCCCAATCCCTCAACCTCCATTTTAGATCCCTCCTACTTTAAACGGGTTCACTCCATGCTTGTTTTTATTTATGGCAACAATGGCCAAATATTTTAAGAATCATTCATTGTATTAGATATATGAGAATCTGGGCAGATTGGGTTTTGCATGAGATTTTCAGGGAGTCATGCACTAATGCTGGATGTCAAAGTGTTCTTTGTGAATTGGGTCAGTTTTCAAATAACTCACTGAGCTCCTTTTCAGACCTCCAAAATAGGTTTTATATACCGGGCTTAGATTTCCCAAAATATCCTCAAACACAGGATTTCTGATATCAATATCCTCAACTGATGTATAGTTACAAAGCATTCCTGCAATAGAGATACTGGAGATAATAATTAATACAAGCAAGAAATGCTCAATTAATACATGTTATCTGTTTTTCATAGAGTGACATTAAAGCAACATAGGACATCTGGCAAACAAATAGTCAAAAATGCTTGAGGATCATGTGCCAGATGTACTAACATTAGGAATACTGGATTCCTAATTATGATTATTTCTGAATGGGTTACCACCAGTTTTAAACTGGTGGTAAAGTATTAATGTTTTGCTACCTGAATTCCATCACAAAACAGTGATGCATACCATAACGATTAGGAATTTGGAAGGGGCGCCCTGAACACGATCCTTCCAAACACCAAATCGCAAATGCAAAATGCAATTTGAATCGCATTTTGCTTTTTGTACATCAGAAAAAGCATTTTTTCTGGACACAAACGGCCCGATTCTGCGAATCAGGCTGTTTGCAACCAAAAAACATGCTTTTTACATGTGGTCCATGGTAGCTGCAGAAGATATTAACAATAACCTATTACTGGAAAATATCAAAACCCTGTTCCAAATCTCGGAAGTACACAGTCAAAAGCTGCAGGTTGTCTGGTGCCCGGTGGGTGAATGTGCATCCTTGTCACATGATAGGCCCTTCACCCTACACCCTGACGTCAGTCAATCCTGCAGCATATGTCCATGCACAGCAAGGATCGGGTGCAGGACTACGCTCTGTACCCAATAACCCGCTAGCTGACTTTTATTTTCCACATCTCTATGTTGCTGCCACATGTGTTCTTGGTCAGATACTCATTACAGTGTGTCTCCTTGCCTGTAGACTGTTTTTACACTGTACAAATTTATGCATTATCAGAACAGTAAAAATATAAAAACAAAACTGAAGAAAAATCCCAATCTAAGTTAGAAAAATAAAAATGCTTTAACAGATAAAATAACCCTGAAATGAAAAAACTCTAATAAAAGATATCAGACATAGCATTTTTTTAAATGTTAATGTTTAAAATTACACTAAAAAGTGTTAAGTGCCAACTGTTGTAATCTGGTTGTGCTTGACCAATATCTAACAACAAGTTAAGGCCATCTGTAATAGAGCAGGGGTAGGATACAAAAAACAAGTCAACTCGGTCGGACGTTTTTTCTTTAGACTTAGGGCCTGATTTAGATCCAGGTAGAGGGGAATAGTCCATCACAAACATGATGAATATCCCATCCACCATATTATGATATCATTCTGTCCTATGGGAATCATAGTAATGCAGTTGGGATATCCGTCACATTTGTGACAGAGTATTCCATCCACCAAGATGTAAATCAGGCCCTTAGGGCCTCATTATGACTTTAGGGGTCTGACGGTAAGATCGCCGCAATTGCAGCTGCCAAAAGGCCGACATGTTGGTGATCATTCGACTGCTGTATTAAGAGATACACAGCTCAGACTGCTAAAAAACTGCCAATTTCCCAAAACCACCAAGACAGTGGCAGATGGAAAAAAGGCGATCAGACCACAAGTGCTGCCAGGCTGACAAAAATCAGCTGATCAAATTTCGATCCACAAATCATGAGAGTGGTTCTTCCATAGTGGAATTCAATGGCGGTCCGAACCGCGGCGTTCTGAACTCACATCAGTCAGAACACCACACCACATTGAATAGTACGAATACCCCACCCCTGATAAACATTCACAAACATGACACACTGCACTATAAAACACACCCCTACACAACCCACAATCCTTTGCAACCAGAATGCCACTCACAGCCAGAGACCGAGCAAAAGAGACAACAAGCACCCCTACACATTACACTCAGCACACATCCCACATTTGCACAACAGACACAACACACATTTTACTAACCCACACAATACACAACAGTCACCTACTCACATCAGACTACCCACACCTCATCACAAACTTTATTCATCCTTCTATTCACTATCTTACCGTCTTTAGCACCACTACCATGTCCCCACAAAAACACCCACATTTCACTGATGATGAGTTGAGAGTCATAGTGGATGAAATTGTCAGGGTAGAGCCATATCCATTCGGAGGGTAGGTCCAGCAAACATCATTAGCCAAGAAAATGGAGTTGTGGCAAAGGATAGTTGGCAGGGTGAATGCAGTAGCAAGTTACCCACGCACATGTGAGGACATCAGGAAGAGGTGGAACAACTTCAGGGGAAGGTATGTTCCATGGCATCCAGGCACAAGCTAGCGGTCCTCAAGACTGGTGGTGGGCCCCCACCTCCTTCCCCACAGTTCACATCAAGGGAGGAGAAGGTCTTGGACATCCTGCATCCTGAGG
The DNA here is from genome assembly GCF_031143425.1 of Pleurodeles waltl. Taxonomy (NCBI): domain Eukaryota; kingdom Metazoa; phylum Chordata; class Amphibia; order Caudata; family Salamandridae; genus Pleurodeles; species Pleurodeles waltl. The sequence continues at coordinate 1,232,834,832 of NC_090444.1, read as the reverse complement.
GCCTGACAGGAATACCTGGGGGAGTGGAGTCGGGTAACTCATAACAACATAAATGTCTCAAAACAATCATGTCTTGCATGCTCCCTCAACAACTTTCTCCACCCCATTTGCAAACCACCCACCACCACCTCTCTAAGGGCCAGATGTAGCAAAATTTTGCGAGTCGCAAATGGCCCAAATCGCAATTTGCGACTCCGCAAAATCGGAAATGGGATGCAAAAACCCCATTTCTGAATCGCAAATTGCACCGCGAGCCATTACCGACTCGCAAAAATTGCGACCCCATTGTGCGACCCGCAAATAGGAAGTCTCAATTTGCGAGTCGCAAACCATATGAAAAAGCCACTCGCAAATTGCGACTAGTCGCAAAAAGCCAGTTTTGCACAACCAATTTACCACTAACTCAGAGCAGGTGGTAACCAGAACCAAAGAATAAAAGGAGACCCAGAAGGCACCTGGGTTACTCAAGATGGCGGAGATATATGTGATAGCAAGGAGGAGGAGAGCCCACGCCGCACAGCAGATGAGGAGGAGGAGCCAGAGACAGGAGAAGATATACAGAACCAGACAGACACTTTTCCAACAAACTGAGGAGGAGATTTATGATAAATACAGATTCAGCAGTGCAGCAATATTAGAATTAATAGATCTACTCAATCCGCAGCTGCAATTCCAGACTGTGCGCGGCAGCGCCATCCCCACACATGTGCAAGTGCTATGCTCACTGCACCTCTTGGCCTCGGGTAGCTATCAGTGGGTCATTGCTGTGGCAGGTGGAGTATCTAAAAGTGCACGCTCACGGTTCTTCAGAGCATTCCTAGATGCCATACTCACACACATGTCCAGATACATATACCTACCCAGGAATGAGGCAGAAATCAACAGCACCAAGTTGGAATTCTACAGGATTGCCAACTTTCCGCATGTAATAGGGGGTGTAGACGGGACACATATACAAATATGCCCTCCTGCAAATCTGGAATATATGTTCTACAACCGGAAGTGTACCCACTCACTGAACATCCAGGTGGTATGTGACGCCCATTATGTCATCACTGACATGGTAGCCAAATTTCCAGGGAGTACACATGACTCTTACATTTTCAGGCACAGTGGGATACACCAACGCCTAGAACGTGGGGAGTTTGGAGACGGATATCTCCTAGGTATAGCTGAATACACCTTGCAGACATACACACATGTCAATGTGGAACACATCCATGCCCAGCTAACATTGTTCATTTTTGCCAAACAGGTGACAGTGCTTATGCACTACGACCATGGATACTTACACCGTACTTAACACCCAGCAATGAGACAGAGAGGCGACACAACAGTGCACATAGGAGGACCCGAAATGTTATAGAGAGGACCTTTGGACTGTTGAAGGCAAGATTCAGATGCCTCCACAGAAGTGGAGGTGCCCTCCAGTATGCCCCAATAACAGCATTCAAGATCATTGGCGCATGCGCTATACTGCATAACATTGCCACCAGACGTGGGCTACATCTCACCCCTGAAGACCCAGATCCGGAGGATGACGAACAAGAGCTACCACATCACCATCATGGGGATAGAAGCATTGCAAATCAAGGCAGACAGAGACGGGACCACATTGCAAACCAATACTTTGGAAGGTATGTGCTGCCTGTCACCACACACACGAATGTCACACACAAAGAGCCCAGGTGTGAAGTGGAACAAACAAGAACTTTAATGAAGTGAACCAAAAAACTATAGAACTGAACTATTGATCAGGGGCTGTAAATGTCCACCTGCTATGAGGACACATTAACCTCATGTGCCTCAATTGTTCGTTAGTGCGTCGCTCAAATCCTACACCTGGGACGCCCAGCATGGCTAGTGCCTGGAGCGTCTGCAGATCCCTGCCGTGCACTGCCACTACGCAAGACCCTGGTATCTGTGGCAGATGCACTACTGATAGTAGAGCCCTCCTCACTATCTTGCGGCGTGTCTGTCGCGCCCCTAGCCACCTGTCTTGCCTCCATCATGTCCACAGCGTGGCTTATTCATCCCCGGCCGCGAGTCACATCGCTGGCAAAGTGGCCCATGTCGACCTGTAAACTGACTGTGCGGCGTGACAGCCCTGTAGTATTCACAGCCAGGCGGACGATGGAGGCAGCCATGCGGTCTAAACGGTGGATTAGTTGGCGTTCACGGCACCTTGCACTCTCTCTCCCCGTAACAAGTTCAGTCACTAGTTGCCTGATGGAGAGCGCAAGGTCACCTACATGACTGTTCAGGTTTTGAAGGTCTGTGTGGACCTGTGCCAGCCCTGTTGTCTGATTCCTCTCCATTCGCCGCATGGCCCCTGATATCAGTCTCATTTGCCTTGTCTACAGGCGCTGACCTTCGATGAGTGCTGCCTCGGCAGCGGACATGGAGGAGTCCCCTACATCTCCCTGGGACACTGCAGGGACATGGACACGTCGTCTGCGATGCGGTGGTGCATCTGTGTCCTGTTGGCTGGCACTGTGGCTGGGACCGGGTGCTGGGTCAATCTCCACTATGGCCACTGGTGCATCTGGTGAGGACTGTGGTCGGGTGGTGCAGGTCCCTGTGGTGGCTGCTCCTGGGTTCTGTGCTGTCTGGTGGCTGACCTCTGCACCCTGGACGGTGTGGCTGGTGGTGGTGTCTTGTGGGAGACCTGTGGGACATAGGGAACACACTCTCAGTATCTACCATCTGTTGTATGCTTCCTAATAAACTGTTGCCTATCAGCTGCCTACTGGACTACATTGCCCATAATGCACCATTCTGGTGGTTGCTACACTGAAATGGAGCTATTTTGGTTGTGCATGCTGTTGTGTACTAGGTGGGTGGGGGTATGGCAGATATGGGTGTACATGCATGTTTCATGGTACTCACTGGTTGATGGTCCTGGCGCTGACGTGTCCAGCTCTCCTATTCCAGACACTGCCTCTGGCTCCAGGGTCTCTTGCACTCGTTCCTCCATGGGTGTGGGTGGTGGGACGGTAGATGGGCCTCCTCCAGTGCCCCTCATCTCCCGGAGGTGCTCTGTCACCCTCTCCTTGGTCCTGGAGCGCACGTCATACCATCTTTTTTTCAGTTCATCAATGCTCCTGTGGCTCACCTCAATTGCATTCACCTTCTCCTTGATTTCCATGCAAATCCTCCTTTTATCCAACTCAGGGACACTGAGGGCTGCTCTTCCAAAAAGTTGATCATGGTGCTGGCAGCATTAATCTGTCAGCACCTCCAGTTCCTTTTCAGAAAATGTGATTTTCCTCTTTCTGCCTGATTCCTCCATTGTTGCTGCTGTTCCTCCTGTTAGTTGTTCAGCAGTTGGAAATGGGTGTGGTCCTCCCTCCTCCCAGGTGTATTTGTAACCTTCCTGGCTGTGATGTCATCATCAAGAGCCAGGAAGTGGTTTCCAGAGTGTTCTGCTGCACCTGCATGCAATTTGCAGCACAGTGGCAATTTGCGACACCCACTCGCAATTTGCGTGTTCGTTTTTAGCGAGGTCGCAAAAAGCGACCTCGCAAACAGCGGACTTGCAATCTGCGGTGCGACTTCATTTGCGAGTCGCAAAATGAAGTTGCTTCTTCTTGTTGGATACCTGTTTGCGAGTCGGAAATTGCGAGTCGCAAAGACTCGCAATTTCCGACTAGCAATTTTTTTGCTACCTACATCTGGCCCTAAGACTCCAAACACCTATCAGTGCCATGCCACATGTCAAGTAAACTCACCTTGGGCCACAGTATTTGGGATGGGCATGTGTAGTCCTAGAAACTGACAGCACCCCAACTCCCAGAAGACACAGTTCCAACATTCCCAGAACCAGAACCGTGCACTAAATTTGAAATGCCTTGCATGTGAAACAATCAATCAATTAGAAATTTGTAGAGTGCAGCTAATCACCCATCCGTCTCAAGGCGCTGTTTGTGGGCGTGCTGCTCAGTTGAAGAGCCAAGTCTTGAGGTCCTTCCTGAACTGCTTCAGTGATGCGGTCTGCCTGAGCTTGAGAGGTAGCATGTTCCATGTCCGGGCTGCTAGGTAGGAGAAGGATCTTCCTCCTTCTATGCTTTTCTGGATCTTAGAGACAGCTGCAAGGGTGGGCTGGGAAGAACGGATATGCCTGTTGGGTACGTAGAAGGCGAGGCGGTGGTTGAGGTATGTTGGTCCTCTGTTGTGTAATGCCTTGTAGGTGTGGATCAGGAGTTTGTATGTGATGCGCTTGTTGACTGGGAGCCAGTGTAGGCCTCTGAGGCGGGAGGACATGTGGCTGTGTCGGGGGATGTCCAGGATGAGTCTGGACAAACTGAACGGTCCACCATGTAACAGTCCATGACAATTATAGCTTTGCAATGGTCCACTACCAGTGCCATTACAAGCAAAACACAGCTACATCTGTGTCCCATACCAAACTGGACTCTGAGAAAACATTCCTAATAATGTCATGTACTCACCTGTCGGAGCACCTAAATGTCAAACAAGACACATTTGCAGTACATCCAGACAGAGGGCAGGCCACATTGTAACACCAATTTTTTGTGCCAAATCAAACACCATTGTGCATTGTTCAGCCTCTAGCTGGCTCAGTGATGCCAAACACCTTACTAGGAGTGAAATGTACATTGTCATGTCTTCACTCAGACAAGATATGAGGCTATTTGCAATGATTTCAGCACCAGCATTCGCCAAGAGCATGCAGCATGCTGTATGCAGTTGCAAATCTCTGTGTCCCAAATTGCATCAACCCCGATTAAGTAGCAGCTGTCATTGTCATTTCAGGTGATCATGTAAAAGCAGTGTGTGTATCTCACACACCATGTTAATTGTCTAATTTATACATCACTTGTTGCATCACTTACACTAACTGTGTGTTCCTCTTCTCCTAAAGGTAACCTTGCCATCCCGAACATGGAGAGGATACCAGAGACAGACACTACCCCTCTGGTTGAAGACCCCAGTGAGGAAAACACCTCTGGATGTCTGGACACTGAGGATGAAGCTGGCCCATTGGGGACACCTTGTGAGTCAACAACTGTCAGCCTCAACCTGCCCACAACGACTCCTCCCAGCCCTGTTGCAACTACATCACAAGCAGCTATTCACCCCCAAACCTGAGTCTCCTTATGTCAACCCTGACAATTATGGCCCTGCCACCAGTCATCATGGGCACACTGTGCCAGGGGCATAGGTACGTAGGGGTAGGGTGCATGGGAAGGATGATGTAGGCCAGAGGATGGGGGCGCTAAGGGACACAACTGCTAAGTCATGAGAGCCTACAAAAATTCCCAAGGCATGATGGGTCAGGTTAGGACCATGATTGAGGAGATCAGGCAGCTGCAGAAGGACAACCACCAGGAAGCCATGCAGCAGTGGCAGGCCTGAAATGCCATCCTGGCTTCTATTGTTGGGATGCCGAGGGACACCAACCCTACCCTGAGTAACTTTGGCACCCAACATCAGGCCTCTTCCACTAGCCATGAGACATCAGGCCTCTCGACATCTGTGGCTGCTAGTTGAATTGAGACCCTGCCAAGGTGAAGGGAATGCCTCAGACACACCACCCTCTGAAGCAGAAGAACTCCCCCAGCAAATGTGGACGTCCACCCAGACATCCAAGAGGAGCAGATGCCAAGACTAAACCCACTGTTAGGAAGTGAATCTCTCATGATTGGTTCCCCTTGTGTGTGACTGATACGCCCTGTTGACTGTTCTGATACCTAATTCCATCTTCCTATGGTTCAAGGACACTTGACATGTGTTCCCAAATGGTGCATCTGCTACCCTAATAATTTCATCCACCATAACTGAACCTTTCACTGTTAACTTCATTTCCTTTCTTATACAATTCTCTGATTTTGTTGTTCACTCTCCAACAAATACCACTTAATCACAGATCCTGTGTAAGTGTGATGTATCAACTATATACAACAGCCATGTATGACAACTATTATACCGAAATGTTCCTCTCCAATGTTATACCTCTGTTATGGCCATCACACATGTACTGGATAACCAGAATGCATACTGCATTGGGATTGTAACATACACATGGCACAACTCACATGAATTGTACATCTCCACGTTTTTATTTGGAGCATTTCAATCAGTACATTGTGAAGTCATGCTGTGGACTTCAGTGTTTCAGCTTAGTTGTCATTTACTAACAACCCACAGAATGCAGAAGTCAGGAACATGTCAGTCTTTCACCATCCCAGGAGGCAGACACATTTGTTCAATGTATCATCAGCTAAAGCCTTACCACATACCCATACCTCATCCTCCCAAATGATCATACCACATGAAATAGACAGAAGTCAGTACTAATCTTCCCAGTCATGGAACCTTCCACTTACCATGTTCAGGTATCTGTAGGCTTGCCACTCACCTATGTCAGTCTTCGGACACATGCACATTTGTCTGCAATGAGGAATCATACTGACAGCTATGCACAAGTTAGGTCACAAAAACCATAATGATGGTAGAGTATCTGGATTCCCCATTGCAACATGTGTTAGACACAAATGGACACACACATGCCACCATTTGAGCCACCTTCAATTCTAAATAGGGTAATTGTGTGGAACAGGACACTTCAAAATAACTGTCCTGACAGTCTTTGTATAGAATTCACACACCACAAATCTGATGCAAACATTACCTGGCCTAATCCATGTCCCCTGCTTATGTCAGTATGCAAATCCCATCTGCCTGTGACACTGTCTGACAGTGCCAAATGCGGATGAGCCAAACAGCTAATCTGCAAATCTGTGATTGACAAAGATGTGGGTATACACCAGAGTGGAACACACACATTACATTGTATATTCATAACAAAAGTGACTTTGATTGTGCATTTTCTGAACAATAGACTATGTAGATAATAGCCCTGTACACAGCTGGAAGGAATATCCAGCATGCATATCTGAGTCATGAGCTTTGGAGCCACTTAAGCCCACACGGATGGTGGTAAGAATAATATTACATGGCATGCATTACCTCAGCAATGCCCCAGGGAATCTCATCAGTAACTTCACATCACATACCTTGAGTCAGTTGAAGTATTGACTGATGACATCTGCCCTGATGTCTCCAGCTTCATACTCATCATGCTCATCCTCACTTGGCATATCTGCAGTTCCACCCACAGGATCTGCTGGCTCCCCCTCATCTGGTATGAATGGTATCTGATGTCTCAGGGCAAGGCTGTGGAGCATGCAACAGACAACAAGCATTTGATATATCTTTTAGGATGAGTAGAGGAGACTTCCTCCATATTTGTCAATGCAGAAAAATCTTGCCTTCAGGAGTCAAAAAGTCCACTCCACGACACACCTTGTCCTTCCGTGGGCCTCAATGAAACATGCTTCCCCAGGCATAGTTACCTCACTGGTGTAAATAACCAAGGATGCTTTGGGTAGCCGGAGTCCCCTGTAAGATATAGTTACACCAAACCAAACTTTAATCATGGACATCCACATATATCATAGCAGGAAAAACGGTACAGACACACATGACATACATGACTTACCAACCAGACAGGCCCTCTCTGTGGATAGTAGTGTCATCAGTTGTGGGATATTGCTGTTCTGCATGATGAAGGAATCATGGACTGATCCCAGATATCTTGCACTAACTTGTGAAATGTGGTGATCTGACAAACAGACCACTTGGATATTTATGGAGTGGAAGTTTTTCCTGTTCCTATGTACCTGTTAATTTACACTTGGGGGAACAAAGGCTACATGGGTGACATCTATGGCTCCAACCACATGTGGAATATGCCCCAAACCAACAGTGAATAAGTGGTATACAGCACATATCGAGCCAAAATATGAAATTGTAACATAATAATCCCTCACATGTACTCTACATGTAGATACATGTCACTGACAGTGATAGATACATCAACCATGTAGACATGTAACACTTACTATTTGCATCTATACCATCTTCAGATTGTCATTAGTATGGTGACGACACTGTTTAATGTACAAAAGCCAAAAAATGTCACTCCCTCTAAGAATGACATGCACATTAATACTTGCAAACAGTAAGCTTGAACTTCACACATTGTCATAGATTCGAGGTCTCAGTAAATGATGCTACTTTCCTTACTACATCATACAAGTATGGGCCCTAAAATGGCAGCTGCCTGACCTACTGTTCTGGACATCAGGAAGTGACCTGACTCCGCCGGCAGATGGTGGTAGGCGATTACAATCACTGTGGACATACCCATTGGAACACATTGCTGCCTTTGGTGGACTTGGGCCAATGGTGACATCCGCAGGCTGTGATGGTCCTGTACGTGGTAGACGTGACCCCCATCTTCTGCACAATTCCTCACTTGACTCTTGACCCTGCTGCCAGCAAGACCTCCACAACCTGAGCTGCTGTGTACTGCCTCTGGGAACAATCATGCCATGTCCTGTAGGTGATTGGGACCATGCCTTCACTCCGGAAGAGCTAGACAAGCTGGTGGAGGAGGTCCTACCCCAGTATAGATAGCTCTATGGTGCACCAGAGGAGAAAATGAGTCCAATTCAATTCCAATGGGTGAAAGGTAGAGTGTATGATGAGGTAGATGAAATGTGCATGAATGAAGGATTGAGCTATCATGTGCGGGTAGATGGTTATGTGCACATATGCATAGAAAGACTGATACCCCTGATATATAGTAGGTAATGTGTTATGTATGTACCCTAATCCACATATGTACATTGCAGCATCAACACCTATATAGGTGTGAGAAATAGTTGTAGAGAGGTACCATTTTAAGGACATACGTGTAGTCTGATCCTATGTTTCTATCCAAAATCTGGTGCTGGGCATGCACGTTGTGTGCCTGACTCTACTTCACACATGGCCTGACTGCAGAGAGTGACTTGCAAAGAGTTTGAAGTGGAAGGAATGGTGTGTTTGGCATCTTGCACTAACTTGATTGTTCAGCCAACTTGTTTTGGGATGGATCATGTGTACATAGCTTTCTACACTTGTCTGTGTCATCCATGCAGGCCAATGTCCATCAGAAAAAGATGATCTGGCGTGCCATCACCAGGAAAGTGCAGACCCTGGGGGTCCACAGCTGGCAGAGCACCCATTGTCGAAAGCGGAGGGAAGATCTGAAACGCTGGGACAATAAGACCGTTGAGGCCCAGCTGAGGATGTCCTCCTAAGGATGAAGGGGTGTCCGTCAGACCTTGACCCCCCTAATGGCCTGCATATTGACGGTGGCCTACCCTGAGTTGGATGGGTATTTGAGGGCAGCCACATGGGAGTGAGTAATGACTAAACTTATTTATATTCCTCTGTAAAGTCAGTGTATGATGTGAAAGACTCTAAGCTGTGGCAATGGGGTAAGTGCAAAAGGTAATAAGTATCCTATGAAAACCTATATGTGGAGCCCTCAACATGAGTACGTAGGTGTCCACATTGTATTGTGTGTAGGGACATATTTCACCTATGTCATCCCTTCTGTACAGTAGCAAGTGATGTTGCACATGTGACTATGTCATATGTGTACCACTAAACTACTCTTAGTACCCTGCTGGTTGTTGTTTGCCACCTACAGATCCATACTCCCAATATCCAGATGGTGAGTTGTCCATGTATTTTCCCTCTGTCCATTCAAATGCCCCTTGGTCCATCTCTATGTATAAAATTGAGTCTGACAAGTTGAGTACATTGTAGGAAAGTATCATCTTCTTTGGCATGTTACACCCATTTTTACCTGTATGTCAGTATGTTTTTGCCTGTGTCACTGGGATCCTGCTTGTGAGGACCCCAGTGCTCATAGTTTATGACCTAATGTGTGCGTATGTATAGTGCTTGACTGTGTCACTGAGGCTCTGCTAATCAGAACCTCAGTGCTTATGCTTGCTCTGCTTTTAAATTTGTCACTGTAGGCTAGTGACTTCATTTACCAATTTCAATTGGCACACTGGACCTCCCTTATAAGTCCCTAGTATATGGTACCTAGGTACCGAGGACATTGGGGTTCCAGGAGATCCATATGGACTGCAGCATTTCTTTTGCCACCTATGGAGCTCAGACAAACCCTTGCACAGGCCTGCCATTGCAGCCTGCGTGAAATAATGCACACGTTTTTTCACAGTCATTTTCACTGCACTTAAGTAACTTATAAGTCACCTATATGTCTAAACTTCACTTGCTGAAGGTTGAGTGAAAAGTTACTTAGTGTGAGGGCACTCTGGCACTAGCAAAGGTGCCCCCACATAGTTCAGGGCCATTTCCCGGGACTTTGTGAGTGTGGGGACGCCATTACACATGTGCACTACATATAGGTCAATATCTATATGTAGCTTCACAATGGTAACTCCGAATATGGCCATGTAACATGTCTAAGATCATGGAATTGTCCCCCCATTCCAAATCTGGTGTTGGGGAGTCAATTCATGCATCCTGGGGGCACCACCATGGACACCCAGTACTGCCAAACCAGCTCTCTGAGGCTTGCACTGCAACTACAGCTGCTGCCATCTCACAGACAGGGTTCTGCCCTCCTGGGGTCTGAGCATCTCAGTCCCAGGAAGGCAGAACAAAGTATTCCCTCTAAGAGCAGGGTGTTATACCCTCTGCCTTTGGAAATAGGTGTTACAGGCTGGGGAGGGGTAGCCTCCTCCAGCTTCTGGAAATGCTTTGAAGGGCACAGATGGTGCCCTCCTTCCATAAGGCAGTCTACACTGGTTCAGGGACTCCTTGTCCCTTGCTCTGGTGCAAAACTGGACAAAGGAAAGGGGAGTGACCGCTCCCCTGTCCATCACCACCCTAAGGGTGGTGGCCAGAGCTCCTCCAGTGTGTCCCAGACTTCAGCCATCTTGCTTTGCAAGGTGTGGAGGCACTCTGGAGGGCTCTGAGTGGCCAGCGCCAGCAGGTGATGTCAGAGACTCCTCCTGATAGGTCCATACCTGATAAGGTAGCCAATCCCCCTCTCAGGGCTATTTAGGGTCTCGCCTGTGGGTTCTCTTCAGATTCTGCTTGCAAGTTTCCTTCAGGAATCCTCTGCTACTACTACTTCATCCTCTGACCTCGGATCATCCGCAGCCTGCTCCAAGACCTGCTTTAACAGCAACAAAGTATCCACAAGGGATACTTTTTCTCTGCAACTTCAGCTCCAGCCGGCAACTGCAACAGTTTCCACGGTGTGCACGCTCTGGGGACTCCCTGCCTTCACCCTGCATCAGAAGGACCAAAGAAATCTCCTTTGGGGTGATGGCATCACTCCCCTGCTCAAGCAGGTGCCTTCCAAGACGACGAACAGTACCTTTGGACTCCTCTCACAGCAACAAGCAGGCTCCTAAGGACACAGAGGTTGAACCCCATCGACATTGACTGTCCTGAGGCCCTGCTGATGCAATTTGGATGAAGTAAGACCTTGCCTTCCCTGAGAGCAACAGTACCCCTATGTACTGCGACTTCTTCACCTCCTGAGGCCTCTGTGTACTATTTGCAAAATTCGCTTGTGCACAGCCTGGCCCAGGTCCCCAGCATTCCATCCTGTAATGCTCAACTCGCAGAGTTGTTCTCCGGTGGTGTGGGACCTTCCTTTGTTGTGCTGCATCAACCGCATTTTGAACCGTCTTTGTTCCCATGTCCTGGGACTCTCGTGGGTGCTGCCTGGCATCCTGAGGGCTCCCTGAAGTGCTGAGAGCTCCCTATTCCCCATCACACAGAGTTGAGGCCCTAAGGTCCCTCCTGGGTCCAGCCAGTGCCATTTTGATGCAAAACGCACTTTTGTCGTAAACAAGGCTTGTTGCTATCTTCCAACACAAAATCACGTCTGCATCCATATTTATGTCATGGGACATCTTTTGCATCATGCAGGAACCCGCTGGCATCTTCCAAGGGTGCATTTCTGCAGTCGTCGACTAACCAGAGACTCTTCTTTTGCACCCTCTTTTGAGTTGGCAGGGGCTTCTGTCCTTCCTGGAACTTCTTTTGACTTCTGGACTTGGTCTCCCCTCCCTTGCAAGTCTTCAGGTCCAGGAATCCAGTAGTTGTTGTTTGCAGACTTGGTTGGTTACTGCAATAATCCATATCACAAGGTGTAGTGTGTCCTAAGGGAACTTGCAGTACTTTACTCCTGATTTTCTGGGCTCTGGGGTGAGGTAATGCACTTACCTTTACTGTATTCTTAACCTCCCAGCGATTCTGCACAACCTACACTTGTCTAGGGGGGGAATTCATGATTCGCATTCCACTTTCTTAGTATATGGCTTGTGTTGCCCCTAGACCTATTTTCTCCTATTGCATTCTATAGCATTTCCTATTGTTTGCACTGTTCAATGACTATTCACTTGTCTAGTTTTAGTGTCTAGTGTATATATTCTGTATAATACTTACCTTCAGAAGGAGTATTGTCTCTAAGATATTTTTGGTACTGTGTCACCCAAATAAATACCTTTATTTTTGGTAACACTGAGTATTGTCTTTACTTTTGTAAAAGTACTGTGTAACTATAAGCGGTATTGCACGAGCTTTGAATGTCTCCTAGTTCAGTTGAAGCTGCTCTGCTATAGCTACCTCTATCAGCCTAAGCTGCTAGAACTCTACTACATTTCACTAATAAGGGATACCTGCACCTGGTATAAGGTGTAAGTACCTAAGGCACCCACTAAAAACCAGGCCAGCCTCCTACATACATGCCTACTTTTCCTGAGGTTTCCAAGGAGTGTCAACTTTTGTGAAGCTGTGATCTCAATGTGGCATTTCACATGCCATGCTTGCTGAACTTACTCAGATCTGTTAGGAGGTGTCCCCACTGGTAACTGAGGACTTAACATTGGCACCTGTGATGTTTCCTCAGAATGGCCATTCTGCATGTTCTAAACCATGGTGGTATAACTAGACTCCTACTGTAACGCATATCATTGATATGAGAGCTCACAATATTAGTACCATGTACATGTTCTTTGGATGGTAAGCAGCTACACAGCAATTTCCTCTTCCAATATGTTGTAGGCATGCTAAAAAACCACTACATCTTGTTAATTGGTACAATCTTAACTGGTATTTTGTCAACATCATGGGTACATTATTAGGTTCAGACATACATCAACACTGTGATGCAACTTCAACATACTGACTTTTGCTATTGTCGATATAATTTGATGGGTTTTAGTATGGAATCCTATAGTTTGTACTGACAGAATTGGGTTGCAGATGTGGTATTTTACCTTCACTAGTTGTTGGAATGGTATGTATAGTCAGTCATTTGGCTTGGCTCAAGGTGTATGCTTCTCTCATTTTGAGCTCAGAAGTGTGTTGTGGTATTGTAATAGTCATGTACAGATGTAAGATTGTACATGTCTGAAGTGTGGCTAGTGATGTTGCCACTTGAATAATGGGCTATTTACATTGACAGTCATCATGATTAGTTGTACTTTATGTGGACTTTATGCACTTGGCAGGTGTACATTGTATTTAAGGTGATTGCATGGTACCTGGCCTTGTCTGTGTGTATATCGTGTGGGCTAATTTCACCCCTATAAGTATACATGACTTTGTTTACAGTTGGAGACTGACTTAGATGAGTAGGTACACAAAGTATGTATCATCCTTTTTTCCTACCTGACTATTGGGCCATTTGTTGCTGACGTGTTTAGACACTATCCTACTCAATTTATTGAAAAGGCAGCTCTATTTGTTGCATGTTTGCAAATGTCAATAGTGAGGGTTGTATACTCTGAGACATGAAATAGTTTTGGCTTGTGTGCAACATGCTGTCTTGTCTTTGGCACATGATGTGGTTCCTTTCCTGGTACTTGTCATCAGCTACAAATGTAGGTATGTTTAGATTTTTTGTATGTGATATGTTGAACTGAATTTTAGCACTATTTCACATTGCTTGGTTGTTGGTTGACTATGTTGCTGTGGATAGGGACTCAGATTCATGTTGGGAAGTCAGGCTATCATGGAATGTGTATTGTGATTGCTCTACCTATATGATGGTAAAGTAGGTGTGTGATAGGTTGCTTAGCTGGTGTGTGACATTTTTGTAATGTATAGGTACAGGTGGTATCTAGTTGTGACATGATGTTGGCACTAACCACGTTCTACCTAGGGGTGTAGTACAAGTGATTGATGTGTACAGTGTGATGTTAGTGTTTGTAAAGAATGTGATGACCCTACCTCTCTTTATGTTTTCTAGCATCACCCACAGCAGGCGATGGAGATGGGGCACAGCCAAGTGGGGAAGCTGCTGGCCACGGGACCTCAAGTCATGATACCACTGACTCTGAGGGACCCAGTGGCCTGGAGGGTTAGGGGAATACCAGGGGAGAAACAGGATCCAGTTCATCTTCATCTGAATCCTTCTTCAGTGGACCCTCCTTGGTGGTGGCAGACCCATCTGGGACCACCCCAGCACCATCTATGTCCACCACTCCCCTTGCTACTACCACCCTCCCTGTAGCTCCCCACCCAGTTGGCCGTGCCCGCTCCTCTAAAATGGTGGGCGTCTTCTTTGCTGCAGGCATCTGTGCCCCAGCACCTGTTATCCCTGCTGCCCTCAGTGAGGAGGCTCATTGTGAATGCCATCCAGGGACTGGCAACTCAAATCCAACAGAGTAATGCATTCCTGGAAGACATTCACGGTGCACTGGCTAGCCTACAGAAATCCTTTCAGGCTCTGGCCTCCACACTGATGGCAGCCAGTCACCCTTTGTCTACCGACCCCCCAACTTCCTCTTCCAAATCCCAAATCCCTCTTCCCAGAACCAGTCAAAGCACACAAACAGACAGGCATGCAACCACCTAAACATCCTAGAGTAGCTCAGACAGACATAAGCACCACAAGACACCCCACCAGCATGTACACAAGAAACATTTGGAGGCCCTCATAGCAAAAGACACAACCTGCCCTGACACCCCACCCATCCCCAGCATCACAAACAGCACACCTAGCACACCTACAGACACCACACCAACATTAACAGATCCAGCCACTGCACTGATTCGGCCCACAGACAGCACAACAGTGGACCCTCAGACATCCACCCAAGTCACCGCACCAGCAGACACCACAACACCTGATACTCCTATATGCAACACATACACCATACTTGCAGTCACCACCCCAACAGACAGTATTCCACCCACCATGGCATCCCTCAGTACCTCAATCCCCCTCATCCCAAGACACATAAACACCCACAGTCACCCACCCAACAGACAACCAGCTCCCATAAACATACCTTGCACAAACATGCACCCCAGACATCCACACCAACCCCTCTGACAACCACTCCCTCTCCCTCCACACCTAAACCCTTTTGCTATGCCTGTCCCCGTGTCTAGGAAAACCTTCCTTTCTGAGTTTACACTTTTCCTTACTCCTCTCCCCCAGTGAGACCCCCTAAACTTGTTGCTTCCCTCCCCAAGTCCATCCCTTCCACCTCCAAGTCTACACTTGCCCCTCTGCAACTATGCATGCATTCCCCCTGTCAAGAAGCCTACCCATCCCTGAAGAAGCTAACCCTCCCCTAAGCCTAAACTTAAACCCTCCCCTCCCAAGCCACATCCAAAAGGTCCCCCTCCCAAACCTAAGCCCAAACCTCCTTGTCTGCCACCAGCCCCCTGATAATCCCTGAGGTGCCTGTCTGCCCCCTTGATGTTGTCACAGGACTGGCCTATGGCCTTTGTCTTTCTAAACTTTTGTTTTTAATAATAGTTTCAACCAACCTGTTGTTGGTTTACTCGTTACATCTTTGTCAAGCATTTCATTTCCTGGTGTATGGTGCTTGTACTACCTGTATTGTTTGGGCAGTATGTGGGTTGTGTACTGTGCTTTTGTCACCCAGTGATAGTGTGTGTGTTGTGTGATGCCATGTGTTTGTTCAGAACATTTTGTTGTAATGCTATTGAGTGGTGTTTGTGTTGATATGTGCTTGTTGGTGTTTTGTGTGGATTGGTGTGTATTGACAGTATGAGGGTGAGTGTACAGTGCATGGTATGTGAGATACTATGTGCTGTGTGTGATGTGTATGTTGATTAGTACACTGTATGGTTGTGTGGTTGAGTGTGTTCATTGCCTGATGGTTGTAGGTTGTGTTGTATGTGTGATGTGTACCATGATTGTGTCTGTAGCGAGCTCTTGCCAACATATTTACAATGGTATAGTTGTGGTGGTGTTGTGACATGTTATGGTGTTGTGTGTTATTGTGTGTAACTGGTCCTGAGCTGTGTTTCCATGCATAGGCGTGTGTGTTGGACTGTGTGTGTTGGCCATAGTGTGTGTATGTGCGGGTACGTGTGTGGCTGTATGTGAGTGTCAGTGTGTAGTAGCCTGTGGTTGTCACCCTCACACCCCCTTCCAGATGCTATATTGCGTGAGTGTACAGACATTGACATTATACAACAGTTACAGGTAAGTGTGTGTACTTACGGTTGCTGTCATCATTGTTGGCAAATATTCGGTTGTCTTTGTGCAAACAGGAGCAGCGGGATGACGTGTAGTTCTGGCTCCATGGCAGCTCCAGACGAGTATGGTTTCCTGAAGGTGAGTGTCTCCTTTTATGCAGTTCGCGTCCACCATGTGTTTCCGTGGTGGTGCGACATCAGTGGAAAGCTTGGCGTGTGCTGCCTTGTAATCTGTCCGGTGAGAACAGGGTATGCACCGGCCTGCAGGTCCCTTCTGTCGTCCACTGCAGTCTGACCATAGTGGCAGTGGCAGCGGTGCTGTGGCTATATTCTGTTGGGAATCCCACCATGGTCATAATTTGGCAGTCTTCTCCATCAGCCTGCTGGCGGTAGGACCACCACCACCAGTCCTGAGACTGCCAAACTCATAATGAGGTCCTAAGTCTCTGAAATGGAAGTCAAAAATCAAGGCAGCAGGCTGTGGCCAACAAGAACTTCACAACATTGGATATCCATTGGATGAGGTCCAGGGAAGGCATTGACTTCTGGTGGAAAGTTCAGTGCAGGAACAATTTTTAATTCGCACAAAGAGAAGTTCCCTCTCTAGCTGCATTTTCTTGGTGACTTCACCAGTAAAGGTTTCTGTGTTTAAAATTAGTCACTTTTTTTTAATCTCATGATCTTCCAGTGGGCAAGGCTGCAGGCTGTAGCCAAAGTGCAGTCCACGAGGCTGGATACTTTCTCTGTGAGGTCCCTCTGAATTGGATTTGGTCCTGTGGAAAATGTGAGCAACTTGAATTTTCAGTCAGCAGCAATGCACATACTTCAAACTGGCTTGGCAGGTTGGTGCCATTCCTCCAGAGGTCTTTGAGGTCAAACATTCCTATGATCCAGGTTTCAGAATGTGTTAGGAGGAACACATTTTGACACAGCCATGGGTCCAGGACCTTAGGAACAGCACTATTCAATCAAGACTCACTAAGGCAGAACCATCAACTGTGAAGGCTGACACTGCGTGTTTGCTGGAGGCTGGCCTGGCTTATAGTGGGTACCTAGTGGTACTTGCACCTTGTGCCAGGTCCAGTTATCCCTTATTAGTAGATCAGAAGTGTTCTAGCAGCTTAGGCTGATAGAGGTAGCTATAGCAGAGCAGCTTAGCCTGAACTAGGAGACATGCAAAGCTCCTACTATACCACTTATATCATATAGCACTATGTCACAAGAAAACACAATACTTAGAGTTACTAAAAATAAAGGTACTTTATTTTAGTGACAATATGCCAAAAGTATCTCAGAGGATATACTCTCTTAGGAGGTAAGTAATATACACAAAATATATACACACAAACCAAAATCAGGTAAGTAAACAGTTAGAAAAGTAGTGTAAACACTGTAGAACACAATAGAATGCAATTGGAGACAATAGGCCTAGGGGCAACACAAACCATATACTCCAAAACTGGAATGCGAACCACGAATGGGCCCCAGGCCTAGTGTAGTGTGTAGAGGGTTGCTGGGAGTGAAATAAAGAAAGGTGTCCAAGATACCCCACCCCAAGACCCTGAAAAGTAGGAGTAAAGTTACCCTACTGCCCCAGAAAGACAATTAAGTCGAGATAGGGGATTCTGCAAAGACAACAACTGACTGCAAAGCACTGAAGACGGATTCATGAACCTGAGGATCTGCAAAGGAAGGGGACCAAGTCCAAGAGTCGCGCAAGTGTCCAGGGGGGGCAGGAGTCTACTAAAGCCCGGATGAAGGTGCAAAAGGGCTGCCTCCTGGGGGTAGAAGCCAAAGATTCTTCAACAACGGAAGGTGCTAGGTACTTCTCCTTTGGTCAAAAGATGTCACACGGCGTGCTGGAGGATGCAGAGTTGTTTCCACGCAGAAAGACTGCAAACAAGCCTTGATAGCTGCAAGAGTCATAGTTGAGGATTTTGGGTGCTGCCAGGGCCCAGGAAGGACCAGGAGGTCGCCCCTTGGAGGTGAAGACAGAGGGGGCGCTCAGCCACACAGAGAGCCCATGCAGAAGCAGGCAGCACCTGCAGAATCACCTGAACAGGCATTCAGAAGATCTGAGCACAACAGTGGTCTCAGCACAACAAAAGAGGGTCCCACGAAGTCGGAGTCCAACTTAGTGAGTTGGGCAATGCAGGGCGGAGTGCTGGGGACCTGGGCTAGGCTGTGCACAAAGGAAGTCTTGCAAAAGTGCACAGAAGCCCTAGCAGCTTCAGTTCACACAGTACACAGGATTATTGTCTGGTGTGGGGAGGCAAGGACTTACCTCCACCAAATTTGGACAGAAGGGCCACTGGACTGTCGGGGACACTTGGAGCTAATTCCTATGTTCCAGGGACCAAGCTCGTCAAGATGAGAGGGGACCCAGAGGACTGGTGATGCAGATGTTTGGTGCCTGCGTTGGCAGGGGGAAGATTCCGTTGACCCACGGGAGATTTCTTCTTGGCTTCCAGTGCAGGGTGAAGGCAGACAGCCCTCAGAACATGCACCACCAGGAAACAGTCGAGAAAAACGGCAGGATGAGGCGCTACAATGTTGCTGGTAGTCTTCTTACTACTTTGTTGCAGTTTTGCAGGTGTCCTGGAGCAGTCAGCGGTCGATCCTTGGCAGAAGTCGAAGAGGGAAGTGCAGAGGAACTCTAGTGAGCTTTTGCATTCGTTATCTGATGAGAAACCCACAGG
Organism: Pleurodeles waltl; assembly: GCF_031143425.1. Taxonomy (NCBI): domain Eukaryota; kingdom Metazoa; phylum Chordata; class Amphibia; order Caudata; family Salamandridae; genus Pleurodeles; species Pleurodeles waltl. Next base: position 1,232,815,756 of record NC_090444.1, on the reverse strand, counting down.
AGAGACCCTAGTAGCCCTCAGAGGAGGATTGGCTACAGAGAGAGGTAAGCACCTATAAGGAGGGGTCTCTGGCGTCACCTGCTGGCACTGGCCACTCAGAGGTCTCCATTGTGCCCTCACACCTCTGCATCCAAGATGGCAGAGGTCTGGGACACACTGGAGGAGCTCTGGGCATCTCCCCTTGCGAGGTACTGGTCAGGGGAGTGGTCACTCCCCTTTCTTTTGTCCAGTTTCACACCAGGGCAGGACTGGGGGGATCCTTGAACCGGTGTAGACTGGCTTATGCAAGGAGGGCACCATCTGTGTCCTTCAAAGCATTTCCAGAGGCCAGGAGAGTCTACTCCTCTCAGGCCCTTAACACCTATTTCCAAAGGGAGAGGGTGTAACACCCTCTCTCAGAGAAAATCCTTTGTTCTGCCTTCCTGGGACTGGGCTGTCCAGGCCCCAGGGGGGCGTAAACCTGTCTGAGGGTTGGCAGCAGCGTTAGCTGCAGAGAAAACCCCAGAGAGCTGGTTTGGCAGTACCTGAGCTCTATGCTGGAGCCCCGGGGATGCATGGAATTGTCAACCCAATACCAGAATGGTATTGGGGTGACAATTCCATGATCCTAGACATGTTACATGGCCATGTTCGGAGTTACCATTGTGACGCTACATATAGGTATTGACCTATATGTAGTGCACGCGTCCCCGCACTCACAAAGTCTGGGGAATTTGCCCTGAACAATATGGGGTCACCTTGGCTAGTGCCAGGGTGCCCTCCCACTAAGTAACTTTGCAGCTAACCTTCACTAAGTGAGGGTTAGACATATAGGTGACTTATATGTTACTTAAGTACAGTGTAAAATGGCTGTGAATTAACGTGGACGTTATTTCACTCAGGCTGCAGTGGCAGTCCTGTGTAAGAATTGTTTGAGCTCCCTATGGGTGGCAAAAGAAATGCTGCAGCCCATAGGGATCTCCTGGAACCCCAATACCCTGGGTACCTTGGTACCATATACTAGGGAATTATAAGGGTGTTCCAGTGTGCCAATCAGAATTGGTAAAATTAGTCACTAGCCTGCAGTGACAATTTTAAAAGCAGAGATAGCATAAACACTGAGGTTCTGGTTAGCAGGGCCTCAGTGATACAGTTAGGCACCACACAGGGAACACATACAGGGCACACTTTACGAGCACTGCTACAGTGTTTCAATATCAGGCACGCGGTGCAGTCAACATGGCTCCCAGGGTGTTCCACTAGGAGCCATCAAACGCACTCTAGGCTTATGGCTGGAGTTTGCGTGAGGCCCCACCATGCTCCTGCTTCTGAGTTATTCTATCGAAGATGATTGTGGCATGCCTGGGAGCCAGTCCACTGTAGCCAGTGATTGCGGTGTTCCTGAGAAGAATCTAGGCATCTTCCAGAATTAATATCTGAAACCTCAATCGGGGTCTTTTCATGAACTACAACTTACCTGTATAATCTAATTGGAGCCAATTACAGCAAAATGATTCTATTTGTATTCTGAGAATCGTGAAAGAAAAAGAATAATAATAGTGAATTCACAGTAATAACGTTTAAGAACTCTGGTAAGGTGCATGTAATAATAGTTCACTAAGGATATATACCATCATAAGAGAACTTGTTGGAATTTCTGAATACTGAATATCTCAAACTGCATCTTGGAACTATTCTTGGCCTTATTGGATTGAATACAAAGGAATTCAGCTTAAAGACACTTATATAATTTAATAGAGACTGTTAAAAAGGATTATAGCAGAACTTGGGAGACGGAGGAAGTTGGCTTCCGAAGACTCATCTCATTGCCACATGATCCTAACACAACCTTCTCTGATGGTTGGCTGTGTTCTTTCTTGACAGAATCACTGTTCCAATAATATTATTCTTGTACAGGCAAGATGATATCTCAGAATCTGTCCTTGTTTGATGTCCTAGCCATGCTGGTAACCGTGCAAAATGAGACCGGTGACAAGCAGTGAAACAATATTAGAGTGAAAGTAAAAAGTTAACCACATGATTAAACAAAATACTGGAAAATATTGCATACCCAGGTGCACGACTTAAGACAGGTTCTGCAGAGACTGGAAAAAAGATACAGTTAATAGAATCTCCTACCTTTGTTTACACTGAGTTGCAGGGGCCTGAACGTGAAATAGGAGCCATATGCAGGAAGGTCTTGATGATCCTGGTAATGCAGGTAGTCACTCCTCAAAGTGTCCTGTTAGCTCCACCAGAATGGTTTAAAGGAGCACCAGATAAATTTACTACATTTCTGAATGAATGTCAGTTTGCATTTTATCTACAAATCTAATTGGTTCCCTGATGAGCAGTCTAGGTTGGCATTTGTATTCTCCTATCTTGGAGGGACTGTAGCCACATGGTCCCTTCCTATAGTGGAAAGAAATGACCCTATGTTATTCAATTAAAAGAATTCAGGCAAAGATGAGAAAGCTGTGTGACAGACATTCTTGTATACAATCTGGATATTTAATTATTTGAACTAAAACAAGGCAATAAGGATTTGATCACAAATTTGATTTGTTTTAATTGGCTAGTGGCAGAATCAGGGTGTCCTACGGAAATGGAGCATCTCTGTTGTATAAACTCCTAAAAGATTAAATAAAGGATCTGTCCAATTAATGGATCCACCTGAAGATTGTGATCAACTTATAGATCTTGTGGTATGACTAGATCATAGGTTAGGTGAAAGGGAGTCAGATAAAGGAAGAAGCAAATCAAGAATCATAGTTCGAAGAGAAAAAAAAAAGAATCAACATTTTAGATGAGCCAGAAGCAATGCAAATAGTAAGTGTTCAGGGCCCTCTCTTGGAGGAATGGCAGCATTGTAGAGATAAAACGTTATGTGTGGTGGGTCACTTCTTAAAGGAATGTCCAACCAAACTGAGAGACAGAACCAAAACATCATTCTTTTCCCCCAAATCTCTTGGAAACATATAGAACCAGAAATTGAGGAGATCAAGTTATTTATACCAAGTAAGGTGAAGACATAAAATTTGGGAAACACCAGCGCGGAATATCCGATAAAACACTTTTCGGTGAGTTTAAAATGGTAACCCAATTAGAAGGACTCCACTGGCATTATGTTAGACTCAGGAGCTACAGGTACTTTTAATTGATTCTGAATGTTCTTGTTCCTTGGGTGTTGCAATTGAGTCTTGATCTTTTGCTGAGAAAATGTTTGTACTATAGATGGAAGAAACATGTTATCCAGTCCTGTGAAATTGGAACACTGTCCCATTAAAACGTATTTTAAAGAAACACCATTATATAATACATTTTTATATAATAACCACCCCTCAGTGTCAGGTAATCATAGGAGTAGTATGGTTTTAGAAACACAGCCCTAGTATAGACCGGGTTAAAGGCTCCCTTTCCTTTCTCTATATATTGTCAACAATATTGTCTAAAACCCTTCTGTATCTGTGGTTCCTAAGGAATTTCAAGAATTCCTAGACGTTTTTGATAAATAAAAGGCTAAGGTATTGCCCCCACACACACCTTAGAATTGTAGAATAGATTTGCTACCAGGATCCTATCTGGCCTGTAGTAGGATATATTCCCTCGCTGAAAAAAGAAGAAAATAGACATCTCAGCAATATTTAGGTTCATTCCTTGAGACTGATTTTTTTTGTCCCTCTCTTTCTCCAGTTTCTTCTCTTCTGGAGGGGGAGTTGCAAACCTGTATTGATTCTAGAGTCCTTAATTGTGGATTAAGAACCGATATCCCGTACCTGTCATCTTATCATTATTAGATCAGATAAAAAAATTCAACTATTTTCACTAAATGAGATATTACAGGAACATATCATTTGATTAAGTTGAGAGAAGGGGATGAAAGGAAGACTGTGTTTCACACCATGTTCCACATTGAATAGGGTTTATTTGAGAAACTGGTAATGTCATTTGGTTTGTGTAATGTCCCGGCCTCTTTTCAGTTTTTTATCAACAAGGTATTTCACAAGTAGATTGACATGTGTTCAGTGGTATGTAATGATGACATCTTGGTATTCACTAGATCTAACAAAGAGCACATTGAACATGTCAGAAATATATTAAAGAAGTTGAGAACATCATTTATTTGCAAAAATAGAAAACATGTGTTTTTAATGTAGAGGAGGTAAAGTTCTTGTGGTTTATTAAATCAGCTAATTGAATAAAAAGGGATCCCAAGAAGGTAGAAGCTATTCAGGAATAAATCTCCCCACAATCAGTTAAAGATGTACAGAATTTCCTGGGCTTTGCCAATTGCTATACAAGGTTAATTGTTCATTTGTTGGCTATGGTCTCCTCAATTACCAGTCATTTAGAAGAGGGAGTGCTGTTTCATTGGACAGAGGAGGCACCAAACCCTTATCAAATCTTAAAATCAAAGTTTATCACAGGTTCAATTGTAAAACATACAGATCCTTCTGAGCCATTCATTGTAGAAGCAGATGCCTCTCTGACAGCTGTGGGTGGTGTTATGTCACAGAGACATGTTAGTACAGGACGAATACACCAAGTAGCATACTAATCCCATAAATTAGCCCCATAATTATACAGTAGCTGATACAGAGTTGCCAGCAATTAAATACACATATAAGGAGTGGAGAAATTATTTATTAGGGGCATAATTTACAGGTACCATCCTTACCAACCACCAAAATTTACAGTTTCTAAAATCTACTCAAGCTGTATCAGCACGTCAATTAAAGTGGACTCAATTCTTTGCAGAATACCATTTTATAATAACTTTTCAACCAGATAGAAGGAAACAGTAAAGCTGAAGCACTGACAAGATATGATCATGACCCACTTGAAAAGATTCAGGATACGCCGCTGATTATTTGGACAGGAAAAAAAATCTAGGCCTGACAGCACCTTCAAACAGTCTAATTAAAGTACAGTGCAGGAACAGAAGAGAGTAAAAGTGCATTTCAAAAATATAATGGTGAACAAAAGGAAAAGTTATATTATGCAAATGCAGGTTTATATTTGCCAACTCAGGAAGTGCGGGGCCAAGACTTAGGCTCGTGGTATAGCAGCAAGGTAACAGGACATCCTGGGAAAAAAGAACATTAGAATTACTACGCAGATATTTTTGGTGTCCTAAAATGGCAAAAGATGTCCAAAAGTATGTTGCTACTTGTGCTCAAACAAAGTCATAATGCACTGGCTGGCCTTTTCATGCCTAATTCTGTTCCCCCTAGACCTTAGTACACTGTACATCTCAATTCTATTATTAAACTACCTTATACTTTTGAGTGATAAAACACAGTCCTAATTATTGTGGGTTATTTAGCAAAGATGGCGCATTTCATTCCATTAAATGGACTCTCACCCGCAAAGAGGTTAGCAAAGGTTTTCACACACACACGGTAATACTATTTAATGGAACTCCATCTTTGTTAATTTCGGATAGAGGTTTGCAGTTTTTTTTCTCATTTCTGGAATCCTGTGTGCAAGCTCATGAGAATGTAAATACATTTGTCATCTAGTCACCACCCTCAGACAGACGGTCAGACAGAAAATGTGAATCTATGTTTAGAGTAGTATATTTGATGTCAACTAGCAAATTACAATCCACGTTGGAATGGCGTGTTATGGGTTTCTGAATTCACCTACAATAACATTGTAAATAAATCATTAGGTTCTTTCCCTTTCTTTTGAACTTATGGTTTTCATCCAAAAATGTTGCACTGTGAGATACCTACATGTTCAACTGTTCCTGCTGTTCACACATTTCAGGAATATTTAATCAAAATACATAAATAGTCACAAGAGAAATTGCATCATGCTAAAGAAAGATTTAAAAGTAATGCAAATACACACAGAATCTCTGACAAAGAGTAAACTGTGGGATATTCTATATGGTTAACCCAAGTATGCAGGACCATTTACAATTGGTAAATGGATTAATCCAGTAGCCAATAAATTGAACTTACCTGAAACTATAAAGGTACATTCTGTTTTTCATGTTTATCTGCTGAAACCAGTGGTGGAGTGAACTTGACTCCTATCTGCTCCACCTCCTATTGTGTTCAGAATCAATTTGGTATACAAGGTGAGAGCAATTCTGGGCTCTAAGGGCCTGATTCACAAAGGTAAAGTTAAACCAAAAAGTCTAACTATACGACTTTTGGTACTCGCAACGGGACTTACGAGTCATATCTTTATGACTTTTTGACTTGTCTTTCCACACTCGGGGCAGAATCTCTTCACTCGGGGCACTTCACCCTCAGGCAAGAGTGACTGTAATTGAACAGATGCAGACAATTAATGTCATCTGCAACCCATGCACTACAAACCACATAAAAACAGCACACATCCAAGGCTCTGGTTTTTCCACACCCACAGGTCATCTGCCTGTACTGCCCCTTGCCGAGCAGGAAGAAAAACTACACTGAGGCGGAGACCATTATAATTGTGGCCTTTGTAGTGAATAACTACAAAAACTGCATGGTCTACTTCCATACTTTAGCATAGCAGTACAACACAGAAGGCAGCCTTCTGGCAGCAGTAGGCTAAGGCAGTCAGTGCATGGTGGAGGATGCTTAGTCTGTCACAGACATCAAAAAGAAGTGGCAGGATGAGAGGTGGCGTGTGAAGGGGAAGTTCAAACTGGAACACGCCCCGTCACACCCAACTTGAGAAAGATATCCTGTCGAGCATCCACCCCCAGTTGCTGCATGGGCTGTCTGTTAATGATGTTAATATGGTTCCAGGCAATATGTGATGATTTAAATAATTAATTAAAGTGATAAATGTGTACGTACACTGCAAATGTGACTATGTAAACTACTGTAAGTTAGTGCAAATATGCTTTGCAATGTAGACTTGTACTTTGTCTCATTGTGTCATATTTTGGCTTTTGCACTACGAGTCCCAGAATCCTTTGTGATGGAACTTTCAAATCCTCATTCACAAACAGTGGCTCATCACTGCTAGTGGTTTAATTTTACACTGGAATGAGGCCCTATAAAATGTGCCTGATTTAGTGAATTTCTACATATTCATCATGTGTTAGTATTTTCTGTGGACTTCTTCTTTTTGTCGCCGCATCAAACCAGAAGGGCAGAGGTCCCTGAACTTACAGAGAGGCAACTTTATGGGGCACATCAACCAATACCACCTGCACAAACTGGTATGTGAATGTGGCCTGAAGAGTGTCCAGTTTACTTCATTGTAATCAGACAACCCAAAGATTCTTAACATTGATTCCATCAATAGCCTCAAACATGTAAACTTTCCTAGAATTTGTTGTTCATTATATGTTTCAACTAAAATGTAATCTAAATAGACTCACATCATTTTAGGTCCTCTGACCTTGACCAGGAAAAACATCTATTCCCGCAATCTCTGATCAACGTACGGGTATGACATATGGGCAAGCACAATAGAGTGTGTGGATGGAAGACACGAGTAAGACATTGTCACTCATCCAAAGTACCTCATCCAGGGATTTGCGAGGCATTCTGGATCCAGCATTCAGACCCACTACCATCCATCCGTCAGGTAAATATGACATTTAGGCCATCATTATAACCCTGCAGTTATAATGAGGGCCTACATTTTGGGCAGTGAAATGCGCAATGGGTGCTACTGCACCCGCTGCACATCAGCATTGCCGCCAGCTCTATTACGAGCCAGCTGCAATGTTGATGTGACTTTTCCACGGGGCCAGAGGATGGTAACACTGTTACCGTCCACTGGCCCAGCAGAAACGTCAAAATAGGGAGCCAGCTATACCGACAGCACTGGCGGTATACTGGTGCCTGCAGCCTCCGCCGAGGTTGTAATGAGGCCCTTAGTGATGTAAACTATTGATTCACAGATAGTGCAAAGTAACCAATTCCTTGTGAATGAATATTAGCAGACATTGGTACTTTTGAAGCATCTGAACATTGGTGTGCGATTTGTTACTAACATAATCAGTGATGCCTGTGTTACTTTGGCATGTTCACATATATTTCATACTGAATATTAATTACAATCTCACTTTCTTCTGAAGCTGTTGGATCGAGGACCATCTCTTCCGCCACATACTCAACGAGCCAGGTTCAGCAGCGCACAATGGTTCTCAATACCACACAGAGTTGTGGTTGGAGCTGGTGAGTTTTGTTTTGCATTGTACACCTGAATTGAATACCTCAATGCTACAGTGTGAGCTGGCACATGTAGGTTTACACATACTAGGTCACATATGAAACATCAGAGGGATGCAAAGAATATTAAACCCAACTCTTGTGAAGTAGCACATGATATTCAATGGAAAATACATATTATGTTTCAACCATTGTCTTTCAGGTGCTGAGGACAATGAATTGCTTGATGCAGCAGAATCTTCCATCAGTGGAGGGCGGTGATCAATCCAAGGAGAGAATCTCATTCTGTTCCAAGCAGTAATGTCGGTAGCTAGCAATGCCCAAGGAGAGGAGGATGAGGAGGAAGAAGGTGATGATGTGCTGGTCGTGGAGGATGACCTGGATTATCAGGAGGACATTGTTGGCCCACTGGACAAAACACTGAAGGCAACATCAGGTTCGATCAGCATTGTGCCTCCTTCTTCACATCTGAGGATTGCCCATTCCCAGCAGTCAGCCAACCAGCCACAGCATTTACCTACCCCAAAACAACCATCACTTCCTCACAAATCCCACATTCAAGCTAGATGTGTTGCTTCTCCTACAGACTCCTCCCATGACAGTGCCTTCCCGGCCTTCTCTCAAGCATCTAAGGAACCTAACACCCCTGATGAGGAACAGGTATCTCCTAGGCACCAATGTCCTCCAGACAGCATCCCACATGCCACCACTCACATTCTGGTAGACCCGATGGTCATATCAGTGGCCGTCCAATGCGAAAGGGGCTGGCAGATGGTCAGCATGGCCAGTGGGAGTATGATTTTTTTCCAACAACAGGCTGAGGTGAGGGAGTACATTCATGCCAAAGGGGCTACTCTGTCTGAGACGTCATACTCACTACACGAATTCCCTTGGGTGATTGACAGACAGACCCATGACTTAGACAGGATTGATAAATCTTGCCAAGAAATATCAAGGAGGCAAAAATACATCATAGCAATCTATAGGGAAAGGAGTGCAAAATACCATGCCTTGGCCATGAAGATGACAGAGGGCATGTTGAAACTGTTTCAAAGTCTTCCTTCACACTCAACACATGGAGGGGACCTAACACACCTACTTACACCACACCCCACCCATACCATATCCTTCACAAGCACCCCCCTGAGGTACACAGGTAACACTCTCCTGTACATACCCACTGCACAGTCACACCCTCCATGCTCTGCCACATCCATCACCTGTGCAGGCATCCTCACCCCTGTACAGGTACGTCCACCACCTTTACCACCTGTACAGGCACTGTCAACCCTTGTACAGGCACTTCACTCTGTATAGGCTCCCTCACCCCCTTTACAAGCATTTCCCCCACCTATACAGGCACCTTCACTCCCTGTACAGACATCTCCTCCACCTGTACAGCCACCCGCATCCCCTATACAGGCATTTATTCCACCTGTACATGAAGATGCACCACACACACTCACTCATAAGCACCAACACAGTAAACCCACTTAGTCACAGAAATCTTCACACCCACTATTGTGAAGTCGCAAGAGAGATCCCCCATGATGACTTTAAAATATGTTTCCTACAATTATTTGCAAATAGAAAGATATTTTCCACATGTCATTTCTGAGTGGAGTAATAGTTGATGGTGGTCAATTGGTTACTCTGGTTGTAGGCCATATATGTGATGATAAATGTGTGTGAGTTAGACATTTAGGGGGTCATTACAACCCTGGTGGTCCAAGACCGCCAGGGCTATTCTGACAGAAGCACCGCCAACAGGCTGGCAGTGCTTCCCATGGTATCACGACCGCCGGGACCGGCGGTTTACCGCCACGTTGGTCCCGGCAAATGTAATCCACCAGGGCAGCGCTGCTAAAAGATGCTGCACGTCGTTTCTCCAGCCGCGGGCGTCTGTCTTCCTGTCGGTTTGCAGGCGAGTGTTGATTTTCAGCCACGAAGCCTGCGGCGCATCGATTTTTCAGCCGCAGATTGGAGTTGCGTTGATCTTTTTCCCGCACGGCGGTCTGTGTGTGGATTTCTCACTCTTGGGCTGCCAGCTTCTCTTCTCAGGGTCTCAGGAACTGGATGGGCACCACTTGGCAGAGTAGAAGTCTCTCCAGAGGCTCCAGGTGCTGGCAGAGAGAAGTCTTTGCTGTCCCTGAGACTTCAAACAACAGGAGGCAAGCTCTAAATCAAGTCCTTGGAGATCTTCACAAGAAGGAAGGCAACACAAAGTCCAGTCTTTGCCCTCTAGCACAGGCAGAAGCAGCAAATGCAGGATAGCTCCACAAAGCACAGTCACAAACAGGGCAGCTCTTCTTCCTTAATTCTTCAGTTCTTTTCCAGCAGAGGTTCCTCTTGGTTTCCAGAAGTGTTCTAAAGTATGTGGTTTTGTGTGCCCCAAAGGAAGGTCTCTCTTATTTGTGAAATCCTGCCTTGCCCAGGCCAAGCCCCAGACACACACCATTGGGTTGGAGAATGCATTGTGTGAGGGCAGGCACAGGCCTTTCAGGTGTGAGTGACCACTTTCCCCTACCTCCTAGCACAGATGGCTCATCAGGATATGAAGGCTACACCCCAGCTCCCTTTGTGCCACTGTTTAGTGAGAGGTGCAACCAGCCCAACTGTCAAACTGACCCAGAGAGGGAATCCACAAACAGACAGAGACACAAAAATGGTTTAAGAAAGAAAATGCTCACTTTCTAAAAGTGGCATTTTCAAACACACAATCTTAAATTCAACTTTACTAAAAGATGTATTTTTAAATTGTGAGCTCAGAGACCCCAAGCTCCACATGTCTATCAGCTCCCAAAGGGAATCTACACTTTAATCATGTTTAAAGGTAGCCCTCATGTTAACATATGAGAGGGACTGGCTTTGCAACAGTGAAAAACCTATTTAGCAATATTTCACTGTCAGGACATATAAACACATTACTATATGTCCTACCTTAACCATACACTGCACCCTGCCCTTGGGGCTACCTAGGGCCTATCTTAGGGGCACCTCACATGTAAGAAAATTGAAGGTTTAGGCCTGGCAAGTGGGTACACTTGTCAAGTTGAATTTACAGTTAAAAAGCTGCACACACAGACACTGCAGTGGCAGGTCTGAGACATGATTACAGAGCTACTTATGTGGGTGGCACAACCAGTGCTGCAGGCCCACTAGTAGCATTTGATTTACAGGCCATGGGCACCTCTAGTGCACTTTACTAGGGACTTACTAGTAAATCAAATATGGCAATTATGGATGAACCAATTACATACACATTTTGTATAGGAGCACTTTAGCACTGGTTAGGAGTGGTAAAGTGCCCAGAGTAACAAAAACAGCAAAAACAGAGTCCAGCACACATCAACAACCTGGGAAAGACAGGCAAAAAGTTAAGGGAGACCACACCAAGGATGAAAAGTCTAACATATATATATTTATATATATGTATCTATCTATCTATCTAACTATCTATCTATCAATCTATCTATCTATCTATCTATCTATCTATCTATCTATCTATCTATCTATCTATCTATCTATCTATATATCTATCTATCAGCCTGCCAGAGTGAGTCCACAGGAGCAGAGGACTCGAACATTATAGTCAAAGAGGCCTGAGAGGGTGGCCAGTGGCTGGACATTGTTTGGATGTGATTTGTGTTACCTCTTGTACATAAACCTGTTCTGCTGATGCTTCCTGATGTGTTATATTTATTTTGCCTCACCCCAAGTCCCCTTGCTCAAACTGCAATAAGAGTTTATTTGATTTTCTTTCTCCTTTTCCATTGGACAGATTTTTCATTTAGTTTGTTTACTACTATACATGTATATATATATATATTTGTATATATATATATATATATATATGGATATCTATCTATCTATCTATCTATCTATCTATCTATCTATCTATATATATAGATAGATAGATAGATATAGATATATATATACATGTTTGTATTATTTTGAGAGAGACAAGTATCACAAAGTCTGCCTTTACTTCACGTTGAAAAAATGTAATTGTCAACCAGGAAAGAATTCCCACAAAAGGCATGTATGATACAGCATCCAACACCCAAACCCCTCACCTACCAACGCCATACATTGTGCAAGCTATTCCTTCACCATTGGATACAACAGTTGTAAGGCCTATGCATGGACTCACTATAGTTATTCTTCATTTCTTAGCACTCTAGAAATCCCAATGTCTTTGCCTTCCATTGATGTACATTGAACATTTTTTCTTTCATGCCAATATTTTGAAACACACCGTCATTTCACTTGCTCTGCAGCCACTTTCCTAGGATTTTGTCAGTACATTCTCCAACTGCTCACTGGACAAAACAAGTGGCAGGTGTTGTTTTCTGTCTGTCCTGCAAATATTCCCAGGCTCTGATGGATATAACACAGTAGCTTTTCACTGTATCAACATAACATTATAAGTTAGGTCATACAGTGTTTACTTTTAGAGAGGAGTATTGCAGCAGAGCTGACTCGCCTGGGGAACAGATGCCTTCCAGGCCATGCAGGCTGTGCAAACTGGTTTACACTTCCCTTTGAGGACTACTTGACAACACATACAGAGGTATGGGGTTCTACACTCCCAGATATCATAAATAATAATAATAGCCTTCCTGGGTATACAATTACATAGTAGGCTCAGACCACTAGATTTGGATTATGGTAGTACTTTTTGTGTTATTCAGTTTTCTAACTGCTATTCTGACTTTTATACTTATTGTCAGTAGTGTAATCACAACTAATTTGCTTCATAATAGACTATTTTGGTTGAAATAAATATGTTGCGTACTTCAATTGAGTCTGTTTTTTACTGTTGCTATGGACATGTATGACTTTGATAATTTATGAAAAGGATTGACCTTTTTCCACTGTTCCCTGAGAAAGGGAGCTAGAGTGTTGTGCCTTTTGGGGTGCCAAAATTACTTGTCACTCTGTAGGGTTTAGGAGGGCAAGTATGACAGAACTGATTTGGCAGGAGTGACACAGCCTCGGCATTCTGACGTCCTGTTGTCCCAAGGCACAGTTCTGCAAAAGCAGACTCCATGTGACACCTTAGTCGACCAGTTATTATGTTGTAAGTGCATTTATTTGTTAAAATGCAACTGTAAGGGAATATATCCCATTGTGTTTAGAACACTACATGTCCCAGAACATGTTCGGAGAACAGCATTCCTATTGCTCCAATAAAATGAAACATAGAGTTTGTACGTGGATGGCCAATGGTAAATACCCACTACAATGTCTTGCAGAATCTGTTGTGTGCTCCAATACGCAGGTGTTCCTCTGGGCCTCCATAAAGCTGAGGGAACATATCAAGCATCCCCTCAGTTAGAATGTTCAATTCAGTTTCACTGAAAGGGTTTGCCTTGTCCTAAAATCTCCCAGCCATATTGGGTGCAGATTAGGTAAACAGTGCAGCAGAATGGCAGTGGACTTTGCTTGGAGGTAAGGATGGCTCAGACTGAACATAAACTGACTGCTAGCAATTTCCTGTTATGAACTTTCTGCTCTTTATTTCCTGTTTGCCATTTCCTGTATAATTTATTTGGGTTTCAGCCAATTATAGTGTCTCAACCCTGGGTGCGGACTTTATGCACTCAGGCAGAGACTCCACTCACATGGTGGAGGTTACACAATCAAGCTGGAAAACAAGGATTTGATACTGAAAATGACAAACAGGAAATAAAAAGCAGCAAATACATTACATGAAGTTGCTAGCAGCCATCTTAAGGTCATTCTGAGCCATCCTCACTTCCAAATTAGATCCTCTGCCACTCTGCAACTGAATTATGCAGACCAAATTTAAATCTGCCAAAATATTTAAGAACACTGCAGTGCAAAGGCTGTGTTCTCACAGCAGGAATAAATGTGTTGTACAAGAATAAATGTGTTGTAGGCACAGGGAGGAAGAGTCATTTCATCAAGTTCACAAACAGAGCCATTAACTCCTTTTGAAAATATCTGACATGCTACCTGAAATTATCCAAGAGACAGCAACATATGAAATTATATGTCCTTTGGACCTGTGTGTGTGATGTATCCAGTATTACACATACAATGCTATGTACCTTGATTTGTTGTTGGACACATGAGGAATTCTGTTTCTGAGATTGGTAAATCCCAGACAGTACACAGGTACTTTTTTACCATGGTGTACATATGAAAAGGCATATCACTACACTGCCACTACACACAATTACAAGAGATATTTCTAATTTGAAACATACAAATGTTACATGTTGCCAAACCCGCAAGCAGCTCACCAAAGACACATACCAGTGTGCATTCTGCACTGTCTGAGTACATCACATAAAAAGCATGGAGATAGAACAAGTGTGTAGTATTTCAGCACATCATCATGCAACCCGTCATGAGACAACATAAGAAAATAGTGTATGAAAGCCTTACACTTTTGTATCAGTTTACCATTGTTTGCTGTTCAACACAAAACGTACAACTAGTATCTTTATGAGTGTGGAGTCTCCGCACATAAGAAGACCTATTTTTCATTTATTTGTAAATAGCAAACAATCAAAGAGTTACATGAAAGTCTCAAACACTGACATCAAATTGTTTTTGTAACTAACAGTACATAGTTTTTAAAAATGTTATATGTTATGGTTTATACAATATCCAGTGAGCGGATCATTATGTTTCCAACACTGCCTGTCACCCCCATGTCACATATGTGTGTAAGAGTGTTTTGCTTTACTTTCGACTGAGCCAATATATACACGCTGAAAGGAGTCGAAAAGATTCTCTGGAATGCACTTCTTAATCTGAAGAAGACATTTATTACAGCTTTTTGCAAGGTTTGTGAAGGAAGGTTTGATTAGTAAAAATATGTACTTCCAAAATGTGCAACCACAACGTGAGACTATGTGTAAAAAGTCTCCAATCTATAAACAGCAAATATATACATGCAAGGATACAAACACTTGTATATTGATATATAGATATATATTCATATGCAATGCAAAGCAAATAATGAATAAAAATTAAGCACCATAATAGGGCCTGCAAATACTTCATCTTTCTCATGCCAGCAAGAAGACGACCCCTGTTCAACTGCGAGAAAGAGATTTTCCACCCTCACGGGACAGGTCAGGCAGTTGACGTTCACTCCTGACTGAAGTCTCAGAATTCATCGCTATTGAGCAGAGTCATCTTTTATATCTTTAAATAATTACGAGAGAACTTTCTAGAAAGCTCTCCCTCTTAGAGGGGAATTATTTAAAAAATGCTGGCTTATTTAGGTAAACCGTGACAGGAATGTGTCGGAAGCTGGCCATCATTCCAAGACAGGTCTTTCGAGGTCAAATTGTTTTCTTGTCTATGATAAACACTAGCTTGTTACAGCCTTATCGTACTAACTGCTCACCTCCTACATGTCGTGTACCAGCCCTGGCTCTTCAGAAGAAGAAAAACACATAGAAGTAGAAAAACACATTGCATAACATGTTTTGCACGGAAAAATACTTTAACGTGGAGGCAAAGCTAGGCTGAATACAAAATGTAATGTCTAACGCCACGATAAAGCCAATAGGCAGCTAAGCCAGGTGCAAAGCAGTGTGATACGACATCAGTGGTCAATACTTAAAACATTACAAAGAGTAATTGTCCAAAGTTCAGTGTGCCACACAGCAAGCCTCATATAATCAATGGGGAAGGTGTGCATGTTTGAAGTATGGATATCTCATAAGTTTAAGGTTGACATCTAATTGTACAATTTTCTGTTTCACATATACCTGTAGGTTTCATTCTTGTACACAGTGAAAAACCTCACTGACTCAAAGTATAGGCGTCAATCCTTGTGATACTTGGTGCTGACAAAGGTTTCTGGTGTACATTGTCCAGAAAGATCTCACAAATGCAGTGACATGCACTTCCCTAAGGCAATGGACTCCTTTGCAACTTTGTCAACATTAATCACTGACATGGCACAAAATCTGTAGCAGTGTCTAACTTTCGACTCTTGGAAACATCTTTTGTTGAAACACTATATGAATGGCTTACAGAGTAGTTTTAGGATGGATTTTGTGAGCAGAGTGTTAAGTGTTTACCAATCATCATTGACAGTAGACTGTGCAACAACACAGAGTTAGTAACACAACTAGTGGCTAAAGAGAAAAAAGTGTCAACCAGCTGATCAAACACTTGAATACCCTGCCGTCTGTGTGGTACAATGCCCATGTTCCTTGAATTCAGGCCTGGGGAGGGTTCAGAAGTATCTGTAAGCCTTGACATACTGCAATGTTGTGTAAGACACAACAGGCTACTATTATCTTTCACACAACTTCAGGAGAGTAGAGCTGCATACCCACATATGGTCAAGACATCTGAATCACAATTTTAGTAGTGCAAAAGTAGGTTTAATGCACCTATGCTGGAGTACAGTGATTGCACGTCTGTATAATGTGAGGAGATGAGGAGAGATTGCATATGCAGCATCACCATGGAAAAAAAATGTAGTAAGTTTGGTGCATGTCACTGTTGAATTTGTTGAAGTTATTAATATATAATATGTAATGCATACATGCAGTGTCTGTTAACATAACGTAAATGTCACAAGAAATGTTGAATTGTGATGGATGTTTATATACACATTTTTAGGCATATACAAACATGTCTGTTGTTTGGATACTTACAGAGAAGCCAAATTCTCCTGCTGTCAGCTTCCGGACAAGAGGTGACCTGTAGACTATGTAGCTGTCATGTATACTACCTAGGATCATGACATGCGCATCCATAAAGCAGCCACTGGCATCACACAAACCCTTCATGTTAATGCACTGCCAGTGGTGTCTGTTGCAGAAGATGTGTGCATTATGGGGAGGTGGCTTAAGTGCCACATGGGTGCAATCAACTACACCAACCACACATTTGAAGCACAAAAAGATATAGAAATCCCTCTCATCCTTTTGCCTTCCTGCCAGTATATGTGGCATACGTGTCAGCTCAGAACCCGACGCAAGAATCAAGACTGTTGTGCTTCAGAAATGCCCACAATGTCACTGGACAAGCTCTGAAATGATCAAGTATCAAAAGAAATGGAGAGCTGTTAATATCTTGACATAGGATGGGATGGCATAGAAGCAGCAGGTCGCAGAGTCAAGATCCTGCTCCCACTCAGAAACCATCTCCAAATGACATCAGGGAGAAAATGGAATCTGGAGCTGACATCTTGGCTGGACAACCCAAAGAGGATAATCCTTTTTCTTGAAGAGCCTTTCTCCTCTCCTTCTCTTTCTCCTCACATCGTTCTATCGAATGACAAGGGGCAACCCAACAAAGCATTCAGTGACATATTGTAAGGTATAAAAGGGTTTGTGTGTTGCAGCTCTGAATTTATGTATGCAGTCAGGCTGTGACTGGCTAACAACGTTCATTTGAGCTGGGTGAGGGAGTAGTAAGCACTGACACAATTGTATGTGGTGTGGTTGGGGAAACTTAGAAATCTGATGTTTGTTCATACATTTAGAGTTCTGTATTACATTCACAATTTGTCTGCTTGTGGAAGACATCACATGACCCATGACTGAGGGTTAAATGTGCAACTGTAGAAGAGATATTTTTTAGAACTTGTGGTGTTTTTCCACACTCTTGTTGTGGTGTGTGTTTTTGCCAGAACATTTACTACTACAATGCACAACTCACACATACATATATATGACTGCCCAGTGCCTATATGTAGCTATTTCATATTTTCATTGAATCATTTTGCGCTATGTTGGTTGTTCAAGTTGACTTTTTTGTGTTCTGGCCTGAGTGTGGTGATTACAGCCTGAGTGCGGAACATCCAATGTCGTAAGACTACAACTTGTAAATCTCTTTATGATTAACAAAAGTTGTAAAGTTAGACTTTTAGACTGACTATACCTTTGTGAACCTGGCCCTATGAGAATAAGAGGATGCATATGTTACCTTATTGACCAGAAAGCATATGGACCAGAAAATAGATAATGGGAGCCAGCTGGTCATGTGCATGCACCTCGATTGGTAAGAAAATGGCATCTGTGATACCCTGATAAGCTCAAACCAGTAGGAGGACTTTTGGGAAGGGGGTACTTTGATAGCTGCTGCTGCGCGTCCTAATATCGGGTGCATGGCAGGCCAACATGGCTCTCACTATGCAGGATAAGCAGCAACCAGGGCACTCCAAAAGAACTTGGATCCTGCAACAATATAGTCATCAAGGAGGCAGATAAGGGTGGGAACATTGTGATCATGGACAGAACGGATTACGTATCTGAACTGGATAGACAACTGTCAGACTGTACTGCGTACCTCAAACTTACTTCCAACCCTGTGCCGGGAGTAAACAGGTGCATTCTACAAAAACTACAAACCTTTTTGAACCTTGATCTAATATCCGATATGGAATTCAAATACCTATACAACAGTACGCCCACCTCACCTTGTATCTACATTCTACCAAAGATACAAAAAACTGGCCTTTTTCCCCCGGGCAGACCTATCATTTCTGGTATTGGCTCCCCCACGGAGAAATTGTCAGAATACATAGACATTTTCCTTCAGCCTTTTGTCCAGAACTTACCATCGTACATTAGGGACACCAAAGACCTACTTTGTAAGATTGCGGACTATGACTGGACGGAGGGCCATTACCTAGTCACTTTGGATGTTACGTCATTATACACTAGCATTCCGAGATTAGAGGGTCTTACGGCTGTCCAACATTTTCTTGACACCAGAGATGCCTCATGTCTAGACCATACGAATATTCTTATGGACCTCATAAGTGTGGTCCTGGACAACAACATTTTCCTACATAATGGAGACTGGTATCGTCAGGTACAAGGAGTAGCTATGGGGGCTAAATTTTGTCCATCATATGCCAATCTCTATATGGGCTACCTGGAAAAAACACATGTGTGGCGTTCCTGCCCTCCCCTCCTAACACAGCACATCCTTTACTGGGGAAGATATATCGATGACATTTTGTTTTTTTGGTCAGGTGATACACCTTCCCTTACAGCTTTTACAGAGCACCTTAATGACATTTTGGTTTTTTGGTCAGGTGATACACCTTCCCTTACAGCTTTTACAGAGCACCTTAACAACAATACATTTAACATCAAGTTCACTCACGAGGCTAGTCAATCCTCCATCAATTTTCTTGATCTCACTATCTACATTAAACATGGTAACATCTGTACTAAACTATTCAGAAAGCCCACAGCATGCAATGCCCTTTTGCATGCCAGTAGTTCACACCCCAAGCCACAAATCAATGTGATTCCTTATGGGGAAAGTACAAGAATCCGCCGAAACTGTAGTGAGGAGCAGGTATTTCATGAAGAGTTGCAAAACATGAAATTACGTTTTAGACATAGGGGCTACCACACTCAGACTCTTAGCAAAGCCTGCAACAAGATCATGAAAACTAAACGTTATGACTTACTCACCAACACTAAAAAGAACAGTTCACAAAAACGTATCTCTCTTGTGATCAAACACAGTGCACTAAGCCCGCAAATTTTTAAGACTATACGTAAACATTGGTCTTTGCTACTAACAGATGAGACCTTAAAGAATGGTCTAACTACAACACCCAGCGTCATCTACAAGAGGGGCACTACCCTACGGGACCAACTGTGCCACAGTTTCATGCCTCCAGAGAATAAGGATTCTTGGCTGCCAAAACCACCTCCTGGCACATATAGATGTGGACACTGTAACATCTGTGGGTATATCAAAGATAAAACAATAAGGTTCCAATACAACACCTTGGTTACACATGAACTAAAGCACTTCATTAATTGCAACACAAGCTTTGTGGTATATTGCATTGTTTGTACATGTGGAATCATCTATGTTGGAAGTACCATTCGACCACTAAAAGAGCAAATTCAAGAACACCTGAGAGCCATCAGGTCTTCTAACATCAACTATCCCTTTGCGATCCACTACAACGAAATACATGGACACAGGGAAGCCCTGGACATACATGTCCATGGGATTGACTCTATTAACAGAACACCTCGGGGAGGCAACCGCACTTTGGCTTTAAGACGCCTTGAGAGTAGATGGATCATCAAACTACGAGCGGTAGAACAGGGACTTAACATCCACAAGGACCTCCATGTCTTTCTCTGAATAGGGATATTTTTTATACTCCTTAGCTTGTATATGTGTATCACGTAATCTGTTTAAAAAAAAGTATTTTCCACAGTGCTACAACTTAATGACCTAGCTTCCCTTTTGTCGTTGTATCTCATAAGGAGAACATAAACTAGATATGTGTGTTATACCACTATGTCATTAGGGAGCTATTCATATCTTAACTTACAAGTCACCAACCTTCTTTCTGTTTCACTATCTTCTTCCCCTCCCCCTTTTTTTGCGTTTACTACATGACTTTCATGTCATATACCATGCAACAAACTCTTACATGATGGTGCCCCATTGGAAAGTATATTTAAGTCCATGTGTATTGTATAACTCTTGGTGTTTTTTGTTTGTTTCTTTGCCCCATAACATGACGTATACCGTGCTCAACATCTTGCATCAGTATGACATATAACGTTTGTCTTATGTTCCATCCAGTATTCTAATGTTCTCCATGCTATATGCAATGTGCATCAATGTCCTATACACCCTTTTGTATTAATTTTTTGTCAATTCCATAACCTTTCATATGTGCGCTTTGTATGCCGTTCCCATCAAAAAAGTATATATAGATACAATATATGTTTTATGTTCTATTCAGTTTTTAATTACTCTCCATGCTGAGCACAGTGTGCCTTAATGTCGTGCATACTGTTGTAACCTTGTACTAATACTATAACCTATCTTATGTATGCTTTGTAAGCCTATCCCATCAAATAATATATATGGATATAATGCCTTTCTGAACAAATTCTGGTAATGGGGTCTCTCCAATTGTCACTCGTCTTTTCCTATGCACATGTCCATTCGTTTGGGTGTTTTCTATACTCCTTTTTACCCATTTGTGGTATCTTCCTCCACTTAACACACACAGCCCTGCATCTTTCTAATCCGTTAGGCTACATTCCAAGATGGCGCCCATGTTTACAATTTGCAATACGAGTCTTTTGCATGCTCGTCCTCTGCACGCTCAGTTTTAGTCCTTTCCCTATTTCCTAGAGTGCGCGTTTATAGACGCTGACACTCCGTGTGCAACTGTCTCCCAAAAGGAACACGGCAGTCTTATCACGGACTGCGATTTACTACTCGCGCTGCTCTCTCTTCGACTCCCGTTTTCTGGGAGTCTCACAGGTAAGGGGGAAGGTTATTCCTGCCTTCTCCTTTATTTTATTTTATTTCAGTACAATTATGTTACACGTTCCAGCTCCCCGTAATCACCATTTTTCTACTCAAGTAACTTGATCGTAGAGGGTCTTGCTCCTCACATTTCACGACTTGCATTGGTTCGGACTTTGCTCGTTTAGAGCGTGAACCAAGACAACTAATTATTATTTTTGTACTAAGGTATTCGGACCTTAGGGGACATTTCTCCTTTAGAAATTATGACTTACATGTTTGTGTTCGGATTTACATTGCTCGATTAGAGGTTAAAGGACCTATGCTGCAGAATTAAATCTCTGTCTCATGACTTTAAGGGACAATTTTTGTACTGTGTTGGACTACTTTATGATACTGGTAGGTTCACCACCATTCTCCCCTTCCCTTTTTAGTACTCAATGCTTTACCTATTTATATAGTAAGTACTATCCGCTGATAGTAACTATTTGATTTTTCTTTCTTTTTACGTTGCTCCTCCCTTACAGATAAAATAACACCTTTGGAGGGAGAACAAGATTTATTATTGTCACCTTTATATGATTTTTGAGGTAAAGTTATTAAATTTCGGGCGCCTTCTGCATCACTTATTTTCTAGGATGTGCACTAGGCATATGCTCACTCTGGTGGGGTTTTGTAAGCACACCCCTCACTACACCTTTCTTCCTTGACCACTGTGGGTTTTTTGCATCACCACTCTTTAATCGTCAAGTAATTTTCTTTCTTTTCCACTGCCTGTCTACATTCACCAATTGTCTATAGAGTGTTTTTTCTGTTATTTCTCGCCTCAGTAATATGGGTTCCCTCCTCAATGTGGTTTACTATCTAGTCACGCCGAATGGCCATTTTCGCCCTATGCATAAGAACTTGTATAACCCTCTTGTGTGCTCTAATTTTAACCATCTAACATCCCTACCATCTACAACTACCGGACGGTAGTGTTACCTTTTGTAAATAGTTCATATTTTCTTCTGTTTCCAGCCTTGAAAAAGTCCGCAAGGACGAAACACGTGTTGGCTGTTTCTGAATCTATACATTTCTATTCTTATATGTGGATTTAATGATTTCGGAGATGTTATTCGATCAATCAGCAAAAAAAGGATTAAACAGTTCTACTGAACTTTCATTCATCTCGGACTCATTCTTTTGGAGTGCCCTGGTTGCTGCTTTTCCTGCATTTTGTATTCTACAGCACTCGACATAGACGGTGTTGCTCCGCCTGTGTTGTTGTGTACTTCGATACCCTAGGTGGCTGGGTTTCTTGCACCAGGCTGACACCCACCATAGGACTGCATTTCAAACTCATTACCTGGAATTTTGTTGTCTCAGATGTGCGACGAGTAGCATCAACCACTGTGTTTTTTTTAGGAACATTTATTATATGGCTCTCACTATGTACCGCTGGGAGCCATCAAACATCCTTTAGCCTTATGGCTGGAGCTTTCCATTGCTTCAGAGTTCAGCTCGTGAGGCAAATTTAAAGCATGCCTAGGAGCTGGAGAACTTTTGCCAGTGATTGCAGCATTCCTGGGGAGAATGTAGACATCTTCTGCAATTAATATCTCTAACCTCAATCAAAGTTTTTTCTGAACTAGAACTTACCTGTATAAACTCTTTGGAGGCCATATCCTGCAAAATTCTTGTATTTGTATTCCAAGTGTTATAATAGAAAAATAATAGTAATAGTGATTTCACACCAATCATTTTTAAAGCCTCTTCTAACATGCATGTAATAATAGTTCAATAAGGGTACTTACCATCATAAGAGAACTTTTGGGAATTCCTGGCTTTCCGGAACTGCTTCTTGGAACTGGTATTATCCTACTGGAATAACAAAGGCATTTAGCATAAAGACTCTTATTGTATATATGTATATATAATTGAATAGAGACTGTTAAAAAGGACTAATTCAAAATTGTTTGAACTTTGAACAAATTAGTAGTGCAAAATCAACAGGTTTGTGGTGTAGCCTTAATTGTGGATGGATGCGTTTCCTGATTGAGAAGTAAATACGAGGTATAGTGAATCTGGGCTAGTAAAAAGTGACATTACAGAGGAAATTGTTTTCACATACCAACCCCAGGAGAGTTAACTATCTTTTTCACCTGTGATTCTCTTTCTTTACTAGAAGCCTAAATATAGTAAATTATGGAGCATTGTATGACAGCAGGAATTGAGGTAAATTGGTTAAGGATAGGTATATAAAATATACTTGTAAAATTGTTCTATTTACCATTAATTGTGTAATAGAAGAAAAATTGTGTTTTCCATTTCCTTCAGTTCATTGACACCCTATGTGATGAACATCCTTTGAGACCTTTAGAAGTCCAGTGACGATCAAGCTCCTTCAAATGTGTCTTTTCTCTCCAATCTCTCTTTCCCCTGATGGTAGTTGTTACTAGAGGAAATGTTATACACACCCTCTCAGATATAGGAGAGTTTATGAGATATCGGAAGTTGGCTTCTGAAGACTCATCTTGCTCCCAAAAGATTCTAACATAACTTCCTTTGAAGGTAGGTTGCATTCTGACTTGACACCATCAGGGTCCAGGGCAGGTGCAATTAAAACCGGTTAGCTGGACAGTTGCAGGAAAGGCCTCTAGTAACTTTTTGTGTCCCTGTATTTTCAACAGGAGGTCAGCCTTATGACCCTTTGTCTTGGTTACAAGAGGAACAGCAGGTCTGTGCTTATCCTTGCTATGGCCTCCCCCCAAACATTTTGCCGTCAACCCTCCTGGTTTCTGGAGTTTTATTTGTTTGGCATTGGGACTCTGTGTACTTTGGCACTGCTAACATACTTGTGCTCTTTCCTTAAAACATGATACTGCTAGCTAGCACATTTAATTTACTTATAAGTCTCTAGTACATGGTACTTAATGTACCCAGGGCTTGTAAATTAAATGCTACTAGTGGGCCTGCAAAATTAATTTTATCACCCACTTAAGTAGCACTTTAAAACATGTCTCATTTCTGCCATTACAGCCTGTAGTGAAGTGTGCAGTTTTCAAACTGCCAATTCAACCTTCAAACAAAACATAATGCTAAACCTAGACCTTCCTTTTTAAAACATATAGGTCATTCCTCAATTTTAATTGTGTGAAGCTAACCCAGCTTGGATAGCAGATGACTCACTCCCAAGGGAGTATCCTGGTGCTGAAACATAGAATCTATGGTGAGGTAAAGAAAAGCCATATTTTCAACAGTTTTTTTAAAACCTTCCAAAATCGAGGTTGGAGCGAAAATGAAAAGGGAGGCTTGTCAAATGATGGAGTGCTAAATAGGAAAATAAACATCCTCCTTATCTGTTTATCGAATACATGTCAGTTCAAGAGAGCTTTATCCAGAAACCTCAAATTTCTACACAGATGAATAGAAAAGAAAGCATTGTTCACAGGTATACAGGGCCATTCCCGAGAAGTGATTTATGAGGAAGGCACAATAGTTGAAAAAGAATATGCTTTCTTACTGGTAGCCATTGTAGTGTTCTTAAGGTGGGTACTGGAGGCCAGGCAGTAGTTTACAGACCAACTGGGCTGCAGTAGTCTGAACAACCTGTAGTTTGGAGAGGAGGGCCTGGTTGGTCGCTACCAAAAGAACATTCCCATAGTCCAGTTGACTGGTGACGAGCTCCTGGACTAACATTTATCTTGAGCTTATCAGAAGCCACATGGACACTTTTCTGAGCAGCCGTAGGGTGCTGAAACATGTACCACAAATGGGCATCATCTAATCCTTCTGGGATCTCTTTTTATCAGCCAAATATCCAAGGTTTTTTTCCCCAATCCCTTGGGGGCAGGGAGCCAGATCAAGAGCTATCTGCCACCAGACCAAAGTTCTTGCACTTTCCATAACAGAAGGATTTCTGTCTTTCCTCCATTGAGTTGTAAATATCATAAACTCATCCAATCCACCCCTTTTCTCATGTAATCTATAAAGTTTGATTTGGAGGCCTCTGGGTGTTTCCCAGTAGAGATCACTGACTGGGTGCCATCCCTGTAAGATATTACTTCAGATTCAGAGAATTTGACAATCTTTGGAATTGGGGCCACATAAATATTAAAACGAGTAGGACTCAGGGAGGACCCCCCTGAATATTTTTGACTGTCCTAGATTTAGAGGGATGGATCTGGACCACCTGGGTTTGGTCTGCCAGAAAGTCCCTGAATAATTCTAGTGCCTTTGCGTATACGCCTGACTTGTACAGTCTATGAATAAGAATGGAATGGGAGACTGTATCAAAGGCAGCTGATAAATCTAATAATACCAGCATTGCCTGGGTACCTGCATTCAGTGATTCCCTAGTGGAAACAATACCTACCAGAAGGACAGTCACCATGCTGTGTGCTTTTCTAAAACCAGACTTTGAGGGGTCTATTATAAGATTGTCCTTTCAGGAATTTGGAGACTTGTTTACTATGATGGGGGACACTAATGCCACCTTCTATGCTTTTGGCATTTTTGCTGACACCAGTGGTAACTTGAATATGTCTGTAATGAAAGGGATTAACAGAGAAGAATGAGAAGAGAATATTATCCCAGCCAACAATCTAGTGGTGCCCAAGACTTAACCTTCCCCAGAGTTTCTTCCACCTATTCTTGGGAGATTACATCAAACCTTCCCATCACAGCTGGGGCATTTGGTGACATTACATTTTAACTTGCTTGATCATCAAGCCTCTCATCCTGCTACGGAACCCCCTCCTAACTCCTCTAAGATAGGGCCTAATCAACCAATATGGCATGGTGCATTGACTTTGTTCAGTTTATTACATTTGAGTGCTAACTTTTAATTGGGAATAGATAAGGATGTCAAGTTTGGATTGAAATGAATTGTTATTCAAAATCCTCTTCAATGGCAAAGTTACATTTCCAGTCACAATTCTGAAAATGACACCATTAGAAAATTGCCATTTTCTTGTCATAACCATTTGGTGCCTGAAGCCAGTGACCCGGGTCACATTACTGTCATTAGAGTGGCAGATGGTCTTTGTGTATTCCTCCTACACAGAGGTAAAAAGGGGTTCTAGGCGGAGCTGCTCCCTGCCTCACTTACATTTCAAAGGAGCTGCCTCCAGCACAGTCACAATGAACTTTACAGCAGACATTTATCACCCTAGACCTCCTGGAGCCTGGCCAGTGGAGGAAGGAATATTTCAGAATCAAGTTTAAGGGGAATTTCTAGATGTTCCTCCCAGTACAAAGGCTGGAATCAGGTATAAATATAGGACCATCGGGCCAACTCTTCTATGGAGGCCCCCCAAAAGGACTACCATGTACTTCAGAGGACTGCCTGCTGCTCAAGGCTGGCTTTGTACCTCATAGGATTGTCCTGCT
Source organism: Pleurodeles waltl (assembly GCF_031143425.1). Taxonomy (NCBI): domain Eukaryota; kingdom Metazoa; phylum Chordata; class Amphibia; order Caudata; family Salamandridae; genus Pleurodeles; species Pleurodeles waltl. The sequence continues at coordinate 1,232,789,018 of NC_090444.1, read as the reverse complement.
GCTACCAGAGTTCTTCTCTCCTGCTTGAAGCCTGACTTTTTACTCTCAAAAGACCGGTCTGCAACTTGTGGCCTGCCTTGCTTCTTGATTCCAGGTCTGAAAGAGTGACTTCAAGGGCTAGTTGGATGGCCTTCTGTGTAAGCTACAGAGACACTGCAAGCTTTAGGAACCTTGAACCATACACCTGTATCCTGCCCTAAGTGAGTCCACCCTGCAAATTGGTGCCCATCTAGTCGTGGACCCTTGGAAGTGGTACTAAATGTGTCCAAAAAGCCAAAACCTGAAACTTTGGACTTAGAACGAAAAGTAGCCTGAAAACTAACAGGAGACCACGAGCTACATGCTTGCTGACCCACCTGAGGTGTATCACCTGCTGGCCGGACTTAATGGTAGCTTCCACTATGTCCTTATCCGCAGCAGCGAATTCAAGTAAGTGGCTGGAGCCTGCAGCTTCGGTGCATTGGAGATTTTCAACTTTCAAAAATGTGACACAGTCTGAATGCAGAAATCTTCACTGCAACTTCATCCAGTAACTCCCTGGCAACACTGCCTCCTTCCCAGACACAGCCAGCTACCTTGCCCCACTGAACTCTACATTCTGAGTAACTGTTTCTTCAAATTTCTTCTAAGTTAAGACTTGGACCAATACAATCTGCATAGCTGAACAACTCCATCATGGTTGGTCTTAACTTTTGACTTTGCCCTCCACCAGATACCCCTTGTTACCGCTTTGATATTTTAGATGCTACTAATTAGATTTAATTTTTTTGCAGTCATTTATTTATTAAAGTTTTTTTCTATTTTTCTAAACTGGTGTGGGATTTTTCTTGTGTACTTCGCACATCGCCTCTAAATTAAGCCAGACTAGTTTTATGCCAAGCCACCAGAAAGTTAAGCACAGGTTACTTTAGTGTCTTTTGTGGTCCACCATAAAAGGGATTGTGAATTTTACTTGAGAAGAGTATTCAACCCCATCTTTCAGAAACTCAGGGGCATATTTATACTCTGTTTGCGCCAGAATTGCGTCGTTTTTTTTGACGCAAATTCGACCCAAAACGAACTCCATATTTATACTCTGGCGTTAGACGCGTCTAGCGCCAAAGTTCATGGAGTTTGCATCATTTTTTAGCGTGGACACCTACTTTGCGTTAATGATATGCAAGGTAGGCGTTCCCGTCTTAAAAAATGACTCCGAGGCATGTGCGCCGTACTTACACTCCCGAGCAAAAATGACGCCCGGGAGTGGGCGGGTCAAAAAAAATGACGTCCAGCCGCTTTTGCGTCGTTTTTTAGCGCCTGGTCAGGGCAAGCGTTAAGGGACCTGTGGGCTCAGAAGGAGCCCAGAGGTGCCCTCCCATGCCCCCAGGGACCCCCCCTGTCACCCTTGCCCACCCGAGGAGGACGCCCAAGGATGGAGGGACCCATCCCAGGGAACTTAAGGTAAGTTCTGGTAAGTATTATTATTATTTTTTTGTGGCATAGGGGGGCCTGATTTGTGCCCCCCTACATGCCACTATGCCCAATGACCATGCCCAGGGGACAGATGTCCCCTGGGCATGGCCATTGGGCAAGGGGGCATGACTCCTGTCTTTGCTAAGACAGGAGTCATTTCAATGGGGGTTGGGAGTAAAAAAAAATGGCGCAAATCGGGTTGAGGCGAAAAATTTGGCCTGACTTGCCCCATTTTTTGACGCCCAAGCTCCATATTCCCCTACGCCGGCGCTGCCTGGTGTACGTCATTTTTTTTTACGCACACCAGGCAGCTCCGCCGGCTAACGCCGGCTAACGTCATTGAATAAATACGGCGCCCGCATGGCGCTTCAGAATGGCGTTAGCCGGCGTTAGATTTTTTGACACACAACTGCGTTGGCGCAGTTGTGCGTCGAAAAGTATAAATATGGCCCTCAGTTTCCTACAAATAAAGTCTGAAAAATGTTTACTACAATAATGAGACTGTTAGCTTGAAAGTGCTAATAGGTAATGATGTAAAAACTGTTCGTTCACAGACAGATGTCCAACTAGGTTTGCAGACTGTCCATTGACCTAAATGTGAAGGAAAAAAACTCCATTTGACAAAGAATGTTTATAGCTCATATCGTCTGTGAGGAAAGTGGTTTAATGAAATGGTGTGGCTGTGAGACATCTACTTGTAGTAAACTTGGGCCCGTATTTATACTTTTTTTAGCGCCGCATTTGCGCCGCTTTTTGACGCAAAACGGCGCAAACCTACAAAATACAATGGCATTTTGCAAGTTTGCGCCGTTTTTGCGTCAAAAAACGACACAAATGCGGCGCAAAAAAAGTATAAATACGGGCCTTGCTACTTGTTCTATGTCCAATCAGACTTGTTTGAAAAACCTTAGTTCAACCCTGGGTAACTGTGTCTCTGAGGAGTAAGGATTTATCAAAGGAACAAGTGGAACAAGAGGAAAGCTTTAAGAAGTACAAAAACAGTCAAATAAGAAAGACAAAAGACTAATACAAATCTGACACCAATTTATAAAAATAGATTTGTTAGACCTGACATCCTTGGGTGGTAGTTCCCCCAACCTTTTGACTTCTCCCTCCCTGTGTAGCTGAATTTATTTTTGTTGGCTTTAGGACTCTGTACACTTTACTGAGTTTCTCTGATATGGCCACAACTTTTTAATAGACTGGGAGATTTTTTTGTTGGATGGAGCACCCCTCAAGGTCCTCAATTCATGGTGGTTAAAAATCTTGGGGTGAAGTTTGACAACCAACTGTTCTTTTAAAATTGAGTTAATGCCCTGCCTGGGCCCTGCGTTGGCCTGCCACATACAGCAAAATATTTTCAACACTTTCTTTCCCTCCCAACCCAGAAAACAGGTTTTTTAACACCCATCATGACCAGATTGGATTATGCAATTGTATTATATTTTGGTCTCCCTCAGTATATAGTAAATAAACTACAAGAAGTACATAATGCAGCTACTCACTTGACTCTTAAACTACCACTGAGAGCTCAGATTTCTTCACATTTTCACTCCTTAAATTGGCTCCCAGTGGACAACTGCATCCTGTTTAAAATTTTAGTTTTGATCCACAGAGCTCTGCATTTATCTGGTCCTTGCTATCAATTATCTAGGAGACACTCATATGTCCCTAACAGGAAGTTGTGTTCTTTCAACAGTGCACTGCTCCTAATTCCAAGGGTCCATCACCCCAAAGCAGGTGGTTGCTCTTTTTCCTATCAGGACCCCTCAGCCTGAAACTAACTTCCCCTTGATCTCTAGCAAACTGAATCTAAACAGCAGTCTAAAAAGAAGTTCAAAAGTTGGCTCTTCTCTCGGATCTATTTTCATTCTACCTTGCACTAGTGCCGGGACACTCTTCGGAGTGGCTGCACACTCTACAAAACCTGTTATTTCATCATTATCATCATCATTTGCCATTGCTAACCAGTGGAAAGTCCTTGTGTCCTCTCCTTAAAAAATTGTAAAATTGACCTACACCTAATTGCTTCATTTAATTTATTTTTAAGTCCCTGGTAAATTGCACTACATGTACCTAGGACTGGTAAATTAAAAGCTGGGCCAGAGCATTCATTTTTCACCCGCTAAAGGCATGCCACTGCAACATCTAGAGCAGTTTTAAACTGCCATTTTGATCAAGCAAAACAAAGCTTTTGCAAGGCCTAAACCTTCTTTTCTAAATGTATAAGTCTAAGATGGGTCCTAATACATCACAGGGAATGGTGCAAGGTATTTAAAAAGTAGGACATGTGTACTTAAGATTTACATGTCTTAGCAATGAAAAACTCCTAGGGGCATATTTATACTCTGTTTGCACCAAATTAGTGTCATTTTTTTTTACTCTAATTCAGTGCAAAACTAACTCCATACTTATACTTTGGTGCTAGACCCCTCTAGCACCAAATTTATGGAGTTAAAGTCATTTTTTGAAAGTGGAGACCTACTTTGCCTTAATGAGATGCAAGGTAGGCGTTCTCGTGCAAAAAATGACTCTATGGCTTTAATGCCATATTTAGGGGCATATTTATACTCTGCGGCATATTTATACTCTGTTTGCACCGAATTAGTGTCATTTTTTTTTACTCTAATTCGGTGCAAAACTAACTCCATATTTATGCTTTGGTGCTAGACCCATCTAGCACCAAGGCCCTGATTTAAACTTTTTTTGCACCGCATTAACGTCATTTTATGACACAAAAGTGGCGCAAACTTACAAAATATTGGCCCTTATTTATACTTTTTGCTGCAAAACTGCACTAACTCAGTTTTGCACCAAAAAGTTTAGCACCGGCTTGCACCATTTCTGTGCACCAGCTGGGCACCATATTTATGGAATGGTGCAAGCCGGTGCAAAGGGTAGGCTAGAGTTTTAAAAAGTGACTTTAGTCGGGTGGGGCTGGCAGTATAGAAGAAGAGGGTTTAGCACCAAAAAATGGCTTTAGGCAGGTTAGAGTAAAAAAAAATGACTCTAACCAGATTAGCGTCATTTTATGGTGCTAAACCTACCATGCCACATGACTCCTACCTTAGAAAAGGCAGGAGTCATGCCCACCACCCCAGTGGCCAGCACAGAGGACAGGGGTCCCCTGGGCATGGCCATTGCATCCGGTGCCATGTATGGGGCCCATTTCAGGGCCCCCTATGGCACTTTCAAAAATAAAATGCACCTATCTGTGGTCCCCCATCCTCGCAGTCCCTCTAGTGTGGGTGGGGGGGCCCCTAGGGCTTAGGGAGGGCACCTCTGGGGTTATTCCATGGTGTTCCACCATGGAAATAGGGCCACAGGTCCCCTAACACCTGCCCTGACCCAGGTCTTAAAAAATGGGGCAAAGTGAGCTTTGCCCCATTTTTTGACTCCTCCTCCCTCCCTTGCACCATTTTTACATGGGAGTATAAATATGGTGTTAAGGCCATAGAGTCATTTTTTTGCACTGGAACGCCTACCTTTCATCTCATTAAGGCAAGGTAGGTTTGCACTTCCAAAAAATGACTTTAACTCCATAAATTTGGTGCTAGACGGGTCTAGCACCAAAGTATAAATATGGAGTTAGTTTTGCACTGAATTAGAGTTTTAAAAAAATGGCGCTAATTCAGTGCAAACAGAGTATAAATATGCCCCTTAGCGTCAAAAAATGATGCTAATCTGGTCAGAATCATTTATTTTGACTCAAAACTGCCTAACGTCATTTTTTTTAAAGCTAGCCTACCCTTTGCACCGGCTTGCACCATTCCATAAATATGGTGCCCAGCGGGTGCTAAAAAATGGTGCAAGCCGGTGCAAAACTTTTTGGGGCAAAACTGCCTTAGTGCAGTTTTGCACCAAAAAGTATAAATAAGGCCCCTAAAGTCTTCCTTCAGTGTGGTAAGGTCTATCTCTCCCATTGTCTAACACTGGGTTACTTTATTCCATTTAATAAGTGCTATCAATGCATTGAGAACATATAGAGATATGCTTTTTACACCTAATGAATTGTAATTTAAAATTTGCTTTAATGGTGAAGTTGGATTTTAAGTCAGAATTATGAAAGTGCCACTTTTAGAAATTTGGATTTTCTTATCCCAATCACTTTTGCCAACTGCCAGTACCCGGTCACATGAGTGTTATTGGTTTTGCTGCTGGGGTTTGTCTATTCCTCCCAGACAGTGGCACAAAAGGACTAGATGTGGGCAGGATGAGCCAACTTTCTGAGATGTCTAGGGACGAAGTTGTTTCCTATCCACTTACCCTTTAATAGGCTTTGCCTTCAGCACACACATAGGAACCTAACACAAGCCTTTTTCTTACCCCAGACAGTCTGTAGTGTTAGCAGGGGAATGGAAGCTTTCCAAAATCAGATGTGCCGGTAGTAGATGGTGTCTTCCCACACAGGTATAAATATTGAATATTGAATATTGAAATATTGAACCCCCAGAACCACACTTCAAAATACACCTGGAATTGTGAAAATTACGAAGGACTGCCTTACAGCCAGAGGAATGCCCTGTTGCTTGAAGTATTGCCTTGCTGTCTGAGAAGGAAGCCTGGACCTGCTTGCCTTCATCCCAGGCTAAGCAGAGTGACTCCAAAGGTCAGTTTGGTGACCTCATGTGTGAGAGAAAAGGACACAACAAGCTTCAAAGGCTCCCCTGCAACTGCCCAGTTGACCTGCTGCAACTAAACTTGCCAGGACATGCAACTGGACCTGCCTGAGCCCTTCTGGACTGTTATGCGCTAACCTGAGCATGCCAGTGGGGGTGAGTTAAAGTCTGAGCTGCTTTATCCCAGCTCCAAATTTTTCTCCTTGGGTCCAGTCAGTTGTTTGCTCAACCCATACTTCAGCCTTTGGTAGCTTTAGCACAAAGCAGCAAGGCTTAGCAAAGAAACACCAAACAATGAATTTCGAATGTCACCAAACAAGAAAGGAACACAACAAAAACTTATTAACATAGAGCATAATCCTTGATGACTAAAATCCACTATAGGGTTCTGGAGATACGAATTTGCAAAGCATTTTAAAACTTTAACATCAGGCGCAAACAATCAGTGGTAAGTCAAAACTTTGAAAACTTTTGAAATCTTTGTAAAAGTTTGATAGACTGAGATTGGTGACTCCAGCCTAGGTTGGGTGACCAAATCTGACAGTACAGAGGTCTATGAGTCTGAAAGGGAACTTTGGACAGGTATTTGGCCACCATAGTGTCTTTGAAGTGAGTTCCAAACTTTATAGGACAACCACCCTTGACTTCTATGGAGTGGTCCTGATGCTGAGGGATTCAGGCTTAAGGATGCTCAATAGATGCTCCAGATGCTGTGTGTTTCATGGGGGCAAATTCTGGTCCAGTCCTCTGTCCACAGGTGAGTGGGGGTGGATCCAGCCACAGATCTCAGGGTCCCACAAAGTCCTCTATGCAGGGGTCAAAGGGCTGCAGATGCAGACCGTTCGTTCTTGCAACACAGGGGTTCTGGTGTAAACCTTTGGTGGCGGCTAGTGTCCCTAATGGTGGATCTATCCGGTCTCAACCAACATCCATGGGTCCAGTAGACTCTGGTGTAACTTCTGGCTATTCCCAAATGTCCATCCAAGTGCCTGGTGTCTGGTATCAACAAAACAGCGGTGTTAGCTACCACAAATGTGGTCCTTGGTCCAAATCCAGTGAATGTTGAAGTCTTAGGTGCCAGGGGTGCCCATCATATCAAAGTAAGGTTCCCTGAGGGGATAACATGTTCACTATCCAATGGGCTAGTAGGGTCCCTTCTACTTGGTGAAACAGTTCCAGAGATGTGTGGCATCTGGCTATCCCAGAATACACTTGGCATGCTACAATCAACATGACTGAAGTTTTCCTCGAGTGTGAGGACATTGGTAGCCTACTCCTGGGGGTGTGGCTATCATGGGCAGCACACCCATGGAAAACTGGTTCTGAAACCGGTTTTCCCACCTTTGGCATGGTTTTACCCTGTCTGGGGGACACAAAGGGCTTCCTGAGCGGGAGAGTTGTCACAGTGGCCCTTCAAAGGAGGCAATACCCCTTGATGCTTGCCTTTCGGGCTAACACCTTTTGCGGACCATCCTGTGGGTGTGGATTGCACCTCATTCTGGCAACAGCCTTCGTTCTCTGCACGGCAGTCAGTCACACATCTCCCCAGGCAGACAGAAACCTGTCTTAGGAACTGTGCTTCTCTGAAGCCACTGTACTAGCTGAGTCAAAGTATGGCAACTTTCGATAAAAGTGGCCTGCATTAAAGTGGACATAAATATCGATTGCACCACTGAGTTGCATTTGATGTTCCCTTTGTTGGAAAGTAGATTATTGGTAAGGGCAGGTAGGTACCTACACTTAGGAATAGACCACTAACCTCCACTTAGGTCCAGTTAAGTCTTTAACTAAATTAAACCCAGCTCAACCCTTTGTAGCTTGACAACTAGCGACAAGGCTTAACTTAGGAGATAAAGGCCCTCATTACAACCCTGGAGGTCGGTGAAAAAGCAGCGGTAATACCGCCAACAGGCCGGCTGGTAAAAAAAAATGGAATTATGACCATGGCGGAAACCGCCAACACAGACAGCCACTTTAACACACCGACCGCCACAGTGGTAGCAACAAGCACCGCAGTGGTAACCACCAACAGCCAGGCGCAAGACAATGTACCGCCCACCCTATCACAACAAGCCAATCCGTCAGCTTTTCCGGGGCGGTACCAAAGCCAACAAAAGAACGTCAGAAACAGTACACAGAAGGGAAACGACTCACCTCTGGACACTCAAGGAAGAACCACAACACCATGGAACCTGAACTGCATGTGTTTCCCCTGCTGGTATACCTCCTCCTACACCAGGAACACGAACGGCGGAGAATGTGACCACGGTGAGTACTGCACCTAGCACACAAGGGAGGAGGGAAGAAAAAGAGAGTGACACACACACACACAACACGCAACACACAACACTCCCGCCCCCACCCCAACACCATACACAAAAACACATGCAACACCATTACATATCCAACCCGTAACCCTCAAGAATAACACAAGGACAAAAGGAAGTGAGTAAAGTCAGTATAATAATATACATTTCAATAAATACATCCTCAAAGCAAAAAACAATATCTACAATATATACAAATGGAGGGATCCTGCCCAGTCCAAATTGTCCGTGGCCCACAGGGCCATATCACATAGGCCAAGGCCCCACTTGACTCCTGCCTCAATACGGAGAGAACACTGGTGGGGCATCAGGTCGAAAATACACAGGCACCTCAAAGGGAATGGGAAGGGGGGGAACCTCATCCAGAAGATGGTACAATGCTACTGGTCCTGGAGGGGGCCACATGCCCAGCACTCTGTCGTGGGGAGTGCAAAGCCACAGTCTCTCAAGTGGGTGGTTTGCCCACTGCTTGTTCCTGGGGAGTGCAAAGCCAGTCTCTCAAGTGGGTGGTTTGCCCACTGCTTGGTCCTGGGGAATGCAAAGCCAAAGTCTCTCAAGTGGATGCCTTCTTCTGATTGGCAGACTGCAACCTGACCAAAAAGTTGTGACCACCGTTTTAGGTCATGGGACACTGTCCCTGGGGCTAAATAAATAAAATAAAAAGTAGTATAACAGGTCAGGATGGAGTTACCCTGACCCCGGGGGTGTGATATAGGGATGTTTGAGGGTTAAATTATGAGTTTAAAATTATTTTACTTTGTATGTCTCTCCCCACCCCCTCAGATGTGATAATTGTTTGGGCTTTGACTTTTTTACAAATAAAGGAGGTATGCCTATGATGAAAGTAAAACTGATTAGGATTGTTATCCAAAAGGTTTATGGTAGCAGCTTACATGAGGTGCCTCCTATTTTTATCCCGCAATGGCACAGCACCTACACAGGAGTTGTTTGATTTTCAATGAAAATACACACTCTGTAATAACCAGATTGTTTAACTGGGTTTGTTCCTCATAAAAGATACTTTTTGAAGGGTGCTAGTCTAAGTGTAATATAAAGGGTGAAGGAAGCAGGGGTCCCTTTTGTATTGAAATTAAGCACTGCCAAGGGCTTTCTAGGAAAATACTGTAAGAAAAGGCTTTGATCAAAGTTCTATAATCACTTTCATTATTTTGCACTTCCTAATGCTGATTTCCTGAGGTATACTTCAACAAATAGGACATTTGTTTGTTCATAGGTGGAAAGGAACTTCAAGCCTGAATGATTTGATGATAGTTTATCTAAATTCAAGGGGATTCCAGCTGGAAACTTGTTCAAGGAGTTATTCTCTCAGAGGTGGCCTATGAGGTATTGGTTCCAGCATACCCTTTTCTATGGGGAGTGTGTATGCTAATTGAAAACCTTTATGATCATGCATATGTTGAGGGAAACTTGAGGAACAATTTTGCTGGCCTCAGAGGACACCTGTCAGGAGATGAAATTGTACTTTGCCTCAGGTATAGTAAGTGTAAAATAGTAGCTCCTTTTGGTGTGATTAAAGATGAAGATAGACACAACACAAAAATAGAATTTAATGGAAGTATTAAAGCATGCAGACACTAATGGAAATCCGTCAATGCATTTGACTATGGATTTGTGGGAGGAGGCCTCTTTTTGCATGGTTAGCCCCCACTTGTTGGCTGATGTTGATGTGTCCTACACTTTTTAGTGCTCAGGGCCCCTACTAACCAGGTCCCAAGGGCCAGAGCTCTTTCCTATATCTGTTGTGATGCTTGGCACAATTGGATACACTCTTATCTTTCCCTGTAAATCCCTAGTGAATGGGTACCCATGTATCCAGGGCATGGGGTATTGAAGGTAAGCCCGTGAGGGCAGCAGCACTGATTGTGCCACCTTCTAGGGTCCTGCACCCAGATGCACCCAGCACTGCCATTGCACTGTCATGCATTGCACTGCCTGAGTGTACTGGGACAAACCTAAAAAGGCAAATTCGATATGGCATACTTCCTGTGTGCCCTGTCCACCCTAGACTGCATATGTCATGGGTAAGTCACACCCTCTAGCAGGCCTTCCAGCCCTAAGGCAGGGTGCACCATACTATATGTGAGGACATTATTGCATGAGCAATATGCCCCCACCGTGTCCTTGAAAAAACCTGAGAAATAGTGACTAAACATAGCAGCCTTTTTAAGTACAAGTACTGGACACTGGTCAAACAGGTGTTCCCAAGCTTCATGATCACCACTCTGCACCCTGGGTATTTTGGTATAAAACATCTCAGGATGATAAATCCAAACTGGTACCAGTATTGGATATATCCCTAAATGTACCCAGGGGTCACCTTAGAGGTGCCCCCTGCAAAAGATTACCTAACTGGCAGGGTTTAAGACTGATTCCATCCAGCATGCCACCTCCAGACCAATATACAAACTTTGGGGGAGAGCCCTGTCTCTCTGGTTTGTAAGACAATGCTCTTTCTGGGTGGAGGAGCTAACACTCCCTCCCTCATGAATGTGCACTCTCCTGGTGGTGAGCTTCAAAGGGCCACCACCCTGAAAACTTGAGCCCCCAGGCCTGCTGCTAGCAGTAGATGGCTACCTCCTTTATAAAGACCCACTTCTGGTGGAAGCAAAGGTGGGAAACAACACAGAGGGTAGGAGGAGGGGTGTCACTGAGCATGCACCACCCCTAGGGGCTTGCATGTGAAGTGGACCCTCCATTTCATTTTCCTCCATGTTGGATGGCAGGAAACTAGCCAATGAGGGTTAAGGGTAGTGACCCTTCCAAACGAAGTAGTCACTGTAGTGAGTGTAGCCACCCAAAGGTAAGTTTCCCATTGGACACTACCAGGTTCCCCCTAAAAGGCCCACTAAATTCAGTTTTAGTGGGCTTCCCTAGACCAAGAAACCAGATTCATCAGAAAGAAAAAAAGACAGCACCAAAGAACCCAACAGAGTGAGAACAGAGGACCTGCTGCACCAGAAGATGCTCCAAGACTCCTGCTTGCTGCACCAGAGTCCTGACAATCGCCGCTGCAGAGAAGCTGACCACTAGACCGAGCTCAAAAACCCCGAGGACCTCCAGGCTTTGCAAATAGCCCGAGATCTCCCTTCTGAGTGAAGGCACCACTCAAGAATCCAAAGAAACCTACAAGGAACCAGCAACCCAACGAGGACCACTTCACTGACCAATGATATCTCCGCAACCGGAAGTCGCAGCCAGACCCTACAACACACCAACAACAGCCCGGATGAGACCTACAAGTGTGCCAACTTTGGTGGCCCTGCACTTTCCAATGGCTGAGTTGTGCTAATTTCCCAGGTACTGGTCAGTGCACGTCCAACAACAACAAAAACAGCTCACCCAGAGCTGGAAGTGGACCAGGAGGAAGCCCCAGTGAGGGACTTCAGTAACACCCCAGACCTCCCAGCAGAGCACTCTTTTCATCCTGCAAAGCACCCGGAACAAGTCTTACCTCCAGCTCCAGTGGGTTCCATTGTGCACAGCTTCCAAGACCTATAGCTTGCCCTGCATCCGACCGCCCTGAGCCCTGCATTGCGGTACCTGCTGTGTGCCACAGGTTCCTAACCCCTTGCAACCTTGACAGCCCAAGGGGACCCAAAAGACACCACCTTTAAACTTGCAAACCAGCTCCTTTTCGCAGTGGCCCCTCCAAATGGCCCTGTGCCTATGCCTATGCCAAGAGACTTCCCAGCACTGCTCCTGCCGGAACTGGGAGATGTAAAAGACTCTCCAGCTGGCACAGTGTGCCAAATACCTCATCCACCATCCTACAAAAGCAGAGACTGGTAACTCACCTGTGTGATTTTATATGCATTTTTCTAGGTGACTTTCATTGATTCCTATGGTGTGTAATTACGCACAGAAAGACTAACTTTATTAAAACTTTGAAAAATCCTAACTCAAAAGTACTCATCGTATCATAACGATTTTGGTCTTAAAAATGTATAAAAGTTGGAAGTATTTTTTATAAATCCTTGTCTCGGGTTTTTCACTGAGTGTGTGGTGCATGATTGATTTTGTGAGTACAACAAATGCTTAGCACATCTCCTGGATGAGCCTAACTGCTCAACCATCTACCTTAAAATTTGGAGCATTAGGTGGTCTATTTTTTACCTCTGGAAACCAGTGTGTGGTTGCCTGGACCCCCTACATAGTGTACCTAGTTTTGCATACTATATAGAGGGCCAGACTCCTACAGGATTATTCAATTTGGGACTGATATGGAATTACTTTACATCATGTGAAAGAATGGCAGAGTTTATAAATAATAGTTAACATTACAATGATGTAAAGTAATTCATTAGACAGGGAGAGTTTTATAAGTATGAAAGTAACTACACTGATCGGGTATGTGAATCAGCATTGCCCAAATATTTGCAGCAGTGTTTATTGAATGTCTTTTTCATAGTTAATGAAAATTCCTTTTGTGATGAATATTGGGAACAGTTTTGATTTTTTTTTAAAAAGAAGAATGTGTTTATTATATAATAAATGTATAGAGTTGTGGGCTGTTTCACACAAAGTAAGCACCTAGGACAGTTTCACATAAAGAAAGCAGTGTGAGCACTAAATGTAGGCTCAGTCAGTGCCACAGTTTTGTGCTGACCATTGTCTTAACTAGTTGAAGAGCCGAAGCAATGCAAGTTATCCACCTTAGACAGCATAAAGTGGTTGCTTTCCATGGGAAGTTTAAAATAATGTGCTGCTTTTGGCTAGAAATGTAGCACAAATCAACATAACACATAATGGCATGTCACAACAAAACAGTAAAAATAGAATGCAACACAACTACTAGAGTGCAATACAACAAAATTGCAATACGATACAATATTGCAGCATAAAAACAGCAGCATAAAAAAAAACTCCTCACCACAAAATACATGCAGCAAATGTACATGAACCTTCTTACATTAGCATCTTGTTTTCATAATACAGTGTTAAAATACGCGTGTAGCAAGCAGTGCCTAACTTACACCAAGGGCATGATAAGTGTAAGTCAAAAATGCTTTCTGATCTGCCCTCTGGTAAATGGTTGATTGTCACCGGAACATTCAAGGCATATGCTGCTTTTGGATGGAAATACATCAGTAACAGTTGACATATCGAAAGTAAAAAAAATGGAATGTAACTGTAGAAAAATGCCACTCTTTATGTGGTCACCCATATTTTTGTGGGTTGATGCTGCTGTTTTCTTGACTCTCATAACCAAGCCCAAGTGCATGTGCGCTGACTCCTAAAACATGCTGAAAATAATTATACTCCAACGCTACCTTACCTATAAGTACTTCTTATGTGGTATAAAATGTACCCAGGATCCGTAAGTTAAATGCCACTACTGGGCTGTAGTACCAATTGTGCCATCCACTGTGGTAACAGTGTAAAGGTGGCTCCTGGCCTACTAATGCAGTTTGACTGTGTCCGTTTAAAAACTGTAATTTGGCCTGTCAAAACTACTCTTTTTGAAAATCAATGTCACCCTCAATGTAAGCTGTCTAGCCCGTAAAGCTGGGTTCATGGTTTTTAAAAGTCAGACATGTAGAATAGTAAAGTTGTCATGTCCTTGAAGTGACTAGCATCCAAAAGCTATTTTCACTATAGGAAAGATGCCGGTTGCATAGGGAGACCCTGGGAATTACTGCATTTATTAATGCTAGCTGTGGTTAAGAAACATATAGAAATGTAATTCTTGGACTCCTAGTAATTATTGACAGCCCTATTCACTGCTGAAGTTGGCTTTTTAATAAATGATTAAGGATAGGCTACTTTTAGAAACATACCTTTTCCCTGCCTAATTTTCATGAGCCTCCAGCTGCAGCCCTCTGAGTGTTCAAACCCTGAATGGGGTGTAAAAATTTATCCTAGAGCAAAGACGAAGCCTCAGTGTGGGGATGTATTTTTGCTCCTCTGTCAGAATGACCATTTTGTATACAAAAAAGGTGGCATGTGAAAAGCTTAAATTAATCTCGGCCACTGGTAATTACTTGGAGTGCATCACAGGCCATTGATATTTTGCACACCATGCCAGCTCTGTTTGGAGCCAGACATATGCAAATCAGCCTTCACCCTGCTCCAATGAGAAAAGTCCAACCCGAATGGACTGGCCAATTTCTCCATAAAATGGAACACAAGCAACCAAATAATGGTTTTACGTTTACAAGGGTCATCAGCCATGTATTGCTCGTTTCTAGTGGCACAGTGTTCGGGGGCTTCACGTCTGGGCATTCCAGTCCCACTTAGAGCATTGCACTGAATTATACAAAAAAGTGATAGATGGAATTCTTGAATTAATGTCAGCCACTGGCAATTATTGGGGACTAAATCTCGGTCTATCATTATTTTGCACACCAAGGCAGCTCATTTTTTAGTTCAGCAGCAAGCAAACCAGTCTTGACCCTGCTCCAAGAGGAACAGCACAGCCTGAAAAAGCAGGTCAGATGCTATCCAAACTGTAAGACAAGCAACCCAAGAATGATTTCACCCTTTTTATGGCTCATCAGTAGTTTATAGCTTGGATCTAGTTGCACAGTGCACTAAGAACCATTTAGGCAATGCCAGGGAATTTGATTAAGTACAAAGGGGCCTCCCCTGTGAAATGTAAATTTCTGAGAACACCTGCACAGGCCCCTTCTTTGTACACTCAGTAAGGTGGGCTCCAACCACAGTGTGGAAGGAGGTGTCCTCAGAAATGATTTGGAGTGACTAAGCAGGAGAGGACTGCTCATTAGCCTTTCCACACATCTGGATGTGCAACCCAGGCTCTGCAAGGAGCAAAATCTTGCATTTACAGTGAGAGAGAGTTACTGTGGGATTTTTTTTATAGAGGGCACACATGAACACCTGTAAAAGTAGCTAGGCTTGTCCTTGGGAATGTTTTCCATATCTGTTAGGGAGGACAGGGATTGACTCCCACCGAAACCCTACTGCAATGCATGTATGTGGCATCCCCTTGCTGCCTGGACCTGTGGAAGAAGAGAAAAAAGGACCAAACCTGCTGTTGGAGACATGGGAGGAGACCAGAATAGCTGGACCTGCTTCCACTTGTACCCCAGATGTGGACTCCAAGGGTCAGTTGGTTGACATTCTGATAAGCTACAGAACCACAACAAGCTGCAAGAAGACATTTCCTGAACAGTCCAGTGGACTATTTCCAATTAGATCTGCCCTGGACCTTTCTGCTAGCTTCCACTCGTTTGAGTCTTGACCCTAAGTGTTGTGAGTAATGTCCTGGGACCCTTGCGTGTGCCAAAGTGTCCTCTTCCGAACATTCTAAAAAGATGTTACTTCGAATATTTTTGGCTAAAAAACATCTCACATTGATCAGGACAAACTGGCCAAGTTGAACCAATATAGGTGTATTGCCGCTGGGCTGAAGAATTAGGTTTCTCCCACTCTAAGATTTTCTGCAGCAGCAAATGCATTTCAGCAAGACCTTGCACAGAGGGTATCTGACCTTCTAGAGCCTGCAAACTTGAACCACCATAGGAATCCAAGCTACAAAAAAGTGAGTAGTTTTGAATGTAGAAAACTTGACAATGCGAAGGAGGCAAAAATATCTGGTTGGGAAAACATCTCTTGTGCGAATGTTTAATTTTTTCACTTAGATCCTTTTGAAATGAGTTAGCAGGACCTCATACAAAGCCTCTACTATGCAGTGGAGCCCTTCTTGGATACCGCCTGCTGCTTTGCCCTGATCAAGGACTTTGACTACCATTTTCAAGACTGAGGACCTGATTTAGATATTGACAAAATATAGGATATAATTGGATTTAGATTTCAGTGGGTGGGATATCCATCACCATTGTGATGGAGTAACTCGTTCACCAATATCTAAATCAATATTAAAATCAGGCCCTAAGTCCAAAGGTAAAATCTCTGACAGGGTTGAGCTTGGTTGGTGTGCAGGATCTGCACTCAGCGGGTCGACCTCAAGCCACACTTTGGTCCTGGTCTACTATGAACATTTATTAATGTAAAAGAAAAGGATGTCTATGCTGAGTGTTCACACATCCCAAAACATAAGGATTAGGGGTAACAGTAATCCAAGCAATGAGTAAATAAGTCGAAAGAGCAGCAAAGCAAGTCCCTAAAGTGTTGCTCATATGGTAACAGCAGCCAGCCACTTAAGATGCGAAGTTCTGTTCTGTGAACCAGTCTGGACAGCTTAAGAAGATGGTACTGAAGCACCAAAATACTGAGATGCATTTACCTTTCCCTTCATTGCTTCTAGTTCTGTGACACTGCTCTGGTGGTGAAAACTTCCCTTTCCCTTGGTTTTGTGCCTGAGTCTTGATTTGCCCCTTCTTCTTTTCCTGTGGTGTTGTGTTTTCTGTAATTTTGCCTGTTCCCTTTGCAAAATCTCTGCAGGTCCAATAAGAAAAGTATTGGTAGAGGTGGAAGCCACTGGTTCATCGGATACACATACTTTTTGCAGCCTTGAAGAAGTCCTGTGGATGAAACATATGTCGGAAGCATTGAGAAGAAAGCGTTTTTATGTTATGTACAGAAGATATGGATGAATAAATAAATGAAATTGATCAACTTGCTCTTGTGACTGATGTGTACTTACTTATCAAGGAATTCACTGAAACACTTTATAGGGTGTGCTTCGGTATTGTCTTCTTATACTATGACCGGATGACCCACATTAGCACTTAATGCTTAATGCTTTTGGGACAATTTTTATTTAAAACTTTACAATCATGTCTTCATTTCCCATTATTGATTTTTTGTTGTTCAAATGCCTTTTTGCTTAATACATTAGGCTGCATTTTTATAAATTGGAGGGAGATTTTTATTGTGTTGTATTTTTGACTTTTTTACTGTTTTGGTATTTCTAAATGCTTTACACATTTTCCTCAGCAAGCATATCTGCTCTGTGCCACAGCTACAAGATAGATAGCTCAGCTTTAAATTACCGAAACACTTACCGGATTTAACAAAATGGTGACATTATTGTTTGTTTTGGACTCCCATTCCCCTCAACTAATATTCCACTTTCTCACTGTAATCCAATGGCATATGCAGATCGACATAAAAACACATTTAAAACTCCACAGGGCACATAAAAACTGTCAAAACACAGTACAACAAAACAGTTGCAGGACAAGACAATGAAATCACATTCCAATGAGGCTGCAAAAAAGAACAGCAGCACAAAAAAGCAATAGAAAATATCACCAGCAACTGTTTGAAGCAAGTAATTTCTTATCAAAACAAAATGGGCATGAAATAGAAAAAAGTCAAAAATGATGAAATGGACCTCGAAGCACTAAGGTAACATACCGTTTTGTGACTGTTTTGAATTAACTAGTAGTAAGTCAGAAAATCTTTATTCCACTACAAAAGATAAACATATAAATAAAACAAAATTGAGTACATGTACAAATATAATATGTGAATAATCACATGCTACGAGAAATTATAAAAACACTATGGCCCTCGTTATGACCCTGGTGGTAAATCCCGCTTATCGCCACGCTGACGGGCCCCAACTTACCGCAGCGGCGGCAGATATCTGTTCATCATATTATGACACACACACACCAATCCGACAGAATACAGCCACATACACAAATCTGTCAGCCCAAAGGTCAGTGATAAAGTGGAGGTACCAACACCCACACCGTTACGCCAACAGAATAACGCCCACCACATTGTGACCCACGAATCACCATGGTGGACATTCAACAGCGGTAAACCATAGCAGTACACACCGCCGCGCTCACAATGGACACCCACAGACAAAACAACACTACATGCACAGCATAGAGAACTAACAATCCCACCATACACTAACTTTACACAAGTAAAAGCTGGTTGGACAACAATAACCATAGAGGGGAAGCCAGAAATGTAAGGTATGTGATACACATTAACCATAACACATCATTTACATCCCCACAAGTACCCCAGCCAATGTCACCGGAGAGGAGGTGCCAGCATTATCCAGTTCCCCCAACAGAAGAGGCCCACAGTGATGATAGTAACTCTGGACTTCAGCATCTGGATGATCTACCTGGCCCATCAGGGACCACTGGACAGCCGGTTTCCCAAGCCCAGTCACAGACCACCACAGAGCCTCCCCCATCAGGGAACAACACCACAGCACCCACCCAGCGTACCCACACTTGTCCCAAGGACATGTCAATCAGCAGTGTGCCCACCTGTACAAGGACCAACATTATGATGGAGGCAGTCTCACACCAGTGGGCCCCTGCCACTAGCCAGTCATCTGATCAGCCTTCCACTTCCACCGCCACAAGAGGCCCGGAGGCCTCTAGTGGCAGTGCTCACAGGCCACCAGCACCCTTCCCCCTGCAGAAGGTGAACCACCCCGCAAACGTTTCCTGCGAACCAGACAGAAGCCAGAGACACTTGCTAAGACCCCTGCCAGGAAATGAGACTCTCCTGATTGTCCCCCTTGTGTCCCACTCAGTCACCCTGTCCACCTTGAATTGCCAATGCTCCCCTTCCTATGTTCCCTTGGACACTGCACCTGTGCTACAAGCAGACTGGAACAATACCCTGGACTTACCTCCATCATCGCCCCATCCCATTGCACTTTCTCCTCTAGATTTTAGCACTTCAAAAACACCCTTTGATAAAACTCGATTTCGAGTATGTCATATATTTCAAATAAGTATTGATTGAAATTGGTACAAACATTGCAAATGAACTCAACATAGAATGAGCATGGAATTAATGACCTGTAGTCACCAACATCTGCAAAATGAATAGTGCTGGACCTGGCCCTTTTTGCAGGGCCATCCCCAAACGTTTTGCCTCTTTCCTCCTATTTTTCCTGACCTGTTTTTGTTGGCTTTAGAACTCTGAGCACTTTACCACTGCTAAACAGTGCTAAAGTGCGAATGCCCTCTGTGTAAATTGTACTGTTGATTGGTTTATCCATGATTGGCATATTTGATTTACTGGTAAGTCCCTAGTAAAGCGCACTAGAGGTGGCCAGAGCCTGTAATTCAAATGCTACTAGTGGGCCTGCAGCACTGGTTGTGCAACCCACATAAGTAGCCCTGAAATCATGTCTCAGACCTGCCACTGCAGTGTCTGTGTGTGTAGTTTTAAACTGTAAATTCGACTTGGCAAGTGTCTTCACTTGCCAGGCCTAACCCTTCATTTTCCTACATATAAGACACACCTAATGTAGGCCATATGTAGCCCTATGGGCAGGGTGCAGTGTATTTTTAAGGCAGGACATATACCAATGTGTTTTATATGTCTTGACAGTGGAATACTGCCAGATTCAGTTTTCACTGTTGTAAGGCCTATCTCTCTCATAGGATAACCTGGGGGCTACCTTTAAATATGATTAAAGCATAGATTCCCTCTGGGAGCAGATAGATGTGTGGAGTTTGGAACCTCTGAGCTCACAATTTAAAAATACATCTTATAGTAAAGTTGATTTTGAGACTGCTTTTGAAAAGGCCACTTACAGAAAGTGGGCATTTTCTTGCTTAAACCATTTTTATGACTCTGCCTGTTTGTGGATTCCCTGTCTGACTAGTTTGATAGTTGGGCTGTTTGCACCTCTCTCCACACAGTGACACAAAGGGTGTGAGGCTGTGTGCTCCCATCCCCTCTTCCTCTTTAAAAGGCTCCCTTGAGCCAGTGAGATGACGAGCTTTGGAGATGCACCTGTGTGCCTGTGAGTGGTACTTGACCTGAGAGGATTTTGGCATCTTTTCCAGCAACCCCCAGATGAATTTTCTTTGTTCTCTACTCTCTACTGATGAAGGGCTAAACCAAGAAATACGTGTCTAGAGATATACAGCGATGTCTGCACCAACTTTGGTGAAAAACAACAGATAATTTTCAAGTAAGCGATAACTGTGAACTGCATTTACCACGATGCAAAGGGGCGAACTGTGCTGGGATGTGAGGCAGTGTGCTCCCAACCCCTCTTCCTCAGTGACACAAAGGGGGTTGGGGTGTAGCCTGCATATTCTGATGAGCCATCTGTTCTAGGATGGAGGGGAGGAGTGGTCACTTGCACCTGAAAGGGTTGTGCCTGGCCTCACACAATGCAGTCTCCAACCCCCTGGTGTGTGTGTGAGGCCTTGCCTGGGCAAAGCAGGATTTCACAAACAAGTGAGACTTTGATTTCACAAACAAGTGAGACAAGTGAAACAAGTGAGACCTTGTGGTGAAAATTTCACCACACGCCGAACCGGAATGACGCAGCCTGACTTCACAATGAGAAGATCGACACAGCGCCAGCGTAGTGACCGGAAATTCAACGCATGGACCACTGGATTGATGCACAGCCAAGCCGGAACGACGCAACCCAACTTCCAGAGTGGAATCGACCCAGCACCTGCTGTGCGGTAGAGATTTCCACGCAACACCCACCAAATCGACGCAGACCCTGTGACTTCGTCCTGTCAGTGCCAGGAATCCATGCATCATTCCCAGGGTGTCCAAAACCCTGCAACCTGAAGAGGATCCACGACTGAGCGCCAGAAATCGATGCACAGCCGTTCCTACATGAAAACTAAATGACGCATCGTCGTGTGCGGCCCGAGAAATCGACACACACCCCTTTGTTTCCACACATCTTATCCTCTGCGGTTCTTTGCGGAGATTTTTCACGTGAACCAGGTACTTTGTGCTTGAAAGAGACTTTGTTTGCTTTTAAAAGACTTAAGACACTTTATATCACTTTTCAGTGATACCTCAACATTTACTTACTGCATCTTTAATCATTTCGACCTGCATTTATCCAGATAAATATTGTATGTTTTACTAAACACTGTGTGGTGTATTATTGTGGTGCTAGATGGTGTTATGGTATGATTTATTGCACAAATACTTTCCACATAGCCTTCTAAGTTAAGCCTGACTGCTCAGCGCCAAGCTGAGAGAGGGTGGGCACAGGATAATTTGGATTGTGTGTCACTTACCCTGACTAGAGTGAGGGTCCTTTCTTGGACAGGGGTAACCTGACTGCCAACCAAAGACCCCATTTCTAACAAATAGCCAGAGGGAACAGTAAGTAGGCTTAGAAGTGGGAAATACCAGCATGGGAATGCCACACAGAATATAACCAAAGTCATTGAAATGTAAAGTTACACTGTCTCACCTGTGTGCCATTGGAAGTACTGATGGATTACAGTTGATCTGTTGCCCTCATCCTCATCCTCTGTCTCCTCATCCTCACTGTCCACAGGGTCCACTGCTGCTACAGGGGCATCTCCAGTCTCCTCCTCCTGCAGAAAAGGGACATGACATCTGAGGGCCAGGTTGTGCAACATGCAGCGTGCCACTACTATCTGACATACCTTCTTGGGTGAGTAGCACAGGGATCCACCTGTTAGATGGAGGCACTGAAACCTGGCCTTCAGGAGGACAAAGGTTCTCTCAATTATCCTTCTGGTTCACCCATGTGCCTCAATATAACATTCTTCTGCCCTTGTCCTGGCATTCCTCACGGGGTCAGCAACCATGATGGGTTTGGGTAACCAGAGTCACCTGCAAATATTGAGGGACAACATTTAACCACACACTATCCTATATGGCCAACACCATACCCATACACCAACATACACTGGGTGGGAACCATGGCTCACCTATTAGCCACACCCTGTGCCTCTGTAGTTGGGCCTTCACATTTGGGATGCTGCTATTCTTCAGGACAAGGCATCATGCATCAACCCAGGCTACTTAGCATTGACGTGGGAGATGTACTGGTTCGCCAAGCCCACCACCTGCACATTCATAGAGTGGAAACTCTTATGATTCCTAAACACCTGTTCACTCTGGTGGGGGGCAAATGCAATATGTGTTCCGTCACATGCACCAATTATATTGGGGATATGTCCCATTTCATAAAACTTTGCCTTCACATTGGCCCAATCCTCAACCTGGAGGAATACAATGTAGCTTCACATGTTTTTTATCAGGGAAGACAACACTCTTGTCAGCACTATTGAGAACATTGGCTGTGACATTCCTGCTGCCAAGCCCACAGTCACTTGGAAAGAACAAGTTGCCAGGAAATGGAGCACTGATAGAATTTGCACAAGAGGGGGTATTCCAGTGGGGTGACAGATAGCAGATATCAGGTCAGGCTCCAATTGGGCACACAGCTCTGTGATTGTAGCCCTGTCCAGTCTATAGGTGAGTATTATGTGCCTGTCCACCAGTGTAGCCAAGTCCACTAGGTGTCTGTACAATCAGGTATGTCTCCATCTCCTATTCATCCGCAGCTGTAGGAATCTAAGGGACAAAAGAGTGAGAAGGCTGTCACAAACTGAACTATGGAGCCACAACAGTAGTCTGCGATCTGTAAATATGTCATGGGTCAGTGTGATTTGTCCAGTATGTGCCCATTTCTGCTGTGATGCAGTATTATTCCATAGGCCTGACCCCCCTGAAATGGCATCCACCTGTCCTTTGTGGACGGACAGGTGGAAGTGAGGTAATGCCGCTGACGTTGTGCATCATGGCGGGAGGCGGTCGGAAACCGCTGTGCAATTCATTATTGGTTAAAATTGGACCCTTTGGGGTACAGTGGCCAATGGTGATCTACACCGGTGGTGACGGTATGCACCCCGCGGACGTGACCACCATTTTCTATCTGAATCCTCACTTGTTTCCTGACCTTCCATAGGAGAGGACTTACACTGCATGTGCTGCTGTGACCTGTGTCTGGAACCTACCATGGCCTGTGTGACTGGGGAAAGGGCCCCAGCCTTCACTTCAGAGGAGTTGGAGAGACTGGTGGATGGGGTCCTACCCCAGTACGGACTGCTATATGGGCCTCTAGACCAACAGGTGAGTACACTGTGGGCACGATGCATGTGGCATGAATGTATGGAGGTGTGTGTGTGTGAAGGCATTGTGTAAGTGGGAGGGATGTCCTCCTGGCTGGGTAAACATTGGGTGCTGGGCTATGTGTGTGCCAATAGTACTGGAAACGGGTATGGTGGGCCATTTGTGGTACTGGCTGGACTGTTTGGCTACTGGTGTTCTCCTGTCCGTATTGCCTCTGCAGGCCAGCGCCCATCAATAGAAGGGTATATGACATGCCATCGCCAAGGAGGTGCGGACTCTGGGGGTCTATGGCAGGCAGAGCACCCACTGTCAGAAACAGTGGGAGGACCTGAGATGCTAGGCACAGAAGACCACGCAGGCCCAGCTGGGGATGGCCTCCCAATGAGGAAGGAGTGCCTGTCGAGCCCTAACCCCCCTCATGGCCCGCATACTGGCGTTGGCACATCCAGAACTGGATGGGTGCTTGAGGGCATCACAGCAGCCACAAGGGGGGGAGTACAATGGCCATCATTGAAGCTCACAGCTGGAGGGGTGGTATCCGGGTGGTGGTTGTGTGTCAGTGGGTGCCCCAAGGCCAGACCAGACATAGCAGCATAGGTCCTCTGGTGGCTAAGGGTCTGAAGGGGAAATACTGCCTTCCTAGCTTGTTAGCATCCACTACTGGTCAGGGGTGCGTGGGTCCCAGGTGTGCTGCAGTTGGCAGTGTGTGCTCCTCCACATGCCTTGGTGGCTAGCAATGCCATTGGTAGTGCAATGCATAGTTCGTAGGCCTGTCCCCTGTGTGTGAGGGTGCTGTGTACGCCAATGGTGGTGTTGGCGCAGTTATGACCCAGGGTGTTCTTTGTCGCTCTCACCTCTTTCTTTTTTTGTCATCCTGTCCTTATGTGCATTAGCATCATCTGGTGGAGGAGCAGAGGCACCAGCGATGGAGGGAGCTGCATCCCACAGGACCCAGGAGGCAGAGTCCACCGACGCTGAAGGCACCAGTGGGACAGAGGGCAAGGGGAGCACCATGGCAGAGACTGGAAGGGACAATACAGACTCAGCTACCTCCTCAGATGGGAGGTCCCTGGTGGTGGCGGACACCTCTGTGACCACCCCAGCAACAGGTACAGCCGCCACCCCTGTACCAGCTCCACCCTCCCAGCAGCCTATCAGTGAGTTACCTGTGCCCGCTCACCCAGGAGGGTGGGCATCTCCTTTCCCCAGACACCTCAGGTCTGTCCCAGTGAGCTCTGCTGTCCTGAGTAAGGAGGCTATTGACCTCCTGAGCTCCATCTCTGTAGGGCAATCAACCATTGTGACTGTCAACCAGGAGCTGGCAGCCCATGTGCAACAATCTAATGCATTCCTGGATGGCATTCACACTGGATTGGTGGCCCAAAAGAGATTTATCCAGGCTCTGGCCTCCTCTCTGATGGCAGCCATTGTCCCTGTTTCAACCGTACCCCCTCCAACTTCCACTTCTGAGTCCCATTCTCCTCAAACCCAACCCATCCGGAGCACACAACCAGACGAGCATGCACACAAGACAACACCCAAGACTGTCACAGGCAAACACAAGCACCACACTTCATCACACAGGCACTCACACAAACACCATCCAGTTGCAGACACAACAACATCCACTATTTCCATTGTCTCCCCTCCTCCTCCTCCACCTCCCACCAATTACGTCCACACTCACACCTGTATGCACTGCATCATCATCCACTACCTGCATCATCACCACACCAAGCAGAACACACACCTCACTGGCAGACACCCCCACAACATCCATGTACACGTCCCCTGTGTCCTCTCCCACTGTGTCTGTCCCCTCTCTTAAAGTACACAAACAAAAGCACTCAGACACCCAAGAGCCATCCACTTCACAACAGCATACAACCCATGCACCTGCATCCAAATCCAGCAGACAAACACAACAACCACTCCCACTCCCCCCAATGTCCCTAAAAAGCTTTTCCTTTCCTCCAGAACCAGTGGACAAGTCACCCACTTGAGAGACTGTGGCCTTGCACTTCCCAGGACCAAGCACAGGGCATGTTGCCCCCTCCAGAACCAGTGGTGTAGACACCCACTCCAGAAACTGTGGCCTTGCACTCCCCAGGACCAAGCACAGGGCATGTTGCCCCCTCTGCATCCGGCTGTGGTGCCCTCCCTCCTCCTGAGGTGCCTGCCTATTTGCCACCTGATGCCCCTGCAGTGTTCTCTCCATATTGGTGCAGGGAGAGTGGGGCCTTGGACTTTGCCCTGTGGCCATGTGTCCCCTGTGAACTGAGGACTGGGCAGTGTCCCTTTGTTGTACGTTTGCACATATCTGTTGCATTGCCAAATCGATGTGTGACTTTTGATGTTGATCTTATTGTAATCACTTTAGTCAATTCCTGTTGTTCTTGCATTAATTAGATGATTTACAGGGATAAATTGTTTTTCTAATGCATCTGGTTGTGTGTATGGCGTGTGTGTTTGTGGTGTGTGTTGTGTGTGTGTGTGTGTCACTCTCGTCCCCCCCCCCTTGTGTGCTAGACGGCTGTACTCACCGTCATTGTCTTAGAACAGGGGTTTTGTCAGGGCTAGTTTATTGACTAGAGGAGGTTCTTCCATTTGATGTCCAGCCATTAGAGGAGAAGAGGTTTTGATCCTCGTTCTTGGCCTTTACCACCAGCACAATGGAGTCGGGCAGGTGAGATGCTGCACGATTAAATGGGGAAGTGGGTTCCCCTAAGATGGCCGCCTGGTTGCTCCGTCCTGCCTTTACAAGGCAGGCGCAAGCGGGTGCAGGCTTCCTGAGAGCCCACATTAAACGCGCGAGTCGGAAGAACCATTTTCGGTTCTGGAAATATGCGAGCAGCAGAGGACCAGCTGCTCTCGCATGGAATTTGAAATATCTAACTTCAATTCGAGTAAGCGAAACGCCTAGACTAGAGGAAAATAATTGTGATCTGTTAACCTTGTGCAAGCGCATAATGGTATTTTCCTTGTTTTTGACTTTGGTTGTTACTCGGAATAAAGACATCGAACCAGGTAATAAGAGGATCCCTCCAGGCTCTGATGGTGAACGTGCCTATTTGAAATTACAAAGTAAGGCTAGAGCTTAATAGTTATGGTGCTATTAAAAGGCACAGATACATTTTGATAGATATACTCTTAATTTAAATAGACTAATGTGCTGTTGTCTTTTGGACTAGTTAGGTACTATCTTGATAGTAGACGCAGCAATCTGCAAGTATTACTAAGCCTAACGGAAAAAAGGTATGACCAACAGCCCCTTGCCTGTGGGTGGTGCACTATGAAACAGCATGCCCACGTAGAACATAGAGCACGAGAGTGGGTTTTACTTTGTGGATCACGTTGTGTATTGCTTTAACTGGAGTTTTGGCTATCACCCTTGCTACACGGTGTTGGAACTGGGGATCAGCTAAATTTACATTTATTTAGATTCACTTATAAAAAGTAACAGTGATGGCACATAGATGGGTTTGGATGTTACTGACGCTCAGCTCGATTGTATACTTGTTGCTTTGATACCGTAAGGAACAGTATGATTTTATTCTTTCTGTTAATTTTTGTAGAGGCGTCACTGCCCCCTGATAGTCCTGATGAGGCCCTGACTGAAGAGGCCGAAACGTGTTGACACATCTCTTGTTAGATTGAGGGTTTTTTGAGTCAATTTACTCAGACAAGAAATTTAATATGCACTACATAATACCTTTGGAAATAAATGTATAGGTATTTGACAGCTGGGTGCAGCTAAAAACCTTCAATTATCGCATTTCTAGTGGATTACAACTACAATCTTGTTACAGTGACCACAATGTAAAGAAATGGTGTCAGGCATAACTCTCCTTTGGCATATTGCCAATACTGAGATTCGTTTCATAAAATGTTTGTAGTGTTTTGTATATATCTATGTTTTGTATATATCTATGTTATGTACATATCTATGTTATAGAGTGTTCACCGACGAGCCACTGCTGACCTTTCAGAATGATTTAAATAAATAAGGGAAAGTAATTGACCCATGAAATCAGGATTTAGCACTGGTCTCTTAAAATAATGGTTTAATTCGTCCCTACCTGCTGACTATTTGTGTTTCTGATTAAAGTACCTCATGACAGCCAAACTCTGCTTTGGCGAGGATAGATTTCTCCTTTGCCCATGTTTCAAGTCGGTGGAAAAGAACTCTTACTAAAACCTTCTCTGTAGAACCTAGCAGAGATATGGGATGATAAGTCATTGGGTCTTTCTTGTCTCCCTTTTTATATATCAGAAAAATTATGTATCGGAAGAACAACTTGGGAAGACTGAAAAGGGAAGGACCCGTCACATAATTTGTTAACAATGGAACCTATAGATAAATATTTTCTGCAAACATATTCATAGGAACCCCATCAGGTCTGGAGGCCTTGTTCTGTGGGCTATTTAAAAGGCCTCAGTCTCCTCAAGCGGATCGAAGGTTAGGCAGGATTGTTACCCTGTTTCCCCTCCATTCTTGACCAACAGAGCATATCCCTCTGAGGCGGTTGGTTCATATATGCCAGAAAAATGGGCTACCCACGCATCAGCAGATATTGAAACTTCAGCCCTTGCATTACTGGTGTTTTAAAAAGAAGATGCCTTGACTGTTTTCAAAACTAAGCAAGCATCATTTCTTTGACTCACTCCATTTAGGGGTTCCCAAGATTCCTGCCTAATATGTTCTTTCCTCTCTGTAAATGCTTGCCTCTATTAAAATGTACAGAGCTTAATTTATCTCTCATCACATGGGTATTTCTTGAGGGAAATTAAGGAGCTTTGATGTGACATAGTACAGGTGTCATCGAACCATCATACATGCTTAGTACCCTTGTGCCTAAATGGGATTTTCATTAGATTCGCTGCTGTTTCACAAGTAACTATCAAATAAATTCAAGATTGCAACTGCTGCTTCCTTACCAACCTGAAAGTACAAGTTCTGTTTAACAAAAGTGGATAAGAGATGAAAAGGTTCAACTGACGCCCATTTAACTAGAATACATTTGTATTTTATATTTAAGGGCTCCAAAGGAAACATACATTAAAAGGACATTTTATTAATCCACCTTTTGTAGCTACAGTAAGTGCAAAGTGTTACGATCACAACTGCAGTTTGGACTAATAAAGAAATCTACGACCTGATGGCCAAAATAATGTGATCCGATATTTGAATCAATCATGCTACATGTAACCTGTCCTGTAAAAGTAACTTGTGCAGATAAAGTGTGAGGACGAGTTTAAGTGCAAAGGGTTTATTGTATTTTGCCATTAATTGATTCATTTCAAGACTTATCCACAAAGATTACGGACAAAATGCAAAATGGTCTACGTCCCCATTACTTGAAATACCACAAACCTCATTATGAGAAACTGGACAGAGATGTGCATTAAAATCGTTGACCCAAATAAATGAAAAATCACCTCAAAGAACTACTAATTTATTCCAGCTTCCATCTAATTAGATTTGTTTCAGTGTCTACATTTTGCTAAGTATAAATAATATGATATAAGTTAAACAGATTTTTCTGCACATCGGTAAATCCAGTACTAAGGCCCATATTTATACTTTTTGACGCTAAACTGCGCTAACGCAGTTTAGCGTCAAAAAATTTTGCGCCGTCTAACGCCATTCTGAAGCGCCATGCGGGCGCCGTATTTATTGAATGGCGTTAGCAGGCGCAAGCAGACCGGCGCTGCCTGGTTTGCGTGGAAAAAAAACACGTAGACCAGGCAGCGCCGGCGTTGGGAAAAAATGACGTTAGGGCGTCTTAAAATGGGGCAAGTCAGGTTGAGGCAAAAAAATCGCCTCAACCCGATTTGCGCCATTTTTTTACGACGCCCAGACGCCATTTCATGACTCCTGTCTTAGTAAAGACAGGAGTCATGCCCCCTTGCCCAATGGCCATACCCAGGGGACTTGTGTCCCCTGGGCATGGTCATTGGGCATAGTGGCATGTAGGGGGGCACAAATAAGGCCCCCCTATGCCACCCAAAAAAAAGTAAAAAAATATAAAAAATAATACTTACCTGAACTTACCTGAATGTCCCTGGGGTGGGTCCCTCCATCCTTGGGTGTCCTCCTGGGGTGGGCAGGGGTGGCAGGGGGGGTCCCTGGGGGCAGGGGAGGGCACCTGTGGGCTCATTTTGAGCCCACAGGCCCCTTAACGCTTACCCTGACCCAGGCGTTAAATAGTGGCGCAAATGCGGGGTTTTTTGACCCGCCAACTCCCGGGCGTGATTTTTGCCCGGGAGTATAAATACGACGCATTTGCGTCGCCGTCATTTTTTTAGACGGGAACGCCTTCCTTGCATCTCATTAACGCAAGGAAGGCGTTCACGCAAAAAAATGACGCTATTTGCCAATACTTTGGAGCTAGACGCATCTAACGCCAAAGTATAAATATGGCGTTAGTTTTGCGCCGAATTTGCGTCGAAAAAAACGACGCAAATTCGGCGCAAACGGAGTATAAATACGGGCCTAAGTATTTAAAAATGCTGAGAATCACCACACAAACCCTTCCCAGGGAAAGGAACTGAAATCAAAACTAACAAACCCTCCTTTGGTCATCCCACTCTAGATGCAACTGCTGGAGTGGCAAATGAAATATGCCCATCCATATGATGAGTTTTAAGTGTCCAGGCCTCTTGCAATCAAATAACATCACAATTTCTTACTAATGAAACTTAGTCTGAGTTTTCCAGCTTGCTAATAAGTCCAACCACATTCCGGGAGAATAAATGTGTATTGTGCCTACTTAGTTGAGGTAAACCACAGGAGGGTGAATATACAATTTCTATAAAGAGTAGTCTCATAAGAAATGCATTGAGAGTGGAAATTGAAAAAAGAGGGGTTCAACCAAGGTTTGGACTTGGAGTTGGGCTGACGACCTTATTATTAATTGCATCTGCCACTAGATACATATTGTCAAACAAATTTAGAGAACCTAAGGGCGCATACCTATTGAGGTGGGAATGCAAAACAGGCCATAAAAATCTCAATAAGATAGACAATTGAGGGCATTAGTCCAATTTAGAGGTTTGGAAAAATGGCCTAGGGTAATAGATCTGATATTACCTTGGAATACATCTAAACAATGTATCCTGTGCAATCAGTAAACAGCACGCAGGGGGTCTCCGAAGTTGACAACTATGCAGTGCCCCATCTGCATTTTTATTCCGCTGCCAATCATGGACTCTCCTACAATAATTTGATTGTAGAGGTATCTGGCTTTATCTAGTTGTTTCCCCATTAATTGAATAACTTTACCAGTATCCTAAGAAGTTGAAGTTGAAGAGCTGGAACAGTTCTATTGCTTTCCTGTCACGTGAACTTTCAAGGCACATGCTGCTTTTGGTGGCAGTATTTCTTCACATATTTTAAACAAACAACAGAACATAACACTATACCATACACACAATATATATTATAACACAGTTAAAATATAGTAGGGCACAGAAAGAAAAAAAACAGTCAAAACAGAGTGTGCATGTGTGATACGGTTGAGTTTCTTCTCTGTGTCAGGAAAGTGGTCTGCACAATGTTGTTCCTGTAGTCGTACAGAACCCTCAACAAAACACTCCCCTTTCCAATGATTCCCATCTTGCAATAAATGTCACCCTGGGTGCAGCACAAGGTCCAAATGTGCAAAATCAAAAAAAATAAAGTAGATGTTTTATCTCCATCTGCCACCCCCACCCTAGGGGGTTGACCAGTGAGGGCAGGAGTCCGAGTAGCCCTCAAAAGAAGGGAAACTGGCAAATAGATAATGCCACTGGTTGGGAGGGGGGTATAAGCCCCCAAGTCAGAGGGTGTTGACCTTCTGCGCAAATCAGCCCTTGTAGATTACAAGGGTCCATTTTGCAAGAGATTCTTATGAAGGCCTCACTGACCTGTGGTGCAAATGTGATTCAGAGTTTTTTGCCTCCACCTGAATATATGAAAGCAACTAAGTTACAAATATTGTGCGGTGCAGTCCTGTAGCAGAGACCTGTCCTAAATTGACATTTGCAGTGCACTCTTTGTGTGATACAAACTCAATTTCTGCCAGTTTTGGGCTGGCTGGTGCCTTAAACTTAAATAGTTGCATTTTTGGAGCAGTGATATTGTACCATCTCAGACAGTGCTACAGAGTTGCATATCACAGGAACTTCAACTGCGTGTGCTATTTGTGGCTTAAATATAGCAGCCTTTTGACAAATCAAACACAAACAATTGAACATAACACAATAATATATACAAAGAAACATAACCACTCAAAACATAACCACTCA
Organism: Pleurodeles waltl; assembly: GCF_031143425.1. Classification (NCBI taxonomy): domain Eukaryota; kingdom Metazoa; phylum Chordata; class Amphibia; order Caudata; family Salamandridae; genus Pleurodeles; species Pleurodeles waltl. The sequence continues at coordinate 1,232,757,520 of NC_090444.1, read as the reverse complement.
AAACATAACAGGACACAGCAATGCAATCAAAGCTGAATGCAGCACAACACCCATTGTAAACCAAAACCCCACCATATTGTATTAATGCTGCTCAAAACCACAGAAACACACTGGTAAGGCAGTGTGGTGGATGTGAAAGTTTTATCCCCTGTACGAAAGGGTTGTAAAGAAAGTGTACGGGAGTACTAAGGGAAGTGTTCGGGAGTACTCTTTCCAAGTCATTATTGCTTTCCTGCTGTATCCTAAACATATGAATGCAAGTGATCTACAAATAATGTGTTGTGCATATGGAAAATAAAAACATAATATGTTAGTCCCTTGAAGACTTGTTGTGTAAAAAATATGAAGTGTTGCAAATTGAATATTGATTTCATGCTTGTTTTGTTTTTATATTCAAGGTTCAGGCGGATCAACCTGTTATGCAAGTACAATAGAATATTTAAAATGCCATTATATTTTAACAGATGCATTTTCGTAAAAAGTGTCATTTTTCTCCATTTCGCACTTTGCAGTGATTTTCATCATAAATTCAAATATCCATTCGTGTTTCTTGGGAGAAGTAAGCTGGAATAGAAAAAAAAAACCTTTCAAGTTTCAGTGACAAGCAACTACTTAACTATATAGTTTTGGGCTGACTGTCGTCTTAAATAGCTGAATAGTTTGAGCAGCGCCATTTTGCAACCTAACCAGTGATACATTGTTGATTGTCACAGGAATTTCGAAGGCATGTTGCTCCTTTCATCTGGAAATGGAGTAGCATTTTTGGCATATTCAGAATATAACGCAATAACCTTCCCCAAAAGAAACACAACAGTCCAGTTAAAGTGAAAAAGGGCCCAAGAAAACAAAAAAGTCAAAACAGAATTTAACACAACACTCACAGTGCAACACAACAATATCACATTGAATTAATGAAGCATGAAACAACAGAAGCCCAATAAATAAAGGAACACATCACCACCACAACAAAATGCCACACAACAAATATGCATACATATTCACACATTATCACCTTCATTAACCTGATATAATAACGTGGTGGCAATGGGTTGTAAAGTTCTATGCTAATTTACCATTAAAGACATGAAACAGTCTTAGCCAAAGTTGTCATCCGGTGAATATGTCTCCAACGGGGCCATTGCTGAAATGTTTAGTAAAATAAATCTGTAAATGTATTATGAAGTTGCACCTTACTTACTTTTAAGTTACGCTGAAACTCCTATTATCATTGGAGTAAAAAATATTGTAATACACTAAATCTTATGCAATGACAGAATTTATGAGCACGATTAATATGTTCCACTCTGGCTGGATAAAGCTTGATTAAATTCGGGCATATTTGAGGTTAAATGACTAGAATTAAAGGTTGAATAAAAATTATTTCAGCAACCCTTTTGCATAATACTGCATAAGCTGTTCCTTTGTTTTTCCCCTCCTTTCAGGACCTTAATTTTCAGTTAGTCATTGGCTTACATCTTATCTCAAACCATAAGAGCAAAATGAATGGGATAAAAGTGCTTCACTGAAAGACAAATTAGCATTTTACTGATTTACGCCTCGGATTGCAAAGTCCCTCTGCTCCCATTAAAAGGCGAAGAGCCGCTGAAAAGTGCTAGTTAACTAAAATGTTCCCTTTCTTAGACTGTACAATTTTCATTTATTCTCTCTATAGTGGCCCTTTGTGAATACAGCATTTTTGAACTCTTTCTCTATGGTGAGAAACATATTTTGTCATCTTTGTAAAACTGGAATTGTTTCACGGTACTTTAATTTTGTGGTCCAGTGAGCAAAACGAGAAGTTTTCCAGGAGGACGTGTACTTAAAACAGTCTGAGGTTCCACAGCCTGATGAAACAGCTTCTGTTCTCCCCCGACGAGGGTGTGCGGTCGCAATCCACATAAAGTGAAATTTCCTTTCTGAACTCAAGCTTGAATCCCCAAAGTCACATGTATTATATATGCCACACAATCTCACACTGAAAATCATGTTCCAAATTTTGCCAGTGTGAAAGGAATGAAAATTGGGTGGGTGGAATTTTGAAAGAGATTAACTTATCAATGTGTTATTCTTCAAGTATAATATTTATTACGTAGTTTGTTTCTGCCAGGAGTGATATTTAAATCCGTCAAATAAAATCATACTCCTTTTCTAACAGTTTTGAGCAGATATGCAGTTTTCCCCTTCTACAGTAAAACCGTGGTTCCGGTTTTTTAAATGCATTGTAAATACACCATGTCCAATTTGGCAATTGCCTGAATACCATCCGTAACTGCCTCTCTCAAACATGGAGGCTACAAATGGATACCAGCAGTTTGAATTATTTAAAAATTCCAAAGGTGACTAAATATTGTGATTCGAGGTCCTCTGAAACAGACAACCAATTTATTAATAAATATGTTTTTACAAAGCGCTTCATGTCACGCTTTGTTTGTTCGCTTTTGAGCACTGAGAATAGCAGGTGGTACACAATTTAACAATACTCGATTTACTCACCTCAGAGGCAAAATGTTCACCAAAGCCAACTTCAGCTATTTCCGTCTGAGCTTTGCGCTCGCATTAGCATGACTTAATGACCATTGCTCGTCTCGCCTGAAGTGGAAGGGTGGCCGTGGTTCTCAGTACTGGGACTACAAATCTAGAACGATTTGCCGCTGGAAACCAATATTGGACAGACATAAAACAATTCTGTTCCTAAACATGCCTTAGGGTCAAACGGCTAAACTACACAGTTCAGTCGCTCTTTCAGTCAGCGGTGGCTGTCATGTAGGCAGAGTGAGAGGGCGGGCAAACGTGGTGTTGGTGTGTGTAGGCATGCAAGGTGAGTGGTGCAAATAAACAGAAAAAAAAAAACACTTACCTTACTTTCTGCCAGATGTCCAATGTCCTCTTCGCTCCGGTCTCCTCTCTGGCTCCAGCAAATTCCCTGAAGCAATCCTGGCCTTGCTTTCATGCTGGTAACCAGCTCTAACCTAGCTGTCTAACGACAAAGTGTGAATGTCCGGCTGGCCGTCGCAAGATACCTGGCCAAAAAGACATCCATTTTAAACTTAAGTGCACAGTTCACTGCTGTCACTCAGCAGCAGTGGTCCCAACCCATCCTGAAACTTAGTTCCGGACTGGAGGATGGAAAATAAAATGGTGATAAATTAACTTTATTACCATTTTATTATTCATCCCTGGGGGCTATCTTTGACAGAGCTCCTCTGCCCTAAAGGAGAAACCACTGCTGCTGTGTGTGCAATGTCATAATCCTCATAGAATTTGTTTTACCTCATACCCAGCTAACTACCTTAACAGGAACATTGCCTGTGTGTCGCAAGAAGCCTATCATGCATGTTTAAGGAGTGAGTGCCATGGCCTCTCAGCAGGGCAGCTATTGCTTTCACAGGAAAATGCCACTAATTTAAAATAGTTCTTCTAGTCTTCTAAAGAAGCAATACCAGCATTCTCAAACAGGAAGTCTGTATCCTTTAGTGCTGATGCTGAGTCATTCACGAGTTATGTGCATCTTACTCATCCCTATTAAACTTTCTATAGGGACTGGTCTGATAAAAACAGTTTCAGTAGTTTATTGTGCTTGATGTAGGGGTTTTCTTTAATACGTAGAACTTATGTTTTAATCCCATTGGGGTAGTTGAGTAGGTTTAAACGCGTGTTGCAGAATGGGCTTGCAACATGCTTTTCACAGTTAAAATTATATTTGACCCAAAATAGGTTTTCAATTCTCCATGTGGTCGCAAAACTTTCAGTGAAACGGTATCAGCACTCCTTAAGAAGAAATGAGAAAGGAATTTTTACAGCAAAATTCAATATGTTTTTTTGCCACTCCCATTTTTGTAGTGGATCCTTTTTTGATGTTTACAGAGTGCTAGGTAACTTTCCACAGGTGCTTCTAACAGCTGCCAAGAATCTACTTACCATAAAACCAGATGTGTTTGACCGCAGAGATGATGTTCTTGTTGGGCCATTATGAGAAGACCCAGGTGAAATATAAGTTCCCAATGATATGCAAAATTCTAGAAATGTTGCCAATACCCCACATTGTGCAATTCCGCCACCATTCACAGCAAAGTAAGAGCATGGAAGCACTGGAACAAAAGCAAACAACAGAAGGCAAGTGACTGTTGCTCTTGGAAATTGTTTTTTTTCCTTTTTGTGGCGTGAAATGTATCCGCGTGTAAAAAATTGACAAGAGAAAGTACTTTGTGCACAAATATAGCACTTAATGTTGAATTTGCATTTTGAGTAAGTACACAATTTTTCCATGCATTTTCTCATAATTACACAAAAGCAAAGTATGTGAATTTCAGGCTCCTATAATTACGAAGGCTTGTATGTTTGGCCTTTACAGATCACAAATCTGGCTGATAAGTAATAGACAATTGTAGATAAATGAAGGATTGGGAGAGAAAGAATGATTATGGACATCGAGTTGGATTTCATACATTTACATTACTGTTATTGAACTATATGTTGCATTTTTGTTTGTTTTTAAGTTCAGGGACGTTCTTTCTCTTTATGAACTTTCCTTTATTTTTTCATGAGTTCCCATCATCTCTATAAAAACTCATTAATATGGCAAAAAGAATGGGGAGACAGGATACCCTGTTGTGTATCTTATGTGCCATCAATTTGACTCATGTAAGAGCCATTCACAGTAAGCTACACCATTGCTTTTTCATAACCACCCTCAATTGTACATAAAATCATAAGAGAAAACCTAATCATTCTAACACCCTATGCAAGGGTGCCTGTGTACTGCGTGAACTGCAGCTGCTAGGGCTTATGTGCACTTTTGCAAGACTTCCTTTGTGCGCAGCACAGCCCAGGTCCCCAGCACTCTGTCCTGCATTGCCCAACTCGCTGAGTTGGAGTCTGACTTTGTGGGACCCTCTTTTGTTGTGCTGAGACAACCGCCATGCTCAGATTTTCTGAACACCTTTTCAGGTGCTTCTGCGTGAGCACTCTGTTGATGAGCGCGCCCTCTGTCTCCTCCTCCAAGGGGCGACCTCCTGGTCCTTCCTGGGCCCTGGTAGCACCCAAAATCTTGAACTGCGACTCTTGCAGCTAGCAAGGCTTGTTTGCAGTCTTTCTGCGTGGAAACAAATCTTCATCCTCCAGCACGCTGTGGGACATCTTCTGACCAAAGAAGAAGTTCCTGGCACCTTCCATTGTTGCAGAATCTATGGCTTCTTCCACCCGAAGGCAGCCCTTTTGCACCTTCATCCGGGGTTTAGTGGGCTGTTGCCCCCCCTGGACACTTGCGTGACTCTTGGACTTGGTCCCTTTCCTTTACAGGTCCTCAGGTCCCGGAATCCATCTTCAGTGCTTTGCAGTCAGTTGTTGTCTTTGCAGAATCCCCTATCTCAAATTTACTGTCTTTCTGGGGTAGTAGGGTAACTTTACTCCTACTTTTCAGGGTCTTGGGGTGGGGTTTCTTGAACACCCTTAGTGTTTTCTTTCAATCCCAGCAACCCTCTACACACTATACTAGGCCTGGGGTCCATTCGTGGTTCGCATTCCACTTTTGGAGTATATGGTTTGTGTTGCCCTGAGGCTTATTTTCTCCTATTGCATTCTATTGTGTTCTACAGTGTTTGCACTACTTTTCAAAGTGTTTTACTTACCTGATTTTGGTTTGTGTGTATATTTTGTGTATATTACTTACCTCCTAAGGGAGTACATCCTCTGAGATACTTTTGGTATATTGTCACTAAAAGAAAGTACCTTTAGTTTTAGTAACTCTGAGGATTGAGTTTTCTTGTGATATCATGCTATATGATATAAGTAGTATAGTAGGAGCCTTGCATGTCTCCTAGTTCAACCTAAGCTGCTCTGCTATAGCTACCTCTATCAGCCTAAGTTGCTAGAACACTAATAATCTACTAATAAGGGATAACTGGACCTGGCACAAGGTGTAAGTACCATCAGGTACCCACTATAATCCAAGCCAGCCTCCTACAGGCTGGGGAGGGGAAAGGCTGTTTATACTCCTTATGTTGGCGGTGCCCTAATAATTTTTAATGTCTTTGTGTCATTAACCACTATTTGGTCGAGGATTTTGGGGACAATTGTGCTGATTACTGTCTTTTGGGGAGAAGATAGGCTGCACAGGCTGTGGGAGGTGGTTGGAATAGATCCTTCTGCCCAGAAGGAGCGATCCCACATCTCTTTTACTCCCTACTGTGAAACCGAAATTCTAGTAGTAGAGTTATCGTCCCGAGTGCTATCCAAATAATGCAGCAGCTTATCCGAGGTTGGTAATGTCATTAGAGAAGAAATCCACGACGTTTTAGGTCATGTCTTGTGTCTGACTAGATAATGGCGGGGTTGCAAAATATGTTTGCATTGCTTATCCTAAACGAATTCTATTTTATTATGCCTTGCATCCTAACCTTAATGTTCTTTAGATTGAGGCTTGTCAAAACCTGTGTAACGAGCAACTGCTAGGAAGGCAGTGCTGACTATGACTTTGGAAAGTGTATTGTGTCTTGTACTGTTCTATGATGTGTTACTTTCTTTAATTGTGAAAATGTAATTATACGTGTAGGAAAACAGAACATGCTTTATAATTTAATGTTTCAAATATATACTGTGGCAACTCCATAGTTTTCTTTTCACAGGGATGATGACCATTTTGAAATCTATACTGGGCACGAATGCTGGATGCCACTTCCATGCACTGCGCCTTGGAGGCTGTAGTTGACACGGTGCCTCCAGTGCAGACCGAAGGACTATCCTTTCACTTAAACGTCAGGGTTTTTTTTGATGCTTCCACTTTTTCAAGTTTCTGGGAAGTCATTAAGTTGTAACACAGTTTATGATGTACTTTCTTTGAAAACTACAATCGTATTTATGACAATTTCATTTAGTTCATATCACTAATGAAGCATCATTCCACAGAAATATGCTGCAAGATATACCCACAGTAATCTCTACTTTTGCATGCACGTCGTTAAGGCGATGTACGAATGTACCTTGATTACAAATACACACATTTCCTTTGCTGCTAATATGAAATAAATGTAGTGATTTTTTTGTTGGCATCTCCAGCCAAAGCACTTGATATTAAGGACCCATTAAGAGAACCTGAATCCCGGACCATTATTCATCCCACAGTCAAAAAAAGCATCTGTGCGTTAGAACCCATTAACACATGCCGAATGCCAGTTATAATGATCCCATTAAATCAGAATTGATGAATAGGTCATGGAGTCTGCATTTGTGTTATTTCTAGAAATGCGGCTGCTGTTGTTGCTGGGAAAAAAGCACCACGAAAAACAACTATGTGCCCTGGCCTACATGCAGGTTTACCATTTTTCTCAGTATCGTTTGCAATACAACTTCAAGCTTTCCTGTGCAACTGAGATGGAAAACGAGCAACTAATTCAAAATTTGTAAAAAAAAAAAAAAAAACGCAAATACCAGTTTATTAGCACACGTTATGTAGAGAAACGTTTATGCGCAAAAGACCAAGATCATGAAGAAAATCCGTATTTATTAATGCCATTTTGGTGAATATAAAATAACAGACGCCGAAGTCAAGGAAAGTATTAGTAGACAAAGGCTTGTTTACCTGACCAGTGTGTCAGTGTGCAACTCTACGTCTAGGTTGAAAAAGGAAAGAAAACCAGAAAACATCCAAGAGTTCCTCAAATTTCCGAAGTTGAAAGTCTGTCCACAAACAAAGTTGGGCAATTAAAGTAAAAACAGAGAAAGAAAGAGAAAGCCGGGTTACTCTATCTACCATGAATGGATTAGGAGCAAGTAACTGTGGAAGAAGTCGAACGGGTGTCAAGAAAAAGGGAAACAGAAAAAAACAAAGGGAAAGAGGGGATAAAGAGATGAGTAAAAGGAGAAGGAGCATTAACTGGGAAAAAACGAGAGAAAATGAATTGAGGCTAGAATCAGGGTGACAAGAGGGAGCTGGTGGCGGAAGTATGAACAGAGAACAAGGCCCGATGGGCACAATGAGAGAACCACCATTACAGAAAAAGAACATGAGATCAGGAGTAGGCGAATAGGTGGAAGGCGAAAAAGAAGAAAATATGCATATAGTACCGATTTTAAGATGCGAGGATTGTCAAAAAAAATCATAATTTAATTTTAAAAGGAAAGAAAAGTTAAAAGCTGCGTTAGTTAACAATGATGATGCCATATTAAAAATAGAGAATCAGAAATGATTTGATTTTGTCAAGAATGCATTTGTTTAGTTACTTAATGATGGCCACATTGTAGTCAGAGAGAAATATCGTTCAGTTTATTATTTAGTTGTTGAGTTGACAGGAGGACAAAAATCTTCAGTACCAAACTCTTTTACTGCAATTTTATGTACTTATGGGTGTCAAACTGTCGACTTCCCGCTGGATTTTCAGGAGAAATTAATAACCTACCATCAAAAAAGTGATGTACGAATTGGGCATTGTGTGTTTGTGCGTTTCGGAGGTTAGGCCATTCTGTAATCTGGGAACATGAGAATACAGAACAAGTAATTTCTAATTCATTGCACTAGCTGCCTGAATAAATTCCTTTCTGACACAAAAAACGTAAAAAAATATAAATGAACTTGAAAACAGTAATATTAAATTACCTAGTGGCGGTCTCCATTAAGCAGTTATAGTTAGGACCTAGTTTGTACCTAACATTGTTTTTGCTAGTAACTTTGGTGCTGTTTCATGAATCGTCACAAAATTTCCCCCCAGAAATATGAAGCTCACTTCAGAGTCTATATGAAGGCTTTGGGGTGATCCATCAAATGGGGTGGAGAAAAAGTGGGTCCCAAAATGCTTTTTCCTATGCATTTTTCCATAGGGATTATGAATACGAATAGTTCCCGAACCACGGAACAGAATTACATCAAATTTGGCAGAATGATAGCCTTTGGTCCAGAAAGGGACCTTTTTGTTATTTGGTGTAAATTCGTTCAGTAGTTTTTGAGAAATTAAAGAAAAAACTCATTTTTATAATTTGTATATATAAGGACATGAAGGTTCCACAAACCCTCCCCATCTCATGCTGATATCTGATTGGCTGCCAGCACTTAAACAAGGACATGTTGGCAGCCATGTTGGGATTCGGCTTCAGCTGAGTCCCAGAAAAAAAAGATTTAAAAAAGAAAAGGGGCCAGGGTAGGTGCACCCTGACCCCTTAGCTCTGGTGCTGGAGTCCCAGAGGGACCCCACCAGAGCAAAAAAGCATTTTGTTGTTGAATTTTCATTGGGAGACATGGCAGATCTGCTGGAAAAAAAAACAAAAAACAAAGTGTGGTCTTTGGTGCTTGTTTAAATGAAGCCCCCCGTGGGCCAGGTCCTGGGTGCATGTCAAATTTTGAATGCCAGGGGCTGTCAGGCCCCCTTGTAGCCCTGAGGGCCACCAGCTCTCTGGGGCACATATCTAATTAAGTACCAAGGCCACCTGGCCCCCGAGCAGCCTTAGGGACCGCCACCTCCCTGGGGCACAATCAGTGATGAAATGTGGGGGTCCGCCCAGCCCTACTCAGCCCTGGAGGCCCCAACCTCCCTGGGACAGAATCAGCAATGGAATGCAGGGGGACGGCCCAGCCTCCCTGCAGCCCCGGGGACCGCTACCACCCTGGGGCACAATCTGTGATGAAATGCTGGGGGGATGTCCAACCCCAGCGCAGCCCTGGGGACTACCCCTGGGAGGCACAATCTGTGATGAAATGTGGGGCGGAGGCACCCGGCCCCCCCACAGCCTCAGGGACCGCCAGCTCCCCGGGGCACAATCTGTGACAAAATATAGGGGATGTGGTGTGAGAAAGTAGCCTTGTTCCAGGAGATCCATATGGACTGCAGAATTTCTTTTGCCACCCATAGGAAGCTCAGAGAAACCCTTGTGCCCGCCTGCCATTTTCACTGCACTTAAGTAACTTATAAGTCACCTATATGTCTAACTTTTACTTGCTGAAGATTAGGTGCCAAGTTACTAAGTGTGAGGGCAACCATGCACTAGCAAAAGTACCTCCACATAGTTCAGGGCCATTTCCTGGGACTTTGTGAGGGTGCAGACGCCATTACATGTGTGCGCTACATATGGGTCAATACCTATATGCAGCTTCACAATGGTAACTCTGAATATGGCCATATAACATGTCTAAGATCATGGAATTGTCCCCCATTCCAAATCTGGTATTGGGGAGCGAATTCCATGCATCCTGGGGGCTCCACCATGGACCCCCAGTACTGCCAAACCAGCTCTCTGAGGCTTGCACTGCAGCTACAGCTGCTGCCACCTCACAGACAGGGTTCTACCCTCCTGGGGTCTGAGCAGCCCAGTCCCAGGCAGGCAGAACAAAGAATTTCCTCTTAGAGCAGGGTGTTACACTCTCTCCCTTTGAAAATAGGTGTTACAGGCTGGGGAGGGGTAGCCTCCCCAGCCTCTGGAAATGCTTTGAAGGGCACAGATGGTGCCCTCCTTGCATAAGCCAGTCTACACCAGTTCAGCAACACCTTGTCCCCTGCTCTGGTGCGAAACTGGACAAAGGAAAGGGGAGTGACCACTCCCCTGTCCACCACCACCCTAGGGGTGGTGCCCAGAGCTCCTCCAGTGTGTCCCAGACTTCAGCTGTCTTGCTTTGCAAGTTGTGGTGGAACTGTGGAGGCCTCTGATTGGCCAGTGCCAGAAGGTGATGTCAGAGACCCCTCCTGTTAGGTCCATACATGATAAGGTAGCCAATCCCCCTCTCAGGGCTATTTAGGGTCTCTCCTGTGGGTTCTCTTGAGATTCTGTTTGCAAGTTTCCTTCAGGAATTCTCTGCAACAACTTCAGCATCCTCTGACCTCGGATCATCCGCAGCCTGCTCTAAGAAATGCTGTAACTGCAACAAAGTATCCACAAAAGATACTTTTCTTCATCAACCTCAGCTCCAAGTCATCAACTGCAACAGTTTCTATGGTGTGCACGCTCTGAGGACACCCTGTCTTCATCCTGCACCAGAAGGACGGAAACAATCTCCCGTTGGGTCACAGAGTCACTCCCCTGCTCCCACAGGCACCTTCCAAGACCACCACCAGTATCCTTGGACTCCTCTCATAGCGAAAAACTTGCTCCTAAGGACACAGAGGGTGGACATCATCGACATAGACTTTCCTAAGGTCCTGCTGACACAGTTTGGAGGAGGTAAGACCTTGCCTTCCCTGAGAGCGACGGTACCCCTGTGCACTGCGTCTGCTCCACCTCCTCAGGCCTCTGTGCACTCTTTGCAAAATTCCTTCATGCACAGCCTGGCCCAGGTCCCCAGCACTCCATCCTGTGATGCTCAACTTGCTGAGTTGTTTTCCGGAGGCATAGGACCTTCCTTTGTTGTGCTGCATCAACTGCATTTTGCACATCATTTGTCCCCGTGTCTTGGGACCTCAGGGGGTGTTGGCTGGCATCCTCAGGGCTCTCTAAAGTGCTGAGAGCCCCCTCTTCCTCCTCACACAGAGTTGAGGCCCACAGGTCCCACCTGGGTCCATCAAAGTGCCATTTTGACACAAAACACATTTTTGTCATAGCCAAAGCTTGTTGGTGACTTCCAACATGAAATCATGTCGGCAATGATCTTCATATTATGGGACATCCTTTGCATCATGTAGGAACCCGCTGGAATCTTCCTAGGGTGCATTTCTGCAGTCTTCGACTAACCGTGGACTCTTCTTTTGCACCCTCTTCTTGGTTGGCAGGGGCTCCTGTCCTTCCTGGAACTTCTTTCGACTTCTGGACTTGGTCCCATTCCTTTGCAGGTCTTAAGGTCCAGGAATCCATCAGTTGTTCTTTGCAGACTTGGTTGGCTGCTGCAAATCCCAAACACGAGGTGTAGTGTGTCCTAAGGAAACTTGCAGTACTTTACTCCTGCTTTTCTAGGCTCGGGGTGGGGTAATTTATTACCTTCACTGTATTCTTAATCTCCCAGCGATTCTACACACACCACACTTGTCTGGGGGGAATTTGTGATTCGCATTCCACTTTCTTAGTATATGGTTTGTGTTGCCCCTAGACATATTTTCTCCCATTGCAATCAATAGCATTTCCTATTGCCTGCATTGTTCTATTTCTATTTACTTGTCTAATTTTGCTGTCTAGTGTATATAATGTGTATAATACTTACCTCCAGAAGGAGTATTGTCTCTAAGATATTTTTGAAACTGTGTCACCCAAATAAATACCTTTATTTTTGGTAACACAGAGTATTGTCTTTACTTGTGTGTGAGTACTGTGTAACTGTGTAACTATAAGTGGCATTGCAGGAGCTTTGCATGTCTCCTAGTTCAGCCTAAGCTGCTCTTATATAGCTACCTCTATCAGCCTAAGCTGCTAGAACACTACTACATTTCACTAATAAGGGATAACTGGACCTGGTATAAGGTGTAAGTACCCAAGGTACCCACTACAAACCAGGCCAGCCTCCTACATGTGGGGACTGCCACCTCCCCGGAGACTTCATTTAAGTAAATGCGGGAGGCAGCCCTCCCCCGCCAGCAGCCCACGGTACCCCCACATCCCTGAGGCTGAATTTAAATAGGATAGGTGTCTGTTTTGGACCCTCAGGGACTTCAACAAACTGGGGGCTATTTGAGTTGGAGGGGGACGCATGGCTTCCCTAGTGGAGCCAAAAATGGCCCAGGGGACAGCCACCCCCCAGGGCCAGCTCTTGCTGTTTCCTGTGGTGCCCACCCCAGAACATAGCTGTTTGCTCTGACTTGACAGTATCTTTGACAGCTCTCGCCAAGTCAGAGCAAGCACTCCAGTTCCAGCAAGTCAGAGCTGTCAAACAGCTATCACTTGCTGGAAGCGTAAGTTCCCTCTGTTTCACTGCCTGCAGACATGCAGACAGGAAAGAGAGGAAATAATTACCCTCAAAGAGAAGGAGTAGCATGCTTAGCAGAACCCTCTCTGTGACGGCAATGATGGCTCCTGCAGGAGCTGGGGAGGCTGTTAGGATTGTGGCGGCCTTCAGTCTCCCCCGGCAGTCCAAAGCGGAGGTGACTGGGTGCCCTAGGAGGCATCCAGGTGACATGGATGGGCCCCGAGGTCAAGATTGGCCTGGGGAGGATGGCCGCATGGCCTTCCTTCCCTCCAAAAATAAAACGTTTTTGAGCTGGAATAGACCTGAGAAGGGTGGCCACGTGCCCGACCAAAATAATGTTTAGGCCATGCACCAGAGGATGGGGACCCAGTGCCAAGATCAGCCCAGTAAAGGGGGCCATGCAGCCCCTCCACAAAAAAAATATATTAATAGTGGGCCTCGGGGACGGTATCTCTGGGGCCAAAATTGGCCCAGACAGGGGGGCCATGTGGCCCCCTCCTCCCTAAAAATACATAGATACACCAGCACCCAGAGGATGGGGTTCCCGGGGCCAAAATCAGCCAGGGGAGGGGGCTATAGTTTTGTGCATGTATAAAATCTCGATAACATTTGATTTGGTTGTTAGTGAATTTTTAAGGTTGTTTGTAATTCTACACCCTAATTGTAATGACCTTGTAACTTTTGCTTTTTTCAGTGAATGTCTAGTTTTTTTAAAACATTGCGTAAAATGCTCCAATGCACGTTGGGGGAGGGGAGGGTTTGGATGCAGAGCCTGGTCTTGCTGTGTGATGCCCCCACCCAGGCTTGCTGCTCCTGCCACCCCCTTGCCATCCATTGTCGAAGTTTATGCCTCTGCTACCTCATTACAGCCCGGTGTGGCCAATTTTTGGACACTGCACCCCCGCCTGCCCTAAACAGTTAGCTTACTGCCCCAACCACCTCCTCCCTACCCTCTGTTGTTTGAGTCCAAGCACCAGCCCCTCCCTCCTTCCCTGCATGGTCTGATGTGCTGCCACTGCCCTTCATTAGGCGTGATATCACTGCCCACACCTCTTGCCCACCGTTGACCATTTCTATGCCCCATCATTGCCCTCCTGCTTAGCTTCTGAGCATGGCTTGCTGCCCCTAGCCTAATTCCCCCAGCCCTCGGATGTCTGTGTGCATGCCCCTGCTCCTTCCTTTTTGCCCACCATATTTCATGGACCAGCTACCAGCCCTATTGTCTACTCTGGGTGTTCTGTTGAGCTGCAACTGCCCCTCCCACATGCCTAGCATGGTCAGATGGATGCAGCCTGTCCCTGCCACCGTCACACTCCCTGTCTGAGTTCCATGCTCCTATACCCTCCCTCCTGTCCTCCATGATCCATTTTGCTACCATTCCATTCTGCCCTTCATACTCTATTGTGCTGTAACTGCTTCTCCTGCCTCCCCTGCATGGTTTGTTATGAAGCCCCTTCCCCTTCCTTCTCTTGTCTGTGTCCAGCCCCTTCCCCTCCCTTCTGTCCTCAATGGTCTTTTGTACCTGCCCCTTCCACCTCCCTTTTGCACACCATGGCCGTTTTGCTGCCATTGCCCCTCCCACCTACACTGTGAAGTCAGCCTGCTGACTCCCACCTTCCCTCTGTTGTGTGTGTATGCCATTATACATTCACTTTTGCCCTCCATGGTGTGTTGTTCTTCCAGTGCCATCGCTCTTGCCCTCCATGGTCAGCTTGCTGCTCCTGCCCTACATACTTGCCTCCTGCACTCAGTTTTCCATGTGCAAGCCCCTATCCTCTCCCTCCTGCCTTGCCTGGTTTGTTGTGATGCCCCTCCCATCTCCCTTCTGCCCTTCATGGTCTGTTATGCTGCACTGTCCCTCCTGTCTGTCCGATATTGTTAGCATGCTGGCCTTGCCTCTTTCCCCTCTGCTCTGTGTTGTCCATGTGCATGGCTCTGTCCCCTCCATATAGTTTTCCATGGTCTGTTGTGCTGCGCTGCCATCCGGTGTGCACTGTGTGGTGTATTGTGCTGCTGCAACTCCTGACACCTGCCCTATAAGGTCAGTTTGGTGCCCCTGCCTTTCTCCCTCCTGCCCTCTGCTATACAGGTCCATGTCTCTACCCATTCGTCCTGCCATCCATGATAAAATGACCATAATTGCAAACATTTTAACTTTAGAAGAGGGAGAGTTTGAAAATAAAAACCTGGGCAATTGAATTGCCCCATTGACTTGCAATGAAAAAAGATGATTTTAGGTAGGAGACAGATAAAATAAAGCCCTTTTGGGATTAAAAAAACTTGGAGTCTCCTGCCTGAATAGGGTCTGTTGGCATGTATGGTTGTACTACCACTGCCTCTTCCTTCTGTGCTTAATGGTCTGTTTTATAGCCACAGCCTCTCTTGCCTGTTCTGCATGGTTGTTTAGTTTCCCCTGCCCTCCTTTCCCTTGCCCTCCATGGTCTGTTGTGTTGCCAGTGCCCCTCCTTTCTGCCAAGCATGGTCAACTTGCTGTCTCTGTACCCTCCTCCCTGCCCTTAATTAACTATTTGAGTCCATACCCCAACCTCTGCCTCCCCACAGTATTCTAAGGAACAATTAGATTGCTAACATTACATGTTTATTACAAAATTGTAGCACGCCTGATGTCATCTTGATGTAATCAAATCTGTAATACCTAAAGCATTTCTTTTAGAAATTATATCAATGAGAAGTCTTACTTCCATAGAAATTATGGTTAGTGCTCTAAGAAGCTGTAATGAGGACATATTTTCAGGCTCAAATAGCGACAAAGCACTTTCAAATGATTTCCTATCTTGTTTTTATTCATCCAGTTGATCACTTGATTATATGTTACACTTAGGGGAGAGAATGTGGCGTTACAGCCAGAGCTGAAGACTTTTCAGATGGGGGAACCAGGTCGAGGTTTGGCATTAGCTCAACACCCTATGATTCTGGGAAAATCACTTGATCTCCCCATGTCCAAAACAAAATGAATGTGCCCTTGTGTAATGTAACTGTTGCTCATGTAAAGCACTCCAACACCTTCGGGTCAAATCTGCACTACATAAAACAGCAAAAAAAAACAAAAAAATAGGGAACTGATTTAGAACTCGGTGAACAGGTTACTCCGTCACAACGTTGAGGGATATCCCATCCGCGGAATTCTAAATCTCATAGCATATAATGGGATTTAGATTTCAGCAGCCGTGTGACAGAGTAATTTGTCTTCCAAGTTCTAAATCAGGCCCTAAGTGTTTTGTACACTTCTGTCATTGGGCTATACTTGGGCTACATTTGGGTTATATTTGTGCCGCATATGTTTGTTTTTTCTCTGGTGGCCATCTTGGGAGACCTATTCTTTATGAAGCTGCCTAATGTCTGCTTTTACTGTAGTATTCTCAGTACAAAATGCTTACAGTTTTCCACTTCAATTTCATCAAGATGGCGTTCACACTTTTGCCATAAATTCAGAATGTTAGCACTCAAGTTGCTCATTAGAACACTGTAGTGAAGCTGGTCATCACCAGGAAGTAAAATGGCTGTTGTACATGCATGTTTCAATCTGCATGTCAGAATGTTTTAATAAAATAGAAGAGGAAAATATTTAATTAGTCACTTAAAATGTGTCCTAATTTGTCTTTATACCACACCAAACAAAATTTCTATGACAAAAGTAACTCCCTCATTTTGTTCCTTTCTAAATTAAATATTTTAAGTTTTACCATTTTGATTCAATCATGATGGCTTCAGGTTAGCCACACATATGTCATGAGTAAGACTGTTCGCGCTTTAGTTCTTCTGAAGATCATTCTGGGAGGCTGCAATGGAACACAAGGAAATCAATTGACACACTGCTCCTGTTGTGTTTCACTGAGAATGGTAGGCACCATTGTCATATGACTAAGAAAGATAGTGTGAATTTACAAAAAATATGCTTCCATTTTAGCTCTGGTGGACCTTCCATAATCTTTTTGGGAAAATGATGAGAAAACAGTTTTCTCTCAAACATGATTCATGAAATTCCCCCAGAAGGCTTTTTCACAGGGTAAAATCCCTTAGAACACACCACAGTTCCTAGAAATTGCATGGTACCATCAACAAATGATTTGTATTGTAACTAAAATCAGTTATCACCCTTTTATATGTTTTCCTGTTTGTGACCCTCAAAACCTGCCATTCACTACAATGCATTTCAATTGGGACCATGCCTTAGAGTCCTGTAAGAGCTCACACAGCATGTTTTACATTTTGTGGCCAGACAATAAAATGGGGGGGGGTCCAATTGATGTAATTCCATCCAGCAATTTGAGCTGCAGTATTCAAAATCCCTATGGGAATTAACATGGGAAACATACTTTTTTGACCTCCCCTTTTTTTCTCGCACCCCCGCCGTAAACAGTTTTTTTCTTCAATAATTTGACTTCTAATGTTTCATTGCAATTTTTATTGACGTTAACGAAAAGTTGTCATGAGTGCTGTAATATCTGGGGTAATTAGCAGTGCATGGTGAGGACACAAGTTACAGTTACCTTCGGGAGCGAGTTATAGTTATTTGAAATAACTCTAACTATAACTGCTGAATTGCCAAGGTTTTGTACGAGTAAATTCAGAACCTGACTATAACGTCCCTGTAATCTTTGTTTTTTTCAGTGAATTTTTATACTTTTTGCTTTACTAAAAAGTTATTTTAATTACCATATGTTAATATAACCACACGGTCAACCTCCTATGAGCCCCCAGACCTGTGACACTCATGTGTGGCAGAGATTGGCTGCAGGGCCTGGCCTGCACCTAGGCCCTGCAGACAACTTCCTATAACCACCCAATCCCGCAAATAAGTCTGTGAATGTTTTTTTAAATTGTTTGCTAATATTTGCAAATTCATCGTGACGTTACATGGGGGGCAGCACTGAGTGTCACAAGTATTCACAAATATCATGCAGGGTGATAAAAATAATACTTTTATGGACATAATTTCAACCTTAAAGAACCTTATATAACAGCCCAGTGGTCAGGTTACCTCCACCCTAACCGCTTATGCCACTTTTCATTGTATTTTTCAGCCACAGGGACTGTGTCCAGTTTTCCTAAAATGGTTTTGACCAGCCAATCACAGCATTCCTGTTAGCATGTGCAATTGCAAATGTGCAGCGACAATCGTGAAAATGTTACGACGTATCCTCGGCCCTAGATATACAAATGTATTTCCCCTTTAATATCTCAAACAATACTAAACAAATTTACACCAAATATCTAAAAGTGTAATCTACATACAGAAACCTATTTTTTTGCCAAATTTGTTATAATTCCGTCCATCGGTTCAGGCTGTGGTCGTGTTCAAAAATCCTTTGGGAATTAACATGGGAAGTGCATCATTTTGATCCCCCTTTTCTCAGACCCCGCTTGATAGATCAACCTGAATCTTACCAATCACAACAACAATCTCTAGCATACCTTTTTTTGGAAAATTTCATGAAGATTTGTTAAACGGTGCTAAAGATATAGGCAAGTCAAAAAATGATTTTTCTACGAAACATGGTCCGACAGTAGGTAAAATATATATAGACATATATATATTTATTTATATATATATATATATATATATATATATATATATATATATATATATAGGAAAATGGATTGTTGATAAGGTTAGGTAGGTACCTAAACTCAGTACTAGGCCACAAACCCCTACTATGTCCAGTCAAGGTTTCAGGAAATTCATCCTTGCGTAATGCCTGGTAGCTTGGCCCAGGAGCAGTTGGGCTTAACTTAGGAGACAGGTGTATACAGCATTTAATATCAACAAAACAGTAAATAAGTAATATACAACACACAATAAAAATCCAACACCAATTTACATATAATAGGAAATGCTTTTATCCATAAAATTACACTAAAATGACATAACTCCAACGTAGGGAACCAGAGATATGAATTTGTAAAGATTAAATGAAAAAAATACTTTCTTGTGCCTTAAAAAAATTAAAGCACCAATCTAGGACATCTAGTCACACTCAGCCGGGGCAAAGTCAAAAGTTGAGGCTGACTGCACTGGATCACTGCTTGGATACACTGAGCGGGAGGCCTCGGTCAAAGTTTTACATTCGCACATGTTCTCTCATTGTCGAGTGAGGCTCCTCTTCAGGTCGGGCTGTGGTGGGACGACAGCAGTTTGCTTTAGTGCAGGGTCCCGTTCAACTCCTGGAAGTCTCATCGACAGGGGAAAGCTCTGGAGCTTCAGCGGGATGAACCTGAAATTCAGGCTGTTTCGTGGTTCGACACTGCCAGCTTGCCTCTCATCAATGGGTTGGTCATCTTATCAAGCTTTTTTTTCAAAGTTGCTTCAAACATCTTCAAACTCCTGGATCCTCTTGCAGAAGTACTTTTTAGGTCCTCAAAGTGTCCACAAAGTTGATCCAAGGTTCTAGTATTGCGGCCGCGAGCCAAGGCGGCAGGACGCGCCACGCCCCTGCCATTTATTATTTCTATCGAGGCCCCAAATTGTGACATCTTAATGGCACGGTGCACCCCTGCTAGTTTTGCCTCCGTCCACTCTCTTTCCCCCCACTTACCTTCTGCTTCTTTTTTCTTTCTTCTTTTTCTGCCTTCCTTGTTTCTTCCTGTATTTATGCCTTTCTCTCATTTCCATGATCCTTTCTCCTTCCCAGCATGCCTTCCTTCTCCCTGCATGCCTTGGATCCTTACCTAAAATGTTGACTTTTGCTATGAGTTTCTATGCTATGTTTCCAATCCAATATGTTGTCTTTTACTTCCTGCTGGTCACTTCCTGTTCTTTGGGTATTTAAGGTGTGCAATTCCTGTTCTCTTTGCGCTGCAACACTTCCTTTGGGTGGTGATTCTTCGATCCTGTTCTTCTGCATCAATTATGTGTTTTCTGAGCCTGTTCTAGCTTTTTTCATTGTCATTTTTGTCTTTTGTTCAGATTTACTTTTTACTTTTTTGTTTTTGTTCCAGGAGTTACAGTTTGAGTCTTTTCTTCTCCCTTTTTGTGTTCTTTCCCTCGGGGACTCCTTCTGGAGGGCACAGACTGCCTTTGGCGTTCCCTCCGTCAGCAGCACCGTGGCTCCCAGAAAGGCAGAACCCATAGGAACCAAGACCGCACCACATTTCCAGTGGGCCACAGACAAGTAGGTTGTGACATCTAGAAGTTCTGAGTTGCTCCTTGGGTGGTGGGACTACAATTCCCAGAATGCACCTGGTCAGAATCCTCAAATTGGCACTGGACGCTGGTCAGCTGGGCTCTTCATGCAGGACTTGATGCAGGGACTCTGGGCAGCTCCTTCGCACCTGGAGCTTACAGGGAGTCCCTTCTTTAAGCAGTTGAAGATAGGCAAAGTCCTTTTAGTGGTGAAGCACAAGTGCGCAGCTGGTGCAGTCTTTCAGAGTGCAGTGTCCAGGTGCACGGCAGGGGTCCAACAGGGGTGAAAAGCAGGGGGGCAGCTGTCCAATCACAGGCAGGCCACTACCCTCTTGGATGACCACCTCCTGGGAAATGTGGCAATAATCAATCCCAGGGAGCAACATTCCTTAAAAATCCAAAATGGCAGAAACTGAATTTTGGAAGTTAGGTCTGACTGAGCCCAGCCACTAGTGTGGCTAAAATTCCAAAACACCCCCTCTCCTGCCCTCTCCTAATCTAATCAAGAGGGCACCTGGTTGTCAGGAAATGGGGGAGGTCCTGAGCTGCTCCAAATTTTCTTTCCTCCTTTGAAGATGAGTTTGACTGCTCTTCCCCCTCCTGTTTTACCATCTGCTGAGGCAGATCTCCTCCCCCATGCACTTCCTTTGTGTTCAGCCCAGGCTACTTCACACCTCAACAAGGCAGCCTGGTCGGGCTGCCAGAGACTGACCAATTAGAGAAGGGGACTACAGAGCTGAAGTTGGCAGCTTTCAGATAGAGTTCTAAAACTCTGTCCCTGAGATAGTTATATTAAACTCAACAATGGCAAGTTGTTGTATTTATTGCAACAATTGGTTTTATACCAAACTTGAAACATCTGGCTCCTTTTGGGACTCTATTAATTAAAATTATTTCTCCCCATGTTAGCCTATGGATCCTATTCACTGCAGTGAGGGAAAGATTACTTTGACTATTTTACCTTACCAGGGTTCATAAAACAATTTTTATAAGGTCCCTGCTCAGAGTTACATAGCATTGAGCCCTGGGGGCACCTGGGACACACCTTACAAGTGACTTGTATGTAAAAATAAGGTAGTGTAAGACTTTGGAAGTACTTTTAATTTCAAAGTGAAATGTGCATATAATTTTAGTTTGAAAGCAGCCAGCAAGGCAGGCCTGCCTTTAAAATGACACAGGTCACTTTAGCAGTGCACCTATGGGGGTACTACCTATTCTGGGGTCTCTAAACCTACATGCCCTACCATATACTAGGAACTTATAGGTAGGGTGAAACTGACAATTATAATTAGCCTATTTGCCTACTCATTTTATACAGCCCACAGGCCCTGGGACGCAGTTCCCAGGGCCCCATTAGAGTCAGGAAAACACCTGCAAAAAGTAAAAAAGTCGGGGTAAAAAGTTAGCGAACACTACAATCAGCCCACTTTTCTCACACTCCCACACCCACTCACAGACCCACTGACACCCTAATTCACCCACTCACAGACCTGCACACACAGTGACATACTCACTAATACACTGATGCAGCACTCTCACACCCAGACAGACACTCTCACAGCTACTCTCAGATTCACCCTCCCACACCTATTCTGACACCCAAAGTGGCTGCAGCCAACTTCCGGCGTGCAAGGCCAAGGGCCGTGCAAAACATAGGGTTGGGTGATTAGGAGGGTTTGCCCCAGGGACTTCCTGCAGGCCAGCCCTTGCGCACAACCCCTACTGTGCACAGGCGAAGGCCGTGCATGATGTAAGGTTGGGTGCTTATAGGGGGTTGTACTCAGGGCCTGGCTGCAGTCCAGGCCCAGTGGTCAACCACCACCGCACATGGCCAAAGGCCGTGCACTGCATTGGTTGGATTAACAAATAGTAATTAAATTATTATACATAAAAAAAACATAGAAATTCACTGAAAAAAACAAAGGTTACAGGGACATTATAGTTATGAAATAGATTTTTTTTTAAACATGGAAATTCACTTAAAAAACAAAGATTACAGGGACACTATTGTTAGGGTCACATTTAAAACACACAAAACCATAGAAACTCACCAGTTATAGTTAGTGTTACCTCAAATAACTATAGCTCGTGCCCTAAGGACACTATAACTCGCTCCCCCGCCATGCACTATTTTTTCTTCAAAATGTTTACTGCAAATATTACATTGATATCATCAATGATGCTATCAAAGATGTTATGAGTGCTGTAATTTGTGGGTTAATTAGCAGTGCATGATGAGGGCGTCAGTTATAGTTACCTTAGGGCACGAGTTATAGTTACTTGAGGTAAATCTAACTATAACTAGTGAATTTCTATGGTTTTATATTTTTAAAATGTGAACACGTTGTGGCAACTAGGGCTTAATTGCTTTACTAGAAAGCTACATCAGTGAGAGTGTATTTGTGGATATATCCACATTGTTGTAGAAGCCCTTATTGTCTTTTCACGAGGAACACAAACTTAAAATTATTTGAGTTAAAATTATTAGTGAGAAAGGATGCATACAGCTCGAGTTATTTAGAAGATAAATTTAATATAAAAATGTGGTTATTATGATGTTATTAATTGTTTGCTATGATCAGGTGGTAGGTTTAAATTAAGTAAGGAAAATGGCATCAAGCATGTTGACAAAGGCACTCCATGCTGTAAGGCTTTCTGTTAACATTTTAATAAATCTCACCTTGATGCCCACGCAGAGTGCCTGCCTTCTCTAATTTTAGAGGGAAGAAAGTGAGGATTTTTCCACTTTGTGGCACAGCGGCATACAGGCACCACCAGTGCTTAGGAAGTGGGCAGGCAACTCCACCATTAAAGAAGTGTATATATATATATATATATATATATATATATATATATAGAGGTATGTAGTATCGTTTTTATCTTTTCATGTGCAGGGTTCTCCACCCTGCATACATAAACTTGAAATTAAAATACAGTTTTGTGAATTCCAAAACTAATGTAGACTCACAAAAAAGTGTAAGTTTACCTGTGTGGATCAGGCCCAATGATATTATTGACAAAATACAAAAATATATATGTTCCTGTGTTATTGTGTCCCAGGATAGTTTGTACATCATGATATTTTTTGAACAATATTAAAAACTGTTGATGTTTTTTAAATGCTAATAGAGTCAAATACCCAAAATACCTATTGCCAGAAGTAACAAAAGCCCAAAAGTAGTGTTAAAAATTATTTGCATTATGTATCCTTCTTTGCCTCAAGAGAATGTATGTAGTGTGCAAGGGAATTCCTTGCATATGGCCCAGCATAAGGGATCTCCAGGTCAAGAGGAACTGTAGAATCAGCTCATGGCAGAAAGGCCATACAATCAATAGAGTGTATCCTTCTTTGCCTCAAGAGAATGTACGTAGTGTGCAATGGAATTCCTTGCAGCATAAGAGATCTCCAGGTCAAGATGTATCATAGAATCAGCTCATGGCAGAAAGGCCATAAAATCAATCAAGTGGTTTGTGAGTGGTTTATTTAAGCCAACCATTGTAGGTAACAAAGAAGTAAAAACTGAAAAAAGCAACATGTTCGATATCTGTTAATACCCAAAATATCTGTAGGGATTTATTTCCTCAGTTGGGGAAAGCTTGGTGGCTCCTACGCTATTTTTGCAGCTTTGGTTTGAAAAAATGGTTTCTATGACTGATCGAATTTAAACATGGTAGTGTCTTCTACCACAAAGAGCTGTCCAATTGCCCTGAGTCATATGGACTTATCAGTTTGAACAACAGTAATCAAAAGTCCTTCTGTATTATTATTCTGTCTGAAGTGCAAGAAATAATGGAAAAGAAACAGATGTTCAACAAGTCACATGGCAGGTTAGGAGTAATGCTGTTTATAATGGGACAGGTCGTGAATTTCCTTTACTCTTGTTCAACTGTTTTTCAAAATTCAAATAATCAAGTGTGCATATATAGACATATATATATACCTATATCGATATTTCCAAATATTTTACTGATTGAATGGAGTTACACGTTCGCGCACATTGGGAAAGAAGGGAATTGGCCAGTGCCCCTGGACAACACACTTCTAATCAACATCCTCAATCAACATAAGGATAGATATTAAACATTAAATATAAGGGAGAGTATCAATGAACAGAGGGGTTAAACAAGGACAGCTACTGGCCCTCACTCTCGTCATCTACAAGTAAATGAAAGCAGTGAAAGCTGCCTATGGTAAAAGCCCAAGGCTATAAAAATTCCCAGTATCAATGCTTTTGTGTAGGGACAACTCAATACTAATTTTAAAAAAACTGTTAATGACTTACAAAAATAAATGAATGTCACAGCTGTAAAACACACAAATGGAAAACAAACATATGCATGCACAAGATCAATCAGTGGGCTCCACATCCAAGAAAAATCCACCAAACATGGTTAAAAAATAATGCCAAAAAACTGCATTGGAGAAATGCTTCCTTCCATTCGAACAGTAACATTGTGGAATAACTCACAAGGGCTACCCACATAAGTAGAGCCTGATACAAAGCTGAAGCACAGGGACCAAGTAATCAACCACTTTAAAAGGCCAATGAACTATGTACGCTCCATACCATAATGTGAAGCAAGGTGGAGGCCCATCTTGCATATAGCAGTGAAATTTGGGGAGTGGACCAGAGCTGACAACCCTAATCAAAAGCAGAAACATGGACATAGAAGAGAAAAATAAAACTAGAACATATATTCTCATTCATGAAAAACATTTCCTGGTTTAGAGTCGTTTTCCTAGGATCAAAGATGCTGCTGGATAGCCATTTTAGTGATGTCTCTGACCACGTTATTTTAGCAAATAGTGCCCTTTAGCCCAGTTACATTATATTCTGGTTCATCTTTATTATTTCAGAATCGGCCACGTTTGTGGTGCTGTTTTATTTTCTTTATCTAGTTGTTCTTTTGCCTGGGAAAGCATTGTGTTTTTTTAGCAAGACATTCTTTTCACTTTGTGCTTTCCTCAAGGCCGCAGTCTATTAGGGTTGCTAGCTTAAGTGGTACACGGCATCTCCACTGTTCATAGAAACACATGCATTCTTATGTGGTAACATTTGCTCAGAACATCAGCTCTTTTATTATAAAAAAACGTATCTGTCACACGCAAGTTAGAGGGATAATCCAGCCAGATGACCAGGAACCCATGCTGAATTACTTTGCTACAGCTGCTTATTGAGACTACCAGTTCACTGGCCTATATAGGTATGGTGTCTCTGTAGACAACAGGCTTCCTTGCTCAGATACGGGGGATGATGTATTTTTGGGGGGTTATGAAGGGCGGATTAGGGTTTATCATGCTGTGCTCTAACATAGCTTAGGTAGGAATTGCAAATATTACATGCATAGTGAGAGTATGGTGGGACTTCTACTGTTTCACTTTTATCGTCACCGTTTTGCTTCTAGCATGTTTTATCATTCTAATTATTGCAATTCATGCCATTTTATCTATGACGCAGCTGATTCAATACATCTTGTTTGCCTCTGTTTGTGTTTGCATGTGTAAGACTAATGTAACTGAGAGACAAGGATGAGATCTGATACACCACGATTTTCCTGTGAAGTCATTCGATCATGCACCTGGTTGCCACAAATCATCCCTGCTCTTGGGTAGAGATGAGCTGCTGCTTGTTGGCCGGAAACAGATTAGGTCGACAATTGTCACATGGTGTGGGATTGGACTCAATTCTCCACAATTCACGTGAGGCTGCAGCCCAAATTCAGCAGCCTCATTAGGATAATAAGAGCCGACGTGACAATGCCATTAGATGACACAGTTGTGGCATAAAGAAAACCATAGCAACACAAAAGGATGATTCACGGACTGCTGAAACTGTTCAAACACTCACTCCCAGTCAAAGATCTGGGTTTAATCCATTGTTCTTTTGCTCACCATGACACTCCAGTCTGGAACCAGCCATATGCAAATCAGTCTTGACCCCGTTCCCCATGGGACCTGTCCAGCCCAAACTGCCAGGTCACTTCCTCACTGGACTGGAAACAAGCATCCTGGGACCAACTTCAGGGTATCACCCTTCATCAGCCAGGCTAGTTTAAATCCAGTGGCACAGTGAGCACGAGACCCATGTCTGGGCATACCTTTCCCACTTAGGGCAACTTTAGCAACACCTACTGAAAACCACACATTCATGAAAGCTGCAGTAAAGCTCCTGGAATAAATATCCTAAGTTTCATATGAGCACATTTCCACATGAAGGCTGTACATATAATGCCTAAACAATAAAATTCTACAATGTTTTTTTCATGATTGACAAGCCATATCTAGTCCTGCGAGATACAAGGCTCTCGCCAAATACACCCAAGGTTGCTCATAAGCTTTTTGAATTTGTGTGTTTCAAAGGGGTCCGCCCAATCGGTTATTCACGCAAGTCATAGAAACATGTAATCAGTGGCAAAACCCACAAAGTTTAACATTTCCAGGTGTTGAAGCACAATGCATAGGAGGGCAATTTGAAAACCTCTCCAACTAACAGTTCTGCCTGTGTTTATTCAACTTGCATAACATAAGAAACCCGAACGAATAATTATTCTTCTATGAAAGACTGACCATTTAACTTGAACCCAGCTTACTCCAACTGCAACTCCTGCATATGGCAAATGTATCCTATTGATATTTTTATCTTTTTATAGGGTAGTATCTGAAGTCCAATTAGAGTCATTTTATAAATATTATAAATATGACTGATTTAAAAATACACATTGTTTCTTCAGAGGGAAAACAGACAGATTAAAGAAGGGCACTTTGTGGCTTACCAGTGTTGCACAAGCAATGACTGTACAATAGAAATTGATATAAAAGTAAATGTTTCTTCCATTTTTGATGAAATACTATTATTTGTTTAACAGCCAAATATAACTTTATAACTGCCAGTCTGCAGAAGGTGTCTGAAGAGGGAGCGTCATTGTTGTATAGCCTTGGGTCAAAAGCCACAGTGAAGATATCTACCTTCAGGCTTAGTCTCTGAAATGGAAGTCAAAAATCTCTAGCAGAGCGAGGCAGAGGGGTGTAGCCAAAGGTAATTCCACAATGTCAAATACCCGTTTGACGAAGAACCACTGAAATGGATTTGGTGCAGTGGAAAAAAAGGTAGATAAAGAAGCTGCAAAGCTAATCTGACCAGGGAAGGACCATAGGTAGACTTCAGGAGGATAGAAGGGAAGGTTGGTCTCGATCTTCTTCTGGTTCTCAGAGCAGTTTTCAGCCCCAAATTTTCAAAGTCCCCATGTTTAGATTTTGGCTATCTGGGTACCTTTAGCAAAACTTCCAAAGCTAGTGGGTCCACTTGGAGGGCCAGGACCCACTCACGCTGAATTCCAGTGTGGGTGGAAGATGGAGGAAGCCTTTTGTGTTCCCCTAGCTCTGAACAGGAGGCCAGCAAACTATCCATCGTGAGTCACTTAGGAGATCCTATTATAGTTGACGATCCAGTCCTTGTCCTGGGGCAGAAGGAAGCAGCAGAACAATCAAGGCAGCCATTAAGCAGGGCAGCAGTTCTTCAGAGCAGCAGTTCAGGAGAGTGGCAGTCCTTCCAGCAGCACAGCAGTCATCCTTCCTGACAGAGTATCCAAAGGTCCAGAAGTGTACGGAAGTATTGGTGTCTGAGGTCCATTTTTTAAACGTCTTGCTGTGGTTGTGGAAGGTGAGAGAAGCTTCTACAAAGTGGCTTTGAAGTACAATTAATTTCCTGCCTCCCCTGCCCTGCCTTCAAGCTGGCTGCAGTGACAACTTAAGGTCCTTAAGCCCTTTCTGTGAAGGCAGAGCACAGGCTATTCAGTTGAAGGTGGGGCTGTGCTCAGGTCCACCCCCATCATGCCAGCACATGGCCCATTCAGGCACACCAGTCCCCCTACCGTGCGACTGTGAGGAATTCACAAAGTCTAGCTGCCATGTACACTGGGTCATCATGGGCATAGTTTCGGGGGAGGTGTTTGGGGCATTACACCCTCTAATAAATATATTTTCTACTAAATAATTGTGTACAAGTGCTGTCAGTCAGGTATGGTGAGGTGGCTGTCAGATTTCACCAAAACGTTTTCGTGCACACACAGACAAAAACATACACACACTCTCTTTTGAGCTTCTTAAAAACTGTTGATTATTAACATGTACAACATTTTACAAAATATTAGCCCTCATTGTGATTTTGGCGGTGTTTACCGAAGACGTCTGTGGTGATGTCCACCAAAAGACTACCGGGGAGGCTGCAATCTGTCTGCCATGTCACAAAACAGCCAGAAGGCAGCCAAAATTACAACCCTGCCAGAGCCAACAAAGACGGGAAAGAGTTGTCCCACCACCCTCCCCACCACACCTAAAACAAACCACCTTCCAAATTATGACCCACAAATCACCACAGCGGTCACTCAATGGCGGTGCGGACCGCTGCGTTCAACTTTGTCATTCCACACCAACATAAGCCATTATTGGTCAGATTGAAAAACCCACACCTGACACACATACACACACCACACACCCATCAACAGCAATACAAAACACACCCACACACAACCCACAATTCTTTGCAAACTCAAAAATTCTGCTACATGTTGCCAGCCCACACGTCTCCAGAACTGCATACACAAACCACAGCCACATACACACCCTTCATTCATCACACACCACACATCATACCTCCACACCAAACACACACAACAACAGTGCATTCAATCGCTGCATCACAGCATCCCACATATTCACACATCCTGCACCCCCACAAAACATTCCACCCTCTGCACAACACACACACTACAAACACTAAACAATTGGCATGTCCCCACAAAAGAATCCCTGATGCACTGATGAGGAGTTGCGGGTCATGGTAGACAAATTTGTTAGGGTAGATCCACAGCTGTTTAGTGCACAGGTCCAGCAGATATCCATTGCTGGGAAGATGGAGCTATGGAGGAGAATTTTTTACAGGGGGAATGCCGTGGGAACCTATCCAAGCATAAGGGACGACATTAGAAAGAGGTGCAATGACTTACGAGGGAAGCTGCGTGCAATGGCATCCAGGTACCACATTGCCGTAATGAAGACTGGCGGTGGGCCCCCCACTTCCTCCCCCACAGCTGACAACATAGGAGGATAAAGTCTTGGCCATCCTGCATCCCAAGGGCCTCACTGGAATCACTGGAGGGCTAGACACTGGTAAGTCACCATTACTTCTCCATTACCACACACACCAGCATGGCATATCTCCCTGTCACCCTATCTCCCTTCAACCCACTCCATCCCAAACTGAGAACTACCCTCATAACCACCCTCAACAATTTTCCCCTGCATGCCCTACCCATTTCAAGCACACCTCTCCAAGTTCATCATTCACACGAATGAGTAATGCATGGTCAGCATTATGCACTACCAATTCCACAATGCATCCCATTTACAAACTAAAGGTAGAAAAACCACACCCATCCCATAGGGTAACCCATAAATGCATAATATGTATCTAAGAATGAAATAAACAAATATCATACATGTCCACAGGTAACCCAGCCAATGTCAGCCAGCAGCTTGTGCCACATCAACCCAGTCCTCCACCAGAAGAAGGCCCCAGTGATCACAGCAACTCTGGATGTATTGATCTGGAAGATCTCCCTGGCCCATCTGGTACCACGGGTCAGTCTGACATAACATGCAACAACCAATCCATCCTAGAGCACCCCACATCAGACTCCAGTACCACAGCTGCCACCCAACATCCCCAAACCTTGGTCCCCAGCCACGTCAATCAACTGTGTGCCCACCCATACAGAGACCGAGTCAGCACCTCACAGGCAAATGAAAGAAGGTCCTGGTGTCAGTGAGAGTAGGTACACAGCTCAGGGGACACATGAAAAGGGGGCCAGTGGGAGGATATCTGTGTGCCAAGGGGTGGGCCAACCCAGGGAACTGACTGCCCAGGATGCACTGTCACATGTCCTGGGGCCATACCAGAAATCCCAGGACAGGATGGGCCAGGTACTTACCATCTTTCAGGATAACCAGGGACTGCAGGGGGAACACCACCAGGAGGTCATGCAGCAGTTGCAGGCCTATAGTGCCACCATGGCCCCCATTGCAGGGATGCTCGGTGATATGGCTACCATCATGCATGAGCACACAGCACACCAGCAGGGCCCTTCCACTAGCCAGTGTACTGACCAGCCACCACATCTGCTGCAGCTAGTGGACAGGAGGACCTGCCACAGGACTCACAGACCACCAGCACCCCTCACTCTGCAGCAGAAGAAGCACCCCGCAAACGTTCCCTATGAGCCAGACATCCAACAGAGACTGTAGCCAAGACCCAAACCACTGCCAGGAAGTGAGCCTCTCTTACATGTCTCCCTTGTGTGCCACTGAGACACCTTGTTTACTCTTGACTGCCATTGCTCCTTTTTCCTATGGCCCCATGGATACTGGACTTCTGTTACAAACTAACTGGGCCACTACACTGAGGATGTTGTCCACCATTACCCCACTCTATTGCACTATCCCTTCCTTTTTGTCACTTCAATAAACACACTTATACACAACTGAAGGATTTGTGCTGTTATTTCATCAACATGCAATGACTTGACCTTTATTATCCTGTGCAAATGTAATGTAAAGTGTGAATCCATCCAATGTACAGTCAGCTTGGGGGACACATTACCAGTGTAAGAACATGCCACAAGTCACCATCCACCAAACTGTGTGAAAGCAGTCTGTAGGCATTAGATGAGTTCACAGTAGTGACCACACCAACATCTGTAAAAAGGGAAACCATTAGTCCCATTCAAAGGAGAAGTTAAAGGAAGTAAAGCAACTTGAGCCCCTGTAACATAACAGCCTACATTCATCTGCTCACATTAACTCAAATTGTTACACTGCAATTAACTCAAAACACCAGAAGTGAAGTGAAACAACTTATGTAAGGGTCTCAGACAAGAATCCACAGTTTTAGCTATGCCATGTTGTCATTATGCCAATCTCTCCTCTGGACCACCTAGTCCAGGCCAAACTGTCAGGGACAATGAAGTCACAGAGGTTGTGTAAGCACATTGTAAATCACACAACATTCCCAGCAACAAATGCGAACTACTGTATGGAATGAGGACACAGTTTGACGTGGGCATGTATTTGAAACTGCAAAACAGCTGGTACATTGTGTAAGCAGAATACATTTTTTCACAATCATCATACCACTGGCACACCTGACCACAGATGGAACAGTGTCAAGTTACAAAATGTACACATTTTAGCTTGGTACACCATAGCTGCCATACAGCTCATCATTGACATGGTGGGGTAAACAGACGGACAGTATTGCCTGAGTGTCATTGGAAATACTGGTATATCAGATATGTCCTGTTGTCCACATCCTCCTCATCCCAATCTTCATCACTGTTTTGAGTATCCTCTGCTGCCACAGGTGCAGTGTCTTTCCCCTCCTCCTGCAGAAATGGCACATGCCGTCTGATGGCCAAATTGTGAAGCATGCAGCAGGCCACCACTATCTGGCAGACCTTTCCAGGGGAGTGGAGTAGGGATCCACCAGTAATATAGAGGCACAGGAACCTGGCTTTCAGTAGCCCAAATGTTCTTTTGGTGACTCTTCTTGTCCATCCATGTGCCTCATTGTATCGATTCTCTGCCCCTGTCCTGGGATTCCTCACTGGAGTCAACAGCCAGTATAGGTTTGGCTAGCGGGTGTCACCTGGAAATAGTGGAAAACACACAATACAATAGCACAGAGGACAACTCCAGGTAACATATTACATGTGTACAATGTGTACAATAGCAGGTGACATACATTGTGTGAAACATTATGCTCAACAATGAGCCAGACTCTCTCTCTAGTTGTGCCATCATCTGTGGGACACTTCTTTCCTCATTACGTAGTCATCTCGCACAGATCCTGGAAACTTGGCAGTAACATGGGAAATATACTGACCAGCAAGGCACACCATCTGCACACTTATTGAATGGTAATTCTTCCTATTTCTGAACACCTGCTCATTTATCCTGGGAGGAACCAAGGCAATATGGGTCCCGTCAATGGCCCCAATCACATGTGGAATGTGTTCCATTGTGTAAAAAGCAGCCTTAACAGTGGGAAAACCATCACTTTGGGGGAATGAGATATAGCTGCTCGTGTGTTTCAGCAAGGCAGTCAAAACTCTACTCAGCACATTAGAAAACATTGGCTGTGACATTCCTGCAGCCAAGCCCACTGTCACCTGAAATGATCCACTGGCCAGGAAGTGGAGCACTGACAGCACCTGTACTGTATGAGGTATAGCAGTAGGACTACAAAGAGCAGGAATGAGATCCGGCTCCAATTGTGCACACAGTTCAATGATTGTGGCTCTGCTCTGGTGTTCCTCCAGTGTAGCAAAGTTGACTAGGGGTCTGTACACGGGTACATTCCTCCTTTGCATTGGTTGGTATCTAAACAAACCAAACATCACAAGTGTGTGATAGCAGGAAGGATAGACACACAACATCCCAGTAAACAGAGCTATTGCATACATTTCAGGCAACCAATGATTGGAATCTGCTCTGGTACTCTATGTTCAAACAGACTTCTGAAACCATTCATTCACATTAATTTGCCATACTGCCTCACAAATGTAGTCAGAGTCATGAGACGTGATTTGTACCATCACATTAAACATGTTTTGTCAACTACCCTTCTGCAAACAGGGCACTTGTATGAGCTGTGATTGAAGAGCCAGAGTCTCCCACTAAACATAAAATCTAGACGTGTTGGAATTGCCTTGGTGTGTATCATATGTACCTATGACACACATATAATTGACTACCATGAGTACAGTCATTAGGAAATGGCACCCGTCTGCCCTGCATGCAGAGGACAGGTGGAAATGACCTCTCTCCGCCAGCTTTTGTCCTCATGGCAGAGGGCAGTCTGAACTGCTGTGATACTCCTCATTGGTTAACATTGCAGTCTATGTAGCACAGGGGCCAATGATGATCATCGCCAGCGGTGATGGTGATTACTGGCACGGACGTGACTGCCATTTTCAGATGCCCATGTCAATTGTCTCCTGACTTCACCCAATCAGGACTTTCACTGCGTGAGCTGCTGTGTTCTCTGTCTGGAACCCACAATAACCAATGCTACAGGGAATAGGGCCCTAGCCTTCACATCCGAAGAACTGGAGAAGCTTATGGATGGGATCCTACCCTTGTATGGACCTTTGGATGCAACATGGCTGTATGTAGATGTATGTGTGTGCATTCAGTGTGTCCTTTATTAAGTATTGTTTGCTGTATGCAATATGTACACAGAAGTACGAGTGGTATGGAAGATGAATGTGGTATCAATGCAATATGTAATCCATTGCTGTAACAGAATATAGTGTATAGTTAATGGTGTCCTTCTGTCTGTGTTACTTATGCAGGTCAGCACCATCGGAAGAAAGGGTTATGGCGTGCCATCGCCAAGGACATGCGGACCCTAGGGGTCCATGTCTGGCGGAGCACCCACTGCAGAAAGAGGTGGGAGGACCAGAGACACT
Source organism: Pleurodeles waltl (assembly GCF_031143425.1). NCBI lineage: Eukaryota > Metazoa > Chordata > Amphibia > Caudata > Salamandridae > Pleurodeles > Pleurodeles waltl. The sequence goes on along the minus strand of NC_090444.1, from coordinate 1,232,724,041 downwards.
GGGCCTGGAAAACCGTGGAGGCCCATCTCGGGATGTCCTCCCAATGAGGGAGAGGTCCCTATTGGACTCTGACCCCCCTAATAGCCTGCATACTGGCAGTGGCTAACCCAGAGTTGGATGGATGCTTGAGGGCAACACAGCAGCCACAAGGGGGTGAGGTACACACTGTGTACATTTCTTTCCTAATGCCTGGCATGGTATTTGGATGGCAAGGTAATAGTCAGTGCATGCCTCAGTATGCCGTTGTAGGTTATGTTGTTAAGTTCTGCATGGCTATGGTAAGTGGTATGTACAACTGGTATTGGTAATTTTCTGGTATTCCAGCCTCATTAAGGGCCTATTTCTTGACTCACCAGTTTTGGAGTGATGCTATGTTGTCCAATGCCTAGGTGGTGTGACCTAGCAACTGCATATTGTGCAGTCATTTTGTCGGAGTAGTGGAACTGTGTCTTTGTCAACAGGCAGACATGGATTAGTGAGTATCAGTAGGTGTGCAGATGGTTGTGTCTGCAGAGTTCATTTCAGATGTTGTTCTCAGGCAATGGTATGGTATTGTGGTTGTCACTGCATAGTGTTATTTACCAGTGAGTCATTATGATGTGTGTAAGACTTGGCATCCTTGATGTGGTCCCCCCCTAACTTTTTACCTCTGTTTCCCAGGTTGTTGATGTGTGCTGGACTCTGTTTTTGCTGTTTTGATACTCTGGGCATTTTACCACTGCTATCCAGTGCTGGAGTGCAATTGCTCCTGTACAAAATGTGAATGTAATTGGCTTTCCAAGATTGGCATATTTGATTTACTGGTAAGTCCCTAGTACAGTGCACTAGAGGTGCCCAGGGCCTGTAAATCAAATGCTACTAGTGAGTCTGCAGCACTGGTTGTGTCACCTACATTAGTAGCCCTGTAAACATGGCTTACACCTGCCACTGCAGTGTCTGTGTGTGCAGTTTTAAACTGCAATTCGACTTGGCAAGTGTACCCACTTGCCAGGCATAAACCTCCCCTTTTCATACATGTAAGGCCCCCCTAAGGTAGGGCCTAGGTAGCCCGATGGACAGGATGCAGTGTATGTTAAAGGTGGGACATGCACTTCTGTGTTTTACATGTCCTGACAGTGAAATACTGCCAAATTTGTTTTTCACTGTTGCAAGGCCTATCTCTCTCTCATAGATTAACATGGGGGCTGCCTTTAAATGTTATTAAAGCGCAGATTCCCTTTGGGAGCAGATAGACATTGAGTTGGGGTCTCTGGACTCACATTTTAAAAACACATATTTTAGTGAAGTTGGTTTCAGATTGTATGTTTGAAAATGCCAGTTTTAGAAAGTATAAAGAACATTTGATGGACGGAATGCAGAACAAATCAAACATTCACCCCCAGTCATAAATCTTGGTTTAATCTATCAGTTTTTTTGCTCACCATGCCATTCCAGTTTGGACACGGCCATATGAAAATCAGTCTTGACCTTGCTCCCCATGGGAACAGTCCAGCTTGAACTGCCAGACCAGGTCTTCCCTGGACCAGAAACAAGCATCCAGGAACCGGTTTCAGGGTATCACCCCCTCTTCAGCCAGGCTATCTTGAATCTGGTGGTATAGTGAGCACGGGACCCATGTCTGGGCATACCCTTCCCACTTGGGGCAACGAATGCAAAAAGAACAGTTGATGGACGGAATGCAGAACAAATCAAACATTCTCCCCCAGTCACAGATCTGGGTTTAATCCATCTGTTTTTTTGCTCACCATGCAATTCCAGTTTGGACCCAGCCATATGCAAATCAGTCTTGACCCTGTTCCCTATTGGAATAGTCCAGCCCGAACTGCCAGACAATGTCCTCTGTGGACTAGAAACAAGCATCCTGGGACCAGTTTCCGGGTATCACCCTTCTTTAGCTATGCTAGCTTGAATTTGGTGGCATAGTGAGCACGGGACCCACGCCTGGGCATACCCTTCCCACTTGGGGCGACAAATGCAAAAAGAACATAGTGGCATAGTGAGTAGAAGAATTGATGAATTAAACCCAGATCTGTGGCTGGGGGTGAATGTTTGATTGATTCCACATTCTGTCCATCATTTGTGTTTCCTTACTTTTAGAAAGTAGGCATTTTCTTGCTTAAACCATTCTGTGACTGCCTGTTTGTGGATTCCCTGTCTGGGTCAGTTTGAAAGTTGGGCTGTTTGCACCTCCCTCTAGACAGTGACACAAAAGGAGCTGGGGTGTAGCCTGCATAACCTGATGATCCATCTAGGGAGGGGAGTAGTGGTGATTTACACCTGAAAGGGCTGTGCCCGCCCTCACACAATGCAGTCTCCAACCCCCTGGTGTGTGTCTGGAGCATGGCCTTGGAAAGGCAGGATCTTACAAACAAGAGAGACTTTCCTTTGAAGTTTGTCTACTTCAAAGGCAGAAAGGGCTATAAGAAGAGCCCCCAAAACCCCTAAAGATCAGATCACTTCTGGAATCAAGATGAACCTCTGCCATGGAGAAGAGATGAAGAGCCGAGGAGAAGTGCTGCCCCTGCCTGTGACTGTGCTTTGTTGGGCTATCCTGCAGTTGCTGCTTCTGCCTGTGAAAGGGGACAAAGACTGGACGTTGTTATGCATTCCTGCTTGGGAAGAATCTCCAAGGGCTTGAACTGAGCTTGCCTCCTGTTGTTGAAGTCTCAGGGCCATCAAAGACTTCCCCTGCAAGCACCTGGACTCTCTGCTGAGACTCCTGCCCTGCCAAGAGGTGCCCTGTCCAGTTCCTGGGCACTTGAAAGGTGAAGCTGGTAGCTAAGAACTGAAAATCCATGCAAAAACTGCTGTGCGGAGAAACTTTTAATGCACCACCTGCCTCGCGACTGATATACGATGCGCCACCGGCCTCATGGCTAGAATCGATGCCCTCTCCTGCATCTCGGCTGCAAGATTGATGCAATGCAGCTGGAGAAATGCCGTGCAACACCCGCAGTGGCTGCTAACAACACAAGCCCCCACACAGTGCCACCACATTAGCGCCTCCCGCCGAGGTCATAATGACTCTCTAAGATTCTTTTAAAAATTCATACCTTGACTTGAGTATGTTGGATTTTTTCCGTTTTGGTCTTGTTTTATTTAGATAAATGTTACTTATTTTTATAAACCTGTGTTGTGTTATTTTGCAGTGTTTTCACTGTATTACTGGGTGTGTTAGTACAAATACTTTACACATTGCTTCTGAAGTTAAGCCTGCCTGCTCATGCCAAGCTACCAAGGGGGTAAGCGGGGGTTAACTGAGGGTGATTCTCCTTTACCCTGACTAGAGTGAGGGTCCTTGCTTGGACAGGGGGTAACCTGACTGCCAACCAAAGACCCTATTTCTAACATTGGTGATCAGCGGTGAGGATTGGACTTGTATTTGTACTTGACATACACTGATTAAGTGTACACTACTGTTTTCAGTGCAGACTATTATGGGACTATTATGTGACTGTAGGAGGCTGGCCTGGCTTGTAGTGCGTACCTAAGATTCTTGCACCTTATACCAGGTCCAGTTATCCCTTATTAGTGCAATGTAGGGAGTGTTCTAGCAGCTTAGGCTGTCTAGATGTAGCTGTAGCAGAACAGCTTAGGCTGAACTAGGAGACATGCATAGCTCCTGCAATACCACTATAGTTACACCATACTTATACACAATAAAATGCGATGCTAAGTGTTACCAAAAATAAAGGTACTTTATTTTAGTGACACAAGGCCAAAAATATCTTAGAGACAATAATCCTCCTGGAGATAAGTATTATACACAGTATATACACTAGTAACCAAAATCAGGTAAGTAAACAGTCATAGAATAGTGCAAACAGTAGAAAATACAAAAGAATGCAATGGGCCTAGGGGCAACACAAACCATATACTAAAATAGTGGAATGTGAATCACAGATTCCCTGCTAGGCAAGTGTAGTGTGTAGAGGGGTGCTGGGAGTGTAAGAAGACACCAAAGGTAAGTAATGTACCCCACCCCAGAGCCCAGGAAAGTAAGAGTAAAGTACTGCAAGTTTCCTTAGGACAAACTACAAGTCAAGATAAGAGATTTTGCAAGAACCAAGCAAGACTGCAATCAACAAACAGTGCATTCCTGGACCTGAAGACCTGTGAAGAGAGATCAAGTCCAGAAGTCACAGAAGATTCCAGGAAGGACAGGAACCCCTGCTAACCTAGAAGATGGTGCAAAAGTGGATCCTCCGACAAGAAGAAGAGTACAGAAGAGCACCAAAGAAGATGGCTGCAATTTTCTGCATGGTGCAGGAGATGTCCCACGTTGAGTTGTTGGATGAAGGTGGTTTGTGTTGCTGGATTTTGCCAACAAGCCTTGGTTCACACAAGTATGTGGTTTGCGTTAAAATGGAGCTGCCTGGACTCAGGAGAGACCTGGGGGTCTCAACTCAGACTGAGGAGACAGAGGGGGCTCTCACCACTGTAGAGAGCCCACAGAAGACCAGGCAGCACCCACAGGAGTCCCAGGACATGGGGACAAAGAAGATGCAAAGTGCGGTCATCTCACACAACAAAGAAAGTGTTAGGGTTTGTACACAGCAAAGAGCATGTCCCCTCTCACTGCACTAGTGGGTTCTGTAATAGCTCCCTTTTAAACTTACTATTGAAAGCCTTTCTTGTTATCTCACCTTCCCCCCCCCTAGGCTTCTGTGTATGTTGTTTAATGTGCTGTTTTGTTTACACATTGGGCCTTGCTTTTACCAAGGCTTCTTTAAAATACTCCTCCCTAGGCCATGTGTTAATCCAACTCATTTGTATAATAACTGAAACTCTGCACACCTTTCAAGAACATGTGCAGCATGTGAGGACCACACCCAGCTCTTCAAACCACACCCAGCTCTGCACACCTTCCAAGAACATGTGCAGCATGTGAGGACCACACCCAACCCTTCAAACCACACCCAGCCCTGTCTATAAAAGGCATCCCCCGAGCCTCACCCAGTGCTTGTGCTCGTCTACCTCCCGCTTACCTGAGAACAGATCCCTCGGCGCTGGCACTCCTGCTCTTTACAGACTTTCATTGACTTCAATGGGCGCAGCTTCTGGCTCTTCCTTCTTCCGGTTTCCGGTTCCTCCTTGCTTCAGCCTCTTTCCTATGAGTAACCTGCAAAAGAGAAAGAACACAATGTTAGACTGATCAGTATCTCTTGCCAGCAACAGGTAAGTGCAAAACCTTTTATTACCTGAAAGAACTTTGACAACAATTTCTGAATTTGTGTATAGACAATTTGAAACGAAATACCTTCCACGAACATTGTGATTCAAACTCTTTGTTACAAGAATATTTTGCAGAACTTTGTGAAGCAAACATTGTTTTTTCTCATGGAACTTTTAAGAATCAAACAGTGGAAACCATTAACAGCAAGGCAAACAGTAAATCAAGGACTTGCACAAATTACATGCTGTATTTTGATGTAAAAGTACAGTATTTGTTTTATAAAAGATTCTGGAAATATGGGAAAAGTGAGTCTGCTATTGGGAATTTAGGCTTTAGTTATATTATGATGAATGTTTGATATTGGTAATTCTGATAACGGTATTTGTTTAATGTTTTAGAAGCTTTACAGTAATAGAAAACACATCCCAGAGCAGTAACACATTCCAAACCTGGAAACTAGAGACCAGGATCCAAGAGGTACTTTTAGAAGAGAATTTCTAATAAATAAAGGGATAGTCAGGAACCCATTTAGGAATAGGTTGCACTTATCTGTTCTTTGTTTATGTTTCATTAGGCACCAGTTTCTACAGAAGTCAGAAAGGGCCGCAGATTTGTGCAGCACTTCAACAGTGGAAACGCAAGAACGGTGTTGTCTCTCTTTTTTATTTTATCCACTTCCCCCCTTCCCTTGAGCTTCTGTTCTTAGTGCACTGTTTTAAAAACTAGTGTGCTGGAACAAGCAGTTTCAGGGTGGGGTCGGATTGTCTTCAACCTCCATCAGAACTGAACAAGAACTCAGGTGAGCTGGGCTTTGACAGAAAGGTCTCATGCCGCTGGAGATCAACACAGCGAGTTGTGCGTGGCAGGATGGAGTACTGGGGACCTGGGCTACACTGTGCATGAAGGATTCTTGGAAGAAGTGCATAGAAGCCTAAGGAGCTGAAATGACGTGGTGCACAGGGGTACTGTCACAGCACCAAATTTGGACAGCTGGACCTTAGGACAGTCTGGGCCACGTCGGTCCACCACCTGTGTTCCAGAGAGCACGCTCATCATCAGAAGAGGAGTCCTAGAGTACTGGTCGTCACGGCAGAAGGGTGCCTGCAGAAGCAGGGAAGTGACTCCATCACTCCAAGTGAGATTCTTTCGGTCATTCTGGAGCAGGGTGAAGACAGGCAATCCTCAGAGCGTGCACACCTTGGAAACTGTTGCAAAGGCTAGCTGGAGCTGAAGTTGCAGGTCACAGGAGTCGTCCTGGATACTTTGTTGCAGTTACAGTGGTTCCTGGAGCAGTCTGCAGTTGATCTGACGGTCAGAAGCTGAAGCAGAGGATGCAGAGAATTCCTGGAGGAGAGACCCTAAATAGCCCTGAGAGGGGTATTGGCTACCTACCCAGGTATGCACCTATCAAGAGAGGTCTCTAACGTCACCTACTAGCACTGGCCACTCAGAGGTCTCCAGAGTGTCCCCAGACCTCGGAATCTAAGATGGATAACACCAGGGATACGCTGGAGGAGCTCTGGGCACAACCCTGGGGTTGAGCTGCTCAGTCCCCTGGAGGGCAGAAACCTGTCTGTGAGGTGGCAGAAGCTGGGGCTGCAGTGGAATCCTCAGAGAGCTGGATTGGCAGTACTGGGGGTCCATGATGGAGCCCCCGGGATGCATGGGATTGGCCCCCCAATACCATATTTGGAATGGGGGGACAATTCCATGATCTTAGACACCTCACATGGCCATATTTGGAGTTACAATTGTCAAGCTACATATATTGACATATATTGACATTTATTGACATATATGTAGTGCACATGTGTAATGGTATCCTCGCACTCACGAAGTCTGGGAAATTGGCCCTGGGCAATGTGGGGGTACCTTTGCTAGTGCAAGGGTGTCCTCACACTTAGTAACTTTGCACCTAGCCTTTAGTAAATTAAGGTTAGACATGTAGTTGACTTATAAGTTACTTAAGTGCAGTGAAAATTACTATGAAATAGAGTGGGAACTATTTCACTCAGGCTGCAGTGGCAGTCCTGAAGAAAGGTTTGTCTGAGCTCGTTATGGGTGGCAAAAGAAATGCTGCAGCCCATAAGGATCTCCCGGAACCCCAATGCCCTGGGTACCTAGGTACCGTATACTAGGGACTGATACAGGGGGTCCAGTGTGCCAATTCGAATTGGAATAGGAAGTCACTTGCATATATTGACTAATTTGGTAAGTAGAGAGAGCATAAGCACTGGTGTTCTGGTTAGCAGAACCTCCGTGACACAGTTAAGCATACTGACAACACACACATTAGGCCACAAACTATGAGTACTAGGGTCCTGGCTAGCAGGATCCCAGTGAGACAGGCAAAACACACTGACAAACAGGCAGAAATTGGGGGTAACATGCCAAGAAAGATGATACTTTCCTACAGTGACAACATACAGCTTGTTTTTGTTTTTTCTCTTTTTGGATTTTTCCTTAACTCTATATTTTTGCTGATCCTTTTTTTACTTTTGAGCTTCATTGGGAACTCTTTATTCTGTCTTGGAACTTGCACTTTAGTTGATTCTTCATCATGTCTCAATCTGGAGATGCATCAGCTGGATCTGCTTTTGACTTAGGGAAAATGGAGAGCTGTACAGTTGCTCATTGTTGGAAATGACCTTTCTGCATGGTCACCCCCAGACTTTTTGCCTTCCTCCTTCTCTTTTTCTGACCTCATGTTTGCTGGCTTTAGGACTCTGCACACTTTATCACTGCTAATCAGTGCTAAAGTGCAAATGCTCTCTCCTTAAAACATGGTGACATTGGCTCATACCCAATTGGCTTATTTATTTCATTTGTAAGTCCCTAGTCAAGTGTACTACATGTGCCCAGTGCCTGTAAATTAAATGCTGCTAGTGGGCTTCAGCACTGGTTGTGCCACCCACATAAGTAGCCCCCTATCCATGTCTCAGGCCTGCCTCTGCAGTGTCTGTGTGTGCAGTTTCACTGCCACTTCAACTTTGCATTTAAAAGTACTTGCCAAGCCTTAAACTCCCCTTTTTCTACATATGTCACCCCTAAGGTAGGCCCTAGGTAGCCCATAGGTCAGGGTGCTATGTAGGTAAAAGGCAGGACATGAACATGTGTGTTCTATATGTCCTGGTAGTGTAAAACTCCTAAATTCGTTTTTACACCATTGTGAGGCCTACTCCTTTCATAGGATAGCATTGGGGCTACCCTCACATACTGTTTGAGTGGTAGATACTGATCTGAAAAGAGTAGCCAGGTCATTTTGTGTATGGTCAGACGTTTTATACAAAATCCTGCTTAATGATGAAGTTGGATTTTATATTACTATTTTAGAAATGCTACTTTTAGAAAGTGAGCATTTCTCTAAACGTAAATCCTTCTGTGCCTTCCAATCCACGTCTGGCTAGGTTTAGTTGATAGCTAACTTGTGCATTCACTCAGACACACCCCAAACACAGGATACTCAGCCTCACTTGCAGAGATCGGCATTTTGAATGGGTCTTTCTGGGCTGGGAGGGTGGAGGGCTTGACACTTATATGTCAAAGGACAGTAACCTGCCCTCATACAAAGGACTGCCACACCCCCTACTAAGACCGTAGAAGACAGGATGGAACTGAAAGGGGACCTTGTGCACTTCTAAGCCACTCATTGAAGTCTCCCCCACTTCAAAGGCACATTTGGGTATTTAAGCATGGTCTCTGACCCTATCAACTTAGACACTTTTGAGGTAAACACTCTACATGACAAGACACTGCCTGGAGAGTAGAACCTGAACCAGAACTTGCATCCTGCCAAGAAGAACTGCCTGGCTGCCCAAAGGACTCACCTGACTGCTTTCTGTGAAGGACTGCCTCCTTGCTGTTGCCCTGCTGCCTTGCTGCTCTCTGGCTGTGGTGAGATGTGCTCTCCAAGGGCTTGGATAGAGCTTGCCTCCTGTTCCCTGAAGTCTCAGGGCCAAAAAGACTTCATCTCTAGAAGAAAGCCTTTTTTTGCAGTGAAAATCATTACACAGCCTGCCAGAAACAACGCACAGCCTGCACTGTGGTGAAGAATTCACTGCACGCCTGTTTTGCTTTCACTAATAACCGATCTGACAAAAATCTCTGGAATGCACTTCTTTGTTTAAAGAAGACATTTAATATTATTCCACCACGAGGTTCCTAAAAAAATGAAGTAGATTAGTAGGTCGAAGGCACACGTTTAAAAATAGTCACAGCAATTAAAGGAAAATATATCAAAGTGATTCTCACGCTGCAATGTACACAGCAAATATATGCAATTATATTATAACATAATTGCAAAGCAAAGGATAAAGTCAAAATTCATCACTGTAAGGCCTGCCAAGCTCTTTATCTTTCTCATGCCAGCAAGTTGATGACCCCTGTTCAACTGCGAGAAAGAAATATCCACCCTCACAGGACAAGAGTCTGTGTCAGGCATTTGACGTCCAATCCTGACTGAGGTCTCGGAAATTCTCTCGCTACTGAGCAGGGCCACCTCTTTTATAGCTTAAACAATCATGGAAAAAGCCTTCTGAAAGGCCCCTTCCTTTCAGATGGAAATATTCAAACATGCTGGCTACTGTAGGTCACAGTTGGAAGAAAAACTTTGAAAAATTGGCCAACCTTTCAAGGCTCCCCTTCCAAGGCCAACCTGTTCCCTGCACTGGAGAAAACAAAAAATATTGCTCTCATATCAAGCTATCGTGTTTGGTAAGAGAAAATACGAAAAACACAAGCTTAGTTTACCATGTGGAAAAACAGCTCATCTACAATGTCTCAACTGCAATGTCTAACACCATGATAAAGCCAATAGGCAGCTAAACTGAATACAAAATGTAATCTGCAACTGGTTAACACTGAACAACTAATATGCACAGTGGTGAAACACGAATTCAGTGGTCAAACCTACCTATTTTCACTACATCTCCACCCTCTGACCAACGACTTTGTTTACTTTTCTCTTATTTCAAAGAAAAAAACTAAAAACATTATAAGCAAATCAGGTTTGCATTGTATACAGCAACATAATGCAATGATAAAAGAAATCACTAGAAAGCAATGGAAGTGGATTAATGTGTTGATCTTATAAACGTTTAAATCAGACACACCTACAATGAAAAGACTGAAACGTATATATATTCTGATTGGGATAATAACTGACTGAATAGTGTCTCTAGGATAGCAAGTTGGTTTAGAATTAGATGAAAACATCATGAGTTCTAATCATGAAAAGGTACACGGTCCACCTGAAAGGTTTGCTGGAATGTAAGTGAAAGTCAGGTTTCCACACGAAAAACAGCCAGCCAACTGGCAATTGTGCTTAATGAGACTGGCAGCAGTCATCAGATGATAACAAGCCATGAATTAGTTCCAGTGGAAGAATATAATCAAACAAGTTGATAGAACATCCATGGTACTCTGTATTGTTCCGATGTGGAACTTGAATCAGAGACGCAATTAGCGCTGAATGGATATATAGGTTTTGTACTTTAAAAGCAGCAGGAGGGTTGCACAAAGGTTATCAATCAGGTTCAGTTTGGGGTGTGGGGGGTGTGGTCCCTCCCCCGACCCCACATGCAAACGCCCGAAGGGAGACCACACAGCACGCTCATGGTCAATGGCAAGTCATAGTAGGATCTGCAAAAGAAACAAGACTTTTCTTGCAAATAACATTTGTCATCTGAAATATGCTCTCCTTTTTCCTTTCCTTGTTTTAAAATCAGCGGGACGTTGTTGGGCACTTTCCTATAATTTCTGCAGGTTCTGGATGGCCATTTGGGGATTCAACCCACACCTTAGCACTGAGGTTTTTATCTGCTGCACCACAGCTTCCCTTTCCTTGCTCTGTCAGAAGGGCTGGGGCAGACTCCTTCCTTACCAAACCTCCATACACCGCACTTATGACAAGTTGGGCAATTCTGTCTCCAATTTGTATGAATAAGTCAACTTCTCCACTACTTAACAGAATAACTTTGATTTCTTCTTGGTAATCTGCATCAGTCACTCCCCCTAAAACCTGAATACCTTTAAGGGCCAACACAGATCTGGGAGCAATCAATCCAAAATGCTCTGGGGGAATCTGCATTCCAACACCTGTTTCACACAACGCTATGTCTAGGGGTTTTAGTCTGTAAGCTTGTAAAACATGTAAGTCAAGACCTGCAGCTTCGGGTGTAGCTCTGTTAGGAGCTAACGCTCCATGTTTTATTTCCCAGTACGTAATGGTATTGGTGGCCACATTTGGTTGTGTTTGCAAAGCTGGAGTTAACATTCACATTAAAGGTGTTTCAGCATTTGTTAATGGTCTATTGTTCAGAATCTGGAGGGCTTCATTTAAATGCTCGCTCCAGTTTTTCAAAGTTCCATCAGATAATTTTCGTAATTGAGCTTTCAGTAAACCATTCATTCTGTCAATCAGTCCTGAGGCTGGTGGATAATAAGGGATATGATATATCCACTCAATATTGTGCTGAGAACAGTAGTCCTGTACCAAATTGTTTTTGAAGTGTGACCTATTGTCGCTCTGGATTTGGAGTGGTACTCCATAGTATGACTATAACAAGTTCAGAGTTCTGATAGTATTGTGCTGAGAAGAACGTTTGCAAGGGACAGCAATCAAGTATCCAGAATAAGTGTCCACTATGGTGCAGACGTATTGACACTCACAAGTAATTGGTAGTGGTCCAATGTAATCAATCTGACATATCTGTCCTGGTAACTTTCCTCTCCCCAATTGATCTTTGACTGTTTGTGTGACAGATCCCTGTTGTGTGTGCTGACAAATAGAACATTTCAAAATCATAGTATGTATCAAATCTAGGCGAATGTGCATCTCTCTAACCTCTGCCCAATGTAAGTGGCTTCCTCTCCCAGGTGTCCACATTTCTGGTGCGCCTACTTAGCCATCCCCACCAAGTCAGAATTCTGGGTTGACACTTCTGCCTCTGAACTTTTGTCTTTTACACCTGCAAGGGAATTGAACCAGCGGTCTAGTGAGTCAATGGGACAATGAGGATCAATGACTTTACTCTGTTTTAACATTTCCCAAATTTCCTGCCACAACTCTTTGCTTCACACCTACTTTGAATGAATGAACCAGTTATGTGCAAGCCATGTGGAAAGCCAAACGGCTAATCCAGTGGCAGTGAACCAAGAATCAGTGTAAAAATGACAAGTCTCAGACAGCTTTTGCTTTAGAACCTCACACATAGGGCCTCATTATGACCCTGGCGGGCGGCGGAGGCCGCCCGCCAGGATCCCGCCCTCCAAATTACCGCGCCGCGGTCAAAAGACCGCGGCGGGTATTACGAGTTTTCCCCTGGGCTGGCGGGCGGTTCCAGTTAAACCGCCCGCCAGCCCAGGGGAAAACGACCTTCCCACGAGGATGCCAGCTCGTAATCGAGCCGGCGGAGTGGGAAGGTGCGACGGGTGCTACTGCACCCGTCGCGTATTTCACTGTCTGCAAGGCAGACAGTGAAATACATTTTGGGGCCCTCTTACGGGGGCCCCTGCCGTGCCCATGCCATTGGCATGGGCACGGCAGGGCCCCCCAGGGGCCCCGCGACCCCCCCTACCGCCATCCTGTTCATGGCGGCTTTCCCGCCATGAACTGGATGGCGGTAGGGGGGTCAGAATCCTCATGGCTGCGGAGCGCGCTCCGCAGCCATGGAGGATTCCAATGAGCAGCGGAAAGTCAGCGGGAGACCGCTGACTTTCCGCTTCTGACCGCGGCTGAACCGCCGCGGTCAGAATGCTCATTGGAGCACCGCCAGCCTGTCGGCGGTGCTCCCGTGGTCGGTGGCCCTGGCGGCCACCGGCCGCCAGGGTCAGAATGACCCTCATAGTGTACAACTCTGCATTTTGGCTACTTTTCCCTTGTCCTGTGACAGACAACAACTTTTCAGTAAGTGGATTGTATAACACTGCTTTCCATTGTCTTTTAGTACCCACGTATTTCAATGAATCATTAGTGAACCAAACATGCTTTCTATCCTCAGGGGACAAGAATTCAAATGGTGCACTCCATTTCACTGGTGACTCTTCTACCTGTGGTTCTCCCTGCACCCTGTTCTCATCCTGTACCTAGGCTTTTGACACCTGTTCATGTAGGGCTGCAGTGCCTGTCGGTCCTACTCGAGCCCTGTCATGTATGTACCAGATCCAGTATATGATTCTAGTCTCTTGTGCATGTCCTATACAGTGAGATTTAGGTGAACTCATCATCCACTGCATGACTGATATTTAAGGTTTCAGAATTACATTATAATTTAATGTGATTTGCTCAGTATCCACTAGAACCCAATAACAAGTCGAAAACTGTTTTTCAAAAGGAGTATAGCGCTCCCCAAAGTCAGGTAGTTTTCTAATCCAAAACCCCAGGGGCACCCTTGTCCTCCCCTGTTTCTGCCACATACTCCAGTTTGCATATTGTCCTTGAATAGTTACATGTAACTCAATGTTTCTCTCTTGCACTGCACACAAATCTAAAGTCTGTTGAATTATTTCATTTGCCAAATCAAAAGCACAGAGCAGCTCTTCACTCCATTCAAACTCATGTTTTTACCTAGTTACTTTGTACCAAAGCGTTAAAATTTTACTCGGATGAGGGCTATACTGTTTCCAAAAATCAAACATTTTCATGAAACTCTGTGTCTCTTGCGAAGTGCAAATAGTAACAATCTCCAAAATCTTTTGTTTTACCTGTAACAATATCTCTCTATGTTCTGGATTCCAATGAATTCCCAGAAACTGCACATTTTGTGACATTACTTGTGTCTTGTCTGAATTAATTGTACACATCATACTCTGCAAAAGAGGTCTGAATGTACCGGTAACATTGTCAACTTCTTGCTCAGTGTAATCTTTTAAAGAATGCATTTCAACTCCTGCCAAAAACTATGGGCTGCTCTGCCCACAAAGATCTATGCTCTTCTCATAAGGCTCACACTGGCCCCCAACTTTTTTAACCTCCTCATTACTGGAATGTGAAAAGCCAGATTCTCCTGTCATAGCTTGGTAGATTTCAGCTTTATCTTGCAATAATTTGTTCTGGCCAATTTGCTCACGTAAATTTTTGATTTTCATGTTCTAACAGTTTACATCTGTAGGAAAGTGCCATCTTGCCTGGCATGTTACCCCATTTTTACTTATATGTATGTTTGTTTTTGCCTGTGTCACTGGGATCCTGCTAGCCAGGACCCCAGTGCTCATAAGTTGTGCCCTGTATGTGTTCCCTGTGTGGTGCCTAACTGTACCACTGAGGCTCTGCTAAACAGAACCTCAGTGTTTATGCTCTCACCACTTTTAAAATTGTCACTGCAGGCTAGTGACTAATTTTACCAATTCTGATTGGCACACTGGAACACCCTTATAATTCCCTAGTATATGGTACCAAGGTACCCAGGGTATTTGGAGTTCCAGGAGATCCCTATGGGCTGCAGCATTTCTTTTGCCACCCATAGGGAGCTCAGACAATTCTTACACAGGACAGCCACTGCAGCCTGAGTGAAAGAACGTCCACGTTATTTCACAGCCATTTTACACTGCACTTAAGTAACTTATAAGTCACCTATATGTCTAACCCTCACTTAGTGAAGGTTAGGTGCAAAGTTACTAAGTGTGATGGCACCCTGGCACTAGCCAAGGTGACCCCACATTGTTCAGGGCAATTTCCCCAGATTTTGTGAGTGCGGGGATACCATTACATGCGTGAACTACATATAGGTCAATACCTATGTGTAGCGTCACAATGGTAACTCTGAACATGGCCATGTAACATGTCTAGGATCATGGAATTGTCCCCCCAATACCGTTCAGGTATTGGGGGGACAATCCCATCCATCCCCGGGGCTCCAGCATGGACCCCGGGTGCTGCCAAACTATCTCTCTAGGGTTTTCTCTGCAGCTACCGCTGCTGCCAACCCTCAGACAGATTTCTGTCCCCCTGGAGCCTGGGCAGCCCAGTCCCAGGAAGGCTGAACAAAGGATTTACTCTGAGAGAGGGTGTTACACCCTCTCTCTTTGGAAATAGGTGTTAAGGGCCTGAGAGGAGTAGCCTCTCCTGGCCTCTGGAAATGCTTTGAAGGGCACAGATGGTGCCCTCCTTGCATAAACCATTCTACACCGGTTCAGGGATCCCCCAGCCCCTGCTCTGGTGCGAAACTGGACAAAGGAAAGGGGAGTGACCACTCCCCTGTCCATCACCACCCCAGGGGTGGTGCCCAGAGCTCCTCCAGAGTGTCCCAGACCTCTGCCATCTTGAATGCAGAGGTGTGAGGGCACAATGGAGACCTCTGAGTGGCCAGTGCCAGCAGGTGACGTCAGAGACCCCTCCTGATAGGCTCTTACCTGGTTAGGTAGCCAATACTCCTCTGAGGGCTATTTAGGGTCTTTCCTGTGGGTTTCTCTTCAGATAACGAATTCAAGTGCTCACCAGAGTTCCTCTGCACTTCTCTCTTTGACTTCTGCCAAGGATCGACCGCTGACTTCTTCAGGACGCCTGCAAAACTGCAACAAAGTAGCAAGAACACTACCAGCAACATTGTAGCGCCTAATCCTGCTAGCTTTCTCGGCTGTTTCCTGGTGGTGCATGCTCTAAGGGCTGTCTGCCTTCACCCTGCACTGGAAGCCAAGAAGAAATCTCCCATGGGTCGACGGAATCTTCCCCCTGCTAACGCAGGCACCAAACTTCTGCATCACTGCTCCTCTGGGTCCTCTTTCATCTTGACGAGCATGGTCCCTGGAACACAGGAGCTGGATCTCAGAGACCCCGACAGTTCATTGGTCCTTCTGTACAAATTTGGTGGAAGTAAGTCCTTGCCTCTCCATGCCAGAGAGTAATCCTGTGTACTGTGTGATCTGCAGCTGCTAGGGCTTCTGTGCACTTTTGCAAGACTTCCTTCATGCACAGCACAGCCCAGGTCCCCAGCACTCCGTTCTGTATTGCCCAATTCGCTGAGTTGACCTCCGACTTCGTGAAACCCTCTTTTGTTGTGCTGAGATGACCGCTGTGCACAGATTTCCTGAATGCCTGTTCTGGTACTTCTGTGGGTTCTGTCTGCTTCTGCATGGACTCTCTGTGTTGCTGATCACCCCCTCTGTCTCCTCCTCCAAGAGGCGACCTCCTGGTCCTTCCTGGGCCCTGGCAGCACCCAAACCCTTCACCTGCAACTCTTGCAGCTAGCAAGGCTTGTTTGCAGTCTTTCTGCGTGGAAATAACTCTGCATCCTCCAGCACACCGTGGGACATCTTCTGACAAAAGGAAAAGTTCCTAGCTTCTTCCATTGTTGCAGAATCTTTGGCTTCCTCTACCAGAAGGCAGTCCTTTTGCACCTTCATCGGGGTTTAGTGGGCTCCTGCCCCCCCGGACACTTGCGTGACTCTTGGACTTGGTCCCCTTCCTTTAAAGGTCCTCAGGTTCAGGAATCCATCTTCAGTGTTTTGCAGTCAGTTGTTGTCCTTGCAGAATCCCCTATCTGGACTTTACTGTCCTTCTGGGGTAGTAGGGTAACTTTACTCCTACTTTTCAGGGTCTTGGGTTGGGTATCTTGGACACCCTTAGTGTTTTCTAACAATCCCAGTGACCCTCTACACACTACACTAGGCATGGGGTCCATTCGTGATTCGCATTCCACTTTTGCAGTATATGGTTTGTGTTGCCCCTAGGCCTATTTCTCCCTATTGCATTCTATTGTGATTCTACATTGTTTGCACTACTTTTCTAACTGTTACTTACCTGATTTTGGTTTGGGTGCATATAATCTGTGTATATTATTTACCTCCTAAGGGAGTATATCCTCTGACATAGTTTTGGCATATTGTCACTAAAATAAAGGGCCATATTTATACTCCATTTGCGCCGGATTTGCGTCGTATTTTTTTAATGCAAATTTTGACGCAAAACGATCTCCATATTTATACTCTGGCGTTAGATGCGTCTAGCGCCAAAGTCCATGGAGTTTGCGTCATTTTTTAGCGTGGACACCTACTTTGCGTTAATGATATGCAAGGTAGGCGTTCCCGTCTAAAAAATTGACTCCGAGGCATGTGCGCCGTATTTACACTCCCGGGCAAAAATGACGCCCGGGAGTAGGCGGGTAAAAAAAAATGACGTCCAGCCGCTTTTGCGTCATTTTTTAGCGCCTGGTCAGGGAAGGCGTTAAGGGACCTGTGGGCTCGGAAGGAGCCCAGAGGTGCCCTCCCATGCCCCCAGGGACCCCCCCTGTCACCCTTGCCCACCCCAGGAGGACGCCTAAGGATGGAGGAACCCATCCCAGGGAACATAAGGTAAGTTCAGGTAAGAATTTTTTTTGTTTTTGTTTTTGTGGCATAGGGGGGCCTGGTTTGTGCCCCCCTACATGCCACTATGCCCAATGACCATGCCCAGGGGACAGAAGTCCCCTGGGCATGGCCATTGGGCAAGGGGGCATGACTCCTGTCTTTGCTAAGACAGGAGTCATTTTAATGGGGGTTGGGAGTTAAAAAAAATGGCGCAAATCGGGTTGAGGCGAAAATTTTGCCTCAGCCTGACTTGCCCCATTTTTTGGCGCCCAAGCTCCATATTCCCCTACGCCGGCGCTGCCTGGTGTACGTCATTTTTTTTGACGCACACCAGGCAGCTCCGCCGGCTAACGTCATTGAATAAATACGGCGCCTGCATGGCGCTTCAGAATGGCGTTAGCCGGCGTTAGATTTTTTGACGCACAACTGCGTTGGCGCAGCTGTGCGTCGAAAAGTATAAATATGGCCCAAAGTACCTTTATTTTTAGTAACTCTGAGTATTGTGTTTTCTTATGATATAGTGCTATATGATATAAGTGGTATAATAGGAGCTTTGCATGTTTCCTAGTTCAGCCTAAGCTGCTCTGCTATAGCTACCTCTATCAGCCTAAGCTACTAGAACACCTCTATTCTACTAATAAGGGATAACTGGACCTGGCACAAGGTGTAAGTACCACAAGGTACCCACTATAAGCTAGGCCAGCCTCCTACAGATGTCTCATGTATATTTTGTGTATAATACTTACCTCCAGAAGGAGTATTGCCTCTAAGATATTTTTGGCCTTGTGTCACTAAAATAAAGTATCTTCATTTTTGGTAACACTGAGTATTGTCTTTTATTGTGTATAAGTAATGTGTAACTATAAGTGGTATTGCAGGAGCTTTGAATATCTCCTAGTTCAGCCTAAGCTGCTCTGCTACAGTTACCTAAGCTGCTAGAACACTACTACATTTCACTAATAGGGAATAACTGGACCTGGTATAAGGTGTAAGTACACAAGGTACCCACTAAAAACCAGGCCAGCCTCCTACATTGGTGGTGCAGCGGTGGGATAAGTACTTGCAATTGCTTTACCACTTTGTTACCATTGCTTTTCACAAGAAAAGCTTGCTCCAGTACTTAAAGCTATACATAATTATACCTAGAAGTAATTTCTAACTTTCTAAACAGTTGTTTAAACTTTGCAAAGGTTTTTCAAAGTTTCTGAAAAGGTTCTTCTTTTCTCTAAAATGTTAGGCCCACTAGTCTACTAACTTTTTACTCTTTTTCCTAAACTAGCTCTTTTAACAAATCTGGTGTAGAAGCTACCCCTAGAGTTGTGAAAACAACATATGAGAATCTAAACTTTAAACGTTTGAGGGGTCTCTGCACTGAAAGGAGTTTAGGGATTGGGAAGAACCCCAATAAGGAATTCCTTTTTAATTTTCTCCTGAAGTATGACTAGGGACATAGCACTGGTCAGGACCTGCCAGAGGGGGAAGCAGAGGAAGAGTCCAGCTAGGCAGGCTCAGAGAGCATTCTGATACTCCTGGACAGGGTCCTTCCACTGATCTTTCTGTTAACCCCCCCCCCCCAGCATAGCTGGGAGTGGGAAGGGTTCACACAGTAGTAGAGATCCCGTCACACCTAGAGGCCGGGTCACTAGGGTGGCTCAAGTTAGGGAAAGATCAGCCTCTGCCAATTCCAATGTTACTTCTGTCTCAGAAGAATCCCACACTTCTAACCCTGAGGACCAGTCCCTAGATAGGGAACTTGGAAAGCTGAGGTTAGAAGAGGCCAGACTGAGGCTACAGCAGCAATAGTTGGATTTAGACAGGGAATCCCTGGCTGTGGAAAGGGAAATGCATGGGCTGGGGTTAGCTCCCCATGGTGGCAGCAGCAGTTTCAGGAACTCCAGTGTTAGAGTACCTACATTTGATTCCAGAAATCAACACAAAGTTGTTCCTACTTACAAGGATGGGGATGACATCTATAAGTGGTTTGCTGCACTTGAGAGGGCCTGTAAAGTTCAGAGGTTACCTCAAGTTCAGTGGGCTGCTATCCTGTGGCTATCTTTCACTGGCAAGGGGAGAGACAGACTCCATATTGTCAGGGGGGATGATGCAGACAAATACTCAAAAGTGCACTCTTTGGTGGTCTGGGCTGAACCACTGAACAATACAGGATAAAGTTCAGAGACACCAGAAAGAAGTCATCACAGGATTGGACAGATTTTGTAGACTGTTCAGTGAAGGCCCTAGAAAGTTGGTCAAATGGCAGTAAGGTGACTGACTATGAAAGCCTATTTAACTTAACTCTGAGAGAGCATATATTGAACAATTGTGTGTCTGCCTTGCTGCATCAGTATCTTGTGGACTCAGATCTGACCTCTCCCCAAGAAATGGGAAAGAAGGCAGCCAAATGGGTCAGAACAAGGGTGAGCAGTAAAGCTTATACAGGGGGTGAGAAAGACAGCAAAAAGAAAGATGCAGAAAAATCGCAGGACAAGCATGGGGATAAAAGTAAACACAACGATCCTTCTTCAGGTCCAAAACACTCCTCTGGGGGTGGGGATAAATCTTCTTCATCTTCTTCCCACTCTTCACACAATCAGAAAAAGCCTTGGTGCTATGTGTGCAGAGGAAAAGGCCATTGGCCCGGGGATAAGTCCTGCCCAGGTAAAGCCCCTGAGCCTATCACCACTAATACATCAAACTCTAGTGCCCCTAGCAGTAGTGATAATAGTGGTGGGATTACTGGCAATAGTCAAACTAAAGGTGTAGTTGGGTTCACTGTTAGGACCATAATAGAAACTGGGGTAGACAGTCCCAAGACAGTTTCTGTCACACCTGGTGGCATTGGCCTTGCCACATTGGCTGCTTGTCCCCTTAACATGGATAAGTACAGGCAGTCAATCCTAATAAATGGTGTTATGTCCCAGGCCTACAGGGACACAGGTGCCAGTATCACATTGGTGACTGAAAACTTGGTGTCACCTGCACAACACCACCTTGGACAGAAGTACCAAGTTACTGGTGTCAATAACTCCACTCAGTCTCTCATCTTAGCTGTAGTTGAACTTAGCTTGGGTGGAGCTATTGGCCCTAAGAAGGTGGTGATATCACCTAGCTTACCTGTAGATTGTCTCTTAGGAAATGACCTAGAGGCCTCAGGTTGGGCTGAGGTAGAGTTTAATACCCATGCAGCCATGCTGGGTATCCCTGAGGATTTTCTTCCTCTCATTTCAGCTGAAATAAAAAAACAAAGGAGAGAAAAAGGCCTGAAAACTCAGGATCCTTCTCCAACAACAGGTAAAGAGGGCATCAAAGTATTCCCTACCCACCCTGCCATTCAGGATACCATTCCTGTGGTGGGAGAAACCTCTCCTGTGGTGGCACCTGTACCAAGGGAACCATCAGCTAGCACAGCTGCACTCCCAGAGGTAGAAGTACCTGTCTGTGGGATGACTAATATTGGTGAGAAAAAGTGCACCATTTTAATTAACATGGAGCATCCCTCCAACCCTGCCAGAGAAACTTTAGTGCAGCAACCCTGCACTGCCTCACAACACTTAGGACAGCAGCCCTGCCCTAGTGTGGAGCTCATAGGACAGATTCCCTGCCCTGCTCCACCTCAAGAGAAACAGCATCCCTGTTCTTTCTTACAGCCATATGAACAAAGTTTTTGCCCAGCTATGGCTTTACTGAGACAGCTTCCCTGTCTGGCATTCTCCTCACTTAATATAGGTCCAGTGGACAATTCCCACTGCTCTAAACTTAAACATACTAATGGGAACTCTGAAAATATAACTTCACATTGTTGGCTAGCTAAAAAACTTCAAACAGGGTGGTTTACATCCCCACAGGGAAGTAACCATATAGTGGATGATAAAGGGAGTAACCAATCTATTGCATAACTACTCTCCACTTATCACCACTTAGACAATAAAGACTCAACTGGCCAAGGTTAGCCTCATTGCCCTTCTTTTGTGTGTGGGGTGGGGTTGTGTAGGAAGGTGGCCTCTTTCTAGCCTTGTTACCCCTAATTGTGGCCTGTTTGTGAGTATATGTCAGGGTGTTTTTACTGTCTCACTGGGATCCTGCTAGCCAGGGCCCCAGTGCTCATAGTGGAAACCCTATGTTGTCAGTGTGTTTGTTATGTGTCACTGGGATCTTGCTAGCCAGGACCCCAGTGCTCATAAGTTTGTGGCCTACATGTGTTCCCTGTGTGGTGCCTAACTGTAACACTGAGGCTCTGCTAACCAGAACCTCAGTGTTTATGCTCTCTCTGCTTTTAAAATTGTCACTGCAGGCTAGTGACTAATTTGACCAATTCTGATTGGCACACTGGAACACCCTTATAGTTCCTTAGTATATGGTACCTAGGTAACCATGGTATTGGGGTTCCAGGAGATCCCTATGGGCTGCAGCATTTCTTTTGCCACCCATAGGGAGCTCAGACAATTCTTACAATGGACTGCCACTGCAGCCTGAGTGAAATAACGTCCACCTTATTTCACAGCCATTTTACACTGCACTTAAGTAATTTATAAGTCACCTATATGTCTAGCCCTCACTTAGTGAAGGTTAGGTGCAAAGTTACTTAGTGTGAGGGCACCCTGGCACTAGCCAAGGTGACCCCACATTGTTCAGGGCAAATTCCCCGGACTTTGTGAGTGCGGAGACACCATTACACGCGTAAACAACATATAGATCAATACCTATATGTAGCTTCACCATGGTAACTCCGAACATGGCCATGTAACATGTCTAGGATCATGTAAATGTCACCCCAATACCATTCTAGTATTGGGGGAACAATTCCGTGCATCCCCGGGACTCCAACATAGAGCCCGGGTATTACCAAACTAACTCTCTGGGGTTTTCTCTGCAGGTACCGCTGCTGCCAACCCTCAGACTGGTTTCTGCACCCCTGGGGCCTGGGCAGCCCAGTCCCAGGAAGACAGAACAAAGGATTTCCTCTAAGAGAGGGCATTACACCCTCTCCCTTTGGAAATAGGTGTTAAGGGCCTAAGCGGAGTAGCCTCTCCTGGCCTCTGGAAATGCTTTGAAGGGCACAGATGGTGCTTCCTTGCATAAGCCAGTCTACACCGTTTCAGGGATACCCCCAGCCCTGCTCTGGTGCGAAACTGGACATAGGAAAGGGGAGTGACCACTCCGCTGACCAGCACCTCCCAAGTGGAGGTGCCCAGAGCTCCTCCACTGTGTCCCAGACCTCTGCCATCTTGGATGCAGAGGTGTGAGGGCACAATGGACACCTCTGAGTGGCCAGTGCCAGCAGGTGATGTCAGAGACCCCTCCTGATAGGTGCTTACCTTTCTCTGTAGCCAATCCTCCTCTGAGGGCTATTTAGGGTCTCTCCTGTGGGTATCTCATCAGATAACGAATGCAAGAGCTCACCAGAGTTCTTCTGCACTTCCCTCTTCGACTTCTGACAAGGATCGACCGCTGACTGTTCCAGGACACCTGCAAAACCGCAACAAAGTAGCAAGAAGACTACCAGCAACATTGTAGCGCCTCATCCTGACGGCTTTCTCGACTGTTTCCTGGTGGTGCATGCTCTGAGGGCTGACTTCCTTCACCCTGCACTGGAAGCCAAAAAGAAATCTCCTGTGGGTCAACGGAATCTTCCTCCTGCCAATGCAGGCACCAAACTTCTGCATCACCGGTCCCCTGGGTCCCCTCTGATCTTGACGAGCATGGTCCCTGGAACACAGGAGCTGGATCCAAGTGTCCCCGACAGTCCAGTGGCCCTTCTGTCCAAATTTGAAGGAGGTAAGTCCTTGCCTCCCCACGCCAGACATTAATCCTGTGTACTGCGTGAACTGCAGCTGCTAGGGCTTCTGTGCACTTTGGCAAGACTTCCTTTGTGTGCGTCCTAGCCCAGGTCCCCAGCACTCCGTCCTGCATTGCCCAACTCGCTGAGTTGGCTCTGACTTCGTGGGACCCTCTTTTGTTGTGCTGAGACGACCGCCATGCTCAGATCTTCTGAACTCCTGTTCAGGTGGTTCTTCAGGTGCTGCCTGCTTCTGCATGGGCTCTTTATATTGCTGAGTACCCCCTCTGTCTTCTCCTCCAAGGGGGGGACCTTCTGGTCCTTCCTGGGCCCTGGCAGCACCCAAAATCTTCAACTGCAACTCTTGCAGCTAGCAAGGCTTGTTTGCATTCTTTCTGCGTGGAAATAACTCTGCATCCTCCAGCACGCCGTGGGACATCTTCTGACCAATGGAGAAGTTCCTGGCACCTTCCGTTGTTGCAGAATCTTTGGCTTCTTCTACCCAAAGGCAGCCCTTTAGCACCTTCATCCGGGTTTAGTGGGATCCTGCCCCCCCTGGACACTTGCATGACTCTTGGACTTGGTCCCCTTCCTTTACAGGTCCTCAGGTACAGGAATCCGTCTTCAGTGCTTTGTAGTCAGTTGTTTTCCTTGCAGAATCCCCTATCTCGACTTTACTGTCTCTCTGGGGTAGTAGGATAACTTTACTCCTACTTTTCAGGGTCTAGGGGTAGGGTATCTTGGACACCCTTAGTGTTTTCTTACACTCCTAGCGACCCCCTACACACTACACTAGGCCTGGGGTCCATTCTTGGTTCGCATTCCACTTTTGGAGCATATGGTTTGTGTTGCCTCTAGGCCTATTGTCGCCTATTGCATTCTATTGTGTTCTACAGTGTTTGCATTACTTTTCTAACTGTTTCCTTACCTGATTTTGATTTGTGTGTATATTTTGTGTATATTACCTACCTCCTAAGGGAGTATATCCTCTGAGATACTTTTGGCATATTGTCACTAAAATAAAGTACCTTTATTTTTAGTAACTCTGAGTAATGTGTTTCTTATGATATAGTGCTGAGTGATATAAGTGGTATAGTAGGAGCTTTGCATGTCTCCTAGTTCAGCCTAAGCTGCTCTGCTATAGCTATCTCTGTCAGCCTAAGCTGCTAGAACACTACTAATCTACTAATAAGGGATAACTGGACCTGGCACAAGGTGTAAGTACCATCAGGTATCCACAATAAGCCAGGCCAGCCAGCCTCCTACAGGTGTGTAGTGTACATATTGTGTATAATAGTTACCTCCAGAAGGAGTATTGCCCCTAAGATAATTTTGGCCTTGTGTCACTAAAATAAAGTACTTTTATTTTTGGTAACATTAAGTATTGTCTTTTATTGTGTATAAGTACTGTGTAACTATAGAGGTATTGCAGGGGCTTTGTCTCCTAGCTCAGCCTCAGCTGCTCTGCTACAGCTACCTCTATCAGCCTAAGCTGCTAGAACAGTGATAAATGTCACTAATAAGGGATAACTGGACCTGGTATAAGGTGTAAGTACCCAAGGTACCCACTACAAACCAGGCCAGCCTGCTACACTGGGTGACAGCCAATGAAGCTGAGGGGCACATAGATGAGGATGAGGAGGATGAGGGTGAGTAGGTGCAATCCATACAAAATAACACAATGGGTTGGCCTGGTATGTCCATGGATAGAGTCTCCAGGGCAGGTAGCAGTGTGTCATCCAAGTGGCTGGCTCCTGAGGAGTTACAGGACAGACAGGCAGACAGGGCTCACCAGATGGAGTTGGAAAGGTTTAGGATGCAAAGGGAGATGGAAGAAAGGAGGATGGCCACAGAGGAAAATAAGATACTGCTGGCTTATGAGCTCAGCTTGAGGGAGCTGTATCAGAGAAGCCATTCCAGTAGGGTTGGTGGCAGCAATATCACAGTGCAGCCTGCGAGGAGGGTGCACATTCCTAAAGACCTTGTGAAGGATTATAAAAGGGAGGATGACATATTCTTGTGGTTCAAGGGGTATGAATCAGCTCTCCATATTAATCTGGTCCCTGAAGCTCATTGGGTGGCAGGTCTGTTGAAGCACTTTGAGGTAGAGGGGAGGGATACTCTGACATCTTAAGGGGGTCCTCAGGGCCTCACTTACTCTGTCATGAAGGATGCCCTACTCACAAGGTATGGTCTCTCCCCTGAGCAGTATAAGGAAAAGTTTAGCTCCTATAAGAAGAAGGAATCCCAAACTTTGTTGGAATGTGTTAATTATTTTTGCAGGTCACTGGATGGTTGGGTGAAGGGCAGTAAGGTGACAACGTATGAGGGGCTTTATAATTTAATTACTTGGGAGCACTTGTACAGTTTATGTTTTCCAGAGCTGCGCCAGCACCTATTTGACAGCAAGCTGACTGAACCCAGGAAGCATAAACAGGAAGCAAACCGCTAGGAGAGCACCAGGGTCCAGAAGAGTATGGGGGAGACCATGCCAAGGGTGGGCAGGGTCCCTCTCAGAAGAAAGGGAGGGTAAGGGTAAACAGGGGGAGATCTCTAAATGGCCCTGACTTACTGCCCAGGGTAAGGATTCCCAGCCCCCCAGAAAAAAGAAACCATGGTTCTCCAAAGGGAAACCTGTGGAAGGGAGTCCCCAGTGTAAGTGTTATACATGTGGCCAGGTGGGTCATTTGAGAGGAGACCCCAAATGCCCCAGCACCGCTGGTGCTCAGTCCCAGGGTTTGGCTACTATAGCGATTGGGGAGGAGTTGTTTCCAGGTGGGAGGGAGCCAGCTGATATGACCCTTGTCTCACTGTGGACAGTGAGATGGTCCAGAGGACCCCAGTGCCTGAGAAAACTAAAAAGTACAGGTAGTGGGTGACCATTAATGGACAGAGGGTGGAGGCTCTGAGAGACACAGGAACCAGTGTGACTACAGTGAGGGGTCGACTGGTGTCTGAAGAGCAGATAGATCTCTATGTATTTCTCCAAGTAGTTGCAGTGGACAACTCCGAGTGCCTGTGCAGAGTGGCACAGGTTCCCTTTGAAGGGGGGGAGGTTCTCAGGTTCCTTGAAGATAGCTGTGAGTCCAACCATTCCTGTGGATTGTATGCTTGGCAATGACCTGGAGGATTCCCCTTGGAAGGAGGTGGAACACAGGTCACTCTTGGAGATTTTGGGTCTGCCTTGGTGGGTATGCATATCCACCAGGCCAATGGCAGCCGGTTGAGGTGGTCAGGAGCCCCTGGAGCCTGAAACAGGGGCCCAGGGAACCGCCAAAAAGAAGAAGGGCAAGGGGCGCAGGAAACCGGCCTGAGAAGTTCCCAAGGACCGGGAGGAGGTGGAGCCTGTGGGTGACACCCCGAAGCCTACAGGGGAACAGGTGGCTGAGCTGGGGGATGTCCCTGAGCTATCTCAGTGGCAGCAGGAAAGGGGACCCACCAGGGAGGCATTCTGTGGGGCACAGAGGACATGCCCTGCTCTAGTGTGTTCGAGGCAGCAGGCTGAAGACCAGGCGGCTGGCAAGGGGCCAGGATCTCACCTGATTTATTGGGAGAACGGCCTCCTTTATAGTGAGCCTATGGTTGCTGAGCCGGGTCAGTCAGTGTCCTGGTGGTTCCCCAGTGCTTCAGAGCCTTCCTACTGGGTCTGGCTCATGGTGTGCCTTTAGCTGGACATTTGAGGCAGGACAAGATCTTTGAACGGCTTGTCACCCACTTTTACTGCCCGTAATGCGCAGGCACTCAGATGCTCATTGTAGGTTCTGCCAGACTTGTCAGGCAAGTGGCAAGAGTGGGGGGAAATGTAAGGCTCCCCTCCCACCTTTTCCAGTGATTAGTACCCCCTTTGAAAGGGTTGGTATGGACATTGTGAGGCCTCTGGATCCCAAGACGGCCATGGGCAACAGGTTTATCCAGGTCTTGGTGGGCCATGCCACCCAGTACGCAGAAGCCATTCCTCTGAGATCAATCACTTTCCCTGTGGTGGATCGTGCATCAGGGGACCTTTGAGTTTGGTGAAGAAGGGCTTAGAGAAAGTCCCCAGTAAACCTCCACAGGATGTATTTAGCTATATGCTGGCCTTCAGAAAGCAGAATGCCCGTTTCAGAGCTCTCGCACAAGAGAACCTGGAAGCAAGCCAGGAAGGCATGAAATGGTAGTATGACCAGAATGCCACTCTGGTCGAGTTTCATCCTGGGCAAAACATGTGGGTAATGGCACCAAGAGAGCCCAGGGTGCTGCAGGATAAGTGGACTGGGCCATTTGAGGTGGTGGAGTGCAAGAGCAAAGTCACCTAACTGGTGGACTTGCGGACTCCCAGGAACCCCTTGAGGGGCCTGCATGGGAACCATCTCAAGCTACACTTTGAGCAAACTGAATTGTCCATGCTCCTAGCGACCGATGATGGGGTGGAAGAAGAGAGTGAGCCTTTTCCTGACTTCCTGTCTGCTGAAGAGAAGGATGAGTCAGTAGAGGGAGTGAACCTCTCCACCTCCCTGACCTCAGGACAATAGAGGGAATGTCCCCAGGTATTGGGTCAGTTTGTCTCCCTGTTCTACTTGATTCCAGGGGCCACACACTTATACACACATGATTTGGACACTAAGGACAGTCCACCCATTAAACAGAAGGTTTACAGGGTGACTGATAAGGTCAGGGCTAACATCAAAGTGATGATGTCTAAGAAGTTATCCTTAGGGGTCTTTGAGTTTTATAGCAGTCCTTGGGCCAGCCCAGGTCTTTGTCCCAAAGGCTGCTGCTCCTGGTGCCACCCCAGATACCTGGTTCTGTGTGGACTACTGGGGTCTCAATGCGGTCACTAAAACTGAAGCGCACCCCATCCCCCGAGCTGGTAAAGGAGCAATACTCTCACAGCTTAATGAAGAGGGCCTAGATCAACCTGTAGCCTTCATTAGCAAGAGGTTACTTCCCAAGGAATATAGGTAGAGTGCAATTGAGCGTGAAGCTTTTGCTGTGGTCTGGATGATGAAGAAGCTAAGACCCTACTTATTTGAGACTCCCTTCCGGGTTCAGACTGACGACAGGCACCCAGATGGTTAATGCAGATAAAGGGTGAGAATCCAAAACTGTTGAGGTGATCCATTTCCCTGCAGTGGGTGGACTTTACAGTGGAACAACGCCCTGGTACAGAACACCCCAATGCTGATGGTTTGGCCAGATTCTTCTTCCTTAGTGATGATAACTCCCATGAGGTTGGGTAGTTGCTCGCCACTTTCAGCTGGAAGGGACACGACTTAGACTTGGCATCCTTGGTGTGGTCTCCCTTAACTTTTTGCCTCTGTTTCCCATGTTGTTGATTTGTGCTGGACTCTGTTTTTGTTGTTTTTGATTCTCTGAGCACTTTACCACTGATGTCCAGTGCTAAAGTGCAAGTGCTCCTATGCAAAATGTATGTGTAATTGGCTTAACATAATTGGCATATTTGATTTACTAGTAAGTCCCTAGTACAGTGCACTAGAGGTGCCCAGGGCCTGTAAATCAAATGCTACTAGTGGGCCTGAAGGACTGGTTGTGCCACCCACATTAGTATCCCTGTAAACCTGGCTCAGACCTGCCACTGAAGTTTCTGTGTGTGCAGTTTTAAACTGCCAATTCGACGTAGCAAGTGTACCCACTTGCTAGGCCTAAATCTCCCCATTTCTTACATGTATGGCACCCCTAAGGTAGGCCCTAGGTTGCCCCATGGGCAGGGTGCAGTGTATGTTAAAGGTGGTACATGTACTTATGTGTTTTACATGTCCTGACAGTGAAATACTGGCAAATTCGATTTTCATGGTTGCAAGGCCTATCTCTTTCATAGGTTAAATGTTATTAAAGTGCAGATTCCCCTTGGGAGCAGATAGACATGTGGAGTTTGGGGTCTCTGAACTCACAATTTAAAAATACATCTTTTTGTGAAGTTGGTTTTAGATTGTGTATTTAAAAATGCCACTTTTAGAAAGTAGGCATTTTCTTGCTTAAACCATTCTGTGACTCTGCCTGTTTGTGGATTCCCTTTTTGGGTCAGTTTGACAGTTGGGCTGTTTGCACCTCTCTCTGGACAGTGAAACAAATGGAGCTGCGCTGTAGCATGCATATCCTGATGAGCCATCTAGGGAGGGGAGGAGTGGTCACTCACAGTTGAAAGGGCTGTGCCTGCCCTCACACAATGTAGGCTCCAACCTCCAAGTTGATGTCTGAGGCCTGGCCAAGGCAAGGCAGGATCTTACAAACAAGAGAGACTTTCCTTTGAAGTTTGCCTACTTCAAAGGCAGAAACGGCTACAAGAAGAGCCCCCAAAACCCCTAAAAATCAGCTCACTTCTGGATTCAAGAGGAACCTCTGCCATAGAGAAGAGCTGAAGAGCTGAGGAGAAGTGCTGCCTCTACCTGTGACTGTGCTGTGTTGGGCGATCCTGCAGTTGCTGCTTCTGCCTGTGAAAGGGGACAAAGACTGGACTTTGTTGTGCATTCCTGTTTGAGAATTTCCAAGGGCTTGAACTGAGCTTGCCTCCTGTTGTTGAAGTCTCATGACCATTGAAGACTTCCCCTGCCAGCACCTGGACTTTCTGCTGAGACTCCCGCCCTGCCAAGTGGTGCCCTCTCCAGTTCCTGGGCCCTTGAAAGGTGAAGCTGGTAGCTAATAACTGAAAATCCATGCAAAGACAACTGTGCGGGGAAATGTTCGGCGCACCACCCACCTTGAGGCTGGTAAATGATGCGCCACCGGCCTTGTGTCTAAAATCAACCCGTCACCTGCATCGTGGCTGGGAGATCGATGCAACGCAGCTGGAGAAACAGCACGCAACACTGGCAGCAGCTGCTGCTAATGACGCAAGTCCTCACACAGCATGATTTCTTGGCACCTTGTGATCAGATTTCAATGCACATCATTGTGCGTGGAAAATCAATGCAAAGGCTCCCTGGAGCTGAGGTGCCCATCCAGATCGATGCATTACTTTCTTGAGGGAGAGAAGAAACAACGCAAGCTGACCCAACCGGAGGAGGAGCGATGCACGTTGTCGCTTGTGGGTGAGAAATCAATGTATTGCTGACCTTTTTTGACACCCATGCGGCCATTATTTTGACGCTACCCAGGTACTTTTGTGTAATAAGTTCTCACTGTTTTCTAAGGATTAAGGGCTACATGTACGAAAGGTTTGCGAGTCGCAAATTTGTCGCAGCGCTATTTCCAATCGTGCAAAAAACTAAACGTATGTTCCAATGCCATTTCGGAGTACCAAATAGCGATGCGACCAATTACCGACTCGCAAAATTTGAGGCTTGAGATTGTGACTTGCAATTACGAAGGAGCAATTTGCGAGTCGCAAACCACATGTACAAGGTAGTTGCAAATTGTGAATAGTCGCAAAAAGCCCGTTTTGCACACCCAGATTAGCACTGATTCCAAACAGGTGGTGACCAGAACCAAAGTATAAAAGCAGACCCAGAAGGCATCTGGGTTTCTCAAAATGGCTGCACTCTTCGTGATTGCATGGAGGAGGAGTCCAGGCTGCCCAGCAGAGGAAGACAAGGCAGAGACAGGAGAGGATATATAGAACCAGGCAGACCATATTTCAAAAGACTGAGGAGGAAATATATGACAAATGCAGACTGAGCAGTGCAGTTATCTTAGAGATTATTGAACTGCTGAAACCGCAACTAGAACGTCTTACTTTGCGCAGCTGCTCTATCCCCACACATGTGCAAGTGCTCTGCTCACTGCACCTCTTGGCCTCGGGTAGCTACCGGGGGTGATTGCTGTTGCTGGTGGGATGTCCCAATGTGCCCTGTCACGATTCTTTAGACGGTTCTTAGATGCCATACTCGCACACATGTCCAGATACATTTAACTTCCCAGGAATGAGGAGGGAATTCACAACACAAAGTTGGACTTTTATAGAATTACCAACTTTCCCCATGTAATAGGGTGTGTGGACGGGACACATATACTCATTTGCCCACCTGCAAACCTGGAATATGTGTTCCACAATAGGAAATGTACTCACTCACTCAACATCCAGATGGTATATGATGCCCATAATGTAATAACTGACATAGTGGCTACATTTCCAGGGAGTACACATGACGCATACATATTCAGGCACAGTGGGATACACCAACGCCTAGAACGTGGGGAGTTTGGTGAAGGATATTGATTAGGTAGTGTGTTGTACACACTGATATCTTAAATACATGTCAATGCACAACCATGTGAAGCCATGCTCATATCTGCTGTTTTGTTACACAGGTGACAGTGCATATGTTCTAAGGCCATAGATACTCACTGTAAGGAAATGCCTCCTTGGCATGGTTACCCCCTGACTTTTTGCCTTTGCTGATGCCAAGTTATGATTTGAAAGTGTGCTGAGGCCTGCTAACCAGGCCCCAGCACCAGTGTTCTTTCCCTAACCAGTACCTTTGTCTCCACAATTGCCACACCCTGGCATCCAGGTAAGTCCTTTGTAACTGGTACCCCTGGTACCAAGGGCCCTGATGCCAGGGAAGGTCTCTAAGGGCTGCAGCATGTCTTATGCCACCCTGGGGACCCCTCACTCAGCACAGGCACACTGCTTACCAGCTTGTGTGTGCTAGTGGGGAGAAAATGACACTCCCCTCAGGGTGCCATGCCAACCTCACACTGCCCATGGCATAGATAAATCAACCCTCTAGCAGGCCTTACAGCCCTAAGGCAGGGTGCACTATACCATAGGTGAGGGCACAGGTGCATGAGCACTATGCACCTACAGTGTCTAAGCAAAACCTTAGACATTGTAAGTCCAGGGTAGCCATAAGTGTATATGGTCTGGGAGTCTGTCATACACAAACTCCTCAGCACCATAATGGCTACACTGAAAACTGGGAAGTTTGGTATCAATCTTCTCAGCACAATAAATGCACACTGATGCCAGTGTACATTTTATTGTGAAATACACCCCAGAAGGCAACTTAGAGATGCCCCCTGAAAACATACCCGACTTCCAGTGTGGGCTGACTAGTTTTGCCAGCCTGCCACACACCAGACATGTTGCTGGCCACATGGGGAGAGTGCCTTTGTCACTCTGTGGCTAGTAACAAAGCCTGTACTGGGTGGAGGTGCTTCTCACCTCCCCCTGCAGGAACTGTAACACCTGGCGGTGAGCCTCAAAGGCTCACCCCCTTTGTTACAGCGCCACAGGGCATCCCAGCTAGTGGAGATGCCCGCCCCCTCCGGCCACGGCCCCACTTTTGGCAGCAAGGCCGGAGGAGATAATAAGAAAAACAAGGAGGAGTCACTGGCCAGTCAGGACAACCCCTAAGGTGCCCTGAGCTGAGGTGATTCTGACTTTTAGAAATCCTCCATCTTGCAGATGGAGGATTCCCCCAATAGGATTAGGGATGTGCCCCCCTCCCCTCAGGGAGGAGGCACAAAGAGGGTGTAGCCTCCCTCACGGCTGGTAGCCATTGGCTACTAACCCCCCAGACCTAAACACACCCCTAAATTGAGTATTTAGGGGCTCCCCAGAACCTAGGAAAACAGATTCCTGCAACCTAAGACGAAGAAGGACTGCTGGCCTGAAGCCCTGCAGAGAAGACAGAGACACCAACTGCTTTGGCCCCAGCCCTACCGGCCTGTCCCCCCACTTCAAGAGAAACTGCAACAGCGACGCGCTTCCCAGGGTCCAGCGACCTCTGAAGCCTCAGAGGACTACCCTGCATCTAAAAGGACCAAGAACTCCAGAGGACAGCGGCCCTGTTCCAAAGAAACTACAACTTGCAACATAGAAACAACTTTTAAAGGACTGCACATTTCCCGCCGGAAGCGTGAGACTTTCCACTCTGCACCCGACGCCCCCGGCTCGACCTGCGGAGAAACAACACTACAGGGAAGACTCCATGGCGACTGCGACCCTGTGAGTAGCCAGAGTTGACCCCCCTGAACCACTTCAGTGACGCCTGCAGAGGGAATCCAGAGACTCCCCTGACCGCGACTGCCTGCTTCCAAGAACCTGATGCCTGGTAAGGACACTACACCCGCAGCCCCCAGGACCTGAAGGATCCGACCTCCAGTGCAGGAGCGACCCCCAGGTGGCCCTCTCCCTTGCCCCGGTGGTGGCTACCCTGAGGAGCCCCCCCCTTGCCTGCCTGCATCGCTGAAGAGACCCCTGGGTCTCCTATTGAAACCTATTGCAAACCCGACGCCTGTTTGCACTCTGCACCCAGCCGCCCCTGTGCCGCTGAGGGTGTACTTTTTGTGCTGTCTTTTGTCTCCCCCGGTGCCCTACAAAAACCCCCTGGTCTGACCTCCGAATTCGCAGGTACTTACCTGCTGGCAGACTGGAACCGGGGCACCCCCTTCTCCATCGAAGCCTATGCGTTTGGGCACCACTTTGACCTCTGCACCTGACCGGCCCTGAGCTGCTGCTGTGGTAACCTTGGGGTTGCCCTGAACCCCCAACAGTGGGCTACCTTGGACTCAACTTTGAACCCTGTAGGTGGTTTACTTACCTACAAAACTAACAAATACTTACCTCCCCCAGGAACTGTTGAAATATGCACTGTGTCTAGTTTTAAAATAGCTTATTGCCATTTTTGCCAAAACTGTACATGCTATTTTACTGATTCAAAGTTCCTATGATACCTGAGTGAAATACCTTTCATTTGAAGTATTGATTGTAAATCTTGAACCTGTGGTTCTTAAAATAAACTAAGAAAATGTATTTTTCTATTTAAAAACCTATTGGCCTGGAATTGTCTTTTGAGTGTGTGTTCCCCATGTATTGCCTGTGTGTGTACAACAAATGCTTAACACTACCCTCTGATAAGCCTACTGCTCGACCACACCACCACAAAATAGAGCATTAGAATTATCTCTTTTTGCCACTATCTTACCTCTAAGGTGATCCCTTAGACTCTTTGCATGCTATTTGTTACTTTGAAATAGTACATACAGTGCCAACTTCCTACACTCACCCCATACCTAACACCTGCCAATCAGGATAAGAGGTGCTACAACATTGGACATCGGCAAACCAGAACTGTCATTGAGAGGACCTTTGGCATGTTGAAGTCACATTTTCCAGGCCTGCACAAAAGTGGAGGGACACTCCAGTATGCCCCAGAGACTGCATGCAAGATTGTGGCAACATGTGCCATCCTACACAACATAGCAACCAGACATGGGCTACATCTCACCCTAGATAACACAGATTCGAAGGATGAGGAGCAAGAGCCACCACAACGCCAGCCTGGAGATGGTAGCATCGCAATGGAGGGCAGACAGAGATGGGACCACATTGCAACTCACTACTTTGGCAGGTACGTGGCAACCGTTACGGCACTCACAAATTTAAGACACACATAGCCAGGTTGAGCAAGAACAAAAATTCCCTTTAATGCCAGGAGTGTCTAAACAGCAATAAAAATGTAAAATGTTACAATGTCAGACACATTTACATCATGTGCCTCAGGCAATTCCCAGATTAGGAAATTCACACCCTCCTGTGACTACGGCCGCCATGTCCCGATCCTGGTCGGTCACCTGATGTTTGGCGGGCACTGCTACTCCGCAGAATGCGTGCATCTGAGGCAGAAACACTGCTACCGCTGGAGATGTCCTCACTATCCTGGGGTGTATCACCAATGCCCCTTGCTGCCTGGGTGGTCTGTATTTGGTCCACTGCATGACTGATGCAATCTAGTCCCCTTGCTACATCACCGGCAAAATGCCCAAGCTCCACCTGCAGTGTTACAGTGCACCTGGACAGGCAGATAAAGTAGTGGTTACGAGGTGGCGAATCGACTGACTCAGCCTGTCCAAATGGGCAGCAGTGTTGCACTCTCTGCACCTTGCATGGGCCCTATTCGCCACCATTTCTCTGCACAAGTCAATGATGGCGGTAGTGAAGTTTGCTATGTTGTTGTTCATGGTGGTGAAATGTGAGTCCACATTGGCAAAACCCTGTGAAAGGGTCTGTTGTATTCTGTGCAGGTTTCTGTTCATGAACCCCATATGTTTATTTTGCAGGCAGAGACTGCTCTGTAAGGATGCCTCCAGTCCTAGGGACTGTTCCCCTGTGAATTCCTCCTCACTTGCTGACTGTGCTTGACGTTGCCATCTCCGCCCAGTCCCAGCTGACCTAGGTGGTAGACTCCCACTCATGTGTGGCCCCGATGTCAGGTTGCCTGTCTCTGTGTCCACATCTGTTTCCTCTGTGGTATCACATGCATGGTGGACAAGTGGTGTGGTCATGCACTCCCCTGCTGATACACTGGTTGCCTCGTCTGCGGTGAAGGTGGCAGATTCATCTCCCTGCACAGTAGGGTCATCAGTGGGTACTTGTGGGAGACCTGTGGGACACAGGGGATACCCTGTCAGTGCCTCTCATAAGTGTGGTGTATCAAAATAAATAGTCCTCAACAGTTGGACTACTATACCACATTGCCCATAATGCATTGTTATGTACGTTGCAATATAGGCAATGAACAAATTTAGATGATGCATGCTTTTGTGTACTGTGGTTGTGTGCATGGTACATTGAATGGTGTAAATAAGTAAGATTTTCTACTTACTTTTGGATGTTCCCGGTGCAGAACTGTCCAGGTCCCCAATCCCAACGACAGCCTCCAGCTCAAGGGTGGTCTCCACCATGCTCTCAATGGCTGTAGGAGGTGCGACTGTGGATGGTCCCCCACCAGATCGGTTTGCCTCCCTCATCCGCTCTGCCACCCTTTCTTTGGTCCTAGACCTGAGGTCGTACCACAGTTTGCGTACCTCATCGATTGTGCGATAGCTGACTCCAATTGCATTTATCTTGTTCTGAATGTCCAACCAGATCTTTTTTTTCTAAGTGTTAGGGACACTCATTGCTGCCTTGTCAAAAAAGGACCTCATGGTGCAGGCAGCACTCCTCAGTCAGGACCTCCAGCTCCTTATCAGAAAACTTCAGTTTCCTCTTCCTGCCTGCAGTGGGTGTCTCCTTGGTCTGGGCTGCCATGGCTGCAGTTGCTCCTCTCAGCTGGGTGTGCCTCTGCTGTCCGTGCTAGGTAGACTCCTCCCAGTTCCATGCGAGGTACTTCCTGGTAGTGATGTCAACACTCAGAACCAGGAAGTGTGTTTTCTTCAGTTTTGTTTGGCACCCTCTCGTAAATTGCGACACAGTTGCAATTTGCGAGTCCGGACCACACCCTTGAGCAATTTTGTGAAATTGCAATTTACAATTTCGCAAATTGCGAGACTTACTTGCATCCCGTTTTGTGACTCGCAAATTCCGAGTCGCAAAACAAAAAGATTGATACATGTAGCCCTAAGACCCTGATTCTTTTAAAAATTCATATCTTGACTTGTGTAGGCTGGATTTTTGTCATTTTGGTCTTGTTTTGTTTTAATAAATGTTACCTATTCTTCTAAATCTGTGTTGTGTCATTTTGTAGTGTTTTCACTGTATTACTGGGTGTGCTGGTACAAATACTTTACACATTGCTTCTGAAGTTAAGCCTGCCTGCTCGTGCCAAGCTACCAAGGGGGTGAGCGGGGGTTAAATGAAGGTGATTCTCCTTTTCCCTGCTTAGAGTGAGGGTCCTTGCTTGGACATGGGGTAACCTCACTGTCAACCAAAGACCCCATTTATAACAATGTGTATGCCATGTGTGCTGTTATTGCTGACATTGACCCTGTGCCCCCTTTCTTTCTTCCTTCCTCACGCTCCCTCCTTTTCTTCTCCTGTCCTTGTGTGCATTATGTGCATTAGCAGCATCTGGTGAAGGAGATGGGGCACCAGCGAGTGGGGGAGCTGCTACCCACGGGACACAGGAGGCAGTGTCCACCAATGCCGAGGGGACCAGTGGGCTGGAGGGCGAGGGGAGCACCATGGGGGAGATAGGAGCTACAACAACTGACTCAGATTCCTCCTCCGATGGGAGCTTCCTGGTGGTGGCAGACCCCTCTGGGACCATCCCAGCATTGCAATCTTCCACCACCCCCTGTTCCAGCACCACCCTCCCAGTAGACACCTGCCCAGTTGCCTGTTCCCTCTCACCCAGGAGGGTGGGCGTGTCCTTCGCCACAGACACCTCAGTTCCTTCCCCTGGCAGCCCTGCTACCCTCACTGAGGAGGCTATTGACCTCCTGAGATCCATTTCTGTAGGGCAGTCAACCAGAGTGCATGACATCCAGGGGCTGGCATCCCAGATGCAGCAATGCAATGCCTACCTGGAGGGCATTCACAGTGGCTTGGCCTGCCTATAGAGATCATATCAGGCTCTGGCATCCTCAATGATGGCAGCCAGTGTCCCTAGTTCTTCCGTCCCCCCTCAAACTACCTGTACTCATTCTCAGAGCCCTCTCCTCCACCCATCCCAAGCACAAAATCAGACGAGCATGCACCCAAGACAACAGACATGACTCGGAAAGATAAGCATGAGCACAAAAGTTCACACCACAAGCATACACACAGCCAACACACAGAAGCACACAACAGCTACTGCCTCCACTGTCTCCCTCTCCACTTCCTCCCTCATAGTCACATCAGCACTCACACCTGCAAGCACTGCATCCTCAGTCCTAGATCCTGCCACCTATTCAGCCTTGTATACAGTCACCACAGCAGCAGACACACATGATAGCAACACATTCACAACATGCAGCACACCCACCTTACTTGCAGACACCACCCCAACATACATTCACACGACCTGCTTGTCTTCTCCCTCCCTCTAGCCCTCCTCCCAAAACACATAAACACTCCCACTCAGACATTCAATAGCACACACGCAACACGCAACACCCCCACTCCCACCCTCACCCACAACACCATACACACAAACACATGCAACAACAGTACATTTACACCCCGTTACCCCCTGGAAGAATGCAAGAACAAAAGGAATTAAGTGAAATAAGTGATATTTTTTTAATATGCAGATATACGTAACGAATAGAGAAGCACTATACACAAATATTTACAATATGTACAGAAGGCCGTACACTGTTGTTTGCAAATGTCCGTGGCCCATTGGGCCAAAAATCATGGGCCAAGCCCACACTTGTCTCCTGCCTCAATACGGAGAGAACACTGCAGGGGCATCAGGTCGAAAACACACAGGTACCTCAGTAGGATGGGGAAGGGAGGGGCGCCTCAGCCGGAAGATGGTACTACGCCACTGCTCCTCGAGGGGGCTCCATGCCCACTGCGATGTCCTGGGGAGTGCAAGACCACAGTCTCTCTAGTGGGTGGTTTGTCCACTGCTTGGTCCTGGGGAGTGCAAGGCCACAGTCTCCCTAGTGGGAAGGACGGGGAGGGAGGGTTAGGGAACAGGTCAATGTTTGCCAGGAAAAGTTTTGTAGACACACTGGGACGGGAAGATGGAGAGGGTTTGGGAGTAGAGGAAGAGGGAGTGGTTGTAGGCGGTGTCTGTCTGCTGAG
Organism: Pleurodeles waltl; assembly: GCF_031143425.1. Taxonomy (NCBI): domain Eukaryota; kingdom Metazoa; phylum Chordata; class Amphibia; order Caudata; family Salamandridae; genus Pleurodeles; species Pleurodeles waltl. The sequence goes on along the minus strand of NC_090444.1, from coordinate 1,232,685,407 downwards.
TTTGGCTGAAGGTGCATGGGCTGGATGCTGTTGTGAGGTGGATGGCTGTTGGGTGGGTGGGTGGTTGCTTGCGTTTGTGTACTTTGGGAGGAGGGGTCACAGTCACACTGGGAGAGGACACAGGGGACATGTGCATGGTTGTGGGGGTGGTGACTGCTTGTGAGGGGTGTGTTGTGATGGGCGTGCTGGTGATGGAGGTAGTGGATGAAGATGTAGTACATGCAGGTTTGAGCGTAGACGCTACTGGGAGGGAGGTGGAGGAGGAGGGGTACACAGTGGAGGGAGTGGATGTTGGTGTGTTTGCAAGGGTATGGTGCTTGTGTGAGTGCCTGTGAGATGAAGTGTGGTGCTTATGTTTCCTTGAGCCACTTTTGTGTGGTGATTTGGGTGAATGCTGGTCTGAAGGTGTGCTTGGGATAGGCTGGGGTTGAGGGGCTTGGGTTTGGGTAGAGGAAGTTGGAGGGAGGAGGCCAGACACAGGGACAAGGGCTTCCATCAGTGCTGAGGCCAGAGCCTGAAATGCTCTCTGTTGGGCCGCCACACCAGAGTGAATGCCCTCCAGGTATGCATTTGTTTGTTGCAAATGCCTCTCAACACCCTGGGCTGACTGCTCAACAGAGAGGGATCTCAGGAGGTAAATAGCCTCCTCACTGAGGGCAGCAGGGCTGACTGGGGCAGTGCCTGAGGTGCCTGGAGCGAAGGATATGCCCACTCTCCTGGTTGAGCGGGCACCGGAAACAGACAGGGGCTGCTGGGAGGACAGTGCTGGTGGGGGGGTGGCAGCTGTACCTGTTGTTGGGGTGGGCACAGAAGGGCCACCGCCAGGGAGCTTCCATCGGAGGAGGAGCCGCTGTCTGTGGTCTCCCCTCCTGTCCCCATCGTGGTGTTCCCCTCGCCCTCTATCCCAGTGGTGCCCTCATCCTCGGTGGATTCGGCCTCCAGGCCCATGTGGGATGCAGCTCCCTCCGTCGTCGGTGCCTCTGCTCCTCCGCCGGATGATGCTAATGCACACAAGGACAGGGTGACAAAACAAAAAGGTGGGGGGAGATAGAGGATACACTTGGTCAATGCCAGCAACACCACTACCGTTGGCATACACAACACACAGGGAGCAGCCCCATACACTTGGCCATGCCCACCCATTTCCTAGGACAGTCGCCAGCCCATGGGGTACAATGTCTAACGCCAGCATCTGCACACCAGAAACCCACAGGACCCTGCCCAGTAGTAGATGGCCACTTACACTATTGGGGTAGGAGTGCACCAGAGCCTGCCCAACAAGGGACCTACCCTGCCATGATCGCCCTGGCCTAGGGGCACCCACAGCCCACATCCCCAACCCAGGTACCTCCTAACGCGCACAAAGTCAGCTTTTAGAATCTGTACTCACCCCCTTGTGTCTGCTGTGATGCCCTCAGGCGCCCATCCAACTCCGGATAGGCCACCGCCAGGATGCGGAACATCAGGGGGGTCATGGTGGGACGGGCACCCCTTCCTCATTGGGAGGCCAGCCCCAGATGGGCCTCCGCCTCTTCTTTGACCAGTGGTGCAGGTCCTCCCATCTCTTGCGCAGTGGGTGCTCCGTCTGTGAAAGACCCTCAGGGTCCGCACCTCCTTGGTGATGGCACGCCAAATACCCTTTTTCTGGTGAGCGCTGACCTGGATGGCAAAGACAGCAGAAAAGGGAATTAATCACCCGTCCGGACCTTGAGACTCATTGGCCACCAGTTCCCACCCATCCCCTGAAGCACATTTAATGACCGGCTTACATGCTGCATTCTGGCTAGGATGCCTCAGTACCCCCCAACATGTGGCTTACATCCACAGCACTCCATACATTCATGCCCCACGCATCATGCTCACTGTGTACTCACCTCTTTGTCTGGAGGACCGTAGAGTAACGTGTACTGGGGTAGGACCCCATCCACCAGTTTCTCCAACTCATCCGCAGTAAAGGCAGGGGCCCTTTCCCCAGACACATGAGCCATTGTCGCTTCCAGACACAGGTCACAGCTGCACTTGCAGTGTAGGTCCTCTCCTGTTAAGGGTCATGTAGCAAGTGAGGGATGAGATAGAAAATGGGGGTCACATCCACGGCGGTGCGTACCGTCACCACCAGCGTACATTGCCATTGGTTCCTGGAACCCATAGGGCCCAATGATAACCAATGCGAAGTTGCGCGGCATTCTTCGACCGCCTACTGCGACGGCACACAACGCCAGTGCAATTACCTAATTTCCACTTGTCCCTCCTCACAGGTCAGGCATCTGCCATTTTAGGGGGCCACAGGGCATGGCACCTAACTGCATCACAGCAGACATTGGCACAGTAACTGATTCTAGGATTCACATTTGGTTTCTGTAAAGTTTTTTAAAACCGCATTAGTGTAATAGATGTGGGAATGTGACCCTCTGCTCACTGTTCTCTTCCATATGCTCCAACCACTGAGGCTGCATATAAGATGGCAGCATCCTCCGGTATACAGACTCCTGGTGGACCTTGCAACAATGGAGGACAGACACATTATCATTACCTACAGACTTGATTGTGCCACAATCCAGGAACTGTGTGCCCAATTGGAGCCAGACCTGATGTCAGCTTTTCATCAGCCCACTGGTATCCCCATCTAGTTCAAGTCCTGTCAGTGATCCATTTCCTGGCAAGTGGTTCCTTCCAAACAACAGTGACCATGACATCAGGGATGTCTCAGCCAATGTTATCTAATGTGTTGAGCAGAGTGTTGTCAGCCCTGCTGAAACACATGCGCAGCTACATCGTCTTCCCCCAGGTGGGGGATTTGGCGACAGTGAAAGCTGACTTTTATGCCCTGGGACATATCCCCAACATCATAGGTGCCATTGATGGTACACATGTGGCATTTGTCACCCCCCCCGGAGAAATGAACAAGTGCTCAGGAACAGAAAAAGTTATCACTTGATGAATGTGCAGATGGTGTGTTTGGCGGACCAGTACATCTCCCATGTGAATGCAAAGTATCCTGGCTCTGTGCATGATGCCTTTATCTTGAGGAATAGCAGCATCCATATGTGATGGGCCAACTCCAGAGGCACCGGGTGTAGCTAATAGATGAGCTTAAGGACCCCACACAGTATGAGTAGGTGTCTGGGTATGGGGTTGTCTCTAAGGGTTAGTGTGTGTCTAACAGGTATCCCTCGATATTTGCAGGTGACTCTGGTTACCCCAACCTCTCATGGCTACTGAACCCAGTGAGGAATGCCGGGACAAGGGCAGAGGAACGTTACAATGAGGCACATAGGCGTACAAGGAGGATTATTGAACAGACCTTCGGCCTCCTGAAGACCAGATTCCTGTGCCTCCATCTGACTGGTGGCTCCCTATACTACTCACCCAAGGTGTGCCAGATCATCGTTGCCTGTTGCATGTTACACAACCTGGTCTTGAGACACCAGGTGCCTTTTCTCCAGGAGGATGAGTCTGGAGATGGTCTTGTGGCAGTGGTGGAGCCTGTGGACAGTGAGGAAGAGGAGGCAGAGGAAGAAGATGTTGACAACAGGAGCAGCATTATTCTGCAATACTTCCAGTGACACATAGGTAAGACATTGTACGTTCATATTACATTTCAGTTAACTGTTGGACATTTGTTAGACCTGACAGCCTTAGGGTGGTCACCCCTAACTTTTTGCCTGCCTCCCTCCACTTTTTGGACACTGCTTTTGCTGGCTTTTAGACTCTGTGCACTTTACCACTGCTAACCAGTGCTAAAGTGCATATGCTCTCTCCCTTAAAACTTGGTAACCTTGAATCATACCTGATTGGACTATTAATTTACTTATAAGTCCCTAGTAATGTGCATTCTATGTGCATAGGGCCGGTAGATTAAATGCTACTAGTGGGCCTGCAGCACTGGTTGTGCCACCCACTTAAGTAGCCCCTTTCCCTTGTCTCAGGCCTGCCATTGCAAGGCCTCTGTGTGCAGTTTCACTGTCACCTCGACTTGGCATTTAAAAGTACATGCCAAGCCTAAACCTCCCCTTTCTCCAGATATAAGTCACCTCTAATGTGTGTCCTAGGTAACCCCTAGAGCAGGGTGCTGTGTGGGTGAAAGGCAGGACATGTACCTGTGTAGTTTACATGTCCTAGTAGTGTAAAACTCCTAAATTCGTTTTTGCACTACTGTGAGGCCTGCTCCCTCCATAGGCTAACATTGGGGCTGCCCTCATACAGTATTGAAGTGGTAGCTTCTGATCTGAAAGGAGTAGGAAGGTCATATTTAGTATGGCCAGAATGGAAATATAAAATCCTGCTGACTGGTGAAGTTGGATTTAATATTACTATTCTAGAAATGCCACTTTTAGAAAGTGAGCATTTCTTTGCACTTAAATCTTTCTGTGCCTTACAATCCACGTCTGGCTGGGCTTAGTTGACAGCTCCTTGTGCATTCACTGGCATACATCTGCATTTTGAATGGGTCTTCCTGGGCTGGGAGGGTGGAGGGCCTGCTCTCACACAAAGGACTGCCACACCCCCTACTGGGACCCTGGCAGACAGGATTGAACTGAAAGGGGACCTGGTGCACTTCTTAGCCACTCTTTTAAGTCTCTCCCACTTCAAAGGCACATTTGGGTATAAAACAGGGCCTCTGCCCTACCTCATCAGACACTTGCTGGAAAAGAAACCTGAACCAGAAACCACATCCTGCCAAGAAGAACTGCCTGGCTGCTCAAAGGACACACCTGTCTGCTTTCTACAGAGGACTGCTGCCTTGCTGTTGGCCTGCTGCCTTGCTGAACTCTTGTCTGGCCGTGAAAGTGCTCTCCAAGGGCTTTTATAGAGCTTGCCTCCTTTTCCCTGAAGTCTCAGGACCAAAAAGACTTCTCTTTTTCACTTGGACGCTCTGTGCGCCGAAATTTTCGACGCACAGCTTGTTCCGTGGCGAGAAAAACGCCGTACACCGACGCTGATCGATGCGACGCCTTTGGGACGACCGGAACTTCGACGCACGGCTTCGCAAGGACAATGCTCCAGAGGAGAAATCGACGCGACGCCTGCCGTGAGATCGAAATTTCGACGCGCAGCCCCGCAGAACGACACAGCCAGAAAACAAGCAGGAAAATCCACGCACAGACCCGGGACATCTGGTAATCCCCGCGATCCACAGAAAGAGACTGTCCGCGCGCCGGAAAACGACGCACGACTTCCCTGTGCGAAAAATAACGACGCAAGTCCATGTGTGCTGCGAAGAAATCGACGCACACACCCTTTTTCCACGTATCTCTTCTTCTGTGGCCCTTGTGGTTTTAAAAATTCTGGACCCATGTAATTTACTTTGCCACAGCAGTACGATTTTAGTATCAAAAGACCGATAATGACTAGTACACTAAGCATGAGCATTTTCACTCAATTCCAGCAGCGTTTTCACCTCGAAATCGCCATTTTCGTCCTGCACTCGTGGCTCCCATTTTATACACGGCAGCCATTTTAAAAGTTGCCCTCACATAGGCTTATAATACAGTCAGATTTGATTCCAAGGACACGTACACCTTGATTGACTTTTCTCTGACCTGGGCAAGCTGGAACCATTGCCTCAGGCCAAACCTGTTTGGTCAGTCCCTCTCCCAGTGGCCGAATCAGATAGCATCAAGGCACACCATGCCATAAAACCCTTATTATCGCTCACACACCCTGCCTAATCTTGCTCACACCTGCACCTGCTCTTTTCTTCTTCTTACTTTACGAGGGGGAGGTGCCCGTTTTTATTGGGGGTCCACACTTATCTGATGTAAAATACTAGGCCTTGCCGGGTAATTTATTATGGGTTGGATGACATGAAATATGAGGTTTCATCATGACACTGTTTTTTCCTCTGTAGTGAAAACATGTGAATGACCAACCAAAATGTCAAGAATGTTTGCCTGAAGCTTAAAAAACTGTATATAAGGAAACCTGACTTTGCATTGAAACACAGTCTCCTGAGAACATACAAATCGTACTTCTAGGACACTTGTCAATTGGTTGCAGCCAATAAATTCGATCTTTGACTTCACCTAGAAGACTCTGAGTTTCTGTAGTCTGAATCAGGAAAGTACCCGAGGTCTTTGGGTGTACCCTGGCACCGCTGGGTTACCGGATCAGTACCGGTTCTGAAAAACCCAGTACCTCAGTTGGCGCCCAACGTGGGGCGATACCAGCGGTACCGGTCCAAGCCTGAGGTTCGTGGGGAGCTTCGTGTGAAAATTCTGGAGGAAGGCCGCCACTTCATCGACCCCTGCATGTCGACGTGGTCCGAAAGTCTTTGTTGCAAGGTTCCCCGCTTCCCGACGGCTATGAAGGACTGCTGCCCTGGCTATCGCCCTGATTTGGACCCTTGATTTTTGGTAGAGCGAAACGATAAGACGAGTCTTCTGGTGACGTCATTGATATTTTCAGTTAAGTATAAGTGGAGCGTCTCCCAGTCCTTAGCTGGACACTTGGTTTGGTCCTTAGTTGGACACTTGGTTTGGTCCTTAGTTGGACACTTGGTTTGGTCCTTAGTTGGACATTTGGTTTGGTATCCCTTTGGGACCACTTTGATTTGGAACTTGCAAGTACCAAAGCCGAAGGACTCGTGTATTCACGAGACTATCGTAAACGATAATCCTTTGAAGTTTGAAGCTAGACTAGTGAGCGAAGATGCCTGGTCTTAGCAGACTTGGAAATTTGTTTTGTCTTGGTTGTAAAAGGGACTCCCGGTTGGAGGACTCATGTCCGGTTCCTCCGATTGGAACTCCAACCTATGAACTATATGTGAAGCACGGAGTGGGCCCCATCACGTTTAATAAAGTATGGGTCCGCTATTCTTGGAAATAATTGAGAAAAGTTTTTTTTTTTTTTTCTTGTAAATATGACTTACAACTAGGATCTGCAAACGGTTCTGTAAGTAAATTGTGACGGCGCTATTTATGAAAAATGGCTAAAGCGCGCTGTATTGTGTGTACTGAGTGTTTTCTGTTTATATCTGAAATGAGCTCAATGTGTGTTTGTGGGTCTTCTTGATGTTTACAGTTTGTTAAGTAAAATGTTGGTTAATTAATATTAAGTAGAAACTTAGAAAAAAATCCAGAAATGAACCATGTGATGTGCTAACATAGCTATATGTTGCTCTTTAATTTATAGAATGAGCAATTGTGCACATATACAAAACTGCCGTTAAATGCTTGATAAATTAGAAAACACATTCAATAGATATAAATAGGGCCCCCCCAAAAAAACAAACTAAATTATCTATTTTCAATTCAGCCAGCACTTTCCCAGTTAAACATGGGTGGAATTTTGCATAACCTTCCTTTTAAATGAAAGTGGCGCAAAAATGTGACGCATTTCAAGTTAGGCTTATGCCCTTAGGCTTGTGAGTTAATGTATCCCAAATAATAGGCAAGGGATGCAGCTTGCTTTTATATGTGGAATTATCACAAGAAAAAGAATAATTGGGTTTTTATTTTTTTTTAAAGAAAATTATTAATTATGGAAACATTATTTTAAAAAATAAGTGCCTTTCAAAATCGTTTTTTAATATTTATAAAGCTTAATACCTATACTATGACCTCCTAACATTAACATTTTATTTAAGTTATGTTGCACCGCTAAAATGACATTTGTATGTGCAATTTTCCCTTGGCGCAGGAGCAAACAAGATCATTTCTATAAAGTATAAGTTAATATTTTCAATGGCTGACTCATAGATTGTGTAATAGACATTCTGCTAATGCATATTATGCAAGAAAATTGTAGGATATTGATTTTTTAATGTCTAAAATATCAAAGTCGATTTTGGGCAAAAGCACTGTTTAAACTGCATTTTCTTTCATTCAGAGTACTTTTTAAAGTGTCTCAGGCTTCAGTAAATGCATACATTTAGGTTTGATATATATTTGCAGGTTGTGCCTTCTTATGATTCAATGAGTCAATGTGCCAGTACAAAGGCTTGTTTTAATATCAAGGTTGAAGGTTCTAACTTCAGCTGGGCCTACTGAGACGTTCATTCATTCGAGGTTGATGAAATATGTACCATTGCATGGGATTGCAACAAGCATTTATTCTAACAACTGGTATGTGTGTTATTAAGGTTTGTGAATTATTCACAGTAAATGTAGTTTAATAATCTGGAAATAGAGATAATTTTTTTTAGCGCCTAAAAAGGAAAAAAAAATGTTTTTAAATAGAGTGAATTATTGCAGGTTAGAAGGAAAATAGAAAGGCCTACTGTCTTTGACAGATTCAGAGTGGCAGAAGCTAGGAGAGCTACAGAGGCTGGCTCAAGTCATGCTGCTGAGATGCTATCTTTAGTTTTCCCATAAACAATGGAGGAGGCTGTCGTGTTGACACTTGTGACCTTTTAAATTAGGGCCTTGTCTCTGTAAAATGCAGAATGACCCTACGGGCCTCTAAAAGTGGGATTTCTGGTTTCTCCAGAAGAACATCAATACAATTAAAGAACTTAATTCCAAAGGGAAAATATAAAAAAAAAGGGGTTTCTTCGAAAGTCCCAACATCATGTTAAATGCTCTGCAGAACTGATACATTTGTGTCTCCGCTCTAAAAAAATAAAATGATGCCTGCTAGTTGCTTTTATTTGACAGAAAACGAAGTGTTGCATTAAGTCTTAGACAGAAAATAAGATGCAGCCCTTTTCTCAAATTTTGAAGGCTACATGCCTTAAGGAGAACGATTTGCTAATTAAGACTTATTTTTCACAGTGGAAATTGTAGGTGCCAAATTAATATGGAGTGTCAGTGTAACAATTTTTACTTTTAGAAAGGTAAAACTAAGGTGGCTTGATGTTGCGAAGTAACTGACAAGAGGGTAACAGTTAAGTAATGGAAATTTATTTTCATGTATTTGGTCCTATCATGAATTGTTCTTGCTGGTCCTGTATGTTAGAAGAGAAACAGTAAAGTTATATTTGACAGCAGATTTCCATTGCCTGGTGATCTACTGTCAAAAGGAGGGTAAGGATTTTAAACCTGACAAATTAAACAGGCCCAAATATTGGGTTTTGGGCTGCAGGTTTACAGTGCATAAAGTACATGACATGGTGTTGTGTGTCACCGCTTATTCACACATGCTATTGTTTTGTCTATGCTTTTTGTGCTTGATACACAGCAAGTATATCTGATGGCTTGACGTTTTGTGCGTTTTTATTATTTTTTTTATTTTTTTTTGTTTTTTGCATGTTTGTTGCTGCTTTTGATACTATTACAAGCTCCCCTGTGTTGTGAGGGGATGGTCATGACGATGCCCATCGCTACGCAACAGTTGGTTGAACTTGTTCTGGTTACTAAATTCCACAGATAATGATATTTCATGCTGTGAACATAAAAGACAACACTTCACCAGTGAATGTCTATTTGGCTATAATGGTATTGAAGGAAAATAAAAAGAGATATACAGGATCAAAGTGTGTCACCTGCAGTTAGTCACGTTACTGCCCCTTCCCTTAAAGGAACAGGCAGCCCTACATTTATGTATCCTTGATTGAACCTAAGGATGAAATTATAGATCTGTGACTCAAGGTGGCCTAATTTCTATATTACATTAGTTAATGATGTTCTGTTTCCTAAGTAGCATATGGCTTTCGTTCCTTAAAAGAAAACCAGGTTTTCATTTTTTCCTGAAGAAGGAACTGAAACATTAGCTAGGAGTACCGTATATGGTGTAGTCGCCAACGGTAGAGTTAAAATTTGTGTAACTTTGGCCTTTGTGTATCACCCGTACTCTTGGTGTTGTGTCACATGCCTGACTATCACCCAAATAATTTTTTTTGTTCTTTCTATAGATTTTTTTCTTTGGTTACTTCCCCTGACCAATGTCGCACCATGCTTAGTTATTGAGATTTTAGCTATGTCCTAGTCCCATTTCTCTTTTTCGAATTCCTTTCACCAGTCAGCCCTTTTATTATTATTGATGTATTGTTCAGGTTCACATTTCCAGACTGCAGTGATGTACCAGGGACCCCCATGTTATGTATAATTCCCTTTGGTATGACCAGACTGGTTTTCAAGAATTTGCCTGCTTCAATGTTTTCCAGCCTGACTGTCAGGGTAGCGATAGACTGGTTAACTGACTCAATATTATAGTAAGACAAGTTTTCCATCTCAATAGGAGATATCTTATGTTTACCTTTTTGAACATGACGAATTTTCAATGTCTATTTTAATTTGGTTTTCGGTTCCCTTCTGTTCCTGCTACTTTAATTTTTTGTGGGATCAGATGTGTCCTAATCATGCAAATATCAGGACCCTCTAGTTCTTGTCTTTTTGTTTGCACATTTGACTATTAGCCTGTGTATTCCATAGTGCACCTGATGCACAGTTTTTAAAGGAAGGTTTCTACATGTCCCTGATAATCTGTATCATGTGATTTCTCTATTGAGATGTTCTAAGGTAAGGAGGAACACCTAGACTTAATCATTGAGGCAAATATGTGTTTACCCCATTAGACAATGCCACTGTGTGAGGAAATCCATTCAGATAGAATTCTCATGTAGCTATAGATGGCAGAGAATAATGGAGAGAACCCAATTAAAGATGCTAGAGACCCTGTTTTGCCCTTCTGCCTTTGTCTTTGTATTTTATGCCCATGGTGTATGGCTACTCCTTTGAAGATTACAGACCACCTGCTTGCAGTCCCCTTGTTAAAAACCATGAACTGTTTTTTTTACTAAATTGAAGGAAACTAACAACTGTGGCACATTTCCTACGTCACTAGATTCTGCGGGTATCAAGTCATAATAACCTGCAGGACATTGATTTAAGCCTAATTCCCATCAGTGACAGCTACAGATGAAAGACGGACGTCTTGGCCCTACAGTCTCAGCACCCAGAAAGTAGCAAAGCTGGACAGCGATCGCCAGCGCATGGTATCGTACTTGCTCCATCAGACGGCGTTGGACATCACAAAACCAAAGTTTCAGTGTAAAAGAGCTAAAGAGAAGGATTCCTGTTGTTGATGGCAGAGCTGTTTTGAGGTTTCATTTCTCTACCTGTCATGTGCTGGTAACCTCTGACAGTGTGCAATCCCTTGAGCCCCTTGGCCTGAGTTTTGGCCACACACACCCTTTTCTTTGCTCCAACGGAAGAAGGGCAGTGCACCGGAGATTTCAAGTTTGGAAAAAGGCACTATATTGTGGTGCCCATGAAAGAGCAGCTTGAGCGTCCTCTGACACTAAATAATGAGTGTTGGAGTCTGAAAGTGCTGCTGAGCTTGAGCTATTTCCCAATTAATGGTGCTTGCGTCTGCACGAGATGATTTGTGCCCTTGATCAATGAAGAGCACATTGTTTGTAGTGTCTGCCACAGAGGAGAGACACTGGTGCATTGCTTTAAGACATTGAGACTTTCGAGTGAGCTGTGGGTGTTTGCCAGGAGGGCACTCCAACTAAGCAGTATTTTCTCACGAAGAGGCCTGAATTGAGAGGCCCATGCGAAAGAAAACAACAAAAGAAAATTTGATGGACAATAGAAGCCTGCCAGAGAGGCTTTTTGAACGGACTCTGGGCATAGTTGGTTTCACAAGAGGTTTCCGTGTGATTGTATAGACTAGGTGTTAGGAGACTGATTGTTTTGCTGGCATTGTTTTAAAGTACTATTCTGTTTAGTAAAAGCAGAATAAAGTCCATTTTCTGTGGAAAGAGTACCCCCTTTTCACCTTAGAGCATTGATGAGAGTCACCACTGTTCCACCTGAACATACAAAAATTACTGAAATGCAGAGGAGCCCTAAAAATGTTACTAGATAATTTTAAGATTTGCTTTTTGGTTAGGGTTGTGAAAAATTATTATTTCATTTGTATTAGTGGTCACTACTTTCTCCCGTTGTCTATATGTTCTTAATAACGTGTTTTCTAGTGTCTTTTAAACATGACGTTGTCATTTATGGGTGGGATTGTTTTTCTCTACTCAATTGACTTCTGCACCCACTTCCCAACCTATGTCTTTTCCTACTATTGTTTCTTTGCACTCTTTTCACCCTTTTCCTGAACATGAGCAGGTTAGAAGATCAGAATTTGTAAGCAATTCTTTTGTACAGCTTCTGCATCAACACTAGTTAGTAGTGAACATCACTAATTGTTGGGTGTGTGATCTTATGCCACCTACTGCAGATAGAGGTATTCCTTATTTTGTCCTGCCATATGTGGCCTTTTGTGCTACTTCATGTTCGAGGAGACCTGTCCAGAGAGAGTTACCAAGTACTAGAATTTTGCTCCAGCAACATCTCCATGGCCTTATAAACATAGACCTGGACTCAGATTAGCATGAGAATAGGTTTATTGCCTATGTAAGGGCAAAAGGAGGGTTTGTGGTTCTAAAAATTCTGGACCCATGTAATTTACTTTGCCACAGCAGTACGATTTTAGTATCAAAAGACCGATAATGACTAGTACACTAAGCATGAGCATTTTCGCTCAATTCCAGCAGCGTTTTCACCTCGAAATCGCCATTTTCGTCCTGCACTCGTGGCTCCCATTTTATACACGGCAGCCATTTTAAAAGTTGCCCTCACATAGGCTTATAATACAGTCAGATTTGATTCCAAGGACACGTACACCTTGATTGACTTTTCTCTGACCTGGGCAAGCTGGAACCATTGCCTCAGGCCAAACCTGTTTGGTCAGTCCCTCTCCCAGTGGCCGAATCAGATAGCATCAAGGCACACCATGCCATAAAACCCTTATTATCGCTCACACACCCTGCCTAATCTTGCTCACACCTGCACCTGCTCTTTTCTTCTTCTTACTTTACGAGGGGGAGGTGCCCGTTTTTATTGGGGGTCCACACTTATCTGATGTAAAATACTAGGCCTTGCCGGGTAATTTATTATGGGTTGGATGACATGAAATATGAGGTTTCATCATGACACTGTTTTTTCCTTTGTAGTGAAAACATGTGAATGACCAACCAAAATGTCAAGAATGTTTGCCTGAAGCTTAAAAAACTGTATATAAGGAAACCTGACTTTGCATTGAAACACAGTCTCCTGAGAACATACAAATCGTGCTGTTGTACTTCTAGGACACTTGTCAATTGGTTGCAGCCAATAAATTCGATCTTTGACTTCACCTAGAAGACTCTGAGTTTCTGTAGTCTGAATCAGGAAAGTTCAAAAAACAGGAGGGACAGGGAGATTAATGGTCCAGTGTACTGTCTCCCTTAATGAAACTCTAAACCAAATAAGTACACTGTTCCAAACAAACTAAACACAGGGGACTAGAATGGACTGCAGTGCAAATGTTATAGGGGTGCCCTCAAGCATCACGTTAGGATGTCAAGCATCATCATTGGGCTAACCCCTCGCCAGACTGGCACTGCAATGTCTGACGGGCCTCCAACGGAAAGATGGAGGCTCTTCAACCAAGAAGATGATTAGTCAAAGACTGCAGCCCATATTGACAGGGGAAATGAAGGAGAGACACAAGTCTAAAATTAGCTCTAATCCTCTTAATAGTTTTAATAATTTCAATAGGGATTAGGCCAAGATTAAAAGCACAACACGGAGTATACAGGAAAACAATGTTACCAATACTCCTTCAAAGCTAGAGAGGAGGCAAGTAGTTTGCTCCTAACATATGGTCGACATGTTTCGCGCCCGCACGGTCACACATGGATCCACTGGCGCTTCATCAGGACCGCTAACATTTTACTTCTCCTTATAATAACAAGACAATAAATGCTGGAAGGTCACTTACAGTCTGCCGATCTATTGTGAAAGTCAGTCAAATAATAGGTCGCCCTGTGTCAGAAACAAAGAAACAAAATTAGAAAAAAAGACAAATCTATATATGTCTAAATGACGAGACATTCATTATTGTCACTGTCAAAATGGGAGCCGCACGCATATTGATACTTGTCGTGTACTCACAAAAACAAGGTACTCAGGTAAAGAAGAAAAAGAAAACAGAAGACATTGCTTACCATCCCATGAAGGTAACGGGCATCATAGGGACGCGTAAACCTCTTACCCAAGGAGAGTATTCTACATTTGGAACAAAAAATCAGCAATGAAAAGGTATTTGCATGTATCAGACGCCACACACTTTATTCGCACATAGTATCCGTGAGTCGTCCACTCTAGATGTCTAGAAACATCTCAGTTTCGACGATGATGTCGTTTCTGCAATTTTACAAACACCATCTATACTTTCTAACGATGGTGCAGGCCCTTCAGGTAGCCTTAAAGAAGACTGGGACAAGCTCTCCTCCCTGAAACTTGATTTAATTAAGACTATCATGCATGGTACAATCATGACCGAATACCTAAGAGCGAATATCGCGCCCAGCGGTCTTCTTGTCTCCAATGTACCAAGAATTTTCCTGCAGGACCTGGCTTTCAGGAAAGACTGGGCACAGATAGCATGGAAATGTACCCGTGACTGGCTAGTATTGATTATTAACACCTCAAAGAGACTAGCCGAGTCCATTGCTATCCAAATAAACTGCATGGAAAGCTCGATCAAAACGACAATTACGATAGCAGCCTTTAAGAGTCGTCTTTTGGAGATTAACACGGAACTCAACGAAACCAAAGAGTTCCTGACACAGCAAAAAATCTCCAAACTACAAAAAGATATTAACAAATTTGACAGGGAGAAAATCTACCCATATATCAGAGAGGACTATGAGACCGATACACAATCACGGTCATCAGACGACTCCTCCTATTCCAACAGAAAATCTCGTAACTATAGCAGTAGCTCCTCCTCAGATGGATGGAGCACTGATGAGAGTACTCCTCAACCTTACTACAACTTCCCACAGTATGCCCATAACCAACAACTTTTTTGGCAACCTCCTTATCCTTTTTTTCAACCCCGCCCGATGCCACCTTCTGGGCCTTTTTTAGGCCGAGGTCCGGGCAGAGGAAGAGGCAGAAGGAGAGGAAGAGGAAGAAGAGTTCACTGGGGTCGAGAGGAACCCCAGATGATCACGAGGAGCCAGAACAAGACTGCTCCACAGAAGACTTAGTTGTCAATTTTTTTCCAATAGACAACTATCCACGGATGAATCGCGAGTTCTAAATAGAGGTCTAGGCTTTGTTCCTACTCCCTCTGAAGACCCCTTTCGTCTTCACTGTGAGTTGTCTCAATTTTTCCGTAAGGTTCGTTTACACTTTTTCTTTAAAAACCAACCCGAACCCCCTGTTAGCTGTGATACAGGCTTAAAGAAACCATCTACCTTCATGCCTCCCACACATTCTCTTCCGTGTGAGGTTTTAGCCTTCGAAAAAGCAGTCCTGTCAGATCTTGAACGAAATGTAGCTAGACGTCCTTTCGTCAATTTACCCTCCTCTGAGTGGACTGCACTTAAGAGTCTATCCAACGATTCCTCTATAGTCATTAAACCGGCGGATAAAGGAGGAGCAATAGTTATTATGGATGCATCAGATTACAGGCAGGAATGCCTCCGCCTTTTAAATGACAGAACTCACTACACGCTTCTGAACCAGGACCCCACTAATAAGTTACAACACAAGATTAAGAGTTTGGTTCATGAAGCCAAAAGCAATAGCTGGATTTCTTCCAATGAGGCCGAATTCTTGGAAAGTATCCATCCGAGAATACCATATTTTTACTGCCTCCCGAAAATCCATAAAGGAATTCTCCCTCCTCCTGGCCGCCCCATAGTTTCAGGAATTGGGTCAATTTTGGAACCATTATCGATATTTTGTGACTCTTTCTTCCAACCACTAGTAAAGAGTTCCACTACTTATCTTAAGGACACCAAGGATGTCCTTAACCTTGTTGAGACCATCAATTCCACCATCCGGGTAGAAGTCCTGATCACACTAGATGTAGAATCCCTATACACCAATATTCCACAGACAGCCACTTTGGAGGTCGTGGAATCCGCTCTTCTTCAGCAACATTGGACTTCACCAACGCCAGTTCACTTTGTTATGCATTGTGCATCGCTGGCAATGACACAGAGTTTTTTTCAATTTGAGGATGTTCTTTACCATCAGATCCAAGGGACATCCATGGGAAGCACTTTTGCCCCTAGCTTGGCTTGTCTATACATGTATCAATTTGAAAAGAAATTTATTTTGGCAGCTACATGTCCTTTCATTAAGCATATCAAACTATGGCGACGGTACATAGATGACATTCTTATCATATGGCAAGGATCTCTTACGACAGTAGATCTGTTCACTGGTTGGATCAATACATTAGACCCCTTTTTGAGATTCACAGCCCATGTTTCAACCACCCATATATCATTTTTGGATCTTTTGATCCACATTGTGGATGGGAAATTAGTGACAGACACGTATCACAAGACTACAGATCGCAACAGCTTATTGCGTTATGACAGTTACCATCCAAAAGCTCTACGCGATAATCTACCTTTTGGTCAATTTTTAAGATTACGCAGAAATTGCTCTTCAAAATTGCTGTTTGACAATCAGGCACGAGAACTCCGAAGGAAACTCCAATCTCGGCTGTATCCACTAAAGGTGATCAATCCTGCTTATAAGAGAGCCCGTAACAATCATAGAGAAGCCCTCCTAGCACCAGCAGTAAGGGAAGAGCAAGCACGACTCACGTGTGTAACAACGTACACTCCTATGTCCAATACGGTTAAAAGATTAATCAACAAGAGGTGGCAAATCCTACTTAGTGGGGGTACGCGGATTCCAAAACCCTTATTTGCATTCAAGAGATCCACTAATATCAGGGATCTAGTTATCCACACCCGTCCACATAGACAGGAAGTCGGTGAAGTTCAATCTACACTTTGGAATCTTCCTCCAGTCACCGGTCACTATCCGTGTGGTTCTTGCAATGTTTGTTCCTTAACGAAGCATGCAAACAGCCTAGTTCTCAAACATTTTGGGACTTGGCACTTAAGAAACCACACTAATTGTAATACGCGACATTGCATTTACCTGATAACTTGCCCGTGCGACTTACAGTATGTAGGCATGACAACTAGACCAGTGAAACTACGAATAAACGAACATCGCAGCAATATCAGATGTCTTCGGATAACAACTAAACTAAGTGCACATTTTCTAGCTGCCAAACACGGTCCTAATGATCTCACGTGGACAGTCATACAAGCACCAAAATACAAAGTAGATGACCCTAAATCCCTGTTTAGGATGGAACAGAGTTGGGTTTTCAGATTAAAAACAGCCATCGAGGGCCTAAATGACGAAATTCCCTGGTGGACCCTCTCTCAGTAGACTATTCAAGTACCACACGTCCATGACATGTAAGGTTTAGGACCTAGATTTATTCCCCACGCGAGTTCGTCATGAATACAATTTTGCAGTGGCACCTCCACCGGGCACATAAGATTTGGGGATACACTTTGGTAAGATAGTAAGCGATTCCCTCCACAAATACGAATGGATTCACACTGCGGCGCTGACCACTGGAGCTTTTTAAGCTCCTGTCTATGCATATTTTCATATATGTAGTTTTCTCATCCAATATGGCCACCGCTTTTACCAACGATCAGCCTTGGACGACTCCGTTTTCTGTTTCGAGTCTCCGGTGACCGGAGAGCTGACGTCACAGGTCAATTTCCTTGGAAGATCCCTCTGATCTCCATATAAACGTTGCGAACATGCGCCGCGTTTGTTTTCCGGGAACGCGACCTCGGGCAGGTTCAAGACGGACCTCGGGGAGAAGTGCAAGTAGGTACTTGCGTTCCGAGACGCTTGTATAAAACTTCTTTTTTTACCCATTTGAAAACAATTCTAAGCCGACCCTGCATGAGCCGGCCCATAGCCAGGGTTGTAATCTGATCCATGGCAGATCACACAATGCGGTAGTTCTATCAAACAGGGTATCGGGCTCTCGTACTAAAGACGTGTTTGTGTATTTTAAAAGATATCAAGACATGACTTCAATCTAATATCAATAACGGCAGCAATTGAGTACACACCATATGAAGGCAAACAATACTAATAAGGGATCGTGTACTACACGCCAGAATTTTTTTGTTTTTTTAAATTTTTTTGAATTTTTTTGAATTTCTCTGAATTAAGTATCTGGGAGCTAATGGCCGCCGGCTTGTCTAGCTAATAACAACCGGCTCAGTTTGCAACACTATGTGGTTCATTGAGCCCTACTGAATGATGACCACTGTCAGTTTTTACACATTAGCCTTCTCAACCACTAATGGCCTAAATCTACAAAGGTTGTTTCTTATGTCTGGGTAGCTATCCTATTCATCTGTGACAGACGAATATAAAACCTTTGAACAGCTACGACTGACTCTTTCTTCTAGCTTAGTCTCGCAGTGTTTTTGACAGACTTTGATTATTAATACATGTACAAAGTTCATTTAGCGATGACATGCATATGTTTCTAGACATCTAGAGTGGACGACTCACGGATACTATGTGCGAATAAAGTGTGTGGCGTCTGATACATGCAAATACCTTTTAATTGCTGATTTTTTGTTCCAAATGTAGAATACTCTCCTTGGGTAAGAGGTTTACGCGTCCCTATGATGCCCGTTACCTTCATGGGATGGTAAGCAATGTCTTCTGTTTTCTTTTTCTTCTTTACCTGAGTACCTTGTTTTTGTGAGTACACGACAAGTATCAATATGCGTGCGGCTCCCATTTTGACAGTGACAATAATGAATGTCTCGTCATTTAGACATATATAGATTTGTCTTTTTTTCTAATTTTGTTTCTTTGTTTCTGACACAGGGCGACCTATTATTTGACTGACTTTCACAATAGATCGGCAGACTGTAAGTGACCTTCCAGCATTTATTGTCTTGTTATTATAAGGAGAAGTAAAATGTTAGCGGTCCTGATGAAGCGCCAGTGGATCCATGTGTGACCGTGCGGGCGCGAAACATGTCGACCATATGTTAGGAGCAAACTACTTGCCTCCTCTCTAGCTTTGAAGGAGTATTGGTAACATTGTTTTCCTGTATACTCCGTGTTGTGCTTTTAATCTTGGCCTAATCCCTATTGAAATTATTAAAACTATTAAGAGGATTAGAGCTAATTTTAGACTTGTGTCTCTCCTTCATTTCCCCTGTCAATATGGGCTGCAGTCTTTGACTAATCATCTTCTTGGTTGAAGAGCCTCCATCTTTCCGTTGGAGGCCCGTCAGACATTGCAGTGCCAGTCTGGCGAGGGGTTAGCCCAATGATGATGCTTGACATCCTAACGTGATGCTTGAGGGCACCCCTATAACATTTGCACTGCAGTCCTTTCTAGTCCCCTGTGTTTAGTTTGTTTGGAACAGTGTACTTATTTGGTTTAGTGAATCAGGAAAGTACCCGAGGTCTTTGGGTGTACCCTGGCACCACTGGGTTACCGGATCAGTACCGGTTCTGAAAAACCCAGTACCTCACCCTCTGAGGAGATTTTCCACTCCAAACCAGGTACTTTGTGCTTGAAAGAGACTTTGTTTGCTTTTTAAAGACTTAAGACACTTTATATCACTTTTCAATGATATCTCTACAAATTCACATTGCAACTTTATTCGTTTTGACCTACAATTATACTGATAAATATTATATATTTTTCTTAACACTGTGTGGTGTATTTTTGTGGTGCTATATGGTGGTATTGTATGATTTATTGCACAAATACTTTACACATTGCCTTCTAAGTTAAGCCTGACTGCTCGTGCCAAGCTACCAGAGAGTGGGCACAGGATAATCTTGGATTGTGTGTGACTTACCCTGACTAGAGTGAGGGCTTTTGCTTGGACAGGGGGTAACCTGACTGCCAACCAAAAACCCCATTTCTAACATTGGTGATCAGCGGTGAGGATAGGACTTGTATTTGTGCAGTGACATACAGTAGCTAAGTATTTCACTACCTACCCACAGTTGAAGGTCAACTTGATTTTTATCTCTTTTTGCAAATTCGTTTTTCCTGACAATTTTAAAAAACTAAATCCTCACTCAACATGTCTCTGACTGGGTCTCAGATAGGAGACTTTGACCTAGTCCTGTTGGATACATATACGGTCAAACAACTAAAAGGATTCTGCAGGGCAATGAGGGTACCCACCCAAGGGGCCTCCGAAAAGGAGGACTTTCAAGTGGCGCTGAGGGCCTGGGCAGAAGCCCATTTAGAAGAGGATGATGAGGAAGAGGAGCCAGAAAATGGCCCCTCAGAGGATTTGTTACTATCTGTGGATGGTGTTACCACTGCAATTGTGCCCCCTTCCAGACCAGGGAGCAGTGTCTCTGTACAAAGCCTGACCGCAGAGGAAAGGAGAGAGGAAAGGGAGTTCCAATTGCAAATGGCAAAACTGAAAATTGAGGCTCAACAGGAGGAAAGAAGGGCAGAGAGAGAAGCCAAGCAAGCTGAGGCTGAAAGAGCAGCCAAACAGATTGAAGCTGAAAGAGCTGAAGCTGCAGCTGAGAGAGCCTTGGCTGAAAAGAAACTGTTATTGGCTCATGAACTGAGTCTCAAGGAGCTGGATCTCAAGGCAAAGCAGTCTGAATCCAGCAATAATGGTGGCAGCATACTGACAGGACCTGCTGGAGAAAAGAAGGTTTGTATACCCAAAAATGTGGTGCCCAGTTTTGTGGTGGGAGATGACATAGATAAATGGTTAGCTGCTTATGAAGTTGCTCTAAGGGCTCATGAGGTTCCTGAAGGGCAATGGGGGGTAGCTATGTGGGGTTATGTACCGCCATTGGGGAGGGACACACTTCTCACCTTGGATCAACCTGATCAAAACACATACCCACTTCAGAAAACCACTTTACTTGCCAAGTTTGGGCTGACCCCTGAGGGATACCGTCAGAGGTTCAGGGACAACACCAAACAAACCACACAAACATGGGTAGATTTCTTTGACTTCTCCAGTAAAGCACTGAATGGATGGGTGCGGGGCAACAAAGTAGATGATTATAAAGGTTTATATGACTTGATTCTGAGAGAGCATATGCTTAATACTAATTTTACAGAGTTGCGCCAGCACTTAGTGGATAGTAAGCTGACTGATCCCAGGAAGCTTGCTGAGGAGGCGGACCTCTGGGTTAGCACCAGAGTGTCCAAGAAGGTACCTGAGGGGGACACCCACAAAGGTGATCAGGGTTCCCAACAGAAGAAAGAGGGGGGGGGATAAACTTACAGATAAGGAACTCTCCAAAGGCCCCCAAAAGAATTCCCAGGGAGGGGGTGGCAACCATTCCTTTTCCAGATTTGGGAAAAAGCCAGGGACATATGATAGGTCAGGAAAATCAAACCCCAAATGCATGGAGTGTTACCAGTATGGTCACTATAAAGGCGACCCCCAGTGCTCCAAGAGAGCACTGTCCACTACCGGACAGACACCTGGGTTGACTAGTGTAGCGCTCGGGGGGAGATTGACCCAGATAGCTTTGGGGAACAGGTAGAGATTTCCCTAGTGTCCCTGGGAGAAGGAGAAATGGTGCCCAAAGCCCACATGCCCCAAAATACTTCCAAGTACAGGCAGTGGGTCACCATTGATGGGCAGAAGGTGGAGGCTCTGCGTGACACAGGAGCCAGTATGACTACTATCAAGAGTCAGCTGGTGTCAACAGAGCAGATATTCCCTAATACATTCCACCAGGTCATAGTCGCTGACAATCGTGAGAGTCACCTACCAGTGGCTCTGGTTCCCTTTGAGTGGGGGGGGGGTCTCTGGTACTCTGAAAGTAGCTGTGAGTCCTGCCATGTCTGTAGATTGTCTGTTAGGCAATGATCTTGAGCATACTGCTTGGAAAGAAGTGGAGCTCAGATCTCACCTGGAGATGTTAGGGTTACCTGAGTGGGTCTGCATGACCACACGGTCCATGTCTGACCGAGAGGGAAGTCAAGGGCGTCTGGAGCCTGGAAAAATGGCCCAGAGAGATGCCAAGAGGAGGGGCAAGGGGCGCGGGAAACCGGCCCCAGAAGTTCCCGCAGTGGTTGACGGGCCTCCTGAGGAGGAGGCTCCCGAGCCAATTGGGGAAGACATTGCCACCCTAGGTGACCTACCTGAGCTTGCTGGCTGGCAAGTTGAGGGTGGACCCACCAGGGAGGAATTCTGCAAGGCGCAGAAAGAATGTCCCACTCTGGAGGGTCTGAGGAAGCAAGCCAGACCAGGCGGCAGGTGAAGCCTCTGGCGATCACCACATATATTGGGAGAATGATCTCCTCTACAGTGAGCCTAAGGTTCCGGCCTTTGGGGCAGCACGTACGCTGGTGGTCCCCCAGTGTTACCGAACCTTTCTTCTGGGTCTGGCTCACGACATTCCCCTGGCAGGACATTCCGGGCAAGGCAAGACCTTTGACAGGCTTGTCACCCACTTTTATTGGCCCAGAATGAGGACAAACTCAGATACGTTCTGCAGATCTTGTCCTACCTGACAGGCCAGTGGTAAAGCAGGAAAAAGGGTTAAAACCCCCCTGATTCCACTTCCTGTCGTTGGCACCCCCTTTGAAAGGGTGGGCATCGACATTGTTGGACCATTGAACCCCAAAACTGCCTTATGCAACAGGTTCATCCTGGTTTTGGTGGACCATGCCACCCGTTACCCAGAGGCAATCCCTCTGAGGACCGTAACTGCACCGGTGGTGAGCAGAACTCTGATGGGGATATTTACCCATGTGGGATTCCCAAAGGAGATAGTGTCTGACAGAGGCACTAACTTCATGTCTGCATACATGAAGTCTCTGTGGGATGCGTGTGGTGTAACCTACAAGTTCACCACACCCTATCACCCCCAGTCTAATGGTCTTGTGGAGAGATTCAACAAGACCTTGAAAGGCATGATTGGTGGCCTCCCTGAGGCCATGAGGCATAAGTGGGACGTCCTCTTACCATGCCTTCTCTTTGCTTACAGAGAGGTCCCCCAGAGGGGGGTGGGGTTCAGTCCCTTTGAGCTTCTCTATGGGTACCCTGTCAGGGGACCCTTAAGCATTGTCAAGGAGGGGTTGGAGAAAGCTCCAAAGGCACCCCCTCAGGATGTGGTCAGCTACATGTTGGCCCTCCGCAACCAGATGACCTGCTTCTGGAAAGAGGCCCAAAGTAACCTTGAGGCCAGTCAAGAGGTAATGAAACGCTGGTATGACCAGAAGGCCACCCTGATAGAGTTTCAACCTGGAGACAAAGTGTGGGTAATGGAGCCAGTAGAGCCTAGAGCTCTCCAGGACCGCTGGTCTGGCCCATTTGAAGTAAAGGAGCGGAAAGGGGAGGCCACTTACCTAGTGGACCTCCAAACCCCTAGGAACCCCCTAAGGGTGCTCCATGTTAACCGACTAAAGGCTCATTTTGAAAGGTCTGAGGTCAACATGCTTCTGGTCACAGATGAAGGAATGGAAGAGGAGAGTGAACCTCTCCCCGACCTCCTCTCTGCCCAAGAAGGTGATGGGTCAGTGAAAGGGGTCATTCTTTCTGACTCCCTGACTCTAAACCAGAAAGGAGACTGCTATGAGCTGTTGGAGCAGTTCTCCCCCCTGTTCTCACTTACTCCTGGACTGACCCACCTCTGTGTTCATGACATTGACACCGGTGACAGTCTCCCTGTGAAGAACAAAATTTATAGGTTATCGGATAAGGTGAAGGCCAGCATCAAGGAGGAGGTCTCCAAGATGTCAGCTCTAAGGGTTATCGAGAAATCCAGTAGTCCCTGGGCCAGCCCAGTGGTGTTGGTCCCTAAGGCTACTGCCCCAGGTGCGAAGCCAGAACTCCGGTTCTGTGTGGACTACCGGGGTCTCAACTCAGTCACACAGACTGATGCTCACCCCATCCCCCGAGCTGACGAGCTCGTTGACAGGCTGGGCGCTGCCAAGTTCCTGAGTACGTTTGATCTTACTTCAGGGTACTGGCAGATCGCCCTGACTGAGGGGGCTAAAGAAAGATCCGCATTTTCAACCCCTGATGGCCATTACCAGTTCCGGGTGATGCCGTTTGGATTGAAAAATGCCTCCGCTACCTTCCAACGGTTGGTTAACGGGGTCCTGGCTGGCAAGGATGCCTTCTGTGCAGCCTACCTGGATGACATAGCTGTCTACAGTTCCAGCTGGGAGGAACACCTGCTCCACCTCAAGGAGGTGCTTCAGGCCCTGCAACAGGCAGGCCTGACCATCAAGGCTAGTAAGTGCCAGATTGGGCACGGTTCCGTAGTGTACTTGGGACACCTAGTGGGTGGTGGCAAGGTGCAGCCACTCCAGGCCAAGATTGAAACTATCAAGGCCTGGCAACCACCTAGAACTCAGACTGAGGTGAGAGCCTTTTTAGGCTTCACAGGATACTACCGCAGATTTGTTAAGGGCTATGGTACCATTGAGTCACCCTTGACAGAACTCACTTCCAAGAAACAACCTAGGTTGGTGAATTGGACAGAGGCTTGTCAGAAAGCCTTTGACTCCCTGAAGGAAGCCATGTGCACGGCCCCCGTGCTCAAGGCCCCTGACTACTCCCAGGAATTTATTATGCAGACAGACGCTTCAGAGCATGGCATAGGGGCAGTCCTAGCACAGCTAAATGAGGAGGGCCTAGACCAACCAGTAGTCTTTATTAGCAGAAGGCTATTACCAAGGGAACAGAGGTGGAGTGCTATTGAGAGAGAAGCTTTTGCTGTGGTCTGGGCACTGAAGAAGCTAAGACCCTACCTGTTTGTGACTCACTTCCGGGTTCAGACAGACCACAGGCCCCTCAGATGGCTCATGCAGATGAGGGGTGAGAATCCAAAACTCTTAAGGTGGTCCATTTCCCTACAGGGGATGGACTTTACGGTGGAACATCGCCCAGGGGTTGACCACGCCAATGCTGATGGTCTCTCCAGATACTTCCGCCTTAGCGATGAGAGCTCCCAGGAGGTCGGGTAGCTCTCCCCACTTTCAGCTGGGGGGGACACATGTTAGACCTGACAGCCTTAGGGTGGTCACCCCTAACTTTTTGCCTGCCTCCCTCCACTTTTTGGACACTGCTTTTGCTGGCTTTTAGACTCTGCGCACTTTACCACTGCTAACTAGTGCTAAAGTGAATATGCTCTCTCCCTTAAAACTTGGTAACCTTGAATCATACCTGATTGGACTATTAATTTACTTATAAGTCCCTAGTAATGTCCACTCTATGTGCATAGGGCCGGTAGATTAAATGCTACTAGTGGGCCTGCAGCACTGGTTGTGCCACCCACTTAAGTAGCCCCTTTCCCTTGTCTCAGGCCTGCCATTGCAAGGCCTGTGTGTGCAGTTTCACTCTCACCTCGACTTGGCATTTAAAAGTACATGCCAAGCCTAAACCTCCCCTTTCTCCACATATAAGTCACCTCTAATGTTTGTCCTAGGTAACCCCTAGAGCAGGGTGCTGTGTGGGTGAAAGGCAGGACATGTACCTGTGTAGTTTACATGTCCTAGTAGTGTAAAACTCCTACATTAGTTTTTGCACTACTGTGAGGCCTGCTCCCTTCATAGGCTAACATTTGGGCTGCCCTCATACAGTATTGAAGTGGTAGCTGCTGATCTGAGAGGAGTAGGAAGGTCATATTTAGTATGGCCAGAATGGTAATATAAAATCCTGCTGACTGGTGAAGTTGGATTTAATATTACTATTCTAGAAATGCCACTTTTAGAAAGTGAGCATTTCTTTGCACTTAAATCTTTCTGTGCACTACAATCCACGTCTGGCTGGGCTTAGTTGACAGCTCCTTGTGCATTCACTCAGACACACCCCAAACACAGGGTACTCAGACTCACTTGCATACATCTGCATTTTGAATGGGTCTTCCTGGACTGGGAGGGTGGAGGGCCTGCTCTCACACAAAGGACTGCCACTCCCCCTACTGGGACCCTGGCAGACAGGATTGAACTGAAAGGGGACCTGGTGCACTTCTTAGCCACTCTTTGAAGTCTCTCCCACTTCAAAGGCACATTTGGGTATAAAACAGGGCCTCTGCCCTACCTCATCAGACACTTGCCGGAGAAGAAACCTGAACCAGAAACCACATCCTGCCAAGAAGAACTGCCTGGCTGCTCAAAGGACTCACCTGTCTGCTTTCTACGGAGGACTGCTGCCTTGCTGTTGGCCTGCAGCCTTGCTGAACTCTTGTCTGGCTGTGAAAGTGCTCTCCAAGGGCTTGGATAGAGCTTGCCTCCTTTTCCCTGAAGTCTCAGGACCAAAAAGACTTCTCTTTTTCACTTGGACGCTCTGTGTGCCAAAATTTTCGACCCACAGCTTTTTCCGTGGCGAGAAAAACGCCGCACACCGACGCTGATCGACGCGATGCCTTCGAGACGACCGGAACTTCGACGCACGGCTTCGCAAGGACAACGCTGCCCAACCTCCAGAGGAGAAATCGACACGACGCCTGCCGTGAGATCGAAATTTCGACGCGCAGCCCCGCAGAACGACGCGCAGCTGGAAAACAAGCAGGAAAATCTATGCACAGACCTGGGACATCTGGTAATCCCCGCGATCCACAGAAAGAGACTGTCCGCGCGCCGGAAAACGACGCACGACTTCCCCGCGTGAAAAATAACGACGCAAGTCCATGTGTGCTGGGGAGAAATCGACGCACACACCCTTTTTCCACATATCTCTTCTTCTGTGGCCCTCTGAGGAGATTTTCCACTCCAAACCAGGTACTTTGTGCTTGAAAGAGACTTTGGCCCTCATTCTGACCTTGGCGGGCGGCGGAGGCCGCCCGCCAAAGTCCCGCCGTCAGGTTACCGTTCCGCGGTCGAAAGACCGCGGCGGTAATTCTGACTTTCCCGCTGGGCTGGCGGGCGGTCGCCTTCAGACCGCCAGCCAGCCCAGCGGGAAAGAGGCTTCCACGATGAAGCCGGCTCGGAATCGAGCCGGCGGAGTGGAAGCTGTGCGACGGGTGCAGTTGCACCCGTCGCGTATTTCACTGTCTGCGCAGCAGACAGTGAAATACATGTAGGGGCCCTCTTACGGGGGCCCCTGCAATGCCCATGCCAGTGGCATGGGCACTGCAGGGGCCCCCAGGGGCCCCGCGACCCCCCCTACCGCCATCCGGATCCCGGCGGTCCGACCGCCGGGATCTGGATGGCGGTAGGGGGGGTCGGAATCCCCGCGGCGGTGCAGCAAGCTGCGCCGCCGCGGAGGATTCAATGGGGCGGCGGTACACTGGCGGGACCCCGCCAGTGGTGCCGGTCCGACCGCGGCTTTACCGCCGCGGTCGGAATCCCCATTGGAGCACCGCCGGCCTGTCGGCGGTGCTCCCGCGGTCCTCCGCCCTGGCGGTCTTTCCTTTGTTTGCTTTTTAAAGACTTAAGACACTTTGGTGGTCATTCTAACCCTGGCGGTAAAAACCGCCAGGGCGAATGACCGCGGTAGCACCGCCAACAGGCTGGCGTGCACCGCTGGGCATTCTGACCGCGGCGGTTCAGCCGCGGCCAGAAACGGAAAGTCGGCGGTGTACCGCCGACTTTCCGCTGCCCTTGAGAATCCTCATGGTGGCGGAGCGCGCTCCGCCGCCATGGGGATTCTGACACCCCCTACCGCCTTCCTGTCCCTGGCGGGTCTCCCGCCAGGAACAGGATGGCGGTAGGGGGTGCCGCGGGGCCCCCGTAAGAGGGCCCCAAAAAGAATTTCAGTGTCTGCCTAGCAGACACTGAAATTCGCGACGGGTGCTACTGCACCCGTCGCACTCCAGCAACTCCGCCGGCTCCATTCGGAGCCGGCTTCATCGTTGCTGGGTCTTTCCCGCTGTGCTGGCGGGCGGCCTTTTGGCGGTCGCCCGCCAGCACAGCGGGAAAGCCAGAATGGCCGCCGCGGTCTTGTGACCGCGGTGCGGTCATTTGGCGGTAACCGCATGGCGGGCGGCGACCGCCGCCCGCCGCGGTTAGAATCACTGCCTTTATATCACTTTTCAGTGATATCTCTACAAATTCACATTGCAACTTTATTCGTTTTGACCTTCAATTATCCTGATGAATATTATATATTTTTCTAAACACTGTGTGGTGTATTTTTGTGGTGCTATATGGTGGTATTGTATGATTTATTGCACAAATACTTTACACATTGCCTTCTAAGTTAAGCCTGACTGCTCGTGCCAAGCTACCAGAGGGTGGGCAGAGGATAATCTTGGATTGTGTGTGACTTACCCTGACTAGAGTGAGGGCTTTTGCTTGGACAGGGAGTAACCTGACTGCCAACCAAAAACCCCATTTCTAACAACATTGTACAAGACAACCTCTTACCCTATGTTTCTGGCCACTGACTTTACCCTTTTGCCATGTCTATTTTCAGATCCCTGTGCCCCACTCTGGTTCCTGCTATGTGTACTGCTGCCCACTACAGGTCATACCAATGTGTATATATAACTGAACATATGGATTGAAATGTTTACAGCGTATTACCCTAATACATATTGCAATCAATTGACAGACTCCATACTTGTATTTGATCCAAGGGTTTTTATTTCAGTGCTCATAAGTAGAGGGGGATGTGCAATGGGCATGGTTGATGGTGATGGTGGAGGAAGGTCAGTTATAGTCCAGTCTCTTGGTATCACAGGTGCATTGTCCAAGGGGGCATAGGAAGGGGAGTAATGGCAGTTCAAGGTGGACAGGGTGACATAGTGGGACAGAAGGGTGACAATCAGGAGAGTCCTATTTCCTGGCGGGGGTCTTTGCAATGTTCTCTGGCTTCTGCCTGGATTGCAGGGACGATTTGTGGGGTGGTTCTCCTTCTGCAGGAGGTGGGGTGCTGGTGGCCTGTTGTTCCTGTGGCGGGGCCTCCTGTCCACTAGCGCCGGCAGAGGTGGAGGGCTGTTCATCTGTGTGGCTAGTGTCAGGGGCCCGTTGTTGTGCCA
This sequence comes from Pleurodeles waltl, assembly GCF_031143425.1. Taxonomy (NCBI): domain Eukaryota; kingdom Metazoa; phylum Chordata; class Amphibia; order Caudata; family Salamandridae; genus Pleurodeles; species Pleurodeles waltl. The sequence continues at coordinate 1,232,656,665 of NC_090444.1, read as the reverse complement.
CTGCCTCCCTCATGGTCTTGGCCATGTCACACAGCACCCCTGCAATGGTGATCAGAATGGTGTAGATGTTTGTTAGGTCATCCCTGATCCCTAGGTACTGTCCCTCCTGCAGCCGCTGGGTCTCCTGCAGCTTGGCCAGTATCTGGCCCATGGTCACCTGGGAATGGTGGTATGCTCCCAAGATGTTGGAGAGAGCCTCATGGAGAGTGGGTTCCCTGGGCCTGTCCTCACCCTGTCACACAGCAGTCCTCCCAGCTTCACTGTTGTCCTGTGCCTCTGTCCCCTGAACCATGTGCCCACTGCCACTGACCCCAGATCTCTGATCGTCCTGTGTTTGTGGGGTTGCCTAGGGGTCCCTGTAGTGGTGGACACATTGCTGATTGATGTGTCCTGGGGACAGAGGATGGGCCCACTGGGTGGGTGCTGTAGTAGTGTTTCCTGAGGGGGGAGGCTCTGTGGTGGGTTGGGACTGTGGCAGGGGAACCAACTGTCCAGAGGTCCCTGATGGGCCAGGTTGGTCATCCTGATCCAAGCGTGCAAAGCTGTCATCACTGTGGGCTTCTTCAGGAGGTGGACTGGTTGTAGCTGGCACCTCCTCTCCGGTGACATTGAGTTGGGGTCCTGTGGGGATGCAAATGCAGTGTTATTGTATCTGCGTGTGCCATCTTGTGCATGGGTGTGTTTCCCGGGATGATTGTGATTTCCCTGTCAGCTTGGCTTTGTGTTCGTGGTGGTTTTGTGGGCTGGGTGAATCTCTGTGATGGGCCTGCTGTGGTGATGGGTGTCCATGCAGGTCTGTGATGGGGGTCCATGTATAGGTGTTGCATGCAGGGCTTGGTATTGGAATGGGTGGGTTGTGATGGTGGAGTATATGTGAGGTGGTGGAGTGATGGGAGTGAGGGTAGGCGTAGGAGTTTGTGATGGCATTCAGGTAGGGTGGGGGATATAGTAGTAAAGATTTGACTTACCAGAGTCCAGTCCTCCTGCTACTCCTGCAAGGCCCTCAGGATGCATGATTGCCAAGACTTGCTCCTCCCATGTTGTTAGTTGCGGGGGAGGAGGTGGGGGTCCACCGCCAGTCCTCTGTACTGCTACCTGGTGTCTTACAACCACAGAACACACCTTCCCCCGTAGGTCATTCCACCTCTTCCTGATGTCATCCCTTGTTCTTGGGTGCTGTCCCACGGCATTGACCTTGTCCACGATTCTACCACCATAGCTCCATCTTCCTTGCAATGGACGTCTGCTGCACCTGTGATCCGAATAGCTGTGGCTCTACCCGGATGATTTCCTCCACCATGACCCTTAGCTCCTCCTCAGAAAACCGGGGGTGTCTTTGGGGTGCCATGGAGGTGGTGTGAGTGGTAGGTGTGAGGATGTGTGGGGTGATATGTGGGGTGATGTGTTGTGGTGTGTGGTGTGAGGTGCGTGGATGGTGTATGGGTGATGGTGTTCTGTGCCTCTGATTCAGTGGGTGCTTCTGCCTTGTCTCTCTCTCAGTTGTCAAATTCTTGGGGTTGTAAAGGGTTGTGGGTAATGTGTGTGTGTGTTTTATAGTGGTGTGAGTGTGTGGGTGTATTGTGTGTATATGTGTCAGGTGTGTGTATTTTGAATTGTCCAATGTGGTGCAGTTTTGTAAGTGTGTGGGTATTTTGAGCATGGCGGTGTGTACCGCCAATGGTTTACCGCAGTTGAAAGACCGCTGCGGTGATTCATGGGTCGTGATACTGTCGGTGTGTTCCTGTTGGCATAACGGTGTGGGTTTTGGTACGCCAGTTTATCACTGACCTTTGGTGTGGCAGACTTGCGTGCATGTCTGTGTAGTGGCGGATTTTTCTGTGTGGGTCATAATACCCATAGCAGATTTCCGCCGCAGTCACAGTATGTTGGCAGCCTTCAGCACGGCGGTAGGCGACATTTACCGCCAGGGTTGTGATGAGGGCCTAAGTAATGAAATGATTGCAAGAGCCCTTGTCCTCGCAGTACTTGCACAGCTGCTGTCGCTACAGGTTTGAATCGTGTTAAGCACTCCACATGATATCAACAGCAAGAAACATCAGCACACATTTAGGGAAGGTAATGTTGCTAGAGTAATAAGTGCATTTCAAGACTTCTCAGTGAGTAACATTGGAAAGAGGGCAAAGTAGCTGAAGATAGATATAGGAAATCCATATGCCTACTTGAAGTGAGATGCAAGGCTGTGTTATGTTTTGAAGGCTGGTTATGTAAGTATGTTTGATTAAAATCCGAAAATTGTTTTGTCAGACAAAATAGAAAACTGTGCTTTTTGTAAATGCATGTGTGTGTGTTTGTGTTTATGTGTAAGTATGTGTCTGTGAGTGAAAGTGGAGGTCAAAGGGCACGTGATGTCACTTCCGCCACCCCTGGCATTTCGGTAAATTGACGCCCATGAGTACAATAACTTCAAATCCTGTTCACAGATAATTACACATTGTCATCTGTAAAGGTTAGTTCTCTGAAATGCATGATGTTGTTTATTGTGTCTGGAACGCCTTTTCACCGATGCCTGAAAGATCATTAGCAGAAAGTCAAAAAAGATATCAGAACAGGAATAAAAAAAAGTCGAATAAAAGGTTGCAAAATGGTCCATTGCTTTTAAGGTAAACATTAACATGGCATACATAAACATAAAAATTAAGAGACTGCAAAAAACGTGTGAGCAACAAAGAAATCCTCACCCAGTGGACTGTATTGTCGCTACTTGTTTTTGGTGAGATTTTTAGGCTACGCATAATTTCCAGTACGCAAGCGTAGTCTTGCATGAACCTCAATTGTTTCCCAAATGTCTTTCATTAAGAGTTGATTTGAACGGACAAATCTTGCAGGAACTGCGTTATGTGATGTGTGCGACAGTGTTGCGGTAGGAAGGTTCACCACATGACTTACAGAAACTCCTCAATGGCCAATCGTGAAATAATGTATAAACATGAATGTCCGGTCGAAATGGGGACCCCGTAATGAAAAGCAAAAGTACCAAAATTCATTTTAATGTCTACCGTGGCTGAGCATGTGTAAAACCCGTACACCATGCGAGACGAGCAAGTCAAACTTACGAAACACTATGGGGCATATTTATACTCTGTTTGCGCTGAATGTGCGTCAAAATTTTTGACGCACAATCGGCGCAAACCCTGCCCCATATTTATACTTTGACGTCCGACCCCGCGGGCGTCAAAATTCCACCATGTGCGTCATTTTTTTGGAAGGGGGAACCAGCCTTGCGTTAATTATATGCAAGGTAGGCGTTCCCTTCCAAAAAATGACTTTAAGGCCTGTGCCCCATATTTATACTGTGATGTCATTTTGACGCACAGGAGGGGGCAGGCCTTAAAAAACGGCGCCCATCCTGATGGGTGCCGTTTGTTAACGCCTGGGTCAGGGCAGGCGTTAAGGGACCTGTGGGCTCAGAAGGAGCCCAGAGGTGCCCTCCCATGCCCCCAGGGACACCCCCTGCCACCCTTGCCCACCCCAGGAGGACACCCAAGGATGGAGGGACCCATCCCAAGGAAGTAGAGGTAAGTTGGGGTAAGTATTTTTTTTCGTATTTTTTTTGTGGCATAGGGGGGCCTGATTTGGGCCCCCCTACATGCCACTATGCCCAATGACCATGCCCAGGGGACATAAGTCCCCTGGGCATGGCCATTGGGCAAGGGGGCATGACTCCTGTCTTTGCTAAGACAGGAGTCATTTCAATGGGGGTTGGGCGTAAAAATAAATGGCGCAAATCGGGTTGAGGCCTGAATTTTGCCTCAGACCTGACTTGCCCCATTTTTTGACGCCCAACCTCCATTTTCCCCTACGCCAGCGCTGCCTGGTGTGAGTCATTTTTTTTGACGCACACCAGTCCGCAGCGCCGGCTAACGTCATTCAATAAATAAGGCGCCCGCATGGCGCTTTGGAATGACGTTAGCCGGCGGTAAAATTTTTGACGCAGTTGTGCGTCAAAAAGTATAAATATGGGCCTATGTAACCAAAACGACACAATTTTGTAGGTCAGTAGTTACGACGAGATTTTCACTCGTGTAGGATTTGCGCGTCTGCCAAAAAGAGACCAATATCATGAAAAAATAACATGCTGCATGAAAATATATGGCGTGTTTGCTAACTTTGATGCAGTAGCTCTAGTGTGCATTATGCAGGAATGGTGTTGATTGTTCAATCTGTGCGTTTTATTATCTGATTGCCTCACAACAATAAGCTGATAGCTTTCATTATCTTCTTTTGTCCAAGAAGGATGCATACCGCAGGCAGACATGCTATATCTCTCCACTTTTCAAGATTGTAGTCACAAATATTTATTTTATGATAAGCACGAAGAACAGAACAGAATCACACAGATTAGACAATTGCATTTAAAAATACCTTACGAGTCGCTGTTTCATTTGTTCCTCGTCACGAAAGTCTATCTGCAGCCTCACCCAGGGTACATTTTATGTAATGGAGTCAGCAGTGGCCCGATCTTCAGAGAGGGACTCTAATTTGTCAAAGAGTGAATCAGTGCAGTAATATTTATAGTGGCGTATGCCCTGAATATCGAAATAGCTAAATTACCCTGCGTGAAACATTCACAAATGTGGCCATCTAAATGCATGTTTACAACATGCCCACCTTTGTTCATTTCGAGTGCTCAAGTGCTTCGGAACTAGCGGATACACAGGCTAAGGTAAGCCACGCTATTTGCGAATAATTCACAAATTAAAATGAAAGATTCTAAGCATTCAGGTGAGGTGGTGATGCCAGTTTCAGCGGCGAAGCAAAACTGCTAAAGTCCCTAATGTAAGCAAATGCATTGGCCTCTAAACTATGAAGTTTTATTATGAAAGTCCACATACTTGTGTAGGTCCAAACACGGTTTATTTTTAAAGAAAGCACGAGTAAATGTAAACAGCTAATTAAAAGGCCCAGGAACCAGGATCAACTGAGCCTATGTTTGATTCTAAATATATACAGTTCCTAAATAGAACATAGAAATAACCAATGGTAGACACTATTACAAAATGAGATAAGGCAAGTCCACATTAACTAATAACAATGAGAATACTACACGCCGCGATTTGGGAAGTAGAGGACAGCCATAACTATGATGTGGTAGTCACCGCTTCTGTACCCTGATGCAATGAAGCACCCAAATTGACTAGGCCCCTGTAAAATGTTCTAATTTGTGTCTGTGTGTGGGGGGGGGGGCGTGTTAAACCTGGATGAGAATACTTATGGAAATGTCTCCACCATACAATCTCGAGGCATGGTATATGAAAAGTATGTAACTATCAAAAGACTTATGTTGTATTGGTGTTTCATATAGAATGTTAGCTTTTGAGAACAGGGAATAATTCTAGAACGGTTGGACGGTGGAAGAAGGAGTGGGTAAGGAGGTGGGGAGGCTGGGATGTTTCTCTTATTGGAATCTGCATAATTTCAACTTCAATAAATGAAGATACATGGACCATTATCGCGTTCCTGATTTCCTTTCTGTCTCCGATTCGACTTTGCAACAACTTACAATGGGCTAATGAAAATATTCTTGTCCAAAGAGAGCTCACTGCAAGTTCTACTTAGGGATATTCTTTGCCTGGATTTTTATTTCATTTTATGAAGACGTTAAAGAAGGAATGCAAATTAGAGGTAGCATGGGTAGCAACAGCTGGCACTGATGGGCAACCTGTGGAGGGCTTGACACTTCCCTTTCTACCTTTGGTTTCAGTGGTCATTGAGTGGCAGAAATAGAAAGTAAAATGAGCTCTAGGAGCCCAGTGTATTGTTTGCAGGTTCCAGTGCTTGCCTCCACCTTGCTCTTAGCACAAGTGAGTCTTTGAATAAATTAAGCCGAGGCACTGTTGGTCAGACTCAAAGATATAGCAGTGTGATATTGAATTAATGAATTTGAGCATTTTGGTAGCATATGGCATTTGGAACTGCTGTAGAAAATCCATGTCACTCTGGCCCAGATTTATGCAAAAGTGGTGCAGCGCGGTGCTGCGCCAAAATAATGCCGCGCTGTGCCACTTTTGAACCATAAGAGTACACTGTATTCAGAGGAATAAGGCACACCCCTGCGTTTCCCCCTGTGCAGGCACTGAATTAAGCTGCCTAGCACCAACGCAGGCATCCTTGCACCATAGTGCAAGGGTGTCTGCGTTGAGGGGATAGATTGTTTATGTGCAGGAAGGTTTCCCTTCCTGCACATAAACAATCTACAATGGCGATTTGGCACTTCTATGTGCGCTGCAAAATGCAGCAAACATAGAAGTACCAAAGGATCTTTTGGAATGATTGTTTATGTGCAAGAAGGGACACCTTCCTGCATGTAAACAATCTTCCATGGCATTTTGCTTTTTCTAAGGCAAAAAAGGAGGAGGAATAAAAGCATTCCTCCTCATTTTGCTATTCTAACGCCACCCCTGAGGTGGGGTTAGTTTTTGGAGCTGCCTCAGGTTTATGACAACTCGTAAATCTGAGGCAGCATCAAAAGCAATGTGTGTTGCGGTGGAACGCCCACAGCAACACCCACTGAACGCCCCTCTGACGCTGAAAACTGTGTCGAGGGGCCCATATTTATAAGGGGCGTAACACCACAAAAAAGTGTTCCTTGTTGTTCCACCGCAACACCCATCTTCAAAGAAAACATAAGCAACAAATGCAAATCAGAAGTCAATGAATATCAGCACTAATAGAGCAATTCAGCAATTTAATTTGTCAATCATTTGTCACCGTCAAATTCTCTCCTGTCAGCCTACCTAACCAAGATTAGCATTAACATGTGGGTCTTCATGCGAAAATAATTTAGATGAAACATTAATTTGGAAAAATCTATCTAAGGAGAGAAAAAAAACTATTCAGAAACAGCGAGGTGGCACCTAGAAGAAAAGGCACAAATTGTCAGTCACATTTTCATAGCTACCTATCCAGGATGGAGCAGCAACGAGTCAGTCTTCGTCCCCAGGTCATCAGTGGTGAGCTGCGTATCAGGCTCACAGAGTATAAGCCCAATTATCAGCAATTTGGACAGTTTCTCCTGACGTCATCAACTTTCTCCTTGCATTTCTGATTTCGCTCCCCTTGTCATGATTTTTTATTAGGGTCCCTCAGTCCATCCCACTATTTGCTAATTGGTTGGTCCATCGGAAGTTATGACTTTAACCTATAGTTTTTGTTTACCGAATCTCTATTTTTGCATAGACATCATATCCCATAAATTTGATTGGTCCTTCTCGTGATGAGAACATCATCCGGCTCTTCAGGTAATTGTTGCATACAAGTCTTTAGTAAGTGCCTCTATTGTTCAAGTCCTGGGAAAGTGCATTTAGCCTACACTACACATAATTGTATCAAATTGCCTTCATCACCTCCTGTCCTCTGGTACATTGCAGAATGTTCTAGCAGAGCCATCTGAACTCTGCACAGTTGAAGGTCCTTTGCTACGGTTATCAGTCCTCGCAAGCCTTGTCGAGTCTTCATGTCGTAAAAAGGTAAGGCCCAGTGAAACCAGGCCTTTCATCTGGCTAAGTTAAGAATGCGAATTAACACAAAACATAGGTTATACATCTAGTTATGATATATTAATACATTTTACATGAAGTTTCTCATTATTTAGCATCTTGTTAATACATATGGTGGCCACTCCCCGTGGGCACATTTTTGCTTACATAGTTATTTCCCAATTTGAATTTCTCTATGCATTTGTCTCATTAATAAACACACATTAATCATTAGAAATTTCTCGAATTAATATATCTGCTCTATCACCGACAGCAACACCCACTGAACGCCCCTCTGACGCTGAAAACTGTGTCGGAGGGGCCCATATTTTTAAGGGGCGTAACGCCACAAAAAAGTGGCATTACACTTCCTTGTAAATATGGAGCAGTGCTTAGCACCACCGGAGCATCACAAAAAGTGACACTTCAGTGGCACTGGGGACACTTAAATATGTCCCTCTGTTCTTTAGAGTTTTTGCTGTTTTCTCCTCCTTGTATTAAGAAATAAGAGAGTGGTGAAACCAATAGTAGTTCTGGGTGCGGATTTCTCTAAAAAGCATGAACAATTTTGCTTGTCTCTGAGAACGTTGGATCAATTTGTTCCAGGGCTGCATGCCTTGTGCCTTTGGGTGATATACTCTATTCATGTTTTGTCTCAACTTATGTTGGTGGATCAGTGCAGAATTTGTCAGGTTATCACTTTTTTCCTAGCAGGTCTCGAGGATAGGGTCCAAGAATTTGCATTCAGTATATCAGCATTTCTTAACCCTTTGACTCCTGTGGACGCCCACTTCTCCTTACTGAAATTCAGGACTCCCACTGAGTCATTTTTAGAATATGGAGCACCCAGCCTAAACAGTTTCTCCCATTTCAGATTCAGAACAATACACAATAATGCAGAAAAAAGTGTACATTAAGCAAATACACAAATGATGAAATATTTTATTTAAATCACAAACAAATATTGAAACTGTTGGAAATGGCCTTTCTGCAGGGTCATCCCCAGACTTTTTGCTTTCCTCCTCCTCTTTTTCTGACCTAATTTTTGCTGGCTTTAGGACTCTGCACACTTTACCATTGCTAACCAGTGCTACAGTGCATATGCTCTCTCCTTAAAACATGGTGACATTGGATCATACCAAACTGGGCTATATTATTTACTTATAAGTCCCTAGTACAGTGCACTATACGTGCCCAGGGCCTGTAGATTAAAAGCTACTAGTGGGCCTGCAGCACTGATTGTGCCACCCACTTCAGTAGCCCCTTAAACTTGTCTCTGGCCTGCCATTGCAAGGCCTGTGTGTGCAGTTTCACTGCCAATTCGACTTGGCATTTAAAAGCACTTGCCAAGCCTAAAACTCCCCTTTTTCTACATATGTCACCCCTAAGGTGTGCCCTAGGTAACCCCTATGGCAGGGTGCTGTGTGGGTAAAAGGCAGGACCTGTACCTGTGTAGTGTACATGTCCTGGTAGTGTAAAACTCCCAAATTCGTTTTTACACTGCTGTGAGGCCTGCTCCCTTCATAGGCTAACATTGGGGCTGTGCTCATATATAGTTTGAGTGGTGGCTGCTGATCTGAAAGGAGTAGGAAGGTCATATTTAGTATGGCCAGAATGATGATATAAAATCCTGCTGACTGGTGAAGTTGGATTTAATATTACTATTTTAGAAATGCCACTTTTAGAAAGTGAGCATTTCTCTGCACTTAAATCTTTCTGTGCCTTACAATCCACGTCTGGCTGGGTTTACTTGACAGCTCCTTGTGCGTTCACTCAGACACACCCCAAACACAGGATACTCAGCCTCACTTGCATACATCTGTATTTTCAATGGGTCTCCTTGGCTGGGAAGGTGGAGGGCCTGCTCTCACACAAAAGACTGCCACACCCACTACTGGGACCCTGGCAGACAGGATTGAACTGAAAGGAGACCTGGTGCACTTCTAAGCCACTCTTTGAAGTCACCCCCACTTCAAAGGAACATTTGGGTATATAAACAGGGCCTCTGCACCTTCCAACTCAGACATTTCCTGGAGAAGAAACTTGTAACCAGAATCTGCATCCTGCCAAGAAGAACTGCTTGGCTGCCCAAAGGACTCGCCTGGCTGCTTTCTGTGAAGGACTGCTGCCTTGCTGTTGCCCTGCTGCCTTGCTGCTCCCTAGCTGTGGTGAAGAAGTGCTCTCGAAGAGCTTGGATAGAGCTTGCCTCCTGTTCCCTGAAGATGAAAAGACTTCTCTCTTGCAACTGGACTCCTTGTGTCACGAAAATTCTACACACAGCTTGCTAAAGCCAACGCACAGCCTGCCCAGTGCTGAGAAATTCACTGCACGCCAAACCGGAACAACACAGCGCTTGTGACTTGCCTCCACAAGCACAGGATTCCACGCACAGACCCCAGGGTGTCTGAAAACCCCACAACCCGAAGAGGATCCATGACCGAGCACCGGAAATCGATGCACAGCCGTCCCTGCGTGGAAACTAAATGGCGCATCACCATGTGCGGCCTGAGAAATCAACGCACACCTCCTTTGTTTCCACGCTTCTCCTCCTCTGCTGCCCATTGTGGAGATTTTTCACGCAAACCAGGTACTTTGTGCTTAAAAGAGAATTTGGCCCTCATTACAACCCTGGCGGTAAATCACGCTGGCCGCCGCCAACATACCGTGTCCATGGCGGAAATCTGCAATGGGTATTATGACCCACACTGAGAAATCCGCCACTATACAGACACCCACACAAGTCCGCCACACCAGGTCAGTGATAAACTGGCGATAGCAAAACCCACACCATTACACCAACAGGAATACGCCCACAGTATTAAGACCCACGAATCAATGCATCGGACATTCAACCACGGTAATCCATTGGCAGTACACACCGTCGTGCTAAAAAACACACACACTTACAAAACTACACCACATTGGACAATTCAAACTACACACACTTGACACTCATACACACACCACACCCACACCACTATAAAACACACACAGACATTACCCACAACCCCTTACACCAAAAAATGTTGAAGAAGCAGAGAGAGAAAAGAAAAGACCACACTAGCATCCAGAGGCACACAACACCATCACTCATACACCATCCACGCACATCACACCACACACCCCGACACATCACCCCACACATCACATCAACCATCACCTCATACATCACTCACACCACATCATGGCACCTCAAAGGCACCTCAGGTTTTCTGAGGAGGAGCTCAGGGTCATGGTGGAGGAAATCATCCGGGTAGAGCCACAGCTATTTTGATCACAGGTGCAGGAGACGTCCATTGCAAGGAAAATGGAGCTATGGCGGAGAATTGTCGACAGGGCCAACGCAGTGGGACAGCATACAAGAACAAGGGATGACATCAGGAAGAGGTGGAACAACCTACCGGGCAAGGTGCATTTCGTGGTATCCCGACACCAGGTAGCCGTACCGAGGACTGGCGGTGGACCCCCACCTCCTCTCCCACAACTAACAACATAGGAGGAGCAAGTCTTGGCAATAATGCATCCTGAAGGCCTCCCAGGAGTAGCAGGAGGACTGGACTCTGGTAAGTCATATCTTTACTATTATATCCCCCCCACCCTACCTGCATGCCATCACATACTCCCACCCTCACCCTCACTCCCATGACTCCACCATCTCTCACACACCCCACCAGGGGACCTCTGGACAGTCGGTTCCCCTGCCACAGTCCCAAGCCACCACAGAACCTCCCCCCTCAGGAAATACCACCACAGAACCTCCCCCCTCAGGAAATACCACCACAGCACCCACCCAGCGGGCCCCTGCCACTGTCCCCAGGACACGTCAATCAGCAGTGTGTCCAGCACTACAGGGACCCCAGGCAACCCCACTAACACAGGAGGATCAGGGACCTGGGGTCAGTGGCAGTGGGCACACGGTTCAGGGGATGGAGGCACAGGACAACAGGGAAGTTGGGAGGACTGCTGTGCGACAGGAGGAGGACAGGCCCAGGGAACCGACCCTCCATGAGGCACTATCAAACTTCATGGGAACATGCCACCATTCCCAGGAGACCATGGGCACGGTACTGGCCAAGTTTCAGGAGACCCAGCGGCTGCAGGAGGGACAATACATGGGGATCAGGGAGGACCTCAACAACATCTACACCATCCTGGTCACCATAGCAGGGGTGCTGGCTGACTTAGGCAAGACCATGAGGGAGGCAGTGGCACAACAAAGGGCCCCTTACACTAGCCAAATCGAGGAACAGCCCTCTACCTCTGCCGGCACTAGTGGACAGGAGGCCCCGCCACAGAAACAACAGCCCACCAGCACCCCACCCCCTGCAGAAGGAGAACCACCCCGCTAACGGTCCCTGCGATCCAGGCAGAAGCCCGAGAACATTGCCAAGACCCCGCCAGCAAATAGGACTCACCTGATTGTCACCCTTCTGTCCCACTATGTCACCCTGTCCACCTTGAACTGCCATTACTCCCCTTCCTATGCCCCATTGTACAATGCACCTGTGATACCAAGAGTCTGGAATCTACTATGGACCTTCCTCTACCATCACCGCAGCCCCTTCCACATACCCCTATACACATTAGCCCTTAAACAAACACCCTTGAATCACAAACCAATCTGGAGTCAGTCTGATCTTTCACAAATGTATTATTACAACATCACCAGCAAATATCAATGTAAATGTTCATTTGCTCATACCAATGTATGACACTTCTTGGGCAGCAATACATATAGCAAAAGGCAGAATGAGGTACCCAGATCTGAAAAATGGAAAGCCAAAGTGAACTGTCAGTGTCCATAGACAGAGGTGAAAAGGCTGACTTTTACAATGTCCTACAGTATTCAGAAATGTGAGGAGCAGTTACAGTCTCTTACCTGTGTGTCACTGGAAGAACTGCTTGATGATGTTTGTTCGGTTGTCAAGAACTTCTTCCTCTGCTTCCTCTTCCTCACTGTCCACAGGCTCCACCACTGCTACAAGACCATCATCAGGCCCATCCTCCTGCAGAAAAGGCACGTGGCGACGCAATGCCAGGTTGTGCAACATGCAGCATGCCATGATTATCTGGCACACCTTCTTCGGTGAGTAGTACAGGGAGCCACCTGTTAGATGGAGGCACCGGAATCTGGCCTTCAGGAGGCCGAACGTCCTCTCAATAATATGCCTAGTTCGCCCATGTGCCTCATTGTAGCGGTCCTCTTCCCTTGTCCTGGGATTCCTCACTGGGTTCAGTAGCCATGAGAGGTTGGGGTAGCCAGAGTCACCTGCAAATGTCAAGGGATAACTGTTAGACACACACTAACCCTTAGGGACTACCCCATACCCAGACACCTACTCAAACTTTGTGGGGACCTTGGGCTCTCCTATTAGCCACACACGGTGCCTCTAGAGTTGGCCCATCACATAAGGGATACTGCTATTCTTCAAAATGTAGGCGTCATGCACAGAGCCAGGATACTTAGCATTCACATGAGAGATGTACTGGTCTACCAAACACACCATCTGCACATTCATCGAATGGTAGCTTTTTCGATTTCTGTACACTTGTTCATTTCTGCGGGAGGACAAATGCCACATGTGTACCATCAATGGTACCAATGATGTTGGGGATATGTCTCAGGGCATAAAAGTGAGCTTTCACTGTGGCCAAATCCTCCACCTGAGGAAACACAATGTAGCTGCGCATGTGTTTCAGCAGGGCAGACAAGACTCTGGTCAACACGTTAGAAAACATTGGCTGAGACATCCCAGATGCCATGGCCACTGTAGTTTGAAAGGAGCCTCTTGCCAGGAAATGGAGCACTGACAGGACCTGCACTAGAGGGGTATTCCTGTGGGATCGCGGATAGCTGACATCAGGTCTGGCTCCAATTGGGCACACAGTTCTTGGATTGTGGCACGATCAAGTCTGCAGGTGATAATGATGTGTCTGTCTTCCATTGTCGAAAGGTCCACCAGGGGTCTGTACACCGAAGGATGACGCCATCTCATCATCTGCCCCAGCGGATGTGCCCTATGGAAAATAGTGAGCAGAGGGTCGTGTACCACATAGGTTGCACAAGTGTGTTTGCAGTAATGTGAGTAAATCCGTGTGTAGTGTAGTTTGTCCGTATATCTGCCAAATTATGCTGTTACGTAGTTAGGTGCTACGCCATGTGCCCCCCTGAAATGGCGGCTGCCTGACTTGTGAGGAGGGGCAAGAGGAAATGAGGTAACTGCGCTGGCATTGCGCAGCGTCGCGATAGGCGGTCGAAGACTGCTGCGCAATTCAGCATTGGTTATCATTGGGCCCTATGGGTTACAGGAGCCAATGACGATGTACACCGGCGGTGACGGTACGCACCGCCGTGGACGTGACCGCCATTTTCTATATGTTCACTCACTTGATACCTGACCTTCAACAGGAGAGGACCTACACTGCAAGTGCTGCTGTGACCTCTGGAAGCGACAATGGCTCATGTGTCTGGGGAAAGGGCCCCTGCCTTCACCGCAGAGGAGTTGAACAAACTGCTGGATGGGGTCCTCCGCCAGTACACGCTACTCTACAGTCCTCCAGACAAACAGGTGAGTACACTGTGAGCATGATGCGTGGGCAATGCCTGTTTGGAGTGGTGTGGATGGAAGATACTTGTGGGGGGGCTGAGGCCTGCATGTGAGGATGGTGAGTGTAGGTGCGTCACTGCATGGGTGGGAACTGAGTATGACGGTCCGGAATGGTGAGTAATTTCCTTTCCTCCTGTACCTTTCCTCTAGGTCAGTGCCCACCAGAAGAAGGGTATTTGGCGTGCCATCACCAAGGAAGTGTGGACCCTGGGGGTCTATCATAGACAGAGCACCCACTGCCGCAAGAGATGGGAGGACCTGCGCTGCTGGAGCAAGAAGACGGCGGAGGCCCAGCTGGGGCTCGCCTCCCAACATGGAATGGGTGCCTGTCGCACCATGACCCCTCTGATTTCCGGATCCTGGTGGTGGCATCTCCGGAGTTGGATGGGCGCTTGAGGCCATCATAGCAGCCACAAGGGTGTGAGTACAGTGAAATTAAGCTGATTCTGTGCGCTTTACGAAGGGTCTGGGTGGGAGATGTGGGCTGTGGGTTCTCCTAGGCCAGGGTAAACTTGGTAGGGAAGGACCCTTGTTGGGCAGGCTCTGAGGCACTCCAACCCCAATATTTTTAGTGGGCATCTACAACTGGGCAGGCTCCTGTGGGTTCCAGGTGTGCAGCAAATGGTGTTAGGTATTGTACCCCATGGCCAGGTGAATTTCCTACTAACTGCTAGTGCATGGCCTAGTGCATAGGGCTGTTCCCTGTTTGTTGTGTCCGCCCACGGTAGGGGTGTTGCTGGCATTGACCATGTGTTTTTTCTGTTTTTCCCCCCTTCTTGTTTTGTCACCTTGTCCTTGTGTGCATTAGCATCATCTGGCGGAGGAGCAGAGGCACCGGCGACGGAGGGAGCTGCATCCCACATGGCCCTGGAGGGTGAATCCACGGAGGGTGAAGGGAGCTCCACAACGGGGACAGGAGGGGATACCAGCGACAGCGACTCCTCCTCTGATAGAAGCTCCCTGGTGGTGGTGGACACCTCGGTGCCCACCCCAACAACAGGTACAGCCGCCACCCCCCCACCAGCACCACCCTCCCAGCAGCCCATCAGTGTGTTTCCCGTGCCCGCTCATCCAGGAGGGTGGGCATGCCCCTGGCACCTCAGGCCCTGCTCCAGTCAGCCCTGTAAGCCCTCCTCCAAAAGTACACAAACGCAGACACACACCCACTCAACAGCCATCCACCCCACAACAGCCTCCAACCCATGCACCTTCACCCAAACTCAACAGACGTACACCTCCTACAACCACTACCTCTTTCTCTACTCCCACACCCCCTCCATCTTCCCATCCCAGTGTGTCAAAAAAACGTTTCCTAGCTAACATTAACCTCTTCCCTACACCTCCCCCCGTCCTTCCCATAGGGCCAGGATGTCTAGATCCCAGCCCAGCACCTCAGTCACCAAATCTGCATCCGCTGTGGTCCCTGCTACTCCAGTAGGGTCTAAGGGGGCACCCGTCAAAGCTGCCAGTGTGCCACAGACAGAAAAGAAGGACCACCCTATTCCACCACTTGCAAAGGTCAAAAAGGGTACTGCTTCCAGCAGGGGAAAGTCACACCACCCACCCTGCAAGGCCTTGCCCACACACTGAGTGGACAGTGCCAAGGTCCCTGCAGTGACTGTCAAGATGGGGAAGGGCCACAAGCCAAAGGGCACATCACCGCTTGGTGTGATGTCTCCTGGTGAGGGGCTGGTGACCAACATATCATCAGGGATGGCAGCAACATGCACCACAGTCACCACCTCCTCTCCGACCGCCACCTCCACCGCCGCTGCCACAACATCAGTCTGCAGCATCCTCCCCAAGGATCAGCCATCTGAGGCTGCCAGAGACGGTATGGTGTCTCCATCCACCACAACAGTCACTTGCACCACGGCCAGCACTGGCAGCATCTCCGCCGCTGACACCTCCACCTGCACCACCATCAGCACCACCACGTGCACAGCCGATGCCACTCTGTTGGACGTCAGCCCCATCCCAAGTGTGCAGCCGTCAGAGCCTGCAGTTGACGTCCTGGACACGCCACTCAAGACACTACCTCCAGCACTGACACAAACCAGCAATTGGCTGCCTAAGTCACCGCATGATGGCGTGTGACTCTGCCTCCATGGAGTATCATGCTACCTGTTCCAGGTACATTGCGTGGCTAAGACACCCAGGTGAGACAAAGGCAACTGCCACACCCCAGGTGCAGCATCACTGGGCACAAAGCCCCCTCCAGAACCAGTGGAGAAAGGCATCCACTCACCCAGTCCTTGGCAGGATGAAGCACTCTGGGCAAAAGCCCCCTCCAGAACCAGTGGAGAAAGGCATCTACTTATCCATTCCTTGGCAGGATGAAGCAGTCTGGGCACCAAGCCCCCTCCACAACCAGTGGAGAAAGGCATCCATTTGAGTGACTGTGGCTTTGCACTCTTCAGGACCAAGCAGTGGGCAGTGAACCCACTTGAGAGACTTAAGAGACTGTGGCTTTGCACTCCCCAGGACCAAGCAGTGGGCAGTGAACCCACTTGAGAGACTTGAGAGACTGTGGCTTTTCACTCCACAGGACCAAGCATTGGGCAGTGAACCCACTTGAGAGACTAGAGAGACTGTGGCTTTGCACTCCCCAGAACCAAGCAGTGGGCAGTGAACCCACTTGAGAGACTTGAGAAACTGTGGCTTTGAACTCCCCAGGACCAAGCAGTGGGCAAACCACCCACTTGAGAGACTTGTGAGACTGTGGTTTTGCACTCCCCAGGACCAAGCAGTAGGCAAACCACCCACTTGAGAGACTTGTGAGACTGTGGCTTTGCACTCCCCAGGACCAGGCAGTGGGCATGGAGCCCCCTCGAGGAGCAGTGGCGTCGTACCATCATCTGGCTGAGGTGCCCCCCTCCCCTTCCTCCTGAGGTGCCTGTTTTTTTTCCAACCTGATGCCCCTGCAGTGTTCTCTCCGTTTTGAGGCAGGTGTCATGTGTGGGCTTCGCCCATGCTTTTTGGGACCACTGGTCCATGGACATTTCATGGGACAGTGTACGGACTTGTGTACTTGCTGTAAATATTTGTGTATACTGATTATTTGCTGTTCTCCTGATATATCTGATTGTTCGAGTATTACACTAGTTAAACTCATTTCGTTTGGTCCTTGCGTTCTTCCAAGGGGTGACAGGTGTATCTGTGATGTTATTGGATATGTGTGTGTCTATGTTGTGGGTGGGGGGTGGGGGTGTTGCGTGTTACGTGTTTGTGTCACTCTCTTTTCCCTCCTCCCCTCCCCTGTGTGCTAGGTGCAGTACTCACTGTCGTTGCCGCCGCATTCTTTCCACTTCATCGTGTATTAATAGATACAGCAACATGGGTAGAATCTGCAATTCGGGCTCCATGGCATCCTAGTTCTTCCTTGTGTGTAGGGAGGTGAGTGGTTTCCCTTCTGTGTACTGTTTACGCCGTGCTTTTGATGGCGTTGGTACCGCCCCGGAAAAGCTGGCAGATTGGTGCCTTGTAATAGTGCAGGGGTACATTGTCTTCCGCCTGGCTGTTGGCGGTTACCGCCGTGGTGTATGTTGCTACTGCCGAGGCAGTCGGAGTGTTAAAGTGGCTGTCTGTGTTGGCTGTTTCCGCCATTGTCATGATCCCATTTTTTTGACTGCCGGCTTTTTGGCGGTGTTACCTCCACTTTAACACCGACCGCCAGGGTTGTAATGAGGGCCTTTGTTTGCTTTAAAAAATACTTAATACACTTTATATCACTTTTCAGTGATATCTCCACAATTACTTATTGCATTTGTGATCGTTTTGACCTGCAATATCCAGATAAATATTATATATTTTTCTGAACACTGTGTGGTATATTTTTTGTGGTGCTATATTGTGTTATTGTATGATTTATTCCACAAATACTTTATACATTGCCTTCTAAGTTAAGCCTGACTGCTCAGTGACCAGAGGGTGGGCACAGGGTAATTTGGATTGTGTGTGACTTACCCTGACTAGAGTGAGGGTCCTTGCTTGAACAGGGGGTAACCTGACTGCCACTCAAAGACCCCATTTCTAACAGAAACAAATATAAATGTGCATTTCAATGGGTAGGTTGGGGCTTTTTTAATTATTTTTTTAATTCCAAAAGAAGAAGCAGAATGCTAAACTCTAGTATATCACTTTGTCTTTTTTGTTCCTAATGAATGCCTTTTTGGTCAGTCCTTCAACTGGGGCCAAACACTTTCCTTACTATACTGTTTTAGCTATATTTGTGCTGGCCCACAAAATGAGTCTCCCAGCTTTTTTTGCCTCTAATTTGCAATCCTTTCATATTTACGTACTGTTTTACATTTTCAATATTACATTTTGTTTCTTTACATACAATTAAATAATCTGCTACTAATATTTACTTTTCTAAACAGTCATGGACACCCTGAGTAAGTGTAATGGACCCCTGAGGATCTGTGGCCCACAGGTTAAGAACCACTGCAATACATTATTCATCATGCACAAATACCGGACGTTCACCATATAACACTAAGCTGTGCTTCAGCCACACAAAACCAAGCCTGAATCTTGACAATGGAGCATAGTAAATGTCTCCTGTACTTCACCCTTTTTAATTTTCAGACCGATTGTTTAATTTTTTAATGTAAATAGTTCTGCAGGTTTTGCACAACAAGGTGAATGAAAACCTATCTGAGCTAGCCTTGCCTCTCCTTTGTGATAGCATAACCACAAACACATGGGGCATTACAACCTAGACGTGCTTCGGATGCAGAAACCAATTAGAACAATACTATAAATGTAATTGATTTAAAAAGTAAGCCACAAAGTATTTGGATATCCAAATAGATAAACAGTACTTTGAAATATATCTGAGGAAGGAGCTAGGAGAGATCCCTAAATGAATGAAGTTAAACATGTTTACAAATCCTGATTATACAGTGACAATCAACTTCACAAAAAAGAACCATTATATACAAATCCTTTTGCATTATCCTACCCTTTTAGTGAGACCACACTTTAATTATCCACACAAAGACCATAATGTTCTTTTTGTGCTCCTCATGGCAGTTTTTATGTGTGAGTTACGTCTGCACCCTTGAAAAAGAAAATGTGTGTCTTTTGATAACATTACCAATATGTATACCCTTCCCCTTTACTAGTATAAGATTCTGTCGATAAATAAGCACATTGTGTTGGCCTCTTTCCTTTTCAGCCAAGCTGTCAATTCATGTCCCCTTAAGGTAACTGTTTGATAGCTTCATTTTCCTTTCTTTTATATTTCCCTTTTCCATTTGACATTGACTGATAGTTAGGATGTCCCCCTTTGTTTAGGTTCCCTTCCAAGCATCAAGCTGTAAAACTTTACAACTCTTTTTAAAAAGTGCATCTTACATGTGATATGTACACTTGGTGTACTGCTATAATGCTTCCTTTTCATGTGGGCTATTACATTGCTAGTACTTTGAATTGTAAGCTTTTTTTGAGTAGCAGTGTTTACTTGGGAATGGGTGCTATCTAGTAATTCAGTAAGCATAATCTGATCAGTCTAAAACACATTTCTTACATAATGTTTGTTGAAACAGAAATAGCTATTGCACAAGCAGTAGGCTATCCCCAGTGAATCATGTGTTATGTTCAACCAGTACGAATGTTCGGAAATCATCACAATAACATTTCAAAACCAATTTTCATCAATAAAGTTGGATGAGAGGAATTGTAGGGAAGATTTCTTTAGGGGAAAAACATGACTAGAAAAAGTAAAATGCCATAGAAAAACAACAGTTCACAGTTAACTGGGACCAAATGCAATTTCAGACCAACCATCATAGAATACATTAAGCAGCGCATCCCAGTCAAAATGTTTACCTTCTCACTTGTACTTCGAAATGGAAGTCAACATTTTTCAGTGTTGCAACATCCAAGGGTGTGACCAGTGAAGCTCCCTCAAAGTTGGACGTCTTCTACTAATTAATGAGATTTGAAGTTAGCAATATGGACATATAGCGAGCAGTAGAAATGTAGGGTGCCACACCAAATGAGCAACTTTGTTCCTCCTCCTTATAGTGTTGATATTGAAAAGTGGATGTTGATGTGCACAATGATACGTTGCATCACTATTATCGAATTCACCCACCATGAACTCTCCATCAACCCCGACTCAGAAATACGTGGTCAGGCAGGCCATGAGGCCTTGGCCTGAGCTTACTGACTGACAGGCCACAGGTGGGTTGGCAAGTAGCCAGCAGACACACACACAAACAGGAATCTCAGATCAATCCCACAGACAGGCGTAGCAGCGCCACAATAGTCTGAGTAAATTGGCCGCAATAAAGCACACATGGCTGGAGAAGTATGCGTATTCCAAAAACACCATAAAGTCAGATGCCACATGAAGTTAGGAACACTCAGCCAATCAGAAAACAGCACACACAGTAGCTCGCAGCAATCATGCGCCTCTTAGGCCGGACATCTGGATACGTTACCCACTGGCCCTTATTGTGTCAATGCAAGGTTGAGGCCCACCTGCATTTGTGATCAGGGACCCTATTTATGACTTCAAGACAATATCCCATCTCTTTACCTAAAAAGGAATGCTGAAATTTGAATATGGTGCCTAGAAAAATGTATAAAACACCAATCAGATCAAATGTACTTTGAGACAGTCCTCAGACCTCAGAGTTTGTGTAAATGTTCTCCCAGCCGTAGTGTTTAATTAAACCAATTGTTCCTGTTTTGACAAATGCCTCTTGTCGTTTGGTTTTTCAAGATAAGTTCACATTTGAGCAACAATAACACTGAGATGTTCCTGTATTCTCTTTTTTAAATGTGTGATGGTATTTCCTATATAAGTCACAACAGGTCTGAAAATTTATTTTTGTATTGTGACAAAAATGAGTCCGTTTATGAAGTCCAAATAGAAAATTATAACAATTCCACAGATATAGAAACATGCTGGTGGACAGGGAAGGCAAATGCTATAGTTGGTTGTCAAATATTGATAACGGTGACAAACCTTCAATTTTTTGTTTAGCCCTCATTTGTATTTCGATTTGATTTCATTTTCTAACCTTGGATCAACTTTCACGACCTTCTATTGTTTATGTAAAACTGTATATGACAAGACAATTTTGGTTGTAAAGAGTGATCAAAGGTAATATCCTGTTTTAAAAAAAATATTTGGCTGACTTATATTTGAGTATGCAATATTTGAGTAGGCGAAGCCAATGTCTGTTCCTGATCCTGCATTTTGTTTTGGTTAACATTTCTCTTGTGTGTGTCTTGTTGGAAAATAGGGCCTCCTTATCTGACAAGTCTATCTTAAAGATTTCACATTTGCCACATTATCTTTTTAGCCCGGTCCATTCCCCCATGAAATTGCTTTAATTTGAAAAGTGGGTTGTGCAATGGCAGTGTGGAGGACAGCGTTGAATTCAATAGGGAGTTAAGACAAAATATCAGAAAAAATTATTGTGTGGACAAAACATTGTGTCAAGAATATTGAGGACAAAAACATTGTGAAGGTAGGTTTCTACGGGAAAGCAACTTTTTTAACTTTGTTTTTTACAACCCGACATATATGAACAATATATATTTATCTTCAAGGCATTTGGTTGAGAAGTTATTAATAGTAAATCCATACTTACCTATCTGCACTCACTGTCATAGTATCTTGGTCCTCAATATTGTTCACACTATATTCTGTCCACACACTATTTTTGTTACTGGTACTCTGGCAATGATCCATTCAGTAGGCTTGCCACAAAAATATTTCCTATTCCCAAGGTGTATTGAATAACATCTAGATAATCTGTTTTGTTCGAAAAAAAGGCAAGCATGCAAGATGATGAAAGAAAATGAAGATGCTAAATTTGCAATTTGTGATTAGCATGTAAAGTCTGTGTTAAATATAAAGCCCAAATTGCAGACAGATGAAACTGGTTTAGGAATAGGACCGAGTGAATGCATCCATCTATACTTATGGAGGGCCTACAACTGTCAGGATCTCAGTCCTATCAGAATTTAGATTTATTTTAAGCAGTTGTTGCCCATCTATTTACCAACAGCCAATAAGCACTCATTGGCTCTCAAATATATTTCATATTACAGTGTTTTTAACTGAGTAATTGTGAGTAACACACATCTCCCTATAACAAAGGAATTAACCAAATAAAGGGCTAGATGTAGGAAGCATTTTGCATGGTGCAAACTGCGAAAATCACAGTTTGCGCCATGCAAAATGCTGATCGCGATGCTCATTCACATTTTGCGAGTCGGTACCGACTCGCAAAATGTGAATGCGACTCGCAAATAGGGAGGGGTGTCCCCTTCCTATTTGCAACTCGCACTGCGATGCTAAATTGCTTTGTGACGCGAACGCGGTCACAAAGCAATTCGCAGTTACCACCAGTGTCACAATGGTGGTAACCCATTCGCAAAAGAGAAAGGGTCCCCTTCCCCTTTGTGAATGTTACCAAAAAGTTTTTTTCAGAGCAGGCAGTGGTCCAATGGACCACTACCTCCTCTGAAAAAACGAAACCAATTGGTTTCGTTCTTTTTTTTGTTTTGCATCTCGTTTTCCTTTAAGGAAAACGGGCTGCAAAATAATAAAAACAAAAATGCTTTATTTAAAAAGCAGTCACAGACATGGAGGTCTGCTGACTTCAGCAGGCCACCATCCCTGTGAGTGCAGGGACTCGCTGTGGGGTCACAAAATGCGACCCACCTCATTAATATTAATGAGGTGGGTCTTTGCAACCCCATAGCGATTCGCAGACGGTGTCTGAGACACCGTTCTGCATCCGCATGAGCGATTCGGAAATTGCGAGTCACACTGACTCGCAATTTCTGAATCGCAAATGCGGAAATTGCTACATCTGGCCCAAACTCTCTTACATAAAGTACAATTCTGCCACCTACATGTTATATTCTATGCCCTGCAGCAAGCATATTAATCAAGTTAATCAAGAACAGATTAAACGTCTTTGAACAAGATAATGAGCAGTTAATGATAATATTCCTTCACAGTATAAAGGGATGTCTGATCAACTTTTCTCTACAGAACAGCTGCAATGTAGAGCACTGGTTCCGAATACAAAAACAATCCTTTTTTAAAAGAATTACACCTCCAACAAACTGAATTGTTTTGTTCATTTCAAGTTAGACATTTTAGGTATGTCCAGTATGTTCTAATTAATATCTGTTGCTGAGTAAAATTATATTTAGAAAAGGATTAATCTTTTGAATACATTCAAGTTGTTTTTTTCCCAGGCCTTATCATACGTGATACATAATGTTGATCCAAATGCATTTTATATCTTAGATGAAGATGTTATCTGGAGTAAAGGAGAGGCCATTACAAGCAAGAGTTGTTCAAATAAATTACTGTTAGACAAGATAAGAGGATAGAAGCTATTGGTGTTACTATTTTATCATTCTGCCTCTAGAGGGTGCTGTATATAGACCTACTGCAGACAGGAATTCACAGGTAACATTTCCCCAAAGTCCCTGCATGACTCTCGTTTTCTTCCCATTTCATTCTTGTACAATCACGCATTTGCTTCCATTGACTAAAGGTTCCATAATGCTCTGATATGTATTTACTAAGGACTGGCATCCATTGTGCATTGCTTTCAAAGTGAGCAGTCCTGCTGTTCTTTAGAAAAGGATTCTCGCCTTCAGGGATTGTGAGAGACGGGAGTTGCACACACCTGTGACCAGTCTTGTGCAGTCTTGTGCAGTCCAGTCATGAGACTTCATCATGGGCTTGCTGCTGCCATTTGCTGAAGCTCCTAGTCCATAAATTGGAGTTTGAACCTCTGAGTACTGGACCTCTTTTTGCTTGTTTTAATTTTTTGTGACAGATCTCTCTCTGCCCTGCTTTGCTTATATTTACTCCTTTGTCTGCCTTTTTTCTACAGTAAGTTGCAGCCCCTGGACTTCTACCTTTGTAATATTCCCTTTTGTTCCTGCTATTAATTCCCTTTGTTTATTTCTTTGTTTGTCATAGCTCTTTGATTTTCTCCCCGGTCTCCTGGATTTTGCCCCTTGTGCTTGTTCCCTTTCTTCAGTGTTTGTCCTGCAGTCTCTAGTTCTCTTGAAGTTCCAGTCTCTCGCTTTTTATAGTTTCTAAGGGCTACATTTACGTAGCATTTTGGACGTCGCAAACAATGAATCAGGCCGTTTGCGACGTGCACAATGCACTTTGGGATGTTCAGACCCATTTTTGTGATTCGGTAAACTATTTATCGAATCGCAAAAAGGGTTTGTGAGTCGCAATTAGGAAGGGGTGTTCTGAAAAAATGAAAAGAAAACTTTTCCTTTTTTGTTTTTGAAATGCATCTCATTTTCCTTTAAGGAAAACAGGCTGCATTTAAAAAAAACAAAAAAAAACTGCTTTATTTAAAGGCAGTCAGAGACATGGTGGTCTGCCGTCTCCAGCAGGCCACCATCCCTTTGAGGACGGCCATTCCCAAAGGGGTAGTAAATTACTACCTACCGCATGAATATTGGTGAGGTAGAGCATTTGCAACACCCTTACATTGACACTGCTCAACATAAGGTTTTGCGACTTGCAAATTGCAAGTCGTAAATCAAATCTTTTCTACATGTAGCCCTAAAATCATTGTGTTTGATTTACCCACTAATCTCACCTAGAACACCCTGTTCCTGACTATTTGCTGCAGCTCTTAGGTTCTGTTCTAGTTCTTGTTCTGCTTTCATCTCATTGGCTTTTGTGTCTGGTAAGTGTTCTATTTTGTTTTCACCTGTGTTTAAGTGTATTTCTTTTGTACAGGGTTGTCTCCTGGTTTTCAGATGTCAATTTCTGCACCACCATTTCCTTGTGTTATATGTAGTCTTAAGTGAGTGGCTAAGATATGACAGTATGACTTTTCTATTTTTTTTTAAATCGCCACTTTGCCTCCTGGTGGACCCATAATTGTCTGTTTCATGTGTGTAAGTATATTCTGTTATCTGTACCCTGCGGTCCAAATAGAGAATTTCTTCTGCTGCCTCCATTTTAAGGGGTTTGCAGGATGATTATCTGTAAAGGTAAACTAAACAGAGACATTGACATTCCCTGTTGCTGCAGGAAGTTCTGATTTCTATCCGTGTACGACCATAGTGGTAACCCAGAGTATTTGTTTACATTAAAGTTTCTTTCCTACACTATCCTGTTCCTGTGCTTTACCCTGTTTGTGTCTGTCTTTTGTGGTTTAGGCTTTTGCCTGCTCCTGTGCCTTGATACACTACCTCTGTAGGCAGATATTGTGTGGTGTTCCATCCATCATCGTAACAGATTGACAAAGTCTCATACAGTATCATCTTTAACTTTTTATATATGTAAGTGAGATAGCCTTTTCCTGAATCCTGCAGCCAATGACTGGTAATATAAATCATGTGCTCTTACCAAGTATGTTGATACAGGCTGTTGCCTTCAATCATATAGAATGAATTGTGCTAAGGTGACAAAATGGCAGACCGTTTGGGCTTGACATGCCATTTTAGGCACAAAGTGGGACTGCACAAAGTGAACCATTTTCTCTGATTATAGGCAATCTGTTCTAACCTGTCAGTGATAGGAAGAATCTTCAATGAGGAACCTGGACAGTATTCAAACTCTACTTATGCCTAAATAATAGATAGTGAGTTAAGGGTTATTAGCCTCTGCCTTGCTGTGAATAAGAAAAAGCGTATGTGTACATGCTAATATCCGTTAGTAATAAACCACAGAGTAGTGGTGAAAAAAACATTCTGTTTCTTGAATTTGTTTTAAGGCTCCTTAAAAATATGAAAAGGAATTCCCTCCCATGTTTTATGTGGACTTTTCCAATTTAAACTAGACTAACTAAGCACTTTCTAAATTGAGGTTGAAGCTTAATTTTAATGATACCTTTTCTACTTCTATAAAATTTAATTGAAGGGTATTTCTTCTGATGATGTTTAGGTCTATGGCATTTTAAGTTTTGAAATGTTTAGTGGGAGAATTTCAATATTTTTAAAAAGGTTAATATGTAGGGAATTATTTGCTATAATTTGCTACGTAAGGGAAAAAATATTGTAATAATGCTTGTTAAAGCTCTTAGATAGGGACACCAACATCAGACTCATCCTTGCCTACTTAGATGGCCCAAACTGCTTTTCAAATGTAAACTCAGACTTCAATGGATTTGTTGGATCTTAAAGTTTTTAACACACTATTGTCTGCAAACGTTATTAATTTATGTGTGCTGCATAATTTACATATTTTATAAAAAATATGGGCCATATGTATGAACACATTTTCCCATAGACACAGAATGGGTAAAACCCTTTGATACATCTGGCCCTATAATTCTTGTTACCATGGATAACAACAGTACAGTCAGAAAATGTGGTACACAATGCCACATATTTTGTGTTTTCTTGACACTTAATTCAGATATTCTTTACATTGTGGGCCTCATTTCAAGTTTGGCAGTCTCAGGACCACCATGGTGGTGGTCGTACTGCCAATAGGCTGGTGGAGAAGCCCGCCATATTATGATCATGGTTGTTTTCCCAACAGAACATAGCCAAAGCACTGGCGGCACCGCCAGTGCGGTCTAGTCGCCATGGACGACGGTAGCTCCCTGTAGGTTGGGGGGGACCATGTTTCTGCCAGACAGATTATGAGGTTGCACACCACCAAGGTTTTCATGGTGGTTGCACCACCACAGAACCCAGGCAGAAACCAACCATATAGAAGGAGACACTCACCTTCAGGAAGCCACACTCAGCCGGAGATGCCATGGAACCAGAATTATACATCTTTCTACTGTCCTGCTCACCCAGAGACACCGGAATCAATGCTGAAGTTGATGACAGCAACCGTGAATACACACTCTTACCTGTCACTGTTGTAAATTGTCAAAGTATGTACACAGCCACAACATACCAATTGGCCACAGGTGGCAAGGGCAACATACAAACGTAACCTGACACTAACGCACACTCACAGACAGCTACATGCACACCCGCGCATACACAGTACACACACTACGACCATCACACACACACATGCACACGTCAAAAACACACACCTACTCCCAGAAACACAGCACTGGAACAGTTACACACAGCAACACAACACACAAAACCACCAAATGAAACAACAACACCTCAACCACTAAAACATCAAAGCATTTTCAGGCACTCGCAATAGACACTACCCGTTTACAAATCACACATACAACACAACATACCACCAACAGGGAACAAACACACACTATCACACAACCATACAATGCAGCATTCAGCATACCCAGCAAACACACATCACAATGTATCTGAATTACCATTCACCACACAGGCACATGCACACAGTTAAACCACAGAAAGGCACACAATACTGCAACAAACACATGTCAACACAAAAACCACTCAATTCCATGACAACAACATGTCCACAATATACACATGGCCTTCACACAACAGACACCCAACACTGGGGGACAACTGCACTCATCCTCACATGCTACCCAGAAAAAAGCAGGTAGTACAAGCACCACCTACACACAAATAGTCACACACAAACAATGTCAGCGATTTTCAAAAATGCCCCAAGAAATGAAATCCAGGACAAATATGTAACATAGAAACCAACAACTGGTTGGTCTAATATTGTATTAGAAATTAGAATAATTATTAAAATGTTCAAGGCCATAAGCCAGTCCAAATATAAATCATGCAACTTACACTTTATGCACATCTTGGTGCCCCGAACTTGACTCCTGACTGCCATGTAACCTCCACAGGTAGGGGCGTCAAGGTAGGCAGGCAGGCACCTCAAGTACAGGGGACAGAGGGAGGGTTTGGGCTTTGACTTGGTAGGGGGTCCTTTTGGATTGGACTTGGAAGGGGAAGCTTAGGTCTAGGCTTAGGGAAGGGTTGGGTTCTCTTGGGAGGGGTAGACTTCTTGGTGGGGGAGGGGTATGGGTAATTGCAAGGTGGTAGGGGAGGCCTTCGAGGTAGAAGGGACGGGCCTGGGGAGAGAAACAGCACATTTAACGTTCTTATGAAAGGAGCACTTTTTTAGACACAAAGGGATGGTCATCAGAAGGGGGTTTGGGAGCGGAGGGTAAGGGAGTGGTTGCTTGATGTGTCGGTGTTGTCGTTGTGGGTGCGTGTGTGTGGGAGGTATTCTTGTGGGTGGTGGCTGTCTGTTGGGTGAGTGAGTGAGGGTGTTTATGTATGTGGGACTGAGGGGTAGTGGAGGTGCTGGGAGATGCTGTGTTGGGTTGGTAACTGTCTGTTGGGGTGGTGACTGCAGGTAGAAGTGTCAGTGGTTGTGATGTCTGTGGGTCTGCTGATTGGGGTGGATGTTTCCGGGTCTGCTGTAGTGCTGTATATTTGTAAGATAGGAGTAGTGGCTGGATCTGTGAATGATGGTGTGGTGTCTGCAGGTGTGTCAGGTGTTGTGTCTGTGATGCTGGGAGTGGTGTGGGTGTCAGGGCAGGTAGTAATTGTTGATGTGTGTGCAGGTGTATGTTGTTTGTGTGCATGCCGATGGTGTGTCTTGTGGTACTTGTTTTTTTTTTTCAGCTACCTTTGGATGTTGACATAGATGGATGATTGTCTGTCTGTGTGCTTTGGCTGGGTCAGGGAAGAGGGGTTTGAAATTGGGAAGAGAAAGGTGAGGAGGGGACAGAAGACAAAGGGTAACTGGCTGCCATCAGTGTGTAGGCCGAGTTGCTAGTCCCTGGATGGCATTCACAATGGTCATCTGACCGACAGAGATCGACCTCAGGAGGTCAATAGCCGCCTCAATGAGGTCAGCAGGGCTGACAGGGGCAGAGGTGCCTGCATCAAATGAGACACCCACCCTCTTGGGTGAGCGGGCACAGCCAACTGGGTGGGGAGCTACAGGGAGAGCAGTGGTAGTAAGGGAGTTGGTGGCAGAGATGGTGCTAGGGTGGTCCCAGATGGGCCCCCCCCCTCCAGGGGGTGCCCCTATAGGAGGATTCTGATTAAGAAGATGTGGATCCTGTCTCCACTATGGGATTCCCCTCGCCCTCGGAGCCACTGGGTCCCTCAGTGTCAGTGGTCTCAGCACTCCTGGTCGTGGTCGGCAGGTTCCCCACTTGGCTGTGCCCCGTCTCCTTCCCCTGCTGATGTTGATGCACATAAAGAGAGAGCGAGGGAGAGAAACAGGGTCATCACATTCTTGACACATACATACATTACAACATGCACAGCAGTTACAAAACATCTCTTACAAATAAAGCCCAGTTAGAAACCATTCAGACTCTACATGATGTCACAAAAAGATACTTCCAACTTTCTCATTTGACAACAGTTTCACTCACAACATAAGCCAACCATCTGACCACTACTTCACTATCCCATCAAATCAGCTGTAACTCAAAAGGATCATGCACAACATGGACTGGCTACATTAAAATTCTATCCCCATACAGATCATCACTGTCCATCATCAAATCAGTTTAACAAAATGCAGTTGACTGATGGCACAATATCATGCCTACTCCTAAACCACAACTGCCCAGTCCATCTCAAAACCTCATGTGCCATGAAAGTAAATTCATCTCACTTCACATATGACACAGCATGTTGCTTTCCAATGATATGCCTATCTGGTTATTCTGTACACAACTTACACAATGGCAAAAACCTCAAAGAAATACATTGCATGTGGCATTCCCATACAGTGTGATCACAAAATGACATAGCATGTCATTGAAACATCTATCTAAATACTAGGGAAAGACTCATTAGGAGTTTCTACAACCACTAATCTGATGCGTTGTCCCATAGACAATAATCCTATGTACTGCCTATCATACAGAATACATCCACAGGCGACTATAGGGAGCATAGTTATACCAACAAAACAATGGACACCAAACAATGTGCATGAACAGCTCATACTATTCCACCATACATGCTGACTAGAAACCTCTACATGACAACATATGAACACCTACATGACTAACAACTGTCTAGACATGTGATTCCCACTACCTTATTCCAGAACTAACACACACACACACAACTGATTTCTAATGTACCCATTAATGACACATACACCTAGAGTCAAGCTATTTGAATGACAACATATCCCACAACACCAACAGGTGTATGTGAAATTAAAACACCTGCTACACCTTTAAGTCAGGCAGAAATGAGCAGAGCCATAACCAAAACTGTCCAAACAGCCTCAGATTTGCAAAGGTAAGTCTGAGAAAAAAGAGGCTACAATATCAAATCAGGCACAAAGTGTTAACTGAGACATGATGTGGGCAACAAATAGCACATCTTGCACTCATATAGGTATGGTATTTTCCCATGTAGCATGGACAATACATATGGGCTAAGGGTTCAGCAGCCTAGCCACGTACCTTCTCTACACCAATAAATTGAGATTAAAGGTATTTGTGCACATGTCACTGTAATACCATGAAATGTCAATGTCTCATTGTTACCATTAGTTCCCCATTGTAGGATGCCCACCTTTATCAAACTTCACATCTCACAATGTATAAATCTGACATGAAAATTGGGACACCTCTATAGACCTAATAGGGAGTGTAGTAACTAGGCCATACCAAAAGCCTCATATGGATGACAGCCTCACATAAAAGTTCCAACTCTTTCAGGACATAGGGTTACTTGGCCTTGTTACTGATCTGTCAGACCCAATGTTCACGTAGAGCAGATCCAGTGGAATATGAGTGGTCAGAGACCAAAGAGCTTTACAACTCATCATTTGGGTAAATGGACTTTATGTGAGAAGGATGACAGAGCAGCCTACAAATATGTATGGCATAGTAGAGTCACACATATTGACCCAGTCACATGTGCATCTCCACATGCAGTCATACTATTTGATAGACAAAGCCAAGGGGCTTTTGCAGATGGAAGCTCGCAATCCACCAAGAACAGATTTAGATATTTTTTTTAGCTTGCCTGTTATGGATGACTTGACTATCCCTTGTAATGTCCCTGCTCCTGTTGCCCCCCTTGGTTTGTTGCCTCTTTTTAGTGATGGGGCTGCTATGGTTCGTAACATTAATTCTCTTAATATCCGAGATCCTATTTATCCAGGGGATACATCTGATGTGGACTGACTACGCCATTACTCTCCTGGTAAACCCTGTGCCCCACTTTATCAAGAAGTTCCTCCCCTAGGATCTCTATTGGACACGGGGGTCAATATTTTAGGGGCCCCACTTTGCACTATCAATGCGATTCCCAATCCACCTTTTAATGTTGACTCATGTAAGCTGGGTTGCAGTACTGTACCTGGGAAACTATTGTCTTGGAACATAGCAGGTATTAAGAGCAAATTATCCGACCCAGAGTGGGGGGTCT
Source organism: Pleurodeles waltl (assembly GCF_031143425.1). Taxonomy (NCBI): domain Eukaryota; kingdom Metazoa; phylum Chordata; class Amphibia; order Caudata; family Salamandridae; genus Pleurodeles; species Pleurodeles waltl. The sequence goes on along the minus strand of NC_090444.1, from coordinate 1,232,625,242 downwards.
TATGTTGATTCTTTTTCCATATGCATGTTCCAGGAAACCTGGTCTAAGGACTGTGTGTATAGGCAAGGCTATTGCTGTTTTACTAAAAAGGCAACTCAATCTACTAGGGGAAGGGCGATTGGGGGTCTATGTACTTGGGTCAAGATGACTGACGTGGGCAAGGTTAAGGAAATTGCTGTTGATTCTTTTGATATTCTAGCAATAGTAATATGGCCAATTTCAGGTGTTCCCGTAATATGTATCAACATTTATAATAGACCAGGTCCTTCTAATCTCCAGTCTGATACTATCCACCTTTTGCACAATCTTCTATCTGAATCCCATTCGAGATATCACGTCATTATTGCAGGTGATTTTAACGCTCAGATTGAATTTGACTCAGCTTTCTCTGAGTCCATCCAGGCTGAAGATGAAGCGTGGAACATCCCCCCACTGTCACCCCATTCAGTATCTTGTATCCCCTCCCCTAGGGTGCTGCAGATAATAGACCTTGTAGTCACATATGGCCTCCGTTTTGGAAATGGTCGATTCCCAAATGATAATCCTGCCAAACCTACATTTTTTAGAGGCTCTTATACCAGCACTCTGGATTATGTCATTCTTGATCTACGAGTCTGGCATTCCATAATTGATGTGGAGGTTGGTTTGAGGTGTACTAGTGATGACGTCCCCTTAATAATTGTTTACAATGTAACGCTTTTTAAAGGGCTCGTTCCCCTTCCTGCCTTGGACGCTTTCAAAGTTCCACTGGAATTATCCAGTAACAGGCGTGCGGTGAGATGGTCTTCATTTTCTAAATCCAATCAGCTTAGCGACAAGTTTCGTGCCCTAGTTTCCTGCCACCAGCTCTTCTATGATTTTACTTAAATATGAGGAAAACCTATGGAAATGCTTGGCGGAGGCGGCCAGTGCTCGTGATATCAAACTTTTTTGGTGTCTGGTTTCCCGCAGAGATCCTGCCCTTTTACCTACTCCTGAGTGTCACATTGATGCAGAAACCTGGCTCTCCCATTTTGGGGATTTGTACGGGTCCCGTCCGGATCCGGACAATATTCCTCCTAATCTTTCATCGTGCCTTTCTGCTGTTCCGCCTTTTACACTAAAAGAAACAGAGCTGGCTATTTGTGCTAAAAAAACAGGGAAGGCTCCTGGTCTAGACGGGATCCCTTCGGATTTGTATAAATCAGACTTATCCGTATGGACCCTGTACATCAATAGGGTTTCGAATAGCGTCCTGGCAACCCGTTCTTATCCGGACTCGTGGAAGGTGGCAATTATTGTTCCCATCCATAAAAAAGGAGATAAGAGTTCCCCACGGAATTACAGACCCATTAGTCTATTAGATAACCTGCAAAAAAAAATTTATTTTCAGCTCCTAGCCAGACTAAAGTACTGGATAACGAAAAACTAGGTTCTAAGCCATTTACAGGCTGGATTTAGGGACAAGGTCAGCACCATCGACCAGGTCTTCCGATTTACTACCATCAAATGGAAGACCGTAGACGCAGATCGAGGCCACTTATTTGTGGCCTTTGTTGATCTGAAATCTGCGTTCGACCTTGTCCCGCGTACTAAGCTCTGGAAGGTCCTGAGCTCTACTGGAATTCCGGGTTCTCTGATTAACATTATTAAAGACCTTTATTCTGATAATTATGCCAGAGTTCGTTGGGGTCCAGCTGGTGATTTGTCTTCAGCTTTTCCTACAACCCGCGGTGTGAGGCAGGGGTGCGTTCTGGCACCTACCTTATTTTTACTGTTCATCAAGTTTCCTTGCCTCTTGTTCGCGGATGACACTCTGTTACTTTCACGAACTGCAATGGGCCTCTCAAGATTGCTTTCCCGTTTTATGGACTTCTGCAAGGACCACGGGTTGGAAATTAACTCAGCTAAAACTAAATATATGGTCTTTGGGGATAATAGGTGCAGAATGAAGAGGCCGGTGTATCTAGATGGTGTTCCCTTGGAGAGAGTGGGGACCTTCGATTACCTGGGCATTAAATTGGAAGACTCACATTATTGGCATGCTCAGCGCCAGAAATCCTTACTATCCCTGAAGCAAAGGGCGGGCGGCATTGTTAGATTTGCTTCTAGATCTCCCAAATTTGCAATGTCTCCTGCCCTTGAAATTTACAAATCTCAAGCTAGGGGGGGGGGGCCCTTTACGGTGCCGAACTCTGCGGCCATTGTAGTCTGGTGAATTTGGCAAGGGCAGAAAACCAATTTTTGCAAATGTTGCTTAAAGTTCCCTCCAGTACTCCATCTCTGCCCATTCGTATGGATCTCAACCTTTTTTCTATTTCACAGATTGCTGCTTTAAGGCCCTTGCTATTTTGGATTCGGCTTTGGTCAACAGATGCCCTATCTCCATTTCGCTGCGGGCTTATACCATTGGTGGGTCATAATACTACCATCAAAACCAAATGGTGTGTTTATGTTAAACAGTCTTTAACTCTCCTAGGTCTAGGGTCCTACTGAACGGACCCTTCCTCCATTCCCAAAAATGCTGCACAGGTGCTGAAGGATGCTTTTTGGCACAATGTTCAGATTATGCAATTTGCTAAGACTGTGCCGCTCTCTATGTCGGACAAGTTCTTATTAATCAAATGCCATTATGAACTCGAGCCCTTCATGGATATTGCACTATCTCCATTTGCACGAGCTCTTTTTGTCAGATTTAGAGTAGGGTCTCTCCCTTTATGCTCTTTGACGCATAACTGGTCTAGTTCCACTAATAGATCCAAGTCTTGCCCGATGGGTTGTAAAAGTGTAGAGTCTGTTTCACATGTTCTTTTTTTCTGTCATGCATACCTCAAACAAATAGCCCTTTGGATTATCCTGCTTTGTAAATCTATTGGCGTCAGGTCCCATCTTCATGCTGAGAGAATTTTAAAATCTGATCCATCTGTCCAAGTAGTTTTTCCAGTGGGAAAATTTCTCGAAGCAATCTGGCGCCTTAGATTAGTTATTTTAAAGAAAAGCACAGGGTAGTTAATTTTTATACTTATTTATGCATATCTATTCATTCACGATGACCGATTTTATATCTCTCCTATAAGCACAAAGTCATTTTTTACTATATTATTGAGTATTTATGGATGCTGGGAAGTGGCCCCTTGTTGCGGGGACCCCCTTACTGTGAAAAGACTAATTTTTGATACTCTGGTTGGATCTTAATTTTTTGTATTTTTAATTCTCTACTGTGCATGTACTCTTAGTGTCTTTTAATATTTAACTGTTATTGTCTGCACTGTACTTTTATGGTATGTTTTCTTACTTACCGAAATAAAATTAAATGAAATGAAATGAAATGATAGACAAAGCTGATTAACATGTTCCCATGCACAATACAATAGCCACACCTGTATTTGTATGTTGGCAACTGTAGTACCGTGTATTCCTAGTAGTCACCATTCTTGTAGCATTTACCACATTGTCACATCTGAAATATTTAGACATCATACACTAAACTATCAGAGGCAAGTACATGGGTTTTGTCAGTACTTACTCCCTTGTGGCTGCTGTGCTGCCCTCAAATGTCACTGCCAAAATGCAGTCCTTTGGGGGGTCAAGGTCCAACAGGCACTCCTCCCTCGTTGGGAGAAGATCCTCAGCTGGGCCTCAGCAGTCTTCTGGGCCCAGCGCCTCAGGTCCTAACACTGCTTCCTACATTGGGTGCTCTGCCAGCTGTGAACCTCCAGGGTCCGCACTTGCTGGACGATGGCATGCCAAATTCCCTTTTTCTGATGGGTGTTGATCTGCATGGATGGCACAAACAGAAGGAAAAGGGCATGTCCACATGCACAATACCAATGGTAGTGGACAGTACACATCAGTGACAGCAAGTAGACAAACATTCCCATCCTCTCAACTCACACTCATTTACAGATTATCACCTCCATGGATCAACACCTTCACTACTGAAAAATTCAAGTACATCCTCATTCACCACCTATTGCATTGGACTCACCTACTCCTCTGGTGCACCCCCAAGGCAGGTACTGCCTTTGCAATGTGAATGTTGGTACCTAAAGAACAGAGGAGGTTTTTGGTGGTTTTACTATATCTAATTTCGCACCTGCTTTCTAACATGTTACATGATATAATGTAAACAACCTCTCTATCTCCAACTCTCATGTAGTTGATGAAATTCTTTGTCTTTCTAGAACTACAACACAATTACAATCTATTCAATTATTTCAGAATATGCAGAACTCTTATATTTTCTTTCTACAAACAACTATCTTCCATGTTATGTAAACACACGCTGTAATTTGAATTAAGTTCAAAGTGAAAGCTTCATAAACTGCAAAATAATAAATGTTAAAGTAGTATAGAGTTCATGTGACAAAAATCACCTTTCCACCATTTATCAATAACTTATTAACAAATGAATATCAAAACATAAGTTATCAGAGGCTGAGAAGTGAAGAGGATCATTTTTGCTCCCCAAATATAAAACACAAGATACACAATATAGAAGTTCATAATTCACATAAGATGACTCTGGAAAAAGTGTTTGGAAATATGAATTCAAATACTTCATCACAAATAGTTTCCTAGAATATTTCTATCAATATAGTTTCATTAGCTTCCAAGGATAACAACAGTCTGTGAATTTTCAGCACACTACCAATAGGATCCCAGCTGCATCAACTATGCATCTCAGTTTACTGGACCATAAGGAACTCATATTTTTCAAAACATTTGCCAGTGCATGACAATCTTGTGCAAGACCTGTGACTTTGTGAACATTAACTGCCCTCATGAGTTTCTCATATCCAATCTAGTGAAGAAGTCATGGCTCTCTACAACTGGTGCTAAAATTCAACACAGACTGCACGCCTTTACTGGTACTGAATATCTTCACAGACTTTGATACCCATTGATTTGATACTTTTATGCTATTAAGTTATTGTTAAAGGGTGGGAAAGTGATTTTTTTTGTCAGATTAAATTATTCTTTTAGAAAATGCTTTGTAAATCAGGGTTAGGTATTATCTAAGCATGATTTACATATGAAAAATACATTTTACACATGATCTATTACAAGTACAGTATACACATGCCATTAAACATAATAAAGCAATATTCTTTTGGGGGAATTGGGAGAAAATAATGACTGCAGTTCTAACAAACGATGTTCAGAAATGTTGGAGGCTGGTAAGATTTGGTACCCAGGGGAATGATCAAAGTGAAGATGTTATGGTGCCTGTGAATCGTGTAGAGTTTATACCTACTCCGTACAAAGGAAAGTATGAAGCTGCCACTTCAGGTTATTAGCCCTATAGGTAATGAGGCCCTAGCATTCTTTTCTGTTTCATCAGTAAAAGATACACTAATTAAAATCTGCCTTACAGAAGCTGCAGGGCCTAGTGATCAGCCTGCAATAATAACGCAATCTAATCTGGAGAGGTGGGAACAATTGTTTTCTGAGGCATATAAAGGTTTTACAGTTACAGGTGTTTACTCTTCGAATTGGAAATGGGTTATTATCAAGACCTTACATATAAAGGATGACCTTACGGCTCCCAAAAACTATAGGCCTATTAACCTTGCAGATGTGGATGATAAGATATAGGTGAACAAGCTATTACAAAGCCTTAAAATATAATTTGAAGAGGGTAATTTGACACCAATAGAGCAGGGTGGTTTGATAGAAATTCAGTCTACCATAGAACATTGTGTTAGCCTTTGGGCGATTGTTCGTAAATCAATTGAAGAGGGGAGAGAGCTTTATATTTGTTTTGGCCGTATTTGACCTGGTAAACCATGAAATCTTGTTTAAAAAAAAATAAAAATCAACAAAATCCCAGGAGATAGTTTAGGAATGTTGAGGTAACTCCTCACAAATAATTGGGAAAGAGTTCTAGTGGACCAAAGGGGTAGTCGCTCAAGGAAATTAGATACAGAGAATGGTGTGCTCCAGGGTGTGTGTTGGCACCAACACTTTTCATCTTGTATTTAATCAATCTACCTAAAACCTTACATGCTACACATTCTTTTTCACATAAATAGAGGTTGTCACATCAGGTGCCTCCTTTATATAGATGATTTAATTATTTTAGACAGTACTTCCATTGGCCTTTAAAGGGAATTAGCAGAATTCAAGATGTATTGCGAAAGTAATCATTTTGTAATACATTTTGATAAGACCAAAATTATGGTAAAAAAAAGAAACTGAGGCGTGGATGGACCATAGGGAATATTCTGGTTGCAGAAGTAACAGAATATTAGTACCTAAGGATAACGTTGAAAGGATCTCTTTCTTGGAGTTTGCACATTGACACACTCAAATCCAACACTTTCTAAACCATTGGAAATTTTAAAGAAATTAAGGGGATCATTCTGACCTCGGCGGTAAAAGTCGCTTACCGCCGGCCAGAAGGCCGCCATAACACCGTCGCGGCCGCGGTAAACCGCCACGGTCATTCTGACCCGCAACTGGCAAACCGCCAAAAACCCGACATCCACAATATTCCGCCACACCAAAGGTCAGCGGGAAACTGGCGATGACCAAACCTCCACCGTCACGCCAACAGAAATACGCCCATCCCATTCCGACCCACAAATCCCCGCAGCGGTCTTTCAACGCGGTATTCCATTGGCGGTACACACCGCCGCGCTCAAAATACACACACCTTTACAAAACACATCCACATTGGATAATTCAAAATACACACACCTGAGACACATACACACACCACTCCCACACACCCAATCCGGTATAAAACACACACCCACATCACCCACAAACCCCCATGACCACAATTGCGAGTGAAGGACAGAAAGAGAGAGCACAGCATAGAGTATACCATCACACAGAGGCAAATCACAACATCACCCACACACTTTCCACGCACAAAACACCATACACCACCACACTCACCACACTCTACAACACATACACCACCCCTCACCTCATCCACACCACCCCATGGCACCCCAAAGACACCCCAGGTTCTCTGACGCAGAACTCAGGGTCATGGTGGAGGAAATAGTACGTGTAGAGCCCCAGCTCTTCGGGGCACAGGTGCAGCACACCACCATTGCCAGGAAGATGGAGCTATGGAGCAGAATAGTGGACAGGGTCAACGCTGTGGGACAGCATCCACGCAATCGGAACGACATCAGGAAGCGGTGGAACAACCTACGGGGGAAGGTGCGTTCCATGGTATCAAGGCACAACATTGCGGTGCAGAAGACTGGCGGCGGACCCCCACCTACTCCCCCAGAATTCACAGCATGGGAGGAGGAAGTCTTGCACATCCTGCATCCTGAGGGCCTCGCAGGAGTAGGCGGAGGAATGGACTCTGGTAAGGCAAATCTTCACTACTTCATTCCCCCCACCCCACCTGCATGCCAAATCATACCCCCACCCTCACCCCCACCCCCATCACACCAACTCCTTGCTAATGGCTCACCATCACAACCCACCCATCCCAAAACCCAGCCCTGCATGCCTCCCCAAAGCATGGACACCCATCCCCAAAGCATGCCCACTGCACACACCCATCACCCCCACAAGCCACCGTCACAAAAGCCCCCACAAGGGAATGCCAGCACTGGGGGACACGGCCACCCACCCATTACACGAAATGCCACACACAGTACCAATAACCATACTCTTATACCCCTGCAGGACCCGAACGCCACCACACCGCCACGGAGGGTCCAGAGATGTCCATCCCACCCCCAGAAGAGGCCCCCAGTGATGACAGCAGCTCTGTCTCCCTGGACCCTGATGACCAGCCCGGCCCATCGGGGACCTCGGGACCGTCGGTTCCCCACAGACAGCCACAGGCTACACCAGACCTAACCCCCTCTGGGAACACCAGCACAGCTCCCACCCAGCGGGCCCATGCCTCTGTCTCCAGGACACGTCAATCAGCGGTGTGTCCACCACTACAGGGCACCCAGGTTGACCCACCACCCCAACAACAACAGGGACCTGGGGGCAGTGGTAGTGGGCACACCGTCCAGGGGACAGAGTCCCAGGGAAACAGGGGAACTGGGAGGGCTGCTGTGCGACAGGGGGGGGACAGGCCCAGGGAACCGACTCTCCAAGAGGCCCTCTCCTCCATCATGGGAGCATACCACCGCTCCCAGGAGACGATGGCTACGGTACTGGCCAGGTTCTAGGAGATCCAGGTCATGCAGGAGCAACAGTACATGGGGTTCCGAGAGGAACTGAGGAACATTAGTTCCGCAATGGGGACCATCGTCGTGGCCCTAACCCAGATAGTCACCACATTGCGGGACCATGTGGCACCACAAAGGGCCCCTGTCACTAGCCTGGACCAGGAACAGCCTACCACCTCCGATGGCGCTAGTGGACAGGAGGCCCCCACACAACGATGGGCCACCAGAACCCCACCTCCTGCAGAAGAAGAACCATCCCGCAAGCGGAACCTGAGATCTCACAAGAAGACAGAGTAGGATTGCAAGACCACCGCCAGCAAACGATACCCCCTGATGTCATCCCACTGTCCCACATTGTCACCCTGTCCAACCGTGAACTGCCCCTGCTCCATCCTTCCACAGGCATATGGACAATGCACCTGTGCGACTGAGAACTGGACTCTGCCATGGACATTACTCCACCATCACCCATCCCCGTTTTACAATCATGTTCCATAAATTTAGCACTTGAATTAAATCACTTTTTGCACTAAAAAAATCTGGAGTCTGCTTGTAATTTGAACAAATGTATTAGACATAACGGTGCCAAAATGTTCAGTTACATTGTGATGACAACATACCACTGTCACACAGCTGTAGTACATGGGCAAACAAAGCAGAGGTCACGCAGTGGGGCCCACAGCTCTGAAAACGGAAGGGAAAGTCACAACTCAGTTAACAGGAACTGGGGGGAACTCAGACAGTAGAGAGGCAGGAGACTTTAAGTAAATGTAAAATGGCGTGGTTAATTCGTACCTGTCTGCTACTGAAAATACTGTAGTATCACTGTGTCCCTGTTGTCTGTGTCGTCGTCGTCCTCCTCCTCTTCACTCTCCACAGGCTCCACAGCTGCTACAACACCACCATCTGGACCATCCTCCTGCAGGAAAGGCACCTGGCGTCGCAAAGCCAGGTTGTGAAGCATACAGCAGGCCAAGATGATATGGCACACCTTCTTTGGTGAGTACATTAGGGATCCCCCTGTCATATGCAGTCACCTAAACCTGGCCTTCAGGAGGCCGAAGGTTCTTTCTATAATCCTCCTAGTTCGCCCATGGGCCTCATTGTAGCGTTCCTCTGCCCTTGTCCTGGGATTCCTCACTGGGGTAAGTAGCCACGACAGGTTGGGGTAACCAGAGTCACCTATTAGCCACACACGATGTCTCTGTAGCTGTTCCATCACATAAGGGATGCTGCTATTTCACATGATGTACGCGTCATGCACTGACCCAGGGAACTTGGCATTTACATGGGAGATGTACTGGTCAGCCAAACAGACCACCTGGACATTCATAGAATGATAACTTTTTCTGTTCCTGTACACCTGCTCACTGCCACTGGGGGGAACCAAGCCCACATGTGTCCCATCAATGGCCCCAATGATGTTGGGGATATGTCCAAGGGCATAGAAATCACCCTTCACTGTAGCCAAATCGGCCACCTCAGGGAAAACAATGTAGCTCCGCATGTGTTTCATCAGGGCAGACAACACTCTGGACAAAACCTTAGAAAACATAGGCTGAGACATCCCTGATGATATGGCCACTGTTGTTTGGAATGATCCACTTGCCAAAAAATGGAGTACTGACAGAACCTGCACCAGAGGGGGAATCCCTGTTGGTTGGCGAATGGGGGACATCAGGTCTGGCTCCTGCTGGGCACACAGTTCATGTATAGTGGCTCGGTCAAGTCTGTATGTCAGTATGACATGTCGTTCTTCCATTGTCGACAGGTCCACCAGCGGTCTGTACACAGGAGGATTCCTCCATCTCCTCGCAAGTCCCAGCGGACAGTGCCCAGGAAGGACAACATGGAGCACAGAGTCAAGCAACCCACAGGTACGTAACCACAGCTTGCACAGTACACGATTCGCTATGCATTGAGTGGCTTGTATGAGTGGCAATGCAAGGCCTAGGCCTGTGTGACGCCGTAGAAATTCAGCCATGTGGGCCCTTGAAATGGCGGCTGCCTGACCTGTGAAGTGTGACAATGGGATGTGAGGTCAATGCGCTGGCGTGGCACACCGTGGCGGTAGGCTGTAGAAGACCGCGGCGCAAAGCAGCATTGGTTAACATAGAACCCTATGGGTCTCAGGAGCCAATGACGATGTGAGCCGGCGGTCGCGGTACACACCGCCGCGGGCGTGACCGCCATTTTCTATCTGCTTAATCACTCGAGACCTGATCATCCACAGGAGAGGACCTATATTGCAAGTGCTGCTGTGAACTCGGTCTGGAAGAGACAATGGCTGCTGCGACTGGGGAAAGGGCCCCTGCCTTCACAACTGAGAAATTGGATAAACTCGTTGATGGGGTCCTCCCCCAGTATGCGCTACTCTACGGTCCTCCAGACCAACAGGTAAGTACACTGGTAGCACGTAGTATGGGCTATGCCTGTGTTGAGTGGGGTGGATGTAAGATGGTGGGGAGGGGAGCGTATGAGGATAGCAACGCACGACAGATGAGAGCATGTGCCACATGGCAAGGTTGGGGAGGGGGGGGCCACTCACATTGACCATGCAGAAAAGTGATGATATTTCTTTTCCCACCCTGTCCATGTCACATAGGTCAGCGCCCATCAGAAGATCGACATTTGGCGTCGCCAAGGACGTCCGGGCCCTGGGGGTCCACAACAGACGGGGCACCCACTGCCGCAAGAGGTGGGAGGACATCCGCCGAGGGAGCAGAAAGACCGCCGAGGCTCTGCTGGGTATGGCCTCCCAACGTAGGAGGGGTGCCAGTCGTCAATTGACCCCCCTGATGTCCCGGATCCTGGCGGTGGCCTACCCCGATTTGGATGGGCACGTGAGGACATCACAGCAGACACAAGGGGGTGAGTATCAGCACATTCTGCTATATTAGCGCTCAGTGGAGGCATCTGGGTGGGGGAGGAGGGCTGTGGCTATCTCTAGGCCAGGGCGGTTTCTGTAGGCTAGGCCCCTCCGTTAGACATGGCGCTGTGCCCCCGCCCCCCACCTCTGTAGGGTGCTAAGTACAGTTATCCATGGCCCGGGCTCACCTATGTGTGCATTTGTCGTCCATAGACTTGTAGACCAAGTCACAATAATTGAGTAGTGTACCCCGAGTGCGCGGCATAGTGCAGGGGGCTTCTGTGTCTGTCCTCTCCGCCAACGGTGCCGCCAATGCATGCACTCAACATGTCTTTCTTTCTTCTCTCCCCCCTTATTTTTTGGTTTTCCTGCTCATGTGTGCATTAGCATCATCAGGCGGAGGAGAAGTGGCATCGGCACACGAGGGAGCTGCATCTCACATGGGCCCGGAGGGCCCTGCAACCGACTCAGACTTAACCAGTGAGACGTAGGGCGAGGGGGGCTCCACAACGGGGACCCGTGGAGACGTCAGCGACACTGGCACGTCCTCGGAAGGGAGCTCCCTTGTGGTGGCGGCACCATCCGTGCCCACCGCAAAAACAGGTACAGCCAGCGCACCAGCTCAGCCCTCCCAGCAGCCCCTCAGCTTTCGCCCCGTGCCCGCTCGGCCAGGAAGCCGGCCATCTCCTTCGCCCCTGGCACCTCAGGTCCTGCCCCAGTTACCCCTGCTGCCCTCAGTGAGGAGGTCATTGACCTCCTCCAGACGCTCATTGTTGGGCAGTCTACCCTTTTGAATGCCATCCAGGGGGTGGAAAGGGAGGTGCATCGGAGCAATGCATACCTGGAGGGCATTCATTCGGGTCAGGCTGCCCATCAGCGATCGTTCAACGCTCTGGCCTCAGCACTGATGGCAGCAATTGTCCCTGTGTCTAGCCTCCCCCCTCCAACTTCCTCAACCCAGTCCCACTCCCCTGTTCCTCTGCCTATCCCAGACACACCTACAGACCAGCCTGCACACACATCAACACCCAAGGGCAGCTCATCCAGACATAAGCACCACAGATCACACAAGCATTCACCCAAGCAACATCCACATGCAGACACAGCAACACCCACTGCCTCCACTGTGTCCCCCTCCTCCTCCTCTCCCTCCTCCCTCCCTGTGACGTCTCCACTCACACCTGCATGCACACCACCATCAGCCAGTATGTCCATCACCACCACACCCACCAGAACAGTCCGCACACGTGCAGTCACCACCCCCACTACCATTTACACGTCCTCTGTGTCCTCTCCCAGTGTGTCTGTCACCCCCTCTTCCAAACCACACAAACGCAGGTAGCCACCCACCAAACAGCCATCCACCTCACGACAGCCTCCGTCACAAGCACCTGCACCCAAAGACAGCACACTTGACTCTCCTACAACCACATCATCTTCCTCCACTCCCATACCCACTACAACTACCCGTCCCTGTCTTTCTAAATTGATTTTCCTTTCCAACCTTGACCTCTTTCCAACAACTGACCCACCCCCTCCATCTCGTAAGAGTCCAACCAGCACCTCAGCCACCACAAGCCCTGCACCTACTAGGACCATCGTTCAGGGCTATTGGAGTCCACCAGCTCCTAGGGCAGGAACATCGGCCAGCAGCAAGGGGACAGCCAGCCCACCCCCTGGGAAAAGAAGCAAAAAAGTAAAGGGCCGGCGCCACAGGCCTGAGACGGCTGCCCCCAAGGACACCAGCCTTGCACCGTCACCTGGCCCATCCACCAAGGGAGGAAAGGGCCCCAGAGATTCGTCCAAGGAGGGCAAGGGCCCCAGAGATACTTCCAAGGGAGGCAAGGGCCCCAGAGATACTTCCAAGGGAGGCAAGGGCCCCAGAGATTCGTCCAAGGAGGGCAAGGGCCCCAGAGATACTTCCAAGGGAGGCAAGGGCCCCAGATATTCATCCAAGGAGGGCAAGGGCAGCAGGGCGAAGAAGTCCGGCAGCAGGCGAGCTGCCCAGGAGGGCCCCACCAGCCCCATTTGGGGTGTGACGGAGGACACCCACGGGCCCAGGAGTCCAACACAGGAGGGCCCCGCAAGCGAAAGGTCGGATGGCGACTGAGCGGGAATGATTGCCCAGATCTGGTTCCCTAGGAACACAAGAGAAGCACCGCTGAACAGGGCCCCGCCGTGAGAAGAACCGCTGAACAGGGCCCCACCATGAGAAGAACCTCTGAACAGGGCCCCGCCAAGAGAAGCACCGCTGAACAGGGCCCCGCCGTGAGAAGAACCGCTGAACAGGGCCCCGCTGTGAGAAGAACCGCTGAACAGGGCCCCGCCAAGAGAAGCACCGCTGAACAGGGCCCCGCCAAAAGAAGCACCGCTGAACAGGGCCACGCTAAGAGAAGCACCGCTGAACAGGGCCCCCGCTGTGAGAAGCACCGCTGAACAGGGCCCCGCCGTGAGAAGAACCGCTGAACAGGGCCCCGCCGTGAGAAGAACCGCTGAACAGGGCCCGCCGTCTCTGCACCGCTCCGCTGGGCCCTTCCTGTCAAGCACCGCTCCGCTGGGCCCTTCCTCTCAAGCACCGCTCCGCTGTGCCCCGCCGTCTCTGCACCGCTCCGCTGGGGCCTTCCTGTCAAGCACCGCTCCGCTGGGCCCTTCCTGTCAAGCACCGCTCCTCTGGGCCCTTCCTGTCAAGCACCGCTCCGCTGGGCCCCGCCGTCTCTGCACTGCTCCGCTGGGCCCTTCCTGTCAAGCACCGCTCCGCTGGGCCCCGCCGTCTCTGCACCGCTCCGCTGGGCCCTTCCTGTCAAGCACCGCTCCGCTGGGCCCTTCCTGTCAAGCACCGCTCCGCTGGGCCCTTCCTGTCAAGCACCGCTCCGCTGGGCCCTTCCTCTCAAGCACCGCTCCGCTGGGCCCTTCCTGTCAAGCACCGCTCCGCTGGGCCCTTCCTGTCAAGCACCGCTCTGCTGGGCCCTTCCTCTCAAGCACCGCTCCGCTGGGCCCCGCCGTCTCTGCACCGCTCCGCTGGGCCCTTCCTGTCAAGCACCGCTCCGCTGGGCCCTTCATCTCAAGCACCGCTCTGCTGGGCCCCGCCGTCTCTGCACCACTCCGCTGGGCCCTTCCTGTCAAGCACCGCTCCGCTGGGCCCTTCCTGTCAAGCACCGCTCCGCTGGGCACTTCCTGTCAAGCACCGCTCCGCTGTGCCCTTCATCTCAAGCACCGCTCCGCTGGGCCCTTCCTCTCAAGCACCGCACCGCTGGGCCCTTCCTGTCAAGCACCGCTCCGCTGGGCCCTTCCCCTCAAGCACCGCTCCGCTGGGCCCCGCCATCTCTGCACCGCTCCGCTGGGCCCTTCCTCTCAAGCACCGCTCCGCTGGGCCCTTCATCTCAAGCACCGCTACGCTGGGCCCCGCCGTCTCTGCACCGCTCCGCTGGGGCCTTCCTGTCAAGCACCGCTCCGCTGGGCCCTTCCTGTCAAGCACCGCTCCGCTGGGCCCTTCCTGTCAAGCACCGCTCCGCTGGGCCCTTCCTCTCAAGCACCGCTCCGCTGGGCCCTTCCTGTCAAGCACCGCTCCGCTGGGCCCTTCCTGTCAAGCACCGCTCCGCTGGGCCCTTCCTGTCAAGCACCGCTCTGCTGGGCCCTTCCTCTCAAGCACCGCTCCGCTGGGCCCCGCCGTCTCTGCACCGCTCCGCTGGGCCCTTCCTGTCAAGCACCGCTCCGCTGGGCCCTTCATCTCAAGCACCGCTCTGCTGGGCCCCGCCGTCTCTGCACCACTCCGCTGGGCCCTTCCTGTCAAGCACCGCTCCGCTGGGCCCTTCCTGTCAAGCACCGCTCCGCTGGGCACTTCCTGTCAAGCACCGCTCCGCTGTGCCCTTCATCTCAAGCACCGCTCCGCTGGGCCCTTCCTCTCAAGCACCGCACCGCTGGGCCCTTCCTGTCAAGCACCGCTCCGCTGGGCCCTTCCCCTCAAGCACCGCTCCGCTGGGCCCCGCCATCTCTGCACCGCTCCGCTGGGCCCTTCCTCTCAAGCACCGCTCCGCTGGGCCCTTCATCTCAAGCACCGCTACGCTGGGCCCCGCCGTCTCTGCACCGCTCCGCTGGGGCCTTCCTGTCAAGCACCGCTCCGCTGGGCCCTTCCTGTCAAGCACCGCTCCGCTGGGCCCTTCCTCTCAAGCACCGCTCCGCTAAGCCCTTCCTCTCAAGCACCGCTCCGCTGGGCCCTTCCTCTCAAGCACCGCTCCGCTAGGCTCCGCCGTCTCTGCACCGCTCCGCTGGGCCCTACCTGTCAAGCACCGCTCCGCTGGGCCCTTCCTGTCAAGCACCGCTCCGCTGGGCCCTTCCTCTCAAGCACCGCTCCGCTGGGCCCCGCCGTCTCTGCACCGCTCCGCTGGGGACTTCCTGTCAAGCACCGCTCCGCTGGGCCCTTCCTGTCAAGCACCGCTCCGCTGGGCCCTTCCTGTCAAGCACCGCTCCGCTGGGCCCTTCATCTCAAGCACCGCTCCGCTGGGCCCCGCCGTCTCTGCACCGCTCCGCTGGGGCCTTCCTGTCAAGCACCGCTCCGCTGGGCCCTATCTGTCAAGCACCGCTCCGCTGGGCCCTTCGTGTCAAGCACCGCTCCGCTGGGCCCTTCCTCTCAAGCACCGCTCCGCTGGGGCCTTCATCTCAAGCACCGCTGGCCCATTGGCAGGGCCGGATCTGTGTCGGACAGGGCTTCACGAAGCACTCTGGGCACCATGCCTCCTCCATAACCAGTGGAGTCTGTAATCCACCAGATGGACTGTGGCTTTGCACTCCCAGGATGGTACAGTGGGCAATCCACCCACTGAAAAGACTTGTGAGACTGTGGCTTTGCACTCCCCAGGATGGTACAGTGGGCATGGAGGCCCCTCGTGGATCTGGCGTCGTGGACTCATGTGGCTGAGGTGCCCCCCCTTCCCTTCCCCCTGAGGTGCCTGTGGTTTTATTATCTGATGCCCCAGCAGTGTTCTCTCCAATGGAATCAGGTTTCGTGTGTGGGCTTTGCCCATGTGTTTATGCACATTGGCCCACGGACAATGGCATGTAGCCAATATGTGCCGGACTTTTGGACTATGTTCATATTCTTCATGTTGTGATTTATTTGTTTTAATAATCTAATATTTCACTTCAGTTCAAATATGCTTTAATATACTTCTATTTTAATGATCATTTTATTTTGTCTTTGAATTATTCCAGGGGGTTTGGGGGTGTAAATCTGACTTGTTGCTCTGCATTGGTATGTGGGGATTTGGGGGGGGGGGTTGTCGCGTATGTGTGTGCCCGTAATCTTTTCTCCTCCCCCCTCCCCTGTGTCGTAGGTGCAGTACTCACCGTTGTCTCCTGCGGCGGCGTTCGTGCTCCTGGTAGAGGAGCAGGTAGACAATCGCTGGTAGGATGTTTAATTCGGCTTCCATGCTGTCCAGATTCCTCGTGGAGTGTATAGAGGTGCTTTAACACCGACCGCCAGGGTCGGAATGACCCCCTAAATGTGATTATGGGGCCCTCTCTTCAGCCGGTCCTTGCATCATACAATACATTGGTTACCACATACTGGGGAGATACAGGGTAGAGGTTCTTGATTTAAGCAGGTACTGAGATTGGGCAAAGATGGAAGGTCTGTGTTGAAAGAATCAGCTTTCCGTTCTCAAACGTGCAATGGTCCAATGGTCCAAGCAATCAATCCATGAGATTTTGTGATAAATTAATACAGTCCAAGCAAACAAAAGTAGCAGCCTTAAGCAGAGATGACATAATAATAAGTGACCTTAGATAGGTCACAGAGGTTAAGAAGTTGTTGTAAGATATGGAGAAAATTGCACAAATAAAAAAAATATATTGTGTTGTACTCCCCACTGCGCTTTCAAAGAATTAATTAATGAAGCAAGGATGTTTTGTGAGTGAGAAAAAGATCTGGTGTACCTAACACAAACACCCTTGGTAATTGAATCCTGGGAATCTGATACCTCCTTACAGTATTTGCTCAGCTTGCCTAACCCTGCAATAGGCAATACATTTTAAGGTTCAAAATTGGTCTTCATCGACTTCAGTCTCATCCGACTGGGAGAGCAAGTTTTTAAAAATGCAGAAGGATTATGCAGTTGAAGATTAAATAGGCAATTAAGACCCTTACACATTGTATTTGACTGCTTTTACTTTTTAAGTACATGCCATCAAATTTTAAAACCTATTTTCTTAAAGTATAATATACGGGAGAGGTTACCAGCTAGAGTTTTCTTGTTTCACATGCATTATTTGGATGTTGCTTGTGCATTGGCAATATTTGGTGGCAGCGGTTCTTCCTCATTTATATTTTTGTTAGATGTAATGCTTGAAAAGATTAAACAGAGTCATCACTGATGTACCCCTTTATGCATCAGGTATGGCAATGTTATCATGCAGAACCAAAATCAAGTATGACAGCTGGCCTTAGAGGACAGCTTCATCTCCAGTATATTCTTTCTGTCTTGATATGTTGCAAATAGACTCGGGAAACCACATCTCTTGGAAGCAGAGGCGAGCTTGAAAGTTTCAACAATACACCTTTCACACAAGCATTTCTGTTATCTGAGGTTCCTCTCTGAAGACAGAAACTGTACCCTAGCCTACTTGACTGGACTTTGCAATTGTTAGAATGCCTAAAATGTGATTGGGTGTTAGTCTTCTACTAAAGAAACAGCTTTGTAAATGTATGATGCTATTTTCCTGAAGCCTACTAAAAAGTTCCTGGACATCCACCTGAATGAACACCTTGGTTCATAATGGAAACAAGTAGGTGTAGAGGTGTGCTGTCTACTTACTCATGCAAAAAGAACAGTTGATGGACGGAATGTAGACCAAATCAAACATTCACCCCCAATCACAGGTCTGGGTTTAATCCATCAGTTTTTTTGCTCATCATGCCATTCCAGTTTGGACCCAGCCATATGCAAATCAGTCTTGACCCTGTTCCCAATGGGAACAGTCCAGCCCGAACTGCCAGGCCAGGTCCTCCCTGGACCAGAAACAAGCATCCTAGGACCGATTTCGGTGTATCACCCCTCTTCAGCCAGGGGGCGTGGCTGGCAGGCCAAGATGGCGGACGCAATTTGATCGCGCTCCGCGACTTACCCCCAGTTTATCTAACATTATAGCATTACAGGGGACCAATGAGTGCTACTCATCCTGCACTCTGCCGAGCTGAACATCCTGAGCACCAGCGGTTTCGATTGTGGCAGTGGGAAACGCAGAGCTCACTGTGAAAATTGTGCCGTCACATGTGGGGCTGCCGCCGGCGGCCTTCCTGGAGGTGGCGAGAGGAGCGGAGATTGCTGGGGGAGCACACAGTGTCTGTGTACGGCCCGAGACGACGGTTACACTCAGGAAGACATCGACCTCAAGTGCTTGCCTGAACCGGGTGCTCTGGTGCACCTTGCACTGTTTCCGGACCCCTGGCAGTTCGGTGCAGTTCCGGGGCCTGCTGCGGCCCTGCAAATGAGATAGGTGCACCGTTGCCGTGCACCTATGCTGCCTGGATACCCTGCGTCTGCCTACGAGTTTTGGCGCGGTCTCGCATCGCAGATGCCTGGGATGGGCACCTGTCGGGGCGGCTCCGGGCTGAACGGTAAGGCTGCTCGTGCTGCTGTGCCGCAGTATACTTGAGGCGCAGGCAAGCGGGCCTGACTGGTACCCTGGATGGAAGTGGCTCCTTGTTGGCCCCCTGGCCATCCATTGTAGTTTTGCAGATTGAAGAACAGAGGATCCGTGTTTGTTGGGAAGCGCTTGGGTGCACTACGACTGGTTGGATTACTCACCTGTTGGATACGGATCTGTATCGAAATTGACTTGCCCTGTGACGCATACGAGACAAGAGTCGAGGCTGCTCATGCTGCGACACCCACTTTCTGAGCGGCGTGTGCAAGCGGGCCCCTCCTGGCCAACCTTGCTGAGACCTGACTTGTGTGCATGGTGACATCCTGCAGTGGCACACACAGCTTCTTTGTCACAAATATGGCGGGCGAAAGCTGCCTTCGCTCTGGAGCTCATGTTAAATCGTTGCCGGAAGCATCACCTCAGGACAGTCAAAAACTAGATGCCATGCTGGCAGCGGTGGAGTGCATAGGCGATTCATTGGAGCAAGCACGTACCTCCTTGCAGAGCAAGATAGATAAGGTGACCAGTGATCTTACCTTTCTACATGCAGACCACTGCAAGTTGGTGGATAGGACATGCTCACTTGAGGGCCGGCTTGGCGAACTGGCACCCACAGCGTCTCGACTGGACTCTTCGTTACAGGACGCCCTAACCCGCATCGGCAAACTGGGGTGCCATGTTAAAGATGCTGAGGGCCACACCCGGAGGAACAACATTCGAGCCATTGGCCTTCTGGAAGGCGTGGAGGGCCGGGATGCGGTCACCTACTCTGAATCTTGGCTGTGGGGGTTGGTATCGGAGGGATCCCTGACACCTTTCTTCTCAGTGGAACGCGCACACAGGATTCCTGTTAGATCGTGACCACCGGGGAACGGACCTCGACCCTTTCCGCTCTGTTTGCTTCATTATGCAGACAGGGATATTATCCTCCGGGCGGTCGGGTCATCACCCCCGATCCGAGTAGATAACGCCTAGATCATGCTGTTCCCTGATTACACGCTGGCTGTGCAAAGAGAGAACGCGACTCATATTTGCCTTTAAAACGTAACCTCCGGGCCCTCTACCTCAAGTATTCCCTTTTATTCCTGGCCAAGGTTTGTGTAACTGCCGAGAACAAATCTTACTTCTTTACTACACCAGAGGCGGCATGGGAATAGCTGGAGTCCACAGGTCGTATCAATAGACGAGACCCAGAGGCAAGCCCACCAACAATGCGGGGTCGCCTCTCCTGCTGGAGGCGCAACAGTAAGACTCGTACTGCTGCCCCAGGGAAGGCGAAACATACCCATGATCTGGAGCAGATCATCCAGGAGCGTTGTGGTGCACTGCAGTGGGCGGCAGCCATTAATCTACTTCCGGTTGTTTCAGAAGCGGAAACCGACCTCTCGCAATCTAATAGTGAGGAACCCTCTTCTCTGGAACACTTTTCTGAGATGGGATCCCCAACGCACCTGGGGGTGACACCTCGGATGGCAGACGATCTTTTCGAACTCCTTTGCATTGATTTCCATCCGCCAGCGACATCTCCAGAGGATGTTTCTTCGAGACTGTTCTCCCCTCAGTGGCAGTGATCTCTGTACTCAGGAGTGGTTCAAGTGCTATCTGCTCCATGTCTGACAGTGACTCTGACTACTACGGAACAGTTCTTGATGTACTTGGGTGCTGGAGGGGGCCACACATGGGGCACCTAATAATTTTACACACTCCTGCATTCCCCATGTATAAACTCCCATTGGTCCCCCTTCTACTCATATTTTCTGGGGTACCCACTCTCCTCCACAACCACCTCCAAGTTATCTGGCCTACCCCACTCTCCTCTCAGCGGAGACTTGTTGTTCGCTTTTGTCTTGTTGACCTAATGGGTTACTCGGTTTGGGCAGATACCGGTTGTCCCTCTGCTCTAATGGTATTTTGTTTACTAAAATTAAAATCGAGTCTGAACCTTCTTAGCCTGCGGGTTTGCTGCAACCCCGCTAATTTCTATACAATTTCTCATGTACGTTACACTCAGCTGCTTAGTTGCTACCGTTACCATGACCCATCATGAATACATATTCCGCTCTTACAGGGAATGTGCGCGGCATGCACATGCCCGCGCACAGATACTCCATATACTCTTATCTTAAAAGACACTCAGTACACATAGCTTTCTTGCAAGAAACCAATCTAGCACAGCCCGAGGTGTCCCGCTTGCAACTACGATGGAGGGGACAGTTATTCGCGACAGGTCACTCCTCTTATGCCAGAGGTGCTTTGGCTTGGATTAGGCCGGGCATCTCCTTTCTGGCAGAGGATCAAATTATCGATGAGCACGGGCGCTATGCCTTGATACGAGGGCGACTCGTGGGCCGAGCCCTGGTGCTGGGCTCCATATATGCACCAAATTCAGATCAGGCCTCCTTCCTCCGCTCTCTGTCCAGTCAACTATCCAGATGGAGCGATTACACTTGGTTACTGGGGCGGGGGGGACTTTAACAGTGTACTGGATCCCAACCTAGACCGCTCTTTCCCTCCATTACCCACGGCACCTACTGTGGTTGCTGCACGCGTGTTAAACGCCTGGATTCAGAACTGGCACCTACTAGACATTTGACCCCATCGCAACGCCACTGACAGAGTTTACTCATACTACTCCGCCCCCCATCGCCTACATGTGCGTCTTGACAGACTCCTATGCACACATAATTTTTATCCTGCAGTACTAGACATCGACTATTTGGGTCACACTCACTCAGACCACAACCCACAATTCTCGCGTATGGGATGGGATACCTCTCCCTCAAGAGCGTCACTAGACGGGGCGATCCATGAATATTTCGAGCATAAGACAGGTACGGCGTCCTCCGGTTTGATCGAGTGGGATGCATTTAAGGTCTTTGTTAGGGGCCACTGCATGGCAACACAGTGGAATCTACGCCGTTCTATTGAGGGTGCTCTCACGCGAGTGGAGCAGACTTTACTGCAACTTGAGCGGGAAGCCACTCAAGAACCTACAGGGATGACACGACTGTCTATGACCTGAACTGAGCATCTATCTCTTTTGGAGCGGTTACGCTGCTTAAATTATGCGGCCCACTCGGCGCGCAATCACGCCTCCGCCAACAAATCGGGCAGGCTTCTAGCCTGGCTGACCAGGTGCAAACAGGACCGGGGCCCAGTTATGGAAATTCGCTCACTGACTGGGAGTGTGCTCCACACTCTCTCAGAGATTCATTCTGTGCTCTATTGTTCGACTGTGCCGTCGACCCAGCAGGCCTGTGAGGATTTCTTCTCGTCAATCACCCTGCCCCGCTTGAAGGATGCCCAACGGGAGGCAGTGGAGGAACCGCTGACTCTTTCCGAGATCTAGAGCAGTATTCATGATCTATCTGCGGGCAGAACTCCTGGTCCGGATGGCCTTCCAAACGACTTCTACAAGACCTTCTCTTTGATCCTCGCACCTCACCTCTGCCGCTTATACGAGGAATCTATACAGGTGGGGTCTCTCCCGGTCTCGCAGAATGAGGCTCTACTGGTGTTGCTTCCTAAGCCAGGCAAAGATCCATCGGAACTTGGTTCCTATAGACCACTGGCGATGCTCAATACAGGCTATAAAATACTGCCCAAAGCACTAGCGACGCGCTTGGCACCCATGGTCTCTGACCTGGTTCACGTTGACCAAAACGGATTTGTTCCCGCACGAGACACTTCTCATAATATCAGACGCCTATTTCGCGTTATGCGGTACTCGACCAGTGACTGGCTGCTGGCGGGATTCCTGATTCTTGATTTGGAGAAAGCTTTTGATTCCCTGGTTGCCCCCTTTCCCCATTGCTGTTCTCCCTTGCGATGGAGCTGTTAGCTGTGGAATTGCGCAGCTGGGGTCTCCGCTGGAGTATCGCGCTAGGGGATGGTCTACATACCATATAATTAAATGCCGACGACCTCCTATTGTACTTCAAAGATATTACTAATGTCCCTCCTGCAGTCGTGATTATTTTGCAGCACTTTGCAGCTCTTTCGGGCTTGCGCGTTAACTAGGTGAAATCATGCCTTTACCCCTTTGACCCAGACCTTCCAAATCCGAGGTTGTGTTTTTCTGGTATCGATGTCCCTTGGCAGCCACATAGGTTCAGAAATTTAGGCATTCATATATATCATCGGAGGGAGGATTTACATGATGGAAATCTAGGAAGGGCAACGTCGTCTATTCGTTCCCAGATGTCCTTCTGGCAATTGCTGCCACTTTCTGTCGCAGGCAGAGTTGCCCTTCTGAAGATGATTGTATTACCGCGATTATTATACTATTTTTCCAATCTCCCATACTACGTTCCAGTTAGTTTCTTCAGAGAACTGGAACCCAGACTGCACAAGTTTATTTGGAACGAGGGACGCTGCAGAGTGGCGTTTAGAAAACTGTACTTACCTCTGGAACAGGGCGGCCTTTCGGCACCGAACCTAGAGCATTATTATTTGGCCTCACATCTTCAATGGGTATCCCGATGGTTGGTGGGGCTTCATCTCTCCGACATGGCGACTACATCTGAGCCCTGGCCACTTACGCGACTAACACATCTCTTCCATCCACTCACGCGCTTGGCACCACCTAAGGAGCTTCTCCTTAATGTGGCACATTGTTGTTACCGCAGATGCTTACAACTCACGAAGGGAACCACCTCGTTCGCCCCGGCACTGGCGCTGCTGGGTACACCTCGTGGCTCTGGAACCACATCTAGCATCGAGCTCCGGTCGTGGCCCATTGCAGAATTACATACACTAGGAGACCTTTACAACGATGGCAAACTGATTCAGTTTTCTACCCTGGTTACTGATGCGGGCCTTCCAGGGTGGCAGTTTCTGTTATATAACTCATTACTGAGGTCATTGTTGAGCAGGTGGGGGGACCTAATGACCACGCCTCCAACTCATTTGCTAATACAATGTATACAGGTCATGGGGCAGGGCAGACATTTAATCAAGTGGTTTACAGACGCACTTCGAACTCATACACAACATGATCATGGACCACTGCGTGCTGCCTGGGAGAGGGACTTGGGCATTCCCTTCACAGATATGCAATGGAAATCTGTCCTGTCCAGCCACACAACAATCCCCCGCAACTCTAGATTTCGACTTATACAATTCTACATTATTCACAGGACATATCTTACACCGGCCCGCATTACATATATTTCTTCCGCTATGATGCAGACTGCCCCCGTTGCAAGCACTTGAACGCAGATGTCCTACTTATGATGTGGTCTTGTCCCCTCTTGCATGGTTACTGGAGAGCTATCATTGCTTGTTTACAGCATACACATCGCGCACACTGTCACCTTCATGGGAGGCCTGCGTATTGGGTCTGCTTCCTAGAAGTCCGCGCCTCAGGGCTACTACTCGATTCTTAGACCTAGGGCTTATAACGGCCAAGAGGTTGATAACCCGAAGATGGAAAGCTGCAGAAGCACCAACTGTAATGGCCTGGAAGCATTCCTTTCTGACTTGGGCGGAGGCTCAGAAGGTGGCACTGAGGCAGGAGGATGCACTCGGCTTACGTAAATACCCCCTTTCTGATAGCTGGGACATGATGCTGATATCTCTGCGTGCCCCTGAGGAAGACTCTGATCCAGCTGCGACAACTTAAATACTCACAGTAGCCTAATGATCATAGTTCACTTGCGATGTCCTGCAAATGTTACTGGTGTACTTCTCCTCCCCTACACTTTAATACCCAAAACATCAGGTCGGTTCAATGGTGGTGCTGTACATTTTGACGCAACTTCACTGCTACAAGAGGACATACCTCTGTATACTATTCGAGGAACTCCTCACACACGGGGGCATAGAACTGCTCATATTGGGCTTCTAATTCCAGCGCACTCCTTTGTTGTTATATGTTATTGTTTTATTTACTATTATCCTAGAATCTGTGCTTGTATGCAATTATATAGCCACTTTTATTGACGTATAGTGAAGTCATAGAGTAGTAGTATATATAGGGGGTCATTACAACCTCGGCGGTCTTTTAACAAGACCGCCAAGGGACCGCCGTGCGGAAGACCGCCAGTAGTGACGGTTTGCCGCTCGGCGTATTATGACTGTTGGCTGCTCTCCGTCCTTTTTACGATGGAGAGCCGCCAACAGCCATACTCGCGGGCGGCGGGGAAGTGGAGGTTGCTCCACCTCCGCCGCCACGCCAACAGAACACTGCCCAGCGAATCACGTCCTGTGATTTGGCGCAGCGGTGTTCTGTTGGCGGTGTGGTGTCGGCGGAGCAGCCCCCATGGCTCCCATCCCCTCCCGGAGGATCGACGGACAAGGTAAGTCGATCGTCCGTTAGGGGAGGAGGGTGGGGGTGTGTTGTGTGTTGTGTGGGTGCATGGGGGTGTGCGTCTGTGTATGTAGAGGGGGGGTGTGAGTGTGTGTATGCTTGCGGGTGTGTTGCGTGTGTTGGGAATGAGTGCGTGTATGTATGTATGTATGTCTGTGAGGACATGTGCGTGTATGTCTGTATATGGGTGTGCGTGTCTGACTGAGTGTGTGGATGTAGACATGTATGTTGGTGTGTGTGCGTGTTTGTGTGTTGGTGGTGCCTGCGTGCATGTCGTGTGTGTATGAGTTATGTGATGTTGGGGGTCGGGGTGGGCCACATTTGGGGGGTGGCAGGGGTGGTGGGGGGTGTAGGGGAGGGAGTCGGGTTGGGGTGGGGGGTGGTGGAGACCCCTATCAGTGCCAGGGAAGGAATTCCCTGGCACTGATAGGGCTTACCACCATGGATTTCATTGCGGTTCCTACCGCTGGAAATCCACGGCGGTAAGCCGGGCCGAAATACCGGCAGAGGTATTGTGACAGCCGCCGGGCTGGAGACCCAGGTCTCCAGCCAAGCTGGCGGAACGGTGAAGCGGCGGATGACCATGGCGGTAACCGCCATGGTCATAATACGGAAAAAAAGACCGCCAGCCTGTTGGCGGTCTTACCGCCGCTTTCACACCGTCCGCCAGGGTTGTAATGACCCCCATAGTGATTTATGTCTTGGCCTGTGTGACCAACTGTTTATTACACAAATCGCCAATGCTAAAGTCTCCATAGACATTAATAGATGTCAAATGAGATGCGTATGTTTGAGTGATCAGCATGTTACCCTCCCGTACCTACTGTTCTTTAGCATATTCTCACTGATGAAACTCATAGGCTTACGAAGCATATAATTGTTGAGTACCTCTGTTTTCTCAGATGTAAGCACTGGATTTAATCTGTTATGCTACTATTAATAACAATAAAATAATAAAAAGATTTTTTTTTAAATCACTCCTCTTCAGCCAGGCTAGCTTAAATCTAGTAGCATAGTGACCACAGGAGCCAAGTCTGGGCATACCCTTCCCACATGGGGTGACAAAATCAAAAAGAAAAGTTGATGGACGGAATGTAGACCAAATCAAACATTCACCCCCAGTCACAGGTCTCGGTTTAATCCGTCAGTTTTTTTGCTCACCATGCCATTCCAATTTGGACCCAACTATATGCAAATCAGTCTTGACCTTGTTCCCCTTAAGGAGTTGCATGCAAAGTGACCTCTCCATTTCATTTTTCTTCATCATACATGAAAGGAAAATAGCCAGTCAGGTGTAGGAACATGACCTCTGCCCACAGGAAGTAGTCACTTAGTGGATGCAGCCACCCTAAGGCAGATAACCTATTGGTCACTACTAGGTATCCCCAAAATGCCCACCAAATACAGTATTCAGTGGGCATCCCTAGACCAAGGAATCAGAATCCATGGAAAAAAGAAGATCAGGAACAAAAAAGACCCAAGGTGCAAGGTGCAAGAACTGAATACCTGCTGCACCAAGAAAAGACACCATATCCTGCCTGCTGCACTCCTGACTCAACAATTGCAGCTGAGGGGTTGCTTGGACATCAGGCAGACTCTACAAACCCCCCAGGGTACCTCCACTCTTCCAAAATTGCTGAAAATTTCCCTTCAGGGTTAAGGAATCACTCTGCAATCCCAAGGAAAAAAAGACCAAGTGAAGGCCACTTCACTGACCAGCTACTGACCAAGGAACCAGACACCGCAGCTGGACCAAACTTTGCCCATTAAACCATAAGGACAAAAACTACCAGTATGCCTAGATTGATGGCACTGTGCCCTCCAGTGGCCAGACTGTGCAATAGCCCTAGGTACTTGTCACCTCACATTGGACATCCAGAAGGACAGTCCATTCCAAACTGTAAAAGGATCATAAAGAAGCCCCAGTCAAGGGACTTCAGAAACCTCCCACAAGAGTGCCCTTGATGACCTTTAAGTGACCCTCCAAGGTACCTACCTCCTGCTTCAAAGGGCACCTTTACACACAGATCCTGGCTCACAGATCGACTCTGCACCCGGCCGCCCTCTGCCCTGCACTGATGATCGAGCTGTGCCCTAAGGGTACCCCACCCCTTGCAACCTCAACACCCCAAGGGGACCTACTGGACTTAACTTTGAGTCCGCCTGTGCAGACACTTTTCCAAGTGGTCCCCCGCAATGGCCTGGCACCAGCTCCATCAGTTTTCTGCAGCTGCTCCCGCCGAAAACAGGAGAGTCACCTGAATTTCTCCAGCTGGTCCAGGGTACCCATCGACAACCTCAACTTACCTGCTGAAGGAGACATTGGTAAGTGCATTGCTTCTTTACTGTGAATTTTCAAAGTATTTCTCCATTGATGCCAACCGTGCATGAATAGGCACAAAAAGACTAACTTTATTAAAACTTTAAAGATTCCTAACTTGAAAAGTACTTACCCAATTTTGATGATTTTGGTCTTAAAAATGTTATAAAAATGAGAAGTATTTCTTTTGAATTGCTTTACACTTTAAATGCTTTGCACTTCGCCAAGATTATCCTAACTTCTCGACCAAGCTACCAATAAATGTAGATGTGTTTATATTCAATGTTTACATTACAAACTGTATTAATCGTCTGCATATTGCTTTCGGTTCAGTATATACGCGACGGACCTCAGCTACTGCTAAATTTGCTACTGCAGGGTGAGGTGTGTAAGTGGCCAATAAAGGCCAGATAGGACCATCATTAATTAGAGGACCTAACCTAACTGGTAAAATTGTGTGGGGTAGGGTGCCATCAAGCCAATTACTATATTCTTGATAAGATAAGGGTATTTCTAAATATGCATGTGCTCTGTATTGTCCAGGTGCGTTTGCAAGTGTATAGTGATGAAATGTGTTTGTGTTCCCATCAGCTGCGTGAAATGTTATCCAAGAATAGAAAAGTTCTGTTCTATAATCTGGATGGGCGTCCACCACAAATGTGACTGGACCCCCTTAGGCTGTTAGGCTATTTGCCAGTAAGTGTGCAGTCATAGGTTGTCTCATACTGACTGCAATTGCTACCTGTTGTGGATTCACCATAATTGATAGTAAATTTGTGCAGAGAAGGCACGCCAAATAGGGATTTTCCTTTTAGAGTTCAAGCTTGAACAGACTCCAGCATCAGATAGGGTGTCCTACTTAGCTGAGGAGGAAATCATCAATACCACGAACGTCTGCATATATAGTACTAAGGAGCACCCGAAAATTAGAGCCTGACCAAATGTTGGTGACGCCATGTCGCATAGGCTCTCATTATTCTAATGAGACTACTGGATTTCGAGTGGCAGAATTGCTTGCGGTGTGGCAGACTGAGTCTGACAACTACGGGTGACACCTGTTGCTCCAATCCGGGTTCTGCTCCGGCTAACTAGCAGTGCTTAATCTCTACCTAAGTGCCGGAATGATTGGGCAGCCGAGCGCATGACATAACTGGTTTCTCAGGGAAGTCGTGGTCACTCAGCTCTGATCTGTTTCTCTCAGTTACATTAGTCTCATATACACAATGACAAACAGAGGCAGTACATGTTTCAATAATGCTTTTAATGAAGCAACTGCATCTTAGGTAGCAAAGCGTCGGCTGCAATAACCAGGACAATACAGCATGACAAGATTAAAATTGTGACAAGGAGAGTAAAGCATAGAAATAACGCAACCATATTGTCACTACAGTCAATAGACTAATTCTTAACTAGGCTATAATAGAGAACAGCGTGTTAAGCTCTAATTCTGCCCTTCAGATTCCCCTGGGAAGACTTAGGGGGTCATTCTGACCTTGGCGGTCCATGACCGCCATGGCGGAGGGCGGCGGAAGCACCGCCAACAGGCTGGCGGTGCTTCCTGGGTGATTCTACCGCCGCGGTCAGAAAAGGGGAGCCGGCGGTTTCCCGTCGGTTTCCCGCTGGCCCAGGGAATCCGCCATGGCGGCGCTGCTTGCAGCACCGCCATGGGGATTCCGAGCGCCTTCCCGCCAGCCTGTTTCTGGCGGTGTCCACCTCCGGAACCAGGATGGCGGGAACGGCTGCCGTGGGGCCCCCTAACAGGGCCCCACAAAGATTTTCACTGTCTGCTATGCAGACAGTGAAAATCGCGACGGGTGCCACTGCACCCGTCGCACCCCTTCAACTCCGCCGGCTCCATTTC
Source organism: Pleurodeles waltl (assembly GCF_031143425.1). Classification (NCBI taxonomy): domain Eukaryota; kingdom Metazoa; phylum Chordata; class Amphibia; order Caudata; family Salamandridae; genus Pleurodeles; species Pleurodeles waltl. The sequence goes on along the minus strand of NC_090444.1, from coordinate 1,232,596,103 downwards.
GAGCCGGCTTCATTGTTGAAGGGGCTGTCCCGCTGGGCCGGCCGGCGGACTTCTGGCGGTCGCCCGCCGGCCCAGCGGGAAAGCCGGAATGGCCGCGGCGGTCTTTTGACCGCGGAGCGGTCTTTCGGCGGGAACCGCTTGGCGGGTGGCGACCGCCGACCGCCGCGGTCAGAATGACCGCCTTAATCTCCCATACCTGAGCAAAGGCCTGAAGTCTGCATTAGCAGCTATAGCGAAGCATTCAGCAATCATCATACAGTTGTGGTTCTCTGGCTGGAATCTCCCTCCAAAGTATAAGGGACAGGGAAGTGTTTTTATAATAAAAAAGCTGATGTTCTGGGAAAATGTCACTATGTAAGGATGTGTAATTTCTATGAATGTCAGAGACTAAACTTATACCACGTTCACCGGCAACCTATCTTGCTGCAGCCTTGGAAGAAGCACAGAGTGAGCAAGAATGTCTTGTTTGAGAACAGAGTGCTAGCCTAGGCAAAAACAGTTAGACAGAAGGAAATGATACAAGACCGTAAAAGTGGCTACTGTAAAAAAAATAAAGCAAAGCCAAATAAAATGTATCTAGGCTAAACTGCACAGCGGCAGGCCTAGTATGTTAAAATAACGTGCATGGAGCTATAACTAAATTGGATACACAACAAAGCTGCCCTCGCAGAGCATTTGAGTGGTAGATTCTGATCAGAAAGGGGTAACCAGATCATTTTTAGTATGGCCAGAATGGTAATAGAAAATTCTGCTTATTGGTGAGGTTAGATCTTTTATTACTATTTTAGAAATACCACTTTTAGAAAGTGAGCATTTCTCTGCACTCAGAATCCATCTGTGCCTTACAGCCTGTCTCCAATCAACATCAGGATTGGGCTGCATTGCACCTAGACAACCACAAACACAGGATACTCTGTCACACCTGCACTCATCTGCATACTGAATGGGCCTTCCTGAGCTGGAAGGGTGGATGGCCTAACACTTGCATTTCCTCACATAAAGGACTGTCAAACCCCCTACTGGGACCCTGGCAGACAGACCTGTACAGAAAGGGGACCTTGTGCACTTCAAAACCACTCTTTGAAATCTCACCCACTTCAAAGGTATTTTTGGGTATATAAACTGGGTCCCTGACCCCCACCAAATCAGACACTTCTGGAACTAAACCTGCAACCTGTCAAGAGGAACTGCCTAGCTGCCCAAAGGACTCACCTGGAATGCTTTGCGGTAAAGGACTGCTGCCTTGCTGTTGCCCTGCTGCCCTGCCGCCTTCTGACTTTCCTGAGAAGTGCTTTTCAAGGGCCTGGATTGAGCTTACCTCCTGCTTTTTTGCGGTCTCAGGGCCAAAAAGACTTCATCTCTTCAAAGAACTTCTTGTGCACTGAAAATCAAAGCACAGCCTGCCAGAAGCGATGCACAGCCCGCCTTGCGAAGAGAAAGTTGCCACACAGCCGAACTGGAATGATGCAGCCTGACTTCCGAGTGAAGAGTCGATGCAGCGCTTGCCTTGCAGGTTGAAATTCGATGCACAGCCCTACCAGATCGACGTACATCTGAACCGGAACAACGCAACTCGACTTCCTGAGTGAAGAATCGACACAGTGCCTGCCGTGTGCCAGACAATTTGACGCATCACCATACCGGATTGGTGAAATGCCTGTGACTTCGTCCCACACTCCCAGGATTTCCCTGCATCGTCCCTGGGTTTAAAAAAAGATCCCTGCATGGCACTGAGGAACCAAGACTATGGGCCGGAAATCGACGCAAAGCCCCTTGCAGTGTGGAAGTAAACAACGTCTGTGCCGTGCCTGAAATTCCAACGCACACCCTATTTTTCCATACATCTACTCCTCTGCGGTCTCCGTGTGTGGTAATCTTGACACAAACCAGGGGACAACTGTTGATTTCTAAGTGATATCTCAACTTGTGCTTATTGAATATTTATGATTTTGACCTTAATTTAATCAGATAATTATCTTATATTTTTCTAAAACTGTGTGGTGTATTTTGTGGTGTTTTCACTGTGTTACTTTACGATTTATTGCACAAATACTTTACACATTGCCTTTAAGTTAAACTTGACTACTCAGTGCTAAGCTACTAGAGGGTGGGCACAGGGTAATTTGGATTGTGTTTGACTTACCCCGACTAGGATTGAGGTCCGTATTTGGACAAAGGTGAACACCTCTGCAAACTAGAGACCCCATTTCTAACAATTTACATGCAGCGCAAATCACTAAAATGATGCCAGGCACCATAAGCGTCTGAACTGTCGTTCTGTCTCAGCCTTCCCTCAGAAATCCCTGCGTGCCCAATATGCGTCAACAATTTTGAAGCAAACCATTGCCCTACAAACTCCAAATTCTCCAAATTATGCCCGACCTCTATGTGTTAATTGCAAGTCCACAGGCCTTGTCAGTCTTCATGGAAATAATCCATGCATGGCCGTCATGCGTAAAAAAAAATGATACATATCAGAAAACGTGATGCATATGCCCAGGATGTGATTTAGCAGGACTTCCTTGCTGCACACATGGTACAGTGAATTTATTTTCACTTTTACTTTACAGCCCTTTCTGTCTGTGGTTGAGAGATGTTGTGTTGAGCACAGGTTGTGTTGAGGAGTGGTGGTTCCTGAGAGTTTTGTGATGAATCCTGTTGCTGTTTAGTCCATTTTGTTGTATTTGTAAGTTTTGTGTTGTGTTACTGTCCTGTCATTGTATTTGTATTGTTGGCTATTAGTCTTGGGGTAGTGTATTTTGTTGGAGTATTTAGGGTTAGGTGGGCTTATAATATTTTTCTTTGGGGTCACTGATTGCTGTGGAGGGAGATAGCAGGATGTCAGGAAAGGGAAGGGCACAGCGCATGAGTCCAGATGAACTGGGGGAGGGTCATTTGGTTAGTGTGCCACTACTTCTCCAATATGTTGAAAGTGGGTGGGTGTAAAAGAATGGGCTACCCTATGGAATCTCTGCTGGGGGAAGGGCCGGTTCCAGCTGTGTAGGATATTTAACACATGTTCTGAGCAGGTGTTAAAATGTGCAAAACAAAATGAAGCTAAATGATCCTTTAGGTTTCAGTGTGATATTTCTTCAGCCCCCTCTAATGAGCAAATGCCCACTTTGCATATATAATGGCTGGTCAAGGCATAATGCAGCGGAAAGGGTACTAAAGTTGCACAATGCAATCACTGTGCCACTTTGTGAGCCTGTGGGCAACATTATGCCTACGCTATGCATGATGCATGGAAGAGGGCCATTCCCCCATTAGGGGGAGGGGAAGCAAATAATGAAAGTCACGAAGAAAACACAGAGAAATCCTTGTGTCAATCATTCTGGCATGTCCTACACCTACTCAGACCAAGCATCAAAATGGGGCAAACCATTAATTATGATGAGCCCCTATGTACTGTTCGGGGTTGGAACAAAATCTTGGCTCTAACCCTGAACTCTACATCAATACTGTCAACAATTATAATGCCATTGCCCCCTACCCTGTGTCATGGTGCACCTTATCTTAGATACAGCATACACATGGTGGCGGTAGGGGGTACTAATGGGCTAAGGGTTGCAAGGAAAGTGGCGCTGCACTGGGTGCAGCAACACTTTCCTATTACCTGCCCCTAAGCTTCCCACAGTGTCCTGTCCCCCAGTAAGTGTGGCAAATGAATCAGAGACATGTATGTATGGGTGAGCCACATTGCTATATATGTTTTTAGATGCTACCTATGTCTGTCTGACTGACATGTTGTAGATGGCAGTGGATCATTCCTAACAGTAAGTTGACTAGGTCACTCAGCTAAACATGTGCAATGTGTAACAGTTGTCCATGCTAATCTTTCTTCACAAATCATAACACTATGGGGTCATTGCAACATTGGCGGTAAAAGCCGCTTACCACCGTGCAGAAGACCGCCAACACACGCCGCGGCCGCTGACTTCCGCCACGGTCATTATGACTCACAGCTTGGAATCCGTCAAAATCCAGACACCCACACACGTCCGCCACACCAAAGGTCAGTGATAAACTAGCGATAATAAAACCTCCACCGTCACTCCAACAGGAATATGCCAACACTATCACGACCCATGAATCCACGTGGCGGTCTTTCAACCGTGGTATTCCATTGGCGGTACACACCGCAGCGCTCAAAGTACACACACATTTACAAAACACAACCACATTGGACAATTCCAAAAACACACACCTGATACACATACACACACCCAATACAATATAAAACACACACCCACATCAACCACAAACCCTTACAACCACAATTGCGACAGAAGGCCAGAGAGAGACACCACCTGAAAGAATCCACAGGCACCCTACACCATCACTCACACAACATCCCCGCACCTCACACAACACACCTCTAAATATCACCCCGCACATCACAACATACACCACCCCACACATCACCCACACCATCCCATGGCCCTGCAAAGACACCCCAGGTTCTCTGAGGAGGAGCTCAGGGTCATGGTGGAGGAAATCATCCAGGTAGAGCCACAGCTATTTGGATCACAGGTGCAGCACAACAACATAGCTAGGAAGATGGAGCTATGGCGCAGAATCGTGGACAGGGTCAACGCAGTGGGACAGAACCCAAGAACTAGGGATGACATCAGGAAGAGGTGGAACGACCTATGGGGGAAGGTGCATTCCGTGGTCTCAAGACACCACATCGCGGTACAGAGGACTGGCGGCAGACCCCCACCTCCTCCCCCAGAACTAACAACATGGGAGGAGCAGGTCTTGGCTATACTGCATCCTGAGGGCCTTGCAGGAGTAGCTGGAGGAATGGACTCTGGTAAGTCAAATCTTTCATTACTTCATCCCCCACCCACCTGCATGCTATCACATACCCTCACCCTCGCCCTCACCCCCATCACTCCAACTCCTCCCATATGTCCCAATATCACAAACCACACATCCCAAACCCAAGGCCTGCATGTAACACCAAAGCATGGACACCCAATACCAAAGCATGGCCACTGCACATACCCAGACACCCCCCTAAACCATTATTACACAAGGTCCTACACAGGAATGCAAGCACTGGGGTACAGGGTCACCCACCCATTGCACACCATGGCACACAGTTTACAATCAAGGCCTATATATGTGTGACACATTTAAAATTAATGCCATGTGGCCCCCTGAAATGGCGGCTGCCTGATCTGTAAGGTGGGACAAGGGGATATGTGGTAATTGTGCTGGTGTTGTACACTGTCGCGGTAGGCGGTCGAAGACTGCAGCGCAAACCTGCATTGGTTAACATTGGACCCTATGGATCCCAGGAGCCAATGATGATGTATGCCGGCAGTGACTGTACGCACCGCCGCGGACGTGACCGCCATTTTCTATCTGTTCAATCACTTGATACCTGATCTTCGACAGGAGAGGACCTACACTGCAAGTGCTGCTGTGACCTCAGTTTGGAAGAGACTATGGCTTGTGTGTCTGGGGATAGGGACCCTGCCTTCAGCACAGAGGAGTTGGAGAAACTAGTGGATGGGGTCCTCCCCAGTCCACAGTACTTTGCGGTCCTCCAGACAAACAGGTGAGTACACTCTGAGCATGCTGTATGGGCAATGGCTGTTTAGAGTGGTGTGGATGAAAAATGGGGGGGGAGAATGAGGCGTGCTTGAAACGACGGTGAGTGCATGTACGACATGGCAAGGGTAGGGATGCGGGCCAATGATTGTGACGGTGCGGGCGCTTATATCTTCACATTTTCCCCTGTATTGATCGTGCAGGTCAGCGCCCACCAGAAGAAGGATATTTGGCGTGCCATCGCCAAGGAAGTCCGGACCCTGGAGGTCTACCACAGATGGAGCACCCACTGCCGGGAAAGATGGGAGGACATTTGCTGCAGGAGCAAGAAGACGAAGGAGGCCCAGCTGGGGATGGCCTCCCTACGTGGGAGGGGTGCCCGTTGCACCATGACGCCCCTGATGTTCCGGATCCTGGCGGTGGCGTACCCGGAGATTGATCTGGCGCTTGAGGGCATCACAGCAGCCACAAGGGGGTGAGTACACTCTCATTCAGTTGATTCAGCGCGCAGTGGAGGTGTCTGGGTGGGGGAGGTGGGCTGAGGGTTCCCTTACGCCAAGGGCGAGTTTAGTAGGCAGGGTCCCTTCTTAAGGCAGGTCCTGTGGCACCTCACCCCACCTGTGTACAGAGCCAACTACACCTAGTCAGGCTCCTGTGACATCCATGTGTGCAGCAATCGGGCATAGCCTTGTAAACCATGTCCCTGGGATTGATTTGTGAACTCCAAGTGCACGGCGTAGTGCAGGGGGCTTCTGTGTCTGTAGTGTCCGCCAACAGTAGCGGTATTGCATGCACTCAACATGTCTTTCTTCTGTCCCCCCAACCCCTTTTTGTGGTCTCCCTGTGCTTGTGTGAATTAGCATCATCAGACGGAGGAGCTGTGGCACCGGAGCAGGAGGGAGCTGCATCCCACATGTCCCTGGAGGGCGAGACAACGGAATCAGAAGCCACCAGTGGGATGGAGAGTGAGGGGAGCTCCATGGCAGGGACAGGAGCTGAGACCAGCGATAAGGACTCCTCTTCTGATGGGAGCTCCCTTGCAGTGGCGGGCCCCTCTGTGCCCCCGCATCTACAGGTATAGCTGCCATCCCCCCTACCAGCAACACCCTCCCAGCAGCCCCTCAGCGTTTGCCCCGTGGCTGCTCACCCAGGAGGGTGGGCATCTCCTTCGTCCCAGGCACCTCAGCCCCTGTCACCCCTGCTGCCCTAGGTGAGGAGGCCATTGACCTCCTCAGGTCCCTCACTGTTGGGCAGTCTATCATTTTGAATGCCATCCAGGGTATAGTGAGGCAGTGGCAAGAAACCAATGCATACCTGGAGGGCATTCATTCTGGTCAGGCAGCCCATCAGTGAGCTTTTCAGACTCTGGCCTCTGCACTGATGGCAGCCATTGTCCCTGTCTCTAGCCTCCCCCCTCCAACTTCCTCCACCCAGACCCAAACCCCTGTACCTCAGCCTATCCCAAGCACACCCTCGGACCAGCATGCAAACACCTCAACACACAAGGGAAGCTCAGGGAAACATAAGCACCACACATCCCACAGGGACTCACGCAAGCATCATACACATGCAGACATACTAACAGCCACTGCCTCCACTGTGTCCCCCTCCTCCTCATCTCCCTCCTCCATACCAGTCTCGTCTCCACTCACACCTGCATGCACTACATCATCAGCCACTACCTCCATCACCAGCACACCCACCACCACACCCCACTCATGTGTGGTCACCACCCCCACTACCATTTACACATCCCCTGTGTCCTCTCGCAGTGTGTCTGTGAGCCCACCTCCAAAGGTACACAAACGCAGCCACACACCCACCCAACAGCCATCCACCTCACGAAAGCCTCCAGCCCATGCACCTTCACCCAAAGTCACCAAACCTAGACCTCCTACAACCACTACCTCTTCCTCCACTCCCAAACCCCCTCCATCTACCGGTCCCAGTGTGTCCCAAAAACTTTTTCTGTTCAACCTTGACCTCATCCCCTCACCTCCCCCACCCCTTCAGTCTCCTAGGGCCCGCCTCTCCAGGTCCCAACCCAGCACCTCAGCCACAATATCAGCGGGAGCAGTGGTGCCCGTAGTGACCGGCTTCTGGAGAGCGCCAGGTAGCAAGGTACAAGGAGCCGGAGCACGAATAGTCCCCCACCTCAAAAACACCAAAAGTTGGCCAGTGCCCGGCAGGAGAGAGGAAAAAAAATCTTCAAACAAAGCCGCTCCCAGGGGTACAGGTGGGAGTGTGGATCCAGCTGCGCCACCATCCAAGGTGGGGAAGGGGCACACTAAAACTGGCAAGTCTGGGAAACCTGCACGGCGGACAAGACCGCCACAAGCACCGCTACCAAGGACACCGCCACCAGCACCACTGAACAGGACACCCCCGCCACCAGCACTGCTGCCAAAGACACCGCCGCCACCAGCACTGCTGAACAGGACACCGCTGCCACCAGCACTGCTGCCAAAGACACCGCCGCCACCAGCACCGCTGCCAAGGACACCGCCGCCACCAGCACCGCTGAACAGGACACCGCCGCCACCAGCACCGCTGCCAAGAACACCTCCGCCCCCAGCACCGCTGAACAGGCCACCGCCGCCACCAGTTCCGCAGGCCACTGAGCACCAAAGATTCCGACGCTACTGAGGCCACCACGAGCAGGATGAAGCATTCTGGGCACAATGCCCCCTCCAGAACCAGTGGAGAATGACATCCACTACCTCTGTCCTTGGCAGGATGAAGCACTCTGGGCACAAAGCCCCTTCCAGATCCAGTGGAGAATGACATCCACTACCTCTGTCCTTGGCAGGATAAAGCACTCTGGGCACAAAGCCCCCTCCAGAACCAGTGGAGAATGACATCCACTACCTCTGTCCTTGGCAGGATGAAGCACTCTGGGCACAATGCCCTCTCCAGAACCAGTGGAGACAGACATCCACTACCTCAGTCCTTGGCAGGATGAAGCACTCTGGGCACAAGGCCCCTTCCAGAACCAGTGGAGAAAGACATCCACTACCTCAGCCCTTCCCAGGATGAAGCACTCTGGGCACAAAGCCCCCTCCAGAACCGGAGGAAACTGTTATCCATTTGAGAGACTGTGGCTTTGCACTCCCCAGGATAAAGCAGTGGGCAACCCACCCACTGTAGAGACTTGAGAGACTGTGGCTTTGCATTCCCCAGGATGCAGCAGTGGGCAAACCACCCACTGTAGAGACTTGAGAGACTGTGGCTTTGCACTCCCAAGGATGCAGCAGTGGGCAAACCACCCACTGTAGAGACTTGAGAGACTGTGGCTTTGCACTCCCCAGGATGCAGCAGTGGGAAAACCACTCACTGTAGAGACTTGAGAGACTGTGGCTTTGCACTCCCCAGGATAAAGCAGTGGGCAAACCACCCACTGTAGAGACTTGAGAGACTGTGGCTTTGCACTCCCCAGGATAAAGCAGTGGGCAACCCACCCTCTGTAGAGACTTGAGAGACTGTGGCTTTGCACTCCCCATGATACATCAATGGGCATGGAGCCCCCTCGTGGATCTGGCGTCGTGCACTCATCCGGCTGAGGTGCACCCCCTTCCCTTCGCCCTGAAGTGCCTGTTTTATTTCTATCTGATGCCCTAGCAGTGTTCTCTCCGTCTTGTTCGGGTATCTTGTGTGGGCCTCGCAATTGCATTTTGGGCCCAGTGGTCCATGGACTATGATGGTGGAATCCCTTGGACTTGTATTCTTGGTGTATATATTTGTGTATAGTGTGAATATCTTTATATATGCATATATTTTTGATTCATGTCTTTGAATATATTACAATAATTCGACTCATTTCCTTTTGTCCTTGCATTCTTCCAGGGGGGTTGGGGGCTGTAACTGTAATGTATCATGATGTATTAGTGTGTGTGTTGTAGTGGGTGTTTGAAGACCCCTATGCAACCAGTAAGTGTCACCTTGTATGTCGCATGTGTACAGACAGTGTTGTGTCTGAGAGGGTTTGATGTGTATTAATTAATGTACAAATGGCATGTTGGTCAATTTAGACACCATCATCTATCCTTGGGTATTGACATCATGTCTCAGGGTATGCTGAGGATATGGAATATATAGAATGTTGCACAGGTGCCAACATGTGCTGTCATGGATTAGTGGGGCTCAGGAAATGTATTGTATGGTCCCAGACACACTGATGTCAGTCGCGATATGTGTCAGAGGTGCTGGCTTTCTGCAGTGCATGGATGGTGGTGGCTTTCTGCAGTGCATGGATGTTGCATGGATGTTGCCAGCACCCGTTCCAGCACTGTATGCCACAAGTTACACAAATTTAGTCAGGACATGGTACAATATGTGCACCTGAGAAGAGCTCTCCAAGGGTCTTTCACAAGGAGACACTTGCACCCCCGGTACTTCACTGCTCTTCAATAATGGGGTGAGGTGGTGCAAAGAGCTTTTTTAAGAAGGACCACAGTCAGTTGAGTACACATTTAGATTTGTGCTCTTTTCCAGATGGATGTAGGACAGGTCCATGGATTGTAGCAAATAATATGTATGTAGATGAAACACCAAGTTTTAGCCATCTTGATAGTTGTGAGCAAGCATGATCATATCACATGTGTATGAAATGTGCATGGTGAGTGTGTACGTTGTAGTTAGGAGGTATATGAAGTTTCTGCACAGATAGGGGCAGATGCAAGTAAATAGCTTGTGCAAGAGAATCTAACTCTAAACCTGGACTGTACATAGGGGCCCATTGCGACCAATGGTGTGCCCCTTTTTAATTCCAGCTCTGAGCTGGCATCAAAAGTAGGAAAAACAAAATGAGGAAGCTGAATCTCTTAGACTGCAGTGCACCATTTTGGCAGTCACCCTACCGGGGTAACACAACCTTTGCATACATGATGCCTGGCACAGGCCTAATGTGGGGCAAGAGATGACAAAGTGGCACAATTCAGATATTGCACCACTTTGTTGATATTCTGATGACCATTTGGCCTTGTTGTGCCTTATTGGTGTCATATTGCTTATGATGCTAATGTGGTGCAAGGAGGCCCTGGTCCCTCTCAAATCTTGGTCCTAAGTGTGCAGCTTTGGATAGCCATTATCTACATGACATGTACAAAATACTGTGGATGCTTGCAAGGCAGATTTCTATGGACTTGAGTCTTGTTCTTGTTGTTGACTTACTGGTTGACATGTGTCATCAGAAAATGTTGTTTACAATGCATGCTTGTTCTTCCTCTACCCACCTCAGCAACTGATGACATGTTTTCCTCATATTTCAGCTGCCACAATGACTCCAACCAAAAACAGAAATTCACAAAACGTGTACCACGGTTCCGGCACATTTGCAACTTCCAAGTTGGTTACAGGAAGATGGCAAGGAAAAACCACACAGAAAAGTTGTCCAGGGCATGGATGGCCTTCACTAATGGTGGACCAGTTCAACAGCCTACAGCTACCTCATATAAAGGAGTATCCTCAGTCACGGAGTCCATGGTGCTCCTTCACGTCCGGCACTCTCAACATCTGCGGCACAACAGCCACCACCATCTGCTACTGGGTCCAGCTTTGAGGCAGAAATGTGTGAAGCATGACTTCATTCAGTTCCTTGACACCCTATGGGTGATTATCTGTGCTTTACAAATCCTTGATTGATTGATTGATTGAGGGCAAGGCTAGTTTGGCAAGACTTGAAACAGACAATGCCAGAAGTTATTAATTACTAAAATATATCAAGAAGAATCTGAAGAAGCTGTAGGTGTGGCTACACACCATTTCCCTGGACCTTCTGTTTCCCAGTGTGCATTGTTTAAAGGTTTAGTGTGTTTTATGGGGTTAGACATTGGTTAGGTAGGATAGAGTAGGTTAGTTATAGGATAAAGGTATTGGAGTTTTTTGTGGTAGCATTTAGGCATTGCTGTTGTTCGGGGGTAATTGGGTGGGGGTTTTGTTTAGGGGTGTGTGTGCAACAGATTAAAAAAATACACATATATTTTTTTTTTTATTGAAAAAAATAAAAGAAAATATTTGTTTAGAATATAGGACTAGTTCATATATGTGTAGCTCTAGTTCATGTTGTCCTACATGTCTTTTGTCTCATAAGGGAGGTGGGGAGACAATGTTAATTGAGATGCATAATGTGTATAAGCTAAGTTTAGAATAGTCTGGATAGCTGTAGAATTAAGTTAAGAGAAGTTGGTATCAGTTAGCCTAGTGAGGGTAGTGAGTAGATTAGGTTTTTAATAGGTTGTGTTTTTAGGTACCAATAAATCCTGTTATTTTTTTTAAAATTAGGTGTCCATGATGATTGACTGTCTAGGTGTTCTCATGTCTGCACTGGCCAAGTTGGGTAAATGCCATAGGGTATTCATTCAGTATTGATTTACATATATGACTATGTGTATCCCCAATGACCAAGGAGCTGCCTCATTGGCAGCACTATGACATCAGCTACTCAAGACAGTTTACATTGCATTTCCTGACACTCTGGTTGTGTATGGATGCAATATCTTTGACAAGTAATGATTCAACATCAATTGTCATTGTTATGTTCTGTAACAATCATTTTAGAAAGGTTTTACACATTAATCTCCACCTTATTTGGAGTATGGATACAGTCACACTGATAGCTGCCAGTCACAGTCTTAAATATGCTCTTCAGTTCCTCGCATATTTGTTGTTTTGGTACATTTGTCAGGCAAATTACCTGACACTTGAGTTCATAAACATTCTTGCCATATGTCAACTTTCATGGATATATGTTCAATACATGCTTGGGAGGCTCATGTTTGAGCCCTAGTGTGTGCCTTTGTGTCTGACAGTAAGCCACACTTGTCATTTGGTTCTGTTCACATTGGAATTGCTTCACACAATGCAGGAATTCATATGAGTTGATTAAACACTGACAAAGTGCTTGATACATTGATGATGGTGATTTATTTACATGTGTAAGTGTATTTTCCAATGCAGTACAATGTCCAGTTCACTGACCTCAATAGAGATCCTTAGCCATTTGATATACATGCAGAGTCCAAGGATGAATGGCATGTCATGAGACATGAGTAGGAGAAGTATGCATTCGTGATGAGGTGTCCAAATTGAAAAAAGGTAGGAATAGAGACCATGACAGTCCATAGAAGATATGGCAACAGTGTTTGAGTGAAGAGAGCACATTGCCAGCTGTCACAACAATGGTATGATCTCAAGCACAGAACTAATGAGATGCTGTCCATGTGGCACAGACTGGTGCTACCAGGTGGTTTTATGTGTGAATGTTGTTCCTTCCACAGCTTCATACTCTGATGTGTGTGGTGCCTCCTGTGCCAAGTGTGGTGCTGTTGTTGAAGTTGAGGGGGCCACACACACACCAGGGAATAGCGATGTGTAATCAAAGGTTCCGGCAGCTACCATTTGTGGTAACACATAAGGCATCACTGCAGCAAGGAGGAACTGCTGATTTCTCAACACCGCAGCTACATCTCAGTGGTAGGCAGCTCTGTTTTCCCTGGGGGATGCAACTGCCTGCTGTATGGACTCCACCGCATTTTGTATAGCCCCCAGCCTGTTACCTATCATGCTACTGCTACTTTGGAAGGGCAATTGTTCAAGCCTCTGCCTCATGTCAACAGGTATGTCGGCCAGTGACTGCTGGAGGCCACATAACTGAGTGGATACCTCTGATTGCAGCTGAGATGTCCTTATTCGGACTGAGACACCACTGCACTCCCTCTAGGCTTCCTGCCATGGTCTCCATCACTCCCACCCCTGCTGTGCTAGCTCCCGCTGGCCTCCTACTACTGTCCTCTGAAAGATGATGTCTGGGTCCTCAAAGTGCACGGCTGTAGCAGAACCGGCTGGTGCTCTGCGTTGGTAGTTTGGTACTTCATGTGTAGACCTCTCAATGCTGTGTGTCCTCCCTGCAACTGGAGGTGGTGTCTGGACGGAACCTAGGGCATCCTGGAGAGTCTCTTCATTGATATACCGTGTCATCTGTAAAATCAAGGAAAGGCAGGTCGGCAGGAGGTAAGGCATCATCCTCTGCCAAGGGAATAGTGAAATATCTATCACTGACTGTAGTGGCTGTTGACATGGCTCATCATTTCCTTGCTACTGGTGGCTCAATGACATGTTACAGACCCCAGGTTGTAGTGGTTTATTATTTGTTGCATAGTGCATCACACTCAGGGCAACCTTTCAAAGTATTTGGTGCATTGAACCCACACCACCACATTCCTAGCAGGCCTCCTGCCCCAGCCACTGACACCATGGTAGCATGCCATTTACCTTCCTGTCCACCATGGTGGACATTCTCACAGTAGTCTAATGAGTGTTGTCACTATTTTGGTGCTTTACTGCATTGGCACATGAATGATGGCACTAGTGCAGCAAAGCAGAGGGAGGTCCATTGCTTACAATGCTTGTGTCACTTTGATATCTGCCTTTAGCAGTCCTCATACATGTAGCAATTACATGGCACAGTGCAGCCATAATGGATTGTCAGAGCCATTAGTTTGTCCCTCCCTGCACAAGGGATGTTTCCTTGCATATAGCATATCTGCCATAGGCATATGTTGGTGTAAGGTTGTACAATGTGGATCAATGCATGCATTTTGTGACAGTGTTAAAGTGGCTCGAAGGGAATGGGCAGATTGGATCCACATTGGTAACTATTTATTTGATGGTACTGTTGCATTACGGGCTAGTGACATTGGGCCCGTAGTGCAACATTGATGCCACTTGTGTGTGTTCTTACACATGGAGGTGTCCCTTTGTGCATAACTCCAACCATTCATACAACACAGGTAGTCTTGTTGCATAGTGAAATGGCAGCTACTTGTATAGCAGCACAAATGATGATCACAGACATGACCCATATGTTGTATAAGTTCACTTTTGTGCCCATTCCAAAATGGTGCATGGAGCTATGTGAGAGTAGTTTTTGGGCCACCCTGTGTGACTAGAATAGGACATGTTGCACACTGAGGCCCTGGTTTGGTCAAAATTAGCACAGCATGGTACTATGCCAAAATAGCAGCAATGCACTGCGCCACTTTTGAAAGGCAGGGATTCACTGCATTTACAGGAATACAGCTCACCCCTGCGCTTCCCCCTGCAGTGACGCTAATTTAAGCTCCCTGCACCAACGCAGGCATCCTTTCACCAAAGTGCAAGGTTGCCTGCATTGAGGGGATTGATTGTTTATGTGCAGGAAGGTGTCCTTAAACCCAGATCTGTGACTGGGGGTGAAAGTTTGATTTGTTCTACATTCCATCCACCAACTGTTCTTTTTGTATTTGTCACTTGTATGAGTGGGAAGGGTATGTCCCGACATGGGTCCCGTGCTCACTATGCCACCAGATTCAATCTAGCCTGGCTGAAGAGGGGTGATACCCCGAAACCGGTCCCAGGATGCTTGTTTCTGCTCCAGGGAGGACCTGGTCTGGCAGTTCGGGCTGTTCTGTTCCCATGGGGAACCGGGTCGAGACTGATTTGCCTATGACTGGGTCCAAACTGGAATGGCATGGTGAGCAAAAAAACTGATGGATTAAACCCAGATCTGTGACTGGGGATGAATGTTTGATTTGTTCTACATTCCATCCATCAACTGTTCTTTTTGTACTTGAAGTAGGCCAGCTGAAGTAGCCATGTTACTTGTACCCTGGGTGCTCTCCTGGCTTTGAAATAGTGCTTTAGCTCTATCAATTTGCTGTGATGCAGTCGCTGAGTCCTCAGTTGAGGTGGTGGTCAACATTTCTTTACCATCCAAAAGGCTATTAAATACGTTTGCTACATTACTTCTTGTGCCTGCCATGGTGGACTTAGCAAATTTTGGGTAGCTTTGTTTGAGGAATGTCTCCTTAGACTGTACCTATTGATGTCTTGCTTTCCTTATACGATTACGTTGCCTTTTGGTGAGCTTAGAGAAAGATGAGCCTTTATTGGTTGAGGCAACAAGTTTGGATATCAGCTCAAGAGTGTGCCCAAATGGCTTTACATGATTTGTAAGATTTGATAGCTCTTCTTGAGATTCTGCTTTGAGTATCAGCTTGAGAGTGCTCCCAAATGGTTTTACTTGATTGGCAAAGATTGTTCTTCTTACGAGACCAGTGGAGCTAAGGCCACTTGCTCTATTTCTTGTGAACTGCCATTACAATTGTTGATGTTTGATTCATTTTAATGGCAGTTCCAATTGGTTGTATGATGTTTGACAAAAGTTCCGGTAGAGAAGCCAGTTTATCCATTATATGGCCACATGCACAGTTTGTGGGTGATGGAGTGTGTACAGCTTGTACCCTCATGATTAGAGAAGTTAATGCTTGCAGCTTGTGATTGATGCTAGAAATATGCACAGCCATTAAGTTCATTATATCAATCTGTGTGTCTATTTTACCCGACTGAAAGTTCATTGCCTCAATGGATGACTGCAAGATCATTAGAAGACTGTCCCACCAATGGGGGAAAAGTTGTGCACATTTTCCCTGTGCTGTGGATGGCTCATACGTCTGTGCGGAGAGAGGCATGAAAGGAGATGGAGAATTCTGTGATGAAGTGCTTCCTTGCGGGTTCAAAGAGATCCTCATATTTGAACTTAAATTTGAGGCAGGCTTTCTCATAGCCTCCCGAATGTTGGTTCTCATTCCCTGCCCCTCTGTGATATAATTTGTACTGGGGCATTATTCTCCATTAGTAAATCATCTCCTGGTTCCACCCCTTTGCATAATTTCCTATTTGATTGCACTGATCCAGAAGAGGTGGGACATCCTTGTCGGGGTGGATATGTTGAGGGTTGACTACCCTCCACACTTATTGTTTTAACCTTCAGGACCTGAATCAGATCTACATTGCTGGAGTGTCAGTGGCCTTAGGGGTCAGTGGCCATATTACATTACCTTCATGGCCTTGATCTAGACAATATGACATTTCTTCCGTTGAAGCAGCATAAGGTCTGTCGACCTGAGCTGTTACTTGCAGAGAACTGCCAGTGGGTTCACGAATGAGAGTGAACCTTGTTGAATTGGATAATCCAATAGGGGGGCTCTACCTGTTGCATTTGACGTGTCTGATGTTCAGACAATTGTTCTAACTGAGTTAGCTGTCTAGTTGGGAAGATGTCCATTCCTTGACCTAGTTTCTGTTGAGTAATGGGACAAGGCAGGCCAGATGCATCAACTGGTATAGTGTATATTACTGCAGTTGAACCTTTCAAGAAGGTTAATCTTTGTTGTTGGTTGGATTTCCCAAGGCATGATGCCAGGCTTTTTGGGAAGGATGCCACCACCAAAATGCCATTTGAAGTTTTGAGTTTTTTACTGGTTGTGCTTGAGTCCTTCAGCAGAGCACGCTTCCGTGGTTTATTCACTGGTGGATGATGCGACTTTCCAAACCTCATTATCAAGGCTGCCCTAGATGAGGACACTCTAGTGGTCATTATGTCCCTGGCAGTCTTCTGACCACCAGGGATAATGTGGCAGTATGAATGCCAACAGGCTGTCGGTACATATCGCCACATTAGGAGATTGGTGGGTTGGCTGCAGCCAACACTCCACATCTCACTCATACCGCCATGGTGGTATGAGCCACCAGGCCAGAGATGTCTATCTCCAGCCCGGCAACCGACATAGTACCGCCCATGGCATTATGAGCCTGCCTACCACCATGGTTTTCATGGCATTAACAATGCCCAAAAACCATGGCGGTAGGCCCTACCAGTGACAGGGAATTCCTTCCATGTCACTGGTAGGTGGCACCCCCAACAGTCACCTGATGCCACCCACCCCCTCCATCAAGCTCACCCCACCGACCCGATACACAAACTAACCCCTATCCCTCACTGATCCTCTCACTCACTCTCCCCCAACTCCCTCCAATCCACTCTCTCACCCCCACCCCCATACATGCACACACTACACAACTGACCCCACCCTGCACAACCACCCAAGCACACATTACCCGCTTTCCCCCCACCCCCACTACAGTCAAGGTGCCCTCACCCCACACCCCCTCCCAGCATTCACGCACACACACACACCCACACACCAGGCATATACCCATTCACTTACACTGACATACACACATTAATTCATGCATACTTCAAGACATACTCACACACTTTCTCACACACAATCACACTGACATGCAGACATGCACTCACTTCACCATTCTTACATACATTCACTCACATGCATACAACCACGCAAACAACACAATACACAACACAGATAGACGCATTCACACATACACACTCACACATTCATGTACACAATCAGACACACACACATAATACCCCCACCCTCGCAGCCCCCCTCCCCTGTCGGAAACCCGACTTACCTTGGGCGAGGAGGTTTTCCGGCAGGGAAGAGGAAGGGGCGCTGCTACCGCCAGCAGAACATCGCCAGTCCATATTACTGGTCATAATACAGCTGGTGGCGTACTACTGGCATGAAGGTGCTGGTGGTAGCAGCGCCAGCTTACCACTGTCCACCACCATGAGCACTGCATGCCCTACTTGAGGCGGAAGTCAGGCAGTGCTCATAATATGGCGGATGGATGGTAGCCGCCATGGCAGTATGTTTGCGGCCGTTACTGCAGAAGTAGGAGGTATGTAGCACCAATGTTATCATTAGGGCCTATGTTGTTAGAAGGATTAGACAGCCTCCACCTTCTCACCAGACTAGCAACACAATTGCACAAGTTTATTAATGTAACTCACTCATATCTCTAGTTAAGCTAAAATTGAAGGCTGTGAGGGCACAAGCATGACTGCTTTTGCTTTGCCCCGTAGCTCCTGGTGCACACTTCTTTTGCCCAGTAATACTTGGGGTGATCCGGGTATGTTTTCACTTGCGTACGCTGGCTGATGCTGTACTACCTCTACACAACAGACATTATACACCTGAAATGTGGAGCGATGGAGCGGTAGAAGGAGGGGATACCCGGTCATAAGCCGCACCCGGACCTGCCAGACCGCCTCCACAGACTCGGAGCTCAACCTGCTTACCCAGCCACCATCTGCCTTGCGTGACCCTTGAAAGGCCCACCATGTGTGTCCAGATTGCACCTTGGGGGGCTGAAAGGAGGAGCTGATGAACTGAGGCAATACTAGTGGATTTGGATGGTAAATCTTTTAGTGTACATTGGCATGTTCTGGCACATTCACACGTGATCTGGCCTTGTTCCATGTGTTCATGAGCTGAAAATTGCACTGTGGAGCGGGCCATAGAGTAGGACGGAGTTAGGCGATGAGAGCAATAGGCACAGTAGGCACAGTGAGGTACTTAATTTGTTGTATTTATTTGTTGTAGTTATTGTCATTGGATTGAACACTGGCAATTGAAGCTGGCTAGGACCATACTGCCACCAAAGATCACGCTGACCCCCTGATGCAGCAGGGGCAGCCAAAGGTCCCAAAAATCTGGCAGATGGAAATGCTGGGAATGCTGGATCGTTCCCTTGTGCTGCTGTATCACAGCAACACCGCAAACCACCGCACCCGAGGCACTCCCTGCCTGCCTACGGAGGCTGCCGTGGCTGCCACGGTTTCACTCCTTCGCTCTTCTCCGCTCCTCCCCTCACTCGTTTCAGCCTCTGGGTGCAAGCTCAAGGAACTTCAGTGGACTCCCAGTGGATTCCCAGCAGTTCCAGTGACCGCTCGACCAAGAGCTGTGATGTGCTGTGTCTTTTCTCTCTTGCTCTCACTCTCTGCCCCCGACCTTTGTGCTCACGATTCTGCTTCTGCTTCCTCTTTGCACCAACTTTCAGAAGCACTGCAATCCCACCACATGTGCAGGTATAGTGTTTTCTACACCTTTTGAATTTAAGCAGTCACCAGGGAGTCATAGTAGTGCATGAGGAGTGTCACAAAGTACATTTTCTAGGTGTTGTCACTGGTTTCTGGTCGTCATAGCTAGCAAAGTAAACAAATACATATGTTTACCAAATATGCCTCAATATTTTCAACATATCAAAGTAACATTTTACAGGGTAGCACAGTTTCCCACTGTAATTGGTTGTGTAGATGGCACACATATTAGCATATGCCCCCCTGTGCAAATTAATTCATGTATATGAAAAACATCTATTCACACCATGGCTGGTAGTGTGTGATGCCTCATGCATCATAATTGACATTGTATGCAGATTACCAGGCAGCACCCAAGAAACCTTCATGTTCTGCCACAGTGAAATACATAACCAACTGTCTCAAGATGAATTAGGTGATGACTTTTTACTTGGTAAGAGAATTACTGACTCAATGCATACAGTGGCTAGAACTGTTCCTGTTATATAAACTTATGCTTTATCCTTCTCATGCTCTTTAAGGAGACAGTGCATATGCCGTGCGTTCTTGGCTACTGACACCATACTTGACTCCAGAAAACAGAAGTCAAAGGTAGTTTAAAAGGGCACATAAGACAGTCCATCATTGAACTGACATTTGGTATAATGAAGTACAGGTTCTGCTGCCTCCACAAAACGTCTGGAGCACCACTTTAAAGACCTGAGACCACCTAATTTGGATGGCAGAGTTAGAGGTCTGTTTTCACTGCCCCTCACCGCAAACAAAATCCTGGCAGTAAGGGGCAGTAAAAACTGCTGAATTCTCCCCTCGCCATGTGAGAGGACTCCAATAGTGATGTGAGCATTTTATTTCTTATTTTCAAACAGATACCCCTGGTTCATGATTTTCTGTTTGAGAATAATAAAGAAAACAGCATGATGCAGGGCTCTGTCATTTTAATGTAGCCATGCACTAAACAGTAAACAGCATTGATAGGAACCTCTGTGACGGCGGGGCCTGACGATGATTTAGAAATGACTGTCGGCCATTTCCAAATTTGGTGGGTGGAATAGTCTGGGCCTGGCAGATGTTAAGTCCTTCTCCAGGCCAATGGATGTTACTCCATCCATCAACAATTATATCAGGTATTTGGACTATTCATGCTAGTGGCTTGTTCATGCACAAGCTCTTCATCAACAAGCCATTGTATGCATGCTACGGATGGTTCGCAAATACTAACAGGGATTAAACAATGAGAGGAAATGGAGTAGGTTGTTTCACAGTAGGTAACTTCCAGCAACTACAGCTTGGGTTTGGTGTGACTGGCAATGGCTCCCACATGAATGCTGTCATAATACTTGGTAAGATAATGCATGCCCCATGCCTTGCCCAGGTTCTTCACATTATAGTGACACAGTATGTCAACCATTACATGTCTGTCAAGTTATCAAATATGATCCCCTATTTTTGACTTAACACATGCTTAGCAACCTGTATCCATAATTTCATGTACTATAACAGAATTTAAACCTGGGCTATGGAGAAGACCTTCATCAAACTGCCTAATGTAAGCTGATGAGCAATACATGCAGTACTCTTTCCATATGAGAAGGAAAAGGGCTGTGTTAGACAAAATGCTGTGCCACTTAGGACCCAGGTATGAGGTAAATGGATATATGTGCAGGGATACCATGTCACCAACAATAGCATATACTGACCCGTATCCTTGCACATAAATCTGTCTATTATGAATATATCCCCAGAATGGGGAATAAAATGTGGGCCCAGCATCACCAGGTACAAATCTTGATTCAATTTCCCTATTTGGAGGACAAATCCGCTTTGATTTACTGCATGGGGGTAAATTGGAGTGGGGCTTAGGCAGTGATAGTTGAAAGAAAAGCAGAGGTGGTGTACTGGCAGAAGGTAACATTCCGTGCTCCTCTGTGCCATGGGAGTGTGTCTGGTGGGTGAAAGGGGTGAAGGCATGGCTGCATTTGCAACCCAAATATTAAGTAAAATAACTTTTAATAATTTAACATTTTACTAAATTGTGATTTCTGAATTGCAATTGTGAATCTGCAGAACTAACTTTTAGAGGAATGCACTCCTACATATATTTCATTTTGTGATTCCCTAATAGTGATTTCTAGAAATTCTCCATTTGGAAATCACAAGGCACATGGCCCTTGGTTTCCTATTTTACCTTGCTGCCCTTACAAAAATACCTCTAAACAATCCCTTGTTCAGTTTATGCCTTTCTGTGGCTTTTGTTCATACCGTAGACTTCAGTTTTTGCTTTGATTACTCACCTCCTATGGTCTAAGATCACATATTTTAATTCTGCAACTCCTACAACTTTTAGACTTAAAATATTGCTGTCTAGCTGTCATAAGTTATGTCCGTCAAGCACTTAGAATTAGATGAGAGGAGAATCTTAAGTATTTCCGAGAAACACAAACTTTTTAACTATGCACCCTAGGCAAGAGGTTCTCTTTTTGTTTTGTTTATCCTACATAGGTTTGCCCAATCTGATTTTGACTCGATTGATATAAAATGACCAGATGTTAAATGTTATAAAATTGCACTTGCATCTTGATACATATATGCATTAATTCTTTGTGATTTTATAATGGTTATTTGTACTTGTGTTTTTGCTGGTGTTTTATCGTTTTATGACATTTAGCCTAATAAAAGTATTTGATTGACTGACTTTCTCGTCTATTGTACTGTACGCAGGCTCAACCATGTATATGTACACACTTTGTGAGCAAAGCTTATGTCTGTCCACGTATGTCTTCTAAGAAATTCAAAGATGCCAATGTTTCCCAAACGTTCTGATGTGAACTGTGTATCTTGAGTGCTGCTTGTTAGGTGCCCTGAGGTATATCTTATTCAGAGAACTCTTTTGCCCTGTAATTACCCACTCTATGTAATCACCCATACCAAAATATGTGTTTCTCAGATAAGCACTTATGTGATATGAATACTTTATATTTCTGAACTGATGCACTCTACAAACATTTTCATGAGATTGCATTCTTTTGAGATTGTTGAAGAGCTTGCCTGTACAGTTAAGCCCTTTTTATTGTATTATCAACTGAACGTGTTCCCTATCTTTGTAGAAGTGATGTGTTCCCTGTCTTTGTAGAAGTTACAAAAAAGGACAAAGGAGAATATAATAGCATAGTCCCAAAAACACTGACAAAGTCAATCCTACACGATGTTTTGTTGTTAGCATATGTTTACCAATCATCACTGGCACACATAAACTTCCATCATATAACATCTCTTTAACTTACACCTCACTGGTAAGGACCAGTTTTAAAGAACCTATGTATTATGTTATGACCACTTTTGGGGAGTTCACTAGAGGTAATTATGCTGTCTTTGGAGGCAGTATCTTGAGTATCATGCCCCGTCCTGGAGTATGCATATGGATGGACCATTCAGTGTAATTTATCAGGTTTTTGAAGCTCCATCCTAACAATATGTCCAATTATCAGTATATTTCTTGCCTAGAGGAGTGCTACTAATTGTAGAGAATGTCTTAGTAGGATCTATCACAAAATCACTCCTGGTGTCGTTTGATATTGTAGGTCACATATAGAGCATTTCCTGAGAGAGCCTCTGAGGTGTTGTGTCTAGGTCAGGATTGCTGTCATTTCTAGAATGTTCTGTTGATTTTTTGAGTATTCCTCTTCAATATTACGGGAAGCTCAGAAAGCCTAATATGACATATTTAGCCAGGTCTAGAGAACAACTCCAACATATCGTGTCAAGTTCTGGGACATGTGGCCCATTGATAACCTGCTCAGTCAAAGGCCCACAATTGTAAATGTATATCAAAGAAACTTAAAGTATCTTTGGCATATTGTCTTTCCTCTGCTCCAGTAACTTTCACCAGCATTCTGAAGACCTGACGTCAGCCTGCACTAGGTCTGGGATGTGCTCTAATTTTTGTTAGGTTCAATCCATTTAAAACAGAACTCCAGCTCACATCCTTGGACATGTTAAATTAGAATAATTCTGTGCAGCTCCAATTAACGTGTACCTCACAAGCCACCAACTCAGTCCACAATGTAGACATGTACATGGACCTTAATCTGGAACCGGATAAGCCAGTTACCAATATCGCCAATATCTGCTTTGATAAGATGAAAGTATTCAAATATTCAATTTCATTGAAACATACCTATATGTCTCAGTGGTGATAGCTTTGATCCAGTCCAGATTGGGTTAAGCCTATTCTATCTACCTGGTTTTCTGGCAAACAATGTCCATCATCTCAAACTGGTGTAAAATGCTGCCACCTGAGGTATTTCTGGACATTCAGGGTGGGGTCAAATTGCCCCTCTGATCAGATCCCTCTATTGGAAACTTATTCAAAGTATTATCCAGTTCAAGGGTTTGACAAGAGGGGATTCTGCACTGTTTCTCAAAGCTTTTTTCATTTTGTGTTGCAGTAATTCAGTGACATGCATGAAAGAGGACCTTGCACTCTTCAAATCATGTTTTATTTCTGGAAGTTCAAAAGGTTAAACCGAGAACCTAGAATGGGGTTATTCGATTACAACTGCCAGAGCTGGGAATCATGTACTTCTACATCTTTTGGCAGAAAATATGAGTTCATCTTCTAAAAACCTCTGAAAGCTTTGCTTTTTTTCTGTTGTAATTTTTATATTGAAACATTAGGACAAGTGCAATGCCAATAATGCTCAGCGTGATTACAGCAATCCAGGGAGTCAGAAATACAATCGTGCTTGGATGATTGGCAATGGAAGCACAAGGGCTCCATGAGGGAAAGATCACACAGTTGAGTAAAGAATGACTAGTCTGAGAGAGGGCAAGGTGCAGATAAGCAGCAGAGAGATCCACTCAGTAGGTGGAATAGAGGTGTGAAGGGAGGAGGACCGCTTAGGAGTACGTTCAACATGTAGAGCAGAATGTTGGAGGGTGAAGATGGTAGGGGAGAGGAGGAAACAAGGGAGACTGGTATCGAGGGGTGGTGGATCCATAGGAGAGGGTGAGGGGACGAGGCATGTGAGGAGACAAGGCACCCCCCATTGAAGGGGGCATTCTGGTAGACAGCTTCCAAGAGTAAAAACAACTAGGTGGGGATGGTCTGTGGAGGAGTCACCACACCTCTCTTCCTTATAGCACAGCTGAGGGGAGTGGGGCAAGTGGTGTGTCAGGTCAGTGGCACTGCTACTGAGCTGGGTGCTTAACACTCAGTTATAAACATTCAACACTCCCTCGAGAAATGAAACCAGATAAGGAGGAACCTTTTGGCTCTGAACAGCAGATTGTAGATTATTCTGTCATAAGAGGTAGCAGGGCTCTAAAAATCCACTCCACCACTTGCATTGGCGAGTCTTATTTGATCAGGTACAGCTATTTCTAGTAGGTGTTCTCTTCAGTTGAAGAGTGGAGGGGGAGTAAAGGATGCCTTTAAATCTTGTTCTTATGTCACATTTGCTCTGTGTTCACAGAAAGAGGTCAAAAGTCAGTTTTTGTAACAATTAATTTTCCTTCTGACTGCAGAGTTCCAGGACTTTGTAAGGTGAACTGTGTGACCTGCTGCTTAGAATGTAAAATAAAAGGAGATAGGGTGTCAGGCTTTTCCTAACACACAACATTTAAATGACTAATTCAACTGTGCAAACACTTCAAAATATATTTAGGTAGTTATGAAAGCCCATTTTTATATTTCTGTGTGATGAAGAAATATTTTTATAGGATGAAAACAAATCAGAATACTTTAAATGTTGATGTGCAAAGGATATGTTTTCTGAAACCCAATTTTACACTATGTAGTTTTATCAGTAAAGCTGCAATTTACCACATCATGGTTTAGTAATATATTTATTAAAATTGAGTGTTTAAGGTTAGTAAACTAAAAGAAGTCCTAGGTTCTGTGGGCTAGACCATATGGGTATGTGGGCTAGACTCTTGTGATGCATACAGGAAACTTAAGTCTACTTAATCAAACAAAAGAGGTTTTTTTGTACTGCAGAAATGCTGAGCTCACATATTTGAAGGTGCAATCATATGTGAGAATTTAGAAATAGGCGACTCTGTAAACTAGTTGCCAAGGATCACACAATTTGAGACCCGCTTATGGGTCAAGTTCATTACAGTTAGATCGAGTAGATTATTTAAGTTACTCGACCTGCAGGTCTAGTAACATTTTTATGATTTTTCGAACCCTGGGTAGGTTTGTACATATCTGTGAGCCATTCCTCATGTGTCAGCAACTCTGGGGAATGCCAGTGATGAAGGACATAGATCTTAGCCACCGTCAGGGTGGTGGTGAGCAATCGAGGGGTATAATGGGTCAATTTGGGAAGGTCCACTAGGTCATGGAGTAGGACCAGTGGTTGAGGCAATGGAATGGGAGCAACTACTGACTCCCTCATTGTAGACCCCACTTTGTCCCAGAAGGTGTGGCTGTCTAGGCAGTCGGAAAGTAGATGAACAATGTTGTAGTGGGTGTGGCGGCACCCCTAGCAAGAGGAAAGGAGCAAGAGTCCCACCAACTTGAGTATGCTCTACATACGGTGCCACTCCTGCAGGATTTTCAAGCAACAGAATTTGATCCAAGCATCCTATGCGCCCCGGCCAAGGCTCTCTAGGAACTCTACCTAGTCTTCTTCCTCTTACTTCACCTGGAGGTGAGAATGCCAGGTTGCATTAAGGGGCACCGCCTGAGGCTGGGATTACAAGTAGAAAATCAGGAGTTGTACACACTTGACATCATGCATTTAAACTGCCCCCAAGTGATGAGATATGTGAGTACAGGCAAGGGAGGGATGGTCCAGGGTTTGGGGCCCTGTCTGCATGTGAGGCAATGTCACAGCTGTGCATATCACCACAGCTGGTTAAGAGGGAGGCCAAATTAATCTTGCAGCATTGCAAAGGACTTAAGTTTGCCTCAGGAGAGCAGATGGTTTAGGGATTAAACCTCTGCCTCCTGTCAGGGGCTCTAATAGAGCACAGAAACCAACATGTGAATACTGTCACTGTTCCAAATGTGCGCCTTATCGTGCAGGTGAGCATCCACCGAGAGGCGCGTGTGAGCCCTCGCCTATGTTCTGGACATCGCTTGGAGCATAGGGTTTGTTAGTCCGACCTTGGCGACCATGGGTGTATAAAGAGAGTATTGTCCTGCTGGGCTATCCATGATTCATTTCTCAATCTTGACACACGGCAGTGGGTCTCAGACCCTGATGAGCATGTAGACCAATTGTGCCAGGTGCAGAGTCATACAATAATATTCAACAGAGGGTGACCAAGGCCACCTGAGGATCTACGGCAATCAGTTTTCCAGTGGTCAGGTAGGGTTTCATTGGTCCCCAGATGAAGGACTTAATGCCTTTGTCAACCTGCCTCGTGGTCTTAAGGTGTGTCAACAGAGGAAGCATGCCCAGTACACAGGTGAACGGCAGAAGGGTCACCATCTTCACTGCCTGTGACCTCCTCCACAATGACAGGTTCAAGTGTGAGTCTAGCAGCATCTGCTCTAAGAGTGGTTCCAGGATATCCACCACCAGGTATTCCAAATGCCTGTTGAAATAAGTACCTAAGTATTTAAAACTGGATGACTTCCATTGGAATGGTAACCCGTCAATGGCTGCTTGGGTGGTTACCCGCGAAAGTGTCAAGGCTCGCTCTTCCCCCAGGTTGACATTGTAGCCAGATATAGCTGCAACTGTGTCAATGATCCCCAGCAGTGCTGGGACGGAAGTAGGCAGCACCAAGAGAGTAGCAGGATATCATCTGCATATTAGTAGATTGTCGAGGGTCGCCATGGTGTGGGGATGCCCACTATCTATCTCGACTGCTGCAACACCACCTCCAGGGCTTCATTGGCAGGAATAAATAGCAAGGGGGATAGTGGGCATTCCGTTGTGTCCCCTGTCAGACCAGGAAAAGGTCAGAGAGAAAGTTGCCGCAGTTGACCGGAGCCAGTTGACCTGAGAGATAAAGTCTGTGCCAAGTCCAAATTTCCAGAGTGCAGTAAACAGGTAGTCCCACTCTAAAGTGTTAAAGGCCTTCTTGGCATCCAGTGACAGGGCCAAAGCCTTCTCCGGCAAGTACATGGCTAGCCCAATTGCATAGGTCAACGTTCGCATACAGTTGCACGACAATCGACCCAAGACAAACCCTACCTGTTTGTGGTTAACCAGGGAGGGAATAACCTGTTTGAGGTGAGCCTTGATCTTGATGCCACTATTAAGAAAGTAGATTGTGCAGTACCTATCACAGAGGAAAGGGTCTTTTTTGTGGCTTGGGGAGGATTGTGATAAACAGCCAGTCTCCTGGGAAGCCTCATAGAGCGATTCCTTTAACTCAGCTTTAGTCCACTTGTCAACCTCATCTGGGAAGACGTCCTCTCCGGGGGCTTTATGATAGGGAAGGTAAGTGATGGCTAGTGCAATCTTCTGCTTAGTGACCTCCTCTAGAGCAATTCCCTTCTCGTTAGACAGAGCAGTTGAAACGTGTCATGGAAGGATGCTACAGGGTCTGGGACTGCTTCTGGGGAGTAGAGAGTGTGGTAATAGGTGGGAATGTGTCAACAATATCCTGTGGCCAGCTGACTAGGCCCCTGGAATCAGTAGTAATGGTGGGGATATCTATCCTCACTTCCTGCTGCCTCTGCTGTGTGACCTTCTCTCCCCGTTCATAGTGCCTATACCTCAATTTCTGAAATGCATATATTTGGCTTTGGAGATAATGGTCAAACCTGAGGCTAGCTATGTCTCCCTCCAATGTTCAATGCCACTCCCTCCTTTGCATATTAGAAACAGCTGTATCCCACATCAGCTGTCCTGACGTTCCATTTTGCCACTTCCCATAGGGTCAGAACTGAGTCCACTGATCTCTTGTTGTCCTCCAGGTATGATCAAACAAGTGTTTTGAGTTGTTCCTTACCCTCTGGCTACTTGAAGCAGGATAGGTTAAGGCACCATGGCGGTCATTCTGACCCTGGCGGTCAAAGACCGCCAGGGCGGAGGACCGCGGGAGCACCACCGACAGGCCGGCGGTGCTCCAATGGGGATTCCGACCGCGGCGGTAAAGCCGCGGTCGGACCGGCAACACTGGTGGGCTCCCGCCAGTGTACCGCCGCCCCATTGAATCCTCCAAGGCGGCGCAGCTTGCTGCGCCGCCGAGGGGATTCCGACCCCCCCTACCGCCATCCAGATCCCGGCGGTCCGACCGCCGGGATCCGGATGGCGATAGGGGGGGTCGCGGGGCCCCTGGGGGCCCCTGCAGTGCCCATGCCACTGGCATGGGCATTGCAGGGGCCCCCGTAAGATGGCCCCTAAATGTATTTCACTGTCTGCTGTGCAGACAGTGAAATACGCGACGGGTGCAACTGCACCCGTCGCACAGCTTCCACTCCGCCGGCTCGATTCCGAGCCGGCTTCATCGTGGAAGCCTCTTTCCCGCTGGGCTGGCGGGCGGCCTGAAGGCGACCGCCCGCCAGCCCAGCGGGAAAGTCAGAATTACCGCCGCGGTCTTTCGACCGCGGAACGGTAACCTGACGGCGGGACTTTGGCGGAATGAGGGCCCATGTCTTGCGAATTGGCTTTGCGAGACCCAGGTTGGCTAACAAGCAGATCGGGGAAAGGTGTGAGAGTGCACCCTCCAGGATGGAGGCATCACTCATGAGAAGGAGCATGGACTGCATCATGAAGGAGGAGTCCAACATCAATTGGGTGCCTTGCCTACAACAGCAAACAAGCAGCAAGCTAATGTAGGGCACTTCCAGGGCTTGTCATTGTGGGAAACAGAGAACTCTAAACATCCAATGTTAAACCATCATGTTAGACCTGACAGCCTAACTTTTTGCCTGCCTCCCTCTACTTTTTGGACACTGCTTTTGCTGGTTTTAGGACTCTGCGCACTTTACCACTGCTAACCAGTGCTAAAGTACATATGCTCTCTCCCTTAAAACATGGTGACATTGGTTAATACCCAATTGGCTTATTAAATTTTCTTATAAGTTCCTAGTAAAGTGCACTATATGTGCCCAGGGCCTGTAGATTAAATGCTATTAGTGGGTCTGCAGCACTGATTGTGCCACCCACTTCAGTAGCCCCTTAACTTTGTCTCAGGTCTGCCATTGCAAAGCCTGTGTGTGCAGTTTCACTGCCAATTCGACTTGGCATTTAAAAGTACTTGCCAAGCCTAAAACTCCCCTTTTTCTACATATAAGTCAACCCTAGGGAAGGCCCTAGGTAACCCATAGGGCAGGGTGCTATATAGACAAAAGGCAGGACATGTACCTGTGTAGTTTACATGTCCTGGTAGTGTAAAACTCCCAAATCTGTTTTACACTGCTGTGAGGCCTGCTCCTTTCATAGGCTAACATTAGGGCTGTCCTCATATACTATTTGAGTGGTAGCTTCTGATCTGACAGGAGTAACCAGGTCATATTTAGTATGTCCATAATGGTGATACAATATCCTGCTGACTGGTGAAGTTGGATTTATTATTACTATTTTAGAAATGCCACTTTTAAAAAGTGGCCATTTCTCTGCACTTAAATCCTTCTGTGCCTTACAATCCAAGTCTGGCTAGGTTTAGTTGACAGCTCCCTTGTGTATTCACTCAGACAACCCCAAACACAGATGCTCAGTCACACCTGCATACATCTTCATATTGAATGGGTCTTAAAGGGTGGGAGGGTGGAGGGCCTGACACTTACATGTTAAAGGACAGTAGCCTGCCCTCACACAAAGGGCTGCCACAGCCCCTACTGGGACCCTGGCAGACAGGATAGAACTGAAAGGGGACCTTGTGCACTTCTAAGCCACTCTTTGAAGCCTCCCTCACTTCAAAGGCACATTTGGGTATTTTAGCAGGGTCTCTGACCCTACAAACTCAGACAATTCCTGGACAAGAAACCCTGAACCAGAACCTGCAACCTGCCAAGAAGAACTGCCTGGCTGCCCAAAGGACTCACCTGGACTGCTTTTCTGAGAAGGACTGCTGCCTTGCTGCTCTTTGGCTGTGCTGAGAAGTGCTCTCCAAGGGCTTGGATAGAGCTTGCCTCCTGGTCCCTGAAGTCTCAGGACCAAAAAGACTTCATTCCTGCAAAAGAACTCCTTGTGCTGTGAAAATCGACGCACAGCCTGCAAGAAACGACACACAGCCTGCATTGCGGTGAGAAAATCACTGTACACCGAACCGGAACAACGCAGCCCGAGTTCACAAGGATAAGAGAGACGCAGTGCCAGCGTTGCGACCGGAAATTTGACGCACGGCCCACTGGATCGACACAAAGCCGAGCCGGAACAATGCAACCCGACTTCTTGAGAGGAATAGATGCAGCATCTGCCATGTGGCATACATTTACGCGCATTGCCCACCAGATTGACACAGCCCCTGTGACTTTGTCCTGCATGCCCAGGATTTCGTCGTATCATCCCCGGGGTGCCCGAAAACCCAACAACCCAAAGAGGATCCCAGTTTCCGCGCCGGAAATCGATGCAAAGCCTGCCCTGCATGAAAAATCAACGATGTATCGTCCGTGTGCACCAGAAAAATCAACGCACACCTCCCCGTTTTCCATGCAACTCCTCCTCTGTGGTCCCTTGCAGAGAATTTGAACGCAAACCAGGTAATTTGTGCTTGCAAGAGACATTTGTTGCTTTTTAAAGACTAAAGATACTTTTTATCATTTTTACAGTGATATTTCAACATATACTTATTGCATCTTGATCGTTTTGACCTGCATCTTACCAGATAAATATATGCATTAAATAAAAAAATGCTGGTTAATGCTTAGTGTCCGCACATCTGCATTCAGGTGAATGACTAGTAAGTCCATAGCCACTGAAATTCTTGTGGGTGCCGACCTCGTGTAACACCCAACCACCACGGGTGTATAGTGCACTGATCAAAAGAGAATTGAGCTGTGCTAGAAACTTGTTGAAGGAAAACTCGAGCATTTCCTGAACGTCCTGACATATGGACCGACGTTCGCTTCTGGTATTCCATGGGCTTATCATGTCCCTCTCCTCCAATACCTCACCTTGGACACATGATGCCATAAAGACCTATTTTGGTTACTACATGTTTCACTAAACCCGAATAACGTACCTGGATCACCACAGGAACACCGATAGATTATATGATTTCCC
Source organism: Pleurodeles waltl (assembly GCF_031143425.1). Lineage (NCBI taxonomy): Eukaryota > Metazoa > Chordata > Amphibia > Caudata > Salamandridae > Pleurodeles > Pleurodeles waltl. The sequence continues at coordinate 1,232,564,627 of NC_090444.1, read as the reverse complement.
CAACCTTTTATATGTGAACCTCCTTTACCTACAATTTTGCCTTGAAAAAGTCCTTTGGACAAAACACGTGTTGGCTGTTTGCGGAATGTATATACCCACAAGGAATAAACCTTATTTCTTTGAAAAACTCCATTGATTGAACCTTGGAATCTCATTTCCATTTTGGAATATACTGTTCAGACTACTTTCTGGAGTGCCCTGGTTGTTTTCCTTCAACAAGATACATATTATATATTTTTCTAAACACTGTGTGATGTTTTTGTGGTGTTCTACTTTGTTATTGCATGATTTATTGCACAAATACTTTACACATTGCCTTCTAAGTTAAGCATGACTGTTCAGTGCCAAGCTACCAGAGGGTGGGCACAGGATAATTTGGATTGTGTGTGACTTACCCTGACTAGAGTGAGGGTCCTTGCTTGGACAGGGGGTAACCTGACTGCCAACCAAAAACTCAATTTCTAACACATCAACATTGATCAGTCATGCCACACTCAGCCTACAGGCTCGAGAGTTCCAGGGGCCCGGCATGCAACAACTGTCTCAGCGTTCCCCAATCATTGGGTGGTCCAGTCTTCAGTGGCAAGAGAGACATGTCACATCCCCTTTCTTGTGTTAGCTCTGCCGTCACCGTGATCACCTTCACCCTTCTGCTCTGCATGCAGTGTGAACTTTCCTGGTGTCTGGATCTCAGGAACTGGGTGTCTGCAGTCCCTAGCAGTGACAGGCCCAGGGCTCCAGTGGACAGGGTGGGGAAGGCTGGAGAGATATATCAATGGCCCTGTCCTGCAAGCCATTTAGGAATGAGTGCAATGACTATGGATCATAGAGGCCCTTGGGTCTGCCATTCATCATGATCCACATGCCTGCCACCTCAAAGCGGCCAAACTTGATGTCCCACTTGCATAGTTGTGGTTTAAGGGACAGAAAAGTCCTCTGCTTTTCATTCGTCTCTCAGGAAAAGTCAGCCGCAATTCATATCTTGTGGCCCTTGAAGCCATAGGGCAGAAAGTCTTGCAGGAGGCCCGGACATCAGTGCCTACTGCTTTTTCTGTGATACCAAAGAAGCGGATGTTGTCTCTGCAGCTCCAATGTTCAAGGTCAGTAATCTTGTCACACAAGACCCTGAGTTACTGATCCCTGTCTGGAATAAGGTCAACTCTAGTTTCCAAGGAGGAAAGGCAATGATCCAGTCCCTCCACCTTGCCATGGAAGTTGGAAGTGTCCGCCCAGAGGGATTTCACCTCTGTTGTGAGGTCCGCCATCTTCGTGTCCATTGCCTTCAGCACGTGCTACACCTCCATGATTTTCTTGAGGATGAGGTCCATCTTAGCCTCTAAGGGTCCAGCCTCGGAAGATGGCTGTTTGGTCTGAGAGACAGCCTCCATGAAAAGCTGATGTCTTATCGGCTTCACAGAAGCCATGGCTGAACAGGGTAAAGGGCCGAAGGAAAGGAGAAGGCCTGCATTAGCAGCAGAAGGCCAGTCAATGAGTAGCCCTTTAAGCCAGCTAAAGGTCAACAAGAAAATGACAGCTAGTCAAGCTGAAGAGGAGTTAGGGTGTCATTTACAAGCTAACTGAGCCACAGATGTGTCATTTTTTTGTTGATGCAGCAGTGGCGCTGCACTGCTCCAGTTTTACAAACGGACGCATTGGGCCCAATGCGTTAGTTTGTAAAGCTGTGTGTCAGATTATACCTGCAACCAGTATAATATATGCATGGTAGGCAATCCCAGGAAAAAAATAATGCAGAACTGATGCAGTGAAATTTACAACATTTCACTGCATCATTCTGTGACTTCACTGTGTCAGAATTTTACCGCCTGCTCAGAGCAGGCATACCATTGATTCAGGGCTTTTTCCAATGGGTGCTTCCTTACATTGCTGGTGTAGCTTAATTTTTACGGCGCTACTCAGGCAATGCATGAGTTTAGTGAGTTTTCTGTGAAAATGTGCGCCATGGAGCTCTGTATTGTAAATACAGCGCATCCAAGGCATTGTTAGGGGATCTTAGGGAAGCACAATAAATCTGATGCATCAATTCCAATGCGTCAAATTCTTTTCAATGAGGTCCTTAGTTCTTCCAGTCCTGCAAATGCAGCTGCTCAAGTGGTGAGGACCACAGGATCCATAGAGAAGGTGCACCAGAGAAGGTTCACCCTAGGGCACTCACTCATCCCAGATTTGCTGTCACACCAGTGGGGAACGGGGGAGCCCCATGTATGGGGCAGCCAAACAGGCTAAAGAACTGGTAGGTAAGAAGCGATGGCAAGACTGCCTCCAGAGTTCTAGGCTGCCCATGGTCTGCTAGCAGGATACTCCCTGCTGCCTTCAGAATACTCCATTTGGGTCATTGAAGGGTGGGGTCATTGCCAGTTGGACAGGTGTTCGGTCTATTACCTGTCTGAGGCCCAAGTGCTAGTTGGTGCTTCCTCTTCTTCAGGGCCCATCCCTACAGTGTCCACCAAACCCACTGCCAGGCTACCTTTCCTATGTTCATATCTTGGGAGACTCCACTGGGAGTAAACAAGTGACTGAGGTACTGAAGATAGTCAGTGGAAGGAGGGGGCAAATGGGAAATGTACCTACTGCCCCTCCAGTCCTGATGTCATTGTGATGGGCCTCAGCACTGCTCATCAGGTAATCCCCACTCTGTTCCCCTGTGCTGATTCTTCCACGATGGGCACCAACTGGTTCCCCAGCTGTAAGTCCTCCAGAAAGGAGTATTTGGTGTAGAGGGTGGGACCTTTATCAGAGGCCAGCATTTTAGGCCCAGCAGGCCAGTTAGGCTATCCTTTTTTCTTCTTTTTTTCATCCTCATCCCACAACCCACGCTTCGGTAGAAGAGACCTTTGGTTTGTGCTTACAAGGAGTAGACCCCTCAATACCAACAGGCCAAACTACCTGTCTTAGACGCGCCAAGTCTTCCCACGTATGTCATTGACCACACTTTACCATTTACTCAAATTGTGGTCATACCAAAGCGACACCCGTTGGGTGGAGGGAGTTTTAATTATTGGACTTAATTGTTGAAGAAGGAAAACCACATAACACAATCGAGGCATATTTAGTGCTGATACATATTTTCCCAAACCTCCCAGAAGTTGTCTCTTCTACTAAGAGGGCCAGCTTGTTCCATATTACTTAACCATATTACTGATGATTGCCACTCCTGGGCTGTAGGAGGTAGTGAGCCCACCCATTTACAACATATTTCCTGTCTAGCAAAAAGCATTAATACAAACAACAAATATTCTTGCTGCACAGAAACTTTCTGACCTATAAATTCTGTATCACACACCCCAAACATAACCAATAAAAGGCTTATTTCTATATTCCCACCAAACATTACCTTATGGATATTTCCTATGTCCTCCCAGAATTTAGTCAAGCTTGGACATTGCCAAAACATGTGAAGATCATCCGCATTAGAATCCCCACATCGCGGACAGTTTTTCCTGGATTTCCCAATGGCCGTCAATCTAGCCGGTGACCAATATACCCTATGCAGAGTGAACAGATGATTTTTCCTCATTGCCGCAGATTTGATAGAAAACCACAATCTTGAACATGACTTTTGCCATAAGGAAATAATGTCTAAAGTCGAGAAGATCTTCCCCCATTTCAACACCGGGAGGGACGGATCCTCTTCTACTGCATCCAGTAACACCTGATACCAAAGAGAAACCTCCTTATTTATAGATGTCTGACTTAATTTTCCCTCCCAAGAACTTCCCCCAAATGTTCCTGCCTGGCGAGACTTAACCCAGCTGGATAGCTGGTAATACTTAAACTTGGAAATTGTCCCCCCTGTTTGCTCCTGAAATGCAGACCAAGATATTAATTCAGAGTCTTCTATGATCTGTCCCCACTTTACCACCCCGTTGACTTTCAGCAGAGCTGAAAACTTATCCATAAGACACTCAGGGGTACCTGGTGAATCCCACATGGGGGCGGAGCTACAGTAGTAAGCTACCCCTAGCGCATTTCGAATTTGCACCCACACCTTCTAAGCTTGTCTAGGGATCTTCAGTCGAACCTTCTTAAAAAATTTCGGATGCCCAAATTTGTACAAAAGGTTATCAGCCCCCTCCACAAGATGCACTGTCAGAGCTTTCCATACAGGAGTATAGTCTAACTTCTTATTCAGTAGAATTCTAATATTCTTTAGTTGAAATGCCAAATAGTACTTATAGAAATCTGGGAATGGAATCCCCCCCTCTCCTTCTTTCTACATAGCTTCTTCCATGCTATCCTTACTCCCTTTGATGGCCAAATAAACGTGGAAATGTCACCCTGTAGTTTTTTAAACCAGCGTGACTTAAACTCTACTGGGATAGTATTAAATAAGAACGTGAACTTTGGAAGAATACACATCTTTAAGATATTAGATCTACCAATTAGAGAAAGAGGAAGAGTGGCCCATGCCTTAAGAAGTTTTTTGGTTTCAATATAGGTTCTATCAAAATTAACCCTTGCCACTTCGCTGAAATTGGCCGTAAGCTGAATTCCCAAATATTTAATCTCCTTTTTAACTAATGGAGAATTATAGGCCATATTCCAACACATGATCTCATATTCTCAGTATTTACACTATAACCTGACATTCCACCAAACTGCTCCATCAATGAAATAATAATAGGCAGGGAACCCACCACATCACTAGTGTAAATCATCAGATCATCTCCGTAGAGTGCTACTTTCTTTTCCACCCACTGCTCCGAAAAGGAAGAATGTCCCCGCAATCCCTTAGCAATATTGCCAGAGGCTCAATATACAAATCAAAGAGCAAAGGTGACAAAGGACACCCCTGTCGAGTACCTCGACCAATCCTAAACTCTTGGGACAGCATACCATTAACCAAAATCCTCGCTGTCGGGGATCTATACAATTTCCTAATGGTTCTAATAAAGGAATTTCCCAATCCAAATAATTCCATCACAACCTGCAGGAAGGGCCAATTAACTTGGTCGAATGCTTTAGCTGCATCAAAGGTCAAAACCGCCAAGGGAGCCTCCTCCTGCAATGCCAAATCTACCACAGCAAGTAGGTCATGACTTAATTCATACAACTGTCTACCCTTAGTAAATCCCTTATGATCTGGATGTACCAAATTAGCAATAACTTTCCCAAGTCTTCTAGACAGGATCCTTGTATAAAGCTTATAATCCGAGTAAAGTAGCAAAATAGGTCTATACGATGAGCACAGCATTGGGTCCTTACATGGTTTTAACAATAAGCAGATTATAGCTTCATTCCATGATTTAGGTGCTTGTGCCCCGTCTAAAAGCATATTATTAAACAATTCCAGTAAGATTGGTGTAAGTTCCTCCCTAAGTACCTTATATAATTCATTTGGTAGATTATCAGGCCCAGATGATTTCCCCTTCTTCAAAGCCTTTATAACTTCGGCCAGTTCTTTCCCATTTATCTCACTTCCTAACAGCTGCCGTGCCGAATCATCCAAAGCGGGAAGGTGGACTGCCCTCAAAAATTCTCTAACTTGTTCCACTGAATTCTCGAGACTCTCTGTATAAAGTGCTTGAAAGAAGGACACAAAAGCCTCTTCTATTTCTGATTGCTCAATACAAGGCCGACCTGCAGCATCCAATCCAATCCAATCGATGAAATATACTTCTTTGAGCGATCTGACTTAACCTTCCAAGCTCAAAGTTTGCTGCACCCTTCCCCATATTCATAATGTGTATACCGACTACTTTCCCATTTTGTCCTGTTTTGGTTTTCTAAAAGAAAATCTAGATCCAAACGTGCTTTTTCATTTTGACGTTCCAATTTCTCCAATTGACATTCATTCCCTTCCCTTTGTGCATTATATATTAGTGCTTGTAGGGTGGCTATAGATTCTTCAATACTTCCTAACTTCTCTTTCTCCTCTCAACGCCTATAAGCCACCAAACTAATAAGCCTCCCCCTAATGTATGCCTTATATGCGTCCCATACTTTCCGTAAACTAGCTGATCCATGATTTAAAACAAAATACTCTCTTGTGTCCTTCTTTATTACTTCCACTATCAAGTCATCTAGAAGTAAAGATCGATTTATTGTCCACCTAAACTCGGGGACCTGCACCCTAGAACTCAAATGTAGCTTTATAGCTGATTGATCCGAAAGGTGTGCTGGCGCATGAGCTACCCACATCACATCTCCACACAGGCTCTTATGTACTAAAAAAAAAAAAATCTATTCTGGATTTATGACCATATTTCTTATTGGTAAATGTGAATCTGGAGCCCTCATCCCCTTTCCAATGCCAAATATCCACCAGTCCTAAATCTATCATAGCCTGCCTCACCTGTGACCGAGTTCTAGGAGAGTTAACAGTACCCCAAGGGGTAGATTTATCCAGTAGTATATTAAAGTCGCCTCCTAACACAACCGGATATTTAGCTAAAAATAGAAGATTGTACAGTTCTTGAAACGATGTCGGATCGTCCACATTGGGACCATAATAGCCTGCCATTGTGACCCAACACCCGTATAAACACACTTCCACCACCGCCCATCTACCCCTTGAATCTACCCACTTTTATCCTAATAGATTTTTTAAACAAAATTGCCACTCTTTTAACTTGCTTAAGCCAGCTACCCCACTCTTCTTGCCGCAAATGACTTTCCTGCAGAATAACTACCTCCTCATCCGCCAATCTAAGATACTCAAAGATCTTCCTCCTTCTTCATTTTACCCTCAGACCATTGACATTCCATGAGAGAATCTTCAACTGTGGACCCCCATACTTCACCATTTTCAAAGAGAATCTGAGCACCACCCCCACCCCTCCTTTTTAGACAAATTATAAGGACGTTCTTATTTTTATCTTTTTGTACCCACATGCTCCCACATCCAGTGCAAAACCACCCCTTCACCCAAAAACCAACCGCCCAGCCAACACCCCCACACAAAGGGAACCCTCCCTTCCTCTTTTACGATAACCATCTCGTTACCCCTATTGAGCTCTCCATAGGGCAAAACTTCCTGTTTCCTTCTGTGACGCCTTTATCTGGTCTATAAAGATCCGAACCTCCCCCGGATCTCTTATATTATACATTTTATTCCTCCACATGATACGTAAGGCAGCCGGGAACCTCAACTGTACTGTAACCCCAAGAGACCGAAGCTCTTGTACAAAGTTCCCCAGTTCCCACTGCCTTTCCAGAGTTGCTCTAGAGACATCTGAGCTTAATTGGAAAGACCAGTCCCCTTTAGAAAAACTTCCAGCTTTGAGGGCTTCAGCCAAAATTCTCTCCTTAATTACGTAAGTAGCAAGGACACAGAGACCGGGGGAACATGGTGGCCAGTTGAGAGCTGGACCGCGAGCTCTTCGGATGGGCGGGCGTTAGACGGTGTACTGTGACGCCAGCACCAGGATACGAACCTCCAGGACAGAGGTCTCAGTGAGCGGAGGTGCGGAGGAGTTGAGCCGGGATCTCCTGGCTCCGGATGTCACAGGGATAGAGAGGGCGGGTGAGGCGGTGGAGTTGGGGTCGGCGTGCGCTCCGGCAAGGAGAGTTGAGGAGCGGTGCCGGAGATGCGCGTTGGCCTCTGGAGTGTGGGCAGAGGCTGCGAGGGGTGTGTGCCGTGGGAGACGCTACACCTCTTGCTGCAGCCTCTGCGGAGCACTGGTGGAGAGTCCTGGGCTCCCCCTGAAGACTGCACAAGAGAGCAACAGTGCATGTCGCTGATTAAGTGCCACCCTAGGGGCTTTCGGGCTGAAGTTGGTGAGGCAGGGAGCATAATGAGAGGTAAGCCTGGGCCCTTGGGGCTGAACTCTATTTCTTCTTCACCCATAGCTACTGTTAACATAAGAAGGGGTGAAAGCGGGGTCAGGCTCAGCAGTGGGGGTGTTGAGAGGCCAAAGGCTGGACACAAGGATTTAGGGTGTCAACTTTTTTCGAAAGGCAAGAAGGAGTTACCCCATAAGGGGGGTTTGGCATTTTCTTTGGTGAAAAATAATAGTGTGCTTCTGATTACAAAATACTTTCAGAGTTCGGTTTCTCCCCCACAGGGCGCAGTGGACACCCAATTTTCCTTTGGGGGCTTGGGGTCGATTCAGCAGCCTGTGAGATCTGATAATAACACGCTAAATCAAAAAACTGAAGACTCTGTGGGACAAATGGAGGCGTCCTCTCCCCTTTCAACTTTGGTTACCGCTGAATCTACCCCTTCAGTCTCCCCTGCATCTCATAGCCAAGTACTACAGGAGTTGTTAGTCTCTCTAACTAAAGAGATTAGGGAGAAGTTTGAGATTTCAGAAAATAATCAAGCTAAAATTCGGGAAGCTTGTGAGGTATTGGAGAGTAAAATTAACTTGTTGACTGATAGACTAGGCAAGTTGGAAGCCGTGGTGGAGGACCAGGATAAGCAACTGTTGGCTAATAGCCAGGATATTTTGCAGCTAAAACTCGGAGAGAAGACGTTACAGGACAAGCTGGAATTCTTGGAGAACAATATGAGGAGGAATAATATTAGTTTGTTGGGGGTCCCTGAGGGTATGGAAGGTGAAGATGTTAAAGGGTATGTGATATCATTGATCAGGAACGTTATCCCAAGTTTAGCTCATTTGAACCTGGAGAAGGATATTCAAAGAATCCATTGGGATCCTTTTAGAAAGAGTCCCGGAAGGAAAGCCCCTAGGAAGATTCTGATAAACTTTGCTACTTCCATAATTAAGGAGGCCAGTCAGGCTATCCTGCAGGTTTAGACACATTCATGGTGGGCAGGTCCTCTGACTGGAAAGCGAGAAGTAGGCAGTGAAGGGAGAGAGAGAGAGAGAGAGAGGTACTGTGTCACCAAGGTGCCCCCAACATCATGCTGGCTGAAGTGTTTCACACATTGGCTGCTCACCCAGAAGTTGGCCATCCACTGAGAATGGCCAGGACATGCCAGGTGGGCCCAGTTAGGCAGTGCACCCCACTCAATGGGGTGTCTGCAGCTGAAAGGCAGCTACAGCTCATTGAAGGGAGAGGTGTGGGCATGATGTCACATGAGCACCCTCACCTCCTGAAACTGGAGGCATGGAGCACACCAACCTCTGCATTGGCTCGATGTGGCACATTACTTCCCTTGATTGCCCCAATGCATAGGGCTGCTGAAGTCAGCCCCAGACTGCTGCAGCCTGCCTGAGGTCACTGGGGCAAAGGATCAGGGTTGTTATGCTGCCCAGTCAGGTTGCCACACGTCCACGGGTTCCCGCTTCACCAGGGATTCCGGACGCCACAAAATGCTGACACTGTAACCCCCAAGGCTTCCTGGCTCAGCAGAGTTCGAGGTTCAGGTGGCCGTGTCTTTTAGTGGCCAGACTCAACCACAAAACTTTTGCTTTTAAACTTTAGGGTTGCCTCTCCCTGTCATCCTCTGTTCTAATAATTTATTCAGCTCTTTTATTGATATTTGTCTAGAAGGCCAGGAAGGACATTAATGTGAGTGCCAAATAAAATTAAAAAATGTAAAAAAGATAACATAATGTGCCCATCTTTGGGTGACACCTCTGTCCTACATTGTCAAGTTCTTAAGGCCACATCTGAAGGTCTGCTCCCAGTTCATATGGCTAAAACGTTAGTGTTGCATTCAATTCAAATACGGATATTCATGAGTAGCTATTGCATGGGCACAAATTGATCAAACGTTCACAAGACACCTTGCTCCACTGCAGTTTGTGAAAGGGAGAGGACAGGAATGTTCCATATTTAACATTACATGGCTTATTCCTGTCCTCTCCTTTCTCTGGCACACATTGCGCTGCCTTATTCCAATACAGGTAACCATGTACCATAGTGCAAAGGTACATGCATTTTAGGCAGGATTGGTTTTGTGCAGGAAGGGACATCTCTCTGCACAACAGCAATCCTCTGAGGGGTGTTCTTCTTATATGTGTGCTGTGTGTTGCAAAATGCAGCACACGTAGAAAGAGAAAATAACAAGGAGAAATAACCTAAGCTCCTCCCCTAGTAAGGTGTAGCATTTTGATACATTCCTAGGTCTACTACTCATGATAAATATGGGGATGTGTCAAAATCTGTGGGTGGATGTGTGGGAACACCCATGCTTCACCCACACAACACCTTCTTGATGCAGAGTAACACAGTGCAGCAACTTGTACTGCTTTGCTTTGCTCCATTTTACCATGCGCCACAAGGCCACGCAAGGTGACCTTGAGTTGCTTGGCAAATCTGATTTTAGTGTTGCATTGCCCTTGCATTACCTTGTGTGACACAAGGGCAGCACAACACTATAATTAATCTGTTCCTAGGTGTACTGCAATCACACATTTGTTTTGCAGTGTTTGTAGTGGATGTGTACTGCACAAATGCATGCTTGAATTTTCACATTTTCTAATTTACCATCTGCCTTACTCTTGGCTCTTATGAGGAAAAGTGCTTGCGCCAAAGGCTAATGTTGAGGTTAAGAGTTTTTATACTTTGAAAAAGAAATGGATAGTGCACCACTGCGCAAAGTCAGTAAAGTCCAGTAACACAACGTTGTCTTTTAAAAATCTTAATTTTTTATTATTGCTTTTTCTTGAACAACCGAGCAATCAGCCAACGCGTTTCGTCCATAGGTGCCGGCCGAGCTAGAGGCCAAAATCGACAGCTAGGCACTTTGCAAAAAAACAGGTCAGTTTTCTTTGGGAAAATGTGATGTGTACATGTTTTGTTTTGGGGCATTTCCTGTCGCGGGCACTAGGCTTACCCACACAAGTGAGGTACCATTTGTATCGGGATACTTGGGGAAATGCTGGGTAGGAGGAAATTTGTGGCTCCTCTCAGATTCCAGAACTTTCTGTCACTGAAATGTGAGGAAAAAGTGTTTGGTTTGCCAAATTTTGAGGTTTGCAAAGGATTCTGGGTAACAGAACTTGGTGAGAGCCCCACATGTCACCCCATCATGGATTCCCCTCGGTGTCTATTTTTTAAAAATGCACAGGTTTGGTAGGCTTCCCTAGGTGCTGGCCGAGCTAGAGGCCAAAATCCACAGCTAGGCACTTCGCAAAAAACAGGTCAGTTTTCTTTTGGAAAATGTGATGTGCCCATGTTGTGCTTTGGGGCACTAGGCCTACCCACACAAGATAGGTACCATTTTTATCAGGACACTTGGGGAAACGCTGGAGAGGAGGAAATTTGTGGCTTCTCTCATTTTACAGAACTTTCTGTCACCGAAATGTGAGGAAAAAGGTTTTTTTGGGCCAAATTGTTAGGTTTCCAAAGGATTCTGGGTAACAGAAGCTGGTGAGAGCCCCACAAGTCACCCCATCTTGGATTCTCCTAGGTGTCTAGCTTTTAAAAATGCACAGGTTTGGTAGGTTTCCTTAGGTGCCGGCTGAGCAAGAGGCCAAAATCTACAGCTATACACTTTGCAAAAAACACGTCAGATTTCAATGTAAAAATGTGATGTGTCCATGTTGCTCTTTGGGGCGTTTCATGTCGCGAACATTAGGCCTACCCACGTAAGTGAGGTACCATTTTTATCGGGAGACTTGGGGGAACACAGAATAGCAAAACAAGTGTTATTGCCCCTTGTCTTTCTCTACATTTTTTCCTTCCAAATGTAAGACAGTATGTAAAAAAATACGTCTATTTGAGAAATGGCCTGTCATTCACATGCTAGTATGGGCCCCCCGGAATTCAGAGATGTGGAAATAACCACTGCTTTTCAACACCTTATCTTGTGCCCATTTTGGAAATACAAAGGTTTTCTTGACAGCTGGGAAGATTGTAATTTTAGCACCACAACCCCTTTGTTGATGCCATTTTCAGGGAAAAAACCACAAGCTTTCTTCGGCAGCCCTTTTTTCCCATTGTTTAAAAAAACAAAATTCTCGCTGTATTTTGCCTAATTTCTTGGTCTCCTCCAGGGGAACAAAGCACAAACTCTGGGTACCTTTAGAATCCCTAGGATGTTGAAAAAAAAGTATGCATATTTGGCATGGATAGCTTATGTGGACAAAAAGTCATGAAGGCCTAAGTGCAAACTACCCCAAATGCCAAAAACGGGCTCAGCACTGGGGGGGGAAGGGTTAGGCCCAGCAGCTAAGAGGTTAACTGTGCCAGTGCGGGATTGGCTACCTAGGCCCAATGCTAGCACACTTGCTCCAATAGGCAAGGATGAAACTGTTACTTGCAGGATTGTATGTGACCTTGTGGTGCTCCATCTATGTGTGTTAGTCAAAACAGGACACAAAGAGATAAAAAAAACTCAACAGATCTGTAGGTATGGCTGGCTACATGCAATATCACGTCTGCCAAAGTAGCATGTACTGGCACATTCCAGGTGAGATTGGAATAATGTGGAAGAAAATGCACAGATGTCCTTCTGGTATAAATGCCTACCCACATTCTAAGTTCGTAGAAACCCTCTCAGTTGAAAAATAATGTGATGTATGGTAATGATAAACATATACCTACTTGGAAGATAGCACACTTTTTTTGGTTCCTCAAGCTGGCTTTGTGATGACCAAATTATAGGCTAACAGTTTAGGCAAAACAATTCCGCAGGAATAATTTGCATGTGTCACAAATATTGCTCCTGACACCAAACCCAGACAGCAGATGTGTGTGTCCAAAAAAAGAATATGGTGATTGTTGGATATTTCCATCTGGTAAGTGTCTCACACATATTAACAGGTGTCATATAGGCCTAGGCACATACCTTGCATATCTAGAGAGTGAATCTGTAACCTGGATGCCATATTGTAGGAAGTTGGCTCTGTATATACTATCTCAAAATGAGAGGTAGTGTGCACAGAGTCCAAGAGTTTCCCTTAGATGTAAGATAGTGGCATAATTAGATACTTCTAATGCTCTATTTTGTGGACATGTGGTCGAGTAGTAGGCTTATCAGAGGGTGGTGTTAAGCATTTGTTGTACACACACAGGCAATTAATGAGGAACACACACTCAAAGACTTAACTCCAGGCCAATGTTTTCTATATAGAAAAATATATTTTTTAAATTTATTTTTAGAACCACAAGTTCAAGATTTGAAGTAAATACATAAAATGCAAGGTACTCCACACAGGTAAGTTGGGAACTTTGAGTTAGAGCAGTAACATACACAGCTTTAGTAAAAATGGCAATAAGCTATTTTAAAAGTGAACACAGTGCAAAAATCAATAGTTCCTGAGGGAGGTAAGTAATGGTTAATTTTTCAGGTAAGTAAGGCACTTACAAGCTCAAGTTCCTGGGCATAGGCAGCCCACCGTTGGGGGTTCAAGACAAACCCAAAGTTACCGCACCAGTGACATAGGACCGGTCAGGTGAAGAGGTCAAAGGAGGGCCCAGAACACATAGGCCCTCATTACAACATTGCGGTACATCCCGCTTATCGCCGTACAGAAGACCACCAACACACCGCTGCGGCGGCGGAATTCCGCTACAGCTATTACGACCCACAGCTCGGAATCTGCCAAAATCCAGACCCCCACACCAAAGGTCAGTGATAAACTGCCGATAACAAAACCTCCACCGTCACGGCAACAGGAATACACCCACACTATCACGACCTACGAATCCACACGGTGGTCTTTCAACCATGGTATTCCATTGGCGGTGCACACCGCAACGCTCAAAATACACACACATTTAAAAAACACAACCACATTGGACAATTTAAAATACACACACCTGATACACATACACATATCACTCCCACACACCCAATCCAATATAAAACACACAATCACATCACCCACAAACCCTTACGACCACAAATTCCGAAAGAAGGCCAGAGAGAGACACCACCAGAAACAACACTATCATCCACAGGCACACAACACCATCACTCACACACCATCCACACACCTCAGACAACACACACAAACACATCCCCTCACACATCACAAATGACACCACCTCCCACATCACCCACACCACATCATGGCACCTCAACGACACCCCAGGTTCTCTGAGGAGGAGCTCAGGGTCATGGTGGAGGAAATCGTCCAGGTAGAGCCACAGCTATTCGGATCACAGGTGCAGCACACCTCCATTGCAAGGAAGATAGAGCTATGGCGCAGAATCGCCGACAGGGTCAACTCAGTGGGACAGCATCCAAGAACACAGGATGACATCAGGAAGAGGTGGAACGACCTCTGGGGGAAGGTGCATTCCGTGGTCACAAGACACAATATTGCAGTACAGAGGACTTGCAGCGGACTCCCACCTCCTCCCCCACAACTAACAACATGGGAGGAGCAAGTCTTGGCTATACTGCATCCTGAGTGCCTCGCAGGAGTAGCAGGAAGAATGGACTTTGGTAAGTCAAATCTTAACTATTACATCCCCCACCCTACCTGCATGCTATCACATACCCCCACCCTCACCCCATCACTCCAACACCTCACAAATGTCCCACTATCACAACCCACACATCCCAACACCAAGCCGTGCATGCAACACCAAAGCATGGACACCCATCACCAAAGCATGTCCACAACAGATACCCATACAGACCCCAAACCAATTATCACACAAGATCCTAGACAAGAATGCAAGCACTGGAGTACAGGGTCACTCACCCATTGCACACAATGGCACACACAGATGCAATAATCATGCCTTTACACCCCTGCAGGACCCCTACGCAACGTCACCAGACAGGAGGTTCCAGACATGTCTACTCCCCGCAGAGAAGAAGCCCACAGTGATGACAGCAGCTCTGTCCAACTGGATCAAGAAGACCAGCCCGGCCATCTGGGACTTCGGGACAGTCGGTTACCCTGACACTGGCACATGCCACCACAGAGCCTCCCCCCACAGGAAACACCACCACAGCACCCACCCAGTGGGCCCATCCCTCTGTCCCCAGGACATGTCAAGCAGCAGTGTGTCCACCAGTACAGGGAACCCAGGCAAACCCACCATTCCAAGAAAATCAGGGACCTGGGGGCAGTGGCAGTTGGCACACGGTTCAGGGGACAGAGGCACAGGAAAACAGGGGAACTGGGAGGACAGGTGTGCGACAGGGGGAGGACAGGCCCAGGGAACCCACTCTCGACGAGGCCCTCTCCAACATCATGGGAGCGTACCATCATTCCCAGGAGACGATGGCAACGGTACTGGCCAACTTTCAGGATATCCAGCGGCTGCAGGAGGAACAGGGAGGAACTCAAGTCCATCAACATCACCCTGGTCACCATTGTAGGGGTGCTGAAGGACCTTGTCAACACCAGGAGGGACACTGTGGCACAACAAGGGGCCCCTGACACTAGCCTGGATGATGAACAGCCCGCCACCTCCGCCAGCACTAGTGGACAGGAGGCACCGCCACAGGACCACAACACCAGCACCCCACCCCCTGCAGATGGAGAACCACCCTTCAAACGGTCCCTGAGATCCAGGAACAAGACAGAGAACAATGCCAAGACCCCTGCCAGGAAATGAGACCCCCCTGAAAGTAATCCTTCTGTCCCACTTTGTCACCCTGTCCATCCATCGACTGCCCTAGCTCCACTTCCTATGCCCCTTTGGACAATGCACCTGTGAAAACAAATAGACTGGGCTCTGCCATGGACATTCCTCCACCATCACCCTGCCCATTTTACAACCCCCTCCACTTATTTGCACAGAAATAAACACCCCTGAATCACAAAACAATCTGGAGTCAGTCTGTACTTTCACAAATGTGTATTTACAATAACTATGGAATATAGCAATGCCAATTTTCTTGTCAACATACCGATGTATCACAGCTCTAGTCCATGAGGTAATATAGAAGAGGTCACACAATGGGACCCACATCTGTTAAATGGAAAGGTAAAGTGACAAGTCAAGGTACATACACTGGGTAAATGTGACATACTTATGATAGGTCAAACAATTATATGAGATGTGTGAGGCAGTGATATCTTCTTACCTGTGTCTCACTGGAAGTATTGCTGGATAACGTTGTTTCTGTTGTCAATATCCTCTTCTTCTGCCTCCTCTTCTTCACTATTCACAGGCTCCACAGCTGCCACAAGTCCTCCAGCTAGACCATCATCCTGCAGAAATGGCACCTGTCGTCGCAAAGCCAGGTTGTGCAGCATACAGCAGGCCATGATGATCTGGCACACCTTCTTTGGTGAGTATTAGAGAGAACCACCTGTCATATGGAGGCACTGGAACCTGCCCTTCAGGAGGCCGAAGGTTCTTTCTATATCCTCCTAGGTCGCCCATGTGCCTCATTGTAGTGTTCCTCTGCCCTTGTCCTGGGATTCCTCACTGGGGCCAGTAGCCATGACAGGTTGAGGTACCCAGAGTCACCTGCAAATGTCGAGGGACAACTGTTAGACACACACTAACCTGTAAGGACAACCCCAGACCCAGACAAATATTCACAGGGTATACGGTCCTTGTCCTCACCTATTAGCCACACACTGTGCCTCTGGAGTTGCCCAATCACATAAGGGATGCTGTATTCCTCAGAATGTAAGTGTCATGCACTGAGCCAGGAAACTTGGCATTCACATGGGAGATGTACTGGTCGGCCAAACACACCATCTGCACATTCATCGAATGGTAGCTCTTTCGGTTTCTGTACACCTGTTCACTCCTGCGGGGAGGTACCAAGGCCACATGTGTCCCATCAATGGCACCTATGATGTTGGGGATATGTCCCAGGTCATAGAAATCACCTTTCACTGTGGGCAAATCCTCCACCTGAGAGAAAACGATGTAGCTGCACATGTGTTTCAGCAGGGCAGACAACACTCTGGACAACACGTTAGAGAACATTGGCTGGGACATCCCTGATGCAATGGCCACTGTTGTTTGAAAAGACCCACTTGCTAGGAAATGGAGTACTGACAGGGCCTGCACTAGAGGGGGTATTCCTGTGGGATGGCGGATAGCTGACATCAGTTCTGGCTTCAACTGCGCACACAGTTCATGGATTGTTGCCCGCCACCAGCACCGCAGTCACTGAGCCCACCACCAGCACCGCTGCCACTGAGCCCGCCACCAGCACCGCCGCCACTGAGCCCGCCGCCAGCACCGCCGCCACTGAGCCTGCCGCCAGCACCGCTGCCACAGAGGCCGCCACCAGCACCGCTGCCACAGAGGCCGCCGCCAGCACCGCCACGACTGACCCTGAAGCAAGCACCGCCAGCGGCCCCGCGACATCCTGAGCCAGTGGCACGACCGCAGACATGGCTGCCATCCCAAGTGGTCAGTCGTCCGAGGCTGGTGGTCAGTTCCAGGAGCCTGGGCAGCTTCCATGATGCACCACTTTCAATGGAGGAAAGGCATCCACTACCTCAGTCCTTGGCAGGATGAAGCACTCTGGGCGCAAAGCCCCCTCCAGAACTAGTGGAGAAAGACATCCACTACCTCAGTCCTTGGCAGAATGAAGCACTCTGGGCACAAGGCCCCCTTCAGAACCAGTGGAGAAAGACATCCACTACCTCAGTCCTTGGCAGGATGAAGCACTCTGGGCAAAAGGCGCCCTCCAGAACCAGTGGAGAAAGACATCCACTACCTCAGCCCTTGGCAGGATGAAGCACTCTGGGCACAAGGCCCCTTCCAGAACCAGTGGAGAAAGACATCCACTACCTCAGCCCTTGGCAGGATGAAGCACTCTGGGCACAAAGCCCCCTCCAGAACCAGTGGAGACAGTTATCCACTTGAGAGACTGTGGCTTTGCACTCCCCAGGATAAAGCAGTGGGCAAACCACCCACTGGAGAAACTTGAGAGACTGTGGCTTTGCACTCCCCAGGATGAAGCAGTGGGCAAACCACCCACTGGAGAGACTTGAGAGACTGTGTCTTTGCACTGCCCAGGATGCAGCAGTGGGCAACCCACCCACTGGAGAGACTTGAGAGACTTTGGGCCATATGTACGAACACTTTTTCCCATAGACCACAATGGGTAGAAACCTTTACTACATCTGGCCCTTTGTCTTTGCACTCCACAGGATAAAGCAGTGGGCAACCCACCCACTGGAGAGACTTGAGAGACTGTGACTTTGCACTCCCCAGAATAAAGCAGTGGACAACCAACCCACTGGAGAGACTTGAGAGACTGTGGCTTTGCACTCCCCGGGATACAGCAGTGGGTATGGAGCCCCCTCGTGGAGCAGTGGCGTTGTGCATTCATCAGGCTGAGGTGCCCCCGCCCCTCCCCCTGCGGTGCCTGTTTCATTTCGATCTGATGCCCCTGCAGTGTTCTCTCCGTTTGACGTTTGGTATCATGTGTGGGCCTCGCCCATGCATTTTGGGCCCAGTGGTCCACAGACAATAATTGGTGCACTATCCGGACTTGTGTAGTTGGTGTAAATAATTTTATATACTGTATTTCGAGTTTTGACTACTGGATTTTTCATGATTACAATCGTTCAACTAATTTCCTTTTGTCCTTGCGTTCTTCCAAGGGGGTGGGGGGTGTATATGTAATGTTGCGCCATGTATTTGTGTGTATGTTGTAGTGGATGAGGGTGGGTGTGGGGGTGTTGCGTGTGGGGGTGACTCTCTTTTCCCTCCCCGTGTTGTAGGTGCAGTACTCACTGTGGTGGTCGCCGCCGTCTTTGGTGCTCCTGATAGAGGAGCAGGAAGACCATCGCAGGGAGTATCTGGAGTTCTGGCTCCATGGCGTCCTGGTTCCTCGTGGGGTGTGGAGAGGTGAGTGTTTTCCCTTCCAAGTCCTGTTTCCTCCGTGTTTTTGTTTGCGTTGGTTCCGCCCCGGAAAAGGTTGCGGATTAGCATCTTGTGATAGGGTGGGCTAGACATTCTCTTCCTCCTGTCTGTTGACGGTGACCGCCGCAGTGTTTGTTTGCACCGCCGTGGCAGTCGGAGTGTTAAAGTGGCTGTCTATGTTGGCGGTTTCCACCGTGGTCGTGATTACATTTTTTTTCCGCCGGCCTGTTGGCGGTTTCACCGTTACTTTAACACCGACCGCCAGGGTTGTAATGAGGGTCATAGGAGCCTAAGAAGAACAGGGGTGCTCGGTTCCAGTCTGCTAACAGGTAAGTACCTGCGTCTTCGGAGGGCAGACCAGGGGGGGTTTATAGAGCACTAGGGGAATACAAGTAGCCACACAAAACACACCTTCAGCGGCACAGGGGCGGCCGGGTGCAGTGTGCAAAGCAGGTGTTGGGTTTTGTATAGGAATCAATGGAGTGACCCAGGGGTCACTCTAGCGATGCAGGCAGGGCACAGGGGGGCTTCTCGGGCCAGCCACCAACAGGGCTAGGCAGAGGGTCGCCTGGTGGTCACTCCTGCACTGAAGTTCGGTTCCTTCTGGTCCTGGGGGCTGCAGGTGCACTGCTTGGTCCAGGCGTCGGGTTCCTTGTTACAGGCTTTCGCGGTCAGCGTGAGCCTCTGGATTCTCTCTACATGCATCGCTGTGGAGGTCCAGGGGGGTCATCTCGGGTTACTCATGAAGTCGCAGTCACCTGGGAGTCCTCCCTGTAGTGTTGGTTGTCTGGAGCTCAAGCCCGGGGCGTCGGGTGCAGAGGGTGAAGTCTCACGCTTCCGGCGGGAAGAGTGAGTTCTTTAAAAGTTGTTAGAAAGTTGCAAAAATGTTGCTGTAGGTGAACAGTATTGCTGTTCTCTGGAGTTTCTTGGTCCTTCGGGTTTCAGGGCAGTCCTCTGAGGCTTCCGAGGTCGCTGGTCCATGTCAGAAGCGTCACTGTTGCAGTTTTCTTTGAGTCGGGAGACAGGCCGGTAGGGCTGGGGCCAAAGCAGTTGACGTCTCCGTCGTCTCTGCAGGGCTTTCAGGTCAGCAGACCTTCTTCTTATTTCAGGTTACAGGAATCTGATTTCCTGGGTTCTGGAGTGCCCCTAAATACTAAATTTAGGGGGGTGTTTAGGTCTGGGGGCAGTAGCCAATGGCTACTGTCTGGGAGGGTGGCTACACCCTCTTTGTGCCTCCTCCGGAGGGGAGGGGGAACATCCCTAATCCTATTGGGGGAATCCTCCAATCTCAAGATGGAGTATTTCTAAGGGCAAGGGTCACCTCAGCTCAGGACACCTTAGGGGCTGTCCTGACTGGAAGTGACTCCTCCTCGTTTTTCTCATTATCTCCTCCAGCCTTGCCGCCAAAAGTGGGGGCTGTGGCCAGAGGGGCGGGCATCTCCACTAGCTGGGATGCCCTGGGGTGCTGTAACAAAAGGCATGGCATGAGCCTTTGAGGCTCACCGCCAGGTGTTACAGTTCCTGCAGGGGAAGGTGAGAAGCACCTCCACCTAGTACAGGCTTTGTTCTTGGCCACAGAGTGACAGAGGCACTCTCCCCATGTGGCCAGCAACTTGTCTGGTTGTGGCAGGCTGGCAGAAACTGGTCAGCCTAGCACTAGGAGTTGGACTGGTATCCAGGGGGCATCTCTAAGATGCCCTCTGGAGGACTTTTACAATAAATTCCACATCAGAGATTCTTACCTCAGTGCAGACAGAATAGGTAAGACTAGATGTGGCACAGATCACCGGTTCACACATGGTAATGAAGTTAAAGGCCTGACTCCTGCTCTCATATGCCCAATGTCCTATAATCAACACATGATCATACCTTTGTAATATTCTGTGAAGTAAAAGCCAATGTGTAAAGTACCACATGCATGCCTGCAATGCGTTGCCAGCATGCAGCCTATTAGACAGTCCAACTATTGGTGTCATTACCCACACTGGCTTCCCCTAAAGAATATCACCCTTGATTAATTTGTGGCAAATACATGTGAGGTACAGCACAAGATGAGAAACTGCAACATTCATGCACACACTCATCAAATGGATGTGGTTTGACTTTATGTGCATCAAGGTAACATTCCAAACTGAAATGTATGGACAAACACTAGGATATGTATAGGGCCACATGCTATTGCTTGAATTTCACTACATGGACCATGTAATAGGGTTCCATGTATTTGCATGAGTTAATATTGGAGGCATATCCAACAGGCCAATATAAATGGAGGTTAGCTAGCCACCCTCTGTCTATCTTTCAACTCTCTTACATGCTGCTTGAAAATCCCCAGGGAGTAGCTAGGTGGACCATGTGTACCATTCCACAACATCACAGTTCCTAATCAGTCTTTGTATTTTATTATGTGAAAACTTATATTTGGGCATACACTACAATTTCATATACCTTCATATACCTACAATCCTGACACGGGTACCTTTGTATTGTAACATTAGGAGAAGTATATGTTTCTAATGAGGCTTTGTCATTTTTAGATTACAAAATGTAATTTATTGGCAGGACATGCCACATGTGATGTTTTGGTAACTTAACCATATTATTGATTACAACATGTACATGGTGAGCTTTTTCTGGTACATATTTCCTTCCTCTACACAGACACCATGACGCCTGCCCAGGAAAAAGCATATGGGATCTGTCTGAAAAGATACCTCCACCTCAGGCAAGTTTCCCGGGCCTACTAATAGATATGCCATATGTATGTTGAGGTGGAGATCTGGACCTCAGGGACACAAAGGACCGGGAAAGGCAGGCACCAGCCAGGGACTCAATGTGCCTCATAGTGGCAGAGCTGTAGCAATCCTTGGCACATCAACAGAACAGACAATATAGGCACCACAGCCCCACACAACAACCTCAGGACAGCCATTTGCATTTGAACAGCAGGCCCTTAACGACCTATCAGAACTAAAAAGATGTGTGGCTGGCTTGGAGCGCAAGATGGATCAGCTGAAGAGAATGGTGAAAACAATTCAGCAGTCTGTTGACCGGATTGCTGCGCAGATATAGGACTCATTTTTACTTTTGGCACTTCCTTTAACTGTAATATGTAGTTTTATAGATTTGTATTTTTGCATAGTTTAGGATATTTTTAGCATAGCGATAGGTTAGTTTAGTTAAGGAATAGTAATTTGTAAGATTTTATTAGTGTTTTGTGTTAGGTGGGGATATGGGTGGGTAGGTTGTTAAGTGTGTGGGGAGTTGATGTTTAGGATATGTTGAAAAAAGAAAAAACAGAAAACGTAAAAAAAATACAAATATATATATATATATATATATATATATATATATATTAGGTTTCAATGTTTAGGTAGCTTGTGTATAGCTGTAGTTTGTGTTGGTATCGTGAGAATAGGTGTATTAATGGGGTGGGTGTAGAGTAATATAAGTTAAGGTTTGGTAAGTTAAGGTAGATTTTGGTTACATTGGTGTAAGTTAGTTAGCATAGGTTAGTTTAGTAATAGTTCAGATAGGATAGGTAAGGTAGTATAGTTATTTTTAGATTTTTTAGTTTTATATATATATATATATATTGAACAGAATTGGCCACAGCACACAGGAAGTATAGTCCAGAAGTATGGCAGGGAAAAGTGTCCCTGGTTGTCTGATGCTGAGGTACACAATTGAAAGAAGTCTCAAGTCTTGTATGTAGATGGTGTCTTTATTTAGTAGATACTAGAAATCATAGTGCCATCAGCGAGATACAGCCAACACGTGTTTTGTCACACCAGTGACTTTATCAAGGCTGGGCCGTCCGGCCAGGATGGTACGTAGCGCAGGTAAGTGATGAAGGAGCCAACATATATATATATATATATATATATATATATATATACATATATATATATATATATATATATTAATGAACTATGTTTTCTACTTTCACAACTGCTTCATGATTCACCACGTTGGAGTTGACATACTGTATATTGTTAGGTTGTTAGACACATGCTGTTGGGTTTCCATGCCGTGTTTGTTTACATGTGTGACTAGGTGAAACTCCTACAGAGGTGATGCTGTCAAGTTCGCAATAGAGTCACTTATGGGATCTTCAAAACTGAGTGTACAATGTAAATGGTACTCTTGCTGGAAATGGACACAGTGTCCAAAACAGGTATTCCCATACTGTTGCACTGTGTGTGTAAGTTGTGCTCCATGTATTATGTGGATCATTATATCAAACAATTTTCAGTAATCAATGAGGTTTTGGGTCACACACTGTTGCCAGCCACTTACACACTCACCCTTGTACCATTTTATTGTCTCAGCGGTATTGTTTGCTGGTTAGTATCCATGGAGGTGGCCCCACATGTGCTTGTAACTTCATTCATCCTTACCATTGACTGAGTGCTAATTTTTGCACTTCATGCTTGTGACTTTGGGTAACTATTAGCTAGTTTTGATGCACAAAGGGTTCACATAAACAATTGCCCTTGGCCTGTGTAAATTTGTCTTTGACTCTGTGAAACACAATTCCCTTTAGTTAGTAACTAGTGTCTTTAGGGTCAGCCCATCCGCACAAATGGATCAGAGCAGCAGGTGGGAAAACACAAAGTAGACAGTGCAGATGACAAGTGCAATGGCATGTTACTCAATACAGGTCCAATGGGAAACTGGCCAAAGGACACAAGCAAATCTAACTAGTAAGTTCTCTACCTGAAAGTGGGAAAATATATGTCTTTCTCCTCTTATATGTGTTGTGCCTCCCCTGAGGGTGGTGGTGTTTGAGTAGGACCCATCTGAGACACACACACATCAGGAGCTGAAGATGTGGCTCCCTGTCCCCAGCAGCACTGCCTGTGCCAACCAGGAAGGCAGCACAGTGCTGAAAAGGGCCTGTTAGCTTATCAGCACAGCAACACATCATGGTAGAAGGCATCCATTATTGTAATATAGGAGTCCTGCTTCTGATCCATCGGTTGAAGGATGTTACGCAAAGCCCCCAGCTGGGTGGCATCCTCCCTGGTGTCACAGTCACAGCGCTGTTATAGTTGCCTCAGTCCCATGACTAGGGCTGGGCAATAAACTCAACTCCGCCAGCGGAGTTAGCAAAGATTTGCCACTCCACACTCCACTTGTACAGCGGAGTTTGGCAAAACTGCATCAACTGCCAGCAGAGCAGAGGTTACTGGTGCTCCTACCCTTACAAAGCTAAGAATGAGCGGAGATAGACCAAACAAGTGAGAAATGTGTCCATTCATCACGCAATGAGTAGTGTGCTACAAGGCATGTTTGAAGAGTAGTAGAGAAAGGGGGTGAGGCCTCTGAAGAGCTCTCAGCAATACCGCTCTGTGGGGCTCTTGGCCCCCAAAGACCCTCAGAAGCCAAGTGGACTTCATCCCTCCAAGGAGTAGTGTGCCAGATGGTGTATTTGCATAGTAGTGGAGAAAGAAAATTGGGCCTCTGATTTACTCTCTGAAATACCACTATTTGGGACTTACTGGTGGCAACAGGAGGGGTTCTTAACCACCCACAACTCTCAGTAGCCAAGGGGACTTATCCTCCAACTGGTAGTGCACCAGAAGCTGTATTTGCAGGTTGTTTGAGAACGGGGGGCCTCCAAGGAGCTCTCAGAAAATCAAGCTGTGTGGGACTTATTGGTGGTAACAGGTGGAGTCCTTGGCCACCAGTGACCCCAGTGACCCTCCGCAGCCTATGGGACTTCACCCCCAACCATTAGTGCACCAGGAAGTGCATTTGCAGACTGGTTGAGAAAGGGACGGTGCCTCGGAGGAGCTCTCAGTAATCCAGCTGTGTGGGATTTACTTGTAGCAACAGGAAGGGTTCTTGGCCCCAATGACCCTCAGCATCCAAGGGGACTTCATTCCCCAAACAGTAGTGCACCAGGAGGCACATGTGCAGAGTGGTTGAGAAAGGGGATGAAGCCTCTGACGAACTCTCCGAAATACCACTGTGTGGGACTTACTGGTGGTAGCAGGAGGGGTTCTTGGTCCCCAATGGCCCTCAGCATTAAAGGGGACTTCATTCCCCAGCAAGTAGTGGGCCAGGAGGTGCATTTGCAGAGTGGTGGAGAAAGGGGGAAGGGCCTCCGATGAGCTCTCAGCAATACTGATGTGTGGAACTTACTGTGGGTACCAGGAGGGGTTCTTGGCCCTGAAAGTGCCTCAGCAGCCAAGGGGACTTCATCTTCATACAAGAAGTGCACCAGGAGGTACGTTTGCGGACTAGTTGAGAAAGGGGGTAGGCCTTGAGGTGCTCTCAGCAATCCAGCTGTATGGGACTTAATAATGGCAACAGGATGGGTTATTGGCTCCAAAGACCCTCAACAGCCAAGGGGATTTCATCCCCCAATGAGTAGTGCCCAGGATATGCATTTCCAGAGTGTTGGAGAAAGGGGTCGACATGCTCTCAGCAATACCGCAGCATGGGACTTATTAGTGGTAACATGAGGGGTTCTAGGCCCTTAACGACCCTCGGCGGCTGAGGGAACTTCATCCCCCAAAAAGTGATGCACCAGGTGGCGCGTTTGCAAAATGGTGGAGAAAGGCGGCAAAGCCTCCGATGGGCTCTCAGCTATACCACTGTGTGGGGCTTACTGGTGGTAACACAAGGTGTTCTTGGCCTCCAGAGACCCCAAGCAGCAAACGAGACTTCACACCCTAATAAGTAGTGCACCAGGAGGCCTGTTTGCAGACTGGTTGAGAAAGGGGGTGGAGCCTCCGAGGAGCTCTCCGCAACCAGATGTGTGGGACTTTCTGATGGTTACAGGAGGAGCTCTTATCCTCCATCATCTCTCAGCATCCAACAGAAGTTCATACTCCATCCAGTAGTGAATCAGGAGGCACATTTGCAGAGTGGTTGAGAAGGGGTAGGCCTCTAATGAGCTCTCAGCAATATTACTGTGTCAGACTTACTGGTGGTAACAGGAGAGGTTCTTGACCCCCAATAACCCCCTAGCAGAGAAGGGAACTTCATCCCCTAACGAGCAGTGCACCAGGAGGCACATTTGCAGAGTGGTGGGGAAAGGTGGTGGGGCCATTGAAGTGTTGTCAGCAATGCCTATCTGTGGGACTTACTGGTGGTAACAGGAAAGGATCTTGACCCCCAATGACCCTAAGCATCCAAGGGTACTTTATCCACTAATGAGTAGTGCGTCAGGAGGTGTTTTTGCAGAGTGGTGGAGAAAGGTGGCTCAGTCTCTGATGAGTTCCCAGCAATTCCGCTATGTAGGACTTGGCTACTGGTGGTAACAGGAGGGCTTCTTGACCACAAATGATCCTAAGCATCCAAAGAGAATTCATTACGGGTGGCCGAGCAATACTCTGCCCGCTCGGGTAAGTCAGCGGAATTTGGCAGAGTGTTTTGGTAACTCAGCTGACTAAAACTCTGTGAGCTCCACCCAGGCCTACTCATGACACCGGTGATGTCATCCAGAGACTGTTCCAATCTCTGGAGCAGAGTGCAGGTGCCTCTAATTGCATTAGAGGTGCCCTTTTTGCGACTGAGGCACCTACGGACTACCTCTCGGGGGCCCGCAATGGTCTCCCCACCTGCCCTCACCCCATCCAACATCTGCCTTTGGCTCCTACCACTTGGTGCTGAAATACAACTTGTGGGTCCTCAGAGTCCAGAGCTGGGCTATGACTTGCAGATGGGGTAGGTTCAATTGCAGGCAGTTCATGTGGAGACCTGATGATGCCTGGAAATTTGAAAGGGACTACATACCCCAGTCTGCTTTGTAGCCCAGGAGGCGGCCATCTTACCAGCACCAGCATCCACTTGACCAGACCAACGAGCGCTATATAGCGCGTGGGGGCACTTCATAGCGTGGGACGCACCGGGCCGTGCCCGTCATAGCCCGGAGGATGCTGGGTTGTGCCACCCCCCTAACATTATTTCAAAGCAGACATTGTTGACTCTTGCCACTATTGTATCTTCTTGTAGGTGTATCATTGAACTAACTTTTTATAGAACACTTATTCATCAATTATAGTTCAATGGACAAAAGGAAAGCAATAGAGGGTAGGGCAGAGGCGGTGTTAAAAACGAAGCGGAAGAGACATAAGCATGCAAGCAATAACTGTGTTATGGACAGAATCGACAACCTTCTTGATGAATGTGAAGGAATCTTAACTTCCTCCCCGGACAGCGGCCCCGACAGAACTGGGGGAGAGTGCTCCCCAGTCAGGAAGGGCACTGGTCACAAGAAAATTGCTGACATATTTTTAAAATGGGGCCAACAGTTTATAGCCTCCACAGGGCAGGGGGGGGGTAGGGATGTCATCACCCCGCTCCCCCATTATCAGCGGATAAGCCTCCAACTGATCCCAGCGACCCTATTCAGTTTATCAACGCTTTACCCCTTTAATAAATATCTCAGACTCACAGGATGATCCTTAACCATGCATCATGGTGGGTGGGTCAGTGGATGTAGATGTAAATGAGCACTCAGCCCAGTCAAATGCACAACATATGTTATGCATACAAGATTTAAAGAGGGAGGTGTCAGAACTTAAGTCTGTGGTTAATTCCTTAATTGCAATAGTCCAGCAGCTAATTTCTCCAGACACAACAACTTCCCTAAATCATTACTGCAATCTAATGCCAAACCATTCAGGTTCCATGACGAAATTGCCAACAACGCTAGCAAATAGTTGTGCTGACCAATCTCTAGCTGATGCTAAGATCAAGAAATCCGATCAGCCCCCCTCACCCAATAGCTTAGACACAGGGAAGGCATTTGATTCCTGCTATCAAACTACAAAATCCACAAGCAATACTGTCCCTAAATACACTGCACAACCCATCATTGACCGACCCCAATCTACAAGGACTGTTCTAATGGTCAATGTTCCCAAGCTACGCCCACTGGCACAAAGAGAAGGGGGAGATTCCATTAGAAATATGGCAATTCATTGGATTCGCCACGTAAGAGGCTGTTACTCTGTAATACGTGAGGATATAATTGATGCAGTAAGAAGGTTTGACCTAGGCACACACTTTGACATTCTACAGTTGACATTTAGGTATAGGAGTATGGTGGACAACCTGGTGGCCCTAGATGTAAGGACAAGTTCTCCAGGGAAATCCTGCATCCAGTTCAAATATCCTAGTCCACCTGTATACCGTAGGGCTCGTCCCATCAACTGCCCAACAAGTAATCCATCTGCTCTTATCGAGAATGATTGACTTAAAGCATCATCTGAAATACATGTTGAACTTCCCCCTTACATGAAACAACTGTCTTCAGTCTGGCTGTTTCTTCTCCTTACAGATCCCACCAGACCACCCATGATCCATTGCATAGCCATGATAACATTGTACATTCTTTCCCCCATGTCTCCCACTTATTGCAGATAGCAAAGCATGAGAATACCGCACCTAGGACCAGGTCAGGTCCCCCAGATGGCTATCATTACTCGATACAGGATTCGCTGGACAATAGTGATAATGACCCCTCTCCTCCCAAGCAACCTCACCTATTAAACCACCCTCTGGTAACCAAACTCTCAAATATGTCAATGGATAGGGCTGTCCATTCAACCACTGGGGTATGACTTGTCTCATGGAATGTGGCAGGTCTGAGATCTATCCTCCCCTTCCCGTCCTTCACCTCCTTTATTGAGGAACACAACATATGTCTTCTTCAAGAGACATGGTCGACCAACCCACACTTTCAAACTGTCTATTCTAACCTTTATATTCCTGCTCTGTCCAGTACAAGGGGCAGGCCCTCTGGGGGTCTAACCATTTGGACTAGAACATCACTAAACTGCCCTATATCACAGCTATCGATTGATTCCCCCGACCTGTTAGGTCTTCGCCTATCATTGGGGGCTGATGCAGTTGTGATCATTTTTAACATCTATACCAGAGGGGTTGGGGGGAGGTGGTCGGGTTTCTAAAACACTCTGCATTCTGGAGGCATTTTTGCAAAACTGTCCCCGGCATTGCAAAATTATTGTGGCAGGTGACTTTAACGTCACATTTGAACCTCTTGACTGGGATGATCTTGGGTCCACCCACGAGGAGGATCAGGTATGGTCTATCCCTGCCCTGGATATCCCTCCCATTAAAAGGTGGTCATAAGTTGCTGTTCAAGTAAAATCATTGACTATCTAATTTGGATTTAGGGCACTCAATGGCAGGACCAAATCAGACGTAAAGGATTGTCACACGAATAACAAAGTTAACCACACCAGTAGAATTGATTATTGTCTAGTCAACATAAGATTATGGCCTTTAGTCATTGACATGATTGTTATTGAGAGATCTGAAAGTGACCATAATCCTCTCTCAGTCCACTTGTCAGCTTTGAGCAACCACCTGTCTATGATCAACACCTCAGTTAAAGCACCAAAGGGAATCAGTCTGGTTAATGACAAACGCCACCCCAAGTGTAACCAGGTTCTGGCCCGACCTACACTCATCGATGCTGCTAACAACAACTTGGGGCTGTACTTAGTGACGCTGCACAAGAGAGGAATTGCAGCACATTCTGGTCCCTGGCAGCGCTCGGCCCTGCAAACAGCAAATTGAACATTACAACTAATATTGCATGAAAGGAGTGGGGAGACCACTTTAGTGGGCTGTATTCGTACAACCATGATAGTTCTACCTCTCGACATAAGGACACTTGCCCAAATATTACCCTAACACCCATCCCTCTAGTGTTGCAACTATTTTCCCAAGCGGACTTAGCATACTCTTTAGGCTCTCTAAAGCATGGTAAGGCACCTGGGGCCAGACGTAGGAAACTTTTGCGAGTCGCAAATGGGTCGCAGCGCTATTTGCGACCTCGCAAAAAGCGAAATGGTATGCACCAATGCCATTTTGAAGTTCCAAATAGCGATGCAACCCATTACCGACTCGCAAAAATTGCGACCTGATTTTGCGACTCCCAATTACGAAGTCGCAAATTGCGAGTCACAAACCGAATGCACAAGCCAGTCGCAAATTGTGACTAGTCGCAAAAAGCCCGATTTGCACACCCAGATTATCACTGATTCCGAACAGGTGGTGACCAGAACCAAAGTATAAAAGGAGACCCAGAAGGCATCTGGCTTTCTCACAATGGCTGCACTATACGTGATTGCATGGAAGAGGAGAGTCCAGGCTGCCCAGCAGAGGAGGAGGCAGAGACAGGAGAGGATATACCGAACCAGGCAGACACTATTTCAACAAATTTAGGATTAGATATATGATAAATACAGACTGAGCAGCGCAGTTATCCTAAAGAACATTGAACTGATGAAACCTCAGCTTGAATGCCAGACAATGCGCAGCTGCGCTATCCCCACACATGTGCAAGTGCTATGCTCACTGCACCTCTTGGCCTCGGCTAGCTATCAGCGGCTGATTGCAGTGGCAGGTGGGGTAGCCCAAAGTGCCCTCTCAAGATTCTTCAGACGTTTCTTAGATGCCATACTCACACACATGTCCAGATATATATACCTTCCCAGGAATGAGGCAGAAATTAACAGCACCAAGTTGGACTTCTACAGAATTGCCAACTTCCCCCATGTAATAGGGTGTGTGGATGGGACACATATACCAATTTGTCCACCAGCAAATCTGGAATATGTTTTCCCACAATAGGAAATGTACCCACTCACTAAACATCCATGTGGTATGTGACGCCCACAATGTCATTACTGACATTGTGGCTAAATATCCAGGGAGTACACATGATGCATACATATTCAGGCACAGTGGGATACACCAACGCCTAGAACGTGTGGAGCTTGGCAAAGGATATTTATTAGGTACTGTCGAGTACACTCTGATGCCTTAAATACATGTCACTGTGATGCCCTGCTAATTTTGCCTCTTTTGTCACACAGGTGACAGTGCATATGCCCTGAGACCATGGATACTCACCCCATACCTACCACCTGGCAAACAGAATGAGAGGCGACACAACATAGGACATCGGCGGACCAGAGCTGTCATAGAGAGGACATTTGGCTTGTTGAAGTCACGATTCCAATGCCTGCACAAAAGTGGAGGGGCAATCCAGTATGCCCCAGAAACTGCATGCAAGATCATTGCAACTTGTGCCATCCTACACAACATTGCCACCAGACGTGGGCTATATCTCTTCCCTGACGACACAGATTCGGAGGATGAGGAGCAAGAGCTATCACACCAACAGCCTGGGGATAGAAGCATCGCAATGGAGGGCAGACAGAGACGGAACCACATTGCAACCCACTACTGTGGCAGGTACGTGGCAACAGTGATAACACTCACTAATGTAAGACACACATAGCCCAATTGAGTAGTACAACAAATTATCCCTTTCATTTCAGGAATATAATGAAGAAAATATAGTCAACTAAACTGCACGAAGAAAGCAAAAAGTAAAGTCTGACACATTTAGTTCATGTGCCTCAGTCACAACACAGATTGGTAGCTCACAGCCTCCTGTGACTGTGGCCACCATGGCTCAATCCAGGTTGGTCCCCTGATCCTTGCCGGGCACTGCTACTCCACAGGATTCGTGCATCAGTGGCAGATACACTGCTGATGCTGGAGATCTGCTCGCTATCTTGAGGGGTATCACCAATGCCCCTTGCTGCCTGTCTGGTCTCTATCAGGTCCACTACATGGCTGATGCGCCCAAATCCTCTTGCCACATCACCTGCAAAATGGCAAAAGTTCAGCCTGCAGCTTCACTGTGCGCATTGACAGATAGGTTGTTGTGGTTACAAGGCGCCCAATTGAAACACTCAGTCTGTCCAAATGGGCAGCAGTGTTGCGCTCCCTGCCCCTTGCATGTGCTCTATCTGCCACCATTTCCCTGACCAACTCGTTTATGGAACTGGTAAGGTTTGCCATGTTTGTGTTCATAGCAGTGAACTGGTTGTCCACATTGACAAAACCCTGGGAGAGTGACTGCTGCAGTCTGTTCAGGTTCCTATTCATCACCCGCGTGTGTCTGTGTTGAAGCTGGTGACTTTGCAGTAAGGATACCTCCAGTCCCAACAAGTGTTTGTGGGTGACATCCTCCTCACTCGCTGACTGCATTGGGTGTTGCCGTCTCCGCACAGAGCCAGCTGACCTATGTGGTCGACTCTCCCTCACCATTGGCCCCGGTGTCACGTTGGCTGCCTCAAGGCCCAGATCAGACTCATCCATGTTCTCTGGTGCATGTTGGACGGGTGGTGTAGCCATGCACTCCCCATCAGTTTCTGTGGCTGCCTCGTCTTGTGTCTGTGTGGCTGGTTCATCTCCCTGCACAGTAGGGCTGTTGGTGGGTCCTTGTGGGAGACCTGTGGGACACAGGGGATACACTGTCAGTGCCTCATATTTGTTTGATGTATCAGAATAAATATTTCTCAATATTTGGACAACTGTACTACATTGCCCATAATGCACTGTTCTATAGGTTGCAACATAGGCATGGAGCTAATCTGGAGGATGCATGCTTATGTGTACTGTGGTTGTGTGCATGGTGCATAGAGTGGTGTAAATAAGTTAATTTTGGTACTTACTTTTGGACGTTCCTGGAGCTGAACTGTCAAGGTCTCCAATTCCAAGTACTGCCTCCAGCTCCAGAGTGGTCTCCACCATGGTCTCTATGGCTGTAGGGGGTGGTACTGTAGATGGGCCTCCTCCAGTGCCATGCATCTCCCTCATATGCTCAGCCACCCTTTCCTTGGTCCTGGACCGGTGGTCGTACCACCTTTTGCGGACCTCATCTATTGTGCGGTGGCTGACTCCAATGGCATTAATCTTTGTGAGGATGTCCTGCCAGATTTTCTTCTTTTGGGTGTCAGGGACACTCATTGCTGCCTTTCCAAACAATACATCATGGTACAGGCAGCACTCCTCTGTTAGCACCTCCAGCTCCTTCTCTGAAAACTTCAGTTTTCTTTTCCTGCCAGCACTGGGTGTCTCCTTCTCCTGAGATGCCATTGTTGTAGTAGCTCCTCTCAGCTCGGTGTGACTCTGCTGTTTGGGCTGGGTAGGATCCTCCCTGTTCCATGGGGGGACTTCCTGTTCTGATGTCATCACTCAGAACCAGGAAGTGTGTTTTTCACTATTTTATTTGCACCTGCGTGCAATTTGCGAGTCAGTCGCAATTTGCGACTCCGGACCACACCCTTGTGCAATTTGCGAACTCGCAAATCGCGAGGTCACAAATTGCGGTGCAACTCCGCACCGAATCGCTATTTGGTATAGGGATTTTTACGTGCATCTCATTTTGCGAGTCGGAAATAGCGATTCGCAAGGAGTTGCTATTTCCAACTTGCTAATTTTTTTGTTCCTATATCTGGCCCCTGGTGCGGATGGTGCTCCAGCAGACCTATTTTTAACCGACATAGCAATCTGGTCAAGATATATCACCATCATAGCGCATGCAATAGCATCTGGGACGCCAATCCCTGAGTCTTGGAAGAGGGCTATCGTTGTCTCAATTTTCAAAAAGGGCGACAGAAGCCTCCCCAGTAACTATAGGCCAATTAGCTTATTAGACTGTGTGCAGAAAGTGTTCTGTCATTGCCTTCTTGGCAAGATTCAAGACTGGATGATGGAACGCAACATCCTTAGTCCCCTCTAGGCAGGTTTTTGCAAAAAAAAATCTACCATTGAGCAAGCCCTTAG
Organism: Pleurodeles waltl; assembly: GCF_031143425.1. Lineage (NCBI taxonomy): Eukaryota > Metazoa > Chordata > Amphibia > Caudata > Salamandridae > Pleurodeles > Pleurodeles waltl. The sequence continues at coordinate 1,232,531,369 of NC_090444.1, read as the reverse complement.
GTTTCTGCTCTTCTACCGGAAAAACTTTTTTATCGGTAATGGGAAACTGTATGTTGCTTTTGTGGAATTGTAATCTGCATTCGATTTAGAACCCCGTGGGAAGTTCTTTCCCTAATGCGAATCCCAGAGCACATCCTTGTATAACTAACTCAGCTCCATGGCGGTAACTATGCACATGTCAGGTGGGACGGTAGGGGGAAGCTAACAGACAGAATTCAGGTGTCAAGGGGTGTGCGGCAAGGGTGTTTCCTTGACCTACCCTGTTCTCCCTGTACATAAATGATATCGTCCCCTCTTTACTGAGACTGGAGGCTGACACACCATTGCTAGGCACACAGAAAATTCTGGTCCTGCTCTTTGCAGACGACACACACCTGTTAACCAAGACCCCAAGTGGATTATGTAAACTCCTCGTGTGTTTTTAGGAATTTTGCTCCACACCGAGACTTGAAATCAATGCCTCTAAAACAAAATTTATTTCGCTTAGGCCCATATTTATACTGTTTTAGCGCCGCATTTGCGTCATTTTTTTATGCAAAAGCGGCGCAAACGTACAAAATACAATTGTATTTTATAAGTTTGCGTCGATTTGGCGTAAAAAAATTACGCAAATGCAGCGCTAAAAAAGTATTAATTTGGGCCTTAATCCACACAGATCATTTAGAAGAAAGTTCCCTCTCGAGGGAACTCCACTTGAAAAGGTTGGCACTTTTAGTTACATGGGCATAATGTTAACTGAAAAAATGTCTTGGAAATCGCATATAGCAAAGCAAGCACTGAAGTTAAAGCAAACAATGGGGGTCTTAATAAAGGCCCTCTCATATACCAAACCAATACGCCCGCAATCCGGATATATGAAACCAAGGCAGTAAGTGCAGCCCTCTACGGGGCTGAACTTTGGGGCTATGCCAAAGCCCAAGATCTAAAGGTTTCTGAAAATAATTTCTTAAGAAACCTACTGTCCCTCCCGCCAAGTACTCCACTGTTTCCCCTTTTTAAAGACCTAAGCATGAAACACATTGACCACAAAGCCCCCCTACGTCCCCTCTTGTATTGTCGGTGTCTTTGGACCACCCCGGAGCTTGCCTGCTTTACTATAGCCCTGCAGGTCATCTTGGAAGCTGACCACTCTCATAGTATCCCCTGGATAAGACACATCAAGGGGCTTAGAGAACTTTGGGATTCCCCAACCACTACTTCCTTCCCTTCAAAAAGTAATCTTAAAAAATTGTACTGGCATACGGTAGACTCTGAAGAGATGAGGGTTGTTTTTCACTCTACACTATTATATGACTTCACCAACCTAAAAGAGATGTCCAATTAAGAGGCTTTCTGGGACATAATCACAGTGCCAAGAGAAAGGAAGCTGTACTTCCAGTTCTGTATTGGCATCCTGCCATTAAGACTATTTACTAGTCGCTGGTCACATGACGAAACAACCATCTGCCCAGCTTGTAAAGCACACATTGAAAACCTCCTTCACGTCCTATTTGTCTGCCCTGCAGACACTGCCTCACGCAGGAAGTGGCTGGGTCCGGCTTGTAGACTGCTGGGAGTTCGCAGGTCCGAGTTAGCTCTCCGAATTCTTATATCAGACACTTGCCATATGCTAGTAATTGCTGTTGCCAAATTCCTTGGGGCAAGTTGGATTGTCAGAGGGAAACTTCTATCTGTATAATGGTTTTAGCAAGAATGTATAAACTTACTCTAAGAGTGTATTTATTTTATTTCATTTTATTATTTTATCTAATCACATGTACTGTATTTATTTTATTTTATTCTGTGTAATTATTTATTGTTGCTGTGCTTTTGTGGCTCTTGTAGCTGAAATAAAGTTCTTTTGACTGACCTGATGATGCTTTCAGCCCCTTCCCCACCCAGAGAAGGTAAGACAATGTAATCTAAGATTTTCTGGAAGGTGTCATTGTCCATTGGGGCAGGATGTCATTGGCAGCAGGTTGCATTCAGGGACAGGCAGCTGGTCAGGAAGAGTTGTTTCTCCATCTGCAAGAATGCAGATATATGCCACTGTTGGCCAATGCTAGATATTGACAGTAGTTAAATGGCTGACATACAGTATTTATCCTCATTCACTTTCTAATCAAGTTTGATGCATGGTACCAAGGTGACTGGTATGTATTGAGGTAAAGAGGCAATAAAGTTCCCTTTCAGATGGCAGTATCTGTGCACTGTTTGCATGCCACTGTGTGACAAGGGTGTTGGTTTGCAACAGTTACACAGTTTGCTGGCCTGCCCTGCTAGTGTGGATATGTTGATGTAAGGTACACATCCAGCTTGGTGTTTGGCACTTTTTCATGATGGCTATGTCTAACATTTTTTCATGTATTCACAGCACTTCTATGCACATGGCACCAAATGTGTCCTAAGTCACCAGTGTCCCCAGCATTCCCTGTGGCCAATACTCAGGCCACAGTTCCTCTGAAAGTAAACAGGGTTTGTTGATGTATTCAATTTGATCCTGCTGTCAGCCTTACACATGCTATATCATGGCATTCTGCCCTGTTGTGCTGGCCACCTCATCATTATTGTGGTGAGGTGACTATGGGGGTCATTACGACCCCAAGATCTGACCGCCATGTGGCCGCCAATGCGGCCGCACCCCTGCAGTGGCCATTTAGAGATCCCCGCTGGGCCGGCGGCCGGAAACAAGGCTTCCGCCCGCCGGCCCAGCGGGAATCACGCCCGCAACCCGTCGCGCTTTTCACTGTCTGCATAGCAGACAGTGAAAAGCTGCATGGGGCCCTGTCAGGGGGCCCCTGCACTGCCCATGCCAGTGGCATGGGCAGTGCAGGGGCCCCCAGGGGCCCCACGACTCCCCGTTCCGCCAGCCTTTTCCTGGCAGTGCAAACCGCCAGAAAAAGGCTGGCGGTTGGGGACTCGTAATCCCCTGGGCAGCGCTGCGAGCAGCACTGCCCAGGCGGATTAACACCGCAGGGGCAAAAGTGGCGGAATACCGCCGGCCCCGGCGGTGCGACCGCGGCGCTTTCGCCGCGGTCGTAATACGCCTGGAAGCACCGCCAGCCCGTTGGCGGTGCTTCCGTCATTTTAGCCCTTGCGGTCCTGTACCGCCAGGGTCAAAATGACCCCCTATGTGTGTGACCTTGTGGTCCTGTGGTGGACGGGCCCAAAAGAAGAATCTACACTCATAGAGCCAGTTGATGCTCCATTGTTATAATCCTGGCTCTTACTCCATTTGTAAATGAGGCAGGGGAACAGCGCCCCTGTTTATGGTGTTATGGTGGTTAATGTCCTTCATTGAATAAAATGATACCCACAGGTGTAATAACCAATATTTTGTCACTTTAACAGCATTTTAGGTCAATAATGGAAGGGTATGGAATTTATTACATTTCATTGCATTTTACTTCAAAACAAATGTTTCACATGTGGCAAGTAAATCAGATTTGAATTTTCAAATGAACTCTGCTGCTATATTTCCCCTGGGCTAAAATACATGGAATATGCCTCTTAAAGTTGTGTAAATATTTGAAGGAGTGCAGAGTTTAGAAGTAAAAAAAAAGGAATCACTAGCCATATGTTGTGCACAGCGCTGTTCAATGTATTTTGCGGTGCAGGCGATTCCTTTAATAAATTTAAGGTGAACATTTACCACTACAGCATTTGTTATGCTATTTAAGTTTTGTCATGTTAATGGAGAATACAAAAATTTCTAGCTTTTGCGTCAAGGATTTTCAATTCTATTAAGGACATGGAGGAGAGGATTTTGCTTTCTCTTTCTTTACTGAGAAAATGACAGCAGTCAATCAACATTAAACATACAAAAAACTACATATTCCAACATTCCCAGTAGTCCATATCCTGCCCAATCCCAGGCCTGCTCTCCATATAAATGTCCTCTTTCTGTGCAATAAAAGAACATGACAATCAGATCTCCATGAACTGGATTTTCAAAATTCATACAAGGAACAAAGAACTGAAGCCATCGGCTGAACACTGGCGCAACCATCTTGTCCTTATGTGTACTCATGATTAGTCAAGCAACTTAATTGTCTGATCCTACCAATGAAAGGAAAAGGAGGAAATAAACTGGCAATAGCAATGAAAACATGGGTGGGTACGAAAAAAAAGAACGTGAGAAAATACATCATACATGTAAATCGAACTGTATCATATAGATCACAGTAAAACAATTGTTTAGAAAACATAATAACAATACTAAAGGTGGGATAATCTGTGTCCTTAATAAAATTGAATATTATTGGTGCGAAAGCGAACAAATGTTTTATTCTATCTCAGGACCGGAGGCTTTGGATTATGCTAGTGCAAAGCTGATCCACCACAACAGATACCACATCAGCAATAGTTTTTTGATAAAAAAACCTTAACCGTTGTGTCAGAAGACCAATCTGCGGCAGACATAGGGGGTCATTCAGACCCCGGCGGGCGGCGGGAGCCGCCCGCCTGGAGGGAGCCGCCATATGGCCGCTCCGCGGAGGCCATTCTGGCTTTCCCGCTGGGCTGGCGGGCGACCGCCAGAAGGCCGCCTGCCAGCCCAGCGGGAAACCCCTCCCCACGAGGAAGCCGGCTCCGAATGGAGCCGGCGGAGTGGGTAGGTGCGACGGGTGCAGTGGCACCCGTCGCGAATTCCAGTGTCTGCAAAGCAGACACTGGAATTCAGAGTGGCCCCCACGACACCCCTCACCGACATCCTGTTCCTGGCGGTCGGAACCGCCAGGAACAGGATGGCGGTCGGAATCCCCCATGGCGGCGCAGCTTGCGGAAAACGGGCGGGAGACCGCCGGTTTTCCTGGTCTGACCGCGGCCAAACCGCCACGGTCAGAATGCCCTGCGGGGCACCGCCAGCCTGTTGGCGGTGCTCCCGCATCCCCGGCCCCGGCGGTCCTTGACCGCCGGGGTCGGAATGACCCCATAGTGTCTTCTAAACGAGAACCAACACCAAGGGACTTGGATACCATGGCACCGCGTACAGAATGTGCTCCAAAAAAGCTAGTATCTATACCAGCCACTCCTAGCAACCATTTGACCCATCTGGCCAAAGTAGCCGATGATACCAGAGAAAATTGACTTTCTAATGAAATGAGCAATTGCCCCTGTGTATCTTTATGAAATTCCTGAGTGCAATCTTTGTAAGTCTTTTAACATTTTACAACACACAATTTGGCAATGGGGAAAAGCTGGATAAGAAATACACTTAGTGGCAGACTTTGTACGTTTGGAAATAGTGAAAGAAACTCCTGAAGGAGTAAATACTCTACCTGCTAAATCAAGCGTGCTTATATTGGACACACGTTGACATCAAATAAGACATAAAAGCACAGTAAGCATGGCTGACAATTGCTTACAAGACAGATCTTCATCACATGGCCAGGTTTTGCGAAAATGCAGAACAATATCAATGTCCCATAATGTCGTATATCTAGGTTGAGGGGGTTTGACCATTCGAATACCATACAAAAGCTTACAAATCAAAGGATGCTCATCCATGGGCTTACCCTCCATATGGAGGTGTCCTGCAGAGACAGTCGATCTAAATTTATTAAAGGTCCTATACGCTAAACCCTGGGAAGCTAAATCTTAAAGGAAATTGGCAATCATACTAACATGGGCCCCCAAGGGACCAACACTCCATTCACTGCACCAACCCACCCATCGCCTCCAGGAGGCTTCATATCTCTTATGGGTGGAAGGAGCCCAATATTGGGATAAGAAGAACATAGGCCCATATTTTTTTGTGTCAAAATGTTTACCCCCGGCTTGTGTCATCTCAAAGCGCCAGCCAGCTGCCAAATCTATGCAATGCCACAAGCCGGCTCTCATCTTGGGCTAGCATTGAAAAAAATGATGCTAGCTGGATGGGGGTGGCAGAAGAGGAGATGGAGGTTGAACATCAAAAAATTATGCTAGGCTGCTTAGAGGCAAAAAACAATGCCTCTATCCAGCCTAGTGTCATTTCCTGACGCACAACAATCCATAACACATGTCTTATAAAAGACAGGAGTTATACCCACCACCCCAATGGCCAGCACAGGGGACCAGTGTACCCTGGGCATGGCCATTGCACCAAGTGCCATGCAGGAGGGCCCATGTCAGGGCCCCAAATGGCACATTAAAATGTTTTCTTCCAAATCCTTACCTATACTTAACCTACTTACCTGGGATGAGGTCCCCATCATCTGGTGTCCCTCTGGTGTGAGTTGGGGTATTCCTGGGGCTTGGGGTGGTAACCTGTGGGCCCATTCCATGGCGTTTAGCCATGGAAATGGGTCCACAGGTCCCCTAATGCCTGGTCTGATACAAGAAATCTTAGCACCATTGTTTGGGTCTGCCTCACACAGATGCATCATGTTAGCACAGGGGAATACATATGGCGCTATGGGGTGAGCATCATTTTTTGGATGGGAATGCCTACATAACATCTCATTGACACAAGGTGGGTTCATGCACTGAAATGGCGTAAACTCCATTATTTTGATGACAGACGGGTCTAGTGTCAAAAGATAAATATGGAGTTATGTTTGCTTCATTTGTGTAAACAAAAATGAAACAAATGTGGCACAAAGTATAAATGTGCCACATAGTGTCTCTCGAAACTCATGGGACTTGCCAGCGTCTCCGGAAAGTTTCCATGTCATGAGGGACAATTGTCCCTGTAGTATCAGAGGGTGAGGAAGATTCCCTGGATCCAGAAGCAAGGATCAGAAGGATAGAAGTAGAGCCAGAGGAGCACATGACAGTGACATCGCCACTGGAAACCACAACTGAGCTTTCCAGAGGGATGTCACTAAAATTATCTCCGACAATTGTCTCTTCACCTGAAAGAGTACTCTCTGAATCATGGAGAATGGAGGGAAGGCATAAAAAAGACCCACGGTCTAGTTCTAGAGAAAAGCATTTGATCCCAGGGCTAGTGGATCCGGTCTCCAACTTTAAAACTGTGCGTGCTGCGCATTGAGCTATGACACAAAAAGGTCCTTCGAACAATCTCCCCACTGTTCCACCATACTGTGAAAAAGCGACCGGTGGAGTTTCCAGTCACTGCCATCCTTCAAAAAGCAAGAGTTCCAGTCCGCTACCACATTGGAGTGACCTGGAATGTACTGCTTTGTCACTGAAATCTGATGTTGTAGGAAAAAGTGCCAAAAGTTCTTGCCAATCTCTGCCAGAACGCAAGATCTGGTGATGCCTAGGCATATCGCTGATATGTTGTCCATACGGAACAGTATTCAATGAGTGGTGTTCAGAGGGGAGAGAGAGCGAATCGCAAAAGCTCCCACTAGGAGCTCCAGACAATTGATATGCAGATTAAATTCTTCTGGAGACATGGGTCCACCGTTTCCACTGTTCTACATCGAGCACCCCATCCCCATTGACTGGCATCTGACTCTATTATCACATCTGGAGAGGATGCAAAGATGTCTCTGCCATTTCACGCATCCATGTGGTCCAGCCACCGAAGGATCTCTGACCTGGCTTCATGTATGATAAAATCTGTTCTGAATAAGATAGCCCCCTGTGAAGATGTAAGATTTTGAGATGCTTGCTGAAGGACCAGGTAGTGTAGAAGCCCAGGAAATATCGCTTGTATGGAATAGGCTAGAAGCCCCACCAGGCGAGAAAGAGTCCTCAATGATATATTAGGAGAGGCAATGTCTCTCAGCAACTCTCTCTTGAAAGAAGTTCGCTTCTGTAGAGGTAATTTCAATTGTGCTTTGATGGATTCTATTTGAAAACCAAAGACTTCAAACATTGAGAGGGATTTGTGACCGACTTGTCGGAATTTATCAGGAAACACAGATCTTGCAGGTCCTGAATGTTTCAAGATAGATGTAAAAGAGCTAAATCTTTGGTTTTGGCCATGATCAAAATGTCAACGAGATGCATAATGAGTCGAACGTCTCATTCTCGAAGGAATTGTACCACTGGACATAGCAATTTGAGGAAACACCAGAGGGCTGAGGAGACTTCAAAAGGAAGGACGGTGAACTTGTAGCATAGGTTTCACCAATAAAATTGAAGAAAACAGTGATGTGAAGTGAAAATTGGCACTGTTAAATACGTGTCCTTGAGACCTAGTCGGACAATCCAATCCTTTTCTTGTAACAGATCTCTTAACAAATGAATACCCTCTATTTTGAAATGGTGGTACACTATCCAGAAGTTGAAAGTTTTTAGATTTGGGACTAAACTGTAGTCTCCACTTCTTTTCTGCACTAAAATGATTGTGCTGACAAAACCTGTCAGATGGGGAACCATCTTGACTATTGCCTGTTTGAGCAGAAGTGAGGCGATTTAGTCATCAATGATACTGGTCTCTGACTGGGAAAAATTAAGAGGAAGAGGAACAGCTTCTTGTTTCGGAGGGGAATAACACCCTAGTCTGAAACCCTGGATCCTGAGAAATCTGCTCCTAGGCAGTTAAAAACCATTTCAGCCTTCCCCCCAGAATAACCTCTGAAAAGGGAATTATTCTCACCTGATGCTGCGATGTTTGTGTTGTTGAAGCCACCTCTACCACCGCCTCTGTAGGCGTGACCACAGACTCTCCTGTTCCAGGAGGGTTAGAACCCTGATGTAGCTTGGTAAGTACCACAACATCTCGGGGATACCCTGATAGAGCCTGATAGAAACCTCAGCCTGGCATGCGGCCCCAATAATGTCCGGCAATGGCAAAAAGGTCTCCACTAAGCATCCTCTTCATTGAGGTCTGAGCTTTATCAAGGGCAGAAAAGTGGATACATACTTGCCCAGGTCTTTCACAAATTTTTCTCCACGCAGCAGACCATTAGCTAATGTTCCAGGCTCTGATGAGGCCATTTTGGCCAGCTTGTGGCAGATTTGCATTAGAAACTACTTTCTTCGCTCCGTGGACATGGCATAGTTGGCATTACCAAGGAGGCATATTCCCCTTTGTGCCCTTTTGATAATGGCTTCAAAGTCTAATTGTGTACTGGAGTCTTTTGCCTGCACCGTCAGCTCCAGGATCTCTGTGAGGGGTCCTGAAATATGAAGAAGCTTGTCTTGACAACCTCTCCAGGCTCTATCCAGGCCTTACTTAGGATCTTTTGAAAATTTCTGAAGGAACATGCCCATACTAGGGTCAACATAGTGTGCTACTTCAACAGGTGGAACCCACTCTGTAGACCTTGGGTGAATTATATTTTCAGGGTCAAAGAATAAATTCTTCAGGACCACAGTCACTGCCAGGGTATGACAGGACTTACGTTTATGTTTAGCAGGCTGTTTGGGCTCTTCTAGTGCCTGGTCTGAGTCAGAAGATTGTGAGTCTGAAGATTGATCTGCCTCAGTGAGGGGTTTTGAAGTGCCTGGAAAATTCTCAGCGTCTAGGGGTACCTCAGGAACGTACTCGTGATCTCATAAGACTGAGGTAGCCACTTGTGTAAAGATCTCCACTGAGTAAATGGGTCCCATTGAGGCCAATTCAGAAGACTCACTCTCTCTAGTCAGTGTCTCAGAGGGGGGGTTGCCCCATAAACTTACACCTTAAACCAGGTCCAGTTATCCCTTATTAGTGAAATGTAGGCAGTGTTCTAGCAGCTTAGGCTGTCCAGAGGTAGCTGTAGCAGAGCAGCTTAGGCTGAATAGGAGACATGCAGAGCTCCTGCAATACCACTATAGTTACACAGTACTTATACACAATAAAAGACAATACTCAGTGTTACCAAAAATGAAGGTACTTTACTTCAGTGACACAAGGCCAAAAATATCTTAGAGGCAATAATCCTTCTGGAGGTAAGTATTATACACAATATATATACTAGAGACCAAAATCAGGTAAGTAAATAGTCATAGAATAGTGCAAACAGTAGAAAAAACAATAGAATGCAATAGGCCTAGAGGTAACACAAACCATATACTAAGAAAGTGGAATGTGAATAATGAATTTCCCCCTAGGCAAGTGTAGGTTGTAGAGGGACGCTGAGAGTGTAGGAAAACACCAAAGGTAAGTCAAATACCCCACCACAGAGCCCAATAAAGTAGGAGTAAAGTACTGCAAGTTTCCTCAGGACACACTACAAGTTGTGATAAGAGTTACTGCAAGAACCAAGCAAGACTGCAAGCAACACATGGTGGATTCCTGGACCTGAAGACCTGTGAAGAGAAGAGACCAAGTCCAGAAGTCACAGAAGATTCCCTGAAGGGCAGCAGCCCCACCCAACCTAGACAATGGTACAAAAGAGTATTCTCCCGTTAGAAAGAAGTCTGCAGAAGAGCACCAAAGAAGATGGCTGCGAGTTGTTGCATGGTGCAGGAGATTTTCCATGTTGAGATGTTGGATGCAGCCTGTTTCTATTGCTGGATTTGTCCAACAAGCGGAGAAAGCCCACAGATGACCAGGCAACACCCATGGAAGTCCCAGGACATGGGGACAAAGAAGATGCAAAGTGTGGTTGGTGCAGCACAACAAGGACACAACAAGGTCCCCCGCCGCCGGATAACAACTCGTAGAGTTGTGCATAGCAGGATGAAGTGCTGGGGACCTGGGCTACACTTTGCACAAAGGAGTCTTGGAAGACACGCACAGGGGCCCAAGGAGCTTGAGATGATGCAGTGCACGGGGGTACTGACGCAAACCCGGTAAGGCAAGCTCTTACCTCCCCCAAGTCTACGTCATGTTGGTCTATCACCTGTGTTCCAGGAAGCATGCTCGTCATCGGGAGAGGAGTCCCAGAGAACCGGTTGTCATCTTAGAAGGTGCTCGCAGGAGCAGGGATGTGACTCCGTCACTCCACAGGAGATTCCTTTGGTTCTTCTGATGCAGGGTGAAGACAGGGAGTCCTCAGAGCATGCACACCTTGGAAACTGTTGCAGTTGCTGGCTGGAGCTGAAGTTGCAGGTCACCAGAGTCGTCCTGGATACTTTATTGCAGCTACAGCGGTTCCTGGAGCAGTCTGCGGTTGATCCGACAATCAGAAGCTGAAGCAGAGAATGCAGAGGATTCCTGGAGGAGTCTTGCAAGCTGAATCTGAAGAGAAACCCACAGGAGAGCCCCTAAATAGCCCTGAGAGGGGGATTGGCTACCTACCCAGTTATGCACCTATCTGGACGGTTCTCTGATGTCACCTGCTGGCACTGGCCACTCAGAGATCTCTAGCGTGTCCCCACACCTTAGAAAACAAGATGGCTTACCCCAGGGGCACAGTGGAGGAGCTCTGAGCACCACACCTGGGGTGGTGATGGACAGGGGAGTGGTCACTCCCCTTTCCTTTGTTCAGTTTTGTGGTCCCTGAACTGGTGTAGACTGGCTTATGCAAGGCGGGCACCATCTGTGCCCTTCAAAGCATTTCCAGAGGCTCTGGGAGGCTACCCCTCCCAATCCTGTAACACCTATTTCAAAAGGGAGAGGGTGCATCACCCTCCCCCCAAAGGAAATGCATAGTTCTGCCTTCCTGGGACTGACCTGCACAGACCCCAGGAGGGCAGAAACCTGTCTGTGAGGTGGCAGCAGCTGTAGCTGCAGTGCAAGCCTCAGAGAGCTGGTTTGGCAGTTCTGGGGGTCCATGGTGGAGCCCCCACGATGCATGGAATTGGCTCCCCAATACAAGATTTTGAATGGGGGGACAATTCCATGATCTTAGACACCTCACATGGCCATATTCGGAGTTACCATTGTGAAGCTACATATATGTTTTGACCTATATGTAGTGCAAACGTGTAATGGTATCCCCGCACTCACGAAGTCCAGGAAATTGGTGGTGGCACCTTTGCTAGTGCAAGGGTGCCCTCACACTTAGTAACTTTGCACCTAGCCTTCAGTAACTGAAGGTTAGACATAGAGGTGTCTTATAAGTACTTAAGTGCAGTAAACATGGCTGTGAAATAGTGTGGGCACTATTTCACGCAGGCTGCGGTGTCAGTCCTGAAGAAAGGTTTGTCTGAGCTCCTTATGGGTGACAAAAGAAATGCCGCAGCCCATAAGGATCTCCTGGAACCCCAATGCCCTGGGTACCTAGGTACCATATATTAGGGACTTATAAGGGGGGGGTCCAGTGTGCCAATTGGAATTGGAATATGAAGTCACTAAACTATAGTGACTAATTTGGAAGCAGAGAGAGCAGAAGCACCTGAGTTCTGGTTAGAAGAACTTCAGTGACACAGTTAAGCACTACTGACAACACACACATTAGGCCAGAAACTATGAGCACTGGGGTCCTGGCCAGCAGGATCCCAGTGAGACAAGCAAAACACACTGACAAATAGGGTTTTAACTATGAGTACTGTGGTTCTGGCTAGCAGGATCCCAGTGAGACAGTACAAACACACTGACACACACTCACAAACAGGCCAAAAGTGGGGGGTAACCATGCTAGAAAGAGGCTGCTTTCTCACAGTAAACAAGGGGAAATCCCCAGCGAGGTGATGATCAAACCCCGCACCTGCTCCAGGGCCATCTGATAAATGAATAATCAGATATAATCATTACATAAAATGAATGGGAATGTAAGGTACTTATCTCTGGCTGCAAGCAGCAAAGACGGTGGAAGGACTATAGAGACAGAGACATGTATATGGAGAGCAGGCTTGGGATTGGGCAGGATATAGACTACTGAGAATGTTGGGATATGTAGTTTTTTTATATGTTCAAAGTTGATTGGCTGCTGCCATTTTCTCAGTAAAGAAAGAGAAAACATAATCTGAAGCCTCCTGACATAGAATATAGCCTACAGGTCAGTAACTGTTGGTATACATAAGTGTTGGTTGATATGTTCTTTGTGAACATCAATAGGGAAATACACAAGTAGGTCACAGCATGGTGACAGAAATGCTTTTAGATGGTGAGCTGACAGTGAAACAAAATTAAGCTACATAAAAATTAAAAGCAGTGAGCATTTGCCAAACAAACCTTGTTTCCACCATAATATTTAAACAATATGATCATTATAGGTAGGGAAAAAAGTCCTGCCAACATTTGGAGCATCTTAAACTCAGTTGAGTTGCATAAATCAAACAGAATACTTGAGAATTTTGCCAGGAGGACTGCACGGATTAGTAAAAGGGTCTAACTGCAAATGTAATTCCAGGATGAATTTGCCAGTAAGAAAGAGAAAGAGAATGGGTACCTCTACAAAAGGAAAACACAAAGCACTGGTAGGGAGTGGGAGAAGTTGCAAAGTTGCCTGACTTGCAAATTTCTGAATTATTTAAAAAAAACATGAGAGCTTCATCAAGTGGAATGCGGACAATGTCCAAGCAACCATTGGCAAAGCCAATCAGTCGCCATTGGCCACTGGACTTTTCGTTTTGTCAATGCTTGATTTATCATGGTGTTTGCAAAGCTTAATTGTTTCTAAAGCTGCCTGGTACTAATCAATAAAAAAACAAAGGATAAAAGTAAAATAATTTTTAATTTTGGGCTCTAAAAGCACACATTTTAGTAGTATGCCCTGACAATTAACGGAACTACTGCGTATATGTATGTGATTTTTTTAGAATGGCAGAATGCCGTCACTCACTGTGAACATAACCAGTGGTTCAACTAGGCTAAACTACTGCTTAATGCTGTATGCAGTGGTGGGTGGAATAAAACTGTTGAAAGACAAGAACAGATCAGAGTATTAAGAGTGCTGGCTGAAAGCCCATACAAGTAAGTATATCATTCATATAATTTCAGTAAAATCAAAACGTCTGGGATAACCCCGGACCTACAAATGATTAGATTCAGTTAGATTCCATTAACAGGAAGCTTTTCAACTGTTGCATGGAGCTATTCAGGATAAAGGGTGGACTGTTGCACCAACTTCTCTGAACCCTGTCAGTCATTCATCACGGAATCATTGCAGTTCTTTTTCCATTGTATTTTATTTTATCGTTGTATCTCTTAGATTAAATGTTCATTAAATTCAACATATTCCATTTAATTGCTGACAAGTTGCGTAACTTCTGTAATTTGTTTGATCTACGGGGAGACAGAGTTTCTTCCAAATATGTCAAATTTGGTATCTATCCAACACCGAAGGAAGATTGTTTTTCTTGTAGTTTTTCAGGTCCAATATTAGGAGGTAACAGGGGACTGTAGGAGGCTGGCCTGGCTTATAGTGGGTACCTAATGGTACTTACACCTCGTGCTAGGTCCAGTTATCCCTTATTAGGAGATTAGTAGTGTTCTATCAGCTTAGGCTGATAGAGGTAGCTATAGCAGAGCAGCTTAGGCTGAACTAGGAGACGTGCAAAGCTCCTACTATACCACTTATATCATATAGCACCATATCATAAGAATCACAATACTCAGAGTAACTAAAAATAAAGGTACTTTATTTTAGTGACAATGTGTCAGAAATATCTCAGAGGATACCCTTAGGAGGTAAGTAAAATACACAAAATATACACACAAACCAAAATCAGGTAACTAAATAGTTAGAAAAGTAGTGCAAACACTGTAGGTTACAATAGGATGCAATAGTCCTATGGGCAACACAAACCATATACTCTAAAAGTGGAATGCTAACCACGAATGGACCTCAGACCTAGTGTAGTGTGTAAAGGGTCGCTGGGAGTGTAAGAAAACACTAAGGGTTTCCAAGATACTCCACCCCAAGACCCTGAAAAGTAGGAGAAAAGTTACCCAACTTCCCCAGAAACACACTAAAGACGTGATAGGAGATTCTGCAAAGGCAACAACAGACTGCAAAGCACTGAAGATGGATTCCTGGACCTGAGGACCGGCAAAGGAAGGGAACCAAGTCCAAGAGTCACGCAAGTGTCCAGGGGGGGCAGGAGCCAACTAAACCCCGGATGAAGGTGCAAAAGGGCTGCCTCTGGGTGGAAGAAGCTGAAGATTCTGCATCAATGGAAGAAGCCAGGAACTTCTTCTCTGCACAGAAGATGTCCCACGGAGTGCTGGAGGATGCAGAGTTGTTTCCAGGCAGAAAGACCACAAACAAGCGTTGCTAGCTGCAAGGGACGTGCTTGAAGAAAATGGGTGCTGCCCGAGCCCAGGAAGGACCATGAGGTCGCCCCTTGGAGGAGGAGACAGAGGAGGCACTCATCAGCACAGAGAGCCCATGCAGAAGCAGGCAGCACCCACAGAAGCACTTGAACAGGCATTCAAGAAATCTGAGCACAGCAGTTGTCTCAACAGTACAAAAGATGGTCCCACGAAGCCGGTGGTCAGCTCAGCAAGTTGAGCAATTCAGGATGAAGTGCTGGGGACCTGGGCTTTGGTGTTCATGAAGGATTACATGCAAAAGTGCACAGAACTCCTAGCAGCTGCAGTTCACGCAGTACACATGATTACTGTCTGGCGTGGGGAGGCAAGGACTTACCTCCACTAAATTTGGACAGAAGGACTACTGGACTGTTGGGGTCACTTGGATCTAGCTCCTGTGTTCCAGGGTGCACGCTCGTCAAGATGAGAGGGGACCCAGAGGACAAGTGAAGCAGAAGTTTGGTGCCTGCGTTAGCAGGGGGAAGATTCAATCGACCCATGGGAGATTTCTTCTTGGATTCCAGTGCAGGGTGAAGGCAGACAGCCCTCAGAGCATGCACCACCAGGAAACAGTCGAGAAAGCCGGCAGGATTCGGAGCTACAATGTTGATGGTAGTCGTCTTGCTACTTTGTTGCGGTTTTGCAGACGTCCTGGAGCAGTCAGCGGTCGATCCTTGGCAGACGTTGAGGAGAGAGATGCAGGGGAACTCTGGTGAGCTCTTGCATTCGTTATCTGAAGAAAAACCCACAGGAGAGGCCCTAAATAGCCCTCAGAGGAGGATTGGCCACCCAATCCAGGTAAGCACATAACAGGAGGGGTCTCTGATGTCATCTGCTGGCACTGGCCACTCAGAGGCCTCCTTTGTGCCCTCACACCTCTGCATTCAAAGGTCTAGGACACACTGGAGGAGCTCTGGGCACCACCCCTGTGGTGGTGATGGACAGGGGAGTGGTCACTCCCCTTTCCTTTGTTCAGTTTCGCACCAGAGCAGGGGGCTGGGCGATCCCTGAACCGGTATAGACTGACTTATGCAAGGAGGCACCATCTGTGCCCTTCGAAGCATTTCCAGAGACTGGGGGAGGCTACTCCTCCCCAGCCCTTAACACCTATTTCCAAAGGGAGAGGGTGTAACACCCTCTCTCAGAGGAAATCCTGTGTTCTGTCTTCCTGGGACTGGTCTGCCCAGACCCCAGGAGGGCAGAAGCCTGTCTGTTGGCTGGCAGCAACGGTAGCTGCAGTGAAAACCCCAAAGAGCTAGTTTGGTAGTACCCGGGGACCATGCTGGAGCCCCGGGGATGCCTGGGATTGGCACCCCAATACACGATTTGGCATGGGGGGACAATTCCATGATCTTAGACTGTTACATGTCCATATTTGGAGTTACCATTGTGAAGCTACATATAGGTATTGACCTATAAGTAGTGCACGCGTGTAATGGTGTCCCGCTCTCACAAAGTCTGGGGAAATTGCCCTGAACAATGTGGGGGCACCTTCGCTAGTGCCAGGGTGCCCTCACACTTAGTAACTTTGCACCTAATCTTCATCAAGTGAGAGTTAGACATATAGGTGACTTAAGTGCAGTGTAAAATGGCTGTGAAATAACGTGGACGTTATTTCACTCAGGCTGCAGTGGCAGTCCTGTGTAAGAATTGTCTGAGCTCCCAATGGGTGGCAAAAGAAATGCTGCAGCCCATAGGGATCTCCTGGAACCCCAATACCCTGGGTACCTAGGTACCATATACTAGGGAATTATAAGGGTGTTCCAGTGTGACAATCAAAATTGGTAAAAATGGTCACTAGCCTGCAGTGACAATTTTAAAAGCAGAGAGAGCATAAGCACGGAGATTCTGGTTAGCAGAGTCTCAGTGACACAGTTAGGCACCACACAGGGAACACATTTAGGCCACAAACTATGAGCACTGGGGTCCTGGCTAGCAGGATCCCAGTGAGACAGGCAAAAACAAACTGACACACAAGTACAATTGGGGGTAACATGCCAGGCAAGATGGTACTTTCCTACACAACCCCCCCCCCCCAAACGGAGGACAATAAGGTTAAACTTGCCCAGATGAGTCTTCATTGTCTAAGTGGAAATATCTGGAGAGTCCATCTGCATTGGAGTGGGTACTCCCAGGTCTATGTTCCACTGTATAGTCTATTCCCTGTAGGGAGATGGACCACCTCAACAATTTAGGGTTTTCACCTTTCATTTGTTTTAGCCATAATAGAGGTTTGTGTTCTGTCTGAACAATAAAGTGAGTACCAAACAGGTATGGTCTCAACTTTTTTCAGTGCCCAGACCACAGCAAAGGGTTCCCTCTCTATCGCAGACCAAAGCTTTTCTCTAGGGGTCAACCTCCTGCTGATGAAAGCAACAGGTTGATCCTGGCCCTCAGTGTTAAGCTGTGATAGCACTGCCCCAACCCTCAATTCAGAAGCATCAGTCTGAACTATTAACTTTTTGGAGAAGCAAGGGCTTTTTAGGACAGGTGCAGAGCACATGGCCTGTTTGAGCTCATCAAAAGCTTTTTGACAGCTAGCTGTCCACAATACCTTTTTAGGCATCTTCTTACTAGTGAGGTCATTAAGATGAGCTGCAATGGAGCCATCATTATTGATGAACCTCCTATAATACCCTGTGAGGCCTAGAAAGGCTCTCACCTGGGTTTGAGTTGTAGGGGGAGCCCATTCTGTAATGGTCTGGATCGTCCCCTGTAGTGGTGCAATCTGTTCCCCACCTACCAGGTGGCCCACATAAACCACTTTCCCTTGCCCTATCTGGCACATTGAAGGCTTGACAGTGAGACCTGCCTTTGGCATGGCATCCAAATCTTTCCATAGGTGGACCAGGTGCTCATCCCAGGTGGGGCGAAAGAAAGCTATATCATCTAGATATGCTGCACTAAAAGCTTCCAAACATTGCAGGACTGTGTTCACCAACCTTTGAAAAGTGGCAGGTGCATTTTTCAAACCAAAGGGCATCACAGTGAACTGATAGTGCCCTCCAGTGGTGGAAAATGCAGTTTTAGGTTTAGCATCTACTGATAATTTAATCTGCCAATACCCTGCAGTTAAATCAAACGTGCTTAGTTACTTGGCAGAAGCCAGTGTATCTATTAGCTCATCTGCCCTAGGTATAGGGTGAGCATCAGTTTTGATTACTTGGTTGAGGCCTCTGTAGTCAACACAAAACCTCATTTCTCTTTTACCATCTTTACTGTGAGGTTTTGGGACAAGCACCACTGGGCTAGCCCATGGGCTTTCTGAAGGCTCAATCACTCCCAAGTCCAGCATTTTCTGTACCTCTTGTTTTATGCAATCCCTGACATGGTCAGACTACCTATAAATCTTACTTTTGACAGGTGAACTATCTCCAGTATTGATTGTGTGCTCACACCAGGTAGTTGTACCTGGTACCAGTGAGAAGATTTCAAATTAGCTTAGGAGATTTGCACAGTTGTCCTTCTGCTCAGCAGTAAGGCAATCTGCAAGCAGCACTCCCTCCACTAAGCCATCAGCATCAGTGGTGGAGGAGAGATCAGGGAGAGGGTCACTCTCTTCTTCCTGTCCCTCATCAGTTGCCATGAGCAGGGTTAAGTCAGTCCTGTCATAGTAGGGTTTTAGGCGGTTGACATGGAGCATCCTAGGTGGACTCCTGGCAGTGCCCAGGTCTACCAAGTAGGTAACCTCACCCTTTTTCTCAACAATGAGATGGGGTCCACTCCACTTGTCCTGGAGTGCTCTTGGGGCCACTGGCTCCAATACCCACACTTCTCATCCTGGGTGGTATTGGGTCAGGACAGCCTTCTGGTCATGCCATTGCTTTTGCAGCTCTTGCCTGGCCTGAAGGCTTTTACTGGTCTTTTTCATGTACTCAGCCATTCTTGATCTTAGGCCAAGTACATAGTCCACAATGTCTTGTTTAGGAGCTTTTAAAGGTTGTTCCCAACCCTCCTTTACAAGTGCAAGGTGACCTCTCACAGGGTGCCCAAAGAGCAGTTCAAAGGGGCTAAAGCCCACTCCTTTCTGGGGTACCTCCCTGTAAGCAAAAAGGAGGCATGGCAACAGGACATCCCATCTCCTTCTGAGTTTTTCAGGGAGTCCCATAATCATACCTTTGAGAGTTTTATTAAACCTCTCACACAGACCATTTGTTTGTGGATGATAAGGAGTAGTGAACTTGTAAGTTGCACCACACTCCTTCCACATAGCTTTGAGGTATGCAGACATGAAGTTACTACCCCTGTCTGACACCACTTCCTTAGGGAAACCCACCCTGGATAAGATTCCCAGGAGGGCCTTTGCCACTGCAGGAGCTGTAGTGGTCCTTAAGGGGATGGCTTCAGGATACCTAGTGGCATGGTCCACTACCACAAGGATAAACCTATTGCTTGAAGCTGTAGGAGGGTCAAGGGGGGCAACTATGTCAACCCCTACCCTTTCAAAGGGCACCCCAACCACAGGTAGTGGAATTAAGGGGGCTTTAGGTGTGCCACCAGTCTTGCCACTGGCTTGGCAGGTCACACAAGAGCGACAAAACTCTTTAGTGTCCTCTGACATATGAGGCCAGTGAAACAATGGAACAAGTCTGTCCCAAGTTTTACTCTGGCCCAAATGCCCAGCCAAAGGAATGTCATGTGCCAGGGTTAGAAGAAACTCTCTATACTGCAAAGGAATGACCAATCTCCTGGCAGCTCCAGGTTTAGGGTCCCTTGACTCAGTATACAGGAGGTTGTTTTCCCAATGCACCTTATGGCTATCACTGACATCCCCATTCTGCTGTTTGACAGCTTGCTGTCTCAAACCCTTTAGTGTGGGACAGGTCTACTGTGCCACACTCAGCTCTTCCCTAGCAGGCGCCCCTGCACCCAAAAGCTCAGCAGTGTCTGCTGCTAGCTCCTCTGGTGTAGGTTCTGCACAGGGAGAGGATTCCTCGTCCTCGAAAGGGGAATCTTCTGGAGAGGGAGGGATAGTGGGCAAGGATTTACCCTTACTACCCCTAGCTTTTGGGAGCACTTGGTCCATTGTTCCAGGATCCAAGTTCCCCTGTCCTTTTTGCTTTTTGGCCTGAGCCCTTGTCAAAGCAAAAATATGCCTAGGAATGCCCAACATTGCTGCATGAGCCTCCAACTCCACTTCAGCCCAAGCTGATGTCTCCAAATCATTGCCTAGTGAGCAATCTACAGGTAATGCAGTGGCTACCACAACTTTCCTTGGACCAGTAACCCCCCCCAGTTGAGATTCACAGCCATGGGGTGGCTAAGTGTGTTATTGTGAGCATCAGTCACTTGGTACTGCTGACCAAGTAGGTGTTGATCAGGGTGGACCAGTTTCTCAAACACCATAGTGACACTGGCACCTGTATCCCAATAGGCCTCAACCTCAACACCATTTAGTAGGAGAAGCTGCTTGTACTTACCCATATTGAGGGGACAAGCAACCAAGGTGGCAAAGTCAATACCACCGTCAGAGACTAAAACAATCTCTGTGGTCTCCCTAACAAGACCAATCCCAACTACACTACCAATGGTGAGCCCAGCTACACCCTTAGATTGGCTATTTGTAGTAGACTTCCCACCACCACTGCTATTACTAGGGGCACTAGAGGTTGCAGTTGTGGTAATGGGAGCCTTGATGGTTTTCTTTGGACAAGTGGTATCACATGCCCAATGGCCTTTTACTTTACATAAATAACACCATGGCTTCTTTTGAGTGTGGGAAGAAGATTTTGGACCCACCACCCCCAGAGGATTTTTGTGGGCCTGATGAAGACTCAGAATGTTTTTAATCTTCGTCCCCACCCTTGTCAGAAGACTTACCATCTTTCTTCTTGCCATCATTGTCACCCCCTGTATGAACGTTTCTGTTCACTCTTGTTCTGACCCATTTGTCTGCCTTCCTTCCCAATTCTTGGGGAGAGGTCAGATCTGAGTCTACCAAGTACTGGTGCAACAAATCAGACACACAATTGTTCAAAATATGCTCTCTCAGGATTAGATTATACAGGCTTTAATGCCATGTAATCAGCCCTCCAAGACCTTCACTGAACAGTCTACAAAGTCTATTCAGTCTTGAGAGGACTCTTTTCTGGTGTTTCTGAACATAATCCTGTATTGCTCAGTGATTAGGCCAAATCCATCCAAGAGTGCATCTTTCAAAACTTTGTAATAATTAGCATCACTTTCTGACAGTAAGGAGCCTATCCCTACCCTTACCAGTGAAAGATAACCACAAGATAGCAGCCCACTGCCATTGAGGGACCAAGTGAAAGATAACCACAAGATAGCAGCCCACTGCCATTGAGGGACCAACTGTACCACACAAGCCCTCTCAAGTGCAGCAAACCACTTGTTAACGTCACCCCCCTCCTTGTAAGGGGGGATTATCTTATGCAGGTTTCTGGAATCTTGTTCTCTCACACGATTGCTATTAAAAACACTGCTGCTGCCACAATGGGGAACTAACCCCAACCTCTGACTTTCCCTTTACATCTAGAGAGTCCCTGTCTAAGGTCAGCTGCTGCTGTCTTAGCTTCAGCCTGGCCTCTTCCAACCTCAGCTTTCAGAGTTCCCTTCCCATAGTGTTATCCTCAGGGTGGGAGGATTGGGAATTCTGAGACACAGAAGAAATGTCGGAATTGGCAGAGTGTGACATGTCTCTAACTGGCTGGACTCTAGTAACCTGGCCTTTAGGAGTGAAAGGTGCCCTACTAGTGTGTGACCCCCTCCCACTACCAGTGTCACTAGATGGCCTGTTAGCTGGCAGGTCTTTGGATGAACCCTCCCCAGCATCCTGAGGGGACTCCTCTGAGTCCTGCTGGGTACCCCCCTCCTGTACCTCCTGATCCTGGGATGAGCCAGACTGGTTCTAGTCACTTTCTAGGAGAAGGCTAAGGAGAAGATCTTTGGTAGGGTTCTTATCAATGTTTAAACTTCTTTCAATGCAGAGACCCTCAAACTTTAAAAGTTTAAACTATCATAGGTTGCCTGTGGGAGTAAGGTCTACTGCAGACATGATTGTTAGAAAGGGTTTAGGACAGAGAGGAAAGGGTTTAGAAACGTTTAAAGAAAAGAGAAAAACTTTTTCAAACTTTTGAAAACTTTTGAAAACTTTTCAGAAACGTTTTAGAAAGTTTAAAGAAAGAAAGTTAAACTGTTAAGGTTAACTGTGTATATTCTGAAGTATTTGGTATATTTTTTTCTTATGAAAAACACCAATGACAAAGTGGTAAAGCAGTTACAAGTACTTATCCCACTGCTGAACCACCAATGTAGGAGGCTTGGCTGGCTTATAGTGGGTACCCAATGGTACTTACACCTTGTGCCAGGTCCAGTTATCCCTTATTAGTAGATTAGTAGTGTCCTATCAGCTTAGGCTGATAAAGGTAGCTATAGCAGAGCAGCTTAGGCTGAACTAGGAGACATGCAAAACTCCTACTATACCACTTATATCATATAGCACTATATCATAAGAATCACAATACTCAGAGTTTCTAAAAATAAAGGTACTTTATTTTAGTGACAATGTGTCAGAAATATCTGAGGATACACTCTCTTAGGAGGTAAGTAAAATACACAAAATATACACACAAACCAAAATCAGGTAAGTAAACAGTTAGAAAAGTAGTGCAAGAACTGTAGGTTACAATAGGATGCAATTGGCCTAGGGGCAACACAAACCATATACTCTAAAAGTGGAATGCGAACCACGAATGGACCCCAGGCCTAGTGTAGTGTGTAGAGAATCACTGGGAGTGTAAGAAAACACTAACGGTGTCCAAGATACCCCACCCCAAGACCCTGAAAAGTAGGAGTAAAGTTACCCTACTACCCCAGAAAGACAGTAAAGTCGAGACAGGGGATTCTGAAAAGACAACTGACTGCAAAGCACTGAAGATGGATTCCTGGACCTGAGGACCTGCAACAGAAGGGGACCAAGTCCAAGAGTCACATAAGTGTCCAGGGGGGGAAGGAGCCCACTAAACACCAGATGAAGGTGTAAAAGGGCTGCCTCTGGGTAGAAGAAGCTGAAGATTCTGCTACAATGGAAGATGCCAGGAACTTCTCCTTTGGTCAGAAAATGTCCCACAGCGTGCTGGAGGATGCAGATTGTTTCAACGCAGAAAGACCACAAACAAGCCTTGCTAGCTGCAAGAGTCGCGGTTGAAGGTTTTGGGTGCTGCTAGGGCCCATGAAGAATCAGGAGGTCGCCCCTTGGAGGAGGAGACAGAGGGGGTGCTCAGCAACACAGAGAGCCCATGCAGAAGCAGGCAGCAACCGCAGAAGCACCTGAACAGGTGTTCAGAAGATCTGAGCATGGCAGTCATCTCAGCACAACAAAAGGGAGTCCTACGAAGTCGGAGTCCAACTCAGCGAGTTGGGCAAAGCAGGACAGAGTGCTGGGGACCTGAGCTAGGCTGTGCACAACGGAAGTCTTTCAAAAGTGAACAGAAGCCGTAGCAGCTGCAGTTCACGCAGTACACAGGATTACTGTCTGGCGTGGGGAGGCAAGGACTTACCTCCATGAAATATGGACAGAAGGGCCACTGGACTGTCGGGGACACATGGATCCAGCTCCTGTGTTCCAGGGACCACACACATCAAGATGAGAGGGGACCCAGAGGACCAGTGATCAAGAAGAAGGGTGCCTGCGTTGGCAGGGGGAAGATTCTGTCGACCTATGGGAGATTTCTTCTTGGCTTCCAGTGCAGGGTGAAAGCAGATAGCCCTCAGAGCATGCACCACCAGGAAACAGTCAAGAAAGCCGGCAGGATGAGGCGCTACAATGTTGCTGGTAGTCTTCTTGCTACTTTGTTGCAGTTTTGCAGGCATCCTGGAGCAGTCAGCGGTAGATCCTTGGCAGAAGTCGAAGAGGGAAGTGCAGAGGAACTCTGGTAAGCTCTTGCATTGGTTATCTGATGAGAAACCCACAGGAGAGACCCTAAATAGCCCCGGAGGAGGAATGGATACAGAGAGAGGTAAGCACCTATCAGGAGGGATCTCTGGTATCACCTGCTGGCACTGGCCACTCAGAGGTCTCCATTATGCCCTCACACCTCTGTATTCAAGATGGCAGATGTCTGGGACACACTGAAGGAGCTCTGGGCACCTCCCCTTGGGAGGTGTTGGTCAGGGGAGTGGTCAATCCCCTTTCCTTCGTCCAATTTCATGCCAGAGCAGGGCTGGAGGGATCCCTGAACCGGTGTAGACTGGCTTATGCAAGGAGGGCACCATCTGTGCCCTTCAAAGCATTTCCAGAGGCCAGGAGAGGCTACTCCTCTCAGGCCCTTCATACCTATTTCCAAAGGGAGAGGCTGTAACACCCTCTATCAGAAGAAATCCTTTGTTCTGCCTTCCTGGGACTGGGCTGCCCAGGCCCCAGGGGGGCAGAAACCTGTCTGAGGGCTGGCAGCAGCGGTAGCTGCAGAGAAAACCCCAGAGAGTGAGTTTGGCAGTACCGGGCTCTATGATGGAGCCCCGGCGATGCATGGAAATGTCCCCCAAATACCTGAATGGTATTGGGGTGACAATTCCATGATCCTAGACATGTTACATGGCCATGTTTGGAGTTAACATGGTGATGCTACATATAGGTATTGACCTATATGTAGTTCACGCGTGTAATGGTGTCCCAGCACTCACAAAGTCCGGGGAATTTGCCCTGACCAATGTGGGGGCACCTTGGCTCGTGCCAGGGTGCCCTCACACTAAGTAACTTTGCACCTAACCTTCACTAAGTGAGAGTTAGACATATAGGTGACTTATAAGTTACTTAAGTGCAGTGTAAAATGGCTGTGAAATAACGTGGACGTTATTTCACTCAGGCTGCAGTGGCAGTCCTGTGTAAGAATTGTCTGAGCTCCCAATGGGTGGCAAAAGAAATGCTGCAGCCCATAGGGATCTCCTGGAACCCCAATACCCTGGGTATCTAGGTACAATATACTAGGGAAATATAATGGTGTCCCAGTGTGCTGCAAAAAAGCAGCAAGAGCATAAACACTGAGGTTCTGCTTAGCAGAACCTCAGTGATACAGTTAGGCAACACACAGGGAACACATAAAGGCCACAAACTTATGAGCACTAGGGTCCTGGCTAGCAGGATCCCAGTGATACATATCAAACACACTGACAACATAGGGTTTCCACTATGAGCACTGGGGTCCTGGCTAGCAGGAGCCCAGTGAGACAGTAAAAACACCCTAACATATACTCACAAACAGGCCAAAAGTGGGGGTAACAAGGCTAGAAAGAGGATACCTTCCTACAACTGGGCACAAAGGCCCCTCCAGAACCAGTGGAAGAAAGCATCCACTCACCTTATCCTTGGCAGGATGAAGCACAGTGGGCACCAAGCCCCAATCAGAACCAGTGGAAGAAGCCATCCACTCACCCTATCCTTGGCAGGATGAAGCACACTGAGCACAAAGCCCCCTCCAGAACCAGTGGAAAAAGGCATCCACTCACCATGTCCTTTGCAGGATGAAGCACACTGGGCACAAAGCCCCCTCCAGAACCAGTGTAGGAGCCACCGACTAGGGAGACTGTGGCTTTGCACTCCCCAGGACCAAGCAGTGGGCAAAACACCCACTAGAGAGACTGTGGCTTTGTACTCCCCAGGACCAAGCAGTGGGCAAACCACCCATTTGAGAGACTTGAGAGACTGTGGCTTTGCACACCCCAGGACCAGGCAGAGGGCAAACCACCCACTTGAGAGACTGTGGATTTGCACTCCCCAGGACCAAGAAGTGGGCATGGAGCCCTCTCCAGGGGCAGTGACGTTGTCCCATCTTCTGGCTGAGGTGCCCCCCCCTTCCACACCCCTCTGTGGTGCCTGATGCCCCTGCAGTGTTCTCTCCGTATCGAGGCAGGAGTCAATTGTTGGCTTGGCCTATGTGTTTTGGCCCAGTGGGCCACGGACATTTTGAGTGGACATAGTCCCGCCTTTTGTAAATATTATATATTGTTTAAATACTGTTTTTGAGTTCTAAACGTATTTATAACTATTTCTAACATAACACTTATTTGACTCAATTCCTTTTGTCCTTGCGTTATTCCTGAGGGTTACGGGGTGTATATGTAATGTTGTTGCATGTGTTTGTGTGTATGGTGTTGGGGGTGAGGGTTGGGGTGAGGGTGTTGCGTGTTGCATGTGTCACTCTCTTTTTCCTCCCCACCACCCCTGTGTGCTAGGTGCAGCACTCACTGTGGTCGTCATCGCCGGCGCTGGTACTCCTGGAATATGAGCAGATACACCAGCATGGGAAAGACGTGCAGCTCGTGCTCCATGGCGTCCTTGTTCTTCCTTGAGTGTCGAGCGGTGAGTGGTTTCCCTTCAGAACACTGTTTCCGCTGTGCTTTTGATGGCGTTGGTACCGCCCCGGAAAAGGTGGTGGATAGGCATCTTGTAATACAGTGGGCTGAACCTTGTCTTCCCCCTGACTGTTGGCGGTTAATGCTGTGGTGTTTGTTGCTACCGCCGAGGCGATCTGAGTGTTAAAGTGGCTGTCTGTGTTGGCAGTTTCTGCCATGGTCATGATTCTATTTTTTTTACCGCCGGCCTGTTGGTGGTGTTACCACCGCTTTAACCCCAACCACCAGGGTTGTAATGAGGGCCTGAGTGTTTTCTTTCATGTGTGTCAGTACTAAGTGTGACTACAGTGGTATTGCATGACCTTTGCATGTGTCCTAGATAAGCCTTGGCTGCTCATCCATAGCTACCTCTAGAAAGCCTGGCTTCTAGACACTGTCTACACTACACTACATTAATAAGGAATAACTGTACCTGGTATAAGTACCATAGGTACCTACCACACACCAGGCCAGCCTCCTACAATTCTTTCTTTGAATAATGTAGAGTTTAGCTCTAAGCTTAGGGCCATATTTATACTTTTTGACGCAAAACTGCGCTAACGCAGTTTTGCGCCAAAAAAATTAGCACCGGCTAACGCCATTCTGAAGCGCCATGCGGGTGCCGTATTTATTGAATGGCGTTAGCCGGCGTTAGCCGACTGGCGCTGCCTGGTGTGCGTGAAAAAAAACGACGTACACCAGGCAGCGCGGCGTAGGGAAAAATGGCGTTTGGGCGTCCAAAAATGGGGCAAGTCAGGCTGAGGCAAAAAAATTGTCTTAACCCGATTTGCGCCATTTTTTTTAGGCGCCCAGACGCCATTAACATGACTCCTGTCTTAGCAAAGACAGGAGTCATGCCCCCTTGCCCAATGGCCATGCCCAGGGGACTTATGTCCCCTGGGCATGGCCATTGGGCATAATGGCATGTAGGGGGGCACAAATCAGGCCCCCCTATGCCACAATTTTTTTTAAAAAAAAATACTTACCACAACTTACCTTTTCTTCCCTGGGGTGGGTCCCTCCATCCTTGGGTGTCCTCCTGGGGTGGGCAAGGGTGGCAGGGGGTGTCCCTGGGGGCAGGGCAGGGGAGGGCACCTCTGGGCTCATTCTGAGCCCACAGGTCCCTTAAGACCTGCCCTGACCCAGGCGTTAAAAAGAGGCGCAAATGCGGGGTTTTTTGCCCCGCCCACTCCCGGGCGTCATTTTTGCCCGGGAGTATAAATACCACGCACATGCCTGGGAGTCATTTTTTAAGACGGGAACGCCTACCTTGCATCTCATTAACGCAAGGAAGGTGTTCACGCCAAAAAATGACGCTAACTCCATGAACTTTGGCGCTAGACGCGTCTAACGCCAAAGTATAAATATGGAGTTAGTTTTGCGTCGAATTTGCGTCGAAAAAAACAACGCAAATTCGGCGCAAACGGAGTATAAATATGCCCCTTAATGTCCATGAATGGGCTGAATT
The DNA here is from genome assembly GCF_031143425.1 of Pleurodeles waltl. NCBI lineage: Eukaryota > Metazoa > Chordata > Amphibia > Caudata > Salamandridae > Pleurodeles > Pleurodeles waltl. The sequence goes on along the minus strand of NC_090444.1, from coordinate 1,232,503,605 downwards.
TATTGAACAACATATCATCTTCCTTATCCAGGAATCTTGGGCTCTCAGATTTTTTTATTGGGCTGGTTACGTTAATTTTAGTAAAGAGGCTATTTCCAGTGTCAGAGGTGGAGCATCTGGAGGGTTGACAACCTGGGTTAATACTGCATTAGCCAGTTAGGTTAAAGAAGTTTTGATACTTTTCCCCAATATGTTATGGGTTTCTCTAACTACCATGGCTAGAACTGTTTAATGGGCAGGTAGTTTATCCCATGAGTTGCCCACTGTTAATTTCCTAATTTATGGCTGCTTCCTGGGGGTGTACTAAATGTGGTGAGTGGAGATTTTAACTGTCAGTTTGAACCTTTGGATGATGACGGTGCAACATATACCCATGAAGAAGATCGTGTATGGGGCATTCATAGGCGGTCAATAAATCTGATTGAGAAATTGTCTCCACTGGCTTTGCGGATCAATTCTCTCACTATGAAACTGGGTCTTCAAACAGTGAAAGTTGATCACAGTCTGATTGTAAGGGGAAGCATATGTATACCCACCTGCCTAGCACCAGGCTTCTTTATTATATCTTAGTGGATCTTATGGTTTGGCCATCTTTGAATGATTCTTTTGTTGTTTCTCACTTAGATAGAGACCACTGCGCCCTAGCCCTGGAGGTTGACCTCTCTGCCCAGGGCTTGAAGACTCATTTTGGCCACCCATTGGATCCCAGGGTACATGTGTTCAGTAATATGTGCAGAACAAAAGGGGCTAGTATGAAGGACTTGGAGGAACACATAGGTAAAATGTACTTTGTAGTGGCTGGTTGTCAAGGGGACTTTCTCACTTTGGGGAGTATTGATGGCTGCGAGGTGGCTTTGAATTCTATCTGTTTAATCCACAAAACATTGTTTGATGATGTTAAGGACTATTTTTATATGGAATCTAAAAAACCCTCACCATACGACCGTCTGAGTTTTGTTGTGTAGATTGTGCAAGAATGTTAGATCTGCCCTTTTCTCTGCAATTACAGCACAGGATAGAGGGAAAATTAGAGTCCAGGGTGATCTGTGTAAAAAGTATTAGAAAGGCTAAAAAAGACTGGGAATTTGAATGATGGGATAATATGTTGACTGCAGTAAAGAAGAGGAATCAACATAACTTTTGGAATCTGGTTTTGCTGGGTTGTAGGGGAGGAGTTTGTCCTGCAATGTCAAATATTTCTGCACCAGACTGGGTAGCACACTTCTCCTCCCTACATTCTCCGAAAGACAATGGGGGTCATTTTGACCTCAGCGGTCTTTTGCCAAGACCGCCGAGGGACCGCCGTGCTGAAGACCACCAGTGGTGGCGGTTTACTGCTCGGCGTATTATGATTGCTGGCAGCCCTCCGTCCTTTTTCAGACGGAGAGGCGCCAGCAGCCATACTGGTGGGCGGCGGGGAAGTGGAGGTTGCTCCACCTCCACCGCCACGTCAACAGAACACCGCTCACCGAATCACGTCCTGTGATTCGGCGTGGCGGTGTTCTGTTGATGGTGTGGTGGCAGCGGAGCAGCCCCCATGGATCCCGCCCCCTCCCGGAGGATCAACGGACCAGGTAAGTTGATCGTCCGTTAGGGGAGGGGGGAGGCGGGGTGTGAGTGCGTGTATGCGGGGGTGTGGTGTGTTTGGAAATGAGTGCGTGTATGTCTGTATGGATGTCTGTATGGATGTGTGCGTGTATGTCTGAATGTGGGTGTGTGCGTATGACTGTGTGTGTTGGCATGTATGTTGTGTGTGCGGGTATGGGTGTTGATGGTGCCTGCATGCGTGTCAGGTGTGTATGTGTAAGGTAATGTTGGGGGTCGGGGTGGGGGGTCCTGCCACCTTTGGGGGTGGCAGGGGTGGTGGGGGGTGTAGGAGAAGGACTTGGGGTGGGGGTGGGGGAGACCCCTATCAGTGCCAGGGAAGGAATTCCCTGGCACTGATAGTGCTTACCGCCATGGATTTCATGGCAGTTTCAAACCCCATGAAATCCATGGCGATGAGCCGGGTCATGATACCGCTGGCGGTATAATGACAGCCGCCGGGCTGGAGACCCAAGTCTCCAGCCCAGCGGTCGTCTCCGCCCTGGCGGTCGGAACAGAGAAGTGGCAGATGACCATGGCGGTGACCGGCATGGTCTTAATTCCAAATTTTTTACCTCCAGCCTGTTGGCGGTAAGACCGCCGCTTCTCCACCGACCGCCAGGGTCGTAATGACCCCCAATGTCACTAAATCCCAGCTAATACTGATGGCTGATAATTTTATGTTAGAAGAGGGTGGCCACTCTAATTGCATGAAACCTAATCTAATCAACATAACGGAGTTAAATTTGGAGATCACTAAAAAAGCGGTTACTAAACCCCCGAATTGGATTAAATTCTTGGGGACCTTTTAGGAGTGAATTGGATGTTTAGGCATTATACATTTTGCTAATCTTCAACAATATTCTTGAAGGAGCACCTATACCCCTCACATGGGCTGGGGCCGAACTTATCACTATACATAAAAAGGGATCTTTAGATGACCCCCATAATTACAGACCTATCAGTCTTATTGATTTCTGTCAAAAATTATTTTGTACCATACTCCTTGACCAGCTTCATGCCTGGACGGAGGAGTACAAAATATTAACACCACTTCAAGCTGGATTTATGGAGTGCATTAAAACTATGGACCAAGTTTTTCGTTTTTAACCAATTTTCTGGAAAACAATTGTCCTGGGCAGTGGCAACCTTCCCATCGCATTTGTCAATTTACATTAGGCGTTTTATATGGTTCCCCGTACATAACTGTGTCAGGTTTTGGCTGACATGGGTATAACTGCCTTTCTTCTGGCTATTATTATAAGATTACATTCTAGTAACTTTGCACAAGTTCCATGTGGACTGTCTTGAGAACTGACGGACCGCTTTCCTGTGGAGTCAGGCAAGGGTGTGTTCTCACCCTTACTCTTTTTAAACTGTATGTTACTTTTTTGATCTCTCATTTGGACAATTGTGATTAGATGTACCTAGGCCGGCAAACAGCAAGGCTTTGGCTTAATGTTTGTAGATGCACATTCCTATTATCCAAATCCCTTAAGGGCTTACAGAAAATCCTATGTCACTTTGAGAGGTTCTGTGCCTAGAGGTGTCTTGAAATGAATGTTGAGAAAACAAAATTCAGGATATTAAATCCTGGCCGCTTTACGAGACCTAGTCCTAAACTCATCGGTATCCCCCTGGAGTGGGTCAAGGTTTTTGATTACCTAGGGATGACCCTTACTGAGGCTATGGACTGAAGCTTTCATATAGGGAAATGAGAGTCAAACTTGTGCAACATAGTGGGGCATAATTAAGCGCACAACAACGTTTGTCTTTTTGCCCAATTTCATCAGTAATAAAATATACAAATGCAAGCTTTGGGGGTTACCACGCATGGGTCTGAACTCCGGGGACACAATGGCCCTCATTACGACCCTGGCGGTTTGTAACCGCCAGGGCCGCTGGACGCGGAGGCACCGCCGACAGGCCGGAGGTGCCCCGCGGGGCATTCTGACCGCGGCGGCTTAGCCGCGGTCAGAGAAGGGAAACCGGCGGTCTCCCGCCGGTTTCCCGCTGCCCCCAAGGAATCCTCCAAGCCGGCGCAGCTTGCTGCGCCGGCTTGGGGATTCCGACTCCCCCTCCCGCCATCCAGTTCCTGGCGGTTCTCCCGCCGGGAACCGGATGGCAGGAGGGGGAGTCGCGGGGCCCCCGTAAGAGGGCCCCAAAATGTATTTCACTGTCTGCCTTGCAGACAGTGAAATACGCGACGGGTGCAACAGCACCCGTCGCACCTTCCCACTCCGCCGGCTCTATTACGAGCCGGCATCCTCGTGGGAAGGGAGTTTTCCCTGGGCTGGCGGGCGGTCTTTTGGAGACCGCCCGCCAGCCCAGGGAAAAACTCATAATACCCTCCGCGGTCTTCTGACCGCGGAGCGGTATTATGGAGGGCGGAATTCTGGCGGGCGGCCTCCGCCGCCCGCCGTAATCGTAATGAGGGCCAATATGTGCCCAAATTACAAGTTGCAGAGAGCAGTTTCCTATGCCAGCTATAAGGCCTTCCTAGACGTATACAGCTAAATCCACTTAGATTTAATCTGGGTTTGTGGCCCAGTACTGAAGGGGTGGGGCTAAGGCACATACTTTACTAGAGGTGGATCTGGGTCAGCCTTGGGTTATCTTCCTACCGAGCTGGTCTCCGAAAAGTGTTATGTTTACAGGGATCGAGACGTATTCCCTGGTTTAGGTATGTGTAAGAAACTCTAACCAAGATAGAGTCTGAAGATCTATGGGAAGAGCAAGAGGTTGCCAGGAAAATCAATAAAACCCTGGTTAAGAATAGATATCCCCAGTCTAAATTAGATCAAATGCTGACAGGTTCTTCTCAAGGTATTTTGACTGATTGTTTTATTCAAACTAAAATGTTTTTTTTTAATTTTGAATAATTCCTTGATGAAGTAGAGCACCCATTGGGTCTGAAACTGTATCTGCAGTTTAGACACAGAACATTGACAATTGCCTCTTTTTCCAATAACTGGGCTCATAGTATGGGCACCAATGGGTGTACCTGTCCTTCCTGTGGATCAGAAAGGGAAACAGTAAAACGTGTTATTTTTCTGTGAAGCTTGTTTTTTTAGCAGAAAAAATTGGATCATTCTAGTCTGACAGCTTTTATGTGTTAGAGAACATAAAAATGCTCTCTATTCTCTATTTTAAGGTTTTATGTGAGCCAAAGTCTAGTTTTTGAAATATTCTGTTTTTTTAATAACTATGTGGAGGATTAGGCAAGCGACATGTTCATAACCAGCCATTTGTGATCTCTTGTATTTTTTATGTCTTAGTAAAAGTCCTCATTATTTTGTGCCTGCATTTGGAATACGTAGCACTATCAATTATATACATACATTTTCTTTTTATAATTTTTGGACATAAGTAATAATTTACTATGCAGCTAAGATGTCGTTTTATGTGTTTTATTGCCTTGGGGCATTTAACTTGCTTGCAATTGATTGCAAAGTCCAATTTTTATTGGAGTCTTAGAGGGTTTATATATTGGTTTTATAGTTTTTATTAATAATCCTGTTTTACTGATTGTTATACGTGATTTGACTGAATTCGTTATATGCAGATTTGTTTATAGATTTCTGTGATCATGTATTTTTTTATGAATATTGTAATTTCTTTTTGCTACTTTTATTGTCTTTTGACCGAAATAAAGTATTTTTTGAGTTTGAGAACTGACATACAAAATACCTGACCAGCTCACAGTGCCTTACTTGCCCTCTTAACCCTACAGAGTGACAATTAATTGTGGCAACCTAAAAGGCACAACACTCTATTCCCCTTTCTCAGAGAATGGTGGAAAACAGGTCAGTCTTTTTCATACATGATCTCAGTCACATGTATCCATAACAACAGTAAAAAAGACACAGGGAAAGTACACAATATATTTATTGCAAATAACATTGTCTGTTATGAAGCAAATTAGATGTGATTACAATCCTGGCAAAAATTATAAAAATCTGAAAAGCAGACCATAATGCAAATCTAGTGGCCTGAGCCTACCCTGTAATTGTATGCACAAGAAGGCTATTAGTACTATTATTTATGGTTCCTGGAAGTGGGGAACCCCATACCTCTGCTTACGTAGTGAAGTGATCCTCATAGGGAAGTATAAACCCAGTTTACAGAGGCTGTATGCCCCAGTGGGCATCTGTGCCCCAGATGTGTCAGCTCTGCTAGAATCCTTCTTTCAAAAAATAAACACTATGGGACCTAATTTTTAATTTTAGCTTGATACATTGAAAAGCTACTCTATTATGTCTATAGAAGCCTATGAACGATTGCTGAATGGACAGAAAACAACAGCTGGCACTTGTAGTACCCACTGAGCAGTTGGAAAATGTACAAACAGAATCCCAGGAAACTGACTGCACAGCAAGTGAAATTACCATGGATTTCCAATCAATGGCACAAAGGAAAAAATGCGGAATGTACTACAATGCAAGGCAAAGACATTGTGATTTCTAGAGTGCTGAGAAATGAGACATATCTAAAGCGCATACATGAACAGGGCTCATGACACCTTTGTTACTTTAAGCAAGCCAGTTTTTGAGTGTGTAAACACTTGTTGTTTAAAAACCTCCTGCAACCTCAAGTAGTCAATGCTTATTGTATTCTTTAAATTGCAAAAACATATTGCAGGGAAAGAAAAACAAATTTCATTGTTCACATTTCACTGCATTTTAATGTTTAACCATTTATTCATAGCTTGACAAAGATACATTTGTGAAAGCGTGTGATTAATAAATACCTTCCATAGCTCTAGGAGATAATGGGGTGGAGATCTGAAGGTCAAGTGGGAACAGAGTAAGATAAAGGAATACGATCTGAAACTTTTTTGTCATTTGTTTGCCACTTTAAAAAGTCAATTCATACCTATTTTTGCTATCATTTATTCTTCTTACATCCTTTAGGTCCATTATAGATGTTTCCTCTTTTTTCTCATGGCTGATCTTGGGAGTGTTTGCAGCCAGAGATGTGAAAAAAGTATGCAACAGCTTAGTTTTCAGAAGGATCACAAAATTGCACAGGTATTCACTTGTGCCCATTTGTTTTATGTGAAGTACAAAAAAGTGATGGATGGAATGCATGGAATAATCTCAGTCACTGGTAAATAATAGAGCCCTCATCCCAGTCCATCATGGTTTGCACTCAATGCCACCTGAGTTTAAAACCAGCTATATGCAAATCAATCTTGCAGTGCTCCTATGGGAAGAGTGCAGCCTGTATTGCCAGGCCAGGTCTGCCTAGAAAAGAAACACAAGCAACCCAGGCCTGGTCTTGCCCTTGATAGGGCTCATCAGCCACTTGTAGCTTGGTTCCAATAGTAAAGTGTGTACGGGACTCATGTCTTGGCACACCCCTCCTACCGAGGGAGTCGCATTAAAGAATACAAAAAGTGATGAATTAATCCCAGTCACTGTTAGTTACTCAGGTTGCATCCTAGTCCATTGTTATTTTGCACATCATGCCACCTTAGTTTGAATCCATCCATACTCAATACAGTCTTGGCCATGCTCGAATGGCAAAAGTGCAGCCCGAACTGTAAGATCGGGTCTTCCTTGAACCAGAAGACAAGCAATCCAAGACCGGTTTCCCCTTTATTAAGGCTCATCAGCCGGGTATAACTTGGTCCCAGTGGCACAGTATACACAGGACCCATGTGTTGTAATACCTGGCAATACCCATCCCACTAAGGATGCCACACTGAAGTATTAAAAAAAATGATAGATGAAATGCACAAATTACAAGGTATACAAAGAAGTGGGAGACTGCCATTTACTGCACCCTAGTCCATCAATATTTTTCACAGTATACCACCTTGGCCCAGACCCAGCGATATGTAGCTTAGTATTCACCCTGCTCCAGTGGGAATAGACCAGCTCAAACTGCCAGGTGAGGTCCTCTCCAAACTGGAACCCATGACCAGTTTCATCCTTATTAGGGTTCATCAGCTGGGTGTAGCTTGGTTCCACTGGCACAGTGAGCAGAGGTCCAGAAAAAGGGAGGAACTGGTCGGGCAGTTTAACTGGACTGCTCCCATTACAGCAGAATCAAAACTAGAAGTGGGTGAAAAATTCTGCTCCACCATCAGAGGTAGTGGAATTTGAGAACTCTGTGCTACCTATGTAACACGTGGTTTCCACTTAATTAGGCCATTCGACGAGTGGCAAGATTTTTTTTCCATTGATGCACAAAAGTTTTGTTTGTGCATGCTGGCGAGACCAACAAGATTTGCCTGCTGCTCATGCAGCTTCCAGTCACCACTGAGCCTTCCGACTCTATTTTCATGATGCTGGTGAGTAGCCACAGCTGTTTTTCAAGCAGATTTTCTATTCAAGATGCAGCTAAATCTACTAAAAAAGGCATTAATTAATATTCTACTCCAACAGACAGTTTAGGGTGTATTTTTAGAGTGAAAAGCATTTTTTCCATTTTACTTTATTTTTTAACAGAGAAGCGTCCCAGAAACTAAAGCTTCCTTTTTCTGTCAAACAGTCTTCCCACAATTCCTTGTCCCTCTCTGGGTCACTTTTCACTTGGATTTCGAGGTGGAAGGATCACTCTCTCTGTCTGCAATTTCTGCTGCATGTATACCATTGTATTTTAAAGACTTTGGGCCTCATTGCGAGGTTGGCAGTCTTGAGACCACCAGCCTTATGGTAGAAATCTTTACTGCCCCAGCTGTAGTAGTCCGACCACCACATTAAGATCGCCGTCTCCGCCGGGATGAGTGATCCCGATGGGCTGATGGTGACGTCGTCCTGCTGATTATGATCTGGTTCTCCACCAGCCTTTTCATGGTGTTTTTACCGCTACGAAAAGGCTGGCAGAGAACAGGTGCAGGCGGACACAGGGGCGCCCCTGCACTGCCCAGGCACTTGGCATTGGAAGTGCAAGGGTCCCCATGCCCAGCATTCTTGCATTTTTCACTGTCTGCTGTGCAGACAGTGAATACTGCGAGGGTGTTGGTGCCCTATGAGGTGGCAGCATTACCGCTGGCTCTATTACGAGCCAGAGACATTGCTGCTGCTACTTTCCCGCTAGGCTGACTGGCAGAAACCTCTGTTTCCAGAAGTCAGCCTAGCAGGAAAGTCTTAATGGGTCCGGCAGGGAGGTAGCCAGTGTGGCGGCAACCTCCCTTCCGAAGTTCAGTGGACGGGTCTTCTCATCTTCCCAAACTCCTAATTAGGCCCTTTGTTTTTATGATATCACAAGTAAGTTCAAAGTGTTTTGTATAAGGGAGTTGTTGTTTGATAGAGGGCATGCACCAGTATTTTTTGTACTTGTATTACATTTTTTATTTTGGTTGTGTTTATGGTGTGTGGCCTGGGGTTTCAGTAGGGGCCTAGGTATTATTTCGCAGTTCATTTTTTATCTTTTGTAGGGGAAAAAAGTTGCACATTTCAGTATATTTTCTCCATGTTTGCTAAATTTGCAGTATTTATTTATTTTAGTATGTGGATTGTGGACTAGTCTGGCCAGGGGGCATCCAGCCAGTACTAATCAACACCTGTTTCTGTGGTACACATTGCTTTAAAACAAATTTAGGCCTGGGATGGCATTGCATTGATTTAAAAATGTGTTGTTTTATGTTTTTTCTGAAAAAGGTGTATTTTGGTGGGATAATATATTTGATGCCTTGGGAGGATGTGTGTTGTAAAGGTTTTAAAGCTCACTTAATTTTTCTTTTTTGGTAACTGACGAATCAATGGTAGCGTTTTCCTCATTGTTACTATGCCTCTTTTGTCAGGCCAGTGTGTATGTGTGTGTTTGCCATAGGCCATCATTTGTCTTTGTTTGTTCTCCATGCCATGTGGCCAGGGGCCATTTTGTGTAGTCAGTGTCCATAGGCCTGCATGTGTTCTTTGTTATCAATGCTTCCTTGATTGCTGTTGTTTGACCATGTGGTAGGTAGCCTTTTTTGTTGGTAGTCAGTGTGCTTTTGCAATAGGCCAGCATGTGTTCTTTGTTATCCAATGCCTTGCTTGCTGTTGTTGTTGTTTGACCATGTGGATGGTGATCATTTTGTTCAGGGAGTCAGTGTGTTTTTGTAAAAGACTTGCATGTGTTATTTCTTCTCCAATGCCTTGCTTATTGTTGTTGTTATTTGACTATGTGGCTGGCAGCGTTTTGTGCAGACAGCCCAGTATGTTTTTGCCATGGCCCTGCATGTGTTCTTTGTCCAACAATATCTCCGTGCGTGCTGTTGCCTGACCATGTGGCTAGCTATTATTTTGTGCACCCAGCCAGTTTTCTTTTGCCATAGGCCTGCATGTGTTTTCTCACACCAGTTTAATTAAGATTCTTGAGGATCATTGTGGTATATGTATGAACAATGTTTATTTTATGTTTTATTGATTGTTTTAATTATTTGCTTTTTATTCATTTATTTTTTATTTTTTATTTATTTATTTTTATATAATTTTATTTTGTTTGCATTTCTTATTATATTTTCTCTCATTCCACCCAATGCCTGCCAAACTGCCTATTGCACTCTATCATTAATTTCCCCTTGAACACCCTGCCAGCCATGGGCGCCCGGCTGCGGACACACCAGGATTCATTTTTTAAGTACCCCGGGACCCCCTTCCTGCCATAGGCACACACCAGCATTTATTTTTTAGGGATTATTCCATTTTGCCCTGGACCCTGCCTGCTATAGGTACACACCAGTATTACTTTTTTAAAGATAATTTGTTCCTGTCCTGTGCCCCCTTCCTGCCACAGGTGTGCTCCCTTAGATGCAACTAAAGCACAACATTACAGCTATATATTTTTATCCTGAACTGAAAATAAATATTATACTATGGAGATGTAGTTTGACTTTGGAATGGATACACTAACTTCACAAAGTTAAATTGTCTGTCCTATGAATAATTGAAATAAAACTGCAAAGAAGCCATGTTTCTCTAAATGCTTTTATTTGCTTGTATGTTGTTAGGTCTCCAAGAGTCACAGAGTAGTGCTAGACAGAAGGCCGGCACAAAGTGACGTGACCACAACACGTGAGTCCTCCAATCTCCAATGGGAAGTCACCTGCATCAGTGACACCAAAAAAAGAAAACAAATCCAGGCTACCAATACAGTCATGTTTTGGCAGGAATGATCTATAAATGCAACCAACAAACATCACCTTTGTACAATGGGAAGCTGACTAAAATGTTAACACTGGACCTCCTCATTATTTCTTTTGAGGAAGGAGTGGAATTGTTTGAATTTGTGGCAGACATTTTCCCAAAATGAAGGGTTCCCAGTTGGACCTATTTTGCCAGGCTTTCTGTTCCAGCACTCCATCATGATGTGCTGCAATTGGTTGCACAAGCTTTGCAGCAAAGTGTTGTTCACACCATCCACCTGATGATAGACATGTGGACCAGTTGTCAAGCAATGATAACATGTGTAACACTGGATCTCTTTTATGGGGGTTAGGCAACAGCTATCTACAGGTCTGGGTGCTAAAGAAATGTTTAAGAGCATTTGGCAGCATGCAACAGTAGCTATGTATCCCAACGAGATGCAAATATCTTAGAAGACTTTCACTGCAAAGTGTTTGAAAGGCTGCGACCCATTGGTCTCAGAATTGGATTTGTTGCCACAGTCAATGGTAGTACTGTAGTTAAGACCATGGCAGATGATGGCTATTTCAGGGTCCTGTGTTTGGCGCTTTGCATCAACCTGGTTGTGCAGAACTTTCTAAAAAAAGAAGACATAGTTAGCGACATACTAACCTTCTGCAGAAGAATCTTCGCTCATTTCTGCCATTCTTTTAAGACCTGGAGGCAGATGAGGATCATGCAGCGTGCTAATAGAGTATCTGTTAAAGCCCTTATGCAGCAGGTGCCAACACTTTGTAACTCAACGTATTACATGTTGCAACATCTGTTTGAGCAGTACAGACTGATCAATGACTACGTCATTCAAACAGGAGGGAATGCAATTGGAAAAAGCATTACCATGTATGTGGACATGGGGCCTAGTCAAATGCTGACACAGATTCTACTTCTTTTTGAAGTTTTCATACAGGATATCAGCAAGGTGGACAGTACAGTGTACCAAGCAATCCCATTGTTGCATTTGCTACAGGGCCAGTTAAAAACGGTGTCACAAAGATTTGCCAGTGTGAACAACAACAGAGAAGAGCGTGAGTTGGTCAACAGCTTAGTTCTTTGCTTGGTATATAATCCAAGGCTACAAAGAGACATTGTATCCTCCAGAGAGTATATCTGTGCCACAATACTTGATCAACGGTACAAACAAATACCAGCCACTTTCATTTGTTTTTCAGAAGGGTATGTTTCACTGTATAAGACGTGGATTATTGAGCAAGCACGGAAACTGGGAGATGAATAGCAGGAAGTTAAAGGCCTAGGAAGAAGTTCTGGAATGCAGCTTTCAAACTACACAGAGGCCATTGCTGTTATCTCAAAGCAGCCAACATCAGCAACAAGAATACCAGTAACAACAGCAACAGATGAATTGGATCTAATCTCTGTCATGGCTTGGTATCAAGTGGCATGGCTTAAGTCAATTACCTAGGCAAAGCCAAAAGAGGGCCAGCAAATGGAAGCACCAGTGACCATTCAGAGGATGTTTGGATGACCCAAAAGAGGTCTACGTGGATCAAAACCCATTGGTCGGTTGGTTTGGGAAGATACGCCAATAGTTAGAGCTCAGCCGGCTGGTAAGAAAGCATCTGGCTTATTCGTTAGCTAGTGTGTCTGCTGAGTGTGTTTTCAGGGCAGCTGGGGCAGTTTTCACTGTCAGAAGGACCAGTTTCTCACCTCAAGATGTGGAGAGATTGATCATGTTCAAAATGAACCAGCACTTCATACCACACAACTACACTGTTCTTTAAACACCAAGATGAGGGTGATTGGTAAGACTCAAGTATGTTAGCTGAACAATTTCTGGGTGAAGCCTTTGAGTGTGAGGACAAACCCTACTTCCCTCATTGAGTAGGCCACCACAGAATGTTTTAATTATTTACGATTGCATTGCATAGATGTTTGCCAAAAAATGGATATAGCCACAGGAACATTATACTATTTTTTGTGTCTAAGTTATGCAGCCCCATCATTTTTAGGTCCATGTATGGTTGGATTGGAGCTGGGCCAGTGTTTAGAGAAGAAGCCTTGGGATTCCATTCAGGACATTGGAGACAATGCTTGTCTCCCTCCCCTATCTCTCCATAATTTTTTCATCATCTAGCAGAGCTGCCTCAGTAAAGATCACTTGGCTCACGAAACTGCAAAATTCCAGTGTGTTGTTTGCATCAAAGAGGAGATACAATTGTGCACCTATTACACCAATGAGTGATAATATATTATTGATTGATTGCAAGTGATGATTGGTGATTTATGCAGGGGCAGACAGTGAAAGAGGATGTTCAACAAATTTTTAAATTTGATTTCAATGATGTGCAATGTTTGGGGCCTGATGGGTGATCATTTTTCCAGAAGGTGATTCGCCTTTTTACAGTTAGGGAGATTTACCTGCAGGGTCCATGCCTGTTTTTTGGCTCTTCATGGAACAGACTAGTCACTTTAGTTAACAAATACAAATCTATACAAAATACTCAAAGTATATTTTTCTTCTTGTTCTTCAACAGAAGCGCAGTACAGGTCTATCTTGCTCGGGTCGGGCCGGAGTTGGATTGATTTGTTACTCGAAGTCAGGAGGAAAATGGAAAGACTCGGGCAGGACTAACTCAACAGTCAGAAGAAGGAAGTTATTGACTTCAAAGGTAACCCATGATGATGATGACTCTAAGGTCTACTCAGCTCTGTGGACTGCAGAGAGGTGCCTTGATTTGGGAAATACTGCGCAGTGTGTGTGCTAGGTCAAATGTGAAACTCCTCTTATGTAGTTGTGGACAGGGAGGCAGTTGCTTGTGACTGGAGACAGACTTGTGATAACACATCATCACATGATACACGCATTCAGCTAAATGTTATGATGACAGTTGTGAGATTGATCGGTCTGGTACATGCAGCTACTTGTCCAAGAGTCTATGCTCTTACTCTGCCTTTAAGTCTTCTTGGTATACTCCTCATGAAGCTTAACTTTTGTCCTTCACCTTGACTCTTCCATATTGTTTCGGTTTTACAATCCGCAGGCCTTCTCTTCTCCTGCGCGAAAGGTGAACGTTCTACAGCACTCCTGCTTCCTTAACTGGACTGGTTTAGCCAGGCACCTAAAAGTGACAGTCATTCCAAGAAGAATGTAGATGCACTGCCCAATTTGGCAATACAGCATCAATCTCCTTTTAACAAACATAATATTTAGAACTGTGTGGATTCACTTCATTCCTCAATAATTTGTTTTTTTCAAACCTACATGACAGAACATTTAGATATGTAATAAAAACTTGGGTTTCTGGGGCCAAAGAACTGTTTGCAATGCATTTAACTGAGCTGTGCCATACTCATCACCCTGATGAATATTGTTGTTTTGTAGTGTTTGTCTATGTCCCACCTTTCCCAAAATCATATTTTCCATCTATTCATTAAACTCGTGACCGTCTTCCACTGGGCGATATGATTTATTCATATGTGACTTAATTTATACCATAAATGGATCACACACTTGGTGGGGCTGATGTGGTAAAGGCGAGAAAACACACTGAAGGATTTTCACTTACCTGAGCAATAGCCCATACCAGGCACACTTACCTACCCACGAATAAAAAGGATCTATATTTTAGATGAGAAGAACATCATTCATCAACATGATCATTCAGGCTTTGCATTGCGTATACGCATAACCTTGTCAACTCAAGACTTTGAGTCAATTTTTCATGACTTGAGGATGTCGCAACTTTTGTTTAAGTTAAATAATAGCTCCACATTGTTCAGAAGAAGTTACTTTTGCTAGTTGTTTTCATAATATCAGGCATTCTTTGTTGTGTCATGGCTGTAGTAGGCTGATTTCAGTCTTTGTAAAGCTATAATATATCTATAACCCACTAACTGTGTGTTTTTTTTTCTTTCATTTTAGTTGCTTGTGATGGATAATCCTTTTGATTAATCCTACAGTTGGAATTCACCTAGGTGGAAGTGGGACCGCGCTTGTGATACCTTCCATGTTAGCGCACTAGCTTGCTACTGCAACCACCATCATTAAGAAGGCACCTTGGGAAATCCTGGATGAAGGTTTTGGTAGATTGAGAGAGGCAACAGCCATTGCTCAATTTATTCAGGTAAGATAACTATGAAGTGAAGTGAAATAGTTTTGTTAGTAGGTAACTAACTTCTACTGCTGATAATTAATTGTTTATCTAGCTTACTAAAAACAATATATGCAATGGCAGCATACACCCAATGGCCAACGTAGTTGCAAAGGATAGTTTTACAAGGATATAACTAATTATAACTAACTGGCGGTATGCACTTTGAGAAGTGGAATAAAAAAACAGGCTGTGAGAAAAGGCAGCAGTGCATAGTAAAAGTAAAACACAAAAAATGACTTCAGACATAAAGTAAGAAAGAAAGGGGCATATTTATACTCTGTTTGAGCCGGATTTGCGTCATTTGGCATGACGTGCCATTGACGTGCCATTGGCCATTGGCATGGGCACTGCGGCACCCCCTACCGCCATCCTGTTCATGGCGGGTTTCCCGCCATGAACAGGATGGCGGTAGGGGGTGTCTGAATCCCCATGGCGGCGGAGCGCGCTCCGCCGCCATGGAGGATTCAATCGGGCAGCGGTAAACCGGCGGGAGACCGCCGGTTTACCCTTTCTGACCACGGCTGAACCGCCGCGGTCAGAATGCCCTTGGGAGCACCGCCAGCCTGTTGGCGGTGCTCCCGTGGTCGGTGACCCTGCCGGTCACCGGCCGCCAGGGTCAGAATGACCCCCTTAGTCACACTTTACTCCCTGGTCTTGCCCTCCACCACACATTATCTCCACTAAATACATTCTCTTGACAGTAAAGAAAGGAAACTTAAGCTAATCTACTGCAGGGTAAATTAGAGGTATTAGGCTGTATAGGTAGCGGTTTTGCTATAGAATAGTGGGGTGTCACTGATCATCATCATGTGCCTAAGCTTTGGCTGAGTCAGTCACTGTACATGACGAATGTCCATAGGGAAAAATTGGAACAGGCATAAATCCATTATGAAAGCCATGATTTATATGAATCACTGGGCCAGTCAAATGTGGCATAATCCAAGAATGGATTTTTCAATTCTTTTGGTAAGCTGGGACAGCGCCGCATCCCATCTCCTGTTGGAGGACCCTCTGCAAGTAGGTAAGTCAAGTTCTCTGACAGGAGAGGGAGTCGGGGTGTTGTGTGCATGGGTGGGTGTGTGTGTGACTGTGTTTGAATGCATGCATGCGTGTGTAACATGTGTGTGCAGGAGTGGGTGTGTGTGTAAGTGCATGTTGTGTCATGTGATTGCGTGTGTGCCTGGATGTATGTTTGTGAGTGTTGCTGTGAGTGTGTATAAATGTATGCCTGCATGGGTGAATGTGTGTGTATGTATGTGCATGTATGTGTGTATATGGGGGGGTGGAAGGGGGAGGGGGAAGGTGGGGGAGGACTCTGGGAGGGGAAGGGGGACGTGGAGACCCCTATCAGTGCCAGAGAAAGAATTCCCTGGCACTAATAGTGCCTACCGCCATGGTTTCCATGGCGGTACAGAAACCACGGAAACCAATGGCGGTGGGCGTGGTCAAAATGCCATGGGCGGCCTAGTGGCGGTCGGCGTGTTAACTTAGCGGTTTGGCTTTGGCCAAACCGCCAATGTCATTATGGTGAAGATATGTACCGCCAGCGTGTTGGATGTAATACCTCCAATATTACACTGACCGCCGTGGTCATAATGACCCCCTAAGGAGTGAAGTATTAGGAGGTGACTGAATGGGCACTGGGAGGGAAGGAAAACAGACCTTCCTTTTGGTTTGCAGTGTATTGAAAACTTTGTAAATGCTGCATTAACCAGAAGCAGGCACAGATTGCACAGCCAACACTGCAGTACCGAATTGAACTATGCTGACATTTTGTCTTGGGTGGCAAAATTCCATAGGCAGGAAAGTGAAGAA
Source organism: Pleurodeles waltl (assembly GCF_031143425.1). Classification (NCBI taxonomy): domain Eukaryota; kingdom Metazoa; phylum Chordata; class Amphibia; order Caudata; family Salamandridae; genus Pleurodeles; species Pleurodeles waltl. The sequence goes on along the minus strand of NC_090444.1, from coordinate 1,232,486,975 downwards.
CGATGATGGGTGTGATACATATCTGCTTTGTTTAACAAATTCTGTAAGTATACTAATAATCATCAATAAGCAAGCAATCTGACGTTATCAATGCCCGTCCCTGCCACCACTGGGACTCACTCTCCAACCACCATCTCCTCTGGCACTCTGGTGCTGCTGCTGACTCCTCCACTGGTGGTCAGTGTAGCTGGAAAAAACATTATACATTTTAGATGCCTGATACACCTCCCCTTTTAATTTTTTTTAAACAAAATACAACTGCAATACATTGCTACAGTTCAGTTAGCAGTATCATCTATCGAAAACAATATCACTTTGGCCATTTTGTTGGCTGACAGTGTTAGAAAAGCCAGGTAGTCAAGCCAACCAAAAAGTTTTAAAATGGAGGGTCTGAGCTATGATGACTCTGAGACATGGAAGCGCAATAAAAGGGTAGAATAAATTGGTCAATGAAGGACATATGGGGGGTCATTACAACCCTGGCGGTCCAAGACCGCCAGGGCTGTTCTAGAGAAAGCACCGCCAACAGGCTGGCGGTGATTCCAGGGGGATTACCGCCGTGGTCGCACTGCAGGGTCTGGAATGGGCAGTGCAGGGGCCCCCTGCCACGGCCCGTGCAGCTTTTCACTGTCTGCTATGCAGACAGTGAAAAGCGTGACGGGTGCAACTGCACCCGTCGCACGGTCGCAACACCGCCGGCTCCATTTGGAGCCGGCTCCTGTGTTGAGGCCGAGATACCCGCTGGGCCGGTGGACAGAAACCAGGTTTCCGCCTGCCGGCCCAGTGGGGATCTCCTGATGGCTGCGGCGGGAGTGCAGCCGCATTGGCGGCTGCCCGACGGTCAGAGCCGCCCGCCAAGGTCGAAATGAGGGCCATGGTCTTGTTTGTCAAATGCAATTGCCAGTCCTCATGCTACTTTCTTGCCATGCTGCACTGTCATTGAAACTGATGGTATACAGAATGATAATACATACAACACAACATTGGGGGGGGGTCCACTATGATCATTGCCACTCTCTCATTTTACTGCTTGAGCATAATCAAGAGAAAGAAAGCCTTTTCAATAAACTTGCATAGAATAGCTTACTGTCAGGCCTGCAAACCTGGATGTGCTCCAGTAAAGAACTCTTAAGTTAATCATATGCCTTTACAGACACCAATGTTTGTTGTAACCCCATAATAATGTTTTACAGAATCCAATGCTTATTTACAGAGGCTAATGCTTGTTGAGACCAATGCTTGTTTAAGAACAATGCTTGTTTAGGACACATGTTGCTCAAGACTCTAGCATCCCTATGACTCAGACTGGGTGTGGCCAGATGCAGCAGCTATTAAAACCGCAACCTGCCTGAGTGAATTGCTTGCTGTAAAGGTCACCAGCTGTAGAGACGGGGTCCCTGCTTCTCCACATTTCATCTTCATGTTCAGACCTGTGTCTTGGATGCTGCTTCTGGGAAGAAGAAGAGATCAAGAAAATGAACTACTAAAAAGGTTATAACACGCTGGGCGCACTCAAAATGCATTTATTTGTGAAACCCTGACATTTGTTAAATTGATATACGACAGTCAGATGTTTTGGAACACGCCTAAGAAGGCCCATCATTGGCGTTTTAGGTCACTGGGATGCTTGCTGCTTGTTGAGTAATAATGCTTATCATTGTAGCTTGCCATATATTGCAGAAAGGAAATTAATTCACACAATTATTATAAAAACGATGTATTGTGAATAAGTTTGTTATTGCTAAGTTTAATATGACAGCTGCATAATTTTAAATTGATGCTGGTTATATGGAGCATTCTTTGTATGGCCTGAAAGTTTGGCATTGCTACGCCCAACTTACGCTGTGAAGTAACAGTGATAAAACTGATATGTTTTTTACATTTACCCCATGTTCCCAGTGTGATGCAAACATTGCACTGTGATCTTTTGATATAAACCCCATGTTCCCAGAGTGATTCAAACCTTGTACTGCAATCTTTTGATACTAGCCCTATGTTCTCAGAGTGATGCAAAATGTGCCCCATGATCTTTTGATATTAACCTTATATTTTCAGTGTGATCAAAAACACCAAATTGTGTTCCTTGGAATTCTAAGTACAGTGTGGTAATTAACCCGTGAATGTCTGCAAACCCTAATTACCTGTGAATTTGTTGTCTTTATTGTTATCTATTTAAATGCCTATGAAGTTGAATGAGTCAGCATTGTGGGAAAACTCATCAAGATGAATCAAGCAAGGTATCCACAGAACCTCAAGAACATTTAGGTAGGCGTTTATTGAGGTGACTTGGGACCAATCTGGGGTCACAGTGGGAGTAGTCATAAATACTCAAGGTTCTTATTTAAGTATAGGTAATCCACATAGTTTTTTGAAAATTCCAAAATTCCTAGAGAGAGTGGGAGAGACAGGGGACCCCTAGAGGTACACCAATCTTACACATAGCAGTTAGAGTCTAGTATATACATGGATTATGAGCAATGAGTTGTTTGAATGATGTGTAATTTATCATAGGAAATTCCGGCTCTTCGAGAACCATCGCTATTAATTTGGATTCAGTGCCTCTCTCTCTTCATCCACCCCGTTTCCCCAGGGACATTCTGGTGCTGACCATGTGCATTTAAGAAGGAGGCACACAACATCTAGGGGAATTGGGAATAAGCAACTTGGTCAACATTGTGTCTCTGTGGGACAAGCAGGTTAGTGCTTGACACTTACTTGGGCTTGCAGTCTTCAGAGTAGAGTACCGAAAATGAAATAAAGATATTAGCATTGTAGAAAAGAACAAATAAATAATTCATCACCAAGCCCCACAACCTCAATGCCCAGCAGATCGGGCAGATCCTCGTCCCAGTTGAGTATGTCAGCCTAGAGGTGCATCAACTGCTGCTGGGTTCACTTGACCCCTGTCCTCCGGTGCATGCACCTGCATACACTCCCCCACAGCAGCTGATGCTCCTGCTGGGAGTACCCCCTCCCACGCCTGCCATCTGCTTTCAGCATGGAGGGGAGGTGATGCTGCACAAGAAAATCAGTACTGCCACCTCTGCCTCCATCAAAATGGGGCAGGGATGCATCCCTTGGCAGTGCCAGCAACTGCAAGGTGTGCGGCTATAAGCTGCACTGGAGCCACCACCTCCTCTCTTGCCCTACTCTGCTATGGCGCCGGATGGGAAAAATAAGAAATAGGAAATGTAGGAAGGAATTAAGAGAAAAACATAAACTACACTAACACAAAGACACACACTGATTAAATAAATGTAAATGAGGGGTCGATAAGTGGTATAGGTGAAAGTTTGGAAAGATTTAGAATAGATGGAATAACCAGGCCTAGGACCATGCACATAAAAGAAAGCAGATAAAATAAGTGGTTGTGCCCATCGAGAGCGCATGGTGCAGTTAACCCTCATTTTTCAGCGTGGAACGTGTTTGTGTTACTGCCATGAAAAAGCAGCACAAATGGGTGCTAAGCATGTTATTCTACCCGTTCACAGAGTTACTGGAATCTTGCAGACATTTTTTGGAACACTGTGGAATGAGTTCTGCCCAGGCCTATCAAAACTGCATTGGGCTGAATCCAAACTGAGGTGACATAGTTGGTGAAAAACAACGGATTTGGATTCAGCTCTTCCGGTGGCAGTGTTTCATCCAACATTTTGTTCTTGGTGCCCATTTGTTTTATGTTTCATGTTTTATGTGTGTTCTAGTTATGGTTAATTTGTGAGGTCTGTAATATGCCAGACTCTAATTTCCCAACTAATCTTGCCATTTTGCTTTCTCTTTTTCATTATGGTTCCTTGAGACCTTATATTCAGTCCACATCATCTTTCAAATTCTCAATGATTGCTTAATAGACAAGGACATATTCCTAGGCATGACTTAGGCCCTCATTACAACCCTGGCGGTTGGTGTAAAAGTGGCGGTAATACGGCCAACAGGCTGGCGGGAATTACCGCCAAATTATGACCATGACAGACAGATCTCAGATAGATTGCCACTTTACCACACCGACCACCAGGGCAGAAACAACAGGCACCACAGCAGTAGACGCCTACAGCCAGGTAGGAGTCAATGTTCCACCCACCATATTATGACAAGACCATCCGCCACCTTTTCTGGGGCGGTACCAATGACATCGAAAGCTTGGCGGAACCACTGCACAGAAGGGGAAGGACTCACCATTGGAGACACAGGGTACAACGACACCATCATGGAGCATGAGCTGCATGACTTCCCCATGGTCTTCTACTTATTGCTCCACCACGAACACCAATGACGGCGAAGATGACGACGGTGAGTACAGCCGCCTAGCACACAAGGGAGGGGAGGAGGAAAAAGAAAGTGATACACACAGGCACAACACACACTCAACACCATACACACAATCAGCTGCAGCAATAAAACTTAATTACCCCATACCTCGGATAAATAATGCAAGGACAAAACGATTTTGAAAAAGTGAATGCAATGAGAGCAACACATCAAGATAAGTAATTTAGGCAAGATAATAGATATATACATATGTACACAAAAAGGGACACAGCGCAGTCCACAATGTTCGTAGGCCACATGGCCGCAGGCCAAATTCTAAGGCCACACATGGCACCTGCCTCAACACAGAAAGAACACTGCAGGGGCATCTGTTGGGAAATAGCCAGGCACCTCAGGGGGATGGGAGACGGGGGGCACCTCAGCCGGCAGATGGAACAAGACCACTGGTCCTGGAGGGGGCAACATGCCCTGTGCTTGATCCTGGAGAGTGTAAGGCCACAGTCTCTCAAGTGGGTGACTTGCCCACATGCTCTGGAGGGGGCAACATGCCCTGTGCTTGATCCTGGGGAGTGCAAGGCCACAGGCTCTCAAGTGGATGACTTGCCCACATGCTCTGGAGGGAGCAACATGCCCTGTGCTTGATCCTTGGGAGGCTAGGGTAGGTGGGTAACTTACCACTGGTTCTGGAGGGGGCATCCTGTCCTGTGCTCTTGATCCTGGGGAGGCTGGGGTAGGTGGGTGTCTTACCCACTTTTTCTGGAGGGGTATTGTGCCCTATGTTCTTGATCCTGGGGAGGCTGGGGTATGTGGGTGTCTTACCCACTGGTTCTGGAGGGTGCATCATGCCCTGTGCTCTTGATCCTGGGGAGGCTGGGGTAGGTGGGTGTCTTACCCACTAGTTCTGGAGGGGGCCTCGTGCCCTGTGCTCTTGATCCTAGGGAGGTTGGGGTAGGTGGGTTTCTTACCCACTGCTTCTGGAGGGGGCATCGTGCCCTGTGCTCTTGATCCTGGGGAGTGCAAAGTCATAGTCTCTCAGGTGGGTGTCATACCCACTGGATTTGCAGGGGGCAGGCCGCACAGCAGCCCATGAATGCAGGATTACATACCATCCACCAGCGGTGACGGCTGCACAGTGGTGGTGCTGCTGGTGGGGGGAGGCTCCAGCCTATCCCCTGCAGCCTCGGATGGCTGCCCACTGGTGGTGGTGTTGCTGCTGCTGCTGGTGGCAGGAGGCCCCAGCCCATCCCCTGCAGCCTCAGATGGCTGTCCACTGGTGGTGGTAGGGGTGCTGCTGCTGGTGGGTGGAGGCTCCAGCCCATCCCCTGCAGCCTCAGATGGCTGCACAACCATGGTTGGTGGTGGGGGCTCCGTCAGAGTTCCCGCTGCACACCCTTTGCCCTTCCTGCCTGCTGGTGCTGTCTCCTTGGTCTTCCTGGCAGCAGCTGGGGCAGGCTTCTTGGTCTTCCTGGCAGCAGCTGGGGCAGGCTCCTTGGTCTTCATGGCAGCAGCTGGGGCAGGCTCCTTGGTCTTCCTGGCAGTAGCTGAGGTAGGCTCTTTGGTGTTCCTGGCAGCAGCTGGAGCAGGCTCATTGGTCTTCCTGGCAGCAGCTGGGACAGGCTCCTTACCCTTGAGGCTGCCTGGAGCAGGCTCCTTCACCCTCAGGACACGTGCCATGGATCCTTTCCCACCACGAGTGGGTGTGGTGACTACTGGGCCCATGGACTGGGTGTCTTAGGTGCTTGGCTGGGTTTTTGCCACCCTGGCCAGACGTGCAGAATGTGGGAGGGGTAGGGAAGAGGACAATGATGGATAGGAAAAGTGTTTTAGGGACATTGTGGCAGGAAGAGGAAGAAGGTTTTGGAGTGGAGGAAGAGGGAGTGGTTTAGGAGGTGACTGCTGATTTTGGGTGCAGGTGCATGCGCTGGATGCGTTTGTGAGGTGGATGCTTGCATTTGTGTACTTTAGGAGGGGGGCAGACACAGTGGGAGAGGACCCAGGGGATGTGTGCATGGCTGTTATGGAGGTGTTTGCCAGTTAGGTGTTCTGCTAGGTTTGGTGGTGATGCTGGTAGTGGATGAGGATGTAGTTCATGCAGGTGTGAGTGTAGAAAGAACTGGGATGGAGGTGGATGAGGAGGAGGAGTAGGAGGGACAGTGGAAATAGTGGATGTTGGTATGTTGGCATCTGGATGGTCTTTGTGTGAGTGCCCATGGGAGGTGCTGGTATAGGGGGTGGCGGCTGTACCTGTAGCTGGGGTGGTCACAGAGGTGTCCGCCACCACCAGTGAGCTTCCATCAGAGGAGGTATCTGTTTCTGAACTGTCCCTTCCAGTCTCCGCCGTGGTGCTCCTCTCGCCCTCTGTCCCACAAGTGCCCTCACCGTCGGTGGACTCTGCCTCCTGGGTCCTATGGGATGCAGCTCCTTCCGGTGCCTCTGCTTATCTGCCAGCTTATGCTAATGCACATAAGGACAGGGTGACAAAACAAAGAAAGGTGGGGGGCAAATGATACACGTGGTCAATGGCCTCACCAACACCACTGTTGGCATACACAGCACACTCACACACAGAGTACAGGCCTACACACTATGCATTGCACTACCAATGATATTGCTAACCACCAAGGCATGGGAGAGGCACACACCGGCTAATCCAGCACACCTGGGACCCATGCAGCCTTGACCAGTAGTTGATGTCTACAAGCTAGGTAGCAGGATAATCCCTTCAGAACCCACCAGGGTATCGAGGCTGCAATGTCAGGCCTGGCCTAGGGGGACCCACTGACACGCATTCCCCACTTGGATACCACCCTACCATGCGTAAGTTGCAATGGTGGGCACTGTACTCATCCCTTGTGGCTGCTGTTATGTCCTCAAGCGCCCATCCAGCTCAGGATAGGCCACCGCCAGTATGCGGGCCATCAGGGGGGTCAGGGTTCAATGGGTGGCCCTTCCTCACTGGAAGGCCATCCCCTGCTGGGCTTCCGCCGTCTTCCGTGCCCAGCATCTCAGGTCCTCCCACCATTTGTGACAGTGGGTACTCCACCTGCCATAGATCCCCAGGGTCCGCACATCCTTGGCGATGGCATGCCATATACCCTTCTTTTGATGGGTGCTGACCTGCAGAGGAAATACACACAGGAAAATAGCATTAGTCAAACACTCCTGCCTGTTACACTCATGGCCCACCATACCCCTTCACATCACCATTAACACACACATGGCCCAGCACACAACCTGTACACCGCCCAGGGGACATCCACCCACCCCCCTTACACAAGGCCTTGAAACACCACTCCATGCATTCATGCCACAGCCACATGCATCGTGCCCACAGTGTACGCACTTGTTGGTCTGGAGGCCCATACAGCAGTTGGTACTGGGGTAGGACCTCATCCACCTGTCTCTCCAACTCCCCTGAAGTGAATGCAGGGGCCCTTTCCCCAGTCACACTGGCCATGGTAGGTTCCAGACACAGGTCACAGCAGCACATGCAGTGTAGGTCCTCTCCTGTTATAGGTTAGGTAGCAAGTGAGGGATCAGATAGAAAATGGAGGTTACATCCACAGTGGTGCATACCGTCATCGGCGGCATACATCACCATTGGCCACTGTAACCCATAGGGCTCAATGTTAACTAATGAGGAGTTGCACAGCAGTTCCCGAGTGCCTCCCGCAACGGCGCACAAAGTCAGAGGAATTACCTCACTTCCACCTGTCCCTCCACACAGGACAGGCGGATACTATTTCAGGGGTGGGCAGGCCCTGGTTAATTACTGAGTCACTGTTTAAATTTGGACATACAGGACAATTCTCACTGACTCATTACAATTTGACAGCATGCATTGTACTGTTGTTGCCCCATTGTTCAGTTTGTGACCAGCTCCTCACTCATTTGCCCCATAGATTGCTACCACTGCAGATGAAGAGGAGATGGAGACATACCCCCGTGTACAGACCCCTGGTGGACTTAGCAACAGTGGAGGACAGGCACGTCATCCTCACCTATAGACTGGACAGGGCCACAATCACAGAGCTGTGTGCCCAATCGGAGCCTGACCTGATATCTGCCATCCGTCACCACACTGGGATCTCCCCCTTGTGCAAATTCTATCAGTGCTCCATTTCCTGGCAACTGGTTATTTCCAGCAGCAGGAATGCCACAGCCAATGTCATCAATAGTGCTGACCAGAGTGTTGTCTGCCTTGATTAAACACATGTGCAGCTACATTGTTTTCCCCCAGGTGAAAGATTTGGCCACAGTGAAGGCTGACTGCTATGTAATGGGACATATCCCCAACATAATTGGTGTGACTGATGGTACACATATTGCATTTGTCCCCCCCATCAAAATGAACAGGTGTTCAGAAATCGTAAGAGTTTCCACTCAATGAATGTACAGATGGTGCGCTTGGCAGACCAGTATATCTCCCATGTGAATGCTAAGTGGCATATTTATACTCTGTTTGCGCCGGAATTGCGTCGTTTTTTTTTACGCAATTCCGACGCAAAACTAACTCCATATTTATACTTTGGCGTTAGACGCGTCTAGCGCCAAAGTCCATGGAGTTTGCGTCATTTTTTAGCGTGGACACCTACTTTGCGTTAATGAGATGCAAGGTAGGCGTTCACGTCTAAAAAATCGACTCCGAGGCATGTGCGTCGGATTTATACTCCCGGGCAAAATTCACGCCCTGAGTGGGCGGGTCCAAAAAAATGACGTACGGCCGCTTTTGCGCCGTTTTTTAACGCCTGCGAAAGGCAGGCGTTAAGGGACCTGAGGGCTCTGAAGGAGGCCAGAGGTGCCCTCCCATGCCCCCAGGGACACCCCCTGTCACCCTTGCCCACCCCAGGAGGACACCCAAGGCTGGAGGGACCCATCCCAGGGACATTAAGGTAAGTTCAGGTAAGTGTTATTTTTTATTTTTTTTTGTGGTATAAGGGGCCTGATTTGTGCCCCCCTACATGCCACTATGCCCAATGACCATGCCCAGGGGACAGAAGTCCCCTGGGCATGGCCATTGGGCAAGGGGGCATGACTCCTGTCTTTGCTAAGACAGGAATCATTTCTATGGGGGTTGGGAGTCGAAAAAAATGGCGCAAATCGGGTTGAGGCGAAAAAATTGCCTCAACCTGACTTGCCCCATTTCTTGACGCCCAAGCCCCATATCCCCCTACGCCGGCGCTGCCTGGTGTACGTCGTTTTTTTCCACGCACACCAGGCAGCGCCGGCGGCTAACGCCGGCTAACGTCATTGATTAAATACGGTGCCCGCATGGTGCTTCAGAATGGCGTTAGCCGGCGCAAATTTTTATGACGCAAAACTGCGTTAGCGCAGTTTTGCGTCAAAAAGTATAAATATGGCCCCAAGTATCCTGGGTCAGTGCATGATGCCTTTGTCCTGAGGAATAGCAGCATCCCAAATGTGATGGCCCAACTACAGAGGCACAGGGTGTGGCTAATGGGTGAGTCCTGGTCCCCACCCACTATATGTTGGTGTATGGGTATGGTGTAGGCCATATGGGATAGTGTGTGGCTAAATGTCTTCCCTCAATATTTTCAGGTGACTCTGGTTACCCCAACCTATAATGGCTGCTGACCCCTGTGAGGAATGCCAGGACAAGGGCAGAAGAATGTTACAATGAGGCACATGGGCGAACCAGAAGGATCATTGAAAGAACATTTGGCCTCCTGAAGACCAGGTTTCGGTGCCTCCATCTAACAGGTGGATCCCTGTGCTACTCACCCAAGAAGGTCTGCCAGATAATAGTGGCATGCTGCATGTTGCACAACCTTGCCCTAAGACACCATGTACCTTTTCTGCAGGAGGATGCTGGAGATGCCCATGTGGCAGCAGTGGACCCTGTGTATAGTGAGGATGAGGAGGCAGAGGATGAGGATGAGGACAACAGAACAGCAGTGATCAGACAATATTTCCAATGACACACAGGTAAGACAGTGTAACTTCACATTTCACTGGCATTATTTTGAATTTCTTTGGTACTGGCATGCTGTTATTTCCCACTTCTATGCCCACTTACTGTACCCTTTGGCAATTCATTTTACAGATGTTGGTGCCTCACAACAGCTCCTGGTGTGATTACTGTAGCCAACTACAGGTCTTTCATATGTGCTCATTTACTGTACAGTTGAATTGCAATGTTTGTACCTGGCTAAACATATACATACTTAAAAATGTGACATATCCCATACTTCTATTTTTTCCAAGGGTGTTGATTGAACTGCTAAGATGTTGAGGGGTGAGTGCAATGGGATGGGGTGATGATGGAGGAAAGTCCAGGGTATAGATCCAGTCTGTAGCACAGGTGTGTTGTCCATGGGTACATAGGAAGGGTAGCAATGACAGTTCAGGGTGGACAGGGTGACAGAGTGGGACACAAGGGTGACAATCAGGAGAGTCTCATTTCCTGGCGGGGTCTGGCCAAGTGTCTCTGGTTTCTGCCTGTATCGCAGGGAACATTTGCGGGGTGGTTCTCCTTCTTTAGGGGGAGAGGTGCTGGTGGCCTGTGAGTCTTGTGGCTGGGCCTCCTGGCCACTAGCGGCAGCGGGGTGGAAGGCAGTTCAGATTTCTGGCTAGTGGCAGGGGCCCACTGTTGTGTGACTGCCTCCCTCATAATATTGGCAATGTCTGCCAGCACCCCTGCTATGGAGACCAGGGTGGTGTTGATGGCCTGCAAGTCCTCTCTGATCCCCTGGTACTATTCCTCCTGCAGCAGCCTGTTCTCCTGCACATTGTCCAGGACCTGGCCCACTGTGTCCTGGAAATGTTGGTATGCTTCCAGGATCTCTGCAAGTGGCTCCTGAGAGTCAGTTCCCTGGGCCTGTCCTCCCCCTGGAGCACAGCAGTCCTACCAGTTTCCCTGGTGGCCTGTGCCTCTGTCCCCTGAACCGTGTGCCCACTGCCACTGACCCCAGGTCCCTGATTGTTTTGGGCATGAGGTGTGTCCTGGGGTCTCTGTAGAGGTGGACACACTGCTGATTGACGTGTCCTGGTGCGGGTATGCTGAGTGGGTGCTGTGGTTGTGTTTTCAGATGGGGGAGGCTCTGTGGTGGTGTATGACTGGGCCTGGATAACTGACTGTCCAGAGGTCCCTGTTGGGCCAGGTTGGTCATCCAGATCGAGGTGACCAGAGTTGCTGTCATCACTGTGGGCCTCTTCAGTTGTGTGATTGGATATTGTTGGCACCTCCTCTCTGGTGACATTGGCTGGGATACCTGTGGGGATGTAAATGATGTGTTATTGTTTCTGTGTGTGACATATTGTGAATCAGTGGCTTTCCCTCTTTGGTTGTATTTGCCCTGAAAGCTTTTGCTTGTGTAAGTTGGAATGTGGTGGGCTAGCTGATTCTCGCTAGTGTACATGCTTTAGTGATAGGTGTCCATGCAGGGCTCTGAGTGATGTCCATGCATTGGTATAGCATGCAGGGCTTGGCATTGGGATGAGTGAGATGTGATGGTGAGGTGTGTGGGAAGTGGTGCAGTGATGGGAGTGAGAGTGAAGATATGTGACAGCATGCAGGTAGGGGGCTAGTAGTACTAGATAGTTGACTTACCAGAGTCCAGTCCTCCTCCTACTCCAGCCCGGCCCTCAAGATGCATGATTGCCAAGACTTGCTCCTCCCATGCAGTTAGTTGTGGGGGAGGAGGTGACATTCCACCGCCAGTCCTCTGTACAGCGAATTGGTGTCTTGGTGCAATGGAACATATCTTTCCCCGTAGGTTGTTCCTCCTCTTCCTGATGTCATCACTAGTTCTTGGGTGCTGTCCCACGGTGTTGACCCTGTCTACGATCCTCCGCCGTAGCTTCATCTACCTAGCTATTGATATCTGCTGCACCTGTGCTTCAAACAGCTGAGGCTCTACTCTGATGATTTCTTCCACCATGACCCTTAGCTCCTCCTCTGAGAATCGGGGGTGTCTTTGTGGTGCCATGGGTGTTGTGTGAGCTGTGTAGGTGAGGGTGTGTTGGGAAATGTGTTGGGGTGTGTGATGTGGGGTACGTGAGTGGTGAATAGGTGTGAATAGTGTGTGCTCTAGTTGTGTCAGTGGTCTTGCTGTCTCTCTCTGGTGGCAATTGTTTGTAGTCGTAAAGGGTTGTAGGTAATGTGGGTATGTGTTTTATAGTGGTGTGAGTGGGTGGGTGTGGTGTGTGCATGGGTGTCAGGTGTGTGTTGTTTGAATTGTCCAATGTGGTGTTGTTTTGTTTGTGTGTGTGTATTTTGAGCGCAGCAGTATGTGCTGTCAATGGTTTACCGCTATTGAATGTCTGCCGTGGTGATTCGTTGGTCATAATGTGATGGGAGTTGTTCTGTTGCTGTAACGGTGTGGGTTTTGATGCCACCAGTTTATCACTGACCTTTGGTGTGGCGGACTTGTGTATGTGGTGGAATTGTGTATATGGCTGAATAGTGACAGATTGGTGAGTGTGTGTCATAATATGGTGTACGTATATCCGCGGCAGTATGTTGGTGGCAGTCATCGTGGCGGTAAGTGGGATTTACCACCAATGTCATAATGAAGGCCTTAATGTTGGTCTTCTGAGAATAGAAAAAGAGTTCTCTGGTACTGTTCGCAGTTTTAATGTTCATTATAATATCAAAGATGTATTTAGTCTTATCATAACTCGCAACATGGCTGTCAAAAGTGCTAATAATTGCAAAAAATCAATGTGGGGCATATGGAAATCATGCTTGAATTTTACAATGGAAGTGTTGTGGCGCAGGGCAATGCAACATGGGACCCTGCTGTGTTGTCCTGCACCAAGCTATGGTGCTTTTCTGTCCTTTGCTTCTGCGCTGGTGCACAAATTGATGCCTAGCGCAAATGCAGACACCCTTGCATCATGATGCAAGGGTGTCTGTTTTGCCAGCAGGACTTTTTTATGCAGAAAGGGACACCTGCCTGCACAAACATAATCTAGAGAGGCGTTTTCCTCTTTCTATTTGTGCTACAGAATGCAGCACACATGGAAAGAGAAAACAACAAGGAGAAATAAAGATATTTCTCCTTGTTGTGCCTGCCCTGGGGAGGTGTACAGTTTTGACCCATCCCCAGGTTTACAGGTTCTTGTAAATATGGGAATGCATCAATGTTGCATTGGAACACCCACCACAACGCCCATGGTACGTCTCCCTGATGCTGTGTAAGACAACAAAGCAATGTGCTACGTTGCCTTCACCATATCTACAAGGCCATGAAAAGCCACATAAATTGGCTTTGTGTGGCCTTGCAGATATAGGTCTACACTATGCACCGGTAGTGCAAGTGGCTTGCAACTAAGCCCCTGAGTTTTAGAACTGCCAGCACTTAGAGAATATGACAAAGGTGATCCATAGTGGATTGATGCTTCCAGACCAAAACAACAGTCTATGATAACCCTTTGATGAATTCTATACATTTATATCTCTATGAAGATATCTATGTCTATAGCTCTCTCATATTTGCCCCATGCACATACACATATATGCAAACACATCACACCTACACACACATGGGGGACAGTGTGTAGTGCAAGAAGAGTTGTGCTCAGCTTTTCCCCATCATCCTGCCGATGGCCAATTTGGCCAACAACCTGGACCCTCTATTGTGTGGCTGTCTGGGAGGAATACACAGGGGCTAGCTGTCAACTACACCTAGTAATGTAACCCCTGGAATAGGTTACAGGCACCAAATTGATAGGAAAAAAAAATGCTAACTTCCTAAAAGTGCAAAAAGAACAGATCATAAATGGGGAGTGCTGAACAATGTCAAACATTCACCCCCAGTCAGACATCTGGTTCTAAATCCATCATTTTCTTGCCCACCGTGCAACCCAAGTTTCTAAAATTGACATTTTCTGAATTGTGATTTGCAACATGGCTTCATCATTAACGTGGAATTTTAGTTGGGACTGTCTTCCTTACAGGGGGCATGGGATCTTTCTAGGAATGGTTGGCTAGTTGCAACTCTAAAGTTTCATTTGAGATGTTTACCTGTATTTACATGGTTGTTCACAGTTCATTGCCTATTGTACGTGGTGGGGAGGGATGGTCCTCCTCCATGTTGTGGGTGGGGTCCTCCTGGTAGTGAGTTGGGCAATGATGGTGTTCGTCCCTACACTTCAAATTCTTTTGACATGTTTGACATTGTGGTTTAGTCCTATTTGTCCTAAGCTTGGGAGGGATTTGTAATTTTATTTGCTCTGTTTCTTCTTGGCTTTACTGCCATCTTGACATGAGAATGAGTGCACTGTTTTTCTGCATGTAATAAGTCATAATGAATACTCCTGGAACTTGTAATTTTGTCTCTGGGAATGTTTGGAGTTTGGGGTCCTTTAAAAAGTGCTGTAGGGTATAATGCTTTCTTAAGAGACACAGGGGGTCATTCTGACCCTGGCGGTCATCGACCGCCAGAGTCGACGACCACGGAAGCACCGCCAACAGGCTGGCGGTGCTTCCTTATGTCCACAGCCGCGGTCACCCAGCCGGATCCGGCGGTTTCCCGCCAGATTACCCCCGGATGGGAGAATCCTCCATGGCGGCGCTGCTTGCCATGGGGATTCCGACCCCCTTCCTGCCAGCCTGTTTCTGGCGGTTTTCACCTCCAAAACCAGGATGGCGGGAACCAGTGTCGTGGGGCCCCTGGGGGCCCCTGCACTGCCCATGCCACAGGCATGGGCAGTGCAGGGGCCCCCTAACAGGGCCCCACAAAGATTTTCACTGTCTGCAATCGCGACGGGTGCAACTGCACCCGTCGCACCCCTGCAACTCCGCCGGCTCCATTCGGAGCCGGCTTCATTGTTGCAGGGCTTTTCCCGCTGGGCCGGCGGGCGCCCCTTTGGCGGCCGCCCGTCGGCCCAGCGGGAAAGGCAGAATGGCCTCTGCGGTCTTTTGCCAAGTGGCGGTTCCCGTTTGGCTGGCGGCTACCACCGCCAGCCAAACTCGGAATCAGGGCCACAGTATTGATGTTGCAAGTCTGAATGAGACCCATATTACACATGTGGAGGCTGTGAAGCTGGCAAGGCAATGGTGAGGCCAGGTGTATTATGCCAATTATTTGTCTTTCTCACAGGGGTTGTCCTGATTTGGTTTGCGTTTGGGTACCTTTTGCTTTGAATTACATGGAGGCAGATGTAGGGGTACGTTATTGGTTGCTTCAGGGCAGATTAAATGGGGTGGAGATCAACATATTCAATACATATGGGCCCAACTTTGATGATTAATTTTTCTATCTGACTCTGCAGCATGTTTTTTCGCCTGATCTGGATTCCTGTGTGCGATGGGCTGGGGACATTAAGGCACAAAAGCCACGTTAACCTACCGCCATAGTTATATTTTGTCACTGGACCCATCTAGTGAAAAAATATCTGAGTTAGTGTAATTTTTTGGGAGCACCAACCCACCTTGCTTTCTTTTGTGACAATGATATGGAAGGTAGGCGCCCCCTTCCAAAAATTCAAGCTAGCCCTTCAGCACCATATTTACACCTTGACGCTAAAGCAATGCACATGGAACCAATCCCAAAAAATTACGCACAGCTCAATTTGTGTCAAATCTGAACTCCTGTCAGACTGGTGTGAAAAGGAGGCCCACACACTACTACTTAAGAAAAGCACACAGAAGGAGCATTGGCAACCTCCTGGACAATATGGAACTCTTAACGCTCCAGCTTGGCACACACCGCATATGACAGCAACAACAACAAGTCACTCCAGCACCACCGTAGCAACACCACACACCAACCTCAGCAGCCACAAAGGCAGCACAGAAGGCGGGAGAGAATATTTTGACAGCCCACAACCATGCGTTGGCTCAGGGTACAAGATGTGATCAAAACCTACCATCTGAAGTGGGAGTCAATTGTTCACCTACTGCACCACATACAGCCAGACATCACTGCAAGGGTGGAAACTCCAACAAATATTCCACCAGTGACCAAACCCCTCGCTGTCCTCCATATGCTGGCATCAGGATCATTTCAGACGATGGGCGCACAAGTGGATGGTATCACCCAGCCATCCTTCTCGGCCTTCCAATCAAAGATTTTTGATGCAATTATCCACCTCAGACCACACCACAATTTTATTCCCCAACACCCAGCAACTGCAGCAGGAGACCAAAAAAGGTTTATACCTAATTGCTGGGTTCCTGCATGTGCTGGGTGCAATGGACTGCATCCATGTCCAACTTGTGCCACCTGCTGCAACAGAACACCTCTACAGGAACCACAAACACACCCATTTGATAAATGTATAGGCCAATGTGGACCACCATGGACTCTTCACAAACATCCTAGCCAAATATCCCAGCAGCATCCATGATGCCTACATATCTTGGCATTCTGCCATCAACGAGAGGTTTCAGGATGGGCAATATTGCAATGGTCTACTCGTAGGTAAACCACCATACCAATCATTACACAGACAACGCACCAACATTGTAGGACAAACAAGACATACACCACACTAAACACACGTGGGCAGGGGAACATAGATGTATAGACAACAACACCTATGGCACAAGCCACACTATACAACAGTCATAAAACATCACATACACCTATATGTACATAATACAGCCAGAACCTGACTGGCGTACCACGTGAAGGACAGATGGAGCTATGTCTTCTTTGCATACAGAAACTGGGCCCAAACCACTACTAGTGTCCACTGGTTGACAACTAAATACAGATCCCACACACATAAATCCAAACAATTAATTGATGAGCTATGTGAATGACGTAGGCCATGTCAATGTAAAGAAAGTCACATATAGGCACAGCCCCACATTTGTCATGGTGTTCAAGCCTCTGGTGGCACCTGTATCAAATGTCACCCAAGTGTAGCCATTACCTACTACATATCACCTACACATACCTGGCCTAACCGTTGTATACGCCTTCATCTGTCTTCTGCATTGTGTGGCATACATATGAATACAATATCACCAGCCATGAAAGACCAAGGGGCAGATAAATGAAAAGTGGTGCCGCACCTAGCCCAGTGCCACTTCACATGTGCCCCCTTAGCACCCACTAATGTGTGTACTATATACAAGAAACAGCCCACCACTGTACAGAGTAGGTGCAATACAGTCAATGTAATGGATGCCACAGCAGGACCCTGTAGGAGTAAATGAGAACATACCTTTCATATACCTTACATAGGGACCCATGCAAAAATATGGTGTGCCCCCTTCCAACACCTGATCTGTGCATGTGTTGAAAGATTCCTCTGGACCTATTTTGCTACTCCTCCAATTGTGCGAATCACAGCCTTGTACAAATGATGGCTGGCACAGGCATAATCTGCCTCAAAAGGTCACATGTGTAGTGCTGCATGGTAACATGGAGATCTGACTTTGGCTTTGTAGGGCTACCATGGTAGAAATACGAATGACACCATTGTGGTGCAAGGAGGTGGTAGGTTCCACTAACAGTAAGACACCGCCTCAAATATGGAGAACACAACACATATTTGGTAGGGTTGAACTGTCAGTTCAGATTTATTTGACGATCACCAGGTCCCTGAGTCCCAAACCATGTTGGTAATGTCCATCAACACAAAAACAAACCAATTCAACCAATCCACAAAATAGGAACACACACAATACCAGAAGCAAATCTAAGTCACCACTCCACCTAAAACATCTGCCATGGAACATATGAAACCACAAATATGAATGACGGACACATGTCCAGCCATGTCCAGTCATGGATGATGACTTCTTTTGGCAACCCAACAAGGGTGGAAGAGCAGGCATACAGTGAAGGGCACAGAAGGACACAAAATGTGGTAGAGAGGACATATGGGCTCCTGAAGTCAAGGTTCAGGTGCCTGGCCTTGACAGGAGGAAACTTGTTGTATACAAAACCCCTGGTATGCAAGATGATACTTGTATGTGCTATCTTGCCTAACATATGGATATGGGTTGATGTCCCCTGGGATGAACTGGTAGGTGTCCCCAATAAGAAGGAGGATGACAATGATGCAGCACAGGTGGAGGGGGTAAACACTGCTGCTTGAGTTCACAGGAGACAACAAACTGTAGAGAACATCTACCCCTAGACACTGTATAACTAATATCACTTTGTAAATATCACCAATAAATCACTTTGCAGCAAAATGTCCATGGTCTACACATTCTCCACTACAAATACCATTAGAATCTTGCTCATATCTCAGAGAGCAGGAAAGAAACACAACAATTACAAGAATGGTGGGAACATAGGTTGTGATGTAAGAGGGTCTAGCACCTCCATGCCACACATCAGTGTCACATAACTCACGGCCAGGTGGCTTTCAAAGGCCTTGAACCATGCACCAGAAAAAATATGTGGTGTTAAGGAGGCATTATGCAAAATCCTACCCCTTTCCCCATATCATGCCCATGCCAGGCAAGATGTATGGAAGGGGGGCGTACGTAAGATAGAGGCTCTTTCCAAATGGTGCATTAGAAAAATAGGAGCTAAACTGTGTCAGAGCTACATCAGCACTAAGCAGGTGTGACAAGGGGGGGGCACCATTGGCATCAATGGACCTTTATTGACTGTTGAGGGTTAGGATCCAAAGTTTGAGCCTAAGCCTGCACTGTATATCAATGGCATTACGTACCAGCATCGCCATTGTGCTGTACTTCAAATATAGCACACACATGTTGGCTGTGGAGTGCGCTAAGGGTTGCTAAACAAATGAAGCAGCAATTTGTGTGGATACACTCTCCTGACATATGTCCATAGCCAGGAATTTACAATAAAATGGGAGAATTCATCACCAAATGAATGTGTGGGTGGAATGTAGACAGAGCCTGTCGCACTACATTCTAACACACTTGTCACACAGATCTGCTCTCTTGGCTCATGCCTGCAGCTAACTTGGATATACATGTGAAGACTGGCATATGGGTGTATGGCCTAGATAGGAAAGGGTGTACAGTTATCTACAATGGTTGACATGTCTCAGCAAGGTAACCTAGTATAGTCTGTATAATACCATCACATACCACATATGAAAACACACCTCTCATTGACACTCACATGCCTGACCAAGAGAAAGTTACCTACTGTGACAAGATCCCTAAAATATCTAAGTCTCCAACATGCCAATCAGGTGTGGGATGTGCATTTATGTCTAGCCATGTCCTAATTTGTATGGGTGAAGAAGGAGACAGATGTGTTGCATGTGGCAAATCAAAAATCCAACACTGAGATGATGTCACACACTAACAAGATACACTCATGGTGACAGTGACATAAGTTGTGGAATGCAGATGTGAGTGCATATCCATGTACAACAAAGGATGTGGAAGGACAGCTGCAAGACTCCCACAGAGAATTGGAGATACAACATTGGGAAGTCACTTGGAGACTACACAAATGCTGTGGATGGTGTACTGTCATTTGTGTGTGGAGGTCATGAAATCTTGCAAAGCCTGGAAATTGGAGGGCAACTACCATGTAGCCAGTAGTAGAAGATGTGTACATCTTCAAATTACACAAGTCATACATAGCATACTGTCCATGTATGACCGGACAATGTTGCAGTAGAAGAAGTGTACAAAGTGTAAGCAGCCTAAAGAATATCAACAATGTAGGACCTAATGTATTCCAAACAAGATATGCCGTAAATGTTGGCGAAGATACACACATAGACAGGTACTGACTGTGTAGCACAACAATGTCACCATGTGATCACTCAACATGTTCACAGAGGATGTCTAGGTCAGTACATAACACACTGATGTTTGCTACAACAACAATGTTGAGTTGCCCATTGATTACTTTTCTGACAGAAGAAAGTGACAGATGAAATCATCTGTCCCCTGGGTTCGTACAAAAATATCAAGTAACACTAGAGAAACAAGCACTAAACAAGCTGCAAATGGAAATTACTAAGAATGTATTACCAAATCTGTCAGACCATGCCAAATAATGAAACATGTCCTACACGTACAAGCCGCCAATCATCTGTACATGATTGTGGAAGCCTGACATCAAGTACCCCAAAGGTTAATAAAAATCCCAGGCCATGTCATCACATTTGTGCAGGTGCCTGTCTGCAGGAGACAGTGCATTGCTCTGCTGAAGAGCAATCATGTTGAGGCTGGATAGCCGCACAAAACCCTCTAACCCCCATGCTGATGCTACATTGACTCTTCACAGAGTCAGGAGCCTGATGCATGTACACAATGGTCTGAGCTGAGTGGAGCACCATCAACCTGCATCAAAACATGCAACCATGGGTCTGTGTGGGAACAAAAGTTTCCACAGCAGCAATGATGACTAGGCTGCCATCATTGCCTGACTGCAATACTGCTACACAGTTGTATGCTATTGTACGTGACAATCATAACAAAGATGTTGTGGTTGATAGTAAGTACCTAGTTTGTGGCATGCACACATGTATCTGATTTTTCTGCACACATTTACCACTTAAATGGCACTGGCCTGGTATTGTGTATTGGAGTCTGCACAAAAGTCAACTTTCCACTAATGAAAATGCATATGTATTAGATGATCATTGATTGACTGAAATGACCATCAGTTGTGTTCCCACATACGGAAAATAAGTGGCACTGATATGACTACACAGCCATTTAGCAATGTCCAACATGTGTTCATGTAGGAAGATAAATGTGTGCAGTTTCATATCCCATGAAGACACTGCTGTGGCATTTCTCACCCATATGACACTACACATGTCTTTCCATATACACGGCGCATACCAACCTTCATTGATACATGTGAGTACACCATCTCCTGCTTCAAAGATGTATGGAGAACCATATTTTACAAGTGTAGCAGAACATCATGAACCGTGAACCACACACCACAGTGCGGACACATATGCACTCACATTGCCATGGGTTATGTGAAATCAAACCAGCCGCTGTCCACTGCATCGCCTGAGTACGATTTGTCAAGGGTATCACATGCATGACTGTTAGAAATGGGGTCTTTGTTTGACAGTCAGGTTACCCCCTGTTCAAGCAAGGACCCTCACTCAAGTCAAGGTAAAAGAGAATCACCCTAAGCTAACCCCTGCTTACCCCCTTGGTAGCTTGGCAGAGCAGTAGGCTTAACTTCAGAGTGCTAGGTGTAAGGTATTTGTACCACCACACACAGCAACTTAATGAAAAAACTACAAAATTACACAACACCACTTTAGAAACATAGCAAATATGTATCTAAACAAAACAAGACCAAAATTGCAAAAATTCGATATACACAAGTCAAGTTATGAATTTTTTAAGATTCAACTAAAAAATAGCGCTTAGAAACAACGACGGAGTCGTTCCCAACAAGCCGACACCAGCGGCGCCGGACACGGAGTCGCTTAGACCCCCAAGTACAGTACCTTTGGTGAAGAGTGAAAACAAGTCGATGCGCGAAGTCGAGGATCGCGGCGTCAGTGCGAAATGTTGAATCCACGCACTTCGAGCGGCGTCGGTCATGACGTGGTGCGGGGACTTCCACGGAGTCGCAGACTTCAGCGGGTCTGCAGGGGCGTCGGGCCTGCGAAGAGTGTCACGTTCCAGCGAAGGTCACGGCGTTGGGTGCAGGCGGCATCCCCGGATTCAGCAGCGGCGTTAGTCTGAAGTCGTCCGAAGTCGATTTTTACTTGGATTTCCACCAGTTTTCCTTTCAAGGGCCCAGGGACTGGATAGGGCACCACTTGTCAGAGCAGGAGTCTCTCCAGAGACTCCAGGTGCTGGCAGAGAGAAGTCTTTGCTGTCCCTGAGATATCAAACAACAGGAGGCAAGCCCTAAATCAAGCCCTTGGAGATTTCTTCACAAGATGGAAGGCACGCAAAGTCCAGTCTTTGCTGTCTTACTCTGGCAGAAGCAGCAACTGCAGGATAGCTCCACAAACCACAGTCACAGGCAGGGCAGCACTTCTCCTCAGCTCTTCAGATCTTCTCCAGGCAGAGTTTCCACTTGTTTCCAGAAGTGTTCTAAAGTCTGTGGTTTTGGGTGCCCTTCTTATACCCAGTTTCTCCTTTGAAGTAGGCCTACTTCAAAGTAAAGTCTCTTTGGAATGTGAAATCCTGCCTTACCCAGGCCAGGCCCCAGACACTCACCAGGGGGTTGGAGACTGCATTGTGTGAGGACAGGCACAGCCCTTTCAGGTGTAAGTGACCACTCCTCCCCTCCCTCCTAGCACAGATGGCTCATCAGGAAATGCAGACTACACCCCAGCTCCTTTTGTGTCACTGTCTAGTGTGAGGTGCAACCAGCCCAACTGTCAAACTGACCCAGACAGGGAATCCACAAACAGGCAGAGTCACAGAAATGGTATAAGCAAGAAAATGCTCACTTTCTAAAAGTGGCATTTTCAAACACACAATCTTAAAATCAACTTTACTAAAAGATGTATTTTTAAATTGTGAGCTCAGAGACCCCAAACTCCACATGTCCATCCGCTCCCAAAGGGAATCTACACCTGAATCAGATTTAAAGGTAGCCCCAATGTTAACCTATGAGAGGGTTAGGCCTTGCAACAGTGAAAAACGAATTTAGCAATATTTCAAGGTCAGGACATTTAAAACACATTACTATATGTCCTACCTTAACCATACACTGCACCCTGCCCTTGGGGCTACCTAGGGCCTACCTTAGGGGTGTCTGACATGTAGGAAAAGGGAAGGTTTAGGCCTGGCAAGTGGGTACACTTGCCAAGTCGAACTTACAGTTAAAACTGCACACACACCCACACTACAATGGCAGGTCTGAGACATGATTACAGAACTACTTATGTGGGTGGCACAACCAGAGCTGCAGGCCCACTAGTAGCATTTGGTATACAGGCCCTGGCACCTCTAATGCACTTTACTGGGGACTTACTAGTAAACCACATATGACAATCATGGATAAACCAATTACATACACATTTTGTAAAGGAACACTTGCACTTTAACACTGGTTAGCAGTGGTAAAGTGCCCAGAGTAACAAAAACAGTAAAATCAGAGTCCAGCACACATCAACAACCTGGCAACAGAGGCAAAAAGTTAAGGGAGACCACGCCAAGGGTGAAAAGTCTAACAATGACCATGTATTGGACATAGCCCATCATATCTATTGTGTTGTTGTTAAACATACTTTTGGAAATCAGACATGACAATGTGGTAGACCAACAAATATATGTTAGATCACATATGTACACTCCTAATACACATGTGGTAACATGTATGTGAACAAAGTCTACCTACACATGCACATATGCAAATCGTATCAGTCATCACATATATCGTACACACATAACATGATGTTACCGTTAAAATAGAAATGCACATGCACACACAGGGAGCCATACCATACTGACTACATTCATGCATCGCCCCTGTGACATGGTATGTGAATCCGGGTGCACTGTCAGCCTTTCCAACTACTTCCACGCATTCCTGTTATGCTTAAAAAAAATTTATGCAAACAACAATATTCTATATACCGCTATGCCAAGAAAATTATGCCTGGCCTTTGCGCGTCAATCACAAGTGCACAGGCCTTGTCAGCCTCAATGGGAAGGAATACACACATGACAGTCATGGATCAAATTTTTAGACGCAAACTACAATTCTCCATTCAATACAATTTAGAAAAATTACGCCTGGCCCAAGCACGTCAATTGTAAGCCTTAAGGACATGTCAACCTCAAGGGGAAAAAAATTGACCCATGACCGTCATGCTGCAAAAAAAACAATGCATATCAGAAAACGTGACACACACACCCATGAAATGATGATACAGGACTTCCTGGCTGCATACATGGTACCCTGATTTCCCTTTCACTTTTACTTCACAGTCTTTTTGTCCGTGACTGTGTGAGAGTGTGTGGAGCCAGTGCTGATGGGGGAGTGGTATTTTTGGAGAGTTTTGTGCTGTGTCCTGTTGCTGTTGTGTGCTTTTAGCCTTTTTCTTCAGTCTTTCCTAGTGTTTTTGTCCTGTATTTGTCATTGTATTGTGTGGTGTTTGTCTTGGGGTAGCATAGTTTGTTGGGGTATTTGGGGTTAGTTGGGTAGTTAACTCTTGTTTTTTCGGGGCTTTTTCATTTTCAGTTACCTTATACTGCAAAATGTATAGAAAAGGGAGAGTAACGAAAATGAGTGGAGATGAACTGGAAGGGTTCCTGTGGATGGTGCAGCATTACCTCCCTATGATGCTAGTTTTGGGTAGCCGGATAATAGAGGGCTACCCTACAGAGGCACAGAAGGTGCAGTAGGGCAAGGAGTTCCACCAGCTACGCAGAATTTTCAGAGTTGCGCGCACCAACCACCAGTTAAAACGCCATTGGGCAGACCTCATAGCATAAGAGCAAGATCCTCTGGATTACCTGGGGATTCAGATTGGTAGACCAGTTGGTAAGTAGCCCATGTGCATACCAACATCCTTATTTGCATGTGCATGACAGGCGGACTGAAGGTTGACTACAGTATGTTTTGTCAATGGTTGTTTTGGACCTGGTTTAAGAGCCCTTGACTCCACCTTAGCGCTGCCATTGTGAAATTTATTATTGACGCTAAGACAGCACTGAAGTGGCATTTTCCCTGAGCCATATTAACAAAGTAGTGTGATGCATGCATAGCGCGACTTCGTTAAGCCTTGCACAACATCATGCCTGCTCCAGGCATAATGAATGCGAGGACAGCCAACCCCTGTTAGGCTGGACAAATAATTGGCACAGGGAAATCTTTCAGATTTCCTTGCACCTTTTTTTCCCACAGTCTTAACGCAAGCTCGGAGCAGGCATTAAAAGGGGGCATAGCATTCTATATGATGATCCCCTATGTACTCTGCAGGAGTTGCGCCAATATTTTGGTGCTACTCCTGCAGAGTACATCAATTGGGTCTAAATAAAATGGCGCGATTTCCCCATAACCTGCACCATCGTGTGCCATATATTAAATACGACGCACACATGGTGAGGTGATAGGGGAATGCTAAGGGGCACAAGGGAAGTTGCAATGCATTAAGTCAGCAGAATTTTCCTTTAATCTGCCCTTCTGTGTCTTTGGCCAACGGCTTTTAATGGAGCTTAGTTGTGCACCGGGTCCAGACTACATGCACATTCTTCTTTGTGTACATTTTGTATCCCATACACCCCATGAAGTTTCAAATATCAGACACACATATGCTGAATTTGTACCACAGGCCTGCCCCATATTACCAAAAGTATGGGGCAGGCCTGCATCTGTGCCAGCACTAGCACATTACTCAGCAGCCTGCCCCCACGTAGGCATACTTGGACCACGGTGCAAGTGTGTCTGTGTTGTGGGGGGGGATTATGCACAGGTTGGTATCCTTTCATGGACTTTAATGGTAACAATTGCTGCCCACATAGTAGTGGCAAGACATCTGTAATGTTATTCAGTTAATGTGCAGGAAGGGACAACTATGTGGAAATAAGGAAACTGCCAGGGCATTTTAGCTCTAGTCTGTGTGACTTCAATTGGTGCACACATATAAGAAACAAGAAACAAGGATGTGTCAATGCATTCCTCAACACTTTGCTATGCTCACACCACCCCTGGGTAGTTGTTAGTCCTTTGGCGCTGATAATGAGTAAGATGTCTTCAACATCTGGGTGCAGGGTCAAAAGCAATGGGTGTTCCAATGGGCGGCTACTGCAACAACCATTGAATGCCCCTCTGATGCAGAATACTGTATCATGCTAACCCATATGTCCATGGAGGTGTAACGCAACAAAACTGCTACATTACAAATCCATGTACATGTGGTGCAGTGTAATGCACCACAAGACCATCAGGGAAAGTGAGGCTTTGGTGGTGCCTGTGCTTCCATTATCTGGCCCTTTATCTTACAAACAGATTTTTTTAATTGACCAGTTGTTCTGACCTACCACTAAGGAGATTTGCTTACTCAGATTAACAAGTTGAATTTGTAACTGTTGTCTATGCACAGAAATGTCCCCAAAATCATCAAGCTATGTTTTCCTGTCATGGATTGCAGGTTGGCCTCCACCCTACACCAGTGGAGAAGTGTCCCAATTTGAAGACCCTGACACATCCAGTAAGTGTCACCTTGTGAGTCACATTTGTCATTCTAGGGTTTTGAGTGAGAGGGTATGATGTGTGCAATGCAATAACGAAAATGTATTGTGAGACCAGTGAGACAACGTCATCTGAGTTAGGATATGGACATTATGTCTGATGCTATGTTGAGGATGGAGAATGAGTTGATTATTGCACAAGTGCCAACATGTGCTGCTATGGAATTGTGAGTGTTAGGAAAAGGAAATCATGCCCACATACAGAGCAATGGCAGTCAAGATATGTGTCAGAGGTGCTGTGTATCAGAATAACATGCCTGTTGCCAACATATTTGTCACAGCACTTTTTTTAGAGCACTGTGTGACACACATAGCTGCCAGTTACTCGGGAAATGTTACAGATGATGTACATGTGTTGAGGTCTCTAGGGGCTTATGTAGGAAATTCACAAGTTATAGTTAGAGTTACCTCAAGTAGCTAAAACACATGTCCTAAGGTAACTATAACACGTGCCCCCGGCATGCACAGCTTTATCATAAAAAATTGTACTGCAAATATTACATTGATATTATAAATGATGTCATCAAAGATGTCATGAGTGCCGTAATTTGAGGGTTAATTAGCAGTGCATGGCGAGGGTACAAATTATAGTTACCATAGGGCACACGTTATAGCTACTTGAGTTAAGTCTACCTATAACTTAAATAAAAGAATGTATCTGTCATTTTACAAAATTAAAATAATTTGTACTATACAAAAAAAAGATTGAAATTAGTCTGGCTGGATTAAACACCTGACTGCTCATTGTGAAGGTCGCAGACCTTCACAACAAGCTATTGATTTTTCTTTTTTTACAGTTTTTCTTTTTCCCATTTGTGGGCTATCTGGGACCCCGAGGGAGCCCTCAAGGGCTCCCCGATGGTCACTACATATTTATTATTATTTTTTAAAAATTATGTATGAAAATGCTTTTTACGGGCTATCTGGCACCGCAGGGTAGGCCTCAAGGCGGTACCATTGCTTTGGCAGCTCCCTGCTTCCTGAAGCTTTTCTTCTCTGTTCCATGCACGTGTGCAGGGAACAAAGATGAAAGTTCCACTTTTTGACAGCAGGACCTGCTTTACAGAGTCCGCTGTCAAAAAGTAGAGTGTTTGCGGTGATTTGACTACAGCTTCAAAGATGCAGCCAAGCCACAGCCGGCCAAGGGGGTGGTGGTCCCCAGGGCCATAAGTGGCTCCGCAAGGGGGGTCGTGAGGCCCCCCTCCAACGTGCACAGAGCCCCGGGGAGGTGGTTATCCCTGGGGCATAGGGTGGCTCATAATTCATTGTAACCCCGGGAGGTGGTGTTCCCCAGGGCTGTCAGGAAGGCCATCAGGCCTCCCCCTATATGAAAAGCATTTTTGCCCTAGAGAGGTGGTGGTCCCTGGGGCTGTGGGGAAGTCCACCCGGGGGCTTTTTTTAGAAACAAGCACAGGAGCCAGCACTTGTTTTTTTTAAAAACATTTTATCGTGGATTTGTGACCCCGTCATGATTCTGCAGTAAAAATTAACAAAAAAATGCTTTTTAGCCCTGGGTGGTCCCTTTAGGACCCCAGCACCAAAGATAAGGGGTCAGGGTGTTCACACCCTGGCCCCTTTTGTATTTTGTAATATTTTTTCTGGGACTTGCCTTCAACCAAGTCCCAAGATGGTGGCCAACATTTCCTGGTTTGAAGTGTTAGCAGCTAATCAGATCTCATCACGAGATCGGGAGGTGTCGCGAATCCTTTGCGTCCCTCGATATACAAATTTGGATTTCTTTAACTTTCTCAAAAACAACTGAATGGATTTACACCAAATAATGAAAAGGACCATGAGGTACCTTTCTGCAAAATTTGGTGTAATTGCGTCCAGTGGTTTTTGCGCCATCACAGTTCACTTTTTCCTATAGGAATTAACATTGCAAACACTCTAAATGTCAGCCCCCCTTTATCTGGCCCCAGCTTTACGGATCACCCCAAAACTTTCCAGATAGCAGCTCACGTGACTGTCAAAGTTTTTGGGACAATTTCATGAAGGTTTGTCAAGTGACTCCAAAGATACAGGCTAGCAAAAAACAGCTTTTTTTTTATAACAATGAGGTCCTAAGTATAAATACCTTGTGGCAACATAAGGGTTGAACTGTCTACCAAGAGAATGGCAATGCCCCCACCCCAAAAAGGGTGAAGAAGTCTTTCAGTCTTTTTGCCACAATCTGCCTCCCCTGTGGGGCTGAAAGCCAACTAGACATCAGGAAAAATACCTAAAAAAACAACATGAGGTAGTGGTTGCCCACTATGGGCATGGTCATCTCTGTACCCCAAAAAAGGTCCAACAGTCTTTCTGCCCCCATGGGGAAGATTGGTTGTTTGCACCAATCTACATTTCCAGGGGAACAGAAAGCCCATTAGACACCAGGGAATTTATATAAAAAACATGAGGTATTGGCTTCTCACCATGGGCATGGTCATGCCCCAAACCCAAAAAAAGGTGCAACAGTGTTTCTGCCCCCGACGGTCTAGTTGGAGGTTTGCCCCTATCTGCCTCGCCTGAGGACAGAAAGCCTACTAGACACCAGGTGTTGGACCGGGCCCTTTCTGCAGGGTCATCCTGAAACTTTTTGCCTCATCCCTCCTATATTTTCTGACCAGTTTTTGTTCAGGACTCTGGGCATGTTACCACTGCTTACCAGTGCTAAAGTGCAGATGCTCTCTATGTAAATTATATTGGTGATTGGTTTATCCCTGATTGCCATATTTGATTTACTAGTACGTCCCTAGTAAAGTGCCTGTACATCAAATGCTATTGGTGGGCATGTAGCACTGGTTGTGCCACCCACATGAGTAACCCTGTAAACATGTCTCAGACCTGCCACTGCAGTGCCTGTGTGTGCAGTTTTAAATTGCCAATTCGTCCTGGCAAGTGTGCCCAGTTGCCAGGTCCAAACCGTCCCTTTTAATTCATTAAGGCACTTTTAAGGTAGGCCCTAGGTAGCCCCCTAGGCAGGGTGCAGTATATGTTAAAGGTGGGACATGTATTGATGTGTCCTAACAGTGAAATACTGCCAAATTTGGTTTTCACTGTTTCAAGGCCTATCTCTCTGATAGGTTAAGAAAAACCTATCTTTAAAAACTTTGTAAAGTTTAAAAAAAAAATTAAAGTGCAGTTTTCCTTTGGGAACAGATAGGTATGTGGAGTTTGGGATTTCTGAACTCACAATTTAACAATACATCTTTTGTGAAGTTTGTAAATGACACTTTTAGAAAGTGGCCATTTTCTTGTTTAAACCATTTTGTGACTCTGCCTGCTTGAGTATTCCCTGTCTTGGTCAAACTGACAGTTGGGATGTTTGTGAATCCCCTCTAGACAGTGACACAAAAAGAGCTGGGGGTAGATTGCATATGCTGATGGGCCATCTATGCTAGAGTGGCGGCGGGAGTGGTCATTTACATCTGAAAGGCCAATGTAGTCTCCAACCCCCTGGTATGTGTCAGGGGCCAGGCCTAGGCAAGGAAGGATATTGTGAATAGCCTGGGCCTGAGTATATCAGTTTCAACTTTCCTATCAAGATTCTCAGGAAGAATTCTCATAAGCAATGAGCAGGTTTCTGAAATTTGGATGAAGTTAATAAATAAGCTATACAGACATAAAATTTGTTCGATAAATTTGGTAAACCTTTTTTGTAACATACAATTTCTTAACACATATCATCCCTCCTAATGAGTTGAGAGTGGTCAGTGAATTTTTGTGTCTAAATGGCCATATTAACATACTACATCCTTAGTCCAAGGTCGATGAGACCATTACAAATACTTGTAACACACTAACGTTGATGGAAGCATGCTTTCAAGAAGTCTAACCAGTGGCAAACACTCAAGATAGAATTCCTTCAATTTGTTCTTTTCCCCACCATGCTTTTTTATTCCTACATGTTTAGTAGAATCTCACAATATGAGGCTTAGGCCCTGACTACGAACCTGGTGGTCCTAGGACCGTCAGACTTGCAGCGGCGGTCAGACCGCTGCCAATGCTGCTGTCCGACACCCACATTATGAGCGTGGCAAAAGCACCATGGTTTGACCGCTGGCACCGTCACTTATTCACCAGCTGACGGCATGGTGGTGCCGGCGTCTTAACCTGCAAGTGCTGTGCTACGAGCAGCACTGCTCTGGGGATTACGAGTCCTTTGTCTGACAGCTTTTGCATTGCGGTTCCACAGTCATGCAAAGGCTGGCAGGGACGGGTGGTGGGGGCCCCATGGGGGTCCATGAACTGCCCATGCACTTGGCATGTGAAGTGCAGGGGCACCCATGGGTAGCCCATCACACTTTTCACTGCCTGAATTACTGTTGTGGGTAGTTTTCCTCTGGGCCAGCGAATGGAAATGCTGTTTCCGCCCACTGGCCCAGCGGGAAACTTATAATAGGGCCAGCGGGTAGAAAATCAAACTGGCGGTCTTCTGACCTAAAGAGTTTGACGGGTGGCCTCCACTGCCCGCCAATATCATAATGAGTCCTTTAGTGCCTGACTTAGATATTGGTGGAGGGGTTACTATGTCACAACGGTGACAGATTTTCTGCCCGCAGAAATCTAAAACCCTTTTGCTATAATGTGATTTAGATTTCAGCAGACGGGATAACCGTCACCGTTGTGATGGAGTAACTATTCAGCCAATATCTAAATCAGGCCATTAGTCTACAAATATAACATCAGTAACTGCAATCAGCATTATTAGAATGGTGAACAATACAAACAATTCAACCATGTTAATTGTTACTAATTTTGGCTCACTCCTATCAATATCTAAACCTGTGCTAATAGAGTGTAGCAGGAGTACCCTCTGCCAGATCGGTTGGCATAGTCTAATCCCCGTTCCTTGGTCTTAGGTGTCAGAAAGCCGGTCTAAGTGTACAGGCTATCTTCCTTCACAGGCTGAAGGTCAGAGTCAGCAGGGCTGTATTTCAGTCACAGTTCACCGTGGTTCCATGATAATCCCAGCATGAACTGCTCCTCTCACCAAGCCTAGCATGGATGCTGTTTATATAATAAAACACTATCATTATCACACTGTTATAGAGGTGCAGAACATCGACTTTGGTTTGTCTAGCATGAACAGGTTGTCTGCTAATGAGCACATAAAGAGAAAACAAGGGCATCATGTTATGATTGTGCAACTCTGGACCTAAATGTGCAGACCACAGGGTTACAACGTCTACCAAGAATAAATACATATGTAGCCCACTCCTGTGTTAGGGGAAAAACATGTAAAAAGTAACCCTTAGAAAAAGATGACAAGCTAAAGCTAAAACCCAAAATGGAAACAAAGTGTGGGCATACAACAATGCCACCTCAGTTTGAACCAAACCATATACAAATCAGTCCTGACCTTGTTCCTATAGGAACACTCCTGCCCGAACATTCATGCCAGGCCCCCCCTGAACCAGAAAACAAGCAACCCAAGATTGGTTTTGCCTTAATTTTGGCTCTACAGTCACGTGTAGTGCTGTTCTAGTTCCCCAGTGAGCACAGGTCCCTCTTCTGGGCATAAACTTGGCCGCTGAGAGCACTACATCAAACACACAAAAGATGATGGGAAGAATGCTTACAATATGTCTAACCAACGGCAATCACTTGGTGTGGCATTCCAACCCATTATTCTTTTGCCCACCATGCCACCTCAGTTTGGAACCAGACATACACAAATCAGTCTTGACCCTGCTCTAATAGGAACAATCCAGCTGGAACTGCTAGGCAAGGGCCTCCCCAAACCATAGGACAAGCAACTCTATTTCTGCCCAGAATGGGGCTCTTCAGTTGGGTGTATCTTGATACCGTGCAACACTGAGAACGAGATCCAGGCCTGGAAATAGACTTGTCCACTAAGGGCATTACATTATACGCACAAAAGGTGATCAGAGGAATGTTTGGAATAAATCCAACCACTGGCAATAACTTGGGGTAGCATTCCAACTCATCATTATGTTGTGCACCATTCCACCTCAGTTTGGACCCATTTTTCTGCGAATCAGACTTGACGGTGCTCTGATAAGGAGGCCTGGATACTGAACTCTTCCTCTTGGAAAAGGGTTAACACTGATTTGCATATAGCTGGATGCAAACTCAGTTGGAATGGAGCATGAAAAACAATTGGTTGCAATGGTACACAGAGCAGTACCTGATAGTTAGACTTATGG
The DNA here is from genome assembly GCF_031143425.1 of Pleurodeles waltl. NCBI lineage: Eukaryota > Metazoa > Chordata > Amphibia > Caudata > Salamandridae > Pleurodeles > Pleurodeles waltl. Next base: position 1,232,454,494 of record NC_090444.1, on the reverse strand, counting down.
CAATCATTCCTCCCCTCACTTTTTGTGTATCACAAGTATAACAAAATACCTCATCTAGTTTGGACCATTATGAAGTATGTTACTATGGCACTTTAAACATTAAAAGGCGCTGATGAGTGTCAGATCAGAAGGAGGGACATCAAGTGCCAAGTTCTATGTTACAAAAAATGTTTACCAATAATGTAATTTTCACTGCACAATTTAAATAACAGACATGCCCACTGTGAAAGTAGGGGATGGTGTTTCATACATACCCTAACAGCCTGCATTGTCATAGACAGTAAGTGGGGCTTTGATTTGGTCTAATGTGCACTGGAAACAATTTGTAGGAGTGTGTAGGTGCTAAAAAACTGTTGTCGCACCTGGGCACAGATGGATTTGAGTGTGATTTGTATTTTCATTTCTTATTGTCAATATCAATAAGGTGGACAGAGTATAGTACAAGGAAATAGCCAGAAAAATAAAACATCCCACACTTTAAATGTTATCTGGAATATACTGATCAAGCAAATCACACTGGTTCAGGAGGGACGGAACGGGATTTGCCATCTTTCTTGGCTTCCTTCCTTCCTTCCATTGCTTGATTCTTCTTCCTATCCTCCCTTCCTTCTCTCATCTTTCATTATGTGGTTTTATTAATTGTTCCCTCAATCCAAACATCATCTATCCTTTCTTTATTTTCTAGATCCACCCATCTTCCATCCTTCCTTCCCTCACTCATCCAGCCTACTATCCATCATTCTCCATGTCCATATTTCATAATCTATCAATCAGTTTCTCCATTTTTCTCTCCATGCTGGTAGAGAAATGAAGGGGCTTGGAAAGGGTGATGGGGAATAAAGGAAAGGGATAATGACAGAAAAGAAAGAATGGATGGCAAACTAGTCCCTTAAAAGCTCTGTGAAGCAAGGACTGACACCAGAAGTGGAAGAATACATCAACCAATCAAAACACTGAAATTGATGTGATCCTGCCATCCAATTATGAGCAAAATACTGACCCAAAGCACCCTCTATGTGTATGTAATGATCTAGAACAGTAGGTTTCTGTCAGACAGTTAAAGTTGTACCCAAGACAAAAAACTGCAAAACTTAGCATATTCATTTCACAGAAAACAAGAACGTAACACTACAGAAGGCTAAAAAGTGCCCAGTAATGACATAAACTTAGCACCTGTAGTGCATCTTTTTAGAGATGCAATGGGCATTTCAACAGTCCCAACTGATCTTTGTGAAAGGCAACAGACAGCAGCATTAGTGAAAACACAATTCTGTTAACTGACCGAATACTCACATGTGACATTTGGCCCCTTGCCATAGTACAGCCAGGGGAGTTTCAGACAATTGGAGCACAGTGTTGTTAGAGACACACAGTGACTTGGCAACCTTCTGGGATTTGAACAGGAGGTCAGAGGCACCAGAAGTGAATGAAGGGTATGGGAAGGGTATGGGAAAAGGAAAACTGACCTGCAGTACCAGTACGGGCAAGCAAGAGAAAGACGAATGCTCATAAAAGCAGAGTCGAAGCAACTTGGAAGGAAGAAGAGTGGTTGTAAAAAATACAGGAAATGAAGCCCTACTTGTAGGCACATTACAGGGTGTGTGAGGGAAAAGCACCTATGACATTGCATGAGCTACATCTATTTGGCACAGAGATGAGTCAGGAGTTGGGTAGGCAGAGAAACTACCTGTTTAAAATTAGGTGGATGAGCAGTGTGGGGTGGATAAGCAGCACAGACTCCACCAGCACAGAAGCACTGATAAGGGCCTCAGGGGTGTCGCGGAGTCCGTAGCTAAGAGGCCCCAAGCAGATCTGGTCCTTAGGAGTGCTGAGAAATCTGTGGCAGCTAGAGGTGAGTGTTTCTCACGCCAGCTGTAGGTGAGAGAGGATCTTGACAGAGATATGTCTGCCACCCATGGCACGGAGCCCTCAGCGGAGGCTGGCCAACCTCCTGCGCTCAAAGGAAATGTTTTTTCTACTTGTGATAGTGATGAAGATGACCACATTTCACATGTAAGTTCAAGTGATTAGCCTGCATTACCTTGGATAGGTCCTTATACATTTGTTCAAAAACATCTGCTGCTGGACACTGATCCTCGAACAATTCCTAATGATGTATTAACTGAAACCATACCTCCCCCAGAATGGGATGATAGGACCCTGTGGCAAATTGTTATAAATCTACATTCAGAACCACCAAAAAGAGAAAGGCGTAAGGATATTAATACTATTGCAGATGTTGTGAAGCTGTTTGAAGAATGCAAAAGAATTCTTGTCTTGACTGGAGAACTGGGGATGCCCAAAGCTGGCTGGACTGTCTCTGACGCATCGCCTTTGAGTGCCAGGCCCTGCTGGGGTGAGACTTCGTCTCCCTATTTTTTCCCACTGCTGGAGGAGGGGCTGACACACTATTAAAGTGCTTTAAATTTTCCGCGTTGAAGGACCCCAGAAGCTGGATGGACTGTCTATGCTGCATCGCCCTTGAGTGCCAGGCCCTACTGGGGTGGGACTTCATGCCCCAGTGTTTCCTGCAGCTGAAAGAGGGGCTGACATGCTATTAAAGCACTTTACTTTTCCCACAGAACGGGACCCCAGAAGCTGGCTGGACTGTCTATGCTGTATCGCCCATGAGTTCCAGTCCCTGCTGGGGTAGGACTTCATCCTCAAGTGTTTCCCATGGCTGGAGGAGGGGCTGATGCAATATGAAAGTGCTTTACTTTTCCTGTGGCATGGTGCGCACCAAGGCAAATTCCCAGGCGAAGACTGGGCCAAGAGTGGGCCCGTCTGCGCCCGTCCACTGCTGACCAAAGCTGGGCTGGGCCACCTCTCTGATTTCAAAGTTCAGACTTTATTGTTGTTACTACTGGAGTCTTTTGGGAGTTATCTGGTGAGACCTGGAGATAACTAGTCAATTTCTGTATGCCCATGCTTAGTATGGGCAAGCAAAAAGCGGTTGGGGGCTCCCTCACAAGCAAATGAGAATTGACATCATGTTGGAGCAGGTTATTGGAATAATTTCAAATTAAATTGACCAAACGGAAAGGAGGCTATCTTTGGACCATTTGGACAATCTGACTGAAGGGGAGCAGTTTTGTTTTAATGGAGGGTGGTCTTGATGGTAGAAATCAGGGAGTTGCTCTAGGGCATGGGGCTCCATCAGATTCTATTCACCCAGCATTAGTGTTTGACTTGGCCCCCCCTAATGCAAGTAGGTCACCTTCAGGGAGGAGCAATATTCCATCACCCGTTGAACCTGCCTCTAAGCAGAAGAAGCAAGGGACCTGCCATTGGGGGGAAAAGCAGCAAACAGAGGCTGCTGGCCATATAAAAGAGCCAGCCCCCCTGCCTGCAGGGCTATTACCACCCTGGAGGAGATTATGAACCATTTAGAACAGGTTATTGAATCTTAATTACATCCTATTAGAGTATGGCTGGCTTCAATAGAGTTGCAATTGGATTCAGTGCTTCAGCTTCACGTACCCCAAGAGAATGTTACACTTTCTGGCCATTACTTCCAGGTGTCCAGTCAGTTTATGGACCAGGTGGGGGCTCAGGCAAGTCATGTTCAGTGACTCAGTTGTCTGAGTGTAGGAAGTGCCCTGCACAGGCAGAATGGGCTAATGCAGGTACTAGATGAAACACAGGGCGGCACAAGAAGGGTGACAGGCATTCTTTGTTCACCCAGCAGGATCACCTGCCTCCAGTAGCACCTCCCTCAGTTAAGTCTTTTGGTCTTGGTGGCCTTAGGAATGGGTCACCTGCAAGCACCCTCAGTTGCTCAAGTTTGGCTTCACAATTTAGACAGCATCTCCTCCTGGCCTCCACTCCATTTGTAGCCATCTTGGTAAATGTCCCTCCCCTGAGTTCAGGGGCTACATGTGATCTGAGCAGGAAAGCTAAACATTGGTGTTGTAGTAAGGGAGTGTGTCTGCTTATGACTCGGATAATATCATTATGGGCAGCCGAGTGGGCTGGATAGGTGGTGGGAAAAAATGTTTGATGGGGACTGTTTAGTTTTGAATTTCAGACAACAGAGTACAGTGGGGGGGGTTGTTTTCCCACTTGCCAGCGGAGGCGCTGAGGGGATCGGATATTAATGTGCTTCCTTTAGGTTTTTTCTATTCTCAAATTTTGGGACATATGTCAAGGCCCAGCAAATACCTTCAATGCCACTCGTACGGAGGAGAGACTCATTGAGTAGGGGGTCGGTAATGCCGCTGGAACTCAGTAATAGGTTCCAGCTTCTGGAGGACCCAGAAAGTATTGACAAACGGCAGGTAGTGGGACCACTCAAAAAGCTGAGGCCCAGAATGGACATTCACCCCATGAAAATTTGTAGTTGGAATAGCTGGGTTGAGTAATAAACGTGAAGACCAAGCCTGTTAGGGAAATTGAGAGTTTGATAAAGTGGGTATGCAAGAAAAATTGGAAGGGGAGTCTCATTTTTGTTTGGATGGGTATACTGCATTTGCAGTAAGGGCAGAGCAGACATGGGAAGGATGAGCTAGGGGTGTATGTTTTTATTGATATCCCTTTACTTAAGAGGTACCCTGTCCCAGATTATGCTTGATGTAAGACACTCGCTAGTGGTTAAACTTGAATTTAAGGGTCTCCCCAGTATTTTTTGGATATATTTTTATTACTCTTTTGAGTAGGATATCCCCACAGAGCATCTGAGCACCATAAGTGTTGTTTTACAGTCCCTTGAAAGAATGTTAAATGGCTGTTTCTTTATTATACTTCTGGGAGATTTTAATTTACATCTCTGCACTTTGAATTGTTTTGACCTTGATATTCCTCTGGATGCTGACCCTGTTTTGGGCTCTCATTTTTAGCAGTCAGCTGAGAGCAGCACCCTGGATGATACCCTTGCAGATTTTAATTTGGTACACACTGGAGCAGATTCGGAAGAGCCTATGGTTCCAAGGAAGATCGGTGAACATCATTATCAATTTTGCATTTGCCTCAGCTTTTCTGGAGCTGTTTGAGGATTTGAGCTACAGTGGTCTGCTTTTAGTGACCATAATCTGTTGGCTCTATATCTGGATTGGGGACTTTGTTAGACTAATTCAGCAAAGAGAGGCCCGTCACATATAGAGATTATGCCATATGACCAGGGTTGAAGATTAAAATGGAGCTCCGTTGTTCATGATTTATTTTTGGAGACTATTTATAAGGTCTGTGACCGAGGTTTTGATCAGTGTTTAAAAGCCCAAGAGAATGATGACCATTGTTTGGAAGCCTTTAGCAGTATTTGTAAACAGGTTAATTGTAATCTTGGGGGAGAAGTGGTTTGATTGCAATTCTACCAAAGCCCTTCAAAATTTGAAATTGGTGCTGAAGAATGGAGCCAAGCACAAGGCACAAATCGCTAGAAGTTAGTTATCCAACCACGTAAGAAAGAAATCAGGGAACAAGTTTGGGTGGACTTGGCGAACACTTTTTACCTAAACAATAGTGTTCTCTTTTGGGAAATTTAAAATTTGTCCTCTTTTACAGGAAAGAATAATAAGGCCACAGAGTGTACCATTCCAGCTGAGGGGTGGGTAAAACCCTACTCAGGAATGTATGGTAACTCTTTGGACTGCTTGACCCCTGTTCTTTGTACAGGGCATAAGGAGGTGAAGGCCACTTAGTTTACAGAGGTGGAGGTGGAGGCCACCTTAGTTTGTTGTTCAAAGAATAAGGCTCCTGGGCCTGATGGGGTACCTGGCGACTTACTTCTCCTTGATACTCGGTTTTGGTCTAAGATTCTAACCTGGGTATTTAATGCAGGTTGGAAAAAAGGCCCACTCCCCTTTTGGCAATCTTCAATCACTATACCTGTCTTTAAAAAGGGGGCAAGATCCAGTCCTAGATGTTATAGACAGATTTCACTCATTGATTTGTCAGGTAAGATCATGGGTAGGGAGATTTTGACCAGGCTAACAGAGTGGTTAGAGCAAATTAATGTGATCTCCTGTTTTCAGTACGGGGTCAGGCAGGGTAGGGGTCCCCTTCATCAAGCCCTGAACTTGAATCTGTTAGTATGTAAATGCACGGTGGCCAAAAAGGAGTGGCTATATGCAGGATTTATGTATTTGTCTAGACGATTGATAGGGTCAATAGGGCCAAAGTATGGACCATGGTAGTTGATATGGGGCTGGATATCACTCTTGTTGGCTTTTTGCATCACCTTTATCAGAATTCAATGTCAGTTGTTAGATTCAATTATGAAGGCTCCCTTACAGAACCAATACAAATTCACAGAGGGGTGAGTCAGGGCTGTATTCTAGCCCCCCTGCTGTTTACTTTATATATCAACAACATGTGTCCGGTATTAAGTGCAGCAGTTAAGGATGTCCCTCGGGTGGGGCCACATATGATACCAGTGTTGGTGTATACTGATGACACAATCCTGTTAGTTAGAACAGTTGTGGGGCTCCAAAGACTCCTTGATGTCTTCATTGAGTTTATGTCCTCCCTGGAAATGGAAATAAATTACACCAAGTCCCATATTATGTTTTTTTGTAAAGTAAAATAAGTTTTGGGAAAAAATCTTTGGGGAGAGCAGGAGGTAATGAAGGTCCCCTTTTTTTCCCTTATTTAGGGGTTATCTTTGGTGAAAGTGAGTCATGGGCCCAACAAAGAAGTGCAAAGATAAATCTGTTGGCCAGGGCAGTGGCCTCGCTCTTTGATTTTGCAGGGAAGTTAGTGGCCAAAGCACTACAAGCAATGATTAAGGTGTAAGGACCTAAGTGCCTTGTGATAGTGAGTAATGGGAGTGGGGTTTGGGGCCAAAAAGACTGTCTTGAGATTCAGAGAGTTGAGAACGCCTTCGTAAGAAGACTACTCTGCCTCCCAAAGTCTGTTGCCACCTTCGTGGTCCACATAGAATTGGGCCTGGATTATGTTTCAGATAAACTGGCTCTCTCACCCATTGTTAGCTGGTTTAAAGTTTGGTCCAACCCGGAGTTGGAGCTCAACCAGGCTATTATCAAAAACTGCCTTGCTCTAGATAAAGAACTCAGCATTCTGTGGCTAAGTTACATCAGATCTTCTCTGGTAAAGCTGGGTTGCCTCTCATTTTTTGAGACCCCAAAGCAAATTAAGAAGAAAGATTTTTGGTGTTTAAAAAAACAGTTCTTGATTACAGCCAAACTGTAGAGAGAGGGAATGGAGTTTCCAAAAACTCACGGTCCGGGCATTTGTTTTACTGAAGATAGATTTAGGCATGGAGCCCTATCTTTGAGTTGTGAATTCGCCCCACCATCATTTTTCATTTTCTCGGTTTAGATCAAACCTTTTTCATTGGCTTTTAGCAGATCCCCAGATTCATTCATTTTAATACAGAAATTCAGAGCCCATGCTCCTGTGATAACTGAGGATGTAGCGCACTTTATTTTCTTCTGTAGACATTATTTTTCTTGTAGACAACACTACATATTACCTTTGTTGAGGGGTAAAAGGTTTTGCCAGGTTAAGCTGACCCTGATCTACTTACAGCTGTTGCAATTTCATTCAATATGTTATTATGTGGTAAATTTTTTGGCAGAAATTCTTAGGGGCACATTTATACTCTGTTTGCACCGAATTAGCGTAATTTATTTTTACTCTAATTCGGTGCAAAACAAACTAATCCATATTTATACTTTGGTGCTAGACCCGTCGAGCGCCAAATTTATAGAGCTAAAGTCATTTTTTGGACTTGGAAACCTATCTTGCCTTAATGAGATGCAAGGTAGGCGTTCCCATGCAAAAATTACTCTATGGCCTTAATGCCATATTTATACACCCGTGCAAAAATGGTGCACAGGAGGTAGGAGGGGTCAAAAAATGGTGCAAAGCTTGTTTGCCCCGTTTTTTAACGCCTGAGTCAGGGCAGGCTTTAGGGGACCTGTGGGCCTATTTCCATGGTGGAACACCATGGAAGAAGCCCACAGGTGCCCTGCCCAGGCCACAGGGACACCCCCACCCACACCAGAGGGACAGCGGAGGATGGGGGACCCCATCCCAGGTAAGTGCAGGTAAGTATTTTATTTTATTTTTTAAAGTGCCATAGGGTGCCCTGAAATGGGCCCCCATACTTGGCACAGGGTGCATTGGCCATGCCCAGGGGACCCTGGTCCCCTGTGCTGGTCATTGGTGTGGTGAGCATGACTCCTGTCTTTTCTAAGACAGGAGTCATGTGGTATGGATGGTTTTGCATCAGAAAATGACTCTAGGAAGGTTAGAGTCATATTTATTTTTACTCTAACCTGCCTAATGTCATTTTTTGGTTTAAAACCCCCTTCTTCCATACCGCCAGCCCCACCCAACTAACATCATTTATTTTTCACACTAGCCTACCCTTTGCACCGGCTTGCAACATTCCATAAATATGGCGCCTGTCCGGTGCACAGAAATGGTGCAAGCCGGTGCTAAGCTTTTTGGGGTAAAACTGCGTTAGTGTAGTTTTGCCCAAAAAAATATAAATCAGGGCCTTAGACTTAAGAAGAAGCATTATCAAAGACAGAAGGAGCATTTTTAGGTCGAGAATTAGCGTTCAACATGTTGTATACTTTTAGTATACTTATACTGTGGTGCAAAGCTATTTGATTTGTTAGTTGCAGTGTCCTTCAAAAATCCTTGCTTGCTAGTGGTCAGTTCTGCCTCTTTGTCCTGCCTTTTTTCTCTTTGGGAGCAGCACAAACTACTGTCTAATTACGCTATGTCCTGTTTATCTCTTCTGACTGGGACTCTTTCTTTCAGTATTAGCCTGTTTGTCTTACACTATCGCTGTATAATCAGCCCCTTCTCCCCACCAGCTCCCTCTGTAAACATAAACCAACAGCAGTGGGGGGCTTTTCCAGAGCCATCTCACTCTCTTCCTCTTGTTCTTTTCAGTGTGGGTGGCAAGAAAATTACAGTCAGTAATTTACAACACTAAGGCCCTCATTTGGAAACCTAGTTTCCGCCCGCCGGCCCAGCGGGGATCTCGGCAGCAACACAGGAGCTGGCTCCAAATGGAGCCGGTGGTGTTGCGGCCGTGTGACGGGTGCAGTTGCACCCATCGCGCTTTTCACTGTCTGCTATGCAGACAGTGAAAAGCTGCCTGGGGCCCTGTCAGGGGCCCCCTGCACTGCCCATGCCAGTGGCATGGGCAGTGCAGGGCCCCCCAGTGGCCCCACTACTCCCCGTACTGCCAGCCTTTTCCTGACGGTTCAAACCGCCAGGAAAAGGCTGGCGGTAGGGGGACTCGTAATCCCTAGCAGCGCTGCCCTGGCGGATTACTAGTGCCGGGGCCATTGTGGCAGAAAACCGCCGGCCCCAGCGGTGCAACTGCGGCGCTTCCGCCGCGGTCGTAATGACCTGAGAAGCACCGCCAGCCTGTTGGTGGTGCTTCCGTCATTACAGCCCTGGCGGTCTTGTACCGCCAGGGTTTTAATGACCCCCTAAGAGCTCTAACTCGAGCAAACAAGAGCCCATCGCATTCAAAATGCTTGTTTTCTTTTCTTTACTGAAACTTCCACAGCATTCTCTCATCTAAACATTATACGGAGACATTGCTAAGTTGATTTGACTCCTTTTGCATCTTTAATTACTGCCAAGCGTCTCCTTTGCCTTTCCTGTTTGGTGCTTGCATCACATGTGTCTCCAGCTCACTCAGGCGACCTGCCTCGGCTTCTATGTACTTTCCTTGAACATATAAATTAGAACTAAATAGCGAGCAAGAAATTCCGTACCTTGGGAAACTAGAAAACATACCGGACGCAGCTTGTTTTTACGAGGCTGCCGGTGCATCGCGCACGATCACAGGGACAGGAGGGTTGGGAGGGGGAAAGGTCTTTGCTCTGTAGCTGCTTGGTTGTGTTTGAGGAGCCAGGGCCCAGCCAATGCCCGAGTGTGTGACCCTTCGCTAGACCCGAGTTGGGCAGCTGTGACTAGCTGGGTGTTACAATGCTGCAGGCTGGGGCTTAGCTTTTTCTCACTGCCAAAGTACACAACCCTGGCTTCCCGAAGCACAAGGGAGTGGTGCATTATTATACCTCAGTCTATTTTTCGTATTGATAACTACTTGACAGCGTGCTCAGGTGGAGGCAGCAGGAGAGGAGGTCGGGTGATGTCCCTATTAACACAGACAAACAAAGCCTGGCAGAAGTGGCAGAGTTATTCTTTTCTGTTCAGCTGCACCAGAGTATCAGGCTCTATCTTGAAGAAACACGGATATAGGAATAGAAGGGGGCAGTAATGTGTTAATATAGCTCAAAGGGTTTGTCCTTGCTGCAGCAATCTCTCTAAAAACTTTCCGAACAGTTGCGAATCTCAAAGGAACATCCTCCAGAGATCTTAAAATGACCTCTTTTGTGTCTTACGAATTCAGCCATTCGTGTTTTCTTTTTTTTTCATCTTGCTATCCGAGAAATATGGCGCTTCCAGCTTTTATGGGTGAGCACAAAGTGCTCCGTCCATGCTGTAATCTCTCTTTGGGCTTCAAACCATGCCCATGTCATGTCAGTTAAGAAACGTTTACTAGAGAGCAGAGCTTGGGGTACAATGCAGCAATATGAGGAATTTCCGCCCTCCCTTGCCATTCCTACACACGGTTTGCCCCCTCTCCCTCGTCCATCCTCCTCCCCACCCCAACACTCCTCTCTCTCCATTTTCACACTGCCAGCAGCTTCTGTGATCGATCGATCGATACCGGTGCCCTCAATCCAGCCAAAGAAGTGGGCGAGCAGGCAAGCGCTATGCTGGAGTAAATGCCCACTCGTGATCCAAGTAAAGCTCACCAATCATGCCCACTTGTTTTTCCTGTTACTGCTTTGCCCTCTCACTTGCTATTTCTCCATGTGCTGTCCACTTCCCCTCACCTTCTACCCCAGTCCTTGCTTGCCCATCACTGAGACCTCATCAGGGTTTCTAACCTCGATCGCACCAAACTGTGTTCCCATCCTCAGGGCTTGAAGTGGGATTAAAAAACTGGGGGTGTCTCAAAAAGGGGTGGCCGATAGAATTATGGGCCTGGTTTATAAAACACGTAAATTACAAATCTCTGCTTAGCATAGTGTGCCGCCCGGCTAGTATGTCTGCTGCTTCTTTCTGTTGTTGCATCCAGAGATATAATACAATAAGTAACATTACACCTATACAAGTCAGGACTATTGGCTTTTTCAATGGTTGTTAGTTGCAGAGTTGATCAATATATGTGGCAAGAAAAATCCAGTTATGCATTTACAATGCCAGTAGCTCTAACTCTCGTAAATGCGAGACCTATTCCATTGTAAATGCTTGTTTATTTTTGGTCACAGATTGTCTTTTAAGGGATAATGCTGTTTTAATATAATAAAGTTTAACTTATTCAATTTTATTTATTTTCGTAAGGGGATTATAGAATTCTTGTTTCAACAAGTTTTTATTGCTGATTACAGAGTAAGAATGTAGCGATTTTTAGTAAACTAATCATTTTTACCTTGGTTTCATTATTTGAGATGTTTATGTTGTTTATTGTTTGATGTGTTTTTATGGATTTGTATTAATCCGAAACAAATAAATTTATGAAAGGACTGGAGCAGGGGTGCCTATTTCCTGTAGCATACCCGACTTCTGATCTAGAGAAGGGATTTATGCTGCCTTACAGTAAACTTTCCTGAACTTCCAGATCCTCAAACAAGTTTTGATATAGATTACTTCATAAAGGATCCAAGGCCATTTTTCGGGTTTGCTCAGGAGATATATTGTGGCCAGTTCCTGCCATCGCTATGTCACCAGTTCAGTGCCATGTTGGAGAGGAATGGAGAACTATTCTCAGAATATTGCCACACTGGAACATGTTGCAGGAATCCAAAGAGTAATCCAATGTCATGGTTCTTTTGCATCTGCTTCTTGTATGACTTGCAGATACAAGGTTGGCAGTGAGGCACTCAGAGGAGATGTTTTTAACCAGGTTGTATCACGTTGTCCAAGGTGGCCAACTAAGGAGCCATTATGAAACTAGGCATAGGGCATCATGAGTTTGACAGTCCCACCACGGGACCGCCAAACTCGTGGGGAGGACACCCCCACCATGGCGGTGACACCCCCCCAAGCATACCACAATGTTCTCACCAGGCTGACTGGCGGGAGCATTGTAATATGTGGTTCCCGCTGGGCTTCCTGGTCAGAACAGTGCTACGATATTGGTCTCAGTTCCCTAAGGGTTCTGAGGCCAATATCGTAGCATTCCAGCACCCTCAGAATGTGCACTGTCTGCACAGCAGACAGTGCGCATTCTGACAGTGCTGGGCAGGTTGGCCCCTGCACTGCCTATGCCATGGGCAGCAGGGGCCCCAATGTTGCCCATGGCACTGGCTTTCCTCTAGCCTTTTCATGGCGGGGTCCCTGTCAAGGAAAGGGTGGAAGAAACCTGAGTTGTAATCAGCCAGGCTGTGAGTTCAGTGCTGCCCTAGCTGAGTACAACTCAGGCCGCCGTCACCACATTAGGAACCATATTCCTGATGGGGACGGTAGGCTTTAGCTGGGTCCACCCACCAGGGCTGTAATGGGGCAGTCAGACCGACACAGTTGAATCGGTCCGACTGTCACCATGAGGCTGGGGGTCCTTGGATCGCCAGCCTGATAATCAGGCCCAAAGTTTTCTGTGGTGAAAATCTTCCTGAACAGTTTCACAGAGATATGACGTGTGACAAAGATGAAGTAGATCTTCTAATTGTCATTGGATCACCATTGACAATAAGACCAGCAGCAATTATCCCAAGTTCCATCCCACAGGAAGTGCCTTCAATCTTAATTAATAGAGACGTTTAAGCCATCTGGATTTTGATGTAGAACTTCTGAGAGATTATGATGTTATTATTAATGAGTTGTGTCAGAACTAGGCAACAACTATACAAAGCTTAGTCACAAACTAGCGAAACTCTCTGAGACCACTGAAAAAATGCAACAAAGCCAAAAGGATCTCGAAATGCAGTGCACAGGATTACCACCTAAATCTTTCAAAATAGCTGAGGATTTTAACTTGCATGAAAAAGCTGCTGTGGCCGGTCCATCACTTGCTTTCTCAACTTCCGAAGATGGTGTTTAGGAGCCATCCCATTCCTTTTTTTTCTCCAAGTTTGCTGTAAATTGTATCAAGGAAAATGTTCAGGAACTGCAGGTTCACACTAGTACCAATGCGTTTTATCATTAATAAAGAGCCCTTGTTGAAGACTGAATGCTTAAAGGAAGCTAGATCCAATGAGCACAAAAAAACGAGCATTTGCAATGCAATGGGTCTCGTGTTCGCTCAAGTTAGAGCTATTAGCATTGTAAACTCCTAACCGGACATTTCTTGCCACATAAACTGAAAATGAAAAGTAAAGCAGTTTCACATAAGCAAGCCGGTGGCCACCATGAGCATGAAGGAGACACATAAAAGGAAACACTTTGCTTGCAGTCAAACGTATCAGCAAAAGTGCAATTATCCATGTAACTGGCAAAAGTGCAATCCTCCATGTAACAGGGTCGATGCCATGCACAAAGTTCGACTAAAGCCCAGCGAGATTGCGCTGCGTAGGAAATAAAAAGAAAAAGTAGTCCAGAAGACATGAGGAAAACACAGAGCCTCGTATGTTTACAGAAAATGGCAGGTGCACTGGAGGAAGGCTAAACACCAGAAAAGGCATGACGTATGAATGCCTTTCACTAATGAAATCAAGCTAATATTAAAAGGCAAGCCAACGAACCAACTAAACTAATGAGCACGACATGGGCGTGGTTAAAAGCCCACAGAGAGATTACAACAAGGGCCAGAGTGCTTGTGCGCTCGACCCTAATAAACGATGAAAGGAAATTCGAAGTTGAAGTGCAGCAAAACAATTGGAATAAAAGAAGTAATAAGAAGGAGCCGATAAGCAAACGTCTTGCTAGTACACAGTACTTATATCTTACTCAAACTCGGTACGTTTTTCATGCTGCTGAAGTTTATTTAGACTCTGATGATGTCATATCATCAAGTTCTTTCGGAAATGGTGATGAAAGTGCTTCCAGTCCTAGTTTTGACCAATGTACAGATAATGATAGTGATAATGACGAATGCTACAATGCTGGGAGCATGAAACCAGTGTTTCAACTGAAGTATTGGAAAGTTATCTTTCTTTTTTGTCTACTAAAGTGTACACCAGCATTCAGATTATCAGAACGAGCAACTTACCTTTTAATGTAGATCAACAGAAAGACAAGAATCATAATTTTCTGTAAGCGTGGTTGCTACTAGAAACGCACTGTGAATACTGTTTAAGTTTAATGGCTCTTATACTTAAATCATACTTTACCACCAAAACAAAAATAACTAGATTTGTTTTCTCGTTCCAGACTTGATATTTTTTCAAACCATTTCATGATAGCTTATTTGGATACTCAATTACTACTGGCAGCAGTTAAACCAGACCAAAGAAAACTGTCACTTGTGTTATGATTTTTTCGTTGCGATTGATCACAGCTCTCTTGCATCATCATTATGTAACACTAGTATTTGATTATTTTATTACTGTTTCGTTATTGCATACCGTTTTTTTTTTCATTTCATATTTGTCTCCCACTGGTGTGTAGACAGAAAGTGATCAATTAGCAACACGTTTCAAACGTAGCTATTTACATTTTTGATACCGCAAGTGATTGAAAAAATGTAAAGCTTTTTGCAGTGTTTTGCTAGCACTTATGTCCTAATTTATTTTGGACTCACAGAAATCAGTTGTAAATTTGCCCTTACGGTCTGCACAAGATGGGATATGTAAAAACAATGTACCTAATCAATTTCCCTAGGTGGTATCGAAGAGGCATACATCCTAAACAGTTCTGTAAAGTAACTGCTGTACTATGATTCGGATGGATGTATATCATTTACAATCCTCGTAAGCATTTCTCTTAATAAAATTAACAAAAGTACGTGTTTAAGATGAGCAAGTGCTGGGATCTTGGAAAGCCTTTTTGTCAAGAATCCAGGAGTTTTTCTAATTAAAATTCTGACGTAGGTGTTTTTTGTACACGTGACAGAACAAAGGTTTGTAACAATAAAGCAAATCTCTCACTGCCGTATGGGAAGACCCAGCGTTTGGTTAAGAAATTAAACTTACTATAAAAAGAGACACAAAAAACGGGGAGGCACAATGATACACAACCGCAATGGGTCTGGCAGGATACAATATTTAAAAGAAAAATATCTTTCAATTGAGACACATCTAAAATATTTATCTAGTCAACTGTCAAATAGGAAATTTAAGTTCAACTAGTCTTTCTATACCATAAAACCATCAATATGCCCGGAATCAGACAGCCACTCAGCAAGATCACCATTGTTTGTTGCGGATCTGCCAGGCTTGGTCATATTCCATCCTGATCCACTCCACGGATGGACCTTTGTCCCTCCCCTGCAGAAAAGTACTATGTGAGGATCTGAGTTGAGGTCAGAAAGAGAGTGGAACCTCTCTTGCAGTAATGTGGTTCGCTGGGTCTGGGTTGATCTTTAGCGAGGAGAGATCCTGCGCAGCCTTGACTCATCTTGCGGCTGCTGACCAGAGCTGCTGTACCCCTAGGACACTTGGAGGACATAACGTGAGAGGCCTGATCTCATTAGATGAACCCAACCTGCCTGATGGTGCCTGTGGCGCTGACCATGGAGTGGTGCAGCCTGCTCCCTGTCGGTGCTTTTAAATGCAGCATTGCCCCTGCACGGGTCAGGTTGTGGACCGGGGCTGATATGGCTCATGGATTGCTCCCCCAGGCTGAGGCTCGTCCCTGCTGAGGGCTTCTGTGGCCAGCAGGCTTCTGGTATACCGCAGGCTGCTAGGCCTTTGCAGCCCCAATAGGGACACTGGATTGGGTTTTGTACCTCTTGCGGTTAGGGTGTGAATGAGCCATGGCCTTGGTCTTCCACCTTTCGATGTTGAAAGAATGTTACTAGCTGTCTGGATTTTGGCGCTCGTTGTCCACCCATGGCTTGGGGCAGTTTTCTTTTACATCTGCCTTACCAGGACATTGGTAGGGGGCCGATCAGAACCTTGGGCCCCGGGCAACTGATAGTAGACTGGCACTGCTCGTCGGCATGGAGATCAGCACTTTTTTGGAGTCAGTGAGGTCTGGGTCTGCTCGTGCCCCCCTTGTGTATCCTGGGATGAGGTGGGACACAGCCTGCAGGTTAGCGGAAGGCTCCCTCTCATTTGCTCCCTCTGTCTGAACCTGTCCTCCTCCAAGATGGGCCAACACAATGCCAAAGAGCCCATTTTCCCTCACAGCTCAACGTGGTGTAGGAGTCATTGACTCCCCCCCTGAGGCTCAGAAGCAGGATGCTCATTCAGAAACTGGCTCACCACTTGATCAGGAGATTAAGGGCATGGTCACTGATCTGAAACATAGCTTGCATGCAATAGACACTAAGGTCGATCTCCTCACCAACAGACTTGATCATATGAAGGAACAACTAGACAAACATGAAGGACGCATCAATCTGCTGTAGACGTGGGTGTCTGAGGTTGGAGGCATGCATATGGCCACAAATTAACATCTCCTTTGGACAGAGAAAGTTCTGGAAGTGATCAAGAACAAGAACAATGATTTGAAGGCCAAGTCATGATGCAACAACTTATGCATCAAAGACCATGGACAGAATGGACACCTATATAAAGACTATGCTACACTCTCAGGGGCATATTTATACTCCGTTTGCGCCGGAATTGCGCCAAAGTCCATGGAGTTTGCGTCATTTTTTAGCGTGGACACCTACTTTGCGTTAATGAGATGCAAGGTAGGCGTTCACATCTAAAAAATCGACTCCGAGGCATGTGCGTCGTATTTATACTCCCGGGCAAAATTCACGCCCGGGAGTGGGCGGGTCAAAAAAAATGACGTACGCCCGATTTTGCACCGTTTTTTAGCGCCAGCAAAAGGCAGGCGTTAAGGGACCTGTGGGCTCTGAAGGAGCCCAGAGGTGCCCTCCCATGCCCCCAGGGACACCCCCTGTCACCCTTGCCCACCCCAGGAGGACACCCAAGGCTGGAGGGACCCATCCCAGGGACATTAAGGTAAGTTCAGGTAAGTGTTTTTTTTTTTTTGTTGTGGCATAGGGGGGCCTGATTTGTGTCCCCCTACATGCCACTGTGCTCAATGACCATGCCCAGGGGATAGAAGTCCCCTGGGCATGGCCATTGGGCAAGGGGGCATGACTCCTGTCTTTGTTAAGACAGGAGTCATTTCTATGGGGGTTGGGAGTCGAAAAAAATGGCGCAAATCGGGTTGAGGCGAAAAAATTGCCTCAACCTGACTCGCCCCATTTCTTGACGCCCAAGCCCCATATCCCCCTATGCCGGCGCTGCCTGGTGTACGTCGTTTTTTTCCACGCACACCAGGCAGCGCCGGCGGCTAACGCCGGCTAACGTCATTGATTAAATATGGCGCCCGCATGGTGCTTCAGAATGGCGTTAGCCGGCGCAAATTTTTTTGACGCAAAACTGCGTTAGCGCTGTTTTGCGTCAACAAGTATAAATATGGCCCTCAATTTAGTGAGGCCCTGGCACTCATGCTGGCATTGAGCATGCTCACTGATCATTGGGCCCCTGTCTCCCGCCTGGGGCTCCAGCACATTCACTAATATTCTGCCTAATGAGCTTCATAGACAGGGATGCCATCTTGCAGCGGGCCCGTACATGTCAAAACACACAGTATCAAGCAAACTCAATTGCGCTCTACCCTGACTGGGCCGTGCAAGTGGCCCACTCAGAATTCCCTCCAGCCAAAAGACTGCTCCAGAAAGTTGAAGTGGCGTATTCGCAGATTTACTCAGCCAAGCTTTGGGTGCCCCTACATGGCAAAAGGCATCTTTTCTCAATTCCAAAGGCAGCCCTGAAATTTTCACACAAACTTGGAATCACCAGTGCGAGGATCCACCAAAAGTTACACACAGTGGTAATCTTATTGATAACAATTGACCATGTTCCTTTTCACTGACCCGTCAGAGTCTGCTGGGACCAGAAAGATTGTTTATTTGACAAGACTTGAGTGCCCTGGCTGGCTCCTTGGATCAGTTTTTGTTGTTATTCCCTGCTACATTTTGTCTGCAACTGGACGCCTGGTGATGATCACTGTTGCCACCTGTATAACTCAACCTAGGCTGCCTTCTATTACTTGGTTGTTTGCAAGGCCTCCAGTTGCCTTGAGGGATGTACCCTTTTACTTATCTCATTGGTCTGACTGATGGGAGAAGGAGGGTGAGGAGTTGATGTTTCAACAAGGATGGGGGGTTCAAGTGTGTGGTGGGATTTGCTAATGTTTTTGTTATGTTCCTGCACATCGATTTTACCAAGGCTTATATAGCACATGGCATTCCCCTGCACTTAGTGTAACCTATGCAGATCCCATCGCTAGGCTGTTTAAGATTTTATGAAGCTATCCATTGCAATGACTAACATTAGATCCTTCACTTGGAATATATGTGGGCTTAATGATCAGCAGAAAGCCTGCCCCATGTTTGCTTATTTTAAGCGTCACTATGTTGACATCTACTGCTTGCAAGAATTACACCTGGCTGACACATCCCACCCCATTTGGGTTCTGGTTGGTTTGCAGAAACACACAAAGCCATGTATTCCAATTACTCCCATGACATGGCTATCCTTCAGTGGCATACTAGAACATCCATTTGTGACACACAGGGATGATATTTTTGCATGGTACATTGCAGGGTCAACCTTTTACTGGTCTCTCTTTACGGTCCTATTTTTGACTATCTTGCTTTTTTTGTGGCGGTATGGTATCTGATCAGTTTTATGGGGACCCCAATTGTTGTGTGGGGTAGGGATTTCGATGCGCTGGACCCCAAAATCTATCACTTTAGCAATACAACATGGCCACATCCTAGGGAGGAGACTGAACTGCACATAATACTTAGTCCAGGATTGATTATTTGCTTGTGATGACGGTTGTGGCCATATGGGTTAGGAGGATTGAACACTTTCCCAGGACCCGGTCTAACTCTCCCTGAGATGCATGACCATATGCATTCTTGGAGGCTCCTTGCAGGAGCTCTCTGGGACCCAGTTTTCTGTAAAGCATGTATTGCCAATCAGGCAGGGGTTTTGAGGGTGATACGTGCAAAGCTCACCCAATGTGAATCTCACCTTTGCACCCTTGAAATAGCTTATTTTGCTTCAGAGGATGTGAGTATTATTGATTTAATTAGGCGGAAACTCAGTGAAATCAAGGAAGAAGCCACTTGGGGGATTCATTATCTCACTAAAGATGACATAGCCAAGTGCTATGCTGAGGGAGACAGGCAGGTCAAATGCTTGCTAAACGGATCGGTCATCCATGGGCCAATGATTACTTCACTGAACTGCTGGAGGACCAAATAATTGTGCATTTTGATCTGGTGGCCTTAGAAATACCATGACCAACTTTTATACATATCTTTTCAGCACCACGGTTACCCTGGACTGGTACTGGGTCAGTACCTTGAGTACATTCAATTGTTTTGACAAGAGGATGCTCTTTGGCAGTATCTTGACATCCCATTGTCCATGGAGGATGTAGTGCAGGTGATACAGGGTATGCCTTGTGATAAAGCACTGGGACTTGACATTGCCAAGGCGCCTGGCCTTTTTTGTTCCAGCTGCAGCAATGCTTATTGCTCATTTCTCACTTCGTTGATTGGATTAAACTTCTTTACATCTTGCCCGGTGCCAGCTGCACTTCAATGGCAAAATTACTGCCTCCTTTCCTTTGAATACTGCAACATCATTCGCAATGGAAACTTGCCTTCCACAACTGGTACATTCTAATTTTGTTGTATGTGGATGACATCACACTTTTGCTGCGAGACCCTCATCTTAACATACCGCAAGTGTTGGTAGCAGGCACTCGCTTCAGTGGTTTCACTGGCATCCATATAAACTGTTCTAAATTGGTGTTGTTCTTTCTCATTGATGGGGCACCGCTTCACCACTGACTACCACCTACAGTGGGCTGAGGGACTGGTTTGTTATTTGGGAATATCATTCAGCAGGGACATGGACGAAATTTCGAGAGCCAGCTATGACAAATTGAGGAACTGGCTAGAACACTGTGTGCCAATCTGGACCCACCAGCGTCTGCTTATGGCAGGAAGAATTACTATTGCTAAGATGCTTTTTCTTGCTTTTTCTCCTCAAGTTCCTTGACCTGTATATTAACATTCCTGTCCCTCTCCCTGCATATTTCTTTCAAAGACTCCACACACAACTTGTCACCCTGGCTTGGGTAGGGAAACAACTATGGATCACTTGGGAGATGCTGACTCTTCCGATTGACCATGATGGCCTATGCGATCCAGACATATTGTTTTGCTATTATTGCTTGCAGAATCATATTGAGCACTTTTTGATTCATCTACTTCCATTCCTGCCACACACACCTATCAAGTTGTACAGGATGACTCCCTGCCTGCCACACACCACATTATACCTGCCTTTTTGCTGCCCTAATACAGCAGTGGACACCACTGTTTACGCATCTTGGACGTAGAATAGGTTGCATACACATGCTTATCTGACCTGCCTGTGCTCAACTAATATTCCCTTGAGTGGCCACCTGTGGCTCCTGTCGGCAGCGGATGATGGTACATGTCCTTGGCAAACTCATCTGTGGCTTCACACAATGGGCAGCCTTTACCTAGTGGAGCAATTTAACATGATGCAACAGATACTTGCGCTTCCACAACACACCCTGCTCAATGTTTTCACATATTTCAGATTCCGAGCCTCCTTTTGGATGGTACGTGATGCTTACTCTACTGCCACCCCATATGCTTCCTGCCTTAGACATGATACTGACCAGTTGCTTCCCGTGCAAATTGATTGTATGCCTACATACCAGCATGCAGGGGAACTCTCTTGTTTGCACACCAAAGGCCTATCTCAGTTGGGAATTATGAATTTGACCCACGGCTTACTGTGGTTCAGTGGCAGTACTGTTATGGGCTTACTCAGGCTCTTTCTCCTAATTATGGATTAAGGCTTCTGCCTGGTAAGTTCTTTCATAGAATGTACTGCACCTCTGCCTAGATGTATCAAATGGGTCTCTCTGATAGTGGATTGTGCTGTAGATGCAGGGCCAATGATGCTACTTTTCTCCACTTGGCCTGGGAGTGCCCTGCGGCTGACCACTTTGGGTGACTGTATATGAGACCATCAACTCAATTACTGATTTCTGTCCTCCCAGGACCCACTGATTGCCCTTTTGGGTTATGTCAAGTATGTCTCCATGTGGGGTTCGGCGCTTGACTGCTATGTTGCGACTTATGGCTAAGCAGAGGGTTGCAATTCACTGGGAGCATCTCCGTGTGCTGTGGCTGGATAGGTGACTGCGCAATGTGATCTACTCCCAGAAGCAGTTTACTGTCTCGGAGTTGTTGTCCCAATGCAACACTTCATTGCTTATCTCACTTTGCATGGCACCCCCAGTTGCACTCAAGTCGGTCTTCTCCCCACCCCCTTTTGGGTGGAGCCCGTTCCCCCAAAGTCTTGCACTGCACACGTTTTTCTGCCTGTTTTGAGAGTTCCTGAGGGCATTGTTTACCCTGCGCTTCGCAAGGCCACATGACTGTTTAGTTTCAGTGACGTGATGTACAAGTACATTTAATGTATTACAAAAATGATGGTGTACGAATTAAGCAATGCTGGTCTGTCTTGCATCATGTATAGACTGGATATAAATCCTTGACTCTGCAATTTTCCCTCTCTGTTTTTTTCTCTAATTTAGGGACCTGTTTTCCTTGCACGACTATATGTAGCATAGATTATTGTTCTGTTTGCAGTGCTATGATTGTATTTCTACACAATTTCAATTACAAAATATATATAAACAGGAGCAAGGGGTGTTTGAAGGGAGAATAGAGACCACACCTTCAGCCTGTACTGGCCGTCCAGCAAACGGAACTCCGCATTCTTAAACTTTCAATGAATCATTATGAGTATGGGCTGGCAAGATAACAGCAACAGAGTATGTTCAACTAATCACTGAGGAATGTTTAAAGGTACAGACATGACATGGAGATATTGTGGCACACACCACACACATGCAGTTAAAATACACAGAGATGCATAGAGGGTGTGAGCTGGGTGTCAGGAAATTGAGTTGGCTTAAGGCGGTTAGTCCAAAGACTAGAGCATCATTACTTTATACATTAGCAACCAGAATAATGCTCTCAGCAAAGACCTCATATTTGAGCTGCATGAGAGATAGTTCAGACTGTATTGATTTGGTTTAGCTGCCGCTGCGCAGAATACTTTAAATTCCGAACACCATGGGGCTGATTCACAATGGAATATAAGAGTATGGAAAAGAGTGCTACTGTAGTATTCTTTTGCATACTCCTTCATGGCTGTATGAATTGGCCTCAAAAGTTAAAAAAAATGCGAATAACATTGGACTATTGAGTTTATTCATATACAGTTAGTACAAACAGAATGCACTGTATCCCCTTTCCACGTTTACTAATAGATAGTTGGTTGTTTCAGGAACAATTCACAAAGACACCTAAAAGTACATAAAAAGAGCACTTCTATGGTACGACTTCCCATAGTCATAAATACGTTTGTGAATCAGCCTCACTAGCTCCAAATTTCCATTTCTGTTTCATTAGCTGCCTGGCTATTCTGATGTGAAAAAGGTGAGGAAATAAATTCTTACTACAATGTCCTTCAAGTAATCTGTGTGAATTGACTGTTTTTGTTTGGTATTAAGAAGCTGCAGATTGGGACGATGCATGCAATTCTTAGGGTGTAAGTATGACTTACTTGTTTGCATTCGTGTCTGTATGCGCTATGCGTATGTAGACAGCACATTATTTAACAAAGCTGACACAATATGACACATTCGATGTAGACTATTCCCTTGCAGCAAGACAGGTGCTTGAACCCCATCAGACCTTAAAGAGGCATGCCTCCCACAAGTATCTGAAATTGTTTTTAGCGTCTTAGAGTTAACACCTTGCTCAGGACAGGTTATCTGGAAAAGAAGCGGCTTGTTACAGACCTTTTGTACCTTCACAAAAATACACACGCAGAACGGATCTGCCGTGAACCCTATGCTACGAGCCATCTTTCTGTTTATCCATTTTTCTATTATGTTTCATAGAACTCGCGTAGCACTTACAATTCCTAAATTACACTCCTAAATAAACCCCATATTTTCAAAACTTCTGAATATAACAAACAAACGAGTTCTTACTTGGTTAATTGAATTCTTGTTTTAGATTTCCCAAGACAATATTAGTTTCAAAATTAATTACATGCATGATCAACGCCAACAAGCCGAGAAAGAAGAAAATGTACTAAGTCATGTCTTGATGCTAGTCGTTTTCATGCGTGTATTCTCAATTTGTGAATTGTTTCTATAAACGATCAAATGATAACACTAGCAATTGCAATGTCTGGATACGAGTATGGTCCAAAACTAGCGATTAAAAAATAACCCCTTTTTCTGCACTGCTAAATTTGGCTGCAGATTAAACGCCTGCATACAAGCAGTTAGCGAATTGGCATAATGCAACACCTAACATTTACTATATGTTGCTGACATCAGTCTTCTTACTGTGTCTTCCTCCATGTAGGCCAAGTAATATATCTCCTCTCCCTTAGTCACATTGTATTCAAAATAAATGTTTTTGATTTTTTGTGTCAGTCACCTTAAGCATCAAGTCAACGAAACCAAATGAATTATGTCATCAGTGAAAAAACAGCTGTGTTGAGGTAAAGCCTATAACCTTAACCACCCCTTTTATAAACCTTGGAAACATTTGATCATTTGTGGCATAAACTCATACACATTCTAACTGCATGTTTCTTTCACATTGCATTTACATGCACACACGTGAAACACTTATTAGCAATGTTAAAACTGTCACTATAAGTAGCATCTTTAAAATGCACTATTGCTATGTAAAAGAATAGGAATAATCGCATCAAAATGTGTTTTCATAAGCTACTATTCTCACAGAACGTGTACTCTTTCTCCACAGACTTTGGCTGGACGACTATGAATGACTCAAAGGAACCACAACCAGAGCCTGAAACTCTAGGCATATTCAGAGAATAGGCATAATGGCTGAACTGAGTCTATGCAAAATACCAAGTTGGTTTGGGGCCAAGTCACAAAGGTACACTTGCACATTTGTGTGCATATACGTGCTGTAGTAACATTATGGTATTCACCAATTACGGGCCGCATTCACAAAGGTAAACGTACACTTTGTAGGATGTATACTACTGTTTCAGCATTCAGAAACTACAAGTGCAATTTTACTAATAGTAGTAAAATGACACTAGTAGTTTGTGAATTACAAAAGTAGTAAATTTACTACAGTAAGTGTAAACTTACACAAAAGTGTAACTTTACCTTTTTGAATCAGGCCCTAAGAGCTGGGTAAAAGGTAGTACAAATACTTTCTTCCCTCGACGTTTTTTAGATGAGTATTAACACCAATTAACTCTGCTTCATTGAGAAAATTATGTGATGTGTACACCAACTTCTTGAATAAGTTATCACCAGTACCTGAACATTCCACCAAAGCTATTAGATGGATAACCAGCAAGTTGCGAGGGTGTCTGATAATTGTATAACTGGTGAGAATGAATAGAATGAAGGAACACCCGTGATGAATGTCCACTAAACAGTACTGTAGCCTGTTAGCGTTGATATATTCACTAAAGTAAAAGGCTTTGGTGAAACCTCGGGCCTGATTTATACTGTTTTAGCGCCGCATTTCCGCCATTTTTTGACGCAAACGTAAAAAATGTAATTGGATTTTGTGTTTGCCCCGCTTTTGCGTCAAAAAATGACGCAAACGCGGCGCTAAAAAAGTATAAATCAGGCCCCTCGTTTTTGGCAATTTTGTTTCCTTAGATCCAAGTCGGGAAAAAAATGATGAAGTCCCGAATTCAGTAGGTCGTAACATTATAGGTTAAGAACGTTTAAAGGGACACCAAAGGGGCGCTTTTCTTAAAACTTTTCAATCGAAAGACAGACATTTCCTCCAGTAGAGCTCCTCATTTATGGGACTTCAATTTGTGATTTTCAGAGATTCACTAAAAGTAGGAGGAGTCCACAATTTTCTTGATTACACAAACACCTTTACGACCATGAAGAATTTCAATTGTTTCCCACTTGTGAACGCATCAATGGAACACGAATGCACAAGTTCACATTTAATTTTGATTGTGTCTTCCCAGGAAACATATTTCTTTTCATGAAGTAGAACTCCCCTATGTCCATATTGTGTTTTGTGGTGTTCACATTCCATTATTCTCTCACTAGAATCATCATTTGTACTTCCCTTGCGAGAAATAAATCTGTGTGCTGCTTAATGATTGAAAACTCCATACAAAGCATTGGTTAAAATTCAATGTCGGACTTAGGGTGACCACCCGTCCGTAAACTTCACGGACTGTCCGTAATTTCGCCCTGCTGTCTGTTGTCCGTGATGAAAGCTTTAACGGACGGCATTTGTCCGTAATTTTAGCCTTTCAGCTAAAGGGCAACGGAGGCAGGGCAAAATTACGGGCAGAGGAGTTTCCCCAGCTGGGCTGGAAGGCAGTGGCTCTCCTGTGCTCTGAGGGAGGGAGGGGCAGACAGATAAGAAAAGGCCTTCTTGCCAGGGGGTCTCCTTCCCTAAACACATGCAAATGTGGGCCACTGGTAAATCTGCAAATACAAAGGGGCTTGAAAACTTGCATTGACTTGACTAAAAGGAGCCACTTGAAGTTTTCTGGTGGCAAAGATATTTCTTTCAGAGAGGTATTGTAATGGTTTTCCAAGGTGAGCTGTGGAGTGTGTGGTTTTAATGGAGTGTTATAACATTTTTTTAGCACTAGGTATAAACTGTATATTATTCAAATCTGTATTTGAGAAGCGCTTTTTTTTTAATTTAACCGAAATGTATTTGCGCATTTTGTAGCAGCCTTTATTATAATGTAATTGTATTTTTTACAGTTCTTTCAGATACCTCGGTACCTCATAGTACTAACAAACATTGGCAAAGCCAGTTGGTCTCATCTACGAAAGAGTTATTGGCTTTGCTAATGTGTTTTAGCCATTAGCCATGTTATACACCAGAGTAGCTGCTGTTCAGCATGGCTTAAAGCTAGTGGCATAGTGGTGTGGAGTGCAGTAGAGTAGCATAGGAGCATTGGCGTAGAGCCCAGTGGTGCAAAGTACAGTGCAGTGGGGTACAGTGCAGTTGTTTAGAGTGCGTTAGCGTAGAGTGCAGTGGTTTAGAGTGCAGTGGCATGGAGTGGCATGGGACAGAGTAGAGTGGCGTAGAGTGCAGTGGAGTAGAGTGGCATACAATAGAGTGGCAGAGAGAGCAGTAGTGTAGAGTGGTGCAGTGGCATAGATTGCAGAGTAGACTCACGTTGCAGGGAGTGCAGTGGCGTAGTGTAGAGTGGTGCAGAGTAGGGCAAAGTGCTGTAGAGTGGATTGATGCAGAGTAGAGTGGCATAGAGTGCAGTGGCATAGAATGCAGTAGTACATAGTTCATTGGTGTATAGTACGGTGGTGGAGAGTGCAACACTGCAGAGTAGAGTGTCAGTGCAGTGATGTTTTGTGGAGTAGAGTGGCACAGAGCAGTGGCGTAGAGTACAGTGGTACAGAGTAGAGGGCAGTGGCGTGCAGTTGTTTAGAGTGCATTGGCGCAGAGTGCAGTGGCATAGAGTGGCATGGGTTAGAGTTACATAGAGTGCAGTGGAGTAGAGTGGCATACAATAGAGTAGCAGAGAGTGCAGTAATGCAGAGTGGTGCAGTGTCATAGAGTGCAGAGTAGACTCATGTGGCATAGAGTGTAGTGGTTTAGAGTGGTGCAGAGTGGAATTTTGTAGAGTGGTGTACAGTAGAGTATAGTGCCTAGAGTGCAGTGACATAGAGTAGAGTGGTGTAGAGTGCAGAGTTGCAGAGTAGAGTGTCAGTGCAGTGGTGTAGAGTGGTACAGAGAACAGTGGCATAGAGTACAGTGGTGCAGAGTAAAGGGCAGTGCAGTTGTTTAGAGTACACTGGTGTAGAGTACAGTTGCATAGAGTGACATTGGGCAGAGTAGAGTGGCATAGAATGCAGTAGAATAGAGTATATTGGTGCAAAATGCAGTAGTACAGAGCAGAGTGGTGTAGAGTATAGTGGCGGCTAAAGCAGTGTTGTAGAATGTTAGCTTGCAGTGGTGTAGAGTGCATTGAACTAGAGTGCAGTGGTCAGAGTTTTATAGAGTACAGTGGCGTAGAATAGATTGTTTCAGAGTAGAGTGCAGTTGCATAGAGTGGAGAGGTGCAGGGTAGAGTGCAGTGGCATAGAATGCAGTGGCACAGAGTGCAGTGGCATTAAATAGATTATTTAAGAGTAGAGTGAGGTGGTTTAGAGTGGAGAAGTGCAGGTTAGAGTGGAGTTGCATAAAGTGGCATAGATTGTGATGGCATAGAGTAAAGTAGTGTAGAGTGCCGTGGCATAGAGTGCAGAGGTGCAGAGTAGATTAGAATGATGTACAGTGTATTGATGTAGAGTGCAGGGGCATAGAGTTGAGTGTTACAGAGTAAAGTGCATTAGCATAGAGTGTATTAGCTTAGAGTGCAGTGGCGTACAGTGCAGCGTTGCAGAGTGGCAGAGAGTGGAGTTGTGCGGATTAGATTGGTGTTGCCTAGACTGGAGTGGTATGGCGTGCAGACGAGCAGAGCGCAGTGGTGAGAGAGGCGTAAAGTGCAGTGGCTTAGAGAAGAGTAATACAGAGTAGAGTAGAGAGGCATAGTGTGAAGTAGCATAGAGAGCAGTGGCATAATGTGGAGTGGTTCCAAATGGAGAAGAGTGCAGTGGCATGGAGTGGCGTAAAGTGGAGTGATTCAGAGTAGGGTGCAGTGGTGTGGAGTGGTGCAGAGCAGAGTGGAGTGGAGCATGCATGGTGTGGTAACACACTGCCATTACAGACAACACATTTTTGATTGAAATGACCATTACATTTGCACAGATATACAGTTTTTCAAATCAAACTATATTGTGCAGAGACGATGATGTGTGGAAATTGCCTCACCTAATGCAATGATTTGTTTTAATCATGTAAAGGTATTTGTTTCCAGCACAGTTCAGAATTAACAAAAATTTGCTTGATTTGTACTTCTAATTCTGATATCTTCTGAAGTCTATTTAAATGTTGTCATGTGATAGAAAAAACTCTTTCCTAACCCCAGTATCCAGCAATATTGTTGCATAAATCCTCTCACTTTGAAGTCAGAGAAAGGAAAGTAAACACTAAGTTCCCACCGAAGACAGAGCCTGACATTTGACTTTGTTCTTTGAATGCACAGCAAATATGATAAGATAAGAACAAGATTTACAGGCCTGTTTACAGAAAGGGAGCACTCAGCAGGATACTGTAAATAAGGTTTTGGCAAGGGAAGGGAGGAATTCAAGCTGCATAGCCTAAAACAAATAAAGCCAGCAAATTGAAAGCAACAAAATGTGAGTTACAAACCACAAGGCCAATGGCAAGCAACGGGCAGAATGCATTCACAAGGAAGCACTATGAATTTACTTAAAGTGACAGCTGTGGGATACTTTGTGGGGAAAGTCCAGTATTTTAGTCCATATCTTGCAGAGGTTTGGTACATCAATCACCCAGGCAGTATGACAAGAAGACCTGGAGTGGTTTCCATGTTGCAGGATAGGTCTGTACACCCATTCCATCAGTTTGCCACCATTTCCTATGGTACAGAGCTTCTGGCACACCTCTTGTAGGGTTAGTGCAAGGTAGCAGACATGAAATAGGGCACTTAATGATTATTTAAGGTGGTTGTAAGTAAGGAGTTGACCGGGGTGAAGATGGTAGTCTGCCACAAGTGTTTGTAAATTTAGTAGCTCACTGTTCAGAAACAAAGTCCCCAATTTTAAGACACCTGCAACATGCCACTGATGGAGTTGCTCTGAGCACAGCCATCCTGTGCGAGAGGGAAGGCTTAGCAAAGGTAGTGCAGGAGCATAGGGTTTCTTCGTGTCAGTGAGTTTACAGGTTCTGGCAAGGCAAGAGAAAGCCATGCATGATAACCCCGGATGGTGATCCATAGAATGGTCAGTAGGAAACGATGAGCAGTGCATTAAGCCTTCCTTAAAAGTCTTTACTGGTAAACCCCATCTCATGCAGGGAGGTGGGCAGAAAGCCAGTGAGCCACCCATTGGACATCTGCAGCTGAATAAAAGCATTCTAAGTCCAGAAGATCTAATCCATCCGCAGTCACAGTTAGCTTTAGAGTGGAAAGAGCTCCAGATGGCGCCGCAGCGACCAAATCAGATGTGTGGCCTGTCTGAAGAAGGAATAAAGGATGAGCAGGGGAAGGTTTGCAAAATAATACTATCATTGGGGTAGCACACCATCTTCGCAAGTGCCACATGGCCTCTACAGAAAGCAGAAGAGAAGACCAAAAAGCAAACTGGGCTTGGAGGGACCGTTCACTCTGCCGAGATTTTCATCCTGGAAATCAGTGTAAGAATGGTAGATATTAATCATTAGGTATCGAAAGGTAACTGGTTCCCAGTTCAATCTGAGATTTAATTGTGTATGAAGGCGAAAACAGTGTCATATGTTAAAGAAACACTAATTAAATTTTAAAATTTGTAAATTTTGTTTGTGCAATTTACATCCCAAATATTTTGAAGATTCTATGTGTACTTGACACTTAGGGATAACCCAGATCTCTAGTTTGGCTTTTGCTCAATTTCAAAACCATATAAAGACATGGACTAAGCGGGCAATTGCCTTGCACAACCTTGCAAGGGGTCTGGCCCCTGCTCACCCTTCACAAGCACTAACATGCGAACCATTGCACCAGAAGAGTTTGCCAAGGTGGATGGGTGTTGATTGTTCAACCACTTGACAGTGCCCCTTCTGTTTCGCTCCTGTGTGCAGACAACTCCCCAAATACCCAATACCTTCAAATAGTCTTGGTGGACCCATCTTGTCTGATTTTAGGAATTGTCCCACCTTGTTCGTCTCTTCTTTATTTATCCAGTTGTTAGCAACAATCCTTTGAATTACTTGCCGTGGATCTCCCATTTGATCTCGATTTCATCCTACTCTTTTATTATCTTTGATTGGTACTCCGGGCTCCCATTTCTGAGATAAATGTAGAGACCCAAACATACACTCTAGTGCAGTGAGACTACAGACAAGTTATGGGTACATCACATCCTGTCATTAGGTGTGAGACTGTCACCCAGACCATCTGCCCTGCCTCTTTAAAAAAAATCAGGTTGAAAGTCCATGGGCGGTTGGGGTAAGCCAGATGTTTTTGTTCAATTTGTTTAAACTAGCATAAGGTTAATTACCTTAATGTTTCCCAAACTGTTTGCCAGGGGTTTTGAAATGTTCAGAAACATAATCAAAATTTTGCTCTTACTTTCTCTTCAGGAAAGATCGGGTAGATTTGGGTAGGGGTGATGGCCTTGCAGTGAAGGGCATTCATTTACTACTGAACAAGGACGTAATGTGACACCTGAATGTAGCACACCAGGAGGCAATCACAAAAGGTCCACAGTGAATAAATAGTGCTATGTTAAAAAAGAGTAAATAAATGCACTGACAACATAGTGAGGCATGGCCTCTCTTGCGTGTGTCCGTAAAACGGACGTTTGTTCTTGAAATTTTGTCCTGAATTTTGAGCGTTTGTCCTGAATTTTTGTCCTGAATTTTGACCCTTTGTCCTGAATTTTTTACAGTCCTGTCCAGAATTTGCCTCAGTGCTAGGTGGTCACCCTAGTCGGACAGGGATAGAAAATAGGCCCAGGAGCCAAAATAAAAGTGGCCCCTCATTAGTGAAATAGATAGCTAAGAAGTGGTCCATGTTTGTGCATTGCGACAGTTATGAACTTGTAATGGCAGCTGCATAAGTGTGTTGCAAGGAATAGAATATTGCCTTGAGCTTGCTGTGGGCAAAATGTGTAGTAATCGCTGGGAAAGTCTGAGTAAAAAGCGACCCGTTCCACCATAAAATGGCCCACTTACAGCCACAAATCTGGCCCACACACTGACCTATCTGCTCTGCCCATCGGGGACTGCCCGATTGCCTTATAGGACAGTCCTACCCTTTTAATATACATAAACTAACACATTTTTTTTAACAGTTTTAGCAGACTTCTCTACCCAGAAACGCTCAATCATTTCTCTCTTATTCTTGATTTGAGATCGCAGAAATTCAGATTTTGCAAAACCCTTTTGTGAGTTTAAAAGTCTGCCGTTCCTATTTCTGCAAATCAGGAATGTGACTTTATCTTCACATTGATTTTTGCGCGCCCAAGCCCATGCTAAAAACCCATTAGAGTTTTCTTGCTAAATTTGCCACGGGTGCACAAGAAATGCAGTGCATTTTAGTACTGTGTACACAGGACTTTAAAATGTTAAATAAACTCATGGTACCAACACGAAACCCTAGAAACCAAGGCATAATACTTTACAAACCTGCTGATATAACCGAGAGGGCCAATTACCTAAGGGGGCACCAATAAGCAGGTTGTATAAACTCTTTTATTTACAAGCTCCTTATGCCGCTGTAGAATCACATTTTGTTATGCTGCAGTGGCACAAGCAGTCCCCTACATTGCACCACATTTACAAACTGGCGCAATCAGACCATACGACCAGTTTGTAAAGTCCTGCGCCACATTATAGCTGCACCAAGTTTAATGTGTGCAAGGTGGGCGTTTCCACATTAAAAGTCAGGTAGAACTGGTGTAGTGAAACTTGCTACATTTCACTATACTTCACTGCGTCAAAAATGTAATGCCTGTTCAGAGCAGGCCTTAAATTGAAGGAGGGCTTTTTAACATGGGAGCCTTACACGTATTGCTGAAGTAGCGTCATTGTTTGGATGCTTCTCAAGCAATGCGTACCTTCAGTGCCACTGATGTGTCAACACATCTATAGAAACATGAGCCATGGAGCACTTTATCATAAATACAGCGCTACCATGGAATTGGTAAGGGATCCAGGGCTTGTGCAAATGAAACTGGCGCATCGATTCAGATGCACTAGTTTTTTGTAAATGAGGCTCTTAGTGTAGAAAATTCAGATTTGTTTCTTTTCCTCCCTGGACCTTTTGCTTTTCAGTTGACTGATATTTCCTAGCATTAAGGCTTTCTGCTCAATGACACCGCCTTTCAGAGTGACAGTGTGTGAGGTTTTCCCTAAAACCACAATGTAAATTGATTTCTCTCAATTTTACAGTAAGGCCATGGTAATTAGGTGCAAGGGAATCATCATTTACATGTAAGGTAAATGTCATACAGGGGCTGCAGTGTGGAGTTACACCATCCACATACATAAATAAAATATGTGATTGCAGAGAGCTTTACTGTGTCCGATCTAGCTTCAGTTAAAGCTACTGCAGTAACATGCCACCAGGAAAAACCTGCTTTCATCTATTAGCTGTGACACTCCTAAGTGTGATCTACCTTCACAGTGGGTGCTTAATGTATAAACATGGGACATGTTTAATATTAAATAAGGTAATGTCAGGAGTGGTGTTCCCAGCATCAAGATGTAGTGTGACCTAGTCATACTCCTAACTTCCAGAAGACCAGGATTTTGAAAACCTACTTTCATATATCAGCTAACCCATCCCTAAAGTGTGCTCTGTACAACCACGTGGTGGGGGCTCAATATATAAATATGGGGCACGTTACATTTTAAAGAAGGCATGTCTTACCAAGAAGTGTATTTTCCAGCATCAAGAAATACTGGGACATAGTCATGTTTCTGTCTTCCAGAAGACCAAGACAAAGAAACAAGGCTCCCAAAAAAGCTGTGTCTTAGAAGGATACAGATTACTGGTTTGTCCTGGTCAGAGCCTATTTAGCAGACTTTCAAGAAAACGTAAGGGGTTAAGTACACTGATATCCAATAGTATGGAGACCTCATCAGCTACAGCCTCTTACCTTGTCCTACTAAAGAAAGAAAAAGTGGTGAAGGTCCTTGATTGGAGCGACATTAGCTTAAAATGCTGTAATGTCATACTTCCCCATTTAGAGTGGGCAGGGCCCCTATCTACACTTTCTAGGATGGATGGGACATCAGCACATTTTGGCAGATGTCTTGAAACTACAAAACTGTAAATAAGCACTTTAGTGTGAAGTTAGGACTTGTGCTCGAGGTAATCCTAAGAATTCATCTAGTGGCCAAGCAACCACAGTGTTTAAAATTTCTGACTTTGACACACCCAATGTTTTTGGCACCCTAGCTGAATGTTTCAGTTGGAGCTCAACAAGGTATCTGACTTTGTGGAACGCTCTCTGCTTCACCATTCATTTTCCTGCTGGAATATTTACAGAACTGAAGAAGTTAAAAGGTTCCATGTTTAAACTTTTACTAGCAGGACCAGATAAGCTTAGTTGATTTCCATGGCACCTATTCATGGTTTGGTACAACCATTGACTTTGGTTAGGACTTTACTATTTCTTTGAGCTTTTTTCAAATGCTTAAAAAATCCATATCTTCTCTTATGATAGTTGTAGGAGGCTGGCCTGGTTTGTAGTGGGTACCACAGGTAATTACACCGTATACCAGGTCCAGTTATCCCTTATTGGTGAAATGTAGTCAGTGTCTAGAAGCCAGGCTGTCTAGAGGTAGCTGAAGGCAGAGCAGCCTAGGCTGAACTAGGAGACATGCAAAGCTCTTGCAATACCACTGTAGTCACTCAGTACTCACACACATGGAAGACAATACTCAGTGTTACCAAAAATAAAGGTACTTTAATTTAGTGACACAATGCCAAATGTATCTTAGAGGCTATACTCCCTTAGGGGGTAAGTATTATACACAAAATATACACTAGTAACCAAAATCAGGTCAGTAAACAGTCATAAATAGTGCAAATAGTGAAAATCACCATAGGTTAGAAAGGGCCTAGGGGGAACACAAACCATATACTGAAATAGTGGAATGCGAATGTTGGTTTCCCACCTAGGCATGTGTAGTGTGTAGAGGGGTGCTGGGAGTGTAAGAAAACACCAAAGGTAAGTAAACTACCCCACCCTGGAGCCCAGGAAAGCAGGAGTAAAGTACAGCAAGGTTCCCAAGAACACCCTAGAAGTCGTGATGGAGAATAATGCAAAAAACAAGCAAGACTGCAAGACACCAACAATGGAGTCCTGGACCTGAAGACCTGCGGAGAGAGGAGACCAAGTTCAAGAACTGCTGAAGATTCCAGGAAGAACAGGAGCCCCTGCTAATCTGGATGAAGGTGAAAAAGTGAAACCTCTGGTTGGAAGAAAAAAGTCAGAAATGCACCAAAGAAGACAGCTGTGGGGTACTGCTTGGTGCAGGACATATCTCACTTTGAGTAGATGAATGCAGGCTGGCTTTCGTTGTTGGATTCCACCAACAAGCCTTGGCTCACACAAAAAATGTGTTTGGCAGGAAAAGGCGCTACCCGGACCCAGGAGGAACCTGGGGTCTCAACTCAGGATGAGGAGACAGAGGGGGCTCTCAGCACTTCAGAGAGCCCTCAGAGGACCAGGGAGCACCCACAGGAGTCCCAGGACATGGGGACAAAGGGGTTGCAAATGGCGGTCATCGCAGCACAAAGGGATCTCATGCCGCCGGAGCACAACTCAGGGAGATGAGCATTACAGGATAGAGTGCTGGGGACCTAGGCTAGGCTGTGCATGTAATAATTCTTGGAGAAGCACACAGAAGCCCTAGGAGCTGCAAAACATGTGGTACACACGGGTACTGTCTGGTACAGAGAGGCAAGGTCTTACCTCGTCCAAATGTTACAGCTGGACCTTAGTCCACCACCTGGGTTCCAGGAACCATGCTTGTCATCAGGAGAGGGGACCTAGCATACAGTCGTCACTGCAGAGAGATGCCTGCAGAAGCAAGGAAGTGACTCTGTCACTCCACAGGAGATTCCTTTGGTCCTTCTGGTGCAGGATGAAGAGAGGCAGTCCTCCGAGTGTGCACAACCTGGAAACTGTTGCAGTTGCTGGCAGGAGCTGAAGTTACAGAGTTGCAGTAGTCATTGTGGACACTTTGTTGCAAGTTGTAGAGTTCCTGGAGCTGTTCTGCGGTTGATCCAACGGTAGAAGGTGAAGCAAAGGATACTGAGGAGTCCTGCTGGAGCCCTGCAATCTGAATCTGAGGAAACACCCAGAGGAGAGACCCTAAATAGCCCTGAGATGGGAATTGGTCACCTAACCAGGTAAGCACCTATGAGGAGGGGGTCTCTGACGTTACCTTCTGGCACTGACCACTCAGATGCTCCTAGAGTTCCCTGACCATCCTGAAAACAAGATGGCAACCCAGGGACACTCTGGAGGAGCTCTGGGCACCACCCCTGGGGTGGTGATGGACAGGGGAGTTGTCACTCCCCTTTCCTTTGTCCAGTTTCGCACCAGAGCAGGGACTGTGGGTCTCTAAACCGGTGTAGACTGGATTATCCAAGGAGGGCACCATCTGTGCCCTTCAAAGCATTTCCAAGGCTCTGGGAGGAAACCCCTCCCATGCCTGTAACACCTATTTCCAAAGGGAGAGGGTTTAAAAAACCCTTTCCTAAAGGAAATGTATTGTTCTGCCTTCCTGGGATTGAGCTGCTCAAGCCCCAAGAGGGCAGAAGCCTGTCTGTGAGGTGGCAGCAGATGGGGCTGCAGTGGAAACCTCAGAAGGCTGGTATGGCAGTACTGGGGGTCCATGGTGGAGCCCCCAGGTTCCATGGAATTGCCCCCCCCAATAACAGAATCAGTATTGGGGTACAATTCCCAGTTGTTAGACACCTTACATGGCCATATTCTGAGATACCATTGTGAAGCTACATATATGTATTGACCTATATGTAGTGCACACTTATAATGGTGTGGGAAAATGGGCCTGGATGACGTGGAGGCACCTCTGCTAGTGCAGGGTGCCCTCACACACAGGTACTATGCACCTATTCCTCAGGGTATAAAGGTTAGACATAGGTGACTTATAAGTGACCTGGTGCCGTGAAAATGGCTATGAAATAGTGCTTACACTATTTCACTCAGGCTGCAATGGCAGTCCTGAAGAAGTGTTTGTATGCGCTCCTTTTGGGTGGCAAAATAAATGCTACAGCCCATAAGGATCTTGTGGAACCACAATGCCTTGGGTACCTAGCTACCATATACTAGGGACTTATAAGGGGGGGGGGCAGTATGCCAATTTGGAGGGGAATACTGGGTTACCAGTATGTAAGTACAAATTTGGAACCAGAGAGAGAATAAGCACTGGAGTTCTGATTATCAGGACTCCAGTGACTTAGTTAAGCACAATGAAATAAACAGTGAAACAGACTGACAAGTAGGCCACAAACTATGAGCACTGGGGTCCTGACTAGCAGGATCCCAGTAACACTGTAAAACACACTGACAAACACTGACAAACAGGCCAACAATGGGGATAACCATGCTAGAAAGAGGCTACTTTCTCACAATAATCTATTTATCAATTTTTGTTGGTTTGCCTTTAATTGTTTTACTTTTCTGAAATGGTTTGTATTTTCTGTTGTTTTTTTAACTTTAATGTTGCTGCATACTGCTTGAGCTTAATGCACGTTTTTGAAGAAATGTTTACTGCTTGTGCCACAGCCACCAGAGTGTAAGCAAAGTGCCTCATCGGACTCTTTTGTGATCTAACCTGATTGTGTTTTATTGTTAGAAGAGATAGCACCCCCCTTCCCATAGTAACCAACCCAAGTTCTCATATTTACTATATAGAGAGTCTGCCAAACAAATAGAGTCATAGCCTGACAAACTTAGAGCTTGGGAGAGGGTATCTGCTTCTGTGTAGGGATGGGTGGAATCATGTAGAGTTTGAGTCTGTGGAATCATGTGACATTACATTAAAATTCCACCAGAATCTGCAGAATTCCATGACGGGTAGAGTGGGCATTTGGGCCCATATTTATACTTTTTGACGCAAAACTGCGCTAACGCAGTTTTGCGTAAAAAAATTTAGCGCCGGCTAACGCCATTCTGAAGCGCCATGCGGGCGCCGTATTTATTGAATGACGTCAGCCGGCGTTAGCCGCAGGCGCCGTCTGGTGTGCGTTAAAAAAAACGACGTACACCAGGCAGCGCCGGCGTAGGGGGGTATGGGGCTTGGGCATCAAGAAATGGGGCAAGTCTGTTTGAGGCAATTTTTTCGCCTCAACCTGATTTGCGCCATTTGTTTTCACTCCCAACCCCCATAGAAATGACTCCTGTCTTAGCAAAGACAGGAGTCCTGCCCCCTTGCCCAATGGCCATGCCCAGGAGACTTCTGTCCCCTGGGCATGGTCATTGGGCATAGTGGCATGTAGGGGGCACAAATCAGGCCCCCCTATGCCACAAAAATAAATTAAAAAAAACACTTACCTGAACTTACCTTAATGTCCCTGGGATGGGTCCCTCCAGCCTTGGGTGTCCTCCTGGGGTGGGCAAGGGTGACAGGGGGTGTCCCTGGGGGCATGGGAGGGCACCTCTGGGCTCCTTCAGAGCCCACAGGTCCTTTAACGCCTGCCTTTTGCAGGCGCTAAAAAACGTCGCAAAAGCGGCCATATGTCATTTTTTTTGACCCGCCCACTCCCGGGCGTGAATTTTGCCCGGGAGTATAAATCCGACGCACATGCCTCAGAGTCGATTTTTTAGACGGGAACGCCTACCTTGCATATAATTAATGCAAAGTAGGTGTCCACGCTAAAAAATGACGCAAACTCCATGGACTTTGGCGCTAGACGCGTCTAACGCCAAAGTATAAATATGGAGTTAGTTTTGCGTCGAAATTGCGTAAAAAAAAACGACGCAATTCCGGCGTGAACGGAGTATAAATATGCCCCTTGATGCTATTTCTTTTGGGTAAAATGCACCCTCTGATAAAAAATAGTTGCAAGGATGCATTTTGCCTAAGAAAATAGCACAGCCACATAACACTTGGCACCCTTGCATATTCTGCAGTGTTTAAACGCTTGAATCATTGCAAGTATTTAAGGACATCGAATGGTATGGTAAAATTTAGAAACCACTTCATATCACTCAACACCCTTACATGCAGAGCATGTAAGAGTGCAGAGTGGTATGTAGTAGTTTCTAAACTTTAGAAACCACAGCATATCACTCAGCAACCATCCCTTGCATTCTCAGAAGTGATTAGTTCTTTTCATCACTGAGGAGCATACAATAGCACTTATATACTCAGAATCTTAATTTATCATAAATATGTGTTACAAGAGTAACACAGCATTTTTTTAATTCCTCCGATTTCATCAGCAGAACTGAAATTCTGCTCTGGAATCATTTTGTGATGAAGGGAGGATCAGGTTTGCCATGATATTGCAGCCTAACGGATCTATTGGTACTTTTTATTTTTATTTTGTTAGTCTTTGGACACACACACAATGTTCTCCCAGCAATAGGGAGATGTTTTTGCATTTTCCATGTCAAATACCACAATAGATTACCTGGAGACTTAAGACAGTACAACATCTGTCAGGAATGACACTTATGGGGACAT
The DNA here is from genome assembly GCF_031143425.1 of Pleurodeles waltl. Taxonomy (NCBI): domain Eukaryota; kingdom Metazoa; phylum Chordata; class Amphibia; order Caudata; family Salamandridae; genus Pleurodeles; species Pleurodeles waltl. The sequence continues at coordinate 1,232,416,006 of NC_090444.1, read as the reverse complement.
CGGAAGTATAGTAGTCACTCCAAATTCCATTTCCATTGGAAGTTGCAACATCTACTGTATCTTCTAACTGAAAATCCACAGTCACAAAAATGAAGACGCCACGACTTTAAATGTTTAAATGATGACAGGTATGAGCGAAGTAGGCAGACAGAACAGATGACAATTTTTGAAAGGAGGTCATCATGGGACTGGCTCATGGACAAGACAATGGGTCTCACACTGGAAACCATTTCCCATCAATCAGAAATAGTAATGGCAGGCTTCATTACACTAATCAACGTATTTTCTCCAATGGTTATAAATGTGTCCACTTTCTGTTCAGATTCTGGGAATATATTCAATAGCCTGCCAAACAATGTGAATACTCATATAGGTATTGAGTAGACATTCAGACTTGATTAGCCTGCTCATATTTTCTTGATAACCATAATAGATTGCTCCTACACTCCCCTATTATGGGCAAGCCTCTTTGGATTTGTAGTTTCCTGGAAAATGTTGTACTACTTGGTCCCTATGTATTTGTTTAAATCTTGAGCTCTCTCTCATTACTGGTCTGTTGCTCTTGTTTGGTATAAATTATCTAAACCTAATTTTTCTGAATAAATATCAATTGAATAAATAAACCTCCTAGAGGACACACTCTTGTCTGAAGCCCTTTTAGGGAAAGCAACAACACTTATACACAACAAGTAATTAATATCTCTCCCATTGGTGAGTATAAAGGAACGATGGGAAAGAGATATGAATGACCTTACTGATGAGGAGTAGACTGAGGCAATTCAAGGTCCAAGAGAGTTAATAATAATCAGTGTTTCAACTTGTGCAATTAAGAATATTTAATAAGAGCTAATACTGAAGGACACACAAACAAGGTTCAACAGAGCCGCCTTAGACCTAATGCTGAAAACAAAAAAAGTTATTACACCTGAAAAAAAAAAGAAAAACTATTTTTTAGAATAAATAATGATAGAAGTTAAGATTATACACTTATGTTAAATATAGATTTGAGATAAAACCTATTTGAAAAACAAAAGCCACTATTACCTCAATTTTGAACTAAATACATAAATATTTTAAATGTAACAACTTAAATTTAAATTATTTTTCTAAGTCTAGATTAAAACAAAAATTTCCCACCTAAAACAAAATACAAACATTTTTGTTATGCATTGTTATTTATTAAAGGTGATGTATAAAATGTATTAAAAGTAATTAGATTATAATGTAATATATTTTTATAACAATGTTCACATAGAAAGGTATTAAAATCTTGTATAATTAAAGTAAAATATGTAATACGTTTATCAATCATTTTTACATTACATTATATTTATTTGCATTTTAAACAAATTTAAATAATTAATATAATTTAATTTAATATTATGTCTTATGGGGTCTCATTTTAAGTTCCTACCTCCATTATTTCAAATGGGAGAGTGTTGCAGTAACAAGTCTTGGCCTGGAGTGATGCCTAATGTAATGCTGTTAATTACTGTAAAATAAGTCCCACCCCTTTTTTAGGGGGTGGAGACATATAAGCCCATATTTATGAATATCTTTACACTAAGATTTTGTGAATAGCCAAACATATTAAAATTACTGAAAAATGTAAGAGTTAATTATAAATGTATTTACAAGTGTAAGCTTCCTTTATGAATAGACTTGATTGATTTAAAGTTTTTCTATGAAAATCATATTACTTCTTGGCTGAAAGTGTGCAATATCTTCTAAAGTAGACACTATCTGTACTTCACCTTACCATATGGATAGTTGGTGTATTGATAAAGCTACATTAAAGCTAATGGGTCGTAAGACTTGATAGTACTAGGGAATAGTGTTGTCAAAGGCATGAGTATGTGCATAAATGGACAGGTTGTTTCAAATTTGGTTTAGAAACTCAGGGATGCTGTGAAGTTCTATTTTACTTTGTAAAGCAATGTGGCGATAATGGTGGTGAAGAAAAAAGGGATGTTGACTAGTACAGATTTTTAGAAGGACCAAGTAGAAATGGTTGACCGAAAGCGAGTGGGTGAACATGAAATTACAATGAATTCCAGTGCATTTAGCCTGTGAATGAATTGTCTGCATGTTTGTGTATGTTTCATAGAGAGTAGCTGATTACATAGAAAGAAGTGAACATTTTTCTACAGTTAAATGTTTAATGTTATTGCAAATCAAAAGGGGAAATAATTACACATTCTGAAATGATTACCATTTCTTGTTTATAGTTCAATAGACGTGGTATCAATATATGACATATCATTGCATTAGAGCACTGAATGAGAAAGTTGTATTTTATTGCAAAAAAGACAAGCATCAATAGGTGGATGGCCTAATGTAATGAATTATTTGTTGATGATTATCCCAAACCACCTGCTTATTGCATTTTTCTGGGAAGGTGGATGAAGCTCTGGTGGGTGATGTAGAATATAGCTGGGTTGACTGTATACGTGACATAGTTGGGTATGTATGAGCTTTTGTGGGATGTGTAATAGACTATTAGGCTTCATTAGGCAAACTAAGGACTACCAAATATACAGATTTATATTTGTTTGGTAGAAAATCCATTGATGTTTTTGAGAAGAGGCATTAGATTTGAGAAGAGTTATTTACCTCCGTATCCAACCAATCTTTGATTAATTCATTTCTGATAGCTATAGCATTGTACACCAGCCTGATCCAAACACATCACAATCCCTATTTTTCACAAAACATTAGTTTCAGCCACCGCCTATCACAAAACATCCTGGACCACTTCACAACTGTCCACTTTCCTTCCATCCCTGACAATATGTACATTAGTGATTTTAGATTTTTTTTAACGTCAAGTCATTATGTACTCCTTCATTATCAACTTCAACTATCAATATATTCAGAAATAGTTTGTGTACATGATCATATCTGCCTATTTCTCTCTCTTCATCATCTATCTCAGCTCACACAACTTTCATATAATCACCTTCAGCATCACACTTTCATAGAACCCAACACAAAGCTATTGTCTGTCATCATTAAACATTTTAAATTCATAGCAGGCTTTTCCGCACCCGTGGTGAGATATATTTTGATGTGGGAGGCACTGTATGTTTAAGACTTCACAACTTTTTCTTTTTCACACAAAAGGATACAGGCGAAATGTATTTCCTTTTTCCCACAAGCTGGGGGTTCAGAATGTTACTAGCGTTTATGGATTTCCCTTGAGGAAGCAAAAAAGTACCCAATATAAAGCAAAAGGGCTAGAAAGTGTAAGCTTTTTCTAAAATAATTTTTTTGCCAAAGATTTTCAATTTTTCTAGGTATTTGTTGATCTCTATCATTTGAGGTTTTTAACTACTTGAGGATTGTTTTGAAAAAAGATCTGAATCTCATGGGTGAATACAGATGGCTATGCATAACTGAAAATCTGACAAAACTTGGAATTCAGCAATGGGACAATTTTATAGATTGCCCATAAATGTAAATAAAACAATCATTGAAATCAAAAATACAGTTGAGCACATAGGAAACACATTGAAATTAGTGATAATATTTTCATCTGTAATTGTTTGCAAAACTAATATGCTGTTAAGTCTTTCAGGTGCTTTTTGTTTCAGGGATGAATACTGTTTATTGGTTGTCAAAAAGCAAATGATGACCTGAGCTAACAACTGATCTGCAGTTTATAATGATTTTTCATTACATACCGATTTTAGAAAATTGGGATATTCGTTAAGAGGGGTGAACGCCCCATTCACTCAACAACCAAATTCCTTGTAAGGGTTAACCACAAAATTCACTAAATTAACCTGTGCCTAACACTCTGAGAGCTTGGCATAAAGCAGCCAGGCTTAACTTAGAGGCAATATGTAAAGTATTTATGCAACACACAAACAGTTATAAAGTGAAAACAAATACAATACAAATTCAAAATGAATTTAGAAAAATAGAATACAATTTAATAAATTAAATGGTACCTGAAGGCACATGTCAAATCCATAGAGTCAGAGGTATTGATGTTTAAAGTTTTTAATGAAAATAGCACCAAGAAGAAGAGTTGGGTACAGGGACCAGATTAGTCCCACTAAATAGCTACCTTCCCAAATATAGAGCAAAGTGCTCCATTCGCGTTAGAGGAGGCGATGAGCAGAAAGTGTTTGGCACAAAGAGCAAGTTGTGCATTGTGGATGGTTGTTGCTTTACTTCGAAAGAGGTCTCTACCGGAGCTTTGCTTTGGTTGATCATTGCAGATGGTTTCTGTTGGTCCGAAGTGCAGGTCTCCCTTTGCCGATCATTGCAGAAAGTCACTGTGGGCATGAAGAGCAGGTACTTCACCAGCTTTGCATTGACAGTCGTCATATGTGGTCATTTCTCGGTGTGAAAAAGTAACTTCACAGTCACAAGGAGCCCGAATTTTAGGATTACCACCTTTTCTTCAGGAGGAGATCTTGCTGATGCCAACCTTTGGTTCATGACCATTTGCCACCTCCTAGGGATTAGGACTCACTCTAGCAGAGGCAAACAGCAGGGTTCAGGCTGCTTCAGACAGCTCTGGTTGGTGCTGGTCAGCTAGGCAATTGTAAAGAGGCCTCTGAAAACCTATGTTGCTGTAGCTCATACAGGAGGTCAGCCAACTGACCCTTAGAGTCACTCTTGGTAGCCTGGGATCAAGCCAAGCTGGTCCAATCTGTCTTCTTCAGACAGCAGGGCTTCCCTTTCAGCAGCCGGGCAGTCCTTCTGGTAGCAAGGAAATCTCTCTTCCCCTTTCCCTGGTTCTGACTCTTAACTGTCTAGGGTGACAAAATGAATGGCAGGTCTGGTGTCAGGTTCCTGCAGACAGGGCTCCTTGAAATGTCCGGACAGGAAGAGAGTCTCTCCTCACACATAGCTTTCCTTTGTCTCACTAACTAGATGAAATGCACTAAACCCAACAGCAGAGTTATACACAGTTGTGTGTCCCAGGGCACTTGCACAGAAACACATTTGGTCAGGACAAGTAAATGCCAGGTAACTAAAAATAGCATTTTCAAAATTGTAACTTAAAATCTGAATTTCAAATTAAAAAAAAGATTTCAAATTCCATTTCATTTGAGTGTAAACAGCATATCACTATCTGCTCCTAATCTGAAGTTAGTGCTTATTAAATGTAACAAGGTAACCTATTGTTAGTCTATGGAAGAGATAGGCCTTAAAACAATGAAACATGACTTTAGGAGTTCCTCACTGTCTGGCAATGTAAAACATAAACACACATGTCCTCATTGTTTAATACAATAAACCCCATCCTAGGGGTGTTAACAGCCTATTTTAGGGGTGAATTATAAGTATTAAAAAGCAAGATATGGGCATGGCAATCAGATTAGTTTGCTGGTTGGAAATGGCAGTTTAAAATACAACAACAGGTTGCAATTATGGGCCTGAGACATATTTTAAAGGATTATTTTAGCGGGTGGCACAATGGATACGGCTGTCATTAGCAGCAATTAATTGAGAGGCCCTCTGTACAGATAGTTCCATCCACAAGGGACTTAAAAGTAAAACAAATGTGGCAATTAGGTGAGGCCAGTTTAAAAATGAGAGGGCACAAGGCCTTTAGCAGGAATAAAGTTTACAGAGTTCTATTGGCAACAAAACTGAGTCAAACAAAGTAAAGGGGTGAAGGAAAAGTGTTTGGGGCAGTACACACCAAGGATATCAGCTTTCACTCCAGCCATATCGCAATTTGTTTAGCAAAATCTAATGATTAAAAATGATTGTTATATTTGCCCAAGAAAATGAGGTCCTCATTTACAAGGAGCCTGTGCTGCCACTGCATCATTTCTTTTGATGCAGCAGTGGCACAAGAATAAATCCATATCCACAAAGTGATGCTAGAAGCCTCTAGCATCACTTTCCCCTTCATGGCATCATTTTTCTTCAGCATCAGATCTGGCTGTGTCAGATTCTGACAATGATATGCAAGGTAAGCATTCCCCTCCTAAAAATGATGCAGGACTGACACAGCTGTATCTACAAGCTTTTTGAAAAATGAGGCACCGTTTAGAAAAGTGGCATAAAGTCTGCAATGCATTAAAAAATTAACACCTGGTCAGACCAGGTGCTAAAATGACGCATTGCCACAGGTACATGAGGGCTTTCCCAAACCACTCTGGCAAGCTCTAGGACAACATAGATATATTCCTACTTCAGCTCAGAGTGCCAAGAAGACCACCGCAACCATCACCAACACCTCGACTATCACCACCACAATCACCACCACATGCACCACAGAGGCAGCACAGGAGAAGGGGACACATGTATTGGCAAAACATTTCACTAAATGGACTCAGGGTGGAGGAGGTAATCATATACATGAGTCCATCCAGTTACTCCACCTCATTGCACCCAGATTGCAGTCAACAGTCGACATGGTCATAAATAATCCCCCACAGACCAAGCTCCTTGCTGTGCTACATATGCTGGCTTCAGGCTCCTTCCAGAGCACTGCAACACGAGAGGCAGGAGTTCTGCAGTCATTCTTCTCAGCGTTTCTCCCCTCTGTCCTTGATGCCATCATCTGGCTCATACACCACCACATCTACTTCCCTTACACCCAGCAACTACATCAGGAAATTAAACAAGGTTTCTATGCCATTGCTGGCTTTCGGCATGTGCTGGGAACCAAGGAACCAAGGACTACACATGTGGAACTCATACGTCTTGCTGCTACTGCCAATCTATATTGCAACAGGAAACATACCCACTACATCAACAAATAGGCCATTGTTGACCATAGTTGGTTGATCCTAAATGTGGTGGCCAAACACCATAGCAGTGTACATGATGCCTTCATATTCTGGCAGTCCATCATCAACCAACACTTCCAGGATGGACAATATGGAAATAGCCTACTCGTAGATAAGCAAACAGCAACTACCCAAAAGACACAATAATAAATAGATATGGGGGACACAATACACAGATCACTATCTTCCTGCAGAGGTAGAGACTGCAGGAGAAGGGCTGTTCCACATACATGCCCCATGCTTCAGTTGACACATGCAATCCATTTCACCCTGACAAATATGTGAAAACATCTAAAGTTGGTTTTGCACACATTGCATGATGTAAAGGCACACAACCTTGCATGGCAGGCAGGAAATCTGCCCTACATCTCTGTGTGCAAGGGAGGTGTACCATGTACACTGGGAGGTGTAGGAGAAGGACATGACAAAAGCAATACACAGAATGCACATGGGCAGGACTGTTGCAAATACAGTAACCAAAATGAATGACACTGTTTTTCTGGTATACATTTCAGCTGGCCAAGGATATGGCATCCAGCAGTCGGTGATGACACCATTTGTCATCCCCCAGACTGAGCCGCAAAAAGGCCTAAAAGCATGCCCAAATCCACACATGGAACATAGTTGAGCAGACCTTTGGCCTGCTCAAGGCCCAGTTTTGTGCCTGGACATTTCTGGGGGTAGACTGTTGTATTCTCCACCCCTCATCTGCAAAATCATTGTGACATTTGCAATACGGTACAGTGGGGACAAGTGACCCCTGGGATAGAGAACCACAGGACCCAAGAGAAGAAGAGGAGGATGAACCACCACATGATGGTAAAATAGGGAACACTGCTGTAGGTGCACATAGATGTGCCCACACTGTGCAGAAATTATTTTCTTTTTAATGAATACATATCACTGAGGGCATGAGAATGCCAAACATGTAAATAAATGATTTTAGTTAACAGATGTGTTTGAGTTTATGTCACAGTCCCAGTTAAAAACAACTCACCCACATTCAGGAACCATAAGTATACCAGTAGTCAATGACGTGTGCACACTGGTAACATCCTCAGAGAACCAAATACAAAGCACTGATCATTGAAAAGTGTTATGTGTGATGTCTTCATTGGCTGTCGAATAAACATGTTGAACTAAAAACACCCTTGTTGGGACAAAAGAAAAACAGACGGATCAAAATCACTATGTGATGCATTAGGTACACACAGTATGCCAATGTCTGTAAATAGCCGTGAACTGCAACAGTAGATCAGTGTGAGATATGTGACACCTCAATGGCCAAAATATTTATCTCACTGGTGACAACTCTCCACATACATGTCATTTGCACTCACATGTATGACTAATAGTAAGTGCATGACAGAGGACGTGACAACGGTATGTGTAGCACAGTATTGGGAAAGTGAACATCTTGCATGTATGCCAAACAATGTCATAACATGTCTCATACTGTTGACAATGTGCATGAGTCAACCAGGACACAGAATAATTTGTATGTGGATGAGGGGCCATTAGCTGACATGACCATTCAGCCAATCCACTCCTAAACACTGTGCAGCTGACAAAGGATAAAGGCTGCAGTTGTAGGTGGGTACTCTTTACCGCACACACACACATACGGAATCCCAGCAGTCACATTCAGGTAAAAAACAGGGCCTGCTGCATTTGGGGGGGACTTCCAGAGTACACAAGTACTACTCCAAGAGTCATGATATGTTTAGGGGTCAATTACTGTACTCATCACTAATACCAACTGAACTAATCCTAGTATGCAGCATATCGCAGAACACATGTGCAGGGCATATTGCCCCATGGCATGATCACAATGAGAAGCAGGAATAACTGAGCAATGACTACGAGAAAGATGCGGTTGCCAGCAGAAAATGTACCATCAATAGCAGAAAAATCTGATGTACCAAACACTCATGTGTGTGGTAAATGTGTGAATGACTCTCACAATATTGGAAGAGTGAGACAAGATTCATCGTCCCTATGTAAAACAACACATATAAGCACAACCAGTGTATAGGCAAACTACCTGCCCATTCAAAGCATGAGTAAGTCAAGCTTTTAGCATGTTCACACAAATTTCTATGAATGACACTTGTGGTAAATGGCCCTGTCGGTACCCTGGGTCTGCTACCCAGAGCCACACCTCTGAATAAAAGTTATATTTTGAATTGCTAAAATCACAATTGCAAATGACAGACTCCTGTACTTCACAAGTACATAATAGGGCAAGGGGGAATTGAACTACCTATAGGTCCTTTTTAGAAAAAAGGGCAAGGGGGATTCAAACTACTTAGAAGTCCCTAGTAGATAATAGGGCAAGGGGGGATCAAACTACCCATAAGTCCCTAGTAGATAATAAGGCAAGAGGTAAATAAAACTACCTATAAGTCCCTCGTACATAATAGGGGAGGGACGTTCAGAGGCCCAGAACATTTCCTGATCAGGTGTGTGCCTGCTGTGTTGCCTGCTGCCAGTTTTGAAGTCAACCCTGCTTTACGGACTGCCCTTCAGAATTAATATTTGTGCTAAATTGACTTTTGAATAAAGTTTATATCAAAGGTGTCAATCCATATCAACCTTACATACACCTGACATGAAAGTTCTCCCCTAGGTGCCCCAGGGATGGGATAGCATGTAACTTTAAGAAGGGACATTTCCAAAGATGTGTGATATGCCCTGGTGAAGGGAACACTGCACATCAAAGTTAATTCACAATCAAATTTAGTGCCATAGGCCGACATAGAAAAATCTGACTTTAGGCCAGTTATTGCTAGAAAGGAGATAAATGTGTCATGACAGGACTCAAACGTTTTGCAATGAGAAATGCAAAAACCTGCAAATGTTGACATCAACATAACTGACATCAGGAAGAAGTAATATGACTACCTGTCCTGGAAGTCAATACAAGCTTCTTCTGGGCTTACTTGGAATTGGAAGTCATACAGATATGAGCCTAGGTACCACAGGCTGATGAGCCTGGTGTCACCTCTCCCATGGACCATCTGATGGCACAAGCCTCTCAACAATATCCATGAGGCCAGAGAAGTCCTGCTGTGCTGCTCATCTTGGACTCATACCTATGGAGGAACATAATTCACAGCAAGAAGCTCACAAGTGTCACTCATTGTCTTGGATGTTTAGAGGGACATTGCCGGTGCATCAGTGCTGGGCAGCACACATGGATTACATGGATGATCAACATTAAAATGTGGATATCAACATGTGGCTGTAGAAGAGGCTCACATATACACAAATTCTTCTGTCATTTGGCATCACAGTTCATTCACCTTCATGGACATATATCATCCATGGAGCAGTCCAACATGGCCTGTGTGAGCTACAGGATTCCAGACACATTGAAGCAGATGGTCCAAAGACATATCGATTGATACATCCTTGTTTATGCTTTACTGAGGTGGCCTGACAAGTTTGGGACTGAGTGTGGTCCACACGAGTCCCATTACCTGTAACAATGCCAAAATACATGGGGATTGCATGTGTATACACACTGTGATGCACAAGCAATACCACCTTGATACAGAGTGTAGTTAAAATTGGATGCCTGTTGCCTTGCTGTCCTAAGTACATCTGAGATCACCCAAAGGCATGCATGGTGTGTTAACATTACACCCTCAGCATGAGTCAACATCATGTGCACCACAAATCAGGGGAAATTGACTAGTCAGGGCCCCATCAAATGCTAGCCCATTTGGAAATGACACCTTAAGTGCAACAGTATACTCACCATGTTCTGCCAGGTATTAGTAGTGCAGGTGCACATTGGCCCTTTCACACACACTTAGTCGTCCCCTCGTGTCCGGGCAAATGCCTGAAGGTGCTGCACATGTATGCACTGACACTCATAGCATAGCTGCAGTTTAAGGACACTGATACTGGCTGTGGCAGCAACAGAGGGTATATCCTCCTGTGCATGGGACCATGTGATAGTGATCATCACCTGATTTGGACTATACACTGTCTGTAAGATGTGATGTGGGGCGACGTGCCAAGACAATCTCTGCAGGTGAAATGGCAGTGTCCCCTGATGCGAGGCCCCTAGAGGTGGGGAACATGATCAAATTGCACCATTCATACATCCCTTACATGTGTGTCCGGCCTATCCCAACACTTACCTGCACGGGAGATGGTAACTTTACTCATTGAATGACAGCTTGCTGTCTGCACCTTGGGACACAGCACAGATTGGCATACTCCTGCACTATGAGAGATGTGGGTGTGCTCACCACATTGCAGGGCAAGTCCAAGACATCCCTGGGTATAATCTAAACAATGGAATCAGGAGCCAATACATAGTTGGGACATTGGGCAATCATTCTACGGTGTGCTGTTGACAAAACATAGGAATTGTGCTGAATGCATAGCCTGATGCCCATTCACAAAACACACATTGGACACATAGAAAGACAGGAAGGTGGTGAAAAGCCAACTATTCACATGCACAACTGAAATCGTATGACTCGTTAGGTGCATTCCACATCAGAACATACAATAATTCATATATTTCAGTCATTGCATCAATAAAATCAACACATTGGCCCAATGCATCTATTTTCAACCATCACTTCAGACAAAAACTAATGCTTCCTATCCAACGCATCAGAATTTCATCATAGTGCATTGTCAGTCTTCCTGAAAAATCCACACATTGTTGTTATGCATAAAAAAAGATGTATTAGCTTAAAACATGTCATATCCCCCCAGGAAGTGATGCAATGGAAGATCCATGCTGAAAAGCAGGAACTGTGAAACTACTTTCATTTTCTCTTCAACTCACAGTTTTTGTGTCTGTGCTTGGGAGAGGTGGTGTTGTTCTTTTAGCTCAGAGAGGTGTGCTGTTGTGTGTGTTGTACTGTTTGCTGTCCTTGTTGTGTCCCTTACATCTAAATTATCCTTTGTATTTATATTTAGTGTTGTATCTTACTGTGTATTGTTAGGTGTGCGTCCCTGGGGTAAATTAGGTATTAGGGGTAGTTGGGGATAGTTTGGTGTATTTTTTTGGGGGGGTACAATCGTGCACCATGGTGGGACATGCGGGGAAAGTCAAGGGCCAGGAGATTCCAGGAGTAGTGGGTCACCAGCCCATATGGCTAGTGACCCACTGCCTTCGAAACATGGTGGCCATGGGAGATCATGTCATGCCAGGGTACAACACAGAGTGGGGGAAGGTCCACTTCCAGATGCTGCAGATATTTAAGGTGGACCAGATTCCGCACCAGCAGAAACATCGATGGGCTGTCATCATTAGCAGGGAACATGATCTGTTGGTCTACATTGGGATCGAGGTCCGTGGAACTGTTGTTAAGTACACATTCCTTGTGGATGATTCCTTGGATTGTACTTGCATGTGTGCTAGCCATAGGGCTTCCGTTACTAAGTCATGACTCAGGGCAGGGCTCCAATTTGTGTTGCTGCACCAACCTGGATACATGACAAGTGCCGCACTGCGCCGTACTCATGACAAATGGCATATCTCTGCCCTTGTCCCATGTGCTGTTGCAACATTTGCTGATGAGCACCAATGCAGGCACACTTGTGCCATGGTGCAAGGGTACTTGGTTGACAGAGACAAGGGTTCCTGTGCAGGGAGGGACACCTTCCTGCCCATACACATACACAAACCTCAATGGTGTTTACTGTTGTCTATGTGGGCTGTAGAAAGAAGCACAAATAGGAATGTGAAAAAGTTTGTGAAATCATATATTTCATTTACATTGTTCCACTGTGACACTACCCCTGAGGTGTTGTTTGAATATAATGCGTTTCCAGCCTTGTGATCATGTCCTGCTACACTATGCCACAAAAACTTCACAGAAATATTGGACATTTGGTGCAGGGTGACACTTGGGCTTGTCAATGAGGTCCATAGTGTCAGTGGTTCACATATGTCAGGTCACAAATGCCATCACACTCCAATACAACATTTCATAGATAAAGCATGACACAAAGCTGTCCCAATACTGGGCTGTTATGCACCCACACTGAGCAAGGTCCCTATCATACCTGTTGGACACTTCCTCTGTTAGTCCAGTGGTGGACATGTCAACAGATGTGCTGTGGGCAATATGAGGAAGTGTGCATGTTTATAATACATGGACTGCTGCCAGGGCATATGTCAACATGTGCCACTCTGGGGGAAGTGTTTTAGCAGGAGCTATCCTATTTGGAGACACTTGAGATGCTCATTTCTCATGTAGATGCAGCATGATGTATGTGACTTTGAACATAATTCTGACATGACTGTCATACATCTCTCTATGTCACACACATGTCTGTAACTGATTTCAGAATGTTGAGGTTCGGGGATTGCCAAGACATGTAGTTTCAGTGTTTATGACTATTCAGCAATGACATCTACCAATGTCTGTGACATGAGGGGCCAGGAATGTGTAATTTGTGTTGTACGTAACATAGTCATGTACACTTGATGAAAAGTATGAGGCAGGGGTATTGCTGGTTGGGGTTGAGTGTGTTCTGTGAGTCATGTAGGTGCAGAGTGCCATTACACTCTGCTAGTCTTGCTAGCTTTTTTGGGAAGTGAGTAATTTGCAAGCAGTCAACAATGTACCTAAGACATGTATGTATGTTTCATCATATATGTACACAGATCAGCCTGGCCTACCAATGTATGTCATTCAGACATGTTAAATGCACTATTTGAGTTGGTACAACCAGAAGTGTTGTATGGCCATTTGAAAGTTGTGTGTAATGTGCAATATGTGACCACACAGGTGGACCTGAGCCTTATACCACTGGAAAGATAGGAAGCTTCAGTGACCGCAATGCTACCAGTGAGTGTCATCCTGTGTGTCTTACAGGTAGTGCTAGAACTGGGTGTTTGATGTTGTATGCTGTGTACAATGACATGTAAAAAGTGCATGTATACTAAATTTAAGTCCATATGCTTTCCATGTATAGGAACAGTAAGGTATAGTTTGTGTCAAGGAAGCATTTCCAGCTGACTAATTTCACAGAGGTTGTGATTGCTATCACTGAGGGCCCACATGTTTGCCGGTATGACTAAAGAGCAATATCCACATTGCCAGGAACTGTGAACGTATGTGGCTGCTCATTCATAGGAGAGCATGGCAGAGGACTTCATACCTGACAAACGTTTTTGATATGCACAGCTAGGCTGTTGTTACTCACAATGCTTTCTATGTCTGATGTGTATGTGTAGCCCACACAATGTTGATGAGTCCAAACACAGTGATAACACATCTATGCTGGGTGTCAATATGTGGTTCATGGAACATGTTCCTGCTGTGTGTTCACAGGAACATCACAGTAAATATAATTCTTCCAGGACTGGGGAACTTGTGAATAAGGCCCTAAGCATAGCAGGACAGAGGTCAAGATACTATGCTTGGACCTGAAATTGATTTGCCCAATCATGTGATGTGATGCCCCATAACCTACATTGGATCTATCAAGATTGCTATCCCCTGTCATCTTCCCTGATTTGGCAATGTGTTTTGGACCAGAAGAATGTGTGTACACTATTGTCAAATGACATGCCAATACCCAATCCATCTTCAGATAGCGCTGGCCCTTATAGTCTCTCCAATTTTCTGCAAACAGGGTCATAGAATGGACAGCATTAGCCATTGCTATTCTAAGATCTATGTGGGCGGATGGGAAGTAGGGCATGCATGAACACACCCATTAAATGGCTGTTCTGAGTGCTGGTGTGAAGCATGGTGACATGAATATTGGGCATGTAAGTACAGGCAAGGGCTTCATGGTGGGACACATCCAGTTACTCGGGAAGTATGCAAGAAGTTGTGGCACTAACAGGAGTTGACGTAGTAGTTGTCTTGTGCATCTCTGTGTGATGTGAGTGAGCTACCCATCCTCCATTGTCACATATGATACCTGGCACGCTCAGATTCTATGTGCCAATGTTTCCAAATATGTGTCCTTGCCATATCAGGCACATAATGTTGTAAAATAACAAATTTAACCTGCAGTCCTTGCTCAACTGCCTTTGGCTAATACCAATGGATTCAAAGGCATGGGATGATGTTGAAGGGACATTGATGATAAATATAACATGATGGTTGTGCTATAGCTTGGTCACAATACTGCTTTGTTCATATGCATAGTCAATGCTGACATGGTCATGCCTAGATGTCCCAAGACGGGGCATTGCTATTATGCAACATTAGCTTAGCCTTAGTTCCTTGACCATAATAAATATGGAGGTGATGGATATTTTGCAGACGTAGGTTCACTTTGACCATCAAGATACATGTGATTTGTGAAGTGCAACATGTGTTGTCTTAAGATAGTATTTCCATGACATTGTTGATGTTCATTTGCTAAATAAACCTTTGAATGACATGTTTTCCTCAGGGTTACACAGAAAACATGACCCCTGCCCAGAAGAGGAAGCATGAGGTAAGGGTGGAAAGGTAACACTACAGCATGCAAGGCCTTTAAGAGGATGTCAGAGACATTTGAAAATGAGAAGCATAAGGGTCCTGGAGTACCTTTCCCCAACGGGGTCCCATGTTGAAAGGAGCAATCAAAGCAAGAGACAAGGGTGGGTCTGAAGGGGCAGGTCGATCAACCTGTACCACCACTCACACTGTCCCATCTACATCCCATTGCACACCACATGACTTGGATCATGACATGTGGAAGGAATTGGCTGCCCTCAAATACCATGTCTCCAAGCTGTAACATAAAATGGACATGATGCTCATCCTGCACCAGGAAACCATGAGTAGCAGGATGGGCCGAATGGACCCTTCCCCTTGTAGATAGTTGTTTTAATAGTTGGAATTTTTAGTTCAGTTTAGATAAGTTAGTGTAGTGTATGTTAGTTGTGGTGCATTGTAGTTTTCATTAGGGGTGGGTATATATCTTTTTAGTGGGTGTGGGTTGATTGATAAGGTATGTAGACAAAAAACGGTACAAAAAACTGTACAAATACAAAAAGTTGAAAAATAAAAAAAATATATCTTTGTTTAGTCCTAGTTATTTAGCTTGTTTATGTACAGCCATAGTTACTACTGTCCTTGTCTGCAGATGTGTTTTATGGGGGCTGGGGGGGTTGATGTTTATCATGTGGCATCATAAGTATAGGCGTAGAGTAGCTACTTGTAGTGTGAATTGCATCAGCTGTCACAATTACGTCATGATACCTGTTGCACTTCATGCATTGGAGCCTCAGAAACTGCTTGATAGTCAATATACATATCATATTCATCAATCATGTTTCACTTAGTCTGTGTGGCTTTACCTGTACCTCCAATCCACACACATCCCTTTGGCAAGTAGTCAGTGTATTTGCTTCACACAATGCAACATGTTTATATTGGTCCAGTTTCAGATAGACATATACCACAATGATTGTAGTTGGTGATTTTATTTACATGTGCAAATCTATGTGATGTACTGATGCACATTTCATGAGGCAACAACCCCAACTTATGTATCAAGCCTTTGGATGTTGAGACAGAGTCCAAGGGGGGAGCATGTAATGGGACATGTTTTGGAGAGGAGTGCTTCAGTGAGGAGGAGCACCATGTTGCCATTAGGGAAGATTGGCCACAATGACAGTCCACATATTTGAGAGGTCAACAATGGGAGAATCGAGAACAGTGTCGGTTTTGTGGACACTGGCATGCTTTTTAGCACAGAGCAAAGGAGAAATTGGGCATATGTCACAGAGAAATGCTAGCGGGCAGTTTTTCTGGTGAAAGATGTTCTTTCCATATCTTCATCCTCTGATGTATGCGAGCCTCCCGTGACAGGGGTGTTGTAAGTGTTGAAGTAGAGTGAGGCACAGACACATCAGGGACTGAAGATGTGGATCCCAGGTTAACAGCAGCTCTTATCTGTGGAAATACATGAGCACAGAAGCATAGAGAATCTGCAGGGTCTGCAATACAGCAGCAATGTCCTGGTGGTAGGCACCCATGCTGGCAATGAAGTAGCCCTTCTTCCGCTCTATGGACTCCAAGACATTTTGTATTGCCCTCAGCCTGTAGGCAAGCTTGCTGGTGCCACTTTGGTTGGGCATTTGCTCATGCCTGTTCCTCATGACACCAGCGATATCAGCCAGGGACTGCTGGAGGCCACAAAGCAGACAGTTGGTGACTCATATGGCAGCCGACTTTCCCGTATTTGGACTGAGGTATCCATGGCCTGCCTCTAGGGCAGCCATCATGGTCCCCATTCCCACCCGCAACTGATCTGCCAGCTCCAGCTGGACTTGTACTGCAGTTTGTTGGAATGTAAATCCTGGGTTTCAGGAGTCCAGGGATGGGGTGGGCTGGAGGTGGTGTATGTTGAATGTTGGACAGATCACCTTGAGACCCTGCAACTCTGTATGGCCTCTCAGGAACCAGAGATGGTGTCTCCATGGCACCTAAGATTTGTTGGAGGGTATCCGGATGTATTTGTTTGCAGCTGGTCATCCACATAATGAGAAAAGTCCAGAACAGTTAGCTGGCCAGGAGATATGTGTTCATCCTCTGCAATGAAATGGAGATATGTTAATGTTGCTCTCTGCTAGAGGTTGAATCAGGTTAACAAACAAGGTTTCCAAAGGAGCACCTTCAGCGCCTCATTTATGAGGCCATTGCAAAACACTGCACCACCGGAGTGTCATTGTTTTTGATGCTCGGGTGGCACAGTGTGCAGGCCCTATATTTACTAGGCCACACCAAGCCACTTTGTGTAGCTTGTCATGGCCCTGTAAATATGTACCCCTGACACACATTGCAGTGCACAAAAGGTGAGTTCCATGTGTGTTGCTGTGAGTGCTCCTACTCAACACCCATGGAATTCAAATTAATCTGACACATTCCCAGATTTAGATGTCTGGAAATGTGGCAGATTCCTACCCCACTTCAGGGATGGCATTGCAGTAGTGCAACACAGAGAAATGATATTTTGTTTCCCATTTTTTTTCAATATGTGCTTTATTCTGCAGAACATATAGAAAGTGGAAGATGGCATCATGGTTGTTTATGTTCAAGAAAGTGTCCCCTTCTGCGCATGGGCAATCATCCCTGCAACGCAGGCATCCCTACACCTTTGTGCAAGAACACCTGTGTTGGCTCTAGGCACCAGTTTGTGCCCCATTACTGAGGAAAGTACAGGGATGCATTTTATTTTGGTAAATACAAAGCATCCCTGCACTTTCAAAATGATGCAGCACAGCGAGCTGGCTTACTGCACTGCATCATTTCCTTATACATAGACCCTGAGTTGAACAGTGATGTGTCATACACCTGTTGGGCATGGGTATTTATGCACAGTTTCACACTATTTAGGTTAGAAATGGATTGTTTTTGCAAGCATTCTCTGCCTGTTTGAGGGAAATGTGCCCTGTCTTACTGGGTAGTTTAGCTCACTTACATTCCCCCCATAATCCTGATGTGAGTTGTTTATATTCAGACTTTCACACATCATGTGACTCAGGGCCAGACCATTGTATGTGTATAGACCTCTTCAGATTACCCACTTGTGGGTCCTGGTACATGGTTAAGTGGCACACAGTGATCCTACCCAGATCATGCATTCATTCTCACGTGCCTACGACAAATCAATCATGCATGACCATATCCAGTGGTACTAAATGTTGTTTTGTTATGGACAGCAAATATTAGTGCCTCACCCCACATTGTGGTGGTGGAGTGATTAGTGCCAAGTCCCTACATCTGAATTCCACATCAGAAGGCCAGCCACTTCAGCCTGGGCTCTCCATGGGTCCTATCATTTGTGTTGGCTAGGTGTTTCTTGGTATCCCTTGTCAAGTCCCTGTTTGACATACTCCAAATTGTACATGTCTCACCTTGAGACAATGTTGCATCATACTCCCTTCTGGCATGTGCAACATGCTCCTCCCGTCCACATTATATGTAGGTTGTAGTCCTCCCATGGGCCTTTCTCTGCCATCCCTTCCCAGTTGTGCCACGAAAGTTGCACAGTCAGACCCAGTTGCGCATGTGTATTGGTGTAGGTACAATGCAGTACACATGTCCATTCCCACTTCCCAAGTATGCAGAGCCTCCCCATTCACACCGAGGGGCATATTTATTCTCTGTTTGCATTGAATTTGTGTCATTTGTTTTCACGCAAACTTATATGATATGCCATATTTATATTCTGACGCTAAACCTGTCTAGTGGCAAAATATTGGAGTTAAAGTAATTTTTTGGATGTGTGAAAACACCTGGCGCCAATGAGACGCAAGGTAGGCGGTACTGTCCAAAAAATGACCCAGCTCCTAGCTCCTTATTTATCCTCCCGTACAAAATGGTGCACAGGGGGAGGTGGGCCTAAATAATGGCGCTAAGCCTACCTAGCTCTATTATTTAACACCTGGGTCAGAGCAGGCGTTGGGGGATCTGCGGACTCATTTCCATGTCAAACACCACGGAAAGGGCCCACAGGTGTCCACCCCAAGACCCAGGAACATACCCACCCAAAGTGCCACTGGGGGCCCTGAAATTGCCCCCCTACATGACACTGGGTGCAATGGCCATGCCCAGGGCACACTTGTCCCTTGTGCTGGCCATTGGGGTGGTGGGCATAATTCCTGTCTTTTATAAGACAGGAGATATGTGGTATGGATGGTTTTGCATCAGGAAATGATGCTAGGCTGGCTAAATAATTTTTTTCAGCCTCTAACCAGCCCAGCATCATTTTTTGAGGCAAAACCCCATTCCGCCACCCGGTTAACATAATTGTTTCTTACACTAGGCCAACCAGCCGGCGCTATACTTTTTGACACAAAACTGCACAAACGCAGTTTTGGGTCAATAAGTATAAATATGGGCCTAAATTAAATTTTGCCATTCACAGTCAGCACTTACCATGCAGACCAACAGCAGTGTCCCACCATGCTCACACATAATTATTAGTATGTGTACACATGGTCCAGGTGTATGCATTTCTTAGATTACCCCCCTCCAATTGTATTTTTGGGATGAGTTTGTGTGATTCCTTTCCATGGCAGTTGATACCTGTGGGCACTCATCCTGCCTGCCGTGTCAGATGGGGACAATATAGTTTCATGCAGGGTACAATAGTCATGTCTCTTGCCATGCCACTATGTGTCGATACCTCCTATTGCCCACACCTGGCCCCCCTCTCAGATGAGTTGTTTGTCCTGTGACACAGGCATTCCATTCAGAGGATTTACATTCTAGATTAGCTTGCTTAGGCCCAAGTGATACAAAGTAGCTACATGGTGCAAGGGTGCCTGCGTTGGAACTAGACAGCAGTTTGTGCACCATCACTGAGGAAATTACAAGGATCTATTCAATTTCAGTAAATATGATGCATCCCTGCACTTTCTTATGGTGCAGCTAGCTGGCTTATTGCACTGCACCATTTCCTCGTACATGAGGCACAACATGAGATAAATGTGAACTGATGCTGTACAATAAGTGTGCCAGCATACTACCTTTCGGCCTGCAGACTGTGTGTTTTAGCACTGGGACATAGCTGCCCCCACCTCTGCCACACTGTTGACTTTGTTGACAATGGACTGCCTTATGCCCTCGTTCTTCCCTAACAGCAATTTGGAGGTGAAGCAGAGCTGGTGTTGATGCTCCATCACCTCACTGATCAGGAAGTTGTTCTCCTCTCAATGAAAGTGCACTTCCTCTTTCTCTTCCACTTCCTCTGGGAGTCTGTCTGGACAGCCTGGCTGGTACTGGGTTGTTGGGGTTGTCCTGTGATTTCTGGTCTCATGGGTTCTCCATATAAGCTTCTTCAGTAGCTCCTATGTGGTTTTTTAAATGCTACATTTTCCAGCTGTTTTTAAAAAAACACTTTAAGGTGGAAAAGTGACGCTAGGACAGCTTGAGTCAGAATACATGCCGCAAATCAGGCTAACATCACTTTTGGAGCACTAATGTCATTTGTTTATGATACAGCACAAAGGCTTTTGTCATTTTTTTACGCAGCCCAGGTCCTGATGCCCTAGTGCACTGTTTTGTAAATTCAGCACAGGCATGGAGTTAGGATCTGACCTACTCCGGCGTTACAGTTTCTGACACTTTGTTGTGCTGTGGCAGCAATGTGTCATTTCTTGTAAATGAGGCCTTGAGTGTAGGAGAAGCAGGTATCTATACAACACTGAATCTGGGGCTACCCATGTTGTCTTGTGATTCAGAGAACATTTTGTAAAATGTGTTCTATCTTACAAACTAGCTTACATTTAGCACCACTAAAACCAGAGATATCCTGCTCATAATATAAAATAATACTAGTCCCTATTTTCACATTTCTCCTGATAAAAACAGTATCCAATTGTGAAAGGATGGATGTGCATATTGCCCGTGACAGGAAAGGCCCAAATACTCAATGTGGGACATTAACATATTTAGCAGGAGCAATGATATTTGTTGGCATTATAGAAGTGGCATTTAGGCCCAGGCTACCCCGACACCTAGGGAAAAATATTAAACAACAAAACATTTTTGAAAACTAGAAACTGAGGGGAGTGCAGGGTGATGCCATGTGCATGGTTCATACTAAGGTTTCCTAACCAGAATATCCTGCAAACCATAAACTTCTGCTAAAATCACACATTTTAATCCACAAATTTCTGACCACCCATCTTTCCTACACTGTTCCTGCACCATGAACAAGTTGAAATAAGTAGTGCCTAATGTCAGTGATTGGTTTTGCTTGTAATTGTAATAGTATTTATATGGCGGTTACTACTCCTGACGAGGCGTTAAAGCGCTTTTCGGCGAGTAGAACGCGACTCTGGAACCAAAGAGGAATTAGTGGTGGATTAGTATAAGGAAAGATGAGTACAGTTTTAGTATTATTATGAGTTGATTTGAGCATAGGATATGTGAGTTTGTTAGTTGGATTGACTAGAGTAATGGAGGGATAGAGGAGGGAAGAATCCATAAGTGTTAATTAGGAGTTTATAGTAATAGGATGAGGCTTGGGATGAGTAAAGGAGAGACAGAGAAGGGAAGAGTCTGTGGAAAGGGTTATGGAGATCATAGTACAAGGAGGGGTTCTGGAAGAGTCAAAGATGAGATAAATGAGGTAGACTTTAGTAGGGTTGTTTGGGAGATCATGGTAGTAAACTGAGGTTTGGGTGAGCTAGATGTGGAAGAGGAGGGAAGAGCTTAGGCAGGGTTATTTTGGAGATAAAAATAGTAGAATGGGTTTGGGCTGAGTCAGAGTGGGGATGGAGGATAGATTGATAGAGCCATGACATATGGAGATAGGGAAACAAAGTAAAGCTTACAAGAGAGCAACATTTATAATATTTTTATATATTTATACTTTTATTTATATATACGTTGTAATCTTTTTTTTTAATGTATTTATTCATTATTATTATTTTTACTTTAATTTACTTATTTATAATTTGAATTTCATTTATAGATTTTATTTTATTTATTTTTATTTCATTTGTCTCTAGTACAGTAGGACTAGAGTAATAAAGAAATAGATATGTAAATACAATGCGAAGCAAAATGTGCTCAAGGACTATAATAATAGGTATAATGATATGAGGAGAAAAGTAGTATTGTGTAAACACAGACTTTCAAGATTTAATGAGTATGTGCATAAATAATTGTTATGACATAGTAGCAATACATATTTCCTAAAAAAACTATATATATCTAGAATATACACATAATCAGATTGAAAATATTTATCAAAACAGGCCACTGCTGTTTGAATTTGGTGGTTATGAAGGAAAGAGCGAACTCTTGAGTAGTCTTTTGAAGACAAGATAGCTATCCGTGGATCTTATATTTGGGGGTAATTATTTCCATAGTTTGGCTGCTTGAACGGAGAAGGATGTACCACCTATAGTCTTTTTCTAGTATGGTGGTATTCTAAGGTGGGATGCCAGTCTTAAGCAGAGGTTTCTTTGTTGAATGTATTTGGTTACTTTGTTTCTCATAAAAAGCGGTCCTGTTCCAGGCATAGCTTTGTGGGTAATACAAAGCAGCTTCAAGGTGGATCTTCTGGCAATGAGTAACCAGTGTAGTGCTCTCAAGGCAGGGGAGATGTGGGCTTGTGACTTTACATGTAATAGTAGCCTGGCAGTGAAGTTATAAATATGTTGTAGTTTTTTCATAATATATAGAGATGATCCATGGTAGAGGCCATTGGCATAATCCAGTTTGGATAGTACAAGAGAGATAGTAGCCTGCACCTTGTGCGGAAATCCCAGGTGGGGAAAGATGTGTCACAGAGTCTTCAAGATGATGAAGCAAGTTAAGCATTGTAACTTGGAGTCCATGATAATTCCAAGGTTTTTAACTTCCTCAGATAATTGAGGAGGTGGTCCGAGATCGTCAGGCCAGGTGCACAGTGGGTCATAATTTTTCCAGTCACCACATATGAGTATTTCTGTTTGGAGGCATTTAATTTGAGATGACTCCAAGTCATCCACTGATTAATGGCTCTGAGGCAACTGAAAATGTGATCTCAATGCTCTCTGCACAATGAGCGCCAAAGTGGTTGAGAATGAATGATGGTGATGCAAGCTCTTCCCTAAAATTCAGTTTAAGAAAGAAATTCACCTGGTGTTTGAACCTGTTGGAAATGGCCCTTTTTGCAGGGTCATCCCTAAACTTTTTGCCTCCTTTCTTCTATTTTTTCTGACCAGTTTTTGTTGGCTCTAGGACTCTGGGCACTTTACCACTGCTAACCACTGCTAAAGTCCCTAGTAAAGTGCACTAGAGGTGCCCAGGGCCTGTAAATCAAATGCTATTAGTGGACCTGCAGCACTGGTTGTGTCACGCACATTAGTAGTCCTGTAAACATGGCTCAGACCTGCCACTGCAGTGTCTGTGTGTGCCGTTTTAAACTGCCAATTCGACTTGGTAAGTTTACCCACTTGCCAGGCCCAAACTTTCCCTTTTCATACATGTAAGGCACCCCTAAGGTAGGCCCTAGGTAGGTCCAGGTGCAGGGTGCAGTGTATGTTAAAGGTGGGACGTTTACTGATGTGTGTTACATGTCCTAAGAGTGAAATAGTGTTAAATTCAGTCTTCACTGTTGCAAGGCCTTTCTCTCTCATAGGTTATCATAGGAGCAGCCTTCAAATATTATTAAAGTGCAGATTCCCTTCGACAGCAGATAGAAATCTGGTGTTTAGGTTCTCAGAACTCACAATTTTAAAATTCATCTTTTAGTGAATTTGTTTTTTGGATTGTTAGTTTGAAAATGCCACTTTTAGAAAGTAGGCATTTTCTTGCTTAAACCATTCTGTGACTCTGCCTGTTTGTGAATTGCCTGTCTGGGTCAGTTTGACAGTTGGGCTGTTTGTGAATCCCCTATGGAAGGTGAGACAAAGGGAGCCAGGGTGTAGCCTGCATATCCTGATTAGCCATCTGTGCTAGGGTTGGGGAGGAGTGGTCACTTACACTTGAATGGGCTGTGCCTGCCCTCTGACAATGCAGTCTCCAACCCCCTGGTGTGTGTCTGCGGCCTGGCCTGAGCAAGGCAGGATCTTGTGAACAGCAGAGACTTTCCTTTGAAGTATGCCTACTTTAAAGGCAGAAAGGGGTATAAGTAAGGGATCCCAAACTCCTGAAAAATAGATTACTTCAGAACCAAGAGGAACCTCTGCCAAGGAGAAGAGCTGGAGGAGGAGTACTGCCCCTTTGCCTGTGACTGTGCTTTGTTGGGTTGGCCTGTAGTAGCTGATTCTGCCTGAAAGAGGACAAAGACTGACTTTTGTGTGACTTCCCACTGGTGAAGAATTTCCGAGGGCTTGAACTGAGCTTGCCTCCTGTTGTTGAAGTCCCAAAGGATATCAAAGACTTTTCTATGCTAGCACCTGGACTCCCTGCTGACACTCCTGCCCTAAAAAGGGGTGCCCTAACCTGTCTCTGGGCCATTGAAAGGTAAAGCTGATCGAAAAGGACAGAAATCCATGCACAGAAAGCAGTGCAGGGAAACTTTTGATGCACCATCCGGAATGCAGCTGATAAACAACGAGCCACGGGCCTCGTGGCTAAAATCGGCATTCCACCTGCACCGCAGCTGGGAGATCGATGCATCGCAGCTTGGGAAATGATGCAAAACACCTGCTTGCAATTACTGATAACAACGCAAGCCCCAAGCAGTGCTGTTTCCTGACACCGTGCGACCGGATTTCGAACACAACATCGCTAAGCGAGAAAAATCAATGCAAAGCCGACCCGAGGTGCCCATCTGGGAATCAACGCATCACTCTCTTGCGAGAGAGAGAAAACGACACACGTTGACCCAACCAGAGAAAGAACAACGCACAGTCTCACTTGCCAGTGAGAAATCGATGCATCACTGGCCTTTTTAGATGAACGCTCACCAGTGTGGCTTCATTTTTTACGTTAACCAGATGTAGGTAGCCTTTTGCGCATCGCAAACAGCGAAAAATGCTGTTTGCGAGGCGCAAAAGGCCTCACGCGATGCAGAATCACATTTTGCGAGTCGGTACCGACTCGCAAAATGTGATTCCGACTCGAAAATAGAAAGGGGTGTTCCCTTCCTATTTGCGACCGCATCACGATGTAGAGTTGATTTGAGACCGCAAAAGCGGTCGCAAATCAACTCGCAGTTACCATCCACTTCAAGTGGATGGTAACTCATTCGCAAACGGGAAGGGGTCCCCATGGGACCCCTTTCCCTAGTGAATGCCCCCAAAAATATTTTTTCAGAGCAGGCAGTGCTATGGACCACTGCCTACTCTGAAAAAAACTGAAACTAATGGTTTCGGTATTTTTTTTTGTTTGCAGCTCGTTTTCCTTTAAGGAAAATGGGCTGCAAAAAGAAAAAGAAAAATAACTGCTTTATTAAGAAAGCAGTCACGGACATGGTGGTCTGCTGTCCCCAGCAGGCCACCAACCCCATGAGAGCCTAGACTCGCTATGCGGTCGCAAACTGCGACCCACCTCATAAATATTAATGAGGTGGGTCTTTGCGACCACATAGCGAGTCCCAGAAGATGTCTGAGACTCCTTTCTGCATTTCCTTTTGCGAGTTGCAAATATTGATTTGTATATGTTGGATTTTGGTTGTTTTTGTCTTGTTTGAATTTGATAAATATTACCTACTTTTCTAAACTGGTGTGGTGTCCATTTTGTAGTGTTTCACTGTATTACTCTGTGTGACATTACAAATACTTTACACATTGCTTCTGAAGTTAAGCCTGCCTGCTCATGCTAAGCTACTAAGGGAGTGAGCGGGGGTTGACGGAGGGTGATTCTCCTTTACACTGAATAGAGTGAGGGTCCTTGCTTGGACAGAGGGTAACCTGACTGCCAACCGCCAAGACACCATTTCTAACAGGACCACAAGCATTTTCTCTAACAGTGCAGTAGAAATGAATGCTTAGACAACAACAATAACTCTTTCTGCACTGTGCCGGTTAGCAATTAATAACTCTGCTTAGACTGGTCCATGGCGGTCTTATCTGCAGAATTCTCTCCCAGCAGAATTCTCTCCCAGCCTCAGGGGCCCACAACATGCTTTAAAACTCTGTGAATTGATCAATGAAATTCTTTTCACTTCAACTGGACAAAGAAGTTATAACAGTAAAAAGGCATCATTGGTCGATTATCAACTCATTAGAAACTTTGGGGCACACAATCATACCTCACCTCACATTTTTCTTCTTACATTCAATAATCATTTTTGAGGGAAAGGCTTGGTGTTCTAACCAAGGAGGGTACGTTACTATGGTTAAAAGCCTGGCCAAATAACAAATGCAAGATTTATGGTCACATGGAGGAAGCACTACTTCACGTAGTGTGTTTTTGTCCAGTTTCCTTAAATTTATGTAAATCATATTGTGATCACACTTTTTAGAAGTAGGGGTTAGAACCTGCCTTCAAGCTCTGATTTTATGTTTATCTGTCAACTTCATCCCACTTATTTGCTGATTTGCTAAGTTTTTGGCTAAGGCAGGGAAAAATGATTATATTCAGACACACCAGTAAATGCTTCGTGCAATAATATGGCTGGTTCACTAAGGGAGCAATTAGGCACAATTCTGAAAAGACTAGATTTTATTACTAAATGAGCTATATTGCCTTAGGTCTATAGAGTGTCCTGCCAATTGTCTTAGCTTCTAATTGGTCCCCCAGCAATTGCAAATGACCTTCAGGCAGAGGGAGGTGCTATTATTGATGCACCCCCCCCATGCAGTGTGTTTGTGATCCCCTGCATGTAATCCTGTGAAGGGTAATGTGAGAGCTTCTGGCTATGTGTGTTTATGCCCTAAAAGCAATGTATATCTTTCTCTGCCTCTTATCATTGTATCTACTCAGGCTTGCTCAGGCTTGTTCTTGTTTTGTTTCAGTACTCGGAAATAACATTATAAACACTAGCCTTCCTGACATATTGGTTTTAATCTTGCTTATGCTAATCAAATTCTTCTATTAAGAAGGGTATCCTGGACAGAGTTTGTCTCTAAGACTTATGCTGGGGACACCATTGTGACAAATTTTAAAAAGCCAGTGTACTTTAGTATCTTACTTTCTTTCCAAGAAAATCGAACTTCCAGCCCGGTAGTATGTTGGTTTTACCACTTGTTTACTTTAACAAGCCCAACACTCATTATTCTCTTCCTCCCGATTCAGTGCCTGAGGAACCATTAGATGGTGGAGGCCTGATTGCATTCCATAAATGTTTTTTGCCGTTACTGTCCTGCCCAGATGTGAACTGAGAGATGTGAACTCTGGAAATTATCATTTTTCTGACATAGCGATGAGAAGGAATTGCTTGGGTTACCTAATACTTTTCCTCCTGCTAAAGTGGGCATTATTAGCAGGAACATCACAGAGCTTGCTTTCAAAGTAAGATCTGATAAGTGGGAGTCTTGCATTGATTGGTTTGGCATTACGTTATTTGTGGACACCTGGGAAGTATCAGACATTTTTCATGATGGTTATTGTTGTGCTATCTCAGTGCAGCCATCAAGTTCTGGCGGAGCAAAGGTTGGTTTACTGTTAGAAATTGGGCTAAGTGCGCCGGGTATGCCCAGACGTGGGTCCCGGGCTCACTGTGCCACTGGATTCAAGCTAGCCTGGCTGAAGAGGGGTGAAACCCTGAAACCGGTCCCAGGATGCTTGTTTCCGGTCCAGGGAGAACCTGGCCTGGCAGTTCGGGCTGGACTGTTCCCATGTGGAACAGGGTCAAGACTGATTTGCATATGGCTGGGTTCAAACTGGGGTGGCATGGTGAGCAAAATAATGGATGGATTAAACCCAGATCTGTGACTGGGGGTGAATGTTTGATTGGTTCCGCATTCCGTCCATCCAGTTACGCTATCCCACAGCGTTTGTATTTTGCTTTGCTTTTGCCGCCCTAAGTGCGCCGGGTATGCCCAGACGTGGGTCCCGGGCTCACTGTGCCACTGGATTCAAGCTAGCCTGGCTGAAGAGGGGTGAAACCCTGAAACCGGTCCCAGGATGCTTGTTTCCGGTCCAGGGAGAACCTGGCCTGGCAGTTCGGGCTGGACTGTTCCCATGTGGAACAGGGTCAAGACTGATTTGCATATGGCTGGGTTCAAACTGGGGTGGCACGGTGAGCAAAATAATGGATGGATTAAACCCAGATCTGTGACTGGGGGTGAATGTTTGATTGGTTCCGCATTCCGTCCATCCAGTTACGCTATCCCACAGCGTTTGTATTTTGCTTTGCTTTTGCCGCCCTAAGTGCGCCGGGTATGCCCAGACGTGGGTCCCGGGCTCACTGTGCCACTGGATTCAAGCTAGCCTGGCTGAAGAGGGGTGAAACCCTGAAACCGGTCCCAGGATGCTTGTTTCCGGTCCAGGGAGAACCTGGCCTGGCAGTTCGGGCTGGACTGTTCCCATGTGGAACAGGGTCAAGACTGATTTGCATATGGCTGGGTTCAAACTGGGGTGGCATGGTGAGCAAAATAATGGATGGATTAAACCCAGATCTGTGACTGGGGGTGAATGTTTGATTGGTTCCGCATTCCGTCCATCCAGTTACGCTATCCCACAGCGTTTGTATTTTGCTTTGCAGAGGTATGCACCCTGTCCATGCTGGAACTACAGTCATAGTCAGGGTAAGTTAGATACACACAGTAAGTTAACCTGTGATTAACCTCTAGTAGCTTAGCATAGAGCAGACAGGCTTAACTTAAGAGGCAATGAGAAATGTATTTGTGCACACTTAAAACAGTAAAACAGTGAAAACAACCCGCAAAAGTAATAAACACTGGGTTAGAAGAACTGAGCTCAATTTAATGAACAAAACAAGTCCAAAACGACAAAAATCCAATAAGGAGATGTCAAAATACGATTTTTTAAAGAATATCTTTCAAGATAGTGTTTATAGGAATAAAAAGGCTGTCTGGTGGCACTAGACAACATAAAATCTGAAAATTGAAGTCACGGGTCAGATACATGGACCAACCTTTTCTCATTGAAAAAGTACCCTGGATGGACGGGTGCGTTGACTTCAAAGACTCAACGTGAGGAGCAGAGGAGGTGATGTGTTGTGTTGATCACTTAGGATGCAGGCAATGCATTATCTGTGATCTGTGTAGTCGGAGATGCATCATCATCCAACCAGGCAGCGGTAGATGTGATTTCCTTGAGCGGTGTTGCATCCGTGAACCCCCTTTGTGATGAAAGTGATGATGCATCATCAAGCCACGCAGCCAGCGATGCAATGTCTTTGTCCTCAACAGCAGCTGCGATGCATTAGCCACAAAGGGAGATGCATTAGTTCCAACTAGCGCATCATCAGTGATGCATGGATTTTACAGTTGCAGCACTTTATACCCACTTCCAAGGGCCCAAGACTGGATTAGCACCACTTGGCAGGGCAAGATTTGTGGCAAGAAACCTCCAGGTGCTGTTGCAGGATGGTGTGAAGTATTTGATGTCTCTGAGGTTTCAAATCAGCAAGCGCTTGGAGCCACTTTGGTTCTGTGGATGTACTACCAGTTAAGGAGGGTGGTAGAGTAGGCACAGCAAAGCAGGAATCCAGCACAGTCCAGCACAGTCCAGCAGAGTGACAATCCCTTCAGCAGCACAGCAGTCCTTCTTGGCAGAATGTCCTCAGGTTCAGAAGTGCACTGATTTGGTGGTGTCAGAGGTCCAGTACTATAGCCAGTTGTGCCTTTGAAGTGAGGGAGACTTCAAAATGAGGCCTTTAAAGTGCATAAAGTCCCTGCCCTTCCTCCCTTGCTCTAGACACATTATATGGAGTTACACAGTCCTTAATGTGAGCTGAGGGACAGCCCATTCAGGTATAACTGTCAGATCCTCCCCCGTTCCTTCCCAGGATGGCCCATCAACATGCAGTTAGCCACTCAGTCATACCTAAGTTCCCTTTGTATGTGGCTGGAGGTAATGCACAGGACCCCAGCTGTTACCTACCCAGGCATGTATTTAGAGACAAGCAGAAGGCACTAGGGGCCAGATGTACAACCTTTTGTTTTATGATTTTTAATTTGCAATCCATTTGCAAATCACAAATTGTGAGTCACAAAACAAAATGTACAACAGTGTTAACCACACTATTTGTGATTTCCAAGTGAGTTGCAAGGGACATGCCTCATGACTATCCATTAGCATTGAGAATGGGTACACTCACATGGATGGTGGCCTGCTGGGGTCAGCAGACCACCATGTCTGTGACTGTTTTTTCAATAAAGCATTTTTTTAAATGTGGCCCATTTTCCTTACAGGAAAATGGGCTACATTTCAAAAATGAAAATTAATAGTTTTCTTTTAATTGTTTCTGGGTAGGCCTGCTCTGAAAAAACATTTTTGCTGCCATTCATAAAGGGGAAGGTGTCTCGTAGGGACCCCGTCATATTTGCAAATAGGTTAATACCAATTTGAAATTGGTGTTGTCTGTGATTGTTTTACGACCACATTCATAGTCATTGAGCAATCATACATCCCCCTGCGAGTTGCAATTAGGTTCAACGCCCTCGGGATGCCCCTTCGTAATTGTGAGTCACAATCCCTATTTTCTGAGTCGGTAACTGGATACCGGCTCACAAAATAGGGATGGTACATTGTACAAGGCCTTTTTGCAGGAGCAAATGAAGATTTTCGCCTTCTACAACTGCAAAATCCTACTGCACATCTGGCCTTAGGTGAATTAAAGTAAGAAAATGCCACCTTTCTAAAAGTGGCATTTTCAGAAATGCAATAAAAAATCTGACTTCACCATCAGCTGTGATTTTAAATTTTGATTCCATAGACACAAAACTTGGGGATGCCATCTCTTCTTAATTGGCAACTACACTTATAAAATGTAATAAGGCCAATGTTAACCAATGAAGGAGATAGGTCTTGCAGCAGTTAAAAAAACGGATTTAAGTGTTTTTCACTACCTGGACATGTAAAACTTAAAATTATATGTCCACTTTTTTAAATGCACTGCACCCTGACTTTGGGGCTGTCTATGGCCTACTTTAGGGGTGACATACATGGATTAAAAAGGAAGATTTGGGCCTGGCAAGAGGGTTAATTTGCCAGGTCGACATGGCGGGTCAAAACTGCATGCACAGGCTCTGTGATGGCAGGCCATACCACATTTAAAGGGCTACTGTTGTGGATGGCACAATTAGTACTGCAAGTCCACTAGCATCATTTAATTTACAGGCCCTGAGCACAGGTAGTACACATCAGGGACCTATAAGTAAGTAAATTAAATTTGCCAATTGTGGATAAGCCATTGTTATCATGTTTTAGGGAAAAAGCACATGCACGTTAACACTGGTCAGCAGTGGTAAAGAGTCCAGAGTCCTAAACCCAGCAAAAACTAGATCAGCAGAACAGGAGGATAAAAGGCAAATAGGGGAATCACGTATGGACTGCCACATGTATCAATTTGGCTCAGATTATATCAGCAATTTTAAATTTTGGCTGTTTAACTTCTATAAAAAATATTTTGCTCATGCTAATAGTAATAATATTATGAAGATTTTTTCAAGTAATTGACAGTCTACCAAATTTGTATAGGCCTATGGCTAATGGCCCAAACATCATTATTTGTGAGAATCATAACACAATTTTATAGGAGAATACATATGAGCTTGACTGCATGAATGTTTG
Source organism: Pleurodeles waltl (assembly GCF_031143425.1). Lineage (NCBI taxonomy): Eukaryota > Metazoa > Chordata > Amphibia > Caudata > Salamandridae > Pleurodeles > Pleurodeles waltl. The sequence continues at coordinate 1,232,384,163 of NC_090444.1, read as the reverse complement.
CACTTTATCTCAGAAAAACAAGGGTTCTAACCTACGAGGCAATATGTTAAAGAATTCTATTCTAGAGAGTGTCCTTATTATTATCCATGAATTGGGTGGCCCCATATATGTCAGTGGCCTACCTTTTTTGGAACATGCTGTTCATCCACAACTGATTATATATTTGTGATCTGCTCACTGATTAATCTTGTGATAAACAGTGAGGCTCACATTTTAGGTTTTATTTTACCATAATTTCCTTACTTCACCTTTTGTGCTTCCTTCCTTGTAGTCTATAACTGCCCTGTTCTTGATTTAAGCTCTACAGCAAGAAAGCAAAACTGGACCTGGTGTGGACATGACAACAGAATACAGGAACAATCTCAACCTAATTTAAAACAATAGAGCAAAATGTAATAAATCATTCCACACCAAAACAATAACTATCCAATCAATAGCACTGTAGACATACAATTTCAAAGATCTATGGTAAATATGGCACCTAAAAGAACAAAGGGCCACTCGCGGTTATGTGTATATGAAATGTGGTAAAAGTTGCACGTGCAGGCCAACTACAATGGAACATCGGCCAGGCACAGAGCCTAGGGCAGTCCTGCTGATAGCTACCTTCTCAAAGTCTGTCACAAGAAGTCCTTTTCACAATGGAGAAGGCCTCAAGGAACAGGAAGAGCCTTGTGAATGGTCATCATTGTACGGCAAAGATCCTGTTGGGTGTTTTGTACAGTATCTTCCGGAGCTTCCCATTGGCACTCACTGTGGGCTGTCAATGCTGTAGTGCGAAGTACCGATATTGGGTTGCCAGCTGTCAATGGCAGTTGCTTTTGCAAGAAGAGTCAGGTTCACTGGAGCTTCATGTTGGTGGGCAGGGAAGGCATCAAGATGTCAGTGTGAATGGACAATTTGCAGTCACAAGGAGCCAAAAACTTCAGGATTTCTCCTTTCCTTCTAGGAAGAGCTCAACTAATGCCACACCAAGGACGGCGCCTCAAGCAGGGTTCAGGCAAGTCCAATTTCAGGTCCAGTCAGGTTCAGCGTAGCAGGTCAGCTGGGCAGGTGCAGGAAGGCCTCTGAAGCTTTCTGTGTGATTGTAGGAAAGTCATCCCCTAATTAGATTAGGATAGAGGCTTGAAGGGGATTGCAGTCAGATGATAGCCATACCTCTGGAATGGGTTACATAGTCACACGTACCAAGGAGGGAATTTCTCCATTTTTATTTTTGTCAAAACAGTGAATTCTGGGTGAAATACATGCCACCCTTCACAGGAAGTGGTCATGGCAGAGGGCAATAACTTTACCCCTATTGGTTGTGGTGTCCTTCCTCTTGTCAGCCCAGAATGCTGAATAAATATGGGAGCGCTGCAGGAGCTCCTCAGGTCACTGCCTTTAACATAGGAAGAAGGACTGCTCTGTTGGACCCTTGGACTAAGCCACAGAAAGCTTACACTCAGAAGGACTGCACCTGCTGCACTCTCAAGCCTCCACAATGAAAGTACCATGCTTAACTCAAAGGAAAAAGAGTGGACTCCCTGAGCAGCTACCGGTACAAAAGTGCTGGAAAAAGACACCTGCAGCAGTCAAAGAGTGCACTACCTCAGCTGACCAGATACAGCTGGATTTTCCTGGACTGTAAAGATACATTGTTAGAGATTGAGTCCTAGGCCCCAAGAAGCAAAGCAAACCCTCTGAACTCTTGGTCTGAGCTAGTGCACACTTTTTACCCAAAAGAAACTCAAAACCAACAAGATTTCAAAGTTTAGACACTCTCCGCAATGTTTTGCAGTAGAGCTACAGGAGAAGAACAGCTCAAAGTTAAGAGTCAAGCAGCCATTGTCAACTTGCAAATGAGCCTGAATTTGCTGGTTTGCCTGCTGAAAGCTCAGGAGTTCCTGGCCATCAAGAACAAATACTTCCAGAGGCTCATTGAGGAATAGTGCTGCAGCAGGCTGCCGTCGTCAAATCGAACTCAGGATCCAAAGAACCTGAGGACTCATCCTCAAGAGAAAAGCTCCAAAAAACAGACTAAATTTGGAGTAAACGTTTGACCTGGATCTAGACATCAGTCTATCTGATCCAAGCTCCAAAATGGTCGGCCTAAAACTTTGACTTTGTCCTTGGCCAGCACAACCAGATAGCTGTGAGTGGTGTTTTTAACTTTTTGGCGCTAGAATGCACAATTTTGTAATTTTATTTGACATCTCTGCTTCCCTACATTGGATGTTTGTAATTTTGGTGTTGTTTTAATATACCATTATTCTCTATTTTTATAAATTGGTGTTGCATTTTTATTGTGTTGTGTCTTTATTTATTTACTGTTCTGGTGGCATTAAATGCTTTACACATACCCTCCTAACTTGAGACTCACGGCTTGTTTGCTAAGTTACCGATTAAATATTGAGACTTGACTGGACTTGTTAGTGATTGTTGTATTATTACTAGCTGAAGGAGAATCCCTACACCTACTAATAATCCATTTTCCCACAATCACTGTAGATTATAATAAGAGGCCAGATAACTAACCCTTGTAGTCTCTAAGGTAGCCTAGAATGAAGGGACAGGTTCAGTCTTCCTTTTCAGACAGCAGTGCAGGCCTCAAGCAGCAGTGCAGGAATCTAGCTGCATGCTAGTCATTCTTTTGAAGTATTCACAGGTCCAGAAATGTACTGAAGAGTAGATCTGAGGGTCCTAGATGTATACTTGGTGCCAGCTTTAAAGTGGAAGAAACCTCTGGAGCTTTAATCCCACAGAAATGTATAAAATTCCATGCCTCTCTGCCCTGGACCCAGGATGTGTGGGTTCATAATAGGCTACTATGACATTCTTTGTGTGTGTGCTGGTGCAGTGTCTTTGAAATGCAAGTGTGGCTGTGCACTGGTCTGCACCATCAAGCTTAGACCGAATCATGGCAATCCCCAGTCCCTCTAGTACATGACTCTCTGCGAAGACACAAAGGCCAACTGCCAACTACACAGTCATGTGACCCAGGAAATAGGCTGTAGGAACCAAAATGGTTAGGGCAATAATAGTGGCATTTTCAGAATTGTGAAATAAAACCAGATTTTACCACTGCAGATGATCCACTAAAGCAGATATTAAATTGCAACCCCTTGGACACAAGCTTGGCACTTCTATCTGCTCTGAAACAAAAGTCATCATGTATTAAATGTAATAAAGGAACCTAAAGTTATTCTATGGGAGAGGTAGGCCTTGCAGAAGTGAAAAATGAATGTTTATGTTTTTCACTACCAGGATATATAAAACTGAAATGTATGTGCATGTCCAAGTTTTTAAATACAATGCACCCTGCCCTATGGACCAGGCAGAGGGTTTGCCTTGCCAATTCAAATTGGCAGATTAAAACTGCAAACAGGCTGGATTGGCAAGCCTGAGACATGTTTAAGGCCCTAGAAATATTGTATATTACTTTACTAGGGTCTCATAAGTACATTACATATGCCAATCAAGTTTAAGCCAATGTTGCCATGCTTTAGGGAGTGAGTACTGCACTTTAGCAGTGATTATCACTGGTAGAGTGAACAGAGTCATAGGACTAACAAAACTAATTCAGCAAAGCATAAGTGGAGGAGGCAAAAGGTTTGGGGAAAGACCACCTTACAGTTCTAACACTCTAATTAAAAACTACCCATAAAATGTAGCCTTTACCTATTACGTATGCCTAGCCAGTGGGAGAGGTCCATTCTGCTTAGATTTAGGATAAACCTATTTGGTTCATTAAGCTGTCTCCCTCTGGAGCAATAGGACAGTGACTGTTCAATTGTTTGTCCATGTGATGGTGTTTCATCTCAAAAGCTAGTGTACTTTAGCCTTTTTTGTAAATTCTATATTTTTTATGCAAAAGCAATGTATCCTATACTGCAAGCCAATGATTTTAGGAATCCTAGGTTATTTTTTTGCACTTGCAGACTCTGATGTTGACTCCTTATGAAAATGTATTGTTTGCTGTCATAAAAGTATGATATTGTGACATTTTTTGTGCTCTTTATCTTTGTAAGTACTTTTATGATTATTGATTATAATTGAATAAAGTTTCTTTGACTTACTGACTGACTGAAAATAACATACACAAAGGGTACATCACAAAAAACATTTAAAAGAGAATGAAATACAGCAAATGCAATACAAAATATTGGAATAACAAAGCTCTTCATCACCAGAACAAAGAAAAAACAGAACATGTTATTTTTGCAACAAAATACCACACAACCAATGTGCAAAAAGGTTCTTGTTGGCACACATTATTAACTCCTGAATCCTTCACAATACCATGATAAATGTAGCTTGGAGTAAGCAGAAAATCTGTTAATGAGGATAAACTTAGGGCCAGATGTACGAAGGCATTAGCGCCTCGCAAAAAGTGAAAAACGCCGTTTGCGAGGCGCTAATGCCCTCACACGATGCAGAAACACATTTTGCGAGTTCCGACTCGCAAAATGTGTTTCCGACTCGCAAATAGGAAGGGGTGTTCCCTTCCTATTTGCGACTCGCACCGCGATGTAAGTCGCGGTCGCAAATCAACTCGCAGTTACCATCCACTTGAAGTGGATGGTAACTCATTCGCAGACGGGAAGGGGTCCCTATGGGACCCCTTCCCCTTTGTGAATGCACACAAAATTATTTTTTCAGGGCAGGCAGTGGTCCTATGGACCACTGCCTACTCTGAAAAAAAACGAAACAAAAGGTTTCGGTATTTTTTTCTATTTGCATCTCATTTTCCTTTAAGGAAAACGGGCTGCAAAGAGAAAAAAAAAACTGCTTTATTTAAAAGCAGTCACGGACATGGTGGTCTGCTGTCTCCAGCAGGCCACCATCCCCGTGAGTGCCTAGACTCGCGATGGGGTCGCAAACTGAGACCCACCTCATTAATATTTATGAGGTGGGTCTTTGCGACCCCATAGCGAGTCGCAGAAGGTGTCTGAGACACCTTTCTGCATACCAATTTGTGAGTTGCAAATTGCGAGTCGGAAGGACTCGCAATTTGCAACTCGCAAATTGCTTTCTACCTAAATCTGGCCCTTAGAATCTGCATGTATGTGCTTAAGAAATACCCGATTCAGAATCTATTTCCATTCATGGCATAAAACAAATGTCATATGTTTTTAGTCTAACATAATTAGTCAAATAACTATAGGCTATTTAATGTTAACATGTATGATTAAGGCTCCGAAGAAAGAAAAACATAATAATGCTAAGTTTGGCAGGATTAATTGCTTATATTGTTTGACAAATACTAGTTCTCTAACAATGATTATGCTCTATAAAAATTTTTTAGTGCCCTAATACGATTTGCATACATTTTCTCTATTATACAGGGACATTATTTTATTAATTTATTGCTAGAAGGGAAAAAGTTATTTCATTGTCAATTCAATGTAAAATAGATTTGCAATCCAAATGGTTATACATTATCCTCAGCATGTCACTTTAGCTGGTAACCTCAAATGTGGGGAGCCACCCGATAATATTTCTTTTGCTTCTAGAACTATTTGGGTTAATAAACACCAATGAATTCCAGCACCATATCCAGCACAATATCCAAAATGAAGATGATTACAAGACCAAATTATATATATAGATGTTCCATTCCTGTGACATCTTCAGGATCTGGTGAAATATCTGGGTTCTGTTTTTGAGATAAACAGGAGTTTGTTTTACCAACCACTGTGAGTAAAATCCCATTTTCTTAAAGTTGCCCCACCAGTGCTTAGGAACTTAACTCAAACATGTCAGGCAATGCAGATGTGCACAGGGATCTCTTTCAGCTATTTCTAAATGATTTGATCATATCGGGTAACTTGTAGTCCTTTGCATTTGAGGAGAGGAAGCTCAATAGATACTTTTAAGACACAATACATTTCAAAAGAGATGTTCAGCTACCTCTCTGGTTCTATCTATGTCAACCTTTGAAAGACTATTTAGTGCACTATTTGCTTGATAATAAGCATCTTAATATACACATTTTTATTATTTTCTGCTATATATGTTTCCACAATAAAGTATTGTAATTCTTCCGGAGCCAGTCCTCTACTTTGGCTGCTTCAAGTGTTTCCAAATGGATTGAATCTGTCTTTTACAACTCAGCGAGAATTGTCACTAGAGTGGATTCTACATGCCCCTTCTGGATAGTCTAAGGAGTTGCTAAAGTCCTTTATGATGGATATTCATAATGCTTTAAAGAGCCAAATCGGGGTTACACATTTGTTGCATTTAAATTAGCGGGTAAATACATTTATGAGTGATCTAATTAAAAATGTGAACACAAAACATCATATTTTGAACCAAATTATATAGCGGGGTCAAAGAAGTTAAAGAATTGGCATGGTAATAGTTTCATATATTACGCAAAGCATGACCTTTTATTTTTAAATGCATGAAAATGTTATCTATACAAGTATTCGAACTCCTCAGATATCCAGATCCATAGGTATATATTTGGAGATTTGTTACAACCAGAAGCTAAAAAATCTGAAAACAAATAGGCAGGTGAGTTAAATAGTAAAGTTTCCAGTCTGGGTTTCTTCACTTTATATCCTGAAATCCTTGAAAAATGATAATAAAATAGCCTCTATAGAATGATTATGTGGCATTTTATGTACCATCAATTCATCTGCATATTGTTTAAGTTTCTGAGGGCTGTGTACTATATATTTAATCTCTAAAGTCTCTTTTATAACTATGGCCATTGGCTCTATATATAGTGCAAAGAACTGGTGAGAGGGTAGCCCTGTCTGGTACCACCTGAGTCATTATATTTTCAGTAATGAGCTGTCTTGCATAGAGTCTTATTTCAGTGAATAATGAACCCCATTTTTTATCACCACAAAGAGTAACTACCATTGTGGCAAATTAAATGTTTTGTCTGTGTCCAAAAAATAAAAGTGGCACAAGTGTTAGTAGCAGTCACAAAATCAAGAGCTTTCATCAAGAAATGATTGTTCACATATAGTTGGCAACCATAAATTAACCTATTTTGATCTTAATTAATTATTTGGGCTATTTGGGCTGCAAACCTAGTGGCCACAAGGGTTATTTTTAACTTATTTATCAAACACCCAAATCATTGTTCAAGTTAGACTTTTAATAAATATTTTGGAAGAGGTACTTTTAGAAAGTTATCTCTTCCCTGCCCAAGGCCTCTATAAGCCTGTTTGCATGAGCTATAACTGTCAAACAGCCTCTTTGATGAGATGTGGACTTATTACCATGACTCAGACAAAGCCTTGGATGTGAGGAGGTGTTCTGTTCCTCTGGCAGGAGGACCATCTAAACTGTGCCCAGGAACATAATTAACCTTAAAGAAGCCTATCCTGTCATAGACAGATCTAGGTAATCTCAGTAGGAGAGGTGCTGCCTCCAAACAGGTTTTGAGTGACCACAGAGGAGGGGTCACTCATTTCCATGGTCATACGTATAGTGTGGGCACACGAGCTCTGCAAAGGGGAAGACATGTTCTGGTATCTTAATTTTAGGTAGAGGGCACAGTGGGATTATTTGCAGTAGGGCACACAATGCTGCAAAAGTGGCTAGGATCACCCCTACAAACATTTCCCCCAGTAGTTAGGGGATGGCCAGATTTTCCCTCTAAAAGGATGGTGCCAGGCACATAGTACTTACATTACCCTCCTCAGAAAACTTCCATGACCTGCGATCTGTCATGAGTCCATTTCAACATGATGCTTGGGCACACTTATTTTAAATTCTGGCCTGTGGCCTGTGCCCTTTTACCTAGTTCATTTTTCATGTATTCCTTTTATTATTTGAGCATGGCTTTATTATAGAGGTGATGTTTTATTATTTAACAGCTGCCTTTCCATGAAGAAGTAATAAGTTCCCTTTGCACAACATTCTCACATTGTGAATTGCCTGTCCAAGAGTAGATAATGCACTTTTTATAGAAAAGAGGTATTATCATGCCAGAAAACAACATGTTTTTTATAAAAGCACAATGCTGTCAGAAATTAGATTAGAGGGGATATTCCATCCATCCATCTTGTGCTGTATCATGTTGGCGGAGCTCTGCTGAACTTTGCCTCATTACTCCGGCCACCTGGGTGGACTGCTAGCAGAGCACAGGCAAATTACCCCTGCATATTATTCAGGCATGGGGCCGGGTATACCTCCCAGATACTAGTACGAGCAGACAAGGAGTAACACTGCTGTGCTTTCATGTAGAAGCTAGTAGTATGGGTAGGAATTTAGATTCACTAGTGTGACAGGATGCTGGGACTTTTTATTTGTTTTACACTCTTGCCCACAATAATGATTGTATTGTGTTTCATTTTCCTAATAATCCCAGTTCATTCCTTATTACATAGAATGCAGTCGCTTCAATAAATTGTATTGAAACCTGTCCTGCATTTCTGTGTCTGTCCTCAATTTATAAGGCTATGTGCAAATGAGAGACAGGGGGAAGGTGACTTTCTTGATGAGTCAGAGTGTAATGCGTTAGCTTACCACAAATCACCTTTACTGCTTAGGTTTGGGTGAGGTGCTGATAGCTAGCCGAAAAGGTTAGACCGACAGCTGCAAAATGGTGTGTGCTTGCCTCAGTCTCCCACACATGGTGGTGCTGCTGCCAGAAACCTGCAGTCTCCTCTCTATGGTGAGAGTCCTAAGTTACATCAGGGTGACGGAGTAAAATACTCCATTGCCCTGATGGAGTAATTGCACTTTTAATTAGGCCCTAAGTCTGAATGTAAAAATCTTCACAGGGTAAAAGCGCAAACTGTATCTGGCTGACGAAGGATCTTATAATTGTGAACAATTCTAATTTCTTCCACACTGAGCTTTCCCTCCCAAAAGACAACAACTTCACAAAAACCATATATAGTAGCTGTCTGATGATGTGAAACCCCCTGCTGCCTTGGTTTTTTAACTTCCTTTGCAGAGTCCAAATGTTAACCATCTGATTCAGATGGACCTGGTTTCCTTATCTGACCCAGACTACATCACTCTTGGCCTTAACTTACTTCTAAGTGGCAGTGAAAACTAGAAGACCACGGTTGGCACTTAGGGGGTGATTCCTAGTTTGGCGGGCGGCGGTCGCCGCCCGCCAAGCGGGAACCGTCAGAAGACCGTACTGCGGTCAAAAGACCGCGGCGGTCATTCTGGCTTTCCCGCTGGGCGGGCGGGCGACCGCCAAAAGGCCGCCCGCACGCCCAGCGGGAAACCCACAACAACGATGAAGCCGGCTCCGAATGGAGCCGGCGGAGTTGCTTTTGTGCGACGGGTGCAGTTGCACCCGTCGCGATTTCCAGTGTCTGCTATGCAGACACTGGAAATCAATGTGGGTCCCCAGGGGCCCCACGACACCCGTTCCCGCCAGCCTGGTTCTGGTGGTCAAAACCGCCAGAACCAGGCTGGCGGGAAGGGGGTCAGAATCCCCATGGGGGCGCTGCCTGCAGCGCCGCCATGGGGGATTCTACAGGCCAGGGGAAAACCGGCGGGAAACCGCCGGTTTCCCTTTTCTGACCGCGGCTTTACCGCCGCGGTCAGAATGGGCATGGATGCACCGCCAGCCTGTTGGCGGTGCATCCGCGGTCCCCTACCCTGGCGGCCTCGGACCGCCAGTGTAGGAATGACCCCCTTAATGTTTTTTAGTGCTCTTGTAACCTTTCAACTTTAAAAATTCAAAACTCTAGTTTTCCTTATTGGATATTTGTCACTTTGGTGTTGTTTTAGTTATTACGGGCCAGATGTAGGAACGAAAAATTTAGCGACTCGCAATTTGCGAGTAGGTGCGACTCGCAAATTGCGAGTCGCTAATAGAAATGCAGATACAATGTCAGTGTTCAAATAGCGACTCGCACCAGGAGTCGCAACGCAGAGAGCGAGTCCACTGTTTGCGAGGTCGCTTTTTGCGACCGCGCAAAAAACGAATTCTCAATTTGAGAGTGGGTGTCGCAAATTGCGAGTTGCATGTAAATTGGTTACAGGTGCTGCAGAACACTCCAGAAACCACTCCAGAACACTCTGGAAACACTTCCTGGCACATGATGATGACATCACAGCCAGGAAGTTAACTAATACACCTGGGAGGAGGGAGGACCACACCCATTTTAACCTGCTGAACTGCACACAGGAGAAACAGAAGCTGCAATGGAAGGAACTCCTAGAAAAAGAAAACTTAAATTCTCAGAGAAGGAGCTGGAGGTGCTGACAGACAAATGCTGTCAGCACTATGATGAATTATTTGGAAAGGCAGCCCTCAATGTGCCAGAAGCCACGAAAAGACAACTCTGGCAGGAGATCCAGGAAAAAATCAACTCCCTGGGGGTGAGCCACAGGAGTGTGGAAGAGATTAAAAAACGGTGGTATGACCTCCGCTCCCGGACCAAGGAGAGGGTGGCTGAAAGGCTCCGGGAGATGAGAGGCACAGGAGGGGGACCATCATCAGTACCACCACCCACACCCCTGGAAGAAAGGGTGGAGGAGACCCTGGAGCAGGAGGCAGTGTCAGGATTTGGAGACCTGGACACCTCAGAGCCCACCATATCAACCGGTGAGTACCATGTGATATGCCTGTACCCCTATCAATGCCATACTCCCACCCACCATGTACACAGGGGCATGCTCAACCAAGATAGCTCCATTTCAGGGTTGCATTCACCAGAATGATGCATTATGGGAAATGTAGTCAAGTAGGCAGTTCATAGGTAAATGTTTATTAGGAAGTGTGCAACAGATAATAGACACTGACAGTCTGTTCCCCATGTCCCACAGGTCTCCCACAAGACACCACCACAACCCACAGCAGCCAGCCCCATGAGGACAGCACAGGAGCCGCCACCACTCCCACCTGCATGACCAACACCATCCCTGTTATGTCCACACCTGCTGCAACTGTGTTCCAGGAGGCTGCGCCAGCAACAGTCAGGAGTGGCACAGTTGAGCACACAGGGCAGCCACCGCTGCGCAGGTGACGCAGGTACAGGAGATCAGAGCTGCAGGCTGCGTCCGGCCGTCAACCGAGCACCAACAGTGAAGCACAGCTGCTGCGTGGTCAGCGCCTGCAAAACAATATATTAGGGCGGATTAGTGGGGTGCTGCACCGCTTTGTCAGAAATAACGAGGCCAGCATGCAGCATCTGAATTCCAGAATTGACGTTATAGCCACAAACACTGGGGACCTAGCCCTGTCCATGAGAGATCTGGTGGCAGGACTACTGGCACAGGGTGAGGGTGGGCGGCGCAGGGACCGTCAGCTCCTACAGAGACTTGATAGGATGTCCACATCAATCGGCAGACTGGCAGTGAACACCACTGGCCTGTCGAGAAGGACAGTTGGCCTCTAGGTCGAAAAGGGCCATTTTGCTGGAGATGTGGCTAGGGGCCTGGGCCGTATCACACAAGTAATTGACTTAATGGAGGCACGGCATCTGTCCAGGGGCACAGGGGACACACCCCAGGACAGCGAGGAGGGCTCTACAGTGAGCAGTGTCTCTGCCAGTGACACTAGGGTGCTCCGGAGTGGGAGTACCAGGCAGAGCACTGCAGAACCACCAGGGACCCGCCAGGCTGGCAGGGGCCGCCGAAGGACATAGACATAACCCTGTCCCTGATGATGTGGCACATGACATCAATGTGCCCCATGCATGGTTTGCATTTAGATGACCATGAACAGTTATTATTTGTAAATAGTTGTATTTCTGAACAAATTAAATAGTTTCTTTGTTCCACTTAACAAATTGAGTTTTTGGTCAATAGGTGAGCATGGTTGAAGTTGACACGTACCTTCCAAAGTATTGGTTTGCAATGTGTTCCCGTCTCAGTCTGCCTTGATTAGCTATACTCTGATCCCCATGATGGCGATGTGGTTGCTCTTGCTCTTCATCCTCAGGATCTGGGTCTGCAGGGGTGAGAGGCAGCCCACGTCGGGTGGCTATATTGTGAAGGATGGCGCATGCGACAACAATTTTGAATGCTGTAATGGGGGTATACTGGAGGGCACCTCCACTGCGGTGGAGGCATCTGAATCTTGCTTTCAGTAATCCAAAGGTGCGTTCATTAAGGTTCCTGGTCCTCTTATGTGCATTGTTGTATCGCCTCTCACATTCATTGCTGGGTGTTAAGAAGGGAGTCATAATCCATGGCCGTAGAGCATATGCACTGTCACCTGTTAGGCACAAACATTACACTGTTAGAAAGTCCTGGTTGGTGTGCACAGTGACCTGTCTGTATGTCTACAAGGTGTATGCAGCTCTACCTAGGAGGTATCCGTCTCCAAATTCCCCACGTTCCAGGCGTTGGTGTATCCCACTGTGCTTAAAAATGTAGGAGTCATGGGTACTGCCTGGAAACTTAGCTACAATGTCAGTGATGACATAATGGGCGTCACAAACAACCTGTATATTGAGTGAATGGGTACACTTTCGGTTACGGAATAGATGTTCCAGGTTTGCAGGGGGGCATATTTGAATATGTGTCCCATCTACACACCCTATGACATGGGGAAAGTTGGCAATCCGGTAAAAGTCCAGCTTGGTGGTGTTGATTTCTGCCTCATTCCTGGGTAGGTATATGAAGTGAGACATGTGTGTGAGTATGGCATATAGGAATGTCCTGAGGAACCTTGACACTGCACTTTGAGGTACCCCACTTGCCACAGCAATGACCCCCTGATAGCTCCCTGAGGCCAAGAGGTGCAGTGAGCATAGCACTTGCACATGCGTAGGGATGGCGCAGCCGCGCAGAGTCTGGTGTTCTAGCTGTGGTTTTAGTAAATCAATTAATTCTAGTATGGCTGCTCTGCTAAGGCGGTATTTATCGTATATCTCCTCCTCAGTTTGCTGAAAAAGAGTCTGACTTGTTCTATATATCTTCTCCTGTCTGTGGCCCCTCCTCCTCCTCCTCTGCTGGGCTGCGTGGACTCTCCTCCTCACTGCTATCAGGTATATCTCCGCCATCTTGAGTGACCCAGATGCCTTCTGGGTCTCCTTTTATACTTTGGTTATGGTTACCACCTGCTCTGAGTTAGTGGTAAATTGCAAGTGCAAAATGGGCTTTTTGCGACTAGTCGCAATTTGCGAGTTGCAATTGCATATGGTTTGCAACTCGCAAATTGTGACTTGCTATTTGCGGGTCGCAAAATGGGGTCGCACATTTTGCGAGTCGCTAACGGCTCGCATTGCTTTTTGCAAGTCGGAAATTGGGTTTTTGCATCCCATTTCCAATTTTGCACAGTCGCAAATAGCGATTCGGGCCATTTGCGACTCGCAAAACTTTGCTACATCTGGCCCTAAATGTGTAGTCCCTTGCATGATTTAATATGGAACCTTTCTGGCTCCTCGCTAACTCTGTATCATTGGGATATAATTGCTGGAATAGAATGTAATGAAACCTTGTTTATTTAATTAAAGTAATGACATATTTGTTTTTGCAGCTATACAGAAGGAGCATGATACACCTTTTTACACAAGTATGTCAATTACTCAATGATGCAGGTTTGACCTTAAATGCATACAAGTGTGAGTTCAACAAGACAAAACTGAAATTCGTTGGCCATATCTTTTCTGATGGGGTATGACACCTGATCCTGCAAAAGTGCAAGCTTTTACACATTCTGAACCCCCACAAGATGTTTGAATGGTACCTTCTTTTCTTGGAATGACAAATTAAATAAAAGATGTTGCCATTGTTAGTGCTCCTTTACAAGAGTTGATGAAAAAAAGTGTTTATTTTCAATGGTCACAAGAGTGTGAGAAAATGTTTCAAGAGACTCAAATATACCATTGAAAATGTTAAGGAAATGGCATACTTCAATACAAAGCTTCATATAGAGGTTGTGGTTGACACTAGCTCGCTCGGGTTAGGTGATATACTTGCACAACATAGTGGATGCCCAAATGCTAGACCATCTTCAGCAATCTAATAGTCAAGGTGCCTCATCATGTTGGACAGTTAGGACCACGATTGCAAGAGAATGATTATACAACTGTGCATCGACCAGGAAAAGATAAAATCCCACTGACATATTTTCAAAAGTTAGAGAAGGGGGGCCTGGGAGCCAATAAAAGTCAAGCACCTAGGATCCAAAATCTTTAGTGCATCAAGTATTGGAGGTACGGTTCCTATCAAAAGGCAAGGAAGAAAGGAAATATTTATTGGGGCCCTCACACATCCCTAGGGATGTCATGCTTCATCATAGGGCATGCTCCTCATAGGACCAGTGCTGCAATGCCCTACAGGTCCCCTAAAGGGTTGCTTTAGTGGAGATATTTTTATTTATATGCTGTATGATGAGAGATGTCTTTATGAGGCCATTGTGAATACAACATTGGAGTGAGTGTGTGGGGTGAAGTGAAAAGAAACTAAAACTGTCTAAGAGATGCCACACTGTTTTTAGTATGGGGGTTCTCTTGGCAGGGTTAAAAAAGTTAAAAGGTTGGGGCTATTATGGGCAGGTGATGAACCCAAGTCGCTTCAATCTGTGACTGTTTTCAGGTTCACATGTTTCACACCATTGACCCAGAAAAGGTGCTTCCTCAGGACCAAAAACAAGGATATAACCCTACCCATACCTATAACGTGACGTGCATATTTAGGTATTCCCCTAGAAGAAGATACCTATTTCAATTACAGATCAAAATTGGCCATCCAACCCTTCAAATCAGTGATGTATCCCCATAGGTCAAAAAGCAGAGGGTAGCGCACAGCTGCTAAATGGTTTATCCATGGAGAGTGCAGGAGAGCTACTCTACTCTCCTCTGCTCTCCAGGCCAGGCCAGGACTTGGTTCCCAAACAGCAGATGAAGGTTTATGCAGACAGGAGGCAACATGGAAAAGACCTCTCATTCTGAAAAGATCTGGTGATCGCTCAACAGACACAAAAGAAAATCTGATGTTCCTTATGTTGCTGAATCTATGCAAGTAGCGCCTTCCAAAGGACACATGGTGACTGCCCAGCGCCCTGGGAAGTCTAATTCAGGGACTCTTCTAACTTCAGGCCTGTGTTTCATTGGTCTTCAATTAGAGATGGTGAAAGAAAGACTAATTCTGAGAGCTCAGTGACTGTTGCTGATTACTTACCATTGTTAGCAATCTCCGACATTAAAGATGACAACTTACAGTTTCCAGTAACAAGATCGGGTCAATTGATCAAAGTGGCAAGAAGAAGAATTGAAGACATATAGTTGTACATGGATAGATAGATAAATAGATAGATAGATAGATAGATAGATAGATAGATAGATAGATAGATAGATAGATAGATAGATAGATAGATATTTGTGTATGTCCAATTTTCTAAAACAAATTGTAATTTTTCATTTAACAAAGGGGGTGATGTAGTGTCTCACATGCTTTGGAATGTAACCTTTCTGGTTCCTCGCAGACTCCCTGGCAGTGAGGCATAATCACTAGAATGGAATGGAATGAAAGCTTGATTTAGAATGTAGGAATTCTCAAGAACATGCAGGGGAATAAAGAAGTGTGATTTACAGCTCCTTGTGTGGGCTTGTCATGTTGGGGTACCCAGGTTGGGGAAGACACTACAAAATGTCCTCTATTTGTTTTAATTGGTTTGAAATTTTTCTTGTTTGTGCTTTAACTTTATTACTGTTTGAGTACTGCATAAATACTTTACAAATTGCTTGTAGGTTATTGTGGTATTCTATTGGAATCTTGGAGAGATTCCATGAAGGAATGTGAGGTGTGAAAGACGGGGAAGTTGAGAGGCGAGAGCGACGTTGCTGTGAGCGCTGGTGGCTGGGGTCTTTTGTCGATTTTACCCGAATAAACACATCGTCTGTCAACTGGATTACAGTCTTCTTGAAGTTTTATTAACCTCAATTACTACATTTTGGCGATGAGTGATTTAAGAACCTCTCTAGTGACCAACACAAATTAAACCCAGACCCTAACACCAAAAGAAAATCTTCAACTGCATCTACAACGCTGTGAGTGACATCCTGTTAAACCTTTTATTATTTTCAACTGTGAAGGAAAATTAATCTAGCTTGTACCTCGGTAACGGACGTTTTTTCGCCTCGCGCTCACATTTTAAAGTTAGAATCAGCACGAGGGAGCCTTGTGACATTCTTTTCTCGAGCCTTTCCCTTTCGAACTTGTGCTTTGTGCCGTCTGCAAAGGATTGTCGATTCCTGCCTAATAGAATAGAAATCGACAAAGGACTATTCCTTATTTTCTCATTGTCTAGACTGCTAACCCTCTGATTAACAGGAACAATGCGGCTGCCATTAATTTTTTAATAATCTTCAGAGAGGATTCATTCATCAACTATATCACTTTTATAAAGGTTATACTGAGGCTATGAAAATCTAAGTAATCTTGCTGCTAGTTTCATTTCACATCACAAAAAAAAAAAAAAAAAACATTTTTGGGTTATTCTTCAAGATTTCACTAGTTTTACTATTTTGGCACAGATACCTAGACTGCTTAATCACATATATAATGCAGAATGTACCTGCCCCAGCGTTCTTTTTCTCCTCTCCAGGTGAACCACCAATTCCATGGGTGAAATGGAAAAAGGTGTTCTCGCATTATGCAAGAGTGTGTGGAACATCTTTAAGTGCCGAAAGGAAAACCTCTCTTCTAATGCATTGTTTGGGATCAGAGGGTCAGGATATTTTTGAACATCTTCCAGACCTTCCAGATCTAGAAGCAACGGACCTTAATGAATTCGAAATTTGTATCAAGAAATTGGATTTACATTTTTTGCAAAAAGTTAGCACAGTTCTGGAGAGATTTCATTTTGGACGATGTATTCAGCGCTCAGGGGAAACTGTTGAACATTACTGAATTGCTTAAATTGGCCTCTACATGTAATTGTGGTCCGTCTTTAGAAGAAAGATTGAGAGACCAGTTAATGCTTGGTAGTAGTTCTGAAAAGGCCTGGGATGGCATGTGGTATAAAGACAACCCATCTCTTCAAGAGGTGTTGACCACTGCAAATAATTTCGAACACTCTAAAGCATGTACTGAAGTTTTAAAAAATGTCTAATAATTTTGCGAATAGTAAAGGAGACTTTGTTCACACCATACAAAAGTCTAAATCCACTAACAAATACACTGAGGCTAGTAAAGTTATTAGTGGTTCCCAGCAAGGAAAATGTTTCAGATGTGGCAATAAAGGCCATTTCGCAAACAATAAAGGATGTCCTGGATGGAAGGCTACGTGTAAATCTTGCGGGAAGAAAGGACATTTTACCAGATGTTGCAGATCTGGAAAAGACAGGAAGAAAGTACAAGAAGTACAGTTAAGTGAAGATGAAGCGGATGAAGAATACAAAATGTTTCAAGTCAAAGGATTTTCTCCAAAATCAAACCAGAGGCAAGCCCGTCTGCGCCCGTCCGCGCCTGGCCCGCGCCCAGCGCCACGACCCCTGGTCCCCAGCTCCCCCAAGCCCCGCTGATCCGCTACGACCCCACCACCCTCCACGCCCTCAACCCAGGGCGCTCCAAAACCTGCTTCCTAGCTCACCCCAAACGCACCCATGGACCCTTCGCCTGCAACTCCTGCAAACGCATCTTCCACCACGCGCCATCAACCACCTCAAGTGCATCCTGGTCAACGCTCGTTCCGTCCACAAGCACGCCGTTGAACTTTGGGACCTCCTGGACTCCACAGCCCCGGACGTCGCCTTCATCACGGAGACATGGATGAACGCCTCCTCTGCTCCAGACATCGCTACCCGCCATCCCCGAAGGCTACAAGATCTCCAGAAAAGACCGCACCAACCAAGTAGGAGGAGGTGTCGCCATCATCTTCAAAGACTCCATCAGCGTCACCACCTCCACCGAAGACCCCCCCCTCGCCGCTGAACACCTGCATTTTCAGATTCGCACCGACCCAAGGACCACCCTCAGAGGATCCCTCGTCTACCGTCCTCCCGGACCTCGCGCCTCTTTCAGCGACGCCATCGCCGACTTCATCTCCCCGCACGCCCTCGCCTCACCGGACTACATCCTCCTAGGCGACCTCAACTTCCATCTGGAACAAAACAACGACCCCAACACCACCACCCTGCTCGACAACCTCGCCAACCTCGGCCTCAAACAACTGGTGAACACCGCCACCCACATCGCCGGACACACGCTCGACCCTATCTTCTCCGCCAGCAAACACGTCTTCTTCAGCCACACCTCTGCCCTACACTGGACCGACCACAGCTGCGTCCACTTCACATTCCGACGCGAGACCTCCCACCTCCGCACTCAACCCATCCCTCGTCGACAGTGGAACAAGATCCCTGAAGAGCAACTCTTCTCCGCTCTCGCCGCCAACCAACCCACCCTCACCACCGACCCCAACGATGCAGCTCTCAACCTCACAAACTGGATCTCCAACTGCGCTGACAACCTTGCTCCCCTCAAACGCACGCATCGACAGACCAACACCAAAAAACCTCTCTGGTTCTCTGACACCCTCAAAGAATCAAAGAAAACTTGTCGTGCCCTTGAGAAGGCCTGGCGCAAGGACCACACCGCTGACAACATGACCGCCCTCAAGAACGCTACACGCGAACACCACCACCTGATCCGCACTGCCAAAACGAACTTTTTCACCGACAGACTAGACAAAAACAGCCACAACAGCAGAGAACTCTTCAGCATCGTCAAAGAGTTCTCCAACCCCAGCGCCAGCGCCAACGCCGTCACGCCCTCACAGGATTTGTGCGAATCCCTCGCCACTTTCTTCCATCGCAAGATCAGCGACCTCCACGACAGCTTCGGACACCAGACCCAACCATACACCACTGAACCCGCTTCCCCGGACATCACCCTCAACAACTGGACCCACATCAACACGGAAGAAACCAAATCCATCATGAACTCTATCCACTCCGGCGCCCCTTCGGACCCCTGCCCGCACTTCATCTTTAACAAAGCCGACGACATCATCGCCCCGCACCTCCAGACCGTCATCAACTCTTCTTTTTCTTCTGCTACCTTCCCCGAATGCTGGAAGCACGCTGAAGTCAACGCCCTACTAAAGAAACCTACGGCTGACCCAAGCGACCTGAAAAACTTCCGCCCCATCTCTCTTCTACCTTTCCCAGCCAAGGTAATAGAAAAGACCGTCAACAAACAGCTGACCACCTTCCTGGAAGACAACAACCTGCTCGACCCTTCACAAACCGGATTCCGAACCAACCACAGCACGGAAACCGCCCTCATCTCAGTCACAGACGACATCAGAACCCTGATGGACAATGGTGAAACAGTCGCCCTCATTCTCCTCGACCTCTCGGCTGCCTTTGACACCGTCTGTCACCGCACCCTAATCACCCGCCTACGCTCCACCGGGATCCAAGGCCAGGCCCTGGACTGGATCGCCTCCTTCCTCGCTAACCGCTCCCAAAGAGTTTACCTCCCTCCGTTTCGCTCAGAACCCACCAAGATCATCTGCGGCGTACCTCAAGGCTCATCGCTCAGCCCGACACTCTTCAATGTCTACATGAGCCCCCTCGCCAACATCGTACGCAAGCACGACATCATCATCACCTCCTACGCCGACGACACCCAACTTGTACTCTCCCTCACCAAGGACCCCGCCAGCGCCAAGACCAACCTACAAGAGGGTATGAAGGACGTCGCAGATTGGATGAGGCTCAGCCGCCTAAAGCTGAACTCTGAAAAAACTGAAGTCCTCATCCTCGGCAACACCCCGTCCGCCTGGGACGACTCCTGGTGGCCCACGGCCCTCGGCACCGCACCGACCCCCGCAGACCACGCCCGCAACCTCGGCTTCATCTTGGACCCTCTTCTCACCATGACCAAGCAAGTCAACGCCGTGTCCTCCGCCTGCTTCCTCACTCTCCGCATGCTCCGCAAGATCTTCCGCTGGATCCCCGCCGACACCAGAAAAACCGTGACCCACGCCCTTGTCACGAGTCGCCTGGACTACGGCAATACCCTCTACGCCGGGACCACCGCCAAACTCCAAAACCGCCTGCAACGCATCCAAAACGCCTCGGCCCGCCTCATCCTCGACGTACCCCGCAACAGCCACATCTCCGCACACCTGAGACACCTGCATTGGCTCCCAGTCAGCAAAAGGATCACCTTCCGTCTTCTCACCCACGCACACAAAGCCCTCCACAACAAGGGACCGGAATACCTCAACAGACGCCTCAGCTTCTACGTCCCCACCCGCCCCCTCCGCTCCGCTGGCCTCGCACTTGCTGCCGTCCCTCGCACCCGCCGCTCCACGGCGGGTGGGAGATCTTTCTCCTTCCTGGCGGCCAAGACCTGGAATTCCCTCCCCACCAGCCTCAGGACCACCCAGGACCACTCCGCTTTCCGGAGACTCCTAAAGACTTGGCTGTTCGAGCAGCGATAACCCCCCCTTTCCCCCCTAGCGCCTTGAGACCCGCACGGGTGAGTAGCGCGCTTTATAAATGTTAATGATTTGATTTGATTTGATCCTAATGGTCCAATGGAACATGTCAAAGTCAATGGATGTGTAGTTAAAATGCTGATTGATTCAGGCGCCAAGATAACGTTAATTCCAAAGACATTTTATCAACAGGAATTGGCGGGACGAGTTAAAATGTTTAAACCAGACATCAAACCTAAAGGTTATGGTGGTGTTCCAATACGTCTTTTAGGTTATTTCTGGGGAACTATTGAATTTGGTGACATGATCATACCTGGAAAGACATATGTCTCTCTGAAGGGTGATTCCTTGATAAGCTGGATACATCAATGTGATCTTAGCGTATACTTAGATCCAAATGCTGATTTTCCTGTGTGCATAAAGAAGAGAGTGGCTGAGTCTGTGTGTGTGGATTCTGTTAATGTACAGGAAGAAAACATATTGATGGTGGGACTAGAAAAGGGTGTGAAGTGGCCGAAAGAGTTTCCAGAAGTATTTCTAAAAAAAATTGCCTGTCTTAAAAATTATTTACAGTTAATAAAACTTAAACCTAATGCCAACCCGAGAGTAGCTTAAGTTAGAGGGGTACGGGACAGCATGAAAATGGAATTGGATAGGTTAGTGAGTGAAGGAATTATACAGGAGGTGGAAGCTACGGAATGGTTGTCCCCTGTGGTTTTGGCTCGTAAGGCCAATGGGGAGGTGAGATTGTGTGTAGATTTGAGGGAGTTGAACAAAATGGTAGTGGTAGATCACTCTCCCCTCCCTAATATATCTGAATTGTTGTGTTTCCTGGATGATGCTAAACATTTATCATCCCTAGATTTGACCTCTGCATACCATCAAATAAGACTGCATCCGGTTTGGCAAAATTGAACTGCATTTGTTACGCCATTTGGTACGTTCAAGTACGTAAGAATGCCGTTTGGTCTGGTCTCCGCCGCTGCGGTGTTTCAAAGAATCATGGAACATGTGCTCAGTGGTCTTGAAGGTGTAAGAGTATATCAAGATGACGTGTTGATTGTAGGTTCGAGTGTGAAAGAACATGATGTGCGGGTGAGAGAAGTATTATCGAGACTGAGAGACGCAGGATTAACCTTGAAGGTAGGAAAATGGAAATTTAATGTAGAAGAAATAGAGTATTTAGGTCATGTAATAAGCAACACAGGTATTCGGCCAAAAGAAGATCTGGTTAACACTATGATTAGTCTGAGATCTCCACAGAGTAAGGAGGAAGTGTCAAAATTCCTGGGAATGATTGAGTTTTATAGCAAATTTATTTCCAATATGGCTCTAAGAACCACATCCATGAGAGAACTATTACGAAAGGGGAAGAAATTTCTCTGGACAGAAAAATGTGAAGAAGAATTTTGTTTTCTGAAAAGAAGTTTGAATTTGGCTCCAGATTCGGGTAGTTTTGATAGCAATGATGAGACCTGGGTAATTTCTGATGCAAGTTCAAAAGGTTTGGGAGCAGTTTTAATGCAAAAAAAGAATGGGGTGGAAAGCACAATTTTGTTCATCTCGCCTGCGTTGAGAGGAGCAGAGTGTAACTATTCAGTTGTAGAAAAGGAGGCCCTCGCTGTTTATTGGTCAGTACGCAAATTGAGAATTTTTTTGTGGGGAAGACAATTTTTAGTTAAGACAGATCACAAACCACTGAAAGAAGTGTTCGGAAAGAAAGGGATTGATTTAGTATCACATAGAATACGAAAGTGGGTGGTGGCGTTACAGGAATACAATTTTGAGGTGGTGTACATTCCAGGTGTTAATAATATTTTGGCTGATTGTCTTTCGAGGATGGTGGAGTTTGATAGCAAATTGGGAGAGGATGGTAAGGACTCCGATGATGAGATTAAAGTGTGTGAAATTTTGGACGGAATTGTTTCCGAAGAACAGTGGAAAGATGAAATAAAAAAAGATGAGGTGTTGATGAAAGTCATTCACAATGTAGGAAATGTGTAGTGTGAGAAGAGCAAGCACGAAGATGGAATGAAAGGATTTTGGCAAGTCAGAGATGAATTATCAGTGATAGACGGAGTACTCATGAGAGGCACGAAATTGGTTCCTCCTGTTGGTGTAAGGGACACTTTGATGAAGCATGCTCATGCTAGTCATATGGGCATAGCTAAAACTAAGGAGAGAGTGAGAGATGGTTATTGGTGGCCTGCTATGGACATAGAAATTGCAAGGTTGGTCAGGAACTGTTTCGAATGCTCACAGAGTGATAAGTCTTTGAAGTGTAGAACTCAACTGATGGTCTTAAGAGAGCAAGCTATTGGTCCGTGGACTGATGTAGCGGTTGACATCTTGGGACCCATAAAAATTAATTCCCTTGACAAATATGTGTTAGTTTGTGCAGACATGTACGCAAGGTGGCCAGAAGTAAAAATAGTTAATTCAGTGAAATCAAGAGTAGTCATTAAATTTTTGGAAGATCTGTTTGAGAAGGAAGGCTTTCCCACCTCAATTTTATCAGACAATGGAGTGCAATTCATTTCAAGGGAAATGGAAAGATTTCTTCAAGACAGGGGGATTAGACATAAAAGAGCTGCTTTATACCATCCTGAGAGTAATGGTATTGTGGAGAGATTCATTAAGGTCTTGAAGGAAAGTATACAGTTGGCAGTGTCTTCAGGTGCTGATTGGGAATTTAGCATAACTAAAAAGGTGAGAGAATATCGCTTCACTCCACATTCGTCTACTGGAGTTTCTCCATTTCAATTGTTTAGGGGTAGGAGACCCAATACCCATGTTATTCCCTTATGGGTTATTGAGAAACGATTGGTAGTCGACAAACGGGTTGATGATACTGGGGAATAGAAAGAGAGAGAAAAAGAGAGGATGACACACAGGAAGGTGTTGTTTGATAAGAGAAATGCTGTCAAAGAGACAATAGTGAGGGTGGGAGACTAGGTGAAGATAAAATCACCTAAGAAGCTTGGTCCGTCCAAATTTAGTCAACCACTTAAAGTAGTCAAGGTTTTTAAGAATGCTGTGAAATTGGACAATCACAAGGTGTGGAACCTGAATAGAGTGACAAAACTTATTTCAATGGATGAGAGTAATTTGGAAAGAAGAATGCCAAGCAGTAAGCGTTCGGAAGACAACTCTATTCCGGTGTGCAGACCTCAACGTGTTCACAAAAGACCTTCTTACATGAAGGATTATGTTTTGTAAAGGTTTAATGTATTATGTGAAACTGTCTCCCTTTCTGTGTTTCCTTCCTTATCCGAGTTTTGTTTTTTTACAGGTTTTACATGTTTGATTGGAAGTGTAAAAAAAAAAAATGTAAATTCAAGTTATGTTATTGTGAAGGTAGGGAGGTGGTGTGGTATTCTATTGGAATCTTGGACAGATTCCATGAAGGAATGTGAGGTGTGAAAGACGGGGAAGTTGAGAGGCGAGAGCGACGTTGCTGTGAGCGCTGGTGGCTGGGGTCTTTTGTCGATTTTACCTGAATAAACACATCGTCTGTCAACTGGATTACAGTCTTCTTGAAGTTTTATTAACCTCAATTACTACAGTTATGCCTGTGAACTCTGTGCCACTGCTACCAGGAGCTTGAGTGCATGTTAGTTTAGTGACTTCAAGTGTTCACCCTGACAAGGATTGTGGTGACGTCTTGAGGTCATTTCACAGCCCTCAACTAATACTCAAATTTCTTACATAGTTTAAAAATGTTTTTGATCAATATGAATTTATATTAACTGGGTCATTCTCTTTGTTAAAAAATAAATTGTATTTTCTTTTAAAAATGAGGTGGGTATTTTGCCACTTCACAAGATATATTTAGACAGCTATGTCATGCAAACACTGAATTCTTCTATAAATGGTGGATACATTCTGAGGTATAACCATCTACTCCCATCGCTGTACCCTTTGAGAAATTATTGATGAGTACAGCTTCCTCCTCCTGGGTAATCAAGCTTATTCAGCATTCTACCTTGCATAACGAAGTGGGATGCAATTGATTTAAACTTCAGAAAGTCCTTCAAAAAAAGTCCTCATGCGTGGTTAAAATATTTTAAAAGTGTTACCAAAACATATCTGTTTGAAATGGAGTCTCTAGTTGGCAGTGGTATACACCCTGTACAAGTAGGGACCAAAATCATAGACATGATAAGTTAAATAAGCGCCCTAATTTAACCTGTGCTCACCCTCTAGTAGTTTGGCACAGGGCAGTCACACTTAACTTAGGAGGCAATGTGTAAAGTATTTGTGCAACACTTAAATTGCAGTAACATAGTGAAAAAGGACTCCACTCCAGTTTAGATACATAGGGAATATTTATCTGAGTACAACAATACCAAAATGACAAAAGTCCAGTAAGTAGATCCTGAGATATTGTATTTTAAAGATTTAGGTGTAAATAATGCATAAAGGTGCAAAAGGACAACTTTGATTATTTGGTCACGCTGGACCAGGACACAGGGACCCACTTAGGCCTGTTGAGCTCAGTACTTTAAATCCTGCTGTGCAGTCTGCATGGCATTGCTTTGCGAGACTATGTGGAAGTTCTGGTAAGGACCACAGAGGGCAGAGCACCTTAGGCCCCCTTCCAAGTGTCCGGGACTGGGATGATACAACTTGGCAAGGTAGACTCACAGATTGCTCTGATCCAGGTGCAGGAGCAGGTTTGTTGAAATTCTTTTGTGTTCCTGAGACTTCAGAAAATAGGAGGCCAGTCAGTGTTAGGGTTTGTACACAGCAAAGAGCATGTCCCCTCTCACTGCACTAGTGGGTTCTGTAATAGCTCCCTTTTAAACTTACTATTGAAAGCCTTTCTTGTTATCTCACCTTCCCCCCCCCCCCCTAGGCTTCTGTGTATGTTGTTTAATGTGCTGTTTTGTTTACACATTGGGCCTTGCTTTTACCAAGGCTTCTTTAAAACACTCTTTCCTAGACCATGTGTTAATCCAACTCATTTGCATAATAACTGAAACTCTGCACACCTTTCAAGAACATGTGCAGCATGTGAGGACCACACCCAGCTCTTCAAACCACACCCAGCTCTGCACACCTTCCAAGAACATGTGCAGCATGTGAGGACCACACCCAGCCCTTCAAACCACACCCAGCTCTTCAAACCACACCCAGCCCTGTCTATAAAAGGCATCCCCCGAGCCTCACCCAGTGCTTGTGCTCGTCTACCTCCCGCTTACCTGAGAACAGATCCCTCGGCGCTGGCACTCCTGCTCGTTACAGACTTTCTTTGACTTCAATGGGCGCAGCTGCTGGCTCTTCCTTCTTCCGGTTTCCGGTTCCTCCTTGCCTCAGCCTCTCTCCTACGAGTAACCTGCAAAAGAGAAAGAAGACAAGGTTAGACTGATCAGTATCTCTTGCCAGCAACAAGTAAGTACAAAACCTTTTATTACCTGAGGGAGCTTTGACGGCAATTTCTGGATTCGTGTATAGACAGTTTGAGGCGAAGTGCCTTCCACAAGCATTGTGATTCAGGCTCTTTGTTGCAGGAGTATTTTGCAGAACTTTGTGAAGCGGACATTGTTTTTTTTAATGGAACTTTTGGGAATCGAACAGTGGAAACCATTGACAGCAAGGCAAACAGTAAATCAAGGACTTGCACAAATTACATGCTGTATTTTGATGTAAAAGTACAGTATTTGTTTTATAAAAGATTCTGGAAATATGGGAAAAGTGAGTCTGCTATTGGGAATTTAGGCTTTAGTTATATTATGATGAATGTTTGATATTGGTAATTCTGATAACGGTATTTGTTTAATGTTTTAGAAGCTTTACAGTAATAGAAAACATATCCCAGAGCAGTAACACATTCCAAACCTGGAAACTAGAGACCAGGATCCAAGAGGTACTTTTAGAAGAGAATTTCTAATAAATAAAGGGATAGTCAGGAACCCATTTAGGAATAGGTTGCACTTATCTGTTCTTTGTTTATGTTTCATTAGGCACCAGTTTCTACAGAAGTCAGAAAGGGCCGCAGATTTGTGCAGCACTTCAACAGTGGAAACGCAAGAACGGTGTTGTCTCTCTTTTTTATTTTATCCACTTCCCCCCTTCCCTTGAGCTTCTGTTCTTAGTGCACTGTTTTAAAAACTAGTGTGCTGGAACAAGCAGTTTCAGGGTGGGGTCGGATTGTCTTTAACCTCCATCAGAACTGAACAAGAACTCAGGTGAGCTGGGCTTTGACAGAAGCACAAGCCTTAAAAAATTTCAGTTCTGGTGGACGATGAATACCGGGGAAGAAATAGAGGGCATTGACGTCACGGATATGGCGCAGGCCCTAAATGAGGACTTGGCTCATAATGAATCAGTGTCTGGCATCTTGCAACATATGCAAGAGGAAATAGAGAGATTAAAGATGGAGAATACCTCATTAAAACAGGATTTAAGCAGGTATAAATTTAGGGGATCTCAGTGGAACACAGCTTCTACGCCTTTGTTTAAAACCTCCTCAGAGACAGGGGCGCCATCAAAACATACAACTTTGCCTTCCCCAGTTGAGGTTACTGTTAATGTTCCTAATGTTGTGCCCTTAGCAGCACCTGAACGTTTTCATGGAGATAGTAACAAATTCCATGTTTTTATCAATCAATGTCAATTACACTTCATTTGTAAGCCACAACAGTTCCCTACTGATGATACGAAAGTGGCATTCGTCTTGTCTTATTTGGGTGGCACAGCAGCCAATTGGTCAATTCCTTTCGTGGATAGAGATGATCCCATCCTCCATAATTGGAATCAATTTAAACGTACCATGACCAGCCTTTTTGCAAAACACACTTTCATGCAGGCAAGTGATAATGAGCTTTTAAATCTTAAACAAGGTAACAAGGATTTATTGACCTATCTCACTAGTTTTAATCGTTTAATCACCGAGACACAGTGGCCAGAAGAAAAGCGTGTCTCCCTTTTTTATAAAGGTTTGAGAGACGAGTTAAAAGACACGCTGGCTCATATCGTTGATTTGCCAAAAGACTATTCGGACTTTGTAGATTTAGTTGTGAAATTAGAACATAGACTAGGAGAAAGAAAGGGAGATAAATACAAACTGGAATCACGGTTAACTTTTATTAGACACGAGAAGAAAGACACAGATAATAAACTCTCTGAACCAGAGCCTATGCAAATAGGGACACTCAGAGGTCCACTCACATCAGAGGAAAAAGAAAGAAGGAGAAAATTTCAATTATGTTTATATTGTGGCAGGGCAGGTCACTTTGCCAGAGAATGTCCAGTAAAGCCTAAAACTCCACGAAAGGGTGCTGTTTCCTCCACCTCCTCAACTGAATCGGGAAACGATTAAGCTCGACAAGGGGAGAGGTTACTTGTTCGAGAAAACATCTTAATCAAACCTCTAATGCTGCAGCCTTCAGGGTACCGCACATACCTAGACATTTCATAATTCAGGTCGTTTTAATTGTTACTACCCAAGTGAGGCATTCTCTCCCTGTCCTACTGGACTCAGGCGCGACAGGAAATTTTGTGGATAATAAGTTAGCTGAAACCTTAGGACTTCCTATGTGCCTAAAGCCTTGTCCAGAAGCAGTATGTGCAGTGGATGGGTCAGAATTGACCTCTGGATTAATCACAAAACAAACAAGTCCACTCGTTATGGTCTGTCAGAACGGGCACACAGAGATGAATAGCTTTGATCTGATAGATACTCCTAATTTTGGTTTGATTCTCGGGGTACCCTGGTTAACAACTCATAACCCAAAAATTGATTGGGTGAATAAAACTGTTACTTTGGATTCCTCTTTCTGTAGAACCAATTGCTATCAAGAAGCAGGTACAGAACAGAGCACAGTATTACACTGTGCTAGTGTTACACAAGATGAACCAAGTCTCCCTCCTGAATATTCTGACTTTAAAGACGTCTTTGATCCAGTAAAGGCTAGTGTGCTGCCCCCACATCGGTCTTATGACTGCCGTATAGATCTTATCCCAGGGGCCCCTTTACCTAATAACAGAGTATATGCTTTGACTGACGAAGAAACCAAATACTTAAGAACCTACCTGGATGACCTACTACAGTCTGGGTTCATCCGTCATTCCACATCTCCGGTGTCAACTCCACTCTTTTTTATCCCGAAGCCGGATAAATCCCTGCGCGCGTGTATCGATTATAGAGGACTAAATAAGGCTACAATAAAGAATAAATATCCTCTTCCTCTAATACCTGTGTTGTTGGATCAATTAAGACATTCTACTGTATACACTAAACTAGATCTGCGGGGAGCTTACCACCTGGTCCGAGTAAAAGAGGGGGATGAGTGGAAGACAGCTTTCAAGACAAAGTTTGGTTTATTTGAGTACACAGTAATGCCCTTTGGGTTATGTAATGCCCCTGCGGCCTTTCAGTTCTTTATAAATGAGGTCCTACACGAATTCCTGGACGTTTGTGTCATAGTATACATAGACGACATCCTCATTTACTCTAAGAACTCAGAAGAACATACCCAACATGTTCGTGCAGTATTATCAAAGTTAAAAGAAAATCATCTTTTTGCTAAGTTAGAAAAGTGTACTTTTAATGTCAACAAGGTGGACTTTTTAGGATACTGCCTGTCACCTCAAGGAATAACTATGGATGTAAAGAAAATCAGTGCTATTGCTGATTGGCCAGAACCATCCTCTGTAAAAGATATTCAGAAATTTCTGGGTTTCGCCAATTTTTATAGGAGGTTTATTGCACATTTTGCAGACATTGCGGCCCCAATAACTACCTTGTTGCGGAAAGGGCAACGATTTCTTTGGACTGATGAGGCGGCACACGCCTTTCAACTCCTAAAACAAAAGTTCACTTCAGCCCCAATTCTGAAACATCCTGATCCTGACTTGCCCTTTTTTGTTGAAGCGGATGCTTCACAAGTAGCTTTAGGAGGAGTTCTCTCTCAACGAGATGCAGTAGATGGCCAGTTACATCCTATAGCCTTCTATTCCAAAACGTTATTGCCAGCTGAACAAAATTACACTGTGGCTGAAAGGGAACTACCAGCTATCAAAGTAGCCTTTTCAGAATGGAGGCACCATTTAATGGGAGCCAAGTACCCAGTTACAATCTTTTCTGACCATAAGAACCTACAGTTTTTTGGATCACTTAAAGCACTAACACCACGTCAAATGCTGGTTAAATTTTTTTAGCACATTTGACTTTGTTATAACCTATAGACCAGGTGCACAACAAATTCAATCTGATGTGTTATCTAGATACGGACATACCTCAGACATGAAACAAGATAAAATAGGAGAACCCATTATTCCTCCCCAAAAGTTGTTGGCACCAGTACAACAGAAGGATTTCATCACAGATCTATATAATGCACACATGCAAATAGCACCTCAGGATTGGTTAAAGGATTCCCATAACACAATACAACGAGGTTTATTGTATCACGACAACATGCTGTTAGTGCCCACCTCTGAATTACAAACACAGGTGATAATTTGGCATCACGCCTCACCGTTGGCAGGTCATCCTGGTTGGGTAAAAACCCTGGAAAATGTGCAAAAACACTTTTGGTGGGACACTATAAGAAAGGACATTAAGCAATTTGTCACTACCTGTCCAATTTGTGCAAGACATAAATCTTCTCATAAGGCTCCTGACGGCTTGTTAATACCAATGCCAACACCCAAACAACCTTGGCACACTGTGAGCGTAGACTTTATTGTAGGTTTACCACCTGTAAAATCCTTCACAACAGTGTTGGTTATAGTGGATTTTTTATCTAAAATGGCACATTTTGTACCATTACGGAAATTGCCCACGGCGGCAGAATTTGCCGATATTTTTATAAGGGAAATTGTGCGTTTACATGGTTTGCCAAGCAAAGTGGTGTCAGACCGAGGGAGCCAGTTCAACTCCAGATTTTGGAAAAAATTATGTGAAAAACTGAAAATAGATGTGGCCTTATCCACTGCTTTCCACCCAGAGACAGATGGACAGACTGAACGACTGAACCAAACCTTACTTCAAACGCTACGTTGTTTATTGGCTGATTATTCTAGTGAATGGTTGGAAGCTCTTCCTGTAGCAGAGTTTGTTTATAATAATACTGAGCATTCAGCTCTACTTTGCTCACCATTCTATTTCTTGCAGGGGTATCATCCAAGAGCTATACCCATTTTGTTAGAAGATTCCCTGTTGCCTACAGTAAAGGATAGACTAACGAGGTTAGGTGACATACAAGACAAAGCCAGGAAACATTTATTAAAGTACAAGGAAAGCATGAAAAGACAAGCAGACAAACACAGGTCTGAGGCCCCAATATATAAAATTGGTGACAAGGTATGGCTCTCCACAAAGAACCTAAACATAGAGGGATCCCGAAAGCTGCAACCACGTTTCATTGGACCCTTTAGTATAACTGCCATAGTAAACCCGGTAACAGTAAAATTAGATTTACCAAAAGAATATCCAGTACATACTACATTCCATGTGTCCTTGCTTAAGCCGTACAACTCAAAAACTCGACCTGAACCACCACCTCCACCCATACCAATTAAGGGAAATCTGGAATATGAAGTGAAAAGCATAAAAGACTCAAAAAGAATTAGTGGACGTCTGTTTTATTTAGTAGAATGGAAAGGATATGATGAATCTGAGAATTCATGGGAACCAGCATCATATGTACATGCCCCACAGCTGATTAGACGGTTTTATTTAAAAAATCCGGAAAACCCCATCCTGTAGGAGGGCCTTTGAGGGGGGCAACTGTTAGGGTTTGTACACAGCAAAGAGCATGTCCCCTCTCACTGCACTAGTGGGTTCTGTAATAGCTCCCTTTTAAACTTACTATTGAAAGCCTTTCTTGTTATCTCACCTTCCACCCCCCCTAGGCTTCTGTGTATGTTGTTTAATGTGCTGTTTTGTTTACACATTGGGCCTTGCTTTTACCAAGGCTTCTTTAAAACACTCCTCCCTAGGCCATGTGTTAATCCAACTCATTTGCATAATAACTGAAACTCTGCACACCTTTCAAGAACATGTGCAGCATGTGAGGACCACACCCAGCTCTTCAAACCACACCCAGCTCTGCACACCTTCCAAGAACATGTGCAGCATGTGAGGACCACACCCAGCCCTTCAAACCACACCCAGCTCTTCGAACCACACCCAGCCCTGTCTATAAAAGGCATCCCCCGAGCCTCACCCAGTGCTTGTGCTCGTCTACCTCCCGCTTACCTGAGAACAGATCCCTCGGCGCTGGCACTCCTGCTCTTTACAGACTTTCTTTGACTTCAATGGGCGCAGCTGCTGGCTCTTCCTTCTTCCGGTTTCCGGTTCCTCCTTGCCTCAGCCTCTCTCCTACGAGTAACCTGCAAAAGAGAAAGAAGACAAGGTTAGACTGATCAGTATCTCTTGCCAGCAACAAGTAAGTGCAAAACCTTTTATTACCTGAGGGAGCTTTGACGGCAATTTCTGGATTCGTGTATAGACAGTTTGAGGCGAAGTGCCTTCCACGAGCATTGGGATTCAGGCTCTTTGTTGCAGGAGTATTTTGCGGAACTTTGTGAAGCGGACATTGTTTTTTTTAATGGAACTTTTGGGAATCGAACAGTGGAAACCATTGACAGCAAGGCAAACAGTAAATCAAGGACTTGCACAAATTACATGCTGTATTTTGATGTAAAAGTACAGTATTTGTTTTATAAAAGATTCTGGAAATATGGGAAAAGTGAGTCTGCTATTGGGAATTTAGGCTTTAGTTATATTATGATGAATGTTTGATATTGGTAATTCTGATAACGGTATTTGTTTAATGTTTTAGAAGCTTTACAGTAATAGAAAACATATACCAGAGCAATAACACATTCAAAACCTGGAAACTAGAGACCAGGATCCAAGAGGTACTTTTAGAAGAGAATTTCTAATAAATAAAGGGATAGTCAGGAACCCATTTAGGAATAGGTTGCACTTATCTGTTCTTTGTTTATGTTTCATTAGGCACCAGTTTCTACAGAAGTCAGAAAGGGCCGCAGATTTGTGCAGCACTTCAACAGTGGAAACGCAAGAACGGTGTTGTCTCTCTTTTTTATTTTATCCACTTCCCCCCTTCCCTTGAGCTTCTGTTCTTAGTGCACTGTTTTAAAAACTAGTGTGCTGGAACAAGCAGTTTCAGGGTGGGGTCGGATTGTCTTTAACCTCCATCAGAACTGAACAAGAACTCAGGTGAGCTTGGCTTTGACAGAAGCACAAGCCTTAAAAAATGTCAGTTCTGGTGGACGATGAATACCGGGGAAGAAATAGAGGGCATTGACGTCACGGATATGGCGCAGGCCCTAAATGAGGACTTGGCTCATAATGAATCAGTGTCTGGCATCTTGCAACATATGCAAGAGGAAATAGAGAGATTAAAGATGGAGAATACCTCTTTAAAACAGGATTTAAGCAGGTATAAATTTAGGGGATCTCAGTGGAACACAGCTTCTACGCCTTTGTTTAAAACCTCCTCAGAGACAGGGGCGCCATCAAAACATACAACTTTGCCTTCCCCAGTTGAGGTTACTGTTAATGTTCCTAATGTTGTGCCCTTAGCAGCACCTGAACGTTTTCATGGAGATAGTAACAAATTCCATGTTTTTATCAATCAATGTCAATTACACTTCGTTTGTAAGCCACAACAGTTCCCTACTGATGATACGAAAGTGGCATTCGTCTTGTCTTATTTGGGTGGCACAGCAGCCAATTGGTCAATTCCTTTCGTGGATAGAGATGATCCCATCCTCCATAATTGGAATCAATTTAAATGTACCATGACCAGCCTTTTTGCAAAACACACTTTCATGCAGGCAAGTGATAATGAGCTTTTAAATCTTAAACAAGGTAACAAGGATTTATTGACCTATCTCACTAGTTTTAATCGTTTAATCACCGAGACACAGTGGCCAGAAGAAAAGCGTGTCTCCCTTTTTTATAAAGGTTTGAGAGACGAGTTAAAAGACGCGCTGGCTCATATCGTTGATTTGCCAAAAGACTATTCGGACTTTGTAGATTTAGTTGTGAAATTAGAACATAGACTAGGAGAAAGAAAGGGAGATAAATACAAACTGGAATCACGGTTAACTTTTATTAGACACGAGAGGAAAGACACAGATAATAAACTCCCTGAACCAGAGCCTATGCAAATAGGGACACTCAGAGGTCCACTCATCAGAGGAAAAAGAAAGAAGGAGAAAATTTCAATTATGTTTATATTGTGGCAGGGCAGGTCACTTTGCCAGAGAATGTCCAGTAAAGCCTAAAACTCCACGAAAGGGTGCTGTTTCCTCTACCTCCTCAACTGAATCGGGAAACGATTAAGCTCGACAAGGGGAGAGGTTACTTGTTCGAGAAAACATCTTAATCAAACCTCTAATGCTGCAGCCTTCAGGGTACCGCACATACCTAGACATTTCATAATTCAGGTCGTTTTAATTGTTACTACCCAAGTGAGGCATTCTCTCCCTGTCCTACTGGACTCAGGCGAGACAGGAAATTTTGTGGATAATAAGTTAGTTGAAACCTTAGGACTTCCTATGTGCCTAAAGCCCTGTCCAGAAGCAGTATGTGCAGTGGATGGGTCAGAATTGACCTCTGGATTAATCACAAAACAAACAAGTCCACTTGTTATGGTCTGTCAGAACGGGCACACAGAGGTGATTAGCTTTGATCTGATAGATACTCCTAATTTTGGTTTGATTCTCGGGGTACCCTGGTTAACAACTCATAACCCAAAAATTGATTGGGTGAATAAAACTGTTACTTTGGATTCCTCTTTCTGTAGAACCAATTGCTATCAAGAAGCAGGTACAGAACAGAGCACAGTATTACACTGTGCTAGTGTTACACAAGATGAACCAAGTATCCCTCCTGAATATTCTGACTTTAAAGACGTCTTTGATCCAGTAAAGGCTAGTGTGCTGCCCCCACATCGGTCTTATGACTGCCGTATAGATCTTATTCCAGGGGCCCCTTTACCTAATAACAGAGTATATGCTTTGACTGACGAAGAAACCAAATACTTAAGAACCTACCTAGATGACCTACTACAGTCTGGGTTCGTCCGTCATTCCACATCTCCGGTGTCATCTCCACTCTTTTTTATCCCGAAGCCGGATAAATCGCTGCGCGCGTGTATCGATTATAGAGGACTAAATAAGGCTACAATAAAGAATAAATATCCTCTTCCTCTAATACCTGTGTTGTTGGATCAATTAAGACATTCTACTGTATACACTAAACTAGATCTGCGGGGAGCTTACCACCTGGTCCGAGTAAAAGAGGGGGATGAGTGGAAGACAGCTTTCAAGACAAAGTTTGGTTTATTTGAGTACACAGTAATGCCCTTTGGGTTATGTAATGCCCCTGCGGCCTTTCAGTTCTTTATAAATGAGGTCCTACACGAATTCCTGGACGTTTGTGTCATAGTATACATAGACGACATCCTCATTTACTCTAAGAACTCAGAAGAACATACCCAACATGTTCGTGCAGTATTATCAAAGTTAAAAGAAAATCATCTTTTTGCTAAGTTAGAAAAGTGTACTTTTAATGTCAACAAGGTGGACTTTTTAGGATACTGCCTGTCACCTCAAGGAATAACTATGGATGTAAAGAAAATCAGTGCTATTGCTGATTGGCCAGAACCATCCTCTGTAAAAGATATTCAGAAATTTCTGGGTTTCGCCAATTTTTATAGGAGGTTTATTGCACATTTTGCAGACATTGCGGCCCCAATAACTACCTTGTTGCGGAAAGGGCAACGATTTCTTTGGACTGATGAGGCGGCACACGCCTTTCAACTCCTAAAACAAAAGTTCACTTCAGCCCCAATTCTGAAACATCCTGATCCTGACTTGCCCTTTTTTGTTGAAGCGGATGCTTCACAAGTAGCTTTAGGAGGAGTTCTCTCTCAACGAGATGCAGTAGATGGCCAGTTACATCCTATAGCCTTCTATTCCAAAAAGTTATTGCCAGCTGAACAAAATTACACTGTGGCTGAAAGGGAACTACTAGCTATCAAAGTAGCCTTTTCAGAATGGAGGCACCATTTAATGGGAGCCAAGTACCCAGTTACAATCTTTTCTGACCAAAAGAACCTACAGTTTTTTGGATCACTTAAAGCACTAACACCACGTCAGATGCGCTAGTTAATTTTTTTTAGCACATTTGACTTTGTTATAACCTATAGACCAGGTGCACAACAAATTCAATCTGATGTGTTATCTAGATACGGACATACCTCAGACATGAAACAAGATAAAATAGGAGAACCCATTATTCCTCCCCAAAAGTTGTTGGCACCAGTACAACAGAAGGATTTCATCACAGATCTATATAATGCACACATGCAAATAGCACCTCAGGATTGGTTAAAGGATTCCCATAACACAATACAACGAGGTTTATTGTATCACGACAACATGCTGTTAGTGCCCACCTCTGAATTACAAACACAGGTGATAATTTGGCATCACGCCTCACCGTTGGCAGGTCATCCTGGTTGGGTAAAAACCCTGGAAAATGTGCAAAAACACTTTTGGTGGGACACTATAAGAAAGGACATTAAGCAATTTGTCACTACCTGTCCAATTTGTGCAAGACATAAATCTTCTCATAAGGCTCCTGACGGCTTGTTAATACCAATGCCAACACCCAAACAACCTTGGCACACTGTGAGCGTAGACTTTATTGTAGGTTTACCACCTGTAAAATCCTTCACAACAGTGTTGGTTATAGTGGATTTTTTTTCTAAAATGGCACATTTTGTACCATTACGGAAATTACCCACGGCGGCAGAATTTGCCGATATTTTTATAAGGGAAATTGTGCGTCTACATGGTTTGCCAAGCAAAGTGGTGTCAGACCAAGGGAGCCAGTTCAACTCCAGATTTTGGAAAAAATTATGTGAAAAACTGAAAATAGATGTGGCCTTATCCACTGCTTTCCACCCAGAGACAGATGGACAGACTGAACGACTGAACCAAACCTTACTTCAAACGCTACGTTGTTTATTGGCTGATTATTCTAGTGAATGGTTGGAAGCTCTTCCTGTAGCAGAGTTTGTTTATAATAATACTGAGCATTCAGCTCTACTTTGCTCACCATTCTATTTCTTGCAGGGGTATCATCCAAGAGCTATACCCATTTTGTTAGAAGATTCCCTGTTGCCTACAGTAAAGGATAGACTAACGAGGTTAGGTGACATACAGGACAAAGCCAGGAAACATTTATTAAAGTACAAGGAAAGCATGAAAAGACAAGCAGACAAACAAAGGTCTGAGGCCCCAATGTATAAAATTGGTGACAAGGTATGGCTCTCCACAAAGAACCTAAACATAGAGGGATCCCGAAAGCTGCAACCACGTTTCATTGGACCCTTTAGTATAACTGCCATAGTAAACCCGGTAACAGTAAAATTAGATTTACCAAAAGAATATCCAGTACATACTACATTCCATGTGTCCTTGCTTAAGCCGTACAACTCAAAAACCCGACCTGAACCACCACCTCCACCCATACCAATTAAGGGAAATCTGGAATATGAAGTGAAAAGCATAAAAGACTCAAAAAGAATTAGTGGACGTCTGTTTTATTTAGTAGAATGGAAAGGATATGATGAATCTGAGAATTCATGGGAACCAGCATCATATGTACATGCCCCACAGCTGATTAGACGGTTTTATTTAAAAAATCCAGGAAAACCCCGTCCTGTAGGAGGGCCTTTGAGGGGGGCAACTGTTAGGGTTTGCACACAGCAAAGAGCATGTCCCCTCTCACTGCACTAGTGGGTTCTGTAATAGCTCCCTTTTAAACTTACTATTGAAAGCCTTTCTTGTTATCACACCTTCCCCCCCCCCCTAGGCTTCTGTGTATGTTGTTTAATGTGATGTTTTGTTTACACATTGGGCCTTGCTTTTACCAAGGCTTCTTTAAAACACTCCTCCCTAGGCCATGTGTTAATCCAACTCATTTGCATAATAACTGAAACTCTGCACACCTTTCAGGAACATGTGCAGCATGTCAGGACCACACCCAGCTCTTCAAACCACACCCAGCTCTGCACACCTTCCAAGAACATGTGCAGCATGTGAGGACCACACCCAGCCCTTCAAACCACACCCAGCTCTTCGAACCACACCCAGCCCTGTCTATAAAAGTGCTTGTGCTCGTCTACCTCCCGCTTACCTGAGAACAGATCCCTCGGCGCTGGCACTCCTGCTCTTTACAGACTTTCTTTGACTTCAATGGGCGCAGCTGCTGGCTTTTCCTTCTTCCGGTTTCCGGTTCCTCCTTGCCTCAGCCTCTCTCCTACGAGTAACCTGCAAAAGAGAAAGAAGACAAGGTTAGACTGATCAGTATCTCTTGCCAGCAACAAGTAAGTGCAAAACCTTTTATTACCTGAGGGAGCTTTGACGGCAATTTCTGGATTCGTGTATAGACAGTTTGAGGCGAAGTGCCTTCCACGAGCATTGTGATTCAGGCTCTTTGTTGCAGGAGTATTTTGCGGAACTTTGTGAAGCGGACATTGTTTTTTTTTATGGAACTTTTGGGAATCGAACAGTGGAAACCATTGACAGCAAGGCAAACAGTAAATCAAGGACTTGCACAAATTACATGCTGTATTTTGATGTAAAAGTACAGTATTTGTTTTATAAAAGATTCTGGAAATATGGGAAAAGTGAGTCTGCTATTGGGAATTTAGGCTTTAGTTATATTATGATGAATGTTTGATATTGGTAATTCTGATAACGGTATTTGTTTAATGTTTTAGAAGCTTTACAGTAATAGAAAACACATCCCAGAGCAATAACACATTCCAAACCTGGAAACTAGAGACCAGGATCCAAGAGGTACTTTTAGAAGAGAATTTCTAATAAATAAAGGGATAGTCAGAAACCCATTTAGGAATAGGTTGCACTTATCTGTTCTTTGTTTATGTTTCATTAGGCACCAGTTTCTACAGAAGTCAGAAAGGGACGCAGATTTGTGCAGCACTTCAACAGTGGAAACGCAAGAACGGTGTTGTCTCTCTTTTTTATTTTATCCACTTCCCCCCTTCCCTTGAGCTTCTGTTCTTAGTGCACTGTTTTAAAAACTAGTGTGCTGGAACAAGCAGTTTCAGGGTGGGGTCGGATTGTCTTTAACCTCCATCAGAACTGAACAAGAACTCAGGTGAGCTGGGCTTTGACAGAAGCACAAGCCTTAAAAAATTTCAGTTCTGGTGGACGATGAATACCGGGGAAGAAATAGAGGGCATTGACGCCACGGATATGGCGCAGGCCCTAAATGAGGACTTGGCTCATAATGAATCAGTGTCTGGCATCTTGCAACATATGCAAGAGGAAATAGAGAGATTAAAGATGGAGAATACATCTTTAAAACAGGATTTAAGCAGGTATAAATTTAGGGGATCTCAGTGGAACACAGCTTCTACGCCTTTGTTTAAAACCTCCTCAGAGACAGGGGCGCCATCAAAACATACAACTTTGCCTTCCCCAGTTGAGGTTACTGTTAATGTTCCTAATGTTGTGCCCTTAGCAGCACCTGAACGTTTTCATGGAGATAGTAACAAATTCCATGTTTTTATCAATCAATGTCAATTACACTTCATTTGTAAGCCACAACAGTTCCCTACTGATGATACGAAAGTGGCATTCGTCTTGTCTTATTTGGGTGGCACAGCAGCCAATTGGTCAATTCCTTTCGTGGATAGAGATGATCCCATCCTCCATAATTGGAATCAATTTAAACGTACCATGACCAGCCTTTTTGCAAAACACACTTTCATGCAGGCAAGTGATAATGAGCTTTTAAATCTTAAACAAGGTAACAAGGATTTATTGACCTATCTCACTAGTTTTAATCGTTTAATCACTGAGACACAGTGGCCAGAAGAAAAGCGTGTCTCCCTTTTTTATAAAGGTTTGAGAGACGAGTTAAAAGACGCGCTGGCTCATATCGTTGATTTGCCAAAAGACTATTCGGACTTTGTAGATTTAGTTGTGAAATTAGAACATAGACTAGGAGAAAGAAAGGGAGATAAATACAAACTGGAATCACGGTTAACTTTTATTAGACACGAGAAGAAAGACACAGATAATAAACTCCCTGAACCAGAGCCTATGCAAATAGGGACACTCAGAGGTGCACTCACATCAGAGGAAAAAGAAAGAAGGAGAAAATTTCAATTATGTTTATATTGTGGCAGGGCAGGTCACTTTGCCAGAGAATGTCCATTAAAGCCTAAAACTCCACGAAAGGGTGCTGTTTCCTCCACCTCCTCAACTGAATCGGGAAACGATTAAGCTCGACAAGGGGAGAGGTTACTTGTTCGAGAAAACATCTTAATCAAACCTCTAATGCTGCAGCCTTCAGGGTACCGCACATACCTAGACATTTCATAATTCAGGTCGTTTTAATTGTTACTACCCAAGTGAGGCATTCTCTCCCTGTCCTACTGGACTCAGGCGCGACAGGAAATTTTGTGGATAATAAGTTAGCTGAAACCTTAGGACTTCCTATGTGCCTAAAGCCTTGTCCAGAAGCAGTATGTGCAGTGGATGGGTCAGAATTGACCTCTGGATTAATCACAAAACAAACAAGTCCACTTGTTATGGTCTGTCAGAACGGGCACACAGAGGTGATTAGCTTTGATCTGATAGATACTCCTAATTTTGGTTTGATTCTCGGGGTACCCTGGTTAACAACTCATAACCCAAAAATTGATTGGGTGAATAAAACTGTTACTTTGGATTCCTCTTTCTGTAGAACCAATTGCTATCAAGAAGCAGGTACAGAACAGAGCACAGTATTACACTGTGCTAGTGTTACACAAGATGAACCAAGTATCCCTCCTGAATATTCTGACTTTAAAGACGTCTTTGATCCAGTAAAGGCTAGTGTGCTGCCCCCACATCGGTCTTATGACTGCCGTATAGATCTTATTCCAGGGGCCCCGTTACCTAATAACAGAGTATATGCTTTGACTGACGAAGAAACCAAATACTTAAGAACCTACCTAGATGACCTACTACAGTCTGGGTTCGTCCGTCATTCCACATCTCCGGTGTCATCTCCACTCTTTTTTATCCCGAAGCCGGATAAATCGCTGCGCGCGTGTATCGATTATAGAGGACTAAATAAGGCTACAATAAAGAATAAATATCCTCTTCCTCTAATACCTGTGTTGTTGGATCAATTAAGACATTCTACTGTATACACTAAACTAGATCTGCGGGGAGCTTACCACCTGGTCCGAGTAAAAGAGGGGGATGAGTGGAAGACAGCTTTCAAGACAAAGTTTGGTTTATTTGAGTACACAGTAATGCCCTTTGGGTTATGTAATGTCCCTGCGGCCTTTCAGTTCTTTATAAATGAGGTCCTACACGAATTCCTGGACGTTTGTGTCATAGTATACATAGACGACATCCTCATTTACTCTAAGAACTCAGAAGAACATACCCAACATGTTCGTGCAGTATTATCAAAGTTAAAAGAAAATCATCTTTTTGCTAAGTTAGAAAAGTGTACTTTTAATGTCAACAAGGTGGACTTTTTAGGATACTGCCTGTCACCTCAAGGAATAACTATGGATGTAAAGAAAATCAGTGCTATTGCTGATTGGCCAGAACCATCCTCTGTAAAAGATATTCAGAAATTTCTGGGTTTCGCCAATTTTTATAGGAGGTTTATTGCACATTTTGCAGACATTGCGGCCCCAATAACTACCTTGTTGCGGAAAGGGCAACGATTTCTTTGGACTGATGAGGCGGCACACGCCTTTCAACTCCTAAAACAAAAGTTCACTTCAGCCCCAATTCTGAAACATCCTGATCCTGACTTGCCCTTTTTTGTTGAAGCGGATGCTTCACAAGTAGCTTTAGGAGGAGTTCTCTCTCAACGAGATGCAGTAGATGGCCAGTTACATCCTATAGCCTTCTATTCCAAAAAGTTATTGCCAGCTGAACAAAATTACACTGTGGCTGAAAGGGAACTACTAGCTATCAAAGTAGCCTTTTCAGAATGGAGGCACCATTTAATGGGAGCCAAGTACCCAGTTACAATCTTTTCTGACCAAAAGAACCTACAGTTTTTTGGATCACTTAAAGCACTAACACCACGTCAGATGCGCTAGTTAATTTTTTTTAGCACATTTGACTTTGTTATAACCTATAGACCAGGTGCACAACAAATTCAATCTGATGTGTTATCTAGATACGGACATACCTCAGACATGAAACAAGATAAAATAGGAGAACCCATTATTCCTCCCCAAAAGTTGTTGGCACCAGTACAACAGAAGGATTTCATCACAGATCTATATAATGCACACATGCAAATAGCACCTCAGGATTGGTTAAAGGATTCCCATAACACAATACAACGAGGTTTATTGTATCACGACAACATGCTGTTAGTGCCCACCTCTGAATTACAAACACAGGTGATAATTTGGCATCACGCCTCACCGTTGGCAGGTCATCCTGGTTGGGTAAAAACCCTGGAAAATGTGCAAAAACACTTTTGGTGGGACACTATAAGAAAGGACATTAAGCAATTTGTCACTACCTGTCCAATTTGTGCAAGACATAAATCTTCTCATAAGGCTCCTGACGGCTTGTTAATACCAATGCCAACACCCAAACAACCTTGGCACACTGTGAGCGTAGACTTTATTGTAGGTTTACCACCTGTAAAATCCTTCACAACAGTGTTGGTTATAGTGGATTTTTTTTCTAAAATGGCACATTTTGTACCATTACGGATATTACCCACGGCGGCAGAATTTGCCGATATTTTTATAAGGGAAATTGTGCGTCTACATGGTTTGCCAAGCAAAGTGGTGTCAGACCAAGGGAGCCAGTTCAACTCCAGATTTTGGAAAAAATTATGTGAAAAACTGAAAATAGATGTGGCCTTATCCACTGCTTTCCACCCAGAGACAGATGGACAGACTGAACGACTGAACCAAACCTTACTTCAAACGCTACGTTGTTTATTGGCTGATTATTCTAGTGAATGGTTGGAAGCTCTTCCTGTAGCAGAGTTTGTTTATAATAATACTGAGCATTCAGCTCTACTTTGCTCACCATTCTATTTCTTGCAGGGGTATCATCCAAGAGCTATACCCATTTTGTTAGAAGATTCCCTGTTGCCTACAGTAAAGGATAGACTAACGAGGTTAGGTGACATACAAGACAAAGCCAGGAAACATTTATTAAAGTACAAGGAAAGCATGAAAAGACAAGCAGACAAACACAGGTCTGAGGCCCCAATATATAAAATTGGTGACAAGGTATGGCTCTCCACAAAGAACCTAAACATAGAGGGATCCCGAAAGCTGCAACCACGTTTCATTGGACCCTTTAGTATAACTGCCATAGTAAACCCGGTAACAGTAAAATTAGATTTACCAAAAGAATATCCAGTACATACTACATTCCATGTGTCCTTGCTTAAGCCGTACAACTCAAAAACCCGACCTGAACCACCACCTCCACCCATACCAATTAAGGGAAATCTGGAATATGAAGTGAAAAGCATAAAAGACTCAAAAAGAATTAGTGGACGTCTGTTTTATTTAGTAGAATGGAAAGGATATGATGAATCTGAGAATTCATGGGAACCAGCATCATATGTACATGCCCCACAGCTGATTAGACGGTTTTATTTAAAAAATCCAGGAAAACCCCGTCCTGTAGGAGGGCCTTTGAGGGGGGCAACTGTTAGGGTTTGCACACAGCAAAGAGCATGTCCCCTCTCACTGCACTAGTGGGTTCTGTAATAGCTCCCTTTTAAACTTACTATTGAAAGCCTTTCTTGTTATCACACCTTCCCCCCCCCCCTAGGCTTCTGTGTATGTTGTTTAATGTGCTGTTTTGTTTACACATTGGGCCTTGCTTTTACCAAGGCTTCTTTAAAACACTCCTCCCTAGGCCATGTGTTAATCCAACTCATTTGCATAATAACTGAAACTCTGCACACCTTTCAGGAACATGTGCAGCATGTCAGGACCACACCCAGCTCTTCAAACCACACCCAGCTCTGCACACCTTCCAAGAACATGTGCAGCATGTGAGGACCACACCCAGCCCTTCAAACCACACCCAGCTCTTCGAACCACACCCAGCCCTGTCTATAAAAGTGCTTGTGCTCGTCTACCTCCCGCTTACCTGAGAACAGATCCCTCGGCGCTGGCACTCCTGCTCTTTACAGACTTTCTTTGACTTCAATGGGCGCAGCTGCTGGCTTTTCCTTCTTCCGGTTTCCGGTTCCTCCTTGCCTCAGCCTCTCTCCTACGAGTAACCTGCAAAAGAGAAAGAAGACAAGGTTAGACTGATCAGTATCTCTTGCCAGCAACAAGTAAGTGCAAAACCTTTTATTACCTGAGGGAGCTTTGACGGCAATTTCTGGATTCGTGTATAGACAGTTTGAGGCGAAGTGCCTTCCACGAGCATTGTGATTCAGGCTCTTTGTTGCAGGAGTATTTTGCGGAACTTTGTGAAGCGGACATTGTTTTTTTTTATGGAACTTTTGGGAATCGAACAGTGGAAACCATTGACAGCAAGGCAAACAGTAAATCAAGGACTTGCACAAATTACATGCTGTATTTTGATGTAAAAGTACAGTATTTGTTTTATAAAAGATTCTGGAAATATGGGAAAAGTGAGTCTGCTATTGGGAATTTAGGCTTTAGTTATATTATGATGAATGTTTGATATTGGTAATTCTGATAACGGTATTTGTTTAATGTTTTAGAAGCTTTACAGTAATAGAAAACACATCCCAGAGCAATAACACATTCCAAACCTGGAAACTAGAGACCAGGATCCAAGAGGTACTTTTAGAAGAGAATTTCTAATAAATAAAGGGATAGTCAGGAACCCATTTAGGAATAGGTTGCACTTATCTGTTCTTTGTTTATGTTTCATTAGGCACCAGTTTCTACAGAAGTCAGAAAGGGCCGCAGATTTGTGCAGCACTTCAACAGTGGAAACGCAAGAACGGTGTTGTCTCTCTTTTTTATTTTATCCACTTCCCCCCTTCCCTTGAGCTTCTGTTCTTAGTGCACTGTTTTAAAAACTAGTGTGCTGGAACAAGCAGTTTCAGGGTGGGGTCGGATTGTCTTTAACCTCCATCAGAACTGAACAAGAACTCAGGTGAGCTGGGCTTTGACAGAAGCACAAGCCTTAAAAAATTTCAGTTCTGGTGGACGATGAATACCGGGGAAGAAATAGAGGGCATTGACGTCACGGATATGGCGCAGGCCCTAAATGAGGACTTGGCTCATAATGAATCAGTGTCTGGCATCTTGCAACATATGCAAGAGGAAATAGAGAGATTAAAGATGGAGAATACATCTTTAAAACAGGATTTAAGCAGGTATAAATTTAGGGGATCTCAGTGGAACACAGCTTCTACGCCTTTG
Source organism: Pleurodeles waltl (assembly GCF_031143425.1). Lineage (NCBI taxonomy): Eukaryota > Metazoa > Chordata > Amphibia > Caudata > Salamandridae > Pleurodeles > Pleurodeles waltl. The sequence continues at coordinate 1,232,339,412 of NC_090444.1, read as the reverse complement.
TTTAAAACCTCCTCAGAGACAGGGGCGCCATCAAAACATACAACTTTGCCTTCCCCAGTTGAGGTTACTGTTAATGTTCCTAATGTTGTGCCCTTAGCAGCACCTGAACGTTTTCATGGAGATAGTAACAAATTCCATGTTTTTATCAATCAATGTCAATTACACTTCATTTGTAAGCCACAACAGTTCCCTACTGATGATACGAAAGTGGCATTCGTCTTGTCTTATTTGGGTGGCACAGCAGCCAATTGGTCAATTCCTTTCGTGGATAGAGATGATCCCATCCTCCATAATTGGAATCAATTTAAACGTACCATGACCAGCCTTTTTGCAAAACACACTTTCATGCAGGCAAGTGATAATGAGCTTTTAAATCTTAAACAAGGTAACAAGGATTTATTGACCTATCTCACTAGTTTTAATCGTTTAATCACTGAGACACAGTGGCCAGAAGAAAAGCGTGTCTCCCTTTTTTATAAAGGTTTGAGAGACGAGTTAAAAGACGCGCTGGCTCATATCGTTGATTTGCCAAAAGACTATTCGGACTTTGTAGATTTAGTTGTGAAATTAGAACATAGACTAGGAGAAAGAAAGGGAGATAAATACAAACTGGAATCACGGTTAACTTTTATTAGACACGAGAAGAAAGACACAGATAATAAACTCCCTGAACCAGAGCCTATGCAAATAGGGACACTCAGAGGTGCACTCACATCAGAGGAAAAAGAAAGAAGGAGAAAATTTCAATTATGTTTATATTGTGGCAGGGCAGGTCACTTTGCCAGAGAATGTCCATTAAAGCCTAAAACTCCACGAAAGGGTGCTGTTTCCTCCACCTCCTCAACTGAATCGGGAAACGATTAAGCTCGACAAGGGGAGAGGTTACTTGTTCGAGAAAACATCTTAATCAAACCTCTAATGCTGCAGCCTTCAGGGTACCGCACATACCTAGACATTTCATAATTCAGGTCGTTTTAATTGTTACTACCCAAGTGAGGCATTCTCTCCCTGTCCTACTGGACTCAGGCGCGACAGGAAATTTTGTGGATAATAAGTTAGCTGAAACCTTAGGACTTCCTATGTGCCTAAAGCCTTGTCCAGAAGCAGTATGTGCAGTGGATGGGTCAGAATTGACCTCTGGATTAATCACAAAACAAACAAGTCCACTTGTTATGGTCTGTCAGAACGGGCACACAGAGGTGATTAGCTTTGATCTGATAGATACTCCTAATTTTGGTTTGATTCTCGGGGTACCCTGGTTAACAACTCATAACCCAAAAATTGATTGGGTGAATAAAACTGTTACTTTGGATTCCTCTTTCTGTAGAACCAATTGCTATCAAGAAGCAGGTACAGAACAGAGCACAGTATTACACTGTGCTAGTGTTACACAAGATGAACCAAGTCTCCCTCCTGAATATTCTGACTTTAAAGACGTCTTTGATCCAGTAAAGGCTAGTGTGCTGCCCCCACATCGGTCTTATGACTGCCGTATAGATCTTATTCCAGGGGCCCCTTTACCTAATAACAGAGTATATGCTTTGACTGACGAAGAAACCAAATACTTAAGAACCTACCTAGATGACCTACTACAGTCTGGGTTCATCCGTCATTCCACATCTCCGGTGTCATCTCCACTCTTTTTTATCCCGAAGCCGGATAAATCCCTGCGCGCGTGTATCGATTATAGAGGACTAAATAAGGCTACAATAAAGAATAAATATCCTCTTCCTCTAATACCTGTGTTGTTGGATCAATTAAGACATTCTACTGTATACACTAAACTAGATCTGCGGGGAGCTAACCACCTGGTCTGAGTAAAAGAGGGGGATGAGTGGAAGACAGCTTTCAAGACAAAGTTTGGTTTATTTGAGTACACAGTAATGCCCTTTGGGTTATGTAATGCCCCTGCGGCCTTTCAGTTCTTTATAAATGAGGTCCTACACGAATTCCTGGACGTTTGTGCCATAGTATACATAGACGACATCCTCATTTACTCTAAGAACTCAGAAGAACATACCCAACATGTTCGTGCAGTATTATCAAAGTTAAAAGAAAATCATCTTTTTGCTAAGTTAGAAAAGTGTACTTTTAATGTCAACAAGGTGGACTTTTTAGGATACTGCCTGTCACCTCAAGGAATAACTATGGATGTAAAGAAAATCAGTGCTATTGCTGATTGGCCAGAACCATCCTCTGTAAAAGATATTCAGAAATTTCTGGGTTTCGCCAATTTTTATAGGAGGTTTATTGCACATTTTGCAGACATTGCGGCCCCAATAACTACCTTGTTGCGGAAAGGGCAACAATTTCTTTGGACTGATGAGGCGGCACACGCCTTTCAACTCCTAAAACAAAAGTTCACTTCAGCCCCAATTCTGAAACATCCTGATCCTGACTTGCCCTTTTTTGTTGAAGCGGATGCTTCACAAGTAGCTTTAGGAGGAGTTCTCTCTCAACGAGATGCAGTAGATGGCCAGTTACATCCTATAGCCTTCTATTCCAAAAAGTTATTGCCAGCTGAACAAAATTACACTGTGGCTGAAAGGGAACTACTAGCTATCAAAGTAGCCTTTTCAGAATGGAGGCACCATTTAATGGGAGCCAAGTACCCAGTTACAATCTTTTCTGACCATAAGAACCTACAGTTTTTTGGATCACTTAAAGCACTAACACCACGTCAGATGCGCTGGTTAATTTTTTTTAGCACATTTGACTTTGTTATAACCTATAGACCAGGTGCACAACAAATTCAATCTGATGTGTTATCTAGATACGGACATACCTCAGACATGAAACAAGATAAAATAGGAGAACCCATTATTCCTCCCCAAAAGTTGTTGGCACCAGTACAACAGAAGGATTTCATCACAGATCTATATAATGCACACATGCAAATAGCACCTCAGGATTGGTTAAAGGATTCCCATAACACAATACAACGAGGTTTATTGTATCACGACAACATGCTGTTAGTGCCCACCTCTGAATTACAAACACAGGTGATAATTTGGCATCACGCCTCACCGTTGGCAGGTCATCCTGGTTGGGTAAAAACCCTGGAAAATGTGCAAAAACACTTTTGGTGGGACACTATAAGAAAGGACATTAAGCAATTTGTCACTACCTGTCCAATTTGTGCAAGACATAAATCTTCTCATAAGGCTCCTGACGGCTTGTTAATACCAATGCCAACACCCAAACAACCTTGGCACACTGTGAGCGTAGACTTTATTGTAGGTTTACCACCTGTAAAATCCTTCACAACAGTGTTGGTTATAGTGGATTTTTTATCTAAAATGGCACATTTTGCACCATTACGGAAATTACCCACGGCGGCAGAATTTGCCGATATTTTTATAAGGGAAATTGTGCGTTTACATGGTTTGCCAAGCAAAGTGGTGTCAGACCGAGGGAGCCAGTTCAACTCCAGATTTTGGAAAAAATTATGTGAAAAACTGAAAATAGATGTGGCCTTATCCACTGCTTTCCACCCAGAGACAGATGGACAGACTGAACGACTGAACCAAACCTTACTTCAAACGCTACGTTGTTTATTGGCTGATTATTCTAGTGAATGGTTGGAAGCTCTTCCTGTAGCAGAGTTTGTTTATAATAATACTGAGCATTCAGATCTACTTTGCTCACCATTCTATTTCTTGCAGGGGTATCATCCAAGAGCTATACCCATTTTGTTAGAAGATTCCCTGTTGCCTACAGTAAAGGATAGACTAACGAGGTTAGGTGACATACAAGACAAAGCCAGGAAACATGTATTAAAGTACAAGGAAAGCATGAAAAGACAAGCAGACAAACACAGGTCTGAGGCCCCAATGTATAAAATTGGTGACAAGGTATGGCTCTCCACAAAGAACCTAAACATAGAGGGATCCCGAAAGCTGCAACCACGTTTCATTGGACCCTTTAGTATAACTGCCATAGTAAACCCGGTAACAGTAAAATTAGATTTACCAAAAGAATATCCAGTACATACTACATTCCATGTGTCCTTGCTTAAGCCGTACAACTCAAAAACCCGACCTGAACCACCACCTCCACCCATACCAATTAAGGGAAATCTGGAATATGAAGTGAAAAGCATAAAAGACTCAAAAAAAATTAGTGGACGTCTGTTTTATTTAGTAGAATGGAAAGGATATGATGAATCTGAGAATTCATGGGAACCAGCATCATATGTACATGCCCCACAGCTGATTAGACGGTTTTATTTAAAAAATCCAGGAAAACCCCGTCCTGTAGGAGGGCCTTTGAGGGGGGCAACTGTTAGGGTTTGTACACAGCAAAGAGCATGTCCCCTCTCACTGCACTAGTGGGTTCTGTAATAGCTCCCTTTTAAACTTACTATTGAAAGCCTTTCTTGTTATCTCACCTTCCCCCCCCCCTAGGCTTCTGTATATGTTGTTTAATGTGCTGTTTTGTTTACACATTTGGCCTTGCTTTTACCAAGGCTTCTTTAAAACACTCCTCCCTAGGCCATGTGTTAATCCAACTCATTTGCATAATAACTGAAACTCTGCACACCTTTCAAGAACATGTGCAGCATGTGAGGACCACACCCAGCTCTTCAAACCACACCCAGCTCTGCACACCTTCCAAGAACATGTGCAGCATGTGAGGACCACACCCATCCCTTCAAACCACACCCAGCTCTTCGAACCACACCCAGCCCTGTCTATAAAAGGCATCCCCCGAGCCTCACCCAGTGCTTGTGCTCGTCTACCTCCCGCTTACCTGAGAACAGATCCCTCGGCGCTGGCACTCCTGCTCTTTACAGACTTTCTTTGACTTCAATGGGCGCAGCTGCTGGCTCTTCCTTCTTCCGGTTTCCGGTTCCTCCTTGCCTCAGCCTCTCTCCTACGTGTAACCTGCAAAAGAGAAAGAAGACAAGGATAGACTGATCAGTATCTCTTGCCAGCAACAAGTAAGTGCAAAACCTTTTATTACCTGAGGGAGCTTTGACGGCAATTTCTGGATTCGTGTATAGACAGTTTGAGGCAAAGTGCCTTCCACGAGCATTGGGATTCAGGCTCTTTGTTGCAGGAGTATTTTGCGGAACTTTGTGAAGCGGACATTGTTTTTTTTTAGGGAACTTTTGGGAATCGAACAGTGGAAACCATTGACAGCAAGGCAAACAGTAAATCAAGGACTTGCACAAATTACATGCTGTATTTTGATGTAAAAGTACAGTATTTGTTTTATAAAAGATTCTGGAAATATGGGAAAAGTGAGTCTGCTATTGGGAATTTAGGCTTTAGTTATATTATGATGAATGTTTGATATTGGTAATTCTGATAACGGTATTTGTTTAATGTTTTAGAAGCTTTACAGTTATAGAAAACACATCCCAGAGCAGTAACACATTCCAAACCTGGAAACTAGAGACCAGGATCCAAGAGGTACTTTTAGAAGAGCATTTCTAATAAATAAAGGGATAGTCAGGAACCCATTTAGGAATAGGTTGCACTTATCTGTTCTTTGTTTATGTTTCATTAGGCACCAGTTTCTACAGAAGTCAGAAAGGGCTGCAGATTTGTGCAGCACTTCAACAGTGGAAACGCAAGAACGGTGTTGTCTCTCTTTTTTATTTTATCCACTTACCCCCTTCCCTTGAGCTTCTGTTCTTAGTGCACTGTTTTAAGAACTAGTGTGCTGGAACAAGCAGTTTCAGGGTGGGGTCGGATTGTCTTCAACCTCCATCAGAACTGAACAAGAACTCAGGTGAGTTGGGCTTTGACAGTCAGCTGGCCCTTGGAATCACTCTGGGTTCTGGGTTGTAGAGTCCAGTCCTTCTCACTACCAGGCAAGACGGCAGCACACACAGGTCAGCACAGCAAAGTAGGATTCCTAGCACAGCGGCAGACCAGCAGAGTGCCAGCTCTTTCAGCAACACAACAGACCTTCTTCTTAGCAGAATATCCACAAGTGCAGAAGTGTACTGAGGTGTAGCTATCTGAGGTCCAGTACCAATACTTTGGTGTCCTGGTTCTGGAAGGTTCTAGAGCCATATCTTTGAAGTGTACAGATACCCTGCCTCCCCTGTCCTGGAGCCAAGCTGGCTGGAGTGATAATGTAGAGTTTGTAATCCCTAATGTGTGTAAACAGGACAAGCCTAATCAGCTGTGAGTGAGGCAGTGCTAAGCTCCCCCCCATCAAGTCAGTTAGTGGCCCATTAAGGACCTTCAAGTCACACTTAATCTCCCATTGTGTCCGACTGTCTGTAGGGAATGTACACGTCCCAGCTGTCACTTAGCCTAGATGTGTATTGGAGACAGGCAGCAGGCACAAAGGGCTAAGACAAGAAAAATGCCAAAAATGTTAACTTTATAAAAGTAGCATTATTAAAATTGTAATGATAAATTTGACTTCACCATTAAAGAGGATTTTTCATTACAATTCCATATGTACTAAATATGACAGCTCTACCTTCTTCCAATAAGGAATTACACTTAATACATATTAATGAATTCAAGAGCTTTTAACTATCAGGACATGTAAAACTACAAAGCATATGTCCTGCCGTTTACTCACACAGCACCCCACCCTATGGGCTTCTTAGAGCCTACCTTAGGGGTATTGTATATGTAATAAAACAGGGGTTTAAGGCTTGGCAAGGGGTTTTAAATGCCAAGTCAACATGGCAGAAACATTGCACATACAGGCTCTGCAGTGGCAGTCCCGAGACATGTTTAAAGGGCTACTTAAGTGAGTGGCACAATCAGTGCTGCAGGCCCACTAGTAGCTTTTAATTTACAGGCCCTAGGTACTTACAGTGCACACTACTGGGGACTTATAAGTAAATTAAATATGCCAGTGGCCGATACACCAATGTTACCAGTTAGTTGTTAGGGGAGTGGGAACATGCACTTTAGCACTCGTTAGCAGTAGTTAAGTGCCCAGAATCCTAAAGGAAACAAAAACTAATTCATCAACACAGGGAGGAGGAAGGCAAAATGTTTGGCTGTGTCCCTGCAATAAGGGTAATTTCCAACAATGTCCTCCAATTGCTTTGGCTCTGTAATTTACAAAAGTGTTTGAACATCTTGAATGATAGTAATGCAGTTTGAAAATGCCACACCAAGAGTTTTCCACTGTGCTATCACTCTTCATGGAGCTGTCAGCACATTGGCCATTAATTAAGTAATTCTATTTCAAGTAAACGAAATAAAGAGTTTAAATCCATCTTGATCCTACCTAAAATAATTATGCTGTCTGTTCAGTAGGCATTCTGCTTGTTTAAGGGTGTTCTGTCTTATTTGCTTCTGCCAATAACAACTTTTATTTTGTTGAGTTTGAAAGGCTATGACTTCCCCTCTTAAAGGGACTTTACAAACTTCCAACACATTTACTAACAAAGTATGTTCTAATTTCCACCAGTAAATAATTTTCCCAGGGTCTTTCTTTTTAACATACCTGACATTTTGACTTCCCTATGTTTTGAAGGATAGCCTGGACTTTTCCTGAAAAGGGCACTGCTGATCTTTGCCTTTGTCATTTGCATGCAAAAAACAGATATCAGTGATTTGTCCTTTAATTGAGCATTGAAAATATCTTGCTATGATTGAAATCCAGACATAAAATATCAAACTTCTTCAGGTAAAACCTGCAACTTTCTACTAATCAAAGTTTATCAGATAAAACATGGATATTCTCAGATATCATGCCCTAAATGTTGAACTAACTCTCCCCCTTTTTTTTTTCCTTTCCAAATAGTCTTTCAACAGGGCAGTCTTAAAGTTTTCAAAGATGCAACCAAGGCCCAGTTTTACAAGAAGGTGACAGAGCGCCACGCTGTGCCAAATTTATCAGCACTGCTCTCCATCATTTTTAAAATGCAAGAATGCATCGTATTTAATAGAATACAGTGCACCCCTGTGTTGCCCCCTGCTGCAGCACTAAATTTGTTGCCGAGCGCCAACGCAGCGATCCTTGCGCCATGGTGCAAGGATGGCTGCACTCTGGCGGAGATTGCTTTTGTGTAGGAAGAGATACCTTCCTGCACAAAAATAATCTTCAGTGGCCTTTTGCTCTTTCTATGTGTGCTGTATAATGCAGCACACATAAAAGAGCAAAAAATGAGGAGAAATAAAAGTATTTCTCCTCGTTGCACCATTCTAACGCCCTCCCTGGGCTGGCGTTATATTTTGGCACTGCCTCAGGGTTATGAAAACTCATAAATCGGGGCCAGCATCAAAATGTTGTGGGTGTTGCTGTTGCACGCCCACAGCAACACTCATAGCGTGCCCCTTCCAAGCAAAATGCTGCGTGTGAAGGGGCCATATTTAAAAGCTGGAGTTAAGCCACAAAAAGTGGCTTAACACCACCTTGTAAATACAGCGCAGTGCATAGCACCACTGTAACACCACTAAATGTGATGCTCTGGTGGTGATAGGGACTTGTATATCTGGCCCCAAGTGTTTTAAGGTTCAAGAAAATAATCCAACCACCTCCCCTCTCATTGACTTTCTCCCATTCCAGCACTCCTACCCAAGACTTTCCAGCGTAGCTGCAAAGCTCACTGAGCTGCTCACGTTGATGTCCTTCCAGGCTAAAGAGTACGGAGGATTTACTATTTGGCCTGAAAAGTGCTTACCCAGTTTTCTCTGAGTATAACAGAGACTCTCCCTCAGAGCGCTCTTGATTTCAGTCAGTTGTTAAACTGCAGGCTGTGGTGCAGTGACTTCACATCTTCTCACACTGTAGATTGAACTTGATTAATTAGTGGCAGGGCATGTGGGAACAGTGGTGCTTTGGCTTTGTTTGCTGCACCTCCATCTGGCTCCCCTAGTTAGTTGTTGACTGGCATGAGGCATCTCTGGAGGCTTTGGTCACAGTGCCATGTTGGGAGGGAGTGGTTCACCCTGATGAGCATACAAGTTGTCTACACAAATAGCTCCCATGCCATACCAAGCACACTTATTCCTGAAGTGGTCCATGATTTCTACACTGAATGTAAAATCACTGTGAACACGAATGTGTATTGAGTGCCGTGTTGTGTTAGTAAATGTGTATTTGTGCAGCTAAAGCACAGCACTCAATATTTGTGTCACTTTATCTAACCTAAATGAAGTTAGGAGATTCATCGCTCTATATCTCTATATGCAGATTTGCACTATATACATATACACAATAAAATTAAAAAATATGGTCCTCATTATGGCATTGGCGGTAAATCCCACTTACCACACAAATCCGCCAGCCCAAAGGTCAGTTATAAACTGGCGGTATCAAAACTCACACCGTTACGCCAACAGAACAATGCCCACCACATTATGACCCACAAATCACCACGGCGGACATTCAATGGCAGTAAACCATTGGCAGTACATACCACCGCTCTCAAAATACACACACAAACAAAACTACACACACCTGACACATATACACACACCACACCCACACACCCATACCACTATAAAACACACACCCACACTACCCACAACCTCTTACGAATACAAATAATTGCCAGCAGAGAGAGACAGCAAGAGCACTCACACAACCAGAGCCACATACCACCATCACCTCACACCACCAGATACCTTACATCACACACCCCAACACATCACCCTACACACCATCACCCACACCACTCACACTACACCCATGGCACCACAACGACACCCCAGATTCTCTGAGGAGGAGCTAAGGGTCATGGTGGAGGAAATCATCCAGGTAGAGCCACAGCTATTTGGAGCACAGGTGCAGCAGATGTCCATTGCTAGAAAGATGGAGCTATGGTGGTGGATCGTGGAGAGGGTCAACACTGTAGGACAGCACCCCAGAACAAGGGATGACTTCAGGAAGATGTGTAACAACCTACAGGGGAAGGTACGTTCCATTGCAGCAAGACACCAACTCGCTGCACAGAGGACTGGCGGTGGATCCTCACCTCCTCCCCTACAACTAACAGCATGGGAGGAGCAAGTCTTGCTAATCATGCATCTTTGGGCCTGGCTGGAGTAGCAGAAGGACTGGAGTCTGGTAAGTCAACTCTTTACTACTGCTACCCCACCTACCTGCATGCCATCACATACCACCACCACCACCCTCACTACCATCACTTGAGCACTTCCCACACACCCCACCATCAAAACCCACTCATCCCATTGCCAAGCCCTGCATGCCCTACCAATGCATGGACACCCCTCCCAGACCTGCATGGACACCTATCACTATAGCATGCACACTAGAAAGCATCACCTAGCCCACCAAATAACTACTCACACAAGGCAAAGCTGCCAGGGCAATAACATCCATAGAGGGCAACCCACCAATGCACAATATGTCACACGCAGAAACAATAACACTGCCATTACATCCCCACAGGTGCCCCAGCCAATGTCACCGGAGAAGAGGTGCCCGCAACATCCATCCCCCCCACAGAAGAGGCCAAAAGTGATGACAGCAGCTGGATCTGGATGACCAACCTGGCCCATCAGGGACCTCCGGACAGTCGGTTACCCAGGCACAGTCACACACCACCACAGAGCCTCCCCCCTCAGGAAACACCACCACAGCACCACCCAGTGGGCCCAAACCTCTGTTCCCAGGACAGGTCAATCAGCAATGTATCCACCACTACAGGGACTCTAGGGCACACCACAAACCCAGGACTATCAGGGACCTGGGGTCAGTGTCAATGGGCACACGGTTCAGGGGACAGAGGCACAGGACAACAGGGAAGCTGGGAGGACTGCCCAGGGAACCGACAATCCAGAAGGCACTCAACCCGATCCTGGGAGCATACCAACATTCCCAGGATTCGCTGGGCCAGATCCTGGAAAAGATGCAGGAGAACATGCTGCTGCAGAAGGGACAGTACCTGGGGATCAGGGAGGACTTGAAGTTCAATAACACTACCCTGGTCTCTATTGCAGGGGTGCTGGCAGACATTGGCAACACTATGAGGAGGCAGTGGCACACCAGTGGGCCACTGAAACTAGCCAGACTACTGAACAATGCTCCACCTCCGCTGCTGCTATTGGAAGGAGGCCCCACCACAGGACCAACAGGCCACCAGCACCCCTCCCCCTGCAGAAGGAGAACCACCACGCAAATGTTTCCTGCGATCCAGGCAGAAGCCAGAGACTATTGCCAAGACCCCCACCAGGAAATAAGACTATCCTGATTGTCACCCTTGTGTCCCACTCTGTCACCCTGTCCACCTTGAACCGCCATTGCTCCCCTTCCTATGCCCCCTTGGACAATGCACCTGTGCTACCAATAGACTGGTCTCTACCCTGGACTTTCTTCCATCATCACCCCAGCCCATTGCACTTGCCCCTTTACTCCTTAGTCCTTAGCACTTAAATAAACACCATTTGAAAAAATACAAGTATGGAGTATGACAAATGTTTTAAGTTTGTATTCGTTTAACAAGGTTTAAACATTGCATTTCAACAGTACAGTTATGCTTACATAGGAAAGACCTGTAGTTGGCTGCAGTGAACACATCAGGAGCAATAGTGGGGCACCAACATCTGCAAAAGAGATGCCAATGGGTACAGTGAGTGGCCATAGAAGTAGGAATTTACAGCCTGCCAGTGACAATGTCACACATCAAACTGTCAATTAAATGTGAAATAACACTGTCTTAACTGTGTGTCATTGGAAGTATTGACAAATTACTGCACTTCTGTTGTCCTCATCCTCATCCTCGGCCTCCTCATCTTCACTGTCCACAGGGTCCACTGCTGCCACACAGACATCTCCAGGCTCCTTCTCCTGCAGAAAAGGCACATGGTGTCGCAAGGCAAGGTTGTGAAACATACAGCATGCCAAAATGATCTGGCAGACCTTCTTGGGTGAGTAGCACAGGGACCCACCTGTTAGATGGAGGCAACAAAACCTGGCCTTCAGGAGGCCGAAGGTCATTTCTATTATACTTCTTGTTCGCCCATGTGCCTCATTGTAATGTTCATATGCCCTTGTCCTGGCATTCCTCACAGGGGTCAGTAGTCTCTAGAGATTGGGGTAACCACAGTCACCTGCAAATATCCAGGGACAACTGTTAGCCACACACTAACCATTATGTACTGCACCATACCCATACACCAAAATCCAATGGGTGGGTACCAGGGCTCACCTATTAGCCACACCTTGTGCCTCTGGAGTTGGCACATCACATTTGGGATGCTGCTATTACTCAGGATAAAGGCATCATGCACCGAGCCTTGATACTTAGCATTGACATGGGAGATTTACTGCTCCACCAAACACACCATCTGCACATTCATCGAGTCATAACTTTTACGATTTCTGAAGGCCTGTTCATTTTGCCGGGGGGGATAAATGCAATATGTGTCCCATCAATCGGCCCAATGATTTTGGGGATATGTTCCATTGCATAGAAGTCAGCCTTCACTGTGGCCAAATCCTCTACCAGGGAGGAAAACGATGTAGCTGCACATGTGTTTAGTCAGGGCAGACAACACTCTGTCCAGCACTATTGAGAACATTGGCTGTGACATTCCTGCTGCCAAGCCCACTGTCACTTGGAAAGAACCAGTTGCCAAGAAATGGAGCACAGATAGGACTTGCACAAGAGGGGGGATCCCAGTGGGGTGATGGATAGCAGATATCAGCTCAGGCACACAACTCTGTGATTGTGGCCCTGTCCAGTCTATAGGTGAGGTTAATGTGCTTGTCCTCCATTGTTGCCAAGTCCACCAGGGGTCTGTACACTAGGGGATGTCTCCATCTCCTATTCATCCGCAGCGGTTGCATTCTATGGTGTAAAAGAATGAGCAGATGGTCATTATCTGTACATTGTAACCACCACAGTTTAATGCATATTGTGATTTTTACAATATTTTGGTGGCATATGTCCAGAATGTGAAATTGTAAACTGTGACGCAGTTAGGATCCATGGCCTTGCCCCCCCTGAAATGGCGTCCGCCTGTCCAGTATGGAGAGTGTCAGATGGGGTCCTACCCAGTACCAACTGCTGTATGGGCCTCCAGACCAACAGGTGAGTACACTGTGAGTACGATGCATTGGGGCATGAGTGCTGTGTGTGAAGGCCTTGTGTAGGGTGGGGTTGTGGATGGGCCCTGGGCAGCGTGCAGAATGTATGCTGGGCCATGCCTGTGCTAATGGGGATGGGAAGGGGCATGGTGGGCCATGAGTGTAACAGGCAGGATGGTCGGACTAATACCTTTCCCTGTGTGTATTTCTCTGCAGGTCAGCACCCATCAAAAGAAGGGTATATGGAGTGCCATCGACAACGGCGTGCGGACAGGCAGAGCACCCACTGTTGGAAACAGTGGGAGGACCTGAGACGCTGGGCATGGAAGATGGCAGAGGCCCAGCTGGGGATGGCCTCCCAATGAGGAAGGGGTGCCCGTTGAACCCTGACCCCCCTGATGGCCTACAAACTGGCGGTGGTCTATCCAGAGCTGGAATAGGAGCTTGGGGGCATCGCAGCAGCAACAAGGAGGTGAGTACAGTGCCCTTCATTACTACTTACACTTGGTAGGGTGGTATCTGGGTGGGGGGGTGGGCCTGGGGGTGCCCCAAGGCCAGGCCTGACATTGCAGAGTAGGTCCCATGTTGGGCAGGGTTCTGATGTGAAATTCCTCCTACCTAGCTAGTAGGCATCGACTACTGGGCAGGGGTGTTTTGGTCTCAGCTATGCCGCAGTTGGCGGTATGTGTCCCTACCCATGGCCTGGTGACTAGCATTGTAACTGGTAGTCCATTGGCTAGTGCGTAGGGCTGTTCCCTGTGTGTGAGTGTGTTGTGTACGCCAACAGTGGTGTTGGTGCCGCCATTGACCAAGTGTATCCTTTGTCTCTCCCCCCACCTTTTTGTTTTGTCATCCTGTCCTTATGTGCATTAGCATCATCTGGAGGAGGAGAAGTGGCACCGGCGACAGAGGGAGCTGCATCTGCACTGGACCCAGGAGGCCGAATCCACTGACGGTGAGGGCACCAGTGGGATGGAGGGTGAGGGGAGCACCACGGCAGAGACTGGAGGGGACAGTTCAGACACGGATACCTCCTCCAATGAAAGCTCCCTTGTGGTGGCGGACACCTCTGTGCCCACCCCAGCTGCAGGTACATCCGCCACCCTCGTACCAGCACCGCCCTCCCAGCAGCCCCACAGCAAGTTGCCTGTGCCCGCTCACCCAGGAGTGTGGGCATCTCCTTCACCCCAGTCACCTCAGGCCCTGCCCCAGTTAGCTCTTCTGCCCTGACTGAGGAGGCTATTGACCTCCTGTGATCCATCTCTGTTGGGCAGTCAACCATTGTGGCAGCCCAAATGCAACAGTCCAATGCATTTCTGGAGGGCATTCACACTGGCTTGGTGGCCCACCAGAGATCAATCCAGGCTCTGGCCTCCTCTCTGATGGCAGCCATTGTCCCTGTTTCCACCCTCCCCCTCCAACTTCCTCATCCCAGTCCCATTCCCCCCAACCCCAACCTATCCCAAGCACACAGGCAGACGAGCATGCACACAGGACAACACACAAAAGTGGACATGGCAAACACAAGCACCACACTTCATCCCACAGGCACTCACACAAACACCATCCAGATGCAGACATACCAACATCCAATGCCTCCACTGTGTCCCCCTCCTCCTCATCATCCACCTCCCTCCCAGTTGTGTCTCCACTCACACCTGCATGCACTATATCCTCGTCCACTACCACCATCACCAGCACACCAATCTGAACACACACCTCACTGGCAGTCACCACCCCCACATCCATGCACACGTCCCCTGTGTCCTCACCCACTATGTCTGTGCCCCCTTCTCCCAAAGTACACAAACACAAGCACTCAGACACCCAACAGCCTTCCACCTCACAACAGCCTCCAGCCCATGCACCTGCAGCCAAATACAGCAGACGGCCACCTACTAGAACCACTCCCTCTTCACCCACTCCCAAACTATCTCCCTCTTCCCACCCCAATGTCACTAAGAAGCTTTTCATCTCCACCCTTGACCTCTTCCCTACCCCTACCCCCGTCCATCCCATCAGGCCAGGGTGGTCAAAACCCAGGCAAGCACCTCAGCCACCCACTCCACGGGCACAGTAGTGCCCCCAGCAACTGCAAGTGGGAAAGGATCCCAGCCACCAGCCAGACAGACGGAAAGGGTGCCAGCCCCAAGTGCTGAAGGAAGGAAGGGCAAGGAGCCAGCCCCAAGTGCTGCACGAAGGAAGGGCACGGAGGCAGCCCCAGGTGCTGCTGGCAGGAAGGGCAAGGGGCTGCACAGCAGGCAGTGAGGACAAGGGGCCTGGTGCTGGGTCTCAGTCAGAGATGGTGGTGCAGCCGTCCGAGGCTGCAGGGGATGGGCTGGAGCCTCCCCCCACCACCATCAGCTCCATCAGCAGCACCGCCACCAGCGCCACCAATGGCAGCAGGAGCACCAGTGGGCAGCCGTCCAAGGCTGCAGGAGATGGGTTGGAACCTTCCCCACCAGCTCCACCAGCAGCACCGCCACCAGCATCACCATTGGCAACAGCAGCACCAGTGGGCAGCCGTCCGAGGCTGCAGGGGATGGGCTGAAGCATCCACCCACCACTACCAGCAGCAGCAGCAGCACCACCACAGCCACCACTGAACAGCCATCACCGCCGGTGGACATTCTGTAGATCTGCATCCATGGGCTGTTGTGCGGCCTGCCCCCTACAAATCCTGTGGGTATGACACCCACCTGAGAGACTGTGGCCTTGCACTCTCCAAGACCTGCATCACAGGGCACGATGCCCCCTTGAGAACCAGTGGAGAAGCCATCCACTCACCCCATCCTCCCCAGGATGAAGATCACTAGGCACAATTCCCCCTCCAGAACCAGGAGAGAAGCCATCCACTCACCCCATCCTCCCCAGGATGAACATCACTGGGCACAATGCCCCCTCCAGAAGCAGTGGAGAAGCCATCCACTCACCCCGTCCTCCCCAGGTTGAAGATCACTGGGCAAAATGCCCCCTCCAGAACCAGTGGAGAAGTCATCCACTCTCCCCATCCTTCCCAGGATTAAGATCATTGGGCACAATGCCCCCTCCAGAACCAGTGGAGAAGCCATCCACTTGAGAGACTGTAGCCTTGCACTCCCCAGGACTGAGTAATGGGCATGTTGCCCCCTCCAGAGTATGTGGGGAAGTCACCCACTTGAGAGACTGTGGCCTTGCACTCCCCAGGACTGAGTAATGGGCATGTTGCCCCCTCCAGGGCCAGTGGCATTGTACCATCTGCCGGCTGAGGTGCCCCCCCATTCCCTGTCCCCCTGAGGTGCCTGCCTATTTTCTGACTGATGCCCCTGCAGTGTGCTCTCTGTGTTGTTGCAGGAGTAAAGTGGGGCCTTGGACTTTGTATTGTGGCCCTGTGGCCCACGAACATTGAGGACTGGGCAGTGTCCCTACATTTGTAAATATGTATATACTTTTTGATTTGGATGCACATATTGCTACTATTTTATCTTATTACACTCTTTTTACTCAATTGTAGTTCTCCTTGCATTATCCCTGAGGGGTACTAGGTAAATATGTTATGTTGCTGCATCTGTGTGTGTGTATGGTGTTGGTGGTGGGGGTGGTGCGTGTGTGTGTCACTCTCTTTTTCCTCCCTCCCTCCCCTGTGTGCTAGGCAGCAGTACTCACTGTGGTCGTCTTCCCCGTCATTGGTGTTCGTAGTGGACATGCAGATTGCTCTCCATGGCGGTGTGGTTGTTACCTGAGTGTCCAAAGGGGAGTTGTTTCCCTTCTGTACAGGGTCCGCCAGGCTTTTGATGTCGTTGGTACCGCCCCGGAAAAGGTGGTGGATTGGACTCTCATAATACAGTGGGTGGAACATTGACTTCCGTCTGGCTGTAGGCGGCTACCACTGTGGTCCCTTTTGATTCTGCCATGGCGGTTGGTGTGTTAAAGTGGCTGTCTGTCTGAGCGGTTTATGCCATGATCATAATTTGGCGGTATTTACCGCCAGCCTGTTGGCGTTATTACCGCCACTTTATCACCAACCACCAGGGTTGTAATGAGGGCCTATGTCTGGAGAAGTGAATTATCGAACCAAGCATCTTGGAAAAACAGGGGAGATATATAAATATACATATTTCAAAGACAATACTAATAAGAAAACAAACATTTGCACTCCAGTAAGTCTCACATTTTTGAGAGTTAGAGATATTGTGTTTTGGTTTGGAGTGTAGTGGATATATGTGGTGTGGAGTGGAATTATGTGGGATGTATTGTAATTGTTAATTGTGAAAATGTGTTGGGTGGAATTGTGTGGTGTGGAGTATATTTGTGAGGTGGAATTATGTGGCATGGTTAATAGATAGGAGAACTGCACAGGAAAGACAGAAAGGATGATAGGGAGGAATAAGTAGTTTGCACAGGATGTGGTGAATGAACTCGAGACAGAGGAGCAGAAAAGTGTGTGAGAAAAAGAGAAATAAAAGAAAAACAGACATCAGAAGCATAAAGAGGGAGGACCTGTGTACGCAAAAGACACCCTAGAAAGAAGAAGAGAGTGTGAGTTTGGTTTGAGGGATGGAAGCAATGTAATGCTAAGGGAAAGAAAATGTACTTAGTATATGTGAGCAGGCAGTACAGGGAGGAGATAGGAAGTGTGAGGGAGGGATGAGAGAAGGCAGTGCCATTGCGAGATCAGAGGGGGCACTGGCAGTGTGAGGGAGAGATGAAAGGTGCAGTGTGTGATTTGGGGAGATTTGACAGGTTTGTTGGAAGTGCAAGGGAGAGATGTGTTTGATTTGAATTGTTTGTTGTGGAATTGTGTGGCATGGAATTGTGTGGTGTGGTGTGAAGTTGTGTAGGGGAAATATATGGAACGTCAGTCGCATACCTTTTAATGTTACTTCCTAGAATGACTACTCATAGTAAGTTACCAGAAACAGCAATCATTCACTCTTGTTTCCCAAGCACTTTAGAGCAGAGTGGTCTGCTTTGCTTAATGAGAAAACAGCTCATCTAGAAAATATTTTCTCACCAGTCACCTCAAATAAACCAAACAAGTCCAATCAAAGAAATACAGCCATGGATGTCTTTAAAAGATTACATCTTCTTATTAAATTTCACCTATATGAAAGTGACCTTGTGTAATGTAGTCCGATACCTATGCAATTTATTCCAATGTCGTGGAGCTGCTTTTGTGTTATATAAAAAAACAATTGTGATCGTGGTGCAGGGGGTGTGGATGTGAGTGTGTTGGTCCGATGATTTACAGAAAAGGAGGGTTTATCAAATGAAATCATGGAAACATTACAGTAGGGTAACTTCAATAATTAGGTGTGGCTGTCACATTAGAGCTGAGTTACTACAAAGCTTTTTTTTTTTTTTTTTTTAAAGTTAGAAATAAATGAAACTGACCTGGTGTAACATAAGTCGGTAATCACATTAAGTACTATAATGCCTTTGGGGGGATTTTGTGCTGCTATATTAAAAAAATTGCCAGCTGAGCTGAGTGAGATAGCTAATGGGATAGAAAGAAATGGTCTTCAAAACTATGCACTTTTATGGAATGCAACACTAGAAAATAAGGAACTACTAATTGCAAATAGTAGCTGCAATCCACGTGTGGGGATGTGAGATTGAGAGAAATTCACAACCAGCGTAGCTGCAAAGCTCACTGAGCTGCTCACGTTGATGTCCTTCCAGGCTAAAGAGTACGGAGGATTTACTATTTGGCCTGAAAAGTGCTTACCCAGTTTTCTCTGAGTATAACAGAGACTCTCCCTCAGAGCGCTCTTGATTTCTGTCAGTTGTTAAACTGCAGGCTGTGGTGCAGTGACTTCACATCTTCTCACACTGTAGATTGAACTTGATTAATTAGTGGCAGGGCATGTGGGAACAGTGGTGCTTTGGCTTTGTTTGCTGCACCTCCATCTGGCTCCCCTAGTTAGTTGTTGACTGGCATGAGGCATCTCTGGAGGCTTTGGTCACAGTGCCATGTTGGGAGGGAGTGGTTCACCCTGATGAGCATACAAGTTGTCTACACAAATAGCTCCCATGCCATACCAAGCACACTTATTCCTGAAGTGGTCCATGATTTCTACACTGAATGTAAAATCACTGTGAACACGAATGTGTATTGAGTGCTGTGTTGTGTTAGTAAATGTGTATTTGTGCAGCTAAAGCACAGCACTCAATATTTGTGTCACTTTATCTAACCTAAATGAAGTTAGGAGATTCATCGCTCTATATGCAGATTTGCACTATATACATATACACAATAAAAGAAAAAAATATGGTCCTCATTATGGCATTGGCGGTAAATCCCACTTACCACACAAATCCGCCAGCCCAAAGGTCAGTTATAAACTGGCGGTATCAAAACTCACACCGTTACGCCAACAGAACAATGCCCACCACATTATGACCCACAAATCACCACGGCGGACATTCAATGGCAGTAAACCATTGGCAGTACATACCACCGCTCTCAAAATACACACACAAACAAAACAACACCACATTGGACAATTCAAACTACACACACCTGACACATATACACACACCACACCCACACACCCATACCACTATAAAACACACACCCACACTACCCACAACCTCTTACGAATACGAATACAAATAATTGCCAGCAGAGAGAGACAGCAAGAGCACTCACACAACCAGAGCCACATACCACCATCACCTCACACCACCAGATACCTTACATCACACACCCCAACACATCACCCTACACACCATCACCCACACCACTCACACTACACCCATGGCACCACAACGACACCCCAGATTCTCTGAGGAGGAGCTAAGGGTCATGGTGGAGGAAATCATCCAGGTAGAGCCACAGCTATTTGGAGCGAAGGTGCAGCAGATGTCCATTGCTAGAAAGATGGAGCTATGGTGGTGGATCGTGGAGAGGGTCAACACTTAGGACAGCACCCCAGAACAAGGGATGACTTCAGGAAGATGTGTAACAACCTACGGGGGAAGGTACGTTCCATTGCAGCAAGACACCAACTCGCTGCACAGAGGACTGGCGGTGGATCCTCACCTCCTCCCCTACAACTAACAGCATGGGAGGAGCAAGTCTTGCTAATCATGCATCTTTGGGCCTGGCTGGAGTAGCAGAAGGACTGGAGTCTGGTAAGTCAACTCTTTACTACTGCTACCCCCCCTACCTGCATGCCATCACATACCACCACCACCACCCTCACTACCATCACTTGAGCACTTCCCACACACCCCACCATCAAAACCCACTCATCCCATTGCCAAGCCCTGCATGCCCTACCAATGCATGGACACCCCTCCCAGACCTGCATGGACACCTATCACTATAGCATGCACACTAGAAAGCATCACCTAGCCCACCAAATAACTACTCACACAAGGCAAAGCTGCCAGGGCAATAACATCCATAGAGGGCAACCCACCAATGCACAATATGTCACACGCAGAAACAATAACACTGCCATTACATCCCCACAGGTGCCCCAGCCAATGTCACCGGAGAAGAGGTGCCCGCAACATCCATCCCCCCCACAGAAGAGGCCAACAGTGATGACAGCAGCTGGATCTGGATGACCAACCTGGCCCATCAGGGACCTCCGGACAGTTCGTTACCCAGGCACAGTCACATACCACCACAGAGCCTCCCCCCTCAGGAAACACCACCACAGCACCACCCAGTGGGCCCAAACCTCTGTTCCCAGGACAGGTCAATCAGCAATGTATCCACCACTACAGGGACTCTAGGGCACACCACAAACCCAGGACAATCAGGGACCTGGGGTCAGTGTCAATGGGCACACGGTTCAGGGGACAGAGGCACAGGACAGCAGGGAAGCTGGGAGGACTGCCCAGGGAACCGACAATCCAGAAGGCACTCAACCCGATCCTGGGAGCATACCAACATTCCCAGGATTCGCTGGGCCAGATCCTGGAAAAGATGCAGGAGAACATGCTGCTGCAGAAGGGACAGTACCTGGGGATCAGGGAGGACTTGAAGTTCAATAACACTACCCTGGTCTCTATTGCAGGGGTGCTGGCAGACATTGGCAACACTATGAGGAGGCAGTGGCACACCAGTGGGCCACTGAAACTAGCCAGACTACTGAACAATGCTCCACCTCCGCTGCTGCTATTGGAAGGAGGCCCCACCACAGGACCAACAGGCCACCAGCACCCCTCCCCCTGCAGAAGGAGAACCACCACGCAAATGTTTCCTGCGATCCAGGCAGAAGCCAGAGACTATTGCCAAGACCCCCACCAGGAAATAAGACTATCCTGATTGTCACCCTTGTGTCCCACTCTGTCACCCTGTCCACCTTGAACCGCCATTGCTCCCCTTCCTATGCCCCCTTGGACAATGCACCTGTGCTACCAATAGACTGGACTCTACCCTGGACTTTCTTCCATCATCACCCCAGCCCATTGCACTTGCCCCTTTACTCCTTAGTCCTTAGCACTTAAATAAACACCATTTGAAAAAATACAAGTATGGAGTATGTCAAATGTTTCAAGTTTGTATTCGTTTAACAAGGTTTAAACATTGCATTTCAACAGTACAGTTATGCTTACATAGGAAAGACCTGTAGTTGGCTGCAGTGAACACATCAGGAGCAATAGTGGGGCACCAACATCTGCAAAAGAGATGCCAATGGGTACAGTGAGTGGCCATAGAAGTAGGAATTTAGAGCCTGCCAGTGACAATGTCACACATCAAACTGTCAATTAAATGTGAAATAACACTGTCTTAACTGTGTGTCATTGGAAGTATTGACAAATTACTGCACTTCTGTTGTCCTCATCCTCATCCTCATCTTCACTGTCCACAGGGTCCACTGCTGCCACACAGACATCTCCAGGCTCCTTCTCCTGCAGAAAAGGCACATGGTGTCGCAAGGCAAGGTTGTGAAACATACAGCATGCCAAAATGATCTGGCAGACCTTCTTGGGTGAGTAGCACAGGGACCCACCTGTTAGATGGAGGCAACAAAACCTGGCCTTCAGGAGGCTGAAGATCGTTTCTATTATACTTCTTGTTCGCCCATGTGCCTCATTGTAATGTTCATATGCCCTTGTCCTGGCATTCCTCACAGGGGTCAGTAGTCTCTAGAGATTGGGGTAACCACAGTCACCTGCAAATATCCAGAGACAACTGTTAGCCACACACTAACCATTATGTCCTGCACCATACCCATACACCAACATCCAATGGGTGGGTACCAGGGCTCACCTATTAGCCACACCTTGTGCCTCTGGAGTTGGCCCATCACATTTGGGATGCTGCTATTACTCAGGATAAAGGCATCATGCACCGAGCCTTGATACTTAGCATTGACATGGGAGATGTACTGCTCCACCAAACACACCATCTGCACATTCATCGAGTGATAACTTTTACGATTTCTGAAGGCCTGTTCATTTTGCCGGGGGGGATAAATGCAATATGTGTCCCATCAATCGGCCCAATGATCTTGGGGATATGTTCCATTGCATAGAAGTCAGCCTTCACTGTGGCCAAATCCTCTACCAGGGAGGAAAACGATGTAGCTGCACATGTGTTTAGTCAGGGCAGACAACACTCTGTCCAGCACTATTGAGAACATTGGCTGTGACATTCCTGCTGCCAAGCCCACTGTCACTTGGAAAGAACCAGTTGCCAAGAAATGGAGCACAGATAGGACTTGCACAAGAGGGGGGATCCCAGTGGGGTGATGGATAGCAGATATCAGCTCAGGCACACAACTCTGTGATTGTGGCCCTGTCCAGTCTATAGGTGAGGTTAATGTGCTTGTCCTCCATTGTTGCCAAGTCCACCAGAGGTCTGTACACTGGGGGATGTCTCCATCTCCTATTCATCCGCAGCGGTTGCATTCTATGGTGTAAAAGAATGAGCAGATGGTCATTATCTGTACATTGTAACCACCACAGTTTAATGCATATTGTGATTTTTACAATATTTTGGTGGCATACGTCCAGAATGTGAAATTGTAAACTGTGACGCAGTTAGGATCCATGGCCTTGCCCCCCCTGAAATGGCGTCCGCCTGTCCAGTATGGAGGGACAGGTGAAAATGAGGTAAATCTGCTGACATTGTGCGCTCTTGCGGGAGGTGGTCGAGAACCGCTGTGCAATTCCTCATTGGTTATCATTGGGCCCCATAGGGTACAGTGGCCAATGGTGATGTTTGCGGCAGAGACGGTATGCACCACCGCGGACGTGACTGCCATTTTCTATCTGTTTACTCACTTGCTACCTGACCTTAAACAGGAGAGGACCAACACTGCATGTGCTGCTGTGACCTGTGTCTGGAACCTACCATGGCGCATGTGACTGGGTAAAGGGCCCCCGCCTTCACCTCTGCGGAGTTGGGGAGAGTGTCAGATGGGGTCCTACCCCAGTACCAACTGCTGTATGGGCCTCCAGACCAACAGGTGAGTACACTGTGAGTACGATGCATTGGGGTATGAGTGCTGTGTGTGAAGGCCTTGTGTAGGGTGGGGTTGTGGATGGGCCCTGGGCAGCGTGCAGAATGTATGCTGGGCCATGCCTGTGCTAATGTGGATGGGAAGGGGCATGGTGGGCCATGAGTGTAACAGGCAGGACGGTCGGACTAATACCTTTCCCTGTGTGTATTTCTCTGCAGGTCAGCACCCATCAAAAGAAGGGTATATGGAGTGCCATCGACAACGGCGTGCGGACAGGCAGAGCACCCACTGTTGGAAACGGTGGGAGGACCTGAGACGCTGGGCATGGAAGATGGCAGAGGCCCAGCTGGGGATGGCCTCCCAATGAGGAAGGGGTGCCCATTGAACCCTGACCCCCCTGATGGCCTACAAACTGGCGGTGGTCTATCCAGAGCTGGAATAGGAGCTTGGGGGCATTGCAGCAGCAACAAGGAGGTGAGTACAGTGCCCTTCATTACTACTTAAACCTGGTAGGGTGGTTTCTGGGTGGGGTGGTGGGCCTGGGGGTGCCCCTAGGCCAGGCCTGACATTGCAGAGTAGGTCCCATGTTGGGCAGGGTTCTGATGTGAAATTCCTCCTACCTAGCTAGTAGGCATCGACTACTGGGCAGGGGTGTTTTGGTCTCAGCTATGCCGCAGTTAGCGGTATGTGTCCCTACCCATGGCCTGGTGACTAGCATTGTAACTGGTAGTCCATTGGCTAGTGCGTAGGGCTGTTCCCTGTGTGTGAGTGTGTTGTGTACGCCAACAGTGGTGTTGGTGCCGCCATTGACCAAGTGTATCCTTTGTCTCTCCCCCCACCTTTTTGTTTTGTCATCCTGTCCTTATGTGCATTAGCATCATCTGGAGGAGGAGAAGTGGCACCGGCGACGGAGGGAGCTGCATCTGCACTGGACCCAGGAGGCCGAATCCACTGACGGTGAGGGCACCAGTGGGATGGAGGGTGAGGGGAGCACCACGGCAGAGACTGGAGGGGACAGTTCAGACACGGATACCTCCTCCAATGAAAGCTCCCTTGTGGTGGCGGACACCTCTGTGCCCACCCCAGCTGCAGGTACATCCGCCACCCTCGTACCAGCACCGCCCTCCCAGCAGCCCCACAGCAAGTTGCCTGTGCCCGCTCACCCAGGAGTGTGGGCATCTCCTTCACCCCAGGCACCTCAGGCCCTGCCCCAGTTAGCTCTTCTGCCCTGACTGAGGAGGCTATTGACCTCCTGTGATCCATCTCTGTTGGGCAGTCAACCATTGTGGCAGCCCAAATGCAACAGTCCAATGCATTTCTGGAGGGCATTCACACTGGCTTGGTGGCCCACCAGAGATCAATCCAGGCTCTGGCCTCCTCTCTGATGGCAGCCATTGTCCCTGTTTCCACCCTCCCCCTCCAACTTCCTCATCCCAGTCCCATTCCCCCCAACCCCAACCTATCCCAAGCACACAGGCAGACGAGCATGCACACAGGACAACACACAAAAGTGGACATGGCAAACACAAGCACCACACTTCATCCCACAGGCACTCACACAAACACCATCCAGATGCAGACATACCAACATCCAATGCCTCCACTGTGTCCCCCTCCTCCTCATCATCCACCTCCCTCCCAGTTGTGTCTCCACTCACACCTGCATGCACTATATCCTCGTCCACTACCACCATCACAAGCACACCAATCAGAACACACACCTCACTGGCAGTCACCCCCCCCACATCCATGCACACGTCCCCTGTGTCCTCACCCACTATGTCTGTGCCCCCTTCTCCCAAAGTACACAAACACAAGCACTCAGACACCCAACAGCCTTCCACCTCACAACAGCCTCCAGCCCATGCACCTGCACCCAAATACAGCAGACGGCCACCTACTAGAACCACTCCCTCTTCACCCACTCCCAAACTATCTCCCTCTTCCCACCCCAATGTCACTAAGAAGCTTTTCATCTCCACCCTTGACCTCTTCCCTCCCCCTCCCCCCGTCCATCACATCAGGCCAGGGTGGTCTAAACCCAGGCAAGCACCTCAGCCACCCACTCCACGGGCACAGTAGTGCCCCCAGCAACTGCAAGTGGGAAAGGATCCCAGCCACCAGCCAGACAGACGGAAAGGGTGCCAGCCCCAAGTGCTGAAGGAAGGAAGGGCAAGGAGCCAGCCCCAAGTGCTGCATGAAGGAAGGGCACGGAGGCAGCCCCAGGTGCTGCTGGCAGGAAGGGCAAGGGGCTGCACAGCAGGCAGTGAGGACAAGGGGCCTGGTGCTGGGTCTCAGTCAGAGATGGTGGTGCAGCCGTCCGAGGCTGCAGGGGATGGGCTGGAGCCTCCCCCCACCACCATCAGCTCCATCAGCAGCACCGCCACCAGCGCCACCACTGGCAGCAGGAGCACCAGTGGGCAGCCGTCCAAGGCTGCAGGAGATGGGCTGGAACCTTCCCCACCAGCTCCACCAGCAGCACCGCCACCAGCATCACCATTGGCAACAGCAGCACCAGTGGGCAGCCGTCCGAGGCTGCAGGGGATGGGCTGAAGCATCCACCCACCACTACCAGCAGCAGCAGCAGCACCACCACAGCCACCACTGAACAGCCATCACCGCCGGTGGACATTCTGTAGATCTGCATCCATGGGCTGTTGTGCGGCCTGCCCCCTACAAATCCTGTGGGTATGACACCCACCTGAGAGACTGTGGCCTTGCACTCTCCAAGACCTGCATCACAGGGCACGATGCCCCCTTGAGAACCAGTGGAGAAGCCATCCACTCACCCCATCCTCCCCAGGATGAACATCACTGGGCACAATGCCCCCTCCAGAAGCAGTGGAGAAGCCATCCACTCACCCCGTCCTCCCCAGGTTGAAGATCACTGGGCAAAATGCCCCCTTCAGAACCAGTGGAGAAGTCATCCAATCACCCCATCCTTCCCAGGATTAAGATCATTGGGCACAATGCCCCCTCCAGAACCAGTGGAGAAGCCATCCACTTGAGAGACTGTAGCCTTGCACTCCCCAGGACTGAGTAATGGGCATGTTGCCCCCTCCAGAGTATGTGGGGAAGTCACCCACTTGAGAGACTGTGGCCTTGCACTCCCCAGGACTGAGTAATGGGCATGTTGCCCCCTCCAGGGTCAGTGGCATTGTACCATCTGCCGGCTGAGGTGCCCCCCCATTCCCTGTCCCCCTGAGGTGCCTGCCTATTTTCTGACTGATGCCCCTGCAGTGTGCTCTCTGTGTTGTTGCAGCAGTAAAGTGGGGCCTTGGACTTTGTATTGTGGCCCTGTGGCCCACGAACATTGAGGACTGGGCAGTGTCCCTACATTTGTAAATATGTATATACTTTTTGATTTGGATGCACATATTGCTACTATTTTATCTTATTACACTCTTTTTACTCAATTGTAGTTCTCCTTGCATTATCCCTGAGGGGTACTAGGTAAATATGTTATGTTGCTGCATCTGTGTGTGTGTATGGTGTTGGTGGTGGGGGTGGTGCGTGTGTGTGTCACTCTCTTTTTCCTCCCTCCCTCCCCTGTGTGCTAGGCAGCAGTACTCACTGTGGTCGTCTTCCCCGTCATTGGTGTTCGTAGTGGACATGCAGATTGCTCTCCATGACGGTGTGGTTGTTACCTGAGTGTCCAAAGGGGAGTTGTTTCCCTTCTGTACAGGGTCCGCCAGACTTTTGATGTCGTTGGTACCGCCCCGGAAAAGGTGGTGGATTGGACTCTCATAATACAGTGGGTGGAACATTGACTTCCTTCTGGCTGTAGGCGGCTACCACTGTGGTCCCTTTTGATTCTGCCATGGCGGTTGGTGTGTTAAAGTGGCTGTCTGTCTGAGCGGTTTATGCCATGATCATAATTTGGCGGTATTTACCGCCAGCCTGTTGGCGTTATTACCGCCACTTTATCACCAACCACCAGGGTTGTAATGAGGGCCTATGTCTGGAGAAGTGAATTATCGAACCAAGCATCTTGGAAAAACAGGGGAGATATATAAATATACATATTTCAAAGACAATACTAATAAGAAAACAAACATTTGCACTCCAGTAAGTCTCACATTTTTGAGAGTTAGAGATATTGTGTTTTGGTTTGGAGTGTAGTGGATATATGTGGTGTGGAGTGGAATTATGTGGGATGTATTGTAATTGTTAATTGTGAAAATGTGTTGGGTGGAATTGTGTGGTGTGGAGTATATTTGTGAGGTGGAATTATGTGGCATGGTTAATAGATAGGAGAACTGCACAGGAAAGACAGAAAGGATGATAGGGAGGAATAGGTAGTTTGCACAGGATGTGGTGAATGAACTCGAGACAGAGGAGCAGAAAAGTGTGTGAGAAAAAGAGAAATAAAAGAAAAACAGACATCAGAAGCATAAAGAGGGAGGACCTGTGTACGCAAAAGACACCCTAGAAAGAAGAAGAGAGTGTGAGTTTGGTTTGAGGGATGGAAGCAATGTAATGCTAAGGGAAAGAAAATGTACTTAGTATATGTGAGCAGGCAGTACAGGGAGGAGATAGGAAGTGTGAGGGAGGGATGAGAGAAGGCAGTGCCATTGCGAGATCAGAGGGGGCACTGGCAGTGTGAGGGAGAGATGAAAGGTGCAGTGTGTGATTTGGGGAGATTTGACAGGTTTGTTGGAAGTGCAAGGGAGAGATGTGTTTGATTTGAATTGTTTGTTGTGGAATTGTGTGGCATGGAATTGTGTGGTGTGGTGTGAAGTTGTGTAGGGGAAATATATGGAACGTCAGTCGCATACCTTTTAATGTTACTTCCTAGAATGACTACTCATAGTAAGTTACCAGAAACAGCAATCATTCACTCTTGTTTCCCAAGCACTTTAGAGCAGAGTGGTCTGCTTTGCTTAATGAGAAAACAGCTCATCTAGAAAATATTTTCTCACCAGTCACCTCAAATAAACCAAACAAGTCCAATCAAAGAAATACAGCCATGGATGTCTTTAAAAGATTACATCTTCTTATTAAATTTCACCTATATGAAAGTGACCTTGTGTAATGTAGTCCGATACCTATGCAATTTATTCCAATGTCGTGGAGCTGCTTTTGTGTTATATGAAAAAACAATTGTGATCGTGGTGCAGGGGGTGTGGATGTGAGTGTGTTGGTCCGATGATTTACAGAAAAGGAGGGTTTATCAAATGAAATCATGGAAACATTACAGTAGGGTAACTTCAATAATTAGGTGTGGCTGTCACATTAGAGCTGAGTTACTACAAAGCTTTTTTTTTTTTTTTTAAAGTTAGAAATAAATGAAACTGACCTGGTGTAACATAAGTCGGTAATCACATTAAGTACTATAATGCCTTTGGGGGGATTTTGTGCTGCTATATTAAAAAAATTGCCAGCTGAGCTGAGTGAGATAGCTAATGGGATAGAAAGAAATGGTCTTCAGAACTATGCACTTTTATGGAATGCAACACTAGAAAATAAGGAACTACTAATTGCAAATAGTAGCTGCAATCCACGTGTGGGGATGTGAGATTGAGAGAAATTCACAACCAAGTTAATTCACATATTCAAATGTTTGAGCTAAGAATAAGCCATGATGCACCCCTCAGACGGCGAGAGACATAATGCAGATGAGAATCAGGTGGACAGCATGGAACACCTGACAAACAGCAGAGAATAGGGTTACAGATCCTCCCTCCCCAGTGTAACAAAATCATGCCACCTCAACAAGTGCCAAACCCTGCCTCTTGCAATATACTGATAGCCGTGTTCAAAGTAAGCCAAACCCATTCACCTGGTCCACTAATGTGAGGACTGTATGTAGACATAAACGAAGGACAAAACTTCCAAATTAAAATGAATTGATAGGAACAGGCTTTATCTATACAATGTCATATAACAACTGGTGCACGCCAAATCATTGTTTAATTTCTGATGATTCTTAGTGGTATAATCGTCGACGTGGCACAAAATATTGCTTTTAAATGTCTAAAGGAGTGAACTACTTAATTAAGACAACATTCTTAGTATGCCAGTAACCAAACCCCTGCACAGCTGTAGACCGCAAAAGAGCACAGTAAGCAGCCCAAACAACAGATAGGTTTATGTAAATATTCACCAAAACTGTAACTAGAAACTTTGCTAATTTGCATCCTAGACAGTCAAAGGTAACGTCAGACGAGATCAACCACATTGCTCCATAAATATTGGTTTGCACAAAACAGAGACAAAAGCAGTTTGGGTTTTATTCTCGTTGGAGTCGCAGAGCACTCGTAAATCAGAAAAAAACAGCATCAAGAGAAGCACAAGAAGCCTTTAAATCATTATGATTAAATATACAGAATAAAAAGATATAGAAAAAAATAAGATTACAAATCTGTTGAAATAATCCTGAAGAAGCTGAAGGTCTTACTTTAATGTTAAACTGCCAGTTGTGTGGCACAAATCATTCCTGTTGAAAAGGGGAAAGCGCCTGGTGGAGGGCCTGGGGGTGGGGTTGTGGGCAGCAACAATTACAAAAATGCAAATACTGTGTGTGGGGGGGGAAATATGCTGTCAGATGAGCGCATACACTGCGATATGCCGAACGCAACGCAAAAATGTAAACACCGTGTGTATGGAGAAAATGGAAATGCAGTCAGCTGAGTGCATTTAGAGCAAACTCAACATAGGTGAATCCCTCCCAGCTGGGGCAGTGGCTGACTGTTGCCCTCACCCTCAAGAATTTCCACAGGGAGATGAAATACCCCTAAAGGCACGTGAGGGAGAAGGGCACAGCAAACACTTCAGCACTCATCGAAGAACCAGTCCTGATCAGCACAGCTCTGATTTAAAGGCTAAGGCAATCACAAGTGTTTATTAAGAAAATGGGAAAAACAGGGCCAGTGGAGGGGCGATTGACACTGGGTAGGAGGGGATCGACACAAGGAGATTAAATACCTCTGCAGGCATGCGAGGAGAAGGGCGCAGCAGGGGTCTAAGTTGCATTAAAACAAACAAAAATGCAATCTCAAAAGAAACAAGGAATTGCAGCCAATAATTTGTGCATCCAGAAAATGTTTAAAAAAAGAAATCCCTGAAAATTAATGGATCAAGACAAAAGTGGAATGATATCAAAGTTAGGTGCAGCTCCGTGGGAGGAAACAAAGGATAATAAGGAAGGACAAAGAAGGGACAATAACCAATTGCAGGCAAGGCTTTTTAAGGGACAACCATAGTAACCAATAAAAAGCCAATGGGCAGGTTGTTAGCCCACAAACTGTATACAACAGATTGAACAGGCAGCACATCGGCCTAAACAGACAATATCACAGCTTCTTAAGAGTAACTGCAACTGTAAGGTTGAGCATTTAATATAAGCATAAATATGAGCATTTAATTGGGTGAGGAAGAAGTGAATCACACAAGAAAAGTATCTGGAATGAGCAAAAGACAACAACAATAAAATATATCATAGAATGACAAATAATACAACATCTATTTTGACCTTTTGCTAAAATGTGAGCAATGGCTTTAGAAATAAAGAATACCTGCAAGTATTGTTTTCAGGGTCAAAGGTTTCCTGGAATTTGCGTTCCTAGTTATGCTTTGTGGGAAGAGAACACTTTTGAAAGAATTGTAGTTCAAAACAATAACTTTGTGGTTATAACCTGTTGGTAAGGACTGCATATGTGCAGCAAGGTCTTACTGAAAAAAAATCTGCATTGTGTCAGAAGACTGGTTTCATGCCAGCACACGTCCCACTCAAAATGCATAGTGTTTCTGACTTGCAATTAAAATTAAGATTGGGTAATTGCAACACTGCTTAATTATTTACAACACTTGAAAAAAACGGAAAAGGAAAGAAGAAAACATTCTTCTCCAGCTATCTTCTAGAGAGGGCTAGTTCAAACTTATCGTAGTGTGATACGAATTTTATTTTGTGTGTTTGTACTAGCGCTTAATACAACAGACATTTTACTGGTTCCAAGTGCTAGTTGTGCAAAACCATTTTACGGTTGCACATCATAAAATTACGGACTTGCACTCACAATTTTTTTTTACAATATAGAGGAACCCCTTTGTAATTCAGAAAGGTGAATTACAAAGGAGAATTTGTGGCTCATTTTGAATTGCAGTTAGGAGGAGACTTAAAACGGACTATCTCCCCTATTTGTGATTCACATTGAGATTCATCAATGATTTGTAAACAAAATTATTGTCATAAACAATTTAAAAGCTAACCACATCTCACAAGATTGTAGTCATATAACAGTCCCTCTGTTTAGATGTCAAAAAACAACCCCCTCCCTACATAATACATAAACCACAAATCTGCTCATGAGTACATTATTTTTACCAAAACCTAACATAAATTCTTGCCCCTTTGAGCAAGCAAGGGCCACATCATTAAACCTATGCAAACACATTTGAGAAATTACACACCTGTGTTGCACATGCTTAATCATTGTAATTATTCATTTATATTTGTTTAGGGCCAGATTTACGAGAAAGGTGTGCATCAGCTGTGATGCTCCACTTTTCTTGAGCCTCTTTGCACCCCTCCCTAATGACACCATGTGTGCACCGTGTTTAAAATGCGGCATACCACGGAGCACGTTAGGACAATAATGTCATAATTTATTACTCTTTTGTGGTACTTTGCAGGCCATAAATGGTGGCACTAATCCTGCAAAATAAAGGGAATCCTATTGAAAGTGATGGCCACCTCATTTTAACGTCTGCTCTGAGCAGGCTTTAAAAGTGACGCTAAAATAGCACAGTGAAATGTTGTAAATTTCACTGTGCCATTTTTATGGGCCTACCTGCGGGGTAACGCCCCCTTTGCATACATAATGTAATAATGTAAATATGGCAAAAGAGAATGGCCCCCTTAACTCCACACTAGTATAAAAAATGACGCTAGTGTGACACTAAGAGTCTGGCCCTCAATGTTTCTTCAACTGATTTACATTCTTCACTTTTCACGTATGTCGCACATAAGCCTGTGCTCCAAAACTTGCCACATGTGCTGTGAGTTACTGTGTGCTCTCACAACTCAGTTCTATATGACTTCGAGTTATGAACATTACTTGTAACTATGTTCTTGTCTCTGAAATAACATCAACAGCCTTTTAAAGTCCCAGTCTGCACACCATGTGTGGGGCGAAATACGTGTTGGTTGAACAAAAACAGAATCATAAGTCCTCTAACAAATATTTTCAATGTGATATGAATTAAAAATAGCAACTTTCTCCTTAAGTTAAATTTTATGTTTTTCTATGACCTCCCCTCAATTCAACTTCCGAATGTTTAAGTATATTTGTGACAATTGCTGTTTTCAGCTACCTGGCAGATGCATTTCATTACTACAAACTTTGTATTAACAGATACATATAAATATCATACCCATAAACTTAGTCTTGCCATAGACCATGGCCTGCTAGCTGGCTAAGTAGAGGTCAGGGACAGTTGAAGTATGTACTCTCCCACACCTTGGTGTGGTTGATAATTCATTTGCAAAGGGAAAGTGTCCCAGTTTGATGGCTTCCCCTTTGGGAATGTTGTCATTGAGTCTAGTGGACAGCAGTGTATGCAGGGGCGGCTGCTGTACAGGCAAAGTGGCGGGGCGGGGGCACAAAGCAAAAAGACAATAAAGGTTTAAATAAAAAATTAAACTTACCTGACTCCTGCAGCATCGCTGCTCTTCTAGCTACACTCACTGAAGGCAGGGGCACCCAGCCAGCCTTGCTGTCAATCCTATTGCTGCACTCATGCTTCTGTCAGGATTGGCCTGAGTGCCCTGGCTTTGCACTTCCCAGCAGACTGGGAACCTCTGTCTGCTGTCTCCAACCAGGCAACAAAGATCGGATTGGAGAGAGCTCAGTGCGAATGTGAGTTTGGCCATCCGGAGACAGCCAGGCCAATCCACATGTGCACTGAGGGAAGTGCACACCACTCCCCTTCCTGCATATCATCCCCCAAGGTACCACCCCCTTACAAAATAAAGTGATAATAAACATGGTGTATTATTGTTTTTTTTTCTCAAGTTTTACAGCTGCTGGCAGGAGGGGGACTCTCATCAGCCACAGCGAAGGGGCTGCCACTGAGCGTATGCCTCTCGCAATAGTTTTCGAAACTACAGATATTTTTTACAAGCGCTCTTGTTACACATAGACCTATTATGTAAAGTAATGCAGCACCTTAAGTACAACTGACATTCCAGCAACTTTTTACTGAAATGTCATGACATGATATGTCCAACATATGGGTTCTAATGGGACATAATAAGGAAGGGGGAAAAGACTTGAGGAGAAGAAAAATGGAGGGAGCAAGGAGGAGGATATAGGAGAACAATTGCACAATATGCTGTGGTTTGTGAATATGAAAGCTCTTTTGTTAGAAAGGATGATTCTGTCACTGCACCTGATTGGAAGCTGGAGTCCATGATCCCAGCATTCATGAATTCACATTGGACTTTCACTGCAATGGCCTTTGATTTGTAGAGATAATTCATGTAGAGCATGAGAAGGTCTTATGTTTGCCACATAAGAATATTCTGTGTATCCCTGTAGATGATACAACTTAGGTGATTGATATATTCCTGATAGGTAAGTTAATTGTCTGAATGCATCTTGTTATTTTGGTTGAGAAGAACAAACTATTTTTGGTTGACACTTTAGAAATCCTGGGCTGAATAGAATCCCAGCAGTGAAAGAGATACAGAAAGAAAGGTTTTAATGAGACCGTGATGTAGAGGTGTTCATAATTTCCATTGTGCTATGGAATAGGATATTGTTCAGCAAGAGAAACACCTAAAAGATCCATGTACAGATTGGGTATCAAGGAAGTACGAGTAAAGTCTTGTCAGTCTTTGTAGCTATCATTGAGGAAACATTAGCTGCATTAATCTGAATCTGAATCTGCTGATGTCTGATAAACATGAAGAAGATGTGCTAGTTGGGGAATGTTCTGAGAGTGACCATGTGGACAGATGTGAGGAAAGATTCTTACCTTTGTAATCAACAGTGGCAAACAAGCCTAATTAGACAAGCAGAACAAGAAATGTGTTCTCCTTTACCAGTGATTTAAAGGGTGTCATTCACAATGTGCATTGTCAGAGATCTAGTGATGCTTCAGTTGTGTATCACACACAAAATTGATGGCAAGTTGCTTTCAATAAGTGTAACCACTGGACACTGCCCAGGGTAACATATCAACCCGTCGTTCTTTTGCCCACCATTTCACCTCATATTAATGAAGGAGAATATAATGTCATGGTATTGTGGACATTTGGAATTTTAAAACCACTGATGTGAGTGTTGTCAGGGATGGAAGCAAAAGAGATTGTATTGTATTGTAATCATATTTATATAGCGCTTACTACCCCTGACGAGGCGTCAAAGAGCTTTTCGATGAGTAGCACGCTACTCCGGAACCCAACAAGAATTAGTGATGGATTAATATCGTTTAATAATGAGTACAGTTTTAGTATTATTATGAGTTAGTTTGAGCCGCGGATATGAGAGTTTGTTAGTTAGATTGACTGGAGTAATGGAGGGGTGGAGGAGGAAAGAAATCCAGAAGTGTTAATTGGGAGTATATCCTTCATTTACTCAACCCAAAGGCTTGGGATGAATAAAGGGGGGCGGAGGGGGAAGAGTATGTGGAAGGGTTAGGGAGAGCATAGTAGCAGGGTGAGATTAATGCAGGAGAATTTAGTAGGGTTATGTGGGAGGTCACAGAGGTAGAGTGAGGTTTGGTGAGTTAGATGTGGAGGTGGAGGGAAGAGCTTAGGCAGAGATATTTAGGAGATGAAAGTGGTAGAAGGGATTTGGGATGAGTCAGAGTGAGAATGGAGGATAGTTTGATAGAGACATGACATAAGAGTGATGAGTAGATAAGTGTGATAAGATGAGAGCAGGAATTCATAGATATCTAGTATAACAACCCAAAACCAGGAGCCATGCAATGATCCACGTACATGCCAAGCACAGAAACAACATATACACATACATACACATATAAATATATATATATATACACACACACACACACACACACATATGCACATACAATACATAATTAGAATCATGGGTAAAAAATACTTAGTCAGACAGGTTTAAAGAGTGTGTGTGTATTTTATTGTTATGACAGGAGCAATACATATTTTCCAAAGAAACCATAAATAAATAGAAATATACATATAATCTGAAAAAATATTTATCCACATAGGCATATGCAGTTCATAGTTGTTTGAAAGAGGTGATTATGAACGAAAGAGCCAACTGTTGAGTAGTTTTCTGAAGACAAGAAAGTTATCTGTGGCTCTTATAGTTGGGGGTAATGAATTCCATAGTTTGGCTGCTTGGACGGAGAAGGATGTACCACTTATAGTCTTTTTCTTGTATGGTGGTGTTCTAAGGCGGGGTGCCAGTCTTGAGCGGAGGGTTCTTTGTTGGATGTATTTGGTAATTTTCTTTCTGATAAAAAGCGGTCCTGTTCCATGTATAGCTTTGTGGGTGATACAAAGCAGCTTGAAAGTGCTAGTTGAGAGAAAGAGATAGTTGAAGAAGTCATCCAGGACATTTTGCAATAGGTAGAGACAGTAAACAGGATCTTTTGTAAAACATAGAGAGGCCAAAATTTGATGTGTTTAGATAAGGCAGGTGCAGAATTTTATAGCTATAACTCATAAGTTCATATAAGTTTGTTTTGATATAGCAAGATGCCACATCTCAATGAATATGAAGGCTTATTTGTGATTGTACATAAAAAGCTCCAAAATGTCTCACACTTGTTTATATACTGAATGGTTTTTAAGAGCCCGGTAAGAGTTGTAAGGGGGAAGTACTTAGCACTTGTGACTGCCTTCTATACAAATGTGAATGTGGTTAGAGGTAATGTATTTGTGTGTGGATGCAGTTTGATTATTTGATACTTGCAACACAGGGCTAAAATGGTGGTGGGTATAGGGCCCATGGTAGCACAGATGGGTAAAAAGGAGGCAATAAGCTAAAAGGCATACCTGTCTGAAAATTCAATTGGGTAGAGATTGCACAAAGAACAATTCAATGCTGATGGTTCAATATGCATCTGTGCACATGTGATACAAAAGGCATTTGAGAACATTCAACACAAATGACATAAAATATAGCTGGGGACAGATACGAGATACTTTGCAATGTAGTTTTACACAATGTCCCAAAATGCAATTGGTACAGCTGACACAGATGACTCACAGTTCAATAAGGTACAGATGTTACAGGAGCAAATGGAGATAAATGCCAAAAATGCTGTGGGGCATACACGACCCGTGAATCAAGGTGCAATTAGGTACAGGTGTTATGGATGATTTGAAATGGAACTCAGCACAAATGACTGAAAATTGGGCACAGGTTGCTAGAAGAGGTGTCATAGTTGGACTCTTGCTCTAGGCAAGACTGCTGGTTTGAGGATGACAGTACTTATGTTTGTAGGTGACCATGTCTATCCTACAACAAGTCGCAACTGTAGTTTCAACTCTTCTGGCTCACTAGCAGTACCTCACCAAGAACCCAAACAGTTGAAGGTGGTTTGCAGCATGTTTTAAAAGAGGGACAGGGAGAATTACTGGTCCAATGTATAGCCTCCCTATACTAATATTATCAGACAAAAAATAAATACACTGTTCCAAAATAAGAGAAAAGAGAAGGGACAAAAAGAAGTCCTATGCTTCGGAGCAAGAGTCCCCACACCCAACTGGATGTCATGCTTTCCCATCGGGTCTGCTCCTCGTCAGACTGGCGCTGCAATGTCTCAAGACACCAGATTGCCGTACAGAGGACTGGTGGCGGACCCCCACCTCCTCCCCCACAACTAACAACATGAGCGGAGCAAGTCTTGGCTATACTGCATCCTGAGGGCCTCGCAGGAGTAGCAGGAGGAGTGGAATCTGGTAAGTCAACTCTAAACTATTACATCCCCCACCCTACCTGCATGCCATCACATAATCCACCCTCACCCTCACCCCATCACTCCAACACCTCACAAATGTCCCACTGTCACAACCCACCCATCCCAACACCAAACCCTGCATGCAACACCAAAGCATGGACACCCATCACCAAAGCATGTCCACCACAGATACCCAGACAGAGAACCCCAAACCAATTATCATACAAGGTCCTAGACAAGAATGCAAGTACTGGAGTACAGGGTCACCCACCCATTGCACATGATGGCACACACAGATGCAATAATCATGCCTTTATACCCCTGCAGGACCCCTACCCAACGTCACCAGACAGGAGGTTCCAGACATGTCCACTCCCCCCACAGAAGAGGCCCACAGTTATAACAGCAGCTCTATCCAACTGGATCAAGATGACCAGCCCGGCCCATCTGGGACCTCGGGACAGTCGGTTCCCCTGACACTGGCACATGCCACCACAGAGCCTCCCCCCTCAGGAAACACCACCACAGCACCCACCCAGCGGGCCCATCTCTCTGTCCCCAGGACACGTCAAGCAGCAGTGTGTCCACCACTACAGGGAACCCAGGCAAACCCACCACCCCAAGAAAATCAGGGACCTGGGGGCAGTGGGCGCACGGTTCAGGGGACAGAGGCATAGGAAAACCGGGGAACTGGGAGGACTGCTGTGCGACAGGGGGAGGACAGCCCCAGAGAACCCACTCTCCACGAGGCCCTCTCCAACATCATAGGAGCATGCCATCATTCCTAGGAGACGATGGCAACGGTACTGGCCAAGTTTCAGGAGACCCAGCGGCTGCAGGAGGAACAGTAT
Organism: Pleurodeles waltl; assembly: GCF_031143425.1. NCBI lineage: Eukaryota > Metazoa > Chordata > Amphibia > Caudata > Salamandridae > Pleurodeles > Pleurodeles waltl. Next base: position 1,232,301,269 of record NC_090444.1, on the reverse strand, counting down.
CTGGGGATCAGGGAGGAACTGAAGTCCATCAAAACCACCCGGGTCACCATTGTAGGAGTGCTGAAGGACCTTGTGAACACAGGGAGGGACACTGTGGCACAACAAGGGGCCCCTGACACTAGCCTGAATGATGAACAGCCCACCACCTCTGCCGGTGTTAGTGGACAGGAGGCACTGCCACAGGACCACGACACCAGCACCCCACCACCTGCAGATGGAGAACCACCTTGCAAACGGTCCGTGAGGTCCAGGACAAAGACAGAGGACAATGCCAAGACCCAGCCAGGAAATGAGACCCCCCTGACTGTCATCCTTCTGTTCCATTTTGTCACCCTGTCCATCCATCAACTGCCCTGGCTCCACTTCCTATGCCCCTTTGGACAATGCATCTGTGAAACAAATAGACTGGACTCTGCCATGGACATTCCTCCACCATTACCCCTGACCATTTTATACACCCTCCACTTATTTGCACAGAAATAAACACCCTTGAATCACAAAACAATCTGGAGTCAGTCTGTGCTTTCACAAATGTGTATTTGCAATAACTATGGAATATAGCAATGTCAATTGTATTGTCAACATACCGATGTAACACAGCTCTAGTCCATGAGGTAAGATAGCAGAGGTCACACAGTGGGACCCACATCTGTGAAATGGAAAGGCAAAGTGACAAGTCAGGGTCCATACACTGGGTGAAACTGACAGACTCATGCTAGCTCAAACAATAGTATGAGATGTGTGAGGCAGTGACATCTTCTTACCTGTGTCTCACTGGAAGTACTGCTGGATAACGTTGTTTCTGTTGTCGATATCCTCTTCTTCTGCCTCTTCTTCTTCACTGTCCACAGGCTCCACAGCTGCCACAAGACCTCCTTCTGGATCATCCTCCTGCAGAAAAGGCACCTGTCGTCGCAAAAGCCAGGTTGTGCAGCATACATCAGGGCATGATGATCTGGCACACCTTCTTTGGTGAGTAGTAGATAGAACCACCTTTCATATGGAGGCACCGGAACCTGGCCTTCAAGAGGCAGAAGGTCCTTTCAATCACTCTCCTAGTTCACCCATGTGCCTCATTGTAGCGTTCCTCTGCCCTTGTCCTGGGATTTCCCACTGGGGTCAGTAGCCATGACAGGTTGGGGTACCCAGAGTCACCTTCAAATGTCGAGGGACAACTGTTAGACACACACTAACCCTTAAGGACAACCCCAGACAACTATTCACAGGGAATAGGGTCCTTGTCCTTACCTATTAGCCACACACGGTACCTCTGGAGTTGCCCCATCATATAAGCGATGCTGCTATTATTCAGAATGTAAGCATCATGCACTGAGCCAGGAAACTTGGCATTCACATGGGAAATGTACTGGTCGGCCAAACACACCATCTGCACATTCATAGAATGGTAGCTCTTTCGGTTTCGGTACACCTGTTCACTCCTGCGAGGGGTAGCAATGCCATATGTGTCCCATCAATGGCACCCATGATGTTGGGGATATGTCCCAGGGCATAGAAGTCACCTTTCACTGTAGGCAAATCCTCCACCTGAGGGAACACAATGTAGATGCGCATGTGTTTCAGCAGGGCAAACAACACTCTGGACAACACGTTTGAGAATATAGGCTGGGACATCCCTGATGCAATGGCCACTGTAGTTGAAAAAGACCCGCTTGCAAGGAAATGGAGCACTGACAGGACCTGCACTAGAGGGGGATCCCTGTGGGATGCGGATTGCTGCCATCAGGTCTGGCTCCAACTGGGCACACAGTTCATTGATTGTTGCACGATCAAGTCTGTAGGTGACTATTACGTGTCTCTCTTCCATTGTTGACAGGTCCACCAGCGGTCTGTGCACAGGAGGATGCCGCCATCTCATCACTAGCCCCAGCAGACGTGCCCTATGGACGAGAACAGCGATCAGAGAGTCAGCCAACACTGAGGTATTACATAAATTTTATTTGCACAAATGTGTTAATCCGCAATGTGCCTGTCACGGTGTGTATGCAAGGCCTAGATAGGTGTGACGCAGTTATTATTAATGCCATGTGGCCCCATGAAATGGTGGCTGTCTGACCTGTAAGGTGGGACAAGGGGATATGAGGTAACTGCGCTGGCGTTGTACACCGTTGCAGTAGATGGTCAAAGACCGTGGTGCAATCCTGCATTGGTTAACATTGTACCCTATGGGTCCCAGGAGCCAATGACGATGTACGCCGGCGGTGACGGTACGCACCACCGCAGACGTGACCGCCATTTTCTGTCTGTTCACTCACTTGATACCTTCAACAGGAGAGGACCTATATTGCAAGTGCTGCTGTGACCTCAGTCTGGAAGCGACGATGGCTCACGTGTCTGGGGAAAGGGCCCCTGCCTTCACTTCGGAGGAGTTGGAGAAGTTAGTGGATGGGGTCCTCCCCCAGTACACGCTACTCTACGGTCCTCCATACAAACAGGTGAGTACACTGTGAGCATGCTGTATGGGCAATGCCTGTTTGGAGTGGTGGGGATGGAATATAGGGGAGGGAAACTGAGCCCTGCATAAGCAGACGGTGAGCGTATGTGCGTCAGGGAAAGGGTGGGAACGTGGGCCAATGAATGTGACGGTCCGGATGGTTAAAGATTTTCCTTTTCCCCTGTACTATTCCTGGAGGTCAGCACCCACCAGAAAAAGGATATTTGGCGTACCATCGCCAAGGACCTCCAGACCCTGGGGGTCCACCACAGATGGAGCACCCAACGCCAGAAAAGATGGGAGGACATTTGTCGCTGGAGCAAGAAGATGGCGGAGGCCCAGCTGGGGATGGCCTCCCGAAGGGTGCCAGTCGCACCATGACAACCCTGATGTACCGGATCCTGGCGGTGGCGTATCCGGAGTTGGATGGGCGCTTGAGGGCATCACAGTAGCACAAGGGGGTGAGTACAGACACATCCATCTGACTCTGCGTGCATTACAAGGTGTCTGGGTGGGGGATGTGGGCAGTGGGTCACCTTAGGCCAGGGCGAGCTTTGTAGGCAAGGTCCCTTCGTGAGGCAGGCTATGTGGCACCCCAACCCGACCAGTGGTAAGAGTCATCTACACCTAGTCATGCTCCTGTGACTTCCATGTGTGCAGCAATCGGGCATAGGCCTTGTACCCCATGGCCCTCTGAATAATCTAGGAACTCTAAGTGCATGGCATAGTGCAGAGGGCTGCTGTGTTTGTAGTGTCCGCCAACGGTAGTGGTATTGCATGCACTGAACATGTCTTTCTTCTGTCTTTCTCTCCCCCTTTTTGTGGTCTCCCTGTTCTTGTGTGCAATAGCATCATCAGGCGGAGGAGCAGTGGCACCGGAGCAGGAGGAAGCTGCATCCCACTTGGCCCTGGAGGGTGAGACAACGGAGTCAGAAGCCACCAGTGGGGCGGAGGGCGAGGGGAGCTCCACGGCAGGGACAGGAGGTGACAGCACCGACAGCGACTCCTCCTCTGATGGGAGCTACCTTGAGGTGGCGGGCCCCTCTGTGCCACCCGCATCAACAGGTACAGCCGCCACACCCCCTACCAGCACCGCCCTCCCAGCAGCCCCTCAGCGTGTTTCCCGTGGCTGCTCACCCAGGAGGGTGGGCATCTCCTTCGCCCCAGGCACCCCAGGTCCTGCCCCAGTCAGCCCTGCTGCCTTCAGTGAGGAGGCTATTGACCTCCTGAGAACCCTCACTGTTGGGCAAACAACCATTCTGAATGCCATCCAGGGTGTCGAGAGGCATTTGCAACAAACAAATGTATACCTGGAGGGCATTCATTCTGGCGTGGCGGCCCAACAGAGAGCATTTCAGGCTCTGGCCTCAGCACTGATGGCAGCCATTGTCCCTGTGTCCAGCCCCCCCGAACCTCCTCCACCCAGACCCAATCCCCAGTACCTCAGCCTATCCCAAGCACACCATCAGACCAGCATGCACACACCTCAACACACAAGGGTGGCTCAGGCAAACATAAGCACCACACATCCCACAGGCACTCATACAGGCATCATAGCCATGCAGACATACCAACATCCACTCTCTCCACTGTGTCCCTCTCCTCCACGTGCTCCTCCTCCCTCCCAGTCTCGTCTCCACTCACACCTGCCTGCATGCACTACATCTTCAGCCACTACCTCCATCACCAGCACGCCCATAACCACACACCCCACTACCATTCACACATCCCCTGTGTCCTCTCCCAGTGTGTCTGTGAGCCCTCCTCCCAAAGTACCCAAACGCATGCACACACCCACCCAACAGCCATCCACCTCACAACAGCCTCCAGCCCATGCACCTTCACCCAAATTCAGCAAACGTACACCTCCTACAACCACTGCCTCTTCCTCCACTCCCAAACCCCCTCCATCTACCCGTCCCAGTGTGTCTAAAAAACTTTTCCTGGCTAATATTGACCTCTTCCCTACACCCCCCCATCCTTCCAGTAGGACCAGGCTTTCCAGGTCCCAACCCATTACCTGAGCCACCACATCACCAGGCACAGTGGTGCCAACAACTGCGGGCTATTGGAGTGCGCCAACCAACAGGGCTGCCAGTGTGCCACAGAGCGAGGGCAAGGATATTCCGCCACGTGCAAAAGTAAAAAAGTTGCCCACATCCCAGAGGGAGAAGCACAAAACAGCTGCCACCAAGGGCTCAGGGGAAACGAAAGGGGATGGTGTCAAGACAGCTGCGCCACCATCCAAGGTGGGGAAGGGCCAGAAAATAAAGGGAAGGTCAGGAGAGGGCATGGTGGCACGGACAATTGGACCAGTGTCACACCTTCAGTCCATGCCAATGCCAACTTGTACGGCGGAGAAGACCGCCACCTACACCGCCACCTGCACCGTCACCAGCAGCGCTGTCATTGAGGCGGCCCCACCACCGCAGTCACTGAGCCCACCACCAGCACCGCAGTCACTGAGCCTGCCTCCAGCACTGCAGTCACTGATCCCGCCGCCAGCACCGCAGTCACAGACCCCGCCACCAGCACCACCGCCACAGAGGCCGCCGCCAGCACTACCGCCATAGAGCCCGCCGCCAGCACCGATGCCAGAGAGGCTGCTGCAAGCACCGCCGGCACAGAGGCCGCTGCCAGCACCGATGCCACAGAAGGCGCGGCCAGCACCGCTGCCACAGAGCCCGCTGTCAGCACTGATGCCACAGAGGCTGCCGCCACAGAGCTCACCGCCAGCACCGATGCCACAGAGGCCACCGCCAGCACCGCTGCGAATGACCCCCCCCGCAAGCACCACCAGTGGCCCCGCAACATCTTGAGCCAGTGGCACCACTGCAGACATGGCTGCCATCCCCAGTGGTCAGTCGTCCGAGGCTGGTGGTCAGTTCCAGGAGCCTGGGCAGCTTCCATGGTGCACAACTTTTTGTGGAGAAAGGCATCCACTACCTCTGTCCTTGGCAGGATGAAGCACTCTGGGCACAAAGCCTACTCCAGAACCAGTGGAGAGATACATCCACTACCTCTGTCCTTGGCAGGATGAAGCACTCTGGGCACAAAGCCCCCTCCAGAAGCAGTGGAGAGATATATCCACTACCTCTGTCATGGCAGGATGAAGCACTCTGGGCACAAAGCCCCCTCCAGAACCAGTGGAGAGATACATCCACTACCTCTGTCCTTGGCAGGATGAAGCACTCTGTGCACAAAGCCCCCTCCAGAACCAGTGGAGTATCACATCCACTACCTCTGTCCTTGGCAGGATGAAGCACTCTGGGCACCATGCCCCCTCCAGAACCAGTGGAGAAAGGCATCCACTTGAGAGACTGTGGCTTTGCACTCCCCAGGATAAAGCAGTGGGCAAACCACCCACTGGAGAGACTTGAGAGGCTATGGCTTTGCACTCCCCAGGATTAAGCAGTTGACAAACCACCCACTGGAGAGACTTGAGAGTCTGTGGCTTTGCACTCCCCTGGATACATCAATGGGCATGGAGCCCCCTCGTGGTGCAGTGGCATTGTGCATTCATCTGGCTGCGGTGCCTGTTTCATTTCAATCTGATGCCCCTGCAGTGTTCTGTCTGTTTGATGTCTGGTGTCATGTGTGGGCCACGCCCATGCATTTTGGGCCCAGTGGTCCACGGACAATAATTGGTGCACTACCCGGACTTGTGTATTTGTTGTACATAATTGTATATACTGTATTTAGAGTTTTGAGTACTGGATTTTTATTGATTACAGTCGTTCAAATCATTTCCTTTTGTCCTTGCTTTCTTCCAATGGGGTTGGGGGGGTGTATATGTAATGCTGCAGCATGTATTTGTGTGTATGGTGTTGTGAGTGAGGGTGGGGGTGGAGGTGTTGCATGTTGCGTGTGTATGTCACTCTCTTTTCCCTCCCCCCTCCCCCCTCCCCTGTGTTGTAGGTGCAGTACTCACTGTGGTCGTCGCCGCCGTCTTTGGTGCTCCTGATAGAGGAGCAGGAAGACTATAGCAGGGAGTGTCTGGAGTTCTGGCTCCATGACGTCCTGGTTCCTCGTGGGGTGTGGAGAGGTGAGTGTTTTCCCTTCCAAGTCCTGTTTCCGCCGTGTTTTTGATCATGTTGGTTCCGCCCCAGAAAAGGTGGCAGATTGCTGTGTTGTGATAGTGTGGGTGGTACATTGTTTTCCACCTGTCTGTTGGTGGTGACCGCCACGCTGTTTGTTTGTACCACCGTGGCGGTTGGAGTGTTAAAGTGGCTGTCTATGTTGGCGGTTTCCGCCATGGTCGTGATTCCATTTTTTTTTCGCTGGCCTGTTGACGGTCTTACCGCCGCTTTAACACCGACCGCCAGGGTTGTAATGAGGGCCAGAGTGTATAATATGTCCTAACACCCTATCATAATAGACCTAACCTCCTTACCTAAAGGAAAGCTGGGTATGTTAAACCTAATCTGCTAATGCCATGTCCCTGGAAGGAGCCCCCAACCCTTGTTACCTTGGAATGAGGTCTCGTGCTCCGACTCCGTAGGAACACGAAGTCCGGGTCAGCATCAAGGCGACGTGCAGTATCAATAGCAGTGATGGTATCTGGTCGGACTCCCTCTGATTATCTGTTTAATGTGTGATGTATTTATACAGATCTACTTGGACCCCTGATGTAGGTTGTTTCCAAACAATAGATAACACAGCATGCTTGGGACGGTAATTAATATAAACAATTCCCTCAAAAGCGTGAAGAGGGAAAGTACCTAATGTGAACACCTACAGTTTGTTTGTCTTTGTCGCTTGATTTGACGCCTTAGCGCGGTGGCACTGATAACATAAAGCTAAACAAAAGGCCAACTATAAACAAGGCAGCCATCTTAGAAGAATTAATTAAATAAATGGGCTAAGACAGAGCAAGCTAAGTAGGTTAAAAGTCACTAGGTGATGGGGGCACAAGTTTGCAACCCAAAGGCTAAGCTAACTCCTGTTGTCCCATTAAAACAAACTAGGATTCACCACAGAGGGAGTTGCTCAAGATTGTAAAAGGGAACTGTTTTAAGCTTCAAAACTGGCGGAGTACTGTGCTGACAGATATGCTCCTGTTTTTAGTATTTTTAGAAATTGTATTTATCATAGACACATACTATTGTGTTTGATAAATTAACGCCCAGATCTTAATTTGGGTGTTGGTGGTTTGTGCCTTCCAAAGTCAAAGGTGTATTGTGCTCCAGGGCGACACAAATAGATTCTGAATCCTTGGTGTTTTTTTAAACTATGGTTTCTATTGAGTTACACCTCAGCCATGTATGGGTCACTTTCCTTAATCCCACATCCAAAGTAATTCAAAATAATATTGTGTAGTTTTGTCAGCTACAAGTTTGATTGGTTCACTACTCCACCTGGTCTATGTTGACTGTATAGAGGGCCTGATTTAGAGTTTGGCAGATGGGTTAGAAACTTGACAGATATTCCATCTCCCATATTATGATTCCCATAGGATATAATGGGATCATAATACAGCGGGTGAGATATCTGTCAAATTTATGATGAAGTAACTCCATCGGCCAAACTCAAATCAGGCCCAGAGTCTTAAATGTACTTATTATGTTAAAATGTGTCCTCTATAGCTTCACATCTATGCCACTCCACATGGAGTCCTATTAAGTCTTGAGGATTGTGGAAACTGTGCAATCAAAATGGTTACTCTATTGTCACTTCAATGTGGACCTCATTGACTAAAATATTTGGCAAAGTACCCAGCTCACCGCTCAGTTGTTCCTTTGTGTACCACATAGAAAGGTAATTCAGGCAGCTTAGGATGCTGCATCTTCATGACACTTTAAACACCATGGATGTCTCATTTCATAGTATAAATAAGCACACAGAAGCATATCAACTCCCCACAATGCATATGCAATGTTTTCACTTCCATCAGACTCCAATCAGTTGTACTTATAATTGTCACTCTTGTACGTCGTCTACTTTCACTCTGCCATCATTTTATAATTCTATTAGCTTCTTCTTTCAAAAACTTCCAACTCTGCTTTCCTCACAGGCCTCATCTCTGCTCACCATAAGTCTCTTCCTTTTTGCACTCCCACCTTATAAGAATATTCCATTATATAACCCATGCCTCCACTCCAGTTTTCCTTTTCAGCTCTTCACAATCACCCCGCTATCACCTTTGAACCCCAACAAATGACCCTCTCCTCTCTTACCCTCAACCACCTTCAACTGCTTGACACAAACACAGACACATCCTTCCTCCACACACCCCATCCTTCACCCAAATCTACCTTCAAATCTCTTTGTTGCAAATCCTCTTCAACCTTACTCTTTCTCCCTGTAAAACACCTACTATTACAGGAAAGAAGTCACAACCCACTCAAACTCAACCTCTAACAGGCCTAAGAGGGACACTCTCCTAACCCAACACTCCATCTTTCCACCATTTTCACCTCTCATAATTGTGTCAAAGTTAAGAGTCTCATTTAATTCTTGGTTGCAAGCATAATTTGTGGCGATGGAATACTCTTACTCCCAAGAATATGGCCTGCCTACCAAATTGATATGTGAGCAGACCTTATGATTAATCATGGCAGAGAATACTATGGGCCGTATTTATACTTTTTGGCGCACAACTGCGCCAACGCAGTTGTGCGTCAAAAATTTTAACGCCGGCTAACGCCATTCCAAAGCGCCATGCGAGCGCCGTATTTATGGAATGACGTTAGCCGGCGGAGCTGCCTGGTGTGCGTAAAAAAAAATGACTTACACCAGGCAGCGCCGGCATAGGGGAAAATGGAGCTTGGGCGCCAAAAAATGGGGCAAGTCAGGCTGAGGCAAAATTTTCGCCTCAACCCGATTAGCGCCATTTTTTTTACTCCCAACCCCCATTGAAATGACTCCTGTCTTAGCAAAGACAGGAGTCATGCCCCCTTGCCCAATGGCCATGCCCAGGGGACCTCTGTCCCCTGGGCATGGTCATTGGGCATAGTGGCCTGTAGGGGGGCACAAATCAGGCCCCCCTATGCCACAAAAAACAAAAAAAAATACTTACCTGAACTTACCTTAAGTTCCCTGGGATGGGTTCCTCCATCCTTGGGTGTCCTCCTGGGGTGGGCAAGGGTGGCAGGGGGTGTCCCTGGGGGCATGGGAGGGCACCTCTGGGCTCCTTCCGAGCCCACAGGTCCCTTAACGCCTGCCCGGGAGTGTAAATACAGCGCACATGCCTCGGAGTCATTTTTTAGACGGGAACGCCTACCTTGCATATCATTAACGCAAGGTAGGTGTCCACGCTAAAAAATGACGCAAACTCCAAGATCTTTGGCGCTAGACGGGTCTAACGCCAAAGTATAAATATGGAGTTAGTTTTGCGTCGGAATTGCGTCAAAAAAAACGACGCAATTCCGGCGCAAACAGAGTATAAATATGCCCCTATGTTTTTTCCAATGATTAATCCCCTCCAAAGGCCCTGTGGAGAAAGGGCTGTCGGAGGTTGACCTGTTATTCCACCTACCTAATTTAGATGGGTGGAACTATGGGTCAGTTTTCACAGCAGTCGCCACTGGGAATGCCCAGGCAGTAAGGGGCAGTGAAAAATGTTGAATGCTCCTCTCACCATGGGAGTGGACTCCCGTGGTGAGAGAAGCAATTCCATTTTGGGATTTTCATTTTTTTAAAAGTCTTTTTGGTGTAGGGCTCCGTCCCACTGACCGATCCCTTCATCAAACAGGAAAATGCATGACAGGAATCGCCATGATGGTGGTTCCTAACAATATTTTATAAATGACTGTCAGCTTGGTGGTCATTTATAAATCTGCTCCCTCCATCAGGGGGTAGTTTACTCCCTCGCCCTAGCGGAACAACAGGCCATCTTCCAGTACTTAAATCAGATCCTACGTTCCTATATATTTACTCTCCACTCAAAACCATTATACAGCTCTTCCTAAGGGGATAAGCAAAAAATTTGGCTCCGCAGTTGGACTTTGCAGATTGTTTACAACTCTGAATTCTGCTTGGAACACAGAGTTCTGGCATAATCCACCAACTGCCATGTGGCAGATTTTTTTCTTATGTATGGCACACCAATGTTAAGTTGGTGAGCGTGAGTGAGAATTTGCAAGCTTTAGCACGATTTTGCCAAAAATGCATCTCCAGATTGGAAAGATTTTGGCAATAACAGTACTGGAAGTATAGAAAGTACTGAGTGTAAAGTGTGGCTATCCATATTGTCCCAACAGATCACAAATTTGCATTAATCAGGGGTATCTGCTGCCACATATGCCATGAGATTTGATAAACTTGGCACTGTCCCTCCTACTCCCATTTTGTGGTCTATAAAGGCATTGGCAAAAATAACAATGTAAGTCTATTTTTAAAAGTCCTTTCATGGGGAGAGTGGCCAACATGGCAGCAGAGTAGGAGCTCCTGTGCTTTGCTCCACTTTCCTGTAGCAATAGCACGCATTCTCTGCCAACCTGGGGCACCCACAATGCTGAACTGGCAAAGAACAGCGTCTCCAGAAGCCCACTGCCTGTCTTCTGGCCATGCCCGCTCAGCGATTACAGATGCACCAGTGGGCCCGCCTGTGCAGCCAGCTCCCAATGCTGACAATGTTGTCGGACTGATACAAGGAGGAGGCTGACTTTTCCCCAGGTCACAGCTGGTGGCACACCAGGGCCCTTTTCGCCTTAGCTCCACTCACAGAAAAGCTATACTGACCCACCGACCCTCTGATACCGCCGACCCTCGAGGACTGCAGTCAGGCAATAGTAGGTATAGTGAACCCAAGGTGCTTCAGGATAACATGTGCTGGCAACCCCTATCCACCAATGTACAGCCTAGACTACCATGCTGTAACAGCACCAGCATGTAATAGGCCTCTCTAGATGAAGCTGCACCCATAGCAATACGGAGCTTGTGCTTCCTGACCCCCTAGTTCTCCTGACCCATGAATACCACTTACAGATAGACAACAGAGTGTACAGAAAACCCAAATGGCAGCTCACAGAAAAAAAGGGCTTGGCACTAAAAGAAATGGTTGCCAAGCCACCCATCAAGATACCCGACTCACCTCAGGAACCACCCACTGGTGAGTACTCTTTGCCACATACTCAATAGCCCAGTTTGGGTCATGAAGACTTGGACACCCCATAACAAGATGCTTCGTGGAAAACCTCTTTGCCGCCCTTAAGTAGGATTTTGCCACCTTGAGAGATGAACTTGCTGTAGATGTAAAAGTCTCCAATGCAATATGGTGGACTTAGGTCAGCAAGCAACCACTCTAGAAGATAATAGTGATGCGAAGGAGGAGGAACTGGATAGATGTGTCCTGCTGGAGCTCTAGGAGCAGAACCTCAACATACATACTCAAATGGAAGACCTTGAAAATAAATCAAGGTGACTGAACAATAGAATTACAGGTGTTCCACTCAGCACCGACAATGGCATCCTTGATAGCTCCATCAAGCAACTCACCTTTTCAGTACCTGACCCCTGATTTAGCAGCCTCATAGGTCATCTACGATTGTATACACAGGTCAGGCCAGCTGGCTGCCTCTCCTCGCATGCTACAAAATATTGTGACCTGTGTACACTCTTACAGATCTAAAGAAGCCATAATGTCTGTGGTTTGAAACCTTGATCCCATCATCTTTGAAGGCATTGAAATAGGACTGTATCAGGATTTATTACCCAGCACAGCTCAGTACCATCTCTCCCTGAAGGAGGCAACTCATTTCTTTTGTGAGAAGGGAGTTCAGTACAGATGGGGACACCTCTTCCACCTAACCATCATCTGGGACAAAGAGACACACATGATATGCACAATGGAAGAACCTTGCTCGATCCTGGTCCTCTGCAGGCTGGCTGAGGATGCAAACTGCCTACAATGCGTGCATGCCATCTGCAATTGGTGGCCAGTCCTCATGGGGGGATGGTCTTAGAAGCCCAAAGACTACAAACCCTCCACTGGCGAAAGCCACAGAGATTGCTCAGCAATACTACACCAACTTCAACACTGGGACAGTACAACAGCACTGGATAACTGAAAAGTCCTCCATAGCAGTGTCTGGTCCTCTCCAACCTATTTATTGCTAGATATCCCTCATTATAAGCCACAGAGATTGCACATACACTTCGTTTACAATTATGTTGAAGCCCATGCGGCCCAGCCACTTAAGTTGAATTGTGACTCCCCACCCGAGCCAAGGACTTCTCTACAAGGAATGTCGACATCTCCTGCCCAGGCCACATTTGAGTTACCCTGTTCCCTGCCCCTTTTCCTTATAATATGGTCAGCCATTGCTCATACACCCAGATGATCCATTGCAAGCTGCACAAACACAGTTTTGCATGGCTCCTTGAGGGACACAGTCTGCGACATCTGCCTAGAATGGAAACTACTACAGTCCAAGTGGTTTCTCATCAAATATGTTTCATTAGGATCTAGTAAGAGAGCAGGGGTCGTCATTCTTCTTGCTCCCAAATTCCACGGACAGATTTTGCTGACTCAGGCAGAAATCCAGGACAGGCTCCTCTCCCTGCAGATTTCCATAGGAGGATGCTCATTCGCCATGGCAACTCTCAATGCCCAAATGAACATCATTAGCATTTATTAGTTGAAGCCCTTTGTAGAGTATTTTCCACCACAATGGTTTTCTTATAGGAGGCAACATCAACCTAGTACAAATCCCACTCCTCGACTGGTCAACCCAATAAACTGGGCAGGCTGGTGCCTTTTCTGCTAGTAGACTCCAATGACTATGTGACATGGGTTTGAGTGATGCCTGGCAAATACGTAACCCCACATCTAGAACGCATGCTATCTTCTCTGCCTCACAGCAATCATTAGCAAGGCTAGACTATTTCCTTGTCTCACCTCAAACTATGAAAATGACCACAGAAATTAGCACTGGAACTGTTGGGCTGTCAGATCATCCGCCCTCACTCCATCCTTTACAATGCCCAGGCCACTCTCCACTAACTGCCCCAGGAGACATTGCAAGTGCCTGCCTAATGAAACAACAAGGCAGGTACTTGTATCCCATTACTTGGGGAAATGCTGAAAGGATTGATCCGGAGAACTATCATTGCTTTTTCCTCCTGGCTCAATAAAACTAGAAAAGATAAGATCACTGCACAGGAGGGACAAGCACAGGCACTGGATTAGTCCAACTAATGCAATGATGCCCCTAAAACCCACAGAGAACTGATCTTAAGCAGAAAACAACAGAAGGCACTTGGCATAGTCAGAGTATGCACTTCTGCGCACCAAAAAGAGATAATTCACTGAGGCAATGAGGCCAGCCATCTCTTAGCCTGCAAACTGTGAGCAAAAAACTCAGCAAAAAAGAATTGTTGGGATACAAACCCTTGAAGGCACTTCCGTCAATAGAGGATGATGGCATTGACTAGCCTTTGAGCACTTCTAAACAGTCCTCTACACAACAGAAGAGACACAATACCTATTAGGAACACAAATTCCCACCCTGCTCATCATGGATGCAAAACCCTTGTAACAGCCATTCGAGAGGATGATGTCCTCAATGCTACATCTTGATTCCAGCCATTAAAAGGTCTTGATGGACTCACCCCTTTATTCTAATAGATGTTTGCCTCCCAACTTGCCCTCATAATTACTCACTTACACAACTCATTCAGGGAAATAGGCTTACTACCTGGCACAATATGCAAAGCAGTGATTGCAGTGCTTCTGAACCTGGGCAAGGACCCGATCCTCTGCTTGTCATACCTCCCCATTGTCTACTTCAATGTCAATATCAAGCTATTCACTGGAATACTTGTGGTGTGTCTCAGTCCATACATGCAAGGCCTCATAGACCCAAATCAAATGCCTACTCTACTTAATAGATAAAACATCTAGGACTAGCGATGGGGCACTCTTATTGTCCATAGGCGTGAAAAAGATATTGAACCAGGTCTACTGGCATTCTCTTGGAAGCATTCCTGGCAAACTGGGTCTAGGGTACGGGTTTCAAAAGTGGGTATGGATGAACTACTGCAAGCCTAAACACCATATGTGGATCAATGGGACTTTGTCCAATGCTTTCACAATTGGCTGACGAAAAAGACAGGGTTGTCCCCTGCCACCATCTCTATTCGCTATGTATATGGAACCACTGGCTGAGAAAATCCAAATGACCCACCAAATCACTGGCATCACAATTGGAGGGCAGGACAACAAAATTGGCTCATATGCGATCAATGTCATGGTCGCCCTCTCTCGCCCTCATTTTTCCCTCCCAACTTTCATGGGGCAGCTTGTGGCATTCAAGCAAGCCTCAGGCTTCACAGTCAACATACTAAAATGGAATATCCTGAACCTGACCTTCTCCACCGCAGATCAAGTACAACTAGAATACCTAAACCCAATTTCCTGGGCAGCACACTGAGTGAAATACCTGTAGGTAAAATTATGCTTCTCCACAGGCAAGACAGTAGAACAAAACTAATCAGATGCCATAGCTTCCATGCACATGGAAATACAGACTTAGCAATCCGGGTGTCTCACCTGGGTAGGCAGAGTGACTACCTCTAGAATGACCTTCTTACCCCAAATTCTGAATATGATGTAGACCCTGCCTCTGTAGTCGCCTTCACCCTGTATCTCCAAACTACAGCATTGTATTGAAAGTTTCATATGAAACCGTAAAAAGGATGCTCATGGCAAACAAAAAGTGTCTACCTCCTACAAGAAGCCGGGGTCCTTGGAGTGCCCAACCTCATTACCTACTATTACATTCCACAGTTGAAATATGTAGTGGAGCGGTCTCAACCTTTCACCGAAAAGCACTGGTATTTCCCTGACCATGGAGTAACAGGGATCTGTATGTGGAAAATACCCTGGCACCCCAAAAGGAATAGGCCTGTAGGTGTCTCTATCTCCTCTGTGGTGAGAACAACTGTGGCTGCCTGGGTCAAAGTAATCACTACCAAAGGGCTCTCAAATCAATTACAGAAATCTGCATGTGGAAAATTGCTTGGCACCCTAATAGGCATAGGCCTGTAGGTGTCACTATTTCCCCTATGGTGAGACCAACCATGGATGCCTGGGTCACGACCAAAGGGCTCTCTACTTACCACTTTCACTCTTGGTTCATCCTGACTTCCAGCCAGCTTATAACTGTACACAATACATTACATGGCAGGCAGCCAATTTTAAATGGGTTGGTGACCTATTTGATCCTTAACATTCTGATGTCTTTCACACAACTACAATTGCACTACTCCCTCCCTGATCATGAGTGATGGAGGTACACCACTATCATGCACTGCTCACTTAATCACACATTAAACCCTAGCCTAGTAGGCAACTAACACATTTTGAGGAATGGCTTGTTACCAAACTACATTATAAGCAACTCCTGTCTGCCATTTACAACTTCCTAAAAACAGCAGCCAATGGTGACAAATCCTCAGCACAAAAATGATGGAAAACAGAATTAGATGGTCTTTGCATCCCTAAAGAGTGGAAAGACATACTACACAGAGCTTGTAGCTCTGCCAGAAGTGCAGCAGGTCTAGAAACACTACTAAAAATAATGCACTACTGGCATTATACACCAAGCTTTTCTGATAAATTCTGGCACAACTGCAGCGGGACATGAACACTGATCCACTTGCTATGTTGCTGTCTCAAAGTAAAACAATATGAGGATGACATATTATTAAAAGATATTGATGAAATCTTTAACACAGAGATTCCCCGCTTTCCCAGCTACATCATACAAGGTCTTCACAACACACTCACCTAGCTATTCACATCTTTGTCTTCTCACAGGGACAAAGCAATGACAATGATCCTATGCGCAGCCAAACAACTCATTACAGATAAATGGAGAACGGACACCTAACCAACTCACACAGACTACTTACATACCTTTAGGGACCTGATCAGCATCTACAAATTGACAGCATCCTTAAAACATAACCACCAATACCTTGACATAAGATGGACCCCATGTGTGTGATTCCTAGCACAAGAATCAAGAATTCAGAGAACACACAAGCCCCCGATCTCTATGTGTGTTGCTGCTCACCACTGAAGATTCCTTATCAGCCAATTGCAAGTAAACACCTGTCTCAGCAGTCAAACTACCCATTATGAACCAATACAGACTGGACGTTCACTGTATGGTGACCCTCAAACTGGGCTCATTCCTCCCCCCTCCACAGACCAGTTTCTCCTCCATTGCAGTTGTCCCCCCCACCCATTACCTTCATTACACATCCCTACTCCGCCTCGCTAGTCTATGGAAATAGGTGAGTGTATGTGTATAATAATAAAGCCAATAAACATGGTTTGAACCATAAAAGTCCTTTCTTTCTTTAGTCCACTATCCTTTGCCTCCAGCTAGTCCCTGAGCAGTCATTGTGAGGGTGTTGTAGGGCTCAAGGTTGGTCAAGGGATCACCTATTTGTTGGCATTCATGGTCAAGTATGTGTGACATCACTTCCACTTTGATATTTCAGTCATTTGATGTCCTTCACAGAACAGAACCAATGTGCAAATGTGTACTACATACATGGACATTGTAGCAAGATATAATTGAATTGAAATGCTTTCTGAACATAACAAGGAACAGTGCACACAATACAAATGTTGCAACCTACGTCTGTCGTATTTTTATGTAATGTTTTTACAGGTGGGATAGTAAATATGTCTAACTGGAATTCATGTCTGAGGTATACGGATCATAAAACATCACTTTGTGTGGTAATGCTCAATAGAAGCATAACAATGTTCTTCTAAAAACAATGTTAGATTGGATTCTAAGAGCACTGATGGGTGCTAAACTACAACAATTGAGGAAAGGGTAAAAGACCTAAACTTTTCTAATAATTAAGGCCTTTGACATCCCAGAATTTCAGATAGTCCCTCCAAACTGCATCTTCACCAGGGGCATCTAGTGAAATGTAACTATTAGTAAGATGCTCATGTGTAGTTGGACTTAGACATTGTGCAGTGGGCAGGAAGTTTCTTGTCTCAATGGGACTTTCCTTCCCTACCTCAGTATTTATCTAATAGTATTGCATCATTTACAATCCTCTGTCACCAACAAAGTCTGTTCACTATCATCCTAACAACCCCTTTCTCTCTCAAAATCCCCTGTGCCATCCATCGTTTCACCTTTTCCCCACTCATCCATTGGTCAGTTGCCTAAATCTGATTACCCTTAAAGAAATGCTCTCTTTCCGCTGAGATACCAATGTCTTGTGGAGAACCCAGGTCATCCATGAGGCTCATTCCTAATTCTCTCTGGCTCGTGTACTTCCTTTCTCTATCCTTATCCTTGTTTTTTTCTTTCCCACTTTTTCGGTGCTTTGAGACAATTTTATGATTGCTTAACAGGCTATAAAATTAAGCAACATTACACCTTAGGAAAACAAAGACAACAACTGAACTCTTCACCGTTTACTCTAAAATTCCAAGTTATCTCTTATGTGTTTCTCTTTTCCACTGTCTCTCTTTTTTGTATCTCTTTTGTGCTCTTGGAATTTCTGTGGGCCATTGTTACATTCTTTGAGTCTCCTTTTCTAGGCTTATTCCTAGGCCTTTAGGGTTCATTTCAGTCTCTCTCTCTCTCTCTCTCTCTCTCTCTCTCTCTCTCTCTCTCTCTTTCTCTCTTTCTCACTCACACACACACACACTCTCTCTCAACTACCTCATGATGGGCTGTGCATAGTGACCATGTGGAAAATGAAACCGCCATTCAGAAGATGGCAACCATGAATATGCACCTCTACTGCCCTTCTCACTATCATCTGCTACAAAACCATTTCTAATTCTCTGTCACAAAGTCGATTATCTCCTGTCATACTGCCAAGACCTTCATATTTACCCACTCATTGTTCTCCTTGTCCCTCCTCCCTTATCCATACAACCATTCAATACTTCTTCCTCCATTATCCACATATCATTAGTCCTTTGCCCACACATTCTTTATTCTTCAGTTCTGTCACAGAGCCTTTCCTCCTCTTTAAACTCTCAGCTTTGCTCATCCCTTTATATTCCACATCCTTCCCTCTTTAACATTTTACCATTCATAGCCCTTTTCACTCATCTTCTCCCTGAAATTCTGCCACCATGAAATATTTTTGCTCTCTTCATCAATTCTCCTACAATTCTCCACTACACTGTCCTGCTGGGCCTGCTACAAAAGTCCAGTAAAAGGGGATCACTCGGATGAGCTGTAATGCTACTACCTAGTTATTTTATAGGCTTAATAAGTGTGTGATTACCTAAAACGTGACCTGGTGCTAAGAGATTAACCCAAATCTGAAGTAATGCTGATATAGCCAATATAAGTAGAGCTAAATAGAAAAATATTATAAAAAGAAGAAGCCAGCACATAATTGCAGTCCATACAATAGGTTTTAAGGGTACTTCTAAAGTGCAAAAGCACTGGCATTTTACACAAAATTAGAGGCAATGAATTTCACAGTTTTGAGGAAGCCAATAAAAGGCCCTACATCAAGCAATATTGCCTCACTCTCCCCTCCGAATATGAAACATTGCTTCAAAGGCAGCAACATCAGCATTGCAGTCTTTCCTTGCACACTAAACCTGCATAGCAAATGTAGGAGTTGTTCAGTACTTTCTCACAAATGAAACAAGTACATCATTGTCAACAGTGGAACACCTCATAGACTGAGCAGGTAGAGCATGGACATCAGAAGCCTAAGCTGGAGGCCTCCTAACCCTAACAGTGTAGGAAGGCCAGTGTGAGGGTCAGTCTTCTTAGAAGTATCTTCACCCTGCAGTGTTTGTCTGGTGTAGGAGGCTGGCCTGGTTTGTAGTGAGTACCAAGGGGTACTTACACTCTGCACCAGGTCCAGGTATCCCTTGTTAGTGTAGAAGAGGTGTCTAGCAGCTTAGGCTGATAGAAAAGGTAGCTTAGTAGAGCAGCTTAGGCTGAACTAGGAGACATGCAAAGCTCCCACTATACCACTGGTGTCATATGCACAATATCATAAGAAAACACAATACACAGATATACTCAAAATAAAGGTACTTTATTTTTATGACAATATGCCAAAAGTATCTCAGTGAGTACCCTCAGTATGAGGATAGCAAATATACACAAGATATATGTACACAATACCAAAATTACGCAGTAATAGCAATAGAAAGCAATGCAAGCAATGTACAGTCACAATAGATTGCAATGAGAGCACATAGGTATAGGGGCAACACAAACCATATACTCTAGAAGTGGAATGCGAACCACAAATGTACACCAAACCTATGTGAGCTTGTAGAGGGTCGCTGGGACTGTAACAAAACAGTGAGGGGTAGAAAAATAGCCCACCCCAAGACCCTGAAAAGTAGGTGTAAAGTGCACATAAGTTCCCCAGAGAGCACAGAAGTCGTGATAGGGGAATTCTGCAAGGAAGACCAACACCAACAATGCAACAACAATGGATTTCCAGACGAGAGTACCTGTGGAACAAGGGGACCAAGTCCAAGAGTCACACTCAAGTCAGGAGTGGGCAGATGCCCAGGAAATGCCAGCTGTGGGTGCAAAGAAGCTGCCACCGGATGGTAGAAGCTGTGGTTTCTGCAAGAACGAAGAGGACTAGGAACTTCCCCTTTGGAGGATGGATGTGCTACGTCATGAAGAAGCTTGCAGGGGTATTTCCGTGCAAAAAGACCGCAAACAAGCCTTGCTAACTGCAAGGGTCGTGGTTAGGGTTTTTAGATGCTGCTGTGGCCCAGGAGGGACCAGGATGTCGCCAATTGCATGAGGAGACAGAGGGGGCACCCAGCAAGACAAGGAGCCCGCTCAGAAGCAAGCAGCACCCGCAGAAGTGCTGGAACAGGCACTACAAAGAAGAGTGAACCAGAGCTCACCCAAAGTCACAAAAGAAGGTCGCACTACGCCGGAGGACAACTCAGGAGGTCATGCACTGCAGGTTAGAGTGTCGGGGACCCAGGCTTGGCTGTGCACAAAGGAAATCCTGGAAGAGTGCACAGGAGCCGGAGCAGCTGCAAATCACGCGGTACCCAGCAATGCAGTCTAGCATGGGGAGGCAAGGACTTACCTCCACCAAACTTGGACTGAAGAGTCACTGGACTGTGGGAGTCACTTGGACAGAGTTGCTGAGTTCCAGGGACCACACTTGTTGTGCTGAGAGGGGACCGAGGACCGGTGATGCAGTCTTTTGGTGCCTGCGGTTGCAGGGGAGGATTCCATCGTCCCACTGGAGATTTCTTCGGAGCTTCTAGTGCAGAGAGGAGGCAGACTACCCCCACAGCATGCACCACCAGGAAAACAGTCGAGAAGGCCGCAGGATCAGCGATACAAGGTTGCAGTAGTCGTCTTTGCTACTTTGTTGCGGTTTTGCAGGCGTCCAGAGCAGTCAGCGGTCGATTCCTTGGCAAAAGGTGAAGAGAGAGATGCAGAGGAACTCTGATGAGCTCTTACATTCGTTAGCCAAAGAATTCCCCAAGGCAGAGACCCTAAATAGCCAGAAAAGGAGGTTTGGCTACTTAGGAAGGAGGATAGGCTAGCAACACAGATAAGAGCCTATCAGAAGGAGTCTCTGACGTCACCTGCTGGCCCTGGCCACTCAGAGCAGTCCAGTGTGCCAGCAGCACCTCTGTTTCCAAGATGGCAGAGGTCTGGAGCACACTGGACGGGCTCTGGGCACCTCCCAGGGGAGGTGCAGGTCATGGGAGTGGTCACTCCCCTTTCCTTTGTCCAGTTTCGCGCCAGAGCAGGGCTGGGGGATCCCTGAACCGGTGTAGACAGGCTTATGCAGAGATGGGCACCATCTGTACCCATCAAAGCATTTCCAGAGGCTGGGGGAGGCTACTCCTCCCCAATCCTGACACCTTTTTCCAAGGGGAGAGGGTGTAACACCCTCTCTCTGAGGAAGTCCTTTGTTCTGCCTTCCTGGGCCAAGCCTGGCTGGACCCCAGGAGGGCAGAAACCTGTCTGAGGGGTTGGCAGCAGCAGCAGCTGCAGTGAAACCCAGGGAAAGGTAGTTTGGCAGTACCCAGGTCTGTGCTAGAGACTGGGGGGATCAAGGAATTGTCTCCCCAATGCCAGAATGGCATTGGGGTGACAATTCCATGATCTTAGACATGTTACATGGCCATGTTCGGAGTTACCATTGTGACGCTATACATAGGTAGTGACCTATGTATAGTGCACACGTGTAATGGTGTCCCCGCACTCACAAAGTCCGGGGAATTTGCCCTGAACGATGTGGGGGCACCTTGGCTAGTGCCAGGGTGCCCATACACTAAGTAACTTAGCACCCAATCTTTACCAGGTAAAGGTTAGACATATAGGTGACTTATAAGTTACTTAATTGCAGTGGTAAATGGCTGTGAAATAACGTGGACGTTATTTCACTCAGGCTGCAATGGCAGGCCTGTGTAAGAATTGTCAGAGCTCCCTATGGGTGGCAAAAGAAATGCTGCAGCCCATAGGCATCTCCTGGAACCCCAATACCCTGGGTACCTCAGTACCATATACTAGGGAATTATAAGGGTGTTCCAGTATGCCAATATGAATTGGTGAAATTGGTCACTAGCCTGTTAGTGACAATTTGTACAGAGAGAGCATAACCACTGAGGTTCTGGTTAGCAGTGCCTCAGTGAGACAGTTAGGCATCACACAGGGAACACATACCTATAGGTCACAAACTTATGAGCACTGGGGTCCTGGCTAGCAGGGTCCCAGTGACACATAACAAACATACTGAAAACATAGGGTTTTCACTATGAGCACTGGGCCCTGGCAGGCAGGATCCCAGTGAGACAGTGAAAACACCCTGACATACACTCACAAACAGGCCAAAGGTGGGGGTAACAAGGCTAGAAACAGGCTACTTTCTCACATCTGGAGACAGAGTAAATGCAGTCGTCAACTCTGAAGTCCCAAACAATGTATGTAGACAGGAGGGTGAGGTTAGGCACAAGCTCAGGAGGTCAATGGCTTTCTATGTATACTTCTGTCACCCCCAGCCAAGAACTCCTCTGGTATCCCTCAAAGCTGATCTGCAGGCTTTCCAGTCTCTATTATTTTTCTGCTGGCTCCGAAGAGACTTGCTAAGAGTGCTCAAACTTTACCATGACAAATTGTTTACTGACTTTCAGTAATGATGTGTTGGCCCTTGCGTTATATCATCAGCCATCTCTCACACAGCCTGTTCTGGTCCTTATTCATACTGATCTAATGTTTGTAGAAAGAAACGGTCAGCCAGCCTTAAGTTATTTATTATTCACTTTCAGGTGCCCTCTAATAGTCCTGAGATACAGTAAATGCCCACCATGTATAATCCTCATGGACCAATAAGTCAACTGTCTAAAAACACTTACCTGGCATGCAGCCATCAGTCATGCCCTTAGTCACCATCATTTGACCTTTAGGCTCATTTTGTTAGTACTCAGAGCCACTCTGCTAGATTTCAGTATGTCACACCTCCCGGTACTTGGCCTCCACCATTCCCTCACCTGCTACAAACCCACCATTCATCACCGTCTGCAGCCCTCAAGTTACTCACATGACTATTAGCCAACCCTCAAGAGACTCTTACCTAACATTTTCCTTGCTCTCCTTCTATTCCTTTTTCCAATTGCTCTCTATTCCTTCTGTTTAATTTTCCCACCTCACATTATTTATATATTATTTACTCTGTTTACTGTAGTGCTTACATATGAAACTTTTTTTTTAATGTCAATGCAGATGGTACTTTAGCACTGAAAAAATAATGGAAAATATGTTGAAGTACATATTGAAAGTTACAATGAAAATGATGAACCAGTTCAAATTACCTTAACCAGTTACTAATAATCAGTTTACAAGGTGTCATATCTCTGTCTCTCCTCACCAAATGACAGGAGGGAGGGAGAGTATCAACATCCAAGATATGAAATTGGGAAGTATAGTCAGGTGGTAAGGCAGTCAGGGCTTTAAGTTTTGCAGGATTCAGAGCAAGCAGCAAGATATGAAACAAAGCACAGAGGCATTTGCAGATGTTAAGTACTCTGCAATTAGCACAGGTTCTCAATGTGTGTGAAGAATGGAATACATGTGGAAGGGTGGCAAGCCATAGTAGTCCCACATGCACCAAGTTGACCAGGTTATAAACTCCTACAAAGTCCATGGACACTTTTTTCACTTTATAAATATATAATGTTCTATTGTATCTAGTCTATGTAGTGTTTCCTACAGCTGGTTTGGGAAAATCAAAATTATGATGAGTGGAATGCTTAAAATCATTAATCTGTGCCACTTTTAATTACCCGGACACATTCAAGTCCATTGTTTTTTTACCTGCATGCCACCTCAGACAGGAACTGCCCATGTTCTAATCACTCCTCCAACAGAAAAAGTTAGCACTTAGATTGTTGCACTATTGAAAACAAAAAAAAAGTGATAGGTGAAATTGTGATTCTAATGACTGTCTTCTCTTGCTTTAGGACTTTTTGTGTTGAACAGGAACCTTGTTTTTATATACCAACAACTTATCTTTCTGGACTTTAGATACAATTAGGCTGCAGTGTGCATGTGTATTATTTATTTACATACAGCGTTGAGGAATTTTGTTTGTATAATAAATTGACTAAAGGTGTTGCAGTTTTTTAAAAGAAGTTTTTGATTTTGATAAGTATTTAGTATTCTGTATTGAAAAGGTATGGCTGGGCAATGCAGATCCCAGTTAGGGATCTTTGCCTTTTGAGAAGAGATTTATTGATAAAGGAAAATAATATGTATTGATCTAAGTAAGGACTTTTTAATGGATTGTTACCCCAGAAATAAAGTGTTGCTATTTTCCTTTGGTCGTGCATTGAAGGGCCATACTTTGCAGTTCTCTCTCTCATTTTGAGACTAAAAAGAACTGTACAACCAGATGAGATTTCTGAAAAGCATTCAACGCTTTTACATGGCTGATGAACAGTTCACATCCACAACTTTAAATCTGTGGTGCGATGAATATTAAATGTTCATCAACCACATTTAGAGCCATATTTACAAGACCTGTGGTGCAGGACCATGAAGAAAGAGCCTTGCTGTGCCACCCTGCGCCACCTAGATAGAGCAGAAATGTGCCTTATCTACAAGATATGGTGCATTTCTGTCCTCTCCCCCTGCGCTGGGGCACAAATTGATGCCATGCACCAATCCAGGCACTCTTGTACCATGGTAAGTTGCATCACTCTTACGCCACTGTGGGGTGCAGGCTGGGAACGCATTCCCAGGTATACTTAGCCTTGCAAATATAGGAATGCGTTGAAATCCATGGATGTTGTGTGAGAACACCCATGCAACACCCATGGAAATGCCTCCTTGATGCAAAGTAAGGTAACGCAGCAACTTGGTGCGTTGCCTTACTCCATATCTACAAGGCCATGAAAAGCCACGCAAAGTGGCTTTGCACGGCCATGTAGATATGGGTCAACAGCCTGTGCTGCTGGTGCATCACAAAAAGTGATGCACCGCAGGCCGCTTGTAGATATGGGCCTAAAGTTTAAAAGGAACAAAAAGTCTGGATACCAGGGAATATGTACTTTATTTTTATTTTTTCTCTATGTGGCTGAACCCCACGCAAGTGGGGTTCCATTTTAATTGAGAGAAGTGTGGAAACACTGAGTGGTATGAATTTTGTGGATTCTACGAAATCCCTAAGTTCACCTTGGCTGACATATGAGGAAAATGTGTGATTTTAGCCAAAACTTGAGGTTTGCAGGGCATTCTTGGTAAAAACACATTGTGGGATCCATGCGAGTTACAACACTCTGGACTCTCCTGGTTCTCTAGTTTTAAGAAATGTCTAGGTACATTAGTTTTCCCTGTGTGGCAGCTGGGCCTTTCGTAAACAGCACAGCTACCCGAATTGAATAAATGGATACATTTTCAAGGCAAAATCTTCATGTCTCCGTGTTGTGGACTGTGGCCTATAGTTTGGTGCACAATAGGTCCAGCCTTAAAAGATGTGGTGCCAGTTTTATCAACAGAACTGTGAGAATACAGAATAGTAGAATATATGCTATTTTCAATTATATTTCCCTCCATTTGTGACTTCTAAATGTAAGCCAGTGTACAAGAAAGAAAACATTTTGCAGAATGCCCTCTGTATCAAATGATAGTATGGGTAACTCCAAATTCATAGCTATATAATAACCACTATTCCTAAACTCAGAGACCTATTTATGAAAAATTCATGCAGTGTAGTGCAGCATGTCACTTTGTTGCTCTGCACTCCATGACAGGGAAAGGGCAGGAATGTGCCATATTTAAGGCAATACAACATATTCCTGCTTTTTCCTCTGTGCTGGCACCTTTTTGACAGCCTAACACCAATACTGGCACCATTGCACTAAGGTGCAAGGGTGCCTGTGTTGCATGCAGGATTGCTTCTGCACAGGAAGGGACACCTTCCTGCACAAACCAATCCAGAGAGGCATTGTTTTCTTCTGATGCATGCTTCAGAATGCAGTGCCCATAAAAATAGAAAGTAACAAGGAGAAATAAACATATTTCTCCTCATTACGCCTCTCCTGGGAAGGAGGATCTTTTTGGCGCATTCCCAGGTTTACTAGTTTTGTTAAATCTGGGATCTGGCATAAAACATAGGAGCTGCATGGAAACACCCATCCAACACCCATGGAATGCCTTCCCAGGGCAGAGTAAAACAACACAGTGATTTGCACTGCGTTGCCTTACTCCAATTATGAAGCCACTCAGAGCCATCCAAAGTGGCCTTGCGTGGCTTCATAAACCCGACTTAGGGTTTGTGTCGCACTTGCACCAAGTTGTCTAGTGCAAGAGTGAAGCAAATCAGTTTGTAAATAGGTCCCTCAGTGTCTTAGACACATTTAGGAAATATGCATAGATTTGCTTCATACCCATTTTTCATTCATTATATTTTACTAAGTACTGCATGGTGGGTACAAAAAGAACTATCATTAGAAGATGCAGCTCAGTAGTTGGCTCCCAGTATGGCATGTGTTTCGACAAACAATGTTTATCCCTGTTACCAGGAGGGTCTGATAGACGTAATTGCATTCTACTTTTGTAAATCAGCCATCAGCACAAACAATTGCAGAAGAAAATCTTATCACCAATTGCTGTTTTTTTCTACTTGTTTTGGTTACTTTTGTATTTCATTAATTAGGTTCGCTGGGAAAAGATGAGCAACATACAGGAATGCATTTGGATTTTTTTTAATCAGTTTTCAGAATTGTATAGCTTTCCGATTCCCCAATGGGTTTCATCGCCTCTTTTCACTATACACTTGTTACTAAAAGCAGGGAATTTGGTGTTCTTACCACAGCAGAGGTTTTGTTGGTCTATTCTTTTTTTGTCAAATAACTACACACTTTCTTGCGCAGCACTTTTTTTCATATATATATATATATTTTTTAACTATATTTTGACTATTTTTTAAGTTCTCCCTGGTGGAATCCACAGACGCTAGACACCTTCATAAGCCCCAATATATTTGAAAAAGGAAGACAATTTGACTTGGATATCTTTTGTTTTAATAATGCTATGAAGACTATAAAGAGCTGAGGAGGGTACTGAGACCCAATCTACCTCACACACCTCTGTTCAGACAGATAAATCTTAGCAGGGCCCATCCTACAGCACCAAGCTTGCAGGAACCCTCCTGGCCTCTTGCACCTCACGCAATGTTTCTCACATATGTCGTACTACAAGTATACACTCCTTGGATCGACTTGGCATATTAGGCAATCAGGCAGTGCCTGAAGGGCTTGTCTGACAGGTCAGTGTGTTGGTGGTTGGCTATTGGTGGGCCTACTTTATGGTCTGATCAGGTAGTTTCTACTGATATTACCAAAAATATTGCCTGCAGCATGTGTAAATCAATGCAGTTTCCCTCATCTTGTAAAATGCTTACAGTGTGTCTTCACATGTTCTAAACTGCCCAAATTTACAAATAAGGGCCACTTTTTTTTAGCTATCTGATTCGCCAATGGAGCGTTTTCTATGTTGGTGCTCAGTCGTATTTTCTGTGCATTCTCAAATAATGCACAGCAAGCTAGGTTTCGCCCAAGAGAGTAATAAAGCACTATACAAATGTCGCAATACAATACCATGCAAAAAAATGATACTGATTAGGTGGTAATGCTGGCACTGAGCTTGGCCAGACAGGGAATGGGGCAAAGAGGAGACTTTGGAAAAGGAGCACACAGCGAAGGGGACATTTAAGATAGTACAACATTGTTACTAACGAAGACGGATTTAGAAAGTCTGCTAATATGTTTTTTGTGACGTTTTATCGACGACAAGACACTGATCTGTTTATGTATAACACGGTATCTTGTCAAAAGCTTATAGGTGTGTAATAAAGATTAGACACATACCCATGTGACAAATGTTAAACTGCAGTGCCTGTTGCTCAGAGATGTTACCGTGAGTGTCTTCTTGTCCCAACACACGAAAACAATTATGCAGACAAAATCAAAATATCCTATGGAAATCTTGTTACTTAGGTATTTCAAATTTCGTGCTAGGTTTCTCTTTGTTCAGAAACCAGGTTATATGTGGAAGAAAACCATTCCCTTTAATTTTCATATTAACTTCGTAGAACAGAGTGATTTATCGCAGCCAAATGAAAAGATGTATTAAGTGCCAGGGGTAGCACAAGCAACTTGTTAAAGTGACAAAACCCACATGAAGATATTAAAAACATCTCTAATTAATTTTCTTCTCCACAGTAGATTCTACATTTGGATCCCTTTGGAGTTATTCTGCCTGCACCTCACATGAGTAATGAGACTGGTTAGTGAGTAATATTTCATTCTGCCATCTTCCTACAGAAATGGTTTCCACTTGTATGCGCAGTTCCAGTGAATGCCCTTTGATAAAACAGAAAGAAGTGAATCCCTTAACTGTATGGTTACTTCAAACAAAAAAAATGATTTGTGACACACCAGTGGAAGAAATATTGCAACTTTGCAATGTTACGAACCCATTTAGGCATGTAATTCAGTGACTTTACAGGCATCAACTGCAGCCAAATTAAATGCAAACCTATTATGGTAACACCGCTTGAAGATTGGGAGGCACATTTTTCAATTAAATAATTGGTTACGTCAGAGCACAATGTTCATGTACGTGAATACTGAACATAAGGATGTGCAGGAAAGCAGAAGAAACACAGACCCTCGAATCGAAATGAACGTTCGAGCAATAGTATCGGTGGTGTTCGACTGTGTGGACGGTGATGTTGCCACCTTAGGAAAATAATAGCACCACAACAAATCTTATATTCTAGAATCCCCATTTTGAACTCCACAAAACCTTCTGCCTTTTTATTCCCTCCAAGAAAATTCCAACGATATTTATTTTTAGAATTTCGTAGAACATTTTAACAATAATAGACGTGATTGGATAATAAAATTACAGAACATACTTGGGGGCGCATTAGTCCATGAATGTGATGCATTTCACTTTTGATGTCCGACTACATCACAGGGTTGACGCCTTAAACTACCCACAATTGTACAGCAGCTTCCTCTTAGGTAATGATGGTAAGTGAAAGGAGTGTATCCTCAGGAAGTAAACCGGTCTCCTTGACCGATGTCTCTCTTCATACTAATGCGAGGGGTCCTAAAGTGCAATCCAGTGGCAGCAGTTCGCAACCCATGCTACCTCTACATTTCATCTATTGTAAGGTTTGCAACCAATTTGCAAAAACATATAATACTTTGTTTATAGATGTATTTATTTATTTGTTCATTTGCAGTATTTATGTAGTGCTGACCTAGTTATAAGGTCAACGGAGTGCTTTATATACAACTGGAAAAGAACATGTAACATACAAAGATGAGAAGGGTGCAGAGGTGAATAAAGGCCATTGAAAAGGTTAGGTAGATATATTTTTAAGAGATAGGTTTTTAGGTCTTTGCAGAAGAGTAGGAGATTCTTGTTAAGCCTAATATTATTATACATAGAGTTCCACAGACAGGAAAAAAACTATTTGGACGTTTATTTTCCTGGTTAGTCAGACACTCAAAAATATGTTTACTTAGATCATGTCTTTAAACAGCAGTAAAACGATGCACACAATATTGATAGTAAATACCCTAATTCGTTTTACATTGGATAAACAGAATACCACATGCACCATAAATACTTAATTTCACAAACCTGAAAAATTATTTATAAAAAGGTTAAAGATAATAAATGTTGCTTCATTTAACAGTGGATATCTGTGCCACAAATACACTGTATGCCTAAAGATACTGTCCCTGAATACCTCAATATACATCCTAAAACTATAATGAAAAGTCACTCACAGCAGCCACAAATCTCCCCAAGGCACAAGTCTCATCCAGGAATGTCATACCTGTTCAAAAGAAGAAGAGTTGCTTGCATGCAATCCCGAATGTCATACTTTAAAAAGAGTGCTTTAAATCATTTTTGTCTTTCAACAGCACCTTTAAACAGTCAAAAAGGATATACAGGCAATCACATTTTGTTAATGAACCACATGTGCAGTTTCCCTGTGAATCTATTATTGCTATTCTTACCTTATTGCTAATATAGCAGAGGCTTAGACCAGTTATTATCATTAGTACCTCATAATACCTCATATCTGAGTTTGGAGTTGGGTAATACCTCTATGTATTGAAACCCTTCTTCATTTTGTCATAAGTCATATAACTGGGTTGATGACTTACCCCTTGGATACCCTGGTTGCATTTATTGTTAAATTGCAGAGCTCCCTCTTCATAGTCTTAATTACCTGATCTCGTCTGTATATATACAGCCCCAATCTCCTACAAATGCCTCCCAGATTTTCTCTGACTCTGTTGGCCTATTTCTGTTCACTATGTGTGATCTCATTTTTACAGTGTGTCTACAGTTTATCTATCATCTGTTGTGAGACGCAGCCAGAATCTTACCACCTACACATCTGCTAAGTGGCTCAAAGAGGGTAAACCTGTTTACTCCTTGTAGCCTGTATCACTGTTGTCTTGGGTAATGACAGTAGGCTTTGTAAACATGTACCCTGTTGGAAAGTGGATTATTAGTAATAGCAAGTAGGTACCTACACTTAGTAACAGGCCACAATCCCACACTAGTTACAGTGAAGGTCTCAATAAATTAATCCTTTCTCAACCCTTGGTAGCTTTGCTCATGAGCAATTAGCATAATTTAGGAGACAGAATGCATTTAATATCAACAAAACAGTAAATAGCTAAAACACACAATTAAAATTTAACAACAATTTATATAAGTAGGAGATTTTCTTATCTTTAAAATGACACCAAAATGACATAAATCAAATGTAGGAAACCGGAGATAAGAATTTTTAAAGATTACATGTAAAATTAGCTTTCTAGTACCTAAAATCAAAAGCGTGTCACCTGGGGACATCTGGTTGGGCTTGACCAGGGCAAAGTCAAAAGATGAGGCCGACCGCGTTGGAGCCCAAGATGGATACACTGAGCGGTAGGCGTAGGTCAAAATTTGATCTTCTGATTTAGCACCTCATTACGACTTTGGCGGTCTTTACGGAAGGCCGCCGCAGAGGCAGCTGCCAAAAGACCGCCATGTTGGCAGTAATCTGGTCATCGCATTATGAATGACACTGTGAAGATGTGAAAAAACAGCCACAAATCTGACACCGCCAGTAGACAGGAGGGTGGGAAAGAGGCGGTTCCACCACAAGAACACAACACAGTTCCATCCACCAGATTAGAAGCCAGAAAACACAACAGCGGTTCTTTCACAGCAGAAAACTATTGGCGGTGCGAACCGGCGCGCTCAGAAACTACGACTGGCTGAACACAACACCACATTGGAAAGTTTGAATATCCCCCACCTGACACACATAAACACACCAGACATACCTACTCACTGCACTATATAACACCCCCCCACACAACCCACAATCCTTTGCTACAAAATCGATTCAAACATACAGATAGCAGGCAAATACACTCATATAGCACCATTACACCATAGGCACAGATACACATCTCACCCAGCACATACAAAACACATATAACAACCACACATACACACTACAAGCATCCATCACCCACTACATACCACCCACAACCCATCAATCCCCATAAACTTCACCCTTCCACACACAACAATCCCCCCAACACAGCCACTACCATGTCCCCGCAAAAGCACCCACAGTTCACAGATGAGGATTTGAGGGTCATAGTGGATGAAATCGTCATGGTAGAGCCACAACTGTTTGGAGCACAGGTTCAGCAAACCTTGATTGCCAGCAAAAGGGTTTTGTGGCAGAGAATAGTCGGCAGGGTCAACTCAGTAGGCAGCCATCCACACACAAGGGAGGACATCAGCAAGAGGTGGCACGACCTACAGGGGAAGGTGCATTCTATGGCATCACAACACCAGATAGCTGTGCACAAGACTGGCGGTGGGCCCCCACCTCTTCTCCCACAGTTCACATCTTGGGAGGAGAAGGTCTTGGACATACTTCATTCCGGGGGCCTGACTGGAATATCTGGCAGACTGGACTCTGGTAAGTACACACTGCTTCCATGTTACACAATTATTGTGCACTGCATGCTTCCTCACCATCCAAATACTCCTCAATGTACTGCATGTCCCACTACATGTCCCACCTATCCACCTAATGCCCCTCTCCTGCATGCCACATCTACACCCAGCCCAACTGCCCACACAGCCCTTGGCAGAGGCACAAATAGCATTGGCTAATACGATCACTACGACTCCCACAATGCACTAGCCCATCTACCTGAATACCTGGAATGTGCACATCACTTCCCTTGCATGTATGACTGTTGTACTAGCTACATCCAACTAGATGGTACAACTGAGGACCACTACATGACAATGACAGCAATTCAATGGCACAACTCAATGCCAAACAAGGCTAACCATAGCTACAGCATTGTGAGTAGTCCAACTGACCACTAATCAAGATCCACAACCCAGAAAGTGAGCCAACAAGGTATGGAATGTATGAGAGCAGACTCCATGCACATGTACAGCATGCACAGACAGGAAAAGTAACCTTCCATACTCCCATACCCTCCTCCTACTGGGACACCATGCTGCTACATCTAGCCATTTACACTCACATCTACCAAGCCTGAATAGTCACTAGCTAACAGTGCAGAACAGTCATGTGAACTATCAGTTAGTACCAGTACCCATCTACACAGCCAGAGGTACTAAACCTAAATGACACCAACCTACATGGAGTATGGTACACAGGTCGCAGACTACTATCTACCACCAATCGAATGTAGTGCAGCATCTGTCATTGTCATTGCTGGGAATCATGGCAAACCACTGTATGCATATGATAAATAGATGACCAAACACATCCTCAAAATGTAACTCCCTCTCTCACTCCATCCATAGGAACCCCTGCCAGTGCCACCCTGGATAGGATAACAGAAACTGCCAGCCCATCTCAGGACGAAGACCCCAGTGAGGACAACAACAGTTTAATGGACACTGATGACCTATCTGGCCCATCTGGAACACCTTGTCACTCTACGACTCACTACCTCACCCTGCCCACATCAATCCCCCCAACCCTGTGGCTTCAACATTACAGCTAACCCTTCATTCCGAAACCTGTGTCCCAAGGACAGATCAAACTATTGTGTGCCCCACAGTACAGGGGCCAAAGTCAATCCCTCACACCCCAGACAATGAAGGTCCTGCTAACACTGCAAGTGGGCACACCATGCCATGGGAACAGGCACATGGGGGCAGGGAGTATGGGAGGGAAGCTGTGGGCCAGAGGATGGGGCATCCAAGGGACTTGACTGACTAGGAAACCATCTCACACGTCCTGGGAGCATACCAACAATCTCAGGATAAGATGGGTCAGATCATGACCATGCTGGGGGAAAACCAAAGGCTGCTGAGGGAATACCACCAGGAAGTCATACAGCAGTGGCAGGCCCACAATGCCCACAATGCCATACATTGCAGGTATACTGAGGGATATCAGCACCACCTTGTCTGCTTCCTCCATCCACCAGCAAGCCCCTTCCACTAGCAACATAACATCAGACCCATCCACATCAGCAGTAGCTAGTGGAAAGGAGACCCTGCCAGGGGAACCACAGCCCTCAGACACCCCTCCCTCTGTAGCTGAAGAACCCCCCCACAAATGTTGACGTCCATCAGACGTCTGGCTGGAGCAGATGCTAAGACCACACCCACTGCCAGGAAGTGACCCTCACCTGAATTGTCTCCCTGGTGTGTCACTGAGACACCCTGTTGACTGTTCAATGACATAATTCTATCTCTCACTGGCAATTGGACACTGGACCTGTGCAACCAAAAGCTGTACCACCTACCTCTGATGATTCCATCTACCATGACCTCACTCATCACCTCTTGGACAATGTATGCACCATATATTTTTGTCACAATTGAAATATATGCACAATAATCACAAATGGAACACAGCTACTGTATATGTGTCTTCTTTACAAGATCAACAAATGTTATGATTGCGAAATGTGATATGGCTATGCACCCCTAGATCGAACAGGCACTGTAATGGACAGCAGAGGGAGTCATCCTCTGCAGGAGACACAGTACAACAGATATGTCTCAGGACACATGTCAGACAATCCAAACTCCTGACTCACACAAGAGTATAGGCAGTAGTCCAACCTGCAAAAAGATAATGACAGAGACTACCATCAGGATGGAAGGCATGGAGCCACACAAAGCACATATGCAGTACATAGAGGACCTGCCCAGTGTAGAATACCTCCTAACCACAGAGATTATCCATACAAAACCAGTCACAGACAATTCATCATGAATCACTGCAGCTGCCATCTGTCATTTACAACCCTCAATCCGCAGATTATTGAGCATTGGCTACTGAGTTTGAATGCCTCAAGCCATAGATATCAGAGGTGCATATTTCATTACCACAGTCAGTGGGTGGAATGACATGAGAATATGAGAATGCTGCAAAGATTGTTCAATACTGGGCTGTACATTGGAGATGTGAATCTAAGAAACATCAGTGGGTACACTTATTAGATTTGAGACACTTTTACTGTGCACCTTACATTCAATAAGTCTGCTCCCCCAACACACACATAGGGATAGGACCACATTACACCCCCACTGAAAAGTTAACTCAGGAGGACTCTTATCTGCAAATGATGTGGATTTACAACACTTGCTTATCCACAATCA
This sequence comes from Pleurodeles waltl, assembly GCF_031143425.1. NCBI lineage: Eukaryota > Metazoa > Chordata > Amphibia > Caudata > Salamandridae > Pleurodeles > Pleurodeles waltl. Next base: position 1,232,266,655 of record NC_090444.1, on the reverse strand, counting down.
CCATACCTGTATGTCACTGGCAGTACTGATTGATGAGGTCAGTCCTAGAGTTAGCTGCACCTTCGTCCTCTGCCTCCTCATCACTTGCCTTGTCAGCATTATCAGCCACTGGTCGAGCTGCCTCACCTTCATCAGCTAGCAGTGGTACCTGACGTCTCAGGGCTAAATGTTGGAGCATGCAGCAGGCCACTATCATCTGGCATACCTTTTGGGGTGAGTAGAGGAGGGTACCTCCAGGTAGGTTCAGGCACCTGACGCTGGCCTTCAGGTGGCCGAATGTTCTTTCAATTACACACCTCATCCTACCATGGGCCTCATTGAAACAGACTTCCCTATTCCTGGCAGGGTACATCACTGATGTCAACAGCCGGGGAAGGTTAGGATAGCCAGAGTCAACTGTGTAACAAAATGTAGGACCATTGACATTACAGGTACAGTGACAGGGAAGAATGTGATGGCAAATGCAATACCAGTGAACCACCTTCAAATGCATACATACCGAGGAGCCAGGCCCTCTCTGTGTGTAGACATATCATCATATGTGGGACATTGCTGTTACTCAAAATGAAGGAGTCATGCACGGGATGCAGGAAAGTTGTCTGTGACCTGTGAGATGTTCTGGTCTGCCAGACACCCCACGTGAACATTAATGAAGTGGTAGTTCTTCCTGTTCCAATACACCTGTTCATTGGCACTGAGAGGGACCAGGGCTACATTGATGCCATCAATGGCCCTTATCACATGAGGGATGTGACCCATATCATAAACGTTTGCCTTCACATAGGCCAAATCTGCACTTTGGGGGAACCTGATGTAGCTGTCCAAGTGTTTCACAATGCGCCAGCACTTCCTTCAACACAAGACTGAACATGGGCTGTGACATCCCTGCTGCCAAGTCCACTGTATTGTGAAAGGAGCCTGTGGCAAGAAAGTGTAGCACTGACAGGACTTGTACTGTGGGAGGGATGTCATCAGGTTTGCGTTTGGCTGGTAAGAGACCAGGCTCCAACTGTGTACATAAATCCATGATGGTTTGACGATTCAGACAATAGGTCTCAATGATATGCTTGCCTCCATTGTTGCATGGTCAACTAGTGGACGGTAGACTGGTGGTTGTCTCAATCTTCTCATGGAAGGATATCTAGCTAGAGAGGAGAGAATGTACATTTAGAAATGCACTTGGCACATGTAAGCAGAACATGTCAAAATAGCACACACCTAACACTGTAGGACATGCTTAGTATTGCTGTCATATACTATAATGGGCATGCAGAAGCGCTTTGGACACCAGCCTTGAAGCACAATGCTGAACCTGTATGTCGTATAGGACACTTATCACATGTGTAATGTACCATATAATGCAGACTGAGCTGTCCTGCACTGACTATTACACAAGCTATGGGATACCTCAATATTGTGCCACCACCTATGTGCCACTGGGTATCCAAGCAAGGCCATCAACAAATATACTGGCACATCCCGTCACCATGTCATGCACGTCACATGTGTCAGGACCACTATGATAGCACAACATAGGCTCACTCTCCAATTTGGTATAATATGTGTATGGTGCTCTTATATTGGCAGATCAATGCATGCGATGTGCACAAAATGGCAGCCACCTGTCCTGCAGCACTGGACAGATGGAAGTGACCTAAGTCTGCCGGCATATGTTGTCATGGCGGTAGGCGGTCACAACTGCCATGCAACTTGTCATTGTTAACATTGCTGCTCATGGGGGTTTGGGGCCAATGGCTATGACTGTCAGGGTCCTGTATGTGGTGACCGCCATTTTCTGCAGGTGATAGAGCCCCAGCCTTCACCCCAAAAGAGCTGGAGAAGCTTGTGGAAGGAGTCCTACCCATGTATGGACAGCTATATCGGGAACCAGAAGAGTAGGTGAGCCTAATGCCATTGTCATGTGTCATAGGGGTGTGTGTGACAGGTGAATGTACTGGTGAGGGAGTATAGATGCATGCAAAGGGCATCAAGTTAAGGTGTGTGGGCAGAGAGGATGAGTATGTGTGAGCACTTGGTGAGTCAGATGTGTGTAGGTCACTCCAGTCAGTATGGTGCCAGTGTACATGACTTTCTCCTTTTGTGTGTCTCATCCATGCAGGTGAACACCAATCAGAAAAAAGGGTGTCTGGCATGCCATCACCAAGGAAGTGGACGTGGGGGTCCATAGTCGTCGGAGCACCCGTTGTCTCAAGTGGGCCCGTAAGACCGTGGAGGCGCAGCTGTGGAGGGAGGGGTGTCTGTCGGAGCCTGCTCCCCCTAATGGCCTTCATGTTGGGGGTGGGTTACCCTGAGGTTGATGGGCATTTGAAAGCAGCACAACAGCCACAAGGGTGTGAGTACTGACTGTATCCTGGGGTTTGAATTGGGTTGTATGGGATTAGCTGCCTCACTGTAGCTTATGTGAAAATGTAGTCAATGAAATGTGTATGTAGGCTTGGGGGAATGGGTAGTAACCACCCTGCCTGAGTATTAGTTATAGATGTGTTTTGATGGTTTGCTGTTAGTGGATGTACGCCTCCCATATCCAGAATTCTCCATGTCTGCATTGTGGACATGTGTGACTCAATCCTGCCTTTACTTTTGATGTGACCTTGTGTTTCACCCTACCCACTGAGTATGACCTGCTCCATCCAGCTGCATTTGGGCATTTATTGCTCTAAGGTGTCGGTCCACCTCCATCTGTACAGCACACCTGTATATGCAACTGTGTGACTCAGCTTTTATCATTGGGACTATATACATCAGGTACTGGTTATTGTATTGACTTAATGTGAGGCAGCCATTACATTACAGCACAGATATGGCTTGTATAGGGCTGTACTAATGGCTTGACAGTTGCATCCCCATATTTTGATAAACTGCTATCTATTGGGTATGTGAAGGTTGTTCAAGTAGGCTCATTTCATCAGTACTTATGATATGGTTTGATTGCAATCGTCATGCATTTCTAAGTACTAGACTGGTGGGTATTAAACCTTGAACCCAGTGGGATAGTAATAGAGGTGGTAAGTGCATAGACAGACCTCGTCACTCACAATATGTAATATAAATGCCATGTATGCCAATGCCCTAACAATTCCATTGCAAAATAACTTATTAGCTGCCTACTTCATGTCTCAATGGTTACTTGGGGGCACATCTGATGGTGTGGGAAAATGTCTGCTACCCTTGGCCTAGCATTTTTACAAGTGTGTATGTTAGGTATATGTTAACCCTATCTCTCCCTATCTCTCTCTCTCCCTCCTTCTCTCTCACTATTTGTGTGCATCAGCATCGGCAGGCAAAGAAGGGGCACAGATGAGTGGGGATGCTGCAGGCCATGGGACCCAGAGTCCTGATACCAGCGACAGCGAGGGACCAAGTGACCCAGAGGGTGAGGAGAGTGCCTTGGGGGAGACCGGATCATCCATGTTATCTTCGGAATCCTCCTCCAGTTGTCACTCTCTGGTGATGGCGGACCCTTCTAGGACAACCCCAGCACCATCATTGCCCGCCACCCCCTTACTACTACCGCCCTGCCTGTAGGTCCCCACCCCGATGTCCGTGCCTGCTCACCCAGGAGAGTGGACGTCTCCTTAGCTGCAGATACCTCTGCCCCTGCCCCAGTCAACACTGCTGCCTTCAGTGAGGAGGCTATCGACCTCCTGAGGTCAATCTCTGTGGATCAGTTGACCATTGTGAATGCCATCCAGGGACTGACAGCTCAGGTCCAGCAGAACAATACATTTCTGAAGGGCATTCACAGTGCATTGGCTGGCCGCCAGTCAACCTTTGTCTACCGTCCCTTCTACACCTACCTCTTCCCAATCCCAAACTCTCTTCCTAGACCCAGCCAAAGCACACAGACACACAAGTATGTCTCCACCTCAACAGCCAAGGTTAACACTGACAAACACAAGCACCACAAGACCCAGCACTGGCATGCACACAAAATACACACAACTGCAGGCATACCAACATCCACTACCTGCACAGACTCCCAGTCTACCACCTCCTTCAGATACTACACCAGACACACCTGCAACTACCACACCAACATTCACTGATCCAGCCCCAACTCCTATCTTACCCACAGTCACCACCATATCAGACCCGCAGACATCCACCCCAGTCACCACATCCGCAGCTACCACAACCATTGACACACTCACATGCAGCACATCTACCATACCTGCAGACACCACCCCAACAGACAGTCACCTATCCAACATGGCATATCCCTGCAACCCCTCCTCCCAGGGTACTTAAATGCCCGCACTCACCCACCCAAGAGACACCCAGCACCATCAAGCACTCATCACATGCACTTGCATCCAAGACATTCACACTAACACCTCCTTCAACCATTCCCTCTACCTCTACTCCCAAACCTTTTTGCCCTGTAAATCTAATAAGCATTTCCTCTCAAAGTTTTCCATGTTCCCTACTCCTCTCCCACCCCGTTATACCCCCAAAAGGTCTGTGTCCTTCCCAAAGTCCTGTCCTTCCACCTCCAAGTCCTCACCTGCCCTCCCTGCTAGTACCCAGGCCCCTCCCCAGAAGTCAGCCCCTCCCAAGCCAAGGCCCAAAGACCCCCTCCCAAACCCAAGCCCAAACCCTCCTCTTTATCCCCCCCTAACTCCTGAGGTGCCTGTTTGCCCCTTGATGCCCCTACCATGTGGTCAAGTAGCAGTCAAGAGTCAAGTAGGGGCACACAGAGGTGCCATCTGTGCCTTTGGCTCTTTGGACTGGCCAAGTGCCTTATATTTGTACTTAGTTGTTTATTTATTATCATTTGTTTTTTATATTTCTATTTAATATACCTGGGCCAACAAGTTGTTAGTTTGATGGTAATATACTTGTCCTGCCTTTCTTTCCACATGGCTGTTGTGTACTTGGCAGCTTTGGTTTGTGTGTGTGTGACATGTGTATGTGTGTTGGTTGGTTGTGCTAGCTGTTGTTTCTGGGCTGCATGCTTGTGTGTGGCCATGCCATTTGTCCTGCTGTGATGGCTGTGTATTTTGTGTGGGATTTGTTTGTGTTTGGTACACGCATGTATGTAGATGAATTGTGTATTGTTTGTGTTGACATGTGTAATGATGGTGTTGTGTGCCCTTATGTGGTTGTTGTGTGAGCGTCCGTGTGTGTGGTGATGGATATGTCAGATGCATTGTGTGTTGTGCTAGGGTGGTATGTCGATAGTTTCATTGTATGGCTGTGTGATTGAGTATATTGGTTGTCAAGTGCTGTTATATGTTGTTTGTATGTAGTGTCATGCAAAGGTGTATAATTACATTTCTTGCCAGAGTGTTTGTATAGTTGCAGTTGTGGTGTTGTTGTGTAAATCTGTGCTGTTGTGTATTGATGTGTTAGACTGTGCCGGTGCTATGTTTCTGCAGGTTGATGTGTGCATTGCACATGTGTGTTGGCCGTGGTGTGTGTAGTATGGGTGTGCATGTGTGTAGTATGGGTGTGCATGTGTGCATGTAGGTGTGTGCCTCGCCATTGCCTGCTGTCCCGGAAATCTATGTTATGTGTGCGGGTGTACTTTAGGTTATGTCTCCAGTGTCAAGTAGTTGTGTGTTCTCAGGGTTGTTGTCTTTGTCGCAGTTGATGGCTCCAGAGTCATTGTGTGAGTGGGAGCAGTGGGAGGACTTCCGTTCAGGTTCCATGATGGCTCCAGAGAGGACTGTGTTCCAGAAGGTGAGTGTTACAGTTATTGTTATATTACAGTCCCAGAATCGATGTCAAGTAAATGGTGTGAAAAAAAAGTTATCATCATACATGAAAACCATAGGGTGACTGAAACGTCTGAAAAGATTTAACCTACTAAACATCAACACTGTTAGACACGCCAAAAGAATAATGAGAATTAGCAAAAACACAATGTGCACATTATTACCAGATGTCCAATCTGATGATAGTGATATCAGTATATCATCAAAATACAGTTTTAATACTCAATTTCAGAGCTGGGACATTTCTATTACTAACCAGAATTGGGACTCGCATGTGTGGGAGCGGGCTAACACATGCGGGCAAAAGCAAAGTTAAAGGAAGACAAAAATAATTTGTAAAAACATCTAACTCGAATAACTCACTACAAAATTATGCTGGTGTAGGTGACTAAGATAAAAAGGAAACAAGAAACCACATATAGTTATACCTCTCCTCATCAGACAGTAGACAGTCATAGTTAATCAAAGCAGAACAGTCACCATCTTACAGAGGCAGTTGATAGCAGCATCAGGACAGCGCAGAACACAGGCTGAACATAGGACAGATCAGCAGTTCAGAATTAGTTGGCCTTATTAGTACTAAGCCATACAACAGAATAGGACAGTTAAGACTATGATGATAAAACTCATCAGGGAAACTCAGAGAATAGGAATGTGAGAGCAGACAGGCATGAACAGAATTCAAGACAAGAACGGACTGACGTCAAGGGCCTTATTTATACTTTTTGGTGCAAAACTGCACTAAGGCAGTTTTGCCCCAAAAGGTTTTGCACCGGCTTGCACCATTTTTTAGCACCAGCTGGGCACCATATTTATGGAATGGTGCAAGCCGGTGCAAAGGGTAGGCTAGCTTTTAAAAAAATGACGTTAGGCAGTTTTGAGTAAAAATAAATGATTCTGACCAGATTAGCATCATTTTTTTACGCTAAGGGGCATATTTATACTCTGTTTGCACTGAATTAGCGTCATTTTTTTTTTACTCTAATTCAGTGCAAAACTAACTCCATATTTATACTTTGGTGCTAGACCCGTCTAGCACCAAATTTATGGAGTTAAAGTCATTTTTTGGAAGTGGAAACCTACCTTGCCTTAATGAGATGCAAGGTAGGCGTTCCCGTGCAAAAAAATGACTCTATGGCCTTAACACCATATTTATACTCCCATGTAAAAATGGTGCAAGGGATGGAGGAGGGGTCAAAAAATGGGGCAAAGCTTGCTTTGCCCCATTTTTTAAGACCTGGGTCAGGGCAGGTGTTAGGGGACCTGTGGCCCTATTTCCATGGTGGAACACCATAGAATAAGCCCAGAGGGGCCCTCCCTAGGCCCTAGGGGCACTCCCACCCACACTAGAGGGACTGCGAGGATGGGGGACCCCATCCCAGGTAAGTGCATTTTATTTTTTAAAGTGCCATAGGGGGCCCTGAAATGGGCCCCCATACATGGCACCGGGTGCAATGGCCATGCCCAGGGGACCCCTGTCCTCTGTGCTGGCCAGTGGGGTGGTGGGCATGACTCCTGCCTTTTCTAAGGCAGGAGTCATGTGGCATGATAGGTTTAGCACCATAAAATGACGCTAATCTGGTTAGAGTCATTTTTTTTTACTCTAACCTGCCTAAAGCCATTTTTTGGTGCTAAACCCTCTTCTTCTATACTGCCAGCACCACCCGACTAAAGTAATTTTTGTAAACTCTAGCCTACCCTTTGCACCGGCTTGCACCATTCCATAAATATGGTGCCCGGCTGGTGCACAGAAATGGTGCAAGCCGGTGCTAAACTTTTTGGTGCAAAACTGAGTTAGTGCAGTTTTGCAGCAAAAAGTATAAATAAAGGCCAATATTTTGTAAGTTTGCGCCACTTTTGTGTCATAAAATGACGTTAATGCGGTGCAAAAAAAGTTTAAATCAGGGCCTTGGTGCTAGATGGGTCTAGCACCAAAGTATAAATATGGAGTTAGTTTTGCACCGAATTAGAGTAAAAAAAAAATGACACTAATTCGGTGCAAACAGAGTATAAATATGCCGCAGAGTATAAATATGCCCCTAAATATGGCGTTAAGGCCATAGAGTCATTTTTTGCACGGGAACGCCTACCTTGCATCTCATTAAGGCAAAGTAGGTCTCCACTTTCAAAAAATGACTTTAACTCCATAAATTTAGTGCTAGAGGGGTCTAGCACCAAAGTATAAATATGGAGTTAGTTTTGCACCGAATTAGAGTAAAATAAAATGACACTAATTCGGTGCAAACAGAGTATAAATATGCCCCCAAGAATGTTCAGAAAGGAACCAACTTCAATTCCAAAGTTCTTTACTAATCAAAATAACCACAATCCATTCAGTTGGTCTTTCAGATGGACACACTCTGTGCATTAGTTTCAGCATCCAATCACTGTAGATTGCATCACCAAGTTTGCAAGCTATAGAAGATTCTCAGCAAATGTGCTTGCTTGCTGTGTGACTTAATACAGTTCTGCCAAAATATTACATTTTCTAATGATTTGCAATTTACAGTTCCTTTCACAGGATCCACAATGAACTGAACTAATATTCTTTCACTTAAATACTGTGATTTCCTGATCCTTTCGACAGCTTGAACAAATAGTGTTACATTATTGCATCTGAAAAATGTCTCTTGCCTACAATACACTAGGGCATTCAACATTACATTCGCTGCCTAGGGAAAGAATTCAGGTCAGAGGGGACCGAATAAATAAATAATGTTTTAATGGCTGCTTGCAAAATGAATCTGAAGGCCTAGTCAATTGTAAAAGCCTAAATGCACGTTGATACATTTAATACATTAATAAAAACTACTGTGCATCTTAAAGTTTAAATCAAATATGCAAAGCAAGTTATTTGTATAAAGCATCTTTAATGTTGTGTCAAAGCAGTTTTAAAGATATATGTATTTTCTTTGCATGTTAATGGAATTAATTTAATTCAATACAAGTGTTTTTAATTCATATTAATTAATACTCATAATACATTTTATTTCTACTGTTTTTACTTGAAAATAATACTTTCAGGTTAATAATTATTAATAATTCACTCAAATGCATGTCTTCATGTTAAGCATGTTATTAAAACTTGATCCTTCTCAATCCCTCCACTAATGGCATTCTATGCCGTCACAGAGGAATTATTCTCATTTACAATGAGACAAGTGAAAACCTTGTAGTTTGCTAACGTATTGGTCTAGGTTTGTGACAATTGTCAATTCCCTTCACTGTCTGATAATACCTGTTTCTCATTTTCTCCAATTCCATTTTTTCTATCCTCTGTTTACTGTTTGCTCTTTTTTTTCTCCAGAAAATGTAAGCTTTGTAAAATCCAAATGCACATATTTTGCACACTGTCACAATGGACAAAAGGTTTCAGGATCAACTTCACAAAACTATTTCCCAAGCTACCAAACCAAGTTCGTACCTTAGAGAATCCTTAACCTAATGTTTCCCAAACATTTGTTCCTTTTAGGTCTTTCAGGTCATGTCTCAGACTTGTCAGATTAGATAAACATTTCTTTATCTCCCTGCTGTTATCAGGAGTATACATGCAACAGTGCTGTGATTTTAAAACTCTGCAGACTCCACCCTCTTTTACTAAAAGAATGTCATACACAAGGCAATTGTGAAGAATCATTGACCTTGCAGCAGCCATTTCTGTGTCAATTAGGAGCATTGCACCTGAAAAATCAGTTGAACTCATACTTACAATTGTTGATAACTTTCTTATCGTTATGTCATTCAAGATCACTCCCACTGATGGAATAATAGCTTCAAAAACAACTTTGCTCCCTTTTTAAATCTCATTTTAGGTCTCACAATCCCCTCAGGATTGTCAATATTGTCCACTTGGTCAATTTTTGGGAAACCACTCCCAAATAGCATATACCATACCAGCCTTTCGGCAATTTGTAATAAGCGGTCCTATGTCAGATGTAATAGACACCAGGTATAGTGGGTTCCTGTCCATTTAGCATAAAATTCCATAGACCCTTGAACAGGAACACAGGTGTGCATTCACTCATTTCTACAAATGTATTGCCAGCTTTTGATTGCGGCCTACATGTAAAAAACTTTCATATATGTTGCCAAGCTAAAGCTAAGCATCCTTGTGTATCAGGTGTGTTGAATTTATTTTTTCTTTTTGCTAACTATTCCCCTATCTATCCTTTCTTTCATTGCTTTTCTTCTATCATCTACTCTATCAAAGAGGATCACCTTTAAACTCCTCATCCACGCCCTCCACGACACAGGCCCAGCCTACCTCAACGACAGACTCACCTTCCACACCCCCATCTGCAATCTTCGCTCCGCCAGCCTCGCCCTCGCCTCCATCCCCCACATCCACCGCACCACCGCCTGATGCAGATCCTTCTCTCACCTAGCCGCCAAGACCTGGAATTCCCTACCGCTCCACCTTCGCCAGACCCAAGACCTCTTGACATTCAGGAAACGCCTCAAGACATGGCTTTACAACCAGTAGCTCCTCCCCCAGCGCCTTGAGACCCTAACAGGTGATTAGTGCGCTCTATAAATCCTTGATTGATTGATTGATTGATAAACTCCTTTTCTACCTGTGTGAGAATACATGTAAGGTTATTCCAATGTGCATATGCTGTGCCAAAAGTCAAGTAGGCTCAAAGAAACCTCCTACTATGTATTTAACTTTTGAAATGCCAATTAATTTGACCAAAAGAGAAAACTACATCGTAATTTGAATATAAATATTGAATGTATTCCTGGTTGTACAAACATGTTAGTAATAGGCTGCAGCTAATCCCATAAATTAGTGGTAAGCTATGATAAGTGATTTCTTCTTGTACTGATGAAGGAATTTTGTACACACATAACAATCACGCACATTAATTAAGCAAGCTATAATATACATTGGAAGATGCATCTCCCTTTGTGTCATCTAGGTGAAGCAATCCCTCATCTTTATAAAACTTATTCTGCTCAGATGTTGACATTTTAAGCACTGGACTTGCTGTATTTTGCACCTTTCCTCTCATTGAAACATGATTCCTGCAATCAATAAAACGCACACAATTATGCATGCTATAATCAAACCAACACACACATATTTACAACTACTGTGTTTGCCCTATCCAGATTCATGGCTTTTGTAGGATCAGAGAAGAAAAGAAAAAAACATTTAAGAAGGAAAAGAGAGCAAAAATCTAAAGAACAATTATCTTTTCAAAGTTTCTTGCACTATTTACAGCAGTTCTTGATCTTCAAGAAACTTCTTGAGCTCAGCAAAAAGTCATCAGAAATCCTTTCAGATGTTCATTTTCAATATAACACAGTCTGTTGATCACTTATTGTTATTTCCAGAGTTTGTTGGTAATTTGGAAAGGTTATTTCAAAGCTCAGGTCAAATGCAATTTCAAGTTCCAGAATATTCAACTGAATTCTCACAGTCAAAACAAAGGGCCATACACTTGTTCTCCCATTGTTTTTGGCAAAATAGATCCATTCGAGCATCTGCAACTTGACAGTTTTTTTCTTTTGTTCTACTTACAGCATCATCTTCTTCTTTACTCAGATTTGACTCTTCATCAGCTTCTGTAACTTATGGGAGTTTATCAGCAACCAGTTCATGAGCAGCCGCAAGCCATTTGTCTCCTTTCATAGTTCTTTTTCTGAGTGCAACTGCTTTCACAATGTTTGCTGCACTGGCAGGAATTAGTTGATTTTGACTTGATTTTGAATTTGACTTGGTTCCCCTGCACCTTTTTCTGTGCCTTTATCACCATTTTGATCTGTTCCTTTATTTGTATGCAGACCACTTGTGCCTTCACTACTTTGCATGTTTTCTGCTTCAGCCACTGGTCCCTTTCTCAGAGCTTGGTCACCCTCTTCATCAGCATTCGCTCTTCCAGGATCAGACTCTGGCCCTCATTCTGACATTGGTGGTTAGCTGACCACCACGCCGGTGATGGTGGTAGTACCATCGCCAGGATGGGGGTGAGGACAGCCAAATTATGACCATGGCGGTGATCCCTACCTTACGACAGCCAATGTACTACCTGAACCGCCAGTGTGTTCCGTCCACTGACCTTGGCAGTAGGCACCTTTAGACTGATGGAAGACAACGACCCGCCCACCATATTATGACATAGCAGACCACGAGGATTTCCGCGGCAGAACCACAGCCACCAAAAGCCTAGTGGAAAAACATCATATAAAAGAAGACACTCACCTTCAGGGACACAAAGGAGTCCCTGGCCGAAAGGGAAGCTGAACTGGAAGTCCTGCCGATACTGTACCACGTGATGGCAGTCCAGGAGCAGCAAATCTGATGAAGACAACAATGATGAGTACAGCCACCTAGCACACAAAGGAGGGAGGGGAGAGTGACACACCCACACGCACAACACACACCATACACACACACCACACACTGAGAACTATCTGCAGAGCAATTCAACAACAACATAACCCAGGAGCAAGGAAAGCCAAGACACATACCTCTGGTCCAATCACTGTAATTATATATATATATATATATATATATATATATATATATATATATATATATATGCAAAAAAGAATAGAGAACTCTGGGTAGTTCCCAAGTTTAGGTGGAGAGCAGCTCTAGTAAGAAGCAATCTGCAACACCAGTGACACTCTATATTTGCTCACCTCAAATGTTTGTTTATCTAGCAAAGTTTTTAAGCATTGGATCAGCACAGTGCTATCCACACCGAGCTAGATAGTGACAAAGTATTTTGCCATTTGTACAGCAAAGTCTTTAAGCAAAGGTTTGACACAGTGTCAACCTTGACGAGCTGTAAAATGACAAAAGCCATTTACCACTCCAGGCACAGTATTACAGCTTTGGACTGGTAAAATACCTCCCAAGCCAACCTGGAATGAGTAAAAGGAACCCCTGACATGTGTTTCGCTCTCATTAGAGCTCATCAGAGAGGTTTAGCTTTGTCCAGACACAAGGGAGCCCCCAGTATAAGTCAGAACAAATCCCTTTCAGGGTTAGAGTGACGCATAATTTATGCAAAAAAGAATAGCGAACTCTTGGTAGTTCAAAGGAGGGTCATTACAACATTGGCGGTAAAAGCCGCTTACCGCCATGCAGAAGACCGCCAATACACCGCCACGGCTGTGGAATTCCGCCACAGGTATTATGACACACATCTCGGAATCCGCCGAAATTCAGTCACCCACACAACTCCGCCACACCAAAGGTCAGTGTTAAACTGGCGAAAACAAATCCTCCACCTCCACGGCAATAGAAACACGCCCATGCTATCACAACCCACAAATCCAAGCGGCGGTCTTTCAACCGTGGTATTCCATTGGCGGTGCCCTCAAAATACACACACAGCTCCAAAACACCGCCACATTAGACAATTACAAATACACACACCTGATACACACACACACACCACTCCCACACACCCAATACAATATAAAACACGCACCCACATCACCCACAAACCCCTACGACCAAAAATTAGTCACGAAGGCCAGAGAAACAGCACTGATTAGACAATCCCACCACACAGAGGCACACAACACCATCACCCACACTCCATCCACGCACAAAACACCACACACCACTACACATCACTACACTCATCAACACATACACCACCCCACACATCACACACACCACCCCATGGCACGCCAAAGACACCCCTGCTTTTCCGAGGAGGAGCTCAGGGTCATGGTGGAGGAAATTGTACGGGTAGAGCCACAGCTATTTGGCTCACAGGTGCAGCACAGATCCATAGCCAGGAAGATGGCGCTATGGCGCAGAATAGTCGACAGGGTCAACGAAGTGGGACAGCACCCCAGAAATCGGGAGGACATCAGGAAGAGGTGGAACGACCTACGGGGGAAGGTGCGTTCAGCGGTCTCCAGGCACAACATCTCGGTACAGAGGACTGGCGGCGGACCCCCACAACTAACAACATGGGAGGAGCAAGTCTTGACCATCATGCATCCTGAGGGCCTCGGAGGAGTCGGTGGAGGAATGGACACTGGTAAGTCAAATCTTAACTATCATATCCCCCACCCTACCTGCATGCTATCACACACCCCCACCCTCACCCCCTCACCTATCACTCCAACTCCTCACTAATGCACTAAGAACACAAACCACCCATCCCAACACCAAGCCCTGCATGACACAACTAAGCATGGTCACCCCTCACCAAAGCATGATCACTGCACATACCCAGAACAACCCCCTAACCATCATCACACAAGCCCCCACACAGGAATGCTAGCACTGGGGTACACAAACACCCACCCATTGCACACCATGACACACACACATGCAATAATCTTGCTCTTATGCCCCTGCAGGATCACGAAGGACTGTCACCACACCGGAGGGTCCAGACATCTCCACTCCACCCATTGAAGAGGCCCACAGTGACGATAGCAGCTCTGCCCTACTGGAGCCTGATGACCAACCCGGACCATCGTGGGCCTCGGGACAGTCGGTTTCCCTTGCACAGGCACAGCCCAACACTGACCTTCCACCCTCTGGTAACACCAGCACAGCACCCACCCAGCAGGCCCAAACCTCCGTACCCAGGCCAGGTCAATCAGCTGTGTGTCCACCACTACAGGGAACCCAGGATAACCCACCACCCCAACAACAACAGGGACCTGGGGGCAGTGGTAGTGGGCACACGGTCCAGGGGACGGAGGCACAGGAACACAGCGGAACTGGGAGGGCTGCTGTGCGACAGGGGGCGGACAGGCCAAGGGAACCCACTCTCCACGAGGCCCTCTCCTCCATCATGGGAGCATACCACCACTCCCAGGAGATGATGGCGATGGTCCTGGTCAAGTTTCAGGAGACCCAGCGCATGCAGGAGGAACAGTATTTGGGGTTCAGGGAGGAGCTCAGGACCATCAGCTCCGCCTTGGGCACCATCGTAGGGGTGCTGAAGGACATACAGCAGACCTTGAGGGACACCGTGGCACTCCAAGGGGCCCCTGACACTAGCCAGGACGATGAACTGCCCACCACCTCCGCCGGCGCTAGTGGACAGGACGCCCCGCCACAGGACCACCACACCAGCACCCCACCCCCTGCAGACGGACAACCACCACACAAGCGGTCCCTGAGATCCAGGAACAGGACAGAGCAAGATGGCAAGACCCCTGCCAGGAACTGAGACCACCCTGATTGTCCCCCCACCATCCCACTTTGTTACCCTGTCCATACTTTAACTGCCCCAGCTCCACCTCCTATGCCCAGATGGGCAGTGCACCTTTGAGACTAATAGACTGGACTCTGCCATGGACATTCCTCCACCATCACCCATCACCATTTTACAACCCCCCTCCATTTTTGAGCACTTAAATAAACACCCTTGAACCACAAAACATTCTGGAGTCAGTCTATTATTTTGGAAAATGTATTATCAATGACAGTGTCAAAATGCTTTTTTAGTTGTTAAGGCAACATACCAGTGTCACACATCACAAGTCCTTGAAGGGTGCATGCGGATGACACACGTTGGTAACCACTTCTGTGAAACCGTAATGGAAAGGAACAACTCAGTTACCAAATAATCCCAGTAAATTACACACAGGATAGAGTAAGACGTGTGACAGTGAATGTAATGTCAAAAATGAAAATGTTCTCACCTGTGTGTCACTGGAAATATTGCTGTATGACTGACTCCCTGTTGTCGTTGTCTTCTTCCTCAGCTTCCTCCTCATCACTGTCCACAGGCTCCACAGGCTACACAGCTGGCACAACACCGTCATCTGGACCATCCTTCTGCAGAAAAGGCACCTGGCGTTGCAAAGCAAGATTGTGAAGCATCGAGCAGGCGATGATGATCTGGCACACCTTCTTCGGTGAGTAGAATAGCGAACCACCTGTCATATGGAGGCACCTGGACCTGGCCTTCAGGAGGCCGAAGGTGCATTCGATCCCCCTCCTAGTCCGCCCATGGGCCTCATTGTAGCGTTCCTCTGCCCTGGTCCTGTTCCTCACTGGGGTCAATAGCCATAACAGGTTGGGGTAACCAGAGTCCCCTAATAGCCACACACGGTGCCTCTGGAGTTGACCCATCATATCAGGGATGCTGCTATTGTGCAGGATGTAGGTGTTATGCACTGAGCCAGGGAACATAGCATTTACCTGGGATATGTACTGGTCTGCCAAACAGACCATCTGTACATTCATGGAATGATAACTCTTACGGTTCCTGTACACCTGCTCACTCCTGTGGGGGGGGGACCAGAGCTACATGGGTCCCATCAATAGCACCTATGACGTAGGGGATATGTCCAAGGGCATAGAAGTCACCTTTCACTGTAGCCAAATCTTCCACCTAAGGGAAAATTATGTATCTCCTTACGTGTTTCAGCAGGGCAGACAACACTCTGGACAGCACGTTGGAAAACATAGGCTGGGACATCCCTGATGCCATGGCCACTGTTGTCTGAAACGATCCACTAGCAAGGAAATGGAGCACTGACAGCACCTGCATGTCAGGGGGGATTCCAGTGGGATGGCGGATTGGTGACATCAGGTCTGGCTCCAACTGGGTACATAATTCCAGGATTGTGGAACGGTCAAACCTATAGGTGACGATTAAATGTCGCTCCTCCATTGTCAACAGGCCCACCAGCGGTCGGTACACCGGAGGATTCCGCCATCTTCTCAAATGTCCCAGCTGACGGCGCCTAGGAAGGACAACAGCGAGGATCAAGTCAACTTTTTTCCAGGTATGTACCCACAGTTACACAGAACACGACACGAAACACAAAACCCTTCCTGTATGTGTGTTGAGTGTAGGCCTAGCTATGTGTGACGCAGAAGTAAATGGAGCCATGTGGGCCCCTGAAATGGCGGCTGCCTGACCTCTAAACTGGGACAATGGGATTGTGGGGTAACTGCGTTGCCGTTGCACACCGTCACGGTAGGCGGTCGTAGACCGCGGCGCAATGCTGCATTGGTTAACATTGGACCCTATGGGTCCAAGGAGCCAATGAACAAGTGCGCCGGCGGTGATGATACGCCCCACAGCGGACGTCACCGCCGCGGACATCACCGCCATTTTCTATCTGTTCAATCACTAGATACCTGATCTTCGACAGGAGAGGACCTACACTGCAAGTGCTGCTGTGACCCCGGTCTGGAAGCGACGATGGCTGCTGTGTCTGGGGAAGGGCCCCTGCCTTTACTGTTCAGGAGTTGGAGAAACTAGTAGACGGGGTCCTCCCCCAGTACACGCTACTCTACGGTCCTCCACACCAACAGGTTAGTACACTGGTAGCACGTTGTATGTGCTAGGCCTGGGTGGAGAGGGCTGGTTGGAAGAGGGAAGGGGGCAGAGTTCAGGGAACATTAATGCATGTGAATGAATGTGCCACATGGCTAGGGTAGGGAGGGGGTCCATTCACTTTGCGGTTGTTAATGACTTCTCTTCTTCCCTTGTGCATGACATGTAGGTCAGCGCCCACCAGAAGATGGACATTTGGCGTGCCATCCCCAAGGACGTCCGGACCATGGGGGTCCACCAGAGACGGGGCACCCACTCCCGGAAAAGATGGGAGGACATTCGCCGATGGAGCAAGAAGACGGTGGAGGCTCAGCTGGGGATGGCCTCCCAACGTGGGAGGGGTGCCCGTCGACCCATGACCCCCCTGATGTTCAGGATCCTGACGGTGGCCTACCCTGAGTTGGATGAGCGCTTGAGGGCATCACAGCAGACACAAGGGGGTGAGTACAACATCATTCTGCGGACTTTGCGTGCAGTGGAGGGGTCTGGGTGGGGGATGAGGCCTGTGGGTGTACCTAGGCCAGGCAGAAATAGGTAGACTAGGCCCCTCCGTAATGCAGGCCATGTGGCACCCTACCCCACCGCAGTAGAGTGCCATGTACAGGTATAGATGCCCCTGTGGCATCCATGTGTGCAGATGTCCACCATAGCCATGTAGGCCAGATCCCAGGAATTGCATCTGTTGAGGCCAGGAGCACGACAAAGTGCAGGGGGCTGCTGTGCCTGTATTGTCTGCCAACGGTCGCGGTATGCCATGCACTCAACCTGTCTTTCTTTTGTTCCCCCCCCTTTTTGTGCTCTCCCTGTTCTTTTGTGCATCAGCATCATCAGGCGGAGGTAGAGTGGCACCGGAGCACGAGGGAGCTGCATCCCACATGGCCATGGAGGGCCACACCACGGACTCAGAATGCACCAGTGGGATGGAGGGCGAGGGGAGCTTCACGTCGGCCATCGGATCACCAACCAGCGACACAGACTCGTCCTCCGATGGGAGCTCCTTTGTGGTGGCGGCAATGCCCCCCACTTCTGCAGGTACAGCCGCCACCTCCCCTACCAGCACCGCCCTCCCAGCAGCCCCTCAGCGTTCAACCCATGCCCGCTCACCCAGGAGGGTGGGCATCACCTTCGCCCCAGGTACCTCAGGCCCTGCCCCAGTCACCCTTGCTGCCCTCAGTGAGGAGGCCATTGACCTCCTCAGGTCACTCACTGTTGGGCAGTCTACCATTGTGAATGCCATCCAGGGTGTAGAAAGGGAGTTGCAACACGGTAATGCATTCCTGGAGGGCATTCATTCTGGTCAGGCTGTCCTTCAGCGAACCCTGCAATCTCTGGCCTCAGCACTGATGGCAGCCATTGTCCCTGTATCTAGCCTCCCCCCTCCAACCTCCTCCACCCAGACCCAATCCCCTGTACCCCAGCCTGTCCCAAGCACACCATCAGACCAGCCTGCACACACCTCAACACACAAAAGTAGCTCAGGCAAACATAGGCACCACACAACCCACAGGCACACACGCAAGCATCACCCACGTGCAGACACAGCAACATCCACTGCCTCCACTGTGTCCCCCTCCTCGTTGTCTCCCTCCTCCCTCCCAGTGTTGTCTACACTCTCACCTGCATGCACTACATCTACAGGCACTAGGAGTCGCAGCAGTACACCCAGCACCACACCCCGCTCACCTGCACTCACCACCTCCACTCCCATTTACAAGTCCCCTGTGTCCTCTCCCAGTGTGTCTGGGACGCCCCCTCCCAAAGTACACAAACGCGGGCACCCACACACCCAACAGCCATCCACCTCACGACAGCCTCCAGTACCTGCACCTGCACCCAAAACACCTAAAGTGATACCTCCTACAACCACCTCCTCTTCCTCCACTCCCAGACCCCCTCCAACTACCCACCCCAGTGTTCGTCAGAAACTGTCCCTGTGTAAAGTTGACCTTTTTGCCCCCCCTCCAATTCATCAGTCCCGTTGTAGCGCCTCAGCCAAAAAGCCTCCAAAACCAGTGGTGCCTGTTCAAGGTGTGTGGAGTGCACCGGCCAACAGGGCAGGCAGTGTGACCCGGAGCCAAGGCACTGGCAGCCCACCCCCTGTAAAGGCTCTGAAATTGGAAAGTGGCCGACGGGACCCTGTGAAGACTCCTGGAGGCAAAACAACTCACATGAGTTCCAGGGGGATTGCAGAGTCAGCTGTGACTCCTCCAAAGGTGGGGAAGGGCCAGAGGAAGTCTGCACAGCCTAGTGTGAGCAGCACGGCGGAGAAGGGCGGCATCCTTCCCGGCGATCGGGACGCCACCGCCAGCACCGTCGTCACTGGTCAGGAGACCACCCCCGGAGTCAGTGCCCAGGAGGGCCCAAGTATCGTCACTGGTCAGGAGACCACCGCCAGAGTCAGTGCCCAGGAGGGCCCAAGTATTGTTACTGGTTGGAGACCACCGCCAGAGTCAGTGCCCAGTAGGGCCCAAGTATCGTCACTGGTCAGGAGAACACCGCCGGAGTCAGTGCCCAGGAGGGCCTGAGTATCTTCACTGGTCAGGAGACCACCGCCACCACCGGAGTCAGTGCCCAGGAGGGCCCAAGTATCATCACTGGTCAGGAGACCACCGCCGGAGTCAGTGCTCAGGAGGGCCCGAGTATCGTCACTGGTCAGGAGACCACCGCTGGAGTCATTGCCCAGGAGGGCCCGAGTATCGTCACTGGTCAGGAGACCACCGCCAACGCTGGAGTCAGTGCCCAGAAGAGCCCAAGTATCATCACTGGTCAGGAGACCACCGCCGGAGTCAGTGCCCAGGAGGGCCCCGGCTGCCACAGCCCCGCTGGGCAATGAGGGAACGTCATGCCACACACCAATGCCCAGTCCAGAGAACGTCATGCCACACACCAATGCCCAGTCCAGAACCGCCATGGCAAAGCACCGCTGAACAGCCCAGAACTGCCATGGTAAAGCACCGCTGAACAGTCCAGAGACCGCCATGGTAAAGCACCGCTGAACAGTCCAGAACCGCCATGGTAAAGCACCGCTGTACAGTCCAGACACCGCCATGGCAAAGCACCGCTGAAGAGTCCAGAACCGCCATGGTAAAGCACCGCTGAACAGTCCAGACACCGCCATGGCAAAGCACCGCTGAAGAGTCCAGATCCGCCATGGTAAAGCACCGCTGAACAGGGCATGCACCGCCATGGCAAAGCACAGCTGAACAGTCCAGAACCGCCATGGTAAAGCACCGCTGAACAGGGCATGCACCGGGGAAGAATGAAAAGGCCACCATTTCAAGCATCGTTATCCCATGGTCAGGTGGGACAGTGACGGGACAGGAACTTCCACGGGGAGACTAATCCAGTCTGGGCACCAGTCCCCCTCCAGAACCAGTGGAGGCTGTTATCTACTTGCAAAACTGTGGCTTTCACTCCCCAGGATGGTACAGTGGGCAAACCACCCACTGTAGAGACTTGAGAGACTGTGGCTTTGCACTCCCCAGGATGGTACAGTAGGCAAACCACCTACTGTAGAGACTTGAGAGACTGTGGCTTTGCACTCCCCAGGATGGTACAGTGGGCAAACCACCCACTGGAGAGACTTGAGAAACTGTGGCTTTGCACTCCCCAGGATGGTACAGTGGGCAAACCACCCACTGTAGAGACTTGAGAGACTGTGGCTTTGCACTCCCCAGGATGGTACAGTGGGCAAACCACCCACTGTAGAGACTTGAAAGACTGTGGCTTTTCACTCCCCAGGATACATCAATGGGCATGGAGCCGCGTCGTGGATCTGGCTTTGCACTCCTCTGGCTAAGGTGCCCCCCCTTCCCTTCCCCCTGAGGTGCCTGTAGTATTTCTATCTGATGCCCTGGCAGTGTTCTCTCCGTGTGTGGACAGGTATCTTTTGTGGGCCTCGCCCATGCATTTTTGGACTAGTGGTCCACGGACATTGATATGTGCATATCTGCACTACTTCTCGTACTGTATATACTTTTGTCTGCTTTTCTAATATATCTGTATAATTTTGAGACATGTAAATTGATACATTACAATGTTTGGACTGATTTTGTTTTGTCTTTGCATTCTTCCGGGGGGGTTGTGGGTTGTTACTGTGATTTTTGTGAATGCATTGGTGTGTGTGTTGTAATGTGCGAGGGTGGGGGTATTGCGTGTGTGTGTCCCTAACTTTTGCCTCCCCGCTCCTCTATGTCATAGGTGCAGTACTCACCGTTGTCGTCGCCGGCGCAGGCGTTGGTCTTCGTATATGAGAAGGAATACAAGGGCCGGTAGGATTTGGAGTTCCGGCTCCATGGAGTCCTCCTTCCTCGTGGGATGTGTTCAGGTGAGCGTTTTCCCATTGCAGTAACTGTTTCCGCCGTGTTTTTATCCACGGTGAATCCGCCCCGGAAAAGGTGGCGGATTGTCGGGTTGTGATACTATGGGCGGTACATTGTCTCCCGCCTGTCTGTTGGCAGTGACCGCCGCGCTGCTTGTCTGTACCGCCGTGGCGGGCGGTGTGTTAAAGTGGCTGTCTTTGTTGGCGGTTTCCGCCAGGGTCATGATTCCCTTTTTTTGTCCGCCGGCCTGTTTGCGGTATTACCGCACCTTTAACACCGTCCGCCAGGGTTGTAATGACCCCCAAAGTCTTTTGCCATTTGTACAGCAAACTCTTTAGGCA
This sequence comes from Pleurodeles waltl, assembly GCF_031143425.1. Taxonomy (NCBI): domain Eukaryota; kingdom Metazoa; phylum Chordata; class Amphibia; order Caudata; family Salamandridae; genus Pleurodeles; species Pleurodeles waltl. The sequence continues at coordinate 1,232,244,972 of NC_090444.1, read as the reverse complement.
AAGGTTTGACCCAGTGTCAACCTTGCCGAGCTGTAAAATGACAAAAGCCATTTACCACTCCAGACACAGTATTACAGCTTTGGACTGGTAAAATTCCGCCCAAGCCAACCTGGAATGAGTACAGACAACCCCTGACATGTGTTTTGCTCTCATTAGAGCTCATCAGAGAGGTTTAGCTTTGTCCAGAAAAAAGGGAGCACCCAGTATAAGCCAAAACAAATCCCTTTCAGGGTTAGAGTGACGCATAAATTATGCAAAAAAGAATAGTAATGAGTGTCCCTAACTACTTCCAGGTGACTCCGGATACCCGAATCTGTCCTGGCTGTTGATCCCTGTGAGTAATCTGAGAACAGGGACAGAAAATCGGTACAATGAAGGACATGTCCATACCAGGAGGCTTGTAGAACGCACATTTGGTCTACTGAAAGCCAGGTTTGGGTGCCTCTATTTAACAGGTGGATCACTATGCTACACCCCTTAGAAGGTCTGCCAGATTGAGGTAGCTTGCTGCATGCTGCACAATTTGGCCCTCAGATGCCATGTGCCCTACCTGCAGGAGGATGGGGAGACAATGTATCTGTGGCAACAGAGGACACTGAAGACTGTGAGGAGGAGGATGTGGAGAGCAGGGCACATATCATACAGCATTACTTCCAATGACACTCAGATAAGACTGTAATTCTGTTCATGTCTCCATTTCAGTTAAGTGCTGTGTGCCAGCTTTGTTGTGCCAGTCACTAGCTTTTCATTTCAATTGACTGTCACCTATGCCTTCCTTTTTTGCACATGTTGGTGTGGTCAGAACTGTGAGACTACAGACTGCTTAAACATATTTGTTGGATAGATTAGAGTGGGGTAATGGTGGATGAAAACCTGAGTGTAGTGGCCCAGTTGGTTTGTAGCACAGGTCGAATGTCCTTGGGGCCATAGGAAAAGGAGCAATGGCATTCCAAAGTGAACAAGGTGACTGTGTGGCACACAAGGAGGACATTCTGGAGGGGCTAATTTCTTGGCGGTGGTCTTTGTTTTGGCAACAGTCTCTGGTGTCTGTCTGGGTTACAAGGAACATTTGCAGAGTGGTTCACCTTCTGCAGGGGAGGGGTGCTGGTGGCCTGTGGGTGGTATTCCTGCCCACTTGCTGCACCAGATGTTGATGGCTAGTGAGTGGACTGGCTAGTGGAAGTGGGTTGCTGGTGTGCTCTGGTCTCTTGCATGGTGCCGGCCATGTCACCCAGCACACCTACAATTGAGGCATGTTGGCATTTAGGCCCTGAAGCTTCTGCATGACCTTCTGGTGCTGTACCCCCTGCATCCGCTGGTTCTCCTGCATAATGGTGATCACCTGTCCCATCCTGTCCTGAGATTTTTGGTATGCCCCTAGGACATGTGTGAGTGCCTCCTGGGTAGTCGGTTCCCTGGGCCTGGCCCCCCCGGCGCACAGCTGACCTCCCACTGTCCCTGACCGCCTGTGCCTGTGTCCAATGAATGGTTTGCCCACTCTCACTTACACCAGGACCTTCACCGTCTTTCTTATGTGGTGTCGACTCTGGTCCCTGTACAAGTGAGCGCACTATATATATTTTTTCTTTTGTCCTCATCTCACTACTCCACTCCAGCAGGAGAAACCCTCAGTCTGTATCCTCCAGGAACGTTTGAAAATTGTTGTAAATGGGTCTTCCCAGTATCCCCCACGGTCCAGGAGTGGCAAATGTCAGTAAATCGGCTATGCAATTTGGAACGAGCTGGTCTCGTTAGTAAAAGTGACGAGTTTTGGGCGATTTTGGAAAATTCTTAGCAAGACTGGAACCGATTGGGTTAAGAGTTTCCTCTTCTTGATTAACTAAGTCCGATGATTAAAAACTCCCCGCCACCTATTAGCTGGCGCTCTGGTAGGATCACTACGCAGGCAAATAAGGTTGGAGGGCCTTGCAGTGACATATGAGGGAAGAGTCGGAGCGTGTCAAACAGGTGGTGTGGCCCGTTGATATTGAGGGGTTCGTGCAGGTGAGCACAATATTGATTGACGTGTCCTGGGGACAATGTTTGGGGATGTTGGGTGGCTGCTGTGGTGTTGGAGTCAGAGGTGGGCCTTGTGGTGGACTGACAGTGGGATGTGGAAGCCAACTGACCTGTGATCCCAGATGCACGAGGGAATTCATCCAGCTTGGGACATCCAGAGTTGCTGTCATCACTGAGGGCATCTTCTGGTGGAGGACTGGGTTGCAGTGGCACCTGCTCGCTGCTGACATTGGCTTGGGCACCTGTGGAGAAGTAAGTGATTTGTTATGGCCATTGGGTTTCCTGTTCTCCCACCTTTGGTAGTGTATGGGGATGGAGTGTGGGACTGGTAGTTCTACATGCTGTACATGCATGGCTGTTGAGTGCACATGCAGAGCTGGGAGGGTTGTGCTTGAAGTGGGTTGGGCATACAGGGGTACACAGTTTAGTGTGGTCATTGGGGTGGTGCACTGTATGGGATGGAGTGGGGTGTAGGGAGTCAGTGTGAGGGGGTGACATGCCATGCAGCTATCGGTGGAGGTAGGTTAGTAATGGTGATTTACCAGTGTCCAGCCCTCCAGTGACTCCTATGAGGCAATGAGGATGTAAGATTGCCAAGACTTGCTCCTCCCATGCTGTAAACTGTGGGAAGGTATAGGAGACTAGCCTGGTTTGTAGTGGGTACCAAAGATACTTACACCTTATACCAGGTCCAGGTATCCCTTATTAGTAAAATGTAGTCAGTGTCTAGAAGCCAGGCTGTCTAAAGGTAGCTGTAGGCAGAGCAGCCAGGTTGAACTAGGAGACATGCAAAGCTCTTGCAATACCACTGTAGTCACACATTAATCACACACATGAAAGACAATACTCAGTGTTACAAAAATGAAGGTACTTTATTTTAGTGGCACAAGTCCAAAAATACCTTGGAGTCAATAATCCATCAGGAAGTAAATTAACTACACAATATATACACTAGTAACCAAAAACAGGTAAGTACACAGTAAGAAAACACTGCAAATGGTGAAAATCGCAATAGGCTGCAATGGGCCTAGGGGAACACAAGCCATATACTACAATAGTGGAATGCGAAAGTCAGTTTCCCACCTAGGCAAGTGTAGTGTGTAGAAGGGCACTGGGGGTGTAAGACAACCCCAAAGGTAGGTAATAGACCCCATTCCAGAGCTCACGAAAACAGGAGTAAGACACATAAAGTTTCCTAAAACACACTAGAAGTTGTGATAGAAGATAATGCAAGAACTAGAAGAGACTGCAAGATGCCAACAATGGATTCCTGCACCTGTAGTCCTGTGGAAGAAGGGGACCAAGTCCAAGAAGCACTGAAGAGTCCAGAGAGAACAGGAGTCCCTGCTAACCCGGATGAAGGTGCAAAAGAAGTACCCCCAGTGAGAAGACAAAGTCAGTATTGCACCAAAGAAGATAGATGTGGGTTAATGGTTGGTGCAGAAGAGCAGAAGATGGATGAATGCAATCTGCTTTGCATCGCTGGATTCTGCCAACAAGCCCTGATAAACGCAAAGTCCACGGTTAGCGGAAAATGGAGCTGCCCGGGCCCATGAGGGACCTGGTGGCCTCTACCCAGAAGGGGGAAACAAAGGGGGCTCTCAGCAACTCAGAGAGCCCTCAGAAGACCAGGCAGTGTGCACAGGAGTCCCACAGCCCAGGGACAAAGAAGGTGCAAATGGAGGCCCATGCAGCATGGCACAAGGGAATCCCACGCCGCCGGAGAACTACTCAGGAATCTGTGTGTCTCTGGATGGGATGCTGGGGGCCTAAGCTGTGCTGTTCACAAAGAACGTCTTGGAAGGTTGGAGTCACTTTAGTCCACCACCCGTGTCACTGGATCCATGCCTGTCATCTGGAGAGGGGACCCAAGCCACTGGTTGTCGCTGCAGAGAGGTGCCTGCTGAAGCAGCGAAGTGACTCCTTCACTCCACGGGAGATTCCTTTGGTTCTTCTGGTTCATCCTGAAGACAGGCAGCCCTTGGAGGATGCACAACCTGGAAACTGTTGCAGTTGCTGGCACGAGCTGAAGATACAATATTGCAGAAGTTGTCTTAGCTTCTTTGTTGCAGTTTTGTAGAGTTCCAGGAGCATTCAGCGGCTGATCCATCAGTAGAAGATGAAGTAAAGGATCCAGAGGATTCCTACCGGAGTCTTGCAATCCAAATCTGAAGAAACACCCAGAGGAGAGACCCTAAATAGCCCTAATAGTTACCAAACCCGGTAAGCACCTATCAGGAGGGGTCTTTGACGTCACCTGCTGGCACTGGCCGCTCTAATGCTTCCAGAGTTCCCTGATCATCTTGAAAACAAGATGGCAGAACCCAGGGACATTCTGGAGGAGCTTTGGGCACCACCCCTGGGGTGGTGATGGACAGGGGAGTGGTCACTCCCCTTTTCTTTGTCCAGTTTCATGCCAGAGCAGGGGCTGAGGGACCCTGAACTGGTGTAGACTGGATTATGCAAGGAGGGCACCATCTATGCCCTTTAAAGCATTTCCAGAGGCTCTGGGAGGATACCCATCCTATGCCTGTAACACCTATTTCTAAAGGGAGAGGTAGTATCACCCCCTCCTAAAGGAAATGCATTGTTCTGCCTCCCTGGGATTGAGCTGCTCAAGCCCCAGGAGGGCAGTAGCCTGTCTTTGAGATGGCAGCAGCTGGGGCTGCAGTGAAAACCTCAGAAGGCTGGTATGGCAGTGCTGGGGGTCCACTGTGGAGCCCGAGAGTGCATGGGATTGTGCAAGCAATACTGGAATCTGTATTGGGGAACATTTCCCAGTTGTTAGACACCTTACATGGCCATGTTCGGAGTTACCATTCTGTAACTGTACATAGGTATTGACCTATGTGCAGTGCACACTTAAAATGGCATCCCCACACTCACGAAGTCTGGGAAAATGGGCCTTGATAATGTGTGGGTACCTCTGCTAGTGCAGGGGTACCCTCACACGCAGGTACTTTGCACCCAGCCATCAGAGTCTGATGTCCTGAAATATAGGTGACTTATAAGTGACCTGGGGCCAGATGTACAAAACTTTTTGCACGTCGCAAACCACACATTTTGCTGTTTGCGACGTGCAAAAAGCACATCGCGATGCCCAATCCCCATTTTGCGATTCAGTAACCTGGTTACTGATTCGCAAAATGGGACTGCGAGTCACAATTAGGAAGGGGTGTTCCTAAAAATGAAATGAAAACGTTTCATTTTTTAGTTTTGTAATGCATCTTGTTTTCCTTTAAGAAAAATGGGCTGCATTACAAAAAAAACCCAGCTTTATTTAAAAGCAGTCACAGACATGGTGGCCCGCTGTCTCCAGCAGGCCACCATCCCTGTGAGTGCTGCAAGTCTCAAGGGGGTCACAAACTGCGCTGCACTTCATTAATAATAATGAGGTGGGCCTTTGCCACCCCCTTGTGAGTCGCAGATGGTGTCAGGGACACCATCCTACTTTCTAAATTGCGACTCACAAATTGCGAGTCTCTCTGACTCGCAATTTCCGAGTCGCAATTCAGTCTCTACTTACATCTGGCCCCTGGTGTAGTGAAATGGCTGTGAAAAAGTGCATGCACTGTTTCACACTGGCTGCAATGGCAGTCCTGTAGAAGCCTTTGTATGGGCTCCTTATGGGTGGCAAAAGAAATGCTGCAGCCCATAAGGATCCCCTGGATCCCCAATGCCCTGGGTACCTATGTACCATATACTAGGGACTTATAAGGCAGGTCCAACATGCCAATTTGGGATACAATACTGGGTTACCAGTATGTAAGATCAAATTTAGAACCAGAGAGAGCATAAGCACTGGAGTCCTGGTTAGCAGGATCCCAGTGACACAGTAAAGCATACTGACAAAAACAGTGAAACATACTTACAAGTAGGCTACAAACCATAAGCACTGAGGTCCTGACTAGCAGGATCCCAGTGACACAGTCAACACACACTGACAAACAGGCCAAAAATGGGGGTAACCATGCTAGAAAGAGGCTACTTTCTCACAGGGAGGAAGTGGGGGTCCACCGCCAGTCCTCATGATGGCGACCTGGTTCCTTGATGCAATGGAACGCACCTTCGCCTGCCGTCGTTCCACCTTGTTCGAATGTCGGTCCTTGTGCATGGCTATTATCTCATGGAGTTCACCCTGTCCATGATCTTCCACCATAACTCCATCTTCCTGGCAATGGAGATCTGCTGGACCTGTGCACCAAACAGTTGTGGCTCTACCCTATTTCTTCCACCATCACCTCCAACTCCTCATCAGTGAAACGGGGGTCCTTTTGTGGGGACGTGCCTATTGTGTGGTGTGTGTGTTGTGCAGAGGGTGTTCGGTGTTGAGGTAGGGTGTGTGATGCATGACAGATGTATAGGTAGATGTGGTGTGTGTGAGCAGTTCTCTAAGTGTTTGGCCTGGCAAAGTGTAGCAGTCTTTTCGTGTTTGCAAAGGATTGTGGGTTATGTGGGGGTTGTTTTATTGTGCTGTTGGTGGGTGTGTAGGGTGTGTGTATATGTGTCAGGTGTGGGTTTTCTGATCTGGCCAATGTGGTCTTCAAGTGGTATTGGGTACCCAATTCTGCCCCGACGGTGTGCACCGCCAATGGCTGACTGTCATTGAATTTCCGCTGTGGTGATTCATGGGTCATAATTTGGAGGGCAGTGTACTGCTGGTGGAGCGGGGAGGGTGGTGGGTCTGACAGTTTCCGCCTTTGTTGGGTCTGGCGGACTTGTGGTTGTGTCTGGTTTCTGTTGGTTTTGTGTTTGTGTTTCATAATCTGGTGGGTAAATTACCACCTCCGTGGTGATCTGTTGGCAGCCGTCACCATGGCAGCCTTCGGAAAAGACAGCCAATGTCATAATGAGGGCATCTGTGTTTTCAAGAAGACACAGTGCTTTGTGTGTGTGGCTTGCATGTATCCCTTTTAGAAGACCAGCACACTTCACAGCTATTGTCTTCACCATGATGATTTAAAATGGACCTTTCCAGCCTGGCTCCAAGCAAGTCTTCCTCACATGCTTTTTCAGTACAACCCAAACACCAGTTTTCAATCTGTGACACCTTTCTTTGGTTGGTTGAACTGTTGCTGCTCCAACCTGATGAGACAAAGATCAAACAACATCAGCTAGACTTCTGCAGTATTCCAGCACTAAGTCATCTGTCATGTTCACAAGTGCATCCGCAGGCACTGCTAGTAGTCTCATTGCACGACCCATCAGAACTTCATGAGGAGACAGTCCTGTCTTCCTGTCAGGGGTGCTACACATGCTCATCAGGACAAGTGGTAATGCATCTGGCCATTACAACGTTGTTAAGACACAAACACTTGCCAATCAAGCTTTCAATGTTCCATTCATCTGCTCCAATAATCCAGATGCCTCTGTCCTATAACTGCAGTGCAAATTTTGCTCAATGTTCTGTGCTGCACATGACAATTTTATAATCTCATTATTAAAATGAGTTATTTGATCTGATTCCAAAAAAGTCGAAAATCTATAACATGGTATTAGTTCCCTGAGCAGCAGCTTAACTACAGTAAGACTTTTATTCCTACGTGTTGGATAAGACTCAATCCACTTTGGAAACACACACAATGACTAACACATACTTCAATCCATTGCAAGCAGGCATTTCAATGAAATCAGGTTGCTGTTAAATTGACCTGCTGCTCTGCCTATGTGGCTCAAATTAACCAGTGTGCATTTTCCTAAATTCATTTGTTGGCTTAACCCCTTTTGTGCCCAGGACGTAATGGTTACGTCCTGAGGCACAGTGCTCGTGTGCCCAGGACGTAATGGTTACAACCTGAGGCACAGTGCTCGTGTGCCCAGGACGTAACCATTACGTCCTAGGCACAGAGCCCAGGGGGGGCAGCAACCTCTAGGCACCAGGGATAATTTTTTTTATTTTTTTTAGTTTTGTTTTTGATTTTAGAGGTGGGGAGCGACCCCTTAGGCAAGGGTCGCTCCCGTAGGGGGCAATTATATTTAGGCCAATCTGCCCCCAAGGGGGACAGAAAACACTAGACACCAAGGAGTTTTTTTTTTTTTTTCGTGAATGTCACGCAAGGGGAGCAACCCCTTAGGCAAGGGTCGTTCCCCTGGGGGGCAAATTGATTTTGGGCCATTTCTTCCCCCTTGGGGGGCAGATCAGCCTATTTTAATTAGGCCGATCTGCTCCCATGGGGGGCAGAAACCACTAGGTATCGGGATTTTGTTGTTGTTGTTGTTTTACAGATGGGTAGCGACCCCTTAGGCAAGGGTCGCTCCCCTGGAGGGGCAAGTTGTATTTAGGACATTTCTGCCCGCTTTGGGGGCAGATCGGCCGATTTTAGGTCAATCTGCCCCCAAGGGGGGCAGAAACCACTAGGCACCAGGGATCTTTTTTTTTTGCGCCGTCACGCAAGGGGAGCGACCCTGTAGGCAAGGGTCACTGCCCAAGGGGTTGGGGGGCAAATTTATTTTAGGCCATTTCTGCCCCCCCTGGGGGCAGATCGGTGCATTTTAGGTCAATCTGCCACCAAGGGGGGCAGAAAGAACTAGGCACCGGGGATCTTTTTTTTTTGCGCCAATGTCACGCAGGGGGAGCGACCCCGTAGGCAAGGGTCGCTCCCCAGGTGGGTTGGGGGCAAATATATTTTAGGCCTTTTCTGCCCCCCCTGTGGCTGGCTGAGCTAAAGACCAAAACCCACAGGTAAGCACTTTGCAAAAAAAAAAAAAACTCTGTTTTCTGTCAAAAAAAGTGATGTGTCCACGTTGTGTTTTGGGCCATTTCCTTTCGTGGGCACTAGGCCTACCCACACAAGTGAGGTACCATTTTTATTGGGAGACTTGGGGGAATGCTGGGTGGAAGGAAATTTGTGGCTCCTCTCAGATTTGAGAAATTTCTGTCACCGAAATGAGAGGAAAAAGTATTTTTGGCCAAATTATGAGGTTTGCCAAGGATTCTGTGTAACAGAACCTGGTCAGAGCCCCACAAGCCACCCCACCTTGGATTCCCCTAGGTTTCTAGTTTTCAAAAAAATGCACTGGTTTGCTAGGTTTCCCCAGGTGCTGGCTAAGCTAGAGGCCAAAGTCCACAGGTAGGCACTGTTTTCTGTGAAAAAATGTGATGTGTCCACGTTGTGTTTTGGACCATTTCCTTTCGTGGGCGCTAGGCCTATCCACACAAGTGAGGCACCATTTTTATCAGGAGACTTGGGGGAATGCTGGGTGGAAGGAAATTTGTGGCTCCTCTCAGATTCCAGAACTTTCTGTCACCGAAATGAGAGGAAAAAGTGTTTTTTTGGTAAAATTTTGAGGTTTGCAAAGGATTCTGGGTAACAGAACTTGGTAAGAGCCCCACAAGTCACCCCATCTTGGACTCCCCTAGGTGTCTAGTTTTAAAAAATGCACTGGTTTGCTAGGTTTCTCCAGGTGCTGGCTAAGCTAGAGGCCAAAATCCACAGGTAGGCACTTTGTAAAAAACACCTCTGTTTTCTGTGAAAAAATGTGATGTGTCCACGTTGTGTTTTGGGCCATTTCCTTTCATGGACGCTAGGCCTACCCACACAAGTGAGGTACCATTTTTATAGGGAGACTTGGGGGAATGCTGGGTGGAAGGAAATTTGTGGCTCCTCTCAGATTCCAGAACGTTCTTTCACCGAAATGAGAGGAAAAAGTGTTTTTTTGGTCACATTTTGAGATTTGCAAAGGATTCTGGTTAACAGAACCTGGTGAGAGCCCCACAAGTCACCCCACCTTGGATTCCCCTAGGTGTTTAGTTTTCAAAAATGTGCTGCTTTGCTAGGTTTCCCCAGGTGCCGGCTGAACTACAGGCCAAAATCCACAGGTGGGCACTTTGTAAAAAACTCCTCTGTTTTCTGTGAAAAAATTTGATGTGTCCGCGTTGTGTTTTGGGCCATTTCCTTTCATGGGCACTAGGCCTACCCACACAAAGTGAGGTACCATTTTTATCGGGACACTTAGGGAAACGCTGGGTGGAAGCAAATTCGTGGCTCCTCTCAGATTCCAGAACTTTCTGTCACCGAAATGAGAGGAAAAAGTGTTTTGTAGGTCAAATTTTGAGGTTTGCTAAGGATTCTGTGTAACAGAACCTGGTCAGATCCCCACAAGTCACCCCATCTTGGATTCCCCTAGGTGTCTAGTTTTCAAAAATGCACTGGTTTGCTAGGTTTCCCCAGGTGCCGGCTGAGCTAGAGGCCAAAATCCACAGGTAGGCACTTTTTAAAAAACACCTCTGTTTTCTGTGAAAAAATGTGATGTGTCCACGTTGTGTTTTGGGCCATTTCCTTTCGTGGGCGCTGGGCCTACCCACACAAGTGAGGTACCATTTTTATCTGGAGACTTGGGGGAATGGTGGGTTGAAGGAAATTTGTGGCTCCTCTCAGATTCCAGAACTTTCTGTCACCGAAATGAGAGGAAAAGGTGTTTTCTTGGGTCACATTTTGAGGTATGCAAAGGATTCTGGGTAACAGAACCTGGTCAGATCCCCGCAAGTCACCCCATCTTGGATTCCCCAAGGTGTCTAGTATTCAAAAATGTGCTGGTTTGCTAGGTTTTCCCAGGTGCCGACTGAGCTAGAGGCCAAAATTCACAGGTAGGCACTTTGCAAAAAACACCTATTTTTTCTGTGAAAAAATGTGATATGTCCACGTTGTGTTTTGAGCCATTTCCTTTTGTGGGCACTAGGCCTAACTACACAAGTGAGGTACCATTTTTATTGGGAGACTTGGGTGAACACAGAATAGCAAAACAAGTGTTATTGCCCCTTGTCTTTCTCTACATTTTTTCCTTCCAAATGTAAGGCAGTGTGTAAAAAAGACGTCTATTTGAGAAATGCCCTGTAATTCACATGCTAGTATGGGCACCCCGGAATTCAGAGATGTGCAAAAAACCACTGCTTCTCAACACCTCATCTTGTGGCCATTTTGGAAAAACAAAGGTTTTCTTGATACCTATTTTTCACTTTTTATATTTCAGCAAATGCATTGCTGTATACCTGGTATAGAATAAAAACCCATTGCAGGGTGCAGCTCATTTATTGGCTCTGGGTACCTAGAGTTCTTGATGAACCTACAAGCCCTATATATCTCCACAACTGGAAGAGTCCAGCTGACGTAACGGTATATTGCTTTAAAAAATCTGACATTGCAGGAAAACGTTACAGAGTAAAACGTGGAGAAAAATTGCTGTTTTTTTTACCTCAATTTCAATATTTATTTATTTCAGCTGTTATTTTCTGTAGAAAACACTTTTAGGATCTACGCAAGTGACCCCTTGCTGAATTCAGAATTTTGTTTACTTTTCAGAAATGTTTAGCTTTCTGGGATCAAGCATTGGTTTCTCACCCATTTTGGTCACTAACTGGAAGGAGGCTGAAAGCACAAAAAATAGTAAAAATGGGGTGTGTCCCAGTAAAATGTCAAAATTGTATTGAAAAATTGGATTTTCCAATTCAAGTCTGCCTGTTCCTGAAAGCTGGGAGAATGGTGATCTTGCCACTGCAAACCCTTTGTTGGTGCCATTTTCAGGGACAAAACCACAAGCTGCCTTATGCAGCCTTTTTTCCCATTTCTTTTGAAAAAAACAACATTTTCACTGTATTTTGGCTAATTTCTTGGTCTCCTTCAGGGGCACCGAGAAAGTCTGGGTACCTCTAGAATCCCTAGGATGTTGGAAAAAAAGGACGCAAATTTGACATGGGTAGCTTATGTGAACAAAAAGTTATGAGGGCCTAAGCGCGAAGGGGATAAACCAAACCGCTTCTGCAACCAATCTAAATCTGGGGTTGTACCATGGCTTTTTGAATGTGCAAATCATTGCATCCCTCCTGAGGTGAACCTGACCATGATAATGCCTAGCCATTGACTTCAGCAAACAATATAGCAACACAACTTTCCCTTCATTTGAAATCAAAACACCATCTCCCTTTCTTTGAGCACAACCTGCTTTTATCCAACCTCTTTGTTCTTCCTCTGTTGCTTCTTCCTGCAACTTGTTAATTTCATCCCACATATCAACCACTGACATCTAGAGATTTTGATTTGTCTCACTAGTCTCAGTTTCATTACTCCACTCTTCATAGAAGGTGATGCAATGAAGTGTGCAATATCTGTCAATTTGGTCATCATAGGCACAACTTAATGATAAATAGTCATTTGATCTTACATGTGCGGGACATTTTACAACCTCAATTGTCTCAAGGAACTGTAAAGCATTTAACAGAACATTAATTATTTCACCATTTCAAATAGGTGATCCAGAAGAGGTAATAACGTCTTGCTGGTGCCATAGCTGCCCAAGGTCATGCACAACACCAAATTCATGTTGACTATCTATGAAGATTGTCACTTTGAGCTGCTCTGATATACAACATGCTCTTGTAAGAACAATCAATTTGGCTTCCTGGGCAGAAACGACTCCTTGAAAGCTTGAGGCTCTGAAAACTCTTGAGAGGTGCAAACTGCATAACCTGCTTTCACCTGGTTTGCTACTCCTACAACCTGAACTGTCCTTCCTGAAAAGGTCACATTAGTAACTTCTGCAGATCTGACAGTGGAACATGTTGCTCCTGTGTCAACCAGGAATGAAACATCATGACCCATTACACTTGCATTAAAATAATCTACCTCTAGTGAGTCAGGCAACACACATTCTTCTTCTTTCAAACTCTCACTCCTGATTTTTTCACTCATCTGATCATTACTGAAATCAGTTAATGGGTATTGTGTGATTAACTGATTTGCATTTGCATTTGCATTTACTCTTTAGTTCACATTCTGCTGAGGAACCATCACCTGTTGCTGTGCCATCAGAGCTTGTGGAATCTTAATTTGCTGTGGGACTTGAATTTTGCTGTTGAGAAAATTGGTCTTGGCCCTGGGTAATGTGCATTTGGAAAACTCCATTAGGGGCATTCATGCTTTGATTCCGGGGTCTTTGGACTGTCTGATTTTGAAATTGACTGTTGTCAACCACCAATAACTTGCACCAAATTATTTACATTATTAAAGGGACACTCCCATTTCCAATGTCCAACATTGCCACATGCATGAAAAGGAAGCATGTTCTTCATGTTCTGAACATCAGCCACGTTTGCATTTGGATCTACTCAAATTCCACGACTGCTACCTCTGAACTGAGGCACCCCATTTCCCTGATGTTGCATCCCTTTGTACCTGAGCAGATTTAATCTGCATCACCATTGCCTTTTCCTTCAACCTTTCCTTGTTCAAATCTATCTCATCACTACAGTATTTTGCGTTCTGCAGCACTTCACCAATCGTCTTTCTTGCCAGAAAATCAAATGATTCCTCATCATATTGCTAACTTCAGACTTCAATATTTGAACAAATCTAAACACAAAATGAATCATGTTTCTGGGCTCAATAATTTCTGTGTTACTGTATTATCTGAATGCTTTCTACAGGCTCTCGTAATACGCATGAACAGACTCTTATGCCTGCTGAAATGTCCTGCCAATCCTTTGCCAATCAATATCTTTAGGGGAAACTCTAGTTTTCAGAAACTCTATCACTTTGTAATAGTTCTTCATCACCTCTTCAGCCAGCAAACCTGTTACTGCAACTCTTGGTGGATCACACATTGGCCAATAAACACTCCTCTGACACTCAATCCACAAATCTGCTGGAACTACAATCTCAAATAAAGTATTCAGATCTTCCCACAAACATTTTGCAACCTTGTCAAACCTCTCAGTTTGCTGGTACCATTCCACTGGTTTCTCCCTCAACTTTGGGTAATTATTTGTAAATGGCAGTATGTCACTCTACTCCAAGACATAAACCAAATTACCTCCCAGAATCTCTCTCATTTGCATCATTTTTACAACTCCTTCAGCCTGTCGTTCATCACTTAAAGATGCAGTTGGCTTTTTTTTTCTAATCTCTTTTCTTTGACCATCTGCCTTCCCATTTATCTAATTCTCCTCATGTTTGAATACCTTGAATCAACTCCTTAATGTGAATTTTAATTTCAGGTGATCTCATGTCTGCAATGTCTCTTGTGTCGAAATGTAATTTGTAACTCTTCTTCAGCTGTTTAGATTTATCCATTTCAATTGCATATTTCTCTGCTAAATTAGTTAATTTCTCATAAATATGTCCTGCTCTAAGAGTAACATCCTTGCTGATGAAGCACAATTCAATTTCTTTGTAAGAATCAAATCTATTCAATTCAAGTAATCCTTAAATCATTTAATTTAATTAATCTAGACATGTTCAATGTCCTTTCTACCTCAGGTGTATTTCCTGAAGCTGAAGTTCCATTCAAATGATCCAATCATTCAGTCAATTGTTGGGCTGTCAAACCTTGTAAGCTAATGTCATTATCAATATTTCTAGGCACAAACTGTGAAACATTGCATAGGGCTTGCTCACCTTGCTCTGGAGTCATCACAGATGATCCCACGGATCATGGGGGGCATGTCACATCGGTTAGTGGACAAACTCCATTATGTGTCTTATTTGAACCAAAATAACTCATAGGGGTCATGGCCTGAACAGTCTCTCCATTTCTGCATTAGTTCCAAAAAGGTGAATTCATTACTGATACTGGATTTGGAATCTGGGGACCATTTTCAATATTACTTCGAGCTTACACTGTGACTACTGGAGCTATTGTTACAGGAACTGTTAATGCTTCTGGTCCTGACAAATTAAACTGTTTTACAGAAACCTTAATCCTTTACTTTGGCCAGTCAATACTGTACTATAAGCCTGATATGACTGCTTCCTTACAACATTGTGTAGTGTCATTACTGGGGAATACATTGGCATTGTTTGTCTCTGGGTCATGACTTGTGCAGGTGTCTGTATACTAGGTGTGGACACAAACTGAGTAATTCCTGCATTCTGAACTGGCTGTGGCATAACTGGAATTGAGACGTTCTGAGCTGTGTTAACATTAGGAACTATCACATACATTTCTAGCACCTGTGCAACATTTCCAGTAGGCACATTTGGATTTATCTGTACCTGGCTTTGTGCGAGTGGAGCTATGGTAACATTCAGGACTACATTCTGGCTTACTGATTTAACTGCATTAACTGGTGGTGGATGGTTCTGTAACACCTGAGTTACAATTTATTTATCTGAATCACTCTCAACGCCCTGCTACCCTTTTATCTTCACCTGAAATCTGCCCCACATCTTCCTCAGATTTCTTTTCGGCTTTAGGCTTAACACTTCGACCACCTTCCTGTGTAATTGCTGGAAACATCTTCACTGCATGTAAAATAGCTGCTCTCCACATTCTTGGCTCTGCATCCCATCTATTTCTGAGGTTCCTTTTGTCTCTCAACTAGTTCCCAAATAGCAAGTGCTTCAAATTGTGCAGGACTAGGACGGGGCTTTGATTCATACATCACCCTCCTCAGATTCTCTAAAATTCTCCAATTAAACGTTCCATAACTAGGAAAAGCTAAGGTGCCTTCCTTCTCAGTTATTTTGCACCATTGATTTACCCAAAGCCATGCTGAAATTCCTCTCTCTGCTTTTACCTCAAATGCTGGTGTACCTTCAGGTGGAGTAGGTTCACCCTCCCTAACTAGAATAAAGACATCTCCTCTCAATGTGCTCCTCAAAGCTATTACTAACCAACAACACACGCACTCAAGGGACATACTACTGGTGTTTTCAACAGCACTCAATTGACCAACACCTTAGCTGCAGAAAATAAATTACCCAAGTGTCTCTGTACACTTCTACAATACTTTGGGAGTCATAGGCCTCATTGGACCTTTTTACCAACAACAACCATATTGGCATTTTGTTGCACAAAGCACAGCATTCACTTGGAGTATGCCAACTCCCCACTCTCTACTTTGGAGTACGCAAACTCCCTACTCAATTACCTTGGAGAACGCAAACTCCCCACTTCACTCATACATCACACTTAACCGAGATTTGCCAAAGCATTGCAAGCGCAAACCCTACTCAAAACACATACCAGACACTTGTTACACAATGCTGAGCTTTCATCAATCCTTATACTACACCAAGAACAACTCACAATGTGGGCACAATCTGACTCTACTACTCACAAGACTAACCATGGCTCTGCTACCAAAAACTGCTGAAGTATCTCTGGGCACCAGAATGATTTTATACCCTAACATTTTAAACACTAAATCAAACTCCAAACTGAATAAAGTTTCTAAGCTCTATTGCAATGCTAAAATCAATGTCACTTAAATGGTGTGCAAACCTAAGTTATAAACATACATGAACACCATATGTTGACCAAAATGTCTGAAAAGATTTAACCTACTAAACATCAACACTGTTAGACACTCCAAAAGAATAATGTAGATTAGCAACAACACAATATTCACATTATTAGCAGATTTCAAATGAGATGATGGAGACATCAGATAATCATCAAAATACAGTTTCAATAATCAATTTCAGAGCTGGGCCTTCTAATACTAACCAGAATTGGGACTTCCATGTGTGGGAGCGGGCTAAAACATGCAGAGAAAGCAAAATTGAAGAAAGACAAAAATAATTTGAAAAAACATCTAACTAGAATAAATCACTACACAATTATGCTGGTGTAAGTAACTAAGCTGAACATGGAACAAGAAACCAAATTTAGTTATACTGCTCCCCATTGGACAGCAGACAGTAGTAGTTTGTCAAGACACAGCATTCAACATCTTACAGTGTCGGTTGACAGCAGCATCAGGACAGTGCAGGACACAGGCTGCACATAGGACAGATCAGCAGTTCAGAATTAGTTGGCCTTATTAGTACTAAGCCACATAACAGAATAGGGCAGTTAAGACTATGATGATAAAACTCATCAGGAAAATTCAGAGAAAAGGAATGTGAGAGCAAACAGACATGAACAGAATTCAAGACACAAATGGACAGACTTCAAGAAGGTTCAGAAGGGAACCAACTTCATTTCCAAAGTTCTCAACTAATTAAAATAACTGAAATCCATTTGAGTGGTCCTTCAGGTGGGCACACTGCGTGCATCCATTTTAGCATCCAATCACTGTAGATGGCACCACCAAGTTTTCAAATTATCGGAATCTTCTCAGAAAATGTGTGTTGCTTGCTGTGTGACTTAATACAGTTCTGCCAAATTATTACATTTTCTAATGATTTGCGACTTACTGTTCCTTTCACAAGATCCACAATAAAGTAAACTGATATTCTTTCACATGAATACTGTGATTTCCTGCTCCTTTTGACAGCTAGAACAAATAGTGTTACATTATTACATCTGAAACATGTCTCTTGCCTACAATACAATAGGACATTTGACATTACATTAGCTGCCTAGAGAAGGATTTCAGGTCAGAGGGGACAGAATAAACAAAAATGTGGGTATTTTCCCTGGTACAGTAGACCAATCCTATCTTTATTTAGCCTTCTCCTCACATCCAGCACCATACATTTCTTTTAGGTGATTTGCCCATTTTTCTTCTACCACACACCTCAATGACCTATATTCCTTTCCTGTACCTTTATGCACTAGCTGACCAAACTTTCCCATATTTTTTTGTTTCTATTACTTCCTGCATGTTCGACTAAGTATCGACGAATGGTTTTTTAAAACTTCGCTTAGCGCTGAGGAGCTCGGAGCCTATCTCCTGATCACCAATTTATCTTCAAGCTCTTCTTCCATTTCCTTATCTGGCACTTTAGGTTTCTGCATTCCCCATCAAACCATAGGCTCCATTTTTGTATAACCACACTGGTCCTTTCTTACTTGTCACTTACCAAGTTTATTTTTCCCTCTAGACATTCTGCCAGCTGGGTAATTATATCACTTTATCAGGTTATGAAGATTTCAAATATAGCCTCTTATTGTATTGCCTTATAGTTCTATTGTCTGGTGGCCATCACATGCAGATGCTCTTCTGAGATCCTGGTTCATAATCGTTTTGTGTATTCCAACTGTAAAGGGACTATTGTTTCTTTAGAGATTGTTCCATCTGACATTATTTCCAGATGCACGGGACAGTGGTCACATCCATCCTTTGCATTACCTTAAAGTTCCTCTTTTGTAAAAAAAAACACACGTGTAAAAATATATAATCAATCGGAAACAATTGCTTACTAATTCTAAAGGTCTGTCCAGCGGGACAATCTACGTGAGTATAGACATTTACACAGAGCAATCTAATTTGCCCCAGATATTTGAACAGTACAGCCCTGTGGACTGTAGTTTTGCATGCTATGAAACTTGTGCACCTTATATTATCTATGCTCATAGGGTATCTTTGACAAAGGGGTCTCTATTTCTTGGATTCCATTTATGATTGAAATCTGCTAGCAATATGATCATATCCTTACAATAATTAGTGCAAAGCCATTACCGATTCTCCTTGAAGAGTATCTCTGACCCAAAATCCTCTGAGTGCCCTTCATGAAAATATACATTAATTATGATTAGGCCATCAGAACCCTTTTCCTTACTATACACCTCCAATCGACAGAGCACAAACTACTTACTTTTTGCCTTTAGTCATGTGATTTTTTTTTATTTCCAATCTTTACTGTCAGAGTTAACTGACCCCCTGAAGGCCAGCCCAAGCCCCCTTTTCTGCTTTATCATCTGCAAAAAAAATCCACAAACATAGGTGTGCTGCTCAGCTATGTTTCTTGTAAACATATTATCACATATCATTCTGCAATTTATTTAAACACTGCTAGCAGTGGCATGTTTGCTAAACCCGACACAATCCAAGATAAAATCCATAGCAAACCTGGGGCCAGATGTACGAAACGTTTTGCGACTCGCAAACGGCAAAATTTGCCGTTTGCGAGTCGCAAAACGCGTATCCCAATGCAGAAATGCATTTTGCGAGTCATTACCGACTCGCAAAATGCATTTCAGACTCGCAAATAGGAAGGGCTGTTCCCTTCCTATTTGCGAGTCGCATTGGGATGCAATACCATTTGCGACCGCATATGCGGTCGCAAATGGCATCGTAGTTACCATCCACTTCAAGTGGATGGTAACCCAATCGCAAATTGGAAGGGGTCCCCATGGGACCCCTTCCAGTTTGTGATTGCACCCAAAAATATTTTTTCAGGGCAGGGAGTGGTCCAAGGGACCACTCCCTGCCCTGAAAAATCCGAAACTAAAGGTTTCGGTTTTTTTTTGTAGTGCAGCTCATTTTACCTTAGGGAAAACGGGCTACACTTCAAAAAAAAAAAACCTGCTTTATTGACAAGCAGGTCGCTAACATGGAGGCCTGCTGACGTCAGCAGGCCTCCATGTTAGCGAGTGCCCATACTCGCAATGGGGCCGCAATTTGCGACCCACCTCATGAATATTCATGAGGTGGGTCATTGCGACCCCATTGCGAGTTGCAGTCGGTGTCTGAGACACCGTACTGCATAGCAATTTGCGACTTGCAAATTGCGAGTCGCAGGGACTCGCAATTTGCAAGTCGCAAATTGCTTTTTTCGTACATCTGGCCCCTGGTTCATTATAGGCAGGAGAGGCTAAGACCACATATTCATCATCGTCAAACCAGTGCTGTGGAACTATGAATTTTAGTTTTCCTTCTTTACTGTTCTTTATCTGCCTTCTATGCCTATTCGCTTGTTTGACCAGGCTTACTTAGTTGTTCCCTAAACCTGCATGGTGCTTCAGAAACGGGTTGTTTGAATAACCCACATCCACTACTTCATTCACGGCTACTAATGTGATTCTTTCACTTAACACCTCCTCTTTCGCTCGCACAAATTTGTCTTTCACCATTTCTGAATAAAATAAAATGTTTATAACCTTCTTCCCTTCTTTGCTTTTGGTAAAGCCTACTTGCCTTATATCCCTTGATGCCAATGTTTTCAGACTAGAACATTTAGCCAGAGGGAATAATAACTGTGAATGTTTTAAGGGGATTAGCTACCTCCTTTTTTAATTCCCCTTGACCTATGTCCGGGCTCTAGGTAAAATGAATTGCAATGTTTCTTGAATAATCAACATTATGTTCGCCATAGATGAGGCTGATTATGCTGACACCGCCAGATTCATAGATGACAGTTGTATGGTTGCACCCAACTCATCTTTTTCTATCCTCATAATTTGCTTAGTAGGCTTGCTGTTTCCCTTCTGCACCTTCATTTACATGTGTTCTAATTGCATTCCCCATCACACTCCATATTCCTTTTATTTTCTTTTGTATCAGCCTGTTATCGATTTGGGAGAATACCCAAGGCGAGGAAGACAGTCTTGGCTCGGGCAGGGCCTTCCTATTTTCTATGGGGTCAGAACCATTAGAGAGAGGTGTACAGTAATTCTGTTCAAGCAATACCATACTATTGTTTCCCATGACCCAAGTCCCTAAAATTTATTCCTAAAACTGGGGTATATCATGGAGATCATGGGGTTCTGGGAACTTTTAAAAAGGTTTCTCTACAAAGTCTTTCATACATTTTGTTGCTGACTAGCCACCTTCACTCGAAACCTAATTTGTATGCCCTTCTTCAGTCCCTTTCTCAAATGACTCTTTGTTGTGGGACCACATTAATGAAATCATGTATAGAATTGTTGATAGAGATTTCTATTCATACCGCTTTACCTTTCCATTTCCAATATTTTGGGCTCTGACCTTGCCTCTCTTTTGCTCTGATGGGAGCCATTAGTAGTTTTCGAATGTATCTTGCTCCACTTTCTCAGGGGCCTATTTTCTAATCCCTGGCCCACTTGCCAGGAGAGTGTTATGTACAGTACCTGCTTAATTAACAGTATGGTGGCAAACTGTGTAGCACTGGAGACCACTTACTTCCTGCCTCCTGACTCACCAGTTTTACTTTTATTTTGTGAGTCTTTCATTGACGTCGCTGCCACCTCAACCCTTGACTTTTACTGATGTTCACCACCTGTCTCTGTGCTATGCTTCCTTCAGGGTCTGTATTTCCCCTATTTAACATATTAAGTTTGTGACCACATACCAGAATTTCTGAGGTTTAAAGTGTCTAGAGGGCTGTGTGCAAGCTCTGCCACTCATCATACTCTTCCAGGCCCTCCGAGGTGACCTGACACAGTAGCGGCATACCAGGCCCCTGAAAAATATACTAACAGCTTATTTCATGAAATGGTTATCCAGCCTACCTCCATCACTGTCATTTGGCAGTGCTGTAAGGCAGTGTGGGGCTTGCAATACCCCAAGAAATGTTGCCCACATCAGTCACAGGGGCAGGATCCACCGTTCCCCCAACAGCCGAGCAAGGGGCATGCCAAGTGGGTAGGCAGACATGAGCATGGTACAACTCTGCAGATCTCATCATATCTTCAGTGTTTCCAGTTCCTTGTGAGCCCTCTTTGCTCTCCATTATCTATTGCATTTCTAGGTGGAAAAGTTCAATATGTTCCTACAAACGTCTATAATAAAGGTAGCCTTGTGCAGCAAGCGTTGGGTCCATCTTCATTTCAAATTGGTAAACAGGGCTTGGGGACATGTCTGTGCAGGACAACTTCAATGCATTTGAGTGCTGGTCGTGGCACAAATGCAAGTGCCCCATACTGCTCTTCCAGCTTAAGCTGTTTGAGACAAGCCTCTGGTGGTTGAGGTGGTTGAAGGTCAACCTATATTTCTGGTGTTTCAGCAAGCTCTTGGAGAGAACCAACTTCTGCAAGATATAATATTTTATGAGTTAAGAAGGTAATACTGAATTCAATTAGCCCTTGCAGGAGAGTCAATGAAAATGTTTTGAGGTGGGAGTGATGTGATCAGATATTCTGGTTCAATAGACTGGGATAACAGATGCATATAATGCAGGTTCCATATAAAATTAAAGGAGACCCGCTAGGATTTAAGGAAAGGGCAGATATATTGGATGAAATTTGCTGTAGTGTGTCGGCATGAAAATCTATTTACTAAATGTCATTCCAATATGCATTTAATTTGTAGCTTGTGTTTTATGGTAAAAAGTTCGGATTGTAATGAAATGCTAAAACCACAATAAAATTGTGTGGATAGTTTCAATCAAAAATCTGGTTTTCATGAAAAGACAAAATTAGAAATATTTTAAATATATGATTTGCTTCGAAATCCAACTGGAAGTGAACAATAAAATAATGACAATCAGCACAGTGAAATGAACACTAAGATTGGTTAAGTCAGTCAGAATGCTTAATGTTAGATAATCAATTTTGCTGAATTTGTTATCAGACAGAAACAGTGGAAGTGTTTATTTGCCAGTTTGGGGCAAGATTAGAGGGACAGGACATAACTGTCATCAAGATACTGTAGAGAAGAAGCTGTTAATTGTTCTTCCTCACATTGTGTAGTCTCATATTCAGCTCAGGTCCATAAATGCAGGGCAGGCAATTAAAGAACAATCAATAGCATTTAGTAAGGGCGATGAGCAGTGGTAATGCCCCGACAGGAGGAGAATACATCTTAAGTGCAATGTTTGATGTATAGATGATGTACAATGTATGCTCTGATTATAGTAGATACATTTCAATCGGGAAGAGCTGCATTTTCTTTAGTTTTGCCATAGGGTGCTAGTGGAGCACAGATGACAAAATGTATCCCTTACACCAGTGGTGGTGATAAAATGGACACAAGCAGAAGGTACATTTTTGCGGAGTGATAGATACGATGGCCTGGCCCAGAGCCAGATCATGTGGAACTGGCCCTACTTTTTAAGGCCCTAGGCTATACTCAGTAAGATCATTACACAATGCTAGGCCCAGCATTGGCCGCAATCCACTTGGTCTACTCTGCAACCTTTGAGGAGCTCATTCATCTCTGCACTCTACATCATCACCCACACTACTGTGCCCACTCTGCAAGTCAGACAGGCAGACACTGGATTCTTGGTGCATGATCACAACAGACCCATGACAATTTGCAACACCTTTAGTCATGTATATTAGGCTCTTGAAGGTGGGTCTGGTTGCACTCCTGGCCTCAGAACAACTCTGCCCATGATACCTGCTGAGAAAAGTCTTCAGCAATGTGCATTAGGCTCTAAGCACAGGGTTTGAACCAGACCCTACATCTCTGAGCCCTCCACTATCTTAGGCTTAGGGAGTATGGCTGGCCCGCAGCAAGGCCTTGGGTCACCCCATAATCTGTTTGGCCTAATGAACCCATACTTTACCTGTCTGTGCTTTCCCATACCACAAGCCCTGTGGGGTTTGCTCTATCAAAATTTCTTGCAACAGTTATAATAAAAACAATTCATTGTAGGCCAATCTTCATTTTCCTCTACTGGACAGATCTTCATGAGACACACCAAAGATTTTGCAAATTTTGCGCAGATTCATCAAACAGCACAGTTATTCACAAGCCAAAATGTGTTTTCAATGGAAAGTTAATTTGAATTATGACTACCCTGTAGCTGCCAACAGTCTGAAAAGTATAAATATTTGTGATGTTTGGTAGATATTTAATATGTGTACCTTACTTGTGTTTTCTCAAGGTGTCTGTATGGGGTCAAAGTTCAAGGAGGGACAAAAAGCTTTCATTTTCTGACAAATTTGTCAATGTCTGGTGACTCCCCATAAATCGTGGAAGCTAGTTAGGAAAATAAGCTCAGTGCGGTGATTTCACATTTCTTGCAAATCTGAGAAGAGTGGTAAAAATTGAAGGGGAATAATAGCTCTGATTTGCTTATAAATTTGAAACTGTTCGAGATTTTATTTTATTACATTTTTAAAATCTAATCCAATATATCCAATACTAACTGATGGGAGAGATAGGCCTTGCAGTAATGAAAATCGAGTTTTTCACAACCAGGACATGTAAAACCTAAAAGTATATTTCCAACTTTTTAAATACACTGCATCCCGTCCTTAGAGCTGCCTAGGTCCTACATAATGTGTGACTTACATGTATGAAAAAGGAAGGTGTGGCCCTGGCAAAAGGGTTATTTTGCCTAGGTAAATTAAATATGTCAATTGGGGATAAGCTAATCTTAGCACATTTTAAGAAAATAGTACAAGCACTGGTCAGCAGTGGTAATGCATGCAGAAGCCCATCAAAAACGGTCAACAAAATAGGAGGTCTAAAGGCAAAAAGTCAGTGGGAAACCATGCCAAGGATGTCAGGTCTCACAAAGTAGTTAAGTTAATTGTAAGAGTTTAAAAAAAAAAAATAGCTTGAATAAAACTGCAGCACAGCAAAGTTCTCAAATGTTCCTAGTGTTTACGTAGTATTTTATTGCATCTTTACAACCTGTGTTTTTATTCTCAAGAAAATGGACATTACTTGGGACATATAGGTAAATAAATATGTCAATTGGGGATAAGCTAATCTTACCACATTTTAAGAAAAGAGTACAAGCAGTGGTCAGCAGTGGTAATGCGTGCAGAAGCCCAGAAAAAACGGTCAACAAAATAGGAGGTCTTAAGGCAAAAAGTCAGTGGGAAACCATCCCAAGGATCCCAGGTCTCACAAAGTAGTTAAGCTAATTGTAAGAGTTAAAAAAAAAAAAATAGCTTGAATAAAATTACAGTACAGCAAAGTTCTCAAATGTTCCTAGTGTTTACGTAGTATTTTACTGCATCTTTACAACCTGTTATTTTAGTCTCAATAAAAATGTTTTGAATTAAACTTTGCCTCTCAAGCTTGGCACTCGAGCTATAGAATAGAAGATAAAGCATCCATTCATATTTGTAATCACAGGCCCTACATCTTGGTTTTATTAATGGTTGATACGACCAGGATAATCTGACTTGTTTTACAGAATAAAGAGCATTCAGAATATTTTTTGTCCTAGCTTCATTGGGTATTACTGAGTGTGCTGGGAATTTTAGGATTCCATAATAAGGTTGTCATATCAAATTTGTGCCAGCTCAGTGGTATTACCCATGCAACAATGTTTTGTTTGTGATGTATTTGTCATTTTGAGGGCCAAACTTGTGGGTGTGTTTATTAACACAGTGTCTCAAGATTTCAATAGGTCTCTAGACCATGTGATTTCTGTCTTCTATATTTGCACTGATAATGGGTTTTAGCCTACCTATTTGCATTTGTTACAAGAAGACAAGATTTGAAGAAGTTGGCTGGATCAATGTCAAAGTGGTTACAAAGCTATCTGGAAATCCACGCCGAACATACATCAAGGCAGGCAGGAGTTTTGTTGTTGCTCCCTTTATAACAGTGAAAATGTGAGAGCAGTGCTTCTTTATCTGATGATTACTAGTTGGTTTCCTGGTGTGCCTTTTCAGCTAGGCATATTCCAAAATAGTTGTAGACTGTGGCATACCCTAATATGAATGAGGCAGAAAGATTTATTCGCTTGTATATTTTTCAAAAATCATTACCATTGATTTATAGTGATTTATTTAAAACTTGTTTTCAAGATTGCTGATGTGTGGTTCATTTAGAGCTCTCTTCATGCCCGTGTAGATTCGATGAAGAAAGGCAATGTCGGTGGAGTACTATATATATATATATATATATATATATATATGTATATATATATATAGGTATATACAGATAGATCGATGTATGCACACATGCACATATATACATATACATTAAACATAGGTAAAATATAAATTTGTTAAAAAGGCCTAAAAGTATGTATATATTTTAAGATAAAATAGTTATTATACATATTTGTATGAAGAAATAAGCATATCTAGATATATACATATAATCAAATTATAAAATGTTTACATACACAGGGATATGCAGTCCATTGCTGCTTGAGTATGGTGGTAATGTAGGAAAGACCCAGCTCTTGAGTAGTGTTTTGAAGATAAGATAGGTATCCCTAGGTCAATGAATTCCATAGTTTGGCTACTTGAGTAAGATCTGGCAGCCGAGTTTGGAATGCATTGTGTGCACCTACAGACAAGTTTCAACTTTTTGGGTCTCTGAGAAAGGTGAAGTGTTTGTGATTGAGGATATCTGTTTAATGGTAACCTGGAAGGGAAACTGTTCATCAGCTGCAGAGGGTGAAGTGGGAGCTTCGGGTCAATCGAGAGCTAACTATTCACGAAATCCTAAACAGTGACGTGCTGCCGTGCTGCTGTGCGTGCCTACGTGAAGTGGAGTGAAGTGGAGTGGCGTGGAGGAGGGCTCCTGGCATCCGGCCCGGCCCAAAGCTGCTGAATTTGCTGACTTTGCTGCGAGTTTTGCCGTGAGGCGTTCGGGCTCTACCAGTCTTGCTGTTCAAGTGCCAGAGCATTGGTAGACTGGGCAGGGCCATGCTGTGTGGCCCCATGGAGCGGTGGATCAGAGGGCAGCCATCGGGCCCGAAGCTGTGGCCCAAAGAGCAAAGGAGCAGCAGTGAGGAGCAGCAGTGTGAGCAATAGTAAGTGACTGCAATGGGGCCCACAACTGGGGAGGCCTAAAGACCGACTGAGGAGGACAGCCACTTCCTGTTGCTGCCCGATGCTGCCTACCGGCAGAGGGCGCTAAAGCCTAGAGTTTCCCAAATTGGCCCCAAGCTTGTCCCCTGAGTGGAAAGGCTGTTGCTTGCCCCTGCTCCCTCGGGTCAGTCAGCCTTAGAGACTGGTGGAGAGACAGGTGGAGAGCGTGGCTCCAGCAGTGGAGTGGATCACTGAGTGAGGCGGTGTCAACTACTTACAACTTGAACTAAATTCCAGTGCCTGCTGCGAGGTGGTACCCCGAAGACTAGAAAACCAGAAGACCAGAAGAAGTGGCCCTTTCGGTCTCCTAGCTCTACTGATGCGCACTCGTGCCCCTCAATCAGCTGAGGCACGGCGGTGCGTATTAAAATCAAAGATTAGGGAAAACACTGAGGTCACTGAAGATGCGTTCTGGGAAAGAATGGGTTTTTCAGCCGCTAACCAAGAGGAATAAGAGGAAAAACAAATCTTCCTCGTCACCCCCAGCATTAAAATGGAAAGCAAAAACAAATCTGGAACATCAGTCCTTAATTTCTCCAATTTTCCCCATTTTTCAAATGTTTGAGAAATCAGTAAAAATACCCACAAATTTGACTCCTTGAAGGATTAGATACCTAAAGACTCGGTGGCTCTCCCTCATCCTATCTCCCCTATAAAAAGTGAAAGCAGTTTGCTATACGAACAGGGGGAAACAAGTGGGCCCAAGAGGGAGGGGCCGATCGCAAAATCTGTCTCTGGTAATAATTTAAATTTGACGGATGATAAAGGTAAAGAAAATGCCTGGGGTCCCATCAGTGATTTAGAATTACTGACCCTAAGGTCATCATTGCCACCCCCAGTCGCTTCCATGTGTCCATCCATGAAGACTTTAACTGATTACCCAACAAAAAAAGGTCAACCCCTTGAGGTAAATGTAATTGTCAAAATGTGTACAGATTCCATGATACTATTAAACACTCAGGGGCCTCAGGAGGCAGGTCCCATGTAGGATAAGAATAAAACTTTAAAAAACATTCACATCTCGGACAATATCAATAATACAGTTCCACTTAACCTTAATTCCAGTCTGCTTTCCCAAATTCACTCAGATTTGAGCCCCCTTATGCATGTTTTTAAAAGTCCTGGCATAAAAGATATTGGGCCAGTTTACAAGAAGCGCAAGCCTTCGCTTCAGACATCCACCTGGATACCTCTTTTCTTGACGATAGATCCCAAATTGTTTTGGACTCGTCAACCACACCAATACACAAATATGTAGGTAAGGAGGTTACTAACGAGAATCCCCTGCCCCCAAAATACTTCTAAAGAATTAGATAAAAATACTTTCTAAGATATTTTCTTGAAGACCTCACAATTAACTCTTGATGCCTTGTCTTATCAGTCCACAAAAATTGACTTTCAGGTGGATTTGCTGAATGTTATAGCAGAATCGGTATCAGGGATTGACCAGAAGCTGGCCGACCTAAGCGCCTTGATTAAGCGAGCTCAGAACTTTGCAGAGAAGTCAAAATTGGACTGTACCTGTGAGTCCATAATTAATAAGCTGGCCACACTTCCAGGGGTTTTAAATACATTGATGTTAGATCTTAAGGAAAACCTTAACATGGTAAAAGTGGGAGAAACCATAGCCCCAGTAAATCCCCAGAAACGGAAGGAGGTAAGCCTAAATGGTAGTATGGGTACTAAGCAAATAGGATGTTTTGAAGAGCAGGGGTGGGGCCAGGGGGAAGGTCCCAGGGAAACTGCCTGTTTACTGAAATCTCCTGAGAAGGGGAAATGTTTCCATGCTGTTATTTCAAATGAAGAAATCTCTCCCTCTTTCCAAACTTGGCAGTTCACTCAATACAGTCAAAGAAGCCGGTTATGAAAAGACAAAAGAAAAACAACGCAAGGCAAGGAATAATATAAGACGTCTTGATGCCCCCCCCAAATAATGAGATGAGCACTTCTTTTTCTCCCGATATAGGAAAAGGGAACAGAAAGAATCATGACTAGAGTACTAATAAAAAGAACAGTCAAATGGTGAGTTATCTGTTGCCAGTATTTAATACGCATAAGATGAGATATATTCACCAAGATTACAGGGGCTGAATGAATCTAATTTTAACTTGGAGAAAGTAAAAATTAAGGAATGACAAGGTTCTCAGAACTTAAAGGGTAAGAGAGCAACTAAATGGGAATCACCAAATAACAAACTACAGGAAAGGGAGTTAAAACCCAAAATGAGTAATCCAAAGGTACATAGGAAAACAATTGAAGCAGAGGGTCAAGGCATTATAATTTTATAAACTGAAAATGTTGAAGGTCAAGGGGATTATATGGTTGAGCCCAGGGTAAAAAAGGGCAGTTGTTATGCAATTGATCAGTTGGAGGCTGAGAGACCAGGGGTCAAGGGAACAGAGGAATTCCCTGGACCACTCTTGGAAGCAGAGCTTCTAAATAGATCATACAAGAGGATTAATGTATTAAATCGGGGACAGTCCGAGGG
This sequence comes from Pleurodeles waltl, assembly GCF_031143425.1. NCBI lineage: Eukaryota > Metazoa > Chordata > Amphibia > Caudata > Salamandridae > Pleurodeles > Pleurodeles waltl. The sequence goes on along the minus strand of NC_090444.1, from coordinate 1,232,216,150 downwards.
GGAAATTACTCCCCAGTCCCCGATAAGCAATCAAAAGGGAACAACCCCAGTTGGGGAATGGAATGATTCTATGGGAGGTCACAACCACAGTTCCCCTGTAGGCTCTAAACAATTAATTCTTGAACCACAATACCAGACCAGGGGACCAAACGATATACTCGACTGAGGTAATATTCTTAAACTTTTACAAGTTGTTCCCTTCCTTGAGGGTATTTAGTCCACTGACATCGTTTCCATAGAATTTTTACCAGGGGTCAAGACTGATAAAACCAGTTCTAAAGAATCTACCCTGGTAACGTAGGCGACATCTCATTTGGCTAAAAGGGTTTTAAAAAGAAAAAAGTACCTTTCTAAATTGGGGAATTGGAGTTATAACACTGCAACAAATAGGTTACACTGACACTTTAGTAGCTCAAAATATCTCACCAAAATCTAATAAATCGATAGGTCTAATACAACCTTTCTCAGTCCTCAAATCTGCAATTGGGAACCTAAGCACTGCTGATCAGCATCACACACGGTATAAAGTAAATAAGAGATGTCATTCCCAACAGTTAAACCAGGGGTGGCTGTCGGCAGCACTTCATAACCTGGTTTGGCAACTCTTTATGATAAACCTCTCCAAGTTTGCTCCTGGAATATATACAGGATTAGTTCAAACTATCAACAAAAAGACTTGACACGTCTTTTAAATGAATTCCAAATTATTTTTTTACAGGAGACTGGAGCCATAAAGCCCTTTACAATCAATTAATTTATAGGCTTTTTTTCCCTAGCGCAAAGGGAAAAAAGGTTTAGACGCCCAAGGGGGGGGGGGTTGGCAATCTTAATTTCAGGAGGATTGATTATATCATGCACACAGGTAAATGAGGTTAAAGAGGAATTTCTGATAATAAAGCTAGAAGACTGGAAAAAAGCGTATACCAGTCCACTCTCACCAATAAATGTTTATATTCATCCAGAGGCACGTTCTAGGAAACTCGCATCTTCCAAATTGGTAGATACAATATTAACTAGTTATCAAGATCTGGGGTCTCCAGAGTTTTTAGTAACTGGGGACTTTAATATGAAACTATTACATCCTTTTGAAAGGGTGGCTCAGATTATCTTGTAAGATCATTTATGGGTGGTCCCACAGCAATCCCCGGGGCTTTTGGGGTTAGGCAAACCCAATACCAAGGCAATGTCCTTTACAAAAATTCAGGAGGCCCTCGGGGTCAGGTTTCTAAATGGGAGGTTTCCACAAGATACGCAGTCGGCAGTTACCTGTTATGTTACTGGAACTCAAGAAACAATTGACTATACTGTGGTCTCTCTGTCCTTACTTACCCCAATAACTAAGTATTATATTATCAAGACAAATAAGAGTGACCATGGACTACAATGTATGGAGATTGGTTATGGTTTCTCCACATTTAATCCTGCTTCTACTTTACCAGGGGATGTTACTTCTATGAACTATAGAAAACTTTGATGGATTGAAAATGTAATGGAATCCATTGGTGAACTTACAATTGCGTTATTCAACCAATGCCGGAACGACCCAATAACCTTATGGTTGACATTCTTGGAAAGGGGTGCAACTAGAATCCTTACAGAAAGACCACAAAAAACCTACCAGAGCCAGGGGTGGGTTAAAACAAAAAATAAAATAAAGATTTCAGCTTTCATTATCAACTTAAGATGGCAACGGAATATACTTTTAAGGTTATCTAAGAAAAATCCAACTGACTGTCAAATTAAACTGATTTAAAAACATTAACAATATCTATCAGAAATGAATATGGAATCATAAATGACAGAAAAGTCATTGGGCTAAGGCATTAGTCTTAGGTGAAAAAAACAATACATAGGGATTCTGGAAAATGGTTAATGAATTAAATAAGGCACCAATAGCCCTAACTAGTTCAAATATTTTGGAATCCTTCTGGATTGATTGCTTAGTTCATAACTGCAATGGATGTAGTGAAATTAAAAGAGACATTAATATCTTGGAGTGGCAATGAATGAGTTATGCTTAGGAGGGGTCACGATTATGCCCCCTGTTGTCCAAAAGGATGCCGTCAAATTAACCTTTATGGTGACGGAGGTCACTAATCTAATAAATAACAGCAGGAGTGCAGGGGCTCCAGTTCCAAATGGGGTCTCAAATACTCTATTTAAATCAAACCCGGCATTCGTGGTAGAAATTTTGGTCTCGATTTTTAACTACTCTATGAAACTGGAAAGTATTCCAAGCTCTTGGAGAGGTGTAATAATCCACCCAATCTTTAAAGGAGGTAACAAATTTCACCCAGAGAATTATCATCTGATTATCCTAATGGCCAAATATTATGCTGGTTTTCTACTGGAGCACCTTCATACCTGGGGGACTGAGAACAATATTATTTCTCCAAATCAGTCAGGTTTTGTAAAGGGCCTTGGAATGGCTACTAACATTTTAACTCTTTCCATCATTATTGATAAATGCAAACAAAAAAATCAACCCTTGTATCTGTGCTTTGTAGATTTCAAATCAGCCTTTGACCTGGTACAGCGAAGTCACCTATGGAAAAAGCTAGCCTCCTGGGGCATACCCAAGAAATTATTAATAGCTCAACAGCTGTTATGCACAGACACATGGGTTTGAGTAAAGATAGGGGATGGATCCTTTCTATCAAGGAAAATTGAGTCAAAGCAAAGATTGAAACAGGGCTGCATATTAGCGCCATATTTTTTTAATCTCTTCCCATCGGACTTGACAGTTAAACTAAACAAGGTGAACGCCCATCCCCCAAAGCTTAGGGATATGCCCATTTCTAACCTGCTATATGCTGGTGACATAGTCCTTTTAAATCAAACTAAAGTTGGATTATGTCGGCTCATTGTTAATTTAATTAAATTTGCCAAGCAGAATGGAATGAAAATAGACCAGAAAAAAAAACAAAGTGTTGGAAGTTAATAAAACAAATTGTAAAGATAAAAAGTGGTATGTACAAGGGAGAGAATTAGAACTAGTCAAATATTATAGATACTTGGGTGTATTATTTGATAAGTGGGGCTCTTTTCTTCTGCAGAAGCAGGACTTACAGAGAAAAGGAAACACCCTATTGCTTGCTTTTCATACTGTGAAAAAGTCACTTGACGGCCAAGCTACCGTCCCTCACTACAAGTAATTGCTGCCAGATTAATGTCTACCATAGGATACAGGAGTGAAGCTATGGGAGGAAGAGATGCCGATATTTGTAATATAATAATTGGGAAACTGTTTAGGTCCTTATTCCAACTACCAGGGTACTCTTTGCAAGCCTAAATTAGGCTAGAGTTTGGGTATTTAAATCAAAATATAGCCAGAACGTGCAGCTTTATTAAAATCTGGAAACACATACAGTGAAGTAGGGGGAACCAACTTTGTCAGGCACTCTGGAAGGAGATCAGTTCAAACCACACATCGAATTCTAGACAAGATTTAGAGCAGGCCATGGTAGATCTCGAGGTATGGGAATTGTGGGATGAAAATATCTCCTATCCTGCTTTAAAAAAAAATCTTAAATCGCATAGTGAAGAAGAAATTAGTGGTTATGGAGAAGTCCCTGTTACCAGTCAGATCTCATTCAATGATGGTATTGAATGAGTGTAAAGCCCTAAAATATCAGCCATAATTGGAGGCCGGGTGGTCAAAAGTTGATAAAGACTTATGTATTAAATATCGTTTTGGCCTCATTCCAGGATGTGCCCACTCAGCCCCATGAGAACGTACTGCATCAATCCCCAGTGCAGGTTGGGTGGTTACTGGGGGAAAGATAGCATCCATCTGATCTGTAATAGATTACTGAAGGAGTGCAGGACTCTTTTAAAATCAGCCTTCAATCTGAGGGGCATACAGTCATGTAGAGAAGCAGTGTCACCTGTTTCAAACCTTCTCATTATATTTTGAATGCTAAATTTACAAAGATTTTATGTTTGACATCAAAAACACTATTACATGCTCAGTAATTAGGACAAATAAAATATGTGGCTGCTCAATAATTGACTTATGTTGATAGAAGATGACCTATGATTTCTACTTATTGAGGTTGGTTAGAGTGACAGATATGCGGAAAATAATTAGGCTATCGGCCAAATTATCATATATTTCATTTTTTAAGGTTACCGGGATGAGTACACGTTGCTAGTTAGTAAGGTGAACCCTTCTAGCTAACCTAAGTAAACTATTTCTACATGTAAAGCCTTTTTTTTTATTAAAAGTCCTTGTCGGTCATATGTTGTGAAATTCTGAAGCTCATTGCCGATTACGGTTTCCTTTATAGTATCTTTCGATGTACTAGAGTATCTCTAAGCTGTAACTTAATGACTTGTGAGTACATAAAACAGTATTTATAAACATGACAGGAAGATGGTGATAAAACTTCTGCACTTTAATGATACTTCAAAAAGAAACCTGGATCAGCATGTAAAGGACAAGAGGAGCTAGAAGTTGTTTGCATTTGAATGTTTACATAGATGAGAGTAACAATTATAATGTGTATACATTGATACAGAAGGACATTGTCAGTAATGACAAATAATAGTGTTCATATTTTTACTGTGTATAATATGTAGATAACCTTGGTCATCTGTACTGCGCTTTTATGTAATAATTTATTCTGAAAGATTTTAGATGGTAACTCATAGTACTTATTTGTATGAAGTTGTTATTTATTTTATTGTATGATATATTGGTTTTAATTAACTATGCATGTAATAAACTTGAACTTGAATGCATTGTAATTTTTTCATAGTAGATCAAGATGATCCATGATAGAGACCATTGGAGTAATTCAGTTTAGACAGTAGCCTGCACTTATTTTGGAAATCCAAGGTGGGGGAAGATGCTTTACAGTTTTCATGGTGATAAAACTTGATCTTGCTATTTTGTCCACGTGAGCATTCATTGTTAACTTGGAGTCCATGGTTATTCCAAGGCTTCTTACTTCCTTAGATACTTTAGGAGGTAGTCCCAGATCGTCAGGCCAGGCACAGAGTGCGTCATCATTTTTACAATTGCCACATGTGAGTATTTCTGTTTTGGAAGCATTCAGTTTGACATGGCTCTATGTCATTGACTGATGAACGGCTCTGAGACAACTGGAGATTTGTGAGTCTCCAGTGTCTTTGGGGCATTCACGTTTAATGAGTATTTGTGTGCCATCTGCATAGTTGTATCATGTGAGTTGAAAATCATTGATCATTGTTGGTAACAACATCATGCAAATGTTGAGAAGCATGTGTGAGATAATTGAGCCTTGAGGGACCTCTGCTTTTGTGAAGTAGGGTTTGGGTGAGAAGGGGGGAGCATGGATGGCATTACCTCTATTTTGAAGGTAGGATATAAGCCAGTCAAGAGCAGTCCCATCTATGGCGGATTCGTAGAGTCTTTGTATCAGGGTGTCATGGTCAACTGTGTCAAAGACAGCTGAAAGGTCCAGGAGAAGTAGTACAGCAACTCTATGGTGGTCTATTGTGTTTTTAAGACTATCCAAGATGGCTATGAGGGCCGATTCAGTTCCTCTTTCTGGGCAGAATCTAGTTTGGTAGTCTGAAAGCATGGAGTTATCTTCAATGAGCTGTGACATCTGGGTGAATGTTGCTCTTTCTGTCAGTTTGGCCAAGAAAGATCCATTTGTAATTGGTTTGTTGTTGTTGGGGTCACGCAGGGCCAGGTTTGTTTTTCTTTAATAATGGGCTTATATATGACTTTTTCAGGTATTCAGGGGAGATTCCTGTAGTTAAAGAATTATTGATGATTCTTCTTACTGGTGTGGCAGCAGAGACAAATAGAAGAATGTTCTTGAAGATGTGTGGTAGACAAGGGTCAGAAGGGCAGCCGGGGAGGCCTACTTGCTTTGACCAGATCCATAAATTCACCTTGTGATATTTGTTTGAAGGACTTTAGAGGCTGTGTTGGCTTACTTTTCAAGGAGATGTTTTGAAACTCGTTGGTGCAGGTGGTTTAACTATGTGTTAAATAGGAGTACAATGTGTTTGCCGTGGTCGTGTAATTATTTGCCAGTTTATCTGAGAAATCTTGAGTAATGGGATGAATTTCTTCCATGCATTTAGGTTTTTGAAATTCATTGAGAATTTTATTTAAAAAAATGTTTGCAAATATAGCATTTTTAATTCTATCAGAGTAGTACCTTTTTTAGCTTTTTTGATTGATGATTTGTATATTGTGTTAAGGCTGCATAGCTGAAGTTTATCTTGAATGTTGTTTGTTTTGAGCCAGGTTCATTGCAGGCTTCTGATTTGAGGTTTTAGCTTTTATAGTTTTGTATGTCTCCAAGGTGCTTGTTTTATTTTGTCCTGTTTTGTTTTTCTGATACTAGGATATCAAAAGCTGCCTGTAACCACTCATTGACTTTTTTAATAGAATGCATTGCATCTAAATCTGTGTTGGCTGTTAGTTGTGTTTTTAAGTAATCAAAACTGAGTATGTTCCATGGTCTATAGGTGGATGCATGTGAGGTGGTCTTGGATGTGTTGCTTTTTGGTGCTTTATGTTAGAAAGTTACCATGTCGTGGTCTGATTATGTGACCAATGGGATGTTTTGAATGGTAACTAGTTCTGGATATGCAAAAATTACATCTAGGATGTGTCCAGTGATGTGTGTTGGATTGTGTAGAATTTGATGTAGGTTCAATGTGACTAGGCAAGAGATGATGGCTTTTGGATGGGGCATATTAGGTTTATAAAATCAAATGTTTAGGTCCCCAAGAATATATAGGTTGGGGTATAATGTCATACAGATTGAATCTGTGTCTAGAAATATCTATGGGAATGTTGAATTGCTAGATGATAATCTGTAAGGAGGAGGAAGTTAAAGGAGGAAGTTGATGTAGTATGAGATATGATGATGAGGGCCTCACAACCTTGTAAGGCGATGTTGCCTGTCTTAATTAGATTTATTGTTTATTTGAATTTAACAACTAGTCCACCTCCTCTTTTGCCTATTGAGTTTTGTGTGATGGTTTGATAGCCTAGAAGAATGGTTTCATGCAACACAGGGGTCATGTCATCTCCCAACCATGCATTAATTATGAAGATTAAGTCAGATTGTGTGTCAGTGTGTAGGCAGTAAATGTGGTGCTTGTTTTTAGAGAGTGTTTGAGCATTTATGAGTAGGCAGTTTAGAGATTGTGTACTGGTGGTAGTGTAATTCTTTTAGTAAAAGAGTGATCAGTATATTTTGAACTTGTAGCAGTGCCATTAGTGCTGCTATTAACTGTATTAGGCTCATAATATTGTGTTTTTTCTATATTGCGTTCCTCATCCAGCAGGCTTAGAAGGCATTTTGTTGAGTATGTGTGTGTCTGTGGTGAAGATGGTGGTTGTGATTGACATGGTGTGTTGTGTACTTTTTGCAGATTAGCCTTTCAGTAATAAACATGAGGATGCAAAATTGTGAAGAGTGGCATGGTGTTTATTTTGTTTATATATTGGTTTAGGGTGGAAGAAGCCTGGGATAGGGGTAGTGATGGAGCATGTCGGTCACATTCTAAGGGTCTAAATTGTACAGTGGATGAGAGGCGGATGAATGAATTCTGTTCGTATTTGGATGCATGTGGTAGATGTTGGTGAAGAATGGGCATTTTGGAATCATTCAATCAGTCATACTACAATTAGACCAGAAGCCCATTTGAATTAATCAATTGCTTGCACTCTATCCATGTGTTCAATTCCTTCAATAGCACCATAGCTCAAGTTTTGCCTTCAAAAGTAGTGCTTTTTAGGTGATAACAGGTAGGATATGATCTATTACCCTTTTTAAAAAGGGGATGAAGCTGTGCCAAATTTCTGTAACAATGGATGGCTGAAAGGATGCTTTGTACAAAAATGGTAACCAGGTCTCCCAGCAATCTATTTAAGCCTTAGACAGAAACCTGCACATTCCATTAGGCACCTGTGTACCAGCACCATTTTAGTGCAAGTTTGATGCTTCTTGTGTAGATTATGCAGCTGAGATGGATAATCTCTCTACTGTAGATGGTCATAATTTTCTACGGGGACTGTTTGGGGTATGAGGCAAAACCTGAAACCCTCTCCATTGTGTAGTTGTTGTCATAGTAGGTTTGCAAAATGGAACTTCCCATACATTGACACTTAGGTAGTCATTATGACCCTGGCGGTCTTCTGACCACAAAGACAAAGGTGATGGTTTCACCACCAACAGGCTGGTGGTGAAGACCGCCCCATTATGAGTGTGGCGGGTTTGTCTCTTCCAACCCGCCACATCTCTACTTATACCGCCAGGTTGGTCGGACCCGTTGGGCCGGAGATGAGCATCTCCGACCCAGCAGTCCACAGAAGACCACCGGCGGTATTAGGAGCCACCTTTCCACCAGGGTTTCTGTGACGGTAGCACTACCACGAAAACCCTGGTGGAAAGGCTACTGGTGACAGGGCATGTCTTCCCTGTCGCCAGCAGAGGACTCCCCCACCCTCCCAGGAAGCACAACCCCCCCCAACCCTCCTTCCCCCTCAGGTACATCCACCTCCCCTCTTCCCCCTTCCCCACCCCCCTCCAGGTATATTGCCCCCCTCCCCATATACCTGCACACACACACACACACACACAGACACCTACATGCACCACGCATACACTCATTCGCCTACTTACATACATGCATTCACTCACACGCATCCATTCTTGCATTCACCTCAGCACTCATACACACATTCAGCCATGCATGCACACACCCACACATGCAGACAAACACCCACTCACTCACACACAAAACCCACCGTCCTCCCACCCCCCTCCCCTGTCGGACGATCGACTTACCTGGTCTGGGTAGAAGGGGCGCTTCCACCGGGGGGGGCTTCAGGCAGGGCTCGTGGTGGAACCATCCATGCACCTCCACCCACCAGCATGACTACTGCTGTATTTCTGCCCAAAGTGTGGTGGAAATCCAGCAGTACCCGTAATATGGTGGGTAGAAGACTGCCAGCACTGGTGGTCTTCTGGCTCCTGCGTCTTTGTCAGTCTTCAGGAAGAACACCAAAGTCAAAATGAGGACCTTACTCTAGAAAAATTAAACAAGCCATTGGTTGTCAAAATACTTTTTTTCCTTTTCTCAGGTTTTCTCTGAAGTGACAACTATATGGTATCAGAGGCACTGTCTTTCATGGTGTGTTTACTCTGTAATTTCCTAAACTCTGACTCTAAATATTTTAAGTTAAGGCCAGTAAACACCTACCTTTATTCTAAGCTTATGCTGGCCTATAGATGCATAATTTGGTTTCACATCTTGTAATCCAGTGATCAATTCCGACCATAGTGTTAGTGAGTGGAGCAGAGCTGTGACAATTTGGAATATATTCTTTAGCTTCTGGCTTTTTTGTGAGGTTTGCAGTTTTCTAATTTTTTTGATATTGACCGCCCTCTGTCTGATCCTCTAAAATTGACTCAATCTCTCATTGTTCTCTGTGGAGGTTAGCCTTTCAGCAAGTGTCATAAACAGATTTAACCTAATTATGTAATTATTGAAAGGTAATGATCACTGTCAGACCTTTCTATAACAGAGAAATCAAAGTATTTGTAAAAAATCAAATGTAAGAAGTATGTAAAATCACGTGTAGTCCATCATCCATGAGAGCAGTGAATGATGATTCCTGCAGAGCTGAACTTTTGTTACCATGTAAGAGTGAACAGCAAGAAGCTATTGAAACAATGATCTTTAAGTTTAACAAGTGGGTCTTGCTTTGTTTGCAGGGACACTGTCAACTTAGGTGGCCTTGTGTGCGGTGTTGATTTTTTTGAACAAAAATTCTGCCATTTGCCTAATATCAAATTGAAATAACCAGCGAAGAACACTTTGTTTCCTGGGCCAGAGGAGATTAGATTCTCTAGCTACTCAACTAGGTGTTTGACAGGACTGGGTGGAACTCGCAGAGTTTTACTCTACAGAATTTTGCCAAGTTCCATAAAATCTCCGCAAGATTCTGTTGATTTCCAGGAGTAGGCGGGATTAGGGTACATCAGCTGCCCCCTTTCATTTTAAGCACCGGAGCTTGTTCCATTGTGTAAAATCAATGCGAATGGCACTACAAAGTGCACCTGAGGACACTGCTTCTTTGTGCCACTGCAGTACATTTTTTACTCATATGGTAGCTTTCACAACTTTACATCAGCATGCTAAGTAACATTTTGCAAATGATACGGACTGACGTAGCTCCTATGCATTATTCTGATTATGACTGTGAACGAGCAATAACAAGTGAAAGTGCACTGCATTTTTAAATCCCTCACAGGTAACGTTGGTCCAAGTATCTGTATATCAAAGACTAAAACATTCAAGCATAGCACCCAGCAGAGATCATCTGGCCTTGCTGTTCCAGGTCTCCCCTCCCAAAGTGCCCTCCCCAAAATCCTTTCTCACCCTTCCTCTCATCTGGTCACACCGATCCTCTGGTGTTTTACACATTCACAAAGGCAGTGCTGCCAGAAGGTACTGCTCCTGAGATACTCAGTAATGACAGAATCACAAGCCCAACGTTATTTTGTTCCTCCCAAGCAATACCCTCAGAATGTCTACTATAGCGTATGTTAGTAGAATGTGGGCCACAGTACAGAAAGAGCTCACAGCAACCTGGTTGCGAGTCAGGTGAAACAAATACAGGGCCAGATAGGAGCGTCACTTACCTCTAGAACAGTGCCCTTGACCACAACTTCGAATTCTCCAGTTGTTTCCTTCGCAGTGCCCACTCCAGTTCCATTGGCACCTCCAGAACAACTCACAGGGGACCCTACCTGAGTGCAGACCTTATTGACCCAAGTACAATTAAACTTTATGGTTGAAGACATCCATATGAATCAATCACAATCCTTTCTTTGGATGTCTTTCTTCTTCCGGGTGTCTCGTGGTTGTCTCACAAAAGCCTCTCAAGATCATAAAAAACAGTAAACATTCTTAATCTCTCAAATACAACAATGCATCAACTGTTTTTCTACCTTAAATAACACTTCTCATGTCTTACTTTATTCAAAATGACAAAAATACACTGCTATGAACTTAAATGCAAATGTACGATCTCGCTAGCAGATCTCGAGAGCCGAACAGGGCTTACAGTTTCCTTGTAGTCTACACAGGGGGTTGTGTGTTTGGCTCCCATAAACATCTTGCAAGAACCTTTAGTTTGTAAACAAAATTATTAATAAATTCTACTTACTGTACTAACTTTATTATTAAACATTAGCATTCATTAATAACTAACCAGGGGGAAAAGGAATCGATAGGACACATTAGAAAAAAATGTATAGCCTCCTGCGAGATCAATCTAATACCTTAAAAATAGATGTGCAGAGTTAAAACACATACTTTACAGTACAGGAAAAATAGATCACTGACTTTTTGAAATTTAAATATGAAGTTTGTGTAAAGATAGACACAAAGACTATGAAAACTATGCTTGGAATATTTCTGTATATGTGAGTTAAAAAACTAAGAAGTTGAACATTCTCAGCACAAAGATTGTTGGAATAGTTAGTATCTATGTATTTTTAAATAGAAATGGAAAAACCTAAGGTTGAACTAACGTTATAGTTAGATGTAATAAAAATATCTGTTACCACTTTGAAAAAAAAAACTGAGAAATTCACTGAAAATGCCAAAGTTTAAAGTAACGTTATAGGTAGGAGATTTTCTTAGTGACAATGTTAACATTTTGAAGTAAAAAAAAAAAACACACAGAAATTCACCAGTTATAGTTAGCAGCAATAAGTATAACTTGCATCCCTGCCATTTACTGCTCATGAGCTCACTCATGACATGTTCTATGACGTCATTTTTGTCATCAATAATGACATCTCAAATGACATCATAGATGACATCACTGATGATATCACTGATAAGATCTCAAATGACATCATTGATGACATCACTAAGAACATCACTGATGACATTATCTAAACTAGGCCTAGATGGAACCCACAGAGTTTTGCTACATGGAATGCCTCAAAATTAAAAAAAAGAATCTCTGCAAGATTCTGCTGAACTCCGTGAATGGGCAGAAGAATGCTACCCCACACGTTCCCCTACTTTTTCAAACCAGTACCGTGTTCCGCACTGAAAAATCAACACAAACAACACTACACAGAAGGCAAGAGAGCACCCATTTTGTTTTGCCTGATTTCTGTTCTCTGAATGGTGCAGGGCTTGATTTTTGTAATCCATTCTTATCCTCTCCCTTTCTCAGTCATCCACGCCTCATTTACCTTGTTTTTATCAGTGGATGTCTTTGTGTATTTTACATTTTTCGCTTTTTTTTTACTTTTTTCTGTTACTTTTTATACTTTTTTTTGTTTCCCTTTCAACTCCATTCTCTCTCTTTCTTGTTTACACCCTAGTGCCATATCAGAGCAGCAGGCAGCATGTGGCAGTGCTATTACAGCTGCTTCAAGCAGCACTCCTTGCGGTTGCCAGTACCACCAAGGAGTGCTGCCCTAGCCCATTTTTTTCTGAGGACGAGGTGGCCACAGTTGATTGTTGTGTGCAGTGCCACCTCCACTTCTTGCTGGCAACAGGCGGTAGGACTGGCAGCAGGTATGCTTTGCAAGAGCATTGGCTGCTGTAGGGAAGAATATGCCAGTCCATGCGCCAGACCATTTGGGTTTAGCTCACCACGCAGCAGCTGATGTACTGGTGGACCACCCTGCTGGACAAGATCAGGACCTGCTCGGCCTGCTAAGCATCGAGTTTGCGTGGCTCCGTGGGTAATATTTTTTTTGTGTGTTCTACAATGCTAATATTTTTTTCAGATAGCATGCTGCTCACACTGTCAGTTAATACGTTTACATTATGACTATTATATGATCCAGCTTGAGCTAGCCAGGTGCACGGAGCAACCTAATCATACTCATCCTTGCTGGCTTGGGTTGATTACATTATTATTTAAGAAATCATGCAGAGTCATCTGTCCTGTTGCTAAGATAGTGGTAGGAGTAATATCAGTGAGTTAGTGTTTTCTAAGCCCTTCTTTATGTAGATCTTGCAGTCCCAGACTCCTAGTAATGTGTAATATGTATCCATGCTTTGAAAAAGGAGACTGTGTTGGTCCATCAAAGGGGGTTAAGAAAATAACATCATTTGTTAAAATGCATCAGTAGTCTCAAATGTAGCTTGGGTTAAGGAAATTAGAAAAAGAGTTTATGTTTAGCAAATTAGAGCTAGGTCAACTCAGTCTGATTACTATAGGCGATCTGATTTAGAAAAGTTAGAACAATGCTACTGTGTTTGCCTGTCAAAATATATTTTGGGAGATCAGTTGTACCACTCATTTACTTTTTTATCTTATTAATTTCTTACTTCAGTTCCTAAGAACAAGAGGGCTTGTAAGGTGGATAAAGGATGTGAAGGCGCTGTCACCACCAGTGCCGCAGTGGGTGGAACTACCACCACCCATGCCACGGTCATTGGTTCTGCTGGCCCCAATAAGTCCTGCTATTAATACTTCCTTAACTTTTATCTCTCCCTACTGTGAGAATAATTTTGCCTTGTTTATTTTTATACTGTCTCCCTTTTTTCAACTCCTCCATCTATTTGGTAAATTCTTGTTATCCCTGCATTATTCGTTTTTCTATATTTCATGTTTCTGTAGCTAAATTCCTCCTGTCTGCACTAGTCTGTAGGTTTCTTCTGCATTGTTAGTAAACATTGCCTCACTTTTATATATCTTGTTTTATTGTAAGACCAAGAGAACAGTTTTTGGTACGCTTACTCCACTGTGACAATTGTAGCCCAAGTAAGCTATTTTTTACCATACATGTTTGTTGAGAAAGCTTCCTTTTTCTTGCTCATACTCAAACTGTTAAAATGAGAGAGTGCCCAAGGTCACAGTGGGCCCCACCAATGTTCCGTTATCATTAAAAAATGTATTCTGTATACCAGCAGTTTCCATGACAGTGTTGCATAGCAGGAGATTATGAGGTCCCATTACATTTGCCAATCAAGACTAATATGTCCTTTATTGACCAATATTCCACCCTCTCATTGTGCTTCACTGACTAATTGCTCTGCCCCTCCACTACAAAAGGTTTTTGGTTACCTTGACTACCTGACTTTCTAGCATTGTCAACCAATAAACCACCCAAAGTGAGAGTTTTGATAGAAGATACTGCTTACCAAGCTGTAGTGAGGTATAACGGTTTTATTTTGTTAAAAAAACATAATAAGGGGAGGAGTATCTAGCATTTAAAATATGTAAAAAACAAAATTCTAGCTGAACAGACCACCAGTGCTGGAGCCAGCATCCACACCAGTGTGCCAGATGCAGCAGAGGAGGTGGTTCGAGGAGGAGTCCCAGCAGTGGCAGGGATGGGTGGTGGTAAGTCACATTGCTTACTTATTGACAAATTAAGTATATTTACTGATTTTGTTAAGTAAGGCAGATATCCAACCAACCATGATTTATAACCTCCCTGCCATGGTATATTGCCACCGATGTTCCAACTGTAGAATGATTCAATTCAACACTGAAGTGTTGTCTGTGCAATGTGCACCTACTTCAGTTAATATGACATTTACTAAATTTGCAATGCATTTAAAACTGAAAAACAGGTATCTTTCGCAATGCCCATTCAGTTACCTCCTAGTACTTCTCTCTTTGATTCTTTCCTAGGTTCTTTCCCAGCCTACCAAAAAAACGTAGAAATTAATTCTTGGCATGTGCCACATTTTTCTGACCAAGTGATTTATGGATATGTATTTCATGGCTTTTACATGACATGTGTGATGTAGTGTAATTATTATTATTCATGAAAAATCCTAATGTCTCTAGTGGACCAGAAATGTACTGCTTCTGTGTCACTAAACATTATTTATAATTTGTCTTCTTTTTTTTTTCTTTCTTGATATAGCTACTCCTGCTGGTCCACCATCTTGGCAGAAGATAGCAGTCCAGCTGTGGCAGCAAAGGATGCAGGCCATCTGGGCCAAATATTGCTGGCTATTGGCTCTGGAAAAGGAGGAGGCAGAGGCACCTGCCACTGTCCCAGGCCCCAATACCTCCATCCAGCAGTAAGTGCCTCCAACCTGGCCACAACTTCATCAGCAGCTGGGATCCTCTTGTTCCTCTACTGTACCCCCTGCTACCCAGACCGTTTCCAATGATGCGTGCTGCAACAGTTGGTGCTGTTTTATTTTTTATTTTTGTTTTGATGGGATGGGCTTGTGGTGGACGGAGAGGGAGGAATTAGAAAGAAAATTTGGCATTGGACTTTTCTTTGGAAATGTTGGACATTGGTTATAGACATAGTTGTTTTGGTAGAGAATTGGGCCTGTGGTGAGTGGAAAGAGTGGATTTTGAAGAAAAATTGAAGGGAAATTATTCTTTTACTTTATGCCTTTAATTGTTTATTTTGCACTGCTGTCTTAATGAGCATCCTGTTGTATTCTTGTGCTTATCAAAGTGTATCCCAGTTAGTTAAATCCTTATATTACTACCTTCTGTAACTATATTGACCACTGAGGGGCTATACTATTGCCTATAACTATGTTTCAGACAATAACATAAACAACATCCCAGTCTTCAGTAGAAGTTAATTACTAAACTTCATAACATAGTTCTCTTCTCTGAATAGATGAAGCAATGGCTGCTACATCTCTCAGTCTTTCAAAATCCTTCTACAGGGTTTTTCGAGGTGCCTTCTTAGTGGTGGCGGTTGTATTCGGAGGCTAACATGCTAACAGTGTAAACATTACAAGTGAGGTCCCACTCCTAACTAGGGGAAATCCAATTGTAGAATTAATTAGAAGGATTATCCATCAGAGATAACTAGATTGAAAGAATATACAAAGTTAGTGGGTTATTTATTTATATCATAATTTTACAAGTACTGAGACCAAAATACCACCTTGACATAAAGACCTGATATTATAACATAAACTAGCAATAGTAACGTCTTCTGAGCAATGGAGATCTAATACTTAATTAAACATATAAAATCCTCAAGTCAGGAGAAGTAGACTCAGGACTAGAGTGGACATGGTTAAGTGTTTATGCAACACAAGGCCTGAATAAGGATATTGATGAATGATGTATGTAAATTATGGATCCATTTTGCGTGTTGCTGGGTAAGTGGGGCTTTTGGGTTATTGCTCAATGAGTTGGTGTCACTTTCACCACATCCGCCTAGTCAAGTGAGTGATCCATAAATCCCACAGCTTGGCAGAAGAGGGTTAGTGGTTTGATGAATAGATGAGGAATGGGAGTTGGGGAAAGGTGTGACAAAGACTAACACTACGCAACAACAATATTCATCAGGGCAATGAGCAGGACATCATCATCATCAAGGAAGGAAATAAAGGCATAACAGTTCAACCAAATGCATTGGAAACAGTCATTAAGCACCAGAGACCCAAGTTATATATGTGAATGTTCCTTCATCTAGGTTTAAAATATTTAATCTATGGAGGAGTGATTAAACCCACACAGTACGAAAAATTATGATTGTTAAAAGTAAAATGATTCTGAATATAAATGTCAAATTGGATGGTGGATCTGGATTCTTCTCACAATGTCCAACTTTGGTGCCTAGCTGAACCATTCTTATAAGGTAAGAAGGAGTGTTGTGGAATTTTTGCCTTTTAGAAGTCCTATGGATTGTAAAACAGTAACAATATTGTAAAGTCAAAGAGAAGGATAGAAGTTATGTTTCATGAGGAGTGGACCAAGAGGCAGAGCAAGGACATAGGCTGCTGCAATCAATCAGTCATCATGATTAAGAGTGAGAAGTGAGAGCAAGTTTACAATCAATCCCAGACAAGTAGCTGCATGTACCTGGCTGATCAATCTTGCAACTGTCATAACATTTAGCAGCATGTACATCACATGATGCTGATGATGTCACATCATTGCATGTTTTTCTCCAGTTACAGCCTCCCGACCACAATCACATAATAGAGGATTTTGACATTAATTTGAGCCAGCACACTACCTAGCATTTCCCAAACTGCAACAGACCCAGAATGCCACCACCAAACTCATCCTAGACATTCGCTGACTAGAACACATCACAAAACACCCGAGAAACATCCACTGGCTCACCATGGAGAAGAGGATCAACTTCAAGCTCCTCATACATGCCTACAGAGCCCTCAGCGACAAAGCTTCCAACTACCTCAACAACCGCATCAACCGGTATGCTCCTTCCAGACTGCTGCGCTCGTCCCAACAGTTACTCACCATCATACCCAGCATAAAGAAGTCCTCAGACAGTCATCATTGCTGCCTCATGCCAGGAAGGACCTCAAGAACTGGCTTTTTGACTGATTCTTGAGGTCAACCCTCAGTGCCTTGAGACCTTATGGGTGAGCAGTGTGCTTTACAAGCCCATGAATGATTGATTGATTGTAGGACAAACTTGATCAGGCCCCATTTGCCCGCATCCTTGGTCATGCTTTTCCTAATTATATCCCCTTCTCTTTGAATGACATAGGCCCTCATTATGACCCTGGCGGTCTCCTGATCTCCAGGGCCATGGTGGTGGTTTCACCCCCAACAGGCTGGCAGAGAAGACCGCCACAGTGTTGCGGGTTGGCCACATCTTTGCTGATAGAGACCATGTAAGCGAGCCCACAGATCCCTTAACGCCTGCCCTGACCTAGGCGTTAAAAAACAGTGCATTTTTTAAGGCCCACCCTCCCCTGTGCGTCAAAATGAGGCAGCAGTATAAATAAGGCGCACAGGCCTTAAAGCCATTTTTTGGGGGGAACGTCTCAGACCCAGAGGTCCACAAAAGACCACCGGCAGTATTGAGTTGCCTTTCAGCTAGGGTTTTCTAAGGTGGTAGCATCACCATGAAAACCCTGGTGGAAAGGCTACTGATTACAGGGAATTTCTTCCCTGTCACTGGCAGATGACTCCCCCAATGCCCCAACAAGCACAATACCCTCCAACCCCACTCCCCCAATGCCCTCCAAGTAGATTGCCCCCCAACCTCCACCCCCTCCAGGTAGATTGCCCTCCTCCCCACATACATGCACACAAACACCCACACGCATCCTGCATACACTCACTCACCAACACTGACACACATACATTCACTCACAAGCATCCATCATGCATTCACCACAACACTCATACACAAATTCATCACAATACTCATACACGCATTCATCACAACACTCTTACTCGCATAGACACAGGCATACACACAGGAATGCACACACGTATATAGTCTTACATTCATACATGCATACAACCACGCATACACATATTCATGCACACACGCAGACAACACCCACTCAGACACACACAAACAATATCCCCCCACCCTCCCACTGCCCTCCCCTGTCAGACCATCAACTTACCTGGTCCGGGGAGCCGGTCGTCCAGCAGGGAACGGGCACTTCCACCTCCGGCAGCACCCTGCCATCAGGACACTTCCACGCTGTACTATTGCACATAATATGGCAGGCGGACTCCTTCTGGCGCGGTGGGGCCGGTGGTGCAACCGCCCTAGCACCTCTGCCCACCAGCACAACTACTGCTGGATTTCCGCTCAAAATGTTGCAGAAATCCAGCAGTACACATAATATGGTGGGCAGAAGACCTCCAGCAGGCGGTCTTCTGGCGCACGTGGCTTTGGCGGTCTTGCAATGAGACCGCCACAGTCATAATGAGGGCCATAGTCATTGGTTGCTTTTTCTTGCACAAACAGGTGTTGAAGCATGTAGTAGGCCGAGTTCCAAAGGGTTTTATGATGGCTTTTATTGGTACTCTATTAGCACACTGAATGATCATCAAGTGCTTCTGGGCTTTCAAAGAATGTCTGAAAGGAGTACAGATTCTTCTGTAGGTGGTCGGTATGTTGCTAACTATGTCTTCTTTTTTCAGAAACTCCTGCATAATCAGGTTGATGCAATGTGCCAAATACAGTCAAATATAGTCAAATAGTCACAATCTGCCATGGCCTTGACTATATTACAGCCATTGTCTGTGGAAACAAAACCAATTGTAGGACCTCTGGGTCACAGGCATTGCAGCACCTTGCCGTTAAAGTCTTCCAAGATGTTTGGAGCTATATGTGATTTCCCCATGGCAAACATGGCTACTGTTGCAAGCCACCAAATGCCCCTAAAAATGTATTGTCCGAAGAGACAGCTGTGAAGTAACTTTGTCTAACGCACGCCAAAGAGATCAAGTGTGCTGTTTTAAACAAGTAATCAATTGCTTGACAACTGGTCCACATGTTGTCAGGTGGATAGTTTGAACAGTGCTCTTCTGCAAAGTTTGCCCAACCAATTGCAACATGTTCTGATAGCAAGTCCGTCAAAATAGGTCTGAATGTGAATCTTCCAATTTGGGCACATGGCGACCACAAATTCTAAATATTCCACTCCTTCCACCAAAGAAAAAGGGAGTATGTCCAGTGCTGATGTTTTGGCCAGCTTCCCTTTGTTAAAATGTGCCATTGGGTGGCTGTATTCATATGGCCACTCCTGCCTAAAGATGCTAGCAATGCAAGCCTGGATATTCCTCTTTTCTGGTGGCACTGATCTAGGCGACTTTGAGAACTAGAGGGTGGTAGACTTAATGTGTTTCTTGGGGCAGTCATTATATGCTGTGATGTTTTAATCAGACTCTTCTACCATTTTGAAGTTGCTGAGGTGGGTGATACTGGCACACTGCTGAGGACAAGGCTGTTTTGCATAAGGCTGTCACCCTCTTCTTGCTCATCATCTTCACCATACAACATGACCAGACCTGATTCCCCTCTCTCATCAACAACGCCCCCTGCAAAAAAATGTTAAGGTGCTCCTCCCACTGGATTGTGTGATATTTTTTTCATATGGGTCATTTGGCCTCCAGTACCATAGTGTTAACCATGCCTACCTCGATGAACACTTGTGTGGCAAATGAAGCATATTGAAAAGTTATCTTCCTGCTTGCTAATCATAAAGAAGTACCAAACTGGGGAAGATAACTTTTTCATTGGGCCACTGGTGCCACTGCCAATGACTGAAGAACTGTAGGTAGGTGGATGTGTAAATGATTGACTTTCTGCAGTGTATACTTTGACTGAGGTACAGGTGGATGCAGGTCTCAGTGGGGCGTCTTACAAATATGGAGGCATCCCTTGGAGCAGGTTGAACAGGAGGAGTAATGTCCGTGTCCTCTGACCCATCTTCCATGATAATGACTGACTCATCCTCCTCACCCCCTTCCATATTTGTAAAGCTTTCAGGAACTTTCCTTTTTGTTTGTCTCTCATGGCAGGTCTCAGACACAGCTAGGGTCCAATCCATGTCCAGATCATCTGAAGGGAAGATTGGAGAAGATGGTGGGTACCCATAATTTTTCTTGCTGGAGAATAGGAAGCCAATGGCTCAAGAAGAGGTACATCTTTCTGAGCAGGAAGCTCAGCCCCCTGTTCTGCTCCTACTTTGGGCGGATCTACTATTGCTGAATGTGACTTCCGTTTTCCACATAGCTCGGTTTTCTGGGAACAAGTTAGCCACTGAGACAACTCCAAATCAGATTCACTGCTCATTGATATGATTGCAGTGGCTACCTAGCTGAGACTCACGGCCTTGGGATAGGTTGGGGTGGTCCCCGGGGTACACATTTCCCTTTGTGAATGGTAGCAAAAAAGTTTTTTCAGAGCAGGCAGTGGTCCCATGGACCTCTGCCTACTCTTAAAAAATTAAAAGAAAACTTTTCATTTTCATTTCTGAAATGCATTCTGTTTTCCTTTAAGGAAAATGGGCTGCATTTTTAAAAAATATTTTCCCCGCACGGCGGTCTGTGCGTGGATTTTCAGTTCTTGTCTACCAACTTCACCTTTCAAGGGCCCAGGAACTGGATAGGACACCACTTGGCAGGGCAGAAGTCTCGGCAGAGAGTCCAGGTGCTGGTAGGGGAAGTCTTTGATGGCCCTGAGACTTTAACAAGTAGAGGCAAGCTCAGTTCAATCCCTTGGAGATTCTTCTCAAGCAAGAATGCACACCAAATTCCAGTCTCTGTCCCTTTTCACAGGCAGAAGCAGCAACTGTAGAATAGCCAACAAGGCACAGTCACAAGCAGGGGCAGCACTTCTCAGCTCTTTAGCTCTTCTCTGTGGCAGAGGTTCCTCTTGATTCCAGAAGTGATCTAATTTTCAGGGGTTTGGGGGCTCTTTTTATATCCCTTTCTGCTTTTGAAGTAGGCCTACTTCAAAGAGAAGTCTCTGTTGTTTTCAAGATCCTGCCTTGCCAAGGTCAGGCCCCAGACACACACCAGGGTGTTGGAGACTGCATTATGTGAGGGCAGGCACAGCCCTTTCATGTGTGAGTAACCACTTCTTCCCTCCATCCTAGCACAGAAGGCTCATCAGGATATGCAGGCTACACACCAGCTCCCTTTGTGTCACTGTCTAGAGAAAGGTGCAAACATCTCAACTGTCAAACTGACCCAGACAGGGAATCCACAAAAAAGCAGAGTCACAGAATGGTTTAAGCAAGAAATGCCTACTTTCTCAAATGAAACAGAACAAAATGTGCAGATGATGAACAATGCAAACATTCACCCCCAGTCACAAATAACTTGGTTTAATCCATTGTTGTTTTTGCTCACCATGCCCCCCTGTTTGGACCCAGTCATATGCAATCAGTCTTGACCCTGTTCCTCATGGGAACAGTCCAGCCCAACCTGCCAAGCCAGGTCCTCCCTGGACAGGAAACAAGCATCCTAGGGCCGGTTTCAGGGTATCACCCTTCATCAACTAGGCTAACTGGAATGCAGTAGTGCAGTGAGCATGGGACCCACGTCTGGGAATACCCTTACCACTTGGGGTGACAAATGCAAAAAGAACAGATGATAGACGCTGCAGTGGCAGTTCTCAGCCTTGTTTGCAGGGCTACTTATGTGGGTGGCACAACCAGTGCTGCAGGCCCACTAATAGCCTTTGATTTACAGTCCCTGAGAACCTCTAGTGCACTGTACTAGGGATTCACTAGTAAATCAAATATGCCAATCATGGAAAGTCAATTACAGATACATTTTACATAGGAGCACTTGAACTTTAGCACTGGATAGAAGTGGCAAAGTGCCCAGAGTAACATAAACAGCAAAAACAGAGTCCAGCTACATCAACAACCTGGGAAACAGAGGCACAAAGTTAGGGGAGACCAGGCCAAAGATGCCAAGTACAACAGCTGCACAACATTTATATAGGCTATCTGATCAAACAACAGCAACAGCAAGCAAGGAGGCATTCAGGAACTAAGTTTACATGCAGGACTATGACAATAGCACATTGATTGACTGCACAAAATGGCTTTCAGCCACATGGTCAAACAACACTAAGCAAGGAAGATGGACAACAAAGAACACATCTAGGCCTATGGTAAAATCACACTGCCTCGCTACATAAAATGGCCACCACATGGTCAAACAACAAGCAAGTAGTCATGGATAACAAACAACACATGCAGGTCTATGGACACTGACTACACAAAATGGCCCCCAGTCACATAGCATGGAGAAGAAGAGCCAACAGGACAAATGGTGACCTATGGCAAGCACACACACACACAAACTTACACACACTGGCCAGACAAAGGAGGCATGGTAACAATAAAGAAAACATTACCATTAATCCAACAATGTGCAACATTAAAATTAAGTGGGATATAAAATGTTTACAACAAAGCACACCCTCCCAAGTCATCAAAAATTACCATGCCATAATACACTTTTTGAAGAAATACAAATATGACATACAACAAAACCACTTTTTAAATGCAGTCTAATGCCATCCCTAGCCTAAATGATGTTCAAATCAACATACTCAAAACAATTGCTTCATGTACCCATGATTAGTACTAGCTGGATGGCCCATGGGCAGACTAGTTGACCAAGTAAAATGCATTAATAGTGCAAATTTAACAAACAAGAATTAAATGTACTGAACTCTGCAACCTTTTTCTTTTACAAAAGAAAAAAAATTATATTTAAATTGATAACTATGTCCCCACTCCCGCTACCCAGCCTAATGACAATCACATTTTAAAAAGAGAAAGTAGGTAACAGAATGTAGAGGAAAAAAGAATTGAGAACCTAACATTACAACTTCTGCTTTTTGTGTGGTTTGCTTTTTTCTTCAAAAGACATATATGTTCATGAGAGAACTTTTGAAGGTTTATGTGTGTGGAGGACATTATTTGGAAGTGAGAAGAAAAATACATTTGATGGAGATATAGATGCCATGCAACTCCAGTATATGGTAATTAATAGTGGAACATGGTGAGGAATTAATGCATTGGTATGTTCTTATTTGAGAGAATGAATCAAGATAGGGTGTGACTCTATATTTAGAGTTGATTTTTTTATTCAAGATTTGAGAAGGGGTCAGAGCTATCTTAGGAAGCCTTTAGTTAATGTACAATATAGGGTACACTTTAACCAAGCATGTGTGGGTTGTAAATGGAACCAATTTTCGAGTAGATTAAGAGAATATATGTTCATAAATATGTTCTCTGTTGTACTTTAATTTGTGTTTTCAGCCCTGAAGGAGCTGCACCCAACGCTGCAAAACACGTGTTGGTTGGAAGTTCATGGTTGAATACAATTTAGTAACAACTGTGTTTTTCAAGAAAGGCTAAAAGGGTGGAAGTTATTTGTTTTTAGTTCTTAGTTTTTTGCACACGTGTGCGAAATGAGAATAAAGGAAAAGTTTTCCTGTGAAATGTAGTATGTTGTATTGAAGTTCTATTGTGAAACCTGGCTGAATGAACATTCTATTAGCAAAGGTGTTTTTAAATATGTGGAATAAAAATAAGCTGTTAAATAAAGAATGTATTTATGAGCTTTTGTAATTATTGGGTAGATGAAATATTCAGATGGTTGAGCTCCTTAGGAAATTTGTGGTCATTGCTTACAAAAGTTAGTTTCTATTACGTAGAGTTTTTTTTTCCTTTGGAAACTTTTTCTTCAGAACCAAAAAGTTTAACAGACCATAATGAACACCACTAAACTATTTGTTAGAAATAGGGTCTTTGGTTGGCCATCAGGTTATCCCATGTCCAAACAAGGACCTTCTCTCTAGTCAGGGTAAGTCACACACAATCCAAATTATCCTGTGCCCGTCCTCTGGTAGCTTGGCACTGAGCAGTCAGGCTTAATTTAGCAGGAAATGTGTAAAGTATTTGTACAATAAATCATGCAATAACACAGTATAAACACTACACAAATACACCACACAAGTTTATAAAAATATAGAATATGTAGCTGAACAAATGCAGGTCAGGTCAAAACGATCAAGATTTGATAAGTACACATTGAGATATAATTTTAGAAATTTTTTAAAAGAGTATTAAGTTCTTAAAAGGGATAAGTGTCTCTTGCAAGCACAAAGTACCTGGTTTGAGTCTAAATTATCCGCAAGAGACCGCAGAGGAGGAGACGTGAGGAAAATGGGGAGGTGAACATCGGTTTCTCCAGGTGCACACAGGCGATGCGTCAATATATTTCACGCAGCCAGGGCCTTGCACTGATTTCTGGCATGAGGACTTTGATCCTCTTAGGTTTGAGGGGTATTTGGACGCCCCAGGGACAATGCGGAGAAATCCTGGACATGCAGGACGAAGTCATAGGAGCTGCGTCGATCTGGTGGACGATGCAGGGAAATTTCTGTTGCACGGCAGGCGCTAGTTCTATTCTTCTTACAGGAAGACAGGCTGTGTTGTACTGGCTCTGCTATGCGTCGATCCAGTGGACTGTGCATCGAAGTTCCGGTCACAATGCTGGTGCTGCGTGGATCTCCACTCAGGGAGCTGGGCTGCATCATTCTGGTTCGGCGTGCGGTGATTTTCTCACCGTGATGCTGGCTATGAGTTGTTTCGGGCAGGCTATGCGTTGAAATTTCACCACACAAGGAGGTATTTGCAGCGATAAAGGGGGTCATTCTGACCCAATGACCGCGGAAGCACCGCCAACAGGCTGGCGGTGTTTCCCGCCGGTTTACCCCTGGCCAGGGAATCCTCCATGGCGGCGCTGCTTGCAGCGCTGCCATGGGGATTCCGACCCCCTTCCCGCCATCCCGTTCCTGGCAGTATTTACCGCCAGGAACAGGATGGCGGGAACGGGTGTCATGGGGCCCCTGGGGGCCCCATAATGATTTTCAGTGTCTGCAAAGCAGACACTGAAAATCGCGACGGGTGCCACTGCACCCGTCGCACCCCAGCAGCTCCGCCGGCTCCACTCAGAGCCGGCTTCATCGTTGCTGGGTCTTTCCCGCTGGGCGGGCGGGCGGCCTTTTGGCAGTCACCCGCCCGCCCAGCGGGAAAGTCAGAATGACCGCTGCGGTCATTTGACCGCGGTGCGGTCTTTTGGCGGTCGGTGCTTCCTGGGCCATTCTGACCGCGGTGGTAAAGCCGCGGTCAGAAAAGGGGAACCAGCGGTTTCCCGCCGGTTTACCCCTGGCCCAGGAAATCCTCCATGGCGGCGCTGCTTGCAGCGCGGCCATGGGGGTTCCGACCCCCTTCCCGCCATCCCGTGGGAACGGGTGTCGTGGGGCCCCCTAACAGGGCCCCATAATGATTTTCAGTGTCTGCAAAGCAGACACTGAAAATCGCGACGGGTGCCACTGCACCCGTCGCACCCCAGCAACTCCGCCGGCTCCATTCGGAGCCGGCTTCATCGTTGCTGGGTCCTTCCCGCTTGGCGGGCGGGCGGCCTTTTGGCGGTCGCCCGCCCAGCGGGAAAGTCAGAATGACCGCCGCGGTCATTTGACCGCGGTGCGGTCTTTTGGCGGTCGGTGCATCCTGGGCCATTCAGACCGCAGAGGTAAAGCCGCGGTCAGAAAAGGGGAACCAGCGGTTTCCCACTGGTTTACCCCTGGCCCAGGGAATCCTCCATGGCGGCGTTGCTTGCAGCGCCGCAAGACGCAAGCAGTCTCGTATAATTCGCCTATTAAGACTCAATTCTTCCTTGATCCAAATGCCACACCACAGTAACGAAGGCCTCAGCCCAAAGAGGTCCATAATGTAGCTAATTCCTAACTCTTCATGAATTCTCTCAGTTGGTATACTTTGTCCAACTCCCGGGAGAGTCCTAAAAATGTATTTTCAGCCACTCCAATAGAGTCTATTTTTACAAGTCCCCAGATCTCGCTACCAAAAGTTGAAATTGATATACATTTGACCTTATAAGTCTGCAACATAGTTTTCGGGGGCTTGTAACCCAACCAAGATGAAAAGTCACAAACAGCAGCAGAGGCCCTTTTTTAATTACTGATGTTCTTCTTTATCAAGGGATGCCAACTAAGTTTGGAATCTATAAGGATTCCGAAGTAGGTTAAGTTTTCCACCTTGCTTAGGGTCTTGCCTTGAATCGAGAAAGAAGTACTTTTCATCTGTTTTGGCCCCACAACCATCATGTGTGATTTTTTTTAAATTAGAAGGCAAATCTAAACTGCACATAAAGTCAACGAAAAGATTTAGAGCCATTGCAAACTTCTGGCAGTACGGACAATAAGGACAACATCACCTGCTTATAAAGGAGCCAGAGCTAACTATGGAACCCAGCTCAGCCCAGAGATTTTTTGTCTATTACCCTTGTCAAAGACTGCGCTAAGGTCCATGACGACAAGATGCAATGAATTATTCTTGGCCCGGGACTTATTTATTGAGGATGAGATGGAGATGAATATTCTGCTCCACTGTACCCAAAAAGCGATTACCTAAAATTCTGAATGGCGTCAAACTTTGAGAATCGTGTCACAAATTACAAATGGTATTTCAAAATAGGAAAAAATACTTCCTGGTCATGGGAAATCACCTGTGATCCGGGAAGTGCTTCACAGAACCTGCCTGGAGACCAGCCTGAGTGCATAGTGGAGGAGGTGTGCAGCTGCCATACAGAGCACAAGCCCAACAACCCAAAAGAAGGGCAAACAGCAGCCAGGGCCAGCCAAACTGCTGAGAAAAGACCTGGAGGAAGAAAAGGAAAGTTGAAGGTTAGCAAAAAGGAGCTGGAGATCCTCACATAGGAGTGCTGTGAGAACCATTATGTCCTATTTGGAAGAGTATCAATGACAGTTCCTGAGTCACAAAAGAAGACATCTGTCAGAAAATATAAGCCAAGTAAATACCATTGAATGCCGTGCAATTGGATCTAACATATGCAGTAGCTCAGTATAAATTTAGCAATGTGAGAACTTTTAACAAAACACTCACACTCACTGGATGATATCATCAGTGATGTAATTTCAGATGTCATCAGTGATGTCACTGCCCATGTCATGGCTGATGTAATATATGTGGTCCTAAACAGTGCATTGCAGGGTGTCTAAGCTATAGTATCTAAAGTAACTATACTTGCTGAATTTCTTTGCTTTTGTGTATGTAAAATCTGAGCCTAACTATAATATTCCCATATCATTTGTTTTCTTCAGTGAATTTCTACATTTTTAGGGCTATTTCCTATCTATGACATCCCTATAACCTTTGTTTTTTCAGTAAATTATTTAATTCTATTTCCCAACTGTAATGTCCACGTAACCTTTGGTATTTTCAGTGTATTTCTAAGTATTTTAAATCTGTCTCCTAAACATAACATCCTGGTAACCTGTTTTTTTTAGTCAATGTCAACTTTTATTGTTAGATCACACATAATACAACCTCACCCATAGTTCAATTTACAATATACATTTTCTAAATACATTTTATTCAGACATTTATTCATATTATACATTTTAGAAGTAACAAAAATTCAAGGTACAGTAGCTTATGTAGTTTTTATTTTTGTGTTAAATATTTTATGGATCTGCATACCCACCATGAATTTTAAAGGAGAGCACCAAAGTACTCTATAGTTACCAGTTTCTCTGACAAAATCGAGGTGGATCCGTGGATTCATTAAAGAGAAATCATGTCCATGTGTTTTTTGTTGTTGTTGTCCTCATACACCTCTGGCTCCTAATCAACTCCATAGCCCCTCACCAAAACTTCTCATACTTGGAGATGTCTAATGCCAGGGAACTCGAATCTCTCTCACTTAAACCTTGACACATGGTCTGCTTCTGAGGCAAGAGAGTGAACAAGCGGGTAATCATAGGACATAAACTCCATTCCTCTATTACATTCCGGTGACCCTTCCTTCTAACAACTGTGACCATGTTTTTACTGTTTTTCCTTATGGGATTTCTCTGCCTCTATATCCAATTTTGATATAGCAATCAGGGCATCCAGCCAATCTGCATACGAAGGGGAAGACATGGATACCCATTTCCGACAAATTTCCCTCCTAGCCAAGAGTATTGTGTAAAACAACACCGTCTTTACTGCTCTAGTACTTTCTGCCCCTTCCTCTAATATACAAAAGATAACTAAGGGAAGAGACGGCGAAATGTGTTGCATTATGAGACTCGTGATCATTTCACATACTTTTCCCTAACAACAATATACTATATATAACTTCTTCTCCCCCTCTTATCTTAGTTAGTTTCCCCAGGGAAAAAAAAACATCTATGCAACGTAAAAAGGTGATTCTGCCTTAGAGATGCCGGTTTAATAGCCTTAAATACCATTCGCATAGATGACCCCCACCATGCTTGTACTTGATCTGGAGGCATCTTTTCCCCCCAAAGGGAGACAGGCAACCTAAAGTCTCCATCCAGGGTATCCAAAATACTACAATACCAACTTGAAACCTTCTTTAATCCCCAATGATTCTTAATTAAATCACCCTCTAACTGGTTTACAGACCCCAGACTAACTATGGCCTCTTGTGTCCAATTCCTTAGTTGAATGTACTTTAATCTTGAAAAATTCCCTCCTGTCCGCTCCGTGAGTTCTTCCCAAGATTATAAAAGACCGTCCCTAACTAAGTCCCCCCAAAATTCATTCCCTGCCTTTTTAAGAGGTAAAGCCAATACATATGTTAAATACTCAGGGGTTCCCGGGGATTCCCAAACCGGAGCCCATTGACTGTAGTAGTCTATTTTTGCCACTTGCTGCAACTGAAAACAAGCTTTAGCTGCATCCTGCAGTATTTTCAATCTTACTTTCTTAAAGAATTTTGGGCCACTGAACTTATATTTAAAAATATTTTGCTGCGCCCTTTTCTATGGCTGCCATAGAACTAAACATCTCTCCAATCGCTAAATGATCCGAGGAGGAGAATAACATTCTAACATTCTTAAGATGAAACGCCTATGAATAGTAATAGATGTCGGGAAGAGTAAGGCCCCCCTTCTCCTTTCTTCTACGCAATTTCTTCCATGCAATTCTGGGACCATTTTGCACCCAAAAAAAGTTTTTTATCCATTTGTAGTGGGATGGAATTGGAAAGAAAGTTCAATTCAGGCAAGATTATCATCTTGACCAAATTGACCCTCCCTATTATTGTGAGGGGGAGGTGTAGCCAGACTAGCATTAACTTACTACAGTCTGTTACAACAGTCCTCATGTTGACCGCCGGTATTTGTTCCAAATCCTGGACAATTTTGATCCCTAAATACCTCATTGAATTAGTAGTATGCCAATTGTTGGGGTTCAAGTTCCATACCATTGTTCACTCTGTCGAAAGCCTTCATTGCATCAATAGCAATGGCGGCCAAAGGTTCTCGATATGTAGTAGCTAAATCAATAGCACCTATTGTGTTGAATATTTGTTTGTGCAAGAATCTATTCTGAATAAAACCTATCTGGTCCGGGTGGATCAAATCACTCATCACCCCACTTAACCTATTTGCCAATATCTTGGCATACAGCTTATAGTCGCAATTTAACAGTTATATTGGATGATAGGACTCACATCTCAGTGGGGATTTTCCTGGTTTTAGAATCAGAGAGATAGTTGCCTTATACCAAGAAGCGGCAGTGGGGCTCCTTCCTCAAAAATTTCTGAAAACAATTGAAGAATGAACTGAACTATAGAGTCACCCAATGCCATATAAAACTCTACAGGGATACCATCCGGTCCTGACGCTTTCCCCCTCTTGCACTCTTTTAGAACTGTTCTTATTTCTCCCTCTGTAATTGATCTAGTCAGGTAAGTCAGTTTACTCTCAATAAGACGAGGAAGCATATCTATATCCAACCATTCACCAACTTCCTCATCTCGCACCTCCCTCTCTTCAGTGTAAAGTCCAGAAAATAACTTATAAAAGGCCTCTTCTATAGCCTCCAAGGCAATAAGACTAACCCCTGACTGGCTATACACTAACTCCTTAATCCAATTCCCTGCCTGATCTTTCTTAGTCTTCCAAGCTAATAATTTTCCCATATTTTCTCCATATTCAAATTGAGCTAGTTTACTTGCCTCCCATTGTTTTGTGACCCTTGCTTGCAATATAGATTCCATCTGCAACTTAAACTATCTTCTCCTATTGTTCAAATCCTCTTTGTCCCCCCTCCACACATTGGGTGTTGCATAACAAAATATCTAGTTCTATCTCCTCCCTGTAGAGCTTACTTCTATAGCTAGCTAGACTTATGATCCCTCCCCTCATCACCACCTTAAAGGTGTCCTATACTACTATTTTAGAAACAGACCCCTGATTAATATTAAAAAAGTTCTCTGTCTCCTTGCGAAGGTAACTAATGACCTCCTACTCTAATAACAGAGTCCGATCCAAGGTCCATCTCATACCGCCCCCCTCTTGGGGACATCACATTTTTAAAATCACTGCAGCATGGTCTGATAAGTGGGCCGGTGAATACACAATATCATCAACTAGATCACACACCAAATAATCAACTAAGAAATAATCAATTTGAGAAGCATGCCCATACTTCCTATTATAGAAAGATAATTCCTGCTTCTGCCCTGCTCTCTGCCTCCACAGATCACATAGTTGAAAGTCTTTCATCATTAACTTAAGATATTGTTGAGACTTCGGGGTACCAACCGACCTACATTTTGTTGACCTATCTATTGTATTATCTAGAACCATGTTAAAATCCCCAGTCATAATAAGTGGATCTGAAAAATTCAAAAGGTGGGAAAAGACCATTCAGAGGGGCTCTATATCGTTGCAATTCGGCCCATAAGAACCTACTAATGTAAATTTCCTACCCCCAGCTGCAGTCTGAGTATAATCCATCTATATAATCTATCCGTTATCACCCCAGACAGAATCACATTCACCTGATGTTTGACTAGAATTACAACCCCCTTAGTATTAAAAGTATGCTCAGTGGTAACAAAATGTCGTACCCACTTCTGAGTTTTAAACAATGTTGTGCTTTTCTCTTTAGTTAAATGCGTCTCCTGTAGAACTATTACATGAGCTGGGAAGTCCTTAAGAAACTGAAAGGTTTTCCTTGCCCTCCCTTTCACTCGTAGGCCATTAATATTCCAATACATTAATTGTATAAATCCCTTTCCATCCCCCTGGCATCTCTTAACCTTATCCAGTTGTACTTAAGTAAATTGAGGTGTATGAGGTTATTTTTTTATTTTTCCCCATGCTTCCCCCTTTGTGCCCCCCAAAAGCCCCCTACTATACACCCATCTATGTTGTGTGACCTCCCCCCGTCCCTGGCAGAGCCCCCCTATAAACTGACAGACCTGCTGGTCCCATTTAGAACACCCATGAGCACCCGGTCTTCGTTACACAGTAACCCCCTTCTTTATACCTTCTAATAGTTCATCGGCTACCGCAGGATCCATAATATTATGCATTTTGTTATGGTATATTACAAAAAGGTTTGCTGGAAATTTAAGTTGGGCTACCGCACCCACATTTTTAAACTCCTCCAGTTGTTTTCCGGGCTCCCATTGCCTATTTACTGTTATCCTAGAAAGGTCCGATCTAATCTCAAAAGAGAATTCTGCAACTTCTAGAGATCTTACAGCCAAGGCCTTTGTCAAAACTTTTTCTTTCAACATAGAAGTTTGAAAATTCCCCATGACCTTCTGCAGCTTCTTATTGTTGGGGTTCCTCCGAAACGGGTCCCTATGAATCCTCTAGATATCTTTCATGATCTCAACCTCAGTTTCATCCATGACCATTGCCCGCTTAATAAGAGAGACTACATACTTCTTCAAATCTGCTCCTTCCACTCCTTCTGGAACATTGACAAGTCTTAAGTTATTTCTTCTAGAACTATTTTCTAAATGTTCCAGCTTCTCCTGAAAATCACGCTCATTCTCCTTTAATAATTGAATTTCTTCCTTGTTCCTGCTCAACTCCCCCTTAATAATCTCAACCGATTCCTCAAAGACCCAGGAGATCAATTTTTTTTTTCAATGATCGGCAAGCCAGCCTTATCCCCCTTGATTAGCTTCTGAAATTGCTAAACCTTTATTGATCTTATCGGTAAGTGAGGCAAGCATATTCCCCAATGTGTTAGGCTCTGATACCCTGGCCTGGGCCTGATTATCTAAGGAGAAAGAAGATTCCATATTCTCTGAAGGCCTAGATGCGTCGAAAGTCTCATGTGTCCCCGAAGGATCTTGATTTATAATTTTAAATACTTCAAGAGGTAATTCTACCAATGGGGGGGTGTAAAACCCCCATCTCAGACTCCAAAACTTGCATGGGCAAAGAACCCTCACCCAGTTCTTGCTCCATCAAAGTGCCAGGAATATTAGAAGTTACTAATGGCAGAGCCCTAAAATACGCCCGTAAAGATGGAGTAACTTTAGTGTTAACAATGCTGGTTTTCTGTTTAGTTTAACTTTTTTAGGGTCCCACGCCTCCTCTTTCCTCCGGGAGCTTCTCAACCTCTTCAGCTGCCCGTCCTCCTCCTCTCAACCCTCTAAGCCCAAAGCCGAACCTAAGCCTGAGCTTGTTTTGGATAAAGTAATTGTTTTACCTCTCTTAAGGCTCCCCCTTTGTTTTGCTATAGCAGATGTAGGGCCTCTTACTATCGTCCAACGCTGGTCACTTGGCTCCACAGGGTTTGTTACCCCTCCAGCTGTCTTTCCTTAATCCAGCGCTGAACAGGACATCATCGTTGGGGCTGCAGCATGACCAGTGCTGATTTTGTTCCCACTCCCCCAGAGGGGAACACGGGATACTGCTCTGCGGCTCCTACAGAGCTCCAGGGCGGCACAGACCCAGCTTGCTGCCCCACCGACGATGTCCCTGGCCGAAACGCAACTCCCCGCACACATTCAGCCACCACTCCGGTGACCGCTCCGGAGCTCGAAGGAGGAAACAGAAAAAGAAACTTGGTGGCGACCGGGGACCTCAGGTGAGCCTTCGCCGCCATGCCGCGCGCCATGTTCTCCCTTCTATCCCTTGCAGCAACTGCCCATATCCATGTGTTTTACTACATATTTATTTTTTGAGTTCTGGACATCTGCAGATCCACTGCAATGGTACTGTGGATCAACTGTGATGCCAGGAACACACCCAAACCTCAACATCTGACAGTTGTTTGGCTTTCACATCTCTTTAGAGAACACTGAAAACCAGAGCTGTATTGCTTTTTGCTTTCCTGCAACACTACATACTTAGGAAATGAATATGTCTTCTTCAGAAGAGACAAGAGAAGCAGAACACCATGATGATGACAAAGAGAACTTTTCAGCTCCCAAGAAGGGTCGGACGTGTGGAAGCATTTTCCATCACTTCTTGAGAAACAAAGTTTGTGGACAGAATTGTGAAGGGCAACTTATCTCACAAACAATTATCACGTGGAATGGGGAAAAAGTATTTCCACAGCACTTTGTCCAGGTGGGAACATCTGAAGACATCCAGTCATGCACCTATGACAGGATGATGAGCAAGAAGGAAGGAGGTGGAGCATCATCAGAAGCTGGACCATCTGTGAAACCATCAGCACATG
This sequence comes from Pleurodeles waltl, assembly GCF_031143425.1. Classification (NCBI taxonomy): domain Eukaryota; kingdom Metazoa; phylum Chordata; class Amphibia; order Caudata; family Salamandridae; genus Pleurodeles; species Pleurodeles waltl. The sequence goes on along the minus strand of NC_090444.1, from coordinate 1,232,182,406 downwards.
ACCAGAATATCACTATCCCTGGTTTCTGAAAAAAGCTTTTGGAGATGGTCACTCACTGTTGGAAGTCTCAGTTGCCTGTGGGGCGGAATATGTCTTCTGTTGTTGACTACATGGATTATGTTAACAACCACACCAGTTTTTTTCTCCTTAACATTCCAAATTCCATTGTTCATACAGACTAAAACCTGTTGCTTCCTCCAAGCTGACAGTTGACTTCCCTTACCCCTTTTACTACCCTGGTTATATTTGTTCCCAAAGAAAAAATCTCCCAAAAATAACATGTTTTTTAAGCAAAACCCATCCCAACAAAGGTTCCTTTTAGTACCACTTTATCCGGTCAAAAAAAGAGCTAACTTTACGTTTTTGTGCAATTGTGTGTTCAAGTTTTATGAGTTTGTCTATGTTTACATGTAACATTCCCCGCATAAGTGAAATTAAAGTAAATGTTGTGCATTGTCATCTAGAAATCTAAAATGGAAATGGGTGTGCAAGTGGCTGTATCGGTGCCTCAGTGGCTGTGTCAGAGGCTGTATTGTATATCAGTGAATGTGTAAGTGGCTCTCAGACTGTGTGAGTAGCTGAATGGGTCTATCAGTGGGCATGAAAGTGGCTGTGTGGATGTGTGAATGAGTGTGTGAGTATCTGTCTGAATGTATGAGTCTATGTGAATAGGTCCGTGCATGTGTAAATGGGTTCAGGAGTGACTATGTGGGAGTATGCAGAGGTATGTAAGTTTCTGTTTGGCTATGTCAGTATCTGTATGAGTGACTATGGGTGTGCTAGTGGGGCTGTAAATGTATGTGGGTATGTAAGTGGATATGTGACTGTGGGTGACTGGGTGTGTGTGTGAAAGTACCATCTTGCCTGGCATGTTACCCTTGTTTTTACATGTATGTCAGTTTGCTTTTGCCTGTCTCACTGGGATCTGCTAGCCAGGACCCCACTGCTCATAGTTTGTGGCCTGAATGTGTGTACCTGTGTAGTGACTAAGGGGGTCATTCCGACCCCGGCGGCCGGGGATGCGGGAGCATCTCCCGCCTCCCGGTCTCCCGCCGGTTTTCCGCTGCCCTGGGAATCCACCATGGCGGCGCAGCTTGCTGCGCCGCCATGGGGGATTCCGACCCCCTCACCGCCATCCTGTTCCTGGCGGCTCCGACCGCCAGGAACAGGAGGGCGGTGAGGGGTGTCGTGGGGCCCCCGTAAGAGGGCCCCACTTTGTATTTCAGTGTCTGCTGTGCAGACACTGAAATACGCGACGGGTGCCACTGCACCCGTCGCACATACCCACTCCGCCGGCTCCATTCGGAGCCGGCTTCCTCGTGGGGAGGGGTTTCCCGCTGGGCTGGCGGGCGGCCCTCTGGCGGTCGCCCGCCAGCCCAGCGGGAAAGCCAGAATGGCCTCCGCGGCCTTTCGACCGCGGAGCGGCCATTTGGCAGCTCCCTCCAGGCGGGCGGGCCGGGCTCAGAATGAGCCCCTAACTGTGCTAACCAGAACCTCAGTGCTTATGCTCTCTATGCCTTTAACGTTTTCACTATAGGCTAGTGACCATTTTTACCAATTCTAATTGGTACACTGGAACACCCTTATAATTCCCTAGTATATGGTACCTAGGTACCCATGGTATTGGGGTTCCAGGAGATCCCCATGGGCTGCAGCATTTCTTTTGCCACCCATAGGGAGCTCAGACAAATCTTACACAGGACTGCCACTGCAGCCTGAGTGAAATAACTCACATGTTATTTTAAAACCATTTTTCTCTGCTCTTAAGTAACTTATAAGTCACCTCTATGTCTAACCTTCACTTGCTGAAGGTTAGGTGCAAAGGTACTAAGTGTGAGGGCAACCTTGCGCTAGCAAAGGTGCCCCCACATAGTTCAGGGCAATTTCCCCAGACTTTGTGAGTGAGGGACACCATTACACACGTGCAGGTCAATACCTATATGTAGGCTCACAGTGGTAACTCCGAATATGGCCATGTAACATGTCTAAGATCATAGAATTGTCCCCCCATGCCAAATCTGGTATTGGGGTGCCAATTCCATGCATCCCCAGGTCTCCACCATGGACCCCAGGTGCTGCCAAACCAGCTCTCCGGGGTATTCTCTGCAGCTACCGCTGCTGCCACCCCACAGACAGGGTTCTGCCCTCGTGGGGTCTGGGCAGCCCAGTCCCAGGAAGGCAGAACAAAGAATTTCCTCTGAGAGAGGATGTCACACCCTCTCCCTTTGGAAACAGGTGTTAAAGGCTGGGGAGGGGTAGCCTCTCCCAGCCTCTGGAAATGGCACAGATGGTGCTCTCCTTGCATAAGCCAGTCTACACCAGTTTAGGGAACCCCCAGTCCCTGCTCTGGTGCGAAACTGGTCAAAGGAAAGGGGAGTGACCACTCCCCTGTCCATCACCATCCCAGGGGTGGTGCCCAGAGCGCCTCCAGTGTGTCCCAGACCTCTGCCATCTTGGATCCAGAGGTGTGAGGGCAATCTGGAGGCCTCTGATTGGCCAGTGCCAACAGGTGACTTCAGAGACCCCTACTGATAGGTGCTTACCTCGCTAGGTGGCCAATCCTCCTCTGGGGGCTATTTAGGGTCTCTCCAGTTGGCTTTTCCTCAGATAACGATTTGCAAGGATTCACCAGAGTTCCTCTGCACCTCTCTCTTCAACTTCTGCCAAGGATCGACCGTTGACTGCTACAGGACGCCTGCAAAACTGCAACAAAGTAGCAAGAAGACTACCAGCGATATTTTAGTGCCTAATCCTGCTGGCTTTCTGGAATGTTTCCTGGTGGTGCATGCTTTGGGGGCTGCCTGCCTTCATCCTGCACTGGAAGCCACAAAGAAATCTCCTGTGGGGTGACGGAATCTTCCCCCTGCTCCAACAGGCACCAAACTTCAGCATCACTGGTACTCTCGGACCCCTCTCATCCTGACGTGCGTGGCCCCTGGACAAAGGTGGTGGACCCAAGTGACTCAGACTGTCCAGTGGTCCAACTGTCCAAATTTGGAGGAGGTAAGTCCTTGCATCCCTTCTCCAAACAGTAAAACTGTGCACTGCGTGAACTGCAGCTACTAGTTCTTCAGTGCACATTTCCAAGGAATCCTTCATGCACAGCCAAGCCCAGGGCCCCAGCATTCTATCCTGCATTGCTCAACTCCCTGAGTTGACCTCCGGCTTCGTGGGACCCTCTTTTGCAGTGTTGAGACAACCACTGTGTTCAGTCTTCTTGAACCCATGTTCAAGGACTTCTGTGGGTGCTACCTTCTTGTGCATGGACTCTCTACGTTGCTGATGGCCCCTTCTGTCTCCTCTCCCAAGTGGCGACATCCTGGTCCTTCCTGGGCCCGGGCAGCACCCTTTTTCTTTAACTGTGACTCTTGCATATAGCAATGCTTGTTTGTGGTCTTTTGACAAAGAAGCAACTCTGCATCCTCCATCACTTTGTGGTACATCTTCTGCACAAAGGAAAAGTTCCTAGCATATTTTGTTGCTGCAGAATCTTCAGCTTCTTCCATCCAGAGGCAGACATTTTACACCTTCATCCGGGGTTTAGTGGGCTCCTGCCCCCCTGGACACTTTCACGACTCTTGGACTTGGTCCCCTTCCTTTGAAGGTCCTCTGGTCTAGGAATCTGTCTTCAGTGCTTTGCAGTCTGTTGTGGTCTTTGCAAAATTCTCTATCACAACTTTAGTGTGTTTATGGGGAAAAAGTATTACTTTACTCCTACTTTCCAGGGTCTTGGGGTGGGGTATCGTGGGCACCCTTAGTGTTTTCTTACACTCATACCTACACACTAAACTAACCTAGGGGTCCATTTGTGGTTCACATTCCACTTTCTTAGTATATGGTTTGTGTTGCCCATAGGCCTATTGAGTCCTATTGTATTGTACAGTGTTTGCACTACTTCCTGACTGTTTTACTTACCTGATTTTGGTTTGTGTATATATTTTGTGTATTTTACTTACCTCCTAAGGGAGTATATCCTCTGAGATATTTTTGCCACATTGTCACAAAAATAAAGTACCTTTATTTTTGTAACCCTGAGTATTGTCTTTCTTATGATATAGTACTTATATGATATACGTGGTATAGTAGGAGCTTTGCATGTCTCCTAGTTCAGCCTAAGCTGCTCTGCTATAGCTACCTCTCTCAGCCTAAGCTGCTAGAACACTAATAATCTACTGATAAAGGATAACTGGACCTGGCACAAGGTGTAAGTACCATCAGGTACCAACTATAAGCCAGGCCAGCCTCCTACAGTGTGTGAGTGGCTGCGTGGGTCTGTAAGTGGGTATGATAGTGATGTATGGGTGTGTGAGTGGGTGTGTTGGTGTGTGCGTTGGTGTGTGAGTATCTGTATGGGTCTTTGTGAGTAGGTCATTGCATGTGTAAATGGGTGTGTGAGTGACTATGGGAACGTAAGTGGGTATATGAGTCTTTGTATCTGTACCTGTGTGTGTTTCTCTATAGGTGTGTTAGTTGGGATGGAATTGTCTGTGTGGGTGTGTGAGTCGGTGTGTAAGTGCCTGTGTCAGTCTGTGAATGGCAATGAGCAAGTGAGTGGGTGTGTATTGCGGTGTGAGTTTATGTGTGAGTGCATATATTGGTCTCTTTGTGTGTTTGACTGAGTAAGTCGATGTACATTTTCAATAGTCCAGAACACCCTCACAAGGTAACCTAATGCAACAACGATAGGAGAACTAATTTGTAAACCATATTACTCCAATAGATTCATTTATATAAAAAACAAAAAACAAATATGAATTAGTATTACAATTTGTAACATTATAAATTAAAGTTAGAAATGTTAATAATGCATAACTACATAACAGCAACAAAGCGCTACACATTTCCCATGTTCTAATAATAAAATTAGCATTTTGTTTTCTGTTTTATTACTGTTCTCAGATATTATTATTTATTATTTTATACTTATACAACTTAAATTATGTACTGTATAAAGAATCAACCTTGAACAGTGAGGAATCATACAGTCATATAGACTTTATAAAAACCCCACAGCTGAACAGTATGTCACTGCAAATAAGCAACACTGCACATTGCACTTGCTACAATTTTTAAACAATCATTTTATCCACACTTGCTCTACTAATCAAAAGACACATATACTGAAAATTAGAGCTTTGTCATTACAAGCACTACTAGATAAATAGGGCTCACTAGCATAGACAAAACCTTATAAAGACATTACCATTGGCAGGCTGCTTGACGTCATGAATCCTGATGATGCATTCACCGTAACTAGACTATTCCACTTTTACAACTGTGGCCCTCTTTAGACTTTTGGTTAAAAAAACAAATATGTAGGAATTTGGTAACTTCCAAGGCAATCCTTGTCTGAATTTAAGGTTTCCATCATTACATTCTGTCCATCCATTTCTATTTTTTAGATAGACAGTATAATGACCAGATCAAACACAAACTATGAAAAATAATAGGGTATATCATACAGGAAATAGATATTTAACTTTAACGTTAGTAAGCTCAATATCTAATTTAGTACTATCTAATTTGCATCACTGTGGCATTAAATGACATACTTTCCACTTATTGCTACATATAAAGTCAACATATGTTCGACAAGTGGACATTTCATTTTGTGCAGCTTGTTTCACTAATCTCTCAAAAGTCATACTTTTGGAATCTGGTGTTGTTAAATAAATAAAACACTCAGGCCTTCATTATGAACTTGGCAGTAATCACCGCCGACCGCCGTGCTGGCGGTGAACAAAAGACCACCAGTGGCGGTGGACTTCACACCTCCGAATAATGATGCAAAAGACACAAACCTTCAAAATATTGACAACCTCCATACACCGCCAGGGCCAACAACTGCGGAAAGGCAGGACACGGCATCCCACCACCTCCATTCCTACAAACCCCTCGCCCACCAAATCATGACGCACGAATTAGCATGGTGGACAGTGGATGCCGAACGACCTTTCACAGTAACTACCGCCACAGTCAGAAATGGGAACCGCCAACAACAGAAGCACATATCAGCAAATTTGAAAAGCACACACCTGACACACATCCACACCACTACAAAACATTTTCACTCACAACCCACAATCCTTTACAATGCCAACAGCACCACAGAAATCGACATCACAACACACATACACACAAACAACCACCACACAAGTCACACACACAATGCACCACCCACAACAGTGTCTGCCCCCCTAAGCACCCCCGCTTCACCAACAGGGAGCTGAGGACCATGGTGAATGAAATACTCAGAGTCGAGCCGCAGCTATTTGGGGCACAGGTCCAGAACATACCCTTGGCCAAGAAGATGGAGGCATGGCAGAGGATGGTCAACAAGGTCAACCCTGTGGGAATCCATCCACCACAAGGGCTGATATCACATGGAGATGGAACGACCTGCAAGGGAAGGTGCGTTCCGTGGCAAAACAACCCATCGCTGTACAGAAGACTGGCGGTCGCCCACCACCTCCGCCCCCCTGAATACACTGAATGGGAGGAAGGTTCTTGGTAATCTTGCACCCGGAGGGCCTCACTGGACTCCTTGGAGGACTGGACGCAGGTAAGTCAACTACACCTGCAATGCATGTATCACCCCATCCCTCTCACTACCACCATGCCATCATCCCCTCATCAGCTCACAACACCCACACACTCCTACCCATGTCCCCTGCATGCCCACAACCCCCCACACAAATCACTATACAGCCCCCTGTGCACAGTTACCAACCCATGCAGTAAATGGCAGGAGCACCACAACACCCAGAATGCCCCACCCCCTCACTAAATGCATCCAAAACAACACCAAGGGACCCTGCATGCTACCACATGGGAAGGAACCACCAATAACTCATAAGCAGTGCTGCAAAGGACAGGAAAGTGTAGGACACCCACATCTCTGTTCTCTCACACACATGCACCATCACCCATGCCACATTGATGGAGACATCAAGGAGTGATAGTCCTCCACCGGAAGACAAATGCTCCACTCAGGAGAGTGCAGGGGGATGTCTGGACACGGAGGAAATCCCTGGCCCATCCCACAGCCAGGGACAGTCACCCTCCAGAAGCCCCACCCAGGACACCACTGACACCCCTAGTACTCAGCCACCACCATCAACTCTGGCACAACGCCCCCACACACCTGTCTCCAGCCAATGTACTGGCTGCCCACATGTACAGAGGACCGAGTCTCCACTGACCACCAGACAGGATGATGAAGGGCCCAGTGCAAGTGGGACTGCCAGACCTGTGCAGTGGACACAGGTACAGGGGGATAGGGCCTGTGGGACGGGAGCAGTGTGTCGGGGGGCAAGGTGGGATGGTGCTGCCCACAAGGCCATTGCTGAGGTCCTGGGAGCATACCACCATTCCCAGGACAGGATAGGCCAGATCCAGGCCACACTGGAGGAGAATCAGAGGCTGCAGGTAGCATACCATCATGAGGCCATGGAGCAATGAAAACAGCTCACTGCTACCAAAGGCACCATTGCCAAGGTGCTGCAGCACCAGTACCACAGCCAGCCGGAGTCCTCGACCCACCTGCAGGCCCCTTCTATTAGCCAGGACAATGCCCTGCCATCCATATCTGCAGTTGCCAGTGGACTGGTGGCACTGCCAGAGGACTCACAGGACACCAGCACCCCTTCCCCTGCAGCCCAGCTTCCCACTCGCAAACGTGGCCTCAGACCCAGACATCCTTGTGAAATACCAGCCAAGACCAAGCCCACCGCCAGGAAGTGACTCTGCCCTGAACTGTCTCCCTTGTGTGCCACTGAGTTACCTTGTCAACATGCCACTGCTATGTCACCATCTTCCAATGGCCCCATGGACTATGCCCCTGTGCTACCAACAGCTGTGGAAATGTACCAGAGTATATTGTTCACCATGTGCACACTCCCTTCCACTGTCCCATCACTCCTGGATGACGTGTCTTACAATAAAAACACTTGTGCTCTCAAAATATCGGTCCTTCATTAATATGAGCAATCAAATGGAAATGTGAATATATTAGGCCGTTACTATCATAATGTAGTTTTATTGCATGAGGGGGTCTAACAGACTGCAGTGTTCGAAGTATGTCACACTGTGCATTCCTTTGCTGTGACACACATCTCCTTCTTCATACATGAAGTCTACACATCACTGGTAAGGGACACCACAGCACTTTGCACATAAGTCACCCTAAAGCAATGCAGTGAACACATTGGCATCATAGAACAGTACCTGAGAGTCACTGGAATGATAGCTTGATTAGCTGGGTCCTGGAGTTGATGTCTTCCCCCTCCTCTTCCTCATCACTCTCATCCATCCTCTGAGGAGGCAGCGGTGGTTGGACAGCATCCACCTCATCCAGTAGTGGGATAGCTTTCCTCAGAGCCAAGTTGTGCGGAATGCAGCATGTCACCCCTATCTGACACACCTTGTTAGGGACATAGCACAGGGATCCTCCAGAGAGGTGGAGGCAGCAAAATCTTGCCTTCAGGAGTCCTATGGTCCTCTCAATTACCCTCCTAATGCGACCATGTGGCTCATTATAATGGATTTCTGCATCTGTCCTGGGATTCCTCACAGGTGTCAGGAGCCATTGCATGTTTTGGTAGCCAGAATCTCCTTGAAAAGTGGGCGAAAAAGGGATGAAACACACCTTAACTACTTGCATACAGCCTGCCTGTCAGCTATGTAACTGCTCCAGGGTCATACGCACTCACCTATGAGCCAAGCTCTGTCCCCCTGTAGTTGTTCCATCATGTGTGGCATACTGCTGCTTCTCAAGACAAAGGAGTCATGGACTGATCATGGGAACCTTGCATTGACATGAGTAATGGACTGATCAGCAGTACACAATAATTCGACATTAATAGAGTGAAAGCTTTTACAATTTCTGTGCACCTCTTCATTTACTCTTGGGGGGATGAGGGCTATGTGGGTACCATCAATGGCACCTATCACATGGGGGATATTTGCAAAAGCATAGAAACCAGATTTGATGGAGGTGAGTTCAGCTCTTTTAAGAAACAGGACATAACTTTGCAGGTGTTTCACAAAGGAATCCAGACATTTGGACAGGATAAGGCTGAATATTGGCTGAGATACACCGTGCCATGCCCACTGTCACTTGGAATGAGCCTGTGGCCAGAAAATATAGCACTGTTAGTACCTGCACAGTTGTAGGGATGGCATGGGGATTCCTATTAGTTGGCATCAGAACAGGCTCCATTTGTGCACAGAGTTCCAGTATAGTGGCTTGATTCAGGCCGTAAGTGATAATGATGTGACGTTCCTCCATGGTGGCCAGATCAACCAGGGTCTGTAAACAGATGGGACCCCCCCTCGCCACATGGGTCTGTAACTATGGGTGGGAATAAAGACACATGGAGTTGCCACAAACACTTCAATCACATTATTGCACAATTAATCTTGTACATGCAACAATATTGTCCCTCACACAGATGCAGGGAAAATGATAATCCTGTCAGGGTAATGCCTGGTGTGGTGTGAATATTGCATTGCATCACACTTCCCACCATGATTCCATAAGGAGGATCAATAATCATACAATCACTCGACGTAGGAGCCATGGATTAGGACCCCGGAGAGAGACTATGAAGGCCTGGTGTATGCAAAATGGCAGCCCCCAGCCCTACAGGTAGTGTAGTGTAGAAAGTGACTTCATTCCGCTGGTGTTAGTCGTCATGGTGGTAGGCGGTGTTCACCGCCGTGCACCTCATCATTTGACAACATTGGTGTCTATGGGGAAGCAGGGCCAATCACAATCACCACTGGTGGTGACGGTGCACACATGCTGCGGTAAATACTGCCATTTTGATATGCCCTTGCCACTTGATTCCTGCACCTCAAGAGGAACGGAACTCCACTGTGTGAGCTGCTGTGTCCTGACTCAGGTCCTTAGAATGGCACGTGTCACAGGTGAACAGGCCCTGGCTTCACCACGGAGGAGCTTGAGAAGCTGGCGGACGGGGTCCTATCACTTTATGCGAAGCTGTATGGGCATCCAAAGGCTCATGTAAGTTGCTATTTGTCCTCCATGAATGTGTGAGAATGTGGTGGATACCTGTAGGCGTATTTGTTGGCTGTGTGGATGCGTACCAGTAATGTGTCTGGCAGTTGTTGTCTTGGCTATTGTCAATATGTGTGTCTCCATGGGCCATGTGAGGTCGAACTGGCATGGCATTTGTGTATGGGGCATCCACACTGACGTCTGTTTCTATACTCTGTGTGTCCCATGCAGGTCAGCGCCCATCAGAAGAAAGGATTGTGGCAAGCCATTCCTAAGGAAATGCGGACCCTGTGGGTCTACAACTGAAGGAGCACAAACTGTATGAAGCGGTGGGAGTACCCGTGGCACTGGGCCCGGAAGACTGGAAAGGCCCAGCTGGGAAAGGCCTCCCAACAAGGGAGAGGTGTCTATCCCATTTTGGATGGGGGCTTGAAGGCAGCACAACAGCCACAAGGTGGTGAGGACCTACACTAATTTTATGATACTATGCTGTGTTTAGTTAGGTGCCATGGGGTTGTATGCAGTGTAGTGAAAGGCCAATAGACATGTGTGTACCGGCACTCCTGCCCCCATCTATGTCTGTGGTATGGTGTCCTCAGGTAGATAAGGCTGGAATGTAGGACTTTGAGGGGTCCAATGTTTGGACTATTGTTTTAGATGTAGACTCATGGATTAGCAGATTTGTTGCCTTGGCATCGTCTCTCATTGTGTCCCATTGCAAAGGGTATCATATTAGAGGGCCAGGAAGGCCATGTAGTGTACTGTGGGATCTTGCCTAGCAGTCAGGGGCACATTCAGATGGATTTATCTGTCTGCTCGGGGTTAGTGCATGAGATGGGTGGGGGTGTATGTGTGCCAACACGTATGTTTGATCTAGATTTGACCTACTTCTTTCTTGTTTTGTCCCCCCGTGATCTTTTGTCCTTGTGTGTTTTAGCATCATCTGGTGAGGGAGCTGAGGCACCAGCGAGTGGGGATGCTGGAGTCCATGGTTCCCAGGTGGCAGAGTCCACCGACGCCAATGGGACCAGTAGGTTGGAGGGCAAGGGGAGTACCATGGGGGAGGCAACTACCACTGGAGGTAGTGACTCCGACACCTCCTCGGATGGCAGCTCCCTGGTGGTGGTAGACACTGCTGGGACCAGCCATTCTTTGTCATCTTCCGTCACCCCCATACCTTCACTGCCCTCCCAGTAGCTCCCCAGCATATAGCCCGTGCCCACTCACCCAGGAGAGTGGGCATCTCCTTCACCCCAAGCACCTCATCTCCTGCCCCCATTAGCCCTGCTGCCCTCAATGAGGAGGCTATTGACCTCCTGAGAAGCATCTCTGTCAGTCAGACAACCATCCAGGGGCTGGCATCCAAAATGCAGCAATGCATCCCTGAAAGGCATTCACAGGGCCATGTCTGGCCTCCAGAGATCTTTTCAGGCTCTGGCATCCTTTTTGACGGCAGCAGGTGTCCCTGGTCTTTCCATCCCCCCTCCCACCACCTCTACCCCTTCCAGCACCCCACTCCCTTCTCCCATCCCAAGCACACATCCAGACAGCCATGTACCCAAATCAACACCCAAGAAGCAGGCAGACAAACAGAAGCACCATACATCCCACCACATGCAGTCACACATCTAACATTCCAAGGCAGACACAGCAACATCCACCTCCCTTACTTTGTCCACCCCCCTCCTCCCAGGACACAGAAATGCTCCCAGACTTCCTCCCCACACACATCCATCAAACATGGGCATACTGTACAGGCACCGGCATCCAAGCACAGCAGACCTACACCTCTTACCACCCCTCCCTCATCCTCCACTCCCAAACCTGTCTCCAAAACCCCTCCAGCTGCAACTTGAAAGCTTTCCCTCTCCCATGTTGACCTGTTCGAACCCACTGGCCCACCCCATCTTGTCCCTAAATGTTTCCTTTGCCTCCAGAAACCCAATCCTTCCTCATCCAAATCCCCCCAGTTCACCCTACTCATTCCCATGCCCCTTCCCTAGTGAAGAAGAAGGCCTGTGTTGGCTCTGGTCCCTCTGTCACCCCCCCGGTCCAGGCCCACTCCTCCTCCTCCCAAGGGCAAGCCCAAATGCTCTCCACCTCCAGAACCTAAGCCTAAGACCCTCCCTTCCAAACCTGAGTCCCCACCCCCGCCATCCCCTGAACCCCGAGGTGCCTGGCTGCCCCATTGATGTCCCTTCTCAGTGGAGTTTTCCTTTCCAACGTGGGAATGAAGTGTGGGCTATATTTGCCCTACCAGGACTTTGGACTGGCCAATGGCCTTTTGTGAATAGTTTTTATTTTTAAAATGAAAATTCTGTTGGTGCAATTCTGAGCCTTTGTGCAGCGTTTCACTGTGGGTGTGTGGTGTGCAAGGGTATGTGCATTGGTGCAGGTATTTGTTGGTTTGTGTCTGGTAAGTACATTTTGTTAGGGTGTGTATGGCTTTGTGTGGTAGGAGTGGTTGGGTGTGCGTTGCAGTGTGGGTGAGGTGGGTGGATGTGTAATTGTGCCCTTTCCTCCCTTGTATGCTAGGCTGCGGTACTTACCGCTGTCATCTTTGTCGGCGGTCACGGTCCTGGAGGGATATGGCAAGGAGATGCAGTGACATTATTTCCAACTCTTGTTCCATGTCAGCATCAACGTGTTCTGTGTACCTCCGGTGAGTGTTTCCCCTTTATATTGGTCATTTCTGCCAAGCTTTGAGTGGCGGAGAATCCCTCCCCAGAACTGATGGCAGTGTGGTGTTCATAATATGGTGGTCGGGTTTGGCCTTTCCGCAGGCCTGAAGATGGCCTCCGCTGCCAACAGCGGGACTTCCAAGATGGCAGTGGGTGGATGAGCTGCTGCCTGGTTCTCTTATACTTAATTTTGTGGCAGTCTGCACTGTCGATCTGTTGCTGGTAGCTACCACCACCGCAGGTGGTGCAGTGATTGCCACCAGGTTCATAATGACCACCTCTGATTCTATTTGTGTAGTTGATGTGTATTACCAATCTTCACATTCATGGTGCCATGAGAACCAACAAATTCATTAACATGTATCTCTTGTTCTTCTTCAACAGCAGCAAATATCACCAATAAAATGTCCTGTGCATCCTCTTGAGTATTTTGAGTAAACTGTGCATACATCTATTGTGTCTTGATATATTGATGAAGAATTTATTTTTTCTCAGTGCCACATACTACTCAATGCAAAACACAATGCCTTCGGTTGTTTCTCTTGAATTGCATCTATAGCATGAGGTAATGCAAACAAAAAATGTACCACAACATTAGCAGTTCACAGCAGAGGGATTTCACAGTGATAACCAACAATTTTGCCATAATTTTACATTTTTTGTTTCTTAACAGTTTCTATCTTCTCTTTCATTTCCTTCTTTTGAAACACTATCACTACACTGCTTTGAAACATTCCACTTTGGACAGGGAGAGCATATCTCCTAAAACTGGATACTGTCCTAAATGAGAATCATAAAGATTTATTAATCCGTTGTATTCTTTAACACAACTTCAGTCTATGTTTACTCTGCTCTCATCAATGGCAACTGGATTAAAACGAGACAATGTCCTAACTTGAGACAAAGCTAGATATGATATAACTTCCATAAACATGGCAATACCAATATTAATAAAGGCAGCATCTAAACTTAAATCTTGTGATTCATGAATAGTAAGAGCACATGCTTGTTAGAGAATCTGGAAACTATTTATGTTGAACAGATACATCTTTCAGAAGCAAAAAACATGCAGTAGATTGTCCAATGTGTTTTTTATTGTGAATCATGTCAAATGTAATCATAAGGTATTCCAGCTCATTCCTATTAGGAAAATGAATCAAACCAGCAACTTTATCCATAGCACCATTAACCAAAACATCATGAACATTTAAATGTTGATACAAAATTGCCCTACAAATTTTGCATAGACTAAACATATCTGAAATCCAGCAGATCATGAAATAGATTTTTCTAACGAATCCAGGTTTGTTTTTAACTTTTCATTTAGCAATACAGTGACTCCCTTTTTATTTATTGCTTTACTTTGCTAAATTTCTTCTTTTTCCAATTCCACACTCCTCCAATATAGGCATTAGGCACACAATATGTTTACTGTCTTGTATAAAACTGAACTGCTCTTTTGCTGTCTTCATTGCTGAATAAAGTTTTTTAAGAAGAAGACTTTCTAGAATATGCCTTCCTTCTTTTGAAAGAACTCTTACTCTAATATCTTTCAAAATATTTCCATATTCAATGTCAGGTGCTTGTCACAGATTCATAATTAATCCTTAGTTTTCAAAATTTAACCACATTTTCATATTTCCGATGCTTCCCAAAGATTTTCTATTTTCACCATGGTGCAGTGTTTTGAACAAAGGCTGACCCTTCACAGTTGTAAGTTTCAGTAGATCTCCAAAAATCTCCAATGTTTTCCTTCAAACAGGACACCATAATCAGTTCTCAGAACCTCTTAAATTCTCAAATGTACAAAGACACCAATCATGAGCCTGATTGCAAGTTTGTCAGGCGGACGAGCTGACTGCCAAAATCGCGAGAAGGATTTCACATTTTCAATACGACAGGATTGTAGTCACTAATATATTTCAAAGCTTCTGTTCTCCTGACGTTGTAGGTGTTTTTGGATGATTTACGAATAAGTGTATTTCTCACTGAAGATCTAATCTGTCCACTCTTAGTTTTGCAATAACAGGTCTTGGAAATCCAAAACCACATTTTCTATAACATTTTCCTTTTTCACTCTATTTCTACCAAAAGTACTTTCCACATATATGAGATTAGAAATGCAGTACTTGCTGCTTCAGGCATTTTTCCTCAGGGTCTTTTGGAATGATACATATAATATAATGTTCTATGAAAGAAAGTACAGATTCATCTCTGCCTATTCCAAATGTAGGTACATCTTCTATCCTAAAAAAGCATTTGAACAAGAGGAGCACCTTGCTTGGTACTGTTTTGCCAAAAGAAAACAGTAACTTTTTCAAGCGTTGTATTTTTTTGTTGCAGATAAAGGATAACAGAGCTAGAAATCTGTGGTTAAAGTACCTGCAAACATTTGCAGGACCCAAAGAGCAAAGTTTTCCTGATGTCTTCAATCTGATGTTAAAGTTTTCTTCTCTCAAAAGCTCATGTAAATCATCACATGCATACCCTGCACAATTCTTTGTTACAACCCACGTTGGTTGACCTAAAGTTCGCAACATATACTTGAAATCACCGTGACATCAATACCAGTATATAATGAGCCAACGTTGGCATGTCATCAAATTTATCAAATATTATTTGAACTTCTTATTTTTTTCATGAATATTTTCCACAGCCTTTTGCAGACAAATTTTGTATATTAACTCCTATCTTACATATATGGTAATAGCATATGACAGTCCAGACAAATCATTTTCAAACAAGAGATGGAATACATATGGAAACCTTTTTTTAAATCTAGGGTACTCTGAATATAATCTTATTGACCTATACTCCGCTGCAGATATTTACACAAGGAGGTCATCATACTGTCGCCCTACCCCAGTTGGAAATAGTTGAAGAAAACATCAAGCTTTGAAACTTTTCTCTCACATACTCATGGGAGCTCCTTTTGCTTGTTTCATCTGATACAGTTCAGTAGCATTGCCCATAACCTCTTCAGTGGATGGACTCTGTAGTGCTCATATATACCTTCAGGTCTACTTCTATGGACGTTTTTGGACTGTCCACTTGAAGGCAATGTATCTATCTTCATGCTCCTTTCATGTACAACAACATCTACATCTTTATATACACATTAATATTTGTAAGATACAATTTAGCTTTTTCCACCTTATTTACACTCACTAGTTCCTGTCAGATTTTAGTTTTTTGTGGACACAACATTCTCTGGAATTAGAAGCAGTTCATTCAAATCGCTCTCTACATCCACAGTTTCAATATATGTATAACATCTAAAGGTAAATACAAAACTCTACCTTTAAGCCCTTTCTCAAGCTCAGTGTGTGGCAGTTTCCCAGTCTTTGGTTCCATATGAACTATTGCTTGAAAAGGGTGTATAGATTGTATGATGTATTCCTTCACAAACATTCAGATGTCAAATGTTTCCTTCTAATTTATCATTGCAATACTTGTACATGATCTGGTGTGTTGACAAATCAAATTGTTCCTCCACAACTAAATACACTGCAAATTCTAGCTACTTTTCTCTGTTTTCTTGTTCAGTTTTCAAGCACAGATCAACATCTTGAATGTGGGCCTTGTAGTGGGTGTGTGGCCACCAAATACAAACATAGGGCCAGGTTTACTAAAAGTGGCGCAGGGTAGTGCTGTGCCAAAATTTGCAGCACTGTACTGCGTTTCTTTAGAAATGTAGGGATGCACCATTTTTAATAAAATTCAGTGAGCCCCTGTGTGTCCCCCTGCATTAGCAATATATTTGGCTGCCAGCACCAATGCAGGCATCCTTGCACCATAGTGCAAGTGGGTCTGCGCTGAGGGAATTTATTGTTTATGTGCACAAAGGTGTCTCTTCCTGCACACAAACAATCTACAATGGCAATTTGGCATTTCTATGTGTGCTGCATTCTGCAGCACACAAAGAAGTACCAAATCATCATTTTTTAATGATTGTTTATGTGCAGGAAGGTGTTCCTTCCTGCACATAAACAATCATTTATGGCCGTTTGCTCTTTCTATGTGTGCTGTAATGCTGGCAATTGGATTATTGGTGAGGACAGGTAAGTACCTACACTCAGCAGTAGGCCACTAACCCCCACCAGGTCCAGTAAGGTCTCACTAAATTAATCCTCGGTCAACTCTTTTAAAAAAATTACAAAACAGTAAATACGTAAAACACAAAACACAATAAAAATCCAACATCAATTTGTATTAATAGAGTATATTTTTCTATTTAAGATGACACCAAAACAATAAAAATTGGATAAGGGGAATCAGAGATATGAATTTTTAAAGAATTTATGTTTTATAGTGAGTAGAAACTAAAAGTACCGATCTTATCATCATGTTACACTAGACCGGGGCAAAGTCAAAGTTTGAGGCTGACCACGATGGAACCCTGCTCAGGTACAGCAAGCAGGAGGCCTTGGTTAAAGTTTAACTTCGGACTTAGGGGGTCTTTTTGAGTTAGGTGGTATAAGGACCCCCAGGTAGGCGGCAGCAGTAGTACTGCCAACTTGCCAATGGAGAAGACCGACAAATTATGAGTATGGTGGTCTTCCCAACAGAAGACTGCCAAACTACCACCGGTACTGCCAGGGCGGTCATGCTGCCACAGACGGTGGTTGCCACATTCAGGCTGGCAGACACCATGTTCCCGCCGGACACATTACGTGGCTGCACACCGCAAAGGTTTCCGTCGCGGTAGCACCATCCCGAAAACCCTGGCAGAAAGCAACTCCATAAAAGGAGACACTCACCTTCTGGAATACATACCTGTCTGGAGCTGCGATGGAACGTGAACTGGAAGCCCTCCCACTG
The DNA here is from genome assembly GCF_031143425.1 of Pleurodeles waltl. Taxonomy (NCBI): domain Eukaryota; kingdom Metazoa; phylum Chordata; class Amphibia; order Caudata; family Salamandridae; genus Pleurodeles; species Pleurodeles waltl. The sequence goes on along the minus strand of NC_090444.1, from coordinate 1,232,164,883 downwards.
CTGCTGCTCGCACAATGACTCCAAAACCAGCGACGGTGATGAAGACAACAACCGTGAGTACACACACCTACCTGACACTGCAGGGGAAACCCAAAGTACACATGCACACACAACATACACATCCAGGATGGCTTGCGACAGCGACACACAAACACATACACATAACTACACAGCCATATGCACACACACACACACCAACATACACACACGCACACCCATACAACACACACGCACACCCATACTACACACATGCATACCGATACTACACACACCACGGCCACCACACATGTGTAATACACACATCAACCCGCAGATATACAGCACCAGCACAGTCGAACACAAAAATACACAACAGATCCGATTCACACAACTACACCACAACCGTAACTACACAAACGCTTCTTCAAGCAATTACAGTCCACACCTCCACATGACACCACATACATTCTACAACATGTGACAACACCTGATAACCAAGATACCCAATCACACAGCCATGCAATAAACATATATCATACCATACTACCATAACACACAATGTATCTGACATATCCATCACCACACACAAGCACGCACACACAACAGCCACACAAGGACACAGAACACCACCATCACACATGTCAACGCAAACAATACACAATTAATCCACATACATGCATGTACCAAACACAAACAAATCCACACAAAATACACAGCCATCACAGTGGAACAAATGACAGGGCCACGCATACACATGCATGCCAGACACAACAGCTAACACAAACAACACACACATGTCACACACAATCCAACCAAAGATGCCACATACAAAACAGCCATGTGGAAAGAAAGGCAGGACAATATTTAACCATTGAATCCAACAACAGGTTGGGCCAGATGTATTAAACTTGTGAATTAGTTAAATAAATAACAATATACAATCAGCAGGCCAATGGCCAGTCCAAAGTGCCACAGGCACAAATGGCACCTCTGTGCGCCCGTACTTGACTACTGACTGCTAATTGACCTCCACAGGGTAGGAGTGTCAAGGGGGCAGTCACTAGTAGCAGCACTCGGGGTCCCATGGCCTGCAGCATCCCCAATCCCCTGTGCCCCTTCTCCTCTGCCGGCCGATGCTGATACACACAAATAGAGAGAGAGAAGGAGGTAGGGAGAGAGATAGAGAGAGAGAGGGTCAACACATACCACACTTACCCACTTGTAAACATGCACATATGTGACCATACAAATCCTGCCTAGGCTATCTCAGGTGCCAATACGCATATCCTACATCACGTCACAGCATGTCACCATTATCCACCCCTGTATGCCAACCTTCACACCTACATCTACATCCAAGTAAGTCTGCACAACTGGAGACATCCAAACGATCACCACCATAGCCATGCCTGCATGGACATCATGCCCTGGATGAAGTACAAATGTCTCCCTGAATTCACATTATACCTCTCTATGCTCCTATCACCCATTAAAATTGCAGCTGACTGAACAAAACACATCAGGCCTGTAGAGTTACAACAGCTGATCAGTCCATGTCCTTACTGAGATATCCATAACAGTGAATACCACTACACTCATATACCACACAGCATCTGCCTTTCACATTAAAAGGTTGACCTAACAACCTGTACGATAATGGAACTTTGTATCTAATAACTGAGTAAGCCACTACAAGTTAAACAGCTATACAAATGACATCTGATGTGTAAAAAACAAGTTATGGGTACAGCCATGTGATTAGTCTGACCCAATCACAGAGGAAGATCTACAGACACCAACCACATATATATCACAACTGATCATTCATATATGTGCATCTACAATGGCCCATATTGAACATATTACACATCCATACCCAATCACTGAGTGCAGTGTCACAACTGATGACCATCAGGAACACACATATGACATCATGGTCCATATACAAAACCACCACATATGCATTTTCACCAGTAGGACTTCACAACATTATAACACCACCCTCACACACACAATCCAAGATTTGGGAATACCTGTACCGAAGTCCAGACAACACACATCTCTGACGGTAAATACATGTATGCAATATGTATACATGGTCCTACACCACAGCCTTTGCACTGATGACACATCACACTACTACATAGGGCAGCCTCAGAAGAGAAAATGCAACATTCATCTCACATCAACATCTCATAAGTCACACAGTACCCAATCCTTTCCTAATCACCCACTTTAGCTAGGCCAAGGATAGCAGACATTTTCACACTTCATCAGAGGTGCCCCCAAGTAACAATTGAGACATGATGTAGGCAGCTAAAAAGCAATGTTGCTCTGTAATTGCTAGGGCACTGGGATGCATGGCATTAACATTACATATTGTGAATGACAAGTTCTCTCTAGGCACCTACCACCTCTAGTACTTCACACTGGGTTCAAGGTTTCATCCCCATAAGTCTAGCACTTAAAAGTGCATAATGATTGCAATCAGACCATTTCAAATGTACATTTCAAATGAGCCTGCTTGACCAACCTTCACATACCCAACAGATAGCAAAATACAAATATATAGGGATACAACTGTCAAGCCATTCATCTAGTCATATACAGGCCATATCTGTGATGGAAATGTAATGGCTGCCTCACATGAAGTCAACACCATTACCAGTACCTGATGTACATAGTCCCAATGATAAACACTGAATCACACAGTTGTAAATGCAGGTGTGCTATACAGATGGGAGTGTACTGATCCCTAAGAGCCACAAATACCCAAATGCAGATGGATGGAGCAGGTCATACTCAATGGGTGTGGTGGAACACAAGCTCACATCCATAGTAAAAGCAGGATGGAGTTATACATGTGCCAATCTGATTAGACTTTCTCCGCAAAGCAGACATTGAAGAATTCTGGATATGGGAGTTGTACATCCACTGACAGCAAACCATCAAGACACATCTACAATTAATGCTCAGGACGGGAAGTCTACATACATGTTGCATTGACTACATTTTCACATGAGCTACAGTGAGGCAGCAAATCCCATTCAACCAGAGCCAAGTCCCAGGATACTATCAGTACTCACCCGCTTGTGGCTGCTGTGCTGCCCTCAAATGTCCATCCACCTCAGGGTAGGCCATCACCAAATTTCAAACCATTAGAGGGGTCAGGGTCCGATGGGCACCCTTCCGTCGTTGGGAGGACACCCCCAGCTGGGCCTCTGCAGTCTCCCAGGTCCTCCCACTGCTTGCGACAATGGGTGCTCTGACAGCTAGAGACCCCCAGGGTCCACATTTCCTTGGCAATGGCACACCAGATCCCTTCCTTTTGATGGGCATTCACTTGTATGGATGAGACAAAAAAAGGAGAAAGTCATGCACACTGCACCAAACTAGCAGGAGAGGCCTATACACATCTGACTCACCAAGTGCACACACATACCCAGCCTCTCCTGTCTGCCCATACGCGTCACTTGATGCCCTCTGCATGCATTTAAACTCCCTCACTGGTACACTTACTCTATTCACCATCACACGCACCCCTATCACACAATCTCACCCGTTCCTCTGATGCCCCATATAACTGTCCATACAGGGTAGGACCCCATTCACAAACATCTCTAGACTTATCTGGGGTAAAGGTTGGGGCTCTATCACCTTCAGGACATGGCATTATGGCTCCCAGAAACAGTACATAGCAGCTCAGGCCATGGATGTCTTGCTAGCAACAGAGTCAGGAGTCAATCAATCAAAGCTGAAGAAAATGGTGGTCATGGCCATCACATACAGGATCGTCACCACCAGTGGTCATCGCCATTGGCCCTAATCCCCTATATGCAGCAATGATTACAATTGGCAAGTTGCATGGCCGCTGCGATCGCCTACCATCATGACCAAATAGTCCAGTGGACTTCGGTCACTTGCAGCTGTCCAGTGCTGCAGGACATACATAATCATACACAATCCATATGCCAACCCTTCCACAGTACAAGTCCTGTCAGTGTTAAATTGTCTTGCCACAGACTCCTTTCAGAATACAGTGGGCTTGGCAGCAGGGATGTCATAGCCCATTTCCAGTGTTGTTATAAAGGATGTACTGTGTGCATTGTTGAAACACCTGGACAGCTACATCAGGTTCCCCCAATGTACGGATTTGGACTATGTGAAGCCAGGTTTTTATGATATGGGCATATCCCTCATGATAATAGGGGCCATTGATGGCACCCATATAGCTCTCTTTCCTCCCAGTGCCAATGAACAGGTGTATAAGAACTACCAGTCCATTAATGGTCATCTGGTGTGTCTGGCAGACCAGTACATCTTACAGGTCACTGCCAAGTTTCCTGATTCTGTCAATGACTCCTTCATTTTGAGGAACAGCAATGTCCCACACATGATGGCATGTCTACACACAGAGAAGGCTTGGCTCCTTGGTACGTATGCTTTTGAAGTTGGTTCACTGTTATTGCATCTGTCATCCAAAACTTCCCTGTCACTGTACCTGTCACGTTACTGGTCCTACATTTTTTCACACAGGTGACTCTGGCTATCCTAACCTTCCCCAGCTGTTGATACTAGTGAGTTACCCTGCTACGGATGGGGAAGGCTGTTTCAATGAGGCCCACAGGAGGACGAGGCGTGTAATCAAAAGGACATTTGGCCTCCTGAAGGCCAGATTCAAGTGCCTGGACCTATCTGGAGATACCCTTCTCTACTCACCTCAAAAGGTATGCTAGATAGTAGTACCCTGTTGCATGATGCACAATCCAGCCCTGAGATGTCAGATACCATTGCTAGCTGATGAAGGTGAGGTAACTCGACCAGTGGCTAGTAATGCTGCCATGGCTAGTGATGAGGAGTCAGAGGAGGAAAGGTGCAGCTGACTCTAGGACTGAGCTGATCAATCAGTACTTCAAGTGGCATTCAGCTATCATGAATGTGGGTTGGCAAGTGTTATATATCCACACGATTTGCTGACAAAAGTCCTCCTGTGTTGACTCATCAGTGGGGGGGTGATGTGGTCCTATCCCTAAGTGTGTGTTGGGGCGACAGACTGTTTGAATGTCAGGTGCACAGTAAAAGTTTCTAACAAGTGTACCCACTGAAGTTTCCTAGGATCAAATCTCCAATGTACAGACCACTATTGAGCAATGTGTGCTGCATTCTCCTATACTCATGTCATTCCACCCAATGATTGTGGTAATAACATATGTGCCTCTGCTACATAGGGCTTGAGACAGTTAGAATCACTAGCCAGTGCTGAATGATTTGAGAACTGAGGGTTGTAATTCACAGATGCAGCTACAGTGTCTGCCGATGAATAGTCTGTGACTGGTGTTGTATAGGTAATATCTGGGGGCCCCTACTTTGGAAGTCATCTACACTAGGGACAACCTCTATGTGCTGCATATGTGGTTGTGTGGCTCTATGCCTTCCATCCTGATGGCACCCTCTGTCATTGTCTTTTTGAAGGTTTGCATACTGACTATACTTTTGTGTGGGTCAGGATTTTGAACTGTCTGACATGCCCTGGAACATATCTGTTGTACTGTGTCTCCTGCTGGGGATGCCTCCCTTTGCTGTCCCTTACACTGCCTGTTGGATGTGTGGGTGCACAGCATCTCACATACAGCAATCATGACTTCTGTGGATGTTGTAATGAAGACACATATGCAGTAGATGTGTTCCATTGGTGTTTAGTGTTCATATATTGAAATTGTGACAAAAAAACATATGGTGCATACATTGTCCAAGAGGTGATGAGTGGGGTCATGGTAGATGGAATCATCTGAGTAAGTGGTACAGTTGCTGGCTGCAGAGGGTGTCTCAGTGGCACGCAAAGGAGAAAAATAAGGTGAGGGTCACTTTCTGGCAGTGGGTGTGGTCTTGACATCTGCTCCAGTCAGCTGTCTGGATAGACTTCCACATTTGTAGGGGGTTCTTCAGCTACAGAGGGAGGGCTGTCTGAGGGCTCTGGTTCACATGGCAGAGCCTCCATTCCATTAGCTACCGAAGATGTGGATGGGTCTGCTGTCATGTTGCTATGTGAAGGGGTCGGCTGGTGGCCCAAGGAAGTAGGCAGGGTGGTGTTGATATCCCTCAGTGCCACTTGAGAAAAAATCAGGCCCTAAGTGGGCAACCTGTGGAACACAAACTGCACAGGGTGAACCAACAACTCTCACACACCTCCATGCACCATTTGGGAATCGCCACAAAAGTTAACTCATACAACACATGGGGCATGTCTGTGAACATCATTTGTGCAGCTGTACAAGTAGCTGCAAACTCACCATCTAAGATTGAGTGTGCTGTGTAAATGGTTGGTGTACTGCTTAGTGGGATATTCAACATGCTTAAGAACTTGCACAAGTGGCATCAAAGTTGCAGTACCGGCACACTCCCACTAGCATGTAATGCAACTGTACCGTCATACAAATAGTTTGCCATGTGGATCTAAGCTGCACATTCTCCTTGTGCCACATCAACAAAGTCTGAAAATGCATGCATTGATCCACATTCTACAACCTTACATCAGTATATGCTTTTGGCAGATATGCTGTATGCAAGGTAATGTCCCAAATGTTGAGAGGTACAAACTAATGGGGGAGACGATCCATAATGGTTGCACTGTCCCTTCCAATTAGCACATGTGTGGACCCTGCTACAGGCAGACGAGAATGTAACACAAGCGATGCACGCAATGGACCTAGCTGTGCTATGCTGCACTAGTGCCAACATCCATGGTGCCAAAGCATTATAGCACCAAAAGAGAGACAGCACACATTACACTACTGTGGGAATGTCCACCATGGTGAATTGGAAGGAAAATTATGCGCTACAATGCTGTCAGATGCAGGGACAAGGAATATGCAAGGAAGTAGATGGTGTGGGATGAAAGCACAAAATACCTTGTAAGGTTGCCCTATGTGTGATCCACAATGCTATTCATAATATACAGCTACAACCTGGGGTCTGTAACATGTCACTGAGCGTCCAATAGCAAGTAAATGATGTGCCATTTCAATAGCCACCACAGTCAAAGATTGACATATCACTATCTCATTGCAGAGGATGATGCCTTCCCTCCTGCCGACCTGCTCGTCCTGGATTTTACAAATGACATGGATAACCAGCTGCTGACCATCAGTGAAGAGACTCTCCAGGATGTCTTAGGTTCCCTCCAGACATCACCTACAGTCTCAGGGAGGACACACAGTGTTACGGGGGTCTCCATATGAACCACCCAGCTTCCAACACACAGCACCAGCCAATCCTGACACAGCCCTGGACTCCGAGGACCCAGAAATCACCTTTCAGAGGACAGTTGTAGGAGTCCAGCGGAAGCTGGCCAAGCAGATGCGGGTAGGGATGAAGGCCATGACAGGCAGCCTAGAGGGAGATCATAGGTACCTCCGTCCAATTAAGGGCAACTCAGTTGCCATCAGAGGCACCCACTCCCCGCTACATGCACTCTAGCAGTCCCTGGCTGACATAGCTGCTGTCATGAGGCAGAGGCTTTAACAATCGCCCTCTCAAAGTGGCAACAGCATGATAGACAACAGGGGCTATACAGAACACCCTGGAGTCCATACAGTGGGAAGTGTCCTCCCTCAGGGAAAATTATTAAAACATATTAATAACATCATATTAAAATGTATCCTATGCACTACCTTACACTAAACTAACCTAAACGAACTTATCTTTACTTACACCTACTCCTATCTATCCTATTCTAAACTTATCGTACACATGTAACGTTACACTCTAAACATTGTCCCCCGCCCCCCTTAAGAGACAAGACACAAGTAGGACAACAGAAACTAAGGCTACACATGTTCTAACCTAACCTATTTCTTAAACAAATACATATTTTTTGTACTGTTTTTTTAGATTTTTTGTATTAACATAGAAACCCCAACATAAACTCCCCATCCAACCCCTCAAAATAAAAAATCTACTAAAACCCGCCCCCAGCTATACTTACACTAACCTACACCTAAACTACACTATTTTACTATACTAACACTACCCACCTAAAACCCACTAAACATTTTAACATCAGTAAAAGGGAGAGGGAAGGAATTGGGAGGCTGTGGCACAAATAGTTTCATTTACTTCTGCATTTCTTAAGTAGTTTGTAATTATGGGCATTGTCTCATTCCAACTTATCCAGCCTTGCCATCATGGCTGCCACGTCCCGTCTCATGTCTGAATCGAAGGTAGAGCTTGTGGCTGGAGCAGGTGGCTGTTGGGGTGCCTGGCTGTGGATTGGTGCAGTAGAAGGGAGGGGGGTAGGACCTGCAGAGGTCCCCTGACGATTTCTTCCCTGATGTGGCGTGACCAGTTGTTGGCTGTAGCGAAGGTCCCCCATTAGTAAATGCACCCCAAGCCCCAGTGATTTCTCCCTCCTATATCTCTTCTCCATCCTTTAGTACACAGCCTGTACCGCCATAATGTGCCTGTACCTGTCAGCCCTCTATTCAAAGGCATGTCTTTTGTCTGGGGTCATATTGACAGCTGAAACATGAGGAGACATGGTATTTAATACAGAATTGGGTAGAGGTAGTAAAGACATGCAATGTATACAGCATCCTCAAATGACACATGCTGTCCACCACACATTCACAACACCGAACAACTCCACATCTATACTAACTTCCTACCGGTCATCTACGGTATCATGTACATGTCACTGGCTATCCATTGTTGACCATCAGGGCCCAGAGGTAAGTGGACTATTGCATCCTCACTCAACATTTGTGTCATCATGCTAGTGAGGATCAAGTGGCCCTACAATTCCAGAATCCCTGTACCATTGTCAATACGTGGCACAACATATGCAGTCCAGAACTTTGACACCCCTGGTGCTACATCAAGCCTTGGCCAAGCATACTGGATGCAAGGTGGGGGTCATCTGATAGGGGGATAGGAAACTTCCCACTGGCAATTCTAAGGTTTGGCAAAGCATCATTCATGTGTCCTTGGATTACCACCTGCTCAGAGCACATGTTAAAGAGAGCACACCATTTCTCACAATGGTCCAACATGTACAGTTCAGGCTTAGTGCCCATATAGTTTGGTCAAAGCATAAACAGTACATCTATGTTGTCTACAGATTTGGTACCTATTGCCCCTACCCAGTGCTATGTTATGCAAATTGGGTAATGCATCACACACATGGTGGCCCTATAGGTGCCCTAAAGGGTGGAATAAGATTGGCACTGCACTGGGTACAGATACACTATTCCAATTTGTTGAAGAACATGTGCTCATGCACGTCAGACATCTAAGTACCAGGTACACACTGAGCATTCACATTCTATGCACATGTGATATGGCCAAGATCACTCACAAATATCATGATGGGTAGACCACGTTGGTAAATCTGCACACATCTAGCTTGTCACATACCGTAGACATGTCCCACAACCTACCTAAGCAGAGTAGTTTTCTCATTGTGTACTCAACTGAATGTTGGCCAGCACAATATTCCCCTTTCACAACCACTGCCTCACTCAAAATCTGAAGAGTAGTGAGGCACCGGTGGTGCAAGTTTCTTTCTACATAATCCCTCTAGAGACCTCAAAACATGTACATCATCTGTACAGTTTCCTGAGTAACTGAAAGCTACGTCTGGCACACAGTGCTGGAAAAAGTGCTGTGACATATACGTTGGCAACAGGCATGCTAATCAGATAAACAGCAGCTCAGACACATATCATAGTTAACATCAATGTATATGTGGGTATGCTTTCCTATTCATAACACCCAATATCCCATAGCAGCACACGTTGGCACTTGTGCTAAAATCAACTCATACTGCATCCTTGTTAGAAATTGGGTCTTTGGTTGGCAGTCAGGTTACCCCCTGTCCAAGCAAGGACCCTCACTCTAGTCAGGTTAAGTCACACACAATCCAGATTATCATGTGCCCACCCTCTGGTAGCTTGGCACTGAGCAGTCAGGCTTACCTTAGAGGGCAATGTGTAAAGTGTGCAATAAATCATGCAATAACACAGTTGAGCACCACAAAAATACACCACACAGTGTTTAGAAAAATATATATTTATCTGATAAGATGCAGGTCAAAACGATCAAAATGCAATAAGTATGTGTTGAGATGTCACTGTAAAAGTGATATAAAGTATCCTTAGGTTTTTTTAAAAGCAACAAATGTATCTTTCAAGCACAAAGTACCTGGTTCACGTGCAAAATCTCTGCAAGGGACCGCAGGGGAGGCGATGCGTGGAAAGAGGTGTGTGTCGCTTTCGCCCCTTCGCACACTGACTTGCATTGTTATTTTTCACACAGGGAAGACTTTGCGTCGATTTCCGGTGCTCGGACTTGGATCCTCTCCGGGTTGCGGGGATTTTGGACCCCCCAAGGATGATGTGTGGAATCCTGGGCTTGCGCAGCGAAATCTCAGGGGCTGCGTCGATCTGGTGGATGTTACATGGAAATTTCTCCCACATGGCAGGCCCTGCATCGATTCCTTTCTGGAAGTCTGCGTCATCCTGGGTCGGCTGTGCGTCGATCCGGTGGGCGGTGCATTGAAGTTCCAGTCACTATGCTTGTGCTGCGTCGATCTTCTTGTTGTGAAGTTGCGCTGCATTCCAGTTCGGCGTGCAGTGAATTTTTCACCGCGATGCAGGCTGTGTGTCGTTTTTAGCAGTCTGTGTGTCGAATTTTGGCCACACATGGAGTTCAGTTGCAGGAGTGAAGTCTTTTTGGTCCTGAGACTTCAGCGAACAGGAGGCAAGCTCTATCTATGCACTTGGAGAGCACTTCTCAGCTGAGCCACAGAGCAGCAAGGCAGCAGAGCAACAGCAAGGCAGCAGTCCTTCACAGAAATCAGTCCACATGAGTCCTTTGGGCAGCCAGGCAGTTCCTCTTGGCAGGTCTGGTTCAGGGATTCTTCACAAGCAGGTTTCTTGTCCAGAATTGTCTGTGAGGTAGAGTGTCTACCCCAAGAAGTGTCTCAAGTCTGTGGTTTTGGGTGCTCTTCTTGTACCCATTTTGACCTTTGAAGTAGGCTTACTTAAGAGGAAAGTCACACTTGTTTGTGAAATCCTGGCTTGCCCAGGCAAGGCCTCAGACACACACCAGGGGGTTAGAGACTGCATTGTGTGAGGGCAGGCACAGCCCTTTCAGGTGTGAGTGACCACTCCTCCCCTCCCTCCCGAGGCTCATCAGGATATTTAGGCAACAACCCATCCCCCTTTGTGTCACTGTCTAGAGAAAGTTGCAAACAGCCCAACTGTCAAACTAACCCAGACAGGGAATCCACAAACAGGCACAGAATTGTTTAATCAAGAAAATACCCACTTTCTAAAAGTGGCATTTTCTAACCACAATCTTAAAACCAACTTTACTAAAAGATGTATTTTTAAATTGTTTGTTCAGAGATCCCAAACTCCACATGTCTATCTGCTCCCAATGGGAATCTACGCTTTAATGATGTTTAAAGCCAGCTCCCAGGTTAAACTATGGGAGAGATAGGCCTTGCAACAGTGAAAAACGAATTTGGCAGTATTTCACGGTCAGGACATATAAAAGACATTACTATATGTCCTACCTTAACCATACACTGCACCCTGCCCATGGGGCTACCTAGGGCCTACCATAGGGGTGTCTTACATGTAGGAAAAGGGAAGGGTTAGGCCTGGCAAGTGGGTACACAAGCCAATTCAAATTTATAGTTTAAAATTGTACACACGGACACTGCAGTGGCAGGTCTGATACATGATTAGAGGGCTAATTATGTGGGTGGCACAACCAGTGCTGCAGGCTGACTAGTAGCATTTGATTTATCGGCCCTGGGCACCTCAAGTGCACTTTACTAGGACTTACTAGTAAATCAAATATATCAATCATGGATAAACCAATCAACAGTACAATTTACACAGAGAGCATATGCACTATAGCACTGGTTAGCAGTGGTAAAGTGCCCAGAGTCCTAAAGCCAACAAAAACAGGTCAGGAAAAATAGGAGGAAGGCGCAAAATGTTTGGGGATATCCCTGCAAAAAGGGCCAGGTCTAACAATCCTCAACATAGCACTAGACATGATGTTCATATCCTAACTCAGATGACATCACCTCATTGGTCACACATTACATTTCATCATTGCATTGCACAAATCAGAGCTTCTATCACAAAACCCAGGAAAGACACATGTGACATACAAGGTGACACTTACTGGCAGCATTAGGGTATTCAACTCAGGATACTTCCACAGTGGTGTATGGTGGAGGCCTACTTGCAATACATGACAGGAAACCATAGCTTATTGATTTGTGGACATTTCTTTGCATGGGGAACAGGTTCACATTCAACTTGTTAAGATGATTAAGTAATCCAACTTAATGGTAGGTCAGAACAACTGCCAAGCATTTCACTGTACCATATGTACATGGATTTGTCATGCAGCAGTTTCTTTGTGTCACACCTCCATGTCCATATTGGGCAGCATGACACAGTATTCTGCATCAGAGGGGCATGCAATGGTTGTTGCAGTGGTCGTCCCATTGTAATACCCATTGATTTTGACCCTGCCCAAGATGTTGAAGACATCTTACTCATTATCAGCTCTAAAAGTCTAACAACTGCCCAAGGGTGTTGTGAGCATAGCAAAGTGTTGAGGAATGCATTGATACATCCTTGTTTCCTGTCACTAATATGTCTGTGCCATTTCAAGGCACACACACTAGAACTAAAATGCCATGGCAGTTTCCACATGTTCACGTAGTTGTCCCTTTGTGCACATTAATTGAATAACACTACGGATGTCTTGCCAATACTATGGTCCAAGTATGCCTGCATTGGTGCTGGCTTCTGAGTAATGTGCTAGTGCTACCACAGATGCGGGCCTGCCCCATACTGTCTGTAAAACGGGGTAGGTCTGTGGTACAAATTTAGCACATGTGTGTCAGATAATAGAACAATTATGCGGTGTATGTAATAGCCAATGTACACAAAGAGGAATGTGCAAGTAGTCTGGACTCGGTGCCTAGCTAAGCACCCTTACATGCTGTTGGTCAAGGACACCAAGGGTTGGTTTAAGGAAAATGGTGCTGCATCTAGTGCCTCACAACTGTCCTTGTGCCCCTAAGGGCACCCCTTTCCCCCACCATGTGTGTGCCAAATTAAATATATGGCACGCCATGCTGCTGGGTAGGAGGCAATTGTGTCATTTCTTATAGACAAAAATGATGTACTCTGCAGGACTGGCACCAAAAGCTTTGCACTACTCCTGCAGAGTACATAGGGGACCATCATATATAAAGGTATGCTCCCTTTTAATGCCTGCTCTGAGCAGGCATTGAAAGAGCGTAAAAAATGGTGCCAGGATATATAACGTTATCCCCTGCCCCATTTATTTTGCTCCGCTTACAGGGGAAGGCACCCCTCCCATACATTATGCCTGGCACAGCCATCATGGTGTGCAAGGCTTAACAAAGCATGCATGCACCACTTTGGCCTGGCTTAGCGTCAATTAAGAATTTCACAATGGCAGCGCTAAGGTGGCACTAGGGGTTCTTAAATCTGGCCCTCAACAACCTGTCCTGACCCTTGACAAAACATGCTGCACTCAAACTTATGTCTGCCTATCATGCATATTCAAATAAGGATGTTGCAATGCAAATGGGGCACTTACCAACTGGTCCACCAATCTGTATCCCAAGGTGATCCAGTAGATCCTGCTCTCATGCTATCAGGTCAACCCAATAGTGTTTTAACTGGTAGTTGGTGCACACTACTCCAAATATTCTGAGCTGGTTGTGGTGCACCTTACCCCACTGCAGCTTTTGTGCCTCTGTGGGGTAGCCATGGATTAGAACACCCAAAATTAGCATCATTGGAAGGTAATGCTGCAGCAACCGAATGAACCCTCCCAGTTCATAAGCTACCTTCTTGGTTGACCTCCCTTTACCAGTCATTATACAGTATGTGCAAACTGCAAATGTATCAACCCAAAAAAAAAATGAATAAACGACCTCACCTAACCCCAATTACCCCAACAAACTATGCTACCCCCGGACAAACACCCCACAATACAATCACAAATATAGGACTAAAACACTACAAAAGACTGATGAAAAAGACAAAAAGCACACAACAGCAGCAGGACACAGCACAAAACTCTCCAACAACACCAATCCTCCACCAGCATCAGTTCCACACACATTCACACAGTCTCAGACAAAAAGACTGTGAAGTGAAAGAGAATGCACTGTATCATGTATGCAGCACGGAAGTCATGTTTCATCACTTCCTGGGGATATGCGTCACGTTTTCTGATATGCATCTTTTTTCACGCATGACGGTAATGCAGTGATTTTTCCCCATTGATGCTGAGAAGGCCTTGACACTTATGATTGACATGAAGGGGCCAGGCATAATTTTTTTCTTAGCAAAGTAAGAAGTATTGGCATTTGCGTCTAAGTTTTTGACGCATGACGGTCATGCATGGTATTCCTTCCCATGAAGCCTGACAAGGCCTGTGGACTTGCGATTGATGCGTAGGGGCCAGCCGTCATATTTTTGGCATAGGGAATATGTGATAATGCTGTTTGCGTCAAAGTTTTTGACCCATAACGGGAATGCGTGGATTTTGTTAGAAAGGCTGACAGTGTACCCAGATTCACATACCATGTCACAGGGGCTATGCATGTATGTAGTAAATATGATATGGTTACCTGTGTGTGCATATTCGTACAGATCTTACAGATATCATCCTATGTGTTACCATTATGTTTGTATGTGTGTGTGATGCATGCGATGACTGATACCATTTGCATATGTGCATGAGTTGCTAGACTTTCACATACAATGGCATACAACTGTGTAGCAGTGTTGCAGCCAGGCAATGATGGCAGCCTAGTGATCATGTGTACTTTTTATGCCCACACAGACACATGGTCACATGTTGTGGTGCAGTTTTACAGTGCTCCACTCTGCTCAGTCCACTGTGCACATGCATCAGGCTCCTGACTGGGTCAAGAGTCAGTGTAGCCTCAGCATTGGGGTTAGGGAGTGTTGGGTGGGGATATAGCCTCCTCATGCTATCCCCTGCAGACTGACACATAAACATTTGTAATCAAATGGCCCAGGATTTTCCTTTTCCTTTTGGGTACTTGATGTCAGGCTTGCCCTATCATGTACAGAGGACTGGCAACTTGTACATGTAGGACATGTCTCATCATTTGGCATGGTCTGACAGACATGGCAATACATTCTTAGTAGTTTCCATTTGCAGCTTGGTTAGGGCCTGTATCTCTAGTCTAACTTGTAATTTGTGTACGACCCAGGGGATAGATGATCTCATTAGTCACTGCCTTCTTCCAGAATAGTATGAGATGGGCAACTACAATGTTGTTGTAGCAAACATGAGTGGGTTATGTACTGACCTAGCCATCCTCTTTGAACACATGTTGGGCGATCACATGGTGACGTTGTGTTGCATAGTCAGTATTGGTCTATGTTTATACCTTCTCTATCATTTACGGCATATCTTGTTTGGGATAGATTAGGTCCTACATTGTTGGCATTCTTTGTACACAACTTCTTCTGCAACATTGTCCGGTTATACATGGGCAGGATGCAACAAGTGACTTGTGTGATTTGGAAATGTATACATCTTCTACCACTAGCTATATGATAGCTTCCCTCCCATTTCCAGGCTCTGCGAGGTTACATGACCTCCACACACACATGACAGTACACCTGCTACAGCACTAGTGTAGTCTCTAGGTGACCTCCCCATGTTGTATCTCCAAGTATCTGTGGATTCTCTCAGTTGTCCTTTCTCATCCTTTGGTGTACATGGGTTTGCACTAAATTCAGCATTCCACAACCTATGTCACTATGAGTGTATCTTATTAGTGAGTGAAATCATTTCAGAGCTGTTTTTTTGGCCACATGCAACATATCTGTATCCTCTTCAGACATACATTTTAGGATGGGTCTGTGACATGTTTGGACATTGCTAGACATACTTGCACACCCTACAACTGATTGGCATGTTGGAGACATAGACATTTTAGGGAATTTTGTAACTGTTGGTAAATTTCCCTTGTTCAGGCATGTGAGTTTCAATGACAGGTGTGTTTTTCATATGTGATGGTATCATACAGACTATACTGGGTAATCTTACTGACACATGTCAACCATTATAGTTAATTGAAAACCCTTTCCTACCTATGCCATACATCCATACATCAGTCTTCACATGTATATCTGGATTAGCCTGAGGTATGTGTCAAGAATGCAGGTTTGTGTGACAAGTGTGTTGGAATGTACATAGCGGGTGGGGCATACTCTGTCTACATTCTCCCCAGACATTAATCTGGTGGTGCATTCTCCCATTTTATAGTTAAATCCTATGTATGGAGAGTGACTCAGCAACCATTGCTGCTTTACTTGTCTAGCAAAACTTAGCACACTCCACAGCCAACATGTGTGTTCAATATATGAGGTACAGCAAACCATGTGGCAGGGTTAGACCCAATGGTGGTGCCAGAACATAATGTAACGAACTACATTAATATACGGTGCAGGCTTAGGCCCAAACTTTGATACCTACCCAGAACAGTCAATGAAGGTCCATAGATACTAATCGCTTCTCCTCACCCCTTATCACACGTGCTCATTGCTGGCGGAGCAGCTATCCACCTGAGATGTGACACAGTTCAGTTCCTATTTTTCTAATGTATAATTTGGAAACAGTCCCTACCATATATTCACCCGCCTTGCCTACATCTTGCCAGGCGTGGGGATGATGTTGAGAAAGGGATTGGCATTTACACTATGCCCACTTAACGCCACATATTTTGTGTGGTGCATGGATCTAGGCCTTCGAGAGCCACATGGTCATGAGTTATGTGACACTGATGTGTGGCATGGAGGCGCTAGACCCTCTTACATCACAACCTGTGTTCCAACTATCTTTAATACTGATGTGTTTCTTTCCTGCTGTCTGTGGTATGAGCAACATTCCAATGGTATATATAGTGGAGAATGAGTAGACTATGGACATCCTGGTGCAAAAAGATTTATTAGTAATAATTACAAAGTGATATTATTTACAGTGTCTAGGTGTAGAAGTTAGGTTCAATTTGTTGTCTCCTGTGAACTCCAGCAGCAGTTTCTTGTAGTTCCCCCTCCAACTGTGCTGCACCATTGTCACCCTCCTCCTCATTGGGGACATCTATCAGTTCATCCCAGGGCACATTGGTCCAAATACATATGTAATACAAGACTGCACATACAAGTATCATCTTGCATACCAGGGGAGGTGCACACAAAGGCTTCATTCTGTCAGGGCTAGGCACCTGAACCTTGACTTCAGGAGCCCAAATGTCCTCTCCACCACATTTTGTGTCCTTCTATGCCCTTCATTGTATTCCAGCTCTTCTGTTGTTGTCAGGTTGCCAAAAAGAGTCATCACCCATGGATGTATGCTGTAACCTTGGTCGGCTGCAAAGGAATGAGAGAACATGTGTTGGTAATGCATATTTGTGATTTTGTATGTTCCATGGCAGATGTTAGTTTAAGGTTTAGCGGTGACTCCAACTTGCTTTTGTGTTGTGTGTGTTCCTGTTTTGTAGTATGGTTCCATTGGTTTGTGTTGATGGACATAACTATCATGGGTTATGGCTCAGGGACCTGGTGATTGTCAAGTTATTCCAAACTGACAGTTCAACCATGCCAAACCTGTGTTGTGTTCTCCATATTTGAGGCTGTGTCCTATTGTTAGTGAAACATACCACCTCCTTGCACCACAAACATGTAATTTGTATTGACACCATGGTAGCCCTACAGAGCCAAACTCAGGCCTCTGTGTTACCATGTGGCACTATGCATGCAGTGCAACACTTTTTGACCCTTTCTGGCAGATGATGGCTGTGCCAGCCATCATGTGTTCAAGGGTGTGATTCACACCATTGGAGGAGTAGCAAAATAAGTGCAGTGGAATCTCCAAGGTTCCTATACATGATTTATCACAGACACTTTCAACACATGCACAGTGAAGTGCAGACTTTGGGAGGGAGCACACCATATTTTTGCATGGGTCCTTTTTACAGTGCATGAAAGGTCAGTGTCAACACCAGAGCAGTACGCGTTCATTTTGCGACAAAAATGCAAAAACCCAGCACTCTAAAAACAAAGTAATTTATGCATTGTGCTGATATGTTGTGGTTTAACCTTTTGCATTGCAGAGTTCAATCCTGAAAACTTATTTTTAATATGCTTACAAACACTGTTCCTTTACAATGTAATGCTGCAGGTTTTCAGAGTGTGTCAGTGTGTGCCCCCTTTCCAGGGCCTTCCAGAGACTTTCCCTGCAACATGCCTGGGCGTGGTTCTGGGCTAGGCCAAGACTCTATAAAAGAGAGCCAGCCCAACTCCCAGTGCTCACTATTCAGAGGTCCCGGTGCAGAGCAGCAGCTTCTTCCTGAGCTCCTGTTCCGGCGGCCTATTTGGATTTTCCAGTCTTCTGCCCTTCATTGGTGATCATTGTTCCAGGCGGTAAGACGGTGGTTGGACTGTCCTGACACTGTTATTGAGAATTTTCATATTCTTGGTTTAATTCTTAAATGAGTAACAGATTACTTGGGCGCTACCATTTCTTGACATTTATATGGTAGTTTACAAGTAGGCAAGACGCGCTTGGTTTCATAAAGGTTTGACTTTGTTATTCATTGCGTGCTACCATTTATTGATATTGGCATGGTGGCTTAAGAATCGACAAGATGCGCAATTCGTTTTATGGTGTTTAAACATTGTTGTCCATTGCGCGCTACTATTTCTTGACATTTACATGATGTTTTACGAATTGACAAGACGAGCAACTCGTTTCATGAGGATTTAACTTTGTTGTTCATTGCGCGCTACCATTTCTTGACATTTACATCGTGGCTTAAGAATCGACAAAAGAAGTGCGATTCGTTTCATTGTACTTTGATCTTGTTATTTATTGTGAGCTGTTATTTCTTGACATTTACATCGTGTTTTACGAATCAGCAAGACGCTTGATTTGATTAATGATGATTTGACCTTGATATTCATTGCGTGTTACCATTTCTTCTTATTTTACATGGTGACACTCGAATCGGAAAGACGCACAATTCTCTCCTCGAGTTTATTTCATGTTGTTTATTGTATGCCACTATTCTAAGATATTTATTAGGTAATATTTGAGTTGACAAGTTATGTGATTTGTTTCCTGAATCCATATCGTGTTATTCATAGTGCACAATCCTTTTATGGTGTTTACTATATATATATATATATATATATATATATATATATATATATATATACAATATGCGCAATTTGTGTTGAAACATTTTAAGAGTACACAGAAGGCCAGAGTTTCTAGATGCAATATTGTATGGTCCTAGTCTACATTCTCAAAACAGGATTCATATGACTGTTTTAAAATTTAGTCAGAATGTTTTTCTGATTCTCATGTAAAGGAAAGTACTTGAATAAGAAAGTTTTCATTTAATTCATCTTGATTCCCCCACAGGTATCCGGCCATCTTGAAACGTAATCATTTTAAATTGAACTCTTAGATTGTGTGTTCTAACCTTTTTCTTACTACAGGTCTCCTTCCCAGCTGTTCCCTTCCTAATCCCCTATTCCCCTCTTGAACTCTCTCAGTCTCTGTGATTTATCTATCAGAGTCTTGGAGCTGTTCAGTGGTGGACGTGTTGGGAACATGCACAGACCCCGAGGATCTGGTGACTCTGACAGAATAGTGAGCCCACTAATTATTATCCTCCTGGCTTGTGTATGTTCTCAGCATGGCCACGCTAGACGAGTTAGTCTAGGCTATCACCCAGCTTCAAGCAGAGGGGGTATCATCCAAAGAATTGACAACTAGCTTAGCAGAGAGAGTGAGTCAGTTGCAAGATAAGGTAGAGAAGAAGGAACAAAGTCCCACAGGAGTGTCTTGGCCAGGTACTTCTTCTCAGGCTTCTGGAAGTAATCCGATTTCCCTAACTGTTCCTTCTGCAATTCCTTTAGCTCCCCCAGAACGTTTCTCAGGTGACCCTTTGAAAGCGCAATCTTTCCTGGTTCAAGTGGAACTACACTTCACCTGCAGACCAAATACTTTCCCCGATGCCCAGTCCAAAGTAGCTTTCCTGTTATCATATCTGTCTGGGGATGCAGCTTCTTGGGCAATTCCTCTTGTGCGTAAAAATAGTCCCTTGTTGTACAACTGGAGATTTTTTTTTGGGTGAATTTGAGAGAGTTTTTGATCGTAGAACTGTAACACAGTCAGCAGATCGTGAATTATTAGATTTACGCCAAGGCAATCAAGACCTAGTGTCGTATTTAGCCAACTTTAACTGGCTGGTTGCCGAGACATCCTGGCCTGAAGAAAAAGAAGCGGTCTTGTTTTACAAGGGACTCAAAGAGGAAGTAAAAGATATCTTAGCACAAATCGATCCACAACCTACAGACTGTCAAGAATTAATAAATCTTGTCTTGAGACTTGATCATCGTTTAGTACAACGTAAAGGAACGCGCAAAAAGATTGAAAAATATTCATGGCGAGTTCATGATAACAGAGACTCAAGAACTCCGAAAGAAAGAACGCCGGAACCGATGGAAATTGGAACCATCAGAAGACCTTTGACCAAAGATTAAAAAGACCTACCCCAAAAAAATGGACAATGTCTTTATTGTGGGCGAAAAGGTAATTTTGCCAAAGATTGTCCAATCAAACCAAAGAACAAGCAAGGTCCAGTTCAGAAGGTCGCAGCCAATGCACCAGTCGAGTTGGAAAAACTAAAACACCCAAGATGCAGAGAAGGGTTGCTCTTGGATGTCACCGTGGACCCTTCACAATCTAGACATCTTAAACTGGAAATAAGAGTTCAGGTCAAGAAAAAGATCTATTTCAAAAAAGCTCTAGTCGATTCTGGGGCTACTGGGAACTTTGTTGATGTCCAATTGGTTTGTGCATGGGGCATGAAAAGAAGACCCCAGAAATCATCCAGGCAGTCGATGGGAAACTCTTGACTGGAGGTCCGGTAACTCTTCAGACTATCCCCTTGTCGATGATTTGTGAAGATAAGAATCAAAGAAAGAAACATAAAGAGAAAATCATCCTTGACGTGATCCATGCTCCCCAATATGGGATTATCCTCGGCTTGCCATGGTTAACTCATCACAATCCGGAGATCAATTGGGCAGAAAAAACGTGTTCCCATCTGCGCTATGTAACGAACAATGTCTCCAAAAGATTCAAGTACCAAAAGTTTGCAACTCTTACATAGCTACTGCATCGGAGAAAGAAATTCAGCTGCCCAAACAGTATTCATCTTACAAAGATGTATCTGATGAGAAAGGAGCAGAGACTCTACCTCCTCATACATTTTATGACTGTCAAATTGATCTAGCCCCAAGTGCGATACTTCCCAACTGTCGTGAATATGCCCTGTCAGAACATGAAAATCAACATTTACGAAAATACCTAGATCTATTTTTGGAGAATGGCTTCATTCGCCCCTCTAAGTCTCTTGCATGTTCGCCTTTGTTTTTCTCCAAAAGATAATGGAGAAGTTCGAACTTGCATCGACTATAGGGGTTTGAACAAAGTCACCATCAAGAATAAATATCCTTTGCCCCTAATTCCGGTCTTATTGGAACAAGTAAAGAAAGCAAAAATCTACACGAAGCTTGACCTTCGAGGTGCTTATCATTTGGTCAGAATGAGAGAGGGTGACGAATGGAAAACAGAGTTCAAGTCAAGATATGGCCTTTTTTAATACACTTTCATGCCTTTTGGTCTGTGTAATGCTCCAGCAGCATTTCAATTT
This sequence comes from Pleurodeles waltl, assembly GCF_031143425.1. Lineage (NCBI taxonomy): Eukaryota > Metazoa > Chordata > Amphibia > Caudata > Salamandridae > Pleurodeles > Pleurodeles waltl. The sequence continues at coordinate 1,232,143,069 of NC_090444.1, read as the reverse complement.
TTCTTGAATGACGCTCTTAGAGAGTACCTCAACATATTTGCCATAGTCTACATCAATGACATTTTGATCTACTCAGACAATGAAAACGAACATGTCCAACATGTCAAGAAAATTCTTGCATCCCTTTGAAAACACCATTTATATTGTAAACTAACCAAGTGTGAGTTTCATGTTTCCACAGTTGAGTTTTTAGGGATTATTCTTACCCCTCAAGGTATGGTGATGGCAGAAAAGAAAGTAAAAGCCGTATCTGATTGGCCCACCCCAAAGACTGTTCCTGATGTACAATGTTTCCTGGGGTTTGCAAATTTTTACCGGAGGTTCATAAATCATTTCTCCCAGACAGTGGCTCCAATCACTAAGCTACTAAGAAAGAAAGAAAAGTTTGTATGGTCCCCAGAAGCTGATCAAGCCTTCTCGACTTTGAAGGAAGCATTCTCCACTGCCCAAGTCTTGACTCATCCTGATGTGAATCAACCTTTCATAGTGGAAGCTGATGCTTCAGATGTAGCAATAGGAGCCGTCTCATCACAACGAAATAAAGACACTGGTCAACTTCATCCTGTAGCTTATATGTCTGGGAAGTTGAACAAAGCCGAACAGAACTATGTCATTGCTGAAAAAGAGCTTCTGGCGATTCGTGGCGCCTTTAAAGAATGGAGACATCATGGGTTGGGTGCTACATACACTGTCACAGTATATACTGATCATCGTAATCTTTCATTCATGAGTTCCGCCAGACTTTTGACCCCTCGGCAATTACGCTGGATGCTTTCTTTTGCTGAATTTGATTTTGTAGTAACCTTCCGGCCTGGTAAAGATAATCGCAAGGCTGACGCCTTGTCCCGTCAAGAGTCTACCATGCTGTCTGCATTTCAAGCCTCCAGGGCTATCATTAGACATTTACAAAACACAACCACATTGGACAAATCAAAACACACACACCTGACACACATACACACACCACACCCTCACACCCAATCCAATATAAAACACACACCCACATTACCCACAACCCCTTAGAATGACATTTTTGGAAGAAGCAGAGAGACAGAAAAGCCACGACAACACCAGCATCCAGAGGCACACAACACCATCATTCATAAAACATTCACACACCTCAAAGAACACATCCCAACACATCACCCCACACATCACATCAACCATCACCTCACACATCACGCATACCACATCATGACACCTCAAAGACACCCCAGGTTTCTGAGGAGGAGCTCAGGGTCATGGTGGCGAAATCATCCGGTTAGAGCCACAGCTATTGGTATCACAGGTGCAGCAGACCTCCATTGCAAAGAAGATGGAGCTATGGCGGAGAATTGTCGACAGGGTTAATGCAGTGGGACAGCATCCAAGAACAAGGGATGATATCAGGAAGAGGTGGAACGACCTACGGGTGAAGGTGCGTTCTGTGGCAACAAGACACAAAATAGCTGTACAGAGGACTGGCGATGGACCCCCACCTCCTCCCCCACAACTAACAACATGGGAGGAGCAAGTCTTGGTGCTCATGCATCCTGAGGGCCTCGCAGGAGTAGCAGGACGACTGAACTGTGGTAAGTCATATCTGCATGCCATCACAAACCTCTACCCCTACCCTCACCACCATCACCCCAACAGCTCACAGATACCCCACTATCACAACCCACACATCCCAATACCAAGCCCTGCATGTGACAACAATACATGGACACCCATCACAGACCTGCATGGACACCCATCACCACAGCATGTCCAAGGGAGAGACTCACCCAGGGCACACAATCACCACTCACGCAAGGGCCAAGGCAATAATGCTAGCACAGTAGTAGAGGGAAACATACCCATTGCACAAGATGGCACACACAGATACAATAACAATGCATTTACACCCCAACAGGACTCCTACACAACGTTACCGGACAGGAGTTGCCAGCCATATCCAGTCCCCCACAGAAGAGGCCCACAGTGATCACAGCAGCTCTGCACGCCAGGATCAAGATGACCAGCTCGGCCCATCAGGGACCTCGGGACAGTCGGTTCCCCTGCCTCAGTCCCAAACCACCACTGAACCTCCCTCCTCAGGAAACTCCACCACAGCACCCACCCAGCGGGCCCATGCCACTGTCTCCAGTACACGTCAATCGAACATCATGGGAGCATACCACAATTCCCAGGAGACCATGGGCACAGTACTGGCCAAGTTTCAGGAGACCCGCGGATGCAGGAGGAAGAGTACCTGAGGATCAGGGAGGACCTGAAGTCCAGTAACACCACACTGGTCACCATTGCATGGGTGCTGGCAGACATGACCAACACCATGAGGGAGACTGTGGCATACCACCGGGCACCTGACACCAGCCCGAACAATGAACAGCCTTCCACGTCCGCCAGCGCTGGTGGACAGGAGGTTCCGCCACAGGAACAGCAGGCCACCAACACCCCACCCCCTGCAGAAGGAGAACCACCCCGCAAACGGTCCCTGCGATCCAGGCACAAGACAGAGAACATTGCAAAGTCTGCCGCCAGGAAATAAGACTCTCCTGATTGTCACCCTTCTGTCCCACTATTTCACCCTGACCACCTTGAAGTGACATTGCTCCACTTCCTATGCCCCATTGGACAATGCACCTGTGATACAAAGAGATTGGACTCTACCATGGATATTCCTCCACCATCACCCTAGCCCATTGCACACCCCCTCTACTTATTTGCACTTAAATAAACACCCTTGAATCACAAAACAATCTGGAGTCAGTCTGTACTTTCACAAATGTATTATTACAACCTCTTAGTCAAATATCAATGTAAATGTTCACTTGCACATACCAAAGTATGACAGTTGTTGGGCAGCAGTAAACATAGCAGAAGGCAGAATGAGGTTCACAGATCTGTGAAAAGGAAAGCCAAAGTGAACTGTCAGGGTCCATACACAGAGGTTAAAAGGCTGACTTATACAATGTCCTACAGTAGTCAGATATGAGATGAGCAGTGCCAGTCTCTTACCTGTGTCTCACTGGAAGAACTGCATGATGATGTTGTTTCAGGTGTCAACATCTTCTTCCTCTGCCTCCTCTTCCTCACTGTCCACAGGCTCCACAGTTGCCACTAGACCAACATCAGGCCCATCCTCTTGCAGAAGAGGCACCTGGCGTTGCAATGCCAGGTTGTGCAACACGCAGCATGCCACGATGATCTGGCACACCTTCTTCGGTGAGTAGTATAGGGAGCCACCTGTTAGATGGAGGCACCGGAATCTGGCCTTCAGGAGGCCGAAAGTCCACTCAATAATCCATACACATAAGGGATGCTGCTATTCCTCAAAATGTAAGCGTCATGCACAGAGCCAGGATACTTGGTATTCACATGAGAGATGTACTGGTCTGCCAAACACATCATCTGCACATTCATTGAATGGTAGCTTTTACGATTTCTGTACATCTGTTCATTCCTCCGGGGGAGGACAAATGCCACATATGTACCATCAATGGCACCAATGATGTTGGGGATATGTCCCAGGGCATAGAAGTCAGCTTTCACTGTGGGCAAATCCTCCACCTGGGGGAATACGATGTAGCTGTGCATGTGTTACAGCAGGGCAGATAACACTCTGGTCAACACATTAGAGAACATTGGCTGAGACATCCCTGATGCCATGGCCACTGTTGTTTGAAAGGAACCACTGGCCAGGAAATGAAGCACTGACAGGACCTGCACTAGAGGGGGGATACCTGTGGGATGGCGGACAGCTGACATCAGGTCTGGCTCGAAATGGGCACTCAGTTCTTGGATTGTGGCACGATGAAGTCTGTAGGTGATAATGATGTGTCTTCTATTGTCAACAGGTCCACCAGGGGTCTGTACACCGGAGGATGGCGCCATCTCATCATCTGCCCCAGCGGATGTGCCCTATGGAGGAGAATGGTGAGCGGAGGGTCATGTACCACATAGGTTGCACAAGGGCTTTTTCACTAATGTGATTAAATCGGTGTGTGGCGTTGTCTATCCGTATTTGTGCTCAAATGTGCTGTGATGCAGTTATGTGCCCTGCCATGTGCCCCCCGAAATGGCGGCTGCCTAACCTGTAAGGAGGGACAAGGGGAAATGAGGTAACTGTGCTGGCCGCCGCGCTATTCAGCATTTGTTATCATTGGGCCCTATGGGTTCCAGAAGCCAATGACAATGTATGCTTGTGGTGATAGTACGCACCACCGTGGACGTGACCACCATTTTCTAGCTGTTCACTCACTTGATACCTGACCTTCAACAGGAGAGGACCTACACTGCAAGTGCTGCTGTGACCTCAGTCTGGAAGCGACAATGGCTCCAGTGTCTGGGGAAAGGGCCCCTGCCTTCACTGTGGAGAACTTGGAAAGACTAGTGGATGGGGTCCTCTCCCAGTAAACGCTACTCTATGGTCCTCCAGACAAACAGGTGAGTACACTGTGAGCATGATGTGTGAGACATGAATGTATGGAGTGGTGTGGATGGGAGATACATGTGGGGTTGGAGGCTGGTGAGTGTATGTGTGTCATGGCATGGGTGGAAAGTGGTGGGCAATGAGTATGACGAACCGGACGTGGGAGTAATTTCCTATCATCCTATACCTTTCCTCTAGGTCAGCGCCCACCAGAAGAAGGGTATTTGGCATGCCATTGCGAAGGAAGTGCAGACCCTGGGGTCTATCATAGACGGAGCACCCACTGCCGCAAAATATGGGAGGACCTGCATCGCTGGAGCAAGAAGACGGTGGAGGCCCAGCTTGGGATGGTCTCCCAATGTTGAAGGGGTGCCTGTAGGACCATGACCCCTCCTGATGTTCCAAACCCTGGCAGAGGCATATCCGGAGTTGGATGGGCACTTGAGGGGGTGAGTAAGGTCTCATTCAGCTGACTCTGCACACTTTACGACGTGTCTGGGTGTGGCATGTTGGCTGTGGGTTCCCCTTGGCCAGGGCGAACTTGCTAGGGTAGGTCCCTTGTTAGGCAGGCTCTGTGGCATTCCAACCCCAATAATGGTAGTGGCCATCTACAACCAGTCAGGCTCCTGTGGGTTCCAGGTGTGCAGCAAATGGGGTTAGGCATAGTACACCATGGGCAGGTGATTTTCCTACGAACTGCTAGTGCATGACCTAGTGCATAGGACTGCTCCCTGTGTGTAGTGGCCGCCAACGGTAATGGTGTTGCTGGCATTGACCATGTGTCTCCTCTGTCTTCCCCCCCTTTTGTTTTGTCACCCTGTCCTTGTGTGCATTAGCATCATCTGGTGGAGGTGCAGTGGCACCGGAGCATGAGGGAGCTGCAACCCACATGGCCCAGGAGGGTAAATGTACGCAGTCTGAAGGCACCAGTGGGACGGAGGGCGAGGGGAACTCCATGGCAGGGACAGGAGGGGTCACCAGCGGCAGCGGCTCCTCCTCAGATGGGAGCTCCTTTGCGGTGGCGGGCACCTCTGTGCCCACTGCAACAAGAGGTACAGCCGCCACCCCCCTACCAGCACCGCCCTCCCAGCAGCCCCTTAGCGTGTTTACCATGCCCGCTAACCCAGGAGGGTGGGCATCTCCTTTGCCCCAGGCACCTCAGGCCTTGCCCCAGTCAGCCCTGCTGCCCTCATTGAGGAGGCTATTGACCTCCTGAGATCCCTCACTGTTGGACAGTCAACCATTTTGAATGCCATCCAGAGTGTCGAGAGGCATTTGCAGCAAACAAATGTATACCTGGAGGGCATTCATTCTGGCGTGGTAGACCAAGAGAGAGCATTTCAGGCTCTGGCCTCCGCACTGATGGCAGCCATTGTCCCTGTGTCCAGCCTCCCCCTCCAAAATCCACTATCCAGACCCAATCCCCTCTACCTCAGCCTATCCCAAGCACACCATCGGACCAGCATGCCCACACATCAAGACACAAAAGCGGCTCAGGCAAACATAACCACCACACATCCCACAGGCACTCACACAAGAACCATACCCATGCAGACACACCAAAATCCACTGCCTCCACTGTGTCCCCCTCTTCCACGTCCTCCACCTCTCTCCCAGTCTCGTCTCCACTCACACCTGCATGCACTACATCCTCAGCCACTACCTCCATCACCAGCCCGTCATCACTACACACCGCTCATGTGTAATCACCACCCCCACTGCCATTCACACATCCCCTGTGTCCTCTCCCAGTGGGTCTGTGAGTCCTCTCTCAAAGTAAACAAACGCCGGCACACACCCACTCAACAGCCATCCACCACACAACAGCCTCCAACCCATGCACCTTCACCCAAACTCAGCCGACGTACACCTCCTACAACCACTACCTCTTCCTCCACTCCCAAAGCCCCTCCATCTTCCCGTCCTAGTGTGTCTAAAAAACTTTTCCTGGCTACCATTGACCTCTTCCCTACACCTCCCCCCGTCCTTCTCCCAGGGCCAGGCTATCCAGGTACCAATCCAGCACCTCAGCCACCACATCACTAGGCACAGTGGTGCCAGCAACTGCGGGCCATTGTGCCACGGAGTGAGGGCAAGGACATTCCGCTACCTGAAAAAGTTAAGAATGTGCCCACATCCCGCAGGGAGAAGTCGAAAACACCTGCCATCAAGGGCTCAGGGAAAATGAAAGGGGATGGTGGCAAGACAGCAGCGCCACCATCCAAGGTGGGGAAGGGCCAAAAAATAAAGGTCAGGTCGGGAGAGGGCATGGTGGCACTGACAAATGGACCAGTGTCACACCTTCAGTCCACGCCGACGCCAACCAGTACGGCAGAGAAGACCGCCACCTGCACCGCCACCAGCACCACTGTCATTGAGCCCGCCACCAGCAGCGCCGCCACAGAGCCCGCCGCCAGCCACGATGCCACAGAGGTCGCTACAAGCACCGCCGCCACAGAGCCTGCTGCCAGCCACGATGCCACAGAGGCCACCTCAAGCACTGCCGCCACAGAGCCCACCGCCAGCACCGCTGCCACAGAGGCCGCCACCAGCACCACCGTGACTGACCCTGCCGCAAGCACCGCCAGCGGCCCGCGACATCCTGAGCCCGTGGCACCACCGCAGACATGGCTGCCATCCCCAGTGGTCAGTCGCCCGAGGCTGGTGGTCAGTTCCAGGAGCCTGGCCAGCTTCCATGATGCACGACTTTCAGTGGAGAAAGGCATCCACTACCTGAATCCTTGGCAGGATGAAGCACTTTGGGCACAAAGCCCCCTCCAGAACCAGTGGAGAAAGGCATCCACTACCTGAGTCCTTTGCAGGATGAAGCACTCTGGGCACAAAGCCCCCTCCAGAACCAGTGGAGAAAGGCATCCACTCACCCTATCCTTGGCAGGATGAAGCACTCTGGGCACAAAGGCCCCTCCACAACCAGTGGAGAAAGGCATCCACTACCTCAGTCCTTGGCAGGATGAAGCACTCTGGGCGCAAAGCCCCCTCCAGAACCAGTGGAGACTGTTATCCACTTGAGAGACTGTGGCTTTGCACTCCCCAGGATAAAGCAGTGGGCAAACCACCCACTGGAGAGACTTGAGAGACTGTGGCTTTGCACTCCCCAGGATAAAGCAGTGGGCAAACCACCAACTGGAGAGACTTGAGAGACTGTGGCTTTGCACTCCCCAGGATAAAGTACTGGGCAAACCACCCACTGGAGAGACTTGAGAGACTGTGACTTTGCACTCTCCAGGATAAAGCAGTGGGCAAACCACCCACTGGAGAGACTTGAGAGACTGCGGCTTTGCACTCCCCAGGTTAAAGCAGTGGGCAAACCACCCACTGGAGAGACTTGAGAGACTGCGGCTTCGCACTCCCCAGGAAAAAGCAGTGGGCAAATCACCCACTGGAGAGACTTGAGAGACTGTAGCTTTGCACTCCCCAGGATACAGCAGTGGGCATGGAGCCCCATCGTGGAGCAGTGGCGGCGTGCATTCGTCAGGCTGAGGTGCCCCCCCTCCACCTGAGGTGCCTGTTTCATTTCGATCTGATGCCCCTGCATTGTTCTCTCCATTTGAAGTCTGGTGTCATGTGTACACCTCGACAATGCCTTTTGGGACTCTAATCCACGGATGATGTTTGAGTAATATCCGGGCATGTGTACTTGGTGTACATATTTGTATTTACTGAATTTTGAAATGTCACTATCTGATTTTTATTGATTACATTCGTTCACATCAATTCCTTTTGTCCTTGTGTTATTGAAGGGGGTGGTGGTGATAGGTAATGTTGCTGCATGTATTTGTGAGTATGGTGTTGAGGGTGAGGGTCGGGGTGGGGGTGTTGCATGTGTGTGTCACTCTCTTTTCCCTCCCCCCTCCCCTGTGTTGTAGGTGCAATACTCACCATGGTCGTGGTCGTCGCCGCCATCTTTGGTGCTCCTGATAGAGGAGCAGGAATACCATTGCAGGGCGTATCTGGAGTTCTGGCTCCATGGCGTCCTGGTTCCCTGTGGGGTGTGGAGAGGTGAGTGTTTTCCCTTCCAAATCCTGTTTCCGCCGTGTTTTTGTTCGCATTAGTTCTGCCCTGGAAAAGGTGGAGGATTGCCGGGTTGTGATAGGGTGGGAGGTACTTTGTCTTCCGCCTGTCTGTTGGCGGTGACCACCGTTTTTTGTTTGTACAGCCGTGGAGGTCGGAGTGTTAATGTGGCTGTCTATGTTGGCGGTTTCCGCCATGGTCGTGATTCCATTTTTTTTTTTCGCCGGCCTGTTGGCGGTAGTACCGCCGCTTTAACATCGACCGCCAGGGTTTTAATGAGGGCCATTGTGTTTCCCATGTTAATTCCCATAGGCCCTGTCAACACGTCTACAGCCCGAACCACTGGAAAAAATTACACCAAATTTGGCAGAAATCTATCTGCCAGTACACAGATTGTGCTTTTTGATTTAGTATAAAGCTATTTAGTAGTTTAGGAGATATTTCAGGGCAAATACATTTTTAAATTTTCCATTAAAAATATATATATATTCACCAACAGAAATTGCTTCAGAGGTATAGATTTGGTACATTCCATTTATTCACGGAGAAGAACATAAAACACCACAACGCATTTCAATATTCTGTCTTCCTCAGGTGGTTTTCGTTTGTAGGCAGACATGGTTCACATTACGTTAGTGTACATTAACTGACCTTTACTTGCATTAAACTGAGTTGCGGTTGGCAACTTGGAAAAGTGTCAGGGCGGGGGGATAAAAGAAAAACAAAATATAAATCCAAAAAAAGCTTACCCGTATGTTGCCGCTGCTCTCTGCTGTACTGCAGGCTCCCAGCCTGCCCTGCAGCCAATTATGACGCTGCTCAGAGCAGTGTTATGATTGGTTGGAGGGCCCTGGATGGGCGCTCAAATGCAGACTTGCAGCCTGGGACGGCTCTCTCCAACTCGTCAACACAGTGTCAGATTGGAGACAGCCCTTGTGCGCAAGTGTGTTTGGGCGGCCCGAGACAGCCGCCGAAACATACATGCGCATTGAGGGGAGTGCTCTGTGCACTCCTCTCACTGCTCGTTACAGTCATGGTCTGCACCTTTTAAAAATAAAATGATGATAAACATAATTTATTATCATTTTATTTTTTAAAGTTTGCAGCTCCTGCTGTTGCCGGGAGGGACGATGCTCCTCTGCCCTAATTGAGGAGCCGTCCTTGATTAAATCATTGAGCCTCTCTGTAAGTGCATGACAAGAAATTTCCATTACTGTAATAGAAGTTTCCATTGATATATATATATATATATATTCACTGAAAAAAAATGAGTAATTTTTTTGCCCACGGGGAGGTCACTCACGGACCCCTCCATCTGTCTCATGGGGTCAAGATATTTCCCTCCTGACTCTTTATCTCACTTTTCACTGTTATTTTCCCCCACCAAACTGAAAAACAAAATGGTGGACACAACTTTTCTCTCAGATTGCAACCAGCCAATCAGGGCCTTTCTTTGGCAAGCTGATTTGTGAATCAGCCGCAGGGGATTAGGGAAGGATCCACGTCCATAGATATCTATGTTTCTTTTTTGTTTAATATCTCTGAAACTACTGAATATATGTAGACCAAATCACAAAAAGCACGATCTGCGTACAAAGATATACCTTGCTGTAGTCATGTCTAAAGACCAAATAGGAAAATGCATGGAAAAAAAGGTTTTAGGACCCCCTTTTTCTCAGCCCCTGCTTGATGGATCACCCCAAAACTTTGATGAAAGCAGCTAAAGTGACTGTTGTATTAGTTTTCAAAATTTTATGAAGATCCGTCAAAAGGCACCAAAGTTATTTAATAAACAAAAACACTTTTCCTATTGAAACTAGGTCCTAACTACAGCAACGGGGAAGTGGGTGATGATGTCATGTCTACTTGGGTTCTGAGGATTAATCAGAAATTATGTTGTTTGCCTTTGTACCCTTGAGAAAGTCCCAGGCTCTCAGCTGTTTAAGGGGCGAAACCTGTGACGGCTGTCTTTCCATTTTGTAATAAAAATTATCTGGATCACCACTACGATGTTGATCTTTTATAACAATAAACAGAAAAGGCTGCTGTTGAATAAAAAGCTTCTACCCAGCATTATTAGGCTACATCCTTACATTTAGCCGTGTGTGGGTTCAGCTACATACTTTCTATACAATGAATGAATTTGAGGTATAAGTGGTCCAAACCTCATTTGGTGACTCACCGTTCATACTAATATTGCTATTATGTAACAGAAGGGCAGTGTTGGACTTTGGAGCATTTTCATTTAACTTTTTTTAATTCATGTTGGTTTATTTGGATCCAAAAGATTTAGCTTTGGCGTGTCCCCTGTTGCTGAAGCATTCCAAGATGTTATACATAGGATTATTCAGCCTGTGACACATACCTTCAATTACAGTGAAGATATACTGTTATTTGGTGCAACACAGAAGGAGGATAATAAGGCCCTCAAACAAGTGTGGCAATTACTTACAGACGCAGGCCTCAAATTAAATGCTGAAAAGTATGAATTTCACAAAACAAAGTTTAGGTTCTTTGGACATGAATTTTCTGATGGAGGCATGACTTCTGATCCTGATAAAGTACGAGTACTATCAGCTACCAGTCCTGCACAAGATGTCACCATGGGATGGTCTTTCTTGGGCATGGCCAGCTACTGTTCAAGGGACATTCATAATGTTGCCATATTGGGTGACCGCTTGAGAGACCTGACAAAGTAAAATGTCCGGTTCCGATTGTCCGCTGAATGTAGCTGAAGTGTCAAAAATATAAACCATGCAATTGAAAATGTGACTGAGATGGCTTATTTTGATACTAAATTGTACACTGAGACCACTGTTGATGTGAGCCTGGTGGGGATGGTAGCAATCTTTGCTCAGCATTGTGGATGCTCAAATGCTTGGAGACACATTTTTTGTGGTATATGCCAGTCACAGTTTGTCTGACACAGAACCTGCCTATTCCCAGCTAGAAAAGGAGAGTCTAATGGAGGTATGGTCCTGTTAACATTTTCATGTGTTTCTATATGAAAAGCATTTCATGATCATCACTGACTACCAGGCTTTATTCACCATTTTTAGCAATCTGAAAGCCAAGAAGCCCTCTTGCATCAAGCCAGGCAAGAAGCAAAACCCTGCAGATTACTTCTCACAAGTCCCCCTACAGGCATAGTTCAATGTTGAAACCTGTAGAGGAGTACATCAACTTCATTGTAAGGTCCAGCACATCTGCAGCTCTGTCCATTGAGCAGATCATTGCTGCTACCAATGCTGAGAAAGACATGTTTGCTCTCAAAGACAATTTTGCAGACGACTCATGGAGACAGAGGCCCTCATTATGACCTTGGCGGGCAGCTACAGCCGCCCGCCTAGATCTGACCACCGGGCACCCGCCAATGCGGCTGCACTCCCGCCGTGGTCATTTTGACATTCCCTCTGGGCCGGCGGGTGGAAACCTTGTTTTCACCGGCTGGCCCAGCGGGGATCTCGGCCTGCAACACAGGACCCGATGGGTGCAGTTGCAGCATGGGGCCCGAGGGGCCCGTGACTCTCCGTACCGCTAGCCTTTTCCTGGTGGTTCAAACCGCCAGGAAAAGGCTGGCGGTCGGGGACTCGTAATCCCCTGGGCAGCGCTGCAAGCCCACCCAGCATCACCGAACATCTGTCCCCAGCAGTGTGCCCACCTGAACAGGGACCCCAATCCACACCTCACCGTCAATACAATCAGGGACCTGGTTCAGTGCAGTGGGCACCCCGTTGAAGGGACACAGGCACAGGGCAACAGGAACCCTGGGAGGTCCGCCGTGCACCAGGGGGAGGGTAGGCCCAGGGAACTGACTCTCCTGGAGGCACTCAATATTGTCCTGGGTGCCTACTGACAATCCCAGGACACGATGGGCCAGATCCTGAACAACATGCAGGAGAACAAGTGGCTGCAGGAGGAACACCATTAGGAGATCTGGAAGGAATTGCAGGACCTCAATAGCACCATGATATCCATAGCAGGGGTCCTGGCAGACATGGCCAACATCATAAGGGAATGGACTGCACAGCAGCGGGACCCCTACCACAAGCCAGTTTATTGACCAGCCTACCACATCTGCTGCAGCTAGTGGACAGGAGGCCCCACCACAGGACCCACAAGGCCACCAGCACCCCTCCCCCTGCAGAACGTTAAACACCCCGCAAACGTTCCCTGCAAACAAGACAGAAGCCAGAGACACTTGCCAAGACCAAGACCCCGCCAGGAAATTAGACTCTCCTGATTGCCCCCCTTGTGTCCCACCCTGTCACATTGTCCACGTTGAACTGCTTTTGTTCCCCTTCTTATGACCCCTTGGACACTGGACCTGTGCTACAAACAAACTGGAACAATACCGTGGACGTTCCTCTACCACCACCCCATTCCATTGCACTTTTCAGTCACTTATTTCCACTATAATAAACATCCTTGAACACAATTTGAGTGACACTGTTTTATGTTTTGAACATGTGCATTTGTGGGAACAATCACATGTAGTGCAAATGATCTGAACACTGTGATAGCATACAAATAATGGCTTGTAACTGTCTGTAGTGATCACATCAGGCCATTATTGTCATATCACCAACATCTGGAAAATGAGAAGCAATAAGTGACAGTAAGTTGATATGCAAAGGAAGTGAATGCCTTCATGCTACAGCCACACAGATAAATCAATAGTCAGAGTAATGGTCAATTCCACTGTCTCACCTGTGTCATTGGAAGTATTGATGTATAACTGATGTTCTGTTGTCCTCATCCTCTGCCTCCTCATCCTCACTGTCCTTAGGTTCTGCTGCTGCCACATGGTCATCTCTAGTCTCCTCCTCCTGCAGAAAAGGCACATGTCGTCTGAGGGCCAGGTTGTGCAACATGTAGTATGACACTGCTATCTGGCAGACCTTTCCTGGTGAGTAGCACAGGGATACACCTTTCAGATGGAGGCACCTGAACTTGGCCTTCAGGAGGCCGAATGTCCGCTCGATTATTCTTCTAGTTCACCCATGTGCCTCATTATAACGGCCCTCAGCCCCTGTCTTTGCATTCCTCACAGGGGTCAGGAGTCACGATAGATTTGGGTAGCCAAAGTCCCCTTTAAGTATTGAGGGACAAAATTTAGCCTTACACAATCCAATGGGGAGAACACCTGAAGGCATACACTGACGTGCAGTGGGTGAGGGCTCTGGCTCAGTTATTAGCCACACCCTGTGCCTCTGTAGTTGGGCCATCACATTTGGGATGTTGCTATTCCTTAGGACGAAGGCATCATGCTCAACCCAGGGTACTTTCAGTGACGTGGGAGATGTACTGGTCCACCAGGCACACCATTTGCACATTCAGTTAGTGGAAACTCTTACGATTCCTGAACACCTGTTCATTCTGGCGGGGGGACAAACACAATATTTGTACAGTCAATCGCTCAAATAATATTGGGGAGCTGCCCCATTGCATAGAATCCTGCCTTCACAGTGGCCAGATGTTCCACTTGGTGGAAAGCAATGTAGCTGTACACGCGTTTCACTAGGGCAGACAAAACCCTTGCCAGCATGATTGAAAACATTGGCTGTGACATTCCATCTGTCAAGCCCACTGTCACTAGGAAAGAACCAGTTGTCAGGAAATGGAGCACTGATAGTACTTGCACAAGAGGGGGGATCCCAGTGGGATGACAAATAGCTGATATCAGGTCAGGATCCAATTGGGCACACAGCTCTATGATTGTGGCCAGTCTATAAGTCAGTATAATGTGCCTGTCCTCCACGGGTCTGTACACAGGGGTTTATCTTCTCCCATTCATCCGCAGCGGTAGGTACCTAAGGGACACAAGAGTGAGTAGGCTGTCACAATTTGAACAATGGAACCACCACCTCAGTGTATATGTTGCATTTATGTGATGGGACAGTGGCAATGGCAAGGTATGTGCAAATCTAGGCAGTGACACAGTAAAGGTTAATCTGTTCGTTGTCCACCACCATGAAATGGCGACTGCCTGTCCTGTGTGTAGTGACAGGTGGTGTTAGGTGACTCCGCCGATGTTGGGCGTCATTTTGAAAGGCGGTCTTGCACCACCGTACAATTCCTCATTGGATAATATGGGGCTCTATGGAGTACAGAGCCAATGGGGATCTGCGCCAGTGGTGACGGTGTACACCGCTGCGGACGTGACTGTAATTTTCTATCTGATTCCACATTTATTTCTTGGCCTTAAACAGGAGAACAGCCACACTGTGTATGCTGCTGTGACCTATGTCTGGAACCTACCATGGTCCGAGTGACTGGGGAAAGGGCCCCTGCCTCAACTTTGGAGGAGTTGGAGCGATCGGTGGATAGGGACTTACCCCAGTACGGACTGCTGTATGAGCCTCCAGACCAACAGGTGACTACACCTTGGGGACGATGCATGTGGGAAGGATGCATGGAGATATGTGTACAAGCATCCTGTCATCGGGGGGATGTCATATGGTGGTGTAGATGGTGTGTTCTGGGAGATGTGTGTGCCAATGGTGATGGAAACAGGATTGGTGGACCATATATGTGACATCCTGGATTGTATGAGTAATGTGTCCTCCCGTCTGTATCGCCTCTGCAGGTCAGCGCCCATCAAAAGAAGGGATTATGGTGTGCCATCGCCAAGGACGTGCAGACCCTATTGCAGGGGGAGCACCCACTGTCAGAAACTGTGGAAGGACCTGAGATGCTGGGCATGGAAGACCGGGGAGGCCCAGCTGGGGATGGCCTCCCAATAAGGAAGGAGTGCCCATCGGACCCTGACCCCCCTGATGGCCTGGATACTGGTGGTGGCCTATCCAGAGCTGGATGGGCACTTCAAGGCATCACAGCAGCCACAAGGGGATAAGTACAGTGGCCATTACAACAATAATTTGTAGGTGGCATGGGATCTGGGTAGTGGGTGTCAGTTAGTGGGGGGCCCTTAATGCCAGGCCAGACATTGCAGCGTGATCCAGCTCCAGGGTAATGGTTGAAAGTGAAAAGAAGGTAACCTAGCTAGGTTGCATTCCATGTCAGACAGGGCTTAGTGGGGTTCAGTTGGCCGTGGTTGGCCCTCATCTTTCTGTGGCATCTAGCCAGTTGTTTGACAGTGCAATGCATAGTACTAAATCCTGATCCCTGTCTGTGACAATACTGTGTATGCCTTCTGTGATGATGGTGCAGTAATTGACCTAGTGCTCCTTTTGTCTCTCCCCCCTTTTTTTTCTGTCATCCTGTCCATGTGGTCATTAGCATCATTTGACAGGGGAGCAGGGGCATCGGCAACAGAGGGACCTGCATCCCACAGGACCCAGGAGGCAGAGTCCACTGACGCCGAGGGAAACAGTGGGCGAGGGTGTGAGGAGCAACACGGCGGAAACAGGACGTTAAAACACTGACTCAGATATCTCTTCCGATAGAATCTCACTGGTGGTGGCCGACACATACATCACCAATCCAACTGCAGGTACAGCTACCACCCCATACCTGCACTGCCCTCCCAGTAGCCCTTCAGCGACTTGCCCATGTGCGCTCACCCAGGAGGATGGGCATCTCCTTCACCCCAGGCACATCAGGCCCTGCACAGTGAGCCCTGCTGCCCTGAGTGAGGAGGGTATTGACCTCCTGAGATCCATCTCTATGGGGCAGTCAACCACTGTGACTGCCATCCAGGGGCTGACATCCCAAATGCAGCAATGCAATGCATTCCTGGAGGTAATCCACAGTGGATTGGTGGCCCAACAGCGATCAATTTAGGCTCTGGCCTCCTCTCTGATGGCAGCCATTGTCACTGTTTCTACTGTCCCCCTCCAACTACGACTTACCAGTCCCAGTCTCCTCAACCCAACCCATACCATGCAAACATATAAGCGAGCATGCACACAAGACATCACACAAGAGTAGCACAGTCAAGCACAGGCACCACACTTCAGCCTACAAGCACTCACACAAACACCAGACAGTAGCACACACAACCACTTCCACTGCCTCCACTGTCTCCCCTCCTCTTCCTCCTCCTCCTCCTCCCTCACAGACACATCCACACTCACACCTGCATGCACTGCATCAACATCCACCACTAGGATCACCACACCACGCAGCACACACACCACACTAGAAGACACCTCAACAACATCCATGTACGCGTCCCCTGCGTCCTCTCCCACCCTGTCTGTCCACCCTCCTAAAGGTCACACACACACACTGCCCATGCACCTGCACCCAAGTTCAGCAGACATACACCTCCAACAACCAGTCCCTCAACCTCCACTCTATTCTCTCTTCCCTCTTCCCACCCCACCATCCCTAAAAAGCTTTTCTTTGACCAAAATGACCTCTTCCCTCGCCCCTCATGTCCTGCCCATAAGAGCAGGGTTCCAAAGACCCAGCCCAGCACCTCAGCCAAACAGTCCATGCGGACAGTGGAGGCACCTCCTAGTCGTGGAGGAAAGACAGTGATGGATCCCACTCCACCAGCCAGGAAGGGTAGGATCCCACACCCCATGCCTCAAAGGGGAAGAAGCCATCAACTCCTGCCATGAAGGGGAAGAAGCCCTTGACTCCTGCCATGAAGAGGAAAGAGGCCGCACCTCCTGCCATGAAGGGGATGAAGCTCTTAACTCCTGCCATGAAGGGGAAGAAGCCCTTGACTTCTGCCATTAAGGGGAAGGAGGCCGCAACTCCTGCCATGAAGGGGAAAAGGCCCTCGACTCTAGCAGAGGCTGGCAGGATGACACTACCACCACCACCAGTGGTCATGGAGCCCTCACCTCCAGCTGGGGCAGTGCAGACCACCCCTCCTGCAGAGGCTGCACCTTCAACTGCTGACACAGTGCAGCCCTCACCTCCAGCAGAGGCTGGCAGGGTGACACCACCACCACCATCACTACGAGTTATCACAGAGCCCTCACCTCCAGCTGAGGCAGTCCAGTCCACTCCTCCTGCAGAGGCTGCACCTTAACCTGCTGAGACAGTGCATCCTTCGCCTCCGGCAGAGGCTGCCCAAGAGGCACCTTCACCCAATGACACAGTGCAGCCCTCTCCATTAGATGAGACATTGCAGCCCTCACCTCATGCAGAGGTCGTGTGGGCCACCCTCCTGTGACTGCTGTACACGGAGCACCCTCCAGAACCAGTTGGCAAGCACCCACCTGAGATACTGTGACCTTCCATTCCCCAGCACAAAGAAATGGGCATGGAGCACCCTCCAGAACCAGTGGGCTAGTCATCCACCTGAGAGACTGTGACCTTTCACTCCCCAACACAGAGAAATGGGCATGGACCCCCCTCCAGAACCAGTGGGCAAGTCGCCCACCTATGAGACTGGGACCTTGCACTCCCCCATCACAGAGAAATGGGCATGGAGCCCCCTCCAGAACCAGTGGGCAAGTTACCCACTTGAGAGACTGTGACATTGCACTCTCCTGTACAGAGAAATGGGCATGGAGCCCCCTCCAGAATCAGTGGGCAAGTCACCCACCTGATAGTGTGTGACATTGCACTCACCAGCATAGAGAAATGGGCACCGAGCCCACTCCAGAACCAGTGGGCAAGTCATCCACCTGAGAGACTTTGACCTTGTACTCTGCAGCCCAGAGAAAGAGGCATGGAGCCCCCTCCAGAACCAGTAGGCAAGTTCCCGACTTCAGCTGAGGTGCCCCCAACCCTCATACCCCTGAGATGCCTGCCCTCTTGCAAAATGATGCCCCTGCAGAGTTCTGTGCAGATGATGTCAGGAGACAAGTTGGGCCTTTGACTGTGCCCTGTGGTTATGTTGGCCCTTTGTACTTTGGACAGGGCATTGGCCCTTTGTAGACATTTGTACATATCTCTTTTTTATCCAATTGGTTCATTTGGTGCCTCTTCCCATTTAATACATTCTCATTACTGCCTTCTTGTTGTCCTTGCATTATTCTGCCATGTGTCATGTATCATTGTTTTTTGTCAGCAGCTGGTTGTGTGTTTTGTGTGTGTGTGTCTGGTGTGTGCTGTGTGTCTGTTTGTCACTCTCCTTTTCCTGCCTCCCTTGTGCGCTAAGCGGCTGTACTCACCGCCGTCGTCTTCGTCGGCGTTGGTGTTCCAGGTGGAGCATGGCATAGAAGAGCATCAGGAAGACTTGCAGTTCCTGTTCCATGGCGCTGTTGGTCTTCACTGTATCTCTGAGGTAAGTCTTTCATTTTCTGTGTTCTATTTCCGCCAGTGTGGTGATATGGTGGGTGGTACTTTGTCTCCCGCCTGACTGTCGATGTTGACCGCTGGCCTGCGTGGTGTTAACGCCCTGGAAGATGGTGTGGTACATTGGCTGTCTATGGGAGTTCTCACCGCCATGGTCATAATTTTGCGGCAATTACAACCGGCCTGTTGCCGTTATTTCTGCCACTTTATCACTCACCGCCAATGTCATGATGAGGGCCTGAGTGGCTAGATAACATGTTTGTAGTTTATACCAGCATACCAGACACTCTCATATCTGACAATGGTCCACTGTTCAACAGCAGGGAGTTCAAGGGCTTTCTAGCTGGTCTTAACATCAAAGGTCAGAAAAACACACCTATGTGGCCTCAAACCAACAGTGTTGTGGAACGATTCATGGGGACTATGGAATTGGTGATTGAATGTGCACCAATAGAGGGACTTGATCTGGGTCAGGTGTTATGCCAAGCCCTCCATGCTTATCAGTAAACTCCTCATTCCACTACAGGTGAGAGTCCTGCTACTTTGATGTTCATGAGAGCCATGAGAGCCATGAGAACCAAACTTTACATGATGATGTGGTTCGTGCTAATGACAATGCTCAGAAACATCAGATGAAGACGTATGCTGATCAACGTTGTCAAACTCGAGAGATCGTGTTTGATGAGGGTGACCTGGAACTCATAAACAAAAGTGAAAGAAAAAGAAAAAGACAGATCCTCCTTTTTGATGTTGTACCTTTAAAAGTTGTTACTCAAAAGGGGCATTTGATAATGGTGCATCCTCCTGGCAACTCCAACACAAGGGGCTCATCCCCATTCAGCTATCTGTCATGTCAATCATCAGTCCGAACAGGTTGAGAGGAAACTGGCTCACATGAAGCACTAATTAGACATCAGACACTGTACCCCTGGCGTCCAAGCTGGGTACAGCTCAGCTACCTAATACCCCACGATCTGCTGAGGTTTGCAAGCACCTAGATGATTGATCAAGGAAATGTAATGCTGCTATTTGCTCATGTCTTTTGTTTATGTCTCTTTATTTAACAAGGGAGGAGATGTAGACCCATATTTACTGGAAAATGATGGAGCGGGACGCTGCGCCAAAATTGGTAGCACCGTGCTCCATCATTTTCACAATGCAGGGATGCGCAGTATTTAATTGAACACAGCACACCCCTATGTTGTCCACTGCGCTGGCACTAAATTGAGCTGCCAGTGCCAACGCAGGCATCCTTGCATCAATGTGCAAGGATGTCTGCGTTGAGGGGTGTGATTGTTTTTGTACAGGAAGGTGTCCCTTCCTCCATATAAACAATCACTAATGGCGATTTGGCACTTCTGTGTGTGCTGCAGGATGCCAAAAGCATCATTTTCAAATGATTGTTTATTTGGAGGTAGGGGCACATAGCCGTACATAAACAATCATGTCTGGCATTTTGGTCTTTCTTAGTGTGCTGCAGAATGCAGCACAAATAGAAAAAGCAAAAAACAATGAGGAATAAAAGTATTCCTTCTCGTTGCACCTAGCTAATGCCACCCGTGGAGTGGCAATAGATTTTGACGGTGCCTCAGGTTTATGAAAACTCATAAATCTGAGGCAGTGTCAAAATGCAATAGGTGTTGATGTGGCATGCCCACAGCAACA
Organism: Pleurodeles waltl; assembly: GCF_031143425.1. NCBI lineage: Eukaryota > Metazoa > Chordata > Amphibia > Caudata > Salamandridae > Pleurodeles > Pleurodeles waltl. Next base: position 1,232,122,794 of record NC_090444.1, on the reverse strand, counting down.
CCCATTGTAAGCCGCTTCCACGCAAAGGGCTACGTGTGAAGGCGACGTATTTACAAGATGGAATTAAGCCACAAAATGTGGCTTAACGCCACCTTGTAAATACGGTGCAGGGCATAGCTCCACCAAAGCATAATGAAAAGTGACTTGGTGCCCTGGGGATTGGCAAAAATGCTTCTGTTGCATTGTAATCTCCATCCTTCATTGGGCATGATGTGAATAGGGCTCATAGAAGTGAATAGGGCTCTCCTGCTGAGTATGTGACTACCATTTACTGTTCCGCACAGGTTAATTGTTCACGGGCAGATATGATCACTATAAAAAACATAAAACTCCGAACTTCATATAGTTCTGTTTAATTAGTGACTGTGCTTAGTTAGAAATACATTAAGAATGAACTTTTTTGCATGTTTCATACGTGAGAACAGAGAGGAAACCAGATGGATTGGAATGTATCCAGTCTCTGGAGGAATGGATATTAGAAAGTGTCAGGAAAAAAATCTTGATGTGTCAGTTTTTAAAAACAATGTCAATAATGAAACAATTTCATGCAAATTTATTCTTATCAATATGGCATGAGAGTGTGGGTGTTCATATATAATATACATTATGTGTGTAGCTATCTTTATCTTTATCTGTATTGCATGATTAAACTTTAAATGAAGTGAAGAAGGTTAAAAAGAAATCCCTTTTGTGATTGCAACTGAGAATTGATTTCAGTAGGACTAAAGGAAAGCTAGTTTCATCAGGGATGGAAAAAATCCCAAATGAGAGTAATGAGGAAATTACTAAGATAAATCATAGGTCGGTCTGTGAACTGGTTATGAGAGGTGTTGGACCTATTAGATATCAGGGAAAAGTTAAAAGAAAATTAGGTTTCAATGATGTCTGATACCTGATTCCACAACATAACTCTTGTATATAATTAACTAGTAGGGTAATATGTTGAGTGTTGGGTCTGCTGTTGAAAAGTTCCACATTTTAGCAAGTATACCATGTTTAGCACCACAGGAGAGTAGAAAACTGTCAACAATAGGGTAAGGTAGAAAGTAAGAAAGCTTTTAAACCACTTGTTTGAGCTATTTTATAAGCTGCTGTTTTTCCATCACCACAATGGTTTGGTGGTGAATCCAGTGAAAATGGGGTAAGTCTAAAAAATGTCATACAATGTCCCCACCTCATACCTTTAATGATATATTTATTTACATTAGTTGAATGGTCACAATTTAAACTGTATCTCACATTATGAAGTGACCTATAGAATGTATGTTATAATTGAATAGTATTGACATGCTGTATTACTGGTAATTATGTTTATTTAGTCAAATCACAAGATGTATAATTTTTTGACAAAACCGAAATGACCAAAAGTTAGACTAAGAAGATCAAACGAGGTTTCAAGCGCCATGTAGCAAATGTTGGATAAGTATGTGTTGAATTATCAGCTTGGCACAATAACTCACTGTTCTGCTGCTCAATGCCAGAGGAGGCCTTTCGGGAGCAGGGAATGAGATGCACGACCAGCTTCTTCCATTGGACGATCTGTACATGTAAAGGAAGAGGAGGGCATAATCCTTCTCAGGGCACAATCATTTTAGCAAACATTTAAGGGCTGTGGACAGAAAATGTGCATGTGTGACTTTTCTGGTGACCCGACAACTACTAAGCAATGTCTTATGTCTAGTGCTCCTTTTTCAGATGGTCATCATGTTGCTGAAAATAGCAATCATTTATGTGGTGTTCTCCTTGGTTATTGCCCTGACTTTACCAGCTGTAGGACTCTGTCCAGTGTATCCCTCATAACAAGCTGTAAAATGCCCATGCTCCCAGGTTTACCATGATGAAATTGGTATACACCTAATTGACATATTTAACTTACATACAATTCCCTAGTAAATGCGACAAACTGCACATAGGGCCTGTAAGTTAAATATCACAAGTGGACTGCATCAGCATTTGTGCCATCTACTACAATGACAGTGTAATAATGACTGCAGGCCTACCCTCTATAACCTCACTGAGCAGTTGTAAAATGCAAATTTGACCTATAAATATAACCCCTTTTGGCAGGCGCAAACCTACATATTAATAAGTCACCGCTAAGCAAGGTTTTTCCCCTATAAGGCAGGTGTTATGACATTTAAAAATGAATACATGTAAATGTTTAATGTTAGATGTCCTTTCCTTAAAAAGGCCCCCAAATCTTTTTTTTTATTGAGCATTGGGATAAAATATTAAATTTAATAATGTTACCTCCATCTAGGAAACTCAGTACAAGTGTCATTCTTGGACGTTTTGATATATTTATTTCAAGCCCAATTCACTAGTGAAGTTAGATTTGCAACAAATATTTTGTAAAAGGTTGTTTTAGAATGTTTCCTCTTCCCTGCTTAAAGTATCTAGAGACCCAGTTTCATTAGCTCTAACTATCACCTGACAGGTGAATAGCCCACTTAATGAGGTATGAACTTGTTCCCACAGTAGGGACAAAAGGCCCAGGAAATTGATTAACTTTCTAAAGGCCTCCACTGCCACAAGCGTGTTAGCTGACACTAGCCTGCCCCCTTTCTGTGTTCCCCTAACTGGGCAGGCACCATTCCCAGAGGAAGGAGAGCTGCTCCAAGAATTGGTTTAAAGTGACAATAGAGCAGAGACTGGTAATATCCATGACCACACCTTTGAGATGGGCCCAGGAGCTCTGAAAGGGGGAAGAAGGGTTCTGGGATCTTGTTGTTCGCTAGAGAGAGTACTATGGGATTGTTTGTAGTAGGGCACACAGAAAATGCTTCAAAAGTTGGTAGGCTTACCCTGAGAAAGTTCATTCCATTGGTTAGGAGGAAGCTAGTGGGCAACACTGCCCACAAGCTAATACCTATCATAAAGGTAGCACCCACAGTACCCTCCTCAGCACTTTCTGAACCTATGAAAGAATAGAAGAGAAATGGGCCAACTGCCAGTGATGTGAAAAATGCCTAGAATGCTGGGTCTGCTCTTCTCCCTCTTGCATACTGTACATAGAAATAAACTCTGAGGGTTATAAGGCTGTCCTCCTCTCCCAGACACAGGGACATAAGAAGCCACAAGGGACCTTTCCTACAGCTGCCCAGATGAGCAGTTCCAACTAGACCTACTCTGGATCCTACTGCTGACTGCTGCTGGAGTGAGCCTTGACCCTCCAAGTGCTACTGTCCCCAAGGTCCTGGTCTCGTGGCTGAAGTCACAGTGTACTCCTCCTATCAAATCCTTAAACATGGGACTTGGAAAGTTTTTGGCTTCAAAGACCGCCTGATGATTCGGACAATCCTCCAAGCCAAAGGAGAGTTTGAGCTGAGCCAATGATTGCTGTAGCAATTGCTCTGAACATTGCAACAGGAGAAAATCCTTTTTAGTAGGACCTCCCAAAAAGAGTCTTTAGCCATGTGGGGCCCTGTTCATCTACATTCTGTAGCCTTGCCCCACTGACGAAATCTGAGTTCCCAAACCGTGACTAAGTTCAAGTGTAGAAATCTCCATCAGGTGAACACACCAAAAGTATCAGGTCAGCCTTAGCGCAAAATTCAAACTTTCCCCACTTGCAGCTTTTCTGCCAAAGTCAACAGTTTCACCAGGACCTTGACTAATGTCTATCCGATGTCGAGCAATCCTCTTCCATAGCCTACTACCTTGTTCTGTTGAAGGATATTGACTCATATTTCATAGACTTTATTTTCTTTTTCAAGGAATCTTGTGTCACCAATGCGTCAAATATTTTGATGCATTGGCAGCGTAGTCAGTACTCCACATTCACAGGGTAACGCATCTAGGCTGATGCATCACTCATAGGAGTCCTATGCTTGAACCTGCTGTATCAATTATTATTATATATGCAAGTTAGGAGTTCCTGCATAATTTGCCCCTCGAAATCAGCTCATGGATCTTTCCAAGTTCCTGGAAAAGTGACGCATCAGATGGAAGTGTACTGCGAGTGTCCAAATGCATTAAAATTCCTGAGCATCGGCAACCCATGGATAGGAAATTACTCATTGGCTTTGACATATGGAGAGAAGTCATACAGAACAGTCTGGCAAGGTCAACTACAAAATTGAGCTCCTCATTTTGCAATTGGGAGTAGCAAGGAGAAGACCACAACCCTCACCACCACAACCACACACACCTCCCCCGTCACTAATACAAGGGCAGTGCAGTAGAAGGCAGCAGATTAGACTCATTGACCTAAGGGAGGATGAGGTCATCATGCACTACCAGCTTCGGAGGCAATCAAATGTCCAATTGCTAAATCAGATAACCCCTAGGCTTCAACCACCAACTAGAAGGTCAAACAACATTCCACCACAGGTGAAGCTCATTGCTGTACTCTACATGTTGGCATCGGGGTCATTCCACATCACTACAGCCAGAATGGCTATCTCCCAGCAATCATTCTCGCCTTTCTCCAACTCTGTCCTGAATAGCATCATATGCCTAACATCGCAGGACATCCTCTTCACCAACACACAACAGCTGCAGCTGGAGATCAAGCCCTGCTTCTATTCAACAGCCGGCGTACTACATGTGCTAGGTGCCATTCACTGCACACTTGTTAACCTGGTTCCCCCGGAAGCATCATCACATATATACTGGACCCAGAAACACAATCACTCCATTAATGTTTAGGCCATTGTGAATCATTGCGGCATGTTCACCAACGTCCTTGCCAAATATCCTGGCAGTGTGCACGACGCATACATCTTCCACCACGCCATCATAAATGAGAGATTCCAGAATGGCCTATATGTGAATGGCCTACATGTTGGCAAGTACATCTGAAGTACAGGACAGACCTAATAATAGCAAATGAGGAATGACCCAAAGGACATATCCATGTGTGGTACCTCAGGCAGTAGTCTTTGTCTATCCATAGTGCATGGGCTGACTTTTCTCTCTTTGTCTTTTCAATTGACAAAGTGTATGGTTTTCAGGCCTTGGTAATGGCCCCATATGCACATCCCCAGACTGAGGCCCAGAGCAAATGCAAAAAAGCACTGTCCAAGACCAAGGGTATTGTTGAACAGACTTTCTGCCTACTCAAGTGGCCAGTTGCTATACTCCTCACCAACAGTCTGCAAAATTATAATTGTAATTGTTTGCCATATTTTGCACATTATCTGTGTGTGGAAACTCATCCCCTGGGACCAGTGCCATGGAGAACAGGAACGTGCAAAGCATGATGATGATGAAGATGAGGACAGAGGGGATGATATTGGCACAGTTGCCGGGACTCACTGAAGGGACACTATTGTGTAGAATTTTGTTAATGAAGACTGAAATTGTGGGATGGCCAAAAATGCTAGTCTTAAATATTTTTCCAATGCAGTCTGTACAAATGCAAATAAATTAATTTGGACTACCTACATGTACAGATTTCATTTTACAGTCACTGAAAACATCCATTCATTGCCATCGCCCCTATTTGAATTTTGGCCATCACAAGGTTTGGTAGTTAGATGTTGTTCACACCACAGAACACCATCATGTGGTCAAAAACATGTGTGCATTTCAAAAACATGTGCCAACTGGATGTGTGTGGAAGAATCACAACAAACAAAGGTAGCAATTTGGAATATTGTATACATCTACTGAGTATATGTGATGCAACTGTGTACTGACTCTCTGACACCTCATCACAATCCAAAGGGAGTGTAAATGTCTACAGTGTGCAATGACTAAGTGTGTGTTATCCATAATTACATATCTTTACTGCATCACAGTCATTGAGGGAAGTATAGTGACCCGATTGTCCCATCACGGTGAGCAGAGGCTCATAGGATGGTCATAGGCACATAGTGCAACACTGTAAGTCCATATATGCTACAAAAACGTTTGCCAGCACATAGCTACATCAGTGTCACATCTCACATAACACATACAAATGTTGATTTCCATACTGTGCCAATGCTGGATTAGTTATCTAACTACAAGGCAGCCACAATTCAACCACGGGGCAAGGATGGAACTGTCACATGCAGTATGGGATGTGACTGTGTCATTCAGTCTTACCTTGAAACTAACAATGCTGTGACTCCTACAGCTCCATACATGTGGTTCAACTTGTCTAGGACACAAAGCAAATCTAATAGACAAACAGATGTCAAGGTCATACTACATGTGATGTGGCTCCTGGCAAAGTAGCATGCACTGATGCATCCCATGCCTCTGTGGCGTAACATAGCAATGACTGTACATGTAACCATCTGTTATGAATGCCTCACCACATTCAAAGTTCACAGTAGCCCTCTTTGTTGGCAAAAAGCTGTGATGCATGGAAATGCTAAAAATACCCCTGCTGGGAAGACATGTCACTTGTTAGGCCTACTCAAACAGGCCTCGTGAAAAACAAATGATAAGAAACAGTCTTGGATGACCCATATCTGCCAGTGTAGTTTGCATGTGGCACTCATATGGTGCCAGACACAAAGTCAAGCCAGTAGATGTGTGGGGACCTGTTAGATTTTTCATCCTTGGCGTGGTCTCCCTTAACTTTTTGCCTCTGCTTCCCAGGTTGCTGATGTGCACTGGACTCTGTTTTTTGCTGTTTTTGTTACTCTGGGCACTTTAACACTGAAAGCCAGTGCTAAAGTGCAAGTGCTCCTATACAAAATGTGTATGTAATTGGTTCATCCATGATTGACATCTTTGATTTACTGGTAATTCCCTAGTACAGTGTACTAGAGGTGCCCAGAGCCCATGCCATCGTCAATTGTAGCTTTGTAAACATGACTCAGACCTGCCACTGCAGTGTCCGTGTGTGCAGTTTTAAACTGCCAACTCGACTTAGCAAGTGTATCCACTTTCCAGGCCTAAACATTCCCTTTTCTTACATGTAAGGCACCCCTAAGGTAGGCCCTAAGTAGCCCCATTGGCAGGGTGCAGTGTATGTTTAAGGTAGGACATATATTCATGTGTTTTATATGTCCTGACAGTGAAATACTGCCAAATTCGGTTTTCACTGTTGCAAGGCCTATCCCTCTCATAGGTTAACATGGGGGCTGCCTTTAAATATGATTAAAGTGTAGATTCTCTTTGGAAGCAGATAGACATGTGGAATATGGGGTCTCTGAGCTCACAATTTAAAAATACATCTTCTAGTAAACTTGATTTTAAGATTGTATTTTTGAAAAGGCCAGCATGTTCTTGCCTAAACCATTCTGTGACTCTGCCTGTTTGTGGATTCCCTGTCTGGGTCACTTCGACAGTTGGATTGTTTGCACCTCTCTCTAGACAGTGACACAAAGGGAGCTGTGGTGTAGCCTGCATATCCTGATGATCCATCTGTGCTAGGATGGAGGGGAGGAGTGGTCACTCACACCTGAAAGGGCTGTGCCTGCCCTCACACAATGCAGTCTCCAACCCCCTGGTGTGTGTCTTGGGCCTGGCCTGGGCAAGGTAGGATTTCACAAACAAGAGAGACTTTTCTTTGACGTAGGCCTACTTCAAAGGGCAAAATGGGAATAAGAAGGGCACCCAAAACCTCAGACTTTAGATCACTTCTGGAAACCAAGAGGATCCTCTGCCTGGAGAAGAGCTGAAAAGCTGAGGAAGAAGAGCTGCCCTGCCTGCGACTGTGCTTTGTGGAGCTATCCTGCAGTTGCTGCTTCTGCCTGTGCAAGAGGACAAAGACTGCACTTTGAATGGCTTCCTGCTTGTGAAGAACTCCCCAATGGCTTGAAACTGAGCTTGCCTTCTGTTGTTGAAGTCTAAGGGACAGCAAAGACTACTCTCTGTCAGCACCTGGAGCCTCTGCTGATACTCTGACCCTGCCAAGCGGTGCCCTATCCGGTTCCTTGGGCCTTGGTAGATGAAGCTGGTGGACCAAGGTTAGAAGTCTACGCACAGATCACAGTGCGTGGAAATTTCCATTGCAATCTTTGAGAACGGCTAAAAGAAACAATACGCCACTGGCTCCGTGGCCGAAATTGACGCAGCGCTTGCAGCACAGCTGTGAAATTGACACACGTGGCTGGAGAAACAACACTCAGCATCACTGACGGAGGCTGCAACGACGCAATATTGTTGGGCGTGGAAAAACAACGCTATGTTTGCCCGGACCCGAGAGTGCTTGTCCGGATCAACGCAACGCTCTCCTACAGAGAGAGAAAACTACGCACGCCGACCTGACCGGGGGAGAAACAACGCACAGTCTCACTCGTGAGTGATATTGACGCATAACGCGCTTCTTTTGACGCACACTCCCCTGTGCGGGGTTACTTCTGACAGGACCCAGGTACATTTTCATGCTGACAGTGTTAGAGTTGTGTTTAAAAGAACATGAATACTCTTTTTGCTTTTTAATTAATAACTTGACTTGTGTATGTTGGATTTTTGTCACTTTGTCTTGTTTTGTTTAGATACATATTTTCTATTGTTCGCAACTTGTGTTGTGTCATTTTGTAGTGCTTTCAATAAGTTACTGTGTGTATTGGTACAAATACTTTACACCTAGCACTCTGAAATTAAGCCTGCCTGCTCGTGCCAAGCTACAAAGGGGTGAGCGGGGATTAGCTGTGGGTGATCCTCTTTTACCCTGACTAGAGTGAGGGTCCTTGCTCGGACAAGGGGTAACCTGACTGCCAACCAAAGTCCCCATTTCTAACAGGACCAGTATATCATATGGTGGCCTTTGAACAATATAGTCTGCTATATGTTGTCATGCAGATATTAGCAAGTGATCTGTTGCCATAGCAAACTACTGTACACATCTAAACAGTCAATGTACAGTTTAGACAGGCTGAAGTAGCCAGTGAATGTAAAATCCTGAGTGTGTTTTGCGCCCATAAACACAACTGTGGTAAATAATGCAGACATAAAGTAAGAATAACAAACATGCTCACAATCATGTCTGACATTGTGGAATCATTTGTATAGTGGGGCAGCATTTGGGAGCCAAAAATATTGAAATATGCTAATATCTATATCAATGCAAACATAATTCAAACTGGTTTTCTAATGCTAATACAAAGATGTGTGCACGTGATAACCAGTCTGTGTCTGCAACATGAGTGCAAGGAGTCACACATGTATGCACTATTAACAAGCACATTACAAACATTCAAAGTCTACATGCCTGGTAACAGGGAGAAATAGAGCTAGAAAAGTGTACCCTGTGAATAATTTTACCGCATTTCATGAATCATTACACTATACAACACACAAATGGCTAGTAGCATCAAGGAATTCACATGCATTGGACACTACAGTGATGGATTGCACATGGAGCCTGATGTGAAGGCCAAGCATCAACATCAAACTATCAAAAACAATGCATTGTACATTTGCATGTGTTGTACATAACGCATGCCTTGCCTATGTCACTAGCGATGCATCATAAATGAGACACTTTTGTAGAAAAAGTAATGCTTTAGTCAGAAACGGATGCTTTAGTATGAAGAGAGTCGCATGAAATCCACGCATCAACTACAAATCCTCAAAATCTGTTATCTATTGTAATCTGTTGTGTGTAACTCACGCCTTGCCTAAATAACTAGTGAAAAAATAACGCTTTCATAGAAAAAGTGAAGCTTCAGAAATGTGGCTCTTTAGTAGGAAGAGCCTCACATAGAATTCACACATAAACTACAATATGTCAAAACCAATGCCTTACCTTTTGCAATGTGTTGTGTGTAACTAGCCCCTTGGCTTATTAACTAGCGTAAATAAATAATGCTTTTGTAGAAAAAGTTATTCTTTAGTCAGAAACATGACTCATCCACACAGGAAATTGTGCAATGGCTCAGTCATGCTGCAAACCAGGAACTGTGAATTCCTTTCACTTTCACTTTTCTTTTTGTCTGTGCTGGGTGTTGAAATTGTTTGAGTGAACTGTTGAGGAGTGGTCTATTTTTTGGTCTTGTTGGTGTCTCTGCTGCCCTTGTTGTGTTTGTAAACTGTCCTTTGTATATGGTATATTATATAGTTTTCTATACTGTATTGTAGGGTGTCTGTCTATTTAACCTCTTGGGTGCCTTGGACGAGATGATCTCGTCCAAGGCTACAGTTCCCCTGTGCCTTGGACGAGATCATCTCGTCCATGGCACAGGGGAACTTGGGGGCGCGCTAGCGTGCCCCCCGTGCACCCCCCTTCCCCCCCAAGTCGGGGATGGAAGGGGAAGACCTTCCCCTTCCACCCCCGACCCCCCCACCCCCCCCCTGTGACGTCAGCGCGCGCGCGCTGATGTGTCACAGGGGCCTCCCTCGTCGCACTGGAAGCTCTGCTTCCAGCGCGATTGAAAAAGAAATGCAAAAGCATTTCTTTTTCAATCACTTGGGAGGCCCGGAGGGGCTTCAAAGGGAAGGAAAAGTATTTCCTTCCCTTTGAAGTCCCTCCGAGGGTTTCAAAAGCCGGATTGCTTGCAATCCGGCTTTTGAAACCCCACTAGACACCAGGGATTTTTTTTTTTTCTTTGAAATTGACAAAAGGGAGCGACCCCTTGGGCAAGGGTCGCTCCCAGGGGGGGCATTTTTTTGAAAAGGCCTTTTCTGCCCCCAGGGGGGGCAGAAACCTGTAGGCACCAGGGACCTTTTTTTTTTTTTCTTTTTTTTTATTGAGGTGGGGAGCGACCCCTTAGGCAAGGGTCGCTCCCCTTGGGGGAAAATTATATTTTGGCCATTTCTGCCCCCCTTGGGGGCAGATTGGCCTATTTTGATGAGGCCAATCTGCCCCCAAGGGGGGTAGAAACCACTAGACACCAGGGATTTTTTTATTTTTTTATTGTTATTGACAAAAGGGAGCGACCCCTTGGGCAAGGGTCGCTCCCAGGGGGGGCATATTTTCGGGAAGGCCTTTTCTGCCCCCCCTGGGGGCAGATCGGCCTACTATTAGGCCGATCTGCCCCCAGGGGGGGCAGAAACCTCTAGGCACCAGGGACCTTTTTTTTTTCTTTTTTTTTTCATTTTTTTTTTTTTGGTGGGGAGCGACCCCTTAGGCAAGGGTCGCTCCCCTTGGGGGAAAATTATATTTTGGCCATTTCTGCCCCCCTTGGGGGCAGATTGGCCTATTTTGATGAGGCCAATCTGCCCCCAAGGGGGGTAGAAACCACTAGACACCAGGGATTTTTTTAATTTTTTTATTGTTATTGACAAAAGGGAGCGACCCCTTGGGCAAGGGTCGCTCCCAGGGGGGGCATATTTTCGGGAAGGCCTTTTCTACCCCCCTGGGGGCAGATCGGCCTACTATTAGGCCGATCTGCCCCCAGGGGGGGCAGAAACCTCTAGGCACCAGGGACCTTTTTTTTCATTTTTTTTTTCATTTTTTTTTTTTTTTGGTGGGGAGCGACCCCTTAGGCAAGGGTCGCTCCCCTTGGGGGAAAATTATATTTTGCCCATTTCTGCCCCCCTTGGGGGCAGATTGGCCTATTTTGATGAGGCCAATCTGCCCCGAAGGGGGGTAGAAACCACTAGACACCAGGGAGTTTTTTCTTTGCGTGAATTTCACGCAAAGGGAGCGACCCCTTAGGCAAGGGTCGCTCCCTGGGGGGGAGGGCAATTTATTTTAGGCCATTTCTGCCCCCCCTTATTATTAGGCCGATCTGCCCCCAGGGGGGGAAGAAACCTCTAGGCGCCAGGGCACATTTTTTTTTTGTGTATTTTTTTTTTGTTCTTTCTTTTTTTTAGAGATGGGGAGCGACCCATCAGGCAAGGGTCGCTCCCGTGGGGGACAAATTGTATTTAGGCCATTTCTGCCCCCCTTGGGGGCAGATTGGCTGAGTTTAGGTCAACCTGCCCCCAAGGGGGCAGAAACCACTAGGCACCGGGGATTTGTTTTTTGGCGCCAATGTCACGCAGGGGGAGCGACCCCGTAGGCAAGGGTCGCTCCGGGGGGGGGGGGTGGTTGGGGGTTGGGGGGGCAAATTTATTTTAGGCCATTTCTGCCCCCCCGGGGGACAGATCGGCCTATTATTAGGCCGAACTGCCCGGGGAGGGGGGGGGGGCAGAACACTCTAGGCGCCAGGGCAATTTTTTTTTTGTGTTTTTTTTTTTTGTTGTTTCTTTTTTTAGAGATGGTGAGCGACCCATCAGGCAAGGGTCGCTCCCCTGGGGGGGGGGCAAATTGTATTTAGACCATTTCTGCCCCCCTGGGGGCAGATTGGCCAATTTTAGGTCAATCTGCCCCCAAGGGGGCAGAAACCACTAGGCACCGGGGATTTGTTTTTTGGCGCCAATGTCACGCAGGGGGAGTGACCCCGTAGGCAAGGGTCGCTCCCGGGGGGGGGGGGGGTCTATGTTGGGGGGGCAAATTTATTTTAGGCCATTTCTTCCCCCCCGGGGGACAGATCGGCCTATTATTAGGCTGAACTGCCCCCGGGGGGGGGGCAGAACACTCTAGGCGCCAGGGCAATTTATTTTTTTTTTTTTTTTTTTTTTTTTTGTTTCTTTTTTTAGAGATGGGGAGCGACCCATCAGGCAAGGGTCGCTCCCCTGGGGGGGCAAATTGTATTTAGACCATTTCTGCCCCCCTGGGGGCAGATTGGACAATTTTAGGTCAATCTGCCCCCAAGGGGGCAGAAACCACTAGGCACCGGGGATTTGTTTTTTGGCGCCAATGTCACGCAGGGGGAGCGACCCCGTAGGCAAGGGTCGCTCCCGGGGGGGGGGTGGGTGTTGGGGGGGCAAATTTATTTTAGGCCATTTCTGCCCCCGGGGGAGGGGGGGGCAGAAACCTCTAGGCGCCAGGGGAATTTTTCTTTTTTTTCTTTTTTTTTTTCTTTGTTTTTTTTTTTAGAGATGGGAGCGACCCATCAGGCAAAAGTCGCTCCCCTGGGGGACAAATTGTATTTAGGCCATTTCTGCCCCCCTTGGGGGCAGATTGGCTGAGTTTAGGTCAACCTGCCCCCAAGGGGGCAGAAACCACTAGGCACCGGGGATTTGTTTTTTGGTGCCAATGTCACGCAGGGGGAGCGACCCCGTAGGCAAGGGTCGCTCCCGGCGGGGGAGGGCGGGGGTTGGGGGGGGCAAATTTATTTTAGGGCATTTCTGCCCCCCCCCGGGGCCGGCTGAGCTACAGGCCAAACACCACAGGTAGGCACCTTGCAAAAAACACCTCTGTTTTCTGTGAAAAAATATGTTGTGTCCACGTTGTGTTTTGGGCCATTTCCTTTTGTGGGCGCTAGGCCTACCCACAGAAGTGATGTACCATTTTTATCGAGAGACTTAGGGGAACGCTGGGTGGAAGGAAATTTGTGGCTCCTCTCAGATTCCAGAACTTTCTGTCACCGAAATGAGAGGAAACAGTGTTCTTTGGGCCAAATTTTGATGTTTGCAAAGGATTCTGGGTAACATAACCTGGTCAGAGCCCCGCAAGTCACCCCATCTTGGATTCCCCTGGGTTTCTAGTTTTCAAAAATGCACTGGTTTGCTAGGTTTCCTCAGGTGTCGGCTGAGCTACAGGCCAAAATCCACAGGTAGGCACTGCTTTTTATAAAAAAATGTGATGTGTCCACGTTGTGTTTTGGGCCCTTTCCTTTCGTGGGCGCTAGTCCTACCCACACAAGTGAGGTATCATTTTTATCGGGAGACTTGGGGGAACGCTGGGTAGAAGGAAATTTGTGGCTCCTCTCAGATTCCAGAACTTTCTGCCATAGAAATGTGAGTAACATGTGTATTTTTAGCCAAATTTTGAGGTTTGCAAAGGATTCTGGGTAACAGAACCTGGTCCGAGCCCCACAAGTTACCCCTCCTTGCATTCCCCTAGGTCTCTAGTTTTCAGAAATGCACAGGTTTGGTAGGTTTCCCTAGGTGCCGGCTGAGCTAGAGGCCAAAATCTACAGGTAGGCACTTCGCAAAAAACACCTCTGTTTTTTTCCAAAATTTAGGATGTGTCCACGTTGCGCTTTGGGGTGTTTCCTGTCGCCGGCGCTAGGCCTACCCACGCAAGTGAGGTATTATTTTTATCGGGAGACTTGGGGGAACGCTGGGTGGAAGGAAATTTGTAGCTCCTCTCAGATTCCAGAACTTTCTGCCACAGAAATGTGAGGGACATGTGTTTTTTTAGCCAAATTTTGAGGTTTGCAAAGGATTCTGGGTAACAGAACCTGGTCCGAGCCCCGCAAGTCACCCCTCCTTGGATTCCCCTAGGTCTCTAGTTTTCAGAAATGCACAGGTTTGGTAGGTTTCCCTAGGTGCCGGCTGAGCTAGAGGCCAAAATCTACAGGTAGGCACTTCGCAAAAAACACCTCTGTTTTTTTCCAAAATTTAGGATGTGTCCACGTTGCGCTTTGGGGTGTTTCCTGTCGCCGGTGCTAGGCCTACCCACGCAAGTGAGGTATCATTTTTATCGGGAGACTTGGGGGAACGCTGGGTGGAAGGAAATTTGTAGCTCCTCTCAGATTCCAGAACTTTCTGCCACAGAAATGTGAGGGACATGTGTTTTTTTAGCCAAATTTTGAGGTTTGCAAAGGATTCTGGGTAACAGAACCTGGTCCGAGCCCCGCAATTCACCCCTCCTTGCATTCCCCTAGGTCTCTAGTTTTCAGAAATGCACAGGTTTGGTAGGTTTCCCTAGGTGCCGGCTGAGCTAGAGGCCAAAATCTACAGGTAGGCACTTCGCAAAAAACACCTCTGTTTTTTTCCAAAATTTAGGATGTGTCCACGTTGCGCTTTGGGGTGTTTCCTGTCGCCGGCGCTAGGCCTACCCATGCAAGTGAGGTATCATTTTTATCGGGAGACTTGGGGGAACGCTGGGTGGAAGAAAATTTGTAGCTCCTCTCAGATTCCAGAACTTTCTGCCACAGAAATGTGAGGGACATGTGTTTTTTTAGCCAAATGTTGAGGTTTGCAAAGGATTCTGGGTAACAGAACCTGGTCCGAGCCCCGCAAGTCACCCCTCCTTGGATTCCCCTAGGTCTCTAGTTTTCCGAAATGCACAGGTTTGGTACGTTTCCCTAGGTGCCGGCTGAGCTAGAGGCCAAAATCTACAGGTAGGCACTTCGCAAAAAACACCTCTGTTTTTTTCCAAAATTTAGGATGTGTCCACGTTGCGCTTTGGGGTGTTTCCTGTCGCCGGCGCTAGGCCTACCCACGCAAGTGAGGTATCATTTTTATCGGGAGACTTGGGGGAACGCTGTGTGGAAGGAAATTTGTAGCTCCTCTCAGATTCCAGAACTTTCTGCCACAGAAATGTGAGGGACATGTGTTTTTTTAGCCAAATGTTGAGGTTTGCAAAGGATTCTGGGTAACAGAACCTGGTCCGAGCCCCGCAAGTCACCCCTCCTTGGATTCCCCTAGGTCTCTAGTTTTCAGAAATGCACAGGTTTGGTAGGTTTCCCTAGGTGCCGGCTGAGCTAGAGGCCAAAATCTACAGGTAGGCACTTCGCAAAAAACACCTCTGTTTTTTTCCAAAATTTAGGATGTGTCCACGTTGCGCTTTGGGGTGTTTCCTGTCGCCGGCGCTAGGCCTACCCATGCAAGTGAGGTATCATTTTTATCGGGAGACTTGGGGGAACGCTGGGTGGAAGGAAATTTGTAGCTCCTCTCAGATTCCAGAACTTTCTGCCACAGAAATGTGAGGGACATGTGTTTTTTTAGCCAAATTTTGAGGTTTGCAAAGGATTCTGGGTAACAGAACCTGGTCCGAGCCCCGCAAGTCACCCCTCCTTGGATTCCCCTAGGTCTCTAGTTTTCAGAAATGCACAGGTTTTGTAGGTTTCCCTAGGTGCCGGCTGAGCTAGAGGCCAAAATCTACAGGTAGGCACTTCGCAAAAAACACCTCTGTTTTTTTCCAAAATTTAGGATGTGTCCACGTTGCGCTTTGGAGTGTTTCCTGTCGCCGGCGCTAGGCCTACCCACGCAAGTGAGGTATCATTTTTATCGGGAGACTTGGGGGAACGCTCGGTGGAAGGAAATTTGTAGCTCCTCTCAGATTCCAGAACTTTCTGCCACAGAAATGTGAGGGACATGTGTTTTTTTAGCCAAATGTTGAGGTTTGCAAAGGATTCTGGGTAACAGAACCTGGTCCGAGCCCCGCAAGTCACCCCTCCTTGGAATCCCCTAGGTCTCTAGTTTTCAGAAATGCACAGGTTTGGTAGGTTTCCCTAGGTGCCGGCTGAGCTAGAGGCCAAAATCTACAGGTAGGCACTTCGCAAAAAACACCTCTGTTTTCTCCCAAAATTGTCGATGTGTCCACGTTGCGCTTTGGGGCGTTTCCTGTCGCGGGCGCTAGGCCTACCCACGCAAGTGAGGTATCATTTTTATCGGGAGACTTGGGGGAACATAGATTAGCAAAACAAGTGCTATTGCCCATTTTCTTTCTCTACATTTTTTCCTTCCAAATATAGGAGAGTGTGTAAAAAAGACATCTATTTGAGAAATTCCCTATAATTCACATGCTTGTATGGTCACCCCGGAATTCAGAGATGTTCAAATAACCACTGCTCCTCAGCACCTTATCTTGTGCCCTTTTTGGAAATGCAAAGGTTTTCTTGATAGCAATTTTTTACTCTTTATATTTCAGCAAATGAATTGCTGTATACCCGGTATAGAATGAAAACGCACTGCAGGGTGCAGCTCATTTATTGGCTCTGGGTTCCTCGGGTTCTTGATGAACCTACAAGCCCTGTATATCCCCGCAACCAGAGGAGTCCAGCACACGTAACGGTATATTGCTTTCCATAATCTGACATTGCAGGGAAAAGTTACAGAGTAAAACATAGAGAAAAATGTATGTGTTTTTCACCTCAATTTCAATATTTTTCTTTTTCAGCTGTTATTTTCTGTAGGAAACCCTTGTAGGATCTACACAAATGACCCCTTGCTGAATTCATAATTTTGTCTACTTTTCAGAAATGGTTAGGTTTCTGGGATCCAGCATTGGTTTCATGCCCATTCCTGTCACTGACTGGAAGGAGGCTGAAAGCACAAAAAATTGCAAAAATGGGGTATGCCCCAGTAAAATGCCAAAATTGTGTTGAAAAATTGGGTTTTCTGATTCAAGTCTGCCTGTTCCTGAAAGCTAGGAAGCTGCTGAGTTTAGAACTACAAACCCTTTGTTGATGCCATTTTCGGGGGGAAATCCACAAGCCTTCTTCTGCAGCCACTTTTTCCATTTTTTTTAAAAAAAACGAAATTTTCACTGTATTTTGGCCAATTTCTTGGCCTCCTTCAAGGGAACCCACAAAGTCTGGGTACCTCTAGAATCCCTAGGATGTTGGAAAAAAAGGACGCAAATTTGGCTTGGTTAGCTTATGTGAACAAAAAGTTATGAGGGCCTAAGCGCGAACTGCCCCAAATAGGCAAAAAAAGGCCTGGCACAGGAGGGGGAAAAGGCCTGGCAGCGAAGGGGTTAAGGGTTCTGTAGTTTAACAGTAAGGAGAAGGGTTGGGTCTTTTTAGGGTGTGTTTAGGGTGGATAGTTTGGGTGCTGGGATGTCAGGCAGAGGCATAGTGAGGAACATGTTGGAGGATGAGTTTGTTGGCCGACTGTGGTTGTTGGAACATTACCAGTCCAACTTGAATAGAAGTGAAGGTGGGGTGAAGCAAGGCTACCCTACCCAAAAGAGATGACAGAGTTGAGAGAAGCTGCACTACCAAATGGATTGTGTCTTCAATGTCCAGTGTAGCATTCACCAACTGAAGCACCATTGGGCAGATGTTGTGAGACGTAAGTCTGATCTCCTTGATCACCTGGGGACTGAAGTTGGTGACCCGACCGCTAAGTTACTGCATATCATGAGCTTGTTGCTGTGTGTTGTATGCACGTTTGATGTTTCATCTTTCAATGTAGGTTCATGTATGTATTTGTGTTAGTATGCCCTACTACGGGACAACATGTTAAAATGAACAGTAAAGGAGCCAGTGGCATGACCATTGCAAAACAGACCATGCTATGCCAACCAGACCCATAGGTGCTGTGACCTATCCAATATTGTGTAGATATTAATGTCACTCAGCATGCAAGGTCATTAGTGACTCTAAACTGTGTGGGCCAGCCAGCATGTATGTTGCAGAAGAGCGTACTCACATGTCATCAGGCAACCGGTTAGACAAGGTGTTTGCTTTACCAACCATAGTATCACACATACATGTATACTAGGGGAAATGGCCATAATTCCTTGATGAGCCTGTACAGACATGAATGCTCATTGTATATTTCCAGTGCACTGGTTACATGTAAGGAGCTAAGTGAAGAAGATAAGTAAGTATGGGTACTGTCACATGTGTGAATCTTTGTGAAGAACATGTATTTACGTGAATAGCTCCCAGCATTTTTCTGCTTTGCAGAGTGTTGTCAAATAGGACTGTTCACATAGCCATCAAATCAAGGACCCTTGAACCCTGTGTAAACTTATATGGGTCTTATACCTTGTCTGCACTGATACTTGATGTACCTGGTATCATCTGACTACACTGCAACATGCCTGATATATGTCCATCATTAAAACATTCCAGCTTTGGCTCATGCTACATGTCCAATGTACAGACAATACCAGACATTTGTGAAGTCAATGTGCTTTATATGTACGCAGTGTACATGTTCAGGTGTAACGGAGAAATGTACAATGTTCCTGTCTTCTAGTTGAACACAACCCATACACCTGTGGTGAGGTGAACAGCTTCTGTGATCCAAATGCTTCCAGTGACTGTCATGTGATGGTTTCTGTGCTCTGTAAGGATTGTGAGTGGCCATGTATATAGTGTGCAGTGAGATGTGTAAGTGGGATCATCAGTCAGCAGTCAAAATATACCTGATATGTAATTACACAACAGCAGTAGGACATAGGAAGTAGAAGTAGAAAGTGGTATGAAGGATGTTGTAATGGAAGAGGATGTGAACATCGAAATGGAGGAACAAACCTATATCTGCCTGTCTGATGCACATTACTAGTGTAGGCTTCCAGATGGCAATGTAAGGTCAATCTTATGTGGTCGGGCCACTCAGGCTTTCTTGATTCCTAGCTCACTGCAGACAGAATTGTCATGACTTGATGTGGGACATGTCACTATTCCACATGTCAAGGCTGTTACGTATCTGACTCTTCCTCTCATATACCAAATTCCCTGTGATAGACACATGTTCATACCCTTGGAGCTTTTAATGAAGAATAAGGTGTAGGAGGCCTGCCTGGCTTATAGTGGGTTCTAATGGTACGTACACCTTGTGCCAGGTCCAGTTATCCCTTATTAGCAGATTAGTAGTGTTCTAGCAGTTGAGGCTGATAGAGGTAGCTATAGCACAGCAGCTGAGACTGAACTAGGAGACATGCAACACTCCTACTATACCACTTATATCATATAGGTACTATATCATACGAAAGACAATACTCAGAGTACCAAAAAAGTAAAGGTATTTTATTTTAGTGACAATGTGCCAAAAATATCTCAGGGTATATACTCCCTTAGAAGGTAAGTAAAATATACAAAATATACACACAAACCAAAATCAGGTAAGTAAAACTGTCAGAAAGTAGTGCAAACACTGTAGAATACAATAGGATGCAATAGGCCTAGGGGAAACACAAACTATATACTAAGAAAGCGGAATGTGAACCACAAGTGGACCCCCTAGGCTAGTGTAGTGTGTAAACCCACCCCAAGACCCTGGAAAGTAGGAGTAAAGTACTACTATTTCCCCAGAAACACACTAAATTTATGATAGAGGATTTTGCAAAGACCACAACAGACTGCAAAGCACTGAAGATGGATTCCTGGATCTGAGGACCTGCAAAGGAACAGGACCAAGTACAAGAGTTGAGAAAGTGTCCGGGGGGGCAGGAGCCCACTAAACCCCAGATGAAGGTGCAAACTGGCTGTCTCTGGATGGAAGAAGCTGAAGATTCTTCAACAACGAAAGGTGCTAGGAACTTCTCCTTTGTGCAAAATATGTCTCACGGGGTGCTGGAGGACACAGAGTTGATTTCTTGGCAAAATACCAGAAACAAGCGTTGCTAGTTGCAAGAGTTGCAGTTGAAGAAAAAGGGTGCCGCCCGGGCCCAGAAAGGACTAGGATGTCGCCACTTGGGAGAGGAGACAGAGGGGGCCCTCAACTATGTAGAGAGCCCATGCACAAGAAGGTAGCACCCGCAGAAGTCCTTGAACATGGGTTCAAGAAGTCTGAACATGACGGTCATCTAAACACTTCAAAAGAGGGTCCCACGACACCGGAGAACAACTCAGGGAGCTGAGCATCACGGGACAGAGTGCTGGGGACCGAGGCTTGGCTGTGCATGCAGGATTTTGCGGAAATGTGCACAGAAGACATTGTAGCTGCAGTTCATGCGGTGCACAGAATTACTGTCTGGAGAGGGGAGGCAAGGACTTACTTCCTCCAGATTTAGACAGTTGGACCACTAGACCGTCTGGGTAACTTGGGTCCACCACCTGTGTTCCAGGGGCCACTCTTGTCAGGATGAGAGGGGTCTCAGATTACTGGTGACCCTGAAGTTTGGTGCCTGCTGAAGTAGGGGGAAGATTCTGTCGACCCAGAGGAGATGTCTTCATGGCTTCCAGTGCAGGATAAAGGCAGGCAGCCCCCAAAGCATGCACCACCAGGAAACAGTTGGGAAAGCCGGCAGGATTATGCGCTACAATGTCACTGGTAGTCTTCTTGCTACTTTGTTGCAGTTTTGCAGGCATCCTGAAGCAGTCAGCGGTTGATCCTTGACAGAAGTTGAAGAGAGAGGTGCAGAGGAACTCTGGTGAATTCTTGCAAGTTGTTATCTGAGGAAAAGCTCACTGGAGAGACCCCAAATAGCCCTCAGAGGAGGATTGGCCACTTATCAGGTAAGCACCTATCAGGCGGGGTCTCTGACATCACCTGCTGGCACTGGCCACTCAGAGACCTCCAGAGTGCCCTCACACCTCTGGATCCAAGATGGCAGAGGTCTGGGACACACTGGAGGAGCTCTGGGTACCACCTGTGGGATGGCGATGGACAGGGGAGTGGTCACTCCCCTTTCCTTTGTCCAGTTTCGTGCCACAGCAGGGACTAGGGGTTCCCTGAACCAGTGTAGGCTGGCTAATGCAAGGAGGGCACCATCTGTGCCATTCAAAGCATTTCCAGAGGTTTGAGAGGCTACCCCTCCCCAGCCTTTAACACCTATTTCCAAAGGGAGAGGGTATAACACCCTCTCTCAGAGGAAACTCTTTGTTCAGCCTTCCTGGGACTGGGCTACCCAGACCCCAGGAGGGCAGAACCTTTTCTGTGGGGTGGCAGAACCGGTAGCTGCAGAGGAAACCCCAGAGAGCTGGTTTGGCACTACCCGGGGTCCATAGTGGAGCCCTGGGATGCATGGAATTGGCTCCCCAATACCAGATTTGGAATGGGGGGACAATTCCATGTTGTTAGACATGTTACATGGCCATATTTGGAGTTACCATTGTGAAGCTACATATAGGTATTGACTTATATGTAGTGCACACGTGTAATGGTGTCCCCGCACTCACAAAGTCCAGAGGAAATGGCCCTGAACTATGTGGGGGCACCTTTGCTAGTGCAAGGGTGCCCTCACACTTAGTAACTTTGCACTTAACCTTCAGCAAGTGAAGGTCAGACATATAGGTGACTTATAAGTTACTGAAGTGCAGTGGAAATGGCTGTGAAATAATGTGTGCGTTATTTCACTCAGGCTTCAGTGGCAGTCCTGCGTAAAGGTTTGTTTGAGCTCACTATGGGTGGCAAAAGAAATTCTGCAACCCATAGGGATCTCCTGGAACCCCTATACCCTGGGTACCAAGGTACCATAGACTGGGGAATTATAAGGGTGTTTCAGTGTGCCAATTGAAATTGGTAAAAGTGGTCACTAGCCTATAGTGCCAGTTTTAAAGGCAGAGAGAGCATAAGCACTGAGGTTCTGCTTAGCAGACCATCAGTGACACAGTCACTGCACAGGTATACACATTCAGGCCACACTCTATGAGCACTGGGGTCCTGGCTAGCAGGATCCCAGTGAGATAGGCAAAAACAAACTTACATACATGTAAAAATGGGGGTAACATGCCAGGCAAGATGGTACTTTCCTACACAAACAGCCCCCCAAATGAGGGAGAATAAGGCTAACCTTGCCCAGATGAGTCTTTATTGTCTAAGTGGAAATATCTGGAGAGTCCATCTGCATTGGAGTGGGTACTCCCACGTCTATGTTCCACTGTATAGTCCATTCCCTGTAGGGAGATGGACCACCTCAACCATTTAGGGTTTTCACCTTTCATTTGTTTAATCCATAATAGAGGTTTGTCTGAACAATAAAGTGAGTACCAAAGTGGTATGGCCTCAACTTTTCCAGGGCCTAGACCACAGCAAAGGCCTCCCTCTCTATGGCAGACCAATGCTTTTCTCTAGGGGTCATCATCCTGCTGATAAAAGCAACAGGTTGATCCTGGCCCTCAGTGTTATGCTGTGATAGAACTGCCCCTACCCCTAATTCAGAAGCATCACTTTGAACAATGAATTTTTTTGAGTAACAAGGGCTTTTAGGACAGGTGCAGAGCACATGGCCTGTTTGAGCTCACGAAAAGCCTTTTGGCAGCTAGCTGTCCATAATACTTTTTTAGGCATCTTTTTGGATGTGAGGTCATTAAGAGGGGCAGCTATCGTGCCATAATTCTTAATGACCCTCCTATAGTACCCTGTGAGGCTTAGGAAGGCTCTCACCTGGGTTTGTGTTGTAGGGGGGGCCCATTCGATAATGGTTTGGATCTTCCCCTGCAGAGGTACAATCTGTTCCCCTCCTACCAGGTAGCCCAGATAAACCACTTTCCCCTGCCCTGTCTGGCACTTTGAAGCCTTGATAGTGAGGCCTGCCTTCTGTATGGCCTCCAAAACTTTCCACAGGTGGACCAGGTGATCATCCAAGGTTGACCTAAAGACAGCTATATTATCTAGATATGCTGCACTAAAGTCTTCCATTCCTTGGGGGACTGTATTCACCAACCTCTGTAAAAGTGGCAGGTGCTTTTTTCAACCCAAAGGGCCTAACAGTGAACTGATAGTGTCCTCCAATGATTGAACATGCTGTTTTTGGTTTAGCATCTTCTGAAAACTTACTCTGCCAATACCCTGCAGTTAAGTCAAAAGTGCTTAGATACTTGGCAGAAGCCAGTGTATCTATCAGCTCATCTGCCTTGGGTATAGGGTGAGCATCAGTTTTGGTTACTTGATGGAGACCCCTATAAACCACACAAAACCTCATTTCCTTTTTACCATCTTTACTGTGAGGTTTGGGGACAAGCACCACTGGGCTAGCCCAGGGACTTTCAAAAGGTTCAATCACTCCCAGATCTAACATTTTCTGTACCTCTTGGTGAACAGGTTTAGAGACGCTAAAGGGAACACCATTAAACACAAAATATTGTGGGGGAGGTTGGCTGATTTTAAGGATAAACTACTGCGTGTCCATGTAGTACATACATTGGGCCACCAACGTGTAGGAGTACGTGTTACTGGTAATACAATGGCTGATGAAGCGGCCAAAGCAGCAGTAGCTACGGCTTCTGTGGCTGCAGTGACTCGTTCACAAACAAGATTGGATAATGAAATACTGAATGCCGTGAAAGCATCGGCTGCAGGTAAGCCCCTTCCGAAGGGATACCCTACAAACGATACTTACCATATCAGTGCACAGAATGTTGCCTACGCAACAATTCCTGGGGTTAGAGATCGAGTGATCCCCAATGAAGGCCAGAGATTAGATCTAGTAAAAGCAGCACATGAGGGTGTCGCTTCTGCACATGCTGGTATATCGGCCACAATAACACTCTTACAGAAACGCTTCTGGTGGCCTGGTCTATGCAGACAAACAAAGTAGAATGTCCTTTGCTGTACCTTTGCCAGCAGATAAAGGGCTCTAATATCAAACGCCCACCGCAGACATCCCTCTTAGTGTCCAACAGGACAATACAGTGTGTGTACCTGGACCATTGTGGTCCCTTACAGCCTGATGGTGCATACAAATACATTCTAGTCGCTGTAGATTATTGTTCTAGATTCCTGTGGGTATGGCCACAGCAGTCGGCTGATGCTCAGACTGTTATAAAGACTTGCTAATCTTTATCGGTACATATGCGTTTGCAGCATTCCACTCGGACCAGGGCCCTGCGTTTGCCTCTAAGGCATTCAGGGACACCAAGGAGACGATGGGTGTTGAACTCCATTTCTCCTCACCATACCATCCCGAGGGAAATTTGGTCGTGGAGAGGTGGGATCGTGATCTAAAGCAGTCCTTACCAGCTCGAGTATGAGGTTCAGGCTGCAGTTGGTTACATCACCTATATGGGGTCCAGAGGGCACTGAATAATCTGCCAAGACGGTCCTTGGGGGGACAAACTCCTTATGAGGTTCTCTTTGGGATATCTATGTATGTCCCAGATCTTGATGCCTCTGATATGGTGGCAGCAGAAACACCATATGACATAAATGAGCGTCTCACTGTTTTACAGGAGCTTCAGCAATTTCGTGATGATAAATCATCTACCAGTGCTGCCACTTTAGAAATAAGGGATTTAGCGAAATCTTCGACTGGCTAGATTCCTTAAGTTGGGGATCTGGTTTGTGAGAAGATCGCTGTGAAGAAGGAATTCGGTCGATCATACAGAGCACCTGTACCGGTCCTGGGAATTCAGGGTACCAGGACTGTCATCTTACTACCACTGTCTGGCTCTCGAACGAACAGATTTATCTCCATTGATGACATCAAATTAAACCATGTGGCCGATCATTCACAGTAGACCAAGAGGTCCCTTGGGTGGTTCCTGATCCCCTCTCACTACCCAACAGGACATACATCTATATAGTAGGATGAGCAACACTACTACAGACTATGCAACAATGTCCAATGCTATTCCAGACACCTCCTCGACCATGGGGAGGGCGGAAAATGAACTTTTGCTAGTTCCAGTCACCACATTGATGACCACTCCTGTCCACGATTTGGCTGTTTTTTACACAAACACCTGTTGACACTGTCTACCAAGAGCCTCCACGTGAAATAGACTAAAGTACAAATAATGTATGGCTCCCGTGTTTGCAGAGACTGCCTCCGGCTATTTTCTTGACATTGATGATTTTACTTCAAACTCATCCACTACTGTGATTGACAATGTTTCAACAAGAGGTAACCTGTGTCAGTGGCTTAAAAATAACTATTTGCTGTACCCGTGGAACTATTTATGGTTCTGTTTGACATTTTTTGCATTATTTTTATGGATTGGTTTTGTGACTGTTTTCTTTTTGCTCATAAATGGTCACTATATTCCTGATCACTCCTCTGTTGAGCCTATTGATGAAGTTTTAACTCCATATCATTTCTCACATAAGGTCCGAAGAGACTTGTCACCTGTAAATGTTACAGCAATACCGATTTCTGATGGGATGGTGTTGAACTAAGTTCCCTTTGATATATACGGGCCTACAGAGATTATTCAAATACCACATGTGTTCAAAATTTCTATGACAGATGTAATTACACCTGATGTTGTCTCTGATGATTGGGATGTCCAAACAGTTGATTCCATGCTAATTGAAATGAAGGACTATTCCGCTTTTGAAAGTGATGATGTATATGAACATACAATGAATTATGGGGAAATGTTCTGCTATAACATTTGGGGACATTACTACCTATGCCGTGCCACTAGATACAGGCCAGTATTAAACTACACACAGCAGGAACACTGCTCTACACCACCAGTGGGGAGCCCAAAACACTATAGTGATAAATGTACATATTTCTCTGGGCATGACACAAAGTCATATTATTTTAAAATACCTCCAGCACAAATTAGGAAAATTTTGCTAACTGACACAAAACTGATTTATTCAGATCCCTTTGTTTCCCGGCTCGCAGTGGAAGGTTACGAATACTGGAAGAGCACTATTGACTTGAAAAGTGTATGAGTAACAAGATTGGCAGATACAGGGTAGGGAAGCTTTATTTCGAGCATGCATGATTCCTGTGCAAATGATTTTCTTAAATGACACTATTCAGCAAACATCCTGTCTAAGGTTAGCAAAAATTAAAGACATGAATACGCCCAGTATCCCCACTCCGGCAAGACTTAAAGATTGGCAATACTTCCTTAATATCACTGAGGAAAGGCTAGGTGCAATGGTTAAGGCTGGTACCTATAATTCTTCACTTTCCAGTCCAGGCGGGCGGTTAATATGGCCCACTGACACCAATGAATGTCAAGCGCGTTTCTTGAACTCATCAGGGTTTTTTTCAATTAACATGCCAGACCCTTGCTTTATATCGGGTCAACATACAGGTATAATTATGACATAAAGGCCCTCATTCTGACCCTGGCGGTCGGTGATAAAGCGGCGGCCAAGCCGCCAACAGGCCGGCGGTCTAAAATATGCAATTCTGACCCTGGCGGGAACCGCCAACACAGCCCGCCGTATTAACACTCCGCCCGCCACGGCGGTACAAACAAACAGCGCAGCGGTCCCCGCCAACAGCCAGGCGGCAGACAATGTACCGCCCACCCTATCACGACCCACCAATCCGCCACCTTTTCCGGGACGGGAGCACCGCCGATAAGAACACGGCGGAAACAGACTACGAACGGGAAAACGCTCACCTCTACGCACTCCACGCGAGATTCCGGCAGTATGGAACCAGAGTTGCAGGTCATCCCCGCACTCCTATACCTGCTCATATACCAGGAGCACGCCCGGCGGCGCGGAAGACATCGGTGAGTACTGCACCTACGACACAGGGGAGGGAAAAGATTACCGGCACACACCCACCCACCCACACCCACTACAACACACACATCAATGCATTCCCACAGATCACTGTCACAACCCACAAACCCCCCCCTCCGAAATAATGCAAAGACCAAAAGAAGAGATCATAAACGGGCAGATATATTGAAATATGTACACCAGTAATCCCAATAAATAAATAAACTATGTACAAAATATACACAGCTACTAAATGTAGTCCAACCACTGTCCGTGGATCACAGGGGTCCTGTGCAAAGGGGCAAGGCCCAGTCCCACGACAAGAACTCCACGGAGAGAACACTGCAGGGGCATCAGAAAGAAAATAGGACAGGCACCTCAGGGGGAAGGGAAGGGGGGGCACCTCAGCCACTTGAGTACACGACGCCAGATCCACGAGGGGACTCCATGACCACTGGGCCATCCTGGGGAGTGCAAAGCCACAGTCCAAACAGTCCATACAGTGGGTGGCCTGCCCACTGGGCCATCCTGGGGAGTGCAAAGCCACTGTCCATACAGTCCATACAGTGGGTGGCCTGCCCACTGGGCCATCCTGGGGAGTGCAAAGCCACAGTCCATACAGTCCATACAGTGGGTGGCCTGCCCACTGGGCCATTCTGGGGAGTGCAAAGCCACAGTCCATACAGTCCATACAGTGGGTGGCCTGCCCACTGGGCCATCCTGGGGAGTGCAAAGCCACAGTCCAAACAGTCCATACAGTAGGTGGCCTGCCCACTGGGCCATCCTGGGGAGTGCAAAGCCACTGTCCATACAGTCCATACAGTGGGTGGCCTGCCCACTGGGCCATCCTGGGGAGTGCAAAGCCACAGTCCAAACAGTCCATACAGTGGGTGGCCTGCCCACTGGGCCATCCTGGGGAGTGCAAAGCCACAGTCCATACAGTCCATACAGTGGGTGGCCTGCCCACTGGGCCATCCTGGGGAGTGCAAAGCCACTGTCCATACAGTCCATACAGTGGGTGGCCTGCCCACTGGGCCATCCTGGGGAGTGCAAAGCTACGGTCCATACAGTCCATAACAGACCCCACTGCCACTGGAGGAGGCAAGTTGGCCAGAGGACATCCTGCAGCCCTGCCCGAGATAGATCCTGCCCTGCCACGTCTGCCAAAGGGCCAGCGGTTCTTGCCTTGAAGGGCCCAGTTCAGCGGTTCTTGAGACGGCGGGGCCCAGCGGAGCGGTGCTTGAGACGGCGGGGCCCAGTTCAGCGGTTCTTGAGACGGCGGGGCCCAGCGGAGCGGTGCTTGAGACGGCGGGGCCCAGTTCAGCGGTTCTTGAGACGGCGGGGCCCAGTTCAGCGGTCCTTGCCTTGAAGGGCCCAGTTCAGCGGTTCTTGAGACGGCGGGGCCCAGCGGAGCGGTGCTTGAGACGGCGGGGCCCAGCGGAGCGGTTCTTGAGACGGCGGGGCCCAGCGGAGCGGTGCTTGAGACGGCGGGGCCCAGTTCAGCGGTTCTTGAGACGGCGGGGCCCAGTTCAGCGGTTCTTGCCTTGAAGGGCCCAGTTCAGCGGTTCTTGAGACGGCGGGGCCCAGCGGAGCGGTTCTTGAGACGGTGGGGCCCAGTTCAGCGGTCCTTGCCTTGAAGGGCCCAGTTCAGCGGTTCTTGAGACGGCGGAGCCCAGCGGAGCGGTGCTTGAGACGGCGGGGCCCAGTTCAGCGGTTCTTGAGACGGCGGGGCCCAGTTCAGCGGTCCTTGCCTTGAAGGGCCCAGTTCAGCGGTTCTTGAGACGGCGGGGCCCAGCGGAGCGGTGCTTGAGACGGCGGGGCCCAGCGGAGCGGTGCTTGAGACGACGGGGCCCAGCGGAGCGGTGCTTGAGACGGCGGGGCCCAGTTCAGCGGTCCTTGCCTTGAAGGGCCCAGTTCAGCGGTTCTTGAGACGGCGGGGCCCAGTTCAGCGGTCCTTGCCTTGAAGGGCCCAGTTCAGCGGTTCTTGAGACGGCGGGGCCCAGCGGAGCGGTTCTTGAGACGGCGGGGCCCAGCGGAGCGGTGCTTGAGACGGCGGGGCCCAGTTCAGCGGTTCTTGAGACGGCGGGGCCCAGTTCAGCGGTTCTGGAGACGGCGGCCGGTCTATGGCCAACTGCTCATTGCCTGGTGGTGCCCTCCTGGGCAGCGGGGATGGTGCTCCTTCAATGCCCACCTGGGCTGTGGGTGGTGGGGCCCTCCTGGCCAGCTGGGCTGGGTCCTCCCTGGGCAGCGGCTATGGGGGTGGTGGGCTCTCCCGGGGCTGCTGTGCCGGTTCCTCCCGGGGCAGCGGCTATGGGGGTTGTGGGCTCCTCCTGGGCAGCAGGCCTGCTGCCTGACCTCTCCGACTTGCTGCCCTTGCCCTCCTTAGTCGTGGGCCTGTGGCCCTTTCCTCCCTTTGGAGCTGTGGCTGGTGACTGTCTCTGGGTGGTGTCCGGGGGGGATGTAGAAGGCGGGCTCCTGCGGCGCCCCTTCCGCCTTCTGCTCCTCTTCCCAGGGGGTGGGCTGGCTGTCCCCTTGCTGCTGGGCGAAGATCCAGACATGCGGGCTGGCGGGCTCCAATACCCCTGCACCCTTGTCAAGGGGGCTGCAGGGCTGGTGGTGGCTGAGGTGCTCTTCTTACCCCGACGAGAAGGAGGGGGGGGCTCAGGGCCCCCCGCCATGCCCCCCGCCAGGCCCAACATGCCCCCCATCCCCGCCATGCCCCCCACCAGGCCCCCCGCCAGGACCAACATGCCCCCCATCCCCGCCATGCCCCCCCGCCAGGCCCCCCGCCAGGCCCAACATGCCCCCCATCCCCGCCATGCCCCCCGCCAGGCCCAACATGCCCCCCATCCCCGCCAGGCCCCCCGCCATGCCCCCGCCAGGCCCAACATGCCCCCCATCCCCGCCAGGCCCCCCGCCATGCCCCCCGCCAGGCCCAACATGCCCCCCATCCCCGCCAGGCCCCCCGCCATGCCCCCGCCAGGCCCAACATGCCCCCCATCCCCACCATGCCCCCCGCCAGGCCCCCCGCCAGGCCCAACATGCCCCCCATCCCCGCCATGCCCCCCGCCAGGCCCCCCGCCAGGCCCAACATGCCCCCCATCCCCGCCATGCCCCCGCCAGGCCCCCCGCCAGGCCCAACATGCCCCCCATCCCCGCCAGGCCCCCCGCCATGCCCCCCGCCAGGCCCAACATGCCCCCCATCCCCGCCAGGCCCCCCGCCATGCCCCCCGCCAGGCCCAACATGCCCCCCATCCCCGCCATGCCCCCCGCCAGGCCCCCCGCCAGGCCCAACATGCCCCCCATCCCCGCCAGGCCCCCCGCCATGCCCCCCGCCAGGCCCAACATGCCCCCCATCCCCGCCAGGCCCCCCGCCATGCCCCCCGCCAGGCCCAACATGCCCCCCATCCCCGCCAGGCCCCCCGCCAGGCCCCCCGCCAGGCCCAACATGCCCCCCATCCCCGCCAGGCCCCCCGCCATGCCCCCCGCCAGGCCCAACATGCCCCCCATCCCCGCCAGGCCCCCCCGCCATGCCCCCCGCCAGGCCCAACATGCCCCCCATCCCCGCCAGGCCCCCCGCCATGCCCCCGCCAGGCCCAACATGCCCCCCATCCCCGCCAGGCCCCCCGCCAGGCCCCCCGCCAGGCCCAACATGCCCCCCATCCCCGCCAGGCCCCCCGCCATGCCCCCCGCCAGGCCCAACATGCCCCCCATCCCCGCCAGGCCCCCCGCCATGCCCCCCGCCAGGCCCAACATGCCCCCCATCCCCGCCAGGCCCCCCGCCAGGCCCCCAAGCCAGCCAGTGGCTCCAAATCCAGATTGAATTAAACTCACTTGTTGGTCTGGAGGACCGTAGAGTAGCGCATACTGGGGGAGGACCCCATCCACAAGTTTCTCCAACTCCTCTCCAGTGAAGGCAGGGGCCCTTTCCCCAGGCGCAGCAGCCATTGTCCCTTCCAGACCGAGGTCACAGCAACACTTGCAGTATAGGTCCTCTCCTGTGAAAGTTCAAGTCGCAAGTGGATAAGTAGATAGAAAATGGCGGTCACGTCCGCGGCGGTGCGTACCGCGGCGGTGCGTCCCGCCACCGCCGGCGCCCTTCGCCATTGGCTCCTGAAACCCATAGGCTTCAATGTTAACCAATGCGGCTTCGCGCCGCGGTCTTCGCCCGCCGCCCGCCGCGGTGTGCCACGCCAGCGCATTGACCTCACATCCCATTGTCACACTTCACAGGTCAGGCAGCCGCCATTTCCAGGGCCCACATGGCTCAATTTCAACTGCGTCACACAGGCCTAGGCCTGGCATAGCCACTCAGACACGCCATTCACTGCATAGAGAATCGTTTACTGTGCTAGCTGTGAGTACGTACCTGTGGGTTGCTTGACTGTGTGCTCCATGTTGTCCTTCCTAGGCACCGTCCGCTGGGTTGGGCGAGGAGACGGATGAATCCTCCCGTGTACCGACCGCTGGTGGACCTGTCGACAATGGAAGAACGCCACATTATCCTGACCTACCGTCTTAACCGTGCCACTATCCATGAACTGTGTGCCCAGCTGGAGCCCGACCTGATGTCCCCCATCCGCCAACCCACAGGGATTCCCCCTCTGGTGCAGGTCATGTCAGTACTCCATTTCTTGGCAAGTGGGTCATTTCAGACAACAGTGGGAATTGCTTCTGGGATGTCTCAGCCCATGTTTTCGAAGGAGTTATCCAGAGTGTTGTCTGCCCTGATGAAATCCGTGAGGAGCTACATCATTTTCCCTGAGGTGGGCGAATTGGCTACAGTGAAGGGTGATTTCTACGCCCTTGGACATATTCCCAACGTCATTGGTGCCATTGATGGGACCCATGTGGCTTTGGTTCCCCCAAGAGACAGGGAGCAGGTGTACAGGAACAGAAAAAGTTACCATTCAATGAACATCCAGGTGGTGTGTTTGGCTAACCAGTACATCTCGCATGTAAATGCCAAATTCCCAGGGTCAGTGCATGACACCTACATCCTAAGGAATAGCAGCATCCCTTACGTGATGGAACAGCTACAGAGACACCGTGTATGGCTAGTGGGGGACTCTGGGTACCCCAACCTGTCGTGGCTACTGACCCCAGTAAGGAATCCCCGGACCAGGGCAGAGGAACGGTACAATGAGGCCCATGGGCGTACTAGGAGGGTGATCGAACGCACCTTTGGCCTCCTAAAGGCCAGGTTTAGGTGCCTGCATATGACAGGTGGATCCCTAATGTACTCACCTAAGAAGGTGTGTCACATCATCGTGGCCTGCTGCATGCTTCACAACCTGGCTTTGCGCTGCCAGGTGCCTTTCCTGCAGGAGGATGGTCGAGACGGTGGTGTTGTGGCAGCGGTGGAACCTGAGGAGAGTGACGAGGAGGAAGACGACGGGGCTGAAACAGACAACAGGGACAGAATCATTGAACAGTACTTCCAATAGGACACAGGTAACATTTCAAAGATAATTTAGTAAATGTGAACTACTCTCCTGCATCTCTGCTGCCTGTCTATTTGCCCCAGTGTATGATGACTGAGTTGTGGCTTTTCCCTCCCTATTTCAGATCTGGGGTCCCCACTACGAGTCCTGTGCTTCGTTTCCCCATGGACTACAGCTTTGTGGCAGCTGTTTGTTGACTTCACCATGTACAAGGACATATTTGCACTGTCATGTCAATTACAATATATTGAAATCACAGCCAGACTCCAGATAGTTTTGTGCAAAATAGGTGTTTATTTAAGTGCTCAAAATGGGATGGGTGGTTTCAAGTGGGTGGGGGCTATGGTGAAGGAATGTCCATGGCAGAGTCCAGAGTCACAGTCACACAGGTGCATTGTCCAGAGGCCTGTGGAGAGATGGAGCATGGGCAGTTCAAGGATGGACAGGGTGACAATGTGGGACAGTGGGATGACATCAGGTGGTATCCATTGCTGGCGGGGGTCTTGACATCCTACTCTGTCTTCTTGCGAGATCTCAGGGCCCTCTTGCGGGGTGGTTCTTCTCCTGCAGGAGGTGGGGGTCTGGTGGGCTGCTGCTGTGCGGGGGCCTCCTGTCCACTAGCGCCGGCGGAGGTGGTTGGCTGTTCTTGGTCCAGGCTAGTGGCAGGGGCCCTTGGGTGTGGTTGAGTGTCCGCCCTGGTGTTGACGAGGTCCTGCAGCAGCCCTACCATGGTAACCAGGGTGGTGTTGAGGGCTCTGATGTCCTCCCTGTACCCCCGATAGTGTTCCTCCTGCAGTACCTGGATCTCCTGGAACCGGGCCAGTACCGTCGCCATCGTCTCCTGGGAGCGGTTGTATGCTCCCATGATGGTGGTGAGGACCTCGTGGAGAGTGGGTTCCCTGGGCCCGTCCCCCCCCTGTCGCACAGCTGCCCTCCGAGTTGCCCTGTTTCCCTGGGCCTCTGCCCCCTGGCCGGTGTGCCCACTACCACTGCCCCCAGGTCCCTGTTGTTGTTGGGGTGGTGGGTTATCCTGGGTGCCCTGTAGTGGTAGACACACCGCAGATTGACGCGCCCTGGAGACAGAGGCATGGGCCCGCTGGGTGGGAGCTGTGCTGGTGTTCCCAGAAGGGTTTGGGTCTGTAGTAGCCTGGGCCTGTGTGAGGGGAACCGACTGTCCAGAGGTCCCCGATGGTCCGGGCTGGTCATCGGTGTCCAGGTCGACAGAGCTGCTGTCATCGCTGATGGCCTCTTGGGTGGGGGGTGTGGAGAATTCTGGCCCCTCCGCCGCGGTGTGTTGACGGTCGGGTCCTGCAGGGGTATAGAGGTATGGTTATAGTTTCAATGTGTGGCATATGGGTGTATCTATGGGTTCTCGTGTCCCCAAGTGCTGGCATTCGTGTGTGGGGGCTTTGGTGAGGGTGGCTTGTGGGGGGGATGTGTATATGCATTGGGCATGCTTTGGTGATGGGTGTCCATGCTTAGTGGACGCATGCAGGCCTAGGTTTTGGGATGTGTGGCTTGTGATGGTGAGACATTGGCGGGGAATAGGTGTGCTGGGGGTGGGGGTGAGGATGGTGGTGGGGGTGAGGATGGTGGTGGGGGTGGGGGTGAGGGTGGGGTTCGAGGATGGGGGTGAGGGTTGGGGTATGATTTGGCATGCAGGTGGGGGGAAGCAGTAGTGAAGCTTCAACTTACCAGTATCCATTCCTCCGCCGACTCCTGCGAGGCCGTCAGGATGCAGGATGTTCAAGACTTCCTCTTCCCATGATGTGAATTGTGGGGGTTGAGGTGGGGGTCCTCCGCCAGTCTTCTGCACGGCGATGTTGTGCCTGGATACCATGGAACGCACCTTCCCCCGTAGGTCGTTCCATCGCTTCCTGATGTCTTCCCGATTTCTGGGGTGCTGTCCCACAGCGTTGACCCTGTCGACAATCCTCTGCCATAGCTCCGTCCTCCGGGCAATGCTGGTGTATTGTATCTGTGTGCCGAACAGCTGGGGCTCTACCCGAACGATTTCCTCCACCATGACCCTGAGTTCTTCGTCTGTGAAGCGGGGTTGTCTTTGGGGTGCCATGGGGTGGTGTGTATGATGTGTGGGGTGGAGTATGTGTAGTTAAGTGTGTTGAGTGTGGTGGTGTGTGTTGTTTTGTGTGTGGATAGTGTGTGGGTGATGGTGTTGAGTGGCTGTGGCTGGTAGTTTGTGGATGCTGGTGTCTCGCTCTGGCCTTCTTTCAGAATTTTTTGGCGTAGGGGTTTGTGGGTGATGTGGGTGTGTGTTTTATATTGTATTGTGTGTGTGGGAGTGGTGTGTGTATGTGTATCAGGTGTGTGGGATTCAAATCGTCCAATGTGGCTGAGTTTTGTTCGTTTGTGTGTATTCTGACCGCGGCGGTGTGTCCCGCCAATGGAATACCGCGTTTGAATGACCGCCGCGTGGATTCGTGGGTCGTAATGGCATGGGCGTATTTCTGTTGGCGTGGCGGTGGAGGTTTTGTCACCTCCACCTTTCCGCCGACCGCTGGTCTGGCGGTCGGTTGTGGCTGTCGGATTTTCGGAGGTTTGCCTTCTGCGGGTCAGAATGACCGTGGCGGGTTTCCGCGGCCGCGGCGGTGTTATGGCGGTCTTCTGACCGGCGGTAAGTGCATTTTACCGCCGGGGTCAGAATGACCACCAAAGTGTGGGTAAACTGTGCCAGCAATTGGTACAGGCCAACACATTAGCCGCAGTTAAGAAACACCTGAACACTCTTTCTGAAGATGTAGGCTTGCAGGATTTCCTGCTGGGTCCTAGAAAACAGCGCTCGAAAAGGTTGTTATATGCTATGTACAATGAAATTTAGAAACTTTCACAGATTGAGGCTGCTGCTGAGTTAAAGGCAATTGGATAAGGAAAATTTAGAGAAGGCTTTAGCAGTTGTCGACAACGGCATGAATACTCTGACCAACAGGATTTATTCACTATCGAATATATTGTCGTCTGCTATTGATATCACTCAGACAGACTTGTCCCGGTTATGTCATGGACAGACAGAGCTACGTTCCATCATGCAGCTGGGTTGGACTTTACAGACACTGAAAAATGGCCGTATTCCATGGAAGTATACTAACGGGAGTGAATTCTTCACTGCTTTTAAATTTCCAGAGAATAACAGACAATGGCTAAAAGGGAGGCTAGTTTCACCATGCTTCGTGTAGAAAAATTAGATACGTTGCCCTTCACGGTAGCAGTGTCCTTCACCTATCTGGCTCTTACATGGCATAACTAGTTTACCCATTTCCACCTTTCATTTTTCAAGCTGCCTGAAACATCTTGCAGTGGGAAGGTACGAGCAAGTAGGAGATAGCTATATTAAGGAACACTGGAAGTTGCCCTTTGATTATAAATGCCTGAACGGCAAAACAGAGGTCTTTCTTAGCGGAAGCGAGTGTGAGACTGCTGTTAGTCATTCGATGCTATGCAAGCAGGTGTCCCTTCACGGTCTTTGCAATGTGGGGGTTGCGAACTTGGCCTGTTTGCTGAAGGTTACTCCTGTCCCTTTGATTCACTCGGTATTTCATGTACTTTCCAACAGAAGTTATGTGGTACTGAACAATCAAAGTTGTTGCGGCATGCGACCAGGAATTGCCTACGCAATCTCGGTCTCGAAGGTCGTTACGTGTTGTGGACATGTTTTATTCCCCCCACACGAGAGACAAAAGTATCTGACATGTGGCCCCACATAGATAATATTAATGTGAACTATGACAAGCTGAGCAGGCTAAAGGCTCTATTGTTTCATAAACAGGTCGCCTTGACATCCGGAAAGGAGACGTATGCTCTCCAAATTGCAGGATCATAAGCCGAGATACATTCCCTATTAAATACCAACTTCCCCAAGCACTTTGGAGAACTGGTATCCAGAATATTCAATGCTTCGAGCACTACTGGGATTGTCCATTTCTTTAAGACTGTTGCTTTCGTGTCCATCTTCCAGACTGTCTTCGGAGTCATCCCGTCGGCCATCCACTCGCTCTTTTCAAGTGTGTTCGGTGGCTTTCCAATTATTTTGGCTTTGACTGGCGGACTACTACTGCTATTTCTTCTGTTTCGCAGTGGTTGTTTCTTTCCAGATACGCAGAGCAATGGAGCTGCTCCCACCAACTCTGCTGTGTCGTGAACACATGGTTTGGATCTTCGGTGCACCCTTGCTGGTGGAACTGGAGCATGACTGGTCGTTGTCATTTCGGCCCCTTCTCTGGTGCGTACAACCAGTTTTCCGCTGCATATGGTGCTTCTTTAAACATCTGCCTATGGTCTGTCTTGCTGTTGCAGCGACATCTCCTGTGGACCACGAACTGCTGATTTTCCCCGATGAGGGTTCATACACAGTCATACCCCTTGAGACTGTGGTTGCTCCGTGAGGCCACCTATGAGCCTTCCGTTTGAGATCTACCATGGATGACGGCACTGCAATGGATGACTGCTCTGTCAATCCATTTTACTGCCCAGCACTCGATTTAACATCAGATGATGTTGCCTCATTTTTTAGGTTCTTGGTTGGTGACTTCGATGACACTCTTCGAGATCATGCGTACAGCAAATAATTTGATGAATTGGCTTACCATTGCCGATTATGCATTTCAATTAACTTGCTTTGGCATGCTGTGCTTGTCATGGTTGACATTAACATCTCTGTATGTATTTTAGCTGAACAGTTTTTATTCCTTTTTAACACATTTCAAAGAGTTGTTTTAGGCAGTTTTTATGCTTTTTGCTTTTTAGTTCTGAGCAATTTTAGCATTTGGGTTCCTGTACCTTTGTCATACCTGTTACGGCAATGGGGAGGGTGTAGTGAATCCTAGTTTGTTTTAATGGGATAACAGGAGTTAGCTTAGCCTCTGGCTTGCAGACTCGTGCCCCCATCACCTACTGACTTTTAACCTACTTAGCTTTCTCTGTCTTATTCCATTGAATTATTGAATTCATCTAAGATGGCTGGCTTGTTTATAGTTAGGCCACTTGTTATGCTTTGCATTATCAGTGCCACCGCGCTAAGGCGTCAAGATCAAGCAACAAAGACAAACAAACAGTAGGTGTTCACACTTAGGGATTTTCCATCTCTAGACTTTCGAGGGATTTGTTTATAATAATTGCCGTCCCAAGCATGTCTGTCATCTATTGTTTGGGAACACACCTACGTCAGGGGTCCTGGTAGATCTGTATAAATACATCACACTTTAGACAGATAATCAGAGGGATTCCGACCAGAGGGCATCGCCACCATCGCTGATGCGATGCTGCACGTCGTTTTGACGCTGACCCAGTCTTCGTGTCTCTGCGGATTCTAAGATAGAGACCTCATTCCAAGGTAACGAGGGTTGGGGACTCCTCTCATGGACATGGTATTAGCAGATTAGGGTTAGCAAACCCAGCTCTCCTTTAGGTAGGAGGTTAGGCCTCTCACATTAGGGTATTAGGCATATTACATCTCGTATGTCTTTTACATGCATTGCAAAAGGGTGGGGGTCTTTGTAATAATGACTCTCGTCTTCACAGCCCTGTTTCTTGCATTATTCATTATCCTAATCATTGCAGCCCATGCAACATATCGCAAACTGCAGTTGTGTTAAATAAAAACTATTGAAACTTTACTGTATCTTTGTTATTACCTGCATTTGTATGAGACATGATATATCTGTGAGAAAGGGGTAATCTCCGTTTAACCACGACACTCCCTGAGATGTCTTATTCTGGAGTCCATGCATAAAGGCTGCCACAAATCACCTTTTACTATTGTGTTTCTGGTGCGGTGCTGCTAATGAGCCGGTAAGGTCGGACAACAGTTGTGACTTGTTGTAGGATAGGCATAGTCGCTTACAAGCAAAAGTACTGTCATCCTTTAACCAGCAGTCTTGCCTAGAGCAAGAGTCCAAACTATGACTAGGGCTTTAGGCGATTGACGTGAAGTACCCTAAGGGGACTTATGGCATTGCCCAGGTCTACCGAATAGGTGACCTTACCTTTTATCTCCACAATGAGATGGGGTCCACTCCATTTGTCCTGGAGTACTCTTGGTGCACAGGCTCCAATACCCACACCTTCTGTCCTGGGTGGTACTGAGTCAGGACAGCCTTCTGGTCATACCATTGCTTTTGGAGCTCTTGG
Organism: Pleurodeles waltl; assembly: GCF_031143425.1. Classification (NCBI taxonomy): domain Eukaryota; kingdom Metazoa; phylum Chordata; class Amphibia; order Caudata; family Salamandridae; genus Pleurodeles; species Pleurodeles waltl. Next base: position 1,232,084,563 of record NC_090444.1, on the reverse strand, counting down.
CAGGCCTGAAGGTTTTTCATGTACTCAGCCATCCTTGATTTGAGGCCAAGTACATAATCCACAATGTCTTGTTTGGGAGCTTTTAAAGGTTGTTCCCAAACCTCCTTCATAAGAGCAAGGGGGCCTCTTATAGAGTGTCCAAAGAAGAGTTCAGAGGGGCTGAAGTCCACTCTTTTCTGGGGTACCTCCCTATAAGCAAAAGGGAGGCATGGCAACATTACATCCCATCTCCTCCTGAGTGTTTCAGGGAGTTCCATGATTATACCTTTGAGAGTTTTATTAAACCTCTCAACCAGTCCATTTGTCTGTGGATGATAAGGAGTAGTGAACTTGTAAGTTACACTAAACTCCTTCCACATAGCTTTGAGGTATGCAGACATGAAGCTACTACCTCTGTCTGACACCACTTCTTAAGGGAAACCCACTCTAGAAAAGATTCCCAGGAGGGCTTTTGCCATTGCAGGAGCTTTAGTGGTCCTTAAGGGTATAGCTTCAGGATACCTAGTGGCATGGTCCATTATCACATGCATAAATCTATTTCCTGAACCTGTTGGAGGGTCAAGGGGGCCAACAATGTCAACCCCTACCCTCTCAATGGGCAACCCCACCACATGGAGTGGAATTAAGGGGGCCTTAGGTGTGTCACCAGTCTTGCCACTGGCTTGGCAGGTCACACAGGAGCGACAAAACTCCTTGGTGTCCTCTGACATATGAGACCAGTGAAACAATGGAACAAGTCCGTCCCAAGTCTTACTTTGGCCCAAATGCCCAGCCAAAGGAATATCATGAGCCAAAGTCAGAAGAAACCCTCTATACTGCAAAGGGAAGACCAATCTCCTGGCAGCGTCAGGTTTAGGGTCCCTTGACTCAGTGTAGAGCAGGTTCTCTTCCCAATAGACTTTATGGCTATCAGTGATATCCCCATTCTGCTGTTTGACAGATTGCTGTCTTAAACCCTCTAGTGTGGGACAGGTCTGCCGTGCCACACTCAGCTCATCCCTGGCAGGCCCCCCTGCACCCAAAAGCTCAGCAGTGTCTGCTGCCAGCTCATCTGTTGTAGGTTCTGCACAGGGAGAGGATTCCTCTTCCTCAAAAGGGGAATCTTCTGGAGAGGGAAGGATAGTGGGCAAGGATTTATCCTTTCTACCCCTTGCTTTTGGGAGCACTTGGTCCATCTTTCCAGGATCCACGTTTCCCTGTCCTCCTTGCTTCTGGGCCTGAGCCCTTGTGAGAGCACAGATATGCCCTGGAATGCCCAGCATTGCTGCATGAGCCTCCAACTCCACTTCAGCCCAAGCTGATGTTTCCAAATCATTGCCTAGTAAGCAGTCTACAGGTAAATCAGTGGCTACCACAACTTTCTTTGGACCAGTAACCCCCCCAGTTGACATTCACAACAGCCATGGGGTGGCTAGGAGTGTTGTTATGAGCATCATTCACTTGGTACTCCTGACAAAGTAGGTGTTGTTCAGGGGCAACCAGTTTTTTCATCACCATAGTGACACTGGCTACTGTATCCCTGTAGGCCTCAACCTCAACACCATTCATTAGGGATAGTTCCTTGTACTTACCCATATTAAGGGGACAAGCAACACAGGTGGCAAAGTCAATACTGTAGGAGGTTGGCCTGGCTTATGGTGGGTACCTTGTGGTACTTACACCTTGTGCCAGGCCCAGTTATCCCTTATTAGTAGATTAGTGGTGTTCTAGCATCTTAGCCTGATAGAGGTAGCTATAGCAGAGCAGCTTAGGCTGAACTAGGAGACATGCAAAGCTCCTACTACACCACTTATTTCATACAGGTACTATATCATAAGAAAGACAATACTCAGAGTTACTAAAAGGAAAGGTACTTTATTTTAGTGACAAAATGACAAAAGTATCTCAGAGGGTATACTCCCTAGGAGGTAAGTAATATACACAAAATATACACACACAAACCAAATTCAGGTAGGTAAACAGTTAGAAAAGTATTGCGTACATGTAGAACACAATAGAATGCAATAGGAGAAAATAGGCCTAGGGGCAACACAAACCATATACTCCAAAAGTGGAATGCGAACCATGAATGGACCCCAGGCCTAGTGTAGTGTGTAGAGGGTCGCTGGGAGTGTAAGAAAACACTAAGGGTGTCCAAGATACCCCACCCGAAGACCCTGAAAAGTAGGAGTAAAGTTACCCTACTACCCCAGAAAGACAATAAAGTCGAGATAGGGGATTTTGCAAGAACAACAACTGACTTCAAAGCACTGAAGACTGATTCCTGGACCTGAGGACCAGTAAAGGAAGGGGACCAAGTCCAAAAGTCACGCAAGTTCCACTAAACCCCAGATGAAGCTGCAAAAGGGCTGCAAAAGGGTAGAAGAAGCTGAAGATTCTGCAACAACCGAAGGTGCCAGGAACTTCTCCTTTGGTCAGAAGATGTCACACAGTATGCTGGAGGATGCAGAGTTATTTCCACGCAGAAAGACTGCAAATAAGCCGTGCTAGCTGCAAGAGTCGCAGTTGAAGATTTTGGGTGCTGCTAGGGCCCGGGAAGGACCAGGAGGTGGCCCCTTGGAGGAGGAGACAGAGGGGGTGCTCAGCAACACGGAGAACCCACGCAGAAGCAGGCAGCACCCGCAAAAGCACCTGAACTGGCATTCAGAAGATCTGAGCATGATGGTCGACTCAGCACAACAAAAGGGAGTCCCACGAAGTCGGAGTCCAACTCAGTGAGTTGGGCAATGCAGGACAGAGTGCTGGGGGCCTGGGCTAGGCTGTGCACGAAGGAAGTCTTGCAAAAGTGCACAGAAGCCCTAGCAGCTGCAGTTCACACAGTACACAGGATTACTGTCTGGCGTGGGGAGAGAAGGACTTACCTCCACCAAATTTGGACAGAAGGGTCACTGGACTGTTGGGGACACTTGGACCTAGCTCCTGTGTTCCAGGGGCCACGCTCGTCAGGATGAGAGGAGACCCAGAGGACCGTAATGCAGAAAGTTGGTGTCTGCGTTGGCAGAGGGAAGATTCCTTCAACCCACGGGAGATTTCTTCTTGGCTTCCAGTGCAGGATGAAGGCAGACAGCCCTCAGAGCATGCACCACCAGGAAACAGTCGAGAAAGCTGGCAGGATGAGGTGCTACAATGTTGCTGGTAGTCTTCTTGCCACTTTGTTGCGGTTTTGCAGGCGTCCTGGAGCAGTCAGCGGTCGATCCTTGGCAGAAATCGAAGAGGGAAGTGCAGAGGAACTCTGGTGAGCTTTTGCATTCGTTATCTGATGAGATACCCACAGGAGAGACCCTAAGTAGCCCACAGAGGAGGATTGGCTACAGAGAAAGGTAAGCACTTATCAGGAGGGGTCTCTGACGTCACCTGCTGGCACTGGCAACTCAGAGGTGTCCATTGTGCCCTCACACCTCTGCATCCAAGATGGCAGAGGTCTGGGACACACTGGAGGAGCTCTGGGCACCTCCCCTGGGAGGTGCTGGTCATGGGAGTGCTCACTCCCCTTTCCATTGTCCAGTTTCACGCCAGAGCAGGTCTGGGGAGATCCCTGAACCCGTGTAGACTGGCTTATGCAAGGAGGGCACCATCTGTGCCCTTCAAATCATTTCCAGAGGCCAGGAGAGGCTACTGCTCTCAGGCCCTTCAAACCTATTTCCAAAGGGAGAGGGTGTAACACCCTCTCTCAGAGGAAATCCTTTGTTCTGCCTTCCTGGGAATGGGCTGCCCAGGCCCCAGGGGGGCAGAAACCTGTCTGAGTTTTGGCAGCAGCAGTAGCTGCAGAGAAAACCCCAGAATGTTAGTTTGGCAGTACCCAGGCTGTATGCTGGAGACCCGGGGATGCATGGAATTGTGACAATTCCATGATCCTAGACATGTTACATGGCCATGTTCGGAGTTACCATGGTGACGCTACATATAGGTATTGACCTATATGTTAGTGCACACGTGTAATGGTGTTCCCTCACTCACAAAGTCCAGGGAAATTGCCGTGAACGATGTGGGGGCACCTTGGCTAGTGCCAGGGTACCCTCACACTAAGTAACTTTGCACCTAACCATCACTAAGTGAGGGTTAGACAAATAGGTGACTTATAAGTTACTTAAGTGCAGTGTAAAATGGCTGTGAAATAACATGGACGTTATTTCACTCAGGCTGCAGTGGCAGTCCTGTGTAAGAATTGTCTGAGCTCTCTATGGGTGGCAAAAGAAATGCTGCAACCCATAGGGATCTCCTGGAACCCCCAGACCCTGGGTACCTAGGTATCATATACTGGGGAATATAAGGGTGTTCCAGTGTGCCAATCAGACTTGGTAAAATTAGTCACTAGCCTGCAGTGACAATTTTAAAAGCAGAGCGAGCATAAACACTGAGGTTCTGGTTAGCAGAGCCTCATTGATACAGTTAGGCACCACACAGGTAATACATACAAGGCACACTTTATGAGCGCTAGGGTCCTGGCTATCAGGATCCCAGTGACACAGGCAAAAATAAACATATATACAGTAAAAATGGGGGTAACATGCCAGACAAGATGGTACTTTCCTACAAATGCCACCATCAGAGACTAAAACAGCCTCTGTGGTCTCCCTAACAAGACCAACCCCAACTACATTACCAATGGTGAGTCCAGCTATACCCTTTGATTGGCTATTTGTAGTGTTCTTCCCACCACCACTGCTATTATTAGGGGCACTAGAGGACGCAGTTGGGGTTGTGGTAGTGGGAGCCTTGGCGTTTTTCTTTGGACAAGAGGAATCCCTTGCCCAATGGCCTTTACTTTTACATAAATAGCACCATGGCTTCTTTTGATTGTTTGAAGAGGATTTGGACCCACCTCCCCCAGAGGATTTTTGTGGGCCTGATGAAGACTCAGAATTATTTTTGTCTTTGTCCCCACCCTTATCAGAAGACTTACCATCCTTCTTCTTGCTATCCTTGTCACCACCTGTATGAACTTTTCTGTTCACTCTTGTTCTGACCCATTTGTCTGTCTTCTTTCACAATTCTTGGGGAGATGTCAGATCTGAGTGTACCAAGTACTGATGCAACAAGTCAGACACAAACTTATTCAAAAAATGCTCTCTCAAAATAAGATTATATAGGTTTTCATAGTCAGTCACCTTACTGCCATGTAACCATCCCTCCAAGGCCCTCACTGAACAGTCTACAAAGTCTGCCCAGTCTTGAGAGTACTCTATTCTGGTATCTCAGAATGTTATCGTGTGTTGTTCAGTGGTTAAGCCAAATCCATCTAGGAGTGCATCTTTCAAAACTTTGTAGTTGGTGGCATCACTCTCCCTGACAGTAAGGAGTCTGTCCCTACCTTTGCCAGTGAAAGATAGCCAGAAGATAGCAACCCACTGCCTTTGAGGGACCAACTGTACCATACAGGCCCTCTCAAGTGCAGAAAACCACTTGTTTATGTCATCCCCCTCCTTGTTAGAGGGGACAATCTTATGCAGGTTTCTTGAATCTGTTTCTCTAACAGGAAGACTATCAAGATTACTGCTGCTGCCACCATGGGGAACTAACCCCAACTTCTATTTTTCCCTCTCTACATCTAGGGATTCCCTGTCTAAGGCCAACTGCTGCTGTCTTAGCTTTAGTCTGGCCTCTTCCACCCTAAGCTTTCTGAGTTCCCTGTCTAGGGTGTTATCCTCAGGGTGGGAGGTTTGGGAATTCCCTGACACAGAGGTAATGTGAGAATGAGCAGAGGTGGACCTTTCTATAAGTACCTGAAACCTAGTGACCTGGCCTTTTGGAGTAAAAGGTGCCCTACTAGTGTGTTACCCCCTCCCACTATCAGCTTCATTTGGTGGCCTGATAACTGGAAGATTTTTGGAAGTACCCTCCCCGGAATCCTCAGCGTCCTCCCATGATTCTACCTGGGTACCCCTCCTCTACCTCCTGATCCTGGGTTTGACCAGTCTGGTTCTGGTCACTTTCGAGGAGAAGGCTAAGAAGGAGATCTTTGGTAGGGTTATTACCAATCCCTAAATTCCTTTCTATGCAGAGACCCCTCAAACCTTTAATGTTTAAATTGGCATAAGTTGTCTGCACACCTTTGGGAGTGGCCTCTACTACAGATATAGTTGAAAGAAAGAGTTTAGGGGAGGTAAAAAAAGTTGTAGAAAACTTTTAAATAAAAGAGAAAAACTTTTTCAAACTTTTCTGAAACTTTTTAGAAAGGCTTTAGAAAGAAAGTGAGACTGTTAAGGTTACTTGTGTATATTTCTAAGTATTTAGAATATGGTTTTCTTATGAAAAGCACCAATGACAAAGTGGTAAAGCAGTTACAAGTAATTATCCCACAGCTGCACCACCAATGCAGGAGGCTGGCCTGGCTTATAGTGGGTACCAATGGTACTTACACCTTGTGCCAGGTCCAGTTATCCCTTATTAGTAGATTAGTATTGTTCTAGCAGCTTAGGCTGATAGAGGTAGCTATAGCAGAGCAGCTGAGGCTGAACTAGGAGAGCAAAGCTCCTACTATAACACTTATATCATATAGGTACTATATCATAAGAAAGACAATACTCAGAGTTACTAAAAATAAAGGTACTTTACTTTAGTGACAATGTGCCAAACATATCTCAGAGGATATACTCCCTTAGGAGGTAAGTAAAATACACAAAATATACACACAAACCAAAATCAGGTAAGTAAAACAGTCAGAAAGTAGTGCAAACACTGTAGAATACAATAGGATGCAATAGGCCCGGGGCAACACAAACCATATACTAAGAAAGTGGAATGCGAACCACGAGTGGACCCCTAGGCTAGTGTAGTGTGTAGAGCGTCACTGGGAGTGTAAGACAACACTAAGGGTGTCCAAGATACCCCACCACAAGACCCTGGAAAGTAGGAGTAAAATACTACTATTTCCCCAGAAAAAAACAATAAATTGTGATAAAGGGTTTTGCAAAGACCACAACAGACTGCAAAGCACTGAAGATGGATTCCTGGACCTGAGGACCTTCAAAGGAAGGGGACTAAGTCCAAGAGTCGCAAAAGTGTCCGGGGGGGCAGGAGCCCACTAAACCCCGGATGAAGGTGAAAAATGGCTGCCTCCCAGTGGAAGAAGCTGAAGATTCTGCAACAACAAAAGGTGCTAGGAACTTTTCCTTCTTGCTGAAGATGTCCCACGGGGTTCTGGAGGATGCAGAGTTGTTTCCTTGGCAAACTTCTGCAAACAAGCCTTGCTAGCTGCAAGAGTTGCGGATGAAGACAAAGGGTGCTGCCTGATCCCAGGAAGGATCAGGATGTCACCACTTGGAAGACTAGACAGAGAAGGCCCTCAGCAACATAGAGAGCCCACACACAAGAAGGTAGCACCCACAGAAGTTCTTGAACACAGGTTAAAGAAGTCTGAACATGACGGTCATCTAAACACTTCAAAAGAGGGTCCCATGACACCGGAGATCAACTCAGGGAACTGAGCATCGCAGGACAGAATGCTGGGGACCTAGGCTTGGCTGTGCATGCAGGATGTTGTGGAAATAGGCACAGAAGACCATGTAGCTGCAGTTCACGTGGTGTACTGGATTACTGTCTGGAGAGGGGAGGCAAAGACTTTCCTCCTCCAAATTCAGACAGTTGGATCACTGGACAGTCTGGGTAACTTGGGTCCACCACCTTTGTTCCAGGTGCCACGCTCCTCAGGATGAGAGGGGTTCCAGAGTACCAGTGACGCTGAAGTTTGGTGCCTGGTGAAGCAGGGGAAGGATTCCGTTGACCCACGGGAAATTTCTTTGTGGCTTCCAGTGCAGGATGAAGGCAGGCAGCCCCCAAAGCATGCACCACCAGGAAACAGTTGATAAAGCTGGCAGGATTAGGCGCTACAATGTCACTGGTAGTCATCTTGTTACTTTGATGCAGTTTTGCAGGCATCCTGGAGCAGTCAGCGGTTGATCCTTGGCAGAAGTTGAAGAGAGAGGTGCAGAGGAAATCTGGTGAATTCTTGCAAGTCATTATCTGAGGAAAAGCCCACTGGAGAGACCCTAAATAGCCCTCAGAGGAGGATTGGGCACCTAGCCAGGTAAGCACCTATCAGGAGGGGCCTCTGATGTCACCTGCTGGCACTGGCCACTCAGAGGCCTCCAGAGTGCCCTCACACCTCTGGATCGAAGATGGCAGAGGCCTGGGACACACTGGAGGAGCTCAGGGCACCACCCCTGGGATAGTGATGGACAGGGGAGTGGTCACTCCCCTTTCATTTGTCCAGTTTCACGCCAGAGCAGGGACTGGGGGTTCCCTGGACCAGTGTAGACTGGCTTATGCAAGGAGTGCACCATCTGTGCTACACCTCCCCAGTCTTTGACACCTAATTCCAAAGGAAGATGGTGTAACACCCTCTCACAGAGGTAACTCTTTGTTCTTCCATCCTGGGACTGGGCTGCCCATACCCCGGGAGGGCAGAACCCTGTCTGTGGGGTGGCAGCAGCTGTAGCTGCTGAGAAAACCCCAGAGAGCTGGTTTGGCAGTACCCGGGGTCCATAGTGGAGCCCCGGGGAAGCATGGAATTGGCTCCCCAATACCAGATTTGGAATGGGGGGCAATTCCATGATCTTAGACATGTTACATGGCCATATTCGGAGTTACCATTGTGAAGCTGCTTATAGGTATTGACTTATATATAGTGCAAGCGTGTAATGGTGTCCCCGCACTCACAAAGTCTGTGGAAATGGCCCTGAACAAATGGGGACACCTTTGCTAGTGCAAGGGTGCCCTCACACTTAGTAACTTTGCACCTAACCTTCAGCAAGTGAAGGTTAGACATATAGGTGACTTATAAATTACTTAAGTGCAGTGAAAATGGCTGTGAAATAATGTGTACGTTATTTCACTCAGGCTGCAGTGGCAGTCCTGTGTAAAGGTTTGTCTGAGCTCCCTATGGGTGGCAAAAACAATTCTGCAACCCATAGGGATCTCCTGGAACCCCAATACCCTGGGTACCTAGGTACCATATACTAGAGAACTATAAGGGTGTTCCAGTGTGCGAAATGAAATTGGTAAAAGTGGTCACTAGCCTATAGTGACAAATCTAAAGGTAGAGAGAGCATAAGCACTGAGGTTCTGGTTAGCAGAGCCTCAGTGGCACAGTTAGTCACTACACAGGTATACACATTCAGGCCACAAACTATGAGCACTGGGGTCCTGGCTAGCAGGATCCCAGTGATACAGGCAAAAACAAACTTACATACATGTAAAAATGGGGGTAACATGCCAGACAAGAGGGTACTTTCCTACATAAGGACAATGCGTTCAGTACCACAGGCATGCATGTACAGTGTTGTCTGCATGCAGTCCATTTCACAGTTGACCTACAGCTGACATTATCCAGACTGCCTCCCCCATGAATTGTCCCCATTGAACCAGTTCAGGCAATTACCTGCAATGTACAGCACAATGTACTCATAGGTATGAGATCCAGAACATTTATGCACATAACCATCACATGGACTAAGTCTGAATTGATGTGCATCTGGGTTATATGTCTGAGGCACAATACTTATACCTGCTACACATTACTCATTTCACAGAGGTGTTTGCCCATATTTCATACCCAAATTGCATGCTGTATGACAATCCCCAGGGAGTACCTGAATGAGCCATATGTACCATTCCATGTGTACACAACATCATTGTTCCCAATCTGTCTTAATGTTTACATGTGAATATGTTCATGATGACAGACACAGCCATTTCATGTACTTACAAGGACGAGACATTAGCACTTTATCATCGTAACTGTAAGAAAGGAAGATGCCTCTAATGACAGTTGGTCATGCTTCATCTCATGGACGTCCCATTTACTGGTTGAACATGCCACTTGTGCTTCTAACACTTGTTCATGCATGTTATTGTTGATAGATTTGACAACTTCAACCTGGTTGGTTACATATGTCCTTCCTCACCCAACAGCAAACATGAGCGAAGTACAAGGAAAAGCCTACGGACCCATTTGGAATGCTAGTGGCACCTCCAAAAGGTTGCCAAGGGTTTCAAGAGCATGGGCAGGGAGTATGACCAAAGGCAGCCAGGACCTGCAATCACCTCCTCGAGGCCAGAAATTGCAGAAGAGGCAAAGAACAAGTGCCAACTTTGAGGGGTCTTAAGCATACAATCTTAAGCCAGTTGCAGGACCAGCTGCAGCACAACCAGCAGTTGTACCACTGACAGCCACCACAACACCAGGCCCATGGACTGATTTTGAACAGCAGGCCCTAAAATACAATGTGGGGGTGAAGTCGAGGCTCCCAACCATGGAACAGCAGGTGGCCAGCCTGATGGATATGGTAAAGAACTTGCAGCAAACTGTGGACCGGATTGATGACCAAATTTAGGACTGCCTCTGGAATGCAGCACTTCCCTAGTTCCTGTTTAATTTAATTTATGTATAACATTTTAGTGTAGTTTAGGATAGCTTTTAGAATAGGGATAGTTTAGATTAGAGCTAGCGCATTTGTAGATTTTAATGTTTTATAGTTGTTCGCTGGGGATATGGGTGGGTAGGTCAATTACTGGGTTTATATATCTGTACATATATATATATATATATATATATATATATATATATATATATATATATATATATATATATATTTTGCAACACGATATCCTCATAAATGAAAGGAAATTCTCAGACACCTTTAAAAATGTGTGCATTCTTTTACTGTAACAATACTTCCTCTTAACGCGTTTCAGCCGTAGCCGTGATCACAGATGGGATGGCTGTGAAATTTACATATTAAATACTGAAGTTGACAAAGACATAAATAACAAACTAACACAATAGTATTCACATATTGCATTAAAAGGTGGCCGCCATGTTAAAGTGTCAAAGCTTTTCCATGTCATTACTCTTGTACTTACTACTACTAATGTCTATCCATTCTGAGAATCACGGGCTAACTACTACATATTAGCAATTCTGTTGCATAATTACTTTTATATGAACCACTATATATTTCAGGGCTAAAACATTTTCACCCACCATGTTGCACAATAGATACCATTTCAAGAAATAAAGTACCGTTGCAGATACATATTATCTCCCAAATTGCGTATAACCTGAATATATCACTATTTGCTTGAAATACATATTAATTTAATATATATATATATATATATATATATATATATATACACACAATTCTCCTGTTACTCATATCAAATTACTCCATGTATAGTATCTATCATCCCATTTCCTTGAAATTGCTAATGAGATATATTTCCACCCAACGCTCAAGTGAGCTGTTATGTGAAAATCCTCTAGTTATTCACATATAAAAGGATTCCCAACATACTTCTATGTCATGTGACCTGTAATATAGTCAACTTAACTTGCTTTGCTCCTCCTAAATGCCTATGCTAAACCTAAACAACCACCACCCACACATAAAAAAACACCTTAGTGTATATGTACATTACTAACACTCCATAAAAACAACTAGAGGCCCAGATATCCATTTTTCTTTCTTTCACTTATTTTAACCCAGATGGACACTCTTTTCCTCACTCGAGTTCAATCCAGAGGGACTTAAAGTATTAAACCTGATTATAAATTTAGACTCCATATTCATACCTTTTTCTGTATGTCTCCCCCATGCAGACTGGGCTTAATCTGGTCAATTACCACAAAGCTAAGCAACTTTTCATTTCCTTTATGCACTTCCTGAAAGTGTCTTGCCACAGGGTAGTTATGGTCATAATTGTGAATTGCTCTTAGATGTTCCAAAACTCTCTTTTTAGCCTTGTGTATCGTACTCACACATAGATCTTATTACATGGGCACCTCAAGCAGTGTACACAAAAATCTGTATTACAGTTGAAATGTCCCTGAATCTGATGAGTCTTATGTCCATTGCCTATTACAACATCTGTACAATTGACACTGTATTTACAGGCTTTGCACAATGTGTAATGGTAGAATCCAACCAGACTCCCTGAAATTGGTCTTATAACCTGTGTACTTGTCACTAAGTTCTGACTCAAATTATCTCTTAGAGACCTACCCTTACGAAATGTTACCAATGGCATATTAGTAATATGTGTATCCAGAAAAGGAACCGTCTGCAGGATGTGCCAACTCTTAGTGAGAATCCATGTCATTAATTGAGCCTCATTAGAGAATGTTGTAATGAATCTTAAATCCTCATCCAGTTTATGGTGCTCATGTATTTTATATAAAAGATCCTCTCTCCTGATGGTATCAACCTTTCTATTTTCCTGCATGATGACATTGCTACTATGTCCCATTTCTCTGAATCCTTGATACCTTACCATACTCTCATGTTGGTAATCTTCCCAAGTACTGCATATCCGTCTAACTCTCAGTAATTTTCAATATGGGATGCTTATTATCAACCCAGGTGGATGTGCGCTCCTAGCATTTAAGAAACTGTTCGCTGCAGTGGTCAACCCCAGGCTATTTGACAGATTCCTTTTGGCAGTTAAAGGATAACTACAAGCAGAACATTGTTTTAATTAAATAAAACCTGCCCAGGTCCAAAAGTTTTCTATGCAGTTCAGATATAGGAGTATGCCACTGCACATGTTCACTGCTATTTGGGGTGGCCCTCCTGGAGCCTCTGAGCGGGCTCGCTCGTCCTGTGGGATATCTGCACAAACAGTGGCACATACACTTGTTTTAGCGCAAAATACAAAAACATTAAGGCAAAGTACATAATCCTTGTATGAAGGAACGTGGTAACCACTCAGCATATGGACGCTTTTAGAATTCTACAATCGGATAATAAACAATTTATAGTATTTGCTCTTTCAAGGTATCAACTATCAATGTGGCGGTTTAGGCTAAAGTGAACTTCACTGAATCCGGGTGCACGGGTCAGGAAGGCAGAATCCTCGTGCGTTTAAATAAACATCTAATTAGGTCCATATGTTTTCATGTAAATTGGTTGCCCTGCGTTTCATGACTGAGCTACTTCACTTCCACCTGTATTCTACAAATAGTATATTTATTATCTATTTAGGTGGCGGCTGGAGAGGTAGAAGAGAATATAGTTAGCTAATATTCGGTGCTTTGTCATATATATATATGTATATATATATATATGTATGTATTTGAAAGACTGCCTGCAGCAGTTCCATTCGCTGTAGATTGATGATTTTAGAATACCTTTATACTTTTTTGTCGGAATATGCAGGGAAATTGCATGTGCAGTTGCTTGTACAGAAGGCTAACCCAATATTATGGCTTGACATTTGTGTTATTCTATGATTTTTTCAGAACCTACGAGGCACTTTCAACAGGTTAGAGCACACATGAAGTAATCAGCACAGGGTATCATATTAAAGTAAGTTTTTGTTAAGGTCGACTTTTCGAATAGTACACTAAATTGGTACCCACTTACGACAATGATAGCTATTTTACAAATAACAGGGTTTGGAAGCGAAATAAACATCTTAGAACACAGAATGCGGAATGACTGGTTTATTTGACCGACAGTTGTCTATATTTCCCAGGACTGTGTAGAGGTTCTTGTCTCTTTGGAAGGCTCAGCTCCTGCAGGAAAAAATGAAAAAGGCGAACAATAGCAGTCCATTGCTGCCGCATGAATATACACCTTAGAGGTGGTCCAAAGTGTATAACTATTAAAGATTTGTTTGTCTTGTTGGAAATAGATTAAAACTGAAAAATCATTACTCAAAGTGACTTGCCTCAAAACGACGCATTTTATAGTTTCAGGTTTGACATTGTTCTAGCAAACTAAATAATTACAATGTTTTCATTGTTACATTAAATATTATTATGGGTATAAATGTTGAGTGACGTATTATTATTCATTTTAAATAATTGCAGCTATTTACAAAAAAAGTATAAGGAATCACTTTTTTTTCATTATTAACAATGTTTCTGTATTTGTTTTTACTAATAATACCACTTTACTTATCAGTTTAATTACATGCATGTTCACTATGTTTTGACAATTTTATTACTCACTAAGGGCCATATGTACGAACTCATTTTCCCATAGACACAGAATGGGTAAATCCCTTTGCTACATCTGGCCCTAAATAATCTAAATTAGCTACAATATTATTATTATTATTATTATTATTATTATTATTATTATTATTATTATTATTATTATCAATAATTCAAAAGTTCGTTTTTAGATTAAGGGTTTACTATTTTATAACAGTTAAACATCGTCTTCATTAACATAAGGAAAAATAAGCATTCTAGCTGATCTTCCGTTCAATAACACAATTATTCTACATTATAATTACTAATGTCACCTAATTATGACTGGAGCCACAAGAGTTATGCACTACCGAAACATGATGACCTGATCTCCCTATTGGGGACATCTAAAAGACTGGAGTTCCAGTAACACACAAATGACGACTCAATAAACAACTGTCTGTATATAGTTCAACAAACCTCTTCATTATATTGAAAAAAAAGAAAATATGTCATGTAATGTGGTATCTGTTTTTTGAAGAACAAAAGGGTTCAGCCAAACTAAACGTAGGTTTTTAGGGCTGTGTTTGAGTGTGTCTGGGGAGGGTACTATTGTAATCCATGTGTCCCCCCACATCTAACACTAAAGTCAAGTGTGAAGCAGACACTCTACCCACAAAAAGCCTAGAGACAGATGTCTGGTAGGACAAAAGGAGGAGCCTTCAGCAACCAGACAGGTGATATTCCAGAATTGCCCTGTCATCTTGTTTGCGGCTTTGAAGGGCACAAAACCTTTACATGTGTTTGAGGAACACCTGGTATGCAGAATTTGACAATGTGGTGTTGACGGGAGGGACTCAGCCCCCACCTTTTATATTCTAGTGAGCTCAGAGGAGTTATAGCTGCCCATTCAGGTCAGCTTAGTGTGTTTTCCAAGGGGGAAATTTCACACCTCATTCACACCTCTATCAAGGCTGAGCACTTGCTTAGAGTAGTTAGGGGCCTATTTATAGTCCCCTAGAGCCACCTTGCGCCACATTAACGTAATTTATTTTGACATTATTGTGGCCCAATGAGGCCAAAATCCCTGCATGCATGCATTGCGCCACTCTGTTACCCTTTGTGTTACATTATGCCTGCGTCAGGCATAATGTATGCAAAGAGGGTGTTCCCCCGTTAAGAGAGCCGGAAAAATGACATAAGGAAATCTATGAGATTTCCTTGCACCATTTTTTACTGCACTTTCAACGCCTGCTCAAGCACAGGCGTTTAAAGGGGGCAGCCATTCTTTAGAATTGGGCCCTATGTAATCTACAGGTGTAGTGGCAATATTTTAGTGCTACTCCTGCAGAGTACATCAATGGCGTCAAAAAAATGACACTATTTCCCCCTTACTCTGCACCATGGTGTGCCGTATTTTAAATACAGTACACTCATGGTGGCAGTAGGGGAGTGCTAAGGGGTGCAGGGAAAGTGGCGCTACACTCAGTGCAGCGCCACTTTCCATAAATCTGCCCCTTAGAGAGCTAATGCCAATTAGCTCAAAGCACATACAGGTAAAAGGTGACATTTTAAAAGTTACTCTTTCTAAATTTGTATTAAAATTGTGGCTTCACTACTGAAATTAATTTTAATAACTATTACAAAATAGTGGTTTGATTATCTTTCTAGCTGGTCCTTTTTCCAAATTAGCTGCATTAATAGCCTAATCTGCACTCTGGTTTTCTACTTAGGAACATGTTAACATTTTTAAATACCATGCACTATACTTGTGGGTAACAAACCCTAAGTAGTGGGGACTTATTAATATTTAAAAGTGAAGTTTTTAACAGGTCTTTCTACAGGTTTAGATTGCAACAGTGAGGCTACAACAGTAGGCCTGAAGGCGTGTTTTCCTTGTCAAACTAGTGGATGTCACAATAAGTGTTGCAGCCCACAGGTGAAATGTAACTTTCCATGCCATGGTTGCAATTTCTACATAATACACTGTGGCCTTATTGGAGAGTTAAATACACCAATCAGGGATTAGCTAATTTCTACATTGTTTAGTGATTCAGAGTGCACAAACTGGGCACTTGACTAAAGTGTCCCTATGTGCAGAGTCTAAAACCAACAATAAAATACAGCAAAAAAAGACGATGACCACACAAAAGGGGCATTTTCTCACACTAGCTACATAGTTATATTAATTCATTGAATCTTCTATACATAAGGTATTTCATTGTGAATATGGTTATATGCAGTAAAGCAAACAGGATATACAGCAATGTTAGATAGATCACAAATAGGGACCCTTTACT
Organism: Pleurodeles waltl; assembly: GCF_031143425.1. Taxonomy (NCBI): domain Eukaryota; kingdom Metazoa; phylum Chordata; class Amphibia; order Caudata; family Salamandridae; genus Pleurodeles; species Pleurodeles waltl. The sequence continues at coordinate 1,232,068,345 of NC_090444.1, read as the reverse complement.
TTTTTGGTCAGAAAGGGACTAGAAGTCTCCCTCACACTGGCTGGTGAACCATACAAATCTAGATCCTCATCAGCCCTTCCTGAGAACACTGCAGGACTTGAGAAAGGATGGAAGGTGGACTGAACTTACTGGACATGGCACATGTGACCTGTTAGAAGGACCTGAGGAGATTGGGCCCATATGCACTTGCAACATACAGGCCCTAGCAAGACCAATCTACTTGGTGTATCTAGTCTGTGCTACTAACGATTGAACTCAAATCATGCTTAGGTCCCAGTTTACCATGAAGATTGACTACCACTGATGCTTTTGCTTATTGCTTTAAGTTTCCTTACTTTTCCATGCCACTTTGTTTGTTACATTTTACTCTATCTGTATAAACTGGGGTGGTACTTTTATTCTGTTGTGCTTCTGCTTCATCTCTGTTTTAGTACTTCCAAATGCTTTACACATTTTTCTGTAAGTTAAGCATGTTTGCTTTGCGCCAAAGCTATCAGGGATTGAGTTTAGGTTTAAAATATTGAAACCTTCGACTGTACATAACAGGATAGTAACTTTATTATTTGTGTTAGACCCGCATCTACTCAATATAATAATACACTTTGTCACAGCTAGTTTAATGCTTTCTGTCAATATAGGTAATCGCATACCTGCCTAGTTCTGCACTACACATCACTGTTATAACATAATGCTCTGTAGTGCCATGTAACATCGAAAATTGATAAACTGAGTTATAAATCTTAATTTTTTTTTTTTTATATAAATCATAATTTTTTTCTTTCATTCCTTAATGAAAACGTCTACCACATGATTATTGGAAAAAAACTCTAAATAATATGCCATATATTCACACTGATCTATTTTTCAGTCTTCATCCCAATCAAGAGCATTACTGTTCTTAATTGGCAAATTAGTTGTGCAGTGCATGCTATTGAAATAAAGCAATATCTTAAGGGAAAGTGCATCAAGCTAAAACATAAGTTGGCAATAAAAAAATTCAGTGGTGCTACATTTTCACCAATATAAAGCTGTGAGTGCTCAAACAGTGATAGATGTCAAATATTTTATGAATGTTTCTACTTTTTAAAAATATTTTAATTCTTATAATAAGTTAAGGAAACTCCAAAATGCCTGCAAACAAATAAAATGCACGCATAACAACGAGGGACAACGTGGGAAGAAAATAGTGTAGCTTTCATTTTTTCAAGCTATCAAGATTAAATATTGGTGCTTCATTTCACCGTACATGCTGGCAAGCAGATTCTCTATGAAAAATCTAGAAAAATTAATCTTGAAAGGCAAATCTTTCCTTGAGAATATTCAACCTGCTGAGTGCTGAACCAACTATATAGAACTGTAAAGGAATAAAAAGGACGCCTCTCTGGCATGCAATTGCATTAAGAGGGCAGAGGCATCCAAAGACCACTCGTCTAGTCAGGGGCGTCATATTTATGTACAGAGGAGAGATGATTCAAGCAGCATCTTTCCATATCCTTACCACTTATCTGCTCACCCTACCCCAGAGTAATAACGGTGCAATCTTATGCTGGCTTCCCTACACATTGCTGAACCTTAAGTTTCATAACAATACTATCAATTGTATTCATTTGTAGGAGTAACAAATCCATAGATCATATTGAGAAAAACAATCAAAATAGTGGACAGGGACAATTATATGTATTTATTATATCAATGCCCTTGCAATTTTAAAAACTGTGTTGTCTACTTACCCAAAATAATGTTGGAGATTGCATGTTTAATTAGCATTTATTTGATGATTTCATCAAGAAAAAAGGTATTTCACCAGACCCCCTACTTTCATGGCCACCCCTTGTAAACCTGGTACTCTACTATGAAGAGAACGTTGATTCAAAGATTAAAATGAAAAGAAAATGAGGATTTCATTAAAGACAGGGAGGCTAATATTATGCATCAACCGTAGAATTGCCACTTCTGCAGCACCTTTAACTAATGTCCATACCCAAGTATTCTTCCAGAATTGGAATTTTAACAGTCTTGAAATAACACAGCAATAGAACACTTTTCCTCTTTTAAATACAAAACTGTGAATAATCTGATCTGTTAACCTCAATCTGTAACTGTTATCCTCCTTCTTCCTTAAGATTGCATTTCTGCCAAAAATATAAGAAATAGTTTGATTATTTCAAAATAAACATTTTCCAGGGTTGCAGTTATGTTTTATTTTAACATAAAATCTTGTACACCATATTAACCATGTTACCACTTAACTATAACACTTATGCTTTGATGTATAATCTTTATTAAATGAACTTAACTTACTTAATTTTTCCCTTTTTTATGTATATATTTGGGTGCAGAGGATGGGATAATGTTAGCTTCCATGTCTTTAATGAAACCCTGATTATCTTTACATGCTAATCTGAGAATCGCCATTTCATTACAAGACTGGAGGCTACCATTATGTAGGTTGAAAGCCCTTCATTACCACCTCAGACATATGTTCAATCTCTCTGTTTCACAAATGTACTCACATTTGACCAATTTGCTGACTTTAGAATGCCTTCCAATCTGCCACTGACCAAGTGGCTTTGCTTGCCAGCGGTCCTCTTAAAGTATGTACTTTAAATGTTTCCATATTTACTCCCACTTGCTCCATGATATCTTTAATCCATCCTGAAATTTTAGCAGTACTTACCACCAAGAGTGGCTGGTAACCTTAAAAAGTGGTGGGGCGCATGAAGTGCCCCACCACTTCCTAAAAAATAAAATAAAACACTCCCTCCCTCATTAGCACAAGATAAAATACCCATCCCTCCAAAAAGCCTATATTAAAATCACCCCTCCCTCCAAAACCCCAGAATAAAAGTACTATGTTAAATTAAAATAAAAGGTACTTATCGACCAAAGCACATCCTCTTCGGTGTCTGTAAACTGCAGTCTGCAGTGGTGCTCCCCTTACCAGTCCAGATACTGCTCTCATGCTGTTAACCAGCATGAGGGAATCACCTGCATTGGATGAATCAGGCTGGTCAGACGCTTCTTCAGGCCCTGAAGGCCTGTGCTTGGTCTCCACCCATCTGTCTTAAGGCAGCTGAGTGGAGACCTTCAAAGTGTGCATGTCACTTTGGCCTGAGGCAAACAGCCTGCTAAAGTGACATGTATACTTTGGATGATCAAGCCAGCCACTGCTCCAGTCATCTGCTGCCAATTGGCAGCAGAGGGCTCGCCACCATGTCATTGGCCTTGGGGCATTTCAGCGCACAAATCAGGGGAAAAAAATAAAATGGCAAAGAAATAATTTAATTGCCACTTTGTGATTTCCACCTGTGGATCGCAGTGGGTGGTGGAGTGACGTTCCCCCCACCCTCATGAAGAAACCGCAGCTGCTTACCACACTAAATGGCTTTACATACAAAATAAACAGCTGGTGCTCACTATCCTTTCTGTTCTCCTATACTCTACACTCACAGGGGCTGATTTAAGAAAAGTGGTGCTATACCCAGTGTAGCGCCACCTTTCTTGCAGCCCTTAGCACCCACCCATTGCCACCATGTGTCCGCCATATTTAAAATATGGCACACCATGGAACGCGTTAGGGGGCAATGTCATCAACATTTTTTACGCTATTGAAATACTGTTGAGAGTTAGTACCAAAATTTTGGCACTAACCGTGAATAGTACATAGGGGCCCATTGTAAATAATGGTGTGCCCCTTTTAACACTTACTCTGAGCAGGCATTAAAAATGCTGCAAAAAATGGCGCAAACAAATCTTATAGAATTGCGCCATTTTTTCGGCTCCACTCAATGGGGAACTCCCCCCTTGAGTACATAATGTGGCGCAAGGGGTTGCAAAGTGGGTCAATGCATGCATTGCACCATTTTGTAAACCTGGCGCAGTGATTTTGGCCTCATTGGGCCACATTAGCGTAAAAAAAAAATATGCTAATATGGCGCAAGAAGGCGCTAGACCCTCTTAAATCTGGTCCATAGTCTTTCAAACATTAAACCACACACAATTGTATGATTGCTTTGGAGTTCGGATAAAATACTAACATGGACATAGACTTAGTTCTTTTCCATACTCAAAGAACACCCCATGTGTACTAAAAGTCCTGTTACCTGAAAACATTGAACATTTGACACCCTTCAGAATGAAAGTAAACACTAAAGAGTCACCAGAGTTAGATTTTTTAGAGTCAATATGTGATCACTTACCAACTCAAAAATAACTTCAGAACCAAAATGACATCCGATAACACATCATATCTAGCTTTAGGTTTTTTTTTTTCATCTCATGCTTTTTATTACTCCACAAACCAAAATGTTACTTCCTACTGATTTCCCTCCAATTGGAACATGTTCTGCAGAAATTGCTGATCTGTAACAATTTAAAGTCCTATAATGTAGACTCTTTTCAAATTACTCTACAAAAAGACCACTACTTCTAACACAAAGAGCTTCACAACATCCAAACTCCTTTCCATGCACCAATTAACCCAAATATTTCATATTCCTTTGTACCTCTTACTAATTTCTGGCAACCATGACTCCTTAAGTAATTCAGCAGTCCTATGGGACATACTTTTCAATGATCTAGATCTCCTGACACCTTCCAAACAAGGAGATGTAACACTTGCTCATGACCAACTGATGCTCCTCTCCTTCATTTGTCAACAATTCTTCCCCTGCCATAATCAACAAGGGAATCTCGCATGCCAATTCCATTACTATTGGAAATCATGCCTGTGACACCCGAAGAGGAGTTATCAGTATTAACTGCTATCACTCTCTCCTCACTTTCAGAAGCACCCTCTAAATCATTGAAAAGGGAGGGAAAACATACCCGTGCTCTCTGACCACTTCTGCTGAAATGCATCTATCACAGTCACCCACGGATGTGGTAACTAACTGAAATATTTTGGAACCTGATATGTCAATCTGGTTACAAAAAGATCCAACCCCAAAGGACCCAAATCTGATTTATCATCTTGAAATGTGCTCGACGTAGCTTCCAGTCACTGAAGTCTTTTAGATGCCTCGATTACAGGTCTGCCAATGAATTCTTCTCCCCTGGCAGATACTCTGCTCTCAAACTAATGACATCCAAACATTGCTCTGCCATTCCATGCTGTTAGATTTTGCATCCACCAATTTAACTAATCTCTCGCTTCCTGATTCAGAGTAATCTTGTTGTCATACCATAACCGTTTTCTCAAAGCCTCTGCTACACCCTCTGTAAAGCACAATAATGCAATGGCTCTGGAAATATAACTTGGATTGACAAGGAAAACAAGCCTATTAGTCTTGCCAAATCTCTCAATGCCAAACTCTCCCTTTTTAACCTATGTGAGACTTCTTTCTTTATCATCCTTATTTCCCTTTCTGGTACTAACAACTGCAAACCAACAGTGTCTTTTTGGAAACACAAATACTCTATTATATGGGATGGAGTCATATTAGACTTTTCTTTGATTATCAGAAATCCTCAAAATGTTTTCCCACAGCTTATAACTGATTTGTCAACTTTTCCATATCCTGTGACATAATCGGAATGTCATCCACATAAACGATCATGCGAAATCCCCTTCTCTGAATTGAGCTACCACTGCATGCATCACTCTTGTAAAGCACCATGGTGCTGGCACAGTCCAAGCGACAGACAAAGAAACAGATATAGTGGATTCATCCATCTGAATTGTAACAATATTTGACTTTCCTTCTCCATAGGCACTGAAAATATGCATCTGTCAAATCCAACTGTACTAGCCAAACCTTTGGTAGAAGCATGTCCCTTAACAGACAGATTCCTTCTATATTGAAATGCCTGTAAACCAAGAAACGATTCAAAATTATTTTTAGGTTTACTACTGGCCTCCTTTTTTCCACTAAAAATATTGTGCTTACAAACCCTTTTACATGTTCCTCTATTGTTCTTATTGCACCCTTTTGCAACATTGCTGCTATTTCCCCATCTGCCATTATCTTTTATTCTTGTGATAAACCTATTTCCATCGGTTCTCCCTCACTAAAGAGCAACCCTTTAGCACCCGCCGAAGCTTCCTTATTAGCAAACTCAATTTTGGGCTAAATTTCATTAATACCACAATCAACCAACAGACCTGCATTGGCATAGCTCTTTGGTTCGAACCTCTTAACAACTCCACATCGACTGGCTTGTTAATTACGTGTGCCTTCTCTGACATGCCGAACATTTTTGCCAGTGCAACTGTTAGACCTGGCATTCTGGGCGTGGTCTCCCCTGTCTTTTCTGCCTCTGATTCCCATGTTTTGACTGTACACTGGACTCTGTTTTTGCTATTGTTGGCATTCTGGGCACTTTACCACTGCTGACCAGTACTAAAGTGCAATTGCTCCTGTGTAAATTGTATGTGTAATTGGCTTATTCCTGATTGGCATATTTTATTTACTAGTAAGTCCCTAGTAAAGTGCACTAGGGGTACCTAGGGCCTGTAAATCAAATGCTACTAGTGGGCCTGCAGGACTGGTTGTGCCACCCACCTGAGTAGCCCTGTAAACATGGCTCAGACCTGCCACTGCAGTGTCTGTGTGTGCAGCCTTGTACTGCCAATTCGACCTGGTAAGTATACCCACTTGCCAGGGCTAAACATTTCCTTTTTCTACATGTACAGCACCTCTAAGGTATGTCTCTAAACTCACAATTAAAAAATTGATCTTTTGGTAAAGTTGTTTTTTAAATTGCCAGTTTGAAAATGCCACTTTTAGAAAGTGGGCATTTTCTTGCTTCAACCATTCTGTGACTCTGCTGGTTTGTGGATTCCCTGTCTGGGTCAGACTGACAGTTGGGCTGTTGTTAATTCCCTCTAGACAGTGAGACAAAGGGAGCTGGGGAGTAGCCTGCATATCCTGATGGGCCATCTGAGCTAGAGTGGAGGGAGGAGTGGTCACTTGCACCTGAATGGGCTATGCCTGCCCTCTCACAATGTAGTCTCCAGCCCTCTGGTGTGAGTCTGGAGCCTGGCCTGAGCAAGGCAGGATCTTGAGAACAACAGAGACTTTCCTTTTAAGTTTGCCAACTTCAAAGGCAGAAAGGGGTATAAGCAGTGGAACCAAAACCCCAGACTTTACATCACTTCTGTATTCAAGAGAAACCTCTGCCAAGGAGAAGAGCTGAAGAGCTGAGGAGAAGTGAGGCCCCTGCCTGTGACTGTGCTTTGTTGGACTATGCCACAGTTGCTGCTTCTACCTGTGTAAGGGGACAAAGACTGGACTTTGTTGTGCATTCCTGCTTGAGAAGATATCTCCAAGGGCGTGAACTGAACTTGCCTCCTGTTTTGAAGTCTTAGTGACATCAAAGACTCCCTCTGCAGGCACCAGGACTCTCTTATGAGTCTCCTGCCCTGCCAAGTGGTGTCCTGTTGAGCCCCTGGGCCCTTGAGAGGTGAAGTTGGCAGAACAAGGACTGAAATCCACGCACAGAATGCCATGCGGGGAAATTTTCAACGCACCACCTGCAACACGGTTGAAAAACGATTCGCCACCCACTTCGCGGCAAAGAATCGATGCTCCACCTACATTGTGGCTGGGAGATCGATGCATCACGGTTGGAAAAACGACGCAACGCCCTCTTGATGCTGCTGTTAACTATGCAAATTCCACATAGTGCAGTTTTCCATCACCTTGTGGCCGGATTTCACACGCATCATCACTGGGCGTCAAAAGTCAGCGCAAGCCAGTGTGGATCCGAGGTGCCCATCTGGAAATTGAGGCATCATTCTCTTCCGGTAGAGAAAAACGACGCAACACCTACCCATCCGGAGAAGAAAATGATGCACAGTCCTGCTTGCGAGTAGGGAATCAACGCATCGCTGGTTTTTCCAACGCACACTCGCCTGTGTGGCTTTATTTTTTATGCAAACCTGGTACTTTGTGCAAAATCAACATTTCCATTGTTTCTATGGTGTAAGACTCTTATTATTTTGAAAATTCATATCTTGACTTGTGTATGTTGGATTTTTGTCGTTTTGGTCTTGTTTGATTTAGATAAATATTATCTATGTTTCTAAACTGGTGTGGTGTCCATTTTGTAGTTTTTTCACTGTATTGCTGTGTGTGTTGGTACAAATATTTACACATTGCTTCTGAGTAAAGCCTGTCTGCTTGTACCAAGCTACCAAGGGGGTGAGTGGGGGTTAACCAGGTGTGTTTCTCCTTTGCCCTGACTAGAGTGACTGTCCTTGCTTGAACGGGGGTAACCTGACTGCCAACCAAAACCCCCATTTGTAACAGTATCCAACAAACAGTCATGGAGTTTCAAGTACATTCAAATCCTATGGAAGCTTCACAGGGTAATGGTTAAACAGAGAGTTCTCACTATTAACAAATGGCAGTTGTGGTTAATCCAGCAGCACTGGTCAGTCTTTTACGTAGTTACATTTAGAGTGCCCAGTCCTCAAATTGTAACTGCCTCCAATCGAAATGTCATATATAAAAAGCTAATCATGAAGAGTGCACCTTAGTTCAATCCATCATATCTTGATCCTGATTTCACGCTCCATGTTGAGTCACTACCATTTCCATGGTATAAGCCAAAATAATTCTCGTCCAATACTTCATGTATTGCTCAATAATTGTATTTATTTGTTTCCATTTCAAGTGGACCCAGCCAACATGTTCCGTTGCAGGGGCCTATAAAAACTTACATAAATACCATTACCATTTCTATAGTAATAAAAACAATCCAGAGAGTTGAGCATACCTTAACTCACTCGTGTGTCATTCCCTCATACTACATAGCATCCTCAGGCCTTAGAAATTAATAAATATACTTGTACAAAACCAACAATTACTAATAGAGGGACACTCCCACAATTCCCATCATATTAAAATGTGGTTTCCCAGCCATTCTATTATCTTAATAACACTTACATGATATGAAGTGTTCTCTATTATCTGATCATGATAATCTTTTAATTTCTTTATGTAGGTTCAATCTGTCAGACAAATACATACATTTCCTTGCTTTTATTATTTACCAAAATTAACACTGCCTGTTACCAAATAATTATTTTTTCATGATGAAACTCTGTTAATCAATTTACTACCCCACACATTTCTCTGCCTTAGCAATGCATCATCCTTCATCAGTATCAGTAGTGCATTTGATTTTTGCCTCGCATTCTACTTGGCAAATTTCATATAAGCATCATCATCTCAAATACTTCACAATCACGCCGCCCATAACATAACCGCACAAAAAATGCTGATTTTTTGGAGCTAATTTAATGATGTGAGAGGGAGAGGTAAAAGGTAAAATGCTATCTAGCGTTTTGTGCAAACAATTGGACACTTAGACAAATGTACACTAAAATGCACCCTGAACGTTTTTACCCACAACTCATGAAATATAATATATTTCAACTTAGAACATCACAGTAAAGAAAGGTTCAATTTGCAATGGTGGTCCTCCGTTTGGCAAGTTTAATCCAAATAGTTTCTCGAATTATTTAAAGAGAGCACACATAATTTATTCATCATTGCACACACGAGCGTGATTTATGACAAGTGACAAAGATCTGGAGAAACATAAATGGCACAATCTCTGCACAAAGCACAGTTTTGCAGTTAGTTAAGTACACTCTACAATTTCAGTCACTACATTACAGCCGAAGGTATATTTGTTAATACAAGCAATAATATTTTGATTTTTCATTTGGCCTTTTTGCAGTTCTCGTTTTCATAACAACAAAAATTAGAAGAAATGGATGTTAATTTTAATTCGGTCGCAGGTAGACGGATACCTAGCTGGGTTCTCATTTTTTTCCTTGTGCATTGAGGCAGCTTAGTGGTGATACCGATTGACCCGACAGTAAGCCGAAATAGAACGGCTGGAAAAGGTTTCGCTCCATAGCAGAGAGATGCACAGTGATCTATTGCCTGTCTAAATCTGCAGAGAACATATTATTTTTATGGAAATTAAGTGCCTGGGCTTCGCCACTCATGTATGCTCAGGATTTCCCGTGCCTACACCCACTACTTCTTCTGAGTCTAATTTATCTGCCTAAGGCAGCAAATTATAAAAATATGATATGTAGCATAATTCTGAATTTACAGTTAGCGGTTTTTATATAGGATGTGCAGTAAATTGTGTGTGGTGTGTTGATGTGTGTAGTATGCTGTTCAGAACCAAACCATGGCCTGCTTCTTTGCAAGGTCACCCACATGTTTGCAACGTTTTTCGCAGTCCCAAGTCTCTGCATGCCTACACACATTTCCCTATAACTGTAGAAAAATAAGGGAAAGTCAACGTTTCTGTAGATGGCAGGCAGAAAAATGACTGACTTAGGAAAGGACCCGTGGGGAACGCACCATTAACAAATTAATTCAATAAAAAGGGATCCCTTCCTGCACAAAGGCTATCTGGAACACAACTAGTTAGTCTTCCTACATGACGCTTCCCCTTGCTGCTCTAAGTTGTGTGGAAGTTTTGTAAATATGCTCCTGGGTGGTTCCAAAAGAGGTACAGAAAGAAGTACTTAACATATTGAAATAGGCATGTACACTGTTTCTCATATGTGATTTTCCTAACCTACTGCAAACCTGTTCAGTAATTATTCTGTTTATTTGAAAAGAGAATTTGTGTAAAACCAACAGGAAAACGCCCAAATTCTGTAGATGTGTATAGCTGTCACAACCATATGAGGAGAACTGGAATCTGTTTGGCTATTTAGAGGTGAATCATTACCTTCACTTGCCATTTGTAAAGTGGTGCAGTGGTAAGAAGTCAACAGATCACAATCTGGAAAATATATCCATGGAATGAAGATGTACAGTGTGGCAACACATTTCCTCATAGTATTGCTGGGGCAATAATTATTGGGGTAGATCATACCATTTACAAAGGATAATGTGACTATACTTAGCAAATAATCAGCGGAGAACATGCATTTGTTATAGTTACAACAAACCTTCTGGTGAATACATTAATGTAGCTATGCTTTTTAATGATAACCATATCCCTAACACCAAAAATATATTCCTAACCTTGGCCATAAAACTAACATTAACACAAACTCCACTGCTATCCACAAAGTACAAGTAACAGGGCAATGTACTGTCCCCAGTGACAATATTTACTGATACCTGCTGAGTTTTGATGCAACTTTTAAAGTATTTTGTGGATTTCTTATAACTGTACTCATGTATGTCAAATCTGTGTAAAACACTCCAAAAGCAAAAGATATCCATCTGGACGTGCGTCTGAAAGGGTGCATACAAAGTGATCAAGTGGGACAAACTTACAGGTATGTGGGTGTCCTACTGATATTCTTACACTTGGTACACACTGACCTAAATGAAGACCTTGTCTTGCAAAAAATGGTACAGGCTGGATGATATGGCCAAAAGGCCAACTCTGTGCCCAGTGGTGCTGGGTATTGCTGCAGTCTGGGTAATTGGTGTATTACTCTATGCATTAACAAGAAAACAACTTTAACAGCCATAACTTGAAAAAGCTCTGCACAAATTAGGGTAGAGGAGGATCCCCAAATGTGTTATATCCCAGTGTAATTTCCACGGGAAACAATTTGTAATAAAAGATATCATGCTGCCAGAGGACCTTACAGGAGCTGCCTTGTGGATGGTTAATCACATATGTGATCTCATCAGTGATATCACTAACAATGCAATTTGAGATGTTATCAGTGATGTCATGTGTGAGGTCGCAACCAGTACATTTCTGGGGCATGGATTTTGTTTTACATAGCTAACCAAAATCTAGTTTCAGCAGTTTTAGGTTTTGTTTTCATAATCATAAATGTAACAGTACTTATGGAGTCAGCATTTATGCACTTCTAGTTAAGGTTGACACTGTACTCCAAAGAGAAACCAATGGATGCAGTGTTTATAACATTGCACTTAATAAATTTGCACAAAACTTTGAAAATAAACAGTACAGCATATAGACGAGCATCCTGACTAATATGCTGCAAATTGTAGAGGGTACATTTTTAAGAAGAGGTTCAAAACCTTGTTCCTGATTACACATATGTAGAACTTTAGCCATTAAAAATGCAGGGGCATATTTATATTTTGGGGTGCAAAACTGCACTAACGCAGCTTTGCATCAAAATGTTTTACACCGGCTTGCACCATTCCTGAGCGCCAGCCGGGCACCATATTTATGGAATGGTGCAAACCGGCGCAAAGGGTGGGCTAAAGTAAAACAAAAATTACATTAGCTGGGTGTTGATGGTGCTATGGGAAAAGGGGGGTTTCGCACCAAAAAATGACGTTAGGCAGGATAGCCTTAGGGAGTTACCGCACAACTACTGTCTTAGTAAAGATAGGCGTCATGCCCACCACCCCAATGGTGGTGGGCAGTGCACCCAGTGCCATGTAGGGGGGGCCTGTAATGGCACTTTAAAAAATAAAATACTTACCTGTACTTTCCTATACTTACCTGGGATGGGGTCGCCCATTGTTCGCTGTCCCTCTGGTGTGGGTGGGGGTGTCCCTGGGGCCTGGGAAGGGCAACTGTGGGCTTAGTCCATGGTGTTCCACCATGGAAATAGGCCCACAGGTTCCAAAACGCCTGCCCTAACCCAGGGGTTAAATAATGGTGCAAACTTGACCACTACTCCGCCTGTGCGTGATTTTAGTGATAAATATGACGCTAAGGCCATAGAGTCATTTTTTGCATGGGAATGCCTACCTTGCATCTAATTGACGCAAGGTGGGTTTCCACATCAAATCAAATCAAATCAAATATTTTATTATCATGATTTGCCACTCAAAAGAGATCCACATGAATGACGATAAAAAACCATGTAAATACATAATAAATTAATACACCTTCTAAAAAGAGAATAAAATTACAAGCTATCAATTCATTCCTACACGCTTCACATAATACTAAAAGTGTGAATCAATAACAATTTTTTTAATAAAAAAAAATATATATATTATAAGTTTAACCCATTACCATCACCAATTCTTAAAAGTCCAAGGGTCTTGGCACAATAAAATTTACAGAGCTATCCCTCCCTTCCTTCATCCATAGGAATTCTCTTAAACAAAAAAGTCCCTCTGGTCCCGGCAATATATATTTTGTTTTCGGGGTCAGGCGTCGGAAGGCAATCTAATCAGGGAGGGTCAATATATCTGCAAAAAAAGTTTGAAAATTTTTAAAAATCCTATAACAAAATCTCTCATTAGGAGGATTATAACATAAATCTAGGGCCTCTTTATAAGATCTCACATTTAACCGCAAATAGAGGGGTTTCAACCATAGTTTCCTGTGAGCGGCTAAAGCTGGGCAGACAAATAAAATATGTTTTATATTCTGTACCCCACCTTGGAACAAATCACAAGAATTAGTTGCGCCGTCCCATTTCGAGATTAGCTCCCTTAGAGGTATTCTGTCTAGTCTGATCAGTATAAAGAATCGCCTCACACCATGTGGAAGATTCCTCAGCAGGTAAGGTTAAACCACTTTCATGGTTACCGACTTAATTAATTTCTCCAGACCTTTTTTTACGGCAGCATGCATCGAGATCCATGGTAAAGCCTATGGACCATGTTACTTCCTTCAAGATTTGTTTTAGACTTATATTAGATGTTGAAGGTATAAGGTCCTGGTGCAGCTCCAAGAATTGAAGAGCATAGGTGTAATTTCTGAAATACCCGGATTTTTCTTTCAAATTATTAAAAATGTCATTAAAAGCCAGGTTTCTCAGAGTAAATTCCTTGCTATGGATAAGGCAATATGCCCTTCTGATCACGGCCGCAAGGCCTTGCACATAGATATTCTTGATGCCAAATTCAAGCCTTAGCGCTGCCCCTGGAGCTGAGTTATTACAAGAAGCTATACGTCTTAGGATCCTACCTTCCGTCTTGTCGAGGAAATCCCATGTATTTATATCAATACATTCTACCGCATGTAGAAGAGTAGGTGGAATCTTAACCTGATATACTGACAATAAGTGTAAGAAATGGCGTTTACCATTTGCATTAAAAAAAGCCGCCAAACCTTGAGCATGTGAGATAGCCTTACTAATGTTATTATGAATATGCTCTTGTTCATTTATTGTGCCAGAAGTTTTTTTACCCAAGAACCGATATGTATCTATCTGCTCCAACTTATGTTGACCCAAAACCCAGGAGAAAGATATTTTCCTTCTGCTTTTTTTTTTTCCCGTGAAGAAAACAACCTGAGACTTAGATGTATTAATTTGCAAGTAGTGCTTCTCAGAGAATAAATTTAGGGCAGCCAAATGTTGATTTAGGCCCTTTGGGGTAAGATCAAACACCACTATGTTATCCGCGTAAAGTAAACAGGCGATTGGACAACCGCCCACCGCGGGGGCATAGCTAGTGGTACTTCTTAGGATTTGGGGGAGATCATAAATATACAGAGAAAATAACAGTGGGGCCAATAAACAATCCTGTTTCAAGCTGTTTTTGGTTAAAAATTTAGACGTCAGTCCCTGTTCTCTACCCATAAGGATTTTACACCAGGTCGTAGAATACAGGGCTATCACCAATCGCAAGAGACAAGGCGGGACCCCTATTTCCTGAAGTTTCCTCCACAGGATCTTCCTGTCCACCCTGTCAAATGCTGTGGAGTAGTCGATGAATGCTGCATACAGAATTCCCCCCCTAGTCTGGACGTATTTATCAATTATTGTTTGCACTATTAGGATATTATCTAGGGTATTATGGGCCTTTCTGAAGCCGGCCTGTTCCAATGGAAGAATACCATTATCCCCGACCCAATCAGTTAATTGCATTAAGATGCTTTTCACAAAAATCTTACCCGTTGCATCTAATAAAGCAATTTGTCGATAATTTAATGGTGCTGTTCTATCTCCCTTTTTATATACGGGGAGTATAATACTGCCCGTCCACTATTCTGGGATATTGCCTTGTGCATAGCAGGCACTCACTACTGGATGAAGAAGTCTTGTCCAAAGTAAAGGCTCCCTTTTAATTAGTCTCATCGGAACCTCATCGGGCCCATAACACCCGATGAACGCATTGAGTTTATAATCCCCTCTAATTCAGTTATAGTAGGAGCACCCGCAATATCCATTTCTCCCCCTCCATTTAAGGCTGACACCTCTCTCCCAGGATCCCTAACCCCATTTTCAGCATAAAGGGCCAGGATGTACCGCTTCCAGTCTTCCTCCGCTATCGGTGGAGCAAACATAACTCTACGGGTACCACACCCCTCGAAGATAATAGCCCAAAACTTACTAGGGTTTCTCTTTACAGCTGCTTCCCTCAATGCACTCCACCTGTCGTCCGCTTCTTTCCTACGGGTTGCCAATTTCAGCCGTGATCTTCTTCTCTTAAGTAATGATATTTTTTTGCTCAATTCCTTGGTCTTACACTCCCACTGTCGTCTTACTAACTTATTAATTTCCCTGTTCAAATTCACAATGGGCAGCTGGATTTTTTTAGTTCTTGTTGTATTACACTCCGAGTTACTACACGTAATAAGGTGTCTCATTATTTTAGGAAAATAGATATTAGGGCATCCTTTCCCCAATCCTCCATATTTTCCACAATCTTTTCCAACAGTGGTTTTACCAATGTTATTTTAGGTATTAACCAAAACTTTCTCCTATTTTTCTCATTAATTCTGAGATTTATACCTTTTATCGACCACGTCCAAAAAATGACTTTAACTCCATAACTTTGGTGCTAGACCCGTCTAGCGCCAAAGTATAAATATGGAGTTAGTTTTGCACTGAATTTGCGTACAAAAAAATCAGCAAATTTGTCGCAAAACAAGTATAAATATGCCCCGCAATATCTGGCTTCATGAAAACACTCAAAATGTGGCACAGGGGTGGTACTTAACTTCATTTTGTTGCATTTTCTGGGTGATGTAAGTTTTTATTCAACATTTTGCAGCTGTCAGACATAAGATGGCCATTAATAATATGTCAATTTTATTTCAAAGCATATACCAAAATGTGAAACATGCATTTTCTTTTGATGCTCAGTTTGAAAGCAGAATTGGCGACTGATTTCTAGTTTCATTTTTTTGTTTAGAACAACGCAGGTGCAAGTTATTGCGATGCTTAAATGCCCTTCACGCTGTGCTAAACTGCTCAGAGGATTGTTTTAACCTCTAGTCTGTCCTCGTTTGCTCAATGTCAGGGAAATCAATTATTCATTTAAATTATACTTTAAATCTGAGGTAGCTTATAGCTGCCCTGGTGTTTGCACATTCTAACGGCATTGAAACAGGGCCGCGTGTTGATTTTGTCTCCCACTCCTAACCTCAAGATGCCAATGATAGGAACAATTATCATCTACAGTCCCCCAAGAACCAGGAGGGTTCTTCATGACTTATTATTTGTATTGTCCGATGGTGAGCGGTTGCCTTTCAAAAATAAATATTACTTAGGAATCTTACAGCTGGCACAGTACCAAGTTTTCAGTTTTTCTGAGTAGCACAGCTGCTGCTGACAAGAACAAACTAATAAAGAAAATGCTGCAAAATGCTTCAAAATGCTGCATGAAAGGAAGTCCACAGGTACTGCCCGTTACCCGGAGGTCCTGTTTGAAATTGGAAATAGAACATCAGGGCTGCCTTGGTCTATACTAGTTTTATTCACTCTCAAAAAATAAGGGTGAAGGAGGAATAATATATTCTACTGCTAATGTGAGGTAGTCAGTAGCATAGCAGCACACCCGCGTTTGGATAGTGTGCGAGAGCACTCCAGGGCAGCTTCACATCCTACCTAAATGTTTTTCCAACAAAGGCCAATAAATGCACTGTTCTGTGTAACTTGCGTTCTCTTTCAGCGCGTCCTTTAACACCGGGTTAAAGTTAAGATAATGGTCAAGATGACAGCGTTTTCAATTTTAACGTCAATCGAGCTTTTTGTTCGCTGCTACAGAACATTATTATATACAACTTTACTCGGAACTTGACCTTTTCCTGGTTCAGTGCAAAATACATCCAGTAGTTTTATATTTCATAAAGCTCTGCTTTGATTAGAAAAGTTAAATTGATGTACTGTATAGCTCCATCGTGCAATACAATATTTATTTAAAATATATAAATTTAATTGCTTTTGTGTCCTTCAGGGCGGGATCTGTGGATCAGCGGGTCTGGTCGACCTGCCTAAATTAACACATACTTTTGGTGTTAATCTTGTCTTCTGTTTTAAATCCTGCTTTTGAAAAAATTACAGATTTTTACCACTCGCAACTGCAGCACCCATTCTTTATAACTCTTTTACAATGCAGTTGTCTGTATTTGTTTAATTTGGTTGCCGAAAATCCCATATTTTTAGCAGGAATAACTGCAAAATGAGAGCCCTGCTCTGAGGAATTAGGACGTTGACATCAGCAGGTCACATTAGCTATCGCAAGCAATGCTGCCTTTAAGTTGTCTCTGATAGACACACAGTTTCTACCGCTGTCACCGAGCCACCAATAAAATGATCAGATAATGAACTAACGAGCATTAGGTTAACTTCATTCCCGAGTCATCACACTTGCATACCTCAATTTTAACCAATATCAGATCAGTTGTACAGACCATCCCCAGTCTCTTCTTGATAAATATTGTGTGCTATAAAGTGGTATATTGTTTGTAACTAATTAATATCAATGGCACAATTAAAAATAGTAAAAATAGCATAGCACATTGCACAATTCCAAGTCTACCATTAATATTGTTGCTGCAGAATATTACCAGTGCTTATTTTTCAGTAGCATTTGCTTCATTTAATGCTTTGATTAGCCTGAGGTTTGTGTAGAAACTAGCCAGCGATTATGCAGGTAAATGTGCTCAAAATAAAAATTCACAATAAGAAACAGTGGAAGGTCATCTAATAATGGATAACTCTTGGTATATGGTATGCATAGCAAATCTGTAAAGACTTGTACTCATGAATCTAAAGTGAATGGAACATTACCTAAATGATACAGGATGAAAGATTTAACACATTTCACAAGCGTATTGCTACTTAATTCCTGTCAGCAGATTTTTCATGTTGCTGTAATTTATTGCACATAAACACTATGCAAATGATTTGGTCATGTATATAAACATATGGCATGTGCTTATGATTACTGTTTAGACACTGCCACTGCATTACAAATTACCCGCCAAACTAATTACTTCTACGATTATGTTTGGCAGTGCCTAATGACTGTGGTCAAAAACAGCAGCAAAAAAACATATCGCTGAAAATACTCCACAAAGAGTATGCATGGTTTGCAAAAGTCCTTACATTCTTCATGCATTGTTGTGAATGGAAATATGGCAGGATAACTGAATTTTCTCTCGTAGTAATGTTACATTGTTTTGAATAGGGATTTGGGAAAGGCCCTTAAACTAAATGGCAGAGACAAGCAGTGTACTGAGTCTGAGTGTACTGTAGACAAATGTATCCGTTTTTAGTTATGAAACAGTGATAGATTTTTCTTGATAAGTTACCTCCTGTTCAAGCAAGGAAACTCGCTCTAGTCAGGATAAAAGAGAATCACCCTCAGCTAACCCCTGCTTACCCCCTTGGTAGCTTGGCAGAGCAGTAGGCTTAACTTCAGAGTGCGAGGTGTAAAGTATTTGTACCAACACACACAGTAACTTAATGAAAACACAACAAAATGACACAACACCAGTTTTGAAAAATGGAAATATTTATCTTAACAAAACAAGACCAAAACAACAAAAATCCGACAAACACAAGTCAAGTTATGAATTTTGAAAGATTAAACTCAAAAATAGCGGTTAGAAACACAAAATGTTATGATGAGGTGTTAACACGGCATCGTGACGGAGTCGTTCCCAACCAGCCAACACCAGTGGCGCCGGACACGCAGTAGCGTAGACCCCCTAGTAGAGTACCTTTGGTAAAGAATGAAAACAAGTCGAGGTGCGCAGTTGGGGATTTGCGGCATCTGTGCGAAATGTTGAATCCGCGCACTTTGAGCGGCGTCGGTCACAAAGTGGTGTGGCGACTTCCACGGAGACGCAGACTTCAGCGGGGCTGCAGCGGCGTCGGGCCTGCGAAGGTCGTCACGTTCCAGCGAAGATCACATAGTTGGTTGCAGGCGGCGTCACCGGATTCGGCAGCGGCGTCAGTCCGAAGTCGTCCGAGGTCAATTTCCTTGGATTTCCACCAGCTTTCCTTTCAAGGGCCCAGGGACTGGATAGGGCACCACTTGTCAGAGCAGGAGTCTCTCCAGAGACTCCAGGTGCTGGCAGAGACAAGTCTTTGCTGTCCCTGAGATTTCAAACAACAGGAGGCAAGCTCTAAATCAAGCCCTTGGAGATTTCTTTACAAGATGGAAGGCACACAAAGTCCAGTCTTTGCCCTCTTACTCTGGCAGAAGCAGCAACTGCAGGATAGCTCCACAAAGTACAGTCACAGGCAGGGCAGCACTTCTCCTCAGCTCTTCAGCTCTTCTCGAGACAGAGGTTCCTCTTGATGTCCAGAAGTGATCTAAAGTCTGTTGTTTTGGGTGCTCTTCTTGTACCCAATTTCTCCTTTGAAGTAGGCCTACTTCAAAGTAAAGTCTCTTTTGAATGTGAAATCCTGCCATGCCCATTCCAGGCCCCAGACACTCACCAGAGGGTCGGAGACTGCATTGTGTTAGGACAGGCACAGCCCTTTCAGGTGTAAGTGACCACTCTTCTCCTCCCTCCTAGCATAGATGGCTCATCAGGAAAGGCAGACTACACCCCAGCTCCTTTTGTGTCACTGTATAGTGTGAGGTGCAACCAGCCCAACTGTCAAACTGACCCAGACATGGAGTCCACAAACAGGCAGAGTCACAGAAATGGTATAAGCAAGAAAATGCTCACTTTCTAAAAGTGGCATTTTCAAACACACAATCTCAAAATCAACTTTACTAAAAGATGTATTTTTAAATTGTGAGCTCAGAGACCCCAAACTCCACATGCCCATCTGCTCCCAAAGGGAATCTACACTTTAATCAGATTTAAAGTTAGCCCCCATGTGAACCTATGAGAGGGACATGCCGTGCAACAGTGAAAAATGAATTTAGCAATATTTCACTGTCAGGACATATAAAACACATTACTATATGTTCTACCTTAACCATACACTGCACCCTGCCCTTGGGGCTACCTAGGGCCTACCTTAGGGGTGCCTTACATGTAAGAAAAGGGAAGGTTTAGGCCTGGCAAGAGGGTACACTTACCAAGTCGGATTTACAGTTAAAACTGCACACACAGACACTGCAGTGGCAGGTCTGAGACATGATTACAGAGCTACTTATGTGGGTGGCAAAACCAGTGCTGCAGGCCCACTAGTAGCATTTGATTTACACGCCCTGGCACCTCTAATGCACTTTACTAGGGGCTTACTAGTAAATCAAATATGCCAATCATGGATAAACCAATTACATACAATTTACACAGAGAGCATATGCATTTTAGCACTGGTTAGCAGTGGTAAAGTGCTCAGAGTTAAAAAGCCAACAGCAGCAGGTCAGAAACAATTGGAGGCAAGCGGCAAAAAGATTGGGGATGACCCTGCATAAGCTAAAAAGTCCACCAAGACATAAATAAAAAATGGTTAAATGAGAAAACAAAAGAAATGGTGGAGCAAAAGCAAATATATTTCACAGTGTTCAGATTAATAGTTTATGTAAAAATTACACAATGGATGAAAGCAGAGGATATTGTTATTTTCAAGAAGCTGGTTCTGGTGTTGTAAGTGATTGAACGTTTGTGTGCAAAGTTTGTGTAGGGTGTGTATTAGTTCTGTGGGCATAAGGGATGGAGTGGGTGTTTATATTTGTGATGGAAGGTAATAAGAAACTGTGTGTGTGATGTTTGGTTTTTGTGGCGTAGTTACTTGTGACATTTGGTGTAGTGAGTATGTGTGCAGGATTTTGTTTTAAAGTACTGGCGGGGAGTATATATTGAAGAGGGAAGGGGGTGGTGATGTGTGTCCAAATGAAATCCTGACCCTATTAACCAATCAGGACAAAGATTCAACAACCAATAAGAAACCTATTTGAAAAGTATAAAACCTTAAAGTTAAGGGACCCACAAGGTGTTAGGGAAGGGCAGAAGTCTGGTCAGGTGCCCTGTTGGCCAATCAATGAAGCAGAAACTGGTGAGATATTTGTAGGAAAGTGAAGTATTATGTGGTGTGGTGGTTAATCCTCACCATCCAATATTCTCACCAAGCTCCACAGATTGTCTTTGGATTCACATTAGTGAATCTGTAGCTCAGTCCTGCTAATGTGGCAAAGAGTAGTCAGGCTTTACTTAGAGGAACACGTGTTAAGCATTTCAGAGTACCAACATGGACAATAAGTAATGGACACAACCCGAAGGAAATACAACACCAATTTATAAAAATAGAGCTCATTTTTTAATTTAGATACCAAAACAAACAGAATTGCATAAGCATAACCTGATTAATAGATTTTGAAAGCAAAATTAAATCACAGCAAAATCGGCACGTTGTGACCTGCAGTTGCAGCATTGAGTGTTTGGGTCAATTACCTGATTGACAACCAGCAAGCTTTGCAGAGGTGAAGGTAACAAAAAGCTTTGGAAATTTCATGGTGTCCAGGGGAGTGCAGTAGCTGCCTGAAACTTCGTGGCATGTGAGACTACAACTCTCAGAAGACACTGGACACCTGGATTTGGGCGATCCCTCGGAGGACCCGATAGGTGAATCTTCATATCCTTCAAGCGTTTTAACCTGCAGTTAGCAGGGGACTAGTGGCACTCATCCAAGGGAGCCTGAGGGTGCTTTGGCACCCACAGGGGTCCAACTGGTCCGGAATGCACAGTTCAAGCCAAGGATAAGGGCTGCCTCAGGGATAAAATTTCCCTATTTTGTTTTGTTGTAGTGGACAAAGTCTGGTTGTCACTGACACAGGTCTCCTTTTGGTCCTTCTTCGAAGTTGGTAAATTAGATCTGAAGTTCTGGGGTCAGGGTGTTCCCTAAGTCCTAGATTTCGTGGACTTAGGGTTGTGGAGCTAGTGGCCAATGGGCAGCTAGCTCCTACAGCTAATTCGCCCCTGAGGTGACCACATCTGGTAGGGTGGGTCCCTTTTTGCTAAACAGAACCCTCTATGCTGCCACTCCTAGGATGGCAGAAATAAGAATTTAGTTCACAGACCGAACTGCTCACATTAGAGGTGTGGTCAACCTGATGGAGGTGTGCACTGTCCTGCATATCTAATTCCACACCTCACCATGAGAAAATGTGCCTGGGGAAGGCTGTTTCCTTCTCTGGGGAACAGCACGGATTGCTGTCAGGGGCCGTGAAGCCTTTGAAGCTCACCACCTTGATGTGCCTAGTCACTAGCCCGGCTGAAGGGCAGAAGGTGGGAACTACTTTATCCCGCAACCTTTGTCTCTGGCTCCTGGGAGTGCCAATTCTACATGGCATAAGATCAGAACCATATCTTGGTGGCAGCAGACATGGAAAAAGCAGGGGCCGACCCGCCAGAGCACAAAGAAGTTGGGGGAAACAGGTGGGTAACCTCTAAGGTGCCTCTTGGGAACTTGCCAGCCATCCGTTAACACAAAATTTGTGTCAGGGGACAACAGACACATTATTTGACACAAAACACAACATATCTATATATATCTATCTATCTATATTTACACACACACACACACACACACACACCTACACACACACATATATTACCTACTGGTGGTCACCAGTAGGTATTTATTGTTAGGACCATGGGCCATATGTACGAACACTTTTTCCCATAGACACAGAATGGGTAAAAACCTTTGCTACATCTGGCCCTATGTTTCCTTTGAAAACATGTTTTTTGACTTGCCTACATCTTTTGTGCCGTTTGCGAACCTTCATGAAATTTTCCAAAAAAAGTGTTCCTGTGAAAGGGAAATTTTGGGGTGATGCATGAAGTGCGAGCCGAGAAAAATGGGGGGAGTCAAAAAAGTGCATTTTCCATTAGAATTTCCATAGGGACTTTAGATGTAACCACAGCCCGAATTGCTGGACAGAATTACACCAAACTTGGTAGGAAGGTAGCTCTGGGTCCAGAAAGAGGGCTTTTTGTTATTTGGTGTAAATCCGCTCAGTAGTTTTTGAGAAACTAAAAGAAAAATAAATATAGATATTTAGAGGTTCAAATGATTAGCAAATTATAACAAGCTTGTGCAGCAATCCGCAGAGCTCTGACTGGCTGCCAACACTTCAACCAGGATGTGTTGACAGCCATCTTGGGAGTTGGTTTGAGCCGAGTCACAAAAAAAAATGGCCCAGGGTAGTGCCCCCTTAGCTTTTGTGCTGGGATCCCAGAGGGACCACGCCAGGGCAAAAAAAACAAATACAGTCTCCCACGCTTATCTTACTAAACCCCTCGGGTAGACTAGGTCCCAGGGGCATATAAACCTAAAGGAGGGGGTGCACAGGCCCCCCTCCAGTGCCTATTTATTGTACCAGGGACCAACACCTCTCAGGGCCTCATATGTACTATATGCAGGGGCCGCGCAGCCCCACTGCAGCCCTGGGGATCGTCACCTCCATCAAGCCCATGCAAAAATAAACAAAGGGGGCCCAAGCAGCTCCCCACAGCCCCAGGGACCATCACCTCTCCAGGGCACATAAAGAAATAAGCATAAAGAGGCCTGGGCAGCCCCCCCCCCCCCCCGCAGCCCTGGGGATGACCACCTCCCCTGGGCTGTTTTGTATTAAAGGGGGGCCATGTGGTCCCATCGTGGAACCATTGATGGCCCTAGGGACCGCCACACCACAGGACCAGCTCCTGCTATGTCCCATGGTGCCCACACCTGTGACATAGCCGTTTGCTCTGACTTGGCGGGAGCTTTGACAGCTCCATCAATACAGAGCAAACACTCATTTCGAAGGAAATGAGAACTGTAAAACAGCTCTCACTTGCTTTGAATGGAGGTTTCCTCTGTTTTTCTGCCTGCAGAGATGCAGGCAAGGAAAGAGAGGACATTATTTCTCCCACAGAGGGAGCTTCATTTTAACAGCTCTTTCTCTGTGACAGCAGTGCCGGCTCCCACAGGAGCCGGGGAGCTGGCTGGGACCGTGGGGGCCTTCTGGCTCCCCCCTGTGGTCCAATTGCACACTAGGTGCCCTTCAGGGCACCCAGCACAGATGGCTGGCCCCAAGGAATATGGTCCCTGGGGCCCAGATTGGGATGGTGAGTGGGGCCATACAGTCCATCCCAAGTAAAAAAGCTTGTGAAGGGTGCCATGCAGACCTCGTCCCAAGTAAAAAAGATAAAAAATCAAAAGACTGGGCCCTGGTGGATGGGGCCCTGGGGATGGAGGCCCTGGGGCTGTAATCAGCCAGAGGAGGGGGACATACAGCTCCCGTCCCCCACAGTGGGCATTTACCCAATGAGGTAGCACTTACTAACTAACCCGTAGAAAGTGCTCCAGCTGGAAAGACATGTTGTGTAAACTGTGGAGTAGGTGAGCTTCCCTTCTGGCCCTGATGCTCATTACATGGAAATTAAAACTCAACAGGAAGCACTTACAAATGTAAACAAAGCAGGTGCCCAAGCTAAAGCTCCAATTCTGTACAGGAAAAATGATCCTGACTGGGATTGGCGAAGGCAAAGCAAGTGTGTTTACTCCATTACTCCAAATTGAAACATGATCTGAAATCCTTTGCGGAGGTGAAGGCATCTTCATCTATTGGAGCGCAATCACACACTCTCACACCCACATATACCCTTTCACACCTACTCTCACACCCAGACAGATACTCTCACAGCCACTCTCACACCCAGAGACACCCTCTTACACCTATTCTCACACTTAAGGAGACAGGCCCTGCCGCCAACTCCTGATGCGCATGGCCAAAGGTTGTGTGCAGCGTTGGGTGGTTAGGGGGGTGAGCCGCAGGGTCTGGCCACAGCCCTGGCCCTAGTGCCAACTACAGTGCACGGCCAAAGGCTGTGTGCCGCAGTGGTTGGATTAACATATGGGCCCTCATTACAACCCTGGTGGTCGGTGATAAAGTGGCGGTAAAACCACCAACAGACTGGTGGTAACTACAGCCAAATTATGACCATGGCAGTGAGAACTCAGACAGACAGCCACTTTACCACACCGACCGCCAGGGTGGAAACAACAGCCACCACGGCAGGCGCCGCCTACAGCCAGGTGGAAGTCAATGTTCAGCCCACCATATTATGACACCACATTCCACCGCCTTTTCCATGGCAGTACCAATGACATCAAAAGCCTGGCGGAAACACATCACAGAAGTGAAAGGACTCACCATTGGAGACACAGAGAACAACCACGCCACCATGGAGCCTGAACTTCAGATCTTCCCAATGATTACCTACATCCTGCTCCACCACGAACACCAATGATGGCGAAGATGACCACGGAGAGTACAGCCGCCTATCACACAAGGGAGGGGGAGGAAAAAGAGAGTGACAACACACACCTCCACCCCCAGCACCATACACACAATCAGCTGCAGTCATAAAACATTATTACCCCGTACCCCTCAGGAATAATGCAAGGACAAAAGGAAGACCACTGGTCCTGGAGGGGGCAACATGCCTTGTGCTCGGTCCTGGCGAGTGCAAGCCCACAGTCTCTCAAGTGGGTGATTTGCCCATATGCTCTGGAGGGGGCAACATGCCCTGTGCTTGGTCCTGGGGAGTGCAAGGCCACAGTCTCTCAAGTGGATAATTTGCCCACTGGCTCTGGAGGGGGTATCGTGCCCTGTGCTTGGTACTGGGGAGTGCAAGGCCACAGTCTCTCAAGTGGTTGGATTGCCCACTGGCTCTGGAGGGGGCTTCGTGCCCTGTGCTTCTGATCCTGGGGAGGATGGGATGACTGGGTGTCATACACACTGGTTCTGGAGGGGGCATTGTGTCATGTGCTCCTGGTCCTGGGGCGGATGGGGTGTGTTGGTGTCATACCCACTGGTTCTGGAGGGGGCTTCATGCCCTGTGCTTCTGATCCTGGGGAGGATGAGGTGAGTGAGTGTCATATCCACTGGTTCTGGAGAAGGGGCATCGTGCCCTGTGCTCTTGATCCTGGGAAGGATCGGGTGAGTGGGTGTCATACCCTCTGGTTCTGGAGGGGCCATTGTGCCCTGTGCTTCTGATCCTTGGGAGGATGGGGTGAGTGGGTGTCATACCCATTGGTTCTGGAAGGGGCATCGTGCCCTGTGCTCTTGATCCTAGGGAGTGAAAGGTCACAGTCTCTCAGGTGGGTGTCATTCCCACAGGATTTTCAGGGGGCAGGCTACACAGCAGCCCATGGAGGCAGGATTACATACCGTCCACTGGTGGTGACGGCTTCCCAGTGGTGGTGCTGCTGCTACTGGTGGTGGGGGAGGCTCCAGCCCATCCCCTGCAGCCTTGGATGGCTGCCCACTGCTGGTGGTGGTGCTGCTGCTGCTGGTGGTGGTGGGGGAGGCTCCAGTCCATCCCCTGTAGCCTCGGATGACTGCCCACTGGTGGTAATGGTGGTGCTGGTGGTGGTGGGGGGAGGCTCCAACCCATCCCCTGCAGCCTCGGATGGCTGCACAACCATGGTTGTTGTTGGGGGCTCCGACTGAGTCCCTGCACTAGGCCCCTTGCCCTTCCTGCCACCAGCTGGTGATGGCTCCTTGCCCTTCTGGGCAGCACTTGGAGCATGCTCCTTGTCCTTCCTGGCAGCAGCTGTTGATGGGTCCATGCCCTTCCTGGCAGCACTAGGGACCGGCTTCTTGCCCTTCCTGGCAGCAGCTGTTAATGGCTCCTTGCCCTTCCTGGCAGCACTAGGGGCAGGCTCCTTGCCCTTCCTGGCAGTACGAGGGGCAGGCACCTTTTCCTTGAGGCTGCCTGGTGCCCTGGATCTTTTCCCACCACGGGTGGGTGTGGAGACTACTGGTCCAGTAGACTGGGTGGCTGAGGTGCTTGCCTGGGTTATTGCCCCCCTGCCAGACGTGAAGGACAGTGGGGGGAGGGGGGACGGAAGAGGTAAATGGTGGAGAGGAAAAGCTTCTTAGGGACATTGGGATGGGAAGAGGGAGAAGGTTTGAGAGTGCCTGTCTGCTGTGTTTGGGTGCAGGTGCATGGGCTGGATGCTGTTGTCAGGTGGATGGCTGTTGGGTGTCTGAGTGCTTGCGTTTGTGTACCTTGGGAGAGGGGACAGACACAGTGGGAGAGGACACAGGGGACATGTGCATGCCTGTTGTGGTGGTGTCTGCAAGTGAGGTGTGTATTCTGCTGGGTGTGGTGATGATGGCAGTAGTGGATGAGGATGTAGTGCACGCAGGTGTGAGTGTAGATGCAACTTGGAGAGAGATGGAGGAGGAGGAGGAGGAGGACACAGTGGAGGCAATGGATATTGGTATGTCTGCATCTGGATGGTGTTTGTGTGAGTGCCTGTGGGTTGAAGTGTGGTGCATTTGTTTGCCTGTGACACTCTTGTGTGTTGTCCTGTGTGCATGCTTGTCTGCCTGTGTGCTTGGGATAGGTTGGGGTTGATGGGAATGGGATTGGGAAGAGGAAGTTGGAGGGGGCAAGGTGGAAACAGGGACAATGGCTGCCATCAGAGAGGAGGCCAGAGCCTAAATTGATCTCTTTTGGGACACCAAGCCAGTGTGAATGTCCTCCAGAAATGCATTTGTGTGTTGCATTTGGGCTGCCAGCCCCTGGATGGCATTCACAGTGGTTGACTGCCATACAGAGATGGATCTCAGGAGGTCAATAGCCTACTCACTTAGGGCAGCAGGGCTCACTGGGGCAGGGCCTGAGGTGCCTTGGGCAAACGAGATGCCCACCCTCCTGGGTGAGCGGGCACAGGCAACTCGCTAAGGGGCTGCTGGGAGGGCTGTGCTGGTACAGGGGTGGCGGCTGTACCTGTAGCTGGGGTGGTCACAGATGTGTCCGCCACCACCAGGGAGCTTCCATCGGAGGATGTATCTGTGTCCGAACTGTCCCCTCCAGTCTCTGCCGTGGTGCTCCCCTTTCCCTCCATCCCACTGGTGCCCTCACCGTCGGTGGACTCAGCCTCCTGGGTCCTGTGGGATGCAGCTCCCTCCATCGCCGGTGCTTCTGCTCCTCAGCCAGATGACGCTAATGAACATGAGGACAGGATGACAAAACAAATGGGTGGGGAAAAGACAAAGGATACACTTGGTCAATGGCTGCATCAACACCATCTTTGGCGTACACACCACCGGGTTCACAGCTCAGTTCACAGGGAACAGCCCTACGCACTATGGAATGCACCACCAGTAATAATGTTAGCCACCAGGGCATGGGGAGGGGCACATACTGCCAACTGCAGCACACCGTAGACCCACATAGCCCTGACCAGTAGTGGATGCCTACAAGCTAGGTAGCAGGATTATCAATTTCAAAACACTGCCCAACATGGGACCTACTCTGCAATATCAGGCCTGGCCTAGGGGCACCCACTGACACACATCCCCCACCTGGGTACCCCCCCACCATGCATAAGTTGTAATGATGATCACTGTACTCACCCCCTTGTTGCTGCTGTGATTCCACCAAGCGCCCATCCAGCTCTGGATAGGCCACCACCAGTATGCGGGCCATCAGGGGGGTCAGGGTTCATCAGGCACCCCTTCCTCGTTGGAGTCTCAGATCCTCCTACTGTTTCCGATAGTGGGTGCTCCGCCTTCCGTAGACCCAGAGGGTCCACACGTTCTTGGCGCTGGCACGCTATATACCCTTCCTTTGATGAGCACTGACCTGCAGAGAAATACACACAGGAAAAGGTATCAGTCAGACCATCCTGCCTGTCACACATATGTCCAACCATACCCCTTCACATCGCCATTTGCACACACAGGGCCCAGCACACAAGCTGCACACCGCTCAGGGGACATCCACCCACCCCCACTAGATGAGGCCTTCACACACCACCCCATGCATTCATGCCTCATGCATCGTGCACACAGTGTACTCACCTGTTGGTCTGGAGGCCCATACATCAGTCCGTACTGGGGTAAGACCCCATCCACTAGTCGCTCCAACTCCGCTGAGGTGAAGGCAGGGGCCCTTTCCCCAGTCACACGAGCCATGGTAGGTTCCAGACACAGGTCACAGCAGCACATGCAGTGTAGGTCCTCTCCTGTTGAAGGTCAGGTAGCAAGTGAGTGATCAGATAGAAAATGGCAGTTACGTCCACAGCGGTGCATACCATCAATGCCGGCGTACATCACCATTGGCCACTGTACCCCTTAGGGCCCAATAATAACCAATGAGGAGTTGCATGGCGGATCGCGACCGCCTACCGCAACAGTGCACAACATCAGCGTAATTACCTCACTTCCACCTGTCCATCCACACAGGACAGGCAGATGCCATTTCGGGAGGGGGGCAGGCCCTGGATAAAAACTGTGTCACAGTTTAAGATTGGACATACAGCACAAATGCCACTTATACATTAAAAATAACATCATGCATTGTACTGTTGTGGCTACAATGTGCAGTTTGTGACCGGCTCTTCACTCTTTTGGCCAATAGAGTGCTACTGCTGCAGATGAATAGGAGCTGGAGACATACCCCTGTGTACAGAACCCTGGTGGACTTGGCAACACTGGAGGACAAGCACATTATCCTCACATATGGACTTGACAGGGCCACAATCACGAAGCTGTGTACCCAATTGGAGCCTGACCCAATATCTGCAATCTGTTACCCCACTGGGACCCCCCTCTTGTGCAAGTCCTATCTGTGCTCCATTTCCTGGCAACTGGTTCCTTCCAAGTGACAGTGGGCTTGGCAGCAGGAATGTCACAGCCAATGTTCTCAATAGTGCTGACCAGAGTGTTGTCTTCCCTGGTTAAACACATGTGCAGCTACAGTACATTGTTTTCCCCCAGGTGGAGGATTTGGCCACAGTGAAAGCTGACTTCTAGGCAATGGGACATATCCCCAACATCATTGGGGCAATTGATGGGACACATATTGCATTAATCGCCCCCCGGCAAACTGAACAGGTGTTCAGAACAGGAGTTCCAGACATTTTCACTCAATGAATGTACAGATTGTGTGCTTGGCCGACCAGTACATCTCCCATGTCAATGCTAAGTATCCTGGGTCAGTGCATGATGCCTCTATCCTGAGGAATAGCAGCATCCTAATTGTGATGGCCCAACTACAGAAGCACCTTTTGTGGCTAATAGGTGAGCCTTGGTTTTCACCCAGTAGATGTTGGGGTATGGGGATGGTGTAAGCCATATGGGATAGTGTGTAGCTTAATGTTGTCCCTCGATATTTGCAGGTGACTCTGGTTACCCAAACCTATCATGGCTACTGACCCATGTGAGGAATCCCAGGACAAGGGCAGAAGAACGTTACAATGAGGCACATGGGAGAACAAGAAGGATTATCAAACGTACCTTTGGCCTCCTGAAGGCCAGGTTTCGGTGCCTCCATCTAACAGGTGGATCCCTGTGCTACCCTCCCAAGAAGGTCTGCCAGATAATCGTGGCATGCTGTTGGTTGCACAACCTTGCCCTGAGACATCATGTGCCTTTTCTGCAGGCCATGTGACAGCAGTGGACCCTGTGGACAGTGAGGATGAGGAGGCAGAGAATGAGGATGAGGACAACAGAACTACAGTGATTCAACAATACTTCCAATGACACACAGGTAAGACAGTGTTACTTCACATTTCATTGACAATTATTTGTGTATCTTTGGCACTGGCATGCTGTTGTTTCCCACTTCTATGCCCACTTACTGTACCCTTTGGCATCTCATTTTGCAGATGTTGGTGCCCCACTATTGCTCCTGGTGTGATCACAGCAGCCAAATACAGGTCTTTCTGATTTGAACATTACTGTACATTTGAATTGCAATGTTTGAACATGGTTATATGAATACATACTTAAATAAGTTTGACATACTCCATACTTATATTTTGTCAAAGGGTGTTTATTTAAGTGCTAAGAAGTAGAGGGGCAAGTGCAATGGGATGGGGTGATGATGGAGGAAAGTCCAGGGTATTGTTCCAGTCTATTTGGTGCACAGGTGCATTGTCCATGGGGACATAAGAAGGGGAGCAATGGCAGTTCAAGGTTTACAGGGTGACAGAGTGGGACACAAGGGTGACAATCAGGAGAGTCTAATTTCCTGGCAGGGGTCTTGACAATAGTCTCTGGCTTCTGCCTGGATCGCAGGGAACGTTTGCGGGGTGGTTCTCTGTCTGCAGGGGGAGGGGTGCTGGTGGCCTGTGAGTCCTGTGGTGGGGCGTCCTGTCCACCAGTGACAGCAGAGGTGGAAGGCAGTTCAGTTGTCTGGCTAGTGGCAGGGGCCCGCTATTGTGAGTCTGACTCCCTCATAATGTTGGCCAAGTCTGCCAGCCCCCCTGCTATGGAGACCAGGGTGTTGTTAATCGCCTGCATGTCCTCCCTGATCCCCTGGTCCTGTCCCACCTGCAGCCGCCTGTTCTCCTGCACGTTGGCCAGGATCTGGCCCAGCGTATCCTGGGAATGTGGGAACCACGGCCAAACTCCAGAAAAGGCTGCAACGTATCCAGAATGCCTCTGCATGCCACATCCTGGACATCCCGCCACTGCCATCACACAGGCCACCTGAGACACCTGCATTGTCTCCCTGTCAACAAGAGAATCACCTTCAAACTCCTCACCCACGGTCACAAGGCACTACACAACACCGGACCAGAATACCTCAACTGATGGCTCTCCTTCTACACCCCAACCCGAGAGCTCCACTCCGCCGACTTCGCCACTGTCCGACGCATCCAAAGAACAACCACCATCGGCAGATCATTCTCGCACCTCACCGCCAAGACATGGAACACTCTTCCCACCCACCTGCGTCAGACCAAGGACCTCCTTTCCTTCAGGAGACTTCTCAAGACTTGGCTGTTCGAGCAGTAGCAACTCCCCCCCTTCAGTGCCTTGAGACCCTCGCAGGTGAGTAGTGCACTTTACAATTTCCCTGATTGATTGATTGAATGGTTTCATGGGGTCAGTGAACTGTACATTGTACATCATCTGAAACAAAACTCGAACATGTAAGTAAATTACCATAATCTCATTTGTATTGTTTTTTTCAGTGATCCATCAACTGTTTCAAATGTATGAGTTGTGTGAAGCTAGGACAATGACAACAGAACAAAAGTATGTGTGGCTTTCTGTCAGACACAAAGCCACACACATAGGGGCATATTTATACTCTGTTTGCGCCGGAATTGCGTAACTTTTTTTGACGCAATTCCGACGCAAAACTAACTCCATATTTATACTTTGCCGTTAGACGCGTCTAGCGCCAAAGTCCATGGAGTTTGCGTAATTTTTTTGCGTGGACACCTATTTTGCGTTAATGATATGCAAGGTAGGCGTTCCCGTCTAAAAAATTGACTCCGAAGCATGTGCGCCGTATTTACACTCCCGGGCAAAATTCACGCCCGGGAGTGGGCGGGTCAAAAAAAATGACGTACGGCCACTTTTGCGCCGTTTTTTAGCGCCTGGAAAAGGTAGGCGTTAAGGGAACTGTGGGCTCGGAAGGAGCCCAGAGGTGCCCTCCCATGCCCCCAGGGACACCCCCTGTCACCCTTGCCCACCCCAGGAGGACACCCAAGGCTTGAGGGACCCATCCCAGGGACATTAAGGTAAGTTCCGGTAAGTATATATATATATTTTTTTTTGTGGCATAGGGGGGCCTGATTTGTGCCCCCCTACATGCCACTATGCCCAATGACCATGCCCAGGGGACAGAAGTCCCCTGGGCATGGCCATTGGTCAAGGGGGCATGACTCCTGTCTTTGCTAAGATAGGAGTCATTTCTATGGGGGTTGGGAGTCGGAAAAAATGGCACAAATCGGGTTGAGGCGAAAAATTTGCCTCAGCCTGACTTGCCCCATTTTTTGACGCCCAAGCTCCATATCCCCCTACGCCAGCGCTGCCTGGTGTACGTCGTTTTTTTCTACGCACACCAGGCAGCGCCGGCGGCTAACGTCGGCTAACGTCATTGATTAAATACGGCGCCCGCATGGTGCTTCAGAATGGCGTTAGCCGGAGCTAATTTTTTTGACGCAAAACTGCGTTAGCGCAGTTTTGCGTCAATAAAGTATAAATATGGCCCATAGATCCAAATATGATTAAGGTGACTGATAGCATTGTGGAGTATAACAACATTTCTGAGTCTTCCAAGCATGTAATAAATAGGTACCATGCAAGTTTACAAAGGAATGATATGATTTAGACTTGGAATGTGCAATTACTCCCCTTTTTTTATAGCCAAATTTCCCAATTAGCATACCGTCTGTATGGCAGGGCTGCTCTCAGGCAGTGATGGCACCCTAGTCATAAGTGCTCCAGTGGCAATTTGTATGCCCACACAGGCCCATTGTTGCATGTATTGACACAGGTTGATTGTGGTCACCTCAGCTCAGTTCACTGTGAACAGGCAGCAGGCCCCTGACTGTGCCTAGAGTCAATATAGCCTCCTGTGGGGATTGGGGGGGTCTGGCATATGCCACATTGATGACATATTTTGTCAGTTGTGCTTCTAGTTCAATATTGCTGGCATAATTTCTACAGATTACCCTTAGTACCCATCTTTGTCAGCAACATTGTCCCTTCATTCATGTACAGCATACTAAGTCAGACTTGTGAACTTTGTAGATGGACATGCCTTCATCTACAGGCTACACAATATTTGCCCTCTGTTGAAAAATGGGTTATTGGTAAGGGCAGATAAGTACCTACATTTAGCAATAGGCCATTAACCTCCACTTAGGTCCAGTTAGGTCTCAGTAAATGAAACCTAGCTCAACCCTTGGTAGCTTGGCAACGAGCGACAAGGCTTAATTTAGGAGACAGAGTGTAAAGCATTCAAATATCACAAAACAGTAATTAAATAAAACACAGGAAACAGTTTAGAAATCCAAAATCAATTTATAAAAATAGATTATATTTTTATCTTTAAAATGACACAAAAACGAATAAAATCGGATAAGAGGAACAGGAGATATGAATTTTTCAAGAATTATTGTTTTCTAGCGCCTAGATACAAAAAGCACCAAGCTGGTCATCTGGTCGCACCTCGACCGTGGCAAAGTCAAAGTTTAAGGCCGACCGCAATGGAGCCCGGCTCGGCTACAGCCCGCGTGAGGCCTCGGTCAAAAGTTCACCTTCGGACGTAGTCGTTTTTCAGAAGATATTCTTCAGCGGGACGAACCTGCCAGTCCAAGCTGACCTCCTGGAACTCTTCCTCGGGTACGCGTCGCGGAAGCCCACGGTGGAGATTTTTACCTTTCAAGGTGAAAATCCTTCGACCGGGGCAAACCTGGATCTTGATCCGACGTCCTTGGAGCCCTCCTCGGATACGCTGGCTGGGAGGTCCCGGTCAACTTCCTACGTTTGGACGTAGTCTCTTTTTTGGAGATTTTCTTCACCGGGACGAACCTGCAAGTCAGGCCGGGTAGTGGTTGAGGCAAGCCGGCTAGAGTTGCCGCAGCGGGTCGGTCCCTCTATGGAGCTTTTTTTTAAAGTTCTCCAAAGTTCTCCAAAGATCTCCAAACTTCTGAATCTTCTTCCAGATGTTTCTTTAAGGTTCTTTTGGGGTGCAGAGCTCACCCCCAGGTTCCAGAAGCTCTGGGATGATCCTTGGGGGTGTGGACTACAACTCCCAGAATGCACCTGGCACAAACTCCTTTTTATCCACTGGATAGTGGTCAGCTGGTCCGTTTCATCAGGAGTTGGTGCAGGGGACTCTGGTTCGCAATTTTTCACCTGTAGCAAACAGGGAGTCCCTCCTTGAACCACTTGAAGCCAGGCAAAGTCCTTCTTGTGGTGAAGCCCAAGGGTGCAGCTGGTGCAGTCTTTCAGAGTGCAGGGTCCAGGTGCAGGCCAGGGATCCAGCAGGGCAGTCCTTCTTCTCCTCTGGTTCTTCCTTGTTGGAATCTGATGGGGATCTGAGGTGTGGGTACAGGTCTGCCAGTTTTATCCCTGCTCTTGGGTGAAAAAGAGGGGGGTCCTGGTTCTCCAATCAGGGCAGGGTCCTTCCCCCTGTGATGACCACTTCCTGGGAAGTGTGGCTAAAATCCATCCCAGGGAGCAACATTCCTCAAAAATCGATCATGGCTGAAAGTGATTTTTGGAGGTTATATCTTGCTGATCCCACCCACTGTTGTGGCAAAAAATCCTAAATACACCCCTCTCCTGCCCTCTCCTAATCTAATCAAAGGGACACCTAATTGTCTGGGTTTGCAGGATGTGAGGGTGTTGCTGGGTTGCTCTAAATGTCCTTCTCTGCCTTTGAAGACCAGTTTGGCAGCCCTCCCCCTTCCTGCTTCACCATCTGCTGAGGGGAGATCTCCTCCCACAGGCACATCTCTTTGTGTGGAGCCAGGCCACTTCACACCTCATCAAGGCAGCCTGGCCAGGCTTCCAGAGGCTGGCCAATGAGAGCAAAGCAGCAAAAACACTGCAGGGCTGAAGTTGGCAACTTTTCAGGTAAAGATTAAAACTCTTTACCTGAACAAGTTATATTAAATCCAACAACTGGAAGTTGTGGGATTTGTAATAACAATTAATTTGATACCAAACTTCTGGTATCTGTTACTTAAGAGGACTTTAAAATTAAAATAAAGTCTTCCCATTCTAGCCTATGGAGGCCATTCACTACAATGAGGGAAAAACAAATGTGGCTGTTTTACCTCACCAGGGCTTAAAAAACTATTTTTATAAGGTCCCTGCTTATAGTTACATGGCACCCAGCCCTGGGGCACATAGGGCACACATTAGGGGTGACTTATATGTAGAAATAAGGTAGTTTAAGACTTTGGAACTACTTTGAATTCCAAAGTCGAATTTGCACAAGGCAGACTGGCCTTTAAAATGGCACTGGGCACCTCAGCAGTGCACCTATGAGTGCACCACCTATGCTGGGGTCCCTAAACCTATATGCCCTACCATATGCTAGGGACTTATAGGTAGGTTGACTTAGCCAATTATAATTAGCCTAATTTGCACACAGATTTTACACAAAGCACAGGCCCTGGGACTGGTTAGCAGTACCCAGGGTACCATCAGAGTCAGGAAAACACCAGCAAAAAGTGGAAAATGGGGCCAAAAGATAGAGGGCCTCTGCAATCAGCCCTGTTCTCTCACACCCTCACATTTCCAGGCTTTGCAAGATCCCATTGCTGACCCTCACACTTGTGTAGTGTCTGAGTGACCTCCACATATCGGATCTCAAAGTGATGTAAGGGAATCTCTCAGCTGTTCTTCCACATCATTTATTCAACATGGGCACGCACTTTCATCTGCAGTCTACAACCTTTGTCACATTCACTATGAGTGTATTTAGATTGTGTGATTACTCATGACAGCTATGAGTAGAGAAGATGCGACATTCAACCTATCAGTTTTCTTTATCATGTGTACAATTTGGCAAGGGTCTGTGACTTGTTTAGACATTGTTTGACTTACATGCACATTCCAAACTGGATTGAGTGTGAGAGTCCTGGGGCCAGATGTAGCAAGCAGTTTTTCCCATTCTGTGTCTATGGGAAAATGTGTTCGTACATATGGCCCCTAGACATTTAGGTGTTTTGGTCCCTACATGGCACTCTCTCTTGTTCAAACATGTGAGTGCCACTAAGAAGTATGTTTTCAGTTATCACCTGTGATAGTGGCATTCAGACCTTGCTTGGTTGCATCGCAGAGACAAACCTGCCATTATAGGTAATTGCTACTATTTTCCTACCTAGGGAATTCATCTGTACAATAGTCTTCAAGTATATTTCCAGGATTGCTGCAGGCATGAGTCAAGCCTACACATTTGTGTGATATGTGTGTGACATTGTAAATTGTTAGTGCTACATACTATGTCAATATCCCACCCACACATTCATGTGGAGGTGCATTGTTTTGATTAGTTTTTAGTTCCTGACTATGTTCCTAAGTTACTTCCATCTATTGTGGTTTAGCCATGCTCTCTGAGATACGGGCGAGTGCAAATATGTATGTGATGGTGAGAAGAAGGATGCCATGAGAAATCAGAGCTCAAGTGATTTATTTGCAATTTTTTATTTATTCATGCTTGGAGTACAGTCTCTGAGTGAAAATGTTGAGCTCCAGCAGCAGAGTTTGTTTGTTTACCATCCTCCTGTTGTGCCTCATTGTCCTCATCCTCCTCACTAGGGACATCTACCTGTACGTCCCAGGGGTCATTTGTGCATACACAGATGTTGCGCAAAATTGCACAGACAAGTATTCATTTGCACACAAGGGGTGGTGCATTCAACAGGCTTCCTTCTGTTAGTCTTAGGCACCTGAATCTGGATTTCAGAATGCCAAATGTCCTCTCTACCACATTGCAGATCATTTTGTGTGCTTCACTGTAAGTCTGCTCAGCATCAGTTTGTGGATTTCAATATGGGGTTATGACCCATGGCTGGATGCCGTAACCTTGGTCTGCTGCAATGTAATGTGGGAAAAAGGGTCAGACATGCATATTTGTTAATTGCTATGTGCATTGGCACATACTCATTTTCAGTTGAGTAGTGATTGAGACTTGCATCTAGTATTGTGTGTGTTCCTGTTTGAATGCATTGCTTGCATTGGTGTGTGGTGATGCATTTTCCAGTCATGGGTTTTGCCTCAGGGACCTAGTGATTGTTGATTAATTTCTGGTCTGACAGTTCACCCATGCAGAATATGTGTGGTGTTGCCTATATTTGTCCCTTAGTCCCATTACTGTAGACCTGCAGAAGTGTGAAGTGTGTGTAATGTGTACCTATTTTGTTATGTGCTATGAGACAAGTGTTGCACCCTGTGTGTTGCATGTGAATCCCACCCCTTTGGCCTTGAAATACGTCCCTTGTACAAAGTGTTGTTGTCGCCAATTGCTGCCTAACAAGCGTATGTGCATGTGGTTCATTTGCATAGTGTGGCACAGTTGTTTGGGATGTATTGTGATGTATACAATGAATTTCCAGATACCTGCAGGACAGGACAGGGCATGAGGTGCTTTTCTGCTCTACTCTGCATCACCTATCCAGATCTGCAAAGTCCCATGTCTCCTTATTATTTTACTTTTCTGGACTCTATCTGTGCCCTGGCAGTAGTTCAGTTGCCACAGTCCACTGTTGGCTCCATTGTATCATGTTTGGGAGAAGTGAGATTTACGGTTATGATTGTTGGTGTGCTGTGAGATATCCATTTCTACACATGATCTTTCAATTATGGTGATGTTCTATTTGAATGTATGCTACACTACGCACTGCACAAGGAAAAGGTGAACACATTGAGTATATTAGGTATATTTTGATGATATGTACATGGTGATGCCACCAACAAGGTGGCATCAATTGTTGGTGCTGCTGCAGGTCTCTAAAGCATGGTAAATGGGGGGCTGTGCCAATATGTGAGTTGTTTGACAGTGTTATGGCCAATGCAATACACATAGCTGAGCTATTCCATGCTCAGTGTTAAGTGTGAAGATTCTGTATTCTGTAATAAACATGTGGAACCATGTAGTGGTTTGACCCCAGCTTTTGAATGCAAAGGGGACATTGCTCCACCAGTCCATCATATAAAGTGTCAGTCAGGTGGTGCTAAGAACTTGTACATATGGGTGTATGTGAAAGTGATGTGTATTGAGTGTGGGGTAGTGAGGCATGTGGCATAAGTGTTGTTGTTGACACATTTGTTTTTCCCTATCCATGTGCATGTAGTGTAGTGCAGCATATGTATTGTTTCTCCAACATATTTAGTCTGTTGTCTGTGTTATGAAGTGTAAGCTGGCTTGCCTACGAGTAGGCCATATTGTCCATCATGGAAGCGTTGATTAATTGTTGAGTGTCTGAAGATGTAGGCATCATGGACACTGTCCGGATATGTCACAAGGATGTTGGTCCATTCATGCTTGGAGTACAGTCTCTGAGTGAAAATGTTGAGCTCCAGCAGCAGAGTTTGTTTGTTTACCATCCTCCTGTTGTGCCTCATTGTCCTCATCCTCCTCACTAGGGACATCTACCTGTACGTCCCAGGGGTCATTTGTGCATACACAGATGTTGCGCAAAATTGCACAGACAAGTATTCATTTGCACACAAGGGGTGGTGCATTCAACAGGCTTCCTTCTGTTAGTCTTAGGCACCTGAATCTGGATTTCAGAATGCCAAATGTCCTCTCTACCACATTGCAGATCCTTTTGTGTGCTTCACTGTAAGTCTGCTCAGCATCAGTTTGTGGATTTCAATATGGGGTTATGACCCATGGCTGAATGCCGTAACCTTGGTCTGCTGCAATGTAATGTGGGAAAAAGGGTCAGACATGCATATTTGTTAATTGCTATGTGCATTGGCACATACTCATTTTCAGTTGAGTAGTGATTGAGACTTGCATCTAGTATTGTGTGTGTTCCTGTTTGAATGCATTGCTTGCATTGGTGTGTGGTGATGCATTTTCCAGTCATGGGTTTTGCCTCAGGGACCTAGTGATTGTTGATTAATTTCTGGTCTGACAGTTCACCCATGCAGAATATGTGTGGTGTTGCCTATATTTGTCCCTTAGTCCCATTACTGTAGACCTGCAGAAGTGTGAAGTGTGTGTAATGTGTACCTATTTTGTTATGTGCTATGAGACAAGTGTTGCACCCTGTGTGTTGCATGTGAATCCCACCCCTTTGGCCTTGAAATACGTCCCTTGTACAAAGTGTTGTTGTCGCCAATTGCTGCCTAACAAGCGTATGTGCATGTGGTTCATTTGCATAGTGTGGCACAGTTGTTTGGGATGTATTGTGATGTATACAATGAATTTCCAGATACCTGCAGGACAGGACAGGGCATGAGGTGCTTTTCTGCTCTACTCTGCATCACCTATCCAGATCTGCAAAGTCCCATGTCTCCTTATTATTTTACTTTTCTGGACTCTATCTGTGCCCTGGCAGTAGTTCAGTTGCCACAGTCCACTGTTGGCTCCATTGTATCATGTTTGGGAGAAGTGAGATTTACGGTTATGATTGTTGGTGTGCTGTGAGATATCCATTTCTACACATGATCTTTCAATTATGGTAATGTTCTATTTGAATGTATGCTACACTACGCACTGCACAAGGAAAAGGTGAACACATTGAGTATATTAGGTATATTTTGATGATATGTACATGGTGATGCCACCAACAAGGTGGCATCAATTGTTGGTGCTGCTGCAGGTCTCTAAAGCATGGTAAATGGGGGGCTGTGCCAATATGTGAGTTGTTTGACAGTGTTATGGCCAATGCAATACACATAGCTGAGCTATTCCATGCTCAGTGTTAAGTGTGAAGATTCT
The DNA here is from genome assembly GCF_031143425.1 of Pleurodeles waltl. Taxonomy (NCBI): domain Eukaryota; kingdom Metazoa; phylum Chordata; class Amphibia; order Caudata; family Salamandridae; genus Pleurodeles; species Pleurodeles waltl. Next base: position 1,232,028,106 of record NC_090444.1, on the reverse strand, counting down.
GTATTCTGTAATAAACATGTGGAACCATGTAGTGGTTTGACCCCAGCTTTTGAATGCAAAGGGGACATTGCTCCACCAGTCCATCATATAAAGTGTCAGTCAGGTGGTGCTAAGAACTTGTACATATGGGTGTATGTGAAAGTGATGTGTATTGAGTGTGGGGTAGTGAGGCATGTGGCATAAGTGTTGTTGTTGACACATTTGTTTTTCCCTATCCATGTGCATGTAGTGTAGTGCAGCATATGTATTGTTTCTCCAACATATTTAGTCTGTTGTCTGTGTTATGAAGTGTAAGCTGGCTTGCCTACGAGTAGGCCATATTGTCCATCATGGAAGCGTTGATTAATTGTTGAGTGTCTGAAGATGTAGGCATCATGGACACTGTCCGGATATGTCACAAGGATGTTGGTAAATATTCCACGATGGTCCACAATGGCCTGCACATTGATTGAGTGTGTGTGTTTCCTGTTCCTGAAGAGGAGTTCCATTGTAGCAGAAGGGACAAGTCAGACATGTGTGCAGTCCATTGCACCCAGCGCATCCGGAAACTCAGCAATTTGCTAGAATCCTTGTTTGCTCTCCTGCTGCAGTTGCTGGGTGTTGGGGAACAAGATGTGGTGAGGTGGATGATGGCATCCAGGACCTTAGGGAGGAAAACAGAAAGGGATGGTTGTGATATCCCATCCACTTGTGCTGCAGTGGTCTGAAATGATCTAGAGTCCAGCACGTGGAGTACGACCAGGAGTCTAGTCATAGGTGGTATGGTAGTAGTACTTTCTACTCTTGCTGTGATGTCAGGAGCAATGTGCTAGAGCAGCCGTACGATGGACTCCTGCTTGAGACGGTGCAGTATGATGACCTCTTCGCCCCTGAGGCCAAGATGGCTGCACGTGTGTGGAATATTCTCTCCTTCCTTCCGCACTGGCTTTGTGGCTGCAGTGGTGGTGTTTGTAGTTGCTGCAGTGGGGCTGGTGGCACTTGGGGTTATTACTTTCATCTTCTCCAGGTTCCAAGCTGTAGGAGTAACAGGTCCATGTTGTCCAGTTGCTTGCCAGGGTTCCTTCTGTGTGTTTTCCTTATGTAGTTGTGGGCAGGCCTCTATTTAACACCTTGTCTGACCAGGCGTTACATTTTTTAAGCTAATCGGAATTAGCATCATTTTTTGGGCTCAGTCACAGGTGTGCATCAGTTTTCTGCCAGCTTGTAGATATAGCACTAGCGGGCTAGCATCAGTTTTTAGTAGGGATTGCTGCCTTGCATATCATTGTTATTGAACTACGCAAGGTGAGGAGGCGCTCCTAAAAAATTATACAAAGTCAGGAAATTTGACGCTAGCCTACACTAGCGACAATATCTAAATATGGCACTGGGTACTGACACTTTTGCGTAAAGAAGAATGGAACAAAGGCGGCATAAACTTTTCTTAAATTTGGGCCCAAGGGTTAGAAGGATGTTATAGTTTACTCCCACAAAACCAGAGAAATTCAGCAGCTATAGTTAGTTATTTCAAGTAACTATAACTTGTGGTCTAAGGTAACTGTAACTTGTGCCCTCGCCATGCAGTGCTAACTACCCCAAATATTACAGCACTCATGACGACTTTTATGACGTCAATAAAAATAGCAATGAAACATTAAAAGTCTAGTTATTGAAGAATAAACTGTGCATGGCGGAGCGCAAGTTATAGTTATCTTAGGCCATGAGTTGGTTACTTGAAATAACCAACTGTAACTGCTTAATTTCTCTGGTTTTGTGTGAGTAAATTCAGAACCTAACTATAACATCCCTGTAGCCTTTGGTTTTTTAAGTGAATATAGATAGATAGATAGATAGATAGATAGATAGATAGATAGATAGATAGATAGATAGATAGATAGATAGATATGTAGCTATAAAACATGCTGTGGCAGCTGTTGCAGGACTCTACGACATGGACAACTTTAAAATACATTGGAGTGAATTGCAAGTGTTGATGGTCTCGAAAAGGAGAACGTTCAAAGGATGATAACAGATTTTATTTACAATATAAATCATTTGTTAATGGTACCATACTAATTTTTGGAATTGTGGTGTGTTCTAAAGTAATTTTCTGCTGTGTAAAAGCCTTCTGCTGGGATTTTATGAATCATGTTTGAGAGAAAACTCTTTTCTCATGATTTTCCCATAGTGGTCATAAAAGGTGCTCCAGAAGCTAAAATGAGAGCATACAGTATTATCTGTAAGTTCACACTATCTTTCTCAACCATATAAGAACAAAGTCTGACATTCCCAGTAAAATATGTACTTCCAACAGGAGCAGCCTGTCGTTTGATTCCCTTGTGTTCTTCTGTAGCCTCCCAGAGTGTTCTAAACAACAACAAGAGTGCCAACAGTCTTACTTATGACAAAAGTGTGTCATACATGAAGCCATCTTGATAGAATCAAACTGGTAAAACCAACAACATTTCAAGTAGAAAGGAACAAAATGAGGAGGTTAATTTTGTTACAGAAATTATGGTTAGTGCTGTAGAAAGAAAAATAAGGACACTTTTTAAGTGAGTTCTCAAATATCTTCCTCTTTTATTTCATTAACACTTTCTGGCATGCAGACTGAAACATGTACTTTCAGAAACGCGCATTTTCAACATCAGAAGCAGACTGTCGGTTAACTTCCTGGTTATCAACAGCTTTACTACAGTGTTCTAATGAGCAACTAGAGTGTTCTGAATTTATACCAAAAGTGTGGCACATCTAAACCCATCTTGATGGAATCAAAGTGGAAAACTGAAAGCATTTCCTACTGAGGATACTTCAGTAAATGAGAAAATTAGGGAGCTTCATAACACCTAAGTTTCCCAAGATGGCCACCAGAGAAAAAAGAGCCCAACTGTAGCACAAATATATCCCAAATGTAGTCCACAATAGCCCAATGACAGAAGTGTGCTATATGTTAACTCTCTCCTGCCTAAAATCTCTGCTTTGTCAATGTATGTCAATGGGGAATACCAATGCCCCAGGCTTTTTTTTTCAAACTCCTCCTCTTACCAAGTTTAAATGTGGTACCTTGGATCATGAAGCGAAGAAGGAATGGGGTAGGGACAAGGACATGGATAACAGAGGGCAGGAGGGAGATAGGCAGCTGAACCGAACTACCCTTACAGGTCAGGCGTCAAGGGTTGCAGTAGCACAATGCACCACACAGGGCAAGATTGGATGGTTTTGCAGCACAACAGACCATGGAAAGCAATAGGCAAGGGACAGGGCCATGCTCATGGACAACACAGAGCAGAGAGGAAAGAGGGAAGGGCAGCAAGCTGACTATACTGGACAGACAGGCAGGACAGTTGCAGCATAACAGACAATGAAGGGCACAGAATGTAGAAATTCCCTACATACCTTTTGAGGTGCAATGAGATAGCAGCTGTCTATGAAAATTATTATCCTTTAAGAAGAATAGCTCTACTCCCTTTATCAGGGAACCCTGGCCTAATTAGATACAGGCAACTTATCAACAGATGAAAGCTTAGATTGAACAATACAAGACCCACGATTCATTGTTGAAGATGTTGGCTAGCCACCTGTGTGGCAAGTGTTTGCAATGGTGTAGCTCATGCTATCCCTAATTAAACATTGGATTCCTGCATTCTATGACTTCAACAGGAGCACTACTGGTGTACTCAGCCACAAGGAGGGGTTGATTGGCATGTCTTCCTAGTATATTGAACTATGCTGTTCATCAGGATGTTGAAGCAGATATGCTAATTAGAAATTAATAATGAATGTTTATATGTTTTGATTAACAAAAAGTTCATAGAGAAATTAATTGTAGAGAAAATAATGTGTACGTTCGAAAATTTGCCCACGGAGAATGGCAGCCACTTATATGAATTCATACTAAAATGATTAAAAATGGGTGAAATAATGAAAAAATGTAATAATAATGTAGAAATGTGCCATATTGAGATTTATAACCTATGCTTTGCATTATATTGTAGAGTTAACTTAGCCGAAGTTGTGGCCTAGTTTTTGCCAGGCCTCATGGAGAAGCTGAATTATTAGAGCATGCTGGAAGCGAAGTTTAGATGCTGAACTAACCTTGAACCACCCGATGTTAAAGTCTGCTTAGCCAGAAATTCCTGCAATGTACCGACGGACAGGAGATGATGGAATCAAATTGATACAATTATGTGTAGAGTAGATGAGATGTACTTTCCCAGGACTCAAACCATAGAGACACTGACTGAAGACGAAGATGCAACATTTTCAATACCTGATGAGCCGGATGATGAGGACATCATACAGTTAACCAATCAGTGTAGGAGGCTGGCCTGGCTTATAGTGGGTACCTGATGGTACTTACACCTTGTGCCAGGTCCAGTTATCCCTTATTAGTAGATTAGTAGTGTTTTAGCAGCTTAAGCTGATAGAGGTAGCTATAGCAGAGCAATTTAGGCTGAACTAGGAGACCTGCAGAGCTCCTACTACACCACTTATATTATATAGCACTATATCACAAGAACTAGGAGACATGCAAAGCTCCTACTATAACACTTATATCATATAGGTACTATATCATAAGAAAGACAATATTCAGAGTTACTAAAAATAAAGGTACTTTATTTTAGTGACAATGTGCCAAAAATATCTCAGAGGATATACTCCATTAGGAGGTAAGTAAAAATACACAAAATATACACACAAACCAAAATCAGGTAAGTAAAACAGTCAGAAAAGATAGTGCAAACACTGTAGAATACAATAGGATGCAATAGGCCAAGGGGCAACACAAACCATATACTAAGAAAGTGGAATGCGAACCACTTAGGAACCTCAGGCCTAGTGTAGTGTGTAGGGGGTCGCTGGGAGTGTAAGAAAACACTAAGGGTGTCCCAGATACCCTACCCCAAGACCCTAAAAAGTAGGAGTAAAGTTTCCCTACTTCCCCAGAAACGCACTAAAGTCGTGATAGGAGATTCTGCAAATACCACAACTGACTGCAAAGCACTGAAGACTGATTCCTGGACCTGAGGACCTGTAAAGGAAGAGGACCAAGTCCAAGAGTCACAAAAGTGTCCAAGGGGGGCAGGAGCCCACTAAACTCCGGATGAAGGTGCAAAATGGCTGACTCCGGGTGGAAGAAGCTGAAGATTCTGCAACAATGGAAAATGCCAGGAACTTCTCCTTTGCACAGAAGATGTCCCATAGTGAGCTGGAGGATGCAGAGTTGTTTCCACGCAGAATGACTGCAAGCAAGCCTTGGTAACTGCAAAGGTTGTGGTTGAAGAAAATGGGTGCTGCCCAGGCCCAGAAAGGACCAAGAGGTCGCTCCTTGGAGGAGGGGACAGGGGGGGCACTCAACAACACAGAGAGCCCATGCAGAAGCAGGCAGCACCCGCAGAAGTACTTGAACACAGGTTCAAGAAAACTGAGCACAGCGGTCATCTCAACACTACAAAGGAGGGCCCCACAAAGCAGGTGGTCAACTCGGCAAGTTGAGCAATACAGGACGGAGTGCCGGGGACCTGGGCTGTGCTGTGCACAAAGGAATCCTTGCAAAAGTGCACAGAAGCCCTAGCAGCTGCAGTTCATGCAATACACAGGATTACTGTCTGGCGTGGGGAGGCAAGGACTTACCTCCACCAAATTAGGACAGATGGGCCACTGGACAGTCGGGGTTACTTAGATCCAGCTCTTGTGTTCCAGGGACCATGCTCGTCAGGATGAGAGGGGACCCAGAGGACCAGTGATGCAGAGGTTTGGTGCTTGCATTAGCAGGGGGAAGATTCCGTCGACCCACAGGAGATTTCTTCTTGTCGTGCAGGGTGAAGGCAGACAGCCCTCAGCGCATGCACCACCAGGAAACAGTCGAGAAAGCCAGCAGGATGAGGCACTACAATGTTGCTGGTAGTCGCCTTGCTACTTTGTTGCGGTTTTGCAGGCGTCCTGGAGCAGTCAGCGGTCGATCCTTGACAGAAGTCGAAGAGGGAAGTGCAGAGGAACTCTGGTGAGCTCTTGCATTCGTTATCTGAGGAATAGCCCAGAGGAGAGACCCTAAATAGCCCAAAAAGGAGGATTGGCTACTGAGAAAGGTAAGCACCTACCAGGAGGGGTCTCTGACGTCACCTGCTGGCACTGGCCACTCAGAGCTGTCCATTGTGCCCCAACACCTCTGAATCCAAGATGGCAGAGGTCTGGGACACACTGGAGGAGCTCTGGGCACCTCCCCTGGGAGGTGCTGGTCAGGGGAGTGGTCACTCCCCTTTCCTTTGTCCAGTTTCACGCCAGAGCAGGGCTGGGGGATCCCTGAACCGGTGTAGACTGGCTTATGCAGAGATGGGCACCATCTGTGCCCATCAAAGCATTTCCAGAGGCTGGGGGAGGCTACTCCTCCCCAGCCCTTCACACCTATTTCCAAAGGGAGAGGGTGTAACACCCTCTCTCAGAGGAAATCCTTTGTTCTGCCTTCCTGGGACCAGGCTGCCCAGGCCCCAAGGGGGCAGAAACCTGTCTGAGGGGTTGGCAGCAGCAGCTGCTGCAGTGGAGACCCCAGAAAGCAAGTTTGGCTGTACCCGGGTTCAGTGCTAGAGACCCCAGGATGCATGAAATTGTCACCCCAATACCAGAATGGTATTGGGGTGACAATTCCATGATCCTAGACATGTTACATGGCCATGTTCAGCGCTACCATGGTGACGCTACATATAAGTATTGACCTATATGTAGTGCACGCGTTTAATGGTGTCCCCGCACTCACAAAGTCTGGGGAATTTGCCCTGAACAATGTGGGGGCACCTTGGCTAGTGCCAGGGTGCCCACACACTAAGTAACTTGGCACCTAACCTTCACCAAATGAGGGTTAGACATATAGGTGACTTATAAGTTACTTATGTGCAGTGAAAAATGGCTGTGAAATAACGTGGATGTTATTTCACTCAGGCTGCAGTGGCAGTCCTGTGTAACAATTGTCTGAGCTCCCTATGGGTGGCAAAAGAAATGCTGCAGCCCATAGGGATCTCCTGGAACCCCAATACCCTGGGTACCTAGGTACCTTATACAAAGGAATTATAAGGGTGTTCCAGTGTGCCAATGAGAATTGGTAAAATTAGTCACTAGCCTGCAGTGACAATTTTAAAAGCAGAGAGAGAGCATAAACACTGAGGTTCTGGTTAGCAGGGCCTCAGTGAGACAATTAGGCACCACACAGGGAACACAGACAGGGCATACATTATGAGCACTGGGGTCCTGCCTGGCAGGATCCCAGTGACACATAGGCAAAAACAAACATACATACAGTGAAAATTGGGGTAACATGCCAGGCAAGATTGTACTTTTCTACAGTGACTGATTAACTTTTGTGCCTTTTCTTCTAGGTTCCAGCTGCGCAGTTTTATAAAAACAAATTCTCCTAGCTAGGTGCTTTCCAAATTCACATTTCTAAATTATTTTCGCATGAAGTCCCACATGCTAAATGCTAATCTGTGTTAGGTAAGGACCTTTTGGGTAACGGTGACAGTGACAAATGATTGATGACTGATTGATGAACTCTGCTATTGATGCTGACTTATTCATCTTTGTTAGCTTATGCTGAAGCATTAGAACTTATGTTTTCTCAAATTCGGATTAGTTTATGTTATTGGTGGTCATTAATGAATTAATTTTGAGTTGATTAAATCCAGTTTGAACTAACTTCATGGATTAGTATTGTAACTAATAGGGAAATAAAAATTGTTAAAACGTATATTGAGTTGTTGTTATTCGTGAAATGCTGATATGGTTGTCTAATAATTAATGACTCTCTTAGTGGTTATTGATTATTTATAGAGAATATTGATAGCATTGTTCACTATATGGCTAGGATACTCCATGCAATCCAAAAGGTTCATCGGCCTAAGCGCGACCCCATTGTAAATTTACTTACTAAGGACCAGGCGCGCTAGCAAGGATTATGGAGTCATGAATGGATCCTAAAAAATGGCAGAGCTTTGTGTGAACACTCAATATTCATCACATACCATCAACACATTGAGAATAGGGTGTATGTTTATGTAGAGTTTTTCAAAGGCCCAAAGATGTAATAGTGGCACATGTGCACATTCATTCACGAACTATAATAAAGTAATCTTACTGTAAAAAATATTGCCCACATTTTATGGAGATCATTTGGGACAACAACATTTCTGGTGACTAATCATTACTGGTCTCAACACCTTACCGAATGTGGGCTGTAACATAGCTTGTGTATGTTTATCCACCACTGGCAGTCTTTCTGACATTGTCTGTGCCTAGTGCATCCCCAACTGAATTAGAAAGGTGCAGAATAATACCAATGTCAACCCAATACCTGGGGTGTATACAAGATCAGAACATGTTGAAGGAGTTTATACATGTCTTGAAATGCCCGGTACTACTCATCTGCAGGAGGATTTAGTGGATCAAGATTGGCACTTTACATAGTCATAGTATAGAACGATGAGTGCTTGCTCCATGGAGCTGATTGTAAGTGAGGAGGATATGGGCTGACTGCTGATATAGGCCTTGTGGATAATTGTAGGCACATTTGGCTCAGATTTTCCCTAATGCAGTGGTTCCCAATCTTTTGACTTCTGTGGACCCCCACTTTATCATTATTGGAACCCGGGAACCCCCACTGGATCATTATTGGAATTCGGGGACCCCCCACTGAGACATTACTGTAAACTTGGGAGCTAATCAGTTAACAATATTTAATTTTCTAAGCAGTCGCAGACCCCCGGAGGAGGCTTCGCGGACCCCCAGGGGTCCCCGGACCACAGGTTGGGAACCACTGCCCTAATGTGTTGAAAAGTTATACTTATTGATACCAGGTATTTTCAATAAAAGTATTGATTTTGTTGCATTTGTATTATATAATAATATACCTAAAATGTGAAATGTTGAATAATAGGTTGTTATTTCGGTTTGTCAAGAATGACCACATGCTCTGTGGTAGAAGAGGTCGTGGAAAGTATTTCTCCATGTACTAACCCTTATGGTCCTGCTTGTAATTGCTAACAAACTTGCTGTGCTTTGTTCTAGGAAACAATGTTTTATCACGCAGAGAGGTATTTTGCATGAAACCATGCAGTAGTTCATCTCAACATCTCTAAGTGGTGTGTCTCATAATGGCCTCTTAGTTTTACGTACGTTCGGCTGAAAAGGATGATAGCCACTTGATACATGCCACAAATCGGTAATACAAATTCCATAAGTACGATTCCCTCTCTTCTCAGTTAAGCATGTTTTGCTGTAGGGGATGTGCCGAGACTGTGGACAGCCATTTAGGGTATGCTTCAGTGGCCCGGCTTGAGGAAGGCGTAAGACGCTATAACGAGAATAACTATCAAAAGTTAGCTGCCGTTCAATCACTCTGAATTACCACAAAATTCTGCAGCGTTCTACTAATTATGCAAGAAGAGTAATGTAGCACGTAGCTCTATTATCCTAAAGCAAAAATGGCCCTCACGTCCAAAATGGACCCAGGGGTGTTTTTTGCAGTAAGAAGTAGAACTGAATCCAAATGAACACAAGCAGTGCAGGAAGCTCCTTGCATTTGCTAAAGTTGCTCAGATCCCCCAACCCCCCGAGCTTATTCCCGGCATTTAGCACTATTCTCTTAGCGCAAAATGCACTCTTATGGAAACAAGAATGCATTTTGCGCTAAGAAAATAGCACTAAATGTAAAAGATTAGGAACAGCAGTAGAAGCCGCCACTGGCACTGGCTAAATTTGTTGTTTCTGTGATTATATTCCCTTCAAATTACTCATGATTACGCACGCATATGTAATCATGTTATTATCAGTAATTCCGCGTCAAACAGTAAGTGGAATTACCAACTTTACTCCAATTACTCAGAGGTAATAAAATTTGTTAAGGTGTCTAGTCTAAAGGACCCCAGGGCAAAACCTTTTAGTTGTACAGAATCAAGTACAGCGGTCTGTGTGCTAAATTTACGGAATGCGTCTTCCTTTCCTTGTAAGGTCGCATTCTCCTATAGCAAACATGCAGGGTGAGTGGGTGCCAGTCCAGGGCATGCTTCGCTGGCCCAGCTTTAGTAAAACTGTAAGAGAGGCTAGGGCAGTCTAAAGCACCCTAGATCAAGCTCTCTTACATATACAGAGTCGAACATGCATGTAGTGCACACTGGATAGTTTCTTCACTTTTTATATTTAAGCTCTCGTTCTGAATGAGAATTGGTTGCTGGTTTAAGGAAGAGCTGGTTTTCATTATGTGTGCTACATTATGGAGGCAAAGGCAACCATGAAAAGAAGGCGTGCAGATGGATTCTACTTCTCTGGAGCAGGAGGCAGGGCCAGCATCATTAAATCAAGACATACTTTCTTTAGAAGCCATAGAAAAAATGATTAATCGTGTTAGAGAAGCTGCTTTAGGGACAGAGTACATCCTACAAACACTAATAATGATAACCAGGGTGATTTAGAAGAAGAAGACGTCAAGGTACATTATGGTCAAGGTCAGGAGCGATCAGAGCTATTGCAACCCTTAGTGGCCCCAGAGGTTGTCTATAAGGAAGACTTCTTTAGTCGTGGCCAGTCCAGAGAATTTTAATCTCCCATGGTGTATGCAGAAATAATGAAGGCGCTGTCATCAGAGTGGAAGGATATGGCTCATCACTCTTTCCTCAGAGTTTAAGTTGACAGGCATCCTTTACAAAAAATTTCAAGTGATTTCTCGCCCACAGTTGAAGTGAACTCTGTCCCTAAGGGATGATAAATTCAGAAGAGACTGTTCTCTTTGAGTCAGTAGATAAGAAAGAAGGAGCACCAATTAAACAATCATGTGCACCTTCATAGCTGAGATCTCAGCAAGCACCTATGCAAACTCTACAATCCAATCTCTGCTAAAAGATTTTCAATCCTTAGCAGAACTGGCTCAGATTTTACACCTAGGTTAGCCATGATGGAGCAACATGTGCGTTTTCTTTCTGTTTCTTTTGATCTGGTGAGAGCAGCGGCTTCCTCTTCTGGAGCAGCACCCAGAAGGCACTCTTGGATATGTCTGAGAAAGGCAGATGCTTCTCACAAAGCGTTACTAACGCATCTTTCCCTCACTGGAGCTAAGCTACATTAACGACATCAACAATCTGTATTTCATGTAATTAAAAACATTTCTGCCAGTACAGTAACAGAAAAAAAGAAAACACATTCATTTTCGGTGCAATATAAATAATACCAGTGAATGAAAATGAATTCAGACCAGTGTAAAATAAACCAACTATGAAGATTCTTAAAATTATTTAGAGTGCAGTATCAAAGCAAAACAAGATCGCAAACATTGTACGACTTTAAGATGAACATTGTTATACGATGAGATACATTTGATAATTGCTTGTCATGCTATACGTCACACTTATTTATAGTTTCCACTGAAAGAAAAATCAGTTCATTGTGCTTTCCGTAGAATGCTTAATTTGCAGTACATTATGTAAAAGGCAGGATGGCGATGTGGAAGCTAAAACTATGGAAAGTATAATGCTCTATTTACTCGCTAGCAACCTGTCAGCATGGTCTATGTATTTAACAAACCTGCCCCATATTAATACTTTTTGCGCAAAAATGTGCAAATGCAGTTTTGTGGCAAAAAGTATAGCGCCGGCTTGCGTCATTCCATAGCACCAGCCGGGCGTCAAATTTATGGAATGCTTCAAGTCGGTGTCGTAGTTAGGACTCTTGCTCTGGGGAAGACTGCTGGTTTAAGGATGACAGTACTTATGTTTGTAGGTGACTATGCCTATCCTACAACAAGTTGCAACTGTAGTCCCAACCCTTCCGGCTCACTACCAGTACCTCACCAACAACCCAAACAGTTAAAGGATATTTGTGGCAGCCTTTACGCATGGACTCAGAAGTATGACATCTCAGGGAGTGTTGTGGTTAAACAGAGATTACCCCTTTCTCACAGATATATTATGTCTCAAGCAAACACAGGCAATAACGAAGATGCAGTAATGTTTCAATAGTTTTTATTTAATGCAATGCAGTAAATTGTATTGGCTGCAATGATTAAGATAATGAACAGTGCAAGAGATAGAATTGTAAAGACGAGGGTCATGATTATGAAGTCCCCCACCATCTTGTATTAGCATAGAAAGACATAAAGTGTATCATATGTCCGTTTACCCTTTCATAATAGGCCTAACCTTCTACCTAGAGGAGAGCTAGGTATGTTAAACCTAATCTGTCAGTGCCATGTCCCTGGAAGGAGCCCCCAACCCTGGTTACCTTGAATGAGGCCTTGAGCTCAGACTTCGGAAGAACACAAAGTCCGGGTCAGCGTCAAGGCGATGTGCAGCATCGATAGCAGCGATGGTGTCTGGTCGAAATCCCTCTGATTATCTGTCTAAAGTGTGATGTATTTATACAGATCTATTTGGACCCCTGACGTAGGTTGTTCCAAAACAATAGATAATGCTGCATGTTTGGGACAGCAATTTTTAATGTGGGCACCTACAGTTTGTTTGTCTTTGTTGTATGAGTTGACGCCTTAGCGCTGCGACACTGATAAAATGACTCTAAACAAAAGGGCTTAACTATAAACAAGGCAGCCATCTTAGAATAATTAATTAAATAAATGGCCTAAGACAGAGAAAGCTAAGTAGGTTATAAGTCACTAGGTGATGGGGGCACGAGTCTGCAAGCCAAAGGCTAAGCTAACTACCGTTATCCCATTAAAACAAACTAGGATTCACTACACCGGAGCTCAGGTTGGGCAAGCATCATGGGGGTGGTGGTACAGGTGAAGGGGGTTTTGCCTCAAAAAATGACACTAGGCTGGTTAGAGGTAAAAGAAATGCCTCTAACCAGCCTAGCGTAACTTCCTGATGCAAAACCATCCATACCACATGACTCCTGTATTATAAATGACAGGAGTCAAGCCCATCACCCCAATGGCCAGCACAGGGGACCAGTGTCCTCTGGACATGGTCATTGCACCCAGCGCCATGCAGGGGGGCCCATGTCAGGGCCCCAATGGCGCTGAAATGTTTTTAAATACTTAACTATACTTACTCTATTTACCTGGGATGGGGTCCCCCATCCTCTGGTGTCCCTCTGGTGTGGGTGTTCCTGGGGCTTGGGGTGGGCACCTGTGGGCCCACTCCATGGTGTTTCACCGTGGAAATGGGTCCACAGGTCCCCTAACGCCTTGTCTGACCCAGGCGTTAAGTAATGGTGCAAAGTAAGCTTTGCATCATTGTTGAGCCACTCCTTCCACCAGTGCGTCATTTTAGCATGGGGAAAGAAATATGGCGCTATAGGGCTAGCCCCATCTTTTAGATTGGAACGCCTACCTTGCATCTTATTGATGCAAGGTAGGCGCACATGTCTAAAAAATGGTGCTAACTCCAATATTTTGATGCTAGACGTGTCTAGCGTCAATATATAAATATGGAGTTAAGTTTGCACCGATTTTCCTTAAAAAAAAGATGCAAATTTGGTGCAAACATAGTATAAATATGCCCCTCAGTAACTGCTTTGGGGTGCTCTCCATGCAATTAGAAAATTATGTGTTACAACTAGTCCTAATACCAAACTGATGAAAATGTTTTCGTAATTATTTTCTGTGCTCATAGGTTAAACTAGTGCAGGTGTGGGGAAGATGAGATTGCATATCCGGATGTGGTGCACATAGGCGGCAAATCAAAAAGCAATTGGTAATCAGGGCCTCAGTGGGCAGCAACAGAATGCGAAGCCGCACAATTCTAATTTTGTAGCAGGCCTTGAACAGGTCTCCCAAATATCCTTGTACTTGGATATTTTGGTACTCATGTATAACTAGCCGCACATTACATTTTTAAAAATGTTTTATTGGTGAAGGCTGAAATATTTGTAGACAGTGTATTCAGCGATTTCTTGAAAACGCCATGCAGCAAGTTGTGCACCCAAAGGTTTTGCACTCCCTTGAGTGGGAGACCTGTTGGAGGGGTAGCAGACCAAGAGTTTTTCTTTTTATGCAGGCCGTACTTAATTCCATCCCAAATGTGGTGCTTTGTTTTAGGAACATTAATTTCTGACTACATGCTGAACAATTGGGTTAAGCTAAATTCTTATCTGCGCTGGTGAGGAAACCTTTTTTTGGCGCTAATCCTGCAAAGTACCACAATGGCATCTGAAATTATGATGCTATAGTTCCTAACGTGTACCATAGTGCACTGTATGTTAAATACGGCACACACATGGTGGAGTTGGGGAGAGGCGCAATGAGGCACAAGAAAAAGTGTGCCTCATTGCAAAAAGCACCACTTTTCTTCAATTTGGGCCAATATATTTTGCTTTGAGTGGCATTGAAGAAATAACAACATTTTCCGAAAATGCTTCTCTTCCACTTGCAATAAACTATTCTTTGCTTACTTTTAAAGTTAGAACAAGGGGCGGGTTTCTAATCTTAAGGAGTAGAACAGCAAACACTAGAAAGGTAATTTTTGGTTTTAGTGAACTCCAATGAAGTAGATGACCACCATGGTATTTTCATTGGTCTATTTTTCCTGAAGCCTTCTTTACTCTAGTACCGAACTAATTTTTTTAAATTTTCCTCCCCAAGCTAACTATGTTGTTTTTCTTCAAAAGTAAGGGTCATTTAATTTGCTTCACATTTAGCAACCAATGAAGACCAACCCTATAAGATTCAAAAGGACAACGTCGTCGACATATTGTAACGACAATATATGCTGATGGCTGAGTCTTGGTGGATCAGCATAAGTCGTGTCCAGCTGGAGACTCAAATCAGAAATATTTAGAGTAAAAAGAGTTGGGGGTTAAGACTCAGCTTTGTTTTAGGCATAGCTGAGTATGCATTTTAGGAGAGAGCCTGTGATTGGTGGCAAGTTTCACTTGAGCCCAATAATTTATATACAGCATTTGTAAGGCACGTAAGAGGTCGTATAACATGTGCCAGCCTGCCAGCTTATATCAAATCAAAATTCTGCTCACATAATCAAATGCTTTGCTTAAACCCATGAACTCTCGTGCCAGGACCTTCGGTCTACAGCTGAGGAACTTCACAAGAAATCAGTAGGAAATTGCAAGTTGCTGCAGCCAGCGTTTTCATCTTTTAGAGAAAGAGGGGCACAATACAAGAGGACATTTGGACCTGGCTTACAATTAAAGGGAACATCTCAGCACTTTTGAAGGAGGGGTTCCCAGTCAACTCACATGAATAATGGAAAGACCTGACTTTATCGAGACAGTCTGAAAATTAGTTAGGGGTCGGTAAACGTTTTTTCAAAGCAACTGAGAAAATCACATTGCAGACAAATGAGCCCTGTAAATTGTTTCTTTATGGTATCAGATGAAATTTGCCTAAGAACCTCAAAAGTTTTTCTTCGTATCCCAGGGCCTCAAGACTCCGAAAGATGCTATAGCAACAATAGTACCAGTACTGGGAGGTCAGAAATGCACTATGTTGGAAAATGGGTTATTGGTAAGGGCAGGTAAGTACCTACACTTAGCAATAGGCCACTAACCTCCACTTAGGTCCAGTTAGGTCTCAGTAAATTAAACCCAGCTCAACCCTTGGTAGCTTGGCAACGAGCGACCATGCTTAACTTAGGAGACAGAGTGTAAAGCATTCAAATATCACAAAACAGTAATTAAATAAAACACAGGAAACAAGTTAAAAATCCAAAACCAATTAAAAAAAATAGTGATTATTTTTATATTTAAAATGACACAAAAATGAATAAAATCGGATAAGGGGAACTGGAGATATGAATTTTTAAAGAATTATTGCTTTTTAGCGCCTAGAAACAAAAAGCGCCAATTAGGTCATCTGGTTGCACCTCGACCAGGGCAAAGTCAAAGTTTAAGGCAACCGCGATGGAGCCCTGCTCGGCTACAGCTCACAGGAGGCCTCGGTCAAAAGTTTACCTTCGGACTTAGTCTCTTTTCTGAAGACTTTCTTCAGCGGGACGAACCTGCCAGTCCAGTCCGACCTCCTGGAACCCTTCTCCGGATATGCGTTGCGGGAATCCTCGGTGGAGATTTTTACCTTCAGACTTAGTCGTTTTTTTTTAGGTGAAAATCCTTCGATCGGGGTAAACCTCGATCTTGATCCGACGTCCTTGGAGCCCTCCTCGGATACGCTGGCTGGGAGGTCCCGGTCAACTTTTTACCTTCGGACTTAGGGGGTCATTTTGACCTCGGCAGTCTTTTTAAAAGACCGCCGAAGGACCGCCGTGCGGTAGACCGCCATTGTTGGCGGTTTGCGCTCGGCCTATTATGACCGTTGGCAGCTCTCCATCCTTTTACAGACGGAGAGCCGCCAACAGCCATACTGGTGGGAGGCGGGGAAGTGGAGGTTGCTCCACCTCCACCGCCACGCAAACAGAACACCTCCCAGCGAATCACGTTCTGTGATTCACCGTGGCGGTGTTCTGTTGGCGGTGTGGTGTCGGCAGAGCTGCCCCCATGGCTCCCGTCCCCTCCCGGAGGATCGTCGGACCAGGTAAGTTGATTGTTCGTGAGGGGAGGGGGGTGGGGGGTGTTGTGTGTTGTGTGGGTACATGGGGGTGTGCGTCTGTGTATGTAGAGGGGGTGTGTGTGATTGCATGTATGCTTGCGGGGTGTTGTGTGTATGGGAATGAGTGCGTGTATGTCTGTGGTTATGTCTGTATGCATGTGTGCGTGTATGTTTGAATGTGGTTGTGTGTGTCTGACTGTGTGTGTGGATGTAGGCATGTATTTCGGCGTGTGTGCGTGTAAGTGTGTAGGTGGTGCCTGTGTGCGTGTCGTGTGGGTATGGGTGATGTGATGTTGGGGGTCGGGGTGGGGAGGGGAGCCCTGCCACCTTTGGGGGGTGGCAGGGGTGGTGGGAGGTAGGGGAGGAAGTTCAGAGTCCCTTAGTTGGATCTGTTTGCAGAAGAAAAGAATGGTTTTCTCAGACAGTTTTGTACTCTAGAGCATTCTGATCAAGCTTGGACAGCTAATGCTCTATCTATAGTGTGACCTCAGAGACTGCTTCATGCAATTCCTCTCCTCCCAAGTGTCAGTCAGAAGTATTGTTGGTAGCCTTCAGTGGCCTCACAGGAATTAGTTTCTCTATCTCCAAAAGCGATCAATCTCCCCTGCTTGATTATTTCTACAATGCTTGTTCACATTGAGAATCCTGATGCTAAATCAAGTATCATTGGGGAAGTTACACCTGTGGGGTCTGGAACCTGAGATGTTAAACCTCAGGTCTCAAGGTTGCTCTTTGGATGCATCATTAAATATTTAACAGTCCAGATGTCCAGCAAACGTAAAGGTTTATAGCCAACATTGAGACTCCTCAAAATAGTGCAAGCTTAAAGGGGATTTTCTGGTCTCATGTGATCCAGCAAGGATGCTGGATTTGCCCTCTTGGTCTAGCAATTTCCACCCTTAGAAGCCAACAGGTGGTACTTTGAGCCTTTAGAGGGGCAAACTGTTCAATCATAATCAGTCTAGTAGGTAGGTCACTAAGGAGTTTCTCACTTTAAAAAAACAATCTTGCACTCCTGGTTATCCTCTTAGGATCTATCCTGAGTTTTAAGGGCTCTTCAGCTTCACCACTTGAAACCTTAGAGACAGAGCATCTTAGGATGTTATTCACTGTGTGGGTTTTTTACTGGTTTGGGTATACACTCCAACAGTAAAGACTGAGGTGAGGAATTTAGGTTACAGGTAATGACATGGTTACTTACCCATAATCTTCATTACTCATACTTCAGGTCTTTCATGCAATAGTCCTAGTTTACCTTCTTTTCCTCCCAGAGTTCTGGGTTCAAACAGTAAGAACTTTATTCTAGACTTGGTTATTCATGTGAAGAACTTTAGGCCCAACCAGCTACTATATCACAGCAGGAAACAGCAGGCAGCCAATTTCGTAGTAAGTTTTGCTTGTAAGAGTTAGATGAATGGGAGGGCACTCCAACAGCAAGGACAGTGGTGAGAAAGAGCTGGAGTTCGAATAAAGAAGATTATGAGTAAGTAACTGGGTCATCAGCAAAACAAACACTAATATCTGTTATACAACAAAAGCAATGCAAACATCTTCCATGAGTACAAAACATTGGACTGACTACGTTAAATATATAAGGCCTAAGCTCACACAAGGCCCACTTTCAAGTATTCACAAACAGAAGTGAGCAACATGGGGACCTTCCTTAAACACACATAACTGGTGCAATAGTGATTAGAAACGTACCATCTTTTTTTTTTCTCTCCAAAAAGAACATTGTTATTGTTAGACCTGGCATCTTTGGCTTGGTCCCCCCTAACATTTTGCCTCTGCCCCCCAGGTTGTTGACTGTGTGCTGGACTCTGTTTTTGCTGTTTTTGTTACTCTGGGCACTTTACCACTGTTGACCAGTGGTCCCTATTTGAAATTGTATGTGTGATTGGCTTTTCCTTGATTAGCATATTTGATTTACTAATAAGCCCCTCGTAAAGTACACTAAAGGTGCCTTTGGCCTATAAATTAAATGCTACTAGTGGGCCTGCAACACGGATTGTGCCAACCATATGAGTAGCCCTATAAACATGCTCAGACCTGCCACCGCAGTGTCTGTGTGTGTAGTTTTAACCTGCCAAACCTTCCCCTTTTATACAAATAAGATGCCCCTAAGGTAGGTCCTAGGCAGCCCCATGGACAGGGTATAGTGCATGTTAAAGGTGGGAAATGTACTGATGTGTTTTACATATCTTAACAGTGAAATACTGCCAAAATGGTTTTTCATTGTTGCAGGGCCTCTCTCTTTCATAGGATAACATGGGGGGTGCCTTTAAATATCCCTAAAGTGTAGTTTCTCTTTGAGAGCAGATAGAAATCTTGAGTTTTGGGTCTCTGAACTCACAATTTAAAAATACATCTGTCAGTGAAGTTGGTTTTAAGACTGTTAGTTAGAAAATGCCACTTTCAGAAAGTAAACATTTTCTTGCTTTAATCATTCTGTGACTCTGCGTGTTTGTGGATTCCCTGTCTGGGTTGGACTGACAGTTGGGCTGTTTGTGAATCTCCTCTAGACAGTGACACAAGTGGAATATATCCTGATGAGCCATCTGAGCTGGAGTGGATGGAGGAGGGGTCACTTAAACCTGAATGGGCTGCTGCTGCTCTATCAAAATGCAGTCGCCAGCTCCTTGGTGTGAGTATGGGGCCTGGCCTGGGCAAGGCAGGATCCTGTAAAGGCAGAATGGGGTGTAACTATTGGATGCAAAGCCCCAGATTCTTAGATCACTTCTGGATTCAAGAGGAACCTCTCCCAAGGATGAGAGCTGAGAAGAAGTGCTTCCCCTGTCTTTGATTCTGCTTTGTTGGGCTATCCTGCAGTTGCTGCTTCTGCCTGTAAAAGAGGACAAAGACTGGACTTTGTTGTGCCTTCCTGCTTGAGAAGAATCTCCAGGGGCTTGAACTGAGCTTGCCTCCTGTTTTGAAGTCTCCAGGCCGTCAAAGACTTACTCTGCCAGCACCTGGACTCTCTGCTGAGAGTCCTGTCCTGCCAAGTGGTGCCCCCTCCAGTCCTGGGGCCCTTGAAAGGTGAAGTTGGCAGAACAAGGACTGAAATCCACGCACAGAACATCGTGCGGGGAAGTTTTCGACACACCACCTGCAACACAACTGAAAAACAACATGCCACCGATTCGAGGCTAAACTCAACGATCCACCTGCAACACGGCTGGGATATTGATCCATCACAACTGGAGAAATGACACAACACCTGCTTGCGCCTGCTATAACGGTGCAAACCCCACACAGCACAGTTTTCTAACACTGTGCGATCGGATTTCTCATGCATCGTTGCTGGGCATCAAAGTCATCATGAACCTGCGTGGGTACGAGGTACCCTGTCCGGAAATCAACATATTGTTATTTTGCGAAGTAGAAAAATTACACATCGCTGACCTGACTGGGGAAGAAATGGACCCACGGCCTCACTTGCGAGTAAGGAATCGATACAACGCTGACTTTTCCGACACACGTTCACCCGTGCAGCGCTTTTTCTTTTTTATGCAAACAAGGTACTTTGTGTAACATCAACATTTCCATTATTTTCTATGGGGTAAGACTCATTCCTTTGAAAATTCATATATTGACTTGTGTATGTTGGATTTTTGTCGTTTTGGTCTTGTTCTATTTAGATAGATTGCCTAGTGTTCTAAACTGATGTGGTGTCCATTTTGTAGTGTCTTCACTGTAGTACTGTGTGTGTTGGTACAAATACTCTCCACAATGCTTCTGGGTTAAGCCTTTCTGCTCATGCCAAGCTACCAAGGTGGTGAGTGGGGGCTAAGCAGGTGTGTTTCTTCTTTGACCTGACCTGTACGAGGTGTAACTTGGCTGCTAAAGAAAGACCCTATTTCTAACAGTTATTATATGGGCAACAACAGAAATGCCAACTATACTTTAAACTACAGGTAGCGTAGCCCACAGAGTTCTGATAAGAAAACATTGTGCCAAATTATCCCTCAGTATATACACCTTAGTGCTCACCCTGGTGTTGAAGTAAGCCTCAGCAAGGCCTACTAGTGCAAGGGGTTCACCTTTCTCTGCACAAGTCCTCAGACCATGTAGGAAGAAGTTGGCACAGAAACTGAAATAAAAGACAAAAGTTTATTAACCTCATGAGGTGGTAATACAGTTCAAACAGCACCCTTCGGTAATGTTTGAGGTAGCACACTGAACTGAGAGAGCATGGTCCTTTTATACCCACGCAGGGGCTAAAAGGAGGTGGTACAATTATAGAAGCAAGACTTCTATGCATATAAGGTCATGTGGAAATGCACAGTCGACAGGTAGGAGGAGCTAACAATTTTCAAGGACTAACAGCTGCAGACCTTACTGAGCATGTGCGAAAGTGGGAGATGCTAAATATAACTTATCACTAGGCAGATTTTCAAGAGTAGTTAACAGAAAGGTAGGACAGAGCACATGGTGAGCACATGGCAGCATGTGGCAGAGAAAATGGCTGCCATGAATACAAAATGGATTCCGCGAAATGTTCACAATAGTTACTAAATACAAGATGTCTTCTGCTAATGCTTAATCTAATCGCTGCTAAACTACAACACTGGCATACAGTAATGGTTAATAAAGTAAGGGGCACATTTACAAAACTTTCATGCAATGAAAGGGAGAGAGCACATATGCTGCATATTTACAAATGAATCAAGCATCTCTTCTCTCTTATCGCACTTGCACACTGTGTGCAGCTTAGCACCAAAACAGGCACCCTTGCACCATAGTGCAAAGGTGCCTGCATTGCATACAGGTTTGTTTTTGTGTAGGAATACCTTGCTGCACAAAAACAACCCTTACAGGCATTTTCCTCTTTAACTGTGTGCTCTTCAACGTGTGCTGCAGAATCCAGCACATGTTAGAAATAGGAAAAAACAAGTATCAACAAAGATATTTCTCCTTGTTGCACGTCACATAGGAAGGTGTTACATTATGACAAATTCCCAGGTTTACAATTGTTTGTAAATCTGGCAACGTGCAAAGGTCTAGGTGTGGATGCATGGGAATGTCCATGCTCTACTTATGGAGCACCTCCTAAGTTGAATTGTAATGTAACTCACTGCAAGTAGCTGCCTTGCCTTACATTTCGTTACAGTGCCACGGAAGACCACGTAAATAAGGACATGCACGACTTTGTAAATATTACTGAAGCCTTTGTGTTGTCCTTGCTTAGCCTTGCATGATGCAAGGACAAGCCATACTTTTGAACCTAGATATATATATATATATATATATATTTATTTGAGTAAGTAAATTATGGCAGAAAGTCAGGTGAGGTCGAAAATCCAAACTCCTGACAGATAATGCTTTGAAGGGCAATTATTTACTTGACTCATAGCTAAAGCAGATGAAGCTGAGTATCAGTTCTATTCAACAGTGCATTTATTAATGAAATCAAATAATGCTCATATAAATATTTTCGAAAAATAATATGTCTTTGTCTTCTTTACATGATGTTAGTTTCAATGTTTTCCTCTGAAAATCAATCTGTGACTCGAATAAATATGTAGAAAGAAAAGCACACACTTCAAAGAACTCACATCAATAATAAGCAGGTGCTTTTTACTGTGCGGAAAAAATGCTTTTATTGCACACCTCTCTTAAAAAGAAATCCAATGTAGTCCTTGTTCATCCAACTTGCTTTGAGCAAAACAATTATTTTTTATTTTGCTTTATTGATTTGCTTCTGGCATTAAACTGTAACACATTTTGCTCTCGTTCTAAAAACGTGTTAATATTTTACTTTAACCTTCAGACATCCCGTTGAGGTTTTTTAAAGCCCATTTTTCAATTAGCAAGATAACATCTTAATAGGTTTATCGCCTGAACAACCTTCTGCATTGTAGCATCAATATATTACGTAAAACACACCCCCAGCGAGCATATAGCTAAAGTTAGAGAACTACGATTGCATGCCAGTACACTTATTTATCAAGTTAAAACTTTTGCTAAAATGGCCCACTGTTCATGAATATTCTGTCAGAGGTCATTCATGACAGAGAATCTGTGTTTGCCAAAACGTACGTGTAATGGCTATGTCAGTAACGTAATTTAAGAAGTAAACTTCCACCCAATTTGCTCAGACTGCATATTTCCAATTTAGACGTAACTTTAAATAGCGTAATCAGTGCACACTCATATGAGCAGTGAGATGCTATTCTGTAGCAGTTCATATTTCTGTAGTTATTTTAAAACATTAAGGGCCATATTTATACTTTTTGACGCAAAACTGCGCTAACGCAGTTTTGCGTCAAAAAAATTAGCGCCGGCTAACGCCATTCTGAAGCGCCATGCGGGCGCCGTATTTATTCAATGACGTTAGCCGGCGTTAGCCGCCGGTGCTGCCTGGTGTGCGTGAAAAAAAATGACGTACACCAGGCAGCGCCGGCGTAGGGGAATATGGAGCTTGGGTGCAAAAAAAAAGGCAAGTCAGGCTGAGACAAATTTTTCGCCTCAACCCGATTTGCGCCATTTTTTTCGACTCCCAACCCCCATTGAAATGACTCCTGTCTTAGCAAAGACAGGAGTCATGCCCCCTTGCCCAATGGCCATGCCCAGGGGACTTCTGTCCCCTGGGCATAGTGGCATGTAGGGGGGCACAAATCAGGCCCCCCATGCCACAAAAAAATAAAATAAAAAATACTTACCTGAACTTGCCTTAATGTCCCTGGGATGGGTCCCTCCATCCTTGGGTGTCCTCCTGGGGTGGGCAAGGGTGGCAGGGGGTGTCCCTGGGGGCATGGGAGGGCACCTCTGGGCTCCTTCCGAGCCCACAGGTCCCTTAACGCCTGCCTTGTCCAGGCGCAAAAAAACTGCGCAAAAGCGGCTGGACGTCATTTTTTTTGACCCGCCCACTCCCGGGCGTGAATTTTGCCCAGGAGTGTAAATACGGCGCACATGCCTCGGAGTCAATTTTTTCGATGGGAACGCCTACCTTGCATCTCATTAACGCAAAGTAGGTGTCCACGCTAAAAAATGACGCAAACTCCATGGACTTTGGTGCTAGACGCATCTAACGCCAAAGTATAAATATGGAGTTAGTTTTGCGTCGGAATTGCGTAAAAAAAACCGACGCAATCCCGGCGCAAACAGAGTATAAATATGCCCCTAAGCTGTTACCGAAAGAGCCATCTTGAAGGTGTCGATTTACGCCTTCTTTTGCAGTAGCACTTTCTATTGCAGTTATTTTGTGACATTTTTGTTTGTAGTTTCTGTTCAATGAGTGAATCGCATATCCAAAGTTTACCTTAAACTGCATATCTAAGAGTAAAATCGTGATCCCACAGACATTGGAATAATAAACGTAGGCAAACGGTTGCGAGAAGATAAAATAAATGTGCATCAGTTGAGTAAACCGATGTGTGGCAAAGAGCATGCCTAATATATAAATATACATGGTGTTATTAAGCAACACGGAGGAATAATGACAGAGTACACACACGAAAAAACGGAGAATACTGCATTCCCAAACAGAGGCAGTCTCTTCATAGGGGCGAGGGGCGTTGACCCCCAGCCTGCAATTATCTCACACACTTTACACCAGCAGACAGGAGGTGTACTGCTGCAAGGCGTAGTTCATTTCCATGACCAAATGGGGCCGTGTATCAGAACTGCGCATGGCAGGTTGGTCAGTATTCTGCTTTCTCGCCAGCCTAACAAGCGCAGTTCAGGCTTTCCCAGTCATCACTGTCAGGAAGATAGGAAAACAGACACACAGCCCCATCGGTCTCTGATGGAGTGCTGTGTTCCTTTATCTCAGTCAATCCTTACAGTGCTCTTATGCTATTTATTATTACAAACTGCATGAGAGCACTGTTTTTATTGGCTGAGGTGTGTGGTGCTAGCTTCCCCATGCCCAGCTTTTGAGTGCAGCAGACAGCACAATGAAGTCAACAGAGTCGGCCCAAAGTGAAACGAAGATAAGTTAAGTTAATTATTTTTTATTATTTTAGTCCCCTGTAATGTAAATGTAATTGGTGCTGATGTAAAGCACTGGTGCCTCTCACAAATGTTGGCGCATGCAGCGGGATACATTTTTGTTGTCACAGGCATTAGAAGCATCATGCGGCTGCTACAAATGTTTATTGTATTTACATAGCACTAACTCAAGTTTTCAGCTATGTAAATATAATAAACATTTGTAGCAGCCGTGTGATGCTTCTAATGCCTGTGACAGCAACAATTTATCCTATGCATGTCCACCATTTTTGAGGGACAGCAGTTGACACTGTTCCCAAATACCACAGCTATACATTGTCCACCATCTATGGGTTTATACAACCAAACATGGTCATATTCACCATAAAATGAAGTACCAGTGCAGAAATAACTAGTAATGTCTCAACTCAATGAACATTTGGAAACAGGATCTCCACAGCATCCAAATGTGGCATTGGATAATGGTGGACTAATAGCCACACCACAGTGGCTACACAAAATGTACCACCTGTTTACATACAAAGTTGGGGTGCCACAAGGCAACAAAACCTTAGAGGACCTTGAAGATACATCCCACACATACCTCAACAATCATGCACATATTAATATGCAAGTACTTCGCATTCATTGTGGTAAAACACATGTAAGTAACTGTGGGAAAGTATCACTGGTGAGCATTTCACCAATCCTGGAATTCTACAAAAGACACCAGTTACACACACACACACACACCCACAAATTATACAATGAGCATTAAAAGTCCATATTTCCTTGCCCTCACCAACAGATATGTGCACTACAGTGCCTCCCCATGCTCATCTTTCGCTCATGGGAGCACAACATCAAGCAAATAAATTTAAAATTTGCCAGCTTCTCAAGGACAACACTAAGCTCCATCCCCAAAACAACCTACTATTGTTACGTACTGCACTGGACTTCTCACCTCTGGATTTCGGATTGGCGAATACACCAAGTCTTCTACAGGTCCTGGATACTCCCAGATAAGGGTGACCCCTTCTAGTAGCCACGGTGCCGCTTGACAGGCTACGCCAAAGCAGACCGTACCCTCCAGAAGGAGTCCCAGAGGGAAAAAACCCCAACACTGGGGAAAAAACCTCTTACAGGAACTCCTGAAGGAAAACAAGAAAAAACAGGACTTGACAACAGGAAACAAAAATAGGCAATATCCAGGGTAAAAGGCAGGAAAAAAGGAACAGGCAGAAATATCCCAAGGCAAAAACAGGAACAAAGAACAGGCAAAAATCTCCCAAGGCAAAAAAGCAGGAACAAAGAACAGGAGCAAACAGCACAACCAGAAGGAAGTGTTTGCAACGCAAGGAGGAACAAGACTGATTGACTTATATACTGAGAAAAGGGAAGTGACATCACAGGAAAAGAAAGTAACACCATCTTGGATTGGGAAAAGCCCATAGACCAGTATAGGAAAAAGAAAGTAGTATAAAAGAAAAACAGAGCATGCTGGGACACAGACACGAAGAAGACAAGATGGACACAACATAGATAGAGACAGGCAAAAGGACCAACAAAAACCCACCACCAACAACAAAAGAAGAAAAAAGGGCTACAAGTAAGTGTAGCGCGACCGGGAGCAAAATATATGCTTCCCAGAAAGCATAGTCAAAAAACGCGGGGAACGGCACTCCAAATATCGATAGCGCGTTCCACCCGCGAGGACAGAAAGAGACGCCGCGTCAGAGCGCGGCGTTACAACGATGAAAGGAAAATACATACTTGGCATGGAGCTACTACTGTGAATCTGAAAGTGGCAGTTGGTGGGATATTGGCCACAGGAATAGGGGAAAGGTGCCCATGTGTCAAAACAACAATTGAATAGAGTTTGAAGGCACCATAGCTCTTTTGCTTGTTCAGGATTGACTAAAATTGGAAATGAGGCAGGCACTACTAACGTATATAAAGATCTGTGTACCCTATAGCATGGCCCCAAGGGACTCAAGAATGTTCATGTCAAGGGGCGGCACAAATTATTTAATTCTGAGTGTTTCAGCTCTCAAGAGGTCAACAGTGAGTAGGGAACTGCAGAGGTTGCATTTCATTACACATTGATAGATTGATGTATGCACTCTCAAATTAGCAACATGATCTTTGTGACCGGGTGGAGAAGACAAGATAAAAACAGGAGTTTTGGAAGGTATTGGATGAGTTAGAGCATGCTTACTAAGAGTAATGAAAGAATGATGCGTGACAATGACTTAAGCCACACATGACTAACTGACAAGTTGTTGGACATACAAGAAAAAAGCATTCTAGGTTTGAAATTTGAGATTCCATTAAAGTGCAAAGTATTTTCTCCTAGCCAAGTGGACTGAATGAGTGTTTATCAGTTATATTACCAGCAGGAGCATGTGTAGTAAGGTATACACAGAGACAGACTACTGCCCTGAAACATCTTTCTAAAGTGACAAGCATATATACTAAGAAGTGCAAAAGAACTGCCATCTCCATCAGCTGACAACAGTGCATAGTATATTATGAGGATGTGTTTGCCTCTGTGCCAAAACCTCTCTACTTTAAAAATCTTTATACTATAGTGGGAAAAACACTAATCGCTTTATAGTACTTTATAAATAGATACATCAAACAACACAGACTGTAATAATATTAAAATCTTTAAAAGCTATTAAAGAAAAAAATCCAGAGTAACATTAAACTTTTTATTACCAAAACAATTTAACAATAGTAGAAACAAGAACAACTATACTAACAATCTACAACAACTGTGAAAAAAAAAAAAAAAAAAAAGTTAGGTAATCTAGAAGATTTTTTTTTTACTCCGATCAACAGACACCAACACCTCCTTCCATTTTCCTTCATTTACCTGCTGGCTTTTGATGTAAGCTTCTCCAAGGGTACAAATGACGCCATAGGCAGTAACAACAACAGTTGTGCAATTAATTATTTTCCTGACTTTTCACACAGTTATTGTTTCCTCCTCCATGATACTTCTGTTTTTCAAAACTACTGTTTTCCATTTCCAACCTAAAAAGACAAGTTAGCCAAAAAATGTAAAGTTGGATACCGATAAATAATTGATAATTGTGATACATCATTATATATTCTAAAGGTTTTTAACATTTTCGCCCACAATCACTTAGTTATACTGCACCACTAATGTCATATTCCTTTCTCTTGAATAATTAAACATCCTCAACAAGTGCATTGTCTTCACAGTTAGATTATAAATTTTAACATGCCATCAAACCTGGGGCCAGATGTAGCAAACGTTTTGCGACTCGCAAACGGCAAAATTTGCCGTTTGCGAGTCGCAAAACGCGTATCCCAATGCAGAAATGCATTTTGCGACTCGCAAAATGCATTTCAGACTCACAAATAGGAAGGGGTGTTCCCTTCCTAATTGCGAGTCGCATTGGGATGCAATACCATTTGCGACCGCGTATGCGGTCGCAAATGGCATCGCAGTTACCATCCACTTCAAGTGGATGGTAACCCAATCGCAAATTGGAAGGGGTCCCCATGGAACCCCTTCCAGTTTGTGACTGGAGCCCAAAATATTTTTTCAGGGCAGGGAGTGGTCCAAGGGACCACTCCCTGCCCTGAAAAAAAACTGAAACTAAAGGTTTCGTTTTTTTTTAAGTGCAGCTCGTTTTCCCTTAGGGAAAACGGGCTACACTTCAAAAAAAAAAAACTGCTTTATTTAAAAGCAGGTCGCTAACATGGAGGTCTGCTGACGTCAGCAGGCCTCCATGTTAGCGAGTGCCTATACTCGCAATGGGGCCGCAATTTGCGACCCGATTGCGAGTTGCAGTCGGTGTCTGAGACACCGTACTGCATAGCAATTTGCGACTTGCAAATTGCGAGTCGCAGGGACTCGCAATTTGCAAGTCGCAAATTGCTTTTTTCCTACATCTGGCCCGTGGTTCCTTAAAAGTTTCTAAAGTAACACATTTCTCCAGGCACACTTTCCTAACAGTGAGCACACTGTTTTACTCTGGAAGAAGCAATACTCCACTCAAAAATTTCATGTGGGTAAAATATGTGCACAGTAAGTGGTGAACCTAGCCCTTTCTACAGGAGCATCACCAAACCTTTTGCCTTTTTCATCCCATTTATGACCTCATTTGTGTTGGCTTTAGGACTCTGGGCACTTTAACACTCCTAAACAGTGTAAAGTGCACGTGCTCTCTGCTTAAAACATGATAACATTGGCTTATCCAATATATTAATAAGTCCCTAGTAAATTAAATGCTACTAGTGAACCTGCAGCACTGATTATGCCACCCACTCAAGTATTCATTCTACATGTCTCAGGTCTGCCATTGAGAAGTCTGTCGGTGCAATTTCACTGTCATGTCAACTTGGCATTTAAACCCTCATGCCTGTCAGGAATGAACCATGCTTAAACACATTAATAAAGGGCAAATAGTGGGATTATGCAATAATAATCAGAAACTGACCTTGGTTTTATATTTTGACTTTGTTTCACATCTTATTTGTATTAGCTTCATGCCTTACTTTTGCTAAAATAACCCCAATAGTTGAACTGGTTTCACAAATAAGTCACTAAATGGTTAAACTGTAGTTTCAAGGTAAATGGAGGACTCATGCTGGGAAAAAACAACGTTAAAACAGGTGCAGATTTAATCAGGCTGGCATGACTAATCTGCCACTGTTTTCAGGATGAATCATCACAATACACTAAACACAGCCTCCTTGCCATGTGTATTCAGGATGACTCATTGCAATGCAGTAAGCAGAGTCTATTTAAATCTGCCCCAGCCACAAGCCTTTGCTTTGTGTCACGATTCCTGAGCCAAATCAAGCCTCTTCGGATCCCTGAGACCCCAGGCCATAGGGCTTCAGAACATTTACTTACTGTGTATTAAGAATCGGATACTCTGCTTCAATCCTCAAACAGTATGGTACCTGTAAAGAAAGAGACAAGATTAACAGGTAAAAAGGAGCCACAGTGCTGCGCGACAAATACAGACAACAAGGAAGAAATTACTCCAAGCTTATTTATTTTACTTTTTTTTGTTTGATCTGTAGTTGTACAAGAATAAATGCAAGGCTTTTCAAAGACACTTACTTGTGAATTCTGAATGTTTCTTCATTTAAAGATTGAAAGACATTTTATAGCTAAGAAGTGAAGTAGCTTCCGTCTTGTGGGAATCACTCCACCTACACGGCGTCCAGAATAATTCTCCATGGCACATTATTTTCCAGTGACCTTTCTTCTCAACTTCTCATAAGAAGACCTCCTGCCATACACAGGTAGAATTCAAGACACCGCAATGATAGGACGGGGTATAAAATCAGGGTTACGGACATTAGAGAGAAATCTATTTCCTTAGTGTAGGCCCCTACTAATTCACAATCTCATTATCTCCCAAGGTTGACGATTGAACAAAGACGGAAAGCACATCTTCCTGAAAGGCCCCCTCTCTGGGAATCTTAACTATTACCCCAGACATATCAGCTTCTCAGGTGGTAGGTAGGGAGTTAGGAGGTGGATGTTTATCGTCCCCGGAACTTAACATACAACTGTTCTTCAGGTAAGAGTGTTCCTTGAAACCTGTACATTGCCCAGCCTTAAACTCCACGTAAGTTACACACATGTCATCACTAAGGTATATCCTAGGTAGTCTATAGGACAGGGTGCCATGTAAGTAAAAGGCAGTACATATACCTTCACATTTTACATATCCTGGTATTGAACAACTAGTTGAGAAGGAGTAGCTATGTCATATTTAGTACATATGGAATTGTAATAAGAAATCCTCTTCAATGGTAAAATCAGAATGTTGGCATTTTCCTGCTCTTAGCCCTGAGTGCCCACAGCCTTTCTGCAATACACAGCTGGCCTGGGTGACAGATGGACTTTACAAATTCCCTTCAGACAGCCACATCCAAAAGGAGCTTAAGCGTGGCTAATGGGCCATGAACATTCTGATGGCCCATACTGGGCTGGATGGGAAGGAAGAGCTGACACACCTGAATAGGCAGTGCCCACCTTCAATACAAAGGGCTGCATTACACACTGTCATGAGTCTGGAGCGAGGGCAGAAATAAATGACATCTGTGCACTTGAAAGACACTTTTTCAAAGTCACCCACTTCAAAGGCACAACTGGGTCCAAGTACTAGACTTTACCAAATCAGTCCACTACTGGACCAATGAAGAACTCTGCCAGAAAGGACTGCTATGCTGCTATAAGGACTGCCACTCTGGACTGCTGCTCTGGAAGAACTGCTTTTCTTCGGTGCTGCCCAGCTGCCTGCTGTCCTCTGCCCTGCTAAGGAAGGACTGGACCCATCTCCCTTGAACCAAGAGTGACACCAAGGGCTTGCCTCCTGTTCGCCTGAGGTCTCAGGGGCACAATAGATTTTGACCCACCATCACCTACAGCACCTGGACTTTGCTTGCTGCAAGTCTTGCCCTGCCAAGTGATGCCAATCCACTCCTGGGCTCTTGGAAGTGGATATAAAGTACTGCAACTGCCACAATCCATGCACCACCTCCATTGCATCAGTCAGAACAGATACATCTCCTTCGACGCAGATGCAACGCTGCTCAAGGACTTCACATCGCTGGCTGCGCAGCTTGATGACAACGCATCACATTCATTACTAAAGGTTTGCCAATGACACATTTACGATTGCACAGATTGAAACCGATACATTGCCTGCATCCAAAAGCATCAACACGGATGCATCTCTTCTTCTACTCCTCACATCGAGTCTTCAATGTCGATGCTTCCTTCATCCAAAGGTTCTCTTGTGGCGGGGCAAGGTTGGTCCTTGTATCCAACCTTGCTCCATCGTGTCAGCCTAAACTTTCAGATTTGACAGACATTACCAGATAGTCCCAGTTGACGCTTTATGTTTCTAAGCACTACAGTTGCAGATAGTCTTTAAAAATATAAAAATTCATACTTTTATTTCTTCGTATTGTATTCTTCTTGCTTTACTCTTGTTATGTTCTTTAAATTAAGCTCTGTTTTTCTAATTAAGTGCGGTGTTCTTTGTGTGGACCCTTCACTATTTTTTTGTTTTTGTTTCATTTCCTCTTATGTTAAGCCTGACTGCTCTGTGCCAAGCTAC
The DNA here is from genome assembly GCF_031143425.1 of Pleurodeles waltl. NCBI lineage: Eukaryota > Metazoa > Chordata > Amphibia > Caudata > Salamandridae > Pleurodeles > Pleurodeles waltl. The sequence continues at coordinate 1,231,996,582 of NC_090444.1, read as the reverse complement.
CAGAGGGTGAGTAAAGGGCAATTTATGGTGTGTATCTGACATATCGTGACTAAGGTTGTGGTACCTGCTTGGAGAGGGAGTATACCTCTGCAAATCAGAAACCCAGTTTCTAACAGTAAGGTTCCTAAAATCAGAGCCTTATGTTGGAAAGTGGCTTCTTGGTAATGGCCGGTAGGTAACTACGCTTAGCAATTGGCCACAATCCCTCACTAGGGCCAGCCAGAGTCTTAATAAATTAATCCTTGCTCAACCCTTGGTAGCTTGGCCACGAACAGCTAGGCTTAAGATAGGCGACAGGTGTGTAAACCATTCAATATCAGCAAAACAGTCAATAAGTACAACACAACACACAATAAAAATCCAACACCAACTTATAAAAATAGGAAATATGTTTATGTTTGAAATGATACCACAACAATTAAAATCCATTGTAGGAGACCAGATATATGAAGTTTTGAAGGTTACAAGTAAAACTAGCACTCAGAAGCAAATAGCGCTCAAAGGGTTAAAAAAGGTCTCACCGGACAAGGACAAAATCCAGAGTTTAAGTCACAAATGATGTAAAACTGGTAAACTTACTTTTACAAGTGTTTCTTGATTCAGGAACGTGATCCATAGCACCAGCCATGGGTTCAGAGGATCTGGTTTGCCTCCTGGACTCTGGAACTACAACTCCCACAAGGCTTCTTTTCAACTTATGAAATGTTTAACAGAAGTTACTCCAAACTTCTCCAAACTACTATATTGTCTTCCAGAAGTCCTTTTTGAGTCCTTGATATGTCCACAAACTTGATGGAAGGTTTCAGAAGGCTCAGGAAGCTCTGAGGTGCTCCTTGGAAGTTGGGACTTGAGTTCTCAGGATGCACCTGGTCAAAATCCTCAAATGGCCACTGGACGCTGGTCAGCTGGGTTCTTGTTGCAGGACTTGATGCAGGGGACTCTGGTTAGTTCCTTTGTACCAGTTGTTTACAGGGAGTCCACTCCTGGAGTTGCAGAAGCAAGGCAAAGTCCCTTTCTTGGTGAAGCCCAAAGTGTGCAGCTGGTGCAGTCCATGTGACTGCAGACCTTCAGGTCCAGACCAGGGGCCCAGCAGGTCAGTCCTTTTTCTCCAGTATCTTCTTTCAGCAGGGATCTGAATTGTGTGACAGCTCTGCCACATTTATCCTTCCTCCTGGAGTGGGAAGCAGCGGGCACTCCTGAAAATGGGGTGCCGGTCACCACCCTCTGAGGTGACCACTTCCTGTGAAGTGTGGCAAAAATCAATTGCAGAAAGCAACATTCTCTAAAAATCCAGGATGGCAAAAATGCATCCTTGGCTTAGCCCACCCACTGGTATGGCTGTCTCCCTTAACACACCCCTTCAGATCCTCTTATAATCTAAACCAGTGGGGCTCCCCTCTGTCTGGGTGAACAGGAAAAGAGGGAGGTCCAGTTTCTGTCCCAAGTGGCTTTCTCTCCTTTGAAGACCAATTTTGCTAGTCTTCCTCCATCCTGCTCCGCCATCAGCTGCAGCAGTTCTCATCAGATGCTTTCATTGGCTCAGCCCAGGCCACTTCACACCTCATTAAGGTAGCCTGGCTCAGTCTGTCAGAGGCTCACCAATCAGGAAAGGGCACTGCAAGGCTGAATTTGCTAAATTTTAGAAAGAGTTCTAAAACTATTTTCCTTTCTAGTTATATTAAATTCAAAATTGGCAAGTTGTTGGATTTATTATAACATTTGATTTGTGTTAGACTTGGCATCCTTGGTGTGGTTTCTCATGTCTGTCTGCCTCTGCTTCCTGTATTTTTGACTGAGTGCTGGACTTCGTTTTGATGGTTTTTGGTACTCAGGGCACTTTACCACTGCTGACCAGTGCTAAAGTGGAAGTGCTTCCTGTGTGAATTGTGATCATGATTGGTTATTCATGACTGGCATATTTGATTTACTAGTAAGTCCCTAGTAAAGTGTGCTAAAGGAGCTCAGGGCATGTAAATCAAATGCTGCTAGTGGGCCTGCACCACTGACTGTGCAACCCACATGCGTAGCCCTGTAAACATGTCTCAGACCTGCCACTGCATCGTCTGTGTTTGAAGTCTTGAACTGCCTATTCGACCTGGTAAGTGTACCTACTTGGCAGGCCCAAACCTTCCCTTTTACTACATGTAAGTCACCCCTAAGCCAGGCTCTATGTAGCCCCATGGGCAGGGTTCAGTGTATTTAAAATGTAAACATGTACTGGTGTGTTTTGATGTCAAAATACTGCCAAGTTCAATTTTCACTATTACACAGCCTGTTTCTCCTCTAGGTTGACTTAGAGACTGCCTTTAAATACCTTTTAAGTGTAGTTTCCCATTGGGAGCAGATAGACATTTAGAGTTTGAGGGCTCTGAACTCACAATTTAAAAAGACATCTTTTGGTAGAGTTGTTTTTTAGATTATCAATTTGAAAATGCCACTTTTAGAAAGTGGGCATTTTCTTGCTTAACCATTTTGTGCCTTTGCCTGTAGGTGGAATCCACGTCTGAGGCAGACTGTCAGTTGGGCTGTTTGTGAATGCCCTCTAAGCAGTGATACAAAGGTAGCTGAGGAGTGTCCGGTGTACCCTGATGAATCTCTTGGGCTGGAGTGGGGAGAGAGGAGCTGACACCTGCACCTGAAAGGACTGTGCCTGTTTGACACAATGTAGTCTCCAACCCCAAGGTGTGTGACCGGTGCCAGGCGTGGGCAAGGCAAGATTTTCTGCACAACAGAGCTTTTCCTTTGAAGTTTGCCTTTTCTAAGGCAGAAATGACTATACGTAGTGGACCAAAAACCCCAGACTTTTAGAATACTTCTGGATCAAGAGGAACCTCTGCCAAGGAGAAGATCTGAAGAGCTGGAGGAGGAGTACTGCCCCTTTGCTGTGTGTGCTTTGCTGGGTTGGCCTGCAGTTGCTTCTTCTCCCTTAAAGAGGACAAAGACTGGATTTTGCTGTGTATCCTGCTTGTGAAGATTCTCCAAGGGCTTGGACTGAGCTTGCCCCATGTTCTGAAGTCTCAAGGCCATCAAAGATTTCATCAGCTAGCACCTAGGCTCTCTTGCTGAGACCCATACCCTGTCAAGTGATGCCACATCCAGTCCCTGTGCCCTTGAAAGGAAAAGCTGGTGAACCCAAGATGAAAATCCATGCATCAGAGCCAAGCGGCAGAAAAATTGATGCTGCCCCTCACTGCGGCTGAAAAATCGACACGATGCCAGTGAAATTGACACATCACCAGCTCAGAGCAGATTCATTGGTGCTGTGCATCTGGATTTTCCACGCATCGTCCCTGGGTATCAAAACCTGCAAATTCGCCACACGGACCTGAGGCTGCTTGTCCGTAAACCGATGCATCTATTCCGTATGAGGAAAGAATCAACACATTGCCTGCCCGGCAGAGAATGTTTCAATGAAAGGCTTCACTTGCATGGAAGGAGACCATGCATTGCATGCTTTTCTGATGCACGCTTGCCTGTGTGTCTTTATTTTTGATGCATACTATGTACTTTGTGCTAAAACAACGCATTCATTGATTTCTATGGATTAATACTATTTTTATTTTACTTTAAAACATCATATCTTTGCTTGTGTATGTTTAATGTGTGTCATTTTGATCTTGTTTGATTTAGATAAATATTGGCTATTTTCTAAACTGGTGTGGAGTCCTTTTGTGGTGCTTTCACTGTGTTACTGTGTGTGTTGGTACAAATACTTTACACATTGCCCCTGCGATAAGCTTTACTTCTTGTGCCAAGCTACCAAGGGGGTGAGCAAGGGTTATCTGAGCTATCTATCTCCCTTACCCTGACTAGAGTGAGGTTTCCTGCTTGGACAGAGTGCAAACTGACTGCCAAGCAGAGACAATTTGGTACCAAATTTGCTATATTTAGATTATCTTTATTGACTACATTATGGATAACAAATGTGGATGTTTTTCCCTAACCAGAGCATAAAAGCATCTCTCATAAGGCCCCAGCTCATATTAACACTGCACCCAACCTTGGGGGCACCTAGAGCAGACCTTAGGGGTGACATATGCAAAAATAATGTGGTTTCAAACTTTGGAAGTACTTTTAATTCCAAAGTCGAATTTGAGGTTAATTTTTAACTTAAAAGCAGCCAGCAAGGCTATGTAAATTCCACTCGTACCCTAAGATAACTATAACTCGCACCCTCACCATGCACTGCTGGTCACCCTACATATTACAGCATACATCTTTCACAACATCATTAAAAATGTTAATGTAAAATTAGAAGTCAAATTATTGAAGAGAAAACTCATTGGGGTGTGTGTTATAGTTACCTTAGGCAGCAAGGTATAGTCACTTGAGATAACTATAGTCGCTGAATTTCTACAGTTTTATATGTGCTTAAAAAACAATGGCACAAAACCATGCCTCCTTTGGCCATGCATGGTGGGGATTGGCTGCAGGGCCTAGCCTACAGCCAGGTCTTGTGGCCAACACCCTATAAACACCCAACCCAATGCCACACAAGGCCTTTGGCTGTGTGCATGGGGATTGGCCGCAGACCCTGACCTGTGGCCAGGCCATGCAGCTTACCCCACAGCACTGATGTTTGGTGGAGATGTGATCATATTTCTGTACATCAAAAATGTGTTAAAAAAATAAATCATTGGGCAATCAGCTTGGGGGTTCTTTTAGTAAGCTCTCCATCTTCCTTTGAAAATGGTGGGAAGATGTTGTTTATCACTAATGTATATGGGGTGGGTCCAAAAGGGCAGGGCTTCCATGGTATTTTCCATACTTTAAAAAAAAGGTTTTTAAAAGGTATAACACAATCTGTGGTCTCTGGAGCAGATGACAAGAACAACCCACTCATGACAGTCACTACATCAGATATTGTGCTTGGAAAAAGCAAGGATGCAAACACTTCTATCAAGGATAACAGATAACTTTTACAGTGGAAATGCAAATGACACACACTTGGTTTGCCATGCGCACGAAGCTAGGATAATTAGTACTTTACAGAAGTGGAGCTTCATTTCGGCACCTGCATGTGCCATAAATACGCTGGGCAGGGTTTTTTTTGGGGGGGGTGAGGGCGGGGGACTGCGGAAGGCTTTCGTGGGAGCTGGCATTGCTCCACAATACAGGGAGCTGCTGTAAATGCAGCTCCCTGCATGTGGGAGCTGCATTCATCTCATTCCTGCCCCCCCATCTGTTACAGCTCCAGCAAAAGCAAACAGCTGCTTCTTCAGGGTGGGCACCTCAGAAGGTAGCAGGACCCTGCCCTGGGGGTTTGTTGTCCCTGGGACCATATATGGCCCCAGGAGGGGAGTTGCGCTGCCTCCGCCATGTTTTTACAATCAAATTGGCCCCTTAGAGGTGGTGGCCCCATGGCCCAGGGTAGTCCGCATGGCCCAACCACCACCAATCTTTATTATTTATCACCAGGAAGGTGGTGGTCTCCAGTGCCCAGGGAAGCTGCAGGACCCCCCCCATATCAATATTAAATATTGCCCTGGAGAGATAATGGTCCCTGGGGCCCCTGGGGTCTGGCAGTCCCCGATTTTTATTCTGTAGCCCTGGGAGGTGTGGTCCCCAGCTCCCGGAGGGGTAGTCGACGCAGTCCATCATATATTTAGTTATTGTAGCCCCTGGGAGGTGATGGTTCCAGGCGCTGTTACAAGCCCTAGGAGGGGGGCCCCGTGCACCCACCTACTTCATAAGTAAACTGCACCTGACCCCGGGACCTGACCCACCAAGGGGCAAAAAGAATTAGAAGCACAGGAGACTGCATTTTCTTTTGACATTGGTGGAAAAATCCAAGGATCCACCTTCGGATTTTTCCAAAAATTAAAAAAACAAGTTTTCAGCACTGGCGGAGGTGCAGGGGAGCCAAGGCAAGGGGGTTAAGGTATTCCTGTCCTGCCCCTTTTTTTATTTTTTATTTTTTGGAGACTCAGAAGAAGCCGAGACCCAAAATGGCTGCCAGCACTTCCTGATTGAAGTGTTGGCAGCCAATCAGATATCAGCATGGGAACAATTGGATCCATGGATGATCCAAGTCCCTGGATATCCATAGATTTTAAAGTTTGATATCTCTAAAACTACAGAACGGGTTTACTCCAAATCACTAAAGGCACGTTCTGCGCACCAAGATCTAGATTCCTGCAAATTTTGGTGTAATTTTCAACGATTCACGCTGTTGTCGTGTCTGAAGAATCTATAGGATATAACATGGGAACATACTTTTTTGACCCCCCCCTTTTTCCTCGGCCCCAGTTTGATGGATTATCCAGAATCTTTCAATACGCAACAAGACCCTATAGTATATTTTTTTTGGTAAGATTTCTTTAAGATTCATCGAACACAGTCACAGATAAGATATAGGCAATTCAAAAAACGCTTTTCCTATGGAAACTAGGTACCAGCTGTAACCACCCCTTGGCTACTGCCAGTAGTTAATATATATAGGTGAAATATATATATCTACATATATATATATAGATATCACATAGTGATGGTCGCCACACTACTTAGTTATAGCTAGGACATGTTTCCATAGAAAAAGCTTTTTTTCACTTGCCTATATTTTTAGTACCGCTTGACAAATCTTCACCAAATCTTCCAAAAAAAGGGCCTAGGTGATTCTTGTTCAGCTTGGAAAGTTTCAGGGTGATCCGTCAAGCAGGGACAGAGAAAAAGGTGGGATTAACATGTATTTCCCATGTTAACTCCTTTGAACACGACTACAGCCTGAACCACTGGACAGAAACACACCAAATTTGGCAGAAAGCTAGCTTTAGGTACACAGATTGCACTTCCACTTATTTAGTGTAAATATATTCAGTAGTTTAAGAGAAATGAAAGGCAAAAGTGATTTGTATATCTAAGACCAAGGATCCTCCTGGACGACTTTGCGAACAATAACAAGCTTGTTCAGGGGAAGGCTCTGATTAGCTGCCAGAACTTTAACCAGGAAGTGGTGACAGCCAATATTTATCTAAATCAAACAAGATCAAAATGACAGCCATCTTGGGACTTGACTTCAGCCTTTCCTTCTTTAATTTCTTTTAAACTTCAGAAGTTTAATGTTCATACTGACATTTTCTTTTCAATTTGTCCAGAAATATCTCATCCAAAGTACATCATTCATCAAAGCCTAAAAAACTCTCTGTCTGTCTCCTCTCACTCACTTTCTCTCTCTCTTTCAATCTCTTTCTCCCACTCAAACACCAACTCAGACCCACTCAGACCCTTACTCACCCACTTACAGACCCACTCAGACACTCAAGCACTCCCTCACTGACCCACCCAGACACTCGTGCACCCACTCACAGCCATACTCAGACCCTCACGCACCCTCACCATGCACTGCTAATTACTCCACAATTTACAGCACTCATGACATCTTTGATAATATCATCAATATATCAATGTAATATTTCCAGTAAAATTGTTGACAAAAACTGTGCATAGTGTGTGCACGAGTTATAGTTACCTTAGGGCATGAGCTATAGTTACTTGAGATAACTATCAATATCACAGGTAAATTTCTATGGTTTTGTGCTACTAAATTCAGAACCTAATTTTAATGTCCCAGTAACCTTTGTTTTTTCCAGTGAATTTCTATATTTTTTTACGTAAAAATAATTTTACCTACCAATTGTTATTCCAACCACTGCTGCACACAACCTTTGGCCGTGCTGGTTAGCGATGGCCTCACGGGCCACATAATAAAAGGTTTTGGAGTGCCATGCCAACCCCTCTGAGGCCCCAGGGACAACACCTCCTCATTGTAAACATAAATAAATATCTGGGAGTGTGTACAGACCCCCTGGGCCCTAGGGACCACCACCTCTCTGTGGCAACATAGTTGAAAGACTTAGGGTGGCCAGGCAGACACCCGGAGAGCACAACCTCCCTGAGACAACATAAAAAACACATATGGGGGGTTATACAGGCTGCACAGAACCCCCCGGGCACTGGGACACATCCCTGGGGTTACAATCTAAAAACTATGCAGGGAGCTCATGGAACCCGCAGGCCTCTGTTACACCACCTACCGGGGCTATTTTAAAAATATTTATAGGAGGGGCACTGGGACTTTCTGGACTCTGGGGACTACTAACTAAGTCTGGCCAAAAACATTTTTTTAGAAAGGGAGGAGGGGTCAGGTGGCCCCCCTCCCTAGGATGATAGATCGATCAATTTCAATTTTTTCATCAATAATTTTCACTGCAGATGTTACAGTGATATTATCAATGATGTCATAGGAGATGCCATGAGTAATGTAATAACTGGGGAAATTAACAGTGCATGAGGAGGGTGCGGCTTATATTTACCATAGGGCAAGAGTTATAGTTATTTGAAATAACTTTAACTATTTAACTATAACAGCTGAATTTCAATGGTTTTGTGCGTATACAATCTGAACCTAACTATAACATCCCTGTAACCTTTGGCTTTTTTGTGCATTTCTAATGTCTTTTTTATTTCATTTCCTAACTATGACGTTCCTGTAAACTTTGTTTTTTTTTCAGTGAATTTCTAGGTTTTGAAAAAATGTTAAGTAAAATGCCCATTGCAATGCACGATGGGAGGAGTGTTGGACAGAGGGCCTGGCCTGGCATTGTGCTTCCCCACCCAGGCTTCCTGGTCCTGCCCCCCTCCTTCTTGCCATCCATTTTCTAAGTGCATGCTCCTGCTCCCTCATTACAGTCCTGTGTGGCCATTGTTCTGCCACTGCCCTTCCCTCCTGCCCTGAACAGTTAGCTTGCTGCCCTATCCAGCTCCTCCTTATCCTCTGTTGTCAGAATCAATGCACCAACCTCCTCTTTCCTGCATGGTCTAATGTGCTGCCACTGCCCTCCATTTTGGCTGCTATCCCTGCCACTCTTCCTGCCCCAATTCTATGCCCCATCTTTGCCCCCTGTTTAGCCTCTGTGCTAAGCATGTTGCCCATACCCTCCTTCCCCTGACCTTCCTTTGCATACATTTGCTCGCTCTTTTTTGCCCATCATGTTCCATGGACCTGTTGCTACCCCTCCTATATACTCTGAGTGTTCTGTTGAGTTCCATGCCCCTATGCCCTTCCTCCTGTCCTCCATGGTCCATTTTGCTGCCACCCTCTTTTGCCCTCCATACTCTATTGTGCTGCAACTGCTCCTCCTGTCTGCCTTGTGTGGTCTATAGTGAAGCCTCTTCCCCCACCCTCTCATGTCTGTGCCCATCCCCTACCCACCCTTCTTTCGTCCATGGTCTTTTGTGCGTGCCCCTGCTCATCCCCTTTTGCCTACCATTGCAGTTGCACTGCTACTAACCCTCCACTTGCCATGTTGGGTGTTATATGCTGCCACATCCCATCCCACCAGCCCTGTGTAGTCATCTTCCTGCCTCTGACCCCCCTTTCACCTTCCCTCCATTGCCTGTGTGTATGCCACTATAATCTCACTGTTCTCTCCATGGTGTGTTGTGCTTCCGGTGTCCATCCTGTCTGCACTCAATGGTCAGCTTTTGGCTCCTGTCCTGCCCCCTTGCTACCTGCTCTCTGTTTTCAATGCGCAAGCCCCTATCCCCTCCCCCGCCTTGTCTGATCCATTGCCTTGCCCCTGCACCCTCCTTCCTACCCTTCTTGGATCCTCATGCTGCAACAGTCTCTGCTGTCTGTCAAGTATGGTCAGTTTACTGCCCTTGTCTCCTTCCCCTATGCTCTCTGTTGTCCATGTGTGTGGCCTTGTCCCCTCCCTACTGCTTTCCATGGTCGGTTGTGCTGCATTATTGCCCTGCTTGCCTTGTGTGGTATATTGTGCTGCTGCAACCCCTGACACCTGCATGGTGAGTTCAGTTACGTACCCATGCCCATATCCCTCCTGCCCTCTGTTATCCAAGTCCAGGTCCCTACCCCATTCCTGCTGGCCTTCATGATCCAATGTACCACACTTGTCTATCCCTTGAACTTGGTAAGAGGGAGATTTTGAAAACAGCATACCTGAGAAATAGATTTCCACCATTGGCTAACATTGAAAAATAGGAGACAGAGAAAATAAAGCCCTTTTGAGCTTAAAAACATTGGAAGTCTCCTGCCTGAATCGGGTCTGTATGGATGTATGGTTGTACTGCCACTGACTCTTCGTTCTACCCTCAATGGTCCGTTATATTTCCAAATCCTCTCTTGCCTGTCCTGCGAGGATGTTTTGTTGCCCCAAACCCCCTTTCCTTTGCCCTCCATGGTCCGTTGTGCTGCCACTGTTCCTCCTGCCTGCCCAGTGTGCTCAACTTGTAGCATCTGTATCCTCCTCCCCTTGCCCTCAATTATCCAAGTCTGTGCCCTTGACCTCTGCCTCCGCACAATATACTAATGAACAACTTGATTGCTAACATTTTTAATTTGTTACAAATGTGTGGCATGCCTGACTGCGCTACATAAAACTGCAAAACAAATAAAAATTAAGGGCCCAGTTTACAAAGGTAAACTTAGACTTTTGGACCAAACTTTGACCAAAACTCTACGTTCACAACTTTGGGAATTCACAAAGGGCATTTACGAGTATTATCTTTATGTCCACACTCAGGGCAGAGATCCACCCCGCACCCGCTTGAATAATCACCCCGAAACTTGCCAGACACAATAAGACACAGTAGGACACTTTTTTGGGATAATTTCATGAAAATTCATCAAAATGTGCCAAAATTACAAGCAAGTCAAAAATCACTTTTCCTATGGAAACTAGGTCCTAGCTATAGCTACCTACTGGTGGTACATATATATATATATATATATATATATATATATATATATATATATATATATATATATGTATATATATATATGTATAGAGAGTGAGAGAGAGAGACAAATAGATAAAGATATAGATTACCTACTGGCAGTTGCTAGTAAGTAGTTATATTTTATTTCTGCTTTGCCAATAACTTTAATGCTGTTTGACAAATCTTCATGAAACTTAGACTTCAGCTCAGCTTCTGTGTTGCAAGTTTCAGGGTGATCTGTTAAGCGGGGGCCGAGAAAAAAGGGGAGTCCCAAAACTATTTTTCTCCATTCTACTTCAATGGGATTTTAAACATTTTTAAACATGACTACAGGTTGAACAGCTGAAGAAAATGATACCAAAGTGGCAGAAAGTTAGCTCTGGTCCAGAAAGCAGGCTGTTTGTGATTTAGGGTAAGTACCTTCATTAGTTTTAGAGTAATTAGAGATTAAAAAACATAGATATCCAGGTATAATCCTCTTTGGGTCCAACTGTTCCAATGCTGATATCTGATTGGCTGCCAACATTTCAACAAGGAATTGTTGGCAGCCATCTTGGGACTCAGCTTCAGCCAAGTCTAAAAACAATTTAAAGTAAAAAAAATGATAGGGGCAGGGGTAGAGTCACCCTGAGCCCTTAGCCTTAGTCTAGAGTTCCCTCACAGACTCCATCAGGGCAAAAAAAAAGATTTCCCCTAAAATGTTGTGAAAATACACATATCTGGATCCCTGATTTTTCCAACATTTTCTAAAAAAAAAAGGGCAGTCTCCCGCCATTTTTTTATTTTGCCCTCAGATGAGCCTAGTCCAGGGGCATTGAGGGATTGAATAAGGAGGGAGGGTGCACAGGGCCCCTCTCGTAGGGCTCTATTAGCCCCTGGGACTACCTCCTTCTAGGGGCTATGAAGTAAAAATGTGTGTGGGCCCCCCACATCCTAGGGACCACTACCTGTCCCAGGGAAACTGCCACCTCCATGGGGCTGATATAAAATGATGACGGGGTCCGTTGTGTTCCCCTAGCCCGGGAACCACCACTTCCCCAGGGCTAAGTTTAAGGTTGGGGCGGGGTGCATGAACCCCATGTGGAGCCAATAACCACCACCCCCCCGGGCCGGGTCCAGCTATGTCCTGAGGTGCCCACAGACAGGATATAGCTGTTTGCTCTGACTTAGTGGGAGCTTTGACATCTCCTGCCAAGTCAGAGCAAACACTCCGGTCCCAGCAGGCAAGCTCTGTCAAAAAGCTCTTGCTTGCTGGGAGAAGATCTTTCCTCTGTTTCCTTGTCCACAGACATGCAGGCACGGAACAGAGAAAACAATTGCTATCACACTCAGGGAGCTGCATGTTTAGCAGCTTCCTGTCTGTGACGGCAATACTGGTTCCCAGAGGAGGCGAGGAGTTAGCCTGGACCACGGGGGCCTTCATGCTCCCCTGCAGTCCCATTGCTCACTAGGTGCCCTGGGAGGCACCCAGGAAAGGTGGCAGTGTCGAAGAAGGCCTCCACAAGGCCTACTAGTGCAAGGGATTCGACCTTCTAAGCACAAAGTCCTCAGACCATATAGGAAGAAGTTGGCACAGAAACTGAAATAAAAGACAAAGGCCCTCATTCCGACCCTGGCGGTCCAAGACCGCCAGGGCCGCGGGTAACGGAAGCACCGCCAACAGGCTGGCGGTGCTTCATTGCCCATTCTGACCACGGCAGAAAAGGGGATCCGGCGGTTTCCCGACGGATTTCCCTTGGCTGGGCTGAACCTCCATGGCGGTGCTGCAAGCAGCGCCGCCATGGGGATTTCGACCCCCTTCCCGCTAGCCTGTTTCTGGCGGTTTTTACCGCCAGGAACAGGATGGCGGGAACGGGTGTTGTGGGGCCCCTGGGGGCATGGGCATTGCAGGGGCCCCCTAACAGGGCCCCAGCATGATTTTCACTGTCTGCATAGCAGACAGTGAAAATCGCGAAGGGTGCTACTGCACCCGTCGCACACCTGCAACACCGCCGGCTCCATTCGGAGCCGGCTTCTGTGTTGCAGGCCCTTTCAAGTCAGAATGGCCCCGCGGTCTTTTGACCACGGGGCGGCCATTTGGTGGTTCCCGCCAGGCGGGCGGCGGTCGTCAGAATGACCCCCAAAGTTTGTTAAACCTCAAGAGGTGGTACTACAGTTCAAACAGCACCCTTCGGCAATGTTTGAAGTAGCACACTGAACTAAGAGAGCATGGTCCTTTTATACCCACGCAGGGGCTAAAAAGAAGGTGGTACAATTATAGAAGCAAGACTTATATACATATAAGGTCATATGGAAATGCACAGTCAACAGGTAGGAGGGGCTAACAGTTTTCAAGGACTAGTAGACACATTACTGTCTGTAACTAATTACTAACAGCTGCAGATCTTACTGGGCATGTGCGAAAGTGGGAGATGCTAAATATAACTTGTCACTAGACAGATTTTCAAGAGTAGTTAACAGGAAGGTAGGACAGAGCACATGGCGAGCACATGGCAGCATGTGGCAGAGATAATGGCTGCCATGAATACAAATGGATTCCGCGAAATGTTCACAATAGTTGCTAAATACAAGATGTCTTCTGCTAATGCGTAATCTAATCGCTACTAAATTACAACAGACGACCCTTTCAGCATTAGCTGAAGACATTCGTCTTTCTGGGATCATCTAAATATTCATCTTGTATATTTATGCTCATCATTTCAGCTATTTCCTTATCTAACATGTGTTGTGCTTTCATTTCTGTAATTTTTCTTTTGGTAGGCATACAAGCAGTAATACACATGGAGCAGAACATTGGACCACTCTGAATACAGATACAGCATGTGAAAAATATTGCAGTCATTACACACAGGATAGTCAGTAGTTTCCAGCCCCAGGCGGAAACAAGAGCCCAAAACCATCCAGAAAAAGTCCAAGTACCAGTCTCTGTGTGAATTTCTGCAGCAATGTTATGCAATTTAGATATTGCATCATATACTGAAGATGAGTGATCTGGAATGAAAACGCAGCAACTACTACCGATGATGCGACATGTACCACCTCGATCAGCTAATATCACATCTAGTACCATACGATTTTGGAGCGCTACAATCCTCGCAATTTGGAGCTCCTCAGTAATATTCCCAAGTGCTAGAGCTGCCTGATTGGTAACAGCTTCCACAACCCTAGTCAATGATCTCACTTTCCTACTGTTTAACGCAGCACCCTCAAAGGAGAACAACCCTAAATTAAAATCAACATATTGTTGCAGACTAGCGTCCGTTTGGTCTACCTCATTTGTACTTATTGTCCTTTTATATCTATTTTTAATGATGTAATTGAACAGTTTAAAATCTCAGTGATATGATGCAGGTGCCAAAAACATAGGGGGTAACAGAAAAGATACATAACACACACCTGACCACCCAACAGGTAGTTGGTAATATCCATAGTTAACACAAACAAAATATGTATTATATGAAGCTCTAAAACTACTTTTATTTACCCCCTCAATAGTTAAAATCAAGGTACAATCGCTTATCCCCACTGGAATTCGCCCAATGCTACGTATACATAAATCTGCTTTAGTTTTTGTAACAGAAATCAAAAATTGTTCTTTCTTGTCAGAGTCTCTTGTATTTGTGAAGACATATGGGCCCTCATTCCAACCCTGGCGGTCTCTGACCGCAAGGGCGGAGGGCAGCGGAAGTACCGCCAACAGGCTGGCGGTGCTTCCTGGGCTATTCTGACCGCAGCTGTAAAGCCGCGGTCAGAAAAGGGGAACCAGCGGTTTCCCGCTGGTTTTCCCCTGGCCCAGGGAATCCTCCATGGCGGCGCTGCTTGCAGCGCCGCCATGGGGATTCCGACCCCCTTCCCGCCAGCCTGTTTCTGGCGGTTTTCACCGCCAGAAACAGGCTGGCGGGAACGGGTGTCGTGGGGCCCCTGGGGGGCCCTGCACTGCCCATGCCACTGGCATGGGCAGTGCAGGGGCCCCCTAACAGGGCCCCACAAAGATTTTCACTGTCTGCTTAGCAGACAGTGAAAATCGCGACGGGTGCCACTGCACCCGTCGCACCCCTGCAACTCCGCCGGCTCCATTCGGAGCCGGCTTCATTGTTGCAGGGGCTTTCCCGCTGGGCCGGCGGGCGCTCTTTTGGAGGGCACCCAGCGGGAAAGTTGGAATGGCCGCCGCGGTCTTTTGACCGCGGGGCGGTCATTCGGCGGTGACCGCATGGCGGGCGGTGACCGCCACCCGCCGCTGTCAGAATGACTGCCATGGTATTGAAGCATTGTCCGGTTGATACTCTTCCTATTCCCATTTAGTCCCTTTGGCTTGGGGATACCTATCTTTGTCTTGGTAGCATACTTTATTAAGGCAAAAAAGAAGTCCGCCCTCTGTACGTTTACCAGATGCAAACAAAAGCGTATACCAAGCTTGACAAGAACCATTGTGTGAAAAAGGAAGAGGAATGAAAGGTGTTCCTCCTTTCTTTTGATGCGCAGGTATCGTTCCACATACCCAATAGTTAGTAGTATTTGTAGCATTATGAGTATGATGCAACATCTGAATTAAAGTATTATTGAAGTACGATTGACGGTGCTTCTGCTCATGATAGAGAAGCGTAAAGTAATAGTGATCTTCTGGTACTGGAGTAGTGACAACAAAAAACTCACAAGCAGGAGCCATGTTTTCAACAAACCAGGTGATTATTGCTATAACCACCAAAACAACAACAAACCCCATAGTACTAATGACCACTTTGTTATTCATTTTAGCAACAGTGATAATCGACCCTTCCAGAAATTAATTAAAAACAATCGTTGGAGCTGTTATCCCTGGGCAGCCGCTGATTTCTTCACCATGGGCCAAGACGGGTGTCACTACTCTAATGCATGACTGAACCCCCACCCCTGCCACATTGGCTCTCCGTTTCACTAACCCAGGGCAGTAGCTCAACCAGTTTTTTCCAGCACTACAGATTCTTTCCTCGGTCTCAAATTATATCGCGACACTCCAGAAATCGTATGGTCCGTGAAGAACTCCGCAGATTCGTGAGGTGATATAGCACAGCCTTTCTCCGTAGTCAAAATCTCTCGATGATTGGTCAGCACAGCAGGTTCCACCAAGGTAGGTAGCACTCTCTTGCAGTGAGTACTATGGACCCAATTCTTTCAGTTCGTCACTCGAACTGTTGTCTTTGTCGCAAGGAGCACCTGCTCTGGGCCTCGCCACCTTGGTTCCAAGCTGCTTGATCTTTCAAAGGACTTGATCATCACATGGTCACCAGGTCGGAGTTCATGGCCTTCACCTGTAGATCTGTCAGGAATTGCTTCTCAAACCTGTTGATGAATAGAAACCAAATTGTCAGTTAACTGTGCCAAATAATCATTCATCAGGACACAAGGTACATCATATACAGAATTTGGCTTGGCCTTCCAAATACTATTTCATAGTGGGTAAGACCTGTTCGAGAGTGTGGCACTGACCTAATTGACAATAATGCCAACGGTAATGCATCTGGCCAAGTTAAAGATGTGGAAGCCTGTATCTTCGCTAACTTCAGCTTCAAAGTAGCATTATACCTTTCCACCAACCCTGCTGATTGTGGGTGAAAAACCGCATGGAACTTCTGTTTGATCCCTAATCCTTTCAGGACATACTTAATAACTTTCCCAACAAAATGAGGTCCATTATCATTCTATAAAAGTCTGCAAACACCAAACCTAGGGAAACATTCTTTCAAAAGCACCTTCGCTGTGGTAATGGCAGTATCATCCTTTGTGGGTTACGCCTCTATCCATTTACTGAAGGCACATACCACCACCAAGACATACTTTAAATTGTTGCAGCATTCAAGCTGAATATAATCCATTTGTAGAACTTCGAAAGGTGAAGTTGGTGTAGCAAACCCTCCTGCAGGAGTTCGTGTCCCTTTTCCAGGATTGTATTGTAAACAGATCAAACAAGACTGTACTACTCTCTTAGCTGTACTGGAAATTTCTGGATGCTCCCAAACTTGCGTAAGCAACTTCGTTATTGTTGACGCTCCAACATGTGCCAGTCCATGTGCCATCTGAACCATAGGTTATACAAAAGCTATAGGCAATTTCCATTTATCCATCTGCTTATTCCGCCAACAGCCCTCATCATCCAATTCTCCTTCTTCAGACCATTGCTCACGTTCTTTCACAGAAGCAGATTTCTGTATATCCACTACGTCTTGTCTAGCATTATGCCAGCGTTCAGCTTGTGACTTCACTACATACATAGAAGTAGTACTTTGCTGCATTGCAGTCTCACGTGCTATGCGGTCCGCAAGGGCATTACCTTGCCCTATCTTATTGGTCACTTTCTTGTGTGCACTACATTTCACAATAGCTATTTTTTTTGGGATATATCAATGCAGTCAAGAGGTTATGCACTAATTCTCTGTGCATTATCTGCATCCCGTGGGATGTGAGAAAGCCTCTCTCCTTCCAAAGCAAACCAAAATCATGAGCCACTCCAAAAGCATAGCGGCTGTCTGTATAAATGTTCACACATAAGTCAGTACTAAGCTCACATGCTCGTGTCAAAGCTATTAGTTCAGCTGCTTGAGCTGACTACTGTGGTATATGAGCTGTCTCCACTACTGTGTGTATTGTGGTGATTGCATATGCAGCTGAGGTTGTACCGTCTGGCAACTTCAAACAAGACCCATGAACCCACAATTCCCCGTCTACATCTGGAAGGGGCGTATCTTGCTAATCAATACGACCCTTTGTCTGTTCTTCGGTAAGGAATATACAATCATGTGTTTCTTGTGACTGAGGCTGAGTCACCGGATATGGCAACAAAGTGGCTTGATTTAGTGTTGCACATCTCTTCAGTGTAATGTGAGGAGCCAGCAATGTCAATTCATATCCTGTCAGGCGAGTGCTAGTTAAATGTTGCGTCTTTGTTTGATTTAAAAGAGCATCAACCACATGGGGTACTACAACCAACAGCTTATGTGACAAAACTATCCCTTCACTCTGACGTATTGACACAGCTGTTGCTGCAACTGAAGGAAAACACCCAGGCAACGCTCAAGCGACAGGATCAAGTACTGCTGAAAAATATGCACAGGGACGCTGCTTATCGCCATGTGTCTGTACTAAAACTGACAATGCACATCCATCTTTCTCATGTACCTAAAGTGCAAAAGGCTTTGTGTAATCTGGAGTACCTAACACTGGTGCTGAACAAAGGGCTTGTCGTAGCTGCCGGAAAGCAGTCTCACATTCATCTGTCCATGGGAGGGGCATTGGAGTATCTTTAGTCAAAAGTGCTAGCAAAAGTTTGACAATGTGTGAAAACCCTAATATCCATTGCCTACAAAAAGAAGTAAGACCAAGGAATGCACGAACATCTTTCTGAGTAGAGGGTACTGGTGTGTCTAAAATTGCTTGAATACGATCTGATGTAAGTGCACGGCCCTCCTTAGACAAAAAGTGACCTAAATAGGTTACCTTTGGTCTACAATATTGCAATTTCTTTCGTGAGACTTTATGATGGTGTGAAGCAAGAAAAGAAAGTAAGGACAAAGTGGACTTTTCACATTGCTCAGGGGTATTAGCTGCCAACAAAATATCATTGACATATTGTATGAGAGCCACACCTTCAGGCAAAACAAAAGAATCAAGTTGTCGTTTTAACGCTTAACTATAAATACTAGGACTCTCAGTATAGCCTTGAGGAACTCTGCAAAATCTACATGATCTTTAATTCAAAGTAAAACCCAACAAATATCGGCTGTCATGATGAATAGGGATCGAAAAGAAAGCATTCTTCAAGTATATCACAGAGAACGTAGTTGCTGTCGGGGGAACCAAAGTAAGTAGTGTTGTGATGTCAGATACCACAGGATATTGTGGTACCACAATCTTATTCACTTCTCGTAAATCAATAATGAATTGGTAAATCCTAGTATCAATATCCTTTTTCAGAAGAGGAAGAATCGGACTGTTACAAACATTATACGGAACTTCCTCAACAACTCCAACTGCAATAAGATCATGCACAATTCGTATGAGTGCTTCTTCTAGGCCCTGAATAACCTGAGCGATTTCTCATTTGTCCCCGACCACGTGAACACTGCTGAACACGTAGTGCTGGACAATCGGCAGCCCAATGCCCAAATTTCTTACAACATGCACACTGATCAACAGATAAATTCCAACGAGTGTAAGAAGAACCATAAGATCCACGTCCACCTCTATTACTACCTCTAAAAGGCGGACCATAAGCTTGAGCCAACATAACCTTCGTCTTTAATTCTTTAATCTTTTTATCCTCACTACCTTTTGCTTTTAATTCCTGACATTCATAATACTGAGCCATAGTCAAAAGAGAAACCGGAGTAGAGGTAGTCCATGAACTTTCACTAGCTTTTAGATGACTAGCTATTCCTGGTAACAGATTTGTGACATATTTATCGACAAACAAATGTCTGCCCGTATCATCTGACAATAACTGGCCGCTAAAATCATGAAATGCTTCTTCAAAGCGTGTAAAGAAATCAGAGACCGATTCATCTGCCTTTTGCTTACAAGACGCTAAAACAGTCCAATCTATCTTTTTAGGGAGAATAATCGTTTTTAACTTAACTAATATGGCTGCGGGAAGATCTAGAATCAACTGATATGGCTGTTTCGCAGGTTCCCTATCCCTGTCCATCTGTTCTAAATCTTTCCATGACGCCCCAAAAACTACACGATCATCAACTTTACGAACAGTTCTCCACATATCTGGTGGTAATATCAATCCGAAAAATAAATCAATGTCAGCCAAAGTCATAGTACAACAACTAATTGGTCCCTAAACTTCCTCATATAAGGCGGCTGGATTTTTCCACGGGTCAGGTAATGCTGTTTTAAGTGCCATTACATCTGCCCTATTCCAAGGAGTATACACCCAATTATAAATAAAAAGACCCTTAGCATCAACAGAAGTTTTATCATCACTTGTACCCGATCCTTTAGGAGGAACATGCAAAGGCGTGGCCTCCCGCATTGGTTTTGCGTGAACTATCATAGTCTTATCTGTTCCGAAGATGGAAGCTTGCACCCCGCCGGTCTGAGATGTCCGTGCAACTATGTCTATGGCCCTTTTCTCCTCTCGCAAACGGTCTGCCACAACACATAATTTCACCAAACGCCTGATTGCATCAGCCACCTGGGAGAAAACAAAAAGACCGTGCATTTGCTTACGATCAGTTGCTACATCATCGGGCTCTAACTCATCAGAATATTTCCAAAATAGTTCAATAACTTCTGTGCCAAATGCCTCAGTAAAATATAGCTGCTCCTTTTCCGTCCACCCTTTCATGTTGTCCAAAAGTTCAGAAGCAGAGACAACACTACAAATTGTTTTACTGTCTCGTATCTTCTGTTGCTCCGTGCCGGAGACCTCAGCAAACTCATGAGGGGCAGAAGGAACGACATACGGAGGTGGAGGGCAATCTAGTAACAAAAAATCATTGTGCGGATTATTAAGGATATGATAGAGAGGTTGCCGAACAGTGTATAGGCCAGTTACCTTTAATTTACATTCTTTCTCTTCTATCTCCTTCAAATCGTTTATTTCTTTCTTTCTCATTTCCATTTCTTTCACATATACATTCTTTTGCTGCTCTTTCTCAAGCAAGGCTTGCTCATGCTTCATTCGCCCACACACTTCCTTCTCCCACATTCATACACAGTCAAACATATCTTACCTAGACCTTTGCTTAGACATACATTGTTCACATACTCAATCTTTTGCAAATCAAATGACCCATGCATAGGCCAACGTAACACAGGATCCGCACAAGTGTATTTATTCCATAATGTGCTGTACATTATAGAAGAAAGACCATGTTTAACATACATTTCTCTATTGGGCGTCCCCTCTGGGGGTGGCGGTTGCGATTCTTCCAGTCTCAAATTGGTACCATTACAAAAGCAACACATCCTACAAAGTGCGCTAAAGACAGGCATGCCAAAAATAGTGCAGAATATGCAGTATTATAATCAAAGTAGCACTTAAGGTACCTCTAGTACGATGTGCCATTCAAATCAAAATTAAATTGGAGAAAATTCTCCTCATTACCTGCCTATGTAAATTGCAATTTATATATCAATTCAAAGGACACAAATTGATTAGTCACCCAAAACACGAGAGCCACAGTAAGTGGTGCTAAACTTCATTAC
This sequence comes from Pleurodeles waltl, assembly GCF_031143425.1. NCBI lineage: Eukaryota > Metazoa > Chordata > Amphibia > Caudata > Salamandridae > Pleurodeles > Pleurodeles waltl. Next base: position 1,231,975,654 of record NC_090444.1, on the reverse strand, counting down.
CAAACAAAGGCATCAAAACCCACAGCAAGTGCTGTAAAACGGCTCTTACCAATCACAGGGCGTCCAGGATCCAACTGGCAAGTTCTAAAATCGACCAAATGGTCACTGCACGACGAATGAACAAAAAGGATCTCAGTCGAGGACTGGCGCCACCTGGATGGTCAAATCAGAAAGAAGGGAAAAACGCTGTGGTTGCAAAGACTCGTGTCTCCTCAGGCATTGATCGTCCGCAGTGAGATCCCAATCCTTCCTTGCGACCAATCCGTGGGGCGTCCAAGTCACCGATGATTCCCTGTTCGGGTGCTAATTTGTCGAAGTAAGCCTCAGCAAGGCCTACTAGTGCAAGGGGTTCGCCCTTCTCTGCACAAAGTCCTCAGACCATATGGGAAGAAGTTGGCACAGAAACTGAAATAAAAGACAACGTTTATTAAACCTCAAGAGGTGGTACTACAGTTCAAACAGCACCCTTCGGCAATGTTTGAAGTAGCACACTGAACTAAGAAAGCATGGTCCTTTTATACCCACGCAGGGGCTAAAAAGAAGGTGGTACAATTATAGAAGGAAGACTTATGTACATATATGGTCATATGGAAATGCACAGTCAACAGGTAGGAGGGGCTAACAGTTTTCAAGGACTAGTAGACACATTACTCTCTGTTACTAATTACTAACAGCTGCAGATCTTACTGGGCATGTGCGAAAGTGGGAGATGCTAAATATAACTTGTCACTAGACAGATTTTCAAGAGTAGTTAACAGGAAGGTAGGACAGAGCACATGGCAGCATGTGGCAGAGATAATGGCTGCCATGAATACAAATGGATTCCGCGAAATGTTCACAATAGTTGCTAAATACAAGATGTCTTCTGATAATGCTTAATCCAATCGCTACTAAATTACAACAGCAGGGCCGCAGGGATGTGGTCCCTGGGGCCAAAATAGGCCCAGGAAGAATGGCTGCACAGTCCCCGCCCCAAAAATAATTAAGATATTATAAGGCCAGGTCCCGGGAAATGGCATCCCAGGGGCCAAAATTGGCCCAGGTAGGGGGGCTGTGCAGTCCTCTGTCTCCATTTAATAATGGTGTGCCTCAGGGGATGGAGTCTCTTTGACTAAAATAGGCCGGGGGACGGGGGCCAGGCACCTCTCTCATAGTTCTCCCTTTAAATTGCTAAGAATATGCAAATGTGCAAATCACCTGGGAGCTGCTTCCCCTTAGCCCCACACCATCTACCTTAGTAGTAGGCATATATCTTCCCCCATTTTGCCAGGATGATGGACAGCTTCCCAAGGGGCCCTCCAGCACATTTCCCACTGATTTTGATATTGTGTTCTTTATGTCAAGCAATATGAGGACATTTCCACAAACAAAGCACTTATTTCATATAGATAAGAGGATGGACTCTGGTTTGGAGGAGATTTATGTCATTGTAGTCTCATTGGCCTCTCTATAGGAGGATTCATCTTATCAAAGAATTCAGGAGGAAGATACACAAGGAGCAATCACATTGTAAAATGCACACAAGGTCACTGGTGACATTTCTTTGTGGTCCATTACACAGCTGTAGTGAAGAATATATATTGAAAATTTACCTTAGGAGACAGAAGGAACTCCTCCTGGGTAGATGTTTTATGCAAATCTGTGGACTCTTATTGGATAAAAGGGCAGGTGAGGTACATTTGTGGCAGAGTCACTCACCCACACAGACACTCATACACCCACTTATAGATGCACTCAGACACTCATTCACCCACTTACAGACCTACTCAGAAACTCAAACACCCACTCACAGACCCACTCAGACATTCACTCACCCACTCACAGACCCACTTACACACTCACTCACCCACTCACAGAGACTCAGACTCATGCACCCACTCACAGCCCACTTAAAAACTCACACACCAACTCACAGACCCACTCAGACATTCACTCACACACTCACAGATCCACTCACACACTCAATTACCCATTCACAGAGACTCATGCACCCACTCAGTGGCCCACTCAGACACTCATGCACCCACTCACAGACCCACTCAGAGACTCACGCACCCACTCACAGACCCATTCAGACACTCACACACCCACTCAGACATTCATGCACCCACTCACAGACCCACTCAGATTCTCACACATACACACACATGCCCACACAGATACTCACAGAGACACTCTCACACCCACTGTCATACCCAGGGAGACCCTTTTACACATTCTCTTACTTCCAGACAGACACTCTCACACCCTCTCACATCCACATAGACCCTCTCACACCCAGACAGACACTCTTAAACCCAGAGACATCCTCTGATACCTATTCTCACATGCAGAGAGAGAGGTCCTGCAGCCAACTTCTGCTGCACATGGTCAAAGGCTGTGCGCAGCACAGGATTGCAAGGTTTAGGGGTTGGCTACAGCGAACCCACACCATGCAGAGCTGAAGGTCATGTGCAGTATGGGGTCGGGTGGGTATAAGGGGTTGGCCACAGGGCTGAAGGCCTTGTGCAGCTGTAGTTGGATTAACATATTGTAATGAAAGTTACTTTAAATAAAGAAAACTGAGAATTTCACAAAAAAAACAAAGGCTACAGGGGTGTTATAAGTAAGTTCTAAAACTACTCGCACAAAATCAGAGAGATTCATTAGTTACAGTTAGAGTTATTTCAAGTAACTATAACTCGTGACCTAAGGTACTGTACTATGGACTGGTAATTACCCCAGATATCACAGCAATCATGACACCTTTTATAACGTCAATACAAATATCAATAAAACATTGAAAATCAAATTATTGATGAAAAAACTGAATGGTGAGGGCATGAGTTCTAGTTACCTTAGACCGTGAGTTATAGTTACTAGAAATAACTCCAACTATAACTGCAGAATTTCTATGGGTTTGTGTGAGTAAATTCAGAACCTAATTATATCGTGCCTGTAACCTTTGGTTTTTTAAGTCAATCTAGGTATAGATATAGATATAGATATATATGTGTGTGTGTATTTATGTACAAAATGTACCCACATTTCACAGGGAACCATGACACATAGAACATATTTCAGGGTTCAATGTTAAATATAATGACAGCTCTCATAAAATGCTACATAGTTGTATCATTGTTGGGCTGCTAGAATTATGTGGTATTAAGGATGAAAATATGCAGCAAGGTTATCTAACTTAAGCAGCATAAATGCAAATTGCATGGCACATTTTCGGACAATATTAATCTCAGCCATTTTAGCTACATACAATAATGTGACATCTAGATATTATGTGGGTTACAAGAAAAATGTTGTGGCAAATGTAGTTAGTCCATGATCATGCAGTAAATGCTTCAGCCACATAATTGCAAATCCACAGACCCTCACCATTGTGCATTTTTTCAGGAACAATTTATCCATTAAGGTTAAATAAAATCTGGGGGAGGGCCACACCAGCGACCAAGATTGCCGCTCGACTGTGGAGCTCTGCTGCCGACAGACTTCAAATTGCACAGATCGCCCTCATCGCAGAATCTAAACCTATCCTTGGTGTGAGTACAGATTGTTGTCAATATGAAGAAAAAGGAGCCAACCCTTCTTGATGCTGTGCTGGCTTGCTAACATCCATAACTTAGACGAGGCCTGTGCGACCCGGTACAGCCTCGGAGGCTCTGTGGAGACAGGGTACCTGATTCACAAAGGTAAACTTAGACCAAAAGTCCAAGTTTACACCAAAAGTATAAGTTTAGGTTTAAAGTCTAACTTTACTCACAGTAAAGTTAGACTTCTGGTCTAAGTTTAGACTTCTAGTGTAAACTTAGACCAAAACTCTAACTTTACTAGTAGTAAAATTAGACTTTAGATCTAAACTTAGGCCCCCATTACAACCCTGACGGTAAGTGCCGCCTACCGCCGTGCTGACGGCCTCCAACATACCGTGACCATGGCGGTAATCCGCTACAGGTATTATGACCCACACAGAGAAATCCGCCACTATACAGACACCCACACAAGTCCGCCACACCAAAGGTCAGTGAAAAACTGGCGGTATCAAAACCCACACCGTTACGCCAACAGGAACACTCCCACAGTATCACAACCCACGAATCAGCGCTGCGGTCTTTCAACTGCAGTAAACCACTGGCGGTACACACCGCTGCGGTCAAAATACTCACAGACTTACAAAACACCACCACATTGGACAATTCAAACTATACACAACTGACACACATACACACACCACACACACATACCCACACCAATATAAAACACACACCCACATTACCCACAACCCCTCATGACCCAAACGATTTGACAACTGAGAGAGAGACAAGGCGGGAGCACCCACTCAATCAGAGGCACAGAACACCATCACCCATACACCATCCATGCACCTCACACCACACACCACAACACATTACCCCACACATCACCCCGCACATCCTTTCACCTACCACTCACACCACATCCATGGCACCCCAAAGACACCCCTGGTTTTCTGAGGAGGAGCTAAGGGTCATGGTGGAGGAAATCATTGGGGTAGAGCCACAGCTATTCAGATCACAGGTGCAGCAGACGATCATTGCAAGGAAGATGGAGCTATGGTGGAGAATTGTGGACAGGGTCAATGTCGTGGGACAGCACCCAAGAACAAGGGATGACATCAGGAAGAGGTGGAATGACCTACAGGGGAAGGTGCGTTCCATGGTTGCAAGACACCAGGTAGCAGTACAGAGGACTGGCGGTGGACCCCCACCTCCTCCCCCACAACTAACAACATGGGAGGAGCAAGTCTTGGCAACAATGCATCCTGAGGGCCTCGCAGGAATAGCAGGAGGACTGGACTCTGGTAAGTCAAATCTTTACTACTAAATCCCCCACAATACCTGCATTCCATAACAAACTCCTACCCCTACCCTCACCCCCATCACTCTACCACCTCACATATACCCCACCATCACAATCCACTCATACCAATACCAAGCTCTGCATGCAACACCAATGCATGGACACCCATCACAGACCTGTATGGACACCCATCACCACAGCATGTCCATCACAGAGATTCCCCCAGCCCACAAAACCACCACGAACACAAGGCCAAGCTGACAGGGAAATCACAATCATACAGGGAAACACACCCATGCACAAGATGGCACAAGCAGATACATTAACACTGTATTTGCATGCCCACAGGACCCCTACTCTACGTCACCGGAGAGGAGGTGCCAGCTACAACCAGTCCACCCCCTGACGAGGCCCACAGTGATGACAGCGGCTCTGCACGCCGAGATCAGGATGACCAACCTGGCCAATCAGGGGCCTCTGGACAGTCGGTTCCCCTGCCACAGTCCCAACCCACCACAGAGCCTCCCCCCTCATGAAACACCAGCACAGCACCCACCCAGCGGGCCCATGCCACTGTCCCCAGGACACGTCAATCAGCAGTGTGTCCACCACCACAGGGCCCACAGGCAACCCCACAAACACAGGACGATCAGGGACCTGGGGTCAGTGGCAGTGGGCACACAGTTCAGGGGACAGAGGCACAGGACAACAGGGAAACTGGGAGGACTGCTGTGCGACAGGGGGAGGACAGGCCCAGGGAACCACCTCTCCACAAGGCTCTCTCTAACATCCTGGGAGCATACCACCATTCCCAGGAGACCATGTGCCAGATACTGGCCAAGCTGCAGGAGACCCAGCGGCTGCAGGAGGGACAGTACCTAGGGATCAGGGATGACCTAACAAACATCTACACCATCCTGGTCACCATTGCAGGGGTGCTGGGTGACATGGCCAAGACCATGAGGGAGGCAGTGGCACAACAATGGGCCCCTGACACTAGCCACACAGATGAAGAGCCCTCCACCTCTGCTGGCGCTAGTGGACAGGAGGCCCTGCCACAGGAACAACAGGCCACCAGCACCCCACCCCCTGCAGAAGGAGAACCACCCCATAAACGGTCCCTGCGATCCAGGCAGAAGACAGAGAACATTGCCAAGACCCCGCCAGGAAATAAGACTCTCCTGATTGTCACCCTTCTGTCCCACTATGTCACCCTGTCCACCTTGAACTTCCATTACTCCCCTTCCTATGCCCCCTTTTACAATGCAAATGTGATACCAAAAGACTGGACTCTAACTGGACCTTCCTCCACCATCACTCCTGCCCATTGCACATCCATCTCTACTTATGAGCATTGAAATAAACACCCTTTGATCAAATACAAGTAAGGAGTCTGTCAATTGATTGCAATATGTATTAGGTTAATAAGCTGCAAACATTTCAATCCATATGTACAGTTATATATACATTGGTATCACCTGTAGTGGCCAACAGTACACATAGCAGGAACCTGAGTGGGGCACAGGGATCTGAAAATAGAGATGTCAAAAGGTAAAGTCAGTGGCCAGAGGCATAGGGTAAGAGGCTGTCCTGTACAATGTCCAACAATTAACTAAAATGTAATATGAACGTACAATGTTTTACCTGTGTGTCACTGGAAGTATTGCAGAATATTGTTGCTCCTGTTGTCAACATCTTCTTCCTCTGCCTCCTCTTCCTCACTGTCCACAGGCTCCACTGCTGACACAACACCATCTCCATCCTCCTGCAGAAAAGGCACCTGGCGTCTCAAGGCCAGGTTGTGCAACATGCAACAGGCAACGATGATCTGGCACACCTTCTTGGGTGAGTAGTACAGGGATCAACCAGTCAGATGGAAGCACCGGAATCTGGCCTTCAGGAGGCCGAAGGTCCATTTTATAATCCTCCTTGTATGCCCATGTGCCTCATTGTAATGTTCCTCTGCCCTTGTCCTGGCATTCCTCACTGGGGTCAGTAGCCATGAGAGGTTGAGGTAACCAGAGTCATCTGCAAATATCGAGGGATACCTGTTAGACACACACTAACCCTTAGGGACTACCTCATACCCAGACACCTACTCATACTGTGTGGGGAACTTGGGCTCACCTATTAGCAACACCTGGTGCCTCTGGAGTTGGCCCATCACATATGGGATGCTGCTATTCCTCAAGATAAAGGCGTCATGCACAGAGCCAGGATATTTGGCACTCACATGGGAGATGTACTGGTCTGCCAAACACACCATCTGCACATTCATAGAGTGATAGCTTTTTCTATTCCTGAAAACTTGCTCATTTCTCCAGGGGGGGGGGAACAAATGCCACATGTGTACCATCTATGGCACCTAAGATGTTGAGGATATGTCCCAGGGCATAAAAGTCAGCTTTCACTGTGGCCAAATCCTCCACCTGGGGGAACACGATGTAGCTGCGCATGTCTTTCAGCAGGGCTGACAATACTCTGGTCAACGCTTAGAGAATATTGGCTGAGACATCCCTGATGCCATGGCCACTGTTGTTGGGAAGGAACCACTTGCCAGGAAATGGAGTACTGACAGGACATGCACTAGAAGGGGGATACCAGTGGGCTGACATCAGGTCTGGCTCCAACTGGGCACGCAGGTCCTGGATTGTGGCACAATCAAGTCTGTAGGTAATGATAATGTGTGTGTCCTCCATTGTTGCAATGTCCACCAGGGGTCTGTACATCGGAGGATGCCGCCATCTCACATGCAGCCTCAGCGTTTGGAGCCTATGGAAGAGAACAGTGAGCAGAGGGTCACATTCCCACATCTATTGCACTAATGCTGTTTTTTTAAATTTACAGAAACAACATGCGAATCCTAAAATCATTTGCCGTGCCAATGTCTGCTCTGATGCAGTTATGTGCCATGCCCTGTGGCCCCCTGAAATAGCGGATGCCTGACATGTGAGGACGGACAAGTGGAAATAAGGTAACTGAGCAGACCGCCGCGCAAGTTCGCATTGGTTATCATTGGGCCTTATGGGTTCCAGGAGCTAATGGCGATGTACACCGGTGGTGAGGGTACACACTGCCGCAGACATCATTTTCTATCTATCCTCTCACTTGCTACCTGGCCATCAACAGGAGAGGACCTACACTGCAAGTGCTGCTGTGACCTGAGCCTGGAAGCGACAATGGCTTGAGTGTCTGGGGAAAGGGCCCCTGCCTTCACTTCACTGCAGAGGAGTTGGAGAAACTGGTGGATGGGGTCCTACCTCAGTACACATTACTCTACGGTCCTCCAGACAAACAGGTGAGTACACTGTGAGCATGATGTGTGGGCCATGAATGTCTGGAGTGCTGTGTGTGTAAACCACATGTTGGGAGGGCTGAGGGGCCCTGGCCAGAGTGTAGCATGTAAGGTGGTCAATGTATGTGCGTCAGGGGATGGGTGGGATCTTGTGGGCAATGAGTGTTATGGTCCGGACAGGTGACTAATTCCCTTTTCTTCTGTCTTTTCCCTGCAGGTCAGCGGTCACCAGAAAAAGGGTATTTGGCGTGCCATCGCCAAGGAAGTTCAGACCCTTGGGGTCTTTGACAGACGGAGCACCCACTGCCGCAAAAGATGGGAGGACCTGCGCCGCTGGGCAAAGAAGACGGCAGAGGTCCAGCTGGGGCTGGCCTCCCAACGAGGAAGGGGTGCCCATCGCACCATGACCCCCCTGATGTTCCGCAACCTGGCGGTGGCCTATCAGCAGTTGGATGGGTGCTTGAAGGCATCACAGCAGCCACAAGGGGATGAGTACTGAATCTGACTCCTGCTGTGAGTGTGTTAAGAGTTAACTGGGTCGGGGGTGAGGGCTATGGATGCCCCTGGGCCAGGGCGAAGATGGCAAGGTAGGTCCCTTGTTGGGCAGGCTCTGAGGCACACCTACACCAATAGTGTTAGTGGGCATCTACTACTATTGGGCAGGGTCCTTTGGGTTTCTGGGGTAAAGCTGATGGCATTAGGCATTGTACCCCATTGGCTGGTGGCTATCTTAGGAACTGGTTGGCCATGGCCTAGTGCATAGGGCTGCTCCCTGTGTGTTGTGTCCGCCAAAGGTAGTGGTGTTGCTGGCATTGACAAAGTGTATCCTCTGTCTCCCCCCCCCCCTTTTTGTTTTGTCAACCTGTCCTTATGTGCATTAGCATCATCTGGTGGAGGAGCAGAGGCACCATCGATGGAGGGAGCTGCATCCCACATGGGCCTTAAGTGCGAATCAACTGAGGGTGAGAGCACCAGTGGGACAGAGGGCGAGGGGAGCACCATAACGGGGACAGGAGAGGACACCACAGACAGCGACTCCTCCTCCGATGGAAGCTCCCTGGCAGTGACGGACACCTCTGTGCCCACCCCAACAACAGGTACAGCCGCCGCACCGCATTCCCAGAAGCCCCTCAGCGTGTTTCCCGTGCCCACTCACCCAAGAGGGTGGGCATCTCCTTCGCCCCAGGCACCTCAGGCCCTGCCCCAGTCAGCCCTGCTGCCCTCAGTGAGGAGGCTATTGACCTCCTTAGATCCCTCACTGTTGGGCAGTCAACCATTCTGAATGCCATCCAGGGTGTCGAGAGGCATTTGCAACAAACAAATGCATACTTGGAGGGAATTCACTCTGGGATGGCAGCCCAACAGAGAGCATTTCAGGCTCTGGCCTCAGCACTGATGGCAGCTATCCTCCCTGTCTCTAGCCTCCCCACTCAAACTTCCTCTACCCAGTCCCAATCCACTCAACCCCAGCCTATCCCAATCACATCTTCAGACCAGCATGCACACAAGACAACACACAGGAGTGGTTCAGGCAAACACAAGCACCACACATCATCTCACAGTCACTCACACAAGCACCATCCCCATGGAGACACACCAACATCCACTGCCTCCACTGTGTCCCCCTCCTCCTAATGATCCACCTCCCTCCCAGTATCGTCTCCACTCACACCTGCATGCACTACATACTTCTGTTTCCTCTCATACATACATGCACTACATACTCATCCACTAACGCCATCACCAGCACGCCCATCACAACACACCCCTCACGAGCAGTCACCACCCCCACAACCATATACACGTCCCCTGTGTCCTCCCCCACTGTGTCTGTAACCCCTCCTCCCAAAGTACATAAACACAAGCACATACCCACCCAACAGCCATCCACCTCACAACAGCATTCAGCACATGCACCTTCACCCAAACTCAGCAGACAGACACCTCCTACAATCACTTCCTCTTCCTCCACTCCCAAAACCTCTCCCTCATCCTGCCCCAGTGTCTCAAAAAAACGTTTCCTAGCTAACATTGACCTGTTCCCTACCCCTCCCCCCACCCGTCATTCCCCGCAGGTCAGGCTGTCAAGAACCCAGCCCAGCACCTCAGACATCAAGTCGCCGTCCAATGTAGACCCTGCAGCTCCCAGAGGCTCAAAGGGGGCACCCATCAGGAAAGCCATTGTACCACCAACCCCTGCAAAGAACCAAACCATACCGCCACCTGCCAAGGTGAAGAAGGGGCCAGCATGCAGCCAGGGCATGGATGATGACCCACCCAGCAAGGCCTCCTCCAAACCTCCAGCTGACAGAGCCCAGGGCAAAACAACATCAGCCAAGGTGAGGAAGGGGCAAAAAACTGAAGGCAAGACACTTCAGTCGATGGAGGATGCAGGTGAAGCAATGGTGCCTATCAGCAGAACTGCCAGCCTGCCCCCTGCACCCCATGCAGCACCGCCAGCAGCCCCGCCGCAAGCACCACCACCTGCACCGCCGCTGCTACCACTACTGTCAGCAGCAGCAGCACCCCCAGTGAGCAGCCTTCTGAGGCTGAATAAGAAGGGTCGGAGCCTCCCGCCACCACTGGCAGCACTGGCACCTGCACCACAGCCAGCACCGCCAGCAGCACCGCCAGCAGCCCCGCCGCAAGCACCGCCACCTGCACTGCTGACAGTAGCACCACTACTAGCAGCAGCAGCCCCAGTGGGCGGCCGACCGAGGCTGCAGGGGATGGGATTGAGCCTCCCCCCACCACTGCCAGCACCGACACCAGCATCGCCACTGCCACCACTGAGCAGCCATCACCACCGACGGACAGTGTGTAGTCCTGCCTCCATGGGCTGTTGTGCGTCCTGGCCCCTGCAAAGCTTGTAGGTGTGACACCCAGATGAGAGACTGTGACCTTGCACTCCCCAAGATCTGCATCACAGGGCACTAAGGGGGTTATTACAACTTTGGAGGAGGTGTTAATCCGTCCCAAAAGTGACAGTAAAGTGACGGATATACCACCAGCCGTATTACGAGTTCCATAGGATATAATGGACCCGTAATACGGCTGGTGGTATATCCGTCACTTTACCGTCACTTTTGGGACGGATTAACACCTCCTCCAAAGTTGTAATAACCCCCTATGACCCCTCCAGGACCAGTGGAAGAAGCCATCTATCCTCCCAATCCTTGGCAGGATGAAGCACTCTGGGCACAAAGCCTCCTCCAGAACCAGTGGAGAAAGGCATCCACTCACCCAATCCTTGGCATGATGAAGTAGACACCAGTGGAGAAAGGCATTCACTCACCCAGTCCTTGGCAGGATGAAGCAGACTGGACACAAAGTCCCCTCCAGAACCATTGGAGAAAGGCATCGACTCACCCAATCCTTGGCAGGATGAAGCAGAGTGGGCACAAAGCCCCCTCCAGAACCAGTGGAGACAGGCATCCACTTGCCCAATCCTTGGCAGGATGAAGCACTCTGGGCACCAAGCCCCCTCCTTAACCAGTGGAGAAGCCACCCACTTGAGAGACTGTGGCTTTGCACTCCCCAGGAGCAAGCAGTGGGCAAACCACCAACTTGGAAGAGTTGAGAGACTGTGGCTTTGCACTCCCCAGGACATTGCTGTGGGCATGTAGCCCCCTCCAGGAGCAGTGTCATTGTCCTGTCTTCCGGCTGAGGTGCCCCCCCTTCCTGATCCCCCTGAGGTGCCTATGTGTTGACGACCTGATGCCCCTGCAGTGTTATCTCCGTATTAAGGCAGGAGTCAAGTGTGGGCTTGGTCCATGATTTTTGGCCCAGTGGCCCATGGGCATTTGTGAATGGACAATGTACGGCCTTCTGTACTTGTAATAATACTGTTTTCCAAACTCTATAGTATATCTGCCTATTTCTAATATATCACTAATTTGATTCAATTCCTTTTGTCCTTGCCTTCTTCCAGGGGGTTACGGGGTGTATATGTAATGTTGTTGCATGTATTTGTGTGTGTGGTGTTGTGGGTGGGGTTGGTGCATGTTGCATGTGTGTGTCACTCTCTTTTTCCTCCCCCTCCCCTGTGTACTAGGTGCGGTACTCACCGTCGTCACTGTCTTTGATGTTCCTGGTAGATGAGGAGGTAGACGAGCATCGGCAGGACCTGTAACTTGGGCTCCATGGTGTTCTGGTTCTTCATTGAGTGTTGAGAGGTGAGTTGTTTCCCTTCCAATTCCTGTTTCTGCCGTGCTTTTGATGGCATCGGTACCGCCCCGGAAAAGCTGGCGGATTGGCAGGTTGTGATGTGGTGGGCGGTACATTGTCTTCCGCCTGTCTGTTGGCGGTGACAGCTGCGGTGTTTGTTGCTGCCGCCGTGGCAGTCGGAGTGTTAAAGTGGCTGTCTGTGTTGGCGGTTTCCTCCATGGTCGTGATCCCATTTTTTTTACTGCCGGCCTGTTGGCAGTGTTACTGCCGCCTTAACACCGACCACCAGGGTTGTAATGAGGGCCTTAGACTTTTGGTCTAAACTTTAACTTTTGGTCAAAGTTTACCTTTGTGAATCAGGTCCAGGGTTTGCAGGTGAGCCTGAGGCTGAGACTTCTGTGTCTCATCGCTGCCGTGGCCCTCCCCTTTGCACCTTATACAAGGGCGGGTGGCTTTTCAAGAACATCGCCCTTGGGCCACAGGTTTGCCGATTCCACTGCCTCTGTGACTCTCAATGTGGCCTAATCCTGCTTACTTGAGTGCCGACCCTGGACCCCTTGACTGGCGGGGTTCAGGATGGAGGGGTCAGTGAGTATGCCCTTCCTGTAGCATGAGGTATGCTGCCTCTGCTGGCCGGGGCATTTGAGCCCCACTTATCCTCTCCTGTTTGCTGTCCACTGCACCCGGGGCTGGATGCTACTGGACTCTGGATGGGCTCCCAAGTGCCGATTGTGCAGAGGTAAATTTCTATGGTTTTGTATGAGTAAATTCAGAACCCAACTATAACAATCCTTTAACCTTTGTTTTTTTCAGTGAATTTCTAAGTTTTTTTAAATTCTATCTCCTAACTATCATATATATATATATATATATATATATATATATATATACATATATATATATATATTCACTGGAAAAAACAAAGTTTAGAGGAATGTTATAGTTAAGCTCACATTTAAAAAAGAAAAACATGGAAATTCATCTGTTATGGTTAGAATGATCTCAAGTTACTATAAGTTGTGCCTTAAGGTAACTAAAACTCAAGTCTCCGCCATGCACAGTTTTTTCGTCAAAACCCTTACTACAAATATTACATTGATATTATCAATTATGTTATCAAAGCTGTCATGAGTGCCTTAATTTGTGGGGTGATTAGCAGGTATATATATCTTGTTGTAATTCCAAGAGTGCACTGTACTCTTTTGGTTGATCAATGTTTACCTGTCTGGCCTCTTTCCAGTAGAATTATCTTTCCCTCTTCATAAATGTATTTCCAAAAATCTGCGTTAGCAGGATTTTGAGAAGCTGCTACTAAAATAGCTTCTGGAAATCCAAGAAATAATTGGTTAAATGCACAGCATTAACAGAAGGACATCATAACAGTTGCAGAGTGCTTTATAATTTTTTTTTTACATGACATAAAATCACAATACATACATGTAAAAAATCCCTGTGCACAGCTGGATGCTTGGCACAAAGGAACTTGAGAGTACCATTTAAGGTGCCCAGTCAGTGCTTAATTTAAGGAACTGGTTGCTGATGGAGCTCAACAGTACTCATTGTTGGGGCAGACACTTAGGCCCATATTTAAGAGGGCCTAGCCCCATCTTAATGACACACTAGCATCATCTTTTTGATGCAGAAGTGGGGTTAGATGGCCAAAAACACCATGCGATATTTACAAAGTGGTTCAATACTTGCATTGCTCCACTTTGTAACCCCTTGTGCCACATTATGCCTGCGCCAGGCACAATGTATGCAGGGGGACATTCCCCCGTTAGAGGGGGCCAAAACAATGGCACAATTTTTATCGGCATTTTTAATGCCTGCTCAGAGGAGGCATTAAAAGGAGGCTCCCATTGTTTTCAATCGGCCACTAGGGGCTTTGCAGGATTATCATCAAAATCTTTCACGCTAATCCTGCAAAGCTCCGTACTAGTGTCAACATTTTTTATTCTAGTTCCATTACTACCATCACTTTTCAGAAATCTGCCCCTTATTTGTTTTCCTGTCGGCTATTTCCCAGAACAATAAAGGGAAAAACAAACAAAGGGAGAAAGCAGGAACCTGCAAGAGTCAGATTAATAGACAGGGGCTATCTGGTAGGGGATTAAAGAGGCATGAGACAGATTTCAGACTATGCAGCCTTGGTATTCGACATGCTGATATGTAATAGCATCGACCATGGGCTTCTGAGCAGAACATTTGGCATGGTACTTATTGTTTTTACAAATAAAGCACTGTACCCACTGCTTGATTGAAAAGGTATGTGGAACTGCAGCCCTGAATTTGCTGACCACTTTGCCCTTCTCTTCTGGGTCACTAAAGCATGCTTGGTCCTAGCATAGTTTTTCAGCTTCCCATAACAGTGTTGTCACAGTAGGTATAGACTGATTTTCATTTATGAGTGACTGCAGCTGCTCTTTACTGGGCTCATGATGAAGGTTCTCTTTACTAACAGCAGGCTGATTTCTTTTTCTGCCTCATCTGCCAATTATAGCCACACAGATCATGGGCCAGAGGCTGCTTAGTAGTTTGGCCACATCTTTAGTATGATTTCTTTAATTTAAACTGTGTAGTCACAGAGTTTAACCCATTCAGCCATTGAAACCAGTCAGCCTATTTGAAACAAACAGTGGTATTGCCAATAAATCTGACTTTAAAGGAATGTTGTATGGTAAAGTGAAGCATCACAATTAAATAGCATGGGGAAGATAAGTTTCTGTGTGGTAGCAAAGAGCTGTAAAATTACATTGGTGTAAGTTTAAAGGACAGGTGACAGTTTAACTGTCAAGTGAGACCTAGAAATCTAATTAGGGTAATGACTGCCCCCTACCATCTGTGCTGCTGCCAGAGAAACATAACATAAATTACCCAGTGATCGAAGACACATAAATAGCATTCCAATGCCATGTGTGTGCCCTAAAAAGTTCTAGCTTAAGCAGCTGGATAAGTAAAGAAACGTATCACATTTGTGTGGAGGTCAAGCACTTTTTTGTGGAAGCACGTAACAGCTGTCCAATCAAAATGTGTTCTCCTGGATGTGGGCAGAGCCAAAATCCACACTCCCAGTGATGGTCACATAATTGTGTTGCAACATCTGCGTTAGCAAGCCAGACCATAATAAGTGATATTTTATGAGCTGGGAGAACCACTAGTTGGTTTCAATCTATAGTTGACACACTGAAGCAGAACATTTGTCATGCAGATAGCTGAATTGTGCACGTTGGCTTTTCCGACACTCTAAATGTGTTTTGGGATTCAAATAATTCTCCATGGAGAGAAAACAAATCAAAATTGCTTGTGATATTGTGCATGTCTTCCTAGTTACAGAGCGTAATGGCTATGTTTGCTTACAGGTTAATATTTCACAGTGGGATTGAAGCTCATACTTGGCTTAAAGTATTGGAGACAAGCAAGTCTGCCATTGAAGAGTGGCTCTTCAAGAAACACTTTTTCCAGGTGAAAAAATTGGGAATGTATCTCTACTGAGCTGAAAAGTGTGTGGTCTTGCAGATAGTCCTTCTGTCTGACCACTACCTTTACCCAGCTACGGATGTCATTTAGTAGCCACCAGGGGTCGCAGATTGTAGGTGAGTGTGTATTTACACTAGAGAGAGAGTGTGTTTTAGTGTGAATGTGTGTGTATGTGTAAGCATGCGTGCATAAGTAAAACTGAAAGTCAAAGGGCATGTGATGTCACTTCTGCTACCCCTAGCATTTCAATTAATTGACGTTCATGAAGATGTCCCTCTTCATTCTGTCCTTTCTGGCCTGCTAGAAGAACAGCATGAGCCCCCTGTGTGACCTGGGGTTTCAGTGCCATAAGGCTACTGTGCAACAGAAGAGATTTGACCTAAACAAGCATTTCAGCAAATTCTTCTCAGGTTTTTGAGTTGCGCTCCCTTTGTATGGTAGCTGCTGAAAAGTAAGCAAAGTTTCTATCTGTATTTTAGATTTGTTTTTATTTCTCTTGTTCTCTTAAACTATGGCATGCAGTGCATGCTATCTACTCATTATACACATTTTAAAATGTCCCCCCTCGCCAACATCTTGATATTCTACAGATTTTCAGATTTGCAAAACGCAACATGATTGATACTATTCTTCATCAAAGACAAGTAATTGGTATACAAAAATAATAGGTGTCTGTGCTAAGATTATGGGGGTCATTCTGACCCTGGCGGTAAAAACCGCCATGGCCGGGGACCGCGGATGCACCGCCAACAGGCTGGCGGTGCATCCTTGGGCATTCTGACCGCGACGGTACAGCAGCGGTCAGAAACGGGAAACCGGCGGTGTCCCGCCGGTTTCCCGCTGCCCTGGGGAATCCTCCACAGCGGCGCTGCTTGCAGCGCCGCCATGGGGATTCCGACCCCCTTACCGCCATCCTGTTTCTGGCGGGTTTCCCCGCCAGGAACCGGATGGCGGTAACGGGTGTCGTGGGGCCCCCTAACAGGCCCCACCAAGATTTTCAGTGTCTGCCAAGCAGACACTGAAAATCGCGACGGGTGCAACTGTACCCGTCGCACCCCTTCCACTCCGCCGGCTCCATTCGGAGCCGGCATCCTCATGGAAGGGGGTTTCCCGCTGGGCTGGCGGGCGGCCTTCTGGCGATTGGCCAGTTTTGGGTAGCATTTTGATGGGGAATGGAATGAACATAAATATGAGAAATGTGGTGAATGAATAGATGCATGAGTGCAAGAATGTGTGACAGAACTGTGTGCTTCTTCATTGATTGAGGGCTTATGATTGAGGGCCCTCTTTACCAATGATTTATTTAGGTCTTGATTACACACCACTTTAGCTGTTTGCTGTTAGGTCCAGTCAATAGTTTTAGATCTCTGCTTGTAGACCTATAGTTTCCAGTATATACTGTATACTTAGAGTAGGCTTTGGGTCACTCTTTGTTCATTATATGATGCCTGTGATGTTTATCTATGGTGTCTATTGATAGGATGACTTTCCTCCCTAATCTTGGGTTTGTCCCACCCAGGAGCATTTCGGTTTCACTGTGTTTTAACGGAGTGAGTTGTATCCTTCTAGTGCTGTCTTGAAGGGACTCTTTTACTTTGAATTTCAGCACCCCCTGTGAGTGCATGTGTTCCCTTGCCCTCTTCCCCATTTCATTTGATGATCTCACAGCTACAAAGTGCTTCTGGAACTAAGGCCTATATGTACAGAAGGAATTTGCATTTCTTAATAGGCTGAATTGCAATTTCAGCCTGATAAGAAATGCAAAACACAAGCAACAGCTCCTCTGTTATGGTGGTGGAGCATCGTCCCACTGCAGAGAGCCAGCAAATGAAATATTACAATGCCAATAAAACAATTTTGTTATCATTTTATTTTTCACTGACTGAGACAAGGCTGCCCCGAGTCTGGGGCGGGGCAGTGCCATCCTCAATGGAAGTAATAGTGGTGGGCACTGTAAGTGTGCATGTCAGTTGTGCCAGCTGTCTGAGCACGACCAAACCAAAATGCACACTTAGATTTTCCCAACCCTAGCTGTGTTGTACAGCCAGGTGGAGAAGAGGCACAGGTGCCCTGTCCCTAAGTGAGCGGCAAAACAGCCTGCTCAGACCAACCCCGGCCCTCCTCTCATGCTGGGTTATAGCATTACCAGCATCACAGCAGCGCCTGGATTGGGTGGGGAGCCTGTGCAATATAGCCAATGGACTGCCGGGGGCAGAGAAGCACCAAGGAGGCAAGCGGCAGGTAAGTACTTGTTTTTTTATTATTATTTCCCTTATCCCACCACTTAATATTGGCAGCAGCTGCTCTTTCCAAATGTACAGAACATCTGTGTGGCATCACAAACGATTTGATACTTGCGAGTACCAGAATAGGAAATCGCAACTAGGGGGTTTCTATTTGCGATTTCCTAACTATGTGTACATAGCATTTCCTAAATGTGAAAGGGGCATTTAGGAAATGCCATTACCATTTCATCTAATCTGATGGTAACCAGGCCCAACTTTTAAAAATGCACCCAAAATGCCGTTATTACAGTGCCATGTAGAGCGCTCACTTTCCTCGCTGGCATATGAGCTCATACATGAGCACTACTTATTAGGTAAGTATGGTAAGGTGGGGCTTAGGCCCATAGGCATAGGTAAGGAGGGATGTGCATTTCCAAAATTGCGATTTTCTAATAGTAAATGCGACTCCATAGGGATCGCTATTAGGAAATCACAATTTTCTTACATTCCATTTTTCATATCCTGAATTGCGCTTTCTTAGGATTTGCTGTTTAAGAAATGCAAAATGGAACTTTTGTACATATGAACCTACATGATTTGCTTAAACGTCTGTGAGCCCTTCCCACTCCAGGTTTTATTTATCCATCTATTTAATTACTTATTTATGTATTTATTTTAGTTAGTCCCTGCACGTGCAAAGTACTGCTGTGTCACTGATGTGCACTTTGGTTTCTATTTTTCTACTGTTATGCTATTTATTGTTCTAACATGACTGTCTGCCATGTTAGAATGGTAAATAAAAATGGCTGGCATGCATAATGACACACCACAATGAATGTGTAAGAATTTGTCAAAACTTGTACACGCCTGAAGTGGTACGAATGTATCATGATGCACAAGAGCGCAATCATCACAACCTACGTGTATGTCCCAATGCCACCTTGAATAGCCTTTTAGTAACAAGAAAACCACAGCAAGATTTCTAGGCATAAATGCTCATGTGCCTTCATGCATACTTGCATGTGACTGAAAAAAAGCATTGGCAAAGCCAACAGCTCAGTCTTTAGGAATGCACAAAGAATGCTTGAATAAAGAGTATGATTCTTTTAAAAGCAAATACCTCCTGATACTGTCTATGTTGAATATCTAAGTGCACTTCTTCTTTTATTGTTAATTAAACACATTTCTATCAGCCATAAGCAGGCAAATCATAAACAACAAATGCTTCATTGCAAATAATGTTCCTGGATCAGTAAATGCAAATAACTCTGACATAGTATCAATGTAGAAGAAATAAACATGTTTATGTCTTGTCACAGAAATATAATGCAAGATAAAAGAAAAACCACATAACATATGGCAGAAGAAAACAATTACAATAACAAGAGGACTTCAAACAAATTGTGTGTTATACTTGCTTCCTTTTTACTTGGGCAGAGTGGGTGGAGCTGCATAAGGAAGAACTCTGTGAAGTAGCAAAAAACTCCACCGTACTATGTGAAGTTCCACTAATGGGTGGAGTTCCCCGTTGCACCCATTTGCATTGCGTTTCACATCAAATGGAATGCGAAGCACATACTTCCATTCAAAATCACACGCGAAAGGCAGCACATGGTTCGCAATGATTCAGCCACCTTGTTTTTTACTCTGTTTATGGTGCTGGGACTTCTACTTCAATCTGCCCTCAACGTTTGTATTCCGCCACCCCGCACTTGATCTATCTCTATTTTTTATTTATTCTATTAGTACTTCTTTTTGTGTCTCATTATTTTTACGGTGTTTTAATGTTTTTGTGACTTTTTGTATTTGTGTCCATTTTTTCCTTATTTTCTTACTTTTCCTCCTGTTTCTGTTCTCCTACCCACCCAACACCATGGCACAGCGGCAGGGCAACTGTGGCCTCCTGCCTTGTGGGTAGTCCGTCAAGGGGTGCCACCTCGTTTGATCTTCAGTGAGGAGGAGGTGGCAGCACTGTTTTCTTTTTATGTGCAGCGCCACCTCCCCTCAATGCTGGCAGCAGGCAGCAGGCCTGGAAGCAGTTACCCCCTGCAGCAGCATCACAATGCTGGGATAGGGTGCACCCATTGTCAGGGCCTCCACCCAGGTCCAGCGCACCACCCAACAGCTGACGCATTGCTGGGTGGATATCATCAACCACGGGAAGGAGCTGCTCGACCTGCTAGGCCTGGAGATCCCAGGGCTTGGTGAATATTTTATTTTAATTGTTTTTGTGTTCTACAATGCTAATGTTTTTCCCAAATAGCATGCAGCTTCCACTCAGAGGTAAGTTGTGTTCAGCTTACATTAAGATCATTATTTATTATGTTATCCAGTTAGAGCTAGACAGGTGCTTGGAGCTACATCATTACACTCATAGGTAGGCAATTGCTTTGGCTGATTATTTAAGAAGCCATTGCAACGCAGACTCCTCTATCCTTCTGATTCCAGAATGAATTAGAGATATCAGTGAGTTAACATTCTCTGTGACTTTATGTAGCTTGTACAGTCCCAAGCAATTTCACAGTGATGTGAACATGCATGCATTGCAAAAATGGGAGACTGAGCTGGTCCATCAAGG
Organism: Pleurodeles waltl; assembly: GCF_031143425.1. Lineage (NCBI taxonomy): Eukaryota > Metazoa > Chordata > Amphibia > Caudata > Salamandridae > Pleurodeles > Pleurodeles waltl. The sequence continues at coordinate 1,231,955,082 of NC_090444.1, read as the reverse complement.
TGGTTGAGAAATTAGAATAGAATGAAAGAACATTGCGATGCATTAGATCTAAGTGTATATTTTCTTAAGGAAATTTGGAATAGGGATTTTAGAAGTATAGCCAACTCAACGATAGTTGACCATACTAGTATAGTACCGTAGCCAATCTGATTTAAGGACAATGTTATTGCATTTGCCTGTTATATAATAATTTTGTGGGGATTAGCAATACCACTAATGTATTTTTTTTATCTTCTTTGTCACCTTACATCAGCACCCAAGGGCAAAAAGAAGGGCACTGCACAGATGGGTCCAGCAGGAGCTGGGGATGCGCCAACCACCAGCGCTGATGATGATGGCTCGTCTCATCCCAAGTCCTATTATTTACTATTATTATTATTTCCCTAACTTTTACCTCTCCCCACTTTTATACTACTTTTAATTTTGCCTTGCTTACTTTTTTATACTGTCTCCCTTTTTTCCAACTCTTCTGTGCAAGTTTTGCTTAATCCCTGTTACCCCTGTATTATCTTTTTTTCTGTCTTTCATTGACCCTTTTGTGTTCCACCCCTTCAGTGCCCCTCAATGATTTCAAGTCATCATCAATCATAGGCTATACCTCTGCCCCTCTATCACGCAAAGCTTTTTGGTTGGCTTCTCCACGTGGCTTTTCTAACATTCCAACAAGACGCCCAAAGTGATATTTTTGACAGAAGATACTGCAGTGCTAACCAAACTGTAACAATTGCAGTTGCATTTTTTTTATTTAAAAAATTAAGGGGCATATTTATACTCTGTTTGCGCCGGATTAGAGTCGTTTTTTTTTACGCAAAGCTAACTCCATATTTATACTTTGGAGTTAGACCCGTCTAGTGCCAAAGATCTTGGAGTTTGCGTCATTTTTTAGCGTGGACACCTACCTTGCGTTAATGATATGCAAGGTAGGTGTTCCCTTCTAAAAAATGACTCTAAGGCATGTGCGCCTTATTTAAACTCCCGTGCAAAAATGACGCACGGGAGTGGGCGGGCCTGAAAAAATTACGTCCAGCCGCTTTTGCGTCATTTTTTAACGCCTGGTCAGGGCAGGCGTTAAGGGACCTGTGGGCTCGGAAGGCCCAGAGGTGCCCTCCCATGCCCCCAGGGACACCCCCTGCCACCCTTGCCCACCCCAGGAGGATGCCCTAGGATGGAGGGACCCATCCCAGGGAACTTAAGGTAAGTTCAAGTAAGTATTTATTATTTATTTATTTTTTGTGGCATAGGGGGGCCTGATTTGTGCCCCCCTACCTGCCACTATGCCCAATGACCATGCCCAGGGGACATAAGTCCCCTGGGCATGGAAATTGGGCAAGGGGGCATGACTCCTGTCTGTGCTAAGACAGGAGTCATTTCAATGGGGGTTGGGAGTAAAAAAAAATGTCGCAAATCTGGTTGAGGCCAATATTTTGCCTCAGACCGGACTTGCCCCATTTTTTGACACCCAAGCTCCATTTTCCCCTACGCCGGCGCTGCCTGGTGTGGGTCATTTTTTTTGACGCACACCAGTCAGCTGTGCCGGCTAACGTCATTCAATAAATAAGGCACCCGCATGGTGCTTTGGAATGGCGTTAGCCGACGTTAAAAATGTTGACGCACAACTGCGTTGGCGCAGTTGTGCGTCAAAATGTATAAATATGGGCCTAAGAATGGGCATCTAAAAACTGTACACATTTTTTTTATAGCCACACCAAGAACCAGTGCAGGAGCTGGCTCAAGTTCAACCACTGCAGATGCAGACGGACCAGGGAAAGACGCGTTGGCAGGGACAGGCGCTGGTAAGTCACATTGCTTGCTTATTGACAATTTTTCTTACTCACTTTCTAAAAGAGTGTTTTTTTTTTATTGAACCCCCTGCGTTACAGCTACAGCTGAGGTTGAGTTACTTATGGCCTCTTCAATCTGCAGCTCAGCAAAAGCACACATAGGTGGTCATTATGACCCTGGCGGTATTATAAGCGCAGGGCCAAAACAACGGGAGCACCGCCAACAGGCTGGCGGTGCCTCCCGGCGTACCGCCGCGGTCGCACCGCCGGGGCCGGCGGTTTACCGCCACAATGGCCCTGGCAGATGTAATCCGCCAGGGCAGCGCTGCCCAGGGGATTACGAGTCCCCGACCGCCAGCCTTTTTCTGGCGGTCTGAACCGCCAGGAAAAGGCTGGCAGTACGGGGAGTCGTGGGGCCCCTGGGGGCCGCTGGCATGGGCAGTGCAGGGGCCCCCTGAGAGGGTTTCATGCGGCTTTTCACTGTCTGCTGTGCAGACAGTGAAAAGCGCGACGGGTGCAACTGCACCCGTCGCACGGCCGAAACACCCCCGGCTCCATTTGGAGCCAGCTCCTATGTTGCGGCCGTCATCCCCGCTGGGCCAGCGGCCGGAAACCAGGTTTCCGCCCGCCTGCCCAGCGGGGATCTCCAAATGGCCGCGGCGGGGTGCGGCCGCATTGCGGTCAGATCTTGGTGGGCGGCTGATGCTGCCCGCCAAGGTCGTAATGACCCCCATAATGTATGCTAAAAATGATGGCTTGATGGAAACGGGAAAGAATGGAAGGTTAAAAAAAAGGTTGGATGAAAAGAGTAAAAGGGTAGATGAAAAAGGATGCGTGGGTGAGTTTTAATATTGGGTAAATGGATGGATGGGTGAAAGGATGACTTGAAAAAAGGGTGGATGTTGTGGGTACTAAATGGGTAGATAAAGGATTGCGAATTTGGTTTGAAGACTGGATGAGAGAAAGTAAAGCTTAAATCATGGTGGCTATGTGTGTATAGAGGGAAAGAATGAAAGGACTATTGAATAATTGCTTGAATAAATAAAGAAGGGAGCTCTTCTTCTGTAGATAGATCTATGACACTCTTCTATTCTTCTATAGCAAAAGCTCTACCTACCTGCCTAATCCATCTGCCTTACTCTGCAGTACAAAAGTCAAGTTTCTTTATTTTCCTTACTGTCTAAATTAATTTGTGATGGTGGCAAGACCACTGAGTAAAGTGTGACTAGTAAGTCTATGATTTGATTGCATGTCTGGCATAGATGATACTCTGTGATGAACATGCCAAATATAATCTATATAGCCCATTCCTTTCCCTCTAGTGCAGTGCATCGTTTCTCCCACCCCTCAACTACTTACGGCAGACAGGATAAAATATATCCACATTTTATACATGACCTGTGGTGTATTTTATATTTATTCCTCTACTTCTTTGGAGTCCGGGAAGAAACTGAACTAAGTGAAAGACATGTGGGGAAGCGCAGGGTCATTGGAATTAAAGATAGATGATTGTCAGCTACAGCTGTCTGAACTGCAGACAGTAGTAACATATTTGAAGCACTGGTTAACATGCCTCCAATAATGTGAAACAACATGTTGTACTCCATAGTGCATAATGCCTTACTCATCATAATGAGAGGTAATTATATTTTATTTTTCCACTAAATGTGTCTATTTAGTTAATAAAAAAGCCTTTAGAAGAAAAAATGAAATCACCAGCTTTTCAATCTGGTCTTATTCTGCCTTCATTCGTTTCTTCTAGACAGTTAGTGCTTCTTATATGAGGCATGTATCGGTAAAGAAATAAAATATTGGCACTGTGACTCTCCTAATCATAAATGATAATCACATAAAATCCCATTGTCCCTGGGGACCAGCAATGTAGTGCTACTGGGCCACCCACTATCATTTGAAGAAATGTTTGTTCAAAACGTTGTTTACAGTTTGTCTTTTGTTATTTTTCTTTTTCTCAATATAGGTACTCCTGCCCAATGACCATCACCAACTGGGCAGGAGATAGCAGTCCATCTGCGGTTATTGGCTGGACTTCACTTTGGACTTTTCGTTGGATTTTTAGGGACGGGGTTACATTTGTTCATGGAGAGGAGAGGGACTGATGTGGGTAGAGAAGTAGGGTTTTATATTTGTAAATAATAAAGGGGACTTTTCTTCACTTCATTTGCATCTCAAATCTTTATTTTGGTATTTTAGACTTTTATTTTGCGCTCCTGTCTTTTACTGTAGTCTGTTATTTTTAATCTGCTAAAACAAATCTATGTAATTTACTTTAACCCTTGCTCTATTGCCCTCTGCAACTATTATTGACCACTAGGGGGTGATTGCTCTTCCCTACTTTGCCTACAAAAACTCAGTACACACACACAACATCCTCTTCAGTAGGAGTTAAATACTAACTAAACAAGTTCACTTTAATCCCTAGTTCTTCTCATACCTGAATAGATGAAACAAGGAAGTCTTCTTTTTACTGAAGAGTTTTTACAAGATGGCATTATTGAGGCGGTAGGTAGGTAGTAGAAGTAATAGTAGTAGTAGTAGGCTACCTCACTAACAGGAAAGACAGAACTTGACAGACGGTGCCACTCCCACCTATGCAAACTCAAACTATTGGATTAATCAAAGGTTTATCTATCACTGTCAACTCAATTGAAAGAAAACAGAGTTAGTGGGTCATCATCATATATCATAACTGTAGGAAGACTCAGACCAAGCTACCACAATGAGAGTACTGACACACAGCACAGAAGTACTGGTATGGTAATAAAATATAGCAATATCAATTTCTTCTGAGCAGTGGTGGGGAACTATAGTATAAATCTAAACTTAGGAAATTAGATCATGGAGTCAGAAGTGAGCTCAGACTCAAGAGTGTTCGGTCTGTTTTAAGCATTTATGGAACACACACACAAGACATGAATGAAGATGTTGATGTGGCCAGTGTGGAAAATTGCTCAGGTAAGAGAAAGTAGAAGGTAATGCAATGAGTTGGTGTTGCTTGCACAATTCTGCCACAGCAAGTGTGTGATTAGTTTATGGTATAAAATTAGGCCACACTTCAATAAATCACAAAGCATGGGGGGAAGGGCTAGGGACGCAATAAATGGATGGGAAAGGGAATTTGGAGAAAGATGTGACAAAACATAAAACAAACCACAACAATATTTGTTGGGGTGCTGAGCAGCACACCATCATCAATCTGTTGTAGAAAGAAACTAAGGAATAAGTAAGAAAGTACGACACAGTTTAGTAAATACATTGGAAACAGTCCTTCTGCCCCAGAGAGACCCCAGATAGTAAATCCTAAGGGCCATATTTATACTTTTTGACGCAAAACTGCGCTAACGCAGTTTTGTGTCAAAAAAATTAGCGCCGGCTAACGCCATTCCAAAGCGCCATGCGGGCGCCGTATTTATTCAATGATGTTAGCCGGCGTTAGCCGCCGGCGCTGCCTGGTGTGCGTGAAAAAAACAACGTACACCAGGCAGTGCCGGCGTAGGGGGATAGGGAGCTTGGGCACCAGAAAATGGGGCAAGTCAGGCTGAGGCAAATTTTTCACCTCAACCCGATTTGCGCGATTTATTTCGACTCCCAACCCCCATTGAAATGACTCCTGTCTTAGCAAAGACAGGAGTCATGCCCCCTTGCCCAATGGTCATGCCCAGGGGACTTATGTCCCCTGGGCATGGTCATTGGGCATAGTGGCATGTAGGGGGGCACAAATCAGGCACCCCTATGCCACAATTTTTTTTTTTTTTAAACTTACCTGAACTTACTTTAATGTCCCTGGGATGGGTCCCTCCAGCCTTGGGTGTCCTCCTGGGGTGGGCAAGGGTGGCAGGGGGTGTCCCTGGGGGCTTGGGAGGGCACCTCTGGGCTCCTTCCAAGCCCACAGGTCCCTTAACGCCTGCCCTGACGAGGCACTAAAAAACGGCGCAAAAGCAGCCGGACGTCATTTTTTTTGACCCGCCCACTCCCGGGCGTGAGTTTTGCCCGGGAGTGTAAATACGGCGCACATGCCTCGGAGTCACTTTTTTAGACGGGAACACCTACCTTGCATATCATTAACGCAAAGTAGGTGTCCACGCAAAAAAATTACGCAAACTCCATGGACTTTGGTGCTAGACGCATCTAACGCCAAAGTATAAATATGGAGTTATTTTTGCATCGGAATTGCGTCAAAAAAAACGACGCAATTCCAGCACAAACAGAGTATAAATATGCCCCTAAGTGTTATATCTTCTAGTTTTGAAATGTGGAAGACTGAATATAACCAACCCAGTTTTAACAATTATGATTGTTAAAGGAAAATTATACTGTATTGCCAAATTGAGTGATGCATCTCCAGTCTTCTTGGAAAGTCCGGCATTCTGGTGCCTGTCTGAACCTGTTCGGTGGGTAAGCTGGTGTCTTGAGCTTCCTAAGTTTTTTTAGTGCAGGACAGGACTAGGAGAAGGCCTGTATTTGGAACAAACGGTAGCAGTATTATATAGCAAAGGAAAATGACAAAAGAAAGCAAGGTAAGGTTTATGAGAAGTCAAGAGTGTACCAAGAAAACTCAGAGGCAGAGCAAGAACGTAAGAGGAGTTTCACATTTGATCTACCAATGCAGCAGCCACATACTCAGAGGCATTTCCAAATCAACGCACCTCTCTCCAGTTCACAGAGCAGAGTGAGTACTAGGCCTCAGAGTCTTTGCCACCAACATAGGTTCTCCTTGAAGTTGAAAACTTCCTCCTGTCAAGCTGCTGAGGAAGTCCCACCCTGAGTCCTTCCATCTTCCTTCTCTAGATTCAGAGTAACTCTGTCCCAGCCCCAAATCAAGCAAGGTAAACTGGTGAAGTGCAGTACTGTTTAAGAACAAATGGAGAAACAGAACAGGAGTATTTTTTTCAGTAGATTTGTGTCTGGTAACTAAAGTGGCTAATTTGTTCAGAGGAACCAGAAAAAAGGAGTAGACCCTGCAAGTAAATTTCCGTACTTTTGAAAGGCCATTCACTTTCACACAAAAAAATCCCCATTAGCACCCAAACATTGCAAATCATTGGAATCAAGTTTAAAATTTTGTTGAACTCCCTCCCTCCTTGTCAGACACCACATACATCAGCAATCACTCACAAATTCACAATCACAATCAATCAATATATTACCACTCATTGGTGCAATAGTTACCTCTTCCAATCCAAGCACGGTGGTTGAACAAAATACCTCCTCTTTGATGGTATCCACACATTGGAATAAGATATTGACACTGGCAGTCTTTTGATCAATTATCTTCTAGGGCAGCCCTGCTAGGTGATGTACATATAGAATAGGCAATGGCATGTGAGGGTGGCAGGCAGCTTCTCTAAAGTCCTGAAGGGTATATAGGGGCTTCTTCACTGTACACAGGTCAAACTCCAATCGGGGTTTCTATCTGACTATAAAATCAATGGTGGGGCAGCATAAATCTGAAAAAAAAAAAATGTTGAACTAGTATTTTTTTTTGCAAACAAAGAAAAATCTAAAAGAAACTGAACAAGAAATAATGAACACGTTCTGTGGTGGCACTGGCATGCTCAATCCAGGAAGTAGAGTTCATCCTCAAACTCTGGTTGTTCTCCCAGAAGTTGGTCAGCTAACACGCTTGGTTCTGACCAATCGTCCTCTTCATCCTTCTGTCTCAGGAATGGTGTAATCAGATGATATAAAATACTGGTTCTTTTTGATCATGGCCAATATCTCCATATTTTGAGGAGACTGGTCCTTCTAACTGTGACATCTGCACCAGCTGCACTGAACACTTGTTCAGCAGATAGGCTGGCTACAGGACAAGCCAGAATCTTTATTGCTAGCCTGCTGAGCTCTGGCCATTGGTGCATTTTTCCATACCAATACACCAATGGGTTTTGATTCACATACACCTCTTTTGGGTCATCCAGAAACTCCTGGAACATACTCAGAATGTTCATTGGTGCTGCTACTTGCTCGACCACTTTTTCCTTTGCCTATGCACTGGACTTAAGATCTGCCACTTGAAACCAAGCCAATGCAGAGTTTGGGTTTGATTCTTCTGTTGCTGTTGTCGGTGGTTTTCCTGTTGGTGGGCTTGGCAAATGTAAGACAAGACTGCCCTCTCTAGAAGTTGAAGGCAGCATCCCAGAACTGCGGGGGGGGACTCTAAGTTCCATCCAGACTTCTTCCAGGTCTCCTGCTTGCTCAATAATCCACCTCTTGTATTGTGAAACATCCCCTTCAGTAAAAGGAATGATAGCGGAAATAATTTTTTTGTAGCATGGGTCAAGTAGGCTGGCACAGATGTACTCTTTGGAAGAGATAATGTCATTTTGCAGCCTTGCATTACAAGTCAAGCGATAGCTTAGGCTAGTAACCAAGGCATGTGTTTCTGGGTTTAGGTTTGCACCCCTGAATGCAAACCTTTCAGAATATAGCAGAAGCAATAACATGATAACTTTGCCCATTGTACTGTCCTCCTTGCTAAAACCTCAAAAGGAAGAAGCATCTGTGTGAGGTACTTGACGAGGCCCCATCTGTTCGCATCAATGGTCATAGCTTTCCCAATTGCATCAGCTCCTCTTTGAATGACATAGTCATTGATCTGTTTGTATTGTTCAAACAGACATTGCAACATATAATAGCTTGAGTTCCAACATGTTGACACCACCTGTATCAGAGCTTTAACTGACACTCTGTTATCACATTGAGTAATCCACAACTGTTTCCAATCTTTAAAAGAATGGCTGAAATGAGTGTAGATGCATCTGCAGGTGGTAAGTATGTTGCTGTGTTGGAAAGTGGGTCATTCGTTATGTGGCCTGCACAAGTAATGTGTCCGCACGCGACTGCCACTGGGAACCAAACACCCTATTGTAGCGCTTGACTCTCATAGGGTAGTGTTGCAGAGCAGTCTAAGGCTTACTCATTGGAGTTGGTATGGGCTAGTAATCCCCATTCATGAGCCCACAAGCATGACTCTCAATAAATGATTATCCAGTCTGTGCTTTTCTTTTGATAAATTAAAAGTAAATGTATTACTCACACACACACACACTACTCAATACTATGCAACAATCTACAAATATACACAAAGTGATGGACTCACTCTGGGATGACATTGTGTAATCTCTCATGTCTCCTCCAAGGGAGGATATAATCTAACAACCCACTTGGCAAAACAATCCCCGGTGTCCCCCTGCAACATCTGAACATTTGACAGTAATGTGGAATGAGCACACCTACATCTGAAATTCAGTACATCTGTCTTGCCAAGAGGTGGCTGTCAGTAACATTATTCAAATTAGGATTAACAGAGAACATGTAAGAATATATTTAAGCCATTTAAAGATTAGGATTACCTTTAGATTACTTTTGGATTACTTTCAAATGACTTTTAGTTTATAATCAAATGACAGTTGAGTACATTGGGTAATACCAGCCTACAGCTCTAGTAAGCACATCCCCACAAGCCAGAACAAAAGTCCACCTAAACATGTGCTTTAACGAGCAATAGAACCCTTGGGGGGGTATCATTCTTTTGTTCCACCCTACCTAGGGTGGGGACACAAACTGCGTTGGGGGGAGGCTGCGCTGCTCCTGCAGCTCCCCCTGTTCATGGGCACTGGCTTGGTGGTGGTCCATCTTCCTGGGGCCACCACATGCTGGTTAGGGGCCTAGACCCCTGCTGGTGCCCCGCAAAGCATGCTGGGGCAGCCGCATACTAAATGAGCGGCTCTCCCGCTGAGCCGGGGAGAGCTGTGGTGCAGCCAAAGCTGGTGTTCTGCCGAGGGGGTGCTCGGTCCCACCCAGCCACCCTTACACCAGGTAAGTGCTCCCTGGTAGGAGGGCGGCACAGGGAGCCCACCCCTGGCCGCCCCTGCCGGCTCCCAGCACGGCCAGAACCCCTGTGTGCTGCCACAGAAGCTGGCCCTTTTCTGTGGTGTATGCCCACTCTCGCGAGCAGACGCCTGTGGGAGTGCAACAGCTTTGGTGCCCCGGGATGGGGTCCAGGGCACCTCCTCATCTCCACAGGGAGCACGGCGGTGCTCCCCGACATCATCTTCCTCATGGGGCCCCAGGATGGGGCCCGGGGCCCCTCTTCATCTCCACAGGGAGTGCGACCACGCTCCTGATGTCATCTTCCTCATGGGACCCCGTGATGGGGTCCGGTGCCCCTCTGGTGATTTTCACGGGGGCACGATGGCGCCCCCATGACTTGACTTATGCTGGGGCCCCCGGTTCAATCTTCAAGGGGAGCACGACAGTGCTCCCCGGCTTCTTCTTCGCTGTCGGCCCCCCACTCCTCCTTCTTCACGGTGCCCCGGATGGGTTCCTCAGCCCCTCCTCACCATGTTCACGGGGACTTTACTTCAGCCGCAGGGGGCCCCGGGATGGGGTCGGGGTCCCTACCTACTGCAGCAAGGGGGGGTGCGTGACGGCATCCCCCCATAAAGTTGAACAGGTCAGGCTTCACGGGGCCCCGGGATGGGGTCCAGGGCACCTTCTTCCCGAGGGGGAGTGTGACAGCACTCCCCCCACTCCTCTTTCTCCTGGGGCAGCCCCGGGCCCACCCCGGGGGCACAGTCTGGAGCAGCAGTGGAGCCCCACGCACTTCGTTGCTGCCTCTCTGCAGGTTAAAGGTCACAATCCTTCTTCCCTGGATATCTCGGGCCCCCAAGGGCCAATTTTCATGATTCCAGAGTTGTTTCGCTCCTGGTAACAAGCCCTTGCCACCAGGAGCACTCTCCTTAGGACTCCTGGCCTAGACGTGTCTCAGATTATAGGGAGCCAGTCCCACTGACTCCCTGCGCCAGTCTTTCCTCTGGGTGCCCTCTTTTCCTTCTGGGCAGCATGCTCTCCTTGCGCTAGCCCAGTCCTTCCCCAACTAGTCCTCAGGTGGGGTAAGGGGCCAGCCTGCCTGGCCCCGGCATTCACCTTGCTGGCCTGAAGTCCTTCAGGGGCAGTCAGGGGGTTCTTTCTTCCAGTTGTCCATGACGCCCGTCTGCAGTCCCAGTGTCCAGCAGTGAAGCACAGCCAAGAGAGAGAGCTCTCCCCTGTGCAGGACCTTTTAAGTGGGGGTGGAAGTATCCAGCAGGTCTGTACCTCTGGCCTATCCAGATGTGCCACATCACTTCCTTGCCCCTGTCCCCTCCTTCCTGCACAGTCTTCTGGGATAGCTCAAAATGGTATCATCTAGGAGTTAGTTGCCACATGTGCTCTGAACGTTTCAGCCCCTCCTCACTGACATTCCTCTTAGGGCCTCTCCATCCTGCTCCTGGCACTGAATTTCAGCTGGCTGATTGATGCAAGGCCCTGCTCAAGCAACTGGACAGAGCAGTAATTGGCCCTAATCCTGAGCTCAGTCTGAGAAAGATGACATCCCTGGATGACCCTTAAGTTGTATATCTATGCTCTTGTAACCTACTGCATCATTCTTTTCTTACAGGTTACAGTGTACCTTGGTGTGCCTCTGGTCTCGGTGGACCCCAGAGAACTGGAGTTGCACCCTAGGCCATCCTTCCCCATTGACATTTAATGGAGTATCCCCACAATGCAAATACATTATGCACACTGACATTGGCATTTAACGGAGTATCCCTACAGTGAAAAGACAGTAAGCATACTGACTCTCCCTCACATGTTTACACCCCTCTCATGAGGCCTACTCCAGGTCACCACCCACTCTGCATAGTTCCTCCTGCACCAGGCTTACCTAAGCGCAGTTCTTGGGCTGCGCACACCAGGAATCCTCCTTCCACAGCCCTCACATGGGTGCACATACATTTGCACACATGATCACATGTAACCCGCCTCGGGCCTCCTGCCCTTGCTGCGCCACAGCAGCCTTTCCTCAGCACGGCTGCACCGGCGGTAAACACGCAAAGTCAAAAAATGAAAAATCAGGGCAGACCTGATGGTCAGAACCATCCTCTAACATGCTAATTATGTCTTTTTTTAAAAGAAAGTCTTGCACAACCAGGTTGTAGCAGTGCGCAGAGTACAGGACCTTGAAATAAACCCCGTCTGCCATGGCCTTGACTATGTTGCTGCAACTGTCTGTGACAACAAATCCACCTCGAAGACCTCTGGGACACAGCCATTCAGACACTTTGCTATTAAATCCCTCCAACATGTTTGCAGCTGAGTGTGACTTATCCATGACAAACAATATTGCATGCCGCCAAATGCTCTTAAAAACTTCATCACGGCCAAGACCTGTGGATAGCTTTGCTTTACCCACTGAAAAGAGATCCAGTGTGCAGTGATGCACATGTTATCAGTCGCCTGACAACTGGTCCACATGTTTGTTGTCCGGTAGATAGTGTGGACATTTTGTTGCAACGCTTGTCCAAACAATTGCAGCACATCGTGATGCAGCACTGGAACAGCAACTCTGGCAAAATAGGTCTGGCCTGGAACCTTCCATTTCTGGAAAAGGGCTGTCACAAACTGTAAGAATCCCACTCCTTCCACAAAGGAAAAAGGAAGGAGGTCCAGCGCTAACATTTTTGCTAGCTTGCCATTGTGCAAATGTGATATTGGGTGGTTGTGGTCATAGGGCCCCTCCTAGCTAAACATGCCTGCAATTGTAGCCTGGATTTTCTTGTTTTGTGGGGCCACTGACACAGACGACTTTTCAGATGTAAGTGGTGGCAGACCCAATGTGTGTCATGGTGGTGCAGTCACTGTGCTGTTGTGTCTTCATCTGACTCTGAGTCTTTCTGTGCTATTGTGAGGGTGCTGAGGTGGGTGATTCTGATGCACTGATGGGGACAGGGCTGCTTTGCATGAGGATGATGTCACCCTCCTCTTCCTCACCTTCCACCATGATTTGACCAGGTGTAGCTGATGTTTCCTGGCTCCCCTCACCCTAATTACCGCAACCACGTTGAGCTGCATGTTTAAGGTGCTGCTCCCCCTGGATTCCGGGATGTTTTCTCATATGGGTCATCTGTCCTTCAGTACCCTAATGTTAACAAAGCTTATCTCGACAAATACTCATGTGCCGAATAGAGCATATAGCAATGTTCTCCTGCTGTTTGCTAATTGTAAAAATGTCCCACACTGGGAAGGAGTACTTTCTCTGTCTGTGCCACATCCCTCAGAGCAGGTTTGATAGTAATGTCGCATTCCTCTATGCCAGGTTTCACAATGACTGAGTCATCGTCATCATCCCCATTATCATCCCATTCCATGATTCTAAAGATTTCTGTAACTTTTCTTTTTCTCTTGCCTCTTCTGGCTTCTCCTGGACTCTGCCAGGGTCCACTCCATGTTCCTATCATCATCATCAGAAGTGGTACTTGAAGAAGATGGTTGAGTATTACCATTTGTTTTTCTTGCTGGAGATCTGAGAGCACTTGATTCTAAAAGAGGAGGTTCTTGCTTGACAGAACGTTCAACCTCCTGTTCTGCTCTAACTTCAGGAATATCGGTATAACGCTGATGTCCACTTTGCTCTGTTTCCTGAAACAATTGGGTACAACTTTGCAAAAGGGACAAATCCAATTCAACATCACTGCTCGTCTGCATTGCCATGATTGCAATGTCTGCCTCACTGACAGAGATGGCCTTGGGCTTGGGTTGGTGCTGTTAATGCAGGAGTGCTCCCAGGTTCCTTCCAGGAGTCTGGTGTGGCAGAAAGACATCTCCTGGAAAAGGTTGGGTAATGTGAGGTGTCTTCTCCTGAACACCTAAAAAAAACCAGGTGAGAAAAATATGTAGGCAGTAAAACATGGCATTGTTGCAGCAGGTTGAAAATAGTACAGAGAAATGCAGTCTTAGTGCTGTTGGTTACTTATGTGTTATACCTAGTATTTAATCAAACACTGTAAAGGCAAACCACAACACCACACCATAATTTTTTTTAAATTTCAATTCAGATAGCACAACAGGCAGATTTAGCTCTTTGCTTTGTATCCATCTGTTTTAGGAGACTTCTGGGGTAGTCAGAGAGAGGTGTATGGATAAATGGAATAATCTTTTGAATAAAATAATTTATGTGGGCAAGGTGGCCCAGGAGAAATGGAATAATCACTAACAAGATTAATTATGCTGTTGATTTGTCTGTCGTGCTCCACAGCCAGGGTGTCCTAGAAGAAATGGAATTACACCTAAGAAACGGAATGCTCTAGTGAGTCTTTTGGTGGATGGGTGGATTGAGGAATCGAATGGATCTGATGGATGCGTCAAGACAAAATGCAGAATTAAATAAGAATGTAAATAGAAATAAAAAATTATAAAAAATTAAATTAAATATAAAAATACAAAACAATTAAAAATAAACTGTAAAAATTGTAAAAGAATTGGAAAAAAAATAAAAAATTAGAAATAAAATATAAAAATTAAAAAAAATAAAGAAAAAATGAAAAGTAAAAAATATGAAAAAACTAAAATATAAAAATTTTAATAAAAAATAAATCGAAAACATGAAAAAGAAAACAGCATAAAATTAAATAAAAATAAAAAATTTAAATAGAAAACATAAAATAGAAAAAAGTAAAAATAAAAACTTAAAAATCAAATGATTAACAATTGGTGATGTTTGCATGTAACTCTATGTCAAAGACAGACTGGCTGCACAATGTATGCACGAAAATGGCTGCCAGCCAGCAACATGGTCAAACAACAAGGAGCATGGAGGAAGTATGGAGAACAAAGAACACATGCAAGCCTATGCCAAGCGACACTGGCTAGGTGGTTGAAATGACTGCCAGCCAGCCACAGGGTCATACAACATCAACAAGGAGCCAGGAGGAAGCATGTAACAGAAAATACACATGCAATCCTATGGCAAGAGACACTAGTTGCATGCACAAAATGTCTGCCAGCCAGCCACATGGTCAAACAAAAAGGAGCAAGAAGAAGAAAGAAGACCACATGAAAGCCTATGACAAAGGGACACTGGCTGCATGCACACATTAGCTGCCAGCCACATGGTCAAACAACAACAACAACGAGCAAGGAGAACAAAGAAGAACACATGCAAGACTATGGCAAAGGGACATGGCTGCATGCACACAATGGCTGCCAACCACATGGACAAACAACATCCTCCTATGTATACAATTATTATTATCTGACAATATATACACATTTTGCACACAAAAAAGAAATGCAAACATAGCCAACATTTTAAATTTAATCCAAAGCCATCTCTGCCCTAAATGAAGTTTTTAAAAACAAATACCACTTAAACATTTATTTCATGCACTGATGACTACCAGGTACTGGGCCGGCTGGCTGAACGACCCTCTGGAAATCTAGGCCACATACTAAAATAATATTGCAAATGTTACAAACATGTAGAAAAGATACTGAGCATTTACAAAAGGTGAAAAATCAATGAAATGCAAAATAAATCATAAGTAGGCACATACTTACACTTATGCCACCCACCACTATATGTTTTTAAAATCAAATTAAAGTACAAAGAAATACTTATGCATGCCAAGGCAAACAAACAACAACACACTTATTCAAAAGTTTCAGAACTTACTTGTGTAATTTTACAAAAACAAAGTCCTTAAATCCAAAGGTATATCCAGGAGACAAAGAGGGTGATTCGTCCACTGCAAACTCCAAGACAAAAGTGACCCGGGATGGACAAAGCACTGGGAGCAGCCAGCTGGACAGGAACAGGAAGTTGGAGTCTCTGACATGCTTCCTTCCTGTTTCAAATAAAAGGCTTCTTAATCTGAAAACATTTCATGATTCATTGGAGAAGAAAATCTAGTCAAAAAATCTCTTTTTGACTGGATTTAGTTGCTCTGGAGTAGAAAATCTACTTCAGAATTGAGTTTGAGCTCGTGAGCGGCCCGATTTGGCCGCCGGTGCAGCTGGAAGCAGTGAAAGAGAATGTGAAGTCTCGCGCACACTCACTTGTGGCCCAGAAGAATCATTCTGCTGGGAAAAGAGCACCAAAACAAAATCTTGCGAGCACAAACAAATGTGCTCTGCACCGTGCAGAGTACCCGCATTCCACAAACTTTGCAGGTGGAGCAGAGTTCTACACCCAGGCCTACTTTTTACATGTCGTGGGCCACCTTGTGCCTTTTGCTTCAATAACAGAATGCTTTTGCGTAATAATCTTTTTTCATAGCATGCTCACAAAAAGTAATTTGGTCTTTGCACTTGGAATAAGGAAGAAACATAGGAGCATATTTATACTCCGTCTGCGCAGAATGGGTGTCAAACATTTTGACGCACATTCAGCGCAAACTTTGCCCCGTATTTAAACTTTGACGCCTGAGCCCGCGGATGACAAAATTCCGCAGTGTGCGTCATTTTTTGGATGCGGCCACCCGCCTTGCGTTAATCATATGCAAGGTAGGCGTTCCCGTCCAAAAAATGACTTCAACGGCCATGCGTCGTATTTATGCTTTCGGGCAAAAATGATGCACGGCCGGGAGGTGGAGCCAGAAAATGACGCACAGCCCGATTTGCCTCAAAAATTAACGCCTGGGTCAGGGCAGGCGTTAAAATGGGGCAAACACACCTGTATTCAATCAGAACACACAGAAGCAACAGCAGAGCAGCAGAGCAGCAACAGGGAGACATGGGGGTGATTCTAATCCTGCGTGCATGCAGATGCAGAGCCCAGCAACAACAACAGCAGCTACAGCAACACCAGCAGGGACCCCAAAGGCAGCGCAGAAGGCAGGAGAGGATATTTCGCCCCAGAACAACCCTTCATGGCCTCAGGGAACACAACATCATCCAGAGGTACAGGTTGAACTGCCAGGCCGTTCAGCAGCTGCTGCGCAACATTGAACCACATTTGGCACCCACTTTGCTGACACCCGCACCATCCCAACAGAAACCAAGCTGCTTGCCGTACTTCACATGCTGGCAAGTGACTCTTTTCAAACAACTGGTGCCCTGGTTGCCGGAATATCACAATCATCATTCTCTGCCTTTTTGCCCAAAGTACTGGATGCCATCATTGGACTTACATCCGCCACATCTGCTTCCCTAACACACTGCAGGAGCAGCAGGAAACAAAACGGGGGTTCTACCTCATCAGTGGCTTCCCACATGTCCTTGGTGCAATCGACTGTACGCCTTGTGCCACCTGCTGCAACTGAACACCTCTACTGCAACAGGAAGCACACACATTCCATCAACGTGCAGGCCATTCTCGATCACCAGGGATTGATCACCAACATCGTGGCTAAATATCCTGGGAGAGTCCATGACTCCTTCATCTTCCGTCACTGCACCATCAATGAACACTTCCAGGATGGACGGTATGGCAATGGACTACTTGTTGGTAAGTACAAAAACCTACTTATATACACACTGCACAGCAACCCTCTAGGACACACAACACATACACCACAACAGCAACATGTGAACAGGAACACACTGAGGTCGTGACATCGCTAGCTATGTTTCTTAGGTCACCATTGAACCTGTCACACACCTGAAATTACTGTACAGCCTAATGTTAAGACGTCAAAGATCACAACGTGTGGAGTGGGTTGCCTAAGTGTCACCTTGCAAAATGTAAGTGTCCCAATGACGTTTACATTAATCCATTGCATAAGTCTAAAGGTATGGGATGTCCAGGGTACATTGATATGAACGTGTTAACAACACTGTAAATTTTAACCTGTGTATGAAACTATCATCTCACCCCCAGTGAAGACACAGGGACACCTGTATCACAAGTCACAATGCTAGGGAGGGCACACTGTACTGCAAATCCCAAAACATTCTGCTGACAAACGGTCAGCAGACAAACACTCGTTCAGCCAAGGAAACAACACAATGCAGATGGTACATCCTACAAGCCTAGGATGCGACATTATAACACAAAAGATTCACAGACAACACAAGACAACTACTGCCATGAAAGGTCATTTCAATAGGGCCAGCTACATCAACATGATCCCATTCGTTTTCTCTTGCAGCTGATCAGGGGTATGGCATCCAGCCATGGATAATGACACACATAGGAGGACACGCAGCATATTCGAGAGGACCTTTGGCATCCTCAAGTCACGGTTCCGGTGCATCGACATCACTGGTGGTAGCCTCCTATATTCCCCGGAGATGGTCTGTAAGATCATCCTAACATGTGCAATATTGCACAACATTTGCATCAAAAAGAACATTCCCCTCCTGGAACCAGAGCCACACATGCCTGAAGAGGAGGAAGAGGAGGATGCTGGCCTGCAACATGAGGGGGAACTACACAACACGGCTGCTGGTATACGCAGGCGGCAACATATCGTCAACAATTTCTTTTAAATATAATCACCATCACCACTTTAGTTCACTACTTTAAATAAACACCTATAATAATCACCATATCATGGTCTGGCTAATCATTTTTGCACACCTTCATCTCTACTTATCAGAATAAGAGTGTTGACTCATGAAGCATTGCCGAGATACTGATTAGGACACTGAAAATACCAGAGCTAATGTGATGCCTAACATACAATGGTCACATACACACACACTGTAAATGACATATATCATGTACATTTCTCCTTTGAAGGCCAATAGCAGAGGACCACACCTATTTCACACATACATGTTGAAATCAAGGTCCAACGCAGCATATGGCACACAACTAAGACACCATCACTCAATTAGGGGAAAACAAGCCTCATACATGAGGCAGTCGATGTGCTTTTGCATCAGTAACAGGAATGTCTGGCCAGACCCTTGACAGCAGTAAGTCCAACTGCATCCAATATTTGCAAGGACTATCTGTGACCAGAGTTCCATAGAAGCAGAACATAGACAGCACAAGTGCCACTCATATGAGCAGCATTGCACACATGACATTCCATGTACATGTCAGCCCGTTTCCTAACTCCTGACACACCCATGCACCTGGTCACAACCACCTGTTTGAAGAGGTCCCAGGAATACTAAGATGTGTACCCTGATATTACCTCCTCTACGCACACAGACTAACAATCCAGTGTGCTACACCCTTTCCTATGGTATGCCATTGTCATAGAACATCTGACTGCATGGACGTCAGGTTAATGTATACACTGTCTTCTAGTTTCTAAGCCCTGTTGGCACCTGTAGATTGCTTCCCGTGTGAAAAAGTATGTTGGCCCTTAGAATGCAAATCTCACCTACAGGACTAGTGAGAAACTGATGCAGTCCACACCTGTGATCACCTCCATGCACACCACCCATTTCAACAAGCACTGCCCCTGCTGATGCCTGGAACAGCATAGGAGTTGCCATTATGTCAAATGCACGGTTAAGCATTGATACTAATTAAGTTGTGTAACACAGCCCTTGGGTTCATTTGTCACCTTCAAAAACACAGGACATACACAGTTTGACATCTCAACTGTCTAGTTCGTCCTCCAAACAGTCTGAGTCAGACCACTGATTGTGTAACTTGTCAAATTGCTGGATCCTGAATCACCCTGCATTCTGTCAGCCTGACTGGAATCTGTCTGTGCGTCACACTAAAGTATCCCTGTGTCTACATATGTACCACACTTGCGTTAGCAAACCTCTCATTCATCAGGGGGTATTGGGCATGAGCTTCTTCAATGCATACACAAATACATTGTATAGCATCATCTGCCTTTTAACTGTACCATTTGAGTTAAATCCTCTGGGAAAAGCAAAATTCATGGCCCATCCCTTGTCTGGGTCTCAATTATGCATGAATGACAAAGTGTGACAGTGTCCCAGGGCCATATGCAGGGTTCGGGTACGGGGCCTTCAGCAGAACCAGCAACCTCTGATAATGTCCATGAAAAATCCACACATGTCAGGACCCTGACAGTTCACACACAGAATCACAGTGCTCACAACATATTGATGGGCCGTGTGTTGTTAATAGCTGCAAGAATAATCAGCACAGAGGCTATGATGTTCCCAGATGCAGTGGGAATTGCAGAGGCTAACCGGTGTACAAATGTTGTAATGACACCAGCCGGAACATGACACCTGAGACATTATCTTACTCAGCACACCAAGGTTGCCCTGTTGACTGTCCCATTACACGTCTTTAGTGACAGGGTGGGACCATCCCCATGTAGGTTCACATGTCCTCATCCACTTTACTCACATTGATCAACCAAGGATACTCAGTAGATACAGGAATAGCTGCCACTGACTCATGATGAGTCCTGGACCGAACTGTGACAAATTACTGACATTTATTGACATTTAATGGAGTGTCCCTACAATGAAAAGACAGTAAGCACTGACCATCTTTCCCTCACTTGTGTACACCCATCTCATAAGGCCTACTTCTAGTCATCTCACACGCTGCATACTCCCTACTGCGCCAAGCTACCTAAGCGCAGTTTTGTACATGCTAGGAGGTCTCCCCGCACAGCCCTCACACAGTTGCACAAGCGTGTGCACACGTGATCATGTATAACCAACCCTTGGAATCCTACCCTTGCCGCATCATAGCTGCCATTGGTTGATAAGGCATCATGGGTGGTAAACACACGTAGTCCATTTTAACATACGTTTACTGTGAGTGAGTCCAAAACTATGAGGCTCCCTCACAGTAAAAAGTCAAAAACCAGCTGAACCAAAAACAAAAAATCAGGGCTGACCAGATAGTCTTAACCGTCCTCCCACAATTTCTTAGTGCAAAAAGGCATTCTTGAGTCCATTTGGATGCAATGATACATTTTGAGATAACAAAATAGCTCTAAACGATGGGAGTATGCTAGGGAAAAATACTACCTTGAGTGTACATTTAACCCACTCGCTACTTGTATTTTGTTGAATTTAGAGGTATCTCTTAGCACAAAATGCATCCATGTGTCCATTTTGGAGGCATTTTTGTGCTAAGAAATAACGCTAAACGCAGAATTGCTCTTCCTGCATAATTCTTTGTAATCTTGTGTAATTCTTAGGTAGTTCTGTGTGATTACACTACATGGAATTAGGAAACACACCCTTAGCTTTGGTATTTGAAATTAGGACATGAATCAGGCTTTAGTGAATCATGATGCAGATATGGGATTGTTTGGTGGTAGAGCAGCAGGTTAACTAAGTATGTGCCTCTTTGGTAAAAGGCCAGAAAGCATCAATGTTTGGGCCATTTTGGGGCTGGGATTAACAGATCATCCAAGTATGGGACATTCTGAGGTTTGAATGGTAGCAAGTTTAGTCCTAGCACTAGTGTGTGGTAGGAAACATTTGTTTAAAAAGAGAGTCTCACAGGACTCTCAGTAAACACTTCTGTTACTGGGTTGAGCCTTCTACATTGAATGTTTTGCTGTGTGCTTAAAAGGCAACAGAACTAAGGGCCAGATGTAGCAAAGGTTTTTACCCATTCTGTGTCTATGGGAAAAAGTGTTCGTACATATGGCACTAAGACACATGCAATTCAGTGAAGTAAGGGATGCTGCTGCACTGTGTTATCTGACAGAAAGAGCAGAACTACCTACTTTTACAGATATGACTCAGTTCTGCTCTCTCTTAGCACTGGCAGGCTTGTGGCTGACTACAGCCAATGCAGGCATCCTCGAATCATGTCCCAAGGGTGAATGTGTGCCTGTGTTGTGGCCAGGATAGTTTTGTGGAGGAAGGGGTGTCTCTCTGTATGAAACTATCACTCGAGGCTTTTCCTCTAGGTGTTTCAAGAGTGTAGCACATATGCAAAGAGGAAAAAAAGAAGAGAAATATTTTCTTCCTCGTTACTCTAGCCTTTGATATGCACACCACTATGGTGCAAATCCAGGTTTACAAGTCTTTGTAAAAATTGGTTTGCATCAAAATAAATGAGTTGATTTATGAGGAACGCCCATGCTCTACTCATTTATCACCTACCTGATGCAGGGTAAATTGGAGCAGCACTACACACTTCCTTGCTTTACTTTTTATTTAAAAAGCCATACGGATAGGGATTTGGGTAGCTTTGTAGATCCCAAAATAGATTTTGTCATATAGCTGCACCAAAAACTTGTTGCAGCCTTGATGCAAAATCTCAGTAAATTTTGGCCCTGAAATTAGTTTCTTTTGTACGATGTCAATGGGGTGCTGGCTGCCTGTGATGTGAACTGGAGACTGATTGTCCCTAGCCCTTTTTATATGTTACCAGAAAATGTCCTCTTTCTTATTTTAATTCGAACCTGCCCTTTCAAAAATAACAGTTCTCTCTGTAGAAATGTTTAGAACGTTTTAAAGATGAAAATTATGCAAAAACAATGAAGATAAAATTACACAAGAACGTAATTATGGGCCACAAAATTCACCTTTTAGTTTCATGAAATGTACTAATCCATCCTGCAATATTCTGCAGGGGATGGGAAGTAGCTTAATATAGGCCTCCATGCAACATAAAAGCTGGCCATGGGAAAATGAAAGACATCACACCTATTTTTGCCACTTCACACCTATTTTTGTCAAGTTGAAGTGGTTCTTCATTGAAAGGTGGAGTATCTTTAAAAAAAATTGCATAATGCTGAAAGTGATATTTTGGGGAACCACTAACTACCATGCCTTGAAATTGACCATCGTGGGGGACACCCCCTTCTGTGAAAACCTACTCCTTGAAACACCATAATTGAAGAAGGCAAAACTCTTAGGGCCTCATTTATAAAAAAATGCTGCATCCATCACGATGCACCAGATTGCTTGTGCCGCCCTGCGCCCCTCTAATGACACCATGGTGACACTGTATTTACAGTAAGGTGCACAATGGTGCTCATTAGAACAGTTGCATAAAAATTTCTCACTCAGTTGTGGCCATATGCTGGACTAGCATCAACAATTGTGATGCTAATCCAGCAAAGCTCAGGGAGGCCGATTTACAGCAGCCTAGCATGACTTTAACTCCTCCCTTTGAGAAGGCATTAAAAAATCAAGCAATGAGACAATTTCACTTGCGGTATTCCTGCGGGCCTCCTAGCAGGCAAACACCTCCCTTGAATACATTATAGCTGGCACAGGTATAATGTGGCAAAAGGGTTTACAAACTAGCGCAATGGTCCCATTGCGCCACTTCGTAAATGTGGACTGTTTGCACCACCATAGTGTAAAATAAAATGATGGTACAGTGGTGCAAGAGGCTTGTAAAAGAGCCCCTTAGAGTGCAAAACTCCATGCCACCCTACATCAGGACAATTTCTTCTATGATTCTTGGGGGCATATTTATACCCCATTTTGCGCCAAATTTGCATCCCTTTTTTTATTCAAATTCGGCATAAACCTAATTCCAAATGTATACTTTGGTGCTAGACCCGTCTAGCGCCAAAGTTTTGGAGTTAAAGTTATTTTTTTGCCTGCGGGAAACTACCTTGTGTCAATGAGATGCAAGGAAGGTGTTCCCGGGCAAAAAATTACTCTAAGGCCCTAGTACCTTATTTATCCTCCCTGCAAAAATGGTGCACAGGAGAGAAGTGGGCCTAAATAATGACGCTAAGTTTGCTTAGTGCTGTTATTTAACGCCTGGGTCCGGGCAGGCGTTAGGGGACCTGTGGGCCTATTTCTATGGTGGAACACTATGGAATGAGTCCATAGGTGCCCTCCCCAGGCATCTGTGGACTCATTCCAGGGGAACAACCCCACCCACACCACAGGGACAGCGGAGGATGGGGGACCCCATCCCAGGTAAATATAGATAAGTAGGGGTAAGTAGTTTTTTTTTTTTTAAGTGTCATGGGGGCCCAAATTGGCCTCTATACATGGCACTGGATGCAATGGCCATGCCCAGGGAACCCTTGTCCCCTGTGCTGGCCACTGGGGTGGTGGGCATGACTCCTGTCTTTTATGGTATGGTTTAGCGCCAAGAAATGACGCTAGGCTGGTTAGAGTCATCTTTTTTAACTCTAACCAGCCTTACATAATTTTTTGTTGCAAAACCCGCTTCTCCCATATCACCACCCCACCTCACCCGGCTAACATAATTTTCCATTACGTTAGCCCACCCTTTGTGCCAGATTGCGCCATTTCATAACTAAGACGCCCAGCCGGTGTCTTGGAATGGCGGTAGCCAGTGGTAAACTTTTTCACACAAAATTGCATTAGCGTAGTTTTGCTTGAAAAAGTATAAATATGGGCCTTTGTTTAAAAAAAAATACCACCATTTCAGCGCCATTGAAAGCGTGAAAAAATTTCTTTCTGTAGCCGTCAGGAGCAGGTACTCCATCTGACAACTATGGATGCATCGCATATCTCAATTTTATGTCGTTTTATATTACTATACCACATACTTTACTGTATTGTATCTTATGTATGATATAATACATGTTAATTATGGAACGTTTACTGTTTGTTGGAAATTGGTCTTATCTACAACGCTCTGTCAACTGTTAGGTTTTGTTAATGTGCTATAAATTAAGTAATAAATGAAACAAGCATTTGCAATGCAATGGGTCTCGCATTTGCCCGAGCTACTGCAATTAGCATTGTAAACTCCTAACTGGACTTTTCTTGCTACATAAATTGAAAATGAGAAGTAAAACAGTTTCACATAACTAACCGGACTTTTCTTGCCATAAAAACTGAAAAGTAAAAGCCGCCACTCTCATTGAAATCTATCGGCAAAAGTGAAATTATCCATGTAACCAGCGAAGTGCAATTATCTACGTAACTGGCAAAAGTGCAATTACCTTTGTAACAGGATCAATGTCATGCAAATTGCTTGACTTCTGCCCTGCGAGATTGTGCTGCGAAAAAAAGAGAAAAAGTAGTCCAGAAATCAGTCGGAAAACATGGAGCCTCGTATGTTTTCAGTACTACGTCGGTGTGCTCGATTAGGGCTAAACACAGGAAAAGGCATGAAGTATGCATGCCTTTCACTAATGAAAGCAAGCAGATTTTAAAAGGCAAGCCCACAAACCAAAAGAGAGATTACAAAACAGGACAGAACGCTTTGCACTTGCCCCCAAAAAATAAAGATGAATCCTGCTTCTAAGCGGGTGTAATCGCTCGGCAGCTTCAGTGTACCTTTAGGTAAACCCTGACATGGTAGAATCAACTTTTTGTATTTCTGAAGATACAGAAACTTCCTTTAACATGCGTCATAATAACATCTGATTATGTAGTGCCTAGAAAATATTTAGGCCCATATTTATACTTTTTGACACAAAACTGCGCCGAGGCAGTTTTGCGTCAGAAATATTACCGCCGGGTAACGCCATTTCTGTGTGCTGTGCGGGCGTCAAATATATACTTTGACGCAGGAGAGAGGCAATATGGCAACAAATTGTTGACAAGGTTAACATTGTGGCAGAAGTACGCAGAACAGTCATCGAGTGCAAGAAACGCTGGCATGTCTGCAAGCCAAGGACCAAGGAAAAGATGGCCAGGAACAGGAAGGCAGCACTGCAGACTGGAGGTGGGAGTCCAGCACCACAGGAGCCCCTGGACCACATGGAGAATATGGTCACAGCCGTCATCCCTGAGGAGATCGTCCCAGGGATTCAAGGATAGGACAGCGCAGACTACCAGGAGACAATGCACATGCAGGGTAAGTCGCATGGGGAATTAAAATGCACAAATGTAAACTGCAAGCGGGGGGGAAATACCTATTACACAATGCATGTAAGTCATCATATACAGGGAGTGGCATGGGTAGAGGGGCACAGCACTGGGCCATGGCCCGTTCAGATGAACTCTGGGGCACACCACTACACAACACCAACAACCTTCCCATGGGTGTATGCTGTCATGCCAACTATGTTGCAAAGGTAAAGCCAGGCCAGGAGGAAAGGGCATAATGTCAAACTGGCATCCCGTAACACATTAGTCACTATACTCCCTACATTAACTTGGGCCCAATTAACAACCTCTAGCCATACCGACAACTGGAATGTAACCTTGACAACAGATGCCACTACCACCTCCGCTGTGTGTGCTGGTCAAGTAGCTAATGACAGGAACATCCCCATGGATCAAACACACCCAAATTAGAGGGTTCAGGATGACAACGTCAACAATCCCCTGAAACAAGACAAATGTTCCAGTCCTGTCAAATGTGAATGTCCATAGTTGCCGCAAACATCAGCCAATGTCATCGACATTAGGAGGTACACAGCATTAATGTCATACCCATGCTGCATATGTCAGGGTCCATCCTGTGCCTGGGTCACATTGCAACATCCCAAATGTCATACTGCTCAGACAACAGCATTGAGGGGGAGGACACATGTAACTGGTCACAGAAATACACCTGCACAGTCAGAGGAGGAAATAGGACACTGCTACGACTATCAGGGCAATCCAATGTACCACACATTCCCCAACATCAGCAGTACACATTACCAATGCTGACAACCATATTGTGCCATTACAATGCTATACATAGTATACACTACATTGCTACTACATATAGGTGGATGTGAAAGATCGGAGACTGGGGCAGGTCCAGATCATTAAGTGTGGTGCTAGTGCCATCAGAGCACCCACAGCCAGTGAAAGGCCTCACCATGAGAATGGAAGTAGATGGAGGGTTGAGTAGGGCAAGAAGGTGGCAATTCACTATTTGGCCAGAACCAACAACTAGAGGAGATGATGCTGAGAAGTCCACAAACTGACCACAATACATGTGACATGCAGCTGGGACATAGGCCTGGGAGAATGCTAATGTTAAAGACAGGAGCAATGAACAGGAACCAAGATCACAAGGTGAAAATAATCACAAGGCAGGCATGTCACATTGCAAAGCCCACAACACTGACACACTAATTGTACCGTATTTCATTGCAGAGGAGGATGGATCTCCTGCGGATATGCCTGTCCAGGACTACCCTGATGACATGGATGACGAGATGACAAACATCACCCATCAGACCCTCCAAGAGGTCCTTAGAACCCTCCAGACCCCACCTTCAGTCACAAAGAGGAGCACAGATACAGCAGCCATCACAGAGGACCCACCCACCACCCCAATTGTATGACCTGCCAGCTCCAATACAGCTGAGGACTCTGACAACACTGGCACCAGCCTTGAGAGAACTGTAGTTGGAGTACAGTGGGAGCTGGCCAAGGAGGTGCGGGTGGGGATGCAAGCTATGGCAGCCAGCCTAGAGGGCTTGCGTTTGTGGATGATGTCAATTGAAGAACAGGCAGCAGCTATGCAAGGGCGAACAACTATCTTGCAAGAAGTAGAAAAAAGGCTGAAGGAAATCAGCACAGCTGTAATACAGTTGACCCAACACCTACAACAGCAATCCTGTCAATGCGTGCACGAATGCTAAATTGAACCCCTCAGGGCCGACCTGGCTGCCTACCACTGTGATGTGGCTGCTATTCTTAAGAACCAGCAGATCCTCCTTGCAGCAGTACTGCCCTTAGCTACCGGGATGTCTGACTCCATGTCTACACACACTGAGGTGTGTGTTGCCCCTTCACAACCACCACCACCAAGGGCAGAGGAGGCAACACACACATCAGAAGATGAAGACCAGGAACAGATCACCTTCACACGTAAGAGTACCCGGTAGCACTAGTCCCTGCCACATGGCCACCTATTACCAAGGTCCTGCGCTTTGTAACATGCCAGTCTTGCAACAACTGTACACAAGCACTGTTCTGCAAACCACTGTTTATCTTGTCAGCCTGCCCTGTGATTGTCTCTCACTAACTCATTGGCAAGTCCTGTCCCTTTGCACTGTCTGACACTTCACCCCAGCATGTCCAATGACATGTCCTTTTGCACTTGTGTAGGATCACAATGGGAGATGTCACTATAATGGACTCACAATCATGGACAATGTACATATAGCACTACAGCACTTATCAATAAATAGCACTTACACAACCACTTTGTCTCTGTGTAATGTGACACATTAACCGGGCAGTAGATCAGTGAAGTTTTGCCTACTGTCAATTATTATAGATTGTCAATACAACTGTCCTGAAATAATGTGGGCTGATAACTATGTACAGTGGCCTGGATTCTACCTTACTCTGCCCTTCCTGAGGGTTATTTCTGAGGAAAAGAGAAACTATACCCCATAATGCTGTTTTGGACAGAATAATGCTTCCTCAAGGGATGTCAAATCCAGAAAATAGTGCCTTCAAATTGTTGTTTCAATGCAAAACTAACGTATGTGACATTTCCAACAAATTTAAGCTAACACAAACCAAACGGCATGAATGGAGGTGTATGAGTTTACATCCAAATAAGTTATCTTGCTGAACAGTGTAACAAATGATCTATGCGAGTTATGTACACAATACTACAAGAGAGCTTACTACCACTCACCTTGTATGGATTTCCTTGGACATCAGACTGCAGGCAGACTTAACACAGTGTCCCCAATACTAAATCTGGAAGCACAGTATGTGACATTGAAAACATATATCATGAAAAAGCCACACTTTGGGATCCATAGTAACCGTGATTGGTGGCTGAAATGAATGGCCGGATCTTAGCTAAGTAGCTTTTGGGTAGCTGCCAATGTTACAGCTCAGTTGGGATTTGTTTGCAGCATAGGACACAAAATCTAATACAAAAGAGACACTGTTCACTCATGCCAAGGCCCTGATCTACAAGCATTTGACACATTCTGTAAAGAGTTACCTAGATTTTGATTAAACAGTAAAAACAGAAGTGAAAATTCGGGGAATGTACTCTAATTACTCATTACCCACAACTGTCCCTAACTAACCTAAGCTAAACTTACTTATCACATTTAACGAAACAATCTAAACATCAATCCTCCACCCCCCCTTATGAGATGGGACACATGGAGGACAACATATACTAACCTAAACACATAGGCCCGTATTTATACTTTTTTTAGCGCCGCATTTGCGCCGCTTTTTGACGCAAAATGGCGCAAACCTACAAAATACAATGGTATTTTGCAAGTTTGCGCTGTTTTTGCGTCAAAAAACGACGCAAATGCGACGCAAAAAAGTATAAATACGGGCCATACTATCCTATACTAAACAAAAATCTTTTTTTTTGTATTTTGTTTATTTATGTATTTTATTTTTTTTTAAACACAAGAACCCCAACATTGCCACCCACCCACACACAAAAATAAAGAGTAGAAATATTCAGAAACCCCCACACCCCCACCCACTAACACTAACTAAACTAACAGCCTATACTAACCTAACACTAAGCCCCCTGAACCCACAAAGTATAAGAACCAGGAAAGAGGAGGTAGGAGAGGGAATCACGTCCGTCTACATGTCTATAGGTTGGCCCTCCGGAAGGTCTTCTTGATTGAACGCACCCGCTGGTTGACCTGTCGCACCTCCTGCTGCAGTCTGGTCATCCTTCTAAGGACACGGTCCAATTTCCTTTCCATTTGGGAAAAAGCAGCAGGGTCAATGGCTGCAGCAGGGGTGGTCTGGGTGCCAGCCGAGGATGAATGGGCCCGTGTTGTGGCAATGGCTGCAGGCTGCCCTGCAGGTGGTACTGTGCTTGGTCCAGGAGCAGTTACCCTTGATGGTCCACCAACGGTCCCAGCTGCTGTAGTTGCCACCTGGGTGGTCGTGGTGGTGGTGCTGGTGGTGGCTGTGGTAGACAAAGAAGGGCTGCCTTGTGCAAATGCCCTCCAGGCTCCGGAGGCTCGTTCATGGCGATATCTGCGGGCCAAGTTGCGGTACCCAGACTCGACATCAAGGATGTGGCGGTATCTCATTGCCAGCCGTTGAAACTCCCTGACCTGGATGGGAGTCATATTCGCAGCTGTTAAGACAAATAGAAAATCTAACATTAGGTACTGCATTGTGTGAAATGGCACTAGAAGTAAATCAGACAATACAACTAATGCACTTGTAACAGCCCATATCATCATACAGATCATTGACTGTCCCTGAGGATGTACATGGCAAGCCAGCCTACAAAGGTCCTATCACACATAGCACATCCAAACACTACAAGATGGGTAACAACTGGCATGATTTTGGCATCATAGTTCTGCCAGTTGTCAGCTAAAAATAATGCTGCACATCCTCCACCACTGCCAGCGCTACAAATGTCATTGTACGGGATGGCAATCTAGGGCCACATGAACTGCGCGTTGGAAATGGACTTGCCAGTAGAGAAAGCATGTGGTAATCATGAGTGGGTATACTAGATTCAGACAAGTGATTCACTGAATTACATGTCTGTGTACCAAACTTGTATCATCAGTCCTAGGTAAACTATTCACAACCCTATGCCTGTGTCTGGGGGGGGTGGATTATCAACTAATAACGTCCAAAAACAAGGACACCTAGGAAGCTAAGGAAAGCTGGACATGGGTTTGGCCCAGCACACACACAACAGGTAAGGAGGATCTCCAAATAGGCGACAGATAACCCTTGGACAATTCCATCAACACTCATGTTTGGAAATGCAGACCTTTGACCACATCATTTACTACCAGTAGGCCATGACTTACAACAAACAGAGAGATGCAAGAACACCTCTGGCCATGAGTTGCATGCACACCTAGGCCATAGTACTCAAGTGCCACATACTCGCAGCACTACATGTGGAGCTACATGCTGCTCAGAAGTTTAACATACAGTTCAACATGTTCATTAGTGAATAGGGAAGCAGACGTCTGTGGGTAAGCATTTGGCATCCCTATTCTGGGAGAAATCGGGTCTGACTGGCTGACTAATTCACTAATATGGTCCAGTGCGACTTTTTCTGAATCCAGTTTTATCCACATGACTCATCCCTATTCACATTGCCATGCCTACAGGACTGACCTAGAATACCAAGATATGACAATATGATAAGGATTGGCCAACTCAAAGATGGTGATAAAATGAAATTCCACTCATGGAACAAAACAAATGATTGGCCTGTGCATCACACCTTGCTATGTGTCCAACACACAGGAGTCCATCACACATCATCAGCAAACACAACAACATAACAGACATATCAACACTTACTGGAGTTGTCTGGGTCCTCAAATCGAGCCACCTCGCCAACAGTGTAGGCTGCCGGTCCACCTGTAAGGCATGGAAGGGAGAAATGTGCTCAATGTCTGTGCACTGTACAACAATTCCAAAGACAAACACTATGGGGGTCATTACGACCTCGGCGGTCTTTTTGCAAGACCGCAGAGGGACCGCCGTGCGGAAGACCGCCTGTGCAGGTGGTTTGCCGCTATGCGTATTATGACTGTTGGCTGCTCTCCGTCATTATTCCGACGGAGAGCCACCAACAGCCATACTTGCGGGCGGCGGGGAAGTGGAGGTTGCTTCACCTCCACCACCACGCCAACAGAACACTGCCCAGAGAATCACATCCTGTGATTTGCTGTGGCGGTGTTCTGTTGGCGTGGCGGTGTCGGCGGAGCTGTCCCCATGGCTCCCGTCCCCTCCCAGAGGATCGACGGAACAGGTAAGTCGATCGTCCATTAGAGGAGGGGGTTGGGGGGTGTTTTGTGTTGTGTGCGTGGATGGGGGTGTGCAGGGCTGTGTATGTAGGGGGGGGGTGTGAGTGCGTGTATGCTTGCGGGGGTGTTGTGTGTATGGGAATGAGTGCGTGTATGTCTGTGGGTATGTCTGTATGGATGTGTGCGTGTATGTTTGAATGTGGGTGTGCGTGCCTGACTGTGTGTGTGGCTGTGGGCATGTATGTCGGGGTGTGTGCGTGTGTATGTTGGTGGTGCCTGCATGCGTGTCGGGTGTGTGTCAGTAATGTTATGTTGGGGGTCGGGGTGGGGAGGGGGGCCCTGCCACCTGTATGGGAGGGAGTTGGGGTGGGGGGTGGGGGAGACCCCTATCAGTGCCAGGGAAGGAATTCCCTGGCACTGATAGTGCTTACCGCCATGGATTTTTATGGTGGTTCAAACCACAGGAAATCCACGGCGGTAAGCAGGGTCCAAATCCCGCCGGTGGTATACTGACGGCGCAGGGCTGGAGACCCAGGTCTCCAGCCCGGCGGTCATTTCCGCCCTGGCGGGCGGGACGGAGAATTGGCGGATGACCATGGCGGTAACCGCCATGGTCATAATTCACCTAAGTAAGGCCGCCAGCCTGTTGGCGGTCTTACCGCCGGTTCTCCGCCAGGGTTGTAATGACCCCCTATGTGTAAGATTACATCAGAAAGTAAAGCCTCTCAGACATGATGATACTGCATCCTACATACCACGGCAAACATATACAGACCCAGGGACTCCAGTGAGTGATACACACATATCTGCACAAATGCAGTGGCCCTAACTATCATGTGGTGGCAAACATGCTCCTTCATTAGTGAGAAGACCAAATCATGGAGTGTATTCGTCTCATCATGTGTATCCATGAGAGATATCCAAAGCCACTTTCCGTGAGGACTGCATTACCAGTCAACCAACCATTGTGACTATGACAAATTTATGACACACAGGTATAATTTACAGAGGGCCAGGGACAGTTGCTAGCCCTCATTTTGTTACAGTTTCTTCATTTGATGTGGCACAGCTATGATGAGTTGCACCAACCATAGAGATACGAACCCATGTGCATACCTTTGGCCAGCCATCCCTAATTGAAATGTGGCATTACAAACTCCAAATACAGGTCTAAGATGTAAGTTGAGCGCAGCTAGAACTTGTTACCTATGTGTCTAAATCCAGATCAGACATGTATCTGAAATGAAGGAGGGGCACAATAATCCTTAGGATTTTTGGGAGTTCCATGATCGGTTTCCTTACACACTCACCAAACACACATGAGACATATGTTAGCACCACATTGCTATCATCAATTGATGTGAAGCCTGCACTAATTTTCAGCCTCCTGTTGTGTTTAGAAAGTCAGTCTAGCTGTTGCGTCAACAAATGACGGTAATGAGTCGGAAAATTCTATACCTCACAGGCAACTGTGGCCTATATCTATACGTAATTGGCTCCTGATTTGTGATGCTGTTTGAACCAAAGGCGGCACAAACTTACATAATACAAATGTATTCAGTAAGTTTGCGGAGCTCTTGCTTCCAAACAGCTCGCAATTGTGGTCCTTAACAAAGTAGAGATATGACCCTGTATGTTTCAGTAGCATTCGACACACTCAACAACATTGCCGGCAGATATTGTAAAAATCAGCTGATGTCACTACAGAGCATTTAAACGTGCACATTAACATGATTTGTACTCACCAACAGGGCCACCAATCACAATCCCCAGGTGGTCCAGCAAATCTTGCTCCCTGGAGAGAAGGTCAGCCCAGCGGTGCTTCAGCTGGTGGTCATTTCTGGGTGTGTTGTGAATCCTTTGCAGATGATGCAACACCTTTGCCCACCGGAGCCTCTGTGCCTCAGTGTGATACCCCTGTATCACACGCCCACCTGCCTCAATCATCAGGGGTAGGAAATGGCACACCAGCCAAATGAACCCACCCAGCTCCTCCTCTCCCATCATGCCAAGACGAGGCCTACCCAACATATTGGTACAAAAGAGAAATTGGGGATAAAGGGGATCAAAGGAGAATAGGGGGAAAGTAGGACAGGAAACATTCAAATAAACTACTAACACAGCCCAACTATACCCAAACTAACACTACCCACAACAGACTCCCAACTAAACAAAGACAATAGTTTACAACACAAATGACCACAAAAAAAACACTCAGACAGGATACTACAACAAGTTTTTAATCACAAAAAGACAATAAAAAGATCACACAGGAGACAAATTCACTAAATGCACAGAGACAAATTGAGACACAGCCAGGAAATATCACAGACTGCAAAGTGAAAGTGAAAGTACACCCACTGTACCTATTCTGTAAACAGGATATCCTATTACATCACTTCCTTCCTAAAATGGCGGGTGTTTTTATTGTCATGCGTCAAAATATTTTGACGCATACAGTCTGCGAGTCATTTTTATCGATACACAGGAGTAGATTTAAGCCTGTACCCATATGGTTCTAAATAGTTTCAAACTTAACCAATTTTCGGAGGTACAGTGTGGAAGATACCGCTCAGGGCCAATGGTTCTTTCAGGGCATTATGCGTTGTTTTTCGCCATAAGCGTCATTTTTAGATTCATGTGCGTCATTTTTTTACGCGTATGTGGCAAAATTTCAGGCATTAACTGGATTTGGGTCATTTTACCATTTTAATGGTACATTACAGTTGTGACAATACTGAGATAGGCTGGTTGCACCCACTTTGGGCATAACGGTGTACGGGCACATGTGACACATCATACTACTGCGGACCATGATCCGCTACTTCATGTACAGGATTTTCATTCTTGACTGATGCAATAGATGGCCAAACGTGTGGACTACATATATGTATTACACAATTTGTGCATGTTTGGCGTCAGGAGAGGATAGCAAGGTGACACACATAAGTACAATACCTCAATGCCTAGGGCTCAATGTGTTTGCTTTGGCTAGTAATATTGTTCTTGACCCACTGTGTGACCATCACAAGATGCATTATTGCAAATATGTTTTTATGCGTGTGGAGTCAATGTGTCCAACCCTCAGATGCAAGTCAGTGTGAAAATGAGAGAGGACATGTGTTAGTCACACATGTAGCAACAACTGCTGTTTGCACTTTCTAGTTTTTTAGTAACTTAAACACCACAAATGACAAAGCATGCACCAGATAGATAACAGACAGATGTTCATGTCAATGGTCCAAAACTTGGCAATCACATGTCCTGGAATTTTGAATACTGCTTCCTAGGCACTTGTTGGTGAACCCACCATGAGTCAGGCAGATGTACATACTAAGTGGGTACCGTGTTTGTGACACAGAGAGCCAAAGATAAACCACATTTGTAATGTGACGCCGCAGCTGAGGTCATATAACTGAGCCACAACTCTCCTGTGGCAGTGGAGGACCAGCAGACCAAGCAGCACGTGGCCACATATTTCCAGTTATCAAATGCACAGAGGTGTCTGGTTCATGTGTGTGGGCCAATGTTTAGCCTGTATATTTTATGGGGTCTATGTTGTCACAGTTACGTCCAGGTCTAGTCATGAGTCTGTGGCAGCTATTCCTGTATCTACTGAGTATCCTTCGGCGATCAATGGAAGTAAAGCCAATGAGGATTTGAGAACCCACATGGGGATGGTCCTACCCTGTCACTGCAGGCGTGTTATGAGACTGTCAACAGGGCAACCTTGGTGTGCTGAGTAAGATCACATCTCAGGATTCTTGTACCGGCAGGTGTCATCACAACATTTGTACACAGGTTGGCCTCTGAAATTCCTACTTCATCTGGGAACATCATAACCTCTGTGCTGATTATTCTCGCAGCTATTCACCACACACGGCCCATCAATATGTTGTGAGCAATGTGAATCAGCGTGTGAAATGTCAGGGTCCTAACATGTGTGGACTTTTCATGCACATTATCTGACGTTGCTGGTTCTGCTGGAGGCACCATACCCAATCCCTGCATGCGGCAATGGTACACTGTCACAATTTGTTGCTCATGCATACATGAGACCCAGACAAGGGATAGGCCATGATTTGGGTATTTGGAGACAAGTTCCCAACAATAGTACGATAAATAAGCAGATTAAGCTATACAATGTATTTGAGTATGCATTGAAGAACCACCTGACAAAATACCCCAGGAGGAATGTGAGGGTTGGAAAAGCAACTATGATACATATGTAGGCACAAGGAGCCTTTAGGCTAACGCACAGACAGGTGCCAGTCAGGCTAACAGGATGCAGGGTCAATCAGGATCCAGCAATTTCACAAGGTACATACTCAGTGGTCTGACTGAGACTGGTCAGAGGAGGAACAAGACAGTTGACATGGAAAACTGTGTTTGGCCTGTGTTTTGGAAGGTGACACATTAACCCAAGGGCTGTGTTACACAGCTAATTTTTATGGCAATGCATACCAGTGTAATCGATAAAATGGCAGCGTCTATGCTGTTCCAAGCATCTGCAAGGGCAGTGTATGTTAAAATGGCTGGTCTGCATGGAGGTGCTCACAGGTGTGTGCTGCATCAGTCTCTCACAAGTCCTGTAGGTGAGATTCTAGTTCAAATGGCCAACAGTACCTTTCACATGGGAAGCAATCTACAGGTGATACCAGGGCTTAGAGAATACAAGCCAGTGCATTCTTTAACCTGATGTCCATGCAGGCAGATTTACAATGACTATGTGTAGGAAAGTCCTCCTTTTTTGCCTGATCACCCCCACTCTTTTTGGATAGGTACTGGTGGTTACTGACTCTTGGCTGTGCCCTGGGTACTGCTAACCAGTCCCAGGGACTGTGCTCTGTGTAAAATGGATATGCAAATTAGGCTAATTATAATTGGCTAAGTTAACCTACCTATAAGTCCCTAGTATATGGTAGGGCATGTAGGTTTAGGGACCACAGCATAGGTGGTGCACACCTAGGTGCACTGCTGAGGTGCCCAGTGTCATTTTAAAAGCAAGCCTGCCTTGCTGGCTGCTTTTAAATTAAAGTTATATGCAAATTCGACTTTGGAATTAAAGGTACTTCCAAAGTCTTAAACTACCTTATTTTTACATATAAGTCACCCCTAAGGTGTGCCCTATGTGCCCCTAGGGCTGGGTACCATGTAACTATAAGCAGGGACTTTATAAAAATAGATTTATAAGCCCTGGTGAGGTAAAAACAGCCAAATTCGTTTTTCCCTCATTGAAGTAAATGGCCTTCATAGGCTAAAATGGGCAGACTTTATTTTAAATTTTAAAGTCTCCTTAAATGTTACATACCAAGAATTTGGTATCAAATTAATTGTTGTAATAAATCCCACAACTTCCAGTTGTTGGATTTAATATAATTTGTTCAGGTAAAAAGTTTAGACTTTACCTAAAAAGTTGCCAATTTCAGCTCTGCATTGTTTTTGCTGCTGTGCTCTGATTGGCCAGCCTGCAGCAGCTTCTGCCAGGCTGCCTTGATGAGGTGTGAAGTGGCCTGGCTTCACACAAAGGAATGTGCTTGGGGGAGAGAATCTCCCCTCAGCAGATGGTGAGGCAGGAAGGGGGAGGGCTGCCAAACTGGTCTTCAAAGGCAGAGAAGGACATCTGGAGCACCCAGCAACACCCCCACATCCTGCAACCCCAGACAATTAGGTGCCCCCTTGATTAGATTAGGAGAGGGCAGGAGAGGGGTGTGTTTATGATTTTTAGCCACACCAGTGGGTGGGCTCAGCCAGATGTAACCTCCAAAAATCAGATTCATCCATGTTGGATTTTTAGAGACTGTGGCCTTCTGGGATGGATTTTTGCCACACTTCCCAGGAAGTGGTCATCACAGGGGGGCGACCCTGTCCCTGATTGGAGAACCAGGGCCCCCCTGCTTTTCACCCAGGAGCAAGGATAAAACTGGCAGACCTGCCCCCACACCTCAGATCCCCACCAAATTTCAAGAAGAAAGAACTTAAGGAGAAGAAGGACTGCCCTGCTGGACCCCTGGCCTGCACCTGGACACTGCACTCAGAAGGACTGCACCAGCTGCACACTTGGGCTTCACCACAAGAAGGACTTTGCCTGGCTTCAACTGGTTCAAGGAGGGACTCCCTGTTTGCTACAGGTGAAAAATTGCTATCCAGAGTCCCCTGCACCAACTCCTGAAAAAGTGACCAGCTGACCACAGTCCAGTGGCCAAAAAGGAGTTTGCGCCAGGTGCATTCTGGGAGTTGAAGTCCGCACCCCCCAAGGACCATCACAGAACTTCTGGACCCTTGGGGTGAGCTGTGGACCCCAAAAGAACCTTAAAAGAACATCTGGGTGAAGCCCCAGAAGTTTGGAGAAGATTTGACACATTTTGTAAAAAAGCTCCAGAGAGGGACCGACCCGCCGCGGAAATTCTAGCCGGCTTGCCTCAACCGCGACCCGGCCTGACTTCGTGGTTCGTCCCGGTAAAGAAAAACATCCGAAAAAGAGACTAAGTCCGAACGTAAAAAGTTGACCGCGACCTCCCAGCCATCGTATCCGAGAAGGGCTCCACGGACGTCGGATCAAGATCCAGGTTTACCCCGGTCGAAGGATTTTCATCTCGAAAAAACGACTAAGTCCGAAGGTAAAAGTCTCCACCGAGGAAACCCACATCGCGTATCCGGACAAGGGCTCCAGGAGGTTGGATTCAACTGGCAGGTTCGTCCCGGTGAAGAAAAACTTCAAAATAAAGACTAAGTCAGAAGGTAACTTTTTAACCGAGGCCTCCCGCGACTTGTAGCCGAGCAGGGCTCCATCGCGGTCGGCCTGAAACTTTGACTTTGCCCCGGTCCTGGTGCAACCAGATGACCCGATTGGCGCTTTTTGTTTCTAAGCGCTAGAAAAATAATAATTCTTTAAAAATTCATATCTCCGGTTCCCCTGAACCGATTTTAATCGTTTTTGTGTCATTTTAAAGATAAAAATATAAACTATTTTTATAAATTGGTTTTGGATTTTTAAACTGTTTCCTGTGTTTTATTTGATTACTGTTTTGTGATATTTGAATGCTTTACACACTGTCTCCTAAGTTAAGCCTTGACGCTCGTTGCCAAGCTACC
This sequence comes from Pleurodeles waltl, assembly GCF_031143425.1. Classification (NCBI taxonomy): domain Eukaryota; kingdom Metazoa; phylum Chordata; class Amphibia; order Caudata; family Salamandridae; genus Pleurodeles; species Pleurodeles waltl. Next base: position 1,231,916,936 of record NC_090444.1, on the reverse strand, counting down.
AAGGGTTGAGCTGGGACTAATTTTCTGAGACCTAACTGTACCTAGGTGGAGGTTAGTGGCTTGTTGCTAGGTGTAGGTACCTACCTGCCCTTACCAATAACCCATTTTCCAACATTTTTGGTGGCAGCGGTGGGATCCTGTACTTGTGTTCAGTATCACGTTACAGTTTTAAGTAAAACAAATTAAAAATCCTTTAAATTGTCTTAGTGCAAAAATTTTTTTTTTTACATATTTTTTTTATTTTTTTTTATTAATTATTAATTTGGATTAATTTCAATTATTGAATTTTTGTAATTTTTCTAAATTCTTGTTTCCAATTTTTGCAAAAAGTTTTTGTTGACACAAAACTAGGGAACCATGGAGCTTGATCTGGCTAGCCTACCCACACTGACAGTAGTCCAGCTTAGGGGGTTGTGTATTGAAAGAGGGTTGCCTGCAACCACAGATCTCAGGAAGCAAATCCTGATTAAACCCCTGACAGCATGGGCTGTGGCCCAAGAGGTAGAGACAGAGGAAGCTCCAGAGGAGGAAGAAAAAGGGGAAGATGCTAACTCTAACCACTCAGGGGAGGGAAGGCATCTGAGCCTAAGTGAGGAAGAGGAAGAACGGTCCTGAGTAGATACAGTCACTAGGGGCAGACCCAAAGCTAGTGGTAGGAAGGGGGTCCCTTCAGGAGGAGAGAACCCATCCATCAGAGAAAGAGAGCTGGAGGCCCAGCTAGCATACATAGCTTTGGAAGCAGAGAAGCTGGCCCTAGAAAAGAAAAAGTGGGCAAGCAAAGAGAAAAGAGATGGTGGCAGTGATAAAGAGGCTGAGGTGTCCCTGGGTGGGGGTTTTGCCCCCAGATTACCCAAAGGGGTGGTTCCTGCCTATGTAGAAGGGGATGACATAGATAAGTGGCTGGGGGCCTTTGAGAGGGCCCTCCAGATGAGGAAAGTCAAGCCTCAGTACTGGGATTCACTTCTTTGGGAGTTAGTTCCCAACTCTGGGAGGGATAAGCTCCTAACCATGAGTGGGGAGGATGCCGACTCATACCCCAGTATGAAGAGTTGCTTGACTAAAAAGTTTGGTCTGACCCCAGAGCAGTATAGGCTCAAGTTTAGGGACACCCAAAAGACAAGCACCCAGTCCTGGGTGGACTTTGTGGACATTTCAGTAAAGGCACTGGAGGGCTGGATACAGGGCAACAGGGTAAGTACCTTTGAGGGGCTGTACAATTTGATTATGAGGGAGCACCTTCTAACTAATTGTGTCCAAGAGAGGCTCCGCCAGTATCTAGTAGACTCTAGGTTGACCAACCCCAGAGAGCTGGGGGAGGCAGCAGATGACTGGTTAAGAACTAGGGTTAACCAGAAACCCCCAGGGGGTGATCAGAAAAAGGGAGGACATGGTTCTTCTCAGGGGAAGAACCAGGGGAAAGATGACAAAAAACCCAAGGAGTCCTCACAAGAGTCCCCAAAAACTTCTCAGGGAGGGGGAGCCCCGAGCCAATTCACTTTTAAAGGGAAAGGGTATCAGGGAAAGAATTATGATCCTGCTAAAGCAGGAAGGTTTCAGGAGCTTGCTAAGGCCGGCAAGTGTTTTGATTGTCATCAACCTGGACATAAAAGAGGAGATGCTACCTGCTCCAAGAAGCCCCCCACTGGTGGGCAATCCCAGGGGATTGCTAGTGTAGGGTTGGGGGTGGAAGTTGGCCCAGGGGTGGAATCAGGGTACACTGAGGTCACCTTAGTATCCGTGGGTGGGGTGGACATTGCAACTATGGCCACCTTACCTCCCATCATGGAGAGGTATAGGAAGAGGCCTAAAGTCAATGGGACTGAAGTGGAAGCTCTGAGAGATACAGGAGCCAGTGTGACAATGGTCACAGAAAAGCTGGTTTCTCCAGAGCAGGTCTTACCTGGTGTCTTCCACCAGGTGACTTATGCAGATAGCAGAACCAAACTCCATCCCATGGCTATGGTGAGTCTGGAATGGGGAGGTGTGACTGGCCCTAAAAAGGTAGCTGTAGCTCCTGCCCTCCCAGTAGAATGTCTGCTGGGAAATGATCTTGAAGCATCTGAATGGTCAGAAGTGGAGAGAAGGGTCCATGCACAGATGCTGGACCTCCCTGAATGGGTGTGTGCTGTGACCAGGTCACAGGCAGCACAACAGGGAAATGCTGGACACTTGGACCCTGGAACAATGGGCCAAGCCTCCAAGAAAAAGAGAAAGGGCACTGGGTCTGGATTGCCAGCCCCAACAAGTACAGAGGGTCAGGAAGAATCCAACCCTGAGGGGAAGGATCTGAACTCTGAGGGAGGGACACTTTCCCTGCAAACTATGCCTGACTTGGCAGAACTGCAAGGGGCAGGTGGGCCCACCAGAGAAGATTTGTGCCAGGGACAAAGAGAGTGTCCCACTCTTGAGGGCCTGAGGCAGACTGCTGCCAGGCAAGAACAAGGGGATACCAGTGGGTCCCACAAGGTTTACTGGGAGGATGGAGTTCTCTACACTGAGGCAAGGGCCCTCAAACCAGGGGCTACTATGAGAGTAGTGGTCCCCCAGAAGTATAGAGAATTCCTCCTTACCTTAAGCCATGATATCCCTTTAGCTGGACATTTGGGACAGACCAAGACCTGGAACAGGCTGGTCAACCATTTTTATTGGCCCCAAATGTCAGAAAAAGTCAGGGAGTTTTGCAGCTCCTGTGTCACCTGTCAAGCCAGTGGCAAGACAGGAGGCAAACCAAAGGCTCCCCTGATACCACTGCCAGTGGTTGGGACTCCCTTTGAGCGGGTGGGGATTGACATTGTTGGTCCCCTAGACCCACCAACTGCTTCAGGTAACAGGTACATTGTAGTGGTGGTGGACCATGCCACCAGGTACCCTGAGGCAATACCCCTCCGGACAGTCACTGCTCTCACAGTGGCTAGGGCCCTACTTGGTGTGTTCACCAGAGTGGGATTCCCAAAGGAGGTGGTCTCAGATAGGGGCACAAACTTTATGTCAGCCTATCTGAAAGCCATGTGGGATGAGTGTGGTATTACGTATAAGTTCACCACCCCCTACCACCCACAGACCAATGGTCTTGTGGAAAGATTTAATAAGACCCTGAAGGGCATGATCATGGGTTTGTCTGACAAACTCAGGAGGAGATGGGATGTCCTCCTCCCATGCCTGCTGTTTGCCTACAGAGAGGTGCCACAGAAGGGGGTTGGATTCAGCCCCTTTGAGTTACTGTTTGGACACCCTGTAAGAGGCCCATTGTGCTTGGTGAGAGAGTCTTGGGAAAAGCCTCTCAAAGAATCCAAGGAGAATGTGCTAGATTATGTACTGGGCCTGCGGTCACGCATGGCTGAGTATATGAAGAAGGCAAGCAGAAACCTGGAGGCCAGCCAGGAGCTCATGAAGCTCTGGCATGATCAAAAGGCTACCCTGCCTGAGTATCACCCAGGACAGCTGGTGTGGGTTTTGGAGCCCATGGCTCCTAGGGCACTACAGGCCAAATGGACTGGGCCCTATCCAATTCTGGAGAAAAAAGGTGAGGTCACATACTTGGTGGACCTTGGAACCCCCAGGAATCCTCACAGGATCCTGCATGTTAACAGGATGAAACCCCACCAGGACAGGGCAGACATGACCATGCTAATGGTCACTGATGAAGGGAAGGAGGAGGGTGAACCTCTGCCAGACCTCCTGTCCTCAAAGGCAAAAGATGGGTCAGTAGAGGGAGTGGTACTCTCTCCCGAATTGACAGATCAGCAACAAAAAGACTGTAAGCAAGTTTTGGGACAGTTTGCTAGTCTGTTCTCCCTGACCCCAGGACTCACTAATTGGTGTGTCCATGATGTTGACACTGGTGACAGCTTGCCTGTCAAGAACAAGCTGTACAGGCTGTCTGACCAGGTCAAGGCCAACATCAAAGCTGAAGTGGCTAAGATGTTGGACCTCAAGGTAATTGAGCCCTCTGATAGTCCTTGGTCCAGTCCAGTGGTACTGGTGCCCAAAGCTAATCCCCAAGGTGGGCAGAAAGAATTGAGATTCTGTGTGGACTACAGAGGTCTAAACGCAGTCACTAGGACTGATGCTCACCCCATACTTAGAGATGATGAGCTCATTGACAGGTTGGGGGCTGCCAAATTCCTCAGCACATTTGATCTGACCTCAGGATATTGGCAGATTGCCTTAAGTCTAAGAGCTAAGGAGAGGTCAGCATTTTCCACACCAGAGGGCCACTTTCAGTTCAAGGTGATGCCCTTTGGCATGAAAAATGCTCCTGCCACCTTCCAACGGTTGGTGAACAGAGTCCTATCTGGGTTGGAATCTTTCAGTGCAGCTTATCTGGATGATATAGCTGTATTTAGTTCCACCTGGAGGGACCACCTGGTCCACCTGAAGGAAGTGCTTCAGGCCCTGCTTCAAGCAGGCCTGACTATCAAGGCAAGCAAGTGCCAGATAGGGCAAAGCTCTGTTGTGTACCTGGGCCACCTTGTTGGTGGAGGCCATGTACAACCTCTCCAGCCCAAGATCCAGACTATTCTGGATTGGGAGGCTCCTAAAACCCAGACTCAGGTCAGGGCCTTTCTTGGCCTGACTGGGTACTACAGGAGGTTTGTTCAGAATTTTGGGACCATAGTGGCCCCTCTGACTGAGCTTACCTCCAAGAAACAGCCCAAGAAGGTCATTTGGACCCCAGAGTGTCAGAAAGCTTTTGACACCCTAAAGCAGGCTATGTGTTCAGCACCAGTGTTACTGGCCCCTGACTATAGCAAGGAGTTTGTAGTACAAACAGATGCTTCAGAGGAAGGGATTGGGGCAGTGTTAGCACAAGTTAATGAAGAGGGCCATGATCACCCAGTTGCCTTCATCAGCAGGCGACTACTCCCTAGAGAGAAAAAATGGAGTGCCATTGAGAGGGAGGCCTTTGCTGTGGTCTGGTCCCTGAAGAAGTTGAGGCCTTACTTGTTTGGCACTCACTTCCGTGTACAAACTGACCACAGACCTCTCAGATGGTTGATGCAGATGAGGGGGGAAAACCCAAAACTGTTAAGGTGGTCCATTTCCCTACAGGGGATGGACTTCACAGTGGAGCACAGACCTGGGACTGCCCATGCCAATGCAGATGGCCTTTCCAGGTTTTTCCACTTAGCTGATGAGGACTACCAGGGTGTAGGTTAGTACCCATCACCTTTCATCTGGGGGGGGGCAGTGTAGGAAAGTCCTCCTTTTTTGCCTGATCACCCCCACTCTTTTTGGATAGGTACTGGTGGTTACTGACTCTTGGCTGTGCCCTGGGTACTGCTAACCAGTCCCAGGGCCTGTGCTCTGTGTAAAATGGATATGCAAATTAGGCTAATTATAATTGGCTAAGTTAACCTACCTATAAGTCCCTAGTATATGGTAGGGCATGTAGGTTTAGGGACCACAGCATAGGTGGTGCACACCTAGGTGCACTGCTGAGGTGCCCAGTGTCATTTTAAAAGCAAGCCTGCCTTGCTGGCTGCTTTTAAATTAAAGTTATATGCAAATTCGACTTTGGAATTAAAGGTACTTCCAAAGTCTTAAACTACCTTATTTTTACATATAAGTCACCCCTAAGGTGTGCCCTATGTGCCCCTAGGGCTGGGTACCATGTAACTATAAGCAGGGACTTTATAAAAATAGATTTATAAGCCCTGGTGAGGTAAAAACAGCCAAATTCGTTTTTCCCTCATTGAAGTAAATGGCCTTCATAGGCTAAAATGGGCAGACTTTATTTTAAATTTTAAAGTCTCCTTAAATGTTACATACCAAGAATTTGGTATCAAATTAATTGTTGTAATAAATCCCACAACTTCCAGTTGTTGGATTTAATATAACTTGTTCAGGTAAAAAGTTTAGACTTTACCTAAAAAGTTGCCAATTTCAGCTCTGCATTGTTTTTGCTGCTGTGCTCTGATTGGCCAGCCTGCAGCAGCTTCTGCCAGGCAGCCTTGATGAGGTGTGAAGTGGCCTGGCTTCACACAAAGGAATGTGCTTGGGGGAGAGAATCTCCCCTCAGCAGATGGTGAGGCAGGAAGGGGGAGGGCTGCCAAACTGGTCTTCAAAGGCAGAGAAGGACATCTGGAGCACCCAGCAACACCCCCACATCCTGCAACCCCAGACAATTAGGTGCCCCCTTGATTAGATTAGGAGAGGGCAGGAGAGGGGTGTGTTTATGATTTTTAGCCACACCAGTGGGTGGGCTCAGCCAGATGTAACCTCCAAAAATCAGATTCATCCATGTTGGATTTTTAGAGACTGTTGCCTTCTGGGATGGATTTTTGCCACACTTCCCAGGAAGTGGTCATCACAGGGGGACGACCCTGTCCCTGATTGGAGAACCAGGGCCCCCCTGCTTTTCACCCAGGAGCAAGGATAAAACTGGCAGACCTGCCCCCACACCTCAGATCCCCACCAAATTTCAAGAAGAAAGAACTTAAGGAGAAGAAGGACTGCCTTGCTGGACCCCTGGCCTGCACCTGGACCCTGCACTCAGAAGGACTGCACCAGCTGCACACTTGGGCTTCACCACAAGAAGGACTTTGCCTGGCTTCAACTGGTTCAAGGAGGGACTCCCTGTTTGCTACAGGCGAAAAATTGCTATCCAGAGTCCCCTGCACCAACTCCTGAAAAAGTGACCAGCTGACCACAGTCCAGTGGCCAAAAAGGAGTTTGCGCCAGGTGCATTCTGGGAGTTGAAGTCCGCACCCCCCAAGGACCATCACAGAACTTCTGGACCCTTGGGGTGAGCTGTGGACCCCAAAAGAACCTTAAAAGAACATCTGGGTGAAGCCCCAGAAGTTTGGAGAAGATTTGACACAATTTATTAAAAAAGCTCCAGAGAGGGACCGACCCGCGGCGGAAATTCTAGCCGGCTTGCCTCAACCGCGACCCGGCCTGACTTCGTGGTTCGTCCCGGTAAAGAAAAACATCTGAAAAAGAGACTAAGTCCGAACGTAAAAAGTTGACCGGGACCTCCCAGCCATCGTATCCGAGAAGGGCTCCACGGACGTCGGATCAAGATCCAGGTTTACCCCGGTCGAAGGATTTTCATCTCGAAAAAACGACTAAGTCTGAAGGTAAAAGTCTCCACCGAGGAAACCCACATCGCGTATCCGGACAAGGGCTCCAGGAGGTCGGATTCAACTGGCAGGTTCGTCCCGGTGAAGAAAAACTTCAAAATAAAGACTAAGTCAGAAGGTAACTTTTTAACCGAGGCCTCCCGCGACTTGTAGCCGAGCAGGGCTCCATCGCGGTCGGCCTGAAACTTTGACTTTGCCCCGGTCCTGGTGCAACCAGATGACCCGATTGGCGCTTTTTGTTTCTAAGCGCTAGAAAAATAATAATTCTTTAAAAATTCATATCTCCGGTTCCCCTGAACCGATTTTAATCGTGTTTGTGTCATTTTAAAGATAAAAATATAAACTATTTTTATAAATTGGTTTTGGATTCTTAAACTGTTTCCTGTGTTTTATTTGATTACTGTTTTGTTATATTTGAATGCTTTACACACTGTCTCCTAAATTAAGCCTTGACGCTCGTTGCCAAGCTACCAAGGGTTGAGCTGGGACTAATTTACTGAGACCTAACTGTACCTAGGTGGAGGTTAGTGGCTTGTTGCTAGGTGTAGGTACCTACCTGCCCTTACCAATAACCCATTTTCCAACACTATGGCATACCATACTAAAGGGTGAAGCACACTGGATTAAGATTGTGAGTCTGTGTGTGTGTAGAGGAGAGAATATCTGGGTACACATATTACCATTTCCGGGACCTCCTAAGATGGGTGGGGTGAGACCAGAAACATGGGTGTGTCAGGACTTAGGATATGGGCTGACATGTACATGGAATGTCATGTGCGCAATGCTTGTCATAGGTGTGGCACTTGTGCTATCTATGGGCCAGATGTAGGAAAGCATTTGCGAGTCGCAAACGGCAAAAATTGCCGTTTGCGACTCGCAAATCGCATTTTCCTATTCAGAAATGCATATTGCGAGTCGTGACCGACTCGCAAAATGCATTTCAGAATCGCAAATAGGAAGGGGTGTTTCCTTCCTATTTGCGATTCGGAGTGGTATGTAATACCATTTGCGACCGCATATGCGGTCGCAAATGGTGTCGCAGTTACCATCCACTTGAAGTGGATGGTAACCCACTCGCAAATAGGAAGGGGTCCCCATGGGACCCCTTCCTCTTTGTGAATGGACCCAAAACTATTTTTTCAGGGCAGGTACTGGTCCAAGGCACCACTACCTGCCCTGAAAAAATACCGAAACTAAAGGTTTCGTTTTTTTTTTTAAGTGCAGCTCGTTTTCCTTTAAGGAAAACGGGCTACACTTTAAAAAAAAACTGCTTTATTTAAAAGCAGTCACGAACATGGAGGTCTGCTGACTACAGCAGACCTCCATGTTTGCGAGTGCCTATAGTCGGTATGGGGCTGCAATTTGCGACCCACCTCATTAATATTAATGAGGTGGGTCTCTGCGACCCCATACCGACTCGCAGACGGTGTCTGAGACATTGTTCTGCATTGCAAATTGCGACTTGCAATTTGCGAGTCAGAAGGACTCGCAAATTGCAAGTCGCAATTTGCAATTTTCCTACATCTGGCCCTATGTTCTGCTTGTATGGAATTCTAGTCACACATGGTCCTTGCAAAGATAGGTGATGTAACAGTTACTGCTGGCAAGGGTCTGGCCATACATTAATGTTACTGTTGCAATTGCACATCCACTGCCTCATGTATGATGCTTTTTGTTCCATTATTGACTGATGGTGTCTTAGTTGTGTGCCATATGCTGCAATGAATCATGTTGCCAACATGTATGTGTGAAATAGGTGTGGTCCTTTGCTATTGCCCTTCAAAAGTGAAATGTACAGGATATATGTCATTTACAGTGTGTGTGAATGTGACTGTTGATTAATATGCATCACAATTGCTTTGGAAATTTCTGTGTCCTGATTGGTATATCAGCAATGCTCCATGAGGCTACACAATTAGCCAAACTTCTCTGTACGTTGTGTTCATTGACGTCTTAACATTTCACTGTACACATGTGTGACAAGTTCACTGCAGACCTATTTCTCTGCCCTTGGCAAGCTGACTCAGGTTGTAACGTCTACCTAGCCTACTGCACATGGTCTAGTTCAGCTGCCTAACTTGGTTGTGAGGTTGTCATTTTGTGTTTCAGAAGGTCCGTATGGCAGTACATCTGTTATGTGTGTGTTAATTTGTCACAATGCGTATGTGTAGGAATGTGCACCTTCCATATAGCACCATCAAGATGTGTTCTTCACACAGTCCACTTGCCTCTTGGTACTGGGCAATGGGAGAGCAGGAGTGATGTGAGATATTGGAATGGCCTCAATGATTGCATGTGACCTTTATTGTAGTCATCATAATGCTATGTGAGTCACGGTGTTTGACCTGCAGCAAATTACATTCTCCACCCCTTACACAGTACGTATTGGCTGGAAGGGTGTTTGATTGGGTGTTATTGATGTGTTATTGGAGTTTTATCTTCGCAGATATAATGCCAGTTAGCACCATGTGTTTGTCATTGTGTTGTTTTACATTTTCTCCTTGTGTCTGTGGAGTGGCATCAGTTTTTATTTGCAACTGTACTTTGTCCCTAGGTGTGTCTCCCATTGGGTGAGGATATCGAACATGCCTAGCGGTGTCACAACCTCAGTGTGTTCCTGTTCACATGTTGCTGTCGTGGTGTATGTGTTGTTTGTCCTAGAGGGTTGCTGTGCAGTGTGTATATAAGTAGGTTTCTGTACTTACCAACAAGTAGTCCATTTCCATATCATCCATCCTGGAAGTGTTGATTGATGGTACAGTGAGAGAAGTGTACACTCCCAGGATACTTTGCCACGATGTTGGTGATCAATCCCTGGTGATCGACAATGGCCTGCACATTGATGCAGTGTGTGTGCTTCCTGTTGCGGTATAGATGTTCAGTTGCAGCAGGTGGCACAAGGCGTACATGTGTGCAGTCAATGGAACCAAGGACGTGTGGAAATCCATTAATGAGGTAAAAATCCTGTTTTGTCTCCTGCTGCTTCTGCTGTGTGTTGGGGGAGCAGATCTGGTGGGGTGTGAGTGTGATGATGGCATCCAATACCTTGGGCAGGAAGGCGGAGAATGATGGCTGTGAGATCCCAGCAACCAGGGCGCCAGTGGTTTGAACGAAACCCCTTGCCAACATGTGTAGTACAGCTAGCAGCTTGGTTTCTGGTGGGATGGTGCGGGTGTCTGCAAGCTGGGTGCCAACTGTGGCTCAATGTTGCGCATCAGCTGCGGAATGGCTTGCCAGTTCAACCTGTACCTCTGGATGATGTCATGTTCCCTGAGGCCATGAAGGGTTGTCCTGGTGCGGAATATCCTCTCCTGCCTTCTGCGTTGCTTTTGGGGTAACTGCTGGTGTTGTGGAAGCTGCTGTTGCTGGTCCTGTGCTCTGCATCTGCATGCACGCTGGATGAAAAGCACCTCCATGTCTTCCTTTTGGAGCTCTGCTGTTGCTTCTGTGTGTTTTGATTAAATACAGGTGTGTTTGCCCCATTTTAATGCCTACCCTGACCCAGGCGTTAATTTTTTATGCAAATCGGGCTGTGCGTCATCTTCCGACTCCGCCTCCCGGCCGTGAGGGATTTTTGCACGGTAGCATAAATAGCGCGCACAGGTGTTTGTGTCATTTTTTGGACGGGAACGCCTACCTTGCATATCATTAACGCAAGGCGGTTTCCTGCATCCAGAAAATGATGCACACGGCGGGATTTTGCCGTCCGCGTCCTCAGGCGTCAAAGTTTAAATATGGTGCACGGTTTGCGCTGAATGTGCGTCAAAATTTTAAGTATAAATATGCCCCTTAGTGTGTGTCCTGTGCAACTAAATGGTCAATATTATGCACTTAACTTCAGAAGAGAAAGTCTATTTTCAGAAATAAAATGTATAACAAACTGCCTCTTCAGTCTGTCATTCAGGGTATAAACCTAGGGGATACGGGGTTACACCACAATATTTTATAAACAAAATATAAATTACATGCTAATTTTTTCTAGATATGTAGACATTCATGGGAAATCTAACAGTTTGAGGGCATAGAGACACATAGAAACATTCTTAATCATGAAAGCATTATAGAAATGACAATTTGCACAGGCAGCCGGCAATGATATAAAACTAAAATATGATTTTGGCAACAATCAATAAGTATACAAGTGGTAGAGAAAATGTTTTAACATCTCTCTGTTATCTTTGCTGATATTTTCTGCTGTTAAACGGTATTTAGGCCCATATTAATACTTTTTTTAGGACGTAATGGCTACGTCCTGGGCACACGAGCACTGTGCCGCAGGACATAACGGTTACGTCCACGGTACAGAAGCGGTTAAAAGAGTATCTTAACAAACTCCCCCGCAGTCACACTAAGGCCCTTATTTATACATTTTTAGCACCTCATTTGTGCAGCTTTTTGACACAAAGCAGCATAAACTTACAAAATACAATTGTATTTTGTAAGTTTGTGCCCCGTTTGCATCAAAAAAGCACACAAATGCAGTGCTAAAAACATATAAATATGGGCCTTAGTACAACTGCGGGGGTATTTGTTTTGGTAAGATACTCTTTTAACAGCTACTGTGCAGCAGACGTAACGGACGTAGCAGCAGGATTGTGAAGCGATCCGGCTGCTAAAATGCCCACTAGACACCAGGGATTTATTTTTTATAAGAAATTGGCATAAGGGGAGCGACCCTTTGGGCAAGGGTCGCTCCCCAGGGGGGCATTTTTTTTAAGGCCTTTTCTGCCCCCCCCGGGGGCAGATCTGCCTGTTATTAGGCCGATCCGCCGCCAGAGGGGGCAGAAACCTCTAGGCGCCAGGGATCCTTTTTTTTCTTTTTTTTTTTTTTAGAGGTGGGGAGCGACCCCTTAGGCAAGGGTGGCTCCCCTAGGGGGAAAATTATATTTAGGCCATTTCTGCCCCCCTTGGGGGCAGATTGGCCAATTTTATGAAGCCAATCTGCCCCCAAGGGGGACAGAAACCACTAGACACCAGGGAGATTTTTTTTTTTACGTGAATTTCACTCAAGGGGAGTGACCCCTTAGGCAAGGGTCGCTCCCCTGTGGGGAAAATTTATTTTAGGCCATTTCTGCCCCCTTGGGGGGCAGATCAGCCTATTTTAATTAGGCCGATCTGCCGCCAAGGGGGGCAGAAAGAACTAGGCACTGGGGATTTTTTGTTGTTGTTGTTTTACAGATGGGGAGTGACCCCTTAGGCAAGGGTCACTCCCCTGGATGGGGCAAATCGTATTTCGGCCATTTCTGCCACCTTTGGGGGCAGATCAGCACATTTTTGCTATGCAAATCTATCCCCAAGGGGACGGAAACCATTAGACACCAGGGATCTTTATTTTTTTTCAGTCAATTTCAAGCAAGGGGAGCGACCCCTTAGGAAAGGGTTGTTCACCTGGGGGGGGTGGAATTTATTTTAGGCCATTTCTGCCCCCCATTTCTATTTTTACTAGGCTGATCTGCCACCAAGAGGGGCAGAAACCACTAGGCACCGGGGATTTTTTTTTGCGCCAATTTCACGCAAAGGGAGCGACCCCTTAGGCAAGGGCATTTCAGGCCATTTCTCCTCCCCTTGGGGGCAGATCGGCCTATTTCTATTAGGTCTTAGGCACCTCATGGGGGCACATTACTGTTGGCCATATCTGCCCCCTTTAAGGGCAGATTGGCGTATTTTTGGAAGTCCCATCTGCCCCCAAGTGGGGCAGAAAGCCCACCAGAGACCAGGGAAGATTTTTTTTTTCAAAATAAGAGGGTGGGTTATGGCCATACCCCCACCCCAAATAAATGGGGACAAAGTTGTTCTGCCCACCAGTGGGCAGATGGGGCAATTACCCCCGATCCACACCCTGGGGGGGGGGGCAGAAAGTCTACTAGATGCCAGGGAATTAAAAAATGATGCCCCCACCCCAACTGAAGGAGGTAACAGAATTTCAGCTCTCCCCTGCACACTCAAACATCTTATCCCATGGCAAGCAAGAGGACATTTGATTATTTTGGGTTTTCGTTTTACATTTGGGCCATGAGAGCTTGGCTAATTCTTAAAATTGTCCCACTTGGAATGGTGAGGGCTGCGCTTTATGGACTTTGGGACGCTGCCATGTAGAAAAATCCACAAGACCTAGACACATCTAAAAACTAAACATCTGGGTGATTCCAGGGTGGTGTGCTTCACAGGTACCCCACACCATTTTATTACCCACAATGCCCTGCAAACCTCCAACTTTGCTGGAAATCACACATTTTTGTGATGGAACCTTCCAGAATCTGCAGGAATCCACAAAATTCCTACCACCCAGCATTGTCTCATCTATACTGATAAAAATTCTTCTGCACTTTTTTTTCTCAAACTGCCCTTTTGGACCCGCTTTGGCCCCCTCAATTTCAACATGTTTTTGGCTCTTCCCTGTCACAAGCACTTGGCCTACCCACACAAGTGAGGTACCATTCTTATCGGGAGACTTGGGGGAACACTGGGTGAATGGAAATTTATGGCTCCTCTCAGATTCCAGAACTTTCTGTCACCGAAATGTGAGGAAAAAGTGATTTTTTGGGCCAAATTTTGAAGTTTGCAAAGGATTTGGGATAACAGAACCTGGTCACAGCCCCACAAGTCACCCCATATTGGATTCCCCTAGGTGTCTAGTTTTCAAATATGCACAGGTTTGGTAGGTTTTCCTAGGTGCCGGCTGAGCCAGAGGCCAAAATCCACAGCTAGGCACTTTGCAAAAAACAGGTCTGTTTTCTTTGGGAAAATGTGATGTGTCCACGTTGTGTTTTGGGGCAGTTCCTGTCCCGGGAGCTAGACCTACCCACACAAGTGAGGTACCATTTTTATCGGGAGACTTGGGGGAATGCTGGGTGGAAGGAAATTTGTGGCTCCTCTCAGATTCCAGATCTTTCTTTCACCGAAATGACAGAAAAAAGTGGTTTTCTTTGCCAAATTTTGAGATTTGCAAAGGATTCTGGGTAACAGAACCTGGTCAGAGCCCCATAAGTCACCCTATTGTGGATTCCCCTAGGTGTCTAGTTTAAAGAAATGCACAGGTTTGCTAGGTTTCCCCAGGTGCTGGCTGAGCTAGAGGCCAAAATCCAAAGCTAGGCACTTTGTAAAAAAACAGCTCTGTTTTCTTTCTGAAAATGTGATGTGTCCATTTTGTGTTTCCTGTCGCAGGCTCTAGGCCTACCCATGCAAGTGAGGTACCATTTTTATCGGGAGACTTGGAGGAATACAGAATACCAAAACAAGTGTTATCGCCCATTGTCTTTCTCTACATTTTTTCCTTCCAAATGTAAGACAGTGTAAAAAAGACATCTATTTGAGAAATGCCCTGTAATTCACATGCTAGTATGGGTACCCAAGAATTCAGAGATGTGCAAATAATCACTGCTTCTCAACACCTTATCTTGTGGCCATTTTGGAAATACAAACGTTTTCTTGATACCTATTTTTTCACTTTTTATATTTCAGCAAATGAATTGCTGTATACCCGGTATAGAATGAAAACCCATTGCAAGGTGCAGCTCATTTATTGGCTCTGGGTACCTAGGGTTCTTGATGAACCTACAAGATCTATATATCCCCGCAACCAGAAGAGTCCAGCTGACGTAGCGGTATATTGCTTTCAAAAATCTGACATTGCAGGAAAAAAGTTACAGAGTAAAACGTGGAGAAAAATAGCCGTTTGTTTACTTCAATTTCAATATTTTTTTAATTCAGCTGTTATTTTCTGTAGGAAACCCTTGTAGGATCTATACAAATTACCCCTTGCTGTAATCAGAATGTTGTCTACTTTTCAGAAATGTTTAGCTTTCTGGGATCCAGCATTGGTTTCACACCCATTTCCGTCACTAACTGGAAGAAGGCTGAAAGCACAAAAAATAGTAAAAATGGGGTATGTCCCAGTAAAATGCCAAAATTGTGTTGAAAAATTGGGTTTTGTGATTCAAGTCTGCCTGTTACTGAAAGCTGGGAAGATGGTGATTTTAGCACCACAAACCCTTTGTTGATGCCGTTTTCAGGGGGAAAAAACGCAAGCCTTCTTCTGCAGCCCTTTTTTTCCAATTTTCTTGAAAAAAAAGAAATTTTCGCTGTATTTTGGCTAATTTCTTGGTCTCCTTCAGGGGAACCCACAAAGTCTGGGTACCTCTAAAATCCCTGGGATGTTCGAAAAAAAGGATGCAAATTTGGGGTGGGTAGCTTATGTGGCTCGGTACAGGAGGGGAAAAGGCCTGGCAGCGAAGGGGTTAAAGTCGAACATTTCTAGATGCAGAGGGAACAACATCAATGGAACATATCGTTCGATTTGTTCTGTATGAAATATAAATCTGTGATTCTCTCACCATAATTGTTACTACTCTGTGTTAGGATGGAGGGAATAAGACATACAGGAAACACAACGATGTTTTGTAATAAATGAAATCTTGGGTGATTCATCATTGGCGTAAGGAAACTTGAGTGGGTCTCCTTGAAAAATACATGGAGTGGCCCCTCTGGACTCACTTAGGGGATCCTGGGCAAGGGTACTGTTCTAAAGGATTCACCCTGGACCCGCCCCCCCTTCCCCACCCGCACCGCGGGGGCTGCGGGCGCCTTTGTTACCCCACTGTGATTCATGACATGTCAGAACTCTAGAATTTCTTAAGGGTATCTCTTAACAAGTGAATGTGAATATTCCCCTCGGAATCAGAACAACATATCCTGTTGACGACTCACAGTTATATGGCCTTCCCATGACATTCTCTCTCAGGGCTTGTAGTCGCTTCTGCACCATGGACCAGTGGGATCGATTCTGTTACAGACGTTTTTATTTACCTCATTTGCACAGAGTAAATCCTTGAAATAAAGAAGGCCACGAGAAGCACACCGAAAAAGTGGAAGAATTACATTGCAACAATTTCCCTGTTGTTTTTTTTTTCAGTTTACCTCGTTATTGTGCAGTCGTTTAAGGTATGTCCAAGTAATCCAAGGCATCCTTTCACTGGTGTCCCTATGGAGAGTGGCATATGGGCCCATCTTCCCCGGAGCTATCCTGCCCCCTCCCCCCTTGGGTCTCACCAACACAAAAGTTGACCACACTAGGGGACAACAGAGAACAGAACTTGTCAGACAAAGTCATTGGTCCAAATACCTCAATCTGCAGTGCTTACAATGTTTAAATATGACTTTTAGGCGCCCCACCAGTTTTATCTATGACCCATTGTGTAACCCCCAAACACTCAAAAAAACACTTCTAGTGATGCCAGTGTATTTTCTAACGAGCTGTAGGAACATAACAGGCCTTAGGATGGTTTGGTGTAGGGCAGGGCCGCAAGTCTTTTTGCTGAGCTGACCTACACCAAATCAAAAGTGCAGGAATACAATGTATTTACGATGTACAATGCATTCATGTCCTTTCAGTCAGTGCGACCTCACAATTCCTTCTAGGA
Organism: Pleurodeles waltl; assembly: GCF_031143425.1. Taxonomy (NCBI): domain Eukaryota; kingdom Metazoa; phylum Chordata; class Amphibia; order Caudata; family Salamandridae; genus Pleurodeles; species Pleurodeles waltl. The sequence continues at coordinate 1,231,900,432 of NC_090444.1, read as the reverse complement.
AAGTTCCAATATTTTTATCTAGAGCCTTAACTCCCAAGACTTGTTAATTTGCACCACACATTTGGGTTTCCTCATACTTGTGTCCGAGTTACGAGGTTTGCTCTTTAGAAAAGCACTATTTGAGGGACATAAATGTATAGCACAACCATTAATTGGCCAGCCATGCTAATACCAAGCTCCGTCATTCCATTTGCCTTTGTTCTGTATCTCAGTGGGTACAGAGTTATTTGGATGGCAATGGCAGTGTCTTTCCTGTACATTGGCACCTAGGCAAACGGGTCTTGCAAAAAATAAATTCCACTAAACTCTTCAACCAAATTTGTTTTACGACGTATTTGTTTTACAACACATACTGTAAACAGGTCCACTGAAATTATCCAGCAGAGGAGAGCCAAATTATGTGGCAGGGTTGATTGAAGTAAATTATGCAGCAAGAAAGGGCAAATCAAGCAGCCAAGTGCGGCACATTTTCAGATGGTATTTACTTCATTATTTAGTCATTTTTTGCACAAGCTAACACTGAGTTTTGGTTGCACCTCCTCAGTACCAGTTTGGTACCCACAAGAGCAATAAGCAACAGTAAGGTGACCAGTCAAACTTTGCAAAGGGCCTTCCACAGCAGGGCAATACGTGCCACTGTTTTATGAGTAACTTTTCAACAAAGAAGAAATTAGCCTTTTTTGGTGTTAAAATCTGCAGATTATGCAGTAGATGATGGAATATGTGTCGAATGTAGTAAATCGATAATGATGCAAAAAGCGCTGCGGACACACAATCTCATGATTCCAGTGGCTCTGACTTTAAATATTGAGAGGGCTGTGACTTTGTTAAGCGCATGCAGACGTAAGCACCCAACTTACATAGACACGTGCATGTATACGCGCACATATATGTTAAGCATGACAGATAATGGCTTCCATGCACACACAAACATATAAACGCTGATCCAGGTACAAAGCTAGGACACCAGAGCACATGTATAGACCTATGCAGATCCACATGGGCATCTGCTGAACTGCCTAGTGACACAATGCCAAATGTTACACATCAGTTTGTCTTGGACTTTTGACTAACAACATTAGCAAACTGAGATTGTGATTCTTATAATAGTAAAAGGAAAAGTAAACATTCAGAAACCATTCTCGTTCAAAGATGCTGCACATAAGGCAGAATTGTCTCAGGGTATGAAGCATGACTTGGATCACTTGGCAGATATGGCCATGCACAAATGTACTCATGGGCAGAAAACAAAGTATACATATGATCTACATAATATATGCCTTGTTTTTGCTTTCCCCATTCAAAGAAGTAGATGTATTCTAGCTATTCGCAACAAATTAGAAAAATAACCTTTTTATTGATATTTGTATCAACTCTTTTAACCTGATGTGTTAATAAACGCAGTGACCCTCCAAACACAAGGGTTTCACACAGATAAACTTTTAGGACCACAACATGAATTGTTTAATTCATGATTCTAATTTTATTCCTTTGAACGTCATTAATCTGACTTGATCAGACAACATTTGCTTGAAATCTTTATGAAGTTTTCTTTTTAGTGCTGTATGTTTAAAATCATACCTAGCAAGAATTCTTCGTTAATATCATCCATGGATAATTGACATACGCGTTCTGTTCGAGAAGTCGTTCTTTTATAACATTGTAATTCTAAAGTTCTTACTATGGACTATGCTTAGTTAAAAATTAAAAAATTCTCCCAACTCTTTAGTTTAAACGTCGTTCTTGGAATTCATCCTTCAATGCCACTGGATAACTTGTAATTCATGCTCTTCTATTTTCTGATTGTTAATCATTGTCTCTTTGTCAGGAAATTAATGTAGTCTTATTACCAAAAGAAATAAGCACTGGGGATGTGAATCGAGGAGGTACCTGCATTGTAAGGGTATTTTTTTAGGTGAACTTTTGAAGGAGCACAAAGTCGTGTGACATACTGCAATATATATTTTGTTCTTGCATGGATGGGTTTCAGACTTCCTTTATAGTCAGAAGATGTCAGGTGAGGTACTTATGGAAGAAATGTATTTGATGAATATTCCTCCACAAAGAGTAAGACTTACAGGTAATCACATCTGAGTTGACAGGACGGTACTTCTGTGGCATGAAGGTAAGTGGCAGCACACACATCCGTTTAGCAGGTACCTGGCAATGTCCCGTTCTGTTTTGACTTCATCTGGCATTTCATTTTTGTACTATTGTTGCATTCTCTCTCTTCTGTTCCCTTACCGCTTCCCCCTTACCGCTTGCCGGGTAAGCGGACATTGTCTATGAACTTTTTACTACCTTTCCTTTATTTTAAACATTGGTTAAGCTGCTGCTCCCTCCATCTTTTCTTGGTGTTCAGGGACTCCTGTTCTTATTTCACGTTGCATACAGACCCCATCACCATTTCACCATGTCCAGAGAAGGATAGCCTTATTACTGAATGCACTACATCCCACATAATTGTGAAAGTTGTATTTAGATACTTTCTTTTTCAGAACCAGTTGAGGGTTCTGTGAAGGTACGTATGGGCATATTTATACTTTGTTTGCTCCACATTTGTGTCATTGCTTTTGATGCAAATGTGGCGCAAACTTAACTCCATATTTATATTTTGATGCTAGACACGTCTAGCGTCAAAATAATGGAGTTTGCACCATTTCTTGGATGTGTGAACCCACCTTACGTCAATGAGATGCAAGGTAGGCATTCCCATCCAAATAATGACGCTATCCCCATAGCGCCATATTTATCGCCCTGTGCTAAAATGATGCACGGGTGGGAGGCGGACCCAAATAATGCCGCTAGGCTTGCTTAGTGCCATTTAATGCCTGGGTCTGAACAGGCATTAGGGGGCCACGTGGACCCATTTTCTTGGCTAAACGCATGGAATGGGCCCACAGCTGCCCACCCCAAGCCCCAGGAACACCCCCACCCACACCATAGGGACACCAGAGGATGGGGGACCCCATCCTAGGTAGGTATCGGTAAGTATTATTTTTTAAATACTTTGCAGGGGGGGACTAATATGGGTCTCCCTGCATGGCATTGGGTGGAATGGCCATGCCCAGGGGACACTGGTCCCCTGTGCTGGCCATTGGGATGGTGGGCATGATTCCTGTCTTCACTTAGACAAGAGTAGTTTTTTGGATGGTTCACGTCAGAAAATGACAGACGGCTGGTTAGCGACATTTATTTTTGTCTCTAACCAGCCTAGCGTCACTTTCTGATGCACAACCTCCTATTCCAGTACCGCCTCCCTCCCCCGACTAGAATCTTTTTTTGAGACACTAGCCCAAGCTTAGCGCCAGCTTGCGCCATTCTATTAATACAGCACCTGGCTGGCGTTGTAAAAAGCCGGCGCTAAACTTTTTGCAGCAAAACTGCATTAGCGCAGTTTTGCAGTAAAAAATATAAATCTGTACCTAAGTCAATATACAGTGCCTGTCCTTAACCAGTGTGTCCAGTGCCCTTCCCTTCCTTGGCACTCAAGGTGAGATATTTCCTTTATGGTCTTAGTTGGAACAGGGGGACAAGTGGGATTTTCAGGGGGTCCCATCTTGGCAGGTTACCATTCTTGGCAAGAAAATCTGCTGGGTGTTTCCATAACCCATATTTTTCTACATACACCCATAAAAGCACATCACCCAATCTTTCACGTCTGTGTAACTAAACAACCCTCTTCTGACTTCTCATAGACCATAGTCCATTTCCATATTTATGTTACAATTTCATTTCATGCTTATTGCCAAATTTGAAATGGGAGTATATGATGGATGCATATAAAGTTTAGGTATAGCCTAATGACAAAGATGGTAACAATGTAATATTGGAGAATGACATCTCTGTGCTGGATTGTCCATGCCTGTATGTGTATCTTTTAGAGCTCTGCTTCATCCACTGTATAATCAATCACAGATTTGACACATTATGCATTGTAGCATAACCCTGTTTGCACTTGGTGTTGTAGTAGATGTCTTTACTTCCGCTTTTATCAATGGGGTTGATTGTCGTTTGATGTCGGGTCTGGTGGCTTAGTGGACTAATGCGTCCACTATAGGGGCCTGTGTTTGACCTCATGGTCACAGGTTCAAATCCTGGCAGGTTCACTCAGCCTTTCGTCCAATTTTCTGAGGTCGATAAAATGAGTACCATTGAGTTGGGTAACAATAAACATCTGTTATTCAGCGCCAAGATGCCTGTGGGTGAACGTGTGCTTTACAAATACTTATGTTATTACAAGATATTTCATGTGAAAACCATTTCAAAAGAGGATATATCCAATTCAAAATACACTTCAGGACTTCACCGCTTGTCAGAAAACACCAAGCACACCTACTATTACTTTTCACTTCAGTTACTATTTGCTAAATATTGAGCTATAATCTTCTGGGTCCCTTCATGGTTAGTATGTTGTGTGTATCATTCTATCAATTTACTCTCTTTATTTTTTTTAATGATTAACTATATTCATTAATGGTTCTCCATTATACGGTTATTTGAACTGCATTTCTACCTTTATGTTTGCTTCTTCACCAACATTTTCCATCTGATCTCTGTTTTGTTGTATCCTCAATAACCATCACTTTGGATATTCTATATCCAGTGTTTTGGATGAGAGTGCATTGCTGCTAGTTTATTTTCAATATATTCCCATCTGCAGTATATTTTCATGTGTATAAAGTTTAAAACAATAATTTTATTCTTGCTGAATTCTATTCATTGTTTATTGGTGTTCTTCTTACTCCTCAAGAAACTCCTTTGAGCTTCCCAATAAACCAAAGTGTCACCTATGAAGTCAATCCAATGACATGTGATTTCTTCTGCTTTTCTGAACATGCCAACTCCTCTATATACCAACTCAGACACAGGTTGGCTTGCGGCGAAGGCAATATAAGGTTGACCGTGTCTGTACCTCATAATTGCGAAACACATTGTTTGAAATTAAATACATTTAGGGGGTCATTCTGACCCCGGCGGTCAAGGACCGCCGGGGCCAAGGTCGGCGGGAGCACCGCCAACAGGCTGGCGGTGCTCCGCAGGGCATTCTGACCGCGGCGGTATGGCCGCGGTCAGAACAGGAAAACCGGCGGTGTCCAGCCGGTTTTCTGCTGCCCTGCAGAATCCTCCATGGCGGCGCAGCTTGCTGCGCCGCCATGGGGATTCCGACACCCCATACCGCCATCCTGTTCCTGGCGGTTCGCCCGCCAGGAACAGGATGGCGGTATGGGGTGTCGTGGGGCCCCTGGGGGCCCCACAAAGAATTTCAGTGTCTGCTTAGCAGACACTGAAATTCGCGACGGGTGCAACTGCACCCGTCGCACCTTACCCACTCCGCCGGCTCCATTCGGAGCCGGCTTCCTCGTGGGAAGGGGTTTCCGGCTGGGCTGGCGGGCGGCCTTCTGGCGGTCGCCCGTCAGCCCAGCGGGAAAGCCAGAATGGCCTCCGCGGTCTTTCGACCGCGGAGCGGGCATATGGCGGTCCCCGCCAGGCGGGCGGCGACCGCCGCCCGCCAGCCTCACAATAAGGCCCTTAGTGTCAAAATATATTTAATCATGGCTATCTCCATTAAAGCGTGACCATGTTAGCCATTTATGAGAATATCACTGTGACAAAGCACCTTGCTCAGTTGTTTCATGAAATGATTTATTCAGGTCAGGAGATAACAATGCCTCATCCACCACCAAGCCCACAGTCTCCACATTAACAACTGTATTCAGAACCTCTGGCCCGACATACCATGTTCTCCATAACCCTCCATAACCCCATAACACATCTCCCCCCTTTTCATTCAGATTGGGCATTATTGTTATCAACATATATACATATGTGAACCTTGGAAGAGAATAAGGAAAAATTTGGGAGGGAAAAACAAATGCAAGATAAAACTAGAATAAACGTCATAAAAAAATACAAAATAATTATTTTCGGAAAAACAAGTATCTTAGTGACATCAATCCCTTAGTGGCATACATTTACAGTAGGTGCATGGATGACCACTCCTCAACACATGCTCCCTCGTCAATCATGCAGTAGAAGTCTGGGATCTCCTCGACTCCACCGCCCTGGAATGTGCCTTCTTCACAAAGCCATGGATCACTCCCATCTCTGTCCTGGACATCGCTACGGCCATCCCAGAGAACTACAAAATCATCCACAAGGACAGAGCCAACCGGCCTGGAGGATGCATTGACATAGGCCCTGATTCTGACCCCGGTGGTTCCTTACCGCCGGGGCCGGGGATGTGGGAGCACCGCCAACAGGCTGGCGGTGCCCCGCAGGGCATTCTGACCGTGGCGGTTTGGCCGCGGTCAGACAAGGAAAACCGGCGGTCTCCCGCCGGTTTTCCGCTGCCCGTGTGAATCCTCCATGGCGGCTGAGCGCGCTCAGCCGCCATGGGGATTCTGACACCCCCTACCGCCATCCTGTTCCTGGCGGGTCTCCCGCCAGGAACAGGATGGCGGTAGGGGGTGCCGCGGGGCCCCTGGGGGCCCCACTTTGTATTTCAGTGTCTGCTATGCAGACACTGAAATACGCGACGGGTGCCACTGCACCCGTCGCACATACCCACTCCGCCGGCTCCATTTGGAGCCGGCTTCCTCGTGGGGAGAGGTTTCCCGCTGGGCTGGCGGGCGCCCTTCTGGCGGTCGCCCGCCAGCCCAGCAGGAAAGCCAGAATGGCCTCCGCGGTCTTTTGACTGCGGAGCGGCCATATGGCGGCTCCCTCCACGCGGGCGGCGACCGCCGCCCGCGGGGGTCAGAATGACCCCCATAGTCTAAAAGAACTCCCTCCGCCTAACAACCACCAACGAGTTACAGTCTCAGCCAACCCATGAACACCTACACTTCCAGATTCAGACCAACCCAACACCTACCTCTGTGGTACACTCACCTACAGCCCCCCCGGACACCGGCCCCAATTCTGTGCAGACATCGCCAACCCAGTCGCCTCCCAAGCTGTCACCTCCTCTGACTTCATCCTATTCTGTGACCTCAACTTGCACCTTGATACCCATGATGACCCCAAAACCGCAAACCTCCTGGACAACATCTCAACACACGGCGTCAAATAACTAGTCGACGTCCCCACCCACAGAGCCAGGCACATTCTCGACCCCATCTTCTCAGCAGGGAAAAACATCCCCATCTCTCACACCCCCGAACACCCTTGGACTGACCACAAGTGTGTCCACTTTACCTTCACAAAGAACACTGCACACCTCTATGCCCCCAGCCTTCTTGGCAGACGCTGGAGCAAAGTCACAGAAGCACAATTAACCAGCGTTCTCAACCACTCCCCCCCACTGGATGCAGCAGACTCTCATGAATCCAAACAAGATCTACACCGCTGGTCATCGGAATGCGCCAACAACGAAGCCCCCTCTTTGGAAACCTCCAGGAAACTGAAATAGAAAAACACCTAAATGGTTTACAGCAGACCTTCAAGAATCCAAACACTCCTGCAGAGCAGGAACAGAAATGCAGGAACAGCAAATCAACTGAAGACTGCACAGCCTACAAGAATGCAGTGACCACGCACCATCAGAACATCCGAGCCACCAAAAAAGCCACCATTCAAGAACTCCTCAGCACTAGCGCTCACAACAGCAAAGAGCTCTTCACCATCATCAAAGAGTTCACAAACCCCAGGACAGACACCTCATTCATCTCTCCCTCCCAAGACCTCTGCAATGACCTCACCACCTTTTTTCACCCAAAATCCAGGACATTTTCGAAGGCTTCAGGAACCAAAACCCACCTGAACTGCACACAAATACCACCAGGGACCAAGCACAACACCAGGTCCTGAACTTCAGGACCTCCATCACCAAAGAGGACACCCAAAGACTCATGAACTCCATCCAGTCATGAGCACCCTCGGATCCATGCCCTCATCATATCTTCAACCTGGCCAGCGCCACCATAGCACCTGAGCTCTGCTGAACTATCAACCGAACCTTTGAGACGGCCCCCTTCCCATCAGACTGGCCAGCGCCACCTTAGCACCTGAGCTCTGCTGAACTATCAACCGAACCTTTGAGACGGCCACCTTCCCATCAGACTGGAAGCATGCCAAGATCAACCCGCTGCCCAAGAAACCCACTGCGGACACAAGGGAGCTGAAAAACTACAGACCCATCTCTCTGCTCCCTTTCCCAGTCAAAGTAGTGGAAAAGGCTATCAACCAGCAACTCACGGAATTCCTCAAGACACACCAAATCCTAGACCCATCCCAATCCAGATTCAGAAGCAACTACAGCACTGAAACAGCACTCCTAGCAGCCACCGATAACATATGTCTCATACTAAACAACAGAGGCACGGTCATACTCATCCTCCTCGACCTCTCCTCTGCATTTTATACTGTCTCCATCTCCACCCTCTGTGCCAGACCACACGACACTGACATCTGAGATAAAGCACTCGATTGGATCAGGTCCTTCCTCAACTGAAAAACATAGAGTGTCAGACTACTGCTGTCCAGGTAAGAACCCAAATACACATGCTTCGAAGTGCCCCAAGGATTATAACTCAGTCTGACGACTTTCAACATCCACGTGGCCCCGGTAGCCAAGATCATCAAACAACACGGGCTAAACATAATCTCCTGTGCTGAAGATACCCTACTGATCCTCTCCCTGTTTGATGACTCTGCAAAGGCCAAGAGAAAATTCCACAACAGGATGAGAACAGTTGCCACGTGGATGGAAGCTGGTTGCCTCAAACTCAACTCGGACAGGAAAGAAATCCTCGTAATCGGCTCCACCCCTTCCACCCAGAATGACTCCTGCTGGCCCACCGCACTGGGAAATACCCCCGCTCCCACAGACAACACACTCAGTCTGGCCATCATCCAGGCCTTCTCTCTATCCATGACCTGACAATTCAACTCCATCTCATCATCATGCTTCCACACCCTCTGACTCCTGCGAAACATTATCAAGTGGATCCCCTCCAACACAAGGAAGACAGTCACCCATGCACTCGTCACTAGCAAACTGGACTATGGCAATGCACTCTATGCCAGCTTCACCATGAAACTACAATCAAGACTACAAAGAATCCACAATGCAGCAGCCAGACCCATCCTGTACATCCCCTGATACAGCCACATCTCCTCCCACCCCAGAGACCTACACTGGCTTCCAGTCAACAAGAGCATCACATAAAAACTCCTGATCCACACCTACAAGGCACTACACAACATAGGACCAGTATACCTCAACCACTGCTTGCCTTCTATGTACCCAAAAGACAGCTCCATTCTTCCCAATTCGCCCTTGAAGCCGTTCCCAAGATCTGGAAAAGCACAGCAGGAGGAAGATCCTTCTCCTACTTCAGAACCAGGACATGGAACACGCTACCTGTCAAGCTCAGGTAGACCACATCACTGAAGCACTTCAGGAAGGACCTCAAGACCTCGCTCTTCGATTGAGCAGCATGCCCACGTACAGCGCCTTGAGACCCTACGGGTGGTTACCCGCACTTTCAAAACCACTGATTGATTGATTGATATATTTACAGTCCCTGCATGATATGAAGACAACACATATGCCCTCATTATGACATTGGCGGTAACTCCCGCTTACCGCCATGCGGACTGCCAGCAACATACCGCCGCTGCGACGGTTTACCACTACCCATATTATGACACACACATGGCAATCCGTCACTATACAGAAACACACACAAGTCCGCCAGCCCAAAGGTCAGTGATAAACTAGCGGTACCAAAACCCACAGCATTACGCCGCCAGAACTATGCCCACAGCATTATGACCCACATATCACCGTGGCGGACTTTCAACGGTGGTAAACCATTGGCCGTACATACTGCTGCGCTCAAAATACACTCACACATACAAAACACCACCACATTGGACAATTTGAATAACACACTCCTGACATACAAACACTACACACACACACCACTATAAAACACACACTCACACTACCCACAACCCCTTACGACTCAAAAATATTGCCAACTGAGAGAGACAGACCAAGAGCACCCACACAACCAGAGCCACAAAACACCATCACCCATACACCATCCACGCACCTTACAGTGCACACCCCAACACATCACCCCACACACCCATGGCACCACAAAGACACCCCAGGTTCTCAGAGGAGGAGCTAAGGGTCATGGTGGAGGAAATCATCAGGGTAGAGCCACACCTATTCGGATCACAGGTGCAGCAGACATCCATTGCCAGGAAGATGGAGCTATGGCGGAGGATCGTGGACAGGGCCCCAGAACAAGGGATGACATGAGGAAGAGGTGGAACAACCTATGGGGGAAGGTGCGTTCTGTGGTAGCAAGACACCAGATAGCAGTGCAGAGGACTGGTGGTGGACCCCCACCTCCTCCACCACAACTAACAACATGGGAGGAGCAAGTCTCAGCAATACCTCATCCTGAGGGCCTGGAAGGAGTAGCAGGAGGACTGGACTCTGGTAAGTCAAATCTTTACTACTTTCACCCCCCTACCTGCATGCCATCACATACCCCCACCCTCACCCTCACTCCCATCACTCCACCACCTCCCACACACCCCATCACAACCCGCCCCTCCCAAAACCGAGCCCTGCATGCAACACCAATGCATGGCCCCCATCACAGACCTGCATGGACACCCACCACCAAAGCATGCCCACTTGAGACAATCACCTAGCGCACCAAATCACTACTCACACAAGCCTAAGCTGCCAGGGCAATAACAACCATACAGGGCAACACACCCACGCACAAGTTGGCACACACAGGAACAATAACACTGCATTTACATCCCTACAGGTCCCCATTCTACGTCACTGGAAATGAGGAGCCAGCAACATCCAGTCCCCCCACAGAAGAAGCCCACAGTGATGACTTCAGCTCTGCATGCCTGGATCTGATGACCAACCAGGCCCATCAGGGTCCTCTGGACAGTCGGTAACCCAGGCACAGTCCCATACCACCACAGAGCCTTCCCCCTCAGGAAACAGCACCACAGCACCCACCCAGCGGGCCCATTCCACTGTCCCCAGGACACATCAAATAGTGGTGTGCCCACCACTATAGGGACCCCAGGCCACCACACAAACACAGGACGATCAGGGACCTGGGGTCAATGACAGTGGGTACACGGTCCAAGGGACAGAGGCACAGGACAACAGGGAAGCTGGGAGGACTGATGTGCAACAGGGGGAGGACAGGCACAGGGAACCGACTCTCCAGGAGGCACTCACCAAATTCTCAGGAGACGATTGGCCAGATACTGGCAAAGTTGCAGGAGACCCAGTGGCCGCAGGAGGGACAGTACCTGGGGATCAGGGAAGACCTGAGAGACATTCAGAACACCCTGCTCACCATTGCAGGGGTGCTGGCAGACATGCCCAACACCATGAGGGAGGAAGTGACACACCAACGGGCCCCTGACACTAGCCACACTGATGAACAGCTGACGCGAGTGGACAGGAGGCCCCGCCACAGGAACAACAGGCCACCAGCACCCCTTCCTCTGTAGAAGGGGAGCCACCCCACAAATGGTCCCTGCGATCCAGGCAGAAGCCAGAGACAATTAAGAAGATCCCTGCCAGGAAATAACGCTCTCCTGAATGTCACACTTGTGTCTCACTATGTCACCCTGTCCACCTTGAACCGCCATTGCTCCACTTCCTATGCCACCTTGGACAATGCACCTCTGATACAAATAGACTGGAACTTTATCCTGGACTCTCCTCCACCACCACCCCAGCCCATTGCAATACCCCCTCTACTTACTAGCACATAAATAAACACCCTTTTAAAAAATACAAGTATGGAGTCTGTCAATTGATTGAACTATGTATTTGTTTAACAAGCTGTAAACATTGCAATTCAACAGTACAGTAATGTATACATAGGTATGACCTGTAGCTGGCTGCAGTCAAAACACCAGGAGCCAGAGTGGGGCACAGATATCTGAAAATAGACATGCCAAAGGGTACAGTAAGTGGCCATAGTAGTGGGAAAATCTGCCTGCCAGTGACAATGTCGAACATAAAACTGTCAATGGAAGGTGAAGTTACAGTGTCTTACCTGTGTGTCACTGGAAGTACTGTTGTATGATTGCTGTTCTGTTGCCCTCATCCTCTGCCTCCTCTTTGTCACTGTCCAGAGGGTCCACTGCTGCCACACGCCCATCTCCAGCCTCATCCTCCAGCAGAAAAGGCACCTGGTGTCTCAAGGCAAGAATGTGCAACATACAGCATGCCACGATGATCTGGCAGACCTTCTTGGGTGAGTAGCACAGGGAACCACCTGTTAGATGGAGGCAACAAAACCTGGCCTTCAGGAGGCCGAATGTCCTCTCAATTATTCTTCTTGTTCACCCACTTGCCTCAATGTAACTTTCCTCTTCCCTTGTCCTGGGATTCCTCACAGGGGTCAGTAGCCATGAGAGGTTGGGGTAACCAGAGTCACCGGCCAAAATCGAGGGATAACTGTTAGCCAAACACTAACCCTTAGGGCCAACCCCTTAACCATACACCAACATATACTGGGTGGGAACCATGAGTTTACCTATTAGCCACACACAGTGCCTCTGGATTTGAGCCATCAGATATGGGATGCTGCTATTCCTCAAGATAAAGGCATCATACACAGACCCAGGATACTTAGCATTGACATGGGAGATGTACTGCCCCGCCAGTCACACTATCTGCACATTCATCGAGTGAAAGCTCTTTCGATTTCTGAACACCTGTTCATTTCTCCGGGGGGGGGGGGCAAATGCTACACCTGTACCATCAATTGCCCCAATAATATTGGGGATATGTCCAACTGCATAGAAGTCAGCTTTCACTGTGGCCAAATCCTCCACCTGGGGGGAAACAATTTAGCTGCACATGTGTTTATTCAGGGCAGACAACACTCTGGTCAGCACTATTGAGAACATTGGCTGTGACATTCCTGCTGCCAAGCCCACTGTCACTTGAAAAGAACCAATTGGCAAGAAATGGAGTACAGATAGCACCTGCACAAGAGGGGGGATCCCAGTGGGGTGACAGATAGCAGATATCAGGTCTGGCTCCAACTGGGCACACAGCTCTGTGATTGTGGCCCTGTCAAGTCTGTAGGTGAGGATGATGTGCCTGTCCTCCATAGTTGCCAAGTCCACCAGGGGTCTGTACACGGGGGAATGTCTCCATCTCCTATTCATCTGCAGTGGTTGCATCTAGGGGGCAAAACGAGGAGCAGCTGGTCAGTATTCCACATTTCCAAACTGTTCACTACATTGCATGTTGTGACTGAAAAAGTATGTTGTTGGATAGGCCCAAATGGTGCCTATGTGTACTGTGACGCAGTTAGGTGCCATGGCCTACCCCCACCGAAATGGCATCCGCCTGTCCTGTGTGGATGGACAGGTGGAAATTAGGTAATGCCACTGACTTTGTGCGCCATTGTGGGAGACAGTCGCGTACTGCTGTGCAACTTCTCATTTGTTGTCATTGGGCCCGATGGGTTACAGTGGCCAATAGTGATGTACGCCGGCGGTGACGGTATGCATCGCTGCAGACATGACCACCATTTTCTATCTGTTCTCTCATTTGCTACCTGACCTTCAACAGGAGAGGACCTACACTGCAAGTGCTGCTGTGACCTGTGTCTGGAACAGACCATGGCTCGAGTCACTTGGGAAAGAGCCCATACCTTCACCGCTGCAGAGTTGGAGAGACTGGGGGATGGGGTCCAACCCCAGTACTGAATGCTGTATGGGCCTCCAGACCAACAGGTGAGTACACTGTGAGAACGATGCATGGGGCATGAATGCATGGATTGCTGTGTGTGAGGGCCTTGTGTAAGGGGGGATGGTGGTGGAAGGGTCTTGGGCAGCTTGCTGGATGTATGGTGGTCAATGTCTGTGCATAAGGGGATGTGTGGGATATGGTGGGCCATGAGTGTAACAAGCCGGACGGTATGGCTGATACCTTTTTCTTTGTTTGTCTTCAGGTAGGCGCCCATCAGAAAAAGGGTATATGGCGTGCCAGCGCCAAGGACGTGTGGACCCTGGGGATCTATGGCTGAGCACCCACTGTTATAAACAGTGGGAGGACCAGAGACACTGGGCACGGAATAAGGTGGAGGCCCAGCTGGGGATGGCCTCCCAACGAGGAAGGGGTGTCCGTACAGTATCTAAATCGACAACGTGCGCATGGTGGGGTGGGATCCGGGTGGGCTATGTGGGCCTGTGGGTGCCCCTAGGCCAGGCAGAACATTGCAGGGTAGGTCTCATGTTGGTCATGGGCTGATGAACACCACCTCCATCAAGGCTAGTAAGCATCCACTACTGGGTAGGGGTCTGTGGGTCTCAGGTACGCTGCTATTGGCGTTAGGTATTCCTGTCCTTGGGCTGGTGACTAGCATTGTGACTGATAGTGCTCCCTGGTGGTGGCAGGCACCTCTGTGGCCACCCCAACTACAGGTACAGCCACCACCCCCGTACCAGCACTGCCCTCCCAGCAGCCCCTCAGCGAGTTTCCCGTGCCCGCTCACCCAGGAGGGTGGGCATCTCCTTCACCCCAGGCACCTCAGGCCCTGCCCCAGTTAGCCCGATGCTCTCAGTGAGGAGGCTATTGACCTCTTGCGATCCATCTCTATTGGGCAGTCAACCATAGTGAATGCCATCCATTGGTTGGCAGCCCATTTGCAACATACAAAAGCATTCCTGGAGGGCATTCACTCTGGCATGGCGGCCCAACAGAGATCAATCCAGGCTCTGGCCTCCTCCGTGATGGCAGCCATTGTCCCTGTCGCTAGCCTCCCCTCTCCAACTTCCTCTACCCAGTCCCATTCCCCTGAATACCAACCTATCCCAAGCACACATTCAGACCAGCATGAACCCAAGACAACACATAGGAGTGGCTCAGAGAAACACAAGCACCACACTTCATCCCACAGGCACTCACACAAACACCATCCAGAATCATGCACACCAACATCCACTGCCTCCACTGTGTCGCCCTCCTCCTTGTCCTCCACCACCCTCCCAGTAGCGTCTCCACTCACACCTGCATGCACTACATCCTAATCCACTACCTCCATCACCATCACGCCAATCACTACACACCCCTCACTGGCAGTCACCACCCCCACCTCCATGCACAGGTCCCCTGTGTCCTCTCCCACTGTGTCTGTGCCCCGTCCTCCCATAGTACACAAAAGCAAGCACTCAGACACCCAACAGCCATCCACCTCACAACAGCATCCAGCCCATGCACCTGCACCCAAACACAGCAGACACCTCCTACAACTACTTCCTCTTCCTCCACTCCCAAACCTTCACCCTCTTCCTGCCCCAATGTCCCTAAAAAGCTTTTCCGTTCTGCCGTTGACCTCTTCCCTACCCCTCCCCCCTGTCCTTCACGTCTGGCCAGGGTGGTTAGAACCCAGGCTAGCACCTTAGCCACCCAGTCCACGACCACAGTAGTGTTGGCAGCTACTGCAGGTGAGAGAGGCTCCAGGGAACCAGCCATAAGCACTGACAGTGTGCCTGCACCAGCTGCCAAAGGGAAGGACAAGGAGGCACCACCAGCTGGGAAGGGCAAAGGCATGGAGGCACCACCGGCTGCCAAGGTGAAGGGCAAGGAGGCACCACAAGCTGGGAAGGGCAAGGGGCCTGTCCCTGCAGCAGAAAGGTCAGGAGGCCTGGTGCAGGGACTGATTCCATGCCCCCACCACCAACCATGGCGGTTCAGCCGTCCGAGGCTGCAGGGGAAGGACTGGAGCTTCCCCCACCACGGGCATTCCCAACAACAGCACCGCCACCAGCACCACCAACAGCACCGCCACCAGCATCACTGACTGAAGCAGTGCCAGCAGCAGCAGCCCCAGTGGGCAGCCATCCAAGGCTGCAGGGGAAGGGCAGGCGCCTCCCCCCACCGCTACCAGCACCTCCAGCAGCCCCAGTGGGCAGCCATCCGAGGCTGCAGGGGACGGGCAGGTCCACCCCCCACCGCTGCCAGCACCGCCAGCAGCCCCAGTGGGCAGCCATCCGAGGCTGCAGGGAATGGGCAGGAGCCTCCCCCCACCACTGCCATCCCCGACACCAGCCCCACCACTGCCACCAGTGAGCAGCCGTCATTGCCGGCAGACAGTGTGTAGTCCTGCCTCCATGGACTGTAGTGCTACCTGGCCCCTGCAAATCCTGTGGGTGTGACACCCAGGTGAGAGACTGTGACCTTGCACTCTCCATGTGCTGCATCACAGGGCACAAAGCCCCCTCTAGAACCAGTGGAAGAAGCCATCCACTCACCCGCTCCTTGCCAGGATGAAGCACACTGGGCACAAAGCCCCCTCCAGAATCAGTGGAAGAAGCCATCCACTCACCCCTTCCTTGCCAGGATGAAGCACACTGGGCACAAAGCCCCCTCCAGAACCAGTGAAAGAAGCCATCCACTCACCCCCTCCTTGCCAGGATGAAGCACACTGGGCAGAAAGCCCCCTCCAGAACCAGTGGAAGAAGCCACCCACTGGAGAGACTGTGGCTTTGCACTGCCCAGGACCAAGCAGTGGGCAGACCACCCACTAGAGAGATTGTGGCTTTGCACTCCCCAGGACCAAGCAGTGGCAAGACCACCCACTAGAGAGAATGTGGCTTTGCACACCACAGGACCAAGCAGTGGGCAGACCACCCACTAGAGAGACTGTTGCTTTGCACTCCCCAGGACCAAGCAGCGGGCACACCACCCACTTGAGAGACTGTGGCTGTGCACTCCCCAGGACCAAGCAGTGGGCAGATCACCCACTAGAGAGACTGTGGCTTTGCACTCCCCAGGACAGAGTGATTGGCATCTTGCCCCATCCAGGACCAGTGGTGTTGTTCCATCTTCCAGCTGAGGTGCCCACCCATTCCCCGTCGCTCTGAGGTGCCTGTGTATTTTCGACCTGATGACCCTGCAGTGTTCTTTCCGTGTTGTTGCAGGAGTCAAGTGGGGCCTTGGCCTATGTGATGTGGCCCTGTGGCCCATGGACATTGTGTTCTGAGCTGTGTCCCTCCATTTGTATATATGTATATACCGTTTTGATTTTGAAGCACAATTTTCTAGCATTTAATCTTATGACACTCACTCTAATCAATTCTTTTTGACCTTGCATTATTCCTGAGGGGTACGGGGTGAATATGTAATGTTATTGCATCTGTTTGTGTGTATGGTGTTGGGAGTGGTGGTGTTGCGTGTTGCGTATGTGTGTCACTCTCTTTTTCCTCCCCCTCTCTTGTGTGCTAGGCAGCAGTACTCACCGTGGTCGTCTTCGCCGACATTGGTATTCATGGTAAAGAAGGAGATAGACAAGCATGGGGAACACCTGCAACTCAGGCACCATGCGGCATGGTTCTTCCTGGTGTCTCCAGGGGTGAGTCGTTTCCCTTCTGTGCACTGTTTCCGCCATGCTTTTGATGTTGTTTGGTACCTCCCCGGAAAAGGTGGCACATAGGCCTGTTGTAATACAGTGGGCGGTACATTGTCTTCCGCCTGACTGTTGGCGGTTACTGCCGCGGTGCTTGTTCCTACCGCCGTGGCGGTCCTATGTGTTAAAGTGGCTGTCTGTATGAGCGGTATCCGCCATGGTCATAATTCCATTTTTGTTACCGCCGGCCCGTTGGTGGTATTACCACCGCTTTATCACCGACCACCAGGGTTGTAATGAGGGCCAACATTTTTTAAATGTTTAGCTGCTCCCACACACAGGTTGCTGTGCTGTTGACCCCTGCTGTGTCACGGACCAACCCCACATGATTCCAAGTATGGTCATCCTCGAATTTAACTGCATGTGTAAAAGGTTTTACTATTTTCAGGGGACTGTCAAACTTTGCAGATTTGATCAGCACAGAAGGCAGTTTTACCCTGACCGAATCTCTCACTGATACAACTGTTCGCTTAACAGCATGTCTCAGATCATACTTTCGTTTCCTAAGTAGGCTGTCTCCTGCTGTCTCATGTTCCACTTGTCCCCACCATCCTATCCTTTTCTTTTAGGTGATCCCTTCCTCTAAACAATTCAAAAGGTACTCTACCGGTGACTGATTGAGGGATGAGGCAATATACGGCCACTCTTGTCTGCATTTCCTTGCACCAGCCTTTTGTTTCTTGGTTCGACATCTGTATAGGTTCTTTGAGTACTTTGTTGAACTTCTCAACCACTCCATTAGACTCTGGGTGGTAGAGGGCACATTTCTTGTGCTGAATACCTCTTACCCGAAGGAAGTCCTCTATTTCTCTTGAAGCCAACTGTACCCCATTATCCATCAAAATAGAATCCAGAATGCCCTCTTTGACTAAAATCACTTTTGAAAATGTCACTACATATATTGTCTCTAATCCAAAAGTGATATTTATTTCAGGCCACCTTTAGAACAGTAACACCAGAACATAGAATTGTCTGGAGATGTTGTTCACTGGACCTAAAATGTCTAACTCTACCTGTTTCCATGGCCTCTCCAGCTGCTTTCTCAATGTCATGGGTTGTATCCTTGCTTTGCATGCTTCATCACTGTTTCTGCACTCTATTCACTTTCTTTAAACCTGGGCGCAAAAAGTGTAAGATTAATCTTTCTTTTTGCTGATGCCCAAGTGTCCCTGATGTGCTGACTCCACCAACTTCACCCCTGCAGGTGGAATTAATTTGGTGCCTCTCCACACCAACCCATGATGTGTTGACAACAAATTTTTTAATTCTCAATATTCCTTGCAGGATGGTGTCAGTTTCATACATTCCCTCTACTCGTTCTCAATCAATGCAGTCACTTGTTTTAATTCTTCATCCTTTACCCCCTGATATTTCCACTCCCGCCCCTGTTGCCTTCTGTAAACTCACAAACCTCAAACTCATCCAACTCCTACTGGTGTGCTTCAATTGGTTCCTCTGAAACTTCCGCCTTCACATTCACTAATCTTGACAAACAGTCTGCAACACAATTTTATGCCCCAGGTATGTACTCCACCTTAAAATGTAATTCTTGAAGTGAGATTATCCACTTGCAAATTCTACTTGACAGTGCATCAATACCCTTTCTATCAAAAATCTCTTTAAGTGGTTTGCGATCCATTCTCTTCACAAACTGTGTGCCCCTTAATTTTTTTTTTTTTTTTTTAGGTCCAGACTATACTCAAGGTTTCACTTTCAATCACTGAATAGTGATTCTCAGGTCTCTTCATACTCCTTGACAAAAACATTATGGTACACTTCCATTGCCTACGCATCTGTAACCAATACCACACTATCTTGTGCTCTGAAACTTTTCAATGGAGGAGCCTCAGACAATGGTCCTCTGAGATGATCAAACTCCCTATCACACTGTGTAGACCATACAAGCTTCACCCCTTTCTTCAAGAGCTTTATCGTGTTCTATGCCTGTGTTGTACAATCAGGGACATATTTGTGATAATATTCAGCCATACCCAAAAATGTGATCAGATCTTCTTTACTATCTGAGACTGCTATTGTTTTGATGGTTCCCACCAATTCTCTACTTGGATTGACTGGTGCTACCCACTCTGATGCCTCCACCTCTTCAATAATTCCTTTCTTTTTTTAATCTATCTAACTCATCTTTCATAGGCTGTCTGATTGACAGGGGAACCCATGTACCTTACTGACCACTGACACACCACCCTTTTTCAAGATTATATTAGAAATGTAGTCTGTAAGACATCGCAACCAGTCATTGAATGCGTCAGGAAATTGATTTTGCCAGGTACACTTACTTTCCTGATCCGGCTCCTCACGAGACCCCACCCACAGCACACAACCTTGATCGATCTCATTCTCTCATGCATCAATGTGTCCCTTCCTTTTTATCAGAATCTGGAGTGAACTATTTGGATCTAGCATTACTTCAAATTCCCTTTGATGGATCCACCTGATTATGCTATCCCCTTTACAGGATACATACACTATTCCTGCTGTCATCTGCCCTTTGTATTCTATTTGTCCAATGAAGTATCCAGCCAGTTTAATGGGTTGTCTACTGTAGGCTAATGGTCCTATGTCTGGATTGAACAATTTCATCATGCCAGCCAATTTCTTCCCATAAAACCCCTGGAAATGTGGGAAATGATCACTTCCATGCCAAATAACATTGTCACTTCAAAACCATTCACTTAGACATAGTCCTCTATTCCACATTCTTTCCCTTGTTCCTGCACCTGCAAGACTATTTCACCAACCTTCAAGTCATCATATTGCCCAGCTTCATGAACGTCAGACCGCAAGATCCTTTATACCACAAGAGTTGCACACCACACTCCATGCCGAACACCTTTTGTTGTTGGCTATGTTGTCTGCCATTCCACATCTAAAATACTTCCCAGATTTTTTTTTCCTTTTGGTATCCTCACCTTTAGACTTAACTAAACTCTGTTCTTGCTCCCTGGCAACACTCCCAATCTGTTGCTTAATCAGATCCACACACACCAATGAGTGTTTTATTTCCTACCTATGACCAACGCTTCATCCAGTTTGGGATCATCTTTCTAGCAGAACTCATCTCCTACTTTTTCTATGTTGCACCCTAGCATGAATTGGTCCTAGATACGCTCCTCTACATTCCTTCCAAACTTGCACGTGGACACTAGTTATGCAAACGCGTGACATAATTTTCCACAGACATTTGTGCAAGCTCTTGTGCACACGTGACCCTCCTCCCAAAATGGTAGTGTTCCAAAATTGTTTTAAACTTATAGGCATAGTTATCTAAAGAAAATGTAACTCATGCCCTGAGGTAAATGTAACTCCCACCCTAGCCATGTACAGTTTCCTCATCACTAATTTTATTGTAAATGTTGCAATTATATTATGAAGAATGTCGTAGAAGTTGTCATTACTGATGCGATATGTGGAGTAAGTAGACGTGCATGGCAAGGGCATGAGTTATAGTTACCTTAGGGTAGGAGGTATAGTTTCTTGAGATAAGTATAACTATAACTGTTGAATTTCTATGATTGTGTGTATTTAAAATCTGAAACTAACTATAACATCCCTGTAACCTTTGTTTTTTAGTGAATTTCTAAGGTTTTTTAATTATATTTCTGCCACATGGTGGGGAGGACCCCGGGCTGATTGCAGCCCGGGGGCCTCACCACACAGGGCCTGGCCAATTACTGAAATGATATAGGGGCTACATGGCCCTTCTCCCTGTGTTAATTTTGGCCCTGGTAACCAAATTCCCTTGGAACTGACCAATTAGTTCAAGGGTAGGGGGCCCTGCAGCCCCCCTCCCTGGGCTGATTGTGACCCCAGGGTCCCCATCCCTGGGACCTGCCCACTTCCTAGTGTGCACTGTTGGAAGCCACAGAGGGAGCCGGAATACCCCCCCAGTCTCTGCCAGCTCCCCACCTCCAGCACAAGCCAACACTGCTTCCACATGCAGAGAGCAGCAAAAAATGCTGCTCCCTGCTTGTGGGAACAATTTTCATCTGTTTTCCTGCCTGCTTGACAGCGGGCACTGAAACAGATGAGAACTCTGTTCCCGGATGGTGGTAGCAATTTTTCTACTCCCGCCTGCTGGGAGTTGGCTTACGGTTTGCACTCACTTGGCAGAAGCTGTCAAAGCTCCCACCAAGACAAAGCAAACAACTATGTCCCAAGGGTGAACACCTGTTTTCCTCATGCATCATATGAGGTTTTCATTTAGAAAAACCCTTTTAGTAACATGTTTAAACCAATTAAAAGTATGAGAGTTAAGGGCATGCTGTTACATGTCCTGTTTTGCAGACCATTCCTGTATAAATCATAGAAGGGGTTCCCACATTGTTGGTGAGTTTTTTCCTAAAGTTTGTTATATCACCACATCTTACCTTGGGACATGTTTTGAGTTGTGGGTTTATTTTGGTTTAATTCCCCAAGACCAATTCTTAAAGGGTTCCTACGTCGTACTATGCAACCAGAGACAGGTACGTGTATATATATTTATATGATGAGCAGGCTTGCTGTTCTATTTCAGGTTGATTTGTTATGCATTTGAAGGGTTTGTACGACATAGGGTGCAAACACGACATAGGGTGCAAACAGAGACAGGTGCATGTAGATACAGACACAACAAACAGGCTTGCTGTCCTACTTCCAAATGATTTGTGGTGCAAGATTCATGCAATCAAAAGTTGCCCATCCCCTCATAGCCTGATGAAGACCCTCTTTAATAGTTCCAAGTCACCATGCTATATAGGGTAGAAACATCAACACTCTTTTTATGACTGGTAAGGAATCTCTTTCCCCCCTTTGGACTTCTAAGAAATCTTTTTAATGGCCCATCGTGACTTGGGCAAAGAATTACCTTGACAGACAGCTGGCAGGCGGCCTGTGAACTGTGAATTCCTTCCTAATGTATTTTAGTAATTGTGCTTTTAAATTTAGTCACTTTATTGTTTCACTTGTAACACTGCATAAGCACTTATGTCACACTTGTGTACCTGTCGGAGCAACCTTTAATGAGATGTACATAGATTGTCTCATGTACTTTTGGTGTTGTGTTTTTGGCTTGATTTTCCTCTCTCTTTTTCATGTGTTGAGTTATACGTTTGGCTTACCCAAAGGAATATAGGTTCACCATAGCAGTTTATGGTGCAGACAAGACTGTGTTTTGATGGTAGTAATTGCTACCCAGGTCCTGAGGTTCACTGGCATACGCTATAAGGTTGTAATATAGCAAACTGCAATCCAGCCTCACGGCTCATGTCATGGTCCTTAGAAACATAAGATAAAGTATTTACAACAAATTAGCTTATTTAACTTTTAAATAAGGCCATGGTAAATTGGTGCAGGGAATTCAGCAGTAGTGTGGTACTTAAATTTCACATTTGGCTCTTGTTTACACTACCTAAATTTATAACTAGAGGCGCCCATGTGGACTGACTGGATTCATTTTAAAGCATTGCAGTAGCATGTCAGAGAAATGTTATCTGCCATATAGTAAAACCTGTCATACATTAAAGTCACCCCTACGTTTGCCCTGTAAGCACAAAGGGTTGCAAGCTTAGTGTATAAATTTGGGAGATGCTAATTATTAAAGAAATGTGGGCCTCAAAGTGAACATCTACAAAATGTTGTTTTTAATTTTTTTCATTGTATCTGTAACATGCATTTTTCGATCGTATAGATTTTAGAAAAGCCTATATTTACAATTTCAGCCTCAAAATTGCTGGAAGCCTGCTTAAACTTTATATCAAAAATCTAGTTTAGCTCTGACAGAATTTTTATACATTTAGTGGAAATGTAACTATTAAAAATCACATTTGTTAGTCCCTGAAAGCCTACTAGTTACAGGTTGTTTGGATGTTCCTTTCTCTCAAGTCACAATAGTAGCATTTCAGTGGTAGTTGTGAACTGGTGTGGTGGTAAGAAACAACACACCAATTTCTAAAGGCAGGAAGAATGGTGTGGGGCAATCACTAAATACTTAGATGGGATCGGCCTTTTGGGAGGGGACAAAAGCAGATGACAAAGTGACAGAAAAGATCATTTTATCTTGAAATTGAAATCCAGAGAGTCCTTGCAGACATTTGTATATACCCATAGTGACAAGGGGATCATGAAGATGAATGTATTTCTAACTGGTAAAGGGCTGGATCTAGGAAGGGACGTCTGAGAGGATAGCTATACTCTGTCATCTTGAATAGAGGCCTATAAGAATGTTCACTGTGAAGCAGGACAGAAACTGATGAAAAAGAAACATCCATTTTGGAAGGAATTCCTGAGTGATTGGTTTTGTAGAAGGCACCAATTACTGGCTAGTGCACTGGTTAAGAATATCACCCTACAACCAGCTTCTAATATTGTAACTGTATTTGGAAGAAAACATCAGTGTAGGAAGGTAGCCTCTTTCTAGCCTTGTTACCCCCACTTTTGGCCTGTTTGTGAGTATATGTCAGGGTGTTTTTACTGTCTCACTGGGATCCTGCTAGCCAGGGCCCAGTGCTCATAGTGAAAACCATATGTTGTCAGTGTGTTTGATATGTGTGACTGGGATCCTGCTAGCCAGGACCCCAGTGCTCATACGCTTGTGGCCTATATGTGTTCCCTGTGTGGTGCCTAACTGTATCACTGAGGCTCTGCTAACCAGAACCTCAGTGTTTATGCTCTCTCTGCTTTTAAAATTGTCACTGCAGACTAGTGACTAATTTTACTAATTCTGATTGGCACACTGGAACACCCTTATAATTCCCTAGTATATGGTACCTAGGTACCCAAGGTATTGGGGTTCCAGGAGATCCCTATGGGCTGCAGCATTTTTTTGCCACCCATAGGGAGCTCAGGCAATTCTTACACAGGACTGCCACTGCAGCCTGAGTGAAATAACGCCCACGTTATTTCACAGCCATTTTACACTGCACTTAAGTAACTTATAAGTCACCTATATGTCTAACCCTCACTTAGTGAAGGTTAGGTCTAAAGTTACTTAGTGTGAGGGCACCCTGGCACTAGCCAAGGTGCCCCCACATTGTCCAGGGCAATT
Organism: Pleurodeles waltl; assembly: GCF_031143425.1. NCBI lineage: Eukaryota > Metazoa > Chordata > Amphibia > Caudata > Salamandridae > Pleurodeles > Pleurodeles waltl. The sequence goes on along the minus strand of NC_090444.1, from coordinate 1,231,875,955 downwards.
TCTCCAGACTTTGTGAGTATGGGAATTCCATTACATGCGTGCACTACATATAGGTCAATACCTATATGTAGCGTCACCATGGTAACTCCGAACATGGCCATGTAACATGTCTAGGATCAAGGAATTGTCACCCCAATACCATTACCAGACTACCAGCAGCATTGTAGCGCCTCATCCTGCCAGCTTTCTCAACTGTTTCCTGGTGGTGCATGCTCTGAGGGCTGTCTGCCTTCACCCTGCACTGAAAGCCAAGAAGAAATCTCCCATGGGTCGACGGAATCTTCCCCTGCCAACGCAGGCACCAAACATCTGCATCACCGGTCCTCTGGGTCCCCTCTCATCCTGACGAGCATGGTCCCTGGAACACAGGAGCTGGGTCCAAGTGTCTTCGACAGTCCAGTGGCCCTTCTGTCCCAATTTGGTGGCGGTAAGCCCCTGCCTCCCCATGCCAGACAGCAATCCTGTGCACTGCGTGAACTGCAGCTGCTCGGGCTTCTGTGCACTCTTGCAAGACTTCCTTCGTGCACAGCCTATCCCAGGTCCCCAGCACTCGCTGAGTTGGACTCGCACTTCGTGGGACTCCCTTTTGTTGACCGCCATCCTCAGATCTTCTAAGCACCTGTTCAGGTGCTTCTGCAGATGCTGCCTGCTTCTGCATGGGCTCTCTGTGTTGCCGAGAGCCCCCTCTGTCTCCTCCTCCAAGGGGTGACGTCCTGGTCTTTCCTGGGCCCTGGCAGCACCCAAAATCCTCAAATGCAACTCCAGCAGCTAGCAAGGATTGTTTGTGGTCTTTCTGTGTGGAATCAACTCTGTATCCTCCAGCACGCCGTGGGACATCTTCTGACCAAAGGAGAAGTTCCTGGCACCTTCTGTTGTTGCAGAATCATTGGCTTCTTCCACCCAGAGGCAGCCCTTTTGCACCTTCATCCCGGGGTTAGTGGGCTCCTCCCCCCCCCGGACACTTGTGTGACTCCTGGAGTTGGTCCCCTTCCTTTACAGGTCCTCAGGTCCAGGAATCTGTCTTCAGTGCTTTGCAGTCAGTTGTTGTCCTTGCAGAATCCCCTACCTCGACTTTACTGTCTCTCTGGGGTAGTAGGGTAACTTTACTCCTACTTTTGAGGGTCTTGGGCTGGGGTATCTTGGACACCCTTAGTGTTTTCTTATATTCCCAGTGACCCTCTACACACTACACTAAGCCTGGGGTCCATTTGTGGTTTGCATTCCACTTTTGGACGATATGGTTTGTGTTGCCCCAGGCCAATTTCTCACTAATGCATTGTATTGTGTTCTACAGTGTTTGCACTACTTTTCTAACTGTTTACTTTCCTGATTTGGTTTGTGTGTGTATATTTTGTGTATATTATTTACCTCCTAAGGGAGTATATCCTCTGAGATACTTTTGGGACATTGTCACTAAAGTAAAGTACCTTTCTTTTTAGTAATTCTGAGTATTGTGTTTTCTTATGATATAGTGCTAAGTGATATAAGTGGTATAGTAGGAGCTTTGCATGTTTCCTAGTTCCGGCTAAGCAGCTCTGCTATAGCTACCTCCATCAGCCTAAGCTGCTAGAACACCTCTATTCTACTAATAAGGGATAACTGGACCTGGCACAAGACGTAAGTACCACAAGGTACCCACTATAAGCCAGGCCAGCCTCCTACAATCAGAAAGAAGAATATGCCAGGGTTGCCTGTGAAGAAACCTGAGCTGGCTCTTGCTTTCCCTTTTAACTGCCTCAGAAACAGGGAAGTATGAAGAATTGCTCCAACCTGAGCAGAATACCTAGTGCCCAACTGGAAGTAGATACAGTGGACCCTCTAAGAGTCCAAGCTCGTGAAAATCTTGGAGCCAAGAATCTCACCTTTAGGGCCTTGGAGCCCTAAGAGACCAGGAGTGAATTCACAGGCACTAACAGTAAATTAAAATTCATCATGTTTTGTCCACCACGTGACAGGGATAAAGCACAACAAGCTCCCCATGAAACATGTGTCCTTGCTGCCTAAGGATTATAGTTAGGGCTGAAGAGAGCTATTTCTGTGACAATTGCAGGCTAATGAGTGAAACCCTCAAAGACTTATTCAACTCAGTGGCAGCTTGAGTAAATAGAAACATTGGCTTTCATTACAACCGTGGCGGACGGTGCAAAAATGGCGGTAAGACTGCAAACAGGCCGGCGGTCATTACCGCCCCATTATGACTTTGGCGGTTTGGCATATGCCAAACCGCCAATGTCCCACACCGTCTGCCACGGCGGTAATGACCGCCAGGCTGGAGACAACGGTCTCCAGCCCGGCGCCCGTCACTAGTCCGCTGGCGGTATCAGGACACCGAATACCCCCATGCATTTCGTGGGGTTTTCAACTGCCACGAAATCCATGGCAGTATGCACCATCAGTTCCAGGGAATTCGTTCCCTGGCACTGATTGGGGTCTCCCCCTCCCCTGAGTCCTCCCCCAACACCCACGACCCCCCTATCACCCCCCAAAGGTAGTAGGACACCCTCCCCACCCCGCCCCCACCTCCATTGCAACCCCAACACATACCCTCCACACCCCCTACACGCACGCTCACACCACTCACACACATGTGCACATACATGCACATACACTTTACATTCCCCTACACACATTACACCCCCCACATGCATACACTCACTCACACAACTCCTCTACACACTCACACGCACACCCCCAAGCACGCGCACACCACACAACACCCCCCCACACCCCTCCCCTAACAGACGATCACCTTACCTGTTACGGTGATCCTCCGGGAGGGGACGAGATCCATGGGGGCTGCTCTGCCGCCAGCACCCCGTCACCAGAACACCGCCACGCCGAATACTGAGTCGTATCACGGTGGGCGGTGTTCTGATGATGTGGCAGTGATGGAGATGCAGCCTCCAATACACCGTTGAACGCTAGTATGACTGCTGGCGGCTCTCCGTCCAAAAAAGGGTGGAGGGTTGCCAGCAGTCATAATGTGGTTGGCGGAAGACCGCCAACAGTGGCGGTCTTCGGCCCGGAGGACCCTCGGCGGTCTCTGGAGGAGACCGCTGAGGTTGAAATGAGGGCCATTGTATTTGATTAGCTGGTGTTTGTAAGCATAAGAAAAAAGACATGTAAAACTTGGGACAGGAGTGAGGGAACAAGTTCACCCCAGCAGCAAGGCAGCCTCCCTGATTATGTAATCTAATTTTGTCTTGTTTCAAACTTATCATTGTCAAAACTGAATGCTTCAGAAGAACTCATCAACAGCAATCCAACTTTGAAGGACCCTCACTGGCTGCTGTACCCATTTAGAAGAAACTGAGAACTGAAAAAGTGACAACGTTCCAAAGTAAAAATTTTGACTAGTGAGACCCTCAAGGCTTCCCACCTACATTGTAGTTATTATGAAATCGTGCTTCAGCTTCCTTCTACCTTGAACACTGATTCTGCTTGCTCTTTCTCAGCACTTATTTACTTAAAATGTTAGAAATCTAAATTCTGATTCCCTTAATCCACTCTTAACCATATTTTGTCATTGTGTTCATTAAATATCTTTTGATTTCGCCTTTTAAATTGGTTCTTAACTTTAATAATATTGTTTTTGGACTACTTAAATTTAGCACATTTCTCCGGGGACTATCCGTCATACAGCTCTACATACGCTAGGGGTGGAGCCAGTGAATTATCTTGTGATCTAATATAATTATACTTTAATGTATGATTGTTTGTAGTTGCCAATTAAGTACTCAAACCAATTGTGCTATCCATGCTTGTGTGTGCTACTTAATGCATTAGTATAATGCATACTATTAGGAACATTTTAAATTTACTTTACTGTTTCTGATCATGTTTTTTCAGTTCTCCCCAATTTTATGTTCATTTTATACCTGGACAATCCTGTAAACACTAGGTTAATGTCACATGTTCCCAACTCCTTCTTCACCACTTGCACATGATCTATTTCTGTGTAATAGGTGTGCAGCTAAATGTAGAATTTTATTTATTGGGACACAGTTGGTGAGGCACTAGCTTAGGCGGCTGGGGCCCTGTCATTATGCTTGCTCGGTGGGCAACTGTAGAGGGGACTGTATCCTCCAATCTGTTGTGTGACCCGTGCGCAGTGGGTGAGAGTGAGGCACACGCATCCAGTTTTATCAGCTACTAAACATGAAAGCCCATTGGGTGAGGATTTATTGAACAGTACAGTGATCTGGGCAGGTAATACACTCCAAGGCCTGCTCTGTTTTATTACAGCATAGTATGGAGCACACTTGAGAACAATACTAGCCACAGAAAAACTGCACACATGACCCCAGGGTCTTATTCCCCTGGGGGGAGTAATTGCCAAAACTTTAGCTGTGGCAGTCATCATCTTCTCAACTGTATAGCTGAAGACCAAGGGGATGGTGAAGTCCCAGGGTTCTCTTGAGTGCCACAATGTGCATTGGGACCCAGTTGTAGGAAAGCCCTAGCTAGGGTGGTGAAGAACAGTAGTAAAGTGGCACTGGATGGGAATCCTAGGGGGGGAGCCACCACATAGAGTCCACAATGGAAAGAACAGATCAGAAACAAACAAAGTTTTCTGTTGATCCTAAATTCAAAGGGTGAGTCACATATAAAGATAGCATTCCAAAGTATGAACAACCCAACACAGTAGGTTCAGATCTCAATGAGCAAGATGTTAAGGATAGTCTAAGGGATATGAGTAACTTTCTGCACAGCATCAATACTAAGACTGACTCTCTATCAGCTCGAATATATCATCTATTATCTGCCAGAGCGAATTTACAAGCAAGCAGTGAGGACTGATCTAATGGAGAAGATAGTCTCCTCTATTGAAGATGACATCAAGTTTCAAAGCGAGAAATTCACAGATATGAACAAGGTACTGGAAAGCATGAAGAAGAAAAATAAAGACCTAGAAGCAATGTCACACAGACAGAAATAAAACCACAGTGGTGAGACTCCCAGAATCCTAACTGGATAGAGGAAGAGGTGTTACAGTTCTTGATGTTGCTAGAATGTGAATTTACCCTAAAAAACAAAAACAAGAGGCATCTGGCCAAACAAGAACAGTTTATTTAATTAAGGATAAAGGCCGGGAGAGAAGTTACAGAACTTGGATCCGAGGAATGTCTCTCAATGTACACCAGTTTGCAGTGGGGTTTTATGTACTTCTCTGAGTATCATGAAGCAATTAAAAACATTCCTTTCTTGGTTGAGAAGGTGAACAGTTGTCATGGAGTCATAAATAAGGTCCAGATAGCAAATGCAGGTGGGCTTCGACCTTGCATGGACACAATGTGGGCCACTGAGTACATGTACAGATGCCTGGCCTGAGGAGCATGTGGTTGCTGCATGTGCTGTGTGTGCTGTGTGTGCTGTGTGCTGTGTGCTGGTTGGCTAAGTGTTCCTAACTACATGTGGCATCTAACTTTATGGTGTTTTTGGGAATGCACGCAGCAGTCTGGCCATGTGTGTTTTATTGGATCTCCTGGATCTGTGGGATCTGATATGTTTCCTGTTTGTACATTTGTCTGCTGGCTATGTGCCACCCCACCTGTGACCTGCCAGTCAGTAACCTCAGGCCTAGGTCTCAGAGCCTGCCTGACCATGTATCTAGTTGTCGGGGTGGCAGAGAGTTCGCAACAGGGGAATCTAATAATAGTGATGCGACTTTGTTTGTGTACATGAATGTATTGTTGTGTGCATCAACATGGATTACTCCAATATTAACATTCCTCCTTCTAGTTGAATTTTCAACTATGCCTTCAAACCTATACGTCATGACAGTCACATTTTTGGGGGCTTGTTGTCCCACTTTTCTAGCTACTTGCATTCTACCCAATTTGAGGACTGAGGCCCATATTTATACTTTTTTAGCGCCGCATTTGCGTTGTTTTTTATGCAAAATCGGCACAAACTTACAAAATTTTATTTTGTAAGTTTGCGCCGATTTTGCATCAAAAAACGATGCAAATGCGGCGCTAAAAAAGTATAAATATGGGCCTGAGTTTTTACAGCAGGAAGCTCCCACTTGCAGGAAACCACACAAAAACAGTAATGATGAAAATGGACAACAATGATGTGCGTAGACCAGTCAGCCACCGGGAGAGCCAGGAAAATAAGTTTTGGGAACCACTCCTGCTGCATGGATGGCAAGAGTCAGAGACCCACTGTCCATGTCATTGCCAGGTATGAATGTACCGCAAGATGCACCAATCTTCATGTATGCTCCAGCATCCATTGCGATCATCAAGTCCACCACATACTAATGGTGCATCACCATGAAGTGGATGGCTCTCCGTTCTTCCTTGATTGCATTAAGCTTAAGCTCAGTACTGTTCATGATTTTGACGATTTACAACCGGGTTATTTGCAAAGAGTGGGCGTTCACTTTTGTTTGCAAGGGGAAGGGTATGGACTCTCCTGCCAATACTTGTGCATTGTTGAATAGTATGAATTCCTTTAGAATGTTCTTATACTGACCCCAGCCAAAATAATCAGCAGTTCTTTTTTTTTTAACCTGATGCAACAGTGTTGTCTTCTACCTCAGCAGGTGTTGGTACAGTTCTGACAGATCTTCTCTGGGGATGACCATGGTTGGGGTTTGTATGGTGAAGAGGGAACAGAGGCCATGCCATCCAGGGATGAACCGAGTGTGTGCAAACTGGCTGCATTGCCAGTAATTGCCCATCAGCATGGTGGTGCCCCACTGCATGTCCAGAATGTGCAGGATTGTGCCACAGCTTTCGTTCATAAGCAGAATGGTTCCCTTGCCTATGAAACATAAGGAATAGATAATGAGTTTCCATACAATTAGGGGTTACCCCTTCCTTTTTATTCATGTATACCTACCTAGGTGTCCTAGATTTCCTGACACTGGGTATCTATGCTGTTATTCAACCATGGCCCTGCACTGAAACTCCATATCTGGGGACTACTTGTTAACGAAAAAACGCCCTGATACGCTAAGGGCCACACTGGGACCACGGATGAAAGTAGGAGGGTATGTGTTTGTGCACATTCACTTCAGCTGTACGTTGGAAAGGTAGACCCATGCATCTCTCCCCTACACTTTGAGGATGGTAGGTGTGGTGAAGATCAATCAGTAGAGTGCTTCAAATTTGGCTTGCTTACATTTTCCTACAAAATTTTGACTGTGAACTTCTTGTTCGGATTAAGATGTTTGATACAATAGCTTGGCTGTGGTGCACTTGGAGTTCTGATTGTTGACCTGCTTGGATAGGAACTTGGCCGTTTTGTTTAATTTAGAGAGACACACATGTCATTCATCCCCAAGTGCTTAAGAGCTAGTCTCAGCACTCAGTTTGGTCCATGTTTTTGTGATGGGTGCCCTCATCAGTCTACCGGTTATTATCTGGTGTGGTGTTAGGTGGTGATGACTGCTTGGTGTGTTCCCCAGTGCAAGCAAGATTAAGGGCAGACAGTTATTTTTTAGCAGGCTGTTGAGCCTCTCAACGATGCCGTTGCTTTGGTACACTGTGGCCAGTTTACGTGTGATTTCTAAAAGTGTGCAGATGTGGTCTTAGAGTTGACTAAATGTTCTCCATTATCTGACCGTGTTATGTCTGGTACTCCCCCACCTGCGTATTAGTTCTCGGACCAGGAATGCTGCCACTGCCTTGGTGTCACAGCGTACACAAGGACTAGCTTCGATCCACCTAGAGTATGGGCAGAGCACTACATTCAGGTATCGATAATTAGCACATCATTCGATCATGTCAATGAAGTTGATGTGTAACACCCTGAAAGGCCCCCCGATCTGGGGATAGCCAATGACATGACCTTCAGAGTAGGTTTTGGGGAGTATAATTGGCAGACGGAGAACATTGTCACAGTCTCAGAATGGGTGGGAATAACCAGTCGCTCAGAAGTTCTGTTATTATCTTGTCTTTGGCTGTATGCGCTGGTAAGTGTAACTGGGGCAAAGCTATGTTGTCTAAGCTCTGTGGCATGACAGATTTCCCTGTGAGTGGGTGTCAGTATATAAGGTCATGTGAAACTGTAAACTTTGCACTTGTATAGCGCACTACTCACCCGTTAGGGTCTCAAGGCGCTGTACTCATACCGCTATGGAACCCCTCCTGGCTTTTCCCTGTGAGGTGCCCACTCCTGGGCACCCCCAGGGTGAAGCCAGGCATCCAAGTGCTGTTGGGGCCATTGTGGAGATTAAGCAAGCTATTGCCCAGAGTTGGACTCAATAATTAGATTAGGTACCGAGGCGAGAATTATCTGGTCCAAGGGAATTGAGCCCAAGACCTGCTGAAGCGGGACTTGTACCCTGGTCTTGAGCCAGATCTCTGCTTCAGGGTCTGCCACTCTAACCATTGTGCCACACTTCTCCACACATTGTGCCACACTTCCCCACACTTCTTCTATGCAGTCTGCGTCCAGCCCATGGACACCCATTGCTCCTTTTCTTCAGGCAATACTGTTTCCTGTAACTCCCTCAAGTACAATCCTGTGGTTTCCAGTAGGGCTTGTTATGAGGGGGTTCTGTCTTTGATATCTGTTATAAGGGGAGTACGCGTGCCTCCTCAACAGTACCATGAGATGCCCTTTTTGTAGATTGGTCCGCTAATGCATTTCCCTTGGATACAAAATCCTTGTCCCCAGTCTGAGCAGTGCATTTTACCACAGCCATGCATTGATTAGTAACTCTAGGAGGTGCCGCTGTGTGACAGGTGTGCCATCTCACTTCAGAATCCCTTGCCTTGTTCACCTTCCTATGCTGGAGTGAACTGAGGGGATGACATCGGCTGAGTTTGAGTAAATAGTTATTGTCTTTCCTGAGCTTTGGATGAGGGCTTTAATTAACACTGTCAGCTCTGCCACCTGTGCTGAGAGGTGGGGAGGAGAATTATCTGCGCAGTGACTCGCAGCTTTTTTGAGGGCACATGACTGTGAGCCATTACTACTGCTGCACCTGTGTTCCTTGTCCCCATCTCTTGATTGATCATGGAGGAACTGTTGATGAACAGTGCCTCACAATTAAGGATGGTATGCTGCTCTGCATGGCTGATCCCCTCAGGAGTCTCTGTTGCACAGTCATGGGTCTCCTCCCCCTCCTGAACCTCGTGGATTAGAAAGGTGTCTATGTTTACTAGGTGGCACCATACTACCTTTATTGATGGCTTGGAGAGAATTAGTTTGTAGCCCAAAATCTGTTGCATAGTCAGTGTGCTCTTGCTCTTTTGTATGACCAAAAATACTGAGGCCCATATTTAGACTTTTTTAGCGCCGCATTTGCGCCACTTTTTTATGCAAAAGCGGCGCAAACTTGCAAAATACAATTGTATTTTGTAAGTTAGCACTGTTTTTGCATAAAAAAGCAGTGCAAATTCAGCGCTAAAAAAGTATAAATGTGGGCCTGAATGTTCTGCATAGTGTCAGTGTAGCCCCATCGCAATGGAGATGCTCCTGTCAACAGCAAAGTCTGCTGCAGCTGTCAGTGCCTGCTCGCATGGGAAATTACCCTGCATGACTGAGTCAAAGAGCCCACTGTAGTATGCAAGAGGTTTGTGCCCCAGGGGATATTTTTGTATAAGGCCAGCTGACATGACTCATCCATTGCTGTGGCTGAATAAAAAGAATTCCTTCTTATAGTCGGCCTTTACCAACATGGAGAAGTGCATGATCTCCTTTTTGAGATTGCAGAAGGCATCATGCATCTCAGGAATCCAGGTTAGCTCCTCGTGGCAAGCCTTCCCTTTTTTATGGCCTTGAGTATGGGGGCAAGAAGAGTGCTGTAGTCAAACAGCCCCTGCCAGTCGTAAATGCACAGCCCTAAAATCTATTTCATGGCCATTTCTTTTTTGGTGGTGACATAGCCATGATAGAATCAACATGCCATGGTGTGATCCACTGCCCGGCTGCTGAGAGCAGCCAACCCAGATAACTGACCTCCTGTTGTATGTACTGCATCATCCCCTTCTCTACTTTGTACCCTCTCTTGGCAAGTGCAGTGAGGAGGACTATCATGTCCAGGTGACATAGGCCCTCAGAGAGACTGCCTATTAACATGTCGTCAGCATAATGTATCAGGGCGCTTTCCAATAGGAAGTTACTGAGGTCCTTCCTCAGTATTTGAATGAAGATACTGGGGGACTCATAGTACCCTTGGGGGAGTCTCCGATATAGCAGCTGAACCCCTTGGAAAGTAAACGTGGTCAGGTACTGCCTGTCCGGGTGCAGCAAGATGCTCAAGATTGCTCTCTTCATGTCTAACACAGACAAATAGTGGCCGTCTGCAGGTATGCTGGCTCGCATGATGGAAGGGTCTGGTGCCACAGGGAATTCCTGGACCACAATGCCATTGAGAGGGTGCAGGTCCTACACCAGGTGCCAGGACCCTCTTTTACTCTTTTTGACCGGGAAGATTGGTGTGTTAAAGGGGGAGACCCCCACGTGAAGGGCACCCTAATCGACCAGTGCTTTGCTTGTGGGTGCTATACCCTCATCATTTTCCTTGTAGAGGGGGTACTGATGTATTCAGGATAGGCACTCTGTGGAGTCGGGATTCTTGAGTTGGGCATTAGAAAGGACGGAACTGAGGACTTGTTATCAGAATGGTTCAAATAAGTATAAACTGGCCCAACAGCAAAGGTCAAAATTAATAAAGCTCTGTCCAAAGAATTCTGTATAATTAGAGATGAAAAGAGGCACAGAGCAGATATGCACAGTGCCCCCCTTGCTGCACTGTCTGGAAATGGAGCCTTTAGTGTGTCTGACCAAAGAACCCAGAACAGCACTATGTTACAGCACAAATCTACAAGATTTGACATCAAAATTAATTGGTGCCTAAGTTCCCCATGACAAGCTATACAAAGCACCCTAGATTTTCCAATTGCCGTGAATAGATGTCTCTGTAAGATACCTGGGAACAAATGTTCATAGAAGTCTGGAAGTTGTCTTCTGAGATATCTCTGGGTCAGAAATTGGCAGATTAACCACATTAATTACTGTATGTTTTCGCCCATCTGTAGTAGGTTATACTGCCACCATGACAATGGTGGTCCTACCAAGACTGCTGTATCCCTTTCTAAGGCCCTCATTATGACATTGGTGGTAAATCCCACTTACCACCATGCCGACTGCCGCCAACATAACGCCGCCATGGCAGATAACCGCCAAGCATATTATGACACACACATACCAATCCGTCACTATACAGCCACACACACAAGTCTGCCAGCACAAAGGTCAGTGAAGAACTGACGGTATCCAAACCCACACCGTTACGCCAACAGAACTACACCCACAACATTATGACCCATGAATCACTGCTGTGGACATTCAATGACGGCAAACCATTGGCGGTACATACCGCTGCGTTTAAAATACACACACTCAAACAAAACTATACCACATTGGACAATTCAAACTACACACACCTGACACACATACACACACCACACCCACACCAATATAAAACACACACCCACATTACCCACAACCCTTTATGACTAGAAAGAATTGCCACCAGAGAGACATACAGCAAGAGAACCAACACAACCAGAGCCACATAACATCACCACCTATACACCATCCATGCACCTTACATCACACACCACAACATATCACGGTAGGAAAGTACCATCTTGCCTGGCATGTTACCCCCATTTTTACTTGTGTGTCAGTTTGCTTTTGCCTGTCTCACTGGGATCCTGCTAGCCAGGACCCCAGTGCTCATAGTTTGTGGACTGAATGTGTTACCTGTGTGGTGCCTAACTGTGTCACTGAGACTCTGCTAATCAGAACCTCAGTGCTTATGCTCTCTCTGCTTTTAAAATTGTCACTGCAGGCTGGTGACCATTTTTACCAATTCTCATTGGCACACTGGAACACCCTTATAATTCCCTAGTATATGGTACCTAGGTACAGGGTATTGGCATTCCAGGAGATCCCTACGGGTTGCAGCATTTATTTTGCCACCCATAGGGAGATCAGACAATTCTTACACAGGACTGCCACTGCAGCCTGAGTGAAATAACGTCCACGTTATTTCACAGCCATTTTACACTGCACTTAAATAACTTAAAAGTCACCTATATGTCTAACCCTCACTTGGTGAAGGTTAGGTGAAAAGTTACTAAGTGTGAGGGCACCCTGGCACTAACCAAGGTACCCCCACATAGTTCAGGGCAATTTCCCCGGACTTTGTGAGTGTGGGGACACCATTACAGGTGTGCACTACATATAGGTCAATACCTATATGTAGCTTCACAATGGTAACTCCGAATATGGCCATGAAACATGTCTAAGATTATGGAATTGTCCCCCCATGCCAAATTTGGTATTGGGGTGCCAATCCCATGCATCCCTGGGGCTCCAGCATGGACTCCGGGTACTGCCAAACCAGCTCTCTGGGGTTTTCACAGCAGCTACCGCTGCTGCCAACCCACAGACAGGCTTCTGCCCTCCTGGGGTCTGAGCAGCCCAGTCCCAGGAAGGCAGAACAAAGGATTTCCTCTGAGAGAGGGTGTTACACCCTCTCTCTTTGGAAATAGGTGTTAAGGGCTGGGAGGAGTAGCCTCCCCCAGCCTCTGGAAACGCTTTGAAGGGCACAGATGGTGCCCTCCTTGCATGAGCCAGTCTACACTGGTTCAGCGATCCCCCAGTCACTGCTCTGGTGGGAAACTGGACAAAGGAAAGGGGAGTGACCACTCCCTTTTCCATCACCACCCCAGGGGTGGTGCCCAGAGCTCCTCCATTGTGTCCCAGACCTCTTCCATCTTGAAGGCAGAGGTGTGAGGGCACAACGGAGGCCTCTGAGTGGCCAGTGCCAGCAGATGACGTCAGAGACCCCTCCTGATAGCTGCTTACCTTACTAGGTGGCCAATCTTCCTCTGAGGGATATTTAGGGTCTTTCCTGTGGGCTTCTCTTCAGATAACGAATGCAAGAGCTCACCAGAGTTCCTCTGCATCTCCTTCTTCAACTGCTGCCAATGATCGACCGCTGACTGCTCCAGGAGGCTGCAAAACCGCAACAAAGTAGCAAGAAGACCACCAGGAACACTGAAGCGCCTAATCCTGATGGCTTTCTTGACTGTTTCCTGGTGGTGCATGCTCTGGGAGCTGTCTGCCTTCATCCTGCACTGGAAGCCAAGAAGAAATCTCCAGTGGGTCGACGGAATATTCCCCCTGCTAACGCAGGCACCAAACGTCTGCGTCACTGGTCCTCTGGGTCCCCTCTCATCTTGACGAGCCTGGTCCCTGGAACACAGGAGCTGGATCCAAGTGACCCTGACAGTCCAGTGGTCCATCTGTCCAAATTTGGTGGAGGTAAGTCCTTGCCTCCCCACGCCAGACAGTAATCCTGTGTACTGAGTGAACTGCAGTTGCTAGGGCTTCTGTGCACTTTTGCAAGGAATCCTTCGTGCACAGCACAGCCCAGGTCCCGTCCTGCATTGCTCAACTTGCTGAGTTCACCACCGGCTTCATGGGACCCTCCTTTGTAGTGTTGAGATGACTGCTGTGCTCAGTTCTCTTGAACCCAGGTTCAATTACTTCTGCGGGTGCTACCTGCTTCTGTGTGGGCTCTCTGGTATTGCTGAGCGCCCCCTCTGTCTCCTCCTCTAAGGGGCAACCTCCTCATCCTTACTGGGCCTGGGCAGCACCTATTTTCTTCAACCATGACCTTTGCAGCTAGCAAGGCTTATTTGTGATCTTTCTGCGTGGAAATAACTCTGCATCCTCCAGCACGCCGTTGGACATTTTCTGTGCAAAGGAGAAGTTCCTGGCATCTTCCGTTGTTGCAGAATCTTCCACCCAGAGGCAGCCATTTTGCACCTTCATCTGGAGTTTAGTGGGCTCCTGCCCCCCAGACACTTTCGTGACTCTTGGACTTGGTCCCCTTCCTTTACAGGTCCTCAGGTCTAGGAATCCATCTTCAGTGCTTAGCAGTCTGTTCTGGTCTTTGCAGAATCTCCTATCACAACTTTAGTGTGTTTCTGGGGAAGTAGGGTCACTTTACTCCTACTTTTCAGGGTCTTGGGGTGGGGTATCTTGGACACCCTTAGTGTTTTCTAACACTCCCAGCGACCCTCTACACACTACACTAGGCCTGGGGTCCCTAAGTGGTTTGCATTCCACTTTTTTAGTATATGGTTTGTGTAGCCCCTAGGCCTATTGCATCCTATTGTATGCTACAGTGTTTGCACTACTTTTCTCTTTACGTACCTGATTTTGGTTTGTGTGTATATTTTGTGTATTTTACTTTCCTCCTAAGGAAGTATATCCTCTGAGATATTTTTGGCACATTGTCACTCAAATAAAGTACCTTTATTTTTAGTAACTCTGAGTATTGTGATTCTTATGACATCCCTACACACCCTCACCCATGCCACTCACACTACACCTATGGTACCACAACAATACCCCAGGTTCTCTGAGGAGGAGCTAAGGGTCATGGTGGAGGAAATCATCCGGGTAGAGCCACAGCTATTTGGAGCACAGGTGCAGCAGACATACATTGCTAGGAAGACAGAGCTATGGCGGAGAATCGTGGACAGGGTCAACGCCGTGGGACAGCACCCCAGAACAAGAGATGACATCAGGAAGAGGTAGAAGGACCTACAGGGGAAAGTGCGTTCTGTGGCAGCAATACACCAACTAGCTGCACAGAGGACTAGCGGTGGACCCCACCTCCTCCCCCACAACTAACAACATGGGAGGAGCAAGTCTTGGTAATCATGCATCCTGAAGGCCTACCAGGAGTAGGAGGAGGACTGGCCTCTGGTAAGTCAACTCTTTACTATTTCTTTCACCCCCCTACCTGCATGCCATCACAAACCCCCACCCTCACTCCCATCACTTCCCCACCTCCCACATACCCCACCATCACAACCCACTCATCCCAATACCAAGCCCTGCATGCAACACCAATGCATGGACACCCCTCACAGACCTGCATGAACACCTTTCTCCACTGCATGCACACTGGAGAGAATCACCTAGCCCACGAAATAGCAACTCACACAAAGGCAAATCTGCCAGGGCAACAACAACCATAGAGGGCAAAACATGCATGCACAATATGTCACACGCAGAAACAATAACACTGCATTCACATCCCCACAGGTACCCCAGTCAGTGTCACTGGAGAAGAGGTGCCAGCAACATCCAGTCCCCCCCCACAACAGGCCCACAGTGATGACAGCAGCTCTGCTCGCCTGGATCTGGATGACCAACCTGGCACATAAGGGATCTCGGGCAGTCGGTTACCTAGGCACACACCACCACAGAGCCTTCCCCTAAGGAAACACCACCGCAGCACCCACCCAGCGGGCCCATACCTCTGTCCCTAGGACATGTCAATCAGCAGCGTGTCCACATCTGCAGGGACCCCAGACCACCCCACAAACACAGGACGATCAGGGATCTGGGGTCAGTGGCAGTGGGCACACGGTTCAGGGGACAGAGGCACAGGACAACAGGGAAGCTGGGAGGACTGCTGTGCAACAAGGGGAGGACAGGACCAGGGAACCGACTCTCCAGGAGGCACTAACCGCGATCCTGGTAGCATACCAACATTCCCAGGATACGCTGGGCCAGATACTGGCCAAGTTGCAGGAGAACATGCGGCTGCAGAAGGGATTGTACCTGTGGTCTGGGAGGACTCGAAGGACATCAACACCACCCTGGTCTTCTATGCAGGGGTGCTGGCAGACATGGCCAACACTATGAGGGAGGCAATGGCACACCACTCGGCCCCTGACACTAGCCAAACTGATGAACAGCCCTCCACCTCCACTGCCGCTAGTGGACAGGAGGCCCCGCCACAGGAGCACAGGCCACCAGCACCGCTCCCCCTGCAGAAGGCGACCCACCCCGCAAACGTTCCTCGTGATCCAGGCAGAAGCCAGAGACTATTGCCAAGACCCCTGCCAGGAAATAAGACTCTCCTGATTGTCACCCTTGTGTCCCACTCTGTCACCCTGTCCACGTTGAACTGCCATTGCTCACCTTCCTATGCCCCTTGGACAATGCACCTGTGATATAAGTAGAATGGACTCTACCCTGGTCTTTCCTCCATTATCAATCCAGCCCATTCCACTACCCCCTCTGCTTCTTAGCACTTAAATAAACACCCTTTGAAAAAATACAAGTATGGAGTATGTCAAATGATTTAAGTATGTATTCGATTAACAAGGTTTAAACATTGCAATTCAACTGTACAGTAATGTATATATAGGAAAGACCGATTGTTGGCTGCAGTCAAAACACCAGAGATAGTGGGGCACAAATATCTGCAAATAGAGATGTCAAAAGGTACAGTGAGTGGCCATAGAAGTGGGAAAAACAGCCTGCCAGTGACAATGTCAAACACAAAACTATCAATTAAATGTGAATTTACACTGTCTTACCTGTGTGTCTTTGGAAGTATTAACCAATGATTGCACTTCTGTTGTCCTCATCCTCATCCTCAATGTCCACAGGGTCCACTGCTGCCACACGGCCATCCCCAGCCTCCTCCTCCTGCAGAGAAGGCACCTGGTGACACAAGGCAAGGTTGTGCAACATACAGCATGCCACGATGATCTGGCAGACCTTCTTGGGTGAGTAGCACAGGGATCCACCTGTCAGATGGAGGCAACAAAACCTGCCTTCAGGAGGCCAAAGGTCCTCTCTATGATTCTTCTTATTTGCCCTTGTGCCTCATTGTAATGTTCCTCTGCCCTTGTCCTGGGATTTCTCACACGGGTAAGGAGCCATGAGAGGTTGGGGTAACCTGAGTCACCTGAAAATATCAAGGGACAACTGTTAGCCACACACTAACCCTTAGGAACTACACCATACCCATACACCAACATATACTTGGTGGGAACCAGGGCTCACCTAATAGCCACACCCTGTGCCTCTGGAGTTGAACCATCACATTTGGGATGCTGCCGTTCCTCAGGATAAAGGCATCATGCACATACCCAGGATATTTAGCATTGACGTGGGAGATGTACTGGTACGCCAGGCACACCATCTGGACATTCATAGATTGAAGGCTCTTTCGATTTCTGAACACCTGTTCATTTCGCCAAGGGGGACACAAATGCAATATGTGTTCCATCAATTGGCCCAATGATGTTGGGGATATGTCCCATTGCATAGAAATCAGCTTTCACTGTGGCCAAATCCTCCACCTGGGGGAAAACGATGTAGCTGCACATGTGTTTAATCACAGACAACACTCTGGTCAGCAGATTAATTCCAACCACTACAGTTCAATGCATGTTGTGATTGTAACGTTATTTTGTTGGAGATGTCCAAATTGTGCATTTGTGGACTGTGACACAGTTAGGATCCATGGCCTGCTCCCCCCCCCATTGGCGTCTGCCTGTCCTGTATGGAGAGATAGGTGGATATGAGGTAATTCCACTGACATTGTGTGCTGTTGAGGGAGGCGGTAGAAAACCGCTGTGCAACTCCTCATTGGTTAACATTGGGCCTTATGTGGTACAGTGGCCCATGGTGATGTACGCCGGCGGTGAAGGTATGCAATGCTGCAGACATCACCACCACTTTTTATCTGTTCACTCACTTGCTACCTGACCTTCAACAGGCGAGGACCTAAACTGCATTTGCTGCTGTGACCTGTGTCTGGAACTGACCATGGCTCGTGTGACTGGGGAAAGGGCCTCTGCCTTCACCTCAGCAGAGTTGGAGAGACTGGTGGATAAGGTCCTACCCCAGTACCAAATGATGTATGGGCCACCAGACCAACAGGTGATTACACAGTGAGTACGATGCATGGTGCGTGAATGTGTGGAATGCTGTGCGTGAAGGCCTCATGTAGGGGATAGGTGGTGGATGGGCCCTGGGCAGCGTGCAGCATGTATGGTGGGCCATATCTGTGCTACTGGGGATGGGAAGGGGCATGGTGGGCCATGAGTGTAACAGGCAGGACGGTCGGACTAATACCTTTCCCTGTATCCATTTCCCTGCAGGTCAGCGCCCATCAAAAGAAGAGTATATGGCTTGCCATCGCCAATGACATGTGGAAGCTGGGGATCTACAGCAGGCGGAGAACCCACTGTCGGAAACGGTGGGAGGACCTGAGACGCTGGGCACGGAAGACGGTGGAGGCCCAGCTGGGGATGGCCTCCCAACGAGAAAGGGGTGCCCGTTGAACCCTGACCCCCGTGATGGCCTGCATACTGGCGGTGGCCTATCCGGAGCTGGATAGGCGCTTGGGGGCATCACAGCAGCCACAAGGGGGTGAGTACAATGCCCCAATATACAACTTTGGCATGGTGGGGTGGGATCCGGGAGGGGTGTGTGGGCCCTGTGGGTGCCGTTAGGCCAGGCCTGGTATAGCAGGGTTGGTCCCATGTTGGGCAGGGTTCTGATGTGAAAGTACTCCAACCAAGCTAGTAGGCATCCACTACTGGGCAGGGGTCTGTGGGTCTCAGGTATGCTGCAATTGGCGTTAGGTGTTAATATCCATGGCCTGGTGACTAGCATTGTGACTGGTAATGCATTGCCTAGTGCTTAGGGCTGTTCTCTGTGTGTGAGTGTGCCGTGTACGCCAACAGTGGGGTTGTTGGTGCCATTGACCAAGTGTATCCTTTGTGTCTCACCCCCTTTTTGTTTTGTCACCCTGTCCTCATGTGCATTAGCATCATCTGGCAGAGGAGCAATGGCACCGTCGACGGAGGGAGCTGCATCCCACAGGACCCAGGATGCCGAATCCACCGACGGTGAGGGCACCAGTGGGACGGAGGGTGAGGGGAGCACCACAATGGAGACAGGAGGGGATAGTTCAGACACGGATTCCTCCTCCAATGGAAGCTCCCTGGTGGTAGCAGACACCTCTGTGCCCACCCTGTCTACAGGTACAGCTGCCACCTCTGTACCAGCACCGCCCCCCCAGCAGCCCCTCAACGAGTTTTGTGTGCCCGCTCACCCAGGAGGGTTGGCATCTCCTTTGCCCCAGGCACCTCAGGCCCTGCCCCAGTTAGTCCTGCTGCCCTGAGTGAGGAGGCTATTGACCTCCTGCGATCCATCTCTGTTGAACAGTCAACCATTGTGAATGCCATCCAGGGGCTGGCAGCCCAAATGCAACAGACAAATGCATTCCTGGAGGGCAGTCACACTGTCATGGCTGCCCAACATAGATCAATCCAGGATCTGGCCTCCTCTCTGATGGCAGCCATTGTCCCTGTTTCTAGACCCCCTCCAACTCCCTCTACCCAATCCCATTCCCCTCTTCCGCAATCTATCCCAAGCACACAGTCAGAGGAGCATGAACCCAGGACAACACACAAGAGTGAACATGGCAAACACAAGCACCACACTTCATCCCACAGGCACTCACCCAAACACCATCCAGAATCAGACATACCAAAATCCACTGCCTCCACTGTGGCCCCCTCCTCCTCCTCGTCCACCTCCCTCCCAGTTGCGTCTCCACTCACACCTGCATGCACTACATCCTCATCCACTACCTCCATCACCAGCACACCTAAGAGCACACGCCCCTCACTGACAGATACCACCCCCACTTCAATGCATATGTCCCCTGTGTCCTCTCCCACTGTGTCTGTGCCCCCTCCTCCCAAAGTACACAAACACAAGCACTCATACACCCAACAGCCATCCACCTCACAACATCATTCAGCCCATGCACCTGCATCCAAACACATCAGACAGACACCTCCTACCACCACTCCCTCTTCCTCCACTCCCAAACCATCTTCCTCTTCCTGCCCCAATGTCCCTAAGAAGCTTCCCCTCTCCGCCATTGACCTCTTCCCTACCCCATCTCTCACATCAGGCCAGGGCAGTCAAAACCCCGGCAAGCACCTCAGCCACCCAGTCCACGGGCACAGTAGTGTCCACAGCTACTCCAGGTGGGAGAGGATCCCAGGCACCAGGCAGCCACACTGAAAGGGTGCCTGCACGAAGTGCTGCAACAAAGGGCAAGGAGGCACCCCCAGCTGCTAAACGGAAGGGCACGGAGGCACCAACAGCTGCTGAAAGGAAGGGCAAGGAGACACCCTCAGCTGCTAAATGAAAGGGTAAGGAGGCACCCCAGCTGCTACACAGAAGGGCAAGGAGCAATCCCCGGCTGCTGAAAGGAAGGGCAAGGGGCCTGCACCAGCAGGCAGAAAGGACAAGAGGCCTGGTGCTGGGACTCAGTCGGAGCCCCGACCACCAACCATGGTGGTTCACCGAGGCTGCAGGGGAAGGGCTGGAGACACCCCACCCCACTGCCAGCACCGCCACCAGTATCGCCACCTATACCGCCACCAGCAATGCCACCAGCACCACTGCCAGCAGCAGCAGCCCCAGTGGGCAGCCTTCCGAGGCTGCAGGGGAAGGGCTGGAGCCTCCCCCCACCACTGCCAGCACTGCCACCAGCACCACTTCCAGCAGCAGCAGCCCCAGTGGGCAGCCATCTGAGACTGCAAAGGAATGGCTGGAGCCTCCCCCCACTACTGCCAGCACCACCACCAGCACTGCCACCTGCACCGCCACCAGCACCTCTGCCAGCAGCAGCAGCCCCAGTGGGCAGCCATCTGAGGCTGCAGGGGAAGGGCTGGAGCCTCCCCCAACCACTACAAGCTCCACCACCCCATCCTCCACTGGAGGAAGTTCACTGGACACAATGCCCCCTCCAGAACCAGTGGAAGAAGCCATCCACTCAACCCATTCTCCACAGGAAGTAGCTCACTGGTCACAATGTCCCCTCCAGAACCAGTGGAGAAGCCATCCACTCACCCCATCTTCCACAGGATGAAGCTCACTGGGCACACTGCCCCCTCCACAACCAGTGGAAGAAGCCATCCACTCACCCCATCCTCCACAGGATGAAGCTCACTGAGCACAATCCCCCCTCCAGAACCAGTGGAAGAAGCCATCCACTCACCCCATCCTCCACAGCAAGTAGCTCACTGGGCACAATGCCGCCTCCAGAACCAATGGAAGAAGTCACCCACTTGAGAGACTGTGGCCTTGCACTCCCAGGACCAAGCAGTGGGCAAATCACCCACTTGAGAGACTGTGGCCTTGCACTCCCCAGGACCAGGCAGTGGGCAAATCACCCACTTGAGAGACTGTGGCCTTGCAATCCCCAGGATCAAGCACAGGGCATGTTGCCCCCTTCAGCACTAGTGGCGTTGTACCATCCTCCGACTGAGTTGCCCCCATTACCCCATCCCCCTGAGGTGCCTGTCTATTTTCGACCTGATGCCCCTGCAGTGTTCTCTCCGTGTTGTTCCAGGAGTAAGGTGAGGCCTTGGACTATGTGATGTGGCCCTGTGGCCCACGGACATTGAGGACTGGGCAGTGTCCCTACATTTATAAATATGTTGATTTTGATGCACGTATGTATAGTATTTTATCAATTCCTTTTGTCCTTGCATTATTCCCGAGGGGTACGGGGTGTAAATGTAATGTTGCTGCATCTGGTTATGTGTATGGTGTTAGGGTGTGTGTTTTGCGTGTGTGTGTCACTCTCTTTTCCTCCCCCCCTCCTCTGTTTGCTAGGCGGCAGTACTCACCGTGGTCGTCTTTGCCGACGACGGTGTTCGTAATGGAGCAGAAGGTAGAAGATCATGGGGGACACATGCAACTCGGGCTCCATGGTGGCGTGGTTCTTCCCTGAGTCTCCACAGGTGAGTCCTTTGATGTATGAAATCTCTTTCAGACAGGCTTTTGATGTCATTGGTACCGCCCCTTAAAAAAGGTGGTGAATTGGAGTCTCATAATTCAGTGGGCGGAACATGGTCTTCTGCCTGGCTGTAGGCAGGTACTGCCATGGTACCTGTTGATTTCACCCTGGCGGTCAGTGTGTTAAAGTGGCTGTCTGTCTGAGCCGATTCCGCCGTGGTCATAATTTCATATTTATTACCGCCGGCCTGTTGGTGGTATTACCGCCGCTTTATCACCAACCACCAGGGTCGTAATGAGGGCCTAAATGTATCCATCATTTACGACCTTTTTAGTCAGCTCAGGACATAGATGATAAACCTGAATGAGCAAATAGGCAACCTAGAGTCAGATGAGAAACACTCACTCTGCCCTATGAAGCAGGTGAGATGGTAGCCACTGATTTAAAGTTGTATGTATTTTCTGTGCTGACAAGATTTGCACATTTCTGGTTTCTTGTAAAACAGTGTGCCCCACATCTGCTTACCGAGAAGAATAAGAAGGATCCATTCCCTCTAAGTGCAGTGCTCCTCTCACACTCTGGTAAGGTGGCTGGTAAAAGGGATGCAGCGAAGTACTCCAGCTTTGTACAGAAATGGTTGATGCTCAAATGGGGCATACAGATCTCATACTTGCCACAGCTTCCTCTACTAAATTAGTCATTTATCGCACCCCCATCCTGGAGTATTAATCAACACAACAACTGCTAAAAATAGGGTGGGCTAATTTAGATAAACTCTTTTGCAGATGGTTGTCGCAGACACTAGAACAACTGAAGGCAGAAGCACCGATTTTAGCCAACTGTGAATATTTCAGAATCTGTTATATGTTAGGGGGGGCAGGTAGAAATCTTTCTATCAGAGCCAGAGTCACTCACAGCTCTTACAAATAATATGGAAAATGATGGTAAGCAGCAACTAATAATGAAATTTACAAAGAGGCCTTTAAGTTGGGGGCAAATGGAGACATCAGAGAGAGAGAGGGGCATGGATAGCCAACCTATGACTGGACTTCACAAAGGTACAGGGGGGATACTGCGATTCACAAACTAAAGTGATATCCCTCAATAACAAATATAGATGATTTTTTTCTATTTCCCTTTTATTAGATACCAGGTAGGCTACACAAATGCAGGCCACTCCCAGGTACTTTGTGTGCTAGGTGGTGCAACCTATTTAGAATCAGATTTTATATATTTAGCCTGGGAATGCCCAGTAATGAAGCTATTTTGGGAACAATTTTTTATGAGATTTGTACTATGACAGAAGTCAAACTTTATCCCCCCTACTGGTGGCATAGTGAAAAAGCATTTCATAGCACTTGCACTGTTGTCAGTTAAAAGAAGAGTAGATCTGTGTAGTGCATGAGGCCCTGGCCCAAAGATGAAACTCTGGGTAAAAGATGTAGGGGTATATGAATGAAAAATGGCACACAACCTCGCTAACGCAGTTGTGGGTCATTTTTCTTAACGCCGGCTAACGCTATTCCTTAAAGCCATCCATGTGCCATATTTATGGAATGACGCACAATGGCATTAAGGAATGGCTAGCGTAAAAAAAGACGCTAGCTGGGGGTGGCCTTAGGAGTAATGGCGCTAGTGGGTCAGAAATGACTTTAGGCAGGGTTAGTGCGAAACGTTTTGCCTCTAGTCAGCCTAGTGTCATTTACTGATGCACAAGCAGACAAAAAATGACTCCTGTCCAAGTTCAGACAGTAGTCATGTCCACCACCCCATGCCCACCACAGGGGACCAATCTCCCTTGGGGAAGCCCACAACACCCAGTGCCAGGCAGGGGGCCCCCAATGGCACTTTAAAAATATTATAAAATATACTCACATAAAATTACCTGGGTTGGGGTCCCCCGTCCTGTAGTGTCCCTGTGGTGTGGGTGGTGGTGTCGCTGGGGCTTGGGATAGGAATCTTTGTGCCCATTCCATGGTGTTTCACCATGGAAATGGACCTACCTGCACTCTAACGCCTGGTCTCACCTCCTACCTGAGCGTTGTTTCTGCGCCAGGAGGTAAATATGGTGCTGGGGGGCTAGCATCATGTTTAGGACGGGACCACCTACATTGCCTCTCATTGATGCAAGGTAGGTTTGCGCATCCTAAGCATGGTGGTAACTCCAATATTTTGACACTAGACGGGTCTAGCGTAAAAATTTAAATATGGAGTTAGTTTAGCACTGTCTTAGCACCAAAATAATTGGCGCTAAGGCGACGCTAACCATCCAAGAAGTTAACTTGGACCAGATTAACATTCTGGAGGATGGCCCATTTCTTCACCAGGGTGACATAAACAATTATTCTGTCACCCTGACAGAGGTAGAGACCCCAGATTTAGAAATTAGTGCCCAGTCTACCATTTCTTAGAGAACTGCCAGAAACTGATGTCAAGGTGGTTCCTGTCAATGCTTTTTGCAGTTTGGTGCAGGGCTCTGTTAAAATAAAGATGTCTTGCACCAAACTGTTTTCTTCTCTTTTTCTTCAGAAAGAAAATCCTGAAGGGGGACTTTTGTTTTCAAAATAAAAAATAAATGACCCTCTTGGCACTGCTTTTTATTGCATCTTAACAGCACTGCAGGTGAGGGAATTAAAAAACGGCTATATGTCCAATCATACTAATTGAGTGGACAAATATATAGTTGTTTTCAATGACAGCCCTTACTCCTTTAGGCCATCTGAAAAGTTTGTCCACTGTGGTGATGGAGTAGTCACTGCCATGGCCAAACTTAAGATCCAGCTAGATTTGTATTGGGCAAGCAGGTCACTATGTTGGCAGGGAGAGAACACTGTTGCCGTTGCCTCTCAACCAAAATATAAATTAGGCCCTTTGTTCCCGGAATGGAGACGTCACATTTGGATTTGTTCACATTGATTCCAAGGTGGATTTATCTGTAAAGACAATGGGCAGAAACTCTTTTTTTCTGCCACGTGGTATCCCAGCACATAAATACGGCCTCTTTGAAATCAGATCGTCTGATGTGCAAAACACAAAGGCCCATATTTATGGTTGGGTTGCACCATTTTAGTGTAACTATTTTTGTATGCTAAAACATCACAAACTTTAATCATATTTATATTTTGACGCTAGATCTGTCTAGTGCCAAAATATTGGAGTTTGCATAATTTTTTGGGATGCGTGAACCCACCTGGCGTCAATGAGATGCAAGGTAGGTGTTCACATCCAAAAAATTATGCTAAGTCCTTAGCACCATATTTATCTCCCCATGCAAAAATGAGGTACGGGTGGGAGGCAGACCCAAATAATGACACTAAGCCTGCTTAGAGTCAATATTTAATGCCTGGGTCAGACCAGGCGTTAAGGCACCTGTGGACCCATTACCATGGCCAAACACCATGGAATGGGCCCACAGGTGCCCACCCCAAGTCCCAGGAACACCCCCACCCACACCAGAGGGACACCAGAGGATGGGGACCCCATCCTAGGTAAGGTAGGTAAGTATTTTGTAATACTTTTTTTGTAAGTGCCATTGGGGGCCCTTACATGGGGCCACCTGCTTGGCATTGGGTGTAATAGCAATGCCCAGGGGACACTGGTTCCCTGTGCTGGTCATTGGGGTGGTGGCCATGACTCCTGTCTTTACTAAGACAGAGGTTATTTTGGGTGGTTGTGCGTCTGAAAATGATGCTTGGCAGGTCAGTGGAATTTTTTTTGCCGCTAACCAGCCTAGCGGCATTTTCTGATGTACAACCTCCTTTCCAAGCTAGTGTCTTTTTTTTTAACGCTAGCCCAAGAATAGAGACAGCTTGCACCATTCCTTAAATATGGCGCCCGGCTGGCGCTCTAGAATGACGCAAGTCGGCGCTAAACCTTTTGAGCAAAACTGCGTTAGTGTAGTTTTGCATTAATATGTATAATGGACAAAATCTGCTAGTAAAATTGTCTCGGTAAACGCTGCTGCTGTTCAGTAAAAAAACTTCTTAGAGTGATGTCATTGCACAGTATGACTTAATGAGCATTTCAATACACAGAATAAGATGCACAAAATGTTTTTGTAGTGTTTCAAGAGAAAATTTTGTGTTGGAAAATGGGTTATTGGTAAGGGCAGGTAAGTACCTACACTTAGCAATAGGCCACTAACTTCCACTTAGGTCCGGTTAGGTCTCAGTAAATTAAACCCAGCTCAACCTTTGGTAGCTTGGCAATGAGCGACAAGGCTCAACTTAGGAGAAAAAGCGTAAAGCATTCAAATATCACAAAACAGTAATGAAATAAAACACAGGAAACAGTGTAAAAATCCAAAATCAATTTATAAAATTAGATTATATTTTTATCATTAAAATGACACCAAAAAGAATAAAATCGGATAAGGGGAACCGGAGATATGAATTTTTAAAGAATTAATGCTTTCTAGCGCATAGAAACAACTAACACTCAAAGGGTTAAAAAAAGGTCACACTAGAAAGGAACAAAGTCCAGAGTTCAGGCCACCCACAAGGTAACACTGTCACACTTACTTTCAGAAGTGTTTGATTCAGGAAAGTGGTCCACAGCACCAGCCAAGGGTGCAGAGGCTCTGGTGTGCCTCTTGGGGTCTGGGACGACACCTCCCACAATGCACCTCTTCAACTTATGGAGTTGCTCCAAACGTCTCCAGACTTCTGGATCTTCTTCCAGAGGTCCTTTTTGTGTCCTTGAAGTGTCCACAACTTAATCCAAGGTTCCAGAAGCTCTGAGTTGCTCCTTGGGAGTTGGGACTAAAATTCCCAGAATGCACCTGGTCAGAATCCTCAAATGGCAACTGGACACTGGTCAGCTGGGCTCTGCTTGCAGGACTTGATGCAGGGGACTCTGGGCAGCTCCTTAGTACCTGTAGCAAACAGGGAGTCCATTTTTGAAGCAGTAGAAGACAGGTAAAGTCCTTTTAATGGTGAAGCCCAAGGGTGCAGTTGGTGCAGTCCTCCAGAGTGCAGTGTCCAGGTGCAGGTCAGGTGTC
The DNA here is from genome assembly GCF_031143425.1 of Pleurodeles waltl. NCBI lineage: Eukaryota > Metazoa > Chordata > Amphibia > Caudata > Salamandridae > Pleurodeles > Pleurodeles waltl. Next base: position 1,231,849,331 of record NC_090444.1, on the reverse strand, counting down.
CAGCGGGGCAGTCCTTCTTCTCCTGTAGTTCTTCCTTGTTGGAATCTGATAGGGAACTGAGGTATGGGTGCTGGTCTGCCAGTTTTATCCTTGCTCCTGGGTGAAAAACAGGGGGGTCCTGGTTCTCCAATCAGGTGCAGGGTCCTTCCCCCTGTGATGACCACTTCCTGGGAAGTGTGGCAAAAATCAATCCCAGGGAGCGTCATTCCTCAAAACTCCATCATGGCTGAAAGTGATTTTTGGAGGTTATCTGGCTGAGCCCACCCACTGGTGTGGCTAAAAATCCTAAATACACCCCTCTCCTGCCCTCTCCTAATCTAATCAAGGGGGCACCTAATTGTCTGGGTTTGAAGGATGTGAGGGTGTTGCTGGGTTGCTCCAAATGTCCTTGTTTGCCCTTGAAGACCAGTTTGGCAGCCCACCCCCTTCCTGCTTCACCATCTGTTGAGTGGGAGATCTCCTCCCCAAGCACAACTCTTTGTGTGGAGCCAGGCCACTTCACACCTCATCAACGCAGCCTGGCCAGGCTTCCAGAGGCTGGCCAATCAGAGCACAGCAGCAAAAACACTGCAGGGCTGAAGTTGGCAACTTTTCAGGTACATTTTAAAACTCTTTACCTGAACAAGTCATATTAAATCCAACAACTGGAGTTGTGGAATTTATTGTAACAATTAATTTGATACCAAACTTCTGGTATCTGTTACTTAAGGGGACTTTAAATATTAAAATAAAGTCTCCCCATTCTAGCCTATGGAGGCCATTCACTACAATGAGGGAAAACAAATTTGGCTATTTTACCTCACCAGGGCTTATAAAACTATTTTATAAGGTCCCTGCTTATAGTTACATGACACCCAGCCCTAGGGCCACATAGAGCACACCTTAGGGGTGACATATGTAAAAATAAGGTAGTTTAATACTTTGAAACTACTTTTAATTCCAAAGTTGAATTTGCATGTAACTTTAATTTAAAAGCAGCCAGCAAGGCAGGCCTGCCTTTAAAATTACACTGGGTACCTCAGCAGTGCACCCATGGGGGCACTACCTATGCTGGGGTCCCTAAACCTCCATGCCTTACCATATACTAGAGACTTATAGGTAGGTTGACTGAGCCAATTATAATTAGCCTAATTTGCATACTGATTTTACACAGAGCACAGGCCCTGGGACTGGTTAGCAGTACCCAGGGCACCATCAGAGTCAGGAAAACACCAGCAAAAAGTGGAGAATGGGGGCAAAAAGTTAGGGGGCCTCTGCAATCAGCCCTGTTTTCTCACACTTAGAAAATCTCAAAATATGTAAGCTATACATTATGGCATCATTGATGACAAGACTATGAATGGCTCATATTATGTTTTGGGATATTTGTATGCAATTACTTTGTGTCAGGTTTAACCAGTAGTTTAGATTCTATATCATAGGTGAAGTCTTCAGCACTCATGATAATGTCCATGCTGCCTTTGATGTATGCCCTGGTGGTAGTGGTAAAGTATTTTAGAAATGAACAATGTAGAAACACAAAGGTTCCAAAATACAACTGCTCCCTGACACAATAGGTCTATGCTCGGTGGGTTTTGTAGTTGGTCACAAGTCCAGTCATCATATTGTAGGAGAACTCCCAGGTCAGTATATCTGATCATCTGAACACATAACACCTGTCTCCATCGCTCTGTATAGCAGGGACACCAGATAGCATCCTGACCCATAGGATAACAAGGTCCCCATAGTGACAGAGGCCACCAGTGCTGCAGTGAATGTAATCCCTGTCTGCTGGGCCAACTTGTCCAATCCCCAGGCCACGGCAATGTAAAAATGTCCCAGTGTAAAAGCAGTCTGGGCATCCATGGACAAGATGAAGTGCTTGTTAAGGTACAATTCTCTCAGCAACTCACAACCACTATACCTCCTTCCCTGAAAATACATATTTTCCTTCTTGCATCGAATTGGCACAAGAACCCGCACCAAGTGTTCTTGCTGGAAAGTGGCCCACCAGAGAACTACCGTCACAGACCTCTGCCACATATGAGCAGTTTGTGTGACCACAAGTGACCTTCCTGCACAAAAATGATCCAGAGAGAGTCATTTTCCTCTCTTTATGTGTGCTCCATTCTGCAGCACACATGGAAAGAAGAAAAACAAGGGGAATTATAAATATATCCCCTGATTACACCAGCCCTGGGGAGTAGTAAGGTTTTGGCGCTGCCCTAGGTTTACGTGACTGAGTAAATCTGAGGCAGCAATAAAAAAATCCATGGGTGTTGAGTGGGTAAAGTCACCAAAACACCCATGGAATGGCCGCGCTCCCGGGTGAAGAGTTAGGCAACACAGTGACTTATGCTGCTTTGTCTCACTCCATATCTATGAGGCCATGCAAAGCAATGCAAAGTGGCTTTGTGTGGCCTCATGGATACGTCTGAGAGGCTTAAGTCACAGGAGTGTGAAAAAAAGTATGCTCAGGCGACGCAAGCCACACAGAAAAATGCCCGTTAGTGTGTCAAAACCGTCTCATTTTTAAGGTGGGCCTATGTTTGTCTATGAGGGAATGCTGTATAGGAAGGGACTTGGAAATCATCTGGACAATGAAAACCAATGGGGCTTTTAATGGTAAGAAAATGTTTTTAGAGTTACGTCAATAAGTCTGAGTGTAGAGTTTGATGTGAGGGGCAATACTGCACTGGTGAATAAGATCATCACCCAACATGAAAGAGGTAAACATATTGACTCCAGTGTCTTTATTGTCACTCCAATAAAGTTGACAGTTCCTTAAGAAGACATTTGATTAATCAGAGAACATTAGTTTATTCATTAAGTTTCCCAGGCATTGCTTAATAACAGTTGTGTTGTTACTGGAATGCGTGGATAACATGTAGAACCTCATTACGAGGCTGGTGGCTCGCATTGGTGGTCAGGACTACTGATGCTAATGTGATCTGACTGCCACATTAAGACCCTGGTGGTCAGACCACCAGAGTTTCATTGTCTCTGCTGGAATTGGTGATCCCGAAGGGTTGATGGTGGGTGGAGGTCATAATCCGCCAGGGCAGCACTGCATGCAGCGCTTCTCTGCGGATTATGACCGCATTCTCCACTACCCTTTTCATAGCGTTTCACCACCATAAAAAGTCAGGTGGAGAACCAGTGCCCATTACCCTCACAATGTTCACTGTCTGCTGTACCAACAGTGAACATTGTGAGGGTGCTCATGCACCCTGCAGGCGACAGCATTGCCGCCGACTTGATTTTGAGCCAAAGACAATGCTGCTGCTTGTTTCCCACTAGACTGACCTGCGCAAACTGAGGTTTCTGCAGATCACTCTAGTGGGAAACACCAAATAGTTCTGGCGGGGTGGTCACCACTATGGCAGCGGTCACCCTGTTGGGAGTTTGGCAGTCGACTTTCCCATCTGTCAAACTCAAAATGAGACCCTTAGTCTGGTGGAAGGTGCATTTAATTTTCAGATACAGCATTGAAAGGAGGAGTAAATTTAGTTGGGTAGTAGTGTATGCTTAATATTATTCTTTTGGATTACTCAGTACCCTCCTCAGTACCCTCCTTCTGTTCATTGGTGACACTGAGTAAGGTAATGGGGAAAAAGAAGAACAGTATTAATTTGTGAGGTGTATCCTGACTTATTAATCAATTTAGTCATATATCCATGTTACTGTCAAGGCTGGGTGATCCAGCACCAGATTGGCATTATTGTATGTGAAACCAAAATTATGTTCAATAGCTGATCTATCATTATGTAGGAGGCATAGTGAAGAATGGACAGTTTTGATGGACAGTGTAAAAATGGGCTACAACAGAATCTGAATACAAAATTGTATTAAACTTTCTTACAGGTTTTTTTGTGAAGTGCCCTATGTCTAGAAGCTATGAGATAAGTGAGTTAAAATCAAGAAGGAAAAGATCTAAAAAATTGCTTGTTGGATTGATGAAAACTATCTCTACAGATTCAAAGTTAGACTTGTTGCTTGGCACAGCAGTTTATGTAGCACTTTGTTGCACAAAAACTAGTAGAGCCTTTCAAGTGCACATTTAAATTAAAGTTAAATAGTGTAAAAGAAAATTGAACCATCACATTACACAGGAGGTCTAGTTTTGTGTAAATTATCCAACGGTAATTGGACAAATAATGGATGAAATGGACTAGTCCATTTGTAATTCAGAGTTTGCCTGGAAAGACTGTTTAAGACACATCCACCTAACATGAATCCCTTAATGCAATGTGTAGTTGGTTTCTTCACCAACCTTTGCAGAAACCTAATCTGTACCTTGTAAAGTAAATTTGGTAAATGTTGTGGTGTTTTGTGGTGTTTGTGTTATTCTATAGAGGAAATATGGATGGGCTGTGTTGAATATTGTTTCTTCCAAATGAGGGTGGAGGAAGGAAAGTTGTTACATAAACATAGTACTGCAATCTGGTGAAAAGTTGTATAGCTCTAGTACAGTTTAGGAGCCTTCTATTGATTATGGTAATGTTTTTTTGACTGTATGTCATCCATTGAGATGAGAACTACACTGCCACCATATTCTAAGTCACATCCCTTGGGGCTAAGTTTAAAATGTTCCTTACTGATGAGGACCAGATAGACCAAAATGGGTTTGGGGCTGCTTGGGTTAACTTTTGCAGGAGGCCTTGCTTGCCAAATCGGTGTGGATCATTCCCATGAGTAGCAGGGTCAGTATTTATTTGCACAAGGCGTGCCCTCTGTCTGCAGTTGTATGGTGGATGAAAGGCAATAGGGTCGTATGTGGCCTGAGCCAGGGGCTGAGATTAGTTTACGCATTTCCATACAATACCTTGCTGATTGTCTCAAAATGGTTTATGGTAATACCTCTGCCTATCCAATTTTACACCTACATTTACACTATGAATCAGCACTACTAAGCATGATGACTTGTGGCGAATGCTTCATCAATCGCTGCCTGAATAGAACTTAATGGGAGAACTGAACACAAATGTCAAACATTGTACATCAAACTGTTCTGTGGCCCTCAACATAATGTCTAATCCAAGTTATTCTGGTGAGTCATATCAGACTGTTTATAATGACATACATTTTATATTTTCTTCTGCTCTTTTTTATTTCTAAATATTTTATTTTATTATTTATAAAAGGAAGTATACAGCAGAGGGCAGTGATCTGTATATGAATGGAAATCATAGTGATGCACACATTTAAGCTACGGTAGGGCCAAGTACACTTCTCTATAAGATGTGGGGAATGTATGTCATGCCCGACACTTTCCCTGTCAACAATTCTTAAGTTTTGTTTGTGATCGCACACAGCAGATGAGAAAGAGGTTGAAAAAGGAAATAAAGCTAAAGGAAGAGGACAGAGGAAAAATGAGTGATGGAGTAGATAGAGAATGTAAGACTACATGAACAAAATAAAATAAGGACACAGGAAAAGAAGGGAGAGAGAGGGAAAATAGAGGGAAGGAGCCTAACAGGAGCTATGAGGATGTAGATATAATTATGTGGGGTCATTTGGTTAGTCATTGCAAGTGGTCGGTGTTTGTAACATTATAAGAATAGGTTATTGGAGGCATATAGAGACTGAGGACTGTGTGTGTGTATGTGTGTGTTTGTGTCCAGTAGGTAGTTATAGTTAGGACCTGGTTTTCATAGCAAAATATTTTTTTGACTTGGCTACATCCTTGGAACCGTTTGATGAGCCTCATGACATTTTCCAAAAAAGTGTCTTGTTGGGTCTTGTTGTGCCTGGAATGTTTTGAGCTGATCCATCAAGCGGGGGCGGAGAAAGAGGGGGGGGTCAAAAAAAGTGCATTTCCCAACTTATTTCCTATAGGGAATTTGAACATGACTACAACCCGAGCAACAGCACAGAATTACACCAAGTTTGCCCAAAGGTAGTTCTTGGTCCAGAAAGCACACTTTTTGTCATTTCGTGTAAATCCATTCTGTAGCTTTTGAGACAATAAAGGAAAAAGACATTTGTATATCTGGTTGGAGCCTTAACATAGATCTCATTATAAGATCTGATTGGCTGTCAGCACTTCTACTGGGAAGTGCTGGCAACCACCTAAGGACAATATACATGAATGGAAGGTTTTGGGGGTCACAAAAAAGAAAGCGTAAAAAGGGTGAGAACAATTTTAGTTATAATATAAATCATTTGTTGATGGTACCATACTAATTTTAGGAATTGTGGTGTGTTATAAGGTGATTTTACCCTGCCGGGATTTCATGAATCATGTTTGAGAGAAAACGCTTTTCTCATGGTTTTCCCATAGAGGTTATGAAAGTGTGCCAGAAGCTAAAATGAGAGCATATTTTCTGTAAATTCACACTATCTTTCTCAGCCATATGAGAATGAAGTCTGACATTCTCAGAAAAACATGGACTTCCAACAGGAGCAGTCTGTCAGTTGATTCCCTTGTGTTCTATTGAAGCCTCCCAGAGTGTTCTAAAGAATAACAGTCTTAGGTGGTCATTACAACCCTGGCTGACGGTGTCAAAGCGGCGGTAAGACCGCCAACAGGCCGGCGGTAAAAGAAATAGCAATTACGACCGTGGCGGAAACCGCCAACAAAGACAGCCACTTTAACACTCTGACCGCCACGGCGGTACAAACAAACAGCGCGGCGGTCACCGCCAACAGACAGGCTGGAGACAATGTACCGCCCACACTATTATGACAGGCCAATCCGCCACCTTTTCCGGGGCGGATTCACTGCGGATAAAAACACGGCAGAAACAGGAATTTCGAAGGGAAAACGCTCACCTCTACACACTCCACGAGGAACGAGGACACCATGGAACCGGAACTCCAAATCCTACCTGCGATAGTCTTCCTGCTCCTCTACCAGGAGCATGAACGCCGGCGGCAAAGACCATGGTGAGTACTGCACCTACGACACAGGGGAGGGGGGAGGCAAAAAAAAGGGACACAAACACGCAACACCCCCACCCTCACCCACTACAACACACACAAATGCATATCAATACATCACAGTTACACCCCCCAAACCCCCCCGGAAGAATGCAAAGACCAAAGAAAATGAGTGTAACCATCGGAATATATTACAAACAAGTAGGCAGAAATATATATATACACCATGGACAAAATATATACCAGGCATAGTAGTCCAGGTACTGCACAAAGAAAGTCCGTGGAACACTGGAGCCACACGGTATGGGCAAGGCCCACACAAGATCCCCGACCATCAGACAGCAAGAAAACAGGCACCTCAAGGGAAGGGAAAGGGGGGGCACCTCAGCCGCTTGAGTGCACAACGCCAAATCCACGAGGGGGCCACATGCCCACTGTTCAATCCTGGGGAGTGCAAAGCCACAGTCTCTCAAGTCTCTACAGTGGGTGGTTTTCCCACTGTTCAATCCTGGGGAGTGCAAGCCACAGTCTCACAAGTCTCTACAGTGGGTGGTTTGCCCACTGTTCAATCCTGGGGAGTGCAAAGCCACAGTCTCTCAAGCGGATAACAGTCTCCACTGGTTCTGGAGGGGGACTGGTGCCCAGAGTGCTTCAGCCTGTATAGGACAGAGGTAGTGGATGGATCTCTCCACTGGTTTTGGAGGGGGACTGGTGCCCAGAGTGCTTCATCCTGTTTAGGACAGAGGTAGTGGATGGACCTCTCCACTGGTTCTGGAGGGGGACTGGTGCCCAGAGTGCTTCATCCTGTGAAGGACAGAGGTAGTGGATGACAGTCTCCACTGGTTCTGGAGGGGGACTGGTGCCTAGAGTGCTTCATCCTGTGAAGGACAGAGGTAGTGGATGGATCTCTCCACTGGTTCTGGAGGGGGACTGGTGCCCAGAGTGCTTCATCCTGTGAAGGACAGAGGTAGTGGATGGATCTCTCCACTGGTTCTGGAGGGGGACTGGTGCCCAGAGTGCATCACTCACCCCGTGACGGATCCAGTTGCGTCAGTGCCCCTGCCGCTCATGGGCTAGCGGTGCTTGAGTTGGCGGTGCGCTGTTCAGCGGTGCTTGAGTTGGCAGTGCCCTGTTCAGCAGTGCTTGAGTTGGCGGTGCCCTGTTCAGCGGTGCTTAAGTTGGCGGTGCCCTGTTCAGCGGTGCATGAGTTGGCAGTGCCCTGTTCAGTGGTGCTTGAGTTGGCGGTGCCCTGTTCAGCGGTGTTTGAGTTGGCGGTGCCCTGTTCAGCGGTGCTTGTGCTGGCGGTCCTTCATGGCCCAGTGGTGCTTGTGCTGGCGGTCCTTCATGGACCAGCGGTGCTTGTGCTGGCGGTCCTTCATGGCCCAGCGGGGCTTGTGCTGGCGGTCCTTCATGTCCCAGCAAGGCTTTTGCTGGCAGTCCTACATGGCCCAGCGGGCTTGTGCTGGCGGTCCTTCATGGCCCAGCAGGGCTTTTGCTGGCGGTCCTTCATGGCCCAGCGGGGCTGGTGCTGGCGGTCCTTCATGGCCCAGCAGGGCTGGTGCTGGCGGTGGCCTCCTGGGCAGCTGTGCTGGGGCTGGCGGTGACCACCTGGGCAGCTGGGCTGGGGCTGGCGGTGGCCTCCAGGGCAGCTGGGCTGGGGCTGGCGGTGGCCTCCTGGGCAGCTGGGCTGGCGGTGGCCTCCTGGGCAGCGGGGATGGTGGCGGTCTTTTCCGCCGTGAAGCTCTTCCCAGACTTGCCGGGTTTCTTGTGGCCCTTCCCCACTTTGGAAGGTGTCACAGCTGACTCCACACTCCCAACGGGACCCCTGGGAGCGGCTTTGGTGGCTGGAGTCTTCCCCCTCTCCCGCCGGGTACTGGCCAACTTCTGATGCATCACAGGTGGGGGACTGTCTGTGCTGTGGCTCCGTGCCCGTCCTGGTGGCCGGTGCACTCCACATATCTGTGACTACAGGCACCACTGGTGCCGGAGATGTTGTGGCTGAGGTGCAACTTCGGGACCTATGAGATGGACGGGGTGGGGGAGGTGGGGAAGAAGGTCAAGGGTGGACAGGAAAAGTTTTTGGGACACACTGGGATGGGTAGCTGGAGGGGGTTTGGGAGTGGAGGAAGAGGTGGTGGTAGTAGGAGGTCTACGTTTGGTGACTTTGGGTGAAGGTGCATGCGCTGGATGCTGTCGTGAGGTGGATGGCTGTTGGGTGGGTGTGTGCCTGCGTTTGTGTATCTTGGGAGGGGGCGTCACAGACACACTGGGAGAGGACACAGGGGACGTGTGAATGGTAGTGGGGGTGGTGACTGCACGTGAGCGGGGTGTGCTGGTGGGTGTGCTGGTGAGGGACGTAGTGGCTGTAGAGGTAGTGCATGCAGGTGTGAGTGTAGATGAGACTTAGAGGGAGGAAGGAGACGAAGAGGAGGGGGACACAGTGGAGGCAGTGGATGTTGGAGTGTCTGCATGTGTGTGTTGCTTGCATGAGTGCCTGTGGGATGTGTGGTGCTTATCTTTGCCTGAGCTTCCCTTGTGTGTTGAGGTGTTTGCAGGCTGGTCTGATGGAGTTCTTGGGATAAGCAGAGGTACAGGGGATTGGGTCTGGGTGGAGGAAGCTGGAGGGGGGAGGCTAGAGATGGGGACAATGGCTGAGGCCAGAGTTTGAAAAGCTCGGTGAAGGGCCGCCTGACCAGAATGAATGCCCTCCAGGAATGCATTTGTTTGTTGCAACTGCCTTTCTACACCCTGGATGGCATTCAAAATGGTAGACTGCCCAACAGTGAGGGACCTGAGGAGGTCAATGGCCCCCTCACTAGGGCAGCAGGGGTGACTGGGGCAGGGCCTGAGGTGCCTGGGACGAAGGTGATGCCCACCCTCCTGGGTGAGCGGGCACGGGGCGAAGGCTGAGGGGCTGCTGGGAGGGCGGTGTTGTTAGAGGGGGGGTGGCGGCTGTACCTGTAGAGGCTGGGGGCACAGATGTTGCCGCCACCACAAGGGAGCTCCCATCAGAGGATGAATCCGTGCCGCTGGTGTCAGCTCCTGTCCCCGCCGTGGAGCTCCCCTCACCCTCCGTCCCACTGGTGAATTCCGAGTCCGTAGTCTCCAGGTAGTCTCCGCAGTCTCCCACTTGTCCCTCCAGGGACAAGTGGGATGCAGCTCCGTCCTGCTCCGGTGCCACTGCTCCTCCACCTGATGATGCTAATGCACACAAGAACAGGGAGACCACAAAAAGGGGGGGACTTCAGAATCAAGACATGTTGAGTGCATGGATTACCACTACCGTTGGCGGACAAGACAGACACAGAAGCCCCCTGCACTACGCAGCGTTCCTGGGCTCCACTGTTCAATTCCTGGGAAATGGCCTACAAGGCTATGGATGACATCTGCACACATAGATGACACAGGGGCATGAATAGCTGTACTTGGCACTCTACAGAGGTGGGCTGGCGTGCGACATGGCCTGCCTTACGGAGGGGCCTTGCATACAGAACTTGCCCTGGCCTAGGGAAACCCACAGCCCTCCTCCCCCACCCAGACAACTCCACTGCACGCAAAGTCAGCAGAATGAGAGTGTACTCACCCCCTTGTGTCTGCTGTGATGCCCTCAAGCACCCATCCAACTCCGGATAGGCCACCGCCAGGATCCTGAACATCAGGGGGGTCATGGTGCGACGGGTACCCCTCCCACGTTGGGAGGCCATCCCCAGCTGAGCCACCGCCATCTTCTTGCTCCAGCGGCGAATGTCCTCCCATCTTTTCCCGGCAGTGGGTGCTCCGTCTGTGGTAGACCCCCAGGGTACGGACCTCCTTGGCGATGGCACGCCAATCTTTCTTCTGGTGGGTGCTGACCTACATGAAATGTACAGGGGAAGAAGAGAAGTCATTACCAACTGCACCGTCAAAGTGATTGGCCCCCATCCCTACCCTTGCCATGTGGCACATGCATTCACCGTCTTTCATGCACGCAGCACTCTGCCCCCTTCCTTCATACATCCAGCCCTATCCACACAGGCATAGCCCATACAACATGCTCCCTGTGTACTTACCTGTTTGTCTGGAGGACTGTAGAGTAGGTTGTACTGGGGGAGGACCCCGTCCGCGAGTTTCTCCAACTCCTCCGATGTGAAGGCAGCGGCCCTTTCCCCAGACACACAAGCCATTGTCTCTTCCAGACTGAGGTCACAGCAGCACTTGCAGTGTAGGTCCTCTCCTGTCGAAGATCAGGTATCGAGTGATTGAACAGATAGAAAATGGCTGTCACGTCCACAGCGGTGCGTACCGTCACTGCCGGCGTACATCGTCATTGGCTCCTGGGACCCATAGGGTCCAATGTTAACCAATGCAGCATTGCGCCGCGGTCTTCAACCGCCTACCGCAACGGTATACAACGCCAGTGCAGTTACCTCACATCCCATTGTCCCACTTTAGAGGTCAGGCAGCTTCATTTTCAACTGCGTCAGACATACCTAGGCCTAGACTCAACACACATACAGGCCACCTTTTGTGTATGATTGGTGTTCTGGGTAAACTGTGGGTACGTACCTCTGAGTTGTTTGACTCTGTGCTCGCTGTTCATAGGCACCGTCCGCTGGGATATGTGAGGAGATGGCGGCATCCTCCGGTGTACCGACCGTTCGTGGACCTGTCGACAATGGAGGAGTGACATTTGATAATCACCTACAGGCTTGACTGTGCCACAATCCAGGAACTGTGTACCCAGTTGGAGCCAGACCTGATGTCAGCAATCCGCCATCCCACAGGAATCCCCCATCAAGTGCTGTCAGTGCTCCATTTCCTTGCAAGTGGGTCTTTTCAAACAACTGTGGCCATGGCATCAGGGATGTCCCAGCCTATGTTTTCCAACGTATTGTCCAGAGTGTTGTCTGCCCTTCTGAAACACATGCGGAGCTACATCGTTTTCCCTCAGGTGGAGGATTTGCCTACAGTGAAAGGTGATTTCTATGCCCAGGGACATATCCCCAACATCATAGGTGCCACTGATGGGACCAATGTGGCTTTGTTCCCCCCGCCACAGGAGTGAACAGGTGTACCGAAACTGGAAGAGTTATCATTCTATGAATGTACAGATGGTATGTTTGGCAGACCAGTACATCTCCCATGTGAATGCCATGTTCCCTGGCTCAGTGCATGACGCCTACATCCTGCGGAATAGCAGCATCCCTTATGTGATGGATCAACTCCTTCGTAGGATGTGTTGCTTGTGTAATGGTACCAATTTGAGACTGGAAGAATCGCAACCGGAAACCCCAGAGGGGACGCCCAATAGAGATATGTATGTTAAACATGGTCTTTCTTCTATAATGTTGAGCATATTATGGAATAAGTACACTCGTGCGGATCCTGAGTTACGTTGGCCTATGCATGGGTCATTTGATTGCGAAAGATTGAGTATGTGGAACAATGTATGTGTAAGCGAAAGTCTAGGCAAGATATGTTTGACTGTGTACGAATGTGGGAGAAAGAAGTGCGTGGACAAGTGAAGCGTGAGCAAGCCTTGCTTGAGAAAGAGCAGCGGAAGAATGTATATGTGAAGCATTGGAAATGAGAAAGAAAGAAATAAATGACTTAAAGGAGCTAGAAGAGAAAGAACGTAAATTACAGGTAACTGCCCAATACACCGTTAGGCAACCTCTCTATCCTATCCTTAATAAACCACACAATGATTTTTTGTTACTAGATTGCCCTCCACCTCCGTATGTCGTTCCTTCTGCCCCTCATGAGTTAGCTAACGTCTCTAGTTCGGAGCAACAGAAGATGCGAGACAGTCGCTCTATGTTGCCTGCTGACCGTGCGTCTGAGCTTAGATCTATTGCTCGTAAAACAATTTGTAGCGCTGTCTCTGCTTCTGAACTTTTAGACAACATGAAAGGGTAGACGGAAAAGGAGCAGCTATATTTTACTGAGGCATTTGGCACAGAAGTTATTGAACTATATCGGAAATATTCTGATGAGTTAGAGCCCGATGATGTAGCAGCTGATCATAAGCAAATGCGTGATGGTCTTTTTGTTTTCTCCCAGGTGGCTGATGCAATCAGGCGTTTATTGAAATTATGTGTTGTGGCAGTCCGTTTGCAAGAGGAGAAAAGGGCCATGGTTGTAGTTGCACGGACATCTCAGACCGTCGGGGTGCAAGCTTCCATCTTCGGAACAGATAAGACTATGATAGTTCATGTGAAACCAATGGGGGAGGCCGCGCCTTTGTATGTTCCTCCTAAAGGATTGGGTACAAGTGATGATAAAACTTCTGTTGATGCTAAGGGTTATTTTATTTATAATTGGGTGGATACTCCTTGGAATAGGGCAGATGTAATGGCACTTAAAACAGCATTACCTGACCCGCGGAAAAATCCAGCCGCCTTTTATGAGGAAGTTGAGGGAGAAATGAGTTCTTGTACTACGACTTTGGCTGACATTGATTTATTTTTCGGATTGATACTACTGCCAGATATGTAGAGAACTGTTCGTAAAATTGATGATCGTGTAGTTTTTGGGGCGTCATGGAAAGAATTAGAACAGATGGACGGGGATAGGGAACCTGCGAAAAAGCCATATCAGTTGATTCTAGATCTTCCCGCAGCCATATTAGTTAAGTTAAAAACGATTATTCCCCCTAAAAAGATAGATTGGACTGTTTTAGCGTCTTGTAAGCAAAAGGCAGATGAATCGGTCTCTGATTTCTTTACATGATTTGAAGAAGCATTTCATGATTTTAGCGGGCAGTTATTGTAAGATGATATGGGCAGACATTTGTTTGTCGATAAATATGTCGCAAATCTGTTACCAGGAATAGCTAGTCGTCTAAAAGCTAGTGAAATTTCATGGACTACCTCTACTCTTTTGACTATGGCTCAGTATTATGAACATTAGGAATTAGAAGCAAAAGGTAGCGAGGATAAAAAGATTAAAGAATTAAAGACGAAGGTTATGTTGGCTCAAGCTTATGGTCCGCCTTTTAGAGGTAATGATAGAGGTGGACGTGGATCTTGTGGTTCTTCTTACACTCGTTAGAATTTGTCTGTTGATCAGTGTGCGTGTTGTAAGAAATTTGGGCATTGGGCTGCCGATTGTCCAGCACCATGTGTTCAGCAGTGTTCTCGTGGTCGGGGACAAATGAGAAATCGCTCAGGATATTCAGGGCCTAGAAGAAGCACGAATGATCATGCTAGGGTTGATGCTAATGTACGAGGGCAGGATGGGTTTACCACTTTTGATAGACGAAACCAATACCAGATGTCTAACCATGTGCAGCCTGATTTCCAAGATGCTGCTTATGCATAGGATTCAGTTGAAGTTCCAGAAGATCAGAGGGGTCCCTATGTTACAGCACATGTTTTGGGTTCTACTGATCAGTTTCTTGTTGATACAGGAGCTACTCGTAGCGCCTTGTCTAAACAATTGATTCCAAGGGCTCCCCTGTCTGGCTTAACCATTACATCGATAGGTTTTGATCGAACACCTTCCCCTAGCCCATTGTCACAACCACTTGCATTCCATGTTGATAAATGTACTGCTCCATGTCCATTTTTGCTTTCTCCAAATACACCAGACAATATTGTGGGTCTTGATATGCTCAAGTATTTCAGGGCTACAATGCGATGCTCTCCTGAAGGGGTGCGTGTTATTTTAAATGATAATCATCCTGTGATGGAAAGAGTTTGTCTTGTTAAAGAGGATATTGCATTAGCTTCACTCCCTAGTACTTTGTGGGCTACTTCAGATACTGATGTAGGACAAATGATTATTCCACCGGTATATATTAGTGTTAACGAGGGAGCTGTATTGCCATGTTTGCCTCAATACAAAATTTCACAGGAGGGCGAAGAAGCACTCACACGAATTGTGAATGATCTTATTGCAGTTGGAGTTGTTGAGGAAGTTCTGTATAATGTTTGTAACAGTCCGATTCTTCCTATTCTGAAAAAGGATACTGATATTAGGGTTTACCCATTCATTATTGATTTACGAGAAGTCAATAAGATTGTGATACCACAATATCCTGTGGTATCTGACATCACAACACTTCTTACTTTGGTTCCCCCGACAGCAACTACGTTCTCTGTGATAGACTTGAAGAATGCTTTCTTTTCGATCCCTATTCATCCTGACATCCGATATTTGTTTGGTTTTACTTTGAACAAACAATCATTAATATTTTGCAGAGTTCCTCAAGGCTATACCGAGAGTCCGAGGTGCATATTTATACTCCGTTTGCGCCGGAATTGCGTCGTTTTTTTTGACGCAATTCCGACGCAAAACTAACTCCATATTTATACTTTGGCATTAGACGCGTCTAGCGCCAAAGTCCATGGAGTTAGTGTCATTTTTTAGCGTGGACACCTACTTTGCGTTAATTATATGCAAGGTAGGCGTTCCCGTCTAAAAAATTGACCCCGCGGCATGTGCGCCGTATTTACACTCCCGGGCAAAATTCACGCCCTGGAGTGGGCGGGTAAAAAAAAATGACGTACGGCCGCTTTTGCGCCGTTTTTTAGCGCCTGTAAAAGGCAGGCGTTAAGGGACCTGTGGGCTGGGAAGGAGCCCAGAGGTGCCCTCCCATGCCCCCAGGGACACCCCCTGTCACCCTTGCCCACCCCAGGAGGATACCCAAGGCTGGAGGGACCCATCCCAGGGACATTAAGGTAAGTTCAGGTAAGTGTTTTTTTTTTTTTTTGGGTGGCATAGGGGGGCCTGATTTGTGCCCCCCTACATGCCACTATGCCCAATGACCATGCCCAGGGGACAGGAGTCATTTCTATGGGGGTTGGGAGTCGAAAAAATGGCGCAAATCGGGTTGAGGCGAAAAATTTGCCTCAGCCTGACTTGCCCCATTTTTTCACGCCCAAGCTCCATATCCCCCTACGCCGGCGCTGCCTGGTGTACGTCGTTTTTTTCAAAGCACACCAGGCAGCGCCGGCGGCTAACGCCGGCTAACGTCATTGATTAAATACGGCGCCCGCATGGTGCTTCAGAATGGCGTTAGCCGGCGGTAATTTTTTGGACGCAAAACTGCGTTAGCGCAGTTTTGCGTCAAAAAGTATAAATATGGCACCAAGTATTTATAGTCAAGCGTTAAAACGACAACTTGATTCTGTTGTTTTGCCTGAAGGTGTGGCTCTCATACAATATGTCGATGATATTTTGTTGGCAGCTGATACCCCTGAGCAATGTGAAAAGTGCACTTTGTCCTTACTTTCTTTTCTTGCTTCACACTATCATAAAGTGTCACGAAAGAAATTGCAATATTGTAGACCAAAGGTAACCTATTTAGGTCACCTTTTGTCTAAGGAGGGCCGTGCACTTACATCAGATCGTATTCAAGCAATTTTAGACACACCAGTACCCTCTACTCAGAAAGATGTTCGTGCATTCCTTGGTCTCACTTCTTTTTGTAGTCAATGGATATTAGGGTTTTCACACATTGTCAAACCTTTGCTAGCACTTTTGACTAAAGATACTCCAATGCCCCTCCCATGGACAGATGAATGTGAGACTGCTTTCCGGCAGCTACGACAAGCCCTTTGTTCAGCACCAGTGTTAGGTACTCCAGATTACATGAAGCCTTTTGCACTTTACGTACATGAGAAAGATGGATGTGCATTGTCAGTTTTAGTACAGACGATAAGTACATGGCGATAAGCAGCGTCCCTGTGCATATTTTTCAGCAGTACTTGACCCTGTCGCTCGAGCGTTGCCTGGGTGTTTTCGTTCAGTTGCCGCAACAGCTGTGTCAATACGTCAGAGTGAAGGGATAGTTTTGTCACATAAGCTGTTGGTGTTAGTACCCCATGCGGTTGATGCTCTTTTAAATCAAACAAAGACACAACATTTAACTAGTGCTCGCATGACAGGATATGAATTGACATTGCTGGCTCCTCACATTACACTGAAGAGATGTGCAACACTAAATACAGCCACTTTGTTGCCATATCCGCTGACTCAGCCTCAGTCACAAGAAACACATGATTGTATATTCCTTACCGAAGAACAGACAAAGGGTCGTATTGATTTACAAGATACGCCCCTTCCAGATGTAGACGGGGAATTGTGGGTTGATGGGTCTTGTTTGAAGTTGCCAGACGGTACGACCTCAGCTGCATATGCAATCACCACAATACACACGGTAGTGGAGACAGCTCGTATACCACAGAAGTCAGCTCAAGCAGCTGAACTAATAGCTTTGACACGAGCATGTGAGCTTAGTACTGACTTATGTGTGAACATTTATACAGACAGCCGCTATGCTTTTGGAGTGGCTCATGATTTTGGTTTGCTTTGGAAGGAGAGAGGCTTTCTCACATCCCACGGGATGCAGATAATGCACGGAGAATTAGTGCATAACCTCTTGACTGCATTGACATATCCAAAGAAACTAACTATTGTGAAATGTATTGCACACAAGAAAGTGACCGATAAGATAGGGCAAGGTAATGCTCTTGTGGACCGCGTAGCACGTGAGACTGCGATGCAGCGAAGTACTACTTCTATGTATGTAGGGAAGTCACAAGCTGAACGTTGGCATAATGCTAGACAAGACGTATTAGATATACAGAAATCTGCTTCTGTGAAAGAACGTGAGCAATGGTCTGAAGAAGGAGAATTGGATGATGAGGGCTGTTGGCGGAATAAGCAGATGGATAAATGGAAATTGCCTATAGCTTTTGTACAACCTATGGTTCAGATTGCACATGGGCTGGCACATGTTGGAGCTTCAACAATAACAAAGTTGCTTACGCAAGTTTGGGAGCATCCAGAAATTTCCAGTACAGCTAAGAGAGTAGTACAGTCTTGTTTGATCTGTTTGCAATACGATCCTGGAAAAGGGACACGTACTCCTGCTGGAGGGTTTGCTACACCAACTGCACCTTTTGAAGTTCTACAAATGGATTATATTCAGCTTGAACGCTGCAACAATTTAAAGTATGTCTTGGTGGTGGTATGTGCCTTCAGTAAATGGATAGACGCGTACCCCACAAAGGCTAATACTGCCATTACCACAGCGAAGGTGCTTTTGAAAGAATTTTTCCCTAGGTTTGGTGTTTGCAGACTTTTATGGAATGATAACGGACCTCATTTTGTTGGGGAAGTTATTAAGTATGTCCTAAAAGGATTAGGGATCAAACATAATTTCCATGCGGTTTTCCACCCACAATAAGCAAGGTTGGTGGAAAGGTATAATGCTACTTTGAAGCTGAAGTTAGCGAAGATACAGGCTTCTACATCCTTAACTTGGCCGGATGCATTACCGTTGGCATTATTGTCTATTAGGTCAGTGCCACACTCTCGAATCGGCCTTAGTCCTTATGAAGTGGTATTTGGAAGGCCAATGAACATTTGGGGAGTTCCTAAGCCAAATTCTGCATATGATGTACCTTGTGTCCTGATGAATGATTATTTGGCACAGTTAACCGACAATTTGGTTTCTATTCATCAACAGGTTCGAGAAGCACTTCCTGACAGATCTACAGGTGAAGGCCATGAAATCCGACCTGATGACCAGGTGATGATTAAGTCCTTTGAAAGATCAAGCAGCTTGGAACCAAGGTGGCGAGGCCCCGAACAGATGCTCCATGCAACAAGGACAGCAGTTCGAGTGACAAACCAAAATAATTGGGTCCATAGTACTCACTGCAAGAGAGTGCTACCTACCTTGGTGGAACCTGCTGTGCTGACCGATCATCGAGAGATTTTGACTACGGAGAAAGGCCGTGCTATATCACCTGACGAATCTGCAGAGGTCTTCCCGGACCATACGACTTCTGGAGTGTCGGGATATAATTTGAGACAGAGGAAAGCATCTGAACATTTTTTGAATAAAAAATGGTTGAGCTACCGCCCTGCGTTAGTGAAATGGAGAGCCAATGTGGCAAGGGGGGGGATCAGCCATTCATTAGAGCAGTGACACCTGTCTTGGCCTGTGGTGAAGAAATCAGCGGCTGCCCAGGGATAAGAGCTCCAACTATTGTTTTTAATTAATTTCTGAAAGGTTCGATTATCACTGTTGCTAAAATGAATAACAAACTGATCATTAGTACTATGGGGTTTGTTGTTGTTTTGGTGGTTATAGCAATAATCACCTGGTTTGATGAAAAGAAGGCTCCTGCTCGTGAGTTTTTTGTTGCCACTACTCCAGTACCAGAGGATCACTATTACTTTACGCTTCCCTATCAGGAGCAGAAGCACCATCAATCGTACTTCAATAATACTTTCATTCAGGTGTTGCATCATACTCATAATGCCACAAATACTACTAATTGTTGGGTATGTGGAATGATACCTGCGCATCAAAAGAAAGGAGGAACACCTTTCATTCCTCTTCCTTTTTCACACAATGGTTCTTGTCAAGCTTGGTATACGCTTTTGTTTGCATCTGGAAAACATACAGAGGGCGGACTTCTTTTTCGCCTTAATAAAGTATGCTACCAAGACAAAGATGGGTATCCCCAAGCCAAAGGAACTAAATGGGAATGGGAAGAGTATCAACCGGACAATGTTTCAATACCATGGGGGTCATTCTGACCCCGGCGGTCAGAGACCGCCGGGGCCAGGGTCGGCGGGAGCACCGCCGACAGACCGGCGGTGCCCCGCAGGGCATTCTGACCGGGGTGGTTCGGCCGCGGTCAGACAAGGAAAACCAGCGGTCTCCCGCCGGTTTTCCACTGCCCCTGTGAATCCTCCATGGCGGCGGAGCGCGCTCCGGGGTTGTTCTCCTTTGTGGGTGCTGCGTTAAACAGTAGGAAAGTGAGACGATTGACTAGGGTTGTGGAAGCTGTTACCAATCAGGCAGCTCTGGCACTTGGGAATATTACTGAGGATCTCCAAATTGCGAGGATTGTAGCGCTCCAAAATCGTGATATTAGCTGATCGAGGTGGTGCATGTCGCATAATCGGTAGTAGTTGCTGTGTTTTTATTCCAGATCACTCACCTTCAGTATATGATGCACTTTCTAAATTGCATAAAATTGCTGCAGAAATCCACACAGAGACTGGTACTTGGACTTTTTCTGGATAGTTTTGGGCTCTTGTTTCCGCCTGGGGCTGGAAACTACTGACTATCCTGTGTGTAATGATTGCAATATTTTTCACATGCTGTATCTGTATTCACTGTGGTCCAATGTTCTGTTCCATGTGTATTACTGCTTGTATGCCTACCAAAAGAAATATTACAGAAATGAAAGCACAACACATGTTAGATAAGGAAATAGCTGAAATGATGAGCATAAATATACAAGATGAATATTTAGATTATCCCAGAAAGACGAATGTCTTCAGCTAATGCTGAAAGGGTCATCTGTTGTAGTTTAGCAGCTATTAGATTAAGCATTAGCAGAAGACATCTTGTATTTAGCAACTATTGTGAACATATCGCGGAATCCATTTTGTATTCATGGCAGCCATTTTCTCTGCCACATGCTGCCATGTGGTCACCATGTGCTCTGTCTTACCTTTCTGTTAACTACTTTTGAAAATCTGCCTAGTGACAAGTTATATTTAGCTTCTCCCACTTTCGCACATGCCCAGTAAGATCTGCAGCTGTTAGTAATCAGTAACAGACAGTAATGTGTCAACTAGTCCTTGAAACTGTTAGCCCCTCCTACCTGTCGACTGTGCATTTCCACATGACCTTACATGTATACAAGTCTTGCTTCTATAATTGTACCACCTTCTTTTAGCCCCTGCGTGGGTATAAAAGGACCATGCTCTCTCAGTTCAGTGTGCTACTTCAAACATTACCGAAGGGTGCTGTTTGAACTGTAGTACCACCTCATGAGGTTTAATAAACTTTGTCTTTTATTTCAGTTTCTGTGCCAACTTCTTCCTGTATGGTCTGAGGACTTTGTGCAGAGAAGGGTGAACCCCTTGCACTAGTAGGCCTTGCTGAGGCTTACTTCAACACTGGGGACGGAGGTATGGGAACCGACTGTCCAGAGGTCCCCGATGGTCCGGGCTGGTCATCTAGATCCAGTTGGACAGAGGTGCTGTCATCACTGTGGGCCTCTTCTGTTGGTGGTGTAGACATGTGTGGACCCTCCTGTCCGGTGACGTTGGGTAGGGGTCCTGCAGGGGTATAAAAGGATGTTTATTAAATCTGTGTGTGTAATGGTGTGCAATAGGTGGGTGACCGTGTACCCTAGTGCTAGCATTCCTGTGTGGGAGCTTGTGTGATGATGGTTTAGGAGGGGTGCATGGGTATGTGCAGTGGGCATGCTTTGGTGATGGGTGTCCATGCTTTGTTGTTGAATGCAGGGCTTGGTGTTGGGATGTGTGGTTTGTGATGTTGGGTCATACGTGAGGAGTTGGGGTGCTGGGGGTGAGGGTGATGGTGGGGGTATGTGATAGCATGCAAGTAGGGTGGGGGATGTCCATTCCTCCACCTACTCCTGCGAGGCCCTCAGGATGCAGAATTGCCAAGACCTGCTCCTCCCATTTTGTTAGTTGTGGGGGAGGAGGTGGGGGTCTGCCGCCAGTCCGCTGAACCGCCAGGTGGTGTCTTAAGACCACGGAACTCACCTTCCCCGTAGGTCGTTCCAACTCTTCCTGATGTCCTCCCGATTTCTTGGGTGTTGTCCCACTGCGTTGACACTGTCCACTATTCGTCGCCATAGCTCCATCTTCCTAGCTATGGAGGTGTGCTGCACCTGTGCTACGAATAGCTGTGGCTCTACCCGGACGATTTCCTCCACCATGACCCTGAGCTCCTCCTCCGAGAACCTGGGGTGTCTTTGCCGTGCCATAGGGTGGTCTAGGTGATGTGTGGGGTGGACTGTGTGGTGATAAGTGTGTTGATATGTAGTAGTGTGTTGTGTGAGGTGTGTGGAAGTTGTGTGGGTGATGGTGTTGTGTGCCTGTGGATTCTGTTGTTCTTGCTGGTGGTGTCTCTCTCTGGCCTTCTTTTGGAATTTTTTGTCGTGGGGGTTTGTGGGTGATGTGGGTGTGTGTTTTATATTGTATTGGGTGTGTGGGAGTGGTGTGTGTATGTGTATCAGGTGTGTGTATTTTGAATTGTCCAATGTGGCTGTGTTTTGTAAGAGTGTGTGTATTTTGAGCGCGGCGGTGTGTACCGCCAATGGAATACCGCGGTTGAAAGACCGCTGCGTGGATTTTTGTGTCGTGATAGTGTGGGAGGTTTGTTTTCGCCAGTTTATCACTGACCTTTGGTGTGGCGGACTTGTGTGGGTGTCTGACTTTTGGCGGATTCCGAGATGTGGGTCATAATAGCTGTGGCGGAATTCCGCGGCCGCGGGGGGGTGTTGGCGGTCTTCTGTACGGCGGTAAGCGCCTTTTACCGCCAATGTTGTAATGACCGCCTTAGTTATGATGAAGGTGTGGCACACCTGAAGCCATCTTGATTGAATCAAACTGGTAAAACTTAAACATTTACCTTAGAAAGAAACAAAATGAGGGGGTTCATTTTGTCATAGAAAGTATGGTTAGTGCTGTAGAAATTAAGACACGTTTCAAGTACGTTCTCCAATATCTTCCTCTTCTATTTCATTAAAACATTCTGACATGCAGACTGAAACATGAACTTTCAACACAGCAGCCTGCCAGTTAACTCCCTGGTGACCAGCAGCTTTACTACAATGTTCTAAAGAGCAACTAGAGTGCTAACATTCTGAATTTATGCCAAAAGTGTGACACATCTGAACACCATCATGATGGAAAAGAAGAAGTCAAAAACTGAAAGCATTTTCTACTGAAGATACCTCAGTAAATGAGGACATAAGGGAGCTTCATAACAAATTAGTCTTCCAAGATGGACACCAGAGGAAAAAGAGCCCAAATGTAGCACAAATATCACTCAAATGTAGCCCGAGTATAGCCCAGTGACTGAAGTGTACAAAACACTTAATTTCACAGTTGTTTTGCAATTTTATTTAGCACAGACTTGAGCAGAAGGTATTAGAGTGCTTTATATGAGCATAAGTTGCATTGCAAAAGAATACTTTCATTTTGGTTTTAGGCATGGGGAAATTAAGTGATTTGCCCAAAACTGACACTGAAACTCAAACCTGGTTCCCCAGTTGCAAAGTCTGCAGCTCTGGCTATACTGCCACATCCTCCCCCTTATACATTTTATCAAGTAAGCAACTGGATAAAAACATAAATATAACATACGATTTCAAAGTGTTTTGTCTCTATTTGAGAACTCAGACAATATGTTCTCATTTCAGTTTGTTAGAGCAATAACAATTATTTCTATAGAAATAAGACCTTCTCATTGTTACAATTACTAAAGGAAATGCTTTAGGTAATACTGATTTGATTACATCAAGATGAAATCAAGTGTGCCACAATTTTGCAATAAATATAGAACTTAGCAATATATTTGTTTATTAGAATACTGTTGGGAGGCATAGGACAGGGGCACAGACTCAGAAAAGTGAAGGTAGGCAGGAGGGTGCAGAAGCAACAAGTTGACCAAGCTGGATAGGCTGGAGGGTCAGTGGCAGCACAACAGGACCCTGTAGGGCAGGGGAAAAGGGGCAGAGGCATCAAACCAACCATGCAGAATAAGTAAGAGAGGCTGTGGCAATATATTAGACCATTGAGGGCGGAAGGAAGATGCAGTGGCAGTATAACCATACATGCCAACAGACCTGATTCAGGCACAAGATACCCACTCTTTTTAAGCCTAACATCTCATCTTTTTCAATGTAAGTCAATGAAGATAATCAATTCCTCAGGTTTGTTTTTCAAAATCTCCTTATCAAGTTCAAAAAGATGACAAGTATGGTACATTGGATCACGGAGGCCAGGAGGAATAGGGCAGGGACATGGACTTGGATAACAGAGGGCAGGAGGGAGATGGACAGGGGCATCAAACTGACCTTACAGGGCAGGCGTCTGGGGATGCAGCAGCACATGACACCACACAGGACAAGTGGGACAGCAGTGCAGCACAACAGCACTACAACAGACCAAGAAGAGCAATGGGGAGAAGCCGGGGGAGGGCATGCACATGCGCATCAGTGAGCAGAAGGGAAAGAGGCGAGGGCAGCAAGCTGACCGTACCAAACAGAAAGGAGGGACAGTTTGATTCTGAGTGGGATTGCTAAGGAATCCATAGAAAAGTATCCTCAGTTGCAGCATAACGGACCATGAAGGGCAGGCGGGAGGGGCAGGGGCACAACAATGGACCAGTCAAGACAGGACGGAGGGAATAGGGGCCTGCACATGTAAACAGGAGAACAGGGGTCAAGGACACGGTGGGAGCAGGAAGTGGTCCATGGACGGCAAGCGGGATGGGCACTGGAAGCACAATACACCTTTGAAGTCAACAATGAGACTATAATGGCATACACGCAGACAACAGAGGGAAGGCGGGAAGGTTTAAGGGTTCAGGGGCATCAAGCTGACCACATAGGGAAGTGGGTAGGGGCTATTGCAGCGCAGAAGACCATGCATGGCAAGTGGGGGGGGGTTGGTGGCAGCACAATTGTCATGGGGCAAGAGGGAGCATGCAGGGGCATGCATAAAGGACAATAGAGGACAGAAGGGAAGGGTAGAGGCTGTATACAGACAAGAGAGGATGGGGGAAAGGGCTTAACAACAGACCACACATTGCAGGCAGGAGGAGCAGTTCCAGCACAGCAGAGCATGGAGGGCAGAAGGGAGTGGCAGCTAAATTACATCAAGATGAAATCAGGCGTGCCTCAGACAGGCAGGGTAGTGGTGGCAGGGACAGGCAGCTGCCAGCTGCCCATGCTAGTCAGGTGAGAGGGGCAGTGGCAGCTCAACAGAACACTCAGAGTAGATAAGAGTGGCAGGTCCATGAAATATGGTGCGAATAAAGGAAGGAGAAGAGGCATGCACACAGCCATCAGAAGACAATGGAAGGAGGGTAGGGCAGAAAGCTAAGCAGCAGGGCAACAATGGGGCACGGAATTGGGCAACACGGGGCAGGAGGAATGGACAAGGACATCAATCTAAATGGAGGGCAGTTGCAGCATAACTGACCAGGCTGGGCAGGAGGTAGTGGGCTGGTGCATGGACTCTGCCAACAGAGGGTAGGGAGGAGGTGGATGGGGCAACAGGCTAACTGGTCAGGGCAGGCAGGGAGGGCAGTGGCAGAACAATGGCCACATAGTGCTGTAATGAGGGAGCAGGGGCCTGAATCATGCTTTGCGATGGATATCTTACTTAAAGTTAAAAAAAGATTACAGGGACATTATAGTTAGGAGATAGAATTTTAGAAAACTAAAAATTAACTTAAAAGCCAAAGGTTACAAGGATGTTATAGTTATGTTCAGATTTTACACGCACACACCCATAGAAGTTCAGCTATTGTAGTTAAAGTTATTTCAAGTAAGTATAACATGTGCCTTAAGGTAACTATAACTCACGCTCTTGCCATCAATTGCTAATTAGCCTAGATATTACATCACTCATGACATCTTCAATCACATCATTACTAATATTAATGTTACATTTGCAGTAAAATTATTGATAAGAAAACTGTGCATGGCAGGGGAACGAGTTGTAGTTAACTTAGGGCACGAGTTATAGTTACTTGAAATAACTCTAACTTCAAATGCTGAATTTCTATGGTTTTGTGCACATAAAATCTGAAGCTAACTATAATGTCCCTGTTATCTTCAGTTTTTTAGTTAATATATAGATATAAATACATATACATGCATATATCTTTATAAATGCATCTATCTATAAAAATACATATATATGTACATATATATCTATACATATATTCATATACATCTATATATATATATATATATTTATATCTATAGGTAGATAAATAGATAGATGGACAGATAGATAGATAGATAGATAGATAGATAGATAGATAGATAGATAGATAGATAGATAGATAGATAGATAGATATGAGAAAATTAGGCTAATTGGAGAAGCTCCCTCACTTTTTGTTTCCATTTTTACCTGATTCTTGTGTTTTCTGACCCTGATTGTGCCTTGGGCACTGACAACCAGTCCCAGGGGCAGTGCTCTGTTTAAAATGGTATATGCAAATTAGGCATTATTATATATGGCTTTGCCAGCCTACCTTTGAGTCCCTAGTATATGGTAGGGCATATAGGTTTGGGGACCCCAATGTAGTCAGGGCACTCCTGAGTGCACTGCTGTGGTCCCCGGTGTTATTGTAAAAGCAGGCTTGCCTTGCAGGCTGCTTTTAAATGAAAGTTAACCCCAAATTAAATTAAAACTTTGAAATTAAAAGCGCATCCAAAGTCCTAAACTACCTTTTTTTTTTTTACATATAACTCATCCCTAAGTTATGCTGTAGGTACCCCAAAGGTTGGGTGAAGTGCCAATATAAGCAAGGACTTTATAAAAGTTGTTTTATAAGCCCAGGTGAGCGAAAAACAGGCAAATTAATGTTTCCCCATCATAGTGCTTTGGCTCCATAGGCTAACGTTGGAAGGCTATATTTAAAAATAATAAAGTCTCAATTTGAGGAGATTCTGGTGGTCATTACAACCTTGGCAGACGGTGTTAAAGCTGCGGTAATACCGCAAACAGGCCGGCTGAAAAAAAAAGGAATTATGACCGTGGCGGAAGCCGCCAACATAGACAGCCACTTTAACACTCCGACCGCCACGG
The DNA here is from genome assembly GCF_031143425.1 of Pleurodeles waltl. Taxonomy (NCBI): domain Eukaryota; kingdom Metazoa; phylum Chordata; class Amphibia; order Caudata; family Salamandridae; genus Pleurodeles; species Pleurodeles waltl. The sequence goes on along the minus strand of NC_090444.1, from coordinate 1,231,822,867 downwards.
CGGTACAGACAAGCAGATCGGCGGTCACCGCCAACAGACAGGCAGAAGATAAAGTACCGCCCACAGTATTACAACACACCAATCCGCCACCTTTTCCGGGGCGGATTCACCGTGGATAAAAACATGGCGGAAACAGCTTTTGCAATGGGAAAACGCTCACCTGAACACACTCACGAGGAAGGAGGCCACCATGGAGCCCGAACTCCAAATACTCCCTGCGATTGTGTTCCTGCTCCTCTACGAACACCAGCAACGGTGGCGCCGAAGACAACGGTGAGTACTGCACCTATGACATAGGGGAGGGGGGAGGCAAAAGTCACGGACACACACACGCAACACCCCCACCCCCACCCCGACCCTCACCCACTACAACACACACACCAATGCATATCCATACATCACAGTAACAACCCCCAATCCCCCCGGAAGAATGCAAAGACAAAAGGAAATGAGTGCAACCATTGTAATATATCAAAATACAGTAAGCTCATGTATACAGAAATATATACACATTAAAAATATATACATCATGATTAGTAGTGCAGGTATGCACATTTCAATGTCCGTGGACCACTGGGCCCACAATGCATGGGTGAGGCCCACACTAGATACCTGTCCACAAACGGAGAGAACACTGCAGGGGCATCAGATAGAAAAACAACAGGCACCTCAGGGGGAAGAGAAGGGGGCACCTCAGTCGGATGACTGCACCTCGCCAGATCCACGACGGGGCTCCATGCCCATTGATGTATCCTGGGGAGTGCAAAGCCACAGTTTCTCAAGTCTCTACAGTGGGTGGGTTGCCCACTGTACCATCCTGGGGAGTGCAAAGCCACAGTCTCTCAAGTCTCTACAGTGGTTGGTTTGCCCACTGTTTCATCCTGGGGAGTGCAAAGCCACAGTCTCTCAAGTCTCTACAGTGGTTGGTTCGCCCACTGTACCATCCTGGGGAGTGCAAAGCCACAGTCTCTCAAGTCTTCACAGTGGTTGGTTTGCCCACTGTACCATCCTGGGGAGTACAAAGCCACAGTCTCTCAAGTCTCTACAGTGGGTGGTTTGCCCACTGTACCATCCTGGGGAGTGCAAAGCCACAGTCTCTCAAGTCTCTACAGTGGTTGGTTTGCCCACTGTTCAATCCTGGGGAGTGCAAAGCCACAGTCTCTCAAGTTTCTGCATGTCTCCACAGGTTCTGGAGGGGGACTGGTGCCCAGAGTGCTTCATCCTGTCAAGGATTCAGGTAGTGGATGCAGTTCTCCACTGGTTCTGGAGGGGGACTGGTGCCCAGAGTGCTTCATCCTGTCAAGGATTCAGGTAGTGGATGCAGTTCTCCACTGGTTCTGGAGGGGGACTGGTGCCCAGAGTGCATCACGCTCCCCGTGACGGTCCCAGTTCCGTCATTGTCCCAGCTGCACATGGGCTAACGATGCTTGAGTTGGCGGTCTTTGCTCTGTTCAGCGGTGCTTGACTTTGCTGTCTCTGACCTGTTCAGCAGTGCTTGCCATGGCGGTCTGTGCCCTGTTCAGCTGTGCTTTTCCATGGCGGTCTGTGCCCTGTTCAGCGGTGCTTGACTTTGCTGTCTCTGACCTGTTCATCGGTGCTTGCCATGGCGGTCTGTGCCCTTTTCAGCTGTGCTTTGCCATGGCGGTCTTTGCCCTGTTCAGCGGTGCTTGACTTTGCTGTCTTTGCCCTGTTCAGCGGTGCTTGACTTTGCTGTCTCTGACCTGTTCAGTGGTGCTTGCCATGGCGGTCTGTGCCTTGTTCAGCGGTGCTTTGCCATGGCGGTTTTTGCCCTGTTCAGCGGTGCCTGACTTTGTGGTCTCTGATCTGTGCAGCAGTGTTTGGCATGACGGTCCCTCAGTGCCCAGCGGGGCTGTGGCTGCCGGTGCCCTCCTGGGCACTGACTCTGGCGGTGGTCTCCTGACCAGTGACGATTGTGTTGCCCTCCTGGGCACTGACTCTGGCGGTGGTCTCCGGACCAGTGACGATAGTGCTGCCCTCCTGGGCACTGACTCTGGCGGTGGTCTCCTGACCAGTGACGATAGTGCTGCCCTCCTGGGCACTGACTCTGGCGGTGGTCTCCGGACCAGTGACGATAGTGCTGCCCTCCTGGGCACTGACCCTTGCGGTGGTCTCCTGACCAGTGACGATAGTGCTGCCCTCCTGGGCACTGACTGACGATAGTGCTGCCCTCCTGGGCACTGACTCTGGCGGTGGTCTCCGGACCAGTGACGATGGGGCTGGCGGTGGCGTCCTGGCCAGCGGGGAGGATGGCGGCCTTCTCCGCTGTGCTGCTCTTCCCAGACTTTGGAGACTGCTTCTGCCCCTTCACCACCTTGGGAGGAGTCACAGCTGACTCGGCACTCCCCCCGGGACCCTTGTGAGCGGCTTTGCCGGCAGGAGTCTTCACCCTCTCCCGTCAGGCACTGTCCAACTTCTGGTGCTTTACAGGGGGTGGACTGGCAGTGCTTTGGCTCCGTGTCACACTGGCTGCCCTGGTGCCCGGTGCACTCCATATACCTCTAACACGCACCACTGGAACCAGACTTTTTTTGGCTGAGGTGCTAGTACGGGACCCAGGAATTGGAGGGGTGGGGGTGGTGGTAAAGAGGTCAACGTTGCTCAGGAAAAGTTTCTGACGAACACTGGGATGGGTAGCTGGAGGGGGTCTGGGAGTGGAGGAAGAGGAGGTGGTTGTAGGAGGTGTAACTTTAGATGATTTTGGTGCAGGTGCATGTTCTGGAGGCTGTCGTGAGGTGGATGGATGTTGGGTGTGTGGGTGCCCGCGTTTGTGTACTGTGGGAGGGGGCGTCACAGACACACTGGGAGAGGACACAGGGGACGTGTAAATGGTAGTGGGGGTGGTGAGTGCAGGTGAGCGGGGTTTGGTGCTGGGTGTTCTGGTGCGAGTCCTAGTGGCTGTAGATGTAGTGCATGCAGGTGAGAGTGTAGATGACACTGGGAGGGAGGAGGGAGACGACTAGGAGGGGGACACAGTGGAGGCAGTGGATGTTGCTGTGTTTGTATGTGGGTGATGCTTGTGTGAGTGCCTGTGGGATGTGTGGTGCCTATGTTTGCCTGAGCTGCCCTTGTGTGTTGACGTGTGTGCATGCTGGTCTGATGGTGTGCTTGGGATAGGCTGGGGTACAGGGGACTGGGTCTGGGTGGAGGAAGTTGGAGGGGGGAGGCTAGACACAGGGACAATGGCTGCCATCAGTGCTGAGGCCAGAGATTGCAGGGTACGATGAAGGGCAGCCTGACCAGAATGAATGCCCTCCAGGAATGCATTACCATGTTGCAACTCCCTTTCTACACCCTGGATGGCATTCACAATGGTAGACTGCCCAACAGTGAGTGACCTGAGGAGGTCAATGGCCTCCTCACTGAGGGCAGCAGGGGTGACTGGGGCAGGGGCTGAGGTGCCTGGGGCGAAAGGTGATGACCACCCTCCTGGGTGAGCGGGCACGGAGCGAAGGCTGAGGGGCTGCTGGGAGGGCAGTGCTGGTAGGGGGGGTGGCGGCTGTACCTGTAGAAGTGGTGGGCACAGATGGTGCCGCCACCACAAGGGAGCTCCCATCGGAGGACGAGTCCGTGTCGCTGTCTGCTGATCCGGTGACCGACGTGAAGCTCCCCTCGCCCTCCGTCCCATTGGTGTATTCGGAGGCTGTGGTGTGGCCCTCCATGGCCATGTGGGATGCAGCTCCCTCGTGCTCCAGTGCCACTGTACCTTCGCCTGATGATGCTGATGCACAAAAGAACAGGGAGAGCACAAAAAGGGTGGGAGGAAACAGAAGAAAGACAGGTTGAGTGCATGGTGTGAGAAAACAGGGCTGATTGCAGAGGCCCCCTAACTTTTTGCCCCCATTTTCCACTTTATGCTGGTGTTTTCCTGACTCTGATGGTGCCCTGGGTACTGCTAACCAGTCCCAGGGCCTGTGCTCTGTGTAAAATCAATATGCAAATTAGGCTAATTATAATTGGCTAAGTTAACCTACCTATAAGTCCCTAGTATATGGTAGGGCATGTAGGTTTAGGGACCACAGCATAGGTGGTGCACAAATAGGTGCACTGCTGAGGTGCCCAGGGTCATTTTAAAGGCAGGCCTGCCTTGCTGGCTGCTTTTAAATTAAAGTTATATGCAAATTCGACTTTGGAATTAAAAGTAGTTACAAAGTCTTAAACTACCTTATTTTTACATATAAGTCACCCCTAAGGTGTGCCCTATGTGCCCCTAGGGCTGGGTGCCATGTAACTATAAGCAGGGACTTTATAAAAATAGATTTATAAGCCCTGGTGAGGTAAAAACAGCCAAATTCGTTTTTCCCTCATTGAAGTAAATGGCCTTCATAGACTAGAATGGGGAGACTTTATTTTAAATTTTAAAGTCTCCTTAAATGTTGCATACCAAGAATTTGGTATCAAATTAATTGTTGTAATAAATCCCACAACTTCCAGTTGTTGGATTTAATATAACTTGTACAGGTAAAAAGTTTTAGACTTTACCTAAAAAGTTGCCAATTTCAGCCCTGCATTGTTTTTGCTGCTGTGCTCTGATTGGCCAGCCTGCAGCAGCTTAGCCAAGCTGCCTTGATGAGGTGTGAAGTGGCCTGGCTTCACACAAAGGAATGTGCCTGTGGGAGAGAATCTCCCCTCAGCAGATGGTGAGGCAGGAAGGGGGAGGGCTGCCAAACTGGTCTTCAAAGGCAGAGAAGGACATTTGGAGCACCCAGCAACACCCCCACATCCTGCAACCCCAGACAACTAGGTGCCCCCTTGATTAGATTAGGAGAGGGCAGGAGAGGGGTGTGTTTATGATTTTTAGCCACACCAGTGGGTGGGCTCAGCCAAATGTAACCTCCAAAAATCAGATTCAGCCATGATGGATTTTTAGAGAATGTTGCCTTCTGGGATGGATTTTTGCCACACTTCCCAGGAAGTGGTCATCACAGGGGGACAACCCTGTACCTGATTGGAGAACCAGGACCCCCCTGCTTTTCACCCAGGAGCAAGGATAAAACTGGCAGACCTGCACCCACACCTCAGATCCCCACCAGATTTCAACAAGAAAAGAACTAAAGGAGAAGAAGGACTGCCCTGCTGGACCCCTGGCCTGCACCTGGAACCTGCACTCAGAAGGACTGCACCAGCTGCACACTTGGGCTTCACCACAAGAAGGACTTTGCCTGGCTTCAACTGGTTCAAGGGGGGACTCCCTGTTTGCTACAGGTGAAAAATTGCTAACCAGAGTCCCCTGCACCAACTCCTGAAGAAAGTGACCAGCTGACCACTGTCCAGTGGCCAAAAAGGAGTTTGCGCCAGGAGCATTCTGGGAGTTGTAGTCCGCACCCCCAAGGACCATCACAGAACTTCTGGACCCTTGGGGTGAGCTGTGGACCCCAAAAGAACCTTAAAAGAACATCTGGGTGAAGCCCCAGAAGTTTGGAGAAGATTTGGGAATTTTTTTAAAAAGTTGACCGGGACCTCCCAGCCAACGTATCCGAGAAGGGCTCCATGGACGTCGGATCAAGATCCAGGTTTACCCCGGTCGAAGGATTTTCACCTCGAAAAAACGACTAAGTCCGAAGGTAAAAATCTCCGCCGAGGAATCCAGCATCGCGTATCCGGAGAAGGGCTCCAGGAGGTCGGATTGGACTGGCAGGTTCGTCCCGGTGAAGAAAATCTTCAAAATAAAGACTAAGTCAGAAGGTAACTTTTTAACCGAGGCCTCCCGCGACCTGTAGCCGAGCAGGGCTCCATCGCGGTCGGCCTGAAACTTTGACTTTGCCCCGGTCGAGGTGCAACCAGATGACCCGAAAAAAAAAAATCTTTAAAAATTCATATCTCCGGTTCCCCTTATCCGATTTTATTCGTTTTGGTGTCAATTTAAAGATAAAAATATAAACTATTTTTATAAATTGGTTTTGGATTTTTAAACTGTTTCCTGTGTTTTATTTAATTACTGTTGTGTGATATTTGAATGCTTTTCACTCTGTCTCCTAAGTTCAGCCTTGACGCTCGTTGCCAAGCTACCAAGGGTTGAGCTGGGGTTAATTTACTGAGACCTAACTGGACCTAAGTGGAGGTTAGAGGCTTGTTGCTAGGTGTAGGTACCTACCTGCCCTTACCAATAACCCATTTTCCAACACATGGCTTACCGCTACCGTTGGCGGACAATACAGACACAGCAGCCCCCTGCACTACGCCGTGCTCTTGGCCTCTACAGATGCAGCTTTCTTGGGATATGGCCTACATTGCTATGAGTGTCATCTGTCCACATAGATGACACAGGGGCATGTATACCTGTACTTGACACTCTACAGAGGTGGGGTGGAGTGGCACATGGCCTGCATTCCGGAGGGGCCTAGCTTACGGAACTCGCCCTGGCCTAGGGAAACCCACAGCCCTCCTCCCCCACCCAGACCCCTCCACTGCACGCAAAGTCATCAGAATGTGAGTGTACTCACCCCCTTGTGTCTGCTGTGATGCCCTCAAGCGCCCATCCTACTCAGGGTAGGCCACCGCCAGGATCCGGAACATCAGGGGTGTCATGGTGCGACGGGCACCCCTCCCACGTTGGGAGGCCATCCCCAGCTGAGCCTCCGCGGTCTTCTTGCTCCTGGTGGGCGCTGACCTACATGACATGTACAGGGGAAGAAGAGAATTCATTAGCAACAGCACCGTTGAAGTGAGTGGCCAACATCCCTGCCCTTGCCATGTGGCGCATGCATTCACACTCCTTCATGCTTGCATAACTCTGCCCCCTTCCTACTTACATCCAGGCCTCTCCACCCAGGCATAGCCCATATAACTTGCACCCTATGTACTCACCTGTTGGTCTAGAGGACCGTAGAGTAGCGTGTACTGGGGGAGGACCCCGTCCACAAGCTTCTCCAACTCCTGTGCAGTGAAGGCAAGGGCCCTTTCCCCAGACGCACGAGCCATTGTCTCTTCCAGACTGAGGTCACAGCAGCACTTGCAGTGTAGGTCCTCTCCTGTCGAAGATCAGGCACAAGTTATTCAACAGATAGAAAATGGCGGTGACGTCCGCGGCGGTGACGTCCGCGGCGGTGCGTATCATCACCGCCGGCGCACTTCGTCATTGGCTCCTGGGACCCATAGGGTCCAATGTTAACCAATGCAGCATTGCTCCGCGGTCTTCGACCGCCTACCGCAACGGTGTACAACGCCAGAGCAGTTACCTCACATCCAATTGTCCCAGTTTAGAGGTCAGGCAGGCGTCATTTCAGGGGCCCACATGGCTTCATTTACAACTGTGTCACACATACCTAGGCCTGGACTCAACACACTTACAGACAACTTTTTGCATTATGTTTCGTGTACTGTGTAGCTGTGGGTACATTCATCTGTGTTGCTTGACTCGGTGTTTGCTGTTGTCCTTCCCAGGCACCGTCAGCTGGGAAATGTAAGGAGATGGCGGAATCCTCCGGTGTACCGACCGCTGGTGGACCTGTTGACAATGGAGGAGCGACATTTAATCATCACCTATAGGTTTGACCGTGCCGCAATCCAGGAACTGTGTACCCAGTTGGAGCCAGATCTGATATCACCAATCCACCATCCCACAGGAATCCCCCCTGAAGTGCAGGTGCTGTCAGTACTCCATTTCCTTGCAAGTGGGTCATTTCAAACAACAGTGGCCATGGCATCAGGGATGTCCCAGCCTATGTTTTCCAATGTGTTGTCCAGAGTGTTGTCTGCCCTGCTGAAACACGTGAGGAGCTACATCGTTTTCCCTCAGGTGGAGGATTTGGCTACAGTTAAAGGTGACTTCTATGCCCTGGGACATATCCCCAACATCATTGGTGCCATTGATGGGACCCATGTGGCTTTGGTCCCCCCCCACAGGAGTGAACAGGTGTACAGGAACCGGAAGAGTTATCATTCAATGAATGTACAGATGGTATGTTTGGCAGACCAGTACATCTCGCAGGTAAATGCTATGTTCCCTGGATCAGTGCATGACGCCTACATCCTGCGGAATAGCAGCATCCCGTATGTGATGGGTCAACTCCAGAGGCACCGTGTGTGGCTATTAGGGGACTCTGGTTACCCCAACCCGTCATGGCTATTGACCCCAGTGAGGAATCCCAGGACCAGGGCAGAGGAACGCTACAATGAGGCCAATGGGCCGACTAGGAGGGTGATCGAACGCACCTTCGGCCTCCTGAAGGCCAGGTTCATGTGCCTCCATATGACAGGTGGTTCCCTATTCTACTCACCAAGGAAGGTGTGCCAGATCATCATCGCCTGCTGTATGCTTCACAATCTTGCTTTGCGACGCCAGGTGCCTTTTCTGCAGGAGGATGGTCCAAATGATGGTGTTGTGGCAGCTGTGGAGCCTTTGGACAGTGATGAGGAGGAAGCAGAGGAAGAAGACATTAATAACAGGGACTCTGTCATACAGCAATATTTCAAGTGACACACAGGTGAGAACAAATTGTTTTACTATTACATTCACTTTCACACTTCTACCTCTATCCTGTCTGTCAATTTGAAGCGGTATATGCTAACTGAGTGGTACATTTCCATTACGGTTTCACAGGTGTGGTTTCCAACGTGTGTCATCTGCTTGCATCCTTCATGGGCTTGTGATGTGTGAAATAGGTATGTTGACATTACATTTTCGAACGGATTTTGTCATTGTCATAGCTAATACACATTTTCTAAATCACAGACTGACTCCAGATTGTTTTGTGGTTCAAGGGTGTTTATTGAAGTGCTAATTATTGGAGGGGGTGGCAAAATGGTGATGGGTGATGGTGGAGGAATGTCCATGGCAGAGTCCAGTCTATTAGTCTCACAGGTGCACTGCCCATATGGGCATAGGAAGTGGAGCTGGAACAGTTCCAATCTGGACAGGGTGACAAAGTGGGACATTGGGATGACAATCAGGGTGGTCTCATTTCCTGGCGGGGGTCTTGCCATCTTGCTCTGTCCTGTTCCTGGATCTCAAGGACCGCTTGAAGGGTGGTTCTCCGTCTGCAGGGGGTGGGGTGCTGGTGTGGTGGTCCTGTGGTGGGGCGTCCAGTCCACTAGCGCCGGCGGAGGTGGTGGGCAGTTCTTCATCCATGCTAGTGTCAGGGGCCCCTTGGAGTGCCACGGTGTCCCTCATGGTCTTCTGTATATCCTTCAGCACCCCTACTATGGTGCCCAGGGCGGAGCTGATGGTTCTGAGCTCCTCCCTGAACCCCAAATACAGTTCGTCCTGCATGCACTGGGTCTCCTGAAACTTTGCCAGGACCATCGCCATCGTCTCCTGGGAGAGGTGGTATGCTCCCATGATGGAGGATAGGGCCTCGTGGAGAGTGGGTTCCCTTGGCCTGTCCGCCCCCTGTCGCACAGCAGCCCTCCCAGTTTCCCTGTGTTCCTGTGCCTCCGTCCCCTGAACCGTGTGGCCACTACCACTGCCCGCAGGTCCCTGTTGTTGTTGGGGTGGTGGGTTATCCTGGATTCCCTGTAGTGGTGGACACACAGCTGATTGACGTGTCCTGGGAACGGAGGTATGGGCCCGCGGGGTTGGTTCTGTGCTGGTGTTACCAGAGGGTGGAAGGTCAGGGTTGGGCTGTGCCTGTGCGAGGGCAACCGACGGTCCCGAGGCCCACGATGGTCCGGGCTGGTCATCTTGATCCAGTTGGCCAGAGCTGCTGTCATCACTGTGGGACTCTTCTGGGGGTGGGGTAGAGATATCTGGAACCTCCTGCCTGGTGACGTTAGGTAGTGGTCATGCAGGGGTATAAAAGAATGATTATTGCATGTGTGTGTGTCATGGTGTGCAAGGGTGGGTGAGCGTGTATCCCAGTGCTAGCTTTCCTGTGTGTGGGCTTGTGTGATGATGGTTAGGGGTTGTTATGGGTATGTGCAGTGGGCATGCTTTAGTGCTGGGTGTCCATGATTTGTTGTGTCATGCAGGGCTTGGTGTTGGGATGTGTGGTTTGTGTTATTAGTACATTAGTGAAGAGTTGGAGTGATAGGGGAGGGGGTGAGGGTGGGGGTGTGTGATAGCATGCAGGTAGGGTGGGGGATATGATAGTTAAAATTTGACTTACCAGTGTCCATTCCTTCACCGACTCCTCTAAGGCCCTCTGGGATGCATGATGGTCAAGACCTGCTCCTCCCATGTTGTTAGTTGTGGGGGAGGAGGTGGGGGTCCGCCGCCAGTCCGCTGAATCGCGATGTTGTGCCTGGAGACCACAGAACGCACCTTCCCCCGTAGGTCGTTCCACCTCTTCCTGATGTCCTCCCGATTTCTTGGGTGCTGTCCCACTGCGTTGACCCTGTTGACGATTCTCCGCCATAGCTCGATCTTCCTAGCTATGGAGGTGTGCTGCACCTGTGATCCAAATAGCTTTGGCTCTACCCGTACGATTTCCTCCACCATAACCCTGAGCTCCTCCTCCGAAAACCTGGGGTGTCTTTGGCATGCCATGGGGTGGTGTAGGTGATGTGTGTGGGGTGAATGTGGTGATGAGTATGGTGATGTGTAGTGGTGTGTGGTATTTTGTGCGTGGATGTTGTGTGGGTGATGGTATTGTGTGCCTCTGTGTGGTGGGGTTGCCTATTGCTGTGCTCTCTCTCTGTCGCCTTCGTCTCTAATTTTTGGTCATTGGGGTTTGTGGGTGATGTGGGTGTGTGTTTTATATTGTGTTGGGTGTGTGGGAGTGGTGTTTGTATGTGTATCAGGTGTGTGTATTTGGAATTGTCCAATGTGGCGGTGTTTTGGAGATGTGTGTGTATTTTGAGCGCGGCGGTGTGTACAGCCAATGGAATACCGCAGTTGAAAGACTGCGGCGTGGATTCGTGTGTTGTAATAGCATGGGCGTGTTTCTGTTGGCGTGACGGTTAAGGATTTGTTTTCGCCAGTTTATCACTGACCTTTGGTGTGGCGGACTTGTGTGGGTGTCTGAATTTCGGCAGATTCCGAGATGTGGGTCATAATAACGGTGGCGGATTTCCGCGGCCGCGGCGGTGTATTTGCGGTCTTCTGCACGGCGGTAAGCTGCTTTTACCACCAATGTTGTAATGACCCCCTCTGTCTTGTATAGCTTTCTTTCTGGTGTTTCTGATGAGTTGGTGGTGTGCAGTGGTGGTGGCTCTAAAGTTTCTATGGGCTTCTGCAGATTTGGTGTTTCTCTAGATTTTCTTGAGGTGGCAACAAGTGCATCCAGATTCTCTGAGTTCTGGGGTGAACCAGCTGGCTTGGTTTGTGAGGGGGCTGTTGTTCTTTTTGAGGGGGGCTATGGTGTTGGCGCTGTCGGCAATCCATTTGTGGAAGATGCGTGCTGCGGCGTTTGGGACATCGTTATGAGCGTTGGTGGGGGCGGCGAGGGCGGCGATCAGCTGATCGTCAGTAATTCTTATCCAGTTTCTATGTGATGGTTGGTGTTGGGGTCTGATGACAGTGGGTGTGTTGAAGGTGAAATGGATGGATCAGTGGTCTGTCCCTGGGAGTTCTGAGGTGTGACTGAAGGTAGCGGAGGTGCGTGTAGTGAAGACGGGATCAAGGGTGTGTCCTGCTGAGTGTGTTGGCTCCGCCACGATCTGTTGGAGCCCAATGTTGTGGAGGTTGTCTAAAGGGGATGCGATGTTGGGGTCTTGTAGGTTGTCAAGGTGGAAGATGAGGTCTCCCAGTAGGGTGTAGTTGGTGGATGTGGTGGCTTGTGCGGAGATGTAGTCCATGATGGAGTCAGCAAAGGGAGCATGTGGTCCTGGAGGGCAGTAGATGAGGGTTCCCCTGATGGTGGATGTCGGGCTAGTATGTGGTTTGAATTGGAGGTGTTCCACCAATGCTTGTGGATTCTTCTGAGTCTTCGGAGTGTGGGTTCAGGCGAAGGTTGGACCTGTGGATGATGGTGATTCCCCCCAAAGGCGATTGGGGCGGTCTTTCCAGATGATCTTGTGTCCCTGGGGAATGGAGATGTCTGGGCCTGAGGTTGTGTTGTTCCAGGTCTCGGTGAGGAACGCAATGTCCAGCGTGATGCTGTCGAGGAGGTCCCAGATTTCAGAAGCGTGTCTATGGAGGGAGAAGGTGTTGAGGAGAATGCACTTCAGAGATTTTGGGGGTTGTTGGGTTGTTGTGGGTGGGTTGTGCTGGGTTCAAGGTCTTGGTGGTGGTGTAGGTATGGCGGTAGTGGAGGCATCTGAAGGGTCCGTTGGTGTTAGCTGGTGATGCTTGCTTGCAATTGTTGTGTCCTGGGTTGAATGTGATGAGTGCTGCTGATGTGTAGAGGTGGCGGGTGGCAGGACCTGGGGTCCTGGCGCTGGTCGCAGTTGGGTCACAGTTAGGTGCAGACGGGCTTGCCTTAGGCGCACCTCCGGCGCACCAGTGGTGTGGCCGCACAGCAGCGCCCATTAAATAGGGAGGAGAGGACAGCTGGGAGGTGGGAAACGGCGTGAAAAAGGGGGGTGGGGCTGCAGGGGCAGCAGCGGCGGGGAGGGTGATAGAGAGGAGGGGGTAGAGGCAGCAGCAATGGGGAGTGTGTGAGAGAGGAGAGAGAGAGAAGGAAGTGATGCAAGAAACGAGGTAAAGATAGAGGAAAGCAGAAAGCGAAAGGCACAAAAACAGTAAACAAAGGAAAAACAAGGAAAAAAGAGAAAAGAGGCTCTCCCACTAGACACCAGGGATGAGGCACAGGCAGAAGCCTGCGGTGGAGGAGGGCCTCGAACTTCTGATCATTCTGAATTATGGTAGAAGTCTATATAGTTCAAAAACGTAATATTCATTGCAGCTAGGAAAGCCCACACCGAATGCTGCATCAGTAACAACTTTTATGACCCTAGTGACTTCTGTTATAGAATTGCCTCTGAATGGGTATAGTGTTCAGGAGGGCAGCTGATTTATGATTTCAACCTGATAGTGGGATGCATCTTAAACCACGATCCATCCCACTTGTCAGGGGTTTTAATCACTATAATGTTATTGCAAAGAGACACTGGTGACACACACTCATCTTTAGAGATGCTATACTTGATATATTTTCTTTGGTTGGTATGTGTGTTCAAGTGTCTAAGTACAACCTATTTAAAGGTCAGGATCTTAATGGATATAGAATGAGCAGGGTGGTGAATGAAGACAAAGGTTGGAAACTGGCGTAACAGTCTTGCTATGGTGTGGATTCGTGTTCAAATAATACTTAACCTTCATGAAAAACGTTGTTATTACATTTGTATATTGAAATATTTGGACCTTTTGTTGCTAGGAATGAAAGACCCCGTCTCAGAGCACAAGTTGCAAAAATAACCCCTATTAACGTGAGCCATAGCATGCACACAAATGCGGCTGCCAAGCCTTGCTTCTTTATAGACAGTGCACATGTGCGTGCGTCAATGCAGTAGTCAGTGCATCGATTACCAGTAGAGTGTTAGCACGTTTAGCCTTTTTTCATGATTTTTGTAAGAGCAGCTTGTTTTCGTCGTACATTTTTTAGATCCCATGAGGATTCATGTACCCCGGTGGTATGATGAAAAAATGGTATGTTATGGTATGGTTTTCCCTGCATGGCAAATCACTCTAATCACATTTTAGGAAATTCATCAGGTTTTTCTATTTATTTTCTTCCCTTCAAGAGAAGTTAATCTGGTCGCCTTTACTATTCGTTCAGTAAGTTCCATTACACAGTAGCACTCATGCTTTTCGTGCTAGCTATTGTTCCTTTGAAATCATACCACAATCTTGAAATTTAATTCCTGTTTTCTTTTTTTCTAGTTTTGGTGGCATATTTTCCATATGGACAGAGGTGGGTCAATACTCCCTTTTGCGCCCTTCACTACGCTCTATTTCCTTACATACAGATAGTGACCCCTTCCTCTATCCTAGGTCTCAAGGTGTATCCATCATGTCCTGATAATGACCCTGTCATAAATCAATTTGGCGATCAGTGGACAATTAAGTTTAACTATAATGTTGTCCTACTCAACATCGGATACTGCAGCTTACAACTTTGATAACATGACTTACTATGTTTTCCCTGGTGAGTTGATGAAAACACATGTGCACTGCACTGTTTTTCTTCTTTTTGGGCTATCACTTCTGTCTGATAAAAATATTTGTGTCTAAAAGCTTTAAATGTATTTTCAAGAAGAAAAAAAGCACATTTTATTTCTTCCTTCATTTCTTAGTTCCCAATAACGACGGAGCCTGGAGACCCATCATGGATCTTTGCCACTTAAATCTTTTTCTTCAGCAGGACACTTTTTCAAAAACCGTTTTCAGTTTCAATTGAATTAACCTGTACGATCAAGAAACAACAGTCAGAGTATAGTGTGCAGCTAAAGGAACAATCCCAAACTGCGAATACTGTTTCCATACCCCCCACACTGGTGTCACATATAGCCTAGTTTTCGGTATCAGTGTCCACCCTGCTTGAGGATGCATCATCAAGGGCTACAAATCTTTCTGCCAGTGTCCTCCATGTGGCTAAGCCATCCCCTAACGTGATGTCTCTTCTTCTATTTTCCATATCAATTTTCTTTGCTAGTGTCCACTCTGCTACATCTTTATGCCAGTGTTCTTCTGATGGGGTAGCTGATCCATCTATGTGATAGCCACCTTGTGGCAGCCCAGCACTAATGCCAGCTGTAGATATGTGCATGCCATCTTGCGACCTTTAGGCCGGCTAATTTTCTCCAGCAGACAGAACTGTGGGGTTAGGGCGCCCGCTGTGACATGGTTTATGTGAGTGTGTCCACTATCCAGGCCCAAAAGTATTGCACTTGCGAGCACCTCCAGGCCATGTGCAGGGAGTCAGTCCGAGAAAGCTTGCAGCATTGGCATGTGTCCGACGAAGTACAAGTCATCTGATAAAGGAACGTCATATAGGTGCAGTGGAGGAAATTATAGCAGTTCAACCTAACTCAGGTGCTGCTAGATACAGTCCTGGTAAGGGTGCAGACACAAGTCCAGTAATCATATTCTAGGAGAACGCCCAGATCGGTATATCTGGTCACCTGAACACATAACACCTGTCTCAAATGCTCTGTATAGCAGGGACACCAGATAGCATCCTGACCCACAGGATAACAAGGTCCCCAGAATGACAGAGGCCACCAGCGCTGCAGGGAATGTAATCCCTGTCTGCTGGGCCAACTTGTCAAATACCCAGGCCACGGTAGTGTAAAAATTTCCCAGTGTAAAAGCAGTCTGGGCATCCATGGACAAGATGAAGTGCTTGTGAAGGTACAGTTCTCTCAGCAACTCACAACCACTATCCCTCCTTCCCTGAAAAGACATATTTTCCTTCTTGCATCGAATTGCCACAAGAACCAGCACCAGGTGTTCCTACTGGAAAGTGGCCCACCAGAGAACTATCGTCACAGACCTCTTCCACATATGAGCAGGTTGTGTGACCACAAGTGGCCTTCCTACACAAAAATGATCCAGAGAGACATTTTCCTCTTTTTATGTGTGCTGCATTCTGAGTAAATCTGAGGCAGCAATAAAAAGATCCATGGGTGTTGAGTGGGAAAAGCCACCACAACACCCATGGAATGCCCGCGCTCCAGGGTGAAGAGTAAGGCAACACAGTGTCTTGTGCTGCTTTGTCTCACTCCATATCTATTAGGCCATGCAAAGCAATGCAAAGTGGCTTTGTGTGGCGTCATGGATAAGTATGAGAGGCTTAAATCACAGGAGTGTGAAAAAAAAGAATGCTCAGGCGACGCAAGCCACACAGAAAAATGCCCGTTCGTGTGTCAAAACCGTCTCATTTTTAAGGTAGGCCTGTGTTTGTCTATGAGGGAATGTTGTATAGGAAGGTACTTGGAAATCATCTGGACAATGAACACCAATGGGGCTTTTAATAGTAAGAAAATGTTTTTAGAGTTAAGTCAATAAGTCTTAATGTAGAGTTTGATGTTACATAAACATAGTACTGCAATCTGGTGAAAAGGTTTATAGCTCTAGTACAGTTTAGGAGCCTTCTATTGATTATGGTAATGCTTTTCTGACTGTATGCCGCCCATTGAGATGGGAACTACACCCCCACCATATTCTAAGTCACATCCCTTGGGGCTAAGTTTATAATGCTCCTTACTGATTACGGCCAAATAGGATAAAATGGGTTTGGGGCTGCTTGAGTTAACTTTTGCAGGAGACCTTGCCTGCCAATTCGGTGTGGATCATTCCCATGAGTAGCAGGGTCAGTACTTATTTGCACAAGGAGTTCCCTCTGTCTGGAGTTGTATGGTGGATGAAAGGCGATGGGCTGGTATGTGGCTTGAGCGACCGCCGGTGGCTGAGATTAGTTTACGCATTCCATACATTACCTTACTGATTGTGTCAAAATGGTTTATGGTAATACCTCTGCCTATCCTATTTTACACCTACATTTACACTATAAATCAGCACTACTAAGCATGATGGCTTCTGGCGAATGCTGACTGCTTCATCAATCGTTGCCTTGATATTACTTAATGGGAGAACTAAACACAGGTGTCAAACATTGTACATCAAACTGTTCTGTGGCCCTCAATGTGACGTCTAATCCAAGTTATTCTGTGAGTCATATCAGACTGTTTATAATGACAGCAATTTTTACATTTTCTACTGCTCTTTTTTGTTTCAAAATATTTTATTTTGTTTATAACAGGAAGTATACAGCAGAGAGAGCAGTGATCTGTATACAAATGGAAATCATTATGATGCATACATTTAATCTAAGGTAGGGCCAAGTACACTTCTCTTTAAGATGTGGAGAATTTATGTCATGCCAGACACTTTCCTTGTCAACAATTCTTAAATTTTGTTTGTGATCGAACACAGCAGATGAGAAAGAGGTTGAAAAAGGAAATAAAGCTAAAGGAAGAGGACAGACGAAAAATTAGTGAAGGAGTAGATAGAGAATGTAATACTACATGAACCAAATAAAATAAGGACACAGGGAAAGAAGGGAGACAGAGAGAAATAGAGGATAAGAGCTTGGCAGGAGCTATGAGGATGTAGATATAATTATGTGGGGTCATTTGGTTAGTCATTGCAAGAGGTTAGTGTTTGTAATATTGTAAGAATAGGTTATTGGAGGCATATGGTGACTGAGGACTGTGTGTGTGTGTATGTTTTTAACTGTGTGTATGTTTGCGTGTGTGTCCAGGAGGTAGTTATAGTTAGGACCTAGTTTCCATAGCAAAAGAGTTTTTTGACTTGGCTATATCTTTGGAACCGTTTGACGAGTCCTCATGACATTTTCCAAAAAGGTGTCTTTTTGGGTTTTGTTGTGCCTGGAAAGTTTTGGGGTGATCCGTCAAGCAGGGGGCTGAGAAAAAGGGGTGGTCAAAAAAGTGTATTTCCCATCCTGTTTCCTGTAGGGAATTTGAACATGACTACAGCCCGAGCAACAGCACAGAATTACACCAAGGTTGGCCAAAAGGTAGTTTTTGGTCCAGAAAGCACGCTTTTTGTTATTTGGTGTAAATACGTTCTGTAGTTTTTGAGACAATAAAGGAAAAAGAAATCTGTATATCTGGTTGGAGCCTCAACATAGATTTCACTATGAGATATGATTGGCTGTCAGCACTTCTACTGGGAAGTGCTAACAACAACCTAAGGACAATATACTTGAACGGCAGGTTTTGAGGGTCACAAAAAGGAAATTGTATAAAGGGTGATAGCAATTTTAGTTATAATATAAATCATTTGTTGATGGTACCATACTAATTTTAGGAAGTGTGGTGTGTACTAAGGTGATTTAACCCTGACGGGATTTCATGAATCATGTTTGAGAGAAAACGTTTTTATCGTGATTTTCCCATAGAGGTTATGAAAGTGTGCCAGAAGCTAAAATGAGAGCATATTTTCTGTAAATTCACACTATCTTTCTCAGCCGTATGAGAATGAAGTCTGACATTCTCAGAAAAACATGGACTTCCAACAGGAGCAGTCTGCCAGTTCATTCCCTTGTGTTCTACTGAAACCTCCCAGAGTGTTCTAAAGAAAAACCGACTTAGGGCGTCATTATGACCCTGGCGGTCGGTGGTAAAGCGGCGGTAAGACCGCGAACAGGCCGGCGGAAAACAAAATTGAAATATGACGCCGCGGTCATCTGCCACTTCACCATTCCGACCGCCATGGCGGTGTAGACCGCTGGGCTGGAGATTGAGGTCTCCAGCCCAGCGGTTGTCACTAGACCGCCGACGGTGTCAGGACCCTGCATACCGCCATGGATCTCGGGTGGTTGGAAACCGCCATGAGATCCATGGCGGTAGGCACTATCAGTGCCAGGGAATTCCTTCCCTGGCACTGATAGGGGTCTCCCCCACCCCCGCTATCCCCACAAATCCTCCCCCCACACCCCTCATGCCCCTGGCACCCCCCAAAGGTGGCACAACCCCCTCTCCACCCCGACCCCGAACATGCACATATACACACCCCTACACGCACACACCCCCAACATGCACATATACACACCCATACATGCACACACCCCCAACATGCACATATACACACCCATACATGCACACATACACCCGGACAACACATACCCGCACACATACAAACAGACATGCACACCGTCCGACCCGCACACATTTCCAATGCACACAGCACCCCGCCACACGCATACACTCACTCACTCACCCCTCTACACTCTCACACGCACACCCCCATGCACACATACAACACACAACACCCCCCAACCCCCTTCCCTAACGGATGATCAACTTACCTTGTCCGCTGATCCTCCGGGAGAGGACGGGATCCATGGGGGCAGCTCTGCCACCAGAACACAGTCACCAGAACACCGCCACACCGAATCATGGGACGTGATACAGTGGGCGGTGTTCTGTTGACGTGGCGGTGGAGGTTGAGCAACCTCCACTTTCCCGCCGTCCGCCAGTATGGCTGATGGCGGCTTTCCTTACGAAAAAGGACGGCGGCCTGCCAGCGGTCATAATACGCGGCGCGGAAGACAGCCACGACTGGCGGTCTTCAGCATGGCAGTACCTCGGCGGTCTTGCGAAAAGACCGCTGAGGTCGTAATGACCCCCTAAGTTATGATGAAGGTGGAACACCTGAAGCCATCTTGATTGAATCAAACTGGTAAAACATAAAACATTTAACTTAGAAAGAACAAAATGAGGGGGTTCATTTTGACACAGAAATTATGGTTAGTGCCCTAGAAAGAAAAATTAAGACACGTTTTAAGTAAGTTCTCAAATATCTTCCTCTTCTATTTTATTAAAACATGCAGACTGAAACATGAATTTTCAACACCAGCAGCCTGACAGTTAACTACCTGGTGATAAGCATGTTTACTACAATGGTCTAAAGAGCAACTAGAGTGCTACCATTCTGAATTCATGCCAAAATTGTGACATATCTGAACACCATCATGATGGAATCGAAGAAGTCGAAAACTGAAAGCATTTTCTACTAGAGATACTGCAGTAAATGACGAAATTAGGAAGCTTCATAACAAATTAGTCTTCCAAGGTGGACCCCAGAGAAAAAGGAGCCCAAATGTAGTACAAATATCACTCTAATGTAGCCCAAGTACAGCCTAGTGACAGGAGTGTACAAAGCACTTAATTGTACTGTTTGTTGCAATTTTATTTAGCACACACTTGAATAGAAGGTATTGGAGTGCTTTATATAAGCATCAGTTGCATCACACAAGGATACCTTAATTTTGGTTTTAGGCATTTGCCTACAATCACTGTGTGTCGAGCTGACAATTAAACTCAAACCTGGTTTCCCAGTTGCAAAGTCTGCAGCTCTGGCTGCACTGCCACATCCTCCCCCTTATACATTTTATCAAGTGAACAACCGAATAAAAACATAAATATAGCATACAATTTCAAAGTGTTTTGTCACTATTTGAGAACTCAGACAATATGTTCTCATTTGGTTTGTTAGAGCAATAACCATGATTTCTATAGAAATAATACCCGCTCATTGTTACAATTACTAAAGGCAATGCTTTAGGCAGTACAGATTTGATTACATCACGGTGAAATCAGGGGTGCCACAATTTTGCAATAAATATAGAATGTTAGCAATATATTTGTTTATTAGAATAGTGTTGGGAGGCAGAGTACAAGGGCAAAGACTCAGAAAATTGAGGGTAGCCAAGAGGGTGAAGAAGCAACAAGTTGATAACGCTGGGTAGGCTGGAGGGTCAGTGGCAGCACAACAGGACCATGGAGGGCAGGGGAAAAGGGGCAGAGGCATCAAACCAACCATGCAGGATAAGCAAGAGAGGCTGTGGCAATATATTAGATCACTGAAGGCAGAAGGAAGAAGCAGTGGCATTATAACCATACATGCGAACAGACCTGATTCAGGCACAAGATACCCAATATTTTAAGCCTAAAAGGGCTTTATTTTATCTGTTTCCTGCCTAACATCTCATTTTTTTCAATGTCAGTCACTGAAGATAATCAATTCCTCAGGTTTGTTTTTCAAAATCTCCTTGTCAAGTTCAAAATGATGGCAAGCATGGTGCATTGGATCATGGAGGCCAGGAGGAATGGGGCAGGGACATAACCTTCGATAACAGAGGGCAGGAGGGAGATGGGCAGGGGCATCAAACTGACCTTACAGGGCAGGCGTCTGGGGATGCAGCAGCACAATACACCACAGAGTGCAAGTGGGACAGCAGTGCAGCCCAACAGCAGTACAACAGACCAAGAAGAGCAATGGGGAGAAGCCGGGGTTGGGGGAGGGCATGCACATGGACATCAGTGAGCAGAGGGGAAGAGGCAAGGGCAGCAAGCTGACCATACGAGATAGACAGGAGGGACAGTTTGATTTCGGGTGGGACTGCTAAGGAACCCATAGATAAGGTATCCTCAGTTGCAGCATAACGGACCATGAAGGGCAGGTGGGAGGGGCAGGGGTATGGCAACGGACCAGACTAGACAGGAGGGAGGGGATAGGGGCCTGCACATGGAAAAAGGAGAACAGGGGTCAAGTGGCAAAGTAGGAACAGCAAGTGGACCATGGAGGGCAGGCAGGATGGGCACTGCAAGCACAATACACCATGGAAGCAACAATGAGACTATGATAGCATACATGCAGACAACAGAGAGAAGGTGGGAAGGTTTAGGGGGTCAGGGGCAGCAAGCTGACCACATAGGGAAGTGGGTAGGAGGTTTTGCAGCACAGAAGACCATGCATGGCTAGTGGGAGGGTTGGTGGCAGCACAATAGTCACGGGACAAGAGGGAGTGTGCAGGGGATTGCATAAAGAACCATAGAGGACAGAAGGGAAGGGTACAGACAAGAAAGGGTGAGGGGAAGGGCTTAACAACAGACCACACATTGCAGGCAGGAGGAGCAGTTCCAGCACAGCAGAGTATGGAGCGCAGAAGAGATTGGCTGCAAAATTACATCAAGATAAAATCAGGCATGCCTCAGACAGGCATGGTAGAGGTGGCAGGGACAGGCAGCAGCATGCTGACTATGCTAGTCAGGTGAGAGAGGCAGTGGCAGCTCAACAGAACACTCAGAGTAGATAGAAGTGGCAGGTCCATGAAATATGGTGCGAATAAAGGAAGGAGAAGAGGCATGCACACAGCCATCAGAAGACAAGGGAAGGAGGGTAGGGCAGCAAGCTAAGCAGGAGGGCAACAATGGGGCATAGAATTGGGCAACACAAGGCAGGAGGAATGGACAGGGACATCAATCTAAATGGGGGGCAGTGGCAGCATATCTGACCAGGCTGGGCAGGAGGAAGTGGGCTGATGCATGGACTCTGCCAACAGAGGGTAGGGAGGAGGTGGATGGGGCAACAGGCTAACTGGTCAGGGCAGGCAGGAAAGGCAATGGCTGAATGACGGCCTCATAGTGATGTAATGAGGAAGCACGTCCTGAACCATGCTTTGCGAAGGACATCTTACATAAAGTTCAAAAATGATCACAGGGACATTATAGTTAGGAGATAGAAGTAAAAAAAAAAACATTAACTTAAAGCTAAAGGTTACAGGGACGTTATAGTTATGTTCAGATTTTACACACACACAACCATAGAAGTTCAGCTATTGTAGTTAAAGTTATTTCAAGTAAGTATAACATGTGTCCTAGGGCAGTGGTTCCCAACCTTTTGACTTCTGTGGACCCCCACTTTATCATTACTGGAACGCGAGGACCCCCACTGAACTATTATTGGAATCCAGGGACCCTGCACTGAGTCATTACTGAAAGCTCTGGACCTTATCTGTTAATGTTATTTAATTTTTTGAGCTGTTGCAGACCCCCTGAGGAGCCTTCGCGGACCTCCAGGGGTCCCCGGACCACAGGTTGGGAACCACTGCCCTAAGGTAACTATAACTCACGCCCTCGCCATCAACTGCTAATTACCCCAGATATTACATCACTCATGCCATCTTCTATCACATCATTAATAATATTAATGTTACATTTGTAGTAACATTATTGATAAGAAAACTGTGCATGGCAAGGGGCAAGAGTTGTAGTTAACTTAGGGCACTCGAAATAACTCTAACTTCAAAAGCTGAATTTCTATGGTTCTGTGCACATAAAATCTGAAGCTAATTATAATGTCCCTGTGATCTTCAGTTTGTTAGGGAATATATATATATATATTTATTTTTTTTGTTTGTTTTTTGTTTTTTTTAAATACATTCGGTCCAAAAAGTTTGGGACATTTGAAAATTAAAAAGAAAATAACAGTCTTACATAGATGTTTAAAATCCATTAGGATCGCAATAACTCATCATAATTCATAATAACAATCATTCAAAATACTGATAGAATCTGATAGCCAACTGGCATATAAAATGTTTCAGTAAAATCCTCACAACTGGGGTTAAAATCAGGCAAAAAATACGGCAATTAACAAGTTTGGCATAGAAAACATCTCTATGAGCTTGTGCGATCTCTATTTGCTCCTTTAAAGGGCCACGAGTTCTTACTAAAATGCAAGAAAATGCTGCATATAAGTTAACAGGTTCACAATAATAACAGAGTGCATGGCACATCTAAAAAATAAGAGAAGGAACAATGAAATGTGTATCTTATTAAAATCTCCCTCTATGAACAAAGGCTCAGCCAACTCTAAGGGCCCTTCACAGAAATGAGCCTACGGCGGATACACCAAGCCTCCGATAGAAATTTGGCAACTGAGGAAGCTACCAGTGTGGATGTGTCATATTTACATATTCTAGTGGCATTGGCTCTGTATGTATATATATATATATATATATATCAACTCCACAATAGATTTAAACTCTGGCACTCCATGCAGATTACTGGCCTTTATTCACTCCATATTTCCATTAAACAAACCATAGGGGGACGCGTTTCAACCATCACGGTCTTCTTCCTTGGCCCTTCCCACAAACATATCACACATGTGGCCCCTCCTATTTTCCATATATCCACTAGCCCATAGACATAGAAGAAATCCTTTTTATTTATTTTTTATTTTTCCTCCCCTTCCCTTTGTCCAGTTTCGCGCCAGAGCAGGGCTAAGGGGTCCCTGAACCGGTGTAGACTGGCTTATGCAGAAATGGGCACCATGTGTACCCATGAAAGCATTTCCAGAGGCCTGGGGTGGCTACTCCTCCCCTGCCTTCACACCATTTTCCAAAGGGAGAGGGTGTAACACCCTCTCTCAGAGGAAGTCATTTGTTCTGCCATCCTGGGCCAGGCCTGGCTGGACCCCAGGAGGGCAGAAGCCTGTCTGAGGGGTTGGCAGCAGCAGCAGCTGCAGTGAAACCCCGGGAAAGGCAGTTTGGCAGTACCAGGGTCTGTGCTACAGACCACTGGGATCATGGGATTGTGCCAACTATGCCAGGATGGTATAGAGGGGGCAATTCCATGATCATAGACATGTTACATGGCCATATTCGGAGTTACCATTGTGAAGCTACATATAGGTAGTGACCTATATGTAGTGCACGCGTGTAATGGTGTCCCCGCACTCACAAAGTCCGGGGAATTGGCCCTGAACAATGTGGGGGCACCTTGGCTAGTGCCAGGGTGCCCTCACACTAAGTAACTTAGCACCCAACCTTTACCAGGTAAAGGTTAGACATATAGGTGACTTATAAGTTACTTAAGTGCAGTGTAAAATGGCTGTGAAATAACGTGGACGTTATTTCACTCAGGCTGCAGTGGCAGGCCTGTGTAAGAATTGTCAGAGCTCCCTATGGGTGGCAAAAGAAATGCTGCAGCCCATAGGGATCTCCTGGAACCCCAATACCCTGGGTACCTCAGTACCATATACTAGGGAATTATAAGGGTGTTCCAGTTAGCCAATGTAAATTGGTAAAATTGGTCACTGGCCTGTTAGTGACAATTTGAAAGAAATGAGAGAGCATAACCACTGAGGTTCTGATTAGCAAAGCCTCAGTGAGACAGTTAGTCATAACACAGGTAACACATTCAGGCACACTTATGAGCACTGGGACCCTGACTAGCAGGGTCCCAGTGACACATACAACTAAAACAACATATATACAGTGAAAAATGGGGGTAACATGCCAGGCAAGATGGTACTTTCCTACACAACCCCCCCCCCAAACGAAGGACAATAAGACTAGCCATGACCTGATGAGTCTTCATTGTCTAAGTGGAAATATCTGGAGAGTCCATCTGCATTGGAGTGGCTACTCCCAGGTCTATGTTCCACTGTATAGTCCATTCCCTGTAGGGATATGGACCACCTCAATAATTTAGGTTTTTCACCTTTCATTTGTTTTAGCCAAAGTAGAGGTTTGTGGTCTGTCTGAACAATGAAGTGAGTGCCAAACAAGTATGACCTCAACTTCTTCAGTGCCCAGACCACAGCAAAGGCCTCCCTCTCAATGGCAGACCAACGCTTTTCTCTAGGGGTCAACCTCCTACTAATAAAAGCAACAGGTTGATCCTGGCCCTCAGAATTAAGTTGTGATAGGACTGCCCCTACTCCTAATTCAGATGCATCAGTTTGGACATAGAATTTTTTAGAGCAACAAGGGCTTTTCAGGACAGGTGCAGAGCACATGGCCTGCTTCAGCTCCTCAAAAGCTTTCTGACAGCTAGCTGTCCACAATACCTTTTTAGGCGTCTTTTTGGATGTGAGGTCATTAAGAGGGGCTGCAATGGAGCCATAGTTCTTAATGAACCTCCTGTAATACCCAGTGAGGCCTAGGAAGGCTCTCACCTGAGTCTGAGTAGTAGGGGGAACCCAATTTATAATAGTTTGGATTTTCCCCTGAAGTGGTGCAATCTGTTCCCCACCAACAAGGTGTCCCAGATAAACCACCTTCCCCTGCCTTATCTGGCACTTTGAAGCCTTGATAGTGAGGCCTGCCTTTTGCAGGGCCTCTAAAACTTTCCATAGGTGGACCAGGTGATCATCCCAACTGGAGCTAAAGACAGCTATATCGTCCAGATATGCTGCACTAAAAGCTTCCAGCCCTTGCAGGACTGTGTTCACCAACCTCTGAAAAGTGGCAGGTGCATTTTTCAATCCAAAAGGCATTACTGTGAATTGGTAATGGCCTCCAATGGTTGAAAATGCAGTTTTAGGTTTAGCATCTTCTGATAATTTGATCTGCCAATACCCTGCAATCAAGTCAAAAGTGCTTAGATACTTGGCAGATGCCAGTGTATCTATGAGCTCATCTGCCCTGGGTATAGGGTGAGCATCAGTTTTGGTTACCTGGTTGAGACCTCTATAATCTACACAAAACCGCATTTCTTTCTTTCCATCCTTGGAATGAGGTTTTGGCACAAGTACCACCGGAGAGGCCCATGGACTTTCAGAGTGCTCAACCACTCCCAGTTCTAGCATTTTCTGCACCTCTTGCTTTATGCAGTCTCTGACATGGTCAGGCTGCCTATAGATCTTACTTTTGACAGGCAAGCTGTCTCCAGTATCTATAGTGTGCTCACACCAAGAAGTGGTACCTGGCACAGTAGAGAAGAGTTCAGAAAACTGACCCAGGAGATTTATGCAATGGTCTTTCTGCTCAGCAGTAAGACAATCAGCCAAAACTACACCTTCCACTAGAGCATCTTGTTCTGTGGAAGAGAAGAGATCAGGTAGAGGATCACTGTCTTCTTCCTGTCCCTCATCAGTTGCCATGAGCAGCGTGAGATCAGCCCTGTCATAGTAGGGTTTCAGGCGATTGACATGGAGCACCCTAAGGGGACTCCTGGCAGTGCCTAAGTCAACTAAGTAGGTGACTTCACCCTTCTTTTCAACAATTATGTGGGGTCCACTCCATTTATCTTGGAGTGCTCTTGGGGCCACGGGCTCCAAGACCCACACTTTCTGCCCTAGTTGGTACTGAACCAAAACAGCCTTCTGATCATGCCATTGCTTCTGGAGCTCTTGGCTGGCCTGAAGGTTTTTACTGGCCTTTTTCATATACTCAGCCATCCTTGATCTGAGGCCAAGTACATAATCCACAATATCTTGCTTTGAAGCTTTTAAAGGTTGTTCCCAACCCTCCTTGACAAGTGTTAGTGGACCCCTAACAGGGTGTCCAAAGAGGAGTTCAAAGGGGCTGAAGCCCACTCCTTTCTGGGGTACCTCCCTGTAGGCAAAAAGGAGGCATGGTAAAAGGATATCCCATCTCCTGCTGAGTTTTTCAGGGAGTCCCATAATCATGCCTTTGAGAGTTTTGTTAAATCTCTCCACCAGTCCATTTGTTTGTGGATAATAGGGTGTAGTGAACTTGTAAGTCACACCACACTCCTTCCACATGGCCTTTAAGTAAGCAGACATGAAATTGCTTCCCCTGTCTGATACTACTTCCTTTGGGAAGCCCACCCTAGAAAATATTCCCAGGAGGGCCTTTGCCACTGCAGGTGCTGTAGTGGTCCTTAAAGGAATTGCTTCAGGATATCTTGTGGCATGGTCCACTACCACCAAGATAAACCTATTGCCTGAAGCAGTAGGAGGGTCAAGGGGGCCAACTATGTCAACCCCTACCCTTTCAAAGGGAACCCCAACCACAAGCAGTGGAATAAGGGGTGCCTTTGGAGTGCCACCTGTCTTGCCACTGGCTTGACAGGTTTCACAGGACTTACAAAATTATTTTGTGTCCTCAGACATTCTAGGCCAATGAAACAAGGGAACAAGCCTGTCCCAAGTTTTCATTTGTCCTAGATGCCCAGCTAGGGGAATGTCATGGGCTAGAGTTAGGAGGAACTTTCTGTACTCCTGAGGATTCAATAACCTCCTGGCAGTTCCAGGTTTAGGATCCCTTGCTTCGGTGTACAAGAGGTTGTCCTCCCAGTAAACTCTGTGAGAGTCACTGACATCCCCATTAGCCTGTTTGACAGCTTGCTGTCTTAGACCCTCTAGTGTGGGACAGGTATGCTGTGCCACACTGAGCTCCTCCCTGGCAGGCCCCCCTTCACCCAAAAGCTCAGCAGTGTCTGCTTCCAGCTCCTCTGGTGTAGGTTCTGCACAGGGTGGAAATTCTTCTTCCTCAGAAGTAGAATCCACTGTAGAGGGAGGGAAAGTAGGAAGTGCTTTACTTCTACTAGCCCTAGCTTTAGGGAGCACTTGGTCCATTGTTCTAGGATCCAAGTCACCCTGTCCTTTTTGCTTTTTGGCCTGAGCCCTTGTTAAAGCAAAAATATGCCCTGGGATGCCCAGCATTGCTGCATGGGCCTCCAACTCCACATCTGACCAAGCTGATGTCTCCAAATCATTCCCTAATAGACAGTCTACAGGTAAATCTGAAGCTACCACAACTTTCTTTGGACCAGTAACCCCCCCCCAGTTGAGATTTACAACAGCCATGGGGTGGCTAAGTGTGTTGTTGTGAGCATTGGTTACTTGGTACTGGTGAACAAGTAGGTGTTGTTCAGGGTGGACCAGTTTCTCTATGACCATAGTCACACTGGCTCCAGTGTCCCTGTAGGCCTGAACCTCAACACCATTTATTAGGGGTAGTTGCTTGTACTTATCCATGTTAAGGGGACAAGCAACCAAGGTGGCTAAATCAATAGCCCCCTCAGAGACTAACACAGCCTCTGTGGTCTCCCTAATCAGACCAACCCCAACTAAGTTACCAAAAGTGAGCCCAGCTACTCCCTTGGATTGGCTATTAGTAGGTTTGTTCCCACCACCACTGCTATTAGTAGGGACACTAGGTGTAGCAGTAGGGGTTGTAGTGGTAGGAGGCTTGGTGCTTTTCTTTGGACAACTGGGATCTGTTGTCCAATGGCCTTTTATTTTACATAAATAGCACCATGGTTTCTTTTCTTTGTTTTGATTAGAAGAGGATTTGGGCCCACCACCCCCACCAGAGTGTTTTTGTGGGCCTGATGAAGACTCATTTTTAGATTTGTCCCCATCCTTGTCAGAAGACTTACCATCCTTCTTCTTGTTGCCATCTTTGTCACCCCCTGTATGAACATTTCTGTTCACCCTTGTTCTGACCCATTTGTCTGCCTTCTTTCCCATTATTGGGGAGAGGTCAGATCAGAGTCCACCAAGTACTGGTGCAACAAATCAGACACACAATTATTAAGAATATGCTCTCTCAGGATTAAGTTATACAGGCTGTCATAATCAGTAACTTTACTGCCATTTTACCACCCCTCCAAGGCCTTCACTGAATGGTCAATGAAATCAACCCAGTCTTGTGAAGATCCATTTTTGGTCTCCCTGAACTTTATCCTGTATTGTTCAGTGGTTAAGCCATAACCATCCAGGAGTGCATTCTTAAGAACTGTAAAATTATTGGCATCACTTTCTTTCACAGTAAGGAGCCTATCCCTACCCTTTCCACTAAATGATAGCCATAGGATAGCAGCCCACTGCCTTTGAGGGACATCCTGTACAACGCAGGCCCTCTCAAGTGCAGCAAACCACTTGTTAATGTCATCCCCCTCCTTATAAGGGGGAACTATCTTGTGCAGATTCCTAGAATCATGCTCTTTTGCAGGATGACTATTGGGAATACTGCTGCTGCCACCATGGGTTTCTAAACCCAGTTTCTGTCTCTCCTTCTCTACTTCTAAGGACTGTCTATCCAAATCCAGCTGTTGCTTCTTGAGCTTCAGTCTGGTTTGTTCCACTCTCAATCTATTGAGCTCCCTTTCTAACAATCTGTCATCAGGGTGGGTGGGAGGGACATTCCTTGACACAGAAGTATGGTGAGAATGGACAGAAGGAGACCTGTCCCTTACAGAAGGCATCCTAACAGCTTGGTTAACAGAAACATCAGTTCTACTGTGGTGAGAATGAATGCTCTTGCTATGATGTGAGACAACACTATCTGTATGGTGTGACTCAACCTCAGTACCAACTATGCTAGACTGTCTAGTAATGGGCAGGCTATGAAGTTTCTTTCCTGAATCTTTTCCTAGGGGAGTCCCTGGATCTGATTGGGAACCATTAGCTACTTTTTCAACAGATGAGGCCCTTGTGGCCTTATCTTGTTCTCTAAGCATGTTAAGCAATAATTCCAAGGAAGGATTCTTCCCTACACTCAAACCTCTTTCTATACAGAGACTCCTTGCTCCTTTCCAGCTAAGGTGGTCATATGCAAGTTTGGACAGATCAACATTTTGGCCTGTGCCAGACATTTTTAGAAAGAATTTAAGTGATAGAAAAAGATAAAAAACTTTTTAGAACTTTTAGAAAGACAGAAAGAAAACTTTTTAAACTTTTAAGAACTTTTAAGAAAGTTTAGAGGTACTTTTCAGCACTTTAGAAAAGAGGTGAGAAAAGAAATGCAAAACTTTTTGGTTAGGTGTGCATACACTGAACTTGTTTTGTATATTTTTCTCTTATGAAAAGTACAATGAAAAGAGTGGTAAGTAGTCTCAAAGCACTTAACCCACCGCTGCACAGCCAATGTAGGAGGCTGGACTGTCTTGTAGTGAGTACCTAGGGGTACTTGCACCTTGCACCAGTTATCCCTTATTAGTGTATAGGGTGTCTAGCAGCATAGGCTGATAGATAATGGTAGCTTAGCAGAGCAGCTTAGGCTGAACTAGGAGACGAGTGAAGCTCCTACAGTACCACTTAGTGTCATATGCACAATATCATAAGAAAACACAATACACAGATATACTAAAAATAAAGGTACTTTATTTTTATGACAATATGCCAAAAGTATCTCAGTGAGTACCCTCAGTATGAGGATAGCAAATATACACAAGATATATGTACACAATACCAAAATATGCAGTAATAGTATTAGAAAACAGTGCAAACAATGTATAGTTACAATAGGATGCAATGGGGACACATAGGGATAGGGGCAACACAAACCATATACTCCAAAAGTGGAATGCGAATCACGAATGGACCCCAAACCTATGTGACCTTGTAGAGGGTCGCTGTGACTATTAGAAAATAGTAAGGGTTAGAAAAATAGCCCACCCCAAGACCCTGAAAAGTGAGTGCAAAGTGCACTAAAGTTCCCCAAAGGACATAGAAGTCGTGATAGGGGAATTCTGCAGGAAAGACACAAACCAATAATGCAACAACGATGGATTTCCAGTCGAGGGTACCTGTGGAACAAGGGGACCAAGTCCAAAAGTCACAAGCAAGTCGGAGGTGGGCAGATGCCCAGGAAATGCCAGCTGTGGGTGCAAAGATGCTGCTACTGGACAGTAGAAGTATAGGTTTCTGCAAGAACGACAAGGGCTAGAGACTTCCCCTTTGGAGGACGGATCCCTCATGCCGTGGAGAGTTGTACAGAAGTGTTTTCCCACTGAAAGACCCCCAACAAGCCTTGCTAGCTGCAAATTGTGCGGTTAGTGTTTTTGGATGCTGCTGTAGCCCAGTAGGGACCAGGATGTCGCCAATTGCATCAGGGGACAGAGAGGGCGTTGAGCAAGACAAGGAGCCCTCTCAGCAGCAGGCAGCACCCGCAGAAGTGCCAGAAACAGGCACTATGAGGATGCGTGAAACAGTGTTCACCCGAAGTCGCACAAAGGAGTCCCACGTCGCCGGACGACAACTTAGGAGGTCGTGCAATGCAGGTTAGAGTGGCGTGGACCCAGGCTGGACTGTGCACAAAGGATTTCTGCTGGAAGTGCACGGAGGCCGGAGTAGCTGCGAAAGTCGCGGTTCCCAGCAATGCATTCTGGCATGGGGAGGCAAGGATTTACCTTCACCAAACTTGGACTGAAGAGTCACTGGACTGTGGGAGTCACTTGGACAGAGTTGCTAGATTCAAGGGACCTCGCTCATCGTGCTGAGAGGAGACCCAAGGTACTGGTGATGCAGTTCTTTGGTGCCTGCGGTTGCAAGGGGACGATTCCGTCGACCCACAGGAGATTTCTTTGGAGCTTCTAGTGCAGAGAGGAGGCAGACTAACCCCACAGCATGCACCACCAGGAAAACAGTTGAGAAGGCGGCAGGATCAGCGTTACAGAGTTGCAGTAGTCGTCTTCGCTACTATGTTGCAGTTTTGCAGGCTTCCAGCGCGGTCAGCAGTCGATTCCTTGGCAGAAGGTGAAGAGAGAGATGCAGAGGAACTCGGATGAGCTCTTGCATTCGTTATCTAAGGAATCCCAAGAGACAGAGACCCTAAATAGCCAGAAAAGAGGGTTTGGCTACCTAGGAGAGAGGATAGGCTAGCAACACCTGAAGGAGCCTATCAGAAGGAGTCTCTGACGTCACCTGATGGCACTGGCCACTCAGAGCAGTCCAGTGTGACAGCAGCACCTCTGTTTCCAAGATGGC
Source organism: Pleurodeles waltl (assembly GCF_031143425.1). NCBI lineage: Eukaryota > Metazoa > Chordata > Amphibia > Caudata > Salamandridae > Pleurodeles > Pleurodeles waltl. Next base: position 1,231,791,249 of record NC_090444.1, on the reverse strand, counting down.
AGAGGTCTGGAGCACACTGGAGGAGCTCTAGGCACCTCCCAGGGGAGGTACAGGTCAGGGGAGTGGTCACTCCCTTTCCTTTTGTCCAGTTTCGCGCCAGAGCAGGGCTAAGGGGTCCCTGAACCGGTGTAGACTGGCTTATGCAGAAATGGGCACCATGTGTGCCCATGAAAGCATTGCCAGAGGCTGGGGGAGGCTACTCCTCCCCTGCCTTCACACCATTTTCCAAAGGGAGAGGGTGTAACACCCTCTCTCAGAGGAAGTCCTTTGTTCTGCCATCCTGGGCCAGGCCTGGCTGGACCCCAGGAGGGCAGAAGCCTGTCTGAGGGGTTGGCAGCAGCAGCAGCTGCAGTGAAACCCCGGGAAAGGCAGTTTGGCAGTACCAGGGTCTGTGCTACAGACCACTGGGATCATGGGATTGTGCAAACTATGCCAGGATGGTATAGAGGGGGCAATTCCATGATCATAGACATGTTCCATGGCCATATTCAGAGCTACCATTGTGAAGCTACATATAGGTAGTGACCTATATGTAGTGCACGCATGTAATGGTGTTCCCGCACTCACAAAGTCCGGGGAATTGGCCCTGAACAATGTGGGGACACCTTGGCTAGTGCCAGGGTGCCCTCACACTAAGTAACTTAGCACCCAACCTTTACCAGGTAAAGGTTAGACATATAGGTGACTTATAAGTTACTTAAGTGCAGTGTAAAATGGCTGTGAAATAACGTGGACGTTATTTCACTCAGGCTGCAGTGGCAGGCCTGTGTAAGAATTGTCAGAGCTCCCTATGGGTGGCAAAAGAAATGCTGCAGCCCATAGGGATCTCCTGGAACCCCAATACCCTGGGTACCTCAGTACCATATACTAGGGAATTATAAGGGTGTTCCAGTTAGTGTTAGTGACAATTTGAAAGAAATGAGAGAGCATAACCACTGAGGTTCTGATTAGCAGAGCCTCAGTGAGACAGTTAGTCATAACACAGGTAACACATTCAGGCACACTTATGAGCACTGGGACCCTGACTAGCAGGGTCCCAGTGACACATACAACTAAAACAACATATATACAGTGAAAAATGGGGGTAACATGCCAGGCAAGATGGTACTTTCCTACATCCAGTATCTGTGTGATGGTTGGTGTTGGGGACTGATGACAGTGGGTGTGTTGAAGGTGAAATGGATGGCTCAGCGGTCTGTCCATGGGAGTTCTGAGGTGTGACTGAAGGTAGGGGAGGTTCCTGTAGTGAAGATGGGATCGAGGGTGTGTCCTGCTGAGTGTGTTGGCTCCATCACGATCTGTTGGAGCCCTATGTTGTGGAGGTTGCCTAGGACGGACGCAGTGTTGGGGTCTTGTAGGTTGTCGAGGTGGAAGTTGAGGTCTCCCAGCAGGGTGTAGTTGGTTGCTGTGGTGGCATGTGCGGAGATGTAGTCCGTGATGGAGTCAGCAAAGGGAGCACATGGTCCAGGAGGGGGGTAGATGAAGGTTCCCCTGATGGTGGATGTCGGGCTAGTATGTACTTTGAAGTGGAGGTGTTCCATCAGGCTTGTGGATTCTTTTGAGTCTTCGGAGTGTGTGTTCAGGCGGAGGTTAGACCTATGGACATTGGCAATTCCCCCCCAGGACGAATGAAGTGGTCTTTTCAGATGATGTTGTGTTCCTGGGTGGATGGCGATGTCCGTGCCTGAGGTTGAGCTGTTCCAGGTCTCTTTGAGGCATGTGACATCCAGGGTGGTGCTGTCGAGGAGGTCAAAGATTTCTGTATTGTGTTTATGCAAGGAGTGGATGTTGAGGAGAATACACTTCAGAGATTTCGGGGTCAGTAGGTTGTTGTGGGTGGGTTGTGCTGGGCCCAAGATCTTGGTGGTGGTGTAGGTTTGGCGGCAGTGGAGGCAGCTGAAGGGTCCATGGGTGTTAGCTGGTGATGCTTGCTTGGAGTTGTTGTTGCTTCCTGGGTTGAGTGTGATGAGTGCTGTTGACGGGTAGAGGTGGTGGGTGGCAGAACCAGGGTTCCTCACGCTGGTCGCGGTTGGGTCACGGAGGGACGCAGACGGGCTTGCCTTAGGCATGCTGGCACAGCCGCACACCAGCTGCTGTTAAGTGGGGGGGGAGAGGACAGCTGGGAGGCGGGAACGGGAAATGGTGTGAAAAAGGGGGGTGGGGCCGCAGGGGCAGCAGCGGCGGGGAGAGTGAGAGAGAGGAGAGAGAGAGAGAGAAGGGAGTGACAAGAGAAATGAGGTAAAGATATAGGAAAGCAGAAAGCGAAAGGCACAAAAACAGGACATAAAGGAAAAATGAGGAAAAAATGAGAAAAGAGGCTCTCCCACTAGACACCAGTGATGAAGTGCAGGCAGAAGCCTGTTGGTGGAGGAGGGCCTCGAACTTCTGACCATTCTGAATTATGGTAGAAATCTATATCGTTCAAAAATCTAATATTCATTGCAGCTAGAAAAGCCCACACCTAATGCTGCATCAATAACAGCTTTTATGAACCTAGTGATTTCTGTTATAGGGTCGCCCTTGAATTGGTATAGTGTTCAGGAAGGGCAGCTGATTTATGATTTCACCCTGATAGTCAGATGCATCTTAAACCACGATCCCTCCCACTTGTCAGGGGTTTTAATCACTATATTGTTTTTGCAAAGAGACACTGGTGACACACACTCAACTTTAGATATGCTATACTTGATATATTTTCTTTGGTTGGTAGGTGTGTTCAAGTGTCTAAGTACAACCTATGTAAAGGTCAGGATCTTAATGAACATAGAATGAGCAGGGTGGTGAATGAAGACGAAGGTTGGAAACTGGCGGCAACAGACTTGCTACGGTGTGAATTTGTGTTCAAATAATACTTAACCTTCCAGAAAAACTGTTTATTACATAGTTATATTTAAATATTTGGACCTTTTTGTGGCTACAAATGAAAGACCCTGTCTCAGAGCACAAGTTTCAGAAGCAGTAAGGAATTGTTAAGATAAATAAAAAAATGGTGGTGAGAGAGCGTAGCTTATATAATTAATATTAACATGAAATGTTTATGAACTAATGTACAATAATGCTGCATAGAAACTGTATTAATATGTTTTGCTAAAAACATGCACTTGAAAAGTGCTCACGGGGATTGGCCGCCAATGTATACAGGGAATAATGAAAATGACTAATGTTGATGAAATATTACATTTAAAATTGGTTTTATACTAATTATTATTGGTTAAGTTGCTAAAGTTTTGCTAATAAATCTTTCTAGGCCTTAGTTAGCATGAGTCGAGGCCTAGCCACCTGACTCTCATATTAAATATGTTTTTCTAAACGTGCAGTGTGCTGACTTGCTAAAGGACATGAACTCTTGTTTTCTTCAAACTAGAAGCTGAATGTAACTATAGTAGATCCGTTCTCATGAAGTTCGACTTGCTTGTAGAAATATTCTAACTGAATGCAACAGTGTAGATTAATGTTAGGTACAAGGTCGCCTAAACCGGTACAGACAATGGAGCTACTGACCAAAGATGCGCAAAGAATTACATAAGGATGAAATCATACCGGACATTCTACCTCTAAAGACGTCAATCATGAGGACCAATAAAATGCATGAGAACTGTTGTGGGGTGACAAATTCAATGACCTGATGTAAAGTTAATTGGTTAAAGATAGCGGGGTGCAACCCCTTGTCCAATCAAGTTTTAGGGGAATGTACAACGAAGAGGGGATAAAAACCCTTGACACCAGGAAGTGAACAGAATGGAGAACAGGAGGGATAGGAGAGAGATTAGGGGAGATTCTGATGCGAATTGCTATGATACGGACACTGTGTCACTTTGACTAGTGACTTGATAATTTAGTTAGAACCATCCTTGTCCTTAGATTGCCCATTTACACTTTACCTCCTTATGAGGGAAGTGCCCCTTTTACCTGAGCTGAGTTCCTGACTGATGGCGATCCAACTGATGTCCTGAAGACGAAGACCGAACCTGAGTGCTGACCCAAACTTGGAGGGTAACTATATGACAATGAAATTGTAATTGTCTGTTTGCTTTTCCTTTCTATGTACCAACTGATTTTCTTTTGACAGAGACCATAGCTAGATGTTTTTCCAAATTGGTGTTACTAAATTGTTTTCCATGAAGCCCAACATGCCAATGCTAATTCGAGGTTAGTTAAGGGGTTCACTAAACTGACGCAAATGGACAAACGACTAAATCTATGCTTTGTTGAAAAATGTGCTAATGATACTCTGCTAGGGTTAGCTTATGTTCAAGCCCTGTTATGTTCTGATGTTTGTGATTCTTGCGTTAATGAAATCTTATCAGAGTTGCCATATTGTGACTATGCTAATGTGTTTTCCTGTTTTGAGACTAATACATTTACTAGTAGAATTATAATCAATAATGAATAAATATCACAAAATTCATACTAAACTGGTGTGGTTATTCATGACTGAAAGGTCGTGGTGGTGTCTTGAATTTAATTGAATGTCATTGACTAAGGTGAAATGCATTGTGGTAATAAATATTGATGACATTATTGACATATTGATTGACATGTTGATTAGCTATCTCGTCCTAAGGTGTCTTCAATCAGGGTCAAAAGATTCATTGGCCTAAAACGAGTCCCAAAGTGAGTAAATTAGTCATAAAGGGACGCGTTAGCAGTAGCATCTCAGATAGAGTTTCTAGATTCCCTACCATTTGCTGAGGGAGAAGTAGATGCTCCCCACAAGAGACTCGCAGTGAAAAATAAACCTGTCACCTTACTGCATTGGAATACATCTTTAATTTTATGGGCTCATGTTCATACAGTCTATTTGAAACCATGCTTTGTCTGTCACCTAATCACTGAATTAAGTTTCCATACAACTCAATGTAGCCTTTTCTCTAACATATGAATCGTTCCTCCCTTTATATTTGCATTAACTTTAGAACGAACTAGAGCTCTCTTATGAAAAATCCATTGTTTCATTGTTAATTCAGTCTACAAAAAATACCACCTATTTATGTGAGCCATAGCATGTACACAAATGCGGCTGCCAAACCTTGTTTCTTTATAGACAGTGACCATGTGTGTGCGTCAATGCATTAGTCAGTGTATCGATTGCCAGTAGAGTCTTAGCACGTTTAGCCTTTTTTCATGGTTTTCATAAGAACAGCTTGTTTTTCTCGTACATTTCTTAGATCCTATGGAGATTCATGTACCCCGGTGGTAAAATGAAAAAATTGTATGGTATGGTTTTCCATGCATGGCTAATCACTCCAATCACATTTTAGGAAATTCATTGGTTGTTCTATATATTCTCTTTCCTTCAAGAGACGTTAACCTGGTCGCCTCTACTATTTGTTTAGTAAGTTCCATTACACAGTAGCACACATGCTTTTCATGCTAGCTATTGTTTCTTTGAAATCCTACCACAGTCTTGCAATTTAATTCCTGTTTTCTTTTTTTCTAGTTTTGGTGGCATATTTTCAATATGGACAGAGGTGGGTTAATTCCCCCTTTTGCGCCCTTCACTACACTCTATTTCCTTACATACAGATAGTGACCCCTTCCTCTATCTTATGTCTCAGGGTGTATTTATCATGTCCTGAGAAAGACCCTGTCATAAATCAATTTGGTGATCGTAGGAGGACAATTAAGTTTGACTATAATTTTGTCCAACTCTACATAAGGATACTGCAGCTTATAACTTTGATAATATGATTTTTTCTGTTTTCCCTAGTGAGTTGACGAAAACGCATGTGCACTGCACTGTTTTTCTTCTTTTTGGGATAAATGTTTGATGAAAATATTTTTGTCTAAAAGTTCTAAATGTATTTTCAAGAAGAAAAAAGGCACATTTTGTTCCTCCCTCCATTTCTTAGTTCCCAATAACGACGGATCCTGGAGACCCATCATGGATCTTTGCCACTTAAATCTTTTGCTTCACCAGGACAAGTTTTTTTTTTAAACCTTTATCAGTTTCAATTGAATTAACACCATAGGATGAAGAAACAGCTGTCAGAGTATAGTGTGTGTTAGAAATTGGGTCTTTGGTTGGCACTCAGGTCACCCCCTGTCCAAGCAAGGACCCTCACTCTAGTCAGGGTAAAAGAGAATCACCCTCAGGTAACCCCTGCTTACCCCCTTGGTAGCTTGGCACGAGCAGTAGGCTTAACTTCAGGTTTAGGCTAGGTGTAAAGTATTTGTACCAACACAGAAAGTAACTTAATGAAAACACTACAAAATGACACAACACAGGTTTAGAAAAATAGAAAATATTTAACTAAACATAACAAGACCAAAACGACAAAAATCCACAATACGTAAGTCAAGTTATCAATAGAAATCAAAAAGAGTCTTCATGTAATTTTGAACACAACATTAACGCTGTTAGCGTGAAAATGTACCCTGGCCACATCAAAAATAACCTTGCACGGGAGTGCGACAAAAAGGGCTTGCAATCGGTCGATATCACTCATGCATTGTTTCTCCTTCAGTTGGGTCGGCGTGCGTCGTTTATTCTCTCCGCAGGAGAGTGGTGCGTTAGCACTCTCGGGTCCGGGCAGGCCTTACATCGTTTTTACACGCCCAACGGTGTTTGCGTCAGAAATCCAACAGCAAGATGATCCAGAAACTACGCAGTGCGGGTTGCAATCTCACCAGCCTCTCTCAGCGATGCGCATCGTTTCTCCAGCTGCGGGCGTCGATCTTCTGGTCTAGTTGAAGGTGAGCGTTGATTTTTAGCAGCGAAGCAAGCGGCGCATCACTTTTTTTAGCCGCAGATCAGAGTCTCGTCGATCTTTTCCTCGCACGGCGGTCGGTGCATGAATTTCTCACTCTTGGGCTGTCAGATTCTCCTTTTAGGGTCCCAGGAACTGGATGGGCATCACTTGGCAGAGTAGGAGTCTCAGCAGAGGCTTCAGGTGCTGGCAGAGAGAAGTCTTTGCTGTCCCTGAGACTTCAAACAACAGAAGGCAAGCTCTAATTCAAGCCCTTGGAGAGTTTTTCACACGAAGGAAGGCAACACAAAGGCCAGTCTTTGTCCTCTTGCACAGGAAGAAGCAGCAACTGTAGGATAGCTCCACCAAGCACAGTCACAGGCAGGGCAACTCTTCTTCCTTAGCTCTTCAGCTCTTCTCCAGGAAGAGGTTCCTCTTGGTTTCCAGAAGTGTTCTAAAGTCTGTGGATTTGAGTGCATTTCTTATACACATTTTGCCCTTTGAAGTAGGCCTCCTTCAAAGAAAAGTCTCTCTTGTTTGTAAAATCCTGCCTTGCCCAGGCCAGGCCCCAGACACACACCAGGGGTTTGGAGACTGCATTGTGTGAGGGCAGGCACAGCCCTTTCAGGTGTGAGTGACCACTCCTCCCCCCCCTCCTAGCACAGATGGCTCATCAGGAAAGGCAGACTACACACCAGCTCCCCTTGTGTCCCTTTCTAGTGAGAGGTGCAACCAGCCCAACTGTCAAACTGACCCAGACAGGGAACCCACAAACTGGCAAAAGTCACAGAAATGGTTTAAGCAAGAAAATGCTCACTTTCTAAAAGTGCCATTTTCAAACACACAATCTTAAAAGCAACTTTACTAAAAGATGTAGTTTAAGCTCAGAGACACCAAACTCCACATTTCTATAAGCTCACAAAGGAAATCTACACTTTAATCATATTTAAAGGTAGCCCCCATGTTAGCCTATGAGAGGGAGACGCCTTCCAACAGTTAAAACGAATTTAGCAAGTATTTCACTCTCACGACATATAAAACACATTACTACATGTCGTACCTTAATCATACACTGCACCCTGCACTTGTGGGCTAGCTAGGGCCTACCTTAGGGGTGTCTTACATGTAAGAAAAGGGAAGGTTTAGGCCCGGCAAGTGGGTACACTGGCCAAGTTGAATTTACAGTTTAAAACTGCACACACAGACACTGCAGTGGCAGGTCTGAGACATGATTACAGAGCTACTTATGTGGGTGGCACAACCAGTGCTGCTGGCCCACTAGTAGCATTTGATTTACAGGTCTTGGGCACCTCTAGTGCACTTTACTAGGGACTTACTAGTAAATCAAATATGGCAATCATGGATGAACCAATTACATGCACATTTTGAATATGAGCACTTGCACTTTAGCACTGATTAGCAGTGGTAAAGGACCCAGAGTAACAAAAACAGCACAGGAACAGTGTTCTGCTAAAAATGGTATATGCGAATTAGGCATAATTATTATTGCCTTTGACAGCCTACCTTTAAGTACCTAGTAAATGGTAGGGCATGTAGGTTTACGGACCCCAGTGTAGTTAGGTCACTGCCCTGGTCCCTGGGGTCATTGTAAAAGCAGGCTTTTGAATGAAAGTTAACCCCAAATTTGACTTCAAAATTAAAAGTACTTCCAAAGTCCTAAACTACCTTATTTCTACATATAACTCACCCCTAAGGAATGCTGTGGGTGCCCCATGGATTGGGTGCAGTATAAATATACGGAAGGACTGTATAAAAGATGGTTTATAAGCCCTGGTGAGCGAAAAAACAGGCAAATTATTTTTTCCCCATTGTAGTGCATTGGCTCCATAGGCTAACATAGGAAGGCTTTATTAAAAAATAACAGTCTCAATTTCACTATAAAAGAGCTAAATAGATCAAGTTTGATATCAAATTAACAGAATAAATCCAACAACTTGCCAAGCTTGGATTTATTATAACAAGCACAAAGAAAGAGTTATTGATCTCTTTCTGAAAGTTACCATAACCAGCCCTGTAGTGCACTTTCCTGGTTGGTCAGTCTTGGCAGCCTGAGCCAAGCTAATTTAGTGAAGTGTGAAGTGACCTGAGCTGAAAAAAGGAAGCATCTGGTGGGAGAAGAACTGCTGCAGCTGCTGGGGGTAGAGTGCCCAATCTGGTTTTCAAAGGAGGGAGAGCCAACTGGGACAGAAACTAGACCTTCCCCATTCCCTTCTCCCACACTCAGATGGGAACCCCTGTAATTAGATTAGAAGGGGTTCAGGAAAGGGTGTGCTAGGGAAACGTAGCCACAGCAGTGGGTGGACTCAGCCAGAAGTAGCCTTCAAAGAGAGATTTTCACCATGTGGGAATTTTAAAGGCTGTTGCTTTCAGGTATTGTTTTTTGCCACACTTCACAGGAAGTGGTCACCCCAGATAATAGCACCCTGCATCCTTCTGGTCAGGTCTGCCCCCCTGCTTATCAACCCAAGAGCTAGGATAAATATGGCAGAGATGCCCAACAATTCAGATCTCTGCAGGAATAAGATATTGGAGAAAAAAGACTGCTTTGCTGAACCCTTGGTCTGCACCTGACAGACTCTACCTACAAGGACTGCACCAGCTACACACTTTCAGCTTCACCAAGAAACAGACCTTGACTTGCTTCCGCAACTCCAGGAGTGGACTTCCTGTGAGCAACCGGTACAAAGGAGCTGCCCAGAGCCCCTTGCATCAAGTCCTGCAAGAAGATCCCAATTGGCAGTGCCCATTGGCCATTTGAGGATTCTGGCCAGGTGCATTCCTTGTAACCTTGTAAATGTTTAACATTTTTATGCTGTATCTGTTGTTTATATGTACTTTTATTATTTGTAATCAAATTGAATAAAGGAAGGATGACTGACTGAACTATATTATCTTCGAAGACTGGGCAACAGTTGGCTCTTTCCTACAGAACCACCATATTCAAACACTAATGTACAGTATATCCCTGTGTAAATAATAATTTAGAATTTGAACATATGTGTGTATCTAGATATGTGTTTTTGTACAAATATGTGTAATAATTTGATTTGACGCTTCCTCAAGGGTATTAAGCACTATATAAATACAATTACAACATAAAAACAATCACCATTGCCATGGATGTTAAAATGTAAGCATCCTGCATTCAGTTGCACATCAAATAACCTAAGGCTTTCATAATGATGGCTCAGAAGCTCAGACTCATCATCAATATTGGGAATGAATGATGGCTTGGAAAGTTTGTCACTCAAATAATTTAATGTTTAAAAAAACAGTAATGTTGTTTCACCGAATCAAGTGCAGGGAACTCATGCGCCGTGCCCAAAGCCCTGCTCTTAAACACGCGGCTCCTGCAATTAAATGTGGGAACACGGAATACTGAGGCAGCGTAATCCTGAAGCCATCCCGGGCCTTTTCAATCCATTTACAGACACTCCTCCGCTCACTCTAGCAGCTTTCTACTTTCTCCCTTTGTGACGCTTTTTCGTTTTTCCCTTCCCCCGTCTTTCCCATGTGTGTCTTTTGCTTGTAGCAAATGCTTGAGGTAGAAGAATAAGCCCTAGCCCTCAAAAATAAATGCCGGTGCTGAGCACCGGAAACAACAAGCACAAATTAAGTACTGGATTTACCTAAGAATAAAAAAATTCCGTACGCGTGTAAGCCGTTGTCTTTGCAAAGTAACAGAGATACGCAGACGAAAATGTGAAAAGATGCGATCACACGCCATATTTGGCAATTATACTGGCACTCAGAGGAAACAAGTTTTATCATTCAGGAGGAGAGCAGAGGGTATTGAGAGGCAAAAAAAATAATAACTTGGTCGGAATGCAAGCAACTGACTTTCTTAGTTCATAAATCCATAACAAATGCCACATATGAAAGATCACGGGTGACATTTGAACTGCACACAAACAATATCTCGGGCTGCTCCAAGTGATATTTTAGTCCTATGGAATTTACACAGCCTCTGCAGTAGATATATATACAGTAGCTTGAGATTCTTCGGTATTGCCTATAAAACAAACCAAAAGAGGACTACTATATTTTAACTCTAGTGTACACTGAATGAAGCAGATAATCGTATTCAAAGAAAGGGAGCTGTACATTACCACAGCTATTAGGTCCCCCAAAATCCTGAAAAACTATTAATAATTGTAAAACATGCTCAAATGTAGTATCAAGCAAGTCACGAAATATTATAAAATAGGCAACACCTTGTGAAAAATGTTTTTATCCTGCAGAATTAGCAAAACATTTACTGGGAACCCAATATAAGGATCATGTAGTCGACCCCAAAATAATGTTCTGTGAAGATTTCTGGGCTCTCACTGCTTCCCTCTCTTACTTTATATCTCTGTCTTCATCTTTACTTGTCATCTTCCTTTTTACTCTCCTACTTTCTTCCTTTTTTTTCTCTTTGCTGTTCTTTCTCTCTTTTTCACTCTGTCTCCCACTCTTTCTCTGCCTCTTGCACTTTCTCTATTCACCACTGTCTCTCTCCCTCACTCCATGGACGTCATTTAGAAGTCGCCAGAGGCCGCAGCTGCGACCCTTGTCTTGCCCCTTGCCGCCCCTGGCACTGCCTTTGTTTGTTTGCTCAGACATCGCAAAATCAATGTGAGGAAGCCAGGAGGCATCTCGTCCTTATGGCCGTTGTTTGGGTCTCCAATTCCCTTGTTTTCTGGCAACTTTTTATTACACTAATAGTGAATAATATGGTACTATATTACTCGCAATTAGTGTAGTAAAAATGGAGTACAGTTGGTTGGAATATAACTCTACCTGGCAGCGGAGGTGAGTAAAAAGTGATTTTAAATGTATGTTGTGTGCATTTTTGTGGGTGAGAATGTGTTTATGTGATCAAATGTGTGTGTATGTGTGAATGTGTGTGAATATGTACACAGGTGTGTTTGAGTGAAAGTAAAGGTCAAACGGCGTGTGATGTCACTTCCGCTACATTTTGATGTATTGACGTTCATGCCTCACTCCCTCTCTCTATTCTTGTTTATGCCAAGAACATAAGTTCATTTTGTAATCTGTTCAAAAGTGATATCTTTATTATCACAAGTTCAATTCTCTATTAAAATATAAGCATGGATTTGTCCAATTTTTCATGTGGAAGGCCTTATTAGTGATCAACACTGTTGGAATTAGAACTAAGCCATAGTCAAATAGCTTTGCCTCTCTGGATAATCACACACATTCACAAAGGAGTTTTGCACATTTGAAGTGTCTATGTAGCAAATATATTTCATTTATATAACTGACGGCCTAGTAGAACTGCAATTCATTTTGATATTGACTTCTGCTGAAAATCACAGCAAATGATGGTTTCTTATGAACAGCATTAGTCCAAATGCCTGAAATTCTGTTACGTTCTGTACAATGGGAAAGCAATTGATTTGGTATTCAGACAGACCAAAAAGAGCAAGGTAGCATAAATGAGCTTGGTGTTGACCGTACCGTCTCTGCTGTAATGCCCTGAGTGTCACATCAGCTGGTACATCAAATGAGCAACTAGTTAAAGCGGCAGCTCATAAAATATATCGGACACATTCAATGATCTTGTATTTAGATGATAAACTGGCTAGTATCATACCATACCCAAGACAAAGAATCTGTATTGTCTCTAGCATATTCATCCAATATATCTCCAAAGTTCTTCATCTGACTTCACTATATGAGAAAGAAAATAACAGAATGTTCCAGAAATTCAAAGCTAAGGGTTACTTTAATGAGACATTGACCGTGGCCGAGGACGTGGAAATACTAAAGTGAAACAAAAATCAGATATTCTGAGGGGTAACCAGATAAATAAGAATGAAATACGGATACCGGCATGACTGGATTGATTAATGTTTGACCCTGCCCTTTCTGTACGGCCACCAAAAATAATTTTCCTTCGTTTGCCTTCTTTTGTTTAACCTATTTTTGTTGGCTTTTGGGACTCTGTGCACTTTTTCCCTGCGAACTAGTGGTAATTTTCCTGTGCTCTCGCCTTAAACACAAGTCCCTAGTAAATGGTCCTACTTGTACCCAGGGCCTGTTAACTAAATGCTATTAGTGGGTAGCAACACCCATTATGTCACCTAATAACTCAGGCCTTCCACTACAGCCTATAGTGCAGTTTTAAACTACCATTCCGACCTAGCGAAATAAACCTTTTGCTAGGCCTAAACCTTCCTTTTTAATTCCCCTAAGTCACCCCTAAGGTAGGCCATTAAGGCCCGTATTTATACTTTTTTAGCGCCGCATTTGCGTCGTTTTTTGACGCAAAAACGGCGCAAACTTGCAAAATACTATTGTATTTTGTAGGTTTGCTCAGTTTTGCGTCAAAAAGCGGCGCAAATGCGGCGCTAAAAAAAGTATAAATACGGGCTTAAGTACTTACTGGGCTGCATGCATGGCATTTAAAAGTTAGCACATGTACGTAAGTTGTAAATGTTCTGGCAAAGAAAACCTCCTATTGTATTTTTTCACTGCTGTAAGGCTATCACCCCCATAGACTAGCACTGGACTACCCAATTACACTTAACAAGTAATAACTTCAGTTTGACAATAGAAAGAATGCTTCTTCCAATCAATTGAATTGTAATTTAAAACCCTCTTTAATGGTAAACCAAATGTGCCTTTCTGTGGATTTCCAGGGTGACATGACTGTGAATGTCTCTCATGTGGTGTTTTGTGCTTTCCTTCCAGACATGAGGCGAAAGTGGCTTTGGGTTGAGGAAGAGAGTTTCTCTCCTCAGTGGGATGCCCTCAGGGGCTTTGCTCAGTCCTTCCTGAGTTTCAAAGGGGGAGCCTCAGGGCTTGCCCACCTCCTTCCTGACTTCCAAGGTCTGACTGACACTGACAAATGCAGCTCACTCATGCCTGCCATTTGTTATCCTATAGAGTTTGGAGACCAAACTATGGAAAGGAGGAAGCTTAGACCATGGGGCCCTACCCTTACCCACTGGCTGGCACTGGGGAAAAAACTGGCACCTTCAGAACCTCTCATCAGACCTGTGGAAGGTTCAGAAGATGGACTGCCTTGCTGTTCGAAAAAGGAAGACTGGACCTGCTTGCCTTGACCCCAGTCTCCCCTGAAGTGACTCCAAGGGTTGGTTGACTGACCTCCTGTATAGGTTACAGAAACACAGCAGAGGAATCTCTGCAACTGCCCAACTGACTGGCACCAACTGGACCTGCTGATGACCTCTGAATTTTTCACCGACAGCAACTGTCCATGATGACTTCTAATGTGAAGCTCCAGAGACAACCAGCTCTTCATACCGAAACAGTAACTGTTCGTGAGGCTCAACTTGCTCCTCAAGTGAATAACAAGCTCCTTGTGGACAACATGAACAGTAGGTCCTTGCATGGACTTGGGAAGTAACTCTTCGGCATGGAGAATGCAAGGGCTGAGAAAAAAGGGGGAGGCAAAATGTGTTTTGCCCATTCAATTTTCTATAGTAATATTAACAACAATACTCAAAAAACAGCTGAATGAAATTACATTAAATTTGTTAGAATTTTAAATCTTGAACTTGAAAGTGTGCTTTTTGTGATTTGGTGTAAATCCGTTTCATAGTTTTTGAGAAATTGAGGCTTAAAATTGAGGTATAGTTCACACAGCAGTTCCACAGCGGATCTACCACAGTAGATCCATTGCGAGCTAAAGCACATGTTATTATGTGGCTGCAACCTGAAGGAAAAGTTGCTTCCACCATCTTAGGACTTAGGGAGTCAGGCCCTCATTATGGGTCTGGCGGTAACTAACCACTGACCGCCGTTCTGACGCCCACCAAAACTATACCGCAGTATTGTGAGTACAAAAACACAACCTGCCATAAAACAGCCAAATCCAAGACACCCCCAGGGCCAACAATGGCGGAAAGTCAGAGGACCGCCAACTAAATTCTGATCCACAAATCAGCATGGCAGTCATTCAACGGCGGTCCACCATTGGCGGTACGGACCGCCACGGTGAATAATGGCACCCACCAACAACAACTGCACACATAGGAAAATATGAAACGCTCACACCTAAGACACATACACACACTTGACACTCGACACTCCCACACACAAAACCATGAAACAGACACACATCCCACCATTCTTTGCAATGCCAAATCAACACCAGCCAACAACTACTCAACACTCACTATGCCCACAGACCATAAACGCATCACACACAAGTGCATAGACTCACATCACACACCAAGGCACTCCCTAAGCACCCCCGCTTCACTGACAGGGAGCTGCAGACCATAGTGGACCAAATATTCAGGGTCGAGCCACAGCTGTTTGGAGCACAGGTTCAGCAGACATCCATCACCCGGAAAATGGATCTATGGCAGAGGATTGTGAATAAGGTCAACGCAGTGGGAAACTATTCACGCACAAGGGACGACATAAGGAAGAGGTGGAACGACCTGCGGGGGAAGGTACATTCCATGGTGTAATAACATCAAATTGCAGTACAGAAGACTGGCGGTGGTCCCCCCTCCACCCGAATACAGCGACTAGGAGGAGAAGGTCTTGGCTATCCTGCACCCGGGGGGCCTCACTGGACTCACTGGAGGACTGGACTCTGTTTTTCACATATACTCCCCTAACACTTGCCACACCTGTAATGCATGTCTCACCCTACCCTGGTCACTACCACTAAACACCCTATCCTATACACATCCCCCAAACACCTATACCCATATCCTCTGCATGCCCACACCTCCCCACCAGTCCCCCAAACCATCCCTGTATGTACAATGACCATCCCCAGCATGTAATGTAGTTCACACTACATTACCCAATATGCACCACCAATCCCTCAACTAACAGTGCACGACACACATCCCTAAGGACCCCTACATGCAGATTACTGGGGAACTAAACAAATTAAACAGGTGGCAAGAGATTGAAGTGATATGGCAATGCCAGGATAGGGTGCAGAAGACAGGAGAATCACATGCCAAGGGTAACTAATATTACATTAGACACTTATACCAAGTCTATTGTAAAAAGGGACAGTACTGTCAATGCCATATCCCCTATAGCACTACAACTACACCTTCATCTACAAGCCACAATGCCATATATTGCAGGAGTCAGAAAGCAATATTTGTACTACCATACAGGTACCACTGCCCATGCCACCTGACTGAAGGTGTGAAGAAGTGCCAGTCCACCAGCAGAAGAAGGCCCCAGTGACAACAGTCCAGCTGGATGTCTGGACCCAGATGACTTCCCTAGCCCATTCCACAGCCCTGGACACTCACCCACCCAGAAGCCCCACCCAGGAAACCATTGACTCCCCCACCTCTCAGCTGCCACCATCAGCTGTTGCCCAACACCCCCACACCAGTGTCACCAGGCCACAGACTGTCTGCCCACCTGTACAGAGACCGGAGTCACCACCCACTACCAGACAGGATGATGAAGATCCCAGTGCAAGTGGGACTGGGCGACCTGTGCTCGCGACACAGGCACAAGGGGCTGGGGCCACTGGAAGGGTATCAGTGGCACAGAGGGGTGGGTAAAGGAGGGACTCTGCTGCCCCTGAGTCCATCGCAGAGGTACTGGGGGCATACCACCACTCCCAGGACAGGATGGGTCAGATTCTGGCCACTTTGCTGGAGAACCAGAGGCTGCAGGTGGCACACCAGCAGGAGGCCATGGAGCAATGAAAACAACTGAATGCCAGCATGGTCACCATTGTATGGGTGCTGCTGAGTATGCCCAACATCATGCTTGTGTCCTCCACCCATCAGCAGGCCCCTTCCACCACCCAGGATACAGCCCAGCCCTCAACCTCAACAGCTGCCAGTGGAATGGTGGCCCTGCTAGAGCACTGACAGGCCACCAGTACCCCTTCCCCTGTAGCCCAGGAACCCCCTCACAAATGTGGCTGGAGACCCAGACATCCCAGTGACACTGTAGCCAAGACCAAGCCCACCGCCAAGAAGTAACTCTGCACTGAACTGTCTCCCTTGTGTGGCATTGAGTCACCTTGTTGACTGTCCACTGCCATATCTGAATTTACCTATGGCGCCATGCACACTGCCCCTGTGCTACCAGCAGCTGTGAACACTGCACTGAGTATATTGTTCACTATCTGTCCACTCCCTTGCACTATACAATCCCTATTGTCTCACTCCTTCAATAAACACTGTTTGTGCATACCAACAGATGATGTTATTTATTCAAAATGCATGCTATTGACAACCATCATTCTTAATCAGATATGTACAGATGCATCTAAATGTAGAAGGGATCCAATGTACTGAGAGGAGTAGGACAAGTTCATGTCACAGCTTTAGCCAAGAGAGTCCACAAACATCACTTCTTCCACCATGATGTAGCAATTGCAAAGGGGCAGGCAGCACAGCAACACAGCAACTTAAATCCTACACAGGGTAGTCAGATTCACAATGCAGCATTTATATGAGACTCACGTGAGTGGAGATGAATCAGCTGATTCCTGATATCCACATCTTCCCCCATCCTTCTCCATCACTGCCCTCTTTCCCCTGGGGTTCCACGGATGTCAGTGCTCCATCCTCCACTTCCAGTAGTGGAACATGTCTCCTGAGGGCCAAATTGTGCAGCATGCCGCACGCTACTATGATCTGACACATCTTGTTTGGGGAGTAGTACAGCGCCTCTCCAGACATATGTAGGCACCTGAATCTGGCCTTCAGGAGCACAAAGGTCCTCTCAGTCACCCTTCTGGTACAACCATGGGAATCATTGTACCAGTCCCACCCGTCCTGGGATTCCTCACAGGTTTCAGCAGCCACTGCATGTTAGGATAGCCAGAATCGCCTGGGAAGAGGGGAGAAAGATAATACATGACACACAGTCGTACAATGACAAATGTGTTCAGTCAGGTAGCACTGCAAAACTGTCACATGTACACTCATCAACTAGCCAGGTTCTGTCTCCCTGTAGCTGTGCCATGATTTGTGGGACACTACTGTTCCTCAAAATGTGGGCGTCATGGGCTGATCCAAGGAATCTTGCTGCCCTTACGTTTATGGAATGGAAGTTTTTGCAGTTCTGAAACACTTGCTCAGTGGCTCTGGGGGGTAAAAGGGGAATATGTGTGCCATCAATGGTACCAATCACATGAGGGATGTTGGCAATTGCATACAAATCAGACTTAACTGTGGTAAAATCTGCCCTTCGTGGAAATTGTATGTAACTCTGGATCTGTTGCATCAAGGCAGTTAGGAATTTACCAAGATGTTGCTGAACATTGGCTGTGACACACCGGATGCCAAGCCAACAGTCGCATGCACGGAACCAGTAGTTGAAAAATGTAGGACAGAATAATACTGTTGGAGGGATAGTATAGGGGTTTTGTTTTGGCAGGCAGTAGAGCAGACTCCAATTGGGAACACAGTTCACAAATTGTGGCACGGTTCAGACGATAGCCGATGATAATGTGGCAATCTTCCATGGTAGCCAGGTCAAAAAGGGGTCTGTATACTGGTGTAGCCTTCCCTCTCCACATGGGTCGAGTGCTATGGTGGAGAAAATCACAATGATGTGTAGGGGTCAACTGTCTGTATACAGGTATCACATACATTCATACACAACTCTGCGCACACATTACTGTAGAATGTTGTGGGCAGCCATTGTACACATTGATGACATGTGTTGAGATTGGTGTGCCAGGGACATGTACACCTGTAGGATTGGATGCTACCATGCTATTGGACATTGCATGTGTAACTTCACCATTTTGACTCTCCGCCATAAACACTGTCCCTGTACTGTGTATACACAAGTTGACCTCATAAAATGGCAACTGCCTGTCCCACATGTGGAGGACAGGTGGAAGTGACATCATACTGCAGCGTTAGTCGTCATGGTGGTAGGTGGTCAGAACCGCAGTGCAACTCCTCATTGGTTAGCGTTGGTGTCTATGGGGACAGGGGCCAATCATGATCAGCACATGTGGTGACGGTGCACACCACAGCGGTCCTCACTGCCATTTTGTGTAGCCCTTGCCACTTGACTCTTGTACCTCGAGACGGTCACTACTCCATTGCTTGTGCTGCTGTGTCCTGCCTCTGGCTGTAGAAATGGCACATGCTACAGGGGAACAGGCCCTGGCCTTCACCTTGGAGGAGTTGGAGAAGCTTGTGAACGGGGTACTACCCTTGTATGCCAAGCTTAATGGCTGACCATGGGGCCAGGTGAGTGGCATTATAGCATCCTAGGAGTGTGTTCCAGTGCAGCAGATGCATGTGTGTGTGACTGTTGGATGTCCCAATGGATGGGTGAAGTGTAACAGGACGTATGTGTGTAGGGGCATGATTGGGAGTCATTATTTGAGCTACAGATACATGTGGTGTTGTATCCCAAGTGTGAATGTGTAAGCTAGATCTACGGTATTTTGTTCTATGTGTCTCCCATGCAGGTTTGTGCCCATCAGAAAAAAGGGATGTTGAAAGCCATCGCCAAGAAAGTGCGGACTCTGGGGGTCTACAGCCAGCGGAGCACCCACTGCAGGAAGCAGAGGGAGGACCTGAGACACTGGGCCAGGAAGATGGCAGAGAACCAGCTGAGGACAGCCTCCCAACGAGGAAGGGGTGCCCGTCACACCCTGACCCCCATAGTGGCCTGCATTCTCACGGTGGCCAATCCGGAGTTGGATGGGCGCTTGAAGGCAGTATAGCAGCCACTAGGGAGTGTGTGCCACCACTGTTCTGTTTTTACTTTGTACTGTGAAGCTGGGTGCAATAGGGTGGGAAGCAGGTAGTATCAGGGTTACTGGCAGGTGTGGGCATGCAACTGGCCCCCTGAGTCACTGGGATTGTGCAGTTATCTGGGTATGGGTGGGAATGTGGCCATGCAACAGGTCCTATAGGTTAGCCTGTGGATCTGATGTACCACCTCATTGATGTGTCACATTGTAGTGGAACTGAATCACTCCTAGATTGCCATTGTCTGTCTGGAAGAGGATGTAGGGACTGGATGGTGATGTGGTTGGTCAGTATAGCGTCAGTATGTCAGTGTAGTGTGGGAGCTGGATTTCCTTTAAGGTACTTACCTTAATGAAGTTGGTAATGGTGAGGGATAGTTATTTGGGATGTGCATCACTGTATTTGTGCCAACATCATATGTGTACTGTAACTGACAGCCTGCATCCCCTTCTTTTTCTACCCCACCCCCTGTGTCAACTTATCTCCTTGTGTGCATTAGCATCATCAGGCAAAGGAGAAGGGGTGCAGCCTATCGACCCCAGGAGGCAGAGACCACCAACACAGAAGGAACCCGTGAGTTGGAGGGGGAGGAGGAGCACCACGGGGTTGGTGAGTACCACCGCTAGTAGTGACTCTGATACCTCCTCTGATGGCAATTCCCTCGTGGTGGTGGACCCTTTTGGGATGGCACCCAATCTTTGCCATCTTCCGCACCCCCGTACCAGCTCTGTCCTCCCAGTAGCTCCCCCCTGAGCTAACCGTGCCCGCTCACCCAGGAGGGTGGGCATCTACTTCGCCCTAGGCACCTCTGGCCCTGCCCCAGTCAGCCCTGCTGTCCTCACTGAGGAGGCAATTGACCTCCAGAAATCCATCTCTGTAGGGCAGACAACCATTGTGAATACCCTCCAGGGCTTGCATCCCAGATGCAGCAATGCAACACCTACCTGGAAGGCATTCACGGTGCCACATCTGGCCTACAGAGATCTTTTCAGGCTCTGGCCTCCTTTTTGACAGCAGCCAGTGTCCCTGGTCTTTCTGTCCCCACTCCCATCACCTCCGGTCCTTCCAGCAACCCTCTCCCCTCACCCATCCCACGCGCACATGCAGACAAGCATACACCCAAGTCAACACACAAGAAAATCCATGCGACACCAAGCAACACACGTCTCACGGCAAGCATGCACACAAACCACATAAAACTGCAAACACGACAACATCCACTTCCTCCACTGTATCCCCACCCCCTCCTTCTCCCTGTCTGTCACCTCACCTTATCACGCACAGCCACATGCACCGCACCCTCAGTCACTGCTCCTGCCCACATTAGCACAATCACTACAACAGCAGTCATCCACACATGCACCCCAGATACCACACCCGCACTCACCATGTCAACCTACACAGACACTTGCAGCCCCTCACCTCACAAACAGACACCACCACAACATCTGCCTACACTGGCTGCTTGCCTTCTTCCATTCTTTCTACCCCCTCCTCCCAATTCACACATCCATAAAACATTCATGCACCAAAAGTAAGTTGACTCAACATGAACCTGCATCCACTCACAGCAAACCTACACCACCTACAACCACTCCTTCAACCTCCACTCCAAAACCTGTCTCCAAAGCTCCTCCACCTGCACCTAAAAAGCTTTACCTTTCCCTGTTGACCTATTTGAACCCACTGGCTCACCCTGTCCTGTCCCCAAACATTCCTGTGGCCTCCCCAGATCCAGCCCTTCCTCTTCAGGAACCTCCATAGTCAGTCCTCTCTTCTAGGTCCCCTGCCTCTTCCCCAGTCAGTAAGAACATTTTGTAGGAGGCTTGATCCCTCTCCCATCCCCAAGTCTAAGCCCACTCCCACTCCTTCCAAGGGCAAGCTAAAACACCCACCCCCTCCGACTCTTAAGCCCAAGTCCCCCCTTCCAAATCTGAGTCCCCACCCCCACCAGCCCCTCGCTCTGCCTCCTGAGGTGCCTGCCTGCCCCATTGATATCCATGGCCTGTGGAGGCCATGGTTGTGGTAGGAGTCATGTATGTGCCTTGTTGGCGCACTCAAACATTTTCTATGGACTGGCCCATGGCCTTGTTTGTACATAGTTTGTTTTTCTTTCTCATGCTCATTTAATATATCTGGCCAACATGCATGTTGGTGCAATGATATTCCATTGTCCTGCGTTTTAATATGGGAGGGTCGTGTAAATAGGTAGGTGCATCCACTTATTTATTTCTTTGCTGTCAGGTATGTATATATCTGTGCTGAGTGAATACATTGTTTGGCCTGCGTGTTTGTGTGCATTTGGGTGTTGGTGGGGAGGATGTGTGAATGGGTGGTGGTGTGTGTGTTTGTGGGCGTGGTAGTCAGTGTGAGAAATGCGGGTGGCGTGTGGCATGTGGGTGTGTAATTGTCCCCTTCCCACCCTTGTGTGCTAGGTGCCTGTACTCACCGTTGCCGTCTTAGTCGGCGGTCACGGTCCTGGAAATGAATCACGAGGATTAGCACTGGGACATTGAGTTCACTCTCCATGTCTTCATCTGCCTCATCTGTGTCCCTGCGGTGAATACTTCCTTTTATACTGCTCCTTTCCTCCAGGCTTTGTGTGGCGGTGGTTCCTCCCTGGAAATCATGGCAGTGTGGTGAATCGTAGTACGGTGGGTGGGATGGGACTTTCCACAGGCCTCAAGATGGCCACGGCTATCGTCGGCAGTCATACTGCACTGGCGATACAGGCGGTGAGGTGGCTGTATTTCTCACAGTTCACAGCCACACTCATAATACAGTAGTCCGCACTGCCACCGCTGTCGGGGTAGTCCAACTCCACCATACTCATAATGACCACCTCAATGTTCGAGTCCTACAAAATGAAATAAAAAAGGAAATGTGGGCAGTGTAGGGGTATTCTGACCCCTGGACCATGTGTGGGGTTCCAAGAGAAAGCCACTGCGGCCACATATTTAAATCAATAATTTTTGGGGTTCAGAATATCTGCAGATTCAACTTGAGCCCCATTGAGGGCCCCTGGAGAACCACAGCAGATCTATGGCCGGATTTACAGGACTGATACAGGTCCAGCAGGACCAAGGACTGTGAGTTTCTGGCCTCAACACAAAGAGAAATGTTGTGGCCTCCATTACAGGCCTCAGGAACTTCAAGTCTGACTCCTTAATACTAACTTTAAAAAAACAATATATTGTGCAGGATAGCAATACCCTGACCTGTATCCCTTGCTAGGGAGGGGGGAAGTCCCAGATGGACTGACCTGACCTGTTTTAAGGGTTCACTCTACACACACTGCGCAGCTCCTCCTGCCTGCCACCGTGCCACCGACCCTGCCCTCGCTGCAGCTGTGAGTTCGAAGCCCTCCACCACCCGCAGGCATCCGCCTGCGACTCATCCCTGGTATCTAGTGGTTGCCGTAAGTATTGTGTGTCTGTCCTGTAATTTGTCTTCGTGTTATTTGTGCCATTTTTCCACCTTTTATGCCTTTCCTGTTTCCTGACTCTGTTTTTTGTGCCTTCTGTGCTCCGACACTGTTTTTGTGCCTTTTCTCCTTTTTTGCCCTTTTCAACGGTTTTCCCGCTCTCCCATTCCCGCCACTGCATCCCCTGCGGCCGGCCCCC
Organism: Pleurodeles waltl; assembly: GCF_031143425.1. Classification (NCBI taxonomy): domain Eukaryota; kingdom Metazoa; phylum Chordata; class Amphibia; order Caudata; family Salamandridae; genus Pleurodeles; species Pleurodeles waltl. Next base: position 1,231,768,218 of record NC_090444.1, on the reverse strand, counting down.
TCGTGCCCCCATTTGTCCACCGCTCTCCGCCTCCCACCTGCTCCTCCCTCCCACCTCCCCTTCTTAATGGCAGCCGCTGCGCGGTGCTCAGAGTGACCCCTGACCTGTTTTAAGACCAGGTTTCACTCTCACACACGCTGCACAGCTCCTCCTGTCTGCCACCGTTCCCCGACACCGCCCTCGCTGCTGCTGTGAGTTCGAGGCCCTCCACCACCCACAGGCACCTGCCTGCGCCTCATCCCTGGTGTCTAGTGGTTGCCGTAGGTATTGTGTGTCTGTCCTGTAATTTGTCTTTGTGTTATTTGTGTAATTTTTACACCTTTTGTGCCTTTCCTGTTTTCTGACTCTGTTTTTTTTTGCCTTCCGTGCTCTGACTCTTTTTTGGTGTCTTTTCTCCTTTTTTTCCCCTTTTTGCTGGTTTTCCCGCTCTCCTTTCCCACCGCTGCATCCCCTGTGGCCCACCCCCATTTGCCCACCGCTCCTCCCTCCCGCCTCTCAGCTGCTCCTCCCTCCCACCTCCCCTTCTTAATGGCGCCCACTGCGCGGTGCTCAGAGTGACCCCTGACCTGTTTTAAGTGCAGATTGCACTCTACACACGCTGTGCAGCTCCTCCTTTCTGCCACCGTGCCCCCGACCCCGCCCTCGCTGCTGCTGTGAGTTCGAGGCACTCCACCACCTGCAGGCTTCTGCCTTTGCCACATCCCTGGTGTCTAGTGGTTGCCCTAAGTATTGTGTATCTGTGCTGTAATGTGTCTTCTTGTTATTTGTGCAGTTTTTCCACCTTTTGTGCCTTTCCTGTTTTCTGACTCTGCTTTTTGTGCCTTCTGTGCTCTGACTCTGTTTTGGTGCCTTTTCTCCTTTTTTTGCCCTTTTCGCCAGTTTTCCCGCTCTCCCTTTCCTGCTGTTGCATCCCCTGCGGCCCCGTCCCCTCGCACCCCCATTTGCCCACCACTCCCCACCTCCCACCTCACAGCTGCTCCTTCCTCCCACCTCCCCTTCTTAATGGTGGCCACTGCATGGTGCTCAGAGTGACCCCTGACCAGTTTTAAGTCTAGGTTTCACTCTACACATGCTGCGCAGCTCCTCCTGTCTGCCACCGTGCCCTGACCCCACCCTTGCTGCTGCTGCGAGTTCGAGGCCCTCCACCACCCGCAGGCACCTGCCTGCACCTCATCCCTGGTGTCTAGTGGTTGCCGTAAGTATTGTGTGTCTGTCCTGTAATTTGTCTTCGTGTTATTTGTGCCGTTTTTCCACCTTTTGTGCCTTTGTTGTTTTCTGACTCTGTTTTTTTTTGCCTTCCGTGCTCTGACTATGTTTTGGTGTCTTTTCTCCTTTTTGTGCCCTTTTTGCCGGTTTTCCCGCTCTCCCGTTCTTACTGCTGTGTCCCCTGCGGCCCTGCCCCCCTTACACCCCAATTTGCCCACCGCTCCCCACCTCCCAGCTGCTCCTCCCTCCCACCTCCCCTTCTTAATGGCGGCTGCGGCACACCAGAGGCAAGCCCATCTGCGCCCATCTGTGCCTGGACTGCGCCTAGCGCCAGTCTCCCTTTCTCACGCACCCCCAACGCCGCCAGGCGCCACTACAGTGCCAAAGAACTCCAAGTGCTCAACCCTGGCTGCCCCACTACCTGCGTCCAAACTTCCCCAAGACACACCCATGGACCCTTCCCGTGCCGGTCAAGCAACTTCACCTGCGCTCAAGCCACCAAGCACCACAACAACTCCACCCATAACAACCACCTCAGCTGTATCCTCCTCAACACCCGCTCCGTCCACAAGCATGCCATCAAACACTGGGACCTGCTTACTTCAACCTCCCCAGACATTGCCTTCATCACCGTAACCTGGATGAACCCCTCCTCAGAACCCGACATCGCCATAGCCATCCCTGAAGGCTACAAAATCACCCGAAGAGACCGCACCAACAAACCAGGAGGAGGAATCACCATAGTCCACAGGAGCACCATCAGGATCGCAACCAACACCCTTGACACCCTCGATGCAGCCGAACACCTGCACTTCCAGATCTATGTCAACACCAACACCACCCTGAGAGGAACCCTTGTCTACAGACCCCCAGGCCCCCGTCCACCATTCTGCGGTGCCATCGCCGACACAATCAGCACCCATGCCTACACAGACTACATACTCCTCGGCGACCTGAACTTCTATCTGGAGTACACCGACGACAGCAACTCCTCAGCCATTCTCAACAACCTCGCCAACCTCGGTCTCAAACAACTGGTCAAAAGACCCACCCACTCAGCCACCCACACACTCGACCCCATCTTCTCGACCCCATCTTCTCCACCAGCAGCCACATCACATTCACCCATACCACCGAACTCCACTGGACAGACCACCGCTGTGTCCACTTCCAGAAACCCACCGCTCACCACCACCAGCAACGGACCCCACAACGCAGCTGGAACAAGATCTCAAAGGACCAACTGATGTCCACCCTCGCCCACGCCCCACCACCCAACACCAGCGACCCCAATACCACCGCCCTCAACCTCGAACAATGGCTAGACAACTGCGCCAACACCCTTGCCCCACTTAGGAAATGAACCAACACCTGCACCAGCAAGAAAACCCCCTAGTTCACCACCGACCTTCAGGCCTCCAAGCGAGAGTGCCGGAAAACCAAGAAGATCTGGTGCCAAGAACAAACAGAGAGCAACCACGCCACCCTCAAGACTGCCATCCGCAAGCATGACCAGCTCATCCGGACCACCAAAAGATCATTCTACAAAGAATGAATCAAAACAATGCACACAACAGCATTGAGCTCTTCAGCATCATCAAAGAACTCACCAACCCCAAGTCCTGCTCTGCCGACCCCCCGCTCACAAGACCTCTGCGACTCCCTTACCACCTTTCTTCACCGCAAGATTACAGACATCCACGCCAGTTTTGCCCCCCATCACCCATGACGACTGCTGCCAATGCCAACCCCAAAGCACCCAACCACACCAACCTCCTGAGTGCCTGGACCCACACCAACGACAAGGAAACCACCAATACCACGAGCACCATCCACTTCGGATCACCCACCGACCCCTGCCCTCACCATGTCTTCAATAAAGCCAGCCAAATCATCACCCCCCAGCTCCGGACCATCATCAACAGCTCCTTCAAGACTGCCACCTTCCTGGAGAGCTGGAAACACGCCAAAGTGAACGCCCTACTCAAAAAACCCAAGGCCAACCCCAAAGACCTAAAGAATTACCGACCCATCTCCCTGCTCCCCTTCCCAGCGAAGGTCATCAAGAAGATAGTCAACAACCAACTGTCACGCTTCCTAGAAGACAACAGCCTGCTCAACATCTCCCAATCCGGCTTTCGCAAGAACCACAGCTCCGAGACTGCTCTCTGCTACTGTCATCATGATCTTGCTCGACAAAGGTGAAACTGTGGCCCTCATCCTCCTTGACCTCTCTGCAGCCTTTGACACCATCTGTCACCACACACTTTGCACACGCCTCCACAACGCTGGAATCCACCACAAGGCTCTGGACTGGATCACATCCTTCCTCTCCGGCAGAACTCAGAGAGTCCACCTCCCTCCGTTCCTGTCAAAAGACATCAAGACCATCTGCGGAGTACCACAAGGATCCTCCCTCAGCCCCACCCTTTTTAACGTCTATATGGCGCCGCTTGCAAACATCGTCAGATCCCACGACCTTAACATCGTCTCCTACGCGGATGACCTACAACTGATCCTCTCAATCATGAAGAGCCCACCACCGCCAAGACCAACCTCCACAACGGACTTCACGCCATTGCCAACTGGATGGAGATAAGCTGCCTCAAACTGAACTCGGATAAGAACGAGATTGTCATCTTCAGCTCCAACAAATCAGCATGGGACGACTCCTGGTGGCCTGCCACTCTAGGAGCCGCTCCAACTCCCACCACCCATGCACGCAACCTCGGCTTCATACTGAACTCATCGCTCACAATGACCCAGCAAGTCAACGACATCTCATCCTCATGCTTCAACACCCTCTGCATGCTTTGCAAGACCTTCAGATGGATCCCCATTGAAACCAGAAGAACGGTCACCCATGCCCTCATCAGCAGTAGACTGGACTACGGCAACGCACTCTACGCAGGAACAACGGCCAAGCTCCAGAGAAAACTTCAACGCATTCAGAACGCCTCAGCACGACTCATCCTCAACCTCCCTCGCCACAAACATATCTCAGCCCACCTCAAAGACCTCCACTGGCTCCCCGTCAACAAAAGGATCATCTGCAAACTCCTGATCCATGCTCACAAGGCTCTCATACCTGCCTACCTCAACGAGCGTCTCAACTTCCACGTCCCGACATGCCGGCTCTGCTCTGCCAACCTCACCCTCGCCACCATCCCCCAGATCCACCGTATCACGTTCGGCGGCAGATCCTTCTCCCACCTCGCCGCCAAGACCTGGAACTCCCTCCCCGTCAACCTATGCCTGACCCAGGACCTTCTGACCTTCAGGAAGCATCTCAAGACCTAGCTATTCGAGCAGTAGCATCCCCTCCCCCCAGCACCTTGAGACCCTACCAGATGAGTAGCAAGCTTAACAAATGATTGATGATGATGATGATGATGAGGGACCATCCATGGAGTCCAAATTGAAAGAAAAACATTTTGAGTCATCACAGTCTTGCAAGACTCCTGTGAGAGCCAGTGCAGCTCCTGTGTAGTCCCACGGATATACCAAAGGATGAACAAAAATACTCTACAGTGTGGTAGGATTCTGAGGGCCCTTGTCCACCTGTGGGGAGTTCTCTGTATGTGGGAGGGTGACTGCTTTTAGGTCTTGAGTGCAGGGCCTGGCCTCGCAACCGTGCACTGCTGGAGGTTGGCCACAGACATATTATAATATTATCTTTCTTTACATTAAAAAACATAGAAGCTCACTGAAAAAATGTAGGTTAAAGTGCAGTTGTACATAATTAAGGCAGTAAGATTTTAACCTATGTTAAAAAAAAAAAATAAGAAATGTACTGAAATTTAGTGGAGTTGTACGTAGCTCTTCCAATAAAAAAAAGTAATGTTTTAAAACCACAAAAATGCCCCACTTATATGAATTTGTCCTAAGTATAACCTTTGCCGCTATGATTCATTGCTTATGATATCATATACTGATAACATATTAAATATATAGTGGTGCAAGTTATACTCAGCTCACTTATGTTTAACTGGTGAATTTCAGTGTTTTTTGGTTTAAAAACAGTCCTTTTTACATTTTAGAAGACACATAATTCCACTTTAACCTTTAATTTTTTCAATATATATATGGATATGGCTGCTTGATGACATGAACATGGTGCTTAACAGTCGAACTAATAGTGACACCTGAAAATGAAATGTAATTTTGCCAGACCAAGACCACAGGGTACGGAAAATGGAAAAATATGACAACTTGTTATTTAACCTAATGAGAGGAACTGCATCAGCAAAGTGAAGGGACAATGATCAGTATAGGGAAAGGTGCAGAAGACATTGTGACCCGAAGGGTTAATTAGCTTGAGCAGTGTAGATGAGTGTGATGCCTGCTGTAACCCCCCTAAACAATGTGGAAAAGTTCATGATATTATTTTCAAGCTTGTTTGTGTAGAAGACTCCATCTCAACCTTGAGAATGAGAGTACAAGGAGAAGATGGAATGAAAACAAAGGATGGAGAAGGGCAGAGCAGCCAAGTACTGATAACATAGCTAGAAAATGCTAGAATGAGATAGAATACAAGCTTCGAGTTATTTAAGCACTGAAGTGTGGGTGAGGGATTTGAAGCTCGTAGATGGAGTTGTGAAAGCTGCCATGGCCCAATGCTGCCTCCCTGTTTTGCTGACCGTGATGCTTGAGGGGGAGAGAGGTCCAAGCAGGTAGTAGAGGGCTTCCCAGCATTTCGTGGACTAAGTTAAGTTCCACACAGGGATGAAAGGCCTTTGTTTCTCTGCTCTATTATTATGATTGATTATTTATGCTTGCACTGTGTTTATAACCTGAAGTATTCAGCTCGTTTATATTTTGCTTTCTAAACATCGTAGTGTGAGCCTGCAGCAGTAACTGAAACATGCATTTTGGTGTGCAGTAAATCAAAGCTTATCTGAAGTATTCAGCTTGTTTATATTTTGCTTCCTGAACATTGTAGTGTGAGCCTGTTGCAGTAATTGAAACATGCATTTTGGTGTGCAGTAAATCAAAGCTTATCTGAAGTATTCAACTCATTTATATTTTGCTTCCTGAACATCGTAGTGTGATGCATTTTGGTATACAGTTAATCAAAGCGTATATCTGTCAATGAACTTTTTGCTTATATATATGCATAGATGCTCTTTGTATTGCACATATATAAATTGATGCTTTTCATTGCTATTCTTATTCTACTATTATTAATGTGCTAAATGCCTACATTTACCTGAAATTCTAGTAAAGTTAAATTGTATTTATAATTGGCGTGTGGTCCTTCATTGAGTGTCCTTATTGACTTATACCGAACAGGTGTCAACCAGCCACCTGGATAAGACATTTTGGTACCAGAAGTGGGGCATAAGTCAATATTGCCTCTTTGGGGATGTAAGAAAAGTGAGGCAGAGAGCGGAAGGCAGTATGGGGCAGAAGCCAGATTCATTCCCCGGTGGTTAGCAACTGACCTGTTCTCTGGTGGGCAGCACCGGTGTTATGGGAGGCATTAGATGAGAAAGTGACTCCTCTCTTAGTGGAAGATGCGGTTGAGAGGGTGAAGCTAAGAGGGGTGAAGCTGGAGCTGAAAGCAGCAGGGCAAGTTGGATGGCTTTTCCTGCCTGCGCTCCGTACGGTATACAGGAAAACATTAACACAAGATGCAGAGATAAGAAAACTGCGGGATGAGGTTGTAGCCTGCAGGAAAGGCAGTTACTTATGAAAGAGACCATAGAAAGTGCAGTGACTCGGGGTGATCAAATGGAGGCAGGTGCACCGCATTAGCAGTACGAGTAGCAAAACAGAAGAGTAGGCAGAAGCCTAAAATGCCCTCAACTGTGCAAGTGAAGGCACTGGTACGCAAACAGAAGAGTAGGCAGAAGCCTAAAATGCCCTTAGCTGGGCAAGTGAGGGCACTGGTACGCAAACAGAAGAGTATGCAGGAGCCTAAAATACCCTCAACTGTGCAAGTGAGGGCATTGGTACGCAAAGAAAATTGGGATCCATATACTTGGGATGGAATAGTCTCAGACAATGATGACTGGAATTGGGAGGATGAGGTGGAAGTTCGTTTAACAGAACTAGGTGGAGTTGAAAGTGGAGAAGGACATGTAGGTGAAATTGAAGGTGAAAAGGGAGTTAATGGTTGGCAAATACAGAATTCTCGTTTGATAAGAGATTATATGCAGAGTGAGTTGTTGGAGGGAACCCGTATGTTTAGGCAGATGCCTGCAGAGCCTTTGTTTAAATGGTTGTTGAGATCGTGGGACACTGGAGCAAAAGATGCACTACAGAATCCTTTTACGTTAGGTCCCATCACAGAAGGAGACCCGTTTGAGCTGGAAATGATAGTACAGGATGATGTAGATGATGTAGTGATGTGGAGCCTACGGCAGAGGCAGGGAAAAAAGTGGGTGCCACAAGATTGGGCGTTAGTGGAAATAGAACACATAACTGATGATCGGCCGGTCACCTTAAAAACATGGGTCCCCTTACTAGGTTGGACAAGAGAAGGAGGGGTTGGCAATAAAGTAGGCAGAGCACAGGAGTTTGCCATCGTGAAGTGGAAATGGTTTCTGTAGCAGAGGGAAAAACCGGGACCAGCAAGAGTGTCGAAGTTACAAGAAGATAAGCTAGGGGCAGTGGACTTGCAGGCAATGGCCCCTGCGCCAGAGCCCTCTGAAATGGAATCCTCACCATTTAAGACAGCCCCGCCTTTTGAACAACTCATCGAAGAAGAACAGCAAAATGCATGGTTCACAGATGGTACCACCCGGCACTATCAAGGAAAAAGACAATGGCAAACAGTCGCATTCCAGCCTGCTACAGAAACTATGTTGCTGCGAGAAGGGGATAATAAATCAAGCCTGCTTGCAGAACTGCAGGGGGTAGCTGCAGTGATCGAACAAGCCCCCATCAGAGAGAAAACATTTGTGTACACTGACAGTCGGGCCACTTACCAAGGACTAGTAAGCTGGGCCCCGACTTGGCACAAGGATGGATGGAAAATCAAAGGCACCCCCATTTGGGGAGGCGAGCAGCTATCGGAAGAGATGTGGGAGAAAGGGCAAAAATGTCAAATCTATGTGGGACATGTGGATGCCCATTGCCCATTGGATACCTCACTTGCATCTCTATTCAACAACACCGCAGATCAAATGGCCAAAACGCGAACGGTGGTCATCAAGGAGGAAGCTGAAGCTGCTTTAGCAAACAGGGCCCATGCAACTTCCGGACATTTAGGAGAGAATAGCACCTATGCATGGGTACAGCAACGACAAAGTGCAACAAGAAGTAAATGAGGGCCCCACATGCAACCAGATTAGACAAAGGACCCTGCAAAAGAAGCCTAGAGGCCATATCAGAAGAGGAACTGCAGCTGCTATGGTGTGGCAATTGGACTATATCGGGCCGCTACCAAAAGAAGGAGGAAAAAGCTACGTATTGACCATGGTGGACACCTACTCTGGCCTTATGTTGGGTATGCCCTGTAAGTCTGCAGATCAAAAGTCCACTTTGCGAGGGCTACACTACCTGATAAAACATTATGCGGCACCTGATGAGATCCAAACAGATAGGGGCACACACTTTTCAGGGAAAACAGTGCAGGGCTGGGCAGGAAAAAGCTACGTATTGACCATGGTGGACACCTACTCTGGCCTTATGTTGGGTATGCCCTATAAGTCTGCAGATCAAAAGTCCACTTTGCGAGGGCTAAACTGTCGTAGTTTGGACTCTTGCTCTGAGCAAGACTGCTGGTCTCAGGATGACAGTACTTTCGTTTGTAGGTGACTAAGGCCCTCATTCCGACCCTGGTGGTTTGAAACCGCCAGGGTGGAGGGCAGAGGAAGCACCGCCAACAGGCTGGCGGTGCTTCCTGGGCCATTCTGACCGCCGCGGTCAGAAAAGGGGAACCGGCGGGCCCGCCGGTTTACCCCCGGCGGTTTCCCGCCGGTTTACCCCCGGCCCAGGGAATCCTCCATGGCGGCGCTGCTTGCATGGAGGATTTACACCGCCAGAACCAGGCTGGCAGGAACGGGTGTCGTGGCATGGGCAGTGCAGGGGCCCCCTAACAGGGCCCCACAAAGATTTTCCGTGTCTGCTTTGCAGACACTGAAAATCGCGACGAGTGTCACTGCACCCGTCGCACCCCTGCAAATCCGCCGGCTTCCTCTTTGCAGGGGCTTTCCCGCTGGCCCGGCGGGTGATCTTTTGGAGATCGCCCGCCGGCCCAGCGGGAAAGTTAGAATGACCGCCGCGGTCATTTGACTGCGTGCGGTCTTTTGGCGGTTTCCGCCCGGCGGGCGCCGCCCGCCGTCCGCCGGGGTCGGAATGACCCCCTAAGTCTCTTCCTACAACTAGTTGTAACTGTTGTCCTAACCTTACCGGCTTACTAGCAGTACCTCACCAGAAACACAATAGTAAAAGGTGATTTGTAGCAGTCGCTTACACATGGACTCAAAGTAAGATCTCTCAGGGTTGTTGTGGTTAAACGGAAATTACCCTTTTCTTACATATTTATTATGTCTCATACAAACAAAGGCAATAACACAGATGCAGTGAAGTTATAATAGTTTTTATTCAACATAACTGCAATTTGTGATAAGTTGCATGAACTACAATGATTAGGATAATGAATATACCAAGCTACAGTATTGTGAAGAAGAGAGTCATTGTTATAAAGACCCCCACCATTGTGCAATATTTGAAAGAAATATTTGTATATGTATAAGATGGAATAAGCCCTAATACTCTAAGGAGAATAGGTCTAACCTCCTACCTAAAAGGAGAGCTGGGTTCGTTAAAACCTAATCTGCCAAAGCCGTGTCCATGAGAGGAGCCCCCAACCCTCGTTACCTTGGAATGAGGTCTCTATCTCAGACTCCGCAGGGACACGAAGACTGGGTCAGCGTCAAGATGACTGCAGCCTCGGTATCAGCGATGGTGGCGATGACCTCTGGTCGGAATCCCTCTGATTATCTGTCTAAAGTGTGTTGTATTTATACAGATCTACAAGGTCCCCTGACATAAGTGTTATTCATAACAATAGATAACAGCCATGCTTGGGACGGCAATTAATATCAACAATCCCTCGAAAGTATAGAGAGGGAAAATCCCTAAGTGGGAATACCTACTGTATGTTTGTCTTTCGTGCTTGATCTTGACGCCTTGGCGCAGTGACACTGATAATAGAACCCATAACAAGTGGCCTAACTATAAACAAGGCCGCCATCTTAAAGGAAATAAATAATTAAATGGACTAAGACAGAGCAAGCTAAGTAGGTTAAAAGTCACTGGGTGACGGGGGCACGAGTTTACAAGCCTACGGCTAAGCTAACTCCTGTTATCCCGTTAAAACAAACTAGGATTCACTACACCCTCCCCATTGCCGTAACAGGTATGATGAAGGTAAAGCAACCCAAACGCTAAAAAAGCTGCTACTGAACTAAAAGCCAAAAAACAAAAACGAAAAATCAAGCTAAAAAATGTACTTAATGACAAAATAATTGCTGTGTGTTAAAATTTGTTTAAAAACATACAGAGATGTTAATATCAACCATGACAAGTATAGCAAACTTTTAGTAAAATCGCTCATTTTAGAACCGGGAACTGGTAAGCAAATTCATCAAATCATGTGTTATATGCAGGATCTTGAAGAATGTCATCGAAGTCACCATTCAAGGATCTTAAAAACGAGTCAACATCATCTGAAGTGAAATCAAGAGCTGGACGGACAAATGGATCCACAGAGCAGAAGTGAGCCACATTCATCAGTGTATCGACACTCGCTGCAGCGTCCTCATCTATGTTAGATCTTATAACAGAAGGCTCATAGGTGGCCTCGCGGAGCAACCTTAGTCTCAAGGGGCATGACCGTGTATGAACCCTCATCGGGGACATCAGCAGTTCGTGGTCCACAGGAGATGTTGGTGCAACAGCAAGACCGACCATAGGCAGATGTTCAAAGAGACACCATATGCAGCGGAACACCGGTTGTACACACCAGAGTAGAGGCCGGAATGATAATGACCAGTCAAACTCCAGTTCCACCAGCAAAGGTGTACCGAAGATCCGAACCATGCGTTCACGGCACAGCGGGGTTGACGGGAGCGGCTCCATTGCTCTTTGTCGCTGGAAAAAAACAACCACCGCGAATCAGAAAAAATAGCAGTAGCAGTCCGCCAATTAAAGCCAAAATAATTGGAAAGCCACCAAACACACTGGAAAAGAGAGAATGGATGGCTGATGGGATGACTCCGAAGACAGTCTGGAAGATGGACACGAAACCAGACCCGACAGCCTTAAAGAAATGAACAATCCCAGTTGTGCTTGAAGCATTGAATATTCTGGATACCAACTCTCCAAAGTGTTTGGGGAAATCGGTATTTAAAAGGGATTGTATCTCGGCTGATGATCTCGCAATCTGGAGAGCATACGTCTCTTTTGCGGATGTCAAGGCGACCTGTTTCTGAAACAATAGCGCCTTTAGTCTACTCAACTTGTCATAGTTCACACTAATAATATCAATGTGGGGCCATATTTCAGATACTTGTATCTCTCGTGTGGGGGGAAACAAAACATGACCACAACACGTAACGACCTTCGTGACTGAGATTGCGTAGGCAATTCCAGGTCGCAAGCCGCAACAGCTGTCATCGCTCAGTAGAACATAACTCCCATTAGAAAGTACATGAAACACTGAACGAATCAAGGGGACGGGAGTACCCTTCAGAAAACAGGCCAAATTTGCGACCCCCGCATTGCAAAGACCGTGAAGAGACACCTGTTCGCATATCATGGAATGACGAACAGCAGTCTCACATTCACTTCCGCTAAGAAAGACCTCCTGTTCACCGTTCAAACATCGATACTCAAAGGGCAACTCCCACTCTTCCTTAATAAAGCTATCTCCTAGCCGTTCATATCGTCCCACTGCAAGATGTTTCAGGCAGCTCGAGAAACGAAAGGTCGAAAACGGTAAATTAATAATGCCGTGTAAGAGCCAGATAGTTGAAGGACTCTCTGCTACCGTGAAGGGCAACTTATCTAACTTCTCTACTTGAAGCAAGGTGAAACGAGCCTCCCTTTTAGCCATTGTCTCTTGTTTCCTGGAAAAATTAAAAGCAGCGAATACTTCACTCCCATTAATGTATTTCCATGGAATGTGGCCACTTCTCAGTGTCTGCAATGCCCAACCCAGCTGCTTGATGGAACGCAGCTGTGTTTGCCCATGATATAACCGGGACAAATCAGTCTGAGTGATATCAATAGCAGATGACACTATATTTGACAGTGAATAAATCCTGTTGGACAGTGTGTTCATGCCATTGTTGACAATAGCCAATGTTTTTTCCAAATTCTCCTTATCAAGTTGCCTTAAACGTGCAGCAGCCTCAATTTGAGAAAGTTTCCAAATTTCATTATACATAGCATATAAAAACCATTTCGAGAGTTGTTTCCTAGGACCTAATAGGAAATCCTGTAAGTCTGTACTGTCAGAAAGAGTGTTTAGGTGTTGTTTAACCGCTGTTAAAGTGTTTGTCTGCACCCATTGCTGGCACAGCTTACCCACACTGTATGTTGTAATTATACCAGTATGTTGACCTGATAGAAAGCGAGGGTCTGGCCTATGAATGGAAAAAAACCCTGAAGAGTTTAAAAAACGCCTTTGACACTCATCAGTGTCGGTGGGCCATACCAACCATCCGCCGGGACGGGAAAGTGAAGAATTATAAGCACCAGCCTTAACCATTGCATCTAGCCTGTCCTCTGAAACATTAAGAAAGTGTTGCCAATCTCTAAATTTTCTCAGAGTAGAGATACTGGCCGTGTTCAGATCTTTAATTTTTGCTAACCCCAGACATGATGTCTGCTCAACAGTGTCATTTAAAAAAATCATTTGCACAGGAATCAGGCAAGCTCGAAACAAAGCCTACCTACCCTGTATTTGCCAATCTTGTGTTCCCCATACACTCTTCAAATCGATAGTGTTCTTCCAATATTCGTAACCCTCAATCGAGAGCCGGGAAACAAAGGGATCTGAATAAATCAGTTTTGTATCTGTTAGCAAAAGTTTTCTAAATTGCACTGTAGGTAAGTTAAAATAATATGATTCAGCTTTCTTTGAATCATGCCCAGAAAAGTATGTGAATTTGTCACTGTAATACTTTGGACTCCCCACCTGTGGTGTTGAACAGTGTTCCCATTGTGTGTAGTTAAGGAGAGGCCTATATCTAGTTGCACGGTGCAGGTAGTGCTGTCCCCAATTGTTATAGCAGAACATTTCCCCATAATTCATTGTATAATCATATACATCATCACTTCCAAAAGCGGAGTAGTCCTTCATTTCAGTTAGCATTGAATCAACTGTTTGGACATCCCAATCATCAGAGACAACATTAGGTGTAATAACATCAGACATTGAAATTTTGAACACGTATGATATTTGAATTATCTCTGTAGGCCCGTATATATCGAACGGAACTTTGACCCATACAATCCCATCAGGAATCGGAATAGCTGTAATATTGACAGGGGACACATCACGTCGGACCTTATGTGATGAATGATGTGGTGTTAAAATTTCATCAACAGGCTCCACAGAGGAGCGATCAGCGATATAGTGACCATTAATTAGTAAAAAGAAAACAGTCACAAAAGCAATCCATAAAAATAATGCAATGAATGTCAAACAGAACCAGAGATAGTTCCATGGATATATCAAATAGTTCTTCTTAAGCCATCGATAGAATTTGCTACTTCTCGAAAGTTTGTCAGCCTCAGTTGAGGATGAATCCGAAGAAAAATCCTCATGTCTACAAAATAGCCAGAGGAAGTCTCTGCAAACACAGGGCCTGTCGAATTCTCATCCACTGCTCGTGGAAGTTCTTGATAGACAACGTTATTAGCCGTGGAAGTGTTCGTGTAAAATACAGCCAAATCCCGAAGCGGGGTGGTCTCCGAAGTTGTTACTGGAACCAACAAAAGTTCATTTTCCTCCCTCCCCATGGTCGAGGAAGTGTCCGGAACAGCAGTTGACATAGTTGCATAGTCAGTAGTAGTGATATTCATCCTACTATGTAGATGGATGTCCTGTTGGGTAGTGAGAGGGGATCGGGAACTACCCAAGGGACCTCCTGGTCTACTGTGAAGAATCGGCCACATGGTGTAATTTGATGTCATCAATGGAGATGAATCTGTTTGATTTGGAACCAGACAATGGTGGAAGGATGACAGTCCTGGTGCCTTTTATCCCCAAGACCGGTACAGGTGCTCTGTATGATGGACCAAACTCTTTTTTCACATCGATCTTCTCACGAACCAGATCCCCAACATTAGGAATCCAGCCAGTTGAAGTTTTCGCCAATTCCCTTATTCCCAAGGTGGCAGCACTTTCAGATGATTTATCATCACAGAATTGTTGAAGCTCCTGTAAAACAGCGAGATGTTCTTTTATGTCAAATGGTGTTTCTTCTGCCACCATACCAGGGGCATCAAGATCGGGTACATACATAGGTGTCCCAAAGAGAACCTCATATGCAGACTTTCCCCCCAAGGACCGTCTTGGCAGATTATTCAGTGCTCTCTGGACCCCATATAGGTGATGTAACCAACTGCGGCCTGAACCTAATACCCGAGCTGTTAAGGACTGCTTTAGATCACGATTCCGCCTCTCCACGACCGAATTTCCCTCGGGATGGTATGGTGAGGAGTAATGGAGTTCAACACCCATCGTTCTCATGGTGTCCCTGAAAGCTTTAGAGGCAAATGCAGGGCCCTGGTCCGAATGGAATGCTGCAACCACATATGTACCGATAAAGATCAGCAAATCTTTTATGACAGTCCGGGCGTCTGCCGACCGCTGTGGCCATACCCACAGGAATCTAGAACAGGAATCTACAGCCACTAAAATGTATTTATATGCACCATCAGGCTGCAAGAGACCACAATGGTCCTGGTACACACAATGGAGTGGCTTGTCTGACACTAAGAGAGATGTCTGCGGAGGGGGTTTGATATTTGAGCCCTTAATCTGCTGACAAATGTCACAGCATAGGGCATACTGTTTAGTCCGTCTGCATAGACCAGGCCACCAGTATCGTTGTTGTAGAATTGTGATAGTGGCCTGTATACCAGCATGTGCAGCAGCGACACCCTCATGTGCAGCTGTAATCAGCTCTAATCTTTGGTCTTCATTGGGAATCACTCGATCACCTACCTCAGGAATCGTTGCAAAAGCAACATTCTGTGCACTGATATGATAAGTATAGTTCGTATGGTATCCTTTCGGAAGGGTCTTGCCTGCAGCCGAAGCTTTAACGGCAATCAGTATTTCATTATCCAACCTCGTCCGAGAATGAGTCACTGCAGCCACAGAAGCCGTAGCTACTGATGCTTTGGCTGCTTCATCAGCCAATGTATTGCCAGCAACGTGTATTCCTACACGTTGGCGCCCTAATGTATGAACTACATGGACACCTGGAAGCTTATCTTTAAGATCAGCCACTCTTCCCCACAACATTTTGGCGGTCATTCTGACCGCGGCGGGCGGCGGTCGCCGCCCGCCATGCAGTTACCGCCGAATGACCGCCCCGTGGTCAAAAGACCGCAGCGGCCATTCCAACTCTCTCGCTGGGCCGGCGGGCGACCGCCAAAAGGCCACCCGCCGGCCCAGCGGGAAAGCCCCTGCAACGAGGAAGCCGGCTCCGAATGGAGCCGGCGGAGTTGCAGGGGTGTGACGGGTGCAGTGGCACCCGTCGCGATTTTCACTGTCTGCTATCACAGAAGATCAAAGTCTGTGTTCCTGGCTCAGAATGTTCGAGCGCTAGAAGAAGAGCCTTAAGCTCGGCCAACTGGGCTGTGCAGTCCCCTAAGGTCTGAGTGTAGGTATTGTGAGGATGGAAAACTCCGTTCGCCATTACCCCGCATACGGCTGCGCAAGCTGCTGAGTATTGATGTTTAGTACCCACAGCCGGTTGTGCCGATCCGTCAGTATAAATGATGGTATCATAACTGTCTATTGGCAAAATATGTAGAGGAGCGGGGTACTCCTGTTCATACTAGAGAAATTCTTGTGTCTGAAGTCTTGGGTCAAACACATAATCAACATCAGTGGCGGTCAGAGACGTTGCCCATTGAATCCAACGTGGATGTAATGCCATAGCGTTTGGAACGCTCGCTTTAGTGACAGCCTCTAAGGCCGGCACCGGGTAGACAACAATAATGCGTCTCCCCTGGGCAAGTGGCCTCTCCTTTATGACGGCCATCTGAACTGCTGTCAGAATTATTTCAGTAGGAGCAAAACGTTTCTCAGCATTGGAGTACAAATGTGATTTGTATGCTATTGGCACCGTGTCACCCTCATTAAAGGTGATATAGGTAAATCCAAGGGCACCAGCTATTATTCTGATGACCAAATTTGTTTTATTGTCACGTGGGGAGACAACAATAATGCGTCTCCCCTGGGCAAGTGGCCTCTCCTTTATGACGGCCATCTGAACTGCTGTCAGAATTATTTCAATAGGAGCAAAACGTTTCTCAGCATTGGAGTACAAATGTGATTTGTATGCTATTGGCACCGTGTCACCCTCATTAAAGGTGACATAGGTAAATCCAAGGGCACCAGCTATTATTCTGATGACCAAATTTGTTTTATTGTCACGTGTGTATAAGTGTCTAGCTTCCAGCATGTCGCGTTGTATGTCCCTAAGGATTTGTGTGTGTTCAATCGTCCATCGCCTGCTAGAAAAGTTGGGCTGAATTAAGTCATAAAGAGGCTTGATGCGTTCAGCATAATCTGGAATGTATGTTCTGACAAAATTAAAGAAACCCAGTAATGACTGTAATTTCTTAAGCGTGTTCGGAGGCTGTAGCTGAGCACACTTTTCTAGGAAGTGCGGGCCAGGCTCTTCCCCTCGTTGGATAGCTCATATCCTAGGAACAATACACTAAGAAAGGCTATCTTGCTTTTCTTAAAATTAAATTTATAACCGAAGGCTGCAAATCCCAAAATTATCCGATCGACACTTGCAAGATGAATGTCGAGGGTGTCGTCAGTGAGATAGATATCATCCACATAGGATAATGCATCGGTATCAAGCTTGTGCAAGATTGACGTTACACTGGCCGAAAACAGTCCTGGGCTGTTTTTATAGCCTTGGGGTAAATGACAAAAGCGTTTCTGAAAGCCAAAGTAAAATGCACTTAGGTCCCTACTTTCATGTGCTAAATTCTGGCAGAAAAACCCATTAGATATATCCAATGTAGTTTTATATTTTTTACGCACTATATTGTTGATCAGCACTGTGCTGTGTGAATTTTGTATAGCATATGTGCATGTATGACTATTTAAGTGTCTATAATCAACCACTATTCTATATGAATGATCAGGTTTTGCAACGGGAAATAACGGATTATTCATTGCCGATGTACAGGGCTCAATCACTCCCTGGTATTCAAGTTGTGACAGTATCTCCGTCACTGGAGCTTTCGCTTCATGTTTAACAGGGTATTGTGGCTGTGGGTGCGGTGTAGACCTAACGGGAATAACATGACAAGGAGAGTCCTTGTCCCAACCTACATGATTACAGTATAATGCAGGTGCCTGCGCTAAAGCCCATTCAGCAGCATAGGCTTTTTTGTCTGCCTCCAGAACAAGATCTGAGAAAGAAGGCAAAATGACATCTTCCCCATGTGGGAGCTTGCGGACATGTTCAGGTGGCCAGTCTCTCTCGGCCAACAGGATATCACTAGTAAGTTCATCCCAAAATATTACACTAATAAGGCGTTCCACGTCTCCCTCTATCTGAATTGTTAAATCATAAATCCGATCGGGTGGGAGAATGCGGCCATCCGCCGTCTCAACAGCGATGTAATCGATAGTTGCTGTTGCATCCAGATGATCTTTCAGGCTCTGGCGACATATCGTGACCTCTGCCGCGCTGTCCAACAGAGTCACTGCCCACCTCTTGTTCCTCAACAGTGTTCTCAATACTACTGGCATTTTTAACGGTCAGTGCTGCCACTTTCTTCTTTTTAAATTGTGGCTTTTGCAGAGGAGTCTTTTCTTCTTTTTTAATGGTAGACTGTGGTGAGTCTTTCTTTTCTTTCACGTATTCCGGACGTCGATCTTGACGGCCCCCTCTCTCGCTACGTTTATCCGGTGCGTCCTGAAAGGAACGAGAAGGACGTGAATCAGTATATCTGTCTGGAGTTCTAATGTTATCCCTGTTCCTGAGATTATACCTCCTTTCGGAGTACTCCGGATGTGGAGAATCAGCTCTTTTATTTCTCCTGTCTTTGAAATCTTTTTGTTTGTCCCAGCGTTTTTTAGAGCCCTCTTGTGCTTGCTTTGTACCTTCCTTATGGGCGGTACTCGGTATGCCTAATTTTTTAGGTTTGGCTCCCAAACCATCCCGTCCTATACTAGTATAGGTATCAGAGATTATTTTTGGTAGCTGTCTCTCTTGTTCCATATTTGGAGTTTCCCGGAGACGCTGGCGTATTGCCAGTGCCACCGCTTCCCCTTTAATATTACTTAGTATTATCGAGGAGACGGCGTCAAAGTTACGCATCAATTTCATCCCCAGATCCAGGGCCGGTGCAGCCCCATGCTCATTTTGTATTTGTTTTAACACTTCCGGTAAATTGGCAAGTGTAGGGGTACCATGTGTGGTAGTATAAACGGCAGCGAAGACTGTACCCCAAGTGGCACATTCATCCACTGAGGGAACCATCCCAAACGGCAAGCACATAGTGAGCAATCTATGTTTCTCCTGTGGCCCCGTATGGGGGAACACAGCTTCTAGCTGATTTGTTTTCTGAGCAATACAGAATGGTATTTTTTCCCGTTCCGTGGGCACTTTACCCATAATAGTATGCACTGTTTGTGGATTGATCCCAGTAGCCAATTGATATCCACCAGGTACTGGTGGAGCTGGACGCGCTGGTGTAGTGTTCAATGTTCACATTACGAACTGAACCAATCGTCTATATAATGCCACTAATTCATTATATAATATTCGTAAATCTGCGATCTGCATAGTCTGTATGCTTGGGTGAGGTGTATATGTGGCAAACATAGGCCATGTAGGCCCTTCATTACTTAAAGGACCTAGCCTCACCCGTCGTAGTACATGCGGTAGGGCGCCTTCAAACCAGTTCTGATGCTCTTGATATGTGAGCGATATTTCATGATACTGGTATGCTTCGTATCTTACGGGTACGTTCGCAATGTCATATGTGTGAAATGTGTGCGTTCATTGGTCAGTCTCAGGAAAGGCAACCCAACAGTAAAACGTTTCTGTTTGGTAGGCTTCAGTCGCTTCTATAATCAGAGTAACATCCCTGCCCTCTTCTGTAAGGCCATGCGCTAATAAATGTTGTGTAAGTGCATGTCTAGCATTTGCAGGAATGTCTATGGTATTAGCCATAGTTGTTTAGAGAAACGGAACACCAAAATAGGGGAAGTTTTTTTCTTTTGTGAGTTCGAGCTCGAACAACCTACAGCCTAATTAGGTGTTACCTGTTCAGCTGAGGAGGATTCTCCCAAAGACCACGGACGTCTCCGTATAATGGTACTTAGGGTACCTTTCGTCTGTGAGACAGTGATAGTCAGGGTATCCGTAAATTAGTGCCTAAACAACATCGTTGGTGGCGCCATGTCGTAGTTTGGACTCTTGCTCTGAGCAAGACTGCTGGTCTCAGGATGACAGTACTTTCGTTTGTAGGTGACTAAGGGGGTTATTCCAACTTTGGAGGAAGTGGTAATCCGTCCCAAAAGTGACGGTAAAGTGACGGATATACCACCAGCCGTATTACGAGTCCATTATATCCTATGGAACTCGTAATACGGCTGGTGGTAAATCCGTCACATTTGGGACGGATTACCACCTCCTCCAAAGTTGGAATAACCCCCTAAGTCTCTTCCTACAACTAGTTGTGACTGTTGTCCAAACCTTACCGGCTTACTAGCAGTACCTCACCAGAAACACAATAGTATAAGGTGATTTGTAGCAGTCGCTTACGCATGGACTCAAAGTTAGATCTCTCAGGGTTGTTGTGGTTAAACGGAAATTACCCTTTTCTTACAGATTTATTATGTCTCATACAAACAAAGGCAATAACACAGATGCAGTGAAGTTATAATAGTTTTTATTCAACATAACTGCAATTTGTGATAAGTTGCATGAACTACAATGATTAGGATAATGAATATACCAAGCAACAGTATTGTGAAGAAGAGAGTCATTGTTATAAAGACCCCCACCATTGTGCAATATATGAAAGAAATATTTGTATATGTTTAACATGGAATAATCCCTAATACTCTAAGGAGAATAGGTCTAACCTCCTACCTAAAAGGAGAGCTGGGTTCGTTAAAACCTAATCTGCCAAAGCCGTGTCCATGAGAGGAGCCCCCAACCCTTGTTACCTTGGAATGAGGTCTCTATCTCAGACTCCACAGGGACACGAAGACTGGGTCAGCATCAAGATGACTGCAGCATCGGTATAAGCGATGGTGGCGATGCCCTCAGGTCGGAATCCCTCTAATTATCTGTCTAAAGTGTGTTGTATTTATACAGATCTACAAGGTTCCCTGACATAAGTGTTATTCATAACAATAGATAACAGGCATGCTTGGGACGGCAATTAATATCAACAATCCCTCGAAAGTATAGAGAGGGAAAATCCCTAAGTGTGAATACCTACTGTATGTTTGTCTTTCGTGCTTGATCTTGACGCCTTGGCGCAGTGACACTGATAATAGAACCCATAACAAGTGGCCTAACTATAAACAAGGCCGCCATCTTAAAGAAAATAAATAATTAAATGGACTAAGACAGAGCAAGCTAAGTAGGTTAAAAGTCACTGGGTGACGGGGGCACGAGTTTACAAGCCTACTGCTAAGCTAACTCCTGTTATCCCGTTAAAACAAACTAGGATTCACTACAAAACTACCTGATAAAACATTATGGGGCACCTGATGAGATCCAAAAAGATAGGGACACACACTTTTCAGGGAAAACAGTGCAGTGCTGGGCGCAGGAACAGGGAATTTGGTGGATTATGCACCATAGTGATTATCAACAAGCTGCAGGCATGATTCGGAGAGATAACGGATTGATGAAAGAACAGCTAAAAATGTTATCAGCACATGACAGACTTGCACAAGTGATTTGTGAGCAAGCGTACACCCCCCACATTAAAGAAAGATCTGCCCCCCGATAACACCCAGAGAGGTGAGGGAGGATTTGGAAGCACAGGAAGAAAAGCATGGGTGAACCATCCAGGAAAAAAAAACAGAGGCAGGAGAGCTATTGAGTCAAGGGGTGGGGAGTACGTATATTGTACTTTTAAAGAACTCTAATGTACCTGTATTTGTACCTGCAGTGAGACTTACCCCACGGTCATAAACGATGACATCTGTGTTGATGATAGCAGTGAATGTCGTTACGGACCTTCATGTCACTTGTGCACCTCAAGCCGCTAACGTAACTGATGACCAGGGAAATGTTTCACTTTGCAACGTGGAGGTACCTGGAGGCAAGTGGATGTTGCCAAAGCTGTGACCTGGAAGGTAACTGGACAGCTAATCCGACATGCCAACGGACTGAACGAGGTGCAGGGGACACCAGCAATAGTACAGGCTTTGAGTTATATGCTAAATATGATATGTAAATATTGTGATACCAGGACACATAGTGGTCGTTACAATGAACTATTAAACCAAAGGAGTTTGATACTCCAAACCACCAGCCTTCATGTTTTATGTAACCGAAAGACGCATGATTAGCAACTTAAGCAACGTTTCTATAGTTCGATATAGAATAGGATGTAAGCAAGCTCTGCATGCAAGCATAATTAATCGTATTGTGTTACAGATAAATATTGCCAAGGGGAATGTCTCAAAGTATGATCCATTATGTGCACCATGGACTACACAGTTATGGCCCTTGCCAAAGTTACGCATTAGAAGAGATTTAGGGTCCTTGATAGCTGGGGCCACCAGAATCGGGGTAGGGGCCCTGAATTCTTTTGATGTTGAAGCCATTAGGAATAAGCTATCTTCTACAGGATATAGTACAGGAGAGGCCATAAAAGTAATTTCTCAATGGGGGCCCACACACTCACAAGAAGTATGGAAAGTCCTGCGTGGGTTGTATCGCAATTGGCAATGGCATAATTTCACTTATGAACAATTCGAAAAAAAAAAAAAGCTTTTAAAACGCACAAGCAGTATCCAAGGGCATCCAGTGCATACTATGGCAAAGCATTGTTAATCAACAGTATGCAGACTTTAAAGCAGAATGGGGACAGCTTCAGGGTGAATATTGGCGACAACAATTGCATTTGCCGGAAGAAATATGGGTAAAGCCCATATAATTTCACTGGGAGGAAGAAATATGGTATGCTCTTTTTGATATAGCAAGAAGTGATCTTCCTCCTGACATATGGTGCCCCTTTATATTACTCCCCGTAGTGATAAGTAAAAGAATGATGGATACCTCACACTGACCAAAAGTGGATAGATTAAACAAATCACTCTGTAGATCCCACTAGATGTGCAGATTGATCTAAGGGGTGGGTATGTACCCACACTGGACGGGTGCTAGAGCCATGTCTTCACATAATACAGGGAGAATGCGAATGGTTACCTTATCCTATTAAATGGCACAGACTTACATCAGATAGGGACAGAGAGTATATGTTATGTCATTAATCATCCCTTACTTATTAACGGATTTATACAAACCACCGGAGAGCAAGTAATGTGTATGCGCAATATTACCAGCATTATTTACATAAGCACTCACATCTAGTACCGACCGTCTAAGTTCACCATAACCACATTACAGACGCAAATGCGTGCGCAGTTAGAGTGGAATATCTCGCTTGTTGTTAAGCTACCCAGATTAGAGGCAATCAGGCACTACGCACAAGTACCCTTTGCTAAATTTGATATGGCAGCTAAATACACCAAGGATACAGCCATACTGATGATAATAAACGCTAAACAGCTTATGCACACTGCTTCATGCATCCAGCAAATAACTGAGCATCATTGTTATGACATCTTCTTAGGCTGGGCACTAGGAGCTATGAAGATGCTAAATATATTGTTACAACAGCTAATTTGGTTATTGATTGTTTGTGTTACGCTAATTACTATACTATGTAGACTATATGTATGCACAAAACAGCTTTATACTAAAGATGCAGGCGCTTAGAATAACGCTGACCAGTATTAGTAGCAATCTAGCTAGCGGAATGTCAAAGTAAATGATATCCGTTTCAGCATGCATCACGCTCATCTAAGGGGTGGAGTGATCAGTATCGGGAAAGGTGCGGAAGACATTGTGACGCGAAGGGTTAATTAGCTTGAGCAGTGTAGATGAGTGTGATGCCTGCTGAAACCCCCCCAAACAACGTGGAAAAGTTCATGATATTATTTTCAAGCTTTTTTGTGTAGAAGACTCCGTCTCAACCTTGAGAACGAGAGTACAGGGAGAAGATGGAATGAAAACAAAGGCTGGAGAAGGGCAGAGCAGCCAAGTACTGATAACATAGCTAGAAAATGCCAGAATGAGATAGAATCCAAGCTTCGAGTTATTTAAGCACTGAAGTGTGGGTGAGGGATTTGAAGCTCACAGATGGAGTTGTGAAATCTGCCGTGGCCCAGCGCTGCCTCCCTGTTTTGCTGACCGTGATGCTTGAGGGGGAGAGAGGTCCAAGCAGGCGATAGAGGGCTTCCCAGCATTTCGTGGACTAAGTTAAGTTCCACACAGGGATGAAAGGCCTTTGTATCTCTGCTCTATTATTATGATTGATTATTTATGCTTGCACTGTGTTTATAACCTGAAGTATTCGGCTCGTTTATATTTTGCTTTCTAAACATCGTAGTGTGAGCCTGCAGCAGTAACTGAAACATGCATTTTGGTGTGCAATAAATCGAAGATTATCTGAAGTATTCAGCTCATTTATATTTTGCTTCCTGAACATCGTAGTGTGAGCTTGTTGCAGTAATTGAAACATGCATTTTGGTGTGCAGTAAATCAACGCTTATCTGAGGTATTCAACTCATTTATATTTTGCTTCCTGAACATCGTAGTGTGATGCATTTTGGTATACAGTTAATCAAAACGTATATCTGTCAATGAACTTTTTGCTTATATATATGCGTTGATGCTCTTTGTAGTGCACTTATATAAAATAGATGCTTTTCATTGCTATTCTTATTCTACTATTATTAATGTGCTAAATGTCTACATTTACCTGAAATTCTAGTAAAGCTAAATTGTATTTATAATTGGCGTGTGGTCCTTCATTGAGCGTCCTTATTGACTTATACCAAACAGGTGTCAACCAGCCACCTGGATAAGACAGGCAGTGAATTACGTGTATGGAAACAGCTAATATGGCAGCTTTACTGCCAACAATAGGCAGGTTAAAGGTGTGATGTCACTGATATCAACTGGGACAGTTGTTCACACAGAGTAATCGGCAGCATAACTGATATTTTAATAGAAGCAATGTGAATAGAGGCACTGTTGAAAATGGGGCTGTGTTAAAGTATCTATGAGTACTTGAGAGAAAACATCATACAAACATGAGTTAATAACTTGACCACAAGATAAAAAGAGTCAGCATTCACATTAACTGAACTTTATGGATCCTGCAGGGAAGAGCAATGATTGCTACCTTCTTAAATAGATTATTTAAATTTTATATCCAATTACTGGGTATGATGTAGATAATGAACAGATAATTTTTAAATTATTAGTAAAATTTACCTGAAACTAATAATGAAAAACTCAGCTGGCATTAATGTTTTTTGTAGCAATCACAGGATAGCTTACTTTGTATTTTTGCCATTGATATGGATTGCCTAAAAAGGGATTCTT
This sequence comes from Pleurodeles waltl, assembly GCF_031143425.1. NCBI lineage: Eukaryota > Metazoa > Chordata > Amphibia > Caudata > Salamandridae > Pleurodeles > Pleurodeles waltl. Next base: position 1,231,743,136 of record NC_090444.1, on the reverse strand, counting down.
GGAGTGAGACATTTCAGTGAACTTTTTTCCCTAAGCTCAATCATTTGCATTCTTAATCTATCAAGAGATGAAAAACATCACCCACTGCAAGGCACGCTTGAAGGACATTTCATTTGTTTGACTAAATAAACAAAACAATTTCATTCACCTCAAGCCAAGTGCCCTGACTGAAAATAGTCCATATGTAAAAGAAGTTTTGTGACAAAAGAGACTACGGAGAGTGAAGTGTGCTACTGATATACTCATCTCCAATTATGAACCCATGGAAGTATGTAATGTGTTTTATGTTACTATAGCAGCATGATTTAAGGAGTCTTTAAGGAGTAAAATCTTCTCCAGGTTACATATGTATTTTTATCAGAATTGTTTTGATTATATAAAAAATAGACTTTAACATAATTGTTTAAAACGTATTTTATGTTGCATATTGTAGCTGTTATATTTCTATACTATGGGCATTATATTTTGCCATAATGCAAATCAGTCTTGACCCTGCTCCACTGGGAACAGTTAATTTTGAAGTGTCAAGCAAGTTTCCCCTGAATTGGAGCAGAAGCACAAGCAACCCACGACCCGTTTCCCCATTATTGGGACATGTCACTCAGGTGTAGCTTAGATCCAGTGGCAAAGTGGGCATGGGGGTCATGTCTTGGTATGCTTGTCATATGGGGTGGGTACATAAAACACACAAAAGTTGATGGGAAGAATATTTGCAATAACTCTAACCACTGGCAATTGTTTGGGGCACAATTTCAACTTATTATTCTTTTGCACACCATGCTACCTCAGTTTGGACCTAGCCATATGCAAATCAGTCTTGCCCATGCTCCAATAGGAACAGTCCAACCTATCCTGCCAAACCAGGTCCTCCTGCTAAACCAAGACCTGTTTCACCCTGATTTGGGCTCATCAATTGAGTTTAACTAGGTTCTGGTGGCATGGTGAGCGTTGGAGCCACGGCTAAGCATACCCTTGCAACTTTGGTCAGTATATCAAATGCCATTTTGTTGAGCATTCCTTCCATCAATTTGTTGTTGGTTCAGTTTATGGCCTAATTGTGACAAGTATGTCAAGATGTGGCTCCCATGTTCACTGTGTCATAGGACGCAGGCTATACCCCATTGATGAGACCTAATGTCATGGTGTCATGACTCGCTCTTGAAGGGAGGTGTTGAGTGAGCGGTAAACAGGAAAGAAAGCATTGCCCAGAATGTGGTGTATTCTTTTTGAGTGTTGGGTGGCTACGCCCATTCTTGAAGATCTTGGACCTTGTGGTTTAGGTGTTCTGGGGTCCTTGGAGGTCAGTTCCTTTGCTACTATACTAGATACTTACTGAAATACTTATCACGCTGAAGGTTATTCATGGAATTCTTGTTCTTACACCCATTCCTTTTGCTGCTAACCCAGCCTGGGAGTTTGGCACTTGCGTAGGGATTTTGTTACTTGTTTGTCTTCTACCTTTCAGGGAACTCTGGAGTCAGTTTGTACCTTGAGGCTGCTTCACCGCTTCATAGAAGCATCAAGGCCTGGGGGAACTTGGGAAATTTCACTCCAGTGAATTCTGCGGGGTTATCAAAAACTCTGTGTGATTCCACAGAATTCCATCAGTGGAAGGAAAATGCTTGGCCTTTACTTCACACTCCTTTTTTTTTCACCAGTAGCACGTTTCACATTGAACATCAGCATTAACGGCACCATGCAGGGCTAAAGGACATGGCCATTTTGTTTTACCTGCTTCTGTCTACCTTCTGCTGCCTGCTCTTTTCCCATCATTTCAGTCCTACCTAATCCACATCATCTGCTCACCCACTTCCCAATCCCAACTTTTATTTACTTATTTTTATTAGGCCTGGGTAGAACTCACGGAATTTCACTCTGTGTTGTCAAATAACTCTGCGAGACTCAGCAGAATTCCGCCAACAGGCAGAAAATACTCATCTTACCATTTGCGTAGCTTTTTTCATGCCAGTAGTTCATTCTGAACTGACAATTAGTGTGGCAGGCACCACTCAGTGCATTATGGCTGTTTCCTGACCTGTTATTTGTCTTCCTCCTGTTTCCCAGTCTGCCTGTCTCCTGTCCCATCCCAGGCCAGAAGAAGGCAACACAATCACCACCCATACATCCTGTGTGCAATGAGGTGCAAAGGGGTGCAACCTATACCATTTTCAGCGAGGCGGAAATGGCTGCACTTATATTTTGGGAGCAGTGCCACCTGCCCCCACATGTTGGCAGCAGGCCCATTCAGAGTTATGCCCTGCACAAAAACAATCCTTATAGGCAGGGAGGACAATGCAAACCCTTAATAAATCTGGGCCCTGGGAGTAGTGGTGTAAGGTGTCAGCCGACAGGAAGGGTATTGCACTGTATTGGTGGAGTGGACATAAAGTGATTCATACTGCCTGGATTCTGTTCCAGCATGAGCTAGTCAGTTACTCAGTGTTCACTTGGGCTGATTTAAGAATGGATGGCCCCTCCTTTCTGGTCACTATTAAGATGGTAGTATAGCTGGGGGTTACCATTCTTCTCTGTGCCTTTAGGTAGTCATAAAGCCCCAATCTCCCTGATGTTTAGTATGTATTGCAAAGGAAGACAGACCTGATGCATTAAAGAGGGGCAGAGAAGCAAAGATCATTTGTTGCAATGCATGACTAGTTCAAAATTTAATGTTATGATCAGGAAACTAGGAATAGGCTATCGGATTTTGGGAGTACAATGCTGTGCCTTTCAATATGTTTTTGTAGAGAGTACCGCTAATCGTTTTTTTAAATCTTTACTCCTTTCATAAGCACTCAAGTGCAAAACGGCATCTGAGGGCAAAGCCAGCTGCCACCATCAGCAGTCAGCAGGTGGAACTACCATTGAAGATGGTTCTGATGGACCCAATATGGCACATGTAATATGTTTTCTTACTTTTACCTCTCCCTATTAGTAACATGATGGCCTTGTGCATTTATGCTATCTACTTTTTTCAGCTCCCCTATCTAATGTTTGTTGTCCCTGCATTACCTTGTTTTTGTATATTTCTTGTTTTTGCAGCTGCCATTCTCCAGTCTATAGGTTTCCTCTGGTCTCGTTTGCAGTGAGCTTTCTCTCGCCCCTCAGTTTTATGACTTGTGCAGTATTGTTAAGAGAGCAGATTTTTGCCACAGTGAAAAGGATTGTGAACAGTGGAGAGGATTTCAGGCCCAAATAAAATATTCATCAAACATGTTGGTTGAGAAGGCATTCTTGATCAAACAGTCAAAAAGTACAGGGACAGAGAGATAGAGTCTGGATGGCCATGGACCCATAATGTTGTGATAATTATATGATATAGTAGCAGTTTCAATGACAGTGCAGCAAGGCAGGAAAGGAATTAAATCACTTTACCAACCAATACCATATGTCCTTCATTGATCATTCCTTTTCACCACTTTCTTGTGCTTTACCCTCATCCGTTTGTAGCCTTATCCCTCCATTTTTGGCTGTCTTGACTACCTGACTTTTTTAAACAAGTTTGTTGGAAATTGCCCTTTCTACAGGGTCACCCCCAAACATTTTGCCTTCCTCCTCCTACTTTTTGCTGGATTTGTGCTTGTTAGCCTCAGGACCCTGTGCACTTTACCACTGCTAACCAGTGTTCAAGTGCTTTTGCTTTCTCCCTAAAACACAGTTTGATTGGCATATACCTGATTTGAGTATTTAATTTATATGTAAGTTTCTTGTAGAGTGGTATACCATATACCCAGGGCCTGTAAATTAAATGTTACCAGTGGTTCTTCAGCACTTATTGGGCCACCCACTTAAGTAGCACCTTAAACAACCTGAAGGCAGTGTTCCATTGCCATGTCTACTTGGCATTTAAAACCCCTTGGTGAGCCTTAAAATCCCTCTTTTAGTGCATATTATTCACCCTAATGTAGGTCCTAGTAGTCTATAGGGAAGGGTGCTGTGTAATTAAAAGGGAAGACATATTTTTTAGTTTTACATTAACTAGTAGTGAAAATTCCCAAATTCATTTTATCACTACTGTGAGGCCTACCTATCTCATAGGATAACAGTGGGGAATCCTTATTAAAATTAATAAGTTGTAATTCGTAAACCAGAGGTGGTAGATATACCATGTTTGGTATCTATGAACTTGTAATGATAAACCATCTTTAACAGCAAAGTCACATTTATCCTTATAAGTTTGAAAATGCCACTTTTAGAGAGTTGCCATTTTCCTGCCTCTAGCCTTCTGAGCCTCTAACCTGCCTTAGGTCACATGACTGGGTATAACTGACAGTTAAGATTTTTTTAATTCACCACAGTCACACATTAGTGGAATTAGCAGAGTCTGAATGGACCAGTAACTGAGTTAATGGGGGGGTGGATCTCAGCACAGCCCCACTTGGAATTGCATAGGCTAGACTCTGCCTCCACACAATAGGCTTAACAACTCAGTATTTTCAGTGTAGCCAGCTAGGAGCCAGGGCAGGGGAGGCAGGTAACTCTTGGACCTTCAGAGAACCCTTCTAGAAACTTCTCTCAACTTCTAGGAGCAGGGCACTGGAGTATAAAAATAGGACCCGCAGGCCCACTCCTTAGTTCACTACTGGACCTGCGAAAAGACTCTCAGAGGGCTGCTGTGATGTGCTTTCTACTCTGCCAGACTGCTGCTGTATCAGGAAAGACTAATATAACCAAAAGATTTTTGGTACTTCTGGTGGAAGAATATAAATGAACTTCCACGACAGTCGTTGTAGCCTAAAGAACTTTCTGTACCGATGAACTTCATTAAATAATATATCACATTTATTGGAAACTAGAATTCTACAATTAAAAGTGAACTAATCAAGCTGCTCCTGTATAACAACGCAATGTGAGTGAATTATGCGTTGGTAAAAATGCTACAGTGCTAATTACATAAAAACTAAAACCAATCTCTGGTTAAAAACTTAAAGTCTCTAATGAACACCTTTGACATAAGTGTAATGAGCCTACTGAATTTCAAATTTAATGTTGACATTTCAACCGCAAAACACCAAAATTAATTCCAGCAGGTCATCATCATGACAGAATATTGAAATGTGAAGCACCCCTCCTCTATATCAATCAGACACAGCACAGTCATGTTAACAATAAAACATTGCCAACCGGTCATCCATTTCCATGTAGCCTCGGTGTGTTATCAATAGTATTACTCCATAACAACACCATCTAATGGCTTGTGAATGGTCATAATCTGTTCCATGAAAAGGAGTCACTTGTTTAAGGTCCTTTTAAAATTGTGACAGCAAAGTCCTAAATCAAAGTTACCATAGGACCAAAAATCCGTGGTCCTAATTTAATCAGGATCGATGTCTAATTTTGGCTGGTTGTGTAGCAGCACAATGAACCCAGTAGACCTGTAGCAGTGTGATGAAGCCAAGGACTGCCTTGACCCTCTACTGAGTGAGTCTTGAAACCCCAAGAGTTCTCCATCCACTCCTGGACCTTTGGTTGGGGTGCTTAGAAGGCCATTTTCTAAAACTGAGGACTTGCTGTTTTGAAATGTAAACAAATTCATAACCCCAGTTCTACTAATTGGATTTGGATGGTTGTGGTGGCAAATCATTTATTAAAATGTAATTCTATTTTGCTAAGCTGGTTTGGGATTTTTACTGTATTGTGTTTTCACTGATTTGCTCCTATTGTGCTGCTTAAATACTTAACACATTGCCTCAAAGTTTAGCCTGACTGCTTTTTTGTGCCAAGATACTCAGGGTTAAGCACAGGTTAATTTAGTAACTTTTTGTGGTTCACCCTGCAAGGGAGTGTGGCTGTTGCTTGACCAGGGCTAACAACCCAGTCAGCCAACGACCCAATTTCTCACAATGTTGTAAACCAACAAACCTCCCAAAGTGATAGTTGTAATAGAAAATATTGGTAACCGAACGGTAGTGGGGTATTGCTGTTGTACTGTGTGCAAAATAATTACTTAAGTGGTTAATCTAATATCTAAAATGAATAAATTATGTTTTTTCTAGACACACAGACCACCAGCACTGCAGCCAACACCAGCAGCCAGGCAGGGATGGAGAAGAACAGCTGGGGAGGGATGAGCAGTCCCAACACTGACAGAAACAATTGGTAAGTCACCTTGCTTTGCTTACTGATAATACTGTATTTGTTAAGAAAGAGAGATATTCCCATCACTTCCCTGCTCATGGCATTTTGCCACCTAAAACTGTAGCATGGTTTAATTAGGCACTGCAGGACAGTGAAATGTGTGCCTGCATCCAGTTAACAGACTAGCATTACAAAGTTTTCAATGCATTACAAACTGAAAACATGGATTATTTACCAGTACCTACTCAGTCACCTACTACAAGTACTTCACTTCATCATTCTTCCCTTCTGTCTCAACCTACCAAGAACCTGTAAATTCCATCTCAGCAATTTTTTTCCTTCCTTCAAGGAATCATTCATCAATCAATGTGACTAAGCAAAAGCGTAGCACATGATCAGCGACACCCAACCATTCCATAGCTAAACCCCTACCTTGCTCAATCCCTCTAACTTACCTTTGTGTAGAGTAACCTTCCCTACTGCCAAGTGAAGGTATTTGTTGAAAATAATTTGCGATGGAAGTTAGGGTGAAATATTGGACTAAGTGCCTGATTTAGAGTTTGGCGGGTGGGATACTCCATGACAAATGTACCAAATAAATTATATCCTGTTTGCTGAACTACAGTGCATCATTTATAGCAATCTCTGCAATCTTAGCTTACTGCGGACAGGATATCCATTATATGTCACATGTGTGATGGAGAATCCAATCTGCCCTGTTGATAAATAATTGTGCTATTACAGCTACTGCAAATGAATGCTTCAGATTATCAGACCTGCCAGCATGCTTCTATTAATGTTGCACATATACTATAGTAAAATATACTATTTATTGTGCCACATATACGGCATCCTCATTGATGGGAGAAAATTAATTACACACAAAGGCCCTTATCACAGGTGCTGGCGGTCAGAGGAGCAAAGGCAGTTCCACCACCGGCCCTGCCCCACCAAAAGGACTCTGCCTGCTGTATTATGCTCTGGCGGGGTCCTGATGGCGGAGCGTTGCAAGCAGTTAGAGCACCAGGGCACGTCCCTCAGGGAGGAGCACCTCGAGGAGGGGGCTGGGATGTGTGAATGAATGAATGAATGTGTGTGAGTGTGTGTATGAGTATCATGAATGTGGAGAGGGAGGGAGAGTGTTGGTGCGTGCGTATGTGTGTGTCTGTGAATAGATCTGGTGATGGCAAAGCATGTATGGGTGAATGTGAATGCTGGGTCGGGGTGCGTGTGTGCATGAATGTAGACAGGGGTGGGTGTTGTGTGTGTATGTAGTAGGGAAAGGAGGGGGTGGGGGATGGAGTGTGTATGCATGTCAATGGGGGTGAATATAGTGAGTGTGTGTGTGAGTGGGGGAGTTGTGCGTGTATGTGTGTATGGATTTGGAGGTGTTTTATGTGTGTGTGCGCATGAGTGTAAGGGTGTTGTGAGTGTGAGTGAGTGTCAGGGTGTCCGTGTCTGTGGGAGCATGTGCATGCGTGCATGCAGGGGGTAAATAAGGGGTGGGGAGTGAGTACATGTTTGCGGGGGTACATGTATGCAGGGTCACTACTGGGAGTGGAATAAGAGGAGGAGGCACATGTCTCAAGGTCCTTTTGCCACGAGCCTGGCCCTCGTCTTCACGGCCACACCGATGTCCATGCCACCAGCAGCAGAGGTCCACTGCTGCCCAGTGGAACACCACTACTCCCCTCATCATTGCCATCAACAGACCATCTCCCCTGTCATGCCCTATGCAAGCTGGTGCTGCTCCAGCTTGGGCAGGAGACCCTGGCCTGGGACTTGGACTGCCTACATGCCACCCAGTTGGATGCCCTCAAAGCCCTTTTTCATTTATTTTGTTTTGGTTGGAAGGACTGTGTTGCTGTGGGTGGAGAGGATGGGAACTGGAAAAAAAATTGGGGAAAGAATCAGACTCAGGACAATTGGGAGTATATGCTTGGGGAGAGTGGTGGGCCTGTTGAGGGTGGAAGGGTGGAAGTCTGATGTAATTGTGTTTTCAAAGCACATCACTCACAATCTGTCACTTGTCTTTGAATTGTTAGTTAGCACAGCATTGTGTTTTTTCATTGATGAAACGCTGTCTTCTGAAATTGTCACACACTGTATTTTATATCAATCTGTCCCTTGCCATGCATTCCTTCGGTAGGTTTCTTTACTTACCTCTTCCTACAGTCCAGTGTACTCCACTACAAGAGCAGGAACAGACTAATTCTGAGATTTTGCAGCAACCAATCCCCTTTCAAAGAGTATACGAGTTAGCGAATCCCCTTCTCCTACTATTCTCTGTAACTGTTGACAGTAGGGACTGACAACATAGAGAAATATTCTAATATTACTTGCCTATCTCTGCTTCCCAAGAACAACTTCAGTATTACGTTCCTAACTACTTTACTTGTTCTTACCTGAATAGAAGAAGGAATGGCTGCATCCCCTCTTAGGGCCTGATTTAGAACTTTGTGAATGGCTTACTCTGTCACAACGGTGATGGATATCCTGTCTGCCAAAATCTGAATCCCATTCTATCCTATGGGGTTTAGATTTTGGTGGATAGGACCTCTGTCAAAGTTGTGATGGAATAACCCATCTGCAAGTTATAAATCAGGCCCTTAATCTTCCCAATCCTTGTTGCATGGTTTCACAAGTGGCCTTCTTTATTCTGATGTTATTAGTGGGCTAGGCTAACAGGGAAGACATCACAAAGCAAGGTCCCACTCCTACCTAGTACAAATTAGATGAATTCCAATAGTAGGATTATGCAAAAGCATTATCCATCACAGGCAACTAGACTTCAAGAACACACAGGGCTGGTAGGTGATCAAAGACTGAGACAAGTCCTCCATGACAAAAACAATCAGTAGTGACTTCCAAGCAGTCCAGAGAGGTATGTAACTATTTTAATTTATGAAAAAAAATAAAAGAAAGCCTGTAAAATCCTTCAGTCAGGACTCTGGAGTAAGAGTGGGTGGTTAATTCTGCTCCGCCGGCAGAGTTTGCAGAGTTTTTGCCAATCCGCACTCCACTTGGAGCACAGAGTTTGGCAAAGACTCTGACACCCTCTGCATAGCAGAGTTTACTGGCACCCACCAGTCCGAACTGCATCTTTTCATGGAGTCAATGCAGCAAATCATTTATTTTCAATTGTTACCAATACTTGGGGACCCCCGGTCATCTGCTTGATGCGCTGGAATCTGATACCTCTCAGGAATACATTTTTTCCAAGGCTGCATGCCTCGTTGCTGATGGAGTTCTTCTGTTACAAATAAGGCAGAGAAGAGAGACAACTTGTCTGCTTGGACCTGCGTGCAAGTGTGTGTGTGTGTGTGCATGGCTGTGCTCGTCTGTTTGTTGTTTGGTTTAGGACAACTTGTTTATTGGTTTAATAAAGCACTTGGTGGGGCACAGCCAATAAATATATACATGGAAAAAGCAGGCAACTCAAAACATTTCTTATCACAATGGGCCTGATTCACAGGAATTTTTCAGGTGAAAGATGGTTATATCCTGGCAGCATTAAAATATTTATTTAGATTTGTTTATGTTAAAAGTAAATGCATCTTTTATGTCATTATCGAAGTGCTATTTTTTGAAGTGGGTTTTCTTTTGCTTTAAAATGCAAAGTAATTCTAGTAATTGCGGGCTGTCATGAAACTCCTTCACCCATGAAAATGTCACCTTCTGTTATTCTTTTTGCCACTTTTCAGCGCTTCCAAGTGGAAGATAGCTTGCACTTAGCCCATGTTGCACTAAATAGTAACTTCATGGTTTTTAACTGTCAGCATTAGGTAGGCTTAGCAAAAATCTTGAAAACAATTTAGATGGATTCTCATACTGATTTATTAGGAAAGAAAGTGTAGAAACTCGTTCTTACACCAATGGATGAAAAACAGAAACATTTTCTGAAAAACAGTTCATTATGGAATTGCCAAAAACTGAGCCATACAATCAGTTTCACCAGCAAAAAACGTTCATAATCTCTTACAGTGAATTAGAAATCAAGGTTATTCTGAAGTCAAATGTACAACCATTTCCCACTATTAATTGTTAACCTGGTTTCTCTAACCTTATTGTTATTTCATTGAATTTAAATAGTGGCTTAGTCATAGCATTTAAGACAATGCAATACCTAGTAACATGGACAAACATCATAAATCCTTTAAGCAGAAGAGTTTTAGGGCCACATGTATGTAGTTTACTTTTGGTTGAAAAGGCCCAGTTCACAGAATTGGGCCATTTGTGACCAAAACAAACCCATTATCCTATGTACAAAACCCTATTTTGCAACTCGGTAACCTATTACTGAATTGCACAATGGGTTTGAGACTCACTATTAGGAAGGGGCGTGCCAGGGCATCCTTTCCTAGTAGTGACTTGCAGGGGGTCTATAATTGTTTGTAACCAAAACAATCACAGTTATCACTAATTTCACTTTGGTGTTAACCCCTTCACCAACATTTGTTCAGAGCAGGCAGTGGCCCCACGGACCACTGCCTGCTGTGAAAAAACAAAAAGGAAACTTTTCATTTTTTTGAAAATGCATCCAGTTTTTCTTTAAGGAAAACAGGTTGCATTAAAAAAAAAACAGCTTTCTATGAAAAGCAGTCACCGACATGGTCATCCCTGTGAGCAAGGCCATTCCCAATGGTTCAGCGGAACTCTGCTGAATCATGCTGAATTTAAAAAAAACTCCAGCCGGATTCAGAAAGGTAAAGTATGTTGCGCTTTTGGTGTTATCATACTGTTACAATGTTAGTTTATGACTAGTACCTTTTCCATCAGTAACTTTACAAGCAGTAACTTTTTGAGTAGTAAGTAACTCTTAGCACTTTAAAAAACACATGGCCTAATACAGAAAGGTGAAGTGTGTTACACCTTTGGTGTTAGTTTATTTTGGCAGTGTATGTTTAGTACTAGTATCTTTTCCATCAGCAACTTTACAAGTAGTAACTTTGCGAGTAGTAAGTAGCTCTTATCACTTTAAAAGGAGTTACTATTATTATGACTTATATTCCACTCATAAGGTTACTGCTCATAAAGTTGCCGGTAGTAAAGTAACACTGCAAGAATGAACTTACACTAAAAATGTAAGTTTACCTTTGTGGATCAGGCCACGTAGTGCACACTGATACTACCTATCATAGGACAGACATTGCTCTAATTAAGACTATGCACTATGGTGATTTTGTGCTCTACATGTCTGGGTGGGTATGTGGGGCTGGTGTGGGCTATTGTTCAGGTAAGAAGATCCCACAGTGAGTTGGTGTTGCTTTCGCCACATCCATCCGGCCAAGTGTGTGATTCATTCATTTATGATAAATCCTTTAGATATTTCTCAATAGATCACACAATCAGTGGGAAGAGGTTAGAGGTTTGATGAATGGATGGGCGTGGGGAGGAATTTATGAGAAAAACAACACAACATTCATTAGGTCAATTAGCAGTACATCATCATCTAATCAGTTGTGAGAGAAAATCAAGGAATAACACACTTCAGTTAATAAATATATTGCAAACAGTCCTTCAGCTTCAGCCAACAGTCCCTATTTATCTAACTGTTCTATCACCTAGGTTTGAAAAATACAAATTATGTAGGACCCACACAGCTCTACAAATTGTGTTGGTTAAGAAAAGAAAAATGATACTCCTACATTCTTTTTCTTGGAATGTCCATGTTGGGAGCAGGGCTGAAACAGACCAGTAATTAAGCAGGAGTAATATGGAGCTTTTGGGGGAAATAAGAGAAGGCCTGTGGAATGCAAAAAGTAAATGTTAATTCTGTAGAGTCAAGCAGAAGGTAAGCTTCATGGTGGATAAGGACCAGGAGGGCAGAGCAAGAACATAGACCGGTGTAGTCATATGCTATTAACTGAGAAGTGAGAACAATTTTACAACAAATCTCAGATAAGTAGCTGCATATACCTCTCTGTCCCATCTCACATCTGTCAACTGCCATATGATTTAGCCGAGTATGTCCATCATATGATCTGACTCCAGTTATAGTCCCCACAGAACATTCCGTCCATCAGCTGTTTTTTTTGCATTTGGCACTTGAGGATAGACTGTTTCCATGAGGAACAGGGTCAGTATTGATTTGCATAAAGCAGGCCTTTTTCAAGAGTGTTATGGTGGTCGTAAAACCATGAACAAGAATGTGCACCAAAAGATTGCCAATGGCTGAGAGAAATTAAAGAATTCCACCCGTTACCCTTTTGTGATTACAGTTAACAGGTTAGGATTCACACTATCACAATACACAGCCTAAGGGAAAGAAATCTTCTTATCTATGGCCAAGCAATGACTCTGTGTCCCACGTCTCATGTTATGGTCATTTAATGGAGGTTGCTTTTTATGAAGTGGTGTTTGTACCTTTTAATAATGAACCATGTAGTGTTATGTGGAATTTGACTGTGTCTGATGAAAACACTGTGGCTCTATCATTCATTCTGCACAAAAAGGGGGGCAGTGCCTCCTGGCAGCAACTGTGTCTTGGGGGAGCTTATGTCTAATGAAGTTACTATACTTTATTGAATGACTGTGTCTAACAAGTTACACTGCATTATAATATGAGTTACTGTATACTGTGTTTTTTGTGTCTGGTGTGGAGGGGCCTTGTCAGATGGCATTGATATTGATTAATTGGGTAGCTGTGCATGATAGAAGAATCCTTTGATGGGCTTACTGTGCCTTAAAAATGATTACTATACATTATGGGCTTCCCTATGATGTGTTTGCTCCATTTGGATTAAAATATTAATGATAGAATTTACTGTTCCAGTCACGGGTCACACTTCCCGATGCTCTGGCCATTTCTGTTGGGTGACTTTCCCTTACTATAGTGACTTTCCATTATGGAAAGGTTGAATTGTTGTTGACTGAGACTGATCAGGTTGACATTGCTTTAAAGAAAAATCTGGTGTCTCTTGAGGGTGACCAGTGTAACACAGGGTTTCTTACGTCTGATGAACCGACTGTAACTAATCGAGTTCTTCTTAGTTTAAAAGTGTGTCTGAGGCATCTTAGGAGAATACATCCAATGAGATTCACTGTGTCTGACTGTTCTTTATGTGTTGATTGTGTCTAATGAAAAATGCATACCAGTCAGAGGATGCTTGACCTCATATAACGTACTGTGCCCATAATGGGTGACCCCCAACTGGTGGTATATCCGTCACTTTACCGTCACTTTTGGGACGGATTAACACTCCTCCAAAGTTAGAATAACCCCCTAAGTGTCTTGTGGTGTTGGCTGTTGCATTTGTCAAGTGGAGTAATCTGTGCCTGAGTGACAGGTTTGAGTGTGTCTAATCAGTGGTGACTAAAGTTTGGTTTATATGTTCGCAGAGAGGGAACTTCGTCACAATGCTGATGGAGTTCCCTCACCCCAACATAGTGGTCTGCCCACTCCATTTAATTTAAGGCATATCATAGTTTGACAATGACGGAGACTACTATGGCTCTCATTATGACTTTGGTGGTCTTTTCCTATGACCGCCAAAGCCACGGGTGCCACCTATTACGAGTACTGAAGGATTTCCATCCCAATATGGGGGGAATCCTGCAACAGTCGTGCTGGCGGTCGGAGGCACAGAGGCGGTTCCACCGCCGGCTCTGTCTCACCAAAAGGACTCCGCCAGCTGTATTATGACCTGTAATATGGCCTGGGGGTGTCCTGATGGCAGGGCGCTGCCGGTGGTGGGAATGGCGGGTTCCGTCCCCTCAGGGAGGAACACCTCGTCGGACGAGTTGTGTCCTCCACAAAGGGGGGGTAGTTTGAGGTGTGTGAATGGATGAATGTGTGTGTATATGTGTCATGAATGGAGGGAGGGAGGGGGAGTGTTTGTGCACGCTGCGTGTGTGTCTGTGTGTAAATGTGGTGACGGCGATGTGTGTGTGGGTGCATGTGAATGCTGGGTCAGGGTGCATTTGTGCATGCATGAAGACAGGGTTAGGGGTTGTGTGTGTGTGTATGTTGAGTAAAGGAGGGGTGGGGGATGTAGTGTGTATGCGTGTCAATGGCGGTGAATGTAGTGAGTGCATGTGTGAGTAGGGGTGTTGTGCATGTATGTGTGTATGGATTTGGGGGATGTTGTGTGTGTGAGTGTAAGGGTGTTGTGAGTGTGTGCACGTGAGTGTAAGGGTGTTTTGAGTGTGAGTGAGTGTCAGGGTGTGCGTGTCTGTGGGTGCATGTGGGTGCATGCATGTATGCTGGGGGTAAGTATGGGGATCGGGGTGTGGAGTGAGTACGTGTATGCAAGGGGGGGTGGGGCATCACTACTGGGAGTGGGGGGTAGGGGCGTTACTGGGGGTTTCGGCGAGGTGGGGGGGTGAATGTTGTAAGCGAAGAGGTGGTGGGGGGACTCTTGGGTCATACAGCTTGTTTTCATTGTTCTTCACTACCAGAAAAAAAATAGCAGAAAGGGGCACTGAAAAGTGCTCAATGCCCTCCTCACATGGAGGAAACTCCCATGGCGAGGGGGGCCATTGATGTTTTTTTTTTCCAAAAAGAAAATTCTGCTTTGGGCATTTCTTTTTGAAAATAAGAAAAGGAGTTTGCCATACGAACCTGTTAGTCAAACTTACAATGTATTGACAGGAACTACAGGGGCCACAGTTCCTGTCAATGCTTGAAATGTCAGCTTGGCCAGCAGACATTTCAAAATTGGCGGGTCACACTACCGTCTGGGCCAGGGAGTAATTTCCACCCTGGAGCAGGACTGGCCGTCGGCCAAAAATTAAATGGGTCCTATGTTGGATAGGAAACTGTCATTATGGAGTGACTATGCTTGACGTTCATGATTATTTTTGAAGGGCTCATCTTCCTCAAAATTATGACTGTGGTTGATGGACTGACACTGCTGAATGGGGTGCCTGTGCTTGATGTAGAAATTGTTCCCAAAACTAGCCAGACTGTGCCCTTATACTGAACAACTAAAGATGCCAGAACTTTCAGAGGAGGGACTGTCCATTGAAAAAAGCATTTTCTTCTTTCCCTTTGATTTTTTTCTTTCAACAATACAGACTGTTCTGATTCCCATACAGGCAACGTAACATTTTATTTAATTCTAAGTTTATGTTTGAAACCTATTTACTTTCGAAAATACATTTTCTCACCTTCTTTGTAAGCCTTACGCGTCCAATGTCTCTTCATACAGGAACAGTAACCCAATGCACAGAAAAAAACAATTTATAGGTTATTTTTCTTTCTTACTCCAACCCTTCCGAAGCGTATATTTTACAACACCATAAAAGCACCAATCGGCAGACTTAACCGAGGGTAAACAAGTTTTTTTTTATTTGCAAAGCTAAACGGATCAGACAAACACCGGTTTAAGTTTTCAATTGCAGCTACTAAGGCCCATATTTATACTTTTTGACGCAAAACTGCGTTAGCGCTGGCTAACGCCATTCTGAAGCGCCATGCGGGCGCCGTATTTATTGAATGACGTTAGCCGGCGTTAGCCGCCGGCGCTGTCTGGTGTGCTTTAAAAAAAACGACGTACACCAGGCAGCGCCGGCGTAGGGGGAAAATGGCGTATGGGCGTCCACAAATGGTGCAAGTCAGGCTGAGGCAAAAAAATCGCCTTAACCCGATTTGCGCCATTTTTTTACGACGCCCATCCCCCATTGAAATGACTCCTGTCTTAGCAAAGACAGGAGTCATGCCCCCTTGCCCAATGGCCATGCCCAGGGGACTTCTGTCCCCTGGGCATGGTCATTGGGCATAGTGGCATGTAGGGGGGCACAAATCAGGCCCCCCATGCCAAAAAAAAAATAAAAAAAAATATTTACCTGAACTTACCTTAATGTCCCTGGGGTGGGTCCCTCCATCCTTGGGTGTCCTCCTGGGGTGGGCAAGGGTGGCAGGGGGTGTCCCTGGGGGCAGGGGAGGGCACCTCTGGGCTCATTCTGAGCCCACAGGTCCCTTAACGCCTGCCCTGACCCAGGCGCTAAAATCCGGCGCAAATGCGGGTTTTTTAGACCCGCCCACTCCCGGGCGTCATTTTTGCCCGGGAGTATAAATACGACGCATATGCATCGGAGTCATTTTTTAAGAAGGGAACGCCTACCTTGCATATAATTAACGCAAGGAAGGTGTTCACGCAAAAAAATGACGCTAACTCCATGAACTTTGGCGCTAGACGCGTCTAACGCCAAAGTCTAAATATGGAGTTAGTTTTGCTTGAATTTGCGTCGAAAAAAACAACGCAAATTCGGCGCAAACGGAGTATAAATATGCCCCTAAGGCTCTCTATCACTGACTCCTGAATTTAACAAATGTCATCCTCGACTCAGGTGAACAATCCTTGAACACAATAAAAGCATTAAAAGTTGCCAAATGAAATAAATGTAGGGCCAACTTTTTATACCACACGGAAGACTTACGTCAACACTACCCATGTGCCTATTGTAGTCCAAAATGCACGCAGGTTTGCGCACTTCCGCAACCTGACCCCAAACAGTCACAGGGGAAGTATTCTCATCATGGATGGTAGATAGCATGTACACATCCCTCCTGTCTGAAAATTTCAGAGCTAGCAGCTCATTATTCCGCAAGGCACTGCACTGTCCCCTCTCAAGTTTTTTACAGACAAGCTCCCTTAGATAGCCTTTCCGGTTAAAACGGATTGTGACACAAGCAACAGTTTCCACTCTAAACAACTCCTTGAACAACTGCACTCCAGTGTAGAAATTATCTATGTACAAATGGTGACCTTTGTTAAACAGTCGTCTACCAAGTTCCCACACAATTTTTTCGCTAACTCCACAAGTGGCCGGACAACCAAGAATACTGGAATCCCTACTAGTGTAGACCCGGAAATTATACACATATCCTGTACTGCTTTCTGACAGCAAATACAATTTAATCCCATACGTGCACTCTTACTAGGAATGTACTGCTTAAAAACTAAACGCCCCTTGAAAAGGACCAAAGACTCGTCCACACTTATCTCTTTGCCTGGAACATAGACCTCTGAAAACCGATCTAAAAAATGATCAAGGACAGGCCTAATCTTAAAAAATCGGTCACAATCAGGGTGATCTCGTGGCAAGGCTAAAGCATTGTCTACAAAATGCAGCATACGAAGAAGAAGCAAATAGCGATTACGTGTCATAGTTGCAGGAAATATAGCCGTTGCCATCAAGGGACTAGTAGACCAATAAGAAGCCAGTGACGGCTTCCTGATCAACCCCATCAAAAAAGACAAACCTAAAAACTTTTTAATCTCTTCCAGATATGTGGGAACCCACTGAGTAGCTCTAGACTGAGGCCTAAGTCTGGCAGCTTTGTCCCTCAAATATTGCTCTGCATACAAATTAGTCTGCTCCACAATCTCTTCCAAAAATACATTGTCCATAAACAAGTGAAAGAAATGGACAGCCAAAAAGTTTTCCGTATTGACTCTACACTCTGGGAGACCAGTAAATGTAGGTAACTGTGGCTGCTCCATGTTTGGGGCAATCCAGGTGTCAGGTCTTCTAATGGGAAACCCTTCAGCCCCAGGCTGCTGCACTCTTGGCACATCAATGCCCTCCTCTACAACAGGCCCTTCATCTGCACTGAGAGAACCTTCCTCATCAGAAGAATACTCTCAGACAGAAAACTCACTGCTAGAATCTCTCACTTCCTCCTCTACCTCAGATGCAGAGTCAGTCTCGTAATCATGGTCTGAGGACGACTCAAAGAGCATGCCAACAACCTGCTGAGCGGTCACTCTGCGGCTAGCCATGATCCTCACTAACAACAAATGGATTGCCAACAACAATTAGCACTAAAATAAGTAATAAACAAAGTATAGCTTTATCACAAAGAGTTATATACTAAAAAACTATACCACTCACTTGGCTGAAAAAGCTACTCACCAGCAACTACTCTGCTCAGACACAGCAATCACCAATGATATCCCACTAAAAAGAAAAAAGAAAAAAGCTAATTAGACATATGACAACACAAATATCATTGTGCTCAAATCTAAGGACAATTTCACACACAATACTGCATTTAGTACACCACCTACAAACATGTCATTCATGCATGTCAACAATACTCCTTTGGAGTAAATTGCTTTCACTTACCTAAAACATGCAACTATGCAAACTGCAGGACATCTACTGCCAAAACCACAAGGATTCACAGCAAAGGAAGCAAAAGCTTTGAACTAGAACAAAAAGAAGAAATAAACTGTTATAATCACAAATACAAATACTTCGCCAGTTGACAAACACCCCGCCACCAAGAACTTAGAAATTGTCCCTGGTGCCTAAGTGGCTTCTGCCCCACTAGGAGGCAGATGGGCCTAAAAAAAAATAGGCTGATTTGCCCCCAAGTGGGCAGAAATGGCCAGCAGCCCTGTACCCTGTTTGGGGGGGGGGGCGGCCCTTGCCAAAGGGGGTGAATGGGGGTGCTCCCAGCACAAAAAAAACAAAGGGAACCAAAAAAAAATTCTGACATCTTGGTGCCTTCTGCCCCGCTTGGGGGAAGATGGGCCTAACAAAAATAGGCTGATCTGCCTCCAAGGTGGGCAGAAATGGCCATCACAAATGTGCCCCCTTTGGGGGGGCGACCCTTGCCAAAGGTGCCCCTCCCCATACACACACACACGATCCCTGGTGCCTAAGTGGATTCTGCCCCCCTTGCCAAAGGGGGCACCCCCAGCACAAACAAAAAAAGGGGAACAAAAAAAAAATCCCTGGTGTATTGGTGGTTTCTGCCCTCCTTGGGGGCAGATGGGCCTACAAAAATAGGCCCATCTGCTCCCAAGGGGGGCAGAGATAGCCAATATTAAATTTCCCCACTTTGGGGGGGGGTGACCCTTGCCGAAGGGGTGCCCCCAAACACATAAAATACAAACACACACCACACAATCCCTGGCGCCTAGTGGGTTTCGACCCCCCCGGGGGCCAGATCGTCCAAAAACATGGCCGATCTGCCCTCACTGGGGGCTGAAATAGGAAACAAAATAGCCCCCCCATGGGAGCAACCCTTGCCCAAGGGGTCGATCCCAAAATAATTGTGAAAAATGAAATCCCTGGTGTCTAGTGGTTTTCGCCCCCATCTGCCCCCAGGGGGGCCGAAATAGGATAAAAAAATAGCCCCCCATGGGAGCGACCCTTGCCCAAGGGGTTGCTCCCAAAATAATTGTGAAAAACTAAATCCCTGTTGTCTAGTGGTTTTCTCCCCCGCTGGGGGCGAAATACGTAATAAAATAGCCCCCCATGGGAGAGACCCTTGCCCAAGGGGTCGCTCCCAAAATTCAATACATAAACAAATCCCTGGTGGCTAGTGGGGATTCCTGCTCCATGATCGTGGGCCCTGCCCGCGATTGTGGAGCAGGAATCCACTGGAAACAGGCACAGGGGAAAAGGAAAAAGCCTTTCCTTTCCACCGTGTCTGTTTCCCCCCCCAAGCCCCCAAAAAGGGAAGGACTCACCTCTAGGAAGTCCTCTTCCCTCAACGCGCTGGAAGCAAATGGCTTCCAGCGCGTCCTGGCAATACTTGATGACGTTGGCGCACTGTGAGTGGGCTGACGTCATCAGATTGCCGGGGGGGGTCGGGGTGGAAGGGGAAGGGATTCCCCTTCCATCCACGACCAGGGGGTGTGGGTGGGGGGCCCATGGGGGGAGCGCTAGCGCTCCCCCCGTTTCCCGGGTGCAGGACGAGGTGATCTCGTCCAAGGCACCAGGGAACCGTTGCCTTGGACGAGATCACCTTGTCCAATGCACCCAACCGGTTAAAGCAAATAAGATGTATTGTTTATTTTTACAAACAAAAATGAGGATTTATTTTAACATTTGGAACTTGTCACTTTGATAAATAAAAACCCTGTAATATGTGACCATAGCATTTCTGTGGAAACCGTACTGACATCTGTAAGTGGATAACCGCATACGTAGGATTATGGACATCATCTCATCAACAACATCACCAAGCATCCTACATGGGGAGATCGAAACTTGTTGAAAGTTTCTTTATTAGGATTTTTTTTAGAACAAAGATTAAAGCCTGCTGTTTGGTAGTTTATCTAAGTATCATTCGGTAATAAGTTTGTTCGTGTAACAACTATAAAACCGCATAAAATATAACACAGAAAAAAACGAAAATTACTCAACATTCTTTGTGATCAATAATCAGTAAAAAAATATATTTTCTTTGAAGCAGCCTTTTACCAGCATAATTAATCAAAATCCCATTTTTTGGGCTCGTCTCTGTTTCACTCTGCTTTAAATTGCTTACAGACAGATTTCTTATTAAAGGACAAAATAATTTAGTCTTCGCAGTGGCATACATTGGGTACAAAAACAAAAGCGTTTTGTCATCCCCAACTTCTTTAGTACAATGGTAACAACAAATGAACTAACCAGATAAAAACCTCCCAATTGAGAATAAAGGTTTTCAAGAGTAAAATACAAAACCAAGAACGGATATTAAAAACCTTGGCTAATACGAAAATGACATCATCCAAGCGAGACTAGATATAGATAACTTTTCCTGGTTAAAAAAATAATATATATATCAATCAATCAGAGGATTTATAAAGCGCACTATTCACCCGTTAGGGTCTCAAGGCGCTGGGGGGGGAGCTACTGGTCGTAAAGCCATGCCTTGAGGCATTTCCTGAATGTCAAGAGGTCTTGGGTCTGGCGAAGGTGGAGCGGTAGGGAATTCCAGGTCTTGGCGGCTAGGTGAAAGAAGGTTCTTCCTCTGGGGTGGCGTTAGCAAGGCGCAACAAGAAGGGTGCTTTTTTATGTGTGCTGCATTCTGCATTCTGCAGCACGCATAGAAAGAGCAAAATGCCAGACATGATTGTTTATGTGTGGGAAGGTGTCCCTTCCTCCACATAAACAATAATTTCAAAATTACGCTTTGACACTTCTGTGTGTGCTGCTCCTGCACATAAACAATAATTTCAAAATTACGCTTTGACACTTCTGTGTGTGCTGCATCCTGCAGCACACACAGAAGTGCCAAATCGACATTAGTGATTGTTTATGTGCAAGAAGGGACACCTTCCAACACATAAACAATCGAAACCCTCAAAGCAGACATCCTTGCACAATGGTGTAAGGATGCCTGTGCTGCCAGCTAAATTTAACGCCAGCACAGTGGATAACACAGGGGTATGCAGAATTCAATTAAATACAACACATATCTGCATTGTGAAAATGATGGAGCACAGGGCCACCAATTTTGGTGCAGCATCGCACTGCATAATTTTCTTTTAGATATGGGCCCAAGTACCCAAACATTTGGACTTCCTCAAGACATGAGATGTGCAACTAAAGGACTCCTGAAACTCGCCTGTGGTCGAAATGTCATCAACTTAGTTTTGGCAGTGTTGGTGGCTAGGGCCTTTGTTGGTGGCTAGCACCACGAGTCTGAGTCCTGTTTTTCTCTGTTGGTTCCAAGCACACCTTCGAATAATTTCTATCTTGCAGCCTTAGCAGAATGCAAAACAGGCCACGTGGAATACCCACATCTTTAAAGAACTCCAAAGGAGGTGTCTAGGGACATTACTGGAAGCAGATTAAAAGTCTCAAAACACCAAATACAACGACTCTTTCTTAAGAGTGACAGACAATTTTTTTCAAAAAGAATAATGTCTGTTTGACGGTGCTTACCCTTTGACTCCAATCTAGCTAATAAAATAGGTGTACCATTTTGTTGGGCATACCTAAAACCTAATAATTCATTGACTGCAGGACCATTTCCGCAATCTCTTTAAAGCAATGCCACAATTCCAGCTCTCGGCCAAGATTTGAGAATATGGAACTGCTCCAAGTGGCATTATTTACAGGAAGGATGTATTTTCCCAATAACCCAGGCTTGATTCACACATAGTGGTAATGATTGTATCGGGGTCTGTAACCTTTCCCATTCTTGTCTGCTAAATGCTTATAGACCTTCATTTAAACTTAATGATTACAAAACACAGTTAACAGCAGACAACGCATTACAATGCAGACCCACTAATGCTCTATGCTCTATCAGCATCATCATAGTACAGAGACAAATAATGTACAAGACAGAAATCTTTGGTTGTGTGCATTTCTGGCTATACAAGGTGTATTTTGCGACAATTCCGTCTCTATTTTCCAGCATAGCCTCACATCTGTTACATTAATCGCCTAGAACAATACAAACTACACAGAATACTTCCACCCTACTCCTTTTTATTCATAGGATTTTTATAATTATCTGTTTTTTATAGCCTCTAGGATCTTTCTTATCATGGCCTCCAGGAAACAGGCCTTAACCAGTCTCCAGGAGAGAGGACACAGGAATCTATTAATTAAATCTTGATACTTAAAACAAACTTTGTTTTAAACAGCCAGTATTACACCTGTAATGACAAAATGTCCTTCAACCTGCGCTGATTGCCAATTTCACATTATTGTAACCCTCAATGTGAGTTGGAGAATGCAAAAAGGCATTTAATAATGGATGAAGGATGAAAATATTAGGGCATCATAATCATTTTCTGGGCACTGCTCAATTACAATGTTGACTGTAAGAGTCCTACTAGACAGGTACAGAAAGGAGTAGTTGAATATTTTTTTGTGAACATTATTGTCCAAACGTGCACATAAGCTATGGCACATATCTACGGAAGCTTAGCGTCACCTTAGTGCCATTTATTTCGATGCTAAAGCAGTGCTAACATTACTTCATATTTATTTATATTTTGAAGCTAGACCCGTCTAGCGTCATAATATTGGATTTAGCACCATTTTTAGGATGCGCAAACCCAACTTGCGTCAATGAGATGCAAGGTAGGTCTTTCCTTCCTAAAAATGCCACTAGACCCCCAGCACCATATTTACCTCCCAGGGCAGAAACGACGTGCGGGTGGGAAGCGGGCCTAAATAATGGCGCTAAGCCTGCTTAATGCCATTATCTAAACCTGGTCAGACCAGGCATTAAAGTGCAGGTAGGGCCATTTCCATGGGGAAACACCATGTAATGGGCATAAAGATGCCCACATCAAGCCCCAGCAACACCACCCCCCACACCTCAGGGACACTACAGGAGGAGGGAGCCCATCCCAGGTAAGTTCCAGGTATGTGGTTATGTATGTGTGTGGTGTGCCATTGGGGGCCCCTTACATGGGGCCCCATACCTGTCACTGGGTATGTAGGGCTTCAGATATTAGAAAGCATCAGTCTCTTTCCGGTCTTTAAAAAGTATGATAAGCTGTTGCGGATGTTACTTGTAATAATTGCTTTCATTAACAGGACTATGTGAACCCCCAGGGAAAATGTTCAATCCCTGTGTGCCACCTGAGCATCACCTTTTTTTGATGCTGCGGTGGTGCATACTGCAGACCCATACCTATGAGGCTTGCAAAGCCACTTTGTGTGGCTTTTCATGGCCTCATAGATATTGAGTAAGGCAAAGCACCACATGTCACTGCATTGCTTTACTCTGCACTAGGGGGACATTCCATGGATGTTGCAGTGGGTTTTCCTATGCAACATGCATTGGCTTTGACACATTCCCTGATTTACAAGAACCTGTGAACCTGGGAACGAACCTGGGAATGCGTGATGAGGAGAAGAATCTTTATTTCTCTTTTTTCCCCACCATTAGCAGTGTATTGGGTAACCTTTACTATCATAGTGCTAAAGGATGTTTACCCCACCATATTAACTGGGTTTGTTGCTTGAGCTTCGTTTGGGGTGATTTGCTAATATTTTGCACTGGCTTTGCATCATAAAAGTCACACAAACCGGTGCAAAATATAAAAAAATTATTACTTGCTTTCCAGGGAAAAAAATATTTTGCACTGAAAATTAACTAAAAGTAACACAAAGCAGTGCAAAG
Source organism: Pleurodeles waltl (assembly GCF_031143425.1). Lineage (NCBI taxonomy): Eukaryota > Metazoa > Chordata > Amphibia > Caudata > Salamandridae > Pleurodeles > Pleurodeles waltl. The sequence continues at coordinate 1,231,719,240 of NC_090444.1, read as the reverse complement.
CATCAAGGGGGCAATAAATGGGCGTTCCCATGCAACTACCCACCCTTTTTGATGAAAACGCTCTCTACCAAAATTGTGAGGCAGGGTTTTGCGTAAAAAAGTAACACCTTTTAAAACCAGTGGCTAAAAGGAGAAATGTTGTAATTTCTCCTTTCTTTTCCTACTTTGCTTGTGCAGCACACATACACAGTAGGAAAAGTTTTAAATGTTGTCTAGGTACAGTATTGTGTACTGGAAGGCAACTCTTCCATTACAAAACCTGTGCTAGACGCTTGCACACACCCTTGCACTATGGCGCAAAGGTGTGTGAGTAGTGCACACAGCAAAATTTGCACCAGCGCTAAGAAGAGAGGAGGAGAGCGCCGGTTCTCTCTAGATATGGCGGTCTTCTGTTCCCTCCCTGTCACACAATGGAGTGCAGCATTTTTGGCTGTGTCTCTGTGTTGCCTGACACTTTAGTAAATATGCCCCTAAGTGGTCACCAGCAATCTCCCCCAGTCAAAGTTATTCATTTTCAGTGATAATCCTGCAAATTCTCAACCAAGTAGTTCAAGGTTTGTCTGTGCAGACAAGCTGCCACCCAGTCTTCATTATTTCCCCCTCACCTCTCTTAAACCAGATGTACGAAGCCATGTGGCAGTTGCAAATCATGAAAGTCACTACATCACATAGGGGGTCATTCTGACCCTGGCGGCCGGTGGCCGCCAGGGCCACCGACCACAGGAGCACCGCCAACAGGCTGGCGGTGCTCCCACGAGCATTCTGACCGCGGCGGTTCAGCCGCGGTCAGAAGCGGAAAGTCGGCGGTCTCCCGCCGACTTCCCGCTGCTCGGGGGAATCCTCCATGGCGGCGGAGCGCGCTCCGCCGCCATGGGGATTCTGACACCCCCTACCGCCATCCTGTTCCTGGCGGGTCTCCCGCCAGGAACAGGATGGCGGTAGGGGGTGCCGCGGGGCCCCTGGGGGCCCCTGCAGTGCCCATGCCAATGGCATGGGCACTGCAGGGGCCCCCGTAAGAGGGCCCCACTGTGTATTTCAGTGTCTGCAATGCAGACACTGAAATACGCGACGGGTGCAAACTGCACCCGTCGCACCCCTGCAACTACGCCGGCTCAATTCTGAGCCGGCGTCCTCGTTGCAGGGGCATTTCCTCTGGGCCGGCGGGCGCTCTTTTGGAGAGCGCCCGCCGGCCCAGAGGAAATGTCTGAATGGCCGCCGCGGTCTTTTGACCGCGGTGCGGTCATTTGGCGGCTCCCTCCAGACGGGCGGCTCCCGCCGCCCGCCGGGCTCAGAATGAGCCCCATAGTTTGTAACTTCTAAATAGCTTTTGAAAAAGTACTAGACACATTTTACGATAAAACGGGTTACTAAATACCAGAAAGGATTTAGATGTTCAATTTGATGCACAATTTGGAAAGGGCAAATTTAGGAAGCCCCTACCAAACTGTGATCCAAAATACTATGCATCAATGGTTTGCTAATGCAATTTCAGCCATAAACCATTACTAAAAAAGGCAATACTCCATTTGCAAAGGGAAAGGGTCCCTGTGTGAAAGTGAAAGAAAAAAAGTTGGTATGGGAGTGGCCGGTTGCCATGGGGAACTCTTAAACAATTTCTTTTTAAACAAAATGTTTTCTGTAATGCAGGAAAACATACTGCAGGTAAAAGAAAAGTGAACTTTATTTAAATGTAGTCCCATACATGGCAGTTTGCTCACCCGAACAGTCCACCATCCCTGTGATGGTATATGAATGAGTTGTAATTTGTTAAGTATCTCATGAATGTTCTTGAAGAAGGTCCAATTATGACCCCCTGTGAATGGTTGTTTTGTGAACCGACCTAAATGTTCTAAGGACCCCATGTACAAAGTTATTTCCAATCGCAAACTGTCCGCTTTGTAGTTTTGGTCCCTTTTACAACCGGAAAAAATGCTTTTTGGGATGTACAAAGCTCAAATTGCAATTCTGTACCTTGTTACAAATTACAATTTGGGTTCTGCAGTTTGGTATTAGGGAGGGGTATGTTGAGGGCGTCTCTTCCTAATACCGAATTGGAATAGTATGTACGAATGACATGCAACTGAAATGCGGTTGTATGGACTTTTGCAGTTTACCGCCAAGAGTAGACCACTGCCTACTCTTAAAAACATGAAACTTTCAAGTTATTTTTTTTCTTTTTGAACTCATTCTGTCTATCCTTCAGGAAAATGGGCTGCATTTAAAAAAAAAAAAAGATTACTTTATTTAAAAGCAATGACAGACATAGTGTTCTGCTGACCCCAGCAGGCCGCCTTCCCTGTGATGGCTGCAGTTCCTAATGGATCACAAATTGTGACCTACCTCATTAATATTCATGAGGTAAGTTGATTAGCGACCAACTACAAATCACAAATAAAACTCTAAGGCCCGTATTTATACTCCGTTTGCGCCGAATTAGCGTCGTTTTTTTCGACGCAAATTCAGCGCAAAACTAACGCCATATTTATACTTTGGCGTTAGACGCGTCTAGCGCCAAAGTATGGGCAAATAGCGTCATATTTTTGCGTGAACGCCTTCCTTGCGTTAATGAGATGCAAGGAAGGCGTTCCCGTCTAAAAAAATGACGGCGACGCAAATGCGTCGTATTTATACTCCCGGGCAAAAATCACGCCCGGGAGGTGGCGGGTCAAAAAACCCCGCATTTGCGCCACTATTTAACGCCTGGGTCAGGGTAGGCGTTAAGGGGCCTGTGGGCTCAAAATGAGCCCACAGGTGCCCTCCCCTGCCCCCAGGGACCCCCCCTGCCACCCCTGCCCACCCCAGGAGGACACCCAAGGATGGAGGGACCAACCCCAGGGACATTCAGGTAAGTTCAGGTAAGTATAATTTTTTATATTTTTTAATTTTTTTTGGGTGGCATAGGGGGGCCTTATTTGTGCCCCCCTACATGCCACTATGCCCAATGACCATGCCCAGGGGACACAAGTCCCCTGGGCATGGCCATTGGGCAAGGGGGCATGACTCCTGTCTTTACTAAGACAGGAGTCATGAAATGGCGTCTGGGCGTCGTAAAAAAATGGCGCAAATCGGGTTGAGGAGATTTTTTTGCCTCAACCTGACTTGCCCCATTTTAAGACGCCCTAACGTCATTTTTTCCCAACGCCGGCGCTGCCTGGTCTACGTGTTTTTTTTCCACGCACACCAGGCAGCGCCGGTCTGCTTGCGCCGGCTAACGCCATTCCATAAATACGGCGCCCGCATGGCGCTTCAGAATGGCGTTAGACGGCGCTAAATTTTTTGACGCTAAACTGCGTTAGCGCAGTTTAGCGTCAAAAAGTATAAATACGGGCCTAAGGGGTTTGGTACATTTGAATTAACAATTTCCTAATCACAGGAATTAGAAATTAGGAAAACACTAATTCAAAACTTTGCACATGTAGCCTATAGTTTGGTTCACAAAATTAGAGTTGATTTGCAAAAAGTCAACGCATGATTTGTGATCACTTTTTACAAATCAACTCTTTGTACTTCTGGCCCAAAGTGTTGTTGAATATTAAAATTGTCGTCCCATAGTTGATAATGGACGGGAGCCATTATTTTGGGGACAGGTGTTGGATAATGCCCCAAATAATAGAATCTGCCACTAGCAAAGCTGATAAATCAATATTTAGAAACATTGTGTAAGGAATGCTAAGTAGATTTATCTATTAAAGAGTGTACTAACAAACCCACTTCCACAAGGTTCTCAGAGCATTTGGTTATTGCCCCTACTAAGTATGCTGCATGGGGCTGTTGGAAACGTAACAATGAGTCAAATCCAGCTTAGGTTTGTCGAAGACCCCAGGTGGCTCACTATTCACTGATGATGGTATCCACCATAATGATTCAAGTGAGGTGGGTAAAAAGATCTTTGCTAAAGCATTCACATGTTATACTGCAATTAGTGTGCCTCGATTGATAGACGTTCTGTTTAGCATGTGTATGGTCCTGCAAACCCCTCTCTGACAAACCCTCTAAGTTTGATCTTATCAGCTTAAATACTTGAGTTGTGTCTGTCTCCAATTGTGTGGATAGGTATGTGGGATATCCCTGGCATTCAAGGGATGCCATTCTGTGCTCCACGTGACAACAAAACAGTATTTGCAGGACAAGCTTTGCTTAAGTGTTGGCTGATTACATCATGTTGGTTGCTGTGAGAAAGTCATCCTTTTGGCCCTGATCACCCCCTTTTTATGACTAGTACTGGTGGTTACTGACACTGACGGTCCCCTGAACTCTTAGAACCAGGGTCAGTGCTCTGTTTAAAAGGTCTATACAAATGAGGCATATTATAATTGGCTCTGACAACCTACCTGTAAGGACCTCGTATATGGTAGGGGATGAAGGGTTAGGTGCCCATGGGTGTACTGCTGTGGTGTCTGGTATCATGTTAGAGGCACGCCTGCCTTACTTTAAAAAAATAATTAATCCCAAATTCAATTTTGGAATTAAAAGTACTTCCAAAGTCTTAATCTATCTTATTTTTAAATAAAAGTCACCCCTAACGTCTGCCCTAAGTGTCAATGGTTGAGTGCAGTGTAAATATAAGCAGTGATATTATAAAAGCTGTTTTAGAAGCCCTGGTCAGAGAAAAACTACCAATTTCATGTTTCTTCACTGTAGTATATTAACTCCAGAGGCTAGCATTGGGAGGCTTTATTGTAAAATAATAAAGTCTCTTTTCCACTAGGAAAAGGCTACATATATCATGTTTGATATCAAATTAATAGTTAGAATACATCCAACAACTTGCCAATGTGAGGTAAGGTGGCCAAACTGGTCTTCAAGGGAGGGAAAGCTACCTGAGACAGAAACCAAAACCTTCTAAATTTCCTGCTTACCTACCCAGATGGGAGCCTCAGTAATTAGAAGATATGTTCTGGAAACTTAAGCACATCAGTGAGTGGGCTCAGCCAGATCTAACCACCCAGAAGAGATTTTCTCCATCTTGGATTTTTAAAGAATAGGCCCTCATTATGACCCTGGCGGTGTTGCACCGCCAGGGCCAACGGGGGCGGGAGCACCGCCGACAGGCCGGCGGTGCTCCCTTGGGCATTCTGACCGCAGCGCTTTGGCCGCGGTCAGAAATGGAAAACCGGCGGTCTCCCGCCGGTTTTCCGTTGCCCATTTGAATCCCCCATGGCGGCGCAGCTCGCTGCGCCGCCATGGGGGATTCTGACACCCCCTACCGCCATCCTGTTCCTGGCGGTTCGCCCGCCAGGAACAGGATGGCGGTAGGGGGTGTCGCGGGGCCCCCGTAAGAGGGCCCCGCTAGTATTTCACTGTCTGCATAGCAGACAGTGAAATACGCGACGGGTGCAGTAGCACCCGTCGCACCTTCCCACTCCGCCGGCTCGATTACGAGCCGGCTTCATGGTGGGAAGGTCGTTTTCCCCTGGGCTGGCGGGCGGCCTTTCGGCGGCCGCCCGCCAGCCCAGGGGAAAAGTCAAAATACCCGCCGCGGTATTGCGACCGCGGTACGGTATTTTGACGGCGGGACTTTGGCGGGCGGCCTCCGCCACCCGCCAAGGTCCGAATGAGGGCCATAGTGCTTTTTGTGATTGATTCTTTCCACACTTCACAGGAAAGGGTCACTCTAGAGAGTGACAACCTAAACCTCATTCGTCAGGGGTATCTCCCTGCTTGCCCTGGGTAAAAATGGAGGGCGCTTCCCAGCAACTCAGATACTTGCTGCAAGAAGGACTGAAGAAGAAGGACTGCCCTGCCGAACCCCTGGTCTGCACCTGAAGGACTGCACCCACAAGGACTGCACCAGCTGCACGCTCTGGGCTTCACCACAAAATGGACTTTACCTTACTTCTGAAGAACCACGAGTGGACTCCCTGTAAGCAACAGGTACAATGGAGCTACCAAGAGTCCCCTGCATAGAATTACTACAAGAAGAGTCCAGATAACCAGCGTTCAGTCACCTTTTGAGGATTCTGACCAGGTGCATTCTTGGAATTAAGGTCCCAACTCCAAAGAAGCAGCTCAGAGCTTTCAGATCCTTGCACCAAGTTTATGGACACTGCAAGACCTCAAAAAGGACTTATAGAAAATCATGAAGTTTAGAGAAGTTTGGACCAACTTTGTAAAAAAGCTCTATAAGATTACAAGAGTCAAGCTGGCAATGTCAAACTGCGACCTGGCCTGAACTTCCAGTTTGTCCAACTGAAGATCCGGAGTTTTTAGCCATTAACGAGACTCCCAGGAGTTCACTGGGACCTCGTGCTGAGCCAAGCTGATGATGTTGCATCGCAAGCTGGCCTATAGAGAAGCCCCTATCTACGACGAGATAAAATGCTCCAGAAAAAACACTAAGGGCCGAATTCAATAAAAGTGGTGCTGCATTCAATGCAGCACCACTTCCTTGCGCCCCTTAGCGCTCCTCTACAACCACTATGTGAGCACTGTATTTAATATATTGCACACCATGGAGCATGGTAAGGGCAACAATGTTGACATTTTAGACTCTATTGATATAATGTGCAGGATTAGCGCCAAAATCTTTGGCGCTAATTCTGTAGAGTACATAGGGGCCCATTGTAAACAATGGTGTGCCACCTTTTAGCACCTGCTTTGTGCAGGCATTAAAAATAGCGTGCAAAAATGGCACTGTGGAACCTCATAGATTCCACAGTGCCATTTTTTCTGTCCCACTAATGGGGGAACGCTCTCCTTGCATTGTGCAACTTTGTAAATATGACACAGAGAATTTAGCCTTGTTGGGCCACTTTAGCGTCATAAAAAATGACCCTATTGTGGTGGAAGGAGACGCTAGGCCCTCTTAAATTGGGGCCTAAGTCCAAAAGTAAACTTTTGGCTCAGTGTATCCGATTTGGCCTACATTGCACTCGGCCTCAAACTTTGACTTTGCTCTAGTCAAGCACGGCCATATGTCCCCGGTTGTCGGTTTTTGCTTTTAGACACTAGAAAGTAAATTTTTACATTTCATCTTTAAAAAATATTGTTTCTGGTTCCCTACATTGAATGTTTGTCATTTTGGTGTCATTTTAAAGATCAAAATATTTCCTACTTTTATCAATTGGTGTTGGATTTTTGTTGCGTTGTGTTTTACTCATTTACTGTTTTGTTGATCTTCAATAGTTACACATTTGTCTCCTAAGTTAAGCCTAATTACTTGTGGGCCAAGCTACCAAGGGTTGAGCAATCTTTAAGTTACTGTGATCTTGACTGAACCTTATGTGAGATTGGGGCAAATGACTAAGTGTAGGTACTCATCTGCCCTTACTAATACTTTCCAACAGTTGCTTATCAAAATATTTCCAACAGTCTTCAAGCACACAGGCCAGAAGACAGAGAGAGTGTAACAGCTCTCTTGCAAACTAGTATAAGGGATTGCTTCTCTAAGCTGATTGTGAGTCTGGTTTAGTTTTTTAACTCACCTCGTTTCCTTTTACCCACAGGTGATAGTAAAGTTTATTTTGCTCCATATGTCATCAGCAATAATTCCCCAGTAAACATATAACCCCGATTCAAATTTGGGATGAGATATATTGTAATTCCAATGGCCTGTTATCAGGAAATTCTATTTCACTTGATTAAGGAACAGCTAGTACTTTAATTGTGGGGCCTCCAGCCCACGTTCTCCACATACATCTCCAGAGACTACTGTGTTATTTGTTGACTTTCCCAACTGTATCATCTTATTATGTGACTGCAGGACATTTTGCATGGAATCTAGCCTAGGGGGTCTCCTGCTCCCAAATTCCGAAGCTGATTCATAATTACTCATTCTGCCATTAGTCAAGCTGATAACCAGTTGGAGTGGTATGGGTCGTATTTCATCAACTATGGCAGCTCTTCCTTGAGCACAAGGAATGGGATTTCAGTATCTCAGAGGTAGACATTTACTTGTATCTTAAATTAGAGATGGCTCAACTTTTGCCCAAAGTGACCTCTATCCTTCTAAACTCCCTAGACTCAGTTTTGTTCATTTTCTGCTTACACCAGTAGGGCCAGAGAAGTAATGTACACATTTTTATTAATTTGGGGGCATATTTATACTCCGTTTGCGCCGAATTTGTGTCGTTTTTTTCGACGCAAATTCGACGCAAAACTAACTCCATATTTATACTTTGGCGTTAGACGCGTCTAGCGCCAGAGTTCTTGGAGTTAGCGTCATTTTTTGGCGTGAACACCTTCCTTGCGTTAATGAGATGCAAGGTAGGCGTTCCCGTCTTAAAAAATGACTCCCAGGTATGTGCGTGGTATTTATACTCTCGGGCAAAAATCACGCCCGGGAGTGGGCGGGGCAAAAAAACCCGCATTTGCGCCTATTTTTAACGCCTGGGTCAGGGCAGGCGTTAAGGGACCTGTGGGCTCAGAATGAGCCCAGAGGTGCCCTCCCCTGCCCCCAGGGACACCCCCTGCCACCCTTGCCCACCCCAGGAGGACACCCAAGGATGGAGGGACCCATCCCAGGGAAGAAAAGGTAAGTTGTGGTAAGTATTTTTTTTATTTTTTTTTGTGGCATAGGGGGGCCTGATTTGTGCCCCCCTACATGCCACTATGCCCAATGACCATGCCCAGGGGACACAAGTCACCTGGGCATGGCCATTGGGCAAGGGGGCATGACTCCTGTCTTTGCTAAGACAGGAGTCATGTTAATGGCGTCTGGGCGCCCCCAAAAAATGGCGCAAATCGGGTTAAGACGATTTTTTTGCCTCAGCCTGACTTGCCCCATTTTGGGACGCCCAAATGACATTTTTCCCTACGCCGGCTAACGCCATTCAATAAATACGGCGCCCGCATGGCGCTTCAGAATGGCATTAGCCGGCGCTAATTTTTTTGGCGCAAAACTGTGTTAGCGCAGTTTTGCGTCAAAAAGTATAAATATGGCCCTTGATGCGTATTGTAAAGAATAGGTTGAACCATTCATTTATCCATGAAGGGAACAGACTCCCAGGCCCTCCCCTTTAGCATTTAGTGAAGAGAGATCTGAATTTCAAACCATGAGGTCCTTCCAAGTCTCCCTTTATGTCAGCCTCTAGGCACCAGTAAGTGAAGCAATCATGACCAGTGACATAAGTGAAGTTTATATCTACCCTAATCTAGTTACCTTCACAGCTGTAGATAGAATCTATGCTACTATCATGCAAGAATGTATGCACACTCACCAAATCCTTGTTGGCACTAAGTTAAGAATAGAAATGAGAGATAGAGGAGCATCAGCCACAATATTGACAGTCCAAGGAAGACCGGTACTTAAGTCGGTCAAAAAAAGCCTCTGTTGTTCTTGAAATTAGTGTACCTGAGCTGCCCTTTTTACATTTTTAATTGCTATGGTCTGCTGGAGTGAATATTATGTGCAAACAAAGCGGTTTATAACAAAAATATGTAAAAGCCTTAATTTGAATACCATGTATACTAAATGCAAAATGTGTAGTAGGTAATCATAATTAAAGTTTAAAAGCTTGCCAGTAAAGTAGATAATTGCTGACTTAAGTTAGCCTAACTGTTGGTGCAGCATCCTGATCCCTGTAAATTAACATTCTATAATACCGTGAGGCCTGGCCCCCGAATCAGGTATGGGGTGAGCAAGCAGTGGGCGAACTCCATAACGAAAATGTCAGTGTCAGAGAAAGTCTGTCACCCCAGTAAGTCTGTCAGAAGGTTTTCTACATAGCATTACATGTTAGTAGACCTGGCAACACCTACACATAAGAGGCAGTTCCTGCATGAGCGGGGTTCTAGGTCCGCGGTCTCCCATTTTTTACCTCGGACACAGCCATTGTGACTTGTTCATCTTCAGCTTCCGAGACAAGACGGTCCACGATATTTAGGTGCTCTTCGTGCTTGTCTAGCTATTCTGACATGCGTTCCATTCGAAAGGTTAAAACATCTATTTTGCCATCTTTTTTCATGACACTATTTTGCATGGTCACGAGGATCTGATTCAGTTCTGTGACCATCTCTGCATCAGGTTCCTCACATAGAGGACTCAGCAATGCCTCACACTGGACATTTTCTCAGTGTTCATACTATAGTTTGGATTGAGCTCTGTCTGCCTTGCCCATGGCGCTGCCCAGCAACTGTGACTTTACAGTGTCTTAATGACACAACGGGCTACAGATGCTGCAACTATAGTCGGGTGTCACAGATATGGGTGACATGGCATTCAGGACTCACGGTATGGCGGGATTTCAGAGGCCCTGCAGCCATTGGACCTGCGGTGTCAGTCACAGACGTTGCACTCAGTGGGGACCACAGCTCCGATGCAGACAGTGGTGCAGAGTCAGACAGAAGCACCGCTTCTGAAGGTGCTCTGGTGTCGATGTACTTGGTTTCATCTTGGTTGCACCAGGCCTCACTCCAAAGAGCCCAGTGACTGAATTTGGCACTACTTGGTGAGTCACGACTCTCAGCAAGAGAGCTCAGGTGCTGGCAGATGAATTCTTCGATGTCTTTGACTTCTAACAGCATGCAAGCTCAGTCCAAGCCCTTGGAGAACCTTTGGAAGCAGGATATAGAAAGCAAAGTCCAGTCCTTTCACTCCCACGACAGAAGCAACAAGCTGCAGGCCAGCACAGCAAAGCAACAAGCAGAATAGCAGTCCCTCCTATGGCATCTATCTCTTCTTCCTGGCAGAATGTCCTCAGTCCAGAAGGATTCTATCTATGTGGTGTCAGATGTCTAGTCCTATACCCATTTCTGGCTTTGAAGTAGACACATTTCAAAGGAAAATCTTTGTAGTGCACAAGACCCTATCTTTTCTGCCCTGGACCCAGACACACAGCAGGGTGTTTGAGACTGCTTTGTGTAAAAACAGACACTGCTCTAATAAGGTGCAAATCTTAGCTCCTCCCACCACTCAAACCCAGGAAGACCAATCAAGAAATGCAGGGCACACCTCAGCTCCCTTCGTTTGACTGTATAGAGGGAATTCACAAACAGCCCAACTGTCATCCTGATACACAGCGTATTCCACAGAAAGGCAGAGACACAGAATGGTTAAGCAAGAAAATGCCAACTTTTTTAAAGTGGCATTTTCAAACTTACAATTCATTAAAGATGTACTTTTAAATTATGAGTTCAGAGACCCCAAACTCCATATCTCTATCTTCTCGCAAAGGAAAATTACAATTGAAAGGGATTTCAAGGCAATCCCCATGTTAACATATGGAAGAGATGAACCTTGCAGTAATAAGAACCAAAATTAGCAGTATTTCACTATCAGGACATGTAAAACACAACAGTACATGTTGTACCTTTTAGATACACTGCACCCTGCCCATGGGACTGTTTTTGGCCTACCACAGGGGTGACTTACATGTAGTAAAAGGGAAGATTTGGGCCTGGAATGCGGATGCACTAGCCAGGTCGAACTGGCAATTTAAAACTGCACACACGGACACTGCAGTGGCAGGTCTGAGACATGTTACAGGGCTACTCATGTGGGTTGCACAATCAGTTCTGCAGGCCCACTAGTAACATTTGATTTACAGGCCCTGGGCACACATAGTGCACTTTTACTAGAGACCTACTAGCAAATCAAAAATGCCAATCCTGGGTAAACCAATTACCAGTACAATTTGGATTTGAGAGCACTTGCACCTTAACACTGGTCAACAGTGGTAAAGGGCCCAGGGTCCAAAAGCCAGCAAAAACTGGAGGTCAGAGGCCAAAAAGACAGGGGAAACCACGCCAAGAGCTGACAGATCTAACAGCGTCCAACAGAAAGGCAGGCCTCAGTTCATGTCTTTAGTGGTATAGTGCTGTTGAGGGCACAATTGTAACTCAAATATTAATCCACTCTGTGTTGCTGACAACTGTCAGACAGCTATGTCTGTTTCATGTAGCATTTAGGCATAAGGATTATATCGGATTGATGAATGGCCAAAGGAGCACACCTAGCTGGAGGCCATCTTTGATCCCCACAATCTCTGCCTCCACAAGCTATTACTATCAAAACAGGAACTAACATTGTTTTAGGAATTCCTTCTCCTATTGCCTTATACCAACTAGCTGCTGAGGAAAACGCTTTTGATAAGCTTTGAACTATGCTTGTGGTTTCTAAAGGTTTAAGATTAAGCTTTAGATCAGAAATATTCATTGCATAATCCACTATCTTTATACTCTCATCAGGTATGTAGGTACAATAATTCCCAAAATTCAAAAACTTGCTGCCTTTTTTTGCAAGTAGGATATCTGAGGCTTAGCGATTATGCAAGACCATAGATCCAGTCATTACATGCACAGTGTTTTCTACCAATAAAGTTCCAGAGGTACTAGCTGCAAATCATTTAACTACTGGTAAAAATGTTCTAATATTCTCATCACTCAAGGCACCTCCTACAGCAGGTACAATTGCTCCAAATATGCACCCTACTATTTGTGTTCCATCATTCATGCTGTGTGTATTTTCTATGTGCAGGTATCATAGTTAATGCACTTAAGCTCTTATGTGATACATCATAGGAAAAAGTAAACCTAAATAGCAAATACCCTCCCAGTAAGCAGGCAACCTAAAATATGCATCCTCTCCACATATAAAGTACACCTTGTGTGTTCATAGTATCATCTTCTTGCAAAATGTTCCATGATCCTCCAAACATTTCAAACATATGTTCATAATTGCTATTTCCCACCGCAATATTTCTTCCATTGATTCTTTTATTTTAAACACACATACTTTCATTTTGTAACTTTTATCAAACTTAAGCTTAGTTACAGGCATCTGTCTTCTAAAGTCTTCTTCTTCTTTTCACTGTACATTCCTTTGAACATTCTCTGTCTTATGCAAATTTTTTGCAAATTGTTGCAGGTTGCTTATTTCTCTCTTCTAACATTAAAACAAAAGCTTTTTCTTGTGAGTTTTTTAAGCATGTTAGGTTTCTTTCTTTTGCTTTATCAGTGTTTACAGGAAGAAACAGTATAAAGTAATGCCACGCAGTCTCTATTTCTCTAGCTTGAGGGTGTAAATTCATACCCTTCATTAGTGGAACATTGGAAATTACCATGTCAAAGTTTGAGTTAGATTATTCAAAATGTCGCTGTCTATATACTACACTTCCACTCAAATAGTAAGTGAAATATGGTGATATAAAACTTGTTCATCTGCTGAGGTTGGCATGTGTGCACAAAAATAACAATTCTTGACGTTAATAGCTTTAGTGTATTCTTGCATTAGTCTAGAGTACACATTCATTGGGTAATCTACATTCATGTAATATACAGATTATGTCTTCAGCTCATCTTCATCTATACCTGGTTTAGAAGTTGCATTCACAATTTCTTCTACAGCTTTTTCTGTCTCAGGTGTGAAGTGTATAACTAATAGTATTGCCAGTGTATTATGACTGTGGTGCATTAGCCCAGGCCATACCACCGGCCCCTCCACTATACCACCAGGCTTACGCAAGCAGCACTACCCTGGGGATTAAGAGTCCCCAACCGCCAGCCTGTCCATGGCGGTAAACACCGCCATGGAAAGTCTGGCGGTAAGGGGGACTCGGGGTGCCCCTGGGGGCCCCTGCACTGCCCATGCACTTGGCATGGGCAGTGCAGGTGCCCCCAGGCACAGCCACATCATGCATTTCACTGCCCAAATTTCAGTCAGTGAAATGAGCGACGGGTGCTGCTGCACCCGCTGCACAACAACATTGCTGCCGGCTCTATTATGAGCTAGCTTCAATGTTGATGTGACTTTTCCGATGGGCCAGCAGACCAAAACGCTGTTTCCGTCTGATGACCCAGCAGAAATGTCAAAATAGGGTGCCACCAATACCACCAACACTGGCGGTATTGTGACGCCCGTGGCTTCCGCGGTCTTTTTTGAAGACCGTCTAAGTCGTAATGAGGGCCTATAAGTGTAAGTAATATACCCAAGAGTATTTTGCACCTAGTTCTATTAGCATTATTTGTTTCTCTACAAGTAGATCTACTGCCAATATCTGTTTGCAACAGTAAATTATGTTGTGTTGAAATTGAACAATATCAGTATGCTCCTCTTCAGGTTAATTTCTTCCTGAGTTAGTCTTTTTCTTTTTAATTTGTTTTACTTTTTCTTTTAGTCTTTATTAAATATGATATTTTAATATAGACAATCATTAATCTTACTCTGTGTTCTTCTATGTTATCCCTACTATTCAGGTGCCTCCTAGGACTTGGGGACCCTTATCTTCTTTTTAATCAAATTGTTATTAGCCTTTTTATGTTATAAATATCTTATAAAATTCCCAGTCTTTATTTCTCAGTCCTCTTAATTGCACGGCAATAGTTCTTTGTAATCATGTGCTTTCTCTTTATGACTTGCTCAAGGAGGTTCTAGCAGCTCTTTGCTCCATTCAAGCAAGTCAGAAATTGAAACGTTCAAAACTTGACTCATATAATATGTGCATTCAGGTAATGAATATCTTCGATGACATACTCTACCTCTCCATGATCTCCTGAGTGTGGTGTTCTTCTGCATCTCTTATACCACTTGACTCAGCTTCTTCTTTGTTTGTCAGTGGTATTGATTCAGCTGGCACACTCAATCTTAATTTCTTTCTACTGTAAGCTTTTGGCCATTTTGGGCTTTCTGGATCACCTTGTGTCTTGATTCCATAACTTGTTCCTTCTCCTGGATCCTCAAGATTCTCTGTTTGTTCTGGAACTGGTCAAGAAGTTGCTTCTTCAACTTGAGTTATCAGTTCTTCTCTAATAACAATAGCTCTTATGCCTCTCTGGGAGGTGTCTGGCAGTTGGACCTTTTCAACCCTTACTCCTCTTTGCTGTCTCTCAAAACAGTCTCTTCTCTCTTGAGTCTAAACTTGTACAACTTGCGTTGGTTCATAGACCAGTGTTCTCGGTTATGGTTCATAGAACACTATTTCTTCATAGGAATTGTTAGAACTGGGGTTTCTAGTTGCCGGAGTATGCATTCTGTCCAAGCAGACACCACCACGTCCAGACAGGGTAAGCTATATACACACTTACAGATAACCTGTGCTCACCCTCGGGTAGTTTCTCACAGAGGAGGCCAGCTAATCTAAAGAGGCAAAGCGAAATTAATTTGTGCAACACACACATACCACATCACAATGAAAACACCACAAAAAGACACCACACAGGTTTAGAAAAATTGAGAATATTTATCTGAGTAAAACAAGACCAATACTTAGAAATGTAATCAGTAAAAGTTGAGACATACATTTTTAAAGAATAAATTAAAAATAGTGTTTAGAAGTCACTAGTGGTCAAAAGGTTACTTGAGATCCAGAGGGACAAGTGCAAGTCCAAAGTTTAGGCCGACCACGATGGAAGATATGCCGGCTACAGAACCCACGCAGGGTCACTGAAAAAGCACCGTGGATGGAGCAAGTGTCTATGTTGAGGAGCAAATGTGAAGGTGTTGCATTGGTTCTTATACACGCAGTTGGGCTGAAGCATCATCGTCGAGCCACACACTCGGGTCCTGAGTCAGCATCGATCTCCATTGAGATGAATTCAAAGCATCGTCGTCAAGCTATGCATAGCATTATTGTTGGGCTGTACAGGCAGTGGATCTGCTGTCGTCTAACTGCCTCTGTGTCAGCGTCTTAGGG
Organism: Pleurodeles waltl; assembly: GCF_031143425.1. Taxonomy (NCBI): domain Eukaryota; kingdom Metazoa; phylum Chordata; class Amphibia; order Caudata; family Salamandridae; genus Pleurodeles; species Pleurodeles waltl. The sequence goes on along the minus strand of NC_090444.1, from coordinate 1,231,703,671 downwards.
TAATGCTTCAGTTCCAACCGGTGCAGTGGTGAAAATTTTCCATTTTTTTATAGAAAGCTGCTGCAGAACCCACATCGGAGACCCAGGATTGGAGGGGGGCACCTAAGGCAAGGGTAGAACTCACATATGGCAGAATCCAGCAGCCCCAAGAGAGTTGCAAGAAGTCTTTTGGGCCCTTGAGACTTTGGAAACCAGGAGGCAAGCTCTTTGAGTCACTCTGGGTTCAAGTGAGAGGACCCACTCATCTTTACCCTGAGCAGGGCAGAGATCAGCAGACAGCAGGGCAGCTCAGCACAACAGAGATGCAGTTCCTCTGAATTCTCATTGAGGACAAAGTGGCAATACTTACAGCACAGCGCTCTTTACTTCAACAAGTTTTTCTCAGGTCCAGTAGTGTATTGATTTGGTAGCGTCAGAGCCCCAGTTCTCATAACTAAATGCACCTTTGAAGTGGGGGTGACTTCGAAGAGGGTCTTTGAAGTCCACAGAGATATTTTTTCCCAGCCCTGGCTCCAGACTGCAGGGGGTAATCAGCCCTTGGTGACACTTCCATTGTGTCAGCTCCCCTTCACCCTTCCTGCCAGGGAGGCCTATCAGAATACAGATGAATGCAGATGAGTCCTTACACACTTAACCTTTCTGTGTTTGTGGTTGTCGAGAGGGAATGCACAAAATGCAGCTGCCACTTACCTCAGACATGAATTAGGGACCAGCTGCAAGGCG